>NC_136061.1:1287851289-1292851289 GCF_964261635.1 Lissotriton helveticus
CAGCCCGACACACTGCCACTGTGCCTCCAGCCTCTGCTGCAGCACCAACACCTGCATCCCGGCCCACTACCACTGTGCCTCCAGCCTCTGCAGCACCAGCAATGCCTAGCTTGACTCCACCAGCAGCTGGCGCACCAACATCAGGTCCCGCGACAGCGGCGACACAGCGGCAACCCACTGTGGCAGGCCAGCAGAGCAGGCGTGGCAGGGCTCGCCTGCAGACCAATGCTCCCAGCACCAGGGGTGGGAATGGACAGCGACTGCCGAGCATGAGTTTTGAACGTCGCATGCTCCGGATTCACCAGTTGCAGGCACGCCGGCAAGGGGCCATACAGCTGCAGCTGCATAACATTGGCCGCAATGTGGCAGGTGTGGGGGACCGGATGGACCGCATGACGGCAGCCATGGCAGGTGTGGGGGAGGGGATGACCCGCATGACTGCAGCCATGGAGGCCAACACAGCAGCAATGATCACACAGCGCAACACGGACCGCCGCCGCCACCGTCAGCTACTGACCCGGCTGACGGCTTACACCCGGTCAAACTATGTTATTGGCAATGCCACCTCGCAGCTATCGCGCCGGTTCCTGGCGCAGCAGCTCATTCAATGCGAGGATGTTGCCAGGGTACTTGAGGGCCTGACCACTGCCGTGATGGCACTTCACCCTGCTATACCTGCCACTGTCGGGGGTCAATCAATCAATCAATCAATCATGCCATTTGTATAGCGCACTACTCACCCGGGAGGGTCTCAAGGCGCTTGGGGGGAGGGGTATGCTACTGCTCGAACAGCCAGGTCTTGAGTTGTTTCCTGAAGGCGAGATGGTCCTGGGTCAGCCGAAGGTGGATGGGGAGGGAGTTCCAAGTCTTGGCAGCCAGGTAAGAGAAGGATCTTCCTCCGGCGGTGGCTCTTCGGATGCGTGGTACGGCTGCGAGGGCGGGGCTGGTGGACCGTAGCTGGCGGGTGGGCGTGTAGAAGGTCAGGCGGTCGTTGAGGTACTTGGGGCCCAGGTCGTGGAGAGACTTGTGTGCGTGGGTGAGGAGCCGGAACGTGATCCTCTTGTCGACGGGGAGCCAGTGCAGGTTCCTCAGGTGGCTGGAGATGAGGCTGCATCGGGGGACATCCAGGATGAGTCGGGCGGAGGCGTTCTGGATGCGCTGGAGTCTTTTCTGTAGCTTGGCTGTGGTTCCGGCGTAGAGGGCGTTTCCGTAGTCCAGTCGGCTGGTGACGAGTGCCTGGGTGACAGTCTTCCTGGTCTCGGTCGGGATCCAGCGGAAGATCTTGCGAAGCATACCCAGGGTGTTGAAGCAAGATGAGGAGACGGCGTTGACTTGTCTGGTCATCGAGAGGGAGGGGTCCAGGATGAAGCTCAGGTTGCGTGCATGGTCGGTTGGCCTGGGTGCGGTGCCCAGGGCTGGGGGCCACCAGGAGTCGTCCCAGGCGGAGGGCGAAGATCCCAGGATGATGACTTCCGTCTTGTCCGAGTTCAGTTTCAGGCGGCTGTCCTTCATCCACTCGGCGACGTCTTTCATCCCTTCGTGTAGGTAGGTTCTGGCGGTGTCGGGGTCTCTGGTGAGGGAGAGGATCAGCTGGGTGTCGTCGGCGTAAGAGATGATGTTGAGGTTGTGCTGGCATGCGATGGCTGCGAGAGGTTTCATGTAGATGTTGAAGAGGGTGGGGCTGAGTGAAGATCCTTGCGGGACGCCGCAGATGACTTCGGTGGCCTCAGAGCGAAACGGAGGGAGGCGGACTCTTTGTGTTCTTCCGGCGAGGAACGAGATGATCCACTCCAGGGTGACGATGCCAGTGAGGGGACATCAAGTGTGAGCAGCCACTCTGCCTCACACGTAGGGGCGCTGAGACGCAGCACCAGGCCCAATGCAGGGACACGTGCGGTGGATGAGGAGGAGCCGGAGAGGCGCTTGGGTGCTTCGCGCCGGAGGCGCACCTGACTGAATAGTACTTGTACAGGCACAGGCTGAACATAAGCCTGCCCTGTGTATTGGACGCAGCAGTATGCTGAAATACTGTTTGCAATGAAAGGATGTCAACTGGAAACATTATTGTGATTCAAACAATAAGATTTAATTTGGCATCACACATTGGCGTAGTGTCATTATTAAATTTTGCATGCAATTGTGATTTGTTGGGTGACCGGAGAGGGTGCACTAGAAACAGTTCATTGTGATGTGGTTGCGGCGTCTGTGGCCTTCAGCTGGGTTCTCCCCGTGTGCATGACGCCCATGTGCAGGTGGCCGGTCGTCCCCTTCCGACTCACTGCCAGATATGTCAACAGGTATCCTGCGCTTGGTAGCAATGTTATGTAGTATTGCGCAGACAGCCACAATGCGGCAGCACAATTCAGGACTGTAGTACATGGCCCCACCTGTCTTGTGCAGTATGCGGAAACGGCTCTTCAGTAGCTCTAAAGTCCGTTCAATGCAATTCCTTGTCCGTATGTGTGCAACATTGTAACGCCGTTGCTGTGGTGTAGCAGGGTTGAGGTATGGGGTGAGGAGGTATTCACGGAGGGCGTAGCCACTGTCACCTGAATGAGAGGAGCAGAGGGTGAGTGCCTGTGCTGCGCACCTACTTCATTGCAATGTGACATTGTCGAAAAAGTGCACTTACCAAGTAGGTGTCCTTCCCCAAAGTCTCCCCTGGCCAGTCGTGTGTGGAGGCGGCTGTGCCGGAATATGAATGAGTCATGGGTACTCCCTGGGTACTGGGCCACTATGTCCGTGATGTATGTCTTAGCATTGCAGACCATCTGTATGTTAAGGGAGTGGTAGGACTTGCGATTGCGGTACATGTACTCCGTTGCAGCTGGTGGGCAGATGGCGATGTGGGTACAGTCTATGCATCCTATCACATGTGGGAAATGGGCCACATTGTAGAATTGTAGCTTGGTCAAGTCCAGATCCTGTTGGCTGGTGGGAAATTTGATGTGTCGGTGTAGCTGGGTCAGCATTGCGTCAACGAAACTCCTGAGGCAGCGTGACATGGTGGGCTGGGATATCCCCCCAGCAAACGCTACTATTCCCTGGAAGCTCCGGGAGGCCAGAAGGTGCAGGCTACACAATAACTGGACATGTGTAGGCTAAGGGTGGGCGGCCAGCTACGCTCCGTGCACGGAGTGCGCGTAGTGTCGTCTCCTACGCATTTTGCGTAGCGGGCGTAGCCAGGCGGCACTACGCGCGCTCCGCAGACGGAGCGTAGCCGGCCGCCACCCGCCTCCCTCCCGCCCTCCCTAAATATGCAAATAAAAGGATTTAAAGGTTTTAAAAACACTTACCTGTCCGCCGCGTCCCCGGGGCTCCCTCTCCCGTCCCTGAAATCGCGCCGCCGCCATTTCGGATACTAATGCGCATGCGCGGGCAGCCGCGCATGCGCATTTCTCATGAGAAATGCGCATGCGCGGCCGCCCGCGCATGCGCATTAGTTTTCGAAATGGCGGCGGCGCGATTCCAGGGACGGGAGAGGGAGCCCCGGGGACGCGGCGGACAGGTAAGTGTTTTTAATACCTTTAAATCCTTTTATTTGCATATTTAGGGAGGGCGGGAGGGAGGCGGGCGGCGCGTAGTGGGGCTACGCGGAGTGCGCGGGTGGGCGTAGTTTTGCGCCCACTTCGCGTAGCTACGCGGAGCCCCACTACGCACACTACGCCCAGGGTTAGTGTAGGCACGGCATTGGTCCGCCTTGTTGGGTGCTGCATCAGGGGGTCAAGGTCCTGTATTAGCTGGATTATCATTTCCCCATTCAGGCGGTACTTTGCATATATCTGCTCTCTGGTTTGGCCCAGCAGGGTTACCCGCTGGCGGAATATCCTGTCCTGGATTCTGCGTCTCCTCCGTGCTGCTCGCTGTAGCCTTCGCCGCCTGACCACCATGTACATTCCTGGCATTGTGAGACTCCAACTGCTGCTGCTGAATCTCCTTATGTGTGTTTGGTCAGGCCTGCACCTGTTCCTGATTGGCCAACGGTTTTTAAAAATAAAAATTCTAATGGCTTTTATGGTTACCACCTGCTTTGGGTTGTCCTTAATTTGCGCCTCGCAAACAGCGATTTTGTTTTTTTTCGCTATTTGAGAATTTTCATGAATACCGATTGCGCTTGTATAGCGAATTCGCAATTTCTTTTCGCAGATTCCGTGGTTTGTCGCACTCCTGCAGGGATTCTGAGAATATATTTGCGAATTCGCTATTTTTGGATTACGCTTTCGCTATTTTCTTGGTGAATGCCGATTAGGGAAATTGCGCCCGCAATAGCATTTTCGCAGCTATTGCGGGCGCAATTTTGCTTCATGAATCAGGCCGTTAGATGGTAAGCAGGTAGGCAAGCAGCTGTCGCCTGGAGGTTAATCGAAGAGCCAGGCTTTCAGCTTCTTATAAAATTCGAGAGGCAAAGAGGAGACTTTGATGTGGTGAGGGAGGTCATTTCATGCTTTGGGGGAGAGATAAGAGAAGGCACGGCCTCCAGCTGTGGCTTTGTGGATGTGGGTGTGCTTGCCAGTGAGAGACCGACTGAGCAGAGGTGTGGGGTTATGTAGAAGCTTGTACGGCTGTACAGGTATGGAGAGCCGGTGTTGTGTAGTACTTTGTATGTGTGTGTACGAGCAGTTTGAATGCAGTATCTTTGTTGAATGGGAGCCAGTGCAGTTCACTGAGTGAGGTTGAGATTGAGTTTGAGTCTTGCTGCAGCGTTTTGAATGGTCTGGAGTCAGTTGAGTAGCTTCTTAGTGATTCCAGCATGAGGTGTGCTTCTGTAATATTGTCTGATGGGGATCAAGGTCTGAGTAACCGTTTTTCTGGTAGTCTTGGGAAGCCATTGGAAGACATTTTGTAGCATCCTGAAAAGTAGGAGCAGGTGAACATCCCAGCGTTTACTTGGGCTGTCATGACGAGCTTGTCGTCCAAGATGATTCCTTGCATTTGTGGGGGGGGGGGGAGGGGAGGGTCCGAGGTTAGCTGGCCATCAGGTGGAGTCTCAAGGGGATGCTATCTTTTCCAAGGTCACTACTTCAGTTTCATTTGTGTTCAGATTGAGGAACTTGGTTTTCATCCATGAGTTTACAGAAGTCTTGTATGTGGCCAATTTGGTGTTCGTGGTGGGGGTCTTGTCCGATAGGGACAGAGTACCTATTGGGCATCATCTGCATAGGAGAGTATGTTCATGTTATATGATCTGATAAGGTCTGCAAGTAGATTCATGTAAATGTTGAATAAAATTGGGCTGAGGGATGATCCTTGGGACACTCAACAGATGAGGTCCTTGGCCTTAGATGTGTAGAGTGGCAGGTTGATTCTTCATGTTCTGCCTGTGAGGAGCGAACAGATCCAGTTGTGGGCTGGTCCTAGTATGCCTGTCTCTTGTAGTCTTCTAATCAGGGTAGGGGCGAAGACTGTGCCTAAGGCAGCAGTGAGATCCAGTAGTACAAGGGCTGCTGTGTCTCCACAATATAGGCTCATCCTGATGTCATTGGTTGCTGTGATGAGGGTAGTCTCAGTGCTGTGGTTTGCGGTTGTGGTAAGAGAGTTGTTTGATCATGTTTTTTCCATTACTCTGGTCAGGTAAAAGGGAGATCATTTAATAGTTTGCTAGTTGTGTGGGATCTGCAAGGGGTTCTTCAGCAGTGCATTGACCATCACGTGTTTCCAAGCATCTGGGAAAATCTCGAAAGTGATGGAAGTGTTGAACATGTGAGTGAGGACTCTGCTGATGATAGCAGCTCTCATGTTGTAGATAGGGCAGGGGTCTGTAGGTACCCTGAAGTGGATGGTTCTCATGATGCTGGCCGTTTATTCCATGGTGAGTGTTTCCCAGGCCGTTAGGGTTTTGCTGTGGGTGTTTGATAATAAGCTGGCGGTGATGGTGCGGGGGAACAGTTGACAGTCAAAGTTGTTTTATATGGTTTTGATTTTGTAACTGAAGAAGTCTGAAACGCTGTCATATACTTCCTGCCAGGGAGTGATGCAGTTGGTAGTGGAAGCTGGTGATGAGAAGTCTTTGATGGTTATTTACCTGTTGTTGGGCCTGCTGTCTGCGGGTTCGGCTAGGGCCTTCATTTTTGTTACTTTGATTTGTTGGTAATAGCATTGTACGGCTGTCTTGTATGTAATTTTGTCATTTTCCAGGTAGTTTGTTCTCCATTTTATTTCAATTGCTTGCAGTGCTGTTTTGTTGTGCCGAGTTCCTCAGTGTACCAGCTCACCTGCTTTTCTATTCTTTTCTGTGTGTTGTGTTTATGCGGTGCCAGGCAGTCGGCGTATTTTGTGGTCCATTCATGCAGGTTTCTGATGTTGTTGTTTAGGTCATTGTGGAGGTTGGCTAGTTCAGGCCTGGGTGTCTACCCAGATGGAGTCCTGGATGCTGTTCCAGCTTCATTTAGACATGTTTGTGGTGGTGGGTCTTGTTAGACAGGGAATGCTGATGCAGAATTGGATGATGGCGTCGGCAGTCTAGATGATCGGTGTGGTTGCTGTGATTTCAATGTTATTAAAGGTGTTGAAGACAGGGTACATGGTGTCCCATGTAGAGTGTGTGGGCCTAGTGATGTGTAGAGGCAGTCGCAGGATCTCTAGTCTCTCAAGGATTCCGTGGCACTGGAGTCACTCTTGTCTTCAATGTAGCAGTTGAAATTTCCTAGTAGACTGTAGTTGCTGGAGTCAACGGCAAAGGGGGTGATGAAGTCGGCATTGTTGTAGGCAAAAGAATCTCTAGGTCGCAGAGGTAGATATATGAGAGTTTTGATTAGAGTGTATGAAGCTGACATCTGTATCTTGAAGTACAGATGCTCCATATAGGGGGTTGCAGCTTCTGTGGTTGTAGTACAGTTGAAAGAGTCTTTGCATATGATTGTGATTCATCCTCCCAGTCGGTGTTGATGGTATTGTTGTAAGAGTCTGTATACTGTTGGGATGCCTGCAGCAATGTGGGGTGCTGACTAAGGTGTCAACCTTGCTTCCGTAAGGAAAAGAGATCTAGAGCAACGTTGTGTAGGATGTCCTAGATTTCTATGGTGTGTTTGTTGAGTGAGTGGATATTGCGGAGTATGCATGAGAGCTTTTCTTGGAAGTGTGTGTCTGTAGATGGGTATGGAAGGAACACTGTCGAAAAGTGGTGTGGGCATGGTCAGTGTTGTGGTGCAGGTGAAGCTGCAGTGGGTGCAGGCTCATCGTATGTGGTGCAGTGGGGTGCAGTCTCAGACCGTGGATGGGTGCTCGGGCTCAGAAACCAGATGATTTCTGAGGAGTAACGTGTAGGGGTGGAAGGGCCAGGGTTTGTAACACTGGGTGCAGTCCAGACTTGGACGTGTCCAGACGGGCTTGCCCTTAGCATGCATCTGTGTGCCAGTAGTGAGTCCGCACTTCAGGTGCCATTATCGAGACCCCGGGAGGGAGTCGGAGCACAGGGGGCAGTGGACAAGGCTAGACTAGAGCACAGAAAGGAGCGGCGGCACAGGAGTAATCTGCAAGGCGCAAGCGACGGAGGGGTGTGTGCAGGAGGTGGAAGATTTGGAAAAACAGAGTACAGGGGAGGCAGAAAAGAGCAGAAGGCAACAGGAGAGGCAAAAGGAAGGCAACAAGAGTGATCACAAGGCAAAAGGAAAGAACGGTAAAAGGCAAGAAAGACAAAAGGCGGACGTCCAAGAGAGCCATGTCAAAGAGAGAAGCATAGGCACAAGAAAGAACGACTGCAGACGTAGAGGTGGTAGCCTCAAGGCAGTGGAGCCCATTCTGTGAGGGCCTCTCACCGGTCAGAGGACTGGTCGAGGTAAGTCAAGGGGCAGGGTTGTGATAATTAGTTAGTGGCTAGTCCAGACTGCAGCTGCCAATAAGTACTCCCTTTGAGTGTGTAGGGAGAGGTGGGCTTGGCTAGACAGGAGTACAAGAAGGATCGGCGGCAAGGGAGGAACATGTAAAGATTTGGGGGAAGAGGGAGGGTGTGTGGGAGGTGAGAGGAGGGAGAAACAGAGCATAGGGTGGCAGTGAGAGTCAACAGGAGTCTTAGAAGGGAGCACAAACGTGCAAAAAAGCGCAAAAATGGCACAGGAGGGTAACAGTAGGGTTCAAAATTGTGAAAACAGTGTAAAGGGGCAGAAAAAAATGTAAGAAAGAGCAAAGAGGCACACAAGGAAGAGCGAGAAGTGAGAAAAGTGCAAAAGGAAAAGTGGAAGAAAGAAAGAGTGCACAATGGCAAGATAAGGGTGAGAGAGAATGAGCAGGAAAAATGCACGAGAGAGAGCATGAGCAGGAAGAAATGCACAAACCAGTGAGAAAGAGTGTAAGAAAAAAAAGCGAAAGGCCACTGAAATGCACAAACAGGTGGGAATGAATCATGACAGAAAGAGAAAATGGACACAGAAGCTTGTGAGACATTGTACACGAAAAGAAATCAAGGTAGCAGGAGTGGCAGAAGGAAGGCAACAAGAGAGAGCAGAAGGCAACAAGAGGGGAAAAAGGCAAGAAATGCAAAAGGCAGAGGTCCAAAAGAGGGGAGGATGAAGACAGAGTCACAGGTACTAGCGAACATGTGTGCAGGAGAGGAGGCTGGAGGCTTAACGCACTGGAGCCGGGTCTGTGAGGGCCTGACCAATCCTAAGACTGGTAAAGGTAAATCTGGGGGCAGAGGCCTGAGTGCCTGCTTAGTCCTCACCTTTTTCTATTTCTCTCCAAGATTTGCCGTTTTCTCAAAATTACTTATGTTGCTATCTCTCAACGTTTTTATATCACTATCTCAAAGGAGTAAACAAAATCGTTTGAATAACTTTGTTCTTCTCATTTTCTTCTCAGTCGGAACCGATGCCATTACTTACCTACTAATCACTAATTTTCAATCTTTGACTAGGGTTGTCTCAGATCCATTATTTTTGCATCCGTTTCTCCTGCAGTTTGTTAATGTCTCCTCATTTCTTTTTTTTCCACCTCTAGCTTGTTTTTCTTTTTCATCTACTAGCTCCATTTATACACTGGTCTAGCGCTTAGAATGATCCTTTGGTAACAAAGCTCCATTGGATCAAAGTAGACAAAATGCAAAGTGCCTTTGAGAGGACAGAATATATTATAGTGAGAGAGCACGAGTTTGAAAAAAATGTATAAGTACACCATATTTACAAGCACGTAGTTAGTTTAAACATGTTTTGCACACGAGTGTTTTATATTCAGGAGTGAAACGTATAGAATGTTAAGTAGAGTAACTATAATTGTAACGGTGTGAGATTAATGTAGAAATGTTGGAGTATATGTGAAAACCTCATGTTCTCATGTTAAAAAGAGTCATGTCCAAATTAAATGTAACTTTGAAAATCCAGTATTATGTGTAGGCCTTAGGGCAATTCACAGCAAACCTGAACGTGCTGCTAAATTTACGTGAGATAAGGTTGACATGGTTCTTCCAAATGTACTATTGAACTTAGGGTTAAAAGTATATGCTTTATAGATGTGTTATTTTAGAAACGTATGCTAGTTAAGAATGTTTGCTGTTTAAATCAAGTTAACGTTTTAAGAGTGCAGGAACCTGCTGCATGTAAATCAAGTAGGCCAGAACAGATAATGTCATGTAGTTTAAATTGCCATGTGCTCGTTAGAGGAGAGGTCGTGAGGTGTCCAGTATGGAGCTCTGAGAGTGTTTTATGGCCTAAGATATGGTGAAGTCTGGAATTTGAGGCCCACTGCAGGATGAGCTGTATGCAGGTGCGAGGGTCCTAATCAGCTCGAATGAAAGGGACTTTGTTCAGTGGCGCCTTGCGCAGGCTTGTAGGAGTTTCCAGGAATTTCAGGGGGTATCAGCGCACGGAAGAAGGAGCCTGGGAACCAAGGTCAACTATAACGAGGGTCTTCAAGAGTACCATCATGGAGTTTACCGCGCAAAGATGTACCACGTGAGGGGCGTCCCAAGGGGCGTTTCTATTGGAAATGTGATTTGGTATTAGGGAAAGAGACCCGGGAGGAGAGCAGAGCAGATGATTTTGGGAGCCTAAGGAAGCGGATGGGTAGGCAGATAGGCTGATCAGGAGAGACCCATTATCAGAGAAGAGACAAAGAGAAGTGCGTGATCTTCTTAGGAAGTCACCACGGCTGACACCTAGAGGGTTAAGATCTTGCTAAGTAGGGATGTCATTTAGTGTAGTGTAGGGACAGACTAACCTTAATTTTCTTTTCTGTAATGACTTTGAGGTTGCAACTTGTATTCATTTTGGCAACGCTCATGTTATTGGAAGTTGTACTTATTATTTTGTTCTTCAGACTCAGACTATTCAAAAAGTTCATGTTCATAGTGATACCGATTTACCTTCTTAATCTCATTTTGAGAAGTTTGTATCTTCAGTTATCTTTGACTTTATATTAAATCTTCAAAACTTTAATTTTGGTCAGTGGTCATTTAGAGTGGTGTAAGTTCTTAAATTGATTGCTTTATTGCGAGATTACCTTTTACTCAAGACAGGTACCAACGATTCAGTCGACAGGAAATGGGATTTGGTAAGATAATTAGTAACCAGTAATCCCGCGTTAGCAGTTGGTAGCAGAGGATGGTTATCTTCTTGAGGAAGGTAATCTAGAGAGGTTAGTTTACCCCAAGGCCCGAGACGCCGAGAGACGAGCAGCGGAAGAATCGTGTGCCGAAAGGTGCAGACGGGGCGAGAAAAGCAGCAGTATCGGAGAGTGAGTATAAAAAGGGTCATGCGTGAATAGATTGCGGTGTTTTGTGTTGTATTTGTATTGTAATGTCTTGCGGAGTTGAATGCCTGTAGTGTGAATGAGAGACGGTTGTGAGCGCGCGCAACCTGGTAAACTGGTAACCTGGTAAACGGGGTACTGGTGAAATCTTAAGTTCAGGCCAGAGCTTAAGTGGTTTTGGGTGTATCGAACATCCAGGGTAGTTGTCGACCATAGTACGGAGGTCACGAGGTACCATTGACCGCCGTGGATCCAAGATAGGGGGAGTGTAAGAGTGAGTGTATGAGTAACGGACGCTGGTCGAAAGTTACTGTGTGTGAGTAACCTATCGGAGAAGGCGATTGTCTGGAAGTAATCGGAAAGACATTTCGCCAAGTTAAGGTGACAACTACAGAAAGACTGTGGGCGTACAGTCAAGAAAGGTGATCGCTTGGACGGAAGTAATCATTTTTCAGAGTATGAATGGGACGCGTGCATGACCGAGGAGACGAGCTGAGAAAGGAGGGGAACTGCTGCGAAGGGGGACGGGTGACGTCGGCTAGAGCCGCGCTGTGATTGAGCGGTTGGTGTGACGTTAGCTAGAGCCGCGCTCTGGTTGGGCGGCTAGTGTGACGTCGGAGGAAAGTCGCGTACGGATAGGCCAGTTAGTGAGAACGGCGCTGAGATTGGTGGAGTGTCATCGGGAAGTAAACAAACGCGGAGAAAAGAGAAATCATGAAGTGTTTTAAGTGTTTGAAAGGGATTTTTAAACGTAAACGAAGTGAACATTATTACGGGGAGGAGGCTCCCCCAGAGGGTACGCCAGCTCATTATATGGCAACGAATGTTGGGCTGCATACCATATTGTGGATTGGGGCTTGGAATAAGCTTACGGAAGGGAATGAGGAAATGCAGTTCCCGAAGTACGGGACGTTTAAATTAGAGGTGTTACATCGGCTAAAAGCAACCATGTCCTCATTGAAACCCTCACCTAGACCAACACAGTTTGAGGCACTTAATGCATGGATTAAGGCTGCACACGACCGAAATTTGAACAGGCGTCAACAAAGGCTGACGCGATCGGTAAGGGCAGTGCGAGATTCCAAATGGGATGAGGAGGAAAAGCGTTGGAGGGTCCAGACTATTGAGGTGGAGAAAATGTATCCGATGAGGGAGGTGTCAGGAGGAGGAAACCTCATGGAAGAAGACGAGGAAAGCGAGTCGGAGGACAATCTGATAAACAGATTGTTAATGGATAGACCACCTCCGAGAGTGGGGTTGATAGAAGATAGAGGGCTCGCAAGGGAAGATGGGAATGAGATAGAGGGATATACACCACTCCCTATATCGGAATGGACACCTAGCAAAGGCGGAGAAACACCTCCAAACAACACTGTACAGAGTGTAGTGGGAAGGTTTGTGGTGCAGAAAACGCCAACCACAGAAAGGGTTGAGTCTGTGGGATTGCCAGACGCTCTTCAAGTGCCTGTTACCATAGGACCCATAGTTTCGATCTATAATTCTGAGAGAGATAGAGGGGAACAACAAAGGCAATTGGATAGGGAAAGGATTGAGATGGAAAGGAGGAATAATGTGACAAATGCATGGAAACAATTGCCAGGGTCAGTAACATGGAACACCCCATTAGACACAACTGTCGGTCCCAATTCAGAACAGGGAGGTCCGAGAGGACCAATGGATCTAAGGGGACCGCGACCAAGGCCCTATTCAGAATTAAGAGCTGATTTGAGGGAATGGGACGGGTCCATAGTATCTCCGAGTAACAGGACAAGAACGGAACCAGAGTGGGAAAGCAGGGGTAACGGGACAGTATCTCATTGTGGGGCCAGCGAGAGTAGTCAGGGCCGGGAAGGCCAAAGTCAAGAGAATAGAGGGGATGCATGTCCTACAAATCAGAGAGAACAGCCGGAACAAAATACTAGGATTGTAGAATGTGAGGAAATGTCCCGTCTCTGGGGGAACGGAGGAGATGAGGCGGTACGGGCTTTTCAGAATAGGTTTAGGTGCCTTCATCATACACTTGGGGAAGACGTTCAACATTGGAGAAAGGAGAACAGCGATAGGTCCCGCCACGCCTCGAATAATCAGGAATCACAGGGAAGTAGGGAAGAGAGAGGGAGTAATAGAACATCTTACCCTGCATCCCGTGAAACTAGCCAGGATGGAGAGAGAGAGGCTGGGAGGCATGAAGGAGTGTTTCACCACCCACCCCGAGAAGATGGAAAGGCATTGGATTTAGAGAGATGGGAACAGGGGAGGACTCCCTATAATTCACCAATACCTAAACGTAGATCTCGGAGCTGGGATGGGAGAGATGCGGATGGAGGAGCTAAATTGAGTGTCTTGAAAGCTGAAATTAAGGCAAAAAGGCTTGATGTTACCAGTTTAAAATCAGATGTTGATGAGATAATAGATGGAACATTGCCTTTGGAAAGGATAGAATTGTACGAACAGGATGAGTTATTGTTCATGGCAAAGGATATTACTAGGAAAGCTAGAGCGTTTCATGAAAAACTGACTGATTTGGCAGACAAGTATGCCGTGGATTTGTCTAGGACAAGGGCATTGCAGAGTAACCACAGATTACAGTACGCAGACCAGGATCTAGATGAGAAGAGAACTACTGGATTAAAAACACACATAAGAGAGCTGGTAACAGGGATAAGAGTGTGGAGAGAACTGGATAAATGGGAAGAAAGGTGGTCGAAAAAGGGCACAGTTAGGCGAAGTACAAATGTGATGACCCCTGAGGGAAGGGTAATGCAGATGGAGGCATTCCCTTTGCGAGAAATATCAAATGGAAATTATGTACATGTGCCCTGGAGTAGAGGAGACTTAGCCGCATTTACCAACTCATTTCCGAAGTTGCGGGACAATCCAGTCGAATGGTATAAGCAGGTAGAGAGGTTTGTTAAAATCTCGAAAGTACTGTGGATAGATTTGAACACGTTGTTTGACATCGTGGTCCCATCTGATTTGTGGACCCCGTGCAAGACTAGTGTCGAATGGCCAAATGCTGAACCATTGAGGGATGCTCGAACTAATGGACCGTCTGAGATTGTCATGCGAAAGTATGAAAGGGTAATAGCATGGCTGAAAGATAAGGTACCACCACAGGATATAGATTGGGTAAAGATAGATCGAACAAGGCAGGAACCCAAGGAGACAGTTCACGAGTTTTATGAAAGATTGTTGAAAACATTCAAGCAATACAGTGGACTAGATGTAATGGATCCCAAAGACATAGGGCAGTTCGTGTCAAAGTTTGTCTTGGGGTTGAGACCTGATATTTGTTTGATGATACAGCAACATTTAATCTGTTGGCAGAACAAACCACTAGATGAGATTTTACGATATGCGAGGTACTGTAGTGACGAGATAGATTCTAAAGCCAAGAATCTAAAGGAGAAATTGATGGTGGTGCAAATGCAGTCCGCTGGGAAGGGTGGCCAGCAGAAGCAGGGGATGGGACGAAAACCAAATGGTCAGAGCAAAGATAATGAAGAAGGGCAGAGACCTAGGATAGACTTTGCCACTTTAAAGAAAACGACAAAGTGTCATCAGTGTCACCAGGTGGGGCATTGGCGACGCGAGTGTCCCTTTAACCCTGAAAATGGAGAGCTAGAAGTAGAAGAACAGGTCCAAGAAGACTCAGTGCAAAAAGTGACAGTCCCAAGTAATAAGGTGGCCAAAGGGGGGACTTCGGCTCCATGGGCCCAATTCCCACAGCCACCAAAGATAGCAGCTGGGGGAAAGGTCTTTAAACAAATGCCTCTGTTTATTGAGGAAGAAAAATGTTATTACATTGATCCATTGACAGGACAACGGGTGAGCAGTGAAGAGGATTGTACCCTCGGGGCAGTCCTAGAAGTGGATCAAAGAGGGCCATTTGTTGAGGCAGAAGTGGCAGGGTGTCCCACTACGTTCTTAGTGGATACTGGGGCTACTCGTTCGACTCTGAGATCAGCGGTGGTTCCAGACTTGCCGATGTCAGGAGAAACAATTCAGGTGGTAGGAGTCGCAAATAAGAGAATGACTAGTCCTTTGACAGAACCAGTATCTGTGAAAATAGGAAATCATATGAACGAACATCAGTTTGTGGTTTGTGACTCGAGTCCGGTATGTCTGTTAGGAAGGGATTTGTTGTGCAAATTGAACTGCACCATATACTGCACCCCGCAAGGAGTGGAGGTACAGACTACCGACGATGATGCTACCTTTAAGGTGGCCAATTCAAAATTCTGTGTAGAACTATATCCTACTCTGACTGTAGAAGATCTTCCACAAGACTTAAGAGATGCAGTGGCGTCAGAGGTGTGGGATTTCACAGGAGAAGATATAGGATTGATTAAAGGGGTAGAACCGGTAAAAATTCTGGTAAAACCAAATGTTGAGTTTCCAAGAACGCCTCAATACAAATTGTCACAGGAAACGATTGCAGGAATAAAGCCTGTGATCGAGTCAATGATTCAACAGGGAATACTGAAAGAAATCGTGGGCAGTCCTTGTAACTCCCCGATTATGGGTTTGCAGAAACCTAGCGGGAAGTTTAGGATAGTTCAGGATTTACGAAAAATTAACAACATAGTCGTTTCATGTTGTCCCGTGGTACCGAATCCATCCGTGATATTGTTTCAAATACCATGTCAAGCAGAATGGTTCACAGTGATAGATCTTTGTCAGGCTTTCTTTTCAATCCCATTGGATGAAGAGAGCAGGTACCTTTTCGCGTTTAAAATGGAAGATCGCGTTTTAACATGGTGTCGAATCCCACAAGGATTCAAAGACAGTCCATCCATCTTTAATCAGTTGCTGAAGAAGAATCTTGAGAATCTAGTACTGCCACAGAATTCGGTTCTGGTACAGTACATAGATGACCTACTTGTTGCGTCAGAAACAGAGGAAGCTTGTAAAGTAGATTCAATTGCCTTACTGAATCATTTAGCTGAAAATGGACATAAGGTATCTCCGAGCAAGTTACAGTATTGTCTGACAGAAGTACAGTATCTAGGGCACAGGTTAGAAAAAGGGAAACGTAAGGTGTCCCCAGAGAGGATTGAGGCGATAATGAAAATGAATGCGCCTACAACACAGAGAGAAGTTAGAATGTTCCTAGGAATGGTGGGTTACTGCCGACAGTGGATAGTTAACTTTTCACTGAAAGCAAAGCCCTTACAGAAACTGACGCACAAGGAGGTGAGTGATCCGGTACCATGGGATGAAGAATGTCTGGTGGCGTTTTTACAGCTGAGAGACGATTTATGTCGTGCTCCGGCTCTGGGAATGCCAGATTACGAAAAGTCATTTTCACTCTATTGCTGTGAGAGAGAGGGATGTGCTTTGTCAGTCTTGGCACAGACCCACGGAAATGCCCGTAGACCAGTTGCATATTTTTCGGCTACATTAGATCCAGTAGCCGCAGCGTTGCCCGGATGTCTCAAATCCGTTGCTGCAACGGGTGTCAGCATTGAAAGGAGCGAAAGTATTGTGATGGGACATCCAGTAGTGGTATATGTACCACATTCAGTTGAATTGTTAATGACCAGGACGAAGACGCAGCATCTGACCAATAGTAGGCTCACGCGCTACGAGCAAGTTATACTTGCCGCAGAAAACGTGACTCTCAGGAGATGCTCTGTCTTGAATCCTGCTACTTTGATGCCATTACCTACTGTAATAGAAGGCGAAGGATGTGAAGACCACGATTGCCTTGATGTGACTGAACTATGCACGAAACCCAGACCAGATATTGTGGATGAGCCATTGTCTGACCCCGATGAAATTTATTTTGTTGATGGCTCATGTTTAAGAGACGATACTGGTCGGTTGAGAGCAGCTTATGCTGTTTGTACCATTACTGGAGTTGTGGAAGCCGCTTGCCTGGAAGGAGTACATTCCGCACAGGTAGCAGAGATTATTGCCCTAACTCGTGCCTGCATAGCAGGAAACGGAAAGAGAGTCACCATCTACACGGACAGCCAATATGGTTTCGGTGTGGTTCATGATTTCGGGCAGTTGTGGTCTCAGAGGGGTTACATGACCTCCTCTGGTTCGCCCATTCGAAATGGAGAATTTGTGCGATTGCTGATAGAAGCATTACAAGGTCCTGTTGACATCGCAGTAGTAAAGTGTGTAGCACATACTAAGAATACAGATTTTGTGTCACAAGGTAATAGATATGCTGATGAAGTCGCACGCTATTGTGCGGAACAAAGTTATTCTTTCTCAAAGGTGGAAATAGAAGGTGCAGAAGAAAAGACTGAATTAAGTATGATGTTAGAAACTGTAGACACTTGGGAGGATTTAAGAATAATGCAGGAGAACGCACCTGAAACAGAGAAAAAGGCATGGGAAATAGCAGGTTGTGTGCGAAGTGAAATGGATTTTTGGGTTTCAGCAGATGGGAGAGCTGTGTTACCTGAAGAATTAGCTAATCCCATGGCGAGAGAAATACATGGTCCAGTACATCTAGGAAGGGATGCTATGATGAGAGTGTTTAGGCAAACTTGGTATTGCCCTAAATTTAGAATAGCAGCAGAATCAGTATGTAAACGATGTGTTACTTGCCAACAGCTGAACGTAGGCAAACGAACACCAGTCACACTGAGTCACATTGGGAGGTCGGGGGGGCCTTTCAATAGAATGCAACTAGATTTCATCGAAATGCCAAGAGTCAATCGCCTTCGGTACGTGTTGGTGATTGTATGCGTATTTTCCAGATGGGTTGAAGCGTACCCTACACGTAGGTGCGATACACTCACAGTGGCTAAATTGTTGCTCAGGGAGTTGATACCGCGCTTCGGGGTGCCTGCCTCTTTGGAATCTGACAGAGGAAAACATTTTAACAGCGAAATAGTGAAGATGTTGTGCTCCACACTGAATATCGATCAAAAGCTGCATTGTAGTTATCGACCAGAAGCTTCAGGAATTGTGGAACAAGTGAATGGCACTTTGAAGAATAGATTGGCTAAAGTAGTGGCATCCACATCTTTGAGTTGGCCAGATGCTCTTCCATTAGTGCTCATGAGCATGCGCAGCACACCTGATAGGAGGACAGGTCTCTCTCCCCACGAGATCCTGATGGGGAGGGCCATGAGACTTCCTACAGTTCCAACTACTGCTCTATTGAATATTACAGATGATCTGATCTTGGATTATTGTAAAGGACTGTCTGACGCCATCCATTCTGTGTCCCTTCAGGTGCATGCGGCTGAAGTTCCAGCAGCGAGGAACCTGTGTCATGACCTGAACCCAGGGGACTGGGTCTTGGTTAAAAAGCACGTCCGGAAGAACTGCCTAGATGTTCGCTGGCGTGGGCCCTTTCAGGTAATCCTGATAACGAACACCGCGGTGAAGTGCGGGGGGCTGCCAAATTGGATCCATGCATCCCATACTAGAAGAGTTCCAGCACCTCTAGAAGGAACAGCTCCCATCCCAGACGAAAGCCCGGAAGTGGAAGAAGAGTCGCAAGAAGGGATTGAGGCAGCTGAGGAGGTGTCGGAAGAAGTTGGGAACGCATCGGATTCAGAAGAAGAGCGAAGGCAGGACGGCAGTGAGACAGAAGACGCAACTGAAGGAGAGAGCAGAAGTGAATACGACTCAGACTCAGATCCGTATCGGAGCGACCAAGAACCAAGTGGGAGGACAAGGAATAGGAGAATAAGGCTTGGAGCTGCCACTTGGCCAACAAGGAGAAGAAGGCTAAGTTTGAGGTCGGCCCAGGAAGAAACGCTTACTCCTATATCCGAAGACTCAGATCCAGAAGAAGATATCCAGGATCAAGCCGAGGAGGGTCTTAGAAGATCAAGTAGGGTGCGAGTGCCTAGCAGAAGATACTCTACTCCCGATTGGACCTACCTCGTTGCAGATGTCTGGGAGACACAGAACAGGGAGGATCAGGGAAGTGGAACTGATCAGAACTGACCCGATCATCACAGTGCAAATAAAGTTTCTACTGCCAGGAGCGGAGACCGAAAGGTTGCTGACACTCAACATCGTTCATCCTGCTCTTCTAAGTGGAATAAGAAAATTGATTTTAGAGACAGTTGAGTTTCCAGTTTGCTGTTCACGATATCCAATATTGGAGGGAACTCTTCTTCGTTTGGAAATGCTTGAGCGAGTAGTAGAAATGCTAGGAGCACTTATTGTTGTGGACTAATATCATATTGCGAATGTCTTCAAGGGGGTGCAGATCTGGAAAAGTGAAGAAAGTGATCTTGATTAGAACGGACCCCTTTGTAATTGTGGATATAGAACTGATAGTACCAGGATTGGAAATTGAAAAAACGCTAACTCTCAATTTTGTCCGTCCACTTGTCTTGAGCGAAATAAGGAGAATAATCCTAGAAAAAGTTGACTTTCCATGGTGTGGTACGAACTGTCCAGAACCTGAGGGAATGATACTTCGAATGGACATTTATGAAGACGTAGTATCACTCCTTGAGTCATACATAACTTCAGACGAAAATAAGACTTTTGAAAAGAAATTGTAAATTTGTTGCAAGATAACCTAGCGCCGAGTGGAAGAAGAAAAAATGGTAGGGGTTTCCTTTTAGCGGATGGAGAAGGGCTAGGGTTGTCTATTTCTACTGGACTTTGAACTGTTTTGCGGAAACAAATTGTCAAGCTTCCAAGTGTTCCAAGAAAGACATTGCAAGAGAGAAAGACTTTGTTTGAAAAGAAGAGGAAGTGAATGCTGGAAGAAAGTCGAAAACTACATTGTTTGAGAACATGGAGGCTGGCAACCCGAACCGCAGGGCAAAATGTATAGCTGTTATATTTTTAGGAGTAGTGGTTTCTCTTATAATTTTAGTGGTAACTGTTTCATTCCTAGCGGGACACGAAGGGGATGAAACCGCAGTTAAGGAGGATAAGGGAGTGTCAACACCGAGAACTACCATTATTAAGGAGAAGGGAAACATCAGTGAGAAAGACAAAGCGTTGTTAGATGCAGAAGTAAAGAGGTTACACATGGATGAGTCACAGGGGAATTACAAGTCAAATGCTTATGCTAAATTGCTTTATGAATATGTTGATGCCATGGAGGTAAAGGATTGTTATGTCTGTATGCAATTACCAGCTTCAGTGGAGGAGGGTATCAGATACCATCATCTTCCGTTAACATATGGAATAACGTGCAGTTTATTGTTAAGTATGTTTTATGGACGAGACGGATTTGAGTATTACTTCTCGAATTTCGACTCGACATTGCCAGAGGTTCCGAATTTCAAGCATTTGAAAAAATGGGACTACTACAAAAGCGAAGACAGATTACACAAATGGTTTATTCCATGGAGAACGTTAGATACTTCACATGCTCGAATCAACAATCTGACTTGTCAAATATCAGAAGTTGAGAAAAAGTTTATAGCACAGGTAGATACTAGATACAGGAAGCAGAAGTTATTGAAGGCATCAGGACAAGGAGAAACAGATTGGACCAAGGAGGAAAGGGCACAACAACGAAAAGGTAGTATTGGTCCAATTGCTTTGGATAAGGAGAAACGGGGGAAACTGTGCATTCACAGGAGTTACTCCTATTATGAAAACGTTTATGTAGGACAAGTCAATTGTGAACATGCCTTTCAATTGGAGTACTACTCTAAGAACTTCATGAAAGGGATGCAAGCAATACCAAATGTATATTTTGTATGTGGAAAATATGCCTATGTGAAGTTACCAGATAATTGGTACGGATCATGCTATCTGGCTGTTGTCTTCCCTAAAATATATCATGTTGAGAATTTAGATACGCCTAAGAAAGAAATATCAACTAGATGGAAGCGAGGGCTGGGTGCAGCAGAAGTAGTTGGAGATGTAATAGGTGCTGCATTCCCTTTCTTAGGATTGATAATGAATGACATTAAGATCAGGAGGTTAGCTACAGTCGTAGATAGGCTATCTGCCATTACTGCAAGATCCTTGATGCTGATAGAAGGGGAGATGCAATCGATTAGGGCAATGGTTCTTCAGAACCGACTTGCTTTAGATGTTCTGTTAGCAAAAGAGGGAGGAGTCTGTAGGGCCTTGAAGGTCCAGGAATGCTGTACTTACATTCCAGACAATTCAAAGCCTCTAGAGAAGTATATACAGAACATCACTGCCATACACTACGAAATTGAGGACCTGACAAAGGTAAATGTGTGGGAAAAAGTAGGCCATGGAATGGGTAAAGTTGGAAGTTGGTTTGCCAACTTAGGAAAGGGTATCGTTTGGTACATATTGAAACCCATCATCATAGTAGTGATTTGTGTAATCACTTTGTGGGGATTGGTGCGTTTGTATCAATGTTATAGAGCAAATAGGTTGCAGAGAACTATGAAGAAACAGGAAGAAGAGTTGACAGCGATGCAGGACACTCAATATAAAAGTCTGAAAGCATTAGAGAGTATGAAAAGAAGTGGTACTGTCCTGACTTCACTTTAAAAGGTTCTACATTTTTAGTGTCATGGTGATGATGACCCCTGAAGGTCATCAAAGGGGGGACTGAGAGAGCACGAGTTTGAAAAAAATGTATAAGTACACCATATTTACAAGCACGTAGTTAGTTTAAACATGTTTTGCACACGAGTGTTTTATATTCAGGAGTGAAACGTATAGAATGTTAAGTAGAGTAACTATAATTGTAACGGTGTGAGATTAATGTAGAAATGTTGGAGTATATGTGAAAACCTCATGTTCTCATGTTAAAAAGAGTCATGTCCAAATTAAATGTAACTTTGAAAATCCAGTATTATGTGTAGGCCTTAGGGCAATTCACAGCAAACCTGAACGTGCTGCTAAATTTACGTGAGATAAGGTTGACATGGTTCTTCCAAATGTACTATTGAACTTAGGGTTAAAAGTATATGCTTTATAGATGTGTTATTTTAGAAACGTATGCTAGTTAAGAATGTTTGCTGTTTAAATCAAGTTAACGTTTTAAGAGTGCAGGAACCTGCTGCATGTAAATCAAGTAGGCCAGAACAGATAATGTCATGTAGTTTAAATTGCCATGTGCTCGTTAGAGGAGAGGTCGTGAGGTGTCCAGTATGGAGCTCTGAGAGTGTTTTATGGCCTAAGATATGGTGAAGTCTGGAATTTGAGGCCCACTGCAGGATGAGCTGTATGCAGGTGCGAGGGTCCTAATCAGCTCGAATGAAAGGGACTTTGTTCAGTGGCGCCTTGCGCAGGCTTGTAGGAGTTTCCAGGAATTTCAGGGGGTATCAGCGCACGGAAGAAGGAGCCTGGGAACCAAGGTCAACTATAACGAGGGTCTTCAAGAGTACCATCATGGAGTTTACCGCGCAAAGATGTACCACGTGAGGGGCGTCCCAAGGGGCGTTTCTATTGGAAATGTGATTTGGTATTAGGGAAAGAGACCCGGGAGGAGAGCAGAGCAGATGATTTTGGGAGCCTAAGGAAGCGGATGGGTAGGCAGATAGGCTGATCAGGAGAGACCCATTATCAGAGAAGAGACAAAGAGAAGTGCGTGATCTTCTTAGGAAGTCACCACGGCTGACACCTAGAGGGTTAAGATCTTGCTAAGTAGGGATGTCATTTAGTGTAGTGTAGGGACAGACTAACCTTAATTTTCTTTTCTGTAATGACTTTGAGGTTGCAACTTGTATTCATTTTGGCAACGCTCATGTTATTGGAAGTTGTACTTATTATTTTGTTCTTCAGACTCAGACTATTCAAAAAGTTCATGTTCATAGTGATACCGATTTACCTTCTTAATCTCATTTTGAGAAGTTTGTATCTTCAGTTATCTTTGACTTTATATTAAATCTTCAAAACTTTAATTTTGGTCAGTGGTCATTTAGAGTGGTGTAAGTTCTTAAATTGATTGCTTTATTGCGAGATTACCTTTTACTCAAGACAGGTACCAACGATTCAGTCGACAGGAAATGGGATTTGGTAAGATAATTAGTAACCAGTAATCCCGCGTTAGCAATAGCTCCACTTAAAGGAGTTGGGAACCGACCCACCTGCAAAGTGGAAGCAGCAGGGGAAGACACACTATCCTGAACTCCAACATGGACAAGTGCAGAACACAGGCGGACATGAATGGGGCAGCTGTACAGATTAGAAAGGATTTATCTGCTAAATTTGTCATAGTCCATACTCCAAAACATGGGTAGTCATAACAGAACATTGGAATGAATTGGCACCCTCCATACAAACAGAAACATCATCATCTAACCAACAGCATACACTTATAAACCCAACCATCGCCACACAAGTGTAACAGAAGGCTGAACCATATCCAGGTTCCTTTTTGAACATCTAGCACAGCCACATGACTCGGCGGATTCAATTTACACAAAGGACTCTCAGATCACCCTCAATTTCCAACCCATCACTTATAGTCTTGGGTGCTTCTTGGCCACCATCAAAGACTGTAGGATTGTTAACCATCTTCAACTCAGCCCGGAAATAACTGTGGAAACCAGCCATTCCCTGAGTGTATACAGTGAAAAACGTATGAATATTATAGAGGCAGACCTCGCCCTGGAACCCAAAATAGATGCTGTGGTGAACCCCTCTATGCATATGATCACGAAATTGACTTAGATTTTCCTCCTCCTTTGTTCTTCTACAGAGCCCAAGCCACTGCCACTCTTGTGCTTGCTAGGCTGGACTATCTAAAAGTAATTTAGTGAGGTACATGAAAATTTCACCTTAATAAACTGTAACAGGTACTAGCTCTGTGGCAAGACTAAGCCTACATCTTAAACCCTGTGATCAGCCTACACCAGTACTTCTGACTCACTGGCCTAATTCTAGCCCAAAGTTAAATTTGAATATTTATCCACTACCATCCAGGAAAAAAAATGGTTTGAGAAAATGGCATGTAATCCTGAATTTTTAAAAAATGGCACTAGGTCTGTGAGGGCCTGCCCAATCCTAAAACTGGTTCAGGTAAATCAGGGGGCAGGAGTCTGAGCGCCTGCTTAGTCCTCACCTTTTTCTATTTCTCTCCAAGATTTGCTGTTTTCTTAAAATTGACTATGTTGCTGTCTTTCCTTGAACTATCTCTCAACGTTTTTATATCACTATCTAAAAGGAGCAAACAAAATTGTTTGAATAACTTTGACTAGGGTTGTCTCAGATCCATTCTTTTTACATCCGTCTCTCCGGCAAGTGGGTGAATAAATATTGATAAGCAATTTGCTGTGGAAGCAATTCACAAATCAGCACATCAGAATTATTCAGCACCAAAAACAATCCTCTTTTCAAGAAAATCGATGTTTGCACGGCTATTTACAAGGATC
Organism: Lissotriton helveticus; assembly: GCF_964261635.1. Classification (NCBI taxonomy): domain Eukaryota; kingdom Metazoa; phylum Chordata; class Amphibia; order Caudata; family Salamandridae; genus Lissotriton; species Lissotriton helveticus. The sequence goes on from NC_136061.1 coordinate 1,287,875,223, forward strand.
ATTAACTCAAATTCTAGAGTATTAGAAAATTGTTTTTGTTTTTTAGCATGAACACTACTTTCTGTTTGTAGCCAGAAATGTCACTTTTCTCAGAGCCCCACTAGCTGAGACAGATGAATGCAGGCGGGGGTAAAATATATATCCACATAAAATATATATCCACATATTTCCACTTGCACACCGATGGATAATACACCGAAGCAAAAAGGGTTTGATGATTTCTCATGAGAAAATATGACAGGCCTAATTGGTTTCCATTAAAGCAATAATGGAGTGAATTTTCTTCTAAACCCACCTTTTAATTCTCTTCAAAAATGGTTCATGACGTGTTTTTGAAGCAAATATCTACGTGGGGCACATTTCCCACTTGCTTATTTTTAACCTCATCAAGTTTGCAACGTTTAAAATATATACTGATCAGTTTGCAGACGTGCAAACTTATAATAGTTACAGGTATGAAAGTGGTACATTCAAATTTCAGATGCAAGCCCACCTCCAAGTTAAATACACATAATTCAAAAATGTTTAAAAAAAAAGGCAAACACGTTTCTCCCAAACCTCTGAATACCAATAATGATATTCTTTAAAATCCGTTTACGTGCAACAAATCCTTGCACATTTGTCAGGTGTCCTTGTCTTAAGGATTTTTGGGATATGCAGATCTCGGATACTTCAATTAGTCAGAAATGATGGACACTTATGAAGAGATAGACACATAATCAGTTATTCATTTACCTCTGAAAGTGACTGAAATGTGCCTACCTGCCCTTCAGTATTTTAGGTTAAACAAGATTCACGGAGAGCAGTTCCTGACAAGGCTCAGACCACTGTAGGTCACCACCATCTATTTGAAGGTTAACATTTCTGAGTGATTGCAAGTGAGATACCACCCTCCACAACGTCTACATCACAAAAACAAACACACCCAATGTAAAGAAAAATCAATGAATTCCAATTAACACAACCAACTATTCCTCCTGTAATTCCACAACATCCTGACACATGGGTCAATGTCAACTCCAGCATATCTCAAATGACTTTTTGTCATTATACTTTTCTGTAGCTTTCACAAATGTACTTAGGGCCTTATTGTACCACAGTGACCACCTGCCTCCTTCATTTGAACACCACACCCTTCTCAATGGATTGCTCTTTCCTATTTGGAAGTAGGAGAAGTGTAGCACCCAGTGTATTCAACAATCTGATGGTTCCCCTATGTTACCTACTGGACCATCACACGGTGCAGGTAGATCCCCTACCTCTGATTTCAGGAATGCTCATAAAAGCAAGAAAAGGTTTGACGAAATAAGACCAGAAGAAGTATGGTTTTTATATAGGAGTCCTACTGACTCCCATCATTTACGAAAATGTTTTCCCTTTTTAAGGACTTAAAAAACAATAAAGCATGTAAATCATTTTATCAATGGTCATTTGTGCCAACACCTACAACTTATGTGAAGAAGACTGCCACTGACCTCATCGTGGGCTGATTACATAGGAGTGATTTATTCGTCTTGTGCCTTTGGTCTAATCGCACACAGAAAGGTAAAAAACAATCTAGCAAGAAAGAGGTGTAGAAACTGTACACAAACCAAATGCTCTACAAGGAAAGAAAATCAACATCTTTAGGTAGACCATGGAGTTGAGCATTGAGCCGCTCGTCTAGCCAAAACCTCAGTGGGGCAACACAAGCAATGGGATAACAGGTAGGAAACAGTGGGGAGGGTGGGTGTACTTCTGAGGCTAAATAGTGTCATCCAATGAGAAGGGCGGACCCAAGATCCTAGTCACAGTACACCAAAAAAAGGGAAGGGGAGTCATTTCATGGAGTAGGAAGCTTGAAGAAACAGGTATATCACTAACTGTATTCCCATTACAGGATCATACCTGAAGACACAGTAGAATTCAACCATGTTTTTTGAGGAGGAAGTTTGAGGAAGATATTATACAAATTTTTTATAACACTTGGAATCCAAACAGGTAAACTATTAGTTACAAGCGATTCCCGCAGGCTGCTAATCAATAGAAAATGGTTCCGCCCCAACACTTCTGACAGCACTCTTCGGTGCGCAACTTGGGCTGTATCATGACCTACTTTGCTGACTCTGCGCAGAACAAAGCGCCTGTTTTTATGCGTTCGCACTTTCTAAAGTGCATTGATTTAACCTGATGACTCTCAGAGTTAGAGCTTGATTTGCAGAGGGCACAGGACAGAAACAGCGAGGAAGATTGACATATTCTTGTTTTGGGGCAGTGCTGTTCCAAATCATGCACTAACTCAGAACTAATTTGTTAAATACATGTCCTTTAGACAGTGCAAGTGAATAAAAACAGGCGCTGCACTCTATCCTGAGCCAGCGTGAACAAGACCCAAGATAGGGTATCAGAGCGCTTTACAAAGAAGCAGAGTAATTGTAGGAACATTTTGCACAAACAGAGCAGGCAAAGTACTCAGAATATTTTTAACAAGGTTCGGCAGGTAGCAGAAGTGAAAAGGGAGAAGATTTGTTCGGAGCAGTATGGACAATTTTGAGTATGTGTAAGTCATAGAGGCGACGTTGTCATTAAGGGGAATGAAGAGACATGTTTGGAGTCGTAGACTGGTTCAGTTCCTTGCAAGTCAGTGAGAGCTGGTGTGGAAGTGAGGTCCCATATGGTGAGGGGTGTGCCGAATTAGGGGAGGAATTTCCTCATCAGGAATGATTTTGCTTCCCTTTTAAATAGTAGTGTAGAAGAGATTTTCTGATGTGCAGCGGTAGTGAGTTCCATATTCTTGGTGCCGCTCCGGAGAATGCTCTGTCAGACGATTTTGTCTTTCTGAAATGAGAGGGTTTCAGGAGTAGATTGTCGGAGCTCCTAGAGTGTCTTTTTCCTCCAGATAAAGTACGTTTTTGGGATAGGTACTGTGGGGTATTGTGGTGTAGGGCTTTATGAGTGATGCAAGTCATCTTTAGGTGTATTCTGGCTTCATAGGGTTGCCAGTTGAGCGCCTTCAGGTGTGGCGATATGTGATCGAATTTCCTAGATCCTGTTAGGAGTCTTGCTGCTGCATTGAGACAGGCTTTTAAAGGGGCTGTTGAGATTTTGGGAAGCAGGTACTTTATTGTCTTTGAGGTAAAAAAGATCGCTCCACTCAAGCGATTATAAAAAAGGAACACATCTACATTAGGAAAAGACAAATATAAAGACAACACACTATAGGCAGTAGGCGTACACCGTGGCACAAGCATCCTCACGCCGGATAGGACGTGTTACAGGCACTCAGTAACCATCCAATGCAAACATTCAGCATGTGATTTATTTTTTACAATTGCTCTGAAAATGTAACTGGATGTATCGCCGAGCTGCAAGTCTGCCTCCACCTCTCCCCCCTTCCTCAGCAGAAACACAGACAACAACTGAAGATCTGAAACAATCTCTTTGATTGTCTCGACACGTACATACACACCAATTCCAAACGCTGATTGCTTTTATAAGTTAATTGGAAGAATATAAAAGAGGCCCGAGGGGAATATCATCAGAGAGGAGAGAAAAAAACAGTCTACAGCAGAAAAAAAGGACAGCCTTCCGCCAGACTAGCAGAGTGCTGCCGCCAGCCCAATAATCTCAGCACTGCATTACCCCACAGTAGAGGTGGCTGTCCAAGGAAGGGCCTCAGCGGCCCCACATGCCGGATTCACCACCTAAAATAAATGTACATGCAATGCATTCAAGCATACATTATTCACTTGCAAGTTAATTTTAAATACTAATAAGCATCTGGGCATCCTCGACCTATGGTGGGCACACACCCCTGCCCAGGGCTTTAAGTGGGCTGGGTCTCAGCGGTGCTGAGCACCAGCAGTTTTTTAAAGGGGGCCTCGAAACGGGTCTCTATCTGGCTCTGTTCTGTGCAGTGGCACAGGCGGTCAAATTTTTTCCCATCACACTGCTCACTTCTCACTAGTGGAGAAGTTACAGTCATGCCAGGCGAGCGTCGTAGGGGAAGGGAAAATCTTTAAAGAAAGTCATTCTCTCTCTGGCTTTCCCTTCTCTTTTTGAAACTCAGGAGCAGCAAACATTGTTGTGTTTTTCAATATTATATAACAGCATAGTTGCTGCTTATTTTTCTTATGCAACTAACAACCATTGACAAAGCATATAGGAGCACATGCATCAAAGCCTTTTGCGATCGCAAACGGTGCGATTCGCAAAAATCGGCCGTTTGCAATCGTAAAATTTGCTTTTGCGATGGATGCATTAAGGGTCAAGGCCCTCGCAATTTGAGAATTCGCAATTAATTGCGAGTCCTCAAATTGCGATTGCATTTAAGGAATCGCATTTTGCGATTCCTTAAATGCAATGCATGAAAGTAAAAAAATCTGCGATTTCGCAAATAGGGGGAGCAAATTACCATGAAGTTGAACTTCATGGTAATTTGCAAAAACTTTGAAAAATGCATTTTTCAAAGTTTCATATAGCAAACTCACATGCCCTAAGGGCATGTGTGTGCGCAACATATGTGCACAGATCAATTTCAGGGGTGCAACAGGGTGTCCTTTGGGCACCCCTGCACCCTTGAAATTGCATTCTCAATTTGCGATTCGCTAATTGCGAATAGCAAATTGCGAATGTCTTCCCATTCATTCCTATGGGCCTATATGCCCATAGGAATGAATGGGGAGGTATTCCTTAATTGCGACTCGCAATTTGCGACTCGCAATTTGCGACTCACAATTAAGGAATATTAAGAAATCGCATTTTTTTGCGATTTCTTCATGCATAGCCTTTTACTATTCCTTATTAGCGAATCCTTATTTTTCGCAAATAAGGAATCTCAAATGGCATTGTTGATACATGTGGGCCATAGTCCTGATGTGTGATCTTACTTGTTGCGTAATATATCTGGATGCAATGACAGAAACAGCAAAAAACAAGTCGAACGGCACACTATGCTAAGCGCAGATTTTTAGCTCACATGTTTTTAAGCCACGCCCTTAATTACTTTGGACACGCCCCTTTGGAAAACCTCCCAGTTTTTTCATCCCACTTAAAGCCCTGCCCTACAGAGTCCGATAAACTCCATCGTAAAACCTGCTATTGTCCTCTTCATCATAATCTCACTTGAAATGAGGCGCTCTGCTACACTACTCTCGGATTCAAAACACTGATGATAGTGAAGTCAGATATACGACCTGAAAATGAAAAATGAATATTAATTTGTCTTTTTTTTAATTTCTTCCTTATTTGGCTGCCCGAGTGCATGTTATGTTGTGCAGTTTTGATTAAACGTCCACTGTTCACGCATGTCTGCAGGAAAACAACGTGTAAAGCAGGCTGTTTTCCACTTTAAGCATATGATGCATTATGAAGGAGATGTTATCTAGTTAATAAATTATCAGCTGGAGACCTGGTGCATTGTGCGTGTCATGAAAGATATATCACTGAGTTTTCCAACATGTTTTTGGGCAGCTTCAGGCAATCTCTCTGCCAAAGGGACAATGATGCCCATGTCCGGTCCTATCTTGAGTGTCTGCCATCCATGTATGCTTGAGGGTTTCTGAGTGTGGGGTAGGGGCTTACACGCTCCTGATCCCCATAGCCATCCTAGGTAGGAGGGGTGATGTGCATCTGCAGCTGACTGACTGCTGTGGACACTCTCACCAGCCTACCTTGTGGAGAGGATATATTCCACTCTTTGCCTCGTACACAAGAGCCTCTACCATTTTGGCCCAGGGTACTTAGGTAATAAATTGCGGAAATGCCAACCGAACAGAACCCTGAGATCTAGTTCTAAATATCTTTTAACACCATTGAAAGTGCGCACCACAAGACAAGGTGGACGGTCTTTTTCTTATCTCGCCCCTCATCTCTGGAACAAGCTCCCCAGACATATCTCTTCCATTTCATATCATATGTCCTTTCGTAAGGAATTAAAAACCTGGCTATTTTCCAACTAATAGCTTTTGATGACCCTCACTGTGTCTGCAAGCGCCTTGAGACCTAACGGTGATATGTTGCGCTATAAAAGACCATATGACTATGACTATGTCCCGAATGGGTAAGCAGCTCATGGTGGCGCAATAGAAAGGTGTGAAGGAAGCCTATCCTTTCTCATTGGCCCTAGTGATGGAGTATAGCGGAACCTCCCCTGGGTGAGTGCAGGTGAGAAGGTATGTGCGCGTTTGGGGCATATTTTCCTAAGGGATGAGGAAGATGGCCTGGAGATCTTAAATCTTGAATACAGTGGCATTGTAAAAGCTCTCTTTGTGGTCAAAGTGCTAGAAAACTGTGCTGCAAAGTCCTCGGGCCGGAGATTTTTGGAGTGTGGAATGACAGTGAGTTTCTTGATTATGAATTGATAGCCCTCATTGCGCGCCTATTTTGCAACCCATTGAAAGGTGCTCTTTCGCAAATTCATTGTTTTTTTTAAATAATTCGATACATTTGATTTCTTTTTGTTACATAAAAGCACCATCAGTGAAGGAAAAATTAACACAGAATAAAATCTGTATCACCTTCCAAACCTCGCCTGCCCCCATTATATAGGTAATACTGGATTAGGGTTGTGCAGTTTGATCGACTATAACGGATGTGATAGTATTAGCCACCAGGGTGCTAGTTTTTTGGAAGGATCGTTCTATAAATATTCACGCAAGAGGATCATTTGTACTCTTGCATTCTTGGACAGCTGAGGGATTTGGTGCCTTGAGCAAAGTAAAAAATTCAAAAGCATCGCCCTTGAAGTTCAGAACTCCTACCGGCTTACTGCAACGTTATGAGAAGTCTTTTCCATTCTCAATGTGCCATTGGGGTATCTGTCCACTGTCATAGGAGAGTTTCACTTTCTCCATATGCACAGTGATTTTTGTTTCGTGACAAGTAATAATAATGACTCCAGGCTTCCAGCACCTCTTCTACTTTCCCACTGTAGTTTCTGGCACCCATCTTGGATGCACTGCCTGTGCTGAGGGCAGGGCAGTGAGTCTGATCTGGGTTATGCTGTCCAGAACTCCTTTCAAGAATGTGCAAATCTTGGACCCGGCCCCATGGCTAGCCGCAAAGAACGCTTACCTATGTATCCACGCCAACATTTGCCGGAGCATGAGTTAGAGTGGTGCAGTTTAGCTGGTGTGTAATGCCATATATGATATTTTTATATGGGCGTCCATTGGGTTGATACTAATGACCCCCTTATGTTTTATAAACTTTTGAACAACCTCAGCTTATAATCCTGCTTTATATGTTTGAATAATTTAACACTCCATAAAGGAACAAAGAGGAGAGCAAGGGTTTTGTTCACCGAAGTGAACGGGGAGTACTCCTGTACCCCTGGGTGTATCTATAGAAACAAAAAAGGAGTACCACCGGCGAGAAATCACAGATTCCTACTGGGGTGGATGGTTGGACAAAAGGCAAAAGTTCTCCTTTTGTTAAAAACCCCTCACTCATCACCTAGTGATGACATGCTTCATCATCGGGGTCCACCCTAATGACCTAGCGTCATCAGGGTGTGCTACAACACCTGGTTACAGTGGAGCAGGTTGTGAGTGAAGGTGCGTGAAAAAAGGAAAAAGTAAGTGTGTTAAAAATTGTCCTGGTTTGAACTTGAGAAAAAATAAAACTTTATTTGCAAGCAACTGGACAATGTTAAAATCGTGGCGAGATAAAGTGAGGGCAATAATGAACCCGTGTATCTCTGTATGTGTCTGGTCTACATGTTTCAACCATGAAGGTTAAGATTAACCAGGTTTTCTTCAGGACCACAAAACCAAAAGAGTGGATGGTCTACGTCCCCTAAAAGACGCACCCAATCCTACTCTCTGGAACCACTGATTGGCAAAAGTGTGCCCGTGGTATCAGCTAACACCTTAGTGGGTGAGCTTAAAAAATAAGGTTATCCTCGTATTGAAACGTATTAGTTTAACTGCGAGGTCTCAGGCCGATAACCTACATCCGTCCTCTGCCCTGTTACTAACAGGGCAGAGGACGGATGTAGGTTATCGGCCTGAGACTAATACGTTTCAATACGAGGATAACCTCCCTGGCCCTATGAAGTCAACCATCACTCCATTGAGAGTATTTTTTATTTTTTAAGCTCACCCACTGAGGTGTTAGCTGATACCACGGGCACACTTTTGCCAATCAGTGGTTCCAAAGAGTAGGATTGGGTGCGTCTTTTAGGGGACGTAGAGCATCCACTCTTTTGGTTTTGTGGTCCTGAAGAAAACCTGGTTAATCTTAACCTTCATGGTTGAAACATGTAGACCAGACACATACAGAGATACACGGGTTCATTATTGCCCTCACTTTATCTCGCCACGATTTTAACATTGTCCAGTTGCTTGCAAATAAAGTTTTATTTTTCCTCAAGTTCAAACCAGGACAATTTTTAACACACTTACTTTTTCCTTTTTTCACGCACCTTCACTCACAACCTGCTCCACTGTAACCAGGTGTTGTAGCACACCCTGATGACGCTAGGTCATTAGGGTGGACCCCGATGATGAAGCATGTCATCACTAGGTGATGAGTGAGGGGTTTTTAACAAAAGGAGAACTTTTGCCTTTTGTCCAACCATCCACCCCAGTATGAATCTGTGATTTCTCGCCGGTGGTACTCCTTTTTTGTTTCTATTAATTTAACACTCCCCCTGTCGAAGACGCCCCCAAGCTTTATACTCCTGTCCACCACCCACTCCCAGAATGCCTTTCCGCCTACTCTTGGATGAAAATCAGTGTTGTCGAATGTAGGGGTAAAGGAGCCAGGTAGTCCACCCCATCTTAATATCAACGGCGACCCACGTCACAGAATGTTTTTTAAGGACACTTAGGTTTGCTCATTGATGGGTGAGTCAAGTTATGTCTTCATCCACGGATACATGGAAACCGTTTAGGAGATATGATGCAATAGGATTTCTGCTGAAGTTGAGTAGTTAGATAATCACACTCTCAGCTTTCCATCATTACCAAATTGTGTGATCTTGTAGAAATCACTTTACTTTCACGTTTCTCCTCGCTCATATTTGTCGGGTGTATAAACAACTTACTTGTCAGTATTAGGCCCTGCATAACAAGTGAATGCTTGCATTTTCAGATTGATTGATGCAATGGCAATTTTCTACAAAGAAAATGCATAGACTACTAAATGTCATTATCCCTAGAGATTGGGCACATTAGTTCAGCTAGAATAATATCCTTTTAAAATTCACCACATATGTAACTGAAAATATTCTCCAATTGACAACCTATTCATCAGGGTTTTGAAGAAAATGATGAATGATAGGAAATTATTCAGAGAGTACACAGAGGATGGAGGAGGATTGGGATGGGGTGGACTAGGGAAGGGCAAGGGATAGAAAAAGAGGAGTTGTATGGCGGGAAGAGTGGTGGAAATACTAGAAGAATGAGGGAGTGGAGGATAGGGGACAAGATTAGGATGTAAGGAGGGACTAGCGTAGGATGCAGGGAGGGTAGAGTGAAGGATGGAGGCTATGAAGCAGGGCCGGACTGGGAACAGCCCCTGGGGAAGCAGTGCCTGAGTCCAGGAGGCTGGAAACACATGCTTGTTGCTTTTGCTACTGGGGGCAGATATTACAGCACCACGGCAAAACCTGCCTCCAGTACCAAAACCGCCCCCACTGCTGCAAAACCGGCCTCAACCCTTCCGGCTCTCTGGGGAAATGCCCGATGCCCGGTACGGCAAGCCCAGTCCTTTTATGAAGGAAGGAGGATGGGATGTATGAATACATGGATATGAGAGGTAGGTATCAGATGGATAAAGGCGTAGACAGATGATTAATTGAACATTTGTCCTAAGCTATACTACCCACCAACATGATTACCCAATTTTATTTAAAGTTCAATTACTGATGCAAAATAAAGATCTCCTCTGACACTCTTAACACCTTGGCTGCTTGAGATGTTCCTCTACTTTGCTGGGCCATAATAGAAATGGGAGTGGTCATGACGAGCTGAGCTCTTCATGAGCACCGAAGGGGTTAAGCATGAATTTGTATTCTGAGGCAGGAGCCTAACCCAGGCTCCTGCAGCCCCTGAGTCACAGCGGTCCCCCAGCCTTTCATGAGAGCCCCCAGTCCTCCAGGTTACCCCCATTCACACCAAGGAATATCCCTTGAAATATGGGAAACCATGGAGTTCCTCATCACATTTGGTAGGGTAGGGCTCATCATTTTGCGTTACATTATTGTTTTCATGCAGAATAGCCAATCACGGTGGCTCTATGAGGAATGGTTACATCATGAAATAATAGCGTGAAAATCATATGAATATGTCCATATAGCACAATACTCCCAGGATTGAATCCTATGACTCTCAATTTACATAAAGCTTTCAACATTAAGTTAAGTAACATGGTGAGCTGTTTCACAAGCCTGTTTCCACTAGAGTACACTTTATAATGAGCACCTTCAGTTCCAATGCTACATACACAGATCTTTGAACTTAGCATTACCCGGGATTTGATTTAGGCCAATGAGCCTAGAGATACAAGAGTAAAATATATTTGCAGTGCATGAACAATCTTGTAGTCGGTTTCATTTTTCTAACGCTTTATCAATGTACTTGATCTAGAATGTTTTCGTGTTAAAGAGAGGTTTATTTACACTGAGCTAGAAAGTGACAAATGGCAAAACACTGTCACTTTCTAGCTCACCATGGATAGCACCGCGCTAATCTTATGTATACATACTTTGCCATAAAAACAGACATTTGAGGTGTGCATATTCAGGGCCGCTGGTGTTGTAGAGCGCTTTCTATAGGAGCTGCTCTCCACCTATACTTGGGAACTACCCAGAGTTCTTTGCTTCCTTTTTTGCATAATTTGTGTGGCTCTCTAAGCCTCAAGGGGTATTGTTTTGACGTAAACTTAGTGCTCCCTTGTTTCTGGACAAAGTTATTCTTCGCTGAAGACCTTATAATGTGACTGAAACACAGGTATGGGGTTTCTTTTATTCTTTCCAGGTTGCCTTGGATTGTATTTTGCAAATCAAAGGCTGTAATATTGTGCCTAGAGTGGTAAAAGGCTTTTTTCATTTTCCAGTGTGGCATGGATGGCACTAGCTAATCCTGTGCTTAAAGACTTTGTTGTAAAAATTACAAAAGACTGTCACTTTCTAGCTTGGTGTGGATAGCATTGGGCTAATCCTATGCCTAAATATTCTGCTAGAAATACAGACATTTGAGGTGAGCAGCTTCAGAGTGTTGCGAGTGTTGTAGAGTGCTCAATACAGGAGCTGCTCTCCACCTAAACCTGGGAACTACCCAGAGTTCCTTGCTTCCTTTTTATTTACCAGAAAGGGGAGAATTTACAAAAAAAAATTCAAATGTCACAAAGATTGAAGACATAATTTTCAACTTTCTACAGCTTGCAAACTGTTCTGCTTCAGAACACGTGTGGACAATTGGGACTTTTGTAATGATTTGGGGTACCTTTGTCTTTGTTTAACTCTAAAAATAGTTCAGTAAAAAGTTTTTTTTTTATTATATTGATAAAAATAGATTAAACACATACATCATGTATACAAGATAATGTTTCATTTTTATCATTAACAAAAAAAATGTTTATTGTATCAACTTATCTTGTATACATGATGTATGTGTTTAATCTATTTTTATCAATATAATTAAAAAAAACTTTTTACAACAGTATATTTTTTTGTGTTATAGTTCATAAATTTTTTTGCATAATTTTTGTCTTTAAATAGCCAGTGTTTGTCTTGTAATTTGGCCTGGGTTGATACCTTCGAATTGAACTAATTTCCCTGACCCAGGAACTTTATCCTTACCAGGGGGTCCTTGATATATCACATATTTTTCAACACTGTTATGCCAGTGAACCACTGATGGCAGTTTGAGGAGCAAAATAGGTGCACAGACCCACTGATTTTCTTAGGAGTCCTCCTCCGGTGCTGCTGAATACCTGTTTTCCCAAAGACCTACACAGACTCGGTTTGATTCCACCTCATTCATTTTTCTTTCCAGACATCAGACTTCATGTCTCAATCTCACACTTACAGGCTCGTTCCATTCCTGCCTTCTCTCTTTGTTTCTATTTTCCTGTCTTTCTCTTCTCCCTATCTCACATTTTCGCCCTTTGTCTTCTAGCTCTTGTTTAAAAATAATTTAAAATATATCCCCAAAAGTTACAGCAGGTGTTTAACAGAGTGCATGATTCCAGTGATGAAACAGGGTATCTGAACCTTAATCTCTTTGTAAAGTCAACAAATATATTTTCCTCATTGGTTGTATTGACCTTTGCAAGTCGACTTGAAGCAGTGCAAGGGAGCTAACATAAGAAATACTTTTCAGATTTTGTGAAGCCAATGTGATTCCACAATGAACACCACAAATCAGTAATTTGAATCGTAAAGGTTTATTTCCTAATGTGTATCCAACCAGTATACATGGAAAGCAGGAATACATTCAAAAGCTTCAACAATGCAATCTGCAGACCAAAATGTGCAGGTAAATTAAGTGTTAATGCAAAGAAAACAGATTGACATAATCAGGTGGACCATAGGGAAGCTTTCTCTTTCTAATCTAAACATGTTTAAGGGTACAGTCTAATGAGGGATTCTACAAGGTGGCATATAAGGGGTCGGCATGAAGATGAACTTCAGTAGACGTTCAAGAGAAATAGAGTGTTCAGCATGAAGTCTTACACTCAGAAAAGCCCGCTGAGAGAGATCTGTTCCCTTTGGATGTCAGGACATAATCTGCCTAACTATGAAACACCAGTTAAAATACAGCTGACAGCTTCTAGATCATCCATCTCTCATTCCCGCCGCTGAGAGCCAATCAGGTGACTTTGTTCAAGGGTAGTCGATATACTCCCTAAGTTCCCATCCCCACACCACTAAGCATGCATCTGTTGGCCTTGGGTGCTGCATCCTCTTGGTACACCATGACCAGGAGGTCTTCTCTCACTATCACTTCTCTGCATTCATTGCCAACATTCTTCTCACAAGCCTTACTATCGGTCGTCTATACACAACATTAGTCCTTTCAATAGCTAACGAATACCATGATAACGCACCTGCAAACGAAAGAAAATGGCATACTGGCAAGGTTAAAGCACACATTTCAGTTAAGGGCTAATTGTCAGGCTAAGTTAACTTGAGAGTGAAAATGGACGCATGTTACAGCATTAAAATCCGTGAATGCCGCAATCACCAATAAAGGTAAATATGCAATGGACTTGATTACATCAATCTACGGATCAACCTAATACATTTCTGTGTAAATTCTTAATGAGTACAATGATTACATGAGGTTAATTTGTTTATTAGGCACCACACACAATAATAAGATTAAGCTACACGTTGAATATAAATGTCGTACATATTTGCATAAATGTATATACATTGCGTAAATAGGACGGAGCCGAAATCAGCTGCGGTCGGTAGGGGAGTACCTGCCGGGGCGGTGACGTGGGGAGGGGGAGGTGCAGGGGCAGGGTGGGGGTTAGAAATGTATGGATAATGGAGGTTTGCAGGTAAGTAAACATTTAAATAAATCAAACGAATTTCGTTGCGCGCACTGCATTGCATTTGGGGATACAGTGCATGCAACGAAATTCGTTTGATTTATTTAAATGTTTATTTACCTGCAAACCTCCATTATCCATACATTACTAACCCCCACCCTGCCCCTCCCCCTCCCCACGTCACCGCCCCGGCATGTACTCCCCTACCGACCGATGCTGGCCGAAATTAAGCTTCTCCACCTGCTTCACTAACCCTTGCATTTTGTTGAGCGCGAGGGACAGCATCCATCCCGGTTACTCACACTTTCCCTCAATACTCCATGACACTATTCCCAAACTTTCCTTGACTGAGCTTAAACTAAACATGGTGAGAGGCAACCTTACTGGTTTGGTGTGTCAAAACACAATCACCATCTTCGGCTCAGTTGAATAATCAATAATCAGGAGCAGCCCGTACAGGTAAGAGCGGTGGGGCGGGGTTGGAGGGATTCGACAGACGACCACAAGGGAAAATGAAATAAATTATTTATTATCCCACCGTTGTCATCTGTTGTACTATCCCCGACACCGCCCCACTGCTCTTACCTGCACGGGCCGCTCCTGACATTAATAAATATATAGAGGCGGCTGGCATATCCCAGAGAATCTGCTTTACGGACCGCTGTGCTCTCAGAACCTGATTGAAGGACAGCCTGTTCTCTTTTCAGCTTCAGCAATTGATATTATTCCAGTACTAAACCCCACTGGCTTGCATTTTTCCCTCATAAATGTCAGACTGCACAACAGTTACTCGGTCGCAGCAAGGAGACGTTTGAACTTAATGGGAGTGGGCGTGTTAGTCTGCAAAGGCAGGGAAGTAATAAGTGACAGGTTGCCATGGAGAACTTGCATTGCAGAAATGTTAATTTCTGCTTCATTGACCTTTGTTTTTGTCCAACACTTAAAAGGCGTGTGCTTCTGCTTCTGTTGCTCTAGTGAATAGGCAGGTGATGTGGGATGGTTACAACTTCAAAAGAAAAATACAAAAAGTGGCGAAAATGTTGCAAAAAATACAAAGATGGAATGACACAAAAACTGCGAGAAAAGTGTTATTACCTGGGAAGAGCTTTCCGATATAGATTGTAAGTGTCTTTCTGCAGGGGTGTGTGCTTAATGTGAAAGAGAATAAATAAGCAATTAGGTATAGAGGTAAGGGGTTTTGTTGGGAGCCCACCGACGGCAGTATCAAAGGGCGGGTGTTGCTGAATAGCAAGGCTGCCTAGTCTGGATTCCAATGCATGCCTCGTTCTTCTGAAGCTCTACAGTTCCTGTCTTGGTATTCTCAGTTTCACGTTTGCAATGTATTCGTTATTCCCGAATTCTTCCTCTGTCACTGTAGTTCAATCTTACTCAGTTTTTCACTTTTCTGCCTCTCTCTCTCTTGCTATGGGGTTAAAGTCTACTGATAAAAAATAAGTCCCTTGGCCCCAAAAAGCCAGTGCCCACCACCTTCAACCACCAACACACACTATATACTTCACACGTGTATGCATGCGCATGCTAGCGTCCATGTGAACTTTGTAGTTGCTAGTGGATCTTCTTCTGGAATTTGTTTTGCTGTATATGTTACAGAAAGCACATTGTTTGAATGATTCAGTAAAATAAAAAAAGATGACATTTATTATAAAAAAATTTAAAAACGCAAATCTTGTGTTCTTTTAAAAGAACTATTTGCCAGAACCTATTTCTCCTGTCCTAGAACACATATGCATCAGTGCCTTGTTTGTTGGAGCTGTACGTGTTCCACTTTAATGAGGTTCTTGGATGTTTTGTCCCCTACTTAGAATAAATATATTTTTTTTCTGTGATACTCCAATTTATTAACCTTCTCCCAGTCTTCTCTCTCGAGAGATGGACAAATGTAAGCCTTTGTTGGTATCTTACCTATTGGCCAAAACCTACTTTTGTAATACTCTACCCTGCCCTTGTTCAGACGTTGCAATCATGGTACCCCATTCTCCAGAGGGTATCTTATCTTGAGAGCTAATTCAAAGATGTCTGCAGACCCTTTACTCTCTGAAGCTAAGCAAACCCAGTCGAATGTTAAATAAAAACAAATGGACATATTCATGAAGACATTTTGGAGGGTGTAAAGTAGTACTCCTGTAGTATTCTTTTACATATTCTTACATGCCTATGTGCAGGGACATACCACAACCTGAGCAGGCTCAACTACAAGGCACTGTGAGGAGGCCACCCACATACAATCACTCTGCCACCCATCATTTTCAAGCACCTCGCCCATGCAACTTACTCCCAAGATATCAGCAGGATATTCAATAAAGAAATATACAAAAATAAATAATAGAATAAATGAACCAATTAGTTTCATGGAGATCAAAGTGTTCTGCAGTCATGGAGGCATCAGGGCATTTGGAAAGCCAATTGTGGTGTTCTTGATTGACAAAATGCAGATTAGGGGCTCAAAAAGTAGAAATGTATGGTGACTCAGATGGACCCAGGGCACAGATAAAGGGATATGACCCAACCAAAGAGGACTGTGATCAGAAGTGCTGCCTTTGTACCATTGCAAAATCAATTTGCAACGCACTAATGGGCCTTGTTACACGTCCTTGATATTGCTCACATTTTTTAGTTCCATCTTTCAGAGTCTATAGTAATTTTAGCTCTCATTCTTTCATCACCTTTCCTTCTGTAGTCATTTCATCAATCTCTCATTGTTCCACTACTTCTACCTCTCACCAATGTATTAAGCCCACTATCACTTGCTTTCATAACCTGTACATCTGTCACTCATTTCTATCTTTCCCAGTTTCCCACCCTCCCCATCCCCTCTCAGTTTCCATCTTAACTCCACCTCTGTCCTCCTAATACACCCAATTCCTCTCATTTACCCTTCACGCTCAAATGTATGTCTCTCGTTCTCATAACTATTCCATATTTCCATACACCTCCACTTGATTTTCTTCCACATATGTGAAAAACAATTTTGCCCTCTCTTCTCCTGAAGTAATTTCCACCTCTATCTCCCAGTGGTTCACCATGTCTCTTTCAATTTACTGCTTATTTACAACTCTAGAGCTCTCATTCTCTAAACCATAGTATTACCTAACTCATACTCAGCTCTATCGCTCCCAGGTTAACTTCCACACTCACAGCCACCTTTGATTATCCACTCCATCCTCCAGTTTGCCTTCAACCAACAGCCCTCATGATCTCCAATTTCTTGACAACTCACTCTCTCTTTCATACGCAATGCTATATTTCACCCAATATTTCTCTATCTCTTCAATTAATTGTTTTCTATCAGCCTTATTTCTGTTATTCTCTCACTATCATCACTCAGTGGTACTTTCACCATTATTTCTACCATGCCTAATCTTCTGGATTCTGCAGCCCTAGTTTCACAACTACCTCCTTTACGGCTGTTTTTTATATTCAGACTCATAGCACAATAGTATTCTTCTCTCCAATTCCTCTAATTTCCTCAGATGCATTTTCTTGCTTCCTATTTGCTCTCACTTTTATTATTCACAATTTTATTTTCAGCTCTCACAACTTCCTACTTCTTCACTCATGGTTCTTCATTTTACATGTTATGTTTATTTACCATTCTTTTATTCCCATTCCATCACACCACTCATTCTGTTAATCCATGACCATCCAGTCTGAGCTCCCTATCCACTTTGTGATGCGTCTCTCTATCTCTCTCCCTCTTTTTGCCTCCTACTCTTGCACTGTCACACATTCATTCTCCCTTGTTCATTTGACACTATTCGGTCGTTTATCTTAGCCTTTCTATCTTTTCTGTCCCTCACTTCCTTTTTTTCACTCTTTTTCCCATGAGTTCCTTTCTATGAAAGAATTTTCCTTTCCTGTTGTTTTTTTCCCATCTCACATTTTTTGTGATTTTCTTCTCTTTCTTGTATATCTTTCACTCTTGGTACAAGATCTTTTTCATTCTATCACCCGCTTTCATTCTTTTTATGCTATTTTCCATCCCTTTCATTTTCTCCCTCTTGGTTATTTTCCTTCCTCCTCTTACCTTCACTGCTATCTTTTTCTTTCTCCTCTCCCTTTCCATCGCCTTTACTGTTCCTTTCCCATTGCTCTTCCTTGATGTCACTCTCCCTTCTTTTACACTCTTGCTTTTGTAGTCTTTCTCTTTCATCATGCCGAGTCCTAACGCCCCGTTAACACCCAAACAGGTCCGGACTGGCCATAGCGGGCACCGGGCAATCCCCCGGAGCGCCGCACGGGTGTGGCCGTTTTTGGGCCCCTGGGGGCTGTTTTTGTTGCACGGCCGTTTTTGCAGCATAGCTGCAAAATCGGCCCTGTACCACAATCGGCCGAAAACCGGCCCTAGCAAAGAGCTCGGCGGCACCTCCAACCCCCCGAGTGGGGAGCGGGGGCCAGCCGAGCACTTTACCAGGGCCGGTTGTGGTTCCCAGTCCGGCCCTGCCCCCAAACAGTTTGGTTAGGGCTGACTCTTCACTAGAATACTTATGACTGTCTACTTAGGTATTGAGGTCACAGTTGTGGAGCATGGGATTCACGTGAACACTTGCAACAGAATACAATAGAAACATTAGTAATACAGCTAGAGTCTCTCTCTCACAACAGGTGCAGCACAGGCAGTGAAAGTACTCACACGCTGCAGCTCACAGAGAGCAGCCAAGCATCGTTTACTTACTCACCTACAACAAGTGTGCACTCACTCAGATAGCAGCATTGCACTCTCTACAAACACACTCAAAACAGTTATGTTATTGACAGGAGTGTAAGAATCTCTAAAATAGAGAATAGATACAACAGAGGTAGTACCAGAGTACGCTTTCTTCGCGCAGAAGGAAGATAGCACAAAGCACAAGCTTCCCAGATGCATAATAAGCACTGCAGAGGCAGCAGAAGTGCAAGCTTCCCTAACACATAGAACTGGCATACCACAATCAGCAGCAGTGCAAGCTTTCTTTACACACAGAACAGCCATACCACAATCAGCAGCAGTGAAAGCTTCCTTTGTAGGAAGGTGGATATCTGACTATGGTTACCCCCAAACTTTTTGCCT
This sequence comes from Lissotriton helveticus, assembly GCF_964261635.1. Taxonomy (NCBI): domain Eukaryota; kingdom Metazoa; phylum Chordata; class Amphibia; order Caudata; family Salamandridae; genus Lissotriton; species Lissotriton helveticus. The sequence goes on from NC_136061.1 coordinate 1,287,893,776, forward strand.
GGTGTTTAGCTGGTTTTTGACTTTAGTTGGCCTGGGATCCTGCTATCCAGGGCCCCAGGCTAATTGCTCTCTCCTTAAAATGGACTCCATGTACCTTAGGTATATACACAATTGGAATTGGCACACCTTATTGGCCCCTGTAACAGTGTACCCAGGTACCAAGGGCATAGGTGCTTCCAAGGCCTACCAGGGGCTGCAGCATGTATTGTGCCACCCCTGGCCTGGCCTCCATATTTGACACAACTGGCTGATCACTCAGCTGGGGTAAGTCGGTGTAACCCCCCCTTACTTAGGTGTAGTATGCCTATACCTAACCTAAAATGGACACATATGTTCCTATCAGTCACTCCTATGGAAGGCCTCATCAATCCTGGAGGCAGAGTGCTTGGAAATATGTGAGATGGTGCTCTGGCATGAGCTGAGCCTGTCTGCAGCTTTCGGAACCATGTCCTTTAGCTGTTTCATGATATTGCCATACCATATACTCTTAAGTGCATTATGAACCTCGCGGTTAAATGCTATCTTGGGTTTGGCTTTATCAAAACATGTCGAGTAAGGTGTCATACGAATTGGAATACTACCCCCTCGCCAGTTCTGGCGACGGGGGTAGCATTCCACCCTTCTAGAGGGACACGACATGTACCTAGCCTGAACCCCGGTTAAAGTTAAACAGAGCCTTAGCATCACAAAATGGATGCTGCCACCAAAGACACAAGTCTGACCTCCTGCTGCTGGGAGTCCTTCCAGCGAGGGCAGCTTGTACAAAGGGTTTCCTGCCTGGGGAGGTGCTAGCACCACTCCAGACAGGATTTTGTGTATTGGGTAGGACAGGGCTGAATAGAATCAGACATGCCTGGGGCACACAAGGTGTCCCTGTGCATAGGCCAGTTCAAACCGGTGCTGGGGCTTTCCGGCCCCAGTCCTGGCGCGAAACTGGACAAAGGAAAGGGGGTGTAACCACCCACCTTCCTGGTTCCACCCAGAGGAGGGACCTAGTAGGTGATCCGGCCCCCCAGATTCGAATAAGAGTGGGAGCTGTGTCCTGAGACTTCAGATCATCCTGAATCAACTTGAAATACAGAAGAAGACTGGACTTCGACATTCTGCTGCACAGAAGACGGAAGAGAATCTCCCTTGTGGCCAAGGAGTGACCACCCTGTGAACACAGGCACCAACCAGTAACTCGACGTCTGCTTTGCGGCAGCCGGAGCACGAGCCCAGAGCCTGACAAGACCCAGACTCCCAGACTTCTCACAGCCCGATCCACAGTCCCTGCAAAGAAGGGACCCGTGGAGGCACCGAGAGACGTGGGACCGGACCTCTTGAAAGACCCCCGAGAAGCTGACTGCGCAGCATCAGAGGCACCCTCGATGCTGTGCTTTGGGGTTTGAGAAGCCCCAACCTCGAGCAGCCCTTGCACCGAAGATCAGCCCGCCAGCATCTCCACGATCTGCGTGGGGCCCTTTTGCACTGTGCCACTCGACGCGCCATCCCGGCCACTTGCCACGCGGCTAGCGGCCATCTTGGCAACCAAACCTTCAATTTACACTGCGGGTCTGGTTGCTCCAGACTTGCCCTTGCTCCTGTAAAAAGGAGCACCTGCTCTGACCTTGCTGGCCCGAGTAACAAGCCTTTTTCGATTCCTGCGGGGCTTGCATTAGCCAAGGCCTGTTTGCTCCAATCAAGTTGCCGACACCGCCAACAGCGAGAAGCCTGCGTGGGACAGCTCGTGACTGACATCTAGTTGTCTTCGACCCCTTGTGTCCACGTGGCTGCAGAGAGAAGCTACACCTCGACGCCTGTTTGCACCTGACATCGCCTGGTTCCACTCTGGTTCCACGGTAGTCACTGGCTAGTGACTTTGAACATTGTCCCCTCTGCTTTCAGGTCTTCACCTCTTCAGATCCACCCTTGGATCCACCGGAACTCTTCACATCGAGCCGCCTGCAGCATCTTCAGCTCCAAGCACCATCGACCTGCGTGACGAAACCCGACACTACTTCGACCCTGTGCACCCGCTTCCTGTGGGTGAGGTAACTCAGCTCCGCCGGTGTTCCCACACTGGTACACACCTCTAGGGTCTGTGTCTAAAGTTTCATCCTTCTAGGTCACTCGGAAGGTTCCTTTTTAACTAACTTTATAACTTTTACGCACCATTGACATTGCATTGGTAAAGCGTGCACTTTCCGCACTGCACCCGAGTCCCGCGGGCCTTTCCCGACTTCTTCACTGCTAGTCCCGAACAGCTCCAGCGATTACCCAGGCCCTAGGCCTCTTCACTTTCCCCATAGGGGTTCTTATACCACTATTTTAATATATGGTTTAGGTGGCCCCTAGGGCTCATCCATAATTGTGCAACTTTTGTGTATTTAAACTGTGTTTTGTTTTAACGCATTTGCTTCTGTGCTCATAAAGAGTATCAGGGATATTTGTAGAAATAAATCTATATATATTTTCAATATATATCTGTGTGGTGTCCTTTCATTTGGTATTCAAGGGATTGTGTATGGTAAAACAGCTTGCTTCACATGCCTTTACAGAGTTTAGCCTAAGACTGCTTAGTCCATGCTACCCCTAGGATAGCTTGTCTATAAGGTTGACTTTACAACCTGCACCATAAGGGTTGCTTGGCATGGTACAAGGTGATCACTAGAACTAGTGAGCATCATATACCAGGCCAACTTCTCACATCCTTCACACACACAACTGGCATACCACAATCAGCAGCAGTGCAAGCTTTCCTTACACACTGAACGGCCATACCACAAACAGCAGCAGTGCAAACTTTCCTTATACACAGAAATGCCATACCACAAACAGCAGCAGTGTAAGCTTTCCTTATACACAGAAATGTCATACCACAAACAGCAGCAGTGTAAGCTTTCCTTATACACAGAAATATCATACCACAAACAGCACCAGTGCAAACTTTCCTTATACACAGAAATGTCATACCACAAGCAGCAGCAGTGCAAGCTTTCCTTATACACAGAAATGTCATACCACAAACAGCAGCAGTGTAAGCTTTCCTTATACACAGAAATGTCATACCACAAGCAGCAGCAGTGCAAGCTTTCCTTATACACAGAAATGTCATACCACAAACAGCAGCAGTGTAAGCTTTCCTTATACACAGAAATGTCATACCACAAACAGCACCAGTGCAAACTTTCCTTATACACAGAAATGTCATACCACAAGCAGCAGCAGTGCAAGCTTTCCTTATACACAGAAATGTCATACCACAAACAGCAGCAGTGTAGGCTTTCCTTATACACAGAAATGTCATACCACAAACAGCAGCAGTGTAAGCTTTCCTTATACACAGAGATGTCATACCACAAACAGCAGCAGTGTAAGCTTTCTTTACACACCACAGGAGGACAATACCACAATCAGCAGCAGTGCACGCTTTCTTCACACACACAACTGGCATACCACTATCAGCAGCAGTGCAAGCTTTCTTTGCACACAGCATGACCATACCACAAACAGCAGCAGTGCAAGCGTTCCTCATACACAGAACTGTCATACCACAAACAGCAGGCAGCAGTGTAAGCTTTCCTCACACACAGAACCGTCATACCACAGGCAGCAGCAGTGCACGCTTTCCTTAAACACACAACTGGCATACCACAATCAGCAGCAGTGCAAGCTTTCTTTACACACAGAATGGCCATTCCACAAACAGCAGCAGTGCAAACTTTCCTTATACACATAAATGGCATACCACAAACAGCAGCAGTGTAAGCTTTCCTCATACACAGAACTGTTGAACCACAATCAGCAGCAGTGCAAGCTTTCTTTACACAGAGAACAGTCATACTATAAACATCAGCAGTGTAAGCTTTCCCTGGCTCTTAACCTGGGGCTAAGGGATTCATGGGAGTCACAACTGCCGCCACCCAAGGAAGTGATCAAAAAGCTATATTGGGACTGGGTACAGAGTAATGCGCTGAGGGTTACGGATGGGGGCTCACTCACAGACCAATTTTTGCTATTTAAATGTGTGAGAAAATTGGAGCCCTTCCTCGACCTGATAACCAAACCTTTAGATCGAGCGCTATATCTAAAACTGCGATACGGGACGCTTCCGGTGCATGATTTCACGGCGAGGTGGTCAAACTCTGGTGCCCCCCTGCGTTCATGTCCTGGCTGTGTAGCACCAAAGGAGTCGGTGGCCCATCTATTTTTCGCCTGCCCAGCTTACAAAGGGGCGCGGAAATTTTGGTTGAAACCTGTTTGCAGGGAACTGGGGCTGAGGTGCCATAGCCAGGCACTACGTGTATTTTCTACGGACTCTTCATCCTCCATTATGATTTGCGGGGTGGCAAAATTCTTGGGTAGTGCGTGGATGACGCGCTCCCGTTTACTCAAATTGCATTCGGGGGGACCTACGGTCTGATGCTGTATCCGCTGGTAGCAAACTAGTGACTGTGGTGCACTTCTTCTTTTATTGTATTTTAATAATTTTTCTGGTGAATTGGAAATGTATATTGCATATGTATTCTTTTATGGTGATTAATTTGCCAAATAAAGATATTGAAAAAGCTTTCCCTGAACACATAACTAGCACACCACAAGTAGCAGCAGTGCAAGCTTTCCTCACTCACAGAAGTGGCATACCACGAGTAGCAGCAGTGCAAGCTTTCCTCACTCACACAAGTAGCATACCACAAGCAGCAGCAGTGCAAGCTTTTGTCACAGAGAAAAAGACACACAGCATGGATAGCAGCTTTGAAAATCCCCCTAAAACGAATCAACCATTAAAGTGAGCAGCAGTGCTAAGCTCCATAGCAGCATAGGCAGCAGCCGGGCAAGCGCCTCTTACACTAAACATGAAAGCTATGAGCAAAAGCTGTAAAAGCCTCCCTCATAAGACAAAAATTATTGGATACAAGGAACATTCCAAGTATCCTCCACAAAACTGATTCTCTGGGAGAAAAGAACAATGAGGGCCACCCTCACAAGAGTTAATGTATGGGCAGCTGCTCTGCAAGCACCTCACACCAAAAGAGGTAGAATACAATAGAAGAAGTGCAGGCCTATCACACAAAACGGGGATGCAAGAGAAGCAGTAATGGGTGTGCTAAACTGCCGCGTGGCATCGTGTCTCATGTGGGGTATTCAGACAGCCCTGACTTTGCATCTAAAACCATTGTCCAAAGTGGGACTTCTAATCATATGTTTAAAAATGTAAACACAAATCAATGAGTACCATAATGCACCATCATGTTGGCTAAAGAGCTAGGACTAGCTACACGTTTGACATCTGACCAGTATGTGGGTGTTGCAGTATCTTGCAGGTAAGAAATGATGGAACCCTTTTGGCCCCTGATAGACTCAGTAGAACTGTGACGTAAGTGTTAGAGCAGAATGCAATGAAGACTGATTTAGAATATTGATTTAGCAGTTACATGCAGAAGAAAAAAGACGTGTAATACTAAGCTCCATGTGCGGTGTAGTCATTGGCAGGTACCCAGGCTGGGGAAGACACTACAAGTCGCAATGAGTTAGCGGATAAATATCTCGAAAATCGACAGTGTTCTCCCTGAAAGTAATCCATGGTACAAGCAAACTGCATGCGTGGCATGTGTGTTGCCGTCAAAGTATGGAACACACATGCCACGCATGTGGTGTCAATGCGCAACTCCAGCCACTGTAAACAGGCTGAAAGCAATGACAGCGTTGCAAAGAAATCTACATATCGGTGACCGAGAACCTGCTGGTCAAACTGTACATAAAGGTACCATGCTGTTACGCAGTATACCGTCACACATAATACAGAGTGACAACGCAAAATATAGATGCAACCAGGTTTTTAAAGAGCAGCATTAAGCTACATCAAAATGCAAGATAATGCTGCATTTGGAATCGCTGCAAGGCAGAGATCAACCAGGTGTCCGACAGTACCCAGAGACGCCAAAAAGAATAAAACAGTTATTTACTCACCAGAACCAGAGTAAAGTGAGATGGCATGATGTCAACGCAGGTCGCCACAACCCAGACAGTGCACAGGGTTTTTGTTTAACCGCATCGCTGCTAGAGCGATTCCCTTGCTGTGCTGGACAGCAATAAAAACGGGTGTGGTCATGAAAAGCTCAGCTCGTCATGAGCACAGGAGCACTGTACTGCATGACGAGCTGAGCTCGTCATGAGCATGGAAGGGGTTAAGATGCTGGTGAGTCTGTCAAGCAGACTGAAGGACTGTGAAGGCGGTCGGTACGAATTTCGTTGCGCGCAGTGCATCGCATTTGGCGATGCAGTGCACGCAACAAAATTCATTTTTATTTATTTTTATGTTTACTTACCTGCATTTGGCCGTATTCCGTAGTTTACTACCCCCCGCCCTGCCCCTCCCCCGTCCAACGTCACTGCCCGGCAGCACTCCCACCACCGACAGTCACTGGTGAAAATCTCATTATAGTATGTGCCAAGGCTTCCTTTGAGCCTTGAATTCATTTATTGCCTTTCACCTGATCAGGCCATTTAAATGATAAATGCAAAAATGTATAGTTTGCAGAATTCACAGTAGTCTAGGAAAAGAGATCAGCCTTTGACAGAAGTGCCATGAGAAAGGAACTGTGGGCAGCTCTAGTTCTTCTCCTGTGCTTGGGTAAGAGGATCTGCACCTGGGAACTGGAGAAGCAGCGTGAAGAGAATGAAGCTCAACTCTAGTATGCACAGCACAGGCTGGCTCAAGTTGGGTCATTTGGTCAACCCATCACCTAGGGGCCCTGCCTTCCCCTTAGAGGCTATCAGTCGCAGGGAAAGGGCCCGACCTGCTGTGCCTCTTTCAACCGACTCAGCTGAATATCTCGAATCCGGTCCTGCTTTGTGCATTTTAAATGCAATCTACGCGTTCTGCAGTCAGTCCCCATGCACTGCTGCTGGTGTTCTTGTACACTCCGACCACACTACATAGGCCACAGACAGCCTCTCTCTGCATGCAACGGTTTAGTTGCTTTTTTAAAATGTCCTTGGAGCCGGCATGCAGAAGCTGTAGGGATCCCCTCTGACATACAAGGTGTGGGGCTGTGGGGTCCTCTCTAATACCCCTGCCGTTGCAAATTAGCCACAAAATATCTAACGTGGGAATACATTTGAAATATTCAAGTAATAGTTAGAGTTAGGACAAATAGAATGGACATTGTCCTCTTTGCTTTGGACATTTCAGAGTAAATTTACAAAGGCCTGTAAGAGTATGTAAAACAGCACTCTGGTAGTTTTACTCCCATACTTAAAAATGCTTTTGTGAAAAGACCTCTAAGCAATCAGATCTATCTCTCTAACTTGGGGATATATTAACAAGGAAATGGAGATGTGTGGCGCTGCAGCATTTTTTGCAGTGCCGCGCGGCAGCATTTAAAAAACACAGGGAAGCTCCTTAGTCACAAGAATACGGTGCACCCCTGTGTATTCCCTTGCGCTGGTGCTAAAAATAGCTGTCTAACACCAACACAGACACCTTTGCACCATAGTGTAAGGGTGCCTGCGTTGCAGGGAAGGGTATTTATGTGCAGGAAGGGACATCTTCCTGCACATAAATAAACTTTAAAGGTGATTTTCTCTTTCTACGTGTGTTGCAGAATGCAGCACACATAGAAGGAGCAAAAATGAGGGGAAATAAAAGTATTTCTCCTTGTTGCGCCAATCTAACGTCTGCTTTTGCATGGCATTTGTTATTGGCACTCCCTCGGATTTACACATCCTTGTAAATCTGGGGCAGAGTCAAAAAGCAATGGATGGAACGCCCACAGCAACACCCATTGCAATCCCCTTTCACGCAGAAAACTGTGTGAAAGGGTACCATATTTACAAAGCATTGTTAAGTCATGCAAAGTATGGCTTAACATCACTCTGTAAATTTGGTTCAGGGCATTGCACCACCGGAACGTAAAAAGAAGTGATGTTCCGGTGGCGCAATGTCTTATAAATATGCCCCTTGGGGCCTCATTACAAATGCATCGCATTTTCCTTCATTATGCCGGGGACACCTTTAAAAAGGTCTTTCAGGTGCAAAAAAGGAAAATGCGCCACATTATAGGGAATGCGCTGTGTCCAGGGCAGCCGCAAACTCGTGCAGCACTGGGGGCAGCGCATTCACGTGAAATACGGACCAGCTGCTTTAAAACTGCTCTGGGTTTCACTGCAACCCACCTGCACTTTTAAAGGGGACTAGAGATACCCTTGCAGGTGGGTGCAGTCAGTGACTGCACTAGCATGCTAGAGGATGTCCGGGGGTCCTTAGGATCCCCTTTTCCTCCTGCAGAGGGCTGTTCCTAAGGGCGTCTGTGCCTCTGCACCCACATCGGTAATGCGGCACGGGCACAGAGGCAAAGGGATTCCCTCATTTGCATGGGGCATGCCCCCATGTAAATAAGGGAATGTCTTTAAGCTATGTTGTAGAGCAGCGTGGGTGCTGTGTAGTATGTCGAAAAGTTATAATAAAAAGTGTTTTAAGCATTTTTGTTACCTTGTATTTAGCCAACATGACATTATTTATCTAAACTTTGATCAAACTTCTTCAATCATTGTTTTTGCATGTGTTAAAATAGTTTTACAATATAAAGTGTTTTCATACTTTTATATTTAAGACCTCTGATTTTTTTGGCACTTGGTAGAGTGTTTAAGAGATTAATGTCAGTCAGTAAATAAGTACAATAATGGAACTTGCACAAAAATGAAAGGCTATTAAGGAAATGTTCCTACTATAGCTCCGATCGTGAATGTACATCCCGCTGCATGACTTTGGAGGATACACCAATGGGAGAGTTAACATAGACTTTTTATACATAATGCACAAGAATTTAAAAGCAAGGAGGGCTTAGACTGGGAATATTGCTGTGCACTCAGGGCAATGATGCAGGTTTCTTAAGTGTTACTATGATACATAGTAATGGTAATCAATGATCCATTGAAAGACAGAAGGTATAGTCGACAAAACTGAAAATATGACTTGAAGTCTACTACAATGTCAGTTGCAAGTGCTTAACCTATAGGCTATTATTGTGTATAATAGCAAAGCCTTGATGACATGAAACTCTGTGGTGGTCCCCTCTGTAACCCTGAATGCGCTAGGTCCTTAGTTTTCCTTATATTAACTTCCCAGCCTTTCATATGTGGAAATAAAGACTCTCAACTCTTTAAAACTAATAACGTTGAGTGGGTACTGATCATATTGTGCATGATTTCTCTAGTTTAATAGTTTTTCCGGCTTCTAAACCCACTACTGCTGCCTCATAAATTTGGGGTAACTTGTTTTTGTGATTTGAGTGCAATAGTACCTGCGGTCCTTGGACAACAGTGATAGATGACACCACTCACACACAACATTACTCCATGACCAAGAAAGAGAGTGGCACAGTACACACGAATAAAAACATTACCACAAATTATAACAGTTTACAGAGTACATTACACATTGCAAGGTGTGCCCTTTGCAGTTTTAACAGTGAGTGTTACCATACAACTGAAGAGTAATCAGTTGATCGACCAGGGAAGGATAAACAGCTGAGTTTACACAATCTGAATAGAATGTGTATTTAGTAAACTTAAATCTCTACAGAAAATGCTTTAAAACCCTGGATTGACACGATCGGAGGAAAATCCAGAAGCAGGCATGCCAGTGATGGCTTACACTGCAGTCCTTTGTGAGGATTAAATCATTTAATGTAGGCAGAAAGGATGCTTCAGGCTGTCAAACCATAGGGTTGACGGGCGGGGACATTTGCCCACTTCTGGATTTCAGAATCAGAGCAGGAGGGTCTCCATGCTCTTTGCGCCAAGCAAGGCGCGGGTTAGTGGAAGTGTGGGTCTGTCACCATGACTGTTGTCCCAAGAGACGTCCCGGGGAGGTGCTGTTAGTTGTCCAACTAGGGTGACCAACCGTCCGTAAATTTCACGGAGTGTCTGTCATTTTAGTATGATGTCCACAAGGCGTCCGTAATTCGGGGATCTCAAATTACGGACGCCTTGTGGACATCATGCTAAAATCGAAATGGAAAATCACAGTATGGAATGCTGTTTCCCATGCGAGAGGCCCCGTGAGTTTAAAAGATTTCACTCGGGGCCTCTCACAGTTATCTTTTAAACTGAAGAGGCTGCCTGCAGAGGCCCCTTCCAGACCTTGTGCAGACTGTGGAGTAGCCGTTGTCATTCTGAGACTGCAGCAGATTATCACTTTAGAATGACAATGGGCCCAATTGTAGTGACAGCATGTGGGGTGCGGTCTCTTGCATGGGTCTAGGGCAAAGCATTCTGCTTTTGTCTTTGCACCATGCTGGAGAAAATAAAAATAAAATAACTACACCGTTTTCACTGTACACTTAAAAGACAGATTTCAACATACAAATGAAAAAATACTATTTATTAATGTTTATTGTTACTAGCACAAACCTTGATTGCAGAAAGGGCCCGATGTCGCTTTGCAAAGCTGTGCGCATACTGAAAACCTGAAGTGCACTATTGCTCAACCTTATATAAACTTATTTTGACTTGTATTTAGGTTGTCTATTTACTTACTTATATATTATTGTGCCACCTCCTCTGATATGTCTGTAAAACTTCTGTTTTGTCCCAAATTTTTGTCCTGAATTTTTGACCTTCTGTCCTGAATTTTTGTCCTGAATTTTAACCCTTTGTCCTGAATTTTTACACTGACCATCCTGAATTTGCACCCATGCTACTTGGTAACCCTATGTCTAACCTTTAAAAAGCCCTGCTCTGTGCTCTTTTAGTCAACACTCAACACACACGGCTCACCGGCGGACAGCAAGCAATCGCTCGCACCGCTTGCCTCGGTCAGAGACAGCACACTGACACTCTCCGACAGCTCTTTAACACTTCCACTTCTGGTCAGTGCCGGTGCAGCAGGACATCACTGTGAATGGCATGAATCCAGCAGCTATCTTCGTATAAAAATACTCTCTTTAAACCGTAACTGGCTACTGAAAATAAACCAGATTCACACGAACAGAATATTTTAATCAGGGTCACATTATGTTTGCTTTGTTTATTTTACGAGTGCAAAACCATTTGAATAATAAAAAAGATAGATAGTTTTGTAACATGCAAAATATGAAAGCGGGCACCACACAAACATGAAGCGCGGCACTTGTGCAGATAGAAGTTAGGTGCCCAGCCGCCATAGTGAAACCTGAAGCTTGGCGACCATGTAGCGGGCACAGTGTTGATAAAATAAAAGGCGTTCAGGACTAGGAAAAGAACACAAGAAACAGGGGCTACAGGCAATGGAGCAGGAGGTGCAGAAGATGTGGGAAGGAAGGCAGCAACAACAGAGAAAGGAGGGAGCATCAGGGAAGATGCAATAAAATACAGGTGCTGAAGCTGAACACGATCCCACGAGCAGGAAAAAAATTTAAAATAGCCCCTCAAACGAACACAAACAACCAAAGCGCAAAGATACAGTACATGTTCCCTGTTATGTGAGAGGAAACGAAAGACAAAAAATGGAGGGACAAAGAGGAAAGGCAGACTATTAGCAAACAAGGATTTTTAAAAGACACAAACAAACAAATGAAAAGCAGCGGGTGGGCTGTCAGCCCACAAAGAAGTTTATACAAAGTATATGTAAAAGGTCTCGAAAGCTCGACCTAAAGATGGTACTCGCATTATTTAAGAGGTGTACATGTATAGTAAGTAACTCCTGTTTTTTTTTGAGTTTTATAAAACGGGAACTAGACCCAAGACATCGAGTATCAGAGCGCTTTACATCAGCACCAGTTTTGTTACAGATGGACACATTCATTTTTTTGTTAGGCACGGGGAGAGTAAGTTATTTGCCCAGAATCACAGGATGTTGAGCGTCTTTGTTGAGACTCGAAACCGGTCGCCCAGCTTCGAAGTTGACTGCTCTTGCATTAAGGCTTCATCCTCTCCCAAAAAATGCTTTTTTTTTTTAGAAAATGACAACAAATGCTCTGGCACAGTCATCATGCATACGTATACCTCTGAAATGACGTGGCCAGCGGCAATATCATCACAAATTTTTTCTTTCATTTTGGCTGATGCTGTACAGTCTTGGCAAAAAATACTTTTTTTAAATGCAGCCATGAGGCAGTTATCTCTTTAAGATTTGGAACTTCCTTGTCATTCACTTAATATGAACTTCAGGAGAGCAATGATAGTGCACATTATGGCCTAATAACTACTTTAATTCTTCTTGAAATTAATAATAATAATTGCTTGTTTTATATATTGCTAAAGACCAAATGTCTGCCATTTTGAAGCACTGTAAGTAACAGATCTTACTGTAAATCAAATCATGGTGCTCAATTTATCAAACTCAAAAAGAAGTACATTTGAGTCAGCCTTGCCATGATTCAAATGTAAGACCTCCAGGTCATCACACTCAGCAGCAGGGAGCATCCAATTCACTTGAGACATCCTTCTAAGGTCTGAACTTGAACTTTTCATACCTGTTCTACATATTACACCCGATCTCATTCATGGCTAGGGGTGTGAGAAATGGCATTATTTGCAGCCTTTGAAAACTTATGTGGTAAACCTTTGAATTTTGTGAAGATTGCAAAGTTACTAGTTACTCACTTTACAATTGGTCAGAGAAATGAAATAGTATGCAAAATGTAAACCTCAAAGAAACATTCTGCAAACATTTATCATAAAACAGCGTCACAAATTAGACTACAGGTATAGAAGAGTGAAAAGTATCTCTCTTTGTGTTGAAAATTATCGATCGATGCAAAAGAGAAATTTGTTGATGGTAAAACAGGAAATTTTGCACATCTCTGTTCATGTTATGGAATAAATATTACATTACTCATGATGGAGTGCCACTTTGGGTTCCTTGCTGCCTCCTCACCTCTGCCGGGTCAATTTATTTTTGTGTGTTATGCCTTCTTTACTAGCACTAACATTGTTAAAAAAAACAACTGTCTGAATACCAAGACTGATTAGTCTCGATTCCACCTCCTGCCTCATTAGTCCCCCACCAGACACTACCTGCCTTTCTATCTGACTCTTGCAGATTTGTCATCACTAATTCCTGCCTTTGTCACTGGTTCTCTAATTGTATCTTCCTCCTCCTTTGTTCCGTTTGTCTTTTTTTTCTCTGTTGCTCTGAATCAAAATTAGTTGAGAAACAATCAGTGGCACTCCCCAAACAGGAGTGTTGAAGGGACCTACCTGCAAACACTGGCTGAAATTAAGCCCTGTTGTCTTTACTAGTGGTTATGCATTTCTTTGGCTTTGTGTCACTAGTGCATTCATCGCTTGACCAAATATAAATGTCTTGCATAATTCTACGCAGGGAGGAAATGACACAGCTGCAGATCTCTGAACACATCACACAACCTGTGGTCCAGGCAGTCGAGGCTGCTGCCTGGAAGCAGCAGTGGGGCGGGTGGGGGTGAGGGGCAGTAAGGGTCACTTAAAAGCCGGCTGGCTGGACGGCCGCCACTACCTCTCCTGCATCCACTTCCTGGCTTCCTGTAAAAAACAGGAACCAAAAGGGCTCCCACGCGAGCGTTGTGCTTGGTCTGAGCGCCATGACACGGCGCTCAGCCTGGCGCTATAGGGGTGGGCATGTTCTCCATCCAGGCTGTAATGCAGCCTGCATGGAGAAGGGGGAATGTGCGCATGACTGGTTTGGGCGGCCCGAGAGGTCCGACCAAAACGTCATTACGCACTTAGGAGGGTGGCACCACTCCTCCCCTGCCCTTCAGCCAAGCCTGACCCTTCACACAAGCTGCAGCAGTAGGAGGATAAAATAAAATGATAAGAACATTAGTTATTATCATTTTATTTTTTCCTTTCTTTACCTGCTCCGGGGCAGTGGGGCAATGCTCCTCCGCCTTAGCGGAGGATCCGCCACTGGGTCCAGGATAATGTTCATGTGTGTTTGAGCCCTCAACTTGTTTTCTTGCCACCAGCCAGTCAATGCGGAGGACGGGTTAGTCGTAGCAGGTTATCAAGCATCTCAATGCAAGGAGGACATAATGTCGTCATCGTGGAATGCGCTTTCTTTTTGACGCATCAACACAAAGTCACACGACAACAGGCGCAATGGCAGACTGAGATTTTAATTAAACTCACATTTTACTAGCCCGAACTTTAGATTCAATTTCTGAAACCAGCTACAAACATTACATACTAATATTATAAAGATGACTAGGGCAATATAGTGACAGCATGCAGAATGAACTTCTTCTTAATAATGATGAATTTCCATTTGAATGCCTTACAACTGGTGCTACGGCAGTGTCTGACATTTTCTTTTTATCGCAGTCATGTAAGTTCATATGATATTTATTGGTAACTACTTTTTTTATTGAACTGAATGCTATGTTATGGTCGAGCACTTCACCTGTGTTCGTTTAATATGTTTTATAAATTTGCAATGGCTTGAATTAGCTTAGCATAAATACATACAAACTTGAAAGTTGATATGGCCATATCCGTTCTTTAAAAAAAACCTGACTATTCTGGTAGCTGTAGTCTTCAATTGACCATTATACCAAAATACCTGATTATCGATATGTGAGAAGGGGGGAGCAAGGGACTGAAAAGGTGGAACCTTGCCAACATGCAACGATCCAAATATGCCAACAGTCAATGAGCCCTATATGTCCTTTTGCTTTGATTCCAGGGAATCTCAGGGTAAAGTTGTCTACTCACGGATGCCCTGGATGGGATGGTTTCTCTGCTGCCTTTCCTGCAATGGAGCATGCCTTCGCACAGACAAGATGGAAAACACATTCATGCTACCCTGAGAACGATCTACCTGGCATATTCAACAACACAAATTGTCTGTGACAAAGGAAAATTAGGCCACAGAAAAGTCTGCCCTGGTTCTTGATGCACGCGTAGTTTATGTCAAAGGTTCTTACATAGGTACTGGAGCGTCTGATCCATGTCAGATTTTCAGGATATCCACATAGGATAAACTTGTATTAATTTAACCTAAATGGAAATAATTTGCATTGTCAGAGGTTTGCCTGAACATGTAGTGTGGATCCGCCTCTCTTGCATCTATTATTGACAGCTCTACTTTGTGTCTGTCAAACTTTCAGCTTCCAAGCAGCACCTTGTGTTGTGCTGAGTAGAAGAAAGAAGCCGCCGAGCATCCCAGAGACCACCTGGAACCTTCTACACGGTAACCTCTCTGTTCCACGTATTTCTTTTTCTATTTTTTGTCTTCTGTTCCCATAGAAACTAGAGGCAGGAGGGAGTAAAAAAAAATACACGGTGAGCATATGCAGAAAGGACCGAGCCTGTTCCAAGCAGCACCTGGAGCCGGCGGTATTTGTGCCAGGGACACTGAGTTCCCCATCATGGCTGGTTAGCTGACGCCGCCAGGTACAAGGCTGTGACCTACCCAGCATGCAGCCCGGTGAGGTAGCCAAACGAGCAGTGCGTGAAGATAATGGTGAGGTGTTTGTGACGCAGAGAGACGCGAGGGCGAGTGTGGGGCTTTGTTCTGGGTTAGCGGTCAGCAGACTCTGACTAGCATGAGTGAGTGCTGTTCTAGGCCACTCATGAGTGAACGCTGGTATCTCAGGAGTACACGTAGAAACGCTTCCGTTAACAGGACGAGTGAACACAGCTCGATGATTAGCATGAGTGAATCCTGCTCTGTGGCGGCCATGATGGAATGCTGCTATGAGGCTCTCATGGGTGATTGGTATTTGGCATCAGCCATGAGTAAATTTTGCACTGCGGATAAAGTGAGTGGCTACTCATCTCTTGTCTGGCGAGATTGCCTAGTCCTCTCTGTCCATCATGGGTTAATTCAGATGTGTGCCCACCTAGAGTAAATATGGCCCTGTGTCCACAAAGAGTAAGGAGTCCTGCTCTGTAGCAGCCTTGAGTGATTACTGCTCTGTGTCCACTAGCTGGAAATATTCCTCTGAGTGCACAATGAGGGAATACTGCTCTGAGCCCACGTGAGGAGTCACTGCGCTGTGCCCATATATGAAGAATATTCCCCTAAGTACACAATGAGGGAATACTGCTCTGAGCCCACCTGAGGAGTCACTGCGCCGTGCCCATATCTGAAGAATAGTCCTCTGTGCCAGTCAAAAGTGATTTCTGTTCTCTGTCTGTCGGGAGGGCATAGTGCTCTGTACCCACTATCAAATGCTACTGTTCTATTTCCACGTGACTAATTGCAGCTTTGCGCCCATCATGAGAGAGCATTGCCCTTTGTCAAACACATCCAAAGGGAAAACAGTGAACTGTAAAACAATAATGAATACTTCTTGGTTTCTGCCATGAATGAATTACACCATTTGTGGCTGGCACTACTACGTGTAACTCTGTTTAGCAAGAGAGAATAGTGTATGTGTTCTCCATGTGTCTAGAGTGAGTGAATGTCAGTCTAAGGCTTACCTTAACAGCATAACCCTCTTTCTACCTAATGGATAATGATCTTGATACTCTTCTTAGTAAAAAGAAAAAAAAAGAGTAATTTAAGGTTTAAGGAAGAACTAAATTCTACTGTGTCACTATTAAAAGGAATTCTGCTCTGTGGCAACCAAAAGTGAATATTGATCTATGATACGAGTGAGTAAATTCTGCTCAATAATTAATGGGAAAATGTTTTCTCGTTTACTCCTTGAGTAAACACTTCCCCGCATATTTCATGTGTGGCTCCTGCTATGCGAATGCCAGGAGTAAGTCCTGACCTGCAAATGTCCCTCTAATGGATCTATCCATGCAGTTGAGTGGATTCTCTTCCCAGTCGGATTTGGACTCTAACAGTCAAACTGAATGCAAGGGCACACAAATTCTGCTCTGCATATTATGAACTAAGACTATTTTTTTGATCCTTACTCTGTGCTGTCATGAGTGAATCACATTCTCAGATGGCCACAAGTCTACCCTACTATCTGTATAAAAATTACGGAAAAGACGACTTGACCAAGGTTTAGCACAACCATAACCTAAATACAATAAGTATAAGTCTGGTGCAGCACACTTCTTATGCCCGTCGCCACAAGGCACAAAAAAGGTCAACAGATTTCTTCAGATAATGGAAGGCGCACTCATTCAAATATAAGATAGAATCCTCTTTAGTCCAAATTGTTAAATTCTTTATTGCAGCAATTATGCCAAACAAGTTGTACAGCCAACGCGTTTCGTTCCTAGGCGGAACTTCATCAGGGCTGAAACAAAACCCAGAAAAGTATATATGTTACAAACAACACATTCCACAGGACATACATATATACAGTACAAAAATACAGAACTGGATGGGATTTAAAAAACAGACACACAAGCCAGAAATTCGTTTTCTTAAAAAAGGTGATTAGGCAAGACAAATAGCCTATATGCAATTGCTCACGTCGAAAATATATATACATTGTGAACACCTTCAACATGAATATACAAACATATAAGACATAAATATATACAAATTTATTCACAATACACATATATTAATTTAAAAGACTAAGACCATATGTTCTAACTTGATCAGTGGACAGATCCTATTTCACATTGGCTATTCAACTTTTTTAAGAAAACTAATTTCTGGCGTGTGTGTCTGTTTTTTAAATCCCATCCAGTTCTGTATTTTTGTACTGTATAGGAACGAAACGCGTTGGCTGTACAACTTGTTTGGCATAATTGCTGCAATAAAGAATTTAACAATTTGGACTAAAGAGGATTCTATCTTATATTTGAATGAGTGCGCCTTCCATTATCTGAAGAAATCTACCCTACTACCTGCACAAGTTAATGTAAGGAGTTGCTCACCAGGGGGCGTATTATGGAATGTGCCCCAGAGGTGAAACAGGCTTGTGCGCACACTTTCGGTGCCCCCAAGCCACTTTGGATATAAAAGAGGTCTTGGATGCTTGTGACACCACTTCTGTAATACACACCACTCTGGTGCTACATGTGTGCTCGCATGATCTCGAGGGGCATTCTCTGACTTGAATGAGGACATTCAAATGAGTGAATCCCTTAGACATAGGGGCAAAGACAAAGAAGTTGCTGGGAGATGAGCTAAGTGTAAGCCACATAGAGGTGGTGCACAGTCAGTGCACCCCCTCAGGATGCGCCCTTTTTGTGGGGGATCAGGCATCCCTGCATACGGGTGCACTCACAGTTACTCATATACGTTCCGCTTTTAAACCTGCGCCTGCTTCTGCTGCCACAGTGAAGCGTGGACCATTGGCTTTAAAGAGCCGCTCCCTCCAGCTTTCACTAATGCACCGTTCCCAGTGCAGGTGCAGTTTCACGCTTGCACTGGATACAGTGCCTTTGCCCTGCTATGATTTACTGTACATTAATATAAGGTAGCAGTGCAGTGCATACTGGGGCAGTGCACCGTATGTACAATTTTTTCCCTGGAGTCATATTACAAAAGGTGCTGTGGGGGTGCCACTGGCATGTGTCCCCGTAGCTCTTTGGTAGAAGGCAGCAGACACTTGAGCGGCCTCTTCTTAAAACAAGCATTGGAAATGCAATAGGTCTCGCATTAGAAAAGTTGGATCTATTGGTTTTGTAAATGACAATTTTTTTTAATGTGTTGGTCTTGAAAATAGCAAAATTAATAGCTTTGTCATTTACAATGCCAATACTTTTAACTTTTGCAAATGTGACACCTATAGCATTGTATGTACGTGACTTAGATGTATTCATATTACAAATACAAATTGCTTTTAATTTATTGAAGTAATTAATACTTAAATAAAAGTTCTTGTAATGTATAATAGCAATAGCTTAAACTATTGTAAATAACTTTTGTGAAGAATATGTTCAGTGTATTTTATAGTGACGAAAATCCAAGAACAGAGGTGAAATATTAACATATTTTTGTGACATTTGTAATAAGGCAAAGGCGTTTTGGGAGGGAAAAGCATCACATTTACCCCTCTCAAGAAATACACAATTCAGGCAAAACAATGGTTTGTTTAGGCCAACAGCGGTCAGGTGGGAGTCTCGGTTACCTCGAGGCTAAACACTTCTCACCACAATCCGATTATAATAAATGCAATAGTCTCTTTCGTAACAGTTTCACGTCGATATCAGAATAAACAAAAGCAGCACACATAAAAGCGCGAAAATTAAAAAAGCACGAAGTATTACAATTATGGAATCCATGGGTGGGGTCCTGGATGGATGAATGGAAGGATGAATGTAGGACGAGTCAGTGTGTCTTGCGGTGAAATGATGCATGAATGAAGTTTGGTGACGCAGTAATAAACAGTTGAGGCCAAAGTCCGAGTTGTTTTTGAATGTCGACCGAACAATGCAGAATCTTTATCGGAGTAACATACACAGACCAATTGCGTATTTTTATTGTACACGAAACAAATATGTTCCCCGTGTCATCAGCTTCCTGCTGCGCAGCTGGGTGGCAGCAATTCACGTATCGTTGAGGGGGCCTCGATAACCACGTGCAGGAGAAAGGAACCAACAGGGCAGGAGAGGCGGTCTGAGGCCAGAGCAGGCTACGTTGGAACCAGTTTCAAGTCCCGGCGTCGGCTCAACAACCTGTGATTCTCTGTAAATCACGTAATCTCTCCCTGCCTATATTTAAAAAAAAAACATATAGGACCATGTAATCTAGTGTTCCTGAAGCGCATTCTATTGTCATTGGGACAAGTTTGCGCTATATAATAAAGGTCAAAACAGCTATATATCTATACAGAGAGAGAGGGAGAAACGAACGAAAGGGCACCTATGCATCTATAATTTACGAGTATAAACAGAATGACTATTGCAAGAGTACCTGACTCGTACAGGCAAATGATGGGTAAAGACAAACGGATAGTCATATAAAGGTAAAAATATATACATACAGTCGCACCTTGACAGATACACCGGTAGACAGGCAGACAATAGATACGGACTGACAAATGGACGGGCAATAATGGGCAGAGATGGATTGACGGGGAAACAGACAAGACGGAGGGCATTGCTGTGGGGAGGGGGGAGAAGAAATGCGACACGGCCGCAGCAGGGGGCCGAGCGGGGAGAGCGGCGATGAGGGAGAGACATGGCCTGGCGGCCGTGAATAGTGTGAAGCAGCAGGGGCCTTTGAAGTGAAGCTAAGCTTCACTTCAAAGGTGTGGGAGGAGCGAGTCAGTGTGTCTTGCGGTGAAATGATGCGATGAATGAGGTTTGGTGACGCAGGAGTAAACAGTTGAGGCCAAAGTCCGAGTTGTTTTTGAATGTCGACCGAACAATTCAGAAGCATTATCGGAGTAACATACACAGACCAATTGCGTATTTTTATTGTACACGAAACAAATATGTTCCCCGTGTCATCAGCTTTCTGCTGCACAGCTGGGTGGCAGCAATTCACGTGACATTGAGGGGGCCTCGATAACCACGTGCAGGGCAGGAGAAAGGAACCAACAGGGCAGGAGAGGCGGTCTGAGGCCAGAGCAGGCTACCTTGGAACCAGGTTCAAGTCCCGGCGTCGGCTCAACAACCTGTGATTCACGGCAAATCACGTAATCTCTCCCTGCCTATATTAAAAAAAAAACATATAGGACCATGTAATCTAGTGTTCCTGAAGCGCATTCTATTGTCATTGGGCCAAGTTTCCGCTATATAATAAAGGTCAAACAGCTATATATCTATACAGAGAGAGAGAGAGAAACGAACGAAAGGGCAACTATGCATCTATAATTTACGAGTGTACCGCTAATATAAACAGAATGACTATTGCAACAGTACCTGACTCGTACAGGCAAATGATGGGCAAAGACAAACGGATAGTCATATAAAGGTAAAAATATATACATACAGTCGCACCTTGACAGATACACCGGTAGACAGGCAGACGATAGATACGGACTGACAAATGGACGGGCAATAATGGGCAGAGATGGATTGACGGGGAAACAGACAAGACGGAGGGCATTGCTGTGGGGAGGGGGGAGAAGAAATGCGACACGGCCGCAGCAGGGGGCGGAGCGGGGAGAGCGGCGATGAGGGAGAGACATGGCCTGGCAGCCGTGAATAGTGTGAAGCAGCATGCGCCTTTGAAGTGAAGCTAAGCTTCACTTCAAAGGTGTGGGAGGAGTGCGGCTGAGGCAGAGTGCACGCTGGGGGAAGCTTGTGGGGCGGAGCGGGAAGAGCTGCTGGGGAACAGATGGCTGGCGATTTGATGCTGTGCACGCGCATTTTAGGTCAATGCGCTTGCGTATTGACCTAAAAGCGCACGGGCACAGCATCAAATCGCCAGTCTAGGTAAAGTCTGTTTAAGCCCCTATAGTCTTGCTCCGCTCAATGCACATGTGAATTGAGAGGCGAGACCTAAAAACATATCACATAGGCCCACATGTAACACCAGCGCAATCCTAGAGCGACATTCCATCATTTGCAGAAGGGTGTAGCCCCATGCAAATGAGGAAACACTTTGCCTCTGTGCCTGTGCTGTATTACAGAGACAAAGGAGCTGTTTGGGGGCTCACAGATTTTGTGCCGCAAAGAGATGAAGCATAGTGAAGCACCCTCTGAGGGCGTCATTGAACAGGGGGGAAGAAGTCCTCGCTCATCCTCCATGACATCCCCCTGCAAGCAGGTGCAGTCACTCACTGAATTTACAGGCAGATCTTCAAAAGCAAACCGCATTGCCGTCTGCAGAGAGAAAGATGGGTCTGCTGCTTCAAACAACCGGTTTATTGTTTGTTATTGGGCTAACTCCAAGGCAGGCACAAGTTTATGGCTTTGCTAGGGGTGGCACATTAACTGTAATATGATGCACTGGCATGGACTGTACCCAATGCACCAAGCTAAAGGTGCACTGTGGCGCAGACAAGGGCAGTGCACCCTATGTAATAAGCACCACACTTTGTGTCAACAGGGCACTTTGGTATAACAGAAGGGGCTGCAGATGGTTCTGCAGCATCTTTCATAATACAGATTGTCAATACAGATTGTGCCATCACTACACATGTGCTGATATGATCTTAAAGGGACTTTCCCTAATGTGCACAGGGTTGCGGCCTCACACAAACAAGGAAACACTTTGTCTGTATGATAGATGCAGGTGCAGAAGCAAAGAAGCTGTTAATGGGCACTGACTGTATTCCATAAAACGTTGGCATAGAGTGTGCTCCCCAAAGTTACTCATGGTATGGGATGAAAGGAGGTACATGGAACCCTCCCCATGCATCTCCCCGCAGGCAGACTCATTTTCTGTATTGCACCACATTAAGGTTCTGCTGCAGTACAAACAGTGACCGTGTGCCTTAAGTTGACTCTACTCTCAACCCAAATCTTGTGTCTCCTACTTTCTGTAAGCAAGGGTAATTCATAACTTTTGATACCTTTGAGTACTATCTGGTATCTTTGCACCAAAAATTGGTCTCTGCCCAAAACGTGTGGACCTAATTTTCTGCAGACCTTTAATGGGTACCCCATGTACGTTTTAAGTAGACCCCTTTCTCTGGAAAACATGAGTCGTACACCTTCTCTACCATGAGTGAGTGTCCCTCTCTGCACACACTATACATTGTTTCCACTTTCATTACAATATGAGTAGCAAACATCTCAATCGCTGCATACCAAAAGTGTGTCTAAATTACTGCACACAACGTACTGGCCTCACTCTGAATATACTGAGTTGGTCTACATTCCATAAGCGAGTTCCACATGCTTTAAATAAAGAGTTGTTCAGAAGTTCTGAGTTCCATGCCATGCAGTCCATGCTTTACCTAGCTCTATGCAGACCATGACCTGGTCCTGCTTACGTTGCAGCATGAGATGGACCCACATACCCACAATGGTTAGTATCTCCTCTCTGCAAACCATGGGCCGAACCCACTCTCTGCCACCCATGACCTGGCATCAGCAGGGTACATACTGTTAGTAGGTCCCACTCTCTCTTCACACACAATTGGTTTTCAAAGTGGTTGACATCAGTAAACTCCAAAGCTTATGGATGTCAACCACTTTGAAAACCAATTGTGGATCCCACTTGCTCTACCCGCGCTCTAGTTTCAGTTTTTGTTCCGCCTCATTGAGTTCCAGTGTCTGTATTTAATGAGCAAGCCTTACTATGCATATCAAGAGTGAGTCCACTCACTGTATACCAAAAGCAGGTACCGCTTGCTGTGCACCGTAGCTGAATCTCCTTTTCCACACATCCTGAGTGGTTTCAATCTTCTTCGTCAATGAGTGAGTACCACTGTGGCATGCTTTTACTGGGTTCCATTCTATGCATGCTTACACTGAGTACTGGGACCCGAAATCGGCCCTGGCAAAGTGCTCAGCCGGCCTCCCCTCTACCCTGGGGGTGCGACCCCACTCTTTGCCAGGGCCGGTTTTCGGGCCGATTTTGTTACAGGGCCGTTTTTGCAGCCATGCTGCAAAAAACGGCCCTGTAACAAAAACGGCCCCCTGGGATCCAAAACCGGCCCCCACCCATGCGGCCGACCAGGGGATTGCCCGGTGCCTGCAACGGCCAGTCCGGGCCTGCCTCTGTCGTGTATAAGTGGGCCCTGTTCTCTGCTCACCATTAATGAGCAACAGTTGCTGTAACCTACGAGTAATCTCCATTCACATTGCACCATGAATGAGTTCCACTTCTACGCACCATACGCAGCTCTACTCTCTAAAGTCCCTTAGTGTATCCTGCTGTTCTACTGTCTGATTACCAGGACTAGTATCACTTCCTGTACACTATGAGAAAGTTCAACCCGAGTGCACCATGAGCAGGTCCACCATGAGCAGGTCCACCACTCCCGGCTCAGCCAGAGCAAAGTCTCATCTCGGTCGTTCATTAATTAGTTCTATTGTCTGTAAAGCATGACTGGGTGCCCCGTGCTTCACTCCAAGATTGGGTCTCATTAGATGGGCACTCTGACTCGAGAGCTATGATCGCTGGACACTGTGAGTGGGTTCCATTTAACACAGGACCAGGCAACAAGAAAGCTCTTCTCTATCTACATCCTGGGCTGATCCACTCTCTGAAATTGATGGGGGGTGGGTGCTTTTTCTGAAATTTTTCAATGCACTTTTATCATATTCCGAACTCTGCACAAAATGAGTTGGTTTCTATTCTCCGTAGTCAATGAGTGACCCCTACTCTCAGCGTGAGTGAGTTCCAATTTCTGCGGTTCGTGATTGTCTGCTAGCCCCATAGTGAAACAGCAAATCCTGCACTCTGCACACAATTGATGTGTCACTCTCCACACTCCTGGAGTCATTTCCACTTTCTACAGTCCTTAAGTGGTCTCCGCTCTCTGTACACCATGACTGACTCACTCACTCACTGTGTGTCATGGGTGGGCCCTCTCTCTAGGCAGCATGAAAGAGCTTCACATTTTGCAGTTCCTGGGAGGGCTCGGCTCCCGGAGAGTAATCCATGTTTTCCATTCACTGGTTCCGAGTGTGTCCAAAGTAACTGCACACCTTCATGTTCCACTCTCTGCAATCAGCAAGTGGCCCTGCTCTTTGTAGTCCACGAATGGGTCCCATTATCTGTACATTATACATGTGCCCTGCTCTCTGCAGGCAAGGAGCGTCTACCTATTCTGCGCATATGTGTGCCTCTAATTTGCTAAGCTCTATAATTGAGTCCTACTCCACGTGCACCATGAACATGCGCCATTCTCCTCAGATCATACGTGAGCGCCATTCTCTGCAGTTCATTGGTAGACTCCGCTCTTGGAACATCATGCCCATACCCACTCTACCAACCATGAGTGCTTCCCACGTGCTGTACACTGTGAGTGAGCCCTGTTCCTCGTGCACCATGACCACATTCCACTTTTGCACACTCTTGACGGATTCCTTTCTCTGCAAACTACAAGTGGGCTACATGCCACGCACTCCATGATAGAGGCCTATCTCTGAAAGTCCTGGGTGGGCCATGCTTGCTTTAAAAAACATAGATGTTTCTCCTCACATGATATGTATGAGCCTAGAACTCCAGCCATCACGAGTAAAATGCAATTGCTGCCAATCTTGAGGAAATCTCATCTATTCCTATACATACGCTGGTTGGACTCTGCTCCCTGCCTGCCACTGCTCCTCGGTCTTGGGGTGAACTCACTTTTTTCGTCCTTACATCTAAATTGAGATATAGATCCACCTCGCTAGGGGCATTAAAGGTGCGAAGACGACAGTGGGGCAGGGTGGGGACTGGTCCATCATGTTATTTTGCATTTCTGCTACGCAGGGAGCGACACAGCAGTTATTAGTCCTGCTCTGCAAAGCAGTGGAAAGTATCAGCAGAAGGCTGTTTTTTTTTTAATTTCTTGGCTTCATGCGTAAAGCTGACAGCAGCATAAAAAAAATTGCGCAGTTGTGAGCTCGCCGATATCTCAACATCATCCACCCTTAAACTTAACATCCATTAAGGGCGCTCGTTCTAGGGTTACAAGATCACACACCGGAATAGACAAGGGACCCTTTCAATACTAGAAAGCGCCCACGTCACAGCTAAAAGAGCCGAGAGCCGAGGATGGTTTTCAAAGGATGCTGGGCCATGCCAGATAACACTCTGATTCTAATTAGCCCATGCACGGCGCATCGACAGAGTTCAAGAACTTTAAAAGCCGTGTTAGCGACTCAAGCGAACCACTTACCAGAGTAATTAGACGCCCTCCACTAATACCCGCTCACTAAATTAGCAAGACGGAAACACGGTGTTAACTCTGTGACAGAGCGGATAAGCTGGGCCTGAAGGGCCTCTTTCTGATCCCGTTGCTCCTTAGCCTCCTCTTATGTACCTCCATTGCATCACCACTACAGTCAACAAACGGGTGTTATTTCTGGCAATGTCGTCAGTAAAAGTTTTCCGGTTTTTGGTGCATGGATACCGCTGGACCCCGAATCTCCAAATACTACTGGTAGCTGCAGCTCTGTCCATGTACCAGGGGTAGCCACGCAAAGCCCGAAACATCAAGGTCAATTCACCGTGTTCTTCCGCGATTCCAGGGCCAAATCCCCTGGCATTTCCGCTCTGGCAGGTGCAGGCATTAGATGCCAGCAGGAGTGGTGTATTTGAGTAAATGCACTTGGGACCCACGGGCATTAATATTTGGGGACCGCCACTTCGTTTTCCTCATCAGACTTCGGCCGAGAGCAAGAGAGAGAAAACTCAAAAGTGGGAAGGAAGAGAAAGACGGAAACGCAGGGACAAAGTGAGAAAGCAGGTCCCTGAAACAGTGTGATAAAGGGGAATCCATCAGTAAATCAATGTTCAGCTAGTGCTTTCACTTATGAAAAGGAAGAGTAATTTACTCAATACAATATTGAACACAAATGTAAAGGGCACTTCACCTGTTACACTGGCATCATAGCTCTGGGTCATCACACAATGTGCAGGAATAGCCCATGCTCTTCCATTAGGAAAGAATTCAGTTAATAACTATGCAAAACGAACTTTACATTCTTGTGGGAATATTAGGGGAAATGATTTCTGTTGTGCTCCGTACCTTGTGAGCCCCCTCCCCTGTGATAAGGCTGATCCCTTTTCCCTGGAGCTGGTCGAGCTTAAATTTCTTATGATAATTGTCCCCTTCCCTTCTACAACACTGTTTCCAGACCAACCAAAGGATATGTTAGCCTTTAGACCAGCTAGCTCACAGTGCCACTATAAGTCCCCTAACCTTACCAAGGAGCTAATAGTTTCTGGCTACTATCGAACAGGACAACCCTTGATCCTCCAGGGATTGTGGAAACAGTATAGTACTTTTCGCTTAGTCACTCGTGCTCACTTCTTCTCAGAGAGATACACAGAATAAACAATGGGGACGTTTTCAATAAGCATATATTGAACCAGCGTCATTCTAATATAAAATACGTGTGCTGCAACAACCATTAAACGAAAACAGATGTATATGATTACAAGCACTAGCAGGGTAAATAAAAGGTAGAATTCTACCATGGTGCTAACAGTGATTATATGCAGGTATATCGATACATGGCAGTAATCAAGCATACTCCTAAAACGCAAACCATAGCTAAGTGTACCTAAGTGTACCTGGTATAAATGCAGGTGTAAAAGCAAGAATCGCCCTAGGGAAGAGCAACCCCATTAACTGATGGGAAAAAACAATGGACCCTGTGTTGATCTTGAGTTGGACATCTTGCAAGAGATGTCAGACCACTGAGTGCTGGAGTTTCTGCATGCAGGGACTCCAGCGTCTCATGTTAGCATGGATGCTTCTCTTCTGGTTTGCCCAGCGAAGATGTGGTGCTTACATAGCCAAAAGGTACCCTCCAGGGTTCTAACTAGATGTGTAATGGTACTGTGGGCCTGTTGTGCAAGGATGATGATAGCTGTGACTTTTGTACAGTTATTATACAGAAAATGGTAATCCGTCTGTACGATAGTAAGAATCCTCATGCATAATAAATGAGGCTAGTTTTCGAAGAAAACCACACAACATTTATTGGGCACATAAATTAGGTAAAAGGTCAGCACCAGAGCCGTTAGGTAGCTCAAGGTAGGACAAATGTAGGTAAAAGGTTGTGCAGCTACCTAGGCCTATATTGGTGTACACCGGGGCTCATAACACCTTCTCATTCTTTGATGCTATTTGTGTTACATAGAACAAGCAGGCACATGTAATTTGTCAGCAGGACAATAACACTAAGGGTGATGTGCTATGTGCGCCGCCCGCCAAGTGTGGATCCTGTGCTTCCTGAACCAGGCTCCTGGCATGATCGCGGTCAGTGGTAGGAGCATTTGCACACGCCCAGTCTGGTGAACAACAGCATTGCCAATACCGCCAGGGAAGTGGCTGTGCTCAAGTGGTAGTTTTTCATTGCTTCTGTCTTTGTCTAAACACAACCCCCCCAGGTAAACAAAGCTAGGTCGGGTACCTGCCACAGGTCGCAGTGATGATAGTCTGCATTACACACCACCTGCATCCTGAACTTCTAGTTGTTGTCAGTGATGTAGCCCACAAAACATCCTGGTAATCTTCTGAAAGCCCCATGTTCCTAGGGACTTCCAAGGATGAGCATGCATTGCAGGGACACCTGGCTCACCCACACCTCTACCTACGGTATTAACGGAGCAGGAATTCTTCAATGTTCATACTTGTCCCTGTTCATCGCACCTCAAGTTCTTCACTGTCCCCCTCTTCGTATCAGAAAGGAGATTAGATTTGGGAGTGTATTATAAGGGAAGTATCTAATCAAATGGGACAATAGAAGGAGTGACTTACCACTTGCTCAATTAGTACTTTAAGCGCCCTTGCAAACCAAGTCCCGCTCAGGGTCACAGTCTCTCACTGCACACGCATGATTGTTGTGTGTACTGAGGCAAAAGTCCAACATCTACTGAACTTGCAATGAAGTAGTTGAGGCAGGAGTACAGGGTCTCCAGAGCCATGCAAAGACCTTTCCTTTCCAAAATCACACATTTTGGATAAGATGCTCTTGCTTTCGGTGCAGGAGTGAATTGAAACTTATGGAGATAACCCTGATGCATAAGGCTGTGCATAATATGGACACAAAGGTTTGAAATGTGGCTGCAGATCTACAACCCAGTTAGTAAATTGCAGTCCAGGGTCAAAATGCATCTGAGATCTTTTATGTGCCAAAAGTCAAGGGGCGGATTAAGATGTTTCCAGGCAAAAGGTTAATTGCTTTGGGTTTGGACCATTGTACCAAACTGCTTCCATTCAGGAAGGACTTAAACACACATTTTCTAACTGGCAGATGTAAAATTCCTGTACCAAACCTTATAATGTAACAAATACATACAACAGAAACAATTTGAAAGTTAAAAATTCATTTATTTTGAATTGAATAAACTTAAAAACACAATTGTAGGGTACGACTAATCTAAATCCCTAATCTAAAACACAAATAAAATAATACAACCAATTGCGACCTGCACAATTGAGTGTGGACAGAACAGGTACAACATAAAATTGTTGAGTGCGAATTGAATTTTCTGGCTCCGTTGTGGTTACACCGGTATTGTATTGCTACGACATCAGCATATCAACTTTGGTGTTGGAGACTTGAATTATACCAGTCAGTGCGTCGACGCAGTTCGGTGGGTTCTCCTTATAATTACCACCTTATAATTACCACCGTTTGCAAACAACGCGGACCCCCACAGACAGCTGAACCACATACTACCTATTTGGTAATCTCCTAAACAAGCCAAGAAAGAGGCAATTACTGACAGTGGAACTACATGCTACCCATCAGGTAGCTTTTATAAAGCCAAGCAAAAGGCATTTACTACAAGCAACCCACTCCTTTGACTAACGCAAGAAGCGGGGATTGCCCAGATATCGCTGATGATAATTGTGGCTTCGAAATAAATAAACAAAAGGAGTTTTTATATTTACCAATTTAACTTGGAAACCCTATATGAAGTCGGACAAGAAATAAGTTGTTCAAAGCTAAAAAGGATAGACAACTGGCAACAGCAAATTTTCAAGTCCCCAGTTGGAGTCCACGCTTGGATCAGAAATAGACTTTTAATCATAAGAAGTGATCCCCATCAGGAATCGAGGGGCGATCCCACATACCCCCTGGTTGTGACAGATAATTAATTGTCTTGATAAAGGTGGTAATTATAAGGAGAACCCACCGAAACGCGTCGACGCACTGACTGGTATAATTCAAGTCTCCAACACCAAAGTTGATATGCTGATGTCGTAGCAATACAATACCGGTGTAACCACAACGGAGACAGAATATACAATTCGCACTCAACAATTTTATGTTGTACCTGTACTGTCCACACCCAATTGTGCAGGTCGCAATTGGTTGTATTATTTTATTTGTGTTTTAGATTAGGGACTTAGATTAGTCAACCCTACAATTGTGTTTTTAAGTTTATTCAATTCAAAATAAATGAATTTTTAACTTTCAATATGTTTCTGTTGTATGTATTTGTGACATTATAAGGTTTGGTATAACAATCTGCACTTAGCTCTGCTTCAAGGGAATTCTCATTCTTTGGTTGGATAACCCCATTTCTCTTGGCCTACTCAAGGCGTACCTCTCGACTTCACACAAATGTAAAATTTCTCCCACCCCAGGATGACTCTAGGTTACGAGTGTGTCAGAAACAATATCGATTGTAAAATATGCATCGCCAACCTTCCACGGGGCTCCCAACCCATTAGGGGGGCTTTATTCAGCCTAATTCAATTGAATAGAACCTCACCCTAATTCTGTGGGGACGGGTTGGTAAATTTGAGTTAAGCCACTGTCGTTAACAGTTCATTTTTTTTTTCTAAAAGTGATTTGCAGACCTGACAATAGTAGTTGTGGCAAAATGTAATAACAGGCAGATCCTTATACGGAATAGGCAACGTGGGCTCTGGCCAAGGGACCCATTCTTTCTGGGCCCCCCCTGGCAGAGCTGGCTTTGTTCTGCCAGCAGTCTTGCCTTGATGACCTTGAATGATTCTTAAAGCGAGATGATTTTAAATACTGTTTTCCTTTAATGTAATTTCAATATGGGTAATGTGTGGTAGTCTGTTACAGGCATTTTGCAGACAACTGTTGTGTTCATTTTTTTCAACGTAATCCACCGTCCCTAAAATGTATTTTAGAACAAAACCGGACCATACATTTTTTAAACGGGAGAGGGTCACAGAGATTATTTGCAATACAATTAGTGAGCTGATGGTGTGTTAACATATTGAAAACACGTCCTTATCCCTAAATATTAGATGGAAACACATTTAGAATTTGGACCTGTGTGCCTGCCAGTGTGTCAGGGACCTGGGAAAAGAGGGTATGAAAGATAATAATTGATAATAAATTCAATGCTGTTCTTAACAGGGGCCCCGAAAATACGTTTGGCCCGGGGCCCCCAAAAACGTTGATATCCCTATTAACAGGTGGGCGACCATGTTATAGCAGGCCGCTCAGTAATACTTTGTTTTACAGAAGCAATTCTTCAAAGAAGGGATTAAATTAAGCAAAACAAAAAAATGCTTCTGACGCACTGGGAGTTTTCTCCCAGCGCGAGAGGACAGTTCTCAATTTTTCATGTTTATGGCTGGTACGGTTTACTTGGTTGGTGCGAACATGAAAAATACATGCCTACGGCTCTGCTCTGAATATATACCAACACTTTATAGATTGCTGCTCTGTGATGTAGGGGTTTTGGGTTCTTACATTTTTTTTTTTTTAGCATGTGCAAAAAAGCATAGAAAGCATGGAAAGCATAGCAAAGGCTTTGTAGATTACCCTATGGAGTTCTTGGAAATCTCCTGAGAACCCAAAGGAATTTACTAAGGAGTGCACAACAAGCATTGGTAAAGACAATAGATCTCGGCATTGCCCAAGGTATTGGCCTGGTCAATATGAATGTCTTTATGTTGTCTAGCAGCACATCTGCTGTTCAGCATGGCTGAAAGTCACTGAAAGCCCAGAATCACAGTATGTTGAGACGACGCCAAGTCTTTTCACCCCTCCATGTTGAGTATATTGTCCTGCCCCTCCTAGCACAAAAAAGCGCTAAGACATGGCTTGTATTAGCTTCATCATAGCGCTTTTTTTAGTAACATTCAGCCATTCTGAACAGCAGATGTGCTGCTAGACAACATGGCTAAAAGACATTCACATTGACAAGACCAATAGCTCGGGACTGCCAAGATCTATTAGCTTTTTCAATTGCTGGAAAACAAATAATAAATAGCTCAGCAAAACAGGAGCAGTGTAAGGAGACGTTCTTGGTCCATGCACATTTGGAGGGCTAACACATGAAGAAGAAGTGATGAATGGCATCAAAGAAAATGAGAGTGATTCTTAAGTTTACCAATGGCAGGCGATGGCCTGCCTGTACTCCCACAGATAGAACACAACATATCCCTTTGAGACAGCCCATGCACTATCTATCCGAGACCTAAATACAATAGATTTCGCACAGATGAAACATAATGACTTATCCAATGCTAGTTGTTTTTTCAAACAGGGAGATTAAGTGATTTATCAGTAATCACAAAAAGTGGAACTGAGGCCGAGGCTCAGGAGATAATATGGCATCCTTTCAGGAGAAGTTTGTGGTGTAAGGGCCAGAGCTATCGACTATAGAGCTGGTAAACAGGGTTTGAGTTTCAGCATCAGCTTAACATCCTTGATTTTTTAACTAATCGCTTAAACTCGAAGTGCCTACAAAAGTGAATGTGTACTTGTGAAAGGTAACTGGTACTAATGTAAAGTGCTCCAATACCTTCAGGTGGTATTGGCGCAATATAAAACAGCACCAAAATTTTAACTTTTGCAAATATAAAGTGCTCCAATACCTTTGAGTGGTGTTGCCACTATATAAAAATGCTAAAAAAAAAGTAACTGGTGCTAATGTCAAGCACTTCAGTACCTTTCTGCGGTGTTGGCGATATATAAAACTGCACAAAAAAGTAGCTGGTGCTTATGTAAAGTGCTCCCTTTGGGGGTGTTGACACTAATTAAAACTACACAAAATAATATGAAAAACAGACTCGGTGAAGGGGGAGATCTGTGCAATGGAGTTCAGCAGGGGCAAGCAGCTATGGGCAGGAGATGGACAGGGAAAGAAATTAGCAAATGCGGGCAGCCACAGGGTGATTAAGTGATCTGCTCGTATTCACAAAATATAGAACTGAGGCTGAGGCTAGGGAGGTGATGTGGCTTCCTCTTGGGAGAGGATGCAAAGTAATGGCCAGAGCTGCAGAATATGAATCTGTGAAATTGGGTTAGAGTTTCGGCGTTGGACTAAAATCCTTGATTCTGGGCAAATCACTTAATCTCCCCATGCCTACAAAAATTAATGTGCTTGCGTGTAAAGTAACTGGTGCTAATGTAAAGTGCCCCACTACCTTCGATAGGTGTTGGTGCTATCTAAGAAGGGGACCGGGGAGGGGTTTGTGAAACAGGAGTTCAGCATGGGCAAGCAGCGACGGGTGGTAGGTCGACAGGCAATCAACTGCAAATTCAGGCTGCCACAGTCCAATTAAGTGATTTGCCTAAGCTTTCTAAGTCCACGTGAAAAGTAATTGGTGTTAATATAAAGCACTCCAATACCTTTGGGGGTGTTGGTGCTATTTAAAACTGCACAAAACAGTAATATGTTCTAATGTAAAGCACTCCAATACCTTCAAGTGGTTTTTGTGCTATATAAAACTGCTCCAAAAAAATTGAAAAGGCAGAGTCAGGGGAAGAGGGGATCTGTACAACAGGGTTCAGCCAGGCAAGCTGCCATGTGCTGGAGGTAGACGGGCAACCAACAGCAAATGAGGGCTGTCACAGGCAGATTAAGTAATTTGGCCCTAATCAGAAAATGAGGAACTGAGGCCGAGGCTAGTGAAACGATGTGGAATCTTCATGGGAAGGGATGTGGCGTGAGGGCCACATTTGCTGACTATGGTGCTGGGAAACTGGGTTTGAGTTTTGCATCGGCTTAACATCCTTGATTTGGAGGTAATCACAATCTTTCCGTGCCTATAAAACAAATGCGTCCTTGTGTGAAGGAACTGTTTCTAATGTACAGCACTACAATTCATTTGGGTGGTGGAGCAATACAAAACCGCATACAAAAGTAAAGGGTGCTAATGTAAAGTTCTCCACCACCTTCGGTTGGTGTTGGCGCTATATGAAACTTCACAAAACACCCAGAAAGGATCACAGTGTTAGGCTGATTTACAGTAGTGAACATGAGGAAATACATTGTAGGAGCAAGCACATTACTTTTGCCGTAGACACTAAAGGGCAGGCAGACTTTGATGACATCAAGACTCTTTAAAAATAATTAAATGTAAGCAACAATGACACACAGTAACACTTCACCAGTGAATGCGAAAAGTAAGAAAGTGTCCCAACGGGAGAATTTTAAAGAAATAGACTTCCATGCTGTGAAATGAGAGCCAACAAGGTGAGACCCGAACAGTTCAATCATTTCACACAGGAGAAACGTGGCTATGCAATTACAGCATGATACAAAGGTACCCTAGACGCTATGATATGCCCTGTGTTAACACATACCAGATTCCCTTGTGGTCCAATTTTCCAGGTATAAACACCATTGCCGAACGATCACATATGGTGTAAACATGCACACACACAGTACCCACACACAAGGAAAATAAAGAGAGACTACACATGTGCCAAATAATAGCAGCCATGCACACATGTCCCAATCATCATGTTGGCTATATACTAACAGGACATTAAAAGACGGAACACCACCACTGGCTAGAATGAAACAGACTACAATGAGGGTGTAAAGAAGTGATGATAATGGAGAAGGGGGTGATTTGTGAACGGGGCAAGCACTGGGAAGTGTGAGGAAGCAAGCAGCGATGGGAGGGAGAAGGTGGGGATAGGGAAAGCAACAATGAAGAGAAAAGCAGTGATGGAAGGGGCGATCTGCGAATTGAGCATGAGGGCGGGTGAGAGGAGACAGAGCTGGTAAAACCACAAGGATTGTGCAGAGTGCTGAAAAAGAAACAAAAGAGTAGGTCCTAAAATTTTCATAAAAACGGGAACAGTGGATGATTACAAGTACTTGGTTCATGCTCTGGGGAGGGCTAAACACAAGAAGGAGCATAGCCATGCATGCCAGGGACAAATGGTGACAAAGAATATGACACGGACGATGGAGCAAGCAAATGGGAAGTGTGTGGGTGGGCTGAAGCCCACAGATTAAACACATGTCTCTTCGAGACAGTGCATGCACTGTTTAGTCGAGAACTAAAAATATCAGAGATGGGGGAAAATCACATTTCATGCTCTGTCTCTCAGTCACTTTATATTGAAGCTTCTATCAACACCCAAGATCCTTATATCTTCATGTTTATTTATATATAACATGTCAAGGCAAGTTGAAGATGTGAAGTAAACATTAGTTTCCATTACAAAACATAACCTACCATGGTAGTTGACAATCAATGGCTTATGGAAGTAGGTAGTGCAATGTATCCAATATGTTACACCACTTAAGTTTCATGTCATGATCACACTGCTAGCACTGAAACCTACATTTAAATGTGATAGATTTGAGAAAAGCAGACAAAAACTTAAGAGTAAATAAAAAAAAAGAAAAGTTTGCTTTTTCGATGTTTGATAGCAGTGAAGGCTTTCAAACCCTGAAACACAGTTGTTTTTACCATCTCTGCACCTTAATTCTATCACATTATATCAAAACACACATTTACAGCTGCTTAGTTAACACAAAGCAAGAAAAGTCACACAGGCAACTCTTTCTCATAACATTCTTCACTTTCTCTTTTTGGTAAACCCACTCTACTCTTTTTTCCTTTTTGAAGAATACCCTTTCAAATATCTATGTTCAAACTCTGTGTTAATTTAGATTACTGGTTTTTAAAC
This sequence comes from Lissotriton helveticus, assembly GCF_964261635.1. Classification (NCBI taxonomy): domain Eukaryota; kingdom Metazoa; phylum Chordata; class Amphibia; order Caudata; family Salamandridae; genus Lissotriton; species Lissotriton helveticus. Next base: position 1,287,929,023 of record NC_136061.1, read on the forward strand.
TGTAGGGCATGCCTTATATGGGCTGTGATACCACGCTCAAGGCTCTAAGTAACACAACCTAAGTAAAAAAAATTAACTAACCCTTGTGCGTTTTCAAGGAGCATGGGCTAGCAAAATGTCTTATAAAAATGGCCCAAAACAAGATTTATCTCTAAAATGACACTGATAGGTGTATCATCATAGTTATGTGAGTGCTTGTTTTGACTATTTTGTCTTTGCAGTGGGGCTTGTTAAGAGATAATGTCGGTTTTCTCCTCACTGCCAAATCCCCAAAAATATTGAACCATGGGAAAGTGAATGGCCTTGAAGCTTCAAACTAAGTGACTGGCTCTATGCCACTAAACAACGAATGATAACAAATCACCTTAAACTAAACACATCAAAAACTGAGACTCTGACATTCAAAGACTGAAAAAACAAATCTGTTCCATGGAAAACATGGCACAAAGGACTGACAATCCCAATAATAATTTCAAGAGAATTTAAATACTTAGGCGTTATCATGGACTCAGCCCAGTCTATGGAGCATCAAATTAACCAAGCAACACAATCTAGATTTTATAAAATGGAGAAGGTATTTTGTATCTTCCAACATCCTGGATTCCCACTGAAGATTCATGCAACTGCTTCCACTTATGTCAGTGAGTCTGTAACATAGAATATCAGTTAAAACCAAGAGGCACTTAAAAAAAAATCAGAACGCATGGAAACAAATGAAACCACATTTTCAAGACCTTCTTACGGGATCCCTGTTAAGATACAGTCTGTAATGAACAAAACAATAAATTGCAATGGTCTAATATTTCTAGGGAACATAATTAAAGCCCACCCTCAAGAAAGGACACTGCATTCCAGATATATCCCTCAGATAATCATATCAACCTGCAAGAAGAGCATGGGTGTAGATATCAATGATACCGCCGGTGCAGTGGTACGGGTACCAGATGAAGAAAGGGTGGGGGGCTCAGCCTATCTTGCACAGGTATTATTTTATAGGCTACCCACACAGATTATTTTTGTTGGGCCGGGCTGCTTGGTGTCTACTCCTAGTGTGGCAGAGAGAGGGATTGGAAGAAGGTAGGGGACTGGAGCGGCACAGACATGGGAGAAAAGCAAGCAACTGGCAGGCATGGGAAATGTCACACTAAAACAAAAGGTAGAATAAACAAACAATATCCCAACAGGTATTATTGTAGAGACAATTAAGCATGTATGCCGAAAGCATTACTAGTGCAGAAATAAGGAGACTGAAGTCATTTCGAGCGTAGGTGCATTTGCATCATATCATACAACAAATTTGGGGAATACAGTTAAACAGCACTGTATGAAATGAATCAAAAAACAACAACCCGAATTGCACTTGGTGCTTGGTATGTGCAAGTGACATAGGTGGCGACGCAAGTGACAATTGTGGACAGCGTGGACGGCGCGAGAAGTGAAAATGCATACAATATATACCATATAACCATGACACACACCCTCATCACCAGTAATGTGGACCACAGAAGGCACTACATATCTGATGTCTTACATAGCTCAACAAGGGCTCCACTTTAACACAGCATCCAGACACCTCAGCTTAGCGAGACTCCTGCTCGCACAAATCCTATGCATTTGGAAAGCCAGCGAGGGCATAGGAGACATCTGCTTCACAGATTCAAAAGCGTAGAATGATCTATCACTGCAAATCGAGCCTCCTCCTCACTTCTTTTATTCTGCAAGAAGCTGAACACTGGGCTTTTCAAGCAACCTGTCTGAGTCCTAGGCCTAGGCCTGGTAAGACCCTCACATGCTTTGAAGCTGGATAACCTCCTGGGTAAAAAAGCACTGTGCAAGGACAGAGCATCCTTCCCTATCTCCTTTGCACCTTTCAATCTTTGTCTCCGACTCTCTCTTCTTTTCTGTGTCCCCTCTTTGTCCTTTTCCTCTCTGTTTCTGTCCCTCTCTGCTTCTCTCTCTGCCTCTCCCCCTCTCTCACTCTGCACCCTTTCTTTATTTTTTTTTATCCCCTCCTCCTTCTCATTTGCCTCTATTTCTTTCAATCTAAGTTCTTGAAACACATCTATGTGAATTAAATTAATATCTAGTTCCACATCTGTAGGGACAGGAGTGCTTTCAGGGCACAACTTGACCCTACATCTGCAGGAATAGCAGTGTTTCCCTTTTGCATGTTGGTGGTATTTGCCGGGAAGTGATGGGACATTCTATACAGACATCACTGTAAGATGGAAACCTTGGCTCTAGTGAAATAGGGAAAGGAAGCTCCACCCTGGCATCATAGTGAGTAGGTGGGAAGCTTACACTAGTGGTATTATTGATAGAGAAGGCTGGTACTGTACTCTCTGTGGAGAGAAGAGCTGGGAGGTCAAGTGCTACTGATGCTATACATGGAGGCATGGTGAGTGTCCTCTGAGGAAATGCAGAGTGGAACGCATTTAAGATACTGTAACTTTTTATTTCAAAGCACTATAAAACGATACTAGCTTTGTAGAGCTTTTGACAGCAAAGGATGTGAATTGACAGAAGCCTTACATTGCAGATATCCCATGGGGTCACTTGCTTATCCACTCCCGGTATTGTGCTTTGCATTATGGAACTTGAGGCCTCGTTTTATAATGGAATAAACAAGACTTCAAATCTCTGAATGCAAAACAAAAAGCGTAGACAAATGAGTCATGCATGGATCTGGAAAAATAAGGAGCTCCCAAATTCCTTATCTTTCATCCATGTACTTTAGTGGGTTGCATTTAAACTGTTGTATTATTTATGTATCCCGCTCCTTGTCAGCCATATGAACTGCAAACTAAGCCCCCAGACTGTGTTATGGAGCATTTCCTTGTACAATGACAGAAATCCAGTCTCAGAAACAACAGTCATTCAGAGAGGAGTAGCACTCAGGAAAAGCTTAGAGGTACAGGGAATATGAAGAGGTGCGTGCGTGGGTCGAGCTATTGCAATGAAGAGTAGAGATATTCAGGAAAGAGCTGGGTGAATTGGAATGGAAAGGTGTATAGAATACAGAACTGCAGGACAGTAAAGTAGGATACATTGGAGAATGAAAACACTACAAGAGAGACTGAAGAGTGTGAGACCTGGAATAATTCGCATGGTTTATCCATAACTTTTTTGATTTCAGCCCTCCTGTGTTACGAACTTCGTTTTTGCTGGCCTTAGGCCTCTGCGCACGTTACCAATGCTGACCAGTGTTAAAGTACTTGTGCTCACTCATGGTCAAATTGGCTTACACCCTATTGCCCTACTTAGTTTAAAGTCCCTATTAAAGTGGTACTATATGTGCCCAGGGCCTGTGAATTAACACTATTAGTGGAACTGCAGCACTAATAGTGTCACCTACTTAAGTAGTGCTTCCAACATCTCTCAGCCTGCCATTGCAGCCTGTGTGTTCAGTTTTAAATTGCCATTTTGACCTTGCAAAAGAAACCTTTTTGCAACGCCCAACCATCCTTTTGCATACATATAGGTCACCCTAGGCTAGGCCCAGGACAGCCCAGGGAGCAGGGTGCAGTGGGCTTAAAATGTTGGACATGTACTTTTAAGTTTTACAGGCTCTGGTAGTGAAAAACTCTTACATTCGTTTTTCACTACTGCAAGGCCCACCTCGCCAATAGGATAACTTTGGAGTTACCTAATTTACATTTAATATACTGTAACTTTCAATTGGGGCTATGTAGATATGTCGAGGTTAGTGTCTAAAGAATTGTAATTAAAAGCCCTCTTTGATATTAAAGTCGGATTTTTAATCACAATTCGGAAAATGCCACTTTTATATAGTTAAATAGAACAACTGGGGATAAGCCTATACCTCGAGTGTTTTAGATCATCAAAAATTTCTGCTTCGTAGACGAACACCTTCTATTTATGTTTGTCCTGGTACTTTTATTTGTACCTTTTACTTATATCTTTAGTTTTTAAATTCCATACATTAGCACATGGAGAATGAAAATATTGTCTCTTCATATCCACATAACAAAATATTTCATAAAACATTTCAAATTTACAAGTGATAAATCGTGCTCTACAAAAAACATCACAAGACTCTTTAACTGACAATTGTGAAAAAACAATTTTGAAACAAAACCCAACAAACAACAATTGCTTATGTCATGTCTCAGTAATTCTGTGTGAAAGAAAGGCAATAATTTTAGGCCTGTGAAGGAAATATCAGGATTCGAAACGCGTCGGCATATCCCCAAAAAATGTTGAGGAATTGTGGCTTAATTCCACTTCACAACTAAGGACTAAATTCCTTTTTCAAACTTCAATGATTACTTGTAAAAATTAGATGGATATTAAATGTAGACACTAAAAGAAGGCCTAGGATTATTGCCTTCCTTTCACACATTTCCACCAAAGAACTTTTGCCTCCTTGCACTGAGTACTATGTGGGCTGTTGCTTTGTAATTCTGCTTGAGGTCCCCTCGCGACTCCTGTGCCTCCGGCCTGTGAGCCCTCTTGAGGGTCAACACTGATGTCCTTCGGCTACACTAGTTGCTCCAGGCTAACCCTGACTCCCCTGTGCTTTGTGAGTCGCCTGGGTCTTGCTGGTCAGAACCACAACTTAGCTTGACCATCTTCATGGGTTGCCGCTGCCAAGGTTTATTGGTGATCCAGCCGGACACCGACCCCTCAGCACTCAACATCCTCTGTGGGACAGCTCATATCTGGATCCTGGTCATCCTCGACATCCTGGTCCCAGTGGCTGCAGAGTCAAGAACCTCTTCTTCTCACCTGAAGCACCTGACATCGGTGGGCATTCGTCTACCAAGCCCCTGGTCACTCCTGAGTGACTCAGACTCTGTCCCCCCCTGCTTTCAGGTACTCTTCGCCAAGAATCCACCTTTGTATTCCAATGGACACTTTTCTTCTTCTCCGCAGTAGTTTTTCCTTCAAGTCCTCCATTGAGATTGACAGCGGTTTCTGACCCGACTTCAGCCCTATGCACCCAGCTTCCCTGGGATAGATAACTCTGGTACTACAGTATCCCCTGGTGGAGTGGCTCTTTAATACTGCAACCGCGACTCTCCCATAGAATTTACCCACCCGCTGTCGTGTTTCCACACTGCACCCATCCTCTGTCGGGTCCCTACTTACTCACCTTGGATGGTTCCTTGGGGTCCCAGCAATTCTAAATCCTCTAGATACTGTCTTGACTCGAGTCATGGTTCATATACCACTATTTTAATATATGGTTTGGTCTCCCCCTGGAGCCCACTGTGTATTAGTGCTACTTAGGATTGTCTCTGTGCTACAGTATTGTGTGCTTTGTGTTTATCTGCATGTAGCAGATACTGTGAAGTATTGTGAGAGTGTTATAATAATAAATATATATTTTATATCTACTGTGTGATTCTCCCTTTATTTAACCAATAGAATAAGGTTGCATTCTGGTTAAACAAGCTGCTTAACATTCCTGCAATACTAATCCTGAAGGCTGTTCTCCACAGCTACCACTTGGATAGCTTTCTAAGGTTATCTTTCTCCTCTTAAATCACCATAAGGGTTGTTTGGAAAGGTACAAGGTGCCCACTTTAATTAGTGGACAGCATATACCTGGCCAACTTCTCACAGGGTTTTATCCTCCTCAACCAGTCACCCAATTTTCTCACAGAGAGAAACTGAGAGGGGAGGAGAAATGCAGAAGAGAATGTGGTTGAGTATGGCTTAGATAAAAGAGAGAATGCGAATGTACAGGGGAGAGCAAACGGAAGGACAGGAAGGATGAAGAGATAAGTGGGTTGAGAAATTCCAAGAATAGTGGTATGGTACAGGGGAGGATGAAAAGTTTAGAGAAGGTGGGGTGGAGGAATATTGGATAAAAAGCAGGTGGAACAGTTGAGAGGAAAAATAACAAATTCTGAGGAGCGAATTGAATGATTGGAAAGAAAGGTAAAAGGTGGAATGTGTTAATATATGGAGGAAAAGAGGATTGAGGAGTATGGGGATATATAGGGAAGAATGCTGAGTTGCAGGGAGACTAATAAGAGGATTAAGAGTCTAGAAATATGGGGGAGTGTGGATGAGAGTGAGAGATGGAAGTTAACTAGATGCTGAGATGCATGAGAGAATGGGAGACCGAAGAAAATATTGAAGAGAAGGGCAAAAAGAAGGGGAAATAAAAGGCTGAGTGATACCACAGTTAAAAGAGAGGGAGAGGGCTAAATACAGTCTAAGATAGGAAATCAATGGAAAACAGAGTAAGAGGGAATGGAAAATAGAAAGATACAGGTGATAGTTTGTGGCGAGTGAAAGGAGAATAGGAAGTGAGAGGAAGTCTATGTGTATGTATACAAGAGAATATAACGATGTACAGGAAGAATGAAGAGAGGTTGGAGAAATCTCACTCTACACCCACTGTACCCTAGTTCATACAAGCAGAAAGACCAATCATATACGATCTGGCCCATTATCATACAATGCGAAATGTAAAAGATGCTACAACTTGCATAACTCAATGGCAAGAGCCACAGCAGAAAATTCAAATAGCTTTGACTGCCAATAAAGGGAACAATTAAATAACAATTAATATGGATACATTTGATAACTCAGAATATAATATTTTCTAACTCCAGTAAATTGTTTGGCTACCAACTAAATAATTTGTGAATTTATATTATAGAGCTTTTGTTACAACTGGGGTCTCTAGTTGGCTGAGTCCAAATTACCTTAGTTACATTAGTCCAAATAGGGACCCTTGCTTCCAGAAAGGGAAAGAAGGGACTCCCTCTTAGATAACCCCTGCTCACCCCCGTTAGCTTGGCACGAGCAGCCAGGCTTATCTCCAAGGCAATGTGTAAAGTATTTCCCAACCACACTCCCAGTAACACAGTGATAACACCACAAATGGACACCACACTGATTTAGGAAAATAACGGTATCTTTATCAAGAAGAAATATGATGAGACCAAACGATAAAAATATCCAGCATATGTGTATTCGTAATATTTAATTGGCCCAGTTAATAGGCCAACAATCACTTGTATGCTCTTGAGGTATTAATGAGCAGTTCAAGAGGATCTAAAGCAGTCCTAATGCAATGCTATGCAGTTCATAATGCAGTTTGTTATGTAGAAAAGAAGACAGTCCTTAATGCAAATACTAATGCAGATCGTAAAACAAGTAATAATGCAGTTTGTAACACAGGTACTAATGCGGATCGTAAAAACAAGTAATAAGGCAGTTCGTAGTGCACGTACTAATGTGGATCGTAAAACAAGTAAAAAGGCAGTTTGTAGTGCAGGTACTAATGCAGATCGTAAAAATTATTCAGCACCGATCGCGGTGCTCGTGAAGGTCTCAATGCCACTCCTGGCTGACTCGCGGTCAGTGGTTGCCAAAATATGACCCCAATCCTGTTACAAAGGAAACAAAGTGCAGCTTCCCAATCCTATTCCAGTACTGCCTCTCCTCGGCGAATCAAGCCGCGATACTTTTTTGAGCGGAGGCTCGCACTGCAAAGATGGGAAAGGCAGAGAGTGGTCTATCGTAGCACGCACTCCGCCCCAGGTGGCGACACACGCATTCTCGCTGAGCGTTACCTGGGATGGGTGCAGTCTCTCTCTCCTCTCCTTGCGGCTCATGCGTCACGCTGTGTGGCTTCAGGTTGGCGGTGGCTGCTCCTCGCATTGAGAGTTGGGCTACCAGGCAAGGGCCTCGTAGCTACTCGGCTCCCAGCGAAACTCCACAAGGGTCAACATAACAACTAGTGAGGTACTCTTGAATCGATTGGCAGTGGCGAAGGGAGAAGTATGCATTTGGATACTTCTAGGGGTGCCATTGCGGCGTAATATGCAAGACAGACAACTGTCATTTGGACTGCATTAATTTGTATAGAACACTCCCGAGATAGTTATCCTGCTATAACAACAAGTATGGAGAAGGACATTGGTATGCGACCAGCCAATCCCCTCCTTCCCTCTATCTACTGTGTCCAATGAGAAGCCATCTGTTAGTTTAAAGTACCGTCACAGACATACTGTTTCATTCCCCAATGCGAGCAGATGAAGGCAGAATGCCGAAAAGCGTCCTCGCTTAATGAATGGATGAAGGAACCCCTCAAGTGCAGTGTGTGTTTCTGTCACGGGAGCTTTGAGATAACATTAGAGAACCTAGGTCCTTCTTCGGTGTTCTAGAAGACCAGTAATACCGAGGGACAGCTGGTCACATGCCATGGCTTCCGCTGCACTAGCAGGGGTACCGGCTGGTGGGCAGTGAAGAGAGATGGAGCTGTGAAAGAGAAAGGGAATTACTTGAGCAATAAGGGATGGACCGCTAAAGACAGGACATGTGTACAAATGATGTACAGTGAGTGATAGGTTAGGGGAAGTCTACCACTATGAATGAGAATGGGGAAGCAACAGAGCCAAGGAGCTTAGAGTTGACCGGTGTAACCAGCAGTGCGACACAGATGGACGTGGGCAGGAGAGGTGGACATTGACGGAGGATGCAGACTCTGATGGAGGGGAGGGCTAGGATAGAGCAGGCGAGCAGCGACAAGGGCTTGGACCATGACGGAAGTAATGTGCAGTGATGGGAAAAATGGTCGCTGATTGAAGAAATGGATATTGACAAGAGAGGTGGGCAGTGATGGATAAGGTGGCCAGTGATATAGCGGATGGAAGAGGTAGACATTCTTGGGGAAAGTTAGACACTGATGGAAGTAGTATACAGTGACCAGAAATACTGATGAAGGAAAGACACAGTGCCAGCAGGGAGGGAAAAAACCAAGATGAGTGGTGGGCAATGAGGAAGAGGTAGTCAGTGACAGCACATGTGGCTATTGATGGAGGGAGTGATAATGCTGGGAGGGAGAGGGAATGACTGAGGAGAGAGGCAGTTATAGCACAGAGACGACACTAAAAGAAGAGATGGACAGTGACAGGGGAGGGGCAATTGAGTGGAGAGGTGGACAGCGACAAGAAACATAGATAGGGCTGGGGAATATGTACAAGGTCACATAAGTGGTGCACAATGACAAGAACGTGAACAGTAACTTATGAGGCGGACAGTGATCAGTTATGTGAACACATGGAAGAAGTGGGAAGGAGAGTCTGACACTGATGGGAAAGGTGGGCAGTAGTAGAAGAGACAGTGGCAAGAGAGTGAGGCAGGGCATTTATGTGGATACTGACAAGAGAGATAAGCCATGATTCTGAACTTTTGGGAGCTGTGACAGGAGAAGGATCATGAGTGATAGTGACCAGATAGGGTGCAAACAATGCGAGAATTAATTGAAAGTGAGAGAAGAGGGAATAGAGAGCGCATTGTCAGTCCTATAGTCCTAATGTCCAGATACAAACTCCAAAGGACCAGAGATGTATTGATCTTCCCCCTGCATCATCCACCCACCCTTTATGTAATTCCCACCCCTTGAATTTAAAGTGGCACCAACTGTAAAACAAATAGTTTGTGTCTGGAAGCTCAACATTACAAAGTTTGTAGACTATTGACTAAGACAATTGGGCTATATTGAATTATAAAATGAGACAAGAGACAGAATCCACGCTACCCATATCACCTCAAACAGAAAGGTAGGTGAAAGAAACAAAGAGGACACTTAAGGGGCAAATTACCTTATGGAGCACACTAGCGCTGGTATTATTAAAGTGTCTTGCACCCAGATGCAAAACATAAACACCACTGAAATTCACTAGTTATTAAAAGATAAGGGAATAACTTTTGCACCCACTATGCACTGCGCATAACCACACACTAGACATCCTTGATGACAACTCCAAGTGTCTGTTTTTTTTTTAATACATATACATTAATGTCTTGTGAGCAAAGGGGAACATAGATTCCATTTAACAAAGTCCTTTCAGTGAACTGTGAGGTTTTTTTTTAATCAATAAACTGCATTCAGTGCCCGTAATGCTATAATATACTTTACAGAGTCTTCAGTCATATTCAGCAAGCTCTGGGCATGGGATCTGGCCTGCACTAAGCTCTAGTGCAGGGGTCTTCAAACTGTAGAGCAGGCCCCCCTAGGGGGCCTCACGTGATCCCAGGGGGGCGCCAGGCTCTGGCCAAAAGAGCCCATTTACTAATAACAATGATTTGTTTTCAATAGAAAAAAAACAATGAGTGGTAGGTAGTAAGCCGCTCTGTAATGGCCCATCACTAAAACACACATTCTTTAATGTCGTGGCTAGGAGAGGGTGCCAAAAGGGAAGGGCCACCAAATATTCTTCAAAGCAAGTACTTAACTGCAATGTTTAAATAAGTCTAGACATCTGTAAACATTGCCAGTTTAATAGAATAAATGTGAAAAAATGTTCTGGGGGGGCAGTGCTTTTTTCCACGGGGGGTGGGGGGTACGGGATTAAAATGTTTGTAGATCACTGCTCTAGTGTGAACCCCAGTACCACAGGGTTTACTGCACCAGCCCCTGTGCCCAATGTATATCAACTTTGGCCATGCTCGGATGCAGGGCCTGGCCTGAGGGCACACTGAACACTTTCTTCAGCCCTGTACAGTGGTTTAAGGAATGAGACGCTATATTAGTTCGCTTGCCAATGGACCAGCTGTGGGTGGCCTTTAGCTATGCACAGCAAGGTCTGACCTATGACTAGTCTTGGATGTAACATTAGAAAAATTCCTCTATTTTGCATAATGTGAATTTCTTAAATGTTCCCATTAATTAAGTATATGTGTCAAAAGGAGACAAATTTGCACTGGAAATATCTCACCGAGGCGTTTTCTGCCTGAACCAGTTTCCTGTGGTGTCTTGGTATACTTTTTTATGCGTTCTCGAGTAAAAAAGAAAAGTTACCAGAGATTCCAGCAAACCACATTTTGCTACAAAAGCATAACTCTGTGAAATTTTGAGGAAATTTCACAAAAAAACAGGACACTATTTAGCACAACTTTGCCTACAACCAGAAACGGCACCAGCCCGCATTCGCTGGGCTAATTGTGCATGGCTTTTATCAGTGTGCAGTAGGCCGTACTTCTGGGCAGGACCATAGGCCAGGCCCAGCGGCCAGCTCCTTAAGTACTGACCAAGTGTGCCCAGCCTTCACCCATGTGCAGTCACAGCAGTAGTCAAGGTTGATAGGCTCTGGGAGCACGGCCTTGTTTGTTAAGTCTGTATGTCGTTTGCCATTTAGAATGTTAAACCCAGGTGTGCACTCTAAACTTTCATGTAGATCCGGAGAAAGAGCAACAACCTTATCAGTAAACCACAACTTCATTAATCCCTTTAACTTTGAACCTATCTCTCTGTACAGATGTGCGTGAAACTTCCATCACTGATTTAAAGTGGTAATGGTCTACCAAATAACATGCAGATTTCCCAGAGATTACAAAAGTAATTACCACATGCAGACATGTTTTCTCCGTGAACTTTTCCCTTCCCTACTCACTGAGTGATCTGCAAGAAACTTGAAATTTCAAGATTAAGCTAATCATGTCAAATGCTTACAGATTTCATGGAGATTATTCAACTTTTGTTAGCAGCCCTGCGGAAGCATTTGCAACCACCATAAAATAACTAGCTCTCAGCATCTGGCTGACAGTCTCATGAGCTGAAGCTCCTGCCTCTGAGGCCAGCTCAGAGACTCATGAGAAATGTATACAGAAAATGCTCTACAGGGATATTGTTCTCTCAACTGCCATGTTGGTAGTATTTTCAATAAAGAATCAATTCTCCACATTGCTGATGGGACAGCAGTTAAGTAGGTCATGACGAGACTGGTGTTAAGTGAAATAAGTTAATTTAGGCAAGTGCTGTGGCATAGAGGGCGGTTAAGCAAACTGAGTGAGAACTCCATTGATAGCACGTATAACAAATATTTAAATAAAATAGCTCCTTCCAGTCAAAAGGATCACCTAGAACTGAAGCAGATATCTCTGGCTATTAATTTATTTACTTGTTTTCTAGAATTATACACCTCGCTTACACGGTCTTTTTTGGTGCACCAGCACACACAATAGAATTACAGAGGAAAAAGGTTTGAGGGTGAATAGAATCAAACTGGATACACGATTTCAACCCAGTGTTTTTCAATCGCTATTCACTGTAAAGCAAGTCCTGTGTCAGGCAAATCTGAATAGCTCCACTTTCATGCATTTGCTAAAGCCTCAGTGCATTACAGGCCATGAACTCCAACTAATCATCCTCAGTGTTCTGGACGAGTATGCAGATTCCCTCAATCAAGCTTTAATACATATAATGCGTTTAAAAACATCCAAACCACGGATAGGATAAAAAAGCGCAATAATGTGTTAACAAGTTGCATCCAAGGTTTAAAGTGTATAGAATCACTTTTATCAAAAATTGGTAAATATCCAAAATTTAAAACATGATCCAATTGATATGATAACCATGTAATCTTTTGGGTATGTTTTTGTCTGAGGGATTCTCCCCCTTGATGTCAATAGAGCGTGAGAGCGTTCGTGTGTGAGCTACACTGGAGATTGCTGACGTTGACATATGAAGGAACTCGTCAGCTGGTGGTTCAGCACAGTGGTGTAACATTTGCCCCTGTGGTGGGCGTGCCCTGAGCTCCACATGGCCCCCTCAGATACCATGCAATGGCGGTGGGACCCTGGCCTGAGATCTCCTGACTAGGCCCAGGGGACCCCTCCGTGTACTATGGAGGGCCCCTCAGGTTTCGTTATGCCACTGGTTCAGTAGTTCCCAATGGATGCTCTTCATTATATGAGGTTCGCAGGATTGGTTATAGGGCACACCTTATGATTGGCTGGCAAATTATTCCTTTACACTGGTTTAAGGTACAATGAGTATCACACCTGCTCTCTCCTGAGAGAAGAAGTGTTGGAAAGTAAGAAGGACAGACTTTAAGTTAGATTTTTAACTTGTCAAGTAGAAATATTCACTCCAAATTCTATCATACCCTTGTTTTCAAAACATTTTTTTTTTTTTTTAGAGTTTGATATAGCGCTGACTCGACCCGAAGAGATTAGGTATCAGAACGCTTTACATGAGCACCAGTTGTGTTACAAACGGACTCATTCATTTTTTGGTCGACGCATGGAAATACCGTGATTTGCCCAGAATCACAGGATGTTGAGCGTCCCTGCTGAAACGCTAACCCGGTTCCCCAGTGTCGATTGCCACCGCTCTAGCCATAAGGCTACATCCTCTCCCTCTGTTGCTTAAATTAGATGAACACCTTATCTACTGCGCACTTCCTCTTCACTGATGACAGACAGGCAGCTCTCTGTCTCTAGAAATGCTGTGGTAAAGCCTGAAAATCTCACTATTATTGGTAAACTGGATAATGATGAGGCTTCAAACAATTTTCAGTCCAGCAAGGGCACAAGTACCTAAGATTGCTATTTAACTTGGCGAAATGGTAGATCAAACCAAGTATAGTAGATGTTTGAAAGCAGTGGGTCACAACTCATCATTATGTAAGAGAACACTTCCTCTGGATTTGTGAGATGTTTGGGACCTTTTGTAACCCAATGCCTGATGTCCCACCGCACTATTTGCAATATATAAAGCTTTACCAACTTCCTTAAGACCTTTCTTGGTATACACAACTCATCATGTACACTCCCACAGAATCCATTATTGCTGTAAACCAACTTTCAATAGTTTTATTCCTTACGCGGATGGGTTATTTAGCAGTTTTCAGATTTTGGAAGCTGGTGAAGGGAACACAGGCTCCAACATTGTCACTCACCCCTATCTGGGATTAGTGTCCCAAAAAAAGTAGCAATACCCATTTGCTCACTGCCTGGGCCATTTAAAGTTTGATCAAATATGAGAACCACTGTAAATCAGTAGGTCTACTATTCTGCTGAACTCACATTTCCCCTGCCTCATTTAGAGATGGAGGAACCACCATGTTCCCAGCAGCAACCACTGCCAGAATCCAATAACAGGCAGCACCAGATACTCCATGGGGCTACGGGATTCAGTGCAACAGAAGGCGGGCCCTATTTGGCAAAGGATGTAATTATTCACATATTATTTATCTCCAGGACCACCATGGGAGATGTGGTGAACCTAAGCTGGAAAAATTACCAGTAGATCTAACATGCAGGGTTAACACTCCCTTCACATCAGTACCTTTGACTTTTTCTCATTTCTAAAAGAAATCCCAACCTTTAGGGATTGTTTCTGTAAAACAAAAAAAAACATGCATCCGGTCAACTATAACATAACAGCTATATTTTCCATGAAAATGGTTTTACCATTATGGCGTAAACAGATTTAAAAAAAATTCTGAGTTGTTGTGAATTACTAGTATGGTGAACGGGCTGCAGGAAGGATGGTTGAGGAAGGGACTCTCCGATGCTAGCCGTTTACCGGCTCGTCATTCAAAAACCTAAACCTGCCTCTTAGTATGTATTGACTCTCATTTGGAAACTAAACAACAATAGAGATTTCCTAAGAGCTTCATTTTCACCTTTTCCATAGGACTTTCTCAATACTCTTGTAAAGCTTAATCTATATTGCAGTGAAAAAAAATATCAAGTTTTAGCTATTTAAAAACTCACGTTTAAAAAGCTTTTCAAGATTCAACCAAAACCCTGAAAGATTTCAAACGTTTTTCCTCTATGCTGATAAAATTGTTTCATTGTAACTGCCACCTCTGATATTAAAAATGTGTGCCAAGTTTATGGATGAGATAGAATTATAGCATAGTTGGCTGCGCCCTGCTGAATGAGCACCTTGATATATAGTACAAATGCAAGTGGCGAGAGGGAAGAATGGCATAGCAAGTTCCCTCCATTTCCTTAAGTGACTCTATGGTTGGCAGATTTGGCGCCCTAAAGTTGCAAACAGAAACAAGTCTGACCCCGAAAGGGCCTTTCCAAGTGAGCGGACAGCACTCATGTGGATGCACTGCATTGATTGTGTGCTCTATGGCAAAAGAAATAAATGTAAAATGAGCAAGAAGACCAGGGGCCGCATTAAAAAGCCTTTTGACTGGAGTTATTTCATGGTTTTGTGGCAGGTAAAGGCAGTGCTTAGTGCAAACACTTAACACTGTATCGTGAAATGAATATTCTGTGGGCTATATTATGTGGCAAGAAGGTTTGTACGTATTTGTTCCGTGGCATTTTGCCTGTGGTGGTAATATGTTCTGTTTTTTGCTGCAGTGTTTAGTGCTGCATTACTGCAGTTGTTGTGCTGTTCTGTGGTTGATGTGTTGCATTGTGGATTGACTGATTTGCTATAGGGTGCCTGTTGTGTTTTAAGTGTGTTATTTTCTGCTTGTGTACTTTAGATAAGCAAACACATGCTGCTACATTTCCAGCTAAAAGTAACACATGCTTTTTAAGTTCCCCATACAAGCTACTACTTATCACTGTCTAAAATAGTAAGATTGAGCGGCTCCAGTTCTTCAACAATTTAAGACACCAGTCAACCCAAAACGATGGCAGAGACTGTCTTAAATCAGCACTTCACTTTCAGTGCTCATTTTATGCGATATGGTCTCATGCCTCTAGCCACAATGACACCAGTGTTGAAAAGGAGCAGGCAATACAACATCTGCTGGTTTGAATAAGTGATGGGTGACACTCTGTACATGCACACAGTGAGCTGTACAGGCCTTACAATGTAACTTACTTGAATGTATTCATAGCACACTGTCATTGTTTACATAGTTACCATTTTCTCTCAGGTCTATGTCACTGCCTGGTACAGGGATTGACTAATGTGTAAGTGAAGGGACTAAATGAGTCTCTGACAATGATAGGAGCTTAGTAGGTATATTAAGTGAGTGAGTGGGGTTCTCAAGTGTTTTAGATTGATTAATTTAGAGAACTTATGCTGATCACAACCTTAACGAAGGGCTCTTGGTGACCATAAAGGTGTTTAAGACCATAAAGGTGTTTAAGCAGTTTTCTGAAGGGTTTCCATTACCGAGCCCAAGCATAGAAAACACCCTACTACCCTTTGATTATTCCAACTTTTTAGATCCCAGACTTGGCGGTATAGAGAGATTCAGGTAGCCAGATAGAAGTAGGCCAAGTTGTGGAAGCGTCTAAACATCAAACACCATAAATTAAACCAGATCCTACCTTTACCGAAAGCCAGCACTGAGGACTTGACTTGTGAGACGTAGTCTCTTGTGCCCAGTCCCAAAACATTTCTAATGCCAACATTTTTGATTGACAGCATAAAGATGCAGCGTTTGATTAGCTTTCGCTACACCTAAGATGGTCGCTGAAGCACTAACTCACACAAAGACAAGCCAAAGCGAGCATTGTTGTACATTTAAATAGAATTTTAAGAAATAACTTTATTTGTTATATTTTGATATATAAATAAAATGTAAAGTTTTAAAATCCTTTATCACACTCCAGATCAGGTATTGTAGCAAAACTCAGAAATATTTTATATCTTTTGTACTGTAAAATCATACCCAAAAGAAGCTCCTTCGGGTATACTTTCGCCCATAATCCCCTAGCAATAACCCTAGTCCATCGGTAAATGTGCATATTTAGCAGCGCCGCAGCACAGCAAGCAGCCCAAGAGACAGGGTGTTGTGGGCCCTAGTCCAAGGCAGCACATGGGCTCTTTGGCGTCTGAAATACAGCAATAATCAGCGTTCACTGGGCCGGTCAGGCCTCTGGGTCCTGGTGCCACTACACCTTCGGCACCAAAGGAAGCCATACCTCGGCCCAAGAGTTTCTTGGCAATTAGTGTGAAGACAAGGCATATACAGACGCTGGAGCCCACTTTTACCATACATAAGTGCCTCACACCTAGTTACGTGACGGTGCTTGGTTACTTCTCGTTAGGCGCTAGGCTCCCAGCTTCCTTTGGCTTCACTCCACCCTCCCCTAAAATTCTCATTTGAGTTCTGCCGCGTTCGCACAAGCCATTATCCCGGTGCATGGAGTTTGCGTGCCGGCACGCCTGACTGCGCTCCGTCAGTTTAACAGCATGAAAACGACGGCGCCGGAGCAGATGGTAATGGGATAATCAGAATCCTACCTGCCCGGATTACCTGCACAACACTTAGTTTACAATTAGTGCAGCTGAAAGCGGTTCCAATAAAAGTGTTTTTAATTAAAGTGGAAGTTTATGCAAACACAAACGTTTCTCTCAGTTCTCTGGGGGAATAAAGCTCGCTTCCAACTTTCTTATGTAGAATTCATTCTTTTCCAATAAATATTTCTGTCTTCTCAGACAGTGCACAGCAAAGTATAACGTTCAGCGGAAAATCCGTCTAATCTCCACCTCTGTAAGCAGTGCTGAATGTGTCAACTAAATAAATATACGAATACATAAAAAGTAACTGCAGAGTACAACGTTTTCTTAGCTGCCCACTGCCGGTGCAGTCGAATTCCAGAGTTGCTGAATACCAAAGCAGTCTAATCTTGATTCCAACTCTTTCATCTAACAGCTAACACGACCACAAATGAAAACTCTGTCTAAACTGATCGTCACAATAACATAGTCTCCAGCAAAATCTCCTTCCTCTCCTTTCTGATCAGTTCATTTTGTCCTAAACCACCTCTGAACTTGGTGCATTTTCCCACCTCCACGTTCTTCTCTCAATGCCCAGCACTTTCTGCTTTACCTGCATTACCACTATCTCGCAATGACTCAATTTGTTTTTTTCCTGTGGTTTCTTTTATTTGACATCTTTCTCCTCGGTGTTCTAAACTAAGCAGTGGCTTGTTTTCTCAAGTCTTCCCCTTCTCTTTCTAGCCCCTTTGGTCGTTTGGTCCTTATCCTCAGGGTAAAGCTCACACAATTTACCACCACCATGGGTGAGTCGCTCACAAAGTCCAGATTTTTAATTTACAAGATGGAATGTTTAGTCTTTGTTTCCTATTGGGGTTGACAGGACTACGAATCCCAGAATGCAAAGAAAAATGCTTGAAGCTGATGAGCTACTCACGCTTAGCCCCGGGAACCTCGAGCACTCTCAAGTTGCTAACAGCAGCCGAGTCTCTAGGGCCAATGCCCTGGAAATGTAAGGCCGCATCACTGTATGATCCCTGTCACCCACTTCTCCCTCAAGAAACCAGGGTCTCCCTTAACACAAATCATAAAACAGAAAAAAACACAGAAACCTGAGCTGTGTCCCACTGGTTACATTGCAGGGCTACAATATTTAGTAGCGTGCAAGAGCTCAGGATAAACCACAGGAAAAGCATAAGCAATATCCACCATACATAAGTAATAAATCCTTACAGGTCACTTTCTTTCAATGTGTGTGTGTGTAAAATACACTGCGCTGCATAGTAAATAGGCTTTCTTTTACATGTCATTCTGTCATATAATAAACGTGCGAAGGCATGAAGTTGCTGTGCGCGTTTTTAGGTCTTGCCTCTCAATGCGCATGCTGTTTACATTCAAATAAATTGCAATTTTAAATCCTCATTAATGGTAAAGTCAGATTTTAAGTCACAGTTCTGAAACTGTGACTTTTAGAATGTTGGCCTTTTCTTGTCCCAACCATTTGTTCCTTCTGCCAGCGTCCTTTTTTATATGACTAAGAATGGCTATGCTTTTGGGATTTGTTTATTGCTTCCTGACAGTAACACAAAGGTGGCTTAGGTGTGGACAAGATAGGCCGGCTTGGAAGGATGACTGGGGAGGGGCTGTACCCAGCCCCACCTACACTTCAAAGGGCATTGCCTCCTGCACACACAAAGGGACCTAACACTCTGCATTCCCTACCTTTTATCACCCCAGCCCTAACATTAAAAGAGAAAGAACTTTCCAGAACCAGATGTGGGGATAGGACAGGGAGTGTCCCCACCCAAAGGCTTGCTCCAGGTACAAATATTAGACCTCCAGCGCCACTCTTTGAAATATTGCTGAGCCTGTGGAAGTTACAGAAAGACTGCCCTGCAGCAGAGAACCGCCCTGCTGTGAAGGAAGAGTGGACCTGCGAGTGACTCCACTGAAAAGTTGGCTGACCTCCTGTGTGAGCTACTGAGACACAACCAGCATCAGAGTGCTCCCTGCAACCACCCAGCTGACCTGCTGCAACTGGACCTGCAATTGGACTAGCCTGAACGCTACTGACCTCTGCTGGAGTGAGTCCCTGATCTCCAAGAGGTGTCTCTCCAGGTCCTGGACACTTGGCTGGCATCAGTGTACTCCTACTCAAGAAAAGGTGACCATCCTGATGTTTGACTCCTCCTGACCGTTAAGACCAGGATTCCACTGCCCGTGACAACCACCAACATGAAGCTCCGGTGAGTCCGGCGCTTCGTATCAACAGCGACTGTCAGCAACAACACGAAATGTGAGACATGCACTTCACAGCAACAACAGCCCACTACAACCACCTACATGAGGCTATAGGAACGGCCATCTGCGAGACTCGACTGGCTTGGGCGCTACAACAGCGATCATCCTCGATGCCTGGCCTGCTCTTCGCACTACAACAATGACAATACGGAACACTCTGCTTCCTCCTTGCAGCCTCCTCCAATGCAAACGGAACTCTTCATGCCAGACTTTGAAGGTAACTTTTCAGCAGAACTAATGTGGTCCCTGTATCTGACTTGCGTTCAATTGCAATTGGCCTGAACTTGTGGCTTTCTCCCTGTCTAACGCAGTCAGATGACCACGAATGGCTCTTTGTGCTCTTGGGCACTATTTTCACTAAAAACTTAAAAAATAATATTTCCAGTTCAACTGATTGGATTGGATTGGATTTTTGTCATTCTTGTGTCATTTTATTTATTAAAATATACTTTTTTTTCTTAAAAATAGGGATTTTACTTGCGTTGGTTGTGTTTCCACTTCATTACTGTTTGTGTGTTGCATAAAAACTCTGCACATTGCCTCTAAGTTAAGCCTGACTGCTGTGTGCCAAGCCACCAGGGTTAAGTACAGGGTTAAGCACAGGTTGGTTTAGTGACTTTTGGTGGTTCACCCTGACAATGATTGCAGTTGTAGCCTGAGTCTGGCTTCCACTTTCTTCAACCAATAACCTAATTGCTTTCACCATCACTCTTGTCTCTATCCAATAGCTGACAGTGACAGCCACAGGAGGATGGAAAGGTAAACTGAGACATGCAAACAACTTGATACTCTCACTGGCCTCCAGGTGTCGTTCTGCCTCCGCATACGCATAGGATAGCATAGGATAGCAGTCGCAGTCACTTCCATCACGTCTGTACTCACAGCTCCCAGAGAAGGGAGAGCAGCATCTCTCCTCATGATAGAGCACAGCACTTACGAAGATACGGCAGGTGCATATGAGATCAGTCTTATTGATAAACAATGTACACAAGGAGCCTTGAGTCATAGATGTAGCTCTTTTTCTGGTACATGTGATTTAATAAAGAGTTTACTTTTAATTTGGCAATACTCACGTCTCTGTAC
The DNA here is from genome assembly GCF_964261635.1 of Lissotriton helveticus. Lineage (NCBI taxonomy): Eukaryota > Metazoa > Chordata > Amphibia > Caudata > Salamandridae > Lissotriton > Lissotriton helveticus. Next base: position 1,287,949,325 of record NC_136061.1, read on the forward strand.
CATGCTGTAGTGCTGGGTCAAACATTCTACTTTGCTAAATATTCCCCCAAAAGCAAACCATCTTCATTCTGAAAAATCTTTCAGTGATATTTTGAGACTCTAAAGGCCTGATGGATTTTGCTATGATTTTCTCTTCTACTAATACTCCAGCTTACTCCTACATTTCAAAAGAGTATTCCACCTTAATGACAATGCATCTCTTTGTTGCACAGGATAATGTACCATTGTGCCTCCCACCCACTGTCTTCTTTCGCTTGTGCTAATTCTTGTAGGAGTTAATGAAGGCACACAGCAGAACGCCTAACAGTGTGTGTCCTACACAGCTGTGTGCGTCCTCCAGGACAGATATGCAACTTTGTTCCTGTCCTTCTTAAACAATGCTATTCAATATAAGAATGTCTTCAAAATCCTGAATACTGCTCCTTAGAGACAAATCCTCAGAAGTTCGCTTGCTTCAGTACAGAAGTCTGTTCTCACTAGTAGGCCATTTTCATTGCGCCTCATGGGGCGCCACAGACAATAAATATGCAGGTCCCAAGCATAACGTGCTTATGCAAGTGAGAGGCTTTAAGCGATACCTGTGGCAAAATACAAGGACCCGATAGATAATGAACACTTCTATTAACATTTCTTATGATTTGTGGGGTTTCAAAGCTCGTCTGACTTGGTTTCTCTTTTTTTGCATAATCCTGTGATACTCTCACAGAAGCAGATATTTTGAGAAAGTATCATAAATGGAAGTAAGATCGATAAAAAGAAGAAAGTGTGACGGAAAAACAAGGCAATAGAGATCAGTTACATGGCATGAGAGTGAATCATTAGAAGGTAGGAGTTTAGGGATCTTAAAAGAAATAGGCATGTAAGGATAAAGGAGACAGGAGAAAGGAAAGTAAGAGAGCAGAAGAAAGAGGGAAACACTGCCCATATCGATCATAGCTACACCATTTATTCTTATTTGCCACCCTCTGCGATCCTTCTTTAATGTTATTTGTTACTACTCCCAAAAAACACTTCGAACATGAGAAATATATTGACGGACTATGCTATCAAACATTTTGCAGCTAAAAATAAATGTAGATATTCAGATTTTAATTAAGGATTTTTGTGGTTAAAATCACATTATTTACATTTAGGGGCCTAAATAAGATGTTGGGCAGACATGACGGTTGCGGAATGGGGACCGACCGACCTCCAGCTAACGTTCCTGATTGAAGTATTAGGACGCGACAGCACATGGTGTGGTCGCACACTCCCATTTCTCCACGGGGGCTTGTGAGGCGATTGGAAACTGGCCACAGCACAAGCCCCCATAGAGAAATGTGAGTTTTAGTTAATCCCAGCACTGAGTGGCAGGCACCACATGGTGCCTGCAACTCTGTGCAGGGATATCAAATACAAATAGATAGTAGTCAACAATACAGATAGACAATCAACCTGACAAGACAATCAGCATCACTGCACAACTTAACCCTGTGGTGCTAGAATAAAGTTCAGAGTGGGGGTGCTGGCCTTTGTCAAAACCAAATGAATATTGTAGAAGTTAAAAATTAATGTGTCGCTGACCCAATGAACACAGTGAGGTAACAGATTAAATTCAGGGCTAAGAATGACTTTCTAATAGGAAATATTTGGAAATGTGGGTAAAAGTGTTTAGGACTTTTTTCTATATACATTCATTAATAACTTGAAGGATATAAAGATAAGTCGGAGGGGAAATGTGAGGCATTTTCGAAGTGTTATGGTTAGTCAGGGATTATGGGGCCTTACCCTTTGTGGATAATATCCTTACTACTGGCAGGGGCGGCTCTAGGCTCATGGCGGCCCTGGGCAGGGAGTGTAGGTAGAGGGCCCCCGGAGGAACGCAGGCACGGAGGCCAGTGAAGAGGGGGGGTCAGGGTGTTTGGAAGTGGAACAGAGCCGGAGGCCGCCAAATCCCTGCCAGGGGTCGCCACGCAAATATGTATCCATCCTCAGAGCATTATTATATTAAGGATATATATTGGCGTGGCGGTCCCTGGGGTTTGGTGGCCCTGTGCAGGTGCACAGCTTGCACATACCTAAGACCGACCCTGCTACTGGTGTTACGGGGACCAATACCATGGCACACCAGCTGCATAAACAAGTTCTTCCTTTTAGCACTTGATTCTCACAATGTAGCCAAGTCGAGCAGTCACTGCTTATTGTTGAATATGTTGGCGACTCAGGAAGAAGGGTTGCATAGTAGAAAGCAGTTTGTATACTGAATGTCCAATCAGTGATTCCATTTTAAAATGGTAATTACTTTACTTGCCGATAATCATATACAATGCACTTAAAATGTGATCTACAAAGAAAGGCAGATGGTTCTAGCACTATGTAGGCCTAAGATACCACTCCAAAAATGTCTACAACTCCCTCATACTATACGCCAGGTTTCTGGTTATCTGTGATGGTTATGCTCAGTGTTACACAATGGAGTATACTTTGGGTTCCCTTAGGTAAGTTCTGAAGTATTCAGGTTTTGGGAATCAGTCAATGGAGAAGCAGTGCAAGACAGTGTAGCTACTGTTGCTAGGATATGCCTGGACCTCTTAGCTAATCAATGGCAGTGATCTGAGGATAGGAAAGGCAGAAGGGTTGCAAACAATGACAGAAACTCACCACCCAAACATAGCACACATTCCAGCCTTGGGTGCTACCCGTCATTCTTTCAGTGGTGTTTGTCTGCGAACCAGTGTCTATTGTACCTTGTTCCTTCAAAAATATCCTCAAAAAGATCCTGTTCTATAGACATATTGATTGCATCTGAGAAGCTGCTGGTGGCCTAGTTCGAACCTCGGCTTGTTTGGTTCTGACCCTCTTTATTTAACCACACTCTCATATTTATTCCCCGTATTCAATTCTTATTTTATTCACCTATACTATGTCTTGTTTACCACCTGTTGTCTTATGTTTTTGCTATTGGTGATCTTTTGCAGAGAGCTCTAATGCCCTTGATTTAAGTTTGTGCTACGAAAACTACATGAATTAAATAAATACATATTTACTGGTATTCATCAGGACATTTCCCAGTTAACTGGTGTTCAGAGTTCAGTTTCTTAATTGGACTCTATGTTGGGTACATTGGCTAGCTAGTGGGACAATTCTTATTAGATATCCCTTTATCTGTTACCTTAGAAATGGGTTCCTATATCTTAGAAACAAGTTCAAGATTTCATGGTTGTGGGGGAAACAATGGGTTTGTAGGTCTAACAATAAGGCTCGGGGCCAGTGGCCATTGGGTACAGTTAGGCTCAAAGAGAATCAAGCTTCAACCTGCAATTTCTTTATAGGCATAGTAGATAAAGAGATGTTTCCTACAGCTTGGAAATAGGGTTCCTTCCTCCAGTAGATTAAATGGAAGCTCATGACAGATGTTGAAGAACAGCTGCCTCCAAATTGCAGTGGGTTTAGAAGGAAATAGTTGCAGCTAATCAATCGAAACGTTCATTCTGCATCTCCTGGGCAGCTGGGCCTAGATGTCTTGATAGTTCAGTGTAGGTTTCTATTAAGTTGTCTAGCGCAGCTCCTTCTATTCAACTGGACTGAGACTTTCCATGGATTAGTTTACTTCTGCCAGGCAGAGTCCAGCATTTCATGCCAGCAGATAGGACTTTCGGTTCTACACAGTTCAAGCAGCAAATTGATTCTGCAAGCTTTCTTGAGAATAGCCCCAGTTCAGAAGGAGAATTTCAGGCAATCATAGGTTTCACTACTGGCTCTGGTCTTCCAAGTATTGGTCTACCAGCGTTCTCAGTGTCCAGTTGATAATTGTGAATCCAATAGCAGCTGAGGGGCAGCACTTCTGCTGCGGAATCCAAGCTTTGCCAATAGGAGAAGCTGCAATGTCCCAAGGCTCCTCCAGTCTTGTGGAAGCATTTTTTTCACTGTTGCGAGCCAAACTTGTGAACTTCTTGCCCTGCTGTCTGCACAAGGAACAACTTTGTCTACTTCAGATGGTACGTGTGTCAGTCCCATCTGGAGGGTCTTTGATAATGAAGGTGGACACCACACAGGAAAAAAGGGAGTGTAAATTTTTTCTAGCATGAAAACCTTAAGCTCGAACTAATGAAGTGGGATGATACACTTGTTCACAGGGGGCAGATAGGAGAGGGGTGCATGTTGACTGGGATTTCTGGATGGTAAAATCAGCCCTATGCACAGTGCCTAATTTGGGCTGGTGGTGGTCTCTGAGGGCCACTGGCACTTATTTTTGGGGACCAGATTTATTTTGCCACATCAGATATTTACCAAGCGCAAGAGAGTGAAAAACACACAGATCGGCAGTACGGAGTACAATAAATATGGTAAACCGTCACAAAGAGAGAAAGCAGGAACCTGCAAGAGTAGGATAAGGTACAGGAAATGCCTGATAGTGGATTAAACAGGCATGAGGTGAACATAAGACTTCCAGCCTTGGTAATCTGTGTGCCGATGCTGAATTGCACTGTCCAAGAGCTTCTAAGCAGACGTTTGGTCTCCAGCACTCTTTCTTTTACAAACTAAGCACAAACCCACTATCTTATTCTGCACAAACAAATCGAGTCCCAGGGACATCAGCATTCACCAGTCTTTTCACGACACCAGCCTACATGCACTACATATATCCTTCAGGAATATCCCAAGAATGAAGAAGAAAAGGATCCCAATGATGGCGATTCAACAAACGTTTTATGGGGGGAGCCAGCAAACATTCCCTCACTGGGTTAATGTTAAAAAAAGGTCAGTGCTTAGTTTGAGCCAGTGGTTTCCGGTGCTGGGCAACGCCACTTAATTGGCAGCACCGGCACTTATGACAGTGTGCCACATGATGGGCTGTTTGTCTGATTTAGAGTGAGCATAACAACATTTTGTGTATTACTTCAATATACGTTAAAAATGACTATTACCTGCTGCCCAGGCTAATCTTATAGCTCTGGGGGCCTGGAATAGTCTGAATTATCACACTTGTAGGAGGAGTGTGATGGTTAGGAGCTGGTTTAGTCCTGTCATAGGCAGCGCTGGCAGGGGCAATGGGTGGTGTAGGCTGCAGTGGCCTCCTGATAAGGGCCCTGGCACTTAATTTTTTACAAATTAAGCACTGAAAAAGGTAATGCCCTTGATTACAAACACACTGCAACAAATATCAGCACTGTTAGCCTAGGTGAAATGGCTGTCACCATTCTTGCAAAAGAGGGTACATTTTTGACGCCACTTCAACATCAGAGCCCCGCCTTGATCCCTCAAAAACGGGAAAATAGGCGAACCACCAGAGGCCTTATGGAATTATCAAGCTTACTGTGGAATAGGTTATGGTGAGTCCATAACATGAACAAGGGCAGGGTGGAATTGTTCCAACTGGTATGCTTCTATGAATATATAAGGTTACATGAGCTCTGGGGAATAGTCTTGTTGTTTTATGGGTGGGATCAGAGGCTCATGCTGGATCACTTGTGCATCCTCATAGAATTGTTGACATGCCCACAGCCTGGCAGAAGTAAATATATATGTGTATATCTCAATTGGTGGTAATGAGTGTTGCTGGGTGCCAGGACATCACTTTGCTCTGTAGAGATTTTTCCATTTCTTTTCAGACTATCACCTTCACCGCAAGCCTCCAACTGCCTCATATTTCTCCTCTTTCAGTACTTTAAGGGGCTCTTAAACTGCACTTCTTTACTTACAAGACCTATCAGCAGACTCCAGGGGATTTAAGCTCAAAATATAAACTTCACTAAAAAGAAATACCACAGCTCAGTCCACAAGTATGTATACACTTTAAAGCAATTTGTTCTTCAATAGATGGTATTCATTTTAGAATAGCATTCAGTAAACAACACACAACAGTGTGCATTCAGGAAAATACAGTTCCACATTTTCCATTATTCAGTCTCCAAGTCTCAAGATGCAGGTGGTGAAGTGTGGCACATGAGATGATGACAAGTGGCAGCTAGATACTTCATTGATTATCGAAAGCAGTTAGTTGTTTACTCTCTGATTTATTTTATCCAATATGCTTTAAAATATTTATTGTTATAAGTGCATATTATAAAACTGTTCTCCAAACCCTCGCTGGACCCTCTGGGTTTATTTCCCACTCTACTCACTACGCAAAATGCAGAAAGAAATGGCAGTTGGAAGGCCATGGTGTCTTCTGGCCATTCTTTATTTCAACACTGCCTGCATTTTTAAGTCATCAAAAGAAAAACTGGGGATCTCTGCACAACCCCGTATTGTTTACTATTTAAAATCTAAACTGAAAACAACACGTTCGAGAAGAACTCACTACAAACGCAAAATAGAGCTGTCTAAACTAATTGCAAATATTTTTAAAGCAAACAGAGTCAGAATTGACAGATTAAAAAATGAACTTTTGGGATTTTATATAGGCTGAAGTAGATGTATGACACATTTATTTAGTCTTTCTTGTATGTAATTTTTCAATCTTGTTGAATTGTATGTTTGATCATGTTTGTGGTTTTCATTGACTAATAAACCATTATTATTATATGGAATCATATTTAAGTACCAGCAACTAGCCAATGCAGGATCTCAAACATGAACAAATAAATGCCAAATATTTTTACTCCGAAAACGTTGGTATTCCTACTTCCGATTCACACAAAACCTGGGTCTGCTATGTCACTTCCAACTTAAAATGATCATCAGCAAAGAAGGTGAACATGGAGTTTTAATTTAAGCAATACAGAAACTCTATATTTCAATAAAAGAATTGTAGTTCAAAGGGCTACTGATGAAGAGATAAAATAAAAGTGGAAATGTGGTCCCACTACTTTGTGGCATTGCTTCACTTGGCACCGCCTCTTCGCTGTTTATGTTAGTTATATAACTATGGGGCATATTACCAAGCAATAGCGATAATTATCGCTATTGCTTGGTTAGAGACAAAAATGTATCGCTGACCTGCGGCGATTTTTATCGCAGATAAACCTTGGTATTACCAAGGTATATCGCAAATGCGATAAAAATCGGCCGCAATGCATGAATATCGCTGATAAGTCAGCGATATTCAGGCATTACCGAGCTAATGCTCTTAGCCATGTTATCCACCTCCCATTGGATAACATGGCTAAGAACTGCTCAGGGCAGGTGTTAGCTTTTGGAGATATTCACGCTTAGCGCGAATATCTCCAAAAGTTGGTAATATGAGATAGCGATGTTAGCGACTGTTTCCAGTCACTAACATCTTGGCACACCCACTTTGCATGTCATTAGTGATAAATATCTCTGACATGCAAAGTGGGGCCCAAGATGGTCGCTATAGTGACAGCTAGGTAATAGGGAGATAATTTTATCTCCGCTTTCTTGTCTTTTAAAGCCAAAAAAGCGTAGATAAACCCCCTTGATAATATGCCCCTATGTGCTTTATCAGATGGTAAACAACGTGTCAACTCATGTCCAGATCAGATCAGATGGCTTCTGGCTTCAGAAAGTAACCACCCCAGCCTGTGTTCTTCTCCCCGTTTTAAGCGCCATCAAAAATCCGAAATGCAGAGAAATAAATCACTCCACTGGCTGATGAAGCACTGGTCTAAAAAATAAATTACGTCTTTGTGATATGCTGTATATGAAATTAGTGAATTTATGTAGCCATTCTCTTTTGAGCAATACATTCATTGGTCACTATCAAAAGCAAAATCAGCAGCAGACACCCAGCTGCTGCATTGTTATTTGGCCAATGAATTCACTGGATTGAGAAAAATAATGATCTTGTTTTCTTTAAAAGAAGTGCAGCAGAATCGTGGGGTTGCTGCAGCACCTGTTACATACCCACTCCCACCACATCTGATTGAGCCATGTGCTGTTTTGGGTGAAGGAGAGTTATTCTGCATGAAGGGACCCATAACTGAGGGGCAGATTTTTAAAGAATACACGCAACACAGCGCAGAACCCAAAAGAGCTGTGCTGCATTGCGTGACAGGGAGGGAGCAGGAGAGTGCCATATCTTCAGAGATCTGTCTCTCTCCTCCTCTCTTCTTAGCGCCGGTGCGGATTTCAGCTGTCGAGCGCCACACACACACCTTAGCGCCATAGCGCTTGGGTGTGTGCGTGGGCCCAGGATAGGTTTTGTACAGGAAGGGTACTCTTCCTGTACAACATACCATGCCAGGCACAATGGGGTAACTATAACATCATCTCCACCTGATTGTCAAAAAAATCTCTGTCAGGTTACAAAGACAATAAAAACAGGCAGCCAGAATATGCCCTTCTGCAAGTGAAACTGTATCAGAGCTGGCCAGAAAACACTCCATTGGCACAAGCTCAAGGCCCGCTGTGACATCCGCAAAGCATACTGGGGCAGAGGCGCAGAATATTTACAGTAGCGTGGACCTCCTAACGAAGCAACCTGGGAACTGTTCTGTGTATGGCAGATGATCACCCAGTGGTCCTTCAAGTGGCTGAAACATGGCAGTTTTATCACTTGAACACCCAACAAATTCACCCTGACCCGGATCAGAAGCAGTTCAAAAATATTAACAACTGAATATTTTAATGTTGCCATCAATTGCACATGGGTTTTAACCCATCCAACCAGACTTTATGCTCCACTCTACATTCTTTACATATTTCTTAGTATACAGCTGCCAGCGCTCCGAATTCACAAAATGGCTCCAAAAAGCTCTTTACAAATCTAAATAAATGAGTAATGGTTTGTGAGGTGGTCAAACTGGAGACTGGCTGCACTTGGGATCATTTTCTGGTCTTGTCATTGGACCGTGAGCACAAAGGATGCTACATAGAGCAAAACCAATTACCAAGAGTCTGCTTCCAAAGCAGCATCCCTTCTGTCCTATGACTGAGGTGTGACTTCCCTCATTTAAGTGCTCATATGTGGTTCGGCCTATTCTTGAATTTAGTCGCGATGACTTAAGAGTCCACTGGGTATCTAAGACCACAAACAGATGGAAAGGGATTTTAATTGCCACCTGAAAACTTGTGTGTCAGCAGGTGGACTTTAGGATATTAATAAGCACTGTGCTTCCCCTTACTGCTTCTTCTTTTGTTGTTACAGTCCATACTGTACCATTTCTAATAACATTTGGTCCTGCACTTGCCTCATTTATGAGTTGATCTACTCTTAGAAGCATCAACATGGCTAACTGCCTCTCGAAAGCTATCTTTGCCAGATAGATCACCTGCATTGATTGGCAGTGTAGATGGTGGCTAACTTCCTACCCAGTCCCCTTTCCCACACAGGGATACCAGGGATTGCCCACTTGAAGAATGCCTCATCAAACCCTGAAATACCCTACAGTTTTCCATCTTTCTGCCAAACACCTAAACACATGACAGCATAGCTGTTTTAATGGACTCCTGGAGGGCAGTGCAGAATCACCAGCCATCTCTGGGGAATGTGGTTGGATGGAAGGGGGCTGTCAACTGTGAAAGGAACTGAGGCTACGGATGACTTTTCCACCATCTTCAAAAGAAGGATGAGCGTTAATTATATGTGAAGAGGAGTTTTTGTGTGAGCCCGTTGTTCCCGGATATTTCCAGGACACTCCTGATGCCATAAAAAAATGGGGGAGTTATACATTTGAGATGCTGAGACTTACAATAAGTGAATTGTTGCCTTGAAAAAGAGGGGTATAATCGAAAAACGTGTTGACTGACTGCCTTCTATTAGAAGATTTGATTTTTGCCTAAGAAAAAAGCAACATTATAAAAGATTTGAACACGTCACTCATATTACTGGAGTATCAACTATATTTAATAATTAACGGTCATCCTCCTTTTGAAGGAGTATCAATTCTATACAGATGCAGCACTGGTGGGGTTTGGGGGCAGGAGGAGTAAGGCCCTGGGCACGCTATCCCCTGACCACTTTCTTTGGAGCTTGGCTTTTTTTCTCTACTCTCAGTTGTCAGGCCTCTCTGACCACCACTGACAGGACATGGCCGTTTTCAGATTTCGAAAGTAGTGGTGGTCACAAATGGACAACCTCTATCCGTTTCAGCTCTGTCAAATCCTGCTATCAGGGCCTGGCTGCTCCCTCAACCACTAATCTCATAACGAGGGTCTACAACAACTTATTAGAACATATACAAAGGCAAAAAACAAAAAACATGCAAACCGGAGTAGAGAAGGCCAATAGATTCCTTCAGTCTTAAACCTGAACCCAGTACCTGCATACTCAGTGATTAATTGAAAAGCTTGTTTCATTTTTGAGTAATACACCGCCCCTGAGGACAGCCGCCCCTTAAATGACACTCACACTGCAACTATTCACAAGGTGGTTCTCCTCTCAGATGAATAAGACTTAGAAGGAAAAGCCTTGGTTACACATTTTCCAAAGATTAGTCACTCAATGTTGACTGTCCTAGAAGCCATGAGGATGTCGAATTCTGCTTTAATACCACAGTGGTGCCGAGAACACACATTTTCACCACGTTGTATGAGACTCAGGAACCAGCATCAATGTATCACGCCTCATTTTTTTTTGTTGCAGTTGTCAGTTCACATATTTGGGCTAATTTGACTAAACGCATTGAAAACCAATCCGAGACTTGCATATTTGTGTCAGAATGAATCTATAAAACCCAGATTGCAATCTCACGTTCCAAAAGCCTGTGGTACTTCGGCCCTTTAGTCAAGGCTCTGAGTACTATGATAATAACAATTAGTTGATTTTCATGTGGAATTTCATTACTGTCATTTCTAAACTCTGTAGGTTACAGACGATACTATAACCAACTATAATGATGCTCAAGTTACTGACCTCAGAAGGATGGAAGGCTGAGTCAGCGAGTCTAAGATTCGAGCTGCATATGGTAAGGATTTAATTATCACAGCTAATTTGACCTCAGCAGTCATGAGAAATATCTCTGTTATTCCTCTGAAAAATGCTATCTGTACAACCTTTCAGTTCTTGCACGGTTAACTAATATACTTTCCATCAGGGCTTTAAGTGGGATGAAAAAACTGAGGGGTCTCTCGGGGGCGTGGCCAATGTAATTAAGGGCATGGCTTAAAATCACATAAGCTAAAAGTTTGTGCTTAGCATAGTGTGCTGCCCGATTGGTATTTTGTTGTTTCTGTCATTGCATCCAGATATGATACAACAAGTAACATCATACTTAACAAGAAGTCAGGACTATTGGCTTTGTCAATGGCTGTTAGTTGCATAAGATAAATAGGCAGCAACTATGGCTTGTATATAATATTGAAAAAGCTTCCAATTAAAGCCCTGGTGACACCACGACAATGTTGTTGCTCCTTAGTTCCGAAAAGAGAAGAGAAATCCAGAGAAAATTACTCTAAAGGATTTCCCTTCCCCTATAACGTTCGAAAAAAATGGACCTCCTGTGCCAGGGCACAAAACAGAGCCCGATAGAGACCCGTTGCGAGGCCTCCTTAAAAAAACTGCCGGTGCTCAGACTCAGTGAGACCCGGCCCACTTAAAGCCCTGCTTACCATCCTAGCTAAACGCACCCTCAAGGCTTCTAAACTGTCTTCGAGACTTGATCCCCTATACGATGAAATGTACGACTTGACCTCATCCTTTCGCTCTGGTTCATCCAGGAGTCGGCAGCTTGTTGAGCGTCTTGCACAAATATTGTTGCTACCTTTTGTTAAATAACTTAAAAGTCCAATGTTCTACATTCACCCCTACCGTGCACGCAAGCGCCACACTACGATCCTGGTTAGAGTAAATCCACATGGTCAGCGACTAGCTGCCGCCCCCCCCCAAACCGGCACCCAACACCCAGAAACGTGGACACGAGACTTCTTTACTTTTTGGAAGGCGGGCGCTAGTCGCCCGGCCGTATTTATTAAGATATGAAATTAAAAAAGGTTTTAATTGCATGGTCAACAATTATACAAAAATCAGCAGGACATTAGATACAGATTTTGTCAACAAGTTTGAGAGACTGACCTTAACAAAAACTCTAATACATGTTGTTTCCTAACCGAGTCTAACATCCTCATCTTGATTTTTGTACATTTCTGGCCATATGGCAAGGTCACTACCGGTGTCAGGTCCTACAAGCTGCGCCTCCCCTAGAGACGTGCGCATGCGCAGTGGTACCCCGGGAATTGCCCGGTCTACGCCCTGAACTCCATTTACCCACTAAAGGAGGGCCCTTACTCTGCGCCATCCGGTGACGTCATGAGTATACGCGCGCGGGGTGGCTACCAGCCTAAGGAAAGCGTGAACTACTCCTACCCGCGCTCCTTTGCAGCATCAATTACCTTGCCCCTGGAGTTCTAGGAGTGGCCCGCAGGCCCCTCCCCCTGGGCGGGAACCTCCATAGGATGATGCCCGCCCCCTCAGACCTCAAATATGTGCTCACCGATAATGACCTTACCGCATGCCCCATACCTAATAAATACGACGACCTATGGGAAAAATTCTAAAAGGACAGCTACACTGGCTAATAAATAACAGCATCACCGCACAGCTACAAAGGGAAAAAAGGCCTAAAGACACTTGGCATCAAAGAAAAAATTCCTCACACACAGTTTGCTAAAAGGGAAAAAATTCCTAAAACAAAAACAACGCATCATCAAAATATACCGACAGATCCAGTTCTACTACCATGTAAGACATGTGGACAGTACCTTCACAAAATTACAATTAAACCAGACATAATGAATGCCACAAGACTTTTGTTCCAAGGGATGGTGGGTGGGAAAACAAAGAAGCCCCGAGCGCGGGGCACACCGTGTTGTGAGGGAGCGTCCAGGAAGAAGGGGTCTCCTGGGCGCTCCCCACCTCTTTATTCTCCAGGGGCCAGGCGGGGGGGCAACGCCCCCCCGGCCCGCCCCTCCTGCAGCCCGCCCCCTCTGACCCGGACCTTCTACCTGATATCCGGGTCAGGGGGGCCGCCGGCCAATCGGTGGTGGTCGCGCCCGCCGGGGCCCGCCCCCACCACCGAGAGACACCAAAGGAGAAAGGGGGGGAAACGGTCGCCGCGCCGCCATGCGTGCGGGGGAGCCGAGGGCCCCCCTTTTCACATGGTCAGCGACTAGCTGCCGCCCCCCCCCCCCAAACCGGCACCCAACACCCAGAAACGTGGACACGAGACTTCTTTACTTTTTGGAAGGCGGGCGCTAGTCGCCCGGCCGTATTTATTAAGATATGAAATTAAAAAAGGTTTTATTTGAATGGTCAACAATTATACAAAAATCAGCAGGACATTAGATACAGATTTTGTCAACAAGTTTGAGAGACTGACCTTAACAAAAACTCTAATACATGTTGTTTCCTAACCGAGTCTAACATCCTCATCTTGATTTTTGTACATTTCTGGCCATATGGCAAGGTCACTACCGGTGTCAGGTCCTACAAGCTGCGCCTCCCCTAGAGACGTGCGCATGCGCAGTGGTACCCCGGGAATTGCCCGGTCTACGCCCTGAACTCCATTTACCCACTAAAGGAGGGCCCTTACTCTGCGCCATCCGGTGACGTCATGAGTATACGCGCGCGGGGTGGCTACCAGCCTAAGGAAAGCGTGAACTACTCCTACCCGCGCTCCTTTGCAGCATCAATTACCTTGCCCCTGGAGTTCTAGGAGTGGCCCGCAGGCCCCTCCCCCTGGGCGGAAACCTCCATAGGATGATGCCCGCCCCCTCAGACCTCAAAAATGTGCTCACCGATAATGACCTTACCGCCACAGGCCAGCATTGTTAACCGACGATCTGGCCTCCCCCCTCTAGCCCCTACCTAAGGAACGCTCCTATTTGCAAATCCCTCCAACCAGGCCCAGATATTGTCAGACCACAAGACATTCCCTGCTTCATTTAAGTGAACTCCATCCCTCAAGTAATACCTGTCGCCCCAGATACACCCATGAGGTATTGACTGCAACAGGGGGGCTCGAAACAACTTATCCAACCGTGTGTTGATCCTCTTTACCGAGTGATTCAATGCCCTGACCGAATCCCCCCCCCGCCACTGTAATCGGGGTATGAGTTGCGACCATACTACCGTGCAACCCGGGCAGGTCCTGGCCATCCACCCCGCAGTTGAGATAATCTCCTCGATCAGAATGCGCCTCCCCAGTGTGGCCAAATCATTCTCCCCCAGGTGAAGCATCACCACTGACGGGGGAGATTGCCGGCGCGCTAAAAGCCCCTGGAAGAAGCCCCTAAACTGGTTGAGACATAACCCCCCTCTCCCGAAGAACGTGATGTCCAACCCCAGTTGTGCAGCCCTTTTTCCCCTGTCACCTGAAATAAAGACACATTCTGCTCGTCTCACATAGGAGTGACCCACAATCCAAACACTTTTCTTCATTGTTTCCTGGCTGTAGCTCCGCGCTGATGTATGTTGTTGGTGCCCGACGACAAATTCCTCCCCTGCGTAACAGGTCTGAGAAACTGTAAGAGAGCGGAAACAAACCAAGCGTGAGCGCCATGTAATCACAACATGTCAATTCGTACATAACGTTTGTAGCATTCTGAGGACCATCTCCCAATTGTCTTCACTCTCTCCACTGGGAGGCCCCCCGCCACCGCCTCAGTTGCTGCCCCAATTCTAAAGGAATGAGAGCCAAACTCTTTAGGGTCAAGACCTGCTTTTCTGACCACCATCTCCAATACCCTCCTGAACTGATACCTGGTCAAGGGGTTACCGTCGGCGTGACAGAGCAGTGCCCTGCCCGCTGTGCCTACCAGCAGCCCGTGCAATAATTCCACGTGCCTCACTGGGCAGCAAGGGTTGGCGGGTGCCCGTTGGAGGACTATGGTGTGACCCCTTGACTCCTGGTCGGTCTTTGACTTCTGAATAGTCACCCACATGGTGTCATCCCTTATCCTTACACCAGCCCTTTGCAAGCCGCCCAGTAGGTCTGACTTGGAACCTGCCACAAGTTCGCTAATTCTCAGTGCCCCATAGAATGCCAAGGAGAATGCTGCTTTAAAAAGAAGCACCTCCCACTCCGAGCTACAAACCGTGTCCAGCGCGCCCAGTAAAGCTGTCAGCCGCGCTAACCCTATGGGCTTTCTCTTATCTTTATGATGGCCCTGAATACGGCGCCAACCCCTCAAAGCCTTACGCACCATAAAGGTATTAGTGGGATCACGCAAGCCCCTAGCTTGAGCAAAGAATGATACCGCTGCCCTATGCCTTTTTGGCAGCTGCCACCGAGCGTCCCTCCCTATGCATCCATTCTAAATAGGCCGCAAAGCCATCCTCCTGCGCCCATAGCACCTCCCATTGCTGCCCCAAAAAAGTACAGTAAGACAAAAACGCCCCTTCATAAGCCGTCTTGGTCCTGGGGGCTAGGCTAGCGACCACGAGGTCCTGTAATCTGGGGCACCAATCTGCCAAAGTACTGCTGGGAAGTGCGCTGGCGAGGGGTCGGCTGTAGGAAGATGCTCCCTGAAAACCTGCATTTTGAAGCGAGAGAGGGAGTCAGCTGCATTGTTCAGAACACCAGGGACATGTTTGGCCTTAAAAACGACATTCCATTTAAGGCACTGTAAAACAATTTCTTTTATCAGACTTAAGTATGAAAGGACATCGTGCTCCCTGCTGGTTTATACATTCCACTACTGTCATGTTGTCTGACCAAAACACCACTGATTGATTACATAGATGTTTGGGCCAGACCATCAATGCCACCCATATTGGGAAGAGTTCCAGGAAGCCAATATTGGTGGTCAGACCCCATGTTCTCCATACCTCCGGCCACTGTTGAGCGACCCACATGTTCCCTAGGATGGCGCCAAAGCCCACACTACCGGCGGCATCAGTCCACAGGCCCAACTCTGCTGATGTTGTGGGCGGGCCGGGCCAGACCACCCTGCCGTTAAAATCCTCCAGGAATGCCATCCATATAAGCATATCCTGGCGAATTTCAGACAATAGCCGAGTGCGGTGGTGTTTCTCCCTCAGCCCCTTCATTGCTTGGGCAATGGAGCGAGAGAAGGGGCGAGCCATGGGGATGATCCTCAGTGCGAAGTTCAACTGCCCTACCACCTCCTGTAATTGCTGCAGGGTGACCTTATCTTTCCGTAGGCATAAACGTAGCGCTGTTCTGAATTTGTCCACCTTGTCCCTAGGCAATCTAAAACATCCCTCCACTGAATCAATCTCAATGCCGAGGAATTCTAAGCAGGTGGTCGGGCCAACAGTCTTCCCGGGCGCAAGCGGGACACCAAAAGCCCGCATGAGCACGCAAAATTCCTGCAATGCTAGTGCACACTCCTGAGATCCCGCCGTACCCAGGAAGAGGAAATCATCCAAGTAATGCATGACCTGCTGGTGGCCCGTCGTTTGCCTCATGGCCCATTCAAGAAAAGAGCTAAACATCTCAAAGTAAGCACAAGATATAGAACAACCCATGGGCATGCATTTATCCATGTAGAACCTATCCCCAAAGGTGAAGCCTAAGAGATGTTGATCCGCTGGGTGTACCGGGAGGAGGCGAAAGGCTGATTCTATGTCTGATTTCGCCATCAGCGCCCCGGGCCCCGTGGCCTGTAATAAGTTAACAGCCTGATCAAAAGAGGCGTACTTAACACTACAGATACCCTCGTCAATGGCATCATTCAGTGACGCCCCCCTAGGTGCTGACAAGTTGTGGATCAATCTGAATTGCCCTTTCTCTTTTTTGGGGACGACTCCTAATGGGGAACACACAAAATTGGGCACCGGCACTTCAGTGAAAGGGCCAGCTATCCTGCCTAAAGATAGCTCCTTGTCAATCTTGGCGGCCACCACAGCCGGATTGTGCTTTACTGACAATTGGTTTTTACAATGTGCGCTGCCTGTGTATCCTGCTGCAGGGATCCTAAAGCCTTTAGAGAAACCTTCTTGGAGTAGGGTGGCCGATGTGTGGTCCGGGTATCTGTTCAACCATGGAATCATTGCCCACACATCCACTGGCGTGGGTGGGCCTACCTGGTTTGTCTTACAGTGGCTTTCCCCTTCCCCTCTGTCCGAGCGCGGGGCACACCGTGTTGTGAGGGAGCGTCCAGGAAGAAGGGGTCTCCTGGGCGCTCCCCACCTCTTTATTCTCCAGGGGCCAGGCGGGGGGGCAACGCCCCCCCGGCCCGCCCCTCCTGCAGCCCGCCCCCCCTGACCCGGACCTTCTACCTGATATCCGGGTCAGGGGGGCCGCCGGCCAATCGGTGGTGGGTCGCGCCCGCCGGGGCCCGCCCCCACCACCGAGACACCAAAGGAGAAAGGGGGGGGAACGGTCGCCGCCATGCGTGTGGGGGGGCCGAGGGCCCCCCCTTTTCATTCGCTGTGAACTCTGGCACCTCATGGTTCTCCACAAAAAGCAATTCTCGATTCGTGACCAGTGAGTTTAACCCAGCAACATGCTCCAAATCACATACTTGGCACACAAACATATTATTGTGTATCTGGAAATTTGGTGAACAAATGTTAAGCAATATTACTGAAATGACGCCACATTACAGCAGCATAATGGAAATGTGGTCCAGGTTTCCTTGATACCCCCGATAATGTTCCGAAGCACTTAGGAGATGGGTAATTTGCTACTTTGTTGGGACACAGTGTTAGTTGGGAGAAAATATCATTGTTTAATGCTTGGTTATGTTTGCCACATCATTGTTATGAAGGAGTGGCCAGTGTTGTGTTTAATGATTTGCTATATTAGAATTAGTTGTTCAAGTTAATATTAATGTTATTATTAATATTCGTAGTAGTAGTATGTTAGTCATTGATTAGAGGCTTCAGGTAGATTTTTTAGTGTGAGCGGGTAATTCTGTGTGCTTAGTTGCTTTGTTATGTCTACTCCTGAGTGCAGGGTGCGATTATTTAAAGAGGCAGGAGTGCATTTCGGTAATGATTCAATGATAGTCAAGGGCAGGCTTGGTAGTTGTTCCTATACAAGCATATTTCAGTTCAATGTTACTAAAGTGTAAGTTCTACATTCTAGTTGATTCAAGTGGGCAATGAAGCGACTTCACCAGCCTGGGTACCCGCAAATGACTACACCACACACGGAGCTTAGTATTACACGTCTTTATATGACTGTTTGTAACTGCCAGCTCCACATCCCCAACAGACGTCATTGCATTCCGCTTAAACACTTACGTCAAGGGTTTTCCCACTGATGTAAATTTCTGTTAATGTGTGTAGAAGGGGTTAACAGTGCCAAAGGAGGCCGAAACTAGTAGTAGTAACGTTACCCTGCTTCTGTCAACTGTGGTTTGCACGTAATTTTCAACGGTGGTTTGCATGTAATCCTGGTTTTCTATCAGGAAAGAGTCTTCTGCTTAATTAATTATTATGTTCATTGTTGAGATTATGGCTGTTGTTAAAAGCAGTTTGTTTAAAAATGTTTATGGTGGGCCTGGGATTTTGCTTGAGTGATTTAGATTTGAAGTCTGTTTTAGAGATGAAGGGATTAGCCAATAGGTAGAAGGTAGCAGAAATCTGTTAATTGTGTGTTGAAGTTGAGGTGCATTCAGAATAGCAACATTGTGAAAGGATTTTGAGAAGTTCTTTGCTTCTCCTCACAATTCTCATTACATAGCGTGCTCCTCTAGCTTTGTTCATCGTGGAATTGTATATTATATTGTATCTGTATTTTGTCTTGGAAGATGTCTGATTTGTGCCATTGGTGTTGGCATTCTACTAACTCTTTTTTCATTTTTTCATTTCATACTATATTCATGGCGTTTTTTTCTTGTTGTCCATATGGTTTGGGTTTCCAGACTTTCTGTGATATAGTTTGATATATCACATCCAAAGAATTACGTGGGTTTGCTAATTGGTCTGCACATCTCTTGACATACTGAGTCTAGATGTTGATTTTCAATTGTATTTGTAAAGGGTGCTCATATGATGTTATTATACCCACCCAACATGGTATTTTTTATCTCTAGGCCTTCAGAGTCTAGAACAATGATCAATCACAATACATCAGAGCACACCCGATCACTATATCTATGATCCAACAAGATAGGGAAACAAACAATAGTGGAGATTCTTCCCCGAGATGCGTTCCAATCATCCTTGTCAAGTGTCCTTTCAGTGAAGTTCCAAGCACACTCCTGAATCAGGTCTTTTAACATTTATTTCCAATTTTCTCAATACACGAAGAGTAGAAGCAGCCGACGCGCGTTTCACTCACTGGGCTTTTTCAAGGCTCCAAGTTGGATATTTATTGTTGTATTTCCGTTGCCAATCAATGCTGGCCCAGCTTGATGCAGGGAGGCTTCCGTGAATAATAGTTTTGAAGAGAGATACCAGCTGAACCTATGGCCGGCAATGGGAGTACCTGCAGGGCGGTGACGTGGGGAGGGGGAGGGGCAGGGTGGGGGGTAGTAATGTATGGACTACCGAGTTTAACAGGTAAGTAAACATTTAAATAAATAAAACAAATTTAGTTGCGCGCACTGCATCGCATTTGGGGATGCAGTGCACTCAACGAAATTCATTTTATTTATTTAAATGTTTACTTACCTGGGAAGCTCCGTAATCCATACATTACTACCTCCTACCCTGTCCCTCCCCTTCCCCACGTCACCGCCCTGCAGGTGGTCCCACTGCTGGTCGCGGCTGAAAGGAGGCAGTTGAAAAGTGTTATTTTTATTATGTTGAACAGTGTGGGTTAGTAGAGAGAGACAGTCTAATTCATTCTACTGGCCTTCTCAATTACGGTCGGATAGGGTTTGCCTCTTAGAAGAAGGAAAGGACCGGTTTATGCTCAATATATATCACTTTTTAGTAAGGAAAAAAAAATTCGATTTTGGCAGCGCAAAAGCAACTTAACATGGTCTTGCTGGTGACAGAAGCACAGAACAACACTTGGTGCGTCTTAGAAGCCAGTCCACTCCATCCTAGAAATCGTCTGCCACACCCGTAGAAGGTTAGCAACTAAGAGCCCTTGCCACAAAACAAGTGATGACGATCTGGCTCCGGGGAGAGACAGAAAATGAGTGGGGATGGATCGGATTCAGAAGTGAACTTTCAACTGTATGGCCATGTATGGAAAAGAAGTGAAGCAGGTGGACCACCACCCAGATGAAAGCACCCAGGGAGTACACAGGATGTGGGTGGCCACTCGGTGGGATGAATGAAGCTCAGCCATCATAACTGTATGGCCTCCTGAAAGACGTGAATGAAAGGTGATTGAAGCATGCTAGGTGTATCTAGAGATCCTCCTTGTATGCTTTGCTGACTGGCAGATGAGTTACAGCCCCTGGAACTATAGAGCTATATGTTTGTCTGAAGGAAGTCTGGCTGTTGTAAGATCACAATTGCATTGCAAAGTTGTATTGTTCCTGTATACGTTAAACATAGCTACTTCCAGAGTACAGACACATGGCTGCCTGGTATGGATACCGGAAGTGACTGAACACTGGCTACGGATGTCCAAAAAAGATACCTAGTGCTGGCACTAAAAATGGCTGCCCAGCATCAACGCAGACACTCATGCACCATAATGCAAGGGTGGCTTTGTTGCAGGAAATGATTGTTTAGATGCAGGAAGGTGACTCATCTGCACATAAACAATCAATAATTACGGTTTGTTGCTTCTATGTGTGCTGCATTCTGCAAATTGCCATTATTTAATGATTGTTTATGTGCAGGAAGGGACACCTTCATGCACATAAACAATCATTAATGGCATTTTACTCTTTCTATGTGTGCTGCAGAATGCACCACACATAGGAAAAGCAAAAACGAGGAGAAATGAAAGCATTTCTCCTCATTGCGCCATTCTAACGCCTGAAATTGCATGATTTACACCTCCTTGTAAATCTGGGCAGCATCAAAAAGCAATGGGTGCGGTGGAACGCCCACATCAACAGTCACTTCACACCCCATGTTTACAAAGCGGCATAAAGCCACAAAAAGTGGCTTAAAGCCACTCTGTAAATATGGTGCAGGGCACTGCGCCACCAATATGTCAAAAAAGTGAAATTCTGATGACAAAATCCCCTTGTAAATGGGCCCCGTTGTTTTGTACGTGCAATAATAACTGGAGAAAAGCCCCCACCGCCCCTCACACACACACACACACCCTGAGGCTCTCCAGCCTCCACTTGGAGTGATGACAGTTGTATGGCCTGATTGGTTCAGCAAGGGACGGATATGAAAGTCTGATGGACGTCAGAAATGATGGAGTGCAGGGGAAACGTCACGAGGTGTGGAGGGGCATGATTGGTAGGTCAGGACCCAAGGGGGTGGGGTGTACATAGCATGGTCTAGTATCATCTCTGGTTAGGCAAGTGACGTCTAGAGCAGAGCTTTCCACACTCTGTGTCGCGACACAATACTGTGTCGCCTGCCATGGGTGACTGTGTCGCGTGATGAGGCCATTACAATACTGCGCATTAAAAGGTCTGTATCGGTTTCTTATGGAACTTGCAGTTCACAGAGGCGCCTCTGCTACCCATTCCCTGCAGGAGTGTTAGCCCGGGGATACAGAGGAAGGGCGGGAAAGCACAATCCGTCTGAGCACCGGTGGCGCGGAGACGCTCTTGCACTACTGCCACCATAGAAATCGAGCCCCCCCTTGCTGGCCTGACTGACCTGCTGCAGGGCTACAGCGTGGAGGTGCTGTGCCAGCGGGTGCCGGACCTGGTCGTGTTTGCTGTACTTCAGCTGCTGGATGGCGACTGCAGGCACAACATTCACACCAACTTCGAGCAGTAAAAAAACGATCGTGAGCACCACTTCCTCATCATATGATGATTCTCTATAAACAAATGTAAGTGAAGTGAAGGTGAAGGTAAGTGGGGTTGGTTTTGGTAGAATTTTTTTTGTGCTTTGCATTTGTTCGTTTGAGCTGACACTACACTATTATCTGTACAAATTATAAAACTCTCTTCGTGGGCAGCGGCAACTCTGCAGCGTGCTTCCTTTGAAAAGCACGCTATTACAACAGTTCCCACACAACGTCAGGCAACACAAGAACGTCAGAGAGGCACGTCAGTAACTACAAATGACTTTTCCTGTTGCCAGGTGACATCAGAGCCGCAGGAACATGATTCAGGAGGGAAGGAGGAAGTGGATTTAAGGTAAAAGGACATTCCCTCCCAAAGAGGAGCACGTTATTAGGGACAGAAACAACATCAACCTTGGTCAGCTTAACTTCGCACAAAGAACCGAAACCCGCTCAACTCCCCCAGAACAGCAAGTAAATGCAGGAAGGGCATAAGGTACCTTGAGGGCAGCAAAATCATAGCAACAATATGAATAGCCCTCATGTCATAGCTTTCAAAATTGCCAAAGTTTAAAAGCGGGTCGCTTAAAATTAAAATGCTGCTTCACTTTTAATCCAAACGCTTTTGTCTTATATTTTTTGACAGTCACAACAAAATGCTAATAGAGTTCAGGTCAATCTTGCCATACTAAAGTAGGGCAACTTGAAAGCTGAGAAATACAATCAGTTGGGAAGTCTCTGACAGTGAGTTCTGAAGAGGGTGGGGGCACCCTTCGAGTGCTGTTGGTGGGCAGCTGGGGGTGTACAGTTCTAGCTACATACCTAGTTCTGTTACCAGGGAGGAAGCCTTTTTGTTATTTGTTATTTACAATTTCTAATTCATGACTAAAGGATTTGTCCTTATCTCTTATAAGCAGTTAATTTAACCTCCGTTTTGCTAGTAAAACTGAATTATCGTGTCGCAAAATGATGCATGTCTAAAAATGCAGGTAATTTAACCTACGGTTTGCTAGGAAAACTGAATTAGCGTGTCTCGAAATGATGCATGTCTATAAAGTGTGTCACCAACATGAGAAGTTTGGAAAGCACTGGTCTAGAGGATTGTGTCCCAGTAGGATTCCCCTCCCTAAGAAGTTGCGTGTATGTGTTGAGATGCTCGAACCTAGCTTGAGAGAAACATTCTTGATAGGTTGCCTTCACCCCTTCTGTTTCGTTCGCTTATTTAGTTTTTTACACTGCTTCAATGAGACCATATGGGGAATGGACTAAACAATCAACCGCTTTCATGATGAGAGGGCCCAGTACGGCGCTGTGATTCAAATGCCATTGCTGCGACAAGACAGCATGGAAATGACTGGTCATTGGGAATTTGAATAAACTCGTGCAATCACTGGCTCAGATGGGGGTTGCTACCTTCCCTCTGGCTGAATGGAGCCTTACTGTTCCCAATTAATCATCTGAGATGGCGGCACGGGCTCTCTTTGTTTATATATTCCCCGCAATCAGAGAGGAAAATGCAAAAAGTCGCGGAGCACACCGACACGCAGAGTACCCAGGCAACCAAAACTAAGGAGAATACTGATGAGGTTCAATGTGGTGCATAGATATATTTCTGCAGAGCAAAAAAAATAAGAGACATTGTAGCTATTACCTAGCTCCACCACTGTCTGTACAAGGGAAGGTTGAGAAAGCTCAACACAACAAAATGTTTCCCGTAAAATAGCACCGAGTGCCACAGGCCCCTCACAAAATGGTTGATACTCTTGGTACACAAACAATCGCAGCACTGGTCAATGCCTGTCCAACTGCTAATTATAAGTCTTCTAGAGTTCTTGCAAGGAAACGCTGTATCCTGCCTGATACCGCCAACCAAGCACTGTTGCTATGGCAATATGCCTGAGAAAAGCTCATATCCAAGAAAACAAACTTTAGAAAAAGGTTATTTTTTACAAGCACTTTTCTGTGTTTCAATATCAACCACTCTCAGTCCGCTTTTGTGAGTATGCAATCTCATATGCTTCGATTGCCTATTTTTCCACCCCATTTCATTCTTTCACCAACAGTGTCTGGAATGTTGAAAATGACAGTTGAAATGCAAGGCCCAATTGTGCCTCAATTGAAACCTCTACTATGTCACTAGAACACATTTATGTATCTTATAGACATATTTACTACACTCTGCAAAAGTTGGTCTTCGATCTTTTGTACCTTTGCAGGTACGAAGGAACCTGCCTTAACAATGAATGTGTGCCTTTTATTCTGAGAGCCCACAAACATGTGTTCAGCTCTTAGATCATTGATCTGTTGGCCAAACATCTTTCAGGAAGCTGTCCACCACTCTGGAGCATGGCTTCTCCTTAAATGCAATTGGGCACGAAGCAACACGTGGTATAAATGTGGAACAGGAAGTTTAATGTTTCAGTGTTGTACTTTTCAAGGTTGATAGCCTACATAGCTAGGTGCTCACAAAATAATAATTTGTTTGGAGTCAAACAAATAGCCAGTAGTTGTGATTGAGTGTGATAAAATATCCGTGGCAGGTATGGGAAGTCACATTAAAATATTAGCTCCATAGGCTACCTTATACATACTCATTACTTAAAAAAAATTAAAGTTGTACACAGAATGTGAGGGAGGGACGAATACAGAGATTTCTGTTGGCTCATGTTTTACCTAAATTAAGCAATGATGAACTGTGGCTGGCAAATAATGGAAAAGAATAATCCACTGACTTGAGATGCTTTTAACATGAAAAACACAGAGTTTCAAAGCAGTCTTATCATTTATGTCAAGTACCTAATTTTACAGAATTGTCTGAAACCAGTCATAATGTGTAAGAAGCTGGATTATTATTTGGGGTGGGTAACTAACATCCTAAGGATTAAACACAACCCTTGTCAGGGTGAACCCTCAAAGTCACTAAATTAAACTGAACTCACTCAACCCCCTGGTAGGTATGGCACAGAGCAGACAGGTTTAATTTAGTACAATGTGTAAAGTATTTATGCACTACCAAAACAGTAATAAAGATGAAATTCAAAACAATAAGAAATCCTAAACTAAATTAGAAAACTGGAATAAAGCGTAATAAAGGAAATGACACCAAAATAACAAAAGTCCAACAGAGGAAGCGTAAATAAGAATGTTTGAAGTTTTAAGTGGGACTAGTGCAAAGATGCATAAAGTGCCAATGATAGTCAATAGTCTTAATAGACTGGAACCTAAAATCAAATTGAGGCGGACTACAATGAAGGCTGGGTCGGATAACCAAACCTATTTCGTCTTGATCAAAGATTTTACCTTTGACTTAGTCCTTTAAGTCCTTATCCACCACAGGAGTACACTTCTAAGCTCCTCAGTGGAGGCACTTAGAGACCCACAGGGTGTCAGGCACAGCCAAAAGCAGGGTCCAGTCCAGGTCTAGTTGCCAGTGATCAGCTGTGTAGTTGCAGAAAAAGCCTCTTGTAGATTGTTGTATCCTTACAGCTTGAAAAGCAGGTCAGCCTTATGACCCTCATAGTCCACTCCTTAAGGGCTCTTCTAAGATAGAAGACAGCAGGTACAGTCCTGCTTTGATCTTCTTCAGGTCCACAAGTGTTCTCAAATTGGTGCCTGGAGATTCCACATTTTGGCTGACTTGAGCTAGTAGGAAGGAATAACTCCTTGGCACTCCCTAATTGGAGTAAAGGTTCCAGGGCCACCAACCCTACCACCTTTGGCCATTTTCAAGATGGTGAAAATCTTCTGCCACATTAAATTTGGGCTCTACAGCAGGGGGGTCTGTGTGGGGAGTGTACTGTAGTAATACTAGTGCTGTCACACATCTACTGTTAAAGTCCAGTTTGAAGAAGCCACTGCAACCCCAATAAACCTAGAGGAATAAGTTTGGAGGGACAAAGCAGGGTCCTTCAGCAACCAGACAGAGGATACACAAGAATTATCTTGGCATCCTGTTCTCTGCCTTTCAAGTGTGTCCCAAAGTGTTATATGCAAACCCAGCAGACTTGTCAAGCCGACTGACGCTCATGCGGAAAGTGATGCTGTTATGTCAAAAAGGATATTCCCAGCCCCCCCTTGCATATTCGGAGAGGTTCAGAGGAGCTACAACTGACCATTCAACCATATGTTTCACATCTATCCTATTCAAATAGTAATCCTTGGCTTGGATAAGCCTGGGAGCAAATGCAAATTAGCTTTTAGAAACTTCAGGCAGTGGGGAGGTAACATTCAAAAAGTTAATTTTGTTTAATATTTATTAAAATCTTATTCTACAAGTGAATTGAATTTTTAATAAATATTAAAAAGAGAAGGTCAATTATTTTTCTAACTGATGCCATTTCTGAGATACAGTACTAGGAATTTAGGGTCTGGTTAAGATGGCAGACGGACTTCAGTTTTCATATTTGGGACCGCCAGCCTACATGGTGGCAGACTCACAGTCTGAATTACGGTGTGACCGCCTCCGAGGTGGTCGCATTACCCATGTTTTGCATTACGGCGGGTCATGCTGCCTGCAGCACCTGCCATAATGCAAAAAAAGGATAATTTACATATCCCTGGACTACCGCAGGTCCATGTCTGAGGGCCAGGGGGTAAGGCAGGCCCACTACGGGACCCCAAAGTCGCTTTCCACCAGCCTGTTCATGACAGGTTAACCGCCATGAACTGGCAGAGGAGCTTGGTAGGCTCCGCCAACATTGTAGGGACTACAAGCCCCTCCGGCGCACGGATGGGCTCAATTCAGCCCGTTGGATTGTGGTGGTCGGTCTGTACTACCGCCACACGTCCACCTGCAATCACAATATGGCAGGCGGTAAAGTTGTTTAACCCGTTAACCGCGACCATTTTTTCACAGCAGTGCGCACGTTTTAAAAAACGGGCAGGGCTGCGTTGGCCGTTGAACGAGCGCAGCACCAGCCAGGTAGTGCTCCGAACGTTCAACGGCCGAAGGCAGCACTTAACGGATTAAGAAGGCAGGGAGACCGCCAGCAACAGCCTGTCTGTGGCGCTCTCCCCATCATCGTAATCGAGTACTTAATCTGTACTCTGGTTAACTAAACATGACAGTTAGACTAGCCACAGTGAAAAATAACTTTTTGGTGTTAGTCAGTATAAGGACTTGTTACCATTACATTTTTACATGTCCTACTTTTAAATACTATGTAATCTGCATTGTGGTTGACAATGCCTACATAGGGGGACTTGTTAATATTTAAAAGGGAAGTTTTTGGCCTGGCAAAGGGGTTTATTTTGACAGGTCAAATTGCAGTTTTTACACTACTACAGTCAGGCTCCAATAGTAGGCCTGAAGCCATGTTTTATACTAGTGAATGTCACAATAGGTGGTGCAGTTCACATATATAGGACATAGGTATATTTTGTACTCTATACCATGGACCTATATGTAAATGAAATACACCAATTGGGATATGCCAATTTGACCATTTTTAAAGAGGGAGGACATTCACTTTACCACTGGTTAGTAGGGCTAAAGTGCACAGAGGTCCAAAGCCAGCAAAATATCGGGTCCAGTAAAAGGCAAAAAATATGAAGTGACCATGCAGAAAAGGCAGGCTTCTTACACCCCGGTACACAAATACATTTTAGCTACTAAAATTCAAGGTAGGATTCGTGTTGGTCGATCAGAGAAGTGGCGCAGCAGCCAGGGTGGCTGACTCCGGAGCACGTGGTTCGCGGTTCGATTACCTGCGGCAGCTCATCCCAGCACCATGTGACTCTGGGCAACAGTTCACTTAATCTACCAACGGCCCCCAGTGCCTTGAGACCCTTAGTAATGATTAGTTTGTGCTTCACTAATACCGGGTTATTATGGATTCTGTATATTGTCCAATGTAGTACTGATATAACATTCTTTGCAATAAAATACTTATAGTACTGATCCATTCGTAAATAGTTCTGTCTCTCTTATAGTGCAGTATCTGGTCACATGATGTTGAAATCTTCCCTACTTTCTGTGTTTTGTAACTGATTTTTTCTTTGCTTGTCATAATTTTTTTTCCTCCATACTCCGAAATAGGAAGCAACTTAAGGAAGTCCGGAGGTATTGTCTGTAGATCCATTACAAAACAAAGGAGCAAAGTAAAATGTTAAGTTTTCATTTTGTTGGGTAAAGTGAATGAAATGTGGCCATTGACTATTCAATGCTGGTTCTGTTGTCAATCTACAGATTGAACATTGTCATGAGCTCATGTTGTGTTCTTCTTTTGTTTACATTGTGTGCCTTCTTTTTAGGTCGAGCTGTACCAGCGCGCATACGCTGCTCTGCGAGGCTTCTTGTGGCTTCTCCGGCTTCTGTGTGTGGGTCTGACTCCTCCCTCACATTGGATTGGCTTTTGCGTGTGTTTTTAAATAATGAAAGCACACAAATGGCAAAAGGTGGGTGCATGTCCCACCTCTTTTCTAATGTTCACTCCCACTGCATTTTGCTCTCGGGAGCGAGCAGCTGTGCGCAGGCTGGCAGCTGCATTCTTCTTGGGTCCGGTTACTATTTCACACAACGCACCGTGCTTTCACTTTTTTTTGAATTTGCAGCACTCTTTCACTTTTAACAATAGCGGCCTTCTACATACCGGCCGGTCCCACCCTCCAAACCTTCCATGTTGCTTCCCGACTATACCATTAAATGAGCTGTGCTTGTTTGTTTTTACAGTGCTTGTTTTTAGTTTCAGCGCATTACTGCGCGCTTTCACTTTTAACAATAGTGGCATTTCCCATCCCGCCCAGTCTTGCCCTCCAAACCTTCCCGGATTCGATCACTTCCTTGTAGTCTGCCTGCTGAAGTTCCACGCCCTGTGCCAAGCGCTTTGTTTTACCTTTCCGTTTTTAATCGAAGCGGAGGCCCTGGTCTCCCGCTCAAAGCCACTGCTCCGGGCCTCCTCCCGGCACTCGTCTAAATGATACAGGTGAGGTCACAGGGACATATTGTGCTAGAGTAATATTGTGTAAATCGGAATTATTTGGCTTTAAGTATTACATGTAATGTTTATTTTTTGTCTGCTTTTCGTGTAACATTGGCGGATAATAATTCTTGCATAATTGGTTTCCTCAATGTGTGCCACAGCCTTTATGGGGAATACATTGACCAGCCCTTGACATTTGTAAATAAGGGAACAACTCATGGCAGGTCAGCAGGGATAAATAATCATTTGCAATGCAATAAGTGTCACACTACTAAAAGTTTGAGCTATTGGCGTTCCAAATAATAATGTAACGCAATTAGCTCAAACTTTAAGTAATGCAAGACCTATAGCCAGAGGGCTATGATTGGTGCATGGAACTTCAAATCAGGTTGTAGTTTGCCTGCAGGCTGCTTTTCACCCAAGAAGAAGGAGCTGGGCAGGCGCGGTGCGTCCATTGGGGCGTAGGGGCGAAGCCCCACTAAGCCCCATGGACCCACCACGTCGTCACTAGAAGCCAAACACAATTATTTTAAAAAATCGCGCTATCTGCCGGCCGGAAAACCGGGAGACACCCGACCTTCCCGGAGTGCGCAAGGGGGGGGGGGGGGGGGGAAGGATCGGGCTGCTGCAGCTGCGCAAGTGTATTTTTGGGCACAAACATGCCCGCGCATGCGCAGATCGTTTTCTTGTGAATTCCCCCTTAGAGAGAGGACCAGGGGGCGGGCCGCAGCCCCCGGGGTTACACAGGGCGACTGGGCGAGGAGTCATGGTGCCCCCCCAGCCAATCCTGGCGCAGGATTGGCTGGTCACTACATAGCCCTGTTACATAACCCCTGACGGATAGCACGGCCGACTTTGGTGATGGGAAACCAGGTTCGAGCCTCTTATCGAACCATAAAAATGTATACATGACTTACACTGGTGTTAAATAAATAGATATTTTAAAAAACAAATAAAAATGATGTTCCGACTAAGGTGTGAAATTGGTGTCGAATAAATACATGTTTTTAAAAACAATTAATATTAATCATGTATCATTGGTGCTGGAGTACAAGGTTCGAGACTGGTATTAAACACTGACAAGCTGTGTGCAAGTTATATGGTCATAAAAATACATGAATGATGGATGGATGCATGAATGGATGCAGGATGAATGATGGGTGGATGAATGGATGGGTGGATTCATGAATGAATGATGGATGCAGGATGGATGCAGGATGGGTGGATGGGTAGATGAATGCATGATGGATGCAGGATGGATGCAGGGTGGATGGATGGGTGCATGAATGAGTGATGGATGCAGGATGGGTGGATGGATGGATGATGGATGAATGATGGGTGGATGAATGGATGGGTGGATGCATGAATGAATGATGGATGCAGGATGGATGCAGGATGGGTGGATGGGTAGATGAATGAATGATGGATGCAGGGTGGATGGATGGGTGCATGAATGAATGATGGATGCAGGATGGGTGGATGGATGATGGATGAATGATGGGTGGATGAATGGATGGGTGGATGCATGAATGAATGATGGATGCAGGATGGATGCAGGATGGGTGGATGAATGAATGATGGATGCAGGATGGATGCAGGGTGGATGGATGGGTGCATGAATGAATGATGGATGGATGGATGGATGGGTGGATGCAGGAATGGATGCAGGAATGGATGGATGATGGATGGGTGGATGGATGGGTGGATGGATGGATGCATGAATGAATGAATGATGGATGCTGGATGGGTGGATGGATGGGTGGATGAATGAATGATGGATGCAGGATGGATGGGTGGATGGATGGATGGGTGAATGAATGAATGATGGATGCAGGGTGGATGGATGGGTGCATGAATGATGGATGCAGGATGGGTGGATGGATGGGTGGATGGGTGGACACATGAATGGATGCAGGATGAATGATGGGTGGATGAATGGATGGGTGGATGCATGAATGAATGATGGATGCAGGATGGGTGGATGAATGAATGATGGATGCAGGATGGATGCAGGGTGGATGGATGGGTGCATGAATGAATGATGGATGCAGGATGGATGGATGGATGGATGCATGAATGGATGCAGGAATGGATGCAGGAATGGATGATGGATGGGTGGATGGATGGGTGGATGGATGGGTGGATGGATGGATGCATGAATGAATGATGGATGGATGCTGGATGGGTGGATGGGTGGATGGATGGATGGATGGGTGGATGAATGAATGATGGATGCAGGATGGATGGATGGATGGATGGGTGCATGAATGAATGATGGATGCAGGATGGGTGGATGGATGGGTGGACACATGAATGGATGCAGGAATGGATGCAGGATGGATGATGGGTGGATGGGTGGATGGATGGGTGGATGGATGGATGCATGAATGAATGATGGATGGATGGATGCAGGATGGATGGGTGGATGGATGGATGGGTGGATGCATGAATGAATGATGGATGCAGGATGGATGGGTGGATGGATGGATGGGTGGATGCATGAATGAATGATGGATGCAGGATGGATGGGTGAATGCATGAATGAATGATAGATGCTGGATGGATGGGTGGATGCATGAATGAATGATGGATGCAGGATGGATGCAGAATTGGTGGATGGATGGGTGGGTGGATGGATGGATGGGTGGATGCATGAATGATGTATGGATGGATGCAAGGTGGTTCGGGCTCGCTCGCTGCGCTCGCTCGCTGCGCTCGCTCGCTGCGGAGCAATATGCAAATTAGTTTACGCCACACCACTTTCAAAAGTCACCAGCCGCCCCTGGAGCTGGGGGCTCCGAAACGCGTTGGCGCTACTAATCGGGAAATCGAATGTGCCGGTCCCTCAATAAATGGTTCTGCTGAATCGGACTTGCCATGAGTGCGTCTGCATTTACAGAACAACTTTAGGAAAGTCTTTACGCGGCACGTTCTGGCAGCGGAAGTTCGCACCATCATGCAAAAATGGAACATGAGGCCAGGAGTCGGAACCTTTCCAACTTCGAAGGGCATGGCATTTCCTGTAAATCACTGGGCCATTAATTTCCTGAAGCCCACCGGAGGGCTGTGAAAAACATTAAATAAAATAAGCGACTTTGCAGGCAACCCACTGAAGGGTGGAATCGGCTGGATTGCCTAAACTACAAATACCGTCATGCAACAACTCACCTGTGAAACCCACCAGAGGGCTATGATTGGTGCATGGAACTTCAAATCAGGTTGTAGTTTGCCTGCAGGCTGCTTTTCACCCAAGAAGAAGGAGCTGGGGGCTCCGAAACGCGTTGGTGCTACTAATTGGGAAATCGAATGTGCCACTCCCTCAATAAATGATTCTGCTGAATCGGACTTGCCATGAGTGCGTCTTCATTTGCAGAACAACTTTGGGAATATATATATATATATATATATATATATATATATATATATATATATATATATATATATATATATATATATATTGTGAACACCGGAATCCCTCAATCCTCGGGATATACCTTCAACGAGAGCACACAGAGCCAGTATCTCGTGGTTGAGCCAGATTTATTAGGATTTCTCTGCAAAAAACAATAAGCTCACAAACGCGTTTCGGCGTTTCCGCCTTCGTCAGTGTGAGCGCGCGTTTGGTATTCCACCATTTTTAAACACCACCACAGTGATCATCTATCACGTGTCAATTAATCAACAACACAAAAGAAGGCACACAAAGTTCGCCGGAATTTTCACGGCGGCCATCTTATAATGGTAACGCAAAGCAATGTATGCAACCAAATTATAGGGCAATGTAACATTCAAATTATTCATATGTTAAATTCAACCTATTTGCAAATCAATTCGAGAAGTATTATAAACTCATTCATTCTCTTTGGATACATTTCAACTCATAATATAAGTTATACTATGTGTATCACATAAGTAGATTCTAATTACACCTTAAGTGCCTTCTCAACTCATATAAGACCATACATCGGTATACTCAGGAAAGGTTCACACATAAGGTTTTTCCGTGCGTACCCTGCACCGTTATCATGCCCTGAATGGGCTACAAAACATAATGGATTCATTCACAAAAATACATTTTACAGTGTAATCGAGAGAAGTAAGCATTCCTCAGTTAATATATACCACATCCAGGATCCAAAATTTCAAGAAAACAACACCTAGAGTAGGGTGGGGTGATTAGATGTGTGTCCACATCTCTTCCTCATTATTCATCCCACCCGGGGCCTTGGTCTGAAGCTGGATAATGAATCTAGATTCCAAGGTTCTCAATTTTTTCACCCAATTGCCCCCTCTCTCTGTTCTGACCAACTGATCCAGTATGAAATATGTCAGTAGATTGCTGTTGCTATTGTGTTTCTGCTCGAAGTGACGTGCTACAGGGTAATTGGGGTCTTTTGTTGTAATTGCCCTCATATGTTCCAAGACCCTCAATTTCGTAGCTTTTATAGTGCTGCCTATATATTTCAGTCCGCAGGGACAGATCAAGCAGTACACTGTGTAGTCAGAGTTACAGTTAAGTAGTTTGGTGATCTTACTCTTAGTTTTCTTGCCTGGAATGTGATATTCCTTGACTTTCTGAGAATTTTTACAGGCCTTACACTTCATACAGGGATAGAAGCCAGAAACAGCACTTTTTCTCTTCCTCTTTTTGTCATAGTGGCTACTCACCAAGAAATCTTTAAAGGAATTTCCCTTCCTATAGGTGACAAGGGGATAATCAGATACCAATTTACCAATTACAGGGTCTGCTTTCAGAATCCTCCAGTTCTTCCTTAGTATATTAAAAATTTCTGGGGATTTATCTGAAAAATCCGTGATTAATCGGATCTTAGAATCTGTAGGTTTGACCGTGTCTCTTAATAGGTCGCTCCTCTCAATTTGGTCGCTTTTCATTTCAGCTCTATCTAGGATCCCTTGCCCATAGCCTCTCTGTGTAAATCTCTCTCGTGCCTGTTCCTTTGCTGCCCCGAACTCCTGTTTGGTGGAGCAGTTGCGTTTCAAACGCAAGAACTCCCCCAGGGGAATGTTGTTAATGACACTGCGCGGATGATAGCTCTGTGAGTGTAATATAGAATTACCCGCAGTGGGTTTTCTATATACCGCTGTTTGAATAGATTCATTCTCCACATAGACCCGAAGGTCCAGGTAGAAAACCTCACTCTTGCTAATATTGCTGGTAAATTGTAAGTTTAAACTGTTCTTATTCAAGTCAGCAATATATTTCTCAGCTTCCGACTGTGGACCACGCCACACCAAAAAGAGATCATCGATGTAGCGGGTCCACAGAACGATGTTATTCATCCACTTTTCATTTTCCCCCGCCCAGGCCACGTGCTTCTCCCACCACCCCACGAATAAATTCGCGTAGCTGGGGGCGAAGCACGTGCCCATCGCGGTCCCCTGCAATTGTAGATACAATTTACCTGCGAACAAAAAAATATTGTTACGTAAGCAGAAGTTCGTAAATTCAATCAGCATATTATTGTGGCTTCGAAATTTGATCGGTCTATTGTCCAAAAAACTCCTCATTGCCAGTAAACCATCCTCATGCCTGATGGAAGTGTACAGACTGGCAATGTCCAATGTTATTAAGACCATGTCCTCTTCCCATTCGACACCCTGTATAATTCTTAAAAAGTCTTTCGTATCTTTGAGATACGAGCTAAGATCTTTGACACATGGGGCAATGAAAGTATCGATGTAACTAGAGGTTTTTTCTAACAAACTCTCTTTCGCAAACACTATCGGTCTACCAGGAGGCCATATCTTGCTCTTGTGAACCTTCGGTAGGTGATAAAATGTTGCAATCTGTGGATGTTCACATTTAAGGTTTTCCCAGTCCTTTAAATCCAAGATTCCTTCATCTTTCCATTTTCCAATCATATCATGAAAGGTCTTGATACTCTCAGTATATTTCTCTCTTTTGATCTCAATGTAATGCTCTTTCTTTTTCAATTGGGAGAGTGCCTCATCCTCATATTGGTTGCGATTCAGGATAACAATGTTCCCACCTTTGTCACTAGGTTTAAAGATGATATTGTCATCTTCCCTTAAATTCTGAATGGTGGCCCAATCCTCCTTGCTCAGGTTCCTCCTTTTCCAATTGAATGGTTCAGACTGTAGACCTTTTAGTTCTTCAATAACTATTTCTTGGAAAGTATCTATTCCATCATGGGGTGTTCTTGGATTTATCTTCGATTTAATCATCATCTCACTCTTACAACCCTGTTGAATTATTCCACATTCTTGCAATGTTTGTGTGGGTTGTATCTCCCAATCCTGGGAATGACTAGTTTCAATCAGAGTTTGAGCCACAGCTATGGCTTGTAAATCTGTGCCAGTTATTGTTGCGAGTGGGTCACTATCACCAACTGCACCTGCTGCATCTCTGGTGTCAGTCTTGGGGTTTAAAGTATGTATTTTCTGTAACTTCATCTTCCTGATAAACCTGAATAAGTCAATCCGTGTCTGAGTATAATCATACATTGGGGTAGGGCAAAAAGATAATCCCAATTGCAATAAATCCTCCTCCTTTGGCGTTAATCTGCGATCTGACAGGTTAATGATGGTATTGGTTTTTGGAAGCATCGAGTTCATTTCCAATTCTTGCCTCGGGCACTCCTTGTCACTACGGGGGTAGATCTGCCTTGTACTCCCCCGCTTACCCCTCCTCGTTTTCCTTTTGGGGTTCTTGGTGGGTGAGTGGTGGCCGCGGGTCGTTGCCTGAGCCCCCTTATCACTTCGTACTCCTCGAAAAAAGGATCAGCCTCTGGGGTTGCTCCAGTTGTTGTAGGAGGATCGTCACCTCCTTCCGCACCCTTTGTCGACTCGTCGCCTGAAACTTCCGATTCCTCAGTACTTACTGGGGTTCTATTCCTTGATCTCTCTTGTTGGAGTGTTTTTCTAGGGGCATCATATTTTCGCGCAAATGTCAGGATTCTCCCATTCAAGTAATCTTTCTCGTCGCGAATGAATTTCGATTGCTTCCTCAATTTAATTGTATTCTCATAATCGATCAATCGTTTCCTCATCAGATCGCGTAATTCCTCACATTTCTTAGTGTCTTTCTCATTGCCAATCTTGTCCTCTAATTCTTTGATCTCCTCTTGTAATTTCAGTCTATCATTCCACGCATGTTTCACTAAGAGCTTTAACATCCCCTGCATAACATCAGTCATGAATTCTGACCACTCACGTAGTAGTTCTTTGTTGGGCTTTTCATATGATGGGACCAATAGGATCCTGAGTCCCCTTGGGACTCTCCCAACATCCAAATATTTTTGAAGACTGGTGGCCTCCCACCACTTACGAATTTCTCGTTCGTACGTTTTTTCTAATGTCGAGAAAAGTTTCGTGATGGTATCGGGTGTCTCCGCTCTCTGTGAGGGAATGTCTTTTTTCCTTGCTCCGGTTTGACGGATAAACAGAGTATCTGCCGCCTTCTCCCGTTCACTGTCACTGAACATTTCCTGTTGCAGAGATAATAATTGCAATTCCTACTTGGCATATACCTTCGAAATGGCTGCTCGTGGTCTGCCGGGCTGTAAATCATAGAAAGTAAAGCGTCGCTCACTCACCCGTTACTAAGCTTCCCAGCCGTCAGGTTCCCTCACGGTCGGTCGCCTTTCACTGAGTAGAGTTGCGAAATGACGCTCATTCCAAGTTGTGCTCCTTGCACGCCTTCCCGGCGGGGCCAGCGGTAATCCAATTTTATGGCACACAGGTTCCACCAACCGCCGCTCCAAAAAAAAAAAAAAAAATATATATATATATATATATATATATATATATATATCCAATCGCAAAGATTGCCTGGAAATGAGGAAGTCCAACGCAGGTGAGTGAAGGTAGCCACACTTTTAATGGGAAAAACAGCAGCAGAAACAGCATGCAGGTACCACGCTTAGAAGTAAGTCCTGTGATAACGCCAGACGCGTTTCATGTTAATGAACATTTCTTCAGGGGCTCACAGTTGCAACAGAGTTACTGGGCACAGCAGTTTAAAAAGGCACATAAATTATTTCTTCCTGCCCCAATGGGCGTGGCCACGAACCTGGCCTCCTGGGTCATGTAGTACCTGATATTTTTAACTCCAGTGAGCCGCCGTGCACAGGGTCCAAATGTCAGCAAATTAAAACCCAAGTGGGTTGCGAAGGTTCTCTCACGCCGCTTCTGCTGCTCGAATGCATAAATCCATTGGGACTCTCCTGTCCTTACGCTGTAGCATCCATAGAAGTCACAACAGGACTTCGCAACCCACTTGGGTTTTAATTTGCTGACATTTGGAGCAAATATATATATATATATATATATATATATATATATATATATATATATATATATATATATATATATATATATATATATATATATATATATATATATATATATATATATATATATATATATATATATATATATATATATATAATTAACACACATATTTACCAGATATTAGAAATGGAACACCAGAGCAAATGCTTTGGCCAGGATCACACACGTCTTACAAAGAGGGGTAACCGGGATCTAAAAAAATCAGTATGCATGGCTCCATAACAAACAACTTTTCTCAAGGGCCACCGCTATATTGAGCTTACATTATTTATGTAAAAAGCACACGCACACACACATGAGTACGCGCACACACACACACGCACACACAGTCCCGCCCCACCCCACGAACACACTCTTTTCTTTCATCCTCTTAACACTTTTGGCATTTATTTTATTAACATGTGAGCCTAAGGAAAGGATGTGGTGTAAGGGCCAGAGCCAGCGACTATGGAGCTGGGGAACCAGGTTGGAGTTCGGCGTTGGCTCAACATCCTGTGATTCTGGCAAATCACTTAATCTCCTTGTGCTTATAAAAGAAATGAATGTGTCCTTGTGTAACATAACTGGTGCTCATGTGAAGCGCTCCAATACCTTCGAATTGAATTTGTGCTAAAACTTCAACAGCAACAACCCTGCAGACAGGGCTACGATATCTGAGCCCTTCAACAACCACCGCCCCAAGCCGGTCCTCAGGCTGTTGTCTCGACCCACTGCATTAACACACTGCTGGCGAGTTAACCCTTTCCAGGCTGAGAGTTCCCCATGCCCCTGCCAGGATGTATTGCTTCCTAAACAATTTCCCAACTCTTGGAAAGATTTGTGTTTTTTCAAGAGTCAAAATCTTTAGCAAAATAATGTTTTTTACCATTTGTTTAAAATAACAATAAGTGCTCCGTGCCCAACTTATATACAAGCGCATAGCACATCCCCAAAAAAAGGAATTGCCTCTGAACACTTCCAGGGTAAACAGAACACTCCATTAAAAAAAAAATAATAATAATAAATTCGCACAAATATTTGCCAGATATAACAACTGGAATACCAGAGCAAATGCTTTGTCCATGACCACACACCTTTTACACAGCGGTGAAGCCGGAATCTCAAAATTCAGCATATGTTGCTCGGTAACAAGCAGCTTATCTCAAGAGTTAAATCTCTATTAAGCTTATATATTTCTGTAAAAAGCACACACAGACACACACACACATGCACAAACACACACTCTTTCTTCCTCTCTCCTTTCATCCTCTTATCACTTTTTACATATTTATTTTATCAACACAAATTTCTAATGCTATGCCACTATTTTTGTATTGTGTTCTCGCACCCAAATTACTTCTTGTCTGTAGTGAGTAAGATGCATATTGGACCAGGAGGAGGCATGGAGAGAATCAAACATGTAGTAATATGCCAGTAGGATCAAGGATGTTTAGAATACTTGAACATAACAATACATTACAATACACTTCTTAAATAAAATCACGTGACACTTGGTTTCTTTTCAAATACATGTAATCAGTGCTAGAAACTAAACATATACTAAGTTAAAGGGAGTCTTCAGTGATAAAAGACATTATAAAATGTGTGATTGTGACTTTTTGTTTAGGTTGATTGGCTGTCTCCATTTCCTTGTAAACTTAACTTTTTACCTCTGTCACCCTTTAAGTCTGCTACAAAAACAAACAGAAAACGCACCATTTTTAGGTTGAGCCTAGGCAGCGGGCATACACCAACTTCAAGATATAATGCTACTGGAATAAATATGGACTTTACCACTTAACGATTGCTATAGGGATGATATAATGGTTTTGTTGTTGGTCGATGATTTATGCAGAATTATGTTCTTTGCTAATAGCAAATTCCTTGATAAGCGGGAGTAATATTTTACATCACTTATAAACTACACAATGGTTGTAATGTGCTGCATGGCTAAACACTTAAAGTTCCAAAGGTGAGACCTATTGGCTACACCAATGCTTGTCATAACATACTCCATGATACTCTATGACACAACATTTTACAACACAACACTGTACAACATCACACTCTATGCCACTCCACTCTACTGTGCTCTACGATACTATACTCCAGTCTACAACATTCTACACCCTTCCACTCCACCACACTCTGCTACACTCTAAGCCATTCAACGATAGAACACTGTCATTTACTCTATAACACTCTACTCCACTCTGCATAACTCCCTCTCTGACACTGCACCCCATTTTAATCCATTTCACTCTATGAAACACACTACTCCACCATACTCACCTGCTCAATTATGACACCATATGCCACTTCACTCTACGACACTCCACTCTACGCCCCTCAACTGTAAGACACTATATAACACACCACTCTACTCTACTCTATACTCTACAAGATGCTACTCAAATCTACACCATGACAATCTAGGCAACTCTACTCCACTATAAGACACGCCACTCCACCCCACTCTAAGACATGTTATGTTCTAATATTTCTAAAGCGCTTGGTTACTCCAGAACAGAAAGTCCCCATGCTAGGATTTCAGGCTTCTTTGACTACATAGGTTACGGCTGCTTTTTTAAAACAAATCTTAAACAGTCAAGTTTTGAGCTTTTTCTAGAAAGTCCATTCTGAATTTTCCTGTCTTAAGTCGGAGGGGCAGGAATTCCACAGTTTGGGGGCCAACAGGCTGAAAGACGAAACCCGATTGTGTTAGCCAACTGGGGGGTTTGTTCTTTTTCCGAAAGTGACTATGCATCAGATTGTCTTTGAGATTTTCAGCTCTTCGAAAGGTTATGTTTGGATGGTTGCCCATTAATTTGGCTACTGTTCGGTCCAACTCTGATGCATAGTCTCTTTCTGAGAAAGAACAAACCCACAAGTTGGTTAACACATTCAGGTTTCGTCAAATGTAACAAATGCAATGTATGCCATGATGGCTAACCCATGAACAAGATCTCTGAGAGACCGAAACACATAGGGACATTGTTATCTTTAATTTTGAATGCATTATATAAAACATTAAAGAAAAGAATTGCAAAGTGCCTGTGAGTGCAGCCCATTTTTACTTTCAGTAAAGTTGTTTGATGTTAACGGCGAGGCTCAGCCGTTTCTGGACAACACACAGACATAGGGCACCGACTTTGCCAGCACAACCGAGCCTGCAGGTGGTGTGTCTATCTATCTATCTATCTATTCAATGAAAAAAACACAGGTTTCAGGGACGTTTTAGTTAGAAATTAGCATTAAAAAACCTTTGAAATTCACTGAAAAAAAACATAGGTTTCAGGCATGTTATAGTTAGAAATGAACATTGAAAAAACCTTAGAAATTCACTGAAAAAAATAGGTTTTAGGGAAAGTTATAGTTAGTTGGACATTTCACTCGTACAAAACCAGAGAAATTACCCCGTTATAGTTTGTTCAGCTAACTATAACTCGCACCCCCGCAATGTACTTCTGATGACGTAACACATTACATCACTCATGACATGGTCAGTGACATCACTGATGATATCTCAAATGACATCACTGATGACATCATCCAGTGATTGTGTGTTTCTGTAAAGTTTATATATGTTTAATATATATAGGGAAAGGCGTTTTAAAGTATGAGTGGGTGTATAAGTGTCTGAATGGATAATTTAGTAGGTGAGTGACTGACTTTATAAGTGAGTGATTAAATATATCTTACTGAATGCATGAGTTAGTTACTAAACTGTGTGAATGTCTGTATCCATCTGTCTGTTGGTGTGTATGCGGCTACATGGGTTTGTGAATAGCTACACGAGTGTCTATATGGGTTATTGATTGGTTGTCTGAGTCTGTATGGGTGCCGGAGTGTTTATGTAGGTGGGGTGTGTGTGACTCTGTGCATAGATGTGTGAGTGGATGATTCACTGGGTGCATGGTTTCAAGAGTGCATATGTGATGGACTGTATGGGAGGGTGAATGTTTATATCGGTGTATTAGTGACATATGTGACAGGCAGTATATATGTGTGTTGGAGTATAAAAATGGCTATAAGTGAGAGTGTGTGATTGTGAGACTGGCTGTATGGATGAGTGTGTGCTTGTATCACTGATTGTATAAGCACGTAAGAGTGTGCTAGTATTTGTATGAGTGATTGAGCTGGTGTGTGTGTATAACTGTATATGTGAGTAAATGGCAGTTTGATTAATTATTTGCATGACTGACTAGGTGTGTGAGTACCTCTATGGATGAGTGGCGGTGTGTGAGTGTCTATATAGGTGTATAAGTGCATAAGATAGTCCTGTACTGAGTGACCATAAGTATGATTGACTGTATGGGTGAGTGAGTGGATGTGTGTGTAAACCTAAGAATCAGTGAGTGTGTATGTAGTTATTGCTGTTGGAGTGTCTATTGTTTTGAGAATGGAAGTCTGTTATTTAGAGTGGGTGTATCAAAGGTTATTTCAGGGTGCGAGAAGATGCATCAAATTATCACATGGCTGATGTCATCAGTGATGTCATTAGTGAAGTCACTGACCATGTCATGAGTGATGTAATATGTGACGTCAGCAGCAGTGCATTGCGGGGGCGCGGGTTATAGTTAGCTGAAATAACTATAACAGGGTCATTTCTCTGGTTTTGTACAAGTGAAATGTCCAACAAATATAACTTTCCTTAAAACCTATGGTTTTTTCAGTGAATTTCTAAGGTTTCTTAAATGCTAATTTCTAATTATAAAGTGCCTGAAACCTATGTTTTTTTCAGTGAATTTCAAAGGTTTTTTAAATGCTAATTTCTAACTATAACGTCCCTGAAACCCATGTTTGTTTCTGTGAATTTCAATGGTTTTTCAAATGCTAGTTTCTAAGTATGTTTACAGAGGTAGGACATGTGAAGAAAGAAGAAAAAACGCACAGAAAGAAGCTAAAGAAATGCAGAAAGAAGCAACAGAAGTCCACAAAGACGAAGAAAAGTGCAAGAAGAATCAATATGTGCAGAAAGAACCAAAAGAGGAGCAGAACGAGGCCTTGTTGCAAAATCATCCTGTACAAACAAATGTTTCAGACGGGTACTGGTGGTAACTGACTGACTAACCAGGCCTAGAGCCAGTACTATGCTAAAAGACCTTTAGAATACAGTGAAAACACCTAAATACACTAGGAAACACTATGCGTTAGGGTACACCTGTGATTAGCCGGACCTCCTCTGTAAGACCCTAGTACATAATAGGGCAGGGGATTAAAACTAACTCCTAAAATGCGGCACAGGGTGCGTTTGCACAGTGGTGACTGGAGGGGGAGGCCTGAGTTGACCTGTGTTCAAACATGCCCTGTGGCAGTTTTAAGTTGGGAGATTAAGTCCCCTTGAATCCTGACGGTCCGTGGGGTCCAACTAGCCAACCAGGTACCTCCAGTAAGCGCCACAGAGCTGCATTGCAGAGAGGTGTAAAAAGGTGCATGGTCTGGCCAACCTCTCTGCAACGCAGTGCAGTGGCGCTTACTGGAGGTACCTGGAGTGGTTGTTGGCCCCCAGGGACCCTCAGGATTAAAGAGAAATTAATTCCCCAACTTAAAATGCACCACAGGGCGTGTTTGCACACATGTCACCTCAGGTCCCACCCCTTCCCTTCACCATGGTGCAAACACACCCGTGGCACATTTTAAGTTGGGGATTAAGTCCCCTTCAATCCTGAGGGCCCTTGGGGGCCAACTAGCCTACCAGGTACCTCCAGTAAGCGCCACAGAGCTTTTATTTTATTGGGGAGCGGGGCAGCATGGCCCCTCCCAGGCCACTCCTGGCCCCGGGGACCCCATCCCCCGGAGCCTGGCCTATCCATTGGGGACCGCAGGGGGTCCCCAATTCCCCCACAGTTCCGCCGGCTCCCCGCCTCCTGCGGGAGCCGGCTTTGCTTTTCCACAGAGAGAGCAGTTTCCTGCTCTCTCTTCCAAAACCCAAACCAGGAATTTGCTATGACAGGGCCGGAGCCGCGAGTCTCCCGCCCTGCCATAGCAAACTGCAGTGTCCCGGGGGTGGGCACCCTGGGACACTGCAGGAACCGGCCCTGGGGGGATGGCGGTGACCAGGGCCATCACTGGCTCCAGGAGGGGGGTCGTGCAGCCCCCCTTCCAATATTGTCAAAGCCCAAGGGGGTGGTGGTCCCCGGTGCTCGGGGGTCCATTACGGATCCCCACATTTAAATATTAGTTCCCCGGGGAGGTGGCGGCCTCTGGGGCGTGTGGGGGCAACAAGCCTCCCCACACAGGTATATTTTATTTTAAAACAAATCCCCGGGGTGGCAGTCCCGGGGGGTGTGGGGGGCCGTGTGTAATACTGTGCCTGGAGTGGTAAATGGCTTTTGTCATTTTACAGCTCGGCAAGGACAGCA
Organism: Lissotriton helveticus; assembly: GCF_964261635.1. Taxonomy (NCBI): domain Eukaryota; kingdom Metazoa; phylum Chordata; class Amphibia; order Caudata; family Salamandridae; genus Lissotriton; species Lissotriton helveticus. The sequence continues at coordinate 1,287,992,540 of NC_136061.1, forward strand.
CTCTGTTAGTCCTATGCTTAAAGACTTTGCTGTAAAAATGGCAAAAGACTTTGTCCTTTTCTATCTCGGCATGGATAGCACTGTGCTAATCCTATGCTTAAAGACTTTGATAGAAAAACAGACATTTGAGGTGAGCAGATCTAGAGTGTCGCTGGTGTTGAGAGTGCTCTAACAGGGGCTGCTTTCCACCTAAATTTGAGAACTACCCAGAGCTCTTTACTTCTTTTTTGCATAATTTATGCGTCACTCTATGCCTGAAAGGGTTTTGTTTTGATATATATATATATATATATATATATATATATATATATATATATATATATATATATATATATATATATATATATATATATATATATATATATATATATATATATATATATATATATATATATATATATATATATATATATATATATATATATACCTGGTTGAATGTGCAACTAAATGGAGAACTTTCATATTCTTTCATATTACATGTATATCACCAGTAGATGTTCTAATGTGTTTTTTTTATTCCAAGAATGTTTTATGGTCAAATTTAGTAACCCTTTAATGCATCTTGTAAAGCACCATTTCATTTGCTCAAATCTCTGCAGATTCTTGTAACAAACGGCACCAGAGGACATCTGCCTTCACCCATAAATGGTCATTTCGAAATGGAGTCTGCATGAGGATTCTCTTCATGGGGGTGGGGGTTGGGCAGGAATGGAGTAAATATGAATTGATTTAATTGGTTGACTTAGAAACACTTATCAAGAAGCTTGTTACCAGGATACACAAAAGCTGAGTTTCATGAAGCGTACATGGACGCTAATGCGGGAGACGGTCCATTGAGTGAGAGATACCGACATAGAGAAATCAATGCTTTTAATTATCTTGCCGTCTCCTAAATACACCGACGTTAATTAAAGAAAGGAGGATATCATTTCAGGTTTATCTTTTCTACTTTCCAACAGAGAAGTGGAGATATATTAGTTTCCAACCCTACACGAGCAGGTAGATAATGAAGGCCCCAACAGACCCTGTGGTGCATGGGGCCTCCCCTCTTACCGTGAGCCCCAAACCCACAAGAGGGACCCTATTCAGCCCAGGGTCAATAAATATCTGTGAGATTTGAGAGATGTGGGAGGCCCTGATCACATTCTGCGGGGGAGCCCCATCATTACCCGTTATGCCACTGCACAAAAGCTGTTTGGGCAGGGTCAAGGTTTAACCTCCAGCTTCTTGATGCTACGCTAAGTGCTGATGCCTGATGTCAGCAGGGGGAGCTGTGGAGTGGAAGGGGTTGCTCTCCCTGATCAGGCCGTGTGCATGCATACAAATGAGTCCGGCTGCAGCTGCTGCCAAGGCAATGAACTGGCACTGATAGAGAAATCATCTAACCGTCAGAGCTGCTTGCACGTGGGAGTGTAAATCAAAGACTCTACCAAGGCAAAACATCAGGGGCTCATCGTGCTAAGATATAGGCTGTCCTATGACATCACCCAGCCATGTATGACACCTGTTTCCTGCTAACATTTGAAGTTAGCTTTATAAGCCTTCCATCAGCTATTCCCTGCTGGCACCAGATGGCTGTGGGCACGTTCAGTATTTGCTGTTTCCAGAAGGCATGACCTTCTACTTCTCTACTTGCTTCATCAGCCATGCAGTGGAAGTGTCACAGCGCAGCAAAAGCTGGGTAGGGAACAGGATATTATCTATGCTTTTACTTGCTTTACTTATTGGTAGGCCCTTCAATCCTAATACATTTAATTACCTGTGGTTGACCTAAAGAGCTTCAGGCAAGAAAGGCTATGGAGGTACAGAAGGTGGTACCATCTACCTCAAAACCCATAGACTAACTGAATTCTAATACAAAACCTGAACCTGTACCAATCGGCAAGCCTGCAGCCCTTAAGAACCATTCCCAGAAAAGCATTTCCAAAATGTGAGTTGAGAGGTCGATGTCCTGAAACCGTAACAAGAAAAAATTGAAACAAGCACTACACCCACAGCTTCTCAGTCTGAAAAGGATGATGGAGTCCAAGAGGATTGGCAAACCAAGCACACAACAAGTTCAAGATGTAGACTGGGAAAAGGGGGAGAAAGGGAGCAGCATCCCTGTAGAAGAATACAGTTTTATTTGGCAGGAAATGAGCTACAAATGGCGTTCCTTGTGGACACAAAGCAACAGAGAGCTGGAATTAAGGTGGCCTTAAAGACGAAATGCAACTCCTTTTTGCCCACGCAACCCTCCCCCCAAGCTCCAAATACAATCCACTTTAATGCAGCACACATAGAAAAAGTAAAAAATAACGAGAAGTAGACATATTTCTCCTATGGGAAAGCATATTTTTTGCCGCATTCTCAGGTTTACAAGGTTTAGTAAATCTGGAAATTCTTTAAAATCCATAGGAGTTGCCAGTGGATCGTCTACCCAGGGCAAAGTAATGCAACACAGTGGTTTGCTCTGCGTTGTGTTACTCTATATGTTTGGAGTCACTCAAAGCCACTCAAAATGGCTTTGTATGGTTTCAAAAATATCACTTACGGTTTGCGTCACTCTTGCACCACACAATGTGGTGCAAGAGTGATGCAAACTGGCTCATAAATATGACCCCAGGATTTGGGCCAAGCCAGAATGTGAGTGGTATCAATGAAAAAGCAAAATACCACCCTAGTAAGCCAATACTCAGGGCCATAGTGCCATTGTTCTTAAAGGCACATTCCCTGTTCCCGGAGCTCATTCTGGTTTTATTTTACATAATTCAGCATTATGGCGGAAGGAATCTATCCTTTCCGGTCCTGTAATTAGGCATAACATACCGGTCTGCTTTGTTTCTCATTGCTTGTCTTCAGCAACAAGACTTCCCCATGGATCTCCACCTGGATGCTGTTGGAGCTAGACCATCACCAACATCCACACACCAAATAAGCAACCTAGGGATCATCCTAGACAACAATCTCAACATAATAGCTCAAGTCGATGCAGTGCGAATCTCCTACTTTCATATACTACACATGCTGCGAAAGATCTTCCAATTGTTGCCTCAGAACACCATGGCTGACTGTCACACAAGCACTCATCACCAGTAGCAACACTCTCTATGCCAGAATCTCTAAGCAACTTCTACACACACTTCAGACCATCAAGAACATGGTTGCAAGACTCATACTCAACCTTTCGGGTTTCACCCTTATCACACCATACCTTAAGAAACCTCACTGGCTCCCCATCCACATGTGCAGCCAATTCAAACTTCTTAAGCATACATCCAAAGCCCTACACAGCAAAGGACAAAATGCCTGATCAGCTGTTTACACTTTGTCCAGCCGACCAGACACCTACGCTGTCTTTCACACACTCCCCGCACCAGCAAAAACAACATTGGAGGTCGCTCATTCTCCTGCATTGCACCTAAGACATGGAATGACCTCCATCAAAACATCAAAACCTCCTCCTCACTTCTTGATTTCCTCTAGAAGATTACGACATGGCTCTTCATGGCACCTTGGAGACAACACACCTACAGGCTTGCCCAAGCACCTGAATAATCTATTGTGTTGATTTATATGGTGCACTAATCAACCAACATAACATTGTGTTCAGTAGTTGGTTGTATTTAGACATGGTATGCTACTGCCCTCCTTCACTCAATCACCTTTGTGCATTACCCTCCCCTCAGGCTGAACAGACCCCAACAATAGGACCGGAGTGTTAGGAGGGCACTACCAACCACCCCCCTAATTCAGCATGACTGTGTATGTACCTATGGGGTACTATACAGCAGCTACTCGTCCGGTCCCCTCTAATGCAAAACTTTAAGGGCAAAGGTGCCAGGCTGACTTTGAGTAATGCCATCACCTCCATTTTCTTTGATCCCAGAAATTCTCCAGAAGGAGTTTTTTAATCAAACCCCAAACTGATTCTTTTTAGGACAGGGCATCCCAAAGATTCCCTCAAATTACAAACCTAAGGCCCCTTTTAGACACTTTTGGTATACTATAGGACAGGGGGATCCTTAACCTGTCTCCACAACTTTTCATCGTACATGGTACAATGCCCCTTCAGCCACTTCAATGAGGTCCTGGTTGATGGGCACAACAGTACTCAAGCTGATGCCTACTGGCCCCGTATCTGTCTAAGTGAAATCCAGCGACCTCTTGTAATATCAGCACATTTTCTGTTTATTTTGTAATATAAATATTGGCAAATATTATAAGGACTGTACTGACAATAATAACTCCAAACACTGGAACAGGTGAATGGGGAAGACTAACCGTGACCAACTTTTAAGACCACCTCATTAGCTGACCCTGAGCTCCTTTATCTCCTGAGACAGCCTGAAGGGACTGCACATGGCTTTCTATCAGAAATGACCTCTGCAGAATGTACTGCTCTAGTGTCATGTATGCAACCTCATTTGCAAGGTTTTTGTGAGTACAGCAAGTCCTGTCCTGCCCACAAACCTCTCCTATGGAAAACAATGCCCCAGCCTGACTGACAGGATTTTTGAACTGAAGGAATGCACTAACTCAGATTTTGAGGGGGGCTTTTCTCAAACGGCGAAAACTGTTCCTTCAGCAAAATGAAGATTTACTTTCATAAAACCTGGGACCATGATGCTTTCTGTATATCTGGTGCACTGTTTGGTAGCCAATGCACTAAGCCTGACCTACTGAAGCTCTAGTGATCAGAACGTGAGTTTACCATTCTTGAATAGAAGCAGATGGCCATCCTTAAGGGGTCCAGGATGGGGACAAGGGATGCCACGAAGCCCTTCATAACCCTCATCAGAAAACCTTGTTGATTTCCATCAATCTGCTAATATCTGTCCCCTACACCTCCTCTAAGACTTGAGAAGGCCATGTTTGGCTTTCTATCGATTCCTCAATACTTGTGTTTATCCTCTACATTTGCTGAAATATCGAGTACATTTTCTATGAGTAGTCTGCAACTTGTCATGAAAAAATTATAAACAGTGATGTATGAGATGGACCCGAACCTTCAAAATCCTGCAAAATGCAGGTTTTACAGAGAGGAGATCAACTTTGATTAAGTTTTAAAGTGTTTACTTCTAGTTAAGAAGAAGGGTATTACATATTTGATAAGGATTACATCGAAAACACACAGAGGTGAGTGGACTTTAGTACTGGTCATCTGCCCTCATGACTATTTCTACATCATAAATATAGCCAGCACAAGTCACCGCTGTGTAAAGCAGGCCTTAACCCCACCCTGTCTGGCAAAGTAAAATAAAGGGCCAAAAACCCAAAGTGGTAATTTGTGGGAAAGGAAAGTACCCAAACTGGGGATTTTCCCACTTCAGTTCAAAGAGACTTGGATATCCCTCAGCAGAGACTATTCCTAGTCTTGAGTGAATATTAAGAGTGCACTTTTGCGTCTTCACACGCAGTTAAAGCGATGTTCACACATGCTGAAGTCAGAACTGGACATGTTTTTATTTTTGTAAAGATAACTGACAGATGTGCTTTGAAGGGGAATTTTAGTATGGGGAGGAATTTCACAAAATTATTAGCTAGGACCTTATTAAATTATTAGAATGATAGATACATTTAGGTCAGGTGCTAATTCACATCGTGACCAGGGAACCCTCACAGCTAGTACTGTGTTGTGTACCACCCTGCAAGGACGAGGAATAATCATCACTTCTGATAATCAGTACACCTGAGCGAGGTGTAAGCCTGTGCAAAACTTCATTTACTGCACTGTAACGTAATTTTGAGAATATTTCATTATACGTGTTTCGCAAAATTTCTGCAATTACGCTATAATGCTACTTCACATAATGATGCACTGTTTGCGGTAAAAATGTACTATGAATTGCACAATTTGCAGTAAATCGCTATAAAAATGTGTTGCCAACATGGAGGAACAACAGCAGTTGTTTGCGGTGCTCCTGTTTAAATACACCCTCACGTCAACAATTGACACAAGGATGCATTTCACTCGGAAATCGAAATCAAATGACGGATTTGCATTTTGCATAATTACGTGTAATTTTAACATAATTTTACATAATTATATTGAAAGCCAATTACGCACATTGTGCACATTCCTTGTAAGGTGACAGGATGACTCGTTGTGTTCTTTATATTCATGGGCAGAATGAGTACTATAAGAGCCTAGCTTACATATTTGTTGGCTTCATTTGTTGATTTATAAGCAAAGGGTGGTGACAGATTTGAGAGCCTCAGCATAATTCAATTCACCATAACTTTAAACTTCAGGGGCGCAAATATGCTTGGCACTGAAGTCCAGAGTGGCTGAAGGTCAAGAAGGCTGCCAGTGTCCAGAGGCGATTCCATGTGGAGAAGGGCAGGTGATGCTTTATTGACCAGAAAGAAGGTATGCTTGGCTGGGCAATATGCTGCTGCCTCGTGATCTGGAATTAGTCTTGTAGACCTGGGCCACCAGAATAGGCCCAGGGGTTCTTGTAGGCAGAGCAGATATTTTATGTTGCCTTTGTTGTCACTGCCTGAAATGGAAAACATCTTCTAAACAAACCTTTAAAATATGTTAGAGTAGCGAGGTTTTGATTAGCAGGTGCTATCTGTCATTTCAACAGAGAGGAATGCCTTTTAAGCTTTTTCATATTTTCAAAACGTATTGTTTACCCTGAGGAGCATAACTATAAGGGAAATAGAAATCCAAGCTAGCGTGGCCAGGTATGCTCAGACGTGAGTCCCTTGCTCACTTTGCCACTGGATTCAAGCAAGCCGGGCTGAAGACGGCTGTAATGCCAGAAACCGGTCTTCGGAAGCTTGTTTCCGGTCCAAGGAAGGCATAGCTTGGCAGTTCGGGCTGGACTGTTCCCATGAGGCACAGGGTCAGACTGATTTGCATATAGCCATGTCTGAACTGGGGTGGCAGAGTGGGCTAAAGAACGGTGATGGATCAAACCCAGATCTTTTGACTGGGTGTGAGTGTTTGATTGGTTCAGATGCTCCGTCCATCATCACCCCCTTTTGTACTACGTTCCTCAACACTGCCTTCTAAGTTTGTAAAAAATCACGCTTATCACTGCCATTAAAACCCTTGGCAATATCTGACACACTATTCTGCCGGATATAAACTTCCGCTCACTGAACTTCCACTGACTGTTCCCTTTCCTCACTGTGAGGAGTCCTGGAATGTGCAGGTTCAGAATGAAATGCTTGATGTGCAATAGATTTGTCCACATTTTGACTTGCGCAGGTCTCATCATTCGACTGCTTTGGTAAATATACTCTATAGTTTTAGGTCCAAGTACTTTTTATGTGCTAAGATTTATGTTCTCTGTTGTCTCTGTTGAGTTACAAATGCTGGTCCTTAATCTTTTGGTGTCTTCTAAATTAAGTTTAAAATTCATCCAAGAGGTTAAAGACGATACAAGTTAGAGGAGAAACAAGTCAGCAGCAGAGGGCCTACTCTAAGGCAATTTAGAAGCCTGTAATCCCAGTGCTGGAGCATTTCTTTCAAAATGAAAGTTTCAGCTCTTCCTTGTCTGCTGTCCCTCATGCTTTACAGGTATGGACTCTATCTTAGTGCAGAAAGATACCTTTGCACTGACCTAGACACTATGGGCCTCTGCGGAATCTCTACTTCTCTACTTCTAATCAGTGCAGAGTCTCCACACTGGGGCAGAATCTCTACAATGAGAATTATCATTGCAGGGATTCTGCCCCAGTGCGGACAGGGGCGGACGCGGTCTGCATAAAAAAAAAGAATAAATTAAATTTACCTTGCCGAGCCGGGTCCCAATTCTTCTTTCCTGCTCGCCTGTGTCTGACTCCAGGGCGGAACAAGAAGCAGGCAGCCAGGCTCCCACCCCTAAGCCAATCACATGCTCCACTGGAGCGTTTTGGTTGGTCTGAGCTTCATGACACAGTGCTTACCCATGGGCTGCAGGGGTGGGCATGTTTTCTATGCAGCTTACATGGAGAACAGGGGTTGTGTGCATGACAGTTTTGGGTGGCCCGAGAGTGCCAATCAAACAGTCATTACGCACTCAGGAGTGTGCAAACCACTCCACTCCTATCTTGCTCTGTAAGAAGAGCGGCCCTGCCCGCCTGCAAAAAATACATAAAATGGTAAGAACTAAAAGTTATTACCATTTTCTGTTTTTGCTTCTCGCATTGTGGGAAAGCAGTGGGCGACGCTCTTACGCCATAGCAGAGGAGCCGTCACTGAGTGTGGAGATTCCCTCAGGACTCCGGGGCCTCCGTTACGAGTGTGGACTTGGAGATCCTTTGTGAACCAGGCCCTATCACTCGTGTAATCTAACCTCTTTGATAAACTGTGGAAGACTGTCATCACCAGGACCCAGGGCTTTAAGTGGGCTGGGTCTCACCGTTGCTGAGCACCAGCAGTTTTTTAAAGGGGGCCTCGAAACGGGTCTCTATCAGGCTCAGTTTTGTTCCCTGGCACAGGTGGTCTGTTTTTTCCCAGACTGCAGTGACAACAGCCACATCGATTTGCGCTGCTCACACCGCTCACTTCTCACTACTGGAGAAGTCACGGCATATGATATCATGCCAGGTGAGCATTGTAGGGTAAGGGAAATCCTTTAAAGACAGTCATTTTCTCTCTGGATTTCACTTCTCTTTTTGATACTCAAGAGCAGCAACATCCTTGTGGAGTTACCAGGGCTTTAAGTGGAAGCATTTTCAGTATTATATACCAGCCAAAGTTGCTGCTTATTTATCTTATGCAGCTAACAATCAGATACAAAGCCAATAGTCCTGACTTCTTGTAGGTATGATGTGACTTGTTGTATCATATAACTGGATGCAATGACAGAAACAGCAAAATACAAGTTGAGCAGCACTCTATGCTAAGCACAGATTTTTAGCTAACATGTTTTTAAGCCCCGCCCTTAATTACATTGGTCACGCCCCTTTGAGAGACCCCCATAGTTTATTCATCCCATTTAAAGCCCTGCCAGGACCTATACAAGGGAGAAGCTGCAGCGACACGGGCAGGTGGCAGTGAAAGGGCTTTAGCCCAAGGGTTTGTATGCTGCAACGAATAGTCTTAAAACTGGCCACACCTTTGACATCGATGAAATAATTACAATTATGTTGTATGATAATTATGCCGATTATGTAAATTCAAACATCTTGCGTAAAACAAAAGGTGCTTATAAATATTACGCCTGTCCTATAGCTTTGCTTTCCTTTCTCCCCGATGTTGACCTCGAGGTTAGAACGCCAGAGAGCGCACGCATAGAGCGCCCAGTGACGTAACGAACCTTGAGGAGGCCCCCCTGCAGGGTACGTGAAGGGGCCCCCTCCGGACTCAATCTAGAGCTCCCCAGCAGAAGTGCGTTGCTGACGGGGCCCCCTGGAGGGTGAGGGCCCCGCACCACGGGCGCTGCAGGGGCCTGTTTTACTCCCCTGAGAGCGCCCCCACTCGCGTCCTGAACTGACTGGTCCCACGTGCTCCGGAGTTTCAGAGAGTTGTTTATGAGGTGTTGGCGGCGAGGGCGATATGGACGCATTACTCAGGAGGCATAGTTGATTAGGAAGCAGAGGGAGGAAAGATCTGCCAGAGACAGAGGTAATTTGATGTATTTATGTGATTGTAAATAGGGATTTAAGTGTTGTGTATGAATAAATAAAACGCTCTGCTGTTCTGCTGACAGATCCGAGCACGCGCGCACTTTGAGCGTTCAGTGCTTCTCGCGAGGCAATCCTTGACTGGCAGAAGGGAACCCCTTATCTGAGAGTTTTTGGCAATCTTGGGTGTTGTACTTGGGATATTATGCTGCACACATTGTGGTTTACACAGGGGCAAAGTTTGGGGCGGAGGTTGTTTGAGGTGTTACACCCCCTAATAAATGTAGAAATAGTTGGGAACAGGCGTTGTCAGTCACCTGTGAGATGTATGTCGGATTTCGCCTAGGAATATTTCCCACTGCCTTTTAAGCCCACGCATGCCCTCATTCTAAGATAATGTGAGTTAGATAACATAATATTCCAGCAGGATTGTCGGGAAATCTGACGCTCTCCTGGCATCCTTTGAATGACAAAGTGGAGAGAATACAGTGTCGCCTCCCCTTCACCCCCAGGATGCAAAATGTGCACATTCATATGGCAGAGGCTGTTATACTTTCTCTTTACACATGGGATGCCACAGGGCTTTATGTGGGCAGGGTCCTGCCGGGTCTGAGCACTGGCAGTAATTAAAAAGGCAACCAAAACGATTTCCTTTTGGGCCCTGTATTCAACCCCATAATGTAGCCAGTGGAAAAGTCTCACTGCAGCAGGTGGAACAAACAGAGCAGACAACTCCCCGGGCCTGCACCAAAGTGAAATAACAACATGAGGGTGGCCCGTTTTCTTCCTTGCACTGGGGCCATGACACACAGGCTGCGCTTCTGATAATGGGTCCGAAAGAGAGAGGCGATAATGGACATCAATGTCATTTTTTATGGTTTCCCCTACCACATTCTGCAGAAGGACTATGACAAAGTCTCAAAAGAACAGAATAACATGTGAATCGGAATCTTTCTCAAATTGAACAAGCCACTACCCCCTCTAATCACTGGGCATATTTTCTTCAGCCTTATCTTAAAGAGTTCAGTTTCTGGACTGAGCTGTGGTGTCCTTGCATCTTTTGACTTCTCAGGCAGCATGCTCACTTTTAGAATGATTGAGTCACAGGTTTCTAGATTCAATTGATTCAGGCCACACCCTTAATTACATAGGCCATGCCCCTTGTGAAGGACACCTGGTCACGCCCCTAACGCCATGCCACATTTAAAGACCCCTGCCCCCAATTTGCTAGACCCACTTAAAGACCTGGGATGCCATATCCTTCAGGAAGTTGGTATCAGATCAATGGTTTTTGACAACGGATGCAGTCACAAACCTTTGATACATTGCATCATTGCATTTAAAAATGTATTAGGAGAACACGGGGCACCTCGTTCATGCTTTCTCCACCAGGCAGGTCACAATCAGTTGTTAGAGGTATTTTGAGAGTCACAAAGTTATTCCCGAAATACAATGTTCCTTTTTACATTACGACTGCACTTTTGTGGTCCTTGGATGCTTGTTTCCAGTCCAGGGAGGACCTGGCTTGGCAGTTTGGGCTGGACTGTTCCCATGGGGCACAGGGTCAAGACTGATTTGCATATGGCTGGGTTCAAACTGGAATGGCATGGTGAGCAAAAAAACGATGGATTTAGGCCCAGATCTCTGTACTGGGGTGAATGTATGACATTGTTCTGCATTCTGTCCATCAACTGTTGTTTTTGCAGAAAGAATGTCACACAAGACACCGCAAATTGTACACATTTTTGTGAAACTCCACAAAAAAATGTGATTTTGCACACCCATAAAGACAATCCAAATCGTTCTAGGTGTTATAGCCTTTGTTTGTTCGCAGTGGACAATTAAGTCTAACACACCTTATGGAAATGATTTGTAAGTGAATAGACCAGAACTGATACAACACTTGTTATGCCTTGGAGTGAGATAGCCATCCAATTTGCTTACTCTGGCATTTAGATGATTTGACAATCATGTCTACACTCAATAGAGGACTGATGCCCCTTTAGGAGACTAACCAGCTGACACTCAACTAGATTAGTCAATTGTGAATGTGTTTTCTGCCAGTATGTGTTAGAAAGTGGGTTTCTGGTTGACAGAGGTATGCACTCTGTCCAAGCAGGACCCACAATCCTAGCCAGGGTAATGTAGTACACATTAAAAGTTTACCTCTGCTCATCCTCTAGTTGCTTGTCACAGAGCAGTAAGGCTGCACTAAAGAGGCAATGTGTAAAGTATTTGTGCACACACACACACACACACACACTGTAACAAAGTGAAAACACTACAAAAGTACTCCACACCAGTTTAGAAAAATAGTAAATCAAGACCAAAACGATAAAAATCCAAAATGCACAAGTCGATCTTGACTGAAGCATCTAAAAGTTCTATTAGACCGTGATGGAGTGTGGGCCAGATACAGGAGTCACTCCGAGCCACTCACAATTCCTTGGATGGGTCAAAGCTTGGCGACAATGCAATGAAAAATGGAGGGGATACATTGCTGCTGAAGCTGTGTGTTGGTTTCGAAGTTAGGCAATGCCATTGATGCGCCGATGTCAAGAGCGAAGTACATAGGTTTCCGAGGTGTTGATGTCGAACCACTGGGCTGTAGGTGATGCATGGGCAGAAAGCTGCAAAAGGCCGGGAAAGCATCGGAATCAGGGATACTGGTCACAGACATTGGCGATTCAGTGTCCGAGACTCACACACCAGTGGTGATTCGGAGGTGCTGCATTGACAAACTCGGGCTGTGTAGTAAGTTGAAATTGCATTGCGCAGTCGGCGGGCGGTGTCCACAGCTTCGATGCAGGCGGTGGTGATACCTCGATATCACTTAGAAATGTGCGGGTTCGGAACGATGCTTCTGTGTTGATGCTTTGGTTTCTTTGGTTGCAGCGCCAACCACTCCCTTCCAAGGGTCCAGAACTGGATTTTGCACCATTTAGTAGAGCAGGACTCATAGCAGTGGACCCCAAGTAGCAGGGATACCACTAATGGTATGCCTGTCCCCCCGGGCACCGTTATGTGCTGAGTGTCCTGCTCTGGATATTTAATACAACATCATGTAATCAATGATAAACGAATGATGCCTCTTCTCAATGAAGGTGATATCAAGCTTTCATTTTATTTCATATCTGTTCCAATGCCTTTCGGCAGTGAATACTGCCTTCATCAGGGAAATGATTTCTACAAAAAGCAAAGCATAAACGATAATCAGCATCAACAAGTTCATTACATTCATGATTATGCAGTTAACAAATGAAACGTTTTTCACAATTCATGCTACTAATGCGTTTTTTCACATGTGTCCCAGTTCCGTTTTGGAACGCTAAAAATACCAAAAGTACAAAATGCGAATTTCACTTTCTCAATGAGTTTATACGTCAATCTAGCGAGTGTCTACGGGCGGGTTTGTTTGTTTAACGAGGCTTGAGCTCTACGGGACAAGATTAACTCTCAGCCGGCGCTCGGTAACAGTATGTAACTGAACTCCCCGTGATAGGGGCTGTTAGGCTAAACAACCGAGTAAATGGTTTACTTTCAAGGTGCGCTTAACTATGTCCTCACGCTTACCTTAGCTTGTTTGGCGCGCTGCCCTGCAACTCACTCGCGGATTCGTTTCTCTTCCGGTTGGAATACTCGGAAGTTTGCGCATGCGCATTTAAGGTTTCTTAGCGGGTTGGTTTTTTCTATTAGTTTACAATGCAACTTTATCGGCAATGCAATATTAAAGGAGATCGGCCAAGGAGCACGTTCCCATTACGATATAAAGGGACATAAACCTAATGTCCTACTGTATCACGCAGTGCTACAATTATAAAAAATAACATACATGGCTTATTAAGATGGTCAGTGAACATAATTATTACAGGTAACATAGAAATTCTGTTCTTTCATTTAAACCCCCCGGTTTTAAGCTACACAATTTATAAATCCAGTAGTTCTCTTGTTTAAGAAGGCAGTTTTTGTTAGCCGGTCCTTCTTTTTTTGGTAAAATTTCCAACACACAAACTCTTAGAACTGATGGAGTTCACTTTGTTACATAGTTACTTTGAACATAACCAAAAATGGTATATTCAGAAGCATGGCACCGCCATGGGAAATTGCGCCGCACCGGCATATGCCAACCTATTTATGGCAGCATTTGAAGAGGAACATGTGTACCACAACCCCACTTGGAACCAGCATACATCTATGTATGTAAGATTTATAGATGATATTTTTTGCTTATGGAGCGGCACAAAAGAATCTTTGGAAAAGGCACTATCACTTTTGGATACCAAAGTAGACCAAATAGGTTTCACTTGGAACATCAATGAAACCACAATTCAATACTTGGATGTGGAAATCACCAAAACCAGTAACAAATTCACCACCAACCTGTACCGCAAAAGTACTGATAGAAACAATCTTTTGATGTATAACAGCCATCATCCTCCATCACTTAAGAAACATCTTCCTTATTCACAGATGTTACGGGTGAAAAGAGTAGTATCTGAGGCTCCACAGTGCACCGTACAACTCAACAAAATGAAACAGAGATTCAGTGAAAGGGGTTACCCTAATGACCTTACTCAAAACGCCCTCACTAGGGCTCAAGCTAAACCCAGGATGGATCTCTTGAAAAGAAGCGACAAAACACCCAGTAATCGCATTACATGCGTAAGCAAATACTCCACAGTGAGCACGCAGTTTAAACACATCATCAAGAAACATTGGGCAATGTTAAGATTGGAACCTGACTTTGGTGGAATCTTTCTGGAAGAACCCATATTTGCACACACTCGCTCCAAAAACCTAGCTGACTTTCTCAAACCAAAACTCAATGAAAAAAATCCTCCATTTCGAGGCACTTTACCATGTCATAATTGTAACACATGTCACAATATCATGAAAGGCCCCACTATAACTCACCCTCAAAAGGGTTATCCTATTTCATTAAAAGTTAATGCAACCTGTGACTCAACCAATTTGATTTATGTGATAAAGTGCCCGTGTGGCGACGCGTATGTTGGCCACACAGAAAGGAAACTCAAAACACGCATAAATGAACATAAAAGTACCATCAGACTGAAATCATCCAAGACTAGCCTAGCAGCACACTTCACACAAAAACAGCATAATGTAAGCCAGCTACGAGTTTGTGTGTTGGAAATTTTACCAAAAAAAGAAGGACCGGCTAACAAAAACTGCCTTCTTAAACAAGAGAACTACTGGATTTATAAATTGTGTAGCTTAAAACCGGGGGGTTTAAATGAAAGAACAGAATTTCTATGTTACCTGTAATAATTATGTTCACTGACCATCTTAATAAGCCATGTATGTTATTTTTTATAATTGTAGCACTGCGTGATACAGTAGGACATTAGGTTTATGTCCCTTTATATCGTAATGGGAACGTGCTCCTTGGCCGATCTCCTTTAATATTGCATTGCCGATAAAGTTGCATTGTAAACTAATAGAAAAAACCAACCTGCTAAGAAACCTTAAATGCGCATGCGCAAACTTCCGAGTATTCCAACCGGAAGAGAAACGAATCCGCGAGTGAGTTGCAGGGCAGCGCGCCAAACAAGCTAAGGTAAGCGTGAGGACATAGTTAAGCGCACCTTGAAAGTAAACCATTTACTCGGTTGTTTAGCCTAACAGCCCCTATCACGGGGAGTTCAGTTACATACTGTTACCGAGCGCCGGCTGAGAGTTAATCTTGTCCCGTAGAGCTCAAGCCTCGTTAAACAAACAAACCCGCCCGTAGACACTCGCTAGATTGACGTATAAACTCATTGAGAAAGTGAAATTCGCATTTTGTACTTTTGGTATTTTTAGCGTTCCAAAACGGAACTGGGACACATGTGAAAAAACGCATTAGTAGCATGAATTGTGAAAAACGTTTCATTTGTTAACTGCATAATCATGAATGTAATGAACTTGTTGATGCTGATTATCGTTTATGCTTTGCTTTTTGTAGAAATCATTTCCCTGATGAAGGCAGTATTCACTGCCGAAATGCATTGGAACAGATATGAAATAAAATGAAAGCTTGATATCACCTTCATTGAGAAGAGGCATCATTCGTTTATCATTGATTACATGATGTTGTATTAAATATCCAGAGCAGGACACTCAGCACATAACGGTGCCCGGGGGGACAGGCATACCATTAGTGGTATCCCTGCTACTTGGGGTGTATTTCTTTATCGTCCCAGACGGGGGACGAACCCTGGAGGCACGTAAAAACCAGCAAACATTTGAATAACAGCGGTGCACGGTTCTAACCTTAAAGCTCATAGCAGTGGAGCCCAGGTGCTAGTAGCAAGATGCAAGTGAAGTTTTTGATATCCACAAGAATTCAGAAGCAGGAGGCAAGCCCAACAAGCCCTTGGAGAACCTTTAGAGATGCAGGATGTAGAGAGTTAAGTCCATTCCTCTCACTCCCAGGCTAGAAGTGGTAGGCAGCAGGTCACATCAGGACAGCAAGCAGAAAATTGGCAGTCCCTCCTGGCAGCACAACAGCTGATATAATGTCCTCAGTTCCAGAAGTGTTCTGAGTGTATGAGTCAGAGTTCCAGTACTTATACCCATTTTAGCCTTAGAAGTAGAAAGCCTTCAAAGAAAGGTCTTTGAAGTGCACAAGAACCTAATCTTTCTTGCCCTGGCTCCAGAGACACTAAAGGGGGATGCAACTCTTTGTGTGCGGACAAGCATAGCCCTATTCAGGTGCAAGTGTCATCTGCTCCCTCATTGTAGCTCAGGAAGACCCAACAGCTTGGTAATTGGCCATCAGGATATGTGGGGCAAACCTCAGCTCCCATTGTGTGTGATGGTCTAGGGGAAATTCACAAAGTTCAGCTGTCATCCAACCCAGACGTGTATTGCAGAGACAGGCAGAGGCCCAGAATGTTTAAAATAGGAATATGCCAACTTTCTAAAAGTGGGATTTGCAGATCTGCAATTTAGATACAAACTTTCCTAAATGGTGTGTTTTTAAATTGTGAGTCCAGAGACACCAAATGTACTTTTCCTATATTTTCCCCATTGGAAGTTATACTTGTGAAGTGTCCCAAGGCATCTCCAATGCTAACCCATGGGAGAGACAGGTCTCGCTGTAGTGAAAAACGAATGTAGCAGTCTTTCACTACTAGGACATGTAAAACGCAAAAGTACATGTCCTGTATTTTAAATTCACTGTTCCCTGCCCATAGGGCTGCCTAGGACCTACCTTAGGGGTGATGTATGAAATCAAAGATAATGTTTGAGCCTGGCAAGTAGGTGAACTTGCCAGGTCGAAATGGCAGTTTAAAACTGCACACACAGGCTCTGCAGTGGCAGGTCTGAGACATGTTTGAAGGGCTACTCATGTGGGTGGCACAATCAGTGCTGCAGACCCACTAGTACCATGTGGTTTTCAAGTCCTGGACACATGTAGTGCATTGTACTAGGGATTTATCAATACATCAAATATGCCAATCATGGAGAAACCCTATGTCATTTCTTTTTAGACACAGAGCACATGCACTTTAGCACTGGTAAGCAGTGAAAAAGTACACAGAGTTCTAAAGCCAGCTAAAACAAAGTTCAGCACACAGTCAAAAGCAGGAGGTTAGAAGGCAGAAAAGCAAGCGGAAACCACACCAAAAGATGTGAGGTCTAACAGTGGGCAACAGACCTGGCCAGAGTCTTTCACCATCTCCCAGATCACCAGAAGCCTGAAACTACCCAACACATCCCTGGAACAAAACATGATTATACAGCATTAATTTATATGCTGGTCTTCTAATGAGTGGATGGAATCAGAGACGGAAAACCGAGTGATAATTTACATGGACTCAGACACAAACAAGCAGATTAGCACAATTTATGTGTCATAACAAAAGCTAAAATTGATGGTAATTTGCATGAAACGATCTTTCTTTAAAATGAATGCAGAGTATGCAGAAAGAAAATTTGCTGGAATTCCATTATGCAGATGATATTTTATTACTTCTAGTCAATTGCTATTTAGTACAAATCCCCTCTGTGGTTTGCTTCAACGATTTTTTGTTGGTTTGAAATATTTCTTTGTGCACCAAACCAATTAACAAGGCAGTGGTTCTTATTGTCTAAAAGCATAGCCTCCCGAGCATGGGTGCTTTGAGTTGGGTATAGAATTTTGCAGTTTAACTAGCTCACCTAAGCAAACTACATCCAACAGCAATCCAAAAGCCCTGGGAAGACCTCTGCAGTTAGGCTGTTGTGATTTGATTGACGAGACAGAAAAGTGAATACATTTAGTCCAACAATCTGATCAGTTTAGGAAAAGGACCATTTCCTCGATTACAGATAATATATTGAAGGTGGGTTTTACATCTAAACTGTGACATGCAGCTACTCCATAGTGATCAGTGATTTCCAATTTCTTTGGGAGCTGACTAATTATTCCTTGCTGCTATGTGACATGATAAAGACAATTTCTATCAACTAATATTGTTGCTAGGGTTGGGCATAGTCCACTTATCTTTTCAATTTCAACAGGTGTGAAAACAGGCTTTGGCCCTTATCTCCTATGGCTTTTGTAAGCGAGGGCATAGCTCCATAGAAATGTTAGTTGAATACAACATGAGTTTGGTGAGAGTGGAACATTGTCTCCCCACAGAACATTTTGTGCTCAAATCAGTCTTCTGTGAGCCAAAATCCACAAAATTTCAAGTGAAACAAAATAGTGAACATTTTGCACATTTCACGCAATTTGAAAATTTGGGATCACAATCGGGTTTAAGTTACAGACATGCCTTAGTGCTGTCCCACTGATATCATGAGATCATCTCAATGGACAGAACAAGAACCATACTGAGCAGGTAATGGTGGCAGAGGATCAGGCACCTGACTCATTCAGCACATTGTTCCCTATACCGGCCTATTATTTCCTCAGTGCACTCCTTTTATCACTAGACAGCCTTCTGCTGTTTGCTTTTTTGCTGTAACAGGAGGGCACATGAATCTACTCTGTGCACCTGCGGGGAAAGCTCCTCGCAAACCCCTGACGTTCGTTCTTTGGATTAGACAGATTAGTTCAATTAACTGAAAGTATTTCATACAAACCGAGAGCAATGCTCTCTGATGAACCGTTCCCTTCGCTCGTGTCCTTTCAGTGAACCGGAGTGGGAAGAGGTGCGCCTGGCAATAAGTGGCGGCCATATTGTAGTTCCCAGCAGGAAGTATATGAACGAGAAAGTGAAGGATGAACTAGAATAGCAACAGCCCCCCTGTGAAGCTGATCACATTTCTCTACATAGACACAAATCACCCCTGCATAATATGTTCTAGTTCATCACTAAATATTATTTGTTTGATCTTAATACCAAAACATATCAAAAGCACACAAATCTTTGCTCAAAGTGCTGCACCACTTCGTGGTCCAATTCTGCCTCCAAGATGAGAGGCCTTGGTGCCCTTTAAATCCAAAATCTTTCTCCAACACAACTTCCACTTCTTTGCTTCCTCGTCACGTCTACCTCCAAGGTGAGAGACCTGAAGTCACAGCTCATTCAGATTCTACCTCCTTGATGAGGAGTGTTACTGTACCTGGTATTTTAGTCCCACCCTCATATGAACAGTCGCCTACAACCATTATGCTATCTTTAACTGAGCGCCACAGCATGACCACTCAATTAATATCAACCTCCAGGTGAGAGGTACTGAATTTACTCTCATGACGACTTTAAAATATAGCCGAGAGGTACTTCAATAGTTTCTAATCAAACTCGAACCTCTGCGGAAAAGTATTTTGATGTCTCATTTCTATTCTCTCTCCAATTTTATGTTAACATCTCGCCTTTCAGGACCTTACTTGGGCCACGATCAAATACTGGATGGAAACTGCACATTCTCCCAGATGCAGTTTGCAGTTCTGGTAAATACCTAATAAGTAGAGTTTGTAATTTACACAATTTGCACTCAGTTCATCTTTAAACACTCTGAAACAGAAATGAACAAACTAATTACCAACTAAAGGAATTAGCAAACTAATTAATAACCAAATTAACTAACTAATAATCACCAGCCACCTCGACTACGGCAGCGCACTCTACGCAGGTACCACCAAGCAACTACTCTACCGCCTCCAGACAATCCAGAACACTGTAGCACGACTCATTCTCAAACTCCCTGGAAGAACCAGCACCTCCCTTCACCTCAGAACCCTCCACTGGCTACAGAAAAGATGCCTTTTCAAGCTCGTCGCTCACGCCTACAAGGCTCTCCACAACTTTGGACCCACCTACCTCAACCACCGTTTGACACTCCATCATCCCACCAGAGAGCTCAGCTCCTCCTCCCTCATCCTGGCCCACGCCCGCCGCATCTCCTGGAACCATTGTGGAGGTCGTTCCTACTCCTACATTGCCACAAGTCCGGGAACGACCTCCCCCTCCACCTGCGCACATGCCCTTCGCTTATGGAATTCAGGTAAAGGCTCAAGACATGGCTCTTCGATCAAGGACAGAAGGACCTATCGCCTGGAGATCCCCCGGGATGACAACCCGAGCTTTGCAAGAACCCTCTGATTGATTGATTAAACTGGGTATTTAATTCCAATGTCGAGGTGCCTAAATAGTGCAAGCATACTACTTGCCTTCCCAATTTGTACCCGGTGTGACTTGGGGAAATTATTCAGAGGGCTGCGCAATTACAACCAGTATGTAATATTGAACCAAGAGCAAATAGATTTAGATTTAGTCTTAATTAGATTCACCTCAGCAGTTTGGGCAAGTGTTTAATTTAGGTGAGGTATTAGTTGTACACTGCCAACTAGATTTTTTTTTTCTTAAACTTTTGCTAAATGGTAAGATCTTGAAAGGGGAAACCCAACAATGCTAGACAAAGCATGTTCCTCACTTGCACACAGGTTACTATGTAAGGGAAGCTCTTCTCTCATTGCCTTAAAGCACGGCAATCTGCAGCACACTATCATTTCATCTGCTTCCTATTCTCACGCTCTCTCTTCTCTCAGGTGTATTTCCACACCGTAGCTTCCTTTTCTGGGTCTGGAGCATAAAAGCGCCGGGACACTCCTTTGGAGTAGCCGTTGCGCTATACAAGACCCATATATAACATAACATAACATATCCCTCGAAGCAAGTCTTTTGGTTTCCACCTGCTACTATGGTGAATTGTGGCAGAGTTGTGTCATGCATGCGAATGTATAAAGGTTTTGTTATGAACCAAGGCAGTGGTCGTATCTGCCTGGCCCAACTCCACTGAGATGAGTTGGAAACAACTAGTCAAGCGTTGACATCCCTAATCCCACACCAGAGGCTCATGCAGCTCTAGATGCTCATAAAAAAACAGGGAGGCTGAGAAGTCTAGCAGGAGCAGAGGAAAGGGAAGACTGTCTGCTCCCGCCTCCTGCCCCTTACAACTTCAGTGCTCCAGTGTTGTGGTTACCGAAATCAAACCTGACTCCAACCCCATTATCCAATGCAGTCACATGAGCGCAGACGGCCACCTTTATCAGATTACGGCCAATGGAAGCAGAGGCTGGGATCCCGTCCAGCAGGAGCCTTCGGTGCTTGCTTCTCCCTGTCGCAGATCACATTATCACCCATTCAAGCCACAAACAGGCGGCAAATTGGAGCTTTCCAAACACAAGGTTATGAGAGGGCTCAGCGTCGGCTTCGCAGGGACTGAGCTGCCTTTTAGGTGATTAGGTACGACGGGTAGTGCATGTCTCCATGTCACCCCCAAGCGTCCAGAAGAACAATCTGGAATAGGTACATGCAGCAGAGGAATATCAAATATCTCGATCTGTTTAAGAATAAAAAACATTTTAAAAAACGGATTCTTCCACAATGCACCTACAAAATTATCATAGTTCCTGACAGCAAAGCCCCAAAAGAGAAAGGCAGAATACATTTTGTTTTTACTGCTATTTTGTATTACATTGCGACTCAATGCATATTAAACACGGTAACCCACAGACAAGAGTTTCGTAATTTGATATTATTAAAGTGTTTCCTTGGGAATACTTTTGCACATGCCCAAAAGGTAAGGTCACTACCATGGAAGAAGACACTGGATGGTCAAATGATGAAATAATTAGTGGAGGTCACCGTAATGGTATGTTGACTGGTTTAGGAATCAATCTAAATTCGAAGTATACATTTTCTGTCCAACCTCAGCCAAATGAATCAGTCTAGTCTACAAGTGGCTTGTGAGAAGCACAAAGTATATGAAAAAACTATATGAAATAAAAAAAAACACCTCACCATGCTACGTACCGTTTTGTAATTGACTAAAAACAAAATCCCTTCATTGAAATGAGAATTCTCTTTCAAAGTATTGTTCTGCTGTCTCCATCCATTGGTCAGTTCAATAGTCATTTGTAGTTTTTTCCCTCCATCACAGAATGCAACTCAGGTCAGTCGGATTGCCCACATCAGCCATTTGCTCGTTTGCACTTTGAGCGAATGCATATTAATGTTGCACACAAACAGTTTGTGTGAGTTTGTGAGTGCGCGCAAACTTCCAGGACATTAACTTCCAACCCACTAGAAATGTACCTACATGGAACTATATTTCCTAGTGTGTAAATTCCCTTCAAAATTCAAAATACATGTTGTCAAGTAGGAAATGTGGTGTTTTGTAATCAAAAAATATGTAAATAACTTTGAGAATTGGGCCAACCTGGGAACATTCAGCTTTGCAACTACAGAGGGAAGGATTAGTATGGAAGGTGAGATAGAATACAGATTTTCATACTGCATCAAGAACAGGTTGATTCTCTGTACAGTGTTCTTTCACAGGGGGTGGGGGGGGTTGCAAGATATTTCCTTCTGCATTTCCATGTTTTTTGGTGCTTATATTTTCAATAGGCAAATAGGGTTCATCCACCCCTACTTACTTACCAATGCGCTATGCTGCACATCATCACCCATTGCATGTAGAGTCAGTCCTCCGCAAGGGCTGTTCAAAATTCCTCAAATTCATTGTCCATTTACTCAACTTTGTGAATAATGTGATTTAGTGGACGTGCAACAGGAAATATTTTTAGGGCACAAGCAAATTTATTGCATTTTGTTTTTGTGAATCTAGCCTTCATGATTGGCTGGAAGAGAGAGGAAATTGCATCGGATAAGACACAGAGAGAAATATTTAAGCCTTATCAAAGCTGTAGTTTCTGACTATTGTCTGTTTTTATATTTTTTCTTTGAAAGAGATATGTGGAAAGATGTGCTAGTCTGTAATTGAAACAGGCATTGCCACTAGGTCTGGTGCTGGCTATGAGCTTTTTGGCTTTGTCAGTGCTGGTTTTGTAATGGTGTTAACCTATTTGTGAAGGAGATGCTGATCATTCGCAAATATAAATATATATATATATATATATATATATATATCAATCAACAAATCCCCTCACGAATGGAAGGATGATGAAGCTGTGCCTCAAGCCACAGTATTCGACAAATAAAGAATACTGTGGCTTGAGACACGGTTTTGTCATCCTTCCATTCGTGAGGGGATTGGTTGATGTAATTGGAACTTACTTGGGTGGTCCACTCAGGCGAAGCGCCCTATGCTTTGGAGCAGCGGGGGGTTACGCAAGTGCAATATATATATATATATATATATATATATATATATATATATATATATATATATATATATATATATATATATATATATATATATATATATATATATATATGCAGTAAGACTCTTCAGCTTTGTAATCCCTTTCCCGTAGGACACAAAAAAAAGCACGGACCACCAAGTGCAAATCCTTTAATTTATTTTTGCTATTTCATTCCATGGTACAGCAAGATGGGGCAGCCATTACGCGTTTCATCCCAAGCGTGGGACTTGATCACATGACGCCATCCACCTATCAAAGTTTCTTAAATACTCACCACACTTTTTTTTGGAGATTTGTTTCACCAATTTTTTTAGGTTTAAGACCCACACCTCTTAAAGTGACAACACCATGCAATGGGTTCCAAACTGAGTTTCATCAACCATATTTACAATCAAATGCTTTTTTTTACCAAGTGTAAATCCAAAATCGGTTAACAAGATTAAGTAAATTACATAATTGATCAGTGGACCGTGGTCGTCCAGGCATGAATGCCTTAGTCCTGTTTATCTGGGGAGATTTTTTCATGTTTGGTTCAACGGCCTGTATCGAATCCACAATCAAATAACCTGTACAAAAGTGGAGATATAAATATCTATTTTACACTGTTGCACTAATAAATAAGTATAAATACGTTATAAATACATATAATAAATATGCTAAAATCATTAAAAAAAAATCCAAATAAAAGGAATTTTTTGTATATATACACTCAATTTGTGGAAAGATAGCCTTTGTCTCATTTTTTGTCCCACATGACCATTATGTTTTGAAAGTTTGATTGGAAACCCCCAATGCATTTTAATGTTCACATCTAATACATTTAAAAACATTTATATATATCCCAAAATACCAGTGCCTATGTGCAAATAACAACTTGTTAAGTGGTTTAAAAAGAAGAGTATTCAATTTTTAGGGAATACTTGCGGCAGCAAAACATGTTCCCAACCTATGTCTATATAAATATACTGACGATGTCTGAAAATATTAACCAACTATGATTCGGTTTTGGGGACTATTGTTATTGTTCTTTAAGGTGGCCTGCTAAAAGTAACTAGTTTGTATATTGAATGTTTTCACTTACGGTGTATAGTATATTTTAGTTTCAGCTTTTAAGGGTTATAGACAGATTGAAAATAATGTCTACTTGTCTACAAGCTTGCATGGAGTTCCTCGGAACTATTTAAGCCATTGGGTTGTTTACTGTCGAGGCTCAGAATGTAATGCATTTCCAGCAACCTAAGGTTCTTAACTCTGTCCCCACCTCGTTTGCTTCTTGGTACAGAGTCAACCAAAAAATATTTTAGATCCTTAGGGTCACCTTCATGATGTTTTTGAAAATGCCTGGCCACTGGATAGGATTGATCATGGTTCTTGATTGCGCGTAGGTGCTGGAGTACCCTCTGATGCCCTGGTAAGGTCATACTGCCAACATAGCGTAGACCACAAGGGCACTCCAGCACGTACACCACATGATCGGTTTTACAATCCAGTGCTTTCGTGATGGTCTTATTTGGCCCCCCAGGCTTTGCATGCCCTACACTTGTAGAATCCCTTTCTTTGTGTAAGCCAAGTACCCTTGGGTGGAGGACCAGCTGGGTCATTTTCCACTAGGGTATCCTTCATTGATGTCCCCCTTCTATACGTTATCATAGGGTTTCTAGGGACCGAGGCACCAATAATGGGATCCTGTTTTATTAGATGCCAATTTTGTTTGGTTATTTTCCTGACTTTTACATGTTCCTTGTTGTAATCTAGGATGAATCTGAACATGTTATTGGCATCATCCTGCTTATCTCGGGCAGTACGATTGCCTAATAGTTCTTCCCTGTCCACAGAATTGCATTTCTGCAAAGCCTTCTTTAAGCAATGGTTGCTATATCCACGTTCTTTGAACCTGGCAATACATTCATCCTGCGCTATCTGGAATGTAGTCTCATTGCTACAGATTCGCTTTATGCGCAGGAGCTCCCCATAGGGGATGCTCTGCACTAGGTGGTTGGGATGAGCACTTCTTGCGTGCAGGGTAGCATTGCCTGCCGTGGGTTTCCGATGCAACTTAGTTTCTAGATTCCCATTATCAATGTACACTTCAACGTCTAAGAACGTTACCATAGAACGACTACAAGTGGCTGTCAAATTTAAATGTAAATCGTTCTAATTAAGTGACTTGATAAACATCATTGCATCTGCCTCACTGCCATCCCACACCAAAAACAAATCGTCGATGTACCTCCACCAACTTTTGATATGTTTTTCCAGTGTACTTGAGTGTTTGGCCATCAGGACCTGCTCCTCCCACCAGCCCATGTGTAGACACGCATAGCTGGGGGAGAAGCTTGCCCCCATCGCCACACCCCTCCGTTGTTGGTACATCTTATCCTGGAACAAAAAAAGGTTATTTTCTAGGCATAGCTTGACCATGTTGAGCAACATTTTATTGTGTTCGTCATATTGGGACCCTTTCCTTGCTAGATAGTATTTTAAGGCCCGTAATCCATCATCGTGTCTAATAGATGTATAGAGGGAAGTTACATCTAAAGTGATTAATAGATATTGGTCACTCCATACAAAGTCTTTTATCTTAGACAAAAAGTCACCAGTGTCTTTGATATAGGAAACCAAATTAACCACAAATTCTTGCAAGAAAAAGTCAATAAAGATTGAAGTGTTTTCGAATATACCATTTTTGGTAGATATAATCGGCCTACCTGGTGGCTTTGCGGAGTCCTTATGAACTTTGGGTATAAAGTACAGTATTGGTATTGATGGATTTGGATTCCATAGATACTTAAATTCATCAGTTGTCAATATACCTTGCTCACGCCAAGCCATAAGTTTTGTTCGGAAGGCTGCATGGATATTATTCCAGATTGCTTTGTTGCTTTTACCATAGCAATGTTCTTCGCTGAGCTGTTTTAATCCTTCCTGCACGTAATCCTCCTTTCGCCACAGGACAACGTTGCCTCCCTTGTCGGCGTTTCGCACCACGATGTCCTTGTTGTTTTTAATTTTTGTCATAAGTTGGTAATATTGGAGTGACTTTTTGTCTTTTTTTGTTTTTGTTTTGCATGGTCGCCCTGATGGTTACTTTATTTAAGTTCTTTAAATCTGAAATCACTTGCTCCTGAAAAATGTCAATATTGTCCTTTATATATATATATATATATATATATATATATATATATATATATATATATATATATATATATTCACTGAAAAAACCATAGGTTTCACACCAGTTATAGTTAGCTGGAAATTTTACTCGCATAAAACCATTGAAATTCCCACGTTATAGTTAGTTGGACTCACTATAACTTGCACGTCTGCAATGCACTGCTGATGACGTCACATATTACATCACTCATGACAGTGTTTTTCTAAAAAAAATTGATTGGTTAACTGGCTTATTAAGTGTATCTTAGTGAATACACATATTAGCGAGTAATGTTTAAATATTTAAATATATGCATGAGTGATGTAATATGTGACGTCATCAGCAGTGCATTGCAGACGTGCAAGTTATAGTGAGTCCAACTAACTATAACGTGGGAATTTCAATGGTTTTATGCGAGTAAAATTTCCAGCTAACTATAACTGGTGTGAAATCTATGGTTTTTTCAGTGAATTTCAAAGGTTTTTTAAATGCTAATTCCCAACTATAACTGGTGTGTAACCTATGTTTTTTTCAGTGAATATATATATATATATAAAATTTCTATGGCAAAATGAAACCCCTCATTTTGTTCCTTTTCAAATTAAATGTATTAAGTGTTACCACTTTATTCCAATCAAGATGACTTCAGGTGTGCCATACTTTTGTCATAAGTAAGACTGTTAGCGTTCTAGTTGTTCTTTAGAACACTCTGGGACATTCTGTCATTGGGCTATAGTTGGGCTACATCTGGCTGATATTTGGGCTACATTTGGGCTCTTTTGTCTCTGGTGGCCATCTTGGGAGACTGCATATCAGAATTTTTTTAATGAAATATAAGAGGATTTAAGAAGTCACTCAAAATGTGCCCTACTTTTTCTTTCTTCAGCACTAATCATAATTTCTATGGCAAAATGAACCCCCTCATTTTATTCCTTTGCAAATTAAATGTTTTAAGTGTTCACACTTTATTCCAATCAAGATGACTTCAGGTGTGCCATACTTTTGTCATAAGTAAGACTGTTAGCGCTCTAGTTGTTCTTTAGAACACTCTGGGACATTCTGTCATTGGGCTATAGTTGGGCTACATCTGGCTGATATTTGGGCTACATTTGTTTTTTTTTGTCTCTGGTGGCCATCTTTGGGCTACATTGGGCTACATTGGGCTACATTGGGCTACATTGGGCTACATTTGGGCTCTAACATATATATAGCCTAATGTAGCCCAATATATATTTTTTCAAAGTTAATTTTCGTAAAAACCACTGGAGCATATATCTTGAGACATAGCAAAGGCACATCAGGGTACCAGTCCCTACAATTTTGCCAAGTTTGGTGGAAATCCATTCAGCCGTTCGGGCTAAAAGTGAGTCCAACCGCCCTATGGAAATTAACATGGGGAAAACACGTTTTGGGACCCCCCTTTTGTCTCGGCCCCCGCTTGACGGATCCCCCCGAAACTTTCAGGGAAGGAGCGGAGTGCAGCGAGGCAAAGTTAAGGAAAATTACAGGCAGATCCCTCATTCGGCGCCAAAGTTATTCCCAATAGAATGTTGCGGAATTCCTATGGAAAACGATCCTAACTATAACTACCTACTGGCGACCGCCAGTAGGTAATATATATATATATATATATATATATATATATATATATATATATATATATATATATATATATATTACCTACTGGCGGTCGCCAGTAGGTAGATATAGTTAGGATTTTTTCTCTATGGGATTTTTGAAAATTCTATGTCTAATAACTTTGGCGTTTGTGGACGGAATTGGCTGAAATATTCAGGAAAATGGAACATTTTGTTTCTGAGCAGCCCCTGAAAATTTGGGGGGGTTTTGTCAAGGGGGGGCCGAGAAAAAAGGGGGGTCCCAAAACGCGTTTTTCCCATTCATTTTTCCATAGGGCGGTTGCTCACTTTTAGCTCAAACGGCTGAATGGATTTCCACGAAACTTGGCAAAATTGTAGATATTGTTTGCCCGATGTGCCTTTGCTAGGTCTCAAGATATGTGCTCCTGTGAATTTTGAGTAAATTAGGTTTAAAAAAATATATATATCTAGAGCCGCGCCCCGGTGCGCGTACCGGCAAGCTGATTGGTTCTCGGGTGTCTGTAAACATTCGAAACAGTCCGCAGCGGCCGCCATCTTGTGTCTCGGTAGGATTGAGATACAAGAGGTGGCAAAAATCAAAGGGGGAAATGAGCAAAAGGGGGCAGGGTACACCCCCCTGACCCCCTAGTTTTGATGTGGGGGCCATAAAAGGGTCCCGCGGGTAAAAAAAAAAAAAAAAAAAAATCGATTTTCGCGGGGGGAGCGCCCGGTACGCGCACCGGGGAGCGTAGGGGGGAGCGTACCATGGAGATAAAAAATGACAGACTTTAAAAAAAAAAAAAACATTTATAAATTGGAGGTAGTTCTGAAAAGAACTTTTTTTTGTTTTTGTTGTTTTATATTTTTTTAGACTTTTTAAAACGATTTTATATTTTTTGGGGATTTTTGTCAGGGGAAAAACAAAAACAGGGATTCCCCAAAACTGCTCAACAGGAGCAAAAAAAATTGAAAATTTAGGGACTGGCAGGGCAGCGGTGTTGCTGTTTCTTTATGGCAATGAGTTCAACACTCTGCTCCCCATAGCAGAGCAGTTCGTCACACTCCGTGCACAGAAATGTGATGCCTGCAAACACCGGCTGTATGTTAGGGACCATTCTTCCACGGGGTGGTCCCGAAGGTGGTGCTCCACCAGTGGAGGTGCTGCCGCCATCTGTGGGTAAATTCCGTGCCAGCTCTCTGACACTCTCCCTGGAAAAGTTGTTTGGGTGTCTTCTTTTGACATGCCTGCTAAATTGGCATTTCCAAAACTATATTTTTTCAGAGGATTGCCTCTGGATAAAGTACTACCACATATTTTGCAGGTTACTTTTGGAGCATTGACTTTTTTTTGTCCTTCAGGGATGTCATAGAATTTCCAGATGAAATGGTCTTTTTTCTTCTGCTGAGGAGGGTCCTCATCTAAAAATCTGTCGGAATCACTGCTGGATGACTCTCTTGCAGCCATTGCTGTAGATCAGGAAAGTAGGAGATGAAGACAGTACACAGAACAGCTCTTGCTCTCTCCAAGTACAAAGCAATAGTGAGAGAAATGGGTGGGTTTCATACAATTTGAAAAAAAAAAAGTTCTGAACCAATGAAAAGTGTTATTTTAAAGTCACATGGTATGACGCGCTTACGCTACGCGCCCCGGGGCGCGTCCCGGGGCGTGTTTCATAAGCGCATTGGGGCGTTTACGTTGCGCGATCGTATGCGCTTCCGGGTGCGCTTACGCGGTGCGTCATAAGACGCATCTCGCGGCTACGCGATACGTGTCTTATGACGCAAGGCGTGGCGGCTACGCAATACGTCACGATGTTGTTTTCGTTCGCGGCAATAGCGCTATCGGGACGCTCCCCGGTACGCGCCCCGGGGCGCGCCGCAAGATTGCGCTTACCCGTGCGTTCACCGGTCCGCGCCCCGGGGTGAAAAAAAATTTTTTAAAAAAATGACATAATTAAACAATATAGAATTCGCTTTAAAATGTATTATTTTTTATAACTATAAAGATTTGCTATTAAAAAACCTATGAAATTCACTGAAAAAACCATAGGTTATAGACCATATATAGTTAGGAATTAGCATTTACAAAACCTTGAAAATTCACTGAAAAAACCATAGGTTATAGACCATATATAGTTAGGAATTAGCATTTACAAAACCTTATTTTACTCACACAAAACCATTGAAATTCCATATATAGTTAGTTGCACTAACTATATATCGCGCACCCGCAATCCACTGCTGATGATGTCACATATTACATCATTCATGACATGGTCAGTGACATCACTGATGACATCACTGATGACATCTCAAATGACATCACTGATGACATCTCATTTGACATTACTGATCACATCACTGATGACATCATTCATGTGATGATACGATGAACCTCTTCAGACTCTAATATAACCTTAGATACACTCAGTGTAAACAGACACTCACAGACTGTCACTCATCCATGGAGTTACTCACACACCTAGTCAGTCTTGCAAAGAATCAATCACACCTCCATTTCCTCAACTATATAGTTATACACACCTTACTTATTGAAACATATACTAACAAATATTTACTCTCTTATACAATCCCTGATACAAGTTCACAATGATCCATACAGCCACTCACACATTCACTGGCTCTTATGCACAGTTATTTATATATGTCAACTCTCACATGTACTGTGTTTTACATATGTACTTACTTTGACATGTAGCACTGAGATATCCATTCACTCACCAATACACTCATGCACACAGTCAACCGCCCATACAGCTGTTTCCACATGCACTTTTGAACCCATACATCTAGTTAATCAACTGCTCACACATCTATGCACATAGTCATACACCTCCCAGACACCCACACACACACTCAGTCTCCCATACAAATACTTGGGCAACCAATCAATAACCCATATAGTTAGTCATATAGCTAATGATCAACACATGCATCAGATTACAGAACAACAGACACAATGATGCACAAATTAAAACAGTTTAGTCACTAACCCATGCACTCAGTGAGACACATTTAATCACTCACTCATACAGTCAGTCATGCACCTACTAAATCCTTTATCCAGACACTTATACATCCACTCATTCTTCAATATGTAAGACATATTTTAACTTTACAGAAACATACAGTCACTGGATGTTGTCATCAGTGATGTCATCAGTGATGTCATTTGAGATGTCATCAGTGATGTCATCAGTGATGTCACTGACCATGTCATGAATGATGTAATATGTGACATCATCAGCAGTGGATTGCGGGTGCGCGATATACAGTTAGTGCAACTAACTATATATGGAATTTCAATGGTTTTGTGTGAGTAAAATAAGGTTTTGTAAATGCTAATTCCTAACTATATATGGTCTATAACCTATGGTTTTTTCAGTGAATATATATATATATATATGTATTGGCTAAAAGCTAATATATATTTTGGTCTCAAAAAACACACATTGGCATAGTACTCGCTGACAACGAAGGGAACTACTTTGTGTGCGTATATGCTCCGTTTGAAAGAGCAGAATTCTCTCACTTATAGAGAGTTAGTCAATGGCTAAAGTGGGCAGATGCACTGCACCATGCTCTATGCTATAGTGGGCAAAAAAAATGTGGATGGCACAAACACAGATGAATGGATGAAGATGACTGTCTGAAAGCCCATACAATTAAGGACAATATATTCATAATGTTATTTCAATTTAAAGGTCTGGACTAGCGCCAGACTTGAAAAAGCTACAATTGACAGGATATGTCAAACATAACTTTTGGTGTGCTGATTTGTTTTGCAATTCGCATCGTGGTTGTAAATTGTCTTCATTTATTCAGAGTTATTTCTCTCCATGATGCTATGTCATTTGTAAGTACAAAGAGAGGGAATAGCTCACCTGAAACGTCAGTCACCGACTGCTTCTCCAGCACTCTACAATCTGTAAATTTCAGGGATGTCCATTACTGGGTCATTAGTCATATGCTAATTGAAAACAGCTCAGACGTGCAATGAAGACTGTAGACTTAACAGTGAAAACTGCGCCGTCGAACGATATTTGTCAGCATTTGAGCTGTTTCACGACATGTCTTCTACTGGAACAATTGAAGGAACATTTTTGCCTCTCAAGGTCTTCTTAATGCGAACAAAGTTTCCAAGGAATTGTTTATAGGGTCGCCACATTGCCATGCACTGCCGATAGCCACCTCTGTGCCTTTGAAACACATTTTGCGACTTCGCAAGCAGTAAAATGACTGTTTGCATGAAGGGAGGGGTTCTGTGGGCGTCAACAACCATTGGTAGTTGCGTATCATCTCCTACACCTTAGAAGTGTATGAATTAAAGTCTAGGACTATAAGGGCGAAGTCAGGAACCTCACTGACAGAAGAACTTAGAGGGACATTTTTTCATGCTGAAGAAGAAATGAAAATTGACACTTCCAAAATGTTGAGGGTATTATTTTGCCATTTTTCAGGAATTGAATAATTAAAATGTTGCTATTGTGTATAACATTAATTTACAAGAAATACCATCTTCATTAAGTCAAGATTAAGGGGCTCTTTTCGAATTCCCTAGTAAAATTAGGTGGAAATTGTGCCCAGAAAATTACTTCCTCATGAGGTTTCAGCTAATCTCAGGTGCAGAATTGAGTCATTATATTGAGTTACATAGCGGTTTATGCGTATCCGGACGATCACTTTTGTGACTCTCCAATGGCGAAAATTGCAAATTCATATCTATGAGGCCACGCAAAGACACTATGCGTGGCTTTGGAAGGCCATATATATATATATGGAGTAAGGCAAGGCAGCCTAAAGCGCTTACTCTGCATCAAGGAGGCTTTCCATGGGAATCACCTCCAAATCCCCAGAAATGAGGGCCATAGTTTGGAATGGGAGGTAACGAATTATTGTATTTATTTATTTGTGCATTTTTATATAGCGCAAACTTTACCCCGAAGTGTCAGAGCACTTTACAATAGAACCAGTTACATTACATAGGGACTTCAGCGTACCATTTATCCCACATTCCGAGAGGAAAAACACAAAATACTGCATTCTCCTCTATAAGGGTTCACCTCACAAAGGGGCCGATTAGGATGGCGGACGGACTTGCGTCCATCTGCCATCCCAGAGGTGGAGGGACCGTCCGCATGGGCTGCGGCGGTCCCTCCGTGCAAATTAGGATGTGACCGCCACCCTGGCGGTCACATCCTGGATATTTAACATTGCGGCGGGTGCTGCTTCAAGCAGCACCCGCCGCAATGTTAAAAGTGCATGTTTTACATTTACATGCACAAAGCGGCAGGCACCGCTTTGTGCCTGCCGCTTTGTGCATGTAAATGTGCCATGTGCACCCCCCACCCGCCTACACCCTGGGGGCCCGCAACGGGCCCCCAAAATCAAAAGTACACATGCTTTTCCACGGCGGAAAAACCGCCGCGGAAAAGCATGTTTACTAATGCATCCTAATTTGGCTGGCGGTGTCTGATAGACACTGCCAGCCAAATAAGAGCTTTTCCGCCGCGGTTGTAATCCGACCGCGGCGGAAAAGCAGCGGACAGAAACCAAGACCCACCAGCCATCGTAATGCGGCGGTGGGTCTTTGGTGACTCCGCAGACGATTTTCCGCCTCCTCCGGGCCGGCGGTGGCTTCCGCCGGCCCGGAGGAGGCGGAAAATCCTCCATCCTAATCGGCCCCATAATTCGTACATGAAAATAACCTGAATCTTTGCAGTAAATTTGCGCTAACTGTAATACTGATTTGACTCATGCTCCCATTTACAGCAGCATCAAAATTACTGGCCTTATCGGTTATTTTATTTGTGAAGCAGTCCACAGGATGCAGCTCTTTACCACTTCTCTAGAAGGAAATCACTTCCCATTCAAACCCCCAAAAAGGTGTTACCAAAATTGTTAAAATAAAGCAGAAAAACATATAGAAACGCAATTTCTGCATGGTCTTCCCTAGGTATATCTTAATTTGCTATAACTTCACAATTACAGCCTGCCGTAAATTAATTACTGGTATTGTAGATTATCTCAAGGCTCTCAGCCTACTCTAAACATGGACCTATGATTTCCACAGATTTAAACCAATTCATATTTTTTGTACCTCTCACATACATGTAGGCTGTTGAAGACATTTGTTAACATTTTGATATGAGAAGGGATGTCATTTATGGGCCAGTAATCATGGCCACTATTTTGGTGCTTGGAGTAGCTGGGGAGCACTGGGAATCCAATGTATTGTATCGATTGTATATGTAGATTGTTTAAAATGAATATTACCTAAGCTTTTTCTAATTTCTGCAGCAGTTTACTAGTCCCCTTTAGCAATAATTGTTTCTTTAACATGCTTCAAGTTTGGCTTTTCAAAAAAGCATGTTAAAAACATCACCAAAGCTATGAGATGTGGCTTTTATTTTGATCTCTGAGAAAAAAATTCAAAAAGAATGCAGCGATGTAAAAACAAAACAGGAAAAACTGTTTACTGTACAGTTATGAAATAATGAATTTCATACGTGATAACCAGAGGCGGCTCAGAGCAGTAACGCTGTGGGGCGGGGAGGCAAGGCGGGGCTGGGTGGGGAGTAGTGGAGTCTGACATATGATGCAGATATTTATTTACGTTTACCTTCACCGTCTTATGTCGGACTCCACTACCACCCCCCCACCCAGCCGCACCCTGCCTTCCCTCCCCACAGTGTTACTGCTGCGAGCTGCCACTGGTGATAACTCAGATCACTTTTCGTATATATAGTCCATCACTTAGCAGGAGGCAGAATTATAAACCACATAGATCATAGCATGAGCTGGGAGAGGGATACTTCTCTATGGGAGCAAAAGCCCACTTTGTATTTTTAAGACTTAATAGGTCAACAGACAGCTTTGCTTTCAAGTCATACCTAAAAACGTAGTGTGGCCTGTCGTGATGGTCAAAACATGTGTGATGTCACTTCTACGGTATAATTGGGGTTAGTGTGCAAGTTGTCGGTTGAGGCTTCACTATGATTTGGGTGACTAGATTGTGATAGTTAAAGGAAAGAGTGAGCAAACCAAAGGAGACAAGTTCTTTAGCACTAAATCACCTGGTAAACTGTCCACAATTATCAGGCATTAGGAATGAAGGAGGGGGATGGCCCTAGCAACATCTTTATAAGGCTACTTGAATTAAGTTTATTTTAACTGCTTCTGAAAGCAGGAGCATTTTTATTCAATCTTAAAGTTATTAGAAAAATGTGAGCTGACGTAGCGTCTGATATAAAGTTTAGGTTAATGGGATACTCCATCACAAACTTGAGGTATATCCTGTCTGTGGTATTACAAGTGGATAATATCCCATAGCACTTGTAATATGGTAGACAGAATATCGGTCACATTTGTGAAGAAGTATCGCATCTATCAAACTCTAAAATAGGCCCATTGTTTTTTGTTTATCCCAAAGCTAGGTAGGACAGGCCCCAAACATGGCGCAAAGGACCAGGCAAGAACATTTAAATATAATAAATGTTAGGGAAGTATCAACATGTGTACACCATCCTGTACCGCTATTCCAAGAAGGATATTCCAGGCATTTATCAATATAATCCCTCTCCATTAGCAGCTTGTGAGATTGGATGCAGTCACTGAACGTGCTCCCCCGTGTAGGGTTGATGGTACGTTATTTCAAAGTTCTTGACAGTATGGGAAACCTATACATGCAATACTTAGCTTTTTAAGTGTTTAAGTATGACTTCATGAACATAGAAGTGGTAACTATTCCTTATTCATCAATGGAACTAAAACTAAATTAAGAACCAATCCATAGAGGTCAAGTTAAAAATAAAAACGCCCGCTTACACAAGCAATAGCACCAAAGTCATATTATTGGCAAAGATACTTCACAGTATAACAACCACCTGAGGATTCGCAATGGGCAACCATCCATATCAGCAGGCAAAAATAAACTACCATGTTTTTGTCTTTTTTATATTATCGTAAAACTTCACATCAATCTATAACCAGAGCTAGCCAACTACTAATCATCAAACAATACAGGGTCTACTCCAAATTTAGCAATCACATTCTGGTACAATCACTTAAATATGATACAAAAACTGAAACAACACCTACAAACTACATTTTACTGTGATCAATGACAATCTTTGATCTGTAAAGGCGCCCACTTTCCTAAAGAGATTCAAACATACAAATGTCGAAAAGGCACTGTACAAATTAATTTAACATAATAAAAACAATCACTGACAACATGCACTATAACTAGCAAAAAGCCTAGTGTCACTTATCAGCACTGTTCAAGAACGGATCATGTTAAAAGAGGGAGACACAGCAATTATTGTCTGGGCAAGATTGATATCAGCCTCAGAGGCACTTTGGGGAAAAGAACTTCAAGGGACTAGAAAGGTCGACTCGTGGTCAGCTAATGGTGCTGCAAGCAAGACATACCTCCTGGTGTACTGTGTGCATTTCCTGACGAGGGGAGGTGGTTAAGCCATTGCATCCTAACTGAGATATGCCAATCAATAGTCATTAAAGCTCAGACTCATCCATTATAGAACACATGCTTACATTAGAGGCTAGAGCACACACACTGCATACGTTACAGCTCGCATGCCAATTATTATGATAAAAAATACTAAACGTTACACCAAAAAAGAATTCATTCAAGTGAATTCAGCACTTGGGCAATCTGTCGCACACCACCAGTACTCAAATAAATATTCTTATGATAAATTTTAGTTGATCATATTACAAAGTGGAAATATAAATGATGTTAACTATCACTATACTACATTTGTTCATCAACCACATTTGATAGTGATTATGATATACAAAGTTTACTGACATTTGGTTTGTAGTTCAATATTCTCTATGTGTAATCACAAATTCAGTCGCTCTTGCCCGTCTTAGCTTTGCAGGGTAGACTCCTCTTTTCATCATTAGATCACGCTTGCTCTACATAACTCCCATGATATCCATTTAGAAAATAAATACTTCCATCCATCGAAAGCCAATGTTGCAGAAAGGCTACACATGACTTTTTATAATCACAAATGAGACTTTTTCGGAAAAAAAATACCTTCAACCGTGAATAGTAAAGCCATCTCAAATGTGCCCTTTCAGTCTTACATCCTTCCATCCAATAGAAATTTGTGCATATCCTCCAATCTAAACATTACATTTGGAAGCTTTACTACTGCTCTCTTTCTCTCGATGGATAGATAGATAGCTTGACAGACAGACAAAGTTGACAATAGCTACTCTGGAGTTAAGATTAATTCAGAATTTCCATTGAAAAGATTTGTTTTCTATTGCTTTGGCTTTAATGGATCTGCATGAAGATTTCCTCCAGACAGTAAATGTTGTTTAGGTTCAGCAAGGTCCAACTATGGGCCAAATTCTTAAAAAGTCAGAAATGTGCTCATGTAAGCTTCTTGATTGGATGTAGATTTCCACTGAATGGCATTCACAAAATATTTAGGCCCAGATGTAGGTAATAGCAATTTACCGAATGGTAAATACCGAATTTTACCGATTCGGTATTTACAATTCGGTAATTGCTATGTAGGTAAATAATTCGGTAAAAATACCGAATCTGTAAGATTCTGTAATTACCGATTCGGTAATTACCGAATCGGTATTTGCCATTGATTCCTATGGGCCTTGAAGCCCATAGGATTCAATAGCAAATACCAATTCAGTAATTACCGAATCGGTAAAATTACCGATTTTACAAGGGGGACAGGGTGTCACTTTGACACCCTGTTGCACCCCTGTTTCGGGCTTGTGTGCCATGTGACACACATACACGCCCTTAGGGCATGTCTGTGTGCCACATGGCACAGGTGCATATGCACAGATGTGCATGTACACTGGAATTTGTTATTTACCATGGAATAGCATTCCATGGTAAATAACGATTCGGTAAGGGCCTGTGGCACTGATTACAGTGCCACCTACATATTGATTTACGGAATCGGTAAATTTACCGATTCTGTAAATATACCGAGTCTGTAAATATACCGATTCTGTAAATAAAATGCCCCCTACATGTTAATTCCCAAATACCGGTCGGTAACGGCCGAAATCGGCCGTTACCGACCGGTAATTGGCGAGCTACATCTGGCCCTTAGAGTCTTCAGGCGGAACCCTGTATGAGTTGCAGATTTCTAGGAATAATTATATTCGTACGAGAAAATGACATGCACATGTTAGAAAATGCACCTCCTAAGATTTTTCCTATTTTCTTTCCAGGAGGAAAATGTTTTCCCACTGGAAAAACCAATTTCCCATGAACCCTATCGATTTTACGGATAGTCCCTTCTACATAGGAAATAGATCTCTTCTCACGTTTGAAATGTCTAAATGATGAGGTATTTCTAGGGTGGAAAGAGTAGTGTATTTCTTTTTGTGGCTATTGCCAAACGTCTAGAGCATTCCTGTCCTGGAACACCCACTGCCCACCCACAGGTAGAGATTTACTCACTCGGAAAAATGTATGTGAGTACATACTTATGGGGGCAAAACTGACTTCTTTGAATTACAGATATAAATTAGCACTCATAAAAATTGAGTTGTGATTGTAATTAAGAGTTACATTTGCAAATTGATACGTGATACAAGTCATATTAATGTAAATGGAAGCCATTTAAATAGCCGGTGATTATTCTGACACCATTTTGTGACCAAAACTCAGCAGACCATTCTCACTCACAGGACATCACAATTTGTAGAGATGGTTAATGCATGTCCACATCCCCTCCCCTGGATTCCAGCAGCGTCGTCAGCCTCACTTCTGACTTTCTATCTCCCACCCAACACCACCTGTGCAAGATCTCAGAGTCAACCCTGATACCCAACTATATCAATCTGAAGAAACACCTACATTCTTGAAATGATCACTCTCTAAACCAATTTTAACTAATCAGTAATATTCAACACTATCCATGTTATCGCTCATCCTATTCAATGATTTCCACAATAGCAATGTAGATGGACCAATGGACAATGCCACCACGCACAAAAAATCAGATTTTAAATACATTGCTGCCACACATTTCTGTTTGCTCCCGATGCACAGGGCCACAGAACTACATGATTTGACAACCACAGCATTTTCAGCATAATTGTGGATATAATGCACTTGACACAGAAACTAATATCCACTGCATAGTTTTCAGATTTAAGCAAAACCATTAATTGTACTTGAAACCGATCAAAAGGTACTTGAAAAATAACACCACTCATGGCAGGACCAGAAAAGCTCTTACTACCCTGTGTCGTTGTATTGTACATGAATCCAAACCAAACAACACCCCCTTGTTTTGAGAGTGTGAACTCAAACTAAACAGGCAATTGACACCCAAAGAGAGGACTGTGCACTGGAATATCCCTTGACATATTTGCACAATGCTCGATGCAAACTGCTCCAATGTAAACTACTCCACAGAACCGTACACCTCATTAATTGCATAGTATATATCCCAATGCCCCTAGTGAGTGTCCACCATGTCACCAAACCAGTGCTGATATCACCCAGTTCATCAGCTCTCCTTTTGCACTGGGAGTCAGCTCACAAGCTAGTGCAGGAGGTAACCTACAGAGCGTATCCACATGCACTAGAGGCGAATACACAGGGTATATATATATATATATATATATATATATATATATATATATAAAAATAAATGCTGCTGAAAAGTTAAAAAAACAGATTGACAGATTTGATGTGGCTGATTGCTAAGAGACTGACAGCCATGCCTTGGAAGTCAGTGCATGCTCCGTCACTGGATTTTTGGAAGCAAAAACTATTAAAATGGGTAAAGATGGATGATGGCACTCTCAGTATACTGCAAAAGAAATTGAGGGGAAGAGTAGGTGCCAAGTTATGGGACTCAATGATTCTTACACCAAAGGCCAACTAAATGCAAAGTTCACTTTGGGGATGACACAGTCAGGAGATGCTGTGAACCTAGTAGCACTGAGCATACCGAACCCTTCCGCGATACTTATACTAGGTTGGATGAAGATGGTCTATATATATTGTACACATTTCAGATCTTGTAATGCAGTGGTGGCTGATGTGCGCAGCAGTTCTTGACTGTTTGATTGCCAGGAATGTAGGCTATCCACCAACTGCGTGTGATAATCAGCACATAATGCACTTTCTAAATGCCTGTGGTTGAAAGTCTCATTATGTTCTGTTTTGATGCTGACCATGCCCTTCTTTGATCTTTATTATGTTGTATTGCTTTGCAGTATATACTGTGTCATAACACTATAGTCACTGACTGACTTGAAAGAGGGACACTGGTCTACATTTTGTATGACAAGTCATTTAACTATACAACAACATAGTTTATTAAAAAATAAAAACACTCATGACAGCACACTGGCAGATTCTTTCAAAAGGTCAGCTGGTCTCTTTTGAGCTACTTATGGCTGCTTGTTCAATTATTTAACTGGTACTAATGAGCTGAAACTTTGCCCTAGCAAGTTTAATGTGCATTAAAATAACAAAATAATTTAATGATACAAACACAGAATTTGCTGCATAAGCTGCATTTTGTGCCTTTTCTTGCCGTACAATGTAGTAAAAAATATACAAAAATAGTGATGGATGGAAAGCTTGAATTAATCTCAGCCACTGGTAATTACTCGGGCCTCGTTCCAGTCCATCGATATCTTGCACAGCTTGCTACCTCAGATTAGACCCAGACATATGCAAATCAGTCATGACCCTGCTCCAATAGGAGCAGTCCAGCCTGAAATGCCAGGCAAGGTCTTCCCCGAACCGAAACAAAAGCAACCTAAGACCAGTTTTGCCCGTATTAGACCTTGTCAGTAGGGTATAGCTTGGTTTCAGTGACACAGTGGCATACCAGTCCCACTGAAGGCAGTGCACTGAAATATGCAAAAAAGTGATGAATGGAATGCTTGAATTATTTTCAGCCACAGGTAATTACTTGTGTCTGCATCTCAGTCCATCATTATTTTGCTCATCAAGCCACCTCACCTTGGACCCAGCCCTATGCAAATCAGTTTTGACACTGTTCCAATAGGAACAGTCCAGCCCAAACTGCCAAGCTCCCTGAATGGGTTTCGCCCCTCATTAGGTCTTATCAGTCGGGTATAGCCCAGTTTCCGTGTCACAGTGTGCACAGGCCCATGTTTGACCATATCTCTCCCATATGGTAGAAAATCATGCTGTGTAATTTCGTTTCTTAGTCAAGCAATTCTAGTAGCCCTCTGTGTACCCTCTCATTGAGGATATTAAATTAGCTGGTGCAAACTCCAACACAGCCCGTTCAACTTTAAAAGAATATTCCTTATTGATTAAAGGTTGTGAAAGCTGAGAAGAGCTGGACATTGCCTCTCTCAGGGTGTCGGGGCGTTCTGATGCTCAGTTAGCAGGCTTCCTGAAGCCAGACCGTTGACGCACGCCAAGCAGAATCAGCGTGCCTTCGCCCATCCGCAAGACTTCGAAGTAACGGCTAAGGACAGAAAAACAAGAACACGTCTTCTCTATGGCTGCCCATGATGAGTCCAGTAGGGCCAGGCTGGTGGGGCTTACATCCTTGCAGCTAAGCCTCACTTTGGCACTGATGCTCTCCGCATGCTGGGAAGCAGAATCCCTGCTGGCTTAGCTAGTGCCTAGCCAAGAGGAGCAACAAACGTTAGGGCCTCAAGAAGAAGGCGTTGAAAAGCACAGGCGTTATTTGACAAATCTGCAGGAGCCTCCTGAAAACAAGAGTCTCATACACAGGAAAGGGATTGAAATATAGCTCATGAGAAGCAATCACCAAGGACTAGGGGGAGGCACGGTGGATCAGCAACATTTCAAAAGTACGCTTGTAAATGCCCTGAAAATAATTAGCAGTTTATGTTATTTAGTAGCTCTTTATTTTTCAATTGGAACTGTATAATTGTCGTTATGAACCAATCTAATAAAGCATTGATTCATACATGAGCTTGATTTCCTTTTAGCATGCAAATAATATGTATCATGTACAAAAACTAAAAGCGTAGTTGTCTGCCAGGATTTTAAAAGACTGCATAGTTCTTTGATAGAGGTCCATTAACCCTCTGTATTCATGCACAATGGGCAAAATAACATCCTTTTTTTGGAACCAGCACAAAAATGTGTGAAGTGCTGGGATTTCCGGGCACAATCGGTGAGAGTATACGTTTATATATAAAAAACATATCTTGTCATTTTTAGGCCTCCCATCATGTTGCACGGCATTTTATTACCTTACAGTAAGCTTAGAGCCCACCCAATACTTACACTGAATGCTTTATTGTTGCATTCATTTGCTTGCTTCTAATTCGCTAGGTTTCTCTTCCTCCTGTTGGGTGGTACATCGCTCCCTTGCAGCTTGGGCCCATTAAGTGTGTTTTTCCACTGCTATGTTTTTAGGCCCTACTTTTCTATTTTTGTTTAAGCACTCTACAAACATGTATCGGTTTTCCTGCTGTCTCCCCATGCCATGCTTGCTGCCCGTTTGCTTCTCGCACTCCCATTGTGTTTTTATCCTTGTGATTCTCACCACATCCGTGTTGCACTATCTATTGTTTGTTTGCTCCACCCCATATTCCTCTCTCTGTGTTTGTTCCCCTCTTTGTTCCTTCACACTACCCTCTGCGTTGCTTCCCCCTACCTGCGTCCCTGTGCTGTTTCTTGCCCCTCCTACTGTTTCTCCCTTAGTGTTGCTTCACCCCACTCAGTGTTGCCTCCCTTTATTGTCTCCCCCTCACTATCCTTGCTTTGTGCAATCACTCCCGTTGCTTCCTGCTGCCATATTGCTTCCCCCATCCTCACTGTTGTGCCCCCCAATGAGGCTCACCCCTAACAAAGCTACTTTATTTGTTACCAGTCCAATTCAGATCAGCAAACTGAAAACAATTGCTTGTGTAATTTTGTGCGAGCACACCTGCTTGGTTTGTGGCCTATAAAATGACACACCCGACTCTACAGCGTAGCTAGAACCAATGGAAAAGCCAAAACGTCCCAAAGACGAGGTCTCTTGGCTTTGCCAATGCTTTTTGATTAATACTGTTAATCACTCCCTAAGAGGTCAATTTTTAACTTGCAATATATTTCTCCTTTCACTTCCAAGGATAATCTCAAAGAAGAGAGAGGTTAAAGAATGAATGGGAATGGAGATTGCTTCCCCTTCTCCTCTTGTAACAAACATTGGCCTTAAGACTTAGAGAAAGGACAAGAATTGAACCGTTGATGGAGCTTTGCATAACT
Organism: Lissotriton helveticus; assembly: GCF_964261635.1. Lineage (NCBI taxonomy): Eukaryota > Metazoa > Chordata > Amphibia > Caudata > Salamandridae > Lissotriton > Lissotriton helveticus. The sequence goes on from NC_136061.1 coordinate 1,288,035,703, forward strand.
ATAGAGCACCCCTTACTTGCTCTATACACAAATGATGAGTTTCCAAATGTACAACTCAGTGCAACCAGGCCCATGGCTATTGAAGCTTGGGTACAATGCAAACTGCATGCAGCGTATTTAATACAGGAGAGCCATCAGTGGTTTCCATCCTTCTCTGTCTGCCATTAAAATGAATCTATGCCTGTAACTACACCAGCAGAGTGACTGGCAGATGTTTTCTGAAACACTGCTAAATTCCCCACTGACATTTGTTTTGTTCATCTAAACAGTAAATAAAAAGGCCCAACGATCCCATCAAAACCACATTGTTCACCGGCATACGGTTCAGAGACCACAGTCTGAGCCGCACACAAAGGGACATAATTCAGCTTTTCTCCAGAAGAGAGTCCCTACTCCCAATCTTTCAGGATTCGAAAGGCCCTCCCTGTGGATCCACCTTGTAAACTCTACTTGGGGCACTGAGTGGGTCTAGAGGGCTGAAGGCACTGAGGCAACAGAATAGCCTCCAGCTTGTGAACTGAAACCAAGATACCCTATTGTCGCTCTGTACAACCATATCTTACAGGAACAGAATGCCCTATTGAAGAGAACAATGGAAAATACAGTGGCTTCGCTGCGGGCGGGGTGGTTGTGCCAGTGGCCTATCTAAATATGTCCGGGCCGCCCTTTTTACCTCATCGCTAGTGACAGCCAGAAAGAAACAGACATTGCTCTCTCAGCCTGGGAACAGCGATGTTGTTCCTGTTCACATTTGCGGTTTACTTACTGAACCGAACAATTCCCTGAGGGAAATGTTCTTTGTCCACGATGGTGTGGTCCTGTAGTTTTTTCAGGTAACATATACTTATGTAGTTGTATGAGTTCAGGTTGTGGGTGGGACACGACGGAGAACTGTGGAGTTCAGGGAGGTTCAGCATGTGGTTACCCTGCCTGAGCCTCAATGAGACCTCAGGTACCCCTTCCCCACGGTGGAATTTTAAAAATGGGAATGGGGCACTCAGCCTTAAAGAGGTCCCGGGAACCCCATTGTCACAAGTAACTATATGTCATGCCCTAAAGTAACTATAACGCTTTCCTTAGCCATGCACAGCTAATGACCCCACATATTATATCACTCCTGACACGTTCTATGACATCATTGATAATATAACTGCAACATTCACCATGCACTGCTAATTACGTCCCATATTACATTACTCGTGAAATGTTCTTTGACATCATTGATAACATCACTAAAAGATATGAAATTGCATCATTAGACTTAGATGTACATGTTTCTCCATGCAATTTCCCATAGGAATATTTAACACAATAATAGCCTGAACTGCTGAACAGAATTATACCAAATTTGGCAGAAGGAAAGATATTGGTTCAGGAAGAGTGTTTTTTGCAATGTGGTGCTAATCCATTCAGTAGTTTTGGAGTTAGTGAAGGAAAAATACATTTGTGTATCTAGGGACGAATATTCACAAGCTGACAGGAATGCCATGATTGACTGGCTGCAACCTGAGAGGCAAGTTGCGACCGCCATTTTATCTATTGGGACACAATCACTGGGCCTCAAAATGAAAGTCTGAAGTGATTTGCGGGCCATGGTTGTGATAAAGGGGTCGCTGAGGGACCCCAGATGGGTAAGAAATCGCCCAAAACGGTGTTTGTCTTCCAAGTTCAGGGATCCGCAGCTTTGTCGCATTGCTCAGTACAGCCCCCGTGTGAATTCACGATGGATCTGTGGATCCAGTGCAAAATATAAAATATAAAATGCATCCACTCTTAGACCCATTTACACACACTCTATACCACTCATACAATCAGTCATATACCCATACAGGCACTCACTCACCCACTCACAGACCCATCCAGTCAGTCACACACACCCACTGACCCATACAGCTACTCACACACCCACTTATTGAGCTATACAGCTACTCACACACCCACTCTCTTAAAGCCAGTCTCACACCCACTGACACACCCTCAAAACTGCTCACATATCCACTCACACACACAAACCAATTACACACCCACTCACAGTCCCATACAGTCACTCACACACCCACTCACTGACCCATAGTCACTTCACACCTTCCCACAGACTTATAAAGCCACTCACACACCCACTCGCAGACCCACAAAACCAATCACACACCCATTCACAGATCCATAAAGCCGCTCACACACTCACTCTTCGACCTATACAGACACTCACAGACCCACTCACTGAACCATACAGTCACTCACACAGCCACTCATTGACCCATACAGCCACTCACAGGCCTATACGGCCACTATCACTCCCACTCAAACACCCACAAAATCTCACACACCCTAAGAACCACTCACACACCCATACAGACACACACTCACTCACCGACCCATACAGCCCCTCACACACTCACACACAGACCCATACAGCCACTCACACACCTATAAAATCTGAACATATTTGTAACGTCCCTGCAACCATATAATTATATACATGCACACACATACACACACATACACACACACACATATATACATGCACATACACATATATAAATATATGCACACACACACAAACATATGTTTATATATATATATATATATATATATATATATATATAAATATATATATATATATATAATCCTCCAAAGATTGCAGGTAATCCGCGCAGCTCCAGAACGAGAGGGCGTGTCACCAAACCAGTACCTGCAGACTAGTAAAACATAGCCACTAGACTCCCTCTTGCTCAAGAAGGAGAGTGACATAGCTCCGGGGGTTAAAAGAACAGATTTATTGGTTTTCTTTGCGCTGGCAGTCTTGTCCCAGAAACGCTGGGCAGACGCGTTTCAGCCATCCATTGGCCTCATCAGTGCCCCTCTCAGCTGCCTTCTCGCTGTTTACAGGGGTCCGTTGTAGCGGTGTTTTAGCCTGTGACCACTCTTGGTCATGTGATCGCTGGCCCCACCCTATTGCCTCACAGGTGTGGGACAAATTGCGCTTTACTGCAGTCCCGCTGCATGCTGGGCGTTGAAGTCGTTCGTCAGAGTCCATACAGTGAAGGGGTTTCCAAAACACCAGGTGGTGCTTCCAAAATTAATTGGCCGATGGCTCCACGCCCCTCCACAGCCGGATTTGCAGACAAAAACTGTTCTCTGTCCCCTTATCAGGCAAACGCCACGCTTGCCTCCTCTCTCCCCATGTATGTAATCGTCTCCAAGTGGAAAATCCAACGCTGGGGGGGCGGCGCGTTTCAATACAATCCTCCAAAGATTGCAGGTAATCCACGCAGCTCCAGAACGAGAGGGCGTGTCACCAAACCAGTACCTGCAGACTGGTAAAACATAGCCACTAGACTCCCTCTTGCTCAAGAAGGAGAGTGACACAGCTCCGGGGGTTAAAAGAACAGATTTATTGGTTTTCTTTGCGCTGGCAGTCTTGTCCCTGAAACGCTGGGCAGACGCGTTTCAGCTATCCATTGGCTTCATCAGTGCCCGTCTCAGCTGCCTTCTCGCTGTTTACAGGGGTCCGTTGTAGCGGTGTTTCAGCCTGAGACCACTCTTGATCATGTGATCGCTGGCCCCACCCTATTGCCTCACAGGTGTGGGACAAATTGCGCTTTACTGCAGTCCCGCTGCATGCTGGGCGTTGAAGTCCTTCGTCAGAGTCCATACAGTGAAGGGGTTTCCAAAACACCAGGTGGTGCTTCCAAAATTAATTGGCCGATGGTTCCACGCCCCTCCACAGCCGGATTTGCAGACAAAAACTGTTCTCTGTCCCCTTATCAGGCAAACGCCACGCTTGCCTCCTCTCTCCCCATGTATGTAATCGCCTCCAAGTGGAAAATCCAACGCTGGGGGGGCGGCGCGTTTCAATACAATCCTCCGAAGATTGCAGGTAATCCGCGCAGCTCCAGAACGAGAGGGCGTGTCACCAAACCAGTACCTGCAGACTGGTAAAACATAGCCACTAGACTCCCTCTTGCTCAAGAAGGAGAGTGACACAGCTCCGGGGGTTAAAAGAACAGATTTATTGGTTTTCTTTGCGCTGGCAGTCTTGTCCCTGAAACGCTGGGCAGACGCGTTTCAGCCATCCATTGGCCTCATCAGTGCCCGTCTCAGCTGCCTTCTCGCTGTTTACAGGGGTCCGTTGTAGCGGTGTTTTAGCCTGTGACCACTCTTGGTCATGTGATCGCTGGCCCCACCCTATTGCCTCACAGGTGTGGGACAAATTGCGCTTTACTGCAGTCCCGCTGCATGCTGGGCGTTGAAGTCCTTCGTCAGAGTCCATACAGTGAAGGGGTTTCCAAAACACCAGGTGGTGCTTCCAAAATTAATTGGCCGATGGTTCCACGCCCCTCCACAGCCGGATTTGCAGACAAAAACTGTTCTCTGTCCCCTTAGCAGGCAAACGCCACGCTTGCCTCCTCTCTCCCCATGTATGTAATCGCCTCCAAGTGGAAAATCCAACGCTGGGGGGGCGGCGCATTTCAATACAATCCTCCAAAGATTGCAGGTAATCCGCGCAGCTCCAGAACGAGAGGGCGTGTCACCAAACCAGTACCTGCAGACTGGTAAAGCATAGCCACTAGACTCCCTCTTGCTCAAGAAGGAGAGTGACACAGCTCCGGGGGTTAAAAGAACAGATTTATTGGTTTTCTTTGCGCTGGCAGTCTTGTCCCTGAAACGCTGGGCAGACGCGTTTCAGCCATCCATTGGCCTCATCAGTGCCCGTCTCAGCTGCCTTCTCGCTGTTTACAGGGGTCCGTTGTAGCGGTGTTTTAGCCTGTGACCACTCTTGGTCATGTGATCGCTGGCCCCACCCTATTGCCTCACAGGTGTGGGACAAATTGCGCTTTACTGCAGTCCCGCTGCATGCTGGGTGTTGAAGTCCTTCGTCAGAGTCCATACAGTGAAGGGGTTTCCAAAACACCAGGTGGTGCTTCCAAAATTAATTGGCCGATGGTACCACGCCCCTCCACAGCCGGATTTGCAGACAAAAACTGTTCTCTGTCCCCTTATCAGGCAAACGCCACACTTGCCTCCTCTCTCCCCATGTATGTAATCGTCTCCAAGTGGAAAATCCAACGCTGGGGGGGCGGCGCGTTTCAATACAATCCTCCAAAGATTGCAGGTAATCCGCGCAGCTCCAGAACGAGAGGGCGTGTCACCAAACCAGTACCTGCAGACTGGTAAAACATAGCCACTAGACTCCCTCTTGCTCAAGAAGGAGAGTGACACAGCTCCGGGGGTTAAAAGAACAGATTTATTGGTTTTCTTTGCGCTGGCAGTCTTGTCCCTGAAACGCTGGGCAGACGAGTTTCAGCCATCCATTGGCCTCATCAGTGCCCGTCTCAGCTGCCTTCTCGCTGTTTACAGGGGTCCGTTGTAGCGGTGTTTTAGCCTGTGACCACTCTTGGTCACTTGGTCATGTGATCGCTGGCCCCACCCTATTGCCTCACAGGTGTGGGACAAATTGCGCTTTACTGCAGTCCCGCTGCATGCTGGGCGTTGAAGTCCTTCGTCAGAGTCCATACAGGGAAGGGGTTTCCAAAACACCAGGTGGTGCTTCCAAAATTAATTGGCCGATGGTACCACGCCCCTCCACAGCCGGATTTGCAGACAAAAACTGTTCTCTGTCCCCTTATCAGGCAAACGCCACGCTTGCCTCCTCTCTCCCCATGTATGTAATCCTCTCCAAGTGGAAAATCCAACGCTGGGGGGGCTGCGCGTTTCAATACAATCCTCCAAAGATTGCAGGTAATCCGCGCAGCTCCAGAACGAGAGGGCGTGTCACCAAACCAGTACCTGCAGACTGGTAAAACATAGCCACTAGACTCCCTCTTGCTCAAGAAGGAGAGTGACACAGCTCCGGGGGTTAAAAGAACAGATTTATTGGTTTTCTTTGCGCTGGCAGTCTTGTCCCTGAAACGCTGGGCAGACGCGTTTCAGCTATCCATTGGCCTCATCAGTGCCCGTCTCAGCTGCCTTCTCGCTGTTTACAGGGGTCCGTTGTAGCGGTGTTTTAGCCTGTGACCACTCTTGGTCACTTGGTCATGTGATCGCTGGCCCCACCCTATTGCCTCACAGGTGTGGGACAAATTGCGCTTTACTGCAGTCCCGCTGCATGCTGGGCGTTGAAGTCCTTCGTCAGAGTCCATACAGTGAAGGGGTTTCCAAAACACCAGGTGGTGCTTCCAAAATTAATTGGCCGATGGTTCCACGCCCCTCCACAGCCGGATTTGCAGACAAAAACTGTTCTCTGTCCCCTTATCAGGCAAACGCCACGCTTGCCTCCTCTCTCCCCATGTATGTAATCGCCTCCAAGTGGAAAATCCAACGCTGGGGGGGCGGCGCGTTTCAATACAATCCTCCAAAGATTGCAGGTAATCCGCGCAGCTCCAGAACGAGTGGGCGTGTCACCAAACCAGTACCTGCAGACTGGTAAAACATAGCCACTAGACTCCCTCTTGCTCAAGAAGGAGAGTGACACAGCTCCGGGGGTTAAAAGAACAGATTTATTGGTTTTCTTTGCGCTGGCAGTCTTGTCCCTGAAACGCTGGGCAGACGCGTTTCAGCCATCCATTGGCCTCATCAGTGCCCGTCTCAGCTGCCTTCTCGCTGTTTACAGGGGTCCGTTGTAGCGGTGTTTTAGCCTGTGACCACTCTTGGTCATGTGATCGCTGGCCCCACCCTATTGCCTCACAGGTGTGGGACAAATTGCGCTTTACTGCAGTCCCGCTGCATGCTGGGCGTTGAAGTCCTTCGTCAGAGTCCATACAGTGAAGGGGTTTCCAAAACACCAGGTGGTGCTTCCAAAATTAATTGGCCGATGGTACCACGCCCCTCCACAGCCGGATTTGCAGACAAAAACTGTTCTCTGTCCCCTTATCAGGCAAACGCCACGCTTGCCTCCTCTCTCCCCATGTATGTAATCGTCTCCAAGTGGAAAATCCAACGCTGGGGGGGCGGCGCGTTTCAATACAATCCTCCAAAGATTGCAGGTAATCCACGCAGCTCCAGAACGAGAGGGCGTGTCACCAAACCAGTACCTGCAGACTGGTAAAACATAGCCACTAGACTCCCTCTTGCTCAAGAAGGAGAGTGACACAGCTCCGGGGGTTAAAAGAACAGATTTATTGGTTTTCTTTGCGCTGGCAGTCTTGTCCCTGAAACGCTGGGCAGACGCGTTTCAGCTATCCATTGGCTTCATCAGTGCCCGTCTCAGCTGCCTTCTCGCTGTTTACAGGGGTCCGTTGTAGCGGTGTTTCAGCCTGAGACCACTCTTGATCATGTGATCGCTGGCCCCACCCTATTGCCTCACAGGTGTGGGACAAATTGCGCTTTACTGCAGTCCCGCTGCATGCTGGGCGTTGAAGTCCTTCGTCAGAGTCCATACAGTGAAGGGGTTTCCAAAACACCAGGTGGTGCTTCCAAAATTAATTGGCCGATGGTTCCACGCCCCTCCACAGCCGGATTTGCAGACAAAAACTGTTCTCTGTCCCCTTATCAGGCAAACGCCACGCTTGCCTCCTCTCTCCCCATGTATGTAATCGCCTCCAAGTGGAAAATCCAACGCTGGGGGGGCGGCGCGTTTCAATACAATCCTCCGAAGATTGCAGGTAATCCGCGCAGCTCCAGAACGAGAGGGCGTGTCACCAAACCAGTACCTGCAGACTGGTAAAACATAGCCACTAGACTCCCTCTTGCTCAAGAAGGAGAGTGACACAGCTCCGGGGGTTAAAAGAACAGATTTATTGGATTTCTTTGCGCTGGCAGTCTTGTCCCTGAAACGCTGGGCAGACGCGTTTCAGCCATCCATTGGCCTCATCAGTGCCCGTCTCAGCTGCCTTCTCGCTGTTTACAGGGGTCCGTTGTAGCGGTGTTTTAGCCTGTGACCACTCTTGGTCATGTGATCGCTGGCCCCACCCTATTGCCTCACAGGTGTGGGACAAATTGCGCTTTACTGCAGTCCCGCTGCATGCTGGGCGTTGAAGTCCTTCGTCAGAGTCCATACAGTGAAGGGGTTTCCAAAACACCAGGTGGTGCTTCCAAAATTAATTGGCCGATGGTTCCACGCCCCTCCACAGCCGGATTTGCAGACAAAAACTGTTCTCTGTCCCCTTATCAGGCAAACGCCACGCTTGCCTCCTCTCTCCCCATGTATGTAATCGCCTCCAAGTGGAAAATCCAACGCTGGGGGGACGGCGCGTTTCAATACAATCCTCCAAAGATTGCAGGTAATCCGCGCAGCTCCAGAACGAGTGGGCGTGTCACCAAACCAGTACCTGCAGACTGGTAAAACATAGCCACTAGACTCCCTCTTGCTCAAGAAGGAGAGTGACACAGCTCCGGGGGTTAAAAGAACAGATTTATTGGTTTTCTTTGCGCTGGCAGTCTTGTCCCTGAAACGCTGGGCAGACGCGTTTCAGCCATCCATTGGCCTCATCAGTGCCCGTCTCAGCTGCCTTCTCGCTGTTTACAGTGGTCCGTTGTAGCGGTGTTTTAGCCTGTGACCACTCTTGGTCATGTGATCGCTGGCCCCACCCTATTGCCTCACAGGTGTGGGACAAATTGCGCTTTACTGCAGTCCCGCTGCATGCTGGGCGTTGAAGTCGTTCGTCAGAGTCCATACAGTGAAGGGGTTTCCAAAACACCAGGTGGTGCTTCCGAAATTAATAGGCCGATGGTTCCACGCCCCTCCACAGCCGGATTTGCAGACAAAAACTGTTCTCTGTCCCCTTATCAGGCAAACGCCACGCTTGCCTCCTCTCTCCCCATGTATGTAATCGCCTCCAAGTGGAAAATCCAACGCTGGGGGGGCGGCGCATTTCAATACAATCCTCCAAAGATTGCAGGTAATCCGCGCAGCTCCAGAACGAGAGGGCGTGTCACCAAACCAGTACCTGCAGACTGGTAAAACATAGCCACTAGACTCCCTCTTGCTCAAGAAGGAGAGTGACACAGCTCCGGGGGTTAAAAGAACAGATTTATTGGTTTTCTTTGCGCTGGCAGTCTTGTCCCTGAAACGCTGGGCAGACGCGTTTCAGCCATCCATTGGCCTCATCAGTGCCCGTCTCAGCTGCCTTCTCGCTGTTTACAGGGGTCCGTTGTAGCGGTGTTTTAGCCTGTGACCACTCTTGGTCATGTGATCGCTGGCCCCACCCTATTGCCTCACAGGTGTGGGACAAATTGCGCTTTACTGCAGTCCCGCTGCATGCTGGGTGTTGAAGTCCTTCGTCAGAGTCCATACAGTGAAGGGGTTTCCAAAACACCAGGTGGTGCTTCCAAAATTAATTGGCCGATGGTACCACGCCCCTCCACAGCCGGATTTGCAGACAAAAACTGTTCTCTGTCCCCTTATCAGGCAAACGCCACACTTGCCTCCTCTCTCCCCATGTATGTAATCGTCTCCAAGTGGAAAATCCAACGCTGGGGGGGCGGCGCGTTTCAATACAATCCTCCAAAGATTGCAGGTAATCCGCGCAGCTCCAGAACGAGAGGGCGTGTCACCAAACCAGTACCTGCAGACTGGTAAAACATAGCCACTAGACTCCCTCTTGCTCAAGAAGGAGAGTGACACAGCTCCGGGGGTTAAAAGAACAGATTTATTGGTTTTCTTTGCGCTGGCAGTCTTGTCCCTGAAACGCTGGGCAGACGAGTTTCAGCCATCCATTGGCCTCATCAGTGCCCGTCTCAGCTGCCTTCTCGCTGTTTACAGGGGTCCGTTGTAGCGGTGTTTTAGCCTGTGACCACTCTTGGTCACTTGGTCATGTGATCGCTGGCCCCACCCTATTGCCTCACAGGTGTGGGACAAATTGCGCTTTACTGCAGTCCCGCTGCATGCTGGGCGTTGAAGTCCTTCGTCAGAGTCCATACAGGGAAGGGGTTTCCAAAACACCAGGTGGTGCTTCCAAAATTAATTGGCCGATGGTACCACGCCCCTCCACAGCCGGATTTGCAGACAAAAACTGTTCTCTGTCCCCTTATCAGGCAAACGCCACGCTTGCCTCCTCTCTCCCCATGTATGTAATCCTCTCCAAGTGGAAAATCCAACGCTGGGGGGGCTGCGCGTTTCAATACAATCCTCCAAAGATTGCAGGTAATCCGCGCAGCTCCAGAACGAGAGGGCGTGTCACCAAACCAGTACCTGCAGACTGGTAAAACATAGCCACTAGACTCCCTCTTGCTCAAGAAGGAGAGTGACACAGCTCCGGGGGTTAAAAGAACAGATTTATTGGTTTTCTTTGCGCTGGCAGTCTTGTCCCTGAAACGCTGGGCAGACGCGTTTCAGCTATCCATTGGCCTCATCAGTGCCCGTCTCAGCTGCCTTCTCGCTGTTTACAGGGGTCCGTTGTAGCGGTGTTTTAGCCTGTGACCACTCTTGGTCACTTGGTCATGTGATCGCTGGCCCCACCCTATTGCCTCACAGGTGTGGGACAAATTGCGCTTTACTGCAGTCCCGCTGCATGCTGGGCGTTGAAGTCCTTCGTCAGAGTCCATACAGTGAAGGGGTTTCCAAAACACCAGGTGGTGCTTCCAAAATTAATTGGCCGATGGTTCCACGCCCCTCCACAGCCGGATTTGCAGACAAAAACTGTTCTCTGTCCCCTTATCAGGCAAACGCCACGCTTGCCTCCTCTCTCCCCATGTATGTAATCGCCTCCAAGTGGAAAATCCAACGCTGGGGGGGCGGCGCGTTTCAATACAATCCTCCAAAGATTGCAGGTAATCCGCGCAGCTCCAGAACGAGTGGGCGTGTCACCAAACCAGTACCTGCAGACTGGTAAAACATAGCCACTAGACTCCCTCTTGCTCAAGAAGGAGAGTGACACAGCTCCGGGGGTTAAAAGAACAGATTTATTGGTTTTCTTTGCGCTGGCAGTCTTGTCCCTGAAACGCTGGGCAGACGCGTTTCAGCCATCCATTGGCCTCATCAGTGCCCGTCTCAGCTGCCTTCTCGCTGTTTACAGGGGTCCGTTGTAGCGGTGTTTTAGCCTGTGACCACTCTTGGTCATGTGATCGCTGGCCCCACCCTATTGCCTCACAGGTGTGGGACAAATTGCGCTTTACTGCAGTCCCGCTGCATGCTGGGCATTGAAGTCCTTCGTCAGAGTCCATACAGTGAAGGGGTTTCCAAAACACCAGGTGGTGCTTCCAAAATTAATTGGCCGATGGTACCACGCCCCTCCACAGCCGGATTTGCAGACAAAAACTGTTCTCTGTCCCCTTATCAGGCAAACGCCACGCTTGCCTCCTCTCTCCCCATGTATGTAATCGTCTCCAAGTGGAAAATCCAACGCTGGGGGGGCGGCGCGTTTCAATACAATCCTCCAAAGATTGCAGGTAATCCACGCAGCTCCAGAACGAGAGGGCGTGTCACCAAACCAGTACCTGCAGACTGGTAAAACATAGCCACTAGACTCCCTCTTGCTCAAGAAGGAGAGTGACACAGCTCCGGGGGTTAAAAGAACAGATTTATTGGTTTTCTTTGCGCTGGCAGTCTTGTCCCTGAAACGCTGGGCAGACGCGTTTCAGCTATCCATTGGCTTCATCAGTGCCCGTCTCAGCTGCCTTCTCGCTGTTTACAGGGGTCCGTTGTAGCGGTGTTTCAGCCTGAGACCACTCTTGATCATGTGATCGCTGGCCCCACCCTATTGCCTCACAGGTGTGGGACAAATTGCGCTTTACTGCAGTCCCGCTGCATGCTGGGCGTTGAAGTCCTTCGTCAGAGTCCATACAGTGAAGGGGTTTCCAAAACACCAGGTGGTGCTTCCAAAATTAATTGGCCGATGGTTCCACGCCCCTCCACAGCCGGATTTGCAGACAAAAACTGTTCTCTGTCCCCTTATCAGGCAAACGCCACGCTTGCCTCCTCTCTCCCCATGTATGTAATCGCCTCCAAGTGGAAAATCCAACGCTGGGGGGGCGGCGCGTTTCAATACAATCCTCCGAAGATTGCAGGTAATCCGCGCAGCTCCAGAACGAGAGGGCGTGTCACCAAACCAGTACCTGCAGACTGGTAAAACATAGCCACTAGACTCCCTCTTGCTCAAGAAGGAGAGTGACACAGCTCCGGGGGTTAAAAGAACAGATTTATTGGTTTTCTTTGCGCTGGCAGTCTTGTCCCTGAAACGCTGGGCAGACGCGTTTCAGCCATCCATTGGCCTCATCAGTGCCCGTCTCAGCTGCCTTCTCGCTGTTTACAGGGGTCCGTTGTAGCGGTGTTTTAGCCTGTGACCACTCTTGGTCATGTGATCGCTGGCCCCACCCTATTGCCTCACAGGTGTGGGACAAATTGCGCTTTACTGCAGTCCCGCTGCATGCTGGGCGTTGAAGTCCTCCGTCAGAGTCCATACAGTGAAGGGGTTTCCAAAACACCAGGTGGTGCTTCCAAAATTAATTGGCCGATGGTTCCACGCCCCTCCACAGCCGGATTTGCAGACAAAAACTGTTCTCTGTCCCCTTATCAGGCAAACGCCACGCTTGCCTCCTCTCTCCCCATGTATGTAATCGCCTCCAAGTGGAAAATCCAACGCTGGGGGGACGGCGCGTTTCAATACAATCCTCCAAAGATTGCAGGTAATCCGCGCAGCTCCAGAACGAGTGGGCGTGTCACCAAACCAGTACCTGCAGACTGGTAAAACATAGCCACTAGACTCCCTCTTGCTCAAGAAGGAGAGTGACACAGCTCCGGGGGTTAAAAGAACAGATTTATTGGTTTTCTTTGCGCTGGCAGTCTTGTCCCTGAAACGCTGGGCAGACGCGTTTCAGCCATCCATTGGCCTCATCAGTGCCCGTCTCAGCTGCCTTCTCGCTGTTTACAGTGGTCCGTTGTAGTGGTGTTTTAGCCTGTGACCACTCTTGGTCATGTGATCGCTGGCCCCACCCTATTGCCTCACAGGTGTGGGACAAATTGCGCTTTACTGCAGTCCCGCTGCATGCTGGGCGTTGAAGTCGTTCGTCAGAGTCCATACAGTGAAGGGGTTTCCAAAACACCAGGTGGTGCTTCCGAAATTAATAGGCCGATGGTTCCACGCCCCTCCACAGCCGGATTTGCAGACAAAAACTGTTCTCTGTCCCCTTATCAGGCAAACGCCACGCTTGCCTCCTCTCTCCCCATGTATGTAATCGCCTCCAAGTGGAAAATCCAACGCTGGGGGGGCGGCGCATTTCAATACAATCCTCCAAAGATTGCAGGTAATCCGCGCAGCTCCAGAACGAGAGGGCGTGTCACCAAACCAGTACCTGCAGACTGGTAAAACATAGCCACTAGACTCCCTCTTGCTCAAGAAGGAGAGTGACACAGCTCCGGGGGTTAAAAGAACAGATTTATTGGTTTTCTTTGCGCTGGCAGTCTTGTCCCTGAAACGCTGGGCAGACGCGTTTCAGCCATCCATTGGCCTCATCAGTGCCCGTCTCAGCTGCTTTCTCGCTGTTTACAGGGGTCCGTTGTAGCGGTGTTTTAGCCTGTGACCACTCTCGGTCATGTGATCGCTGGCCCCACCCTATTGCCTCACAGGTGTGGGACAAATTGCGCTTTACTGCAGTCCCGCTGCATGCTGGGTGTTGAAGTCCTTCGTCAGAGTTCATACAGTGAAGGGGTTTCCAAAACACCAGGTGGTGCTTCCAAAATTAATTGGCCGATGGTACCACGCCCCTCCACAGCCGGATTTGCAGACAAAAACTGTTCTCTGTCCCCTTATCAGGCAAACGCCACACTTGCCTCCTCTCTCCCCATGTATGTAATCGTCTCCAAGTGGAAAATCCAACGCTGGGGGGGCGGCGCGTTTCAATACAATCCTCCAAAGATTGCAGGTAATCCGCGCAGCTCCAGAACGAGAGGGCGTGTCACCAAACCAGTACCTGCAGACTGGTAAAACATAGCCACTAGACTCCCTCTTGCTCAAGAAGGAGAGTGACACAGCTCCGGGGGTTAAAAGAACAGATTTATTGGTTTTCTTTGCGCTGGCAGTCTTGTCCCTGAAACGCTGGGCAGACGAGTTTCAGCCATCCATTGGCCTCATCAGTGCCCGTCTCAGCTGCCTTCTCGCTGTTTACAGGGGTCCGTTGTAGCGGTGTTTTAGCCTGTGACCACTCTTGGTCACTTGGTCATGTGATCGCTGGCCCCACCCTATTGCCTCACAGGTGTGGGACAAATTGCGCTTTACTGCAGTCCCGCTGCATGCTGGGCGTTGAAGTCCTTCGTCAGAGTCCATACAGGGAAGGGGTTTCCAAAACACCAGGTGGTGCTTCCAAAATTAATTGGCCGATGGTACCACGCCCCTCCACAGCCGGATTTGCAGACAAAAACTGTTCTCTGTCCCCTTATCAGGCAAACGCCACGCTTGCCTCCTCTCTCCCCATGTATGTAATCCTCTCCAAGTGGAAAATCCAACGCTGGGGGGGCGGCGCGTTTCAATACAATCCTCCAAAGATTGCAGGTAATCCGCGCAGCTCCAGAACGAGAGGGCGTGTCACCAAACCAGTACCTGCAGACTGGTAAAACATAGCCACTAGACTCCCTCTTGCTCAAGAAGGAGAGTGACACAGCTCCGGGGGTTAAAAGAACAGATTTATTGGTTTTCTTTGCGCTGGCAGTCTTGTCCCTGAAACGCTGGGCAGACGCGTTTCAGCTATCCATTGGCCTCATCAGTGCCCGTCTCAGCTGCCTTCTCGCTGTTTACAGGGGTCCGTTGTAGCGGTGTTTTAGCCTGTGACCACTCTTGGTCACTTGGTCATGTGATCGCTGGCCCCACCCTATTGCCTCACAGGTGTGGGACAAATTGCGCTTTACTGCAGTCCCGCTGCATGCTGGGCGTTGAAGTCCTTCGTCAGAGTCCATACAGTGAAGGGGTTTCCAAAACACCAGGTGGTGCTTCCAAAATTAATTGGCCGATGGTTCCACTCCCCTCCACAGCCGGATTTGCAGACAAAAACTGTTCTCTGTCCCCTTATCAGGCAAACGCCACGCTTGCCTCCTCTCTCCCCATGTATGTAATCGCCTCCAAGTGGAAAATCCAACGCTGGGGGGGCGGCGCGTTTCAATACAATCCTCCAAAGATTGCAGGTAATCCGCGCAGCTCCAGAACGAGTGGGCGTGTCACCAAACCAGTACCTGCAGACTGGTAAAACATAGCCACTAGACTCCCTCTTGCTCAAGAAGGAGAGTGACACAGCTCCGGGGGTTAAAAGAACAGATTTATTGGTTTTCTTTGCGCTGGCAGTCTTGTCCCTGAAACGCTGGGCAGACGCGTTTCAGCCATCCATTGGCCTCATCAGTGCCCGTCTCAGCTGCCTTCTCGCTGTTTACAGGGGTCCGTTGTAGCGGTGTTTTAGCCTGTGACCACTCTTGGTCATGTGATCGCTGGCCCCACCCTATTGCCTCACAGGTGTGGGACAAATTGCGCTTTACTGCAGTCCCGCTGCATGCTGGGCGTTGAAGTCGTTCGTCAGAGTCCATACAGTGAAGGGGTTTCCAAAACACCAGGTGGTGCTTCCAAAATTAATTGGCCGATGGTTCCACGCCCCTCCACAGCCGGATTTGCAGACAAAAACTGTTCTCTGTCCCCTTATCAGGCAAACGCCATGCTTGCCTCCTCTCCCCCCATGTATGTAATCGCCTCCAAGTGGAAAATCCAACGCTGGGGGGGCGGCGCATTTCAATACAATCCTCCAAAGATTGCAGGTAATCCGCGCAGCTCCAGAACGAGAGGGCGTGTCACCAAACCAGTACCTGCAGACTGGTAAAACATAGCCACTAGACTCCCTCTTGCTCAAGAAGGAGAGTGACACAGCTCCGGGGGTTAAAAGAACAGATTTATTGGTTTTCTTTGCGCTGGCAGTCTTGTCCCTGAAACGCTGGGCAGACACGTTTCAGCCATCCATTGGCCTCATCAGTGCCCGTCTCAGCTGCCTTCTCGCTGTTTACAGGGGTCCGTTGTAGCGGTGTTTTGGCCTGTGACCACTCTTGGTCATGTGATCGCTGGCCCCACCCTATTGCCTCACAGGTGTGGGACAAATTGCGCTTTACTGCAGTCCCGCTGCATGCTGGGTGTTGAAGTCCTTCGTCAGAGTCCATACAGTGAAGGGGTTTCCAAAACACCAGGTGGTACTTCCAAAATTTATTGGCCGATGGTACCACGCCCCTCCACAGCCGGATTTGCAGACAAAAACTGTTCTCTGTCCCCTTATCAGGCAAACGCCACACTTGCCTCCTCTCTCCCCATGTATGTAATCGTCTCCAAGTGGAAAATCCAACGCTGGGGGGGCGGCGCGTTTCAATACAATCCTCCAAAGATTGCAGGTAATCCGCGCAGCTCCAGAACGAGAGGGCGTGTCACCAAACCAGTACCTGCAGACTGGTAAAACATAGCCACTAGACTCCCTCTTGCTCAAGAAGGAGAGTGACACAGCTCCGGGGGTTAAAAGAACAGATTTATTGGTTTTCTTTGCGCTGGCAGTCTTGTCCCTGAAACGCTGGGCAGACGCGTTTCAGCCATCCATTGGCCTCATCAGTGCCCGTCTCAGCTGCCTTCTCGCTGTTTACAGGGGTCCGTTGTAGCGGTGTTTTAGCCTGTGACCACTCTTGGTCACTTGGTCATGTGATCGCTGGCCCCACCCTATTGCCTCACAGGTGTGGGACAAATTGCGCTTTACTGCAGTCCCGCTGCATGCTGGGCGTTGAAGTCCTTCGTCAGAGTCCATACAGTGAAGGGGTTTCCAAAACACCAGGTGGTGCTTCCATAATTAATTGGCCGATGGTACCACGCCCCTCCACAGCCGGATTTGCAGACAAAAACTGTTCTCTGTCCCCTTATCAGGCAAACGCCACGCTTGCCTCCTCTCTCCCCATGTATGTAATCGTCTCCAAGTGGAAAATCCAACGCTGGGGGGGCGGCGCGTTTCAATACAATCCTCCAAAGATTGCAGGTAATCCGCGCAGCTCCAGAACGAGAGGGCGTGTCACCAAACCAGTACCTGCAGACTGGTAAAACATAGCCACTAGACTCCCTCTTGCTCAAGAAGGAGAGTGACACAGCTCCGGGGGTTAAAAGAACAGATTTATTGGTTTTCTTTGCGCTGGCAGTCTTGTCCCTGAAACGCTGGGCAGACGCGTTTCAGCTATCCATTGGCCTCATCAGTGCCCGTCTCAGCTGCCTTCTCGCTGTTTACAGGGGTCCGTTGTAGCGGTGTTTTAGCCTGTGACCACTCTTGGTCACTTGGTCATGTGATCGCTGGCCCCACCCTATTGCCTCACAGGTGTGGGACAAATTGCGCTTTACTGCAGTCCCGCTGCATGCTGGGCGTTGAAGTCCTTCGTCAGAGTCCATACAGTGAAGGGGTTTCCAAAACACCAGGTGGTGCTTCCAAAATTAATTGGCCGATGGTACCACGCCCCTCCACAGCCGGATTTGCAGACAAAAACTGTTCTCTGTCCCCTTATCAGGCAAACGCCACGCTTGCCTCCTCTCTCCCCATGTATGTAATCGTCTCCAAGTGGAAAATCCAACGCTGGGGGGGCAGCGCGTTTCAATACAATCCTCCAAAGATTGCAGGTAATCCGCGCAGCTCCAGAACGAGAGGGCGTGTCACCAAACCAGTACCTGCAGACTGGTAAAACATAGCCACTAGACTCCCTCTTGCTCAAGAAGAAGAGTGACACAGCTCCGGGGGTTAAAAGAACAGATTTATTGGTTTTCTTTGCGCTGGCAGTCTTGTCCCTGAAACGCTGGGCAGACGCGTTTCAGCTATCCATTGGCCTCATCAGTGCTCGTCTCAGCTGCCTTCTCGCTGTTTACAGGGGTCCGTTGTAGCGGTGTTTCAGCCTGAGACCACTCTTGATCATGTGATCGCTGGCCCCACCCTATTGCCTCACAGGTGTGGGACAAATTGCGCTTTACTGCAGTCCCGCTGCATGCTGGGCGTTGAAGTCCTTCGTCAGAGTCCATACAGTGAAGGGGTTTCCAAAACACCAGGTGGTGCTTCCAAAATTAATTGGCCGATGGTTCCACGCCCCTCCACAGCCGGATTTGCAGACAAAAACTGTTCTCTGTCCCCTTATCAGGCAAACGCCACGCTTGCCTCCTCTCTCCCCATGTATGTAATCGCCTCCAAGTGGAAAATCCAACGCTGGGGGGGCGGCGCGTTTCAATACAATCCTCCGAAGATTGCAGGTAATCCGCGCAGCTCCAGAACGAGAGGGCGTGTCACCAAACCAGTACCTGCAGACTGGTAAAACATAGCCACTAGACTCCCTCTTGCTCAAGAAGGAGAGTGACACAGCTCCGGGGGTTAAAAGAACAGATTTATTGGTTTTCTTTGCGCTGGCAGTCTTGTCCCTGAAACGCTGGGCAGACGCGTTTCAGCCATCCATTGGCCTCATCAGTGCCCGTCTCAGCTGCCTTCTCGCTGTTTACAGGGGTCCGTTGTAGCGGTGTTTTAGCCTGTGACCACTCTTGGTCATGTGATCGCTGGCCCCACCCTATTGCCTCACAGGTGTGGGACAAATTGCGCTTTACTGCAGTCCCGCTGCATGCTGGGCGTTGAAGTCCTTCGTCAGAGTCCATACAGTGAAGGGGTTTCCAAAACACCAGGTGGTGCTTCCAAAATTAATTGGCGATGGTTCCACGCCCCTCCACAGCCGGATTTGCAGACAAAAACTGTTCTCTGTCCCCTTATCAGGCAAACGCCACGCTTGCCTCCTCTCTCCCCATGTATGTAATCGCCTCCAAGTGGAAAATCCAACGCTGGAAGGGCGGCGCGTTTCAATACAATCCTCCAAAGATTGCAGGTAATCCGCGCAGCTCCAGAACGAGTGGGCGTGTCACCAAACCAGTACCTGCAGACTGGTAAAACATAGCCACTAGACTCCCTCTTGCTCAAGAAGGAGAGTGACACAGCTCCGGGGGTTAAAAGAACAGATTTATTGGTTTTCTTTGCGCTGGCAGTCTTGTCCCTGAAACGCTGGGCAGACGCGTTTCAGCCATCCATTGGCCTCATCAGTGCCCGTCTCAGCTGCCTTCTCGCTGTTTACAGGGGTCCGTTGTAGCGGTGTTTTAGCCTGTGACCACTCTTGGTCATGTGATCGCTGGCCCCACCCTATTGCCTCACAGGTGTGGGACAAATTGCGCTTTACTGCAGTCCCGCTGCATGCTGGGTGTTGAAGTCCTTCGTCAGAGTCCATACAGTGAAGGGGTTTCCAAAACACCAGGTGGTGCTTCCAAAATTAATTGGCCGATGGTACCACGCCCCTCCACAGCCGGATTTGCAGACAAAAACTGTTCTCTGTCCCCTTATCAGGCAAACGCCACACTTGCCTCCTCTCTCCCCATGTATGTAATCGTCTCCAAGTGGAAAATCCAACGCTGGGGGGGCGGCGCGTTTCAATACAATCCTCCAAAGATTGCAGGTAATCCGCGCAGCTCCAGAACGAGAGGGCGTGTCACCAAACCAGTACCTGCAGACTGGTAAAACATAGCCACTAGACTCCCTCTTGCTCAAGAAGGAGAGTGAAACAGCTCCGGGGGTTAAAAGAACAGATTTATTGGTTTTCTTTGCGCTGGCAGTCTTGTCCCTGAAACGCTGGGCAGACGCGTTTCAGCCATCCATTGGCCTCATCAGTGCCCGTCTCAGCTGCCTTCTCGCTGTTTACAGGGGTCCGTTGTAGCGGTGTTTTAGCCTGTGACCACTCTTGGTCACTTGGTCATGTGATCGCTGGCCCCACCCTATTGCCTCACAGGTGTGGGACAAATTGCGCTTTACTGCAGTCCCGCTGCATGCTGGGCGTTGAAGTCCTTCGTCAGAGTCCATACAGTGAAGGGGTTTCCAAAACACCAGGTGGTGCTTCCAAAATTAATTGGCCGATGGTTCCACGCCCCTCCACAGCCGGATTTGCAGACAAAAACTGTTCTCTGTCCCCTTATCAGGCAAACGCCACGCTTGCCTCCTCTCTCCCCATGTATGTAATCGCCTCCAAGTGGAAAATCCAACGCTGGGGGGGCGGCGCGTTTCAATACAATCCTCCAAAGATTGCAGGTAATCCGCGCAGCTCCAGAACGAGAGGGCGTGTCACCAAACCAGTACCTGCAGACTAGTAAAACATAGCCACTAGACTCCCTCTTGCTCAAGAAGGAGAGTGACACAGCTCCGGGGGTTAAAAGAACAGATTTATTTGTTTTCTTTGTGCTGGCAGTCTTGTCCCAGAAACGCTGGGCAGACGCGTTTCAGCCATCCATTGGCCTCATCAATGCCCGTCTCAGCTGCCTTCTCGCTGTTTACAGGGGTCCGTTGTAGCGGTGTTTTAGCCTGTGACCACTCTTGGTCATGTGATCGCTGGCCCCACCCTATTGCCTCACAGGTGTGGGACAAATTGCGCTTTACTGCAGTCCCGCTGCATGCTGGGCGTTGAAGTCCTTCGTCAGAGTCCATACAGTGAAGGGGTTTCCAAAACACCAGGTGGTGCTTCCAAAATTAATTGGCCGATGGTTCCACGCCCCTCCACAGCCGGATTTGCAGACAAAAACTGTTCTCTGTCCCCTTATCAGGCAAACGCCACGTTTGCCTCCTCTCTCCCCATGTATGTAATCGCCTCCAGTGGAAAATCCAATGCTGGGGGGGCGGCGCGTTACAATACAATCCTCCAAAGATTGCAGGTAATCCGCGCAGCTCCAGAACGAGAGGGCGTGTCACCAAACCAGTACCTGCAGACTGGTAAAACATAGCCACTAGACTCCCTCTTGCTCAAGAAGGAGAGTGACACAGCTCCGGGGGTTAAAAGAACAGATTGATTGGTTTTCTATATATACATATATAGAGAGAGAGGGAGAAAGAGAGCGAGAAAGAGAGCGAGAGGGAGTGCGAGAGGGAGAGGGAGAGGGAGTGGGAGAAGGAGAGGGAGAGGGAGAGGGAGAGGGAGAGGGAGAGGGAGAGGGAGAGGGAGAGGGAGAGGTAGAGGGAGAGAGAGAGAAATATATATGCTAGTGAAACCAAAAGCTCTTTTCTTTCAACAGGACATAGAAATGTGGTGTAAGTCCCAGTAGGCTAGTAATTTGCCAGAGCAGGAAAAATACCAGGGCTGAAAACAGCAAAAATGGGGCCAAGATGGCACACATCGTTATTCCATGGCTCACTTTCGAACCCATCACTGATCAAGCATTTTTAATTAAAAACAGGCACTTTGAACCGCTGGCTCCAAACAACCCAAAACCTGTAGAAATCATAGTAAAGATTTCCATATTTAAAAATGTTCAGAACAGAAAGCCTTGTTAAAGGAAGGGTCCATCTGGGACTGCTAAGATTATCTCATAACAGAGAGGAATGCCTTTGGGGTGGGAGCGGCACACAGAGACCATGGAATATATTCTCATGCTAGCAAAACGATTATCTACAGAGGAATTCATTCCTTCCTAAAATAGCTTTATGGAAGAGGCCTGATGGGACAGCAAACTCATGTTTTAACCATTGGTTTTTTATAACCAAAAGAATGTTACCCTTATTGAATAAATGTCCATGAAAGGACCTAGTTTTCCTCTATGGTTTCTGGAGGGAAAAAAACGTAACATTCTAGTAGTTATATCACAATCAATGTTTGTAGCTAAATTGCTTCGAAGTGCAGAATCTTTTTGCATCTTTGTGAACTGGACGTATGGAGATAGTGAGATTGCCATTTCCACCTAGAGTTTACAAGGAGTTGGGGACGGGCAGTGGACGCCGATACTGCAACTCGTATCTCCCGGTTCTGGTAATAATTTAAGGGTTTATACTAGGGGCTGTTGAAGATGGAAAGTCAGAGACCCTACAGCTTCCAATTTTTTTAACTGCACAAACAATGATCGAAACTGGGACAGTTTAAAAAAATAGGGGATAGAAAGGGACCCTTCTGTGACATTGGAACTTTACCGCTGTTGCACACAACCCTGAGCAGCAGCTCCTTAAATGTTTGTTGGCATCGCTACACTGATCCTTCTGTCCCTGCTGTTGGAAGTGTATTGGACTTCTGGCAGGAGGAAAAAAATGTGGCACAAATGAGTGGTTGCCATAGTGTTTCCTCACTGGAGCCATCCTTTACAAAGAAGTCTCTACCCCTGAATGCCTTTACCATTCAGGAAAGTACCACACAAGTAAGTAATTGTAACTTTACCATGCATGTATTTAAAATATATATATATATATATATATATAATCATTATGTTTGTGTTTTTCTTTGAAAGGGTTTAGGTATGAGTAGTACTAATGGGAGGTAAAGGTTATTTTGGGGTTATGGGGTAGGTAGAGGTAAAGGAAGGTAAGGGAAATGCTAGGTTTTAGTGGTGGGTAGTGGTAAAGGAAGGTAAAGGTAGTTGTTGGCTTTTAGGGGCAGGTAGTGGGAAAGGGAGGTAAGGTTGGGTTTAGGGGTGGGTAGTGGTAAAGTGAGGTATGGATAATTGTAGGGTTATGGGGTGTGTACAGGTAAATGGAGGTTAGGAACAAATTATAAACATGTAGGTTGGGTGTTTAGCACAGAACATTATATTTTAATATAGATAGATGGCTAGATAGATAGGTAGACAGATAAATAGATACAGGTTTTGGGGGATGGGGTCCACTCTCAAAAATAATAAATAAGTAATTTTTAAATAAAAATCATATATACTTACCGTACATGCTACATGGAAAGGCATGTGTGGTAATTGCATTCATTATAATTTCATGCATTTGTTTCCCCACAGGTTCTCAGATGACAGCAAGGAAAGGCAAATCCCTGCTGAATGATATCGCATCCATGTTGGAGGTGGGCATCCAGCTATCGGGACTGGATAAGTTAACCATGTCTGCATCAGGAATATTCAGGAATTTTTGGACATTTTCACTCAGAAATTCCCTGAATATGCCAGACTGCCTGGAATATTTAAAAATGTGCATACATATAGGAGTTGTGTACAGCGACTTAGCCTGAATTCTTGACTCGTTCTCGCTTCCTTCTTCCACACACTTCGATCCCGCTATTAGAAGATGTGCTTCTTGCATCTGTTTTATCTGCGTCAGGCATTGCTTCCCCTCGTGTGTCCCACCTGAACTCCGCCCCGCTGAATCCAGAAAACTCTGGAAGGAGTGAGAGAGAGCGTCCAGTAGAGAGGAAGATGGCTGCCGGCGCAGCCACATGCACATCCCCATGATTTACTCAGACTGGAACAATTTGTTAACGGCCATAACTTTAAGTGCCGACGTCCCGAGGAGCCAATCAGAGGCAGCTGCCGTCCAGGTTTACGAGGGCACATAAAAACGGCGAAATGAAAACTCATGGGTAGCTAAAACAGGCTGCTGGATTTCTGCGCAATTGGTAGGTTTTTATGACTCCTGCCAGGGCTTTTATGACCCCGTAAAAACTGTGCGGCATCTTCACATCATGCCATGAAAGGTGGCCCTGCTCTGCCTGCAAGAATCAAACGCTAGAGCAGGTTCATTGGCCATCGTTGGCGAAGACATTAACCCGATTAAAGGTGAGTATGGTCCATTAAACTCACCAGAACCGGGTACAAAAGATAGGGTGAGCATCGCACCCCGGGTGTGCCATTCCTCCACTGTCCCACACATTCCCGCTCACCTGACCTCACATGTCATTGCTCCAGGCCACAAGCATTTCAAATGTCAAAACACACATTTCAAGCAGAACGCTGAAAAAATTGAAGGAGGACAATAAAGGAATGGGTGATCCTGACCGCGGAGCGAAATGAATGTTGGCATATTTTTCTCTCTTTAAGAGAGGATCCTGATCCACAGACCAAGGTATTTTCTCAGAGGAAAGTGCAGTGGTGCAAATATGTACATTATTGACTAGCGAAGGGTGATCCCAAAAAAGCTGTTAGCCTGCCATACCAGCTTTACATTCTAAAGTTCTTCAGTAGAATTGGTGCCTCGGTGGGGCTTTATTCAGAAAGATGCATGATTGATGAATGTGTCATTTAGTGATTTCAATATGCAATAAACAATCCCAGATTCAAGACTTACATATATGTATGAATTGGTATTTCCATAGCACAAACCTAGCTGTGAAGCATTGGAGCACTGTACATTATGTGAGGGTTCAGGAGATGAGCTACACAATTGTGTACATCAAGTTTCATTACAAAAGTACAATTTCCAGCTGGGATTCGAACCTGAATCCCCATGTTCCCAAAGCACTCGCTCAAGCCACTAGGCTACATCTGGACCTAAAATGGCCCAGTAAATCACCCCTCCTTAGAGTTACAGATACTGGGGGACTTGATAACTCCACAGGATAGGGGATAGGAACTAGAGGATTATCAATGAATTCTGTGTTGTACCCTGAGAATATATTCAGAAGTGAGGAGTTATCAGGATAATAAGGAATACTGTAACTGGCTTCCACAGAAACTTCTTATTTCCCCAGAGTTCTCATAAACCCGTTGGGAGCCACTAACTTAAACTAGGTCAAAAAATCAGATGCCGACCTGGAGGGCCCCAACAACTTCAGGCCCATCTCCAACTTTTCTTTCTTGTCAAAAATTCTTTAAAAATGCATTCTCTTCCAACTCAACCAACACATTGACTCCAACAATCTTCTTGACTCATTCCAGAACAGGTTTCAGGAAGGGTTGCAGCATGGAAACAACTATTCTGAGTATAACAGATGACATACACAAATCCCTAGATGCTGATCAATGCTCCCTTCTCACCCTCCTAGATATGTCAGCGACTTTTTGACATGGTCAACTACAAGTTGCTTCTAAAATCCCTCCATAAATAGATCAGAGCTGACGGCTTGACTTTGAAATGGTTCACCTCTTACCTACATAACCGGACCCAAAAAATAAAAATAAACAACACTATTTCAGAGATCTCCGTTATAAACAGGGGTTTCCCCTAAAGCTCTGTGCTCTCACCTACACTCTTCATTTACATGAAACCTCTGACCACCATGCTCAAACAAACATCCCATACCACTTTTATGCTGACGACATCCAGCTCTACTTAGAAATATCTTCACTTCAGGACCTAAGATAAATAAAGAATATGCTCATTAAAGTCTAAAACTGGTTAACACACAACCACCTGAACCTCAACCAAGAAAAGAAGGAAGTCCTCCTCCTGACAAAAAAGGAACAAACCACCCAAGTTAAAGAATGGATAAATACAATTGATGCTCAAAACTGCAAACTGACTCCGGCTGATTCTGTCAAATCCCTGGGGATCCCCCTGGACCCAAGTCTGAGCATGAAACAACACAAAGAATACAGCAAAGAATGCATTCTACAACCTAAAACTTCTACATAAAATCAGCCCTTACCTCCTCGAGAATGATCTAATAACCACCAGGCAAGCTTGGTTCTTTCACGACTGAACTACGGAAATGTCACCCTCACTGGCACTGCGAAGTCGCACCTAGCTCCATTAAGAGCCACACTTAATGTGACAGCAAGTATGGCCACTGGAATCAAATATCAGAATAACATTTCTCCCTCCCTTCACACAGAGAAAGCAGCCTACCTTGCTTCCAAACTCACAAAGGCAGGATAGACAAGAAACTTAAGGAGCTCTAACACTATGCTTCTCATCCCCCCAAAAAACACAAGCAAAAAACCCTAACACACTCTTCTTCAGGCAATGCCCCCAAAATCTGGAGGTCCCCCCTAGTAAATATCAGAACAAACCCATCCTTCATGAGCTTCAAAGACAAATAAAACATCTTGTCCTCAATCAGCACCTCAGGCTCGAAAGCCCATCATACAACCTGAATCCCAACTTAAACCTCCTCCTCGAGTTTCACTTCATCGTTTATCCCGCTCCAGGAGCTGTTGTGATCTAACTTTATAAAGACTCTAATCTGCAACTTGTAATCTGTAACCAATGTGACTTCGAAAAAGACTGCTCTGTAACATATTTTTATCCAACAAGGCATTTGACAATGTTTGGCAATTAACTGTTTATAAAGCGCTCAGATGCCCAAAGGTCTTACCAGCGCTGTATAAAACTCTTTAAATAAAAAAATAATAAATTCAAGAAAACAGGCTGTTTGGGTTTAACAGATTATGTAAAATTAGAAGCTAAGAATGTTAAACCTTAGTATTGGTCTCACAGATGATACAGGCTCAGTCTTATCCGCAAAGCAATTGCTCAGGTTACGCCTCTCTCTATATTGCACATTCTAATGATTAAGACAATGTAGGTCCCCTCAAGAATCATCTTGGATGGTTTATAGTTGTACAGAAAGACCAATTTATTCACAAAACATGGTTTATTGGATTATGCTCTTGCTGTTGACATCTGCTGTGACCTGCACTCCATGACTTTAAATTGTGACAAGGCCAATTCATCCTTTCAATCTCACAAGAATGAGAAATAGAGTTACTGTAAATTAGGTAAAGTAACAACTGGTCTTAAGAGTGTGTAGAAACTACGAAAATGTGGACTTAAGTACTAAGCAAAAATAAAATATTTTTAGCATTTTTGCTAGAGCCAGTATTGCGCAGAATGTGCATTTTAGATGTTGAGGATGTTGAACGAAAGGATTTGCTTCCGACTAATTCACTCACCTCCATAGATTCCCAGACACAAGCTTTCCTGTCCCCTCACCAAGAAAGAGGGTGGTAGCTCTCTAGGGGATGAATGACGTTATAACGCATACTTTTACAACGCCTACCTTTACAACGAAATTTTTACAACGCAAAAACTATTACAACGCATACATTTACAACGCAATTTTTTACAACGCATATACTTTTACAACGCATACCATTACAACGTAAGTATTGGTAAGTATATAATAATTTTTTTTATATAATATAAGTAAAATTAATATAATTTAATTTAATTTAATTTAATTTTTTTTTACCCTGTACCCCTGTACTCCAAAAACCCAAAACTGACCCTGAACCCTAAAAATACCCTTTTACCCAAAAACCCAAAACTGACCCTGAACCCTAAAAATACCCCTTTACCCAAAAACCCAAAACTGACCCTGAACCCTAAAAATACCCCTTTACCCAAAAACCCAAAACTGACCCTGAACCCTAAAAATACCCCTTTACCCAAAAACCCAAAACTGACCCTGAACCCTAAAAATACCCCTTTACCCAAAAACCCAAAACTGACCCTGAACCCTAAAAATACCCCAACTGACCCTGAACCCTAAAAATACTCCTTTACCCAAAAACCCAAAACTGACCCTGAACCCTAAAAATACCCCTTTACCCAAAAACCCAAAACTGACCCTGAACCCTAAAAATACCCCTTTACCCAAAAACCCAAAACTGACCCTGAACCCTAAAAATACCCCTTTACCCCAAAACCAAACATATAACATTTTAAATATAATTATATACTTACCAATACTTACGTTGTAATGGTATGCGTTGTAAAGGTATCTGCGTTGTAAAAACATGCGTTGTAAATGTATGCGTTGTAATAGTTTTTGCGTTGTAAAAGTTTCGTTGTAATGGTATTGCGTTGTAAAAGTTGCGTTGTAAACGTTACATACCCTCTCTAGGGCCAGCCAATGAGACTCATCCATGAGCAGCATGTGTAGGCCACCCTGACAAAATATGATTTCTCTGAGAATATAGGACACTAAACCCATTGCTCACGCCAGCCTGCCTTCAAGGGGGTCCTTAGAACCCTACATCATGGATAGGAAGAATACCTGATCAGACTCATGAAGAACCCTGAAAGTTGAACATGCCAGACTAGAGAATATTCGAAGGTAATTTACAAACTTGGAAGCCTTAAACTGGAAATAACCTGTCTGGGTACAAAAGTCAAAAAGACCTAAGATTCAAACCATCCTGTTCCAACTCCTTCAAGACACATCCACTTCCTGTGCTTTGATGCTAAACACAGAAATTTAGTCAACCAAGCTACCAGCTGGAGTAATCATCAGTAGAGTAAAATAACTGAAGGTCTGTTGGTCAAAAATCAGCCCCTTTATCACTACGACTTGTCAAAGAAGTTTTTAACTATGTGGCCCCCAAAACCAAGTTGCTCTCTTGCCTTCAGCCCCATGCACATCACATTGACAAACCATAGAATGGTTAGGGAGCAGTGTTATTTTGAAAGTTACAAAGACCACCCACCCTAAGATAAAGTGTCAATGTGTGCAATTAAGAGTTTTCACATTTGTAGGACTGTCTTGTGTTTTACTTACTGACACCAGCTTGCAGATACTGATCACCAGAACACACAGATATTGTTTGCTCATTCACTGGCCAACTAGTCTAAAAACGTTGATCTCACACATACCTCTAACCAGGGAATACTCATATGATTCTTGTGGTCTCTATCACTGTATGCATTAACATAGATACATTTCCTATTTTATTTTTCCAGAGGAAGCCTTTCGTTTTATTTTCAGAGCTCAAGACTAAATTGATGTTCTCTTTTTTGGCAACAATTCTTTATTTATTTATGCTAGTAACAACATACAGTGCAGGGGAAGTCACCTGGGTAGAAACAATATACATAACATCCTGTTCTATATCGACATTACAAATGTAAAAAGAACAATTGAGGGACAGAATGCAGAACAATGTCATACATTCACCCCAGTACAGAGATCTGGGCCTAAATCCATCGTTTTTATGCTCATCATGCCATTCCAGTTTGGACCCAGCCATATGCAAATCAGTCTTGACCCTGCGCCCAATGGGAACAGTCCAGCCCGAACTGCCAGGCCAGGTCCTCCCTGGACTGGAATCAAGCATCCTAGGACCAGTTTGGGGCGTTCAGCCCTCATCAGCCAGGATAGCTTGACTCCAGTGGCATGGAGAGCACAGGACTCACATCTGAGCATAGCCGTCCCACTCGGGGTGGCAAATGCAAAAAGATCAATTGATGGACAGAATGCAGAACAATGTCATACATTCACCCCAGTACAGAGATCTGGGCCTAAATTCATCGTTGTTTTGCTCAACATGCCATTTCAGTGTGGACCCAGCCATATGCAAATCTGTCTTGACCCTGTGCCCAATGGGAACAGTCCAGCCCGAACTGCCAGGCCAGGTCCTCCCTAGACTGGAAACAGGCATCCTAGGACCGGTTTCGTGTTTTGAGCCCTCATCAGCCAGGATAGCTTGACTCCAGTGGCATGGAGAGCACAAGACTCACGTCTGAGCATACCCGTCCCACTTGGGGTGACAAATGCAAAAAGAACAATTGATGGACAGAATGCAGAACAATGTCATACATTAACCCCAGTACAGAGATCTGGGCCTAAATTCATAGTTTTTTTGCTCGCCATTCCATTCCAGTGTGGACCCAGCCATATGAAAATCAGTCTTGACCCTATGCCCAATGGGAACAGTCCAGCCCGAACTGCCAGGCCGAGTCCTCCCTGGACTGGAAACAATTCACTGAGATTTCAAGGTCAAAGGCCACTGATAGATCTAATAGAGTCAGCATGGTGCAGCCTCCTGTGCCTAGATGAAGGCACAGTTCGTCGAGAGTGGTCACTAATGCAGACTTGGTTCCATGAACCTGTCGAAAATCAGCTTGCCTTGAGTCAAGGAGGATGTTCATTTTGAGAATGGAGCAGGGGTGGTCATTGACCAAGAGTTTTTTTAATTTAAAGAAAGAAGAAAAATAGTGTGGTAGTTGGCTAGAGCAGTGTGTTAGGCCAACGTTTCTTCCAAAGAGTGTTCACTTTGGCTTTCTTCTGGGACTTTGGAATAGTGCCAGATGATATGGCCCATTAAAAACTGTGTAGTTAGGAGAGCAACCAAGCGATGAACTATCAATTTGAAGATTTTGCCCTGGCAAAGAAAAAGCCAGAAGAAAGAGAGAATACTTTACCTGTGACGCTTCAATGAGAACGACATCAAATTTGATTAAAAGCACAGAGTTCGATGACGCCAACGTCTGAGATCATAACGCCTGCTTGAGTGGGAAGAGGCACAGATTAAGGAAAATATATTGGAGAAAAACATCTCCGAATATTATCAAAAAGATCTTGTGCTATAATGATCTGAGAAGAGGCACGACTAAATGCAGAAAGTTCTGAAACTATTTTAAATACTGCTTGAGTCGGGTTATAGTCATAAACACAATCCTACAAGACTTTAGCATGTGTTTTACCTACAGTATTATTATCATTACTGTTACATAGCTTCTTGTATTTGATGCTGAAGGTTTTTATACAACTGGCTCACAGCAAAGCTTCAAGTTTTTTAGGTTTTCAGAAACCAAAGGTTCTGAAGAAGATGATGCAATGCGTGATTACAGCCTAGGTTTGGGGATGATGGATAACCGTCATTTCAGAGCAATTGAGAGATGAGTGTGTCTGCAGTACTTTTTGTCAATTCCTTACCAATAATGGTTTTTTCTATTGCAGTAATAATGGTTTTGGAATGAGAATACTCACGGTGAAAGATACTTGAAGGTGTTTGGACCAAGTCATATCTATTGAATTGGTAACAGTGATATTCCTGTCTCTGGTATAATTATCAGGGCCGGCTTTAGCGTTGGTGGTGCCCAGTGCGACAATGTTAGTTGGCGCCCCCCAATGACCACCTCCACCTCGGATTCTCTCACTAGCACCATTTAACAGTGACCAAGTCTCCAAAACCACGCTCTCTCAGATGCACTAAATTCACTATATAGCGCTACTCCTACCAGTAAAGGATGTCAGAGCACTTTGCATCACACACACATTGCACAGAGACAATCAATCATACGTGTGTATATATATCAGTGTATAGGAAATGTTACGTAAGCCAAAGGACTAAAAGTGTAGGAGTCACATGTCATCCATACTTGTAGGCAGTATAGTTTAGGAGTGCTTGGTGTGGAGAAGCACAAACTCAGAGTCGAAAAAGAAACAGCATAGTTGGGAGTTTTCTTTAATAATAAGGATCCATTTCTACCCAAATTAACCCTTTTTGCAACATTAATCAATGTTCTATATTTGCAGAGTGTATGCAGTTCTATGATGAAAGTTAATTGATACCTCACTATTCTATGTTAGAACTTTAAGTAATAAATTGCAAGTAACAAAAGGATGGCTCTTTTAAAAGCAGTAACCTGCTGATCTATTTACATTAAATGCACTCTTTAATCTACTTGGTACACGTTCTTTGCAGCAGGCATATTAACCCTCTGTGCTACCTTCACATAAGTCAAAAACCTCAACTACACAAAACGCTGATCTCTGTCCAGGAAGAACATTAATCACAGGAGTTATCTTGACATTTTTGTGACACCTCGTAATTGCAGGAGGAAAGGAACAGGGTTGCGGGTTCTTTAAAAGCATAATAAAGTTGCAAACACGGCGCCCCCAGGAAGCCAGCACCCAGGGCAATGGCACTGGTCGCACCACCCTAGAGCCGGCCCTGATAATTTTGATCAATAGTTGAATCAATGAGAAAGGAATGGATCCATTTTTGGGCACTATTACTTCTGCCCACTCTGTACCACATGCCATGGAGATCTCAAGGAGTATGACAACAGTGTTCTTCCCTTAACCAAAATGGTGAAAATGTCCAGGTTGATATCAGAAATGGTTTCAGTGGTCCTCTATGGACTGAAATACATAAGCTGAATATCGGTAGTGAGAATTTGTTCCAGGTGTCCTTGCAATTGCCTTAGCCCTTCTCTGGATATACTTTTCTTGGGATAAGGGAGATGTGAATCGGCTAGTTTTTGCAAGGATGTATGGGTCGCTCTCATTTAAAATGTTATTACAATAAAGTTTATTTCTTGTTCCATTGGCCTGCAATCTCTATCAAGGGTTTTTTTAGTTGAAGATGGCTGTAGGGATATGATTGAGACACTCATCATAGGCTCAAATATGCCAGATCCATGCATGATTTTCAGGATATCTACCTACATACAATTCATAAGGAACTAATTCAGATAGTCAGTAATTATCCCAAAAATCTGGCATGGATGCATCCCTCATGATCAAAGAATAGACCTTCCATTTATGGAATGTTTCAATAGAGATTAGTATGTCTGTTTAGGTATTAGACAACAATTATATGTGTGATAATTGTTCTGTGATATTATTTTGTTATGACATTAGGTTCTCTATGGTTTATCACTATATGTCTTGAAAATTTGAATAACACATGCATTTATTTTTTTAATTATGTACGAGTGCATATCCAACTTTTTAAACTTATTTTATGCATTTGTACTCATCTTAGTTGAGCACAGTGGTGAGCATGCCGTAAGTCTTCCTACTAGAAATTTCATTGAGAGTACATAGATAAAGTATTAGAATATGCCTTTCATTTTTTAATTATTTTATGTTTTTTTAGTTTACCTTTAAGAGTCGAATAATTTTGTAGTACAATGTCCAGCACCCTTACCTCACTTTTGCAAAGCTCTTGATTGTGTTTGCTCATGCTACCTATGGAGAAGTGCCTCGTTAAGTTGTGAATTATGATCATTGTTCTGGAGGATTCTAGACAAGTTGAATTAAACCTTTGGTGGTTCCTCTTTTCTTTGGTAGTCTAACCAATTACTCAGAATGCGTACTATAAGTTTTGACTTTATTTTAAACAAAACACACATAAGGAGGTAGAATGTAAGCAAAATTCCTCGTGCCTGTATTCTAACCCCCCTATTCTGGAGACACTTAATATCTGCCCTGTGGTGCAAGCTGCCTATACAAGAGAACTCTGTTGGCAAACGTAACTCTAGATACCCAGTAAGAACCCCACCACCATCTTATGAAAAAGATATTTAACCACAATCTTCGAACAATAACCCTTACCAGTCTATACACATATTACGATTTTGATGAATCTTAATATCTGTCTTAGAATTATTAAATCCTTTTTCCACAACCAAACCTCCTGATATTGATATTTAGCATAGATTTTTTAAATAGTGAATAGCAGATCAACCTACGGAGATAATCCAGAAATCTAATGCCCATTCTAGTTATGCCACAGGACTAATGCTACACTTCACCAATGAGGCCTAGCGAGTCAGAAACCAGCCTGGGGTTGCATGTGTTCCTGTTCAGAACGGACCTGGCTTGGCTGTCCATGTGGGACTTTTCCTTTTCTAACAAGTCCAAGGCTGATTTCCTTATGGCTGGCCCCGATATGTGTTAGACCTGGCATCTTTTGGCATGATTTCCCCTGTCTCTTCCCTTCTAACCTCCTGTTTTTGACTGTGTGCTGCAATTCATTTTTGCTGATTTTAGGACTCTGGGCACTTTACCACTGCTGACCAATGCAAGGGGAAAAGTGCTCCCTGTGTCAAATGTATTGATGGTTGGTTTATCCATGATTGGCATATTTGAGTTACTAAAGGTCCCTAATAAAGTGCACCAGGTGTGTCCAAGGCCTTTAAATCAAATGCTACGAGCGGGTCTGTAGTACTGATTGTGCCACCCACATGAGTAGCCCTACAAACATACCTCAGACCTGCCACTGCAGTGTCTGTGTGTGTTGTTTTAAACTGCTATTAAGACCTGGAAACAGCACCCACTTGCCAGGCCCAAACCTTCTCTTTTACTACATGTACATCACCTCTAAGGTAGGCCAAATTCAGCCGCATGGGCAGGGTGCAGCGTATTTAAAAAGGTAGGAGAAATACTGGTGTGTTGTACATGTCCTAATAGTGGAATACTGCTAATTTCGTTTTTCACTATTGCAAGGACTTTCTCTCTCTTAAGATAACACGGGTATTGCCTTGAAATAGCTTTTAAGTTTAATTTCCCATTGGGAGCAGACAGAGATTTTGAATTTGGGGTCTCTGAACTCACAATTTATAAACACACCTTTTGGTGAACTTGTTTTTTAAATTTCAACTATGAAAATGCCATCTAAATTGGGCTGTGCCTGTCTCCACCTTCCTGTGATGTGTCAGAAACCAGGCCCAGGAAAGACAGGGACTTGTGGACAACCAACACTTTCCTTTGAAGTTTGTCTTCTACAAAGGCAGAATGGGGTACACGCATTGAACCTCTGACACCCAAAAATCAGAACACTTCAGAACAGAGGACATTCTGCCAGGAAGAAGAGCTGGATGCTGTAGGAGGGACTACCTCATTTCCTGTTGCTTTACTGTGCTAGTCTGCTGCTTGCTACTTCTGCCCTGGGAGTGAAAGGACTGAACTTTGCTTTCTACATCCTGACTCAAAGGTTCTCCAAGGGCTTGTGTGTGCTTGCCTCCTGTTAAAAAGTATCAGGGCCATCAAAGACTTCACCGGTCAGTTTCTGGGCTCTACTGCTGAGAGACCTGACTTGCCAAGTCGTGCCAAATCCAGGTCCTGGGTCCTTGGAAGGGTAACCTGGTGATCTTAAGGAGAAACTCCATGCATCGACTCCCAGCATCAGTTTTCTCGATGCACCACTGCGAAAGATCAACGCATCACTGTTGCCTGCACCAGTAGTGTGGGTTCTGCTCGAACGCATTGACGATGGCTTTCACCACAGGCGCTAGTGCGCCATCACAGTGTTAGAAAAATCACTGAAGCATGAGTCTCGAGCACTGTGTCACCAACGTCCGTGGCACCCACTCCAACTCTGACGCAGCACCTGCTTTGCAGCTGTGGATTTGATTTAGTGCCTGCTTTGTGGCTGTGGAATCGATGTAGCGCCTGTACTTACACTGACACATCGACGAAGCGTGTCTGGATTTTTGATGCATCATCCGTGGGTGCCAATTAATCATCAATACCGCACTGCAATATAGAACTAAGCTACTTGTCCGGAAACCGAATCATCAACTCCCCTAACAGTAAGGAACCAACACATCACCTACCCTGTGTAGTAAAGAACCAACACATCGCTTTGCTTTTCCGACACAACACCTCCCCTGTGCCTTGCCCGGTCTTGGATTTTTGACACATCTAAGGTACTTTGTGCTAAAAATAACTTATCCATTTGATTTCTATGAACTACACTTGCTAAATCTTTTTAAAGTGATTTTTGTTTACTTGAGTGTGTTGGATATTTGTTGTTTTGGTCTTGTTCTATTTAGATAAATATTGGCTATTTTTTTCTAAACTGTTGTAGACTCCTTTTGTAGTATTTTCACTATGTTACTGTGTGTATGTACAAATACTTTACACATTGCCTCCGAGATGAGCCTGACTGCTCATGCCAAGCTACCAAAGGGGTCAGCAGGGGTTAACTTAGCTGTGTGACTCCCTTACCCTGACTAGAGTGAGGGTCCCTACTTGGACAGAGTGCAAACCACTGTCAACTAGAGACCCCATTTATAACAGAATGGAGTGGCATAGTTGGCAAAAAATAATAAACTGGAATGCGGCTCTGATTGCTAATGGCTGGGACGTGTGCAACCATTTAACCCATAATTTTTGCGTTCTCTCTATACCTCTCCTACAGGCTCTGACACCCATGTAGTCTCCTTCCAACTTCTTATAACAGGGCTATTTTATAAGTGAATTTAATATAAAGCCGATAGATCCCACCTAGCAGCACCCACTAAATTAGAATACTTATATTTTTTAAATAATATTCTCAGTCATGTCACTGCCATGACAAAGTTTTCATTAACACAAGTATAACAGTGCAGTGTCCTCAGCTCCCTCCATTGACAACATTACAATACTGGTTAATACTTAATTCTGATTATTCTGCCCAAAGCAGGAAACCCCATCACAACCCTTTGCTGCTCTCATCCTCAGGACCGAACTGCCTGTTCATTCCATCTGGCTTTTCCCCCAGTGGGCTGGTGCCATTAGAAGCTGGTTTTAAGGCAGAGAACCGCTAGTGCAGCAAATTTGTCTTTCTTCAGCTCCCTTAGGTACTTACAGCCGCCGCTCAAATGTCGAGAGATGAAACAGATATGAAGGAGAGAGAAAAAGAGAGAGATACTGGAGAGGAAGAAAGGACCGGGGATGGTTTGGTCTTTTTTGCCAGAGCTGCTAGTAGGTTCCCAGTCCAGCCCTGCTCATTTTTATCAACCGGATATCAGACTGGAGGCAAAGAAGTGTGAAAAACAGAAAACAAACCAACAGGCTTTCTCCATCTACCTACTCAGGATCTAGACAGACATCCCTGCATCTATCAGCACCAACCAGCGGCGGCTCCTGCACAAAATTGGAGAAGCATCGCCCCGTTCTCTACGGATGCAGCAAGTAAACACACATGAATAAAATGCCATAATAATGCAATTTTATTTTGCCATCAGCTTGCACTGTGTACAGCGTGACCTGAGCCAGGGGCGGGGCAGAATCTCGCTATTGCAGGATTACTCTCCCCCTTTCAATGCACGTCTGGTTGGCCGGCTGCCTACCTATGGCCAGCATGACATGCACACTCTAGGTCCGGCAATCTCCTGGCTGTGAAACAGCCGGGGGATTGCTGGCACAGGCCCCAGTCTCAAAATGAGTACTGGGTTAGCGTGCTCCCACCAATCCAGGAGCTGCTCTTACGCTGATAACAGCATCTCCAGGATTGGTTGGATTTGCGTTCCATTGAGCAGGAAGGAAGTCCTTCCATTCCTGCTCGTGGAATGCCTGTGAGAAAAAGTGCAGCATATATGGCGAAGTTGGCGGAATTGCGTCGCACCATATTTTTTAAGGGGTAGCCACCACTGGCACCAAGAGGATGGGGAGAGGCTAGATCAGTCAACCTCGAAGCTGGGTTAAAGTCTCAGCAGGGGCACTCAACATCCTGTGAATCTGGGCAATTCACTTAGGGGCAGATTTATGAAGGCCTTGCGCCGCCGGTGCGTCACTTTTTCCCATGTTAAAAATGACGCACCGGCGGCGCAAGGCCGCTTAATCTCCCTGTGCCTTACAAAAAAAATGAATGTGTCCATCTGTAACGCACCTGGTGCTCATGTAAAGCGCTCTGACACTTTCAGGTCGAGTTTGCGCTATAAAATACCACCAAAAAACCCCCCTGTCCAATTTAGGAAAGAGCTGAAGACACAACTCTTTGAAGAA
Organism: Lissotriton helveticus; assembly: GCF_964261635.1. NCBI lineage: Eukaryota > Metazoa > Chordata > Amphibia > Caudata > Salamandridae > Lissotriton > Lissotriton helveticus. The sequence goes on from NC_136061.1 coordinate 1,288,072,550, forward strand.
CTAGGAGATGTGCCCTAGCAGGGAAGAGATTGCTCCTAGCGGCTAGAGCTGCTGACTCTGGACCTGGTGTACCTGGTTCGAATTCTGGGCAAAATCACTTTATCCCTCCCCCACCACCCCACCCCCTGGTCAAACAAAAAAGTGTAACGGTTTCTTCTTTTCCAAAGTGTTCTGATGCCCTCGGACCAACTTTGTGCCTCAAAACAAAGCCCCCCTTCAGTCACTCAATGTCTGTATGCTGCCCTTGGCCCTTTACTCCGTTCCCCCTTTATTGCAGCTCCCCATCTGGCGGCCTCTACAATAGGTAGGCAAGGCCCGTACTAGTCTCTACACTACAGGCAGCCCCTCCTTCAGCCCGTTTCTAATTTCTCTATCGTCCCTTCTCACTCCTTCGATAAATTCTGCAGCTGACTGGCATATTATCCCAAACATCATATTATACCGGATATCTAATCTCAAACAGTTTAGCAGGGCCACCCCGCGGAGCTGGTGTTATCATGCGCCACGGTTCCAAGCAGTACGGAGAACGCCAGGGTGATTACAAACGAAAATCTGTGCCTTCTTAAACGGAGCAGAGAAGTGGAAAATAGCCCGTGAGGAACACGGTCCTTGCACGCAGGAGACACAAATACAGCTATTTGCTAACTGCGTAGAAACCTGCCACGGTACATTAGCCGCAACCAAGCGTTCTGTGCTTGCAATATCATATGCAGGCAGCTACCGGGGTGGGCTGCGGGGGACACAGGAGCGTTTTCCTACTTTGCTCCAATGGCCCCATCTCTAGAGAGATAATGCTGGCTCTCCATGGCTAACCCATCCTTAGACGGGTATCAAATATCCCCATGGTAAGTGTTTATATAAACTCCCGTTCTTTCACAGTAGCGCGTTGACATGTAGAGCTAATGAAATCAATGGTTGAAAGGCGTGCTAGACAGACCAGACATGTGTATCTTCTAAATATATTGCTGTTACGACAGTGTGTCCCCGTGCACGCTGAGATATAGCCTGAAAGACCACAGCAGACCACATTTTCAATTATTAACTTACCACCCAGCCATCCATCCATGTACCTGTCCGCCTGTGTACTTATCCAGCTTTCCGAATGCCTGTCTTTCTCTGTTTAGCATTGGCTCTATTCATCCATCTATCTAGCCATGAAATGCCCGCATGCGTCTTAAACCACTATAACATTTATTTATGTTATATAATGTATATTCATCTTTCAGCATTCGGTCAACTCTTTCTTTCGTCCATAAATGTATCTACCTCTCACAGGGCTGGCTTTAGGGCAGTGCAACTGGTGCTGCCGCACTGGGCGCTGACCTGTGGGGGGCGCTAAACTCAGATGGGAGCGCTGTGTTTAGCAATGACTTATGATTGCAGAGACGAGGGGCACTTTAGCCCGGTGGTAGTGCGAGAATCTGAGAAGTCAGTCACGGGGTGTGGGGCGATAAAAATGATTGTCGCACCGGGCGCCGCCAGGGCTAAAGCTGGCCCTGACCCCTCAATCACAATCTATTTGCCTCTCCTGTATCCATTGTATTTGTCCTTCGATTCATCTCTCTATCCTTTTGCAGTTTAAACTCCATATTTCCATATTTATTTGGATCCTTCTATCTTTCCTGCGTCTGTGTCTCGATCCATCCGTTCACCCTTCTCCTATAGAGCTTTATTCAAAGCAATATTGCACATTTGTTGTGTTCAAGACCCACTGTTTGCTAATGTACCGCTTGTTGACGACCCCATTTTGTAGGGCCGGCCACCAGTGGTCCTGCAGTGATGAGAACACTTCTGATAAAGGAACAGGTGACGGAGCTGAAGGACATGCCTCTTCCATGGTAGCAGAAAAGATTGAGGGTTAAAGGTAGGTTCTGAAGATGGAAATATATGCAGATAAAATTAAAGAGAAGAGTAGGGGTGGGGAAATATTCTGTCCCAACAGCTAAATAGGCGGAATTTTAGCACTCAGTGCTGCTCTTTAACGCAGAGTTCTGGCCAGATTACACCAATTTCAGTGCGGTAGAAGATTTCTCCCATGAGGCTGCAAAATATCCGAGCGCAATTTAGCGTACCCTGGCACGATTTTCTAATGCATGCAGTGGTGAGTGGTCAGAGGGCTTCCATTCGAGTAGATTTGCTGTCACTCCAGTACATTTTCTACTTGAGCGGCAGCAAAATCTCTGGAATGGCCATACACTCTTGCGCAGCGTATGGTGCTACCAGCGCTAAAGTACAGCACAAGCAGAGCCATGGAATCTCACAGAGTTTTTATGTAACTCTCAATCACTCAATCACATAATTTGTATAGCGCGCTACTCACCCGGTGGGTCTCAAGGTGCTGTAGGGGGGGTCCGTTACTGCTCAAAAAGCCAGGTCTTGAGTTGCTTCCTGAAGGAAAGATGGTCCTGGGTCAGTCGGAGGTGGATGGGGAGGGAGATCCATGTCTTGGCTGCCAGGTAGGAGAAGGATCTTCCTCCGGCGGTGGGTCTGCGGATGCGTGGTACGGCGGCGAGGGCGAGGCTGGTCGATCGTAGTTGGCGGGTGGGCGTGTAGAAAGTCAGGCGGTTGTTGAGGTACTTGGGGCCCAGGTCATGGAGAGCCTTGTGTGCGTGGGTGAGGAGCCTGAACGTGATCCTCTTGCTGACGGGGAGCCAGTGCAGGTCTCTCAGGTGGCCGGAGATGTGGCTGTGTCGGGGGATGTCCAGGACGAGTCGTGCGGAGGCGTTCTGGATGCGCTGGAGTCTTTTCTGTAGTTTGGCTGTGGTTTCGGCGTAGAGGGTGTTTCCGTAGTCCAGTCGGCTGGTGACGAGTGCCTGGGTGACCGTCTTTCTGGTTCCGGGGGGGGATCCATCGGAAGATCTTACGGAGCATGCGAAGGGTGTTGAAGCATGATGATGAGACGGCGTTGACTTGTCTGGTCATCGAGAGGGAGGAGTCTAGGATGAAGCCCAGGTTGCGTGCGTGGTTCGTTAGTTTGGGAGTGGTGCCCAGGGCAGGGGGCCACCAGGAGTCGTCCCAGGCGGAGGGCGATGATCCCAGGATGAGGACTTCCGTCTTGTCTGAGTTCAGTTTCAGGCGGCTGTTCTTCATCCACTCGGCGACGTCTTTCATCCCTTCGTGTAGGCTGGTTCTGGCGGTGGCGGGGTCGTTTGTGAGGGAGAGGATCAGCTGCGGAATTCCATGAAGTGAAACCCCGCGAGTTCTGCCCACCCCTAGAGAAGAGATGCAGGTGGTGAAAGACAGGGTACACACACACGCAGTCATAGTTCAGACATATGCACAGAGAGTGATAGAGCATTTAGAACCACTTTCATGTACACACAAATCCTGCAGTCAAAAATGCATTCCTCTGTAGAACAGCCAGTTGGCTGAAGTCACTAAAAGTTCCAGCCAGCTGCCAGGCTTTAGCTCATCTTCAGGTCCTCTTGGAACCACAATCCCAAATTGAGCTGAGCTTTTACTGAGCCAATATGTCCTAGTGGCTACAGCTGCTGACTATGTAACACAGGGAACCCATTTTGAAGACTGAATTCGGTTCAGAATTCTGTGAATCCAAGCAAATCTCTCTGTGCCAAAAACATGTGGACCTGTTTTTGTTGTGAAGTGCTATTATGTCCTTAGGCAAGGTTCACACTATGTAAAACCACAAAAATAAAGTGTGGATTCTGCCTATCATCCACGCTCTAATCTCATCCTCCAAGAATTAAGGACAAAGCATTAACCTCTGGTACTAGAAAGAGAAATTTGTTAGACTTTAAAAAATCTAGGGCCAATCCTGTATTCCCTGCCTGACCACAGTGTGCAATTCTAGACAAATGCTTTTTTTTCAGTGAACCTCTTTTTTGCTCATTGTCACATATAACCCTTCAAATATGTGATTTCAGGATGTGCGCTGAACAAAAACCTCACTTGCGTTTGATTTATTAGCCTAATGTTGCTCCATGTAAAATAAGAATTTATGCCACAATGGGGTACACATGACAGCTAACATGTTTCCTAGATCAGTAATAGGATTGGCATTAGGGTGGAGCCTGGAATATATTATATATATATATATATATATATTCACTGGAAAAACGGTAGGTTTTACACACGTTATAGTTAGGAAGTAGCATTTACAAAACCTTTGAAATTCACTGAAAAAACCGTAGGTTTGACACATGTTATAGTTAGCTGGACATTTCACTCATATAAAACCATTGAAATTCCCCCATTATAGTTAGTTCAGCTAACTATTACTCGCGCACCCGCAATGCACTGCTGATGACGTTACATATTACATCACTCATGACATGGTCAGTGACATCACTGATGACATCTCAAATGACATCACTGATGACATCACTGATGAAATCATCCAGTGAATGGGTGTTTTTCTGAAAATTATATATGTTTTATATATGTATATCTGAAGGTTGATGGTAGAAGAAATGGGTATATAAGTGAATAAATGGCTGCTTTTTTGGTGAAAAATAGATTGTATAACTGACTGATTAAGTGTATCTTAATGAATACATGGGTTAGTGAGTAATGTTTAAATATATACATTTCTGTATCAGTCTCTCACTTTCTGTATAAGTGGCTGCATGTGTTGGTGAGTAGCTATATGAGTGATACATGAGTGTCTATATAGGGTATTGTTTGTTTGATTATCAGTAGGAGTGTCTGAATGTTTGAGTGTCTGTATGCTTCGTTGGGAGGTCTTACGTAGTGCATAGATGCATGAATGAGTGACTTACTGCTTGTATGTGTTGAAGGCAGCATATGTGCAGGACTGTATGGGTGGATGAGTGTGTGTGGTGAGTAGCTATATAGGTAAGTATTTTTCTGTATGGGTGGATGAGTGTATATAAGGGTGTGTTAGTGAATGAATGACTGTTTTAATAGTGTATTTGTGAGTAAGTACATATATTTTAAACTAGTACATATGAGTTATGTGTGAGTAACTCTATGGATGAGTGTCGGTGTGTAACAGGATGATCAGGATGTATCAGTGTATGAGTACATATGATGAGTGAGTACATGTATGAGTGACAGTATATGTCTGTTGATGAATGAGTGGATGTGTGTATAGATCTTGGAATTACTAAATAGGTGTGTTGTAAGTGGCATTGGTATGTCTATTGTAGTGAAAATGTTATTTTCTATTTTTGAATGTGTGTAATAAAGGTTATATTAGGGTGAGAGAAGGTCTGCCACTCTTCCACAAGGATGATGTCATCAGTGATGTCATCAGTGATGTCATTTGAGATGTCATCAGTGATGTCATGAGTGATGTCACTGACCATGTCATGAGTGATGTAATATGTGACGTCATCAGCAGTGCATTGCGGGCGCGCAAGTTATAGTTAGCTGAACTAACTATAACGGGGGAATTTCAATGGTTTTATATGAGTGAAATGTCCAGCTAACTATAACATGTGTCAAACCTACGTTTTTTTCAGTGAATTTCAAAGGTTTTGTAAATGCTACTTCCTAACTATAACGTGTGTAAAACCTACGTTTTTTCCAGTGAATTTCAAAGGGTTTTTAAATGCTAATTCCTAACTATAACGTGACTGTAACCTATGTTTTTTTCAGTGAATTTCAATGGTTTTGTAAATGAAAATTTTTTAATGTAATAATTGTTATATTTTTTATACTGATTTACTATATTATTATACATTTTTTATTTTTAGATATATTATTTTTTAAATTACATTACATATTTTTAATATAAATTGATAAAAAATATTTGTACACCTCTCTGCAACGCAGCCCCCTGACACGTTTGCAGAGGGGGAACTAATTCCCCTTGCATACTGGGGTCCCTGGGAGGCAACTAGCCCACCAGGAACCTCCAGTATTCCCTAGGGGGCTGCGTTGCTTTGCCCCGGAGGGCGGCGGTCCCCGGGGCAGTGTGTGCGGGGGGGATTGGGCACCCCCCACACTTCTTTACCACTATGCCCCCTGGGGGGTAATTTTTAAATAAACATACCAGGTTTTAAAAAAAAAACATTTTTGGCCTTGGGGGTCCTTGTGGGACCCCATGAGCAGGCCTAGGGGGTCAGGGTGCTTCTACCCTGTCCCCTTTTTGTGTTCTACATGTTTGTTTTTAGGTTTCGACCTGGCGTTACTGCGCAAGCAGTTCGCGCAGGCGAAATCTAATGTTTACTATACGGGATATGGGAACGTCCCCCGGCTCCCATTGGCTAGCTCCATAAATGGAGGCTAGCCATTGGAAGCCGGATCTGTCCGTCAAGGCCGGACCAGATTCGGGGGCGTTCCCGCGATTTTTACTCATCCCACCCCTTTCCCTACGTCATGCGGCGGTGGGCGTGTTTTTGCGGCGGTGGGCGTGTTTTTTTTTTCTTCTCGGTCATGTTTCTCCCTGTCTGCTTAGGCATGTTTACGTTGTTTGTCAGGCCGTCTTCTGTTGAGAAACTCTTGTAAGTGTGCTGACATGACAACCATACAGTGCCAGAGACCCCAGAGTCACAGATCTAGCGTGAGTACGAAATAGCAACTGTGTTGTTCTTTGCCTTCTGATGCTCATGTTTACCTGGATGTTTGTAACAAGTGTGGAAAGTGCATTATGGGACACGTAGTCCTCGAGATCTTGCGCGTGTAATAAAGTATTTAGTGTCTGTAGATTGTTCATAAGTAGTGTTTTTTTTGTGACGTATAATATCAGTGACCATACGCACAATGGTGCCCCGTGACTTTAGAACCACTCACTCCCTACTAAGTTTTCAAAGCTGAGATGGACTCTGGGACCGCAGCGTCAGTGGGTGTGTTTTTAAAGTAATGAGCCACAGCTGTGAGGCTCGAGACCGGAATGGAAGGAGCAGAAGGGTGGCGCGTGGTCTGCATGCTTGCGTTAGTGCTGGGGAAGAGAGCCTACGGCAGGAGGCAGAGCCAGGTCTGCGAGCAAAGAGCAGTCGGGAAATGACAACCTCCACTACTCCCCCGCCTCCTTCTCCCCGCTCCACCATGGATGGTCTAACTCCGGGTCCAGCTTTTTCTCGAGTATTCATTAAATGCCTCGGACTGTGGCGTGCTAACCTGTCTCGCCGTCAGTCACAAAACAGCACTTATTTCTTTAACTTTTATGTGCAGTGGTGTGCGCATGCGCAGCTTCGTCGTGTCAGCTCTGAATTCATTGCAGTTTAATCCTTTTGGAGTCTGACTCTGGGCCCACCCCCGCCCAGACAGTTATAACCGAAACAGGTCCTAACTTTTTCTAGCAGTGCGGTTTAGGACAGGTATACAGGCTTCCCTGACCCCCCACACTTCTCACACCCCTGTGATAGTGTGCCGTGAGTGTACACACATGTCTCCAGTCATGGTTCCGTCCCCCAGAACTGTCGCCTGTCGGAACATTTTAACTCGTGTCCCACCGTTTACAGACAGATACCTGCAGCCGAGACAGCACCAGCCTGCTTCACTCTGTTAACACGTTTTTGGGACTCGCACGCAGGGAGTGCTTTGGGGGTTCTGGCACCGTGGCAGAGTTTGAATCCCATGCCAGCCCAATACCGAGGAGGCATACTAACCGCCAAATTGACCTGACAATAAAGCTCAGGTGTCGGGATCTTCTTACCTGGCTCTTGCCGGTCACGTGAGAAGGTGACGGGCTAAGAGCAGGAGGGGTCCATGTGAGAGATCTCGACCTGGAAGCACTGAGAGAATGACATTGCATGGTGGGTTGAGGGCCTGCTGCAGAGTTCCTGCGGTGAGAGGATGTGAGACGTAGGGAAACCTGCTGTAATTCGCCTTTTATCCTGGGTAGATCTAAACACCGTTTACCAATATCTTGAGTTGTAAAGCAGACAATGTAGCCTTTAGTGTCGCTGTCCACATGGCCACTTACCATTAACGGGGGCGGAGCCAAACCACATAGGTGATGGCACGAGGCGGGCACCGTGTTCACATCGATCGTCCGCTCCGCCCGTACAGGCAAACAGAAGTAGTGTTAGCCGAAGACGTCTATCTGTTTTAAGTGTCCAACCCAAACATTTAAAATGCGATAAGTACTTTCGGTTTCAGTACGGATAGGTCAATAAATATTTGTTCTTTCATACGTTCAAATTTAACGAACTTAACTTGTTCGCTGTTGCCGCTGCAAAACACGTTCATTGTGGCTCCGCTCCATCACGACAGCGGTAATGGCTTTCAGGGGTAATTTATGCATTTAATGCCATTTCATCCTTTTCTGGTCTCCCTTTCCATTTTGGACCTTCTAAGCGTCTATTTAATTTACAGTTGATTTGTTACATCACAGTCGGAGGTATCAATAGCGCAGGTTACCGTGCCCTGATGCATTATGCTCATCGTAGTTATTTAGACGTTGGTCCAATACCACGTGGTATGCTTCCGTGTAAATATTGAGAAATATTGTAATCAGTGTGAAGCCCATAAGAGGAGTGTAGCAATGCTTGTTTTAAAGTATTTTCGTAAAAACTCGATATATTTTATAACAAGCAGTGCCTGTCTACTCGAGTCCGATTTGCAAAGGATACACCTTTGGAGATGACATCCTCAATACATTTCTCTTCGATACATCCAGCCAGTAGCTTAGCAAGGATGTCCTGGGCCCGGTGCAGGCAAGTCAATGGGCACTTTGACTCCCATTGGCAGCAATGTACAGCAGTTATCTGGCTTCAAGAGACCCCGGTGCCACTGCACGCGCTGCGCCCAAGTCCATCTACAGCCCGCACTACTTACAGCAGTTCATGGAACTGGTTAACGGTGGTACACGTTACATGCAGATTGTTTAATTATTTATGTGCTACACACAATGCAGGACAAGAAAGCAGCCTGCGGACATACCCGGCGCTGGATAAAAGATGCAACTTGTTCCATAGAGGGCAATATGGAAAGGGACCCGACTCATTTCTCAAGGGTTCACCGGGGGTCCCCCTCGGGAACCTTTCTACCTCTGTGATCTTTGGGAGCATTGTTTGGAAAAAATTATGCCACGTGGTGGTGTATACATCGCATTTTAAGTATGTTGGCTAAAAATGTGTTACAGGCCGTCTGAAGAGGTGCTAATTTAATATTCCGCAACTTTAGAAATCGTCAGAGCCTGGAAGCATGTTTTCCCTATCACAGCAAAACTACCCGCGCCTTTGAGAAGATTGTGCACCTGCTAATTACACTGTGCTCACTACGTGAGTATATTTGTTTGCATAGGGGAATCCGCGCCTGTATAATACAGCGTGCCCCAATTTTAACATTGGCGTAGACAGTGCTGGCAATAGGTCTCGCATTTGCGAGAGATCAAACTATTGGCATTGTAAATAACAAAGCCATTTATTTATCTGTTATCAAAACCCAATACATAAATACAATTTTTGTCATTTACAATGCCAATAGCTCAAACTTTTGCAAAGGCGAAACCATTGCATTGTAAATGCTTGTTCTGCTTTCTTGTGCCTCGGTCTACCGAGCACAAGAAGGCTGCCAACACTTCCTGGTTTGAAGTGTTGAAAGCCAATGAGCATGCAGCTCGTGCTCGAGAAGTTTTAGAACTCAAAAAGGGGGCAGGGTAGAAGCACCTTGACCCCCTAGTCCTGCTCAGGGGTTCCCACAAGGACCCCCAAGGCCAAAAATGTTTTGTTTTTTTAAAACCTGGTATTTTTTTGGGAGGGGGGGAATCATGGGGTGCGCGCACCCCTCGAGTTTTCGATTTTTTTTTTTCCGCCTTGCGGGTCCCTGTGGGACCCCCTGAGCAGGCCTAGGGGGTCAGGGTGCTTCTACCCTGCCCCCTTTTTGAGTTCTACACTTTTTTCCCTGCTTTCTTGTGCCTCAGTCTACTGAGGCACAAGATGGCTGCCATCAATTTCTGTTTTGGAGTGTTGACAGACAGTGGCAGCCAATCAGCATGAAGCTCGTGCACGGCAAGGTGCGCGCACGATGCGCGCTTATAGATATATAATTGATTTCAACTGTAATTTTCTCAGCAACTACTGGAGGGATTTTCGCCATTTAAACAAAAGCGTGATCTGCGTACCAGACCCTACCATTTCCCCAAATTTGGTGTAATTCCGTTCAGCGGTTCGGACTGTAGCCGTGTCTAATCGTCCTATGGAAAATAACATGGGGAAAATACGTTTTGGGACCCCCCTTTTTTCTCGGCCCCCGCTTGACGAATCTTCCCGAGACTTGCAGGGAAGGAGCGGAGCGAAGCGGAGCGGAGCGGGCCATCTTCTTTGAGAAATTTGCGAAGATTCATCAACCGGCGCCAAAGTTATTCCCAATAGAATGTTGCGGATTTCCTATGGAAACTAGGTCCTAACTATGACTACCTACTGGCGACCGCCAGTAGGATATATATATATATATACATATATATATATATATATATATATATATATATATATATATATATATCTCCCTCTCTCTCTCTATCACTCCCTCCCTGCCCCTTATAACTTTGGTGCCACTTAATTATTTTTCACAAAACTTTCCAAAACAAATGTTCTTCTATGCGACTCCCCCCTGGAAAGCTTTGGAGTGATCGGTCAAGCGGTAGCCAAGAAAAATGGTGTCTCAAACATTCTCCATTCAATTTTCCACAGTAAAATTAGACACAGCTACGGCCCAAATGGCTGAACAAAATCACACCAGATTTGGCAGAAAGCTAAATCTTGGTCAAGAAAGTGTGGTTTATGATTTGATGTCAATCCATTAAGTAGCTTTTGAGGTAGTAATGCTCAAAAACTTTGTAAGTTTCAGGATTTGCAGAGGCATCAGATTTCATGATGGAATCTGATTGGGAGCCACAACATCAACGATGTTGTGGCGGTAGCCATCTTAGGACTCAGTCCTAAGTCCTTGAAAAAAGTTTAAAAAAGATTTGGGAGTAAGTATAACCTGCCCCTCTAGGTCTGGTGACGGAGGACTGGGGTAACAGTTCTGGAAAAAAGTTTTTAAAAAAAAAGATAGGGGCAGTGTAGGGATGTCCTGTCCCTCACAGGCCTGGTAGGCCAGAGGAACCTGTGGTCAAAAACAAATATATAAAACATTTTTAAAGCATATTCATAGTGGATTCATGGATCTGCAGCAAAAAAAAAAATAGTTAAAAAGCACAAGCTCCTGTGCATTTAAAAATATAAACCCTTGTGGGTTGGGCCAGGCCCCAGAGTGGCAGCACAAAGTATAGGGGCGCTCCTCCCAGAGCCTTCTTGAGGCCCTGGAGTCCCCATACTCCCAGGGCCCAAATGAAATAATAAGGCAGCTTGCAGCCCCCATCTTCTAGGGCTGATTGTTTTTTAGGGGGTGGGGGCATACATATCCCTCTCCTTGAGGCTCTTCAGGTCCCAGGGACCCCATATCTCATTGCCGATTTTTTGTGGCGGGAGGTGCTGTAAGCACCGCCCGCCACAATGCTGGGAATGTGGGATGCCACAGCCACAGTGGCAGTGGCACCCCTGGCGGACGGTCCCGCATACCGTTAGGGCGTCAGGCGGACAAAGTCCGCCAGCCATCGTAATGGTACCCATAGTTTGGTCAAAATGTTGCTTGTAGAGAGCCACCCGGCCTCTGGACAACAATGTATCAAATGCACCCATGCACGCATTCACCCTCGGGACGGGCACGCCCCGAGGTATATAATAAAAGCGCGGAAGACTGCTCGGGGTCTTTCCGGCATACCCCCAGCTAGAGTGTGTGTGTCTCTCATTGCTGTGATCTGCTGCGTGTGAGGCCCTGACCTCGCACACCACACTGGCGACGAGGCCGGTACCGCCCCCGCGCGTGCCCTGCCTCTGGTCGGAGCCATCCGCTCCCTACCTGCTGCCTTCCGCAGGCTGAAGCTGCCGGTGACGTCCCCAGCCGCGGAGCTCGTCCGCCGGCCTACTGCCTTGGCTCACTGTCGGCTCCCGCCCACGCGCCTCCTGCAGCGGAGCGTGTTCAGCCGGCGGGAGCTGTGTCTGGATTTCATCGTGGTGCCGGGTGAGTGCGCTGTCCCTGCGGCCCCGCTGTGGCCCCCCCCCGCGCAGCGCGCGTCATTGCCTGAGGGGCTCGCCTTCCTCCCCGGCGTGTGGCGCGTGTCCGCGCGCACTCTCTTTCTAGTGCACATCCCCGGTGGGGGAGGGGTGAAGAGGGGAGACGCCGCACGTCAACCTCGAGGCTCGAGACACGTGGAGCCTCCAACGCCCGCCCTGCCCTGTGCCCTCACGCGCCGTCTGTCTCCCGGCTTGGTACCACGGGGGAGAAAAGTTAAAATTTCTGCACGTCCAATGCTCCTGGCCACCTTCTGAAGAAAAAAAAAATAAGTGGAAAAGGAAACAGGGGAAATAAAGCACTGGCACAACCAACAGTGCCTGATATCTTCATAGGGGACCGACTGCCATCTCAGTGCGCCAGCAGCCTGCCTGGGCATTACCCCTGCCACAGATCAGAGACTACATTCAGGGCCAGGAAGGAGTGAGGGTAGAGAAGGGACGTCGGCATGAATGACAACGCCACTGGAGGCGCGACCGCAGCGCCAGTCAACAACGCCACTCAACCAGGTCCCGCGGGCCCACCTCAACGCCGCGACGCCGACACGCATGTTATTACTCATGCTCACACTGGCGTGGCACCCATTCCACCCTTTAGTGAAACAGCAGACCCCGCAACCGCGGCACCGCGGTGGAAGGCGTGGCTGGGGCGTCTAAATCTATACTTCAAAGGGACCCGAGAAACGGACGCCACGGTGAAGAGGTCGCTCCTGATACTATATGGGGGCCCAGAAATTTATGACCTTTTCGAGTCTCTCCCGAACACAGGTGAAGACGATGACTATGACGCGGCGGTGGCCGCGCTAAACACGCATTTTGACCCCCAAGTGAACACCGACTATGAAAAATTCAAATTTAAGCGGGCGTGGCAAACTGATGCTGAATCGGTGGACATGTACTACGCCAGGCTGCGCCGGCTGGCCAGCAGCTGCCCATTCACCGACCCGCGTGAGGAGATAAGGGACCAAATCATTGTGGGGTGCCGGTCGAAACTACTCAGAAAACTCATCCTTAGACAGCCCGGCATCACATTGGACGCTATCCTGGTCCTTGCTCGCTCCCATGAACTGTCGGACTCAAGAGCGGACGAGATGGAGCTAGCGCTCCGGTCCCCCATAGCCCCGTCAGCCATACCCAAAATGGCGCCTGTCAAAGAAGAAACCGTTGACGCTATACACAGAAGACCAGCGGGTGGACGCACACGACAGTGGCAACCCCGAGAGGCTCAATGCGCATACTGCGGTGGAGACCACGCGGCGACAGCTGTGTGCAACGTGAAAGGGAAGATCTGCTCGAAGTGTGGCAGGCTGAATCACTTTGCCGCCGTGTGCCAAGGGGAGATACAGGCCTAATGCCCCGAGGTCGCGGGGCGGGTACGGGCCTCGGTCGATGACCTCAAAGGTGAGACAACTATCGCTGGAACCTGAACACCCCCCTCCAGACACGCATGCCCAAGACAGGAGGCCACACTATGAAGATGAGGATGACGACGAAGTGTATGTGATATCATATGTAAGCCGGATCTCTACCAGGAAGAGACCACCCCCCATGTGCACGATATCCGTCGAAGGATCAGAAATAAGAGCTCTCATTGACACTGGTGCTTCCGTGAACGTCATGGACTCTGATCAGTATGAACAGATGTCGCCCAAACCTTCACTCGCCCCGTCGAACGCCCGGATATATACCTATGGGGGCACGGAACCTCTGCCGCTGCGCGGAGTCATTAGCATCACCATTAGCAATGGAGAATACACCACTGAGGCAAAGTTCCACATTACTGAGGGGAAGAAAGGCACGCTGCTCAGCTGTAACACCGCCGAAGATCTGGGACTAGTTTTCTTCGCCAACCAAGTCCATCAATCACACGCTGACAACATGTTACAAGAGTTCCCTGCACTATTCAGTGGCCTTGGAAAGCTCAAAGGCAAGAAAGTCAAACTGCACATAGACACCTCCATTCGGCCTGTCGCGCTACGACACCGAAGGGTACCGTTCAACCTCCGCCCTCAGGTGGAAGAGGAGCTGAAGAGGCTTGAGGACCTAGATGTCATCGAGAAGGTTTCGGGACCGACACCCTGGGTGTCCCCGCTGGTGGTGGCCCCTAAACCAAAGCAGCCTGGCGCCATCCGGCTGTGCGTCGACATGAGGCTGCCGAACGCCGCCGTGAAGAGGGAGCGTCACATCACGCCCACCATGGATGACATCATCGCCGACCTCAACGGGGCGAAATGGTTTTCAAAACTTGACCTCAACGCAGGGTACCACCAATTAGAACTTGAACCAAGTAGCCGATATATCACAACGTTCTCTACCCATGTCGGACTCCGACGGTACAAGAGGCTGAGCTTCGGAGTATCATCAGCTGCCGAGGTATTTCAGAACGCGATTAGGGAAGTCCTGTCCGGACTGAATGGGGTCATCAATCTAAGCGATGACATTCTCATCTACTCATACACGTTGGAAGAGCACCACGCCCACCTGAGAGCCACCCTACAGAGACTCCAAGAACACGGATTGACTCTCCACCGAGCGAAATGCTCGTTCTATCAGGAAGCCGTCGACTTCTTTGGCTACAGGTTCATGCGCGAGGGGCTCCGGATTGACCCGAGGAAAGCAGAGGCCATCCAGAATGCCAGCACTCCCAGAAACCCATCGGAAGTAAGAAGTTTCCTCGGGATGGCCACGTACTGTGGCCGATTCATACCCAACTTAGCGGATCTGGCCGAGCCTCTCCGAACGCTCACAAAACAGGATCAGGAGTGGGAATGGACATGCACAGCGAACCAGGCTTTCCAGGAGATCAAGGCAAGCCTTCTGGACAAAGCCACAATGGCCTACTTTCAACCACGCAGGAGAACTGAGTTAATAGTAGATGCCAGCCCGGTAGGCCTCGGCGCAGTCCTGCTACAAGAACACGGCCGGGACGAGTGGAGACCTGTGGCATATGCGAGTAAAGCCCTCACAGACACTGAAACTCGATACGCTCAGATTGAGCGAGAGGCGCTAGCCATCAAGTGGGCCTGTCACCACTTTCACTTATACCTCTGTGGACAAAACTTCACCATCGTAACCGACCACAAACCACTCTTACCACTATTCGCGGGGTCCTCCAGACTCGCTCCCCCGCGAATTGAGCGCTGGGCAGTCCAGCTACAAGGCTACAACTTTACCCTGATTTTTCGGCCAGGCGCCCACAATCCGGCGGACTACCTGTCCAGACACCCAGATGTGACCCGAAAGGCACTCCCGTTTGCAGATGGGCAAGTCGTAGAAGAGTTTGTACACATGGTGTCCATGGCTGCATGCCCGGACACACTCACCCTGCCAGAAATAGGGGAAGCTACGGCTGCCGACGAGACTCTGGCCAAAGTCAAGAAAGCTCTAGAACATGGTAGCTGGACTCGATTCCTAGATGGAATACAAGGACTACGACCAGAAGTGAACCACGCCCGACAACAGCTGTGGCAGATCCGCCATGAGTTAAGCATAGGAGATGAAGGTATCGTGCTACGAGGACACCTCATCGTTGTGCCCGAGAGCCTTCAGCAACACATACTCACGATAGCACACGTGGGCCACCAAGGGATGGCCAAAACAAAAGCCCTGTTGCGTAACAAAGTGTGGTTTCCCGCCATGGATCGCATGGTGGACGACATGGTGCGATCCTGTCATGCATGCACCATCACGGGTGCGGATCCAGCTCCGGCCCCGGTCATCACGGAAGAGGCAGCGACCACCCCATGGACTCAGCTAAGCATTGACTTCGGGAGCTTCCCAGATGGCCGACACACATTGGTGGTGGTAGACTCATTTTCAAAGTTTCCTGTCGTAGAACTGCTCACGTCCACAGCGTTCGGGCAAGTCAAAAAAGCGCTAGATCACATTTTCGCCACAATGGGGCTCCCAGACGAAGTAAAATCGGACAACGGGCCGCCCTTTCAAGGGAGAGAGTTCCAAGCGTATCTGGAAGGACTACGGATTAAACACCGGAGAATCACTCCTTTGTGGCCGCAAGCGAACGGCGAAGTTGAAAGGCTCATGCGGACCCTCAATAAGGCCCTCCGCATCGCCGTCAATGATGGAAAAGACCCAGAAGCCGCTTTGGACCAATTTCTAAGTGCATACCGGCAGACTCCACATAGCACTACACAATGTGCACCTGCACACGTCCTGTTCAAACGAGCCCCGAGAGGAAACATTCCCACGTCCCCCACCTGGACACCTGAGGTAAGGGACAGTGAGGCGATCCAATCTAGGAGAACCAGGACCAACCAAAAGGCAAGCGAGGAACGACATGCCAGACTACCGGAGTTGCAAGAAGGAGACACTGGGGTGGTGCAAGACCGCCACCCAGGGTGGAAATTCAGGACACCATTTGAGCTGGAAAGATGGATCGTTGAAAAGATTCGAGGAACAATGGTGACAGCCCGCCTCGGCCAACAGACCGTCACCCGCAATGTGTCGTGTTTCAAAAGGGTAAGGGGACCGGATGGTAACCCCAGAGACAATGAAGAAACAACCGAGGTCGAGCCAGACTGTCAGGGCGACGTAAGACCGAGGGACTCAGAGTCGGTATTCCACCCGAACCCTGGCAGGTCCGGCGAAGACAGACGTCAACCCATCAGTCCTCGGAGAGAAACATCTGAGCATACACCCTCCGATCGGAATGGTGATACAACCCCGGCCGGGGCTGTTGGGTCTCCTGTCCGCCACAATCACCGATATCACCTACGGCCCAATCCCGGGCCCAGTCAGAGGCTACGAGACTTTGTGTGGACCTCTCCGTAACCAAAGAAAGAACAATCTGTCAGATGAACTAAATTGAAGGAGGGATGTAGAGAGCCACCCGGCGTCTGGACAACAATGTATCAAATGCACCCATGCACGCATTCACCCTCGGGACGGGCACGCCCCGAGGTATATAATAAAAGCGCGGAAGACCGCTCGGGGTCTTTCCGGCATACCCCCAGCTAGAGTGTGTGTGTCTCTCATTGCTGTGATCTGCTGCGTGTGAGGCCCTGACCTCGCACACCACATTGCTTACAATGTTAGCGTGCCAAACTGAAACCAAACACTGAAATTCATCAGTTATAGTTAACTGAAGGGATATTATGTTATGACATTTTGAACTAAGTATATCGTCATTTTAACCTTTGCATTGCAGTCCCATATGCTGAGCGCTTTTCTTTTGCAAAATACTCTTCAGGCTGCCTAAGCACAATCACAAACACAGACATCATTACATGCTTTACGTGTTGATGCCTTCTGTACTGGTCCAGACTGTTAAGGAGTATTTGGAGTGCTTGAAGCTGTGAGGATGCCACAACTCGAAAGAGGACAGGCTGTCGCAACTGGTTCCTGGCCTGCATCACCCCAAACATTGATAGACCACCTACGTGATGGCTGTACGTTGCTCAATTGGGCAGTGCAGAGGCACAGGTGCGTCATTCGCATCACCCTGCGTTTGAGCCTTGCCACTCTGCCAAGCCCCATCAGAGTGCTTTGTCTTCTGACTTTGATGGGAATTTTAGTGCTCTGTGCTTTTACCACAATAATCTCTTAATGGGCCCCAAATCTTCCCGCCTTCGGCGAAGCTGTCGCGCGCAGTTACAGCTGGTAATGAATGGAAAACTCAGACGGCTGACGGTTTTTATGAGCCAAGCCTGGGAAGCATTAGAGCGAAATTTAGTTTTTTGTCCTTTCTTTTCATTTTTTAGGTTGCGACATTGTCTGAAAAGGCAAGTTTATTTCCCTTGCTGCACGTCTAATTTACCAATTACGGTTCTGCGATTAACCATACAACAATGAAAGCAGTGGCATCCATTAAGAAGTAAACTGCCTTCCTGCATGCTGACACCCAAGTACAAAGCATTGTGGGCACTGGTTCTTCAGGTGCTTATCCTAATAGGTGTACCTGAATTCTGCAGGCGTCACCGTGTGAATGGGATATAGGGGAAGGTGCTGATGATTAGTGGCAGTTTCAATTAGTTTGTAGTCAGGGCTTTAAGTGGACCGAATCCTGCCGGTGCTCAGCACCGGAAGTTCTTAAAAGCAGGTGCTGAAACGAGTCTCTATCGGGCTCTCCGTTTTTGCCCTCACCCTCGGGGTGGAAAAAAAATGTCAACTCTGCAGCAGTTCACCGTTTTAAATATATGTAACTACTTTTTTTTGCAATTCTATAGTGCGCGAAATCTACCCAAAGGTATTGGAGTACTTTACACGGACACCAGCTACATTACACAAAGACAACGTTCATGTTATTTTTAGTGGGCGCTGGGATTAGGGGTTTGTGGGATTAGGCGCTTGTCCAGAATCCCAAAATGGCGAGCCAAGACTCTAACCTGCTTTCATGCAATTCTACCGCAATAACTAAACCATTACCAATATTATATACATCGAATCCATAGTTGTTGCTTAGTTATTTTATACAACCAACAACCATTGACAAAGCTAATAGTCCTGGCTTGTTCTAGGTGTCTTTGTTACTTGTTGTCTTATTTATCTGGATATAATGACAGAAGCAGCAACATGCCAGTCTGGTGGCACACTATGCTAAGCACAGATTTTTAACATAAGTGTTTTAAGGCACGCCCTTAATTACGTCAGTTATGCTCCTTTAAGGGACCCCCAGTTTTTTTCATCCCACTTAAACCCTGGTGATAGTAGACCCTGGATTATGGTGCCAGATTATGTGGTCTTTTTTATATCAATGAAATCATTGCAACTCAAAAGCATAATAAAGTCCTCTGAAACTGTGGTTAGCTTGTATGCATTTATTTTAAAGCTGAGTAACATACGTCCTCTAACTTTGCTTAACTAAAGACATTTAATGTGTCAGAGGGATCATGGCACATGTATACCTAGTGACATCATTTATCACTCCACGGTGATAGTAGGGAGATGTCCAGAAAACCACAAAAAAATACATGAAGTTATTACATTAATATACAAAACACAACCAACAGAGTTTTGACACTAATTCTCTCAATTCAAATGCCTTGTGTCACTTACACTTTGATGTTAATCACCACCATCCGAGGATTTTCAAATGTCTTAATTTAGACTTTTTTTTCAGAATTTAGAAAGCAACATACATCTGAAAACTGAGTGTTGCCTAAGAGACATAACTAAGCAAGCCTCCTTGGAAAAAAATACTTTCAACTTTCAGAGAAAATAATGATTTTTTAACTAAATTGTGCAGTAACCACTTTGAACTATGTGCATAATAGTCTTGCTTTTTGTTTAGTTTTCAATGTTAATGACAATTTTCTCAATCTGAATATTGAATTTATTGTCCTTACACTCTTCTTTTATTCAAATTTCGGTGTCAGATGTTGCATTTGGACTTTATTTCAGCAAAGATATTCCTTCTCTATATTTCGTGTGTCATAAAATTCAATAAAAAATAAAATGAATTAACAATCGAAAGAATAGCATTTCTTAAAAAGCACTGCGACGCTAAAATGGGTGGCCAGGTGCTGAAAACCCAGAGGTGAGCAAAACACTCACACTTGTTGGAATAACCAAGTTTTCAGACCCTTTCTAAAAACAGTGTAGTCATATGTAAGTATCAAAGCGAGGGAGAGAGCGTAAGATCAACAGTCTCTGCAGTAAGAGAAAGAGCGGCCTTCAATTCCACTGCTCCTAAATTAAGGTACCAGCAAAAGCATAGAACCAGAGGTGCAAGGAGCCCAAACTGGCATGTAAAGACCGACCTTTCTGGACAAATAGATAGGCCCAATGCCCGCTATGGCTTCTTAAGCCAAGCAAATGGTTTTAAATGAGCACTTCTCCTGGAAAGGCAGCTAGTGTAGAGTACTAAGGAAGTCCATTTCACTATTGCCAACATGTATGCAGAGAAACAGCTCTGAGTTTCACTCAGCCTGTCAAAGATGGAGATCACAATCTGGGTGTCATCAGCATAAGACATGCTGGAACGCTGAAGTTTCTAATCAAAGCTGCAAAAGCGGGTATATAAATATTAAAGTGTTTGACTAAGCGATGATCCCTGAAGGATGCCGCAAGGGAAGCTAGACCCCCTGATTGATAAGGAGCTCAGAAGACACAGTTGCATCTCTCTGATAAAAATCACTTAATGTAGTTCAAGCCATAATCAAAGACTCAAATATTCATCAGAAATTCAATGAGTACAACGTGTGTAACCATGTGGAAAGCTTCATAGAGGTCCAAAAGAACCAGATTGGCCGAGCCAACTAGTTCAAGATAACCTTTGGGGAAAAAAAGAAGTGAAAGGCCTTCCTTTGTGATGCATAAGATGCGTGCATGTCCTGAGAATATCTCAGAATAAACAATATTAAGATCGATTACAGTGAGTGAACAGCCCTCAGTTGTGTTAACAACAGTGAAGCACATTGATCTAAGATCAATTATCATCTTACCTTGAGACCTCATATAGAGTTGATTATTACGGTTCTGCGATTAACCCTCTATACCAATGAAAGCAATGGTATCCATTAAGAAGTAAACTGCCCTCCTGCATGTTAGAACTAAAATCAATTATCATCTTACCTTGAGACCTCAGATACTGTCTGTTTTTGTTTTAAAGGCTCATTGTGTTAGTCACTACTATATTTGACATTTATTGCTGGACAAGGGAGAAGGCATCCTTTCCTCAATGGCTCCACTTTTTGCAACATTCGAGGCATAAACCTAGTCACTACCCTGTAGACAATTAAGCACCGTAATGGGGTGCAATTCTATAAAACAATGCACAGATCCAACCACCTCAATCCAGGCAAGGTTAGAAAGCTAGATGGTTAAAAAAAAAGATTTGCTTCCATTTTTGCGATCGTGGGAAATTGGCCAACATAGCAGATATTGGTCAGGAGAGCTAAACGGCTCCCTCCAATAAAGAGCAATGAAAGTCTGAAATTTTGAGGTAGAAGGATTGGCCATGTGTTTATTTTGGAGTAAAAAGCTAGTTTACATTTGAATCTGAAAGCCAGTGATTGCTGTGCCAAGTAACAATGATATGATCCTAATTGTGTTTTCAGGATATCACAAACTTCGGGGGTGTACGTGGTTTCCAAGAGGGTCATAAGCTTAAGAGTAGATTTAAGAGTTAGACATCCTCATGCAATACCTTGTGGCTTTGCTTTCACAGACCGAATGCAATTGGGTTGAAATCAAATTCAAAAATAGATGTGGGAGAAAACAATAGCAAATTATTTATTTTTTCTTTTGTGCAAAATAAGTGAAACACCTTGCAGATAGTTTTTGTTCAAAGCAACCCACACTTTTACTTTTCTGGAAGTATTTTCCCAACAAACAATATTTACTACAGAATTTTGCCGAAAACGTGATTAATAGAGGTGGGAAATATGTGAAAGTTTGAGACTAAATTTACTTTTTTAATACTCGGCCAAATGAAATAAAATAGTAGAACAAATTCGAAATGTGTGTTTCTGGATATGAATACCATACAATAAGCCCATATAAAATGTTTTAGTTATAAACTCTCCGACAAACATTTTATTTGTGGTAAAACTTTGATGCAGGTCTTGGTGTATAAACTGCACAGGGTGTGCAACTTAATTAACCACTTAATTTGTCTAATGACTGCATCTTGGCCAGTTCATTTTCCAACAACAAAGCAACTGAGCAAAAATCTACAAATTTACTAATTTGAAAAAACTACAATTTCATCCAACATTAGGTAAAAACTGATGAATAAACGTGTCACACATTCTAAACACTATAGCTCTTCCATTTACATTTGTAAAAGTTCAGTATCCTGAATAAAGATTTAGCTTTTAACTGCAATTTGAGATGAGTGGCTCATTATAATTAGCCTATTATGGCCTTTCCTGCTAAGTGCAAAAAGAACAATTAATGGACAGGATGCAGAACAATGTCATACATTCACCCCAGTACAGAGATCTGGGCCTACATCCATCATTGTTTTGCTCACCATGCCATTCCAGTTTGGACCCAGCCATATGCAAATCAGTCTTGACTCTGCGCCCAATGGAAACAGTCCAGCCCGAACTGCCAGGCCAGGTCCTCCCTGGACTAGAAACAAGCATCCTAGGACCGGTTTCAGGCTTTCAGTCCTCATCAGCCAGAATAGCTTGACTCCAGTGGCATGGAGAGCACGGGACCCACGTCTTGGCATACCTGTCCTGCTCGGGGTGATAAATGCAAAAAGAACATTTGATGAACAGAATGCAGAACAATGTCATACATTCACCCCAGTATAGAGATCTGAGCCTAAATCCATCGTTTTTTTGCTCACCATGCCATGCCAGTTTGGACCCAGCCATATGCAAATCAGTCTTGACCCTGTGCCCAATGGAAATAGTCCAGCCCGAACTGCCAGGCCAGGTCCTCCCTGGACTGGAAATAGGCATCCTAGGACCGGTTTCGGGCTTTCAGCCCTCATCAGCCAGAATAGCTTGACTCCAGTGACATGTAAAGCACGGGACCCACGTCTGGGCATACCTGTCCCACTCGGGGTGACAAATGCAAAAAGAACAATTGATGGACAGAATGCAGAACAACGTCATACATTCACCCCAGTACAGAGATCTGGGCCTAAATCCATTGTTGTTTTGCTCACCATGCCATTCCAGTTTGGAACCAGCCATATGCAAATCAGTCTTGACCCTGCGTCCAATGGGAACAGTCCTGCCCGTACTGCCAGACCAGGTCCATCATTTGTTTGCGTAGCACTTTTCAACGTAAGTGGGATGGGTATGCCCAGACATGGGTCCCTTGCTCACTGTGTCACTGGATTCAAGCTAGCCTGGCTGATGAAGTGTAATACCCACAAACCAGTCCCAGGATGCTGGTTTCCGGTCCAGGTAGTGCCTGGCTTGGCAGTAAGGTCTGGACTGTTCCCATGATGCACAGGGTCAAGACTGATTTGCATATGCTGGGTCTAAACTGGGGTGGCACGGTGAGCAAAAGAACAATGGATTTAACCAAGATCTCTTGACTGCAGTTGAATGTATGATTTATTCAGCATTCCGTCCATCATTTGTTTGCGTAGCACTTTTTACCCTAAGTGGGATGGGTATGCCCAGACGTGGGTCACTTTCTCACTGTGACACTGGATTCAAGCTAGCCTGGTAGCCTGGCTGATGAAGGGTAATACCCAGAAACCGGTCCCAGGATGCTTGTTTCCGGTCCTGGGAGGACCAGGCTTGGCAGTTTGGTCTGGACTGTTCCCATGAGGCACAGGGTCAAGACTGACTTGCATATGGCTGGGTCTAAACTGGGGTGGCATGGTAAGCAATAGAACGATGGATTTAAACCAGATCTCTTGACTGGGGGTGAATGTATGATTTATTCAGCATTCCGTCGATCATTTGTTTGCGTAGCAGTTTTCACCCAAAGTGGGATGGCTATGCCCAGACGTGGGTCCCTTGCTCACTGTGCCACTGGATTCAAGCTAGCCTGGCTGATGAAGGGTAATACCCAGAAACCGGTCCCATGATGCTGGTTTCCAGTCCAGGGAGGACCTGGCTTGGCAGTTCGGTCTGTACTGTTCCAATGAGGTACAGGGTTAAGACTGATTTGCATATGGCTGGGTCTAAACTGGGGTGGCATGGTGAGCAAAAGAATGATGGATTTAACCCAGATCTCCTGACTGGGGGTGAATTTATGATTTATTCAGCATTCCGTCCATCATTTGTTTGCGTAGCACTTTCCTACTAAGTGGGCAAATGTATCAGAGCACGGAATGCCCAGTGTGTAAGGGGCCTATAGAAGATTTATCTCACTTTGTATTCTTCTGACCAGAGTATGATGCCCCAAGGGGAAAATGGTTATTACCCTTGTGTAGATCCTTGGGTGTTAGGAGTTACTTGGTTGCCACCAGGCTATTAAGATCGGACACCTCTAGGCTGGTGGTGTTTGCGGTTGCAAGATACCTCAAGACAGCCTGGATATGGTGGTCCAAGTGCATTTATGCCATTGCTGTTAGTATACCCGAGAAGAAGCATTAAGGGATGCCGAAGGTCTACAAATGCATAAGGCCAGACCTGACTCAGTCCAGGGGATTGAAAATCATTGTCACATTCTTTTTATAAATTGTGTTTTAGGTCCTTTCTATATAATATATCGCTTTTAGTTATCTTAAAGACAGCTTTTAGTCAAAAATGTTTTATTGATTTTTATATCTCATTTATCCACGGTGTTCCTTGACAATTTGCCCTCTGCACTTTAGTTCTTTGGTGATAACTAACATACTTGAGTCCCCTCTTATTCATTTTATTTCAGTTTACCATATGGCATAACGGATCCATCAGGAGCTACCCAGGGCTTTCTTTGAGGTTTTTGCTTTCTGCACCCGGTTTTATTATTCAAGCATATTAATGAGGATACTCTGTTAGATTCATCAACCATTTGTGCTAAAGGAAGTAATCAGGTTTGGAGCATATACCAGTTTATTTTACCGTATTGTAACAAATTGAGTTTTGTAACTAAATTGTGTACTTCTGTAATTATTGTATTCGTTCTTATGTGCTTTTATGGTTCTTCGAACCGAAATAAAGATGAGGGTGATGTCTTTAGAATTAGCAGTGACAGAATAATTCTGAAATGTGTGTGGCTGAATATTTCTGGTAAAATTCACAATCATTTTCAACTTTAGAGTTTAGGGCCCTCATTATAAGTTAGGCATAACCGGGTGAGTTATTTATCAAATTTGGTAATTACCATTACCCTTCGGTGAGGTATTTACCACGTGTGGTTAATACATCTTATACTGAGTTTTAAACCTGCAAATGAGGCATAGCATGTGGAATCGATATTTTATCCGCTGAATTCAGCAAATGTCACATTTTTACAGGTTTTCCCTCCAATACATATGAGAAGGTATATCCTGCCAGAAACACTTTGATGGTTTGATAATTATCACAACTGGTAATTCCGATCACTATGCAACAAAACGTTTACACAGGAATAGAAAAACATCTTCTGTTCAAGAAAAATAAAACATGATAGTACTTTTTTAAAGAAATATTTTCAAGTCATAGAGTTTGTGCAACATATTTACAGTGCAAAGACTGAAATGACAAAATGCTGAACATTTTCGAATCCAGAACATTATGTTAAATTATAATTATAATGTGAACTCATAATTCGCCTCTTAGCTGGTCTTCACTGGTCTACAGTCCCTACATCCTTGGACAAACCAGGTCCATGCCATATTCCTTAATGCTGCTCCTCGTGAAAGCAAAGCATGAGGTCCTGCTACTAAGTGGACAACAAAGTCATATTAGAGGTGCCCCAATGGAGTGGGTGAGAGAAACACTACTCAGAAGTGGGTCAGGTAAGAGCAGGGGCGGCAGCTGGTCACAACAAGCATTGGCAAAGCCAATAGGTCTTGCATTTGGGACCTTATATGTGTTTAGCCATGTTGGTGTTGTTGCACCAATGATATTCTGCTGCATAACTAAATACTTATAGGGTCCAAAAAGCGAGACCTATTGGCTATGCCAATGCTTGTTTGTTTTTTGTCGCTGTTTTGTTTAAGTTGCCAGACCTACAATAGCTGGACATGGTTTTTGTTAACAGTTCTTTGCATCAAATGAACTTGCTTTCATCGCTCTGAATGTTGTTTCCATTCTGGTTGTAGGAAGCCGTCATTCTCAGGGGCGTGGGGGCTGCCTAGCCGTGCGCATGCGCCGAACTTTGCAAATGAGAAAAAGCCCGGTGCAGGCGCAATTTACAAGTGTGGAGTGAGTGAGCCCCAGGCAGAATGACTCACTCACACAGGAGTTCATGCACTGCACCTGCATACTCAGCATGGTTAAAGGAAACTCAAACCACTCCCTCCCAGGCATCAAACAGATATTTACCTAGAAACTCTGAGAAGAGCCTGCCTGCTGCACTGATGGTTGGTAGTGTGTGTGCCTGGTGAAAGCATGCACTGACGGCTGGTGGTGTGTGTCCGGTGAAAGTGTGCACTGTCATGCCTGCCGATCCGATACAGACGTGATTGGCAAAAGCTTGGTTGGCGAGAGCCGCTAGGGTCTGGAGAACAAATGCGCAAGGACTAGCGCATGCGTGATAACACTATAAAGTCCTTTCTCTCTTATGGTACGACGCTTTGCGTTCCTACCGGGTATTGCGCATCGCTTCCGGGTCACGGTTGTGGTGTCCGGGCTTCGTCGGGAGTTCTCTGCGGTTCTTCGTCGTCCTCCTGATTTCCGAGCACTCTTCTAGTCAGATAAGTACGGGTGCTATCCTAACTAGAAGTAAACTCGGGTGAGTTTACAACCAGTTCGTACTTGACTCTGGTGTTTGTTTTTGGTTACTTGTCGAACCTTATTTCGGAGTTTGTTTGCTTTATTCTTAGAAGCCGGGGTAGTTTTATGTTTTTGTTAGGAGCTACACAGATTGTGCATTTGAGCTCCAGGATTTCTTCTAAGCCTTATTGGAAGACAAACAGGTACGACCAATTCCCTAAGGGTCAAAATCTGCACGGGACAGTCTAAGGAGATACTGATTATCTCGCTTATGTTTTAGGGAATCACCATTAGAGTACGAGTGTTACTTCTTGTGGAGAAACAGGGAGTCATTCTTCTCACGGCACGCTAAGCGTTAGGTACTCTTATATATTGCTCACTATACACATACCTGCCCATGTTACCCCCTGAGAGCTAAACCTAATATCCCTACCTTATAGGAGTGTTCTTTCCTTTGCATCACTTTACCTACTTTTCTGTGAAGACAACAGAAGTGAAGTCACGTACAGGTAGATGCACGGCACATAGTTTCCAGGTACTAAGTATCCCTGTTAATTGCATATATACTCACAGAGATAATAGGCACTATATTAATCATTGTTCTTTGTATTATAGGAGAGGGTCCTGAGGCCATAGCGAGTGCTGACCAGTTCTCTTCGCATCCTGGATTTAAGATTCCTGTGTCTCCCCAATCTTTCCTTGTTTTGTTTCCCTGCTTTCCCTACATTGGCATCATCTCTTATCACCAGTATATATACATCATTGGTGTAGAGTGAACCGGTGTGGGAGAGTTGTGGACAGAGCTTCACTCCGTGGTGTTTCCGAGGCCTCCTCCTACAAGGCACAACATGCACTGACGGCTGGTGGTGTGTGTGCCCAGTGAAAGCGTGCACTGAAGGCTGGTGGTGTGTGTGCCTGGTGGAAGCGTGCACTGACGGCTGGTGGTGTGTGTTTTTGTGCGAAAGCGTGCACTGATGGCTGGTGGTGTGTGTGCCCAGTAAAAGCGTGCACCGACGGCTGGTGGTGTGTGCCTGGTGGAAGCATGCACCGATGGCTGGCAGTGTGTGACGGCTGGTAGTGTGTGTGCCTCGTGAAAGCGTGCACTAAAGGCTGGTGGTGTGTGTGCCTGGTGAAAGTGTGCACTGACAGCTGGTGGCGTGTGTGCCCGGTGGAAGCGTGCACTGAGGGCTGGTGTTGTGTGTGCCTGGTGGAAGCGTGCACTGATGGCTGGTGGTGTGTGTGCCTTGTTCAAGCGGGCACTGACTGCTGGTGGTTGTGTGCCTGGTGGAAGAATGCACTGATGGCTGATGGTGTGTGTGCCTGGTGGAAGCGTGCACTGACTGCTGGTGGTGTGTGTGCCTGCTGGAAGCATGCACTGACAGCTGGTAGTGTGTGTGCCTGGTGAAAGCATGCACTGTTGGCTGGTGGTGTGTGTGCCTGGTGGAAGCGTGAACCGACGGCTGGTGGTGTGTGTGTGCCTGGTGAAAGCGTGCACTGACGGCTCGTGGTGTGTGCCTGGTGGAAGCATGCACCGACGGCTGGTAGTATGTGACGGCTGGTAGTGTGTGTGCCTGGTGAAAGCGTGCACTGACGGCTGGTGTTGTGCGGGCCTGGTAGAAGCATGCACAGACGGCTGGTTGTGTGTGTGCCTGGTGGAAGAGTGCACTGACGGCTGGTGGTGTGTGTGCCTGGTGGAAGCATGCACTGATGGCTGGTGGTGTGTGTGCCTGGTGGAAGTGTGCACTGACGGCTGGTGGTATGTGTGCCTGGTGGAAGTGTGCACTGATGGCTGGTGGTGTGTGTGCCTGATGGAAGCGTGCACAGACGGATGGTGGTGTGTGTGCCTTGTGAAAGCGTGCACTGATGATTGATGGTGTGTGTGCCTGGTGGAAGCAGGAGCATTCAGTGATAGAAGACACAAATAAAGCTGACCAGGAGGGAGGGAAAAAAGAGAGGGGGTAGTGCAAGCAGAAGAGCCTGATTACAGCAATAAAAACACAGATGCCAGCTGTGCACATGCACAAGCTCGTAAACGCAAGCTGTAGGCCAGCAAAAGCCTCTGGTGGCACTTTTAAAAGCCACTTACTAAATGTCTCGAAGAGACAGCGCATGTGCTGCCTCAGGCGAGACCTAAAAACGAGACTGCTGTGCTGCACTTTCAGCCTAATGGCCTATCCCCAACCAAAACCTGTCTCACAATCCCCCACTTCCGTCCAGAGTATGGCTCTCCCAGAATTTAGAATTCAAAAGAAACTGGTTCCCAGAAGTGATGGGCATTTCAATGCTTTCACTCCTGCAGCTAGAGCCTGCCCCTTCCATCACTAACGCCCAGGATGGGAGTTGGTTCAGTCACCGAGATGGACACCCTTGTGGTACATGGAACAGCATCAATATATATTTTCAAGCTATGTAAGCGTAGGCTATTTATTTATTTCAGGTACTTTATTTAGCTTGAGCCTAACTCTAAGTGGCCTTGGCTACGATACCCGAGGCGCTATACACTCAGCCGTACAATGTGTGGGTGTAGTCAATTTGAAAACCGATTACACTAGTTAACACATTTTTTAATTGTGCATATTTGCAATATGAGGTGTTGTGCTGAAGCTGGGATTAAAACCACGGTTTCCAGATACTAAGGCTAGTAACTGTGCACCCAGACCCTTTGTCTGGATATGAACTAGAGTTCCTTTCCACAACTTCAGCTACCCGTACTCTCAAACGAATAACTTCAGCATAGTACAGCTGTAGCATGGGGGGAGAAAACAGTCAATCATTCCCGGTGAAGGAGTAAAAACAAAATGGTAATTTAATAAAAGATTTATCCATGATTGAGCCCTGCCGAACACCTTCCCTTCAGAGACTTCCTTAGCATTTAATTGTCATTTAATAAGATACCATCTCAATGATCTGAAATCAATTAAGATCCTTGCTAAATACCGGAGGGGGGAGGGAGGTCTGTTAGTGATAAACTGCTCGAGACCAGCCATAGGCCGTGCAGGCGAATATTAATTAAATACTTGGAAAAATTTGTCACTGTAATCATTACTCTAACTACATCATCATTCAGGGAGTGGCGGGAAGAAATCTGCGCCTAGATCAGCGCCATCATACTTTGTAGTGCTTTAATAATGGGAGTCATGACTCATCACTTTCACCTTGGAGACCTCAAACCTGTGTTTGGAAGATCCCAGTGAACATTTCTTTCATCTCCTTGGAAATCTCATCTTTTATTTTATTAGGATATTTTGTAACATATTGCATAGTGCCTCTGAGCACTTTTAGAGAGAGAATACTTGACAATACTGGTTGAAGTAACGATTTATTCAACAAGCAGAGTGGTGTTAAGCGCTGTTGAGTAACCCCTCTTACTTGAATGCAGAGGGACATTGTGAAAGCCTTGGAATAGAACCAAGTACATTGGCTTTGAAAGGAAACTCCAGCAGGCCAACTAAGCTTTCACTGCGTGACTGGCAAACAAAATTAGGATGTGGGACACAGAGTAATCATATCCCAAGTTAAAGAGGCAAGAATATACTGACCTGCTGAGTATTGAGTAGTAAAAAGAGATCTTTGCATTGGATGTGCATCAGGTTTAGTCACAGCCTTGAGGCCCCTGTGGTCCACACAAAACCTCAGCTCCTCTATACCACCCTGGGTGTGAGGTTTGGGAATTTAAGACAACTGAGCTGGCCCCGGGGCCCTCAGAGGGTTCAATGATTTCCAGTTCCAGTATCTTGATTACTTCAGCTGTGATGCTCCCTTTGACATAATCAGACTGCCTGTAGATTTGTTTTTTGACAGGTATGCTGTCACCAGTGTCCACATCATGTGTACAACAGTTAGTCTGACTAGGGGTCAAAGGGAAGAGCTCAGAATACTGATACAGGACTTGCCTGCAGTTAATCTTTTGTTGGGCAGAGAGGGTGTTTGAAAAGACAACTCTTTCTACTGACTCGTCTTTAGGGTTGTTGGAGAGGAGATCAGAGAAAGATTCACTCTCTTCTTCCTGATCCTCATCAGAGACCATCAGCATGGTCACGTCAGCCCTGTCATAGGAGTTTTAAGGCAGTTTACATGGATAAACCTTTTGTGGTTCCTGAACTGGCAAAGACCACATGGACATGACCTCCCCTTTTTCTTTCCAGGATAGGGTAGGGTCCACTCCATTTGTCCTGGAGGGCCCCTAGGCTCCACAGGCTTCAAAACCCACACCTTCTGCCCTGGTTCGAACTCCACCAGTACAGATGGCAGCTAGGTCATATCAGAGCTTATGGAGCTCATGGCCTCAGGTTTTTGGATGCTTCTTCAATTTACTCAGCCATATTGAAACAAAGGTAAAGCACATAGACCACTATGTCATACTTAGGCTCTTTGAGAGGTCTCTCCCAGCTTTCTTAACAAGACACAATGGCCCCCATACAGGATGACCAAACAGAAGATCAAAGAGTGGAAAACTCTACTCCCTTCTTTGATACGTCCCTGTAGGCGAAAAACAGGCATGGTAGTAAGTCCCCCAATCATACCTTTCATGGGCTTGTTGAATCTCTCAACAAGACCTTTTATTTGTGGGTTATATGGGGTAGTGAACTTATAGGTCACTCCACATTCTGCCCTACTGTGTTTTAGGTAGACAGACATGAATTTTGTACCTCTGTCTTACACCACCTCCTTCGGGAAACCCATCTGGTAAAGATATCAATGAGGGCCCTAGCCACTGCAGGAGCAGTAATAGTCCTGAATTGTCTCAGGATACCTGGTAGCATGATCCACTATAAATATTTATAAATCTGTTGCCTGATACAGTTCAAATGGACCAACAATGTCAATCTCTACCCTTTCAAATGGAACCCCAACCAATGGAAGTGGAATTAAGGGAGCCTTTGAGTAGTCACCTGTCTTGCCACTGGCTTGACAGGTGGCACAGGAGTTGCAATACTCCTTCACCTTCTTGTATATACCTGACCAGTAGAAGTGGGTGACTAACGTACTCCAAGTTTTTGCCAGGCCAAGATGCCCAGCTAGGGGAATGTCATTGACCAATTTGAGAAGAATTCTCTACGCTGCAGAGGCACTACCATTCTCCTAGTGGCACCAGGTTTGGGGTCTCTGGCCTCAGTGTAAAAGAGTCCCTCCTCCCACTAGGTCCTGTGGGAGCCACTGACATCTCCCTTTTCCTGATCAGCTGCTTTCCTTCTCAGGTTTTCAAGAATAGGATGAGTCCTCTGCCCCTGGCACAGATCTTTTCTAGATGGTCCCCCTGGGTCCAATAACTCTGCTGTGTAAGGCCCGAGCTCCTGGGGCCCAGTTCCCTCTGGGGCTGACAGGTCTTCTCCCTGAGAAGAGGGGACCTGATCTGGTTTCTGTATAGAAGCTGGTTTCCCAGCCTTCTTGCCTTTTCTCTTTAAAGGTTGGGCCATTATCCCAACTTTTTATTTTCACCCTGGGCTCTACACTGTGCTCTTGTTTTTATGCACATCCATTCAGGTATACCTAGCGTTTCTGCATGGGTCTTCTTTAGACCTCACCCCTTGCTGAGGACTCCAGATAATTGCCTAGCAGACATTGTACAGGAATATCTGAGCATACCAACACCTTCTTTTGGCCAGTAACCCCACCCCATTCTAAGAATACCATTGCAATGGGATGTACATTAGCCTGATAATCAGTGTTGAGGACTGTATGTGTCTCACCAGTCAAGTATTGCTCTGAAGACACCAGTTGCTCAGTCACCATGGTGACACTGGCACCAGTGTCTCTCAGTGTTGCAGACCTAACCCCATTAATATATGGTGGTTTATTGTATTTTTCCAGGTTACTGACAGTCAGGGCAGCTACATCCAACCAATACTCTGAGACTAGAATTGCCTCAGTGAGCTCTCCGACATAGTCAGGGTGCACATCTGATCCCAACTGGAGACTTACCATTGCATTTACTGCAGGTGCACTAGAGGCATTCCTTTTGCGGGGACATGTAAGGTCTCCAGTTCGGTGTTCAAGAGTTTTACAATCATGACACCAATGGGTTCCCAGTTCTTACCCTGGTGCCCACCCTGAGACTGTGTAGAGTTTCGGGACCAACCCTCCTGAATAGGTTTTTGGGGGTATTTGGAAGACTCTTTGGTTTTGTCTTTGTTTTGCTCACCATCCCTTGGATGGGCTTAGCAACCCCTTTCTTTTGGTCACCCCCACCAGTGATAGTTTTGATCACCCTTGTTTTGACCCAGTGGAGTCCCTTCACCAACTCTCAAGGAGAAAGTGGACCTAGGTCTAACAGTTACTGATGTAACTTCTCCTGAACACAATTACTAAAAACAGATGCTCTTTCTTAATTAAGTTATAAAGCTGATCCTAATCAAGCACATTGTTACCTTTCAACCAGCCACCTAGTTTTTCACTGAAAAGTCTACAAAATCTACTCAGGTATGACTCCGGGGTTTTGGAGTCTCCCAGATCTCGGTCCTGTGCAAAGCCCTCAAGCAGGATGTCCCTCATACAGTGTCAGGAGCTTATCCCTACAGTTTCCTGAGAAAAGCTCACAAAGGAGAGAGGCACAATATTTCTTGTTCAATTGTGTCATTTTACCGGCCCTCTGAAAGGCAGTAAACCATTTGGTAATGTTATCACCCTCTGAGTATTTTGGGACAATCCCTTTGGAGATTTTAGGGTCAAAAGCAACATCCCTACTTTTTCAAAATGTTGCTGCCACCCAAGATAGGTCTTAGGCCTATCTCAAGTCTTTCCTTTTCTAAAGCCAGAAGTTTGGCAACTAATGCTATCCTCTTGGCTAGTTTCTGAAGATGTGCATCTTCAATGACCATCTCTTCTGGGACATGAGTAGGAGCGTCCCCAGTGGAGTTGCTTTCTGAGGGGGTAGTGGTGGAGTCATTGTCACCCTGTGGCTTCTGTGGGTCTAGGTTCCATGGCAAGTTTCCATTCCTTACAGAGCTCCTTAAGTTGGGGAAACCTAAGGCTTGACAGGGTCCCAGGTTGAGCTGCCTTCCTTAGGGCTGTCAGGCCTGCTGAAGGTGACACTTACAAATATCACATGCAGTGTTCGGGGACATGGTACACAGGGATGTGGGTCATGTCATGTTTTCAATTTTGTCTGCACCAAGACACACACCCTGCAATGGCGGCTTTGAAGGTGCTTGGTGAGGGCTCCCTTAGGGTGGCACAATTCATGCTGCTACCCTTAGGGACCCTCTTTAGTACCTCAGGGCCTAGGTACCAGGGGTGCCATATTCTAGGGACTTACAGCGGGTGCTAAAGCTTTTGACAATTGGAGAAACATTATACAGGTTTGGGAAAAAGCTCTGGCACTGGGTACCTGGTTAGTAGGAACCCAATGCACATCCACTTGAAATCTCTTCAGTTACTAAGGGCTATTTTCCTACATAATGATTGAAAACGAAAACAGCCCTACGTGACTGCCATGTGGATGTATGACATTACAACGCATGCTTTTACCA
Source organism: Lissotriton helveticus (assembly GCF_964261635.1). Lineage (NCBI taxonomy): Eukaryota > Metazoa > Chordata > Amphibia > Caudata > Salamandridae > Lissotriton > Lissotriton helveticus. Next base: position 1,288,106,225 of record NC_136061.1, read on the forward strand.
CGCATGCCTTTACAACGCGGTATTTACAACGAATACCTTTACAACGCATAGTGCTTTGGGGCGCTGGATAGTGAATAGTTTAATTTACTATTCCAACTCCAGTCCCCGTGGATAGTAGGGAAGGTGTTGGATAGTAAATTAAATCTATTCCCTATCCTAGAGCGCCCCCCAGCGAAATGCGTTGTAATGGTTTGCGTTGTAAAAGTTGCGTCCTAAAGGCACTGCGTGGTAAAAGTTGCGTTGTTAAGGATGTTTCCCCTGCTATGCATATAGAAGCTTTTCCAATTTAAAATGTTATTGTCAGTGTCCATGGCAGCTTCACTGCCATTAACATGTTACAACCATGAACTGTAAATTACAGGAAAGTGGCAATGGTTCAGTAATGCATAATTTCATAACTAGGTCAGAAGTCCCCACTTAAACCCAAGGAAAAGTGATGTTGTTAGCACGTTGTTCCTTCTGTCAGAAACCTGTGAATTCACCATGTACAACAAGATTAGCTTGGGACTGCAGAGAGAAACTACGCCTGTCTCCACTTCTAATTAAAGAGGTGTAACTATTAAATTACACAGAAGGGAAAGATAGAAAGTAGGTTGGCCTTAAAGCCCATCTGTTGCAGTGAAGTTTGGTGTCATAGTTGGCCCCTCTGAAGTAAATGGGAGAAAACAAGATCCCTCTCTAAATCAATCAGTATTTGTTATGTGTGGCTACTCACCCGCTAGGGTCTCAAGGTGCTGGGGGTGGGGGAGGGGTCTGCAGGTCCTACTGGGCACTGAGGTCCAGTTGTACTCGTACCTGAACTGGGTTAGCCACGGGATAGCCTGATTTGGAGAAGCAGGGTGCTCCAGGTCTTGGAGGCGAAGTAGGACAAGGATCTTCATCCTGCCCTGGTCTTGCGGATTTGGGGGACGGTGGCGAGGGCCAGTTCGGCAGAGCAGAGGTGTCTGATGAGTACGTAGAATGAGAGGTGGTGGTTCTGGAATACTGGTTCAGCATCATGGAGGGCTTTGTAGGCGTGTGTGCAGATCTTGCACGTGATTCCTTTGTTGACTGGGAACCAGTGTAGTACGGAGATGTTCCTGCGGCAGATGATGTTCGAGGACCATTCAGGCTGTGGCGTTTTAAACGTTCTGAAGTTTCCTGATGAGTTTCTTGGTGCCGCTTGTGTAGAGTGTGTTGCCGTAGTCGAGTCTGCTGCTGATGAGGGCGTGGGTGACTGTCTTTCTGGCATCAGCAGGGATCCATCTGAAGGTCATTCAGAGCTGACGCAGAGGGTGGAAGCATGATGAGGAGACTGCATTGATCTGCTGGTTCATCATGGTTCATGCGTGGTTTTTGAGTGTGAGGGGTTCCTAACATTTGGGACACCAGGAGTCTTCCCAGGGGGAGGTGTTAGGCCCCAGGAGGAGGACTTTGGTCTTGTCTGAGTTGAGATTGTACATTTGTACATAGTTAGAAGAAGCCCTCTGTCTTGGGTCCCAGTGAAGAAAAGCAGCCCTCACAACAAATACCGCCCTGCAGTATTCACCAACAATCACATTGAGCCCTTGCTGTTGACCTGGTAGAGAGGCTAAGCCTCTTTCCAGTGGCCAGGACCCACTTCATTCCCTCAAACGATGTGCTGTTGGATTCATCCACTGACTAGTTTTTAGGGTGTGAATAATCTCCCATTATACCCATATGTTGTACAGATGGAAAACTCAGGTTTACTTGTTTTGGGGGTTGCTAAGAACCACATACCGTCAATGAAATGTTAAAGTACCTCAGGTTAAGTCTCAGACTAGTTGCTGTCTACTACATTAAAGCTGAGGGATTGAGAACTATTGAACCTACATGCGAACTTCGGCAATATTCCAGGAATGGGACAAGAGAGGACCTATCGGTACACCACAAGGCAGTATCAAAAATGTCTCCCACTCAGGTTGGCCTGTCTCACTCAGTAGCCAACCATGAGGGGGCCTTTCACTACTACCAAACCAAGGTAGGTGCTTGGCTGGGTAGGGACAATGGCATGTGCACTGCCTGGGAAGGGATGAACCCCCATGTGGGTTTTACCTACCCCATGGGACACCTCCTGGGTGTGGCTAATTCTCTGCTTGTGGCCTTAGGGCCTGGGGCAGTGTAAAAGAGGGTGCCCCCTTCCTACACATGTTAGCAAGTGGTGCTTACCTGAGGTTTCTCAATATTGGTGAGGTCTGCCATTGCAGGCCTGTGTTTTTCGCACTCGCACCTATGGGGGTGGTAAATGGGTGTCTAGCCTGCCATTGCCGGCCGGTGTGCCCATTTGCACCTATGATGTTTTTAAATGTGTCCAGCCTTTCACTGCAGGCTAGTGTGCATATTTGCACTGATAGTATTCTACACGTGTCCAGCTTGCCATTGCAGGCTAGTGTGCGCATTTGCACAGATGATGTCTCTAAACATGTGTCCAGCCCGCCATTGCAAGCTGGGGTGTGCTTTACACCTATGATGTTTCAAAACATGTATCCAGCCTGCTATTGCAGGCTAGTGTGTGCTCTGCACTGACAGTGTGTCTAAATACGTTGTCCTGCCTGCCATTGCAGGCTGGTATGCGCACTTGCAACAATGGTGTTTCTGCACATGTGTCCAAGCGGCCGTTGCAGGTGTGTGTGTGTGTGTGCTCAATTGTGCATCTACTCAGGCTGGCCTGTCTGCCTCCCTAGTCATCCTGAGAGATCCTGTCACTACCATCAGGCAACTCCGTGGGTACGTCTCAAGGGATGAAGCGGGTAGTAGGTGAAAGGCAGGGCAGGCACACATGGATGTTCCCTGCCCAGGTGGTGAAGAATACCCATGTGTGCTTTCACTACCTATGAGGTTTGCTCTTCCCATAGGCTACATGGGAAAAGGGGTGAAATTATTTCAGTCCGCAATAATGGGTTGCAGTGGAGCAGCCTCATAATGTTTCCTACCACTGAATTTGCACCTACAAACCCTTTCCCCGGGTAAAGTTGGTTTTGTCATGACTAGCATAGAAATACCACTTTTGGAAAGTTGGCCTTTCTATGCTCTAAAACTCTTTGTGTGCTTTTCTGCATGGCTCCAGTCCACACTGGAAGTTGCGGAGCACATCTGGGAATTCTCCAGCAACAGCTATAAATCACTGGGCATGCCATTGGAACAACAGACCTCTGCCAATTGCTGGCCTGTCTATATAGATTGGAAGAAGAGGTATTGACACTTGACCTCTGGAGCCAGATCATGACCCCACTAAAGTTTAAGATCTGCATTCCACTGCTTCATGTCAGACAGGTCTTAAATTTAGGAGAGACCTCTGTGATTGAAATGGAGACCCTTTGAACTACCCCCAACTTGAAAGGCACACTACAGTATAACTACAGATGCCATACTTCAACATGGCAGAGATATGCCTGAAGTGTGCTCTAGACAGCCTGTTGGCTCACCTCCTGTTCTTTAGGAGGTCTCAGGGACATCCAAGATCTCTTACGAGGAAACACACACCATCTACTTGTGACACCTGGAGAGCAATGCCCTCTTAAGTGTCTACATCGCCTAATTGATCCCAACTGGTTGTGCGGCATGAGCATGGAACTAAGAATTGTGCCTGGAGACCGGATTGCCTTGTGCAGAGCCCCAGAAGTCTTGCCCAAATCTAAGGCATGTGGTCCTCAAACCATGGGGATCTCTGCATGCATAAGTGTCTTGTCGGTGGTAAATGGATTCACCTGTTGCAGGATCCAGTGTGGCCCGCTTCGTCAATCGTGCTGTATCGCTCTCGTGCGACATGCTGGCTGCATGCTCATTGCATGTGGAGTCCATTTTACAGGTTGTGACTCTTGGAGGTGTGGGCATAACCATACTAGTGCCTCGTTCTACCTTGTGACACATTGCTGAACTTGCGCCTGTGCATATGACCGGAACTGTCTGATGCCACACATATCATGCTCTCTGGACAGTGTGCCTCATTTTCAGAGCGGTACAAAATGTGCCACACCATGTTGTGTGTGACCAAAAAGGTATGGTGCAAGCCGTATAATTGTGCTCCAGACATTGTACCTGGATTGCCTGGGTACTACTCTGATCAATGTGTACCGGATGGGCTGCCTCCTCTCATTGTTTGCTCCCTTCTTCGTCCTCAGCGCAGCGGACCAACTGCCCTCTTCTCACCTGGCTCCCCATCGATATTGTGTTGCCAGTTAGTATTGCCCAGCTCAGGTCTGGGTGATGAGAGTGATTGACTGAGCTGTAGGAACGCTCCATAGAATGATCGGAATTGGGTCAAGAGACTGGATGACCCCTTCCCCTGTGCTTCATAGAACCGGGCTGGTGCTTGAAGGTTGTTGTGGAACCCTTTGGTGTGACCGACTACTGCCCTCAGCCCATTTCTGCTCTGCCCCCTGTGGGTGAGCTTCTTGTGTGGCTGCCAAACTTGGTGACTGCCTCCTAATTAGTCCTGCTATCTACCCCCACCAGGGTACCTGATTCCCTGACTAAGAGTGACCTCGGCCGTGTGTGGCCTAGTGTCTGGGGTGGGGAGGATGGGTTATCTACAATCTCCAGATATAGGCTAGTTGGGTCATTTGGAAGTTGGAGGGAGGCTTGGTCCACAGAGTCTGCAGTGTGTTATGAATTGACCAGCTGGGTATCAGTGCACCGCATTAGGGTGCTAAGTGCATGTGGTTACAAGTGCTTTCTGTACATACCTGCCTGATATCTGTTGCACCGTGTATCGATGCAGAGTGAGTGTGCGTGTGTGGGAGTGACAGTCTGCGGACCACCTGTGATTCAAGACACTGGCCGGCGGTGTTGCCTTATACATTGATTTCTTGACAGAAAAGCATTACGTTTGACATTAGCTTTACCTGCGCAGCCTCGGCTCCCAGTGCTAATAATAGATGGTATAATTCTGCATATGTACTTATTTCTGATATTGTAGTGATCAGGGAGCACCCCCTTACTGTGAAGTATTGACTTATATGGATTGTTAGGGTGAGCCTCTGGTGAACAATGTGTTGCACCGCTTAAGGGTGGTGGTGGGGGGGGGGGGTAGAATAGGATTTTCTCCAAGTATGCATATTGCTGATGTCATGGTAATAAGTCCAAGTGTGATATATGCCCAGAAATTCCTGATGTTCATGTTGTGTTGATTATTGTGTGTGTTGAATCAAAACGTATTTCCACACACCTCACATGTGAAGTCTCTTTTGTGACGCTCAGTGTATTAATCATACGTGATTGGTGTGCCAATGCTTTACACATTGCCTCTGTGATAAGTCTGACTTCTCAGTGCCAAGCTGCCCAATGGTGAGCGCAGGTTATACAGTGTGTGTAATTACCCACCCCTGGTGGTAAAGGTAGTGTCTGCCTGGTTAGGGCATCACCTCAGCCAACCTGAAAGTGCCAGTTCTATCAATGGCTCATCGGATTATCCAGATTTATAGAGGAAAATGCTTTGCATGCCATGAATAGGTGGTATAACAATTTCATAAGAGCCAATATGCATTAGAAATCTATCCCAAAATAAAAACTTTGGCACCAAGCAGTAATTGTCATAAGAAAAAGTGGGAACCATCAAGGCCGAACCACAGACGGAAGCAGAGACTAACCAAAAGAAGATCAACATCATTTGTCAGACACATTCGTTCTCTATCTTTCAAGAACATCTTCATTGACCTGGAGTCAAAATCCACATGAATGAAGATGATGAGACCTGCTACATTCACCCTTCTTTATATCTTGTACACACTCACTTCCATGCACAGTAAATGAATATACTTCATACACTTCTGTTCTACACGTGCCTTGAAATTGAAGTGATATGCAGGAGCAATGAGGATCTCATGTGAGATATGATGAGGTTTATCTGAAAAGATGGACATGCTAGCTCTTGCAATTTTCTTGTGAACAGATAGGTGATCTAGGCAGGGACAGAATACCAATTCCTCGCAAGTCTAAATGCTTCTGACAAATCTCATAGATAATAGTTTCTTATGCCGCTAAAAGATCCAATAGACTCTTGAAACAGACTCCGCAAAAGCATGCTGCCTCTGAGACTGTTCATCATTGTGCTCAAGTCTGAATTTCTAGCCCTAATGGTGAAAACTGCTTCCTGTATTTGTCGTGTGTAGATACAATGCAGGTGTAAGTCAATGAATGGCAGGCAAGACTAAAAAGTATTAAGGGATGATGTCTTCTTTATTGGTTTATCTATTTCCCTTTTAAGAATTGACTGTTCGTCCACATTCATGTGGAAGGATAATGAGAGAATGTATAACTGACCTTATTATTTATGGATCCAGCCATGCAGTCTATGGCTGTCAATGATTAGCATCCATGGGTCTATCCTTGTGCAGGACCAGCCGGTGGGGCTTAGTCTCTACGTAGTCAGTATTTTACTGTTTTTGTGGAGATAGCAAGATTTGTTTGATTTTGTTTTGTTCTACCGTTTGTGGTCACATATGATACATTGTTTATTGCATGCCTGTATGAGGTGCCCCAGGCTGGCACCAAAAGATGTCTCCAGGTAGTAATCGTTAACCAAGTACTTAGTCGTTAGTTGTGTGAAGTTAGTATCCCATAGGTCTTTTTGTGACTGTCATGGTCACCATGCTGCGGTTATTGACCCAGTACAATGTTATTAGTTGTGTGAGTAGTACCACATTGATAGTTTTTTTTTTGCATGTTGTGATCTCCACTCTGTGGTAATCAAACCTTTATTCTGTCATTATTTGTTTGAGATTTGCTGCTCTAACATCAAAACCTTTGGCCTTCATGCTGCGAGCCCTAGACTTTTACCGTTCATGCATTAGATTGATTGTCATTGAGGCCCTAAGTCTCTCTGTGCCTGTGTTTGACATGAGTCTGTTTCAGGCAGTTGGGGTTCCTTTCTGGTTTTCAAAATACCTGCACTTCTTCATTAATTGTCTATCTTTGCAGCTGTAGGTCTGTCTATCCGTGATTTAGGCTCCAGTCTGTGGTTAGTGATCCGGTTCAGTCATAATTTATTGCGTGAGGCATCCAGTATATCTGATTATGCCTGCTTGTAATCCTTAGTTCTGCCTGTGTCTGCTCTGATCTTCAGTCTTTAGTCAAGTTAGGGAATTTAGGGCCAGATGTAGGTAGGGAAAATTTACCAATTCTTATTTACCGAATTTTACCGATTCGGTAAATAAGAATCGGTAAATAAGAAGGGGGAGATGTAGGAACATCCAGATGTTCCTTTTACCGAATCAGTAAAAATCGGTATTTACCGATTCGGTAAATACCGACCGGTAATGCCCATTCATTCCTATGGGCTGAAGCCCATAGGAATGAATGGGCATTACCGGTCGGTATTTACCGAATCGGTAAATACCGATTTTGACAAGGGTGCAGGGGGTGTCACTTTGACACCCTCTAGCACCCCCAAAAAAGGTTCGGGGGCCATGTGGCAGGCATACCTGCCCTAAGGGCAGGTCTGCCTGTCATATGGCACAGGTGTGCATGCACACATGTGCATGCACACCTGAATCGGTATTTTACCATCAAAATGAATTTGATGGTAAAATACCGAATTTGTAGGGCTTGTGGGACTCAGAAGAGTCCCACCTACATCTCAATTTTACCGAATCTGTAAAAATACCGGTCGGTAAATTTACCGACCGGTATATTTACCGATTCGGTAAAATTACCGAATTGGCCTGTTTCCTTCCCCCTACATGTCGAAAGCCAAATACCGGTCGGTGACGGCCGAATTCGGCCGTTACCGACCGGTATTTGGCTACCTACATCTGGCCCTTAGTTGGGTACTGGATGCATGTGTTTAGAGGGAACCTTAGCAGGCATTGCTCCTGTTTAACAGCGTTCCATTTCAAACGATTTTCTACTTCACAACTTTTTTTTTACATCTAGTTCATTCTCACTCTTTTTTCTCTCCATTTTCTCTGCCAAAAAAATGATTACAGAAAGCAAGTGTAAAGCAAGTGTAAACTTCACGTTAAGTTGTCGAGACAGTTCCATACTCCACTAACTATAATAAAGGAAAGATTGACCATTCCATATTTATAACTTACTAGCAGCCCGTCCCGACGTTGTCCGGGTATGAATTGCTGCCGGCCAGTAGTATATTGTTTTATAGGATTTCGTTTTCATAGCATTTCTTATCTGTGACAGGCCTGTGAAACACTCCAATTCACAGTACACTGCTGATGCACTGAGTGCGCATCAGCAGTGCACGTTCAGTAGTGTGTGAACTCGAGTTTTCCTACTTTATTTTTCCTTGCAGTATTATATAGCGCAAACTCGACAACATGGCATGAGCACAATTTACATTACAGAAGAACACATTCATTTGTGGTAGGCACAGGGAGACAAAGCGATTTGCCTGGAATCACAGGATGTTGAGCTGATGCCGAGATTCAAACGTAGCTCCCCAGCTATCCTAGAACTTGTGGCAGGAGGTGTGTCTAAAAGTGTATGAGGGGAGAGGAGTTGGCCTAACGGCTAGGGCACTCGACCTCGGACCTGGGGATCTGGGTTAGAGTCTCGGTAACGACGCCAAAACCTCCAGTGATTCTGGGCAAATCACTTAATCTCCCCGTGCTTAAAATGAAAGTGTGTCCTCATGTAACGTAACTGGAAAATATGTAAAGCGCTCTGATACCAGATTCGGTTCAAGTCAAGTTCGCGCTATATAAAACTCTGCAAAAAAAAAAAGAAAAAATGTCGTCCCTGGCCATCAATGAGAGAGATCTGTGCATTTTTCAAATGGGTGGTGAAAAAATATGAGTATGTTGCTGGAGATGTGGGCCGCCGTGCCACCAATGTACTTACCGTGGGAGGGTAAACACCCATTATTCCGCAACTTTCTTTCCGCATACCATCACTCCGCATACTTTCATTACGAAAGTACCATGACTCCGCAATGCCATTATGACGCATTGCATTACATTTCATATGCTTTTACCACACATACATTTGCAACGAAATTCGTTGTAAATGCATTAAGGTAAAAGCATGTTTTTTTTAATGTTTGGATAAGGTATGTATGGATATAGGGGTCTATGTTTTGGGGTACTGAGGTATATGTTTTGGGGTGTTTGAGTATTTTAAGGGTTCAGATATAGTTTTGGGTTTGGGGTACAGGGGTCGTTTTAGGGTTTAGGGATAGGTATGGGTTTTGAGGTACAGGGGTGATTTTAGGGTTCAGGGCTAGGTTTGAGTTTTGGGGTATGGGGTATTTTTAGAGTTCAGGGGTAGGTTTGGGTTTTGGGGTACAGGGGTATTTTAAGGGTTCAGGGCTAAGTTTGGGTTTTGGGGTACAGTGGTATTTTTAGGGTTATGGGGTAGGTTTGGGTTTTGGGAAACAGGGGTATTTAGGGTTCAGGGCTAGGTTTGGGTTTTGGGGTACAGGGTTATTTTTAGGGTTCAGGGCTAGGTTTGAGTTTTGGGGTACAGGGGTATTTTTAGGGGTTAGGGATAGGTTTGGGTTTTAGGGTACAGGGTATATTTATAGGGTTAAGATGGGTTAGTGTTTAAGGGTGTTGGGGTATTTTAAGGAGTAAGGGCGGGTTATGATTATGGGGTGCAGGGGTATTTAACCCCTTCCACGCTCATGACGAGCTGGGCTCGTCATGCAGTAGCCTCCTGCTACGCTGATGACGAGCCCAGCTCGTCATGAATAATGGGGTTCATGGAGTTCCAGCACAGGAGAAAAATCCCCATAGCATTCAAGGTGTTAAAGGCAGGAGGGTGGGATTAGCACACGATATGAGACATGGCATGAAGGGCGGAACGTACCACACGCACCCAGCATTTGTCACGTCTCCAGCACACGCCCACAGCACAACGCAGACGCGCCCACAAGGGACTACTGTGCTGGAATGGTTCTTTTACCTTTTAAATGTATATGGTGGGCGTCTGCATAGCCTATGTCCTTCTGCTGCAACTGCCCTTTCCAACGCTGTATTGGGTGTTGTGATTGGTGCTGTGGTTCCTGAGATTACCCGCCTCAAAGGTTTGGACTCTCTCTTTATTATATTAGTATAGATGTTCAATTCATTCTTTCAGTAACTCATTTGAAAATAGTTTGCCAGGTCTTGAACACATGAGCCCAGGGGGTTTTACTTTGGCCACGTTAGCAGGTAAGCAGTCAGAAAAGGCAACAACCCATAATCATTTACAGTTCAACAATGAAATACTAATGATAAAATAAATCGTAGTCATGAGAAAGAAAAAACAGAAGGCAAAATATATATTTTGCCAGTTTTGGTTGTACGCTTCGTTGTTTAAAATGGCCTAATGGTAAAAGTTGTTGCGGTGGGAATTGTGTACTACTTTTCTTAGTGTGTGACCTGTGGCTTTGTGACACAAACACAGTCAATATTCTCTGCATAAGAATACATTTCATATGTATTTATCTTGGCATAATTCGATCATTCTCATTGTATTTTACCATTAGTGAAATTACCATTGTCATATGAACGATATTTTCTGAGAAATAGTTCAATTTAAATACATATACAGGTTTTTACAGTAAATGTTGGTGGTCGTGTGGCAGGTTCTTGTTTTTGCATGGGTGCCAACTCAAGGAAGTGAGAGAGCGCAAACTGACCTAAATGTATGAGTGCATCACACTTACCTGTAGGAAGCACAAATCATGAGGAGAAATGCCATGAGTGCTAATAGTATCTGCAATTATATTCTAAATGTATAGCTAATATAGAGATTTAAGTAGAAGTGGAACTAATACAGAAATGTGTGACACTATATGATTTTATTAGATGTGATAATTCCTGAATCCATGTCGTGTAGCTGTTAAAATGTAAGATGGTCTGTGGTTAAACGCAGAATGTGGTAGGCCTCAGGGCCAGAGCTGGAGGGAAAGGGAAGGTGTTTCTTTTCACGACACAGATTGTATTAATGTTTTGGTCATTGCATTAATGGGCCAGGATATATAAAAATGTTTACTGAATAATAGAATAAGAGTATTAACATGCTTTAATTAAATGAAGAAGTTGAATGCTATAATCATTATGAGAAATATTGTAGGCCTGAAATGTTTTAACGTTGATTTACACGTACATGTCTGGGCTGAGAAATGTTGCAATCCTTTCTGGAAGTCTATGAGAGTTGGGTTCTTGGCGGCAGATATCTGTCTGCAACAGGAAAGGGGGGATCCAATTATAAATGAATGAATAGAGGTCTGTTCAGTAGACGGCCCAGACATGGAGGAGGGTTCTGGAATGTTTAAGGGGTATCAGCGGGCCGGAGAAGAGTCTGAGAAGCAAGGTCAACTCTAACGTATGAGGCCCAATACAAAGCATCATGGAAAAAGCCAGAAGCTACACCACGTGAGGGGCGTCTCGCAAGGGGCGTCTCAAATGTTGTTGACTGTTTTGTATTAGGGACAGCACCCCTGGGTGGAGTTAGAGCAGATACCTGAGGACCCTTTAGAGAGCGGATGGGTAGGCAGTGAGGGGTCATGACTGGAGAACTATAGGTTTTCATCAAGAGACTTAGAGTGAGTGACTTCCTTTGGGGGTCATCCACTGCTGACACCTTTGTTAGGTTGGGGCTTGGTTAAGTAGGGATACCATCTAGAGCAGGGTAGGGACAGCCTAACCTGTGCGTTTTCCTCCAACTTAAATGAAGGAACGATATGCGTCTATGCTGATAGCTTTATTATTCTTAGAACTTGTGTTAGTGATTTCTGTTGCTCGTTTGAGGGCTTTCCGAGAGCACATGTATGTAATTGGACCTGTGTATCTCGTGAATCTCATTCTGAGATGCCTGTATTTGCAGCTCATCATATCTTTACAATAAACTTTTGAAAGCTAGAAGTTGTCTGTGATCTTTGGGAGTAGAGTCCTTTATTGGGTGAACTAACTTGGAAATGGGTGTACTGTTTTCCTCACAGACAGGCAACAAAGGTTCAGTCGACCAGATCGAGGTTTAGATCAATAGATATAAGGTATCGATCAAAATCTCGCCCTTCCAGTTGGTAGCTATAGAGGATGGTTGCCTTCTTGAGGACGGTAACCTAGGCCAGGTTAGCTTACCCCAAGGCCCCTAGAAATCGATGATCGGAAGAACAGCCCGCCGAAGAAGATCCGGATGACGTGAGACAGAAAAAGCAGCAGTATCGGTCGAGAGTGAGTATAAAGGGTTATGCGTGTTAGATTGCGGTGTTTTGTATTGTATCTATGTTGTAATGTCTGGCGGAGTTGAATGTCTGTAGAGTGACTGTGGAACAGGTTGTGAGCGCGCGCAACCGGTGGAAATCTTAAGTTCAAGGAGAGCTTAAGTGGTTCGGGTGTATCGGACACCCAGAGTAATTGTCAACTAGTATGAAGGGGGTCATGAGGTACCATTGATCACCCGAAAGACCGAGATAGGGGGAACGTAAGAGTGAGTGCGTGAGTAGCGGACGCTGGTCGGAAGTTACTGTGTGTGTAAGCAACCTATCAGAGAGACGATAGACATTTCGTCAGTTGTGTTGACAATTACAGATAGACTGTGGACGTACAGTCGAGAGAAGTGACCGCTTGGTCGGAAGTAGTCATTTTTCGGTGTATGAATGGGACGCATGCATAACCGGGAGACGAGTTGAGAAAGGAGGGGTGCTGCTGCGAAGCGGAGAAAAGTGACGTCAGAAAGTGTCGCGCAGTGATTGGCCGACCGGAGAAAGACCGCGCTGTGATAGGCCAGCTAGCAAAGACGTCAGACAGGGTCGCGACGTGATTGGCCGACCGGAGAAAGACCGCGCTGCGATAGGCCAAGTCAGCAAAGCCGCGACAGGATTGGTGGATTGTCATCAGGAAGTAAACAGAGTAGCGAGGCTGGATTTTGTGCGCATAATCATGAAGTGTTTTAAATGGTTGAAAGCGGTGTTTAAAAAAGAGAAGCGGGGATCGTATGAAGGGGAAGAAGCCCCGCCGGAGGGTACGCCAGCTCGTTATATGGCAGTGAATGTTGGGCTGCATACGATCCTCTGGATATCAGAGTGGAGTAAGATTACTGAAGGAAATGAGGAACTGACGTTCCCGAAGTACGGGACGTTCAGATTAGAGGTGTTACATCGATTAAAATCAGTCATGACCTCAATGAGACCCTTGCCTAGACCGACCCAGTTTGAAGCTCTTGATGCATGGATTAGGGCAGCGCATGAAAAGAATATGAACAGACGACAAGAAAGGGTGAAACGATCGGTAAGGGCAGTACAGGATGCCAGGTGGGATGCGGATGCTAAAAGATGGAGAGTGCATAACATGGAAGTAAATAAACTGTACCCAGTGTTAGAGGTGCCCGTAAATAAAAGCCCCCTAGAAGAAGATGATGAGAGCGAAACAGAGGACAGCCTGATAAACAGATTATTGACAGACAGGCCACCCCCGTATAATAGAGCAGGGGGAGAGGTCGAGCATACTGAAGGAGAAAAGGGGGGCAATGCAGGAGAGCATAGACCGCTTCCCAGTTCAGAGTGGGATCCTGAGCCAAAGAAAGAGTTGTCCCAGCCTAGTCAGGTGCAACAGGTGGTCGGTAGGTTTGTGGTGCAAAGAGTGCCGGAAACGGAGAGAGCCACATCCTACCCATTACCAGATGCACTACAGGTACCTGTTACCATAGGTCCTATAATATCGATATATGACCAAGAGAGAGCAAAAGGGGAAGAACGGGTACGGAAGGACAGAGAAAGAGCAGAGAAGGCAAGAAGGAACGATACGATCAATTCCCCAAGTCAGATGCCGATACCCAGAGAATGGAGCACCCCGATGCACACAGCAGGGGACCCAGGAGGAGATCCCGGGGGCCCTAGATGGCCAATGGATCTGAGGGGATCTGGACGAAAATCCTTTCAAGAACTAAATGAGTACATGAAGCAGTGGGATGAGGCAGTAAAGGCTCAAAAGTGCATCATAGCTGCGGAAGCTGAGAGGGAAAGTCAGGACAGCCGAGCTCGGACTCACTGCGGGGCTGGGGAGAGCAGCCCGGAGTGGGACTGTAGGGAGAGAGAGAGTAGGGGAGTCACCCATTGGGCCCGGAGTGGAGGTAGAACAGACCTGGAAAACGGGGGCCCCGGGAGTGGAGGGGTGGCGCGCCCAATACTCAGTGAAGGGGAGAGAAGAGCGCAAGAGTACAGAAACAGCTTTAAGTGTCCACACTGTGTGCCTGGCACCAGAGAACTGAATGGGAGTTGTGAGAGGTCGCACCATAGACCCTGTGATGACGGAAATGAGTGCAGCCCAGGGAATATGGGGAACCAGGAAGGATCGTATCGGATACTGAGCGATACGAGGCAAAGGGAGAGTAGCGACCAGAGGGAAAATAACAGAGAGGTGTACGGTGAGAGGAGAGAAGAAGAAGAGAATGGGCAGAGCCAGAGTGGGGGTAACAGGCCCGTGTTCCATCACCTTCCAAGATCGGATGGCCGAGCATGGGACCTGGAGAGATGGGAGCAAGGGAGGGCACCCATTAACTCTCCCGAGCCCAAACGCAGAGCTCGAAGTTGGGATGGTAGGGAGACCAGTGAGCCCCCTTCAAAAGACATATTGCGAGCTGAAATAAAAGCCAAGAGACTTGATGTCGCCAGCTTAAGGTCAGATCTGGATGACATGGTAGATGGTACCCTGCCTTTAGAAAGAATGGAAATGTATGAACAGGATGAAATACTGTATATGGCAAAGGACATTACTCGAAAAGCGAGAGCAGTCCATGAGAAGTTAGTCGAACTAGCAGGCAAATATATGGTGGATCTGTCAAGAACCAAAGCATTACAGGGTAACCACAGACTACATTATACAGATCGAGACCTAGATGAGAGGAGAACGATTGGGCTGAAAACGCACATAAGGGAACTGATCGCTGGAATAAGGACATGGAGGGCACTAGATAAGTGGGAAGAGAGGTGGTCCAAGAAAGGGACCGGCAGGAGAAGCACGCTTGGTATGACACCAGGACAGCAGGGAATAGAAGCTTACCCTTTGCGTGAAGTCGCAAATGGGAACTATGTGCATGTCCCTTGGAGTAGGGGAGATTTAGCTGCTTTTACCACCTCCTTCCCCAAATTGCGGGAAAACCCTGTGGAGTGGTACAAGCAAGTCGAGAGGTTTGTAAAAATCTCAAAAGTCCTATGGATAGATCTGAACACGCTGTTTGACATTGTAGTACCAGGAGATCTGTGGACAGCATGCAAGGTTAGCGCTGAGTGGCCCACAACGGAGCCAGAGAGAGATGCTAAGACTAATGGGCCGTCTGAGATTGTGATGGCAAAATTCGAGAGAGTGATGACTTGGCTGAAAGAGAAAGTGCCAATGCAAGACATAGATTGGGTCAGAATAGACCGAACCAGACAGGAACCCAAAGAGACAGTCCATGAATATTACGAGAGATTGCTGAAGGCGTTTAAACAGTATAGCGGCTTGGATGTAATGGATCCAAAGGACATAGGGCAATTTGTGTCCAAGTTTGTCCTGGGACTGAGACCGGATATTAGTTTAATGATTCAGCAACACTCGATTTGTTGGCAAAGTAAACCCCTAGATGAAATACTGAGATATGCCAGGTACTGCTGTGATGAGATAGACTCCAAGGCTAAGAAACTAAAAGAGAAGTTGATGGTGGTACAGATGCAGGCAGCAGGAAAGGGGGGACCGCAGCAACAGCAGCAAGGGACAGGTACAGGAGGAAAGAAGCAGTACAGTCAGAACAAGGGTAATGAGGAGAGTTCCACCTTTAGACCCAGAGTAGACATAGCTGCCTTGAAGAAAACGACTAGGTGCCACCAGTGTAACGAGGTGGGGCATTGGAAACGCGAGTGTCCCTACACTGTAGAGATAGGAGAACAAGAGATAGAGGAGGAAGAGGTCCAGAGCACACCTACAAGAGGGGTGACGCCATACCAAGGAAAGGTGCTCAAAGGGGGGGGGGCTCCTCCCCGAGCCCAGTTCCCGCAACCTCCTCGAGTAGGGACTGTGGGTAAGACCTATAGACAAATGCCCCTGTTTGTGGAAGGTGAAGAGTGCTATTATGTGGACCCATTAACCGGACAGAGAGTGGAAAGAGAAGACTGCACCCTTGGGGCAGCCTTAGAGGTGGATCAGAGGGGACCCTATGTCGAAGCAGAAGTAGCAGGGTGCCCTACGACATTTCTGGTGGACACGGGAGCCACTAGATCCACGATCAGATCAGCTGCAGTTCCAGACCTGCCCATGTCTGGAGAGACCATACAAGTGGTAGGGGTCGCAAACAGGAGAATAACCAGCCAATTGACAGAACCGGTACAGGTGAAAATAGGGAAGTACAGCGATGAGCACCAGTTTGTGGTTTGCGATTCAAGTCCTGTGTGTCTGCTAGGGAGAGACCTGTTGTGTAAATTGAATTGTACAATATACTGTACACCTCAGGGAGTGGAGGTATTGACCAATGATGATGATGCAGACTTCAAAGTTGCAAACTCAAGAATATGCGTGGAGCTGTACCCTACTTTGACCGTAGATGAGCTCCCCTGGGACTTGAGAGAGACAGTGGCATCAGAAGTATGGGATTTCACTGGGGAAGAGATAGGATTGGTCAAAGGGGTGGACCCAGTGAAAATTGTAGTGAAACCGCATGCTGAGTTCCCAAGAACACCCCAATATAAATTGACTCCAGAAACGATTGCAGGCATAAAACCCGTGATCGAGTCCATGATTAAACAGGGAATACTGAAAGAAATCGTGGGTAGTCCATGCAACTCCCCGATTATGGGTCTGCAGAAACCAAATGGGAAATTTCGGATAGTGCAGGACCTTCGAAAGATTAATAACATAGTCGTTTCATGTTGTCCAGTGGTACCGAATCCATCAGTGATACTGTTTCAGATTCCATTCCAAGCAGAGTGGTTCACAGTGATCGATCTTTGTCAGGCTTTCTTTTCGATCCCTCTGGACGAAGAAAGCCATTTTCTTTTCGCATTTAAGCTGGAAAATCGCGTCCTAACATGGTGTCGTATCCCTCAAGGGTATACAGAGAGTCCATCGATCTTTAACCAGCTGTTGAAGAAAAATCTTGAAAGTCTAGTGCTGCCCCAGAAGTCAGTTCTGGTCCAGTACATAGACGACCTTCTTGTGGCGTCAGAAACAGAAGAAGCATGTAGGGAGGACTCCATTGCTTTGTTAAATCACCTAGCTGCCAATGGGCACAAGGTATCCCCGGGAAAATTGCAGTACTGCCTGACAGAAGTGCAGTACTTAGGACACAGAATAGAGAAAGGCAAACGAAAGGTGTCACCAGACAGGATAGAGGCTATCATGAAAATGAATGCGCCTAAGACACAGAGAGAGGTCAGGATGTTTCTAGGGATGGTGGGTTATTGCCGACAGTGGATCGCAAACTTTTCACTGAAAGCAAAACCCTTGCAAAAACTGACGCACAAGGAGGTGAGCGATCCGGTACCATGGGACAAAGACTGTTTGATGGCATTCTTACAGCTGCGAGAGGACCTGTGTCGTGCTCCGGCATTGGGAATGCCTGATTACAATAAACAATTTTTTCTTTACTGTTGTGAGAGAGAAGGCTGTGCGTTGTCTGTGTTGGTCCAAATCCATGGGAATGCCCGTAGACCAGTTGCTTATTTCTCGGCTACTTTAGACCCAGTAGCCGCAGCGTTGCCCGGATGTCTCAAATCCGTTGCTGCAACGGGTGTCAGCATTGAAAGATGTGAAAATATCGTCATGGGGCACCCGTTAGAGGTGTGCGTGCCACATTCTGTTGAACTGTTGATGACCAGGACCAAAACACAGCATCTGACCAATAGCAGGCTCACGCGCTATGAGCAAGTTATTCTTGCTGCAGAGAATGTGACCCTCAAAAGATGCTCTGTTTTGAACCCTGCCACCTTGATGCCACTTCCAAATGATATCGATGATGATGATGAATGTACAGACCATGACTGTCTCGATGTGACTGAACTATGCACCAAACCCAGACCCGACATCGTAGATGAGCCACTGACCGACCCAGACGAAATTTTCTTTGTTGATGGCTCATGTGTAAGAGACGAAGTTGGGCAGTTGAGAGCGGCTTACGCTGTTTGTACAATTGCTGGAGTTGTGGAAGCTGGGTGCCTGGAAGGAGTACACTCCGCTCAGGTAGCCGAGATTATTGCCCTGACACGTGCTTGCTTAGCAAGCAATGGAATTCGAGTCACCATATACACCGACAGCCAATATGGTTATGGGGTAGTTCATGATTACGGGCAGTTATGGTCTCAAAGAGGGTTCATGACCTCTTCAGGCTCTCCCATTCGCAATGGAGAGTTTGTGCGCCTGTTGTTAGAGGCGTTGCAATGCCCAGCAGGTATCGCAGTTGTAAAGTGCACCGCACATACCAGAAATGAGGACTTTGTTTCAAAAGGCAATAGATATGCAGATGAAGTTGCGCGGTATTGCGCAGAGCAAGGGTACTCTTTCACAGAGGTGGAAGTGGGCGGAATAAATGTAAGGACTGAATTAGCCATGATATTGGAAACTGTTGATACTTGGGATGAACTGTCAAACATGCAAGAAAATGCTCCTGATTCTGAAAAAGAAACATGGGAAAAGGCAGGATGTGTAATGGGTGAGTCCCATTTTTGGGTCTCAGCAGACGGCAGAGCAGTGTTGCCCAATGAGATGGTGAGTCCAATGGCCAGACTCATACATGGTCCCGTACACTTAGGGAGAGATGCTATGCTGAGAGTGTTTAGACAGACTTGGTACAATCCTAAGTTTAGAATAGCCGCAGAAGCAGTGTGCCAGCGTTGTGTAACCTGTCAGCAGCTGAACGTAGGAAAAAGAACACCAGTTGCACTAAGTCACATAGGAAGGTCTGGAGGTCCATTCAATCGAATGCAGATAGATTTCATTGAAATGCCAAGATGCAACCGCCTCCGCTATGTCCTGGTGGTTGTTTGTGTGTTCTCCAGATGGGTTGAGGCATACCCTACACGTAGGTGCGACACCCTCACAGTGGCCAAGTTACTGCTCAGGGAACTCATTCCTCGCTTCGGGGTGCCGGCCTTTTTGGAATCAGATAGGGGAACACATTTTAACAGCGAGCTTGTGAAGATGGTTTGTGTAGCGCTAAATATTGATCAAAAGTTGCATTGCAGTTACCGACCAGAAGCCTCAGGAATTGTGGAGCAGATCAATGGCACAATCAAGGCCAGAATAGCGAAAGTTTGTTCCTCAACGACCCTGAGTTGGCCTGACGCCCTGCCATTGGTCCTCATGAGCCTTCGTAGTACCCCAGACAGAAGAACAGGGTTGTCACCACATGAGGTGTTAATGGGGAGAGCAATGAGGCTGCCATCTATCCCAACTGCTGCACTGTTAAATATCACAGATGATATGATCCTGGACTATTGTAAGGGGCTGTCTGACGCCATTCGTTCTGTGTCCCTTCAGGTGCAGGCTGCCGAGGTTCCAGCGTGCCAGGGCCCGTGCCATGACCTGTATCCTGGGGACTGGGTCCTGGTGAAAAAACACGTGAGAAGAAGCTGTCTGGATGTTCGTTGGCGTGGGCCCTTCCAGATCATCCTGATCACGAACACAGCTGTGAAGGTGGGAGGCCTGCCCAATTGGATCCACGCGTCACATACGCGAAGGGTTCCAGCACCTCTGGAAACAGCTCCTCTCTCGGATAGACGTCCAGCAGAGGACCGAGAAGCCATAGAGGGGGCTAGCCAAGCTGTAGAGGTGCCAGCGGAAGCAGGGGACGTGTCTGACCAAGCTGAGGACGGTCAGTACAACAGTGAAACGGAAGACGCTACAGAAGGAGAAAGTAGCTGGGAGTACGAGTCAGACCCTGACAGGTCTGAGAGAGAGCGAGAACAGACAAGAAGGAGAAGGAGTAGAAGGGCACGTGGAGAAGCTAATTGGCCGCAAAGAAGGAGCTCTAGCCTGAGGTCAACTCCAGAGTTAACCCTTCCTCCGATATCAGAAGACTCAGACCCGGAAGAAGGTGCTCAGGGCGCTGAAGCACCCGACCGAAGAAGGTCAAGAAGAGTGCGTGTGCCTAACAGAAGATACTCCACACCTGAGTGGACATATCTGGCGACAAATGTCTGTGAAACCGGAGACAGGGAGGATCCGAGCGGTGGTGGTGTCCAGTTCTGAGCCCATTATCACCGTGGAAATACGACTGTTGGTACCCGGTGTCGAACAAGAAGGGTCACTAACATTCATGCTCCCCAGACCTCCCCGCCTCAGCAAGTTAAAACACATGTTCCTTTCAGAATTGCAATTCCCCGACTTTGGTACAACGATAACAGCACATGAAGAGCACAATCTTCGTTTGGAAATATTGAACTATGCTATTGAAGCTGCAACCACAAATCTGATAGTAGACTGTTAAGGACTTTGTAAATAAAGCAAGCAGAAAAAGAAGATTACCTAGCGCCCAGGAAGCAGAGAATTTTAGGGAACTTCCCTTGAGTTGATGGAGAAGGGCTAGGGTTGTCTTTTTTTGAACTGTTAAAGGACTTTTGCGAAGAAGGCTGTCAGCCTCCAGATGTGTGGATTCGAAAGACAAAAGGATTAAAAAGAGACTGTAAAGGAACGAGAGGAAAAGAACTTTTTGCTAAGATAAGAGAGAGCCATATTGTCTGACGAAATGGAGGCCGGCATCCCGAACCGCAGAGCTAAATGTATAATAGGTACACTAATAGTAGGAGTGATAATATTAATAGCTTTAGTGGTAACAATTTCTTATGTAAAGGGACATGAGGAAGAGGCAAAGGTAACTGATGTGAATTCTGTAAAAACGCTTACACCTACTGTTGCTGGTGAAAAAGGGGAAAACACTCAAGAGAAAGCGTTATTAGCTGCAGAAGCCCGCAGGTTACACGTAGACGAGTCCCAAGGAGACTTTAGGTCAAATGCTTATGCTAAACTCTTATATGAATACGTGGATGCCATGGAGGTTAAGGATTGTTATGTCTGCATGCAGTTGCCGGCATCTGTAGATGAGGGAATTCGATATCATCACCTCCCGCTGACATATGGCATTACATGTAGCTTATTGCTTAGTATATTTTATGAGAGAGATAGTTTTGAATACTATTTCTCCAATTACGATTCAGTGTTGCCAGAAGTCCCAAATTATAAGCAGATGAACAAATGGGATTACTGGAAGAGTGAAGACAGATTGGCCAAGTTCTTCATTCCTTGGATTACCTTAGACACTTCACATGCCCGTAGAAATAACCTGACATGCAAGGTGTCAGAAGTCGAGAAGAAGTTCATAGGGCAGGTGGATGATCGTTACAGGAGACAAAAGATTTTGAAAAAATCAGGACAATGGAAAACAGATTGGACCGAGGAAGAGAAGGCACACAAGAGAAAGGGTAGTAGTGGTCCAATAGCTTTAGATAAGACGCAGAGAGGAAAGCTATGTCTTCACAGAGCTAAAACGTATTATGAAAATGTATACGTTGGAGAAGTAGACTGTGAACATGCTTTCAATATAGAGTACTATACTAAGGATTTCCTGAAGGGAATGCAAGTGATTCCAAATGTGTATTTTGTATGTGGAAGAAATGCTTACGTGAGACTACCTGACAACTGGTATGGATCATGTTACTTAGCAATTGTCTTCCCCAAAATATATCATGCACAAGACTTAGTGATCATTGAGGGCAAGACATCATCGAGGGGAAGGAGAGATGTAGGAGATGCCGAAATGGTTGGAGATGTCTTTGGAGCTATGTTCCCTCTTTTGGGAGTAATCCTTAATGATGTTAAAATTAGACGACTGGCAACAGTCGTCGACAGGTTGTCTGCCAGCACTGCTCAGTCCTTAATGCTGGTAGAAGGAGAGATGCAATCGATAAGGGCTATGGTTCTTCAGAACCGTCTTGCATTAGATGTCCTACTAGCAAAAGAGGGCGGAGTCTGTAAGGCTTTGAAGGTCCAGGAATGTTGCACTTACATTCCAGACAATTCAAAACCCCTTGAGAAGGTTATTAGGAACATAACTAATATTCACAAGGAGATCGAAGACTTGAGTAGAGAAAATGTCTGGGAAAAGGTGGGCCACGGAATGAGTGCAGTTGGTGGGTGGTTTTCCACCTTAGGCAAAAGCTTTGTGTGGTATATTCTAAAACCTGTCATCATAATATTGATCTGTGGGATCATATTGTGGGGATTGGTGAGGGTATTCAAATGGTACAGAGCAAGAAGGTCAGAAAGGGCCCAAAGAGAGCAGCTGCAGAGATTGGCTGCCATACAAGATAATCAGTACAGGAGTCTGAGGGCTCTGGAAGCGCAGAGAATGCCAGCAATAACTGCAGTTTAAATGTTAGTGATGACCCCGAGAGGTCATCAAAGGGGGGAACTGAGAGAGCGCAAACTGACCTAAATGTATGAGTGCATCACACTTACCTGTAGGAAGCACAAATCATGAGGAGAAATGCCATGAGTGCTAATAGTATCTGCAATTATATTCTAAATGTATAGCTAATATAGAGATTTAAGTAGAAGTGGAACTAATACAGAAATGTGTGACACTATATGATTTTATTAGATGTGATAATTCCTGAATCCATGTCGTGTAGCTGTTAAAATGTAAGATGGTCTGTGGTTAAACGCAGAATGTGGTAGGCCTCAGGGCCAGAGCTGGAGGGAAAGGGAAGGTGTTTCTTTTCACGACACAGATTGTATTAATGTTTTGGTCATTGCATTAATGGGCCAGGATATATAAAAATGTTTACTGAATAATAGAATAAGAGTATTAACATGCTTTAATTAAATGAAGAAGTTGAATGCTATAATCATTATGAGAAATATTGTAGGCCTGAAATGTTTTAACGTTGATTTACACGTACATGTCTGGGCTGAGAAATGTTGCAATCCTTTCTGGAAGTCTATGAGAGTTGGGTTCTTGGCGGCAGATATCTGTCTGCAACAGGAAAGGGGGGATCCAATTATAAATGAATGAATAGAGGTCTGTTCAGTAGACGGCCCAGACATGGAGGAGGGTTCTGGAATGTTTAAGGGGTATCAGCGGGCCGGAGAAGAGTCTGAGAAGCAAGGTCAACTCTAACGTATGAGGCCCAATACAAAGCATCATGGAAAAAGCCAGAAGCTACACCACGTGAGGGGCGTCTCGCAAGGGGCGTCTCAAATGTTGTTGACTGTTTTGTATTAGGGACAGCACCCCTGGGTGGAGTTAGAGCAGATACCTGAGGACCCTTTAGAGAGCGGATGGGTAGGCAGTGAGGGGTCATGACTGGAGAACTATAGGTTTTCATCAAGAGACTTAGAGTGAGTGACTTCCTTTGGGGGTCATCCACTGCTGACACCTTTGTTAGGTTGGGGCTTGGTTAAGTAGGGATACCATCTAGAGCAGGGTAGGGACAGCCTAACCTGTGCGTTTTCCTCCAACTTAAATGAAGGAACGATATGCGTCTATGCTGATAGCTTTATTATTCTTAGAACTTGTGTTAGTGATTTCTGTTGCTCGTTTGAGGGCTTTCCGAGAGCACATGTATGTAATTGGACCTGTGTATCTCGTGAATCTCATTCTGAGATGCCTGTATTTGCAGCTCATCATATCTTTACAATAAACTTTTGAAAGCTAGAAGTTGTCTGTGATCTTTGGGAGTAGAGTCCTTTATTGGGTGAACTAACTTGGAAATGGGTGTACTGTTTTCCTCACAGACAGGCAACAAAGGTTCAGTCGACCAGATCGAGGTTTAGATCAATAGATATAAGGTATCGATCAAAATCTCGCCCTTCCAGAAGCACCCCCGTTTGATGTCCATGTCGATTTCTCGTGCACTTGTAGTCAAAAGGAGTGGTGGTCCAACTATTGTTATTAGGAGAAAAGGGAATAATTTAGAGAGATAAAGATTTATGTAAGGGCACAAATCAACCCTCTGTATTGTTAATATGAAGAATATATCACTTACCACTAAGTGAAAGAGTCTTGAAAACGATATCTCTTGCAAGGTTGTGCATCATAGATGTGCAAGGGGTGTTGTACTCAAGTTAAGTTTAAATAATTTGTATTAGTTACATTAAATAGACTTCAGTGCAGTAGTGAAAGGTATACAATACAGATCCAAAATGATGTGCACTACATATACAGTAATTTGCTTTAAAAAGGTACACAGATAATTATAATAGTTTAAAAAGTAGAAATACCCAGATAACTATAATTACTGATTAAAAGTGAGTATCAATATCTCTCCTATGACATGCATCCATGAGAATTCAAGCCAATTTCAACTACAGTAAATTTTGTGCATATCTTAGGTCTACTAAAATTAGTACAATAAAACGATAACATCATCCCCCCGCCCACCGTTACCCCTAATGAAGTAAAGCAGTCATAAATAAAGTGTCAACATATTCCACATTGAGAAGTATATCACAGAAGTACCCATTATCTGGGGAGTGGATGAAGCCTAAGGGCTAGAGCGGTCTACCTCAAAGCTGGGGAATTGGGTTCAAGTCTCAGCAGGGACACTCAACATCCTGCGATTTTGGGAAAATCACTTAATCTCCCGGTGCCTAACAAAAAATTCATGTGTCTTTCTGTAACGCAACTGGTGCGCATGTAAAGCCCTCTGATACTTTCGGGTCTGGTCCGTGCAACATAAATCTCCCCCCCAAAAACGTTATCACCCAATTTATCAGTATTAAACTAGATTTCCCTTATTTCACTCACAAGGACTAAGAGAGCTATTCGGCGAATCTGTGTCTGCTTCCAGGGCCAACAAACTATCCCAAAATACAAAAAAATTTTTAGGGGGGTCAGTCTGGGTTGGTTTAATGACCATAGAACCTCACAACCCTAGGCAATCCATAAATACAAACAGGGAGGCACATAGTCAGAAAAGCAATGTGTGTTGTTGTGGATACAATCAGTGGAACAGAAATATCACTAGGCTGAAAAATTCCCATCAAAAACATTCTGCCGAAGACCTCAGGTGGGTCATTTTGGAACAGCCTTTCATTCCGTCCCACATTAGCGATATAGCCAGATTCCTCTTCATGAAGGAGCAGAAATGGATTTTTTCACTTAAAAGTGATAAAAGGGTCTTAACGATGATATTGCTTGGACGGCACTTTAAGATATCATGTTCATACTGTAACTGTCAGTTATGCACTAACATGTTTAGGGCTGTTCCAGCATGGCACTGTTGGCATGTTTGCAATCACAAAATATGTATTGAGACCAATATCATCACAACAGTCTCTTTGTTCTCTGCCATATTTAATCAAGATTAAATTCTTTTTTCTGGCTTCCTTCGTTTCGTTGCACCTGACTTTGGTTCACACCCATGATGGTCAGAAGTTAGTGTCGCGTCCTCTCTGCACAACATAACCACCTCTAAGCACGGCATTTCACTTTGCCGCCTTGGCCCATGTGCCATTAGGTGGTTAAGCACATGCCCAGTGGAACTCAGAATGCCCCCTGTGCTTTACACCCTGGGTCCATCATCCGTTATTCAACGCACGCGCGAGTCATTCATCTCGTGTTTGGCATTAGCTGCGCATAGCGCATGTGCGAGTACACATTACCCGCTTTTCGCAGCTTCGGTTCTCACGTACTACATTACATGCGCGGTTGAATCTTATATGCCCCTTGTGCGTGCGCTACCGTTCTTTGAACGCAAACGGGCTTTAGCGCATGCTCCAGTCAAACAACACTCTCTGTTTGGTACATCTTGTAGACAGCGCATGCGCGAGTGGTTTACACCACCCGCGAGGCCCCCGCGCATGTCTACTAAACCATTCTTCGCTCACAACAGCGCCTGCTCGGGGAAAGGGCTCACATTCCGAGCATGCGCAGGACGTTTTATGACGACATGGGATTGTTTAAACGAGCTGATTGCTCGTTTCAAGACGCTCATTAGCGCAATTGGGCTAATTAAGACAGGGATAAAAGGCATGCTCCCTGCCTGTCCGCTACCTCCACTCCCACTTGGATGCTGGCCAGAGGTACCGACGGACAGGTAGGTTTGCGCTCTCTCCCTCGCTCCATGCTCTCTTCATAGGGCTTTTGCTTTTAGCTTGCAGTTCATTTAATTTTTGGTACTAGACTAGTCTATGTTCTGGTACATGGTGTGCCTTTCTTCTTCATGAGACAATTGAGTTTTTGTATTGATAGGAATTATTCTTAAATAGCCACCTTTTACATGTTGAATTTTTTCACATGGTAGAAGCTATACATTATGGCTATGTTTTCTATCTCAACAGAGCGGGGCCTCATTTTCCCGAGCGGGTGCCGGGTGAGGTGAGGTTACTTCCCACACAATGCTGGGTAAGTTCAACTGAATTAAATCTTCAGAACCATTTGGTATTATACAGGAGGACCTTTGGTCTTCTGTTGTAGTAAGGAAAATGTTCTTACTTTTTGTGTGTTTGTTGTGTTTGTTATTTGTGGATCACTAAGGATACTTGTTGTTTACATCATTATTTTCCTTAGGAAAAGGACAATTCATTTAGAGTCTCCTCCAGCTAATATTGGGGCTCCAAAGTACTGGTAGGGTTACTTTTTTCATTTTTTGAAATGCCGTTTCATTATTGCAGTTGCATCTTTATCATCTCTGGTCCTGACGAAAGCTGGATAATGTCTTTAACAGCTGAAACATGTTGACCACACTGCCTAGCGCCCTATTGTAGTTATAATTTCAGACTACAAAGCGCATGTTCTTAACCACGACACCAGAGCAGTACCTAATAAACATATTTTCTGCTCTTGTAGTTGTTTTTAACATTTTCTTTTTCACTTTATTCTGAGCACTGCACATCCATTAGCACCACTTCGAAATACACTGTGGCTTGAAGGTTACTACGGTTTTCCGGTCTCTGCACCACCTTTTTGATGGGTTGGGTGAGATTTGGAATACACCATCCGCTTCCCACATGACGATGCTTCCGCCACGTTTGGTGGGCTGATGGGAATTTTTCAGCCTAGTGATATTTCTGTTCCACTGATTGTATCCACAACAACACACATTGCTTTTCTGACTATGTGCCTCCCTGTTTGTATTTATGGATTGCCAACAAACTATCCACCAGGTGTTCCCACACTTTAACTCTTTCAATTTTCCCTCGTCCTCTTTTTATCTCACAAAACATTACAGTGCTCTCCAAACTTGCTCATTTAATCGTTACGAGGGGTGATGTACCTTATGCCATTTTGACAGTGTGTCAGGGGGGCAAGTAAGTGGACCATTCATTGTATAGAATATATGAGGGATATTTATCAAAATTTTGCATCAACCTTTTATCTTCCAAAGTAGCGCAAGGGCAATGCAAAACCTAGAATATTGACGAAGCTATGCAAGGCCACTTTGCGTGTCCCTGCGTGGCTTGGTAAATCTGGAGTAACGCAAGGCAGCGCAAGATGCTACCTTGCGTTACTCTGCCCCTGGGAGGCATTCCATGGGTGGAGCATGGGTGTTCCCATTCATCCACTCATGGATTTTTGCATATTCCCAGATTTACCAAGACTGGTAAACCTGGGAATGCGCCTCAATGCTATGCCTTCCCTGGGGAGGAACAATGAGGAGAAATATCTTAATTTCACCTCATTGTTTCTTCTTTTTATGTGTGCAGCATTCTGCAGCACACGTACAAAGAGGAAGAAGTCTCAATGGATTGTTTTTGGGCAGGAAGGTGCTCCATACCATCACTAACATTTACTATAGATACCTGTGCATGTACACAGCTGTGGGGAACTTACTGAGAAAATATCTGTCCATAACAAAACAAAAATATTTGTCATTCTACTGATGCGGGCTGAACATATTTATGTGTTTCTTCCCTGTTCACCAACATTTCCAATATTTCCAGCTGCACAGGCTTCCAGGTATATCAGTAGGAAGGTCGGGTGAC
The DNA here is from genome assembly GCF_964261635.1 of Lissotriton helveticus. Taxonomy (NCBI): domain Eukaryota; kingdom Metazoa; phylum Chordata; class Amphibia; order Caudata; family Salamandridae; genus Lissotriton; species Lissotriton helveticus. The sequence continues at coordinate 1,288,134,055 of NC_136061.1, forward strand.
CTTTTTCCTGTGGCTCCTATTCCCACTGTGTGGAATTCTGCTTAGTAGAGAAGTCCAGACAGGCAAATAGAGCCTATTATGCAAATTTGCATTTTTTTCAATTGGAAAATATTTTTAACCACGGAGGAAGAAGCCCTTCCCCTACACCCTCATCAAATTGGGGGTTTATTCATTGGCCTTTACACCCTGAAAAGGGAGATATTACAGCTCTATTCTGGTGTAAATCTCCAGTCATCAGGGTCAGAGTGGAACAGAAAATAAGTTCCAGCACCAAATTAAAAGTGGTCCCTTTTAGTGAATAAGATAGCTGAAAAAGTAGCCTATGTTTATGAGTTTGGGCAGTTTTGAACGATTAAAGACATGCTGTATAAGTGTTTAGCAAAGTATGGAAGACTGCATGAATTTGAGCTCGCTGCAGACAATTGCTATGGTACCAGACAAATTAACAGTAAAAACCATCCCAGCAGACCATAAAACAGGTTAACAAACAAAGAAACAAAATGGCTCACACACTGACCTTTCAGGCAAGCCTGCCTGAATGCCCTCAAGGTCAGTCCGATCCTGCGGACATTGTGAGGAAGTAAAATGTTTTTGGAAAGGTTCCCAAACTTTCAAGGAAAAGTCAAAGAAGGCCTTGGAATGTCTTCTTGGCACCTTGTGGGTGGGATTTACAACTGCAAACACCTCCTTATTAGTAGCAGAGTTCTCTGCTACCGTGCAAACATTACGCCTGCCAGGAATCCCTTTGTGTATTCCTGGTAGGCTTCAAAAAGGTAAATTTGATCATAAATGCATATTTTCAACCCGGTTACCTCTATGAATAGGCTTTATTGAGTGTATTATTTTATAACATACATGTCAGATATTATTATGGTTCCCAGTTTTCAGTTTTTTCAGTTCTTACAGATAAATAAAGACAGAAAACAACGAGTTTCCTGTCTGTATTAATTTTTAAAAGCAGACCAATACAGAAAATTGTGCTTCTTGCGAGCGGCTGTCCATACTGTTTTTCGTGAATTCCAGGCCAACAGCTGAGTAGACAGACAGAGGTAAAAAGCAGGCAGCTCAAAGGTATTTTTTTGTAAGTGAGCGGAGGAAGAAACACTGAGGCTGAGGTGAAGCAACATGCAGGGTGCAGGTGGAGTAACCAACTTGGAGGGCGTGGGTTAGGGGAAGCAAAAAGGAGATTAGGAATTGGTAAAGTACAAAACAGGAGTTTGGGGAAGAATAGAAGCAAACAGGCTAGAGAGAGCAACGCAGAGCTGTGGTGAAGTAGCACACAGGCAAGAAAGCAATGTGGTGGCAAAGCGCATGAGGGCCCGCACAACATGGAGCAGACCGGGAGAAGCACACAGGTGAGGAAGAACTACACAAAGTGCAGGGGAGGGAAAAAGAGAGGTATACGAGGGAGATAGCTGGAAAATTCATGGCTCTCATTTAATGAGTAACCAAAAGGAAACAAAGTATTGTTTGCTAGGTAAGCATTGGGATGACATAAGAAATGAGGCCATGTTCCAGGGGAGTGACAAATACAAGTAGAGAAAGGAAATCCGACACATAGTAACGCATAGAATGTACACAAATGAAAGTGGAAATCAGGCCAACCAGTGGTAAGCAATGGACAGGCTCACCAACAACTATATGTTGACAATAGGTCTTTTCACAAAAAGACAGCCTCTGTGGTCTGGCAGGTGAGACCTAAAAATTAACTCAACATATGACCAGATAGTAAAATTTGAAATGGACAGTCATTCTTTTACATAAATAGGAAAACTCTGTGTGTGGCCTGGTGACCAAAGCTGATGACCTTTGAACTGGGGAACCAGGCGCGAGTCGCAGCCTCAGCTCCTATGATTCTGGGCAAAATACTTAGGGCCTGATTACGAGTTTGGCGGTGTGGGAGTGGACCATCACGCCATCGTCCCAATCTCACACTGTCAAACACACCCGCTGCTGCCCTTCCGCCCACCAGATTACTAGTAATTTCGCTGTATGGCTGCGGCTGTGCAGTTTGAAGGCTCATAGTCCTTCACAGCATGGAATGAGCACTCTATTCTGTGCTGGAACATGGGTGCATTCACACAGGAGGGGTACAACGTGTAGCCTCCTGCGTGCATCCCCATGCACAGGGGCAAAAGGGGGCCCTGTAGGGTCCTTTTGTTTCCCCACCATCAGTCTTTTCATTGCGAACTCACCTCCATGAAAAGACTGGCAGGGGGGAAATGCGTAATAGGAATGGTGGTGCCGCAGCAGCATCGCCATGCATATTGCTTCCCCAGACCTGGCAGTTACAGCGGTCCCAAAGCCCTCCGACTACCACCACACCTCCACCACGGGTTTGGCGATCCTTTAGACTGCCAAACACGTAATCAGGCCCTTTATCTCGACATGCCGCTTTAGCTGAACATCCTGTGACTCTAGGCAAATGACTTATTCTACCTGTGCCTAAAAATTAATGTGTAAGGTAATCTGGTTCTTATGTAAGCACTCTGATGCCCTTAGACGAAGATCCCACTATATAAAACAGAAAAAAATAACAAACTAGTTAAGTGTGCAACTCACTCCCCTCCTAAAATGCTCTTGGAATACTTAGGAAGTTTGTTTCAAGCAGAGTGCATGTACCTCACAAAGAAAACAGAATGCAAACTCAACTGAGTGGCAGATGCATTCCAATGGTCAGCCTTATTCTCCACGCCCTAAGTGAGAACTTCATGTCACCGTGCCTAATACTCAGTATGACATTCACGTTTGTTGAAGATGGTGTACTGTGAAATATTAAGCAAGAAAGACGTGCCTATAAGAAATGAATGAATTAGAAATTAGTGACATTGGGTTGCAGACAGAGGGGATGTAATGAGTGAAAAATACAAACCAATAAGAGGATGCAAAAGAGGAATTACAAAGTTGTAAGAAATAAAACACAAAAAGGACAGTAGTGAAGAAAGAAAGGGTATGATTTCAAGGAAATAAAACACACACAAGTGGGAACTAGAGAATAAATAAGCAATGTAGGGAAAAATAATTAAAGCAAAAGCGGAAACAAGAACCAGGGATAGAAAGTACAGAAAAAGATTGATCAAAAAGAAGAATAGAGTGCATGACAGAGACACAATAGGATACGTTACGTAAGACACAAAATGAGAAAGGGAACCACTGAAATACTAAATAATGCACAGTGAGAGAGAGGGGATTCTATAAACAAGGAAGAACAGTGAAAGAAAGAGCAATAGAATCAATTCATAGGAGAACAAGCATTTGCAAAGCCACTAGGTTTTGCCAATGTGTTTTAGACATGTTGTACACCAGTGTGGCTACTTTTCAGCATGGCCAAAAGAGGCATAGAGGAGAGTGGTATGGAGTGTTGTAGAGTGGAATGGCGAGGGGTGGAGCAGAGTGTCATTTAGTGGAGTGGGATAGAGTGTCGTGTATAAGAGCGACATAGAGTGGAGTCACGTAGAGTAGAGTGGAATGGTGTAGAGTGCATTGGTATAGAGTGATGTAGAGTGCAGTGGCATATAATTCAGCGGCGTACAATGCAGCGACGTAGAATGCAGTGGCATAGATAGGGTGTTGTATGGTACAATGCAATGGTGTAGAGTGCAGTGGCATAGAGTGTAATGGTGCAGAGTAGAGTAGTATAGAGTACAGTGGCATGGAGTACAATGGTGTAGGGTGGTGCAGAGAAGAATGGTGTTGAATGGTACAAAGTAGAGTGGTGTATTGTGGTGCAGAGTAGAGTATAGTGCTGTAGCATTGATTGTAGTGGCCAAGAGAGCAGTGCTGGAGAGTGCAGTGGCATAGAGTGAAGTGACACAGAGTAAAGTGGCATAGAGTGTAGAAGCATAAAGTACATTTGCACAGAATGTATTAGTGCAGAGTAGAGTGGTATAGAGTTTGGTGGCACACAGTGCAGTGTTACAGAGTAGAATGCAGTGAAGTGTAATGGTGTGGAGTGGCATAGAGAACATTGGTATAGACTGCAGTGGTGCAGAGGAGAGTGCAGTTGCATAGAGTGTAGTGGCATAGAGTAGAGTGCAGTGGTGTAAATTGGAGTGGTGCATAGTAGAGTGCAGTGCCATGAGTGCAGTGGTGCAGAGTGGAGTGGAGTGGTACAGAGTAGAGTGGAATAGAGTATAGTGGCATTGAGTGGTGCAGAGTAGAGTGGCAAAGAGTGCAATGGCATATAATGATGCAGAGTAGAGTGCTGTTGAGTGGTGTAGAGTGGAGTGTTGCAGAGTGCAATGGAGTAAAGTGCTGTAGTGCAGAGTAGAGTGGCGTGGAGTTCAGTGGTGTAGAGTGCAGGTAGGAGTGTTGTAGCGGGCAGTGGTGTATAGAAGCGTAGAGTTCATTTGCGTAGAGTAAAGTTGTGTAGAGTGGCAGAGAGACCAGTGGCCTAGACTACAGTGGTGCAAAGTAGAGAGCAGTGGTGTAGAGGGCACAGACATAGAGTGTAGTGGCATAGAGGGCAGTTTCTTGTAGATTGGCGTAGAGTTCAGTGGCTTAGAGTGCAAATGGCATAGAGAAGATTGTTTCAGAGTAGAGTGAAGTGATTAGAGTGGAGTGGTGCAGGAAAGAGTACAGTGGCATAGAGTATAGTGGTGCACAGTAGATTAAAGTGGTGTTCCATGGAATGGCATAGAGTGCAGTGGCATAGAGTAGATTGTTTCAGAGTAGAGTGAAGTGTCATAGAGTGGATTGGTGCAGGATAGAGTAAAGTGGATTAGAGTGGAGTGCTGTAGGGTAAAGTGCAGTGGCACAGAGTAGAGTGGCGTAGAGTAATGGCATAAAGAGGTGTAGAGTACACTGGCATGTAGTTCAGTGGTACAAAGTAGATTAGAGTGGTGTACAGTGGATTGGAGAGTAGAGTGAAGTGATACAGAGTAGAGTGCATTGGCATAGAGTATAATGGTGTAGATTGCAGTGGCATACAGTGCAGTGTTTTTCAGAGTGGCGTAGATTGGAGCTGTTCAGAGTAGAGTGGAGTAGCCTAAACTGGAGTGGTGTAGAGTGCAGTGGCAAATAGTGCAGTGGTGTAGAGTGGACTGGCATAGAGTTCACTGACAGATTAAAGTGGTGCAGAGCAGAGTAGAGAGGTATAGTGTGAAGTGAGATAGAGTACAGTGGCAGAGAGAGGAATAGCGCAGAGTGGAGTTGAGTGCAGTGGTGCAGAGTGCAGTGGTGTGGTGTAAACTGTAGTGGTGCAGAGTAGAGAGTAATGGCGTGGAGATGTGCAGAGTAGAGTTGGGTGGCATAGAGTGAAGTATGCATAGTGTATTAGCACACTGCCATTACAGACAAAATATTTTCAATTTAAATAACCATTATATTTTCACAGACATACAGTATTACTAATAAAACTATACAGTGCACAAACGATATGTGTAGAAATGGCATCACCCAGTGTATGGATTTCTTTTTGATCATATTAAAGTATTTATTTTCAACACACTTCATACTTAACAAAAAATGTGCTTCTTTTTTGCTATGCTAATTCTGATGTATTCTAAAATACTTGCACAGTTCATTTTAATGTTGTTGTGTGCTAGAAAAAACTGTTTCCACTACCCTCAGTATCCAGTAAGATTGTCACATAAATCCTCCCACTTTGAAGTCAGAGAAAGAAAAGTAAACAGCAGGCTCCCTTGGAAGACAGAGCTTGACATGTGACCTCTGTCTTTAAATGCACATCAGAAGTGATAAGATAAAAACAAGATATACAGGCCTGTTTACAGAAAGGAGCACTCATGGAAGCATACATGAAGAGGAAGTGTGATTAGGCTATGCTCCTTCGGAGGGATGAACTGAACCGAGATAGCCTAAAACAAATAAAGACAGCAAATAGAAAGCCAGAAACTGCGAGTACAAAGTCAACAGTATGCACCAGGGAAGCTTTATGAATGCCCCAAGATGTCTTTAGGAAACCAGATAGATGTGCTGCCTGATAGGCTTCAACCTGAAAAGGTGAAGCGAAACAAGCATTGGGTAAGCCAATAGGTCTCACCTATGCAGGAGCTATTGGCTTTGCCAAAATGTTTTTGCTATGTTGTACACCAAAATGACTGCTGTTCAGCGTGGCTAAAAGTTAAGGACTAAAGGAGAGTAGAGTGTTGTAAAGTGCAGTAGAGTGCATGGTATGGAGTGGTATGGAGTGGTGGGGAGTAGAGTGTTGCAGAGTAGAGTTGAGTGGCGTGTAATGAAGCGGAGTGTCATAGTGTGAAGTAGTGGAGACTGTTGTGGAGTGTTGTAGAGGGAGTAGATTCTCATAGAGTGGAAGGGTACACAGTGGTGACGAGTTAAGTGGCACTGAGTGGAGCAGAGTGTTGTAGAGTGGAGCGGCATAGAGTGTTGTGGAGTTCTAGAGCAGAGTGGAGTGGCCTAGAGGGTGTTATGCAGAGTGGTGCAGAGAAGAGTAGATTATCATAGAATGGAGTTGAATAGAGTGGAGTAGTGAAGGAGAGTGGAATTGCATTGAGTGGAGTAGAGTGGTGTAGAGTAGAGCAGCATATAGTGTCAGATTGAAGGGCCATAGAGTGGTGTGGAGTGGAGCAGTGTGGAGGAGTAGAATGCAGTAATGTGTCATAGAATATAATGGAGTAGAATGGCATGGAGTGGCATAGAGGGAGTGACGTAGAGGGAGTTGCGTAGAGCATCATAGAGTGGAGTAGTGCCATAGAGTCAGATAGAATGGACTAGCGTGTTGCCAAGTTGGGAGTGGCATTGAGTAGAGTGTCATAGAGTAGAGTTTGATGGAGTAGCCTGTCTTAGAGTGGGGTATCGTGCAGAGTAGAGTCATAGGGTGGAGTGTCTTAGAGTGAAGTAGAATTGACAAGAGTGTAGCAGCATAAAGTACATTGGTGCAGAGTAGACTGGCATAGAGTGCATTGATTTTGAGTAAAGTAATGTAAAGTCCATTGGCGTAGTGTGCAGTGATGTAGAGAAGTGTGGTGCAGTGCAGACTGCAGTGAGGTAGAATGCAATGGTATAGAGTGGAGTGCCACAGAGTGGAGTAGAGTGGCATAGAGTGCAGTGGCGTAGAGTATAGCGGCATAGAGTAGATTGTTACAGAGTAGAATAAAGTGGCATTGAGTGGTGTGGTGGAGGGCAGAGTTGAGTGGTGCAGGGCAGGGTGCTGAGGTGTAGAGCAGAGTGGCATAGAGTGCAGTGGCATAGAGTAGTTTAGAGTGCAGTAGCATGGAATGCAGTGGTGCAGAATAGATAACAGTGGCATAGAGTGTAGTGATGCAGGGAAGAGTGGCGTAGAGTGTAGTGGCATAAAGTGTATTGGCATAGAGTGCAGTGGCGCAGAGTAGAGTGGTGTAGATTGATGCAGAGTACAGTGACGCAGAGGTGAAGAGTGCAGTGTTCAGTGGTGCATAGTAGAGTGGGGTAGAGTGCACTGGCCTAGAGTAGAGTGGTGCAGAGCAGAGCGGAGAGGCATAGAGTGAAGTGGCACTGAGTACACTGTCATTGGTGCACAGTAGATTATATTGGCCTGGAGTGGAGTGGTGTAGAGAGCATTGGCATAGAGTTCATTGGCATGGAGTGCAGTAGAGTGGTGTAGAGGAGAGTGGAGCAGAGTAGAATTTAGTGTCAGAGTTCAGTGGCACAGAGTAGAGTGGCATAGAGTGTATTAGTGTAGAGTGCACTGGTGTAGAGTGGTGCAGAGTAAAGTGTTGTAGAGTGCAGTGGTGGAGAGTGGCATAGAATGCAGTGGTGTAGAGTATTGAAGAGTAGAGTATAGTGTGTTTAGTGCAATGGTGCAGGGTAGATTGTCATAGAGTGCAGTGTCATGGCATGTATTGGCAAAGAGTGTAGTAGAGTGACGTAGAGTTAAGTGGTGCAGAGTAGACTGCAGTGGCCTAGAGTGCAGTGGCATCTAATGCAGTGGTGCAGAATAGAGTGCCACTGAGCTCAGTGGCAGAGAGTGCAGTTTTTCAGAGTAGAAAGTTATAGAGTGAAGGGGTATAGACTGCACTGGCATAGAGTGCAGTGGCACAGAGTAGAGTGGGGAGGAATACAATGGTGCAGAGTACAGTGGTGCAGTAGTAAAGAGTGCAGTGGTGCATAGCAAAGTGGGGTCGAGCGCACTGGCATAGAGTAGAGAGATGCAGAGCAGATAGATAGGCGTAGAGTGCACCGTCAGAGAGGAGTGGTGCACAGTAGATTATTGTGATATAGAGTGGATTGACATAGAATGTATTGGCATACACTTTAGTGACAGAGTGCATAGGTTTAGAGTGCAGTTGAGTGGCATAAAATAAAGTGGTCACTTTAAACAAGAGGAACCAGGAGCTTTTTACACAGGTCCTGCACACGTACTCCTAAATCATATATTTGAAAAAATGGTATGCAGTTCCTTAGTGTGGGGGAGAGTTCATGTCTTTTAAGAAGTGTCCTCACACACCCCGGAGGATGTCATGCTTCATCATTGGGCCTGCTCCTCGTCAGGCCGGCGCTGCAAGAACAAGCACCCGCAAAGGGGCTATTTAGTGGAGATATTTTGTAGAGGAAGCCGTTTGGTGCGTGCGGTTGTGTGGGCTGGGTAGTGTGGTGAGTGTGAAGTAAGGTTTTTGAAATAGGTCTAGGGCAACCCTTTCTATTAATGTTATTCCTATAGACTGCCTAACTAAAAGAAGGTAGCCGTGACTGGATAAAATGATCCTACAGGGCCTGTGTGGTGCATGAGGTCGACATGTTTCATGCCAAAAGTAGGCCCTAGCGGGTCTAGTGGCAATTCATCAGGACAGTGTTTGATTCAGAGAAGTTAATCTTAACTCTATCACTACCACAATGCTGGTTCTTAGATTGGTGTGAAGTAGTAGGAACCAGCCTTGCAGTTGAATTCCCGGTCCAATTTGGCCTAGTGGTCTGAGACCTGAAGAAGAGGGATAAAAACAAAAGTAGACCTGGATTAGGGGATTTCGGCAGCATAATCACGGTGATTTATCTAAAGGGTGAGTCCTAAAGAGCGTCGCTAAGGTGCGTAACACATAGGACACCTATTGATTGAAGATGACCCTGATTGCGTAGCTAGTTGCTATCCTTTGTGTAGTGCCTTTGTGTGTAACTAACAATTAAAAACCAGGGTAATCCCATGTGGTTCGGCAAAAAGAATGTGCTATGGAAGACATCTGATGTCGCTATGATGAGGTGGTCCATGCTAGTATTGGTGGACATTCGTTTTATGATTGGTGCCTATTAGCAAAACATGCCCTTTCGGTGAGGAGTCACATCAGAATTGCAGTGCGTAAGTAGCATAACTCGTATACGCAGAAGAGACAGACAAAAACAGCACAACTAGTGCGGTTTAGAGTAAGAGTAGTTACCATCTATGAAGGAACATATTCAGGGGCGGAAACCAGGGGTATCCACCTGACCCATGGGTTTTGCCATCTACAAGTGCACACATATAACATGCTTTTATCAGCTGTGGGCAAGGTGATTTACTTTGTAGACATTCGTACTGTTAATCACAGTTGATAGTCAAGTGTGCGCATTCAAGGCGTGATACAACGCAAAATACAGTAATAAAGTGCAGTTACACTGTATCACTGTCGCTGGTTTGTGTGAAAGTAAACTCACACGCTATTTGCCCCTATTAGTCTGCTCCAGTGGTGAACAATGTAATTGGGCATTATAGATGAGCATAGCGTTTGCTCATGTAAGGTACTTAATTGGAGGTATGCCTGCTTGTTGGGGCTGATGCCGACTTGCATGAGACCTGAGGTCCAGGTCACATAGTGGACAGTGATGAATAGCAGATTACATGTAGGGGCCACACATATTGACCACATTCTCCTATGCGGTATTTATCCCCTACTAAGGAGCGGGTAAGGGTAGTGAGTGGGCGAGGCTGGGAGGGCGTGACTATGTAGGAGTACACGTATGGTAAAGTGAAGGGCAAATTCGGAAATCGTTGTAGCACAGTACTGTAGTGTTGGCTTATGATTCCCTTATCAAAACTGGTAGGGGATGCCAAGGGAAGGAAAGGCCTATCATTATTTTACGTAAATTGGTTACCCAGGTTGGTTCAGTTCTGCCCATGGTATATCATTGTTTAGACCTGTGGTATGTGAGGAGAGTTTAAATACCCACTTTTGTTCCTCCCTAAACAAAGCCTCTTTTGATATTTGAGGGTGGGATTCCAGTATGGTCCAGTGTAGGTCATTGGTGGTGTGATTCAGTTCTGTAAAGTGAGCACACCTTTTAGTGTTTGTCTTTTTACAGATTATATTGCTTCTATGTTCAGTAATCCTGGTTTTCACAGGACAAGTTGTCATGCCCACATATTGAAGCTGGCAGGGTCAAGTAATGAAGTACATGAAATTTTGTGTGTCACAATTGGTGTGTTTCTTTTGTGTCCACTTCAGAGTGTCAGTTAATGTAACTGTCTTTGTCGCGCTAGTCAGGGGACAGAATACACATTGTCCACATGGAAAGTGGCTGGTTACAGCTGGTAAGTTCCAAAGTGGGTTTTGTGGTGGGACATCTTTTTCCTGTGCCTGGTGCTAATTAGCATATCTTTTAGAATGGCAGTTCTTTTGAAAGCAAACCTCTTGGGGCTAGGTGCATGTTCGCCAATCTGGAGAATTCTCCAATGTTTCCTTATGACCGGTCTGATCATATAGGATTCGGGTGTGAATGTGGTTACACATCGTGTGCTTTTTTAGCCTTTGGCTGTGTTTGGAGGAGAGCTTCTCTATTAGAGTTACGGGCTCTGTTCTGGGCTGTTTTTATTTTGCTCACTGGGTAATCCCGTTTGGCCAAGTGGTTGGTTAGTTCTGATGACTGAGATTTGAAGTCCTACAGATTACTGCAATTGCGTCTAATTCACAGGAATTGCCCATAGGGAAGGTTTCCCCGTAGGGCTTTTGGATGAAAGCTGCTAAATAGAAGGGGACTGTGATTATCTGTGGGTTTCCTAAAAGCCTTAGTCTCCAATCTGTTGCAATTGTGGCTGATCATAAGGTCCAGGAAGGGTAGTTTATGGTCAGAAATATTGGCTATGAACCAAAGGTAGGGGTTGAGACAATTGACCCAGGTAACAAAGGCAGGAATTATATCTTGACCACCTTTGCAAAACACCAGGACATTGTCAATATAGCGACGCCATAGGGTGATATTATCTTTGAAAGGGTTGGTATCAGTGAGAACGTGTTTGGCCTCAAAGTCTGACATGTAAAGGCATGCCAGACTAGGGTCGAAAGTGCTGCCCATTGATGTCCCCTGGGTCTGGTGATAGAGGCGGTCCTCAAACTGAAAAAAGTTCTCTGCTAGGGCTATGTTAGCACATTCCATAATGAAGCTTATGGGTGCTGAGGCTGTCCAAGTTGTGGCTCTTAGGGTCTCCTCTACAACCTCAAGTGTCATTAATTGAGGGATGTTGGTGTAGAGGGCTTAAACGTCTACGGAGACTATGACATCCGGCTGTGTTCCCTCCGAGTTAACAGCTTGAATTAGGTTCAAAACTTCCCTTGTGTCTTGGAGGAATGTAGGGGTTTCCTTGACCAATGGTCTAAAGAAGTGGTCGCAAAATGTTGATAGCAGTTCTAAGACTGACCCTATGCCTGATACAAATTCGCCTTCCTGGTGGTGGTCGTGTTCCTTTGTGTATCTTAGGAAGGCTGTAGAAATAGGGCAGTCTTGGGATGTCACTAATGAAGTATAGAGCCCCATTCTTTGTAATCCATCCCTGGTTTAATGCGGCTGTCACAATTGATTTTATTTGTGTGATCAGACTTGTGGTGGGGTCTTCCTGAAGGGGAGTGTAGTACTTCCTATCGTTTAGTTGACTGAGGCATTCCGTTCTGTAGTTAGTTGTTGACATAATCACATTCGCACCCCCTTGTCAGCCTCTTTAATGTAATAGAGGTGTCACTTGCCAGGTCATGAATGGACTCATTTTCATGTCTGGAGGGGTTATGGAATGCTCCATTTGTGCGATTTTCTGAGATTTCTTTTAGGACTGCCTTCTCAAAAGTGAGAATCTCTGGTGATACCATGCTTGCATAGGGAGTAAAAGTAGAGGTCTTTCGTGAGCCTGATTCCACTACTGGTGATTCAGGTTGATTGGCAAACAAGGCTTTGAGCCGTCCTTTTCTGAAAAAATTGTGAAGTTCACAATTAGTTCTGAAGTTATCAGTACTGGGTGTGGGGACAAAACCCAAGCCTCTTTGCAGGACTGTCTTTTCCACATCATTGAGATGTCTCGTAGAGAGATTGATGATTAACTTCTCTTTTCCATGTGGCTCCAGAGCGCAATGTGCTGTTGTTGGGGTTGGTCCTGCCAATGCAACTGCTTCTGTTGGTTGAACCTGCCTCTTTTTTTTCTGCCTCTCAGTCTGCCCCAGCCTCTGCCTAAAAAAAAAGGTGGTTGTTGGAAGGGGGCAAACAGTGGCTGTTGGCCTTGTGGAAAACCTGGGTATTGCCACAGAGGCGGGTTTGTAAGTTCTCTTTGGTGTTGCTGTTGTCCACCCTGAATCTGTGCTCAACTTGCTGCTATTTGAGAAGTGCCTTCTTCTGGACAAATGGCTGTCATGTATATGGCAGTAGTCCACTCTGAGGTAGGGGTAGATTTTCTCTTTGCTGAATTTGGAGATATCCTTTAGAAGTTTTGTAACCTTCTGTCTCATCAGGTAGCCTTTGTTCTCTGCTATCTCACTGTTTTGTTTTAAACGCTGTGATGGTGATACTGGCCTTTAGAGCTCCTTCCGCCACCATGATTATTATAATCAGGTCATCTGGTAGGCGCTTGGCTGATTTTATAATCAATGCCAGCCAGTCCCTAGTGTACTTCTAAGCTACTAGGGACCATTTCTTGGTGTGTTGGTGACAATAAGACAGTTACGAGCTATATTCACTCGTAAAAATGCAGTCATTATTGCGCCATGCATGATGATCTTTATAAGTTATCTCTTCATTGTAGTGATGGTATTTCAATCACTATCGTGGCTAAATAAATAAATAAAGTGGAACAGACGAGAGTGCATTGGCATAGAGTCAATCATTCAATCAATCATATCATTTGTAAAGCGCACTACTCACCTGTGAGGGTCTCAAGGCGCTGGGGTGGGGAATGCTGCTACTGCTCGAAAAGCCAAGTCTTGAGGAGTTTTCTGAAGGTCAGTATGTCTTGGGTCTGCCATAGGTGGATGGGAAGAGTGTTCCAGGTCTTGGCGGTGAGGTGGGAGAACGATCTGCTGCCAAAGGTCACTCTTCAGAAGAGGGGGACTGTGGCAAGGATGAGGTCAGCGGAGCGGAGCTGGTGGGTGAGGGTGTAAAAAGCGGAGTTGTCTGTTGAGGTACGTTGGTCCGGTGTTGTGGAGTGCCTTGTGTGCATGGGTGAGGAGCTTGAAGGTTATCCTCTTGTTGACCGGGAGCCAGTGCAGGTCTCTCAGGTGGGGTGTGATGTGGCTGCGGCGAGGGATGTCGAGGATCAGACGTGCAGAGGCATTGTGGATGCGTTGGAATCGTCTCAGGAGTTTGGCCGAGGCTCCTGCGTAGAGGGCATTTCCGTAGTCCAACCTGCTGCTTACAAGGGCCTGGGTGACCGTTCTTCTCATTTCAGTGGGGAACCACTTGCAGATCCTGCGGAGCATCCGGAGGGTGTTGAAGCTGGATGAGGAGACCGCGTTGACCTGTTTAATCATGGAGAGGGTGGAGTTGAGGATGACCCTAAGGTTGCGTGTGTGGTTGGCGGGTGTTGGGGCGGTTTCCAGTGCCGGCGGCCACCAGGAGTTATCCCAGGCCGAAGGGGTGGATCCGAGGATGAGGACCTCCGTCTTGTCCGAGTTCAGCTTCAGTTGGCTGTTCCTCATCCATTCAGCGATGGCCTTCATTCTTTCGTGAAGGTTGGTTTTGGCGGTGTAGGGGTCCTTGGTGAGGGAAAGGATCAGCTGGGTGTCATCGGCGTAGGAGATGATGTTGAGGTCGTGCCGACGGGCTACGTGGGCGAGCGGTGCCATGTAGATGTTAATCAGAGTTGGGTTGAGGGAAGAGCCCTGGGGTACGCCGCAGATGATCTCGGAGGCTTTGGAGCGGAAGGGGGAAAGGCGGATGCTCTGTGTTCTGCCGGAGAGGAAGGAAGTGGTCCAGTCCAGGGCCTTCTCTTGGACCTCGGCGTTGTGGAGGCGCGTTCATAGTGTGTAGTGGCAGACTATGTCCAAGGTGGCTGACAGGTCCAGGAGGATGAGGGCTGCCTTTTCTCTGTTGTCCAGCAGGGACTTGATGTCATCGGTGGCGGCAATGAGGGTAGTCTCGGTGCTGTGGTTGCTGCGGAACCCGGACTGGGAAGGGTCCAGGATGATGTTCTCCTCGAGGTAGCGGGTCAGTTGTTCATTGACGGTCTTCTCGATAACCTTTTGCCCAGGACTGGAGCAGGGAGATGGGCCGGACGTTCTTGAGGTCCTTGGGGTCCGCCTTGGCTTTCTTGAGTAAGACGTTCATCTCGGCTTGCTTCCAGCTCTCCAGGAAGGTTGCTACTCAAAGGAGGTGTTGATGACTTTCCAAAGATGGGGTGCGATAGCTGTGCTGGCTTTCTTGAAGATGTGGTGTGGGCATGGGTCTGACAGAGTTCCGGAGTGGATGGTGATCATGATCTTGATGGTGTCGTCGTCGTTGATGTTGATCCAGGAGAGCAGGAAGTTGGTGTGGATGGTGGTTGTGGGGACGGAGGTCTCAGTGGTTGTCGAGGTGGTCGGGGCGGTCATGGCATTGAAGCTGTTGTGGATGTTGGCGATCTTGCAGTGGAAGAAGGTGGCCAGCGAGTCGTACAGATCTTGCGAGGGTGGGACATCATTGGTGTTGGAGCTGGGGTTGGAGAGTTCCTTCACGATGTTGAAGAGCTCTTTGCTGTTGTGCGCGTTGTTGTCTAGGCGGTCTTTGAAGGAGGCCCTTTTGGCGGATCTGATGAGGTGATGGTGTCTGCGGGTGGCATTCTTGTGGGCTGCGTGGCTGTACGGTGTTCGTTCACGGAGCCAGATCTTCTCCAGCTTTCGGCAGGTTTGCTTGGAGGCCCGGAGGTCTTCAGTGAACCAGCTGGCTTTCTTGTTAGGGGCGAGGGTGTTGGCGCAGTCGTTGATCCACAGTCTGAGGTTGTGGGCGGCAGTGTCGGAGTCGGTGGGGACGGCGGGTGGGTTCTGGGCAAGAGTGGTGGTTAGCTGGTCTTCGGTGACTTTGCTCCAGCAGCGGCGAGGCATCTGTTGGGTGCGGTGGTGCGTGGTCGGTTTCTTGAAGGTGAAGGGGATGCAGCGATGGTCCGTCCAGTGGAGTTCGGTTGGGTGGTTGAAGGAGACGTGGGGGCTTGCGGAGAAGATGGGATCAAGCGTGTGACCGGCAGAGTGGGTGAGTGTTGTGATGAGTTGTCTGAAGTTGGCTAGGTTGCCGATCAAGGTGGTGGAGTTGGTGTCGTTGTTGTTCTCGAGATGGAAGTTCAGGTCCCAGAGGAGGATGTAGTCCACGGAGGCGAGAGCGTGTGTGCTGATGAAGTCGGCAACGGTGTTGCTGAACTGTGGTCGGGGTCCCGGGGGTCTGTAGATGAGGGTTCCTCTGAGGGTGGTGTTGGGGTCGGTGTGGAGCTGGAAGTGCAGGTGTTCGGCGGTGCTGAGGGTGTCGTCGGTGTTGGTCGAGACTCTGAGAGTGTTCCTGTGGACGATGGCGATTCCTCCTCCTGCTCCGTTGGTGCTGTCCCTGCGGGTGATCTTGTAGCCTTCCGGGACGTCTATGGCTATGTCAGGTGCCAGGACTCCGCCAGGAAGGCGACATCTGGGGAGGTTGAGTTGATTAGGTCCCAGAGTTCAACTCCGTGTTTGCGGGCGGAGCGGGTGTTGAGAAGGATGCATCTGAGGTGGTTGGGTTCTTTCCTGGGCGGCAGCATGATGGGGCAGATGCTTGTGAAGCTGCAGTTCCGGCAGGTGAAATCTCCGTGGGTGCGCTTCGGGGTGGCCAGGAAGCAGGTGTGTGATCGTCCAGTGTTGAGTGCGTGTAAGGTTCTGGCACCGTAGGGGTGTCAGGCGTCGTGGCGTTCACGCGGTCCAGGGGTGATGGTGCTGGGCGCGGTCCAGACACGGACAGGAGTAGATGGGCTTGCCTTAGCCATGCCTTTGGCGCGGCTGCTGCACGGCATCCATATGAGGGGATGTGGGAGGGAGGAGCAGCTGGGAGGCGGGAGCGGGGCGGCGAATGGGATTAAATGGGGGTGGGGCCGCAGGGACGCAGCAGCGGGAAAAACGGAACTGGGCACAAGAAGGAAAAACAAGTTTAGGCAAGAAAACAAGTACAGGCACAGAGGAATAAAAACAAGTCGGGGCAAGAAAGCAAGTACAGGCACAGAGGAATAAAAACAAGTCTGGACAAGAAATGGCATAGAGTAAAGTGCCATAGAGTTCATGGGCATAGAGTGTAGTGGTGCAAAGTAGAGTGTCCTAGAGTACAATGGTGTAGAGTAGAGTGGCATAGAGTGCATTAGTGTAGATTGCAGTGATGTAAAGTGGTGCAGAGTAAAGCGACAGAGATAGATGATAGAGAGTGGCAGATGGTGTAGAGTAGAGTGTTGCAGAGTAGAGTATAGTGGTGTATAGTACAGAGATGCAGAGTAGATTAGCGTAAAGTGCAGTGGTGTAGAGTGTCTTGGTTTTTGGTAAAATCATGTAGAGTGCAATGGTGTAGAGTGCAGTGGCATATAATAGAGTGGTGTAGAGTGCAATAGCATAGAGTGGAATGGCACAGGGTAGATTGCACAGGGGTAGAGTGGAGTGGTGTAGAGTGGAGTGGCATAGTGTGGAATGGTACAGAATGGAATAGAGTGGTGTAGAGTGCAGTGGAGTAGAGTAAATTGTTTCAGAGTAGAGTGAAGCTGCATAGAGTAGAGTGTTGTAGAGTTCAGTGTCAGAGTGCAGTGGTGCAGAGTAGATTAGAGTGGATTGGAGTAGAGTAGAGTGACAAAAAGTGAAGTGGTGCATAGTAGAGGAGTGTGGTGTACAGTCCATTGGCATAGATTAGAGTGGTTTAGAGTAGAGAGACATTGAATGAAGTGGCGTACAGTGGAATAGTGCAGAGTTGAGTATAATGACACAGTGAGAAGTGGTGTGGAGTGGCATATTGTGGTGTGGTGCAGAGTAGAGTGCAGTGGCGTGGTGTGGAGTGGGATAAAGTGGAGTATGCATAGTATGCATAGTGTAGTAGCACACTGCCATTACAGACAACACATCCTCAATTGAAATTATCATTTCATTTGCACAGACATACAGTTTTACTTATAAAAGTATACAGCGAACAAATGATAATGTGTGGAAATGTCATCACCTAATGTATTGATTTATTTTGATCGTATTCAAATATTTGTTTCAACCACACTTCAGCATTATCAAAACATTTGCTTCATTTGTGGTTTCCATATTCTGAAATATCTGCACAACTTTACTGTCAATTAAATTGCATTTCGTGCTAGAAAATGAAAAATAACATTGCACAGCACACCCAGAGTAGCCAGCATGATTGTCACATAAATCCTCTTACTTTGAAGTCAGAGAAAGAAAAGTAAATCCCAACTTCCTGGAAGACAGAGCCTGACATTTGTATTTGAAGGTACACCAAATGCGACAATATAGGAACAAGATTAAAAGGCCTGTTTACAGAAACTCAGTACTGGTGGAAGAATATAGTAAATATGGTTTGGGCAATGAAAGGGACGGACTCAAGCAGAACAGGATAAAACAAATAAAGCCGCAAATAGAAAGCAAGCAAATGTGATTTACAAACCACAAAGCCAATGGAAAGCAATGGGTGGAATGCATTCCCAGGGAAGCTTACTGAATATCTCCAAGATGTTAGCAAATCAGACAGCTGCATTATGTGGCAGGCTTCAACCTCAAAAGAAGTGATGAAGGAAAGAAGAACAGGAGGAAGTAATGGAGAGGAAGGGGAGCAAAGGAAGGAAGAGGAGGGTGAAGATGCAATGGAAGGAAGACAATATGGAAGGAGGGAAAGGAGGGATGAAGAAAGACCATAGGAAGGGTGGGAAGGGAAGGGAGAAGACGGAGCAGAGGAGGGAAGAAAGGACAAATAGTTCATTAAGTGCAGTGCGAAGTGAAAGGGGAGAAAAGTGGAAGCTGTGCAGATCCCAGTAGTAATCCCCACGCGGACTCTCTGGTTTCTAACAGCACAAATGAATTCTGCTGACGCCAAACACCACAATGTTCCTTCCCCTCCTGGCCTCTGTGTGCACACTGAGAACAGCCCGCTCCTCGGGGAGGCCTGGGCGATACGGATGTATTTCCTAACGGCGCAGAACTGCCTGTCCGCTGTTTTACACGAGTGCTGTCGCTGCCAGGGCAGGCACGCTGCTTCTTCATGGCCGCCATGGCTCGAGAGCAGCTGCAGCCTTTGATTCACGCTCTGCGCCAGAAAGTCTCACCCGCACCGCATGGCCAAGTCAGTCACTGTGGCTTGTGCTGCAATATCTTCTCCTCTACTGTTTCTCAGTTAGCCACTGGGCCTTGGGAGTAGACCCTTGCTTCTCTTCGTGGCCCCCCATGGGCAACGATCTGTGTACTTTAAACACATGCCGGAAGTGCACAAGTGTGCGTGGCTGTCCATTGTCAGCACCCCGAATTTGCCCCAACGCCCCCTATTTACAGAGAAGGCTTTGGGTGGCATGGGCAAGCTGAGAAGTGTAATAGGGGCCCCCACAGTCCTTCGGGTGTTAGCCTCATCCCAGGGTGGGGTCAGGAGGCTTGACTACCAGGGGGAAGCTGAGCTCCACCCCTTTCGATGGTTAGTTCTATTGTGCCATGAATGGTGCATTCTGGCCAGGTTAGGTTGTGTCATGAGTGGCTGCTATTGGAGCGCCCATTACTTAACGATGAGTTCGTTCAATAAACCCGCAGCATCGTTTTCATCCATGAAAAGCAGAGTCCGGCCTATTCTCCGTGGTCGGCATGTGTGGTACACACTCCCGTCGTTGTGCTTGATCAGCACATCCATGCAGCTGTTTGATGGGCGTGTCTGTCGCTCCGCTATGGTATTTCAGCGCTAAGAAGCCACATGTTTTGTGGCCGCTTGCTTTCAGCGCTGAAGTTGTACAGCGTCAGGTGTCCATGTGCCCCAGTTTTCTGTTCGAAGTTGTACAATTGGCCTCAGCGGCGCTGACCCCGCAGGGAGCCTGTCTGGTCTCAGTACCAGACTCCAGGCTTCCGAGCTGAAGGGGCCCCCTCAGCACAGTACTTTGTCCTGAGAGCTCCGGATTAAATCCCGAGGGGGGCTTCTCTATGTACCTTTCAGGGGAGCCCATCAATTTTCGTTACGCCACTGAGCGATGCTCGCTTGCAGTGATCCCAGCTCTGGACAATGGGGGAGGGCACCTGTAGCTAGATTATCAAATTGCATCCTAGAATAATCCAACACATTTTCCACAGACAGGGCAAATAACATTTCCAAGAGGGGTACATAGCCTGCCTTGGAAGAGCCGAATCTGGATTTGCTCTAACAGCCAAAGCACAAGACAAGCAGTGGCGGCTGCATCATAGCTAAAAAATGTGTGTGGGGGGCTGAGGGGGGGGGGGGGGGGAATATTAAATAATAAAAAACGTACCTGTCAATGCCCCAATGTTCTTCCACGGCTCTCCTACTGCCAGTCACTGGGACACAGGCTCTCCAGCCAATCCAGGAGCTGCTCTCAATAGCATAACAGGAACTCCAGGATTGGACTGAAGAGCCTGGTTTGCCACACTCACAGTGCCTGGGAGTCTGTGCTGTTTATCCAACACAGCTGGGTTGGAGAAACCTAAGTGCGTATGTCTGTTTGGCCGGCCTAAAATGTCGGCCAAACCAACATGCGCACTTTACAGTGCCCATCACTCCTACCCCTGCCATGGTCTGGCCCTGCCCTACACTGACATCGGGTTAGTAATTCAGCGGAAAATAAAATGAGAATCTTGTTTTATCGTTTTACTTTTTGCTGACTGACTTTGAAAAGTGGGGTGACTCTACTCTGCCATTAGGTAGGAACCGCCCCAGAAGACAAGCCACCAAAGATGCAAATCAGCTAACAAATGTAATAACAAATATGATACATTTACAATGAAAACATTTATTTTTCGATTTTTCCTAGTGTCCTAAGTAAAGGCTTCCAAATATACTACTGATTTGCGTGATATTTATTGAAAGAAATCATTTTTCTAAACATGAAACATTCAAGAATACCGGTATGCCTTGAATATATTGTCACAAGTTACCTACAATGTGCCAAGTTTCTGTTTTATCTTTTTAAATATCCTGTATAGTTATTAAATGTGAAGCAAGGTCATTTTATGCTAGTCATATATTTGACGTTTTTTTAGAGCGTAGATCATATTTCCAATTAGGTTGTGCAAATCTCGTGCAATTTTCTTTCATGCAATTACGTGAAATTTCAAAGTCAATTTTTGGCGTGAGGATGCATTTAACAAAAGCACATCAGCTGCTCACATTCTTACCACGAATGGTGCCTTTTGCAGTAAAATGTTACTGTGAATGGCACACAATTACGCAAAGCAGCATAATGGTGTTATTTAGGAATTTCATATAACAGGCAAACGCAAAAATCTCACAATTACACCAGCATACTTTAAATTGTACCAAGGCCTAGTTGTCTTTGTTCTCAGACTGAATGGTTAAGGAAAACGATACACTGTGAAGTAAACAATGGGCCTTAGATCAGACAATTTCTTCAAGTGGGGAAGCTGGGATCTGAGTCCAGGACTGCATATTGAGCACTTTGAGACTACAAGATTACAGCATTCTCTCTTCCATTTAACACCAGTGCTTTGTGTTCAGTTATTCAATTATTCTTATTCAATTACACATGCGCTCAGGCAGATGAGACGTGAAAAAACATCAGTGTGCTGCGCTGAAACCTACCACTAGCACAACTTAGCAGTTACTTCGTGGCACACATTCCCTTCTAGTTCAAAATTAGTTTTCATTTTGTATTTATTTGTATGTTATAATTTTTATTAATATGCGGGTCGTGTTGAAATATGAATCATTCAGTTCAACAAAAGCATCTTTTGTTCTTCACTTGCCACTTTTATTATACCCGAGGAGTTTTATTGGAGTAGTTGCACCCTTGTGGGAATCTTTTCATGCCTCAACAAATGACAATTTCTTTGCACAACTCCAGGTACTTTAACCCCGTGTTATTTGCCTCTGAAAAGTCCCTGCCCACCCTCAGTACCTCTCCAAGCATCACTGCATCTGGCAGAAGGCCTACTTTATATAACTGATTGCTGAGTTCTCCATGTCTCTCAAGTGGAAGGTCACAGAGAGGAAAGGATCCCTCTAAAACACAACACAAACGACATTTCACCGACTCCAACCTCCATTACTCATGTCAGTCATGGCTTTCCAACCACAGGAAATGGAAAAGGAGGACATACTCAGGGTGAGTTTCTCAGGCCCTACCAGCTTGAGAAGCTCATTTTGAGTATGTCTTCCTGGGACAGAAAATATGCCAAGAACAAAACTAAAAGTGGCCCCTATTAGTGAATCAGATAGCTGAAAAAGTGGCCCACATTTACAAATAGTTGCAGTTTTGAACTTGTAAAGACATTGCTGTATAGATGTTTTGCAAGGTATGGAAACTGCATATGCATTTGTGCTTTCTACAGGCAATGTTTATGGTAATATAATGCAACTCAACAGTAACAGTCGGCCCAAACCACAAATCGGGTCCACAAACAGCCCACACATCGACCTGTCAGACCAGCCCTTCTCACACTGCCACATTGCCCCATAGGCCTGTTTCACCCTGCAAGCCAGAAATACAGTGTACTTCCAAACCACAATAGATATAGCGAGAGGAAAAGGCAATGTGCAGTACTGGAGAAGGTACAGTCAGGGGTGGGCTGCGCTAACTAAAGGACAGACCCAGGGAACAGTGTGATATTGCACCAACGAGCAGGCACAGACCCGGGGAACAGTGTGATATTGCACCAACGAGCAGGCACAGACCCGGGGAACAGTGTGATATTGCACCAACGAGCAGGCAGAGACCCGGGGAACAGTGTGATATTGCACCACCGAGCAGGCAGAGACCCAGGGAACAGTGTGATATTGCACCAACGAGCAGGCAGAGACCCAGGGAACAGTGTGATATTGCACCAACGAGCAGGCACAGACCCGGGGAACAGTGTGATATTGCACCAACGAGCAGGCACAGACCCGGGGAACAGTGTGATATTGCACCAACGAGCAGGCAGAGACCCAGGGAACAGTGTGATATTGCACCAACGAGCAGGCAGAGACCCAGGGAACAGTGTGATATTGCACCACCGAGCAGGCAGAGACCCAGGGAACAGTGTGATATTGCACCAACGAGCAGGCAGAGACCCAGGGAACAGTGTGATATTGCACCAACGAGCAGGCAGAGACCCAGGGAACAGTGTGATATTGCACCACCGAGCAGGCAGAGACCCAGGGAACAGTGTGATATTGCACCAACGAGCAGGCAGAGACCCAGGGAACAGTGTGATATTGCACCACCGAGCAGGCAGAGACCCAGGGAACAGTGTGATATTGCACCAACGAGCAGGCAGAGACCCAGGGAACAGTGTGATATTGCACCACCGAGCAGGCAGAGACCCAGGGAACAGTGTGATATTGCACCACCGAGCAGGCAGAGACCCAGGGAACAGTGTGATATTGCACCAACGAGCAGGCAGAGACCCAGGGAACAGTGTGATATTGCACCAACGAGCAGGCAGAGACCCAGGGAACAGTGTGATATTGCACCAACGAGCAGGCAGAGACCCAGGGAACAGTGTGATATTGCACCAACGAGCAGGCAGAGACCCAGGGAACAGTGTGATATTGCACCACCGAGCAGGCAGAGACCCAGGGAACAGTGTGATATTGCACCAACGAGCAGGCAGAGACCCAGGGAACAGTGTGATATTGCACCAACGAGCAGGCAGAGACCCAGGGAACAGTGTGATATTGCACCACCGAGCAGGCAGAGACCCAGGGAACAGTGTGATATTGCACCACCGAGCAGGCAGAGACCCAGGGAACAGTGTGATATTGCACCACCGAGCAGGCACAGACCTGGGCTTGTGGTGGCTGCAGGGTGGCTCCTCCACTTGAACGGAGGAGCGTCGCCCCACTTAGAAATCCCCCCAAATCCCAAAGATTAAAATAAAATGGTAATTTGTCCATTTTATCTCACATCTTCCTGTCCTGAACCGAGCGTTAAGACGTGGCGGGGCCGCTGCTGAGTGACAGCAGCAGGGGAGAGAGCGTGCTGTAGCTGCACTTTTCAAAGTGTGCATGTCCCTTTGGCTGCCGTCTTGCGCCCCCCACCCCCTCCCCGTTGATTCCAACCACCACTGGAGCTAGGGCTGGGGTTGCACAAGCAGAAGCGAGGCAGCCAGAATAGTGCAGGCTGAGCAGGCACAGCGCTTTATCAGTCTACGACAGGCCTACGGTTGCACTGTCGGACCCCAGGGAGGACTCTCACTGCAATGCTTCTCAGTGCTGGTTAGCACTCGGATTTTAATGGCAGTGCTGTCGGGTTCACTGTAATTTTATCGGCAGGGCAGGATACCCGCTGGGATTTTGCTGCCAGCACAGTAGCATGTCCGGGGCAGCACCAGAAAAGCTGAACTTCGAATAACATGTCGTCCTAAAGAGTCACACGTGCTACATTTCCAAATCTCCTGAGACACCTCCCACATATCCTTGTAAACGTGTTCGTTTCACAGGGGGCAAGCCTTCTAAGTGCACAGCTAGCACTGCCAGTGGGCCAGGCTCACAGGAGCAGTGTGTCTTCTGTTTTTTTGGTCTCGCCACGGCCACACACTGCCCCTCCCAAGCTGTCTCTCTTGGTAGTGTTAGACTGCTGGACAGCCCAGTCCAGCACTGTCTGACTGTAACAATGTGACTGCTCCTGTGACTCTAACGCCTCGGGCTTTACCCGTTGCTGCGCTTCCCAAAATGTCATTCTCCAGCCGGTCTCTCTCAGAGTCAGCGCACCTTGCCACCTTCTTCTGTCTCTGCCGTCCCCACCACATCCCAGGTGAGGAGATTTGGATTCACAGATCCAATGTCCCTGCAAAACCCTAGCCAAGCCGCTGCTCCCGGGCTCGCCTTTTCTTACCGTTGGCTTGTTCTCAGAACTCTGCTTTCTGCAGTTTCTCGCTCCTATCTCTTCAGGAGGAAGAGTTAATTCAGAGGATAAGAGGGGCACAAGGAATAACCACGTGATAAATTGCAGATCTAAGAATGTATGGTCATTTGGTGAATCAGCATCCATGCTCAGACGCATTTTTCCTCCATTGGCCGTGCAAACATTGGTCTACGCTAGTAGGCCTGACCTAACACATGATAAGAGCGGCATTCCCCCAATAGGCTTCCCTTACAGACACAATGCAAGTGTCCCCTTCCAAGTAAACAATCTCCCATGGTATACCATGCTACCTCTACAGGAGTGTTGTATTGTATTTTATGTTATGTATATGTTATATGTTATGAATTTTGTTTAGCACAACAAATACTGGAATGAGCCATGGAGCTATGGAGGGGGGAGTGGGGGGGGGAGGAAAGTGAGGAGCGGGAGACTGAGACAAACATTTACAGACTTGCAAATTTGGAGGGCCAATCTACGGGTGCAAGTGAAAGGTGAAGATCTCTTCAGCGTTTAGGGGCCAAGTAAGAAAAAGAACGGCCTCCCCACCCGAGATTTAGAAATGCAAGGAAGGAGCAAAGGGAATGGGATGGAAGTAAAGCATGAGCTTCTGCCTCACATAGATGGGACCCGAGTTGTTCACTGCATTGTGGACCATGCAGAAGGCATTGGATGTAACTTGCTCCTTGATGGAAAGCCATTGGAGTGACTTAAGATGGACGGACACTGGGGTAATGAGGGAGAGCCCTAAGATCGGCTGAGCCCCTAAGTTCTGGATGCCTTGAAGACTTGAGTGAATTGAGCTGGAACCAACAGGTTCATATGATTTCGTGCTCAAGGCAGGAAGTAATTGATGAATAAATAATAGTTCGAGTATCTACTGTGATAAACACGACAATCTTCATGAGCATTTTTAGAAGAGCGCAGCATGTTCTAGATAACCGATGGATTTGTTGTCTGAAGGTGAGTTGATTGTCAATAATAATGCTCAGATCTTTAGCCAAAGATACAGGTGCAGAGCCCAATTTGGTGGACCGCCATGCAGGAGACTAGACCGACAGTAGTTAATAATTTCTGTTTTCTCTCTGTGGATCTTGAGGCAGCTGCTCTGCATCCAGCACCCATGCAGGTGCAGGAACTCACATGTTATCATCAGCGTCTGACAGGGTACTGACACCAAATGAGAGGACAAACAGGTCCAGAGAAGTGAGAGAAATATTAAGTAGAATGGAACTCAAAGAAGAATCTTATGGGACCCAATAGGACACAGAGCAGGTTGAGTATTTGAACGTTGGTAAACTGATGGTCTGGGTTCTGTGAGAAGGGAAAGAACAGACCCTCTTTAGTGTAAGGATACAGTTACCCATTTCACTGAATTCCATAAGTAGAATGAACAGTCAGATGCTGTCAAACACCACTGAGAAGACTAGTAATGTAACAGCTGCAGAAGTTCCTTGATCGAGCATACCTCTAAGGTTACCTAGTACGGTGGTCACCAGGCAATCTGTGCTGACAGTATCTAAAGCCAGACTGGAAAAATCTAGCAATTTGTTCTCCTCTAAATAAGTAGAGAGATGAGCATTGATATCTTTTTCTAAGATTTTGAAAGGCTGGGAAGAAGAATTGATATGAGATGATAATTTCATAGAACATCTGGTCACCTGAGTATTTTTATATGTAACTGTGTGATCTGGGCTTGTTGTCAGTTACCAAGGAAATGTGCCTTGGGTATGGAGAGATTGCAGATGTCAGTGGTAATGGTGATCACCATCTCCAAAACTAAAGTTAGAATTTGGGTGGGATAATGTTCAGCAGATGAATTTGACCTAATGGATTTAAGAGCTTCCATATGCCACAATGCCTTGAAATTGGGAAAGGAAAGATTTCTGAGGTTCTAGAGTCAGCAATTGCATGAACCAAATCCATAGGCATTGCAGAGGGAAGTTAACATGGAGCAATTTGTTTTCAGAATGGAAGAACTGACTTCGGTTTTGAAAGAATGTTTGGGAGGAAGAGATGGAGGAGTTGCACTTTAAACATCATTTGAGGTTAGTTACAACCAGACACATTTTTATCTGCGTAGTTCGAAGCCAGAGAATCTCAAATAAGGAGATGGTAACTTGGTCAGTCTGCGCTGATGCTGTGGGAAGGATTGTAACAAGAACACCATTTGTGTTTTGACGACTTTCTAGTAAATAAGGGGTGGGTACAATGAGAAGCATTGCACTTGGGTGGTGGTGGGGGCTGCTTCATTCAAAGCATTCATAATCCATGAATTGATTGTGTTACTGGAAGCAGTAGTGTTGGAAGAAGTATGATTTCGTAAGTAGAGAGAGGACACGAGTGTCCTGGACCTCCACCAGGTGTAGGCTTCTGAGTCCTTGCAGTCCTCTAGATAGATGTTACAATCCCTGGAGACAAGGGCGTTTGGTGGCGAAGGAGGGTTGGCTTGTGGCGGGCGATAAAATCAATGGGCAGAGAAGGATGTATTTATTTATTTAAACAGTTTTATATAGCGCTGGCAGGTGATGCACACTTACAACGCAACTTTCACGTCGTAATGCTGTTACAACGCAGCTATTACAACGCAGGATCCATTACATCGGATGCCATTACAACGCATGGCATTACATCGCATATGCTATTACAACGCATACCATTACATCGTAAGTATTGGTAAGTATATAATTTTTTTTTATTTTATTTAATATTATATAATTGATTTAATTATTATTAATTATAAATAAAAATAAATAAAAATATTTATTTATGTTTTTAAATATTATAAATTAAATTTATTAATTTAAGTAATTTTTTAAATAAGTATGAGTATAGGAGTATATGTTTTGGTGTACTGAGGTATATGTTTTGGGGTGTTTGGGTATTTTTTGGTTTTAGGGCAGGATTTGGGTTTTGGGGTACAGGGGTGTTTTTAGGTTTCAGGGCTAGGTTTGGGTTTTGGGGTACAGGGGTGTTTTTAGGTTACAGGGTAGGGTTTGGGTTTTGGGGTACAAGGGTGTTTTTAGGTTTCAGGGTAGGGTTTGGGTTTTGGGGTACAGGGGTGTTTTTAGGGTTCAGGGTTGGGTCTGTGATTAAGGCTAAATAAATTATAGTTACCATTTATAAATTAATTAAAATATATTTATTAAATTAAATTAATTATATTATATTAATTACATTTTAATTAAATTAATTAAATTAAAAAAATTATTTTAATTAATTTAATTTCATTACAATTTTAAACATATTTAAATTAAAATAATTTCATTATATTAATTAATTAAAATTAATTACAATTTTTATTAAAATTAAATTAAATAAATAGATTTAAATTTATTAAACTAAATTAATTACTATTTTAACATGTATTTTAATTAAATTAAATAAATTAAATTAATTAAATTAAATTAATTACAATTTTTTTAAAAAGTATACTTACCTATACTTACGATGTAATGCCATGCGTTGTAATAGCATCTGCGATGTAATGCCATGCGTTGTAATGGCATCCGATGTAATAGATCCTGCGTTGTAAAAATTCCGATGTAACGGAATGCGTTGTAATAATCCGCGATATAGTGACACCAATCCCGCTGGCAGGACCCAAGGGTATCAGAGCGCTTTACAGGCAAAATATTTTAAAAAAACGAATATAATTGACAGCTCAAACATAAAGGAGAGGCAGGTTATGAGAACAAAAAGTCAATGAAAAATAAATATAAATCAAAGGAATAGGCAGTAATGTTAAGAACCAGTCAGGGCGATTGGATAAAGGAGTAAGTAGGAAAGGTCAGAGTAGAAGGGGGAGGGAATAGGGGTGAGGAGGGGATATGGAGGGAGAAAGGAGAGAAGAGAGCAAGTAGGGAAATTAAATGGGAAGAAGTGAAAAGGAGGAAGATGTGAGAAGCAAAGCGGGGTTAGAGGGTCAGGTAAGAAGCAGAGGGGCAAAAAGGAAAAATAAGGGGGAGGTTAGGAGAAGGTGAGAAGTTCCTGATTTACCAATGGGGAAGATTAAAGCGATGGAAATGGTGCATTTGAGGGAGAGTGAAAATGATAGCAATTCCTTCCCCTGTGCTTTAGTACCCTGCAATAGGGTATGAAGTACCACACCCATGCAAATACTGCTTCCACTCCAGCCTCTCCAAAGCCCTTGCTCAGTTGCTCTTTCTTTCCCATATCACTCTCATATGCCCTCCCCGTTGCTCTCTTCCCTCAGTCCCACACTCTGGCTGGAGGATGCTCCTGTTCCTCTCATCTCGCAAAATGTGCTCGTGAAAATGTTTGATCCATTAATGCTTCATAAAAATTTTACACAGCGCCAGTTAAAAGGAGGAAAACAAACAGAGCGGCATTGGCATTTCGAGCGCTCTCTAAATCAAACATGCATTCGCCAAACCCACACAAACCAATCAGTGGCGCAATGAGACAGGGCGGTGTATTCTCTGGGAGCTTCCATCTGTGCCTTACACCCCCCACCCCCATTTCCTAGCACACAATAAAAGAAACCTCATTAAATCTTGAGCAGTAGCTACAGTCCTGGCATACTGCAGCACATTAGTGTTCCAAGCTTTTATCTGATTACAATATGACGTTGTGTTACATAGCTTTTATATAGTGCATTCTGCCAATTATTTGCCCCCCTTAGCATTTTTCCTTGAGGACGTTCTGGGTTGGCCTATATGTAGGTCACCGTTTTGAAAGACCTAGTTCAAATCTGTTTATGCTTGCGAAATATTGTGAATTTTGCTTCATTTTCCTCTTGAGGGTATAATTTGCGCAAAACATAACTTGTTGCAGACAATTTCTCCCCAACCCAGTTCTGACTGTATTTCACATCATTTGTGAGTGCCAGGTGTACCTCAAATTCAGTTTTCACACTAGGTACTATGAGTGAGTTTCTGAAAATGTCGTGGAATCCTGTGTAGTTTTTGTAAACTTTTGCCCACAAAATGCAATTTCGAGCACCTCTAGCATGGTGTTTCCTCTGGCCAGACCATGCCTAAAATTGTATGTATTCGTTTGTGTTTGATGTTGGGCTTTTTGCAGTGTTTGTTTTTCCGAAGGGCGTGTATTTGTACCTACAGGCCATTCCCATCTTAGAGTGATTTCTTTTAGGACTGACTCTGTAGACTGTGTCACAGAGGTGGTGCACATCATGTGATACTCTGCCTAGTATATGCAAGCAGGGAGGCAGGACTAGTCATTTTGCCACTCTAACATTTCCTCGGTTGTTCACGGGCTAGGAGGCTGCTTTTAGAGCAGAATGGGCTTCTAAGGCCCAATCGTGCCCCGATGAGCCTATTCTAGTTGTAACTCCTGCTCTATGTGGCTAGGTTTAACATTTTTACATGATATGGCTTACACCCTGGCCAGTTGGAACTTCTAACTAATCTTGGTGCAATTCCAGCCAATCATTTTCAGACCGTTCTTATTGTTTATGCTATATATGCCAGTTTCCGTGCAATATGTTGTACCTCTGTCACCTGTTGGAACCCTTCATTATAGCCACACACCCTGCAGTAAGGTGGAGCAGCATGGCAGGCATTCCATCACACAGCTCCTCTATTAATCAGCCCTAGTCTTGTTCCGGGTGAGAACAGGCGGTTATGAGAAGGGATTACCGGGAATTCTGGCTTTTGTCCTGAAGCTGCTCTTGCTGCTTGCCAACATTCAATGTTGTAAGCATGTAGGGAATCTGCAAAGCTGTAATCTTTTGGCCTGACCTGTGTGAACTGGAAGCCTGCCAGTCAACACTTGGCATCCTGTCCACTATACATGGGACACAAGCATACCACACATTTTGAACATACTCAAAAAAAACTAAAAACTGTAAATGTGTCCACTGGAAACAGTCAATTGGTAATGAATCTGTCCATTTTGAAAAGTGAACCTGCCAGTTAGAAGTAGGACCTTGCGGTAGAACGAAATGTGCCAGACTGCACCCGAAAATCTCAGTTTGTAAACAAGAAGCCTTCACATTGTGGACCAGAAACCTCCCAATGTGGACCTTGGGACCTACTCTGTAAAAAATGATAACCTGCCCACCATGATCTGGAAACCTGTCCATCATGACCTGAAAGACTGCTCATTCTGAGACACAGATCATGTGGGGGAAGTCCTTCATCAGGCACAGATAGCAATGCGTCTCACACATCATCGACCTACTGAAGGACAGTAACACTAGAAGACAACCATGAGCTCCAGTCAAAATAAGTCTTGGAGTATCCCGAAAAACAATGAGCCTCCTAAGGAGGGATGCACCTGTGCAGAGATTCCAACTCCGCTCCAGGTGACTGATGAATGTTCTTCTTCTGCATAGAAGGATTACCCCCATTGTGCGGTGCCAACCCAAGCGAAGGGCAGACATAGCTCTTTGAACATGACCCTGCGCTTCTGGGAATCCCACTCTCCTATTAAAACGTGTATTCATGCAACCCAGGGCTCGAGTCGGAATACCACGCGGGTGGACGGCGTCCCCCCACTTATTTGACCAGGAGCTTGATAGCTGGATCAAATGGAGCCACACATTCACTCTTTGGCCTCTCTGGGTTGAGATCTCGCCCCAGAGAGGCCAAAGAGTGAATGTGTGGCTCCATTTGCTAAGGGGTGAGCGAGGGGAGGCAATGATTCGGATGGTGCAAGCCACCTTTTGTGACGTCACTTCCTATTGTGACGTCAGCATCCCCCCACTTCTTTTTTTAGGACTCGTGCCCTGATGGAACCACAATCAGGCATGACCTCTTCCTGCGTAATGCAACTAACAGGGCACATACCACTAGGTGGCCCCACATACTGTGGTAACCACAACGTGCATATTTCTTTAATCACGAGTTGATTCTTGGACAGGAAACCAAATAGTAGGAAACCAATTAGAACCTCCCCTCCGCCCCCCCGCCCCCCCCCCAATTTGTTGGCATGCCGCCCCACAAAAACATCTGACATGCCTGTCTTTTGAAAAACCCTTCCCCGGTGTTCGCTCTACGGACTGTGTCCCTGGTTACGGAAGAGCAAATGTTGATTCAGTCTGCAAAGTTGAAAGCTTTTTAAAGGTTTGCTCCAAGGAGAGTTTGGTTTCAAACTCCTGTGTTTTACGAAATAATTCTCCTACTAAAAGTGAACTTTTGCTGAGGTTTTAAGGAAAACCCGGCTTTAGGAAATATTTAGTCTCACAATTTATATTTTCCAACCTTTGTCAATTTTGCGAGGTGGTGAGCATGCCCCCTCTTTTAGGTGTACCCAGTTAATGCCATGTAACAACAGGGTCACTGAGGCTGATGGAGGGAATAGTTGAGTCCCATTGTAAACAAACAAACACATAATCAAAGTTCAACCATACGCAAATCAGCTTTGGTCTGTCCCAAAATGGGCAGTCCAGCAAAACTGCCAGGTGATATCCTTTTGAATGGGAACACAGGAAACCCAAGACCAATTAGGACTTTTTCTCATACTTCCATAATCGAGTTCTGAATGTTGCTCTTCCTCACAGTGTTTGTTGACTGCACTCCACCCCCTGCTTGTGGTCAGAACTTATTAGACTTGGGTGACCCCCCACCACCCCACCTCCCAACCCACTCCCATCTAGCCCTGGGCGAAATTTGCATTTCACCAGCATGATTAGCATAATTTAGTAATTTCACATTACTCTTTGTATGCGAAATTCCTGAAATTATGCTAGCATGTCACATCTCGTAATTATGTGCGCTTGCCAGAAGAATTTACCATGAACGCACAGGAATAATCTGGTAATAGATTTTTGCATTAAAAAGTAGACACAAGGATGCATTTAGCCCTAAAACATAGCCCCAAATGCCAGTTTTGCATTTTGAATCTTTTCGCATACCTTTGCAAATTTGTTTCCCCCCAAAATTTTGCGTACTTATTCAAAAGCATATTGTGAGAATTTCGCACACCCTTACTCTCCCAACCCAACAGAACACTTTTGGGGACAGGAATTTGAACCAAAATCAAATTTCATCATGTGTCTTCCCGTTATGAGAAAACCCATAAGCAACTGGCAGCAGGCTTGTTCCTAAATGCATTTCTTTAGCCCTCTATTAGATTTCAAAGTCAATCAATCAATCAGTGACACTTATAAAGCGCGCTACATACCCGTAGGGTCTCAAGGCGCTGGGGGGGGGTAGGGGGGGGGGGGGGTGCCGCTACTGCTCGAACAGCCAGGTCTTCAGCTTCTTCCTGAAGGAGAGGTGGTCTTGGGTCAGGCGCAGGTCGGGAGGGAGGGAGTTCCAGGTCTTGGCGGCCAGGTAGGAGAAGGACCTTCCTCCCGTAGTCGCTCTTCGGATGCGGGGGACGGCGGCGAGGGCGTGGTTGGCCGATCGGAGGTGGCGTTTGGGAGCGTAGAAGTTGACTCGGCTGTTGAGGTAGCTCGGGCCTTGGTCGTGTAGGGCTTTGTGTGCGTGGGTGAGGAGGCGGAAGGTGATTCTTTTGTTGACGGGGAGCCAGTGAAGGTCTCTCAGATGTCCGGAGATGTGGCTGGTTCGTGGGATGTCGCGGATGAGTCTGGCTGAGGCGTTCTGGATCCGCTGGAGTCTCTTCTGGAGCTTGGCGGTGGTACCGGCGTAGAGTGCGTTGCTGTAGTCCAGTCGGCTGGTGACGAGGGCCTGGGTGACGGTCTTCCTGGTCTCGGTGGGGATCCACCAGAAGATCTTCCGTAGCATGCGTAGGATGTTGAAGCACGCCGAGGAGACGTTGTTGACTTGCCTGGTCATGGAGAGGGAGGAGTCCAGGATGAAGCCCAGGTTGCGTGCATGGTCTGTCGGTTTGGGTGCGGTGCCCAGGGCGGGAGGCCACCAGGAGTCGTCCCAGGCGGAGGGTGAGGAGCCCAGGATGAGGACCTCCGTCTTGTCCGAGTTCAGTTTCAGGCGGCTGGTCGTCATCCACTCGGCTACCTCTTTCATCCCTTCGTGCAGGTTGGCTCTGGCGGCGGCGGGGTCGTTGGTCAGGGAGAGGATCAGCTGGGTGTCGTCGGCGTAGGAGATTATGCTGAGGTTGTGTTTGCGTACGATGGCCGCGAGGGGGCTCATGTAGACGTTGAAGAGGGTGGGGCTCAGAGATGATCCTTGGGGGACGCCGCAGATGACTTCGGAGGCCTCTGACTTGTACGGTGGTAGGCGGACTCTCTGCGTTCTTCCGTCGAGGAAGGAGATGATCCACTCCAGCGCCTTGTCCTGGATTCCGATGTTGCTGAGGCGCCGTACTAGGGTGCGGTGGCAGACCGTGTCGAATGCCGCGGAGAGGTCAAGGAGGATGAGGGCCGCTGTTTCTCCATTGTCCATCAGGGCTCGGATGTCATCGGTGGCGGCGATGAGGGCGGTCTCGGTGCTGTGATTGGCTCGGAAGCCGGACTGTGATGGGTCGAGGGATCCGTTCGTCTCGAGGAAGGCGGCCATCTGCTTGTTGACGGTCTTCTCGATGACTTTGGCTGGAAACGGGAGGAGTGAGATGGGGCGGTAATTCTTGAGGTCGGTGGGGTCCGCTGTTGGTTTCTTGAGTAGAGCGCTGAGTTCGGCGTGTTTCCAGCTCTCAGGGAAGATGGTGGTGTCGAAGAATGTGTTGATGAGGTCCCGCAGGTGGGGTGCGATGACAGCGTCGGCTTTGTTGAAGACGTGGTGAGGGCAGGGGTCGGTCGGTGATCCGGAGTGGATGGAGTTCATCGTGCGGATGGTGTCTTCGGTGCTGATCGGGGTCCAGGCGTGGAGGGTGGTGGTGGGGGGTGGTTGCTCGGTCATGGTGTGCGTTGGTTGGTTGTTGAAGCTGTTGTGTATGTCCGCGATCTTGTTGTGGAAGTATGAAGCGAGGGAGTTGCAGAGGTCTTGCGATGGGGTGATGTCGTTGTTTCCTGCGCTGGGGTTGGAAAGCTCTTTCACGATGTTGAAG
This sequence comes from Lissotriton helveticus, assembly GCF_964261635.1. Taxonomy (NCBI): domain Eukaryota; kingdom Metazoa; phylum Chordata; class Amphibia; order Caudata; family Salamandridae; genus Lissotriton; species Lissotriton helveticus. The sequence continues at coordinate 1,288,168,106 of NC_136061.1, forward strand.
AGTTCCTTGCAGTTGTGTGCGTTGTTGTCCAACCGGTCCTTGAATGCTGTTTTCTTGGCGGCGCGGATCAGCTGGTGGTGTTTCCGGGTGGCAAGTTTGAAGGAGGTCCTGTTGTCCGGTGTTGGTTCCCTTCTCCAGACTTTCTCGAGGGCTCGGCAGTTCTTCTTGGAGCTCTTGAGTTCGTCGGTGAACCATGGGGCCTTCTTGCTGCCGGGTCTGCTAGGCGGGGTCCTCAGTGGGGCGAGTTCGTCCGCGCAGTTGCTGATCCACTTCGTGAGGTTGTCGGCGGCCTGGCTGGGGTTCGCTGAGCTGGCAGGAGGGTGCTGGCTCAGGGCGGTGGCGAGCTGGTCTGCTGTGATCTTGTTCCAGCTTCTGCGGGCGGCCTGTTGCTGGTGTTGGTGGGTCGTCGTTCTTTTGAAGGTGAAGTGGACGCAGCTGTGGTCCGTCCATTGAAGCTCTGTGGCGTGGCTGAAGTCGATGTCTGTGCTGGAGGAGAAGACTGCGTCGAGTGTGTGTCCGGCGAGGTGGGTGGGGGTGGACACCAAAGTAGCCACCCTTCCAGCGCACGCCTGTCCCTTACAGGAAGTGGCATTTAAATGACTGTGCTATATTAAAGGGATGAATTTAATCTTTTTTTTCTGAGACTTCTATAGCCTGTGTGGCATTTTAAACGTTCCTATTTGTATGGGTTTTTTTTAGAAAAAAAATTATGCTTTACTTACCGTGCACGTTTACTACTTCTAATTATATAAACCTTCTCAGTAGTTAGCAGTCATTACACTGTCAAAGCAGGGAGTATGGGCGAGCATGCAGAATAATATGGGTATATCAATGGAGACAGGAATGGAGCCAAATACGTTGCTGCTGTAAGCAAAATAGCATTTTCCCATTGGAGCTCATCCATATAATCATTTTTTTTTAATCTGTGCTGCATCTGGTAATTTTGTCTCTATTAGGCCAGTGGTAGTGCGCCAAGGCTGCTGCCTTGCTCGTTTTCTGTAAGCACAGGAGACAGATGTGCTACAAACTCATATCTGTATTTGGTGTACTGTTTCACAGAACACCAGTATGCACGACAGAAGATTTAGGCAACCACTTAAGATCAGGAAGGTAAAAAACTAAACAAAAAAATCACCCCTACAGTCTGAACGTGATTGTGGAGAGGGATAGGGGGGGGGGGGAAGAGGAGGGTCAGACACTTGTCTAACTGTTCAACAAAGCTTTGAACTGGTCTACATATACTTCCTAGGTACAGTTCGTTTGCACCATAATTCCAATTCGCAACATATAGTGCACTGTAAGCTTGTGCTGTGTTGTGGCAACAATTATACACTTTTAGATTTTGTCTACAGGCAGACAGAATACAAATTATGAATGTTGTTGTCCAAAAAAAGCTTTAACCTCGCAAAAAGATATGGGCACAAAAATTATGCTTGCACAACATGGCGCAAAATAACACACTTTATGACGTTTGATGCAGCACGGCGCACTGAATGCTGCAAAATAAAAGTAACAGAATAAATCGCCTGTACAATGTGAAAAATGGTGCTAAATAGTATTGAGGTGGAAATTAACCCCATGCAGACCCTTTAAGCAATCCACCCCTAACTGCCGGGACCCTCAATGTGAGTGAGCCATAAATCCTGATGGGTGCTAACATAGATCACGGAAATTCTGAGTGTGGGGCTCTAATGGAGATTGCTTGGGGGCTTAAATAATCACATATGCTAAAGAAACTGAATGAATTTGCAGTCACACCTCATAACTAAAGTTAGAATGTTCTTTTGGAGTAATAACTATATTTATGAATCTCTTTTAAACTTTAATTGTTTCCTCTATAAGTGCCCTGAATCAAAGTGCTGTTAATGCCCAACTAAGTTACACTTAATTTAGGGACCTTGGAAAGAGGTTAGATTGAGTTCAGCTTGCCATAATTGAAACTTCTGTCACCTAAATTTGACAGCAGTTGACAGAATAAAGTGCCTAACTCACTCAGCCATCTTGCCAGCAAGATGGCTCCTGCTCAGGCTCACCAGAACCTGCTGCGCAATGCGGTTTCATGCCTAATATTCACCATGACAGCCTGTGAAGGGTGGGAATGAAGTGATTAATGGCTCCTTGAAGCAGGCGGAGGCACACCATGTTGACTCCCGCTAGATAATGAATCTGTCTTCCAATATTTACTGTCTGCGTGCTCCTCTCCCCCGTGGGAGCATCCGGCCTGGCCAGACGCAGGGTGCCCAGGGGCAGACATAGCCTGTGAGAGAAAGCTCATGCCACAGAACCCAGTTACCATCATGAACGGTCTGTACATGCTAATCACACTTCTGTCATCCACAGAGGTGCAGTGGCAGCTTAGAAAGCCTGAGAGGGTTAATGCGCCCGCAAGAGAGATCTGTGGATCTGATAGGTAACAGACTGTAATGTGAGTGAGGCTGACAGAGTCTTTGTCAATGGGATGTTGTTAACTCGAGTGCCTGCCACTACTTTTTAGGTCGAGCCTGGGCAGCGTATGCATTCCAGTGTGGACTTGAAGCCCCACCCACTTTCCGCCCATATTTTTCATTGGCTTGTGTCATTGTCCTTTGTAAACCCTGGCTTCTGATTCGTTAATAGGCCTGTTAGTCCCTCCTTTTACCGCCTTGTCTTAATTTGTAACCTCCCATGTGGACTGGCCCTTTTATTTCTGTTATTACACAGTATGTCTTATTTAGTCTGTAAGCACTATTTAATTTCATGAGTTTCTCCTACTCAGGCACAATATGCTTTTCCTGCAACATTTAGCAAGCCATGCGCGCTTTCACTTTCCAAGAAGCCCGGCACAATGGCGGTCGCTTCTTTGAAGTGAAATAGGTCTTGCATTTACAAGAGTTTGAGCTATTAGCTTTGTAAATGACAATGCCGTTTATTTATGTGTAATTATCAAAACAGATCAATACAAGGCATTGTCATTTACAATGTCAATAGCTAAAACTCTGGCAAATGCAAGGCCTACTACATTGCAAATGCTTGTTGTAAAGAGTACTTCTGATACAGCAGTGTTTAGATGGCTTAAACCCATATTCTTTTAATTGTTATCAACATTATAAGGATAGAACACTTTCAGCAAAGGCCTGGGTGAAAATCAAAATACGTTGGCATACTTTGTGTAATTTCAGGGATTTTGCATTACTCTTTTTACATGAAGTTCCTGAAATTAGGTCATTATGCTATTTTGCGTATTAATGTGTACAATTAAGATGCGCATTTCTGTAAAACTGGTGGCTGCTGCTTGTGGTTCTTTCGTTTAAATGCACACTTCTTGCAAAAATTTACAAGAGGACACATTTCATTCATGACGAACTTACATTATGCATAATTATTTATAAGTTCATGTAATTTTGAAATATTATGCGAATTTCACACACCCGCTCCTATTGCTGAGCAGAATTTTTTATCAGAATAATGTGCTGGACATGGAAGTGAGTGAAAACAGTGATGGCAATGGTTTGTTGTCGAGAACATATCTGATAAAGGGGATGGGTCATTGGGGAAAATCCCTGCTCACAGCTTTCAAAACTACGCTTTAGGCTTTGAGAAAAGTGAAGGCCAGGTTAGTGGCCCTTCACGGGAGCAGTAAACCGTTTGAGCAGCTCTGAGGTCCTGTTTAAAGATTGATGTGACTTGCCATCCCCACCTGGTATACTGCTCTCCGTTGTCATGCTCCAAGGTTAGAACCCCAGCTCCGAGCCACTTGACTACCCCCCCCACACTTCTTTACCTCTGTGCCCTATTCAGCGCCATTTTATTTATTGAGCCCCTGATCCTTACCCATCTGCACACCAGCCAGCCTCCCTCCACTGCACCTCCACAGTATCTACAGGGTTGCAGGGTCACAGATGTCCCACCCATTAATCACACTGCATCAGGATATTATCACATTTGGCATATCAGGCGTCAGAACTTGGCTTCAGTAGGATGACAGACATCCTGGATTACCCCAGATAGACCAATTTTATTGCCTCTCATGACATCCGACACTTTTCCTAGAATAAAACACATGTCCAGGATTTGAGGAAGTTGCATGTAAACATGAGAACTACAAGTAAAATACTACTCATGATTATACCTCCAATGGTTGCTTGCTGAGACGGAGGACAGCAGGCATCCATCTACCAAGAAAGCTGCTGCCGTTCTCCACGTGTCTCTGAGAGAAGTGGTATTGGCACCGCTTGACATGTGGGACGGCGTGCCATGACTCATCAAACTATTGTGTATTTCTGGGAACTCTTTACAAATATGTAAAAGTTTTGTTACATGCAAATTAAGTGTCATATTTCTAGGAAAAATGGTATGGGCTGGTCTGGTAGTTTCTCAGGCTCAATTGCAATCCTTACCTTTAAAGTAGATCACAACATTTGACTTTCAATACTACTGCATGATACCACAAAAGTGTAATATTTTGTACTTTTGAGATGGTTGCACTGTTCTTAGCTTTAAAGATAACGAGGACATAACAATGTCTCTGGAGCTGCATGTTACCACATTTCTATGTTGGTTGGTGTTATTAGTTTAGCCCTGGGATAATATTTACCTATTGTTGTCCTACTTTCATGTTTTCAGCCTGTCCCAGGTTTTGGTTTTGAAAATCTGGTCACTGTATGCTTCGGGCAAACCCAGATTTTACCGAAAGCTATAACATGTCTACAGCCCCAAACCAGAAAGCTACATCTATCGTTATTGTTTCAATGAATAACCCAATTTGCAGATCAGCATCCTTGTGAAGAAAAATGGTTTCTGTGTGTGTTTGCTGTATAATTTTAACTACAATAGATATTCTCTGTTGAAGAATTTGACTCATCGCTTCCAATTTTTGAATCGCTCACAATAGCTCTAAACCATTTAAAGCATTTCACATGATTATGCTCGGACTGTCAGAAACAGATTGACTAGAGATTGAAGGGAACAAGGACAGATCTATGGATCAATCCTCCCTTTCTATTCTTTAGAATGGAATATTCCCATTCGCCCATTGTTCAAACGTGCGCTTGTGAAAAAGCTCCAACAATTCCGCAGAAAGCATATCTAGAAGACCTGGTTCCATTCCTGGAGATAGTTTGATTCTTCAATATGTGCGCGTGTAGAGCACTTTTGCTCCTTATTATTTTCCAGTTGAATCTATTTATCTGCACCATGTATCAGAGTTTTGATCTTTTTAATGGAAAGATTCTTGCAATTCGACACCACACTATTGAGATTTAATCTCAAACGTTTTTCAGTTATATTTTTGATAGCAGCAAAGCTGTATGCTTTATTTCATCCCTTCATTCTTTTGCTGTATTTGATTCCTGCTTTTCCATTGCACATTGTCATGCCTGGGCGGATTTTTCCCTTCAGCAGCATTCACTGAAGTTCGTGGAGCATAAAACTCAGTGGACGGATCACAATGCACCTTTCTATGTGAAGAGAAGCCTCCGATTTTACTATAATTATTAGCGATCCCTTGTATGTATAAGAAACAACATGTCCTTGAAATATACCTTCACCGGTAGCTAACTCTAGTTAAGTCAAAGAAACCGACATCAAAAATATCTCCAATTGATTTTTTTATACCCATACATTTTTTAAGTTACTGATGTCACTTGCAATTTTTTTTCTTGCAGTGCAACTGTTAGACCTGGCATCTTTTGGTGTGGTCTCCTTGGACCTTTTTGGCTGTCGATCACATATTTATTTGGACCTTGTGCTGGCGTAGAACTTTGAGTACGTTTGACACTGCCATTCAGTGCCAAGCGCTGTGCTGGTCATATACATACTGGTAATTGGTGTATATATGTTTGGCTGATACGAGTTAGCTGTAAGTCCCTTGTCTAGGGGTAAGACAAATACCTAGAGGGACGTACCTCAAATGCTCCCCCGTGGGCCTGCAGCACTGGTTGTGCCGCCACTGAGATAGCTCATCGATAGTGCCATAGGTTAGCCATGGAGGGCCTCTGTGCGCAGGTTACTGTTACTCAACTTAGCATTTAAAAATCTATGTGCCAAGGTTCTGCATGCCTCTTGCTGTATCAGAGTTCTCCCTGGTGACAGGGTGCAGTGTTGGGAAGAGGTAGTACATGTGCGCGTGTACGATACGTGCAAGGTTTGTGAATGGCACTGGATGATGTGTTTGGTACAATGGTGCCTGCTTCTAGCATTGGAATAGCATGAGGGGATATAGGGAAAGGCTATTGTGCAGAATTTCCCACATGGAGAACAATAGCAGTACAGTGTTCGACATCGATGAGTTCATAATGACGAATATTCTCCGGTAGTCCGAGTGGATTCAACATTATGTATGTGGAAATATCACTTGGGAAAGAGGGCATTTTGATGCTCGTGGCTCTGTGTGCCTGTCGGACTGTCTCCAATTCACATATGGGTGCTTGGGGGACAGCTACATCTGTACATTTCTGATAGAAGGTCATAAACTAAGGGCTCAATGGAAACTGCAGACCTCTGACTCTAAGCGGCTCTCTAGGATGGTTATGTGATGGTGGAATTGGCATTTGCATTCCAAAGGGCAAGGTCTTGGCCCCCACAAAAGAAAGTGATCAAACCTCCCGAGGTAGGATGGCAGACAGGACAACATTAAGAGAGGGCCTATGTATTTCAAAGATGGCCTTTTGAACTGATCGTATCTTCAAAGGCAATTGTGGGTATAACTACTTGGTCTATGGCCTCGGAAAGGAGAGACGCTTTTGGAACCTTACTACACTAGTTCAACAGTGGGACATCAACAAAAGAAATCATTAGGGCAGGAGGGACTGCAACTGGATTATCTGGAGACTTCTGGTGATCTGGTGCTTGTCATGCTCCAGGAAGGGAACTATCACTTGGTGGATTTTGCCTGGACATTGCTGGCTTGCAGCTAAGTGCCAACTGTCATGGCCCAGGTCCCTAAGTACTCTCCAAGGGCCGGTTAGCTGGCTTCCTGTCGAGGAGATCTTAGGATCACAAAGGATCTTCCCATTTCCACAAGATCATAAGGACCGCACAGGGTGTGGTGGAAGCAGGTGGAAGTGATGGTCAGTTGGGACAAGGACCTTTGTGATACAAACCATCATCACACTGTGCAGAAGAGTGTGCTCATAAAGATCAGCAACCCACCTGAGATGCCTGGCGTGAGGAGTTCGAGGAGGGCGGGGGAAAGTTGCAGAGCCTAAGAGACCAGTGCTTGCAACCAGGGGACCTGTGCTAGCTTGCACTCCGGAGCATGTGGCATTTGAGTGGTGTTGGGGAACCTGAGCTAAGACAGTCTCCGACCTCCAGATCAGGAGGGCGACAGTGCCTGGCATCGCTGCCTCCATCCGAGGTCATTGGCTCCCTCTGCCTGGACCCATGCCACAAGGATATTTACTGTGGAAAACATTATGACTGGTCCCAAGGGTTTTTGTTGTGCCTTATGGGCACCTAGAGCTGGCTGTAGGGAGCTACGGCAGCTCGCACCCCCACCTGATGGGAAACATTTCTCCAAGACTTGCAAGCACGCCAGCTTCCTGGGTCGCAACCTTTTGTCTTTGGGGGGATAGCGATCCCACACTTGTGCAGGTGCTGCTGGGAATAGGACACGTTACAATGCAAACTTTTGCAACGCATGCCTTTACAATGTGGTTTTTACATCGCCACATACATTACAAAGCATGATTTTACAATGCATGCCATCACAACGCAGTGTTGGATAGTGTAGGGGACAGGAATTCCTTGGAGCATTTGTTAACAAGGAGAAATGTTTTCATTTTTCCACACATTGCATGAATGACCTGAACTGCACAATACAGATACATTGGGCCATATGTATCAACATACCCATTTGCGATTTCTTAATAGCGATTTTTAAGGAATCGCTATTTAGAAATCGCAAAATGGTATGTATGTAGAAAATCGCTTTTTTTTTGCGATTTCTTAAACTTCCTTAATTGCGATTAGCAAATTGCTAATCGCAATTACGGAATAATTTCCCATTCATTTCTATGGGCCAGGAGGCCCATAGGAATGAATGTGAAATTATTCACAATTTGCGATTCGCAATTTGCTAATCGCAAATTGAGAATAATTTCAAGGGTGCAGGGGTGTCTCAAGAACACCCTGCTGCACCCCTGAAAATGACATGTGTGCGCATATGGCGCACATACATGCCCTAAGGGCATGTATGAGCGTCACATGGCACCTTTGGATTTTAAAAAAATGCTTTTTTAACATAATTCGCAACTTACCACCAACTAGAAGTTGGTGGTAATTTGCGATTCCTTAAGGGCATTTTGGAATGTTTTTTTCCTTGATACATTGCTTTTAAGGAATCGCAAAATTTGCGATTCCTTATATGCAATCGCAAAATAAGGAATGGCAAATTTTGCGATTCCTTATTTTGCACCCAAATTGTTTCATACATACCATTTTGCGAAAATGGTTTCGCAAACGCCGAAATTCGGCGAATTTCGGCGTTTGCGAACCCATTTGGCCTTGATACATATGGCCCAATGTGTGGAATTTTTCAGATCAATTCTAGGCCTTGGATTTTGAATTGGAAGGGTAAGCTTCCAGTGCTAATTCCATGCTAGACAGCATTACTCACATTTACACCATGGTGCAAAGGTTGAGCCTGGTGATAAGCAGTCTTTAAAGTGCAACAGCAGATGATGACACAGTAACACGTCATTTTTAGGTTTTGGCAACCAGACAACACAATCTGTCCTGATGTAAAAAATCGATGAAACCATACAGTAGGTTTTGTAGTAACTGGAGTGGAAAAAATCAGTTTGCTTCATCCATAGGAGGAAGGCAAAGATTTGAATGAAAACAAAATATGAATATAAACTAAGACACAAGCAGAATGAGGGACAGTGGTAAAACCAGCTGCTTTGGCTCAACAAGACAAGCACTGCACCGTATCATGGTAAGGCATACATGTTTATCCAAAGCGAGAAAAGGAGGTACTGACAAGATTTGAAGTTTCATGTGGAGATACCTCTGCATATGCTGAATAATAGTGATATAATGTAAAATAACATACCACCACAATTAGAATTACCCATAGCCATTGATGATCCAGGGTGAAGAAAGTGGGGACAGTTTACCATTAACTTGAAGTAACAGTTTTTATATTTTTAAGTGACTCAGTGGTCACAGCAAAACAACAGATATGATTTCCTTATATTGCATATAGCCAGGACCACGGGAAATATGTGACAGGAGAGGGCCAAATTAGGCAGCATGGTTGAATAAATTATGCGACATAGTGTGGCACACTTTTTAATAGTATTTCTTCAGAATTTTGTACTTTTTACACATGTTAACACTGTCTGGGCATTGGGGGCACCTCATTAGTACCAGTTAAAACCCAAATATAGCACTAAGCAACAGAAAGGTAACCAGTAAAGGAAAAGGCCTTCCACTGCACGGCAAAACCTGCCCCTGTTATGTTAGTAACTTTTAAACTGTTGGAGGTAGGAACTATTTTTTCTGTCCAAATCTGCAGATTATGCAGCAGATGATGGGTTTTGTGACTATTGTGGCTAATTTATAACTATGCAAAAATTCCCAGACCCGCACAATTGCATAATTCCAGTGGCCCTGAATATAGCCCAGTATGCTCACTTTAAGTGAATTTTACTCTGTCATTTTTAGATATATTAAATTCCAGAAATTACCTAGGTATGATACTCAGCAGCTTCTACGTAACTGTGTTTAGAAGTGATCAGAATTTATAGTTGCAAAAGGGACAAGTAAGAAAAGGCAGTGAAGTGCTGTATAGGGTCAAAGACGTATACATTTAATGAATGATAGGACATTATCTGGTTTGTGGATACTTAATGCATTGTGATGTAGTGTTCTTTAAAGTGGTGAGTCTTCAACTTGTTCCTCTATTGTAGCAGCAGTAGGGTGGTCCTGATGGATATGGAGATGTTCTTATTTCTGGGTACATAAATTGGAAAAGGCCGCTTTCTTGTTTATTTCTTTACTTCTTAGTCTGCAATCTGAAGAAGTATTGGCTGTAGGTGCTCCCAGAACAACCAGAAATGGTGGGGTTGTCTAAACGCTAAGCAAGGGTACTGGCTGTGATGCTTTGTAATTGATGCAGCTGGTTTAGAAGATGGTGCAGGACAGCAAGAGAAACCAATGGAGTTCCATCAGTATAGTGGTGTTGTGAACATATTTTTCAAGCGCTTTTGGGGCTCCTCTGGGGAGTGAATGTAGAGTCTGAGAGTCCACAAGGCAGGGTGTTACCACCATCCAAATGGTAGAATACAAGGGGTTGTACAGCAGTTCCAAAGACTCTTTCTAGTAGTCTAGTCCGAAATCGGGGAGTAAATTACGGCCGGAGGCGGAGCTTCCGGCTTGGGGGCGGAGCTTGCAGCCCGGAGGCGGAGCCTGCGGCCCAGAGGCGGAGCTTCCGGCCCGGAGTCGGAGCTTGCGGCCCAGAGTTGGAGATTTCAGCATGGCAAAAATCCCCACCTCCGAGCCGGAAGCTCCGCCTCCGGGCCGCAAGATCCGCCCCCAAGCCAGAAGCTCCGCCTCCGGGCCGTAATTTACTCCCCGATTTCGGACTTAGAGTTAGTAGTCTTAAATCTATTCTGTGAATACCGAAAGTAGTAAGTTTATTCTGTGAATCCCGAAAGTAGTAAGTTCACTCTGTGAATCCCGAAAGTAGTAAGTGCATTCTGTGAATACCAAATAGTAGTAAGTTTAGGATTTAGTCTTAAGTTCAATCTGTGAATCGGGCCCACAGCCTCGATAAACAAAAACAAAAAAAAAGAAGAGATTTTTTTCTATGAAACTTTATCATTGTCTGTCAGAGTTTTTCTGTGCACCACTAGTAAAAGCAGAACGTTTCTCAATATGTGCGAATTCTCTAGTTTCACTCGCAAGAGTGAAAGCGTAACATTTTGAAACTTCGCAATTATTTGTTTTCAACAGTTGCTTAGCCAAAGGGAAAATAACTTTACACTCCACTAATGTGTACATGAAGAACATAAGTGTGACCTGTGGGCCTGATAAACTTCTAGGGCTTAAGCCTTTCTAACCCCCAGAAAGCGCTTGTATGTAGGAACATAAATAAGGAATGTGCAAGGTGTTTTGTCTTTTTATCAGCAACATTTTGCAAAGTTCTGGATTTCTGCCCTTTTTTGAAGTTAGTGAAGTTTCTCGATTTAACTTTCCATTATCAGTGTGAAAATTTTCTCTGCATAGCAGGATCTTTTAAACTGTAACCTCGCCCAGTCAAGCTAGAAAATCTTTAGATTTTTCTGTCGAGAAATGCCAGTTTTACGAGCTTTGTGGGCAGAGCAGCATTGTGCAGAAGAACATTTGGAGGAGCTGATGTGTTAAAAATGATTATGTGGTCGTAAATACCGTGATTCAGAAAATGACAAACTTTGACTGTAAAACCACACGTCGCACTGTACCAAAGTCACATTGTGAGTTGTAAATTTCCTTCCTAACTGTAACTCCCTCCTGTACCATGCACTATGTTCTGCCACATAACATAATTTCAGATGTTGTAAGTGTTATTATTAATGCAATCCTTTCACATGTTCTAACTTCTGTAATGTGCAAGAGTATAGGTAGTGCATAGAGAAAGGAAGAGTTATAGTTAATGTAGTGTGGTGAGAAAGGTGTGAAGACTGTAATGAGGTGATTAAGTTACATGAATTTTAACGTGACCGTAAGTAGAAATGTGAGTTGTAAGTATGACATTAATTTGAAGGTGGTGCATAAACACTAAATTAAAAATATGGCTATAACTTTAGAATGTCTAATGTGTGTTTAGTTTAAGTAGAGTTTTTAGAGCAAACAAAGTTTTCCTAACTAAAAATTATCTTTAACCTTTGGTTTTTTTGTGATTTTCAAAGTTTTTTCTAATGTTAGCAAAATGTTGACTATTCCTCCAGCTTAGTTTTGTGGAGTGGCGTGTAATTAAGTGAGTGTACAATATACTGGAGGAGAGTAATGTGAAGCTTACTCAGTTACAGTATATAGTGGAGTAAAGTGGAATCAGATACTCTGGAGTGGCGTACATGTAATGGCATATAGTGGAGTGGGGTAGAGTGCATTAGGATACAGTACAGTGGTGGGTATTGGAGTGGTATAGAGTGTAGTGGCTTACACTATGGTGTTTACAGTGGAATAGCATAGAGTGGAGTATGGTAAATTATAGTTAAGTTTTGTAAATGTTGTAGAGTGTATTGGTACAGTGGAGTGCTACAGATGGCAGTGGTGCACAGTGTAGAAGCATATATTGGAATATTGTATACTACAATTGTAAACAATTAAATGGCACACTGTGGACTTTGGTACAGTGGAGTGGCGTAAAATGGGAAAGCGTACACTGGTATGCAGTGCAGCGGATTACAGTTTGGTGGTGTACAGTGGGCTTATGTAAAGTTGAGTGTGGTACATTGAAGTGTTGTACACTAAAATTCTGTAAAGTGCAGTAGCGTATATTGGAGTCCTGTACAGTGCAGCAGGGCACAGTGAACTAGTGTACACTACAGTGAGATACAGTGCAATAGGGTACAATGCTGTGGCATATACTGGTAGGATAACGTGTACTTCCATACAATGGAGTGTAATACAATTAATTAGTCTTCAGTGTAATAACATTTAATTTAGAGGTTTGAAATCTTTAAACATATATTGGAGTGTCATATGCTGGATTACCATAAAGTAGAGTGTTGTACAAATAAATAGGGTTAATTATTGAAGTGTAGAGTCTAGTAATATACAGTGAAGTGTCATTTAGTGCAGTGTCGCAGAATGTAGTCTTGTAAAGTGTAATAGTATACAGTGGATTGTATTGCAGTACAGTGGCGTATAGTACACTTCAGTACAGTAGAATGCCGTAGAGTGGAGTAATGTACATTGCAATAGCAGACACTCCAGTACTGTACTATGAAGGGGGACATAGTTGAACAGTATATAGTGGAATAGGGTAAACTAGAGCTGCGTACAGTTGCAAGCTGTACAGTGTAGTAGTGTCCAGAAACTGTTGAAGAGTGGACTAACGTACAGTAGATTAGTGTAAAAAATCGTGGCGTATACTGAAGTGTCAAAAAGTTGAGTAGTATACTTTAAATAGCATACAGTGGAGTGCCATACATGAATTCTTTGACAGTAGAGTGACATAGTGTGAGAATTAAATGAAACTTAGGGTTAAAGTGAGTAAACAAAAGTCAAATGATGTATGGAAAACATAATATAACAAAAATTTACATTTTCTGGTTGTATGTCTAAATAATTATAAGTAATGTTAAATGTACACATTATATAAAATGTACTTCGATATTGTGGTATGGTGTAACATGTTAAGATCCTGGTATACCATGGTACATGGGGCTCACATGTGATTGGTACATGGATGTGTTTACCAAAGGTAAAAATCAGCCAAATAGTTTTTAGCACAAATTTCCATTACAGTGGAGTCAGTGTTTTGCTGACTTATGGCTTAGGATGTTACATATAATTAAGGCTCCCTGTTTTTCCATTGTTAGTGATTTTTACAGATAAATACAGACAGAAAGCCCTTTATTTTCTTGTCTGTATTTATTTTTAAATGTGGATACGGATGGAAATTGGGTGCTTTTTGAGTGAATCTAAATACACTTTGTCATGACTGCCAGGCCAATAACTGTGTGGATTGGTAGGGAAGGGGGTTCAAAAAGAAAGGAATGTTATTAAAGAGGCTTAAACAGTAGATATGCACAAAGCGAATACTGAAATGCGCATATTTTCATATAGGGGCATTGATTTATTTTCTGCGGGTGTTCATATCACTGAAACCTGGCAGGCATTCAAGCATGACTGCATATTTATTGGTTAAATGAATGCAGATACATACCAGTTTCAGCTTTATTTCTTTCACAAAACCCATGATAAATATGGATAAATACAGACAAAGGTGACAAAAAATAAATATGGATGAATACAGACGGAAATGTCAATAAATACCATAAAACCGTGAGCCTTACATATAATTAGTTTTTATTGTTATTAGCAACCTATTACCACTTTATTTTAGTGGTAATAGGTTCATTTTATGTTTATAAATGTGTAGATATTATCAACCTATGGATTTAAAAATATTTTCTCCCTTAATTATTTTGGGCCTGTTTGCCAAATCTTAGCGAAATGTAGCATACTTGTTTGTTCCACCTATTTCATTGTAGAAGGAGTAAAAGTTTTGTAAGCTTTAATCAAGGGGGTCCAAAGAAAAATGGATGTCCCAAAATGTTCCTAATTGCAATGCATTTTACATACAATTTTGTATTTTCCGTTCCGCAGAAATAGTCAGTCTCATTGTGTTACAATGTAGCATGATTACATATTATAGTGTCCACATGATTCTTTTGTGTAGTTTAGATAAGTGATGTAATTGATTTATAAGATGTAAAATATTTCAAGTTAGGGATATCTGTTGTATTATTTTTGTGAAATATGGTTGTATTTCGCAATAGTATCACAGTCATAGTGATTACAAGTCATTAGCTGAATGTGTAATCATTAACTTGAGAAAAGGTAAGTGCAGCTATGTTGTTTTTAGGTACAGTTTGCCTGTGTTCTGCGTTCTGCCTTCCGATATAGCTGTGTTAGATGTGGTATTTTTGCCCTAACTATTACCACTTTAGTACCACTGTTCCCCCAAAAACATTAAAGTTAACATTTTTCTTTTTTAATTTCTATAAATGTTTATAGCAGTGTACTCTGAAATCCATTATTTGGCAAAGAAGCACAGTCATTTTCAGTAATTTGCTCGCTACTCCATACTCATTTTTCTACATATTTAAATATGAAAGAAATGTTAAACAACACTTCAGCACACTATCTTTATAAAATCTAGTGTCTTATAAGGTATTTGCAATTTTTTATTTTTCCGGTACCGCTATACATCTGTTTTTTTTCAACTTATATGTAAACTTATAAATATTTTTACCTACCTATTATTACTTTAGTAAAGTATGAGAAAATCCCAAACCTAATACTAACCTACATTGAATGGCATAATGCAGAACACAGGGAAACTTGAACTGAAAACAACATGGCTGCCTTCAACATTTGTAAAGGAAGTCATTAGCCACTCAGCTAATGACTTGTCATCACTATATACATCGGGAGTACTTCAGCACAACCATGGCCACAGGCAGAGCAACATTTTAAAAAAACGTAAAACCTATAAAATACTTACTTTACTTACCTGCAGTACCGCAAAGAATCACCTGTGCACCATAATACATAATCCTTCCAAAATTCATAAAAGATTGCCTGACAGTTTTTGCGCTAAGCAAAATGCAATCATAAGAAAAATGCATTGGATGTTACGCCTGTTTTGAGACCTCCTCTGTTTCTTCGCCCCACTCAAAGAAACACTACAAAACTTTCAGGACTCAAATAAACAGGGACTGTAGGTCTGAAAAGCTTCACAGACATTCTTCAAACGGGAGCAAAGTAATTGAGGGAAAAAAAAAATCAAAAAACTTTCCTGTCTCCACTCCAGTCACCCTACAAAGTGGCTGCCGCTATATTATATATCAGTACATAATATATATATTTGTTTTTAAGCATGTTTTTATATTATGTTAACTTCTAATTAGAGCATCACTGTAACATTTTAAAAGTGAACATATATGAGTGCCTGTGTGTGTATGTATATATATATGTATAAGATAAAAACCATTGCTTAAAAACTAAAAAGCTCTGAAATTCAACAGTTTTAGAGCTAACTATAACGTGCACCCCACCATACACTGCTATGACCTTGCATATTATATAACTCAAGGCCTGTTATATGACATCGTTTAAGACATCTCTGATTAAATTTAAAATGATATCACTGATGAGATCATACAATCATTGTGGCACCATCCAATATGGTTTGAGGACTTCAAATATTTCAACACACTACACCTGTGGATAATTTTCAATTTACTTTAATGATTACTCTCTTAAAGACTTAATATGATTTACAACATTAAGTGAAAAGGTTGACAGGTATACGTTTGCCACTATAAAGTCACCTTTTGTCAGGCACTATGAACAACTCTCGGTAGTGCAGTAAAATATACAACACTCATTCCTGAGATGGGCGTATTGACATGCAACTATGGAGCCCTGCCTTCAACATCAGTATGAGATGTGTGGGATACCCATACTCTTGACATTATTCAATAATCCATGATATCTTAAAATCTTTAGTAAAGTTCTGGAGATAAACATGTGCAGTTTATAGAATTTGTCTAAACCACTGTATCACAACAATTTAACATGGGCACATGTTCAGATATCCCCTAGTAGTTCATGCATTGTCAACAACAGCTTTAGCCTTTCTCCCAGAGCTTTTAGAACAGGCTTTAACTGAGGCCACAACCTATTTTCAAACATAGCTCTACAAACCACATTAGGTGCAATCAGACTTTAAATTGTTTAACTTCTAGTACTTCTTTCATCCCAAACTTCAGTGATTATTAAACATTCGTTTTTACTCTTTTGAAACACCTTACTATAAACTCAATTGAATCATTGTTTTAGTGAATTCCTAGATTTTATTCAAGATGTAATTAGCATAACTAACTATGATGTCAGTGTAACATATATAGCTAGATTTATAGACCTAAAGATATTTATGCGTGTGTATATCTGTTACTATTTTGAAATTAGATTAGGGAGCAAAAAAGAAGATGGTTATGCTTCATAACAGATGTGGAAAGGGGAGTCTGTACTTATGTAGACATTTCTCTCTTTAACTGTTTTTTTTGCCTCCCCCCTCAGTTTTAACCCTCTTGTTTCATGCCTGAATTAACATCTCAGTGCTCCTTTAGTTCAACTTGATCTTCAAGAAAAATCTGAAGTTGAACAGCTCCTATGCCAACAAAACGGCATTCAGAATCGACTCACATGTTTCTTGAATGCAAAATGTTAGTGCTCTAGTTGTTCATTAAAACTCTGCAGATACACTGCAGTTTATTATTTGGGAATTCACTGACAGACAGCTGCTGGTGTTAGAGTTACATGTTGGACTCTGTCTGTCAAAATGTTTGAAATGGATGAGAAAGATTTTTGGAGAAATCATAGAATCTCTGACCTCATTTTAGTTTTCTAGAGCACTAACCATAGTTTCTAAGACAAAAAGAATCCCCTCATTTTTTCAGTTACTGCAGAGCCCTCCATTGGAAATGCTTTCAGTTTTACAGTTTTGATTTAATGCAAAAGCTATTCTGGGATGCCACACTGTTGTCATACATGCAGAATGTTAACACTTTAGTTGCTCATTAAAAATGTGTGAGCAACGATAGTTGATTACTAGGGATTTAAATGACAGAGCGGTGCTTGTATTGGAAGTACATGTTTCACTCTGCATGTCAGGTTGTTTTACTGATATGCAAGAGGAAGAAATTTGAAAACTAACATTAAATGTGTCCTTGTTTCATCTTACTAGAGCACTACCTACAATTTCTATGACAAAATGGACCCCCCTCCTTTTGTTCATGTCCAAAGGAAATACCTTAATGTTTACAGCTTTGTTTTCATCAAGATGACTGCAGGTGTGCCACAGTTTTGTCATTTATACAGAATGTTAGCACTCTAGCTGTTCATTAGAACACAGGGGAAGCTGTGGTATAACACTGGGAAATCAATTGACAGTCAGCTGCTGCCTTTAGAAGTATGTATTACTCAGAATATCAACATTTTTCTCACACGGCAGAAAAAGATAGTGTGGACTTAAGGAAAGAAAATCTGCTCTCATTTTAGTATCAGGTGCACCTTCCATAACCTTTATGGGGTAATTATGAGAGAAAATAGTTTCCTTTCAAACACTGTTCCTATAATGAGTATGATATCACCAACAAATGCTTTATATTGTGACTAAAATCTATTATTACCCTTTACATGGGCTCCTTTTTGTGACCCTTAAAACCTGACAATCACTACAATGGATTTCAACAGGGCTATGTCCCCTAGTCCTGTAAAAACAGCCACAATATGTTATCAATGTAGTGGTCAGCCAATTAAGGTTGAATAGTCCCCTTTAAAGTGGGCAATCAGACCATATCTGTACACAAATCCAGATACATTACTTCTAAACCACTGAGCACCTCTTCAAACACAAATTTCTCAAAAACAGCTGGATGGATTCATACCGAACAACAAAAAGCAAGCTTGCTGATTAAAGTTATAACTTTCTGCAAAACTTGGTGTAATTCAATATAGCTGTTTTTTTTCTCTGTGACTTTCCAAAATTTCCAATGGGAATTCAAAAGGCAAATACATTTTTGGGACCCCGCACCCTTTTTCTTGGTTTCTACTTGATGGCTCAGCGCACAACTTTCCAGGAAGAAGTTAGGAAGGATTAACTTTATTTTGGTAAAGTTTTGCGAAGATTCATCAAATTGTAGCAAAGTAATAAGCAAAACAATAAACACTCTTCCTATGGAAACGCTGACCTAACTATAACTACACAGTGGACACAGTCACTGTATGAAACACACATATGTGTGTATAACTTTATATAACAACTGGTTAGCAAAGTTGGCATATGCATTATTGAATGGTTTATTCCCACTTTTGCAAACATTCTTATAGCCATCCTTTGAACAAGATGATTTAGAACTATCAAAGTAGGCTGAAGTAGTCCTGTGTTGCCATGAGAAACACAATGGTTTGGAAAGTACAGACTTTGGTTCATATAGCATCTTTAGGTGGATGCTTGTGTACATTGACAATGTGCTGTAAGTGAAGCGTGAAGGAGCCTTAAAGTTTAAAGGACTTGTGGGCTTTAACTTTTGGATTTCTCTGTGATTTGAAAAGAACGTATCTGCTGATCTACAGCTATCACAACACCTACATTCGCTCAGAAGTATTGGCTTTGCCTGTGTTTATATGGTCTGGTGTTAGCCAAGTCCTTTTGTTTTTTATTAAAAATGTATATATTAAAGACATTTAAATGGGTTTTCAGTCAACCCTTTTCATGCATTAGCCTGATGTAGTGTCATTTACATTTTGCTTCCATCCACTAAATCATGCAGCACTGGGCACAGTGTCAGCACACACAGACATGCACATATTAATGCAGGCTGGTATGAAGTTTACATAAGACACAGATTATATTTTTTAATCACAATACATATGAACGCTTGGTCAGATTAATTACTTTAAATGTTTTATTAAAAACTTTAAAAAGATAGTACTAAAAAAAAAGAAGCAGTATAGTGCCAGTTTTACATCTCTAGCCAAGTCATGTTGAATTCCTACAATTGTTAAAATTCAACTTATGTGGATAGCATGAGTTGCACGGTTTTGTGAATGACTGTCTTAGACTTTACTACAACAGTATGCAATTACTGATCGTGCCTTGGATATCTCTGGATTTAATCTCGAGTGCTGAGAAGTTTAAATATTGAATTCTATTGACTTCCATGGAGTTGCCTCTGTGATACTTTAGAAAGATGGCACAACAGCTCAAGCCAAAAGATGTTCCTAGGGAATTTTGTGCTCTCTGCTCTGCCAAATTCTAACTTTGTATTGAGGTATTTCAGTAAGCAAGCACAAAGTGGAAACAATACTTAATTCGTGTAAATCACAATTAGATTATAATTTAATTAAAGTCAAGTTATCTTATTTCCCGTTGGCCATAGGTGGAGTTTTTGGTGACTAATATATCATGATTTGCTGGTGCTTGCGCTAGACAATTCAGCTACTGAGGACCAAATGTATTCCAGAATCAAAATGAAGTCTCGACCCATAGCCCAGACATTCTAAATTGACTGTTGCTATTTTTGAGCCATCGGTTGTGATCAAGATAGGGTCAGGCTGTTGAAATTAGGACCAGTCTAGGGCCTCCAAGAGTGAAAAACACAAGCAATCATTTTGGACACTGGGCACGAATAGCTAGGATTCCTACCCCAAATCTCAGAACGGCCTACGGTAAACAATGGACCTTCCTGTCCTCTGCAGGTAATAGCTGCATCTTTGCACAGTGCAGGTTGATAAGTCCCGATGTGGATGAATACATCACACTGAATTCATCTCAGGAATGAACTTCTCCAATATCATAACACCTCGTGCATCAGTTCATTTTGGGGAGTGCCTTTCGTAAGTGGAAAGTCATTTAATAACATCAACAAGCAACAAATTTAGGATTTTCTTACAACAGAATAACATTGCGTCTTGCTGGACAGGAAAACGGAACGACTTCCCACACCGAAACAGGTTATGGCAAATGGTATTTTGACACTATGAAAATAATTTCTTGAGTTTAACTATCTGTGCTTGTTATAAACTGCATGAATAACTTCCGATTTGTATGGAAACCTAAAAAAGATTGTTGTCCTTAACTGAAAATAATGACCAATGGATAACCATTTTTTTTTTTACCAAGACAAATGTTGTGCTCTGGAAATGTCACTAGCTGTTTTACAGGCAGGTCTGGTTGCTATTTTCCTGCCTATCATAGAATAATCACTGTCATAGCTGCTACAGTTCTCACACAATTGAATAAATGAATGAATGAATGCCACTTCTGCTAAATCTACATGATCACCCTAGGGCATAATGACATTATGGTGGTGAAGACCAAGAAGAAAGCCTGAAAAGAAAAACATAAATAGCAATATTTCTCCAAACAACAAGACTTTAAAAATGGAAAGGGTTGTTTTGAGGGATTTACAGAACCGAACCTGAATTGAGTTTTGGTGAAAGGGATAAGTGTCCCTTTTACAAGGTTTTCAGGCCTTTTACATATATTGGTGTTGAAAGACATATCTATATCCTGAACACCCCATCAATTTAACCGGCCAGCAACCTACAGTAATGGGGTAAAAGAGGTCGCCGATTGAGAACAGATGCAGGAGGAATACTTTTTGGGTCCTCTTTTGCAAAGAAGTAGTCTAAAGGCATGGCAGCATAAAAATATAAGGGGTTTCAAGGGAATATATGGAAATATGACATGATTGAACATCTGCTGGAAGTAACTCTGGACTTACGCCCCTGCACTAGTGCACAGTAAGTGCTTATTAAAAAAAGGACACAAATGCACATCTCATTCCTATTAACAGAAGAGACTGGTGCACATGTCCATGCTACAGAGAGAGAAAAGGCAAGCTGCAAACTCTAATTCACTAAATCAGAATTTTGCACAGGTAAGAAGCATTTTCAAATGAACTAAACCCATTTAGCGATTGAGAAAAGTTTTTCTGAATTGCTGAATGAGTTTAGATATAATAAATGCAGGGCCGGCTCTAGGCTCACGGAGGCCCTGAGCAGGGAGTGTGGGTAGGGGGCCCGAGGCCGCCAAATCCCTGCCAGGGGCCGCCACGCAAATATGTATCTAAGGATATATATTGGCGTGGTGGCCCCTGGGGTTTGGCGGCCCTGTGCAGGTGCACAGCTTGCACATGCCTTAGGCCGGCCCTGATAAATGTGAATCAGAGCAGGATTTATTGGGCCATGTTGAACGAGGGAGCACCATACTCCAGTGGAAATACTGGTGAGTTCTTATTAGAAGAGAGGGATATGATTAAGGTCAGCAAGGGAGATTATGAGCTATTAATAGTTTTTTCACTTTTGTTTTCTCTCCTAGTCCTAGTAAAATTACATGACTAATAGGCGCTAAAATATTGTAAATTCAAAGAACAAGATTGTAGAGCCAGTGATTTGAAAGGGTGAGTCAAAAATACTTTCTGGAGAATTTAGAGTAATACATTTATAGTGTGGTCTCTATATTGAAATAGATGTTGGTTCTCTCCTTTTAGCAAGGATGTTTGAAATATATCTGAAATTGAATCAGGCTAACTAGATCACGCAGCATATACTTCACCAAGGAAATCTAGTGAGGTGAGTCTTAAAATCAGCCAAATGCCTTGGGAAAATATTTTAGATTGAATTTGGTATTTTTTATGCAGTTAAATCTACATATGGGGAGACTCCGCATACAAATAGGTAGAGTTGAAATTTTAAATAAACCATTTTTTCTGTAGGTGGATAACTAAGGCTTAATACTGGTGATTTTCTCCTTGTTTTCTATGGATAGCTATGCGCCAGAATCCAGTCAAATTTCAATAAGATCCTTTGAAGGCAGATACGTAAACAGCAGTTCAATATTCATGGTGAGGACCAATTCGATTATACTTATCATCACAATTGTTAATTTGTTCGATACTCAGCTGGGAATTCTGAAAGAGATGAGGATACTATGAGGGGTACCTCATTATGAGCTCATGGGTATATATCCTTGACACAGGATTAAAACAAACTTCAAATGGGATTCATTTGATTGACATTAGTACATGATTTTCTCCTTCATTAATTTTAAATATTCATATCTTTTTGTATGTGGTAGAATGGATATAGGCAGGGTGACTTTTTGATTTGTATATAGGATTTGTCACTTGGGTGAAGATTAACTATATAAACTTATAGAAACCCATAAATATGACCTTTGTGTTGATTTATTTTTATTTTATTGTTTTATTTCAGCCCTGTTGATGTCCTTTTAGGATGAAACGAGTCAGCTGAAGTATTGTTTGGAATTGGCTTGGAATACAAATTATAATAATAGAGAAGAAGATTGTGACTGCTTTTGTTATATGGATTTCGAACTGTGATCATTGAAAAAAAAGGAAAAAAATAAAAAAGAAAGAATCTTCATGAATTCAACATACTGCCTAAGGACTTCTTATTGGAAGACTCCCAAACATTTTGGACTGTTAAAAATGTTTTGGGAAATTGTTTGGCACTCCTCTGATTCACATTTATTGTCTTAGTTATTTGTGGTACTGAAGTGGTGGACCACACAGAGTGAGCTCCAGTGTTCATTATAATAATCTTTCCACACATCAGTATAATCAACTGGTATGCCCAAGCTGCTTTACCCGAACCGCTTAGATGTCTTAAATTTTGAGTTTAGAAATAGTTTCCGCATTTGCTATTTGGAAGGGGCTTGTTGTGGGTATCCCTTCTATACTGCAATTTGAACCCTGATGCATCAATGCCAGTTACAAACTCTCAATTTGGGGTAGGAACTGATTCACAGAAGGGAAGTGGCCCACCTTGGACCCGTTTATCTTTTGTGTACTGCGGTGGCAGCTTCCAGTTGAATAGGCAGAGAACCAGGGCATGTTCTCACTGAAGTTTCCCAAATTGGAAACCAATATATTTTTTTCTTCAAAGCAGCCTTGTTACTTTAAGAAACTAGGGTTGCTTTAAACAAAAACGTTTTCCCTTTTGGAAATCAATCAGTGGGATTTTGGTCTGCTGTTCTTTGCAGGTCACCACACCTGTAAATGTAGCCAATCATGGCGGTAGGGCATAAATTGCCACCTGTACATTGAATGTTAATTAAGTAGCAGCAGCGGCTCCTCTGCTAAGGTGGAAGAGCGCCATCCCACTGTAGAAAAAGGTTAAAAAAATTAAAATGCAACGTTATTAGGATCTTATTTTCACATTGAGGGAGGTTTACAGGTTGGGGCTGGGCTGTCATCACAGCCGGCAGGGGAGGAGCGGTTGGGGCACTTAAGTGCGCATGACGGGTTGGCCAGCTGTCTTGGGCCGTCCCACTGTGGAAAAAGGAAAAATAAAATGATACTAATGCAATGTTATTACCATTTTATTTTTCCACTGAGGGAGGTTTGCGGGGCTTAAGTGCGCATGACAGTTTGGCCAGCCGTCCTGGGCCCTACAAACAGTCCTGAGCACTTTCCATGTTCCACACCAGGCTGTAATTCACAGCCTAGTGAGGAACATGTACAGGCTCATAGTCCCTGTCTGAGCGCCAAACCACAGCTTGCAGACCAATCACCCCAATGCTGTCATTGTGATTGGCTTAGAGGAGCCGGTGTGTGCTTCCTGCTGGAACAGAAGATGACAGAGGCAAGGTGAGGCCCCCACCCATTTTATTGATTTTTCTAACCACCTCCTGGTAATTTTCACCGGCGCAGGCTATTGTTACACAGGTAATTTGGCGACTCCTTCAGTATTTTGTGATCTATTCTGTTAGCATATAGATCAGTTTGCAAAAACCAGATTGCATTCACAAGACTTTGGTACATAATTTGTTCCCACTTTGAGAATATAAGCTTTGTTCATAAAGCTGCTGGTTTCTAAACTGAGCAGAGAAATGATTTACACCTCATTGCTTTACCCAAAAAGGGCCTGGATGCACATCTCATTCCCACACAGAGAGCAGCCAGTACGTACACTACATTCCATTAATGAGAGAGGAGCCAGTTGCACACCTTATTCCAATAATGAGAGGAGCCACGTGATGGGCACATCTCTCATAATCAAGTAGGAGTAAAGCTGCACACCTCATTTATCCACAGAGGAGCTCTCAAGCATATTTTTATCTCACTGCTATATAGGCACATCCTCTCCACTTCAGTTTACTCATTAGCAATAATTGCACACTGTCAACTGTGACTTGGACGGCTCTGCATGCAGAGTTTGAAGATGTTATCTAAAATCCCCAAATCCTGTCGCAGATCTCACAGTGTACCCTTCTTTGGACCATCCCTTCATTCTGCCAGGTGGAGGGCTGACTGTGGTGCCCTCTGGTGGAGGAATCTACCATTCCCTTGCAAGGTTAATGGAAGAATCAATGGGAGCATCTGCTGCGGAGAAGGTCATCAGCCGTGTGGCAGAGGCAGAAACTCAGCTTTTCATGGCCTTTCTCTTATGATTTCATTTGGCTGCGGATCATGAAATTAGGATAATGGGAATAAAGTGGTAAATGTGCAGTGCTCTCCATCTGCTAAGCAGGCTCAAGGCCATTGTGCACAACAGGAGCCTGAGAAGGCGGGCACAAAGCTGAAATCTTAACAAAAAAGCAGAGAGAGTGTTGGTAAATGGGCTCCATCTGCACTTTCTAATTCAATCACTCTGTGCTGTCACTGTGATGGGAGCCTGTGCTTACCCCAGACTCGACTCACAGAGCAAAAATACTTTAGTATCAGGGCCACTGGGTAGCAGTACCCAAGACTTCTTATCTTCAAGATATAGTATATGGAGGCTTCTATTTGATTCCTCCATCACCACTACGATTCATGAGAATGTGCTTAGATTGGCACATGAGGGGCATCACAGTGGGACAAAATAAAGTTTGTAGATAACTTATTGGTGGCCAGGTTCAGATAGGCAAGCAGAGATGATGGCGAGGGAATGTGTAGAGTGTTCCAATATTGATAGGATTTTCTATGGCAAGGGAGCATTTTATGATAAAGCTTGGGAAGATGTTACCATGGACATTGTAGGACCATTAACACTTTCCGTGCTCATGACGAGCTCAGCTCGTCATGAGGCACGTTTGCGCTGTGCTCATGACGAGCTGAGCTAGTCATAACCATTGCAACGCTTGCACGCGGGGATAATTTCCCTGCTGTGCTGAACGTTCGAAAACGGGCGTGGTCATGATGAGCTCTGCTCGTCATGAGCACAGCGCCACCGTGCAGCGTGACGAGCCGAGCTCGTCACAAGCACGGTGGCACCGCGCAGCCCCCCTCCCCCCGCAACGCAGGGGAATTAACCCCGCAGGGAAGGGGTTTAGCAATGAGATCCGTGGACGTGTTCGGATAGTCTTGGTGGAGATGTTCTCAAGATGGCCTGAAATGAAGATTGGGGGTGACATATATACAATGAGTATTGTCTGTTTCCTTTCAGATATTTTACCAGTAAAGGGTTTAGACTATATTAACTAATAATGTAGTGCAGTTCACATCCAAAGAAATAGCTGAGTTCCTCAAAGGGGGGGTATAATAAACAAGAAATCTTCTTTGCATCATTCAGAAGCTAATTGTATGGTAGAAACACTTGAAAATACCTTGAAGCAAAATATTCAGCAGTTTTGGTATGCTGGAAAAGAGTGTAGAGTTGAGTTGAAGAAGTGGGTGGAAGCTTACAGGGTCACACGAAATGGAACCACTGGTCAGGCACCTTTTGAACTCTTCGAGAACGAAGTGCCAATACTATGTTATGTCCTGCATAGATTAATGAAGGTATGAGTGATGTTGATGATAGAGGTGAGTAGAAAGAGAGCGAACAAGAGAAGTTGGAAGAAAGGAAAGAATATAGAAATCGTTAGGTGACTACAGAGACAATTAAAGTTGTAGTTGGTGAATCAAAGGGCCTGTCAGTCATGACTAGGGGTGGGCGATAAACTTCCTCTGCTGGTAGAATTCACCGATTTTTGCCTACTGCGTCCTGCTTGCAGCACAAAGTTCCGAAAAAACTCCAACCGCTGTGGGGTCAAGTTTGTTTTCACGCACGGCATGCCAGCATTAAGATACCGAGCACAAGTAAGAAAATTGAGAACTAGAACACCTCCAAGTGAGAATTCTCAACACGGGCAGTCATTGCATATTGCTACTGTTTGCAATGAGAAAGCTGCAACTGGAGTAGAAAAACTGCTTGAGCAGCAAAAATAAACACCGACCTCTGGTTCAACACGTGGTGCTGATTGTGCTGAATTTACAGTGCGGAACAAGCTCCTGGTGCTAAAAATCAGTGCGAGCAGACCCACATGGCGAATTCCACGGCTTGTGAAATTCTGCAGAATCTTGCAGAGTTTTTATATAACTCCGCGGAATTCCGAATGTGAAACTCCACGAGTTCCGCCCACCCCTAGTCATGACACATTTTCAGGGTTTAGTAAACCTGTGAAAGTGGTAACAATATTTTGCAATGCTATCAAGACTAAAGGTTCTCTTATTTGAAATCTGAACACAGTTGTAAAATTCTGTAGTTGTGATAAGGAGGAGATGGATCTACAACAAGAAAAGAAGACCAATGCAATCGAGTAGTATACAGAATTGATACAGGAAGCATCAAAAACCAAGTACATAGAAGGACTTTGTGTAATATACGTATAGGCTCAACTGTATATATGTGTTAGGAGGGAGGAATGTGGCATCTCCTAGTTAGTCATTAGTATTCTAATGACTATGATGTAGTTTGAAAAGTTGGAACATTGGAGGGAAACATCCTTTACAGCGCAACATTTACCACGCAGTGCCTTTACGATGCAACTTTTACAACGCAAACCATTACAACGCATTGCACTGGGGGGCGCTCTAGGATAGGGAATAGGTTTAATGTACTATCCAACACCTTCCCTACTATCCACGGGGACTGGAGTTGGAATAGTAAATTAAACTATTCACTATCCAGCGCCCCAAAGCACTATGCGTTGTAATGGTATTTGTTGTAAAGACCGCATTGTAAAGGCATGCGATGTAAAAGTATGCGTTGTAACGTCATACATCCAACATTGGAGGGTATAGATGATGCAAGACTGATGAGGAGTTAAACTGGAAGGAGAAACGGATGAAGACATACATGGTGGGTGAAGCATTAAGTACAAAGCATCATCTTTCATCTGTGCCTGCCCGCAGCTCTATTATACAAAAAACATAGGGGAATATCTTCAGGGGCATAGTTGGGAGTAAAAATCTAAAATGCTCTATATCTGGATATTGCAGATTGTTGTATTTTCCAAGCTTCCACATACATATCTATACTCCTTTTTTTTAGCAATTATTTTTATTGGCATGAATAAAGTACTGAGAAACAACAGTAAATACAGCTGCTTGAAACCATCACACCAAACACGTTGACTAAAAGCTCTGATACACGAGCCAATAAATTCGAGCCCTTAATGCACTTGGATGCTACGTGGCCATCCCCCTTCTGTTTCTCGTTAAGGAGGTGCAGGTGTCAGAGGTACTCTGCTGTGTCATCCACTGTTAATGCCCCAAGCTTGCTGCTGAGATGCCGCATGGCCATGCTGCCGGTTAGAAATTTGGCATTTCTTCGCAGAGTGGAATAATGTGCTGCTCTGTGAGGGTCGGTGAGACGGTGTGATACACCTCTCCTTCCATTCCTTCCTAGGATAGATCCAAAGGTCAAAGCTACCTGACTGCAGGGGCGGCCTTAGGCATGTGCAAGCTGTGCACCTGCACAGGGCCACCAAACCCCAGGGGCCTCCACACCAATATATATCCTTAATATAATAATCCTCTGAGGATGGATACATATTTGCGTGGCGGCACCTGGCAGGGATCTGGCGGCTTCCGGCTCTGTTCCACTTCCAAACACCCTGACCCTACCCTCCTGAGCTCCGGGGGGCTCTGCCCCACCCGGACCCCCCTCTTCCGGGGGCCCCTACCTACGCTCCCTGGCCAGGGCCACCATGAGCCTAGAGCCGCCCCTGCTGACTGTTATCTCGTAAATCCTCCCTGTAGAGGTTTAATGTGCCATGGGATTGTGGCCAATGCCAGAAAAGCATACAAGCAATGGACCACGTGAAAGTGTTCTTTATTGTAACTAGGCGCTGGGTAATCAGTGGAACCCGTTATGAGAGCGGAGCTGAGCAACAGCACAAGAAGCATACTGTTGATTAAAAGAAGCTGAGATAACTAATCACCCTGACAACACACCACTGATTATTTAGAAACAGGAGCTACTATTTACCATGATAATGTACTAATGAATACTCAGCAGGTTCAACTTATTACCAGGCAACACACCAACGACTACCAGACAAAGAGATAAGGGATACTACAAACGAGAACTATAAACAAGAACAAATAACTACCAGGGCAATAAATTCATAAATAACTGGTCTCCAAGTAAACATATTTCCAATAACCTCCAGCATGGTCAACTAACTAACCCCCAGATGCATCAAAGTTATGTTTTGCGAGTCCTTAATAGCGAATTTTAAGGATTCGCTATTAAAGACTCGCAAAACGGGATGCATGTAGGAATCGCAATGTTATTTGTGATTCCTACTGATTCCTTATTTGCGATTCGCTAATTGCTAATCCCAAATAAGTAATGGCTTTCCCATTCATTCCTATGGGCCTAAAGCCCATAGGAATGAATGGGGAGTCATTCCTTATTTGCGATTAGCAATTAGCGAATCGCAAATGTGCCGCAATTTCAAGGGTACCAGGTTGTCCAAAGGACACCCTGTTGCACCCCTGAAATGGTAATGTTCACTGGTGTTGCGCACACACATGTCCCAAGGACATGCGTGTGTGTAATATACAACTTAGAAAAATGCACTAAAGTGCATATTTCTAAGTTTTTGCAATTTACCACGTAGTTTGAATTTGCGGTAAATAGCGACCCCAGATTGCGAATTCGCAATCTTGGAATGGTTCATGCATTGCATTTAAGGAATCGCAAATTGCGATTCCTTAAATGCAATCGCAATTTGAGAACTCGCAATTATTTGCGAATTCTTAAATTGCATGAACCCTTGATGCATCTCAAATGCCATTTTTGCGGGCGCAAATGGCTGAATTTTGCAATTCGCACCATTTGCGCTCGCAAAAATGCTTGATGCATCTACCCTCAACTACCTTGGAGATACACTACCGGTTACTAGAGCATGCAGGAGCATACATTACATCAGGGCCGGACTGGGAACCCAAAGCAGCTCTGGCAATTTTCTCAGACCAGCCTGTGGGGAAGCACTGCCTGGCTCCTGGAGGCTGGACATGTTTGCTTGCTGCTTTTATTACTGTGGGCCGATATTGCAGCAGTGCTGCAAAACTGTCTCCCAGTAATAAAACAGGCCCCTACCACTGCAAAACTGACCCCCATCCTTCCAGCCTCCCGGGGAAACGCCCAATGCCGCAAGGGCCTTGCATTGATGAAGCAGGTGCTGTGGCACTGGACCCAGAAGCCTGGGAGGCCGACTTCCACAGCTCAATCAGCTGCCAGATGGCATATGCCCTTCCTTTCACTAGGGCCCATGGCACGCTGGGTAAGCCAGTGGTGTGTAATGAGCATAGTAACACCTTGCTGTTAGAAAGAATCATGGGCAATTGACTACTCTGGTAACACACTGCTGATTACAAGAAGTGTGGACAACTAACTACACTAATAAGTGTATGAGGAGGCAACAGCTATTGACCAAGGTAACTCAAAGCAGATTACCGGAAACAGGGGAAATGAATTACTCTGAAAATACACTACTGATCACTAGAAATAGCAACAGCTAACAACCTTTGTAGCACATTGTTTATGATCAGAAGAATGAACAATACATGTTTGAAGTATCGCACTATTGTATACCATACATATGGACAACTGACTACCCTAGCATTATACCTCTGACAACTAAAAGCATGGACAATGAACTATCCTGCTAACTTATTACACATTGCTAGATGCTATCGACAAAGAACAATACACTCCTGAATACCAGGAGGACAATCAAGTACCTTATCAGCTCACTGTTGATTATCAGAAGCAGAGACATCTAATGGACCAGCGAACCATATGCAGATTTAAAGAAAATGGCTCAAGAAATAGACTGGAAACAAACCACAAGGCTTAGTTGTGAATCTCTCAATTTGGTGAAGTAATAGATGTAATGAAGACACATGTCTTACTGTCAATTATTAGCGCTTAATACATAACTTCCTTATCGGCTATCTGCAAACACTGAGTCGTTGTTCTTGTCCACAGAGGAGCTCTTGCTGCATAGGCAGAGACCACTTACATCCATTAACTGGATTTTCTGCTTCTTTGATATTGCTTCAGTGGGAGCTCCGGTATAACGCTATAGGTATAACCTCAGCGTGGCCTTCTTCTGATCCTCCTGTGAAACCTATGCTTGTGGTTGGACACGTGTCTAACAATGATTCCATGCAGCAGTGATGAAAAAAGCAGATAAATGCATTAATGAATGCTCCTGTGGGAAATAAAGCCAACCCAGAAAATATGAGAACGAGAGAGCTCAGTCATTTGAAGGGAGCTTTCCAGGATGGTGGACACTGGAGGTGTATTTGGATTTTATTTTTATTTAAATTAGCCCTAACCACTAATTTTACAGCACATTTTTCCAAAAGGTTTTGGTTAAAAAAGCATACATTTAAATGGCAGAATGAAGAAAACGCACTCAAAAGGGTGTGGGAGGCCGCTTGTAATAAGTCTAACCACTGGCAATAGCTCGGGTTAACACTCCAATCCATTTTTATTTCGCTCACCATGCCTCCTGAGCGTGGACCCAGCCATAGGTAAATCAGTCTTGACCCTGCTCCTCTTGGGAACAGTCCAGGCCGAATTCCCAAACCAAGTCCCCCCTGAACTGGAACACCAGCAAACCAGGACCTGTTTTGTCCTAGCTATTGGCTCATCAGCCTGGAACAGCTTGGTTTTAGTCACAAAGTGAGCATGGGACCCACATCTGGGCATACCCATTCCCCTTAGGGTGGTACTTGAAACACACAAAAGGAGATGGGAGGCTCCTTGCAATAAGTCTAATCACTGGCAATGGATGGGGGTAGCAATCCAATCCCATTGTTCTTTTGCTCACCATGCCACCTCAGTCTGGACCCAGTTATATGCAAACCAGTCTCGACCCTGCGCTGCGTATGCCCAAACATGGGTCCCAGTTTCACGGTGTCACGGAAACAAGCTATAACTGGCTGAAAAGCCCTAACTAGAGCGAAACCAGACATAGGTTACTTGTCTTTCAGTTCCGGAAGGACCTCGACTGGCAAGTCCGGTTGGACTGTCCCAATAAGGAGCAGGGTCAAGATTGATTTGCTATGGCTGGGTTCAAATTGAGGTGGCAAGTTGTGCGAAGAACGATGGATTGAGACAGAGCCCCACACCATTGGTTGTGATTAATTTAAGCATTCCATCCATCAACTTGTTGTTTTTGCATTTGATGCCCTAAGTGGGCTGGGTATGACCAGACATGGGTCCCGGGCTTACTGTGCCACTGAAACCAAGCTACTCCTGCCGGAAGAGCCCTAACTAGGGCGAAACCAGTCGTAAGTTGCTTCTGTTCCAGTCCAGGGAGGACCACGCTTCGCAGTTCAGGCTAGACTGTTCCCATTAGAGGCAGGGTCAAGACTGATTTGCATGTGGCTGGGTCCCAACTAAGGTGGCATGCTGTGTTAAAAACAATGGATTGCAATGCAGCCTGAGTGATTGCCAGTGGTTAAGATTCATTCAAGCAGTCCACCCTTCACCTTGTTGTTTTTGTAGCTCTGATGTAAAACTCACAAAATAGTCCACGACCTAGGTGTTCCAATCTAGTTTTTGCATCTTCAAATCCTAAACTACATCAACTTTGAAGCTGATGACCCATTAAATAAAGCCAGTAACTGCTTGAGTAGGTACTACATGAAACCTCTGTGACCTGAAATAAACAAAAGTGAAAAGAACAGAAAGTTGAAAGGAAAATGAAGAGGCAACAAGAGAGTGACGGGAATAGGGGAGTGTAATGAACAGAGAGGATGCGACAAGTGGCCAGTAACAGGGACAAAAACACAAAAAAACTCTGCACCCATATTGACAGATGTTCATTATAATAAGAATGGCAGGGTCTATCTATGGAGTGCGATTACATTAGAGTGGACGAACAATAAGATAGTGTGAGTGTCACTTTGAGTTGTTATCTGTCTAAACTATGAGTATGTCTGTCGAAGTGTCAACATCAAAAAGTGCTTTTATAGGGGTGGGCGTAGTTCACTTATTTACATGTAGCGTAATCAAGCAGAATTACCCACAAATTTAGCAAGATTGTGTGGCTTATATGAGAAGAGTAAATCTTCATTTAGAGCTATTTTGTTAGTGTAAAAATGCCCTGTTGCATCCAAAATAGATGTAAGAATGCATTTTGCACTAAGAATATAGCAAAAAAATACAAAACAACATGAAGTACAACACAAGCAGCAGCTTGCAATGACTGAATTTGAAAAGGATACTTCAAGGGGCAACTAGATTAGACCAGCACTTACTAATCAATGGAGAATACAGGAATCCGCAGATCTTATGTCACCGCACTGGCCAAATGGGAGGATATCCTCCGCAAGACGCACCATGAGTAACTCCCTAGTCAACCGACAAGATATAAATGAACTATCAATCAAGGCCCAACTACAAGCCCATACAGGTAATCTTGCCCTCACGGGCCAAGTGGTGGAGGAGGTTGAGGAAGTGAGAGGAGTTCAAAGTGAGGAGGTGCACGGAAATTTTTATTTTTGTACTAAAGAAAGTTTACCCGTGCAGGCGTATGAAGGCCAACAGAGGTTGAACCCAATATCCACAACTCCAGTCATTTATCATCTTGCTAACGGGACTCGTTCAAGGCCCTCAAGTAAGAAGTCTAGAGGCCTCAGTCAGTAACTGAATGAGTTACCTAAGCTCCAAGTTTTATCCTGGAACATTGCAGGTTTCTCTTCCAAACTAGACAACCCGGAGTGGGGAGAATTTACACAACATAATGATATTTGCATGTTCCAGGAAACCTGGGCCAGGGAGGTCACCCACATACAAGGTTATCCAACTTTCAGCAAAGCAGCCACATGTGGGGGAAGGGGAAGAACAGCGGGGGCCTTTGCACCTGGATTGCAACGCACCTAGGGTGCTCAGCAAAACAGGTAGAGACATTCTCTAGTGATATTCTTTGTGTTATTCTGAGTTTTCCTGCCAGGGTCAAGATAGCTGTGATTAATGTCTAGTCCCGTCCAGTAGGGTATAGTCAAGAGTCTTTACTCTTGGATCTTTGTCATCCTTTTTGCCTACCATCCTTGATAATAATTTGGTAATAGTGGCCGGCGATTTTAACTGTCTGTATGAACCTTTGAAATATTTGGATGCAGGTAATCCAAGTGAAGAGGACTTGCACTGGGCCATTCCAGAGCCCAATGCCCCAGCAACTTGGGCTTGGACACCACTGGTAATCCAAATGAATACCCTTTCATTGAATCTTTCCCTCAGGGCATGTAATGGGCATTCTAAATCTGAGTCCCCAGCAAATTTTACATATAATACCGGGTTGCCTGGCTATCCTAGATTATATACTAGTGGACACCAAATCATGGCATTGGGTAATAGATTTTAAGATTGAGCCCAGACACGATAGTGATCATAATGCCCTGATTCTTGAAATGGTTCTGCCTCACACCGGGGACGTTTCTAAGGGCCATTCTTTACTTGCCACTGGGCTAACCCTAACTTGTCGTAGGAGGATAGTAAGATGGCCTTCACTCTGTCAATTCCAAGACAAGCTAGCTTCCCTCTATCAAACCGTTATCACATTTCTGAAGGTTGCTAAACAATTGAGTGGGACTGTTCACTGCATCACCAAATACGATGCAGTGCGCGCAACAAAATTTGTTTTATTTATTTAAATGTTTACTTACCTGTTAAACTCCGAAATCCATACATTACTTCTCCCCACCCTGCCCCTCCCCACGTCACCGTCCTGCAGAAACTCCTACTACCGACCGTGGCTGGGACTGTTGACCTTTCTAGTTCATTTATTGAAATTGCGGAAAACCACCAAGGTCTAGTAACTGCTCTGGCCAATAGTTTCCTCCCCCCCCCAATACACAATCAA
The DNA here is from genome assembly GCF_964261635.1 of Lissotriton helveticus. Taxonomy (NCBI): domain Eukaryota; kingdom Metazoa; phylum Chordata; class Amphibia; order Caudata; family Salamandridae; genus Lissotriton; species Lissotriton helveticus. The sequence continues at coordinate 1,288,202,472 of NC_136061.1, forward strand.
AGGAAAAGGGGGCATTCAGGCACCCCTGGTACGTTGGCAATTGTCGCAAGGTCAAACACACTCTTGTCCTAGACTTTAAATCTAATGACAAATTGCAAATAAGGGCTAAGCGACTAGCCTACAAACTTATTGTTAAACTGGCAAAAAGAAATTGGGAAGAGGAAAAATGGGAGAGCCTAAGAAATGCATTAAGCACTAGGCATATGAGGACTTTCTGGAATGTAATAAATACTGGTTCCACAGAGGGAAAATCTGCTATAGAGCCAAACCTAGGGGCAGAAGTTTGGAAGGCCCACTTCCAGTCTTTATATTCTAAGGTAGAGGTTGATGAGGGGCAAGTTATAAATGAATATTCTCACCCCCAGTTATCTTGCTCCGACACCCCAGCTATTTCCCTAAAAGAGATAACGGATGCTTTAAGCCGGGTAATTCCTGCAAAGGCCCCAAGTCTAGATAAGATCCCCGGTGATCTTTTTCGCACTATACCCAGCATCAGGGTCCCGTACTTATGGATTCTATTTAACGCTATACTCTATGGAATGGCGATCCCCACGACTTGGTTGGGGCAGAAATCATCTAGATTTATAAAAAGTGCTCACCTCTCCATCCTGCAAACTATAGGCCCATCAGCCTCATTGATGTTACTCAGAAAATATATGCACAAGTTCTGCTGGACCGATTACAGAGCTGGATGGAGGAACATACCATTCTAAGTCCATATCAGGCCAGTTTCAGAGCAAAAATGTCCACTATCGACCAAATCTTCAGGTTGCAATTACTGCACTCGAAGACTGTAATCTTGGAGGGGGCAGCCTCTATATGATATTTGTGGACTTAAAATCGGCATTTGATTTACTACAAATGGAGAAATTATGGGCTATCTTACTAGACGTGGGTGCCCCCAAATCTCTGCCACCATTTGAAAGGACTTCATGAACATAATTTCGCCCAAATTAGGTATGGAAAAAATGGAGAGCTTACTGATCGCATACCTATAGATACAGGCGTACGACAAGGGTGCGTATTGGCTCCGACCCTCTTTTATTTATTTATCAATGGTCTAGTGGAGGCTTTGACAGCAGGGAGGGATATAGATGCCCCAAGGTTGGCAAACCGCAAGGTACCAGCCTTGATGTTTGCCGACGATACTCTCCTGCTGTTAAAGTCCCCTATGGGAATACAGAGGGCTCTGGACACTTTACACTCATTCTGCAAGAGTAGGGGCCTGGGGATAATCAGAAAACTAAATATATGGCTTTTAATGCAGGGCACTCTACACGACCCAATCCCCAGTTAGAAGGGGCATTTTAGAGAAATTTTCAGTTTGTGAATATTTGGGATTGTCACTCACCGAGAAAATGGAGTGGGGTGCACAAATAAAGAAGGTAAGCTTAAAATTGGCACAGACAGCCTGGGGTTAGCAAAGATACAGAAGAAGTGTACATATAAAACGATTGGGCAGGTGTTAGAAATGTATAAGACACAAGCCAGAGGGGCTGCTTTGTATGAGGTGGAAATCTGGGGCCATCGGCCATTTGACCATCTTTCTAAGATTGAAAATTCCTTTGCTAGACAACTATTGGGTCTTCCTAAAAGTACACCACTCACGCCACTTCAAATGGACCTTGGAGTTGGCCCGATCGCAGTAGAGGCCGCCCTTAGACCCTTGTTATGTTGGCGTCGTCTATGATATTTCTGTGCAAATTTCCCCCTCAAATTACTCTTAATAACAAGAGCAGGCGCAATTGTACAATTATTGGTAATTTTGTGCCAAAGAGCAATGCGGAATTACCAAAATTACTCAGATTACTCCAGGGTAATTCAAATTACTCTCAGGCTTACTTTTTAACTGATATTTATGCATTTGGGTGAGTAAGTACATTTGTTTCTGTGAGTGTTATTTTCCATGCCTATCTACCAAGCCTCTGTTTCTATAGATTGTAAATGTACTCTGTCCATGCAATGTGTATGTTGTCTGTTCCTCTTTATGTCATAGGTGTCTTTGTGTCCTTATGTTTTTCTATATATGTCCATCTACGCGGTTTCACCAGTTTATGTGCTCAAGTGAAAAAAATTATCTGATGTGTCCCTCACTTTATATTTTTGAGAGAGAGAGAGCGAGAAAGAGAGAGAGAGAGAGAGAGAGAGAGAGAGAGAGAGAGAGAGAGAGAGAGAGATTGCAACTCTGCTTCAATTTGTGAATTTGCACTGGGCGCATGGGTACTGAATTAGTGCTGGGGAAATTGTGTAATATTTTCCTGACAAAATGTCACCTACTTCCATTGGACGTGGGTGCATAGGTAAAATTAAAAATACGCAAAATTGCATAGTGCAAAGTTTTGAGAGATTTAATAAATTTTGTCACTCGAAATTCGGGAAATTTATTAAATTCGTAGGTGTAATTCGATTTGGGCAAAGACCTTTTGTAAATATTGCCTAAAAACTTTTACAATGTGAAAAACAATATTTGTGGAACTTTTGTCAATTTTCCAAAGGAAAAGTGCTTGTCAGAAACGTAAACTCATGCCTTGTGTCTTGGACAAAAATGTTGTTTAACTTAGTAGGAGAAGGAACAATTTGCTTTTAGATATTGAAGAAGTGGGGTGCTAGTCGTTGAAACATTACTCTTTTAATGACAATGATAATTGATGTACTTTTCACTGATATCGCTTCACCTAGTCTATACCTATCTCTTATTGATCAAATCAATCTTTTATGCCTCTTCCTCGGTGACCTAGGATTTCATGTCAGCCTTACGTCTAATTCACCTTACTTTTTGATTAGGGTCTAATCCACTGCACCAATGTTAGTTAGATGTCTCTTCTCTCAAAAAGAAAAATATATACATCAGCTATACCACAACTGGGACTGGCGCAGCCAGCCGCAGCCTGTGCTGGTAAGAAAGAGTAGGAGGGCCGGGTGGGAGGTATTACGACAGATGACCATGAGGGAAAATATTTATTTATTTTATTTTCCCTCATGGCCTTTTGTTGAATGCCCCTAACCAGTCCCCACCGCCTCACCGCTCTTACCTACACGGGCCGCGGCTGGGAGCAGCACTTTCAACAACATAGCCTCATATTCTCCCATCAGCATCACTACATTTAGCACAAGGTGCAGTTCTTCTCCCCAAAGTCAGATTTCATCTTCTAGCTTCCACAAAGTCATGGATACTGTGTGCGTTTTCAAATATAGTTGTTGCATCTTTCTCTACCACTCCAGTATCTAGCCCCAGCCCCACTCGTTCATGACACCAAAGTTTTCTGCTGTACACCAAATTATATTTTTCAATAATTACACCTTAATTAAGTTCCCTGTTTGGGACATAGGCTACTGATTGTGTAAATGCTGATTCCACATTTGCTGTTTCCAGTTAAATGGTTTATTCCATGCTCTCTTCTTTCGACAAAGGATTTTACAATTACTTACATATTGGTAGAGCTCCCCTCTTACACACTCTCCACATCACGTAAGAAACACTTCTTACTACAAACTAAGGTACAAACTGTGTTGCTGAAAGGAAAGTAACAAAAAGAACCTGACAGTCGTTTACACCTTTTGCTTCACATACAAGTGACTGTAGTTCCAATAAGGCCTATGAAATAGGCATCAATATTCCCAGCTTTCCCATTGCACTGTTTGACTTCAGCCCCATATCCAAATGAAGCCTGTCTCCGATGCTCTGCCAGTGGAGAGGGTTTGATCATTTTCAATAAATCATTAGAGAAGTGTATTCGATAACAACGCAATATCGTGGGTCATTGTACGACTGCAGCCTTGGATTGTAACCACTGGACGAACATGACACGTCTCTGTAATCGCAGATCAAGAGTCTCTAGCCTTTTGTGTGATAACATAACATGTGTATTTGTAAAGCGCATGTTCACTTCTACTGGGGTATCTTGGCGCTGAATAACAGATGTTTATTCTTACCCAACTCAATAGTACTGATTTTATCGACCTCAGATGGATGAAAGGCTGAGTGGACCAGCTGGGATTTGAACCTGTGCCAATGAGGTCGAACACAGGCCCCTGCAGTGGATGCATTAGCCCACTGAGCCACCAGATCTACTTATGCTCCATGAAAACCATCCCGAGCCACTAATATTATTAGTTTCATATCAGTGACCACATCAGATTGGATTACATTAGTGGGCACCAAAAGCAACATTTTACCTCATTGTATCCGGCACGGTTTCCAGCAGTAGCATAAAAAAGACTCGTCAATGTAGAATGTCGCCAAGTGGGTAACGCTTAACAATAGCTACATTGCCCTTAGTAATAAGGTAATCATATGAGGAACACACTTCGCTTAGGGCTGCATAATTCAGCACTCAAATATTAACTTTAAATGTATTTTGGAAATTCAGCCACTTTTCTCCAAACATCTGCTTATGAGCTCTGAAAATAAACACCTTTTCATCTCAAATACGCGCTTTTCATTTTTGTTATACTTATATTAATTCACCCAAGCAGAAGCTTCCAACTTTCTGGTCTGAGCAAAGGAGAGGTACTTATAGGTAGCCGGGTAGATGCCAGCACCTCACTAGCAACTTGCGGGAGGAGCCTGCTGTACGTCATTCTTCTGACAGCCTTCATCTACAGTCCTGCATCTCTAAACACACTCCCCAAGTCTACAACAAGGAGCCTCTGTCGAGGACACTGCTGTATTCCAACAGAATTTCAAGCTAGAGCAGAAGATGGCAGTCCCCTGTATTCTGAAGTTTATCCATGTGTCCACCCCCCCCAATCCTCATTTACATACTTGTTTTCTTATCCTGCCCTCTAAATCTAAGTATGCAACGGGCACACGATTGTCAGATATATGGCCATACTGCATTTAATAATGTGTTATCAATTAAAGAACTGCCACCTTATAGGGACAGCCATTCATATTTCACTTATGTGTCTGTTTACCAGAAACTGGCATCACCTGCACACTGATATGCAGAAAATCTGGACCTAACAGCATTTCAGGAAGGTCGAAGGAGCTCAAATTCTTTCCACTTCACTTCTTTTCTTGTTCTTCCCTATGTTTAATGAATGTTTTATTTATTCAAACTAATGTAGGGCAGTGCCCCTCTTAAGTGTCATGTACCGTTATCAATTATTAATCTGGCATAAAAATATAATTAGCACCATCATTCCTTGGTTCTAAGGCATCTTTTTGCAAGAGAAGAGCTGTGCATAGGCAGAACGTGCATTCACCCCTCCAACCCGTGTTCCTACTGCAACTCAGTAGCTGTCTAATAAAGACCCAAAGGGATTCTGGGTACCGCAGGAATAAGATCCTGTTACCTTGCAGAAATGCTGACAGCTTCTTGGGACAACTGCTGGGCCTCCCTGCCGCTCCAGATGCCACATCACCACAAATCCCTGCGCTAAATTGGCGCACTCTCGACAGCCTGGTGGCAGAGATTCTATCAGATTCTAATTCGAGGGTGGGGTCGAGCCCGCTGCAGCGGGACCCATCGCCTCAGCGCTGCACTATAAAGTGTCCCTTCTTCTCTGGTCAAGCATTCAGTGTGTTCGTGGTGAGCCTGTTTCGGAAGGAAATTTACTAGTGTGTACGCCCCTGATGAGAGAATAACAGGTAGATGAGATGAAATCTCATGTCTTGGACACGTGCCGCGGACAGCCCACAGGGCGCGGGGGAGGGACAAATACCTTTCTGTAAGTGACATGCATTCGATGTGGTGCTGACTATCAACACAAGATGGAGACCCTGGGTACCGTTTCCTGCATAGACAAGCCTATGCAGCATCCTCTCCAATGGACTTTGGTCCTTGTCCACCCTCGGTTGTCCCAGTGTAACGGTAAATATGACAGCTGATAAGTGCAGGGCAGTTGTAACAGCATTATAGGACCCCTGGCAAAGCAGGACACTAGGCCCTGCCTACACAACCACTCACAGGAATAAAAATGTCTAACTGAAAATGAGTGTTAAATTCTGGTCTGCATGGGGCCCCTATGCTTGTGGGGCCCCCGGACATCTCTCCAGCTTGCCCATGCATAAAGGCAGCACTGCCTAATGGGTACTGGGAAGTATGAGTGGTGGCAGTCTGTGCTTACGCACAAACTTCTCTTAACAATACTCATCAGTGTATGTCCCTAAACGCATTACTGACAGCAGGGCTGACCCCACTGAGGACTTCATTTACACACACTTGTCAGCCCTTTGCTGTGAGAGCCGTTTAAATGGTGTCATCTCCCACACTGACCCCCTCTCTGTTCAAACTCCTGGCGACCCCTGTGTAAGGTCATGGCTTATAGACTTTGTATCTCTTAGACTTGGACTGGCCATGGTACACTTGCCTCTGCAGCCCCTTGCGAGGAAGCCCCTCTCACAAATACCTGATGATGCTCCACGCTGACCTTAGAATGTCACTGAGACCCCGTCATTGACACTGGAGACACATAGTACCTAACACACCATTGATACATGCACCATAACAAACCATCAAAACATGCCCAGTAGAGCCACATAATAATGCGAGCCTTCCTACCTGAGGATGGCGTTCTCCCCTTGCCGGACCGTCACGTTGTCCATCGCTTTCGGGAAGGTGGCATCTCCGCTGCGCACGGGCACTCCTGCGGGCACAAGGAAGAGCAGTCTGAGAGACAGGACGACCAGGCACCTCCAGGGCAACACCAAGTACCCACCGACACCCATCCTTGGCAGACACCACCTCACCAGAACACCACCACGCGTGCCCCTCCTGCTGGGCACAGGGAGTGGCAGGAGCCCAGGGGGGTCAGAGAATAGGGGTAAGATCTGAGTCAACACAACCCCACCAGGGACACACCGGACTGCGTGCAAGGCTGGACTCCACAGGGTGGAGAAGCAGATGCCAGGCTGACTCGAAAGAAATCACAAGCCGGTCCCAACAATTAACAGTTCCGTCTGTGATTGCCTCAGATGTCAAGGAGAGAGCTCCGGCTGGGGGTGAAAGGGTGGAAGGGGGGCTGTAAACACTTCAGATCACCACTGGCGGGGCAGGAGGTTGTCAGCAGCCAGCGGAAACAATTCCAAATATTGAATTCCGGAGTGATGCTAGCGCGCTCTCATCAGCAGCGGCAAAAAGACACCAGAACTGAAGGAATGCCAAGCCCTAGGGAAGCCAGCGAGGGGAAGGCGTGCAGGTATGCAAGGGAGCATCAGATGTTCTCCTAGACACCCGTTAACGGCTACAAATCCAGAATGTCAGCCCGGGCACTGCATGTGCAGCTTCCGCCGATCCCAGCCAGCAGGGGTGCACTGGGAGCGGTGGGAGCGGTGGAGCCGCAGCAGGCAGCGCCAGCCCCGCGCCTCTCCTCTCTGCTCCGCGGTGGGGGAGACGAGCTGCTGCCGCGGCCAGCTCAGCTCAGCTCAGCTCTGCGGGAGGTTCACAAACTCTGCTCCTGGTCCCCTCCTGGTCCAGCGCAGCCTCCGAGCCCCGGGATCACACACACCGACTCCGTCTCCCCTGGTTGTCATGGCAGCAGCCCCATCACTGACCAGCACACTCACGCCGGAGCAGACACTCCGGAGAGACTTTACACATTCATCTCGGCGAGGGCAGCTCGCTGCAGCCCCGGCAGGGGTTAACCCTTTCAGGGCCACGCTCTCATGGATGTGGGGACATGGGGGGTCTATGAGCTTCCCTCCATTGCATTCCCTCGAATCGCCGGGTTCGTTGGAATTGAGGGGCTCCACCAGAGCCAGGGTTTAATTCTATCGGTGATGGCTCAGGGATACAGGTAGGTTTGATCTGTTTCACAGCGCAGGGCGCCTGTGAGTGTCACAACATTCAATCAGTGTTCCAAGTCCAGGTCATATGCAGACAATAAGTACACTGGTGTATACAGGTGTTAAGGCACGCATCTGTTAAGATGCGAGGTAAGGGGCGAAACCTGTGAGAATCAGCTTAGGGAAAAGTAACAATTGTCTAGTCAGTTACTTGGGTAGTGGGAAGCACTACCCAAGTAACTGACTAGACAATTGTTACTGTAACGCGCAAAGAGGGAGGGGCATAAGTGAAGGAGCACAAGAAAGAGGGAACGGGTGATAAGAAAGGGAAAAGGTAGGGACCAAAGGGAGGACAGGAAGGTGTAATGAGGAAAAGGAGGAGGCAGAGGTGAGGAAAGAAGCAATAATTATTTGATGCTGCGCCTTTTTGTGCTTGTGACGTCCAATGGGCAGTTTTAATGCGCCGCAAGCGAACACCAAGAAGAACCAAAAGCGAGTGATGTGGAGAACTGGAGATGACGATGGAACACGAGAGGGTGAAGTAGGAAAACTGAGAAGATGAAGGAGAGGATATGAGAAAACATGACATTTAAGAGGCAACTGGACAACAGTAATGAGGGAATGGAAGGGACAAAATGATGATCACGAGAACGTGAAGGAGGGAATAAGACAGGCGGGAGTATAGAACATGTGATAGAAAGTATAGAACATGTGATCGTGAATGAAGGAATTGCATAGAATGATCCCAAAACAGGTGATAGTGAATGATGGAAAAGAAAAGAGTGAAGATGAATAAGAGAGGGTAAAGTGTGGACCAGAAGAGTGACATAGGTAGAAAAAATAGTAGGCTGATGGGTGACAACAGTAGAGAAAAAAGATTAGAAATGTTTATGTAGAGACTAGGAGAGAGTGAAGAACAGAACACAAGAAAGAAAAAAAGCAATAGAAAGCATAGTTTTAAAAAAGAGACAACTCTGGGAAACAAGGGTTCGGGCAAAGGCAAATGGTGCCACTCACACTCATCCACCAAGTGTCTTGATCTCAGTCCTTCAGTCGTACACACACTTTGGGCCGCATTTGCTAAGAATTGGCATAGGTCAGAGCAGCAGGTTTTCTTGCGGTGCTACCCTATGCCAATGTTAAAGGGCAGGAATGCACCCTTATTTATGAAATAAGGTTCATTCCGGTCCTTTCCCCTGATCTGGCGCACAATGTGCTGCCTAGCACCAGCGTCGGCACCCTTGTACCATGGAGCAAGGATGCCTCCGCTGGAGACCGGAATGTTTTTGTGCAGCAAGGGGCACGTTCCTGCACAAAAACAATACCAAAAGCAAAGCAAGACTGCTCATAGCACTGCCTTGCCTTACTCCATATCTATGAGGCCATGCAAAGCCACGCAAGGTGGCTTTGCATTGTATCATAGATATGATTTAGAGTCCTACGCCACTACAGTTAAAAAAAAAAGTGACACTCCAGGAGTGCAGGCCTCCTGTAAATAAGTCCCTTAGTTTCCCTGGTTCGACCCAAAATAAGTAGACCAAGCCACTGAAAAAGTTTTTCTTATGAGTTAACTTTGAAACCATTTTCCTTTCAGCATTAAAATTGATTAGATCAATGTTTTTGAACCGTTTTTCTAAAATACATAACCTAAAAGAGGCTTGATAGCCCTGACTTTAAGTGAAAAGCTACATGTAGAATCCTTTGGGAACGTTGGGTAAAAATCATAGTATTCAGTAGGCCTGGGCGTGAAATGTGTCTCTGCTCCCGGAGTTTGAAGAGTTTTTCCGACTCCACGTAGCGTGTGGGGTTCCAAAAAACTCTGTTCCATGGGGGTTTTTCCTTGTTCGTGCTCACCAACATTAAGTTGGCGAGCACAAGCAAATACTATCTTACTCCGGACCACCTCCCAGTGAGATTTCTCAAAGCGGGAAATCGCAGTTGGTCACTACCGCTCGCAGTGAGAAACTTTCCATACGCGTTGAGGAAGCTGCTAATTCAAGAAGTACTAACACTCGAGTGGCAGAAATGAGCAACGCCCTCTTAAATTGCGCGTGGTGCAGCCTGATCTGATTTTCCAGCACAGGACAAACACCTGGCACTAAAAATCTGTTCAAATGGCGCAACCCAAGCACTCCGGTGCTCTTGGCACTCTGCGTAGTGCAGCAGTGTTTTTTGGTCAATTTGAAGAGTTCCACATAGCGGAACTCCGCCCAGGCCTAGTATTCAGGAGAAACATTATAAGTTTGTGAAACAGCCACTTAACAACTTTGTACTCTTAATCTGAATTACAAAACCTTTGCCCACTGCAGAATGTATTTGTGTCACTACTCTGCTCAACTTTCGCCATGGAGGTTGATCAGTTGCGGCTCGCAAAGGTAACGCTGTGGGGCGGGGAGGCGGGGTGGGGCTGTGTGGGGGTGAACAACCTCTACAACGCAGTCATTACATCACACAACCTTTACATAGCAGTCATTACATCTCAACATCCTTTACATAGCATGTCATTACAACGCAGTCATTACATCGCAGGTCACTACAACACATATCATTACAATGCAGGCATTACATTGCAAGTCATTACAACGCATACCATTACAAAGCATAGTACACTTGCCCTATCCGACACTTACGCTACTGTTGCACTCACTGGAGTTAGAATAGTAATTTTTACCCCTACACTATCCAACACTTACCCAACTGTTTCACTCACTGAAGTTAGAATAGTAATTTTTACCCCTACACTATCCAACACTTACCCTACTGTTGCACTCACTAAAGTTAGAATACTCATTTTTACCCCTAAACTATCCAACACTTACCCTACTGTTGCACTCACTGAAGTTAGAATAATAATTTTTACCACTACACTATCCAACACTTACCCTACTGTTGAACTCACTGGAGTTAGAATAGTAATTATTATCCCTATATTATCCAACACTTACCTTAAATGTGATGTAATGGTATACATTGTAATGGCATGCATTGTAAAGGTATAATGTGATGTAAAAGAATGCGTTGTAAAGGATGTTGCAATGTAAAATCTGTGTTGTAAAGGCATGCATTGTAAATGTATTTGTTGCAATGTCATACATTCTTGGGGGGTAGCGGAGTCTGACATACAACGGCAAAGGTAAACCTAAATAAATAAATATCTATCGTCGTATGTCGAACTTCACTCCCCTCTCACCCAGACCCGCACCCGCACCCACCCCACCCCACATCGTTACCCTTGTGAGCCACCACTGAGGTCGATATACACAGAGGTTGCACAAATTATGTAGCATCTTTAACCAAGGCATCAGCTCCCTTTTAACAGCATTTCTTTATAGAAAGAAAACTTTAAAAAAAATTTAGAGTGCCAAATTTCCTGCAAACAAAATAAAAAGTACAAGCAAACATCAACCGCTCTTATACCAGGAAGAAATTAACAATTCCCACAGGTTCCAGAAAATGGAAACTTTAGACACTGTTAGTGGAGTTAAAATTCCTCACACATCCAATTGCCAGCAATTGTCCAGAGTTCCCTTGAAGGACAGAGTCGCCAACCTGAATTTGGCCGAGCTGGCTGTTGCCACAGAACTCCATCCTCCCAATCCATGCTAACGCACATGATCTGGTATAAAGCCAGCGCTTAATTTGTAAAACAAAAAAAAATTGTAGGGGCCAAATTTATAATGAGCCTACTGCTTAATTCATGAGTTGCTGAAAATAATTATGTTGGCATGTTTGTTCCACCTCATTCTAATTTCCTCCACCACCATCCACTTTATATCACTTCCAGTGTCTTCCATTTCACTCTTGTGGCTTCTTCTTCATCACTTCACCCTCCTTTAACCAGTGTTTTCCTATCTTTCTTTTCCTCCTCCCTTTTCTGCCTTTCTCTCCCTTGTACTGCCTCAATGCCGATAATGAAAAATAAGTCCTGGAACCCAAAAATGAGGGCTTGTGCATGCCACCACCTGCAGCCACCAACAGAAAGTATGCACTGAGTAGAGCACAATGAGTGAAGAGACATAGACTACCTATTCACAACTGACTAGCAGAGGAGACCTCAAAAGGAAAGTGACATACTCATGATTACAGCTTTTCTTGTATATATTGTGACAACGTCTTAATCTTCCAGATCATGGATGAATGTATTGGCAAACTCCCTCAGTAGGCTGACACCTTAAACTGTGGCAGTTACACTTAAAGCTTTGGCATGGCACTGAACACCCCAACCTTATAGTGGCATCAGGTCATCAGAATGTCTCCTACTTTCCCCATACGTTAATTTGCCTGTGTTCTAGAAATGTCAAACCTCTTCTTTGCAAGCACACCATACCCGCTGTAAGCAATATTCGAAATAGATATGTTACTGTGGTTATTTAACAAGGCTTGTACCAGGCAAGTGGGTGGGAGGCTAAATTATTGCCATAACAATACAAAGGGAGTCAATCATGCAAGGTTACACCAGCCAATGGGGGGTATTTGCATTCTTCATTGGCTATAAGAAAAAGTTACAGATGTGGGAAGGAGGGGGCTGGATAAATGGGGGGGGGGGCATTAGGCCTGGGTGACATTTCCTCTATGCTGGTGTAATCTCACATCATTGCACATTAAGCATGTTATGCCAAACCCCCAAAATTATACCATAATGCAAAGTTTGTGGCAAACTTTTGGCACAAGAGCACAGGATCTGTTTGCACCACCAGAGCACAATCGGCTGTTATTCACGAAACTTGTGTTTTCTTGCGCAATTTGTTTAGCACAAAATACATTTTCGTATTCAATAACAACCATGAGGGTGCATTTTGCACTAAAATATAGTTTTAAAAGTGTTGCATAACTTAGCATACTTTTTGCAGATTTGCGCTTAATTATGCAAAAGCAAATGTCTCACATCTCGCACACCCATAGATAGGGTCCACTTGTAGGTGGTAAAAAAAGAAAGTAGAAGTGTGAGGGGTGAGTTATTTCCGGATAGAGTCAGAGAGGCACATGAAGGCACTCATGAGATGCCGAATAACCACTCTGGCAAATCAAGATAAAATATAGAGCTGACAATCTGGAGGGCGTCCTATTCCTGATCCATGATTTTCAAATCGTCATGGAGACAGAGATGGACGACCCCAGAAAGCAGGCCTGCGGCGCACACCTCACTATGACTGGCGTTCCTGTGGGTGTTTACACGCCGGCTCTCAGATTCCACACCAGGACACACACTGATACTTTTCCGTAACACACAAAGGACAGGACCTTCAGGCGTGAATTCCTCAGAGGGCGCCAATGGCAACATTCTCCTGGCGTTGGTACACTCCGAGCTGTTGAGACAGTGGCACCCGCGCGTTGTGTCTTTCCAAACACAGATATGAAAAGGCGCGTCTTCGCAAACAGTAAACAGCTCTCATTCCCTCAGAAGGTTTATGATTGAGAACGCCCCCGTCAGCTCTTCTGGCCTGGATCAGCCTCAATATTTTGTTGCGATTAGCCACTGAAGATGGGGCTGAGGAAGACGAACGCGACGCACCCAACGGCAAACAAAACAATTTGTGACACATAATGGCGTTCTAAGCGGGGTAATTTGGCATGTTTTGCTCTCCCTTAATTGCGCCACTATTACCCGTTTAATAAATTCCCATTGGCCCCTGGTCCCAGAGCTTTCCGAATATATCTGGCAAGCTGGCGCGCGCACATAAATCAACTTGTCACAGCTTGTCTCGTTTCCGACAGCTGTAATTGCTTCAGGATTTTACAATACCTGCAGACAATAGTGGGCCGCATGCACACACGCACATACACACACACACACAGACGCACGGCGTTCTACTTTTCATTCCCATAACTCCAAAGGGACTGACGGGGAGAGAAGGTAAGCGGCAGATCCCAGTGGTGGGAGCAACCAACGCGCAGTGACGACGGCGGCCTTCTCTGGGGAACCGCAAGCGCAGAGCAGGCCACAGGGTTTGGGAGCCTGTTGTTGGAGGGCGCGGTGTGGCTGCTATCTGCATCAGTGGCATCACGAAACTTGAGCCCCTCACCTCCCTCCCTGGCCCACCATCTATCACTTTTGCTGAGGTGTCCCCCGCTCCGTGGGGGCTTTCGTTACGCAACTGATCTGTGTAATATGCAAAAAATTGGGAATAGGGTTTCTGGTGGGGTGATTATGATATATTTCCCAGTGACCTTCCTTAGATTGTGCAGTTTGACGCAGACCTGCCAACCTAAAAAACAAGCCACAGTGTGTGAGAGAGAAGCGGGGACTTGGAGGGGGCATGGCTTAGTGCCAAGAACTTTCTAAGAGACACTTCTGCCTCCCCTGACCAACTTCTCCCCTATGCCACAATGAATGAATGAAGGAATGAGTGTCCAAACTTATAGAATGAACAGCTACTCAGAGTCCGGACGTTTAAGGCAAAGCAGACAGGGGACACTAACCTTACAAGCTAAACATATGGGTTTTTAACAGTTTACAAAAGCTTGCCTCATTAGGCATATTCTAAATTAAAATGGCGGGTGATTCCAAATCAAAGCGACACAGAGAGAAAGGGAAGATCCACCATGTCTTGTCCATTTAGAATGCAAAACCACCGCCAACCGTGCACCCCCGAGTGAAAGACCCGGGGGAGGACAGTACTGCCATTTCGTATCATTGAGATATTGTGTCCTCTTTCTATGAAGGGTACTGTAAGCTAACACTAAAGCTTTAAAAACAATTCTCTTACCGACCGGGAGCCAATGGAGCTGTTTTAACTACAAGTAAATAGAGGTCCACCTAGAGAGCTTATATAAGAGGCGGGCTGCCGTATTCTGCACAACTTGCAAAGTCTGGATCAAATATTCTGGCATACCCAAATAAAGCACATTTGAATAGTACAATAGAGTTAAGATCAAAGCTTGGACAACTACTCTCTGTGCTTACTAAGGAGGAAAGGTCAGAAACTTCTTCAAGGCTTTCATTATCTAAATGTAGTATCAAGAAAGGACTAGCTTAGTTGTGTTGGGAGACTCAGTGGGTACGTATGTCGGCAAACCAGTTGGTTTGATTATGAAGCCCTCACCCACCAACCTAGTTGGTGGCATGCTTCATCATCGGGCCCACCACAGTGACACCGAATGTGTCCCGGGTGTGCTTCGACTCCAGATTACTGAGGAGCTGGTATACTCTGGGCCCCTGCTAGCAGATAAAAAGGCAAACCTGCTGTTTGTTGTCGGGACACCGCAGCAGGACGATAGGTCTCAGGAGCACGCAGATCGGCAATTCCGGTCTTCTCCCCCTGTCAGGTGACCCAGGAAGCTATAACAGCAAACAGCAAGTTAAAGCAGAGGGAATCCCCCTCTAACACGTATAGCACCTTAGCGCGTGCGACACTTTTATAAAACAACACTAACCACTTAATATAGTTTATTTTTCACCACACATACTCATTGGTCCTGAAGAAAGCCAGATGTAAACAAAAGGCCTGGCTGAAACATGTAGACCACACAGGACGTGGGAGCCCATAACTCACTCCACAGCGTCCGTTTGCCTTTTTATCTGCTAGCAGGGGCCCAGACATTAAAGTTATCCATATACCCTCGGGAACTGGGACCCACTGCATAGCTTTTAATTCACTATAACATCCACAACACAGCACACTCAGCAAGTATACCAGCTCCTCAGTAATCTGGAGTCGAAGCACACCCGGGACACATTCGGTGTCACTGTGGTGGGCCCGATGATGAAGCATGCCACCAACTAGGTTGGTGGGTGAGGGCTTCATAATCAAACCAACTGGTTTGCCGACATACGTACCCACTGAGTCTCCCAACACAACTAAGCTAGTCCTTTTTTGATACTACATATAAACCAGGGGATCCGGACTAGCCTACCTAGTACTCTCTCTCCATTTTGATTTGCTTTCATTATCTAAAAGCATGTCCTCACCTTGAATGAAAGTTGACCATCAAACAACACTCCTAAATTCCACGCACCCTCCAAAGGCAGAAGAGAGACTTGCCATTCCCGTGGCCAGCTCCCAACCCACCAAGGCTGTGGGCCGCGGCCAAAAAACAAAAATTTCTGCCATATCTTGGTTGTATTGCAGATTATTTGATCTTAGCCAGCTCATAACTGCTCCATAGAAGCTGAAAAGTTTTCCTTTGCTGAAGGAAAATCACCCAAATAAGAGTCTCTGATGAGGGTAACTGAGTATTATCCACATAAGAAAGGATTTCACTAGAGAGGCAAGCAGGGACATATATATGTTAACTAAGGCAACCAAGTGGCACCCGACAATTAAGTATCTTAACATCAGAAAAATAGGGATTGATCCAAACTGCCTGCTCTTGATGGTTCAGAAATGTAATAAACCACATCAGTGCTACATCTCCCATCCCTAAAGCTGCAAGGCGGAGTAGGATATCATGTGATACAATGTCGAAAACCAGCGAGGAATCTAACAGAATCAAGGCCGCATTCTGACCAAGATCCAAGGTCCTCTTAATGTGCTGCTATTTCCAGAAATGCAGTTTCCGTACTATAATGTGAGCAAAAACCTGGATTGAGAAAGATGTAGAAGCTCTATTGTCCCCATGAACTCTGAGAGTTAACATTTTTACTAATAGCTTTCAAGCTGCCAGAAGGAGAAAGCTTGTTCCAAAATTAGAACAGAAACATTTGCTGTAGGTTTTTTTCAGATGAGGGACAGCACTTGCCCTATTGTAGACGTTAGGAATAAGTCTGTACTGCCAGAAGGACTTGAACAATCTAAGACAGGCTGGACAGATAATATCAACCACCTGTCTTATATTGTGTGGCAGTCAGGGATCTAATGAGGAGCCAGATTTACAATTCAAGAAACTCACTTTTAGCTCCTCCATGTTAGGCGGTTTAAATTGTAGTAGTTTAACTTGTGGAGAAAGTATCTGAGATATAGGAGACAATTTAATGGTGGAGGATGACAAGAGAGTCATCTGTAGCTTAACAATTTGGTCTTCAAAAAAAGTCACTAAGTCTGTAACGTAAGTCCAGGTTAGCCTTAAGAGATGGAGCAAAAGCTTTCGGATTCATAAAGTGAGACACAATTTTAAAGATCTCCCTACATCTATTATATACATCGGTTATCTTCTTAGGGTAAAAATTGGTCTGAGCTAGTTTTAGATTATGATATTTACTTAATGCTTGTTTATATATAAATCATCATCCTTCTCATAGCGTCTTCTCCATACTCTTTCCAACTTTTTACAATGTTTTCTCTCCATGGAAAGCTAATAGGAAAACCATATGGCGGACAGAGAATGCCTCAGCTTCGTATAGGTTTTATCAAAGCTGGAGCATCAGCAGTGGCAGAGAGCCAAAGGCTAACTGCCAACGCATCCTTATTAACATCTCAGGATAGTGTGGGGCTAGAAGTCTCAAACATCCCGCAAGTCAGAAGTCACAACTTTATTCTAGGATCAAGATGATTAAGGTAATTTTAAAGGATCTCCCACCTCCTGTATCAGAAGCTGAACAAACAAAAGCTTGGCCTGACTTTTGCCGGATGTCTTGGAGTTTGGCTCTTCTTACATTGAGCTGGCAACTCACTCTCTCCTGTGGTTACAGCTTGCCCTCCCTGCAACTGTGTGATACTGGCTCTTCACTGGGTGACTGCGTGAAGGCAACCAATATTGTGAGAAACTCAGTGTCACTGTACAAGTTGGCTAGTGTCTTGAAGTGTTATCTTATGAAGTTTTCAGAAAGTCCTGAGTAGCACACTAAGGTGAATCGAAGCAATAAGGCAGGGCACAACATAGCAAAGTCTGAAACAGATCATGCTGAACACAGTGAACAGATGGCTCCGGATGTATGACGTTACAACGCATACTTTTACAACGCCTACCTTTACATCGCAAGTTTTACAACGCATACCATTACAACGCATAATGCTTTTGGGCGCTGGATCGTGAATAGTTTAATTTACTATTCCAACTCCAGTCCCCGTGGATAGTAGGGAAGGTGTTGGATAGTACATTAAACCTATTCCCTATCCTAGCGCGCCCCCCAGCGCTATGCGTTGTAATGGTTTGCATTGTAAAAGTTGCGTTGTAATGGTAGTTCGTTGTAAAAGTTTCGTTGTAAAGGCTGTATACCGATGGCTCCATATGACTGAGACACTGCTTTTCCATTCCCGGACTTTGCTTATACTTATCAATGAATTCTGGGAGTTGTATTCTTGCTTCGTTTTCATTGATTTAATAGAGCCAATTGGAACAATACACCTGCTAACAACTGTATGTAAAAGCAAAGTCCAGGAATGGAAAAATATTGTCCCAGTGACCAGGAGCATTTTGTTACAATATATATGAACAGATAGGGATTTTCAAACGGAATGAGCTAACACTAAAAAGTTCCTTACGTCCATCCTCAGTTTTTTAAAGTCTGCAACCATCAACAGGAGCTGTCAGTCACTGGAAATAAAAGGGGGTATTGCCAAATAGTGCCTTGTGAACAAATGACCTTACTAGATACTTGGGACTAAACAGGAAGAAGGTGAAGTTTCCTCAGAAATTACTTCGCATGACTAATTTAGCCAAGAATCAGATATGATCAGTCAGGCAATGGCTAGTGTCCAGGACCAATCTGGTTCTCACATTACATTAACTTTACAGATAGTACTAATCTGCACTGCGGTGCTATTTAGCACCATAGTACACAGGAAATATGGATTGCTGGATTGTACTACTGAATGTCAACGCCAACAATATCATCATACAAGAATACTGAGGACAGTATGACAAAGGACAAATATTGAAAGGTAAATGCATATAGGGAAGTATTCCTAACTCCACATCTACATCCCTTTAAGATATATGTACCTCGTAGCTGCCTGTATGTGGAGTTTGCTTAGAAAATCTACATCAGCTTAACTGTCGATATTTCTATTTACATTTCGTCCTCTACATTGTGCCCTACAGGTATTGTGGGTGCGATATTCAGGGTGCACACTGGCGTGTTTTTGGTTGGCAGATGTGCTAGACTGCAACATTTCTTTTTATGACAGATAGTACTGTTTCAACTATAACAGAATTGTTGTTTTCCATTGTGGCAATGCAGATAAAACATACTTACCGAAAAAGGGTGTAAATTAGCATACCCTGGCATTTTTTGTAATCATGACACACATTTCTACAGTAAAGAGGTGGGGAAAAACTGAAGCCAACTAACTAGTGCAACTTGGAAGTCTAGTGTGGAAGAGGTGGAGCACGGGGGAGGGGCGAGGAAGAAAGGGTATTGAAAAGGCAAAAGCCAAGGAATCGGAGGACACTGGAAGGAGAACGACACACGAACAGTGGAGCTATAAGAAGGCGAGTTATACAAAGGTGTAAGTGAAAATAGTGAGAACGTTTAAAGATAGCATTATTTCAACAAGTCAGTAGGGGGGAAAGGAGAGACGAGAAGAGGCTGAGTGGAGAATTAAAAGATGGAAAACAGAGGGACGACAAAATAAGTATGTGGGAAAGTTGTCCTATTTGCTCTGTTGTTTACTGTAAAAAAGGGAGATCTGAATTCTAATCTATACTTACACTTTTGCGCACCATCTATCGTATTGTGTGATCCTGTGAACACCGTCCTATCTTCATTTTGCCACTACTATTTTTCTCAAATCGCAGAATGTTTAGAAATTGGTAAACCTGCAAAGTTTGCACTGTTTTACATGATTTTTTGCAGTGCCTGGTTACCGAAGTATATATCACATGGACACAATGCATAAATCTCCAGATACCAACACACCAACTGACATCCATTTCCACAAATGTTTAGCAAACATTCATGAATCAATGAATACAGAGCAAGAGTAATGCAAACCACATGCAATGGAGGGAAGATGAAACTGTGCAGCCGTGGTTACCAGGTGAAGTGCATTGGGAGCTTTAAATATGCACCTTATGGAAGGACTGGACGTTGGGGAATCAATTGGTGATGACCGTCAAGGGCACATTGTTTGACGTGCATCAGAAAAGCACTGGATTATATACCTCATGGCAGTCCTGGGCTATAAGTCAAATAAGCGCTATCTCACAGAAGCACCTGGTGCCATGTCTCATGGGAAGCACCAGGGCCTGTTTTACAAATAGGGTACACTGTTCTTGTTTGCACCACAGCACAACTTTGAACAGGTGCGACAGGCACAAACAGGAACAGTGCACCCTATTACAATGAATGTGTTTCCCCAGGGCAGGTGAAAACTTTCCCCGCCCAGGTGTAACACATTCAGTGAACTAAGGAGCGGCTGCTTCAAAGCCGCTATGTGTTTCTCTGTGCAGGTGGCAACACAGTCAGAGATACCCCTACAGGCAGGTGCAGGTAACGACTGCACACGTTTATAGGAGGCTGCCTGGGGTGTCAATGTGACCTATTGTCACTGCTCCAGAGGGATTGTCTCAGGGTTGCACTGGCAGAGTGACGCCTTTTTATGGTGTACTGTGAGTGGGACTCATTACAGCCTGTTTGCCTCGGCGCCCACATCCGTAATGTGGCACAGGCACAAAGGCAAGGTGAATCCCTCATTTACATGAGGCCATGCTCCCATGCAAATGAGAGAACGCCCTCTGTAGATGGCGCTACATGTGGCTATCTGTATTTCAGAAGGGGATGCACAAGCGTCTGAGGCCCATTCTGTAATGCTATAGTGCCCCAGTGGATCAAAAAACAGGTACACAGACTTGTTGCACCTCCAGCGCACCGTGTGTAATACGTTTCCAGGTGGTTTGTTGCACCGAAGCCCAAGGTGCCCTGACTTATAGGGGCACAAGGTGGTGTCTTCCACAGGCTCTCTTGGTGCCCTGCTTCACAGAAGAACTAGGCAGAATCTCCACCAGAAGCACTGATGTGCCCAGTCTCGTGGGACACTAGGATGTGTCGCTCACAGAAGCAATAGATGCCCTGTCTCATGGAGAACAAGAAGCTGTGTTTTCCAGGATTTGTAGTACCTTGTCGGAAGAGAGGGTGATAACCCTTTTAGGGGTAGAGAGTTGTGTACATCAAGGAGGCACAGCTTTATGTGCACCAGGGGACACAGGATGATGAACAATGGAAGCAGCTGGTGATGTACTAAAGGGGGACATTGATAGACCCTATTTCATGTGTGACACCTTGAACTACTATTGGACTTTTAATTGCAGCTGAAGGAGTCAAACTTGACAAAGACTTATTGTTAACTAAGCATATAGGAGGATAGAAAAAAAAAATAACTAGGCCTGGGCTAAATGTATGTAATTTCCTTTGAAGAAATTATGTAAAATGCAGCAAAAAATACTTGAAATTATGCACTATTACGCAAAGTACCAGCTTCAACATCTCACACTATTTGTAGCGTGATATGCGTCCTCATGTCCAATTTTTCTATGAGGATCCATTTTATGCTACAAAACAGCCAAAAATTTCATGTGACTTGAACAGCCTTTTGTGTTTGATTCATTCCCTTTTTTCCCATGCTCCTGCATTACGGTTTTTACTCGAATGCAGTCACGATTACATGACATAGTGTAATGGTCTAAGCTCAGGCATTACGCATAACCATCACAATGCAAAATGCCAGAAATTATGCAAGATTATGGTAGACACCAACATTTTTACCCATGCCTGCAAACAACATACATTGAGTCTTTATGATAATTTTGTGATGTATTCCTATAGGTTCTGAATCGATCCCCCTATTCCTGACCCTATTCTGGTTAAACAAACCAACAAGTTAACTAACAGTCAGCCCATGAGGCAGAAAACCCCCATGATGCAGATACCGTTATCTGACGCAGTCACACTACGGCACAGGAACGTGTTATCTGATTAGGTCATAACGCTTGCGATCTAATTAGACAAGCGATATTCCTCCAGCCCCTGATAAGGCATACGGAGTTCTCATAACAAATCAAACCTATGACAACCTGGGCAAAACCCTGCGGCCATTGTTTTGATTTCACCGAGAACTTCAGCAAAAGAATGTGCTAACGAGCAAGTCGTATGACATCCTTATTGACGTATCTATGTCCATCCTTACGTCAATCTCGGCACCTTAAAGGTATAAATATTACCGATATTGCCCTATGCAAACACACGCGGTGGTGACGAGACGGACCAGCCATACTTGCCGAAGCCCAGAGCAGAGCAGACCCCGCTGGCACAGCCCCGCCTTCCTGACGCGCTGAGAGAAGCTGCTTTCTCCTGCCGAGAAATCCAGCACCGGCGTTTCTGGGTAGCCCTCACAGGCAGCCTGGAATATCGAGACCAGAGACGAGAGATACCATCCCTCATTCAACCTAGATTCCAGGTACAGAACTGAATAACCCCTCACAGAGAATTCTTTAGTTATTCACTTGGCAAAAACAAACTTAACTTAAACTGTAACTTTCTATTCCCGCCCACGTATTAGGCTTAGGTCAGGTACACGGGGTAGGCGTATTTAGAAACACCAGTTGAGTACGTTTAGTCAAATGTATATGTGTATATAATATATTTTATTCATTTTAAAACATCTTATGGCTTAGAAACCATATCAATGTTTTTACAGTATTATTTTATACTTCTGCTTTTAATGTATGCACTTTACTTAGCTATAAGTATTGCAATAATATCGATCCATTTCTCTTGTATGAGAAAAGAGACTGATCAATAAATAACACCTTTTTATTGAACACGCCCGTCTCTTCCTTTTCTCTACAATCTGATGAGACTAAGAATGCACGTACTGACTGAGTAAAATAAATTGCCTTTTGTTCACACGACTCTCGAGATATACTCTTGATTAGGGGAGAGCAAAGTTGTCATGTTCTATGGTTGTCAGAAACTAAATCCCTTCTTGTCTAATCAGGGAAGTTAAGTCCTTCCTGAACATTCGAGAAAGTTTCTAGTGAACTCTGAGCTAGCTGGCAAACCCAAAACTTTAAGTCTAGTATCGACAATAGTAGACCTAGTTAACGTCTGGTCTAGGCCTTTACTGCTGTAGGTATTATTCCAATGCGCAGAGCCTATTGGGATGATAGGAACTACACTACATGGCGCCCAACGCGTTTGGAAAGGGCGATAAAACTAACGTAAGACATTTAGAGTAACTCAGTCGTGCTTTCTCACTCAGACCCCTTTTCCCATAATACTCCAAAGACGTCTGGAGTGGGTGAAAGGTTATATCCGCCAGACCTCGCAGGAGGGAACTCCTATGTATGGTTCTTGGTATAAGTCAACGTTGAAGGATACACTGTTCCAAAATATTGTGCATCTAATCTTTGTTTCCATAAGAAACCTGATCTGCAAACAAACAAAATAACCATCCTGTCGGTAAAATGGTAGACAGTGATGAAGAAAGAGAGGCAGTTAGATTAGCAACTGAACTCGCAGCAGCTGATGCTACCATGCAGGAAGCAGACCCGAATATAATACTCATTCCGGTCATCAAAAGGAAATCTATAACCATAAAACTTATAGAAAATGGACTGACACCTAGAGGTGGTACAGTCATATTCGTAATTGAGGCACACGAATATCGGCAGACAGAGGTATACTATTCATGGATAAATTTTCCAGCAGCAAATCCTGTAACAAAGTACTTCCACTATTACAAAATAGAGGAACCTCCTGAAACGTACACTCCTTTCGAGGAGGTGGAAGTACCACTCAAATTTCAAGAGCATTTGCTCTTATTTGATGGCGCCCTAAAACATAATAATCACATCACCAGGCTCGGTCCTTTAGGTAGACCAGGAGCAACGTGGCCGGTCCTAGCCGGATACACACCACATCCAGACATCGACGGGATGTCTGCAGCTAACCTGTTAACACAGCTAAAACAATTAATAAAAATACATAGACAATTATTCCAGTATGTGATGCGGACTTCAACAATTCAGCCAGCGATTAAACTCCCACAGCTGACCCCTCACCAGGGGAACACAAATAAAATTACACCACAGAACATCCAGTCCTGCCTAGGTAAAGTACCGGCTAAACGGGAACAAATACCATTCTGGCTAGCGCAGAAAATCACCCAAATAGAGGCGGTGTTTCCAGACACTACCCCGCTAGAAAAGCACAGGATTCTGACTATCTGTCTTCCAATGGGAATCGCACCACACATTGAGGACTGTGACACTTGGGGTACAGTCTTTGCTTCCATCTACACAAAAACGCACGGTGTTCCATCCATTTCGGTAATACCAAATGTGCTAAAACAAATTCAAGATGAATATGGTCCAGAACCCGCTTTAACTCTTGGTATGAAATTACTGAAAGACTTCAAGCAGGTCTCGGCTATATTATTAGCCAACATAAAAGGTGAAGCAGCAAACGTGGCGATCCGCCAGAGGTTAAAAGAGACAGATATAGCAGACCAACCAGCTGAAATTGCCAGAATCATAGAAAAATCCTATGAGGAACTAGGTAGAGATAGTTTAGGTGGAATACCAGTAAAACCGCAACTAATTGAAAGTCCTGAAAAAATATTTTTTAATAATAATTCTACATCACCAAAAAAGAACTGGGATGGAAACAAACAATCCAATCCTAAAGAAAAGAAATTCCAGTCCCGAAGAAGGTCTCCTAGGCGAAGAGAAAAATCTCCGAACCAAAGACACAGGTCACCTCAGAGTGACCCCTCTGGGAAAAGATATAACCTTAGAAATAGGGATAATATTAAAAAACCTGATAGATATCAAGACATTGATACACGTCCCTCTCAATCTTTTCAGACTTCCTCGCAGAAATCGGAAAGAAGAGGACGATCAGAACAAAGAGAAGAGCACGCCAAGTCCAAAGACAAGGAACCTGCTCAGCTAAAAAAGAAATTACAATTTCCAAAGAAGAAGGTAGCCAGCATTAAAATAGTTAACAATGCCGAGAATTCTGAGGACACAACTGAAAAACGGGGAATGGGCTCAGACAATGCTAGACAGCGCAGCAGAAGTGAGCATAGCTCGCAAAGTCCTTATGAATCATCTGGAGACAGTGGACACGAATGAATATCTTCAAGTGGAAACTGCGGACACCAGAGTTAGCAAACCTCACAAAATATACGAAATAACATTGCGTATAGAGGGGGATAATACTAGAAAAATAAGGGGACTATTTTGGGATAATCTCTCCAAGGGCTATGATATCCTTCTAGCTGAAAAAGACTAGCCACCAGAGTTTGTCAGGGAGTGCCCTCATGGCGAAGAAATAATTATGCCTGCCTTCTCAAATCAAATTCCTATTCATAAAAAATACACACTTGCTAGAAAGTGGGCAGTGGCTCTAGCTCCTGCTTTATATAAAAATCACGTGGGATGGGATGAGGACTCTCCTCCTCACAAAATCCAGTTAAAATCACAACCAACTGCACAAAGGCAGTACCCAATTAAGCAAGAAGCTAAAAAACAGGTAAATGAAATACTAGATCAGCTAGAATACCAGGGGGTGAATGAAACTTGCACCTCACAAATGAACAACCCTTTGTTTCCGGTCTCCAAACCAGACAATTCATACCGTCTAGTTTTGTATTACCGACACCTTAACACATGTTGCAAAACTTTTGCAGTGCAAAACTCACATAGTGCTGCACTAATGAATAACATAGTGCGCAAAAAATACAAAACAACATTAGACATTTCTAATGGATTCTTTTGTCAAAACATAGCACCAGAGAGCAGACATTTAACTGCATTCTCAATAAATGGCACTCAAAAACAATTCTGTCGGTTAGCCCAGGGGTACAAGAACAGCCCGGGGGTATTCTCAGCGAGAGTAACAGAATTACTACAACTATATGATGATGAAGCATTATCTTATGTCGATGACATATACTTAACAGATGATGACTTGGAGACTCACTTGAAAAGAGTGAACACCATAATACTTGGGTTCGCAGCAGAGGGTTACAAATTCAACTTTAAAAAATCCAGAATTGCCCATCTGACAGTCCTGTTCTTAGGATATGAATTATCAAGCGAAGGCAAAAGCCTGGCTGACAATTTCCTAGAGAAATGTGCCGTACTCCAAGCACCTAGAACACTAAAAAACTTACAGTCAATTCTAGGCTTCCTAAATTTCGGAAGAACATACATTGCAAATTACGCAGAAAGGGTCAAACCCCTTTATGATCTGATAAAACCCGATTTTAAAAGATCCAATTGGACTCATATACACACAGAAATTTTGAGATCCCTACAAACAGACATGCTAATTAAAACAAAATTAGAAACACGTGATAACACACGCAATCTTGTGATTCGAGTCATCCCAGGGAGATGCGGATTCACATACCTGACCTCTAATGAGGGAGAAAAGGTACCAATTGCATTCAAATCACACTTGTACACAGAAGCTGAACAGAAATTCAGCAACAAAGAAAAAATTGTTCATGCAGTTCAAACCGCAATAGCTAGAGAAAAAGATCAAGCTGACGGTAGACATATCACAGTCAGAACAGCAGAATCAGCCTTTGAGGCACTAACAAAACCGTGTAATTTACCAACAACAACATTGAATCCGGAATGGATACAATGGGTGAATTCAATCACAACGGACAAAGTATACTATTACTTTGATCCAGAACTAGAAGAATTAAAAAATTTAGAATATGAAAAAACATATCCTCTGCCAGCCGACATTCTGCCTTTACGACATTACGCCTGTGTAATTTATACAGACGGACATGCTCAACCCCCCGTTTGGGGAGAACAGGCATACAACCCCACATGTGGGATTACAAAAGAAGTGTGGCGCGGAGGTAAACTAAAACCTCTATTAACAAAAACACACTCAGTAGAAACTAATTCAGAACAACAGACTGAAATAATGGCATTGAAAATGGCGCTAGATAATGCGGATCGCGAATTCCCGACACTTATAGTGTCAGATTCCTATTACTGCGTCAAATCATATAACAAGGATTTGCAGACATGGATTCAAAACGGTTACAAAGATGACACAGATGCAACAATAAAGCAGAAAATGCTTTGGGAACAAATAGCTCTTTTACAAAAAGAGCTACCAAAGACTCACGTGACACACTCACTGAGTCATCAGCGTGATGGCGTTCACGTTGCAGGGAATTCATTGGCTGAGACAGCCACAGCGGCAGCCACTAAATCGGCTCCCGTAGTTCGAAAAAAGCGTACATTAAAATACATTGACGGTGAAACAGTACTGGCGGTGAAAACGTCATCAAAAGGCGACTGCTCAGCGTTACCGATCAACTATCCACTCAATTATACATACATAATCGATGCAAACTCCGTCCCTTTTGCTCGAATCCCTGGAGTGGGGGATAGAGTGATTCCAAACATGGACAGGGGAAACTTGTTAATAGCAGACGCACATATGGGCGAGGGTCTCAGACACCTAAAACTAAAAGATTCTCTGGAAGAATTACAATCACGGTACTGGTGGCCAGGCATGAGCCTGCGTCACACCATGTTTGTAAAAAACTGCCCAAACTGCAACAGAGATCGCAGTGGGGAGAGAAACAGTTTAATACCTCGTCGTTTTACTCAAGAAAAAATCAAGAGTATAAAGGAAGGCTTGCGATTAACATATACAGGCTAGTTTACACTTATAATGTAGATCACCAGCACTCGGCTGACGTCTGGACTGTTATACAAAGATTTGCGAGTCTAAATGGCATATACGCTAAGAGCATGCTACGTTTGACCATTGTTTTCACTCTAGCCCTCCAGCCTGAGGGGAAACATGACCAAATGAGCATAGCCCAGCGGGAATCTTCTCACTTCCTTCCTGAGGGTACGGGATGGTGTAAAGAAAAAACCAAGGCATAAAGCAATCTATAACGGAAAAGATATTAGGTTCGGGAGCTGGGTGGGTCAAACATCTAATAAGTGTCCAACGTAGTCTAAATAACTTGCCAAGAAATTCTCTGAAGGGATTCAGTGCGTACAAATTATTATTTGGAACTAGGATGTTGATCTCTGACATTGATAGTCAGACTTCAGTGGTGAAAGAAAAAAGCTTTGATATCAAAGACCGTTTGGCTATTTTGCAGGACTTAAACAAAACAAGAAAAGACCTGAGCAACATAAAATTGAAACAACAGCCAACAACCACTGAAGAACCACCACCTGTCCCAGCAAGACCTGTCTGGATTCCAAAAGTCGGGGATCTAGTCAGGGAAAAGATAGCGGTAAAGAAGGAATTTGGGCCTTCTTACAGAAAAGCAGTTCCTGTCTTGTCTGTCAACGGGACAAGATCAGTTGTACTACCGCCACTTGCTGGAAAAAAGGAGAACCGAGTTGTATCCATCGACCTGGTAAAACCACAACATGTGGCCGATAACAAACAGTAGGCCAAGTGGACTCCCAATAAGTAGCAGAACACCAAGGTTTGCTACCAGTACAGAGGTCCTAACGAAGAGGCTCATCACATTCGAAACGCCTACAGAAGAACAACAAGGACTATGCAACAATGCAATAGAACTCAGACCTCTGAAAACCCAAATAAAAACATTTAGCAGAGACACACCAATCTATAATGAAGTACCAAGTGAAAATGCAAGAAACAGAAATCCTGAACCAATTGGAACAATTGACAGAACAGCATCCGGCTACTTCATAAACTTCGATGATTCCTCTGAAGGCTTCAGTGAATCAAAGACACAGCCATCATCAAAAACCTTTAAAGATAAAGCTAAAGAACTTCTGAAACAACTGAAAGAAACATATCTGATTTCTCCATGGATTGAATTTTGGGTGGGTTTTGGTGCATTTATCCTCATACTTTGGCTCATCATGATACTAACTTTGGGACGCTTCATTGAGGGAAAATATGCAAAAATGGACACAGCAAGTCAGAAAATCAACTTGATCCTCAAACCACACACATCTTCACACATCGAGAAAAGAGAACTTTCTTCAGTCAACTTCACAGCCAATCCGATACCTGGTGGGGTAGCCTGGGACAACACTGACTATGAAATTTATGGTCCGGTCGAAATCCTGAAATATCCACACCAAATTAAGATCTCATTGAGTGACTTTGCAAAACCAAGCTCATTTGCTGATGATTGGGACTTCGAAAGCATTAATAATATGATGTCTGACTTAGTAATGTCTGCTAAATTTACCAAACATGATTATTTGCAGGGTTCTACAAATTATGATAGTATGTACTGTTATAACCACTATGGTAACCATTTTTTACATAGATCTGCACAACCTAGAAATGTTTTAAATTATAATCAATGGGAACATTGTGCAACCCCTCCAAAAGGAAGCTCAAGGACCTTCTATGACAAATATTCATACTTTTCAGGTTTTAACACAAGTAATGCTGAAGCATTCTATTTTAGATTGTCAAACAAGACAGGGACAAAGACCATGATAACCAACACAAAATTGATATATTCAGACTCATTCTTTGAAAAAATGAATACCTTTGGTTTTGATTATTGGGACAAGAATGTTGAATTGAAAAGTGTTTGGGGTACAAAAGAATGGCAAGTGCAGGGCATATAATCTATGTTTAGAGCCTGCATGATCCCAGAACAAATGATATTTTTAAATGACACTGTTCAACAAACCACCTGTCTTGGCCTAGCCAAAATCAAAGACTTAAATAAACCGTCTATTCCAAAGCCAACAATGTACAGCAATAGCTCGATAGATGAAGAGATAGACGTAAATTATGTATTAAACCAAAACAGAACACATCCTGATTGGAAACAGTGGTTGATCTGGCCCACAGATACAAATAACTGTCAAGATAGATTCCTGAACAAAACACAGGGGTTCAAAATGACCAGGCCAGACTCTAGATATCCCCAAAGACATCACCCAGGGATAATAACCACCTACAGTGTGGGCAAATTATGCCTTCAATGGCTACAAACTTCCACACTGGCAGAAATTAAACAACACCTAACTTTACTTACTGATGGTGCTGACTTGCGTGATTTCATTATGGGACCGCGCAAACAGCGTCAAAAACGTTTCATAGCAGCCTCTGTATATGCAGCATACAATGAGGCCTGGAAGGTTACTCAAATTGAAACAGCAGAGAGAATACGGGAAATTGACCGTATTAATTTGGAAAAATCACTTTCTGTAGTGGACAATGGGTTAATGACTCTGTCCTCCAGAATTTTTTCTTTGGACAGCATTGTGTCTTCAGCAATCGACATATTGTCGCAAGACTTACTGTTATTACAACACGGTCAGTCCCAATTGCGCTCTATTGTACAGCTTGGCTGGACGTTACAAAATCTGCGTTCAGGCTATGTGCCTTGGCGTTTAATCAACACAACGTCACTATTCCAAATCTTTAACCTTACTGATAGACAAATCAGTATGGCACAAAAGGGTGCTGATTATACAATCTTGAGCATTGAAAAACTCGAAAGATTACCAGTGACAATGTCAGAACGACCTGTCAGTGAATGGATAATACATGGGATAATAAATATTCCAAATCTCAACCTTCAGGTTTCAATACTGCCAAAAATATATACAGGCTGGCATGTACGAGAAATTGGGAAAGGGGTACATTAAAACATCATGGAACCTGCCCTATTCACATGCATGTGTCAGTAATAAAGGACAGAAAGTGTTTCTTAGTGGCAATAATTGTGCGATGTCACTAAGCGGCACGCTTCTGTGTAACGGAATTAGTTTGCATGGAGCCTGTGAAGGGAATTCATACAACCTTTCATGTCACCAGCAAGGCGCACCTGCAACAGAAATAGAACCATTCTTTCAAAGACTCTATAATGGGAGTTACATTCTAATTGTAGACCGCAGATGTTGTAGTCTTATGCCCGGGACTCCTTATCTAGTCACTACGACTGCGAAGGTCAAGTGCTGTGGACGCTCATTGTTCCCCAGCTCCTTTCCAGACAGGGAGGCAAGGGCATGGCCCAATTTGAAAATTACTTCTATTCGAATAGATACTTTAAGCAGAATGAAAACAGTGCTTCTTCAGACGCCTACAAGGCTCACGTCATCAAAAGAAACGTATGATCTACAAGTCGCAAGGACGACTGCAGAGATACATTCATTGTTATCAACTAATTCCCCCATACATTTCGCAGAAATACTAAACGAAATCTTAAATATTTCTGATACCAATGGGGTCTCAAAGGTATTTAAGACAGTATTTTCGATGGCATTAACACCATTCAAAGCCATACTGGGTATTTTTCCAGATTTCGTCCATTCGATTTTTGGCGGACTTCCCCTGATCTTGGGACTAATTGCAGGAATCCTATTCTTGGTCCTTATTTTTCGGTATGGCAACCCATGTCACAGACAAAACTCTTGCGACAAGGGAAGAAACAATCCTAGCCATTGGATACCGGGACCGGATATCAAAAATCCTGGGACTCTCCCGGCTTAGAGACCTGAACATGACTTGGTTTCTATCATTTCGACCAATGTGGCAAAGATGTGTTTTACCTGTATTAAGGTGTCTGCTATGCGGAGAAGAATGCGTGTTAGACACCTGTCTGACGCTACAATCGGATGCGCCAATGGATGCAGAAACATTGTTGAGCCCGATCAAGGTTCATGCTTTGTGCTGCCCTCAAAGGCTACCAATCCTGATGACGGCATTCGTGGAAGCTTCACCACTACGATTGATGGGTAGTGAAGTTCAAGATGAAAGCAGCATCGATCAGGTACGACCTTCTGTCAGCAATGCAAATCAGAATGTCAATGGAAACAATCATGCGCACGAATGCATGATTACACCTATTTCCGAGTTAGTGGAACTTTCCCAGGAAGCTGTTGACAGTTTTTTCGAAAGCCTAAATGATATGATGTTCTCACCAGAGCAGAAATAGAGACTTTTGAACAAGCTCGCACACGGCGTTCCCTGAATTCGGCCTTCAACTTTAAAAATAAAGTCACATGAACAATTTTTCCTCCAGTTCACGGACAGCAATTTTTCAGCAGCCCCAAAATATTTTTTCATATTTTTCGGGACACTATCTTCTGCTTAAAGTAAGAACTATTCTTAAAGAACTAAGGTTTCTAAATTTTAGATAGCTTATAGACATTAGCTGCCCGCTGGTATGTTCATAAATATTTTATTCTGTGATGGAATGGTCTCGAACTTTTTTTCTGTATTAAGAGCCATTTCATGTGTAAATTCTCATATACCAAATAGCAATAATGTATACAAATGCGTGATTACCTTAGCATTATTATACAGCTTGAGTGCATACAATACATATGATTGCAACTTTTCCGTATATTTGAAAATTTCAAAATGCATTTATGTATTTTGGGGTGGTAAGGTATACACAATACACTATAGTATGTTGTACTATGTTTTACTATGCATAGATTAGTAAATATGACCATAGTTAGCGTGGAGTGGGTGTGATGTATTCCTATAGGTTCTGAATCGATCCCCCTATTCCTGACCCTATTCTGGTTAAACAAACCAACAAGTTAACTAACAGTCAGCCCATGAGGCAGAAAACCCCCATGATGCAGATACCGTTATCTGACGCAGTCACACTACGGCACAGGAACGTGTTATCTGATTAGGTCATAACGCTTGCGATCTAATTAGACAAGCGATATTCCTCCAGCCCCTGATAAGGCATACGGAGTTCTCATAACAAATCAAACCTATGACAACCTGGGCAAAACCCTGCGGCCATTGTTTTGATTTCACTGAGAACTTCAGCAAAAGAATGTGCTAACGAGCAAGTCGTATGACATCCTTATTGACGTATCTATGTCCATCCTTACGTCAATCTCGGCACCTTAAAGGTATAAATATTACCGATATTGCCCTATGCAAACACACGCGGTGGTGACGAGACGGAGCAGCCATACTTGCCGAAGCCCAGAGCAGAGCAGACCCCGCTGGCGCAGCCCCGCCTTCCTGACGCGCTGAGAGAAGCTGCTTTCTCCTGCCGAGAAATCCGGCACCGGCGTTTCTGGGTAGCCCTCGCAGGCAGCCTGGAATATCGAGACCAGAGACGAGAGATACCATCCCTCATTCAACCTAGATTCCAGGTACAGAACTGAATAACCCCTCACAGAGAATTCTTTAGTTATTCACTTGGCAAAAACAAACTTAACTTAAACTGTAACTTTCTATTCCCGCCCACGTATTAGGCTTAGGTCAGGTACACGGGGTAGGCGTATTTAGAAACACCAGTTGAGTACGTTTAGTCAAATGTATATGTGTATATAATATATTTTATTCATTTTAAAACATCTTATGGCTTAGAAACCATATCAATGTTTTTACAGTATTATTTTATACTTCTGCTTTTAATGTATGCACTTTACTTAGCTATAAGTATTGCAATAATATCGATCCATTTCTCTTGTATGAGAAAAGAGACTGATCAATAAATAACACCTTTTTATTGAACACGCCCGTCTCTTCCTTTTCTCTACAATCTGATGAGACTAAGAATGCACGTACTGACTGAGTAAAATAAATTGCCTTTTGTTCACACGACTCTCGAGATATACTCTTGATTAGGGGAGAGCAAAGTTGTCATGTTCTATGGTTGTCAGAAACTAAATCCCTTCTTGTCTAATCAGGGAAGTTAAGTCCTTCCTGAACATTCGAGAAAGTTTCTAGTGAACTCTGAGCTAGCTGGCAAACCCAAAACTTTAAGTCTAGTATCGACAGTAGTAGACCTAGTTAACGTCTGGTCTAGGCCTTTACTGCTGTAGGTATTATTCCAATGCGCAGAGCCTATTGGGATGATAGGAACTACACTACAATTTGACATGCTTTTGTTTTAGTACTTCAGTATTTTACCTACTTTTCAGACATCCTATAGTCTAATAAGCATTTGCAATACAATAGGTCTCGCATTTAGGAGAGTTTGAGCTATTTGCATAGCAAATGCGATTCCTATTGAATTGCAAATATCTTTTGTGTCAAAACGCCCCATGCTGCGCTTTCACATTAATGTAGGCTGAGCCACTTTCTTTAGACAAGCTGTGTCTAGAGAAAGGGGCGTGGCGACATTAAAGTGAAACCGTGGCATAGGGACTTTGACAAAAAACCCACATCTGTTTGTCAAGTAGACAAACAAATTATATTTTTGTAAAAGTGCCCCATGCCGCAATTTCACTTTAAATGCGTCCGTGCACATTTCTTTAGACGCGGCTTGTCTAAAGAAAGGGGCGCAGCCTCCATTGATGTGAAAGCGCTGTATGGGCACTAGTAAACAAAACAAAAATTTAAATAAATAAATAAGCGCAGCAACTATACTTAAAGCGGACCACGCTGCTAAAGTAAATAAAGAAACGCAGCCGATATAATTAGAGCGGACCGCCATTAGTAATTAAAATATTAGCGGGCGGCATGCTGCGACGTAGTGGGTGGAATAAGGGCAAGTCATTGAACAAAATAGTGCTCACAGCCAAGATAAAGCAGACCATGTAACAAGACAAATAAAAGGTCCAGTCGTTAAGGGAAGGTAAAAATGCAGATAAGGCAGTACCAAGGAGGGACAAAAATGCCTATTCAGGAATGAAA
The DNA here is from genome assembly GCF_964261635.1 of Lissotriton helveticus. Taxonomy (NCBI): domain Eukaryota; kingdom Metazoa; phylum Chordata; class Amphibia; order Caudata; family Salamandridae; genus Lissotriton; species Lissotriton helveticus. Next base: position 1,288,236,641 of record NC_136061.1, read on the forward strand.
AGCAACAATTTTGGAAGGACGGTAATAGGAGCCAATTGAAAAATTGGGCGGGACATGGGCAGAGCTTCAAATCCCTACCTCAATACAGCATGCCTCATAGAGCAGAACATGCGCTGCCCAGACTCGACCTAAAAAAGAATGTGTCTTTGACAGTGTTTGCATTTCACTCTGAGCATGATGGAATAAATTATTGTGATAAGGTTTGTAAAAAAAAATATAAAACACTCGCTGAACCTTGTTGCCATGTTTTGTAGAGAGGGAATTACCAAACCAATGAAAACGTTGGATGAAATAGGACTGATTTTATGCACAAGCAAACTCAATTACTGAAACACAACACTGCCTGGTCACACAATCGCAAAGCCAGCATTTTTAGTTCTTGCATCACAGCCCATATTATCTTTCTTGGGCTTTGGTTGTTGTACCCCAGAGGAGAAAAGCAACAAATAGGAAATAAGGGTGCACAACGTTTTTGCTTTGCCGGCAAAATTTGATAGAATTTGTGAATTTTGCATTATCCAGAATGATATGTCATAATGCGACATTTTGCACAAATGTTCCCCAAAGGGGCTAGCTCAAAAAGAAAAAGTCTTTATGGAGACTGGTTGTAGCAGAAAATGGCTTGCAGGAGACATTTTCTACTCAGTCAGTTCTTTTGGCGTTCTCGCTTAGCTGCTTCTGAGCGTGAGGGTTGCCCTTGAATTTAATTTCGATGAATGTTTGCCACTCCAGGGTAGGGAAATCCTCCTAGCAGTAAACACGTGGATTCCATTGTATTATATGTGTCGCCAGCAATTAAATGATGTCATTCTAATGTGCATGGCTCTATTTTTAAGGTCTCTTTGTTTGAAGTTTATATATTTCGCACTTTCCATTGCCAATCTTTCAAACTTGCTCTTTTCCCAATATAGAAGTCCTATGAGTGTTTAGGACAAACGTTGTTAAAATGCCAACATAGTATGCACTAAGCTTACCCTCTACTTTTTTAGACAACAAAATATCCGTTCATCCTTTTCACTTCTGTGGACAAAATGAAAGTAGAGGGCATCACACCGTATCACATATTTCGAAAAACAAAATAATGACGTGCGTGTAATTATTTGTTTATCATGAAAAGTTATTATTATTATTACTTTCAAACTCAGTTTATAATTATTACATCACTTGGCTTTTTACTATATTAGTCAAAATAAGGAGTTTATAATTTAGGATGTTTTACTGACTTTTCTCCTTCTGTGCCTTTCTCTGTGAATACAATGCTGTACAGCTTAGTTTATTAACCGCATCGCTGCGGCGGCTATTCTGCCGCAGCGCTAAGGGGGCAGGGCGGCCGCGCGGCGGCCGCATGCTGGTGGCGGAACCGCTCCGTCATCAGCCGCGGTTGGGCTGTGCTCATGACGGAGCCGTTCCTTCATGGCCCTGCCCGCTCAATAGAACACCCAGCGCAGGCGCGGAATCTGCGCCGCGCAGGCGCGGCGGCGGGGCCATGACGAAACCGCTCCGTCATCAGCACAGCGCCACCGCAGCTGATGATGGAGCGGTTCCGTCATCAGCATCGAAAGGGTTAACATTATAAGTCAAATGAGTATTACCAAAACAAACACTCTAAGATTACTACGCAATGAATGGAGATCTATGTATAGCAAACATGTGTACTGCACAGTTAAGCAAGTGAAGCAAGTTGTGCACAATGTACAGGTACCCTGCTTCACAAAGAGAACAAGTGCATTGTGAATTGTTGGGCAGAGAAACCGAGCTACCCCTTTTCCCACAGTAATGGTGCCAGAGTGAGGATCACTCATAGATTCTGCATACTCATAGTCTCTTTTCAGGGAGGAAGAGGTTGGGGTTCTTAGAACGGCCTAGGAAGCCATTCCTGAGGGCTTCAATGACATGTGGATATGCACCTGAATTCCTTTTATGGTTACTAGGGTTTGACAATTATGCGAAATTATGAATATTTCTGCGAAATGTCAATCCGTCATATAGCACTATATTTTAGCGTGAAATACATCCTTATGTCAATTTTTCACATGAAAATAGCACCAAAAAAAACCACAATTACCACAAGCAGCAGCGGCTCACATGCTGGTCGTTTGTGTTGTTCCCATGCCCCTGTGTTATAGTTTTGTCATGAATGGCAATGTAATTACGCAACATGGCGCAACGGTGGAATTCCAGGAATTTCATCCAACAAGCAAAATTATGCAAATTATGTCAGCATCATTTAAATGTTGCCTAATTCATATCCCTTGCATGACATTCATGAAGTTAGGATGGAACTTGTGGCCCCTTCACAGCTTGTGATTTGACTTGAATGAATTAAGTGCGCCTGTTGAGTAGAGTAGAAGGCATAGAGCACAGTGTCATAGTGTAGAGTGGCATAGAGTGGCACTGTGCGGAGTGGGGTAGAGTGGAGTAAAGTGATAGTGGCGTGGAGTGGTGGAGATTGGCCTAGAGTGAAATGGAGTGGAGTAGAGTAGCATGTGGTGACATGGAGTGGGGTGGAGTGTTGTAGAATGGTGTGGTGAAGAGAAAAATGGCATACACTATAGTGGTGTAGAGTGGCCTAGAGTGGCACTGTGCAGAGTGGGGTAGAATGGAGTAAAGTGATAGTGGTGTGGAGTGGTGGAGATTGTCCTAGAGTGAAATGGAGTGGAGTAGAGTAGCGTGTGGTGACATGGAGTGGGGTGGAGTGTTGTAGAATGGTGTGGTGAAGAGAAAAATGGCATACACTAGAGTGGTGTAGAGTGGCATGGAGTTGAGCGGTGAAGCGTGGACTGGCATAGAGTGGCCTAGAGAAGAGTGGCATAGAGTGGGGTCATTGAGTAGAGTGGCCTGGAGTAGAGTGTCACCGAGTAGAGTGACTGATGTAGAGTGGAGTAGCATGGGGTAGAATGATGTAGAGTAGAGTGGTTTAAAGTAGAGTTCCGCAGAGTAGGCTGGTGTAGAGTGGCGTGGAGTTAAGTGGAATGGCATAGAGTAAAATACCGTAGAGTAGAGTTCCATAGAGTACAGTGAAGTGAAGTAGAGTGGAGCGGATTAAAATAGAGTGGTGTAGAGTAGTGTGGTGTAAAGTAGAGTGGTGTACAGTAGAATGAAGTTGGTATAGTAGGGTGGCATAGAGTGCTATAAAGTGGCACTGTGTTGAGTAAGGTAGCATAGAGTGGCATAGAGTGGAATAGAGTGGAGTAGAGTGGCATGGAGTGACAGAGTGGTGTTGAGTGGGTGGGAAAGAGTGGGGTGAAGTGGTACAGTGTGACATGGTGAGGAGTGAAGTGATGTAGAGTGAAGTGGCGTAGAGTGGAGTGTTATAGAGAGGAGTGGTATACGGTGTAATAGTGTAGAGTGGAGTGCCACAGAGTGGAGTGGTGAGGAGTGGAATGGAGTAGTGTAGAGTGGAGTAGAGTTGAGTGGGGCTGAATGGAGTGGTGTGGAGTAGAGAAGCATAGAGTTATGTAGAGTAGATTGGAGTGATGCAGAGCACAGATAAGTGGTGTGGAGTAGTATAGAGTAGAGTGGTGCAGAGTACAGTGGATTGGCATAGATTGGTGTAGAGTGGAATGGCAGAGTAGAGTTTAGTGGCATAGAGTTGCATAGAGTAGTGTAGGGTGGTATAGAGAGGGGTGGAGTGGAATAGATTGGCTTGGAGGAGAGAGGACTGGCATAGAGAGGACTGTGTATAGTGGAGTGGCGTAGAGTGGCATAGAGTGGGGTATATTGGAGAAGAGTGGTGTGGAGTTAAGTGGAAAAGAGCAGAGTGAAATAGAGTGCTGGAGAGTGGTATAGAATGGGTTAGAGTGAAGAAGAGTGGCGTGGATCAGAGTAACAGAGTGGCATAGAGTGGTATAGAGAGGGGTGGAGTTGAATAGAGGGCGTGGAGTGGAGTGGACTGATTAGAGTGGAGTGGCATAGAGTGAACTAGCATATAGTGGATTGGCACAGAGTAGAGCAACATAAAGTAGAGTGGCATAGATTGGGGTAGAATAGAATGGAGTGGACTAAAGTGGCATGGAGTAGAGTTGAGTGTGGGAAATAGAGTGGCATGGATCAGCATAGAGTGTTGTAGAGTGGATTGAAGTGGAGTAGAGTGGCATGGAGTGGAATAAAGTGGAGTGGCATAAGATAGAGTGGCATAGAGTGATATCGAGGAGAATAAAGTGGCGTGTTAAAGAAGAGTGGCGTAAAGTAGAGTGGTGTAAAGTAGAGTGGCATAGTGTAGTGGCTTAGTGTGGCTCTGGGTAGAGTGGAGTGGTGAAGAGTGGTGTACAGTAGAGTGTAATGTGTAGAGTATAGTTGAGTGAGCATGGAGTGCCAAAGAGTGGTGCAGAGGGTCAAAGATTGGGGTAGAGTGGAACAGTGGCATAGAGCATTGTGACGTAGAGTGGAGCAGAGGGCCACAGAGTTGGGTGGAGTAGAATAGAGTGTCATGGGGTAGAGTGCACTGGCATAGAGTGGACTACACAGAGTGGGGTGGAGTGGAACAGAATGGCATACAGCAGATAGCTATAGTGGTGTAGAGTGTCAGTGTGTGGTGGAGTGGAATAGAGTGACATGTAGTAGAATAAACTGCATAGACTGGCGTGGCGCAAAGTAAAGTGGCATAGAGTCAACTGGCGCGGAATAGAGTGGCTTGGTGTAGAATGGCATAGAGTGGGGTATAGTGGAGAAGAGTGGTGTGGAGTTAAGTGGAATAGAGCAGAGTGAAATTGAGTGCTGTAGAGTGGTGTAGAATGGGTTGGAGTGAAGCAGAGTGGCACAGAGGAGAGTGACAGAGTGGCATAGAGTGGGATGGAGTTGAATAGATTGGCGAGGAGTAGAGTGGACTGATTAGAGTGGAGTGGTGTAGAGTGAACTATCATAGAGTGGAGTGGCATAGAGGAGAGCAGCATAGAGTAGAGTGGCATGGAATAGAGTTGGGTGGAGTGTGGTGAATAAAGTGGCATAGAATAGAGTTGGGTGGAGTGTGGGGAATAAAGTGGCATGGAGCAGGGTGGCACAGAGTGGCATGGATCAGCAAAGAGTGGTGTAGAGTGGCGTTGAGTAGAGAAGAGTGGTGTAAAGTAGAGTGGCATAGAGTGTAGTGGCTCTGGGTAGAGTGGAGTGGTGAAGAGTGGTGTAGAGTAAAGTGTAAAGTGCAGAGTATAGTTGAGTGACGTACAGTAGAACTGCGTAGATTGGCATAGAGCAGAGTGACGTAGAGTGGTATAGAGAGGCAATGAGTGGGGTGGAGTGGAACAGATTGGTGTAGAAGAGAGTGACATAAAGGGGTGCAGAGTGCCACAGAGTGGGGTGGAGTGGAATAGAGTGGTGTGGAGTAGAGTGGACTGGCATAGTGTGGAGTGTTGTAGAGTTGAGTGATTTAGAGCATAGCTGTGCAGAGTGGCCTGGTGTAGAGAGGCACACAGTAGTGTAAAGTGGTGTTGAGTAGAATGGAGAGGGTAGAGTAAAGTGGAATAGAGCAGAGTGACAGAGTGGCACTGTGTGGAGTAAGGTGGAGTAGAGTGGCATAGACTGACTGAGTGGAATGAAGTGAAGTAGAGTTGCATGGACTAGAGTGACATGGAGTGGCAGAGAGTAGGGTGGAGTGGGGTAAAAAGGGGTGAAGTGGCATAGTGTGGCCTGGCACAGCGTGGAGTGGCATAGAGTGGAGTGGCATAGAGTGGAATTGCATAGAGAGGAGTGGCATAGAGTGGTATGGATTAGAGTGGTATACAGTGTAGTAGTGTAGTGTGGAATGCCGTAGAGTGGCATGGAGTGAGGGATGAGGAGTGGAGTAGTGCAGAGTGATTTATAGTCAAGTGACACTGAATGGAGTGGCAGAGAGTAGAGTAAAGTGGAAGGGAGTAGAGTGGAGAGGAGTGGTGTGGCATAGAGTAGAGTGGGATAGAGTCATGTAGAGAAGAGTGGAGTGGCATAGAGTAAAGATGAGTGAATTAGAGTAGAGTGGTATAAAGCAGAGTGGCTTAAAGTAGAGTGGCTTAGAGTACAGCGGATTGGCATACATTGGTGTAGAGTAGAGTGGAATGGCATAGAGTAGAGTTTAGTGACAGAGTTGCATAGAGTAGAGTGGCATAGAGCAGAGTGACAGAGTGGTGTTGAGTGGCATAAAGTGGGGTGGCATGGAATAGATTGGCTTGGAGTACAGAGGTCTGGTATAGAGAGGATTGTGTATAGTGGGGTGGCAAAGAGTAGAGCGGCATAGAATAGAGTGGCATAGAATAGAATGGCAGAGTAAAGTGGCATAGAGTGGTGTGGAGCAGAGCGGCATACAGCAGAGTGACAGCGTGCTGTTGAGTGGTATAGAGTGGGGTGGAGTGGAACAGAGAGGCAAAGAGCAGACTCACTTAGAGTGGTGTAAAGTGGCAAAGAGCGGGATGGAGTGGAATAGATTTGCTTGGAATAATGAGGACTGGCATAGAGGTGACTGTGTATAGTAGAGGGGCATATAGTAGAATGGCATAACATAGAGTGGCATAGTGTAGAGTGGCATAGTGTAGAGTAGAGTGGCATAGAGCAGAGTGATGTAAAGTGGCATAGAGTGGGTGGAGTGGAATAGAGTGGTGTGGTGTAGAGTGGACCAGTGTAGAGTTTATTGCTTAGAGTATAGTGACGTAGAGTGAACTGGCACAGAGTGGAGTGGCATAGAGTGGAGTGGCATAGAGTGGAGCAGCACAGAGTAGAGTGGCATAGAGCAGAGCGGCATAGAGTGGGGTAGAGTAGATTGGAGTAGACTAAAGTGCCATGGAGTAGAGTTGAGTGGAGTGAGGTATAGTAGAGTGGGATGAGGAATAGAGTGGCATGGAGAAGAGTGGCATAGAGTGGAGTAAAGTTATTTAGACATGAGTGGAATAGGGTCGTACAGAATAGAGTGATATAGAGTCGGGTGTCATGGAGTAGAGTGGCATGGAGTAGAGTGCCGTAGAGTAGATTAATGTAGAGTGGAGTGGTGTAGGTGTCAAGTAGAGTGATTTACAGCTGAGTGGTATAGAGTAGAGTGCAGTTGATTAATGTGGTGTAGAGCAGAATGGAGTAGCATAGAGACGAGTGCCACAGAGTTGCACTGTGTGGAGTGGAATGGAGTGGCATGAAGTGGCAGGTAGCAGCATAGACTAAACTGGAGTAGAATGAAGTGGAGTAGAGTGGCGTAGAGTAGCGCGGAGTGGCAAACAGTAGAGTGGCATAGAGTGTATAGGCTTAGAGTGGCATTGGGCAATGCGCAGAGTATAGTTGAGTGGCATGCAGTAGAATTACATAGAGTAGAGTGGCACAGCGCAGAGTGACAGAGTGGGATAGAGTGTCAAAGAGTGGTTTAGAGAGTCAAAGAGTGGGGTGGAGTGGAACAGTGGCTTAGAGCATAGTGATGTAGAGTGGTGCAGAGTGCCACAGAGTTGGGTGGAGTGGAATAGAGAGTCATGAAGTAGAGTGCGCTGGCAAAGAGTAGACTGCACAGAGTGCGATGGAGTGGAACAGAATGGCATAGAGCAGAGAGGTATGGTGGTGTAGAGTGTCATGGAGTGGGGTGGAATGGAATAGAGGGACATGGAGTAGAGTGAACTGCATAGACTGGAGTGGCACAGAGTAGAGTGGCATAGAGTCGAGTGGCGTGGAATAGAGTGGAATAGACTAGAGTGACACAGCGGGGTGGAGTGGACTAGAGTGGGTGGATTAAAGCGGAGTGGAGTAGAGTGTAGAGGATTACATTGGAGTGGGGTAGAGTGAAGTAGAATATAGTGGCTTAGAGTACATTGGAGTGGGGTGGCATTGAGTGAAGGGGCATAGAGTGGAGTTAATTGAAGTGGTGTAGAGTGGCATAGAGTAGAGTGGCATGGAGTAGAGTGTTGTAGAGTGGAGTGACAAAGGGTAGAGTGGTGTACACTAGAGTGGTATAGACTACAGTGGTGTAGAGAAGAGTGCCATAGAGTAGCGATACTGTGTGGAGTGAAGTGGAGTAGAGTGGCATAGAGCCACATTAAGTGGAATGAAGTAGAGTAGGGTTGTTTGGAGTAGAGCAGTGTGGAGTGACATAGAATGGAATGGAGCGGAGAGGCATAGAGTGGGGTGGAGTGGTGTAGAGTGGATTAGCATAGAGTGGAGTGGTGTAGAGTGGAGTGGTGTAGAGTGAAGTGGTGTAGACTGTAGTGGCATAGAATGCAGTGGCATAGAATGCAGTGGCGTAGAGTGGAGTGGCATAGAGTGGAGTGGCATAGAGTGGAGTGGCATAACGTGGAGTGGCATAACGTGGAGTGGCATAACATGGACTGCCGTAGAGTGGCATTGTGTGGTGTGGTGTGGCATAGAGTAGCATGGAGTAAGATAGAGTAGAGTGGAAGAGATTAGAGTGACGTACTGTGTAGTGGTGTGCCATAGAGTGTCATGGCATTGTGTGGTGTAGATTGGTGTGGTGTAGCGTAGAGTAGAGTAGAGTAGAGTGAAGTAGAGTGGAGTGCCATAGAGTAGATTAGAGGGCAGACAATAATGTAGAGTAATGAGGAGTGGAGTAGAGAAAAGTGGCCTATTGAATAGTGGCATTAAGTATAGTGGCATTGAGTGAAGTACCTTAGAGTGGCATAAAGTAGAGTGGCTTAGAGTAGAGGGGAGTGGTGTAAAGTAAAGGGGAATGGCATAGAGTAGAGTGGAGTCACATAGAGTAGAATTGCATGGGGAGAGTGGCACAGAACAAGAGTGACAGAGTGATGTAGAGTGGCATACTTGTGGTGGAGTGGAATAGAATGGCATAGAACAGAGCGACGTACAGTGGTTTAGAGTGGCATAGAGTGGAATGGAGTGAAATAGAAAGGCGTAGATTGGAGTGGCATTAAGTGGCATAGAGTGGACTGTCATAGAGTAGAATGGTGTAGAGTAGAGTGGCGTGGAGTGAAGTGGCATGAAGGTGAGTGGTGTGGGTGAGAGTGGCACAGAGTAGAGTGGCATGGAGTGGTGTAGATTGGAGTATCATAGAATTGAGTGGTATAGAGTGGCATGAAGTGCCATAGAGTAGAGTGGCATAGAGTACAGTAGAGCAGAGTAGAGTGGCATAGAGTGGAGTGCTATAGTAGGGCATTGTGTGGAGTGAAGTGGTGTAGAGTAGAGATGCATAGAGTAGAGTGGCATAGAATGTAGAGGCATAGAGTGAAATAGCAAAGAGTGAAATAGAGTGGTGTGGCATATAGTGGCATAGTCTAGAGTGGAGTAGCGTAGAGTAAAGTGTTGTAGACAAGTTCAGTTGTGGGTGTAAGTAACTAAAGCATCAATAGAGACAGCAGATAATGTGAAAGTAACAAAAATAAGAAGGCATATGCCTTTTTTTAATACAAGTAGAAAAGCACATTGCACAACCAGAAATGTATTTATTTATAAAGTTTTATATAGCGCGAACTTGATCCCGAAGAACAAAGACGAGGAAGAAGACATGTACTTAGTCCATGTTCTAGGGAGGAGCTAAAACAAGAAAGAAAGAGAACCGTGTAGGAGGTAACCAATTGAAATAGTGTGAATGGTAATGACTACGAAAACAACTACAAATATTGCTGTAAACGGATTGTAAGCCCACTGAATTGTAAACAATACATCTCACAGCACAGCACATGCACTGCGTATGCAAGACCTAAAAAGGATTAGGTTCGGGGAGAGGTTTAGAGTGAAAGTAAGAGATAAAAAGACAGTTTTCTGTGTAGGAGATGCAATTCCTCTAGCATGTTAATTTGCTAAATTCTTAATATTACATCATTACCCTGTCACATAGTTAGGGCCAATGGTATTATGTTATTGTGCGGCTATGGTGTTTTTCGCGTTATTATGGATCTGCCGAATTGGCCATGTAATTCAACATCTGGTGCATAATCTGCAGAAATTGGTTCCAGATCACATGGTTCTAAAGGTACTAAAAATGCATCGACACGCATGCCATGCAGTGGAAGGAGCTTTGCAAATGTTTAGTGGTCACCTTTCTGTAGCTCATTCCTATATTTGGGTGTTGTACTAATTATAGCCAACCTACACCCAAAAAACGTGCACAAGTGTAAAAAGGACAACATAATGGAGTAATACAATCAGAAAATGTACAGCATTATGCCACATATTTTAGCTTTTCTAGTCGCATAATGTAGTCAACCCTGCCACATAAGTTGGCTCTCCCGTGCCACATAAATGCAGTGACCCTGCTCAGCAAGCTTTGAAGTGGCCACTAGACAACGTTAGCAGTATATAAAACTCCTTAAGTAAATAAATGTTAAAAAAAGCAAGGCAAAATTAATTAGAAACCTTGTCAAAAATTCACGCTAAGCTCTGCTGCGTCATAAAAATTCACTTTCATGACATTCTTTGCACTTAATATTTAAATGTTAAGTTTAGAAACTGAAACTGTGGCATGTTCAATATTCACCCGTAAGATTTTTTTCAAAATAGACATATTTTGTTCTGTAATAGTGTGGTTTTGTGTCTACATTCATTGTGAGGTAGTGTTTCTGAATTGCTGCCTATCACTGGTCGGACGTGTCTGCACTATGCATCCTGATAGCAATTCTCTCAAAAACTCTAGGGCTTGATATTGAGTATCCGGAGCTGTCTACCGTAGGCACGGGATGGCTTGATTAGTCCCAAATTCTACCTATTATCCAAAAAGAAACTGTCCATGAAATTATTTGAAATGAAGTTCATCGACATATCCAATTGTTACTCTTAAAATCTGGGATGTACTTACGTTGGGCGCCCATTGCCTAGACAATGTGAAGCACGGATTATACATATGGTGTTAAAATTCACTCTTTGAAGAAAATACTGGGATTTTAAACTTCCTAAAGTAATCTTTTCTTTTTGTTATACAAATAATTGAAAGACATAAGAAAGCCTGTCTGAATGGATAACATTGTTTCCGTTTCTGGGTCCACTACAATTTTTCAAAATAATATAGTTTAAATTGTTTTCACTACATTTCCAAAGAAAGATTCATTTTCTTAACAGCATTGGAAACGTTTCATATTTTGTTTTTGATGATCAGGTTACTTTGAAAGCCACAAATCAATGGTAGTGTATCAGAGGTTTTAGCATTCTTCGATTTATTAGTAAGATGAAATGCTTTTTGTGGCAAAAGCAACGTTAAAATTCCCGGACTCATAAACTGTGAAATTTGAAATATTATTACTCTAACATGCCATATGATTAAGGAGCTGCTCCTCTTTTGTTATAAGTACGCTTCTGAATTTGGTTGGTACGATAACTAATTTGATATCTGATTTGATACAATGGAGTGCATGACTCCTTGCTCAGAATCTTTCTTTGATAACATGAGTGAGGGCAACCAGCGGAGGAGAGTGTGTGTCATCTATGAGTTCGTGCATGGAACAGACTGTCTCAGGACTGCAAAACAGTTATTAAATCCTATATGACGATGTCTTAAAATTAGGTCCTGGTGAAAATTTGTAGTAGAGTGAAATGTTGCATAATTCCCGATTGTTGCTTTTTACATATTTTATGGAATAATGTTTGCCTGCTGATTAGATTTTCTTTCCATAATTGTTACCATCGGCGACTGTACAATGTATTGTGGTAATTGCGAAACTGGTGTGTGCTGCAGCCACCGGACATTTTTCTGCCGCAACCAGTTTGCAACTAATATCTTAAATGAATTTTTCCACCTGCGGAATACTCTAACATATAATTTTAATGTAGACGATTAGGAAAATGTATTTTGGGTGGCATGCATAATTTTCATGAACATTATACAATTGACACAAGGAGAAGAACATATTTTGGCCACTCCTAATTTAAATATGAATACTTTTCTCAGGCCCCTGTCGTCTAAGCTGTACAGCACATAATCCTTTGCAAATATGGCACCAATTCCATTGGGGGGGGGGAGGTGTAGCCTACTAGGGACTGCTTAGCAGGGTCAAAGGTCGGTCTGCTTGTGTTACTTTCTAATCAGGATCGATCCGAGGCATGCATGTGGCTCTCTAAGGCTTTCACGACTTTAGCTCTTGGAAGGTGATGTGAAGTATCACAATTTCTGATCATAAACACAATACCTTTGGCAGTCCAGTAAGGCTTAGTGCATCAAAGAAAATAAAAAGTTATGGCTATAGGGCATAACAAATTAAGAAGAATATTGGTAATCTTAGGTAAGTCATACTAACCCTTTAATAGGTAAGGTCAAATGTAACGTTTACCCATCTTTGCAATGCAGGACGTGATCCTGAGTGCAAGTATTTTGTTTTGTTTGGTAGAACAACTCTGTTATGAAATAACGGAAGAAGGTCAAACCTAGTAAAACCTCAGCGCCAAAGATAGCTAGATCAAAAGCTCTCCTGGGAGATAAAAGTCTTTACTGTTTACGTCTATGGTGGATCGATGGGTCTCTTCGAAGAAAACATGTTAAAGTCAATGTACATCTTAAGGACTAACCAAAGAGTATTTCTGCAAAATCCTAAATAATTATGGGTTATTATTTCAAATTCAACAAAAATACAGTTCAATCTGTTATACAAAAGTATTCCCTGGAATATGGTTAAGCCCATTCTGGATTTAAGGGACCAGGATGAAAATCACATGGGTTCCAGAAAGAATGGTATACTCCATTAGACATCAGTCTTCAAATATGCTCCTGGAGGTGGGATACCCTATTTTGTCAATAATGTTCATTGTCACCATTTCTTGAAGGAGTCTCAAAGTCTGTCAGGTTGTTGTGACCCATGCATCCGAGAAGGTCCAAGAAGATCTTATTGAGATGAAATGCTCTAGACTACTGGAGTGAAACAACAACATTTATTCACAGTTCACAACAGTGGGAATGCAATACCCAAGGTTTGACTTAGCCATTCTGGCTGAAGTACATTTGAATGTTTCCACCTACCTCCAGGAGGGCACAAGTGAAAGCAAGGTCATCTCTCACATGACCTGGGTAACGGATGTCTGTTGCAGGGAAGAACATGGCTTGATCCTGTTCCTGCATTGCTTTGGAGATTGGCATGAGCTGTGCCATCAGGCAGGTTTAGCAGTAGGAATCTTTGTAGATTTCCTCCAAACAATAGCCCAGAAAGGACAAGTGAGTGGTTTGCTGACCTGTTGTTTCTGTAGAAAGACAATCCTCCAGCATTTAGACACATTAAACATAAAAATAAAGGCGCATTAGAAGGGGAAATAAAAAATGGCAGAGGTGACATACCAGCTTCAACTTTCCTCAGGACAAGGCAAATTGTTCGGGGGGACAGGCACAACTCCACTGTGCTGCCATTACTCGTAATTATGCATAATTACCATAGAAGTGTAATCCAGTATTTAGCATTTTTTTGGGGTGGAAAATGCACCCTTGCATCCGAAATTGGCCCGAGGATGCATTTTGCGCTAAGAAAATAGCACTAACTGCTAACACGCACAACAGAAGTTAGCAGCCACTCATTCTCTCTTAGATCGTAGTTTCTATGCTCCTGTGATAGAATTTTAATCCAATGTACTTTTAATTACTCAAGTTTGTGTAGCCATCAAATTTCTGTAATTTTGCATCACAAGAATATTGTGTAATTACTTAAATTACTCTGATTACTCCAGCGTAATTAAAATAGTGCTCAGGCCTACTATTGTTAGCATGAAATACACCCTTCTGTCCATTTTGGAAGCCAGTATGCATTTTGAACTTTTTTTTAAAAAATGCTAAAGCACACATGATGCGAACAGCAGCCTCTCACATTCTGTGAAATTATACGACGTGGTATGACGACATAATTTCGTGCATTTTTGTGTACCAAACATAATACAAAAAGCCTGAAATTATGCATGTTTACACTAATACAATACAAATTTCACCCACCCTACTCTCCGACTTTTTGTTCTTGGGACATTGCTAGAGATGTACTTCATTTAATGTACTGAGACAGTACTTTCAATCAATCAGTCATTTGTTAAGTGCACTACATACCCACGAGGGTCTCAAGGCGCTGGAGGGGGGAGGTAGGGGCCGCTACTGATCGAACAGCCAGGTCTTTAGTATCCTCCTGAAGGTCAGCAGGTCTTGGGTCTGTCGTAGGCTCAGTGGGAGGGTGTTCCATGTCTTGGCGGCGAGGTGGGAGAAGGATCTCCCGCAGATGGTTGTTCTTCGGATGCGTGGGACGGTAGCAAGTGAGAGGTCGGCGGAGCGTAGCTGGCAGTTGGGGGTGTAGAAGGAGAGCCGTCTGTTGAGGTAGGCTGGGCCGGTCTTGTGGAGTGCCTCGTGTGCGTGGATGACGAGATTGAAGGATATCCTCTTGTTGACAGGGAGCCAGTGCAGGTATCTCAGGTGGGGGTGGGTGATGTGGCCGTGTCGTGGTACATCGAGGATTTATTTATTTATTTATTTATTAGATTTATACAGCGCGTACAATTGCCCGTAGGTGTCTCGGCGCTAGAAGCTGTGAATGTGTTCCCAAGATTGGGCCAGTAACTATTCTTGATCAAACAGCCATGTCTTTATCCTTCTGCGGAAATGCATCAGGGACGGGCTGTCTTTGATGAAAGCTGGCAGGGAATTCCATAATCTGGGAGCTGGCACAAGGAAGCGTCTATCGCCCCAGTTGACTGTTTTTGTTTGTGGTATATGCAGGATTTTAAGGTTGTTAGATCGGAGTGATCTTGTGGAGGACTGGTACTTGAGTTGGGATTTCAGGAAATGCGGACCACAGTTGTGCAATGCTTTGTAGAGTATGCATAGCGCTTTAAACTTGATCCTGTTTCGAATCTTGAGCCAATGCAGGTCCCTTATTGTATCAGAAATTGGTGAGAACTTTGGGATTCCAGACAGGAGACGGGCTGCAGCATTCTGGATGGTCTGCATTTTGTTGATCACTCTTGCTTGGGCATTGATGAATAAGCCGTTACAGTAGTCTATAGATGACAACACGAGGGCGCTTACCAGCGTCTTACCTGCCGAGGATGGTAAAAACGGCATGATTTTCTTGATCAACCTGAGTTTATGGTGGGCTGTTGCTGCTAATTTATTTGAGTGGGCCATAAAATTTAGTTTATCGTCAAAAATCACCCCCAGATTTCTGACGGTGGTGGCTGGTGTAGGTGGTGTTCCGTGCGTAAGGGGCCACCAGATAGTTGACCATCCGGGGAATAGATGTCCAAATATGACGACCTCAGTTTTTTCAGCGTTTAACTTTAGGCAATTGGAGGTCATCCACTCCCCGATCGCCCGCATGCCCTCCTGGAAATTTTCTGCTACCTTGTCTCCATTCCCGTTGATGGCCAACACAAGCTGAGTATCATCCGCGTATGAGGTAAGGCTCATCCCATGGGCCTTGATGACAAAGGCCAGGTCCGACACATAGATATTGAATAGTGTCAGACTTAGGGATGAGCCTTGGGGAACCCCACACGGTAGTGACAGCTTGTGCGATTGAAAGGGCCCCAGTGTGACCACCTGTGATCTCCCGGCCAGGAAGGAGGAAAGCAGATTTTTAGCCATGTGGCGGATGCCCAGGTTTTCGGCACGGTCGACCAAGATCTTGTGGTCGACCGTGTCGAAGGCTGCAGACAGATCAAGCAATACCAGTATTGCTGTGCCTCCCTGGTCCCGGATCACTCTTATGTCATCTGTAGCTTTTATTAAGGCAGTTTCGGTTCCATGGTACTTGCGGAAGCCAAATTGAGTGTTGTCCAGTAGTTGGTGTTGTTCTATGAACTCTGAGAGTTGTATGTTCATAGCCTTTTCCGCTACCTTCGCTAAAAAGGGAAGACTGGCGATGGGGCGGTAGTTTTTTGGTTGGTCCTTGTCCAAATTAGCTTTCTTAAGTAGGGGTTTGACCAAGGTGTTTTTAAGGGAGTCAGGGTATATCCCAGTTCTGAACATTGTGTTGCAGATTGATACAATGTCCGGGGTGAGATAGTCCATGATCGGGCGGATGACTTTAAGAGGACAGGGATCTAATGCTGAACCTGATTTAATTGTGGCCGTTATTTCCTTAGTTTGTGTTTCTCCAAGGTCTATGAACTGGGATAGTTCGATATTGTTAGTCCCGTTGTTAGATGTGCGGGAGCTAATTACTGTTTTCGTGGAGAATGCTTGATATATATCATTCACTTTTTTGAAGAAGAAATCGGCCAGTGAATCACAAAAAACGTGGGATTGTGGAGGATTTAGGTCCGGTGCATTTCCCGCTAAGACCTTAGTTATCTCAAAAAGTTTTTTACTTGAGTTTTTAGCAGTATTGATCTGTTCGGTAAAGTAGGATCTTTTTGTCTCAACAATGAGGGCTTTATATTGTCCGAGTGCATCCTTATAACTGGCCTTGCTTTCAGTGCTGTAGGATCTGCGCCAGTGTCTCTCCCTGTTTCTACAGAATTGTCTCTTAATTCGTAGCTCCTCTGTAAACCACGGTGCTGATGGTGTAGCTCTATTTCTTGAGAGTTTTTTAGTCGGGGCTAAGGAGTCGGTGGCGATACCTATCCACTCCTGAAATTGTCGGGTGGCCGAGTTTGGTTCAGAGGTTGAAACAGGACGGGTTTTTTCGAGTAAGGCCGTTAGCTCAGTTTGATCGATGTCCTTCCAAACCTTAATGGTTTTGGTTTCGGTGCGGAGTGAGGCCTAATTCTATTTAATTTGACTGATATTTTTATTAGAATGGCGAAGTGGTCGGTCCATGGCATAGGTAAGGTGTCTGTTATATTTACGCCTTGCATGTTAGTAAATATGCCGTCTAACGTGTGGCCGGCTATATGGGTGGGGGTCGTTACCAGTTGCTGAAGACTCATAGTGTGCATGTCTGATATCAAGGAACGGGTATCCTTGTCAGATGCATTCTCAAGATGGAAGTTCAAGTCGCCCAATACTGTAAATGAGTCTTCCACCGATGGAGCTTCTAGTATTGTGCCTAGATTGGCTAGAAAGTTGGTGCGAGAGCCTGGGGGTCGATATAGGAGGATGCCTTTAAATTGGAACGATGGAGTGAGTTTGAGATCGAAAAGAAGGGCTTCACAGGAGGTGGAGGGGATGTGAGATATTCTTACCGTTATGTAGTCACGGGCGATGATGGCTAGTCCTCCTCCGCGCTGCCCTACTCTATCTAAGATAGATCAGTCGTGCTGTGGCGTTTTGGATGCGTTGTAGTCGATTGATGAGCTTAGTCAGGGCTCCCGCGTAGAGGGTGTTTCTGTAGTCGAGTCTGCTGCTGACCAGGGCCTGGGTGACTGTCTTTCTTGTATCTGTCGGGATCCATCTGTAGATCTTGCGGAGCATGCGGAGGGTGTTGAAGCAGGAGGAGGAGACAGTGTTGACTTGCTTGGTCATTGAGAGCGTTGAGTCGAGGATGATTCTCAGGTTGCGTGCATGGTCGGTGGAGGTCGGGGCTGCCCCAGTGCCATTGGCCACCAGGAGTCGTCCCAGGCTGACGGGTTGGAGCCGAGGATGAGGACCTCCGTCTTGTCCGAGTTCAGCTTCAGACGGTTGATCTTCATCCAATCGGCGACGGCCTTCATTCCTTCATGGAGGTTGGCTTTGGCGGTGATGGGGTCTTTGGTGAGGGAGAGGATCAGTTGAGTGTTGTCGGCGTAGGAGATTATGTTGATGTCGTGCTGTCGGGTGACGTGTGCGAGCGGGGCCATGTAAATGTTGAACAGTGTCGGGCTGAGGGAGGATCCTGTGGTACGTCGCAGATTATCTCGGAGGCTTCGGAACGGAATGGGGGGAGGTGGACGCTCTGGGTTCTGCCGGAGAGGAAGGAGGTGGTCCATTCCAGAGCCTTGTCTCGGATCCCTGCAGCCTGGAGGCGTGCGTGTAGTGTCCGGTGGCAGACGGTGTCGAAGGCGGCAGAGAGGTCTAGGAGGATGAGTGCTGCAGTCTCCCTGTAGTCAAGCAGGGTCCTGATGTCGTCAGTGGCGGCGATGAGGCGGTCTCGGTGCTGTGGTTGCTGCGGAACCCTGACTGGGAAGGGTCCAGGATTCTGTTCTCTTCCAGGTATCGGGTTAGCTGTCTGTTAACGATTTTCTCAATGACCTTGGCCAGAAAGGGGAGCAGAGAGATGGGTCGGAGGTTCTTGAGGTCTCTTGGGTCTGCCTTGGGTTTTTTGAGTAGGGCGTTGATCTCAGCGTGTTTCCAGCTCTCTGGGAAGGTCGCGGTCTTAAGGGACAGATTGATGACGTTGCGTAGGTGGAGTGCGATGGAGCTGCTTGCTTTGTTGAAGACGTGGTGCGGGAATGGGTCTGATGGAGAGCCGGAGTGGATTGTGCTCATGGTCTTGATGGTGTCATCAACGCTCACACTGGTCCAGGTTAGCAAGGGGACGTGGTCAATGGTGTGCAGAGGGTCTGTTGTGTTGCTGTCTGTTGGGGCTGTCTGGGTGTTGAAGCTGTCGTGGATGTCTGCTATCTTGCGGTGTAAGAAGGTGGCGAGGGAATCGCACAGGGCTTGCGACAGCGGGATGTTGTTGGTGTTGGAGCTGGGGTTGGAGAGTTCCTTCTCAATGCTGAAGAGCTCCTTGCTGTTGTGTGCATTGTTGTCGAGGCAGTCTTTGAAGGAGGTCTTCTTGGCAGCCCTGATGAGGTGGTGGTGGTTGCAGACAGTGTCCTTGTGAGCTGCGTGGCTGTCCTGAGTTTGTTGACTGTGCCCTTTCTTCCCTAGTTTCCGGCAGGCTTGCTTGGAATCTAGGAGTTCTGGGGTGAACCAGCTGGCCCTCTTGCTGGTGTCTCTGTGGGGGGGTTTCTTCAGCTGGGCCAGGGTGTTGGAGGGTTCGGTGGGTGGGCTGAGAGCGAGGTTTGCATGTAGTTGGTCTTCGGTGATTTTGCTCCAGTGGCGGCGGGGGATCTCTTGGGTGCGGTGGTGTGTGGTGGGTTTCTGGAAGGTGAATTGGATGCAGCGGTGGTCGGTCGAGAGGAGTTTGGTGGTGTGGCTGATGGAGACGTGCCGGCTTGAGTAGAAGACGGGGTAGAGCGTGTGGCCGGCAGATGGGTGGGCGTTGTGACTGTAACTTGTCTGCAAGCCCTTACTGCTATTCATCAAACAAAGTAGTGGCACTTCTCGTCAGTATGGTTTGTTTATTGAGACAATGCCGGAACCTTGCAATAGGACAACTCTTTTTGCTTTTAAAACTGGACAGCACTGCTGTGAGAATTTGGGTGTATTATATGGTATGACCTTGTGTTCTTAACGTGGAATACACTTGCACAAACTGCCTTGGGTCCAATCCAGCTTGTTTGGACAACCTTAAGCTGAACCATGGGTGTATGTATGTCTTCGGGCAGCAAGGCTTGAACAAAGGAACTAGTGTGAAGCATTTAACAGTACTAAACATTGGAATAAGTAAGCCACCTGACCCCAAAGAAATACAACACTAATTTATAAAAATAGATTTTGTTTTTATGAATTTTTAGAGTCCAAGATGAGCACAATTTACAAGAGGATTCCATAGAAACAGATTATTAAAGAAATCTTAATTTTTAATATAACTGCAAACAAGTATTGGCAAATGTGACATTTGAAAACGTTATTAAAATGTGTAAGTTAGTTTGACTACTTCGGCCCAGCATGGGTAACCAAATCCAGCCTGGAGCAGGTCTGAGGGGGCAAAGGGGTTTTTTAACAGATACCAGGTCCCCTCCCTCTTTGACTTTCTGGCTATATGTGGCATATAGCACTTGCAGAATGCACTATTCTGTTCCCTTACAAGATGTCTAAACCATACCTCGTATGTCAGGAGCTTGGTAGCCCACCCTAGAGGCGTGGCTACATGATGGCCACATGTCCACAGGAAAAACTGTTTGGGCACTGGTCTTCCCTCCCTATTCCTTTTTCCAAACTATCTACCTGAAAAAGGGCAGTCCCTCATGAGTGTGAACGCCATCTCCCCCCCCCGAAGAAAGCTTTGCCTTTTAAGCCCACTTTTTGGACTAACACCATGAGTGGCATCCGGTGAAGGGGAGGTAACACTTTGGCCTTAGTAGGCTGCTATTGTTCCTAAGCCTGGAAGCCTTTCAAACTACTCTTCAGGCGTGCAGAATGCTGTCTGTTGGCCAGTGCCCGTATGAGGCTATGGACAACTGGGTCACAGAGTGGCAACTTTCTAAAAGCTGTATTTCTTAAATAGTGGTATTACATTAGTCGAGGGCATCAGGATGGGTTTAATGCCACAATTAACTCTATAACTTAAAGTACCCAGCTAGGTAGTCCCATCCATAAGTTAGCCAGGCTGAGGGGTCCGCCGGTAGTTAGCCAATGGCCTTTTCACCTTTTCACAGCAAAATAACAATTTAGAAGTGTGGCTGTCAAGACATATAAAAATATAAAAATATATGTCTTACTTAATAGCATACAGCTCCCTGCCTCAGGGCTCTACGGGCTTGATTTAGAGGAAACTTACATACAGTGTTAAGGGAAGTGGGGGCGTTGTCATTAGTTTAAATGGCAAAGTTGAATTAACAGCGTTACCACTGCTCTTCCAGTCTGCAATGGTAGGCTAGGAGTAATTTGGTAAATTGTCACACACAGGGTGGCACAAACAGTGCTGCAACCCCGGGTGGACACTCAGCCTTACATACCCTCGGCACCCTGGGGTACCATTTAGTAGGGGCTTATAAATAAGTCAGTCCTTGCCAATTGGGAGGCATCCAATTCAACATATACTTTGCAACGGGTTAGAACACTGGCACTGAGGTTGGTTAGCAGGCCAAGTTGCACTCTCCAAGTAAAAGAAACAGAAGCTAATAGTCCAAATGGGGGCAAAAGGTGTGTCGGGGAGGAACCTGCAAAAAGCCTGTTTCCTTACAATCGACAATTTTCAAAGGGCTGTATTGCTTTCACTCTGATGGTACTGGTACTTGTATACAGAAATCCTCCATGTTTAAAGAAAAAGTATGGGTACTCTGAAGAAGACTTGGTTCTACCGAGACAATGCTTAATGCTTTAGATGAATATGCTGACAGCTGAAGGTCAGCTCTGCAGGTCCCTTGTATCCTTATGTCAGTAAAGATAATCTTTAGAATATAGTTCAAGAATGTACCATACTCATGTGGCAGAACAGGCTAGTTTGGGAGAAGTAGTGGGAAGAGATCTCTCAGGCTTGACTGTCTCACAGTCATTCTCTTATATGTCTAGATTTAGGTATTAGCGATCATAGTAGTTTAACAGCTGGATGGACTGTCGGTGTTCTTTGTGGCCAACAGTGAGTAGCCGATCTCTAGAGTGAGGCCATGCCTCTCTAGACCGAGGTAAGAAGCTGGTTCAGTGGGCTGGCGTATGCTGGAAGTCTTACAAGGCCTGAGGAGTATTTGCCATGATAGAGTAATAGAGCATTGGTGTGTTGGGTTACAAACAGCTAGAGTAGAGGGTTAGCTGGGAGTAACAGGTAGAGATCCGTTGAAATTGTTGTTTTGTTGTCTTCAAGGTCGGGGTACAGCTAGTTAAATTGGACCTTGACTGGTGTACGTGCCTCTTTAAACTAGAATGTTTCTGAAGGAGACTGTCAACTACCCATCTGTCTCTTACACCTTTTGCCCATCACACTGATAACCACTGTGCCCCCATTACAAGATAACCGCACCCAATGGTCGTCAACATGAAAACACTTTTCAGAAGAAAGACAACATCTTTCAGCCACGCACTCTACACAGCATAGCCTGTGACCCATGCGACAAGCACTTCAGTGCCCCCACTGAAGAACTGGGTTTTCTTAGAACCCAGCGGTGCCAGGGACACGCCCAAAGTCTTCGGGTTCTCCTGTCTTGGCAAACAGAGACACGGAATACTTCTAGGTGGCGTCAGAGATCAAATTTATTAGCTGCAGCTAGTAACAGTAAGCTCAGCAATACAACACGGTGTACAACTCAAGAAACTGTTCAATTTTCATAGAGCAAGACATTGCTTTTTATACACCATATTCTCATTACAAATGTACACCCACTGCGCAAAATTCTGACCAATAGGGCACATTTTCTAACTGAGTATCACATTAACAAAAACCCAATTTACAGTAACCCAACCCAAAAGTTAATTATTAGGACTGTCCCAAATTCAATTTCCACAAGCCGGACAAACCCATAATTGAAAGCACTCCCCATGTAATGAAAATGCTGATTAGGATAAGATATGTGCAAGGAAACTAAAAGTTAACGATATCCTGAACATTGATTGGCAATTTTAGACAAGAATCAAACTTAAGGGAAATTGGTTTTGCGTGGTCAGTGTCAGGTGAAGAGGTCAGTTTCTCTGCAATTCACTCACAAGTCAGAAAAGGGCCTGTTAATGCATACATGAACATTGGGGCCCATGCAACTTTGTTCGTTCGGTTACCTCCACAGCCTACGTGAGGGCAACACAAAAATGGCGTCACGAACAACTCAAACAAAATGGAGTCTGGTTCGAAATCACGGAACCTCACCACCTATTGGTAGAAAGTGCTCTGCAACCAAACAATACAACACAATACTGTTCAGGAGTCAGTCTTGGCATTTCCCAACAGGTATCACTGCTGTTTGTGTTACTGCGCGGCGGGGCATATTTACAAGGGTATTGCACCAATGGAGCATCACTTTTTGTGACGCTCCAGTGGCATTGTGCCCTGCTCCATATTTACTAGGTCAGCATGGATTAATGCTGCCTTGTAAATATGTCCTCCTCTATGCAATTTTCAGTGGCAAAAAGGCATGCAATGGGTGTTGCTGTGGGCATCCCCACACAACACCCATTGCTTTTTGACACTGCTCCAGATTTACAAGGATCTGTCAATCTGAGGCAGTGCCAAAAATGTATGCAGCAAGGAGAAATACTTTTATTTCTCTTAATTTTTTGCATTCTGCAGCACACAGAATGAGCAAATTCATTGATGTTTGTTTTTGTGCAGGAAGGTGTCCTTTCCTGCACAACAACAATCATCTATGTAATGCAGACAACCTTGCACCACGGGGCAAGGATTCCTGCACTCGCGTTAGGTTGTATATTTTTTTTTTGCACCTGTGCTGACATGAGTACAGTAATGCGCTGTATTGTTGTAAATATGGCACATTCCTGTAGCTAGAAAATGACATCAGTTGGCACAGCAAAATTGCTTGCTGCACCGCTCTACACCATTTTCTTGTAATTATGCCCCTGCATTTCCTGCAATGCTCTACAGTCCCTGCTATGTGACAGCACTGTTACTTCTTGGCAGGGCTGCTCTACTTTTAATGTCACCGCTTGTGCACTCCCTGCAGCGCTGCTCTACTTTTCATGTGGTGCGTCTGGCGTTTTTTAACAGGCTTGTTTTATTATTAATGATTCAGGAGTGGCGCACCTTAGAGCGAATAAGACATTCGGGGGCAGCCTTTGCGATTGCCTTTTCATGTTGTAAAACAGGGGTGTTTGAGAGAAAGAGAGAAGGAGGAGAATGAAGATAGCCAGAGAGAGTAAAAGAGAGAGTGAAGCGAGAGAGGGGAGAGACAGGCGGAAGCTCGCGCCACTAGTTCGATTGAATATCCACGCCAGGGCGGACTCATGTTCAGACACATTCTTTGGCGGCGCGGGCTCTGTAAAACCCGACTTCAGGATGTAGACATGAAAATCAATTCTCCTCTGCCATTAGGAGGAAGGAGTCTTCAAAGTTTAAATGACACAGCATTGGCCACCTGGGAGCCAGACAGACTAAAGGCGCCCTCACCCCTTATGATACACCGACCGACGGACGACTCCAGCGATTAAAATGCCAGACAGCACCTGCGTCTCGACTGTCCAGGCGCATGCTGGTACTTGAAGTACTTGTTGTCTTGTCTTGAAAACAATGACAAAAGGTCAAGTGACCCTTTGGTGAAAAGGTTTCAAGAGCTCCAATATTAACAAAACCAGCAGGAGTTAGCCCTTGCTGCATAGCAACCGAATCAATGCTAAATCTTATTAAGACTATATAAAGCTTTACCAGAAATTCAGTCCCCCAAATGAAGGCTGCGTCTCCTATAGCCCAAGCCCATGGCATCTAAGGCTGGCTTCAGCTGTTTGAGAACAAGTCTGATGAGAAGGAACTGCACGGCGCGCGCTCTGGGGTGGCTGTGCAGATGCCGGGCCGGACGCCATTTCACATCTACCTCACGTGGGTATGGTTGTGCGCGCACGCACGTATTTAGGGGCATATTTATAATAACTGGCGCATCCCTGCAAATCAGCAGGGATGCGCCAGTTATTGTATGCCACAGCTCCGCCATCATGGATGCACCGCATTTACAATGCGGCGCACCATGGTGCAAAAATGGCACGGATGCGTGATGCATCTGTGCCGTAAAAGTGACGCATTGCTAGAGTTGCGTCGCAAGCGCGACGCAGATCCAGCAATGCTCGGGGGCCCTATCCAGTTAATGCTGCGTCAATCCTTACGCCTGCTTCAGACAGGCGCAGGGTTTTGACGCAGCATGGGCCTAAAAGTGACTGAGTGAAATCTTGTTGATTTCACTCAGCCACTTTTAGGAGGCGTTCCTGCGTCGGAACGCCCCCCGCACAGGAACGCCTACATGTGGCGCAGGGCATTACAGAGTGACGCATCTCCCAGATGCGTCACGTTGTAAGTACCCCTGCACCATGGAGCAGGATTTGCGCCACCGCTGCGTCACAAAAGTGACGCAACGGCGGCGTAAATGAGGCGCAAGGGGCTTGTAAATCTGCCCCATAGTTTCCTTTCGCCATTAATTTGATCTTCCTTTATTAACCCTAACTATATTTCTGTTGACGCTTCCATTTCATTCAAGAGGTAACTAAAGCTGAGAACAAGATAATGATTTGAAAGCTTAAGAAATTACATATTTCTGTATCTTTGTGATGGACTTAAAAAGGGCAAATATTGCTTCAGAGCAATGTAGCTATGTTTAAAAGTAAAGGGGTGTTTAGTAGAGCACAAGGGAAGGAGTTGACCGGGAGCCTGGAGGGATGGCCGAAATGTGTGTGGAGAATTGTGCACTCTCAATTCTAACTTGCACTTATACCAGTACTTGTAAAACAATACAAGCATTGGTAAAGTCAATAGGTTTCACCTTTCTTGAACGTTTGACTTTATTAATGGCTATACAGCGCTGGCAAAAAGAAAAGAAAAAGAGGGTTTTGCCAATGCTAAACATCATCTGCTAAAATGAACAAGCATTAGAAATGCAATCGGGCTCGGATTTATTTGAGTTTGAGCTAATGGCATTGTAAATGCCAATGTATTGTTGCTATGTGTTATGGAGTGTGTTCATGTGGTGTGTACTGCCAGTGATCTCCTTGTGAGTGTGAGAATATTGCACCGTTACTGCCTGTGATGTCCTTCTTGTGAGTGTGAGGAGCTTGCACCTCTGCTGCCTGTGGTCTCCTTGTGAGTGCAAGAAGATTGCACTGCTGCTGCCTGTGATGTCGTTCTTGTGAGTGTGAGAAGCTTGCACCACTGCTGCTTGTGATGTCCTTGTGAGTGGGAGAAGCTTGCACCTCAGCTGCCTGTGGTCTCCTTGTGAGTGTAAGAAGCTTGCACAGCTGCTGCCTGTGATGTCCTTCGTGCGAGTGTGAGAAGCTTGCACCGCTGCTGCCTGTGAGTATGAGAAGATTGCATTGAGCATCTCTGTGCTGTGCCTGTTCTTTGTAAGGGACTCTTGCTCTGTTGCTGCTGCTGCCTTGGCACAGTACCTGCTGTGAGTGTGTAAGGGAAGTTTGCACCGCTGCTGCTTGTGATGTCGTTCTTGCGAGTGTGAGAAGCTTGCACCTCTGCTGCCTGTGGTCTCCTTGTGAGTGTAAGAAGCTTGCACTGCTGCTGCCTGTGATGTCGTTCTTGTGAGTGTGAGAAGCTTGCACCGCTGCTGCTTGTGATGTCCTTCTTGTGAGTGGGAGAAGCTTGCACCTCAGCTGCCTGTGGTCTCCTTGTGAGTGTAAGACGCTTGCACAGCTGCTGCCTGTGATGTCCTTCTTGTGAGTGTGAGAAACTTGCACCGCTGCTGCCTGTGAGTATGAGAAGATTGCATTGTGCATCTCTGTGCTGTTCCTGTTCTTTGTAAGGGACTCTTGCTCTGTTGCTGCCTTGGCACAGTACCTGCTGTCAGTGTGTAAGGGAAGCTTGCACCACTGCTGCTTGTGATGTATTTCATGCGAGTGTGAGAAGCTTGTACCTCTGCTGCTTGTGGTCTCCTTGTGAGTGTAAGATGCTTGCACTGCTGCTGCCTGTGATGTCGTTCTTGTGAGTGTGAGAAGCTTGCACCGCTGCTGCTTGTGATGTCCTTCTTGTGAGTGGGAGAAGCTTGCACCTCAGCTGCCTGTGGTCTCCTTGTGAGTGTAAGAAGCTTGCACAGCTGCTGCCTGTGATGTACTACTCACTACTCTACTCTACTCACTACTCTGCACTCACTACTCACTACTCTGCACTCACTACTCACTACTCTACTCACTACTCTAGTCACTACTCTGCACTCACTACTCTACTCACTACTCTACTCACTACTCTACTCACTACTCTACTGACTACTCTACTCACTAGTCTACTCACTACTCACTACTCTGCACTCACTACTCACTACTCACTACTCTCCACTCACTACTCTACTCACTACTCACTACTCTACTCACTACTTTCTACTCACTACTCTACTCACTACTCATTACTCTGCACTCACTACTTTACTCACTACTCTACTCTACTCACCTCACTACTCTACTCACTACTCTACTCACTACTAACTACTCAACTCACTACTCTACTCACTACTCTGCACTCACTACTCACTACTCACCTCACTACACTACTCACTACTCTCTTCTCACTACTCACTACTCTGCACTCACTACTTTACTCACTACTCTACTCTACTCACCTCACTACTCTACTCACTACTCTGCACTCACTACTCACTACTCACCTCACTACTCTATTCACTACTCACTACTCTACTCACTACTCACTACTCTACTCACTACTCTACTCACTACTCTACTAACTACTCACTACTCTGCTCACTACTCTGCACTCACAACTCACTACTCTAGTCACTACTCTGCACTCACTACTCACTACTCTACTCACTTCTCACTACCCTACTCACTACTCTGCACTCACTACTCACTACTCTACTCACTACTCACTACTCTACTCTCTACTCACTACTCTACTACTCTACTCACTACTCTACTCACTACTCTACTCACTACTCTACTCACTACTCTACTCACTATGAGATGGAACTTTTCTCATTCTCAAAGTACCTTACATAGGAATACATGTTGAGCTACTCAAAGAGCGGCAGTGAGACTGACAACAAGTACCAATAAAGAACGTAAAAAGACGTGGTGTTTTATGAACGAGAATTTAGTTCAGTTGTTCTAAATCTTAAATGCTGCCTTGAGCAGTTTGTATTAGGAACATTTAATTGTCGGGTCAAAATTGCATTTTAAAATATGCTGCTTAAGTTTTATTAAAAATAAACGTTGTACTTTTTCGTGTATAAATTCCTTATAATGCGACATGGGTAATAGTTATAAATTAGCCAAATATGCATTGTTCAATTACGCTGAGAAAAAAGGCGATAATGACAGTCGGTGTTATCACTCCAGATTCCCAGGCTGCTCATTTGGAAGAATTCGCGATATTCCATAGACATTTATTTTTTTTTGTATATTTTTACCATCTTAAAGTCGTGCTTGAGGTGAGGAAATCCTTTCTTAAAAATCACGGATCAATCGCACTTGAGGAAATACCAACTAACAACACTGACACTTGAGGGTCTATATCATCACATCAGCTCTTTGATAACTTCTCATAACCGTGTTTACAATCATGTGTCAGTATTATTTACGGTTTATCCAAGCAGACAATTTTGGCACATACGAAGAGAGCTGTTAAAGCAATGAATGGCTGGGCCTTTTCTAATAAACAGGGAAGCTGCACATAGTGCCAGTGATTTTCTCTATTTACATTCCGATAAATAACAGCAGGAACTGTCCAGACCAATATGCAAGTTCACAAGTTTCAAGTGTGTGTTCTTGAGTCAATTGGTAGCCTGACGGAATTTAGACATCATAACTGCCTGTTTTGGTTGTTTGAAATAACATTGCGATGTTGGAGGCGTCATGTCACTTGGTGTTCGTGGGGAGACGGGGGCTCCTTCTCGTACTGCTGGAAGGGGCGTGGGCATGAATGGGGGCGCCGTGGGGATGGGACTGTGCAGGGCCTGTGAAGTCACTGGCCCAAGCTTTCCGGGGCGGTGTGTGCAGGGCGCGCTGACAGCCCGGCCGCGGCCGCCCTTCTTTGCCGCTTCCCGGGGCTGTTTCTCCAAACGGAATAGCTTTGTTTCCTAGATGGATCCGGCTGGCGGCAGATTCTTATAATAACAAATATAGTCATGAAAATGAGATACAAAAAGTGCCGAAATTACAATAAAAGCGGGGTTCCCGTAACGGAAGAGAAGGGAGCCAGGCAGCGCGCTGCCCGGGTCCTGGACTGGTAATTGAGCCCGAGCCGGTGATGTCTAAATCAGGCAGGGAGACGGGGGGTGAGCCAGAGAGCGGCAGAGCAGCTCCCCGGGCCGGCAGGAAGGAGCCGCACACGGCGTCTATGCCTGTGTGCACGTGAGGAGGACGCGCGCCCGACAAACACACTGCTAGATGGTGAACGCGCGCACACCATCTGGAATGCATTACACGGCCACCCTGACAGCTCCTAATTAAGATGAATGCACTTTCGAGCACGTAACCGCACGAAATATGCCCAAAATGGCGCCCGAACATTACAACTGCCCAATAGCATCAAGACTACTAAAAATACATCACCGCGAACACCAATGACCATTCAGATAATAAAAAAATTCAGGAATGTGTCTTTCCCGAGGCCTTTACACACTTTTTTTTTCTTTCTGTAGTAATAGGATCTCGGGCTCCGCCCGAGCCCTAAAAAAGGAAGAAAATAGAATTCCAAACACAAAGACGTATACAATGTCATGCACCACCATATATGCGCAGGTATGCATTATGACGCTGATGGCCCATTTTTTTCTTTTACTTGACACCCATCTTGGAGGAGTAACTTAAAAAATGAGCCTTGAAAAGAGCATGATCTAGAAAAGTGAACTTCAATAGCAAACAGCAACTCCCCTTACTTTTGGAAACTAAATAAACAAATAAACAGGCAGGATGTGGCGAAGCAACAGAACGTCATAGAGTAGCAGTGTAGAGGAACGGTGAGCAAGGAGGGGATGGGGAGCAACCAACGGAGGGGCTGGGAGCGGGGAAATACAAAATTAAAAATTTAGTGGGATGAGGAGAAGTGGGAGGACATGGGGACCAGGGACAGGGAAAGACAACTTCCCAAGTGGAGGGGGAGAGAGCTGGGGCACGGATGTAAAGTGGTTAGCTGCACACGAGATAGTCGAGAAGTTCCCTGTATGTTAACAGTGGAAGGATACATGTTAACATGTTATCCATTCAAAATGATGGCAAAGAAGCTATGCACCAGAGGGGGGACAAACACACGAAGAGAAAAGGAAGCGATTCAATTAGAAGCATGCAAAATGATATTGACAAGAAAGCAAACCAAAGACAAGCATGGTGCTCACCCCAACCTTTTGCAAGTTTTGGTATTGTACACACTAGGAGGTATGTTTATCTTAGTGGTGCTTCAACGGTACACCGCACAAGAGGGACTCAAGGGGGCGCAGAGTGACGCAACACTAAAGTTAAATTTATCAAGCCACGGAAGGCAACCTTGCATGGCCCTGCCTGGCTTGATAAATCTGGAGTGGCACAAGGCAGCAACAAATCGCTGCCTTGCATTACTCTGCCATATGGAGGCATTCCATGGGTGGGGTGTGGGTGTTCCTATGCATCCACCTATGGATTGTGGCGCATTCCAAGTTTAGCATTAGTGGTAGACCAGGGAATGTGTAAAAATCCTGTGTCTCTTCAAGCTTGGCGTACAGAGGCGAAGTATTATTATATCTCCTTATTTTTTCCTCTTACTACCTGTGTTGCATTCCGCAGCACACATAGAAAGAGGAAAATGCTCCTGAGGATTGGTTTTGTGCAGGTAGGTGTCCCTTCCTGCACAAAAACAATCCTGCCTACAACACATGCAGCCTTGCACCATGACGCAAGAGTGACTGCTTTGGTGCTAGAATGTGTTGCAGCGCAAGGAAAGGACAGGAATGTGCTGTATGATGTTAAATATGGTGCATTCCTGCCCTTTCTGTTTCACACAGCACTGTGCAGCACAACAAGGTGGTTTGCTGTGTTGTGCGGTGTGAAAGATTGATAAATATGCCCCTCGGTCTTTCAACAACTGACACCTTTTGGGATGGTGAGAGTGAGGTGTGAGGGGAAGTGGAATAAAGCATTGCACCAAAAAAATGTCTTCACCCTTTGTCTACTTCTTTTCTACGTTGACTGTGCTAAACTCTGTCAATTAAAACCAAATAACACATGATACTGGTCATGAAATAACTCTGGTAAGGAAAATCCCAATTGTAGGGGACTAATTTTCTCACTCTTTGGCAGGGCCTGAAAAAATGTATAACACTCCTTAAGAACGTCTTTCAGCACAGCTCCCTCACTCTTTTGTTTGCAAGAAGCAAGTGGCCGCCATGAAAATCCTTACATATAAGCAGTTTTTTTTACACAGTTTTTTTCCCACGGGCCAATTTATTTGACTTTGTAAATTTGACAAAGTGCATAGTTTGGAAGCTTTGCAAAACTTAGAAAGTGACATTTTAATTTTGTCCCAACCATACTTCTGGGTGTACTTTTACATATCAAACTACTTTTACCTTTCTTTTTACAGGAGTATTGCTGGCTAAACTATAGAACATCGAGAAATGTGCAGAGAGGATGGTCTCTAGAAAGCAGGGGGATTATTAAACACCAACTCTCCCATTTGCAAGTTTCTTTGGGTTCAGGAGATCATGAAAATAAACTAGCCCCAAATTCTGTGAAGTCCTTGTTGGGCTTTGTAGCGCCCAGAAGGTTCAAGCTTGTGGGACAAAGCATCAGTGGCGCCAACCTGTAGCATAAGCCTGAACTGGTACAGTGTGCCTCCTCCACCCCCATTTTCTCCACCTCCTCCTCTCCTTCAGAGTCAGTCAGATCTGACCTTTAGACATCAGAGACCTTAGATGTGTCGACTAAGGTCTTGCCTTTGCTGGTAGAAATGATCCAAACCTATGTTTATTAAACTTTCATACATTCATAAGTGGCATAGTCTGTGCACACTGTGCAAAAGTTCTGAACTTTACCCAGTTCAATCTTGGAGAGAAATGTCTCCAATTTTGAGAGGAAACTCTTCTGCCAAATACCACTTTTTGTGGATTTAATAAAAAAGACTACAGCAACTTCATTATGTTCTCTGAGTTCCTCAGCAAGCTTCATAAAATGTGCAAATATGAAGTTCTGCCAGTACCATCAGGATTTCCAAATCCCACAGAAACTCTGCGGGTACAACGTTTTTCATACTGTACTGAGGTTAAATACAGGTTGTCAGAACCCCTTTCAGAGGGTCATGGGAAGGCAGGAGCTACTGGGACCAATCCTGGGAGTTGAAGCCTTTTCCTCCTGATGTCTCAAACCCCAATCTACTGTGGATTCTGAGAAACTGGGCCAAGTACCTCTTCTGCATTTGATTCTCAGTAGTAACATGTTCGAGCAGTCCAAAGCTCCTGGTGGAGCGGGATGGGAGGTAAATACAGGGGGTGACAACAGGCTCACAACTCAAACTAGGCAAAGCAGCAGTGAAAATAAGTTATTGTCCAGCCAAATGCTTCAGTTCATGAAAAAGTATTTTATTTTGCCGCTTATTATGCAAAGAAAAATATGACATTCAGACACAAATTCCACAGTTCCCCTGAGGTCAGGACTTTAGTGATTCTTAGGCACTTTCCTGTGTTCCACTCCCTCCTCGCGATAACGATAGTGGTTATTCCTCATCCACTATAACCAACATCCAGAGCAAGCACCACTATTAGTCTGAGCCTCAAGATTTTCTCTCCGACTGTCTTAAAGCCGAAAGTGTTCCAGCGCCAAAGCGCTAACTAGCAAGCAAGCTCCTCCAGGGCTGACTGGCCCGAAGTTAGTCTTACCCACACCTGCAGGCTTGAAGCATCTGCAGTTCCTAATTGCTCCCCATCCTTTGGTGCTCAGAGCGGCAGCAGCTGAATCAAGTACGATGCAGCATGCATACAGGTGGGTTGCACTCTGTGGGTGAAGAGTTCCATTCGCGTGGCCACGCTACTGAAGCAGCCAGAGGTTCTTTGTAGCTCTTTCTTGCAGGGAAAGTACCTGATCCATACCACAGTGGTAGGGAGGAGTGATATAACAATCCTGAAGTGGGTCCCTTGCCCTGAAGGTGGTGCACAGGTGCTCCCATGGACGCCTCACTTCCCTGGCTCAGTGATGTCAATCAGGCCACATGTCTTGTTGCTTCCACTGAACCCCTCTGGCATATGGGTTCACCATATCCTCCTTGTACACAGGCTCTGGCTCGTTTGGCAAAAATAAGTCTTCAGTGGAGTCTCCTCCTGGCATATGGTGATGTGGCTCACCATGGCACAGCAATCTTGTTGCGATGGCCCTTTTTAGCATATGGGTTTTCGGGCTTCTCACTACTCACCGCTCTGGCCCGATCAGTGGGGCAATGCGCAAGGCTTAATTCATGGTGACCTCCTTTGACATAACAGGGTTGCTGACCTTGTCCAACACATTGGCAACGACCCAAACGGTGCAGCAGTCGTCACCTCATACGTCGCGAAGGGAATCCACTCAACAGGGCTTCCCATTGGACCTCATTTATTCCAATGCTCTCCTCTTCCTCACAAGGCACACTGGTCTTCACAAGCAGACAAGCGCTGGTGCTCTGGGCTTCAGGGAAGGTGGTCTTGTATTCCATGATGTCCCCAGTCCTTGTCACAGGCAGAATCCCTTTCCACTCCTCTCATAACCTGTCTCGCTGCTTGGCAGATAACTCCCTTTTTTACCGTCCATTTCCAGACTCAGACTCTAAATCATATTTGGAACAAATATGATTTAGAGTCTGAGTCTATGAGGTTTATGTTGAGGGTTGCATTTTTTTGAAGTGCCCAATACTCTGTTCTCTCTTCCCTATTAAAGCAGTCTGTCACAGGAGGAGTGATTCCAAATCTGTTAGCCCTACACAGCACAGTCCATGGGAGAGACTAGAGTACACACCTGGATGTCAGCCACTGTGATGGTGTATCAAACGGTTAGCCCAGGGCCACAGTAATACTCTTTATGATTATATTGTCACCCCAATCTCCTTCACGAGATGTGCCCAAGCCCCTTCCTTGTGACATCTCACTTAAGCAAAAAGCACCCTTTGGATTGTACTGGGGAAGCCTGGCTCTCCCCTCTTCAGTGCGTGTCCCACCCAGATTACAGGACTGCAGTAATACACAAATCTGTTTTGGGGTATCCCTCTTCTTTCTCTTCATATTTAACCGTACATTTCTAGGTCACCTAAAATTAACCCAGGGCCCTCCATGTTTTGTACCATTTACAGACAGACACACTCCCAGTGCATGTACACATCTTACACACACACTGCACAGCACTGTATCCTTTGTGTACTGTACCACTCATAGGCGAACGTATGATGTTACAACGCATTCATTTACAATGCATGCCTTTAAAACACAGTTTTTACATCGCAACATCCTTTACAACGCATTATTTTACATGGCATGCCATTACATCGCATTTTCAGAAACTACCTTTACAACGCATTCCATTACATCGCATTACACCTTTACAACACATACCACTGCAATGCATACCATTACATCGCATTTAAGGTAAGGGTTGGACAGTATTGGGGTAATAATTACTATTCTAACTCCAGTGAACGCAACAGTAGGGTAAGTGTTGGATAGTTTAGGGGTAAAAATTACTATTCTAACTCCAGTAAGTGGAACAGTAAGGTAAGTGTCGCATAATGTAAGGGTACTATGTGTTGTAATGGTATGCGTTGTAATGACTTGCAATGTAATACCTGCGTTGTAATCACATGCTTTGTAATGACATGCGGTGTAGTGACATGCGATGAAATGTCTGCATTGTAATGAAAGACTAGGTAAAGGATGTTGCAATGTAATGACTGCTATGTAAAGGTAGTGGGATGTAATGACTGCGTTGTAAAGGTTGTTACCCCTCATAGGCACATCTACACCCAGCATACACATTTAATATGCAAGCACTGCACAGCATTACATCCTTCATGCATTATACCACTTATAGGCACACATACTCCCAGCACATGCATTCGCCATGCACAAACTGCTGAATTATCCCTGTATTGTAACATTCTCATTCACACATACACATACACCCAGAGCAGATACACCACTCATGCGCTGCACAGCACTACACACCAAACCAATGTATGGCACAAGTATTGTTATGAAGACTCTCAGGCAATCAGGTAAGAGCACAAGTTTATTAGAACTAGATCCTTCAGTGCCCACTCGTCGAGTGAGCTTGCCAACATTCTAAGGCGAGCTTCACTTTAAGATTCCACAGGTGGGACATACCATTGTGGGGAAGGAGGGAGGGAAGAGAGAGGGAGAAGAGGGAAAAACAAACATGGTTACAACAAGTATGTTGAGCACACAGCGGTGGAAATGTAACTGATTGTGTCTGTAGGCCTCACTCCAGTGACACAGGTTAAAAGGAACCTGTTCACTCCCACTGATTACTTCACAGTATGTTACCACAACTGCGCTCATGGAGCGTAACTCCTGGTGAAAGCAGTAGCCTCTTACTGTTCTCTTACTGTTTATGAGGGTAGCGCATTGGGCACCCCTCCTGGTCCATCAAGACCACAATCCGTGAAACAAGCCAATGCCATGGCACACAACATTAGAGATCCAGACATCACTAGAGTTGGGGCACTCAGGGCAGAGGTGCACGTCCATCACCATACAAAAGACTTTTCCATCCCAGCAGGGGACAAGAAAAATGCAGGAATGGGGGTGGATAGCCTGACAAGCTATTTCCAAAACTTGTAAAGGGGAGTACTTCCAATCACCCACCCTGGTATTTTGATGGCCACAGTATTGGTAATGCTGAGGGAAGGTATCTCCAGGTCTTTTTTTTGGGCCCACTAAATCTTGCATTGCTGGTACAGAACTCATGAAATCTTCTTGACCACCTTCCAAATTAGATCTGTGTGGCATTCAGTATGTCTTTTTTTTTTTTTTTTTTGGTGCAAAACATTTATGGAGCATTGTCAGGATTACACAGCGTCTCGCCAACAACCCGGAGGCCGGCCGCTATCAGTGCAAATTTATAGGACAAGTAACAACAAAGGTGCATCAGTGCGATGTAATCGCGCCAAACAGTAGAAACCAAGTGACAAATGCATCATCTACATAGCCAAATCAATGTGTCTTGCATTGTTCGAGTTTTTTGTTTAAATTTTATCAACATGAGCATGTGCGGTGTCTAGGTGAACCCGGGGGGGGGGGGGGGGGGGGAGGCACGCAGTCAACAAAGCCATGAGTCCAAAAACATAGTAACGGCGTACATATTACAGACGTCATTAGGCCGGAGAGTATCCCGGCAACGACACGGGTGTATGAGCAATCCACAGATGTTCTAGAACTGGAGAGGTGGGGGGCGAAGAGAGGGGGGGGAACAAAGGGGGGGGCAGTAAACACATCATGCCAGAACGCAGCAGATCAGTCCAGGACCCTCAGATCAGGCCCAGAAAGCAACTCTTCAACGTCTCACCATCCCAATCTCAGGTGCCATCATCATCCAGTGGGTCAGTTATCAAATAACATTGCAATGGGGCCCAAATGTCAGTAGGCCTAGAAGTAGGCGGCAGCAGCTCGGAATAAGTATGCAATTGTTCTTGGCAGTACACCATGTCAGTCATCCAATCCTTAAACTTGGGCGCCCTTCCTCTCCCCCACCTACAGGCCACCCTGCGTTTAGCCAAAAGCATAGCTAGTGCCACATATTTGCGGTGTGCCGCCTGGAGAGGTGCAACATACCCAAGCAGAGCTACCAGTGGGGACGGGTCTATCGTCATGTGTATCATCTTGGACAATGCATGAAACACCTGGGACCAGTATCGGCCCACCTCGGCACATCCCCATGCAAGGTGAAGGAAGTCAGCCCCAGGAGCCCCACACCTGTCACACGTGTCCGTCGGTCTCAGCTGGAACCTGTGTAAGCGCGCTGGAGTGTGGTATAGTCTGTGTAGGAATTTATAGTGAATGATCCTATAATGGCTGTTAGAGGAAATGCGCTCGGTCTGTTGCAGGCAGAACTCCCATTGTTCATCTGTAAGGGTCAGGGCTAGATCTTGTTCCCACTTGTGCCTAGCGGGCAGTGCAGTATAAGTCATATTGGCCCGGACAGATTTATAGAGTGTGGAGACTAGTTTATTGGGATTGTCGTGAAGTAGCAGGTTCTGCAGAGGAAGAAGCACTGGGGGCTCGCAGGGGAAGTCTGGCGTGATGGCCCGTAGCCCGTGCCTGAGCCTAATATAGTAAAACAAGTCTAGAGGTGTCGGTTGTATGCCCTCATATAACTGATCTTTGGTACGGAAGGTGCCATCACGATATAGGTCCCCCTATTTAGTGACATGGATTCTTTTCAACAATTTTTGAAAGCCAGCCTCCTGTAGGAGCGGGAGTTGCGGGTGGTAGGTCAGTGGCACTAGCGGAGCATATAGGAAGTGTAAGTCCATCTTCAGGGTAATGGAATTCCACGCTGTCACAGTGCTAGACACCGTGTTAGGAGTCTTGTCTCTGCCCTCAATCTGGGAGTAGAATGCGCCCTCAATGGGGGTCGGGTGGGCCCACCAGTGTTCGGCTGCCAGTTGAGGCATATATTTCTGCTGGTGCACCCAGAAGTAAGCATAGTGGGCCTGAGCCGCCCGGTAATAAAGCTCAAAATCCGGTACACCAAAGCCCCCTTGCGAGAACGGTCGAACCAGGATCTCCCATTTGAGCCTAGGTGTCTTCCCGCACCACACCAGCCGGAGCAACTCCGAGCGTAGCAGCCTAAAGAAATAGGGTCCGGGATGAAAAGGAATGTTCAAAAAAAGGTACAAAAGTTGAGGGAGAATCACCATTTTAACCAGTGAGGCCAGCCCAGCCATGGAAAGGGGGAGTGTGATCCACCTGGATACATTGTCACTGATCTTATTCATCACAGTGCCATAATTAGCACGAATCAGCTCTTCTCTACTTCTCTCTATATGTATACCCAAATACTTAAAATCTCCCTCACACCAGGCAAGCGGGAACTCAAGTGGAAACTGACGTGTCGAGGCAGTAAGAGGGAAAATACAAGACTTATTCCAGTTAATCTGGACTCCAGAAAGGGCCCCAAACCGTATAAATTCTCTGAGGATGGGGTGCAAGTTTTCGCCGGGGTGGCGAACATAAAGGGTGATATCATCAGCATACATAGAGATAAGTATTTGTCTCTGAAAACAGCGCAGTGCACTATCCCGGTGATGTTGCCGTAGTTTAGCAGCCAGGGGTTTAGTGGCTATAGCAAATAGGAGCGGGGACAGGGGGCATCCCTGCCTCGTCCCCCTGGAGATTTGGAATTCCGGAGATAGTTTCCCATTTATGAGGACTCTGGCCACCGGACGTGTGTACAATAATCGGATCCAGGAAATGAATATAAGTGGGAACCCCATTCGCTCCAGTACTTTAAACACATAATCCCATTCGAGCGAGTCAAACGCCTTGGTGGCGTCTAAAAAAATGGCCGCCATAGGGAGGTCCTCGTGGACGGAGTTATGGATCGAAAAGAAGGTACGGAGATTGTGCGACGTCGCTCTGCCAGGAACAAATCCGGCCTGGTCTGGAAGAATCAGATCGGGAAGGAGGAGGCTAATGCGCGCTGCAATTAGTTTAGCAAGAATTTTCACGTCACAATTTAATAAAGACAAAGGCCTATAGAAGTCACAGCTAGTAGCGGATTTACCCGGTTTGAGTAGGGATGTAATAAGGTCAATTCTCATGGAGGCAGGGAGATGGCCCACTTCCAGCGCGTCTTCATAAACCTCCCGCAATACTGGCGCCATGAAATCAATAAACGTTTTATAGAATTCAATAGGGATGCCATCGAGCCCGGTGGCCTTGCCCGATTTCATATGCATGATTGCCTCCCTGACCGCATCCAGTTCAAACGGGGCACTTAAAAAGGCTCGCTGCGCATCGCTCAACCACCCCAAGGACACATCCGCCAGATAATCGTCCAGCGTGAGTTCACCAGTCCTGTTAGAGGAGTAGAGCGCACCATAGTGTCGCACAAATTCGTTCAGGATTTGTGCGGTGTCCCTGAGTATCAGCCCTTCAGCAGTCTCAAGTTCCAGTATAACGGTCGGTGAGCGCATTAGCTTAACCGTCGCCGCCAGGGCCCTCCCAGGTCTCTCACCCTCACCGTATCGCCTGGCCACCCAGTATTTATTCCTAAACTTCACCTCTCTAGCAGCTTCCTCAGAGTATTCAGACAGCTTTTCGCGTATGACAGCGAGGGTTGCAGTGTCCGGGTTTACTCTGAGGCAGTTCTCTGCA
Source organism: Lissotriton helveticus (assembly GCF_964261635.1). Taxonomy (NCBI): domain Eukaryota; kingdom Metazoa; phylum Chordata; class Amphibia; order Caudata; family Salamandridae; genus Lissotriton; species Lissotriton helveticus. The sequence continues at coordinate 1,288,275,110 of NC_136061.1, forward strand.
TTCCGCAAGTCAGACTCTAGAGTGCGTAACCTATTTAGTATGCTCTTGAGCACTCCCGAGCCTTTCGAAATACAGAGACCTCGGAGCGTGGCCTTAAAGGCGTCCCATATCGTCTCAACGTCCTGGACAGAGTCCTTATTACGTTTAAAGAAATCCAGGCATTCATCCCGGAGTTCTTCCTGGAATACCGAGTCCAATAACATAGAGGGTTGCATACGCCACGCAGTCACTGGGGGCCCTAGTTCAGAGCCGGACAATGTAATAAAGACGGGGGAGTGGTCGGAAAACGTCCTGGGGAGGTGCGACGCGTGAACCAGCGATGTGTACAGATGTGAGGTCAGGAGGAAATAGTCGAGCCGTGCCCATGATCTAGCCTGCGCTGTGAAGTGTGTACCCTCCTCTCTGGGCCCGCAGTGTGAACGCCAGGCATCTATAAGATTATTACCGGCAATGGTCGCCTGAAGGACGTCCCGACTGTTAGTGTAATGGTGGGGGGCGGGGTGTGACCTATCCAGAGGGGGGTGCAAGGTGGTATTGAAATCGCCCCCCCCATATGAGGTGTTGCGGACCCGTCTCCACTATCGCAGCCCACAAAGCCGTAAAGTAGTGCAGGTCATCTAAGTTGGGCCCATAACAACACGCCAGTGTCACTGTCATATGTCCCAGTCTACCCCACAGCAAGCAATATCTCCCCTGGGGGTCAGCTCTGGAGCCAGCTCTCTGAAAGGGAGTGGTTTTCCTAACCAAAATGGCCGTACCCCACGCATAGGAGGAGTAATTAGCAAAGACCGTGTACGAAGCCCATCTACTGCCAAATGTGTGCGACCTGTGGGCCGCAAAGTGCGTTTCCTGCAGGAAGGCGATGTGAACGTTGTGGCGATCAAGGTAGCTTAATATCTGCCTCCTCTTCCTGAAATCCCCCAGCCCCCTCACATTCCAGGTAATCACATTTAAGCGTGTGTCACCCATGTATAAGATCGTAAAAATGTATGCAGGAGTATAGTGTGTGGAATGGCCCAGTAAGCGCCAAGGAACAGGACATTGCCCAATCAAGCTGGTCCTTCGACTCCCAACGGAGCAGGGAGCTGAAACAACGAGGGAGCACCCTCACCACCTGTGACACGCTCCAGTGACAGACAACGCACCCCCAACCCATCCCGTCCCCCCATCCCCTGGCCATAACCAAGGCGCCCCCCTCAGGGCAGTCAAGTAAGTTCAAGACACAAAAAGCACATGCTATAAACTGAAACCCAACAGCTCCCTTAACACACCCCCTCACCCGCCACCCCCCCAACATTCCCAATAACAGGACCGGGCCTGAAGTAGACAAACATTTCTCTGCTATGAACACCAAAGGACAAAACTTCCCGGCTCTACTAAAGGAAGCCATCCTCTGCCCAGCGCATTCTTGTCTCGCAAGGCAACCAGCCCACCACCCCCCACCCACTGAAGCCACCCCAACTAGCCAGCATCTCATACCCACCCCCCACCCAAATACCAAAACAAAGCAAGAAAACAACCAACAAATAAGAATCAAAGTCATTGCTATTGGGGAATACCCAGTAGGGGTCATCCGAGGTGCACTTGTAACCACCCCCAGTTCTCCCACTCCGTGCAAGTCCACCCCTAGGGTCTCCATCTGGAGTAGAGAGGGAGTAAGGGGGGTGGGGGCCTGGCATACATTACCACCTGCAGGTCATCACCCGTCCATGGCACCCCTGGGGCAGCTGCAGCCACCGCAGAGAAGGATGGGACCCCTCGTGCAAAAAAAGGGGATCGAGGACGATCCAGGTGAATGCGGGATCAAGAACAATATAACACCATCCGTTGATTATTCAGGACCTGACGCATTTAAGTCCTCAGCGTCCGCAGGTCGCCTCTGTCGTTTAGGCAAAGTTTTAAGGTAGTCCTCGACCTGTTGAGGGTTGAGAAAGAAGTGCTGCGTGCCCTGATGGGTGACCCGCAGTTTAGCCGGGTACAAGAGGGCATAGTCAATGTTCAGGTCTCGCAGCTTCCTCTTGACCGCAAGGAATTTTCGCCGTTGCTCTTGAACCACCGGGGTAAAGTCAGGGTATATGGAGAAGGGTACACCATCATACGTTAGGTTCTGATTCGCCCGGGCTGCTCGGAGCGCCGCATCTCGATCCCGATAGTTGAGCAGGCGCGCAATTATAGGACGCGGCGGGGCTCCAGGTTTGGGTTGAGGTCCAAGGGAGCGATGAGCGCGCTCCACTATAAATTGGCTAGATAGAGCCTCCGCCCCCACCGCCGCTATGAGCAGCCTTTCTATGTACAACTCCATCTTCCCCGTGTTGGTCGACTTTGGAACGCCCGTGACGCGAATGTTGTTCCGCCGACTCCTAGCCTCCAACTCCTCATTCTTGGCGGCGATCACTCGTAACACATTGTCCATCCTAGCAAGGCGGGAGTCATGTGCCGCAGTGGTGTCGTCATTGTCTGATATCCGGCGCTCCACCTCAGTTATGCGCTCTTCATGTACATCCATCTTTTGGACTATCCCATCCATTCTAGAGGAAAGCCTATCTACCTTGTCAACCACAGTTGCAAAGCCCTGGCGCATCTCCTGTAGTATGGTGGCTATATCTGGGGCCAGAGGGGCAGATGTCGAGGCCTCCGTAGCCGGGCTCCGGGGCTGTGCTGCGTCTCCTGTGTGTCGCGTCGCCTTCTTCTGCGATGTGGGTTCGAACTGCAGCCTAGGCTGACGACTGTCCGGCTTTCCCATGTCGGCAATGTGAAGCACAATGTCTCTGCGTCCAGGCGCTTTCCGCACTACAGCAGGAGAGGAGCCAGGGAAAGGGACAGCAAACCCACGCCACTCAGCGCAGTGTAGAGTCTTCCCCGCTTCAACCGTGGCACTAGGCAGCAGGGGGTGTCATCAGGGCTGGACGCTATAAGACGGTGCTCAGTGCGGAGGAGCACCGGTAGATAAGGCAAAAGGTGCAAGAACCGCCAGCCAAAGATGAAGCTCCTCGAGGGTACAGCCAGGAGCCCCAAGCCGCAGGAGCTGCCAGTCTGAGGGAGAAGCGACAAAAAGCGGGTATTTTGGTCTGTGCACAGCCAGGGTATGGGCGAGCCGTTGTAAGTCCTGGGCACCCTGCAAGTATCTGCCGGCAAAGTAAAATGGCGCCAGAGTATCTCGCCTAGTCCAACAGCAGGGGCGCCTCAGCAGGGCAAAGCCGGCGGGAGCACCACACCTCCTCTGCCCTCGCGTCGTATGCAGCGCTCACCGTGATGCCCTCCGCTGCCGATTACCGACGCCGGTCACTCTGCAATCACTGGGTGCGCCGCCCGCCAAGCTCGGTGGGCCCGCCTGTCTCGTGGCGAGCCGGGGGCTCGCGTAGTTACTGGAGCCGAGGTCAGGCACCGCAGCAGCAAGGCACACGTCGGCCAGGGGGTTCCGCCAGCTGTAACTCCGGCGTCCAAGGGGGCAGAGCCTTCAAACTTGCACCGAGTGTGCAGCGGTGCTATCCGCCCCTCCGTGGGAATTTTCGGGCGGGTGAGAGCAGGGGAAAGAGGATTCATATCGGATGTTTATGCCAGGCTGCTGGAGCCTCACGAAGGTGCGGCCATTCAGCTAGTGCGCCCTCTAGCGCCCCCCGGCATTCAGTATGTCTGCCAAAAACTTTACTTGGTGGTCTTACCTTGGCATTTAAATTAGAGATCTGATTTAATGGTGATCCCAACCAAAGTCCTTTGACGTTTGACAACTCCTCTATCTAATACCAGTCCACCTTTCTCAGTAAGACAATTGTACCCTCTCTGTACCCTAAAGTGACCAAAGACCACCAGAGCACAATGAGATCCATATTCTACTAAAAAGCTGCACTGCCACAGTACACCTTAGAGGAAACAGACACCTAGTAAGAAACCCACACTACCACAAGGAGCCAAGAGGGATATGGAAAGGTATATCAGGGATCGCCCTCCACTCTGAACAGTTAAACAACAACAAGATCCCTGTACCTGGGGTGATTGTTACATTACCAAGACATGAGTACACATCACTCAGGTTGTATTCTTTGTTTACATACCGGGATGGACTCCTGCTATCTGTCGCAGTGAGGTATCACTACTCTAATATCTCATAATCCCCATCCACTTTATGGTTCCAAACAGTTAATCAAATACTATTGTCTCAACTCACATAGTGTCCAGTATGATGTTCAACAGTTGTCTGCCATCTGTACTGACAACACATCTAACCACACTTCACCACTTGTGCGCACACTTTGAAAAGAAAAATGTGTGGTGGAAAGGAAGGCACCTCACGGGCGAACACCCTCGGGGATGTTGGCAGATGTTACCAACTCAATGCCCCTTTCTCATCATCGGTTGCCTTCCAATCCAGAAAAAAACAAACTAGAAATACCACATAAACTGAAATGTGTGTAAAGGTGCAACATAAAGAGTATAACAACATTAACTCATACAGGACAGAGTGACATAAAATCGACAGCCACACCCACTCAATAACTTTATTCTTCGTATCAGTGTGAGCTGAAGAGTTAAAATAAAGGTTGGTAGTTTAGTATCGCCTACCAGTACCTGATACCGACATGTTTCACTGCCCCATTAATTTCGGCAGATTCATCAGGGTATTTGAACACTCGGTCACTGCACCAATAATTTGCACATCCTTTCTGGACACTATTGCATTGAGACAAAAATAAAAACCAGAGACATGCCCAATAGTCAGTATAAAATCATGGGTTTCCACACTCAAGTAATGGTTAGGCGCATATATCCATACTTATAATTACCCCTGACCAGCATGGACCGCTCATACCGGCTGGCCGAATCACGCTTTGACTCGTTTAAAAACGATTGAAGTAGCAATCTATACAAATGAAAGAAAGGGGGAGAAAACAAATATTCTAGAGCTGTCGCGACTTAGGCACCAACATTGCACCGCAGTGTCAACTCCAATCATTCTGAGGACAAGCACGCCATGACACCCCTACTCGCCCTTAATCAAATGATGTCTGGCCGCTCTGGACACGTTTACACCTGCCAAGCCCTTTCATGCAGAAATGCGCGTCAGTGTCTATTTTCGTCGTTTGCCAGCTATACTCGCATTGTTGACACACACTCTCACATGGGCATCGCAACTCAGGAAATGATAACACTGACAGACCTTAAGCTCCAGAGTTGCGCGTCCGTGTCTGCTTTTATCATTTACAGGGTAAAGGGTCCCACATGACCTTATCACCCCTACTCACGCATTCAGTCAAAAGTGCGCGAGTGCTCTGTTTTCCACACCACACACTTCGCAATGCCTAATTCCCCATTGCCAGTACACGAAGTCCATTAAAAGCGGATCACCCTCAGCAAAGCTTGATGCTTGTGCAACCGCTTACTCTCCCCCACTCCTCACCGTACAATTGGTACGCTTGGTCGCGGCGTTCCTGGGATGAGACACAGTCCCGGTTTCCAATTGTACGGTGAGGAGTGGGGGAGAGTAAGCGGTTGCACAAGCATCAAGCTTTGCTGAGGGTGATCCGCTTTTAATGGACTTCGTGTACTGGCAATGGGGAATTAGGCATTGCGAAGTGTGTGGTGTGGAAAACAGAGCACTCGCGCACTTTTGACTGAATGCGTGAGTAGGGGTGATAAGGTCATGTGGGACCCTTTACCCTGTAAATGATAAAAGCAGACACGGACGCGCAACTCTGGAGCTTAAGGTCTGTCAGTGTTATCATTTCCTGAGTTGCGATGCCCATGTGAGAGTGTGTGTCAACAATGCGAGTATAGCTGGCAAACGACGAAAATAGACACTGACGCGCATTTCTGCATGAAAGGGCTTGGCAGGTGTAAACGTGTCCAGAGCGGCCAGACATCATTTGATTAAGGGCGAGTAGGGGTGTCATGGCGTGCTTGTCCTCAGAATGATTGGAGTTGACACTGCGGTGCAATGTTGGTGCCTAAGTCGCGACAGCTCTAGAATATTTGTTTTCTCCCCCTTTCTTTCATTTGTATAGATTGCTACTTCAATCGTTTTTAAACGAGTCAAAGCGTGATTCGGCCAGCCGGTATGAGCGGTCCATGCTGGTCAGGGGTAATTATAAGTATGGATATATGCGCCTAACCATTACTTGAGTGTGGAAACCCATGATTTTATACTGACTATTGGGCATGTCTCTGGTTTTTATTTTTGTCTCAATGCAATAGTGTCCAGAAAGGATGTGCAAATTATTGGTGCAGTGACCGAGTGTTCAAATACCCTGATGAATCTGCCGAAATTAATGGGGCAGTGAAACATGTCGGTATCAGGTACTGGTAGGCGATACTAAACTACCAACCTTTATTTTAACTCTTCAGCTCACACTGATACGAAGAATAAAGTTATTGAGTGGGTGTGGCTGTCGATTTTATGTCACTCTGTCCTGTATGAGTTAATGTTGTTATACTCTTTATGTTGCACCTTTACACACATTTCAGTTTATGTGGTATTTCTAGTTTGTTTTTTTCTGGATTGGAAGGCAACCGATGATGAGAAAGGGGCATTGAGTTGGTAACATCTGCCAACATCCCCGAGGGTGTTCGCCCGTGAGGTGCCTTCCTTTCCACCACACATTTTTCTTTTCAAAGTGTGCGCACAAGTGGTGAAGTGTGGTTAGATGTGTTGTCAGTACAGATGGCAGACAACTGTTGAACATCATACTGGACACTATGTGAGTTGAGACAATAGTATTTGATTAACTGTTTGGAACCATAAAGTGGATGGGGATTATGAGATATTAGAGTAGTGATACCTCACTGCGACAGATAGCAGGAGTCCATCCCGGTATGTAAACAAAGAATACAACCTGAGTGATGTGTACTCATGTCTTGGTAATGTAACAATCACCCCAGGTACAGGGATCTTGTTGTTGTTTACCTAGTAAGAAACCCCCTGCGGTACTCATGGTACATAGTGCCACAACATAGCGTAGTGAGTGAAGACATTCCTTCTGTACTGGAGAAGGATACTACCTCTTCCATATCCAAGAGCTACAACCCAAACTAAACAATGTAGTGAAAACATAATTTCAGAAGGTGACACCACCCTGTTCTAATTAAGTGGCACCATACTGGACTGCAATATTGGATAGGAATGCCAGCCTCTCCAGTATTCTAGAGTGTAGAGGATCCTCTCTTTTTTAGGTTTGACCTGTAGGCAGCTTTAATAGATTTGCAAGCCTCGTGCATTCCCAAAAATTCATAAGGAAAATACACAAATGTATATGTACTTCGGGGCCTTTCAGTCAGTCCTTTTTCTTTAGTTGTCAGTTCAACTCTCTTTCGCATAGTGCTTCTTTCTGCCCCTTACATCATAGAGCCAGGGTCAATTGTTCTTCTGACTTCAGCCTTTGGCTTTATTCCCTGTTATTGATGGCATTTTACCTTTGCACATCTGCCTCAAGCCTAGTTCACCGAAGTGCCAAGGCTGTTAGGCCAATCTCAGCTTTCATTTCATTTGCCAATTTATTTTTTGCAAAAGGTCATTTTATTTGCTTTGTTTTTAATTTACAAACATTTGAACATTATCTTGTGACACTGATATTTTCACTTTTTATACATCATCCAGCATACTGAATATGTCTGCAAAAATGAGATCGAGCTTCTCTCCATCAGCACGTAAGTAAATATCACCATTTTAGAAAGAGAGAATGGGTTGTCTCTTTGAAACTGCCCTGTGAATGGTGTCAAATTATTCCATGGCTGGAGACTCCCATGATACCATCCCTTAAAATAGACACATGCAGGCGCCTCGGACTCTGGGAATTCAGCAAAGGCTGCCCCATTACCCTGAAACTCACAAACCAGAAATGTAGAAATGCCAAGATTTCTGTTAACCTTTAGTGTCTCTAGGGGGGTCTGGTAATTATATCATCCCTTTCTGTTTTAAATGCTACCCATGAATATTTAGTGCAGAGAAAGTAAACAGAAAATCTCGGCTCAGTTTGAGGAGCTGAAGGCTCATTATACAGAAAGAGGTTTATGGAAACTAACATTAGTGTTATCATAAGCTTGGAACTTGTTCAAATTAGACCATTCTCGCATGGGTAAGGGACAGGAATTGGGGGAGTGGAATAAGGTTTTCCCTTCACTAGCTAAATCAGTAAAGTTTGTCTCAGGGTGGTAGTGAAAAATTTGCTGATTTAGTCAGAAGTCGTCAATGTGGATTTCACCTGGTCACGACTTGCGCACTGGGCTGATTTCCAGGTGTAGGAAGCCCCGCCTTGAAGGCTGAGACATTCTGTGGCTGGAAATATCTTGAAATGTTGACATTGGGAGCAGCTATGGTGGAAATGGGTGAGTATTGGGTGATCAAGCTCTGGAGACTGAAGGGGGTCAGGGGGGTCACAGATAAAAGGACACTGCAAGAGAGAGAAACTTATATTGCCGGGAGAAATGGTTGAGATTGTGGCTGTCCACGGTGCATGCAGGATGCCCTCCTAATAGCCCCTCTCTTTTGGCGCTGCTCGCCCACGCATTTCCAGTGCGTGAGAGGCTGGGCCCATTTACTTCTACCAGCCTTGACTTATAGGGCGATACGGAGGCAGTTTGGTACATAAGGATACCATCTGAGGGAGCACAGTAAGGGTGCTTGTTGCCAAACCCCACGAGTCTCTACGGCAGGATCCTGGGATGTAAGCGACGGTGCCCAAATAATCCTTCGGGCGGTTGCAAGCCTGAGCAACCGGGGGCTTCCTATGTACCGCTCCACCCAATAAACGGTGTGAGTAATAATCGGGACTGGTAGTCACGGATTTCAACATGGTAGTGCCTAATGAGTTGGCCACAGTGTTGTTTGGCTCATCAAATGGGTGGGCAGTTCAGGTTACTCACCGTTGCCTGCCTTGGATCGCCTGTAAGTTAACCTACCACGTTGGCATATTTTACTTCTGAATTAAATTATATAAACATGCAGCAAACTATTTTTCCACCAAATCATGCATTGTCTGACTTATTTCATTCCTTGTGTGCTAAGTAGCTACTAACCAGGTGTGGGGGGAGGGCTATCAATATTGGTATTAAGAGCTGTGTTTATGGGGTCAACTGTCAGTCAGCAGCAGTCTACATGTGATGCCTTGTTTAGGGGGTCAACTGTCAGTCAGCAGCAGGGCACGCATCAGGGTTACACGCGGGTGGACGGATCCACCCACTTTTTTCACAGGGTGAACGCTGTCCACCCTGCCAAGAAGTTGGGCCCCACTGAAAAAGATGCTGAATTCATCCCAGTGTAATTTCCAAACACAGGGAAACTTTCAGCAGTGCCTGCACGTTGTTATCTGCTTTCGATCCACAACAAAGTGTAGGGGACGGGATGCGGCCTTCTTATTTCTGACTCCTGCTGGGCCCATAACAAAGACCGAATTTGAGGGGTCATCAGGCCTCCTTTTGTTCGAGTCTCCTGGCTGGCAGCAGTCAGGACCCTCACACCGAGTCTCCTGGCTGGCAGCTGGCAGGAGCCTCCACCTAGAAGCAAATGCAGCGGAGGGGAAACAAAGGTTCACCTTGTTAGCACTTCACACATACATAAGAGAGGCAGCTATTTACTTTGTTCAGGCTCAGTTTAGGAGTTGTGCATGCACTGTAAGAATATCAGATGTGTTGATCTTTCCAAGATTTGCACAAAATAAATAGCATTTATATAGCGCTTATTACCCCAGAGGAGGCGTTGTAATAATTGAAATATCACAATTTTTTCTTTTAAAGCACTATGGGTAGAGGAAGCTTTCTGCTGATAAAAGACAGCATTGGTTTATTTGAAGCTTACAAAAGTGTGAATCTTCTGTCTAAATCAGGAGGGTTTGCAAGTATACTCGAAATGTGCTCAAATGTACTCATGATAGACCTGCTAAACATATGTGAGGGCTTAAGATCCGATGTCACTTCTTGTGATGACACTTCCTGTGATGTCACACGCCTCACGCGTCACGATGTCACGCGCCGTGATGCCATTCGCATTCTGAATAATTAGGTTAGTCCCTCCACCTCTTTTTTTTAGGACTTGTGCCCTGGTCAGCAGCAGTCCATATGTGATGCCTTACAACAGCGAGAACAGCGTCCTGCTGTTGGAAAGGGTCACTTACATTTCCATTTATTTAGTTATCAAATTTCTCATTTTGCAAACCTTACAAGGTTAAAAAATATAGGGTAGTTCATGCATTAGTGTGACTCTCTTTTTGAAAGATTGTTTCTTTGAGATAAAAGTGGAGCCAACAATATTTTGAAAAATTCAAAAAAGTTTGCCCATGAACAAGGTGGCAACGTTTTAATTATTTTCATTTGGCTTCAACTAAGCACTTTGTTTACTAACTAGTGAGGTAATTTGTGCGCTAATATGTATCAGCCAAGCAAAACCCAACATGTAGAGTTTAATTTGCAATAGCTGAATGCTTCTAATACAACCCCAAACTGGAAAATCCTTGCCTCAAACCACAATAGATGCAACATAAACTCCACATAACGATTTGCATGTAAATGTCCCGAAGAAAAAAGGATTGCAAACTACTCAGAGTTTTCCATAAGGTGTCATGAAAACTATGCAAAAAAGTTGCTAATTCACATACCCATATTCACAGTTAAAAGTGCTGTGAGACTTTACTTCCCATGTAGCTTGAATATCTGACTTCTTCCCTTTGAGTAATAATGGATTCTAAACGAATTTGCATATTCTCCCCAACACAGGATTGTTCTGAAGTTATCACTCGGACTTAGTGAAATTTTAATTACGATGGCGTGATCTCAAAATTTTGAGTTACACAAAATTTGTAAAATTTAGCATGAACGTTTTTTTTCTTTTTTTTTTAACCGGAGGAAATATCTTGCATTAAAAAGTCCTGCAAGATTCCAACGGGAGACTGGACTGCACACAACATTTCTCACTGAGACACATTTTCTACTTGAACAATTCTCCTGCCAGTATCTTTCTACTTCTAAAATCATTTCTTGGCGCTCTGTTCAGGCTGAAGTGAGTTCCAAACTTGATGGGCAGTGACGTTACATGGGTGCTATGGGCCCCTATTTAAGCAATGAAATAGGTATCCATGGCACCTAGTTTGGAAGTGAAAGACTGACACCCAAACTCCCAAAGTGGGACTTTGTTTGAGAAAACCATAAAATCAATTACTCTGATGCACAGGGGTTTTTTCCCTAGACACCAGGGCCATTTTATGTTTTCACTACCCAAGCGTGCCATACTTGCTTGGAATACTCGCGCTGGGAACATCATTGGTGACAGCCTATCATAGCAAGCATTGGTAAATGCATTAGGTTTCGCCTATGTGATTTGTAATAAGCTGTATCTGCAGGTGAAACCCAAAAACAAAGATTTCCGACTTGATATCCAAGTTGATTACTGGTACTCGGTTCAGTACCCAAGCAACATTAAACCTGAAGAGAAAATGTATGCAAGAGCAATTTTTATATTCAATTAAAAAAATATCCAGTAGAGGAAATGATGTCCAGTTCCTCCAATATGGGGAGAGAGCGAAGTGAAATCTTCACACAGGCTTGTGCAGGCACACTGATATAACTGCTCAAAACAAAGTCATAAAATCGAGTTTAAGAACTTAAGCCCACATAAAATGTAGAATGAGATCAAATGATACTCCTCGGTGGAGTCACGATGAAGACTAGTTTCTATGCGTGCAGCCAGGGAGCGTAAACAAAAAAGGTTCCACACAACAGCGGATGCACACAGTAATTCGGCATCGGGAACTGATAAGAGCCTCTTTTTAAAATATATTAAATACAAGAGATTTCACAAGCACAGTGCAAGTGATGTGCAGACAAAACCTTAAGAGGGCAGGCCACTACCATTGTGACTCTATAGTCCTTTGGTTCAAGAGCCACCAAAAAAAGGCTGTCCGACAGAGACAGTTCAGGCTCTACCTTACGAAACCTGATGGCTATCCTACCTCTAAATGAGCAAGGAAAACTGCTACAGTTTATCGAACAGCACTCAGTTTGCTAAACTCTAAATGACCCCTTAGCATTCTCTTTAACAGCCTCCACTGACAATATATTAGGGAAGTTTGCTTCCTCAGAGATCTCTGTGAGTGCAGCTAACATTACATATTTTCATATTGAATTACTTGTACCCCTAATAAATGCTCCATTTCCTTACTATCCCAGTTTGTGAGTCTGTTTCATGGGATAGGCACATTGTGGTAGTTTTGTTTGTAGCACCACACACACCATAACACAAAATTCACCCCAGAAAGCCAAAAAACCTAGAAATTTCAATATATGTACCCCTCACAGATGTGTAGCTAACAAAAATGGACTAATACTTGACCTGTGCTGACACATAATTATCACAAGTGAGAGAGCCATTTAAACAACATGCTGAAATAATCATTGGTCCCTCCTCAGGGGATTAAGCACTAGAGTTCTCCGGAAAAGCACACACTCCACGGCCATCCTACATGTAACCTCCTTCCCTAAGTCATCACCATATTTGGTTATGTGAGATTCCATGTTCCTCAGTCATTGAGCTCCAGCACGCTGGAAAATACTATGAATTAAGTTGGAGTGGTATTCAACCTCCAGTCCAATTAATTAATTAATCTATACAGAGATGTAATGCCTTATGGTGATGGAGGCACTCTTACTAATTGTTCAGTCAATCTTTACCTCTCTAAGACACTCATGCCACAGATTTGACCACAACAAGCATGGAAAAAGGGGCTCCTAATCCACTCTCATTTAAAATTCCCCTTCCGCTCGTTAGAAGGTGTAACTAGCTAAAATTAGGCTCCTTTCAACACTCACCAAACCCTCAACCTAGCTGGAAAACGATTTACGAGAGGCTGGAGGGTGACTTGAACTCCACACTATTCAGTCCTTGTCCTCCTTATAAGATACAGCCATTCCGGGTTACACAGACTCAATTCCAACAATTCAAGACCTTTCCAGGAGCAGATCCTATTAGAAGACAGGCCATGCTCCAAGGGATCTCCATACTGTTCCCCCAAGGGGTATTGGTACTAGAGGTTTGCCGAAACACTGGCAATTCTGTGCTTGACCTGGATATAAAATCAATATGGCCAATATGGCCAAATATGGCCAAATATGGCATCAAATCAAGTGGGCCAAACTCAATGTTGATTGATCTCTGATCTCTTTGAGATCTTCATTAGAGCTATCAGGAGATTCAAACTTGGTCACCATGTTATACTAGGCCTCTTGAACAATATACCACCAATACAGTGCTTAATTTGTAAAAGAATGAGTGACAGTGCTCAAAGCCGAGCTCAGAAGCCCATGGCTGGTGCAATTAAATGTCAGCTTGCCAACTATTTTAATAGTTGGCTAGCGCACAACCTTTGTTTGGTGAACTGTTTCTTAGTTTCTGTAATAATTTTACTACTTTTCTGGGTGCTCCTTAAGGTGACGTTTGCCAAATATGTCATCTTGAAACCACAACCAAGCATTCCCTGCCCCTTTATCTCTCTCTTGAAGGATGCTGCTTTCTCCCTTTGTAAAGGTGTTTCCATCTTTCTCTTCCTCCTTCTTTCACCTGTGTTTGTTATTTTCTCGTTTGCTCTTGGTCAATCTCTGATGAGACAAAAATAAGTGCCAGTCCTCGAGAATGAGTGCTGGAGGCACCTACCACAACCACTGGCTCAAATAAAGCACTGTCATCATCAGAAGTTTATGTGGAGCTCCATTCCGAAAAGTCTAGCCCTCCATTGCTCTCCTACTCACTCCCAGAGAAACAAATGATTAGAGACCCTAGAACCAAACACTTCCAGATCTCTCAGGAATCACGGTAACCAGACACACCCTTTCGCTCGCTCTCTTGTACTTGTCCACAATAAGATCTAACGGAGACATGAAACAGTTTAAAATATTTATTTTAACTAGCGTGCCCTAACTTGCTGTATATGTGCCATAAATCATGAAGGGAGATGTCATTATAAAAAGACAATGGAGAAAGGACTATAGTATCTAACCTCCCTCCCCTTGCTAAGAAGAAGTATTATTATATAATAGAAGATCTCTGGGCTTTGTCAGCAGGCCCCATACCTTAGCCCATAGATGGTAGATCTACATCATAGGTGGTCTTCTCCCTGAAAAGGTCCCTCTCCAAGTGGGTGCCACCTATTCGTGCACCCCACTAAAAACCCAAGTACGCTGTCCAAACAACAGCTGCATCAGTATGTTTTGTCTAAGGGCTAAGGACTGGCCAGAACAAAATATCAAGGGGCATGTTGTTCGAGCCTGCACATAATATTCAAATCAAAATCCCAGGAACATGCAGAGAGTGAACACAACAATGAGTTTTCATGTGAAAGCAGTCTGTGAAATTATTGCAAAAATAAAGACGTGTAGTAACGTGTGCAAAGCAGCAGGCAAGCTGCAACGTGCTCATGCTAAGTTAGTGAAAAACGACAATTTCCCTGTGGGCCACGTGACACCATCTTGATCAAACACCACTATGAGGTAAATGAAACGCAATATCAATAAAATCTTTGACCTCTCTATACAGATCTTCACCGGAGGTGGAGGCGGGTAAATGCCCTGGCCATTTAATATTGACCACTGTAAAGCGTCCTTCAACAGAGGAGGGACCAGACTCTATGCCCATTCAATCACTAATCTTTTTCAAGCAGTGTCACCTCTTCATACATGCCAACTGGCCTCTCTGGAGAAGTAATCGATTGTAATAAGGGAATATGTACTGGCTGTTGTTAAGGAGGGGCGTATGTGTCCCCACAAACCAGCCTAGATGCTGTCTTGCGTGGGGCACCAAAGAGAAAAGGAGAAATATGAATCATAACTTGAGACCCTACTTACCTCAGCTGCTGCAGCGCACAAGAAGTAACTGGAAACAGCTGGGCTCAGGATTCATAACAAAGGCAAATAAAGATATTTTACAAAAATGCACGATTGAAAAACTGTTCCAACGGCTTTTGAAAAGAGTAACTGTAGGCTCCCTCCTAACGAAGGCTGAATTAGTTTCTAAAATTGCTTTCTTTGTTGCCGCATGGCGCCCTATACAGCTGGCACATTTCGAAAAGCAGGACAGGAAGACGATTAGGAACAAATCATAAAAACAGACTGTTTGGAAAACAAACAATTCAGGTTACAAACTCACCTATCGTTTGCTTGCCTGGGCTCCCGATACCACTCTGTAGTTAAACATTATCTTCTTCGTACGTACCGTAGATATGACGACTGCAATGGATTCACGGATTGATGGATAGAGGGATGGAATGGACGGAATGGATATATGGATGGATGAGTGACTGGTGAGAGTGATAAATGGATTGGTGAAGGGTTGGATGGTTTGATTGGAGTCATGTACAAAATAGATGGTTGGACAGGTAGCTATAGCAATGGCAGACTGGACATTCGACGGACAAATAGATGCAAACAGTTTGCTGAACTACATGATTGTGCTGCAATTGCATGGTGCTGAATTTTAGAGAACACATAATTATCTCCCAGTTTAGAGAAAAATGTGCAAGTGCTGCGAATTTGGGCCCATATTCATCATTTTTACACGCAGTGCAATGGAAAAAGCCATCTTGCTGTGCAAAAGGGAAAGGGCAGGGATGTGCTGTATTTAACCCCTTTGCTGCGGCAGCAATTCCGCCGCAGCGCTAGGGGGGAGGGGGGCCGAGCGGCGCTCGCATGGTCGTGACGGAGCCGCGGTTGCGCTGTGCTCATGACAGAGCGGTTCCGTCATGGCCCCGCCCGCTCAATGGAACGTCCAGCGCAGGCGCGGAATTCGCGCCGCGCAGGCGCGCCGAGCGGGCCATGACGGAACCGCTCCGTCATGAGCACAGCTCAACCGAGGCTCATGACGGAGCGGCTCCGTCATGAGCATGGAAGGAGTTAAGATTATATGGTGCATTCTTGTCCTTTTCTACTGCTGGCGCACTTTTGGCTGTCTAGCGCCAATGCAGGCACCCTGGCGTCTTGGTGCAAGCGTGCCTGCATTGTAGGCATAATTGTTTTTGTGCAGGAAGGGAGACCTTGCTGCACAAATACAGTCCTCAGAGACATTTTCAACTTTCTCTATGTGCTGCAGAAGACACAAACCTAGATGGAGGAAAATACAAGGAGAAACAAAGATATTTCTCCTTGTTACGCCTCACCTGGAGAGGGGTAGCATTTTGATGCATTGCCAGCTCTACCACTAATGGTAAATCTGGGAATGCACCAAAATCCATGGGTGGATGCGTGAGAACACTCATGCTCCACCCATGGAACGCCTCCCTGGGGCAGAGTAACACAATGCAGCGTATTCTGCTACCTTCCATTCCTCCAGATTTATCAAGCCATGCAGGGCCATGCAAGGTGGCCTTGCATGGCTTGATATAGCTCACTTAGGGTTTGCATCACCCTTGCAACCCCCTGTGTGGCACAAGTACGACGCAAAACCTTGATAAATTTGTTCCTGGGGATCTAACATTGAAACAATTGCACACTCAAAAAAATATTTAAGATATGCAGAACTATAGCCAAATGTATTGGTAGAGTATTGTCCATCCTACTTCCCTGCACTAGTACCGATATCATTACGTTAACGCCACGCTTTAAATAAGAGCAATTGGTTGACTTCTTGGACAGTGCTAGGAAAGCCAAGGTCAAAGAGAGCCTGCATCTATGGTCTCGAGAAGAGCAGCTCTCACTCTTCAGGTTACTCAATACATCCATTCCTCTCTCTACTCCCCACTACCTCTATTAGGAGACTGCAATGCAATGACATTGAGAAGAAATTGCAGCAGCTCCCTAAGGCCATTTTCATCTCCCTTCTGAGGAGTTGGCTATTGCCTTCCACTTGTCATCCATAATCATACAGGACCAGATTTATTAAGGTTTTGCGTCACCCTGGCACCAAGCAAGGGGGAGCAAGGGCAATGCAAAACCTAAGCAAGATTTCTCAAGCCATGAAAGGCCACCGTGCATGGATCTGCATAGCTTGTAAAATTTAGAGTAAAGCAAGGCAACACAAACTGCTGCCTTGTGTTACTCTGCAGGAGGGAGGAGTTCCATTGGTGGAACTTGGAAGTTCCCACGCATTCACCCATGGATTTTGGTTCATTCCCTGATTTTCCATTAGTGATAGATCTGGTATTGTGTCAAAATGTTACATCTTCCCAGGTGAGGCATAACAAGGAGTAATATATTTTTTTCTCCTCATTTTTTACTCTTTCTTTATGCACTGCAGAATGCAGCACACATAGGAAGTTGAAAATGCCTGTCAGGATTGTTTTTGTGCAGGAAGGCACCCCTTCCTGCACAAAAACAATCCCGCCTACAATGAAGGCACTTTTGCACCATGACATAGTGTGCCTGCAGTGGTGCTAGGCAGCCAAAAGTGCACCAGCGCTAGGAACGGACAAGAATGTGCCATATAATGGTAAATTAGACACATTCCTACCCTATCACACTGCACAGTGCAGCATGGTGGCATGCAGCGTTGCACTGCCTGAAAGAATGATACATTTTCCCCACAATGTGTATATTCTTCCCTCGATTTATAGCAGCTTTAGGTGACTATGTGGTATTTGAAGCTAACAACAATACACCAAGGCACTTAAGAAAGTTGTAGAAACCTTGTAGTCACACAAGGGTGGGCTGTGGGGCACTGGGTGAATGTAATCAGCCAACAAGGTATTGGGAAAATTCTGATTTACAGATTCGCTCATCACCTTTTGCACTGGCCAGTTGACACCTCAAATGTCCCGCTGAATTATTCTCTTCACTAGCCAGGACTTTGAATACTAGGGCCATAGTTTATAGGAGGCCAGCAATACAATCCATAGTCAAAATGGCGGGTTCACCAACCATGTCCTAAGCTGATGCTGGTGATTCCATTATCTGCTCCACCAAGGAACCGAGGTTACTCTACAGACAAAGGTGTTGAGTCAACCACTCGATTTCGATCGGTTACGCGACCATCAGATTTGGTGAGGCCACATTTCAGGATGGCCACCTCACAACAAGCAACAGATTTTCACAAAATGTTATAATTCCCAAATGTAATGAGGAAAACACCCTCTGGAAACCATGGAATTGCAATGGCTGATGCCTTGGTAGACAGGACGTCAAATGTCTTCATCCATCAGCATGGCAGTAGTTCGATAACGAAGATCTTGAGTTCAAACTGCTCTGCCATGACAATTTCGCTGAAAGTGCTTCTGCCAACACAGCAACAGTGCTTTGGGGGAAAATGTAATGTCTGATGAACTGCCATGTCACGGGGGCCCACTGAGCAGTGTTTTGCTTTTATGGGAACAAACACAAAGGAGAAATCTGGAAACCGAAAAGCAAAGTCCATGACGTCCCAGAACATTTATTGCTGCTTGTGGTGGATAATGTTCTTTTTCTTGTTTGTGACTGTCAGGGGTGTTACAGGTGTCATGAAGAAGTAAAAATAGTTAAAAGATCCGCTGTATGTAGGGCAAGAATTTCAAGGCTCTGAACCTGATAGTTTTGGGGGTCAATTTCTAAAACAGCAGAGATAGTTGAGACTGTGACATCAGAAACTCTGAGGTTCACCCCGTCACTAAATTGTGCAGGGGAACAGTGATGGATCAAAACTTCCAGCAGTTTCCTGTGAATATCCCATTTCTGTTGAACTCTGAAAGGCCCCTTTGAAGTATATTGCTTGTGCACCCACATAAAATCAGAAAGTGTAAGGTTTGGGTAGTTTTGTTTGCCAAAATATCTCTCAAATGGGCTCTTACGAGGGTTAAGACTGCCACGTTGGACACCTAGGGGCATGTGTGGGTAATTTACATTTTGCGATTCTCAAATAGCGATTTTTAAGGAATCGCTATTTGAGAATTGCAAAATGGAATGTAGGTAATAAATCACATTTTTTTGCGAATCTCTAAAATTCCTTAATTGCGATTAGCAAATTGCGAATCGCAATTAAGGAATGAGTGTCCCATTCATTCCTATGGGCCAACAGGCCCATAGGAATGAATGGGGATACATTCTCAAATTGCGATTTTCAATGAGAAAATCGCAATATGAGAATCGCAATTCCAAGGGTGCCAGGGTGTCCAAAGTACACCTGTTACAACCCTGGAATGTGCCTGTAAGTATATGTGGCGCACATAAATGCCCTAAAGGTGGATTTTAGGGTGGTGAGGGGTTTTAAGGGTTCATCTATGGGTGGAGTTTCAGGGTGGTATTGAGTTTTTAGGGGTCAGGTATGAGTTGTGTTTAGGGTGATGAGGCTTTTTGTAGGTTTCATGGGTGGTGGAGGTGAGGGGTTCTAGGGTTCATGGATGGTGTAGTTTAGGCATATAAAGGGAGTTTTAGGGTGCAAGGATGGGTGTAGTTTAGGTGCAGTGAGGTGTTTTAGTATTCAATGATCAGGCAGAGTTTAGATTTATTAAGGACTTTTTGAGGTTCAGGAATAGATGGACTTTAGGGGTCATGGATGGATGAGGTTTAAGTGTGTTAAGGGCTTTTTAGGGGGTGAGGGATGGATAGTGTTTAGGTGTGGTGAGGGATCAGCAAATTAAAAGTATATTAAGTAATTGATAATCTAAAAGATATACATCTGATAAAATGAGTACACACACTGAAATAAATACCTCTGACAAAAATGTTTGTGAAAGTACGACCTGCAGCCATTTAATTTACACCTCAAAACTAAGCATATAAGAAACAATTGAGAAAAATATAGCATTTTTGAATTTGTTTCTATGAAATGATAAATATATTGATCCTACACATTTCCTTTAAACAGTTTAGATTAAATGGTTTCTCTGTAATAGTACTAATCAAACTTGTTTTTCTATGAAATCACATACAACTGCAGATTTGTTCATGGGGTAAAAACTTAAAGGCAAACCTAACAATCTGATTTCCAGTGAAAAGTAGATGTGAACCATCACTATACAGTAGTGATTGCCATATGTTTATAAACAGTGAATTGCTTTAGTTACCGCTTTTTCAAAGCCAGGTACTTTTGTTTAAAGGTTGTGTGAGAAATTGGGTTATTGGTTCAGGGGGTAAATCCCTACTCAAGTTACAGCGATAATGCTTGTGAGGGTGAACCATAAGTCACTACATTAACCTGTGCTTAACCCCCTGGTAGTTTGGCATTAAAGCAGTTAGGCTTAATGTAGAGGAAATGTGTAAAGCATTTATGCAGTATTGAAACAGCAACAAAAGTGAAAAAACAACACACGTAAAATCCACCACCAATTTGGAAAAATAGAGTACAATTTAATATATTATTTGACACAAAAACAACAAAAATCCAATAATTAGAATGAGAGATATGAAATTTTAAATATTTCAGAAAGATATAGTACCTAAAACTCAAAGTGCCATTAGTGGTTATCTGGTCTTCGGAGACCAGGTGAAAGACATAAGTTCAGGGTGACCGGGATGGAGCATGTGCTGGCTACAGGGACTAGATTAGTCCAGCTGAAAAAGTTTTCTTCTAAAGTCCAACATGAAGAGTTCAGTTCATGGTGGAGGGCGAGCGTCGCAGATGGCCATCACTGTAGCATGAAGATCCTGTCAGTCATTGTGCATGGTTGTTGATAGAGATTGTCTCTCACTGTGGGCTGTTGATGCTGTAGCCTAAAGTGCAGATCTCATGTTGGCGGTTGCCACTGATGGTCACTGTAGCACAAAGAGTCAGATTCACCAAAGCTTAGCATTGTCAATAGGGTGGCAAGATCGTGGAGTTGACGGGCCTCTTTGCAGTCGTGAAAAGCCCAAAACTTCAGGATTCGCAGGACTCAAGCAGCATGGTTGGCGAGAGAACCAAGTCTAACACATAGTTTTCCCATTGTGGCACTGGGCTCTGAATCCTCTTTATTTTCTGAAAAATCACCACAGAGCAGATTTTCATTCGACAGGAGTAAAGACTTGAGTTGAGTGATGCTGGCATAAAATCCCAAAACTCTTACTCCAATAGGCTCCAAAGTGTGTTCCTTTCTGCTGATCCCTTGTGGCTGAATTGAGATTTTGAACAGCTCATGACCAGGTTCAAGTCCTACATCTGACATTCATTGATGATTAAGTAGTACTATTGCACCGTGTTTTTTCTGGGCTGCTGTCACAATAAAAGCCAGTGGAAAGCTTTGGACTAAGTGGTGTTGGGGAAGAGGGTGGAAAAATAGACTTCCACAGAGCAGGCCAAACACGACAAGATAATAAACCATTCCTTGAGATAAAACGGTAGGTTCAGCACCATCTGCTGGGATCAAGAGCTCATATCTAGGTAATATTTGTGCATCTTATTAGCCTCCATTCCACTTTTATCCTTTATTATAAGAAGTACTCGGAAGCTGTGTAATAAATTCTCCGAATTATGGTTGCTACCAACACATGAAGGTGGTCTGTTAATTCATGCTGGCACTACATGGTGGCCCTCGGATGCCTACAGCCATGGGGAGAGGATGTAGCCTTATGGCTAGAGCGGTCGATGTTGAAGCTGGGGAACAGGGTTCGAGTATTGGTAGTGACGCTCAACATCCTGTGATTCTGGGCAAATCACTTAATCTTCCAGTGCCTAACAAAAATGATGTGTCTTCATGTAACGAAACTGGTGCTATGTAAAGCGCTCTGATACCCGTTATCTTCGTGTCTAGTTTGCGCTACCCGATATCTTCGGGTCTAGTTCGCGTTATATTAACAGGCCGGACTGGCCATAGCGGGCACCGGGCAATCCACTGGTGCGCCGCACGGGTGGGGGCTGGTTTTGGGCCCCTGGGGGCCGTTTTTGCAGCATAGCTGCAAAATCGGCCCTGTACCAAAATCGGCCCCGGCAAAGAGCTCGGCGATACCTCCAACCCCCCTGAGTGGGGAGCGGGGGCCGGCTGAGCACTCTACCAGGGCCGGCTGTGGTTCTCAGTCCGGCCCTGTATATTAAACTCTAAAAAAAAAAAAAAAAATCGGTATGAACTCAACAACACAATGCGTTTGATAGATAAGTAGAGTCTGTAAAAATTCAGACCGTCTGCCATGACTGAATACGGCCTTTCCGAGTAATTAGCTGTAATTGGTCCTCCAAATGTTCTTACTATCCCTCCCCCAAACCCCCCCCCCCCCCCCCCCCCACTCCTCCGGATCTTGTTACAGAGTTGACGAGGCTCCCCCTTCACATCAAAAGAGAAGCAGAAATATGCAAGGGGAGAAAGTGCCCCAAGAGAAATGCGTTATTTACCAAGCTACCTTCTTCTTCAAGGATGCTTTATTTATTTTTTTCCGTGTTGTTCACTTCAGCTTCGCTGGAATTATATCTGAGCTGCGCAACTATTCCATCCATCCTCGCTGAGAGTTAAAAAGAGCTCTTGTGCCGGATTCCGCCAGTTCATCAAGGTCGTCCCTGCTCTGGAGAATGAGCAGGCCTTGTGCGTCTAATGCGTCTCCCGCCTCCCCTGCCTCGCGCGCCCGGCCCGGCCCGGCCAGCCGCCGAGAGGCGGGGAGGGAGCGCGCGCGCCGCGAGCAGGAATGCAGATTGGAGAACACGGATTATTACCGGCAATGATCTAGGGCTGAGCAGAGAGCTGACAGGGCTGTTATTCATACCCCGGGAGAGCCCTGCGGGATTGAGAGGAGACGACAACAACTTGCTTTGACCAGTAAATTAGACAAACATGATATAGTGAAGGATACAGTAACTGTATAGGGGCCTTCACAAGGGACCGAGGCGCTGAGATTTACTGAGGCCCGCGGCGCTGCGATGGCCTCGCCAGGGGTGGGCTGCAGGACCAGGCGAGCTGCACTCCGGAAGACACCTGTGGGAGGAGTCTTTGTAGAAAGAGTTTGGGCTGTATGTCGGAAGCTGCCAATAGTACTCTCGCACATATATCATTTGGCCTGTTACAGGGCGCTCTTTCTGTAAGAAATTATGTGCAGTCCTTGCCTGTGGCACACCAACACTTCCCAGAACAGCAACACTAGTCTCAACAAGCATGCATTTTCTCCAGAAGAGTTGCATTTGGTGGTGGAGGAGCAGAAGGGCCTCTCAGGTCGTTCTTGATATGAGCCCTCACCCCCTCCAAAGCCCCACCCCTCCCTCACACGGAGCAATATTTTTAAAGTTTGCAGACATGCATGTAGCATGCAGACTATGGGCCTAGTTTAGACTCTGGTGATGGTAGATCAATCTGCTAAGGGTTTGTAGCCAAGTCCTCGGCCACCCTGGTGGCGAGTGTCCGTCTGCCTTGTTTATAGATGCCTGCATGCCTATTGGCCTGGTTTGCGGTCATTAAACACCTTTACATCACTGAAGGTTTGCCAAGAGGACTCATCCATTTTTTTGTACTCCGAGAAAATAAACTTCTAAAGCAAAAGTTTGTTTTCTGTGAACTAAAAATAAATGTTGCAGATGTACACAAGGTTAACTCCCACATATGTGTGGACCATTCTGCAATTATCCTGCCTATGTCTACCATGTCTTGCATGACATAAAGGCAGGGGAAATTAGTGATGACGCTCCACCTCCAATAAGGCGGGATTACACCCACTGGTCCCTCGACAGATGGACTGCTCAGTCAGAGATTACAGCAGTGAGCCAGCAGAAGCTCTTCTGGTGTAAACACTTCCCCTGACTTCAAAAGAGCATGAGCGTTATTGGGTGGGAGCACCACCGAATTACAGTAGTGCTCCTTCTCTGTCAAACTGCAAATGAGGCGCTATTTCTGAAAATATCTATTTACATGTACACTATGAGTATAAGGCGCCGTTTAACGCTCTGCATGCAAGAAGTCCTGTTACATGGCCACACCTGGGCAGCTCATAGGAGCCATGTTACATGGGCACAGGCACTCTGTGTAAAGAACTGTGTTACATAGAAGCGCTGCATGTAAAAGGCCATGCTATGTGGCCACTTTCTGTGAGGAACACTGTTAGAATGATATTCTGTGTAAAGAGTCCTGTTTCATGGGCAGTCTCTGCAAAAACCTTTATTACAAGGGTAATCTGTGGAAAGATGCATGGACACTTGTTATGTAAGTTGTCCTGTTACATGGGCACTCTTCACCAGGAACACTGCTATATTGTTTTTGTACAGTGAGGTACTGGGTTTTTCAGAACCGGTACCAAACAGGTAACCTAGCGGTGCCAGGGTACACCCAAAGACCTCGGGTTCTTTCCTGATTCAGACCACAGAAACTCAGAGTCTTCTAGGTGAAGTCAAGGATCGATTTTATTGGCTGCAACCAAGGTAACAAGCGTCCTAGAAGTACAACACACGGGATGTATATTCTCAGGAGACTGCTCAACCTTACAAAGTCAGGCTTCTCTTTTTATACAAAATATTGTGCTTTAGGCAAACATTCTTCGAATTTACAGTACACTATTCACATTTTTTGTTACAAAGGAAAAGCAGAGTCATGATGACATGTCCATATTTCACTTCGTCCAGCCCACAACAAATCACCCAGCAAGGCCCAACATTTCATCAGATATCGATGGACCCCCAATAAAAACGGGCACCTCCCCATCATAAAGCAAGTGAGAGAAAAGAGCAGGGACAGGTGTGAGCAAGATTCAGCAGGATGTGTGCGATGAAATGGGTTTATGGCCTGTTGTGCCTTGATGCTATCTCATTCGGCCACTGGGAGAGGAACTGACCAAACAGGTTCGGCCTGGGGCAATGGTTCCAACTTACCCAGGTCACAGGAAAGTCAATTAAGGTGTACGTGTCCTTTTGAATTGAATTTAGCTGTATCATGAGCCTATGTAAAGGGCAACTCACGAAATGGCTGCCGTATACAAAATGGAAGCCAAGGGTTCAAGACGAAAATGACGATTTCGAGGTGAAATCGTCACTGGAATATGACGAAAATGCGTGTACATAGTGTACTAGCCATTTTCGGTCTTTTGATATAAAAATCGTCATGCTACGACGAAGTTTTATTCACGAGTTCAGAATTTTCAGAACCACAAACCCTCCATTTGCCCTTACATAGGCAATTTAACCTAATCTCATGCTAATCTGAGTCCAGGTCTATATTCCTAAAGTCATTGAGATGCTGCTGTAACATCATTCTAGTACTTAGCTCGTCTCTTGATACAGGTTTCCTTACACATGATGCAGCACAGAGGCCACATATTGCAGGAGCACACTGCACGCACAGACAGAACAGGAAAAGAATGGCTAAGACCATCCCAATGACCATCAGAATTTTCCATCCCCAGGCGGATATCAGTTCCCAGAACCATCCCATTAATGACCAATCTCCTTTATCCACATGAATAGATTCGGAAATCTTATGCAGTTTGGAGATGGCCTGGTACACTGTTGGAGCGTTATCTGGGATGAAAACACAGCAACTCGATTGGATCAATCTACATACCCCACCTCGGTCTGCAAGTATGACATCTAATGCGACCCTGTTCTGAAGGGTCATAAGTCGATCCGACTGGAGCTCAGCAGTCAAGTTACTAAGGGCACCAGCAGTTTCAATCACGGTGGATTCAACCACCCTTGTCAATTGCCTTATGTTCCTGCTGTTAGCCATCGGTCCCCAGAACGGCAGAAAACCCTTTACGAAGTCCCCAAATTCTTGTCCTGCAGTGTCTTCTTGACTCAAGGCACCTCTAACTATCCTCGTCTTGTGGTAATCTGCCGCTGCTGTGTAGGTGGGAGGCAACAGGAACGAAACAAAACATGAGCCCGAAAAGTCAGGGGGCAACCATGTATAGGCTCTATCATGGCAGATGAAATAGGTACCCTTAGCTGCTAAAAACGAAGGGGAAGTCTGGGCTGAAAAAACATACGTTTTAGTGCAGATACTCTTCCCTAACTGAGCTCTGGGATTCGTGCCATTACCTTGCAGACACAGATGACCCTGATGGGGTACAATCCAAATCGGGGAAGATCTCTTAGCTTGCTGTTTCTCACTCAGAGTAGCTCCATATCCGGTTATGTACCATCCTATGTATACTAGTGTCTCATCTCTCGGGATAGTCTCATAAGAAATACCTTCCTTAATCATGTCTACTATACCCTTAACTAGAGCACTATTCTTAGGATTGTCTGTTACAGAACGTAGGGGGTAGACTTCATGCGCATATATGAACATTGTTCTGTATGCCCACACAGAACCATTGTGACTGAATGGCAGGACCAGATAAGGAATACCTTTATCCGTTGTGTGAGGCATAAGACCACACACCCAACAGTTAGTCGTGTTCATTACAAGTTGGTGCTGGTGCAAAAGCTGAACAAAGGAGTTATTAATAAACTCTAATCTCCTAGCTGATTCGTGTTCAGGAAGGGGTTGAAAAGAGTGTGGGGAAACAGTAGAAGGAGGAGGTATAGGCGATGTAGTGGGTGCAAATGTTACTCGAAAAGAGAATAACACATAACTTATTAAAAATATCATCACACTGAATAACATGAAAATGCACAACATCAAAAAGCTTTTCTTTGTCATTATATTACAAATCTTGTGTTTAAAGTTCATTTCCTTGGCAGGTGTCTCCATCTCGAGAAACTCCATCCTCTCTAAAGTGCTGCCCGCGATGGGAGGTTGATTCTGCTAAGGAATGCTTCTGTCAGTCCGGGGCAACTCCCTTAGACCAACCAGAACTGCCGACCTAACGTCGTCAGCTGCACCCCAAAGACTTTGGGCAATCGCGGCCCTAGCAGCGGAACCCGGATGGCGGTTCGAAAAACAAAAATGAGCAAGTTTCTCAGATGGGAGAGCTGCACTTTCAAAAATAGTACTTGGAGGTGAAAAAAAGGTTTTGTTTATTTGTCCATAGGTCTTGGCCTCAAATTATAGCGCTTTTTCCCGGGTACTGTCTGATCCTGAAACAGGAGTTCAGACTCTGTAGTGTTCAATGGAATTGACGGTGATACAGCTGGTTGCAAAAGTTTATCGCTCTCTTGTTCAGTAAGTGTTCCTTTTACTCGTGCATCACTGAAGGGCAGAAAGCGTGGTACAGTTTCAGTTTCTGAGTCGGCGACACCCTTCTGGACCCACTGGTCAGATGGCAGAGGCAGAGGGATCCGTTTGCAATGGATCCCGTGGATCCAGTTCGCCTTCCCCTCCACTCGAACTGCTGACCTTGTGGAAAGAAGGACGAGGTGCGGTCCGGTCCACCTGGGCTGGTCGTTTTTGGTTCTCTGGAAGTTCTTGACGAGGACCCAGAAACCAGGGTCGATTGCGTGACCTGGAGTCTTGGAGACCGGAGGCAGGGTGTCATGAACCTGTTGATGCAAAACACGCAATTTAGCCGTCAATTCGTACAGATAATCAAGCAAAACAGGGTGTTCCAGTTCGCTGAACTTAGTGGGCCTTGGCACTCCCCATATGTTGGCCGGGTGGCCGAAGACAATTTCATAGGGAGTAAGTTTCACTCGTGAATGCACAGTCATTCTGGTTGATAGGAGTGCTAAGGGTAGAGCATCAGGCCATTTAAGACCTGTGCTCGCTTGGATTTTGGCCAGTTTTAACTTAAGCGTGCCATTATAACATTCTACTAATCCAGATGATTGGGGGTGATTTGCAGCGTGGAACCTTTGTTGAATGCCTAGCCCTTCACACACTCTCTTCATCACTCGACCCACAAATTCACTCCCATTATCACTCCAGACCATTCTAGGCATTCCAAACCTGGGGAAGAACTCTTTCACAAGGGCTTTAGCTGTGGATAAGGCAGTGTTGTCTTTTAGGGGATATGCTTCCACCCATCTTGAGAAGGCACAAACAACAACGAGTACGTATTTTAAATTGTTGCACCTCTCCATGTGAATGAAATCTAGCTGCAAAACCTCGAACGGATACGTAGGAGGTGCAAAATGACCAGCTGGAGTTGGGGTTCCCCTACCAGGATTGTGTTTCAGACACACCATGCAATTCTTGACGACATTCTCTGCACACTTGGGAATTCCTGCATTTTGCCATACTGGAGCCAACAACTTACAAATCCCTTTCACACTGATGTGAGCCATTCCATGAGCCATTGTAACCACTGCAAGCACATATGCATCAGGTAACAACCATCTCTGATGCTCTGACAATTCAATCCAACAACCATTTGCATCCATTCTACCCGTACTTTCTCTCCACATGTTCAACTCTTTCTCTGTGGCCTCAGCTTGAATGGACTTCACAATCTCTATCGTGTCTTCACACATTCCAACATCACCAACCCATCTTGCAGGGCCTGCAACATACATTCGGCTCATCACATTCCTTGCAGTTTCTTTCGCGATTTCGTCAGCAAATGCATTTCCACGACCAACATCATCAGTCACCTTCTTGTGAGCACTACATTTCACAATCGCCACTTGCAGAGGCGTGGTCAGTGATTCAAGAAGCTCATTCACCAACTGACCATGCTGAATCTTAGCTCCATGCAGTCAGGAACCCACATTCTTTCCACAATCGTCCAAAACTGTGAGCCACACCAAACGCATACTGACTATCGGTATAGATAGTCACTTTCATTCCTTTAGACAACACACATGCTCTTGTAAGTGCAATCAATTCTGCTGCTTGAGCTGAATTATGTGGAATACGTGCAGCTTCAACAATTGTATGCAAAGTCGTGACAGCATATGCTGCAGTCGTGTCACCATTCGGGAGCTTGAAGCATGAACCATCCACCCACAATGTACCATCACATTCAGCAAGAGGAGTATCGTAGAGATCTACTCTCCCTTTCGTTTCTTCTTCTGTTCTAAGAAAACAATCATGCTGTTCTGAAGCATCTAATTCCTCTACAATTGGCAACAACGTAGCTAGGTTTAAAGTGTTGCACCTTTTTATGTGCACATGACTAGCTAACAATGTTAATTCGTAACCTGACAATCGAGCACTAGTTAAGTGCTGTGTCTTGGTTCTATTTAACAACGTGTCTACTGCATGTGGGACCATCACGACTAGTGTATTGTTCATTACTAGACCAGCAGACTGTCGAATAGAAACAGCTGCTACCGCTGTGGCTCTTAAACAACTTGGCAACGCTCTAGCTACTGGATCCAAAGTCGACGAAAAATATGCACATGGACGCTGTTTGTCCCCAAACAACTGAGTCAACACTGACAATGCACAACCTTCCTTCTCATGGACATACAATGTAAAGGGCTTACTGTAGTTGGGGGTACCCAATACAGGAGCCGAACATAATGCTGTGCGCAATTCAGAAAAACTTTTCTGACACTCTTCAGACCAAGGAATGGGATTGGGTGTATCTTAACACGTTAATGCCACCAACGGTTTGGCTAATAACGAAAAATTTGGTATCCATTGTCTGCAGTACGATGTAATGCCCAAGAAAGCACACACTTCTCTCTGTGTTCTTGGCACACTCAATTTCGCTATTGCCTGTATTCTTTCTGGGGTCAGTTTCCTTCCCTCCTTCGATAAGAGGTGACCTAAGTAGGTCACTTCTTGTCGACAATATTGTAATTTGGAAAGTGACACCTTGTGGTGCAAATCACACAAATGACGCAACAATGACAACGTGGCTTTCTTACATATTTCCTCAGTATCTGCCGCAACAAGCAGATCATCAACGTACTGTACAAGAGTGGCACCTTCAGGTAAAACAATCGTATCAAGCTGTGTTTTTAGAGCTTGACTATATATTGATGGACTTTCACAGTAGCCCTGGGGAGCGCGTTTAAAGCGGAAGCTGCGTCCTCCTAAACTGAAGGCAAAAATATCCCTGCTCTCCTCAGCAATCGGGATGCTGAAGAAAGCATTCTTCAAGTCAATCACCGAAAACCAGGTGGCAGAAGCTGGAATCATAGTCAATAGGGCAGTAATGTCGGGGACAACTGGAAATTGTGGTACAACTATTTTATTGACCTCTCTAAGATCAATCACGAATCTGTAAACAGGTGGCTGGGAAGGATCAGTTCATTTTAAAACAGGCAGAACAGGGCTATTGCAAACGTTGCCTCTTGTCTCTTCAATCACATCTTTTTCAATCAGTTCGTAAACGATCGCTAGCAAAGCTTTCTCACCTTCACTAGAAATTCTATATTGGGGAATTCGTGGCATTTTAACATTGGCTTTCAATGTTACAACATATGGTGGTATTTCCAAAAGACCTACATCATTAGGACCAGTAGCCCAAAGAATATTAGGGAGAGATGACAATTCTGTTGGAAGTTTGTCTCTCGACAAATACATTGGAGAAACCACTTTCTTACCCAGTGTAAGTTGTACTCCAGAAGGAGAACAGTACAAAGTCGCATACAATCTTTTTAGCAAATCTAATCCTAGCAAGTTTTCACCACAACCTGTTGTCAGAATAAGGGGTGCTTCGAATTCACAAGGTCCAACAGAAAGGGACAAAGGGTCAGAAATCAGATTTCTAACTGGGGCGCCAGAAAAACCTACTGATACATTCATTTCGCCAGACAAAGGTGCGCCAGGGAGTTTGGAGTGCATAATAGAACTCTTTGTAGCACCAGTATCCAACAGAAAAGGTTCTGACACACCTGATGTAATCACCTCAACGTAAGGTCCACTCTGATCTACTGGAACTGAAACAACTCCCTCTCTTTGTCTATGGCTGTCCTAGCAATAATTACCTTCCCAATGCTCATCTTCTGCATAGTGATCATCAGCATAGTACTGAGCTGTCCTACCAGATGCGTTATTCTGCTGATCAAACCTATTCATCGAATTTTGAGGTGGAAGAGACTGTGTGTTCTGGGGGAAATTTCCACGTCCTCTACCTCTAGACGCTTGTTGAACACCTCGACCTCTTACACCAGAAGCACCATTTGCACGCTGTAATAATATAGGACAACTATACTTGAAATTACCATCTTCCTTGCAATATGAACACTGATTGGGGCCTACAGGGACACGTGGTTGAGTATACTCGACTCTTTGCGAGTTCCTCTGATACTGTTGAGGCTGCTGATAATTATTCTGATAGTTATTCTGACCACTATTATTTTGGCCACCACTATTCTGGCCACCACCACCACGTGGCGGATATGCTTGCTGTAACAAAACCTTTGTTTTCAATTCTTTAGTTTTCTTTTCTGCTCTATCTTTCTCGTCTTTGTCTCGATTTTCGTAATATTGTGCAGTAGCCAATATCTGTGCTGAAGAAGAAACTCTCTGAATCTTTCAACTTTTTACACAACTCGGGTTGCAGATTGTGCACGAATTTATCGACGAATAAACGCTGACCACCTTCTGTGCTCATATCTTGACCACTGTGGTCGACAAATGTTTCTTCAAACCTGGTGAAGAAATCTGACACGGTTTCATCTTTCTTCTGCTTACATGCAGACAACTTATCCCAATTTACACGTACTGCAGGCATTATCGTTTTCATGTAATCAATTATTTAACCAGGAAGTTCAGCTACTAAAGGCTCAGGCTCACCAACTTGTCGGGCATCTGCAGCAGCAATATTAGCCCATGAGTCACCTAACTCCTGATCATGATCTGTATGACGAATCTTACCCCATAAAGGCTGTGGAACAACATTCCCAGATAACATATCGATATCGGCTAAATTCATGATACATGACCCTGCAGTCTGTGACAACTCTTTGTAATACCCTGCGGGATTTTTACGGGGATCAGGTAATGTCTGTTTAAGGGCTAAAACTTCA
This sequence comes from Lissotriton helveticus, assembly GCF_964261635.1. Classification (NCBI taxonomy): domain Eukaryota; kingdom Metazoa; phylum Chordata; class Amphibia; order Caudata; family Salamandridae; genus Lissotriton; species Lissotriton helveticus. Next base: position 1,288,306,665 of record NC_136061.1, read on the forward strand.
GCTCGCCTCCATGGGACATGTACCCACACCCGCTGGAAGTGTGGCTGAATAGGTGGGTTAGCATTTGCATCACCCTCTCTCCATTGTGGGGGAACTTCTCTCATGGGGTATTGTCGTGCCTTTTTCCTACCGGGTTCGTCATGCTCAAATAGTGATTGAGAAGTGCCCCCTTACTCCGAAATGACAACAATGTCTCAACCGCTCTCTCGACATCTGGACCTACGATCATGCCCTCTCCGAACTCGAACCGCACACGACGCAACTTTTGCGGGTTGCATTCCAGATCATTGTCTTCCAAATCCTCACAGAGAAAAACACACCTTTGTTCAAAAACATATCTCTGCGTTGGTGCTTCCCATTGACCGAAGACTTCAATGACAGACTCTACATCATACCTTACAGTGTCCATAACCCAGTTATGCGCTAAACGATTCAGTAAATCTCTCTCTCGATAGTCAGGCAGTTGACTTCGCAACTGTCTTCGTTCTGCGTTAGGGGTCGTGTTAGGGGACCCGAAAAGAGGTGAAAAAAGATTAGTAACAGTGTTGGCCATTCTCTGTCAAACGGAAGGAGAAACTGACGGAAGAACGGGTGGAAAAACAGGGGGAGATAAGGCAGGGGCAGAAGCAATAGCAGAGGGATCATTAGGAGACACAGAAGGTGCACTAGGCAGAGTCGTAGAAAGCACAGGTGAAATAGATGTGATCGGTGGGCCTTGAGGAGGCTGCACCAAAGGGGCAGGAGCCAGCTGAAGAACAGCTGGTGGGTGCTGTGGAGGAACAGGAGGCACAGGTTGCACAACTAAAGGTTGCGGAGGTGCCGTGGCATTTTGCGCATAGGGGGTGGCGAACTTAATAAATGCGACATTAAGGGATCTTTTTCAAGCCCTTTTGCTGCATCTTGCTGAGGAGGTGGCAAAACTGGATAGCATTTATCTATTACCATTTTACGTTGCCTGTGCAACTGCTCACTCATCTGTTCTTCTTCATTGTCTTTAAACTGCATAGCAGCTTGCATTATCGAAATACCCCCTTCTCTCTTAATTTTCTTCGCTAATTTAATTTCCTTCTGTTTGGCTTCTTTACGCCATAGGCGGAAAGAGTCAAACATCGCCGGCCGGGCTTTCTTTTTGAAAAGTTTAACTTCGAGATTGTCTAAGATTTCCGTGTCAAAGCTACCATATTGGGGCCATTTTAAAACACCATCTTTTCTGGTGTATTTGATCCACACTTCATTGTATGTGATGGGGCCTACTCCATGTTTCACATATAACTCGTAAGTTGGAGTTCCAACCGGAGGAACCGGACACGAGTCCTCCAATCGGGAGTCCCTATTATTACAACCAAGACAAAACAAATTTCCAAGTCTAAGACCAGGCATCCTCGCTCTCTAGTCTAGCTCCAAACTTCAAAGGATTATCGATTACGATATTTCTCATGAATACACGAGTCCTTCGGCTTTGGCACTTGCAAGTTCCAAATTAAAACCAACTAAGGACTGGGACGCGCTCCACTTATACTTAACTGAGATATCGATGACGTCACCAGAAGACTCGTCTTAGTGTTTTGCTCTACCAAACTTCAAGGGTCCAAATCAGGGCGATAGCCAGGGCAGCAGTCCTTCGTAGCCGTCGGGAAGCGGGGAACCTCGCAGCAAAGACCTTCGGACCACGTCGACATGCAGGGGTCGATGAAGTGGTTGGCCGTCCTCCAGAATTTTCACACGAAGCTCCTCACGAACCTCTGGCTGGACTGGTACCGCTGGTATTGCCCTAAACGTTGGGCGCCAGCTGAGGTACTGAGTTTTTCAGAACCGGTACCAAACCGGTAACCCAGCGGTGCCAGGGTACACCCAAAGACCTTGGGTTCTTTCATGATTCAGACCACAGAAACACAGAGTCTTCTAGGTGAAGTCAAGGATCGATTTTATTGTCTGCAACCAAGGTAACAAGCGTCCTAGAAGTACAACACACGGGATGTATATTCTCAGGAGACTGCTCAACCTTACAAAGTCAGGCTTCTCTTTTTATACAAAATATTGTGCTTTAGGCAAACATTCTTCGAATTTACAGTACACTATTCACATTTTTTGTTACAAAGGAAAAGCAGAGTCATGATGACATGTCCATATATCACTTCGTCCAGCCCACAACAAATCACCCAGCAAGGCCCAACATTTCATCAGATATCGATGGACCCCCAATAAAAACGGGCACCTCCCCATCATAAAGCAAGTGAGAGAAAAGAGCAGGGACAGGTGTGAGCAAGATTCGGCAGGGTGTGTGCGATGAAATGGGTTTATGGCCTGTTGTGCCTTGATGCTATCTCATTCGGCCACTGGGAGAGGAACTGACCAAACAGGTTCGGCCTGGGGCAATGGTTCCAACTTGCCCAGGTCACAGGAAAGTCAATTAAGGTGTACGTGTCCTTTTGAATTGAATTTAGCTGTATCATGAGCCTATGTAAAGGGCAACTCTCAAAATGGCTGCCGTATACAAAATGGAAGCCAAGGGTTCAAGACGAAAATGACGGTTTCGAGGTGAAATCGTCACTGGAATATGACGAAAATGCTTGTACATAGTGTACTAGCCATTTTCGGTCTTTTGATATAAAAATCGTCATGCTACGATGAAGTTTTATTCACGAGTTCAGAATTTTCAGAACCACAACAGGAAGGGGCACCTTCACACACAAAACAAACCTGAGATGTATATTCCTCTTTCTTTGTGTGCTTCAGAATGCAGCACACTTAGAAAGAGGAAGTGGTGAGGAGAAAAAGATTTCTCCTCGTTACGCCTAACCTTAGAAGGCATATCTTTTTGTTAAATTTTTCAAATCGAGAATCATGTGGTGGATGTAAGATGCCCTGTCACATGAATTCTCTTTGTAAAGAGTCTTGTTACGTGAGCACTTTGTATGAAAAAAGCCATGCTACATGGACCCACTATGTAAGCAACCCTTTTACATTAATGCACTTATTTGAAATTCCCTATTGGATGGAACAATAAGAAGTGCTGCAACCTGGTGACTTTCTGCGAGTGACCCTGTTAAAAAGAGCTACAAGGCCTATTTACAAGCCCCTGTCGCCACAGGAATGTCACTTTTAGTGACATTCCTGTGGCGATAAACCCTTCACCTTATTTACAAGTGGATTACATTTAAACCACTTGATGCCGCCTTGTAAATAAGGCCCCCTTTCACACTACACTTAGCGTGAAAGAGGCAAGCAATTGGTGTTGTGGTGGGCATTCTGCAAACAACACCCATTGATTTTGACGCTCCCCTCTATTTACAAGTGGGGGTAAATAGGAAGCAGCGCCAAAATTAAGACAGCAAGTGGTGCAGTGGTGAGGCACAGGGAACGACGCACACATAGGGGGGACAAGGGGTCTGGAATGGATCGCACCAGCTGCAGAGTTAACTGATGCACCTTAGGTCCAAGACAGAGGGCTGCGCCTTTGAACTATACACACCTAAAAATGCTTGAGACTGTGGACGTTTGGAAGAGAAGGGGAGCTAGCAGTTTGCTACAGGGGCAGGATAGGACCCAGAACAGGGCACAGCATGCCTCGTAGTGTATTGTTTTCTTTTTGAAATTGTACATCTAAAAACTCTCCAACCTGTCACACCTATTGGCATGCGATTGATATTTTACTCTCTTTGCAAGTACCAGGGCTATTAAATACACTTGTCTTAATGTTCAAAATAGATTCCCTTGGCTTTTGCTGATCCAGAAACAAGCAGCTGGCAATTACCCACAGGCACTTTTGCCTACAGGGACATCAAAACCACTCCCACTCCTGAGCATGCACAAGTCAGTGAAGAAGTCCTTAGGAACATAAATCTAGGTTTTAGTGCCAAACTATTTTTTGAGAAATGAAAATTAGTGTTTAGAGAGAGATTCTTTCGAATCTCATTTGTATGGATCCTTCATGAGGGAGTCAACAGGGACCATCTGTCGACATAAGGACGGTTTCCGGAGGAAGAAAATGTAATGATACAATATGTGATCCTCAGGGACCACCTGTAATTAGATATTTCAACTCTTTTGCACAGCAGAAACTTCTGCTTCTTGTGTACAGATGTTGGTAAGCAAATCAGGAACTCTCTATGAAATTCAAGCAACTTTCACTCCAACGGCGTCTGTCCTTCCCAATGTTCATACACACCTTGAAGCACAATGTGCAATCCCGTACAAAAATGTATATGTACGGTAACATTTTTCCAAATGGAAATCCTTCTTGGGATTTTTAGTAGGCTCAGTCAGAAAAGCTCTGGTCTAACTGTTTATGACAGACTGGCCTTTCATGTTTTTTTACTAATTTAAGTGAGGTTGATCCATTTTGTGGACTGCTTAGAATGAGGGCAGGGAGAGGACGCAACAAGTTCTTCCGTCGTAAAGGTAGAGTGCTACTGCCATCACCTGGAGTTAAGTGACACGAGTGTGATGGAGGCAGTTTACCAGTTGTCTGTTCAGTAGACTCAGTAATGTGAACAGGCCTTTTTACCAGTGTCACTGGAGAAGGGCCTACATGCACACTCGGGTAATGATCCGTGGCTATATACTTAACTCACCCTTGGTCTACTGGGTTACATGTATGTGCCTATAGACGGTAAATAACATTTGGGGGTCCATTTTGGCAGCCCTGTGCCCAGAGAGACTGGAGAGAAGAGGATTACATCCTCCAGACATGAGATGTGTATTACTGACATTTTTGAGGGTGTGGCTGGAACACACATGCTGAAGGGAGAGGAGTATCCTTTGTGCACATCAAAGGGCTCCTTGATTCCAGGAGGAGATGCTAGTCAGTGGGACCTAAGCCCATTGTTAAGGAGATGGTTGGACTGATATGGTTGGCATTACCAGTGATCTTGATAGAGAGGAAGGCTTAGTCCTTTGAATGTATATGGGGCATTTTTCAGTGGAGGCGGAAAGGCAGGTGTGATCCCCAGTTACTCCCTTGGCCTATGTTGTGGGTCACTCAGATTTGGAGCCACCCCTGCCGTGACAGATTGTCCTTTGACAAAGGGCAGTGCACAGGAGAGAGCCTTTCAGAGGAGCTGACAACACCAATACAAATTTCAAAGGTCAGACATTAAATCACATATGTGTCAGTGTTTGGACTATAAAGGAGCATGAGCCCATAGCATATTGAAAAGCGCTGACAAAACATTCCCAAACATTATTGATGTTGTAACCAGGACTGGGGACCAAGGCCATTTCCCATCTAGGTGAGGAGCCAGCACTCACAGCGGCGGCCAGCACAGGTAAGCGCAGGGGTGCTTGGGGGTGTGGCAGGGAGCGGCAGGGGGGCAAGTTGATAGATGACAGAATAGGTATTATTTATTTATTTAATTATATCTATTCTGTCATCTTTCGACTTCTCCCCTCCCATCCTGCCCGCCTCACTGCTCTTACCTGTGCCGGCTGCTAATGGGCACCCAGGAGCCAAGAAGACTTGCTTGATGCATGGAGCGCCAGCCTCCTGTCTGCCTGCCTGCCAAGACCAATGTGCCCTGTGAGGAGGAGAAAGCCTGGAACGAGCGAGCCCAGCTGGGATCCTGGGGACTGGTTTTCAGTGAGCAGAGTATGAAGCTCCCAATCTAGCTGGGGCAAGTGTTGCAAGAAAGTTATCCTCTCTTACTGAAGTCAGCACCCCCATTGGGGCAGCTGTCAAATTGCATTGCGTTGCCTGGTATTATAGTCCTAATTGAGCTGGTAATCTATGTCCTTGACACAAGTGTGCTAGGAAAGGGGCTTTGGGGCTGTTTGGGCCATTACCCATGCCACTAAGACTGTGGTTGGTTGCCTGTATTGGTAACCCTTTTTGCCAGGTGTGGGCGACAAGGAATTTTGGGGGCCCTTGGTGTGTCAAAGGAGACCTTGAGACTAGTGAAGGGATTCAGGAACAAGTCCCAGAGCCACCTGCAGGAACGCTTCTGCTTCACTGACATACTGGTGGGAGCTGCAAAGAAGAAATAGCAGGTGCACTTGGAAGCCTTTGCCATCTGCGACTGCCTCAGCACATCGACAAAGATAAGGGCGCATTGTGAGCTTCTCATTGTGGAGCACTGCGGAGGAAAGCGCCCGGGCTGCTGTACTTTTCTGAAGCGTGTGTTCAGGGTAAGGTGAAAGCACGGTCAAAGGCACAGGTGAGACTTGTTCGAGCATAGTGGTTTACCACCTGGTGAGGTAAAAACTTTCAAGGCCAAAGCAAGTCTTTGATGCACATCACTTTTGCAGACAGCACCTGGGGTCACCCACTAAAAACCTCCAGGGATTTGCATGTTTCCTATAAGTAAGCCTCACTGAAAAGACTTCCCTTCAATGTCTTTACGGTCATTCAGAAGGGGAGAAATGTTATCTTTATGATATCTTGGGGTACAGAATAACAAAGAGTTTAAAGTTTGAGTTTAAAATTATTTATTCAGCGCACGGTCACCAGCGGTTTCATGGCGCTACAACTAACAGAAAACAGGGTAGAGATGGTGGATACTAAGCTAAAGGAATTAGAACTACAGAAGAACTAATTAAAAACTTTGGTGAACAAATGAGTTTTAAGCTGTTTCCTGAATTGCAGATAAAGAGTCGAGGCTCTGAGTTCTGGAGGGAGGGAGTTCCAAAAAAGTGGAGCAAGAGTCGCAAATTTCGATCCTCCCCATTTCTTTCTCCGGAACCGCGGGACTGTAAGAAGGGATTTGGTGGATGAATGTAGCTGCCTGGTAGGAACATAGGGGATAATCTCAGATGAGATAAAAACCGGTGCCGTGCCCAGTCGAGCTTGGAAGGTGATGGAAGCGAGCTTGAACTGGACACGCTCACGGACTGGGAGCCAATGCAGAGATTTGAGGAGGGGGGTGACATGGTGAAACTTTGGCAATTTAAACACCAAGCGCGCCGCCTGGTTCTGAATCTGCTGCAACCGCCTTAGACTATATGCAGGTATACTAGCATATAGGGCGTTGCCGTAATCCAGGCGGGAGATGACCATTGCCAAGGTAATCAGTTTCAGAGCGTCAAAAGAAAAGAAACGGGACACCTTGCGTATAGTGCGCAGTGAAAGAAAGGAAGAGGACACCACAGAGCTAACCTGGGAGTGGAGGGTGAGCTGGGAATTGAGTTTAATACCTAATGTTTTTACTGAGGTAGAGGGAACAGGTGGGGAACCTAGGGAATGGGGCCAAAATAGAGAAGACCAGGGACTGGATGAACCACCCGTCAACACCAGCTCAGTCTTGTCTGGGTTGAGTTTCAGATGGTTGTGGTTCATCCAGTCTCGGATGTGAATCATAATAGATTGAAAATTAGAAACAGAAGAAGGGGAAGAAGACAGATTAAAGACAAGTTGGAGGTCATCCGCATAATTGTACACGGAGACCTCCATCTGCTGCAGTGAAAAAATAAGAGGGGAGATGTAAAGGTTAAACAAAAGGGGTGAAAGGGAGGAACCTTGGGGGACCCCGCACTGAACTTTCCGGAAGTCCGCAGTAAAGTCACCCAGGCGAACCGCCTGGGTGCGGTCCCTCAGGAAGGAGGATAGCCACACCAGGGCGGTACCCCCGATCCCCGCCGCCCTGACACGGGAAAGTAAGATGGTGTGATCAACCGTGTCAAAGGCGGCTGAGAGGTCGAGGAGGACCAGGGCCTCGGTCTGGTTGGTATCCATTCCCTCCCTGAGGTTGTCAAGGACCGAAAGTACTACGGACTCCGTAGAGTGTGCGGGGCGGAAACCGGCCTGACGGGGGGCTAAGACCCCATGCATCTCCACAAAAGAGCTCAAAGTGCAGGTGACATGGCGCTCGAGTACTTTTGCCAAGAATGGCAAGAGGGAGATGGGGCGATAGTTGGCGGGGACCGAGGGATCCGCGCCCGGTTTCTTTAGGATAGGGACAATGATTGCTGTTTTCAATGGGGCGGGAACAACGCCCTGAGAGAGAGAGCTGTTGAAAAGATGAAGGGGGGGTCAGGGCAAGAGGAAAAAATGTGACGTAGAATGTGGGAAGGACAAGGGTCTAGGGGGGAACCAGATTTAACTGAAGGGATTATTGAAGTCAGGGATTCCTTGGTCAAAAGGGGAAGGACACCAAGTTGTCCCTTGGGAGGCAGGTACTGAGGGTCCACAAAAGTAGGGGAAGGAGGAGGAATATTGGCTTTGATGATAGCAATTTTCTGGATAAAGAAGTTGTTAAGGGAGGGACATAGTTCCGGAGAGGGGGTGGGCTTCAGAGTGGTTCTGTCGGAGAATGCCAGATTGTGCACAATCGAGAAAATTTCCCTCGATTGGTTCTCCGCAGCGAGGACTTTTGAGGAGAAATAGGTTGTTTTCGCCGCCAAGATGGCCTGTTTATATTGGGTCAAGATGTTAGTGAACTCCACTCGAAGTAAGGGGCAATAGTTTCTCCTCCAGGCACGCTCCGCTCTGCGTACCGCTAATTTGATGGTCTTAAGGTCCTCATTAAACCACAGGTTTGCATCCTTCTCCCGTTTTGAAGTGACCCGCTTCAAAGGAGCGATGAAATCGCAGCCTGAGGTGAGCCACTGGTCAATGGACGTGACCTGGGAGAGAGTAGACAGGCCTTGTAGGGGTGGGTAGGAAGCGGCGAGTAGGGCAGATAGATTGTCGGAGTCTACTCGCCCCCAAGTCCGGACCCAGACATTTTTAGGAAGTGGGGGCTTGATCGGGGGATGGGTAGGGAGGGTAAATGAGATCAGGTGATGGTCCGACCACGTACAAGGTGAGATGGATATGGACTTTACAGGGCAATTCAAGGACCAGATCTGGTCTAGGATATGACCTTTAACATGGGTAGGGGAGTGGATATGGGATGTGAAATTAAGAGATTTTAGGGTTTCTGAAAATTCCTTTGAGGAAGGGCATTCTGCGGGGTCAGAAGGCCAGAAGTTGAAATCACCCAGGAGCAGAATGGAGGAGTTATTAATCGCGATCGTAGCTAGTACTTCCAGAAAGCTAGGGAGAAACAATAAGGGCGATTTGGGAGGGCGATAGATGAGTACACAGGTGGGAGGGGGGTAGTCGAGGTGGTACGGATAGCCAGAGCAAGAGCAAGAGTATGGAACAGAGTCATAAAACAGCAAGTAGACCATAGTCCTGCCTCTCAGGGAAAGTATATGTTTCACAGTGTTTCTTGCCCTACAATTATCAGGTCAGCAAACTCCACACCGAATAACTCTGGGCCTGGAGAAGCTGGCCACAACATTTGTGTGATGTTGTGGGATTTACGGGCAGCTGGTGCAACCATCTCACATGCTCCTGCATGCTGCAGTGCATGAGGGGAGCAGAAAAAAAAACTCCCTTGTTGACTAGTTGACATTAATGCTGCTCTTGACTTCTGCCATTAGTGACCCCCATCCACCTCATCACGAGAGTCGGGAAAGGATCCACATATATTTACCAGCTGTTACAAGCAGGTAGTAAAGGTATTTGTGCTCGTTAAACACTCAGATTTGGAACCACAATTCTTCTGCCCATATGCTAATCCCCATTTTGGTGAATTAACTTGAAATCCACAGATATTGATGCAGGGGTTTCGAATGGAATCTGGGATACCTACTCTTGATATCCTTGCTCTTATACCCGGGGAGGTTGCAGTAAAGTTGTACAAGTGAGGAGGTGAGTTATAGTGCCCAATTACCCAACTCGCTGTTGTTACTGCTAGCCAGCTCAGTGGTGTGACTGTTTTCCACTAATTTATATTAGCCAATACAATGGGCTATCACATAACTAAATGATGTTGTTATGAGCAAGTACAATTAAATTACTTCCACGATACTCAATGGGTCTCCTATCAATCTAATTGTCACAGCTATTAGCAAAATCAATGATGTTATTCACTACTACCCAGCTTCGTGTTGTTGCTGTGGTGCAACTCAGTGGTGTTAGTATTACCCAACTAAACATCAGCACTACTACCTGACTAAGAGTTATTACTTAAGCTTAAGTCAATGGCATAATTGTTACCCAACTCAAAGAAGTCACTAATACCAAATTTGGTGGTGCTATTATGATCTAGCTCACTTTCGTACTAATAATCAAATTAATGTATTTTAATAAGAAATTATGTCAAAAGTTTCAGCATGTTCTGACCAAAAGAATCAATATCTTTCACCAACCAGCAAAAGATAAAAATGCTTCGAATGACATTTTAAATTAAATGAATCACTTACATAGACATGGGATTAAGAGTTCCATTTCAAAGACCACTCAGGCTCCACTCTACGCTACTAATTCTTTTTAAATCAACATGACACATATATGCAGTTAATTACACAGTCACGGTTTGCCATTCTCTGTGGAATCAACCAATTAATTGTACATACATTTCTCTGTGATAAGAATTTCTTTTTACAGACCAAACATGGGCATCAATATGTTATTCGCTCATTTAAAAGATCATTCTGCTGGAAAGAATATCGCTCCACAGACCTAAATCAACACAGTCTATGTAACTGATTTATCATAACTGGACAAGTCTCTAATGAGAACATCTGACCACAGGTGTAGTATTTTCCACTCAATGCTTTAGCTAAGTTTACACGAACATTGCACAAAAATACATAATTTGTCAAGTGTTGTAGCTCCATGGTACTGTTTCTAGTGGTGTCCACAGTTTGGTGACTTTTTCCTTTTATGAAATCTACCATGTTTCAAAGTTCTTCCTTGATTGTGCAAGTTTTTTTTGATAGTTATTGAGCACATTGTATACATATAGACAGATAATTTTCAATATACTCAAAACCAGATGACTTCGGAAATGTAGGGGCCTAATTTCTGGCATTTTGGCATACGGCAGCGCAGCAAGGCACCTTGCCGTGCTGCCCTACGCAAAAGTGAAAGAGCAGAAATGCACCATATTTAAGCAATATTGTGGCACAGTTTTAGTAGCCTTGCTCTAGCGTAGGCACCCTTGCACCAAGCGTGCTTCTGTTGCAGTTAGTATTGTTTTTGTGCAATAACATACCCGTTTCTGCACAAAAACAAACCCTGAAGGTGTTTTCCTCTTTCTATGTGCGCTGCATGGAAAGAAGGAAAAAAAGAAGAGGAATAAACATATTCTCCTTTTTACGCCTCACCTCGGAAGCTGAATGATTGGATGCTTCCCCAGGTTTACATCACTTTGTAAGTCTGGGGCAGGGTCAAATTCCATGTATGTTACTTGGGAAAACCCACCACAACGCCCATGGAATGCCTACCGGGCATAGAGTACGGTGACCCAGCTATTTCTGCTGCATCACCTCACTCAAGATTTATGAGGCCACTCTAAGCGATGCAGGGTGGCTTTGTGTGGCTTCAGAAATCTGTATGAGAGAATGTACCACTTTATGTGGCGCAAAAGTGAAGCAAGGCTCTCATAAATAAGCCTTTAGGAGTTCTTTTGTGAAGCGCATCTATACACAATAGCATCTGCCTTCTATTAAACATATTCTATGCAGAAACTTTCATTAGACATTAGTACACGCACAATATACAACTTTTAAAGGGTCAATATTTTCATGTGGCTGTGCAAAGAAAATAACGTTGCAATTTTGGCAACAATTGAAAGCAAAAAATGTTGCACAATTATACTTTCTCAACATGTTCATTTTTCGCAAAAATGTCATTAACAGAGTATCATTCAGCAAGCAAACCTCTATTTCATTTCCCCACGGTAAAACGCAATTTTAATAACAACAATTCCGATATCAACATAATTTCACTTAATCAAAGCAACCACCAACCAGCCTAGTCGCCCCTAATATAGAAAACGGTTCCACCTTCAAGGACATCTCGAAGAAGAAGCAACAGCTCCCATCCCTGTGGCTAGTCTAAACCCGGCACGAGCACAGATTGGCCCAGAACCGATTATTTGCTTATTAAAATCCAACATCTGCCGTAGAAAGCTTAATCCGATGTTCCTCTATCTCCAGCCTGCTCTCTCACACGCCCCCACCCCATACGCTTACACGCAGAGACATTCCGGGAACAGGAATCTCTTTTAATAAAATATGACTCAATTATTATTTTTCACATGCAGGAAATGGCTTTTTGTTATTCCTACCGCCGCACTTAATTGATTGGTTAAAACATGCTCTTCCCAGGCAGCCATCACCGGAGCCAAGGAGGCAGAGGGCAGGCCCGCGCCTCCCTTACCCCAGCGTAGAGGCGTCTTTGCCAAGCACTTGTCAGTTATTTACCGAGCGAGGCTGAGATGAACACCTCGGAATAGGCAGTTGCATCTAACAGGCTCTGCCTAATGGACGAAGACGACTTACCAGGCGAGGAGAAAGCACCTTCCGCGGGTGAGCCACTCTGTCAGTGGATACCGCCCCGACAGGAAGTGGGCGCCACCTTCTGCAAATGTGCCATGGCTATTCCATGCTGTTGGCTCTCCACGCAATAACTACCTTGTTAAACAGACATGAAAGGATGATTTGTGGGCCTTTCATAGGAAGCCCTGTTCTATGTACTTGCTTCTCACACAGAAGTGATAGTTAGGCCAGAGTCTACCCTGCAGGGTCCTAGCAGTGGCGGCTCTAGGCTCATAGTGGCCCTGGGCAGGGAGCGTGGGTAGGGGGCCCCGGAAGAGGGGGTCTGGGTTGGGCGGAGCATGGAGCCCAGAGAAGAGGGGGTGGTCAGGGTGTTTGGAAGTGGAACAGAGCCGGAGGCCGCCAAATCCCTGCCAGGGGCCGCCACGCAAATATGTATCCATCCTCAGAGGATTATTATATTAAGGATATATATTGGCTCGGAGGCCCCTGCCTAAGGCCGCCCCTGGTCCTAGAATCAGATGATTGATAGTGCCGTGCACAGATCTGCCACTTTTTACAAAATAAGGACTGGCAAAGCCAGTAGGTCTCGCCTATGCAAAAGCTATTGGCTATGCCAATGTGTTAGCCATGTTGTATACCAGTATGGCCAAATCTCAGTGGGGTAAAGGAGATGTCATAACGTGGAGTGGAGTGTTATGGAGTGGCGTAGAGAGTTGTGGAGTGGCATGGAGTGGTGCAGAGTGATGTAGGGTAGCGTGAGTGGTGTGGAGTGGTGTGAAGTGGAGTGGAGTGGCATAGGTGGTATTGAGTGTTGTGAAGTGTCATGGTGGGAGTGGAGTGTCATAGAATGGAAGGGCATAGAGTGGAGTACAGTTGATTGGCATAGAATGGCATACAATGCCAGAGTGAAGTAGAGTGCAGTGGCAAAGATTATCGTGGAGTAATGTAGAGCCGAGTGGAGTGGCATAGAGTGTGTTGCTTTGAGTGGAGTAGCATGTTGCAGAGTAGAGTGACATACTGCGGATTACATTGTCATAGTGTGGAATGGCATAGAGTGGAGTAGGGTGTTTTAGAGTGAAGTGGCATGGAGTTGAGTGGCCTAGAGTAGAGTGGAGCAGTGGAGTGGGGTAGAGTGGAGTAGTGTGTCCTAGAATATAGTGGATTACAGTGTTATGGAGTAGCATTGAGGGAGTTGCGAAGAGCATCATAGCATGGAGTATCATGGAGTGGAGTGTTGTAGAGTGGACTAAAATGAAGTGGCATAAAGAACAGTGGAAGTAGATCGGCGTACAGTGCATTGGTTTTGAGTAAAGTGGTGTAGAGTCTATTGGCGCAGATTGCAGGAATGTAGAGTGGAATGACATAAAGTGGAGTGGTGCAGAGTAAAGTAAACTGACATAAAGTGCAGTGGAATAGAGTAGGTTATTTCAGAGTAGAGTGAAGTAGTGTATAGTGGAGTGCTACAGGGTAGAGTGGTGTGGTGTGCAGTGGTATAGAGTAGAGTGCTATAGAGTGTAGTGGCACAGAATAGATTAGAGTAGAATGGAGTGATGAAGAGTTGAGTGCCATAGAGTGTAGTGGCATAGAGTGAATTGGCATGGAGTGCGATAGAGTGGCGTAAAGTTGACTGGTGAAGAGTACAGTCCAGTGGCATAGAGCGCAGTGGTGTAGAGTAGGGTGTTGCTGAGTTCAGTGGCAGAGAGCGCAGTCTTGCAGAGTAGAGTCTAGAACAAGTACGGGGAGGTAAAAGCCTAGAGCCCTTAGAGGGTGGCGAGGTCCTATAATATGAGGATGGAGGGATGTGTCCTCCCTGTGATATATTATCGACCAGAAAAATATCCCTTCCTGAGCATGACCGGCCTTTTCGAGGCTGCAGTGGGACCATGGGTACGCCATGTGAAGGCACACCCACTGATGGGCTTGGGAAGGGAAAATTACTTTTTTCTTTATATAACCCTCATCCACTCTAGTAGTGGTATGCTTCATAATCGGGTTCACCCTGACTCCTAAAGGTCAGTGTGGGTTCAACCATATTCCAGTGAGCTTTATGAAGATATGGTGTAAGGGGGCGTAACTTTAAAGATAACATTCCTCACCCACTCTTTAAGTATCCTTTATTAGTAGAGTGAGAGGGAAGGATCAAATATATTACAAGGGTGTGAGGATATGATGGTCCTATGACCCTAAATCTCCAACATGTTCCAGCCCTGTTCTACCTGCCTATATGAGGTCCCAGGCTTTCGTCAGGGTGAGTACCAAAGAGGTCACTCCCCCAGTGACGTGAGCTAATGTGTGGTTATTACAAAGATCACTCAATTAGCATGCATAAGATTAGTAATATGTGTACTTGCCGCTGTTGGGAATTGCCAAAATCGAGTGGGACATACGTTCCCATGGGTGCATGAGACAGAGGCCTTGTAGTCACACATTCATCAAATGTCCCATCCTGTCTGCATTCCTAACTTAGGCTCAGATCCCCTGCTTGCGCTCGAAAGCCAAAAGCCTATGTGGAACAGGGCTGAAACATGTTGGTGATTTAGAGATGCATAGAGTGTAGTGGCATAGAGCAGATTGCTTCAGATTAGCGTGAAGTGTCGCAGAGTGCCTTGTCATATAGTGCAGCGGTGCAGAGTGGCTTAGAGTGAATTGGCATAGAGTTAGGTGGCTGAGAGTGCAGTGGTGCATAGTAGAGAAGTGTGAGATAGAGTGCATTGGCATAGAATAGAGTGGTGTAAAGAACCGGGTTATTTAGGACCCAGCGGCGCCAGGGGCCCGCCCAAAGTCTTCGGGTTCACCTGTCTTAGAATACAGAGACACGGGATACTTCTGAGTGGCGTCAAAGATCACATTTATTGGCTGCAGCCAGTAACAGAAGTCCTAGAAGTCATCATGGTATGAATTCTCAGGAGACTGCTCAATTTTACAAAGCAAGTCATCCCTTTTTATGCCAAACATTATGCTTCAGGCAAACATTCCTTGTTTACAGTTTAACCAATCACATGTTTCTACAACAAAAGTATTGCATGACGACAGACCCATTTTTCAGTTGCCCAGCCCATGATCAATCATCGGTCAAACCCAACATTCTTCTTTAGACAGGCCGAACGAACCCATAATAAAAAGGCCACAACCCAATCATAAATAGACCATAAAAAAAGGAGCAGAAACAGGTGAGAGTAGGATAAGGCATATTTGTGTGCAGTAAAACTTTATGATGTCCTGTGCTCTGATCCTTAATCTTGATCAGCTAAAGGGCAGGAACTGGTTTAACAAGGTCAGCTTCAGGCAACAGGGTCAGTTCACTCAGGTCAAACAGAAGTCAGCACAAACTGGAGCTAAGGTGTACATGTCCTTAAAAAGACTAGTTCAGCCACAGTCATCGGCCTATGTGAGGGCAACCACAAAATGGCTGCCATACACAAAATGGAACCCAAGGGTTCAAAACGAAAATCCCTAAATACGTAGTGAATCCATCGGTCTAACATGATGAAAGCACTCATACTTGCTGCACTAACTAGTTACGGTTCGCTAATATCAAATTCGTAACGAAACCATGACCTCTATGGAACTCGTTCAGAATTCACGGAACCTCAGGTGTAGAGTAGAGTGGTATTGAGTGAAGTGGCGTAGAGTGGAGTGGTGCAGAGAAGAGTGCAGGGAGACAGTGTGGAGTGTCGTAGAGTGGAGTGGTACAGAGTAGAGTGGATTGATGTAGAGCGGTGCAGAGTGTAGTGGAGTGGGGTAAAGTGGAGAATGCATGGTGTGGTAGTGCACTGCCATTAAAGACAACATATATTCAATTGAAATGACCAATACATTTGCACAGACAGTTTTCGCACAAACGATAATGTGTGGAAATGTCCTCACTGTGTGTATTGATTTGTTTTGATCATATTAAATTATTTGTTTCAAGTACACTTCAGAAGTAGCAAAACATTTGCTTCATTTGTGCTTTCTATATTCTGAAATATTTGCACAGTTCATTTACTGACATTTAAATTCCATTTTAGCTTAAAAAAATAACATTGTTCAGCCTTTTGTTCAGCACACCTTGAGATGCCAGCACGATTGTTATATACATTCTCTCACTTTGTAGTCAGAGGAAAAAAAAACGAACACAAAGGTCACTCTGAAGACTGACCTTTGTCTTTAAATGCACAGCAAATGTAACAAGATAAGAACACAGTTTAAAGACCTCTTTACAGAAATTCATTACGGGTGGAAGAATACAATAAATATGATTTGGGCAATTAAAGGGACGAACTCAAGCTGGACAGCCTAAAATAAAGCCAGCTAACAGAAAGCAAGCAAATGTGAGTTACAAACTACAAAGCCAATGGTAAGCAATGGGCAGAATGCATTCCTAGGTAAGTTTTCCAAATGTTCCCAATATGTCGTTAGCAAACCAGAGAATTGCACTGTCTGGTAGGCTTAAAACTAAAAATCATTGTGTACGAGTAGGGGACAGGGCCTTGGAGGGGAAGAGGCTTAATGCTGATCACAGCCTGAAGCAATTCTACCCACCCTCAACTCATAGACTTAGGTCCTTCAATCACAAGCTGGAAAACCCACCCAGTGATGGATTTTTCAGCCCCTTTTGTGTGCCACCATGCTATGACGGCTCTTCACCTGGAGACCATGCAAAGGGAGCCGACATCGTGTGTCTCACAGTGTGAATTGGGAGGGCTTCAAGTGTTAAAATGGACATATGCAAGATGGCCCAACAGCCTAGGTTCATCCTCCATGCCCTCTGTCTTTCTGTTTGTTCATATTTCAAACGCCTAAGCCTCTATAACGACTTGAGTCTGGCATCCTTCATCATGGAACTCCATTAGACAGAAGGGTTGCTCAGCTCCTACATTCGGACTCTATTGAGTTAGTGATATGCAGGAGCATTGAAGAGGGTTCTCCCAGTGCTTAATTTGTGTTAGTCGGTGCCGGTGGTGGGAATTGGCACTCATTTTTGGGGACCAGATCAGAACTTTATTATTTATCATCAAACTTAAATGAGAGCAATAAAGAGAAAGACAGAAAAGAAAAAAAACAAGAGGAGGAAGAGACATATAGGAGAACTGTTAAAAGGGGAATAAGGTTGGGATGAATAAGAACCTATATGTTATGTTATGTTATGTTATGTTATGTTATGTTACGGGTTTTATAGAGCGCACAGCCGCCCCAGCTAAGGGGCATCACTGCGCTTGCTAGTAGAGTTTGGGGGGCTACTAAAAGAAGGCAGGGCATATAGCAAAGGGAAAAGATGAGTTTTAATGGCGATACCGAATAAAAGGTGGTTATTAATGCTACGGATGTGCACCGGAAGAGAGTTCCAGAGTTTAGCAGCCAAGGAGTGGAAGGAGCGTCCTCCTGCTCACACTTTCCCCACCCAGGAGACAATCGCCAGATGCTGGCCCATAGATCGAAGTTGGCGAGTAGGTATATAGGGTGACAGCAGGTTCGCCAGGATGTCTGGAGAGGGGAGACTCATGATTTTATGGACAAAGCAGAGGTACTTGAACTCACTATAAGAGTGAGATAAAGGGTCAGGAAGTAGAAAGTGGTGGAAGAAAGAAGTGTTAGATTGAATCAAGACTAGGCAGCCTTAGGATATAACAATGGAATCCTACTGAACAACATTGAGCCCTGCACTTCTTTTTGTACAAGGCAAGTGAAGGGTTCTGCTTCATGACTGGCCCTTAGGCTGATGGCCATACATTTAACATCCCCAGTGATGACGCCTGTTCACTGACCAGTTGCTCTTGCAAGGATGGCCAAGCCTGGAAGTGGAGCACTGCAGACAATGGGCTGGTGGCTCCGGGGGACCAATATATCCACTCCAGGAACATGTATTTGGAGTACTAGTGACAGGGTTGAATACCAGCATGCCCTTTCAGTCTTTTATCTTTATAGGGTTAAGACAATGCATACCATAAAGTTGGGTAGTACTAAACAGCTACTATTCAGTGCCAAGATGCCCCATGTATTAAATGTGTACTGTACACATATATGTATATATCATGTAATGATTGAGCAGACCAACTCGAGTGATCTTTGTGAAGAGAAAAAGTATAATTTTATGATATATACACTCAATTTCATTTAAGGGGAGAGGATGTGGAGTGACGGCCAGAATTACTGACTCTGGAACTGGAGAACCAGGTTCGAGCATCAGCATCGGCTCAACATTCCGTCATTCTGGGCAAAACTCTTAATCTCCCTAAAAAAATGCATGTGCCCTTGTGTAATGTAAAGTGCACCAATACCTTTGGGTAGAGTTTGTGCTATATGTAACGGCGAAAAAAAGTCAGATTAAGCTCAATTTGCAGTGGCTTGGCTGCCAATACGGTTATGTTAACTCAGTTTTGAAAACTATACCGCCTTTATGATGATCTGAGAACTGTGTCACACATAACAAGATGGTGTATATATAGACCATGTCATGGATCATCTCAGTATTTAAGTAAATAAATGCATATTAGATTTCACATATAACAGGCTATGTTGTGTCCACATGACTCAAAGTAGGAAGTAACTGTCAATTTCAGACTGTGGAGCACATTTTGAAAGTTTTTTAGAGTACATCACAGTGGTGGCTTGACAAGCCCTGACAGAAAGAAATGGTCTTGAGGGAAAGCTGGACACATATTAAGGAAAGAACAAGGGCCTCAATGTACTGAAGTTTTGTAAGTCACAAGCCCGAACATTAATACGCAATTTCTGAGAGGGTTCAAAAATCAGGTTAGCGAAATTCACACAGCGATCTGATTGATTAATGAATCACAACACTTTTAGCTTATTTCTTATTGTGAGTACCATTTTATGAACCCCAATTGTTACATACTATACACTTGTAAATTGTGAATAGTGGCCAAACGGACGTTTTGCACTGATTTAGTAGCACCACATGAAAGCAGATGGCATCGTGTGTAAACAAATAAAGGAGGTGGTATACCAAAGACAGCTTTAGCTGTCTCACCAGTATGATGTTTTTGAAAAAAAACTCAACAAGAATCATAAATATATAAATACATTCAGAGGCTATCGGTCAGTATTCTACATCCATTGGTATGTTCGGGTGCTGTTCACATTTTTTCCTTCCACCGCTGCACACAGCATGGACAGTAGGTCAGCCCGCTTCCTTCACTGTGGCTGGCATCATTAGCTTGTGAAAAAGGAGTGATTGAGTGCACACCAGTTGCTATCTGTTATCCATGTTAATCAAATTTGTAAGTTCATTCGCGTGCAGAGTCCGGTATCGTGGTCTGCCACTCTCACCCCATCTCCGGGCGCACAGCGAAAATATGTGCCCTTGCAACAGCAAGTTAATCCAGGTTTGTTTGGACATGAGGCATGAGGCCACACCCCTATGCAAGTGAGGCAATGCCTTCTTGAGTAGGCTGATGCTACATGTGTGCCAGCGCTATCAGTATTACAGAAGAGGCAGCACACATTTTTTCTCAGGGCAAACCTCCACAGAAACTCGATACATTTTGCTGAAATGTTGCCATTCATGTACGCCATTTCGCCTTGAAAGAAATGCCATAAATTGTTTGATTGATAGATAATGTTTGGGATGTTTGGATATGACGAATATGTGGATATTACAATGGACAACTTCTTCAAACCCAACTGCTGTCTGCCACGTTTCTGTGTGTTGTGCACTCTGTTCTGTGTTGGTGTTTGGTTCGGTGTTGATGCAATGGTACCTCCCTCCCTTCCCCAGCCCCATGCAGTGCTCTTCGGGCATGCTGTAAGTTGCATGCTGTGCAACTGCCCCAGACGTTAAGGCGCTGGAGGGGGCTGCCATCCGAGCAAGGCCACTGATTCCCAGCTGCCATTGTGACATAGTGACGAGAACAGCATGAGCCAGGAAGAGGTGATTTTCGAGCAACAACTACCCTTTCACAGTGTAGCCCTAATATCAAATCTGTGGTTGGTCATAAGCTGTATCCATGGAGACTCTTCTTTTTCTAAACACATTATCACTCTGTGATTAGCCTTTGTGGTGCAACACAAGGCCACAGGCGCAAGTATCGGAATCCACTAGGGGCGCAGTGGCGGCCATGCTACCCACTGAGATTCACCGAAGGCAAAACCTAAATGCAGGCATGACACACAGTCAGGCAATCGTCACCGGGCAGGAAACATGCATGTCTATTTACATAGGGGTCATCTGGTGACTACAGTGTAAGTTTAAGGAGTCAGTAGATTAGGGCTGGGCCAAGTAATGAGTGCAAGGCCTTCTTAAAATATTGCAAGCAAACCCTTATGCTAATTGGAGGCCAGAGCTGGTAGATCCACTATTACCACCATCAGCCACGTGCAGATCCACTTTTGTAGCTCATAGATATGAAGCTGGGGCACCATTTATAATGTTTCTTATTTTTTGGTTATCTAATCAAAACGAGTTTGCAAGACTCATTTAAAACATTTTAAAACTTGGGTTTATTCAATTTCCAAATCCATTTTTTATTTAAATATTCAATTTTCTTTTTATTATTATTTTCTCCCTCCATGGTTGAAGCTTTAAATATTGTCAAATGATCTCTTACTCTCTTGTTGCATGTTTTGCTACACACATTGAGAATTGTTTCAAATTTTCATGCTTTTTCAGTGCAGAATTTATTGTCAAAGTCTAATATATTGATGGGGTCCTGCCACGCCTGTTTGAGGACACCTGTCGCTTTCTCAAGTCACAGTCTCGTGGTATGGATGATTTTCCGATCGAAATGCCAGCAGGATAACCATTTATGTCCTAGATGATACATTTAATCCAATGGTAAGGTCTTCACTCCAATAGCGAATAGATATAGTGGCCGTCTGCGCCAGTAAATGGGGCACCTCCCTACGTATCAGCGCTGGAAAATGGTTGGTTCTAAGTAGTGGAATGGCCTACATGTGGCCCAATAAAACAAGTCCTTTAGAGCAAGTATGAATAAACATAGATTCAGACATACATTAACCCCTTTTTTCGCGTTGTGCTGCCGTTTGGGCGGCCCCCAGCCGTCATCAGCACACGTCCACTGTGATGCATGACGGACGGGGGCCGTCATCACCATGGAAGGGGTTAATGCAAAGCAAATGTCCTATCTCATGTTATTACCCTAGCGCATCTTGTGGGATATCAAACTCTTACTCTTCACTTCTTCATAATATGGCACTCTGCAACGAGTGTCAGCCCTGGCTGTGCTGAAATACCTGCATGTATCACCACAGCAGGTGAAAGAACAGCATGGCATAAAGACACACACAGACAGAGAGCAATAGTGCCTGTAGCAATGTATTGCCCCTCACCACTCTTTACGAAGGTAATACACAGCATATTGCACTCATACTTAACAAACACACACCCACAAAGACACAAGCGTTAAAGTTACATTTCTACTGAGCTTTCTTATGAAAAGGCAAATATGAAACTGCCTACAGTTCAATTTCCCGTGGGCAGATTTACTCCAAATGTGGCTTTTGCTCAGTGGATGCATCTATGGTCTGAAAGGTGATTTTTGTTTGAGGCTTTATGGGGGGTAAGTTAAAAGGGTTCCAAAAAGATACATTTGGTCTCAATTTTAGCTCCAACAGGAAATTTCAGAGTTAAACTCTAGCCCTGCGGCCAACCTCTGGTGTGCCCTTCCGAATTCCCCCCAGTGTGGTTGCCCTCACCCAGGGGTGTGAACCTCATGAGGTCTGTGGAGTAGCAATTGGAGGTGCCTCCTCGTAGATAAGCCACCTCTCCCACCATAGTGAGCAAAGTGCGGGTCAAAACGCATCCTATTTTGTTCCTGCGTTAAATAACTATGTTATTTCTGTTCAGCAGTTGCAGCCTCCAAACGTCCAGCGCCGGGAGAACCTGTTGGGTAGCTGCACGCTTTATAAATGTAAAATACAATACAATACAATTGGTCAGTCATGATTGGTTAACCACCACATTAAAAACATTTGCGGCAGCCTTTACAGGACACATGGTCCCTCTCTTCTGAAAATGTACACCTGATCCCCTGGGACAGGAAGCTATGTCCCAAAGGAACCCCTCTTAGTTGACTGGCCACAAAATGGACAGCATGTTACAAATGGTTTGATTCACAATATGACTGTAACCGTTGTCCTAATGTTGTAGGCCATTCTGCTCATTTCTGGAATATGTGTAAGGTATTTATTTCAAACTACAGAGAGTTGTGCATAGGACTTGGAGGTGCATATCTTATCGGTGTCTAATGGATAGATGTGAAGCAGATGAATTCTATATAGAACAACATATTTAATAGGCACTTCTTATTATGGTAAATAATCATCAAGCACTCTTTTGAATGGCATTCAAGGTTCAATAAATTGCTGCAGAAACATCACTGGGACAGTTCACAAAGATAACTTACACTTGTGAGTAATTGACACATGTAAGTTTAGTCTTACAAAAATTGCTGATTGCATTATCGTATGCAGTGACATTAAGGGGCATATTTACAAGCCACTATCGCCACAGGAGCATCCCTTTTTTGAGCACCTTCCATTACCTCTATGAGAAAATCATGTTTTTTCACACATGAAACAGAGTTTTCTCTCAAACAAAGTTCTCTCAAATAGGGGTCATCAAATCCCAACATCAGCTTTATTCAGTGGGTTAACAAATGACCTTAGAACACACTGTAATTCCACAAATAAGTATGGTATCAGCAATTAATTAATTATATTGTGACAAAAATCCATTATCACCCTCTATATGAATTCCTTTCAGTGACCCTCAAAACTTGCCATTCACAACAGTGCATTTCAATGGGGACCATGACACTGAGTTGTGTAATGTCTGTTACAACATGTTCTCCATGTTGTGGCTAGCGAATCAAGAGGGTGTCCCTGAGGAACCTCCTATATGCCCCTTCCCTTAGATATTTTTTAATTCATTTTCAGATGCGGGGACTAAATTCCTGAGTCGTGTAATGGCTGCCACAATAAATTGTTCAGCTTGTGGTCAATCAGGATTGACTAGTCACCTTTAAAGTGACCAATCAGAGCCAATCTGGATCAAACAGTTCAAATATACCTATCTTATACCCCTTCAGGCCCATCCCGAGCACCACTTTAAACATGAATTTCTCCAAAACAGTGGAAAAGATTTACACTAAATAACAATAAGCACATTTGTAAACACAGACTGTCCTTGAGGTCGTAACCCCTTAATTGCTGCGCACGTTCAGCGGCCGACGGCACCACTACCTCCGTAGTGCTGCCGTCGGGCGTTGAACGTTCGAACCTCACCTGCACAATGGAACATCCAGCACTGGAGCTGGACGTTCCATAGCTTCTATGAGGTTAAGGCTTAATGAGTAATACTCCGTAATCAAAAATTGATGAATAATTTAAGAGTGTTTTTAACTGTTATTGATTTAAGAGTTCTTCATAGACATCTTCAAGAGACTTCAAATACAGTCTGTGTTTACTAAAATTGCCTGCAGGAACAGAAGGCTCTGGCCTATAACCCCTTTTGAGGTCAGTGTCAAAACCTTTAGAGAGCCTCTGTACCCCTCCCCTTCCTATTGTAGAGAACAATATCCACAGGTAATGTGTTCAAGGCCACCTGTTCAATAAATATTTCTTCAGTGCACTTCTGCCCTGAGTGAGTGTCCTAATGTTTTGCAGATGCTGGATGTATATATTTATAGTTATCTATATCTAAATGTATATATATATATATATATATATATATATTCACTGAAAAAACCATAGGTTATAGACCATATATAGTTAGGAATTAGCATTTACAAAACCTTGAAAATTCACTGAAAAAACCATAGGTTATAGACCATATATAGTTAGGAATTAGCATTTAAAAAACCTTATTTTACTCACACAAAACCATTGAAATTCCATATATAGTTAGTTGCACTAACTATATATCGCGCACCCGCAATCCACTGCTGATCATGTCACATATTACATCATTCATGACATGGTCAGTGACATCACTGATGACATCACTGATGACATCTCAAATGACATCACTGATGACATCATCTAGTGTCTGTGTGTTTTTGTAAAGTTTAAATATGTTTTACATATTGAAGAATGAGTGGATGTATAAGTGTCTGGATGAAGGATTTAGTAGGTGCGTGACTGACTGTATGAGTGAGTGATTAAATGTGTCTCACTGAATGCATGGGTTAGTGACTAAACTGTCTTAATTTGTGCATCATTATGTCTGTTGTTCTGTAAACTGCTGCATGTGTTGATCATTAGCTATACGAGAGGCTATATGTGTTATTAATTGGTTGCCCAAGTATTTCTATGGGAGATTGAGTTTGTGTAGGGGTGGCTGGAAGGTGTGTGACTCTATGCATAGATGTGTGAGCAGTTTATTCACTAGGTGTATGAGTTCAAGAGTGCATGTGGAAACAGCTACATGGGCAGTTGACTGTGTGCATGAGTGTATTGATGAGTGAATGGATATCTCAATGCTACATGTCATAGTAAGTACATATGTAAAACACAGTACATGTGAGAGTTGGCATATATAAATAACTGTGCATGAGAGCCACTGAATGAGTGAGTAGTTGTATCGATCATTGTGAACTTGTATCAGGGATTGTATAAGAGAGTAAATATGTGTTAGTATATGTTTCAATAAGTAAGGTGTGTTTAACTGTATAGTTGAAGAAATGGAGGTGAGATTGTTTCTTTGCATGACTGACTGGGTGTGTGAGTAACTCCATGGATGAGTGGCAGTGTGTGAGTGTCTGTATACACTGAGTGTATCTAAGGTTATATTAGAGTCTGAAGAGGTTTATCGTATTAGCACAAGAATGATGTCAAATGAGATGTCATCAGTGATGTCATCAGTGATGTCATTTGAGATGTCATCAGTGATGTCACTGACCATGTCATGAATGATGTAATATGTGACATGATCAGCAGTGGATTGCGAGTGCGCGATATATAGTTAGTGCAACTAACTATATATGGAATTTCAATGGTTTTGTGTGAGTAAAATAAGGTTTTTTAAATGCTAATTCCTAACTATATATGGTCTATAACCTATGTTTTTTTCAGTGAATTTTCAAGGTTTTGTAAATGCTAATTCCTAACTATATATGGTCTATAACCTATGGTTTTTTCAGTGAATTTCAATGGTTTTTTAATAGCAAATATCATAAGCTGTCGAATGTCAAGTACGTGGTAAGTGAAAACATTTTCGTGTTTATGCACACTGATCTGCTTTGAATGGTGCCCCCCCCCCCTCATTTCTATTAGGAGTACTCTCTCTTTGCAGATAGTGAAAGGTAGTTAACGCAGGCCTTTGCCCCCATTGTAATCCGTCGTGCCTGCTTCTCTCTCCATTTGATTGATTGTTATCCAAGTATTTACTGTTTTAGAATTAGTTCTCTTTGGTTCATTCTCTATTTACAAACAAACACAGAGTCGCAATACTCTGTTTAGTCTTTGCAGATAACGAAAAATCGTGTAAAAAAAAAGAAAAGGAATCGAGCAAAATCAGTAGGCCACTAATGGGATCTCTTTTTGACCTCGCTAAAATAGAAACATTAGGAACAACCCCTCATGACAAATACAAAACTAGTGAGATGAACTGAACTCCACACAATGATGGCTGCAAAACAGCTCGGCTCCGCCACCCACCCCGCCCAAAATAACGATAAAGAACGGCTGCCATGATTGGTTGCGGAATGACCACGACGGAGCTACGAAATGGTGCTGCTCTCATGCTAACCCCAGCTTCAGTCTGAAACATCCAGAAACACTGTAGACTACCAATTCGATCAGTTCCGGTAGCGCCCCAATGTAACCCGGTAGAGAAGAACTAGCCCTCCCCTCTTTGACTGATGGTTCTTGTTGCCTGTCCCTTCTGTTGTCATTTAACAGAACTATTTAGCCTGCTGAAAGGGGTTGTGTTCCGACCGCTGGTTGGTGGAGACATTTTGACTATATTCTGTACCTGCGTTCTCGCGTAATGCGTCATATGACGCGCCGCGTTAGCGCATCCGGAAGTCATC
Organism: Lissotriton helveticus; assembly: GCF_964261635.1. Classification (NCBI taxonomy): domain Eukaryota; kingdom Metazoa; phylum Chordata; class Amphibia; order Caudata; family Salamandridae; genus Lissotriton; species Lissotriton helveticus. The sequence continues at coordinate 1,288,332,926 of NC_136061.1, forward strand.
CGGGGCGCGCAGCGCGTAACGTAAGCATAACAAGTCATGTGACTTGTTAATAAAACTTTTCATTGGTTCATTTTACTTTTCTTATTGTAATGATGAAAGGCTTGGTCATATGACCTAAAAATTACGCTTTTCATTACTTCCGAACATTATTTTTTCTTAAATATATGTTATAATGTTCCAGGCTAATGTACTTTCCCAGAAATTTTACAACTGTCCTGCAAGTAAAATATATTCTTTTTTCGAGAAAAAGAGCGTTTCTTCGTCCCATGACGGAGCCGTTGAGCAAAAGAGGGTCGACCTGCTGTCTTAGTCGCCGATACGCCTGAATATGAGATTCTTATCGATCACTTTATGTTGCAGGAATAGAAAACACAACAGCCCTTGACCATTTATCTTTACTGCGTTCCTTCGTATTATACCTTTTACCCTTCATGTAATTGGTCTGCTTTATTTCACTTGCCTTTTAATGATTCTAAAACAGTCACTATTATTAAAAACTTTACCAATGTATATACTACTACCATGTTTTCTTTTAAAAACCTTTATTGTGAAAATTTCATTATACAAATACGAGCCTATAACCACGTGGGCCTGCCACAGAGCAAACTGTAATCGTATATGATGAATAGACATTTACACTGTAGAGGAACGTAACGGGCGGGCCATTAGGTTGCAAGAACTAAGGTGTCTAACAGTTACGGAATCGGTGGACGTACATTTTATAATTAAAATACGACAGGGCCAGTTACAATAAAATTATCTAGATATACATTTGCGGGCAAGTACCATGGGTGACTTTAATTCGAACTTTCAACAGTACAGTAATCAATAACACATCAGAACTTAATATCAATAGGGATGTCGAAATATTCAATCAATTCTCGTCCCCGCCCGCCATGTGCTTCAAAACTGCATACGTATCTCGTGATTTCAAGGTTCTGCAACCAGTACACAACAAGGAGTTACGAGTCCCATTTATTCCGGCGCCATTTTGGGCGAGGACGGGCAGGTCCAGGATATAGTCAAAATGTCTCTACCAACCATCGACTATGATGATGTTCATATGCTGTATTTATTAGAGTAACACTCATCTGTCCACATGAAATTAATTTGCCACAATCTAAACATGTCATTTTAATCTTTCCAAAGTTCTTCTAAATATTTGGGACCGTTTCCCTTGCCTCTGAAGCTCTCAGTGCCACTTCTTTGATGAATGTACTAGCAGGTCAGGGGTTCTCCTCCAAATCTCTCTTTTATGCAGCACTATAATTAATTGGTGCCACCTCTCCATATGACGATGCATGGTATAGTTACCACAACTATATTTTTTTTCGGTTCCTCTGGAGAGTTCATCGTGGCAGATGAAGCGTGTAACGTACCGGGCATTTACCTTTTTTTGCATGTACAGGAAAGGAAAAAAAAATCGAGCGTCCGAGTTCTAAGGTGTCCCAGGGCCATTTTAGTGGACCAGGCCCAAATCCAAAGAACAGGCCGCCATTTTGAGAGTCCTCTTGCAGCCGCCTGTCGCTGTAGCATCAAGAGCAGCCGAAACTCAGCTGAATGGCAACTGAAACGGTAAAGGGGCGCCCCACTACAGCAGACGAGCCTCCACCTAGGAAGGCCCATTCACGCCGGCTCCCCCACCCTTCGGGCACCCCACGCCGTTATTCGGAGCAGTATTGTAGGATGGCCACACCAGTGCGGCAACTTGCTAGACATCACCTCGGTGGTAACCGAATCTCAACGCCTTGTGGTGTCTCCTATTCAGAAAACATTGTTATGCTGCCTTCGACCTATTTGCCGCAAGTGCGCACACAACTCAACTGCATAGCTTGCTAGACACCACCTCGGTGCCATCCGGATCTTGGAATGTCAGCGCCTTTTGGTGTCTTCTCTTCAGAAAATATTGTTGCGCTGCCTTTGGCCCCATTCGCACATCGGTCCGCTACTGACGCCATCTCACAGGCTAATGGGGCGCCCCACGCCGAGTTTCAGCATTGTAGAATAACCACACCAGTACAGCAACTTGCGAGACATCACCTCGGTGCCATCCGGATCTCGGCGCCCCACTGCAGATGAAGTGCCTCTCAACTATGAAACCACCACGGTGACATCCGGATCTTGGCGCGTTGTGCTGCCTTCGGCCTATTCGCACATCGGTCCGCTACTGACGCCATCTCACAGGCTAATGGGGCGACCCACGCCGAGTTTCAGCATTGTAGGATGACCACACCAGTACAGCAACTTGCTAGACATCACCTCGGTGCCATCCGGATCTCGGCGCCCCACTGCAGATGAAGTGCCTCTCAACTATGAAACCACCACGGTGACATCCGGATCTTGGCGCGTTGTGCTGCCTTCGGCCTATTCGCACATCGGTCCGCTACTGACGCCATCTCACAGGCTAATGGGGCGACCCACGCCGAGTTTCAGCATTGTAGGATGACCACACCAGTACAGCAACTTGCTAGACATCACCTCAGTGCCATCCGAATCTTGGCATCTCAACGCCTAGTGGTATCTTCCATACAAAAAATATTGTTACGCTGCCTTTGGCCCCATTCGCACATCAGTCCGCAACTTAGACATCACCTCGGTGCCATCCGGATCTTGGCATCTCAGCGCCTTGTGGTGTCAGTCAGAAAATATTGTTGCGCTGCCTTTGGCCCCATTCGCACATCGGTCCGCTACTGACGCCATCTCACAGGCCAACGGGGCGCCCCACGCCGACTTTCAACATTGTAGGATGGCCACAGAAGTGCGACAACTTACTAGACACCACCTCGGTGCCATCCGGATCTTGGCGCGTTGTGCTGCCTTCGGCCTATTCGCACATCGGTCCGCTACTGACGCAAACTCACAGGCCAACGGGGCGCCCCACGCCGACTTTCAGCATTGTAGGATGGCCACACCAGTGCTGCAACTTGCTGGACACCACCTCGGTGCCATCCGGATCTTGGCGCGTTGTATTGCCTTCGGCCTATTCGCACATCGGTCCGCTACTGACGCCGCCTCACGTGCCAACGTATTTTCTCCGCATTTTATACCCTATGCCGCATAACAGGTCATGTGACTTGTTTATAAAACTTTTCATTGGTTCATTTTACTTTTGGTTTCCTAATGATGGAAGGCTTGATCATATGACCTAAAAACAACACTTTTCATTGGATGAAAACTTTTTTTCCCCCCAAACGATGAAAGCCCCACCTTGTTTCTGGATGTTTCAGACTAAACTGGCGTCAGCATGAGAGCACCACCATCTCGTAGCTCCGTCGTGGTCATTCCGCGAGCAATCATGGCAGCCGCTCCCCACCAGAAGCCTGCAGGAGTCGGGGCCCCCAAAACTTTTGATGAATTCTCAAGGCGGAGGGGACGCTTTCGAGAATGGGGTCCAAGACCTAGCAGACAAGCGTCCGATTTCCAAGGTGTCCCAGGGCCATTTCAGTGGACCACGCCCAAAAAGGAAAGAGCCTGCCGCCATTTTGAGAGTCCTGTGGCAGCCGCCTATCGCTGCACCGCAAGAGTGGGCGCAACTCAGCTGAATGGCGGATTTTGACACAGTGGACCAAAAGCGGACGGAATGGCAACTGAAACGGTAAAGGGGCGCCCCACTAAAACAGATGAGACTCCACCTGGAGAGGCCCGTTCACGCCGCCTCCCCCGGGGCGCCCCACGCCGTTATTCAGAGCAGCATTGTAGGATACCAAAACCAGTGCGGCAACTTACTGGACATCACCTTGGTGCCATCGTTCTGCTGCCTTGGAACTATTCGCACAACAGTTTGCTACTGATGACCCACCCCCCGCGACGCCCCACGCCGTTATTTGCTGGATGGCAACTTACTAGACATCACTTTCGTGTCATCTAGATTTCGGCGCGTTCTGCTGCCTTGGAACTATTCGCACAACAGTTTGCTACTGATGACCCACCCCCCGCGACGCCCCACGCCGGAAATCTGGAAGTTGTGCTGCGTTGGGACTATTCGCACAGCCGACCGCTACTTCGTTGTTTTTCCCTAAAAATGTTTATATGTTATTACTATTTTTGTTTTCTTGTATATATTTATAAATTATTAAAGTTTTATAATCTTACTACTTTGTCGGAGTGCTATATATTTTTAATGTGACACATAATTGTAAAAACTTTGATGTACAAAGAGTCATCCCTGGAATCTTCCGCTTCACGCTCGGTCCCCTCCCCAATCACAATACAGGATGGTTTTCAGATAATAGCAACGCTTCTGCTGTGACGGATCTCATCGAGTGTGGGCCTTGATCTACTATAACTCCTTTGAAGAGGGGTGATTCTTTACAGCTGTGGCCATAAACTACATCTGCAGGGCTAGCTGATAGCCTAGGACCGGCCTGGACAATCGGACACAGAGGAAAAGGAGTGTCAGAGGGTGCGGTAGTGAATAGGGCGAAAGGGAGGTGTCGGGCGGGCACAGGGTGTGATTCTCAGGGAAGAGCAGCGCAGATGGGGGGAGGTTTATTACCCATGCATAAGACAGAGAGCGGGGGTGACCACTGCCTGGGTGAGATGCTTGCGAGGGTGGGGAGCCATGCTAAGGATCGACAGCGTGCACAGAGTGGGTCTGGTCAAGGCATCTAAAATGGCTGCCGTGCACGACAAAAGTGTGGCATTTGAAAAAAGACAAGATGGCGCACACAATGTTTTTCAACAATTCCTGATTTCCTTCGAATCGAACGTTAACAGACGTTGGGGCATATTACCAAAGTTAAGCGATATTTATCCCTAACGATGCATTGCAAAGATTTTTTTACCGTCAGAAATTATCGCAGATAAACCTTGCTATTATCAAGGTTTATCGCAAATACGATAAAAAACGACCGCAATGCATTAATATCGCTGAAAACTCAGCGATATTCATGCATTACCGAGCTAATGCTCTTAGCCATGTTATCCACCTCCCATTGGATAACATGGCTAAGAACTGCTCAGGGCAGCTGTTACTTTTTGGAGATATTCGCGCTTATCTCGAATATTTCCAAAAGTTGATAATAGGAGATAGCGATGTTAGCGACTGTTTCCAGTCGCTAACATCTTGGCATGCCCACTTTGCATGTCATTAGTGATAAATATCACTCACATGCAAAGTGGGACCCAAGATGGTCGCTATCTCCTACTAGCCGTCGCTAACTGGTGTTAGCAACAGCTAGGTAATACAGATATAATTTTATCTCCGCGAAGCGGAGCGCTGTTACAGATATATATCTTGTTTTTGAACGTTAATTTCTCAAAATGCACTGAAGCACATATATTGAGACATAGCAAAGGCACATCGGGCTACCAGTCCCTAATATTTTACCAAGTTTCGTGCAAATCCATTCAGCCGTTCGATTATTATTATTATTTTTTTTTTTGCCCCGCGGGGCCCTTTTAAAACCTCCACATCAAACCTAGGGGGTCAGCGAGGATCTACTATGCCCCCTTATGGTCATTTGCCCCTTCGCTTTGGCCTCCTCTTGTCTCTCGATCCTACCGAGAGACAAGATGGCGGCCGCTACGTACTGTTTGGAATGTTTACAGACACCGGAGAGCCAATCAGCTTCGCTTCGCAAAGCTCCGTAACGCGAAAAGTACGCGAAGCGGTGCGCTGTTACAGATATATATCTTTTTTTGAACGTTAATTTCTCAAAATCCACTGGAGCACATATATTGAGACCTAGCAAAGGCACATCGGGCTACCAGTCCCTAATATTTTACCAAGTTTCGTGCAAATCCATTCAGCCGTTCGATTATTATTATTTATTTATTTTTTTGCCCCGCGGGGCCCTTTTAAAACCTCCACATCAAACCTAGGGGGTCAGCGAGGATCTACTATTCCCCCTTATGGTCATTTGCCCCTTCGCTTTCGCCTCCTCTTGTCTCTCGATCCTACCGAGAGACAAGATGGCGGCCGCTACGGACTATTTGGAATGTTGACAGACGCCGGAGAACCAATCAGCTTCGCTTCACAAAGCTCCGTTGCGCGAAAAGTCCGCGTCCTGGGCCGCTGCCCAGTCCGCTGTTACAGATATATATCTTTTTTTAAACGTTAATTTCTCAAAATCCACTGCAGCACATATATTGAGACCTACAAAAGGCACATCGGGCTACCAGTCCCTACAATTTTGCCAAGTTTCATGCAAATCCATTCAGCCGTTCGGGCTAAAAGTGAGGCCAACCGCCCTATGGAAATTAACATGGGAAAAACGCGTTTTGGGACCCCCCTTTTTTCTCGGCCCCCCCTTGACGAACCCCCCCAAAATTTTCAGGGGCTGCTCAGAAACAAAATGTGCCATTTTCCTGAAAATTTCAGCCAATTCCGTCCACAAACGCCAAAGTTATTAGACATAGAATTTTCAAAAATCCCATAGAGAAAAAATCCTAACTATATATACCTACTGGCGACCGCCAGTAGGTAATATATATATATATATATTATGGGACTTTGAGTGTTGGCCTACTGATGGGTGTGTGTTCAGGAATAACTGGGACATTGCACTTTAAGAGGACACACCTTTGAGAAAAGCATAAAGCTGAAACGCGTCAGGTGCCTCTATCATGTGACCGCCTGAGCCAATAGCAATAAAAGCACCTTTTTCCAGGAACCTGGTTTTGGCGCACTCTTTGTTTGGATTGTTACTGCGGAAATCGCTGTCTTCCGCATCTGCCAAGACCCCCTGCAGGGTTGGGGGCCCCCGACGACAGCATCTTTCCTTATATATGTATATATATATATATATATATATATATATATATATATATATATATATATATATATATATATATATATATATATATATATATATATATATATTGCTGTTAGGTTTCCCAAGGGAAAAGTAAAACGCACTCACCCGTCTTGGTGTGTTTGACAGCGGTTTATTTAGCAACCCAAACCCAACGCGTTTCGCTTTCTTCCAAAAGCTTGCTCACGGGATGTTGAGCAGGTTTCTAAGTCCTCCTTTTAAACACAGCATCATGTGATTTCCTGTTTACGCTGCAAGTGCATTATGGTTAATGTAGTGTTGCAAAAAAAAAAACAAAAAAAAACGATGTTACATCATTGTTCATCACATTCGTAGTTAACAAATATAACTATACCCTGCGTGATGAACAATGATGTAACATCGTTTATTTTTTTTTTTTTGCAATTGCATTTCAAAAGAAATAACAGACACTTGCAAAGTAATGTTACAAACTCACCAAAGAGCTTCAAATGTCTGCATACTAAAGACTATCCCCCACTACCCTTCCCTTTTCTTTCCAGTTTACACAAAAAAATATAAGCAGACTGGTGACGACAATGTAGTGTAAACTACATTAACCATAATGCACTTGCAGCGTAAACAGGAAATCACATGATGCTGTGTATAAAAGGAGGACTTAGAAACCTGCTCAACATCCCGTGAGCAAGCTTTTGGAAGAAAGCGAAACGCGTTGGGTTTGGGTTGCTAAATAAACCGCTGTCAAACACACCAAGACGGGTGAGTGCGTTTTACTTTTCCCTTGGGAAACCTAACAGCAATAAATAACGATATGCCCAGTCGTAAAAACTGCACCACGCCCTGATAGATGAGCGCCGACACCGAATTGGGCAACAACAGCTTCATAGAAACAAAACGGAGTGTCTGGCAGCCTTCGCGATCAAAAATGCAATGCTAAAGATAACCGTGGTGAAATCACATTGAAGAGAGAGAGGCGCGCCGCGCACTGGATCGTGCTGACTGGGGACTACAAGCGTATAATTCCTTCATACAAAACTCCTCGTAAATCGAAGGAAAAACAGAGTGGATTACCTGACTTCACGAGGATAATCAACGAAGCTCGTATTACAGCTTATAGACTATTCCCAAGCACCACCCTTCACAGAGTCTACAACGCAGGTTCTGACCTACGGAACCACACAGACTGAAAAATTCAATCTCTCGCATCTCATTGAGAGGCACGCAGTGCCCACAACCACAGGATTTCTAGCAGTAATATCGCGGAAGTGAGCGCCCCCGAGAGATAGGAATAAATCTCTTCGAGCACACCCAGTTCCCATCCAAACCCACAACGAAGGGTCACAAGGGGAAAACAGTCGCGCAGTGACAAGATACTTTCACTCACGCACCTCTGGGATAGATGCAAGGGGCCCGTCTGGAAGGACAGCGGTTTTGAAATAATTGAAATAATAAACGCAACCATGGAGCATAGAGAGGCACAGAGAATAGCAGACATAGAGGAATTATTCTCTGGTGTTACACCCACAACTACACGCAGGGAAAGGGGTCAGGCACCTTTACCTAAGAACAACAATAGAGATAAATTAAGATTCTGGGAACGACTCTCCAAACGTGAGATTAACAAATGGTGGGAGCTCCTCACTCTGAAAAAATATGTTGAAGTAAGACGGATACCCAGAGGACTACGCCTCACACTCATGCCCAGCCATCAAGACACAACATCTGAACTCCTGCAGGACTGGGGGGAACACCTACTGAACTCCTCCATGGGCCTAATGACAATACTGATCAAACACCTGGAAAAGACGGTGAAACAGATAAAGGAAGAACTAACAACACTTGAACTTGAAGTAGACTCACTGACATTGGATGAAGACCTACAGAAATTGAAAGTAGACATCATCAAAAATCTGGATAGACATGAAGGAAGGGTGAAAATGCGGAAGCAATTCAAATTTCTACGTGACAAGGCAGACTTTGAAGAAGGACGCATTTTCACATTTGGCAGGAAACCAGAAAAGGAAAAGAAATCTAGTCAACGCCAAACAGAATCAGCAGAGGAGACCTCCAGTTTTGACTCACTCTCCAGTATAGAAGTGAGTGAAACAGAGGGAGCAGCAGCAACACCAGCACAGATGGGAAAAAACCCCAACTTTTTAATCGAGATGAGAGATGCGGTGGAAAGCCGCAAAAAGAAAACCGAACAACCCACGAGGGGAAGAGGGAGAGGAAGAGGAGGCCGAGGACGGGAAAAAGGAGACAAACGAGAAGAGGCCACAGGGGGAAACACAACCCCACAAGAGAATACGTGGTCAAGGAATCGCCTCAGACAACCGCGCAAGTAAAGACAATAGAACCAACGGCGCAAGAACTGAATATCATCAATCTCTCACAGAGACAACTGACAGAAATTGAAAGCAATATCCTCACAAGAGGCCTCAACTTTTGTCCTACCACTCACATTAACACAACCGAAGTAAGGATCGATATCTACAAATATGCAAGAAAACTCAAATTGGCAAAGTTCCATGCGGAAAAGGCCAAGAAAGAAACAAAAAACCCAACAGGCAACCAACCTGGACAATTATTGGTAGAAGACCTAGATAGCCTCAACACACTTGTCACCATGGGAGCGACCTCATTATCCCAGGAAGATGAAGCAACCAGGATCTTGGAAGATGAACTGCCCATCCAGGGAGCCAGTGAGAGTGGCCTACGAACAAAATCCAAATACAATCCACAACTTGCTCCAGGAAACAAAATAGATCTTTTCCAAGAGCTAATAGTTGATGAGCTTTACAAATTACAACCAAATAAAAACAAACCAAATCTTACGAAAATACAATTGAAACATCTGAAACAACTGGAAGGGGACCAAAGTATCGAAATAAAACCAGCAGACAAAGGTGGTAATATTGTTATTATGGACAAGAAGGCATATGCGGCAGAAGCACAACGCCAACTGGGAGACACAAATTACTACATGGTACTAGATCACAATCCCATGAAGGAATTCCAACTGGAACTGCAAAAAAAGCTTGCAACGTGGCATGCACAAGGCCTCATTGACGACCTGGAACGCAAGTATCTAGATAACAAAAACCCAGTGACACCCACTTTTTACCACCTACCTAAGGTTCATAAGGACAAACATAACCCTCCAGGAAGACCGATAGTGTCAGCCAAAAATTCACTTATGGAACCAATATCAAATTACATTGACAAATTCTTGGCACCATTAGTGAAACAGCTACCAGCGTACCTGAAGGACACAACGGATCTCCTACAAAAATTGGAAACAGTAATTTGGTCACCTAATTACTTACTCATCACGATGGACGTTGTGTCACTTTATACAAATATTGAACACAACATAGGATTACAGGCCTGTAACTTCTTTCTAGCCAAACGCAACATCCAATATAAAGAGCACAACACAATGCTAATTGAGATGATTCTACTCTGCCTAACCCAAAACATCTTTCTATTCAACAGAAAACTATACAAACAGACAAAAGGCTGTGCCATGGGCTTTTCGTTTTCGCCCAACTACGCGAACCTCACAATGGGATGGTTTGAACAGCATTTAGCATGGCACACAAGTAACTACCAATGGAACAGAAAGATAATTACGTGGCTTCGATTCATCGATGACCTACTAATCATCTGTAACGGTTCAGAGCAAGAGTTTGAAACATATTTCGAGAAATTGAACAACACGGACACAAATTTGAAATTCACAAAGGTCAGCAGCGCGGAGAGGGTGATATTTCTGGACACGGAAATCTATATCAAAAATGGATGCATCCAAACTACCTTGCATAGAAAGAACACAGCAACAAATTCAATTCTCCATGGAGAGGGCTTCCATAATACCAAACTGAAATGGAGCATCCCATATGGGGAATTTCTACGCTTCAGGAGAAACTGCTCAGAAGATGAGGAATTTTACAAACACAGCAAGGATGCAGTGAGCAGATTTAAAGCAAGGGCATACCCTAAAACAGCAGTGGAAAAAGGCCTAAAAAGAACTTTGTCACAGGATCGGAAACAAATCCTGCACAAACAAGAAATCCAGCCCAGTAAGACGGACACGATCCGGCTAATCACGACCCACAGTGCTGAAAATAACAAACTGACGAAAATCATACAAAAACACTGGCCTATCCTAAAAACAGATCCCACACTGAAGCAGATCATAGGCGATCATCCGAACATCACCTACAGACGCACAAAAAATCTGGGAGACTGTCTGGTTAACAGCCACTACATTGAAAAACCAAAAATAGACTGGATGCAACGAAAAGGATTCTATCCTTGTAGACACTGTAAAGTATGCAAAATCGCTATCGCTACGAAAGAAATTGAAATCAGAAGGGGAACAAAATGGACAATACCACAACATCTGACATGTAAGAGCACCTTTGTGGTCTACCTGATCGAATGCCCCTGTAACCGCAGATACATAGGGAGCACCACCTTCGAAGCCAAAAAACGCATACTGGAACACACAAGAGCAACAACTAACAAAGACCGGTCATATGCAGTGGCGAAGCACATGGAACAGGCACATGACAGCAATTGGGAATTACTGAGATACTGTGCCATAGAACAGGTCCCACAACCAGACAGAGGAGGTGACCGCCACAAAATCCTAAGACGCAAGGAATCGAAACACATTGTCAACTTCAGAACCTTGGAGCCCAGGGGGCTCAATCTCACGGAAGAACTTTATGTACATCTCTAATGGCACCACAGATAACATAAGACCTGACTCATTGCAAACTAGCCCACCAGAGAGAGGGTTAACAATTCTATCACTCGTAGTTAACAAATATAACTATACCCTGCGTGATGAACAATGATGTAACATCGTTTTTTTTTTTTTTTTTTTTGCAATTGCATTTCAAAAGAAATAACAGACACTTGCAAAGTAATGTTACAAACTCACCAAAGAGCTTCAAATGTCTGCATACTAAAGACTATCCCCCACTACCCTTCCCTTTTCTTTCCAGTTTACACAAAAAAATATAAGCAGACTGGTGACGACAATGTAGTGTAAACTACATTAACCATAATGCACTTGCAGCGTAAACAGGAAATCACATGATGCTGTGTATAAAAGGAGGACTTAGAAACCTGCTCAACATCCCGTGAGCAAGCTTTTGGAAGAAAGCGAAACGCGTTGGGTTTGGGTTGCTAAATAAACCGCTGTCAAACACACCAAGACGGGTGAGTGCGTTTTACTTTTCCCTTGGGAAACCTAACAGCAATAAATAACGATATGCCCAGTCGTAAAAACTGCACCACGCCCTGATAGATGAGCGCCGACACCGAATTGGGCAACAACTGCTTCATATATATATATATATATATACAGATATATATATATATATAGATATATAGATATATATATTAAAAATCACAGTCCTGATGAAAGACGTCCTCTTCAAACGGGAAATCAGGTATGGACCACTCAGCAGTTTCAATTATGCAGTGCTTTCTTGTGCGTTCAGCAACATGACACCTTTCGACCGGGTTTCCCCAGTCTTGATTATATATATATATGCCTAGTATGTCCATGTCTCAAAATCTATATAGGCAGTACTATACATCCCACGAAACGCAGAATTCTGGAACATGCTCGTGCAATCGAGAACAGGGATCCCTCGAATCCAGTAGTGAGACACTTCTCTCAGTTCCATAATAGTGATCGTAATCTCTTGAAATTTTTCTGTATTGACCATATTCCAAACAGCGAACGTGGTGGAAACAGGGAATTGAGACTACGTAGACTCGAGTCTAGGTATATAATTGATTTACGCACTGCAATTCCGTTTGGTCTCAACACTGAAAAAGAACTTTACATACACTTAGGGTGAACAAGCATTTACTGTAAGTAGGTAGAGGGAATACTGCCAATACTTTAATGGTATCGGGCTGCTGTAAAAGATATTAATGAAACAATAATTGTATTTATGAGTTTAATTGATTATACTTTTTAGATATATTTTGGTTGTAGTCTGCAAAAAATTATGTTATATTGATTGTCGGACTAGATATAATAATAGGAGTTGTATGAGAACTTGGCGTGATTAATTGCCCATCCAGGGCTCAATTTTTTTTGTTTTTTCTAAAAACAGTGCTTAAATGTGGTATTAATTGTTATACCAAGATGAATTCTTCCTTGAATTAATTATGCTAAATACGAGGAATATTGTATATATATGCACTCCAACATGGCGCCTAAAATGAAGGTGAAGTTGTAATCCATGTCAATTGTGGCGCCGGTAATAATGCAATGTTTGTACATAAAATGGCGCTCATTTACTTTGCACAAAAACACAGCAGGAAGAAGGCGCGCACGCCGAAACGCGTCCTGTGCGACTGTTTGCTGAATGAAAAATAATTAGAATCAAAACGATATATATATATATATATATATATATATATATCAACATGAAAGTTTGCCACTTATGAAGACGCCGACTCGCAGTGAAGTTAAAAGCCTTTAATGGAGGACCAACATCATGCAGTGGCAAGGTCCCGGTCCAAATATCAGGAAGCCTAACGCGTTTCAAACACAGGCGTGTTCTTGTTCACAGGCAGGCAGAAAATGTCAGCAAACCAACTGGGGAACATCTGATAATCGTTCCAAGTGTATTCTTTCAGTAACGGCCGCTGTACATCCCCATAATCAGCCATTGTATTACCCAAGTGGTTGGAAGGGCGGATGCTTACTGCAGACGCTGCATAGTTCAATGTCACACCACACGGCCTTCGCTGCTCCTTTGTGCTCGGAATGTGGAATGTGCCGAACTTGGGTAATACAATGGCTGATTATGGGGATGTACAGCGGCCCTTACTGAAAGAATACACTGGGTGAACTACAAGCACCAGCATGCTCTCTTGCATACGCCCACAAGGGCGGTACTTGGAACGATTATCAGATGTTCCCCAGTTGGTTTGCTGACATTTTCTGCCTGCCTGTGAACAAGAACACGCCTGTGTTTGAAACGCGTTAGGCTTCCTGATATTTGGACCGGGACCTTGCCACTGCATGATGTTGGTCCTCCATTAAAGGCTTTTAACTTCACTGCGAGTCGGCGTCTTCATAAGTGGCAAACTTTCATGTTGATGTTAAGCGGCCTGCCCGGTCGCGAAGACGCCCCGCTGTGATTCTACAGTGCCGGTGTTCGGCACATTCCGAGCACAAAGGAGCAGCGAAGGCCGTGTGGTGTGACATTGAACTATGCAGCGTCTGCAGTAAGCATCCGCCCTTCCAACCCACTTGGGTAATACAATGGCTGATTATGGGGATGTACAGCGGCCCTTACTGAAAGAATACACTGGGTGAACTACAAGCACCAGCATGCTCTCTTGCATACGCCCACAAGGGCGGTACTTGGAACGATTATCAGATGTTCCCCAGTTGGTTTGCTGACATTTTCTGCCTGCCTGTGAACAAGAACACGCCTGTGTTTGAAACGCGTTAGGCTTCCTGATATTTGGACCGGGACCTTGCCACTGCATGATGTTGGTCCTCCATTAAAGGCTTTTAACTTCACTGCGAGTCGGCGTCTTCATAAGTGGCAAACTTTCATGTTGATGTTAAGCGGCCTGCCCGGTCGCGAAGACGCCCCGCTGTGATTCTACAGTGCCGGTGTTCGGCACATTCCGAGCACAAAGGAGCAGCGAAGGCCGTGTGGTGTGACATTGAACTATGCAGCGTCTGCAGTAAGCATCCGCCCTTCCAACCCACTTGGGTAATACAATGGCTGATTATGGGGATGTACAGCGGCCCTTACTGAAAGAATACACTGGGTGAACTACAAGCACCAGCATGCTCTCTTGCATACGCCCACAAGGGCGGTACTTGGAACGATTATCCGATGTTCCCCAGTTGGTTTGCTGACATTTTCTGCCTGCCTGTGAACAAGAACACGCCTGTGTTTGAAACGCGTTAGGCTTCCTGATATTTGGACCGGGACCTTGCCACTGCATGATGTTGGTCCTCCATTAAAGGCTTTTAACTTCACTGCGAGTCGGCGTCTTCATAAGTGGCAAACTTTGATGTTGATGTTAAGCGGCCTGCCCGGTCGCGAAGACGCCCCACTGTGATTCTACAGTGCCGGTGTTCGGCACATTCCGAGCACAAAGGAGCAGCGAAGGCCGTGTGGTGTGACATTGAACTATGCAGCGTCTGCAGTAAGCATCCGCCCTTCCAACCCACTTGGGTAATACAATGGCTGATTATGGGGATGTACAGCGGCCCTTACTGAAAGAATACACTGGGTGAACTACAAGCACCAGCATGCTCTCTTGCATACGCCCACAAGGGCGGTACTTGGAACGATTATCAGATGTTCCCCAGTTGGTTTGCTGACATTTTCTGCCTGCCTGTGAACAAGAACACGCCTGTGTTTGAAACGCGTTAGGCTTCCTGATATTTGAACCGGGACCTTGCCACTGCATGATGTTGGTCCTCCATTAAAGGCTTTTAACTTCACTGCGAGTCGGCGTCTTCATAAGTGGCAAACTTTCATGTTGATGTTAAGCGGCCTGCCCGGTCGCGAAGACGCCCCGCTGTGATTCTACAGTGCCAGTGTTCGGCACATTCCGAGCACAAAGCATTTGTGGTGCTCGAGTGCTTCTTACCTGTTTGGACACTCCCCAAAGAGCGTGAATATATATATATATATATATATATATATATATATATATATATATATATATATATATATATTTATAACGCAAATGTTAAAGTGATGTTACATGCACCATTTATAGTTTACTGAGCTAACTATAACTTGTACCTCTGCCATCCACTGCTTAACATCGTATGTATTACACCACTCATGACATGTTAAATGACTTCATTGATGAGCTGTGTGAGGACTGCACTGGGTCCTGCTGGAGTACCACAGTGCTCTTTGAATAAAAATATTTTGTAACATTTTTGTTTACCTTGGGGGAATCCATAAGGGCCAGGGGCTTAGGGTGTCTCCACCCTGCTCCCTTGTACCTTTTTTCCACTTGCTGAGGACAAGGGTACTGAGTCTCCATGTCCTGTAATGGTGACTGCAAAATGTGTTTTTTTTATTTGTGGCCAGCAAATCAAATTTTTTCTCCCCGCTGGAACAAAAAGAGAGAAAAGGCTCTCTTTGCTAATCAGAAACCTTTCGTTTTTTTAATTCATGATTCCGTAGGGCTCCCTATCCAGATATTCTTCTTTTCTATTCCTATTTACACTATACTAAGCGCCTCTTTAAATGCAAATTTCTAAACATCAGCTGAACAAATTTACACCAAATTACAAATAGTACACATTCTGAGTAAAGTTATAAATGTTTGCAACATTTGATGTGATTCCGCACATCTGCTTAATTTTTTTCTCTATTGCTTTCAAAATTTCCCATAAGAATTAACATGGCCACTGCTTGACTGAACCCAGAAAGGAGTAGAGGTAGAAGAATTTTCTTTCTTGAAAAGTTGTAGAAGATGATGTGTTGGAAAAACTACGGATAACCTTGGGAAAGCACTATCCATGAGAGCCTGCTTAATGAAGAGTAACATAAAGGACAAACCTCGAAAACCTAGTTGAGACCTAAACAAGGTTACACCAAATGTGTAAATCTGGTGGCAGATGGCGAACCCTATACAAGTTTGGACACCACTCAGTAAGAATACAGAAAAATAAGGTGGTCCTATACCTGCAAAATTGACCATCTGGTCACATCCTCGGTTGGAAGTTTGGGCGAAATCTTTAGTTTTAAATATCATGGCACATCAATATCTGTAACAAAATATAATTGCTAACAAAATATCATGAGAAAGAATATCATTGCCAAGACAATTGAGTTTTTTGTATATATTATATAATTTTCAAGATGATTGTTGCTTTTAATATAATTTTCTTTACTATAGCTGTGATTTTCTTTTTAATACATTAAATTTATTTTTGTTAATACATTAATTTTAGGTGTTAGTAGTTTAATATAATCTGTATTAATGTCTTAAAATGTAGTTTGTAATATTAAGGGCCTCATTTTGAGGTTGATAGTACATCTAACCACTTTGAAGTCCAACGCTTTCCCTACTGTTGGTTAGACTGGAGTGGGATTAGTAAAGCTTACTCCTCCAAAGTACAACGCTTTCCCTACCATTAATTAGACTGGATTGTTTGTTGTTATTGTATAAGCTTTATTTTGACAGACAATGTCATAAAAGTTGTAGAAAAACATTTAAAAATTACAAGCAAAATAAGTATAACTTACAAAAGCATAAAGCTTATGTGGACGGACAATACAATGGAATAGGCTATCAAACCCTCATCACATAACACAGTTATCGTATTCAATGTGTTAAAAATTAATACATCACATATCAATAAAAATGTATTATATTCAATACAAATAGAGTAAAAACTACATATTAATTCATCTTGATAAAAATCTTTTCAGTGGGCTCAAACAAGAGCCCTAGTTACATTTGCTGAGGGGTTTTGGACTTCCCTGCAATAGTAGCAAATATTAACACATAAGGTGCATGTGCATGAGATCTAGTTTTGTAACTTGTCCAGACAGCCTTAGAGTCATACTACAATTTAGTCACAGCCTCGTTCGGTTAGTGCTGTGCCGCTCTTGAGAGGAATTTCCCTCTAATAGGCTATGCCTGGCCAAGAAACTTTGCCACACAACAAGCAAAAAGAGGTCTGGAATCAGACCTAAGGATGCGCAGGGCTGTATAACAGTCCTGGGTTCCCAGCTGCTGACAAATCATGTTTAGCCATCTAGCTCATGAGATATTGGATGCCCGGCAGGCAAACATAACGTGGGCAACACTTTCTAATGGGGCTCTACAACCTGGTCAATCTTTAGGTGTCTCATTGCATGAGTGCCACTTCGCGGTCATCTCACGGACAGGGAGACTTCCAAACCTAAAATATATATACAACATCCTGTCCCTAGGAACCTAGATTGTATCTAAAAAAGGCTCCAGATATCTAGTTTGTGTGTGCAGATAGAATTCTATTGTTAATCTACCCACATTAGGTTTGTAGCTTTCCTGTTGTTCCACCTATTCCCAGTACAGCCGTTTAAGTTAATCTCTCCCTGGGGGTTTCTACCTATCCTAGTGAGCTTGGAGCCCAATAGCTGTCAGCATTTTCCTATCATTTGAAATCCAACCTATTTTACGACCAGTATCTAGGTGGATGATCTCGGTAAGAGCTTCAGCATAAGGAAGCAGCTCTGGGGTCCACCTAATACAAGCCCAGAAGAGTAGTGAGAGTAACCAAGCTATATCTCTAATCGACCGCCTACCCATATCCAACAATAAAGGGGTGAGGGGGACATTTTGGGGTAGCATCACCAGGTCTCTTAAACACTTGTACTAGGATCTACAGAGATCATCGGTCTTATCGAATTCCCAGACCTCTGCTCTGTAGAGGGCTGAGCTAACTACTTTAGCTTCGTAAACTTGGAGGGCAGGGGATCCCGGCCTAGTATGTGAGGAGCAGTGTTCTTTCCCCAACACTTCAGCCACACGTTTGGGCCACAACAGCATCTTTGATAGGTGGGGTCTCCATGACATTTTGTCAGAGAGTCTGCCAACTAAGTAGTCAAAGGTGTCTACCCTTTCCAGGGGTGTCCCACCCAACAATGGGCAGCTCCTGTACGACTTATGGCAGTTAAATGCCATGAATTTAGTTTTTGAGCTGTTATGGTCAGTCCCTGATTCTCGCAAAAAAGTTGAAACCTATTTAGTAGGCGCTGCAACCCGGCTGGGGCCTTAGATATCAGCAGGGTGTCGTGGGCGTACAACAGAGTTGGTACCTTGTCGCCCACCAGGTTTGGTGCATCCGCTGGATCTTCTTGCAGGAAGCTAACCACCCCATTCACAAAGAGAGGATAGGGTGGGGGTCAAAACACAACCCTGTCGGACTCCTAAGTTGACAGGGATGCGTTTTGTTAGTTTTCCTTGCGCCCCCATCTAATCTGGGCAAAGTTGCCATTGTGTAGCTGGATCAGCAATCTAAGGATGAAGGGGGGAGTGCCCATCTCATTAAGCGTCAACCACAACTTGTTTCTAGGAACCAGGTCAAAGGTAGTCTTTAAATCGATGAATGCGGGATAAAGACTGCCCTTGCCAATCACCACTACCTTCCAGTGGATAAGGAGGAGTCTAAACACCTGGTCCATTGTTCCAGTCTTTGGTCTACAACCGGCCTGGTACTGGGAGAGAATGGCCTTGTCCTCTATCCATGACTATATCCTCTGCAGAAGGACTCGGCCGAAGCCCTTCTGCAGAGCATCAATCAAACGGATGGGTCTGTAATTGGAAGGATCCTCTCTGGCTCCCTTTTTATAAATAGGGACCACCTCGGCACCCCTCCAAAACCCAGGGATGGGGCTCCACTAGCTATAGAGCTTACTAGGAGTAAGATTTAACATGCCCAGTTAGAGGGATCAGTGAGAAAAAGATTGCCTAGTAGCCCATCTGGTCCTGATGCTTTGGATGGCACTATTTTACTTATTGTGGCCTCTACCTCCGCTAGGTCAAAACACTCATCATCTACAGGGGACCAATTTAAATTGTCTGGCTCCACAGGTGGGGTGGCCTCTGATGTTCAGTAGAGTTATCTAAAATGATCTGGTTCACAGGTGGGCAGGCACCTGATTTGCTCCCCCAGGTGACTAAATTCTAAAATAAATTGGTATCCTTGGCTGAACACTCTTCATTATGTTGGATTGGAAGTAATAATATAAACCTTCCAAAATCCAATACTTTTCTAGTGTTGCCTAGAGTGAATTTGTATGTTGGTCTCAACCCTTCTTTTATGTTTACATTCACATTTGTTTGTCTTAAAAAGGTAATGGAAATGCAGCTAGCTCACCTGTGAGCAAGGCTGGTGCTACGCCAAAATGCGTTTGGTTTTGTTTCACATGTGTGCACCTGAATAAACCACTGCCTAACAAGTGACAATTTGACGGACTTATGGCATTGAAATGTGCGTCTCGCCACAGCGTGGAGAAGGTGAGGGTCTTGTGTGTACACACACACACACACACACACACACATATATAATCCATCTATCTATATGCGTCTTAGAGTCTACTACACCACACTAAAAGTAAAACCCTGGCATTATATATATATATATATATACATATATATATATATATATATATATTATATATATATATATATAATATATATATATATATATATATATATATATATATATATATATATATATATATATATATATATATATATATATATACACACACACACACACACACACATATATATATTTTATGCTGGGAGACTAAGACGCACTAACATGTTCTAGTGTCTGTCTTATGCCTATGGACTCAGGGAGAGGTCTTTTCTGTTTTTCTTTTCTTTTTTTTAAATGTACAAGGACGTTTCTCTTTTACACAGAAGCATAAAGTAATATTTGCACGTTTCCAGTAGATGCAGAATACAGTCTATTTGCTCTATCAGCCCTGGACATAAATAGATTAATTGAAGGTCAGACAACCTCCAAAGAAGGCTTGATTTCAGCAAAAATAAGGTTTATGCGGAGAAAAAGCTCTGCAGTAAAGGTCACCAAGCTCGGCAATAACAAAGAAACAGACTAGGGATAAATGCACAAAAATTGGATTAGATCTGTCCACGGGGTCCATTACAACTTAATACACTTTGATTGGATTGGCAGAGAACAGAGCATGGACTGCAGTTCTGTTACAGTGTTATACTCACCTTCAAATGCACCTGCTCACTTTTGGAAGAATCACACTGCAAATTGTTGTGTTTTAAGGCTTTGAAAGAAGATCATTGTGACCCAATGACAGAGCTAAATGTTTAACCAGTGGTTGCTTTTGGGGCCCACAGGCACAATTTATCTGGACTGGCACTAATTTTTTCTCATCGGCCATTTCTCGAGGCCAAGGGAGGGAAAAAAGGCAGAAGAGAAAGAAAGAAACACGGTGACAAATGCAGAGAGCAGATAGATACCTGCAAGAGTGAGCTAAAGGGGCAGGGAGTATTTGGTAGTTGAAAAAAGAGGCCTGAGGTGGATAACAGCCTACGGAGCCATGGTAGTTTGTTCTTCAACATGTCATAGTGCCACCAGTGGTCATCTGAGTAAAGCTTTTGGTACCAGCACTCTTTATTTTTCCAATTATGCACTGCCACAAGAAAATTCTGCAGAGCAACTGTGCCCCTCAGGAGATGCTGCAGGTTTACTGTGTCACTGCTGAGCACTGCATCCCAAAGACCTTGCTGTGCCCCGCATACTGTGCTGAAAAGAATTGTGTACCATAGACGATACTGCAGAATACTGTGTTCTACAGATGATGCTTTGTAGTATTGTGTGTCATAAACATGTTTCAGAGTATTGTGTACCATGGACCATGTTTGGCAGTATTTAGTCCCACAGACCATTTAGTGGAAGATGCTGCCCCACAAACCACCCAGCAAAGTACTGTGAACCACATACCACAGAGGAGATAACTTTTTCCACATGATGTGGAGTACTGCATCCTGCAAACCATTCTGAAAGTATAAAGGGATGCAACCCTTGCTAAGGCATACTAGGTGAAGTACCGCCTTTAAAAAACAGGCTATCTCTTGCTTAAGCAAATCGATTGCTGGGCAAGTGCTGAACGGTGCTCTAGTTCTGCTTCTCGATTTTGATAACAAGAACAGCTAATGCCTACATTACCCCCGCCTCCCCACTTAGCGATTTTTGTCTGGAGTGCAGTACAAATTAAAAAGCGTCTTATAGTGTCCGTCTGTAGCCGCGTAGATAGCAATGAAGTACACCCCAGCTCAAGTGTTTCAAGGAAGCTACAGTCTGTAGTATCTAACCTATTCTGCACTTCCCCAGCTGTTTTTCGAGATCGTCAGCCATAAACCTACCCAAAAAATCATACATTTGACTTATCCTACAGCTTGGTTAATTACAAATAAGCTCCATCAGTATTTGCTTGGTGAACCAATTGCTCCCCCACCTTGGTGCATGCCTGGACATTTGAAAGAGGCTTTTTAACCAACAAGGAACATATTGCTCACATGAACAAATGGATTTCTGAATTCCTGCACTGCAATAGAAGTAGTCCCCCAGCAGGTATAGTTTGTGACTCAGTGAAGGCAGGTATAAGGGGGCAAACTCTTAGTTTCAGTTTATACAGTCAGAAGATCCAATCCCTGTTCTTAAAGAACAAATACTGAGAATTACGCGAGATAGAGGTTCAACGGATGTATGACGTTAGAACGCATACATTGACAACGCGTACCTTTACAACGCGTTCGTAACAACGAAAGTTGTTACCACGCATTGCGCTGGGGGGCGCAAAATTGATTAATTTAATTTACTATTCCAACACCAGTCCCCGTGGATAGTAGGGAAGGTGTTGGGATAGTAAATTAAATCCTTTACTATCCTTGAGCGCCCCCCAGTGCAATGCGTGGTAACAACTTTCGTTGTTACGCCCGCGTTGTAAAGGTATTCCGTGGTAATGCTTGCGTTCTAAATGCTGCATACCGCTATATAATATTTAAGCAAATAAGGCAGTGGAAAAGTACACAGCGCATAAAAAAACAATGCTAAAAATATAGCGAATGGGTGGGTCATTTGTTGGTGGTACGGACCAGACAAAAGACAGCATATGAGGAAATTGCTGAGGTTAGGGATAGGTTGCGCCAGTCTGTCTACATCCCCGAGGGAATGCTTGGGGTATTTATTTATGAAGAATTTTATCAAGTTGGGAGGTTTAGTGACGAGAATGAAAAAAATAAACATCTGGCTTCAATCACAGGTAGCGGTAGCAAAATTAACCCAGAGGATCATGAATATCTGGATGCCCCTTCGGTAAAGATGAAATCAAGCATGCATTTAAGGCCCTACCTTCTGGCAAGGCTGTAGGTGTAGCTAAAGTTCCATCAGAATGTTATACTTTTTTTCAGTCTTAAAGGCAGATCTGGCTGATAATTTTTTAAAGAGACAAAATGGTCACCATGTACCCGATTCCAGGGCCATGGCTAACATAATGGTGTTCAAAACAAAAAGGAAGCCCTCTCAAGAGCCCGGGTCATACAGACCAATTACATGAATTAATAATGATACTAAGCTTTATTCTAAAGATTTAGAAACAAGATTGAGTCACGTTATCAGCTAGCTTGTTTTTTCCTAGACAACACTCTTTCATACAGGGCAGAGGAACCACCGATCATATTTGTTGTGTTATAGTGGTCTGACGGGCAACAGCGACAGGAGATCCTATGGCCTTTGCCTGGTTAGATGCTGTAAAGGCATTTGATAGGGAAGCATGAAGCTATATGTGGCCGGTTTTCAAGTGGAATACAATTGGCCAGGGCTTTATCGGGGCCATCCCAGCAGACTATCAAAATCCTTTAGCTAGGCTTCAAATTATGGGTGGGTAATCCGATTCAAATTATGAGAGGTATGAGACAGGGCTGTCCTTGCTCACCCTTATTGTATTCTCTTTAGATAGACCCTCCGATTAGGAAACTCGAATCTAATGTTCTATTTTGACCAATAATATCTTGTGGCAAGAGTACCAAAATTCTGGCAAATGTGGATGATATCACAATTGTGACACCAGATCTACCAGCGACAATGCAGCAGGTAGAAAAGGAAGTCCTAGAATTTCGGAAATTTTCTGGCTACTCTTTGAATCGGATTAATACCCAGCTGGTCAGCAATAATCAGATTCAACTAGTTGATGATCACATAGTGGAGCAGGCAGTTTATTTGGGGACAAATGTCGCTTCTCGCATAGATCAGAGAGTGGAATTAAATCGCGCCCCAGCAATCTACTAGGCAAGATAGGATTTTAGGAGGATGCATAATATTCATCTTTCAATTATCTTTTGGTGCAATGTGGTGAAGATGTTATTTCTTCCTAAGGTTCTGTATTTCTTTAGGGAAATTCCATTGGAATTTTAGAACAGAGGATTCAGAATAATGGAGGATATAGTTATTAGCGTTATCTGGTTTTATGCTAGGACCAGAGGAGCTCTTAGATTTTCGATATTACCTATGGTGAGAGGTGGATTAGCTGTCCCTAATTTCAGATACTACCAGTGGGTTGCTGCTCTACAATATTTGAAAGCTCTCATTGGAAGTAGTCAGGGTGATCATCAGCTGTGAGAGGGTATACCCCTATAAATGAATTATTAATAGGGGATGATGCTAAAAGTGGATTTATAAAGAACATGGAGCCAAGTTATAAGAAAGTCAAATTCAAGACCCTTGAGGCAGTCTTTAAGATTTTGGTGGTTATAAAAAAGATCAGCACTGGGAGATATAGTTATTATACCCCTATTCGGGGTCTTTGCTTCTTCCAGTATCCATTCTGTCTTCAATGGGTGGTCAGAGGGCTCGAAAAATTAGAAGATTTATTTGATGGAAATAAAATAGCATAATTTGGGGAACTACAATTGGTTAATGGAATAGGCAATAGGGATTTTTTTTAATATCTTCAGGTCCCTGACTAACATCTTCTAATGGAGGTTGTGATTACTGTTCTGTTTGATAATGTTATTGATACCCCGTAATGGGGACTATTGAGTAGTTTGAGTCTTTAGTCGTCTTTGAAGTAGTCTATGTTTGATATTGTTTGTGAACTGTAGTGTGCACAATGACTTACAAATACTGGTGGCACCTGGTTGACTCTGCTCTCCTAAGGGCAGCCCTGGGAAGTATGCACAGTTGTGATTGTTTTTAGTTATATCGTTTGTTGTTGTGAGCATGGAGAGGTGACGTGATGAATGTGCCACACTTCTTGCTGAGAAGTGTGTTACACAGAATAAGCTCGGGAGAACAAGGTGCCACAGGCCTTGCCAATGATGACAAGTAGCTGTGTTCCACAGACTCATCCTGCAAGGAGGTACCATTCTCCAGACGATGCGAGTACGTGCATTCTACATACCTGGTTAGGAAGCATAGAAGGGACATTCGGAGAACATTTTGTGGGGGGCTGCTTCTAACAAACTTTCTGAGACGTTAGTGAGTTCCTCAGGCAATGCTAGAGTAGCTATGTTCTGGTGATCTTTCACGTAATTGATGCATAATACAAAATATGCTAGAGCAGCCCAGTTTCCACAGACCACAATCCAATAGTCATGTTTGTTAGACCATGCTCTCAGGAGTAACTGTTTTCCACAGACCACAATGTATAATTTCTCTTAGACACTACAGGCAGATTTACGAGTTTTGGCGCATCTCTGCAAATCAGCAGGGATGCGCCGGAAAAGATGCGATACGCAATTCCCTCCCTGCACCACCACGAATGCGTAGCATTTACAATGCGGCGCACCATGGCGCAAGGATAGGGCGATGCGTGTTGCATCCTGTGGCGTAAGGGCGGCCCATTGCTGGAGTCCTGTCACAAGCGCTACGCGGCTCCAGCAATCACAGGGGCGCCCTATGCCTACCATCCTGCATCACTCCTTCTGCCTGCTTCAAGCTGGCGCAGGGTTTTGACGTAGCATGGACGTAAAAGTGACTCCGTGAAATCTTGTAGATTTCACTGCGTCACTTTTACGAGGTGTTCCTGCAACAGAACGCCCACCCTGCGCCGGAATGCCCACATAAAACCTAACGCAAGTTTCATGTGACGCAGGGCTTTACAACGTGACACATCTCCCTAGATGCATCACGTTGTAAATAAGGCGCAACGTGGCGCATGGTTTATGCCGCCGCTGCGTCACAGAAGTGACGCAACAGTGGTGTAAAAGTGGTGCATGGGGCTTGTAAATCTGCCCCTACATTGATATACCTGCATTATGAAGTCTTTCCTGGAGACGATGAAAATGGATATTTATGCAATCAATGCTGGAAACTAGCAGTGGACTGGCCATCCTGTAAAGTAACTATGCTCATGAGATGATGCTGTAATTGGCTTTGCTCTGCAAATCTTGTGTAGAGCAGCTCCGTACCACAGATAATTCTGGAGAGTCGTTGTAGAATGAAGATAAAGACGTGGATTGCTTTATTCCTCATACCATGCCGATAAACAGCAGTGCTCACTGGCCATGCTCCATGGTAGAAGGCACAACTGACCATTCTGCTGATAAACTGTGATCTGGTTACCATGGTGGGGTTAGGCTGTGAGTCCTCAGACCATTCTGGGGAGTAGCTGGGTCTGCAGACCTTACCGATGAGTGGCTGTAATCTGCAGACCGTGCTGCGGAGTCACCTTTTTCTACAGACCTTACTCATGAGCAACTGTGTTCTGCTTGCCATGTTTACCAGTTGCTATGCTCTAAAGGCCAAACTGTGAATCACTCTGTTTTAGAAGTCATGCTGATGAGCAGCTGTGTTTTAAGGCCATGCAGGGGTTTAGCAGTGCACCTTAGGCAATATTGGCTACCAAATATGCTTTGTTTCCATGCTAGTGAGTACCTCGGCTCTGCCTGTAATGGTGGTTTGTGTCTGTGTTCTAAAGATTGTGATTAAAAGTATCTGTCTGTAGCATACACTGACTGAAATTCCCTACATTGTGCAAACCCTGCAAGGACACATCTGCTTGCCACAGACCTTGCTTGGCAGTGGCAAGCAGATGTAGTTCCGGAGTAGCGTCCTACTCGCCAGAAAAGTGCTTTAACACCCATCAGGGGTAATAGGTGCTACATGAATGCAAACCTTTCTTCCCTTTTATCCCTCCGCTACCCTTCTTACTCCAAATAACTGACTAATATCCACCACTCAAATGACTTTCATATTTCACCATACTAATTCAGCACTAATCCTTTATGGGTTTCCGGAGTAGCGTGCTTCAACACCCCATCAGGTGTAACAAGCGCTATATAAATACAAACCTTTTTTTTCCTCTTCTATCCGTCTGCTATCCTTCTGAATCCAAATAACTGATTAACCTATCCACCACTTAAAATGTACTTGCATGTTTCACTATACTAATTCAACACTAATCCTCTATGGGTCTCGGAGTAGCGTGCTACTCGCCGAAAAAGTGCTTTGACGCCTCATCAGGGGTAGTAAGCGCTATATAAATGCAATTACAATACAATACAATACATAGACCCTTCTTGGAAGCACTTGCTTTCCACAGACCCATCTAGGAAGAAGTGGTAATTCGTGTACAGTGGTAGAACGTACCAGCTTCCAATAGTTCTTGTTTCTGTATTGCTGCATTTCGGTTTTATAGCAATTGTGAAGGTGAATGTGAAGGTAAAGCACCTTCACTTGACATGATCCCCCTGCAGGGTGAAAGTCATCTCACATTGTGGAAAATAACTTTGCTTGCGTGAAGGTAAACCAGGAAACTTTACGTCCCTTGTAGTGGGAAGATCAGGAACTTCTCAAGCTTTTGCCGAAAAATATACTTTAGCACATCTAGAGATCTTAAATGACCAATGTCTTCCATCCACTTACTAGCCTCTTGTATACCATCATTGATATATTTAAGGAACTACGTCGTCTAACGGGAAAAACAAAACAAAAGCTAGCCCATTTGGTAATAAACATCACCCTGACTGCAAGTATGAGCAGAAAAGAAAATAAGATTTTAGAACACGGGCTAAAGGACCCTCCTAAATGACACACCCCTTGCGTCACCCCAATATCCAGGGTAAGTTTGAGATACTGTTTGGAAACTTAGCAGGCTGCAAGCACTGGCAGGTGTTGCCCTGGTTGCACATTTTCAGTGCACTACAACCGGCTCATTCAGATGTAATTTGTGGTCGTCGAGGGGCTGACAAAAAAACCTTGACAGGTTACAATTCATCTTCTCGGCAAGAAAGATGCGTTCCTCAATAAAACAAAACTGCTGAGCGGAATAAAGATTTATCAGCCTGTAGATAGAATCTGACCTGCCCAAATTTCTCTCTGAGG
This sequence comes from Lissotriton helveticus, assembly GCF_964261635.1. Classification (NCBI taxonomy): domain Eukaryota; kingdom Metazoa; phylum Chordata; class Amphibia; order Caudata; family Salamandridae; genus Lissotriton; species Lissotriton helveticus. The sequence goes on from NC_136061.1 coordinate 1,288,360,550, forward strand.
AAAAGATCTCTTCAAAAATTAACAAATCTCCTCTTCAGAAGTAATTGAAAGTACAGCCTGACCCTTACAACCCAGTGGTGGCAGCTCCATGAACAAATTGGGGTTGCAGCTTCTACCTTTGACTTGCCCTTTGGTGCCTCTGGAATTGGCTATACTTCCCCTACTACCTGGAATAATGATGGCTGCAGTAGGAAATAAAAATAAACATATCACTGAGCCCTGTTGGCTTTCTATAGTTTCCTATGCTCACCATTCTCCTATCTGTTCAACTTCAAATAGGAGTCTGCTAAAGGACTAAGGGTCGGCAGCTGGTCAACTCTGCGATAACATCAGGAATCAAAGGTCACTTGATCCCACCTCTGCTACCCCCGGCATCCATTGGGAGCTCTCAGACCACTGTTTAATTTGCCACCATTGGTTCATGCAACAAAAGTTTGAAAGTCTGCAACTGCACGTGCAGAAGGCACCCCTGTCAATTTATTTTGTGTTCTGAAGTTCACCTTCTCGTTTCTGATTTTGGCAGCAGCATGACAACCCTTAATCTCTATGGATCCCTCGAAATGGAGAACTGTGCCGCAAGGTTACTACTTGTGTAGATATGAGAGGACAGACTCCAACAGGCAACTCCACATTTGGTCCAGCGGAGGTAACTCTTAGGAGCCCTGCCTTGGACTGAACTCCAGTGTGTGACAGGTGATTGATCATTCTGGGTGTCTGTATGCATCCATCAGCTGCTGCCTTCTGACCTCACCATGCTACATAAAGATCAGAGGCTTGAGGCCAATGGGGCCCCTTCCTCTATATTAAAAATAATGAAGGATTGCAGCCATAACCCATCAGAAACATTAGTGATATGAAGGGCACAGCAGGCATCACATGAGTATCTGCTTTCATGGTTACCCTTAGCTCTCTGTAAAGTTTGGTCTTTCTAGGATGGAGGATGGGTGTTGCTCAGGTGGGACAACCCTATCCCCAGCTCATTGTTTTTGGACCATCTTTGTCTGAGTTAGGAATCTACGCAGCTCCCTGTCAGAGAAACTCTTGGATAATTCGCTTTGAGCCACTGTGCACATGAAGACAATTTTACTGCTCCACGATCCTTTTTCAAGAAGGAATCCTGACCCCAGCCTAGTTAACCAGCACTTTGAAATTATGAGATGCACTGTTCATTGCTTGGACAATGGGTGTCCGCCAACTGCCCACATTTGTGAGTTTAACAAGCTGCACATCAACTCTCTGACAATTGTTCTGGACATGGACCTCTGTGGACCACTTGTTGCTGGACTTTATCCAGAGTGTATTGTTGAAATGCTTGCCAAATCCTCCTGGCTAGATCTAAGCCAAGGATCTGATGAATCTTGCTTGGCTGCCCCACTACTGCTGATGGGCTTGCCTAATGTGGAAACCTCAGCCACCCCAAGGAGTCCTGCTCTGCTGCAAAGAACCTAAGCACATGACACACCTCACTATGAGACAAAGATGTACCCCACTCAGTGTCATCTACAATCAATGCCAAGGAAGATACATGGAAGCAAACTGTTAATCAAATGACAACTGTGTTTCATCATTAACGGGCTGCTGCACAATAAGAACCCTCCTCACTTCATAGAACTATTCACAATGTTAGGAGGCTCAAGAGACCTGGGATGCAAAGACTCTTTTTCCTGAATTTCCAAAACTCAAGATGGCTATTACGAGCAAGAAAGGATTCTCAGGACCCGCTTTTTAGCTTGGCCAGCATCCTTCCGAAAGCTCACTCCTCTATGCCTTTCAGGAAAAAACTTAAGACTCCGCTGATTAATATTTTTAGAAATTCTGATCTTTGATTACTTTCCTCACCACAACCAAAATGTATTTTATATTTACCAGAGATGGAGGGAATTTCAGAAAAAGATTGACCAATGTAAGTAGAGATGAGATAGTAGTGACTACATCAGGTGAACACAGCCCCCTCTATACTAACATTAGCTTTTTTACATGTTTCTCCATTGCTCAGTTATTGGGATGCAACATGCACAAGTTTACTCCATTATGCTACATTGCTCATTTGAGACTTCGTTCGGGTAAAAAACCTATTGCGGGAGCACAGGAGAGACGTGAACGTACTGAATGCAAGAGGTTGTTGTTCAAGCTCACATGAAATTTTGCACTATTTTTATAGTGTTGAAATTTGTCCTTGTGGCAAAAACTGAAGCGAGGATGCGTTTCACGCCAAAGCATTGTTTAGAGCCCCAAAGCTGGCATTTTGCGTAAGAAGGCCTAATTTCATGCAAGGTTCTGCAGTTCTAGGTACACTCGAGCATTGCGGACAATAACGTTTTGCAAACATTGGAACTGTCTGTGAACATTACAATTGATGTGTACTACCGGACTAGTTTCATAAGTCTTCTGTTTTTATTAAATTTGATCTTAGTGTGTCTAGAGAACTGACTTGATACTATCACCCTCGTACTGGGATCACTGCCCCATGGTAACCTTTTGAGTAAAGTATCGTTTTAATAATGTGTTTTAAACTTTCCATTAATTTTATTCTGTTGATATTGAAAATAGAGAATATACATCTATATGTGTTAATTATTAAAAGGGTGTATACAACCAACCCTTGGCTGGGCAGTTACACTTTTGTGGTACCTTTGCTGCAGGGCATCTAGACTTACTCCACACCACTCTCTCTTGAATTTAGCCTTGTACTTCTCACCCATGTCTACCCAGACGGCGAAGGACAGATCACTGACCCTCATTTTCTCTTGCAAACAATTCGCCTTGGGCATTGATTGCAAGGGATCCTGAGCTTTACCTCATTTAGCGAGCTCAATGCCCCCTTAATTATCCACTTCTGGGGGGGTGTTGACTTGCACCACAGAATGGTGACAAAATGCGGACCTGAACATTTTGCATTGGCCCTCTATCAGGAGAAATGCATGATTCATAGGACTATGTAAGGAGAAATCCCCAAATCAAGGGCTGTGTTTTTGTAGGTAATTACACTTATGTGTAAAGGACTACTATTCCATCATACAACTACATGAGTGAACTTTAGAGTACCATTTCATATACACCAATACATTCCCAGGCCTCAGAAAATATAACCAATATCTAGCTCCCTTCTATCCAGGCCACCTTCGACCATGGTCCTGAGGATGCTTGAAATGTAAACAACACAACCAGCAGGACCAGAGGAAATCCCTCTCACAATCCAACATCAGTTCTGGGGCTTTTCCTTCTGTTGGGAATGTCCGGCATACTGCTGGACCAGAAAAATACCTATCCTGGGAATTCTCCATTGCACTGTGACAGTGGAAAGGAATGCACTCAAAGGTCCTAATGAAAAACAGTTATTAGGCAGCTTATATTGCGTGTATATCAGAAATCTACAATGTCACAACTAGGATTGGGCCAAAGTAAAACCTGTGGCTAAAAAGTCAGTGACATTTGGACAGTTTCCTTAATGAAGGTGGGCACAGCTTTAAGGCTATCTACTAACGTACGAAGCAAAGTTACCAGGTGTTGGACAGGCCGCATGGTCGGGCTGTCCCCCCTCCCCACAACGGGGCCCGGACCCTGGCTCTCCCTGAATCCCCAGCCAGAGTCCCCGGCGACCCCCCGAAGAAACCTGCAATCCCTCCACCACAAGACACCAGCTCCGGACCCGGCTGGCCCGGGTCACCCTCCGCACCCTGACCTCGGCCCAGCCGCCATCTTGGGGTACTACAGCACGAGGCCGCGTGGCCTCAACTCGACCCTAACCCTGGGCCTGGCCGGCCCCGACATCGAGGCACCAACCTCCCCCCAGGAGGCAGAACGACTACTTGGCGAGTCAATGGGAGAAGGAATCGTCAACGGCTCTCCTCCGCCAGGTGTCGATCACCCTCGGCCGCCCTGGGCGCTGGCTCCACCCCCCTGCTGGGTGTCTGGACTCCCTCATCCCGGACCTCCCGGCCCCCAGGCGCGAGGGTCCGGACATCAAAGGGGACCAGACCTATAACTGGGGCAGTGCCAGACCAGGAAGTTAGTTGTATCCTGGAGTCGAGAGACACCGAGAGAACTCATTCTTGGCCTGCTGGCACTGCCGCGGCCCTCTGCCTCGTGAAACCATCGTCTTGGCCTGCTGGCGCTGCCGCGGCCCTCTGCCTCGTGAAACCATCATCTTGGCCTGCTGGCGCGGCCGCGGCCCGACTTGCAGACTCTCCAGCTCGAGGATTGTGAGCTCTCCTCCTACCACCTCCTGTACCGACCCGGTACCAAGACTGTCCCGCTACCCCCTTTCTCCCTACCGAGACTAGAATTGAGAGGACCCTCGAGTCCGATATCTCCTGTATCGTTCCTAACCTTGCCGCACGAACTTTATATAAAGTGTTGAACTCATCCTTGTGTGGTGTCTATCTGTGGGGAGGGAAGTGACCTGTCTGTACGATCGCCGGAGACGGTCCTCATCGGAGGCCTCTCCCTCAGTCTTCGGCCGACCCTCTGGGTCCCCGTCTAACATTGGTGGCCAGCAGCGCGATCCGAACCGACGCATAATCGTATAGAGGGCCACTCGCCCCACAACACACGACCACCATGACAACAGAGAGCGGAACAACGGAAAAATTCCAGATGGAAAAATTGGAAGACTACAACCACAGGGAACTGAAGCAATATTGCATAGAACTTGGCCTTCCAACCACAGGTCTGAGCACGAAGGAGGACTTCAAACGAGCCCTAGAGGCTTGGGCGGAAACGGGTACAGCCGTACCCCGAACACGAAACACCGAAACGAGCCCCGCGCCAATAGAAGGAAGAAGAGCGGGTCTCTCCCCAGAAGAGATCCAAGAACGAGAAAAAAGCAGACTCCATGAATTGGAACTGGCCCGACTTCGCTTGGATGGAGAACTCAAACTGGCGGAACAAAAAATAACGCTAGAACACTTACGGCTCCGGGAGGAGCGAGAAGAGAAGCAAAAGCAGAGAGAGCTAGAGGAAAAGAAGCTAGCGTACGAACATGAGCGCAACCTCAAGGAACTGGAAATTCAGAATCAGAATAAAGAGCTCGGGGTCCCCGAACGCCCGACCCTGCCTGCCTCTACCGAGCCCAAGGTTCACATCCCCAAAGATGTCATCAGGGAGTACTACAAGAACGATGATATTCAGCAGTGGTTTAAAGCCTACGAGGAAGCCATGACCTCCCACCGGATTCCCCGTAGCGACTGGGGAGCCGGGTTATGGGGGAGGTTTGTCAACGAAGGGCGAGACGCTCTGCTGCAACTCCCGGACCATCTGATGACATCCTACGACCACATGAAGGCCGCCCTCCTCACTCGATACGGACTCACACCCGAGATGTACCGCCAGCGGTTCCGCGACTGCAAACGGATCCCGGGTACGACTTGGGTGGAGTACGTGAACTTCTTTAGTCGAGCCTTCGAGGGGTGGATCAAGGGCAGCAAAGTGACCACCTACGAGCAACTTTTCGACCTCATCGTATGGGAACACCTTTCTAACAATTGCTTCGTTGAACTCCGGCAACACCTCTTAGACAGTAAACTAACCGAGCCTCGACAACTCGCCGCCGAAGCCGACCGGTGGGAAAGCACACGAGTTGGCCGGAACGGGCCCAGCGAATCACACAGACCTTACCAAGGGTCCCATCGTCCCCGAGGAGGAGGAGGCCAGGGCCGGGGGAGAGACCCCGGCCCCATGACTCCCGCAAGCAGCCCCTCGGCCCCGGCCGGAAGGGGGAGCCCGCCCCTCCGGTCCGGCTTCCGGGCCAACATTATGTGCCACCGATGCCAACGACCCGGCCACTACGCCAGTGATCCCAACTGCCCAAAGAACCAGAACGCTACCCCCCGCCAGGTCGCAGCGGCCGCCCTAGGGGAAGAACTAATCCCGGAAGACCAAGAAGAGTACGAGACCGACCCGCCTGAGTGGGCACCTGCCGCCATGTCCCTGGTCTGCTTGGGGGAGAGAGATATGATTCCGCGGGCCCCCCTTCCCGCCAACACGCAGAAGTACAGCCAGTGGGTCAACATTAATGGCCGCCGGGCGGAAGCCCTCCGCGACACCGGGGCCAGTGTAACTGCGGTCCGATGCCACCTTGTTACTCCAGACCAAATCCTGCCGAACATTCTTTGCCCTGTCCGATCAGCAGACAACTCAGAAAGTCTGTGTCGCATGGCCTGCGTCCCCTTCGAGTGGGGGGGAGTATCCGGGATGCTAAAAGTGACTGTCCGCGATGATGCCCCCGTGGATTGCCTCCTGGGAAACGACCTCGAAAGTTCTCCCTGGGCAGCCGTCGAACGAAGAGAACACCTGGGGATGCTGGGCCTTCCCGAATGGGTCTGCGTCACGACCCGGTCCATGACCACCCGCGCGGTCCCCGGCCCAGAAGAGCCCGAGTGGCCGGAACCTCCTCCCGCGCTCACCCAAGAGGAGGCCGCCCCAGAAGCCAGTCCCTCGACCCAAACCGAAGAAGGATCCGACCAGCTTCGGGACGTCCCTGACCTGGCACAGTGGCGTCAGGAGGGGGGTCCCACCCAGGAACAATTCCGGGATGAACAGAGAACATGTCCATCCCTCGAGGGACTCCGGCAGCAAGCCCTGGCCCAGAGCACAGGGGATACCTCGGGGGCCCACTGGATCTACTGGGACCAGGACCTGCTCTACAGCGAGCAGAAAATTGCAGAACTAGGAGCCAGTCGGGTGCTGGTGGTGCCCCTTCGCTTCAGAGATTTTCTCCTGAACTTAGCCCACGATGTCCCCCTTGCCGGACACCTGGGACAAGACAAAACCTACGACCGCCTGGTGACCCACTTTTACTGGCCCCAAATGCGAAAGGATGTCACCAATCACTGCAGGGCCTGCCCCACCTGCCAGGCCAGCGGAAAAAGTGGCCGAAAAATCAAAGCCCCCTTACAACCCTTTCCTGTCGTCACCACCCCGTTCGAACGAGTGGAAATAGACATTGTGGGGCCCCTCGACCCCCGAACAGCCCAAGGACACCGGTTCATCCTGGTCCTAGTGGACCACGCCACCCGCTATCCCGAGGCCATCCCTCTTCGGACTGTGACGGCCCCCGTGGTAGGCCGAGCCCTGATGGGGATCTTCTCCCGGGTGGGGTTTCCCCGGGAGGTCGTCAGCGACAGGGGCACGAACTTTATCTCCAGATATATGAAGTCTCTCTGGCAAGGAAACGGACTGGTCGAGAGGTTCAACCGCACCCTCAAAGGGATGATCATGGGCCTAGAAGAACCCCTTCGTCGCCAGTGGGACGTGCTACTCCCGTGCCTTCTGTTTGCCTATCGGGAAGTCCCGCAGAAATCCCTCGGCTTCAGCCCATTTGAACTCCTGTACGGGCACCCCGTCCGGGGCCCCCTCAGCCTAGTCAAGGAAGGTTGGGAGCAGCCCCCCCAGAAAACTCCCCCGGACATCTACAAGTACCTCCTGGCTCTTCGCAACCAGACCCGGCGATTCCGAGAGACCGCAAAAGCCAATCTAGAAGCCAGTCAGGAGGACATGAAGAGATGGTACGATCAGCACGCTTCCTCCATTGAGTTCGAACCGGGACAACAGGTCTGGGTGATGTCCCCGGTTGAACCCTGTGCGCTCCAAGACAAATGGTCCGGGCCCTTCAAGGTGATCGAACGCAAGGGGCCCGTCACCTATTTAATCGACATGGAAACCGCCCGGAACCCTCTACGGGTCCTCCACGCCAACAGACTCAAACCCCATTTTGTGCGATCAGAACTCAGCCTCCTGATGGCTACAGATAATGGGACGGAAGAAGACTCCGAGCCCCTTCCGGACTTACTGAGGACCCTCGAGTGGGATGGCTCAGTGGAAGGGGTCCAGCTCTCCGAGGCCTTGTCCCCGGAGCAACGCCAAGACTGTCAAGCCCTCCTGAGGCGGTTCGCCTCCCTGTTCTCCCTCACACCCGGGGTCACCCCCTGGTGCCTTCACGATGTGGACACCGGGGACAGCCCTCCTATTCGACACCGGGCGTACCGCGTACCAGACCGGGTGCGTGCCTGCATCCAGACCGAGGTGTCCAAGATGCTGGCCCTAGGAGTGATCGAACCCTCTGACAGCCCCTGGGCCAGCCCAGTCGTCCTGGTCCCCAAGGCGGCCGCCCCGGGCGTTGCCCCTGAGCTCCGGTTTTGCGTGGACTATCGGGGGCTGAATGCCGTTGCCAGGACCGACGCTCACCCCATCCCCCGGGCAGATGAGCTAATTGACCGGATGGGGGCCGCCCGCTACCTGAGCATCTTCGACCTAACAGCGGGCTATTGGCAGATCGGCCTCACCCCTAGGGCCCAAGAACGATCCGCCTTCTCTACCCCGGACGGTCACTACCACTTTAAAGTGATGCCCTTCGGCATGAAAAACGCTCCGGCAACGTTTCAACGGCTGGTGAACCAGGTGCTGTCGGGCCTCGAAGAATTCAGCGCCGCCTACCTGGACGACATTGCTGTGTACAGCCACCACTGGACCGACCACCTCCGTCACCTGCGGGAAGTTCTACACGCCCTCCAGCAAGCCGGGCTCACCATCAAAGCCAGCAAATGCCAGGTTGGCCAAGGGTCCGTGACCTACCTGGGACACCAAGTGGGAAGCGGGCTGGTGGCCCCCCTCCAGCTCAAGATTGCTGCCATCCAGGCCTGGCAACCCCCTACGACCCAGACGGAGGTCCGGGCCTTCCTGGGGCTCACCGGATACTACAGGCGGTTCGTGAAGGACTATGGTAGCATCGTGGGGCCCCTCACGGAGCTCACCTCCAAGAAGAGCCCCAAAACAGTCAACTGGACCCCGGACTGCCAATCAGCCTTCGAGAGATTGAAGACCGCCATGTGCACGGCCCCCGTGCTCCAGGCTCCCGACTACAGCCGGGAATTCATTGTACAGACGGACGCCTCCGATCATGGCGTGGGGGCCGTCCTCTCCCAACTCAACACCGAGGGGGTCGATCAACCAGTGGCCTTCATCAGCCGGCGGCTACTGGCCAGAGAACAGCGATGGAGCACCATCGAGAGGGAGGCGTTCGCCGTAGGCTGGGCCCTCAAAAAGCTCCGACCCTACCTCTTCGGCACCCACTTCCGGGTGCAAACAGACCACCGACCCTTGCAATGGCTGATGCAAATGCGGGGGGAGAACCCGAAGCTGTTGCGCTGGTCCATCTCCCTGCAGGGGATGGACTTCACGGTGGAACATCGTCCAGGCCAGGACCACGCCAACGCAGACGGCCTGTCACGCTTTTTCCGCCTCAGCGAGGAGAGTCCCCAGGAGGATGGCTGACTCTCCCCGCCTTCAGCTGGGGGGGACGCATGTTGGACAGGCCGCATGGTCGGGCTGTCCCCCCTCCCCACAACGGGGCCCGGACCCTGGCTCTCCCTGAATCCCCAGCCAGAGTCCCCGGCGACCCCCCGAAGTAACCTGCAATCCCTCCACCACAAGACACCAGCTCCGGACCCGGCTGGCCCGGGTCACCCTCCGCACCCTGACCTCGGCCCAGCCGCCATCTTGGGGTACTACAGCACGAGGCCGCGTGGCCTCAACTCGACCCTAACCCTGGGCCTGGCCGGCCCCGACATCGAGGCACCAACCTCCCCCCAGGAGGCAGAACGACTACTTGGCGAGTCAATGGGAGAAGGAATCGTCAACGGCTCTCCTCCGCCAGGTGTCGATCACCCCCGGCCGCCCTGGGCGCTGGCTCCACCCCCCTGCTGGGTGTCTGGACTCCCTCATCCCGGACCTCCCGGCCCCCAGGCGCGAGGGTCCGGACATCAAAGGGGACCAGACCTATAACTGGGGCAGTGCCAGACCAGGAAGTTAGTTGTATCCTGGAGTCGAGAGACACCGAGAGAACTCATTCTTGGCCTGCTGGCGCTGCCGCGGCCCTCTGCCTCGTGAAACCATCGTCTTGGCCTGCTGGCGCTGCCGCGGCCCTCTGCCTCGTGAAACCATCGTCTCGGCCTGCTGGCGCTGCCGCGGCCCGCTGCCTCGTGAAACCATCGTCTTGGCCTGCTGGCGCTGCCGCGACCCGCTGCCTCCTGAAACCATCATCTTGGCCTGCTGGCGCTGCCGCGGCCCTCTGCCTCGTGAAACCGTCATCTTGGCCTGCTGGCGCTGCCGCGGCCCTCTGCCTCGTGAAACCATCATCTTGGCCTGCTGGCGCGGCCGCGGCCCGACTTGCAGACTCTCCAGCTCGAGGATTGTGAGCTCCCCTCCTACCACCTCCTGTACCGACCCGGTACCAAGACTGTCCCGCTACCCCCTTTCTCCCTACCGAGACTAGAATTGAGAGGACCCTCGAGTCCGATATCTCCTGTATCGTTCCTAACCTTGCCGCACGAACTTTATATAAAGTGTTGAACTCATCCTTGTGTGGTGTCTATCTGTGGGGAGGGAAGTGACCTGTCTGTACGATTGCCGGAGACGGTCCTCATCGGAGGCCTCTCCCTCAGTCTTCGGCCGACCCTCTGGGTCCCCGTCTAACACCAGGCCTGCCAGGGTGCCGCCGTGTGACACGTGGTTTACTGCCTCAAGGTGAAGAGACACAGTCACACACTGAGCTGGAAACCCTTGCACAGAAGGTGCTCCCAGCTCAGGTGCGAATGCTCTACCAGCTGGGCTCCAATTAAAACCTTCCCAGGCCATGAGAGGTGGGGTCAGATGACGTCTCTACTGCTGTGCGGGAAGGCAGCTGTGGCTTTTTAGGCAGAGCAGGGGATCCGAAGCTCCACTCGCCAAGCCCCACACCCCGACCCTACAAGAGCCACGCCCCTTCCTCCCTGTTCATAGTAGAGATGGAAGAGTGCTTCTGAGAGGCAACTGACCAACTACTGTCCTCTGCAGCCGCGAGATCCATTTACAGCTGCCAGGCGATCCCTGAGACTGGTCCCCCTAAGAATAAAACTCTCTCTCTCTCTCTCTCTCCCCTCTCTATCTCTCTCTCTCGCTCTTTATTTTATCCTACAAGCACTTCTCGCCAGGGCTAGTAACATTTTAATACTTAAGGACCAGTCCTCCTCAGCACAAATGTTATGCTTTTAGTGGTGCAGTACATGAATTGATCAAAAGTGTAGGTTTTTTGTCGCTGGCCTTAAATACGACAGTTACAGCTCTGTACAGGATGCCAGATATTAAATGAGACACTAAATGAGCTTCGTTGAACGATATTCAGTGATTCAATGGTTACAGCACCTTGACGCCCTTGGGCTCAGTTCGCGCTCTACAAGTCCAATATTCATTCATTGACAGCCGTCTCTCATTTTCAGCACTTAGAGCGATCCACGACTCACAAGTATTACACCTATTGAAATGATACGTCACATACCATTTTAAAACCAACTGGCATTTGTTTATAAATGGTATTCCATCCAAGAAACCTCAGAATGCAACAAGGATTGGAAAAGCCAATGGTCTTGCCCATGATAGATCTATTGGTCTATTGGCCTTGTCGGTGTTTTTCAGTCATGCTGTACAGCAGTGTAGCTGCCGTACAGTATGGCTGTAAATTAAAAAGAAAGTGTTATAACATGGTTAGCACTGGCTGCATCACAGAGCTTTTTTTAAAACTTTCAAACATGCTGCACAGCAGCTGTGCAGCAGTACAACATGTAAAATAAAATGTGACAAATTCAATTGCACTCACGTTGGCGAGAACTATTGGCTTTGCCAGTGCTTAGGGATACAAAACACTATGGGCGGTCAGATCTGGACTTGTCATAAAACTTTTTTTCTACTAGTGGGGCGAGGCAGGGGAAGGTGCACACAACAATGGGAGAGAAGGAAGAGAGGACAGGGCAAGAAATGATGGGGAAGGAGACAGGGGTATGGGGCAAGCATTAAAGGGGAGTGAGGTGGAGGATGGAGCAAGCAATTATGAGGGAGGGATTCAAATCAGCGAGAGAAACAATGACGGGTGGAGGGTCGGAGCAAAAGGCTCAAACAATAATGGAGGAAGGGAGAGCTAAACAGGGCAAGCAATGACAACCGGACAACAGCGCGGGAGGGGGTATGATGGTGAGAGACCTGGAAACAGGGTCGGACTGGAAACCAAAACCGGCCCTGGCAAAGTGCTCGGCCACCCCCCCTCCCCCCACCCCCCACCCCCCTGGGGGTTGTGGGTTCCGCCGAGCTCTTTGCCAGGGCTGGTTTTTGGCCGATTTTGTTACAGGGCCGATTCTGCAGCTGTGCTGCAAAAACGGCCCTGTAACCAAATCGGCCCCCAGGGCCCAAAACCGCCCCGCCCCCACCCGTGCGGCGCACCTGGGGATTGCCCGGTGCCCGCTATGGCCAGTCCGGCCCAGTCTGGAAAGCAGCGAGCGGTAAGGGGGAATAGGTCAAGCACATGAAGAGAAAGTGAAAGCGGCAATCGCTGAACAAAAAGAAGCAAGGAAACAAGAGTGACGATGAAGCCAATAAATGGTAAGTAATGAGAAGTAATAAGCAGGCTCGAACTCCTTTGTATGTAAACAAAATGCCTCAGAAGCGACAGCGCTTGTGCTGTCTCAGGTGAGACCTAAACACGGAGGACTTAGATCATTTTATGTCATTCATTTTACTATCCATTCGGCGCTCTACCCAGGTTCCCATCACATTGAGACAATTTTAGGCTTTCTTTGGGAAATGCATTCTGTGGTGTTCCACATATATCTCAGCATCGGCAACATCAGTCCAGAGGGACTATGAGAATTTGTGGGGAAGAGAAGGTAATTAAGGATGTTTTTCTGTTTTCAGAGGCCCATCCACAGTGGGTGCAACAGAAAGTATGAAGAAGACGGAGAAGTGTTAGAATCTATTCCACTGTTTAAACATTCTTGTCTGACTGAACTTATTTACAGGGGCGGCTCCTCCGCAATTGCGGAGGATCATTGCCCCACAGCCGGCACCAGAGATGATAAATAAAATGCTAATAACACAATGTTATTATCAATTGATTTATGCTGTCTGAGCCCCACAATAAATATAGAGTGTTGCCGGGCATGTCAGGGAGGAGTAATAGTGTGTGCTTATAAGTGTGCATGTGTGTTTGGTTAGCCATACTAGGCCGGCCAAACACACATTCGCACTTATGTTTCTCTAACTCAGCTGTGTTATACAGCCATGTTGGAGAAAAGCCACAGAAGCCAATGCACTGTCTGAGCAGCCAACAAGGCCACTCAGACCAATAATGGCGCTGCTCTCATGCTATGAGAGCAGAGTCTGGATTGTGTGTGGAGTCTGAGCCCTGAGGGCCTATCCTCTTCCGGCCCGATGAGAGGAGAAGCGAGGCAGCCATCAGCATGAGTGGTTCGGAGCAACAGGTAAGTCTTTATATTTGTACTTTTATTTTGTTTCTTCCCCCCTCCCCCGGTAGCCCCCTCCCCCGGTGGCCCCATACCCCTTTAGAAAGGCGGCCGCTACCACTGCTTATGTGTAACCCCTGTATGAACATGGTATTTTCCAGAAGTTTCCTAAAGGTTCAGAACTTTGATTTCTTCCTCAATGAGGTGTAGAGTATTCCACAAGGGAGTGTTCTTGTTATAGGCACAACATCCTTGGCTTACCTTTTAAATCCATTGAGGCTAGGCGTGAGCATCAGGAACTAACATAAAACACTTTAGAAACACAATAAGTTTAAGAACCAACATTTAAAGCTTCTATGTGAGAACAGAAGCTCAATTGAAGAGGACACATCTATTATATCTACCTGTTCATTTCAGACATGATCCAAGAGATGGTTCGCAATATCCAATTAATTAGACCCAGCTTAATTATGTGTGAATCAAAGATTGCGGCACATTAAGTCTCCCAAGCAACACTCACTTTAATTCAGGTTTGCCATCCCATTAATGGACAAGAGCAAACTAGAGGCATTCTCATCTCTTCACATTGATTCCTGATGCAGATATACTTAATATGTGTACTTGAAAAGACACTGGGTGGCTGTAATGAACGGGTCTAGGTGAAGCTTTGATTTTACATTAGCGTAATCTTGCATAATTATGATAATTTCACATTATGCTTGTTATGCAAAATTCCTGAAATTATGCCAAGTTGCATATTGCATGCTGATCACTGCAAAAATGTACCACAAGTGCACAGGAAGAACAGGAACAACTGCCTACTGTTTGTGTCACTTGTTTTTTTTTTTACCGTTTTTTAGGTACTAAATGGGTCATTGTGTCTATAATGGACACAAGGAAGCATTTTTCAGTAAAATATAGCTCCAAATTCCAGTTCGAGTAATATCATGTAATTTATCCAAAATGTCATCTAAAGCAAATTATGTGAGCTTCCCACATCACTAGTAATAAAGTTGCTCTGGGCGGGGACAATGGTTACCAAACTCTCCTGTAGATGAAGCAATGCTCCTATTCTTTAACCAACTCCTCAATGGATAGGGAGAGATTACTTTGACACCTTACAGATATTTGAGAAGAATGGAGCTTCTCAAAGCACCAGGGGTGAATGTGTCCCATCATTTGCCATTCAAAGACAGTTTTTCAAGTTCACAAGGCTTGTGTAGGAGCCGGGCTTTCACCAACCTAAGACACCAAATTTGGCCAATGAGTCTTTTCTCTGATAATTTACTCTAATCTTGCTTTGTTACTTTAATTGGCAGATGAAAAAAGGGGCAGTTACTGCTAGGTTCGGAAGAAGTATAATGTGCACTAGGCCTGACATGACCGCCTCGCTAACTCTAGTCCCAATTCGAGCTAACTTCAAAGCGCGAGATTCCATTTCAATAACTTCCATTCCCATCAAGTGCAGAAGACTCCCAAGGAGCAGAGAGCCTGCGCGCAAGCGATGCAGAAGATGTATCTGCATCCGCAGAAGAGAATTTAACCGCAGATCCCTCATTCGCCTCTCCCTCGCCTTGTCCCGGCTAATGCAGTCAGAGCCCTTGGAGGGCATTACCCTTCGTAACTGAAAGATGACATCTGCATATGAAAATAGACACAGATGAGATTTCCTTCCTCTGCTCCACAGAGTCCCAACTGAACTATAACAGACATGACGCCTATTGGATTATCCATCACGGGCATGGATCGTGTAACCAATGCCGCGTCTTACCACCGACACCCTGGCGATGTGCTTAGTTATACAATTCATCATTGCAAGTCAGTTGGAACTTTGTGAACTGTGCTTCCTCACTTTATATGTGCATCATGGGTATTAATGTCTGGACAGGGCTTTTACTACAGAAAGAGCTTAGTGTACTAATGTGTATTAGAATGTATGTGTTGTTTATGAAGTCTGTTTTGCCCCAAGTAGAAATACATTTAATTTTACAATGGAAATGTGTCTGACATTATCGAGCAAAACAAACACTAGCTTCTCTCCTCTGTAATCCTGAGTTTAACCAGTGAGCTCCAAAACTTTAAATGTCATGAAATTAAAAATTTTTGAACATTATTTATTAATAGAGTTTGTTTCTATTGCTTAAGGATCAGATGTTATTATGGAGTGGATCCATAGCTCCTCAAATACAGCATCATAAGTCACTCTTGAAACAGAGAGGTGATCAGGACATATGTCGGCATCCACAGCGCTGTCCTGCAACACTATCTACCATTTCACTACTTAGATCAGCAAGCCAATCCCGAACTGCAGCAGCCATCTTATTTTGAGATTGAAATCCACATATGTTATTGTATTTAAGCTCTAAACTCAAATGCTCCTTTACAGTTTTATAAGGGGAGTATTCACATAAACGTGTTCCAAACTTCGTCAGATAAAAGTAGGAACGTAGGCATAGATGCATCAAGGTCAATCCTCTCGCAAAGGGGTATTTTTGCAAATTGAGATTCCTTAAATGCAATGCATTAAAGTTTAAAAAATAGCGATTTCGCTAATAGGGCTCGCAAATTACCATGAAGTTGAACTTCATGGTAATTTGCAAAAACTTTGAAAAATGCACTAAAGTGCATTTTTCAAAGTTTCTTGTTGCGCACACACATGCCCTAAGGGCATGTGTGTGCACAACATATGTGCACAGATCAATTTCAGGGGTGCAACAGGGTGTCCTTTGGACACCCCTGCACCCTTGAAATCGCATTCTCAATTTGCGATTCGCTAATTGCGACTCGCAAATTGAGAATGTCTTCCCATTCATTCCTATGGGCCTCTAGGCCCATAGGAATGAATGGGGAGGTATTCCTTAGTTGCGACTCGCAATTTGCGAGTCGCAATAAAGGAATTTTAAGAAATCGCTATTTTTTGTGTGATTTCTTCATGCATTGCATTTTGCTATTCCTTAATAGCGAATCGTTATTTTTTGCTATTAAGGAATAGCAAAATTGGTTCATGAAGCATCTGGGGGGTCGTTTTTTAACTTGCATAACCAAACTTAGCAGACCTTTTCATTCACTTAAAAATTACTTAGTTAGTTTCTGCAACTTCTTAAAGTTTTCAAACAGTTAATGAAGGCACTATAAAATGTGCGGCTCTGCAGTCTGCATTGTAAAACTGCAGCTTCGTACAACAGCTGGAGAATATGTTCTATATTTTATAAATAATAAATTAGGTGAGCAGACAGATGTAGACTTATTCTTCAGAGAATGGCCTTTAGCATCATCATTTGTGGCACTCTAGATAACTCAGATGCCCTGCAAATGGTTGGAGCTCCCATCCGACCTGGTTTCAGATATATACATTAGTCTAAATTGCTGTTAGCTCTTTGCAACCTCCTTGCAACCTTGGAATGTAGCAAACTATGACTCCATGAACTGGCGCGTGCTCTTAGTTGTTGGTGTTTATTAAACGGCAATATGCTTTTATTGCTTATCACGTCACATACTGTGAGTGTGTACTGTTCAGTTCATGCTCTTTTCTGGCTGCCAGTGTTGCAACAGTAAAATTAATCTTCATATTTTGTCGAAGGTTACTAAAGTGTTAACCTTGATTTTTAATGAGGTATAAAAAGAACACAGAGCATTGCAGCAAGAAACTGCGAAACTGCAGTGCCATCTGAAGGAGTTTTGGGGCCACGGATGCAACATGTTTGGGGACTTCGGATCAGAATAACTTTCATTTTTTTGCCCATTTTTAGGTAATTGCAGCCATGGAGATACTAACAATATCATCTTGCGTCTGTGATACTAACACTTCTAATAGTTAGCTTGAACAAACATTGATCAAACCATTTATTGTTGTGTTTGGGTTCAGGCTTTTATGTCTTACGACAATATTTTACTTAGAGGTAATGTTAGATGTCTTCACATCTAACATGGGCTTCGATTGGAATTCATAGAGCATATTATCAAGCCCATTATCGTTGCTTTATCGGCAGTTTCCTGCCGATAAAAGGGACGATAATGTAACGCCCTTCATTGATAATATGCCCCTCAGTCTCTAACCAGCTCCTTCATTCCAGCAATTGGAAAGACGAGGTATGGGCGACTTTGGATATTTAGCGGACTGCTGCATAGTATTAAAATGAGGCAGATTCATATAGCATTTGAAATGTTAGCTTTAATTGCTGGATATTTATAATCACAAATACATCTCCCTCCAGAAATGGGATTCTGAATGCAGCAGTGAAATTCAAATCACTGCTTTAATGAGTTTCACCATTCGGTCGGGTGAAATATGATAATTTTCTCATCCTCTGCCTTGTCCCTCATACCCTCTTTCGATGTGTACATTGCTCTTAATAGAGAATGGTCTCCAACTCAGATGTATGATAGAAATGGAAGCGGCGGGGCACAAGAGATGGGCAAATAGGTAAAGAGGATCATGTGGCGAGAGGGTGAAGTAGTAGAAAAAGGGAGGACGCAATAGTGATGAGGAGAAGGGTAGGTGAGGTAGAGAGAGATGCAAGTTAGAGACAGGAAAAGTGAGATTGGGAGCAAAAAAACACAGACAAGAAAGGTAGAAATAGGAAGTGGCAGGGACATAGATATGGTTTTCAACTTACTTAGAGGGGAGGTGATTACACCAGGGAGAAGGAAATTTAGAGAGAAGGAGATAGGTGGGGTACACCAAAGGTAACATAGAAAGAGTTGGTTACAGAGATGCAGAGAAGAGAGATGCATGCACACAGAGGTATAAATGGATGGCAGTAGAAATATGGTTAGAGAAGCAAATTAGAGATCGAGCTGTAAAGGTAAAAAAAGGAGCAACATGGGATGGGATGCAGAAAGTTTGTGAAATTATAGTAGTGAGGAAGAGACAAAGATAGAGAGAGAGGGATGAGGAGTTGAAAGAGAGATGAGGTGTGTAGGGAGTCAGAGAGGAACAACTATTTTTGATAAAGAGTTAGTAACAGATGGGAGGTAGTGAAATGTATTCATAACATGTTTGTTTGTAAAGCACACATTCACCCGGTAGCATCTTGGCACTGAATAGCAGATGTTTATTGTTACCCAACTCAATGGTTCTCATTTTATTGACCTCAGAAGGATGAAAGGCCGAGTGGACCCACCGGGTGGACTCCCCAGGATTTGAACCTGTGACCATGAGGTTGAACACAGGCCCCTGGGGTGGACACATTAATCCACTGAGCCATCAGACCCGGCTCACACAGAGAGAGAAAGTAAGAGAATGGTAATAAAGAGCAGTGAGTTGAAACAGAAATGAGGAAAGACAGAAAGAACAGCGAGAAAAAGGGGGATTGAGAGATAGGGATTGAATGATAATTTAAGTGGAGAGGTTGGGAAATGAAAGGCGTAGTATAAAGAGAGAAATGAGGAGAGGAAGACGTGAGACAGGCAGAGGACAGAGAAGGAGATAGAGAGAAGTGAGGTACAAAGAGGTCACAAAAGAGATACAGAGGGGAGATAAACCAAAATATGACTTTCAGAGAGGAAAGGTAGATGGAGGAGACATAAAAGGGCTACGAGGGGAATAGCACACTGCGGTAAGGGGAAGAGAGGGCTAAGAGATAGGTAAATAGAGGCTAGGTATAGAGAGATGGAGCACAATATATTAAAGTGAGACTGAGAGGTGGCTTAGAGATAGGATATAGCGGTAGGCAGAGAGACTGGTATAGAGAGAGGCAAATTCATATGAGAGAGCACGAAAGAGGTGGGGTGCCTTGTGGTGTATTGGAAGGGTTGCTAGCTAGATATAGGTGAAGTAGAAAGTTAAGTAAGCTGAAAGGGATTTGTACATAGAGAAGTAGAACTAGTTAGAGAGGGGGGTAAAGAGCTGGGCAGGGTAGAATAGGAGAGGGGAAGTATAGAGAGAGAAATAACGATCATCTTGTAACTTAATTGCCATCAATGGCTGAAGTGTGAAAGTATTAAGTTTGAGCAGCTGAGGCATGTGCAACCCGCTTCTTTGAAGCACATGCTCAGTTGTAAAATTAAAGAAGAATCTGCGTTTGTAAGCGCAACTTTATTATCATAGTGTGAAGCAGGGCCGGACTGGGAACCGAAATCGGCCCTGCCAAAGTGCTCAGCCGGCCCCCCCTCTACCCTGGGGGTGCGACCGCACTCTTTGCCAGGGCCGGTTTTCGGCCGATTTTGTTATAGGGCCGTTTTTGCAGCTATGCTGAAAAAAATGGCCCTGTAACAAATACGGCCCCCTGGGGCCCAAAACCGGCCCCCACCCATGCGGCCGACCGGGGGATTGCCCGGTGCCTACAACGGCCAGTCCGGGCCTGGTGTGAAGAAGGAAGGTCCAGGCAGCGAGTACAACACAGGTCCAGTTTGTTAATCCAGAGGGGCCCATATACGTGGCCTCTTTCCTCCAGGAGCGTCTCAACCTTCGTCCATCTATTGTGCCTTTTGCTTCCTTAACCATATGCCAGAGCAGCAGTAGAAAAACTCCAATTGGAAGCGAGTACGAACATGGAACACACAGTTGAATCTCAACATAACATGTCTTCAGTAAATGAGCCTGTACGCGAGCATGATGGAGAACAACAAGCGGCTCACATGCAGACAAGGAAGTTAAATAAAGAAACTTCTCCCTGCAGCGTGGGCACCAAACACATTACCACACCATCTTCCTCCTTTTAAACAAAACAAAAAAAACCACACAACTAGTGCATGTAAAAAAATTTAAACTGAGCAGGGCAACCCACATCGCGAGCTGCTCTACCCCGAACCATCTCCATAGTATCCCGCTCTACATCCACAGCAGGTGCATCAAGCATTTTGGTTGACTCTACCAAATTATTCTCCACAACCTCCCGTGACGAAGTGGAGGTGAAGGCGAAGCCATTTACGACCACCCACCATTAATCATCAATACGAGTGAAAGGGCACTTTTTAGCTAAATTCTCAGCCCGTGCTTGTGTGATCTTCACAAGATGTATTTTTCTCCACCACCCTTTCCCTTCAAGGAACACGGAGCCTTCAGATATGTTGATGATTTTAACAAGAGACATGAATCTCGACTCACCCTTGCGTACCTTGTGTGGTTTCTTAACAAGTACCCAGTCACCAACTGTGAAAAGGAGTACTTTAATCACTTTCTTTCTAACAAAGAGTTCTTTGGAACGTCTTTGAGACTTTTGAACTGACTGAGAAACCTGACTATGCATTGCAGCATCACTTTGAGAGATAGTCTTATGTCTCAGCCAGACAGGACGTAAATTCAATCTGGGATCACGTTTCCCAAACAAGTTAAATGGAGATACTCCTGTGGTACTGTGAGGTGCAACAGAGTACACCCACAAATTTTGCCTGAGAAACTCCTCCACATGTAGACCACTGGATAGGGCATTCGTATGCCTTGCTTCGAGAATCGGTTGACTCTCTCAACCAGACCATTCGATGGGGGAGAGTAAAGTGCTACCTGCATGTGAGCAATGTGATTGACATCAATGAACTTTTTTATAATGGCAGACGTGAAGTGTTTCCCATTGTCAGTGACCAGACAGGAGGGCACACTTTCTGACTGAAAATCTTTCCTCAAAACTCTATTACAACTAAATTCGTGGGAGAACAGGCAAACTCGAAATATACCCATTTAGAGTAGTAATGAACCAAAACCAACAGAAACCTTTTCTCAACCGGCAATATATCAAAGGAACCTGCAAAATCCAAAGCAAACTTTCCCCAAAGATTCTCAGGTAACAGAGTGACATGCAAAGGCGACTTAAATGTTCTCCAGTGTTTATCAGAATGAAGACAGACACTGCAGGCGTCGATTAGCCTCACCAGCTGAGAATCCATGGTAGGCCACCAATAGTGTCGCTTCAAATTCTTGCATGTGCCACAGATACCCAAGTGCCCCTCATGAGCAATACAAACCAGAGTCTCACGAGGCGTAGTGGGAGAATGCACAAGTCATTCCGCATGAGCAGCAATCAATGGCAAATCAATGGTTAGTCCACAAAGATGTACAGCAATAAGGTCAGACTGCCCTATAGGCCAATCGGGCAGTATCTGATGGGCTGGTCTGACAGGCAGTGTGTGGGCAGGTTTTGTTTGTGGGCCTGTTTTATAGCAAGGTGGGCCTGTTTTTATTGCAGATTGTCCTGATATTACCACAAACATTACCTACAGCAAACAAAAATGCATGCTGTCTCACATACTTTGCAAAATACTCATACGTGTGCCTATAAAAGTTCAAAATTGGCCTGATTCGCAAATGTGCCCACTTTTTATCTATCTGGTTCGCTGATGGGGGACACTTTTATTTTGGCGCAAGGGCATAATTTTTGTCCCAGTCCAACCTTTTACCGCAATATCCTTCTCAAGAGTTTCATACAGAAAAGACAGGAAGTATTCACTAAGCAATGCAGTTTATTGTCAAAATTAAATCCTAAATTGCAAGCATTAAGAACAGGTGTGAGGCAATTGCCAATTGGAGAGGGCCACCAGCCTTTAGACCATGTCACCCTCTATCAACATCTCTTTCTTGTCATAATTGAGCTTAACAAAACACTGTTCATTCAGTCGGCGTGTGAAAACATACAATCCTCAAAGCTGGGTTGCAAAATTTGCAAATCTCCAGCTGGTCTCAGAATAATGTGAGGTCTGTCCGCATATGTCATGTCCCCTAAATTAAAAGGTCTAATTAACTGCCCAAGAGTGGCCACATACATACCTTACCAAATCATACACTACCGGTGTTCAATGAAATGCATACCACATAGGGTGGGTGGTGATTAATCATGTGAATGACTGAGGTTTGTGACTTGATGGACTGGGGTGATTCATGGAAAGCCCGGATATTGTTAGGTATATTTGAATAAAGTGAAATGAGTAAAATGCAGCTCCTCTTGAGTCTCCTGACTGTTGATGGCCAGCAGTAGTTTAATGAAAAGTTCATTATTTTCACCTCATGTAAAAACATCTCTGACACGTGATCCTACTTAACCAATAGGCTAGTTTCGTAGGGAAGACAGTGTATTTAAAATGGAACCCTCTGTTCCATGAGTAGTAAATATTAACAATGTCCTCAACACTATATGGCACATAGGCTTAATGTCTGAACACGAGCTATTGAAACCATCATTGACCATGAACCCGAGATCTAGGAACAATCCCTCTGATCAGTTCACAGTTCCATTTGGGACAGCTTTGAGGAGGGTCTGACAGGTTTTAGGGGAGGGAGGCGAGGTGTAAAGTATTGCTACTGGCTGATCCATTGCCTAAATCATACGAAGCTACACTACTTCACAAGAAGCTCTTAACAAAGTACATGTACAACTACAGAAATCAATGCAAAGAAGAGGATTTCTGGATCAGCAGGTACAGTTTCATGGGGAGCACTATCAAGGTCTGATGAAGTTTATGTCCATCTGAAACTGGATGCAGAAACCTTACAGCACATGTATTACACGAGCCAGAAAAAAACTCGGATATTAATCCATTCCTGTCACCTCTGACCTTCAAAAGACTGATTATTCCAAGCGTTCAATCTTTCACCTCTACAAGGTAAATATCAATTTACGTATGTTAACCTCTGGCCTCATCTGACATTTCCTACAGCAATAATGTACATAAATATCCATACCATTATCTTGAACACACTTTTCACATGTGTCAGCTAGTTGCACACATAAAAGGACTCAGCCCATGAGGCCTCACATACCCCGAAAGGGAAGCCATGCGTGCACGTGGCTTAGTCTCTCCCTTTATGCTGAATATGTTGATACGCGAGATGCAAACGGAATGCGTTCTTGGACTCCAGGTGACTGCTTGGCTTTGGCAGTTTATGTTAAATAACAACATATGGAAATTTTAAATAAAGCAACTTGAATAATATTTACATTGGGCAACGGATATTGTCTCATTTAGCCAAACCCGCTCCGAAACTTAGAGTCACACTCAGGTGCGTAGCTTCAAGGGTGGTGGGGGTGTTTGGGGTGTTACACCCCGCTAATAAATGTATTTTCAGAAGAATAGTTGGGTACAGAGGCTTTCAGTAGGGTATGTTGAGGTGTCTAGACCGATTTCAGCTATGATTTTTGCTCATACACACTGACAAAGACACACATTCACTCTCTCTCACCTCTGTTTTGAAAGCCGTAAGTTTTACAAAATATTGTGCTTCTATCATTGAGTACTCCTATTAATCTGTATTCCTCTCCTTTTCCACTGCCTCCTACGCCCCTCTCACCCCTGCTTGTCATTTAATGTATTTTAACATTATTTACCAGCGTGATGGTTGGGAAATCAGCTTCTTCCCCCCACCACTTCCCCCCAATCTTACTGACCAAGCTACGTCCCTGGCCACACTCTAGAAAATAGACGAAGAAACTCTGGGTTAACTCCCATTTTAAGGAGAGAGCATTTCAATGAAACACACAAAACCACGAATGCCACTCAGGTGCCTGCGTGCATGCAAGGTTCTTAGGAATTGCCTCTGCATAGCACCAACCGAACTCCAAAGGAAGACTAGCATTAAGCCTTCACATATTTTAATGCAAGCACAATCTAGTTTAATTTCTGATTCTTGAGTTATGTGTGCCTTGCAACATTTTTGCTTTTCTCGTGGGTATTTGATCGCGTAATTTTTAACCACAGGAGACTTTTTTGAACAGAAAGTATCTTGCAGAAACAGATGGGTACTATGGCCTTGAGACATTTTCTCTTCAAGTAAGCCTCATTTTGGTATTGCACGTGGAAAGCATTTTGCATAATGCACGCAGTTTTCACTTAATATTCGGAGTACATGAGAAAAGAGCCATTTTCCTCACAAATAATAAATATTTTCCATTTCTTGCAAAATCTCAAACCTAGATTCAAGCCCAGATCTCCTGTTCCAAGCACCTCAATGTATGAATGGACACACCTTTACCATTGAGATAGCCTAAACATTAATTAGCAGATTTTTATTCAGAGGGAAAGGTGTTTTTGCTTGACCCAAACAGATGAACAAGGCTTTCTGACTGGGACAGGTTAAACATAACACGGACTGTCCTTATAAAGCATGGACAAGTGATACTCATACTTCTAAAGTTTACCATCAAGCAGGTCTATAAATGGACCTTAGCTATGGCTCCTCCATCGTACAGTATTCCCCACAACACCTTCCGCACAGTCACCCACAACAGCAAACCAAAACCTATCTAAGTTAAATCCAACCCAGACCAGTTCATCAGAATAAGATAGATGTGATGTCTCATAGAAAACCAAATCTCGTGCAGACTACCCATGACACTGTTTTGCATGTGTCAACAAGGCATTGATGTTAGAAAATGTCAACTATGAATGTGTTTCCTCTTTACTAGGCTTCCTCATGAAGACCAAAGGTCACTTCTGGCGGCCCACTGCTTTCTTCTGATCTGATTGACATGGGTTGAAGTGAGATGTGAAAGGGCCTCAGTTCCCCTGTCCTCTGATGCTCCAAGGCCAGGAAGACATCATGCCAAAACAATTTCCCTGCCCACATTGGGCGTCTGACTCCAGCCGTTAACAATGCGGCGATTGAACGCAGGCGCTGACGCATTCTCTCACAGAGGGCACGTTGTGCGGCTGGTCTCTGCCATGAGTCTTTCATCAGCCTAGGAGCTGGCACGAGGGCAAAGCTGGGATAGCCCTTCAACTCTTTAGCTATGAAGAAAGGAAGAGGTCTGTGCCTCACACCACACAACTGTAAAAATGCCACACGATTTGTATGTGGTCAAGGATGCACTCAGTCATTCGACGCTAGCATTCCGACCAAAGACACCTGAGCACTTCAGGGGATATTTACTATTGTTTTGCGTGGGGGTGTATATGCCGCAAAGCAACTCAAAACATTGTGTCAACTTACTGTTATTAAGGCATGCAAGAAGAACACGAAATTGTGCAGTGCCTCGTGAGTGCCCATGTAACTCTTCACCAATCTAGTCCTTCATTAGGATATCTACACACATCCACTCCCTGTTACCTGGTGAACAAGCTCAAGCTATCCGGAGGTCCTAGACCATCGAGAAACGCTGATCCGTCTCAGGTAATGAACTCACCACCTCCAAACCTATACACTACCATTTTGCTGGCAACCGCCAACACCGAATTGAAAACCCTCCTCCTTCAACGATGCTTCAGCTAAGACACTCCCCTAATCCTCTCTGCTGTGAACATGTTCCCTCACCTCTTGGCACAGAACTGCACTACCTCCATTTCATCAGGCATTTACAACCTTTTCACAGCTGTACATACTTCTTATGGCATTTGATTTTCGATAATGATTTACCATTTTGTTATTCTTGACCTTATATAACAAATTGTTGGTAATATTTGGTCATTTTCAACCTTCTGTATCTATCCATGTAACAACATATTTCTACTTTAAAGCACTCTAACACCTCTGGTAAATGGGCACTCTATATAAAAATGCACAAATGAAAAAATAGTAAAAATGAATACACTTCTTTAGCATATTTTAGCACTCGTCTGGTCTGTAGGGACTGATGACATATTTTAGTTATTACCCTACTCATTGTTACTTATTTTATCAAAGCTGTGACTTTCAGAGTATGCACATATATCTACAATAGATTCATTATTCCACTGAGCTATACAAGAGACTCTCACTGATATATTTCTGTTCTACATCTTGGGAGAAAAAATGCAAAGAGAACAGATGATGGACATAATGTTGGACAAATCGAACATTCACCCTCAGTCACACATCTGTTGTTTTTTTTGCATGCCACACCATTTCAGTTTAGATCCAGCCATATGCAAATCAGTCTTGACCCTTTTCCCATGGGGACCAAAAACAAGCATCCTGGGTCATCTGGAGAGCCTAGCTTCCAACATTGTTCTTCTGTGAATGACTACCCTGACAGTCCTGTTTGTGCAGCACCACTTCCTGTCTCTTGTTAATGAAATAATTGGTAATGGCTTCCATGGCCAACGTCTAGTGTTGTGACCCCACTCCAGGACACAGGTCTTAAATGACCTTGACATTCCTATTGAGAATATTTGCAGGTCCTTGATAAGTCACTGCAGGAATCTGATGGTTCTCTCAACTGCCTGATTGATGACAAAAGAATTTTCTTGCGCCAGGACATAAGGTTGCTGGTATAATGAGCAAACTGTGGTCTTTCTCAATAGGTTGACTCCTCAAACGTTTTGAAGTGGTACATGTTTGGGGTTGTAGTGTGACATGAATGAGTAGGGGTTTCCATACTTCCTTTGTTGACACAACTTGCAGGAACTGTTTTCCAACTGACGTGCCAACTTTGACTATTGGCCAGGCACAATCCCTTTTATCAACTTGCTTGACTGCATCTGTAACTTTTTGCTTTAGATCACTCCAGGGTTTTAAAGGCTTTTTTGAGCTAGGACTGGCCGATTGGCAGGCCTGACCCTTTCTTTTGAGTCTTACATAGCAAACTTGGCCGTAAAATAGCACATTTAACCCCATCCATGCTGCCATCGGCCATTGGCCGACGGCTGCACTACCTCGCTGGTGCTGCCGTCGGCCAATGGCTGACGCGGCCCCACCCGTTTTGCGGAAGTGCCACACTTCCGCAAAACGGGCGGCGCAGCCAACGGGTTAAATTCTTCCCAGCTTACCTTTTATCTGTCAGCTGTATTGACTATTTGAAGCAAGCCATCAAGCTTAAATGCCTTTTAAACAGCTGACATGAAAAGCATTCAGACTGACAGCCATCAATGATGAGCATTTGCGTTGCTTCCTCATCATTGAATTCGCTGAAGTATATTGCTTGATGTGGCTTCTGAGGTGTTTAACAAATTTATCTATTGAGTCGCTTTTTAAATGAGAGGTTTTATTTGAAGGTCAAGCTTTAATAGTTACCATTCATTTTGGCATTAAAGTATTCAATCCAGTTCTTTATTTCGGTCTATTTCAGACTATAAAAAGCACATAAACTCATCTCACATTTAAAACCTTTTGCAGATAATAACAGTCAACAACTCTAAACACATTTCCATCATTTAAGACAGTCCTAAACGATATAAAATAACACTAAAATGACAACAGTTAAATAGAGGTCGGCTCACATACCTACGCCTGATACTCAATGCACTCCTAATATAATTCAACACTCTGGAGCATATTTCAGAGGAGCCAAGCTGTTGTAAAAAACCCAAAGCAGGTAAATGATGTCTGATATTCACCAATCCTAAAATGGGGGCTAAAACGCTATAAACAGAGGTGTATAAATTGTGCAAAATAGCATGGAGTGGGCACTAATTTACGAGGACAAATTATCACAAGAGCATCTGGGGTGGGACCTGAACCAAATACCCTGTGTGAATAAGGCACATAAAAAGTGTATAACACTCAATCTAAACTGGGTCAAATAAAACCTGGATTGAGAATTACGAATTAAAACAAGATATGGCTCCAACCCTGTTGTTGTAATCAGTTCAGAGTGGGCAATTGCCGTTTGTAGTGTTCGTGCCTTTTTTTTTTGTGCGCTTTGAAGGATTGATTAAAAAAATTGGGATTTTACATGGTCTTTGGACATGGCAGAGATCGATAAAGGATTAGTGTAAAAATCAATTAGACCCAGTTGTTCAAAAGACTGGTTAATATATTTCAACCAATGGACCTATCTCACTCTATATAGTGCTAAGCAATAGTTCACCACCTGTCTAGTGAAATGTGCTTCCCGGGTGCTCTAAATTTGAAGCCATAATAGTAATGGGGCAAGCTGAGTGGCATCGGCTAGATAATTTAAATCCAATTCTGCATAGCCTATGCATGTTGATACAGAGTTTGAAACTGATCAGATACAGCTCACAAATCTATTTTCAATTGTCACGAGTTGCTCAGCATTTACATAATCCCATCCACCGGTGCCATAAATACCCACAGGGATGCATTTACTTTTATATATGAGAGACAACTACTTTGTTGGCTTGCAACCAAGCCTGGATGAGAAGTCAAAAACTGCTTCAATATATGAAGACAACTTCTTTGTTGGCTTGCAACCAAGCCTGGATGAGAAGGGAAAAACTGCTTCAATATATGAGAGACAACTTCTTTGT
This sequence comes from Lissotriton helveticus, assembly GCF_964261635.1. Classification (NCBI taxonomy): domain Eukaryota; kingdom Metazoa; phylum Chordata; class Amphibia; order Caudata; family Salamandridae; genus Lissotriton; species Lissotriton helveticus. The sequence continues at coordinate 1,288,388,869 of NC_136061.1, forward strand.
TGGCTTGCAACCAAGCCTGGATGAGAAGTGAAAAACTGCTTCAATCGCTACCTGCAGTTGTTACGATCTAATATTAAGTAAATGTGCCCAGCTGCGACTGCTATCAAAGGGTATCCCCAGATAATTGAAAGAAAGAAGCTTTGTCAACTTTGACCTCATCAATAACATGATTCCTGGATTTTGCCTATGTTGGTCCCATGACCATCGCAAATGATTTAGAATTATCAACCCTTATGTATAAATCAAACATAATAGGGTAAAAGATTCCAGGAGTATCAGTTAGCAGTTTATGCAAGGAGTGACACATCATCCGCGTATAAAAGACAAGGAGCTGGTTGATGACCAATCTACTGCTTTCTTTCCCTTGATTAATTAAATATTGATCTAAGCCAATAATACAAAGTACGAATAAAAAAGGTGCCAAAATACAGCCATGACTTACCCCTTTATTGGAGTTAATTGGAGCAGTACACTCCCTATTCTTTATGTACAGTATTACAGTGCACTCGCCTAATCCGAGTTACGAGGAATGACTCAACTCCCATGTATTTCATCATGCCCCAAAGTTTAGAATGATTAACAAAGGCACAGGAGAGGTCCATAAATGCCAAATGTAAGGCAACACTCCTGGCTTTCACATATTTCTCAGTTATGAGGAATACATTGAGACATCACTCGACTCTACCCATCCCAGGCCTTAAACCATATTGGACTGGGGAGAGGATATTGTTAGGTTCTGCTGCAGTCTCTAAACAGGATAAGAATAATCTCCCCAGATTCTTGGAAGCTGATTCTAATATTGAAACGTGTCTCAACAGCTTGGTTCAGGTCTCTACCCTTTCTAGTAGATAGGATCAATAACTGCCCTCTTCCAGGATGGCACTATGGGGCAAATCATTGATGCACGACTTTAAGTTTTCATTTATGGCATCACTAAGATCCGGGTATTTTCAGATTTCTCAATAGCAAATGTGAAAATGAATTATTTGACTCCGACCCTGATTTTCATGCCTCCTTGTCAAATGACTCATCAAAAACCTCAATGAAACTTTCAAAAGAAAGAAAACAATCACCCACCTGGAAGCCAGACTGTGACTCATGTTGAATGGTGGAATGCTTTCAGAAAGAGGTCGTATCATTTTGGGATCAACTTTCTTTTGATATGGATTGTAGAAGAGGTAGCAGTACTCCTTGTGAGTGGCACACACTTGCTAGTTTCAGATCGTTTCTCACCAACGGCTGAGACTTTTGTGAAATGGGTACACCCTGAGGGTGCGCTACAGTTCCCTGGATGTCCCCTGTGCAAGAGTGTAATCATTTGCAAACATTAACTTTCTGTGAAGAAATATTTCTCTACTTGAAAATAGGTGTTCCTTATGCCTTATGCACTCTGTGAGGGTGTCCATCTGGTAGCATGGACCCCCAGTTTTTCTTCCCCCCTTGAAGTATGGTATTTTAATATAGGTTTTTGGTTTTAGCATACTAAATAGGCCTTGACACCTATGTTCTGTTTACGAGACACACAGTTGCATTTGTTCCAGTGCCACAACTGCATCTCTTTTAAGAAAATTGTAAGTGTTAAGATTCTCAAGTATCTGCCAAGAGTACAGATATGGTATCAGTTGTTATCAACTAATTAGAAAAACTAATGTGGGGTTTAACGCTCCCTTTTTTCCTTGGAGCAATTACAACATGAACATATCGAATGTAATTTAAAATGCAATACATCTCTTAATGCATGCTTTTGATTGATAGTGTGAAATGAACCCAAATCTAAGCATTTAGCTCACGAGCTTGAAAAACAGTGATAAATGTAATTCCTGATACGATGTATAATTATAGCAAGGATGACATTTGATAAACTTCCGGCTTATACCCAGCTCTCAACTAGAGTGCCTTTTATGATATGTCTATTTTATGATTAGGAGCACTTACACTTCACTACTTGATAATTGTGCTGATATTTGCTTCCTTGGACCTGCCAGGGACACTTCTGAGAGAGAACAATCTTCTCCCTTCGTGGTGCAGTCCAACAAAACGCACTGGTGTCAGGTCTCAGTAAGAGGCGTTCATCTTGGCTACAAAAGTGATTTTTCTAAAAGTGCCAAGGGCTGAAGCAGAAGCAATGAGTGGGGATGAGACACAAAGGACCGCTCTGCACTTCTTGGCTTGTAGGTGCATGGGATTCTGGGAAGGATTTAGTTCTAAAAGGAATATTCCTGAAGGGGGGGCGTGGCTAAGCGCCCGTGACGGATGGCAGCAGCGGGGTGAGGCTCCGTCTCCATCGGGGGATTTCGGCGGCTCCAGCCCCTCTCTACCGCAATGCTCACCTACAAACGACAGCGGACCCCTTCCGGCGCCTGATAAACCGCACGCTGCGCGCCAGCTCCTCATCCCGGCAAGGCGGGCTCCGTTTTCCTTCGGTCGCGGCTCCACCACTGCCGCGACCGCCATTTTGATGCCTCAGCCGGCGCTTGCCTAAGGAGCGCGCCTGACACGTCATCATCGGCAAAACAGTGCACAGCTCACGGCAACATCCCATAATTGCAGGAAATGACGGCGCTTCATGACTACATGGCCAGGTGACTTTCTTTTTCTTCTGGAATCATCCTCTTTCATTTTTATTCGAATTCCAGCATTCTCCTCAGCTTTGGTGGCCATTTTGCACTTTCCACTGCTTTGTTCAAATGCCACCTATGCTATTCATCTCATATTGATCGGAATGCGACCATTTCCTCTCAATTGCTCCTGACTTGGGTTGGATTTCACCCCACCTCCTCCTGTCATTGACTTTGCTGGGTTTTCCTCATTCTTGCGCTGTATATCTGCTCTACCCATTATTGGAGATTTCTTTTATTGTCGTTTCCATGGCGGAGGGTCCAGGCAAAACCCCTAAACGCAACTTCGTTAAAAACTCAAAGCTATTAACTGCGTTGGCTCAATTAGAAGCCTCTGCAGGCACCTCCAGTTGCGACTCTTCTCTCAACATGGACGCCCTCCCCCAGCCTGGAGCGAAAACCACTCCTAAGAGGGTGAAACATAATCCCCCGTCGCCCCCAAAATCACCGACGGCTATTTCCATGGAACTCCTTCTTGAGGAAATACGAGCATTGCGCCCATTTATGGAGGAGACCAACTCAAAGCTGCAAGTTCTAACTGACAATTGGTCGTTAATGGATACCAGAGTTTCTCATGTGGAAAAGGCTGTATCTTCTCTCCAGGAAGCCGCTACCAAATCAGTACATATGGATGTGAGGCTTTCCACTCTCCAGAAGCAGGTGGAGGACCTTGAAAACAGGAATAGGCGCAATAACCTGCGTCTTTACGGCCTGAAGGAAGGTTGCGAGGGGAATGACGCCATTGCCTTCTTCAAATCCTTCTTGCCCAAGCTCCTCCATCTTCCTGAAGGTACTTCTCTTAACATTCAGCGCGCACACAGGCTTGGTAGAGCTCCTTCCAATACTTCTCCTGCGACAAAACCAAGAGGCGTCATAATGTACTTTCTTGAGTATACTGATCTGCTGAAGGTTCTTTTTGCGGCTAAAGCAATACCTCACTTGAAATGGTCGGATTCCACCTTGTTTATTGCTCAGGATTACGCCAAAGCTACTGCCTCTCGTCGCAAAGAATTTCTCGACATGAGACCAGAACTGCGGTCCATTGGCGCCAAATATGGACTTTTTCATCCCTGTTTATTCAAAGTTACTTATAATAACAAGACAATGACTTTTGAAGATCCTCTCCGACTACGCAGTTTCCTCAATTCCTGTGGTCCGGCTGATATGGAATTCTCTGGCCCTTCTTCTTCCTTCCCGCCATGACTATGTTGCTAACATTTCCGGTCTTTCTTGCTGTTTATGATATTTTGTTGTTTCTCTAACGTTATGATATTTCTTCCACAGGTTCCTCAGTTACTACATGACCCTGTCGATCTCAGTTTGTGCTGGCTTATTCTTGTTCTCCAGCTGTTTAATCTACCGCTTTTCTTCTGTTATTTAGTCGTTTGCTTGTTCTAATCTCACTGTTTTCTTTTTCTCACAGATCATCTCATTGTGTGCCGTCGTGTCTCTCCGATGGGACGTCCCGTGACCCCGTTTGCTTGTCCTCCGTTGGTTGGCCTTTCCCCCCTCCTCTCGTCTCTCGTCTCCACTCCTTCCCTTCTGTTTCCTGTTCTTGAACATCCATCCCCCATCATTTATTGTAAGTACTACCCCATGTTTTTCTTATCGCAGTTTTTTCTCTCATGCTCTACCCTTTTAGTACTTCTATGCCTGTTTTCTTCTGTATACTTTCCTACTTTCATTCCTTTTTTCACTCTTTTCCTTTTCGAATTTTTTGAGGCTTACCTTCACTTCTGCTCTGCACTTTCCCCTTTCATATTTTCTTAATGTCAGTTCGTATTGTCTCTTGGAACGTTAAAGGTTTACATTCGCCCATTAAGAGGCAAAAGATACTTTCTCACCTAGCTAAATTCAATGTTGACATTGCCTTTTTACAGGAAACCCATTTACCTAACAGTGAGGCTGCTAAACTCCAAAGAGGTTGGGTGGGTACGGTTTTTTCTGCCCCTGGTGATGGCAAGAGAAATGGTGTTGTTTTGTTAATTCGTAAATCTTTTACTCATTCAGTGTTACACTCTGACTTTGACCCTGAGGGCAGGTGGTTATTTGTCAAATTATCCTCTAAAGGTGTCCCTTTCTCCTTGCTTAATGTGTATGCCCCCACAGGTGGGGATCCTATTTTTTGGAAGGCGTTTGCTTCCCGTATCACCGATTGCATAGATGACAATTTCATTTTTGCAGGTGACTGTAACCTGCCATTGGACCCCTTTTTGGATAGGCGCTCCAAATCTTCATTTGTTCCTAATAAATCACATAAACTTTTTGCCCACGCCATTTCCCAGCACAAATTAATTGATGCGTGGCGACTTTGTCATCCAACCGACGAAGAGTTTACATTTTACTCCCCGGTTCATCACTCCCAATCCCGTATTGATTATATATTTCTTTCCCACCATCTCTCCCAATCCCTTACCCAAGCGGAGATAGGTCCCATAGTTTTTTCTGATCACGCTCCTGTCCTGATCAACACTGATTTTCTACCGAAATCCAGTGGTCCTAAAAGATGGCGCTTCAACAATACCCTCCTCACTGATCCCAAATTTACCACCTCCTTTACTGAATTTACCAATGAATTTTTTGTTATTAATGAAACCCCATCCTTGCCTGCTCACACTGTCTGGGACGCTTTCAAAGCAGCTGCCAGAGATTTTATCCTCAGACATGTAGCGGCAAAACGTAAAATTGCTCGTCAGCGCACTAACGATCTGCTGTCTCAGATTAAACTCCTAGAGCATTCCTACTATACCTCTCATACTCCGGAGACTCTGACAGCTCTCGTTACTGCAAAAATGAATTATAATAAACAATCCACTGATGATGCTTCCCTGTACCTACTGAAATCCAGCTCAAAATTTTATGGTGGGAAAAATAAGGCGGGGAAAATTCTTGCCAATTATTTGAAAGTCAAACAAAATAAGTTAAATGTGGAGTCTGTTTTTGATATCAATTCCGTACTGCAACATAAAGATGCTGACATCCTGGAGGTATTTTCTCACTTCTACTCTGCACTTTATTCTTCTGGCACTCAACCCTCTGCTCACTCTATTTCCACTTTCTTATCCAGCATCCACCCTCCTTCCACCTTTCCTGTTGATCTGACCTCCCTTGAAGCTCCCCTTACCATTCCCGAACTCCGCACTGCACTTCATTCACTTAAAAAGGATAAAGCTCCCGGCCCAGATGGCTTCACCGTCGAATTTTACCAACACTTTGCAAACCTTCTTTTACCCAAACTATTCCACCTTCTTAATTCCTTCAAGACTAGTGATGCCTCCTCAGGTACTTTCTCGGATGCTTACATATGCATCATACCGAAGGAAGGCAAGGATCATCAACATTGCAAGAACTATAGACCGATTTCCCTTGTCAACATTGATTATAAAATATATGCTAAATCTTTGGCCATTAGACTTGATCCTTTTCTTCCAGATCTCCTTGGTCCTGAACAATCGGGCTTTGTTAAGGGTCGTTTTATCTCCGACAATACCAGGCTCCTTTTCAATGTCTTATCTAAATCCCCACGCTTCAATGGTTCCTTAGCTGCTATTGCCCTGGACGCCGAGAAGGCGTTCGATAGAGTAGAATGGTCCTTTCTTTTCTCCGTGTTAAAATGGTTTGGATTTGGCCCTAACTTCATTTCCCTTATTTCCCTCCTTTATGCAAACCCTAGAGCAGCAGTATGTGCCAATGGTCTCATTTCTTCATTTTTCCGTCTCGGTAGAGGAGTTCGGCAAGGCTGTCCTCTCTCCCCATTTCTTTTTAACCTAGCCCTGGAACCTTTCTTATCCAGAATACGTCAAAATCCGAACATTCATGGCTTCCCTCTTGCTCAATCACAAGTTAAACTTGCTGCCTATGCAGATGACATTTTACTCTTTCTATCGAATCCGTCGGTTTCCATCCCCGCTTTCCTCGCTGAAGTCCACACTTATTCCCATCTCTCCGGTTATAAGCTCAATAGTGACAAGTGCGAAATCCTGCCTCTCACCAAATTCACCTTTAAACCCGATTTTGCTGCATCCACATTCACTTGGAGTCCGGCTCATATCAAGTATCTCGGTTTGTACATTACTCCTTCTGTCCCAGATACTATTTCACTCTGCCTTACTAAATGTTCTCAAAAATTGTCTGACCTTACTTCTAGATGGCACCCCCTATACCTTTCTTGGTGGGGACGTCTCGACACTATTAAAATGATGCTCTCCCCAATTATCCTCTACACCATTTCTAATTTACCGATTTCCATTCCTGCCAAATTTTTCACTAAAATAAATTCCATACTCTCTGTATTTTTATGGTCGGGTAAGAGACCGCGTATGTCCTTATCGCGTCTCCGCCTCCCCAAATCGGAGGGTGGGGTTAATTTCCCTAATTTTCCTGCTTATCATAAAGCTTTCCTTCTGAAACAGGCAGCCGTTTGGCTTACAGACCCTGCTGACCCCCTTCCTCTATGGGCTGAACTTGAACGCCTTTCTCTTTCTCCCTTTACCTTTGCTGAGTACTTATCCTTCTCGCGCAAGCCCCAATTCCTGTCCACTCCAATTCATAAACATACCGCGAAACTACTTTTAGCCAAGACTCCGGCCCCTCCCTCCTCGATTACAGAACTTCTAACCACCACAATTTGGTATAATAATAGCATTCTTATCAAATTGAAACCCATTTATTGGAAAACTTGGCGGCAGCGTGGTTTAATCTGGGTTTCCCAACTTTTCACGGGATCTGCCTTCACCCCTTTTCCAGTTCTTCGTCAACTCTTCTCTCTCCCTGCCTCCTTTGTTCATAAATACACCCTACTCAAACATGCAGTTATGTCTGCCTATGACTCTCTCTCTAACTCTAATTCGACTACATCCCCTATCACTCCCATCTCTTCTCTACACACTCAACTACGCTCTCACCCATCAGCATCCTCCATATACCATTCCTTTTACGATCCCCCATCACCTAGGCCTAAATCCAACATTGAGGAGCAATGGGAATCTGATCTTGATGTCTCGTGGCCCACATCCCTGTGGGACAAAATATGGACCAAAATACGCAAATCTTCCAGGGCAGCCTCTCTCACGCAAACCCTTTTTTTCCTCTATAACCGCCTTCTTTACACGCCATCTCTCCTCCACAAACGTTTTCCCCTGACCTCCGACCTCTGCTGGACTTGCTCTAACCCCAATGCCTCACTCTTTCATATGCTTTTCACATGTCCTCCCACGCATGCTTTCTGGACTAAAGTCTGGAATCAAATTAACTCTATCTTTCATACCTCCATCCCCTTTTCTATCACTGACATTTTCCTTGGTTCACTTTCCTCTTCTTGGATTGATGTTGATGCAAATGTTCATATTGTTGATTTATTATTGGCTGTTGCGTTCCAGCAAATTACTGTTAATTGGAAAGACTCCAAGGGCATTACTTTTAAAGCTTGGTGGTTTAATGTATGTTACAACCACAGACTGGATACTGCATTTGTTTACCCTACCTCCCTGGCTCCGAAAAGACTTGCATTATGGCTCCCCGTTACCCTTTACCTAGATGCATGTGCCCAGCGCTCCGTTCACATATCCCCAGTTCAACAAGAAGTTTCAAAACCCCCTTGAACCCCCTTGAATAACCTTTTGTTCCTTCTTATTCATTAATGATTATTTATTTGCATATTTGTGCATTGCCTCTAATGTTATGTAGATTCACTGATTGTACTTTTAAAGTTTTAGCCTCATGGTTATCTCTCTGTATTTTTCTTCTCCCTCTCCTCCCTTTCCTTTTTCTCCCTCCCCTCATTTTATTTCACCGCACTTCTTATAATGCTCTCAGTTAATATTCATGCTATTCTTATAGTTTTCTCTTTGTATATTATGTTGCCATTATTCAATTATTTTAATAAACTTTTCTTTGAACTGAGGAATATTCCTGAAGCAGGCTGCTCATTACTTCTCTAAAATGCTAAAATGGGGAAGTGTAAAAGTGTTGTAAGGATTGGTTGAGGGAGCACCACCAATAGTAAAATGATTTATCCTTTCAAACACCCTACTTCAGTAGCTTAGAGGAAGAAAAAAACCTGCTTGGAACTGAAGATGGAAGACATCCTGGCACAGAAGGGGGCTTATTTATGAGCCCCTGCGTCACTTTTGCGCCACCGGTGCGTCACTTTCGTGATGCAGCAGTGGCGTAAATAATGTCCCATGTTGCACCATATTTACAAAGTAACGCATCTAGGTAGATGCGTCACTTTGTAAACCCCTGCGCCACATTATACCTGTGCCAGGTATAATGTATGCAGAGGGGGCGTTCCCACGCAAGTAAGCCTCGTAGAAGTGATGCAGTGAAATCTATAAGATTTCACTGCGCCACTTCTAGGACGCAAATGCATCAATATCTTACGCCTGCCTCATGGCATTCGTAAGACTGACGCAGGCACATTTCACGTGGGATTTACCCATGTGTAATGACCCATTTCTGGAGTTGCGTCACTTTTGTGACACACTCCAGCAATGCGTCATTTGTGCGCCTACAGATACGTCAGAAATACTGACGTATCTGTAACTCCTTGCGACATGATGCTTCATACTGTAATTATGACGCATCATTGATGTCGCAAGGAGGGCGCAATGAAAAGTGGCGCATTGCTGTTTTCTCCCATCGATGCGTCACTTTTCATAAATGAGGCCCACGGTTTCTTGACTTCCACCCAGAATGTTAGGTAAGAATGCACTGGTACAAAATTAAAATGTGCTGATGCAGAGTCAAAATATTCTGGCACTCAGGCTAGTTGCTGTGGTAGAGGTGTTTGCTTCGTCAGTGAAGTTGTGCAAGCTTCACATTGTATGCACTTCTTGAAGTTTGCAAAGTTATTCATGCCTATGCTGTTTTCTTTTGGCAATGATCTCCCACTCATAGTTCATTTACAGTGTTAATCTCCCACTTGGCCTTACTTTAGGTATTGGTTTTCTGTTACAGCGTTCACGACATCTGAAAGGCTATGACAACAGCTTTGTGAGGTTTTTTTGGACATGAAGAGCCACCATTTCTCCTACCTGGAGGAACGCCTAGATGAAGAGTTAAAATTCATGGCTACAGGAAACTAGATAGATGAATAAGGAGGTAGAATGTGCAGATATAGGATTATGCTGCCTCGAAGTGGAGGTATCGGTTCTTATGCAGGGTCAGCCTTTTATAAAAACCTCCATTTTGTTCTGGCTCTTCAGCCTGTGCTAACACCATTCATTTTCATGTTCTGTACTGTGCAGTACAGCACACAAAATAGGGAGGGATATGACATGCAGCCCTGTCCTCTGGTCCCCTGGCCATAGTTAGTGAGCCTGCCTCTTTGGCGGGAATCTATGTCTTGATAATGCAGCCACATTTGAATGTCAAGTAGCCCATCATGTATTTTTGAATGCTTCGCCTTCTATTATGCTTTTCAGAAGCAACCGGCCAATTCAGGGATGTGTTGCTGAGTAGTAAAACATAAATCTACTTGATTCACAGAAATTTTTCTCTGGTTAGTCATGACATTTTGAGATCTTCGTTCCACGGAACGCTATTCTTTTGATCAGTGATGGTCGCCGCACACTTGTTCTTACCCAGGGGTCCAGTGGTGGATGGACAATCAGTCCAATGAGTTTCCACCAGCTATGTCTGCTGAGGCACCACTGACACAAACATAGTGTGTCACCTGGCTTTAAATGAGGAAAGGGAAGCAAAGATTTATCAGAATGTGAGAAGAGCCACTGTATGGCAGTTTTGTCATTACCCCAAACTCTAAATTACCCCCTACATTGTCCTTAAGTTGTCCCAAAGTAGGAACTTCAAACTGGAGTTGAGTCTTTACTTTCACAGTGGCCCGATTGAATGAGTCTGGGGAAATACACAATCTCCCAGTAAGTCACTTTCTGTAACTGTGCCATCTAGTAGTACTTGAGCTTTGCCTAAACTTCGATTAAAATGACAAATTCACCTAAATAAAAAAAAGTAATAAACTTGTCAAATCACCTGTTTATGAAGACATTCAATGTATGTTTATTGAATATATAGCGCAGTACATAACCTCTTGGCTTCACCAACTGCGAGATAAGACGTTAATATGTATTTAACTGCAGAAAGAACAGCCTAAAACCAGTATGTACTTAAAATTGAGGTGTTATACGCTATAATAAAAAAAAAACTCATAGGACTAAGCCTGTTATTAACCCCAGTTAATATTCATTTTACTAATATAATAATATAGTATTTGGTGCTCAGGCATGGCTCCTGGAGAATTGAGCTCTCAGGCAGGTGATCGGCCTTCTTTAAAAAAAAAAAATTATATAAAAAAAAAAACATGCCATGGCTGGAAGATCTGCATTTCTAAAAACCCACAGCCGTAAACTTCAAAAGAAAGAGCTGCTGCGGAAAGTAATATATGATGGGCTTGACAGTGTCATTTTGCGTCGTGACTCTGGTGCCAGTGCAGATTGACCCAGCCTGGAGGTCCCTCAGTGCAGGGCCGCTGGGACGATCCGAGGCAGGGCCTATATCATTTTATGACCTCGGTCACGAATTAATCAGTGTGGCCGCGGCGTGGAACCAATAATATAACAAAAACATGTGAAGCGCAGTTAATGATTAAGGCATGATAATGGGGCAGATGTATCAAAATACCTATTTGCGATTCTCAAATAGCGATTTTTTGAGAATCGCTATTTTTTTTGCGATTTCCTAAAATTCCTTATTTGCGAATAGCAAATTGCGAATTCGCAAATAAGGAATCATTTCCCATTCATTTCTATGGGCCAGGAGGCCCATAGGAACGAATGTGAAGTTATTCTCAATTTGCGATTTGCAATTTGCTAATCGCAAATTGAGAACAATTTCAAGGGTGCTAGGGTGTCTTAAGAACACCCTGGTGCTACCCTGAATATTACATGTGTGCGCATATGGCGCACATACATGCCCTAAGGGCATGTATGAGCGCCTCATGGCACCTTTACAAATGCCAAAAAGTGCATTTGTAAAAGAAATCGCAAATTACCACCAACTACAAGTTGGTGGTAATTTGCGATTTCTTAGTGTAAATTCCCAAAACCTGAATGCTTCATACATAGCATTTAAGGAATCGCAATTTGCGATTCCTTAAATGCTGACACAAATGTTTGCCATGCGATTTTAATGATACATCGCATTTTCCGTTTTTTTGTCGCAAACGCTGCTATTTTGCGAATCGCAGCATTTGCGACAAAAAAAAGTTTGATACATCTGCCCCAATATTCGGTATTACATTACAATTGTATACTTGTATAGCGCTTCACATGAGCCTTGAGGCGATGTAGTGCTTTCAGCTAATGGGTAGCGAGTTACTCTTTAGGTTTTTCACCATGATTGAGAGCTCACCGGGGTGAAAACGGATTTTGATTCACTGCCCCATTCAAATTAAATAGTTTGCAAAAACAACAGGTGATGGACCGAATGAGGATCAATGTCACACATTCAACCCAGTCAAAAGATCTGGGTCCTAATCCATCGTTTTTTTGCACTCCACACCACCCTGGGTTAGACAATGGCGATATGCAAATCAGCTCTGACCCTGTGCCCCATGGGAACAGTCCAGTCCGAACTACAAAAGCCATGTCCTTCCCAGAACGGAATCAAGCATCCGAGGACCGGACCGGTTTCGAGGTAACACCTCTCATCAGCCCGGCTAGCTTGACTCCAGTGGTGTGGAGTGCCTGGGACCCACGTCTGGGCATCCCCAGTACACTTATAGCGAGTTTGCAAAAACAACAGGTGATGGACCGAATGAGGATCAATGTCACACATTCAACCCAGTCAAAAGATCTGGGTCCTAATCCATCGTATTTTGCACTCCACACCACCCTGGGTTAGACAATGGCGATATGCAAATCAGCTCTGACCCTGTGCCCCATGGGAACAGTCCAGTCCGAACTACAAAAGCCATGTCCTTCCCAGAACGGAATCAAGCATCCGAGGACCGGACCGGTTTCGAGGTAACACCTCTCATCAGCCCGGCTAGCTTGACTCCAGTGGTGTGGAGTGCCTGGGACCCACGTCTGGGCATCCCCAGTACACTTATAGCGAGTTTGCAAAAACAACAGGTGATGGACCGAATGAGGATCAATGTCACACATTCAACCCAGTCAAAAGATCTGGGTCCTAATCCATCGTTTTTTTGCACTCCACACCACCCTGGGTTAGACAATGGCGATATGCAAATCAGCTCTGACCCTGTGCCCCATGGGAACAGTCCAGTCCGAACTACAAAAGCCATGTCCTTCCCAGAACGGAATCAAGCATCCGAGGACCGGACCGGTTTCGAGGTAACACCTCTCATCAGCCCGGCTAGCTTGACTCCAGTGGTGTGGAGTGCCTGGGACCCACGTCTGGGCATCCCCAGTACACTTATAGCGAGTTTGCAAAAACAACAGGTGATGGACCGAATGAGGATCAATGTCACACATTCAACCCAGTCAAAAGATCTGGGTCCTAATCCATCGTTTTTTTGCACTCCACACCACCCTGGGTTAGACAATGGCGATATGCAAATCAGCTCTGACCCTGTGCCCCATGGGAACAGTCCAGTCCGAACTACAAAAGCCATGTCCTTCCCAGAACGGAATCAAGCATCCGAGGACCGGACCGGTTTCGAGGTAACACCTCTCATCAGCCCGGCTAGCTTGACTCCAGTGGTGTGGAGTGCCTGGGACCCACGTCTGGGCATCCCCAGTACACTTATAGCGAGTTTGCAAAAACAACAGGTGATGGACCGAATGAGGATCAATGTCACACATTCAACCCAGTCAAAAGATCTGGGTCCTAATCCATCGTTTTTTTGCACTCCACACCACCCTGGGTTAGACAATGGCGATATGCAAATCAGCTCTGACCCTGTGCCCCATGGGAACAGTCCAGTCCGAACTACAAAAGCCATGTCCTTCCCAGAACGGAATCAAGCATCCGAGGACCGGACCGGTTTCGAGGTAACACCTCTCATCAGCCCGGCTAGCTTGACTCCAGTGGTGTGGAGTGCCTGGGACCCACGTCTGGGCATCCCCAGTACACTTATAGCGAGTTTGCAAAAACAACAGGTGATGGACCGAATGAGGATCAATGTCACACATTCAACCCAGTCAAAAGATCTGGGTCCTAATCCATCGTTTTTTTGCACTCCACACCACCCTGGGTTAGACAATGGCGATATGCAAATCAGCTCTGACCCTGTGCCCCATGGGAACAGTCCAGTCCGAACTACAAAAGCCATGTCCTTCCCAGAACGGAATCAAGCATCCGAGGACCGGACCGGTTTCGAGGTAACACCTCTCATCAGCCCGGCTAGCTTGACTCCAGTGGTGTGGAGTGCCTGGGACCCACGTCTGGGCATCCCCAGTACACTTATAGCGAGTTTGCAAAAACAACAGGTGATGGACCGAATGAGGATCAATGTCACACATTCAACCCAGTCAAAAGATCTGGGTCCTAATCCATCGTTTTTTTTGCACTCCACACCACCCTGGGTTAGACAATGGCGATATGCAAATCAGCTCTGACCCTGTGCCCCATGGGAACAGTCCAGTCCGAACTACAAAAGCCATGTCCTTCCCAGAACGGAATCAAGCATCCGAGGACCGGACCGGTTTCGAGGTAACACCTCTCATCAGCCCGGCTAGCTTGACTCCAGTGGTGTGGAGTGCCTGGGACCCACGTCTGGGCATCCCCAGTACACTTATAGCGAGTTTGCAAAAACAACAGGTGATGGACCGAATGAGGATCAATGTCACACATTCAACCCAGTCAAAAGATCTGGGTCCTAATCCATCGTTTTTTTGCACTCCACACCACCCTGGGTTAGACAATGGCGATATGCAAATCAGCTCTGACCCTGTGCCCCATGGGAACAGTCCAGTCCGAACTACAAAAGCCATGTCCTTCCCAGAACGGAATCAAGCATCCGAGGACCGGACCGGTTTCGAGGTAACACCTCTCATCAGCCCGGCTAGCTTGACTCCAGTGGTGTGGAGTGCCTGGGACCCACGTCTGGGCATCCCCAGTACACTTATAGCGAGTTTGCAAAAACAACAGGTGATGGACCGAATGAGGATCAATGTCACACATTCAACCCAGTCAAAAGATCTGGGTCCTAATCCATCGTTTTTTTGCACTCCACACCACCCTGGGTTAGACAATGGCGATATGCAAATCAGCTCTGACCCTGTGCCCCATGGGAACAGTCCAGTCCGAACTACAAAAGCCATGTCCTTCCCAGAACGGAATCAAGCCTCCGAGGACCGGACCGGTTTCGAGGTAACACCTCTCATCAGCCCGGCTAGCTTGACTCCAGTGGTGTGGAGTGCCTGGGACCCACGTCTGGGCATCCCCAGTACACTTATAGCGAGTTTGCAAAAACAACAGGTGATGGACCGAATGAGGATCAATGTCACACATTCAACCCAGTCAAAAGATCTGGGTCCTAATCCATCGTTTTTTTGCACTCCACACCACCCTGGGTTAGACAATGGCGATATGCAAATCAGCTCTGACCCTGTGCCCCATGGGAACAGTCCAGTCCGAACTACAAAAGCCATGTCCTTCCCAGAACGGAATCAAGCATCCGAGGACCGGACCGGTTTCGAGGTAACACCTCTCATCAGCCCGGCTAGCTTGACTCCAGTGGTGTGGAGTGCCTGGGACCCACGTCTGGGCATCCCCAGATATGGCTGTTGTAGTTCGGACTGGACTGTTCCCATGGGGCAACAGGGTCAGAGCTGATTTGCATAAAGCCATTATCTGACCCAGGGTGGTGTGGAGTGCAAAAAAACGATGGATTTGGGCCCAGATCTTTTGACTGGGGGAGTGTGTGACATTGATCCACATTCAGTCCATCACTTGTTGTTTTTTGCAATTGCCGCCCTAAGTGCGCTGGGGATGCCCAGACGTGGGTCCCAGGCACTCCACACCACTTGGAGTCAAGCTAGCCGGGCTGAAGAGAGGTGTTACCTCGAAACCGGTCCGGTCCTCGGATGCTTGATTCCGGTCTGGGAAAGATATGGCTGTTGTAGTTCGGACTGGACTGTTCCCATGGGGCAACAGGGTCAGAGCTGATTTGCATAAAGCCATTATCTGACCCAGGGTGGTGTGGAGTGCAAAAAAACGATGGATTTGGGCCCAGATCTTTTGACTGGGGGAGTGTGTGACATTGATCCACATTCAGTCCATCACTTGTTGTTTTTTCCATTCAAATTAAAAGCAGGTCGTTAGATTATTGTGCCTATTAAAGACATATCTTAATAATGTTGAAGGGACAGCTTCAAATACGGGGCAGAGTCAAACTTCAGGATAAAAGAATAACTGTTCCAGAATTAAGTCGGGCAAAAGCATCATTCAAGAAACTCAAAAATGCCAAGGCTGTATACATTAAACTAGTTCCATAATGTAGGGGTGTACAATAGATTTGCCACAGTGCAACATCTATTCCAGATTTTTAGCATTAGCACTATGTACATTTTTTCCATCTAGATTAATTATATGTAAATTTACCTTATGTAGATATAATGAAAAACTGGTATGGACCCAGCCTCTTGTAGATGTATGCAGAGCACGGATGTCATAAAAATAATGGATTCGAAAATATAGAATTTCTAGGTCTCAGAGGAGTGTACCTACCCACATTGCCCTTACTACTCCTCTGTGGGGCTTTGAAGCGCTTGCCTACATAGGTAAATCGCTACACTGTGTAAGGTGTTTGGTTGGATATGTGTTGTCTTCGATTTGAACCTGTGTTTTATGTTGTGCGGAGGACTATCGAGGTGTGGCTATCGTGTTATGGGCCACAGCGCTTAGCAGTGTGGTGAATGACGGGTGTCAGAAGTAGGCGCTCAGCTTATGAGTAATGTGGCAGGTTTGTGCAGCTCTAGAGGTCCCTTCTTTGTATTTCTTTTGTTCATAGTCTATTTA
Organism: Lissotriton helveticus; assembly: GCF_964261635.1. Classification (NCBI taxonomy): domain Eukaryota; kingdom Metazoa; phylum Chordata; class Amphibia; order Caudata; family Salamandridae; genus Lissotriton; species Lissotriton helveticus. Next base: position 1,288,405,431 of record NC_136061.1, read on the forward strand.
GCTGGTTGCCGCACTAGGTTGTCCATTCTGAGATATTTTGTTTAAAGTTTATGGTACTGAGCAGGCACAGGCTAAAAGAAGCAATGGTGGAGAGATCTGCTGGGGTGGACTTTCTAACTATCATGCCAAATCTGATTGTCATTGTGAAATGCCAAGAAGTGGCTGTAGTATGGAGCTGGTCAGGATGTGCAGTGTTGGACTAAATAAGAATCCTCACTTGACCTTCGTCCTTGAGGACCAACGGAGTAGTTATCTCTAAGCTGAGCCAGAGTAGATGTGTTCTTTACAGCACTATGAAATACCAACCAGAAGGACTACACAGAATTATTTTGTTTAAAAAGGCATCATACACACAAGCAGGCCTTCAAGGGTCACACAGTTTTAGAGGTGTTAAACTAGTCCTGGAAAATGGTTTCACCTAAGTGCACGTGAGTGCACACACAGATATCCTCTATACACGTGTGTTGGTGCAGCGTAATTTGGGCTCCACCCTTTAAGCATTATAATTTACATTTATATGTTCATATGCAACATTCATATATAATGTGTGGCTCAATTTCACTGGCATTAGTGATGCATTTAATCCAAGTGATAGAATGTAATCATTGTAGTTATTAGGAATCCCTGCATAAACATATTTGGATTGATGAACTGATATATGTAATGATGTCTGCGTATTCATGTTTAATATTTGTTTTCATTATACATGCATATGTATGAATAATCGTGTAACCAAAGTGAATTCTCTTTTCAGTTAACTTCGCCTGACTAAGTCCTAAATTGAAGTATGTGTTTAACTTTGCAAGAAGGCTGTTTCTTTCCTTTTGCAGGTGTATTCAGGTGAGGCTCCTCTGTAATGGCAGAAGAGCGTTGCCCCACTGGTCAGAGTCAGTCACAGAAAAATAAAATGATAATAAAACAATAATATTTTATTTTTCTGTGACTGGCTTTGGCTTAGGCATGCATGTGTAGGGTGGGGCAGAGCCGGGTCATGACAGGGAAGAGTGGTGGGCATTTATAAGTGCGCATGTCAGTTTGGCTGACCGTCTTAGGCTGGCCAAATAGATATGCACACTTCTATTTCTCCAACCCACCTGTACTGCACAGCCGGATTGGAGAAAAGTTGCAGGCTCCCAAGCACTGTCTGAGCGGCAACCAGGCCACTCAGACCAATCCAGGTGCTGCTCTCAGTATGAGAACAGCAGCAGAATTGGTGGGGAGCCTGTGGTTTCCCAGTGACTGCTGCGAGAGAAGCACCTATACGGCCGTTGGCAGCAGCGATAGGTAAGGTTTTTTTATTATTATTTTCCCCCTAAATTGCCTGATATCCTCTGCCCCCAACTTTCATTTTGTGGCGGCTGCCACTGGGTACATTATCATTCTTCTCTGTAGCTAGAGAAAGACGCATTGTTTTTATTAGACGACTGATAGCAAGGCCTGAGGGGAGATAGCTGGCCTCAGACTCTGAGAAATAATGGTGAAAGAAGACCTGTTTATCACGTGCAATGATGGTGGCATGTTCAAGGCTGAATACTGCTGCCCCAGGTTTGATGAGATCAGAAACTTAAGGGAGTGTGTTGATGCTCTCCAAAGTCAACAATTCAGTTGTTTCTTGGTGGCGTTAGGAAAGATATGGATGTTTTTGAAGCAACTCGTATTTTAATTGGTGTTTTCATAGTGAATTTGGCAGACTTCTTCCAACTCTGAGAGGCAACTAATTTCTCGCTTGCTGGGCTTTCCCTGAAGTGTGAAACTTTATGTGGAACACTCTATTTATTCCAACAAACTTGTACTGAAGTTCAAATCAACGCTGACACTTTCTATGCTCTCTGGATTACAATCCCATTTAGCCAACATGTTCTCTGTCTATGTTTAGAATGGAAAGGCGACGTTTCTTTATGGAACACCTGTTTGAGATCATTTGTTTAACTCTTGTTGTGGCTGTTACTATCTTTTATTATCCCACAACTTAGTCAAATATTTCCGTCTGCAAACTATGCTATTGTATCCTGTGAATTTGATCCTATTTCGTCTATACACTGGACTGATAAATATTCTAAAATAAATTGCTTTAATGTTAACATTTGATTCCTGGTACTTATTGTGGTGTCATATTAGCTTCACAAGATTAAAATGTATTTCTGATGTTTGCTCCCTTACAGTGTTTCAAGTCAACTAAGAAAGGTCCATACGAACAATGGGGAAATATCTTTGATGATGTTACCAAAAGATTAAGGTGTATGTACCAACGCACCACCAGTATCATCTTGCCCTACATCCTGTCCTCTCAATCCTAAAGATTTTGCCAATGCTACGTTGCATATGCTGGTGATATCTCCTGAAGACCCACCGCAGCACTCAGACATTCCGCAATTTGTGTCTTAGGACAGATTGATATGAGGGGCAGGAAGATCCTTCTAAGTGCGTTTCCACAATGAGGCATTAAAAAAATGCAGTAAAATATATATGAGTTATTAAATATCTTCCTCAGAGTGGGGCATCAATCAGTGCTTTACTGCCTGGGATTATGTATTCCGTTTTTTTCCACACACTCTAGGAGCGATGGGGCGCAGGTGAGATTTAAGTCCAGTCCTGCCGGCTGTTTTTCATTTCGCTTCGGCATAGATCATTTCCTGCTGGAGTAATGGAAGCTCGAGGTGGCGGTGCCTGGGGAACCTGTCCTCAGACGAGGCGGGAGCACAAAGGCCTTTGCCATCAGATCAAAATGGCCGCCAGCATCCGGTGAATTTCATGCTTCACGTCAATGAGGCTGGAAGAGCCGGTTCTACGCCAAGGCTGAAGAGTAGAAGGGTGTCAGATTGTCACCCTAGAAACAGGAAATGCAGCTCCAGTGCAGGGGAGGGAGGTGGGAAAAATCAAATGATGCTGGGATTATTATTTGCGCCAAGCCAGCAGAACCACAATGAGCAGCAGCTAAGCTATTTTTAAACACAATGTACAGGTTTCAATCCTCTAAGCAGCAGTGCAAGGTCTCAAGCATGAAGTATGATCGAGAACACACAAGAGCACAGGCACGCACTTAAACAAAGGTGCAAATATGCAGTAACACAGGAGCATATCTATTAAGAAATCACACAGTGTAACAAGTCACCTTGCTGAACTGCATGACAGGGAAAGGGCAGGAATGAGCCATAATATAGCCTTATAGACCGCCGTAGCAGGCTATACCGGCTATTAAGGGCCCGTTGAATCGTAAAAGGCCCGAGCCGAAGGTGAGGGACTTTAACAAAACAGTGGGACTTTAATAGCCGTATAGCCCTGCTACAAAGGGCTATAAGGCTATTAGAACATTCTGCCACTAGAGGGCAGAATGTTCTAACAAATTAAACAAAGGGTTCTCGAAGCTCGAGGGGATATAAATCCCCTCGAACTTCGAGAAGCCTTTGTAGAACATTGGAATGTTGCTCTGCGGGCCTTTACCGGCCCGTAGAAGCAGGGAGCACTCCATTGTCTGCAATGGAGCTCCCAACATTCCAATGTTCTAATTAACAATATATGGTGCATTCCTGTCTTTACCTGTGCTGACACACAATGTGCTGCCTAGCTCCAACGCCAACACCATTGCACCATGGTGCAAGGGTGCCTACATTGTAAGCAGGATTGTTTTTGTGGAGGAAGGGACACCTTCCTGCACAGAAACAATCCTAAGGGACACCTTCCTGCGCATAAACAATCCTAAGGGACACCTTCCTGCGCATAAACAATCCTAAGAGGCATTTTCCTCTTTCTCTATGTGTGCTGCAGAGGGCAGCACACGTGAAAAGAGAAAGTAACACCTAGAAATAAAGATATTTCTCCTCATTACGCCTCACCTGGGGTGGGGTAACACTTTTATGCCTTCCCAAGTCTACCACTAATGGTAAATCTGGGAATGCACCAAAACCCATGGGTGGATGTGTGGGAACACCCATGCTCTCGGTAAACAACCTTTACCACGCAACTTTTACCACGCAGTGCCTTTACAACGCAACTTTTACAACGCAAACCATTACAACGCATTGCGCTGGGGGGCGCTCTAGGGTAGGAAATAGGTTTAATGTACTATCCAACACCTTCCCTACTATCCACGGGGACTGGAGTTGGAATAGTAAATTAAACTATTCACTATCCAGCACCTAAAAGCACTATGCGTTGTAACGGTATGCGTTGTAAAAACTGTGTTGTAAAAGCATGCGATGTAAAAGCATGCGTTGTAATGTCATACATCCATGCTCTCTCTACCCATGGAACGCCTCCCTGGGGCAGAGTAATGCAAGGCAGAGATTTGCACTTTGTTGCGTTACTCTAGATTCATCAAACATGCAAGTCTTGTAAGGTAGCCTTGTATGGCTTGATAAGTCAAACTTGTTAGTTGCAATGCCAGTCTTTCATAAATATGTCCACAGTTCAGAAAAATCTTGAAAACAATGATCATTTGATGCTGTGATATTAAATCAGTAACAATGATCTCCGGTTGTTGGTTTCGCTTCAGGATGCTGCATAGTTGCAACTATGATGCTTATTTTGTGCAAGTGTGGTTGCAGATGGTGGGGGGCTTTATTTTTGGGATCACAGCTTTTTCTTCTTAATAATACTTTGAACCAGAGCATGAGCAGGAAAGGCCGAAAAGGGATAGCCAATGAGGAAGAGAAAGATGTGTAAAAGCAGTGACAAGAGGAGAAAGAAGCTTTGATATTCTCAACCCAGCATTTCAGCTCTTGCATTTTCTTGAACAAATTAATCACTAGCCTGTAAGGTATGTGCAGAACATGAAGCCTATTTCATGGCTTTTAAATTGCAATGTGTTTATGATAATCCATTACGGTGTAGTTGGCATTATGTGAACATACAGAAATCAAAAATGAAGAAACCCTTCGGGGGAAAATAAGAAAAACTACAGGGACCAATATGTATTCTTGAAATAATGGTGAAAAATAAACATAAATAGATTTTTGGTCATTTAAGCAGGCAGAGGCTTCCGATATGTAGGATTATGGTAACCTGTAGGAGCAGGGTGTCGGGTTTAAGGCAAAACATAAGGTAAGCATTATACTTAGGGGGTGAAGCCTTTATATAATTTTGATTTTTTTGGGGTCATAATTGTTTATTCACGATTGTCAATGTAACTTTAAATAGATTATTTTTAGTAAAATATTGGCCATTATAGGTTCCTAATTAATGTTCGGTTGTATTTCTCTTCATCAATTAGATGCAGTGCAATTATGCTTTAGGATGTTCTATAGGTTACTTTTTATAGTGTTGTATGCGTGGATCGTGTGCCTTAAAGTGCGTGCGGTCAGTTTTCACAGTAAGGGTGGCCTTACAAGTAATAGGAAGCTATGCTAAAGCCCTGGCAATGGAAGACCAATGAAAGTCCTCATTCGCTCCCGGCCCTTGATATACATGTGAACATTGATGTATGCATGTGTCATTCCAAAGATGCGTTGGCACTGTTCTGTCTATGCAGGGCGTGACTGAAGTGAGACTGCAATTATGTTAACTTCAGTGTCGGCAAATGACGGGTGCTTGTTAATATGGAGTCCATTTTGTAGTGAAAGTGATATGCACAGAGCAAATTTGCGCACATAAGGGAAAACACCATCCGCAGGAATCTGGTGCTGAAGGATTGTGGTTACATCAAACACAGGAAGCCCTAATACCCAAACCCGGGGCAGATAAATGTTAGAATTACGACAATGGTTCAAGCAGAGAATGACATAAAAAGAATCAAAGTTTTACATAAATGCAAAAAATGGTCAAATTAGGAAGCAGTATATATAGGCCACATCAGAAATCGTGACAAAATGAGAAAATTATGAAAAGGTACCCATAATAAATCAAAAAAACTATAAGTACTGCATTGCCTTATTGCCATTTTATATAACCATTCTTTAAGTAAAAGAAGTTTTTGCTGTACTTATTGTTTGTTTTATTTTTATTTATTATGAGTACCTTTACATGATGTTCTCATTTGTTCACGATTTCTGATATGGTCTATATTTACTGTTTTCTAATATGATTATTTTTTGTATTTATGTAAAACTTTTTTCTTTTTTATGTAATTTTGTGCTTGAACCATTGTCGCTAATGGATTGTGGGCACGTGGCAATGGTAGAGGGTAAATTCACGGTGCCCACTGGCTGCTGTGTGTTTCTTAAGGGGGCTTGTCTGACACTCTAAAAGTCACTGTGCACACAACTGTTCCACTATCTAAAAGACAAAATCCAAGCACCACTGCAGACAGAGCACATACACTCCAAAGCTCTGATACTCCGTGTACTGAGGGATCACCACCAGAACAGTACCAGCCATAACAGCAAAGAAACACAATCATCAACAGAACACTAAAACAGACTGCAGTTTGTGATGTAATCCTCAAGATATCCGCATGAGTGTGCGTGAGTTGAAGACTGGTGCAAGGTCACACTAACGTGGATGGTTAAATCTTCTTTATGCAGTTGGCAGGCATGCGAAGGCACTGTATGATCGTGTAGATGTTTACAGATCCTAATACTATAAAGCTTGGCTGTTTCAAGGAGTGGTTGTCAAACTAAAGTGAACCTCAACTAATCTGTGGTTTGGAAGAAACATTGTGCAGGTGTAAATACGTGGCTCTGAAGTCATAGTGCACCTATGAGATTCTGTGCTGCTCATCTGCGATAGTCCCATGTCACTGAACGATTACTGGGTCAAAATTACAACCTGTTGATAGAGGTCAAACTTCCTTGATGAATCTCCTAACAGGCCAGGCTTTTAAACACCCAGGGCCTCATTTATGAAAACTATCACATTGAGCGACAAATCAGCGATGCAACAGTGTTCACTGCGTCCTTCTTGCGACACAATGGATGCACCGTATTTAGTGTGTGGCACTCCATATAGCAAAGAAAGACAGATGCGTCAGAAATCCTGACATATCTGTGGGCGCAAAAGTCACGCATTGCTGGAGTAGTGTCGCAAGCATGACGCAACTCCAGAAGTGTCGCAGTGAAATCTCAGATTTCACTGCAAGACTTCTACAAGGCTTTCTTGGAGGGGGGACGCACACCCTGCATATATTCTACCTGGTGCAGGTATAATGTGGTGCAAGGCTTTACACGGTGATGCATCTTCTTAGATGCGTCACTTTGTAAGCGCAATGTGGCGCATTGTTTGTGCTGCTGCAGCATCACAAAAAGTTACGCCACTGCGGCACAAAAGTGTTGCAAGGCCTTCATAAATAAGGCCCCCAGATTGTTCCTCACCTTAGGAAATGCTCTAGCCCACTTTAGTTTGGACTATGAAAATGTAATATACCTGGCAATCCCAATAAAGTTACTCAATCGACAGCTCATCTAGAATATGGCTGCCCACTTTGTTACTGGCACCGCTAGAAGCACCAATTGTCTCTTTATTTGATAATGGAGCAGATTACGGCCATGACAGGTGTCCTCAGTGCAATCTACACTAAAGCACCGGTTTCCCTAGACAATAATTCTCCCTTCATCTTTCTGTTCACGCGATGGGATCTGCCAACCATTGCTTCCTAGACATTCCTAGAGAGTGCACCGCTGCCTTTTGATACTGTGCCTACTCGACCAAACCAGACAGTGGAATAAGCTGACTTTGGCCCTTAGTTCTGAACACATTCTGCTCCATGGCGGGTGACTGCTAAAACTTGGCTTTTTAATTTATACCTTTTATTTTTTGCTATGTTTCTTTGAGATTGTACCCCTGAATGTTTGAATTCTCAGCGTCAAGGAACCTCAGCAAAAATTTGCATTAAAAAAATAAATTTAGCAAAATCCACGGTCAATAATGATTGACTAAGTAGAAAGGATATTCCTGCTTTCCACGTGAACATAAAAGAAGGACAGAACTCCATAGGGGGCTTGTCAGTTTACATTCTGCATGAGCTGTAAATGGCTCTTGCCCAGCTCTATCACGTTTTACTGACGTAGTATTTTACGAACTGTTCCAAAATCTTTGAAGGGTAGACATCATGGAATAGTGTTTGCACTCATATTTAAGCGTGGTACTTTCCACGGGGAAAATGTGTTTACCGCACCTTAGCAAAGCAATGACAGTTGATTACCAAAGCTACCCAGCAACATGGGCCATCAGGTTAGAATGAGCCACTGGGACAGCATTGATCCTTTAGAAAGTCATAACCTCTATGCACTATTAGGTCACTGTGGGTGGTTTCATTAAGATGGCTAGAAATAAAAAAATAAATGAAACTGGTTTTTCATAGCTTGTCATATCACTTCCTTAAGCACTTAAAAAAAAACGAAAAAACAGTTGTTTCAATTATTCATATTCCTGGGACTCGATTCGCCAACCTCAGCAGGGTGTAGGTGATCCTGTCCATTCGACCTCTATGACATGCAACGGCAGATATCAGCAGTGAGAGCTTTACTGCAATGAGCTATCTCGTCATCTTAAAGAGCCTACTTTCCAGCAAGGACGTGTAGAGCCTGGCTACTGGAAGGTGGAAAAGGCACGCGATTCTGTAACTTGAAATACTTGGCCCTATCCTACCATGTTACTACTCTGATGTGATGTTCACAGGTGCTGTTATGAATGGAAACAGAAACCCCCCAAAAAAGACACTTGTCCTCATTCTTGTATGTTCTTTTTCTTGTGATTCCTAAATTGTTCCCAGTGGATTTGAATGGATAACTTTCAAGAAAACTAGGAAACTGCTTGGCCAAGCTAGACAAAGCCTAGGCTAAAATTACTATAGCACACGTTTATAGGATAATAATAATAAAGAAATTTATAAAGCGCATGGTTAAGCCATCTCGGCGTAATCTATGTATAGGACTTTCTTGGAGATTAATAACAGGAACTCAACAGTAGCATCGAGTATAGCACTGGGCTATTTTGTCAGAGCATTGCTTTCTGTAGACAATCTAAACACACATGTCCAAGGGGTTCACGCTAAGCTGTTTGCTTTCTCATGGGACATGCACAGGACTGCTTCCCATCAAAGGAAGAATGCTCACACAGTAGCTTGGCAACAGGGCGCATTCAGCACACGTCCTTAGTTTTAGTGGAGACACATTTGCTGCGACGCTTATACTTTATGCAAATCTCATTATTATTAAAATATACAAAGTGAATACTATTTATATGGGCATTCTCTAGAGACGGTGAAATAAGTTCTTCCCTGAGGCTTTGAAAGTACTGCATTCCGCTTAATGCAGGGACATGATGTATGGAACTTTTTGAAGTGGGTGGAAAATCTTTCATGCGACCTTTCAAAGAAAATCTACCAAGCCAATGAGAGGCCCGAGGGAGAAAAAACACCACTGCAGGCAAATGTGTTATGCGTCTCTACAAATAGTCACAAGGTAGTGTCATTACCTTTACGTCCTTATTGTCCATGTCCCCATGAGGTGTAATCCAGCCATCGAGACAGAAAAAGGAACAGGAATGCTTGCAAGACTGCCCCTCCCTCACAGGATACACCTTACCTAGCATTCCTCCTGTTCTTTTTTCTGTCTCTTGCAGAGATGGGATGAGGTCGTGGACATCGGCCTATGCTGGGCTTGGGCCACGATGCTTACCCACTGTATGTTTGAGGTTTGTTGCTTTCTTGTTGATTTTTCTGGGATCAGGTGCAGGGGAGTTCATGGATTCTCACCAGACAGCAGGGCTACCAGGCTGCTCTGCAGTGTCGGAAATGCTGGACTACATTTCCTGATTGCGGGAGGGCGCACGCATGAGGCCCAAGGGGAGTTCGCGCATTGGTGGGATTGTGTTTCCTCTTTGATGACGTTTGGCAGTGAAAGGTGAGCATTTAGTTCATTAACAAACGGTAAGTCCACGTAGCGGATTGCGTTTTTTCAGCGCAATTGCCTACTTCTACAGCATTTTACTAACTAATTTTGGTTGCAGTGCTTGTTTGATCTGATGATTATGGGCAACATTCAAGCAAGAGGAAGCATATAGAGGCTTCTTCTTCATATTCCTCGAGGTCTCCTCAGCTTAAAAAATTGAATACGGACGGGGAGGAGGAGAGTTTGAAGTTCCTGATTAGTGATACCTTTTTTTATACTTAAGGCTGATAAGGCTCCCAGTAAAGCTCCTGTGAAGAAGGGCTCTTCTCATGGTTTTTCTCATTCTGAGGAAGAGGAGTTTCAGACGGCTGAGGACCAGAAGGGCAAATATTTTGGGAAGACCTGCTACCAGATCTCATGGCCTAAGTCAAGCTAAATATGGGGTTTCCTGTGGAAGAGGAACCGGAGACATCCTCTTCTAGTGGCTTGTTACGTCAATTCTAAAAGTCATCTCAAATTGATATGCCGGTTCTTTCTTTCATTATGGCTGTTTTAAGGAGGGAGTGGAAAGATCCTGATACGATTACGATGCCCTTTTACATGGCTAAGCTGCACCCTTTGACTTATACGCAGAAATCTCTTCATGACAATATGCCAATTGACTTAATTGTGGGATGTCTGGTGGGGAGGACTTTGTTAATTGAGGACGCTGTCATCAGTGATCAGTCCGAAAAAATACTTGAAAAGAAAGTTTATTAAGGGGTTCATCTAGCTCTCAGAGCTGGGATCTATGGGATTTATACTACTCAGGCGCTTTACAAGTACTCTGATTGATTGATTGATTGATCTCGGATTTCAAACAATTTTTCAAGGCTATTGAAGCGGGGACAAAGTGCTCTGCTCTTTTGGAAAGGTTGGAGACAGAGATTGAGTCTGACATTTTATTTGATATTGACAGAGCCATGGCCTTATCAGTGGGTGCATTTATTACTGAAAGGAGTAACCTAGTACTTAAGGATTAGAAAACAGATTCTGCCCATAGAACATTGGCTCTTAGAATTCTTTCAAAGGTACTCATCTTTTTGGGGCAGAGCTGAAGGACAAGATTCATAAGCTTTTTAAAGAAAAGAAAACGGAACAACCACCACCACCATCATCCTGTCCTCTCTCTGAAGTCAAGCTAGCAGCCTGGGAATCAAAGGAATAGGGGGGAAGGCATAATGAAGACGATTTTGCCACTGCTTTGTCAAAGCATCCCCCCATACCCCCTTCTGAGCTACACTGGAACTGAGCATTGATCTGAGAGGCTAACAGATCCATGTATGGGGTACCAAACTTCCTGCAAATCTGTTGAAACATCTGAACAGACAAATACATTTCCTGCGAGGACAGAAACACCTGACACAGGGAGTATGCTAACACATTGTCAGAACCTTTGAGGTGGATCACTCTCAGGGAAAAAAGATGACCTTCCGCCCACTGAAACAATGTCACTGCCACCTGATCCAGAGACTTTAACCTGATCCCCTCATCGTTGTACAGATAGGCTACTGCCATCATGTTGTCTGACTGGACTACCAAATAAGAGCCCTGCAGTATATCTTGAAAATGCATGACTGCTCTCAGAGCAGCAGTACGTTTTCTCCAGTTCGAAGAACGTCCGCTCTCTTGAATTGACCATCGTGCCTGTATGAGATCTGAGTCCAATGTAGCACCCCTTCCAAAACAGCTTGCATCCGTTGTCAGTACTTTTGGATGTTCTGGTTGCAGATCCATGCCCTTGGTTAATCATTCTGGAAGAAGCCACCATCTTAACTCCTTCCTGACCTCCTACATCACTGGAACCTGGATCTTGAAATATGCTGACTTGGGATCCCAGTAAGCATGGAGAGGGTGCCATAATGGCAGAACTGTAAAGACAGTTGCTGGCATATGACCCTGTAACTTCAACCATTGCCTAAATGGTAGAGTGACTTTGGAATAATCTGCTGAGTTAAGGACCTCAAAATCATAACCCTGGAAGCTGGAAGAAACACCATGTTCAGATCTGTCCTGAATCTTGCCCTAGAAACATAATGTTCATTGTTGGTGACTGAGTGCACTTCTCCCAGTTTAGAAGGAAACCATGTGACTAGATGGCCTCCAACCACAAAATGGATGCGCTCTTTGACCTCGGTTGGTCTCATGATACATTTACTTACAATATTTCAAGGAAAATTATTTCTGAAAATTAGTTGACATTTTCTTCCAAAACTTATATCCGGGCAACACACAGCTGTCAAACATGCTGCTTGGCTCTTCCAAGTCAATTTTAAGCCATCTCCATCTATCTTGCTAGTTTTATAGAAATAGGGCAATACTTTCGCCTCCATGCTGACCCATTTGAATCCTCCCGTACTCAGTGCCCCTGTGATATTTTATGGTTTATGTACCTTTTCTACTGAATTACCGTGGGGTAGGATATGTATTATATATAATAAAGAATGATAGGCACCAATGGTCCTCCCCTTACACATTGTATATGTAGAGCTATAGGAGTAATTCTGGAACCACGATCAGTGTGTTGAACTACCTAAATGTTCTGTGAATTGAAGGTGGTGAGTTTGAATGTCTGCAAGACTACTTCTGCCTTCCATCTTTCCAAGGTAGGCAAATCAAACACTATTAAAGTAAACAATAGTAACACTATTTATTTAAATACTTACTAATGACAATTGTGATTTGAGTTTTGTATGAAAACCAAGTTGTTAATTTTGATAATATTAATAATGATATCGATTTCTCACAGCACGGAGACATGTGATGTGCTTGGAATCCAAAGGTGAAGGGTGACAATTGAACAGTGGCGGCTCCTCTGCTAAGGAGGAGGAGCGCCGCCCAACTGATCAAAAGGAAAAATAAAATGAGAACATTGTATCGTTATTATCATTTTATCTTTCATATTGCAGTCATTGGCTGGGTGGGGCTGGCCAGAGAAGGGGGAGGAGTGGTTTGCACTCCCTAAGTTCCTCTGACTGTTTGACCGGCCCTCTTGGGCTGGCCAAACTGTCATGTGCACTATGCATGTTCCCTCTCAGGCTACATTACACAGCCTGGTGAGGAACATGCCTCACCAGGCTCCTTGTCCCTGTCTGAGCACAAAGCCATGGCACTCAGACCAATCACAATGCTGCATTACAGCTTTGTGAATGGCTCATGAGAGCCTGTGCGCCTGGGTGTTTCCTGCCGCTGGCAGGGATTGGAGACAGGAAGAAGGAGGATGGAAGAGGATGGAGGAGAGGCAGCTGTCAGCTGTTCCAGGTAAGTCTTTTTTATGTTTATCCCTTTCCCGCCTCATCACCCCATCTGGTAGCAGCCACCACTGCAGTTGAAGCCAGTGTAAAACATCAAATTAGAATCAGTGTGATGTGTACACCAAGTTCAAAACTGCGGTTTGCAGTGGTGTGCAGGGGGCAGACTCCATTGCATATTTACATTGACTGTTCGGAGTTTTCTCTCCCTTTATACAGTTTGCTAAATATATAAAGTTGAGGCCAGAGTAATATGTCGCTGGTTGAGTAATTGAAAATGTCAAACCAAATTCAATGGCTCACACAGTAAAAAGATTGACCCCTCTTGAAAGAAAATAAAGGGCATGCAATTCTCATTTAATACGAAAATAAGAATGAAATCAGTCATGTAATGCATGTTTTAAAACATAATTCATTAACTGAGTGAAATGTTTGAAGAATGGCATTTTTGATGCCAAATGAGTTTGTGTCCTATACAGAATAAATCACCTTTAATACCAGACAAACACAAAATGCTTGTCAAATACTCCACGGATTCCATGAACGCTTCATAAAGGGTGTAATTATGCTTTACTTTGCAAAGATGTTACAGGCTGTGGTTTTATCCAGTAGATGGACATCACAAAAAGATGGATGGAAAAACGTTGAAGCACTTGCGCTTCGATCCTTAATAGCTATTTCCTATCAACCAGCTGAGACGTTTCTTCCCCTTTGATCCTTTTTACGCTGAGTCGACCAGACAGATTGCAGTCTGGTTGAGAAAGACATATTGGTAAATTCAAAAACATATAGTGGGATTAAAGCCTGCCAATTGCTTATCATTGGGCGGTCTTTAGTTTTACTCACATTTGCTTAATTGTTATTCATTGAATTTCCTTGCTCATCTTGTGTTTCCCTATCCCCTGGAGAAGATCCTCTTTACTAGTGTCTTTCCACTTCTCACTTTTAATGCGAGCGCATGTGTTTTCCACTTGTCTCACTCAGGGTGCTCTGTATTCTTCTCTCTCATCTGTGTGCATGCCTCCCACTTTCTCCCTTTTTACTCTCCCTCACTTACGTGCTTCTCCCCTTCCCCGTTTTGCTCTCCGTCATGTGCTACTTTTCCCCTCCCCACTCACTCGCTCCTCATTCTCGTGTTGCCTCCACCTGGCAGTACTGTTTTTTAATTGTTGTAAAAATGTTCATACACTACTTACCAAAATAGTCGTTTTATGCTACTTCTTTCATTGATCAATCCATTTCAGATAGTGTCGTTTCGAATGTGCCACAGGCGTCATTTTGGAAGCACGCAAGTGGTTAGACACCCATTGTACAGCATCAACAAAAAGGCAGTGGAAGAGCCATTAGGTCTTTTTGTAATGTACAGAGTCTATTCTCGACTTGCTTCTAGGAGGTTTGGGGATGAACCAGGCCTGTCTTCACAGCATTACAGGTCCCCGGGCAAAGCAGCGCGCTGGGCCCTGCCTACATAAAAACTCACAGGAATAAAAATGTTTAACGGAAAATTAGTGTTAAATGTTGGTCTGCATGGGGTCCCTATGCTCATGGGGCCCTGGGTAACTACTCAGCATACCCATGCATTAACACAGCACTGGCATGAAGAACCAGTAATCAAGAGGGTGGTGAACAAATGGACGGTGTTGACGCAGCTCTCTGTGCTCATCTGGATGTTCAACAATATCTCCAAAATATTGTAATTTGTCTCTCCACACCCACAAAGGAAATATCCTTGTGTAGCCAGGTTATGATGAACAAGCACCTTGCTTTCTGTAAGAGGGATCCGGTTTGAAAAATACAGACACTGAAACAAATACTTTCTGAAATGGGGATCTGGGTTTCCAGGATTCCTAATTGCCAACCTGCCTCTTTCGGATCAAAATTCCAAATCCCAACATGTAGAAACTGAAGGGACGTATGCCCTCTGATTGGCTCCTGACTTTAAGGTGTACAATCTTCAACTCAAGTTGAGTTGTGTGCAACTAAACAGGTGACATCATGTGTGAAGAGAGCACAAACAGATTAAAGTGTTATTCCTGAAGCCTTCACTCCAAAGAGAGCACCACTGGACTGCGAATGATAACCTTCTCCAGAAACTTGAGCAACTGAGTGGCCCTGGAATCTACCCTAAGGGCAACTTTATGGTGGAAAAAAACACTCTGCAAATCTTCCAAAAGAAACAATTCCCACAATTTTATAAAATAGCAGCATTTTTGTACACAGTGAATTTACCCAACCTTTAACTATTTTGTTATCATTGTATAAGATGTGTGGCTTCTTTGTGTAAATGACTCGTCTGCAATGGCAGCCGCGGTCGGTAGTAGGAGTTCCTGCAGGGCGGTGACGTGGATAGGGGGAGGGGCAGGGTGGGGGGTAGTAATGTATGGATTACGGAGTTTAACAGATAAGTAAACATATATATAAATAAAACGAATTTCGTTGCACGCACTGCATCACCAAATACGATGCAGTGTGTGCAATGAAATTTGTTTTATTTATTTATATGTTTACTTACCTGTTAATCTCCGTAATCCATGCATTACTACCCCCCACCATGCCCCTCCCCCTCCCCACGTCCCTCCCCTGCAGTAACTCCTACTGCCAACTGCGTCTGCTGCAATGTCCACTGTGCTTGTAGACCAGCCAATAGCCGTTGTGTTTGTGACTTTTAGGGACCAAGGGTGAGGCACGTCTCTATTTTTTTCCTACTTATACAATTCTGTCCCTCTTATGAGCAGTGAGCATCTCAGGCCACTGAGAAACTGCAGGAGCAACATGAGATGAATGCAATCCTCCATGTCTACTTTACAAGCAAGCTTTGCCATGCGCAAATTAATATGGCGGGATAGTCATGTAGTGTCGAAAACATACACAGATACCACATTCGAACAAAGGGTCATGTGCTTCCGCCTCCCTGTTATTTGATGTCAAGCTATTTCAGAGAAATACAATTTAGGAAAGAAGTTTCATTGAAACTCATGCAAATGAAAAAGTCAATATGTTCTGTTCTACATTTCCAATGACATAGATGTTTAAGTGACAATGACTTGGTAAAAGATGTTTTTATCGTTAACGGTATAGATTTTCAATGAACACTTTTGCAATTTTTTGCATTTTTGTCCAACTCTGTGTTTTAGAAATACGTTTTAACTTCGATCTACCCCTAAATGCAACACATATCCTTTTCTGTGACCCGAGGCCAAAGCCTCACTCTAATCCACGCCTTATCGAAAGGACACATTGCTCCTAACCCTAACCTTACAGAATGATGTTTAAACTAGAACTTTACTGTTACCCCAGCCCTGCCTTCCCCTTCATACTCACTCTTATACTATCCGAACACTTACCCAAACTTTAAACTTGACCCATAAACCCTTAAACTAACTAATGTTAAATTTGTTTTAATCCTCACTCACGGCCCAAATCTGCGGCCAGGGCCACTGGAATTATACAACTCTGTGGCTGTTTTTTCTTCATAATTATGCATTTTCTGCATTTACCACATAATGCATCATTTGCTGTATAATCTGCAATTTCAACAAAAAAAATGTTTCTAGATCAAACGTTATTATAAACATGGCAGCAGTGGAAGGCCCTTCGCAGAGATTAACCGATAATCTTTCAGTTGCTTATTTCTGCATTTGGTTGTTAAACTGGCACTGACGAGGTGAAATATTTGCCTAGACAGTATTACCATGTGTAATAGTGACAGAAGAATGAAGCAGTCCTGTCACAAAATGTGCCACATTAGGTGGCATACTTTGCCTTTTCTTGCTACATAATTTAGTAAACATGGCCACATAATTTAGTGTTGCTCTGCCACATAATTCCAGTGGTCCTGCCTACGCCTAACACTGACCAATAATCGGGCTCTGAGATTTAAGCTGACTTCTCTTGAATTAAACCACATAGGTCACCATTATCTTAAACAAATCGTATAAATTATTCTAGCTTTCAATTAAATGTATTTTTCGGACTGTATTATGAATGAAATAATGTAATGTCTTTTCATAGGGATGGAATGATTAGCTTTACTATCAAGTATGGTTGCGACAGACAGTAGACAGTGGCTTTCTAATGATAATACTGACCAAGAATTGTCTGCACAATTTAAAGCTGAAGTCAGGTGCAATGTATACCTGCAGTTCCCGTGAGTATTCAGTGCACACAAACACACTTCACACTCAGACAGACATGTGGCGATTGCCGCGCCTCACGCGTGACATTCACACATAGGTGTTTCAGAGGCTGTTTGCATATGATTGCTGTTCACGGTGACCGCGGGACTACTGAATGT
Source organism: Lissotriton helveticus (assembly GCF_964261635.1). Classification (NCBI taxonomy): domain Eukaryota; kingdom Metazoa; phylum Chordata; class Amphibia; order Caudata; family Salamandridae; genus Lissotriton; species Lissotriton helveticus. Next base: position 1,288,422,779 of record NC_136061.1, read on the forward strand.
CTCATGCAGTGCAGATAAATCACTTTAAAGAAGGTCTAAAATGCCAGAAAAAATACAACTTTTTTTTCCAAATGCCAAGTGAAAATGTCAGAGAAATTGCTTTCCTGAAAATAACTCCAAAGTTCACAAAAATTGTCAAGTGTCATTTTTCTATCCAGAAGGTGCCTCTTATCCTGCCATCTGCCCATTAGCCATATCTCCCTGCTCCTTAGTGGGCTTTGTCTGAGGGAGAGGCTGAACGAGAGAGGAGAGGAGAGGAGATATTAAGTGAGAGAGGGGGTAAAAGAGGACAGTAAGAGGGCAGGGGGAATCAAAGTGTGAGAGGAGGGTCAGCAAGTAAGGCAGGAGAGGGGGAAAAGTGTGAGAGAGATATGGAGGGAAGGAGGGCGGGAGAGGGGTCAGTAGAGGACAGCAGCAGGAGAGAAGGAAAAAGAGTGGGCAAGAGGTGGGAGAGGAGGAGAAACGGAGGACAAAGAATGCGTGAGAGAAGTGGAAGAGGGCAGGAAGATAGGAAAGAAAAAAAGCGTGGATGAGAAACAAGAGGGAGGGAAGCAGGAATATATTAATATAACAGATAGAGGAAGAGGCGGGGGAGCTTCAAAGGTCATTAAAGAGAAAGGTGGAGGAGAGCAAGAGAGGGACAAAAGAGAGCAACTGGAAGGTAAGGTAAAACAAATAGAGAGTAAAATGTATACACGGAATTGAAAATAAAAGGGGGAAGAGGAAGAAGGAACGTTGGAGTCAATATTGGAGGGTACGTAGTGAAAGAGCAGAAAGAAAATGGCGGAGGAGGTATCTCTAAGCAGCTACTGCTGAAAAATAAAGACAGCTTTTAGTTTTAAAGTCTCAATTGCGGAACCAGAGCACACGTAAAAACTGTGATTTGAAAGGAAAATGAAAGTCTGTCAAAGCTGGAGGATGCAGCACCTTCCAGATTTATGAGTGCCTGGGCTAGGCCACCTGCACAAAGCGTGCGAGTGGCAGCCACGCGAGGCCTCCTGCCAGTGACAGGCAATCATTGCAGAACACCACCTCCCTGGAGCCCGGTACTCACAGCATGGACCTGCCACTGCCGTTGACTGCAGACCATGCTCCGGAGAAAGAGCCAAGGCTGGGTTCAAATACAGGTGCCCGAGGCATATCCGCGCCTTGACGCTGAAGTACTGACAGAGTCTGCAAGACTGCGTATTCCTCTGCCGCTTTACCTCAGTGAGTCCCAGAAGTCCCTGTGTTCGCTTTGTCAGCTCACACTGAGCACACAGTGACCGACCTACTCACGTTTGTGCTAAATGGATCTACATTTAGATTTTGTGGCTGTAACCATTTAAGGATGTCTTTAGTCTAACATTTAGGACATCAGTCTAGTATAACTATCACATTGGAATGGGCTCCTTCAGGGCTAGATTATCCGGTCCGTGCTGCCGTTGGCCATTGGCCGACGGCAGCACTACCTCCCCAGTGCTGCCGTCGGCCAATGGCCGACGCGGCCCCGCCCGTTTTGCAGTAGTGCTGCACTTCCGCAAAAACGAGGCCACTGTTAAGGCGTTAAGAATAAAAAACATAATGTTTCGGTTAGAGATTGAGGGCGGGCAGAGCAGTTCTAAATTTGAGCTGGTGGTTTCCCATGCTCGGCATATGCACTCAATTGTCAACACCAACACCAGCACTTATGACTGTCTGCCACATGGTGGTGGTGTTTGTCTAATTTAGAGATGAGCACAGAAACCATTATTTATGAATTCAATATACATTAAATGACTAGAATGGGCTCCTTCAGGGCTAGATTATCCCGTTCCGTGCTGCCGTTGGCCATTGGCCGACGGCAGCACTACCTCCCCAGTGCTGCCGTCGGCCAATGGCCGACGCGGCCCCGCCCGTTTTGCGGTAGTGCTGCACTTCCGCAAAAACGAGGCCACTGTTAAGGCGTTAAGAATAAAAAACATAATGTTTCGGTTAGAGATTGAGGGCGGGCAGAGCAGTTCTAAATTTGAGCTGGTGGTTTCCCATGCTCGGCATATGCACTCAATTGTCAACACCAACACCAGCACTTATGACTGTCTGCCACATGGTGGTGGTGTTTGTCTAATTTAGAGATGAGCACAGAAACCATTATTTATGAATTCAATATACATTAAATGACTAATACCTATTTCAAAACCCATGCTTATACTTTGGGGGCCTAGAATAGTCTAAATTGTCATCCTTCCAGCTGTGTGATAGTAGTTGCATTGGGGGCTCCCCCACTAAGGCGGACGAGCTTCGCTCCACTGCTCAAAAGAAAAAAGAAAATGATAATAACATATTGTTAATGATAGTAACATGAATGAGTGAATGAATGCATGAATACATACTTGTATGGGGCATGGCTACCCAAGGGAATCCCAGCGCTTCCTCTAACACCATATCATTCACCACTGCTCATGAAAAGAGGAAAGTTTTCAGCTGTTTCCTAAACCTGAGATAGTCATGTTCAAGACAAATAAAATCTGGAAGCTGGTTCCAGAACTTAGCTGCATTGTATGGGAACCGTCTGCCTCCGGAATGTGACCGTTTGAGTCTAGGGACTACAAGAAGTTGTTTATTGATGGATCTAAGAGTCCTATTGGTGCGATATAATTGCACCATGGACTGAATCATAGGAGGGCCATTACCAACAATGGACTTGTGAATAATACACATTGCCTTAAACCTGATTCTTTTCTGCACAGGAAGCTAGTGCAACCGACTAAGCGCTAACTTAGCGGAATTACATTTTGAAACATTCATTAAGAGGCGGGCCTCACAGTTCTGAACAGTCTGTAAGCTCTTAATGGTTCCTTGCGGCGCACCCAAATAGACTGCGTTCGCGTAGTCCAGCCGTGATAAAATAAGAGCTTGGACCAACATACGTCTGGCTTCAAACGGGAGAAGAGGAAGAATCTTCCTTATCAATCTGAGAAGACCGTAGCAGTTAGCCGCGACTTTACGTGCTTGTACTGTAAAGTTGAGGTTACAGTCAAACCATACGCCCAAACTCTTAATTTGGTTCTTTGGTACAGGAGGGGGGGCCAAGACAGCTAGGGCACAATGGATCCAGATTACTAGGGGCCACATGGCCCATTGTCATCATTTCTGTCTTGGCACCATTCAGTTTAAGAAAGGACAAGTCCATCCAATCCCAGACCATTACAAGGCAGGAAGTCAACTTTGTCTTGCTGACTAAGAGACACCACCAACTGGGTGTCATCAGCATACGTGACAGTTTGGATCCCCCAGGGGAGTACCACATCCGCAAAGGACCTCATGTAGATATTAAACATGGTTATGTTATTATCATTATTTTTCCTATTGAGTCAGTGGCACTCGGGCGGGGTTGGTAGACAGTCCTGTGCACTTTGCATCTTCCCCACCAGGCTTGCTTTACACAGCCTGGTGAGAAACATGCAAAGCCTCCCATTACCTGTCTGAGCTCCGATCTACGGCGCTCCGACCAATCACACCGCTGCAATGCAGCGTTGTGATTGACTATGGGGACCCTGGTAGCCCGGGTGCTTCCTCTTGAAGGCAGAGACATTAAGACGAGGACAGAGGAAGGAGATGGCGGCCGGACGGACCAAGTGTTTTTGTTTTCATTTTCTTCGGATGTCCCGCCTCCTACTCCCATCCAGTGGCAGCCTCTACTGTGTATTTGTGTTAGTACTGTCATTTGTAGAGGCAATTGTTAGTGCAAGATGCATTGGCCTCCTGAAGAGGGCCCTGGCACTTATTTTGTTTCAAATTAAGCACTGGGGCAGAGGATTCTTGCATGAATAGCACTCGTTACCATGCATTCATTTTCTATGCATGCCATTACAATGCAAGTCGTAACGACGCATTGTTACATCGTCTGCCATTACAACGCAAGTTGTTACGACTTGCTGTGGGGGGGCGCTGGAGTTTGGAATAGTATAATTTAGTATTCCAACTCCAGTGTGTGCAACAGTAGGGAAGGCGTTGGATTGAAAATCCAACAAATCCAACACCTTCTGCCCATACAGCAAGTCATTGTATTGACAACGACTTGCATTGTAATGGCAGGCGATGCAACAATATGTCGTTGTAACAACTTTCGTTGTAATGGCATGCGATGTATCGCATGCATTGTAAACGATGTTTCCCTCTTGGACCAATGCGTCCAAGCAAAGCCAATCACATCAGAGATTTTCAAATATGCTGTCTAAGCACTTTTAGGTTTTGATTTTGACGGCCCATTTAGTCCTAAAATCGACCCCTTCGCTTGGACCGGGAAATGCTGGAATGTTCTGATGTGTTGCGGCTTCTTCATTAGCGATACTCCCACCTTTAACATGCAAAGTCACAATGTTGATTAAACAAACTCTTTATTTTAATGAGCTGTGGAACCAAAAGTGTGTGATTTCGGCCGAGTTGGTGGGAAAACTGCAAATGTGTTGCTTTTGTGATAATTTGTTGCTTTTTTCATGTTTGCAATTTACATTGGTTGTTTTTATCGGTATGTACCAATACTGAAAAAAAAATTCTTAATGGAGTCCTACTCTTCCTATTATACAAATGATTGCCGCCTTTACTCCAACTGTGATAAGTGTGTTATAGTGTATCTAGTCTCAGCCCTTACACCATTTATTGTGACCTAGGCCTTAACAGGTCGAACAGGTACCAAGAGAATTCTTAAAAGCTCATGAGGCCAACATTCAATTGCAGGCCTAAGAACCAGTTTTTGAATAAATCTGAGCCCCCACAATCACTCCTGCCATGTTGCTAGCATGCCTATTTGTGATGGTGCATAAAGGCTGATGTTGGTGTGGAACTGGTCCTTCCAAGAATATCAACACAGTGAGACTTGAGGTTATAAGGCCTATAGAAAAAAGGCTGTCATTGTAGTGTACAGATATTTTAAAGGAGATTCATGTTAGATGTTTCTGACAGCAGGATGTGGACGTTGCCCTTGGGAAACACATACATGTCGCGCCTTTCTGGTATTTGGCCAACAGAGGACTAAACAACGTTCTCCATTCTCCTTCATGGGCGTCAATTCACCAAAATTCATGGGGTAGAGAAAGCAATACCATACAACTTCAGCTTTGACTCAATGACATCATAGGAAGTGACATCATATACTCTGACACTGAATCCTCTCTGGAAGTGATGTCACATTACTTTAATCCCGATGAAATTACAGTAACTGAATGCTGATATTAAGAGAGTTTTAAGTGCGTAAATTTATAATGACACAAATTACTAACAGATAAATGTCAATTGTCTATACCACCTACATGGTAATAGGGTACTAACATAATAAGAACATGATATATATATATATATATTTTACTGTACGATGAATTATGTGTTTGTTGGAAGAGGAAAATATCATGCCACTAAAACACAAGAAAACACCAGCAAGACAATTATTTATACCTCAAACTCATGATTTAATAGTTTCCCAATATATACATCAACCACAAAATGTAGTGGAAAATAACAGAAAGAGACAACAAGATTTTTAAAACATTATTGGCTTGTCCACCTGTATTTCTTTATCTAGACCAATATAAGTAATGGTACTGACATAAAGTGTTCCTTAGCATTGTAAATGCATTTTGATTAGCATCACTTGTAAGGCATTATCAGTCAGTGAAGCACATAGGTGAGGTTTTTATTCAAACACATCAGTTTCTATATGGTTACACAAATAACAATCTGCAACATCCTGTTTAATTGTGTGTATTGTTCATTTCATTTTAAAATGTCATTCAGCAGAGTATCCTTTAAATGAGTGTATACTTATTTGTGTTTACCAGCCAGAGCGGCAGAAACAAAACAGTGTACATCACTGCACTGCTTTCCTTCTGTCTTATTCATAGCATTGCCTTTGCTACCTCTGCGGCCAGGGGTGCACTGAGATAATATCGACTCCAAAATATCGTTTGGACAGAATATCGAGTTTTAAATATCGTTTGGAGAAAATATCGACAGGACAGAATATCGACAGCCAAAATATCGTTTTTAAGGTAAGTGAAGTAATATCGACTGTAAATAATATAGAAAGTGAAAATATCCAAGTATATAATCTAGATAGTAAAAAATATCGTTTTTTAAATAATATTTAATTATTTATAGTGTTTTTATGTTATAATATGTGTGAAAAGTGTCATTTTATGTTATAATTATTTTTAATTAATGATTTTTTTTAAATTATTGTGTAATTTTATTCTGTAGCGGGTTGTGGGTTTATAGGGGAATAGGGTGGGAAGTAATTTAATTATAATTAATTAAATATGTAAATGTATTAATTGGTAGTAATAATTAATTAATTGGTAATTAAATAATATTTCTTAATTATTTAAAATGTAATTGGCAATTAATTTAATTTAATTGATTAATTGCCAATTATGTAAATTAAAATAATTTATTTCCTGTAGCGGGTTGTGGGTTTATAGGGGAATAGGGTGGGAAGTAATTTAATTATAATTAATTAAATATGTAAATGTATTAATTGGTAGTAATATTTAATTAATTGGTAATTAAATAATATTTGTTAATTAATTAAAATGTAATTGGTAATTAATTTAATTTAATTGATTAATTGCTAATTATGTTAAATTAAAGGGGTATTTTTAGGGTTCAGGGTCAGTTTTGGTTTTTTGGGTAAAGGGGTATTTTTAGGGTTCAGGGTCAGTTTTGGGTTTTTGGGTAAAGGGGTATTTTTAGGGTTCAGGGTCAGTTTTCAGTTTTTGGGTAAAGGGGTATTTTTAGGGTTCAGGGTCAGTTTTCAGTTTTTGGTTAAAGGGGTATTTTTAGGGTTCAGGGTCAGTTTTCAGTTTTTGGGTAAATGGGTATTTTTAGGGTTCAGGGTCAGTTTTCAGTTTTTGGGTAAAGGGGTATTTTTAGGGTTCAGGGTCAGTTTTCAGTTTTTGGGTAAATGGGTATTTTTAGGGTTCAGGGTCAGTTTTCAGTTTTTGGGTAAAGGGGTATTTTTAGGGTTCAGGGTCAGTTTTCAGTTTTTGGGTAAAGGGGTATTTTTAGGGTTTAGGGTCAGTTTTCAGTTTTTGGGTAAAGGGGTATTTTTAGGGTTCAGGGTCAGTTTTTAGTTTTTGGGTAAAGGGGTATTTTTAGGGTTCAGGGTCAGTTTTCAGTTTTTGGGTAAAGGGGTATTTTTAGGGTTTAGGGTCAGTTTTCAGTTTTTGGGTAAAGGGGTATTTTTAGGGTTCAGGGTCAGTTTTGAGTTTTTGGGTAAAGGGGTATTTTTAGGGTTCAGGGTCAGTTTTCATTTTTTGGGTAAAGGGGTATTTTTAGGGTTTAGGGTCCGTTTTCAGTTTTTGGGTAAAGGGGTATTTTTAGGGTTCAGGGTCAGTTTTGGGTTTTTGGGTAAAGGGGTATTTTTAGGGTTCAGGGTTAGTTTTCAGTTTTTGGGTATTATTTTATTATATTTTGTTACTATATATATATGTTTTAATAAATATGAAATAAAAAAATATTTATTTATCTTTCATTAATTATTTAATTATTATAAGTTAATTTAGGTAATTTTAAGTATATTTTAGTAATTAATTATTAATATTAATTTAATTTAACACTGTTTTTAGTAAATACGATATTTTTTACAACCATATTTTTGTAAACGATATTTTTAACTCGATATTTTTGTACTTACCTGTTTGAAGATAGCCAGTCGATATTTTGTCCGTCGATATTTTCTCATCGATATTTTTGTATCTCGATATTTATGTGGTCGATATATTTTCAGTGATCCGCGGCCAGGGGTCGCAAGGGGCAAGCCAGGGGTTGATGCTGCGACCCCTAGCGGCCCCCAAATGACGTGTATGTAAATTAACCCTGGGCGAAGCACTACGCTACGCTCGCCGAGTTTGCGAAGTTTTCGCAACTTCGCACTACGCGAGCTGCACGTAGCACAGTGCGAACATGCGTAGTGCAGCGTAGCGTAGTGCAGCGGTCATTTTTTGCTTGTTCGCGGTCCTGAACGTCATGTTCGCGACCGCGAGCAAGCAAAATGACATCCCGGCGAGATTCTCAACGCGAGGAGGTCAGGTTTCTCATTGTGAATGGTTGCCGATGCTCGCGACCGCTCTCAATGAGAAACTACCTGTTCGCGTTGAGAAAGCTGCCGCTCGAGTAATAATCTACTGGAGCAGCAGAAAACTACAGCTCGCACTGTGCAAGATGTCGTTTTCAATGCTTGCACAGTGCCGGATGCTTGTCCGCACTGTGCAATCATTGAAAACGCATCTTGCACAGTGCGAACATGCTACTACGCAGCTCGCGTAGTGCTACGTGAAGTTCGCGTAGTGCGAAGTGCACTTCGCTTAGCTTCGCGTAGCGCTACTACGCGAACTACGCCCAGGGTTAATGTAAATCTCCTTCCAATTATGTCAAATTATAAATAAAACATGGGTGTGTGGTTAGGGCTGTTCTGGTGCATGTGATGCCTGATGCCTGAGCTCAGCTTGAACAATTTTGCCACAGCACTCAGGCTAATCTCCAGTCATAGGAGAGTGTGGTGCTATATCCAATCCATCCTAAGTGTCTTTTTCCACAGAGCCACCACAAAGGGCCACAGAAACGTGCGATTTCGAAACAAAAGACCTCAAAAAATGGCCTTGCTGAGTGGGCAAAGGAGCACCCGAATAGCAAAATAATGTTTTACCTGGGTTCTGAAACTCTGATGCTGTTCAGAGGCAATCAAAATCCTTACATTTCTCATTGCAGAAAATCCTGCTTATGCTGGAAAACCTCTTACGCAATCTTATGTAGGCAAAAAGTAAAGGAATGGAGTTGAAAGAAGGGAGCATTGCCATGGAATTGAATACGAGAAACAGGCCCTCAGCAGCATCACAAACAGGGCAAAACTCCATTCAAGGGCCCAGCACAGGGTTTGTGCCATTCAGACAAGTGCACTCAAGCTAAAATTACATACACACCAAAAAATTAAGCAAAATTATGCTTTATTATTGCATGAAATGCCAGTATGCAACCCTGTGCTCAAAATGGGTGTGAGAAGACATTTTGTGAAAAGAAATAGCACAAAATTACACATGACATGAACAATAGCCAATTTTGCACTATACTTTAGCATGAAATGCATCCTTGAGTCTATTCTTGATGTGAGGATGAATTTAACGAAATAACCACCAATAACATCAGCCTACGTTCTGTTATTTCTGCGTTTATGGTAAATTTTTACTGTGAATAGAGTTTTCGCTGTAAATATTTACTGCAAATGGTGCATAATTAAGTGAAGCAGAGTAATAACATAATTTCTGGAATCAAGCTAAAAAGTGGAAGGCAAAATTGTCAAAATTACGCAAAGTATGGTGACATAAAGTGAAATGCTATAAATTATGAAAGATTATGCTGCATGCATGAACGTTTGCTTTGGGAAAACATTTAACCTCTTTGGTGCTCATGACGAGCTGAGCTCGTCATGAGCCACGGCGTTCCGGTGCTCATGACGAGCTCAGCTCGTCATGAGCCGTGGAACGCTCGCATGCAGGGATAATTCCCCTGCTGTGCTGAGCGTTCCACGGCAGGTAATGCACCTGTGACGAGCTGAGCTCATCATGAGCACAGGAGCGCGGTGACATGGGGGCACTGTGCGTGCCCCCATCCCCCCCAGCACAGCGGGGGAGTAACCCCCGCAGCGAAGGGGTTAATAATAACCAGGTATTTGTAAAGCGCAAACTAATCACCCCTAAGGGTCTCAAGCGAGCTATTGCCCAGAGTCACATGGTGCTGGGCTAACCTGCCAATGGGGATCGAACCGCCAAGCCCCCTGCTCCGGAGTCAGCCCCTCTGGCCTCTGTGCCACACCTCTTCCGCTAATGAGAAACGAATCATGCAAAATCTACCTTTTCCTAAACTCTACAATGGAGTACAATTGAGACAAAGGAACACCAAATCCACATATATGACAAATTGTACAAACATCAGAATTCTTGCGGAATACAGACCGCCATCTGTTTTTTGCCGCCTGCACTCCGGCGACTGTAAAAGCCGGTTCTGGTAGGTGATGTATGACCAGAGATTTCGCTATAGTTTGCAAGCAGAAGCTCAGAATCCTGCTATCTCAGGGACCTTACCTGATTTGTTGAAAATGTAGCTGGTCATTTTGCAGTAGTCGGTGGATCACTGCAAAATCACCAGCTGTTTCTCACATTATTTTTTAGCTCCCTGTGAGAGGGGGCTTATCCCTCCAAATTGGAAAAGTGGCACAAGGGTTGGCTTCCTACTTGCGTGCATAAAAAGGAGTACCCCCAAAAAATCGTGATATTTGCACATCTCCAGGAACATAAAATATTCTCAAGCAAAAATGCAGTAGATGAGCATCTGTGAGAGCTACTTGGGCGTCAGAAAGAAGGAAGTGTGAATGAGAGATGTCACGGAGTATGCTGGAAGGACAGATGCTGAATTTGGAGACTGCTCTCTGAGGTCCACATAGGTGTCACTAAAAGCCCCTTGACAGAGCCACTGCGCTGGTTACTAGACTGTGTGAATGCGCTGGCACATCCCTTGAGTCTGCCCTTAAAATGAAGCTTTCCTAAGAGGCAGATCAAGCTGTTTCCACGCTTTCTGGCACACAAGGATGAAACCGCAGAAATGAATTTCAAATGGCTTCCACTCTCACAAAAACGCTCTAGCCCTTAAGGTTTAAAGAGCCCCACGGGGCCACCTGACCTTCACACAGTATTTGAGCCAGCTTCAGAAAAGAGTGGGTCGACAGAAGTAATACTAACGAGCACAGAAAGGCCAAAGGCGAGTAAAAGAGGGCAACTCTCCATCCAGAAAGAGGTTAGTGAAATAACCTTGAAATTCTGATGCCTGTAAGTGGCTGTATGGTGAAATATGAAGAAAAACAATATCGAACGACCAGCATGTTGCCTAAAATATATACAGCCTGATTCATCAATCTCCCGTTTTGCGAGCCCCTAATAGCGATTCATAACGAATCGCTATTAAGGACTTGCAAAACGGGATTCATGTAGGAATTGCTAAATAAATAGCGATTCCTACACATTCCTTATTTGCGAGTAGCAAATTGCTAATCGCAAATAAGGAATAACTCCCCATTCATTCCTATGGGCCAAAAGGCCCATTTTAATAAGATATATAAATATTATCGATAAATGTATATTTATATTCTTTAAAAATAGAAATGATACTGTTTTGAAGACATGAATTAAAAAATAATAAAACACATATATAAAACTAATATATATATCTAGCCTAAGTTATACATTAAAAGTAAAAAAGTAATATATAAAATATGTTTACTTAATACTATGAAATGATATATATATATATATATTTATATATATATAAGTATGTATTTATGTATATATATATATATATATATATATACATGTTAGCTCCTGCTGCACTTCGTTCACGCACTCAATACACGGGTGCTGTTTTGCGGAAAGTGCCGCCGCCAAATATCTTGCTCCTCGTCCTTTTGTCCTTAAACAAAGACACAGCACTCACGGGGGGGGAAGTCATAGATTTTATTTCAGACTTCCAAACGCACCAGACGCGTTTCGGCTTGTGCCTTCCTCTGTGGTACCACAGAGGAAGGCACAAGCCGAAACGCGTCTGGTGCGTTTGGAAGTCTGAAATAAGATCTATGACTTCCCCCCCGTGAGTGCTGTGTCTTTGTTTAAGGACAAAAGGACGAGGAGCAAGATATATATATACATATATATATATATATATATATATATATATATACATATCGCTTCAAATCCTTGTTTTAGATTTTCCCTTAGCACCCAGTACAAACAGGAACGGACTCCACTTTCTTGCAGCAATTTTCTTAATTTTTAGCTGTCCGCCATGACACGTTTCAGCCTTCACGGGCCTTGATCACATGACGCGACCACAAAACCCTCCTCATTTTTAAAGTGACAAGTGCATCTTCAAAACAAAAGACAGCCTTCCGTCTATTTTAACTTCTCAAGACACATAGCAGCATGTTTGTATTATTTACATCTGGCGTCATTCATGTACACAGTGTATTCTTATTACTAGTGTATTGACAATACATTTTTAATCATTTAATACAGCGCATGCAATTTATAAAAAACAACTGACCAAAATCGCAGCTAATGCTGCAATCCTATTTGTGTTGCATTTTCACATATATATATTCACTGAAAAAAACAAATGTCACAGGGACATTATAATGAGGCTCAGATTTTACTCATAAAAAAATCAGTGAAATTCAGCAGTTATATTTACCTGAGATAATTATAACTTATGCCCTGGCAATCCACTGCTTATGACCTCATATATTACATCACTCATGACATGGGTAATGACATCACTTATGACAACACTCATGACATCATCCACAGAACCACTCACACATCTACTCATACACCCACACAACCACTCATACATCTACTCACCAGAGACGTTTTAAGGCATGGGCAAAGTGGGTTCGGGTCCAGGGCCCCAGCCTTTCATGGGGCCCCCTGATACAGCCAGCTCTGTTCTGCAAAACGTCTTGCCCTGATGACCTTGAATAATTCTTAAAGGAATTGTTTAAATCATCTTTTCCTTTAATGTATTGTTAATGTGAGTGATGTGCTAGAGTTTATTACAGACATTTATCAGAGATATGTTGTGTCTGTTTCATGCAACACCAAAAAAACAAAGTTACTTATAGATCAAAACCTCACATATGAGAAATGTGAGGGTGTCATAGAGAATATTTGCAGCAATATTAGTGAGTTGCCTTTGTATTACAATATTGAAAACAAATATCACTATCCATGAATATTAGATGTAAGCACATTTTGAATTTGAACGACTGCACATGTGCACTGTCAGTGACCTGGCCAAAGAGGGCATGAAAGAGCTGAAAATGGATCATGAATAAAAAGATGTTCCAAAGAGGGGCCTCCAAAATACGTTTGGCCCAGGGCCCCCAAAATCCTTAAGATGTCCCTGCTACTCACACACCTATACAACCACTCACACACCTATACAACCACTCACCCACCCATACAACCACTCATGCACCCAGAAAACCACTCACAAACCCATTTACAGAGCCATACAGTCACGTATATATATATGTAACACGAGCTCCCATAGGCCTAAGATAGATTGGGGAGCATTTTGAATTTTCTACCAAGGTGACTCATACATCAAAATTAAAATCCAAAACAATACTATGCAAAACGAATAAACTGTAATTAAATAAAGTAGCATAAAAATTCAGATAAAATCATAATATTTTGCAGCAAGATTTTACATAATATGCATCAAAATGATCCTGTCTTTGCCGCAGTATCCTGTAGGATTAGTTCAGACTCAGGGCTAAATTTACAGACAGGACAAATGTGCGAAACGGCATACGAATGCTAAATCAATTAAGTTATATATATAGCAAAAATAGGCATAAGTATATGGACAAACAGTATTTTAACTTAATGAAGAAATTAAGATCAAACTCAAACCCCATTATTAATAAAGCAGACAAAGGAGGTAATATTGTTATATGGCCACGTGTGTTGTACATGAATGAAGCTGCAAGATACCTCAATGACACTTCTTGTTATCGTGAAGTAACTATGAATGATATGAAAATACTAAAGGACACGGTCATGAAAGAACTGAACCAATGGAAAAGGGAAGGATTGTTAAGTAAAGAGGAACTTGGTTTTCTAATAAATGATTTTCCAACTATACCAACTTTGTATTTTATACCAAAAATCCACAAACAGACTTCACCTGTCCCAGGTCGACCTATTATTTCGGCCCAGAAAAGCCTCATGGAACCCTTATCTAAATATGTGGACTACTTTTTACATGATATAGTGGAAATGTTGCCTACGTTTATAAAAGATACAGGTCACTTCTTATCTAAATTGAACAATGTAAAGTGGGAAAGTGACTACGTTTTGATAGCTATGGACATTTGCTCCTTATATAACAGTATCAACCACAAAGATGGTATGGCGGCAGTTAAATACTATCTAGACCAACGCAGCATTGAATATCACCAACATAACGAAATGTTGTTGAGAATGATTCAACTTTGGAACATAATTTTTATTTGACAAAACCGTGTATCAACAGTTGAGCGGTGTGGCCATGGGGGCGTGTTTCTCTCCAACCTATGCATGTTTACATGTAGGGTGGTGGGAGGAGCACGTCCTCATGGGCACCCTCAATGATGTTTATGATTCTAACATTGTGAAAATCTGGCGATTTATAGATGATATCTGTATGATCTGGAAAGGTACTATAGAATCAGCTGAGGAGTTTGTTAAAGTCATTAATCTCAATGATATTAATCTACAATTCACTGCAGATATCAGCAAGAGTAGAATCCAATTCTTGGATGTAGAGATTTACATTGAGAATCAAAAAATTGAGACCAAATTACATCGGAAATCAACGGCAGGCAATTCTATATTGCACGCCGGTAGCGCACATCCTGGTCACTTGATTGAAAGTATTCCCTATGGGGAGTTCTTAAGGATGCGCAGGATCTGTAGCTCACCCAATGACTTAGAGATTTGTCAGACAGAAGCATTTGGGAGGTTTCTGACAAGGGGTTACAGTAAGCAAAACCTCACTGAAGCTAAAAAGAATACTAACTGCCATTCTAGAGATGAATTTCTCAAAACTATGAATTTAAGCATCTTGAAAAGAGGAAAGGATGTTGGAGGTGATCCTTCAGCCTCGGAACCTATTAGACTCATAATAACTTACAATACAGAAGAGAGGAAGGTTAGGGCTCTAACTAAAAAACACTGGCCCATCCTAAAAACAGACATTACTTTGTCAGGAATGCTCCCTGCACAACCATGTATCACGTTCAGAAGGGGACCCTCTATGAGGGATGCACTAGTCAAATCTAGCCCAGAAGTATCTAGCCCAGAAGTAGCAGCCAAAAGTAACTGGTTATCTAATAGAACTGGATTTTTTAAGTGCATCTCATGCAGAGCTTGAAAGTTCGGTGTTAATACCACTGAATATCAATCTATTGTTCAATCAACTCCCACTAAAATTCAGGGCTTTTACACATGTCGTACGGACCATGTTGTATATATACTTGAATGTTACATGTAAATTGAAATATGTTGGCAGTATGAAATTACAAGCTTATGTCTGCATTTTGCAGCATTTGAGAGCCATAGTAAATTCTGATGATAATTACCCAGTTGCTCGACATTTTAAGCTCATACATGCTAAAAACTTGAATGATCTGAACTACTATGTTATAGATTCTGTACCCAAAAACATCAGGGGAGGAAACAGAGAAAAACTTCTTAGACAACTGGAGTCTAAATATATCCTCATGTTAGATACTAGAATCCCCAATGGGCTCAACATGGGGGAGGATTTAAGACATTTTCTGTAGTAATTTTCTGTAGCAATTCTCGGTAGCAACAGCCTCTGTATTTTTAGAATCAATATCATTATTGCTGCTCATTTAGTGTTTTCTCATTGCCTCTGAGTAACCAATTGAAGGTATTAGTATGACTGTTTTTTCTATAATGAAATATTGCAAGGAAACTTTTCCATTTTTGGCACAGGCACTTTACGAATGTTATGAATTAAAAAAATTTATGGAGTGGAGCTTCGTGCGACCTAGGTTTCTCTGACTATAATAATTTTAGCTTATTATCCTGGAGTCTATTTTGATATGAATATTCAATATCATGTTTTCCTAGATATTACGCACTACTTTGCACATTGGGAATTTGTTAAATTTTGCACCAGCACTTTATTTAAGGAGTTGATTATATTTGCAAGTAACAGAGATTTTAAACTATCTAAACAGATCCTAGAAATATTCAATGATTTCATTTGGCCACTTCGCCTTCATTTGTATTAAGGATTATAATAATATTGATTGACTCTGATTTTTACAAGTTTTTATCAATATTAACCTTTTTGTATTGCATTTTTTATCGTAAATATATTATCTGGTTTTAAGACATATTTATGTTTTAATCGCTAGTATTTACGATTTTCAATGTACACTGTTTATTTGGATCCAGGATATTTATGTGATTGCCGATGGTATTTTTTCTGTTTTTACTTGCTGAGCAATCTAGCCTGACCAGGAAGTATTTCTATTTAAATCGAGCACTATGTCCGGGGTCTCATGTGATCAAGGCTGCTGCCCTGCAGCCGAAACGTGTCATGCTGACTAAACTGCAATAAAAAGATTATGCACTGAACTATTACCTGTCTGGAGCACATTGTTTTGAGGTCTGTACCTGAGTTCTTGGAGACTGAGGTTCCAAAGTTTCAGGACTTTTGCTTCATATATATATATATATATATATATATATATTTATATATATATATATTTAAATCCCACTCTATAACCCCCCCAAATCCGAGAACTCACTCCAAGATTATAAATTACTAGTTAGTTTTTTCTAATTCAAATTATATTTAAAAAAATACAAATTATATTTAAAAATGTAAAACAATTATATTAATGATAAACACCTGAAACAATATAAGTATTAATAGAACATAAATTATTTTACAAAACAATGCTTACTATAACTATATTAAAGTAAACAATGTTATGTACAAAAATATTTTTTAAAGGATATTATGTATATACAAATAATATTTTAACTTTGATAGTGTGCTCCCCAATAAATTTTGTAGTGACAATACTTTTGACAAAATATTTAGGTTACACAATATTTCGGTCATTTACCAGGGAGTACAAAGAACACAGTCTAGGGGGTTTCATGAAGAAAGACATACTGAGCAGGAGAGGGCAAAGTGTGATGCAGAGAGAGGGGGAATCTGTCATAGCTTTACCACAAAATAACTGACTTTTCACAACAGTAAAATATTTCTGGACTACTCACACTGCAGCCAACTTAACAAGTTCGATGTTTAAAGGGGTCAAAATTAGAGGTAGGTGGTAACAAGACAGGCGCGCAAAAAACGGGCAGATGCCAACTTGCACCACCTTATGGTTCCCTGCTTCTTGTACAGAAGGGGACAGTCCTGCTTTCAACAGTGAGGCATCTTTAGGAAACAGCAAAATCATCGCCCACATGCATACTGGATTTACTTTCTCGGAGTGTCAACCCTATTTAGGGTGGGCCTTCCAACATTGCTTTTCCTAATCATGAACAGGAAAAATGTGGATGTGCCCTAATGCAAAGGAATAGAACTTCATTGAAGTCAGAGGCACTTCTTTTTTTCGTCTATCACAAAAAAACGCAGCTTTAAGGGTTTGCTTGAGAGAAATACATTAAATACCAACAATGCTGCCATTACATGGTCACAAGGCCACCTTTCATGTTTTACCAACGTGTTCTTACCAAAACTGTAAAGTTTTCTAAATCTGGTCGACAATCTGGAACAAGGCCAGTATAGATAGAATTTATAATACCCCCTCAGTTTGGCAAGTAGTAGGCCTGTGCAAAATGTAAGGTATACAGGCATTATTCAAGCAATTTGAGGAATTTTGCATTACATTTGTCACATTTCCAACAGCAAATGAAATTTACGTCAATACACATATGGTACCATTTTCCACTTTACCTTAATGTACTGTCTTTACCCGGCTTTATCACATTCCCATGCCCTACAATGTTAGTTCCTCCAACTTGTCAATGTGTGTCACTCCACAGGAGAATGATTCAAGCAGGGGCCACAAAGCAAAATGTATAGCAATATGAGAGTTGTCTAAAGACTTTCGCAACACATCCCACCACCTCTCAACAACAAACATGGACACGTTTTTGGAACATTGAAAACACATGGATGAGTAAGGACACAAAGGTGATATTCAATGTTTACCTACCACTTGCTAGATCACTGTTTGTCAGTTTGAAACACTCTGAAAGGCTATCGCTATGCAGGCGGAAGTCTTCAGTAGTTCCGTTCACCCACTGAGCTTCCTGTAGCAAGTTTTTAATGCAACAATGCGGTCCTCCTTAAACACCGTTGGAGTTCTCATGGTGTGCTTTTCACAATTTAAAACCAGATTTGGCAAGTCAATCGTTCTCACTTTGAAAATGCTTGTTCACTACCAGTATTTGTTTGTTTAGAGAATGCTTAAATAACTGGGAGTTGTGGTGAAAGCTTTGGATGGCCACCAATCAATCAATCAATCAATCAATCAATCAATCAATCAGGGGTTTGTAAAGTATGCTACTCACCTGTAAGGGTCTCAAGGCGCTGGGGAGTGGGGGCAGCTCTGGATCAGTTGAAGAGCCAGGTCTTGAGGTCCTTCTGGAACGTGTGCAGGGTCGGGGAGTGTCTGATGTTCACCGGGAGCTCATTCCAGGTTTTTGCTGTGCTGTGGGAGAAGGCTTTCTTGCCTGTTCTGTTTCTGCGGGTGCGGGGGACCTCTGCCAGCATGAGGTCGGCAGATCAGAGGTTCCTCTTGGGTACGTGGAAGGATACTCTCTTGTTGAGGTATTTGGGTCTGATGTTGTTGAGGGATTTGTAGGCATGGGTGAGGAGTTTGAAGGTGACCCTCTTCTCGATTGGGAGCCAGTGTAGGTCTCGTAGGTGTTGGGTCATGTGTTTGTGACGCGGTGTCCCAAGGGCGAATCTGGCTGCGGCGTTCTGGATGGTTTGGAGTTTGTGTAGAAGAGTTCTGTTGATTCCGGCATATAGGGTGTTGCCGTAGTCCAGTCTGCTGGTTATGAGCACATGGGTGACGGTCCTTCTGCAGTCGGGGGATCCAATTGAAGGACTTACGGAGAATACACATGCAGTTGAAGCTAGTGGGAGCGACAGCGTTTATCTGGCGGTTCATGGAGATGGAGGAGTCGAGGATGATGCTGAGGTTTCATGCATGGTCTGTAGGAGTGGGTGGATTCCCGAGGGCGGGGAGCCACCACGTGTTGTCCCAGGAGGACGTGCTGGGTCCAAGGATGAGGACTTCGGTCTTTTCTGAGTTGAGCTTCAAGCAGCTGTCCTTCATCCAGGCTGCCACGTTCTTCATTCCTTCGTGGAAGCAGAGTCTGGTACCTTCAGGATTCTTTGTGAGTGAGAGGATGAGCTGGGTGTCGTCAAGGCAGGATACAATACTGAGCCCATGGCGTCTGACAATGGCGGCGAGGGGGGCCATGTAGATGTTGAAGAGCTTGGGGCTGATCGATGATCCTTGGGGTACTCTGCAGTTGATATCAGTGGGTTCGGAGAGGAAGGGAGTTTGATCCTCTGGGTTCTGCCGGAGAGAAAGGATTGGATCCAGTAGACGGTGGCTCCTTGTATCCCCGCACTGTGAAGTCTGGCTGCAAGTGTGCGATGTGAAACGGTGGTCAAAGCTGTGGAGAGATCTAGGAGGATGAGGGCCGCAGTGTGTCCCCGGTCGAGAAGCATGCGGATGTCATCAGTGGCGGCGAGGAGGGCTGTCTCAGTGCTATGGTTGCTGCGGAATCCAGACTGGGAGGCATCTAGGATGGAGTTCTCTTCGATGAAGGCGGTCAGCTGGGTTTTTACGAGTCTCTCTCTGTGACTTTGGCAGTGAAAGGGAGGAGAGAGATGGGCTGGTAGTTTTTCAGCTCGTTTGGTCGGCTGTTGGTTTCTTAAGGAGGGGTTTGACCTCCGACCGTTTCCAGTTGTCTGGGAAGATGCCAGATTTGAAGGAGATGTTGATGGTCCGTCCTAGTTCGGGTGTGATGGCGACAGCGGCCCTGTGGAATATATGCAGTTGGCAGGGGTCCCTAGGGGCTCCTGAGTGGGTTTTTTTCATGTTCGCGGTGATGTGTTCGACGGTGGCAGGGTCCCAGGTCGTGATGCTTGGCTAATGGCGGAGGTAGGGAGGGGGGTGGTGGTGTTCGCTGAAATTGTTATAGAGGACCTTGATCTTCCGATGGAAGTAGGAGCTAAGCTTGTCGCAGAGTTCCTTTTGAAGGTGTGATGTCTGTGGCTTCACTAGGGGGGTTTTGTGAACTGCTGTATGACGTTGAACACTTCCTGGCGTAGGTTGTGCTGGTGGTATTCCTTCAGGAATAGCAGTAGGTGGCCATCTTGGAATAGTAGTTTACTCACAAGATGGCGGTCATGATGCATCCAAATACAACGTGACGCCCATGTACAAAGTACATGAAATAACATTCCAAGATGATCACCCACCGCTATTGGCTGTGCTATTCTAGAAACACTGATAAGACATTACTGGGTGGCGTGTAGCAGACAGGCGATCAGCAGTGTGGTAAGCAGAGGAGGCAGAGAGACGCTGAGAGGCAGCAGCACCTGGTGCTTGCAGACTACAAAGGAAGGCAGAGAGCGAGCAAAGGCCAATACAGAGGCAGTGTCGGAAGGGGGATAAATATCAAGAATGACTGGGAAGGGAGTGGTGTATAGAGAAAGTAAAGGGCAATTAAGAAAATGAGGAGAAAGGAAGTTGTACATGCATGTATATTGAGTGTTAAAGCTCAAATTCCCTAGAAACAAGCAGAAAGAAAAGTAGTTTCCTGGTGCAGCAGTGAAAAGATACACTGAATCAGTCAAAGAAATGTGTAAAATCAAATGCGCCAGAGGCTGGACAAACACTCTAGAAAAGGACTAAAGCCATAGGTATGTGTTATATTATTTGTTACATTGCTGTCTGCTACCGGTAAATAAAGTGTTAAAGTTGTTTCTAGTGATACCTCAAAAAGCAGCATTTTCTGGTTATGTAGCCAAGAGAAAAAATGTACATCAAATTACTCTCTCAGTGTCTCTTTGCTTCTAGAAGCCTCCAAAACGTGCTCTTTGACATTGGCAAAAACATTACAATATGTAAATTGCTTTCATATATCACTGGCTTCGGTAGTTTTGCAGTTCTATATCTTTATTTAATAAAAACACGTGATACAACATACTACGCAGTGCAACTATTTTTATTGGCATCCACTGGATGAAAGATGTTATCGCCGATATCGGGACACTAACTTAAACTGTGGTCTCTATTTCATGCGCGATGTTAGCTGTTGAGGTATAGATTCGTCTTATTGGCCTTTTGCAGAGAAATTGATTTTG
The DNA here is from genome assembly GCF_964261635.1 of Lissotriton helveticus. Lineage (NCBI taxonomy): Eukaryota > Metazoa > Chordata > Amphibia > Caudata > Salamandridae > Lissotriton > Lissotriton helveticus. The sequence continues at coordinate 1,288,443,767 of NC_136061.1, forward strand.
CTTATGTCACCCAAAAACCCAATAACCTCATTGTTTCCACTTGCAGTAAAATCACAATTAAAAGCATATGCGGCCTAGTGAATAGTAAATACTGCCAATAATCTTGCGTCACTCTGATTCATGTTCAGTGCTCGAAAATCACTGCTCCTGTCCTGGCATATGCTTAGCTCACCACACACCGAGATCTTGAGGTCCACCTTCACCCCTCCCCCCTCCCTACCTCGGAGCGCGTGCTGCTTGCCCAGCGGAAACAGATACCACGCTGGCACGCGGACGCGCGCACTTCTGGTCCAGGAAGCCCCTCGTCAGCACTTCCCAGGTGGAGCAGAGCAGGTGTATTTTTAGTTGAGTTGTTTGCTGGGAAACGGAACGCTTGGTTCCCAGTTTAGATTATTCCTCCCTAGAGCTCCCCAGGTCCCAAAGCTCAGCCATAAATTAAGACACGTTTCCCCCCCCCTTCTGCTCCCCGGCGCGGCTTGTTCTCTGCTCTAATGGCACCACGGGACGCTGCTTTGCTTATCACTTGCTTAATAATTTATCAAGTTACGGATAATGCTTTCAACCTCTAACAGAGTCCCAGATAGGAACGTTCTCTGCGCGCCATGTTCAGGCTAAGCTCCTTCCTTCTGGAGAATCCCCTGATCTGAACCTTTCCTGTCTCCCGCATCAGGTGAGACATAAAGGCGCCTGTTCTGAAGGAGTCTCAAAACTTGGTTTCTTCTTCCAAATCACACGGATTTATAATGAGTTCAAACTTCTAAAGGAGACTGAGCCCAGACATTCTCTCCCAGCTATCAGGAAATTATCAGTCATAAAGCATAAGGTTACTGGTTGAAGAATGGTTTCTGAAATAGACTCGTGCCACGTCGTTTCCTGTCCGAAACTATGAATATGGCAATACAGTACCTCCTAAAATGGCCCTATGTTATGACATACTGTTCTGCCTAATCAAAAGTTAGTTATAAAGTTCCTTCTAAATGTGCTCAACATCAGGATATCAGCCAACTTCATGTATAAGAGTGTGTGTCTCTTTACAGTCTTTATATAACACAAACTTGGCCCAAGGGCATTAGAACACATTGCATGCGTAACAGATTACAGTACAAAAGGACAGATATTTTTTTAGGCACTGGGTGATAAACTGATTTGCCCAGAATCCCAGAATGGTGAGCCTAAACTGGGACTCGAATCCAGTTCCTCAATTTCAAGGTTGGCAGCTCTGGCTGTTAGGCCACATCTCCTCAAAGTTAATGATAGGGGCCTTTTCCTAGAGTAGCATGGTATTTGGTCATGCTTCCAGCTAATTAGCAACACAGTTGCACCTACAATAACATGATGTCAGTGCATTCCCATCTGTTTCACATGAACTACTGACAGCACTACTCTTTTAAGTAGCCTGATATCAGAAAATTCCTTGCAGGATGCCATGAGATTAGCTATAAAGTTTCTTCTAAAAGGAAGTAAGTTAGTTGTAACGTTTTGTGCAAAATACTCTATTTGCCGCAGGTTCGTGCTGGTGACCTTCTATTTAACAGCTGGAAATTATGACATTCCAGTTATTGTGAGTTGAAAAATAAAGTTACTTTTAAGGGCTTCTAAAAGAGTCTAATATAATGACATTCCTTGTCGGCAAGCATGATATTATCAACGTAAGGTCCTTCTCACTCAACATATATTATCAAGCTGGAGATCGGGACTTCAATTTTAAATCTGTGGTCCCTGGCCAGCGCATGGCATTCCAGCAGACATTACTACACTGAATCGGAGCAACATGTCGCCCGTGATGGATGCACAGCTTAATATACATTGCATTAACAAATGCCAATCCTCTTTTCATTTTTTCTTCCAAATTCTTTTATTTTATCTTCGTAATCCACATTCCTTTGTTAGTCCTTATAATCCACATTTAATCCAGAACGTTATCATTTTAACACAAGTCACAGGAGAGACTCTTATGTTTTCACCATGTTCTAAAAGATACAAAAGTGCTTATCCAAGCTTCATCCTGCACCCCGAAGGTGTACGTAAGTCTTAATCCACTAGCATGATTCTTAATTACCCAATGCATTTCGGGCCTTCCATTCGGCCCTTCGTCAGGGGTTAAATTTATCTAAAATGCAAAAACACATGGTTTAGACTGTGTATGCCCCACTTTCCCTAGATATTAAAATGCACATTTCCGCCCTCGACCCACCCCCACAAATCAGTGTCTACCCGCAATAGATATAGTTGTTGCGTCACCTTTAATTGGATATCTCCGCTCTTATCGGTGCCTGTCTCCCCTTATACCTCTCTGCAAGTGCAACCTTCATTCTTATACCCGATTCACCACTTGCGTGATGTCTCATTCCTTCCCCGTAATCCCTCACTTTAAGCTATACTCCTATACACACATCTCTGTCCCTCCACCTTAACTCCCACATGATTTAAACTGTACAAGACTCCACGTCTCCCTTCCATCCTCCGTACCTTACACCATGTCAATGCTCTCAACTTTTCATCGTCTTTTACGAAAGTCTCCAACTCCTTGACTTCCTGCTTCTTGTACCTCCTTATTGTCTCCACCTCTCTAACACACCTGTTTCCCATCTAACCTTATCCACTGTGTTGGCCTACTTCACTTTCTACATCTCGCCTCTCCTGTGGCCTACCATACCCACAATGCACTAAACCGGTTTCTTCACCAACAAGCACCTATAACCCTTTTTCCAATTATGCTGTTAACATATCCAACAATTATTGCCCCGCCCTCCCTCAGATGTTAAAACTGACGTTGATTAGTATGTATGACTCCCCACAAGCCGGACATTGTGTGCTACAAACAGATTTATATACATTGCTGAACTGTGATGTTTTCTCTAAGCATGTTAATCTGCGATGTTTTCAATTTAAATATTTGAACATTCGGCTTCTGTCATAGGTTTTTCATCCAGTCCTAATTTTTAAGCAATGCTGTGTTCATGATACAAATGTCTCTCTTGTGACGTTTTTCTCTTTTGTGACTTTTTTCAATTGTTACTCCTTTGCAATTTACTCTCGTGGGTGCTCCGTGACCGGTGGGTCGAAAAATATATAATTGCACTGTAGGGATGGCACGGTGCACACCTTTTTTCTTTTTGACTTTAATCTGTTCCGTTGTCTCCTTTCCTCTATTCCATGCGTGCTATCCTGAAAACGTGGACATCCCTAAGCCACGCCGGTTATACAATACTACACTGAATCGGAGCAACATGTCGCCCGTGATGGATGCACAGCTTAATATACATTGCATTAACAAATGCCAATCCTCTTTTCATTTTTTCTTCCAAATTCTTTTATTTTATCTTCGTAATCCACATTTAATCCAGAACGTCATCATTTTAACACAAGTCACAGGAGAGACTCTTACGTTTTCACCATGTTCTAAAAGATACAAAAGTGCTTATCCAAGCTTCATCCTGCACCCCGAAGGTGTACGTAAGTCTTAATCCACTAGCATGATTCTTAATTACCCAATGCATTTCGGGCCTTCCATTCGGCCCTTCGTCAGGGGTTAAGTTTTTCTAAAATGCAAAAACACATGGATTAGACTGTGTATGCCCCACTTTCCCTAGATATTAAAATGCACATTTCCGCTCTCGACCCACCCCCACAAATCAGCGTATACCCGCAATAGATATAGTTGTTGCATCACATTTAATTGGATATCTCTGCTCTTATCGGTGCCTGTCTCCCCTTATACCTCTCTGCAAGTGAAACCTTCATTCTTATACCCGATTCACCACCTGCGTGATGTCTCATTCCTTCCCCGTAATCCCTCACTTTAAGCTATACTCCTATACACACATCTCTGTCCTTACACCTTAATGGTGTATAGGGACAGAGATGTGTGTATAGGAGTATAGCTTAAAGTGAGGGATTACGGGGAAGGAATGAGACATCACGCAGGTGGTGAATCGGGTATAAGAATGAAGGTTGCACTTGCAGAGAGGTATAAGGGGAGACAGGCACCGATAAGAGCAGAGATATCCAATTAAAGGTGACGCAACAACTATATCTATTGCGGGTAGACGCTGATTTGTGGGGGTGGGTCGAGGGCGGAAATGTGCATTTTAATATCTAGGGAAAGTGGGGCATGCACAGTCTAAACCATGTGTTTTTGCATTTTAGATAAATTTAACCCCTGACGAAGGGCCGAATGGAAGGCCCGAAATGCATTGGGTAATTAAGAATCATGCTAGTGGATTAAGACTTACGTACACCTTCGGGGTGCAGGATGAAGCTTGGATAAGCACTTTTGTATCTTTTAGAACATGGTGAAAACGTAAGAGTCTCTCCTGTGACTTGTGTTAAAATGATGACGTTCTGGATTAAATGTGGATTATAAAGACTAACAAAGGAATGTGGATTACGAAGATAAAATAAAAGAATTTGGAAGAAAAAATGAAAAGAGGATTGGCATTTGTTAATGCAATGTATATTAAGCTGTGCATCCATCACGGGCGACATGTTGCTCCGATTCAGTGTAGTATTGTATAACCGGCGTGGCTTAGGGTTGTCCACGTTTTCAGGATAGCACGCATGGAATAGAGGATACGAGACAACGGAACAGATTAAAGTAAAAAAGAAAAAAGGTGTGCACCGTGCCATCCCTACAGTGCAATTCCAGCAGACATGGCACAACTGATTGGCTCCCTCTGCACCTAGTGACTGAGATGTGGAATTCTTTGTCTGACTAACTTAGGGAAAGTGGGAAAGCTGCCTCTAATAACTGTGTCTTTCACAAGGATACAGTCTGCTGGTTAGGACTAGATTACAATTTCAGGAGTAATAAACCCTTTTCTATTTCAAAAGATGAGAATATTCTATGCCAGTTAATGTGTCACTAATGGTAAATCTCCCTCTTCTTGCAAAATAACACCAAACTGGCGCATCGTCTACCAGTCAACTTTAGATGAAGATCTGTCTTCTAATGCATTTTGAGGTCCGGGCATTCTCTGTGGTCTACTAAGCATGTAGTGATAAAGCTTTCACATACTGATGATGCATTTCTAGTTAACCTATGGAAAGTTATAACTATGCTTCTTCAAAAGGCGATGGGTTCTGGCCATCAAATCCGCCCAGATTTGTAACTTTTTGATCACCTGGTTTGTGAACTTTCTACTGTGGATGAGCCTCACAATTGGTGCTTACCAACAGCAAACTCATGGTAAATGGACTGAGCTTGTTTAACACCGTTTCTGCCTTTTTTACGATAAGGCAGCTGTGAAGCAGCAAGGGTAAGAGCATTTGGCTGGTTTCATGGGAATATGTGTGCACATGCATGTGCACATGTGTGAGGGCTGCATGTGGAAAAACTCCTGTCATGCACGGCCCAATAGCTGTGTACACATAGTCTGGAGCACAAAGGACTCTGCAGGATTGGACATTGACCCGGGGTGAGCCTAATAATGTTAGTGTGCACTCATAGGGAAAGTCAGTGTGGTTTACTATTTTGTTTGCACTGACGCTCCCTATCCACCTATGGAGAAGACTGCCTTAGTGTCAAGTTTCGCTTCCCTTTGGCCTACAGAGACCAGTTACCTATCGAGCTGGACTGGAATCTGTATACCAAATCCAAAAATGAGTGTACAGAAAAGATAATTGTACTGCTTATCGGTCATCCAGGATTGTCATATTTCTCTGGCTCAGCTCAGGATCAGAGAGAAAGACCTTTTGTCATCCTGGTCTGCCAAGTTAATTATATTTCTCTCCAGCAGCAGGAACAAAGTCCTCCCCACACGAAAGGGAGCAATTAACAGTGATTGGCTCAGCTCCTGAGGAGGAAAGGGGTGGGAATAAAGGATCTGTATCAATCAATCAGCTGTCCCACTGTACCAGAGATGGGCCAGCCCAAGCCCCCTGAACAAAGGAGGGAGCCCAGAACGCTGCAGCCAAAACAGGAGGTTTTTAAGATTTTGAAGATTTGGTGGGAAAGGCCCTGACAGTGATGTCAGCAAGGGGTGGAGCTGAGGTCCCCAGGGCGCTGTGATTAGTAACTCCTGGGTGATTCCATTTGAAATGTCCCAGGAGGCTTTGAAATGTTTTGCAAGGGTGCACCTTTTAGATTGTACAGAAGCAAGGGGTGCCACAGGACTCCTCATTGAGTTCAACCCTGTATAATGTATATTTGCAACCTTTGGCAGATGTAATAGTTAGTTCCAGGTTTTCGGTGATGTTATATTCTGATTATATACGGCTTATCATTACTCTGTCAAACAATGATACCCATATGGCCTTTTCTCCATGCTTCTGCCTTGCTGAGGTGGCTACATGAATGGACTTAAATTATCTTTAGCTTAAAGAGGGAAAAACTGAGGTTCTGACTTTGGATAGCCTGTCAAACATCTCGTCCCTGCTGGGTCCTGTACCTGACTCCAAACCCAAGGTCAAGAATATAAGCATTTTGTTGGATGAAAAATTATCATTTGACAACAAAATTTCTGTAATGGCAGGAAAATGCTTCGGCCTCGTTACAATTATGAGCCTAATATAGTCCTTCTTGCCTGACCCAACCAGGAAGACAGTGGTTCAAGTTTTGATAGTGTCAAGGCTGCACTACTGTAACGATTTATCATGATGTAATATATGACATCATCAGCAGTGCATTGCGGGGGCACAAGTTATAGTTAGCTCAGTTAACTATAACGGCTGAATTTTTCTACGAGTGAAATGTCCAACTAACTATAACGTTCTGAAACCTGTGGCTTTTTTCAGTGAATTTCTACGTTTTAAAAAAATGCTAATTTCTAACTATAACGCCCCTGAAACCTATGTTTTTTTCAGTGAATTTCAAAGGTTTCTTAAATGCTAATTTCTAACTATAACGTCCTTGAAGCCTATGGTTTTGTCAGTGAATTTCAAAGGTTTTCTAAATGCTAATTTCTAACTGTAACGTCCATGAAACCTATTTTTTTTAGTGAATTTCAAAGGTTTTTTTAACGCTAATTCCCAACTATAACGTCCCTCAAACCTATGGTTTTTTTCAGTGAATTTCAAAGGTTTTTTATTTAAATGCTAATTTCCAACTATCCCTACAGAGGTAGGACATGGGTAGAAAAAGAAATAAAAGCGCAGAAAGAAGCAAGAGAAATGCAGAAAGAGGAAACAGAAGTACAGAAAGACAAAGAAAGTTGCAGAAAGAAGCAAGAGATATGCTGAAAGAACCAAAAGTGGGGCAGAAAGAGAAATTGTGCTAAGTCATCCAGTGCCCCCATTTTTTTGCTGACTGGTACTGGTGGTAACTGACTCTGACTAACAAGGCCCAAAGCCAGTGGTATGCTGAAAGACATTTAGAATACAGTGAAAACACCTACATACACTAGGGTACTCTATGGGTTGGAGTACCCCTGCGATTGGCATGAAGTCCCTGTAAGGCCCTAGTACATAATAGGGCAGGGGATTAAAACTAACTCTAAGTCAGAGGTACAGAAAGAGGCAAAAGAAGTGCAGAAAGAAGCAAGTGATGTGCCAAAACAGGCAAGAGAGGAGCAGAAAGAAGCACGTGAAACACAGAAAGAGGCAAGAGAGGTACAGAAAGAGTCAGGAGGGGTGCAGAAAGAAAGAAGAGAAGTGCAGAAAGAAGCAACAGAGGTGCTGTAAGAGGCACAAAGGGTTCAGAAAAAGGCAAGAGAAGTGCATAAAGAAGCAACCTAGGTACAGAAAGAGGCAAGAGTGGTGCAGAAAGAGGGAAGAGAGGTGTAGAAAGAGGCAATAGAGTTGCCCAAACAGGAAATAGGGGTGCAGAAAGTGGCAACATGAGTGCAGAAAGAAGCAAGTGAGGTGCTAAAAGAAGCAAGAGAGGTGCAGAAAGAGGCAAGAGAGGTGCAGAAACAGGCAAGGGAAGTGCAAAAATGTGCAAGAGAGGTGCAGAAAGAAGCAAAAGCAGTGCAAAAGAACCAACAGAGGTGCAAAAAAGCAAGTAAGATGCAGAAGGAGGCAAGAGACCTGCAGAAAGAGGCAAGAGAGTTGCACAAACAGGCAAAAGGGGTGTAAACAGGGGGGCAGACTGAGGCAAGAGGATGCAAAAATTTGGAACAGAGGTGCAGAAAGAAGCAAGAGCAGCGCAGAAAGAACCAAGAGGGTGCAGAAAGAGGCAAGAGGGGTACAGAAAGAGGCAAGTGAAGTACAGAACGAAGAAAATCAGGTGCAGAAAGAATCAACAGAGGTGCAAAAAAGAGGCAATAGTGATGCAGAAAGGGTTAGGAGAGGTGCACAAAGAGGCAAGAGATACAGAAATAGGCAGGAGGGGTGCAGAAAGAAGGAAGAGAACTACAGAAATAAGCAACAGGGGTGCTGAAATAGGCACAAAGAGTGCAGAAAGAGACAAGAGAGGTGCAGAAAGAAGCAACAGAGGTACAGAAACAGGCACACGTGGTACAGAAAGAGGGAAGAGAGATGTAGAAAGAGGCAAGAGAGTTGCACACAGAAGAAAGAGTGGTACAGAAACAGGCAAAAGGGTACAGAAAGAAGCAAGTGAGGTGCAGAAAGAGGCAAGGGAGGTGCAGAAAGAGGCAAGAGATGTGCAGAAACAGGCAGTAGAGGTGCAGACAGAGGGAACAGGGGTGCAGAAAGAGGCAAGAGGGGTGCAGAAAGCGGGAAGAGGATTGCAGAAAGAGGCAAGAGAGGTGCAGAAAGAAGCAACAGGGGTGCAGAAAGAAGCAAGAGAAGTGCAGAAGGAAGCCACAGAGGTGTAGAAAGAGGCAACAGAAGTGTAGAAAGAGGCAATAGAGATGCAGAAACAGGCAGGAGATGTGCAGAAAGAGGGAACAGACAGGGGTGTAGAAAGAGGCAAGAGGTGTAGAGGAAGAAGCAAGTGAGGTGCAGAAAGAGGTAACGGAGGTGCAGAAAGAGGCAAGAGAGGTGCAGAAAGAGGCAAGAGAGGTGCAGAAAGTAGAAGAGATGAGCAGAAAGAGGCAAAAGAAGTGCAGAAAACAATAAAGTTGCGGAAAGAAGCAACAGAAATGCAGAAAGTGGCAAGCGAGGCCCAGCAAGAAGCAAGAGTGGCTTGCACACCATTAGTACCAATTTAACACACACATTTAGCAATAAGTAACAGGTGACCATTCTATGTTTGCAAAGTGCCTTCCACCACGCTGTAACACTTGTTGCTGCGTTTTTGGTAAGGTTTGAGCCGTTTGAGCTAGAAACAAGGCTTTTTTTGTTCAAATCTGCAGATTAGGCAGCAGATGATGGATTATGTGGCTAATGCGGAAAATGTATAATTGTGCGAAAGTCAGTGCAGCCAAACAGTCGCTTATTTCCAGTGGCATTGCTGACTAGGTCCAGAAGTTCTCCTCAGTGATTCCTTCTTTTTTTGTCTCATAAAGTTCATCATTTAGCTTCAATGGAAACGAGGAAGACTAAACCGGAAGTTGCCACTCCACAACACAGACTACTATACCACATAATTACTTTCCATAACATATAATCCCACTCTACATAATTCCTATACACTAAATACCACATACTTTCTATCCACATAATTTCACTGCACACCATCCAACATAACTCCACTACACACAAAGTACATCCACTCCACTCCAAAAAACATGAGTAAAAAACTTTTAGATTTACAATGCCAATAGCTCTAACTCTGGCAAATGTGAGACCTATTACATTAAAATTGCTTTTTTAACTGGTAATCACATTTGCAGAGTGGTGGAGAAAGGGGGCAGGGCCTCAAACCAGCGCTCAGGAATTCCACTGCATAGGACTTACAGGAGGTACCAGGAAGGCCTCGTGGCCCCCAAAGTTCCTCAGGAGTAAAGTGGACTTCATCCCCAACCAGTACTGTGCCAAGAGGTGTGTTTGCAGAGTGGTGGAAAAAGGGGGTGTGTTGCCTCCGAAGATCTCTTAGCAATCCCACTGTGTGGGACTTAGTGGAGGTAACAGGAGAGGTAGTTGGCCCCCAAGAACAACCTTGGGGGCCAACTACCCCATCTATTGCGTACAGTAAGTCCCACACAGCAGCATTGCTAAGTTCTCATAGCAGGTCACCCCCTTTTCCCACCACTCTGTAAACGCGCTCCCTGGCACGCTCTTGCGTGGGGATTAAGGTCCCCTTGCCTCCTGAGGGTCCCTGGGTGCCAAGTATCCCTCCTGTTACCTCCAGTAAGCCCCACACAGCTGGATTGCTGAGAGTGGTCCGAGGCCATGCCCCCTTTTTACACCACTCTGCAAACGCGCTGCCTGGTGCACTGCTGCTCGGGGAATGAAGTCCACTTCAGTCCTGAGGTCCTCAGGACACAAGGGGACCTCATCACCCCACCACCGATGCGCCAAGAGGTGCATTTGCAGAGTGGTGTAAAAAGGGTCATGGCCTCAGACCACCTCCCAGCAATTCCACTATGTGGGGCTCACTGGAGGTTCCTGGTGACATAGTTGGCCCCTTAGGACCCTTAAGATTGAAGGGGACTTAATCCCCCAATTCAGAACACACCAGAAGGTGTGATTGCTTAGTGGTACAGGGAGGGGACGGGGCCTCCGGCGAGATGCCGGCTTTTCATTAAAAAAATATTTTTAGAAGGGGGGCAGTGTGGCCTCCCTTATTTTAGTATGTTTTGGGCCCTGGGGGCCCCCTCCAACAGGGCCTGAGCATTTTTTTTTATTAATTTCTTTCAATTTCCAGGGAGTGGGGACACATGGTTCCCCACCCCTGGGCCACTTCTGTCCCTGGGGACCCCATCCCCCGAGGCCTGGCCTCTTTTTTTCATTTTTCTGGGAGGGGGGCCACGCGGCCACTTCTGGCCCCGGGGGCCCCATCCCTTGGGGCCTGGACAGCCTGGTTTTGTTTGTGGGAGAGGGGCCACATGGCCCCACTCCTGAGGCCAGGGATGTCTCAGGGGAATCTCATCCCCCGGGGCTCTGCCTTATCTATTTATTTATTAATATCAAAAGGGAGGGGGCCGAGTGGCCATCCTCCCAGCCCACCTCTTGTCCCAGGAACCCCATCTCCCGGGTCTGGCCCTCAAGTTGGGGACCATGGGGGGAGCCCTAATGCCCCCATGGTCCCTGCCAGCTCCCTGCCTCCTACGGGAGATGGCATTGCCTTTGGACAAGGGGAGCTGCTGACATGCAGCTCCCCTTTACCAGAAGCATTTCTGCTTTGGTTGTTGGAAGCGACAGCAGGTTTCCTGCTCTCACTTCCAACAAGCAAAGCAGTGTTTGCAATATGCGGCTCCCACCCTGTTATTGCAAACAGCATTGTCCAGAGGGTAGGCACCCCGGACATTGCTGGAGCCAGCCCTGGGGGGTGGTGGTCCCCAGGGCCGTTGAGGGCTCTAGGAGGGGATCCCCCCTCTCTTCCAGTACAAAGCCCTGGGGAGGTGGTGGTTCCCGGGGCTTGGGGAGAGCCCGTGAGCCCCCCTTATTAAGGTAGAAAGCCCCTGGAGGTAGTGGATCCCAGGGCTTGGGGGGCACACAAGGCCCCGCATTAATTAAAAAACCCCGGGAGGTGGTGGTCCCCTGGGCTTGGGGGGGCCGGCAAGCCCCTCCTCATTAAAGATAAAAACCCCGGGGAAGTTGTGGTCCCCGGGGCCCCACAAGGCCCCCCCATTAATATAACGCCCCGGGGAGGTGGCGGTCCCCGGGACTGGGGGGGGCGCGAGACCCCGCATATCCTTAACTAAGCCCTAGGGAGGTGGCAGTCCCTTTGCCTTTGGGAATCCCCGCAGGCCCCGCTCAATAATTGCATATTGCCCCCGGGACCTGGCTTCATTTTTCTTTTTTTTCTCGCCCGGATTTGCAAACCCAGCACAAATATATTTTTTTCATGCTTTTTTGGGCCCAGACCCACTGAGTAGGGCTAGGGGGTCAGGGTGTATGTACCCTGCCCCTTTTTCACTTTTTTTACCTTTTTTTAAACTGTTTTCTTGTGACACTGTTACTGAGTCACAAGATGGCTGCCAACACACTCTGGTTTGGAGTGTTGGCAGCCAATCAGAATTTAGCTCATACTCAGGAAGGTTCACAAACCCTCCTCGGTGCTCAGATATACACATTTTTTGTATTTTTTATTTCTCAGCAACTACTGAATGGATTTACACCATTTAAAAAAACACAGGTCAGTGCAGAGAAAGATTAGGCCAGCACTCACAATAGAGGTTAAATCCTCACTTGGTATTTATTGGTACAAACAATTGTGTTTCGGCGGTGAGCATTTCTCAGTGTCAGCGGCTGCCACGTTCTCATTAGTTTTATGTCAATTATTTCAACATAGACAGCAAAAATGGGCTTGTTCTATGACAACAATAATGTTGCGCCATCTTGCAACATACATTTCCTTGTCGTTCAGTGAACATACTCTCGAAGTTGCATCTTAAACTTTTTACGTATTTTAAGACCGAATAATTTATAATCAAAGCAAATTTTCATGGTATAAAATCCCACCTTCTTACCAATTTCAGGATAGTGTGCTAATTATTATTACATGATCTGCAAATGCATGGGTCAGCTTAATCAAGGCATCTTTTTCATCACTTCATCATTTTATTTCGTGACCTCATAATTGAGCCTGGATGGGCTTTTAGTCAAAGAATCTCCTATGAGTTCATTTTCACCATCCCCTCTAGTCTTACCAAATTCAGGATAGTGTGCTGGATAATAATTACGTGATCTGCAATACATGGGATAGCTTAGTCAAATCAATTTATACATAATTTCATTATTTTGTTTCGTGAACTCATAATAGTGCCCTGGATGGGCTTTTACACAAAGAATCACCAATAAGTTCATCTTCTCCATACCCTCTAGTCCCCATGGGACCTAGCACTTAATCCTTCTTTTTCTTTTTTCTAATTTTTTTAATCTGATCTTCTAAGTCTTCACTGATGCCCTTTCCTAACTTGTCCTCTCTATAAGTAGACCCCTAACTCATCCCTACTGTTTAGCCCTAGTGGTGATTTTGTCTCTATGTCAATTATATATCTGGATTCTAATCTTCACAGTTTTTTCTGTCTATCACCACCTCTATTATCTTGTGGTACATGATCCATGCAGAAAAATCTGATTAAGGACCTATTGCTTTGATGGTATGTTTCAAAATGTTGTGCAACTGGATATTTGGAATCCTTATTGCTTGTTGCCCTCTGGTGTTTTAAGATACTCATTTTTATAGATGAATCATACTCCCCATGTATCTCAGTCCACATGGGCACGTTAAACAGTACACCGTATATAGTGTGTTATAATTCATTAATTTTGTTATTTTCTTTAGATCATGTAGATCTTGAACACTGAAGGAGCTTACATTTTTGCTGTTAGCACAGGACTTATATTCACCGCAGGGAAAAAATCCCAGCAGGTTCTGAAGATTTGAGGGCAGCCTGTCCGATAATAGATGATTCTCCACTATTTGATCTTTAATGAATCTGCACTCCCTGAATGTTATTGAGGGGTGGGATGGAAGGTCCCGGCTTATAACTTGGTCGGATTGTAATATCCTCCAGTTCCCTTGAATTATCCTCCTCACGTGGCTTGCCGCACTGGAAAAGCTTGTCATCATTCTAAAGTTATTCTTTACATCCCTATCTTTTACTTTGAGCTCATCCCTCAGCAAATCTGCCCTGTCTTTCTTCTCCACTTTTTCCATGGCTTTCTTCAAAACTCCTCTTTGATAGCCTCTCACCTCAAATCTTTGAATGCTCTCTTGAGCGGCCTTCTGGAAATCCTCCTCTCTCGAGCTGTTTCTCTTAATCCTAAGCATTTCCCCGTATGGAATACTTTTTACTAAATTGGAGGGATGACTTCTTGTCATATGTAACGCTGAGCTACCCACTGTGGGTTTCCTGTAAAAGGCTGTGTTGATTTTATTGTCACTCACAAATACTCTCAGGTCAAGAAAATTGACCTGAGATGAGCTGATCTCACTTGTAAACTTGAGAACCAAATTGTTATTGTTCAGGCTTGAGATGTATCACTTAGCTGACTCCTCTGTCCCTCTCCACATAATAACTACCTTCGGCGAATCTATGCATCAACTCTCCCATCCATGGCAACTCTCTTTCATATCTACTTCAGGACTTTCAGCGCCTATGTATCCTACTATCCCATAGACTCCTCTTTTATACAATTGTTGCTGTGTATCTTGTTTGCCGCCTTATGTAACCCCAGCATGTGCTGCTATTGTGTTCCATATCCTGTTGTACACCGTTTTCTTTTTTTACCAATATTATATTCATTTTTAGCTACTCTTTAAGTACCTCAATTTATTGTTGTGCTTATTCTTACGATTACTATATATATCTCTATGCACCCGGCATGTACAATATGATATTATTGTTTGTGTTAGCTCTGTAAAGCGCTCTGATACCTTCGGGTCTAGTTTGCCCTTTATAAAATTCACAAATAATAAAATAAAATATAAAAATGCTTGAATTTCAGGGTAATCCCATCTATGTACCCGTGCCACTTAGAAAAGTCATATATGCATTTGTTTTATGTAGAAGTTCCGAAAAGTTGGCATGGGTTGCACAAGTCGGTGGTACACTCGGGTGGATGGCATCCACCCACTATTTTTACAGGATGGACGCCGTACACTCTGCCAAGAAGTTGGGCCCCCTTGAATGATGTGCCTAATTCATCCTGGGGTAATTTTCAAACTCCGGGACACATTCAGCAGCGCCTGCACATTGTCTGCTTTCGAAAAGCTGCAAAGTGCAGGCGGGGACGGGGCGTTCTTATTTCAGACTCCTGCTGGGCACCCAACAAAGGCCCAATTCAAGGGGTCATCAGGCGTCCTTTTGTTTGAGTCTCCTGGCTGGTAGCAGTCAGGAGCCTCACACCTAGAATCAACTGTAGCACAGATGAAACAAAGGCTCACACCTTGGTAGCACTTCACACATACTTTAAAGAGGCAGCTTTTCACTTTGTTCAGGCTCTTTTTAGGATTTATGCATGCACTGTAAGAATGTTAAATGTGTTGGTCTTTCCCAGTATTTACACAAAATAAATGTCATTTATATAGTGTTTACTACCCCTGAGGAGGCGTTGAAATAATGTAAGTTCCACTATGTTTCCCTGTATAGCGCTACTTATCCTAATGCAATGTGTCAGAATGCTTTACATCACACTTACATATTACATTTACAATAAATTATATGAATTTGTAAATCATTGTACGGGATGTGTTACATAAAACAGTGGGCGATTACAAGGTGTAGAAGCCACATATCATCATCCATAGCTCACTGTGCTATATTAAAAGGTTTACAATGAAAGTGCAAGTAACAAAAGGATCTCTGTGTTCAAAGTAGTCACCCAAATACCAAGCGACATAAAATAATATCTCTCATTTCACGTTACATGATGTGCTTTGTATTAACCGTCTATGCTACTCTGAGTTAAAAATGGTGCAAGACAAAACACAGAACTTTCCAGCAAGTGCATTAACCTCCATCCAGAGTTATCTTACAATTATAAATAATTCAAGATTTACTGAAATACACCGACCTCGGCAACATGTGCCTGAACCCCATAAGATATTTTAAAATAGAGTCTTTGCAACCAATTAAGCAGAACAGATTTACAGTCAGTTGTCTTCTTGTTGCCACTTTCTTTGTGGCAGAGCTTAAATACAAATAAATGTATAAGTTGAGGTGCAGATTTTGTGTCAGGGTTAAGATCGGGACATCTGGCCTAGGTCTTCTCTCTCCCTGGCAGCTCCACAACACCGCCGCCTCGCCGCAGTGCTGAGCCCTCCTCCTGGAGAGGGTTCACAGCTGCAGTCCGACTTCGGCCTGCATCGGAGCTGCTCCTGTCTCCGCCTGCCTGGTGCCTTCTATTTAAATTTTTCACATTTCACTGCCTTACTTCCTGCTCTGCCCCACTAGGGCACTCCTCTTTACAGGAGCCCTTTTTTATTTGTAATAATTTTATTCTCCACCGCTTTTAGCCGCCGCTGCTGTCCTTGCGACCCCTTCCCCCTGCACAGCCCCTGCTCCCGTCTCCCAGCCTCTCATACCGCCCTCCTCCCCTAATTAATGGTGGCTGCTGCTGGGGAGCGCGAGTAAGACCGGGACCTCTGGCCTAGGTCTACTCTCTCCCCTGCAGCTGCGCAACACCAACGCCTGGCCGGATGCTGAGCCCTCCTCCTGGTGAGGTTTCACAGGCTGCAGTCCGACTCCGGCCTGCACCAGAGCTGCACCTGTCTCCACCTGCCTGGTGCCTTTTATTTGAATTTTTCAAGTTTCAAAGCCTTATTTCCTGCTCTGCCCTGCTAGGGCACCCCTCTTTACAGTATACACTTTTTATTTTTAATTATTTTATTCTCTGCTCCTTTTTCCCAACGCTGCTCCCCCTGTGGCTCCTCCCCCCTGCACAGTCCCCGCATGGCGGCCGGTGCGTCAAAAGCAAGCCCATCTGCGCCCGTCTGCGATCCGACTGCGGCCAGTGCCATGGACCCTGGATCCATGACCCACCTGCACTACAACTCCGCCGCTCTCCTCGCACTCAACCCTGGAAGAAACAACAACTGCCAGAAATCAACGCCGAGCACCACCCACGGCCAGTTCTCCTTCCAACACTGCCAACAATCCTTCACCACCGACCGCGCCCCCACCACCGCTGAACCCACGCCTGACGCACGCACCACCAAAGCCCTGACGTGCATCCTCCTCAACATACGCTCCCTACACAGACACGCTGTAGAGAACTGGGACCTACTCTACACGCTCTCGCCAGACGTCGCGTTCTTCACGGAAACATGGACCAACACCACCTCCGTCCCCGACATCGCCACTGCCATCCCCAACGGATACAAGATCCATAGAAAGGACTGCTCCCGCCGTCCATGAGGAGGACTCGCCATCGTACACAAGAGCTCCCTTCGGCTCTCCACCTTCAAGACGAGCGACCCCCTCTCCCACACAGAGCACCTTCACTTCCAGATCCAAACCAGCCCCAGAACCATGCTGTGTGGGACCCTTGCCTACAGACCCCCTGGACGCCACACCTCTGCAGCCACCACCATTGCCGACCTCACCGCACCCCACGCCATTGCGTCCATGGACTACATTCTCACCGGAGACCTGAACGTCCACCTCAACAACCGTAGCAACCCCAACTCCACCACCCTCCTTGACAACCTCGGACTGAAGCAGCTCCCCTACCCACAGACCTGGACACACCCTGGACCCATCTTTGCAGGAAGGACAAACATCCACTTCAGCCACTCCACACAACCCCTCTGGACAGACCACCACTGCGTACACTTCACCTTCAACTAGGGTGACCAGACGTCCTGGATTTCCCCCCCGGACGGTCCGGGGTTTTAGAGAAGTGTCCTGGTGTCCCGACACTTTTCACCAAATTGGAGAAATGTCCCGGTTTTTGGGTAGTCCTGGGTTATTAAACAAAATGTCCCGGTGTTTAAGGGAGGGTCAGGTGAACCTGCAAATTAATTAGTGTTATGCAGACTCACATTGCGACCTGCCCTTTTGGAAACTGCGACAGAAGTTCACTTCTTTAAACTCTCCTGCTGTGCTGCTTCGCCTCATTTAAGCGGTACAAAAGTGGGTGATGATGGACGGAGCATCTGAACCAATCAAGCCTGGCTGAAGACGGCTGAAATTCCAAAAACCGGTCCTAGGAAGCTTGTTTCCGGTCCAAGGAAGGCATGGCTTGGCAGTTCGGGCTGGACTGTTCCCATGAGGCACAGGGTCAGACTGATTTGCATATGGCCATGTCTGAACTGGGGTGGCAGAGTGGGCTAAAGAATGGTGATGGATTAAACCTAGATCTGTTGACTGGGTGTGAGTGTTTGATTGTCCGTCCATCACCACCCCCTTTTGTATCGCCTCATTTAAGCAGCAGAGCAGGATTTAATGAGGTGTGAATGGGACTGCAGAGGCCACAGGGCAAGGCCTGGCCCAGCAGTAGCCGGACCCTGGAGTTCTTCGCAGAATAGGAGGTAATGTAAAAATAAATTTTTTGAAGAAGAAGACAAATATGTATTTGTGTTCTTATTTTGTATTTATTTATTTATATACACGTATATGTATATATATATATATATATATATGATATGAAGGAGTGGAGTGGAGTGGATACATAGCGCAGTTTCCAGTGATGCGCTTCTAAGGCTCCCGCTTTGGTAAAGAGGCTCTGTACTTACTGGAACACTGCTTGCAGTTTTGGATTTCTCCGGGGTACCGGAATTCACAGAGCCCACCGCGCAGCAAAGAAAGAAGTACAACAGTGAGGATAACATTATGCATCACGTCGGGCCAGTTGGATTGCTGACTTGCCCCCGCCAGAAAGGATTTCCAAGCTACGTTGGTTAAAGCGGTATGGGGACTGGAGGCAGCGCAGCTGCACACATGTACTTTTGGGCATGGCTTTATCGTTACAGACGCTGCAGTAATTGTTTCCCACTTTTCTCCTGCGATACCTACCCATGGACTGCTGTGGCATGCTGGACTTTGTAGGCGCTAAACATTAAGCGGACTACAGGAAGGTGTATGCAACGTGAGGTCATCACAGTGGGAGGAGCTGCGGTCTGTGGGGGAGGTGGCAGGACATATCTTCTTCCCTGACGCTTATCTACACAAGCACATGCACCTGGCGCTGAGGAGGCTAAGAACGCCGAAATGCATCCGCCATTGGAAAAGATTGTATTTTCCGCTGTATGTGCAGCCAATAAAGCGCTTCCAAAACGTTCCCCAGCTGTGGCCTTACTTGTTCTTTTGAAGGAGTGGAGTGGATACATAGTGCAGTTTCCAGTGATGCGCTTCTGAGGCTCCCGCTTTGGTAAAGAGGCTCTGTACTTACTGGAACACTGCTTGCAGTTTTGGATTTCTCCGGGGTACCGGAATTCCCAGAGCCCACCGCGCAGCAAAGAAAGAAGTACGACGGTGAGGATGACATTATGCATCACGTCGGGCCAGTTGGATTGCTGACTTGCCCCCGCCAGAAAGGATTTCCAAGCTACGTTGGTTAAAGCGGTATGGGGACTGGAGGCAGCGCAGCTGCACACATGTACTTTTGGGCATGGCTTTATCGTTACAGACGCTGCAGTAATTGTTTCCCACTTTTCTCCTGCGATACCTACCCATGCACTGCTGTGGCATGCTGGACTTTGTAGGCGCTGAACATTAAGCGGACTACAGGTAGGTGTATGCAACGTGAGGTCATCACAGTGGGAGGAGCTGCGGTCTGTGGGGGAGGTGGCAGGACATATCTTCTTCCCTGACGCTTATCTACACAAGCACATGCACCTGGCGCTGAGGAGGCTAAGAACGCCGAAATGCATCCGCCATTGGAAAAGATTGTATTTTCCGCTGTATGTGCAGCCAATAAAGCGCTTCCGAAACGTTCCCCAGCTGTGGCCTTACTCGTTCTTTTGAAGGAGTGGAGTGGATATATATATATATATATATATATATATATATATATATATATATATATATATATATATATATATATATATATATATATATATATATATATATATATATATATATATATATATATATAAATATTTGTATATAAGAAGCCCTGAAACCTAATAGAACATTTAGTACTTTTTCTATGTTTGTGCCCGTCCCGGTTTTTAATTCTGAAAATCTGGTCACCCTACCTTCAACGCACCTGAACCCGCCCCGTGCCCACCACAGAGGAACTGGAGCAAGATCACAGGTGAACACCTCAATACCACCCCCCTCCACGACCCACCACGACCGACGCTAACTCCGCTGCCAAACAACTACACCGCTGGATCGCCAGCTGCGCTGACAAGCTTGCACCCCTCTGCCATCAAACAACACCCCCTGAAGGCCCCCTGGTTCACCACCATTCTCCAAGAAGCCAGGCGCTCGCGCAGGTGCCTTGAGAAACCCTGGCGGAACAAGAAAACCACCGAAGACCAGAACAACTACAGGAATGCAATTAAGGAATACCACCAGCGCATTAGGGCCACCAAGTGGACTTTTATCAGGAACAAGATCCTCACCAATGCAAGCAACACAAAAAGAACTCTTCAACATCATACAGCAGTTCACCAAATCCCCCAGCGAAGCCACAGACGTCACTCCTTCTCAAGACCTCTGTAACAAGCTCAGCCCCTACTTCCACCTGAAAATCAAGGCCCTCTACACCAATTTCAGTAAAGAGACGCCGTACAACGCGCCCCTGCCCTCACCAACAACCAGCCGACCATCACCACCTGGAAACCAGCCACCACTGAAGACACCACCAAGACCATGAAGGACACCAACTCAGGAGCCCCCACGGACCCCTGCCTACCTCACATCTACCACAGAGCCGCCACCTCCATAGCACCCAAACTACGCCGGACCATCAACACCTCCCTCGATTGTGGCATCTTCTTCGATGATTGGAAGCGGGCAGAGGTCCAGCACCTCCTCAAGAAGCCTTTGGCCGACCCAACGGACCTGAAAAACTACCGGCTCATCTCTCTCCTTCCCTTCACAGCCAAAGTCACTGAGAGATTCATTAAAGAGAACGCCATACTCGACCCCTCCCAGTCCAGATATTGCAGCAACCACAGCACCGAGACCGCCCTCCTTGTTGCCACCGATGACATCCACATGCTACTCAACCAGGGCCACACTGTGGCCCTCATCCTACTAGACCTCTCTGCAGCCTTCGACACCGCCTCCCATCGGACTCTTGCAGCCAGACTCCATGACGCCGGTGTATGGGGAACCGCCCTTGACTGAATCCGCTCCATTCTCTCCGGCAGAACCCAAAGAATCAGACTCCCTCCCTTCCTCTCCGAATCTACTGAGATCAACTGTGGAGTATCCCAAGGATCGTCACTCAGCCCCTCGCTCTTCAACATCTACATGGCCCCTCTCGCCACCATCGTCAGACAGCATGGGCTCAGCATAGTTTCTTACACCGATGACACCCAGCTGATCCTCTCCCTCACACAGAACCCTGAAGACACCAGACTCAGCTTCCAAGAAGGAATGAAAGACGTTGCGGCCTGGTTGAGCAACAGCTGCCTAAAACTCAACATGGAGATGACCGAGGTCCTCGTCCTCGGACCCTCCGCCACTACAGGGGACAGCTCCTGGTGGCCTTCTGCCCTCAGTAAACCACCCACCCCAACGGACAACGCCCAGAACCTTGGCAACATTCTAGGCTCCTCCCTCACCTTGACCCTGCCAGACCAACGCTGTTGCCTCCACCTGCCTCAACTCCCTCCGCATCCTCTGCAAGACCCTCAAGTGGATCCCCCCAGAATGCAGAAAGACTGTCACCCACACACTCATAACCAGCAGACTGGACTATGGCAACGCCTTTTACGCTGGAATAAACAAAACCCTGCTACACAAGCTCCAAACCATCCAGAGCACTGCAGCCAGACTCATCCTTGGAACCCCATGACACAAGCACATGACCCAGCACCTATGAAACCTCCACTGGCTCCCCATTGAGAAGAGATTGACCATCAAGCTACTCACCCACGTCTACAAATCCCTCCATAACTTCGGACCCAAATACCTCAACAAAAGAGTCACTTTCCACATACCCAAAAGGAACCTCCGCTCTGCCGACCTCGCCCTGGCAGAGACCACACGCACCCGGAGAACCAGAGCAGGCGGAAGAGCCTTCTCCTACGTCGCAGCAAAGACATGGAACAAGCTCCCAGTCAGCATCAGACGCTCCCTCACCCTGCACACCTTCAGGAAGTGCCTCAAGACCTGGCTCTTCAACTGACCTAAAGCTGCACCCCCCCTCTAAGCACCTTGAGACCCTCACGGGTGAGTAGCGTGCTTTAAACAAACCCTGATTGTTTGATTGAAGTCACTTTTCTGGCACAACCTGACGTAAAATCTGTTTTGGGGTTTACAATATCACACATTGCCTTGCCTTGCATAACCTTGCGTAAGTTAAGCATTATATGGGTGGTGCTAGGGCATCCATGTGCATCCGCTAATGTATTTTGACGTAGAACCATATTTACAAAGACTTGTAAATATAGGTTTGCACCAAACTGGTGAGTCTACCTGAGGCTGGTGTAGCAAGAAAGAAATATATCCATTTCTCCTTGTTATTTCCTCTTCGCATGTATGCTGCATTTTCAGAATAGTTTTTGCATAAATGTGTGGAAGAAAAATAGCAAACTTTTTCTTAGGGTCCTATTGCTGAATGCCAAGGTTGCATGAACCTTTTTCTTTCACTACCCTAAAACGCTTATTCTTGCTGGTTCTTTTTCAGCCCCTTTTATGCAGTCATTATTGTTTTCTTATACCTCCTATCTTCCCTTTCTGTCTTTCTCTCTTGCCTTGAGTCATGGTCTGTTGGTGAAAAATGAGCCCCAATCTCCTAAAATGAGTGCAGGTGGGTAAAGCTGAGTAAGAATACTTTGCATAGGAGAGTGGTCTCACCTCTGGAGAGCGCAGGCAGCTAAAGCAATCACATCTACATGGAAATGTGCTGAATATGGAACATTATGCCTGGTTGAGTAAGCTGGCAGTAAAGTTAATTTGTTCAATCCTTGTGTAAAGGAAGCTTTCCGCTGACAAAAGGCAATATTGTTTTATGTGTAGCTTACAAAATTGTGAATCTTCTGCCTAAATCAGGAGTGTTGCGCTCAAATGTACTCATGAGAAACCTGCTAAACATATATGTGAGGGCTTAAGATTTGATGTCACTTCTTCTGATGCCACTTCCTGTAGAGTCGTGGCTTGTGATGCCATTTCCTATGATGTCAATTCCTGTAATGCCATATGTGATATCATGCGCCACAATGTCGTGCGCCATGATGTCGCTCACCGTGATGTCACTTGCATACTGCTTAACTAGGTTAGTCCCCCCACTTCTTTTTTTAGTATTTGCATACATGCCAACATTTCAGAAGAGCAAAGAGGGAGATTTTTTTTTAAAATCGGGAGAATGGGGCTTCAAATCGGGTTACTGGCGTGTATGGGCTTTGGAAGTGTGCTGCTGCAGGATTGGACATTTGAAACACAAATGTACGTTTTTTTTCTTACCTTTTACAAGCATGGAGCGCAATGGCAGGCTGAGAGGGTGATGCAAGTGTTGTCCCCCCCTCCCCCCGTCCCACCCCCCCTGTGTGACACCCCAGCCGAAAACAGCTTCCTGTGCACACACACGCCCCCACCCCCCTACTTCACAGGTCTTCAAAAGACTATTGCCTTGTTAATGACCCTTTGTTGTTTTTTCACCCCATCGAGAGCCCCTGCGAGCACTTCACACAATACTAAGCCCTGTCAACAAACCCCGAGGAATCGGGTTTTTGCTTGCAGGAATCGGGAGGCGGGAGACTAGCCTTCAAATCGGTAGTCTCCCGCCTGAATCGGGAGGGTTGGCATGTCTGTATTTGTGCCACTCCTTGGTTTCTGCTGAACAGCCTTGCCGCTCAGGATTGGACCCCCAAAGTAAAGATACCGTTTACTTTTCAAAAGAAGCTGCAGATTAGAGCGTTACTTGCAAATCTCCAAGGTGAACTCTTCCAAAGTCGCCCCACCCCAGAAGTCGTCCCCATCTGCCACCGGTGTGTTCTTTCACATAGATAGTAGCCTTCTGCAAGCCAGAAAGGACTGCGGATGGCGATACCATCTCCCCCCCCCCCCCCCACCCCCTCCCTCTCCCCGAACACGGCCTCCTCCCTTTCCATCTACACTGCCCCTCCTGCTCTGCAGAGTGGTTGTGACAAAAGCCAGCGAGCTCGCTCCGCCGCGGCCACTCCCCTCTGCCTGTGCATTTCCAGACATGTTCATTAGCCTCGCAACAGACACCTTTGGGGCAGCCCCGCATGTCTAATTCATTCTCCAAACGCATAATGAGGCAGGAGTGAGCTTTTTAGGGGGGAATCTAATTGACCTTTTACAGCCGCGGCGGGCAGAATGACTTAAACACCATTAAGGCATAACGCGGCCCGCAGAGATTTTATGGAAGGTTATCAAAAATCCAGCACGATTGCATTTTTTTCTGTTCCATTTTTGCCAGCGCAAACGAAATGATGGGCTGAGAGTCAGCGTCGGGCAATATGGTCGAGGTATTTTATGTGGCATTGATAGGCCAATAAGGGTAAAAATCGAGGAAATTCTCGAGGGTAAAGCTTTTGAAGAAAATTATACAAATATTTCAATAGTAAGACCTGGTAATTGACTAAATGAAGTAAACATTTAGATCCGACGAATTCACAATAGCTGATTACGAAATTCATAATTGTAGTGTTTATAAACTTGATAGATTTGTGGTAAAAGTTTGTCTTCTAATGTACTTGGAGATCAAAAAGTCTGTTTTCTAATGTATGTGGTTGAATATCAGGACATTCACTTTGCTCGTTCAAGACGTTAGTGATTATGGGTTGGCTTTGGCAGATACTGTATGGCACAAGTGAAATCTCTTTTAGATTCTATTATTGGCCTACCTGGGGCGTAACATAGGAGCCTGCAGCCCCGAGGTGCAGGAGGCCCCTCACTCTTTAGGAGGTCCCCAATCATTCAGAGGGACCCACATCTAGGCAGAGCTAAGGAATATCTGCAGGATAAGGGAGACTCAGGGACCCCCTTAACAGACTTTAACCCCTTCGACGCTCATGACGAGCTCAGCTCGTCATGAGTTACGCCTCTCGTACGCTCATGACGAGCTGAGCTCGTCATGAACCGCGGGTTTTTTAAAAACTCAGCGCAGCGTGGAAATCTGCACTGCACGCATGCGGTTAAGGGGGGCATCATTTTGCATTACGCCACTGTGAACTACCACTGGCTGGCAGTGTTTACTGCCTTTTCTTTGTTTTTGCCCATGCAGTTTTCTCTGTAAAATGCAAAATTTGCCAGAGAGTATTAGATGGCTCTAAAAATGAACCTTTTTAGGTCAACCCTATGAGACAGAGCAGCTGTATGGTTGCAAAAAGACTTCTCGAGGGCATTCTGATAGCTTCTCTGGAAATGCCTCTGCTCATTGCTTACCATTAGCTTTGTAGCTCAGATTTTCTACCTTTCGATTTGCTAGCTTTATTTGTTTCAGGCGGTCCAGAATGTCTTTGTCCCACCTGTGGAGCATCCCCTGTTTACTGTTTTACTCCACCACTGCTCGCTGTCTGTAAACAGGCCCTTACATCTTCTCCTACTCTTGTCACATTTGCTGTGCCTTCAAAGACAGAGGTCAAATGTCAGATTCTGAGGGAGTTTGGTGTTTACTTTTATTTCTCTGCCTTCAAAGTAAGTGGATTTATCTGTCAATCTTGCTGAGTATTGGGAAATAAAACGTTTTTATATAACAACATTAAAGTGACTGTAAATGGCCCGTGTAAATATTCCAAAATATAAAAAAAAGTTGGAAAGAAGAAATAAAGCACTTTTCTTTTGTAATTCTGAAGTGATAGAAACAAATATTTGAATGTGATCAAAACAAAACAGAACACTAGGTGATGGCATTGCCACAAATTATCCTTTGTGTGCTGTACAGTTTTATCACTAAAAGTGCATTTGCAAATGTAATGGTAATTTTAATTGAAAATGTGGAGTCTGTAACAGTGTGCTAGCACATCATGCATACTCTACTTTACGTCACTCCTCTCTATGACACTCTTCTCCAATCTATGACACTCTACGACACAACACTCCACTGCACTGTATGCCACTTGACTGTAGACCTCTCTACTCCACTCTACAACACACTGCTCCACTCTACAACACTCTACTCTACTACACTCCATGCCTCAACTACACTCTATGCCATAGCTCTCTATTACACACCACTGTAAAACACTCTACTCTATGGCACTCCATTCTAAATCACTCAACTACTACTCTAGTCCACTCTATGCCACTCCTCTGTTCCCCTCTACATCTCCACTCTACACCACTGCACAACACTTGTTAATATGGATATCGATTTGTTTAAAGATAAAAATTAACTTTCATCCTTATTAATAGAATCACCTGTCTGAACTCCGCATCTACCTCGACACGTAAGTATGTAGTCAGGCAGACCCTGTGAGCTCGGCCCTGGAATACTGATTGATTGGTCTCAGGTGGGAGGTTGCATAGCTGGAAGGCAAATACTGCGACGGGAAACTCTTGATCAATTACACAGATAGGCGCAGAGACATTACAGTAGTGAAGGGAGATTGCCCCAATAAAGCACACATGCTCCTAAAACACCATTAAGTCAGATGCCACATGAGTTAGGAACACATGGCCAATCTGGGCCTAGCACACATAATGCTCACGTGCTCCCCATTCTGGACAACTGTTCACATTCACCACTGGCTACACTGTATCCACGCAGGTCAAGACCCACCTGTAGTAAACGTTGACCATTCATTTATGACTCTAAAGGCAGCAACCAACATTCCTCACCATATATAGTACAAAATAAACCTTTATTGCTTGTTGTAATATTGTATATGAAGAGACTACAAACTCCAAATAAATTGAGACAACTCTTAGACCTAGTGCCTATAACTCTTCTCCCAGCCGAACTGTTTAATTAAACAAACTGTTGGTGTTTTGCCAAATGCCTCTTGTCTTCTGTTTTTAAAGGAAATTCGATTTGAGCAACACACTATATGCCCCTGCACTCTACGATACTCCACTCCTCGCCACTCTACTCCACTCTATGAAACTCTATTCCACTCTCTTCCATTCTACTCAACTTTATTGACTGTACTCCACTAAACTCTACTCCATTCTACAACTTTACCTTACTCTACGCCACTCTTCTCCTCTATTCCATTCTGACTCCACTCTACACCATTCCAATCTATGGCTCCACTCTGTGCCACCCCATAACACTTCAATCTACGCCCTTCCACTCTTTATCCCTCCACTTTGTGCCACTCCACTCCACTCTACTCCACTCTTCACCACTCTTCTTAAGTCCAATGTTCTCTTCTACACTCCATTGTAAGTGTATACCACTTCACTCTACACCACTCCACTCCACAACTCTACTCCACTCTATGCTACTCCACTCCTCTACTCCACTTAATGCCACTCCACTCCCCTCCTCTCCTACACTCTACGTATATACTCTACACCACTCCACACCACAACTCCACTCTTTGCTTCTAACTTTTAACCATGCTGAACAGCAGCCACGCTGGTGTACAACATGGCTAAAAAACACTGGCAAGGTAAATATCTTGTGCATAGGTTAGACTGTTTGACTTTGCCAATGCTTGTTTTGTACGTTTGTAGTTTTCATCTGTTACAGTTTAAAGCTACTTCATTGCCAATATGAAACTAAATGGCATTGGAGTTTTTTCATTTTCTATAAATAACTTACAAGTGGCTCAAAAGCACTAATTCTAAACCATTTTTTACAGAAACGCTGTGAAAGCTGAGTAAGTGTAGTAGTCATTACAGAAAATTTGCAAGATCTCGTACTTCCATTAGCAATACATATCACTCATCTAATTTAAGCATAAATCCGGTAATTGGCTGTTGTGAATGGTGTCATCACACATTAACCATTTGTAATGATGTAAAATCAGTTAGCGGTACAGGCAAGTGCAGAAATTACATTAGAGGCTGGAAGGTTCCACTAAAGTAATTGAGTCCTACAAAGAGACACTGTGCTTATTTCTCCAAGGAAGATGAGTGGTGCTAAGAGTAGAGGTAGGTACGACGAGACGGATCAGACAGGCCTAGAAGGTAATATTCACTTATACTCTGGATTAAACCTTGGCAGGAGAAGTGATGATAGTTAAAAGTTGAAGAGAGAATTAACCTGAAAACTGGCACACACAAAAATACAGTTGATGTGTTTGTGAAAGAGAGGTGTAAGTGACTTAGCATGGGAGGTATGGGCCAACAATTAGAGACGTAAACTTGGGGTTGTAGCCCACAAGCCAACAGTCACAATGGTGACAGAAGGGATGTGACTATATGAGGGAATAGCCAGGCTAAGATTTTAAAGTTCACCTGCATGAGATTAATAGCCAATGTTTAATCAGAGAGAGTTTTGTCTGAAGTAGACTCCATGTGAATTAAAATGGGAATTGATTTCCCAAGGGGACCGAGTTAGCTAGAACACGGTAGTCACCAGCAGATGGCCTGGAGTATTGACCAAAAGAAGGTGCAGGTTGCTCAAACTTGAAATGCTGGGCCAAGAGTTTAGAATAGTAACATGTAGGGTGGTAGTTACCAATAGACCCTTTGGAGTGGGGATGATCTGCTGCTGATGGCTGAGTTGCTATGGAGGGTTGTACATGATATTAGATACGTTAGAGTGTCAGTGGGTGGTTGCAGAGGGAGAAAGCAGGGGCTAAGTAGTGATTTTATTGTAGCCTCGCAAGAGGGTGGCACATATAAGTGTATCACAAATTCTTAAATATTTTGCACATTTACTTGAGCATACAGACTGTTGGAACAATGGAAGCAACTTCCACGATTTTCAAACTTTCTATGGCACAGCTAACAAATTGATTAAGTAAGAAAGATATGATAAATGAGGACCAGTAACAAACACACAATGTACTGCGAGGGCAACCAAATGAACCTTGGTGCCACCCAGACCAGGTCTTTCCAAAGGACATATAATTCAACAATAAGGCTAGTGTTCCTGAGGAAACTCAAGAGAGTGCCTGGGCCAGAAAATTGGAATGGGAAAGTCAATGGGACTGCTTATGTTGCCCTCACACATACCGTAGAGGATTTCATGCTTCATCATTGGGCAGTGCTCCTTGCTGGGCCGGTGCTGCAATGCCCAACGGGTCCCCCGAAGGGTCACTTTAGCAGAGATGTTATTCGAGGCTGCCATTTGATGAATGCAAGTGAGGGGGCTCATGACTGGTAAGGGGGGTTCCAATGCAGTACTTTATTGACAGGATTCCAGGAATAAGATTGTATAGTTGGTAGGAGCTACCTCTGGGTTTCGAAGGAAACTGGGTATTCAGAATATTTGAGATCAGGTAAAGGACCTCTTTTGCCACCACAAGAGGGGGACCTAGTTGTGGTCACGCCTTAATCAATGTGTCAACATGTTTTGCGCCAGAGTTAGTCGTGAGGATCCAGGGCACTTCATCAGGGCAAAAAACATTAAAACATAAAGTGAATAAACTACCCCACACTGAGCGGTGTCCTTACGTTCTGACCTACTGTGTGTGTGTTGTATTGTTCAGGGTCGGACCTGTAGGGATAGAAAAGCATAGTGACAAAGACATCAAAACACAGGTAGAGCGATTCCTAGTCCCACAATGAGTTCCCTTGGTTGTGGACCCATCCTCTAATACCCCAATGGTGTGTATTGCTTTCTTCATGAAAAAAAGGGGGGGGAGAATGTATGAAAGAGAGCATGCACGCATGCATATTAAAATGAGCAGCTGTAAGGCGTAGTGTAAATGTCACGGTGGGGCACCCACCGAAGTGGGTAAACACAGTGATGTCAGCAGAAGACGTGATCACTGTGACCCAGGTATTTGTAATCCATATGCATGATACTCCTTTGTTTCTGGGATATGTATCTCTGGCAAGGCCTAGTGCTAGTGGTGGAACACATGATATCAGGAAGACACATGGGATATCTAAAGCAATAGTCGATTCTGGCTCAAGCGTTTCTTCCTTCGTATAATGTTTCCAACTTCACTGTGATATGAAGCTCTAGTGGGAAAAAATGACGATATGAAGCTATAGTGAGGAAAAATATATTTAAAGATGGTACATGCTTCTAACATCTTGCTTGTAATCTCGGTTGTTCTGCACATAGTTGCTTAATGTCGCATTGTGTAAGGTACCAAGGGGAGGCTCTATAGGGCATGAAACGGTGTCATTGTAGTTGTGTAGAATTCACATCATTATCGTTGGGTAAAAAAGTCACTTTGTGGTCAATTATGACAGACATGGACAAACATACATATGACGTATACTGGTGTCCCCTGGATATTCACATATCAGAAAAACTGTGACAGCAAGTTTGGAGGCAGTTGGTGAGTCATTCGGCTACATCTGGTTATTATTATAGTAGTGCACCCATTGACACCATGCTCGCACACAGATGTATGGCGTCAGTTATCACAGTGTAATGTTACAGAGTTCAAAACAATGTATAGGAGCTGAATTAATCGCGATTAACTATATTATGTCGGACTCCAGTATCATCAGGTGAGATGGACCTGCTTCGTAATACGCGTGCTATCTGAAATTTTATGTAGTTAACAGTGCGTCAATGTTTACAACATGAGACGAAAATGTTGGTCGGTGCTCGAGCCGACTTATCATGTACTCATGTACTCACAGTTTCGGCATGCAGACATCTTGTCAGCACCTACCCATCTTGAGATGGTCGGGGACATTGAGTATGTCGATTTTGTGCATCGGGGGAAGAAAACTAAAGTGGTAGTCACTAATGAAAGTTAAAAAGCATCACATACTTTAACCCCGATCCCTGGTGGAAATGGAGGGAGAGAGGGGGGGGTGTAATATATAAGATAAGTGAGCCATAATTATAGTTTGTAAGAACAGTATGTTTCTGTTGTGCTCAAGCTGATGTGGCTGTTGGGGTGATAATATCCCATGTTTGCATCATAACTAGACACTGTCTTCATGTGTAGACTGTAGAATTGTAGAGAGTGTGTTGTGCGACATAACCAGTCCCGGATGTCACAGGGCTGATAGTGGGTCAGGTCTGAGGGTGGTTATTCTACGGATGTAGCCAAATAGGATGTATAGTGGGTGATGTTGTACCTCAATTATCGTACAATGACAGTCAATGCTGATGGATATGGGTGTTTATATCCCAGTCCAAGGAATCTCTTCATTGAGCCCATTCTTGTTGGTCTGAAGGCGGAACACCCACCGTTGTTCCTGTCTAAAGATAGTGTTTGCACTCCAGGATGGATCTGCCTCCAAAATGGTCCATTTCAGATCAGTGGTGGAGTAATTTGCCTCTTTGAAGTGATTGTTCATTTTTGTAGCGTATCGGCCACATCTGATGTTGCTCTTATGTTCTCCCATTCTGATCTTAACTGGTGTCATGGTCATGCCAACATAGTACATCATGCATGGACAGGTGATCAGATAAATGCAGTTCTTTGTGTTGCAATTTGTATGTTGCCCTTGTAGCCATCTGAAGGTGCCCAACTGGAGCACAGTTGAGTGGCTGGTGGAGTTATATGCTGTGCAGCCCCCACAGGGATGGTGTCCCGTGACCTGTGGGAGGTTCCAGAGGGTGCCTTGTGTCTTTTATTTCTTTAAGTGTGGTCTGGTATATACCAGCTGGTCCCACAGGTTAGACGTTCTCTTGAATGCGAAACAAGGACATTCCAGTCTCAGGTTTTCTGCATTCAAGATCCTCCAGTGTTTTAAGATGATGGATTTCACTTTGTTGGAGAGTGGGGTAAAGAAGGTGACGCATGTCATAACATCCTCTTTTGTGCGCACATTATCTTTCAGAGGAGCTTCTCTGTGATTATTTTGTACCCTCTTTTCTGCCATTCTCACAATTCTTCATGGGTATCTTCTTTCGAGAAGGTTGTTGCTGAGTTCCTTGACTTGTGTTCGGTAGTCGGTGAGGTTATCACAGTTACGTCGGAATCGGAGGAACTGTCCGTAAGGGAGATTATCCCAGAGGGCCTTGGGATGGTGGCTTTCGAAGGAGAAAAGGCTGTTGCAGTCAGTACTTTTTCTGTATGTTTTAGTTTCCAGCTGGCCTTGTCTAAGGTTGATCTGAAGATCTAGGAATGGGATTTCCAAGTTAGAGATGTGGCTGGTGAACTTAAGGTAAGGGTTTAGGGTGTTAATCCATTCTATGAAGGAGTCACAGCTCTCATTGTTGCCTTTCCAGAGGACTAGGACATCGTCTATCTATCACTTCCACAATAGGATATTTGTCATGAATGGGTTGGTAGCGCAAAGTATGTGTCTTGCTTCAAGTCTGCCATATACAGACAGGCCAGGCTGGGAGTGAATGTGCTTCCCATTGATGTTCACTGTATCTGGTGGTAGAGCTGGGTCTTGTATTGGAAGACGTTGTTCTTGCATACGATAGTAGCGCATTCGATGATGAATTCTACTGGTGTTGCGGTAGGGAGGTTGGTCATTCTCAGGAAGCTCTTCACTACCTCCAAGTTGGCAGAGAGCCTCCACGTCCAATGTCATGAGGAAGGTGATCTCTCCTGGATTTTCAAAGTTTTCAATGAGGTTCAAAACATCCTTTGTATCCTTCAGGTAGAATGGGATGGTCTGGACAATGGGTCGAAGGTAGAAGTCACAGAACTGACTAAGTCGTTCTAAGAGGGATCCTATTCCTGACACAATGGGGTTTCCTGGAGGCGGACGTGCCACTTTGTGAATCTTTGGTAGTACATAGAGGTATGGGGTTATTAGTGTTTCATTGGTCAGGAAGGCTGCCTCTTTCTTTGATATCCAGCCTTGATGTTCAGCTGAGTGAGCTAGATTCTGTATACTTCTTTGGAGGTTGCTCTTGGGGTCCGTGTCCATCTTTGCATAGTGGCTTGTGTTTGCCAACTGCAGCTGCCATTCCTGGTCATAATCTTCTCCATTCTTGCTTACCGTAGCTCTACCCTTGTCAGCAGGTTTTAAACTAGGGATTCATCCTGCGTGAGGTTGTTAAGGTCAATCTTCATTCTTTTGGGAAGCTTGTCATATTTATTGTTCTTTATTAAGTTCTCCACATCCTTAAAGAATACCTTTTCGAAGGTGAGTATTGCGCTCGTGGTCATGGCTGTAGGTGGAGTGAAAGTGGATTTAGGACTCAGGCCTGAATGGGTTGGTGTTGTAGCCGTCTCATGTTGGAAGAAAGAGTGGAGTCTGACCTTCCAGAAGAACTGATGTAGTTCGCTTGTGAGGCGGAAGGAGTCCTCTCGTGGGGTTGGGACGAAACCAAAACGTAATTGTAGTGCTATTGTCTCTTCTTTGTCCAGTGTCCTGTCTGAAAGATTGACTATGAGGTTTGACTGGATGTTTGGCTCTGTGTCTTTCGTCTGATTGTCCGTTTCCTGCCACTGGACTTGTTTGTCATTTCCTCTCCTTCTTCATCTGCCTCTGCCCCTGCCTCTGCCCTAAAAATGTTGAGAGATAGGGTTTTGGAAGAATTAGCCGCGGCCCGTGGAGGGAGTAACGGTAGGGTAGGAAGGCGGGGAGGGGGAGGGGCAGGGTGGAGGGTGCTAAAAACCGGCATATAAATAATTGCAGGTAAGTAAACAATTTAATTAAGAAAACGAATTTCGTAGCGCGCCCTGCATCACAAAATGCAATGCAGTGCGCACTACGAAATTCGTTTTCCTAATTAAATTGTTTACTGACCTGCAATTATCCATATGCCGGTTTTTAGCACCCTCCACCCTGCCCCTCCCCCTCCCCGCCTTCCTGCCCCACCGTTACTCCCTCCACGGGCCGCGGCTGGGAAGAATGATGGATTGGGTTGGTGTGCTGTGAAGCCTGGGTACCAATTGGATTGCCAGCTAGTAGAGGTGGTCCTTAGAAGCCGTACATCGGATGTGACGGTAGTAGCCCCTGTTGGTCTCTGTTGTTGTGATGGCTTTCATTGCTGGAGTTGCTGCGTGTGGATTGGTAGGACCTGTTAGATGAAGTGGAGCCCTCATCTGAGGATTGGTCATTTCCCATGGGCTGGTAATCCTCCTTTGTGTATGGGTCGAAGTTTTCCCTGTCGAATTTGCAGGTGTCTTTCTGTAACTTTTGTATCTTTTGCTGCACGGGATAGTCTTTGGGCTCGCTGAGCTCAGTATTGATCTAAGCCAAGCAAGACTTGTAGGCTGTTATACTGATGTTGGTTTTTAATGCATTCTCTGCGATATTTATTTTGATTATGAGGGCCATCTGAGAGTTGTTTATGCGATGCTTATTATCAGGATCAGCCAATCCTGTGTGGACTTCCAGGCTATCTGGCTCCATTCTTGTCTAAAGATTAAATCCTCTAGAAACAGTCATGGTGCTGTATTCACAACTAGGCCGTTGGGTGCTGCATTAGCCCTCAAATACTCCGTCATTATTGCCACATGGAGTGCTATCTTCACGTGCTGTTTCTTTGGAGAAGCAATGGTATTCCAGTCACCCTGGGTGTTACTGGAAGACGTGTTGCCATCGTCGTTCAACAATGATGGTGTTCTTAGTATTTCAGCGACTATGTCTTTGCCATAGCTTAGGCCAAGATTAGGATTCATGTCTGTGTCTTACTGTGGATCAAAAAAAAGGGAGAAAGAGGATAGAGAATAATGTCCCTCGTCTAGGCTGTCCTGCTAATGATGTTTCAAACAAGAGACCCCTTGTGTGAAAGAAGGGGTACGGGGGAGAAGGAGCTAATTCAAGAGGTCCAGAAGCCCATGCTCCTAGCAGTATTCACACACTTCAACAATAGGGCTAGTTTTCCTGAGGACATTCAAGAGGGGGAGAGGCACAATCTCTTAGAGCGTGGAGAGTGCCTGGGCCAGAGTATTTAGAATGGGACTGTCAATGGGATACCCTTTCCCCCATTACCATCCACCATGATCCTTAACTGTAAGTTCTTAGTGACGTCTTATGTCCAGCCTTACGTCAAACCCGGCAACTTTCAGGTATAAATATACCAACGTTACCTTAAGCAAACACACAGTGGTTTGGAGCAGAGCGGCTGTCTACTTGCCCGACGCCCAGCTGATGCGAGAGCCGAAGGAAGCCTACCCTCCCTTGATGCACTGAGAGAGACGCTGTCTTTTCTCTTGCTGAGAAATCCAGCTCCGGTGTTTCTAGTCACCCATGCGGGTTTCTGGGAGATCGAGTCCTCAGAGAGAGATACAAGACCTCCTACATTTTAGAACCAAGGTACAGAGCTGAGTGAACCCTTAAGAGATTTCTTGACTCAGATTCTTGGCAAAAACCAGCTTAACTTAAACTGCAACTTACTTACTCTTTCCCACGTATTAGGCTTAGGTCAGGTACACCGGGGTAGGCGTATATTAGAAGCACCAGTTGAGTACGTTAGTCAATGTTTTTATGTATGTATATATTTTATCCGTTTTAAAGTATCATATGGCTAAGAAACCATATCAATGCTTTTACAGTATTATTTCATAATACTCCTTTTACTGTACGCACTTTACTTTATGATAAGTATTGCAATTGTGGCAACTCACTTCTCTTGCATGAGAAAGAAGACTGCTCAATAAATAACACCTTTTATTGAAAACGCCCGTCTCTCTATTTCTCTGCACTCTGGTGAAACTAAGTACGCACAATTAACTGAGTGAAATAATTGTCTATTGTTTTCACACGGCTCTAGAGATACACTCTTTATTCTGAGCGAGCAAAGTTGTCATGTTTATGCGGTTGTCAGAAGATAATCCCTTCTTGTCTAAATCAGGAGGGTTAACTCTTTCCTGAACATTCGAGAACGTTTCTAGTGACCTCTGAGCTAGCTGGCAAAACTAATTAAGTCTAATATCAGTAGAGACCTAGATGACCTCAGTCCTCCGTCTACACTGCTGTTTATATTATTCCAATGTGCAGAGCCTATTGGGAATATAGGAACTACACTACAGAAGGGACTGTAAGCAAACTCACCACCACAGACACTCTCAGGTCCAAAAGTGGTAATAAGCTGAGTAATTGATAATGAATGATATACAAACAACACATACCATACGAAAATACTTTAGAAATCACTGACTGGCTCTGCAAATCAATGTATCGCAAAAACCTAGCACTGTAAAAAGGCAGAATAACAAAACGCATATTTCAGTAAAGTTGTGCCCTCTGATGACCTTACTGAACTCAAGAAGAGCACAACAGGAAGCAGGAAGCGTTGGGCTCAGAAACAAGACATTGACAACTCTGAACAATACAACACAACCTAAATACCTCAAAAATGTAAAACCTTCTCAGCTATGCCTTAGTATCTCAACTTTTCATCACAAACCTATGTCTCGATTACATACACCTACAGGATGCTGCCCCACCTCCTCACAAGTTCATAATCTGGATGTAAACCTTCAGAGAAACTTTACAGGATCCCTCTACTTCCCCACGCAACAATTCACCCAACTTGAATATAATGGTTACATACAGAAAATCCTTACAATACCTAAAAAATAAAAATTAAGGGACCACTCCACAGATCAACATCTATTGTATTATTGTCCATAGTTCATCAAAATCAGAAGGCTATGTGTCTGTGTTTCAGCCGCTTGAAGGTTTGTTGGTGGATTAAGTGTGCTGTTACTGAATGTAGGTTGCTGCTTGGAGTATAATGGTGGGCAAGACTGGGAAAGTAGTATAGTTCTTTGACCCATATACTGGATTTTGTTATAAGGATTTCTTTTTAATAGTTCTCCAGTTGCTGAAAGGTGTATGTTTCACACCTAACAATAAGGTAGGTAACAATGAACTTGATTAATATATGATATGCTACAGTTGGTTACATGGGCCTTGTAGGTTTAAGCCAAAAAGAAGTAATTGGTGAGCTTGTCCAATTGTCGGGTCCTATGCAAGATTATACCGACGTAATAAGAAAATACTCAATGGCCTTGGCCTAATTCTTGTTTCCACCGGGTGCACCTAGATGTCTCCCAAGAAAGTACTCTAATAGCCTCATTGGCTATGGAGCTAGAAACTTTGGTTACAGGCCATATCTGTATGACAATGCCTGCGGATGTACTACAGACCCATTGCTTTATTCCTGACCATTTCATATGCTCCAACAAGGTGAAATTAAATCTTTCTAAGAAAAACTGATTCTTCTGATAATTCCTCATTTTCAATTGGACCTTGTGGTCTCACTCATAAACCGTCCTGAACTATGATTCTGCAGAATTAGTGGTAGCTCCCAGGGGCATAGTTGCTGTATGATTTTCCTATGCACTTGAAAGGAGGTCCTCAGAGCATATTACACCATTTGATAGGCATTGCTATTGCACAATGTTTATTTGCTTGGCGGCCAAGATAATGAATTTTAGTAAATGTTTTTTTTCCCACTATTTGAATATACTTCATTTTGTTTTATTGGAAGTGCATGTTTAAATTAAAGTAGAGTCATTTTAACTTGTTGCAATTTAACAAGTACAACGTTTGTTGTGAAATGTTATTTTTAAAAAACAATTCTTCATACTTAATGCATACCCTCTTTCTACACCTCACAATTCATTCACCTTGTTATGTGAAACTATTTTTGTTATATATCTGGTACAAGATTGTCCTTGGTTCATCGTTCTTTGGGTTCTAGAGACTAGGCCAGGGGAGAGTTGTTGTACAATAGAAGATGACTCCACAAGCAGGTAGGTGAAGTAGAAGCTTTATTGCAGCACAGGTATAGGTAGGTCAGCCCCCCGTCCAACCAGAGCTCCAACTGCCAACAGGGCGAAGGAGAACTCCAGAACCCAGAACCTAGGGAGAGATCTAGAGTGCTGGCCAAAGAAAGAAGCAAAGCACTGTACAACATATCTCCCCTCCTTGCAAGGAAAGAAAACACAGGAAAAGGAAAGAACACTAATGCACATAGTCATTTAAGTACGAGGGAGGGCGACGAGAGCGAGAGTTCCTTAAACCAACATTAACCAAGGAAGAGGAGGCAGGAACGGGAACAGAAGTGGGAACAAGCGAAGCAGGAGCAGAATTAACCACAGAACTACTATGATAAGTACATAAGGATGTAGAGGCATCGCCACCACCCACCTCCCCCCGTTCGGTTGACAAGGGAATGGGTAGACGAGAACAACCAGAAGACAGTAAATAACCATTACAACCATCACTATGAGCAGGAAGCAGGTCATCAGAAGAAGAATCTTTACATTTCTGGTAGAGGGCCACCCTCCGGTAATTCCAACTTTCACCATTGGCCAAGACAATGAAGTGAGGAAAAACCCTCTTGACTCTGTAGGGACCCCTAAACTTGCTAAGACCTTTAGCAAATCTTCCCGGCTTAACTTTAACCAGGTCACCCACAGAAATGGGCATGGGAGCACTGTCATGAATTAAAGGAACATCGCTACTCGAACCCTTCAACCAAGCAGGGGTCAATTTGCTTACAGGCGTGCGACCACGCATAAGTTCAAAGGGAGACTTTTCCCCACACTTATGGGGTGTGGAGCGGTAAGCCCAGACCAGTTCCTGGACACGCTCTGTTGAAAAACAGCCAGTCTCAACGAACAACTGAATCACGCCCTTGACAAGGCGATTCACCCTTTCACAAAGGCCATTCCCTTGTGGATTGTAAAGACTAGTCTTCTGATGCCTGATACCACACTCATTTACAAATGAAGTCATCTTCAAAGACGTGAGTTGAGTCCCATTGTCTGAAATGAGAACAGAAGGGTACCCCTCGTTGATAAAAGTACTCTTCAAAAACTTAATGGTGGCTTCAGTGGTGATTTCTTTAACAAATTGTATACACAACCATTTAGAAAAACAATCGATTAAAACAATTGCAAAACGGTGATCAATAGGTAGTTCATTCATAGGTCCTATGAAGTCAATACAGACACTATGCCAGGGAGTATTCTCATACACAATTTTTTGTGTAGACCGAGAGCCCAAGACTTTGAGGCGCTTCTCCCCTTCCCTACAGAAACTACACTTCGTAACACAATCAATTGCATCATTATCAATAGAGGGCCACCAAAAGTTCAGTTTGACACGGCGTTGAGTGAGACTTTGACCCAAGTGTCCCTCATGGGCCAAGTCTAAAATCCTTTTTCTTAATGAACAGGGAGGGACAAAACGGTCACCTCGCATCAAAACATCTTTACCCTCTAAAGAAAGTTCATCTAAGATTTTCAGAAAGGGCCTGACTGAAGGACTAACAGAACTTTCCCTCCTAGAACCATTGGAAACAAGACTGATGACAGCCTTCAAGGTCAAATCTTCAGCCATTCCCTTGGACCATTCAACATGGGAAAATGAACCACCGCCCACCGACACAACATCCTCCATTACAGCAACCGCAAGATCATCAGACGGGATCTCAGAACTAGAACAAGTGGAAGGAATAGGGAGCCTAGACAGGCAATCCGCTTGGATATTCTTCCACCCATGGACAAATTCGATCTCACACTGATAATCTTGCAAGCGAGAAGCCAGTCTCGCCAACCTTGGAGAACCTTTACCAGCCCCACCAGGAGCTAACACATTTAAAAGGGGTTTGTGGTCTGTACGTAAAACAAACTTGTAACCCCACAAGTAGGTTCGAAAGTAACTCGTTCCCCAGACCGCAGCAAGAGCCTCACGCTCTATTACCGAGTAGTTTGACTCAGAGGTGGACAGAGGCCTAGACGCGAATGCAATGGTTTTCTCCACACCACCTTGTCTTTGTAAGAGAACTGCACCAAGGCCAATGGCACTGGCGTCAACCATGAGGATGGAGGACCGAGTAGTGTCAAAAGGGGTGAGGACATTTGCAGCTTTAAGTTCTCCTTTGATTAATCTAAAACAGGATTCATGCTCAGAGGTCCAACTAAATTTGATACCTTTTTTGAGTAAGGATCTCAGAGGAGCAGTCTTGGATGAGAAATCTCTTACGAATTTCGAGTAGAACTCAACCAAGCCCATAAATGACCGAAGCTGATCCTTATCGACCGGGGAGGGCGCCAACTCAATAGCTTCAAGTAAGTTTTTCTTAGGTTTGATGCCTTCTTCTGATAAACAAAATCCTAAATACTCTATTTCTCTCAACAGAAAAGCACACTTCTCCTTTCTTAGAGTCAAACCAGCCTCATCCACTCTAACTAACACATCTTGTAAGATTTTGTTGTGTTCTTGTAGAGAATTGCCATAAATCAAAATATCGTCTTGAAAGTACAGCACCTTATCAAGACCCTTAAAGACCTCAGAGACAAGTCTCTGGAACACGCTAGCCGCTGAGACTAGCCCAAAGGGTAGCCTGGTGAATTGAAATGTGCCCTCGCTGGTAATAAAGGCAGTTAAATGCTTTGAGCTTTCGTCTAAGCAAATTTGATGGTAGGCGTGTTTGAGGTCTAGCTTACTGAAGAACCTTGCTCCCTTAAGGGTTGATACTAATTCGCCAATGTTGGGTAGAGGGAATATATCTGCTACAACACATTTGTTAAGGGAACGAAGATCCACACAGAACCTGATCTTGTTGTCTGGTTTCTGCGATATCACGACAGGCGAAACCCAAGGAGACGCCTCGATGGGTTCAATAATACCCCCTTGGAGCATCTCCTCAAGGTTAGCCTTGACCTCATCTCGCAAAGCAAAGGGCACCCTCCTTACTTTGTGTTGTACAGGTGAACTGCCTTCCTTGAGGACTATACGATGTGAATAGCCAATGAGTTCGCCCAACTGATCTCTAAAAACATTTTTATATTTAGCTAATATAACTTCTAAGGATGGGTTTTCAACAATAGAAATAGGATTATCAGATCTAGGATCAACTACTATGTGCAGATCATATTGATGGTGACGGCCTAAGATTGCTGGACCATCAGCAGATATGTAGATTTTACCACGAGCCAATCTTCCTTTGAAACCAATTTCAGCTTCAAAGAAACCCAGTATGTCAATTTTCTCCCCCTGGTAGCCAGACGGGAAGATGTCACACATCTTCAACACTCTTTCTCCCCACACACTTTTCATCAACGAATTGGGAATTATAGTCCACTTGGAACCAGTGTCAACCATGAGTGTAATGACTTTCCCATCAATGACAAAATCATCCTTAAAAGGGTTACCTCTCTGGTTATCACACGCACACACAGTGTCAGTCAGAACTAAGATTTTGTTGACATCACGTCTCAAATCATCACTCTCGTTAACAACTGTGATTCTCGAATTATTCTTATTCTTACACATTTTAGCGAAGTGTCCTGTCTTACCACACCTCAGACACTCTTTGTTGTTTGCAAAACAAAATTTACTATCTGAAGGATGGGAAAAGCTACCACATCTAAAACAAATCTTTTGATTATTCTTACTAAAAGAAGTTTGTTGTACATTCTTTTTCTGAAGGACATAGCCTTTCTTCCTAACTATTGCAATGGCAGTAGCTTCATCCTCACTATTTTCGCTATAGGTATTCTTATGAGAGATTTCTGCCACTTTAGTCTCCAAACTATTTTTCTGTAGTTCTCTCATACACTTTTCGCTTTCTTCCACAACTTTGGCAAGATCTATAGCATCTTTCAAACTTGGGTTCTTTGCCGCCCACAATCGTTCTTGTACTTTTCTATTGTTGGTTTGAACAACTAGCTGGTCTCTAATTAGCTCGTCCGCCATCTGCCCAAAGTTACATTTGATTGATAGTTCGCGCAGTCTCGCTACAAACTCATCAATGCTCTCTTCCGGTAATTGTCTATTCTTATAAAACTTATATCTTTGAAGGATAAGGTTCTCCTCTTTGCCAAAACGGGTTTCTAATCTTGTTATCGCTTCTTTAAACTCATCAAAGTCAGCTTGTGACCCTACAGGTAGTACTTGAGGTAAATATCTGAATAAACGCTGTCCCTCTTTACCCAATGTGGTCATTAGTAATGCTTTTTTCCGTTTTGGTGAATACTCCTCACCGTCCAGAGCCTCAATATAGTTAAAGAACATGACTACCCAGTCTTCCCAGGCTATTGGAGGAATGCCTGGTTCCGATAAGAATTGAGGAGGAAGAGCGACATTGATCGCTTGAGCCATGTTTAAGGACCACTAATAGGGTAAAGAAATAAGTACACCAAATAATAAGATAAAATGAGTTTAAAATTAATGTTCACACTTATCACAGAGGAGAACTGGGGCGAAGAACCGATGCTTAGCGCTCAAACACGAGTGTTTCCATGGAGATCCGGAGTAAATATGCAAATATCTGTAAAATGGCCGAAAACGTCGTGCGTTTGACGTTAAACGTTGTAACCACAGCGAGAGTCCATGCGCAAGTGAAATGCGCTTCAATAATGAGATGGGAACGCTGCTTCTGTGTAGTTGTGCGTTCCAGTGACGCTTGTGCTTGCGTTCCAAGACGCTGATTCTTGTTTGTAAAATGTCACTTCCGCCGCTTGTGTTAGACTGACGTAGACGCTGTCTTAGCTTGCGCTTCAGTGATGCCGTCGCTGCTGCAGTTAGCGTTCTAATGACGCACTCGCCTGGCTCAAAGTTGTGAACGCGCAGCGTGAGTTAGTGTTGCTAAGCGACTCACCGCGATACTGACTCGACGGTAGAGATGATGTCAATCACTGTATCATAAGTCCTCCGACGATGAAAACATTGGGAAAGTGCACTTTTGGCAAGCGGTCATCGTTGAGATGGAAAATGATGTCAGCGTCCTCGCTCTTCGCTGTCCACACGGGGTTCTTGGGGTTTCTTGAACTCTACCGCACTGTAGTAGTTTCTTTGGCTGCAGCAACACGTGGAGAAGAAATGGTTGGACACTCCACTAGTCCAAGTCGCCAAATGTTGTACAA
This sequence comes from Lissotriton helveticus, assembly GCF_964261635.1. Taxonomy (NCBI): domain Eukaryota; kingdom Metazoa; phylum Chordata; class Amphibia; order Caudata; family Salamandridae; genus Lissotriton; species Lissotriton helveticus. Next base: position 1,288,486,080 of record NC_136061.1, read on the forward strand.
TAGAAGATGACTCCACAAGCAGGTAGGTGAAGTAGAAGCTTTATTGCAGCACAGGTATAGGTAGGTCAGCCCCCCGTCCAACCAGAGCTCCAACTGCCAACAGGGCGAAGGAGAACTCCAGAACCCAGAACCTAGGGAGAGATCTAGAGTGCTGGCCAAAGAAAGAAGCAAAGCACTGTACAACAAGAGTTCTCAGAGTTCTTCTCTGCGGAAGTCAGCGAAGTGCTGAAACAACTCTGCCATGCTCCGCGGAGCTACGTGGAGTTCCACCCACAGAAGAGTCTGTTAAGTTTTGATGCTCGCAGTGATTTTTAGCACCGTGAGTTTGTTGCACGCTGTAAAATCAGCACAATATGCACTATGCGTAGCACAAGAAGGAGCCTCTGCTTTCTGCCGCTCGAGTAGACATTCTATTTGAGCAGCAGCTTCCTCAACCTGAGCGGCAGATCTATTTATTTATTTATTTAGACACTTGGTATCGTATGCGAATCTCTCCCAAAGGAGCATCTCAGCGCTGTGCTGCACAAGAGGAAAGAGAAAAATCTAGAATAGCCTGGTCTTAAGCTCCTTCTTGAAAGAAGTGAAGTAACGGCAGGAGTCAAGGCCAAAAGGAAGTTTATTCCAATGATATGGAGCAATATAGGAGAGCAATCTGCCACCATATCTTGAGTTACGGATGGGAGAAATCACCAAAAATGCTTTGTCCGATGATCTCAAGTATCTAGATGGGAAATAAGGGTTTAGTAGGGATGACAAGTAAGCTGGCCTCGACTTAAAGAGGACTTTGTGTATCAGGTAACAGAGTTTAAAGATGAGAGACTTCCTAACAGGCAGCCAATGCAACTTTCTGAGGAACAGAGCAGAAGGTGAGCACGAAGGGAGGATACAGATTAGTCATGCAGCGGTTTCTGAACCACCTGCAGTTTTGCCAGCAGGGTGGTATCATTTACTGAGGTCAGCAAAGCGTTCCCATAGTCCAGGCGGCTGGTGATGAGAGCCTAGACCAGAGTCTTCCTAGCCATAACAGGAAGCCAGGGCAGGGTTTTTTTTAGAATCCTCAAGGTAGCAAAGCATATGCCACAGGTAGAGCTGCCATGATCTTTCATAGAGAGAGATTGGTCGAGATCATGCCCAGATTTTTTCCCCCATGTTTAGGTGTAGGAGCCACACCAAGGTGTGCGATCCACCTGTCAGCTGCCCATATCTCAGAAGCCTTACCAAATAGCATGATCTCTGCCTTGTCGCTGTTCAATTGGAGACAGTTGTTCCTCACTCAGACAGCGACTTCTGACATGCAGCTTGTGAACTCTTCACCTTGTCTGGAACAGGGTCAAAGGAGAACAGAAGTTGTGCGTCATCTGCATATGACACAATCTCTACACTACAGGCTCTAACGATTTGGGCTAAAGGTGCCATATAGGAGTTAAACAAAGTGGGCCTTGGATACGATCCCTGGGGTACCCCCTTGTCCATATACATCAGTTGTGACATGAAAGAGACCAGGTGGACTTGTGTTTGATGGGCAAGGAAGTCCATGAGCCAATGTAATGCCCTGCCATATAGCTATGCCTTGTGCAACCTATGGGTAAGAATAGTTTAGGAGACTTTGTCAAAAGCTGCTGATAAGTCCTGCAGTACCAATATAACCAGAGTTCCCACATCGAGAGAGAGCCTGATCTTATCAGACACAGCCATTAGCACAGTCTACGTGCTGTGAAGCTATCAAAAACTGGATTGTGAGGTATCCAGGATGCAGCTAGCTTCAAGAAAGGCAGAGAGCTGTTTAATAATAAACCTTTCTTGTACATCCACGGCCCGTATAGGGCGTGCCACCGGGCGGTGACGTGGGGCGGGGGATGGGCAGGGTGGAGGGTTTTAAATGCAGCAAACGGACAATTTCTGGTAACAAAAAAAACCCCAAAATTGTTGCGCGAGCAGCATCGCATTTGGCGAGCCAGCGCGCGCAACAAAATTTGTTTTTTTTCCTGTTACTTACCTGAAATCATCCGTTTGCCGCATTTTACAACACCCCACCCTGCCCCTCCCCGCCCCACATCACCGCCCGGTGACACGCCCTATACAGGCCTTGGCTGTTCTAATGTTTTTGCAGGGACAGGTAATAGTGAGATAGGTCTATAGTTAGATCAGCAGTAGATGTTTTCAGCAGGGGAGACATAGAGGCAGCCTTCCAGTCCCCTTGCACTTCAGCCATAGTCAGCAAAAGGTCTAGGACTAAGGGAGCCAGGCATACCGCTAGGCTGGCCGCTGTCTTGGGTGGACAGAGGTCCAGTGGAGAACCAAACTTGGCATAGAGAAGTGAGTCCAACACCTGGGCTTCCGAACAAGGTTCAAAGTCAAAGTCGCACAGGCTACCCATGGCTGAAGGGTGTGGGATATTAAAATCAAACTCATCCTCAGGAAAATCAGGGATCACAGGGAAGTTACTGTAGATAATCTCAATTTTGTTTTCAAAGAAGACAGCTAACTCATTGCACAGCTCTTGGGAGGCCATGGTTGTAGAGGCACATGCCCTATAGTACTTTATATAGTTATTTGGTGGAATTGCCAACATTGGCAATTGAAGAAGCCAGATAGGCTTTCCACGCTGCTCTTATCATGTTACGATAGACTCTAAGCCTGGAACGATATTCTACTTTATCCTTGGGAGATTTCGTAAGATGCCAGCTACTCTCGAGGTGTTTACAAATCGATTTCTCTTGAAGCAGATTCTCTGAAAACCAAGAAGCTGGGCTTCTGGCAAAGACGGATGCACATTATTTAAAGGGTGTGATGCGATCAAAAACACTGGTCAAGGAGTCATGGTAGACAGATACAGCTGTGTCCACATCTAAGTGAGATAGAGGCAGGGGTACACAGCCAACCTCCATGAAGATGGTAGGGTAACTTTTTCCAGTTGTGTTGGTATCTAGATGCAGGTTTCTTGGGGTTTCTATAAATAGTTTCCCACAGAATAGAAAACCTGATTATGTAATGGTAAGGCCAGGTGACAGGAAGAGGAAAATCACAAGAGACTTCACTTGCATTGGTAAAAAATAAGGTCCCGCATTTTTCCTTCCTTATGTGTAGGGCCAGACACTAATCGTTTGTGCCCCTGTCATTCCAAATCTCCTAAGAGTTGGATCATACCTGGATCGTTGCGGTTTTTGCCATGATAGTTGAAGTCACCCAATAGGAAAAACTTTGCTGAAGCCAAGGCATAATGTGCAATAAAGTCTACTAGAGCCTGTGAAAATTCCTGTTTTGTGCAGGGGGATGATTATAATGACGCCTCTTTTTCACGTTTCTGTGGCAGATAAAACTATCTTAAAAATGCACATTTCTAACCAGTCCGTGCAAAAGTGTGTCAATTAACTCAACCTTTAGGGGGCTGTGATCCGACCGGTCCGATCTTATAAGAAAGTATTGTTCAGGGATGGCTAAAGGAATGCAAGGAACTGCAGAGTTACAGAGCCAGGTTTCCGTAAAAAATCAAAGATCAGGATTGGAAGCTGAGATGAGGTCCCATAATTCTAAAGCATTCTTGGACACAGAGCTAATATTACAGTACATGCCAACAATGTCCCAATCCAAATATGTCTTGCCATCGTCAATGCTGATTGGAGAATCAATGTCGTTAGTCTGTTTGAAAATTATACCAGACAGCAGGGAGGGGGCGGGGTAGAGTGGGTGGTGGTGTTGGCAAAGGCAGATTAGTCGCAGGCTCAGGCACTATTGAGAGAGAGGGACATGCGAATACGCATGCCCTACAAGAAGCAGGGCACTTCAAAGATGGGAACTTCTAACTACGGTTATGAGCAGGGTCGCAGGCGAAGGCACTAACCAGACCCATATACTTAAGTTCCCTTGAAGAGTATATCTTTGCCACGGTTAATGGATATGAGGCAATGCCCAGGAGATCAGAAAGTAAAATTAAAACAGGCAGGGGTCCTCGTGTCTGGCGTCATCCAGGCGCGGACGGGCTTGCTTTTAGCGCACATTTGGTGCACTGGTGGTGTGTCTGAGCCCAACAGCTGCCTTAATGGTTGTCAGTGCAAATGAGCCCTGAGTCTGGACCGCAGATGTTGAGATTTCTCAACAGGAGTGGTCGCAACCTGCTGCAGCCGCCCGCATTGAGTAATCTCGCCAGGGGGAGGTCTAGGGCGCGATCTTTTCTCGAGAGTGCTTGCCAACTTAACATTAGCAAGCTGAAAAAACTTTGCTCCATGTCAATTTGTGAAGTTTCGCAAAATTGTGCACTCCGCGGGAGGGCGGAATGGGTAAAACTCTGCGAACTCCACCAACGGAGCAGAATTCTTTAACCACCCCTAATAGGGACTACATTTTCAATAAAGCAGACCACTGTGAGTCAATGTTAAGAAGACCAGTTCTGGCCCAGAATGTGGAACTTGTGGTGTCATTAGAATCCACTTATTTTTCTGGTATTTTGTTACCCCTTGACCAGGGACTCTGGAGGCAAGGTAGGATGCTCACTGGGCTACCTCTTATTCCAACTGGGCTAGGCGCCATCACCCAGGGTTCTCCTAAGGGACCTCTATTGCAGGACTAAGTTCGTCAAGGGTTAACTACATACCAGGAAAAAGTTGTTTTTGCTTTATATTCAATTCACATACATATTTTGTAGACAAGAGTCTTTCTATGGTCCTGATGAAATGCCCAGACCTTATTGGCACCTTGAGGCATGAAATATGTTGACCCTACTGGACACAACCAACAGTTTCTCAATGCCTGTCTTGATTCAGTCCTGTTTTTAACCTTGACACGGTGACCCACCAAGAATAAAAGACAATAAGGGAGTACCCATAGTCAATTTTAATCCACTTTTCAATACCAAATCTACCCGCACACAAGCTTCACATCACCAGGACATTGACCTCCGCTCAGGCCAATACCAGGCCTGGCAAGAAAAATAAAAATATTTCCATCAAAGAGTCCCAGTCTTGAGAGCCTGCTGGGTATTGAAACACCCATCCAATGAGGAGCAAGCCCAATGATGAAGTATGCCACCTAGGTGGGTGAGATCTTTTGAATTCTAAGGGAATGGATCCCAGGTACATGTTTGATTACAACGGAAGTTCAAAGTAACTTTTGGTAACCCAGTAGAACACCACATTCTGCTTTATTGAATAATTTAAGCCTGCGAACACTGTGTGCTGAACAACATAAAAAATCTTCTTTTCACACTCTCTTTTTTGGATAAATAATATTTTGGGGGTGGTTCGGCACCCCCCACTCCATTGCTTCTATCACCTATGGCAGGGGTTTAAAATTAAGGAAAGGATTGGTTAAGTTATAATTTTATTAAAGAGCACAGACCAAAATAAAAAGGCTAGTAGATAGAACATTGTTCTTCACAGGAATACAAGAATAGTGGCAAAGATAAGTAGATTTAGTCAACCAGAAAGATAAGAGGCAGGAAACCTCTTCCAAGAAATACAGCAAGTTTACCACTTCCTGAACGTGCTGTCAAAGGAGACAACTGAAAACACATGTACTCTCCTGGAGTACCTCACAGAAAACGAAAAAAATATTTCCCAGAAAGCAAGCGCTTGTGTAGGAATTTAAGGAGCCAGTCAGAGTGGTGGTAAACATACAAAGACACGCTGGACATTCTAAAACAAATGAAACCAGCAAATAGAAAGCAAGCAAATGTGAGTTTTCAAAACACAAAACCAATGGCAAACAATGGGTGGCAGCATGTACCCAAATGTCTTTGCAACCAGACGGCTCTCCCTTTTTTATGTTTATTCTTTATTTTGACCTCTTTGAGCATTTTGCTGCAGTTTTTCTGTAGACAAACTTGACGTGAAGGTATTGGAGTGTTTTGGGTGAGCACCAGTTGCATTACCCAAGGTCACATTCATTTTTAAAGGCAGATGGAGATTAAGTGATTTGTCCAGAATCACAGAATGTTGAGCAGACACAGAGACCCGAACTTGGTTCACCAGTTCCAGGATCAGCAGCGTTGGTCTTAACGCTATATCCTGTGTAGAGGTATGGGGCCAAGCAGAAGCCACTTGAAAGCTCGTTATGGGATAGAAGTTCCAACAGCCAAGCTTTAGGCTCGAGCCTGTCCCCATCTTTCAGAGGCTCGTCCACTTCTAGTATTGAGATTGAATGGGAACAGGGCTAGAAGATGCAAAGAGGGAGGTATGAAAGAAGGAAAGAGGAAATAAAAGAACGAAGGGAGGAAGAAAGGAAATAAGGGAGACAGGATGGAAAACTGTTAAGAAAGAGAAAAATGTAGGAACGAAGAAATAAAAGAAGGAAGAATGGAGAAGGAGGGAAGATAAGTTGGAACCGGGCAGGAGAAAGGGAGGGAAAGAAGGAAGGGGGGAACGAGAGGGGAATAGAGGAAGGGATGAAAGAAGAACCAAATCAAGATATGAAAAAAGGGAGAAAGGAGAAGTGACAAAGGAACTGAATGAGATGTAATGAGTGAAGAGGAGAGGGATGAAAGTGAGAGGAGATGGAAGCGAGAAAGAGGGAAGAAAGAAAGTACGGTAGGAAGGTAAAAAGGAAGGGATGGAAGAGTGTTAAGAGAGTAAGGAAGGACAGACAGATTCAAAAGATTAAGGAAAGGAAGGAAGAAAAGAGCAGAAGGGTGGGTGGATGCAGAGGAGTGAAAAGAGAAAGGAAGGGAAGGAAAGAGTGAGAAATAAGAGACAGGAGCAGAGAGAAAAGAAAGAGTGAAAGAAGACATGGTGAGAGGGAGTGCGTAAGAAGGAAACAAGCACAAAGTTAGGGCCAATGAAGGAAAGAAAACACTACAGAAACTACAATTGGGAGGGAGAGGAAAAGAAGGAACAAGGGAGGATCTAACAAGTGAAATCAGAAACGATGAGAACACTTAAAAAATAGAGAATTGAAATGAATATGAATAGAGGGACACGAATGTAGGAAAAAAACACAAGGAGCTTGTGAAGGGGGCTAGAGAGCGATAGAGAAAGATATAGAAAGAGAGAGACAGACTGGTTGCCTGGAGACGGTGACGGCAGAGGGAATGCTGTTTGCAAATAGCAAACTTGTCAGGGAACAATACTTTGCTTTTTTTCTGCCAGGCCAGACAAGGCCCATCTGTGTGAGCCCCATGCACCCAAGATAAAGTGCCAGTGTCCTTCTGCACAGAATGCAATACTACTCTTCTTCTCTGTACAATGCTACATTTACATATGTCGATGGTCGGTCATTAGTTAGACATGCATCGCCTCTCTACTCTGACCGCAACTGGCCTCTAAAGCCTGCCTGTCTCCCGATCCCTGCGAGCAGTGCTCGTGACCCCGCAGCACTTTTTCGTTTATTGGCAAGATGGGCAGTCACCTGGATGGGTGATATTGCAGAACCCAACAGAGTCGGGGCATTAAATAAGCTATTTGTGATGCTGGTACATGGACGATGGTGGTACACTTCCAGCATACTTGCACCAGTCATCTTGTTACGTTCTAGTAAGTGCAGTTCATAGTGTTTTCAGTTAATCACAGGTAGAAAAGTGTGTGCCTTCAGTTGGTGCAGCCGGTGCTTGCATTTCTGGACATGTTACTTGGACGGCTTCAGTAGACAGCAGACTGCAGGACTGTGTGTGCTTGAAATGCAGTTTGTAGTTTACGATATAAAGTCACACTCCAAAGCATGCAGGCGCATCCTATGGTTTGTCAACCCATTGATTCCTGGAGGAGCCCAGCAATCCCAGAATGCAAAGTGGGGGCTGCTGCTAACATGTAGGCACTGTTCTTTAACCCCTACATCCTGCTACTTTCTGTGGAAGACAGGCAACAAAAAAAAACCACATGTCCAGAAAGGCAAACACTGGCTGCGCCAACACTGGGGGCACACACTCGTCTGGGTGGGAGTAATTCAAAAACACTATGATCTGCATCTACCATATTGCAAGGGGTGAACTGGTGCTGATGTGCTGCCACAGGATAACAGATACACCTGGCCTAAAAGATGAAAGGTTGATATAGCAATGCTCAGACAGATTAGTTTAATCATGCACATGAATGACGGTATTCCGCGTGCATTGAGGACGCAAACATTCTGAACGCTGTCTTTTGAACGAACGTGTCTTTTGGACGAATTTGTTCAGCACGCAAGTCACTTTAACGACTTGCCTTAAGGGGGTGCTGGATTTTGGAATAGTTTAATTTACTATTCCAACTCCAGTCTGCGCATCAGTAGGGAAGGTGTTGGACTTTAAATCCAACCCCATTCCACCAATGTGCCCCCCTAAAATCAATTAGTTGTTAAGACTTGCATGCTAAACGAATGCGTACTAGTGCCGCATTCATTCTTTTGCAGGCGCTGTGTTGGCACAGCGTGAGTCTGGCTTCGTCCAAAAGGACGTTTTCTAATCAAGCATCCTGGACAAAGTCGTTTATGTACATTGTAATGTATCCAGATGGGGAAGATTCATTCTTGTACAGAAAATAATATGAGATGGGTACAGTGGGTTGAGTGGCAGTGTCCTGCATAATTAAAGCGCTGGGATGGCTAAGTATTTTCAATATATATTCATGCTGCCAAAGTCTATAGCAGTCATTAATGGCCCTCTATTGAGCAAAATGCCCCAGCCATAGGCAAGGGCCTAGGATGAGGAAGGGCGTATTCAACAATTTGTATAGCACAGGACATAAGTTATATAATGCTATTAAAAGATTCTACTCACAATAGTTAGAGCATTCTATTTTAAATTGGGAGATAAAGAAAGGTAAACAATGGAATGTTGAGGCTGAATGCCTATACAAGCGTTGTCCGTAGTGGCACTTCCAATATTACAATGTTCTGTAAAGCTTATAAATGCTGCATTTTGATTGGTTTCTAGCCAAACAATATCTATCCAGTAGGCTCAAAGCTAGTAGATGACGCAAGACCCATCACAGTCTCACCACAAATATAAATATAACTTTTTCCCATAACAGCTACCTGTGAAGATCGCTGAGCTCTAATAAAGATCTAAATCTTGAAGGAAAAGTAGAGGGCAGCCTCACCCTTTTAATGCTGTTCATACTAAACAAATCACATCAATTTATCAAAATGATGGTGACATGGTGTTTCAATGATCTATTCTGGATGTTGCCCCTCAATTTTTTATAAGTCTCTCTTATTGTAAATAAACAACATTAGGGCATGTTGCGAGGGTGTTGGGTTCACCAACCAACACTGAAACCTCTTCATCTAAATGCCCATATTAGTATTTCATGGAGCAACCACCTTTCTCATATGCATAGCTACAACCTACCCCAAAAACATTCACAAATAGTGTACCTTCTGCCGTGAACTGGAACACCCCAAATATGGGTGCCCCTATACAGCGAAATGTTACAGAGGGATTTTGGCATGCTACATGCATATAAACACTATAAAAAACCTTCGCTGACAGAGGGTCAAGACTGATTTGCATATGGCCATGTCTGAACTGGGGTGGCGTGGTGAGCAAAATAACGATGGATTAAACCCATATCTGTGACTGGGGGTGAATGTTTTGACAATGTGCAACATTCCGTCCATCATCTTGTGTGTTTTGCTGTTCGCCCTATGTGGGAAGGGTATGCCCAGACGTGGGTCCCGTGCTCACTACGCCACTGGAGTCAAGCTATCCTGGCTGATGACAGCTGATAGCCAGAAACCAGTCCTAGGAGGCTTGTTGCCTGTCCAGGGAAGACATGGCTTGGCAGTTCGGGCTGGACTGTTCCCATGAGGCACAGGGTCAAGACTGATTTGCATATGGCCATGTCTGAACTGGGGTGGCATGGTGCGCAAAATAACGCTGGATTAAACCCAGGTCTGTGACTGGGGGTGAATGTTTTGCCAATGTGCAACATTCCGTCCATCATCCTGTGTGTTTTGCTGCTGTAGGACTTAGTCAGGTCTTGCTGCAATGTGTCTTGAATGGAGCGACTGTAGACGTCGAAGACTAGTTGCGAGGAGTCGAGTAGGTGCAGCATCGCCGTCGATCTGGTGGATGAAGGCGAAGCGTTGGCGCTGATCCACGCTGTCAAAGAAGGCTTTGGCATCAAACCCATTTACGATGAAGGCACTGAGTCATCATTGAGACACCCTGTCCATCGCTGTTGAGTCATGGAGTCTGTTGAGGCGATGTCATTGAATGTGCAAAGTTGTCACAGTGTCAATTTTGATGGTTTTTGACAACAGAAATCACTTTTCAATGGCCTAGGTCTGGGTTGGCAACAATTGGCAGGGTAGGACTCACAGATGGCAGAGTCCAGGTGCTGTTGCACAGTTGCAGGATGTCTTTGATAGCCCTGAGCCCTCAGAACAGAGAGCACACCAGCAAGCCCTTGGGGTCACTCTGGATTCAAGTGAGATGGGTCTAGTCCTTGTCCTCAGCAGGGCAGATATCAGCAGGCAGCAGAGCAGATAAGCATAGCAGAAAGCAGTTCCTTCAGGCCAGCAGTCAGGCAAAGTGGCAATTCATGTTTCACAGCATTTTTTTTACTCCTGGCAAAGTTCTTCACAGGTCCAGTAGTGTACTGCCTTGGTAGGGTCAGAGCCCCAGTGCTTATACTCAGCTGTGCCTTTGAAGTGGGGGTGACCTCAAAGTAAGATCTTGAAGTGCACACTTCCCCCTTTCATCCCAGACATGTATTGGAGAAAGGATGCAAGCCACCTAGAGCAGTAAGAGCAGAGAAATTTGTCACTTTCTAAAAGCGGCATTTCTAAAATAGTAATGTTAAATCCAACCTTCCCAGTAAAGATGATCTATCATTTCCATTCCAAAGATATGAAACATAATGCAGCTCCTCCTTTCTATTCATAAATTACAGCTTAAAGGTGTTTTAAGGAATTCCCAAAGCTAGCCTATGAGAGGAGTAGGCCTCCCAGTAGGGAAAATGAATTTAGCTGTTTGCCACTACCAGGACAGGTAAAGGTTACAAGTACACATCATACCTTTAACTTATGGAGCACCCAGCACTTAGGGCTAGATAGGGCCTACCTTAGGGTTGCCTTGTGTTTAAAAAAAGGGGAGTTTAAGGCTTGTCAAGTAGTTTCAAAGGCCAAATCAAAGTGACAGTACACTGCACATATTTCATTTCCAATCTTTATTTCGACCGTTCGGTCATAAAAGATACACAATACAAATAAAATCACGTGTAACTCTGCACATATAGCCTTGCTATGACAGGCCTGAAAAGAGTTTGAAGGCTGCTTGTGTGGGTGGCACAACCAGTGCTGCAGGCGCACTTTTAACATTTAGATAACAGGCCCTGGGTATAAGTTATGCCACTTTACAGGGGACTTATAGGTAAACTAAATATGCCAATCAAGTGTACTCCAATCATGCTATGTTTAGGTGCTAGCACATGAACTTTAGCACTGGTAAGCAGTGGTAAAGTGCTCAGAGTCCTAAAGCCAGCAGTAAGATGCAGCAAATTGAGGGAGTGAACAGGAAAAACGTTTGGGGGTAGGCCACTCGAAGGATGACTGGTATAACACTAACCTTCTGAATCTACCTCAAGAGTTTTATGGCGGGAATCAATGGACCTTTGCGATGTAGACTGCTATGTTGCCCACTCTCAATAGATTCCTCAGAGATGCACAATTGAAATCCTTATATATTAAGATCCATCATAATTGGTGTTGGGTCCCTTTGTGCCTTCACAGGTCAGGGATACTTCCTCCCTCTCAATGGTTGAGGTGTGATACACTAAGATGTGATTTAGTGCACATACTCTGGCACTGACCTAGGTGTGGTCACAAATATCCAGTGCCCATGGTTCACAGGTACCTCTTCCTCTACCAAGACCTCTGCTTGACCTAAAGAAGGGGACCAGCTTAAATACCATTGATCATCGATAGATGACAACTGCAATGGCAGTACCAAGATTTGTATTTTGTGGAATTAGATGTCACACTCTGTGCCACTCTAGAAGAATTTACATTGAAAATGTTCAAACCAGCCTATTGTGAACAAGCCAACTATAGAATGAATGATCAATTGCCTACATTTGATTAGGTTTGGAGTGCATTCCTTAAAGTTTATGTTATGTTAGCCTGATTTGTAAAGCACACAGCTACTCAGCAGAGTGTCCCGGCGCACAGGTTAAGGCCAGCAGACCAAGAAACCTAGATTGGCTGCCTAATGAGCCATGTCTTCAGTTTCCTCTTGAAGGCAGCAAGATTACTGACCATTCAGAGATCTTTTGGAAGTTTGTGCCAGGTGAACGGCCCCCGGCAAGAGAAGGATCTCCCTCCTGCTCTAAGACTATTTATCCGGGGCACACATTTGCAAGGTGGCGGGAGACGAACATAGGGTAAGCGCTGGGATGTAGCCGCTGATCCTCTCTCTGAGGTATACCACTCTTGCGTTGTGCAAGGCCTTATGCATTAAGACCATGGACTTAAAAAGAATCCTCTTTTTTATAGGGAGCCAGTGGAGGACCCTCAAATGAAAGGACATGTGAGACATGGGTGGGAGTCTGAAAAGCATTCTAGCTGCCAAATTCTGCACCACCTGGAGTCTATTGAGAATGAAATCAGGGAGACCGAGGTAGAAGGCATTAGATTAATCCAGTCTCATTGTGATTTGAATGACCTGTCTGCCTGCTGACTCAGATAGGAGAGGTAGACATTTTTTTAGCATGCGGAGAGTGTTGAAACAGGAGTCAGCTAGAGCTTGAATCTGTGGTTGGAAAGAGAGGGTTCTGTCAGTTTTAATACTTAGGTTCTTCACAGAGTTTTGGAGGGGGCCAGACTGAGGCACATCGCTCGGCAAGCAGGTTCTCACAAAATTGTGGGGGACATCTCCGAAAACTATGATCTCGGTTTTATACATGTTGCACTTTAGTTGGTGCCGGTCCAGCCACTGAAACACCCTGGCGAGACAACTGAGGGATTAGCTCCCCATCCATTTCCCTTCCCTTCTCACAGGAGAAGAGGAGCTTTGTGTCATCCACATAAGAAATTACTTTAGCAACCTGTGACTCAGCCAGTGTAACCAGGGGCGAGAAGTAAATGTTAAACAGGGTGGGGCTAATGACAGATCCCTGGGGTATACCCACAGTCAGGGATCTGGCTTGCGAGGCACGAAGGGGCAGCCATACTTCCTGAGTACGATTGCCCAAAAATTATGTCAGCCAATTCAAGGCCATGTTTCGGATCCCTATCTTTGGAAGATGCTCAAGAAGTTTAGAGTGGGACACGGCGTTGAAAGCTGCTGAGAGGTCCAGGAGGATCAGAATGGCCTTGCCTCCCTTGTCAAGGGTGTTCCTAAAGTTTTCAACAACTTCCACAAGTGCGGTCTCAGTGCTGAAAAGGGGTCGAAAGCCGGTTTGGCTGGAATGCAATATTTTATTATCTTCCAAGTAAGGGAGAGTTGGCAGTTGATTTCCTTCGAGCACGTTTGCCTTTTTCCAGCCTAATGGAACCACACCTGTTGCCAGCAAATGTTAAATATGTTGTTCACTATAGCATTGATACATTGAGCAGCCATAGTTAGCTTTTTAGCCAGGCAGGGGTCTAAAGGGGAGCAAGACTTCAGGACTTCCAATGCTGAAAGTGACAGCCAGACAGACTGGGGTGCTAATTGTTAGAGCATGGTTCAAGTCGTCTTGCTGTATTTTGTGGTACGCACGGTAGGAGGTCTGAGATTTATCCTTGAGGGGTGGCCTATTGCCAATCTGTAGCCAAGCGAATTGAATAAGGAAGTGATCTTATCATGGAAGAGGAGTGGGTTGAGACACTACCAGGCTCACGTTGGAAAAGACCTGGTCTAGGGTATGGCCTGCTTGGTTGAGTGGGATCAGAGATCTGTTGTTTTAGGGAGAGAGAGCTTATGATTTCTAAAAGTGCGGTGGGCTCGTGCCCCGAGGGGTTGTCCAAGTGGACATTAAAATCACCCAGCACTAAGAAATCAGCATACCTCATTGCCCATGGGGCTAAGGCACTCTCCAACAAACACAGACAGGGGTTGACTGGGCCATGAGGATGGGAAAGAAGGACCCCTGCAAGAGGCTGGTTGGAGGTAAGGGACAGAAAAAGCCAAGTGCTTCCACCATCTCCAGGCCCTCAAGAGAGAAGGATTAGCATTCATAGTCCTTCTTATACACAACTGTCATCCTTCCTCCCTTCCCTGTTTCACGTTCCTTCCACAAACTTCTGTAATTCAGAGGAATGGCAATGGCCAGTGTAGGGTTGGCTGATGCCGAGAACCAGGTTTCTGTGAGAAAGAGGACATCCAGTTGCTCATCGTTTAGTAGGTCGAAAACCTGAAGCTCATTTTCTGGAGGGATCTCACGTTGATCAAGGCAGCCCAAAACTATTTATGAGGTTTTCCTGTCTTATATGGAATGTGTGGGACCCTGTTGGAGCTACGCCTAGTGGGGGTCCATTCGCATCTAGGTCACACAAATTCTTCAGGTATCTTATGTGGGGAACAGAAAAACAAACATTTGCCTGTGGTGGCTATGCAAAATAGAGAAGCCCTACCAATGATTATCAAATGATTGTCTGCTGGAAGAAAACCAGCATAGTGGCTGGCACTGGATGCTTGCAGGATGCTAACAGGAACAGACGGGCTTCCCTTTGGCGCGCTTTTGTATATAAAGTGCAACGTGAGCTTAAACGAAATCAGCCTAAATCAAATTAAATTAACAGTTTCAATTCAGTAGGTAAAACGAGCAGTACAATTGCGGTGCAATTGGTCGGATGTCCCAAAACCCTTACCGCGTCCACGCCGCGGCTCCCTTTGGAGGCATAAGGGCTGGACAACTAGAGTGCACAATAACCAAGATGTGGCCTCTAGACCGTCCCAGCCCAGAAGAGGAGGGAAGCAAAAGCCCACACTTTCCTAGTGAGAAAAACTGCCTCCTCTCAGATATGCAGCCAAAAGGATAGAGGAAGGTTAAAATCAAGTGTAAAAGGGACCGCTGTGGCCCGTATATAAAGAGCAACATGCAGCTTAAACAAAACCAGCGTAAATAAAATTCAAATTCAATTAAGTGTTTCAATTCAATTAAATCGAGCAGTACAATTGGGGTGCAATTGGTTGGATGTCCCGAAAGCCTTACCTCACCTGCGCCGCAGCTCCCTTTGTAGGCCTAAGGGCTGGATCACTAGAGTGCGCACCAACCAAGATGGCACCTACAGAACGTCCCAGCCCGGAAGAGGAAGGCGTAATATGTTCCTGGAAATTGTCCTCATCTATGCTACTACAGGTTTCTTAAATAAACAAGTTCCAAAAAACTCTCCTTTCCACAGGTTTGTATTACACCTTTAAAGTATTCCCTGGCTGTGAACGGGTGCATCATTCACTGTGTTTTAAAATAGTTCTCTTTGTTCTGTCTGATTTACAACGTTTCTAAAGCTAAAGTAGGTTTTAATAATCTAAGAATGTAGTCATTAACAAAAATATGGAGACGTTTTTGTGACAATAAAAATATATTTTTTATATGTTTTACCATTGTCTCATATTTAATTAGAAATATGTCAGGTACAGTGTACATTAATAAAGGGAGATTCGACTTGTGGTAAAATTAAGTATAAGAAGTTAAAAAGATATGTCCAAATAGTAAATCTTTTGGAGGTTCTCACTACCAATAGAAGCACAAACCTGTTCATTTTAAATATGAGATCTGTCTACATTTCGTTTTAAAAGCAAGAATATATTAAATGACAGAAAGGATGGATAATCTGATTAAACAGATATGGGGGGGGGGAATGCTGGTTTTAGGCAGGCCCCACTCTCATTAAATATTTGTCGTCATTTAAAAAAATTGTCATGTACTAAATGATTAAAAAGTTGCACTTTCATTCCTTTTTTTCAAAATGCTTGAATTGGCCCCTCAATATGCTTCTTTTCAACAACATGGTATTCTGGCATGCCTCACCTTAGTCATAAATCTATAATTGTAACCTTCTATTTGTTCATTAGAACTCTGTGATTAGGCCAAAGCAAATCATAGGGGAATTAATGAGAGACTGCTGCAATTTAAAGTACATTCCTGTCAGCATGCCTCACTTTTTACTTACATGGATAAGAAACATATTTAAGAATATTATAGAAAATATGTCCTCATTTTAGCTTTCTGGATGACTAACCATAATTTCCTCGTCAAAAGTAAATCCTTCATTTTGTTCATTTATTGCAGGCATCTCCGTAGAAAATGCTTCAATATCTACAGCTCCTATGCCCGATAACATGGCATGCAGGTGTGTTGAGGTGTTTCAACATTACACAACGATAGCCTTCTTGTTGTTCATTGGCACTTAGTGATACATCTAAAGTAGAGCATTGGGGAATCAACAGGCAGACTGCTGCTCCTGTTTGCAAGTACATGATTCACTTAAGTATGTTAGCCTTTTTTGGCAAGGATGTGGAAGATATTTGAATTTATAAGTCTTGTGTCCTTGTGTTTGCTTTCTGAAGAACTAACCATAATATCCACTTGATATTCATGTGAGAAAAGTGTGTTCTCTCAAAGATGGTTCATCAAATCCCAGGAGAGGATCCACATTTTCCACAGAGTAAAATCCCTCTAAATCTCACCACAATCCCTAAAAATATGTATGACACTTACAATAAATAATTTATAATTTGACTAACATCTGTTATCACCCTTTCTAGAAACTCATTTTTTTGATCATCAAAGCCATGAAAACACTGGAATCCTTTTAGTGGGCAATAGGACAAAATGGTGAAGCAGTACCAGTACAACTCCATCTAACAGGAACTTTTATCAATGCCACCTCAAATTGTTAGAGTCTTATTTGCAATACCATAATTTCCAAGGGGTTGGCACTGTCGGATATTTATTGACCTAGCTGGAGTAGTCAACAACTCCCTAGTAATAATGTTACCTAATTATTGCCCTCAGCTGAGGTAAATGCCCTCCTCATAAGGTTAGAAGCAAAATAATAATAGGGGCATGAAATTAGAATCTGAAAAGACATTAAGCAGAAGGTTCTGAGGATTACTAGGCACCTGCTCACCTACCCACCTTAATCTCAAACACACAGCCTACTTTCTCTGTCCCTGTCTTGTCCCTACTACACACGTAGGATCTGCGCCTGAAGATGTGCAATGCAATGATCAACGTGGTTCAAGACCACATTGTAAGACACAGTATTCCACAGTGAATGCAATTTAGTGTTACTACCCTCTTATATCTCATTAGGAGCTATAGACATCCTCAGCCAATATATCACTGTTGTTAATTAGACATCTGATAAGTATAGGCGCTGACCGAATATGTATATTGAAAGAAAAGGGCAAATAGCAGATTTTGAAATCCAACGCCAAACTGGCAATAAACATATTATCACCAGCCCACCACAACAAAAAACAAACAAGTAGACAATAAATAAAGACTACTGTTTCCACCCACATCATGTACCTGCTTCGAATTTTTGCCACGTTTAAAAGTCAGACAACAATAAATAATGCTAGTATTCTAAGCCCTCTGGCTGACTCGATGGCAAAATTCCATGTAGAATGAACCATTACCATTATTTAAACCGAATAATTGAAAGTTACCAAGAATGGGATTAGTTATGGAATGCCGGTCCATCTATGAGAGTGCGATTAGAGTCCTCGTTGCAGAAAAAAGCTTCCAAAACAAGGAAAATCAAATGCTGACAGTCAATAGTTAGGATAAAAAATGGGGCAGCCAGTTTAGAGGTAACTCGCTCTGGTACTGGTAGCACATTTCTAGTCACAATCTGTTGGAAAATTGCAGATTTGACTGACGTGGCTGCATTTTTCTAACATACTTTGTGCAAAACGTTGTGAACCGAATATACTGTGATGCGGAACAATAAATAGCTCAAGCATCTTTCCCCTGATACATGTTGCTGCTGATGCTCTAGAGAAAGTGATGCCAAACTTTTTTGCATATCCATGAAGAAGAATGGCGTTTAGTGTGGAAAGCAGAAACCTCGGTTTTTTGTTTATGTAGCAAACAAGGAAACTATGATAGAGTAATATGCCTTGCTGTGGCTGGGAGTCGCTATGTCAAAGAGCCCGTCTGTATATTCCTGAGCCTTTGGGATATTTCCTACGACTGCTTTTGTGCATTGTAGCCGAGTTCTTTGTTACAGAAGCAGCCGGGTAAGCGTTTCTTTTCCCACAGAAGAACAGCAAATGTTTTGTGTCCAAGGTTGCATTGTTTAAGAATGAAATCATCCATTCCTTCGCGCTGGCTGTTATCTTTCTCTATTCGCCTTGAAGAGATTTGTTGTAAGTGTTCACTGCTGGACGTTTTCACAGAGGTATGATCAATACAAACCTGTTTCGATTATTCGGAGATTCAGATTGGTGGTAAATGTGGACCAGAGAAAAGAGAGAGCACAGATCGCCTGCAGTTTGTTTTTGAAGGAAATTGTGGCAAAATGTCAACATACTTGATATATAAACCCAAAAGAAACGTCAAAACAAATGTTAATGTTAAATTTATAAAAGCGCACGAATACCCGGAGGTGTCTTGGCGCTGATCAAACTGTCAAGCAGCGATTACATGAACTCATTGATACACCCACCAGCACACAAATGCATCCGTACCTGCACAATGCTGTCTGACTCTAAGCTGTTTATTGGTTCATTTGCTCTGCAAGTGTACATGGGTATGCATGTTGTTTGTATGTGCATGAGTCAAGCTGCTCAGAGTGACATGGGCTACTGAACACTCTTAAAGGGACAAAGGTAGCAGTTTATGGAGGCCAGTATCCAGAAACCAAGGGGCATATTTACAAGCCCTGTGCGCCGCCTGAACATCTGTTTTTGTGACGTTCCGGTGCCGCACAGGGCTTAGCCATATCTACAAGGTCACGTAAAGTCACCCTGCATGGCTTTTCGTGGCCTTGTAAATAAGCAGCAAGGTAGCACAAATTGCTGCCTTGCCTTGCTCTGTGTGAAAGAGGTGTTCCATGGGTGTTCCTGTGGCTGTTCCTACTCAACACCCATGGAATTTGACACTCCCCAGATTTACAACATCCCGTAAACCTGGGGCAGCGCCCAAACCCTGTGTCTCCCTAGAGCAGGCCTGTTTTCCTTTTTCTACATGTGTTGCATACTGCAGCACAGATAGAATGAGAAAAACACCTCTCTTTATTGTTTTTGTGCAGGAAGGTGCCCTTTACTGCACATAAACAGTTGTGCCAACAACACAGACACCCTTGCACCATGATACGAGGGTGCCTGAGTTGTTGCATGGTTGCTAATTGTGCACCGGCGCTGGCTCTAAGGACAGGAATGCACCGTATCCTGTAAATACGATGCATTTCTTTCCATTGGAATTGGCGTAGATCAGCTCAACAAAATGCATTGCAGCTCTGCCCACACCAATTCTTTGTAAATATGGCCCTTAGGCTTAAAGAGAAAGTGGGCCTCACCTAAGCAGCTTTTACTCTCTCTATAGATGTGGGTGAGCAGCCAAGGCTTAACTCAAGACAGCACTGTGTGGCGAGTGTAGGTGGAGGGCAACACAATTATAACCGATGTCACAAAGTGTGAATGTCTTGTGAAGGTTGTGTGCTTTATTAGCACCTCAAGTATACAACATATATGGACATTTTAACAGGTTAAAAGGCATGGTTAAGGTGCACACAGCAAACTAACAGCAACCACAATATTAAATCAATAATATTCAATCAGAACAGGAATTTCACAAAGCTACTGCTATTACAGAATTAAAACAATAACCAAAAGCTGAAATTCATTATCTACAATACAGAAATGGAACAAGGCCCAGGAAATACATGCTCACTGAGCTGAAATATTTGCAAACCTCAAAACTCCGGGAAGCTCAGAACACAAGCACAAAAGATAGAGAACAAATACAATGCAGTAAGCAGGGACCATGCTTCAATTGGTGCAGCAAGTGCAGTAGCACAAGGACCCAGAGGCCTAACAGGCTCACAGACCCTGATTATTGCTGTATTTCACAATTCAAACAGGGGCCAGGGGGCAATTTCCTTCCTTGCACCAGGGCCCATGACACACTGGCTATGCCACTGGCAGTAAGGATGGGGAAACACAAGTTTTGCAAATTAACGAGTGTTCACAAAGCTATGACTGGAGATTGAATTTAAATGGAGGATTACAACCTTACTACCAAAACACAGGACGGTGCCTGCCTGTGGTAATGAGTAAGATTTGGGAAACTAAAGATTTGCAAAGATTTAAACAGTTCCAAACAAAGCAATAGCAGTGATAATACTAGGGTCAAACTCTTCTGGTACAAAACTACTTGGCTTAAACACAATTTACAACCTTTCACACATTGCAGGTGTGCTGTAGAGTGCAGCCCGCATACAAAGTTTGAATACTTAGGAGAAATTAAAATATTTCTCGAAATTAAAGCCTGCTTTGTAGAAAGGTTTTGTGGAGCACAGTCCTTGTCTACCACCATCATTAGTGGGTAGTGCTTTTGTATCAGAAACCAAGGGCTCTGGAGTGGGAACACCCATGCAGAGCCCGTGGGACACCACCTCAAGGCAAAGTCGCGGAAAACGCTATTTGCCTTATTATACAGGCTACTTTTCAGTGCAGATAAAGTTTCGCTTCTATGTTTAATGATTACAACCTACTGGCTGCCTTTGATGATCAAACATGTTACAAGCACCTTATCTGGTATTTCCAGTTTTATTAGTGACTTGCTCCCTTGTAGATTATAACTTATTGGTATGGTCGTGCCTCCTAAAGGGACAATTGAAAATGTATAATCATGATTCAGCTTTGGCATTCACCTGCATAAGTGATGGATGGAAAATCTTTATGAGACAATTATTGTTATTGGCATTATTATTAGTATTATTATTATTGCCATTATTATTGTTATTATTATTATTACGATTGAAATAACAACAATAATAATAACAATATTATTTGTTATTGTTATTATTATTAGTAATAACTGTAGGACTTGGACTTTTTGGCTAAAGTTCCCTAAATGTTTTACTTTCCCCCTAGACCATTTCCCTAACATAGAGTTGCAATCTAGATGCTGTGGGTACTTTGCCACTGCTGATCAGTGACAAAGTACAAGCGTTCCCTATGTAAAATGTAATGGTGATTGGTTGGCCATGATTGGTATGGTTGCCTTACTAGTAAAGTCCCTAGTGATGTGCACTGTTTGTGCCAGGGCTAGTAATGCAAAGGCGGTTGGAGAAGAGAACTCAGGCCTGCAGTGTTGGGCCTGCGCGCAGACTGCTAAGTTAGCATGTTGTCCTGACAAGTGCACCCACTTGTCAGGCCTGACTTTCCCTTTTACAAACACATGGGACACCACTGTCGTATGTCCCGGGTGATCCCTGGGTAGGGTGCAGTGTAGGTAAAAGGCAGGACATATACTAAGGTGTGTTATGTCCTGACAGTGAAAAACACTCCATTTTGTTTTTCACTGCTGAAAGGCCATCCTGCCCATAAGACAGAATGGGGGAGGCTGGGTGGTGTGTTTGTTAGCCTAGTTTCCTGTCCATTTATAATGGAGAGGTGAAGTTTAGTATGTATGAACTCACAGTGTCAGAGTTTTGTGCTCTAACATTTCTCTTTGGCGCCTGAGCACAAACCAACTTCAAAGACATTAAGGGGTATAATTAGGAGAGCTGAAACTCCTGAATGTTGGAATGAAAAAGAAATGGATTGAGACTGAAAACTCTTGGACCCATTCTGTGGTCAAGAGGAACCTCTGCTAAAAAAGGAGCAACTGAAGAGATTGGTGTGGACAGACCAATCCTTGCTTCGTGATCTGGGGCTGGTCTGCAGTTTGCTGTTCTAACTAAGGGAGAGGATGTTTGGACTGTGCTTGGAAGCACAGGGTCCCCCTGCTTGAAGAAGACTATGCTTTGTGCTTTGTCTTGTAATCCCAAAGGCCCGAGGTGTTCTGGCTACCTGCTTGGAAATACAGGGTCATAAAAGTTTCCTGGGGAAGTCCCAAGCTACGCGCTGTGCGTGTGCTTTTGCAGCTTGAGACCCTCAGAAGTTGTGCCTTGTGATCGTGGGCACGCAGGAGTAAGCAGAGTCTTGTGCCTGTTGTGGTGCATGCCAGGGCGTTAGTGAGGAGCGCCTGGTCGTTGTGTGCACCAAAAGAAGAAGTGAGTCTCAGACGCACAATGTGCGTGTTGTGGTGCAGGCCAGCGTGTTGGTGAGGAGCACCTGGTCATCGTGTGCACCAGGAGAAGAGGTGAGACTCGAAAGCGCAGAGTGCGTGTCGTGGTGCAGGCCAGGGCGTTGGTGAGGAGTGACTGGTCGTCGTGTGCACCCAAAGAAGAAGTGAGTCTCAGACGCGCAGAGTGCGTGTGGTGGTGCAGCCAGGGCATTGGTGAAGAGGGCCTCGACATTGTGTGCACCGGGAGAAGAGGAGAGGCTCAGACACGCAGGGTGCGTGTTGAGGAGCAATCAGAGGCGCTGCTGAAGTGCGCAGAGTCATCGTGAGCACCGGAGAAGAGGCGAGTCTCTGACGCGTAGTGTGCGTCGACCTGCAACCTGAGGAGCTGGTGAGGAGTACCTGGGTAGGGTGTGCACTGAATTGAAGTAAAGCCTCCGCAGTGCTGAGGGCGGGTGCCAGAGTTATTTTGAAGGTGGTGAGTAAATTATAAATTTAGGATACAGCTATAACTGTAGAATTTCTAATGTTTGGATAGTTTAAGTTTGGTTATTTATTTATTTATGAAACTCATAAAGAGCGCAACTTATAAACTTATAAAGCGCGCACAAATATGTTTTTTATTGAATTTCAATGGTTTTTTATTTTAATTTTTAATAAAATTAAATAGTAGAGTGAAGTGTTGTTGAATGGAGTATCATCAAATTGTGGGTCATAGAGTACAGTGTTGGAGTGTTGTAAAGTTTAGTGCTGTACAGTGGAGTGTCATACAGTTGAGTAGAGTGGAGTGGCATGAAGTGAAATACCATAGAGTAGAGTGGTGTAGAGTTGAGTATCATAGAGTGGAATAACGTAGATGGGAGTGGGGTAGATTACAATGGTGTAGAAAGAAGTGGGATAGAGGGGAGTGGAATAGAGTTGAGTAGCATAGAATGGAGTGGTGTAAAATGTACTGGCATAGAGTGAAATAGTGTAGAGTTGAGTAAAGTTGAAAGGAGTACAGTGGAATAGTGTGCAGTGAAATTACATAGAATGGAGTGGTGCACAGTTCAGTGGAGTACAGTAGAGTGGTTTAGAGTAGAGTGGTGTAGAGATAAATAGTGTAGAATGGAATGGCAAAGAGTGGAGTGGCGTAGAGGTGAGTGACACAGAGTGGAGTGGCATAGAGTGGAGTGGCATACAGTGGAGTGGTGTCAACTGGAGGGGCATAGATTTGAATGGAGTAGAGTGGAATAGCATAGAGTGGAGTATTATACAGTGGAGTCATGTAGAGCATAGTGGAATATTGTAGAGTGGTGTATAGTGGAATAGTATAGAGTAGAGTGGCATAGAGTGGATTTGCAGAGTGGAGTTGTGAGTCTTAGAATAAAGTGTAGTGGCACAGAATGCATTGGTGTAGAGTAGATTGGTGTGGAATGGAATACTGTACAGTGGAGTGAGTAAAGTCAAGTGGCGTAGAGTGTAGTGGCATAAAGTGGAGTGGCTTACAGTGTAGTGGTGGAGAGTGGAATAGCATGGGGTATAGATTGGAGTGGCATACAGCACAGTGGCATGAATTGGAATAGCGTAGAGTGGAGTGGCTCCTCATAGAGTGGAGTGTTGTGTTGTAGAATGGAGTGATGTTTCATACTGTGGAGCTGTGTGTCATAGACTCAATGTTTTAAATGGGCCGATACTCATGGGTACATAGGGGCTCATTAAGATGGCGGACGGACTTGCGTCCGTCCGCCACCCTTGAGGAGGAGGGAACGTCCGCAGGGGCTGCGGCGTTCCCTCTGTGCTGATTAGGATGTGACCACCAGGGTGGCGGTCACATCCTCTATTTTTAACATTGCGGCGGGTGCAGCTTCAAGCTGCACCCGCCGCAATGTTAAAAATGCATGTGTTGCATTTACATGCACAAAGCGGCAGGCACCGCACGGTGCCTGCTGCTTTGTGTATGCAAATGCAGGGGGGTACCATAGGTACCCCCCATGTGCACCCCCCACCCCCCATTCACCCAGGGGGCCCGCAACGGGCCCCCAAAGTGAATGTCCGTATGCTTTTCCATGGCGGAAAAGCCGCCGTGGAAAAGCATATTTACACCAACATCATAATATGGCGGACGGTGTCTCATAGACACCGCCTGCCATGTTATAGCTTTTCTGCCGCGGTCGGAAGCCGACCGCGGCCGAAAAGCGGCGGACGGAATTCCAGACCCACCAGCCATCCTAATTTGGCGGTGGGTCTTTGGAGTCTCCGCCGCGGTTTTTCCGCATCCTCCAGGCCGGCGGACACTTCCGCCGGCCCGGAGGATGCGGAAAAACCGCCATCCTAATGAGGCCCTAAGTACCAGCACTTCTTATTTTTCACTCTTAGTACTGGCACTTCTCCCCTGCCAAGGAGAGTACCGGTACTCCTAACAGGTAGGCTAATTAGCCCCAGTGATGATGAGGCTGTCAGAGTATAGCCTGTCCGTTCAACACTCTGACTTTCACTCTGCCCTGTGCTGAGCCATTGCTGAACCATTCATAGCAGCTAATTTGCATTATTAAGAGGGATGTCTGGGTGATGGAAACTAAAGCGCATGCTGTGTTTGACAGAGCAGGGTCCATTCATACCCACTGGTGTCAATCACATTACACTATTGTGTGCTTTTGTGCACACACTGGAATGCAGATAGCCCGCTGAGATGGGAATTAACAAAGCCATGGGAGGTAAGGAGTTGCAAATTGTCTTTTACCCTCCAGGATCCTTTAGATGAGTGTCTATCTGCTTGTGTGAGTGTTTGACTATGTGTGTATGTGTGTGTGCGTGTGGTTGTGTGTGTGTGGGTTGGTGTGTGTGTGTGAGAGGAAGAGAGAGAATCTGGACACTCTCAAAAGGCATTAAAAATGTGTGGATTGCTTTGTGTGTGCATGCCTGCTTGCGCCTCTGTGATAGTGCGCACACAAGAATCTTTAAGTATTGTGTCAAATACAAACAAATAATAGCAGTTTAAGAAGAGGAACAAGAAGCTGCACATATCACAAAACCAGGACAATTTATTAGAATATGATCTTTGGCTTTCATTTGTAATGTAACAAGTCATTTAAATTCAGTTAACACATGTTTTGGTATGTGCTGCACCTGATAGTGCTGATGGTGCTGGTCTGGCTTGGCTGTATTAACACCTTGGGTGCTCATGACGAGCTGAGCTCGTCATACTGCCTCGGAACGCCCACACGGGGATAATTCCGCTGCTGTGCTCGGCTTTCTGTTAAACGGGTGTGGTCATGACAAGCTCACCTCGTCATGAGCACAGTGCCAACGTGCTGCATGACGAGCCGAGCTCGTCATAAGCACCGCGGCACTGGGCGCGACCCCCCACCCCGCATCACGGGGGAATTAGCCTCGCGGCGAAGGGGTTAATGGCCTAAATACTTTTTCACTTCTGGTTTAGGGCCTCTTCCTAGCAGGTCTGCGCACACCACTCTTTATTAGCATATGTAAAGTGAGAAGTTTTACCCATGTGACCTAGTAAAGAAATGTATCCTTTCACACCTTATTCGCCGTGCGCAACATCCAGTCTGATCTCCAGGGGGCTTTGGTCCACCACTGCTGGGTGCTCAAAAACCAGCAACCATATAAGTGAACTAGGGGTGCACTTTAAGTTAATAAATGTAAACAAATGTTCATACATTAGAAGTACCCAGCTCAATATACATCTCTGGCTCAGTCCATCTAAAGGCACAGTGGCAGTCCAAAATCACTCAGAATGGTGGCAGTATCACACAATGTGGACCTAGTATCACAAAACACAGACCCAATATGATCGTCCATTATACAACAATGGCCCAAATTAACATACTTCCCTCCCAATGCCCACTATCCCACAGAGCTGGGATCACATACTGCTGGCCGACAACACTATGCATGCATGACATCACGTACAGTGATGGCCAGTGTGCATTGTTCTAATCTGTCAAATTTGTTCTAAGGATCCTTTGGCATGGTCTGATGTGGACCAACCGTATAATTAGAACAGACTGCGTGAGTATGCCCATTGTATATAACAGAATCTGAGAATTAGGCCTTATGACGAGGATCATTCGAAACTCATGGCCCTGAAGGGGATGGGGGACTGTACCAAGGACTGCACAATAAAAATGGGAACTCAGTAATGTGGGAGTGTACATGTTGAATCTGCTGTGCTGGAGCTCCTCCTCAACCTCCATCCAAGTCAATAAAGATAGGTGGAAGCACGACGACCCCTTGTATTAAACACTCCATTTCACACATGACAACATACCTCAGAGTTAGTTTTAGTTAGATACATTGCAATAATTTTATTTTTGAGTTCACTTTCATGAGAATGAAGGAAAAAGCATGAGAAAGTTAACATCTAATTTTAAGCTAAAATCCCCTCTTGCAACCTTTATACGTTTTTGCATGTATGTCATTAGGAAGTAAGGGGCTCATTACGATGGCGGAGAGACCACCATAATGTAATGTAATGTAATGTAATGTGGGATACTTGTAAAGCGCACTGTTACTCTACCCGAGTGTCCTGGCGCTGTAGACCGCTGGGGAACCCGTCCTGGTTTTCCCTGTGAGATGGTCCCTTTCTGGGTATCTCCAGGGGGAAACCAGGCATCCCCGGCGTCTGTGGGGGGCCATTGTAGAGATGAGGCAAGCTTAATGCCCAGAGTTACCGAATGTGTTCCCTGGTTAGAGTAGGCACTGAGGCGAGAATTATCGAGTCCGTTGACCCTGGTCCAAGACCCTGCCGCGTCGGGAATTGAACCCTGGTCCCGGGCCGTTCTCTGCTTACAGGTCTGCCGCCTCTAACCAGTGAGCCACACCTCTCCACAAGCCGGGCCAATGGTGGCAGTCCCTCCGCCATATGGCTCCCATTTCCCCAGCCAAATTAGAATGGCAGGGGGAATCGTGCCACAAGTGTAGCGGGCTTTCTATGCAATTGCCTGACGGAGCGAATCTGACCGGGGATATGGTGGCGGTGCCCCCGATCACAATGCTGGTGTCAGCCAGTCTTTCCATGGCGGTTGAACTGCCATAGAAAGGCTGGCGGAGGCTGGCTTTGGGGCCCCGGGGGGGGGTAAAGTTGTTATATTTCCATGCACAAGGTGGCAGGCACTGTGCGGTGCCTGCCATGTTGTGCAGGGAAATGCACATCATGGCCATTTAACATTGCAGCGGGTGTTGCAGCCAGCACCCGCCGCAACCACCGCAGTGACCACCGCAGTGGCGATAGCATCATAATTAGGGGTGCGGGACCACCACCTGACATGCAGGCGGTCCCGATCCCACTACGATGGCGGGTGGACTCAAATCCGCCCGCCATCGTAATCGGCCCCTAAGTGCCATTCTATGTGAACTCACACTGATCTTTTCAGAGTCTGTGTGTCTTTGGGGAACCAAGCACTAGCAAAGATCTGAAATGGCTGAATCAAGATCAGAGGGGGCTGAGCAGAGACACCACATCACCGGCACAAGACAGTACATCAATGGTCAAGTATCTCAGTGCTGATCTGAATCGCAACCAAGGCTCAAATTCAGACAAGGAGTGCTTAAAAATAAATAACAGTGTTAAGCCAAGTCAACACATTTTTGTCCAAAGACCACACAGCATGCTTAAGCTCACTATCAATGCCTTTGTATACAGACATATTTCAGTGGGTCATAGAAGCAGCATGGCAATTAATCACCATTTATGTGTTGTGCCACATTTGCAAAGGGAGTCTGCACATATAGTAAATTTGAGACTATTAACAAGGGCAATGCAAGTGCAAAATGGATTCTTGATAGATGATAGAATTATCTTTGTATCATTCCCCGCCCTTAGCCCCACCATTAACCACGCCCACTAGCCACACCCCTAGCTCACTTTGATGTGTACCTGCACTTATTTGTTCCCATTAAAAGCACTGCATGGCTGGAGTGTTGCCCAGAGGCAGACAGTGGGGTAAAGTGTCATACAGTCGAGTAGAGTGGAGTGGAGTAAAGTGTCATTTAGTGGAATGGCATGTTGTAGAGTGAGGAGCATGGAGTGCAGTAGATTGAAGTGGTTTATTGTGGAGTCAAGTAGTGTCATAAATTGGAGTGGAGTGTTGCAGAGCGGAGTGGAGTAGAGATGAGTGTCATGTCATAGAGTGGAGTGGCATACAGTGGAGTGCAATAGAGTGGTGTAGAATGGAGTTGAGTAGCGTGTCGTTTAGCAGAAAGGAGAGACTTAGGGTGGAATACCTTAGAGTCGAGTGACAAATACTGGAGAGGCATAAAGTGGAATAGCATAGAGTGGAATGGCATAGAGTAGAGTACCGTAGAGTGCAGTGGCGTAGACTGTTGTGGCATACAGTGGAATAGCATAAGGTGGAGTGGAGTAGACTAGAGTAGCATATAATAGAATAGCATAGAGTGGTGTTGCGCAGAGTGGAATACTGTATAATTGGCTGCCCTAGAGTGGTGGGGCGAACAGGGGAGTACCATAGGGTGGAGTGGTGTACTTTAGAGGGGCAAAGAGTGGTGAAGCGTAGAATAGATTAACATAGAGTGGAGTGACACATAGTGGAGTGGCGTTGAGTGGAATGGTGTAGAGTGGAATGGCATTGAGGGGAGCAGCGTAGAGTGGAGTGGTGTAAAGTGTATTGGCATAGACTGAAGTGGCATACAGTGAAGAGATATAGAGTGGAACGGCATAGAGTTGAGTGGCATAGAGTATACTAACGTACAGTGGAGTGGCGTAGAGTGGAGTGACGTACATTAGAGTGGCATAGGATAAAGTGGAGCGGCGTAGAATGGATTTGCATGCAGTCGAATAACATTGAGTGGCGTGTGTACACTGGAGTGGTGTATATGGTTGAGTGAAGTTGCGTATAGTGGAATACCATAGAGTGAAGTGGCATAGAGTGGAGTTGCATACAGTGGAATACAATAGAATGGAATAGCATGAAGTGTAGGGGCATAGAAGAGTGGAGTAGAGTGGAGTTAAGTACAGTGGTGTTTCGTACAGTCAAATACCACAGAGTGGAGTGGCATAGTTTGGAGTGGCATACAGTGCAGTGGCATAGAGTAAAGTGGCATACACTGGAATACCATAAAGTAGAGTGGCGTGGAGTGGTGTAGAGTGGAGTAGAATATAGTTGAATAGCGTATAGTGGATTGGCATTTGCTGGAGTGGCATACAGTGCAGTAGCGTGTCATAGAGTAAAGTGGAGCGGTGTAGAGTCGAATGGCTTGTCTCCCTTTATAAAACTTAAAGGCAGTCATGTTATTTTTACCAGACTTTGTTCTGGGTTAGGGCCTTTGGAATAGGTAAGTAGTATATTTTATTTTTGAATCCTACCTATTACTGTTTTGTCAAAGTGCAAAAGGCAGGGAAATTTATTGACATTTTTCTATATATATATATTTTTTTACTGAATACCATTCTAGTACACCGAAAGTACTTCAGTAGTTACAGAAAAAAAAGAAAAATATTCCTAAAATGTAAAATGCACTGTAGTGCACTATATTATGTAAATATAGTGTAGTACAGTGTAATTTTAATTTTCTTACATATTTATTTTTTATAAGGTTTTTTTAAATTTTAATTTCATATTTTAATATTTACACAATCTATATTTTTTCACATTTTTTAAATAATATTTTGGAACTCTATTATCCTTTTTTTTACTTTAAAAATTATGTAATGTTTTACATCTTCAAAAAAAATATGTATATCATTTTTTTTTTGGGGGGGGGGGAAACTAGAGTCTTGTACCGGTAGTCTACCAAGCTCCATCAGCACGCAAATCCAATCCTCCATATTGAAATGATGTGCATTTCATATCCGACGGGTTCGTGGCACTCCGTCCCTCGTAACAACATATATGTATGAGGTCGCGCCAGCTGCTACTTTGGTATGCGACGGGTAAGCAGTACCAAGTCGCGCGTTACATCATGCACGTATGGGGTCACGCCCGCTGCGCATAGCGTATACGACGAGTGCACGCTGCCCTGCCCTGTGTTACGTCATAGACGTATGGTGTCGCGCCGGGTACACCATTCCCTCATTTTTTTTTGTATGTCTCAAAACTATATCTAAATAACTTTGAAGTGTATATGAGAGCAAGCGATAATCTAAAATATTTTAAACATTTATGTATTTCTAACTGTAATAAACGTATATTATAGTACAAATATTTTCTCAAAATCGTGTTGGGTGCGGTCTCCTTGCGCGCTGGGTGCGCGATTGCCATGTGAACTTAAAAAAAAGCATTTGATTAGTTCCTAGCGTTTCCCATTGTAGCAGTTTTAAAATGCCACCCATTTTAGTCATTCTCTCTACAGCATTTGATGAGACACACCTCTACTGCTTAGAGAGCTTTTTAAAGAAAAAAAAATTGCTATGTACACATACCTTACACTACACACAACATGCAACCATCATCTTCATCAATATCCATGGTCTGTAAAGTAGCCTTCCACCTGTGATAGCCATATACCTAAAAGTTACATAACAAAAGTTTTCCCCACTACCAGAGCTAACTTGGTTGCATGTGCTGTCCACAGCACAATGTAATGTGGTATGGCCCAGAGGCAGTATCATGCACAGATAATGAACACACAGACACAGATAGATAGTGGAAGTGGGTACGGGCACGTGCACTCGCCACCTTTTTATTACCAGGTTCACATATCCAGTGATGTCTGTGCTAGATGCGTGTGGGGTGACTGTAAACCAGCCTTCAGGGAATGGTTGCTGCAAGCATCAACTACAACAGTAATCATTGGATCACACAAAGAGATTCAATAATAAAAAAGTCAATAGTTTGTGCTGCAGTAAGGTAGGGACAGTAGATGTGAAATAATACAGAAAAAATGATATCGTAAAAGAACCACAACTTGTCGTGTACTGAGACACAAGCAATAGGTCTGAAATAATACACAAAAAGATTGTATTATAAAGGGTCCAGCATTTCTAGTGCACTCAGATAGCCACATCAAAAGCATTCAGCATGTGCACAGCCAGCGATGATGCGTGCTACGGGCGGGCCATACTAGGAGCAAACAAGTTCTTCACGCAAGTATAATAAAAGGATATTGTGTATATTTCAATAGACGCTGTAGTTAGTTGCCTACCAGATTCTGTGATTGAACAATCACCACTCAATCTGAATTGTGAGCCCTGCTGACCACACTGTAGGCCAGAGGCAGTGGTCATTAACACCTCACAGCTACGTGCCGTTGGATTCGGAAGCACAGAGTTGGTTGCACCAGTTCGAAGGGGGTACACAGAAATAATCACAGACTTTAACTTCTGATATCCTCAATCATAGAATCAAGACCCCGTTTTACTGTTTGGACCTGCTGTACTGCGGTGTACTCCACGGAATGGTGTCAACCAAGCACAATAATCATGTGCAGCAGTTAGCTACGCCAGCACAGAGTCTGATGCACCTCAAGGGAGGGAGTTCTATGAAAACCAAGCAGCAGGTAATATCGGACATCTTCTATTGTGGGATCAAGACACCGTTCCACTGTTTGGACCTAGAGTTGGTTGCCCCTGGTCGAATGGAGTACCTTCATCTCCCTCTCAGATGCAGTTCTAACATCGTCCATTGTGGGATCATGACACTGTTCCACTGTTGGGACCTAGAGTTGGTTGCACCTGGTCAGAGGGGGTATACAGAAATCATCGCAGACTTTACTTCTGACATCCTCAATCATAGAATCAAGACCCCATTTCACTGTAGTCCAGCGAGTACAGTCAACCAAGCCCAATAATCCCGTACAGCAGTTAGCTACGGAAGGACAGAGTCTGATGCACCTCAACGAACTTTATATAATGAACCACACCTTTTGATGTCGCATATGATACAGGACTTCGTTGATGTTTTATACTTGAAAAGGGCAATTCCACTCAATGGTAGGAATTGGGACACACACTAACATAAGGCAACTAAAAGCAGCTGCCAAAGCTGCCACCAAATGAGAGCCCAAGAGGGTGCTAGACTACAACGTAGACCTATATATACTATTGGCATTCTTGGAAGCTGAGGACTGCACATAATGCTAAATATTTTGCCTGGGACTCTGAAGATATGTACACAGGGTCTGCAAGGGACCTAGAATTTTATTTCTCCAACCAAACATTACTGTGTGTTATAGGAGACCAAAGGGGAGGAAATCCACTGTATTCTGGAACTGGAGAGATTCAGAGGATTTACACAAAAAGAGTGTAAATCACAGACAGGCCAGAAAGAAAAGAGGGTGAGGTATTCCAAAAAGCATAAAAATATGGGTAGAGAAATTGTCATGTATTTAATGTCTTACAAAAATCAGTCTATGCTTTCTTATTAAACCATGGCAATTCTGATGAGAGCGCAGGCATCATTCATATTCTGTTCATATAGCTCCAAGTCCCCAGGAAACTATAGCTCTCATTATGAGTTGGTTGTATTCTACTCGGACCATAAGCCCAGGTGGTATTCTGCCGCCCACCATTCATTGTAAGTGGAAGGAGTCTCCAAGACTGACATTTTCCTGTTCCCAAATTTTAAGCTTCTTAATCCCAGGTCCTACAAACCTCAAATCTATGACCAGAGACACGTAACACTCTTTCACAGGGGGTGTCTGCATACTTCATGAAACAAGGGTATGTGCTGAGGGCAAAACCACAGCCTGGCCCTACCCCGACCCCTGCAACATCAAGTGAGGAGCATGCAATGACCCCCTAGGTCCAGTTCATCCTCTTCCTCCTTCTCCTCTGCTCCCTATCCCCAAAAGCAACAAGTCGGGGTACGACAACACACTTGCTATATTCAGAGCCACCTATGACTTCCCTGTATACCCCTCCCAACCAATCCTTCCCCAAGGACAAACAGCTGAGGGAAATGCCAAAACAGAGTCTGTGTGAAACCCTTCTTCCCCTCCACTCCCATGCCCAGAATAAGAACAGCCCCGAGACAGTGTCAGAGCCTGGGATGTGTGACCCTCTCCCGAACCCCTGCCCAAAGCACAACACGGGTGAGCAAACTGCACTCCACCTGGCTGTGTACTGGCATTCCTTGACCTCAGTCCCCCACCTCACCTCACATCACCACCTCTTTCTCTACTTTGAGGAGAAGGAAAATGTGAGCAGATATGCCCTCAAAACTAGAGAAATCCACATTAAAAAGGTGACTGTATTCCTCGGTTCATGTAGTTATTTCCAATTCTTGTGAGAAAATGTGAAAGAATTTGGTGCAGAGGATACTGGACTGAATCAGAAAATTCAAGCCCCTGGTATCCCCACAACAAATCCCTGCAAACGGATGATGAGACCAATCCTCAGTTCAGTCCTGGACGTTTTCACACCTAATAGTGTTATGGGCCCAATTTAGGCCCATGCAGTGAAGTGGCACATTTCTTACATTGTCCTATTTTTCAGAATAACATTTCTGCTGTGACCTTTTGCACATATTTCCATGCACGACAATCTTGGGTTAGTTTCTCCGGAACTACTTTGTTTGCATATCGAGCTTCGCACAATATTATCATGATGCTTCGAACATCATGTACAAGTCCTTTCTACATACTATGTACAAATGTCGTCGTATCTTCATCCACGGGGCAACACGGCTATCTACATAGCCATAACATCGCTAATCTATACGGACATCACAAGGCTGCTTTCTATTATAAATAAATAGCATTCCTAAAGATTAGTAGAGGGGGCACTTGAGCTGACACCGAGTGTCCCTAAATGCTGGGACTTCACCGGACTGATCTCCTTGAGGGGTATCCAGTTCATGATCAAGACGGGCTCCTACGTTCTCTCCCACCAGGTCATGGGGTAGGATCGTCCCTTGGGGGGATTCTTGGCTTAACACCAACACACACTCTAGGTACACTTAGGGTAGGGTTTGCATATTAGGAGTACGCCTGATTATTCCCTTGGTACATAAAACAAGAGGTCCAACTAACCCGTGGATTTAAAAGGAAAAACAACATAACTCAAGAAACCCCCATAATTGCTTTAATGGAACAAAAAGCAGCAAAAACTAGGTTATCAAAAACGGTTTATATTGTGAGTTAATCATACCTTTGCATTTTTCAAATGGTTGCTCCAAAGGGAAAAAAGGTTAATAAAGTGCTCGAGGTGGTGGTCGTGATAGGATGGGTGTGTGACAATAAAAAGCATTCCAATATTTACAATGGTAATAGCAACCTATCTAACAATATGCCCAAAGACTAACAAAACAACCCAAGTAATAAGATGCCACTAATGCCTGATGAATTCTCTGCTTCTGGGCTGAAGGGATAAGTACAAGTCAGAATGTAGGCGAAGTCGACATTTTGACTCCAAAGTCTGGAGCAAGGTAGTTCATTCCTTACAAAGGGGTCTTCATCAGGACCAATGGAGGAGCAACCTACGAGGGAGGTAAAATTCACATCAATAATGATACAGGGTGAAAAGGGGGGGAATCACATGACTAAAAGACTGTGGGACACACCAGGTACAGTATGGAACTGCAAAGAATAAAAAGGGAACGTCCGTTCTCAATGGGTTATCAAGTAGCAAGGCTTAGATTGGATGAGATCAATACTCACTGGTTGAGAATGTTCTCAACCGTTAGTGCAGGAAGGTCTTAGAATTACTTGGGCCACAGGGTATAAATCATCAAGAGTGCATATGCACTTCAAAACATCCCATGTCGTTCAGAATGAATCAGCGTATTTTTAGAGACAATGAGGGGGCGGGTCGTTAGACTACAAAGGACTAAAGCCTTTGTGCATAATAATGTCCAACGTAAAGGTACCATTTACGGTACTGAGGCGCATCAAAACAGGCAGAATTGTAGCTCAGAAAGAGGTAACGTCAGATATACTAAGGGTGAGGCCAGGTACTGATATTGAAATATACTGTGTTATAAATAGCCAGCTATGTAAATAATTGAAGGGATATAAATACATACTCCTGAGGACAGAAGTGTCATCTCCTTTAATAGAGAGCAACCAGCACTAGCAAGGAGAGGAGAAAAAACAAAGTTGTGTTTCTATGAAAAGGCATTGCGTGCTAATGATTGCGCCATAGGGTCGCAACGTGCTTTACCTTGTCAAAGTGAGTCAGTGAGCCCGAGTGTCTCACATCAGAATGAGCGCCAAGAAAGTAGAACTAATTATAACACCGCATTGACATGCACGCGGTGACTCAGTAGAAGGTAGAGCAGCCGCTAAATGCATTACTTCACCATGGATACAAGGATGATAGGACAAGCCGATGCCCCGCTCATCTTGTAAACGGGGAAGTCGCAGTGACTCAGCAGCACGCGGAGCAGCCTCTACATGCTTTGTATCGTCATGGATACAAGGGCGCCTAGACAGGACAATGCGGTACCAAAGAGGGTGGTAATGGACGGAGCATCTGAACCAATCAAACACTCACACCCAGTCAAAAGATCTGGGTTTAATCCATCACCGTTCTTTAGCCCACTCTGCCACCCCAGTTCAGACATGGCTATATGCAAATCAGTCTGACCCTGTGCCTCATGGGAACAGTCCAGCCCGAACTGCCAAGCCATGCCTTCCCTGGACCGGAAATAAGCTTCCGAGGGCCGGTTTCCGGCATTACAGCCGTCTCAGCCCGGCTTGCTTGAATCCAGTGGCAAAGTGAGCAAGGGACTCACGTCTGAGCATACCCTGCCACACTTACGGTGGCCAAAAGCGGTACAAAAGGGGGTGGTAATGGACGGAGCATCTGAACCAATCAAACACTCACACCCAGTCAAAAGATCTGGGTTTAATCCATCACCGTTCTTTAGCCCACTCTGCCACCCCAGTTCAGACATGGCTATATGCAAATCAGTCTGACCCTGTGCCTCATGGGAACAGTCCAGCCCGAACTGCCAAGCCATGCCTTCCCTGGACCGGAAACAAGCTTCCGAGGACCGGTTTCTGGCATTACAGCCGTCTTCAGCCCGGCTTGCTTGAATTCAGTGGCAAAGTGAGCAAGGACTCACGTCTGAGCATACCCTGCCACACTTATGGTGGCCAAAAGCGGTACAAAAGGGGGTGGTAATGGACGGAGCATCTGAACCAATCCAACACTCACACCCAGTCAAAAGATCTGGGTTTAATCCATCACAGTTCTTTAGCCCACTCTGCCACCCCAGTTCAGACATGGCTATATGCAAATCAGTCTGACCCTGTGCCTCATGGGAACAGTCCAGCCCGAACTGCCAAGCCATGCCTTCCCTGGACCGGAAACAAGCTTCCGAGGACTGGTTTCTGGCATTACAGCCGTCTTCAGCCCGGCTTGCTTGAATCCAGTGGCAAAGTGAGCAAGGGACTCACGTCTGAGCATACCCTGCCACACTTATGGTGGCCAAAATGTAAATGTAAATGTGTTTAGATTTATATAGCGCACTAATCACCCAGGGGTCTCAAGGCGCTTGCTTAGGGAACCCGTCCTGGTATTCCCCTGTTAGATACCCCGGCAGGGTATTCACAAGGTGAAAGCCAGGCATCCCGCCGCGAGGGGCCGTAGTGGAGATTAAGCAAGCTATTGCCCAGAGTCGCAGAGTGTGACCCCGTGAGTCGAGTAGGCACCGGAGCGAGAATTGTCAAGTCCGTGGAATTTTTGTGCCCGAGACCCGCCGAGGCGGGGAATCGAACCCTGGTCCATGGCTGATCTCAGCCTCCGGTCTTTAGCCCACTCTGCCACCCCAGTTCAGACATGGCTATATGCAAATCAGTCTGACCCTGTGCCTCATGGGAACAGTCCAGCCCGAACTGCCAAGCCATGCCTTCCCTGGACCGGAAACAAGCTTCCGAGGACTGGTTTCTGGCATTACAGCCGTCTTCAGCCCGGCTTGCTTGAATCCAGTGGCAAAGTGAGCAAGGGACTCACGTCTGAGCATACCCTGCCACACTTATGGTGGCCAAAATGTAAATGTAAATGTGTTTAGATTTATATAGCGCACTAATCACCCAGGGGTCTCAAGGCGCTTGCTTAGGGAACCCGTCCTGGTATTCCCCTGTTAGATACCCCGGCAGGGTATTCACAAGGTGAAAGCCAGGCATCCCGCCGCGAGGGGCCGTAGTGGAGATTAAGCAAGCTATTGCCCAGAGTCGCAGAGTGTGACCCCGTGAGTCGAGTAGGCACCGGAGCGAGAATTGTCAAGTCCGTGGAATTTGTGTGCCCGAGACCCGCCGAGGCGGGGAATCGAACCCTGGTCCACGGCTGATCTCAGCCTCCGGTCTTTAGCCCACTCTGCCACCCCAGTTCAGACATGGCTATATGCAAATCAGTCTGACCCTGTGCCTCATGGGAACAGTCCAGCCCGAACTGCCAAGCCATGCCTTCCATGGACCGGAAACAAGCTTCCGAGGACCATTTTCTGGCATTCCAGCCGTCTTCAGCCCGGCTTGCTTGAATCCAGTGGCAAAGTGAGCAAGGGACTCACGTCTGAGCATACCCTGCCACACTTATGGAGGCCAAAAGCAGTACAAAAGGGGGTGGTAATGGACGGAGCATCTGAACTAATCAAACACTCACACCCAGTCAAAAGATCTGGGTTTAATCCATCACCGTTCTTTAGCCCACTCTTCCACCCCAGTTCAGACATGGCTATATGCAAATCAGTCTGACTCAGACGTGAGTCCCTTGCTCACTTTGCCACTGGATTCAAGCAAGCCGGACTGAAGACGGCTCTAATGCCAGAAACTGGTCCTCGGAAGCTTGTTTCTGGTCCAGAGAAGGCATGGCTTGGCAGTTCGGGTCGAACTGTTCCCATGAGGCACAGGGTCAGACTATGGACTTCACCCTTGGTCGTCACCTACCCAGCCGGACTTTGGGCAGACCCTCCTTCGTCTCTCCATTCTATCTAACTCCTACCCCTTTACCCCACCCACTTACAATTCTAAACTCCATTTATTTTGTCTTCTACACTCGTAAAATGCTTTTCTAGTAACTGATGTAACGTGTAACTGAAGTAATTTTATAATTTCTGTGGAACCTTATGTAAAGCGCTCTGATACCTCCGGGTCTAGCAAGCGCTATATAAAACTTTTAAAATAAATAAATAAAATAAATAAGTATGTTCATTATATCTGCAAAGTTTCTGCCCCAAAGGCCTAGTGTAACCTTTTTGATGACAACCCACCTAATGCTGCTTATGGGGTGGTTTAGTGACTGGAAATGTTCCACTAGGGGAGCCCCTGAGAACCAACATCGGACCCTACTGCAATGTTGGAGGATGCGGCTCTTGACCTTCTGGCTAGTTTGGACAATATATAACAGGCCACATAGGCACACAATCCCATATATCACATTAGTGCTGTTGCAATTGGTGTGTTCCTTAAGTGTGATAGAGGTGTTGTGTTACAATATTTTAGTCTCAAATGGTAAGGTCACAGGCTTTACATTGGCCACATTTAAAGTGGCCCAGAGTGGGAGGTAAGTTCCACAGCGTTTGTATGGAGGGTTGTGCCGGGGGTTTCAAAAAGGATTGGACCGCATGATCTCTGTGGTTTTTTCCTTTTCTAAAAGAATGCATAGGTGGTTCAGTCATGCCTAGATCGTCCGAGATTAATTTCCAGTAATGGTTGACAATACGTCTAATATCATTGCTATATGGGTTGTACGTGGTACCACAAATCAGTCGCTCACTGGGGTTGTCATGACCGGATTTAACTTCCAACAGGAATTCTCTTGGATTATACCAAGCTCTTTTCCTAGCTTTCTTCAATAGAGATTTAGGATACCCTCTCTCTGTCTTGACAGGAGACCCTATGATTCCTTAAACTAATCCTGTCTAAGGGTACAATTTCAAATCCTAAGAAATTGGCTAAAAGGCAGATTATCCCTAAAACCCCTGGGATGGTGACTGCTGTAGCGTAGGAGGGTGTTCCTCTCAGTACCTTTTCTGTATAGTGTTGTGTAGAGCTGATTGTAGGCTGTTTTGATCGAGATATCCAGAAAGTTGATCGAGGAAGAACTATTTTCAATGGTAAATTGGACATCTGGGGATTTTTGGTTCAGCCAAATGTGCAAGGTCTCAAAACCAATGGCATTTGCAGTCGAAATTAAAAAAATGTCATCTATGTAACGTTTCCACAATGTTATATGCTCATTGAAGGGGTTAGTATCACAACATATGAATCTTTTTTCAAAATCATTGACGTACAAAATGGTCAAATTAGGAGCAAAGCTGGCACCCATCGCAACTCCTTTAGTTTGAAGAAAAAAATCCTCTTGAAACATAAAGAATTTCCTTATTATGGCTACTTCCAACAATTGTATTATAAATTCTGTGGGCACCTGTAAGGGCCGTGGTCTAGTATCTAATACATCGCATCCAGAGTAGGTTTCTGTGGGATGTTAGTGTAGAAGGATACAATATCCATGGTCACCAAAAGTTGCTGGGTGGAAGTGAAAGCTAATTCATCCACCAGTCAAATGTTTTCCATAGTGTCCCTAAAGTATGCTGTTGTAAAATGGAACCACAACCAGATACTATAGGGCGGCCGGGGGGTGATCAAGGTTTTTGTGGACTTTAGGCAACGTATAAATAGTAGGGGGTAAGGGCATGTTTCTTATTGAGGAAGTCATTTTGAAGGTCCATCAGATATCCTTGTCTCCAACCCAAGCCTGTAATGCCTTGAATCAGCTTACTAATTTCCTTGCTAGGGTCAGTTTTAAGCTTAGTAAAGCTCATTCCTGCTGTCAACTGTGACTCAATTTCAGATTTGTAGTCATGAGTATTCTGTATCACAATTGTGCCGTCTTGATGCTGTAAGGTTAAGGGGGCTTATGGTGGCCCTGTGAGCTAGCTGGTCTCTAGGCCAACATATCCTCTGAGGGTGACCTCTCCCAAAGTTTATGTTGTCCAACAAAAGCATAGGTCCTACGCATTAGTGGGAACTACACGACAATAGTTAATCGTGTCAACTGTCTTATTCGCTGGCATTTGAAAAAAATTGACTATTTGTATCAAAATGTAAGCCCACAACGGGACTGAAACGTCGTATCTCAAGGTCAGAAAGCGTAAGTCCACTTCATGAAAAATACAATTCTAAAATGTAAATTGCCTTTCAAATTCAGTAGAAAAAATATATTCCTGTAATCTGATCAACTTCTTACTAAAGAGACATTACAATATAATTAAACTGCATATTTGTCCATTTATCTAAACAAGATGCTCACCTGGATAACTAGTTCTGCCATTTTCCTGCTCTGCTCACTCAAGCAAATGTTGGTCAGTTGTCAGGTCCTCAAAATGAAGTAACTTTTATTTATTAATATGTTTCAAGGGCTACAAGATTCAGCAATGGCTACTGACATAAAGTTTTTCTATTTTTAGCACATGCACGGAGAAGACTGACTGCAGATGCCTGAAACAGTTCTTTCACAGTTCCGTGCCACACAAAGAGGACTGCTTCTGTGCCATGAGATAGTAGGAGAGGACTGTCTATTGCCCTTGGCTAATAACAACCATGAATATACCATTGGTTAACACTAGCCTGATCTTTTCTATGACAGTGCTAGCACACGTTTTTTGTTTCAAAGTTATGTGGACTTATATCTGCGAACAAGAATGGCTAGGTCCTTCTGATTTTCTTTGTGGTGTTTCATTTGGAATGTTTATATTGCATTTTGTGTGTTAAAAAATATTACTTCAAAAATCCATCCATATGATTGGGCATGCATGCGATTGATTGTATTGCCTACTCGCTCATAGCTTCAGCAGAGAGTCAAGGAAGTTATGTAACCCTCATTAATGGTTTCACTACTATTATCCACAGCAGAAGCAGGTAGTTATAGGTGTTATAGGTGCTTCTTACAACATACAGGGTATGCAATTCTCTTTATCTAGCCATCCCTCAAGATCAGATTATATGCTTTCGAGTGATCCCAAATGCAGTGGCTAGGGCTGTGTCTGGATCATCAATTTTTTCATCCTACCTATTTGTTGTATGCTTTGCACTGGCTCCAAGTGGAGTTGGGAATAAGGTTTAAAGTGGTTTGCCTACGCCACAGAACACTGCTTGGACCAGTGCATCTCTTTAGGTCTTACCTACATACCACTTTTAGCTGCCTGTTCTCAAAAGACCTCTTCTGGACCACATCAGAAATGTACTGTGAGCTTAGAACCAACCCATTGGGTGGTTTTCTCATTCCTCTCATTGGCTTGCTTCACATTAAATGGTCCTTTCCCTCTTCTTGAGTATGGTCATCCCCTAGAACATTCCTTCTTTACAATCCTTTTGAATGGACGACTTGTATCCTTCCACTGCTTACATTCAGGGAACTACTTTTTCTTTCAGCACTCTGTCCGAGTAGGTGTGTTTTTTTTCTCTCTGCCTCATTTGTTTCTTCTCCTCGCATACAACCTTTTCTCGCCCCATAAGCTGAATGTTGCTCCCTCGACCCCAAGCTCAAACATTGCTTCTCCACACTGTTACGTCTACGTTACGTCTATTTATTGTGCGCGCAGCGACTCC
Source organism: Lissotriton helveticus (assembly GCF_964261635.1). NCBI lineage: Eukaryota > Metazoa > Chordata > Amphibia > Caudata > Salamandridae > Lissotriton > Lissotriton helveticus. Next base: position 1,288,527,605 of record NC_136061.1, read on the forward strand.
AGCCAAGGAGCGTCCCGGCGCAAAGACAAGGTAGCTCGTAACACAACGGGATGTAAAAAAAGGCAAATAAACAGCTAAAACAGGAGCAGGGACAAAGACAACTAAAACAGGAAGGTTTTTATCGCCTTCCGGAAAGTCAGAAGGTCCTCAAGCAAGCGGATTTCAACAGGCAAGGAGTTCCATGCTGACGCAGCCAGTACCCGAAACGAGCGGCCTCCCATGCGGCTAAGCCTGAATCTGGGAACCACCGCAAGGGCCAAACCTTGGGAGCGGAGGCAACGGGCAGGAACATAGAAAGACAGACAATTCGACAGGATTTCCGGGCCTGTACCTCTCAAGATTTTAAAAGCGAGGCACAGGACTTTAAAAAGAATACGCTTCCTAACCGGAAGCCAGTGTAGGGAGCGAAGGACACCTGTCACTGAGCAAAATCTTGGTAAGCCGACGATCGCCCTCACCGCAGCATTCTGAACCCGTTGTAATCGGGTTAGTTCAGCCTGATTGGCCCCAGCCAGGAGAGAGCTGGCATAATCCAGGCGAGAGATGATAGTGGCCTGGATCACCAGCTGCCTGGTCGGGGCGTCAAAGAACTTGAGAACAGGTCTCAAGCCCCTCAGAAGACCGAAACAGCAGGCCGCAGTTCTTTTCGTATGGCCTATAAAAGAGAGGCCCGCATCCAGCCATATCCCCAGATTTTTCACTTCCGATACCGGGATCGGAGTGGGACCCAACTCTGGAGGCCACCAGTGGTCACCCCACAGCTCCACTCCCTTCCCGACGACCAACACCTCTGTTTTAGTGGCGTTTAGCTGAAGGCAGTTGCCTGTCAGCCAACTAGCCACCGCCTTCAGTCCGGACTGAAACCTGGGGGCCTCAATTTCCGCATCCCCGCTGAGCGTAACCGCCAGCTGAGTGTCGTCGGCATACGAGACCAGGGTAAGGCCCCACTGCCTGGCGACATCAGCCAGCGGCCTCACGTAAAGATTGAACAACGTGGGACTCAGCGAGGACCCTTGCGGAACCCCCATGGCCAGTGGATGGTAACTGGACTTGAAGGGAGGGATGGCAACACAGAAGGAGCGGTCGTCTAAGAAGGAGCGGAACCATTGCAATACCACACCGCCAATGCCGGTCTCCTCGAGCCGACGCAGGAGGATGCTGTGGTCTACCGTATCAAAGGCGGCGCTGAGATCTAACAGAATAAGCGCCGCCGTTTGACCAGCATCCAACCTTGCCCGGAGATGTTCCACCATCACAAGTAACGCAGTTTCCGTACTGTGCCCAGCACGGAATCCGTTTTGTGTGGGGTCGAGGGCATTGGTCCGAGTCAGATGTTCAGACAGGGCCAAATTGACGTGGGCTTCAGTGATCTTGGCTGGCCAGGGTAGCAGCGAGATGGGGCGATAGCTTTCAGGCTTAGAGGGGTCCAGGGTAGGCTTTTTAATAATCGGGGATACCACGGCTTGTTTCCACTGGCTTTGTTCTTTTGTTTTTTCCACTTACCTCCCTCACCTTGCTTCAAGTTTGTCTTCTATTCCCACCTACTACGCATTTCTCCCCACCTCTTACGGTCCTTAAATTATTATTATTATTATTTTTTGTTTCTGGGGGGCCTGGAGCTCCCACTTGCTGCTGGGCAGCACAATGTTGTATAAAGTGCTTTTGCATACTAGGAGGCCCTTCCCATAGATAAGAGAAGGCATTTTTCTTGAGAGGAAAGAACATTGGAAGCTGGCGATGAGCTGCATGGCGTAATTTTAGAAGAAATACCATTCCACCTTGGTGGCCCATACTGTTCTGCCAGATGATATTGAGATAGAAAGATCAGAGTTTAGGGAAATTAATCTGGATGCTGAGGTACAACTATATTCAAGTTAATATTCTGGATAAAGGCCATCTTGCTTGATGAACATGTTCCACTCTCGGTTTCATTCGAAGAGAGCAAATCAATTGAAAACATTACTTCTATTTTTCAAGGACAATGGTAAAGCAACGTTTGAAAATGATACGGAATTGAGAAAAATAAAAGTTACAGAGCAACATGTGAACAAAGAGAGATTTCATTTCACAAAGAAAAATAAGGACTTGTCCCCATTGGTCTGCAAAATGAATTGAATATTGCAATATTGGTCTGGGAGGTACCATCCTACTATAAACATATTAATCAATCAAGTGCTAAGAATTTGGTAGGAAGGGTAACAGTAGACATGGTGACTCAAAACAGACATTTACACCTAGGTATATTAACAATAATCAATTCTGGATGCCATTACTCAACTCTAGAAAAAAATTTCGACCTTATGAGTCCGCTTAACAATTGTTAGAGAATGCATGGACAACGTTTGGTAATTCCACTATAAGTCCCTAAGACCTTAAACATTTTGTAAGGCTAAGGGACTGACGTTTAATGAGAAAATAAAGTAAACTAAAAATCAGTCAGAGGGATTTGGGATTTGATCTACGTGAGTGTGGGTGAGCTTCCCTGATGTCAAACTCTTAAATAACTAGGTAATTCACAATACTATTACAAAAGATGGTAGATATTATGATTAGACAGAATTATATCACCATGTAGCATGGATGAACAGCTAAAACGTGTTAAACTATACGTCGAAATTTAGACTCTGGAAAATATACCAGTTAATAAAATTGAGGAATATGTACAAGTAGCATTTTTTTACATTTCAAAGCACATTCCTCAAATTCTTGACCAGATTTTGGGATGTAATGCCACTAATATGAGTACAAATATGTCCCAAAATGGCAGTGATATGCCAAAATGTCATCCTAGCACTATTCCTCCTGAAGGAGAGACTGTGTAGGCTGAAACAACAACTTAAAACAATTTTTTACATAGCAGATATTCCTGTTTTTTCACAAAGTACCAGGGATCTCATTCCAGAGATTCAGTTAAGGTGCAGTAAAAATACTATAAACGTTCTTTCATTATAAAATGTGTATTTCCATAAAACACGCAAAAAACACCGGATACCTCTCCTGGCCCTCAGGAGACTCCTGATGCCAGGTACAAAGCCTACATGTACACACCCCCTACAGGTATTGATAGCCTGCAAATGCATGATGCGCATACACCGTATGTCAAGGGGTCAGCCCCTCTACTCCCCACTGCTTCCATTGGTAGGATTCCCTCAACGGGAGAAATATTACACCTCTAACGCCCTTCGGATATGGACTGAGCATGAGGTGACAAAGGTTGAGTCCCTGTTCGAGGATGGGCAGCTGAAAACATATGCTCAAATGAGAGACGGCTACGATCTCCCCCCGGGACAATTCCTGGTACATAGACGATTAGTAGATAGCAACCATCAGTGCTGGGATCTCACTGAGAGAGAACCACCGACACACCCAGTGCTGCACACAATTCTACGTATGGGCGCAGGGAGGCACTTAGTCACCTGGCACCACAAAGCGATCCGGGAACTGATCACAACCCCTTTACAAGCCCTACGCTAGAAATTAGAGGACGAGATAGGATGGGTGCTCCATGACAAAGAGTGGGAAAAGGCACTAGAGTACCCAAAAAAGGTTTCTAGGAATGCACACTTCAAAAACATTCAATTCAATATTTTACATCGTGCATACCTCACCGGCTCCACTAATTTTACCCCGATACACATTTCGCATGTCCCAGATGCCAAACACCCAAGGCAAATTTTAAACACATGTTCTGGGACTGTCCCACAGTTCAGCAGTATTAGGATAGGATACATCAGACCCTAAGGGCAACAGTCAACCTCATAAACATTTCAACATGGGAGGCATGCGCCCTAGGTGTCTTCCGCAGGCAGAAGACAGGAAAGGTGCAATACAGGTTTGCATCCCTAGCTATGATTTCAGAAAAATGTGGAATAGCCATGTATTGGAGGACCCCGGCAGGACCCCCAGAAGCAGCCTGGATATGCACCATTAAATAGTGGGGGGAAGCAGAGGAAGACACACTGAGAGAAGAGGAGGTGAAAGGGATACGTAAACATCCCATCTCCATGGAATGGGCACAACTCCTGTTCCAATTTGTTCAAGAGGCAACACTAGAGAACTTACCCACGGCCACACAATCCCAAACTCCATCCCTGTCCCCCATGGCACAAGCAAACAACAACATGTAATGACCATGTGATGGGCAGGGCCGACTATGTGCTAGGTTCCCATCGGACTAACACCCCAGTCCATGTTGGTAGAAGCAACCCCCCCCCCCCCCCGGCCCCCTCTGCCCCCTCGCTACCGACACCACAGCTCCTTAACAGGCAAACCACAATCAGCCACAAAATAGGCAACTGCCACGATACAATCCGTAAGCTCCCCGACCCCCCACCCTTCCCCCCCATTTCCCCCCTCAGTTAACTGTGCCACGTTTTCCCCCGACGCCCACACAGTCGGCTTATCCCTATTGGAAACACACTCATGGACAATATAAAAGGAGGTGTACGGGGATAGAGCTGGGGACTGAATATCAACCCACGCCTAATGTAAACCCACATATGCAGACACCAGGCATCCTACCGTTGCCAGTAATAGTTCACCTGAAGTGTAATTTCCATTTCATTTAGCTGTTTCTTATACATGATATGAAATATAGGATGGGATGGTTGTTCCATGATGCAATGATACCATTCAACTGCCTGCATTCACCTGTCATCATGTATTAATAATGATGAGTAACTATGTACCATGAAAAGTAAAACTCCCAATAAAAAAATGTAAACAAAAAAAAAATCGGTCATTAGGATTCACATTAAAAAAAACAGTAGGAAAAATAAGCATCACAAATCTGGAAATGGGAGAAAATGAGACACCTGATATTTTGTGCAGGTAATTAGTTTTTTAAGTCTATTGTACTGTACTTAATATATTTACCCAATATAAATTCATCAACTTACTCAAATTGACTACTATCTCCACTGGTATCAGTGACCCTAAATCTTTGTAGCATGTCCTCTACGAACATTCCAAAGATCAAATGTTTTTCTGTGCCTGTTTCCATATTCTAAGTGCCTTTAAATGGTGGAGAATGTTCATATTCCTCATATTCCTCAGTAAGAGACTCTAAGCCAGATGTACGACTGTGTCATTTAGTGACTTGCAAATTGTGCTCAATTGCGTGTCGCAATTTACGAGTCGCTAAATGCCATGTACAACAGTGTCTGAGACACTGTTAGTGATTCCTAATGGGGTCGCAATTTGCAGGCCTCATGCATAATAATGAGGCACTCCATTAGGAATGGCTAGCCCTCTCAGGTATGGTGGCCTGCTGGGCTCAGCAGACCTCCATGTCTGGGACTGCTTTTAAATAAAGCAGGTTTTTTAAAATGCAGCCCATCTTCCTTAAAGGAAAACAAGATGCATTAAAAAAAAAAGAAATGTTTTCGTTTAATTTTTTAAGGGCAGGTAGTGGTCCCAGAGACCCCTTCCCTCTTGCGAGTGTTTTGCGACTGCAGGTTCGGTCGTAAAATATTCTTACATAGGGTAGCGAGTCGCTATTAGGAAGGGGCACCCTTGGAGCGACCCTTCCGAATAGCGAGTCATAAATCCTATTTAGCGAGTCGCAAATAAATTGTAACTCGCTATTTGGGTTTGCACATGGCACAGTGATATTTTTGCATGTGCAAACGGGTCGCAAACCCGTTTGGGCATGCAAAAATGGGTCGTACATCTGGCCCTCAGTTATTTTTGTGTGGTGCTAGGCACATAGGCCAAAAGGAAAAAAAGTATCCCTCAGTTTCAACATTCCCAGGGCAGAAGGGGCAGAGCTTTGACGAGGGTCTTGGGGAACCCCATGAATGTTTAATTGATCACAATGGTAAGGTTCTAAATAGAAATGTGATCATTGGATACTTTGCCAAATATGACTTTACATTAAGCAAACATGTATGAACTTTTCAGAACCCTTGTCACTGCAGATAGAACTCTATCAGACTACCCATCCATAGATTAGTGTGAATATGCGATTCATACTAATTCTTAAAAAACGATTTGAGAAGTACAGCAATCACCCCTGTAATTTGGTCTGTGTGCACCCATATGTTTTCCATCTCAGTGGTCAGTAATGTTCTATGACATACTTAACCCTTATCAGATTACAGCTTCCCTCTGTCCTTAGCACCACCTAAGTGTTTTTCTATCACCGTTTAACACAAGGGGCCAGAGGTATCAAGGGTTTTACCGGTCGCAAACGGGCCAATTTGCAGAATTGGCCCATTTGCGAATGGTAAAAAGTCTTTTGGATGTATCAACCCAAAAGGCATTTGCAAATAGGTAATTACAAAAATTGTGATTACCTATTTTGCGAATGCAGTTAGGGAATCACAATTAGCGATTCCCTAAATGCAATACAAGACGCATTCTCAGAATGCGACTTTGCATTAAGGAATCGCAAATTACCACCATCTTCCAGTTGGTGGTAATTTGCAAATCCTTAGAAAAATGTACAAAATTGAATTTTTCTAAGTGCATTATGGCGCACACACATGCCCTTAGGGCATGTGTGTGCGCCACATGTGCACACTTATCTTTTTGGGGGTACATCAAGGGGGCCTTTTGTCCCCCTGGCATCCTTGCAATTGCATTTGCAATTTGCGATTACCTATTTAGTAATCGCAAATTGTGAATGCCTTCCCTTCATTCCTATGGGTCTCTAGGCCTAAAGGAATGAATGGGAAGGAATTCCCTAATAGCGAATCGCAATTTGCGATTCGCTATTAGGGAATATGTGGGAATATTTTTTTTCTTTGTGGGAAAATTTTTGCTAAACCTCCATACATTGCATTTTACAATTCCAAAGTAGCAAATCCGTAAAATTTGCTATTTTAGAATCGCAAAATGCAATGTTGATACATCTGGCCCTTGGTGTCCCCATAATCTTATCCAGTATAGCAGCAGTTTCAACCGCACATCCAATTTGACGATGATGAACCTTAATTCTTGACGAAGAGGCACATGCTGTGTGCTTTTTGGTAAGGGTAAGATAATTGGTTAATAGTTGGGGAGGATGTGAGTTCTTCCCAAGTAATAAGTCTGAAAAGTAAACTTGGACTCAACCTCTGGTACCTATAGCACAGAGCAGACAGACTCAACTTAAAGAAAAGAGTGTAAAGTATTCTGGAGTACCAAACCATTTAAAAATTAAAGGAACAACACAACAAAAATCCCACTGTCAATTTCTAAAAATAGAGAAATATTTAATAAGAAAAATGACACCAAATCAACTACAATTCAAAAAGGGGAGCTAAAGATATCATTATGTAAACATTTAGGGCAAAACCCCAAGAAATAATTAAATTTTCAATCAGAAGTCACTGTGCATTTGGCTGGGACCTAGGCACAATTTCACACCAGCTGCGATGGAATGGAGGTTGGATACCCCAAGCAGGATGTCACATTCAAAGATTTTACTGTCACATTTGGTCTCTGAAAGGGAAGTCAAAACCACCCTGCGGGCAAGGCTGCAGCCTGCATTCAGAGAAGTTCATTTGAGCTCCCATAGACATTGGATAAGGTCCCATTGAAGGGGTTGGTAAGTGGGAAAAGCTCAGAGCAGGAGAAATTCAAATTTCACAGCCACCAAAGTTCTCTCTTAGATAGCTTTCTTGCCTTTGTCGGGACAAAATTTCTGCCTTTGGACTTAGTCTTTTTTATGGTGCTCATAATCCTCCAGGGGCAAGCCTTAAATTGTATCTGACAAAGGCCTCTCTAAATTCGGACACCTTTTCCGTAAGGTCCCGCTGATGGTCCAGAAATTTTGGAATTCCAAATATTTTTCAAATCCCAACTTTTCAGACTTTCTGGAGAGGCTCCTCGTGGCCACTTCTAAGATGCCCAGGATTTCAGGGACATCATTTAGGGGCCAGCTTTCATTCTGGTGGAGGACCCCAGCAGGGCCTATTCCAGCTTCAGTGGTTACTGGTTATTATTATTATTATTATTATGAAACTTATAATGCGCTCGGCTTACCCAGGGGCATCCCGGCGCAACAGACCACAGAAACGAAGAAGACTCAGCTAACACTACCGAGGAAACAGATGAGTCTTAAGCAGCTTCCTAAATGGTAGGATCTGGGATTCTGAGCGGATCTTAAGGGGCAGAGAGTTCCAAAGGGAGGCTACCTGCACAGAGAAACGCCTGCCCCCCGACCGGGCTCTTCTTACTCTCGCTGACTGCATAAGATGTTTTTGCTCCGAGCGCAACAGACGCGAGGGTTTGTAGGGACGGGCCATGTTTGCAAGAATGGGAGGGCCTTTACCATGTAAAATTTTATGAGCCGTACAAAGCGCCTTAAATTTCACCCGCTCCTTCACGGGGAGCCAGTGGAGCGCTTTAAGGGCCGGAGCAGCAGACTGCCTTCTAGGAACATCCATAAGGACTCGCGCAGCTGCATTTTGCACCTGTTGGAGGATTTTAAGGGTAGCTTCCGGAGCACCGAGGAATAACGCATTCCCATAATCGAGCCTGGATAGAATTAGGCCACGAATCAACAACTTCCTTGATGGAGCAGGAAGCAGAGGTAACACCTTACGGGCTGATCTCAACAAGCCAAAACAGACCCCTGCGGTCTTCTTGGCATGAGTCCGAAAGGACAGATCGTCATCCAACCATATTCCCAAGGATTTGATCTCCTTCTTGGGGGATGGTGGGTCGCCAAGAGACCGGGGCCAGCAGCTCGCAATGATGGAAGGATTGGAGTTGCCCAGGAGCATCAGCTCGGTCTTACCTCCATTGAGCTTTAAATCAGAGATGGACATCCATCGATAAACATTGGCGAGGCAGTCATGTAATACCTCCGGGTGTGACGCCAATTGCGTGAGGCCCACCACCAGCTGAGTATCATCAGCATAGCTGATGATCTTCACCCCCGAAGGGGCGACCACTCTTTCAAGTGGAGTCATATAAATATTAAATAAGGTAGGGCTCAGCGATGAGCCCTGCGGGACTCCACATTGAAGAGGGATTGGGGCAGATTGCTCTGACCCTTCCCAGACCTGGTAAAAACGATCCGCAAGAAAGGAGCCCAGCCATTTCAAAGCTGTCCCCGAGACACCTGCCTCTGACAGCCGTTAACTGGTTAACTGATCACTTTAGGAAAAAGTCTTCTTGCATCTTGTTTTATCCCTTTATTCTCCCTGATATAACCCTTTGAATAGCTTCACAGTTCTGGGTATAAGTGGAACAGGTCCTGCCGTTCAGGTTTCCACACAGCAGGTTCAGTCCTCTTCTGTAGGTCCAGATGGTTTCTGATGATATTTGGTTGAGCTGTTACTTTTGTAGCCAGTGGTTTGATGTCACTGTTTCATGTTCCCTAGCCAGTGAGAAAAAAAGTTCACAGGGACAACCCTTCCCACATTTGCAGCACACCCTGTTTACCTTCCTGCACACTCTCCCAAAATACATTACGTTGAGTAGGATCCAACATGGCACCCTTGTGCCCTTGGAGGCTGCTGATGTACCAGCCAGTGTGTATTTAGGGAAATTGGACAGTTCCTACTCTTCACTTACATAAAACTTGCCCTGGGAACAAAAGTTGTCTTTCTCAGATCTCCCTTTACAATTAATTATGAATGGGCAGGTCTCATTCAAATCAAAGCTCATTAAGGGGAATCCACGATGGGCCAGCTGCAGGCAGGTTAACATAAATTAGACTACTTGAGGTTGAGGCAGGCAAAGCTTAACTTTTTAAATGTCAAAAATCCTAAATATTGGTTAAAAATCACTCTTCCCAGTTAGATTTTTAATAAACATTAAAAGTAGTGGATTAATTCATTTGGTAGCTTGCCCCCCAAAAAATATAGAGTTATGATTTTATTCTGAACTTTAATTTTTCTCAAAGGTCAGTTATAGCTATCTGTCTATCTATCTATCTATCTATCTATCTATCTATCTATCTATCTATCTATCTATCTATCTATCTATCTATCTATCTATCTATATATATATATATATCTTTCTCTCTGTATATATATATATATTTCTTAAAACAAATACTTATCTTACTTATACTTTCCTGAATATTAAAGGCATGAGTGGTAAAGGAATGTGTTGTTGAAAAAAAGAGTGGTTAAGGCATGTGTGATGTTTGCATGTGTTGTAATGTCGTACAACGGCCTCTGCTGGCACATGGCAACATTACATATCTGTATTTTTCACTTTTAAATATTAGGCACTCTACCTTGTGGCTACAAGGCTGCCCATTGGTAAAGTCCACATTTGTAAAGCGCACAATCACCCGTAAGGGTCTCTAGGCGCTGGGGGGCCGTCGGGAAGATTAAGCGAGCTATTGCCCAGAGTCACATGGTGCTGGGCTAACCTGCCGCCGGAGCCGGGGATCGAACCGTGGTCCCCAGATTCCAGCGTCAGTCGCCCTGGCCGCGGCGCCACACCTCTCCCACAATTGGTGACTTATCTAATATTAAAAAGGATAGTTCTATCCTGTCTTAAAGAATTATTTTAACAGTTTCACTTGCAGTTTTAAAAGCTGCACCAGTCATGCGACTCGTGTAGGCCTGAAGCCGTGTTTTTCTTTTTCAGCCTATTGGATTGCACAACACGTGCCGCAGTGCACAGGTAACATTTACCTCTGCCATGACATTGGTGTATTTTCCCACAATATCTACTTAGGCCTTAGTGGAAATCTAAATATGCCAATTAAAATGGCCTTTTGTTCAACTTTACAAACGGGGGAGAGATATGGAACTTCAGAGTTTTCATGCAACTAGTTTACTTACAACAGCCAATCCCGTGATGCCACCTCTCCGGAGGGCGGGGATACAACCTGCAAATTGAAGTTACCATCATGGAATGTTCGGACTTAGAGCAATGAGATGGAAATAGAGTGCATTTATTAATATTAAGAGCTGCATTTTTCAGGAAAAGGGCTGAGAGTTCAAGCTTTATGCAGGTTAACAACTAACATAGCACTCAGACTACACCGAGCGGCGTAAGAAGATGGCGTTCACGCGGTTTGGCAATCTGAGTAAAAGTTGATCTAAACTGCTCAGCCTATACAACTGGCACTTATTCTGTAGACAGACAACAAACAGCTTAAGTTCCTTTTTGAAGACAAGCTATTAATATTGTATATGTATAATACAGGCCCCAGGTGTAATATAGGATCCTCCATGTTGGCACTGCTGGATGATACTCTCCCTAAACTTGACGAAAAGAATAAAAGGAAACTCACAAAAGGTATCAGTGGTCAAGGTAGCTCCTATGGAAGAAGAGGATGAGCTCTGGAGTGTTTTCCAACTATTTCACCTGTGGGATGATACTCTTTCGGAGCTGAACGGCAGATGGCGATGTTGACACTTGCTAAGGGTGTGTATGACTTTAATGACGGGCTCAAATCCCTCACAAACAACCTGTAATTCAGGGAAGTGTAGTAACTCCATTGATTACATTACTTTAAGGTTCAAATGGGATACTGTAGAAGACATGGAAGTGATAAAACGCATAGAAATCTATCATAAGCCTGTGATCCTGATTTTTTTCTTTACCTTTCTCTTAACTGGAATGTTTAACCAGGAAAGAGAGCCACCTGGGAATAAGTCAGAAACAGCAAAGAATAGGACCAAATGGACCAACGTCCTTCAGAGAAATATATTGCTAGAACTATATAGCAACAACCTTCCTCTTCTGAAACTCTTATTTGAGGCTAACATTTATTTCACTATGCATAATGAGACATCTGAAGTGAGTCTTCCTTTAGGGCCTGATTTAAAGTTTTGCAGGTAGGGCACTATGTCTCAAATGCCACACAGTATCCTGTCTGCTACACTCTTGGTCTCTCCACCTCATTTATAGATGGGCAGACCATAAGGTTTTTGCCAACCGAGCACCCATTGGCTCAGGTGATAGAAAGATTCCTCTGATGGCCTACCAGAGTAGGAGCAGTCGTAAAAAGAGCAGAGAATCACCCGCTCTATTTAAGGTGGAGTGTGTAATGTCCTTCTTTCCATTCCTCACTGCCAGGAAGGACGTAGCAGTGAGGGACAGAAAAAACAATAATGATCCCCACACTCTGGGAGAAAACTGCCAGGGTGTGGGGGGGTCATAAGTTTTCGATGTTTCTCAAAAACAAATTCCCGCTTTGGAAGCTTGCTTTAACCCCTTTGCCGCGGTGGTAATGCCACCACGGCACTGGGAGGGTGGGGGGTGAGTGCAGCGCCGCCATGCTTGTGACGGGACCACGCCGTTATGAGTCACGTGCGAGCTGTGCTCATGACAGCGTGGGTCCGTCACGACTATGCCCACTCACTAATTCGCACGCACAGGCGGGGAATCAGTGCCGCATGGGCGGAGCGGCCGCAGCATCACAGAACCACGCCGTCATGAGCACACGCCGCCCGTGGCTCATGACTGCGTGGTTCCGTCATAAGCAGGGAAGTGGTTAAAAAAAAGTAAACGTTTTGTTGACAACCGGCAAAACATTTTGTACCTTCAAGACAACCATTGTGATGGCAGATCCGTTCAAGCTACAGAGATAACTGCAGGGCCAGTGGTCATCTCAAAATTTGTCAGACAGTATTCTATCAGGATAGGGGAGGTCCTGAAATATGGAGGTCCATTTGTCAAAATTAAATAGGCCCTTAATGTTAAAGTTTTGCATGGGACAGTAGGGGATGTGAGGTACACATACATGGTACGAATTAGAGTGTTGAGCCAAGAAAAAATACTATTGAACTCAATAAAATACGTGGTGAATGGAACATATCAGCTTGCAGTCAAGAGCACACAAAAACAAGTTAAAAGGATAAAAAAACAGACTGGGTCCAGAAACAATAGCCTACCTTTTTGGAAGCTGCTAAATTAAAAGGTGCGCATAACGTTGGTACCTGGTTGGGCACAGTGATTATGGAAAGACTAAACACGTCTCCAAATGGTAGAGTGTAACTGTATGTGCTAAGTGCTAAATTACAAGGAACATCACATCCGGAACCAATGCCTTGTTAGTGATAGCGTGGTTAGGATCAGTTATGTGCTCAAAATCTGGAAACCAATCGCCTGTTGGATTTTTCTTAGTGATTTTTTTGGTCTGGTCTTTACTTTTGTGCAGACAGGCATGGTGTCCTCTATGATCAAGCGGTTCACCATGCCCCCAAGCTGGTTGACCAAATGATAAAACTGATCACTTAGAATAATTGATGGTTATCCAGATGTTGAGCACATAACTGATCCTAACCACGCTATCACTAACAAGGCATTGGTTCCGGATGTGATGTTCCTTGTAATTTAGCACTTAGCACATACAGTTACACTCTACCATTTGGAGACGTGTTTAGTCTTTCCATTTAGATAAGGCTTGTTAGACCCCCGGTTCGGTGTGTTGGTGTATAAGTGACTATTTGGGGATGTGAACTCGGGCTGGTCTTAAACCTATCTCTTAGTGTTTTTGTGTGGGCACAGTGGTTAACAAGAAATTGCCACCTCAGATTCTCACATTAATGAGGGCATCTCGATCACACATTACTCAGCATTTTATGCTGGTGAAACACCACTATCACCCATTTGTGCAAAAAAAACATGAACTATCACATGCGCATGGCCCACTGGCTTAGGTTACCCTTGATGAAACCGTTTTGGTTATTCTAACCTTCTCTGATGGCCGCTGACAGTCTATTTGATCACTATGTGAGACACTACTCCCTGTTCGTCTGTGCATAGCAGAGGCATCCATGTAGGATAACCTGACATGGGACAACAAGGACTCTTTCCTTGGGACTTTCCTCAGGGCTGCAGCTAGCATTTGAGTACCTGTCCTATCCGAATTATGCCAGGGTGGTGGCGCATATTTCAGTCAGATGGAAGATAGCATGGGCGCCATTGAATGAAGCTCCAGGCTTGGGTGGAAATATTAATTCCGTCAATAGAATCGGAGGAGTTTTGTAATTCCATGTCACTCTTGTAACATGGAATTACGTATTAAATCTGCAGCTGATTCAGCGGAATTAATCTGCCGTAATTGTGTTACTAAAGAGGGTTTAAGAACCATTGCAAATTATAGTTCAGTTTGCAGTGGTTTTTAAACATTGAGGGGCAGCTCCCTCTTGCGCCCTTGTTTAGAAACCACAGCAGTGCATACATCTCAGCTTCCTTACATACTCTGCACCCTTACACATTCTGCATTAATGACTTGAATCCAGGCATGGCTTGGTCAAAGCTATACTTGATACATCACCTCCTATTGATAAGGCTGGCTTTCATTCTTTTCACAGACTCGAGGAGTTCTGTGCTCCCTTCATCCCAGGCTATGCTTCCAACATTAGACTACTGACCAATATATTTAGGGGGGATATGCCTTTTTTCTGGGATCAAGACAGTCAGACTCCATTTGCTTGTCTAAAGAATCAGCTAGTGATTTCAAAAACATTAATACTTACATCCCTAGATTGCCATTGTTTAACTGTTGACAGCAGCGATTTTGGGCTTGAGCGGTTTTCATGGAGGTAAATGTTGATAAAAACTTTACTGTAAGTCATGCCTCGCATTGCTGAGAGAGAACATTCTGAATTATATGTAGGAAAGAAAATGTGTGATTCAGACTGATCACAAGTCTTTAGTATATATAATCAGTGGTAAGAGTGTGAAGGATTGTACCGATATGAATTCCAGGCTGTTAGGCCTGGCATCTGTGGCGAGTTTTTCCCCTGTCTGTTTTGCTTCTAACCTCCTGTTTTTGAATGTGCCCTGCATTTCACTTTTGCTGTTTTTAGAAATCTGGACACTTTACCACTGCTAATCAGTGCTAAAGTACACCTACTCCCTGTGTAAATTGTGATTCATTGGTTATCCATGACTGGCATATTTGATTAACGGCTAAGTCCCTAGTAAAGTGCAGGGTGTGTGCCCAGGGCCTGTAAAACAAATCCTACGAGCGGGCCTGGAGGACTGATTTTGCCACCTACATGAGTAGCTCCTCAACCATGTCTCAGACCTGTCACTGCAGTGTCTGTAAGTGTAGTTTTAAACTGCTGCGTCGACCTAGCAAGTGCATCCACTTGCCGGGCCCAACACTTCCCTTTTTCTACATGTAAGGCACCCCTAAGATAGGCCCAATATAGCCACATGGGCAGGGTGCAGTGTATGTGAAAGGTAGGACATGTGCTGCTGCGTTTTACATGCCCTGCTAGTGAAATACTACCAAGTTTGTTCTTCACTAGTGCAAGGAATATATCCCCCATAGGTTATCATTAGAGTTGCCTTGTAACATCTTACAAAAGTAACTTTCAATTGGGAAAAGATAGAGATTTCGCGTTTGGGGTCGCTGAACTCACAATTAAAAAATACATCTTTTAGGGTAGTTGGATCTAAAATTCTGTGTTTAAAATGACACTTTGAGAAAGTGGGCATTTTTTTGCTTTACCATTGTGTGCTTTTGCCTGCTTGTGGAATACACATCTGGTTTAGACTGACAGCTGGGCTGTTTGAGCATCCACTCTGGACATTCACACAAAGGGAGCTGAGGTAGGCACTGAATATCCTGATTGCACATCACCAGGCTGATGGGTCTTCCTGAGCTAGAGTGGTGGGAGGAGTTGTCACTGACACCTGAATAGGGCTAGGCCTTTCCTCACACAAAGCTGTCTCCACCCCCTGTAGTATGTCTGGAGCCAGGTCAGGGAAAGGCATAGTCTTGGGCATTACAAAGACTTTCTTTTGAAGTGTGCCTACTTCAAATGCAGAAACTGGCATAAGTACTGGAGCTATGACACCATAACTTCAGAACACTTCTGGGCTAAGCAGAGATTCTATCAAGAAGAAGTGCTGGAGAAGCTGTAGGAGGGGAACTGCCAATCTGCTTGTTGCTTGTTGTGCTGGCCTACTGCTTGCTGCTTTTCTCATGGAAAGTGAAATGACTGGACTTTGTTTTCAGCATCTTGCTTGCTAAGGTTCTCCAAGTACTTGTGTGTGCTTTCCTCCTGTTAATAAGTCTCAAGGTCGTCAAAGGCTTCACCTGGAGCAGCTGAAGTCCTCTGCTGGGAGTTCTGACCTGCAAAGTGGTGCCAATTCCAGTTCTGGGCCCTTGGAAGTGACTTTGCTGCAAAGAACTGAAGAACCTCCGCAGATCAACCTTCAGTGCCTTTTTTTCCCGTTGCAGCAACGCTGTGCAGTTGAAAAAACAAAATATTACCTCAGTGCGGCCGGGGAATCGGGGGATCACCATGTCTCCGAGTCCTGAACACTGTGTTTCCGATGCCCAAGACACCCACTCTGACTTCAACGCAGGCTCTGCTGTGCGGGTGAAGAAATCGATGCATTTGTGCTCGTGGCTGGGAGAATCAACGCAGCACCTGTTTTGGTGCTGTTGCCGCATCTATCTCTGAGTGTCCGGATTTTCCACACATTGCACCTGTGCACCAAGTTCTCCATCGGCATTGCCCAGCAGTAAAGAACCGAAGCCACATGTCTAGAAACTGACGCATCACCTCCCCTCACAGTAAGGAACCTATGCACCACCTACCCTCACAGTAAGGAACCAACGCATCACCTCTCCTACGTTGCAGTAAGGAAATGGCACATCACCTCCCCTTGGAGTAAGGAGCCAATGCATCACTTTGCTTTCACCTCCTCTGCACCTGTTTTCATCTTTGATTTTGATGGATCCCAGGTACTTTGTGTTAAAAATGATGCATCCTTTGTTTTGTATGACTGAACTATTTTAAACCTTTTAAAAGTGATATATTTGCTTATGTATGTTGGATTTTTGTCATTTTGTTCATGTTTTACTTAGATAAAGATTGGTTATTTTTCAAAACGGGTGTGGTGTCCATTTGTGGTGTTTTCACAGTTTTTACTGTGGGTTTATATACAAATGCTTTAAACCTTGCCTCTGAGATAGGCCTGACCCCTCGTGCCAAGCTACCCAGGGGGTGAGCAGAGGTTATTGTAGGTGTGTAATCCCCTTACCCTGACTAGAAGGAAGGGTCCCTACTCGGACAGGGTGCAAGCCATTTCCAACTCGAGACCCCCATTTCTAACACAGGCTGTCCACCAAACTCTTGAAGTACCACTTTGACACTGTGCACATTGCTGGTGGCAAAAATGTCTGTGCAGGCTACTTGTCAAGATTGACAACATATGATGAACCTCACAGGTTGGAGTATGATGATGAAGATTTGGAAAGTTGCTTCATTGCACATGTGGATGTTAAAGTACTTTGTACATTCTTGGAATCTGAATGGTGAATGGCATTGTAGGGTGATGAAATGTTGAAGATGGTCATGTTGTCCATTTGAAGATGGGTGGCAAAAGAATTAAATGTTGATCCTGGGCTACAGCGTTTTGTAAAGGGTTGAGATGAGTTGACAGTGCAGGTTGATCTGGTAATGAAAAATTATAAGTTTGAGCCTCCTGAAAGTTTAAGGCCAGCTTTGATTGCTAGTGTACATGAATAACATCTGATTCTCTTTTGGCGCAGAGCAGAGACACTCTTCTGTTTGAGTCACCTACAGGGCATAACATTAATTCATTTAACCATTTAAACTTCTCTGGGTTAGCACTTTATTTTAAGATATGCCAGCTCTGAAACAGTTAGCAAGGTTTGTACCTGTCTGTTTTTGAGCTGTTCAGTCTGAAAACAAAACACTTACTCAGAGAAATGTCAATTAAATGAATTGAATGTATGCACTGAATGTTCATAAAACAGGTTATTAGATCTGCACTGAGTCAGCGCAGACCTTCATGATATGTCCATTGGGCTGTACATTGACCAAATGCAGGGTCAGGACAGTTTTCTGTTGGTATCAAATGGACAGGGATATTGAAGAAGTAATCAATGATTGAGTGATATATACCACACATCAATTGCAGCAAACTGAATTCCCCTCCAAGCCATGTGGAAAAGTGGGATTAATTACACCTCAGTGGGTCGCTCAATTCATTGTCTGTCCACACCCCTTTTGTATTAGCCTAAGTGGACTACTATAGTAAATGGGCCAAAGTTAGATACATCGGCGAACCAAGTTCCAGGCCAGAAAAATGTTCTCAATTTTGTTTTACTAAAAGTTTGATTTCCAACAATAGCACGCAGTTTGTGGTGTCAATGCGTTTAAGTTTCTCAAGTTGAGCAAAGTGAATCATCTCAGGAGTCCATTATGCCATCCTTAGACCAATAGTCTGTTAAGTGCACGAAAATGGTTTTTGGAAATATATTCAATGAGCTTTGGCCAATAACTCTATAATTCCTAGCGTGTTGAGAGCAATTTGATGGTTCTATTCACTATAAACGAATCTGTAACAGGTGTCCTGCCTTTTGAATTGCTGTGGGGAAGGCAAATGGCTAACAGGTTTTGTCCATCTTGAATGTCCTAGTAGGTTCAAGACTTGTGTCTTGATTTGGGAAATGGATTCTTATGTGAGAGTCAAGTGAGTTTTCAAGTTACGCAGAAAAATGACAAACAGTACCTTAATCAAAGGAAAGGTGTGATAGTGGTTTTGATCCATGTGTGGCCCTGGTACAGATAAAGAAGTCGGGTCAAGTAAGGAAGGAAAAACCCACATTTGGTGACCCGGTCGAAGTGGACAAAATGTATGCAAATTCTCTTAGGGTGAATGGCCATTTTTGGTGGAAGGTAGAGAGAGTTGTCAAAGTGAGTTGTGGAGTGGATTCGTGTTTACTTCTTGTAGAGGCTGCTGATCTTAGTAATTATGGGGTCATACTTCAGAGGTGAGAACCTTGTGGTCTATAGGAGTGCCCGGCAAAGAAGGTTGCTTCACGGAAACGAATAACTTGGACTCTTTTCTCATTCGTCTTGCTCTCAAATTATCTATTGCATATACAATGGTTTCCCTCTCTGTCTCTTTTAATTTTTTTCAGGTATAATTGTGATGTAGAATCTGCCTATTAATTGTAGATTTGTTTCTTTAATTATTATTAACCGCATGCGTGCGGTAGGATTTCCGCCCGTACGCTGGGTTTTACGGATTCGCATGTTACGTGACGAGCTGGGCTCGTCATGAGCGTGCGAGGAGGCTACCTCATGACGAGCCCAGCTCGTCATCAGCGTCGAAGGGGTTAACTTTATGTGATGGCTATGAATTTATCTCTACATTCTGTGTTAGAATCATGGCACTGTTCTGTGAAATGTTAGTGTTTTTGTGCTCTAAAATGTTGGTGACAGTTGCAGCTAACCTCCAGCCTGTGTGCATCCAGGCGCTTGTCTCCACCATTTCGGACATACATCTTCTTGAAGTAATCAGTGACTGCCACCTCAGCTTTGTCACAACACTCTCTTTAGGCATTGCTCTTGTTCATTACTGGTCTGTGTCTTTATAGCACCTTCTTCAAACCTAGCCAGTCTAAGGAACAATGATTTAACTATTTCTGAGTAATTGTTGAATTTACTTCATCAATTAAACTCTTTAGGACCACTAGACCTACAATTCCACCAATTCTTCACTAGCTTCTTCGATGTACAAGAGTTAATGTTGCCACCAGTGATTCTCAAAGGCAAACAACGTATACCGCAAATCTTTTTCTCCGCAGGGAATCACAACGCGGTCGTTATAACAACTGCGTTGTGATTCTGCATAACATTACTCCGCAAGTCGGAACAACAACTTGCGGAGGGGGGATGTGTTGGATTTAAAATCCAACACCTTCCCTAGTATCCGCACCGACTGGAGTTGGAATAGTAAATTATTCTATTCCAAAATCCAGTGCCCCCCTCCGCAAGTCGTTGTTCTGACTTGCGGAGTAATGGTATGCGGAATCACAATGTGTTCGTTGTAACAACCGCGTTGTGATTCCTTGCGGAATAAAAGCCTGTGGAAAAAGAACATATATTCATTCTCAAATGATAAGTTGGCCCAGGTACCCTAAATTCAGTGGTGATAAAAACGGGTTGACACAAGGGACATTGGGTGACATAATTATCTCAGCCTTTTTCACAGATATATCCTCTACATTGAGCTGCACTGTGGTAGAGGCGGGGTTAGAGTATGACTCATTCAGATGGGTCGTTCATTTGGCCTTTTCAATGTCAGCGAGGAGGAATTATGGCTCCCCAAATATATTGTTCCAACTAATTCCCTACTCTCACCCACCTCACACCCCTTGCAGAAGTCACATTTGATTAATTTCTCTTTTGTCAACATCTGGGCAGTATGGAGACTTCTTCTCTTATTCAATTGGGTGTCTTGTTGGAAAATACCTTGTGCCTGGATAAAGGCTGGCCACAGGGGCCCTAAATGGTCAGTTCTAATTTTGGCATCTGTTTTGGCGGGTAGCAGGTCTCTCTCAGTTGTGCTATCAACTGAGGTAAAGATCAACAAGGATTCTACTTTATTAGGGTCAATGGCAAATTTGAGAGGGGGCCCCCCAATCAAAATAAACTTTGTTTGTTTATTCCCTCTCACAAAGCCAAAGTTACTTTTCTGCTTCCTCTTCTTGGAGTCTGAACCATCATCCTTTCCGACCTTTGACTGTGGCTGTACAGTTTCATTGATGTTCTTGCAGATAAGCCTACAATGAAGTTAAAAGGAGCTAGATATGTAAAAGAGGGAGTGTCAACTCACACAGCCAGTGCACAATTCTGAGGACTTGCTCTCCCAATGGGCCCAGTCTTTGCACTGATGTAGTGGCAGGCGTTGGAGACTGTCCAGGTCAAAAGATTGAAGACAAATCTTGAATCTCCTTTACCATTCTTCTAATAAGAGCCCAAACACGTGGGTCAAGAGATGACGCCCAGAATCCTCAGCCTCTCATATTACATGGATGAGTCTGCCCTCGGCTAGGGTAGGTTGGGGGTGTGTCTTGCATGACCCCGGTGTGCGGGCAGCTGCTGGCACCTCATGGTGTCTGGTCCCGTTGGGCGAGGCCTCATACTTTGGGGATGGTAGACATTAGAGTCCCCCGGAGCAGACAGTTGATCCTAGGTTCTCCTGCCCAGCACTGCTGCTGGTGTCAGTTGTTAACTAATATTTTCAGACTCCTTTGATACTCCTACGTGAAGCTTCATACTAACCTCCAGTCTTGTTTGTGGCATACAGAACTGACTAATAGGTAAATATAATTATGTTCATGGAAATTATGTTTCTGGAAACTTTTTTTTGTCTTCGGAACACTCAAGCATGAATATTATTCTAGTCTGACATCAGGAAATTCAGTTTTGATTGCCTTTGTTTTTTTTAAACAATGTAGCAAAACTGCTTGTCTTTGACGTTGAGCTGGTGCAAGGGGAATAACCATGTGCCCAAGTTAATCAGTGAAAAGCCACAAATAACGCCACGCTGTACTTGAAATATGCCCAATTTGGTTTTCAAGGACTAGAGAAAAGCAGTTTTTTAAAGATAACCACGACCCATGCCAATGATTTCCATTTAACATATTTACATGTAAATATCAACTGAAAATGTCCTGAAAATATGGCTGTGGCACTCATGGGCAAATTCCGGACACCACTGAGGCATTCTGTAGTATTGTATTGCAACATTAATATAGCGCTTACTACCACGACGTGCTGAAGCGCTTGTATCTATAGCTTGCTACAATTTTTTTAACGAATATTGGGATTAAGATGACTTAAACAAGAAGGTTCGGAAATGAAAAAAGAATGAGCAGTACATATTTTATTAAAATCAGGTTGTAAGTCATGCACGAATACGGCCAACAACATTTCATTCCCAGAGGCTGTATATGCCCCTGTAGCAGCTTGAATAAATTATCTCTTCCACAGGCTATTTCTGGTCTAAACATTCTTAAGTGCGCGCACAAATGTTTGGTTTCAATTCATCGCACTTGAGCACAAGCCCTCCTTTGGCGTGGCTGCCAAGACGCACAGCGGGGCGCGGAGACTAAATGGAACACGAGCGGCCTTCAGACTGTACGTACCCTCTCCGCGCCGGAACGGTACTGATGCGGGTTCACTCCGTTTTAAAAACGACTCACTCGTCGCTTTGAAGCCGGTCCATTATTCGAGGTTAAAAGAGTTATGTAACTGAAAAACAATACCATTGTCTGGGCAGCAGAGAGAGCAGGTCGGGCAGGGATACAGAGAAAGGCTCCTTGAAAATCTCATTAGATGGAGCATAATAAGTCCCTATTCCTGACCTGGTTAAAATGACTCCGACTCGCCCAAAAAGGAAAGCAAAATGCAACTCATTGTCTAGTGAATTCACCGAAGGGACAGCTTTGTTGTGTTCTTTTTAGCTCTGGCCTAGAGTGAGGTTTTGTTTTCTCTCCTGTCTGAGTGTTCGAAAAGTAAATATGGCTCACGAGAGCCCTTGTTTTTACTTTTTTTCCTTCTACTGACTTTAGGACAACTGAGGGCAAGGGCCACAAAGGCTGGGCCAGGGCTAGCATGGTGCAAGCCAAGGGTCGCTGCTGATAACTCTGGTCACCCCTAAATGACGTCCATGGATCGAATGAGTGCTGATTGTGACTAAGGGAGCCGTACCTCTCGGACTGTACTCGAGATATCGAGGCTAGGAATATTGTGATACAGTAATATTGTGTATCAATACACGAAATATGGAACAGTACCTGTATTTGAAGGATGTATATATTTACTATTTGTAACTCCAGATATACATATATAAATATATATATAAATCATTATATATATATATATCAAAAACAGTTTTCCATTCATCCGAATAGACGTACTCGACACACATAGAGTTGCTGGTGCACAAAATGTATTTGGCAGGAAACAACGCGTTTCACCTTGCGGCTTGATCACGTTTCAGCTGTGGAAACCCAAGAGGTGTCCTTTTACTCTGTTATACAACATAGAAATAGGACTCATCACCCATATGTGTATAAAGCGATAACAGTTTGGCAGCCATATGTAAAGGAGCACAAATGCATAGTTGGATACAATTTTTCTTTGATCTCATTTCTATGTACAAAATATGTTGTTATTGTTGTAGATCTCACTTTTTCTTTGTATGACGTGTGCCGTGCCTTATTGAGTAACATGACGTTGAAAGGAATACGAAGTCATAAACATCATCATAGACGACTATGGGTGCCCACTGTGGCGCGGAAGATGTCAAAGTACTCTTGCCCACTGGGGCGTGACAATTTGCACTAACTACGATCTTGTGTGCTTAAGTAAAAAGTCTTGACTGTTGTTTGAATTCGTAAACTTTATCGATATGCGACAGTAACATTGAGTCCGTAAAATACGATGCAATTTGGTTACACAGGCACTGGACTAATGCTGACTATGCGTATGTTACAGTGATGTATTTATTGAGGTACACAGAATTGCAATAGACAAAGATATACACTTTTTAAATGCACTGTGATCTTTACATAAACGCATAGATATTTTATTAAAGTGTATGGCCTTGCTGGTCCGAACACGAGATAACAACAATAACAGCATATTTTGAACATAGAAATGAGATCAAAGAAAAATTGAATCCAACTATGCATTTGTGCTCCTTTACATATGGCCGTCAAACTGGTATGGCTTTATACATAAATGGGTGATGAGTCCTATTTCTATGTTGTATAACAGAGTAAAAGGACACCTCTTGGGTTTCCACGGCTGAAACGTGATCAAGCTGCAAGGTGAAACGCGTTGTTTCCTGCCAAATAAATTTTGTGCACTAGCAACTCTACGTGTGTCGAGTACGTCTATTCGGATGAATGGAAAGCTGTTTTTGATATTTTGGGTGACCGAGAGCCCTATCTCGGCCCGCCCGTGAGCGGGACTGGCATTCTTACCGTAACTTTGGAAATATATATATATATATATATATATATATATATATATATATATATATATATATATATATATAAAGCCAATCCTGTTTCCCTGCCCAAAAAAAAAAAAAGGCGCTGACATCGTGGAAATATGACACTGGAATTTATTTTACTTGAAGGCCCTGACGCGTTTCGACGCTAAACAGCCTTGCTCACAATGTTGGGCGCCATTTAAGGTAAGTCATTAAATACATCTTCACTCTTCACAGTTGTCACAGGAACCGAAAGACATCATAGACATACAAGTTTGAAAAGAAAAAGGGTGCATTGCCCAGAAAATAATATATATATGTATACAATATAAAAAAGTGTCATGTTGTAAATAAACGGGAATTCAAAGTAGAAGAGACTTCACATCAGTCTGCTACTAAAAGTATAAATAAGTGATGGTGATCATATACATATATTGTGAAGCTACCTATATGTGGAGTTAGGTATGGAACATCTGTACTTACTTACCATTCTATGTTTTGTCCTTCCTTCCATATTGTCTCCATGATATTTGGAGCCATCAATTCCTACCTCAAAACTCCGGGAGCACACCTAACACTCCTCATCCTCCCATTTCGGAGACAATATAGAGTACTGCCAATCTCCCTGATCCGAGGCAGGTTTTGCATCTGAGGGGTCAATTTAAAGATGAGAATGAAGAGTGCAGTTGCAACGTTCCTGTTAAACAAGATCCCTAGTCCAGGGCAAATTACTGGTTGCTAAAATCTCCTGCAAGTTCTGCAAAAGTGTGCTAGGTTTGCATTTCATTTCTAGTGATGAGGACTAGATACTTGCATTTCTGTTTACATGGGTAAAGAAAGATCCGACTGAAGGAGGGTTAGTTTGTTGGCACGTTGTTCATTTTAAAACTTTGCCAAGGCAGAAGTGAGTGCTATGTACTATATAGTGAGTAAGCAATCAAGTTATTGTCCTATTTGGTTGTGGAGTGTTTGACATACGAATTGATGGTAATATTAGTTGGTAAATTACCACCATTTTCACAGAAAAAAAAGGTATATGACTTGCTGGTTGGCATGGCATTTTGTATTCATACTTGGAGGCAGTTCTTCAAGGTGAGGATGAAGTTGCAATAGAGGTCAAGGTCTCTCGTCTGTCAGTATCCCTTGGTCTGTAGGTGGAAGCCGAATGTGGGATCGGTCACTTTGAGAGAAACTGAGGTTTCTACAGATGATTCCAAGGTATTGATCAAATAAAGTGTTGGATAGAAGGGAGTGAGAAAACAGATGTGTTGTAAACTGATGTTGTTATGATGTATCCACTCCATGGTTCCTCAGTTTCCAGCTGCTCAGCTAGTGTGGGTGTGATGGAATGGAATGTGGATGAGTGCCTGAGGCTGTAAGAGGGTCAGTTGGAGAGAGTGGGCTGAGCTGTGAGGATGTTGCTCCTGGTGGGGCATTTTCATGGAACCTGTCACCTAGGAGGTATCCTCTTCAATAAATCGACACTTTATAATCTATGTGATCTGGCTACCTGATTCCTGTTTACTAAGGAGGCATCCTGTATTTACAAGATATAATATAATAATATATTTCAAAGGATAGCTACGCATAAATGTTTGATGATGCAGGGCAGAAGTAAAGCTTGTGATTGAGAGGTAGTAAGGTGTTATTCCCTATAATATTGGAAATTGGATTTCAATCTTTTACGAGTCTTTATTAAGGCAGCTGATAGTTGCACTGACACACACTTACCCTCCACCTGCACCCTTCCCTCAAGTCCCATTCCATTTGTCCTGAACCTACATATATATGTGCTGGACCCGAGTCATTTGTCATTACTTTACTCCACGTTTTTATTAGTGGTTAGTTTTGATGACCTCTGTAAAAATATGATGAAATCCTTACTGAATTAGACAGTGTTGTTAGAATGTGGGTTCCATATTCATATTCATACTGCTAAGTGAGGAGGTAATGAACAAGTTGACAACAGCGTAGATGAAATGTGCTTAAGATTTTACATTCTAATTTAAGAGCAAATAGAGCTTGCATCAGGTTGTTTTCCCCTAGGGTAATTCCTAGATATATCTTGGAGGAATTCAAAATCACAGTTTGAAATCAGTATCAAAAACCATACAGACATTAATAACATTTGGTTCATACTTTGTTGGCCAAAACATGAAATGATGTGCAAAAATCTCCATAGTTATTATGGCACTCACTATAATGTTATTTTTCTTAGGTGGTGTTTGCCCCTGATATTTCCATGCCAGCCACAACGAGGGGCAAGCATTTTAAATTTACCACCTGTTACAAAGTTTCCTGAGAGTCTCCTGCCTGCAATATGTACATTACAGAGAGACTAGGGGCCTCATTGTTTTTGTACAGGAATTGAACAAAGAAATCAGGCAGAAAAACAATCCCAAGAGGTGTTTTCCTCTTTACATGTGTGCTGCCGGATAACAATATTTCTCCTCGTTATGCCTGCTCTAGGGAGTAAGGCGCAAGGTTTTGGGGCTGCCACCGGTTGAAGTGATTGAGTAAATCTGGTGCAGGATCTAAATCCATGGGTGTTGCATGGGAAAATCCCCTACAACGCCCATGGAACACACTAAGGCAGGGCAGCAACCTGCTCTGCTTTGTGTTGCTCCACATCTATGAGGTCATGCAAAGCCACGCAAAGTGGCTTTACATCACATTATAGATATAATTTAGCCTCTTCGACGCGCATGACGAGCTGAGCTCGTCATGAGCCACGGCGCTCCGGTGCTCATGACGAGCTCAGCTCGTCATGGCCCGTGGAACGTTCAGGTGCTGGGAGAATTCCCCCGCTGTGCTGAGACTTCCACGGGAGTCAATACACCTGTAACGAGCTCAGCTCGTCATGAGCACCGGAGCGCCGTAGCTCATGACGAGCTGAGCTCGTCATGAGCATGGGGGCATTGTGCGCGCCCCCCTCCCCCCAGCACAGCGGGGGAATAACCCCCGCAGCGAAGGGGCTAGAGGCATTTGCTACCGGAGTGGAAACTAAACTGATTCTCGGCCAGTGCAAGCCTCTCATAAATATGCCCCCCAGGGCCTGAATTTGATTTTGGAGGATGGGCACTGCGTCACACATGACTGATATCCCAACGTCTATATTATACATTCCTCCGCATATAATTCACTTGTAGTAAGGAAGATCAGATATGTGTCACTTTTGTGGCAGAGTAACCACCTACCAAACACTAATTAATCATGCCTTGAAATGTAATTGCTGCAGGACTGTCATATTGTTATTTATTTTCATGTGGTGGTTACTTCTATCACATCGCCAGTGGCTCCCACATTTTTCCACCTGAAAGTGCATTTTTATAAATACAATCGATTCAATGTTCATCCTGGACAGGCAAGGCGAGGAAAATAATTGATAAGAAAAAAAGAAGAGACTGAAAGGAAGGACTAACTGAAGAAAGTGAACTAAAATTAAATCAAAAAAATTGGAAGAACAGGGAGAGCAGGAAAAAAGACAAGGAAGAAAGGGCCGTGCCTATAATAGACTGGGAGCAGACATGTCAACACTTCCTACTGAAAGTGGCCAGCCTACAAACCAGTGTCCAAGCTAGCAGTTGTCTATGTCAGCACCCCTCAAACTTTAACCTCAGATATCCACACATATTTACATGTTTCCAGGTCGAGTTCATGGATTTTGGAAAAATAGGTGAAATAATAACACATTCAATTTTGCTGTTTTGTTGCTCTCCCATAAACAGGGAAAGGTTACTGTTATGCCTCTTTGTTACGGTGAACCCTTGCTGTGGTGCCTATAATCGCCATTTTGTGATGCTCATCCTGCTGTCCGCATTTCCTGAGGCTTCCTGACACCAGAATGTTAGTATAGATCTGCATTTACTGAGTGAGGAGCAGGTAGCTCCCTGCTGCCCCAGCAGCTGTTTTCTGAACAATCTCTTCTCAAAGGAACTGTTTTGACTTAGGTCTAAGTTGGATCTTAGAGCTTTTAGATTTCATTTGAATGTTGCCATGAGTTGCCCTTGCAAATCCAAAGCTTTGTTAGCGAACATAGGGGCTTATTTACAAGCCCTTTGTGCTGCTGGTGCGTCTTTTTTAATATGGGAAAAAGCGACGTATAGTAGGGGCAGGAGGCTTGTAAATAATCCAAATAGTTCCTTATAGTATCACAGCCAGATGAGCTGTCTCTTCAAGCACCCACAAGAGTAGATGCAGTGGTGCTTATATGCACCATCATAGTGCCAGAGGAACAAACAAGTAACTCGAAGAGGGCATGTATCAGCCCAGTACCCGTAGATGGGGACATCATGAGTCTTCTTCAGGGTAGTTACTGGAAACATTCTGCTAACTTGTGAAATTCATAAATCTGCCTTTTGTCTCTTTTATTTTCTGGAGCTATTTCTCTAGAATTAAAGCCTAAAGATCGATTGAAATATGCCACAAAATGGCCTTCACATAGGTTATGGCTCAGGAGAAGTGTTAGGACCAATAACTATTCTCGTTGACTAATGAGCACATCAGCTCAGTCAAAAACCTGTCGCCCTCAAAATTAAGTTGTTTTTTGTAAACTAAATACATGAAAATAAAACAGTGGCGGACATGATGCAGTAATTAGGAACTTTATAACAAACAATCCATTTGAAAGCTAGCATATATTACATAATATATTTGCACTTGTTGCAACTTTGTTAACCACTTCTGGGGATTTAACCAGTGGCCGACGGTGTGTGACGTCACGTCCTGTTATATTATATATTGATTGTCAAACAGCATGTGGTATAACCTCTGGAAGCCTTCTGACTTTGTGCCAGAGGTTGTCTATGAAATAATAACAAGTGCTTTAATAAGCCTTACATTTACATAACAGTTTGTCGTCTCTACACCCTGACATAATTGCTGCCTGCAGCAAAATATGCATTGTCTCTACTAGGCTTAATTAACGACCCAATAATTAACATCTTTTTATTCAAGGGTGCTTAATTATCTGCACCCTATCCAGCACCCCATTCCATCATGTTAAATATCTGGCTTCTATCTAAGCTTAGATTACAAGACTACAAGTTCACCTTCACACAGATTTAAATAGGGGAATTAGAATGAACGGGAAATAATCAAGACTTTTTACAAATCCTCCCCACTGCTGCAATGCGTTGAGTGAGAGGGGATCAGAAAGTTGTGCTGAAAAATTTATTGAATATCTATTCTATTTACAGAAATTATAAGCCTGCCAGCAAAACATTTGACAATGTGAGAAATCTCGCACCAAGTTCCTAAAAAAATAATATTTTCCAATAAAAATGTTTCCTCATACAACGATTTACTGCTTTTCTACTGCAAAACCTAGTTTCAGCCAATATTTCTTTTAAACACTTTGCCAACGTAGTGAGTTAGGCTTAGAATATAATGTTTTTTTTTTTTTAATTTAAAAACTTGGCTAAACCCAAGTTCGCATATTTCGCAAACTCTATTTTTAATGTTTGGCGATTATATAAGTGCAATTGTACTTTCTATACAATGTTACAAATCATGATATAGAATGCATTAATTAACTCATCATGTTATTCCAGTGGCTAATACCACAAGTTTTGTTTTGTTGTTTTTCTGAATAAGTAAGATGTCAAGGTTTTTTGATGACAGTGCCACTACACCGGGTGCTGACCCTTTGAGGGGGCGCCTGTTTGGAAGTATTTAATTGTTTTCAAAAGCACCTGCTGCTGCATTGCTGGCCTCCACAGTTTCACACAAAAATACAAATGTCAAGATAACTCTGATGATTAATGCTCTTCCTGGAGAGAGAAGGAGTTTTATAAAGTGGCAGTTTTAGCTCATTTTATGGAAGCACAGAGGGTTAATGTGTCTGCTGCAAAGAATGTGTACCATGCAAAGTGCATATAGTTTAAATAGGTCACTGCTTTTGTCAGAGAGACTCTTTTGTTGTTACTAGTAGTGTAGATGTTAAAATCCTAAAATGGAACAGTGAGCTAATAACTGTCGTCAAAGGGCTGCATGCAAACTGCAAGGTATAGCTTAGAGCTTTATGATGTCTTCCTCCATCTTTCATTATTCTAATGTTTAAAAAAGGGTACATTCGGTAAAAGAAACGTAATATTAAGTGCAACCCCAAAACATGAGGTTATGTTTTAAATTCTGAGTCTGTGCTTCTCCAGACCAAGCACTCTTAAACTATACTGTCTACCAGTATTGATGACATGCAACTCCTACACCTTGTAGTCCTCTGTATTATGTAACATTTCCTATACACTGATTTTCACACCTATGATTGGTTGCCTCTGTGTAGTGTTTGTGATGTAAAGTGCTTTGACACCATACACTGGTATAGCTGGCGCTATTAAATACTTCTGAGAGAGAGTAGTTATGGAGACTTCAGGGGGTACTGTTAAAGGGTAGTAGTGTGGGAGTCTATGGGAGTCGCACGTGGAGGGCGCCAACAAATATTGTCACACAGGGCGCCACCAGCGCTGCAGCCGGCCCTGGCACTGGACATGACATTCAAATTCTCTCTTTATGGGCTCTGTGAAGTTCAAAAGAATGTGGTTGTTTGTAGTTTTGGAAATGCAAAGTTGACAATGTTAACAAAAAAAACTGAAACAATGGGCTCTACATTGCAGTGGGAACGTTCTGACTGCTGTGCACAGCCGGGAGCAGCAGCACCTTACCTTTTAAGAAAATCTTGGCCAGTGGTAAGGCGTGACTCCCATACATGGGCAAAGTAGATGATGCAGACAAGGGGCAGACATTGTTTCTTCACTGTCACCTGGCAGTGACAGTGTGAAACAGAAGGGCTGCCCCTAACCACATGGACTTCTTCCTGCTCTCAGAAATCCCACCCTTGAATTAATTGGCAGCAGTCTGATGTCGCTTCCACTTTGGGTGGGACATTCAGCTGCAGGAATTGATTGGACAAAGTTAACTATAGCAGTCTGATTTAAATTTGTGAAACTTCATAACTACTTGTGAAGAACTAAATGTCCTAAATCTGACATGCATACGAAATCTACCTTTTGTGTAGAGTATCCTCACATTTTTGCCCTATCTGTTTTTGCTGGGTGTAGAACTCTGTCCCATTCACCCTGCTAACCAATTCTAAAGTGACTGTCTGCACCCCCTTTTTAAATATGACTGAATTGGCATAACCCTAATTGGTATGTTTAACTTATTTATCAGTTCCTAGTATATGGTACCAGGTGACCCTGGACCTGTAAGTTCCAGTTCTAGTAAACTGCAGCATATATTGTGCCATCCACTACAGTGACAGTGCAAACATGGCCCAGGCTAACAATTGTAGCCTGACTCCTGCAGTGTAAAACCTGCAATTCAACCTATCAACAAATACTTTTTGACCGTCAAAACCTTCCTTTCAAATATTAGGTCACGCTTATAAGGGCGCTGTCACCCACAAGAAAGGGTACATACTATTTAAAAGTAGGACATGTAGAAATGTTATGTTAACATGTCCTTACAGTGACTGGCAACCAAAAGCGGTTTTCTCTGTGGCAGGCCTAACAGACCTATGTAGAAAACCAAAGGCAAGATTAAAATACCAGGAATGGGACCAGCTAGAAAAAAAATAAAGCAACTATTTTTGATAGTTATTAAAACTCTAATTCAATTGTGAAGTTAGATGATTTCAAACAAATATTAAGATAAAATAACTCTTAGTTAAATTTTACCTGCCTGATGCTGTGGGAGGCTAATTTGCATTGATCCTCAACCTTTTTGTGGCAGTAACTAGCCTTGCATACGTACGAATAGGCGTAATATCTCTCACAAGCAAACAATAGGCTAACCTGAATGGGCAGAGATGACTCCTCCGAACTCTGCAGAATATTCAGGATGGTGGCTGTGGGCATCCTTTTTGACACAACAGTGTCAAATCTTGCTTGATAGGTCTGCTGCGTTTACCCATAACCCTTGGGACACACTTTAAAAAGGACATAATATGGTGCCAAAGAATTTCTTGTGAATCCACTGTCTGGTTGCAGAAGGACTCCACTTTTGTCCTACTAGACTTCTTTATCTGAGTTTATTGTGAGCACAATGATTGCATCAAACTGGAGTGTTAGATGTGATTGGACACGATACACTCTCCACACCCACTCCTCAGGCCTCAGGGCAAAGGTATAATGCCGACAAACACTTTTGCCATCTTCAAAATGCCCAAAGTGGGTATGGGTTGCCCTGGGAACTTTTCCTCAGATTGTAAGTGTGTGCCCAGGAATCAATCCCAACCACTAGCTAGGTCCATGCATACATGTGGCACTTCCAGGTGCCCACTTCAGAACACTTTCGGGAACTACGGAATATCAGAATAGGACTGGACCTGCTGTCTGTGACCTGATAGGAACCCTGAATAACTGGACCTGCTCCCTCTTATATCAAGGACAAAGAAGTGGACTCGAAGAGTCATAAGAGTGACCTTCCGTTCAAGCAATAGGGATAAAACAAGCTACAAGAGTCCTTCTGAAAGTACCCAGCTGATGAGTGACAACTAGGCTGGACTGGACCCTGTTGTTGGTCTGTCTGACCCTGTGTGAATCTTTAAGTGTCTTCCTTGATCTCTTGGGGAGCTTTAGAAGTGTACACCTGTGGTGAATTGGGAGTTAAAAGACTGCAGGACTCATGTTCACAACATTTTTGGCAGTCGTAAACAGCTCAATTTGCAGAGTTGGCCCGTTTGTGACCACAAAAAAGCATTTTGAAATGTACGAAAGACCAAATTGCCATTCTATAACTTGTTATCGAATCGGAGTTTGGTTTTGTGATTCGGTATATGGTAGGGGGATGTTTAGGACGTCCCTTGCAAATATCAAATCACAGTGGCATGTGTTAATGTTTTGAGACCGAATTACGGTCCCAAACATTAATTTTTTACCAGTTACTGAAAGGTAGTAGTAACCCATTCACACATGGGAAGATGGTCTCTAAGGGACCCCTTTCCCTTTTGGCGAACGGTTAAAGCAACATGATTTTATAACAGGCAGTGGTCCCACGGACCACTGCGTACTCTTAAAAAATTTTTATGTAACAATTACATTTTTTGTTTTTGAAAAGCATGCCATTTTCCTTTAAGGAAAACAGGCTCCATTTAAAAAAAATGTTGCTTGATTTAAAAGCAATCACAGATATTTTGATCAGCTGACTCCAGTAGGCTACCATCCCTGTTGTGGCTATTCTTCCTAATGGGTCACAAACTACGACCTACCTCATTAATATTCGTGAGGTAGTTAGATTTGTGACCCAATATGAATGGCTAATAGAAAATTATAAGGATTTTTACATTAGGAATTGCGATGTCCTAATAGCGATTCAGTAATAAACACGATTTGGAATTTGCAATTCCTAATTTGTGTACATTTGGCCATATGTCAAAAGGTAAAATCTTTGACTAGAATACATCTGTTTGGTGTGTCTGGCCCACTGTCTATTGCTATCAGCCTCAAGTTGCACCTAGGTCCCAGTCTACCATCACCAATGACTATCATTTGTGCTTAGTGGGGGTGGGGGGGAGACTCAGAATAATTTGCTGAGTTGTGATTATTCCTTGAAGTGAGTAGTTACCCACTGCAAATAATAACCCAATTTCTTAAAGCCTGTCATCATATTTAAACATTTGCCTATCCCTAAAATGTTTTTTAAAAATGCCATCCCATCTCAGGAAGGCAGATTATATTGTCAAATAAGAAGAAAGTTTCTGTTTTTAATCAGAAGATCCCTGTATAGTAATAGTCTTTTGCCAAGGAGATAGGAAAAACATTGATTACATACCTAAAACAAATCCCGCTATTTTATTATAAACAAATTCAGCCTTCATATAAAGCCAAGGAGGACATTTTATGGACTTAGTAATATAATTTCAGGTTTGAAGGTTTAAAATTAGTGTAGCAACGTTATTTGCCTTTGTCAACTTTTCTTTCTAATTTGACAAGCAGTTAAGTCATCAAAAAGGTGTTCCCCGTAGTTGGGGTTTGATTATCTACCTTAACAGCTACCAATTTATGGGGGGCAGAGGATTTCTGAGACTATTAACTTAGTGGAAATAATTACTCACCAAGGCCTAGTTTGACTCTGAAGTAAATTAGGTTGCTGTGTTACTTTGAAGAATTCAAAGATCTGTTTGAGAGAGAAGCAGACAGAGAGGCAGGTCAAGGTGTGACCTCTTGCTTGTCTTAGTGATACCCTCTGATATGCAGCCCTTCAACTCCTAGCTCTTTTAATGCATTGAAAATTGTACTTAGTGCAAAATACGTCATAAGGCAAAACTGATTATTTGTACAGGGTCAATCAAATGACATTCTGGCTTTTAACCCTTTGAACGCTCATGACGAGCTCAGCTCATCATGAGGCACAGTGCTCGTGTGCTCATGACGAGCTGAGCTCGTCATGAGCTGTGGAACGCTCACACGTGGGGATAATTCCCCTGCTGTGCTGAACGCTCCACGAAATCGGGTGTGGCCGCGACGAGCTCAGCTCGTCATGAGTACACGAGCACTGTGCCTCATGACGAGCTGAGCTCGTCATGAGCATGAGGGCGCTGTGCGCACTCCCCCCAGCACAGTGGGGAATCACCCCCGCATGGAAGGGGTTAACAAGGTAGGATTGTGGTGACCCAGGTTGATCTTCTAAGACATGAAACAGAGGGACAATTCTCTGTTTTCTTTTCCAGGGGGACCCTACAGTAGTATAGAGGAATGACTCACCTCCCTGCTACATACCAAGATTAAATGGTCCCATGACAGGAGGAAGACACTTGTGAGGGTCCTTCTGTCTACTAATTGTGCTACCTGTGATAAAAAGAGATACATCGATCCTAGAAGTATAGAGCACGGACCCTGCACTACCAAGAACCACAACAAACCCTACTGAACACTAATAGTATCATTTTCTTGTCTACTGCCATAAAGCTGGAGTCGTTCCAATGCAGAAATTCCTTCACCATATTACCGATAAAGGAAATTCAGCCAGTGGATTCTCTTTCCATATTTATACTTTCTTCAAGAAATTGGAGGATTTTAGGTTATCACCAAACTCTAATGTATGTCCCAGTTCCCTTAGTCAATCAATGGGATCTGGTACTAGCTGTCAACAATTTGCCAGAAAATATGAAAATATCAATCATTTGAGATAAGGGTTAAACTTGAGCTTTTCATGAACATCTTTCCATAAGTAAGTAGTATGCCAACAACACATTCACATGTGTAATCTGTTAGTTTTCCAATACAATTGTCTGTGTATGGAAGCAACTCTGCGACAGCATTAGCTCGCAGCAAATACAAATCCGTAACACGACAAAATAACTATGCAAAGAAACAAGTAAGACTGGATGAAGTACTGGCAGCTGCCATTTCTTTTAACCCACTGACCCCATCTGTTGGGCACACTTTTCTGCTTTCATTATCATTATACCACAGGACAGGACTGGCCTTTTAACTCATAGGGTATTTCCCAGTAAGTAGGCTTCTCCTGCAAGTAGCTCATAGGCAACTGGGAGCTCTCCAGCTACCTGTAAGTAACCCTTCTGTGAGCAGCACTGCCTACTGAATTTGAAGTTTTTGCTTGGCTGAATTAATATATGTATACCAACATCGCAAAGTGGGATGCGACAAAAAATGTATGCATTTCCATAAGTCATTAGCTGAAGTTTGGAGACAAATGGCTGAATTTCCAAAATATATTGAAAGCTGATATTTGAGTGCTAAATCACTAGGAGATGAGGAGACTTATTGCTAATATTATTAGTTTGGTGCCTGTGCATTGCAGCTATGGCTGTTACATGTTACCCACGTAAACACATTCCAAATTGACAATGACTTTTCTTACATTACTACTTTCAAACCTGCCTGATGCACTGAGCTGATTTATTCTACTAATCTTGCCCACAATAGCTACTGAAGAAGTCTTGCCTGAGGTGGTCACTACTCCAACACTATTGCTAGTAGGTTAAGATGATTTTCATTGAACATAATTAGCTTTTATTATTCCGAAAGTGGGAGACCTCTGCTTTAGAGTCAAGTTTTTAAACCCCAGGACTACTGTCAGTTCCTCTGACTGCAGGCACAGGAGGGAAAGAGAAAGGATGGGGCGAAATTAGAGAGAACGAGAACAAATGGATGGATGGAAAGCAGGAGAGTGGGGAATACATTCAGGGACTTGTTTTGAGCATTTTTGCCAAGGGAGCTTTTGGTGCCCAGCCGGACCCTGCTGTACCCACTTTGTTAAATCTAAAGGCAAGTGACACCATAAGCATGCATGCTATAGAAAGCCCAATATATAAATAACATTTACTACCTCGTTCTAACGACCAGGAAGATAATACAACCATTTTTTCTAAAAATAAATTTTTATGGATAAGGTGAGCTTTTTAATAAATCTGTCATTTTTTTTTTTAAATAAGCCCATTTAATACTTACTATTTGTTGGTTTGAGCAGACCGCACTGCATTGTCCTTGAAGGCAGGGTTAGCAGGGTTAACACTAAACAAGCCTTTAAAATGAATATATCCCTGCATCTAATCCAGAATGCCTTGGCTAAGTGTGTTTTATAAGCGTTTAATTGTAGTAACATTTCATGCTCTTTAACCAAGGTGAATCATCAGAAATACAATCATTCCCGGTTTTCATACTTTTTATTGCACTAATGTGAGTAAAATGCAATGGTGGTTGAATACATTCGAAATGGAGGTCGTAATTAGCTGAAATTCAAAAATTGCCTTTCAAGAACTGAAGTAGCTGAACTGAAGAGCATTTTTCACAGACAGAAAAAACATTTGCACTAAGGCCAAGAGACTTTGGGAGATATAGAGACTTTTCAGAGCCAGATGCCTTAACTGAAACACCTAAAACCAATATATCCTTTTGTAGATAAACTGAATTTAGAAATATGCTTAGAGTAAGCTAGTTTTTACTCTTGAAAATTTTTGGGAAATCTAATCTGAAAAAGAAAGGGTGTCATACAAAGGAATGGCCAGAAAATGAAAATACTGTCCACTTTGAACCAAAGCTCTTATGGCTGCACGACCCTCTCTGGAAAAATGTCATTTTCTCTTACATCCAAGTAACTACCCATTCATCCTTTCATCCACCATACACTTTACATTCTGTCATCCATTGAATCTTTCATCCATCATTCAGTCTGTCACCATTCCATCTGCCTAGCCTTATCCAAGCCTATCCATCAATCTCGAAACGTATTCATCAAACCTATTTATCCATCTAATCCATCCATCCATCCGACCACCAATTCACTCAGTCATCCATCCTTCCACGTATCCACATCTGCTTTCATCCATCCTTTCGTTCATCTATCCAGCCTCCATTTGACTCATCCATCGATCCACCCTTTCACTCATCCATCCCTTCACTCATCCATTCACCTTTTGACCCATCCATCGGTCCATACATCTATCCATTAACTTTTTCACTAATCTATCCACCCTTTCACTCATCCGTTTATCCACCCTTTCATCCAGCCATCCCGTTACCCTCCTTTTCACTCATCCATCCATTATTTCACTCATCCATCTTTACATCCATCCTTTCACTCATCATCCAGCCATCCACCCTTTCACTCAACTATCCATCCTTTTACTCCCTCATTCGTTTATCCATCCTTTCAATATTTATCCACCTTTTCACTCATCCATCCATCCACTCATTCAGCCTCCCACCCATTGCCATTGTCTGCTGAGCAGCAGACAGAAGAGGACCATCAAGAACCCTGACTTGCTACACCTGCTAAAGTGAGAGGCTGACAAAGCCTCTGATGCCAATGGACCTTAAAGCAGGGAATAGAAATATGCCACCAGTAACTTCCATTCGGTGACAAAAGCATATAGAACTGGACCACCGTAGGCCTGCCGCACTAATGATAGTTATACCTCTGTGTAGGACCCCTAAAGCCAAAGTATTGTAACTTTACATTTTATATCCAATTACTTAGGAAATGGTAGCAGATCCTGAGGGTTTGGATTTCCAGACTGCACCAACAGAGTGGTTAACCTTTCTTTGCAGCATGATTAACCCCTTCGACGTGGGGGTAATTCCCCCACGACGCAGGGGAGAGAGAGGCTGCCACGCCGCGGTGCTCGTGACGAGCCAGCTCGTCAAGACTCCACCCACTCATTGATTCTCCCGCCCTGGCGGGATGTGTGTGTGGGATGGGGGTTACATTGCATGCTTGGTAAAGGCATATGCGTGGTAAAGACATAGGTGGTGAAGCCATACATTCTTCTGTAACGGCCCAAACATGATACTTGAAGATAACCTTCTATGAAATCATCTGAATTCTTTTTTTAATGGCCTTTCTGTCTTTTTTTCTTTAAATATCAGCCAGGGATCATTAGGACAGCTATAGAACACATTTGTTTGCCCAGAAGCATGGAAATAATACCAGCTGTAAGCGATTTTCTGAATTTTTGTTCCGGCCACAACATTAAAATACTAATCATGTGTATAGAAAATGTGTCCAGGTGGGAACCCTACACCCTCCAAATTAGCACGTGTTGACAGGTATCCTTTAGTGCCACTCCTTTGTACCTAAAAAAACAAGCGATGAAAGCAGAGATGCCAGCCAACCAAAATAATAATAAAGAGTCAATGCTCCATGCGATGGACAAACGCAATATTGAAAAGCTGGGGCACGAATAAGAAGCAGGCAAGTTAGTTTGACTTGGAAAGCCAACCAATGAAAAACAATGGGCGGGCTTGGAACCCCTCTATATTCATGATAAGCCACAATATGTCTAGCAACAGTCAGCATATGTGCTGGCTAGTAGGCTCGACCTAAAAAGGAGGGGACCCAATCAAACACATGGACCAGAAATGACTCCCCTGATCCACCAGACTTCTTGGGGGAGAAGGTGCAAATGCAGCCTTCACTTGCCCTCTGACAGGAACCCAAGAAAAACACACATTTGGGAAGGAAAGCCTAGACAACTAACCCCTCTAAGCAGCAGTTTGTTATATTATTACATTATACTTTCCAGGCCTCGGAAGCAGGAGAGCCAGATTGTGATTTCAAAATAAAACATGCTCCTCCTGTGTTATTACTAATCCAGAAGAGCAGCTCCCAGGCTTCTGTGGAAGCCTCAAGATGAAACTTCAGCCGCAAGGCCTCCAGAGGCTGCCAGCAAGAATTAGTTCTATTTTTACTGCACCTTTGCATTGTGAGAACCCCTGGACATGGCGGTGTGTAAAGAAAACCAGTATGGCCAAAGATGACAAACTCGGGACCTCACTGATGAGCTCTGATACCTTGAGGCGATATTGTAATTTTTTTAATGTCCCAAAAACTTAAATAAAAAAATATCTTAACATTGATGAGGGGGCGCAGCATCTCCTGTTGTGTGGACACATTGCAGGGAGATGAAAAATGGATGTTATGGCAAGAAACCAACAGAGCCTCAGAACACAAGTGATCGTGTTCCGGACAGAAACAAATGTAAACTATGGTGTGCCACAAATTATAAATGGCCTGAAGCGAAATGAACCATGTAACAGGACCAGTCACCATGGGTGTGACAAACACACCAAAAGGAGTGACAAATGGCACAGATTCACCACACAAAAGAAAGACAATAAGAAAGGCACACAAAGAAACCAATGAAAATCGATGACCGCGGCCAAAGCGTGGCCAACGCCCACAGAGAGATTACAGCACGCCTCGCAGAGCAGCGCATGCACACTGACTCTAGGCTCGACCTAAAAATTATAAGATTGACCTAACAGTAGATGCATTTCAGAGGCCAGTCCGTTGGCACAGTCAGTCACATCTCAGGCTTGCCGATCTACAATACCCACCCAATAAACCACAAATTGTCTGATTTAAATGAATCTTAGACCTTCACAAGATGACACACACACAAATTAAGCCCGGAAATACATCACCAATCTTCAAGAGTTTGTATGTCACAATTTGAATATTGTCTACCACCACATGATAAAGGGGAGGGAATATAGTGGCAGTAAATGCTGTGGATGCAATATTTGTGTAAATCAATATTTTGACTGTGATGTAATGAAGAGATTTAAAGTACCCAAACTGGTACAGAACTTTGGCTACCCATCAAATTACACTAACCACTCCAACCATGTGAAACAAAAGATATAGCTATATAAATACAAACCTTTTTTCCTCTTCTATCCTTCTGCTATCCTTCCGAATCCAAATAACTAACTAACCTATCCACCACTTAAAATTTACTTGCATGTTTCACTATACTAATTCAACACTAATCCTCTATGGGTCCCGGAGTAGCATGCTACTCGCCAAAAAGCTCTTTGACACTTCGTCAGGGGTAGTAAGCGCTATAAAATGCAATTGCAATACAATACAATGTGCATGAAAGCTGACATTCGAACCAAAGCTGCAGTGCCGCTGAACTAGTAACTGAAACAATCAGAAGACAGGCTGTGGTCTGCTGCAGAATCCTCGCGACCTGACCCGGGCTTTAAGGTACCGTGGGCCTCATTTATGAAAAGTGACGCATCGCTGCGTGAAAACAGCGATGCGTCACTTTTCACTGCGCACTCCTTGCAACACCAATGATGTGTCATATTTACAGTATGACGCATCATGGAGCAAGGAGTTACAGATACGTCAATATTTCTGACGTATCTGTATGGTGCAAAAGTGACGCATTGCTAGAGTGTGTCACAAAACTGACGCAACTCCAGTAATGTATCCTTTCAACTGGGGCAAGCCCCATGTGAAAGGGCTTGCGTCAGTCTTACGCCTGCTGTGAGGCAGGCGTAAGAAATTGACGCATTTGTGTCCTAGAAGTGGCGCAGTGAAATCTTATAGATTTCACTGCGTCACTTCTATGACCCTTACATTATACCTGGCGCAGGTATAATGTGGCGCAGGGGTTTACAAAGTGACGGATATACCTAGATACGTCACTTTGTAAATATGGTTCAACAAGGCACATTATTTACGCTGCTGGTGCGTCACAAAAAGTGACGCACCGGCGGCGTAAAAGTGACGCACGGCCTATAAATTAGGCCTCTGATCTCGGATAGCGCTGCGAAATATTCTTAATGGCAATACATCAATATAAAAATATTTGTAACGCAAAATTGCACAAGGTAACATAACCAGAAAAGGACTTGTGAACGCCATGCTGGCGTTGCAGAGGCACCAACTACATTCTATAATGTTCTGCTTTTTCTTATTGGACAAGAAGATGCCTTGGTTCCTACCCCCAGGTCACAGTCAATTTCTTCACATCCGGGTTTTTTTCTGTTCTTGTGAAGTATACAAACGGCTCCTTCGCTTATTCAGAAACTGAGAGGAAACCTAAAGTAAAAGAAAAGCCATAAAGCTGGATTGTAAACCTTAAAATGAAATCGATAGCTGAGCGTGATGTACGGCGGTGTTCTCAGCAGAGACAGCCGAGGCTCCTCGCCCCCTCCCGCTGCCCGTGAAGTGATTCCAATCTGAAAACTCTGCCTGAGAACACGCTGGCAGCTGGACAGGAACTGTCATCCGCTGCTCAATTTGCAGGGCTTAAACAGCCAGGTGAGAGGCGCGAGGGGCCAAGATTCCCTTCCTGGCACGACAGGACTAGGCTGCTGCTGGGCGGCAAAGGTGCCCACCGTGGCAGGCTGTGCCCTCGGTAATGATGCCTGCCAAGGCGCGGTGTGAACCCGTGCTACCAGTGACACGCACCATGTGGGTCCTTCCCACTCGCTGTCACGGGCACCAGATTTCGGCCCTGGGGCTACTGGCACACCGGCAAACTCAACAATTGGCATGGGCAGTGTGGCAGCCTCAAATAGGGATTGTAAATATATTCT
The DNA here is from genome assembly GCF_964261635.1 of Lissotriton helveticus. Lineage (NCBI taxonomy): Eukaryota > Metazoa > Chordata > Amphibia > Caudata > Salamandridae > Lissotriton > Lissotriton helveticus. Next base: position 1,288,569,094 of record NC_136061.1, read on the forward strand.
ACCAGCCTCGTTGCCTTTTTCTGAATATTGTTAGTTTTCTACAGGTCCATGACATTGTTTTGTCCTTTTTGAGGGCTTTTCATGTCTGTGGTACTAAGAATGAATGGCCTCTGCTAGAGGCATGCAAGCCGTAAACCATTAGGGAGAGCGTAGCCAGAGCAGAGTCAGGGTCAGGGACATTTTAAGGATTTGGGGGGCCATGGGCCAAACATATTTTGGGCCCCATGTTCGGAACAGCTTTGAATTTATGGTCCAGTTTCGGCTCATTCATGCCCGCTTTGGACAGGTCACTGACAGTGCACAGCCACACTGGTCCAAATTCTAAATGTGTTTACATCTAATATTCAAGGGTAGTGATGTGTGTTTTCAATATTGTAACACTGCAGCAGCTTTAATACATTAGATGATATTCGCCACGGACTAACATTTATTAGGAGTGACAATTTGTGAATATGGAGCGCATAAACCTCCATATAGGTTCCCCCCAATAACAGTGATGCCATCAGTGACTCAAGAGGCAAGTCACATTATATATATATATATATATATATATATATATATATATATATATATATATATATATATATATATATATATATATATATATATATATATATACATATATATATATATATATATATACATATATATATGTATTATAAATGAAGCACGGTTGTAGTCTATTATATCACATGCAAGCGAGGAGTTTAAACAACAAGCATACTAAACAGAGTTATTTCAGGGGGCACTCAAACGTAATGATTACACATTATGGAATTTAGCTTTTTGTGGGGTCCCGCCCTCTCACTTTTTTTTTTACCTTTTTGTTATTTTAACAGTTGCAGAATATACATTAGGACAACACAACACACATGTCGGTGACACATTGACAAAAACAGTGCAGTCCAGTACAGCCTGCAGTCAAACTAAAACAATTGGAAGAATAATCTACATTTGGGGGCTGACTAGCCCCTTCAGGTCCGACATATAACTACACAGCCCCAGTTGAAATTTGAGGAACAACATGCAAAACTGCACCTGCATTGCGTTTTGAGTTATGTTACCTAATCAAACTAATAACAACCAAAGGAACCTAATACTGTTCACAGAAAGTAGATCGACAGCAGTGGTAACATAGACCCATTGTGTGCTCCTCTCCGCCCGGACCCTGGGACACAAGAGGAGTGGTGAGCAGAGTGAACCAGGTAAAAAAAAAGGGGGGGGGGGCTTGCTTCAAGAGAAGAGAAGAAGGGTGGGCAAGGAGAACGAAGAAAGACGAAAGGGGGGCAAAAGGTCACTGGGGCCTAGTCCAACGGAGTCAGCACTACACCCCACCATCAGGCGCAGACATTGGCAGATACACCAAATAAGGTTATGGGGTCCAAACCTATGCGTCCACTGAGTGCGCCACTGAATCCATAGCCAGTGAGGGCACAGATCGTGGCAGCTTGGCCACCAAACCTTCTAACATATCACCTCATATATTCCCGGTCTCTCTCCACATTCTCATCCATGTGCACCAATCTCAACCATTGCTCCTCTGCTACTCCCCATTCACACGTGTCTGTCTATCATCTGTCCAATGCAGGAGGACAAGTACACGTCCAATGGATAGCCAGGCGCCGCCTCGCTGGCACCAACCCCAAGAGAGCAAGCCTGCATTTCATCTGAGTCCCTTATTTTGGGGTTGATAACACTCCCAGCAGTGTTAAATGAATATAGATATGCACTGCACATTATTGGGATGAAGAAGGGCTACCTGGCTCTAGAGAATGTGTGCCCTGCCACAAGTTCATTCATGTTTGGACTATAGTTTTTCGATTTCTTGCCTGAACACACATGACAATCATACAAGTGTAGTGAATGCCTTTCTGTGACACGGATTAAGAATCAGAAAAGTGCTGACTGGTCTGGAGGGGCACACCATCGGCACTGTCCGAACTGAGTGAAACTGATATCAGCTAGCCAGGTTTTAGAGGACAGTGGTGGAAGTGATAAGATTATAATGGCAGGACAGGCCTTTTTTTATTTGTTGCTGCCAGAGAAGGTTGGTTACTGACTCCTCCATCAATAGTTACATTGGTCTACCGGTCCCCTTTAGTCGGATCCTTTCCCAATGCATGTGAAAGATGTATGTTGTGTGTTCAAACATTACTATGAGGTGTAGAGTGTGTCTGTGTGACACATGTGGCTGTAGCCACTTTCTTACATCCACGTGATATTAAGAGAGAGGGCTGTATTGAGACTCAGACAGTATTGTAAATTGCATTGCTCCTCGAGGACATTCGAGGTACCTTTGCAATGGGTAAGGATTTTTGGGAGAAGAGAGGAGACAGGTGATCCCTTTGAACCTAGGGAGTTTCCCCCTTCCCATTGTTATGTTTTTTGCATTTGTATGGTGTACAACTTACCAATGAGGGTATCATAGCCCTGAAGATGGAGCTGTATCGGCTGAGCCACAATCGGGCTATTGAAGAGCCAGAATTTCAGTTTCTTGTAGATTTTGTGGCTGAGGGGAGGCTCTGATGCACAGGGTAGGTTTTACCAGATGTAAAGAGTGAGTTAAAAGAAGACACAATCTCTGTATTTGGTTCTGCGTATGGGGGGGTTGTGTTTGAGTTAGAATCCAGATAAGCAGCTGTGTCTGGTAAGTTTATGGAAGTGTATGCAGTTGTTGAAGTGCATGGGGCCAATGTTGTCGAAGGATTAGTATGTGTGCGTGAAGAGTACTAGTTTATGGATTGGGAGCCAGTGAAGCTCTTTAAAGTGTGTATTGATGTAAGTAGAGGTTGGATACTGATTGTGAGCCTTGCCACCAAGTTTTGTATGGTCTGGAGTCTTCTGGTCATTTGAATGTTGATTCCAGCAAAGAGTGTGTTTCAATTGTCCAGTTTGTTGAGGTGGGGCTTGAGTAATGGTTCTGCAGGTGTTGATGGGCAGCCATTTGAAGATCTTCTTGAGGATCATGAGTGTGGAAGCAGGAGATGGAGACTATGTTCACTTGGTTGGTCATGGTGTGTTGACTGACGATTACCATTCAGAGGTTCTTTTCATGGGTACCAGGAGTGGTGTGGATCCAAGTTCAGCAGGCCAAGAGCAAGGCGTCTTTGCCAAAAGTTACTACTTTATTCTTGCCTGTGTTGTTTCTGAGGTAGTTGTTTGTCATCCATCTGGTGACTTTGCTTATGCAGGCACAGAAATGTGTCTGTCTGTTTCATGTCTTGTCGGAGAGGGAGAAAATGAGCTGGGTGTTGTCAGCATTGGAAATGATGCTGATTTAATGATCATGGACGATGCTGGTGAGTGGGGGCATGTAGGCATTGAATAGATGTTATCAAAAAACAAGATCAACCCTTATGCCCATGCAAACTGGCTATTTATGTATTAACTTAAGACAAATTCATACTATTACAGATATAGTCTGTGTTGATTTATCAAAAAAGAATGATGGTGGGACAGAGCACGTCGGCTTAGAGTATACAACTGTAAAAGTAGCCAGAACAAATGTTTTCTTTTAACTTAATTTAGCCAAATCATGTTTTTTATTTTGTTGTGATACAACAGTAAAATTACAGAAGATTTATTTCCATATTTTATACATTTACTTTTTACTTTTTGTTGCGACGCTTCAGATTTTGTCAGTGATCTTCTTGAGAAGAGGAAAAGAAAGTGACATAACCATAACCTAGATATAAGTGGCAATAAAGTTTGCTTGTGACTTCAGCTTGACAAGGATTGAGTTTGCTACTTGAGTAGGGATTCAACCCCCACCCTCCTCCACCAGTAACCTAGTTTCTTACATTAATATTTACTCTGTTTTTCTAAATTGGATTTTTCTCATGTTGTATTTTAGCTTTATTGCTGTCTGAGTGCTGCATAAGTATTTTACACATCGCCCCCAAATTAAGCTTGACTGCTTTTGTGTCAAGCTACCAGAGGGTTAAGTTTAGGTTTATTTAGTGACTTTTGTGTTTTTATCCTAACAAGGATTGTGATTATTACTTAAGTGGGCTCCAACACCTCTCACTTAATAACCCCAATTTCCAAAAAACGCAGCATGTCAGGGAAAATAATTCTGTGTCTGTCAGAAAAGAGCATTTCAGGAAAACGGACAGCATTACTACACATGCGTATAAGTTCGGTAGCATTTGCAGATAAATAAATCTGGGCGTCAAATTCACAAATCATAAATTATTTGAGCAACAAGCTAGGAATCTTGTTCGACTGCCCCCACGCAGGGATTTTATTGTCGGACTGGCTGGAGCGCTTCCCCACATATGGAAACATGAGGAAAATGGCATCATTATAGACACGAATTTCAACAAATTCTAGAGAACATTCTAGAGCGCAATATTGGTCACTGTGCCATATTGTTCATCTGAAATGTGGCAAAAATCACAAATGACACTATAAACGATGCATGGCTTACTCTACCTAAACCCAATGTCAAATGTTAGGGTGTGTAAAGTCGAAGTTTCGGCTAATATGTTTGCAAACTGTCAAATCCAAAAAGTTGCAATTGTTGCATTTCCAACTCTGACCAATTCACTTCCCGAGAAATTCCTAATTGGTTTTGCTTGCTAAATTTTCTCATGAGGGATCTGGTCACAAAAAATTTTTTTCTGTCTGTTTTTGTTGTTGTTGCTATTTGGCTTCCTTCGCAGAGTCCACGAATATTACAACATTAAAAAAAAATTCTAATGAAGTTTGAAAGGAGTACACTTATCATACCCCTAGGTTTAATATTCTTTAAGGACCAGATTCCACTTCTATGGTGATCACCAGCAACATATTTTGCCCCTGCTGTTTGACTGAAATTACTTTTGAAGAAAGCTCTTTAAAGTACCTCCATGACGTCATGAACATCCAATCTGGTTCAGAGGCGCAACTAGAGCCAAATTTCGGGGGGGGGCTAAGAAAAACTTTCGGGGGGGGGCTGAATCTTTAATCAGTAGGCAGAGTGGAGCTGCAGGGCCTCCAACAAGGGGTGAAACAACAGCAAGGCCTAATTAACATTCAAATGGTCTTTTAAAGACCTGTGAAACGTTCGGGTGTGGCTGTGTGTGTGCTCGGGATCTGTCTCATCCCGGGCTGCCACACACGACGGGGGGGGGGGGGGGCTGAAGCCCGGTGAGTCCAATGGGTGTTGCGCGCCTGCTCTGGTTCAGAAAGATTTGTCACCCACACGTCAGTCACACTGATCAAATGTTTACAAAATGTCACCTCACAAAGCGGTATGGAAGAGACCAAATTGAATCCTGGAGGACACAGAGCGGAGTCGTACAAAGCTATCTGGAAAGTAAATATATATATTACGTTGGTATATTCCAATCATGCATTGTGGCTTTTACTGGGCCTTAGTAGCCCTATTTATGAGACCGTAAAGTGGTGCCACTAAGAGACTACTCAGAACACAAAGATAAAGGTCATAACTATAATCACGTTGATATTTTATTTATTAAAAGTTTTATAGCGCCAATAAAACTAAAGTTATCCAGGCGCTCATACTCTTACCATACTGGAGCATCCAAACAGCCAGATCGAGTGCCCTGCCCCCGACAATCTAAGCACCTGGACGTCCCTGCTGTTTCTTCTCGAAGATTTTCGAATCTTTCCATCGAGCTCAACAGTCACACCATCTATCTATCGACCATTAAGAGTAGCTCGCTATCACGATAATGAAAGGTTGCGCGCCATTTCAGACTGGATTGGCACCTGTGACATGCATGCCCGCGCTGATCTCTTGAACAGGCCCTCACTGCACCAAGGTCTGTCAGGCTAATGCTACCTTCATGGATCTAATGGGAGCATCAGACGAGCGATGGTGGCATCTCTGAGCTATCATGGACAAGGATGCAGGCCAGAAGGTGCCAGTAGGAGCTGATGTATTCTGTATCAACTACAAGGCCGCTCTGTGCTGCCTTCAGCTGCATTACCATGGTTTTCTACTGTGTTCTCTAAAGACAGCAGCATTATTCTCAGTGGAATGCAGCTTTGTTTTCTATAGGCTTTCTGTCTTCTCTCTTGACTGCAGCTGTGTTATCTTTGACTGCACTTGTCTTCTTTCAGGCCTACAGCTGCGTTACATTTGGGGTGCAGCTCTCCCTGCGGACTGCCACTATGTCCGCTATCATCTGGGCCCGTAGGAGTCCTCACAGTAGAGACTGTGGTGGACTCAAATACTGTGGTGAGGCTGAGCCTTCCCAATTTTATACTGATCTCTCAGACACTAGATGAGATTTAGTGGCTGGTCTCTTGAAATTCTTATTGTGGGAGCAGAGTCCTTTGACGTACCCACTCCTCTCTCCTGATCTTTGTCAGAGGCAGTCTGCCCCAGCAGAGGTGGCACCAGAATCGATGGATGCACAACACCGCTCTTGGATGCAGCTTCAGGGTCACACCTGGGTGTCAGATTTACTGATGTTTGCTACCAGGAGGATCAACGGTCTACGCCTCCCATCTTTTATGATTCTGTGTTTCTGTAGTGTGTGCCCTATCACACCCACCATCTACTCTAAACACTGTGCCCATGATCCGCTGACTAGCTCCCTTCCCGAATCATAAAAGCCTTTGATATGCACAAAGGATGCTCTGCTTCTTTTCGCTCTTCTCCCTTCACTTTATCCTTTTCCCAGGCCTGATGGATGTCAGCAATCCACATCTCCTGTCTGGGTCGGCAGTACACAACTCTATCTTAGGTCTCCTAAGCTCTTGGCTTCTCAATTGAATCCTATAGACCTCCATGTTGTGTACCATAGTCAGGTACACACAAAAGCAACACATTATGTACAGGTAGTCACATGTTGTAAGGTGTAACATACTTTCACCATATAGGCAAAGGCGAGTTAAATGCACAGCATTAGAACTTTACAGGTGTGGGCCTCTAGGCACCACTCAGGGAAGCAGGTTAAAAGACCAGTTTGCACTACTAAATACTGTAATATACAAAGCTGGTAGGCTGCCACCACCTCACTCATGCTATTTAACCCCTGCAGTGGCAGTAGATCTTTACCACTATGTGGGTAGCACTTGGTGCACCCCTCCCAGTCTAACCAAATCACAAAACCATGAGCCAGGCCTAGGCCATGGTGCACACACGTGATCTGAAACCAAAAATCTGTATCTGGGTTCTGGGTATGGGTGCAACTGGGGCACTCAGGGCAGGGATGCAAATCCGCCACCGTGCAGGGGACTTTTCCATCCCACATCCAACCTCCTCCATCTGGACTGCAGTTGCGTTCCATAAAGACCACTACTGTTTTCGCTAAGGATTTCTGCAGTCTCTACTGTCGACTGTAGTTGACTTCTATATGATGTCTTATCTTTGGACTGTAGCTGTCCCCTCTGTGAGCTGCAGTTTTGAACTAAGTGGACTGCAGGCGTGATTTGTTAGGGCTGCGCCTGATTTCTACGCGGAACAGTGCTATATGAATTGCATCAGTAGATGACCTGCTGCTGTCTTCTGAAAGCATTGAAGCAGTTTCTGTAGGGTGCAACTGTGAACTATAGAGACTGCAGCTAGATTGTGTGGACTACAGCTGTGTCCTCTGTGGAATGCAGCTGTTTTCTGGTGGAACCACAGCTGGGCTTTAGAGGTACGACTGCAATGAAATGAAAAGTCTAAGGGCAATCCCACCCCATATTTATGAGCTCCTCACTAGTACTGCCGCAGCCAGATGGAACAGTCCACATCAGATGACGCGTGGTTTTGAGGTCGCACTCATTTGCCTCCCACCAATAGGCATCGCCGCCCACCGGAAAGGACCATCCCCCGAAGCGCCCGCAGGTGAGCCAAGCCGAGGAGCCTCCCACGCACTGGAAATGAACCGAGCCCTGAGCCAGCTCCTTCGAGGACGTAAAATACAAACACAAAATGAAGAGCGCAGAAATGCAATCAGCATTAGGAGCGCATTAAAATCCCGCTCCCTTTCCAGATGGCTGGGAGATTTCTCCCAGGTGGTAAATATATTATTAGGAACTCATTTCGGCGTGAAATTGACTATTCAAAACACAGGCAGAAGTTAATATATTAGCCCAGGCTGTCTGCAAACTCGCGTTACAGGAAATTTATTTTTGCTTAATATAAAGTCAACATTATGCACGTTGCCCAAGCTGCTAAAGGCTCCTCCGACCGACACATGTTCCGATGTCAGCGAGGCCGTATTTCCCAGAGTACGGGGAGCTATTATACTGGTTTATAGCGAAACAGCGGGCGTCCGTAAGCGGGGCTTCTGGAGTTGAAAAATTCACTCAATGCGGGGAGGATTTGGATAAATGCCATCAGTGAACTGAAAAAAGACACCAGTGTTGGATTTCCTGGTGCAACCAATTATAGGGCAGTGGGCAAACTCCCCTGTCTTGACAACACGGTGGTATTTTGGGTGTGCAATGCATGCTTTTTGAGGAGTATGTGGGAAAGGGGGCACCCCGGGACCCCATTACATATAGAGTGCTCTTTCCCTGTTTGCGCCACAGCGTACCTTCAAATAGGTGCGCTGTGTGCAGCGCAGTACCCAAAGAGGCTGTGCTGCGTTGCGTGACAGGGAGAGTTCAGGCGTGCGCCATATTCACAGAGATGTGGCACTCTCCTCCCCTCTCCCTAGTGCCGCCGCTGACTTCAGCTACCATGTGCCAGCTCATCACCTTAGCGCCATTGCACCAGGGCGTGGGCCTGAGCCTGCCATAGGTTTTGTACTGGAAGGGCAACATCCAGGCACGGCCCGTGCAGGGCGTTATACTGGGGCGGTGACGTCAGGCGGGGGAGGGTCAGGGTGGGGGGTTGTAAAATGCAGGATATGGACCATTACAGTTAAGTACCGAAAAAAAAAAAAAAGAATTTTGTTGCCCGCGCTGCATCACATTTGGTGATGCAGGGCAGGTAACGATTTTTTTTTTCGGTACTTACCTGTAATGGTCCATATCCCGCATTTTACAACCCCCCACCCTGACCCTCCCCCGCCTGATGTCACCGCCCCAGTATAACGCCCTGCACGGGCCGTGCCTGGCAACATTCCAGTACAAAATGCTACACGTAGACACACTTCAAAGCTTTTCCTACTTTGAATGTGTGCTGCACAGTGCAGCACGCATGCAAAGTATGAAAAACAAGAAGAAAGGACAACATTTCTCCATTAAATGCCTGCTTTCCGGTGGCGTTGATTTTGGCGATAACCCCTGTCTGCCAATGTTAGTAGATAGGGTTTAGCGTCAAAATGCATGGGTGGTTGCATGGGAATGACCCTGTACCACCCATTTAATGCCCCATTATGTAAAGTCATGCAAAGTAGCATATTGCACTGCTTAGAGTTCATTTTCCATACAAACTAACGCAAATGACAATTTGCGTTGGTCTTTTAATCCCACAACAGGTTGTGCATTGAAAAAGTAATGCAAAACCAATGCTAAACCTTTGAGAATCTGGCCCTCTGCCACTAGGGCAGCTGTAAACTCGTGCTACTGTGGGGGCTGCGAATTTTAGGGAAATACATAGCGGCTACTTCGCAGGTGCTCCGTGTTTTAATATGCATGCGGCAAGCCACCTGCACTTTAAAGAGGGGAGAGAGATCCCCTTGCAGGTGGGTGCACCCACGTGTGAGGGGATGTCTGGGGTCCATAGGATCCCCTTGACCCCCTCTAGAGGGCTGCCATCTGGGGGCCACCTTTTTGTGGCACGCTGTCAGTGACAGCTTCTTAACCTCTGCGTCCATAATACGGCGTGGGCACAGAGGTAAAGTGCTTCCCTCATTTGTATGGCAAGACATCTGATTTTAAGGTCTGAATGGTGCAACAAAAACGCACAGCTATGCTCGAAGACAAAGATTGGACTTACCAACTAAAGTGGTATCAGCATGTCTTGTGTGTTTTAGGCAATAGGACTGAGAGGAAGCAAGGGTGGAACTAAATCCCTTTGATCTTTTAACAGATTTTGTATAACGCTACAAAAAAAATCTCCCACTTGACACTTTTAATGGATTTTAAGGAAACGTCACTGTAACAAAAATGAAATATTTTGCTGCTTGGCAAAGAAGGGATTCACCAATAATTGGGGCACTAGGAAGATGGGTGTGTTTCAAGTTTTAAGGGAATGGTGGTATTGAAGGAGGAAGGAGCTGGGGTGGAGGGGTGTAAATTATGTGCTTTTTATACCGTAAGGATTTTAAATATTCGTACAGTTAATAAACTTACTTACTTACTTACCCTCATTTGCATAGGACCACGCCCCCATGCACACACGGGAATGCCCTCTTGGGATAGTGCTGGAGCACCATATGCCAGCGCTATCTGTGTCATAGAAGGGTCCGCACAAGCGTCTGTGGCCCCTTCTATAATTCCAAAATGCCAGGTGGGAGGAGCATACAACTGGCTCAAATGCCCATTGCAGCCCAGGGGCACTTCTGAAATACGGGTCTAGGTTTCGCATTCCGGTGGTTGATGGTTGTTGGTTAGGGTTGAGCTAAGACACATTGTAGAGTAAGTATGGTGCATGTTATGAGTGCAGTTGCACCCTTTACAGTGAATCTGAGTACAGTTGCACCTTTTAGCTATCTATGACAGTCTGTGTCTTGCTGTCCACTCCTAGCAGCCAAATCACTTCTGGAAATCGTGCCTGACAAAATTCATCAGGGTGCAGGGCGGGTAAATTGTGATTTATCTGTTTATTTATCTGCAGCATTTCTAGTGTTGCAAGCAGACACACTGTACACAGGAACAATCAGACCACACAAGAGAACAACAGTTTTGATGGTTAACATTGAGCAAAAAATAGGACTGAGACTTTCGTGTGGGATACAGGCAAGGATGTACAGTAGGGTGAACAGCCAAGACAGGCCCGTATTATGCCTGTTTTAACAGTTACACTTCAGTTTTCATGGGCGAGCGTGAGCAGCACACCAGGGACAGGCATAAGATTTGGGCATTATGGTGATAATACAAACAGCACATTGGACAGTTCCCTCAAATTGTAGCTGGGATAGTGGTACCAGGCAGGATGAAAGACCTACAGGAGGAGAAGGAGCAAGTGGGGGAGGCAGTGGGGTGTGGGCAATGGATGGGCGACTGCATTCAGCAGTCTTGGATGCTTAACCCAAGCAAAGTGCCTCTACCGTGACAGCGGAGAAGTCTAGTGTGAATGCTGCATTCCACAAGATCTTCCATTGTACCTCTCCTGTTCTTTGCTGCAGCTCTACTTAATACATAGGTAGGCACTTGTTGATGAAATCCTGCCTCTCAGAGCTGAAAATGCATTTTCGTACAGTGTGAACTCTCTCACAGGTTTGTATTAGCTGGTCCATAGGAAACACATCCTTCCAAACCCCATGAAAGAAGGTCTCCATATATTTTACAGGTTGTCGAGCAAGTGGCAGATTGGTTGCCTCTGTGGAATGCGGTAAATCTCATCCTTCACTGGCTTTACATGCAGCAGTGCTTAAGTTAGACAGAGTCTGATTGCAGCTTTCTTGCACATGCCTGGTAAGGACCCATAACCTTGAACATCGGACTTCTGAGAGGTTAAGAATATGTATTCACTCTCTGAAGATTATCTTGCTCAACTCAATGCTTTTTTATTCTTATCTACATCTACAAAAGGACGAACAAAGTTGATAGGTTTTTGGTATTTTTTTGTGTGACTTTTGCAAAGTTCCATGGAGGTTCTTGCAGCTTTCTATACTTTGAGAAGTTTATTTTGGTTCTGGACATTCACATGTAATTGTTACTTTAACATACATTTTCTTTAATGCAAAAAATTCGTAGATCTGTAGAGCTATACTTTTCCAAAAACATTTAGGCCTGATTTGAATTTTGGCAGTAACCCATCTGTTAAACTCCAAATCAGGCTCATAATCAGCGGTGGCTCCTCCGCAATGGCGGAGGAGCGTAGCCACACTGCCTGTCTCAGAGCCAGCAAGTGTAAAATAAAACAATGTTCTTACATCATTTTATTTTGCATTTACCAGCTCTTAGCCAGCATTGTAGGGAGGGGCGGGCCTAGGAATGGCGGCGGAGAAGGTGAGTGATACATGCACTCCACTCCCTAAGTGCTCATGTGTGTTTGGCCTGCGGTATCAGGCCGACCAAAACACACATGCGCACTTAGGTTTTCAGCAGCTCAGCTGCATTGAGCAGCCGGGCTGGAGAAACCCCCACAGACTCTCTGGTCTATGCTGCGTCTCCAACCCGCCTGAGTACAGCCGGGTTGGAGAAAGCTAAGTGCGCATGTCTCTACCCCTCCTGCTACCTCCCTCCCATGGGTCGGGCCGGCCCTGCGCATGCTGGCTCAGACAGCAGCTGAAAAATAAAAAAATTGTTTAATATTGTTTTATTTTTTATCCTGCTGGCTCTGAGCCAGTGGGGCGACGCTCCACCGCCATTGCGGCAAGTCTCCCAATGAGATATGAAGTGTTCCGTGGTTTCCATACTATAAAATATCTTTTACTGTGCCCCTTGTGAAAAGTGTCAGACAGCTAACGCAGAGAAAGTTGCTAATCTCATGTTCAAGGGACACAGGGCAAGAACCATTCTAAAAGCAAAAGCAGCACTAGGATCAACACCCTTGGGAAGAGACCTACACACGACGCCAGTACTCGCTCCTTAGTTTACAATGATCTAAAAGCGGCCCCATTCATCACCCCAACTCACAGCGTGTGCCTGGCAGACACAACAGCACGCTCTCCTGGCCGAGGTGATAACATTCTAAGGGTCTAGTCCGAACAGCCTTTTCTTTTATGCATTCCTCCTCTTTGGGAATCCTACCGCAAATTAGCATACAGTGAAGCTCGGCAGCGGGAGCATTGATATTGGCGAATGCTCTTTGCTCGTGTGATTTGTTCGCTTTGCCGGTTGTGGTGAATTGAGCAGTTTCACCTCTTTGTCTTGCTCCCAGGCACACAAAGACCTCTTGCATCTGCGGTACAAACAGCCCCGCTTCATGCGGCTTCAAAAGCTATAATAGTATTTGACAGGCTGGTAATTCGATTTTTACCACTACTCATCTTCTACATTTTTCTTTTATTAATGTACATTTTCCAGCTTGCTGCACAGATTATCTTTCACAATTCTATTCCGCTTTTCAGTCATTCATTCAAGGGTAGTCGGCTGCCGCCCAGAGTCGAGAGAGGACAGAGAGCGAGAGAAAGAGAGAAGCGACAGAGGGAAATAATTGGGCTGCGGAAGAAAGAGAGAGGGTGTGAACGAGAAATAGCAGCTGTGGGCGAGGGTAGAAGAAAGATGGATTGACAGAAAGTTAGAAGAGAGAGATTGGAGCCTAGAAGACAAAAGGAAACGAGAGAAAAGAGGAGCGTGTGGGGAAGAATTGGGAAAGAGGGAGGGTGTGAAATAAAGAGAAATCGAAAGAAAGAACCAGAGAGAGACAGTGTGTGTGGGAGAGAGGAAATAATTGGACAGAATATGGAAGAGGGGGTGTGAGGAAGAAATAGCTAGCTGCGGGCTTGGGGAGAAGAGCGGTGGATCGCAAGGAAGAAGGTAAAAGAGAACGGAGCAAAGACGGTAAAAGGAAATGAGTGTGAGAAAGACAGAGAGGCACGAGTGAGAAAGAGAAAGACATAGAGCACAAGGTGAAAAATGTGAGAAATACATCTGGGGCCGTATTACAGATGGTCTCCCTGTGACCAACGGACTTTTGCGCCCGCTTTGCGCGCCCCCGGGGCACTTTGGTATTATTGACGCTTCTGCGTCCCCTTCTATAATACCGATTGTGCTGGCGCACTTAAAGTGCCAGCGCTATCAACAGAGTGTGTTGCCTCATTTGCATAGTGGCATGCCCTATTCAAATGAGGGAATTTCTTTGACTCTTCTCCCGTGCCGTATTACAGACGCGGGCGCAGAGCCAAAAAAACAGCTGCTCCGTGTTTTCACATGAATGCCCTACCCCCAGGGACGATTCAGAAAAGGGGGTGGTGATGAACAGAGTGTACCCCCAGGGAAGCGCAAGTTCGTGTCTGCCCTGGGGGCAGCGCATACACCATTATCACTGTTGCGACCAACGTACCTTTTGAAAGGTGCATCGAGCACAAGCAGTGATATTGTATCGTATCGTAATCGTAAGGGATGCTTATAAAGCGCACTGACACCATGGGTTTCCTGGCGCTGGTTGGAAGTAGAGGAGGCAGAGAAATTAACCAGATTGGGGAAAAAGCCAAGTTTTTAAAGATTTACGAAAAAGTGTCAAAGAGTTAGAAATTTTAAGGGAGAGGGGGAAAGAGTTCCAAAGCTTGGGGGCCAGGTATGCAAATCTCCGGCCCCCGGATCTGCAGAGCTTATAAGAGGGAACAGTCAGGAAGTGAAGATGGGAAGATCTCAAATTGCGGGACGGGCAATAGGGTCGGATGAGAGATTTTACAAAGGTGGGACAGAGACCAGCCAAAGATTTGAAAGTGAGGCAGCCGATCTTGAAGGCTGCCCTAGAAGCAACAGGGAGCCAGTGGAGTTTGACGAGAAGGGGCTTGGCAGATTGCCACTTGGGGATCCCTAAGGCCAGTCTCGCCGCCTGATTTTGGACCACCTGTAGTCTGCCCACCGATGTTTTAGGCAGACCATGGTAGATCGAGTTGGAAAAATCCAGGCGGGAGAGGACGAGGGCCATGATGACCTGCAGGAGGGCATCGGGTGTCAAAAGATATGCCACTTTCCTGATCCTGCGCAGTTGGTAGATGCAGGACGAGACCACGGTCGCCACCTGCGGCCCTAGGGATAGAGCGGAGTCGATAGTGACCCCCAGGCTCTTCACCGAAGCCGCAGGGGTGGGAGAAGGGCCCAATTCCACCGGCCAGAATTGGGGCCCCCAGAAAGTGGAGCTCCTACCAGGAAGGAGGAGCTCCGTCTTACCGGGGTTCAACTTTAGCTGGTTATGGCCCATCCACTGGAGAATATGGGACATAGCTGACTGAAAGTTGGGAATAGCAGAGGGGGAATTAAGAGGGAAGATAAGCTGCAGGTCGTCCGCGTAATTAAACACGGTGACGTCCCACAGCCTTAGAGAGAGAAGAAGGGGGCGAAGATAAAGATTGAAAAGAAGAGGAGACAGAGAAGAACCCTGGGGGACCCCACAGAGCAAATGCTCTCTAGGAGCCCTGAAAGCACCCAGGCTTAGGGTCTGAGACCTGCCCGTCAGGAAGGATCTGACCCAGGCCAGAGCCAGGCCCTGGATGCCAGCCTGCTCGACACGGCGGAGAAGGATGTTGTGATCCACCGTGTCGAAAGCGGCTGACAGATCTAACAATACCAGGGCCTGGGGGGTGCCCCTGTCAACACCGTCCCTCAGGGCATCCAGCACGGCCAAGATCACTGTCTCCGTAGAGTGGCCGGGTCTGAAGCCAGCTTGGTTGACCTCGAGGAAGTTGGAGCTCTCGATAAACTGTGAGAGACAGGTGGTGACGTGGGCTTCCAGGATTTTTGAAAAGAAAGGTAGAAGGGAGATGGGGCGGTAGTTTGCCGGAGCGGCGGGGTCAGCCCCCGGCTTCTTCAAAAGAGGCACCAACACGGCCTCCTTGAAGGAGCCCGGCACCGTCCCGGAAGAAAGGGAAGAATTTAGCAGGGGGAGGATACAGTCAGGTAGAGTATGACAGATGTCCCTCAGAATAGAGGGAGGGCAGCAGTCATCCGGGGATCCCGACTTGATGCGGGTGGCAAGAGTGGCCAAAGAGGTGGGGTCTAGGAGAGGGAATTGTGTAAAAGAAGAAGTGTTGTGGGGAGGGGGAACAGATCCAGCGCCAGGAGCCATAACAGGGATGGTGTCCTTAATCAGTGCGATTTTTTCAACGAAAAAAGTGCTGAGGGCATTACATGCTTCCTGTGTAGGGGCCTGAGTGGGAAGCGTCCTGGGGTCGGAGGTGAATTCATTAAGGATTTTAAAGATTTCCTTAGACTGGCCAGGAGCAGATGAAATTTTACCAGAGGCATAGGTTTTTTTGGCAGCCAGAATAGCAAGTTTATACCCATT
Organism: Lissotriton helveticus; assembly: GCF_964261635.1. NCBI lineage: Eukaryota > Metazoa > Chordata > Amphibia > Caudata > Salamandridae > Lissotriton > Lissotriton helveticus. Next base: position 1,288,585,049 of record NC_136061.1, read on the forward strand.
GCGGGCAGCCACGTAGGCGTCTCTGCTCACAGGGCTGTAGTCTCTCCTCCACTTGCGCTCAAGCTGGCGAAGTTCCAGATGGAGGGCTTTTAGGTGGGGGGTAAACCATTTGTGGGAGTTACTGTGCCGGGATTGGGGGAACTCAGTGAGGGGAGCAAAGATGTCACTGGCTGTAGTAAGCCAGTCTGCCACGAGGCCGTGGAGCTCGTCGATACCAGTGTCATTAGGTGGCAGAGGATAGGTTTGGGACAGGTGAACCAGTAGTTTGGAGGGATCGACAGCCTTCCACTTGCGGGCCCTGCCATTCTCCCGTGGGGGGACCTTAATCTGGCCGACCGCTGAGAAGGTGGTATCGATCAGGCAATGGTCCGACCACACACAAGGTGTTATTAGTGGGCAAGAGGACGTGACTCCGTGGGTCCAAACATGGTCGAGGATGTGGCCACCCTTGTGGGTGGCAGACCTGACTAGTTGGTTGAAGTTCAGGTTTGAGAGACCCTCGAACAGTTCGGAAGCATGTGGGCCGGCGTCCACGTGTTGAAACCAGTAATTAAAGTCCCCAATGATGATGATACGGGACGAGCAGGTAGCAATACTGGTTAGCTGATTGATGAATATTGTGCAATACGGCCCCTGATCCGCTGTATCTCAAACAGGTTTTGGTCCTTTCATTGCCTCTGGGATAATGTAGATCTCTGTCCAACCCCTCATAATCAATGACGTAACTCAATGAGAGCTAACAGCAAAGCACTGGTACTTCTAGTGGCCCGGATCCTGGCATTGAACCTAGAGTTAAGATGTTTTTCTTCACCCTGAGGGCAAAAATGGGGAGCTCAATAGAGAACCATCTCAGCACCTGCTTTTTAGAACTGCTTGTGCTGAGCACTGGCAGGACCCGGCCCACGTAAAACCCTATGAGGCCTGTTTTAACTCTTATGTTGCTACACACAAGGGGTTGGGGGTTGGGGAAACGAAACACACTTTGGTACATCCCTTATTCATTGATTATCAACCATGAGTACTCGGCGGGTATAGTAACTGGTGAAGCAGTGGTGTTATCCAGTGGTGAAACAGTGGGGGTTTCTGGGTACAGCATAAACAAGCATGATGTGTGACTACCTGACTGTAATTTGCATGATTGAATTAAAAAAAGCATGAGGTATGCAATTTTGCATTTCACCACGTATGTGTGTGCAGTGTCACCCCACCATTTTACAAGAAATGCACAGTAGAGCAACTAAATCAAATGCTTTTCAATATTGTTGTTGTTTATACTGCAGATCCTAACAATATATGACTGGTAACTGATGTACCCACAGGATAATCAGGTTGAGAAAAAGGCCTTCTTTTATTCTAAAGATTAACAGCTTATTGAGGCCTGTCCATACAGAGAATTATTGTCTTGGTCCTGACGAAGCCCACAGCACCTCAGAGAGGGGCAAGCAAGGGGTTGAACCATATTGACTGTCTAAAAAAGTTGAATTATTTTTCTTCATTTCAATGATACCATAGGGATATGAATGAAGTTTTTTTGGTCCTACACAAAGTAATTTTAACAGCATCATATGTTTGGATTAGAGGTGACTGGAAAAACCTTTCCTCCATTTATTTGTATCCATACTATACCGCCCTCATAAGCCCTCAGCTTTTGAGCACTGCAAGAGCTCCTCTGTTAAACAGGGTTGTACCTCATGCTGATAGCTACTGTTATCAGCATGAGGAGGTGCCCTTTGATGAAGCATGCCACCAAAAGATGGGTGAGGGCTACCATCCTTAAAAAAAGGATTCATTTTCAAACTTTCCTGTGACAACACCAATGCTTCACTAGTTTTTATACCGGCCAGATACTCATGGTTGATATTAACTTTTTAGTGCCATGGCCACAACAATGACCACGCCCCTTAGCAGAAAAGCAAGCTTCAGAGGATATGTTTCTAAATTTTTTATCAAGCTCTTGCAAAGTCAATTTGCCTGTGTTTTATGTGACAGCACCTGCAAACAACGGCTGGCAGAAGTGATGTTTCAGAAAATAACTTGTGATGTATTCCTATAGGTTCTGTATCGATCCCCCTATTCCTGACCCTATTCTGGTTAACAAGTTAACTAGCAGCCATCCCATGAGGCAGAAAACCCCCATGATGCAGAAACCGTTATCTGATTAAGCCACACTACGGCACAGGAACGTGTTATCTGATTAGGTCATAACGCTTGCCATCTAATTAGACAAGCGATATTCCTCCAGCCCCTGATAAGGCATACGGAGTTCTCAAAACAAATCAAACCTATGACAGACCTGGGAAAAACCCTGCGGCCATTGTTTTGATTTCACCGAGAACTTCAGCAAAAGAATGTGCTAACGACCAGGTCGTATGACATCCTTATTGACGTATCTATGTCCATCCTTACGTCAATCTCGGCACCTTAAAGGTATAAATATTACCGATATTGCCCTATGCAAACACACGCGGTGGTGACGAGATCGGAGCAGCCAGACTTGCCGAAGCCCAGAGCAGAGCAGACCCCGCTGGCGCAGCCCCGCCTTCCTGACGCGCTGAGAACGAGACGCTGCTTTCTCCTGCCGAGAAATCCAGCTCCGGCGCTTCCGGGTAGCCCTCGCAGGCAGCCTGGAATATCGAGACCAGAGACGAGAGATACCATCCCTCATTCATCCTAGACTCCAGGTACAGAACTGAATAACCCCTCACAGAGAATTCTTGAGTCAGTCACTTGGCAAAACAAACTTAACTTAAACTCCTACTTTCTACTCCCGCCCACGTATTAGGCTTAGGTCAGGTACATCTGGGGTAGGCGTAGTTAGAAACACCAGTTGAGTACGATTAGTCAAATGTATATGTGTATGTATCTATTTTATCCATTTTAAACCATCATATGGCTTAGAAACCATATCAATGTTTTTACAGTATTATTTTATACTTCTGCTTGTAATGTATGCACTTTACTTAACCATAAGTATTGCAATAATATCGATCCATTTCTCTTGTATGAGAAAAGAGACTGATCAATAAATAACATCTTTTATTGAACACGCCCGTCTCTTCCTTTTCTCTACAATCTGGTGAGACTAAGAATGCACGTACTGACTGAGTAAAATAAGTCGTCTTTTGTTTTCACACGACTCTAGAGATACACTCTTGATTAGGGGAGAGCAAAGTTGTCATGTTCTATGGTTGTCAGAAACGAAATCCCTTCTTGTCTATCCAGGGAGGTTCAACTCCTCCTTGCCTATTCGAGAAAGTTTCTAGTGAACTCTGAGCTAGCTGGCAAACCCAAAACTTTAAGTCTAATATCGACAGTAGTAGACCTAGTTAACGTCTGGTCTAGGCCTATACTATTGAAGGTATTATTCCAATGCGCAGAGCCTATTGGGATAATAGGAACTACATTACATGGCGCCCAACGTGTTTGGATGGGCGATAAAACTAACGTAAGACATTTAGAGTAACTCAGTCGTGCTTTTTCACTCAGACCCCTTTTTCCCATAATACTCCAAAGACGTCTGGAGTGGGTGAACGGTAATATCCGCCAAACCTCGCAGGAGGAAACTCCTATGTATGGTCCTTGGTTTAGTCAACGTTGAAGGATACACTGTTCCAAAATATTGTGCATCTAATCTTTGTTTCCATAAGAACCTGATCTGCAAACAAACAAAATAACCTTCTGGACAGTACAATGTCAGACAATGAAGGAGAAAGAGAGGCAGTTAGAATAGCAACTGAACTCGCAGCAGCTGATAATGCACTGCAAGACGCTGACCCGGAGATAATACTCATCGCGGTCAACACAAGAAAATCTGTAACTTTAAAACTTATAGAAAATGGACTGACACCTAGAGGTGGCACGGTCATATTCGTAATTGAGGCACACGAATATCGGCAGACAGAGGTATTCTATTCATGGATACATTTTCCAGCAGCAAATGCTGTAACAAAGGTCTTCCACTATTACAAAACAGAGGAACCTCCTAATGAGTACACTCCTTTCGAGGAGGTGGAAGTACCACTTAAATTTCAAGAGCATCTGCTCTTATTTAATGGCGCCCTAAAACATAATAATCACATCACCAGGCTCGGTCCATTAGGTAGACCAGGAGCAACGTGGCCGGTTCTAGCCGGATACACACCACATCCAGACATCGATGGGATGTCTGCAGCAAACCTTTTAATACAACTAAAACAATTAATAATAATACATAGACAATTAGTCCAGTATGTAATGCGGACTTCAACAATCCAACCAGCAATTAAAATTCCACAGCTGACCCCTCATCAGGGGAACACAAATAAAATTACACCACAGAACATACAGTCCTGCCTAGGTAAAGTACCAGCTAAATGGGAACAAATACCATTCTGGTTAGCACAAAAAATCACCCAAATAGAGGCGGTGTTTCCAGACACCACCCCGTTAGAAAAACACAGGATTCTGACTATCTGTCTTCCAATGGGAATCGCACCACACGTGGAGGACTGTGACACTTGGGGTACAGTCTTTGCTTCCATCTACACAAAAACGCACGGTGTTCCATCCATTTCGGTAATACCAGATGTGCTAAAACAAATTCAAGACGAATACGGTCCAGAACCAGCTTTAACTCTTGGTATGAAATTACTGAAAGACTTCAAGCAGGTCTCGGATATATTATTAGCCAACATAAAGGGAGAAGCAGCAAACGTGGCGATCCGCCAGAGGTTAAAGGAGACAGATATAGCAGACCAACCAGCTGAAATTGCCAGAATTATAGAAAAATCCTATGAGGAACTAGGTAGAGATAGTTTAGGTGGAATACCAGTAAAACCACAACTGATTGAAAGTCCTGAAAAAATATTTTTTAATAATAATTCAACATCACAAAAAAAGAGCTGGGATGGAAACAAACAATCCAATCCTAAAGAAAAGAAATTCCAGTCCAGAGGAAGGTCTCCTCGGCGGAGAGAAAAATCTCCGAACCAAAGACACAGGTCACCCCAAAGTGACCCCTCTGGGAAAAGATATAACCTTAGAAATAGGGATAATATAAAGAAACCTGATAGATATCAAGACATTGATACACGTCCCTCTCAATCTTTTCAGACTTCCTCGCAGAAATCGGAAAGAAGAGGACGATCAGAACAAAGAGAAGAGCACGCCAAGTCCAAAGACAAGGAATCTGCTCATCTAAAAAAGAAACTACAATTTCCAAAAAAGAAGGTAGCCAGTATCAAGGTAGTAAACAATGCCGAGAATACTGAGGACACAACTGAAAAACGGAGAATGGGCTCAGACAATGCTAGACAGCGCAGCAGAAGTGAGCATAGCTCGCAAAGTCCTTATGAATCATCTGGAGACAGTGGACACGAATGAATATCTTCAAGTGGAAACTGCAGACACCAGAGTTAGCAAACCTCACAAAATATATGAAATAACTTTACGTATAGAAGGGGATAAGACTAGAAAAATAAGGGGACTATTTTGGGATAATCTCTCCAAGGGCTTTGACATCCTTCTAGCTGAAAAAGACTGGCCACCAGAGTTTGTCAGGGAGTGCCCTCATGGCGAAGAAATAATTATGCCTGCCTTCTCAAATCATATCCCAATTCATAAAAAATACACACTTGCCAGAAAGTGGGCAGTAGCTCAAGCTCCTGCTTTATATAAAAATCATGTAAGATGGGATGAGGACTCTCCTCCTCACAAAATCCAGTTAAAATCACAACCTACTGCACAAAGACAGTACCCAATTAAGCAAGAAGCTAAAAAACAGGTAAAAGAAATCCTAGATCAATTAGAATACCAGGGGGTGATTGAAACTTGCACCTCACAAATGAACAACCCTTTGTTTCCGGACTCCAAACCAGACAATTCATATCGTCTAGTTTTGGATTACCGACACCTTAACTCATGTTGCAAAACTTTTGCAGTGCAAAACTCGCATAGTGCTGCACTAATGAATAACATAGTGCGCAAAACAACATTAGACATCTCTAATGGATTCTTTTGTCAAAACATAGCACCAGAGAGCAGATATTTGTCTGCGTTCTCAATAAATGGCACTCAAAAACAATTCTGTCGGTTAGCCCAGGGGTACAAGAATAGCCCAGGGGTATTCTCAGCGAGAGTAACAGAGTTACTACAAACATATGATGACGAAGCATTATCTTATGTCGACGACATATACCTAACAGATGATGATTTGGATACTCACTTGAAGAGAGTGAACACCATAATACTTGGGTTCGCAGCAGAGGGTTACAAATTCAACTTTAAAAAATCTAGAATTGCCCATCTAACAGTCCTGTTCTTAGGATACGAATTATCAAGTGAAGGCAAAAGCCTGGCTGACAATTTCCTAGAGAAATGTGCCGTACTCCAAGCACCTAGAACACTAAAAAACCTACAGTCAATTCTAGGCTTCCTAAATTTCGGAAGAACATACATTGCAAATTACGCAGAAAGGGTCAAACCCCTTTATGATCTAATAAAACCAGATTTTAAAAGAACCAATTGGACTCAAATACACACAGAAATTTTGAGATCCTTACAAACAGACATGTTAATTAAAACAAAATTAGAAACACGTGATAACACACGCAATCTTGTGATTCGAGTCATCCCAGGAAGATGCGGATTCACATACCTGACCTCTAATGAGGGAGAAAAGGTACCAATTGCATTCAAATCACACTTGTACACTAAGGCTGAAATGAAATTTAGCCCAACGGAAAAAATTCTTACTGCAACACAGACAGCTATAGCAAAAGAACGAGCCCTGGCACAAGGTAAACGAATAATAATCGTGACACCAATACCAGCCCTAGAGGCTGTAACAAAAGCAAGCATTCCAAATGCTAAAGCGCTCCATCCGAGATGGATACAATGGGCTAATTCTCTTGCTGAAACAGACGTGGCATACGAATTTGATCCTAACTTAAAAACACAAGAATTTCTCCAATATGAATTTGAATGTCCTCCGCCGACCGAAATTCTGCCTCTAGAACATTACGGCTGTATAATATATACAGACGGATCAGCACAACCCGCAGTAGGGGGTAAACAAGCTTACAGTGCTGCGTGCGCGATTGTTAAAGGTCGCTGGCACGAAGGAAAATTCAAACCAGCTATCACTAAGACACAATCTCTAGGAGATTGTACAGCTCAGCGAGCTGAACTACTGACGTTTAAGATGGCGCTTGAAAATACCGATCGAGAATTCCCCACACTCATAGTGTGCGATTCGTATTACTGCGTTCAGTCTTACAATGAATACTTGCAGATCTGGCTTCAGAATGGCTTTAAGGATGCAAAAGGAGGCACAATCAAGCATAAGATGCTCTGGGAACAAGTAGTTCTATTACAAAAAGAACTACCAAAGACTCACGTGATACATACACTGAGTCATCAACGTGATGGCGTTCACGTTGCAGGGAATTCATTGGCTGATGAGGCCGCGAAAGCAGCTGTGCAAACGGCTTCCGTAGCTGCCATCACACGGTCAAAAACAAAAATAGACAGCGAAATATTACAGGCTGTCAGCGCTACAGAAAAGGATTCGATAGAAACACTCCCGAAAGGCTTTCCAGTAAAATACTCATACATAACTGATGCAAACAATGTTCCTTTTGCTCGAATCCCTGGATGGGGGATAGGGCAATTCCAAACATGGAACATAGGTTAGGACTGATAATAGCGGCACACGAAGGGCTTGCTTCTATACATGCTGGCGTCTCAGCCACAGTATCATTATTAAAACAGAGATACTGGTGGCCACAAATGAGAAGACAAACAAGGAACTATGTTTTAGAATGTGAAATATGTCAAAGAATGAAAGTATCAACGGTGAGACGTCCAGCGCAGACGCCCCTTCTAATCTCGGATAAACCATTAGCCTGTGTTTACCTAGACCACTGTGGTCCCTTACAAAGGGATGGTAACTATAAATATATCTTGGTTGCAGTGGACTCATGCACGAGATTCATATGGATGTGGCCCCAGCGAACGGCTGACGCCAGAACTGTTATAAAAGATTTGCGAGTCTTTATCGGCACATACGCAATTGGCATGCTGCATTCGGACCATGGTCCTGCTTTTAGCTCTAGAGCTTATAAGGAGGCCATGGTCAGCATGGGCGTTACATTGCGGTACTCTTGTCCATTTCACCCTGAGGGGAACGGAATTGTTGAAAGAAAAAACCGTGACATAAAGCAATCTATAACGGCAAAGGTATTAGGTTCGGGGGCTGGGTGGGTCAAACATCTAATAAGTGTCCAACGTAGTCTAAATAACCTGCCAAGAAATTCTCTGAAGGGATTCAGTCCGTACGAATTATTATTTGGAACTAGGATGTTAGTCTTAGACCTCGACAGTCAGACTTCAGTGGTGAAGGAAAAATGCTTTGATATCAAAGATCGTTTGGCTATTTTGCAGGACTTAAACGAAACAAGAAAAGACCTGAGCAACATAAAGTTGAAACAGCAGCCAACAACCACTGAAGAACCACCACCTGTCCCAGCAAGACCTGTCTGGATTCCAAAAGTCGGGGATCTAGTCAGAGAAAAGATCGCGGTAAAGAAGGAATTTGGGCCTTCTTACAGAAAAGCAGTTCCTGTCTTGTCTATCAACGGGACAAGATCAGTTGTACTACCGCCGCTTGCTGGTAAAAAGGAGAACCGAGTTGTATCCATCGACCTGGTAAAACCACAATCATGTGGCAGATAACAAATAGTAGGCCAAGTGGACTCCCGAAAAGTAGTAGAACACCAAGATTTGCTACAAACACAGAGGTCCAATCTAAGAGGCTAATCACATTCGAAACGCCTACAGAACTACAACAAGGACTATGCAACAATGCAATGGAACTTAGACCTCTGAAAACCCAAATAAAAACATTTAGCAGAGACACACCAATCTATAATGAAGTAACAAACGACTATGCAAGAAACAGTAATCCTGAAGCAATTGGAACAATTGACAGAACTGCATCCGGCTACTTCATAAACTTCGATGATTCCTCTGAAGGCTTCACTGAATCAAAAACACAGCCATCAACAAAAACCTTTAAAGATAAAGTTAAAGTACTTTTGAAACAACTGAAAGAAACCTATCTGATTTCTCCATGGATTGAATTTTGGGTGGGTTTTGGTGCATTTATCCTCATACTTTGGCTCATCATGGTACTAACTTTGGGACGCTTCATTGAGGGAAAATATGCTAAAATGGACACAGCAAGTCAGAAAATCAACTTGATCCTCAAACCACACACATCTTCACACGTCGAGAAAAGAGAACTTTCTTCAGTCAACTTCACAGCCAATCCTATACCGGGTGGGGTAGCATGGGACAACACTGACTACGAAATTTATGGTCCGGTTGAAATCCTGAAATATCCACACCAAATTAAGATCTCGTTGAGTGACTTTGTAAAAGCAAGCTCATTTGCTGATGATTGGGACTTTGAAAGTATAAATAATATGATGTCTGACTTAGTGATGTCTGCTAAATTTACAAAACATGATTATTTGCAGGGTTCGACAAATTATGATAGTATGTACTGTTATAACCACTATGGTAACCATTTCCTACATAGATCTGCACAACCTAGAAATGTTTTAAATTATAATCAATGGGAACATTGTGCAACCCCTCCAAAAGGAAGCTCAAGAACCGTTTATGACAAATATTCATACTTTTCAGGTTTCAACTCAAGTAATGCTGAAACATTTTATTTCAAATTGTCAAATAAGACAGGGACAAAGACCATGATAACAAACACGAAATTGATATATTCAGACTCATTCTTTGAACAAATGAATACTTTTGGTTTTGATTATTGGGACAAAAATGTTGAAGTAAAGAGTGTTTGGGGTACAAAAGAATGGCAAGTACAGGGTATAGAATCTTTGTTTAGAGCCTGCATGATCCCAGAACAAATTATATTTTTAAATGACACTGTTCAACAAACTACCTGTCTTGGCCTAGCCAAAATTAAAGACTTAAATAAACCGTCTATTCCAAAACCAACAATGAACAGCAATAGCTCTACAGATGAAGAGATAGACGTAAATTATGTATTAAACCAAAACAGAACACATCCTGATTGGAAAAAGTGGTTGATCTGGCCCACAGATACTAATAACTGTCAAGACAGATTCCTGAACAAAACACAGGGGTTCAAAATGACCAGGCCAGACCCTAGATATTCCCAAAGACAACACCCAGGGATAATAACCACCTACAGTGTGGGCAAATTATGCCTTCAGTGGCTACAAACTTCCACACTGGCAAAAATTAAGCAACACCTAACTTTACTTACTGATGGTGCTGACTTGCGTGATTTCATTATGGGACCGCGCAAACAGCGTCAGAAATGTTTCATAGCAGCCTCTGTATATGCAGCATACAACGAGGCCTGGAAGGTGACTCAAATTGAGACAGCAGAAAGAATACGGGAAATTGACCGTATTAATTTGGAAAAATCACTTTCTGTAGTGGACAATGGGTTAATGACTCTGTCCTCCAGAATTTTTTCTCTGGACAGCATTGTGTCTTCAGCAATCGACATATTATCGCAAGACTTACTGTTGTTACAACACGGTCAGTCCCAATTGCGTTCTATTGTACAGCTTGGCTGGACGTTACAAAATCTTCGTTCAGGCTATGTGCCTTGACGTTTAATCAACACAACGTCACTATTCAATATCTTTAACCTTACTGATAAACAAATCAGTATGGCACAAAAGGGTGCTGATTATACAATCCTGAGCATTGAGAAACTCGAGAGATTACCAGTGACAATGTCAGAACGACCTGTCAGTGAATGGATAATACATGGGATAATTAATATTCCAATATCTACCTTCAGGTTTCAATACTGCCAAAAATATATACAGGCTGGCATGTACGAAAAATTGGGAAAAGGGTACATTAAAACAACATGGAACTTGCCCTATTCACATGCATGTGTCAGTAATAAAGGACAGAAAGTGTTTCTTAGTGGCAATAATTGTGCGATGTCACTAAGCGGTACACTTCTGTGTAATGGAATTAGTTTGCATGGAGCCTGTGAAGGGAACTCAAATAACCTTTCATGTCACCAACTAGGCGCACCTGCAACAGAGATAGAACCATTCTTTCAAAGACTCTATAATGGGAGTTACGTTCTAATTGTGGACCGCAGATGCTGTAGTCTTATGCCCGGGACTCCTTATCTCGTAACTACGACTGCGAAGGTCAAGTGCTGTGGACGCTTATTGTTCCCCAGCTCCCTTCCAGACAGGGAGGCAAGGGCATGGCCCAACTTGAAAATTACTTCTATTCGAATAGATACTTTAAGCAGAATGAAAACAGTGCTTCTTCAGACGCCGACCAGGCTCACGTCATCAAAAGAAACGTATGATCTCCTAGTCGCAAGGACGACTGCAGAGGTTCACTCATTGTTATCAACTAATTCCCCCATACATTTCGCAGAAATCCTGAATGAAATCTTAAATATTTCTGATACCAGTGGAGTCTCAAAAGTATTTAAGACAGTATTTTCGATGGCATTAACACCATTCAAAGCCATACTGGGTATTTTTCCAGATTTCGTCCATTCGATTTTTGGCGGACTTCCCCTCATTTTGGGACTAATTGCAGGAATCCTATTCCTAGTCCTTATATTTCGTTATGGCAAACCATGTCACAGACAAAACACCTGCGACAAGGGAAGAAACAATCCTAGCCATTGGATACCGGGACCGGATATCAAAAATCCTGGGACTATCCCGGCTTAGAGACCTGAACTTGACTTGGTTTCTTTCATTTCGACCAATGTGGCAACGATGTGTTTTACCTGTATTGAGGTGCTTGCTATGCGGAGAAGAATGCGTGTTAGACACCTGTCTGACGCTACAATCGGATGCGCCAATGGATGCAGAAACATTGTTGAGTCCAATAAAGGCTCATGCTTTGTGCTACCCTCAACGGCTACCAATCCTGATGACGGCATTCGTGGAAGCTTCACCACTACGATTAAGGGGTAGTGAAGTTCAAGATGAAAGCAGCATTGATCAGGTACGACCTTCTGTCAGCAATTCTAATGAAAACGTCAATGGAGACAATCATGCGCACGAATGCATGGTTACATCCTTTTCCGAGTTAGTGGAACTCTCCCAGGAAGCTGTTGACAGCTTTTTCGACAGTCTAAATGATATGATGTTCTCACCAGAGCAGAAATAGAGACTTTTGAGCAAGCTCGCACACGGCGTTCCCTGAATTTGGCCTTCAGCTAGAATAGCAAAATACCATGAACAATTTTCCCTCCAGTTCACGGACAGCAATTTTTTTCAGCAGCCCCAAAATATTTCTACATATTTTTCGGGACACTTATCTTCTGCTTAAAGTAAGAACTATTCTTAGAGAACTAAAATTTCTATTTTTAGATACTTTATAGACATTAGCTGCCCGCTGGTATGTTCATAATTATTTTATTCTATGATGGAATGGTCTCTAACCTTTTTTCTGTATTAAGAGCCATTTCATGTGTAAATTCTCATATACAAATTAGTGATAATGTATAGATATGCGTGATTACTTTAGCATTGTTCTACAGCTTGAGTGCATATAATACATGTGACTGTTTTTTCCGTATATTTGATAAAATTCAAAATGCATTTATGTATTTTGGGGTGGTAAGGTATACACGATACTCTACAGTATGTTTTACTATGCATAGATTCGTAATTATGTCCATAGTTAGCGTGGAGTGGGTGTGATGTATTCCTATAGGTTCTGTATCGATCCCCCTATTCCTGACCCTATTCTGGTTAACAAGTTAACTAGCAGCCATCCCATGAGGCAGAAAACCCCCATGATGCAGAAACCGTTATCTGATTAAGCCACACTACGGCACAGGAACGTGTTATCTGATTAGGTCATAACCCTTGCCATCTAATTAGACAAGCGATATTCCTCCAGCCCCTGATAAGGCATACAGAGTTCTCAAAACAAATCAAACCTATGACAGACCTGGGAAAAACCCTGCGGCCATTGTTTTGATTTCACCGAGAACTTCAGCAAAAGAATGTGCTAACGACCAGGTCGTATGACATCCTTATTGACGTATCTATGTCCATCCTTACGTCAATCTCGGCACCTTAAAGGTATAAATATTACCGATATTGCCCTATGCAAACACACGCGGTGGTGACGAGATCGGAGCAGCCAGACTTGCCGAAGCCCAGAGCAGAGCAGACCCCGCTGGCGCAGCCCCGCCTTCCTGACGCGCTGAGAACGAGACGCTGCTTTCTCCTGCCGAGAAATCCAGCTCCGGCGCTTCCGGGTAGCCCTCGCAGGCAGCCTGGAATATCGAGACCAGAGACGAGAGATACCATCCCTCATTCATCCTAGACTCCAGGTACAGAACTGAATAACCCCTCACAGAGAATTCTTGAGTCAGTCACTTGGCAAAACAAACTTAACTTAAACTCCTACTTTCTACTCCCGCCCACGTATTAGGCTTAGGTCAGGTACATCTGGGGTAGGCGTAGTTAGAAACACCAGTTGAGTACGATTAGTCAAATGTATATGTGTATGTATCTATTTTATCCATTTTAAACCATCATATGGCTTAGAAACCATATCAATGTTTTTACAGTATTATTTTATACTTCTGCTTTTAATGTATGCACTTTACTTAACCATAAGTATTGCAATAATATCGATCCATTTCTCTTGTATGAGAAAAAAGACTGATCAATAAATAACATCTTTTATTGAACACGCCCGTCTCTTCCTTTTCTCTACAATCTGGTGAGACTAAGAATGCACGTACTGACTGAGTAAAATAAGTCGTCTTTTGTTTTCACACGACTCTAGAGATACACTCTTGATTAGGGGAGAGCAAAGTTGTCATGTTCTATGGTTGTCAGAAACTAAATCCCTTCTTGTCTATCCAGGGAGGTTCAACTCCTCCTTGCCTATTCGAGAAAGTTTCTAGTGAACTCTGAGCTAGCTGGCAAACCCAAAACTTTAAGTCTATATCGACAGTAGTAGACCTAGTTAACGTCTGGTCTAGGCCTATACTATTGAAGGTATTATTCCAATGCGCAGAGCCTATTGGGATAATAGGAACTACACTACAAACTAGCTCAAAAGCATTTTTTATTTTTTTTCCAAAAGTGGATAGGATACGTTTTGGATTTGCCCTTTCTGCAGGATCACCCTCAAACTTTTTGCCTTCACTCTCCTGTTTTCTGAACCCGTTTTTGTTGGCTTTTAGGACTCTGTACACTTTACCACTGTCAACCAGTTCTAAAGTGCTTGTGTTCTCTCCTTAAAACATGGTAGAATTGGCTTACACCCAATTGGCATATTTAATTTAATTTCAAGTCCCAAGTGAGGTGGCACTACCTATGCCCAGGGCCGGTAAATTAAATGCCACTAGTGGGCCCGCAGCACTGTTTGTGACACCCACTTAAGTAGCACATTAAACGTTTCTCAGGTCTGTCATTGCAGCCTGTGTGTGCAGATTTTAAACTGCCATTTCAATCTGGTAAGATAAACCTTTTACCAGACCCAAATCTCCCTTTTTAAAAGTCACCCCTAGTGTCGGCCCTAAACAACAGAGCCAGTGTATTTAAAAAGTTGGACATGTAATTCAAAATATTACATGGTTGGTATTAAACAACTCTTACATTTGTTTTTCACTACTTCAAGGCCTACCCCTCCCAAAAGGTAACATTGAAGTTACCTTATTACATTTAATAAGCAGCAACTTCCAATTGGGACCAGGTAGACAGACTGGGTTTAGTATCAAATTAATTGTATTTAAAAGCACTCTTTAATGGTAATATCTGATATTATTCATAATTCAGAAAATGACACTTTTAGAAAGCTAGCATTTTCTTGCCTTAATAATCGGTGCCTTCAGACTGATCCTGAGTACATGACTAGATGTCACCGACAGTTGGTCTTTGTGTATTGCTTCCAGATAGCGAGACGAAGGAAAGGCTGGTGTTGGTAGGGTGGGCAACTTTGAGTTAACAAGTTAGAGGAGCTGTCACCTACCACACTTGCACTTCACAAAGGCTCTCACAAAGGGCTTGTCACTGGGATATGATGAACCCAGATAAGCTGGGGCAGGACGGGGAGGAAGGGAAGCCTGACACCTCAGGGGGTTTGATACCTCTAGAAGCTTCTCCAATTTCAAAGTAGGTACTGGGTATAAACTTTGGACCTCAGATCCAACCCTTCAGCACACTTATGGAACTGTGGATACTCTGCCAGGAAGAAAGACCACTGAGCTGCTGAAATGACTGCCAATCTGCTGGACTGCTGACCTGAAGGAGTGCTGTCCTGCTTGCTGCACTCTTGCTTGTTTGAGAAAGACTAGACGTGCATCTCTTGAGCACAGACCCCAGAGTGATTCCAAGAGCTAGTTGGCTGGGCTCCTGATCTGAAGACTCAGGGACAAAACATGCTTCCAACAGCCCACACCTACACCTTCACCTGGAATCTGCCATCTGAGAGTTGACCCTGCCAAGTGGTGCCACCCCAGTCCTGGACCAATGGACCACCCAGACATTCCCTTGCAGGCAAGTGCAGTGACTCATTGCACCCACCTGCAAGAGGATCTCTAATCCCCTTTCAAAGTGCAGGTGGTATGATGGCTGCATAGTGAAACACTGAGCGACTTCAAAGCAGCTGCTCTGTTTTTCACCTGAATTCTCTGCCCTGGGGTCTGTGCAGGTTCGCAGATCACTATAGTGCAGTATATTTTACTGTTTAGTACTGGGCACACCCTTTGAAAGGTGCTCCCTGCGCTAAACAGATAAATGTGTTGCATAAGTAATACCAGAGGGTTTAGCACAGATTAATTTAGGAGATGGCTTGCGCCTCACCCTGCAAAGAACGGTGGTTACTCCTTGACCAGGGCTCACACTCCAGTCAATCAACACCCAATTTGTTACAGGAAGCAACACAGAGGGTATGGTGGGAGAAAGCAACACGAGGGCACAGGTGGGGAGGAACCAACATGGATGGTGGGTGAAAGGAAGCAACATAGGGGAAGTAAGCAACTCTAGAGGTGAAAACCTCACAGAGGGCCAGGGGTATAACAACACACAGGACAATGGTGGGTGAAGTTATATGAAGGGGGAAAGCAAGAGGGTCAAGAGAGAGGAACAAAGACAATGGGGGAAGACAAGCACACAGGCTACAGAGAGGAATGTGGAGCTGAGGGAAGAAGCACATGGGTGAGAAAGCAAATTGGTGATGGGTAGAACACACGCACGAGAGAGGCCAACACAGAGTAGTGAAGGGGGGAAGAGAAGTACACAAGTGCTCAAAAAGTAAACAGTGGGAGGACACGAGTAATGAGGATATTATCCACATGTGGGAAAAACTCAAGAGGAGGAAGGAAAACCCAGGCAAGCTGATAATTAATAAGCAAGCAAATGAGCGTGACAATAGGGCAAACTAACTGTAACCAATGTGGTGGTGGGGGCAGGGGGGGTTCTAAGCTCTCTGTAAGCTGACAATCGTTTTTTTTTCCGACAAGAAATCTGAAAGGCAATACCTAAAAACAAAGGGGCGGAGTGCGGCGTTAGCCTCCTTGGCTTAATGTTGCGCCCCGCCACTTCTGAAATGCAGGGCTGCACCGTATTTACAAGAATATGGTACAGCCTTGCGTTTCCCCCTGCGCTGCTGCTAATTTAGCTGCCTAGTGCCAACGCAGTCACCCTTGCACTAGAGTGCAAGGGTGCCTGTGCTGAGGTGAATGATTGTTTATGTGCCTTCCTGCACATAAACAATCTGAAATGGTGTTTTGAAACTTCTATGTGTGCTGCTTAATGTACATAATCTGTCAGTGGCGTTTTGCTCTTTCTATGTGTTCTGTAGAACGCAGCACACATGAAACTGCAGATACGAGGAGAAATTAAACATGTCTCTTCGTTGCGGCAGCGTAGGACATGGTTTTCCTGGTCTTAATTTTGGTGCTGCCCCATATTTACTCCACCCGTATAAGTATGGGGCAGCGTCAAAATCAATGGGTGTTGTGGTGGAACGCTCACCACAACACCCATTGCCCGCCCCTTTCAAGCTAAGTACAGGGTGAAATGGTGTCTTATTCACAAGGCGGCATTAAGCCACGCTAAGTGGCTTAACGCCGCCTTGTGAATAAGGTAAAGCCTCTATCGTCACCACAACGTCGAGACAAATGACGTTCTGGTGGCGATAGGGCTTGTAAATATTCCCTCAAGTGTGCAAGAAGGTAAAATGACCATGAACCCTCAACACAGGAATAAGAAAGAAGATACCAGGGATGACCAAATTAACATACATGAATAGGGAACAAGACAGGTCACTTTTCAACATGTCCAGATCATCTGACCTTAATAATAATAATGTAAGATGTATATGATGTGTATCTTTGTTAAACCCATCACCATTGTTCTTATGTTTTTTGTCTCATCAAAAGGCTCTCAGAAAAAACTCACAATCAAGTGATACAGTCTACAGTGAGAAAGCAAAAAAGAATCGAGAAGTGGGAGGTAAAAGGGAAGATAAAGAAAGGGATTTAAAAGGTAAACGAAAGTGGTGATAAAGTAGGGGATACAAATAAAGGAACATTAAGGAAATCAAAAAGAGAAAAGGAAGAGAAAGATATGGGAAGGTAGGGAATGAAGAAGAAGGCATGGTGAAAGAAAATAAGCAGAAAAAAGTAAGTGAGGTGTAGGAAGAGGTAGGAAAGAGAAGATTGTCGGGTTAAGAAGGAAAGGTTTGAACAGAAAAAATGGAAAGAAAGAGCAAGGGGAAGGAGAGGAAATAATGAAAGGGGACAAAGGAGATGCAGAGAAGGAAGGGATGACAATGGTAGGAGAGGAAGAGAAGCAGCAATTGAAGGAAGTAGAAAGGGAGAACATAAAAGAAGGACGAGGGTATAAATAGTAGGAAAAGAAAGAAAAGGTTGGCAAAGGGAAGAAAGTAATAATGTTACAAAGGTTAATTGGATGAAGCGATTTGGAGGGATGGGTCGATGCAGGGTTTAAAAGGATGACACGAAGAAGTACGGAAAGGAAGAAAGACTAAAGGAAGGAGAACGGGAGATGAAACATTGAGAATGGACATTCATGAAAATAGGAGCAAAGGACAGAGAAAGGAGGTGTGAGGAGAGGACAGCGGACCGAGGGGGGCAATTGCTAATGCATCCACTCTGTTGTGGTTGAAAGGGTCCACTTTACTCCAAAGCAAACGCTTATGTTATTATTTCTCACAGCAGGTTTCAAGCAAGCTGCAATTTCCTGTTAGTTAATAAGAAAAGTGAGAGATGCAACAATTGCTCTTGCTTGGCTGCCTCGCAAAGGCTTTGTCGCTCAAAAATGGAACAAAGAGGAGCTAATAACACCCTGTGATGCAAAAAGCAGGCGTTGAGAGGAGACAGAAATCAATTATTCTGGTGTGACTCCAGGAGAGAGAGCGGGAAGCTCTCTGCGCCAGGCCCATGTGGGCTGCCTTCCAGCACATGTAATCCCATTGCTATAGAAGCCTCCTGCCTTTGGGAGCCGCAACCCCGCAATGGGAGGCGGGGGGCATACCACCAATAGGAGTGGTCAACCCGTTCTGCTGCAAGGGTCAGACTGGCCTATAGGGCAATCTGGCAGTTAGAGGTCTTTGTGTGGACCGTGTTTTTTTTTTACTGTTTGTGGGGCTATTTTATTGTCTGCTGGACCAGATTTTACTGTTGATTTGCCTCATATTACGGGACGGGTCAATAGCATCATTCAGCGACACCCCCCTTGGCGCTGATAAGTTGTGAATCATTCTGAACTGACCAGGCTCCTTCTTAGGCACCACGCCCAGAGGTGAACAGACAAACCCTGATAAGGGGGGATGGAGAATGGGGCAGCCACCCACCCCAGAGCCCTCTCATTCCCTACCTTTTGTGCCACTACTAAGGGGTGCCTACGCGCTGACAAAATATTATTGCAATAGTCCACTGGGGGTACCCCATGAGCTGGAAAGCAGAAACCTGTAGAAAACCCCTCAAATAAAGTCCTGGCTGCCTTCCAGTCAGGGTACTGATTAAGCCAGAAAATCAGCTTCCCCAGATCCACTGGTGTGCGTAAATTACTGCTGGGGAGGGGCTTAGGCTCTCTCCCTTTCTCTTTGGATTTCTTAATGTATTTGAACTTGGGATGGGAAGGGTGGCCACAGTATGCACATGTGTGTTTGAACTTACATGCTCCTGGGGGCCAGGTGCACGTCTTCCGATTAAAGGACCAACACGTCCCCCTTTTGTCCCTAGTGCCCTTTGGGAAGTCCGAAAGGGCAGCTTCATGGGTGTTTTATTATTGACACTCTCCAACCACACATTTACTTCTGTCTGGTCCCAACCCATGTCAGGATCATCGACTTTGGCCCATCTAAAGTTCCTGTCATAATCCAACCAGGCCCCCCCCACCATACATTGTTTGTGCTTTCAAAATCTTATTGGCATAACATATCAAGGGTACAGCCAATTCCGGCTTCTTCTCTAACATTACAATGGAAAATACATTAAAACCAAACAACCAATAAGTCATGGATTCCTCTACCCTTGGTTTCCTATCTCTAAATGAGCCTTCCTTACCTTCCTTCTCTTTAGACTCTACCTCCCTTCTCTTAGGTCTAATCAAGGAAAGTATATCTACAAATTCCCCTTTCCAACATTTTTCCTTTGTTTCTGGCGTGACATGCGCCACCAACTTATCACACTTGGATAAAACAGACTCATGGCCGCCAGATGGTGCCCCCCCTTATTTACCTCTCTGCTTCCGGACTCCACTGACTTACCTGCAGAGCACCCTGCTGTCATTGGTTGCGCGGGGGCTGCTTGACCCACCGCCAGAGGAGGCGCGTTCAAATCCTTCTCATGTGCTTTGCCCAAGAGGGCCACCTGCTTACGCAATTCTCCTAGCACCCCCATAGTGCCTGTAGATGAGGCCCAAGGTGCTACTGTCGGGGCTAACTCCTGGCGTGCCTAATTGTTCCAAAAGTGTTGCCACCGTGGACAGTATGGTAGCTGTGGCCACGTGTCCACCCTCCACTGTTGTCCCGGCCTTCCCGGTGGAGGCAGGGACTACCCCACCTTGTGCTGCCCCCTGTGAAATTGGGGCCACCACTGGGACCACCTCGGGTACTATGGGAGTAGGGGGATTAGGAGCAATAGGCGCTAACCCTGGGACCAACCCTGGTATTATGGAGGTAGGGGGATTAGGAGCAGGCGCCAAAGCCTTTAAAGCACCTCGAATCTCTGCCAAAATTGCACCCACGCCATCCCGCTGGTGGCACACTGACCGACTGCGAGGGACTCAGATTAGGTTGGAGGTGGTGCTAGGCACAGGCACAGCTGGAACAGGGGCGGGCATGACGGGGACTATACTGGGCACTGGTGCTGCCGGTACCACAGGTAGGGGGACTATATTTGGGAGCACAAGTGGCGCTGAAAGCCCTGAATCAGGCAAACTAGGAACTGGCGCCGCAGGGGGACTAGGCCCAAGCATTACTGGAGAAACAGGTGCGGGGGGAGGGCCCTCTGGAACCTTGCTCACCCTCCCCTTCTTATTCATCCTGGGCTTTTAAACTAGGGGAGGAAACGCTGCTTTCGGCAGGACTATGGTTCGCCGCGGTCATGCCCCGGGGATAGGCTCAGATACCTCCTCGCTATCTGACACTGGTGCCCCACCCCCTTGTTCCTCCTCACTACTATCCTCCTCCCTGACCAATTTTGCGAGCACCAGCTTCAACAGCTGTGCAATTTCTGACTCCCCCCACTTTCCGTTTCTGGTTGCGCTTGGGTGGCATGCTGAACCCCTTTATTACAAAACTACTGGTGCTTTTTTTCAGTTGTTTCCCCCAATCTAATGCAACCTACCCCAGTTAATGTAGCCACTTAGCAGTAAATGAAGCTTTATACATCTAACACTCAGACCCAGCCGGCTGGTGAAAAAACCCCCCATAGAAGCAGGAATCCCCCCAAATCTGTATTTATAACAGAGGCGCTGTCCCAACTATGGCACTGCACCCCAGCCGCCACGAACCAAAATGACCGATATTTCTCAGCCCGGCAAGCCGGACGGCCCGATGCGCGGCCAATCCTACGGAGTAGCTCGCGAGTACGCCGTCAACGAGTAAAATAACGGGTGCGATTAGTCATGGAAATGTGCCTCCCCCAGCGAGGCTGCGCTGCTACTACAAACAATACGCAAGCAGCCCAGCATTCGCCGCTCTATTCAGCCCTTCTTACATGCACACAGCTCCCGTGCTTGCCCGTCCCTAACGCCGGTCTCCTGCTCAACAAACTAGGAATCACGGAATCAAGGAAGTGTGAGGTTCTGTGAATTCTGAACCCATGGGTTCCATTTTGTGTATGGCAGCCATTTTGTGGCTGCCCTCACATAGGCCATGATTGTGGCTGAAACTAGTCTTTTAAGGACATGTAGACCTTAGCTTGAGTTCATGCTGACTACTGTTTGACCTGAGTGAACTGACCCTGTTGCCTGAAGCTGACCTTCTTAAACCAGTTCCTGCCCTTTAGCTGATCAAGATTGAGGATCAAAGCACAGGACATTGTAGAGTTTGGTATGCACACACACACCCCTTATCCTGCTTTCTGTTCCTTCTTTTATGGTCTGTTTATGATATGGGTTGTTGTCCTTTTATTATGGGTTTGTCCGGTTTGTCTAAAGAAGAATGTTGGGTTTGTTCAATGATTGATTATGGGCCGAACAACTGTAAAATGGGTTTGTCGTTTGGCAGACCTTGCATGTCCATGTTAGGCATTATTTGCATGCTTGCAAAAGCTAGGACTGCCCCTTACTTGTATGCTGAAGTTTGTAACCCTAAACATATAAAAGGCCTCTGTTTTCTGTATTATTCAGACTACCTCATTCAGTTGCTACGGCTTCTGTGTGACGTGGCCTCACTTATTAAATGTAATAAAGATGTCTATTCATATTTTCAGCTTCTGTGCCAAGTTCTTTTTTTATTAGTAAGTATTCCCTGAAAATGAAGATTTCAGTTCTTCAAGTGCCCTCCCCAAAGCGAGGCTGCGCCGCTACTATCAACAGTATGCCACAAAGCAGCCCAGCAAGCGGCGCTCTATTCCGCCCCCAGCCTACGCGCACACAGCTCCCGCACCGGTCTCCCACTCGACAAAACCAGGACAAACCAGGAATCCAACCCCTCGGGCCACTAAGGGCGGTCACATACCCAGATGCGATAACCTGAATATGGACAGCACACAAGGCCTTCCCCTCGCGCCCAGAGCCCCAACACCTCACCTCAAACACAGCTACGCCCGAACCGTGACGCTACCGACGCCTCGAGGAGTCCCGACGACCAAGGCGCAATAATCTGCTGCCGACCGCGAAGCGCTACACTCCCACGAGGTCGAAGACGGCAGCCCGCAGCAGATTTGAAGAAAGGTCCGTTCAGGTGTGCAGTGCAGGAACAAGAGGGCGAGCAGAGGAGTACCTGAGGCTAAATAGCCACCTTGGCTCCGCCCACCCCGCCTGGCTCCCGCCGGAAGCCTGTCATCCGCTGACCCGGAAGGACTTCATGTCCAGTAGCCAACCGGCTACTGGACAAACTATGGTGGTGGGGCGGGGATCCGGGAGGCCAGACCCTAAGGGCACGCTTGACTAGGGCTCACGCTTTGCACATACATTGCCTCAAGCAAAAGCACAAATACATGCAGAGTCACCTAACTTGCAAAACGTCTATACAGAGTGGCTTTACAAGTACATATCTGCCTCGATATGCAAATGTGGGCTACTTTTTTAGCTATCTGATTTGCTAATGGCTTTTATTTTGAAGCTGGGTACACTTTTCTGCCCAGTCTGACCCTGTGGGCTGAAGGCTAAAAGGTTCATATCCCTGGGATCGCCTTTTACCCACCCCATCCAAGAATGCTTTGTTTTCCACTTTTGATAATTACTGCAAAAAAGAAAATATTATATGTGTAAAACCTTTTATTGAAATGTTAACAAGTTGGAACTGTATGTATACATTTGTATTTTTGATTAGATGAGATGTTTTGCTTATGTCAATATTTTATGTGATTTATTTAAGCAAAAGCTTTTTTAAATAAGACATGTACTTACACAATTGAATAAAAACAACCAATTTTTCAGACACTTAGTTTATTGTTTCTGCTATATCCTCCGCACATTTTTGTATGCATGATTCTCTAGTTGCCTAGGAACTGTTTATCACATTTGTTTTCTACTTTCAACATTCATCTGGTGACAGGGTCGCCAACCTTTTTTGTACTGAAAGTTACTTATATTCAATGAACGCATTGAGAGCTACTAATGTTATAAGTATTGTATAATTTCAATTTTTTTATATGTATAATAATTCAACTAAGCAAAAGTTTTCTAATTTAATAAGCTGGGCTGCACACAGGTGAGCTACTCAGAGGTAACTGGAGAGCTACAGTAGCTCACAAGCTACTGGTTGGAGACCCTTGCATGATGTGCTTGGAGCATGTCTTAATTCCTGATTGGTGCAAATGGCAACCAATCAGAACACATAGAGCTTTCTGTTGGTGATGGAGAAGTGGGTTTCAGGGAAATGAACATTAAAGGGGCCTTTAAGACAATTCACCTGTGACTTTCAATTAACATAAAATTCATTAATTTCACTCTCGACCTTCAAAAAGGCCTATAGTAAATTTGATTGACCACTGTCTAGAAATGGGTGTCTTACGTAGGTCCAAGCTGGCTGGATTCATTCCATATGTTCGGGATATGCATATTAATACACTGTAATAGAAGCAAGCTTAATGAAAACATTTGCACAATACCAGCACTCCTGGGCATAAATTGTACACCACTGACATAGAAAGAATTGAGCAGTGTCAGATTGACAAAGGCTGCTGAAATATGTGCACTTTGGTGAACCTTAGAGGAGTTTGGATTCCCTACACCTGAATTGTGATGATATTCACCCAGAAAATAATAATTTGAGAAATAAGCGAGAGAACAAGTAACAGTGAAATCAAAACATTGGAACTATAATGAAAAGGTAGGGCAGAGGGGTCCAAGATAGGTCCAGGAGAGTCGGATGCATGCTATATTTTCAATATAGCCACAGACTAGGAACATAGTTGTTTTTAGATGAATTTTACATAAATGGATTTTATAGTCTACAAGTTGGAAATGTTTTTGACCTTTTCGGCCAGAATTTCAGGATGTTCTTGGGAAATATTACATTTGCCTTCAATGAATTGAAAGATAAGTCAATTACGTTGTTAGTGATTACATGTTTATACTGAAAAGCGTTCGTGGATCAGGACTTCCTGTACCAACTGTGAAGACACTACAATAAGTGAATAAGACCTCGGTATGGAACTGAAAATGGTGGACAGAATAAAAGACCCAATAGCTAATAGATCAGTACAAAATATAGTAAGGCATTCACATCGGAACACACGGGTACAGACCTGTATGATTGAAGTGACAGGAACATAAAAAGTAGATGACACTCGTCACTGCTTCTTGGTAACTTCTCTGGTGGGCGGATATAAGAGCTCGAAATATGTGAGAATTTGATGAAATGCTGAAGTTCAAAGTAGACACTAGTATTGCAGCACGTGGAAACGGGGATTATAAGGGACAAAAGTTTACTCAAGTTTTCGAAACGGGCCATATTTTTTCCACAAATTATTGGATTTTTCACATCATCAAAGAAATACATATCCCAGTTTTCATGAACATAGTATCTCATTGCTTTGCATTGCACAATACAACACCAGAGCAAAGTCGTACTTCTGGCAGTCTAGTAAATCATTGCCCCTCTTCCTCCCTTCTTGGACTAGGATTACTCCAAATAGTTGAAATATGCATATTTCAATATATTTTTTAATTGATAAGATTAACAAAATATGAATAAATCTGAAAACGTTAGTGTCCTGTAAGAAGAACCGATTCATTCCCTACAATATTCCGGAGACAATTCTACCCACGAGCATACTCTGCTGCACAGCCAATAAACACTGATCTACCAAAAAACCCTACATCACAATTGCAGCCTTTTCTCTCCCTATAAGGCAGCCAGTATCTTTCCCTCTTCAAAATGAGCAAACCTAGCTACTATGTTAGTCGGTCAGGTACTGTCCAACCTCACACTCATTGGAAAGGTACTTACAAAGCGTTCTCTAAATGGCAATCACCTACGTCATAAATACATGTTACAATCCGACAAATCCAACGTCGAGGCCAACTGTACCACTGAGTCCACCACAATCCTAGTAGTCTATGGATGCCTCCAAATAAAGCACTAAGAGGGGCTTTTCATCAACCCAGACCTTTCATCAGACTTTGAAATCTGTCACCATCCTCCCCGTCACACTCCCTCTGCATCCAACCTCTCCTTCACAGTCCCTCTGAGTCCATCCTCTGCCATACACTCCTTCTGCATCCATCCTCTCCCACACACTCCCTCTTCATCCATCCTCTCCCACACACTCCCTCTGCATCCAACCCCTCCTAAACACTCCCTCTGCAACCAACCTCTCCTTCACCCCCTCTGCATACAGCCTCTCCTTCACACCCTTCTGCATCCAAGCTCTCCTACACACTCCCTCTTCACCCAAGCTCTCCTTCACAGTCCCTCTGAGTCCATCCTCTCCCACACACTCCCTCTTCATCCAACCCCTCCTACGCACTCCCTCCGCAACCAATCTCTCCTTCACACCCCCTCTGCAACCAACCTCTCCTTCATACTCCCTCTGCATCCAACCTCTCCTTCACACTCCTTCTGCATCCAAGCTCTCCTACACACTCCCTCTTTACCCAAGCTCTCCTTCACATTGCCTCTGCATCCAACCTCTCCTACACACTCCCTCTTCAACCAAGCTCTCCTTCACAGTCCCTCTGAGACCATCCTCTCGCACACACTCCCTCTGCATCCAACCTGTCTTATACACTCCCTCTGCATGCATCCTCTCCTACACAATCCCGCTGCATCCAATCTCTTCTTCATACTCCCTCTGCATCCAACCTCTCCTATAGATTCCATGTACATCCATCCTCTCCTGCACACTCACTCTGCATCCAACCTCTCCTGCACACTCCCTCTGCATCCAACCTCTCCTTTACACTCCCTCTGCATCCAACCTCTCCTTCACACTCCCTCTGCATCCAACCTCTCCTTCACACTCCCTCAGCACCCATGCTCTCCTTCACACTCCCTCTGCATCCAACCTCTCCTATGCACTCCCTCTGCATCCAGCCTCTCCTTTATACTCCCTCTGCATCCAGCCTCTCCTTAACACTCCCTCTACATCCAACCTCTCCTTCACACTGCTTCCGCGCTCAACCTCTCCTTCACACTGCCTCAGCACCCATGCTCTCCTTCACACTCCCTCTGCATCCAACCTCTCCTTTACACTCCCTCTACATCCAACCTCTCCTTCATACTCCCTCTGCATGCAGCCACTCCTTAACACTCCCTCTACATCCAACCTCTCCTTCACACTCCCTCAGCATCCAGCCTCTCCCTCACACTCCCTCAGCCTCCAGCCTCTCCTTCACACTCCCTCTGCATCCAACCTCTCCTTCACACTCCCTCAGCATTCACACTCTCCTTCACACTTCCTCTGCATCCAACCTCTCCTTCATACTCCCACTGCATCGAGCCGCTCCTTAACACTCCATCTACAACCAACCTTTCCTTCACACTCCCTCTGCATTCAACCTCTCTTGCACACTCCTTTTGCATCCAACTTCTCCTTAACACTCCCTCTACATCCAACCCCTCCTTCACACTCCCTCAGCATCCAGCATCTCCTTCACACTCCCTCTGCATCCAGGCTCCCCTTCACACTCCCTCTGCATCCAACCTCTCCTTTACACTCCCTCTACATCCAACCTCTCCTTCACACTCCCTCTACATCCAACCTCTCTTTCACACTCCCTCTGCATCCAACCTCTCCTATGCACTCCCTCTGCATCCAACCTCTCCTTCAGACTCCCTCTGCACCCAGCCTCTCCTTTACACTTCCTCTGCATCCCACCTCTCCTATGCAATCCCTCTACATCCAACCTCTCCTTAAACCACCATCTGCATCCAACCCCTCCTTCACACTCCTTCTGCATCCAACCTCTCCTTCACACTCCCTCAGCATCCAACCTCTCCTATGCATTCCCTGTACATCCAACCTCTCCTTCACACTCCCTCTGCACCCAACCTCTCCTATGCACACCCTCTGCATCTAACCTCTCCTTCAGACTCCCTCTGCACCGAGCCTCTCCTTTACACTCCCTCTACATCCAACCTCTACTTCATACTCCCTCTACATCCAACCTCTCCTTCATACTCCCTCTACATCCAACCTCTCCTTAACATACCCTCTGCATCCAACCCCTCCTTCAAACTCCTTCTGCATCCAACCTCTCCTTCACACTCCCTCAGCATCCAACCTCTCCTATGCACTTCCTCTACATCCAACCTCTCATTCACACTCCCTCTACATCCAACCTCTCCTTCATACTCTCTCTACATCCAACCTCTCCTTAACACACCCTCTGCATCCAACCCCTCCTTCACACTCCTTCTGCATCTAACCTCTCCTTCACACTCCCTCAACATCCAACCTCTCCTATGCACTCCCTCTACATCCAACCTCTCCTTCACACTCCCTCTGTATTCAACCTCTCCTTCACACTCCCTCAGCATCCAACCTCTCCTATGCACTCCCTCTGCACCCAACCTTTCCATCACACTCCTTCTGTATCCAACTTCTCCTTCTCACTCCCTCTACATCCAGCCTCTCCTTCACACTCCCTCTGCATCCAACCTCTCCTATGCACTCCCTCTACATCCAACCTCTCCTTCTCACTCACTCTACATCCAACCTCTCCTTTATACTCCCTCTGCACCCAGCCTCTCCTTCACACTCCCTCTGCATCCGCCCTCTAGTTCGCATCTTCAGTCATGGTGTGAAAAAAGGCATGGTATTCTTTCATTAAATGTCACGGAAATTACGGAAGATTACGAGTAATGCGAAAAATATGGCTTGCTAGTATCACATATGGAACATTTCAGCAAGGGCATATGAGTCAAGACAGATACTGGCGGGAGATGTGCCCAAGGAATAAATGCTGCTCGATGAAACATTTTCTACACAGACCAGCCTCCTTCAGGATAAAACGTGTTATTGCATTACAACATACTTATCCGATAATATTCAGCTCCATTTAAAAATATAATTTGCAAATACCACTCTGTATTACATGTTGACAATGCAGAACAAGGAAAAAACAGTGGTGGATGGGATCCTCAAATTGAACTTAGCAGCTAGCAATACATTTGGACTGATCACAGCCCATCATTTTTTGTGCATTGTGTAACTACAGCAAGAAGTCGGTTTTGTGCAAGTGAGACTTGGTCTTGCTTCAATAGGCGCAGTCGAGTCCAGGCCACAGACTAGACCTACCCCCAGAATAGTTTCAGGCTTGTGGGGATTCAGCTGTGAGGTGCAATCTGAGTCCTATTGCGCCGTGAGCACGGGAACCAGTTCTGGGAACTCCTGTCACACTTAGGTTCCTTCACTAAGAAAAACAAAACAGTGCTTGATGAAATGTTTGAATGATTCTCAGTGACTAGTAGTTTAGCGCATAGCAGTGCATCATTTTTATGCTTGCTGTGCCATTATAGACAAGGGGCCTGTTGGACCTGGCCCTTTTTGCAGAGTTATCCCGAAACGTTTTGCCTTTCTCCTCCTATTTTTCTGACACTCTTTTTGTTGGCTTTAGGACTCTGGCACTTTACCACTGCCAATCAGTGCTAAAGTTGCATGTGGTCTCTCTTTTATACATGGTATGAGTGGTGTATGCCAGTTTGGCCTATTTAATGTACTTGTAAGCCCCTTGTACAGTTGTATCCCATATATCCAGGGCATGTAAATTAAATGCTACTAGTGGGCCTGCAGCGCAGCTTGCACCATCCACTGAAGTAGCCTTTCAAACCTGTTTCAGGCCTCTGCCACTGCAGGACCTGCATGAGCAGTTTACTTCCACATTGACTTGCCATTTAAAACTATTTCCAAAGCCCTAAACTCCCTTTTACTACATATAGGCCCCCCTAAGGTAGGCCAGAGGTAGCCCTAGGGGCAAGGTGCTGTGTAAATAAAAGGTAAGTCATGTGCATTTATTGTGTGGCATGATATGGTAGTGAGAAACAGCCTACTGGGTTTTTCCCTGCTGTGAGGCCTACTTCTCTCTTAGGCTAGCGTTGGGAATGCCCTTATATGTGTTTAAATGGTAATTACTGATCTGAAAGGGGTAGCGTTGCCATGTTTGATATGTTTGGAATTGTGGTAATCCTGCTTACTAATACAGTTGGATTTCACATTACTATTTTAGATATGCCACTTTAAAAAGTGGTCATTTCTCTGTGCTTAAAACTCGAGTGTTTTGCAACCTGACTCCAATCCATGTCTATGGTAGAGTGACAGTTACACTTTGTGCATACTTTCCTGACAGACACACAAAGGGAAGGGCAGGGTGTAACAGGAGAGGTATCTGCATCCATCTGCATATGTATTGCCTTCCTGGGCTGGGAGAGAGGAAGGTGGGTTACACTTATGTTTGTGTTGGCAGTTTTCTGCTCTCACACATAGGGCTGTTTTACCCATGACTGATGTCTGGAGCCAGGGCTGGGGTTGAAAGGGGGTGTTGTGCACTTCTACAGTTTCTTCTAAAGTGACATCATGGACAAAGACATTTTGGAGTATAAGTACAGGGGCTCCGACCCCATAATTTTAGACACTGCATGGTGCTTGTAATCAGACGCTGCTGACTCTACATACTGCACCAGGAGACTGCTCTCCTACCAGGAAGAAACTGCCATTTGGACTTCCTGCTTTGTTGTGCTGATCTGCTGTTTGATGGTCTGCAAGATGGACTGGCACTTTAAAATTAGCCATATGTGCTGGCCTGCTACTTGTCTTTCGGTTTTGGTGCCCCCCATTTGTTCTCCAGGGACTGGGTGACTCACCCCTTCCCTGTTTTCAAAATCTGCAATTTACTCCCAGCGTTTGTTTCAAATCCTTGGGAACAGCGCATGCTCAGCCCTTTCTGCTCCCCTACATTTCCAGAAGAAGCAGCGCGTGGGGAGAGCTTTCGTTGGGGAAGTGCGTGGGGAGCACGTTCCCTTTCAAAGAGAAGTTGCCAGGATCAGCACGTGTCGAGGCGCTCTCCCTTTCACTTGGAGTTGGTGGTGTTTTCCGTGCACCACTCTTCGACCATGCCAAAAGAAATCCCGGGTCCGGAGTCCCGCGTCACAGAGCAGAACCGATATCACCCATGGGCGGGGCCCAGCTGCTGGAAGAGACTCCAACAACGAGCGGAGTTCGATGGTGATTTAGTTTTGTGTTCCGCCACAGCCTGCTGCTGCTGTGGAATGTTCCATCCTGCACTGCAGCTCTGGAGGGGCATGTGGAGTACAGGCTCTGTGGTTATCCCAATGCTGAGGATGAAAACATAAGTCAGGGAGTAGACTGCTTGAATTCAAACATGTATTTTCCCCTGGAAAGACCCACACTACAGTGTGGAGCTGACAGGTGGGTGACGTGCCATTTTTGTCTCCCCGGCTCAGATAGGGCCACAATCAGCTTACCGCCCTTTTTCTTTGCATTTGCTGACTTGTTGTTCTGGCCCTGAGGGTCCTGAATGGAGTCACTAGTTACTCGCCAGTGCCACATTCCCAGAATGGGGCGGATACCCAGCAGAGTCCCCGTTCGCCACCGAGAAGTGTAGTGGTAGTAGTAGTTTATTTGCATAGCTACTTTAAACCATTGCAATATAAGGTTTAAAATAAACAATATATATAAAAAAAAAAATTACCTCCCTGTACAAAAGAAGAAACAGTATATCACTACTCACAAATTTTCCTTCCTAGATAAAGTCATAAAATCTCGTGTTTTAATTAACAATAAATAAATATAGGTTCATTAGTAAAATTATCTAAAAAACAATTAAGAACAGGTTTTGGCAAATTCTTTCCCTCAACCTTCATGAATTTCACAAGACTACTGTTCTACTGACAATCATGAAATACCGAAATTATCTAAAAGGCAGTTAAGAAGATATAATGATTTCTTATCTAGTGCCTTACTAAACTTCACAAGTTTGCAGATCAGGTGAGGTTCGTGAGATGCAAAGAGTGTCTAAATGGCAGTTAAGAGTCAGCTTTTGGCATTTTCTTTTCCACTGCCATCATAAACCTCACAAATCTACAGTTCAGCTGAGGATCGTGGGGTGTGAGGTAGGCAAGAACTGCCTGTCTTTGTGAACGAATTCCTCGTTGATGAAAATGGAATTTTAGCTGGTGCTTTCGTTCTTCCAACAGTTTGTCACAGGAGCACAGGAAATGCGGCATATCCTCCGGCGCCGAACCACATAACCGACAGAAAAAGCCTGCCTTTTCCTTTAACCAGTTTGGGAGGTGCGGGATACAGGGTAACAGACCCAGCCTGTACTTTAAGAATTGCATTTTGGGTATTTTTGAATAACCCAAGTCGAGATAGTTCTGCAATATCTGTGTGGTATATGAGTTCAGGATCATCCAGCAGTGTGACCTTTTTGCAAATGATGCCTTATCTTCAATCCATGAGAGATACTTAATTGTTTTCCTGACCAATCTTTCCAGCGTTGATGGCTTGTCGTGGTGTCCCAAAGCTGTTGTAAACCAAGATTCAACAGGCTCCTTTTGAGGTACTTTGCAGCTGGTGAGGCTGGATGTTGTTTTAGCTCTTTCCATAGATGGTCATTTAAGGTTCTTTGTTTGGTTTTATCGCATTTTATCCAAAACTACTATATACGCGCCCTGTCTTGCCAGGGTCTGTTTCAAGACACCAAACTCAAGCCTGATTTGGGCCAGTGAAGTTTGTTTAGGCAGGCTAAATATAATCCTATACGCAGCTGTGACTGTATTGTCCAGAATCTTAGCATCTCTGCCTCTAAGTACTTCACTCTCGTAAGTTATTGTTGGCAACAGTTTAGCTTGTATTACTTGTGTCAGAGGCAAAAGAGACGGGCTTGTGGGTTTACTATTTAATGCTTTCAGAGCGATTGATGAGGCGACGCCTGTACCCCTGATGCTAGTTTTCTGTACAGTAAACAGGCAACTGTTATCAATTTTTACACCTAGATATTTGTATACTGACGTATTATCAATATGAGTTTTGTTCCAAATCCAGGTGTATGACTTGTTCCATTTCTTACTAATTTTCATTGTCTGTATTTTTTTAAAATTTATTGTCAGA
The DNA here is from genome assembly GCF_964261635.1 of Lissotriton helveticus. Taxonomy (NCBI): domain Eukaryota; kingdom Metazoa; phylum Chordata; class Amphibia; order Caudata; family Salamandridae; genus Lissotriton; species Lissotriton helveticus. The sequence continues at coordinate 1,288,617,336 of NC_136061.1, forward strand.
TCATTTGCGTCCGAATATCCCTGTGTTGCATTCATGAGTTGTTGAAGCCCAACTTTTATGTGGCTGATTAGGACTATATCGTCCGCATAGAGGAGACACGGTAATAGTAGCCTTCCTAATTGTGGTGCATGGGAGTTACAGCTATTTAGGGTAGGGATTAAATCCCCTAAGAACAAGTTAAATAGGGTGGGAGCTAGGACACAGCCCTGTTTAAGACCCTTGTTGGTTTCTATGCATCTTGACAGGAGTGAACCATCTCCCAACTTTATCTGGATCCACGTCTCCGTATGTAGGTTGATCAGCAGGTCTAACAATGGTCCTGGTATCCCCATCTCTTTAATTTGGACCATAACATATTCCGGTTTATATGATCAAAGATGGCCTTGTAATCAATAAAACAAAAGTGAATAAGCATTTTGATTGTTTCAGCCTTATCTATTAGCATACCCATTGTTAAGATATTAGAAGTTGTTCCCAATGATTTAGCAAAACCAGTCTGATTAACCAGAATTAGGGATTTCTCTGTGGCCCAGTCCTGCAGTTCTTCCAAGAGTGTTCCTGAGAAATATTTGGCCTCATTATCCATAAGGGCAATTAGTCGATAGTTTTGGGGAAGAGACTTGTCCCCAGATCTAAATAAGGGTGAGATGATTGAGCCCTTCCAAGAGCTGGGTAATATTTTAAAGTGCCTTATTTCCAAGAATAATGGCACAAGTGCAGAAGCCCATTCTTTTTCCTCTTGTTTATAGAGGATGGGTGGAATTCCGTTCGGGCCTGGTGCCCCCTCTTTTCTTCCCTTTTTGATTTGACGCCTGATAGTTTTTTTGTAAACTTGACACTCCTTCATTTGCGGATGGTGCATGACTTTCTTGATTACCTGTGTTCCTATGCAATAACAGTGGGTTTTTGTTGACAGAATTTTTTTCCACATTAACAATTTCTGTCTTCAAGTAAGAATCTTTTTCTTGATTAAAATGACTTCTGAGGTGGCTTGCCCAGTTGTCTTCTGTGATATTAGAGGAGATTCCTTCATGCATAGGTCTTAAAAAAAGATTCCTGGCTTTCCAGAATCTTGCGCCGTCACTTCGTTTACAATCCGCATATAGTTTTGCCCACATATTTTCCTCCACAAGTCTATTGGCATCCCATTTTGGTTTTTTCAGCAATACTTTCGATTTCCATAGCAGATTATGTTTTACAATGTCCCCAGGTTTGTACCGTAGTTGTCTCATCGTTTGATAGATTGATCTTTTATCCACTTGATCTTTTCTTTATGTTCTCGTGTGAAGTTTTTCATGCTACTACGGCCCAGTGGTCATGTTGCTTGGGTCTTGTAGAGTAGGTTGCCATAATAGCAATGAAATATTCCCATTTCTCAATATCACTAGAGCCAACTCTAGTATGGAAAAGCTGTCTGGCCTTTTCTAATGTGCTTCCATCGGTTGCTACTGAGCATTGAATACTTTTGTAATTGATTGTGTGGACTGACTCTTTAGGCACCAAGGATAGCTCATATTTAGGTTTCATAATGTTGAGAACAATTTCTTGGGGACAATGATCGCTATCAGCTTTTTCCCCTATATGAAATAAGCTCATTCGTTGAAATAAGGATAATGAAATGAAGGTATAATCCAGTGTTGAGTTAGTTCTTGTTGAATGAAAAGTGGTGACCAGTGGATTGTCTCCAATGAATCTTCTGTTTAATGCTCTAATATTAAAAAGTTCAAGGTCATGTAATATCTGCTTGTCTAGTTCGATCGGTTTCGATGTTTGCGACTTCCCTTGGAATGGTATGTCCCAGGCTGAGTTTTGAATTAGGTTCTCGTCCTCTGATGAGTTTCCCATACGGTTGAGATTAAAGTCCCCGGTTATAATCAAATCTGTTGATGCTGTTTCCGGTATGCACTCCTCCATGAACTTACATAGTTCTTAAGCTGCCTTTAGTTTCCTTTTTGGGTGGATGTAGGTATTGATCACGGTGAGGTTGGTTCGCTCCATGCCTATTTCTGATTGCGAGAAATTAAAGTTTACTGCCATTGAACCGAAGGAAGTTGGTCCAACTTCTTTGACCACGTGGGCACTAGTGGCTGAAACATAGGTTGCTAAACCACCTTGAAGATGACCATATTTCGCCCTCCTTGTGGCACCTATAAAGAAACGCAAAAAACCATAAAGATGCGGTGGGTCTGCTTGCCATGTTTCTTGCAGTACCAAAATGTCAAATGACCTTATATAGCCGATGAAATCAGGGTCCATCATTTTAGAGGCCAGTCCATTAACATTTCATGAGCATATTCTTAAGTGGTTTTCCTCAATCGATCTTAAATTTCTCTTTTGTTAATTTGCATGGATATTTATTGTTCAGGCCATCCATCTTAGATCACTTAATCCTGTAGAAGATGATGTCCCGTCCTTGGTACTTCTAGTAATACTGTTATGTTTCATGGTTCTTGCTCCATTTGACCCCACTGAACCTCTAAGTACCGATATTCTGTGCCTAATTACAGAATCTTGTGCTCCCTCTGTAACAGCAGGAATTAGTAATTCCGGATATCTTGGTTTTATGTACCGAGTTGTTGTTATCCCCCAGTTTTTGAATGTCTGAGCCTCTGCAAGTATTTTGTATGCAATTGACGATATCGACCATGTTGCTTTTGTTTTTTCTCCGTTTGATCCATCCTCGGCTATGAATTCAATTGGAACCAGATCTGCTGTTGTCACATCTCCTAGAGAGGGAATGTGTGATAGCAGCCATAAGAAGTTGCCCCTGTTCAATATGTCATGCCTGCCTTTTGATGTATAATCTGGGCTCAGCAATTTAGTGTTTGTTAGGCTTATTGAGTCACCCGGGCTACAGATCTTATTGTTGGATTCACTAGTTTGAGTAGATTCATGACCTTTTTGTTTCTGACAGTAGAGCCTGATTTGTAGACAGATCTTTTTCCTCTCTTTTGTATAACGTGTTATTTGTTGTCCTCTTAGGTTGGGCCTTTGTCCCACCTCTCCTGGCCAAGGGTCACATAGCGTGGTTCTCAGTTCCTTTATGGGTTCATGTGTATCATCTCTGTGGTTCGTCTTTCTACATATGGATGATGACACTTGTTCAATGGAAACCTGTTCTCTGTTGGTTAACTCAGCAATATCATTTTTTGTTGTTTTTTTAAACATTTTAGGCAGGATCCATTGAACCATTTTGGTCTCAGGCTTTGATACCCAAGTGCCTTCACCAATTGCTGTTTTGTTGGCACAAGAACAAATTGCAGTATCTTTCTTCCTTGGTTGGTTCTGCTCAAGCTTAGATTGTGTTTTTCCTTTTATTACTATTGGTTGGGAAGTTAAGTTTGTCCCTTCCTGGTGTGCGGCTTCTACTTCCTCATTCTTAGCATTCCTCGAGGTATGAACTTTCTCAATTGCTTCCTTCATTTTATCGCCAGGCTGCGTTATTGTTTTTGCAATTTCTGCATTTCGTTCGGGGGTCGCTGCTATGCTCATTTCATATCCAAACGTGAGTTCACTTTGTACTAATGGTGTTGGTGTCCCAAAAAGACGCTTCAATCCTTCATGATTTAGGTTTGTTTTTTGATTTAGGCATTTCCTTTTTTTTGCTCGTCTTTGTTTTGCGTTCATTATTTTGTCTCCTTTATCTTCCAGTGAGGCCTCAGACGTCTGGCCGTCTGGTGCTTTGGTTACTATGTTGTCTCGTTCTCTAGTCATGTAAGCCTGGGCTTCCGTTGTCCTAATGCCTCCCTTTTTTTTGCTTTAGCTGGTGCTAGGTTTGTTGTGATTGTTAAATCACATGTTTCATTTACCGTGGGTTTCTCAGGAAATTCTTTACCCGAGCGCTGCATGGACTTTTTGATTTGGTTACATAAGTCATTTAGCATAGATGGAAGGGAGGTCAATTTATCAATTATGGGCCCTCATCCATAAGTTAGGTTCACACCTTGCGAGTGATCATATTTATTTTGTAAGAGTGTGTTTAATGAACCCAGCTTCCCATCGATGGCAACCACAAAGACAGTCAAGGTGTCTAATAGCGTCAGTTGGGTGTCCATTTTGTCGGATTGGTAATGGAGGACCTCTACCAAGAGTTGCATTGTTTTTAACAAGCTAGACCAAGCACTTTCCTGATTTGTGTATTTTTGTAGACCTTCCTGTTTTGCTAAATTTTTCATCACATTTTGGTCTCCTTTGCATTCCCTCCCCAATTGTTGATCTTGGTTAAGTTCTGGTGTCCCACTCAAAGTGTTCCCAGTGGGTTCACTCCTACATTTATCTTGGGAATAGGCGGCCATGAGATCTTCCCACTCTTCCTTTCCCAGGTATGTAGAGATTTATGTTATTTCTTCTGCGTCACTTCCTAGCCTTCTTTCTTTTTCTTTTGCCCCCACTAATTTTAGCATTGTCGCTTGTTCGTTGCGGTGAGGAATTGGAGTCGGAGCAGTCTGAGAGGTTTCTGTTCCTTTCCATACCTCCTTTTCCCTTTTCTGGTCGGGTTTGTTGTTGTTGATCGGGTGCAGTTTTGTCTCGGGGCTTCCCAAACCGCAGATCGTTGGTATATCAGTTGTACCACAGTTACAAATACTGTTATTATTTTGCATCATATTTATTATTTGGCACCAACTGCGTCGTCGAGGTTTGATTGTTTTTCCTCTATATACTCAATGTCTTCTCCCAATGTCCTTAATGCATCCATAGATCTGTGTACTTGGATTAAATCAGTAACAATTATCTGTTCCTTACCAATAGCATTAATATCATATGTCGTCCAAGTCCGAGTTTTCTTACGTTGTGGAGTTGATGTTGCTTGTGATGGACTGATAGCTGTCATAATGGACGCATTAGTCGTGTTAGGACTTCCCTTTTCGTCTATAATTCCATGTGTGTCAGAAAATTATATTGGTTGTGTTGACTGTGCTGACTGTCCTGGCAGAGATGGTGATTGAAGGCCCTGTACCTCGTTCACTTTTGAAAAGAGGGCGTCCCCTACATATTTTAAGAAGCAGAATTTTGTGTAGATTTTTGGTTGGAACAAGGATTGGCAGTTTTTTGATTTGTTTGGTTTGTAAGTTGTTTCCAAAGTTAAAGGCTGCCCGCATTTTCGGGACCCTGAAATATTTGCGTCTGCGTTTATATCAATTAGGGAAGCGTCCTTCTGTGTTGTAGGCCTAGTTTTGGGTGATGTTTCAACCCTTGAGCCCTCGAGCAACTTGGACGTCTGCTTTCGCTTTCCTTTGACCATTGCACCTCGAGCCCGGCCTGATCTCATGATACTTTATAGATCCTGACAGTTGGTGCCCAGTATCCGGCTCAAGAACTGAAAATTAAATTAAATTAAGCTTTTTTGCTTTTACATTTAAGTTGGGTTTTGGGTTTTGGGAGGCAGTAAAAAGGAAAAGTGAGGTAGGCTGCAGTTGAAGCAGTTAATGTAATCGCTCTCTGAGCCTTGGAATGCCTGGGAAAACTCTGCTCTCTGCTCACCTCTATGCTCACCTCTGAGTTCTGTGTTCCTCAGTGATCTCAGTGTCCTTAATGGCCTTAATGTACTTAATGCACCGCTGAAGCCTCTAGGGGGCTCTCACTCCCACTCCCTCTGCCACAGGTAGTTGTACAGGTAGTTGCTAGGGAACCGATGCTCCCACCTAGCTGTTCCAGGGCACTGCCTCCTGTCACCGCTGAGGTTCACATTGAGCACACAGCTCACACAGTGCTCTTCGTCCCACGCTTGACACCCCAGCTCCTCCAGCTCCAGCTCACTGCACCTGCCCTCACTTGCCGTTTGCCCTGCCGCCTACCCCCGCCTTCCGCCCGCCCGGAAAGGCAGTCAAGGAGCAAGGGACAGTACTGACCGCGGCCGCGGTCCCCACCAGAGTCCGGGGAAACGTGGGAGACATGAGGCGGGAGGTAGTACGGGCAAAATGGGAGGCAAAACCTACGTGGAGATAAGGCAGCAGCTCCGGCAGGAGAAAGCAGGAGAAAACGGTGTGCGGCATGCTCCCTCTCTCGCGCGTCTGACTTCTGGCGCTCGGCAAAACCTGGAAACACTAATGGCAGCAACACATTCGCCACATAGAAGTGGTTTTGGCTCTATTTAGGAACTAGCCCACATTATCACATGAAATGTAATGGGAATGTAGGTGCTCCGGTGCCTCATGTGCATTTTACCATATAAAGGTTAACCAGGGAGCAATTGTGCTGTGCCCTACATGCTTTTAGGGTATAAATAGTGATTCATGGGCTTGCCCTAACTCAAGCATTATATGCCCTTATGTATGCAGTTTTTGCCTCACATTAGTCAGGGCCACAAGTAACATCTCAGGCTTTGTATGGTATGTGCAGTAATTAGGATCTATGTCATGTTGGTGCACAGTATTGGTGATCTTTGTGTCTTTATTTGATAATCTGCTGCATCTCGTGCCCTGATGTCATGATATATGCACCTGTAATTCTTGCCAGGATAATCAGCACTGCTTTAGGATTTGCATAATATGCACAGTATTTATGATTTATGCTGTTTTCGGTATTATGTTATGTACAATATACAGCCTAATTTTACATATTCCAGTGTGGAGTCTTTTTGTGGTGTATTCATTGTGTTACTGAGGTGATTGTGTTGCCAAACGCTTTACACATTGCCTTCAATGATAAGCCTGCCTGCTCTTCACCAAGCTACCAGATTGTGAGCACCGGTTAACTTACTTGCCCTGACTAGAGTGGTGGATTCTGCCTGGCTTAGGTGCATACCCTAGCCAACCAGAAATTCAGTTTCTAACAGGCTTATGCAAATCCAACTCCAGTAGGAACAGTTCATCCCAAACTACCAGGTCACATCTCCTCTGAATAAGAAGAAACAACACAGACCTATCTCGGCCTTTTGGGGCCAGTGGCAAAGGCTATGTTCGGGCATTCTATAAATCACTTTTAAGTATTTCTGTTTTGAAAAATCACAAAGAAAAGCATAGCCAAATAACCCACATCTTGCTCAATCTTTATTGTTCTCTGCTTATGGTTGTAATTTGCTTAAGGCCTATACTTCTCAGTTGTCTGAATCTCCAAGTGGGGTGAGATCAAATCGTTTCGGAATCTGAGCTCATTGAAAGCAATGGAAATTAAATAAAATAAATAAAAAAAACATTTATGAATGCTGGGGATGGTTTTAGGATAGGTGATCCCCTTCAATGTGATTGAAAACATTTCACTTGTTTGAAGGGTAAGAATGAGTACAAGGAGGGTGATGCCCTCTAAAGGAGAGCGAGTTGAGAGGTAGGGCTCCATCATATGCCGAGCCTCCTTCACAGGAACACTGCGAGGATTCTCTGAGCTCTGGGGAAACAGAAATGTGCCTACTGAAAGGTACATATAAACTCAACTGAGTATCTTTGGCCTTTTGTAATAATGTGATGCTATCGCTAAGTGGTTCTTTAGAGTTGCTGCTTTACTTCCAAATGTGTAAATATCTGATTTGCATATTGAAGGAAAGCCCTCTTTGCTTAGTAAACAAACTGACAACCTCCTGGAGAAGCTGCCCTAGCTACTGTCCTCTGTGCTCCTTTCCTCCTATATGCATGCATTTGTGTGTGTGTGTGTGTTAGTGCAACTGTCTGCAAATGTCTATGTTTTGGTTTTCTAGTGATGCAGGTAAAACAGAAGACTTGCTTTCGAAAAAATGGCTGATAAATAATAAGGGGCATATTTATGAGTTCTGGCGCATCTCTGCAAATCAGCAGGGATGCGCCAGAACAAATGCGTCACGCAAAACTACCCTTGCGTCACGGCGGATGCGCCGCATTTACAATGCGGTGCGCCGTGGCGCAAGGGTAGGCAGATGCGTGAAGCGCGACGCGACTCCAGCAATGCTCGGGTGTGCCCTATACTTAACGTGCTGCATCAGTCCTTACGCCTGCTTCAAGCAGGCGTAAGGAATTGATGTAGCAGCGTCGCACAAGTGCCTGGGTGAAATATTGTAGATTTCACGCAGGCACTTTTGCGAGGCGCACCTGCCCCGGAACGCCCACCCTGCGCCGGAACGCCCACATGTGGCGCAGGGCTTTACAACGTGACGCATCTGCCTAGATGCATCACGTTGTAAATGGGTCGCAGGGATGCGCCACGTTTACACCGCCGTTGCATGACGCAATGGCAGCATAAACGTGGCGCAAGTGCCTTGTAAATCTGCCTCTAGGTGTCATTGTGGTCTTTGCTAAATTCAATGAAACAAAGATGATTGTGGGCACGGGCTGAAAAATATATTTCAAATGATCACATGTTATTTGGATGACTGTTGGCCAGCCTTGAATTCTCCAGCAATATCTCCACGCATGCTGTGTATGGTAGGTCAACACTGACAATAGGAAAACAATACCGCAAGGCCCAAAAGGTCATGAACAGGATGCTGAAAAACAAGCACTAGCAAGGACACCCTCATTACATGGGGTACACTGACAGCCATATAAGCATGAGAAGTAATAAAGAATGGCTACGCACTTCAGCCATTGAAATAATGACAAAGCGGGTAAAAGTGGCTAAGGAAAAGTGGTTAAAGAACTGTTAAACAAAATAAAAAGAGTGCATCCTCAACTTTGGCCAATTTAAGGCCTATCACGAGGCTCGCAACATTAGGCAATATTTTGGAGAATATTGGGAACACTTCATTGACCACCTATTTGGAAACCTCCAAAATACTTCATGTTTGCTGGTCCGGCTTCAGACCCAAGCACTCCACTGAGTCTGCCCTGTTAGAAGTTTCTGAGACCAGTTAAGTGACGCGGGATATCGGTGACAATGCTGTCCTGATCCTGTGGATCTATCAGCTGCGCTTGATGTAATTTCCCACACTATGGCCCACATGCATCAAGCATTTTTGGAGTCGCAAGCGGTGCGATTCCTTAAAATCGGCCGTTTGCGAATGCAAAAGTGCTGTTTGGGATGCATCATGCTATTTTTGAAATTGCAATTTTTTTGCTAATTCTAAAATTGCGATAGCACATAAGAAATCGCAATTGTGCAATTTCTAAAATGCTATGCATCATTTCTTAAAAATGTGCGATTTTACAAATTGGAAGTGCAAATTACCACGAAGTTCAACCTCGTGGTAATTTGCGAAATTGTTCAAATATGCACAAAAATGCATTTTTTAAACTGTTAAGTTACAGACACACATGTCCTTAGGACATGTGTGTATGTAACTTATACTGAAAAGTACATTTCATGGGTGCAGGGGGGGGTCATTTGCACCCCCCTCTCCACCCTTGAAATGCATTGATGAATTTCGATTTCAAATTGCGAATTCGCAATTCCCATTCATTCCTATGGGCATTTTGGCCCATAGGAATGAATGGGAATTGTGAATTCGCAATTGAAAATTTGCATTTTTTATGCAATTCGGTAAAAATAGCGATTTTTACCGAATTGCAAAAAAAAAGCAAAAATATTCATGCATAGGCTTTTGCGATTTCTAAATTGCGAATCGTTATTTTTCGCAATTTAGAACTCGCAAAAGCCGATATTGATGCATGTGGGCCTATACTTCTTCAGCGTCTTTTAGACATTGGTATATCCGTCAAGGCCTTGGCTTGTTTAGATCTTTCTTGGCTGACAGTAAACAATTGGTATTCATCAGGCAGCATCCTTCAGCAAAGAGATCTGTGGCCTGTGATTTCCTGCAAGGTTCATCACTTAGCCCTTCCTTATTTAATATCTATATGGCCCCTTTGAGCAACTACTTCCTACCCTGAGGATACGCTGTTGATTCTATCTGTTGATAAGGATTCTTCTGGGTCTGAACTGAATTTAAAATCCTGTTTTGCAAACATCATTTACTGGGTGGGGAAAAAATTGTTTAAAATCGAACACTGATAATACCAAAATATTTCTGTTTGGGAAGTCAAATCTGCTTTCCCCTCTGACGTGGGAGCCATAATTGGTGCCCTCCTCCTCCCCCTGCCAGAGTGGAAGTGGCAAACAATCTGGGAGTCAGATTTGATATTGCACTCTCCTTCCACCCACAAGCACTCTCAGTGGCCAGTACATGCTTTTCAATGATGAAATCTTTAAAAAATGTATTTTCCTTCCTTCTCCTAGCTGCAAGAAAAACAGTTGCTTTTGCTCTAATAACATTGAGTTTGGATTACTGTAATGGCTTTTTTTGCAGGGAGTTCAAAGCAGTTTCTCCATAAACTCCAAATGTCTTAATATTCAGCTGCCAGACTGGTACTTAAAACACCAAACAGAATTCTGTATTCGAAGCACTTAGGAAATTGCACTGGCTACCGGTTCACAAGAGGGTCTTATTTAGGATTCTCATTATGGTTTGCAGAGCTTTTCACATGATAGGCCCTAAATATCTAACAGATTTTACCACTACAGGATTCAGAGGAATCTGAGATCCTCCAATGCCAAATTGCTTAAACCTCTATCTATCCTTTAGGCCCAAATCCTGTGGCGGTATGTCTTTCATGGTCTCAGGGTCTTAAGCTTAGAACCAACTTCCTTGTCCACTTTGGTCCAGTGAGAACAAAGCTAGTTTTAATCTAAAGACTTGGGGCCATATGTATCAAGCCGTTTTTGAATCGCAAAGGCCAAAATTCGCAGAATTTCGGCCTTTGCGACTCGCAAACGGCCGTTTTGCATGTTTTGGGATGTATGACACATTCCCAAAATAAGGAATTGCAAAGTTGTGTGATTCCTTATTTTGCCATAGCATTTAGGGAATCGCAATTTTGCGATTCCTTAAATGCTATGTATGTAGCATTTTTGGCTAGCGAATTATGGTCGAATTCTTCAAAAAATGCACATTTTGGCATTTTTTAAGGTGGCATGTGATGCACACACATGCCCATAGGGCATGTATGTGCGCCATATGCACACACATGTACATTTCAGGTGTGCAGCAGGGTGTCTTTGAGACACCCCTGCACCCTTGAAATAATTCTCAAATTGCGATTAGCAAATTGCGAATTCGCAATTTGAGAATTATTTCGCAATCATTCCTATGGGCCTCCTGGCCCATAGGAATGCATTGGAAAATATTCCTTAATTGCGAATTTGCAAAATGCGAATTCGCAAATAAGGAATATTAAGGAATCGCTAAAAAATAGCGATTTTTTTCATACTTACCATTTTGCAATTCCTAAATAGCGATTCCTTAAAATTCGCTATTTAGGAAATGCAAAATAGTTTGTTGATACATATGGCCCTTGGGTCTTTCTTGCGCCTGATACTCTGTGCCATTCTTTATTATAGTTGAGTCAGGCATTCATTTCCTTCTATGTCCTCATGCTTTCCTTTGTTGGTGCACCTCTTTTGTATTATTTTGTGCTGATTTATGGAGGACTTGGGTGTTTGAGCTAGTGCCAAGATGCTCTTGTTTGAGTTATTGTGCGATCTATAAATACCGTATTCATTTAAGAAAATATGCTTACTAGGGCACAATGCTATAGTATTGTACTGTATGGTCTTGTACTGTAGCATGTATATGCCTCTGTGGTGCCACAGTAAATATTTGGACTGGAATTGTGCCATTCTGCGTGGGAGTGCACGGTTGGCAGCGTGCTGTAATTCGTTGTGAAATTGTGTGGATTGCGTTTTGATGTCATGCACGAGTGACAAGGAGGTGTCCTTTAGTGTTTGAGGACACAGTTCCTAGAAGTGTGATGGAGGGGAAGGTGTGTAAGAAAGCACATCTCCTTTCAACAGAATCCTAGCCTTAGTGGTATTGGAGGTCTGGGCTGCATGGGCACTAAAAAGAGGGTGATCATAGAAAGGCCCAGTAATTCCTATGGTAACACTTGAAAAGCAGTGATGTTTATCAAAGGAGTAAACTGATGCCAAATGAGCAAGAATGGGAATTGGTAACACGAGCAGGAGCCTTGTACCTTTAAAAAAAAAAAAAAAAAAATGAAAGCAGCACGAGTGCTACCTACTGCTGTACAAATACACCTCATGAACAAGGAAAGAAGTGGACAAGAAATCAAGCTTGGCGACTTACACAGCTCTTAAAAGGTTCAGATTTCGCTTACTCCTTCTAGGCCAAAGGCAGGTAAAGATTTCAAGTAGGGGTTTGTTCCCGAGCCCCTCTCATGCTCCTAAAGACTCCAATAGGTGGATGAGCATTAGTCAAGCAAGCTCTAACCAGGTCACAGCAATGACCCTAGCCACACTGACTCCCTAAACCGGAGGTTGCTGCATAACACCACAAGATTGAATTGCCCCACCCTGTGCTACCCTTCACCCTCACCAGTTAGGGAAATACATTTTCTTAAACTCTAGGAACCCTTGCTCTTTCTAGTTTTACATGAGAAGTTATACTCCTGCCCATCTACTAAAATGTCAATCCAGACAACCTGTACTATTATTATTAGTAGTGAAAAAATATGGTGAAGGAAGACTTACCATGCTTTTTGATCGTTTCAGCTGTAATCAGCACGAATAGTAGTCTGTTCCTCCTAGTTCACATGCCCTCAAGAGACACGCACCTAAAACACACAGAATCCCTGGGCCTATGCTGCTCAACTGACGCTGTGTTTTTCCTAAATTATGGATTTAAAGCATCCTCCACATGATCCACTGTCAAATGCATAATTTTCAAATTTCAACAACAAAAACTACTAACTCAGACACTACTAAACTAGTGCCACACATGATGTCTCCCATTGGCAGATAACCTGCAAAATGTAACTGGTCTCCTTTCATTTGCTGAGTGCTGAATTCAGGCATTGCACTGGGACTAATAAAATGACCCCCTGCCCAATACTGGGTGTAAAAAGCTCAAAATAACAACATAATACTGCAACAGAAAGTGACAATTTATATTGCACAATTGATCTTTTCTTCCTGAATAATATATTTAATCCTGCCTCATAATGTCTTTCTCCTTAGTTAATGCTACTGGCCCTGTCTAGGCATCATCCTACTTACATTTGTTAATACAGCATTGAAAATGTCCACTATAAGGCATAAGTGTTCAATCAATCATTCAATTAGTGTTTGCTAAGCGTGACTACTCACCCGTATGGGTCTCAAGTCGCTAGGGAGAGAGGGCTCCTGGTCCTGATGGGCGCTGAGGTTCAATAGAAGAGCCAGGTCTTGAGATCCTTCCAGAATTGGGTCAGTGATGGGGATAGCGTGACATTGAGAGGCAGGGTGTTCCAGATTTTGGTGGTGAGTTAGGGAAAGGACCTTCCTTCTCTCCTGGCCTTGCAGGACGGTGGCAAGGGCCATTTCGGCAGAGCAGATGTGTCTGGTGGGTACATGGAATGAGAGGGGGTGGTTCAGGTATGCTGGTCCAGGGTCATGGAGGGCTTTGTAGGTGTGTTTGGGGAGCTTGAACATGACTCTTTTGTTGACTGGGAGCCAGTTGAGTTCTCGCAGGTGTTCGGAGGTATGGTTGCGGTGGGGGATGTTAATAATCAGTCTGGCTGCGGCGTTCTGAATGTTCTGTAGTTTCCGGAGGAGTTTCTGGGTTTCGCCGGCATAGAGTATGATGCTGTAGTCGAGTCTGCTACTGATGAGTGCGTGGGTGACTGTCTTTCTGGCCTCAGTGGGGTTCCATCTGAAGGTCTTTCAAAGCAGGTGAAGAGTGTGGAAGCATGATGAGGAGATGGCATTGATCCGGCGGTTCATCGTGAGCGAGGATGTCTAGTATGATGGTAAGGATTTGTGCATGGTACATGGGTGTGGGGGGAGGGGTGATCCTAGCGCAGCGTGGCACCAGGAGACAGAGGTGTTGGTTCCCATGATGAGGACTTCAGTCTTGTATGAGTTGAGCTGGATTTAAAGAAAAAGGGGTGACCCTGTGTCCCTCAGAACCTGGGTAATTAATGGTTACTATAGAAAACGGTTCTGTCGGGTGCAAAACATGAGTAATTCAAAGAATACTATTATTGTAATTGAAGTTGAAGAACCCCCTCTTAGGACAACACAATTCAGAACCTCACAATTAATGACTCGAGGTCTTATTCATTGCATTATTGGTATTTACATGAATTAAATTCATTCGATTGGTATTTCATTAAATACAGACAAAAGACTGTCAAAGTGAATTTTTGTGCATAAATAGTGACAATGGTGAATAGTGATCAAATAGTGAAGAAATATGTACAGTGAAAGATACAAATCTATACAATCAATATATACATATGTACACAGTTATTTTTCCAAGGCCATATACTGATGAGTGTCTAGGAATTCTCACTTTTTCTTTTAGTCTTTGGAATCCTAGAGGTCAATGGCCTGTTGTGGGACGTCGGCGTTTCGACCCTTCTGCGCCTGTGTCTAAGGTAAGGGTGGGCGGCCAGCTATGCTCCGTGCACGGAGTGCCGTCTCCTACGCATTTTGCGTAGCGGGCGTAGCCAGGCGGCACTACGCGCGCTCCGCAGACGGTGCGTAGCCGGCCGCCACCCGCCTCCCTCCCGCCCTCCCTAAATACATAAATAAAAGTATAAAAAGCTTTTAAAAACACTTACCTTGTCTGCCGCGTCCCCGGGGCTCCCTCTCGCCGTCCCGCGATTCACGCCGCCATTTCGGATCCTAATGCGCATGCGGCCGCGCATGCGCATTTCTCATGAGGAATGCGCATGCGCGGCCGCCCGCGCATGCGCATTAGGATCCGAATCGGTGGCGGCGCGAATCGCGGGACGGCGAGAGGGAGCCCCGGGGACGTGGCAGACAAGGTAAGGGTTTTTAAAAGCTTTTTATACTTTTATTTATGTATTTAGGGAGGGCGGGAGGGAGTCGGGCGGCGCGGAGTGGGGCTACGCGGAGTGCGCGGGTGGGCATAGTTTTGCGCCCACTTCGCGTAGCTCCGCGGAGCCCCACTCCGCACACTACGCCCAGGCTTAGTCTAAGGTCGCGGCGGGTCTTTTTCAAGACAAGAAGATATGGCACGACAGTCCACTGTTAGCAGGTCGTGTTGAATCGCCTGTGAAGAATGAGGCTCAATGGCCCTCAGATCCGCTTCCAAGTTGTGAAGGGATGAAGGGATGGAATCGCTGGCTCAAAGTTCCAAGGATCCCGCTGCGTGATGTCAGCTGAGTTGAGCTGGAGGCAGCAGTTCCTCCTCCAGGTAGTGACGGTGTTGGGAGAGACAGCTGGGAGTAGAGGTGCTGTAGCACCTCGAAAATAACCATTCTAGAGTTCAGAAGGTTAATGAGCAAGAAAAGAGCCTTTACATTTTGTTTTTCTCTCATCACAAGTGAATTTAAAGAGTGGTCAAATGTCAAGCTTCGTGTTCTTACAAACTGCTGCTTATTCATTTGACATGGAGACTGGGGTTTACCTTTCTTGTATTTCTCTGACTGAAAAGTAAGAGGGTTTCGTAGGGTGAACTATGTGACAATTTTGCTACTATACAGGGAGTGTGAAAGTAAATGTTGTACAGTATTAATCTTATTTAAGACACTGCCACATTTAAAAACCTGTCAATGAACTGTGCAAATGATTTTAAAATATATCAGACACGAGGAAAACACACGAGGCACATTTTTTGTTATTCTGAATTGTAATGGAAACAAAGATTTGAATTTGATCAAAACAAATCAAGGTACTTTGTTGGTGATATGCAAATAAGAAATATTTTCTCCACATATTATTGTTTATATACTATATAATTTTGTCAGTAAAACTGCATGTCGTTGCCAATTTTGTGGTCTTTTCAATAGAACATGTGTTGTCTGGAAACAACGGTGCATTACTACACCTTGCTTTAGTAATGTATTTGCAACACTGTGCTCCAAAAGGAACTACTGGCTACATACTACACCTGTAACACTCTCCTGCAGAATGGATGTGGCTCGTTTACTACACTTGTTCCTTGTGTAACTCTTGTATTTTTCATAACCCTAGTGACTTCAGGGATGAAAAATGATGGAAGCACACCCGCTCTGAAAATTATTCCAGCACCACTACTTTTGAGAAACAAATATCTATCTATCTATCTATCTATCTATCTATCTATCTATCTATCTATCTATCTATCTATCTATCTATCTATCTATCTATCTATCTATCTATCTATCTATCTATCTATCTATCTATCTATCTATCTATCTATCTATCTATCTATCTATCTATCTATCTATCTATCGCTGCAAGTGCCCCGAGGGGGCAATGAAAACGCACTCTCTCGCCTCAGTTCAAATGTATATATATATCCTTCTGGGACGCAGAGAACAATTGAGACACAGACACATAGACCCTTGAGGGTCCATTGCACACACAGTTCTCTCGGAAAATGTGCCCTGTGCAATGTAGACAACAAAGAAGCAAAGCAGTGTTCCTGAAGTGACCTTTTCAGTTGTGATGCTCAGCAGTTATCAGCTAAACATGCCTACCTTGCGCCACCTCCTGGACATTATCTGGAACAACAGGGGAGTAGCATTGGCTCACCGAGTGATGAATCACCAGCGAGAGCAGGCTCAAATGAAAAAATACTTCACGTAGCATGCATCTCAGCTGAATGCTGAGCATTCTTCTCCTCCATTAAAATGTGATAATATGTTGCATCGGCAGAAACTCTGCTGAAATCTGAGAACACTTTACAACCGCTGCATAGCCGCTAAATCCTAAAAATACGTCACATCTCACCACAAAACTGAGTCTACTCCCCCCGCCACTGAATGCTGAAAAAACTCCCCTCAGATACACCTCTGCTCATCAATCGAAATACGTCATCTCTGCTGCACTGATTAATACTGATGGTATTTCACTCCTACTACTGAAATCTGAAAATATCTGCTGAACACTGGTCATGATGTACATCGGGTATATCTCTGCGCTATACCTCGTGCTCGTGACTGTTTAAAGCGTCACCTCAATTGAACACTTCACATCTAATACATCTCAGCTAAATACTTCACCTCTGCTGAATACTTCACCACTGCTACACTTCTGTTAATACTTCACCTCTGCTACATACCTGCTGAATACTTCACCTCTGCTACACTTCTGTTAATACTTCACCTCTGCTACATCCCTGCTGAATACTTCACCTCTGCTACACTTCTGTTAATACTTCACCTCTGCTACATCCCTGCTGAATACTTCACCTCTGCTACACTTCTGTTAATACTTCACCTCTGCTACACTTCTGTTAATACTTCACCTCTGCTACATCCCTGCTGAATACTTCACCTCTGCTACAATTCTGTTAATACTTCACCTCTGCTACATACCTGCTGAATACTTCACCTCTGCTACACTTCTTTTAATACTTCACCTCTGCTACATACCTGCTGAATACTTCACCTCTGCTACACTTCTTTTAATACTTCACCTCTGCTACATACCTGCTGAATACTTCACCTCTGCTACACTTCTGTTAATACTTCACCTCTGCTACATACCTGCTGAATACTTCACCTCTGCTACACTTCTGTTAATACTTCACCTCTGCTACATCCCTGCTGAATACTTCACCTCTGCTACACTTCTGTTAATACTTCACCTCTGCTACATACCTGCTGAATACTTCACCTCTGCTACACTTCTGTTAATACTTCACCTCTGCTACATCCCTGCTGAATACTTCTCCTCTGCTACAATTCTGTTAATACTTCACCTCTGCTGCATCCCTGCTGAATACTTTACCTCTGCTACAATTCTGTTAATACTTCACCTCTGCTACATCCCTGCTGAATTCTTCACCTCTGCTACAATTCTGTTAATACGTCACCTCTGCTACATCCCTGCTGAATTCTTCACCTCTGCTACACTTCTGTTAATACTTCACCTCTGCTACATCCCTGCTGAATACTTCACCTCTGCTACACTTCTGTTAATACTTCACCTCTGCTACACTCTGTTAATACTTCACCTCTGCTACATCCCTCCTGAATACTTCACCTCTGCTACACTTCTGTTAATGCTTCACCTCTGCTACATCCCTGCTGAATACTTCACCTCTGCTACATCCCTCCTGAATACTTCACCTCTGCTACACTTCTGTTAATGCTTCACCTCTGCTACATCCCTGCTGAACACTTCACCTCTGCTACACTTCTGTTAATACTTCACCTCTGATACACTTCTGTTAATACTTCACCTCTGCTGAAAACTTCACCTCTGCTGCATCTCTGCTGAATATTTCACCTCTGCTGAATACGTCACCTCTGCTGAATACTTCACCTCTGCTGAATACTTCACCTCTGCTGTATCTCTGCTGAATACTTCACCTATGCAGCATCTCTACTGAATACTTCACCTCTGCTGCATCTCTGCTGACTACTTCACCTCTGCTGCCTCTCTGCAGAATACTTCACCTCTGCTGAATACTTCCCCTCTGCTGCATCTCTACTGAATACTTCACCTCTGCTGCCTATCTGCAGAATACTTCACCTCTGCTGCCTCTCTGCTGAATACTTCACCTCTGCTGCTGTCTCTCTGCAGAAAACGTCACCTCTGCTTAACTCTGCTGAATACTTCATCTCTGCTGCATCTCTGCTGTATACTTCACCTCCGCTGCCTCTCTGCAGAATACGTTCCCTCTGCTGAATACTTCACCTCTGCTGAATACTTTACCTCAGCTGAATACTTCACCTCTGCTGCATCTTTGCTGAATACTTCACCTCTGCTGCCTCTCTGCAGAATACTTCACCTCTGCTGCATCTCTGCTGAATACTTCACCTCTGCTGCATCTCTGCTGAATGCTTCACCTTTGCTGCATCTCTGCTTAATACTTCACCTCTGCTGACTACTTCACCTCTGCTGGATCTCTGCTTAATACTTCACCTATGCTGCATCTCTGCTAAATACTTAACATCTGCTGAATACTTCACCTCTGCTGCCTCTCTGCTGAATACTTTACCTCTGCTGAATACTTCACCTCTGCTGCTGTCTCTGCAGAAAACGTCACCTCTGCTTAACTCTGCTGAATACTTCACCTCTGCGGCATCTCTGCTGTATACTTCACCTCCGCTGCCTCTCTGCAGAATACTTTCCCTCTGCTGAATACTTCACCTCTGCTGAATACTTTACCTCAGCTGAATACTTCACCTCTGCTGCATCTTTGCTGAATACTTCACCTCTGCTGCCTCTCCGCAGAATACTTCACCTCTGCTGCATCTCTGCTGAATACTTCACCTCTGCTGAATACTTCACCTCTGCTGCATCTCTGCTGAATGCTTCACCTTTGCTGCATCTCTGCTTAATACTTCACCTCTGCTGGCTACTTCACCTCTGCTGGATCTCTGCTTAATACTTCACCTATGCTGCATCTCTGCTAAATACTTAACATCTGCTGAATACTTCACCTCTGCTGCCTCTCTGCTGAATACTTTACCTCTAATGAATACTTCAACTCTGATGAATATGTCACCTCTGCTGCATCTCTCCTGAATGCTTCACCTCTGCTAATTACTTCCCCTCTGCTACATCTCTGCTGAATACTTCACCTACTCTGTATCTCTGCTGAATACTTCACCTGTGCTGCATCTCTGCTGAATACTTCACCTATGCTGCATCTCTGCTGAATACTTCACTTCTGCTGAATACTTCACCTCTGCTGCCTCTCTGCAGAATACTTCACCTCTGCTACATCTATGCTGGATACTCCACCTCTGCTGCCTCTCTGCAGAATAATTCACCTCTGCTCATCTCTGCTGAATAATTCACCTCTGCTCATCTCTGCTGAATACTTCACCTCTGCTGCATCTCTGCTGAATACTTCACCTCTGCTGCATCTCTGCTGAATACTTCACCTCTGCTGAATACTTCACCTCTGCTGCCTCTCTGCAGAATATGTCAACTTGGCTGCCTCTCTGCTGCATATGCCACCTCTGCTGAATGCTTCACCTCTGCTGCCTCTCTGCAGAATACTTCACCTATGCTGAATACTTCACCTCTGCTGCCTCTTTGCAGAATAATTCACCTCTGCTGAATACTTTACCTCTGCTGCCTCTCTGCAGAATACTTCACCTATGCTGAATACTTCACCTCTGCTGCCTCTCTGCAGAATACTTCACCTATGCTGAATACTTCACCTCTGCTGAATACTTTACCTCTGCTGACTCTCTATAGAATACGTCACCTCTGCTGTCTCTCTGCAGAATATTTCACCTCTGCTGCATCTCTGCTGAATACTTCACCTCTGCTGAATACTTCACCTCTGCTGCCTCTCTGCAGATTATGTCAACTTGGCGGCCTCTCTGCTGCATATGCCACCTCTGCTGAATTCTTCACCTCTGCTGCCTCTCTGCAGAATACTTCACGTATGCTGAATACTTCACCTCTGCTGCCTCTCTGCAGAATACTTCACCTCTGCTGAATACTTCACCTCTGCTGAATACTATACCTCTGCTGACTCTCTATAGAATACTTCACCTCTGCTGTCTCTCTGCAGAATATTTCACATCTGCTGCATCTCTGCTGAATGCTTCACCTCTGCTGAATACTTCACCTCTGCTGCCTCTCTGCAGAATACTTCACCTCTGCTGAATACTTTAACTCTGCTGACTCTATACAGAATACTTCACCTCTGCTGCCTCTCTGCAGACTACTTCACATCTGCTGCATCTCTGCTGAATGCTTCACCTCTGCTGAATACTTCACCCCTGCTGCCTCTCTGCAGAATACTTCACCCCTGCTGAATACTTCACCTCTGCTGCATCTCTGCTGAATACTTCACTCTGCAGAATACTTCACCTCTGCTGCCTCTCTGCAGAATACTTCACCTCTGCTGAATACTTCACCTCTGCTGAATACTATACCTCTGCTGACTCTCTATAGAATACTTCACCTCTGCTGTCTCTCTGCAGAATATTTCACATCTGCTGCATCTCTGCTGAATGCTTCACCTCTGCTGAATACTTCACCTCTGCTGCCTCTCTGCAGAATACTTCACCTCTGCTGAATACTTCACCTCTGCTGAATACTATACCTCTGCTGACTCTCTATAGAATACTTCACCTCTGCTGTCTCTCTGCAGAATATTTCACATCTGCTGCATCTCTGCTGAATGCTTCGCCTCTGCTGAATACTTCACCTCTGCTGCCTCTCTGCAGAATACTTCACCTCTGCTGAATACTTTAACTCTGCTGACTCTATACAGAATACTTCACCTCTGCTGCCTCTCTGCAGACTACTTCACATCTGCTGCATCTCTGCTGAATGCTTCACCTCTGCTGAATACTTCACCCCTGCTGCCTCTCTGCAGAATACTTCACCCCTGCTGAATACTTCACCTCTGCTGCATCTCTGCTGAATACTTCACTCTGCAGAATACTTCACCCCTGCTGAATACTTCACCTCTGCTGCATCTCTGCTGAATGCTTCACCTCTGCTGCATCTCTGCTAAATACTTCACCTCTGCTGAATACTGCACCTATGCTGCATCTCTGCTGAGTACTTAACATCTGCTGAATACTTCACCTCTGATAAATACTTAACCTCTGCAGCCTCTCTGCTGAATACTTCACCTCTAATGAATACTTCAACTCTGCTGAATATGTCACATCTGCTGCATCTCTGCTGAATGCTTCACCTCTGCTAATTACTTCCCCTCTGCTAGATCTCTGCTGAATACTTCACCTACGCTGTATCTCTGCTGAATGCTTCACCTGTGCTGCATCTCTGCTGAATACTTCACCTCTTCTGCCTCTCTGCAGAATACTTCACCTCTGCTGCATCTCTGCTGAATACTTCACCTCTGCTGCATCTCTGCTGAATACTTCACCTCTGCTGCCTCTCTGCAGAATACTTCACATCTGCTGCGTCTCTGCTGAATGCTTCACCTCTGCTGAATACTTCACTTCTGCTCCCTCTCTGCAGAATAATTCACCTCTGCTGAATACTTCACCTCTGCTGCATCTCTGCTGAATACTTCACCTCTGCTGCCTCTCTTTAGAATACCTCACCCCTGCTGAATACTTCACCTCTGCTGCCTCTCTGCAGAATAATTCACCTCTGCTGAATACTTCACCTCTGCTGCATCTCTGCTGAATACTTCACCTCTTCTGTCTCTCTGCAGAATACTTCACCTCTGCTACATCTCTGCTGGATACTTCACCCCTGCTGCCTCTCTGCAGAATAATTCACCTCTGGTGCATCTCTGCTGAATACTTCACCTCTGCTACATCTCTGCTGGATACTTCACCCCTGCTGCCTCTCTGCAGAATAATTCACCTCTGGTGCATCTCTGCTGAATACTTCACCTCTGCTGCATCTCTGCTGAATACTTCACCTCTGCTGCCTCTCTGCAGAATACTTCACATCTGCTGCGTCTCTGCTGAATGCTTCACCTCTGCTGAATACTTCACTTCTGCTCCCTCTCTGCAGAATAATTCACCTCTGCTGAATACTTCACCTCTGCTGCCTCTCTACAGAATACCTCACCCCTGCTGAATACTTCATCTCTGCTGCTTCTCTGCAGAATACTTTACCTCTGCTGCCTCTGAAGAATGCTTCACCTCTGCTGAATACTTCACCTCTGCTGCCTCTCTGCAGAATACTTCACCTCTGCTGCCTCTCTACAGAATACCTCACCCCTGCTGAATACTTCATCTCTGCTGCTTCTCTGCAGAATACTTTACCTCTGCTGCCTCTGAAGAATGCTTCACCTCTGCTGAATACTTCACCTCTGCTGCCTCTCTGCAGAATACTTCACCTCTGCTGCCTCTCTACAGAATACCTCACCCCTGCTGAATACTTCATCTCTGCTGCTTCTCTGCAGAATACTTTACCTCTGCTGCCTCTGAAGAATGCTTCACCTCTGCTGAATACTTCACCTCTGCTGCCTTTCTGCAGAATACTTCACCTCTGCTACATCTCTGCTGAATACTTCACTGATGCTGCACTTCTGCTCCTACTTCTCATCTGCTGCATCTCAGCCTAATATTTCACCTCTGCTACGCTTCTGTTAATGCTTCTTCACCTGTGTACATCTCCAGTAAATGCTTCACCTCTGCTAAATATTTCACCTCTGCTAAACGTCTGATAATCATATTTTGCTATGTTTCAGCAGAATACTCCACCTACATTGAAATCTGAAAATACGTTGCCTGAGTTCTATCTCCGCTGAGGTTACCTCAGTTCCATTGAAATCTGAAAAAAACTTTACCTGAACTCTATCCCTGCTTACTACTAAAGTCACTCCACCCCACTGAAATCTGAAAATACTTTTACTCGGCTGCACATCAACTAAAATCTATGAAACGTGGCAATCGCTCCAAATCTGGTGACTTTAGAGAATTTGTCTCCTCCCCTGAGTCCTGAAAAAATATCTCCTTGGCACCATCTCTGATCACATCTGAAAATAATAGGCCCCCAACTGCATCTCTCCTGAATACTTCACGTCAGCTTAATCTCTGCTGAACACTGAGAATACTTCACTTCTGATTGATCTCTGCTAAATACTCCACCTCGGCTGCATCTCTTCTGTATACAGATAATGCTGTGCCTCTTTTGTATCCCTGCTGTGTACAGAGAATACTGCACATCTGATTGTCTGTGCTGGGCACTTGGAATACTGCACCTCTGTTGCATATCTGCAATGTACTCGGAATACTGCACCTGTTGCATTTGTGCTGTGTACTGGCAATACTGCACCTCTGTTGTGTCTGTGCTGTGTACGTGGAATACTGCTCCTCTCTGTTGCATCTCTGCTGTGTACTCAGAATACTGTACATCTGTTGCATCTGTGCTGTGTACTTGCAATACTGCACCTCTGTTGCATCTGTGCTCTGTAATTGGAATACTGCACCTCTGTTGTGTATGTGCTGTGTACAGGGAATACTGTTCCTCTCTGTGGCGTCTCTGCTGGTGTACTGGGAATACTGAACCTCTGTTGCGTCTGTGCTGTGTACTGGCAATACTGCACCTCTGTTGCATCTGTGCTGTGCACTTGGAACACTGCACCTCTGTTGCATCTGTGCTGTGTACTGGCAATACTGCACCTCTGTTGCATCTGTGCTGTGCACTTGGAATACTGCACCTCTGTTGCGTCTCTCTCTGCTGTGTCCTTGGAATTCTGCACCTCTGTTGTGTCTGTGCTGTATAAAGGAAATACTGCTCCTCTCTGTTGCGTCTCTGCTGGTGTACTTGGAATACGGCACCTCTGTAGTGTCTGTGCTGTGTACTTGGAATACTGCACATCTGTTGCATCTGTGCTGTGTACTGGTAATACTGCACCTCTGTTGCGTCTGTGCTGTGTACTTTGAATACTGCACCTCTGTTGTGTCTGTGCTGTGTACAGGGAATACTGTTCCTCTCTGTTGCGTCTCTGCTGGTGCATTGGGAATACTGCACCTCTGTTGTGTCTGTGCTGTGTACTGGGAATACTGCACCTCTGTTGCATCTGTGCTCTGTAATTGGAATACTGCACCTCTGTTGTGTATGTGTTGTGTACAGGGAATACTGTTCCTCTCTGTTGCCTCTCTGCTGGTGTACTGGGAATACTGCACCTCTGTTGCGTCTGTGCTGTGTACTGGGAATACTACACCTCTGTGGCGTCTGTGCTGTGTACTTGGAATACTGCACCTCGGTTGCATCTGTTCTGTGTACCTGGAATACTGCAACTCTGTTGCATCTCTGCTGCATACTCAGAATACTGCACCTTTGTTGCATCTGTGCTGTGTACTTGGAATACTGCACCTCTGTTGCGTCTGTGCTGTGTACTGGCAATACTGCACCTCTGTTGCATCTGTGCTGTGCACTTGGAATACTGCACCTCTGTTGCGTCTGTGCTGTGTACTGGCAATACTGCACCTCTGTTGCATCTGTGCTGTGCACTTGGAATACTGCACCTCTGTTGCATCTCTCTGCTGTGTTCTTGGAATTATGCACCTCTGTTGTGTCTGTGCTGTATAACAGAAATACTGCTCCTCTCTGTTGCGTCTCTGCTGGTGTACTTGGAATACGGCACCTCTGTAGCGTCTGTGCTGTGTACTTGGAATAATGCACCTCTGTTGCATCTGTTCTGTGTATTGGCAATACTGCACCTCTGTTGCGTCTGTGCTGTGTACTTGGAATACTGCACCTCTGTTGTGTCTGTGCTGTGTACAGGGAATACTGTTCCTCTCTGTTGCGTCTCTGCTGGTGCATTGGGAATACTGCACCTCTGTTGCGTCTGTGCTGTGTACTTGGAATACTGCACCTCGGTTGCATCTGTGCTGTGTACTTGGAATACTGCACCTCTGTTGCATCTCTGCTGCGTACTCGGAATACTGTACCTCTGTTGCATCTGTGCTGTGTACTTGGAATACTGCACTTCTGTTGCGTCTGTGCTGTGTACTGGCAATACTGCACCTCTGTTGCATCTGTGCTGTGCACTTGGAATACTGCACTGCTGTTGCGTCTCTGCTGTGTCCTTGGAATTCTGCACCTCTGTTGTGTCTGTGCTGTATACAGGGAATACTGCTCCTCTCTGTTGCGTCTCTGCTGGTGTACTTGGAATACAGCACCTCTGTAGCGTCTGTGCTGAGTACTTGGAATACTGCACCTCTGTTGCATCTGTGCTGTGTACTGGCAATACTGCACCTTTGTTGCGTCTGTGCTGTGTACTTGGAAAACTGCACCTCTGTTGTGTCTGTGCTGTGTACAGGGAATTCTGCTCTTCTCTGTTGTATCTCTGCTTGGGTCCTTGGAATACTGCACCTCTGTTGCATTTGTGTTGTGTACGTGGAATACTGCACCTCTGTTGCGTCTGTACTGTGTACTGGCAATACTGCACCTCTGTTGCATCTCTGCTGTGTACTCGGAATACTGCACCTCTGTTGCATCTGTGCTGTGTACTTGGAATACTGCACTTCTGTTGCGTCTGTGCTGTGTACTGGCAATACTGCACCTCTGTTGCATCTGTGCTGTGCACTTGGAATACTGCACTGCTGTTGCGTCTCTGCTGTGTCCTTGGAATTCTGCACCTCTGTTGTGTCTGTGCTGTATACAGGGAATACTGCTCCTCTCTGTTGCGTCTCTGCTGGTGTACTTGGAATACAGCACCTCTGTAGCGTCTGCGCTGAGTACTTGGAATACTGCACCTCTGTTGCATCTGTGCTGTGTACTGGCAATACTGCACCTTTGTTGCGTCTGTGCTGTGTACTTGGAAAACTGCACCTCTGTTGTGTCTGTGCTGTGTACAGGGAATTCTGCTCTTCTCTGTTGTATCTCTGCTTGGGTCCTTGGAATACTGCACCTCTGTTGCGTCTGTGCTGTGTACTTGGAATACTGCACCTCTGTTGTGTCTGTGCTATGTACAGGAATAATGTTCCTCTCTGTTGCGTCTCTGCTGGTGTCCTGGGAATACTGCACCTCTGTTGGGTCTGTGCTGTGTACTGGGAATACTGCACCTCTGTTGCGTCTGTGCTGTCTACTTGGAATACTGCACCTCGGTTGCATCTGTGCTGTGTACTTGGAATGCTGCACCTCTGTTGCATCTCTGCTGCATACTCGGAATACTGCACCTCTGTTGCATCTGTGCTGTCTACTTGGAATATTGTACTTCAGTTGCGTCTGTGCTGTGTACTGGCAATACTGCACCTCTGTTCCATCTGTGCTGTGCACTTGGAATACTACACCTCTGTTGTGTCTCTGCTGTGTCATTGGAATTCTGCACCTCTGTTGTGTCTGTGCTGTATACAGGGAATACTGCTCCTCTCTGTTGCGTCTCTGCTGGTGTACTTGGAATACGGCACCTCTGTAGTGTCTGTACTGTGTACTTGGAATAATGCACCTCTGTTATGTCTGTGGTGTGTACAGGGAATACTGCTCATCTCTGTTGCATCTGTGCTGTGTACTTGGAATACCACACCTCTGTTGTGTCTGTGCTGTGTACTGGCAATCCTGCACCTCTGTTGTGTCTGTGCTGTGTACAGGGAATACTGCTCCTCTCTGTTGCATCTCTGCTGGTGTACTTAGAATACTGCATCTTTGTTGCATCTCTGCTGTGTACTGGGAATACTGCAACTCTGTTGTGTCTGTGCTGTGTACTTGGCATACTGCACCTCTGTTGTGTCTGTGCTGGGTACAGGGAATACTGCTCCTCTCTGTTGCGTCTCTGCTGGTGTAGTGAGAATACTGCAACTCTGTGCTGTGTACTTGGAATACTGCATCTCTGTTGTGTCTGTGCTGTATACAGGGAATACTGCTCCTCTCTGTTGCGTCTCTGCTGGTGTACTTGGAATACGGCACCTCTGTAGTGTCTGTACTGTGTACTTGGAATAGTGCACCTCTGTTATGTCTGTGGTGTGTACAGGGAATACTGCTCCTCTCTGTTGCATCTGTGCTGTGTACTTGGAATACTGCACCTCTGTTGTGTCTGTGCTGTGTACTGGCAATCCTGCACCTCTGTTGTGTCTGTGCTGTGTACAGGGAATACTGCTCCTCTCTGTTACATCTCTGCTGGTGTACTTAGAATACTGCACCTCTGTTGCATCTCTGCTGTGTACTGGGAATACTGCAACTCTGTTGTGTCTGTGCTGTGTACTTGGCATACTGCACCTCTGTTGTGTCTGTGCTGTGTACAGGGAATACTGCTCCTCTCTGTTGCGTCTCTGCTGGTGTACTGAGAATACTGCAACTCTGTGCTGTGTACTTGGAATACTGCACCTCTGTTGTGTCTGTGTTGTATACAGGGTATACTGCTCCTCTCTGTTGTGTCTCTGCTAGTGTACTGGGAATACTGCACCTCTGTTGTGTCTGTGCTGTGTACTTGGAATACTGCACCTTTGTTACATCTCTGCTGTGTACTGGCAATACTGCAACTCTGTTGCATCTGTGCTGTGTACTTGGAATACTGCACCTCTGTTGTGTCTGTGCTGTGTACAGGGAATACTGCTCCTCCCTGTTGCATCTCTGCTGGTGTAATGGGAATACTGCAACTCTTTTGCGGCTGTGCTGTGTACTTGGAATACTGCACCTCTGTTGTGTCTGTGCTGTGTACAGGGAATACTGCTCCTCCCTGTTGCATCTCTGCTGGTGTACTGGAAATACTGCACCTCTGTTTGTTTGTGCTGTGTACTTGGAATACAGTTATAGTAAACAAGGGAACCCGAAGGTAGTACACTAGGGACCTTGGGCGTTTAGCTTATTACAAAAAACAGTGGACCCTAGTAGTTTGGGTGATCAGGGTAAGGATAGACACAAACTGAATAGTATTTATGTCCTTTGTCCAGCCGTACAGGAATTTATTTGGCGATGCACACAATCAGAAATTAATGTCAAGGGGGCACAGCCCGTGACCCACAGTGAACAAGACAGAACACCTCTATTGCTTCTCTGATGTGTACTGGCAATCCTGCACTTCTGTTGCGTCTGTGCTGTGTACAGGGACTACTGCTCCTCCCTGTTGGGTCTCTGTTGGTGTACTGGGAATACTACACCTCTGTCCATCTGTGCTGTGTACTTGGAATCATGCACCTTTGTGCACCTGTGCTGTGTTTTTGGAATACTGCACCTCTGTTGCGTCTGTGCTTAGTTCTTGGAATACTGCACCTCTGTTGCGTCTGTGCTTTGTACTCGGAACACTGCACCTCTGGTGCATACATAAGGTGTACTTGGAATACTGCACCTCTGGTGCATGTGTGCTGTGTACTTAGAATACTGCACCTCTGTTGCATCTCTGCTGTGTACTGGTAATACTGCACATCTGTTGCGTCTGTGCTGTGTACTTGAAATACTGCACCTCTGCTGCGTCTGTGCTGTGTACTTGGAATACTGCACCTCTGTTGAAACTGTGTAGAATAATGGGCAGTATGCACCTCTCTACTACATCTGTGCTGAATTCTACATCTCAGCTGCATTTCTTCTACATACAAAGAATGCTGTGCCTCCGTTGCATCTGTGCTGTGTACTGGGAATACGCCACCTCTGTTGCAACTGTGCTGAGCTCGTCACCTCAGCTGCATCTGTGCTGTGTACTGGGAATACTTTGTTGCATTTGTGTTGAATAGTGGGCAGCATGCACCTCTCCTATGTCTGTGCTGAATACTACACCTGAGCTGCATCTCTTCTGTATACAGAGAATGCTGTACCTCTAGTGCATCTGTGCTGTGCTCGGAGGTTTTCTCCTGAACTGAAATCTAAACATAGCAATCAGGATTCAATCCGTCAGGATTTATAAAGCGCGGCTAATCACTTGATAGGGTATCCAGGTGCTTGCAGGTCTCATAGGCTTATTCGAACAGCCAGGTTTTGAGGGCCATTCGGAATTCCAGAAGTGAGGTGATGGTCCGGAGGTGCATGGGGAGGCTGTTCCATGTCTTTGCTACAATGTGAAAAATAATTGAATCGGCCTCCAATTCTGCTTTGGTAGATGCAGGGACTATGGGCAAGTGAAAGGGAGTTGGAGCGTAGTCTTCTCAACGGTCTTTGGGAGTTCAGGCGATAGTCAACGTAGGCGGGTCCTTGGTTGTAAAGAGTCTTTTGTGTTTGTGTGTCAGGAGCTTGAATTTGCATCTCTTCTGTACGGGTAGCCAGTGGAGTTTCCTGAGGTGGATTGTTATGTGGTTTGTCGAGGAAGGCAGAGGATGAGTCTGTCTGTGGCGTTCTGTATGGTCCGAAGTGCTTGTAGAAGGTGTGCGGCGATTCCTATGTAGAGGGCATTCCCATAGTCCTTTCAGCTGGTGATGAGGGCTTGTGTCATGGTGTGTCTCATGTGTAGGGGTAGCCATTTGAAGATCTTACGTAACATGCACAGAGTGAGGAAGCAGGCAGAGGAGATGGCGTTGATCTGTGATTTCATGGTGAGCTTTTTTTCAATGATGATTCCGAGGTTTCTGACATGGTTGGAGTGAGTGGGTTCTGGTCTTTGAACTGATAGCCACCAGGAGGCATTCCATGGGTTGCTGCTTTTGCCAAAGAACAGTTCTTCCTTCTTGTCTGTGTTCCACTGCAGGAAGTGGTCTTCATTTAGTCGCCAAAGTTTTTCATGCACCTGTGGAAGTTGGTTCTGGTGATGATGGGTTCATTGGTGATAGAGAGGATGAGTTAGGTGTCATCTGTATAGGAAATTATCATGTGACCGAGGGATCTGATGATGTTGGCCAGTGGGGTCATGTCTGCATTGAAGGGCATGGGGCTGAGGGATTAGCCCTGTGGGAAACCGCAGGTGATCTCCTTGGGTTCAGAGGTGAAAGGTGGGATGTGACTCCTCTGGGTTCTTCGGGTGAGGAAGGAGGTGATCCATCTGCGCATGTCCCTTTGGATGCAGATGTGGTGGAGTCTTTCGATCAGTGTGTGGTGTGATACAGTGTCAAAGGCTGAAGAGAGGTTGAGGAGGATCAAAACTGCTGTTTCACCTCCATCAAGGAGGGTTCAGATGTCATTCGTGGATGAGATCAGGGTGGTTTTTGTGTTGCAATTGCTGCGGAAGCCAGACTGGGAGGTGTCAAGTAGCTGGTTCTGCACCAGATGTGTCATGAGTCGATTGTTAATTATCTTTTCCAGTACCTTTGCTGGGAACGGGAGCAGGGAGATTGGCCCCTAGTTTTTGAGTTTACTGGGGTCATGGTAGGGTTTTTTGAGTAGTGGTAAGACTTTGGTGTGTTTCCAGGAATCGGGAAATGTTGTGGTAGTAATAGAGGTATGGAGTAGTGCAGTGAGTTCCTGATTGAGCCTTTGTTTTCCGAGGTTGAAGATGTGGTGAGGGCTTGGGTCTTTGAGAGCACTTGAGTGGATAGATTTCATTGTGGAGGTGCTGTCCTGGGTGGAGAGGATTTTCCAGGTGGTCAGTGTGTGGTTCGTATCGGTTACGGTCGTGGCCTATCTGTCGACAAAATCTGTAGGTGTGGGATGGGGTTTGAAGTTCCTGTATATGGTTGTGATCTTGTTGTGGAAGACGTGGGCAAGGTTGTCACACCGCTCCTGTGAGGGTGTGATGTTGTTTTTGCTGGCAGCTGGGCTGGAGAATTCCTTAACGATGTGGAAAAGCTCCTTGGTGTTGATGGTGCTGGTTTTGATGCAGGTGGCAATGACTGTCTTTTTTTTTGTGCTCAGCAGGCGGTGGTAAAGGTTGAGGGAGTTCTTGAAGGCTTCCCTTCTGAGGTGTTATTGCTGGTGAGTTTCAAACAAATGGAGGATCCCCTAGTGACGGATGTCAGGGAGGGGGAGTTGAAGTTGACACAAAGAGTCCCTATGTTTTGAAGCAGCCTTAGATTGCTGAGGGAAACAATCCCAAAGGGGTTTTCTTACAGAAAGTCTATCACGGGGCAAAAACAGCAGTGAGCCAATAACAGTAAGCACCAAACAATAAACTGTAATCGAATAATAAGCATAAACAAAGGGATAAAAAATCAATTCGAGATTTATTTGGACCTCCCAACTGGGTTACAATCTAAAAATAATTAAAAACAACTAAAACAGCCTTTTTGTGAAAGGGTTGGGATTTCAAATTAAAATGAACAGACAATACAATAAGCAAAACAAGTCGACGCGGCGTTTCGGTGGCTTTCAATCTTTACACCTTCATCAGGACAAACATATAATTTTCATAGAATCTATAAGTCAAACAACAGGAATTTAGTACCATATCACATTTCACACTTATAACGATACAGTTGGCTTACTCTCTTCTTTTTAAACAGTATTGCGTCCCCTTAAGGCTAATTTTTCATTTTATAAAGTATCTACATATTGCCTAAGACAGTTTTTCCTACCCCACTCTTTCTTTTTTTGGAAAAAGTTACATTTTATTATTCTTAGTCATCAAAAATCTGGTACCTGCAATGTGATTACAGATTCAAGTCTGATAAGTGTATTCAGTTTTTTCTCTCAGCGTGGACTGGTTTTTGATGATTGAGTCACACTGGGAAGCTATAAAGAGTGTAAATAGGTTGTTATAGCTCCAGGCCCCTAAGCGATTGGATTTTATGATGATGATATCTAGATGGCTTTAGTATTCTAAATAGACCATTTACCTTTTGATAGTGCCTCCACGTTTTCTCGTTGCACGGAGGAACCACCGTATATTAGTAAAATCTTAAAACACTCGGTTTTTGTTGGGTGTCCTATTGGAAAAATACATGCCTGCCCTTAGTTATTGTTGAAATATATGGGTCAAAAGTAAAAGGCAAGAGAATTCGTGGGGGCGAATATTTATAGTTTATCCACAATATACTCACCAACTACAAGTGTTTGGCGTTGCCGATGTGCTCTTTAAATTATGCACTTCCACTCTGTGGTATTATTGTCAAGTCAGCAATGTCTAAAAAAACAAGATTTATTTCAACCCGATCAAAAAAGATAATTATAATATTACAAATGTTGATTTTCTCTAAATTTTTTATTGTTTTTTTTTTTTTACATTTCTTAGTTTCTTAGACTTAGGTACTATCAAGAGGCTTATATATAGCTTAATCCCTGATGTAGTCAAATGAGGGATAGCTTTCAGCATTACCCCGTATATCGTTTAATAAGTTTTGAAATTATATCCCCAAAAAAATTTTTCTGAAATTATTTCCTAACTGCCCTTTGGCAGGTTTTTGTTGGCCAGAGACAGGTGGGGCAACGTTTTATTTACATTAAATTGGAGGTGAACCCTTTGGGGGCTTGAACTACCCATTTATTCTTACACCTTTAGAACTATTATGAGCGTGGTCGTGAGGACCCCCATTTAGACAAAGCCCTCTGTCAGCCCATACCTCTGATTTCTTGGTCGGCCTCCCTGTTCCTCCGTGCGTCCGCCTTCGCCTTGATTCAAAGGGTGATCTGGGCTATCCGGCGCTGTGTTTTTATGCTGTCTCTTCTACGCTTAACCCGGAAGTTCAAGCCGGCTTTCTACTCTGCGATGTTTTATCGCGGCCAATAACTCAAAGATCGGGGGATTCGATTAGGTTTTTGTTATTAAGTCACCTGTTTTTTTCTTCGGATGTTATTTAATTTATATTTGGGATCTGATTCATGCCGTATTCGAGCCATCCACCCGGAAGTAATTCACGGGTACTCTCGGCGTTTGAATACTAATTTCGATATTTATGCCGGAAATACCCCATCCCGCCCTTCTCTTAATTATTTATTGGGGTGTTATATTATTCCACTTCCTGTCAACTCTTTTCAGAATATTAGGTAATTCGAGCAAAATGTAGCGCGGCCATCTTGGATTGGGGGATCTAAACAGAAAAGAGGACTAAAGCGTCACACTGTTATTGCTGGTGAGCCATCTTCACTCCAACTGTTTGTTGTCTCATTTCGCTGTTCTGCATTCTCGGTTGTGCCAGCTGGCCTTTTTAGAGTATTTTCTCTGGATGTTGCTCTTGATGGAGATGATGCTATCTGCACAGTTGGTGATCCAGCCTTTGAAGGTTTTTGCTGCCTGTTCGAGGTTGGTATCGGTAGCAGGGTTGGGGATGTTATTATTAACATATTAGTATTATTAACATACTTCACGGCTGCTGTATCTCTGCTGAATACTTCATGTCAGCTGTATCTCTTCTGTATACAGATAATAATGTGCCTCTGCTGCATCTGTGCTGTCTCCTCCACTGAAATCTTAACATACTTGATGTTTGCAACATCTCTGCTGGACACGCAGAATAATATTCCCCTACTGAAATTGGAAAATACTGCACTTCATCAGAAATCAGAATATAGTTCACCTCGGCCACCTCTCTGTAAAATATTTCATCTTAGCTGCACGTCTGCTGACCCTTGTTTGCAATGCTTCTGAATACCTGAAACACTACAGCTCTGCTGAGTACCCCACCCGGGCTACTTCCCTACCTCCTCCACTAAAAACTATTATCTTTGCTTCAACTCTGGTTATTGTAATGAGAATATTCCACCATCCCTGACATCTGAAAATGATTCAACTTTGCTGCATCTCTACTGAATACCGAAACGCCACCTTCTCTGCATCTCTGTCCTTTTTGCAGGGCCATCCTAAAACTTGTTGTCTTCCTCCTGTATTTTTTCTGACTTGTTGTTGGTGGTTTTAGGACTCTGGGCACTTTATCACTGCTGATCAGTCCTAAAGTGCACGTGCTCTCTATGGTAAACTTGGTAAGATTAGTCTACACCTCTTTGGCATATTTAATTTACCGATCAGTCCCTTGTACAGTGGTATCTTATATACCCAGGGCCAGAAAATTAAATTCTACTGGTGGGCTTGCAGCGCTGCTTGCGCCACACACCAAAGTAGCCTTTCAAACTGTTCTGAGGCCTCTGCCACTGAAGGTCCTGTGTGTCTAGTTTACTGCTGCTGTGACGTGGCACATAAAGTGGTTGCCACGTCTGTGACTCCCCTTTTACTATATATAATTTACCCCTAAGAAAGGCCCTAGCTAGCCATATAGGCAGTGTAGGTAAAAGGTAGGACATGTGCCTTAACTGTGTGACATGTCCTGGTAGTGACAAACAGCCTTTCTGTGTGCTATGGGACT
The DNA here is from genome assembly GCF_964261635.1 of Lissotriton helveticus. NCBI lineage: Eukaryota > Metazoa > Chordata > Amphibia > Caudata > Salamandridae > Lissotriton > Lissotriton helveticus. Next base: position 1,288,651,634 of record NC_136061.1, read on the forward strand.
TTGTGCCTGTCTGTTGTGTATTGACTGTCTGGCCTTGGAGTGACAGGGGCTGGGGAGGTGCAGTGGCTCCAGAGAGTCTGGGTGAGTCAGCGCTAGGCTGAATAGGCCTGAACTGCATTCGGAGTGGTGGGAGGAGTAGCACCTGAACCTGAATAGGGCTGTACAATAATGAAATACAGGTAGCGGTGGTTTAGACAGTTGCACATCTAATTCTATAATGAGTCTAAGTTTGTACTGATTATTTCTGGACGGATTTCTATAGGTGTGGTATCAGTGCCCCTCAAGGTAACCTTGACATCCCACTACCACAGATGTCAGCTTCAAATGAAATCCCTCGGGATCCGTTGTAATTAACTTTTTTTTTTAAATGGTTATACCTCGCACTCCAATATGTATTATCATAAAGCATGTGCTTTTAAGGGAGTTTATTCCCAGTCTTGACCTGTTTAGAGTGTCCTGACTATTAATCATTCGTTTGGACAGTACCAACAACTATGTATAAGAAGAGAACATCAAAGATGTAGCATTCCTTTAGTGCTTTAATATCTTGTTTGATTCAGTATTCTCTTAATACAATGTTTATAAACAACACATGATACAGAATTATTGTTGTGAGTTCATCTGTGCTGTTGATCACGAAGAAATGATACAGGCAGCCAACATGTGTTTCGTTACTAAACGTAACTTTCTCAAGGCTTATATGTATCGTGGTTGGAAAACGTCATCAAGTGGTTGGAAATTTCTCACGTAGAAATGAAATACAAAACCTTATTTAAAAGGATAAGGCCTCCTGATCCTGTAAAAATGACTGGTGATAGCCCCGAACGTCAGCTAAAAATAATTCTCTTCTGAGATTGTACTTGTCTATGCAGGATTTTGTTTATCCAGGAGTAATTTGTGAAACGTTGAGAGGCTCATAAAGTAATCCTGGAAGGACGGTGTGGATAATAATTCCTTTCAATTACGGTACTTCCAATGGGTCCTATGTATTATGCTTCGTGATTATGTGTAGCCACTGACTTCCTCCAAGGGCGGCAAGGTATGTTAGAAAATACCTTCTCCGAAAACCCCAGTGCCACTGATAGAATGCATATACGGATAACTGCCCTTTACCGTTTCACTGCCACGTGCTAATTACAAGTTTTACCAAGTGTCTATCTACAGATATACTGCATGACATATTAAGCTGCCGCTCTTGGAGGAAGTCAGTGGTTACACATAATCACGAAGCATAATACAGAAGCCCTGGTGGTTGAAACTGCCACATTTCCTGGTGTAGGCTGGCACGTGGCCCAAAGCCTACGGGAGGGTCACCAGGCACCATCATTAGAGTGCAGGTGGCATTCTGGTATGCCATCCTACGGTAATGAGTACTTTCACAGGACCTGCAGGACCTGCAGGATATGTACAGTGGTGGCATGAAATTATGTTATGTCTATTTTCTTGCAATGTGTACAACTTACAAGTGTGTACTGTACTGTAGTGTTGATGATATGTTATGCCTAGAGGTGATGTGCTCAGTGCACCCTTACCAGTAGTTACTGGTGGTTCTCACAAACTGTGATATATGTGGTGACTATGACAGTGGCCCGATTGGCCTATTGGTGTTTATGTAATACCTGTAAAGTGAAGACAAGTGCCTGGTGGCAAGGTATATATATGTGATTATGTTCTAATGTGTTTTTATGCATAATACAAAAGCTATTTTTTTATATAACCTTGTGTAGAGTCCCTTTGCAGTGTGCCTAGTGTATCGCTGCTGTGTGGGTGTGCTGTGCAAACGCTTTACACATTGCCTCTGGGAGAAGCATGACTGCTCTGCCAAGCTCCCAGGGGGGTGAGCAGGGGTTATCTTCAGGGTGTAACTCCATTGCCATGACTAGAGTGGTGGTTTCTGCCTGGCTTAGGTGCATGCCATTTCCAACCAGAAATCCCATTTCTAACAAGTACTGAACTATATCATGTCTCAATATACAGAACCTATGTCTTCGACCAAGAGCTTATGAGCAATGGAAAATGAGGTGCTTTATTTATTTTGCACAATCAGAAAATGTTTTAATTTGTGCATGTTTTCAACAATTTTTGTAAATCTACACGTGAAATCAAAGTTGCCAAAAGCATTCATCCAAGAACTCTAAAAGTTTAAATTCTACTCAATAGTGAGGATATGTCCCATTTACTGCATGTCTGCACAACCTAGAGATTACTTTACATCTGCTGAATCTAAACTAATTAATGAGAATACCTCCGCCGCCCATTACATTTTAAAATTCTTTACATCACTTGCACCCCTGGAAGAAACAATGAATAGTGCACAACTGAAATCTTAAAACAAACGCTTCAATTTGCCCATGTCTCTTCAGACTACGGGAAATGCTTCACTGCAAATGAAATGTAAAAATACTTCACCTTGCCTGCAACCCTGCCGAGTATTTGCAGTACTTTATGAGGGCTTCAGGTCTATTTAATATTGAAAATGCTTGAACTCTGCTGCGCATCTAATGAAATCTGAGAAAGATTCAGCTTTGTGTTAGCTCTGCTAAACAGTGAAAAATCAATAATTCTAATTACATTTGATTACAAAAAAATCACCTATCTGCATCTCTGCTGAATATTCAGAATGCTTCAACTCCCAATGAATCTGTATCTTTTCTGAATGATGGGAAAACTGCCCATCCACTCAGTCAGTCAGTCAGTTAGTAAGTCAGTCAAGATAATGTTTATTTAGACCATTGGTCTTTAAACAACACAAAAACAATCAATTTATATACACTCTGGTATCATAAATAATTTCATCAACCAGTGCAATTAAAACAACTATACTTAAAAATAGAATGAGTTAATTTACATGACACTTCATTGCACATGCCCCATAATATGTGTATGTTATAATCAAACCACATCTTAATATATACTTGATAAAAAGAAAAATATTTTTTTTAATCCTATAATACAATTATCATATTTAAAATTCTTCTGCCTGAGTCGAGCTGAGGTCCTTCCCCTTCACATTATTGCTTACTCCCTCATGGTTTCATTGTTCGTGTCATTACCCAGCATAACACTTTTTTACAGCAGCCATATACCTTCCAATAGCTATTGCAATATCCAGTTACACATCTCAACAAGAAGTTCTATTGCTTGGGTGCGACATATAATTCCATATTTTAGAAAGATGGGGAGAAGAAACACTTTTCACAATGGTAAAATGTTTAAACAATCCACTAGTATGTGCATGATATCACAATTTGTACCCACAATTAACACGTACATTTCCCATCGGGTTGTATCACATCCTTTTGTATTCTTTCATTTATTATCCAAGGATTTATACCAATTCTTAATCTTAGTATTTCACATCTGAACCTACAATGTAGTAATCTATCCAAATATGGGAACCAGGTTTCCTTCTGCCAGCTCCTTAACATAGATTGTACCGATTTTTTCTCTCTCAGATACTGCCAATCTTCCTCCTGAGAATGTTCTTTCCCTGAAGTTCTTAATTCACTCTTAGTAACTTCTATTTGTAACATCTACTGGCATAGATTCACCTTCAAACTCCCGCATAAAGATTCCAATTTCTTTCTAACTCCTTTGGCCCAATTTAAGTCACTGTGCTTGATCTCCTTCTTACACCATTGGGAAACTTTCTGATCCTCACCCATGCCCAGTCTCTTCCAAAATGTTATTAATGTCACTTGGGCCTATATGGTCGAATTAAGTCATACCCAAATCCATTCTTATTGCCTGTATCATTGCTGAACCTGTTAGGGACATTAGGGGTTTTAAAGACTTCCCTTCCTCAATATCCCACACACTTTTGCCAATTAGGCACAATAATTCTGCTCCATATTTTAATTGGGGAGTATCATGGCACTATAAGCTTTCATAAGAGGTCCATGGGACATTTCTCTATAAGAATTGATTTTTTTCAGACCACACACCGATACGTGTGCCCTAGCTTTTAAGGCCTCCATATGGGTATGCCAATTCAGGGACCTTTTAAACCAGACCCCTAAGTACTTATATTAATTTACTATTTCTTGTTTATTAGGGCCCAGGTACCAATTGAACGTATGTACTTTTCTCCCAAAGCATACACTGTTGGTCTTATTCATGTTGATGATTAAGTGTTTAGACCTGCAGTAGTCGCTGAACACATTCAGCTACCTCTGTCTGGTCTAAGATTATTAAGTCGTCTGCATACAGCAAGCACAATATTTATTTTCCATTCATTCTAGGGCTTGCACTTCTATCCACCTCTAGTGCTGTGTGTCCATTTGCTAGGAATATGGTTAAGAGTTGGGGTGAACAAAGCAAAATCAAAGGGGATGATGGAAGGAGTGTTGAACAATGCAAGCACTCACCCCCAGTCAAATGATCTGGGTTTAATACATCATCATTCTATAGCTCACTCTGCAACCCCAGTTCAGACATGGCTATATGCAATTCAGTCTGACCCTGTGCCTCATGGGAACAGTCCAGCCCGAACTGCCAAGCCACATCTTCCCTGGACTGGAAACACGCATCCTGGGACCGGTTTCTGGCTAATCAGCAATCATCAGCCAGGCTAGCTTGAATCCAGTGGCAAAGTGAGCAAGGGACCCACGTCTGGGCATACCCTGCCAACTTAGGGCGAACAAAGCAAAACCAAAGGGGATGATGGACGGAGTGGTGAACAATGCAAGCACGCATCCCCAGTCAAATGATCTGGGTTTAATCTATCATCATTCTTTAGCTCACTCCGCCACCCCAGTTCAGACATAGCCATATGCAAATCATTCTGACCCTGTGCCTCATGGGAACAGTCCAGCCTGAACTGCCAAGCCACGTCTTCCCCGGACCGTAAACAAGCATCTGGGGACCTGTTTCTGGCTAATCAGCGGTCATCAGCCAGGCTAGCTTGAATCCAGTGGCAAAGTGAGCAAGGGACCCACGTCTGGGCATACCCTGTCAACTTAGGGCGAACAAAGCAAAACCAAAGGGGATGATGGACGGAGTGTTGAACAATTCAAGCACTCACCCCCAGTCAAATGATCTGGGTTTAATCTATCATCATTCTGTAGCTCACTCCGCCACCCCAGTAAAGACATGGCCATATGCAAATCAGTCTGACCCTGTGCCTTATGGGAACAGTCCAGCCTGAACTGCCAAGCCACGTCTTCCCTGGACCGGAAACAAGCATCATGGGACTGGTTTCCTGCTAATCAGCAGCCTTCAGCCAGGCTAGCTTGAATCCAGTGACAAAGTGAGCAAGGGACACACGTCTGGGCATACCTTGCCAACTTAGGGCGAACAAAGCAAAACCAAAGGGGATGATAGACGGAGTGTTGAAGAATGCAAGCACTCACCCCCAGTCAAATGATCTGGGTTTAATCCATCATCATTCTTTAGCTCACTCTGCCACCCCAGTTCAGACATGGCCATATGCAAATCAGTCTGACCTTGTGCCTCATGGGAACAGTCCAGCCTGAACTGCCAAGCCACGTCTTCCCTGGACCGGAAACAAGCATCCTGGGATCAGTTTCTGGCTAATCAGCCATCATCAGCCAGGCTAGCGTGAATCCAGTGGAAAAGTGAGCACTGGAATCAAGCTATCCAGGCTGATGAGGGCTGAAAGCCCGAACCCGGTCCTAGGATGCTTGTTTCCAGTCCAGTGAGGACCTGGCTTGGCAGTTCAGGCTGGACTGTTCCCATGGGGCACAGGGTCAAGACTGATTTGCATATGGCTGGTTTCAAACTGGAATGGCAGGGTGAGCAAAAAAACGATTGATTTAGGTCCAGATCTCTGTACTGGGGTGAATGTATGACATTGTTCTGCATTCTCTCCATCAACTGTTGTTTTTGAAAGAGTTGGGGTCTAGCACGCATCGATGTCTCAAGCCATTTTTAATTGCTAATTTCCGAGCCAGAGTTCCCTCTGTGTCCTTAATGACCTGTGCCCAGTTCTGTCTGTGTAACTCCTGTATTATGGTCAGTATCCCCTTTGGGATGTCATTTTTTTCAAAGACATCCCAGAGGCAGCTCCGGTCTACCAGGTCAAAGCTGCCTGGAAGTCTGCGAAACTGCAGAACAACTTCCCTCTCTGTTCCACTGACTTTCAAGCGATCGACCAAAGAGCGAAACAGCGCCCATCCACTCAAACCCAAACTATTTCACCTAAGTTGCATCTCTGCTCAATGCTGTGGATATGTCACCAGCCTTGCACCTTCGCTGAATGCTGAGAATACTCTCACCACCGATGAAATCTGAAAATACTGTGGATACACGACATGGCTGCATCACCAATAAATGCTGAAAATACCTTCACCCCCAGTAAAGTCTGAAAATACTTCTCCTCGGCAGCTTCTCTGCTGAATACTGTGGATAGGTCACCTGGCTGCATCACTACTGAAAGCTGAAAATACATTCACCACCGATGAAGTCTGAAAATACTTACCCTCAGCAGCTACCCTGCTGAATACTGTGGATACGTCACATGGCTGCATCACCACTGAATGCTGAAAATACCTTCACCTCTAGTGAAGTCTGAAAATACTTCTCCTCAGCAGCTTCTCTGCTGAATACTGTGGATACGTCACATGGCTGCATCACCACTGAATGCTGAAAATACCTTCACCTCCAGTGAAGTCTGAAAATACTTCTCCTCAGCAGCTTCTCTACTGAATACTGTGGACAAGTCACCAATAAATGCTAAAAATACATTCACCACCGATGAAGCCTGAAAATACTTCTCATCAGCTTCTCTGCTGAATACTGTGGCTACGTCACCGGCCCTGCAGGTCTACTGAATGCTGAGAATACCCTAACCACTGATGAAGTCTGAAAATACTTATCCTCAGCAGCTTCTCTGCTGAATACTGTGGATACGTCACCTGCCTGCACCTCAAATGAATGCTAAAAATACCTTCACCACCAGTGAAGTCTGAAAATACTTCTCCTCAGCATTTTGTCTGCTGAATCTGTGGATATGTCACCTGCCCAGCACCTCTGCTGAATGCTGGGAATACCTTCGGCATGGAAAAGTCTAAAAATACATTACTTGCCTCTGCTAAATACAGTGGGCCTCATTTATGAGAAATGACGCATCGTTGCGTGAAAGCAGCGATGCATCACTTCTCAGTGCGCACTCCTTGCGACACCAATGATGCGTCATATTTATAATATGACGCATCATGTCGCAAAGAGTTACAGATACATCAGTATTTCTGACGTATCTGTAGGTGCAAAAGTGACGCATTGCTGGAGTGTGTCACAAAAGTGACGCAACTCCAGCAATGTGTACTTTCACATGGGCAGGTCCCATGTCGTTAGGGCCTTTGCCAGTCTTACGCCTGCCATGAAGCAGGCGTAAGATTTTGACGCATTAGCGGCCAAGAAATGGTGCAGTGAAATCTTATAGATTTCACTGCGTCACTTCCATGACCCTTTCTTGCGTCAAAACGCCCCCCTTGCATACATTAGACCTGGTGCAGGTATAATATGGCGCAGGGGTTTACAAAGTGATGCATCTACCTAGATGCGTCACTTTGTAAATATGGCACCACAAGGTGCATTTTTTACACCACTGGTGCGTCACAAAAAGTGACGCACCGGTGGCGTAAAAGTGACACACAGCCTCATAAATGAGACCCAGTGAATGCGTCACCTGCCCTTCATTACTACTGAATGCTGAGAACACCTTCATCATCCATAAAGTCTGTTAAACCTTCACCTCTGCTTCCATCCATAGTCATAGCTAAGAATACTTCAGCCCTATTACATCTTTGACGAATATTTCATCTCGTCCTAATCCCTGGTGAGTACTGGAATCCCCGCACCACCCCTTCATCTCTGATGAAAATGTAATCTCAGATGCACCTGTGGGGAACATTTTGAATACGTCACTTCCACCTAAATCAGAAACGATATCACGTTCACTGCATCTGTGGTGAACAGTGAAGACACTTCACTTCAACTGAAATCCGAACGTACTTCAGCTCCACTAAATCTCTTGAAAACTCAATATACTGCATGCCATTAATTATTTACCTCTGCTGCAGATCTATAAATATCCGGAAATACTTCAACTCCACATAAATATGAACACTCTTTATCTCTGCTGAAATTTGAAAATACCTCAGCTCTATTCCGTCTCTGCAGAAATGTGAAAAAACAGGATCAGTGAAATTCAAAAATACTCTGCGTCCCTTGCATCCCTACGGATTACCGAGTCCGCTTAACTTTTAAAATGTGAACATTTCTACTGCGCCCAGAAATGTGGAAATTCTCAAATCCTGCTGCATCTCCACTGAAATCTGAATATTATTTGGTTCTCTTGCGCTTACTCTAAAATCTGAGAATTCTTCACCTCTGAGGAAATCTGAAAAAAAACTCAACTTCCTTTCTAAGACTCTTGATTACTGGGAATGTGTCACCTTCTTTGAAAGTGAAAATAACGTCACCACCTCTGCAGTATTAATATACCTCAGATACGCTGTGCCTATGCTAAAAGGTTAAAAGATTCCAACAGACATTGAAATCTTCTGAGGTATGAAAATACTTCACCTCTGGTGAACCTGGCCTGAAAACTGAAAATATTTCTGTTTTGCTTCATCTATACAAAAATCTTAAAACTTCCACTCTGCTGAAATCTGAAAATACTTCATTACCATTAAAATATCAAACAAAACAGTCCAGATCTGAGTACTACCTATAACTGAACAATGCTTCTTCTGTTAAAATCTTAAATACGTCGCCATCTGTGCTGAAAACTGATCATTCCATTCCTCCACTCAAATAGAAGCATTTGGTTTGTCACCTGCAGCTGTGTTGAAATGTGAAAAAATCCAGATCTACCGAATTAATGCAGTCCAGCACTTCAGCTGAAATGTAAACATACCCCAGCACTCAGACACACATCATGAAATCTGAAAACCAGGGCTTTAAGTGGGGGGTCTGTGGGGGTCTGAGCCCCCCCAGTTTTTTGGGGGGAGCCTCGAAAGGGGACTCTAGGGGGCTCTATTTTCGGGCCTCAAAGGTCAAAGGTAGGGTGACCAGACGTCCCAGTTTTTGTTTGGTGTTACTAGTGTGGGTAACATGTCTTGATAGTGAAATACTGCCAATTTAGTTTTTCACTATTGAAAGGCTATCTTGCCCATAGGATAACATGGGGAATGCTGTGTAACATGCTTACCTGCATCTCTTCCCATAACTGCAAGATAGACATGGAATCTGGTATCCCTGAACTCAGAATTTAATAACACATCCTTTAGTGAAGATGGTTTTTAAATTTAAGTTTGGAAATAGCACTTTTAGAAAGTGGCATTTTCCTGTTCAACCTTTCTGTGGACCTCTACCTGGTTGTGTATTGACTGTCTGGTTTGTGAGTGACAGGGGCTGGGGGCAGCTCCAGGAGGCTGGCTGAGTCAGCACAAGAATGAATAGACCCATCTGCATGTAGAGTGGTGGGAGGAGTAGCACCTGGGTCTCAATAGGGCTGTGCCTGCCTGCCACAACGCTGGCTCCACCTCCTGCGGTGAGTCTGATGGCCTGCACACAATGCTAGTTATCTTGATTTAGACCACCTCCCTACTCAGATAGGCCACACCCCTTTAATAAATTTGCCACGCCTCTTTTAGAGCACCACCAGTTTTTTCCCCACTTAAAGTCTTGCTGAAAACAACAGTCCTGCAGAAATCTGAAAAATATTTCAGCACACTTTCACATCTACTTAAATACCAGTGCGTATTTATTGGACCATGTGATTGCCCAGTGATTCTGAAAGAGAACACGTATAATATTCCCATGATCCCTTGCCTGCACCTCAAGCCTGACTTACGTTTTTTTTAAGAACAGTTAAAAAAATGAAACCGAGCAATTCCTCTTACAGCATAGTTTCGCTCTTAAACTGTCCAAAAAAACATATATTTTGTGGGGAGTTGAAGTTATTGTTGTATTTCAGCTTACCATGCCTTCCTGTGATTTTTCAAAATGTACAAAATATCTTCTAACACAACTTTCTTTCATGTTCCTACCCTGCCCCTTCCCGGTTGATTTTCAGTAAAGAAATCCGAAGGGCAGCCCCCTAAAAATGAGCAGGATTGAACATTAAAAGTCAGAAAGATCTTACAAGCTCACTCCCCAGACATCATTGCTGTTCCTAGGGTTTAATCAAACGTACTGTCTCAGACAGCAGAGCTACCTCTCAGGTTACAGAGACCTTCCCCATTCAGAACACAAATATAAACCTTAAATTACAATGATTTCCCGGACTCACGCCTCAGACAGAAGTCATACTTACTGGAAATGATGTTATAAAACACAACAGCCTTGTTTATCAAATGGCTGCACTGTGATCATGAAATAATCATCACAGCACTAAATAGAGCCTTCTGGCTGAAAGGAGCTGGTATTAATGGTTATTCTAAGATCAGTTTTAATAATACTTTGAAAAGAGACACATTTTGACTATATGTGTCAGGGCCCGAATTAGAGAATGAGTGCACTGTGACTGTTTGCGGCGCACCCAGAACCGGATGCGCCCAGACAATGAGACGATTACAGAAAATGGCTGCTCAAAGGGCAGGCGTGGACCTGTGCCCACCATGCAAAGAGTGCTCTAGGGGAAGGGGGATTGGCTGTTTGCCGGGCACGCTCTAGGGTGACCAACTGGCATAGTTGCAAATTCAGGACAGTGAGTTAAAAAATTCAGGACAAAGGGTCAAAATTCAGGACAAAAATTCAGGACAGAAGGTCAAAATTCAGGACAGAAATTTCGGACAAAAGGTACGTTTTCAGACACATCAGAGGAGGTCGTACAATAGTGTATAAGTAAGTAAATAGACAACCAACATAAGTACACGTCAAAATAAGTTTATAATAAGTTGAGACAATCGTGCACCTCACCATTTTGATATGTGCACAGCTTTGAGCAATTGTGCAGGTCTTTTTGTGGTATTTCATATGATTTTTTTTTACAGTTTGGAGTTCCTTTGAAATGTTGTCCCACCCACACTGCAGGGGATGCAGAGGCCTTCAGCCTTCATTACACCCCTTCACCAAAGACCTCCTTCTGCATAGATTCTGTCACTAACTACCTCTCATGGTGCCCCTCATCTCTATAAAGACCTACCCTCTTGTATATGTCATTTATTTTACGGTGATGCGCAGCCCAATGTAGAGTGTTATGCGCTTTAGATCACACACTTATTGTTCGGAGACAATGACTCATATAAGTATGTAAATTAATATATAGGAAATTGTTACTTAAGACAAGGAAGGCTACAAGGTGCCTGAGCCACGTGGCATCCATACTGGTAGGTACTATATGCAGGGCCACTGGAATTATGTGGCAGGTAGGGCCAAATTATGACTAAATTATTTGGCAAGAAAAGGGAATTTATGCAGCGGAATGCTGGACATTTTGTCATAGTATTACCATATTAATTTCTCAACACTTTCTGGTCATAGGTTGCACCTCATTAGTGCCCATATAACACCCAAATGTAGTAATATGCAAAGGAAGGTGACCAGTCAACCTTTATATAGTGCCTTTGCAACACATCACTGCCTTTTTAGTTATTTTTTTGCCATTCGAGGAAGAAACTTTTTAAATTAGAATCTTCAGCTATATTCAGCTAATGATGGATTATGTGGCACATGTGGCAAATCCATAATCATGCGGAAACAGTTGAAGCCGCACAATCATATAATTCTAGTGACCCCGAAATACAAACTGTGGGTATTACACATAACATAGTGGTTGGGGTTGTCTTTACAATTATTATACAAATAAATACTTTGCTCTGAATGTTACACTTCGTGCTTTACAAGAGGCGCATTATGCCTCTTTGCTTCTTTATGATGAGTCAAAACAGGGTTTAGTGAAAACTCAGATCCCTCCAAGAGATACATTAATCACCAGAATTAAATAGACATTTTTGTTATGGCCTAAAAATTGCAGGCGCGCAAGGCACTCAGAAGGCTTTGCCTTTCTTCCTGACGGATATTTAAAAATGTAGCTAGGTCCTCCAGCATAGCTCCTCCACAAAAGCAGCATGCTGTGCGCTAGAACTATGCAGAGGATGGCACGCCACATGCTGTAATTACACAAGGCCCATTGGAAGGGAGAGGCCAGAAAACTAAAATACCCCCCGCTTTATATGGCACTAAATAAAGGAGCAAAGTGAGCTATCCCGCTCTTTCCTTTCGAAGTCTGTGAAAATTGTTCCCCTGATGAAAATTTGCAAAAATAATACAAAAGTATGCTTTTTACAGCAGGAAAGAAACTTAGCAAAAAACTGCATTTACCTATATTGAAGTTTGTCTTTTATTTTGTCCATCTTTTCATTTTCTTTCTTTCCTTATGTCCTTTCTATCCATCTTTGTTCTCTACTTTCATCTTTACATCCTCCATTTCTTTTTTCATTACATCTTTCTGTCGGTGCATCCTTTAATTTAGTCTCACTCTCTCTATTCTTTAAATTCATATTTCATTTTCTTTTCATATTTCCATATTCCACATTAACATTAATTTGTTTTCTTTTTTTACCATTTGATCATCCTTCTATTGTCAAATCTAATTCTTTCTCTATCTTTCCAGCTTTCTTTCAGTATTTGCTTCTATTCTTCCTTCACTTTCTCACTCCATTTGCCTTGTGCTTCTTTTTGATTTACCAAGAACCAGATACCACACATTATCATTATTTCTCTTTCTGTCACTGATTTTGGCTACTTCTGCACCCTCTGACCCCCCCCCCCACACACACACAAAGCTGCATCACAGTGATCATTCCTGCTTTTATTTATTTGTTTGTTATTCTGTCCTGATCTGCGAGTCGCGTCACAGATCAAAGAAAGGAAGGGCCATGGAACACTGATCTGACCCCCCTCCACCCACCCCCCTGCTTCTCCACACCTTTGGCCCATTGTCATTCTGTAGGTGATAATCAGCCACATCAGAATGTTTATGGGCCTGGTCAAAGACTGAGCGTGGTCGGGGAGGGTCTGCTGCAGCCTCAGAGAAGTGCGAGCTGGCTCTGATTGTCCCAGGGGAACAACACAGCTGGCTGCCATCCCCAAAATTACGGACAATTGGCGTCCGTTAAAGAAGTGCTCACAGACAACGGACAAGGGGCCCAAATAACGGGCAGTCCGTGAAATTTACGGACGGTTGGTCACCCTAGCACGCTCACTGTGCACGATCAATGTGCCTCCTGGCAGCTTTCTTGCTTCTGTACCAGCATGTGCAGTATGACATAGGTGTGGAAGCAAAGGTTTCCCCTATTTACCCCCTTAAGTGCTGCACACGTTCATCGGCCGACGGCACCACTACCTCCGTAGTGCTGCCATCGGCCGTTGAACGTTCGAACTGCACCTGCGCAATGGAACGTCCAGCACTGGAGCTGGACGTTCCATAGCAGCTATGAGGTTACATGGGGCCAGGCAACAAGGAATGAGTGCACACCCCTTTGTCATTACTTCAGCACATATTGTCCACCCGCACGGTCTATGTTACAGAAGGGGCTGTGCAAGCAACTACAGCCCCTTCTGTGATACCGCTGCACACTTGGGGCACCTTGTGTACACAGTGCAGACTGCCGCTTTCCTCAAGGTCTCTCATTAATTATTGACAGATGCTCCGTCACAGCTCCGTTTACAGCTTACTGTGACCAGGTTTAGTCTCCCCCTGCCGACTGCAACCTCATCTAATGTCAGGAGTATCTTGATATTCTAATAATCAGCAGCGGCCCATGGATGGAGGTCCGTGGGCGGGGAGGGGGGGGCGGAGGGGCAGGGTGTGGGGTATGGGGTAGTAAACTACGGAATAGGGCCAAACAGAGGTAAGTACAGAAATAAATAAATAAAACAAATTTAGATGCATGGGCTGCATCGCATTTGGCAATGCAGCACGCGCAATGAAATTCGTTTTATTTTTTTATTTGTTTACCTACCTCTGTTCGCCCATATTCAGTAGTTTACTACCCCCCCACACTGCCCCTCCGCCCCGCGGAACTCTCTCCACGGGCCGCTACTGCTAATAATTGCAACTTTATTCCCAGGGGCATAGCTTCGGGGTGGGGGATGTTTGGAGGTGTTACACCCTCCCAATAAATGCATTTTCTGAAAAATGGTTGGTACAGGTACTTTCAGTCGAGTATTGTGAGATTCCAATCAGATTTCACCAGCAATTTTTAAATACACACAGAAAACACACACACACACTCACTCTCTCCCTTTCTGTTTTGAAAGTCCTCAAAAATATTGGTTATTTTGCAAAAATTGTGTTTTCTCTCTTAGTACTCATATTAATTCTCATTCCTCTCCCTTTCCACTGCCCCTTAGGCCCCTCTCATGTACTCTGCATGCCATATAACTTAATTAAACATTATATGCCAGCATGATTGTCGGAAAGTCTGAATCCCCCCCACCCATTCCTACTGACCAAGCTACGCCCCTGCTCATTCCAGGGACAGTCTCTCTAAGCTAGTGGCTGACATCATAGGCCAGAGGTGGCTGCTGGCCACGTGATGGGTTTCGCCATTACTTGTTAGGATTACCAACCAGAGGGAAGTGAGGGACACCTGCCGTTGACCAGACGCAAGGACTGAGCACAATTGTAAGGAGCAGGGAAAGGTATGTTATGAATCGTATCATACTCAGGGAAGCACAGACGTGCCAGAACTCCTGTGTGCTGCATACATCCACCTGTTCATTACAGCTGACCCCCGGGGCCGACCCAAAGTCCAAAGTAAGCTGTAACCCCAGGATGAAGTAAGGGCGCAGTCTCCCCTCACCAGACTGCAATCTCCACGGAAGGGCTCCCTCCCACCTTGACATTTCCCAGGAGAGACCGTCTTCTTGCCTTGCCCGCATGGTCCATTCCAGCGTGACACACAGGTGCATTGTGTGAGCTGGCAGCTTTTCAGAAGTCGACGTCTCGAGACTCATTACAACCTCCAGGAATACGCGCTAGAGTAATACATGCATTACAGTTTGCGGCGGGCGCACTAAGGGGCCCATTACGATCGCGGACGGACTTGCGTCTGTCCGCGATCCCTGTGTAGGAGGGAACGTCCGCATGTGCTGCGGCATTCCCTCCTGTGCAATTAGGATGTGACCGCCACCCTGGCGGTCACATCCTCTATATTTAACATTGCGGCGAGTGAGGCTTCAAGCTGCACCCGCCGCAATGTTAAAAACACATGCAGTGCATTTACATGCACAAAGCGGCAGGCACCGCGCGGTGCCTGCCGCTTTCTGCATGTAAATGCAGGGGGGTACCATAGGTACCCCCATGTGCACCCCCCCCACCTCCCTTCACCCAGGGGGCCCGCAACGGGCCCCCAGAGTGAAGATCCTTATGCTTTTCCACGGCGGAGAACCCACCGCGGAAAAGCATCTCTACTACGCCATCCTAATATGTCTGGCGGTGTCTGAGAGACACACTGCCACCATATTAGAGCTTTTCCGCCGCGGTTGTAAGCCAACCGTGGCGGAAAAGCAGCGGACTGAAAGCAGGACCCACCAGCCATCCTAATGTGGCGGTGGGTCTTTGGTGGGTCCGCAGAGGATTTTCCGCATCTGCCGGGCCGGCGGTGGCTTCCGTCGGCCCGGAGGATGCGGAAAATCCTCCATCATAATGTGCCCCTTAGTTGGGAAGATGACCTAAAAGCAGCGGCATAGTAATGTTGCTAAGCTCCTTGCTGCAAACAACGTAAATGGGTCCCTAGCCCCACAGTTCTTAAAGTAAACGACAGTTTGTTTCCATTGCGGTGGGCTCCAGTCCTCAGACCATGGAACCTGCTGCCACTGCGCCTGCTGCACTATTGCCTTTAGGATTTGTAGATTGCATCGGTTTTGCATGGGTGTCATGGAACCACGTATACTGTTGTGAACTTGGGGTATAACCAAGCAATGTGTAATAAAGCCATATACTATTGTGTTTTAACGTACCCTCTCTATTTAGTTAATGTTACCTAATATTGTGAATAGGTGCGTGCAATAAAGGCATATACGATTAAGCTTTAGTTTACCCTGGCTATTTAGCGAATGATACCTAGGATTCCGAATAGGCAATATGTGTGTGGAAGATCTTGTGCGCCTAGTCCCATTTGTGCAAATGCAAAGTTTCCATTGTCTGTGTTTCAGTCTGCAGGGTGTTTGTGACCAAGGGAGCGTGTGCAGAGCAAAGGCTGAAACAATCTAGCATGTGTCACGTGTCTATTTGTTAAAACGTAATGTTCTGTCCATTAAAAAAAAATCTATCATACAGAATGTGTATGTTTGCAGGTGCTCTCAGATTTATGTAGAGTTGCCAGCTCAGCCGCTGGGAGTGTAGGTAAATTAAACAGATTCACATTAGTTCAAGAATGAATCCAGATTTAGAGCCAAGTGCTGCACTCAAACCAATGTTGACACCAGAGGGGGTGAGGGTTAACAATACTTTAACAAATATTAATCACAGCAGTTTCAAAACTATGTCAGTAATATAACAGCAAAAGTTATAATATTAATCATTTTACTAATAATACCAATTCTATATTGGATATAGTGCCACCTTCCGCACATTATAAGGATATTGCAAGTCACTGAGAAGTGCCATAACTATATAAAGGAACAAGGACAAAGACGGAGTTCCTTTATGAGGTTTTGGAACTTTGAAGTGACTTGAAATATCCTTATCATGTACGCCACGGGGTACTTTATCTCGTGAAATCAGGGTTGGATTGGGATTGAAAATCGGCCCGGGCACGCAAAAAAAAAAATCAGCCCACATTTGCATAATCACTCCTCAAATCACTGCTTTGGCGTAATCTTATAAAAAAAAAAATTAGGATGGGGTAAAAAAAATGCATGCGTTAAGTTTGCAGTGGTGAAACAAGTTAGGCCTCTTCAACTCAGGCCCCCTGGCACCACTCAGTAAGTGCACACATTCATGGGCCGGCCAGCGAGACAAAGGGAGTGACACCTCTTGCTAAACGGAGGTAATGAGCGCCCATCTGCCTATAGAAAGGCCACTCAGACACCTAAGGGGCCGCTGGCTGTATTCGAACAATAGAGACAGCGCCCAAATGGCCCCCCAGACTGCTAAAAAAAGAGGCCCACAGCAGCACTCGGACACCGCCCCTCGGGCATTGCCCGACTGCCCGCGTTACCAATCCGACGCTGCATGAAATACATGGTAAAACCATCATCTTGCTCACAAACCATGTAAAAACTTGGTGCATAACTCTTTCACATGAACAAGCGAATATGTTTGCAAACATAAGAATACAAATAAAACCTTTAGTGCAAAATTAAAACATCAAAAACCTGTTAGATATTTTTTGCAAACAGATATTAGAAACAGTTCAAAACATGTCAGTTTAAAAAAAAAAAAGCGGCAGTAACTCGGAATAAATAGAAACATTATGAAAGATTCTAGCCTTTATCCTACTATCTAAGGAGTGCAAAAAATAAACATATTTTCTCTGCCTGTCATTATAAGCTGGAATAGAGCAGGAGAAAGAAAAGCAATGTTCAGTTTTTCTTTGCTTTAACAGCTGCTTCAGTTATGCACCCTGACCTGACCGTCTTTCACCTCAGCTTCTGGCTCTGGCAGCAGGTATTGTAATGTAAGAACTTGACTATATTACCCTATAATAGCCAGTTCTGACTTACTTTCTTTATAATTGGCGACTGAGTGCATCACAAGTCCCCGATTATAAGAGACAGGCAAAAATACAAGGATTCAGAATCCTATGAATTATAACAACAATATCAACAAAGCAACAACTGAAATACTACCACTAATAATTAAGCATTTATATCCTGCTGATGATGACATAAACGACTGTCAAATGCCCGAACCCAATTGTAGGCTCAAGAAACAGGCGAAGTTTATAAGGGTATTAGAGTATCCCTCCCACTGGGGGTAGAAGTGTAATAAATTCAAAAGATGAGAAAGAGAACCATTGGAGTGTTGGCGCAGAAGGTCAATTTCAGCAGTTATTGGCAGAGTCACTCCTGTGTCTTCTGCTCAGAGCGGCTCCCAATGTTCCAATGTTCTCAGCAGTGTTTCAAGCACAATTCTGACAAGCCGAAGAACTGAAAATAATCATTCTTACCACATTAACTAGTATTCAATTTACCAACCACACAAGGATGGAAGGCTGAGCTGGTCCAGTGAGGTTCCTGCTTCTAATCTAAAAATCACTTCAGTGAGCCGTCTTACATTCTTTTGAATCACAGAATTTGACGAAGCCGGGATTACACCTCATATCCCCTGGTTGAGCAGATGACAAATTAGACGCTAAACTGCATCCATTCTAGAAGTGTGAATCGTGGCTGTTTGCCCTGTGTGTTTTGGAACTTGTTGGACTGATCTACTGTGTGTACCTAGGGTTGGTTTGTATATTTTAGCACAAGTGAATATGGATAAACAGTGTCTTTTTCGTATATTTTTCTCGGACTGTAAGAACGTGCAACCATGTGCCCACTGTTGTTTCTATATGTGAATCCGAAGGGACTTTAATATGTGGACACCGAACAGGGAGTATCTTTAGGGAGCATCATGACAAGGCTGGTAATTTTTTTGCTTGGAGATGGGATGATTTTGTGTGTGGTGGGATAAGTAAAAAATAGAATGAACAGCAATAAATACAAATCACTCGTGGAAGACCAGCGCGAAGTGCAAATCACCTCTCCGGAGTACCCCGCCCTGGATCTGCGCTCAATCCTCCCAGCAGTCCCTTGAATGAGAAAGAGATTAAAATACTAGCTGCTTAATCCTTCACAAAGCTTCTTAAGTCTGTCTATCGAGGTCAGTGCAGTCCCAGGCTTAGTCGAAAAATATCCCAATTTTAAAGCTCGCTCAGCCACAAGGCAGTGGCGAGAGGAGTAGTCGATCCAGGTGCTCAAGTCGCAATGGGGCTTCCATTTTCTCTCTCCCTACTTTATGGCCAGAGGTGGAGACAAGTGTGTGCTCCAGACCGAAGCGTGCACCGCATGAGATTGGACGGTGCCACTCACTATGCACTTACAGTCATTTCCATGATTGCTTCTCAGTCTCCACTGCTTACGCCTCCTCGCCTAAAGCTCTTTAAATTGTACAACAATCTTATGATAACTTTCTCTAGTGGGTTTGCTAAAGCCCTGACATTAGGAGAGACAGTGTAAGTAGGGAGGACGCATCAACATCACAACTGAGATTCAAGTTATGTTTTTCATCAAACTAACTATCTTTACTGGTCACTAGGCTCAACTATTCCAAGCCAAAAAACAAACAATTATGAAATACTAGTCTGAAAGCACTATGCTAATCAAGTGGATTTGTAGTCAGAGGCATGTTTGTTGTAAAACATTGGTTGGCTTTGTTCCTGCCATTTGGTGGCATGAGGCACTCTCGGAGAAATGATCATCTGGCCTAGGAACTGCCAGTGGCGGCTCCTCCGCTAAGGCGGAGGAGCGTCGCCTCACTGCTTTTAGCAGTGCAAAGAAGAAAAAATAAAATGACAACTACATGATGTTGTTATTTTATTTTTCGCGCTGAAGCAGTTTTTGGGGTGGGGCTTGGCTCTCAACGCAGACAGCATGGAGAGGAGAAAATATGTGCACCTAAGTGCGCATGATCACTTGGCTGGCCCTCTTGGGCTAGCAAAACCGTCATGCACACTTCGCATGTTCCCCACCAGACTGTAATGCACAGTCGGGTGGGAACATTCATAGGCTCCCACTGCCTGTCTGAGTGCCGAACCATGGCACTCAGACCAACCAGACCAATCAGAGCCCTGCATTGCAGCGCTGTGATTGACTAGGGGAGCCTGTTTGTGCTTCTAGTTCTGTCCGACCACTTGGGCAAGAGACGATGGCGGCAGTGTTAGAAGGTAAGGGTTATTTATTTTTTAACTCCCCCCCCTGCCTTACCACCATCGTTCAGTACCAGCCGCGACTGGGAACTTCACTCCATTCAAAGTTGGATATTGAATGGGGATTCCTCGGAAAGGTTGGTAAAAGTTGTACTTTTAACTCACTGTGCTTATGTATGTATGTGGAGATTTACACAGTGGGCACAAAGAAATAGAGCATTTTACAAAAGTGCGTAGAAGCAGGGGAGCTGACAGGTGGAGGCGAATTCCGAATTGGGGTCTATGCATCCATTTTGCGAAGGGTTTACCTGTAGATGAGGTGATGGCTATTACAGAGGACGTTCAGTTTCTTTCCGACTAGTGGTGAGTGAGGGAGTGGGCATAATCTAGGTGTGGAGAAACTTCTAGATTCTAAGAGCTTAGTAGCAGAGGGCTTGGTCGTCCCTTCTTCCTCTTACATTTTGTGTATCAAGTTGGATGAGGTTTCTGTAGCAAGTGTGATATGGTACAAAACACATCTTTCTTGACCTTGCTTGCCAGGAACAGTGGTGTGCTTAAGTTACTGCTTTGCAGGTGCTGCAGCAGATTTTGATTAATGAAGCACTGAAATTATGTCAAGGTGAGCAATATTCTGTCATATTTAACAAGATCAGTCCACTCGTAACGTGACGGACGTTCTTGGTGGTCTGAAGGAGGGGGTGGGAGGAGAGATGCAGCATACCCTTCAGCAGGTGTTGCCTGGGCTGAGACATACCATCACCAGGGCGTTCACAGCTGTTCTTAGGTCAGCTTTAGAGAGGCATTTCTATACATGTCCAATATATGTTCCCAGAGAAGTGAGTTTTGAAGATAGTCCAATAAGGAGTGAATTCTTGTTAGAGGTAAATGATACGCAAGCTCAGTTCTGTGTTAAGTCAACATTTTCAAACGCATATTTGGAAAGAGGAAGTATTTTACTTTAGGACATAACATATGCTCAAAAGTCACACAAGATAATCCGAGGCTGGGTCAAAGAGAAAATGGCTCTTCGCCATCATTTCCCATTACCAGGGAGACATGCTCTGCTTGATCAGTGTCCTATGAGTGACAATCATGCAGATTTTGTACCCATAAAATAGTGTACAATTTTTATGTATTTTTTTGGCCTAGCCTAGTTCATCTGCTGTAGTGGTGGCAAGGCACCAGAACTAAAGCAGCTTGAACACTGGCATTAAACACAGTCGCGGCCGGCATTAATTGTGGATGAGGGGGTGGGGAGGGTCCCGCGTGGAGGCGGTGGGGGTACATTTAATAATTAATTTGAAAAAACGTACCTGTCCGCCTGCCCAGTCCCGCGTTTTTACAGCTCCAGCTCCGGCTCATGCTCTCCTCTTCTGCCTCCAGCAGGAACAGGAAGCAGCAGCCTCCCTCCCCTCCCCTAAGCCAATCACAATGCTGCAATGGCAGCATTGTGATTGGTGGGGAAGCCACCCAGCCAGGCACCTATGGGAAGGCCATCTTCTCAATGTAGGCTGCATTGTAGCCAGCATGGAGAAAAGGCAGTGTGCGCATGACTGGTTTGGGCGGCCCCAGAGGGCAGACCAAACCAGTCATGCTCACTCAGGAATGGACACACCACTCCTCCCCCTGCCCAGCCCTGCTCGTAGAGCAGCTCCACCCACCTGCCCGCAACCAAACACTTCTGCTTTCTCACAGTGGGAGAAGCAGAAACATAAAATGGTAGTTTTACCATTTTATGTTTCCGCTTCTCGTACTGTGAGAAAGCATTGGGGTGACACTCCTCCTCCCTAGTGGAGGAGTCGCCCCTGATTAAACAAGGAGAAAACCGTGACCCATGTGAATCAACTTTGCCTCAATTTGTCTAAATGCACATGAGGCCCGTAGGAGGGATTTACGTTCTGAAGGTGGGAAATGGGAGCTGGCCCACCAATAGTCTGTAATCTTTCTTCCTAAGGAGACATTTTTTAACTAACAATGGTGTTCATAGTCTTAGAACAAGAAACAAATATCTGTTTTAATTTAAATTATTCCATGTAATTCGTGTAATTTTGCAAATGTGATGTTATGCATGTTACGCTAATGTCCCATAATCATGCCTTTAGGCCACGTTAAATAATTAAGCCACAGTTTATGGCAAAATTGTAGCAGAGGAGCTTGTGAACAACGCAAACAACCAGAATGCATATGGCTACTGTACATAGATTTTTTTTTTTTTTTAATTTTAAATCGAGAAATCCTGACAGATTGCATTTCACTTAATTACACGTAATTTTGCCTATTTTCCTGAAATTTCATGTACTTGCATGAAACCAAATTATGCAAATTTCAGGCACCCTTAGTAATTGCAGTTTAATTAATTTACACATAAACAAACCAATGGAGTGTTGCTCAAGTGAAGACAATACCAATATCAAGTTATGGAATTTCTGGATGTATGTCATGACAACGCGGGCTTTACCCCGCGCTGCCATTACGACGCATCCATTACAACGCAAGTCGTTATAACGACTTGCGCTGTAGGCGCTGGATTGTGGAATAGTTTAATTTTCTATTCCAACTCCAGCCCACGTAACAATAGGGAAGGTGTTGGAATAAAACCAGGGCCAACACCAACCTCCGTCAATCCGGCCCACGAACAGCAGGGGCGAGAGAGGAAGAAGGCCAGCCGCACCTCCATAGAACCGGAAAAGAAGCCCAGCAGGAGAAGGTGGAACAAATCTCTGCAACACCAGGCCTCACCACCTCACCCCCCCCCCGCGCCGGAGCAACCAGGAAGGGCAGCCAGCATCAGGCCCGAAACCAAGCAGGGGGACCAGGAGCACCGCCCGACGCAGCCCCCGGGCCCCCAGAACAGCTGCCATCCACAGAACCGGGGAAGAAACCCAGCAGGAGAAGGGGCGACAAACCTCGGCAGCACCAGGCATCACCTCCCTATACCCCGGAGCAACCAGGAAGGGCAGCCTGCACCACTCCATGAAGCCAGGCAGGGGGACCAGGAGCACCGCCCGGCGCAGCCCCAGGGCCCCCAGAACAGCCGCCACCGCGCGTCCACCAACAGGCCCGGACATAGGAAGACGCGCGCAGCAACCCGGAAGGAATCCCGGAGGAGCGGCGCCCCAGCCGCAAAGGGCCGGGCGCCCATCAACGCGACTCCCAGCAAGCCCGGCAGGCCAGGAGACGCGGACCAGGAAGAGGAATCCACCGAAGAATCAGGTAGGCAGCAAACACGTCCTATTCTGTCAGAGACAGAAAAAAAGAACAGATGGAATGCTGGGACCGGTACGCTATGTACTCCCAGCGGGAGGGGGAGGGTAGGTCCAGCATTCCTTCGTTCTTTTTTTCTGTCTGTGAGATGGGTTATCTCACTTAGTTATGAAGGTGTCGAGGACGGAGGGACCTGGGGGTAATAGTTTAATTTTCTATTCCGACTCCAGCCCACGTAACAGTAGGGAAGGTGTTGGAATAGAAAATAAAACTATTCCTTTACCAAGAGCGCCCTCCAGCGCAAGTCGTTGTAACGACTTGCGTTGTGATGGCAGCGTCGTAATGGCAGCGCAGTGTAAAGCCCGCGTTGTATTGGCTGTCTCCCAGAATTTCGTTCAATGCAGTAGAACTTTTATTGACTGTCGCACTGTCGTCGAATAAATTGGAAATACTACCTGCAGTACTACTTGCAAACTAAGAATTTAAAATTTCAAGTTTTACTTGACGCTTAGGTATTAAAACCTCACTGCTTTTCAAAGGGACCCCTGTGTCCCTTTTTCCTATCAAACGAGCCTGGGCCTCTTCAAAGGACATCCAAGTGTTTTCCAATCTACATGTTTGTCTGGCAGGCTCTCTTCATCCTGCATTTGGTGAACCATTCACACAAAGGTGATGCAAAATGAAGTCCTATCCCTGTACAATAAAGCACAACACATAATCCCTGCTCAACATATTCTACTCTCTATACATGCCGTCTTTATTGTAACCAGAGCACCAACCATACCTATCCAGGGGAAGTTAGCCTTAAATTAAAAGGTGAGCACTGTAGTCTGCAACTCGTAGTGCAATTTTAAAACGGCTTTCTATGGATGAGACCCCATCAGAAAGGCTCACTTCACAAGAAGGCTGAATTTCCAGAGGTTAAAACCCATTTTCTTATCCCTGACCCTTTTAAAAAAATATAAGCCTAATCTGTTTATTTTGTCTCAGTTGCCACATCATCCCGGGGCATTCTTTGGAATCTGATGCCGTGTGAGGCCCTTCATATTCCTTTATTGCAGCATCTCACTGGAGTCCACAAGAGATACCCTCCAGCACTAGCCTTGCCGGGTCATTCAAAGGTCAGGCCATGCTCCTCACTCTACTGCTTTGGTACAAAGACCTAGGCAGACTGGACACGTGTAGCCAAGAAAGGAGATATAATGCACAGACATGGAATCAGAATCAAGTCATATGATGAAGCTTTCATTTGTAAGTTTCACCTGCACAGCTCTTGCACTGTGCTTGCAAAATCTCTTGTAAGTAAAAAAAAAAGACTAATACTAAAAGAGGGCCTAGAGCCTGGCCATTACTTATCTTTACTTACCATTGGCTGGCTCCTACGTCACTTCTTTTCCTTGCTTCTCATTGGGCAGAGCTTCTTTCTTTCCCCTTTCTCTCTAGCTCTTCCATGGAGTTTGGACAAAGTACAATTTCCTCCCTGCAGCTGATGTCCTTTCAGTGCCCCCCCACGTGCACAGGTATTTTATTTTATGTTTACACTAGCACTCAATAAGAGTGCATGTGTGTGCAGTCCGTTTATTTCCCTGCCACCCTTGTTGCTTGACCCTGTTCATGTAATCCGTTCCAAGTTCCTCGTTGCTTCACCTGTCCCTCCCAATCCCTCCTGCTTCATTATTGCCTCTCCAGTCTCCAATGTCTCTTTTTTATATATCACCCCAGCTCTCCTCCCCTCTGTCTGTTGTTTCGAATTCCTCCCCCTCACCGCCTCCTGACTCATGCAATATTCAAGACTTTTTAGGTGGGGTATAAGAAAAAGTATAAAGTGCTAAGTTGTAAAACCTACTGTTATCTCCGCTGTAGAGCACAGCAATTAATGTTTACAATGTAAAAAACAAAGTCTCGCTTTTGTAGGAGCTTAATTACTTTTTTATTTTTTATTGGGTGGGTTTGTGTGCTCCAGGGAGTGGATAACCTGCCAGCGGTTCGCATTCACATGGTCACATCCAGTGCTGCCAGATTTTTTAGGCCTCCTTTAGCCCAGAGCCAACCAAAAAGCAGCCCAAATGTGTCCCAATAGTGTCACTCCAAGGAAGGAGGGGCTGGGGTGCTGTGATGCAGGTACGAGTGAGCACAGCTGGCTAGGCTGGCATACAGAGTTGTGTTCAGAGTGCTTCCTTCTGCCGAATACTTCTTTTGTCCAGGTACTTTTGACACTGGCAAAAGTGTGTGACAGCAGCATTTGGTGCAGATGAGGCACCAGTGATGACACACATGTGCAGGGTGGCTTCCTGACATATGGATAACTCTCAACTTTTTGAAGTAGCATGGTGAGTTACACAAACAATTTTGGCGGGCAGCTTCGTATTTCTTTTTTAGGTCGAGCCTGTCCCATTCCGCAGGAATGGATAGGATCGAATTCATGTCGGCAAAATCCTCTTCAAACTAAGGGGTTTCAGCCCGGCGTTTTCTTGCAGTTCACGTGAACATGCACGAGCATTCACGGCCAGGGCTTCTCCTCCCCTAGCAGCACTCCTCCCACACCAGCAACTCCCCCCTCCCACACCAGCACCTCCCCTCTCTCTCCCCGCAAACACAGCCTTGCCGTAGCAGCACTCCTCCCACACCAGCACCTCCCCCCTCCCGCACCAGCACCTCCCCTCTCTCTCCCCGCAAACACAGCCTTCCTTTCATTTCCCCTCCCCCTCCCCAGCCAGCTTCCCCCAGGCCGTGTTCCCTCAGATATGCTATTGCATATCGTTTGCTACCTCTTGTATTTTGTTGCTCTTGATACTTGCACAACTGTCACTATTGTCTCATGTAACGTAACGTTTGCTTTTGTAACATGCTCACTTGTAATTTTGGCTTCATGTATCTAAAAACGCCTCCCTCGCGCTCCTTTCTCCCTCTCTCCCGCTGCCTAGTCCTCCCACCCTCTCCCTCTCCAGCGTGCGCTCCACTCGCATCTGCCTGCTGCTCCCCCGCCCACCCCCCCCACCAGCAATTCACACACAGCAACGCCACTCACACACGCAACGCAACTCATCCACGCAACCCCACTCATCGACGCAACCCCACTCATCGATGCAACGCCACTTCCACACGCAATGCCACTCACACACGCAACGCCACTCACACACGCAATGCCACTCACACATGCAACGCCGCTCACACACGCAACGCCGCTCATGCACGCAACGCCGCTCACGCACGCAACGCCACTCACACACGCAACGCCACTCACACACGCAACGCCACTCACACACGCAACGCCACTCACACACGCAACGCCACTCACACGCAACGCCACTCACACACGCAGCTCATCCACGCAACCCCACTCATCGACGCAACGCCACTCACACACGCAACGCCACTCACACACGCAACGCCACTCACACACGCAACGCCACTCATCATATTGTGCTGCAAAACTAAATACTTATAAGGTCCCACAAGCGAGACCTATTGGCAATGCCAATGCTTGTTTACTTTACCCAATAGGTTACCTTTCACCGGTGCATTACTAAAAACAGATAGGATAAACATGATTGGATACTTTACAACTTAATATTTATTTACATGTGCTCTGTCAAGTTGCACCCTTCTCCAGTGGTGTAACATAACTTGAGGGGCCCCCCCACACTCCACACCCAGTCAGGAGCTCTCAGGTCATGGGCCCCTGGCCGTGCTGGAAGGAGCCCCCTGGAGCTGGGGCCCGCTCCACAGGGGCTGCAGGTGCCAATGCTAAGCCACTAATCTTCTCCCATTTGTGAAACTGTCTAGCAAGCTATCGTTCTCATAGCAACACTTCCTAACAACAGCACTATATGATAATGGATACTACTGTCTATGTAGGTGTATAAGGGACGGGGATTCCATGAAATCTGTGAAAATATGTATTAAATGCCTCAATTTTAAGAGTTTCACAAGGCTCATAACCGGTGCAGGCATTGGTTACACAAAGGCTCCGCCTCTAACTAACTGAGTCCCAGGCAATCTAGTCTAACATTGACACCAAGGGGCATATTTACGAGCCCCAGTGCATCGCTGTTGCACCACGCAAGTTGGTGCAAGAGTGGCACAAAAACAAAAAAGAAATTTATGAAGCTACGTGAGGCTATCTTGCTTGGGCCTGAGTGACTTCATAAATCTCAAGTAAACAGCACAACACATATTACTGCGTTCTTTTACTTTGCGCCAGGGAGGCATTCCATGGGCGTTGCGTGGGTGTTCTCACATAACTCCCATGATTTTTGACGCATTCATAGATTCACCAGAACTGGTAAACCAGGGAATGCACCAAAAGGATACGTCTCCCCAGGTGAGATGTAACGAGGAGAAATATCTTTATTTCTCCTCATTTTTTCCTCTTTCTTTCCGCAGCACACATAAAAAGAGGAAAAAGCCTCTCAGGATTGTTTTTGTGAAGGAAATTTCCCCCTTTCTGCACAAAAACAATCCTGCATGCAATGCAGGCATCCTTGCACAATAGGACAAGGGTGCCTCAAGGCGCTAGGCTGCCCATTGTTCACCAGCGCTGGGGAAACAGAAGGAATGCATTGTATTGGGACTTCTGCACTCTGCAACTTTTTGTAAATATGTCACTTAGTCCATATGTTAACTTACAGTTCTAGGTAAATGCCCAGAAAATAGCACTAAGTCTATTTTAAAGAGCACAATATATGGGTACCTGCACAAATAATTATTTTCTCAACCAAACTGGGAAAAAATGTGCCCAAAAGTGCAAGAATCTGGTAACAGTGATCATATATCTGCCTTCAATCAATCAAACATTTATAGCACACAGCAAATCACCAGTGAGGGTCTTAAGGAACTGAATATGTTGGCTGCTGCGTGGCTGGTTGTTCATTAGAACATCAAGGTCTTAAGTTGTTTCCTGAATTGCTGGAGCAATGGTGCAGTCCTGAGGTGCAGGCGAAGATTGTTCCACGCCGTGGCTGCCAGGTGTGAAAAGGGTCATCCTCCGCTGTTGGTAGGGTGGCTCCATGGGGTGCCTGCAAGGGAGAGGGAAGAATATAAAAGGTGTCTTGTTGGTTGGGGGAAGGTCAAGCGTTTGTTGATGTATGCTGGTCCTTCATTGTGCAAGACCTTGTAATCGTGGGTCAGCATCTAGAACAGACATCTCTTCTGGATCTGGAGCTAGTGTAGTTTCTTGAGGTCGAGTGTGATGTGGGTCCTTCTGGTGAGGTTGAGGATGAGTCTTGCTGCTGAGTTTTGTAATGTCTGGGGTCTCTTAAGGAGGCATGCAGTTTTTCCTATGTAGAGTGTGTTTCCTAATTCAGTCTGCTGGTGATACAGGCCTGCGTGACGGTCCTTCTGGTATTGAAGGGAGCCACCTGAAGATCTCACCGAGCATGCAAAAGGCACAGACGCAGGCAGATGAGATGTGTTGACTTCTTTCTTCAAAGACAGCTTGCTGTCCAATATGATGCCAAGGTTGCAAGCGGGGTCTGTTGGGGCAGAGAGTGGGCCAAGTTCATGGGCCACCATGCGTCGTTCCATGTTGAGTTGTTGTACCCAAAGATGAGGAATTCCATCTTGTCCGTGTTGAGTTTGAGACAATTGTCCTTCATCTGGTCAGTGATGTTCCTCATGCATCTGTGGAAGTAGGCTCTGGTGGTGGAGGAGTATTCGGACAGTCAGAGGATAAGCTGAGTGTTGTCGCCATAGGAGATGATGTTGAGCCTGTGCGTACCGATGGTGTCAGCCAGGGGAAGGTCATGTAGGTGTTGAAGAGGGTGGGGCTGAGGAACAATACTTGGGGGACTCTGCAGATGATCTTCTTGGGCTCCGAATTGAGCGTTGCAAGACGGATCCTCGGAGTTCTACTGGTGAGGAATGAGGTGATCCATTTGAGGGCATCTCCTTGGATCCCGATGTGGTGGAGTCTGTGGATCAGAATGTGCTGGGAGATTGTGTCTAACATGGCTGATAGTTCAAGGAGGATGAGAGCTGTCATTTCTCTGTGGTCCAGGATAGCACTGATGTCATCGGTGGTTGCGATCAGGGCTGTCTCTGTGCTGTGGGAGTGGTATTCCAGGTGTTGCTGAGTTGTGGGTTGATCACTTTTCTCGCGGACCTTGGTTGAATAGGTGAGCAGAAAGATGGGCCGGTAGTTCTTCAGTTCGGCTGGGTCGGTGGATGGTTTCTTCAGGAGGGACTTCACTTCAGATTGTTTCCAGTCCTCAGGGTAGGAGAGCAAGGTGATGGAGATGTTCAGGACTTGCCTGAGTTTGTCGCCAATTGTCTTGCGTCCTAGGTTGAAGATGTGGTGGGGGCAGGGGTCCGTGGGTGCTCCTGAGTCCACGCAGTTCATGATTAAGATAGTGTCTTGCGTGGTGGGGAAGTCCAAGTGGGTAAGCAGGTGTTCAGGTTTTCTGTTTGTGGGTGTGAGCTGGCTGATACAGTCGGCGTCTGAAGGTTGGCATTCAAAGTTTTCAGAGATGGCCAAGATTTTGTTGTGTAGAAGTCAAGAAGGTTGTCGCACAGTTCCTGGGAGAATGTAATGTAATTCTCATTGGCAGCAGGATTGGAGAACTCCTTCATGATGATGAAGAGATCCTTGCTGCGGTTTGTGCAGGCTTCAGTGCAGTCTGCCAGGGCATTCTTGTTTTCTTCCAGGAAGCAGTGGTATTGGTTCAGTGCTGTCCTGAATGCGGTGTGGTCTTCAGGCTTTTTGCTGATGTGCCATTTTTTTCCTAGTTTTCAGGAGTTGCACTTGGTAGATTGCAGTTCCTCGGTTAACCAACTGGCTCGTTTGGTTGGTCCTTTGCACTTGGCCATGACACCTCACCTCCACCCTTCCAATTCCGTGGGGAGTAATTTGATCCTAGTTTATAAATGCCCAAGCTCAGTCCCATTGACAGTGTGTGTGTGTCTGTGTGTGTCAGACAGCATGTCTTTCTCTCAACAATCATGTAGCTAGATTAAGACTGTTAATTTAGGTTAGCCAGTTCCGTTTCATCCATGCTGATGCACTGTTTAGGGAGCTGACTAGTACTAACCCTTCGCCTGTTTCTTGTGCCTATCAAAATTTCATAATATTGCACTGTCTTGCATGCAAATAATGTCTTCTCTTCTACACCTTTGCACCCTCAGATTGCATGCTGTATTAAAAAGCTTCCTACATTCCAAAAACCCTGCATGAACAATTAAGCTTCACCTAAAATATCCAGCGGTTACCGCTCTATGCAAAGGGCGAAACTTATTGGCTTTGCCAGTGCTTGTTTCGTTGTGTGTTAAGTTGAAATACATGACTGAGAAACCAGTTAGCGTTCTCTAAAAGAGCTAGATGGTATGCCTGAATTATGACGTTTGTTAGATTTTGTTAAGAAAAATACTCCACAATGCAAAATGGAGCTAGGAGTGAACTAATATGACACAATTAGATTGTAAACAAATAAAACAAATGAGTATATGGAAGATACTCCGAGGAGTATATTCATTACCACTTGAATCACAAGATTCTTTTTTCCTAGATGTACAAAGTTGAAAATCTTAGAGAGCATGCATGGTTTGACTTTTGTGAATCTCTGCATTCACTTGCCCTCTCCTTCCTTATCCCCGCTTTACCGTCTAACCCTTGTGTAGTAACAATGTTTAACCCCTTGACTCTTTATTAATGTACAGTATTGTCCTCAATGTACACCCAACATAAAATGTAAACTATTAAACACGAAAAGAGGAAATATAAAACCTACTGCGTAAAATTCTGAGGGGGCCTTCATTTCTTCTTAGGGCGAGGAAAGATGTTGTGGTATATCAATCATTTGAGGGTCATCGTAGATCAGAATGTTCAATAATGTGATTGCTTTTATGACCTTTGTACTTGACTGAATCTGTCTATCTACTCGTTGACAAGAATGTATAATCAAGACAGACAATATACCTAACATGCACTTCCACATTATATAGCTGGGAAAGATAGCATTGATTTTAGTTGTAATATAAAAAGTTAGACATTGTAGAGATATAATGGTCTTAAATTTAGGAAATTAACTATTTGTGAATTTAATCTAAACATTATACACGAGTCAAAAAGTGCAACTATGTGACTAAAGAATGTATGGTTTTTTATTACTAACCTTTTGTGAGATAGTTTTATGCATGTGCATGTCCAGCACAAATCCTAAAAGGGCCAAATAATTACCATATTTTCACGATTACCATCATCCTTTAAAGGGACTTTCATTTAAATGCATTGTATGTAAATCTACGTTATGGTGATAGTCTGAATATCTGGAATATATCCAGACCTCCATCACCTAGTTTGGATTTCACAGTTTGAGATAGTACCGGTAGAATATGACATCATATTTAATTGGGTTAAACATCTTGCGGATAAGGTTGTTGAATTTATGTGAACACAGGATATGAGTTAAGCTGCGACTGTGAATCTTACCCAGCCAGGGGCAGAGAAGCCTGCTGAAAGGTCAGTTCTTTCGATTTCTGTCATGCTTGAAAAGGAGAAATAAAACTCCAGAGTGAACCCTCCTGGTACAACCGGCTTTCTATCTCTGCGCTGTTAAAGAGAACGGCCTGCGATCAGTGTAGGTCCACAGCAGTGAAGACGTGTATTGTGTCGACATGAGCTTAATTCAGTCGAGTGGACTAATCACAGCATGTCATCTTAAGAGTGAATGAGAAACCAGATCAGGTCTGGTTAAATTCTAATTCAGTGTATCTGAAGGGAAATGCAAGGCGAAGGGGGCCATGATCATAGCACCGAAGGAGGGTCTCAGGCGCTATAGCCCCCAAAAGTGTGTAGTCCTTCTTCAGTCTAAAATGAAAAGCATGTTTTGTGTGCTTGAAATTCAACCCAATATTTCTGAAAGGAAATGAAGCATGGACTTAGACACAGCGGCGGCGGGCACACAAAGCGCGGTGGCGCGGCGCGGCGCGGCAGGGGGGAGCCGACAGACAATGGAATAGGTATAATTTATTCATTTCATTATACCCAGGGCCGGACTAGGAACCAAAACCGGGTTGCAAAAACGGCCCTGTAACAAAATCGTCCCCCTGGGGCCCAAAACCGGCCCCCACCCGTGCGGCTCACCGGGGGATTGCCCGGTGCCCGCTACGGCCAGTCTGGGCCTGATTATACCCATTTCATTATCTATTGACTCCTCCCCTCCCACACCACCCGCCCCACCTCACCGTGTTTACCTGTACAGTCCGCCGGTACTTAGACATATAGATTGGGGGTAGGCAAAGTGAAAGCCTTATTGATTCCTCCCTTGTCAAAGTAGGGGATATTTATCGCACGTGATAGATAACAATAGCGGGTGAGCTAAATAGCACCTATTCTGAGTTTTTGGGGAATAACATGTTTTTTTAGTATTTAAGGAACCAAAAGTCACATGGCACGGAACTACTTCACTCTTTTCCACTGTTAAATTGGCGCAGACTTGACCTGTTCCTGAAATTGACAGACGTGGATCTTCTACTCTTAGATTTATATGAGTTAACCATGATCTAGGATAGTGGTTAAGTAACACTCTGAGCTCGACTTGCATCAAATCTTTAGAAAAGCCACAATGAAAAACTGTGGCTTTGATATTTGGGTACAGAGTATCTTTACATGCCTGACAAAAATTTTAAAAATCCTACCCAGAATTTTGGTCAGATTCAAAACCTGATCCCAAAGCTGCACATTCATTGAAAATGAGGCCAAGTCTCCACCAGTGGTGCCTGAGCCCATAGTCACGGCACGAGTCGGGGGTACACGCTGGTGGATTGCATCCACCCACTATTTTCACAGGGTGGATGCCGTTCACCCTGCCTAGAATTTGGGCCCCGCTGAAAAATATGTTGAATTAGTCCGGGTGTAATTTTCTAACACCTGGACACCTTCAGCAGCACCTGCACGTTGTTGTCTGCTATTGATCCACAACAACGTGCAGGCGGGAGAGTGCTTTCCTAGTTGAAACTCCTGCTGGGCCCATAACAAAGGCCGAATCTGAGGGGTCATCAGGCCTTCTTTTGTTCAGTCTCCTGGCTGGAGTGCTTACTACCCCTGTGGAGGCATTATAATAATATAATATGACAATTTTTCCTTGTAAAGCAGTAAGCGTGGAGGAAGTTTACGCTGACAAAAGACAACATTTTTTTATGTGTAGCGTAAATTTTTTTTCAATCTTCTGCCTAAATCAGGAGGGTTTGCATGTATACTTGAAATGTGCTCCAATGTACTCATGATAGACATGTTAAACATATATGCGAGGGCTTAAGCTCTAATGTTATTTCTTATGATGCCACTTCCTGTGATGTCAGGTGCCGTGATGTCACTTTCCTACTGATTAACTAGGTTAGTACCCCCACTTTTATTTTTAGGACTTGTGCCCTGCCCATAGCGTCAGGGCCACCTGAATAAGGACCGATGCAAGCCACTCATCCTCCCCGTCCTGTTCCTTTACATTTCAACGCAGTCAATGCCACTGGCAATTTTACATGTAAATGAGGTTATCCATCAGGCCACGCTCCACAGCATCTCACTCCCAGCCCAGCCGGGATGCACTGCTATTAAATCTCCAAGCTTCCCAATATACATCATGAAGTATTAGATATCAATCAGCCGTGTCTGTTGCCCCATTGTACACCATAAACCAGCCCCACACTCCATCGCTAGGGGAGGTGATTAAAACACTGACGGCTGCTTCCTGATTACACTGATGATAAATGGCTGGTCCTACGCACCCTACGTTTACCATCACCCTACTCCAAACCGCTGCGAGCCCCTCTACCGCGGAGTTCCCAAAGTTGGACGGTGCAGGTCATCTGCAATCCAGTCTGCTAATTGTGTCCCTGGTTCAGGTTCCTGACTTCACCATAATTTAACCCCTCCCATGCTGGTGACGGAACCGCTCCGTCACCAGCCACGGACGCGCTGTGCTGATGACGGAGCCGTTCCGTCACGGCCCGCTCGGAGCGCCTGCGCGGTGCGGATTCCGCGCCTGCGCTGGACGTTCCATTGAGCGGGCGGGGCCGTGAGGGAACCGCTCCGTCATAAGCACAGCGCACCCGAGGCTCGTGACGGAGCGGTTCCGTCACCAGCATGGGAGCGCCGCCCGGCCGCCTCACCCCCCTAGCGCTGCGGCGGAATTGTCACCGCAGCGAAGGGGTTAAGGATTCAGGTGCCATTAAGGGTGTATAACAACTGGCGAACCAAGGGCTGAGG
Source organism: Lissotriton helveticus (assembly GCF_964261635.1). Taxonomy (NCBI): domain Eukaryota; kingdom Metazoa; phylum Chordata; class Amphibia; order Caudata; family Salamandridae; genus Lissotriton; species Lissotriton helveticus. The sequence goes on from NC_136061.1 coordinate 1,288,685,867, forward strand.
CACAAACGAACAAAAGCACCTGACAAAATACAAGTCTGGGGAAGTGATACTGGTGCAGGACAACCAGGGAGTACACTCATTTCTACTCCCTATGTGGAATACCCAAAAGCAAAATCAATGATGAAGGAATTCCGCACACACAAAGAATTGTTTTAAACATCTGCTAAGAGTAATCAAATTACAGTCATTCTTGATGATATGAAGAAATTCTCAGTTGTTTTATTGGCACTTTCTTCCAAATATTGCTCATATATGACTTCTACGCATTGAAGCAGACGCCGTGTTTGATCTCGCACGCCATGATGCCGCACTACTAGTAAATGCACATCATACATAATGTGTGTTCCAAGACATAACTGGTGACACTGAATGTGGAAAAGTGGACATACACTCAGAAGTCATATTTGAGCCTTAAAGAAGTCCCGGTTGGGACGAAACGCGCTGGCTATTGGATTTTATCAATTTGATGTAACATAATGTTTCAATAAAGAACAATATTTGGAAGAAAGCGCCAATACAACGACTTAGAATTTCTTCATATCATCAAGAATTACTGTAATTTGATTGACTCTTATTAGCTGTTTAAAAAAAGTCTTTATGTGTGCAGAATTCCTTCATCATTGCCATTAGGGTGTGCAAATGTTTTGAGACGGAGATAGAAGGGCTAAGTTTACTGACTTTGCTCCAGGTGTTGTAAAATTCGCGTATCTCACTGTCGCTCCAGATATCCTCAGACATACAACTCAAATAGTAACGCCTTGTTTCACACAATACCACTCCCTTCGTATGGTCACGGTCACATGATGAAGATCCAATACCACTCAGTGTAAGACAGCATGAGATTCTACTTTCCCCCCATGAGGATAGAGGGATTCTCTCCAGCAGCACTTGGTACGAAGCAATACCGCCTTTCCATGGCCCTTCCCGCTCTGAAGCTCCTCAGTAAGACACTAAATGGCTCAAGTCCCTGCCCCTACCTACAAACTGCCCCCTCCAAGGCCAATCCACCATCTCTAACATGGAGAGAATGTTTAAAAAGTTGGAAGGCCTGTACCCCCGCGCATGAGGTCACCTGGGCAACTGAACAGGAAATCACGAGGAGAAGCTGGAAATGGACACCATGGGTTAGGTAAGTGCAGCTCAGGCAGTAGGTATTAATGAGTCATTTTCAACAGTTTCAGGTCAGCATTGAGACTAAGTGCTTCACACAGGGTCTGTAATGGAAGGCTGTGGACTGCCACCGAGCAGGAACAGCTAAAGCACTGCCTTGCGCACTCCTTTGCCTTAGTTGGAGGGTTTACACTTGCAGCAGAGAGCCACTGATGTTTTTAATGTTATTTTTTCAAGTGTGCAAGCATTGCAAATTGTAAAATAGCCCAAACTTAAATAACTGTGAAGTTTCGAATTATTAAACTTCCCACACCTACAGTATCCAGTTGCTGTAATGCATGGACTTCAATTAGATGTATCCTCACTTCATGACAGTAGATATGTATGGTATGAATATGACACTTTACAACGTACGGTTTACAACGTGTGTCATTACAACACATTTTTTTACATCGCAAAATCCATTAAAACGCATGTCGTTACAACGCATAATCCGTTACACCGCAAATACTATTCTAACTCTGCTGGGGCATTACTTTGGGGAATGCGTTGTAATGCATTATGCAATGTAATGACAAGCGTTGTAATGGATTTTGCGATGTAAAAAATGCCTTGTAATGACACATGTTGTAACACGTGCATTGTAAACGATGTTTACCGTAGGGTATTGGTACGGAACACATAATCATATTGTCTACGTTTTGACCCTCTCAAAATTGTGTGTTCATAAAACCCATCACACTGGGTCTTGCTCAGGACAAGAATACAGCCTGTGTAATGAAGAATAATGCATGTCAGTAATGATGTGAGGGGGACTCATAGTTACGAGGTGGGGGGCGCCAGTGCAATCTCACCTGGTCACGAAAGAAAGATCATGCTGCTTGATGTTGGGCCCTATAAGACAATACAAATTCTGTCACCATGTGTGTTATAAACCCATGTGATGGTGAAAATTGGAATTAACATATAAACAAGTTGCTAACCCCTACATTTTGAAGAGGTATAAAAAGGATCAGGTGTATCCAGATTTAAAGGATACTGTTCAACGATGCTTAACCCCTTGCATGCTGCCGCGATTCTGCGCCTGGGCGGCAAAATCGCGAGTGGGCGGGTTTATGACGGCCCCCAGCCGTCATCAGCACACGAGCGCCGTAGTGCATGACGGATGGGGGCCGTCATCAGCATGCAAGGGGTTAAAGTAAACAAATAAAGCGCTATGACGTGCTCCACGCTGGCCATGCTATAGTACTTTGCGGTATATTTGCAAAGAATTGGCAGAGGGCAGCACTGCAAGTCATTTTGCTGCATTTCCTACGCCAATTCAAAAGGGCAGGAATGCTGCGTATTTACAAGTTATAGTGCATTCCTGTCCTTTCAGCCAGCGCTGGCACACAATTAGCAGTGGTGCATCAATGTAGGTACCCTTGCACCTTCATGCAAGGGAGTCTGCGTTGCTGGCATTATTGTTTTTGGACAGGAAGGGACACCTTCCTGCACAAAATCAATCCCTGTAGGTTTTTTCCTCTTTATAGGTTTGCAGCAGAATACAGCACACATGTAAAGAGGAAAAAAATAAGGAGAAATTATGTTATTTCAACAAGAAGAAATAATGTTATTTCTCCTCGTTACGCCAGCCCTGGGGAAGAGCACAGTTTTACCGAATTACAACATTTACGCCATGTTGAAAATCTGGGAATATGTCAAAACCTATTGGCGTGCGTGGGAACACCCACTACAACGCCCATGGCACGGATTCTTGACGTAGTGTGAGGCAATGAAGCGATTTGCTCTACGTTTCCTCACTCCATATCTACAAGACCATGAAAAGCGTTGCAGGGTGGCCTTACATTGCCTTGTAGATATGGCTAGGCCCTGTGTGCCACTGGTACATCACCAAAAGTGACATTCCGGAAGCGCACAGGACTTGTAAATAAGCCTCTTTGGTTCTAAGTATGTACGGCTGTGCAACATGTCCAAAAAAAAAACATTGGCAACGCCAATAGGTCTCACATAGGAGAAACCTATCGGTTTTAGCCAATGTTTGTAATTACCAGTGGTTCTGCCCCCTCCCCCCACTTAAATTCCTAAATGAAGGACTAGATAAATAAATATTTGGCACTGTATCCCCACTAGTTCAATTCCTGTGAGATGGGTCAGAAAAAATTGTGCTGCGTCATAGACAAGAGCAAAAGTGACGCATTACAAGTAACCTCAGTCGTCACTGCCCGGAATGTAAATGGAATCTCATTCTCTGACTAGCTTCCTACGAAGGATGAAACATGCGACCTGAAAGAGTCTGTCCGTCTAAATTCAGAAAGCACACGCAATGTGTGACGCCAGAACCCTGACCAGCGCAATGTGCTGCTCCCCTTAAAGACCAGTTGAAGCCAGGCCCCCACCTTGCACGTTTGTCTGAAGTGGAGAAAACAGTGGCCGAGGAGACTCGGCGCGTTTGTTCCCGTGATATCAATAGCGTAATGAACCTTGGTCTTGGCTCCCGCAGAAGATGAATGGAAATCTGGATGGGTTATGAGTGAGGTTTCATTGCAGGCTAATAAATCTATTTCAGGGAACCTCATCCGAAGTGAGCTTTAATTTAAACTAGAGAGTGATGAGCGCAGAGCGGCTATAAATCAAAAGTTAGGTTGCCTCACTGTAGGCATTAACCTTCCATCAGTGCGGCCGCGCCAAAGTCTGGAGACAACCTTTGAGTCAGAGACCTGCAAATATTTGTGGGGGTGTGGGCGATTCTAAGAAGTGACTATGCCATGAACTGTTGCCCGTTCTGGGTCGGGATTTCGGCCGAGGTTCGTGGCTTTTTAGAGGTCCTGGCAAAATAGGATTTTGGCATTCAGGGGCTCCTTTTTCCCTAAAGACATTCGAAGGTATTAGTTGGAAAATTGCGCCATCTTGCGATCATCTCTGGTAACGTCGTAAAACAGCTGTCTGTCGTTAGCTGAAGTAAAGAGCATGACCTTCGGGTATTAAGGATGTCTTGCCATTCTCAAAACGTGTGCTTAGTGTAGGGGTGGAAAGAAAGTAATTTCCTGGGGACTGGTAGAACAGCATATGTGTGCAAGAAGAACTGGCTAGGCCTAAAGGTGAAGAGCCATGCCAAAAGTTTTTGCAGGAACCTGGTCAATAACCGCAGTAGGGCCTCTTATAAGATGAGGACCGTTTTCTTTTTTTACAAAAATATCTGCTGCAGCTCAAGAGGAAACACTACAGGGACATATGTACAAAAGAATGACGGAACGTGGCATTAAAACCTTGGCACAGTGGCGCTGTGCTCATGACGAGCTGAGCTCGTCATGACAGCCGTGGAACGCCCACGTGGGGATAATTCCCCTGCTGTGCTAGGCGTTCCATTAAACTGACGTGGTCATGCCGAGCTCAGCTTGTCATGAGCACAGCGCCACCGTGCTGCATGACGAGCCAAGCTCGTCATAAGCACCACAGTGCCGCGCGCGGCCCCCCTCCCCCCGCATCGTGGGGGAATTAGCCCCGCGGCGAAGGGGTTAAGCAAAACTTGCTAATATCAAGCGCCGCCATTCTGAAAATGCAGGGATGCACCGTATTTACAAGGATACAGCTCACCCCCGCGTTTCCCCTAGAACTGGTGCTAAATTAAGCTGACTAGCCCCAATGCAGACACCCTTGCACCATTGTGCAAGGGTGCCTGTGTTGGGGGGAATGATTGTTTATTACAGGAAGGTGTTACTCCTGCACATAAACAACCACAAATGGTGATTTCTAACTCCTCTGTGTGCTGCATAGTGCAGGACACCTAGAAGTTGTAAATCGTAATTTTTTCCAATAATTGTTTATGTGCAGGGAGGGACACCTTTCTGCACATAAACACTCATTCAAAGCATTTTGCTGTTTCTTTGTGGCTGCACAATAACCAGGTTTTCCCTGGCCTCAATTTTGGCACTGCCCCATATTTATGCCACCCTTGTAAATACGGGGCAGCATCAAAATACATGGGTGTTGAGGCGGAAAACCCACTGCAAGAACCATTGCCCATTCTTTCACACTAAGTATAGCGTGAAAGGGTGCCTTATTTACAAGGCGGTATTAAGCCATGTTTAGTGGCTTAACACTGCCTTGTAAATAAGGCAAAGCCTCCATCACCACAAGAACGTCATAAAAAGTGATGTCCCTGTAGCGATAGGGGCTTGTAAATATGCCCCACAGTTCCAGCATGTTGCGCCATTTAATTATATCAGCAGTGTTAGTGGCCTCATCGTTTATAAACAGCGCAGCATTTTGTTAAAATCTATAAATAAATGTTGCCTAAGGACAGCTGGGCTATATAGATGCATGAGGCCTGTGGAATAATATCCTCACTGCTCCCCAGCTTTTGATGCCCTGCAGGTAAACACGAAGGTGTGACAAGAAGGTACGAATGTGTCATACGTTCTCATGGTATGTGAAGATGCTTTAAGACCTGGCTACAAACTCGCACTTAAACATGCAATTACCCACATAGCTGATTCTGTGTAGGGGGCTGAATAAATGGTTGGATGCTGTGGATGACCGAATAATTCGGACTTGAGCTTGGTTGAATGCAGGTGATTGTATGCATCCCACTCTGTCGAGTAAACAACTGTTTTTGGAGCACGTGTACATTGACCAATATTATGGGTTTAGTGGGCAAACTAAAAAGCATAGAATGCTTTTATATCATTGATTCTCTTTGTGCAGTACCCACGGAGGTTCTAGAATGATGCTGTTGGAGTTAGCCAAGCAACACATCAAGGGCCATATTTATCAAATGGTTGCATCACTTTTGCACCATGCAAAGGGGTGCAAGCATGACTCAACCCTTAAGTGTGATTTATCAAGCCATGCAAGGCTACCATACTTGGCCCTCTGTGGCTTGATACAGCTGGAGTAATGCAACTCAGCGCAAATCACTGTGTTGTGTTACTCTGTCCCAGGGAGGCATTCCATGGGTGCTCCCACTTAACGCCCATGGGTTTAGAGGCATTCCCCGATTCACCATTACTGGTAGAACTGGGAATATGACAAAATGCTGTACCTTCCCAGGGGAAGCATAATGAGGAGAAATATGTTTATTTCTCCCTGCTTTCTCCTCATTTTCTATTTCTATGTGTGGTGTATTCTATATCACACATAGAAAGAGGAAAAACCCTATGGGTATTGTTTTTGTGCAGGAAGGCACACCTTCCTGCACAAAACAATCTTGCTTACAACACAGGCACACTTGCACATGGTGCATGACTGCCTGCATTGGCACCAGGTAGCGAATTGTGCAACGGTGCTGGGAAAAGGCAGGAATGTGCCTTATTATGTTAAATACAGAGCATTCCAAAGACACAATATGACCAATATATTGCAAGTCACTTTAAAAAAAGATATTCGAGCAGGAATTAAAGTGACCATCCAGTAAAAAGTCATTAGCTTGTCCTCTTAGTCAAACCTAAATCATCAACAATCACCAACAACTGGGGTACCTGAATGCCCCATTGTTTCATGATGGCCTGTTGGATTATCAAACCTGTTGTGATGTAATGCAATGTGATATCTTCTAGATCAGTGGGTTTCAAACTTTTGTTATATGAGCCACCCAAGAAAAATGTTTTGAAGACAGACCCCTTCCAAAACTTTAATGCAGTAATTCGAGCAGTGGAAGGGGCAAGGCTGAGTGTAGTGGTAGGGCTTATGAGATCATTTCAGCGGTACCTTTATTATAGCTCATAATCTATTCTAAATGTGAGACTTATATAAGAGAAAGTACACCAAACAAAAACAGAAATTGACTCAAAAACACTATTCCCCATAACTGGGGTGTTGTAAACCACTCACAACCCGGGTGCCCAATGCAACTGCACCTGCTGCACTGAGGATAGCTGCAGCCCTGAGTAGCAGGCTGTGTTCTGGGCTTTTTCACCCCTTCCCCACCATGCCTGGCCATCACTCTAATCTTGAAACCAATTCTCTGTGCTTTTCAGAAAATAATGGACTCTCGTGTTTCACTCTGCCCTGTTGATAGTAAGAAAAATGAGATTCCATGCCTCTTTTGTAAAGTAAGACCATTACAATTGTGATGCTAGTGGGCACCTCGCATTCCTGGGTCCCACTGCCACTGCACCTGCTTCACTAATGAGAGCAAATAGCTTGCAAAGTAGTCAGCCTTCTCTGACCTTTGGTAACAACATGGGCCTCCATCTTGCCCTGTTCCCACTTTGCCATTTCTGTGAGGCCTAAGCAAAGGTGTTTCCTCTGCTTCAAATTCCCTACATATCCCTCCCCATTCTATGCACTGATAGGGTGACCTGGGCCCCAATGTTAACAAAGAAAACTGCTTTACACCCACCTTTTTTGCTAGTAATACAGCCATCATTTGGGATGTAGCGGTCTCTCATATAATTGCCCCAGTGCTACTGCACTTGATACACTAATGGTTGTGAAGACCATTTAAAACAGAAAAGATGAGTCCACATCTTATATCTCCACCCCAAATTCAGGGCATCTCTCTGAGGAAGCTATGTCTGTCCATTTCTAAACACAGAAATTAGCTCCAGACTGTGCCCCTCCTCTGGGCCATCACTTTGACAGTATTCATGGATGTCACTCCTTTCCGCTTTCCCATGGGCCATTATTCTGAGGCCCCATGGGTCTGAAAGAAATGCATTCTTTGAATGCAGTTGTTTTATCTTAAACACAAAATTATTTTTAGGAAGCCTATCTTATGCTCAGGGCCACTGTAATTGTGTGATTTTGTGCTCAGAGCAATATCCGCATAATACTGGATTTGCCACATTTGCCACGTAATCCATCATCTGCTGCATATTCTGTAGATTTGAACAAAACAATGATATATATCTCCCATCAGATCGAAAGTTACTAAAAACGCATCAACACATGTTTCAGTGCAGTGGAAGGCTCATCACAAAGTTTGGCCGATCACCCTTCTGTTGCTTATAGCTATATTTTGGAGTAAAACTGGATCCAATTCTGTCACTCTCTGGTCTCACATGCAGATGTCTGCATATCGGCTGTACAATGACAGGAACATTGAGGTAAAGTTACCGCTGACAGTTACAGCACATTTGAAGGACAAGAAGTATTAGTGTAGGTGGGTAGATTTTGCAGGTATATGTGGAGAGTACAAGAGCAACATCAGGTGTAGTTGGATGCCCAGACTTCATGCATTTGTTTAGTAGAATCGCCAGATCTTTAAATGAGATAAAAAAGTGAGTAGTATTTGAAAGGGGTAGGGCGGGGCCTAAGAACTATAACTGAATCGTTTCCAAGAGGTGTGGCCTATGTTGTTAAGGGTATGGTTTAAACACATACCCCACAGTCCTGTGATTCACAAAGCACTCCAGCCAATTGTTTTTTTGTTGCCTCTCTATGAGCTTTCAATTATTGCAGCCAGACATATAATAAAAAACCTGGCATACACCTAAAACTGCTGCCTTTTCCAATGGTTGTCAGCTGCTTAAGATAAGTAACAGCAATGATTTTGTTCAAAGTAACTAATAATAAAATATGAGACTATGAACTAAATATTGCTATGGTCGGTTGAAGTGGTCGTGGTCTACAAAGTGTCTCAGATAGTTCCATTCTTCTCTTCACACCACTTTCTTCTGCAGTCTTGTAGGAAAATTAGATCCCTTTTCTCCCAACATCTTTCTGATATCCTCCAGCTACACATCTCAAACCTCACCTCATTGCATCCTTTTTTTACTTTCTTCTCAAAAAATGTCCTTGCACCTCTTAGTCTTCACCACCCCAAACACACAACGCACCCAGTCACCTACCAGCACTTCATTTTTCTTTTCCTTCAACTTGTCATTATTTTGATAGCTGTGCACCTCCATCACCAACATTTCCATAGAATCACAATTGCAACTGACGTACATGACCATTGCTCTGTGTGCTCTGCAGGGAGGACAAGGATTGGTTGACTATGTATTCTTAACAGGGCACAAGTCATAAAAAAAGATGTGGGGGGACGCTGTCACCGGAAGTGACGTCACGACAGGAAGTGACATCACGAAAGGTGACGAGCTCCTCGTCCCAGAGAGGCCAAATAGTGAAGTCCAGCTGTTTAGCAAGGGGGACGGGGCGACGCGGTCCACCCGCGTGGTACCCCGACTCGAGCCCTGTTTAGGTTACGCCGATAAGATGAGCCGAACTGGAAATTTAAGTGTGAGAGAAGCAGGCGTGAGGACCAAGGAGACAGATTTGGAACCGGCGTTGATTGAGCCATAAACCTGCCAGGGGTGGCTACTGCCGGCCTTTCAGTGGCCATGGCAGTGTCTGGCCCCATTAGCCTCATTAGCCACAGGGGTGTCAACTCTGGCTGGACACAGCAGCGTCACAGCTCACTTACAATGAGAGCTGTGAAGCCTTTGTCACGTGTGATTGTGCGCTTTAATGAGGGCATGTTGTGGTATGCACATCAGTCTGTCACGGGTGATGGGTGTGAAAAGGCCGAAGGAAGGAGGTGGTGATGAAACAGCGCCAGCTATTTGTACTGTGCGAGACGCTCGGGCGCAAAGGTCCCGGGGAATGCCACCGTGCCAAGGAACGGGACATCGCAATCAGGGCACAAGTCACTGTTTGGCAGGGGGGATGGCGTCCCCCCGGTAAAATAAGTGGGGGGGCGCCGTCCACCCGCGTGGTACCCCGACTCGAGCCCTGATTCTTAACATTTTTCCAGCCCACTGACATGCACTGTTAACAATTTAGACTGTCTTTAGCCTCAAGTCCGAGAGTTCAATCGTGGTCAGTTATAAACACCCACTAATGTCTCAGTTTGTAGTATGCACCATCCAAGAGTAACATGCTGCTAAAAAAAAAAATCTACAGAAACACAACATCCTGAAAAAGCAAACATTCCTACCGAATGCAAGATTTTGCAAAAAGTGACACATAAACAGGAACTACATCGCAGACATGGATTACCTTAATATTTTTGAAGTTATTGTTCAGAAATTAATCTGTACTTTAATACAGTTAAAGACATGAATATTGTCTCCTAAAAGGCCTGTCTCCGTGTCAGTTTTTAATTATTGCCGGAACCTGATTAACCTAAAGCCGTGAGTATCTCCCCTATTGGCCCTTCTGACTCATTATGTTATATTTGTATACAATCAACTGCCCCTGCATCCTGGCCTCCAATTACTGCTCACAATGGTTGTCTAAGAACTGCCTGTGTGCCTTGTGGCTCATTGACCGCTTGTTTTCATATAGCTGTTACCCCTCATGTGTCCTGTGGCCGCCACATATTTTTTCTATGTTTGACTTATGACAAAACTGTGTATGTCCGAGGCTGCTAAAGATTGCTCAAATTGTTTTTCCTAACCTTGAGAGTCCATATGGCCAAGAACACGCTATTTCTTATTGCTTCCTTTCTTTTTGCAAGTAAGAGCCAACTAGATTTGCAGATCACTAATTCAGGCGAACGCCATTCTCCAGAGATCCACCCTTGTCTATTCCGAGAAGGGTGAGTTTCCTGGGGAGATGTCTAGTTGTCCTTCATTGGCTCCAAGTGTTCGTCGCAAGGTCAAAGTCAACCGCGATGCCTGCCTTTCTTTTTATAGCTCCAAACTAAGGTTTCACTGTAAAAAAAAAAAAGGAAAGAAAAGAAAAAAAAAAGAACAGCGATAACCTAAGATCCGTCTGACATCAGCTTATGAAGCATCATTAATGGGCTTCATGTAAAACACAGCCCAATAAATATTTAATTACGGTCAGAATATCGGCTTTTAATTTCCTCTTGCTTTCGATCTGCGGCTGACGGTTCGTCGAGACATGTGATCCCTCGCCGAAGGTCAGCGCATCACTAACGGAATGGCGGGACGAGCCTCTGGCCAACCGAAGGATCTCTCGGTCAGCGGCTGGCACAGTCAGTATCTAGTCCAGTAAAGACAAAAAGTCCTGTGCACACGCAGAAACAATCAAATCAAAAAGGACCACATGTAATAAGGGTTTTGTTTGGAAAGCAGAAAAATAAAGGACAAGGTCCACGACAAATGGTAATTTGTCTTCGTTGTATGTGATATGTGGTCCTCCTTCCAGAGGAGATACCAAGGAAATGCCTGCCGACACGTGTTCCGTCAAGCGGGTGGTTACCCGTGACTCTTCAGGGCTGAAAAAAAGCCAGTCTAAATGGGATCTGCGAAAGGACAAACATAGCACGTAATCATGAGGGGAGTGTACTTCAGGAATATTAAAAAAGATTAAGTTAAAAGAGGCAAAAACTCAAGAATATAGCTTCCGTATCCGGACTGAGCACCACTCCGTATTGATTATACTGCACTTGCAGCATTTTCTGTTCGTTTGACGGCTGTACCCGCCCGTCTTGCCTTCCTGCTCCCGAATTTGGGCAGCCCTCCATGCTAACCTTAAATATCGCCTTACTGATACAATTTGCACGTTTTCATTACCCGTCTTGAACCGGGTTGGAAATGTCACCAGTTCTCCAGTGAGTTCCTGAGTTTTTCCCTCTTTTAACGTAATCTTTTTTAACATTCCTGAAGAGTCACGGGTAACCACCCGCTTGACGAAACACTTGTCGGCTGGCATTTCCTTGGTATCTCCTCTGGAAGGAGGACCAAATATCACATACAATGAAGAAAAAATTACCATTTGTCATGGACCTTGTCCTTTATTTTTCTGCTTTCCAAACAAAACCATTATTACATGTGATCCTTTTTGATTTGATTGTTTCTGCGTGCGCACAGGACTTTTGCCTTTACATTGAACAGGGTTGGCCTTGCCCACCCTATTTCAGTTTTTTTTGGGTCCCCCCTTGACCTAGTAGCACTGCCCTTAATCTGTTTTTGCTTACACTCTCACCGCAACCTGCTATGTGCACCAATTTGTCCTGTATTTTAAAAACCCTTCGCAGAGATCCTCAGTATCTAGCCCAGTGGCAGCTGGTAGTTTGCAATAGCAAACAAGCGCACACTCACTTTCACCCATCCACATGCAAATACACTCACACCCATTTTTTGTTTAAATATCTTTATTGGTATTTTCTGATTTTATCATGACTGTCATCTCAAGTTTATACAGAATATTCAAATGTTTACAACATAATCGTGAAGCATATATAAAGAATAGCAGTACATTTGTCAACAGCGTAATAGCAGAACTAGTATGCCATTCTCAATTACCAATATTCACATCAAATGTAAGTATGCGTTGTTTGGGTTCCCGTGTGCCATTACTCACATGTGCCGCTACATCATGTTGCATATATTGTATCCATATTTATCTATAACACGTTTATAGAGCGTCCAGTCAACTCCAATATAACAGTATCCAATATGTGTGTGGTCTAAGCATGTAAATATTATCAACCGTGCATAATCATCACTTTTCTGCAAGTAAATAGTCACATAATGACAAAAATTAACAAGCATTTACAATGCAACGGTTTTGCCTTTGCAAAAGTTAGAGCTATTGGCATTGTAAATGACAACTTTTTTATTTATGTGTTGGTTTTGAAAACAGATAAATAAATGGCATTGTCATTTTCAATGGCAATAGCTTAATCTCTCGCAAATGCCACACACACACCCATAGAGAGCCCCCCCACACGCACACAGAGCCCCCCCCACACACCCACACAGAGCCCCCCACACACACAACCACACAGAGCCCCCCCCACACACCCACACAGAGCCCCCCCCACACACCCACACAGAGCCCCCCCAACACAGAGCCCCCCCACACACATCCACACAGAGGACCCCCACACACCCACACAGAGGCCCCCCACACACCCACACAGAGCCCCCCACACTGCGAGCCCCCAACACACCCACACAGAGCCCCCCCACACTGCGAGCCCCACAAAGCACATATTACTGTAACTATTTGAGGAGATAATAGGTGCAGTAACAGCAAATTTCACAGCGCCTTATTCTGGGACAATCTTACCAACAACTGAAAGACCTGAGGGGCATTTTTTTTTGCTTTCTTAACGGCCCATCATTACAATTACTGAGCACTTTACTAACCTGGGTCATCAAAACTAGTAGCAGAGCTCAATTTATCCCGGTTATTGCAGTCGATGGGGCAGCTGGATACCACCGCCTGTGTTTTTGATGGCTGCTGCTTTTTTTTTTTTTTTTATCTCAGACCAGGACTGAAGCATCAAGACAGTCATGAAAGATTGAGATAAAGAGACAAAAATGTAAAAGTGGAGGAAAGCAAAGCTATGAGCGGGGCCCCTAGAATTAAGTGACGATTAGGACCAAGTTATGTGGCAGGCTTAACTAAATTATGTGGCATGAAAAGGCGAAGTACGTGGCATAATTTGTGGCAGCATTACTTCAATAGGTTGAATTTTTTTGCAAGTTTGCACTATCTGGGAACGTTCACTCCTCATTAGTATGGGTTCAACACCATAATAGAGACATCAGTGACCGAAAGATGGCCAGGTAACTTTTCGCATGCGCTGTAGCAGCAACACGTGAGACAGAGCATAGTAATTTGCGATCCGTATGCGCTAGAAGCACTTTGTGTAATTTACCCCGCAGATGATGGATTACTGGGCAAGTGAGAAAAATCACAATTATGCGGAAAACACCCTGGCGGGAAAATCGCCCAGACCATCTGGGTATGAGGTGTAATCATGTTTATGCAGCATTGATATTTGGAAATTCCAACATTCTGCAGCGCTTGCTACTGCCTCATGGGGAAAACGGAAGAGCCCTTGTACTTTTTTTTAACCAATCAAGCACTGAAGGTGTGCAGTATTGCCCAAGGAACTAGTCTGGGGCACTGAAAGCAAACGCAGTGCTGGACGGGGAAAACAGACTGCACTGCTGGCGCAGACAGACCTGAGCAGGCTAGACTGGGACCAGGCAGCCTGCATCTCATCTGCCACTGATGCGTCTGTAGAGCTAAATTAATGGCTCGGGGAAAGGGGGTTGGGGAAGCCAGAGGTGGAATTAGTTAGATGAGATGCATCGCCAGAGACAAACCCAGGACTGAAAATATTTGCGCTTTTATGCTAAACAAAAAATCCACCACATGCTGCGAATGCCACATGTGCAGGAGGGGGGGGGGATGGACAGTGAAAGGAACCAACGTTTTACAAAGTAAGCAAAAATAAGACATTCTCCAGCTGGCAAACTTTTCCATCACAAAGGCACCACAGTCAATCAGGGCACATTATCTGGGCAAATACAATGCTTCGCTCTGCTGAAACTGCTTTTGTTTAAGTCAAAGCAGGCTCTTAACAAAAATGCGGCCGTCGTTGGAGCCCCCCCTCTGGGGGCTCGACATCACCAAGGTGCCCGCTGAGCCCCTCTGGGCTCTCTGTAAATGAAAATGCCCCCGGAGCCTGTCACTAGGCTCTTAAAACAAACAATGCCCCACGTTGGCGGAGCGGGCGACCCGCTGCCGCTCGTCTGCTGCCGTTACGATGGAGTCCCGCTCGGGGGACTCAGGAAGAAAAGGGGCCTCCTGTGGGAGCGGCCCTCTGACCAGACGGTGCCGCTCACCTTGCCTGCCAACACTGTGCCTCTCGCAGGCCCCACATGTTCCTGGCACACCTCAAACTGCAGGCAACACCTTTAGGATTGCAGGATAGGTATTGGAGATTACGCGTCCTGCACGTCCTGGGACACCATCCTGTTTTCTGGGTGCAAGGCACATAGAATCTGAGCCAATAGTGACCGGTCATAAGAGCAAGGAAAGACACGGAACCGGGGGGTGGGGGGGGGGGGGCGGGAAAGACACGGAAGCGGGAGGGGGGGCGGGAAAGACATGGAAGCGGCAGGGGGGGCGGGAAAGACACGGACAGGGGGGGCGGGAGGATCACGGCGCACGCACTTTTATAAACAAAATGCTCCTTATCTGATCGCCTCGTGGGAACTCGAATCTCGCAGCCAACTCCAACAACAGACACTTGAAAAAGACGAAAAACAAGCCGACTCCAAAAAAAAAATAGCACACACCCTCCGCCGCGATGACGATCTGAAGTGGGTGGAGAGGGAAAAAATCGCGGGAACGCCCCCGAATCTGGTCCGGCCTTGACGGACAGATCCGGCTCCCAATGGCTAGCCTCCATTTATGGAGCTAGCCAATGGGAGGAGGGGGCGAGGAGGGGGCGGATACCCGACCCCACAGAGCAAAACATAAGATTTTGCTAGCGCATGCGTACGGTACGCATTGCCAAGCAAAACCTAAAAAGGAGACTATTGGAAAACACCAATAAGACATATTTTCTGTAACATTTAAACAAAACTGAAACTTACAATATAAAAAACTGCTATCTGTGGAATAGGAGGAGTAGGGTCAAATCCACATGACTGGGTACGAGGGTGCAGTGTCAGCACAGTGCCATCCAATGGCTCGCCCGGGCGGAAATCAAGTCAGAGGGCGTGTCTAAATAGAAGTGCAGTACAGCTGAGGGCATCTTTATATCCAAAGATATAAAGGGCATAGGCAGCCGCCCACAACGGTGTAACAAGTGTATATGTTTTCTATTCTGCATGCTTCGAAATGCATCTCTACCTCTGAATTGAGCGGTAAGCCATTCATGTGTCTATTGTGAATCATTAGGTGGGGTATATTCTCCTTCTACTGTATCACCATGCGAAAGGGCAGTGAGCAGTGTGTCCCAGCCTTGCACAATAGGATATTTGCGAAGCCCTGCTGTCTCTTCTCTATGCAATGCCATTCTCTCTGCTTGTGCCCATATCACTAGTGAGCGCTTCCAGCTAAGAATCTCTGGTGGGTCCACATGCTTACATTTCTTGGTTATCAACCGTTTCGCAGTAATTAAACCCAGGTCTCGGAATCTCGTGATAACCTTATTGTTCTTAGATCTGGCGTAAAGGTCTAGCAGGGAAATTTCCCTTGTCAGTGGCAGGGGCTTATCTGTACATAAGGCCAGGGTCGTGACCACTTCCTGCCTATAACGCTGTAGAGATGCACAAGCCCAGAGCATATAAATCAAGGCTGCAGCTAACTGCTGGCAGCGCTGGCATGCAGAAGTAGTAATGTGGAAATACCGATTCACCTTGTCGGGTGAGAGGTACGCCCTCTGTATAATGAACGTTTGTATATGTTTGAACCTGGAGTTCCTCGGTATCCATCTAGTGCCAACCAGGATAGCGTCCCACTCTCTATCCGTCCAGGGCTGGCCCCTATCCGCATCCCATCCGGAGTCGCTGCATCGGTTTCAACGTATGTACAAGGAGTGCCTCCACCAGCCAATGCACCACATGTGATCCCGCCCCCATTACATGTAGATATTGTAATAGTAAATGTGTCTGGGATTCAGCTGTTATGTCCCCCCAGGCGGCCGATAAAGCCTTCAGAAGTGAGGCGTGTGAAAGGAATTGGGCTGCTGGTAGCCCAGCATCCTCGACTAGTGTCAAAAATGTCAATAGGATGCCGTCTTTGTATAAATCACTCAAAGTATCCAACCCAGCAGAATGCAAAATTGTCAGGGCTGTGTCTGATGTACCCAGTCCACCTCTTGAGGTCCCCATCAGTAGTATAACTGGGGCATATGGGAGGGTTGTGTGTGTGAGGTATAAACTCCTCTTAAAACACTTGTGGCCCAGACCCAGGTGTAATTGTGGTGGTCGCGTGAGATTAGCAATGGGATGGAACAGATGACATATTTGTGACTGGGTCTAGGGCTGGTGCATAGTCGCTGTGTCTTCCGGGCACTTGCCATCCAGCCATTTTGTCACCATTGGAGCTGGGCAGCTAAATAATACAGTTCCATTTGGGGGAGGGCGAGCCCACCATGACTAGTTGGGGCATACATCTTCCATAAAGCAACTCCTGGCCTCTCCTTGTTCCATATTAAGTCCCAAAAAAGCTGGTTTAGCTCCCAGAAAGTCCTGGGCGGGATATAGAGTGGGAGATACGAAAAATAATAAAGTAATTTGGGGAGTACGATCATTTTCAACAGGGTAATGCCACTCATAACATTCAACGGAAGTGTTTTCCAGAATTGCATTTGAGCTCGTATTGCCAAGATTGCTCTTGTCAGGTTACCTTCTGATAGGTCATCAGGCATACGATATATGAAGATGCCGAGGTATCTGAAGGTGGTGGGATACCATGTAAGGGACGAGCCATTAAGATCTACATCTTCCACTAGAAGGTCTGTATTGAAAGGGTAGAGCCCCGATTTTGCCCAATTGACCCGGAGTCCCGACTTCTCCTCGACGGATCTAAGTATGTCAGCAATAGATGACGGGATCGCTGTAACATCCCGGAGGTATAACAATAAATCGTCTGCATACAGGGAAATGGCATGTAGCCCATCTCCCAGCCGCATCCCCCACGCCTCCCCATCTCTCCTGAGCAACATCGCTAAAGGCTCCATAGCTAGCGAAAACAGCAATGGGGACAGGGGGCAGCCCTGACGCGTCCCTTGTCATACTCTGATGGGGTCCGTGAGTAGCCTGTCCGTGCAAACCTGAACAGTGGGGCGCTTATACAGTAGGTGTACCATGTTTAAGTAGTGCTCCCCCAATTCATATTTGCCCAATACTGCTGCTAGATAAGGCCACTCCAGAGAATCAAAGGCTTTCTCCAGGTACAGGACTAAGCAGCCCGATCGGGCCAGTTATGTGTTGCATATTGCTGAATTCTAAAAAACATACGAATATTAAGAGATGTGCACCGGGCAGGAACAAAACCATTTTGGTCAGGCTGCACCGGTATCTTCACTAAGGGTGAAATACGCCTTGCCAGTAGCGATGCAAACATTTTATAATCTGTGTTGAGGAGTGCCAGCGGGCAATAGGAACCGAGGAGATCGGGGTTTATATCAGGTTTAAGGAGAGATACAAGCAGGGCCTCATTCTGCGTGGCGGTAAGAATAGATTCATGGAGCACAGTCTCGTACACTTTTAATAACTGCGGCACTAAGAGTGTATGCCTTATAAAATTCTGTCGGTAGACCATCTGGTCCCGGTGACTTCCCATTGGACAATGAGAAAATGCTATCTTTGACTTCCTCTGGTTGAAGAATGGTGTTTAGTTCCTCACTTTGAGTGCGCGTAAGTTTTGGCAGATCTAGACCCTCCAGGTAAATTTGTAGTTCTTGGAGCGTGACTCGTTCTTGTGATTTATACAACTCCTGATAGTGTGTTACAAACGCACCATGGATATCTCGCTGTGTATATGCAACACTTCCATTTGCCATTTTCACCGGTTATTGGTGCTGGTGACTCATTTTGGCAGATGAGCCATGTAAGCAGCTTGCATGCTTTGTCGCCCATATGGCGTGTCCGTGCCGCGTGTGCAGCTTAGTTTAGACATCTCAGCCATTCTAATAATTGGGCATGTTCCCGTCTGTGCAGATCTAGCCGCTCTTGGGTGCCATCCATGGCTGCTTGCTCACCAGCAGCTAGTCTTTGCTCTAATATGGTAAGCACTTTTTCCAGTTGCACCCGCATGTCCGCCTGTGTCCCCAAACAGTGGCCCCTAACGACCACTTTAAGGGCGTCCCATTCTACCAATAACAACGTAGCTGTACCTGCATTCTCCTCAATATATTGTGCCAATGTGGTGGCCAATAAATCACGGAAAGATGCGTGGAAGGAGAACATCCGGCTGGATGCGCCACACTGGGATCGGTGGCAGCTCGACCTCCCACTGTAGGTCCATCAGGTGCAGATTGTGATCAGAGTGTGTGCGCCCCATGTAGGAGGAGTCAGGAATGCAAGGTAAAAGATTGTTCAACACCATGATACGGTCCAGGCGCACATGGAGTCTGTGGGTCCTTACATAGTAGGAATGTACCCTATCAAGCGGGTTCCTGTAGTGCCACACATCTGAGAAGCACCACTGCTCGGCCCAATGTGCATTCATAGATGTAATCTTCGGAGAGGTCATTAATTCAATGGGCAATTCTCAGCCCCTTCAATCCATCAGCATACTGCGATCTTCCACCATCATAGACCCTTTTCCATTTTCGATCCATCCAACCTCAAGATTCTGCACTCACTTTATAGCGCTGTAATGAGATCTGTATTTCTCTCTGAGAGTCTCCTCTTCCAGCCAGCCAAAAATGTCCTACCCACACGCCCTCTGTCATTTCAGTCAGATTCTCTCGAGCACCACCCCTTAGGTAGATTCCCCTCCATAAACCCTCACTTTACTTTCCTTCCTAGTGTGAACTTGTCCTAACATTTTTCATTCCTACATCCCTGTACCAACATTCTCCTTTAACACCCACTCAGATTCCCATCTCCAATTCTTCTTCCAATGTATTCCTCACTCTAGCTGTCCGCACAGATTCTTTTGCTCTTGTATTCTCTGACACGCATTCTTCTGTGCCCCCACTGCTATCATGATATACCAAAAAAGGGGGGTCCCCGCAAGGAATTAGTGTTGTGTGCGACACACACTAAAAGGAACAATAGAACTAGAAACATTCAAATCACAATTACTTATGAATAAATATTGTCCTTTATTTGACAATACCAGATTCCATTTGTAAAACACACATTATATTTATAAGCCCCAATCGGGTAGGGAAAGGAAAAGAGGGTGTGCACAGGTGAGTGAAAGGTCGTAAAGAACTAGAAACATTCAGGAGAAGGTGCAATTGCTAAAGTTACCATAAATTTCAAGATGACTCAAAATAAAACCACAATGTTTTAAGGCATAATTTGAAACCAAACAATTTAAGAACATTCTACGGCTATATACATGGTTGAAATTAATCATAGGCATGTGCCGGATGTCCCAAAAACAAGAAGGCGTCGACGTTTCGACCCCTAGCCGTAGGTTGCTTTTAATCCTATGAACGGGGTCTTCATCAGGACAGGTGTGAGGGAGGGGTTGTGGGGCATACGAATCTGTCCCCGCGACTGCATGGGTTCAACCCCCCTCTTTGTATCACCCACTGCTATCATGATCTCGCTTCACCCCTTCTTCCAGACCTCCTTCCTCTCTTTACATGCAGTGCTCCCTAAATCTACGTCTATTCCTCTTTCCCTCAATAACTAGCAGTCTACTGATTCATCCACAAGTTCCTCTGCCCCAATTATGTCACGCCTAAATTCTCACTTTAATTGTAGATATTTTCTTCATATCCCTGTCATATGATATGATATGATATGATAAAATAATTTGTAGAGCGCGCGTACACCAACGGCTTCTTGGCGCTTTGGACAAACAAAGGAAAAGACTGTAGGATGGAAACATCAGTAGGTCAATAATCAATCAAAAGCCTGAGAGAACAATCAGGTCTTCAAAGCCTTCCTAAAGGAGTGATAAGAGGAAATAAGACGGAGATCAGAAGGCAAAGAGTTCCAAAAAAGGGGGGCTTGGGAAGCGAATCTTAATCCCCCGAGCCTTTTCCGCTTGGAGGGACACATGAGCAGCAAGTTGGAGCTAGAAGAGCGGAGAGCTCGGTAAGGAATGTATCGATGAAGGCGGGAGGATATGAAGGCCGGGCCTTGGTGGGCAAGGGCCTGGTAGGTCAAACAGCCCACCTTGAAAAGGCTGCGCTGGATTACAGGGAGCCAGTGCAGGCTCCTCATGAGAGGCTTGGCCGAACTTGTCCTAGGCTGCCGGAAAACCAGTCTAGCCGCTTGATTCTGAATAAGCTGAAGTTGGTGAGACTGGTAAAGGGGAATGCCAACATACAGTGCGTTCCCGTAATCGATACGGGAAATAACCAGATCAAGCGTGACTTGAACTAGGGCCTCGTGAGTGAGG
Organism: Lissotriton helveticus; assembly: GCF_964261635.1. Lineage (NCBI taxonomy): Eukaryota > Metazoa > Chordata > Amphibia > Caudata > Salamandridae > Lissotriton > Lissotriton helveticus. The sequence goes on from NC_136061.1 coordinate 1,288,706,675, forward strand.
AATCTGCTAATCTTTCTGATGCGGCGGAGATGAAAAATACACGCCGACATCACAGATTTAATTTGGGGTTTCATAGTCAGATCCTCACTAATGGTGCCTCCAAGACTCTTGACCGAGCTCACCGGGCAGGGGGCACTTCCCAGCGATTGTGGCCAGAAGCCGGAGTTCTAGGGGTTGACCGGAGGTCCAGTAAGCACAAGCTTGGTCTTTCCTGGATTAAGCTTGAGTTGGTTTGCATTCATCCAATTACTAATGAATGACATGGTAGACTGAAAGTCCTCAATAGAGGCAGGAGAGGAATCAATGTTAAAAATTAGCTGGAGGTCATCCGCATAATTGAGGATGACCCCAGGTCTCTCACGTAGCCTGGAAATTAGGGGGAGATATAAAGATTAAATAATAACGGGAAAAGGGAAGAACCTTGAGGGACCCCGCAAGTAAGGCCTTTGGCTTCAGACGTGAAGGGGCCAAGACGAACACCTTGCTTGCGATCCTGTAGGAAAGAGGTGAGTCACCTAAGCGGGGTGCCCCTGATGCCGGCGTTCTCGACCCGCTGAAGAAGGATTGAATGATCAACGGTGTCGAACGCCGCCGACAAGTCAAGGAGCACCAGGGCCTGGGAGATGTTTTGATCAGACCCTTTCCTAAGTTCGTCGTAGACTGCCACCATCACGGATTCTGTGGAATGCTGCGGTCTAAAACCGGCCTGATGTTGATCTAAAAACCGGGAGCTTTCCACAAAAGAGCCAAGGCAGCTAGAGACGTGGGCCTCTAAGAGTTTGCCCAGGTAAGGGAGCAGGGATATTGGCAGAAAATTGCTCAGTATCGCCGGATCTGCCCTGGGTTTTTTCAGAATAGGAGAAACAACGGCGGATTTAAATGCACTGGGGACCATCCCCACAGCAAGAGAATTATTGAGCAGTGAAAGGGGCACCTCTGGGAGGCTGAGGAAGATCTCACGGGCAATATGGACAGGGCAACTATCAGCGGGAGAGCCAGAGCGAACCTTACTAAGGAGGGATACAAACATTTCCTGTGTGATTAACGGGAAATTCGAAAATGAAGAAGGATTTTTGGGGATGTTGCCTGTGTCAAAGCTTACGTCAGGTGTGGGGATACTTGCTTTGATTAGGGCTATCTTCTCGATACATACATACATACATAATTTCCTCCTTGATTCTTCCATCACCCATTATTTCAACCTAGGGAATCCAGTTGTTTTCTTTTCAATAAACTTCCTCTACATTCCCAGTCATCCGAAGTCATGTGTACTTTGTACTCTGCTTCAAGAGGACACTACTTTTCAATATTTCATGACCCCAAAGCTTCTTCTGCCGGGTTCTTTAATCCTCTGCTTTGTTTCTTACTATCCCGATCGTGCATGGGGTATCTTTGAAGATACCTTTATAAAGGGACATATTTAAGTATGTCTCAATCTATACATAGTAATGGGGAGCTGACTCCGGTAAGGAAATATTGGCTGTAAATGCAGTCTTCCTGCAAAGGACTAACCCTTAGGTTTTCACACGCTGAGACAGGAGCACCTCAGAGAGAGGGCTATTCGTTGTTCAGTAGTGGAACTAAAAATACCCCTTTTCGTAGCTCTCTTGCTGTGGTGAAGTTTAAAGAGAGTTAAGTGGTTTTAAACATCTACCACAAAAGTAGCAAGGGAATCATTCACACTATGAGTAGCAATTTGTAATGTACAATAATATTCAGTGGGGTGGTCTTTAGTTACGTTTACTCACCAAGCATTCTACAATTGCACTCTACTGCTTTTTTCGAGAGCATCACTCTACAACAACAAGATTTCTGAGGGTAGAATGGTGAGCCCTTAATGAGCAGAGCATGCTACTTGCAGCATGATCATTCCCAATAAGTGTATAACTTAGAGTAATAGGCTGCAAATGCCAACATGAAGGTCCTCACAGGGTGTTCCATGTACACAAGTTTAAGTATGGGCTTTCAGTCTTGTCTTTTGAAGATCTATGTTATATTTGATACCCTCAGGCTTTCTCTAAATAACTCTTTGCAGAACAAGAAACTGCTCCTGCTATATAACAAGAAATGAATTTCCAAAAATCTGTTATATAGTGCATGAGTCAGAATACCAGTGACTCTCCAATCAACTGCTAGCAGCAGCAAAGACTTTCTTATAGATTGTCTCCCCTGGTGGCTGCCAAAAACACTACCAAAAGGTCATGGAAATACTTCCAAATGTATAAAACAAGACTTACTTCACTAACTTCCCGCCCAAGAGCAGGTGAGGGCTTTTTCACATTCCTTAAAGTCACTGAGACCACAAGGGACCGTATTACACAAAGTGCCCTGGGGGCACAACAGGCGTTTGCACTCGCTATGCGCTCCTCTGAGGCACTTTGGTATTACAGAAGGGGATGCATATGCTTGTGCGGCTCTTTCTAATACTGATAGCGCTGGTGCACATAAAGCACCAGCGCTATCTTCAGGGGGGTTCCTTATTTGCATGGGTGCACACTCCATGCAAATGAGGGAATCCTTTTGCCTATGTGCCTGTGTCGTATAACAGATGCAAGCGCAGAGGCAAAGAAGCTCTCAGGAGGTGCACTGACAGTGCGCCACTCAGAAGGTGATGCACTGTCAGGGTCTCATTTTAATAAAGTGGCACATCACTGGGCAACAACAGCAATGTTTCACTTTTCCAAGCGCCATCCATACAACACCATGGATGCCTCATATTTACAATTCTACGCTCAATGGGGCAAGGATTTACAGATATGTCAGGAATCCTGTTGTATCTGGTGGCACAGAAGTGACGCATTGCTGGAGAGTGTTGGATAACTGATGCAACTCCAGCAGTGTGTCATTACACATGGGCGTGCCCATGTGAAAAGCTCTGCATCACTCCTTATTCCTGCTTGAAGCAGGCGTAAGGATTGTGATGCAGTCAAGTTGTAGAAGTGGTGCAGTGAAATCTTACTGCACCTGAAACCCGAAGTGTCGGGTAAAGAACCTAGCCGAAAAACAGGGAAGAGATTTTCACTCAGTTTGAGTCAGAAAACCAACAAGAAAGAAGAATTTCTTTCTTGAGTTCCCTCACTCACCAGGGTTTCCCCGTGATGACATGCTTCATCATAGGGGCCATCTCAGTTCTCTACGAACTGAGGCGTGCTGCGACTTGCGATATTTATGTAGGAGCACTTTTGTGGAAACTATGTGTAGTGCAAAAGTGTAGTGGAGTGGGTTAAAGTGAGTTAAAAATATCTTGCTAGTGAGCAAAATATTTTATTGTTGCTCCTAGTTTGGTATGTCTAAAAACGGTGTAGGACAAGTAAACCTAGCTATAATGGGTTAGGAATCCTTAGTATATATCAACATTTTGCGAGCATTCCCCATAACTCTTCATCAGGACTACACAGGGACCAGCCCTGTGTACGCCACTCCTAATCCGCCTAAAGTTAGGCAATCTAGAAAATAAAGAAAATGAAAAAGCGCTGCCACTATTAAGCATGCGTAAATACATACATATGACCAAGACTCTGTCATGTAGTATCTCTGAGATAGAGAAAAACAATGTTAGGGGAACAAAAGCCCCCCTCGAGCAGGTTGGTATATAACAGTTATCATGGTGTCTTCAAACTCACATTTTATGTTTTTCCTTTTTTTTTTTATTTAATGCAATTTTATATAGCACAAACATTACCCGAAGGTGTCAGAGCGCTTTACATAAGAACCCGTTGCGATACATAATGACTTAAGATTACATGCATTACATAAAAGATACAAACGGAAAAAATTGCAAATGTACAAGTTGTAAAGTCACACAAGGAAGAGATAGAAACAGAAAATAATTGCAAATGTACAAGTTGCAAAGTCACACAAGGAAGAGATACAAATGGATAAACTCTAAGAGTCACATAGGAATGGTAGAGAGTACGAAGGTCTACTACATATACTAGTGGTTAGAGTTATCTCTATAAACATATATATACAAATATTAGATTTTCTCAGGTCAGGTTTAGTGCGTGATCAATTCCAGTACCAGTACTGAACGTAATTCTTTGCCTGTGTAGGACAAAAGAAACATGCTGGATGGTTCAGTATTGCATAAGGAGGGCGGACCTAGCTTTAACCTCTACCTCCCCTCTCATTTTCTGTTTTGGCAGTGAAATCTTATACATTTTACTGCACCACTTATAGAAGTTTTTTTTCGGATGGGGGACGCCCACCATGCATACATTATACTTGACGCAGGTATAATGTAGCACAGTCCTTTACAAAGCGATGCATCTTCCTTAATGCACCACTTTGTAAATAAGGTGCACTGTGGCGCATTGTTTATGCCACCACAGCATCACAAAAAAGTGACAACGGCGGCGCAAGCCCTTCATAAATAAGGGCCAGAATATACATCCTGGGTTATATAGCATAAAAGGAACAACACTTTAATAACATTTAAATATAGCATCTGGGCATCTGAACAGCAAGGCAGGGTAGGTTTGCTTGCTGAACATCTTTTGATCGCCCAGCCTTCCACTATGGACTATGATGAAATTCACCCTGTAGGGAGGCTAGCGAGTACTGAGAACAGGAGGTCCCATAAGGGTGGGTACAAGTAGGAAATATGCCCAGCAGGCAGAATTACCACTCAGTTCACCTGTGGGCGAAGGCTGATCTCGGGTAACCATCATAAAGTCTATGCTGAGGATAGGAGAATGCCTCTTGGTACTCTGCACATCATAAAGGCTCTGCTCTGTGGTTCTGACGGTTTTCATACAGCCAGGATCAGTCTCAGCATGGCAGGGCAGTAGTGTTCAGCCCGGTCTGTGTGCTTATTAGCGGCTAGGAAGACACAGAGGGTCTGAAGATCTCCATTGAAGATGCGCACAAGGCTGTGTCAATGTAGATCTTTTCTTTACTGGGGTAATCCCTGCTCCTATTGCTAAGTTTGTGTCAGTGAAAGGGCGAGATTTTGATCGATACCTTATATCTATTGATCCAAACCTCGATCTGGTCGACTGAACCTTTGTTGCCTGTCTTGGAAGAAAACAGTACACCTATCTGCAAGCTAGTTCACCCAATAAAGGACTCTACTCTTAAAGATCACGGACAACTTCTAGGTTTCAAAAGTTTATTGTAAAGATATAATGAGCTGCAAATACAAACATCTCAGAATGAGATTCACGAGATACACAGGTCCAATTACATACATGTGCTCTCGAAAAGCCCTCAGACGAGCAACAGAAATCACTAACACAAGTTCTAAAAATAGTAAAGCTATAAGCATCGACGCATATCGCTCCTTCATTTAGATTGGAGGAAAACAAACACAGGTTAGGCGTCCCTACCCTGTTCTAGATGGTATCCCTACTTAACCAAATCCCAACCTAACAAAGGTGTCAGCAATGAATGACCCCCAAGGGAAGTCACCCACTCTAAGTCTCTTGGTGAAAACCTAAAGTTCTCCAGTCATGACCCCTCACTGCCTACCCATCCGCTCTCTAAAGGGTCCTCAGGTCTCTGCTCTAACTCCACCCAGGGGTGCTGTCCCTAATACAAAACAGTCAACAACATTTGAGACGCCCCTTGCGAAACGCCTCTCACGTGGTGCAACTTCAGGCTTTTTCCATGATGCTTTGTCTTGGGCCTCATGCGTTAGAGTTGACCTTGCTTCTCAGACTCTTCTCCGGCCCGCTGATACCCCTTAAACATTCCAGAACCCTCCTCCATGTCTGGGCCGTCTACTGAACAGACCTCTATTCATTCACTTATAATTGGATCCCCCCTTTCCTGTTGCAGACAGATATCTGCCGCCAAGAACCCAACTCTCATAGACTTCTAAAAAGGCTTGCAACATTTCTCAGCCCAGACATGTACGTGTAAATCAATGCTAAAACATTTCAGGCCTACAATATTTCACATTATGATTATAGCATTCAACTTCTTCATTTAATTAAAGCATGTTAAAACTCTTATTCTATTATTTAGAAAACATTACTATAAATCATGGCCCATTAATGCAATGACCAAAAACGTTAAACAATCTGTGTCGTGAAAAGAAACACCTTCCCTTTTAGCTCCAGCTCTGGCCCTGTGGCCTACCACGTTCTGCGTTTTACCACAGACCATCTTATATGTTAACAGCTACACGACATAGATTCAAAATAATCACGTCTAATAAAATCATATAATGTCACACCTTTCTGTATTAGTTCCACTTCTACTTAAATCTCTATATTAGCTATACCTTTAGAATATAATTTCAGATACTATTAGCACTCATGGCATTTCTCTTCATGACTTGTGCTTACTATAGGTAAGTGTGATGTACTCATACATTTATATCAGTTTGCGCTCTCTCAGTTCCCCCCTTTGATGACCTCTCGGGGTCATCACTAACATTTAAACTGCAGTTATTGCTGGCATTCTCTGCGCTTCCAGAGCTCTCAGACTCCTGTACTGATTATCTTGTATGGCAGCCAATCTCTGCAACTGTTCTCTTTGGGCCCTTTCTGACCTTCTTGCTCTGTACCATTTGAATACCCTCACCAATCCCCACAATATTATCCCACAGATCAATATTATGATGATAGGCTTTAGGATATACCATATAAAGCTTTTTCCTAAGGTGGAAAACCACCCTCCAACTGCACTCATTCCGTGGCCCACCTTTTCCCAGACATTTTCTCTACTCAAGTCTTCGATCTCTTTGTGAATATTAGTTATGTTCTTAATAACTTTCTCAAGGGGTTTTGAAAGGTCTGGAATGTAAGTGCAACATTCCTGGACCTTCAAAGCCTTACAGACTCCGCCCTCTTTTGCTAATAAGACATCTAATGCAAGCCGATTTTGAAGAACCATAGCCCTTATCGATTGCATCTCTCCTTCTACCAGCATTAAGGACTGTGCAGTGCTGGCAGACAACCTGTCGACAACTGTTGCCAGTCGTCTAATTTTAACATCATTAAGGATTATTCCCAAAAGAGGGAACATAGCTCCAAAAACATCTCCAACCATTTCTGCATCGCCCAAATCTCTCCTTCCCCTCGATGATGTCTGGCCCTCAATGATCAATAAGTCTTGTGCATGATATATTTTGGGGAAGACAATTGCCAAGTAACATGATCCATACCAGTTGTCAGGTAGTCTCACGTAAGCATTTCTTCCACATACAAAATACACATTTGGAATCACTTGCATTCCCTTCAGGAAATCCTTAGTGTAGTACTCTAAATTAAAAGCATGTTCACAGTCAACTTCACCCACGTATACATTTTCATAATACGTTTTGGCTCGGTGAAGACATAACTTTCCTCTCTGCGCTTTATCTAAAGCTATTGGACCACTACTACCCTTTCTCTTATGTGACTTCTCTTCCTCGGTCCAATCTAATTTCCCTTGTCCTGATTTTTTCAAAATCTTTTGTCTCCTGTAACGATCATCCACCTGCCCTATGAACTTTTTCTCGACTTCGGACACCTTGCATGTCAGATTATTTCTACGGGCATGTGAAGTATCTAAGGTAATCCAAGGAATGAAGAACTTGGCCAATCTGTCTTCACTCTTCCAGTAATCCCATTTATTCATCTGCTTATAATTCGGGACTTCTGGCAACACAGAATCATAATTGGAGAAATAGTATTCAAAACTATCTCTCTCATAAAATATACTAAGCAATAAGCTACATGTAATGCCATATGTCAGAGGGAGGTGATGATATCGAATTCCTTCATCTACAGACGCAGGCAACTGCATGCAGACGTAGCAATCCTTAACCTCCATGGCATCCACGTATTCATACAAAAGTTTAGCATAAGCATTCGACCTAAAGTCTCCTTGGGACTCGTCCACATGTAACCTGCGGGCTTCTGCAGCCAATAACGCTTTCTCTTGAGTGTTTTCCCTTTTCTCACCTGCAACAGTGGGTGTAAGTGTTACTACAGAATTCGCATCAGTTACCTTTACCTCTTCCTCATGTCCCTTTACATAAGAAATTGTTACCACTAAAGCTATTAATATTATCACTCCTACTATTAGTGTACCTATTATACATTTAGCTCTGCGGTTCGGGGTGCCGGCCTCCATTTCGTCAGACAATCTAGCTTTTCCCTTTCTCTTTGCAAAAAAGTTCTTTTCCTCTCGTTCCTTTACAGTCTCTTTCAATCCTTTTTTTGTCTTTAGAATCCACACAGTTGGAGGCTGACAGCCTTTTTTCGCAAAAGTCCTTTCACAGTTCAAAAAGACAACCCTAGCCCTTCTCCATCCACTCAAGGGGTTCCCTAAAATTCTCTGCTTCCTGGGCGCTAGGTAATCTTCTTTTCTTCTGCTTGCTTTATTTACAAAGTCCTTTAACAATCGACTATTAGATTTGTGGTTGCAGCTTCAATAGCATAGTTCAATATTTCCATGCGAAGAGTATGCTCTTCATGTGCTGTTATCTTTGTACCAAAGTCGGGGAATTGCAATTCTGTAAGAAACATGTGTTTTAACTTGCTGAGGCGGGGAGGTCTGGGGAGCACGAATGTTAGTGACCCTTCTTGTTCGACACCGGGTACCAACAGTTGTATTTCCACGGTGATAATGGGCTCAGAACTGGACACCACCACCGCTCGGATCCTCCCTGTCTCCGGTTTCACAGACATTTGTCGCCAGATATGTCCACTCAGGTGTGGAGTATCTTCTGTTAGGCACACGCACTCTTCTTGACCTCCTTCGGTCTGGTGCTTCAGCGCCCTGAGCACCTTCTTCTGGGTCTGAGTCTTCTGATATCGGAGGAAGGGTTGCTTCTGGAGTTGACCTCAGGCTAGAACTTCTTCTTTGCGGCCAAATTGCTTCTCCACGTGCCCTTCTACTCCTTCTCCTTCTGGTCTGTTCTCGCTCCCTTTCAGACCTGTCAGGGTCAGACTCGTACTCCCAGCTGTCTTCTCCTTCTGTAGCGTCTTCTGTTTCGCTGTTGTACTGACCGTCCTCAGCTTGGTCAGACTCGTTCCCTGCTTCCACTGGCACCTCTACAGCTTGGCTAGCCCCCTCTATGGCTTCTTGGTCCTCAGCTGGACGTCCATCCGAGAGAGGAGCTGTTTCCAGAGGTGCTGGAACCCTTTTCGTATGTGACGCGTGTATCCAATTGGGCAGGCCTCCCACCTTTACAGCTGTACTTGTGATCAGGATGACCTGGTAGGGCCCACGCCAACGAATATCCAAGCAGCTTCTTCTCACATGTTTCTTCACCAGGACCCAGTCCCCAGGATACAGGTCATGGCAAGGGCCCTGGCACGCTGGAACCTCTGCAGCCTGCACCTGAAGGGACACAGAACGCATGGCGTCAGACAGCCCCTTACAATAGTCCAGGATCATATCATCTGTGATATTTAACAATGCAGTAGCTGGAATAGATGGCAGCCTCATTGCTCTCCCCATTAACACCTCATGTGGTGACAACCCTGTTCTTCTGTCTGGGGTACTACGAAGGCTCATGAGGACTAATGGCAGGGCATCAGGCCAACTCAGGGTCGTTGAGGAGCAAACTTTCGCTATTCTGGACTTGATCGTTCCATTGATCTGTTCCACAATTCCTGAGGCTTCTGGTCGGTAACTGCAATGGAGCTTTTGATCTATATTCAGTGCAACACAAATCATCTTCACAAGCTCGCTGTTAAAATGTGTTCCCCTATCTGATTCCAAAAAGGCCGGCACCCCGAAACGAGGGATAAGTTCTCTAAGCAGTAACTTAGCCACTGTGAGGGTGTCGCACCTACGTGTAGGGTATGCCTCAACCCATCTGGAGAACACACAAACAACCACCAGGACATAGCGAAGGCGGTTGCATCTTGGCATTTCAATGAAATCTATCTGCATTCTATTGAATGGACCTCCAGACCTTCCTATGTGACTTAGTGCAACTGGTGTTCTTTTTCCTACGTTCAGCTGCTGGCAGGTCACACAACGCTGGCACACTGCTTCTGCTGCTATTCTAAACTTAGGATTGTACCAAGTCTGTCTAAACACTCTCAGCATAGCATCTCTCCCTAAGTGTACGGGACCATGTATGAGTCTAGCCATTGGACTCACCATCTCATTGGGCAACACTGCTCTGCCGTCTGCTGAGACCCAAAAATGAGTCTCACCCATTACACATCCTGCCTTTTCCCATGTTTCTTTCTCTGAATCAGGAGCATTTTCTTGCATGGTTGACAGTTCATCCCAAGTATCAACAGTTTCCAGAATCATGGCTAATTCAGTTCTTACATTTATTCCACCCACATCCACCTCTGTGAAAGAGTAACCCTGTTCCGCGCAATACCGTGCAACTTCATCAGCATATCTATTGCCTTTCGAAACAAAGTCCTCATTTTTGGTATGTGCGATGCACTTTACAACTGCGATACTTGCTGGACATTGTAATGCTTCTAACAACAGGCGCACAAACTCTCCATTGCGAATGGGAGAGCCTGAAGAAGTCATGAACCCTCTTTGAGACCATAACTGCCCGTAATCATGAACTACCCCAAACCCGTATTGGCTGTCGGTGTAGATGGTGACTCGAATTTGATTGCCTGCTAAGCAAGCACGTGTCAGGGCAATAATCTCGGCTACCTGAGCGGAGTTTACTCCTTCCAGGCACCCTGCTTCCACAACTCCTTCAATTGTACAAACAGCATACGCTGCTCTCAACTGCCCAACTTCGTCTCTTACACATGAGCCATCGACAAAGAAAACTTCGTCTGGGTCGGTCAGTGGCTCATCTACGATGTCGGGTCTGGGTTTGGTGCATAGTTCAGTCACATCGAGACAGTCATGGTCTGTATATTCATCATCATCATCAATATCATTTGGAAGTGGCATTAAGGTAGCAGGGTTCAAAACAGAGCATCTCTTGAGGGTCACGTTCTCTGCAGCAAGAATAACTTGCTCATAGCGCGTGAGCCTGCTGTTGGTCAGATGCTGTGTTTTGGTCCTGGTCATCAACAGTTCAACAGAATGTGGCACGCACACCTCTAACGGGTGCCCCATGACGATATTTTCACATCTCTCAATGCTGACACCCGTTGCAGCAACGGATTTGAGACATCCGGGCAACGCTGCGGCTACTGGGTCTAAAGTAGCCGAGAAATAAGCAACTGGTCTACGGGCATTCCCATGGATTTGGACCAACACAGACAACGCACAACCTTCTCTCTCACAACAGTAAAGAAAGAATTGTTTATTGTAATCAGGCATTCCCAATGCCGGAGCACGACACAGGTCCTCTCTCAGCTGTAAGAATGCCATCAAACAGTCTTTGTCCCATGGTACCGGATCACTCACCTCTTTGTGCGTCAGTTTTTGCAAGGGCTTTGCTTTCAGTGAAAAGTTCACGATCCACTGTCGGCAATAACCCACCATCCCTAGGAACATCCTGACCTCTCTCTGTGTCTGAGGCGCATTCATTTTCATGATCGCCTCTATCCTGTCTGGTGACACCTTTCGTTTGCCTTTCTCAATTCTGTGTCCCAAGTACTGTACTTCTGTCAGGCAGTACTGCAATTTTCCCGGGGACACCTTGTGCCCATTGGCAGCTAGGTGATTTAACAAAGCAATGGAGTCTTCCCTGCAAGCTTCTTCTGTTTCTGACGCCACAAGGAGGTCGTCTATGTACTGGACCAGAACTGACTTCTGGGGCAGCACTAGACTTTCAAGATTTTTCTTCAGAAGCTGGTTAAAGATCGATGGACTCTCTGTATACCCCTGAGGGATACGACACCATGTTAGGACGCGATTTTCCAGCTTAAATGCGAAAAGAAAATGGCTATCTTCGTCCAAAGGGATCGAAAAGAAAGCCTGGCAAAGATCGATCACAGTGAACCACTCTGCTTGGAATGGAATCTGAAACAGTATCACTGATGGATTCGGTACCACTGGACAACATGAAACGACTATGTTATTAATCTTTCGAAGGTCCTGCACTATCCGAAATTTCCCATTTGGTTTCTGCAGACCCATAATCGGGGAGTTACATGGACTACCCACGATTTCTTTCAGAATTCCCTGTTTAATCATGGACTCGATCACGGGTTTTATGCCCGCAATCGTTTCTGGAGTCAATTTATATTGGGGTGTTCTTGGGAACTCAGCATGCGGTTTCACTACAATTTTCACTGGGTCCACCCCTTTGACCAATCCAATCTCTTCCCCAGTGAAATCCCATACCTCTGATGCCACTGTCTCTCTCAGATCCCAGGGAAGCTCGTCTACTGTCAAAGTAGGGTACAGCTCCACACATATTCTTGAGTTTGCAACTTTGAAATCTGCATCATCATCATTAGTCAATACCTCCACTCCCTGGGGTGTACAGTATATAGTACAATTCAATTTACACAACAGGTCTCTTCCTAGCAGACACACAGGGCTTGAATCGCAAACCACAAATTGGTGCTCATCGCTGTACTTCCCTATTTTCACCTGTACCGGTTCTGTCAATTGGCTGGTTATTCTCCTGTTTGCGACCCCTACCACCTGTATGGTCTCTCCAGACATGGGCAGGTCTGGAACTGCAGCTGATCTGATCGTGGATCTAGTGGCTCCTGTGTCCACCAGAAATGTCGTAGGGCACCCTGCTACTTCTGCTTCCCCATAGGGTCCCCTCTGATCTACCTCTAAGGCTGCCCCGAGGGTGCAGTCTTCTCTTTCCACTCTCTGTCCGGTTAATGGGTCCACATAATAGCATTCTTCCCCTTCCATAAACAGGGGCATTTGTCTATAGGTCTTACCCATACTCCCTACTCGAGGAGGTTGCGGGAACTGGGCTCGGGGAGGAGCCCCCCCCCCTTTGAGCACCTTTCCTTGGTATGGCGTCGCCCCTCTCATAGGTGCGCTCTGGACCTCTTCCTCCTCTATCTCTTGCTCTCCTATCTCTACATTGTAAGGGCACTCGCGTTTCCAATGCCCCAGCTCGTTGCACTGGTGGCACCTAGTCGTTTTCTTCAAGGTAGCTATGTCTACTCTGGGTCTAAAGGTAGTACTCTCCTCATTACCCTTGTTCTGACTGTACTGCTTCTTACCTCCTGTACCTGTCCCTTGCTGCTGTTGTTGCGGTCCCCCCTTTCCTGCTGTCTGCAATTGTACCACCATCAGCTTTTCTTTTAGTTTCTTAGCCTTGGAGTCTACCTCATCACAGCAGTACCTGGCATATCTCAGTATTTCATCTAGGGGTTTACTTTGCCAACAAATCGAGTGTTGCTGAATCATTAAACTAATATCCGGTCTCAGTCCCAGGACGAACTTGGACACAAATTGCCCTATATCTTTTGGATCCATTACATCCAAGCCGCTATACTGTTTAAACGCTTTCAGCAATCTCTCGTAATATTCGTGAACTGTCTCTTTGGGTTCCTGTCTCGTTCTGTCTATTCTGACCCAATCTATGTCTTGCATTGGCACTTTTTCTTTCAGCCAAGTCATCACTCTCTCGAATTTTGCCATCACGATCTCGGACGGCCCATTAGTCCTAGCATCTCTCTCTGGCTCCGTTGTGGGCCACTCAGCGCTAACCTTGCATGCTGTCCACAGATCTCCTGGTACTACAATGTCAAACAGCGTGTTCAGATCTATCCATAGGACTTTTGAGATCTTTACAAACCTCTCGACTTGCTTGTACCACTCCACGGGGCTCTCTCGTAACTTGGGGAAAGATGTGGTAAAAGCAGCTAAATCTCCCCTACTCCAAGGGACATGTACATAGCTCCCATTGGCAACTTCACGCAAAGGGTAAGCTTCTATTCCCTGCTGTCCTGGTGTTATACCAATCATGCTTCTTCTGCCGGTCCCTTTCTTGGACCACCTCTCTTCCCATTTATCTAGTGCCCTCCATGTCCTTATTCCAGTAATCAGTTCCCTTATGTGTGTTTTCAGCCCAATCGTTCTCCTCTCATCTAGGTCCCGATCTGAGTAATGTAGCCTGTGGTTACCCTGTAATGCTTTGGTTCTTGACAAGTCCACCATATATTTGCCTGCTAGTTCGACTAACTTCTCATGGACTGCTCTCGCCTTTCGTGTGATGTCCTTTGCCATATACAGTATTTCATCCTGTTCATACATTTCCATTCTTTCTAAAGGCAGGGTACCATCTACCATGTCATCCAGATCTGACCTTAAGCTGGAGACATCAAGTCTCTTGGCTTTTATCTCAGCTCGCAATATGTCTTTTGAAGGGGGCTCACTGGTCTCCCTACCATCCCAACTTCGAGCTCTGCGTTTGGGCTCAGGAGAATTAATGGGTGGCCTCCCTTGCTCCCATCTCTCCAGGTCCCATGCTCGGCCATCCGATCTTGGAAGGTGATGGAACACGGGCCTGTTATCCCTACTCTCTCTCTGCCCACTCTCATCTTCTTCTCTCCTCTCACCGCACATCTCTCTGTTATTTTCCCTCTGGTCGCTACACTCCCTTTGCCTCGTATCGCTCAGTATCCGATACGATCCTTCCTGGTTCCCCATATTCCCTGGGCTGCGCTCATTTCTGTCATCACAGGGACTATGGTGCGACCTCTCACAACTCCCATTCTGTTCTCTGGTGCCAGGCACACAGTGTGGACACTTAAAGCTATTCCTGTACTCTTGCGCCCTCCTCTCCCCTTCACTGAGTATTGGGCACGCCACCCCTCCACTCCCGGGGCCCCCGTTTTCCAGGTCTGTTCTACCTCCATTCCGGGCCCAATGGGTGACTCCCCTACTCCCTCTACAGTCCCACTCCGGGCTACTCTCCCCAGCCCCGCAGTGAGTCCGTGCTCGGCTGTCCTGACTTTCCCTTTCTGCTTCTGCAGCATTGATGCACTTTTGAGCCTTCACTGCCTCGTCCCACTGCTTCATGTACTCTTTTAGCTCTTGGAAGGATTTTCGTCCAGATCCCCTCAGATCCATTGGCCATCTGGGGCCCCCAGGATCTCCTCCTGGGTCCCCTACTGTGTGCATCGGGGTGCTCCACTCTCTGGGTATCGGCATCTGACTTGGGGAATTAGTGGTATCGTTCCTCCTTGCCTGCTCTGCTCTTTCTCTGTCTTTCCGTTTCCGTTCTTCCCCTTTTGCTCTCTCTTGGTCATATATCGATATTATAGGACCTATGGTAACAGGTACCTGTAGTGCATCTGGTAATGGGTAGGATGTGGCGCTTTCCGTTTCCGGCGCTCTTTGTACCACAAACCTACCGACTACCTGTTGCACCTGACTAGGCTGGAGCAACTCTTTCTTTGGCTCAGGATCCCACTCTGAACTGGGAAGCGGTCTATGCTCTCCTGCATTGCCCCCCTTTGCTCCTTCTGTATTCTCGACCTCTCCCCCTGCTCTATTATACGGGGGTGGCCTGTCTGTCAGTAATCTGTTTATCAGGCTGTCCTCTGTTTCGCTCTCATCATCTTCTTCTAGGGGACTTTTATTTACTGGCGCCTCTAATACTGGGTACAGTTTATTTATTTCCAAATTATGCACTCTCCATCTTTTAGCATCCGCATCCCACCTGGCATCCTGTACTGCCCTTACCGAGCGTTTCACCCTTTCTTGTCGTCTGTTCATATTCCTTTCATGCGCTGCCCTAAGCCATGCATCAAGGGCTTCAAACTGGGTTGGTCTAGGCAAGGGTCTCTTTGAGGTCATGACTGATTTCAATCGATGTAACACCTCTAATCTGAACGTCCCGTACTTCGGGAACGTCAGTTCCTCATTTCCTTCAGTAATCTTACTCCACTCTGATATCCAAAGGATCGTATGCAACCCAACGTTTACTGCCATGTAACGAGCTGGCGTACCCTCCGGCGGGGCTTCTTCCCCTTCATACGATCCCCGCTTCTCTTTCTTAAACAGCGCTTTCAACCATTTAAAACACTTCATAATTATGCGCACAAAATCCAGCCTCGCTACTCTGTTTACTTCCTGATGACACTCCACCAATCCTGTCGCGGCTTTGCTAGCTTGGCCTATCACAGCGCGGTTTTTCTCCTGTCGGCCAATCACGTCGCGACCCTGTGTGACGTGTTCGCTAGCTGGCCTATCACAGCGCGGTCTTTCTCCGGTCAGCCAATCACTGCGCGACACCACCTGACGTCTCTTTTCTCCGCTTCGCAGCAGCACCCCTCCTTTCTCAACTCGTCTCCCGGTTATGCATGCGTCCCATTCATACACTGAAAAATGACTACTTCCGACCAAGCGGTCACTTCTCTCGACTGTACGTCCACAGTCTATCTGTAATTGTCAACACAACTGACGAGATGTCTATCGTCTCTCTGATAGGTTGCTTACACACACAGTAACTTCCGACCAGCGTCCGTTACTCACGCACTCACTCTTACGTTCCCCCTATCTCGGTCTCTCGGGTGATCAATGGTACCTCATGACCCCCTTCACTCTAGTTGACAATTACTCTGGGTGTCCGATACACCCGAACCACTTAAGCTCTCCTTGAACTTAAGATTTCCACCGGTTGCGCGCGCTCACAACCTGTTCCACAGTCACTCTACAGACATTCAACTCCGCCAGACATTACAACATAGATACAATACAAAACACCGCAATCTAACACGCATAACCCTTTATACTCACTCTCGACCGATACTGCTGCTTTTTCTGTCTCACGTCATCCGGATCTTCATCTGCGGGCTGTTCTTCCGATCATCGATTTCTAGGGGCCTTGGGGTAAGCTAACCTGTCCTAGGTCACCGTCCTCAAGAAGGCAACCATCCTCTATAGCTACCAACTGAAAGGGCGAGATTTTGATCGATACCTTATATCTATTGATCCAAACCTCGATCTGGTCGACTGAACCTTTGTTGCCTGTCTTGGAAGAAAACAGTACACCTATCTGCAAGCTAGTTCACCCAATAAAGGACTCTACTCTTAAAGATCACGGACAACTTCTAGGTTTCAAAAGTTTATTGTAAAGATATAATGAGCTGCAAATACAAACATCTCAGAATGAGATTCACGAGATACACAGGTCCAATTACATACATGTGCTCTCGAAAAGCCCTCAGACGAGCAACAGAAATCACTAACACAAGTTCTAAAAATAGTAAAGCTATAAGCATCGACGCATATCGCTCCTTCATTTAGATTGGAGGAAAACAAACACAGGTTAGGCGTCCCTACCCTGTTCTAGATGGTATCCCTACTTAACCAAATCCCAACCTAACAAAGGTGTCAGCAATGAATGACCCCCAAGGGAAGTCACCCACTCTAAGTCTCTTGGTGAAAACCTAAAGTTCTCCAGTCATGACCCCTCACTGCCTACCCATCCGCTCTCTAAAGGGTCCTCAGGTCTCTGCTCTAACTCCACCCAGGGGTGCTGTCCCTAATACAAAACAGTCAACAACATTTGAGACGCCCCTTGCGAAACGCCTCTCACGTGGTGCAACTTCAGGCTTTTTCCATGATGCTTTGTCTTGGGCCTCATGCGTTAGAGTTGACCTTGCTTCTCAGACTCTTCTCCGGCCCGCTGATACCCCTTAAACATTCCAGAACCCTCCTCCATGTCTGGGCCGTCTACTGAACAGACCTCTATTCATTCACTTATAATTGGATCCCCCCTTTCCTGTTGCAGACAGATATCTGCCGCCAAGAACCCAACTCTCATAGACTTCTAAAAAGGCTTGCAACATTTCTCAGCCCAGACATGTACGTGTAAATCAATGCTAAAACATTTCAGGCCTACAATATTTCACATTATGATTATAGCATTCAACTTCTTCATTTAATTAAAGCATGTTAAAACTCTTATTCTATTATTTAGAAAACATTACTATAAATCATGGCCCATTAATGCAATGACCAAAAACGTTAAACAATCTGTGTCGTGAAAAGAAACACCTTCCCTTTTAGCTCCAGCTCTGGCCCTGTGGCCTACCACGTTCTGCGTTTTACCACAGACCATCTTATATGTTAACAGCTACACGACATAGATTCAAAATAATCACGTCTAATAAAATCATATAATGTCACACCTTTCTGTATTAGTTCCACTTCTACTTAAATCTCTATATTAGCTATACCTTTAGAATATAATTTCAGATACTATTAGCACTCATGGCATTTCTCTTCATGACTTGTGCTTACTATAGGTAAGTGTGATGTACTCATACATTTATATCAGTTTGCGCTCTCTCATCAGTTTAAAAGAACCCATTGCAATTCAAAACAAGCGCATCCTTAAATTTTAAAATTCCAGTCGATCATTTTAGGGTATATTTTTCATCTTGGGTTAGAGTAAGCATTGCCACTCCCAGAGTGCATAATGAGAACCACTGACAGTAGGAAAAAGGGCTGGCACAATATATACAGGAGTCCTTGTGTATTCATTTCCTTCAGACAGGCCCTGTGTACAATAGAGAAAGAAGCTAGATGTTGATGGGGGAATAAACAACCGTTTTTTGGGGGTTTTTCCCTGTGGCAGCCGTTTGCCTTCATCATCCGGTCAGATGAAAGAAAAAAACGAAAAAAACATGCTGCCATCTAATAGTTATCTGAACTGTATGTCACTATGATCTGTCTTCCATCCGTGATCGTTGAAAAGTTTGCAATTGCTGTTGCAAATTAAATCTATTTCACGTCTGAAAGAATGTAGAGCAACAGGAAAATAAACACAAATGGGCTCCCAAGTTACCAAACGTCCCCAGGTGTAATTTACGCCTCTACGCCACAAAACAGTGCTTTAAATGGGTAGGTGCTGTCCGGCACTGAGTATCTGCACTTCCTTAATTTGAAAGTGAGAGTAGCAGTACTTCTCAGCACTCCTGCAATACATTTAATGGGAGATTACGGCACTTCCCAAGAGAAAACAGGTACTCAGAAAAGAGAGTACCTGCGTTTGTATATTTCCTTTAATTCATAGCCCCAAAACAATAAAAAGCAGCCACTGTTCATGACCTGGACAGCAAAGAGGTAGAGGGATGCGCCACCCTTTACTCTTCACAGCCAGGGGACCGGTTTAGCGCTCTGATTGCCATTAGGTGCACAAACAGTGCGTTTAAGAGCACCATTTTTAGGTCAAGCATTCAAGACATCTTGTATATACTTTAGTATATACTTATATGTTTATGTACTTTGTGGGCTCTGAAGAACAGCCCTAGGACTTGTCTGCTTCCGCTTAGGGACTTTTTTTTCTTTTCAACTGCATCTATTTAACTGTCTTGATAGAAAACGACCAGTAGAGGTCAGTAAAATATGGGAATTGCTTTCTGCTGAGGGACTTACTTTTTTTTATTTTTCTGGCAACTGCCTCTATTTAACTTTCTTGATGGAAAACGACCAGCAGAGGTCGGTAAGTTACCAGAATCACTTTAGCATTCTCTAGGTTCCAGTCCATAGAAATTGTCTTCCACAAGCACCTGTAGACAATTTTTTTTTTTAGAATCTTGTATTTTCAGTGATATGACCACTAATTGCCCCAATTTTATATTAAAAACAGAGCTTTGTACTATACCACTTCCTGCTGAAAGGCAATATTTCTCTCCATCGCATCTCCTACCTGGCGTGTCACGCAGTTTGGTGCTTATTTTCCAAACAGTAGATGTTTCAGCACCCAGGCTAATGTGCTGCATAGCTAAATACCTATAAGGTAACAATGGCTAGACCAATTGCATTGCAAATGCTTGTTAGAGCTTGTGATGTGCTGGAATAAGGGGCCTCTTGAACTGAACCTAAATGCAGTGGAACTTCAGGGACAACAGAAACGCTATTAAGGACTGGAAATCTGGCACAGTTAGTGGGGGAATTTCTTCCTCATAGAGTGATCGTTTTTGTCAGTGTTAGATAATCAGCAAAGCGCCAGCAACGCAATTACTCAGAGCTCAGGCAACGCGCGTGTTTTACAACTTGAGGTAATGTCATATTTCTATTGTGGTTTAAACATTACAATTGTCCATCAAAGCTGGATTCATCATAGCTGCACAATTCCAGCTGTCCCCTCCATTTTCTCCCCGTCACCCTCAGTCTCCTTATCACACTGTCATTTCTAAAGGACACTGGGCAGGTCTGACATGTGATAACCGAAGTTAATATACATTCATAACTGTCTTCAGATTTCCATTGTTTCCTGGTCACTGAACAGCTCGGAGTGAGAGACACAGCACTTTTCTTTCCGAGAAAAGAACATTGTAACCAAAGCCCCTGGGGATTCTCAGGCAGGTCAGCTTTTTAAGGTATGCAATTTGCATATTTATTAAATTAATTTAAATATAGCCACCTAATCTGCATAAGAAATGTTCTGAAACAAGGAACATCAAGGTAAGACCATGAGCCTTGAATAGAGGGGGGTGACCTTTTCTAGAGGGTAACGATCAGGCACTAGAATCAAAAGGTAGTGTGGGTGGGTTACATGTAGTCCCCGGGAGGTGGTCCTAGGGCCCTGGCTAGAACGCATGGCCAACAGAGGTGCCAGGGCAACACGTGGCACATTCATCCTAGTGGAAAAGAATGAAGAATCCTCTTGGCTGGATAGGCTAGCAGGAGACGTAGGTAGGGCTTTCTTTCCACCAATAGTTTTGTTAAAGATCCATATTTTGCTCTTCATGATGTCTGCGTAGTTTCCTGGATTCCTTCTACCCACAAAAAATGGTTTATGTTTTACAGAATTGTTAACAATACATTGAAAGATCAACTCCTCAGCCAGGGAATTTCACTGCTGGGTCTCCTGCTCCGCCGACAAGCTGGCGCCCCTCCGCCACCCCGCCAAACAAAAGTTGATGGACAGAATGCAGAACAATGTCATACATTCACCCCAGTACAGAGATCTGGGCCTAAATCCATCCGGTCCTCGGATGCTTGATTCCGGTCCAGGGAAGGTATGGCTTGGCAGTTCGGGCTGGACTGTTCCCATGAGGCACAGGGTCAAGGCTGATTTGCATATGGCCATGTCTGAACTGGGGTGGTGTGGTGAGCAAAACAACAATGGATTTAGGCCCAGATATCTGTACTCTGGCGAATGTATGATATTGTTCTGCATTCTGTCCATCAACTGTTGTTTTTGCATTTGCTATCTATGCACAACAGCACATGTATGATGGTTTTGCTTTTACTCTTCCTGTGATGAGATTCTGCTCCAGGTGTCCTGTGGGCTGGAGATCGTCGGAAATCACCCACCCTGCACCCTCACCCACCCCCATCCCATGGTGGTCAGGTACGAGGTGCTGGGGAGAGCTGCGGGAGATGGTGGGGTTGGAAGAAGGCCAAGGGGAACAGAATCCAAGGAGTACACTACGGAGGCATTCCAAAATATAGGCCCAGGCAATCATTGCTATTGAGGGGAGATTTTACAATGTTGTGAGGGTGCTTAGTTAAGGTCACCAGGTGACACCATGTCACCAAGGATACTGTACTGCTATGTTGGATATGTATTTAACAACTAGTTAATGAGCCAGCTGCAGTATTGTTCACTTAATTAAATGAAAGGTCCAAGGCGACGGTATTGTGAACTTGGTGACAAGGGCTCACCTGGTAACCTTACGCTTACAGTGAAACACTAGGGACGGCTATCAACAAACACAAGTCCCCCATTTGCCCTGAGTATCATCCAGGTATCAGAAATGTTTCCCATTTTTCATAACAGCTGCTATACTTTTATATATTTTTTGGAAACTCTGATGGAAACCCCTGCTTGGGACCGCTGGGTAAGTCTCCTGTTTCTATTTTATTTTTCTGAGAGATGCGTGCTTGCACTAAATAAATTGCAAACTTGCAACATTGTGAGAAATAATACAAATCTACCATAGTTATTTTACAAACATTGCATCCGTGCCTACTAGAAACCCATGTCAGTTTGCCAGTATTTTTATTGACCAGTGTCTGGACCCACACACCAGTGTAATTAATAAATATTTGAGCTCCAGGGCTGGGATCACTCTTAGGTAACAACAACATGTACAGAGCCTGTGCAAAGAGAGTCATATTGTGTATGTTACCATTATGCTTCTTATGCAAAATGTCAGAAATCACACCATTATACCACTTTGGATAATCATGCAGCATTTGCATGTAAATATTTACTGCAAAAGATGCAATTTGCGGTAACAATTTACCATGGATGCACGAGAACAATGGAATGTGATTATTTGTTGTGCGTGATCCTTTTGTTTAACGCATCCTCGCATCAAAAATTGACCCAAAGACGTATTTTGCGCAAAATGTAGCACAAAATTATGGATTTGCATTGTGCATAATTACACATAATTTTGCTGTAATTTCCAATAATTACTTGAAAGCAATTTGCACAAATTTTGTCCACCTCCACGAAAAAAAGGTGAAGAAAGGTAACATAAGATTTAAGGGTTCAGTGGTGGGTTGAGATAAAGGGAAGTAAGGTTTTTTTTAGGGTTCAGGGATGTTAAAATAAATCACGATTGAAAGGGTTTTGTTGTAACTCTGATATTCCTGTTTTGTAAAGGAATTCCTGGAATGCATACCCAGGAAAAAAATAAACTGCCTTGTGTAGTCATTAGCCCAACTGCCTGGTGATTATATAGCTGTGTAAAGGACTTTTGTGCAAGCCCTCTTGGAGTTACCGTATCTTTCCTGTGGGAAGAGGCCAACCTGCCATACTGCAGAGGTGCTAGAAGTGTGTCCTGCAGAAAGAAAATATGAAGGATTTTGCCCTCCAAGTGAGGGGATGCACTGCTGAGCAAAGTGCTTATACTGCCCAGAAAACTGTCTTGGCAGACAGGGGAACCAGCACCATCCACTCAGGTTGGCCACACAGAAGACAGCAGAAATCCCCAAATTAACCCCAGAGCAGGGTAAAGGTTAGATCTGTCAGCTTTATGGTGGTCTCCCCCAAACGTTTCCCCTTACTCCTCCATATTTATCCTGATCTTGTTTTTGTTTGCCTTAGGACTCTGCACACTTTACCACTGCTAACCAGAGATAAAGTGCGTGTGCTCACTGCTTAAAACATGGTAACATTAGTTTATCTGCAATTAGACCATTTAATTTACTTATAAGTCCTTAGTAAAGTGGGGCAAACTGTACCCAGGGCCTTTAAATGAAATACTACTAATACGCCTGCAGCACTTGTTGTGCCATCCACTTCAGTAGCCTTGCAAACCAGTCTCAGGCCTGCCATTGTCATCTGTGTCTGTAGTTTTGAACTGCAGTGTCAATCAGGCAAAATCAACCTCTTGCCAGACCTAATCCTTCCTTTTTAATACGTATAAGCCACCCCTAAGTTAGGCCCTTTTTAACTATTGTAGGGCCTACCTCTCCCATAGGATAATACTGTGGTTACCTTATTACATTTAATTGGGATAACTTCCAAAAGGGAACAGATAACCAGTTCATGTTTATTGTTTTGGGAATTGTAATGAAAACCCCACTTTTATGGTAACATCAGATTTTAAATTACAATGTTGAAAATGGCACTTTTAGGAAGTTGACATTTTTCTGCCTTAGCCATTTAGTGCCTGAAGCCTGTACCTAGGTCACATAACTAGGTGTATTTAGGTGGACGGACCATCACTGACAGGATGAGATGGCAGAGTAGGGCAAAGCCCCACTTTCACCTGAATTGTCTGTGTCCTGTCTTCCCACAAAGAGCTCCCTACACCCTGTAGTAAGTTTGAAGCCAGTGCAGGGGGGGCAGAAAACAGTGCACTTCAAAGTGAACCCTTTAAAAGCTTCTCCCACTTCTAAGAAGGAACCAGGTATAAATATTAGACACCAACTCCTCAAACAAAATCTGGACCTGTAAACTCTGCAAGTAAGAAGGACTGCCCAGCTGTGTAGTCTGCCCTGCTGATCTGCTTTGCTGCCTAAGGAATACTCTTCTGCCGAAGGTCTGCTGCTGCACCATGACTGTTCTGCTGTGAGCTGTCCTGCTGAAACCAGCCTGCTTGTGTGTCCCTGTGCTCCAAGATCTCCAAGGGTCAGTCGGCTGCCCTCCTGCTCTCAAGACACAGGAACACAAAATACTTTTTTGCGGCACACATCTTCGACACAGTACCGTGCATCACCTAAACAGCTCTGTAAACTTAATCCAGCTCTACACATCTCGATGCCTACAACTGGCCCAGCGCCGCGTACCTCTGACGCTGGACCGTACATCATCTTGTGGCTCTGCCAACACGATGCAAAACAATGCTGACAACAGTTCCAACTGCACTCAAGTCCTTGCACCACCACCAGCCCAGCGTGACGCACCTCGACCTTCGTGCTGACACCAGTTTACGCAAGCCCCAGCAGCTTCCTCAGCAATGATGAAGGACCTCGCATCGCAAGCTCCCATTGGCAGTCCCTGACTTCACTGCGTGAGTCAGGAACCCGCATCGCAAGCTCACTTCTACAGTTTTTTGATGCCATCACTCCCCAAGCAGGATTTAAGGTGTCCTTATTCAGCAGACGTAACTGGGGCCCTGTACCTGGCTCACACACCACTGAGGTTGGACTGACCATGTGACTTTGTCCCTGTCCAGCATGACCAGATAACCACAGTTGGCACTTTGTGCTTTATGGCCCTATTCTCACTGAAACCCTTTGAACTTGCATATCTCCTGCTCTATTGATTGGATCTTTGTCATTTTGGTCTTCATTTGTTTATTAAAATGTACACTGTTTTTCTAATTTGGTGTGTTATTCTTCTTGTGTTGTGTTTTCACTTTAATATTGTTTGAAGTATTGTACAAATACTTTACACATTGCCTCTAAGTTAAGCCTGGCCACTCTGTGCCAAGCTACCAAAGGGTTGAGCACAGGTTAATTTGGAGTGTGCTTGTGACTTCACCCTGACAAGGATTATGGTTTCTGCTTGAGTAGGTTTTTACCCCCTCCCGCAACCAGAAATTATTTTTTTGCAGTAAAGAATGCAACTCTTAGCCTTCCTAGATCAAAAAGACATGCATCAAGAAGTAGGGGGGACATCTGCTTTAACTGAATGTTGGGGCTTAATTGTTATCAAGAACCTAGGTTGAGGAAACCTGCAACTGTTGTGGGGTCCTCTAGTGTTGCTAGGCTCTCAGGACACAAAGCATGTGTCACAAAAGAGATGCAGCCCTCTTGTAAATAAAACTGAGTCTGGCTAACATTAGGTGTTGTGTCTTGTGGGAGAGACTATTTGTTAATGTGACCATATATTTTTATGTCTCTCAAGAATAAATGTTAGCACCTGTCCCAAAGACCGTAAGACCTTTTGCTGTTGTTTCATAGACTATTATATCTGCTGAAAGTGTGGTTGTCTCTCAAGTGAGAATCTTAATGTCAAATATTATATTGCTGCCAAAGTTATTAAGCCTGACTATATTTGTTGTGAAAATGTGTGTTAAAGGCACGAGGACATAGGGGGCGTATGGATCAAATACTCTATTTGCAATTCTCAAATAGCGATTTTTTGAGATTCGCTACTTGAGAATCGCAAACGAGATGTATTTAAAAATTCACAAATAGTTAGCTATTTCTTGGCATTCTTTAATTGCGATTAGCAAATTGCGAATCTTAATTAAGGAATACCTTCCTATTCATTCCTATGGGCCAGGAGGCCCATAGGAATTAAGAGGAAGACATTCTCAATTTGCGATTCGCAATTAGAGAATCGCAAATTGAGAATAATTTCAAGGGTGCAAGGGTGTCATGAGGACAACCTGATGCACCCCTGAAATGAGCATGTGTGTGCATATGGCGCACATACATGCCCTAAGGGCATGTATGTGTGCCACATGGCACTTTGATCAAAGCCAAAAAGTGCATTTTTCAAAGAAATCGCAAAGTACCACCAACTTCAAGATGGTGGTAATTTGCGATTTCTCAAGGAGAAATCGCACTACTTGGGTGCTTGTTACATCGCATTTAAGGACTCGCAATTTGCGATTCCTTAAATGCTTTCGCAAAATAGAGAATCGCAAATTTTGAGATTCTTTAATTTGCGATGTCTTTTGGGATGAGACATCCCAAAAGGCCTTTTCCAATTCGCAAACGGGCCGATTCTGAGAATCGGCCCGTTTGCAAATGGGAAAAGGGTTTGATACATATGTCCCATAGTTTGCCACTCGGTACCTTATCTATATGAATATAAAACTGAGAAAAGAAGGGTATTGGTTCCCTTTTCCGATAAATCGAAGGGGAAGTGAATTGTGCCCTGGTTTATCTGTGTGCCTCTCCCCTTCCCCCCACACTACCACTATAAGAGGCATTTATTATGTTAGTCTCACCAAGAACTTGTAAACTATTTTGTGTATGGGTTTGCCAATTATATGTTTGGTATATATTTCAATAGTATACGTACTATTGAGCTGTGTGTGTATTAAAGCAGTTTTCCTTTTTAAAAGTAAAAGCACAGTCTGGACAATGATTTACTTAGTATTGTTTTATGTGTTACTGAGTTCCGAGTTTCCGGATGACGTCACCTCCCTAACTGAGCATTTAACTGCACTCCCCTCATTAACGAGAGAATCAACGGCTGAATGAATGATCTTTGTCTTCAATTTTAGTTAATAATAGGACTGGGACACTGGTGGTAAACATCCTCAGCTGACACAATTAAGCCGGATGCGATTAGGACCGCCAAACTAGTCCTCCTGATAACTAACCCCTTCTCCGGGGCAGGCACCAAATCGACAAAAATATAATAATATCTGTGGAGCCGAACATCCTTGCACTGCTGCTGCTTTCAGCTGTCTAGACAGTACCAGACGTCTCCGCACGTGCGCGCTTTCTCCCCGTCATGTGGTCCTTTCCTGGGGTGTGTTAGTGTTGGGTAAGTCTCCGCATCGGTGAAAAGTCATGGACTCTTCCAAGAACCTTAGACCAACACGCAGCGTCACGAGGTGACCTCAGACAAGAACACTACAATTATATCAATTCCAGTTAAATGAACTCAGGAAGGATTCTGCTTTCTAAGGCCAGCATGTATCGATTATTCTATAAATAGCTAACTGTAAATGCCCAAGCCAATGAAACGAAGCAAAGAATTGAATACAGAAAATATTGCAGCCACATCTTACGATCTGAATGAAAAGCATAATAGTGAGTGAGCCACAAGGTGGACTCAGGCACTGCAATGATGATGTGACAGGTTTTGCCACGTGTCCACATTAACATCCTGGTTGGACCTGTGCTGTGTGCCGCCATTATGGAATCAATATATATATATATATATTTTTGATTTTGAATCTTCAATATTCCTTAGAGGTGGGTGCGTCATGGTGCGGGAGCTTGGCTTGACATTCACAATAGAGAATCCCAAATATCTAATTGAAAAACAGGGTACACAAATCAACTAATCTATATGAATCCATTTAAAATACTGAAATGTACACATAAAAAAATAACACACTATCTTTCCTTCGGAATAACTATCTAAATAATTGTAAAACTGTGTTTATATAATATTTCCATTTCTAAAACAGATATATTTTGAATAACATACCAGCAGTCCCCATACTTATAATCTAAAATAGCTCAATTAATTATTCCCTGCAGAAACAATTACATTTTTTGGGAGAAAACATTTAAACACCACATAACACTTTTCAAGTTTATAATAATCTCCTTCCGATAAACCTTTTTACTTCTATGCAACTCTTTACAAACCACACAGGTAAAATCCGTGTGGCTTAACCTAGCATGGTCTGTGGTCTGTAAGCAGATAAAACATGCACACACATAACAGGGCCTCTTGAAAACAACTCTGCATTATAAGATAGATATCTAGGTTGTATTGCAGGTTTAGAAAACGCGTGATTGAGCTGACCAATGAACTGTCAATAAAG
The DNA here is from genome assembly GCF_964261635.1 of Lissotriton helveticus. Lineage (NCBI taxonomy): Eukaryota > Metazoa > Chordata > Amphibia > Caudata > Salamandridae > Lissotriton > Lissotriton helveticus. The sequence goes on from NC_136061.1 coordinate 1,288,734,358, forward strand.
ATGAACATGGGACAAATCCTTTGGTACACATAACTATTTATATAAAATAAAACACACAGATCTTACAAGCACAGCAATGTATAAAGAGGGGCTTGTGTCAGCCTCTTTCAGCTATTGGTATACTTAGCTGCTTCGTCATCAGCCATTGTAGTAATTCATTCATAACGTTCTGGATCAGATTACAGAATTTCACGGATGTATACTGTTTTGCCACCTTGATTTTGCTATGGTAATGCAGACTAAATGTAGTATGGTGGGTAGGCATTGCAAAGGCGCCACCCCAGGATTGCTCTGCAAGAGCTTTTCTCATGGCACATTTCAATTAAATTGTCTGGGGAATATTTCTGAGCAAAACTGCTACATTTTGCTTTGTGAACTTCAACAAACTTGAATGAAAGTGCAGGAAATTATGGGAAACGTGAAACAAAATTTGGGAATATCTCACTTGAGAACATACCTTGCATACATAAGTCTAGTGACAAGGCAGTTTCTGCTCAAACTAGTCCAACATCGCAAGACTATGCAAAGTATTACAGCTGCCAAAATCAAGAAATGTTGTAAACTGCAAAGTTCACACATTTTGACATTTTTGGAAGCATGATAAAGATGTTGCACATGCCTAGAGAAATCTCCTCATCTTAGATGAACGACCCCCCGAATCATAATGCATTGCCAACTCATTGCCAACTCACCTGAGAGTATTCCGCTCACAATTCATCTACACCATTCCACTAGAAGTCCTCCATGTCACTTACCAATGGGTAAAGAGGTCAGATCATCTGCACAAGACCAGTGCTTTATCAGAAGTCATATCTGTTGCTTCAGCTCCTTCTGTTTTAAGTATATCACTTCTTTATTGTGTTTTCAAGGTTCAGGTCTAATATGTCGGTGGTACCGTGATAATATAGCTCATAAACCAAGACAAACAAGGGAGTTGATCTGTTTTACATATCCCATACGACGTAAATGGATCAAAAAGAGATTGCCATTGAGTAACATGGTGATTTTTTTCCCATTAGTTTCAACATGAGCATGTATACAATAAACTAAACTAAAGGAAAACTATAAAGGGAACCAAATCATCCTATGTCATGCGAGGACCACTAACTAACAGATTTATGGAGCAGAGGCGTGGATGGGTCTGTGGAGGTAGAACACCTAGTCCTCCTTTACCTCGACCCACCCTACCCGTGTCCCATCAGTTCCTTCTTAAATTCCAGGAGATGTTTATGATCTCATTGAATTGTATATTTTATTTGCATTCTAAAGAACAATAACATTGTTTAAAATATACGCTGTCTACTAAAGAATGGTGCATTAAAAAAGAGATATGAAAAAATCAACTTCTACTGTTGATTTAAAAAATGAATAGCTTTAGACCAAAATGTGCAAGCTCTTCACCTAAAACTGTTTCAATGCATAGAAAGGATCATACCTGCCTGACTCTACCACAGATGACACAGTTTTAGGTGGAGGGCATGCAACAACTACACGATGGACAAAATGTTGGAAGCATCAGCTCAGTAAGTTGCGTCATGGCAAGCGATGTTAGTAGGGTCAGCAATGGGAGCTCTCAAATAGGTTCACTTCAACATAGGCACTTGTGACTTAATGTTGCTCAGTTGTGGTAAAATTTACACTGCTATCCATCTGCTTTTTTATATATTGTAGGCGTTCTTGGCATGATGGTGCCCACCTCTCTGGAAAACGTTGCACTGGAATATGTTTGGAATTTCCTGGCATTTTTGGAACATTACCAACATCAAACTGAAGTAGCCTGTCTCATTTGAGATATGCACTCACCCATCCAAGAATTCATCTACTCACTCATTCAGCCACTCATTAAATACCCACTCTCCAATCTGCACAACCATGCACGTTAACTCGTCAGTCACTGAAGGGGCATTCTTACCTAAACATTGCCAAGTGTAATGGTGTTGCCAGTGCTTGTTTGTAATGGTACTGTTGGGTTACAAGTGCTGAATTTTGGAAAGTCTCTCGCCTTTGCTCTCATGCGCATCCTGTCTGAGCACATCTCACAGCACCCAACCGTTCCCCCACCAAATCCAATCAGCTTTTCCTAACTAGCCTTATTAATTATCCGCTCGCACTAATAAGAATGTCTGGGCTACAGATATGATTGGGCTTCCAGCACACCAATCACTCCACCTCCCACGCCGGCAGCGTCATTTCCCATAAGCGCGCTCCTTAATAATTCAAGAGGAATACAATGTCTCGGATGGGCAAAAACACGTTTAATAATTTCATTCTTTTCATTAACACTCTGGCAACTGCCTCATTGTCTGCAGCTGAAAAGGGTGAGGAAAAGCCCCCCTTTCAAGCGTTCCTCCTGTGCGCTCATATCCTCAGGGATCCTGGCATCCCAGGGGAACCCGACGTGAGAGAGCTATCTCTTACCAAAGTGTCAATCAAAATGGTCTTATCATGTGACTGCAACCCTAAGCCATGCAACGACTAGTGATACGGAAACACTATGAAGCAAGGTAGACAGCGCAGCATCACGCGAGGGGTGAGCTCCCATAGCAACGGCTGGGGGAGAAGCTTTCAGTGATGACGGCTCGGAGTACTGTATACACAACACGACAAGACCCCTCTTTTCAGGACATAAAAACAGACACTAGGAACAGAAGAGTGCCCGCCGCCATCATGATCTTCCCTCTCATCCCTGACAAAAGAACCCAAGCGCCAGAACAATACGGGTACATACCAAGGTAGAGGCACAGTGTTCATGGAAAATACGGCACAGACAACAGAGCTGGAGGACTGGCGGATAGCAGTGAGGGCCCATGGCACAGAGTGCAGCGACGATGGAAAGTTTGGACACCTAAGGAACAGAGGTGGTGGAAAAGGGAGGGCATAGAGCTGAAGGCACAAAGAGGGCAGGGGCGGCTCATCCACTAGGGTGGTGAAGCGTTGCCCCACTGCTTTCTCGCAGTGCGAGAAGCAGAAACATAAAATGGCAATAACTTCAAGTTATTATCATTTGTTGTTTGGTTGTGGGCGGGAGGGTGGGCGGGGCTGCTCTGCAACCCGGGCAGGGGAGGAGTGGTGTGCCCACTCCTGAGTGCGCAGAGACTATTTGGTCGGTCCTCTGAGGCTGCCCAAACTAGTCATGCACACTCTGCCCTTCTCCATGCCGGCTGCATGGCCTCCCCATAAGCCGCTGGCTGGGTGGCGTCCCAACCGATCACAACGCTGCTTGCAGCATTGTGATTGGCCTAAGGTAGGGAGCCTGGCTGCCTGCTTCCTGTTCCTGCCTCCAGCAGGAAAGCAAGAGAACAGGAGCAGTAAAGATACGGACATTAGCCTGCGGAAAGGTACGTTTAATTATTATTTTTTTCAATTATTTTTAAATTAAGCCCCTGTGCGACCTCCCCGCGCGACCCCTGCATCCCCTCCCATGACTGAATGAGGGTACTTTCCAGTAAGAACATTGAGGCCTAATACCTTGGGAGAAACCCGAGGGCAGAGAGCTTTGGCCACATAAAACCCAGTACTCAGAAGGCAAAAAGCTGGTGGGTTCCTTGTGTGGGCACAGAGCAGGGAGTGTGGTGAGGAAGCTCAACTAAGAGCAGAACATTTCGGAACCTCTATGAGCTACACAGAGTTAGGCTGTGCAGGCATACAAGCAGAACAGGGAAGGAACAGAGCATTCAGAAAGACTTGACAGACGTACACACATGCTCATCAACAGACTTCTAAGCATACTAACTAGGAAACACAGCAAATGGGAACCTCATAATACCAGACTCATACCTTAGAGACAAAGGAGAATGCAAGGTTTGGGTAACAGTCACAGTTGCAAGCACAGTGGGGGCACATGGGTAAGGGTATGGGGTATAAGGAGTTTTCATGGTTCAGGGATGGGCAACAGTATGAGGCAGCAAATCATTTTCAGGGTTTTAAAAATTTAGGGATGGGTAAGAGCACAAGGTAGTAAGGAGTTATGAAAGTTTAGGGATGGGTAAAGGTACGGGCTAGTACGGTGTTTCTATTGTTCTGTAATGGGCAAGTGTAAACGGTAGTAAGGTATTTAGTAGCTGATTAAGATACGAAAGGAAAGGGTATGGGTAGTAATATATTACCTACGGCAGTCAACAGTAGGTACTCATAGATAGGATGTAGTTTCCATTTGTAATAACTTTGGCGTCGCTTGACGAATCCTCGCAACATTTTCAAAACTAGTATGCTGCTCACTCCAGTTGCTGTCTTGAAAGTTTTGTGGTAATCTTTCAAGCGGGGCAGAGAAAAAGGGGGGTGTCCCTAAATGCATTTCCCCATGTTAACTCCCATAGGAACTTTTGACATAGCTACAGCCCGAACTGCTGAAAGGAATGATACCAAATTTGGCAGGAAGGCAGTAGTTGGTCCAGGTAAGTACCTCTTGTGATTTGGTCTAAATCTGTTCAGTAGATTTAGATATATTAACTGAAATCCAAATTTATATATAGAGGGATGGGAAGGCTCCGCGATCCCTCACGATCTCGTGCTGAGATCTGATTGGCTGCCAACACTTCAAACCAGGAAGTGTTGGCAGCCATCTTGTGTCTTGGCTTCAGAGTCCCACAAACACGCTAAAAAATAAGAGAAGAGGGTAGGGTATGAATACCTGACCCTCTGGACCTCTTGGGGTGGGTGGGGGCAAAAAACCTTCTGAGCTTCTCTATTATTAAGTCCCCAGGTGGCACGCGGACATTATTATTTAAAGCAAATGGGGGTCCCGGGGGCCACCACCTCCTTGGGGCTTATGCATAAGTAATGGAGGGTCTCATGGACCCTCGTGCCCCAGGGACTGCCACCACCCCAGGGCTATTGTTTAAATTAATGTGGGGGGCCCTACTTGCTCCCCTGCAGCCCCTGAACCGCTACCTCCCAGGGCTAAAATGAAACAATTTGGGGGCCTCGCAGATCCACCATGCCTCAGGAAGAAACAACCACCCCGTGCTGTTTGATGTATAATTTGGGGGCCTCACGGACCACCCGAAAACCACCAACTACCCAGGGCCCAAATATAATTTATTTTAATGGGAGGGGAGCTACGTGGCCCTGATCCCGGGCTGTTCTCGGCCCCAGGAACCGACATCGCCCTAGGGCAGGTCTACTCCAACAAAGGAGTGGGACGCGTTTCCCTATCTTGGGGCCAATGAAGGCCCTGTGGACCGCCCCACAGACGGAGTCAGAGTTTGGCCTTCAGTTGGTGTATAGATACAGTGGCATAGAGAAGGGTAGAGAGCTGTTAAACACATGTAAATGGTTGCATTATGAGGTACAAAGCTATGGGCATAGTGATGGCAGATTTATGTGGTTCAAATACATTGATCAGTGAGGGCATGGAGCTGATGGATTAATTAGTGCAAAAACTTGGAGCTACAATCGGGTAAAGAACTGAGGATATATATGAGGCATATTTTTGCATACAGATCGGCGCACTGGGTGGACAAAGAAATCCTGAATCCTGATTAGGGCGCATATTAAGGTTTTCACGGTACAGGAATTTGCTGGGCACTTAGAATGGTACCGTTAGTCTATCACGCCACTTGCCTAACTGTCTAGGATAGCCCTTTCTGATGGCACGTGACAATGGTGGCACAAAGGGCACCGAGTATGCCAGCAGTTTGACCAGTAGTCGCGAGATGTTGGACCTATCGCTTCTGAGTTTCAGTCCGACCTGGAGCAGTAGTCATCGAGGTGCACCAAGTAGGCGCGGTGCGTCCATTGGGGCGTGGGGGCATAGCCCCCCCGCCCGCAGCTCCATAGCTCCCTCGGCGTCTCAGTTTACTTAGTTCAAAGTGTGTTGTGCTGCTGCCTGTTGCCAGTGGGGGGCAACAGGCAGCAGCACAACACAAGTGCCCATGAGTGGGGACGGAGGGCGAATTTTCGGACCGTGCCCACGCTTGCGCACTTGTGTTTTGACTTGTTTGACTTGTTTGCGCAAGCCCATTAGGAGCCCTTCGGGCTCCTAATGGGCATGCGGCGGGCGAAGAATAGCTGTGCCCTAAGACAGGCTGAGAGGGCTTGTAGGCGCCAACGGACTCGGGGCGGCGCGGACCTCCTCAGGACCTCAGGTAGGATTTTAAAATGTTATTTTAATAACCCCCCTCGTCCTCCGTGTGACCCCCCTCCCCCCGCGCGACACCCCCACCAACGCGCGACACCCCCCCCCCCCTCCCCTCCTGAGTCACGACTGAGCAATTGTGGTGCAGTTTCCGAAAAAAGAAAAAAGTGATGGCGGAGGGTTGGCACATGGGACAGAGGGTGGGAGAGGGAGAAATGATTGTTAAAGGGAGGAGGATGATGAATGAAGAGAGAAATATCATGTGAAGGAAGGAAGAAGAAAGATTGACGAAGTGGGGAAGAAATTTAAAATACAGGAGAAGTAGGTAAAGAAAAACACGTCTGCCGAAACCCGGGCTCGAACCAAGGACCTTAGTCTTGGCGCTATCGGTGATACTTTTCAGGCCACAGTTTATAAAAACAGCAACCAAAACATTTGGTCACATTATGTACAGCTAGTGTGCTGGGTGACGTCACTGGTCATAGCCTGTCGCAACAGGGTCCGTCTGTGCAGTGACAGTCTATGAAATGACAGCCTGTGGGGTGGCAGCCTGAGACAAGACAGTCAATCAGTGTAGCGGGGTGCTTATTGGCAGACTTTACAGTGACTGTCTGTGTGGTGACAGTCTGTGGCATTACAGCCAATGCAGTCAGCGTCCCTATTGGCTGCCTTTTCAGTAACAGTGCGTGGGGTCATAGACTGTGTAGTGGCAGGCTCAGATGTCAGATAACAGCCCATACAGTCGTAGTGTTTATTTACAATCTTTACAGTGGCCGTGCATGCAGCGACAGGCGGTACAGAGACAGCCTCCAAAGGGGCATCCTGTGCAGTGACACAGTTTACAAAATGACAGCCTGAAACATACCAGTCATAGCGTTTATAGGCAGTCTCTACAGTGAGAGTGTAAGTAGTGGATGCCGATATAGTGACATCCTGTGCGGTTACATTCTATTAAAATTATGACATCCGGTGTAGTGAGCCTGAAACATGACTGTCTACAAGCAGCCTCTAACATCACAGTCTGTGCAGAGGTGGTGCTTAGTGTGACAGTGTGACACTGTGTTTAGGGACATTCTGTGGAGTGACTATAAATGACAGCCTGTATAGTGCAGCCTGTGACATGCCAGTCAGTGCGGGTACAGTGGTTACAGGCAGTCTCTGATGTCAGTGTGTGCCACGGCACTGTGCACCTCAATCCAGAGCAGTACCACATTTTGCTTATCCATAGACCTGTCAAGTCTGCCAACCTAACTCTGTTGAGCAGCTCGGGCTCCTTTCCCAAGAGGTATACGGCGATCCCTAAAATGCTCATGCACCCCAGGCATTCTCGGTAGTACCCCTGCTCTCCCTGTAGTCAGCACAGCTCTGAAAAGCCTATCACTTAGCTCTCTTGCACTCTGGCTTGTCTAAGTCATGTACACAAGGCCAGAGTGCAAGAGAGCTGTTGGGGAGGGTGATGAATGGGGAAGGCGTAGAGGTTAGGGATCACAGCGAACTGTTCCTTTCAATCAAAGCTGAATTAAAGCAAACAGTAAAAGAAAGGAAGGAAAATGGAGGGGTAGAGGTAGTTTGTGAGAGTGTTTATCCAGGAAAAAGGTCCCAGAGCGTGGAAAGGCTCTGTCATGCTGTTGGCTCACAGGGCCCCGTTCGCCTGCCAGCACTGGTGCTGAAGTGTAAAGTAATCGCTCTCAAAATGATGCTCATTTTCAATTTCTTTGTGATGCGTTCAGAAAGTGTCACCTTTCAACCTGTCAGCAGAATGCCTCGCTTGCCTAGCCCTACTTTGTGGTAGGAGCCAAGAGAAGCATGCTGTGCGTGACACACAGTCTAAGTGAAATGCAGTGTATTAAACATGCTAACATTTACTTAGTGATTCACACGACTATTGCTGATGCACGTGCTAATCAAGCACCCTACATTTAGCATCTCCCTTCTAGGAGCACTTTATTTGAGTGTATTTCGTGTGCTCATTCAGGATTTCCATGTGCTGGGCTGTATTTGTTTACTGCACAAGCTAAAGTCTGGTTGATGGAAAGTTACAAACTTCCAAATTGATATACAATTGACAACAGGGATATTGTACAATATAATATTTCCGTTTCTTTGAAGAAACTGTGTGTGCGCATGTGTTTGTGTATGTGTGTGTGTTCGTATGTGTGTGTGTTTGTATGTGTGTGTTGCGTATGTGTGTTTATGTATGTGTGCGTTGTATGTGTGTGGGGGGTTGGCGGTGTATTAGAGGTGCATTAGATGGCTTTGCTGGACTGTCATCTTGTCCATGCTGTAGGTGTGAAAGGTGAGTTTGGTAGGTGTTGTGACATTCAAGAGTAGGAGGTGCCTTTCTGTGGATATCTGACCTGAAAACTTTCCTCAACAAAGCTGCCTTCTGATCTTCAAGGACAAAATTTAACTAGTGTAGGTTAGTAGGCCGTGTCCTGTGCTCACTGTGGAAGCTCACACCATGTCTTTGTGGCTCACACCATGTCTTTGCCGTGTGTCCCCTGGGTGACAGTGTATGGGTCACAGAGTGTATGTGAGGGCTTAGTTAGTGAACTTCACAAGCACACCCGCCATTAGTGTATATTGTTCAGAGGTGCGTGGCATTGGCAGGGCCTTGCTTCAGAAACATTTCTATCTACATGTTGTTGTTATATGACATCACTTTATTAATGTAATAGCTGCACTTTCACAATTGCTTTATTAACCTTATTGCTTCTCAAATTTGCTTGAAAATGCACCATTTACCCACTCTTTTTTCAAAATGTTCTCGGTGAGAACCCCCCGAACTCCCCTTAAGATGTTCAGACTCGCTTGCAGCACTCGCTCGCCACGGTGCAATCCAACAGAAAGTTTACGCCTCACCACTTTCAAATGTCACCAGCCACCACTGGCACCAAGTGGTCACCTGATTTGACCCTAAGTGAAATGACTCGTCATTCTCAGCTGTTACCATGTATCCTCCAATCTCAGAGGGCCCAACCCACCCCCAAAGTACTCACAGATAATTTACAACTGATGCAAACTCGTTCCTAAGTCCCACCGATTTTGGCAGCTGTGAGAACTGCATGTAGCACAGCGCTGTGAATATATTTGTGCGATTTAACACAAAGTGGTCATGCTGCCTGAATTTACAGTCAACAACTCGCACGATTAAAAAACAATGGCACCCTGTGCTATCTGGATCTACCCTCTCTACTCAACACTCAGCCCCTACACAAAGATCTAGTCCAACAGCGCCCAGCTGTCGCTCTGTTCCACTAAAGCTCTGCTTCGGAGTCCGCCCTTCACATTACATCTGTGAATGTAACTGCAGCTTCTATTCCCATCCTGCCTTGGGCAGAATCCATCAAGCAATGGAAGCCGAAGATTGCCAGCTAAGCCCTGCGTTGCCTCCCTTCCCTCTGCAGTTAATCAAGAAGAAAATGCCAGGCCAAATGAGGGATTTAGGAGCTGTCTGCCAGCGGCGTGGCAAAGCGGGCGGCAGAGAGCTCATGAGAGCATCCTGAGCAACCTGGTAACCCAGGTGACCGGCTGAATCCCAGGCAGAGAAGCTGCGGATCAGAGCCTTCGGGGAGAGAGGACCACCCCAGCGGGGCCAATCAGAACGCTCCACTCTTCTCGCCCTCTCTTACTCTTGGAAAAGAACACAGAGCTACACATTAACCCACACCTTTTGAATGAAGGGTCAAGGGAGGCAATTAGAATCATGGAAAAACTGACCAGCAGTGCAGATTGCCCTAGTTTGCAGAGCTGGAAAATACCAAGAAACTTCGACCTACACCAACTGAATTTAAGCCACAGGAGAGTCGTTTATAATGAGCTACCGTAAAGTTTGGTGAATATATGGATATATATATCATATGTGTGGATATATATATAAATCACTCTATATTATATACATGTATATACATATATTTAATATATAGTGAACTCAAAATGGATGCATTGGAGCGCTTTATATGAGCACCAATTACATCACATAAGGTCACATTACTTAAGTGATTTGCCAAGAATCAGAAGATGTTGGACCTGAACCTTGTTCCTCAGTTCCAAAGTCGGCAGCTCAGCTCTGGTGTTATGCCACATTTTCACATATTAGGTAGCTTCCTGTTCTAAAGCACGCAATTCATTATTACAGGACTGTGAATACAAACTTTCCCTGCTAACACTTTGTCTCTGTGTCCAAGCTACACCACAGTCGTGGGCACAGTTGCAAAGGGGCTGTCATGGGGGTGTGCCTCCCCAAAAAGCCCCCATTGAGAGGTGGAAATTTGGTCCACTGGACTCCTTTTAGCCACCGCCACGCTGGTGGGGGCATTCCGGGGTGCTTATAGTCCGGTTCAGGGAGGAACCAGTCTTGCAGTTTAAGCTGGACTGTTTTCATTGTAACAGGGTCAAAACTGGTTTGCATATGGCTGGGTCCAAACTGAAGCGGCATGGTGTGCAAAATAACGGTAGACTGGGCTGCAGCTTGAGTGCTTACTAGTTACTCAGATTAAGTTTGCCAGCATCACTTTGTGGTATTCTTTAGTGTATCACCCTAAGCATGCCTATAAGTGGCTCCTTTGTCACTGGAATTAAGCTAAACATGGTTTATTCGCCCTAACTCGGGCAAAACTGGTCCTGCAGTGCTTGTATTTCTGTTCAGGATCCCATCTTATTGTTCAGGCTGGAATGTTCCCATTGGATTAGAGTCAAGACTGATTTGCATATGGCTCGGTCCAAACTGTGGTGGCATGGTGTGCAAAATAATAATCGAGTGGGATGCAGCCCCGAGTAATTACTGGAGGTTGAAATTAATGTAAACATTCCAACCATCACTTTTTTTGACAATTTTCCTTTCTTTTCCTGTGCAGACTGGGTTGCCACCTGCACACTGAAAGGAGGTCAAGCTGCCTCAACAGTGGGTTTGCCTTTCACTAATAAGATACCCCAGGACAGATGTGTGTTTGAAGCTGTTCTTGCGCCAGTACATTTATTGTGCTGGAGGCATTCATCGGACCTGAGACCGGGACATCCAATTAAAGTTGCGGGGCAAGGCGATGCTTCTTATGTATAATATACAGGGCCGGACTGAGAACCAAAACCGGCCCTGGCAAAGTGCTCGGCCGGCCCCCTGGGGGTGCGACCGAGCTCTTTGCCGGAGGCGGTTTTCAGCTGATTTTGTTACAGGGCCGATTTTGCAGCCATGCTGCAAAAACGGCCCTGTAACAAAAACGGCCCCCAGGGCCCAAAACCGGCCCCCACCCTTGCGGCACACCGGAGGATTGCCCGGTGCCCCAACGGCCAGTCCGGGCCTGATAATATACGCACACAGCAAGTCAAAGGATCAATCACACTCACACTCGTTAAAAGTATTTTCAGGGCAGGTCTGAAAGCTGCACACCCGCAGTGACCTAGATGCCCTTCTTGACACCTCACGGTGCTCATGGAATAGTGCAGCCTGTCCATCTACTATTCCCTGCTGGAATGGGAAATGGTGGATGGGTAGGTGAGACAAGCATTTTAACTATGCATCGAATAGGTTTTGGAAAATCTGGAAACTCTGATTATAAAAATGAAATTACAAATGCTGTAATTTCGAATTTCCTCATTTTCCAAAACAGACACCATAGCTGAGGGCTAAGGCACCCTGTGTCACTTGCAGCACAAGTCTCTCCTGTTTTGGTTACTCCTCTTAAAGGTTCAAGGATAATCCCACAAATACAAAAAGGGTTTTTCCAGGGGCTGCCGGCATGGTACGCGGGGGGTGGGGGGCCGCGAGGATCACGGGGAATGTCGCAGGTGGGTTCGCAGGGCGGTGTCGCACGGGGGAGAGTGGTTTAGAAATGTAAAAACAAATAAGAACTTACCTCGAGGCCGGGTCCTGCTTCTTCTGTGTTCCTGCTCTCCTGAGTCCGCTTCCAAGAACAGGAAGCAGGCAGCCAGGCTCCCACCCCTAAGCCAATCACAATGCTCCAATTGAGCCTTGAGATTGGTCTGAGCGCCATGACACAGCGCTCAGCCAGGGGCTGTAGGAGTGGGCATGTTCCCCATTCAGGCTGTAATGCAGCCTGCATGGAGGACAGGGAAGGGTGCATGACTGCTTTGGGTGGCCAGAAAGGGCCAACCAAACAGTCATTGTGCACTTGAGTGGGAAAAAAACCTCAGCCCATGCCCTGCTCCATGAGCAGAGCAGCCCCGCACACCCTCTCGCCCGCAAAGAAAACATAACATGACAATAACGGAAAGTTATTATCATGTTATGTTTCCTCTTCTCACATTGCTTGAAAGCAGTGGGGAGACACTCCTCAGTCATAGCGGAGAAGCCGCCAGTGGGTTTTTAAGATGCCATGGGTCCAGGAGATTTCAAGGGGAAGTCAAGAGCACTCCCCCCGCTCGACTATTCTCAGTCTAACTAGCAAGAATGCTGTGCTCATTAGTTCTTCCTCCTAAATCTACAGGAAATCTGCAAAAAGTTATACTGGGCTCACTACAGACCCTGGCCTATGATGAAGATCCAGTCCTCTAGCACTAGGCTGTGGCTTTAATCCTTCAACGTACTCTTATTCAATGAATTTTTTTGGGTGGTCGAAAGGGGTTCCAAAATCAATGATATCCTGAACATATAGGTGATCACTCATAAAAACATGGATATACAAAGTGCCTTATATAATTTCAATAAACCACAAAAGGAGGCTGATAAAAGTTCTGGTATCTCTAAGAAAAGTGATCCCTCGGACATGCCCACGACTGGTGAGTAAGATGACGATTCTTTGACCGTGGTGAATGGCGGGCCCTATACATGATTACTCTTTTTGAGCGGTATTAAATGGATTTTTTAAATGTATTTATGATTTACCTCTTGAACATTATACCACCCTGTGCGATCTACAGAAGTTACTGTGTTAATTTAATAGCGAGCTGCTCTTATACATCATAGATAGAAGTGTGGATAAGTTAAGATGAAAGCACAGAAGAGAACATTTTAGGTGGAGAGCATAAGTTAAAGATCTCTGTTTGGAAAAAAAAACCTCCTGAACTGTAGTAGGGTTTGTCTTCTCCAATGATGGTCTGTAGGCAGTTCCAGTTTCTAGCTGGTGCTGTTAAATAGGCTTGCCGTATTGGCCTATTGTGTTTAGTGTGCTTATGGGGTATACTACTGACATGTCGCTTATCGGGCATTGAAAATGTGTTGACTGGTGGCTGGGAGTTGGGGTGGGAGTATGAGATGTGGGATGAGTTAGCTAACACCTCATCATACACTATGAGGGAGGCACGTGGCCGCATTCCGGGCGGGCTACACTTGAACATTGAAGGTTCTGAGGATTTGTGTTGGCACGGCACAGGCATAACCCCGGTGAGAAAGGAGGTGCCATTGTGCAGAAAGTAAAGAATTTAAGTCTTGCCCTTTTGATCTGTGGGAAAGTTTCTCCTTGAAATGGGAGGGGAACTTTCACAGACTTAGGGGCACATGCATCATGGTATGATTTTGCGAGTCCTTAATTGCGATTATTAAGGAATCACAATTAAGGACTCGCAAAAGCCTATGCATGTAGGAATCACTATAAAAATAGCGATTCTTAAACATGCCTTAATTGCGACTCACAAATTGCGAGTCGCAATTAAGGAATGGCTTCCCATTCATTCCTATGGGCCTAAAGGCCCATAGGAATGAACTGGAAATTGCATGCGCAATGTGCGACTACCAATTGGTACTCACAAATTGTGCATACAATTTCAAGGGTGCAAGGGTGTTAAAAGGACACCCTGTTGCAACCCGGAAATTGTGGTGTGCACCCATGTTGCACACACACATGCTCCAAGGGCATATGTATGTTTAACCTGAAACTTTGAGAAATCCACTTTAGTGCATTTTTCTAAGTTTTTGCAAATTACCGACCAGTTTAATTTCTCTGTAATTTGTGGCCCCAAATAGCAAAATCGCTGGTTCAAAGTGCTTCTTGCATTGCATTTAAGGAATCGCAAATTGCGATTCCTTAAATGCAATCGAAATTTAGGAAATCGCAAGTATTTGCTATTACCTAAATTGCGCATCCCCAACACTTTCATGCATCGCAAAAGGCCATTTTGCGATCGCAGACGTAGGATTTTCGTGAATCGTACCGTTTGCGCTCATAAAAACCTTTGATGCATGTGCCCCTTAGAGCCTTATTACGAGTTTGACAGTCCTCCTGTAGGACCGCCACTGCTGCACGTACAGGAGAATCGCCATGCCTTTGGCGCACCCACCTGCCAGATTCTGACTTGAATCCAAGGGTGGCGGTCACTGCTGTTGCTGTCTCATGGCGGCAACTGTGTTACGCTCACAGGAGAGCTGACTGTCACCACAACAGCACCTTCAGCACGTTCCTGCAAGGCGTGGCATGCACCATGTCGTGCATGCCACAGCGTGCAGAAATGGATGTGCAATTCCAGGGGGCCCAACATGTGCCCTCATCACGCATGCACCCCTAAGCCCAGATGCGGCAAGAAGCCCTGGTAGGGCCCGCCTATTTTCATGTAGCCACCCTTTTCATGGTGGGCTCACCGCCATGAAATAGGCGGTGGTTTTGAAAGTCAGAATATGATCAGTGGTGCTGCATTGGCACCACCTTCATATTCCTGCCTGTCATGTTTCTCTGCCTGCTGAAGAGATGTCTACTGGGTAGAACTGGTCTCTATGGCAATCTACAGTGTCAAAGGGCTGGCCTTATAGGACATGTGGGCCGTTCTTTGATTTTCTGTGGACCTACTTTATGGTCTAGTGGGTCCGTTTTTACTGTTGATTTTCATGTTATTACCACAAACATTACCCGCAGCAACACAAAGGCATGCACTCTCTTATACCTTGCAAAACACCTGTCCAACGTGTTTTTACAAGTTCAAAACTGCCCTGATTTGCAATTATGACGGCACTATTTGGAATACCTGATTCACTAATGTGGCCACTTTTATTTTTATACCTGGTCCTATTTTCTGTCCCAGTCCGGTACCGGATGTCTACAGTGATGTAATCACTTCTCAAGATGAGAAACAAGAGAAAAAGACCAGACAACTGTTCTCCTAAGACGATTGAGAAATCATGAGAAGGTCCCAAATGAATTAAAATGTAAACAAAAAAAGCGGTTGGTGCTCCTTTGAAAGAGAATCTCTCTGTTGTTTATGTTGACGTTTATTAGCTCAACAAAGAGGATGAGAATTTAGGCTGTTGAAAAACTGAAATTCAAGTTAGCATCAGACACCCAGCTCTTCCTATCTTTTCACAGGGGCAACATGTCACTCCCAAGGCATGTTGTCTCCTGAGACAATGAACAAACTAATAATGAGTAGGTTTTCTCACGTTTGACTCAATAAATGTTCCAATTCCTCACATTCCATTGCATCTATTTAACAAGCAGGGCCGGCACAAGGCATGAGCAGTGTGGGCAGCTGCCCAGGGCCTCGCACTCAGCCCACCAGCATGGGGCCCCTCACAAGTGCAACACACTACAGGTCCTCATGTTCCCCCGCTGATCCAATTGAAAGAAATGTGCCTCTTTGCAACTGGCCTCATGGGAGGCCCCCCTCCCTGGGCCTCTGAGGGATGGTATGGGTAGGCCTAGGGGAGCGGGGCACTTCCTCTTGTCCCAGTTGCAAGGAGACACATTTTGAGACACTGCGGTATGCCCTTTGTCCAGCACTTTTGCACCCCCACAGTTTTAACTCTCAGCCCCCAAACAATTCTCACACCTTTAGGCTGATATGAGCTTGACAAGAGGTGCTTGTAGGTGCTGAGAGCAGGAGTTGCGGCCCAGGAGAAGTCTGTACAAAGCAGCTTCCGGAGCCTTGAGTGTGTCACTTAGGTAAATCAGAGGGGCCTCACACATTCTCTTTCGGTCTGGGCCCCACAAATCCTAGAACTGGCCCTGTTAACATGGGAGGGAAGCTAAGGAGACCTCACCATGGGATCCAGGGCCGGTCCTAGGCATGGGCGGTATGGGCAGCTGCCCAGGGCCTCGCGCTCAGGGGGCCCCGCCGCCGGCGCCGCAGCAGTAGACCACAGAGCAGGGGGCCCGATATGAAATGCAGGAAAAGCGCTGTGCGCACTCGCGCAGACAGTAAGGCACTTAGAGGGGCCTCACATCTTCCCTTTCGCTCGGGGCCTCAGAAGGACTAGGACCGGCTCTGATGGGATCCATGGGCCCGTGATGCTTGGACAGACATGGAAGTGGGCTTCTCAACTAGCAGAGATATCCCTCTAGCTTCTTGCGTCGTGTTGTCTTCTTGCTGATGGCTGCGCACAATGCGAGGCACATACACACACCCGCCTCTCTATTTGCAGGCAGGCGCACCAGCTAAAATTGGATCCTGTCAGAGCAAAGTCCTTTACCGCAGACACCTCCTCCATCTCCCGTCTGATGGCTGCCTGTCCCTTTTAGTTATCTCCAACAGCCGGCAAGCGTGACGCCGGAGAATGAGTGTGGAAAATGCAATGTCTCCCCGGGGCTTTCATTCGAGATTGCACCAGAAGAAATAAAGTGAGGTTCATCCTCCGGGCAGCTGGTCCCCAGCACCATCCCTGCGCGAAAGGAAACCGGACAAAATTAAGCAGTGTGATACGATTTATGAGCAGCATCCCTTCATCCTGGTAAAGACAGCTCTCTGAAGCCACCAAGGATCGCGCGATCATGCGTACGGAGAAAAGGACGAAATATGGATAATCAGTGTCTGTAAAAGGAGAAGTCGCAAAGAACTTAATCTGAAATTCGTCATCCATGTAATCGGTATGTGCAATTGTCCCACTAATCAACACGCATCATCTTCCTTCTCTTTATAGCTGGCAAATGCGCTTAATAAGATTGTCCCAGACTACGCCTAGTTAAGATCCCAAACCCTGAAGATTTCAATACTGTGTGTCACGCAGTGCTTAATCTGAGACAGTGGTTTCTGGTGCTCCGCACCTGCATTTAATTGTCAACACCGGCGCTTGTGCCAATCTGCCACAAGGTGACGCTGTCTGGCTAATTTAGAGATGACCACAATAACAGGTAAATATTGAAACAATATACATTAAAAATGACTATCACCTGCTGCCCAAGCCATTCTTAAAGCATTGGGGTCAGGAATAGTCTGAATTGTCGCTCTTGAATGAGTGTGATGGTTAGTAGTTGTGTTGGTAATGTCATTGGCAGCGCTGGCAGGGGCAATGTGTGGTGCAATCTGCAGTGGCCTGGTGAAGAGGGCCCGCCACTTATTTTCTTACAAATTAATCCCCAGGTGTGCTTGTATTTCCAGGGCAGGGGCAGACTTTATAGGTAGGATCCTGAGGAACCCCGGAGAAATGGGAAATTGCAGGGTGATCCAATAATTGCCTGTCTGATTCCCTCAGCGATTCCTCATTTTGTACTCAGAGTTTCACCCAGGGGTTTTGCCTTCAACTAGCTGCTGAAACCTGTGGGAGAAAATAGAGCTGTGGTTTGTCTCCTGATCGCATAATCCCCTTGGGGTTGGCAACATCTATTACCAACCTCCCTAAAAGTAAAGGTGCATCCTAACGAGGGCCTACGTGGTATTCAAAGAAGCTAATCCAACTGTAACTCTATTTGATGAATAATTATCTATGTGTATTTTCTCCACTGGTTTATTATACTAGGGAATAACTTAAATGTGTAAATGCCAGTTTCCAGCTGGGATTTGTAAGTGAAAAAAATATGGTACCTTCACTGTGGGTTGATCAGTGCGGTTCAACACACAGTTATTATGTTTCAGACATATGCTCAACAAGCAAATCAAGTGCCATATTAGTTACTTGGGAGGGAAAAAAAATAGTGGTAACTATGCACAAAAATCAAGCAATGGCAAAGTCAATAGGTCTCGATTTTTAGACCTATTGAGTTTGCTAATACAGTTTGCTGATAAGTGCGTGCAAGCCCACACATAGGATGCGGGCCCATTTCCCTTTTTTTATTTACCAATCCAAGATGATGGACACCTCTTGAACGGGTAAATAAAAAAATGAATATTTTCGCATGAAAACGTAACACATAATTAAAAAGGACTGCAGGGTGATGGGTTAATTAAGGAGGAAGTGGAGGGAGAAGAAAAAGCAGCAGATGAATTAGACATCAACACAGGATGCATGGGAGAAGCACACAATGGAGAGAACAACACAGAGCATGGGAGATAAGCACACAAGAAAGAGCAGCACATGGGAGAAAGAGCAACACTAGGTTGGGGAGAAGCACACGGGGGAGCGAGCAGCACAGCTGGGCGGGAAGTATGGTGGAAAACCACAAGAGAGAGCGAGGACTGTACATGAGAAAGAGAGCAACATGGGGATGGGGCTGGCACTTAGTGCCGAGAGAAGCACACGACAGAGAGAGAGATGGAAAAACACACACTCTTATGGAGAGCTTAAACAAAAAGAAAAGAAAAAAGTTCCCTAAAGTGAGCACTTGAATGATACAAGTAGGGTTGGCTTTAGCGCTGGAGGCGCCCAGTGCGACAAGTTTGTTTGCGCCCTCCGATGACCACCTCTACTACAGATTCCCTCACTACCACCCTTTAAGAGTGCCCCTTAAGTCTCCATAATCACTCTTTCTCACATGCATTTCTTTTGTTTTATAGCACCACTCATGCCAGTGGAATGTCTCAGAGCACTTTACACCACAAATATATTACCCAGAGACAATCAATCATACATGTGAAAATCAGTGTATAGCCAATGTTACATAAGGCAGAGGACTACAAGGTGTAAAAGTCATGTCAGCCATACTGCTAGGCAGTATAGTTTAAGAATGCTTGGTCTGGAGAAGAACAAATTCAGAATTTAAAATCATGGCTGGGGGTTCTCTTTCATACTAACTATTGATTTCTACCCAATGGAACCTTTTTTGCAACATTAGGATAATGAAACACGGGAAAAATCGTAACATTCAAAATCTATACCTTGCAGTTTCCACGGAGCTCTTTGGTTGCAGTTAACTGCTCTATGTCAGGATTTTAACTTATAAACTACAAGTAACAAAAGGATCTCTCTGACAAAAGCAGTAACCCACTGTAACTGATTACATTATACGCACTTTGTGATCGGCATGGTGCAAGTTCTTTGCAGCATGCATATTCATCCTCTGCGCTACCTTACTATGAATGAAAAAAACTTCCACTAGACATAACTCTGATCTCTCTCCAGGAAGAACATTAATCACACGAGTTATCTTGACATTTTTGATGCTGTCTGAAAATTGTTGGGGGCAAGAAATGCAGCAGCAGGTGCTTTTAAAGGCTTAATATACTTGCAAATAGGACGCCCGACCCCAGTTCAGCACCCTGTGCAGTGGCACCGGTCGCACCGCCCTAGAGCCGGCCCTGGGATACAAGTCATCCAATGAAAAGGATGATGAACATGCTGTGTAAGGCAAGACATTGAATAAGAAGCAAGCAAATTAACACAATATTAACGTCAATTAATGGCAAGCAGGTGATGCAATATAAGCTCACAAACTGACAGCTTGTGCTTTCTGATGGGTGAGACCTAAAAACTAGCTTTTTTTCATTTAATGGATAATAACAACGTCTAGAATAAAATTGTATGTTTTGATTTTCAAGTGGACTGATAAAACAGAGTATAATAACATGTTCAATTACCCTCCTTTCAACACAATGTATGTTCACACAACTACGCAGATTAAATAGCTGGAGGGTTTAACAACGGAAAGACGAAAGTGAAATACATTAACATGTACATAGGGGTGAGCACATGCATTATCCTTTCTGCGTGACTGTTGATTTACCATGTTATGACTTTTTTTAATTAGGCCCATGGGGAAGTGTGCTGGTTCAGCAAAAAAGGAGAAACAATTCAAGGGGCACTTCTTTTGCTCAAATGAATAATCACAACCAGTGAGAACATCTGATTATACAAATGGCATTTTATGCATTTTTTACCCAGCCGAGCAGCTGGGTGAAATAATATTGATTTTACGACCAATGTAAGCTTTTAAAAGTGGGGTTTGGAAAGTGTACACTTCTTCTTCAAGAAAGTAATGTATACCGCTGTGCTGCGATCTTTCATGCAATCCCCTCCGAAAGAGGGTCGCCCATCAATGATCTGACTGTTTTTCATACCACAGTAGCGTAGCGTGAGTGCGGCCACAGGGGTGATTGCCCAGGCACAAAATTCTTAGGGGCAGAACAATTTAAAAAGAAAAACATTCACCAGCAGGTCTCTTGCAGCCAAACCTTTTCCCCTTTAACCCCTTCCGTGCTCCCGTCGGCCGTTGGCCGTCGCGAGCACTACCTGGCTGGTGCTGCGAACGGCCAACGGCCAAAGCGGCCCCGCCCACTCCTCAGAACGCCTGCACTGCGGCGAAATAATGGCCGTGGTAAACAGGTTAAAATGTTATGCCACGGTGCAGGTTAGGGGGCGCAATACTTGCCTTGCCCCAATGCTGGCAAACCATGCTATGTCGCTATCGTACCATAATCCTCATGCACCATTTTTTTCATCAGTTTTTTAGGCCTCAATAATGACAGCTAACATACATTGGTACTACTAGGCATAACTGCCCCTTGGGGCCTTTTCACTGTACCGTTGTGTGAAACTAGAAGGAACTTCAGATCAATTCCCAAGAGGAGAGCGAAAGTACAACTGCAATATTTTCTAAATTAAACTTATCACCTACAATAAATAATAACATTGAAAAAACTTTTCTTTCTTTTCTTTGTTCTTAATTTTTTTACGAAAAGGTTCTGAATGGAGTACACAGACAATGCAGAATTGAATGTTGTAATGTGGGATAATTAATTTTAGCCAAAATGATATCACATTTTATAAAAACGCCCATGTTCAGCCTTTGAAGGTCCAAAATAACTTGTGGTATCTTGCTTTTGTGTTAATAGTGTTCCTATGTCACCTTGTTCCTAGCTGCTCAGCCAGTGTGAGTGTTCTGTGTGGAATGTTGTTGTGATGGACATAATTGGAATGCTTGGGTGCCTGGCGTGAGTGTTGACAGTTGAAGATGGGCCGAGCAGCAGGGAGGCTGCTCCTGGTGGGGCTACTACTACTGATGGTCACGTAACTATGGCTGCTTCACTTGATCCTAGCAACTTATAAGTAAGACTTGATAAACCTACCTGAAACCACATACTGGCCACGGACTTTCTTACCACATATTTTTGGCGACGATCTGGAGACAGACTCATGTGTACTACTAGCCTTAAGGATGACCAAGTGAAAAGGTAAAGAAGATCGCGCTAGTGGAGTTATCTACAGGAACTACAGATGCTGACAGCACTAAGTACAGTTCCAAGAGGAAAATGTTCACAGAAGAAAACAGGTGTCAACAAGTAAGCAGAGAATATGGAGCAGCAGACCTCTCAGCCACACCAGTGTGCTTGCCATCAGACAGCTCCGGCCTGGACATGCTTCATATGCCTATAAATCTTGGTTTTCATCCATCCGAATAATTGATGGGAGTCTAAGCACTTCCACCAAACTGATCTTTGGAACTTTCTCCTTCACAGCGTAATTTGCCTGCGAGTTGCTGTTAACAGAAATCGGGGAAATTTTAAAGGAGAAGTTTTATTGTCTAAAGGATTGAGCATGTTTCACTGTTATCTATGCGTGATGTCTGGAAGTGGCAATGTCCAGGTGTAATGTTCATGTCTGCTCGGAGTTCAATGTACGAAGCTACTAATGGCTTGGTCTCTGGCCTAAATGTTTCATGGGCGTATTTTTCCAGCCATCTACATTATGTGCGTGACTCTTACAAGATCACACACAATATCTTTTGGCATGCTGATCTCTCTACCAGAAGCCGGAGGGGGCCATCAGCTGTGAGAAAGACTCTATAGTAAGTTTTTTTTTTACTCATGTGTCTTCCATGAATCCTGGGCAGATAAACCATCACTGTGCACTTTCAAGACAGTAGCATGAGCCGGTTTATGCGCAAGCAGCTTACCTCAGAAATAGAATAGCGCGGCGCAGCTGACGGATCTCCCGTGATGACCTTTAGCTCCAAAGGTGATGTCTATCACTTTTCTCCTTGGACTTGCCTTGAGCCACCCGGCAAGCGTCACCACTGCGTGCGGCCATCTTGTGTTTGGTGGAAGCACTCTACAAGCTTAGCTGCATCCTGAGCCATCTGATGCTCTTCACGCTTGAGTGCTGCCATTGTTTTTTTCAGTCAAGTTGTTTTGTAACCTTTATTAGTAGTTTGCCGCATTTTCAAGCCGCCGCAGTATAGTTGATCATCGCATTTTAATTTTTTTTTACATGACGACTCTGCTGTGGCATGCTCTTTTCTACAGTTGGGTGCACAACACTGCTTCGTGCTACATAACTGTTCTAGAAGGTACTGAGTGTCTTTAAATGGTGTTGGCTGCTACTTCTGCTTGACCTGTCTGCCTCTCTTGGAGACATTTGTTTTGGCAGCATTTAGGATACAGTACTTTCCAATCACAAAACTTCTTCAAGTGTGTTTTTATCTAGTGTATATGTGACCAGAGTGTAGCCAAATCAACATTTCTTTGGTGAGAGGTCGCTCACCGGTGCAAGTTTTGTTGTGTCCATGGTCATTGTGTTTTTACTCTGGCCATGTTCCACAGTGTATCTTTGCATTGTTTTTTTTTAATGTCAGTCTTGATGTTTTCCTAATAGTTCTGGCTATATGTTGGCCTTTGGCATGTTGCTTTTCCTATATGGGATTGTTGTTGGGTTTTGTCTACCCTTTCCTTTCAAGTTGTATGTGCATACTGACCCTCACAGGAGGGACGTATTATTGTTTTATGGGTAGCTGTCACTCATTCCTGTGGTTTGTAGTACCACACTCTTTGGAGGCATAGTTTTAAATGGTTTGTATCTGTTTTTGTTTGTCTGTATTCCTTTCTTGAGGAATGGGGAATGGATTTTATTACAATATCCACGTATTTAGTCACATTTCCCTTACAGGAGGGGTGGCTTAAGGGATGTCACACCCTTTTACACAAGTAACAGGTGTTAGTCCCATGTACACAGTTTGCATTATGGGTAACAGTCCCATTTTTGCATGTTTTTTCCCTTACACGAGGGGTGTCAAGTTAGTGCGGGTCTCCTGTGGTTTCTCTTCACAGTGCTTTGCCCTGCTTTGCGGTGCATGGTTGGATGCTTCTTTTGCAACTTTCATGAGTTTAAGTTTCACACGTTATTTCATGAGTTGGTATCTCACTTGGTATTTGTGAGCTTAGCATTCTTGTATCACTTCTGTTTGTTTTTAATGTTAAAGAGGGAGATTGGGTTATATCTTGTGTGTATTTCTTTATTCTTTCTTCCTCCTTTAATTAGTCTTCGTTCCCTCTCGAGTTGTGGTGTTTTTACCTTTTATCCCTGGGTTCTGGACTATTTCCGTTATTTGTACATTGTTGTGGATAGTTGTTTCCTTTTGGTGTAGTTTATTTAATTTTCAATTTTAAGGAGAGAAGATATGTGGTATCTTGCTGTTGTGTTAATAGTGTTCCTATATCACCTTGTTCCTAGCTGCTCAGCCACTGTGAGTGTTCTGTGTAGAATGTTGATGTGATGGAGAAGATTGGAATGCTTGGGTGCCTGGTGTGAGTGTTGAAAGTTGAAAATAGGCAGAGCAGCAGGGAGGCTGCTCCTGGTGGGGCTATTACTACTGATGTACATATAACTATGACTGCTTCACTTGATCCTAGCAACTTATAACTAAGACCTAATAAACCTACCTGAAACTACACCCTTGCCCTGGCCACGGACTTCCTTACCACATAACTGCTGACATTTTAATCTCTAATACATCTTCTTCTTTTGTGTGCTTTGAAGTTATCAGGAAACAAGAACATGTGATTAGTATATTGCTTTGAAAAGCCTCAGCGACTGGCACACTGTGGGGTCTCATTCCAGTCCATCATAGTTCTCAACTCTATACCACTCCAAATTGGAGCTCCATTTCCCATTCAGTGTTGATCCTGCTGTAATAGGAACAGTCCATCCTGAATTGCCTGGCCACCTACCATCTGAACAAGATCGCAAGTAACCCCCTGCTGGTGTCAGCTTCGTTTAACTTCATCAGTAGGGGCTGCTTAGCAGTGGCGTGATGAGAAATCATTCGCCCCCCCGCAGTTTGTGATGAGGGACAGCGACGTCACCCAGATTGCATAGATATTCATTGGTCTTGGGCTCAATGGGGATCCCTGAAAGGTCGGTCCTTCTCTACACTGCAGGGGCCTGCTCTGGAAAACTGAGCGGCTTTCCAGAGTATTAACTATTACTTCATGCCATTACACGCATTCTGCAAGGCAAGGCTTACAGAGATGGGGGCCCCCCTCCAAAACAAGAAAAACCTGCCCCCCACACCTCGGAGGCTGTGGGGACCTCCGTTACGTCCCTGTGTCTTGGATCTTGTGGCAGGGCACGTTTCGGGCATACTCATCACACCGAGAAAGCAAGATGATGGATGGAATGCTTTAAAAGGCCCAGGCACTGGCAGTCGGTAAAAACAGAATGCCTGATATGCGATCAGTGTCTGAGATGAATTCAAACCTTCCACCTATCACTGTTTCTGTTTCCTTCAAAGTGTAGGTCACCAAGATCTATATGAAAAAACAATGAGGCTCGGGGGTGTAATGGGGGCCCTGCAGCCCCTGAGGTGCCCCAAACCCTTCAGTGAGCCCCTTTCAGGCCAAGGCCAGTGGATATCTGTGTGATATGGGAGATTCAAGGGCCCCTCTTCACATTCTGCAGGGATCCTCCTCATTTTGCATTAGAGGCTTCTGCCCATTGGAACTCATAGAAGAATATTGCGAAAAAATGGTATTGAGGAAAATATCCATGACTCCTCTAAAGACCATTTTTCAAATTTGCTTGAGACAACTCGAGTAAAAAATTTCTTTTAAGTTTCTTCCCAGAATGGGAATTATTTTAAAGAAAATATTTCTCACAAAGGTCTGTTTTCTTTATTTTGATAGATCGCAACTTGCACTCAAGCCAAGACAATCTTACTAAAGGAATGACTACCCAATGTAATTGAAGAAGAATGAACTGTATGGCACATTTTGTATCTAAACGATGTTTTCAACTAAAACAAATTAAGCAAATCTTAGTAGGTTTCCAAGATACACACATCGATAATGTAGATCTTTGTTAATAATTTCCAAATTAGATATGGAAGGATGTTGAGAGTCACACTTCAGTGCTAATGTTTTATTGACTTTTATTCACAAATACATTCATACTTTTCTATAGGTGTCTAAGCACTTTTGGGGAGCACAATACCCAATAAAAATGGTACTGACTTTACCAAGCCTGAAATGATGAAAGGCTGAGACAATGTTCTTTTTAAGATTAAACTCTACTTTCAGATGAGGCGGCTACCCCTCATCAGTACTCAGGGCTACGCCTCCGGAATGATGCGACCAAGGTAAACTTTATCACTGTGCTCTTAATTTCGAAACCGCTGATGGAAGCAGTTGCTGGCCCCATCCGAATTATGAGATCCCCAGAAGCACTGTGGCTCTCTTAACATTAACATAAACATAAAAGCAGCTGCAATCTCTGGTTGAAAGTCTGGGGGTAAGGAAAATCTGGCCCTTTACCATGCCACCCATAATGATAGCCTGATGAATTTATTTGGCTAGACATGAGAAGATGTATGTATGAGTTGTGTGGAAATAGAGGCCTGTAGAACTGCAAGATTTTCTGTAAACTGAAGATTAGAAGTGATCTAGACTAATTCCTGTTGCGGAGTTGAGCTTAATTCGGGCTGCTGTGTTATCAGTACTCAATTCTTAAAGAGAGTGGAAGGTCTGTGTTATATCAAGAGACAGAATGGAAACATTACCTAACCAAGCCACAAATATGGATAAAGATGCTTAAACTTGATATCACTCAATATAAACTTGGTGATGGAAGTCACACATGGCCTGCTCCAGAAAGAGATATAGATGTTTGCTTTGATAGTACTGTTTCTAATTTTAAGTAAATTTTCAAATTTCATGAAACTTAGGAGAAACTCCAGGAGTATTTCTCTGAAGCACCGTTTTTAGAAGTATTTACATGTACAAACATTTTCACATTTGGAATGTGACATTTATATATATATATATATATATATTCACTGAAAAAAACATAGATTTGACAGAAGTTATAGTTAGGAATTAGCATTTAAAAAACCTTAGAAATACACTAAAAAAAACAATAGGTATCAGGGACGTTCTAGTTATTTGAACATTTGACTCATATAAAACCAGAGAAATTCGCCTGTTATAGTTAGCTAAGCTAACTATAACTCGCGCTCCCGCAATGCACTGGTGATGATGTCACATGTTACATAACTCATGACATGGTCAGTGACATCACTGATGACATCTCAAATGACATCACTGATGACATCATCTAGTGGATTTCTGTAAAGTTTAAATATTTTTCATATATATCTATGCCAAGGTGTATTGAAAAATGAGTGGATTTACAAGTGCCTGAATGGGTTATTTGGTAGGTGTGTGACTGACTGTTTAAGTGAGTGATTGAACTTGTCTTACTGTCTGCATGGGTTAGTGACTAAACTGTGTGAAAGTCTGTATTAGTCTCTCAGTTGGTGTGTAAGCGGCTGCATGGGTTGGTGAGTAGCTACATGAGTGTCTATATGGGTTATTGATTTGTTGTCTGAGTTAACTGTATGGGTGCCTGAGTGTCTGTGTGGGTGGGTGGGTGGGTGTAGGAGTGTGTAACTCTGTGCATAGATGTCTGAGTGGGTGAAAAACTGGTTGTATGGATTCAAAAGTGCATCTAGGAAGGGCTGTATGGGTGAGTTAGTGTGTGTATGGGAGTGTTGGTAAGTGAATGAATGTCTCAGTGGTATATGTGTGAGTAACTACATATGTTTTAATGCAGTATATGTGAGTGTTGGAATATATAAATAGCTTTATGTGCGAGTTAGTTATTTGAAGAGTGTGTATAAATGAGTATCTGCTTGTATCAGTGGTTGTATAAGACTGTAAGTATGTGTTAGTATCTGCATAAATAAAGTGATGTGGTGTGTGTATAAATAACGGAGTTGGTGTGTATAACTGCATACATGAGTAAATTGGTATGTGATTGATTCTTTGCATGACTGACTAGGTGTGTGAGTAACTCTATGGATGAGTGGTGGAGTGTTACTGTATGTATAGGTGTATGAGTGCATATTACAGTACTGTATTGATGAGTAATCGCATGTATAAGTGACTGGATGTGTGTATAGACGTAGGAAATAGTGGGTGGTATATAGTATCTGGCATTCTTGTGTGTATGGTTTCAAAAATAGTAGTCTGTATTTTAGAGTGCGTGTATCAAAGTTTATATTAGGGCATCAGTGTATGCATCAGATTTTCATGTGGATGATGTCATCAGTGATGTCACTGACCATGTCATGAGTGATGTAATATGTGACGTCATCACCAGTGCATTGCGGGCGCGCGAGTTATAGTTAGCTCAATTAACTATAACAGGCGAATTTCTCTGGTTTTAAATGAGTCAAATGTTCAACTAACTATAACGTCCCTGGAACCTAAGGTTTTTTTAGTGAATTTCTAAGGTTTTTTAAATGCTAATTCCCAACTATAACGTCTGTAAAACCTATGGTTTTTTCAGTGAATTGCAAAAGTTTTTTAAATGTTAATTTCATATTTTAATGTTTATAAAACCTATATTTTTTTCTATTATATTTTAAAATATTTTGGAACTCTATTATACTTCTTTTTTTAACTTTAAAAATTATGTAATGCTTATATCTTTTTGGGAAAACTGCACTCCCATACCGGTAGCGTACCAAGCTCCATCACCACGCAAATCCCATCCTTGATATTGCTAAACTCGTAAATGATGCGCATTTCGTATCCGACGGGTCGTGGCACCGCATCCCGCGTAACATCATATACGCATGAAGCCGCCCCAGCTGCTACTTTGGTATCCGACGGGTACGCTCTACCAAGTCATGCATTATGTCATGTACATATGGGGTCGCGCCCACTGCACGTTGCGTATGCAATGAGTGCACGCCACCAGGCCCTGTGTCGCGCCGGGTATACCATTCCCTCCATTTTTTTTGTTGTCTCAAAAGCATATCTAAATAACTTTAAACAGTATATGAGAGCAAGTGATAATCTAAAATATTTTACATTTATATATTTCTAACTGTAATAAACTTATATTATGATAAATATATTTTCTCAAAATCACGTTGGGTGCAGCCTCCTTATACGCTCGGTGCGCCATTGCCATGTGACCTTAAAAAAAAGGTTTTGATTGCTTCATAACATTTTCCATTGTAACAGTTGTACGACTCTACCCATTTTAGTCATTCTCTCTACATCGTATGATGAGACACACCCCTTCTGCTTAGAGAGCTTTTTTGAAAAGTGTTTTGCTGTGTACACATATCTTATACTACACACAACATGCAACGATCATCTTGATCAATATTCATGGTCTGTACATTAACCTTCCACGTGTGATGGCCTTGCATCTCAAACGTTACATCAAAAAACAAATGTGTGTTACACAATGCCCCTGGTTTGTGTGTGTGTGTACATTATTGTGCTGCCTTTTGGCCTGGGTATTGGTGGCTCTAAGAAGTATCATCAGCCACGGAAAGAGTACATATCCTAGATCACATGTGACAAACAGTAAACAATAATGTGTAGATTTTTATTGCTGTACGCTCTACTGTCAGGCTTCACCAATATAGTAATGTGTTACATGTGAGACTTTCAGATTCATGTTTGACATACATTGCTTAGCTGTAATGAGCGTTATCACTGTGTATGACATAGCCTCACTGCTGATCCTCCCTCCATCCGAGCACCTTCACATGTATGCACTTCGCGATAGCAACACTTAATAATACTGCACACCATTGACATGCATGTCTGCGCTTATCCATAAGCTTGACAACGACATGTGATGTTGGCCGTTCAATGTTTTCGAACAGTATTTCATTAGCGATAGTTGCCGCCCTCCCGGTACATGCTACATTAATGTAAATTGCGCATTCTGCAACGTCTGTGATGTCAAAACTGCAAAAGAAACACACATAAGTAGACTTCCTGGCTAGGTAGGAACTGAACAACGCAGAGATCCCCGGATCACTTATTCACACCCCTACATTGGCCTGGCGTACATAAGCCCAGCCCACTTGGCGTACGTATAAATAGGATAACAACAACACCACAAGTCCCAGTTCTTCCTCACTGCCTCAGGTGATATGGCCACATCCACCTTGCATATCACAATTTGCAAAAAAAACAAGGGATCCATGAGGTGTACACCATCCTGGCAATCAACACTGGCTCTAAATTGTGAACCCTACTGCCAGTCTTATTTCGAAAGGGATCCATGAGGTCTACCCCATCCTGCAATCAACACTGCAACTGAATTGTGAACACTGCTGCCCTTTGTGTTTCCACACACAACAATGACAGCAGGTGAGCAGTGGGGCCTGGGTGCACAGTGGCTCCAATTGAGCGCGGTGCTGTGGGAGGGGTGGGCTGCATCAGCCTGAGTGCACATGTGTGAAAAAGCGAAGATGCCCTGCGTAATGATGTGATCTCTGACCTCATTCAGTCACATCTCTGTCTCATTTTAAAGACCTGCTGGACCGTACTGTAGGCCTGAGCCAGCGGGAAGCGCTGCCCTACAGACACGTGTTGAGCGCAGTACTGCATTAGAGGTGGGGTGCATGAGCCTGACTGCGTAGGTGCGAACAAGCGATGTTGCTGTGCGTAATGATGTGATCTCTGACCTCATTCAGTCACATGTCTGTCTCATTTTAAGGACCTGCTGCACCGTACTGTAGGCCTCAGCCAGCAGGCAGCGCTTCCCTACAGACACATGGTATTGGCTTTTAGGGCACTGTAGTGAGCTCATTACTATGTGTACATGCACACAGGCTTCCGCCACTGCATTACACACGCACATTATGCTTCTAGCATGCGCTATGTTCTTTTGTCTGTGAAAGTTGGGATAACATATTATTATTAAACCTTGTGTATTCTCGTGCACTCCAACTCCTCTTTGAACCACGATTACCACTAACAGTTGGTAGATCGTATTTTAAAAATGAAGAATGCACTCAACTGGTGCTTTACCTCCAGAGATTTCCATCATTAAATTATTTCTCCCTTTTCAGCCAATGAATTGATTGAGCGAAAATGGGCGGAGCGGGTGCTCACCCCGTCATGATGCCCTGGGCATTCTGACGCCTTCCATCGTGGTATCAAGACACCGTCCCCAACCGGAGACCTGCTCTCCCACCCTACAAAGGTACCCTGGACTCGGAGGTTGCACCAACACGTTATTGGACGCACCAATGGTGGCAGGTGAGCAGTGAAGCCTGAGTGCACAGAACATACAATTGAGCAAAGTGCGGGGGAAGGTGCAAGGGTGCAGCACCCTGGGTGAACAGGTGCAGGCAAGCAATGTTCCCGTAGCTAATAATGTAATCTCTGGCCTCATTCATATGTTTCATTTTAAGGACTTGCTGGACCACACTCTTTCTTGCGGACCCCAGCGTCCTAGACAAACAAATGACGGGAGGTAAACACTGAGGGCTGGGTGCAGTAGGCCGTTGCTCTGTCTCCTCCTCCCTCTGTTCTTTTGACTCTCCCTCCCCTTCTCCCTTCCACCCACTCCCTCTCCCTCCCATTCGCACTATCTTCCTTTCATCCAGACTACCTTTCTTTTCCTCTTCCACATGGCAGACAATACTTATGTTTCATTTTTGTCTTGCAGGTTTTGTACGCTGGTTCAAGAGGAGGCCCACCCACGTATTTCATGTTATACTGTTGTTTGTTCTAATAAACTTGCGTTTCCATTTATTTGTGTTGTTTTAATAAAGGTTATTTTTTTCCAATAAATAAGTGAGTGTGTAGGTCTTCTTTTTCTGACAACACTTGTCTGTAGTTTATTGTGAAAATCGTCTGTTAATAGGAGGTTATGTTGGAAAACATTTGTAACTTAGCGGTGCTCCTACCAAATATTAACCAACAGACTATTACATAAATGAAGCCTGCGTAATTCTACAACTGCGAGGGTTCTATGCGTGTATCACTTTATAACACCATGAGTACTGCCTGTGTGATTACAGAACCAATAAGGCACTGCCTAGGACCACCGAGACTTCAGGGACTGCCGACGCCCACCCTTCATATTTAGGTAAAGCCCCGGAGGATGGTGATCCCCGGACTTCAGTTGGCCTCGAAGCCCCCCGAACAATTAGTAAACAATACCCGGGAAAGTGGCGATCCCCTAGGTTGCAAAACGTCTCTGTGCCCTCCCGCGCCTAATTTACATGTGACATTAAGATCCCCAGTCCTACAGAGACCCCGCAATATAATAATAGGATTGGCCACAGAACATTACCCACCAGGGGCCTCATTTAAATGAACGGGTGTGACCCCGCTTCTCTTTTTTATTTTTTTATTTTTACCATCTGAATCTGCTCTATTAAAACGATATGAGCTTTTCCTCCCCTCGCTTCAACTAGTCAAACAAGGATTTGGTATTGCAGGGTGGAGCCATGCACTGCCCTCTAATAGCAAACATAAATATTCCGCTGATGCACACCCCGGGACATTGTATGAGCTGCGCCTGGGAGGTCGCGCTCCCTAGGACCATGATGCATTGGTTAGTATGAACACATACTAAAACTACTTACACATGTGTAGTACAGCAACCAGAGTGTAGTGAAGAGGCAGAGGAAGCGCAAATTTAAAAATATCAATCCTACCAGAGGTCGGATTACATAGTGCAATGAACCGACGACCCTAGGATGAGTAGAAACAGCTACACAAAGAAAACGGGTCTTCAGCACTGAGCAAACAACTTTGAAACATTGGTGAGTGTTGCCTTCTTTTTACCTTCACCAGTTCTTCACCAAATGTATGTAGTAAAGAGGCACACATTAGTGGATCCGATAAGTAGATTTATTGCAGTAAAACAAGACACCTTAAACAGCCACCAACAAGAGCAGACTGCAAGGCAACCGTCTTCTCTAGCATTGTGTACACATTCCCAAGGTTCCCCTCATGACAGCCCTACATTCTAACATTATATACTTACATTCTAGAAGAATTACATACTAACATTCTACTATGACTAACATTGAAATACTACACAGAGCACATGACTTTTCAGCAATGAGCTCATGCTTTCATCCAAACGTCTTGAGACTGGTACGAGTGAGTAGTTCACTTCCCACTCCCTGTATTGTATAAATGCAAACTAACCCTACTTCCACAGGTATACTACAGCGCCCAGAGCACATCACATTACGGCAATGAGCTCACGATTTAGGCTCAGTTTAATGCCCAAGACTTCAGAGCAGTAGGAGAGAGTAGTTCCCTACCTACTCCCTATATACTATCAACGCATACTAACACTACTTACACAGTTATACTACACGGCTACTATCCTACAGCACCCAGAGCCCATCACTTTACAGTAATCAGCTCGCTTTGATCCCCAAGTCTTCACACCGGTAGGCGGGAGTACTTCGCTTCCCGCTTCCAGTATAGTATAATCACACGGTAGCGGTCAGTAGTTCGCTTCCCACTCCTTGTATGGTATAAACGCCTACTAACACTACTTGCACATGTATACTACAGCACGCAGAGCCATCACTTTTCAGCAATCACCTCGGTTTGATCCCCAAGTCTTCACACCGGTAGGCGTGAGTAATTCCCTTCCCACTTCCGGTATAGTTTAAACGCACGATAGTGGTCAGTAGTTCGCTTCCCACTCCCTGTACATTATAAACGCCTACTAACACTACTTGCACACATATGCTACAAAGACCAGAGAGCATCACTTTACAGCAGTGAGCTCACGGTTTAGGCTCTCGGTTTCATACCAGAGTGTAGCAGCATATCACCTCAGCACCATGTCACTTTGAGCAACACCGCACTTTCAGACTGGTAAGAGTGCCTACTTCGCTTCGCACTCCCCCACAGAGGTTACAGTGCTCCTACCCTCCTTTCCTTCTTTTTTCACACTTTTTTCCCCTTACTCACTTCAACGGAGTCACGAAATGGCGGCCAACACTTCCCAGGTGCAACTGCTCGCAGCGCTCGCAACCAATAAGCAGCAAGCTCGCTCTTGTAACGCCTCAGCCAATCAGATGGCAGAATTCCCAAATATCATTATCTGTAAATTTTAATATTTCTCCAAAACTACAGAACAGATTTACACCAAATAAACAAAAGTGTGCTTTCTAGACCAAGACCCTTCTCCCTGCCAAATCTGGGGTAATTCCGTTCACCCGTTCGACCTGTAGCCTTGTCTAAAGTTTCCTATGGAAATTAACATGGAGAAAACATGTTTTGGGACCCCCTTTTATCTCGGCCCCCCCATTGACCAATCACCCCCCCACACTAAACATAGGAGCTGATATGACCAAAGAATTAGTTTTGAAAATGTCATGAAGATTCATCAAACGACGCCAAAGTTATAAGCAAAACAAAAAATGCTCTTCCTATGGAAACTTGTTCCTAACTATAATTACCTACTGGCGACTGCCAGTAGGTAATAAATGGTAAAATCAGATCCAGAAGTGCATTTTCTTTATATCTTTCTCATTGGAAAAACACTTTCTTTAAGGAGAAATGTGTTCAACAATGTCCTTAACGGTTGTTGTGATGTTTCCTTACATTTCATACCCTAAAACTGACTCATTCTTTGTCTTAGCCTGAGTAAAATGCCAGCCATTTTTAGGCCCGAAAACTACCTGCAAAAGAGTTATGACTATGCACAAACTTTGGAAGATTGTGGGTGTTTGTAAGGGAATGGGCCATTATTTGTGTGGCCGGCACAAGTAATGGGCCCACATTTGCCCTCCACTGGGAACCAAACACCCTAGTGCAGCGCTTGACTTTCTCAGCGGAGTGGAGCAGAGCAATGCAAGGCCTGTTCAAGGGAGATGGTGTGGGCTAATAATCAACATTTATTATTGGCACACAGTAATAACACTCAATAAATACTTGTCCAGTCAGTGCTATTCTTTTGAAAAAGGAATAATACACATATTAAGCACACTCTACTAGATAATATGCAGTAATTTACAAATATACATAAGGCTGGTTGATGAGCTTGCGTAATCACCCCAGGCCCCCTGAAAGGTCATCTAAACATATCAAATAAGTCAATTGACATGGTCAAAGGTTCAAGACTAACACATCACATGTAAATCATCATTGTTTCAAGTGAAAATGCAATAATCAATATTAACAATGTGTAAATGGATTTATTAAGGTTAATAACATATAGGAACTTTGATCAGTAATCGTTGTCTACATGGTAGGTAACTTCACATTTGTCAGAGTGCTCATTGTATACTTTCAAATCATAAAAACATATTTATAAATACAGCCACAAAGGAGCATTACATTTTGATCACACAATATGTAGCCATAGTCTTAGCCCTTAGAGAGCACTGTACAACATGTACCTGTTCATTAGACACCCTCAGCCCACAATACGTGCAGCCGTAGACTTAACCACACACTTTAACCTGGGGAGTGCTTGAACTGAATTTAAAAAATCCCAGCTTGGTCCTTCTTTTTGAGACCCTACAAACTTTGGGTCAGTACTTTCTTAAAAAGTTTCTCGGGGGGAAGTTGTGGCATTCCTGCAGCTCCTTGTACACTTTTTTTCAGTTGTTGGTGGTGGCCCTGCCGACCTGGGGTCACCACAAGAAGCAGAAAAGGTTTTAGTCAACTGCAGCCTACAGGTTATTATGGGGCGCCCCTCCAGGAACTTGTGCATATTTTATGAGGGGCTTTCCCGATGTGCCTGGGAGATCTGCTGGTATGTTTTTTATACCTTATTTTTGACTTTCATCTGCTTTGCAGCCCCGGGCAGCTTTTTCTTTTCTGTGGGTGCCCGGTCCCACCAGGGCATCACTCCTTCATCAGGGGCAGTACAGGGAGCTCAACTGTGGCTGCCCCAGCTGGTTCCCCGCACAGCCCACACTCTTCTGTGCAGCCGGCTGTCTTTCCTTGCCTGCCCCCTCCTGCGGGCAGGTTGCAGCTACTTGTGGCAGCCACCCACTCTCCCTAGACACTGGCACGAGGAGCCGGGTAGGCCTGCCACAGAGTGAGGAGTGCCATGGCACTGCCCTTCCTCCTTTCTTTGTTGGGGCCAGGAGTTGGGGATCCCTGTGTGACCTCTTGGAGGCATCAGGCTACTAGCCACATCTTTACAGTGGCGGGGGGCTCAGAGTTATGGACCCTTTGCCCCTGTTGATGATATCCAGCCAGGGGATTGGTTCCCCGGGCCCTCTTAGTACTTGGGAGCTAGTCCCATGCCCCCTTCTAGAGAACATTAGATTTTAATCCCTACAGTGATCCCCGGGTCCTGGCCCACTCCCGGGTATTCGTAACTGCCAGGCAGCAGAGCTCCATGCACTCCAGGATTGCGCTAGGGGTCAAAGGTTAAATCCTTCTCCTACTCATATCTTGGGCCATGTTGGATAGTTTTGCTCCATCTTGGTCTCAATTTGCTGCTGGTGGTGAGCACTAGCCACCTGGAGCACTTTCCTCAGGTCTCCTGGCCCCTAAGTTGATGAACTTTGAAAGGAGCTGGGTTCAGTGTCTCCCTGCGTTAGCCTTTCTTCTGTGTTTCCACTGGTGCTTCTCTCCTCCTCTGCGTTGAAACCCAATCTTTCCCCAACTAGTCCCCAGCGGGGTTGAGGGGATCAGCTTCCCTGGTCCTGGGGAGAGCTCCACTGGTCCTGGGGGCAACTGTAGTCAAAGTCCTTAGTCCAGATTGATATCAGGGATTTCCTCCTTCCAGTTGTCCATGGGGGCCACCTCCAGTCCCAGTTTCCAGCAGAAAATCACAATCAAGAGAGAGCTCTCCCCCTTCTGCAAGACCTTAAAAGAGAGAGTGGAAGGTTCCAGAAGCGAGGCACTTCTTGACTATCCTGGGGTGCCATATCACCTCTCCGCCCCTGTCCCAAACTCCTGCATGGCCTGCTGGGACATTTCAAAATGGCGTCACCTAGGAGTCATTAGTCATCCGCTATCTGGAACTTTGCCTCACCCCTTGCTGACATCGTTGCCAATTCATCAAAGGGAGCCCTTTCATCTGTTGGCTTCAAAGGTCTGTGCTCCCACCTTTGCTCAGTGGGCTTGGGCTGGCCCATCCCTTGTACAGTGTGACAGCTGATTGATTGATACAAATCCTTCATCCCCACCTCTTCCTCACAAGCTGAATCAAGCACTGTTATGTGCTCCCTTTGGGCTTCATTTACGAGGTTTTGGTGCAGGGCAGCTCTGCAAGAGGTCTTGTGGTGCTGCCATGTGTCAAAAAAAGGCCAGGAATGCACCGTATCTATGAGAAATGGTGCATTCCTGTCCTTTTCCCCTGCGCTGGTGCACAATGGGCTGCCATGCCCCAGCTCAGGCACCCTTGCGACACCTACCTGCACAAAAACAATCACAAGAGGTGTTTTCCACTTTCTATGTGTGATTCAGAATGCAGCACACATAGAAAGGGAAAAACAAGGAGAATTAAGGATATTTCTCCTTGTTGCGCCTCCCTAACACCACCCCTGGAGTGGTGTTAGAATCTGGCGCTTCCCAGGTTTATGATTCCTCGTAAATTTAGGAATGCTTCAGATTCCATGGGTGTTGCATGGGAACACCCACAGCAACACCCAAGGAACACTCTTTTTACACAGTGTTCTGTGTGAAAGGGGTACATATTTACAAGGCCATGAAACGCCACACAACATGGCTTTGCGTGGCCTTGAAAATATGCTGCGGCATGTTGCGCTACCAGAGTAGCAAAAAAAGCCGCTCTAGTGGCGCAAAAGTGCTGCTAGAGGCCTTGTGTATGCAGCCCTTTTTGTGGGGAGTCCTTTGTTCCTGCTGCTGGAGAGAAATGTAATTAACTTTGCACAGCAGGATGACAAAAGGCCTGGGCTCTGATCTGAGCTGAGCCAGATAAATATGACAATCCTGAATGATCCATAAGCTGTACAGATGTCTTCTTGGAACTCTCATACTTGGGCTTGGCAGGCAGATTCCACTCCACTTCAATACGTAACTGGACTGTGTAAGCCAAAGTGTAGCAAAGCCGCACTCTAAGGCAGTCTTCCCCGTTGCTGTACAATGGAGTGTCACAGTAGCCAAGACAGTAAACCACACTGATGTTCCCTATGAATGTACAATAACATTATGAGGCATACTGCAAGTCAATATCAAATTCTGCAAAGTTCCCTCTGCACCAAGCCACCTGTGCGCAGTTACCGGACTACGCATGACGGGAGTCTCCCACACGCAGCTCTCACATGTGTGTACAAGCACATTTTACAAAGCATGTAGAAATTTTAGTTGGCCAACTCTGGAAGAAATTCACACACAATACCAATGGGGTAGTGTTGTGATCTTTTGTCCCTGGGGCTTGGGGGTGCCTTAAAGGCACCCCAAGCCCCAGGGACCACCACTTCCCGGTGCTTTGTACTGAAAGGGAGAGGGGCCACATGGCCCCCCTCCTGGAGTCCTCAATGGCCCTGAGGACCGCCACTCCCCAGGACCGGCTGCAGCAATGTCCCTGGGTGTCCACCCCCAGGACGTTGCAGTTTGCAACGACAGGACGAGAGACCTGTTACTCCCTCCATGTCATTGCAAATACTGCTTTGCTTGTTGGAAGCAAGACCAGGAAACCTGCTCTCACTTCAATCAAGCAAAGCAGAATTGCTTTTGGACAAGGGGAGCTGCATATCAGCAGCTCCGCTTGTCCAAAAGCAATACCGGCTCCCGCAGGAGGCGGGGAGCCGGCAGGGATCATGGGTGTTGGGGCTCCCCCCACAGTCCCTAACTTGAGGGCCGGCCCCAGGTTACAGAGTCCCCAGGACCACTCGCCCCCCCTCCCTTTTGATATGAAAAAAAATAATAATAAATAAGCAAGGCCCTGGGGTTGGGGTTCCCAGGGCCATAACTGGGCTCAGGAAAGGGGCCACATGGCTCCCCTCCCTCCCAAAAAAACAGGCTGGCCAGGTTCAGGGGGATGGGGTCCCTGGGCCAGAAGTGTCCCAGGGAAGGGGGGCCACATGTCCCCTTCCCATTTTTTTTTAATAAACAAAAGAATAATGCTCATGCCCAAGGGGATGGGGTCCCCAGGGCCCAAAAAAAACAAAAAGGGGGCCACAAAGCCTCGGTCTAAAAATATTTTTAAAAAAGAAAAGTCTCGCCGGAGGCCCTGCCCCTCCCTGCACCACTAAGCAAACGCACCTCCTGGCACGTTCTGAATTGGGGGATTAAGTCCCCATCAATCCTAAGGGTTCTTAGGGGTCAACTAGGCCACCAGGAACCTCCAGTAAGCCCAACAGCGTAGGACTGCTGAGAGGTGGTCCGAGGCCATGCCCCTTTTTACACCACTCTGCAAACGCACCTCTTGGCGCACTAATGGTGGGGTGATGAGGTCCCCATGTGTCCTGAGGACCTCAGGACTCAAGTGGACTTCATCCCCCGAGCAGCATTGAGCCAAGAGGCTTTTATTTCCTTAAAAGATTCTGACATGCAGACTGAAACATGCACACAGACATCGGAGGGAAGGGGGAAGGAGGGTAGGGGCAGCAAGCTAAGCACATTAGCTAAGGAAGAGGGCAATGATGGGACATAGAATTTGGCAACAGAGGGCAGGAGGAGTGGGAAATGTTATCAAGCTAAATGAAGGGCAGTAGCAGCACATCAAACCGTGCAAGACAGGAGGGAGTAGGCTTGTGCATGGACTAGAACAACAAAGGTTAACTTATGGAGGAGGTAGGTGGGGCAGCAATCTAACTGTTTAGGGCAGCCAGGAAGGGTATGATAGAACAATGGCCACACATGGCTGTAATGAGGGAGCAGGGGCATAGACTTGGAGATTGGATAGCAAGGAGGTGGGAAGGAGGTGGGAGGGCAGGAGCAGCAAACTTGGGTGGGGGCAGTACAATGCCATGCCGGGCCCTACATCTAACTCCCCCCTCCATGCATTGCGATGGGTATCTTACTTAACTTTAAACATCCCTAGAAATTCATAGAAAAAAACAAAGGTTACAGGAACGTTATAGTTAGAAAATAGAATTTTAAAAAACTTAGAAAATATTAAAGGGATATTATAATCAAGCTCAGATTTCCCTCGTACAAAACCAGTGAAATACAGCCACTATAATTAACTGGGCTAACTATAACTTACGCACCCACAATGTACTGCTTACGACCTCACATATTACATCACTGATGACATGGCCAGTGACATCCCTGATGACATCATCCAGTGAGTATAAGTGTTTTCTAAGAGTTTATGATTGTTATACATATATACTAAGCTACTACAAAAGGTAAATTAGCATACTACTAATGAGTGATACTACTTTGAATATATATTATGTGACTGTATATAAACATGTGTGAGTGGGTGTCTAATTGGATGTATGTGCGTGTGAGTGGATCGTTAGCTCAGATAACTATAACTGCTGAAGTTCTATGGTTTTGTACGAGTGAACTCTGAGTCTAACTACAACATTCATGTATCGTCTGTTTTTTTCAGTGAACAAAAAAAAAATATATATACATACATATATATACATATATATATATATATATATATACATATATATATATATATATATATATCTATCTATCTATCTATCTATCTATCTATCTATCTATCTATCTATCTATCTATCTATCTATCTATATATATATATATATATATATATATATATATATATATATATATATATATATATATATATATATATATGACTACCCGGTAATACCTCAACTATATCTGATACCGAAGGTGCACAAAAACGCAGAAATACCACCTGGGAGGCCAATAATATCAGCAATTGGCAGCCTATTTGAAAAAACAAGCATTTTCATTGACGCTTTTTTGCAACCTGAAGTCAAAAAACTCCCGGCCTACATCAAAGACACTGGGGATTTTCTGTCAAAGATCTTCGACATAAAATGGCAAGACAATTACCTCTTTATGACATTAGATGTACAATCTCTGTACACCAGCATCAGACACCGAGATGGATTAAAAGCCATGCAACACTATCTAGCAAAAAGACCTATTGAACTATACAACCACACGAAAATGTTGTTGGAAATGGCAGAATGGTGTCTGACAAATAACACGTTTATTTTCGACAGACTGCATTACAAACAGCTACAGGGATCGGCTATGGGAACTAGCTTCTCCCCCAGCTATGCGAATTTGCATATGGGCTGGTGGGAGGAGCAGGTACTCAAAGTCGAGCACTCAGAGATCATGCAAAACAACGTTGTGATGTATAAAAGATATATCGATGATATTTTTATTCTGTGGCAGGGCAATGACAGAGATGCAGAGAATTTTGCTCTAGCTCTAAATGAAAACATGCTCAATTTGAAATTTACATGTAATGTCAGCACTGTAAACATCCAATTTCTTGATCTCGAACTATATATACAGAATGACAAAATACAAACACGCACATTCAGAAAACCAACTGCAGGTAATGCCCTTCTCCATGCACATAGTTTTCACCCTACACCTTTGAAACAGTCAATTCCCTATGCAGAGTGCCTTAGGATGACAAGCAATTGCAGCACCCCTGAGGGACTTATTATTGCCAAACAGGATCTATTTAAGAGACTAAGGAAGAGGGGGTACACTGAAAACACGTGCCAAAGTGCAGAGGTAAAAAGCAGTGCCAAAAATAAGAAAGATCTTATTTTCCCCAAGAAAGTTGTGAATGATGAGGACCACAATGAGAGAACCCCACCAAGTCTAATAACTGGGTTCAACCGCTACCACAACAACCTCCGAAAAATTTTGAGAAAACACTGGCCGTTAGTCCGGGGGGACACTAGCATAGGTGATACAGTGGGTAGAAATCCCTTGATCACATTCAGGAAGGCCAAGTCTATGAGGAATGAACTCGTCTGCAATGCACCAATACTCAAAAAGACGAAGAATTGGCTAAGTTCTCAAAAAGGCTTCAAAAAATGCATTAAGTGCAAGGCATGCACACACGGCGTGAACACTACCACAGTTCACGTTCCGTTTAGAAAAAAACCGTACATACTGAGGGACGCGTTCTCATGCAAAACTGACTTTGCAGTATATGTATTGGTGTGTGCATGCGGTAAGAGATATGTAGGTTCCACAATCCATCCAGCACACGTGCGGATTCTACAGCACTTGCGCGCTATCTCCAACAATGACCCGGCATACCCGG
The DNA here is from genome assembly GCF_964261635.1 of Lissotriton helveticus. Classification (NCBI taxonomy): domain Eukaryota; kingdom Metazoa; phylum Chordata; class Amphibia; order Caudata; family Salamandridae; genus Lissotriton; species Lissotriton helveticus. Next base: position 1,288,775,647 of record NC_136061.1, read on the forward strand.
TAGCCAGGCACATCCATGATGCACACGGAGGGAATGCCAGTAACATCCAATATTTTGTTATTGACAGCATTCCAAAAAGCACCAGAGGCGGCAATCGCCCGCTGGCGTTGCGCCGTTTGGAGTCAAGGTACATTATACTGCTAAACTCCAAGATCCCATTCGGTCTGAATGCGGACGAAGCCTTAAGTGCCCATCTCTAAAGCAGAAATTTTATATCTTCCTCTCTCCAAGCCCCATTTGTAAAACATCTGCAGTTCACGTACTACAACAATCACGGGATTTTACATGGGCACATAGATCACACTACGGACATGGCCATGTCAGTAGCACACACCACCATAACAATTTTGAGCTTAACACAGTTAGCAACACAGTAGAACATACCGTTATATCGTCCCCCAAGCCACGCACTCTACCTAGAGCGTAACGAAATGTGCGTTATACTACATAGGTCCACCCTGTTACCACATGCCATGCTTCTCATGGAGCCACTAGTTTCGGTAACCAATTGGTATTTCCGAATCTTTTGTATCGTGCCGATCCAGCCACATATGTGTGTGACACACAATCCAATTACACGCAGGCCTTGTCTAAATTAGCTACACAATTTTTACTCGGGGGCCTGAGCTATCAGACGGCGGCAAGTTGAACCGGCAGGGCCGGTACAGGCTTAAACGGGTTCTGACTCTAAACACGAGAGTTAGTACCTACGATCTAACGACGATCACCAACACAGCACTGCATTATCCAGTAACCTACCTTAGAGTGCACTAGTAACGGTGGGTATCCGTGATCTGCATGAGCCTTCCTCGGGGGGCATCGCGGGGGAACTTTCCGTGTGCGCGTCCTGAGCGCCTATGTGGCGCTGCCGAGGGAATGAACGACAGGCAAACCAGATGGACTACTAGGGCAGGACCTATATTCTGGAACTTTCATGGCGGGGACCATTTGAAATGTGTAGCACACTGTGTCAATTTAGCTCATTTCACTTGTTTGTTTTCACATTTCCAAGTTTATTTTACTTCGAGTTTTATTTTAAAACCTCAATTCAGATGTCACTATTTTCACATGCTGAATGGCGAAAAGGTTACAAATTTAAAGTATTTGGTGATGTTTAAATGTTTAAATTTTATAATAATGTTTCCTGAATAACTGCCCTTTATGCGTACTTTAAAGTGCTATAAGACTGTGTAAGACAGGTTTGCCACATATGTAACCATGGCAACATCTAGTCTAAACCTGTTACACTAATGAAGAGACACACCCATGCATGTGTACATATAAGTACGTCCTTACCACAATTGCAGATGTAGTGAACAAGGCGATAACGCCGAAACGCGTCTAAGCAGCAACTGATCTAAGGAATAAAAGTTTGGATTCAGATTCACGGAGTCAGCGCCTTCTTTAATTGTAAAGTTTGGTATGCAGGAATATATATATATATATATATATATATATATATATATATATATATATATATATATATATATATATATATTACCTACTGGCGATAGCCAGTAGGTATATATAGTTAGGATTTTTTCTCTATGGGATTTTTGAAAATTCTATGTCGAATAACTTTGGCGTTTGAGGACGGAATTTTCAGGAAAATTGAACATTTTGTTTCTGAGCAGCCCCTGAAAATTTGGGGGGGTTTCGTCAAGGGGGGGCCGAGAAAAAAGGGGGGTCCCAAAACGCGTTTTTCCCATGCAATTTTCCATAGGGCATTTGCCCTCACTTTTAGCTCGAACGGCTGAATGGATTTCCACGAAACTTGGCAAAATTGTAGGGACTGGTAGCCCGATGTGCCTTTGCTAGGTCTCAATATATGTGCTCCAGTGGATTTTGAGAAATTAACGTTCAAAAAAATATATATATCTGTAAGCGCGCTCCGGGCAGCGCCCCGGTTCGCGTACCTGACGCGTAACGGAACTTCGCGAAGCGAAGCTGATTGGCTCTCCGGTGTCTGTCAACATTCTAAACAGTCCGGAGCGGCCGCCATCTTGTCTCTCGGTAGGATCGAGAGACAAGATGTGGTGAAAAACGAAGGGGGGAATGAAGGAAAGGGGGCAAGGTAGACCCCTCCTGACCCCCTAGGATTGATGAGGGGGATATTAAAGTGCCCCGCGGGGCAAAAAATAAAAAAATAAAAATTTTCGCCGTAGAGGCGCGTCCCGGTACGCGAACCGGGCAGCTCACCGGGCAGCTAACCGGGCAGCTAACCGGCAGCGTAGCTGTCAACATTGTAAACAGTCCGGAGCGGCCGCCATCTTGTTTCTCGGTAGGTTCGAGAGACCAGATGTGGTGAAAAACGAAGGGGGAAATGAAGGAAAGGGGGCAAGGTAAACCCCTCCTGACCCCCTAGGATTGATGAGGGGGATATTAAAGTCCCCCGCGGGGCAAAAAAAAAAAAATTGCGATTTTTCGCGGTAGAGGCGCTTCCCGGTACGCGAAACGGGCAGCTAACCGGCAGCGTAACGGGAGTCTGCCATCTTGTGTTTTTGGAGCGTCCGGTTCGCGTACCGGGTAGCGTCCCGGTAAGCGTAACAAGGGGAAAACCAAGAGAAACAGTAAAAAAAAAATTAAGGGAATAGATTTCCAGCAAACTTTGAAAAATTGTAGGGACTGTTTGTTTGATGTGCCTTTGCAAGGCCTCAAGATATGTGCACGTGTGGATTTTGTCTAATTAAGGTTAAAAAAAATATATATATCTGTAAGCGTGCTCCGGCGCGCTTACGTTACGGGTTTTGTTTGCGCTGCAGAGCAGATACGTCACGGTTATGCGACGTGTCATAAGGCGTCTCACGTGGCTACGTGATACGTCACGTAATAAAGAATATATTTTACAGATATAGATATTAGCTTTTAAAAAACCAATGAAATTCACTGAAAAAACATAGGTTATAGACCATATATAGTTAGGAATTTGCATTTACAAAACCTTGAAAATTCACTGAAAAAACCATAGGTTATAGACCATATATAGTTAGGAATTAGCATTTACAAAACCTTATTTTACTCACACAAAACCATTGAAATTCCATATATAGTTAGTTGCACTAACTATATATCGCGCACCCGCAATCCACTGCTGATGATGTCACATATTACATCATTCATGGCATGGTCAGTGACATCACTGATGACATCTCAAATGACATCACTGATGACATCACTGATGACATCTCATTTGACATCAATGATCACATCACTGATGATATCATTCATGTGACAATACAATGCATCTCCTCACATTTTAATATAACCTCTGTTACACCCAGTGTTAAATACAGAGTATAATTTTTGAAACCATTGACACACCAATACTAGTTACTACATACGCACTCACTGATTCCTACGTCTACACACACATTCACTCATTCACCCATACAATCATTCATACATACAATCACTCATCTTTACAACACTATCATATGCACTCATACACCTATACAGACACTCACACTCTGCCACTCATCCATGGAGTTACTCACACACCTAGTCAGTCCTGTAAAGAATCAATCACACTTCCATTTTCTTGTCTATACAGTTAAACATAGAGCACCTTACATTTTCAAACATATACTAACACATACTTACTCTCTTATACAATCATTGATACAAGTACACATTGATCTGCACAGAGTCACACACCTCCCAGCCAGCCACACACACACTCAGTCTCCCATACAAATACTTGGGCAACCAATCAATAACCCATATAGTTACTCATATAGCTACTGATCAACACATGCAGCAGTTTACAGAACAACAGACATAATGATGCACAAATTAAGACAGTTTAGTCACTAACCCATGCACTCAGTGAGACACATTTAATCACTCACTCATACATTCAGTCATGCACCTACTAAATCCTTCGTCCAGACACTTATACTTCCACTCATTCTTCAATATGTAAGACATATTTTAACTTTACAGAAACATACAGTCACTGGATGTTGTCATCAGTGATGTCATCAGTGATGTCATTTGAGATGTCATCAGTGATGTCATCAGTGATGTCACTGACCATGCCATGAATGATGTAATATGTGACATCATCAGCAGTGGATTGCGGGTGCGCGATATATAGTTAGTGCAACTAACTATATATGGAATTTCAATGGTTTTGTGTGAGTAAAATAAGGTTTTGTAAATGCTAATTCCTAACTATATATGGTCTATAACCTATGGTTTTTTCAGTGAATATATATATATATATATATATATATATATATATATATATATATATATATATATATATATATATATATATATATATATATATATATTTAGGTCCTGGACACCTGAAATGCATAACTCAACTAGAAAACGTGTATTCTTTTCCACACATGCACATTTATTACGGCTTAGAACGTGACCAGAATACCCAGCACCCCACTGGCTGCGATGACTAGACAAACCGCAACCGCACTGACTTTGTTCCCCTGGATACTTCTGCAAATTTGACACACAAATCGCATTTTAAATATCCCAACTGCAATGAGAGTGTCATCTCTGTAAAGCACGGGCCCTCCCACGGCTGTCACCTGTGCCACAGTGCCAGCTGCCAATGGCAGAGAAAGCCACTATTTCTCACATGTAATCATGCACATCGCACAATACTCTGCTGCAGAAATCTTGCCAGATAGCTGCTGCTGGGCTTTATCTCCACTGCCTCTGCCGTCTCACGCCTCCTGCTCACTGTTTATCTATCTGTGCTTATGTGTGTAATCTCTCGAGCTGTCTCACTCCATTTATCTGCTATTACAGGCCTTTGTCTGGCTCCCTTCCGCACCGTGTTTCCCAGTGTATAATATGCATTTCCAATTTTGGCAGATAGACCTGCTGCACGCTCTGTTGACAACTGGCTGACAGGAAGCTTCCCGCCTTTTGCCTGCCTGCATCCAAGTCTTTACAGCATATGTCTGCTGGCTGTTTCAACATCTGCAGTCCTGGATTAGCAGGGGCCGGACTTTGGAGTGGCCTAGCTTTGCCCTTGGTTTTCCATTTGCCCTAAACCAGTGCTATAAAATGAAACATAGAAGTCCAGAGTACCTGTTTTCTCCTAACAAGTGCTGTACTCTTGCATAAAATATTTTGTAGTAGAACTGAAATGTGCATGTACTCTCTCTTTCAAATTAAAGAAGTGCAGGTACTCAGTACTGGCCAGTACCTGCCCATTTAAAGCAATGCCCTCAACGGACCACATTGCCATAAGTACAGCCAGTATAAGAGGATAATACTTCTGCCAGGATAAAATGGACGCCTTGCTGGAGGGCATCCAGGTGTTTCAGCTAAAAGAGATGAGATTATGGATCCTCATTTATATCAATGTTTGAGATTTATTGTGTGAATGTTGGAGAGTAAGGTTCTCCTTAACAGTTGCTGGTAAGGAGTTTTTTTGGCAGAGCTGTGTTGGGGCTCAATATTGTGGTTGTTTCGTATCACTATGGGTATGCACTCAAGGAAATTAGCAGAGTTTGGTTCTAGGCATTGTTTTCAAAGCTCTCATTGCTGGATCTTGTTGAGGTATATATGAGGAGATGTGTTTGGTCATAGTATTGGAAAATTGTAGGCCAGGGACTAGGTTTACCTAATTGATCTGGATTGTATCTTATTATCAAAGATTCGTTTATAAAAATGATGTGTCGCTTACCTTCCTCCGTATCTGACCAGATGCACTAAGCATCATTGCCTGCTGGAACCCTCGACCAACAAGGAGTGCTGCTCGCGTATATGCTTTAAATTGAAAGCAGCATTAAGATAGCCTGGAATGTGGGCACCTGTCGCACATTTGTTTCCACCTAGGTGGTGAAAGTAGAAGGGCTGACAATGCACTGAATAGATCACTGTACTGATCATCCCTTTTCTATTTCCATAAACCTTAGTGGAACTCAAAGAGAGACTGAGATGCAGACCAAGAAAGGGACGGCAAAGTCCAGGTCCCTCATAAAAGTGCCGGTGATCCCTACTGGCAACCATTAGCATAAAGTAAATTCTTCTTAGTAGGGAAAAATAATCAATGTAAAAGCTTTTGATAAGAGTGCATTATACAGAAGTGTTAGGTCTTATTGCAGCGACAATAATTTGCATTGTTGATCAGTTCCGAGGCATAATGGCAAAGCAGTATTGGGTTTCCACTTCAAAAATGGGAACTGTGGTTTCAGATCAAGATTAAAGAGTGTAGACAGAGCTGAGTTGGGTGTCAGTAGTTAGATAGTGTAAGGCCATAGTATTGGAACAATGATGATGGTTTAGCTGAGGGACATCCAACATTGGTCCAAGAAGATTGGAACCATGTTACATTTTCAGAATTTCCACATAAGACACATTTTCATACAATGAATTCAAATGAAACATGTTCACATTGTTACTGGCCATCCTGATAATCTGGCCTGGATCCAGCCCTCTTGGACCTAAATTGGACATTCCTGCTTTAGATCATGACCTAAGTCCATAGTTGATACGCAAACAAATGATGGACGGAATGCTGGATAAATCCTTCATTCACCCCAGTCAAAAGATTTGGGCTAAATCCATTGTTCTTCTGCTCACTACGCCACCCCAGTTTGAATCCAACTATATGCAAATCAGTCTTGACCCTGTGCCTCATGGTAACAGTCCAGCCCGAACTGCCAAGTAGGGTCCTCCCTAGACCGTGAACAAGCATCTTGGGGCCGGTTTATGGGTATTACCCTTCATCAGCCAGGCTAGCTTGAATCCAGAGGCAAGGTGAGCGAGGGACCCACGTCTAGGCAAACCAATCCCACTTAGTGAGCATTGCAGGATTATGGGTTGGACTGTATAAAATGGTGACATTTTATATTGAGAAACTTCAAAAGATGCAAAAAGATTAAAACATTATGCGGGCTAAAATGTAATGTCAGGGCATGCTTCAGGCTTAAATGTCATGCAGGATACAGGCAAGAGGATTTTTTGAGGAGAAACAAGGAGTCATTTTCTGTTCATGCAAGACATGTTTTGGTTGAACCAGTTTCCTGTGGAACAAAACTTAGAGAATCTGTAGCTCCAAAATGTTTGTAATTAAAATTACTCACAAACGTGATTGTGGGCCACTGGAAATTTATAGGGTGTTTCAAGGCAGGTTTCAAATTAAGTTGCGCTCCAGACAGAGTTCTAAAAGAATAGGGAACTTACTAACCAAGAACAAAGTGCACTCCCCAAGCTTCTTTAAATGCAATGGATTAAGAAAAATAGCCAGGTTGAATGGGGTGTGTTTGCTCTAGGTCACAATGCGGAAAAATTCAGTTGCTGTTGCACAGAGATTAGATGCATTGTAAAGAAATAGCTTCTTGCAGGGTTTCTTTGGAAAAGTACACGTCTAATTGGCTCACCCACAATTGGCCTTAATTAGAATATGGTACCAATGGTACCTAGGGCCTGTAAGTTAAGTGCCCCTTGTGACTGCAGTACTGGTTGTGCCACCACAAGTGTGAAAACATGAAGCCCAGACTGCCATTGCAGGCTGGCAGAGCAGTTCACATACTGCTAACTCAACTTTGACATTTAAAGCCATGGAAAAGCCCAAATATAATATATATTCATTGAAAAAAACACAGAAATCAGGGACGTTATAGTTAGACATTAGCATTTACAACCATTAAAAATTCACTGAAACAAAATACAGGTTTCAGGGACATTATAGTTAGAAATTAGCATTTAAAAAATATAGGAAATTCACGGAAAAATACAAAGGTTACAGGGAAGTTACAGTTAGGCTGACATTTCACTCATACAAAACCAGAAGATTTCAGCAGTTCTAGTTAGCTGAGCTAACTATACCTCGTGCCCCCGCAATGCATTGCTTATGACCTCACATACTACATCACTCATGACCTGGCCAGTGACTTCACTGATGACATCTCAAATTACATCAGTGATGACATCATCCAGTGACAGTGAGTTTTAATAAATAGAACAACTACCTGACATAAGAAAAACTTTTGAAATGCTGTTTGATCAGGAGAAGAATGATTTCTCAGATACCCAAATCTTGGAGCAAATGGATATTAGAACGAATGAAAGACCGGACACCGGATTAAAAAGGAAGTCCCGGTTCTATCCCATCCTGTCACCTGGAAATAAAATTGATCTCTTCTCGGATGCTCTTAATAAAGAGCTGGATAAATTGATGAAAGTAAGAAATAACAGCAGGGAAAACCTAACAACTGAGGAAAGGAAAGCAATCAAATCACTCATGGAAAATGGAAAGATTACAATTAAACCCGCAGACAAAGGGGGAAATATTGTAATAATGGAAACTACTGACTATGTCAGGGAAGCCATGAGACAACTAAATGAACCACAAAATTACTCTAGACTAACGAGCAATCCAAGTGTGAGCATGCTAAAAGAACTCAAAGATCATCTAAATGAATGGCACTCGAAAGGATTGCTTAGCGATGAAGAGAAGACATTTTTAGATATTGACTTTCCAATGATGCCCTGCATCTACTTCTTACCAAAAATACATAAGACACTGATAGATCCTCCAGGCAGACCAATTGTCTCCTCATGCAGTTCCATATATGAGAACCTCTCAAGATATGTGGATACCTTCTTGTCTCCAATCGCTCAAAGTATGCCCTCCTACATCAAGGACACAGGGGAGTTCCTGAGAATCATTCAAGACGTAACATGGAATGATGAATACTTGTTAGTTACAATAGATGTAGTTTCACTCTATACATCGATTAGGCACAATGTAGGTATGGAGGCTTGTCAGTACTTCTTGAAACAGCGAAGCATCACAACCATGGAACACACAAACATGCTTTTAAAAATGATTCACATGTGCTTGTTAAACAACGTTTTTTTATTCAATCAAGAGCTATATAAGCAGGAATGTGGCACCGCCATGGGCATTTCTTTCTCACCAAATTACGCTAATACCACCATGGGGTGGTGGGAAAAGACAATTGCGTGGAACATAAATAACCAACTGGAACTTGATCGGATTATCTTATGGGTCCCGTATATAGATGACCTGTTTATAATCTGGCATGGATCGGACTCTGAATTTCGAAGCTACTTTTCTAAACTGAATGAAAATGAAGTAGGCTTACAATTTACATGCTCAACAAGTACTAAACAAATTGCTTTTCTTGATACAGAGATCTACATCTCAGAAGGAAAACTAGAGTCGACCCTATTCCGTAAAAAGACAGCCACCAATAGTGTGCTACATGGCCCCAGCTTCCATCCGAAAGCACTCTTGAAAAGCATTCCTTATGGTGAATATATCAGACTCAAAAGAAACTGTTCCAAACCTGATGATGCAGAAATGAAAATGAATGAAAGCAAGATGAGATTTAAATCAAGAGGATATGAAGACCGAGTCCTGAAAGACTGTAAAAAGAAGGCTGACAAGAAAACAAGAGCGGAACTATTGGTGGAAAAACCGAAAAAAACAATGGAAAAAGACCCGCCAAGATTCATAACCACATATAACAAAGAGAGTGGAATGATTGCTAACAAAATGAAGAAATACTTGCACCTTATATCTGGGGACCCGTATATAGGACAACTAGTTGGGAGACTACCACAAATAACTTACAAAAAAAATAAGTCTCTTCAAGATCTCCTAGTGAACAGCCATTTCCAAACAAAATTACAAACTAACTGGCTGATGGATCAACGCAAAGGATTTAAACCGTGTTCTACCTGCAAGGCATGTAAAATTGGAACTAGCAAGAAATGCATTGAGGAACCCAATGGCAAAATGATGCATATTGACCAACAGATCACCTGCACATCTAAAAATGTTGTATATGTCATTGAATGCAGATGTGGAAGTAAATATATAGGCAGTACGACCTGTATGTTAAAAAAGAGAATCCTGGAACACATCAGAGCTGTTAAAAACAAAAATATGTTCTATGCAACGTCAAAACATATAAATGCATGCCAAGATGGAGACTGGAGATCGATGAGGTTCTATGGACTGAAAATGCTTACGAAAACGGAAAGAGGTGGTGACACAGTTCGCAAACTGAGACAAATTGAGTCCCGCTTAATCATCCGTTTACGCACAAAAATACCGAGAGGCATGAACTTTGGGGAGGATCTCCATGTACATTTAGAGTGACTGTAATAATACCAGTTAAGACTTTCAAAATGCAATAGGGTACTACACCCAAAATAATTTGAAATTAATTGGGAACTATTCCATTTGATGAACTTTAAGGACTAAGTCTGCCCATATGATTTAAATATGTAGCGCTTGTTTACTAAAACGCAAAGAACATGACATACACCAGTCTTTCTTTTATGGTTTGGAACTTTTTGATAATAATGTGTTTAAACTACGTATCCCATAATGCCACCTAAGGCTAAGATGGGCCAGTATAAAAAGAAAAAGAGTGGAAGGACTAACTGACCGTGAGCAAAGCCTGTTGGGGCTGAAACGCGTTGGTGGGGTGAAGCTCTAATTAAAAAAGCTTTGAAAAAGTATCCCGGTTGTGCCGCTCCTTTTGTGCTAAAAAGTGATTTCAGGGTCTGGATCCGACCCCTGAGCCGAGCACACGCTGCTGAGCGCTCTCACTACCTGCTGGATCACATTGTCGTATTATATATATATATATATATATATATATATATATATATATATATATATATATATATATATATATATATATATATATATATATATATATATATATATATATATATATATATACGTTTATGGGTGTTAAATATATATATATATATATTTATATATATTTAACACTATATATATAGTTGAATCAGTAGGTGCGTGACTGACAATATATATGAGTGATTAGGTGTCTCAGTGAATGTATGGGTGAGTGACTGGTTGCGTGAATGTGTGTATCTGTCTGACATATGATGATTAAATGGGTGTATGAATGTGTTAATGGGTACGTGAATGGCTATGTGGGTAATTGGTTGTCTGACTACATTTATGTTTGTCTGGCTGTCTGTGTTTGTGGGTAAGTCAGTGGCTGTATGGGGTACTGTTGCATGTGTAAGACGTTGTATGGGTGAGTGAGTGTCTGTATGACTGTCGGTGATTGAGTGCATGTGCCAGTATGGGTGAGTAACTGAGTATGTGAAAGGCAGTATATGTGAGAGACGGGGTCAATGAGTGACTGTATACATGAGTGAGTAAATGTGAGAGTGGCTATATGGATGAGTACATGCTTCTGTCAGTGACTGTATACCTGAGTGAGTACGTGTTACTATTTGTATGATTAAGTAAGTGGGTGGGTGTGTAACTGTTTGGGTGAGTAAGTAGCTGTATGATTGACTGTAAGGATGAGTGTCTAAGTGTGAGTAGTTCTCTGGGTGGCTCACTTAGTGTGTGAACACCTGTATGCCTGTATGAGTGGATATGTCAATGGCTGTATTAGTGAGTAAGTAGGTCTATGGGTGGCAGTGTGGGTGAACGAGTGGAAGTGTGTTTAGATAAATGAATCAGTGAGTGGGTGTTTAAGTACTGCTATGGCTCTATGATTTGTTGTGTAAGAGTGGCAGTGGGTGTTTAAAAGATTCCATAGGGGTGTGAGTGGGTGCGTCAGAGATGATGTGGATGATGTAATCACTGATTAAATCAGTGATGTCATTTGAGAATGATGTCAAGAGTGATGTCACTGACCATGTCATGAGTGATGTAATATGTGAAGTCATAGGTAGCGCATTGCAGGGGTGCGAGTTGTAGTTACCCCAGCTAACTATAACGGCTGAATTTTTCTGGTTTGTACGAGTGAAATGTCAGCCTAAATATGACGTCCCTTTAACCTTTGTTTTTTTCGGTGAATTTCTAAGGTTTTTTTTTAAATGCTAATTTCCAACTATACTGTCCCTGAAATCTGTGTTTTTTTCAGTGAATTTCTATGGTTTTTAAAGAAGTAGTCTTGTTTCCAGAGTAGTAGAGAAAATGGGTGGGGCCTCCGACCAGCTCTCAGGAATTCTGCTGTGTAGGACTTACTGAAGGTACCAGGAGGGCTTCTTGACCCCAAGATCCCTCTGGAGCCAAGGTGACTTCATCCCACAACTAGTATTGCCCCAGGAGTCACGTTTGCATGAAGCCCCCATGGTCCCATCCGTCTCCTGCATCCTGAGGGAGCCGGCATTGTTTTTTTTTACCCCCAGGGAGCTGCTGACATGCAGCACCCTGGGGGTAAAAAGTAAAGTGCTCCACTATGAACAAGTGAGAGCAAAATACTCTTACTTGTTCAAAGTGGGGCACTATTTTGCTATGGGATGGCAGGAGCATTGCAGAAAACTGTAATGTCCCTGGGGTGGGCACCCTCGGTCATTGATGGAGCCGTCCCTGGGTGGTGGCGGTCCCCATGACCATTTATGGATCCATCAGGGAGGCTGCATGGCCCCCTTTTAACATGATTAAAGCCCAGGGGAGTTGGTGTCCCAGAGCTGTGTGTGGGGGCTCGAGTCCCCCACGCATCTTTTCAATGTAGCCCCGGGAGGTGGCAGTCCCCGAGGCTGCGGGGGGGGGCACCTAGCCCCCCGCATTTAATAAAATTTGCCCTGGGGAGATGGCAGTCCCCAGAGCACGGTGGGGGGCAGGAGCCCCCCATGCCTTTTTAAAAAAAAAAAGCTCTAGGATGGTGGTGGTTCCAGGGGCTGTGTGAGGGGGGCTTGAGCACCCCCACGCATCTTTTCAATGTAGCCCCAGGAAGGAGTAGTTTCTGTCCTGTAACTCCAGTTCTGTAGTAGGGGTATCTCTGTTATAGTCATAATCTAGTGAATAGTCCCGCCCATGTGCGTGGACCCCGGAGCAATCAAAAATAATCTCTTATAGTGTCAAAAAATGCAGAAAAGCATAGACACTTAAGAGAGAATTTAAAGACAGATAATGCAGCCTAAAAAGGCTACACTGTCCAGTACTTCAACTAGAAATTCCACCATAAAATCCACAAAACAGCAAAAGCCTGTACAGATTTCCCTTGCTTCACCAGCAAAATCCCTCAGGAATGATAGAGAGAAGAACCTGGACAGACAAGCCCCATAGGCTGCCATTATGTGGCTCAAAACAGGATACTGTGCCTTTAAGAGAATCTTCCAGAACCTTCTCCCAGTATCCCAGAATGCACAGCAGGTCCAACTTAGTTTCAGTTCTTTTTGAAGGCGTAACACGCCAGACCTGTAGCATTCCATAAAGGAATATGTCTCTCTCCACCGGGGAGGAGGGAAGGCGCTTATGACTATAACAGAGATACCCCTACTACAGAACTGGAGTTACAGGACAGAAACTACTCCTTCTGTAGTAGGGGATCTCTGTGTATAGTCATAATCTAGTGAATAGAATGGCAAGCCCATCCCCACACCAAAGCGGCGGTGGAGAAAAGAGAATTAACGCCACTACTGTGCGAACAGATTTCGCAGCGAAGCCTGCCCAACCTGAGCGTCTGCCCTGGCATCAGTGTCCAGGCAGTAATGCTTAGCAAAGGTATGAACCGACTTCCAAGTGGCCGCCTTGCAGATTTCTGCAATCGGAACATTACGGAGCAATGCTGTCGTGGCAGCCTTGCCCCTGGTGGAATGAGCCTTAGGCTTACCTCCTAAGGTCTTATTAGCTTTTTGGTAACACAGCTGTATGCAGGACACAATCCACCGAGAGATAGACTGCTTAGAGGTCGCAAGACCTGTCCTGACAGATCCATAATTGATGAACAATTGGTCTGACCTACGAATATCCCTGGTTTTATCCAGATAAAATTTCAGCACCCTCCGAACATCCAGGGAATGCAAAGACCTTTCCGCTGGAGACGAAGGATTCTGAAAAAACGTAGGTAAAGATATAGTCTGATTGATATGAAAATCAGAAGCAACCTTGGGAAGAAACTTAGGGTGAGTACGCATAACAACCTTAGCAGCATGAAATACAGTATAAGGTTCTTGGCAACACAACGCCTGAATTTCACTCACCCTGCGGGCCGATGTAATGGCCATGAGGAACGCCGCCTTCCAGGACAGGTGCTGCAACGAAGCCTTATGAATAGGTTCAAAAGGCTCCTTCATCAATCTGGACAGCACCACATTCAAGTCCCATGAAGGCGAAGGAAGCCTGACAGGAGGGAACACTTTCTTCAAGCCTTCCAAAAAATCTTTGATCACAGGGATCTGAAAGAAGGAAGTCTGTGAAGGGCATTTCCTGTAGGCAGTCAAAGCAGCCAGATGAACCTTAATGGAATGGACATTAAGTCCAGACTGCGCCAGATGTAGCAGATATGGAAGGATGACATCTTCCTTGCATGTCGTAGGGTCATAGTTCTTAGACTTGCACCAGATGCAAAACCTCTTCCACTTGTAAGCATAAGAAGTCCGAGTGGAAGGTCGCTTAGCCTCCTTCAGTATGTCCATACAATCCGCTGGGAGATTCAAATGGCCATATTGCACTATTTCAGGAGCCATGCCGCCAAACTCAAAGACGAGAGGTTGGGGTGCACCATCCGCCCCCGAACTTCGTGAGAAGGTCCGGCCTGCACGGCAGCTTCATGTGAGGAAGGAGAGACCGGTGAAGCAGGTCCGTGAACCACCACTGTCTGGGCCATTCCGGGGCAATCAGAATCATCTTCGCCCTGGATTGGGAGAGCTTGATGAGAACCGCTGGAATCAGGGGAATGGGTGGAAAAGCATACAGAAAGCTGTTCGACCAGTTGATCCATAACGCGTTCCCCAGCGTCCCTGGCTGGTAGTACCTGGAGGCGAAGTCTCGGCATTTGCTGTTTTCGGCGGTGGCGAACAGATCGATGTCTGGAGTGCCCCACCTTGCGAAGACTTCTCCTAGCACTTCGTCGTTTAGGACCCACTCGTGGTTTTCCTGAATCAGTCTGCTCAGCTCGTCTGCCTGAACATTCTGCACATCTGGCAGATGAGTGGCCGTTATCGAGAGTCCTCGGGCCAGAAGCCAGTGCCAGATCGCCTGCGCCTCCTGAGACAGAGTACTCGATCTCGAGCCCCCCTGCTTGTTGAGGTAATACATCGTGGTCGTATTGTCCGTTTGCACAAGCAGAGAGTCGGTCTGGAAGGACGGTTGAAAAGCCTTCAGCGCCAAGTGAACAGCCCTGAGTTCCAGGAAATTGATGTGGTACGTGGACTCCGAAGGGGACCACGTCCCTTGAATCTGCAGGTCTCCGGAGTGCGCTCCCCATCCCAGGAGAGAAGCATCCGTCACGATCGTCTGTGTGGGAATGTCCTTGTGGAAAGGAACCCCTCTGAGGAGATTCTCCGCCGAACACCACCACTTCAGAGACTGAAGAGCATGTAGAGACAGTCGTATCCTGGTGTCCCAAGATCCTCTCCTCTGGTCCCATTGATCTTCCAAGCACTCCTGCAGCGGTCTCATGTGCAGCCGCGCATGTGGCGTCAGGAAGATGCAAGAGGCCATCGATCCCAGCAGAGAAGACACCGTCCTCACTGTCGTGGATGGAGTGGACAGGAGAGCCTGAGCCTTCCGAAGGAGTAATAAACGTCGCTCTTCCGAAGGAGACACGCTTGCCGACAGTGTATTGATGGAGGCTCCCAAGTACTGTATGCACTGGACCGGAGTTGGAACAGACTTGGACATGTTGATGTGCAACCCCAGCTTGTTCAAGAGAACGCACGTCTTCTGGAAGTGCGCTTGAGCTTCCGAGAAGGAGGAGGCCTTGATCAACCAATCGTCCAGGTACGGATAGACAAACACCTTGTTCTTCCTCAGGTGTGCCGCTACCACTGCCATGCACTTCGAGAATGTCCTGGGCGCAGACTTCAGCCCGAACGGAAGTACCGTGTACTGATAGTGATTGGTGCCGACTTGAAATCGCAGGAACTTCCTGTGTTTGTGTGCAATGGGCACATGGAAGTATGCATCCTGTAGGTCTATGGCACAAAGCCAGTCTCCCCATTGCAGCTGAGGATAGATCTGATGCAACAACAGCATGCGAAACTTTTCTCTGCGAATCCATTTGTTCGCCTGTCGCAAGTCCAGAATGGGCCTGAACTCGTTCTTGTCCTTCTTGCGGACCAGAAAGAACCGAGAGTACAGACCTAGTCCTCTTTGAGACAGAGGTACATCCTCTATCGCCCTTTTCCTTAACAGGACGTCGGCCTCCGCCTGAAGCTCGCGCAGTTGATACTGCGAGCTGATCGGAGGAATCGACGGAGGAGGGCTGGTGAAACGAAGACTGTATCCATTGCAAACAATATTCAGCACCCACTTGTCCTGAGTAATTTTTCTCCACTCTGCCAGGAAAAATTGAATGCTTCCCCCCACCGGAGCGGGTAACGGACGAAGGGGAAGTAACTGCTCAGGGTCGAGACCCAGCCGGGCCCTTGGTCGTGGTAGAGGACTGCTGTGCACCTCTACCCCTCTGACATTTTTGGAAGGGTCTTCTGTACTGCTGCTGTTGTTGCTGCTGCTGATGTTGCCCAGAAGACTGTCCCCTTCCTCGACCCTGCGACCCAAAATGCCGTTGGAATTGGCGGAAGGGTTTCTTATCTTTGGGCTTCTCCAAGCCCACCGCCGTCAGGGTTTCCGCCTCGGCCTTCATCCTGGCCATCTCGTCATCTGCGTGTTTCCCGAAAAGGGTTTCCCCGGAAAACGGCAGATTTGCCACACGCTGTTGCGCCTCAGGTTTAAGTGACGTCAACCGAAGCCAAGCATGGCGCCTCTGATTGATACCGTGGCAGTATCCATGCGCGGCCAGCAGGGAGATATCCGCCGCGGCGCTAATGGCCTGGTTAGAAACCAGCATCCCTTCCTGGACGATCTCCATGAAATCCTCTCTCCGGTCGCGCGGAACGAGGTCCGCAAACCGTTCCATGGAGTCCCACAGTGCACGGTCGTATCGTCCCAACAACGCCGAGTCACTGGAGGCCTTCATCGTTGTAGAGGACGTCCCACACGCTTTTCGTCCAGCAGAGTCAATCCAGCGGCTCTCCTTATCGGGAGGCACGGTGGAGGCAGGAGAGGTGGCATGGAGCTTCCGAGCCGCCGTCACAATCACCGAATCCGGTGTCGGGTCCTTCCGCAAGAAAGCCGGGTCCGACTCAGGAGCCCTGTATTTCTTCACGAGCCTGGAAGGCGCATCTTTCACCACCGCCGGCGTGAGGAAGAGTTGTTCCGCCGGCTCAAGTAGTCCTGGCACCAAAGGCAGCAGGGGGCGAGACAGGTGTTTCTTATGTAATGTCTCAAAGATCACGGAAGTTGAGGGCGTAGGGGCCGTAACCTCGATCCCCAACTTCGCCGCCCCGCGCAGGAGAACCTCCTGGAACGTGCCAATATCATCAATCGGGGACACCCTCGTCTCCGGTGAATCTGACAACGTAGGTGAGTAGGAACGGGTCCCCGAGGCAGAACGAGACCTGGACCTATGCCTCCTATGTCGATGCCTGGATCTCAAGGAGGATCCGCGTCCACTCCTCGACCTGTCCCGTCTACCTGAGCGTGACCTCGATCTCTTGGGTCTGGGACGCTCCGCCGGCCTCCCCGGGTCGGACGTCTTGGGTTTAGGAGGAACCTTCGACTTAGGAGTCTTCTTCGGAGGTGTCGGGAGTTGGGGCATCGACACCGATCTCGGTGGAACCGGGGGAGGAGGGACAGTTGGAACCGGGGCCTGAGGCGCCGGTAGAGGAGGCAACGGAGGAGGGGTCGAAACCCTCGGAGGTGGGCCCTTAGGCAAAGGAGGCAAAGAAGGCGGTGCAGTAAGCTTCTTCGGGGTATACACCTCAGAGTATGCCGTTCCCGGCGAGCCACCATCCTGTCCTGACTGTGGGGAGCCCCCCACAGTCCTGGGCCTGTCCTTACGACCTCCTGACGTCGACGAGCGGTGCTCAGACGTCGATCGTGGTTCTCTTGACGGCGAGCGGCCCTTCGGCGTCGACCGTTTCACACTCCTCGGCGTCGACCGGCTTCTCCGCCTCGACGTCGACCCCGACCAGATGGACGAACCTCTAAATCTCGACGACGGGCGATGACGCCTCGACGGCGACCTCGACCGCCTCGACGTCGACCTCTTCGAACGCCTCGACGTCAACCTCTTCGATCGTCTCGACGTCGACCTCTTCGAACGCCTCGACGTCGACCTCTTCGAACGCCTCGACGTCGACTTCTTCGGCGCCGGAGACCTCCTCCGTCTCGACGGCGACCTTGACGACGAGGATCCCCTCGACGACGACGATGTCCTTGTCTTCGACGGCGAACGGCGGTGTCGCCTCGACGGCGAGCGCCGACGCCGGGCCCTCCGATGCCGTCCACTCGACGCCGACGGCGACGACGAGGAGATCGACACCGGATTCGACGGCGGCCTGTAAACGTCCCTCGACGTCGACGGGCGACGTTTTCTCGACCCAGAGCCCTGGGGAGACCGGGAACTGGCCGTGGACCTTCCTCTCGACGTCGTGGTCATAGCAACTGAACCAGACGGAGACCTTGGACGTTTGCTGGACTTCCTGCCCCTGGGGAGCCCCCCAGAGGCCTCAGCATGGGCAGCAGAAGCCCCTCCAGACCCACCTTGAGCCTTCAGTCTTCTTTCTTCAAGTCCCTGAAGTCTGATTTTTCTCCTGTCCTTCAGGGTCCTGCCAGAGAAGCCTCTACATATCACACAATCCTCTGGGATGTGGGAAGAGGGAAGGCAGAGGATACACACCTCATGGGGGTCAGACTTGGCCTTCTTCCTGGAGCACTCTGGGCATTTATCAAATAATGCAGGCATTATGAACAGCCAAAGAGAGCAGAAATCCAAAAAGAAAGTCACCAAAGTACTTGAAAAGTACACAAAATCGAAATTAGTGAAAAACACCAACAAAACCCTTGAAAAGGGAGAGCTCAATGCTCCAGGGTCCTGCTTGCAGGAGCCGGAAAAAAGAACTGAAACTAAGTTGGACCTGCTGTGCATTCTGGGATACTGGGAGAAGGTTCTGGAAGATTCTCTTAAAGGCACAGTATCCTGTTTTGAGTCACATAATGGCAGCCTATAGGGCTTGTCTGTCCAGGTTCTTCTCTCTATCATTCCTGAGGGATTTTGCTGGTGAAGCAAGGGAAATCTGTACAGGCTTTTGCTGTTTTGTGGATTTTATGGTGGAATTTCTAGTTGAAGTACTGGACAGTGTAGCCTTTTTAGGCTGCATTATCTGTCTTTAAATTCTCTCTTAAGTGTCTATGCTTTTCTGCATTTTTTGACACTATAAGAGATTATTTTTGATTGCTCCGGGGTCCACGCACATGGGCGGGACTATTCACTAGATTATGACTATACACAGAGATCCCCTACTACAGAACTTGGTGGTCCCCGGGTCTGTAGGGGGCCACATTGCCCTCGCATTATACAAAATTAGTCCCAAAAGGTGGCGGTCCCTGGGGTATGTGGGTGGGGCAGGAGCCCCAGATGCTTTATTTTAATTTAAAAAGCCTCAGGGAGGTGGCAGTCCCCGGGCTGCGTGGGGGAGGACAAGTGCCCCCCCACGCCTTTATCTTCTTTTTTTTTTACTCTGGGGAGGTGGCGGTCCTCGGGGTTGCCGGGGTCCCCATATATATGTCACCCATAAGGCAAACCTAATAACCAGCTCCAAGGCATGGTGCTGTATATTAAAAAAAATAGGGCATGTTTATTTTTACATGTCCTGACAGTAATAACCCATCATTATTGAGTTTTTACGGTAGAAAGGCCAGTGACCCCATTAATGAGTGCACGGTTACATGCTAAAAACTCAGCAATGCTAATTTCTGAAAGGTATCAGAAAATATGATACTTCAAGGTATCAAAAAATCATTGCATTAAACCCGACTTGTTGCTCATGTCAAATTTAACATAACTTTTTGGCAAATGGCATATCTAAAAAGTTTCGACTTTGTTGCCCAAAAGTTTCCAGCAACCTTTTATGGTTGCACACAAGCTGTTGTTCTGTGGAACCATCCTCAAGGAAAAGTTATCCCCAGCCCCCACTAGAGAAGGTGACTCCAAGGGTAAGTTGGCTTACTCCCTGTTACAGCTACAGCGCCATAAAACCTAAAGAAGCCTGTCTTGGTGAGTTGAGAACCAAGAACGATTGACCATCGTTAACTGCAGAATTTCAGCCTGGGAGACCAAGCCCTGATCTTCAAAAGTTGTAACCAAGTCTGCTGGACCGAGGAGAGTCATTGAAGTGGAGTTTGGTTGCCCAGCATTAAAGTTACTGCAAGTTAAAGGGAACCGCTGATTTTGCTGTAACCAGAGACCGGTAGACTAGAGGCAACTGGTTTTTGCCTGGACTTTTAGAGACATGGTCCCTGAGGCCAAAGCCACCCCTTTGTGTTTGTGGACTGAAGGGTTGCTACAGGAAGACCACTGACACCAGCTCAGCATCCCTGAGTGGAAACATCCATAGCAACGCGGGCATTACCCCGCACTGCTATTACAACGCTGCTATTACAACGCAAGTCGTTACAACGACTTGCGCTGGAGGGCGCTGTAGGATAGGGAATAGTTTAATTTTCTTTCCAACACCTTCCCTACTGTCAACGTGGGCTGGAGTTGGAATAGAAAATTAAACTATTCCACTATCCAGCGCCCCACAACGCAAGTCGTTGTAACGACTTGCATTGTAAAAACTGCGTTGTAATGGCATGCGGGGTAAAAACCCGCGTTGTAATGCCGTACAACCTCCCTGAGCATCTTCAGCATCTTGTATTCCTTGCATCAGGACTGATCCATTGAGTCTTATGGCAGGTTGCCCAAAGACCCTGGAACTGGACTGGAGACTGCTTTCCTTTTCCGGTAGGTGCTCAACTGGACCTTGCAGTCCCTGTGACTGGCTCCCGGCTAATGCTGGTCACCACAAGAGTGAACTTATAAACATTTTCAAGTTATATGTTGTGGCTAATCCTAAACCCTAGGTCCCAATGGATTGCAAAGATTTATTGTGATAAGTGAAAAGCTGAGATTTATTATTTATTTACAAATTCATATCTCCGTAACTTTGAGGTGCATTTTCGTCACTGAGATGTCTACTGAAAGATAAAAATATAACCCAATTTTATACATCGGTGGTGGATTTTTATTGTGTGATATTTTCCACATTTTCAACTGGTACTTCTAAATGCTTTATACATGTCCCTTTGATCAACCCTGACTGCTACGAGTCACAGCTACCCAGGACAGAGCTAACGTTCTGTAAACTAACCTGACTGGATCTGATATGGAATTGTGGCTTTATTACACGGTAAGGTCACACACCCACACCATATAATAAACCACTTTCCTCACATGAATGAACAATTTTTTTTTTGTCTCACAGTTATCAAGAAAGGGGTTTGCGGTAATGCTTGAGGTGCATTGGCAGATCCAGTCTCCGAGAGTCGATGCTAGAAGAGCAGGAAGCTACATGAGTTTCAGGAGAATTTTTTTTTTTCGGGGGGGGGGCATTTTATGACCCACAGGGTCCATATTGTTGTGGGTCTTCGGTTGTAGTGGGTCTTTGGATGAGTATCTCATTGAACTTGAGCCAATGGAGAGCTTCTGTAAGACTTTATGGAATCATTTGTACTGCTTTACGTGATCATTTCAATGCATTTTGAAGGGATTGTCTTTTTTCTCAGGTGCAGGTATTTCTTTCTGAAAGTGCTTTTCATTAATCCTGTTAATTGGTGATTAGTGTCTGAGTGATAGGTCGAATTTCAAGAATAGAGGAAATCCATGCTCATGACATGATGCATTTTAGCATAAAGCATTCTGGGAGACAACAAAGGGATGAGCTGATGCTTAGATGAACAGAGCTGCACAAGTCTCTACGACTGGGTAATAACAAGGGGTTGGAACAGGTAATAGAGAGATTGGTAAGAACGCCGAGGGTAGGTATAGGTGGCAGTATGGTTATCACTGCAATCAGACAGTGTTTTGGTATTTACCCAAGGAACAGGGCAATGTACCTATGCATGTTGGTTTTGCTCACAGCACATTCAAATCAAAGAGATGGTGAGACGTGTTGGAAGTGGGAATCATAGGTACGCTAAAGCTTTTGAATAGTATTGTGACCTGTTCCTTAGGGTTTATGCATCTTTCACCACTGTAATGCAGGCAGACATTGAGGGCCCGATTCACAAAAGTAAACTGAGACTAAAGTCGAACTTTCCGACTTTCTGTATTCACAAAGGGCATTCATGAGTAGTAAATGCCCTTTGTGAATACCGAAAGTCATAAAGTTAGACTTTCGTCTTATTTTACCTTTGTGAATCGGGCCCTGTGTGTTGACTCAGATACTTTGTCACATCCCCATATGGAGGTTCCTATTCAATTTGAAAAGGTTTTGCGGTGTGGCCGGTGCCAAATCTCCTAGCGGAACAGGGTCTGATACATGTATACATGTATGACAGGCAGTGACTGTCACATGGCAGAGGTATCTAACCACTTGCATGGGCCATGCAGCTTTATGTAAGTGCTTGGCTACTTTGTTTAATCCTACTTATAATTTGTCAAATGCCATATGTAGGGTCCGGCAGGACACGTTCTGGTGTTTGGTAGGCTATGATATTCCCAGCCACTCCCTTGAGGGATGGGCACACTTGCACTTCCACCCATCCATCACGGGTGTCACGAGTGACGTGGCCCGACAATAAAAGGGCCCGGGTGCACATGCTCGTGGCCAGTTACTGTACTGTACCACCTGGTGTCTGTTATTCCCACCATGCAGGCCTGAGGCCCGACAATACAATGGTGACGAGGCAGGTCTGACCCCCACATTCCCGCCGCACAGCCCTTCATTCATCTCTTATGAGGAGGAAATGAGCCAGAGGACACAACGTCCCCCACAGTGTAGCCTCCAGACACCGACGAAGGCGGAAAGGATCGGGCTAGACACCATGATGCAGCCCTCTTCCTTCAAGGAGGAGTGAACGGAGACTGGCCGTCTCCTGCCCCATCGATTCTGGTGAGAGCGAGCGTTCCCCGGCTATGGCAGCAATGTGCCTGCTGCGGCATTCAGGCTGTCACTGCTGGCATCCAGAGGCCATGTGACCCTCACCGGGTGGCAACAAGGGGACTGTCCCACCCCTTCTGAGCAGGATGCTATACAGCCTGCTGAGATCCCCGCCTCTCTGACTCTGACTGTGTGAGTGTGTGGCGGAGGCTGGCTTAGAGAAGCAGCGCGTCCCGGTAACACGACATGAGACCACGCTCCCTGGTCCGTCTCCTGCAGGGAACAGGAGGGCTGCCGCGGCCCTCCAGGGCATGAAGCGGTGCAACGGAGTAGACACTGTTGCTGTGGGGATCGGAGGTCAGTGCCTACGACACCATCCAGCTGCCACCTCACCACACTGCACAGGAAGGTAATTAGGGTGGTGAAATCATGCAGCATGACATTGGAGGAGTGGCAGCGCTCCCGTGACTTGCCCCCACACCAAGGCCCAGGTGTTAAAGTGAAAAAACACACAGCTGAAAAGCCCTAACACTGTCCCCGTACCAACATCTCCAGCACTGCTGCAATCAGCAGAGCGGTCTCATGCCTGAGATAAGTGGTGATCGCAGAGCCTCCTAGAGGACGCTGAGAGGCTCCCGCATCACATGACCACTTGCCCGCAGACTAAGTGTGGCGCGTAGCACCTGGAAGGGAGAGGAGCACATGGAAATGATGCACCCAGGTGCACCAAGACATCGGGTGACAGCCATCAGGCCGTGCCTCTACATAATGTGGCACCCATAAGCTACTGCAGCCGGCTGTCAGCACACAGTACCGCTCCCGCAACCTCACCTCACCTGGCATGCTGTGCAACGCATCGTGCTTGAGATGTCCCTGCAACCATAGCGCATGGCCTTGCAGAGTGAGGGAAACTGCTGTAGTCTGTAATCTACCGCCTGCAATTACACCCGGCCACACGAGGGAGGAGTCAGCCAGCACCTTGTGCCTCCATCTGAGTAAGTAGACCCTCCTTCTTACATTGCCAGTCCCGAAAAGGCCCGTCTGCCTTCTGGCCTTTTTTTTAGGTTTCGCCTATGCAGCGCGCCTGCACTGCAAAGGCAAAAAGACCTTTTGGGATCGCTTTGGCTTTTCAGCCAAGCATGTGCACGCGTTCCATTGCCTTCAATGGCAATGCGTGCATATCAGGAGATTCACTTGCGGGAGCGAGCGCTGCCATATGGCAGCAATTATCGCTCCCGCACGTGAATCTCGCATCCCCCCTCCTCCCCCCTCACATCTGTTTCTCATTATGACCATTTGTTTATAATTAGCGCGTTCGCTTCCCTGCCTCGCTCACCCCCCGCTCCTCTCTCATTTTGTCTAGCTTTTGCCGGTTCGTGCATCAGCTGCATTCCATACATTGGGCACGCACCACTCCCGGGCTTATTTTATTCCTCTTCCCTTCACCTCGTTGGGCAGCGCGTGGGCTTTATTTATTCTAAAAAGTGCCCTGTTGTTCTTTTGTGTTTGCTCAAAGTTGGCTGTCATCTGAACTTTACGGCCACCCTATCATCAGTCACCATCTATGGGAAGATAAGCAGAGGAAACGCTATCTGAAAACAGTTAGCAGGATGAGCAGAGGATGTGTCCCCGTGAAGGGTACCAGCGCGCGCGCAGATATTGCTAGCTGGGAATAACAAAGACTTCTACGCAGAACCCGCTCCAGAACAAAATACTTCTGTTTATCTGAAGTTTAAACACAAAGAAGAGCTGAGGGAATATCTCCCCATGGCTCTCTTGTCTGGCCCCTGGGCCCTGCTGCTCTGACCTTGTCTATTGAAATAGGCGGCCTTCAGCATTTGGGGTAAAGCATTCTGACTGGAGCTGACCACTGGCGGCGCTTGGCTCGTGCTGATCGTTGTGGTATTGTTTTAACAATCAGCCCGGTCTTATCTGATTGGTGTGAGACCGCACATTTACACGGCACAGCATCAGAGGCCCCTTAATTCCGCACCAATGTGACGAACTAATGAGTTGTGATTCTGCTACCTGAAAATGTACTCTAGCTGGGTGGCCCCTGAGAAGGGCCAAAGGAATGCACGGGCGTCTCAGAGTAAATGTTCTCGAAATGAAAGCCACTCACTCGATTTACATCTCTCCCACATCTTGTTTTCAAATTTGCATTTACTGATCACATCTGCGTCTGACATTAAGTCATTTCTGACTTACAAAAACTAAGCATCCCTCGCCATGCATAATTAAACAGCCGCGCTTGTTTTATAATCCGGTAAAACAGCATGCATCCGTACACTTCTAATAGGTCATACTCTTTGCAAAAACATACTTTCTCAATCTACTCTGAAGGGGTAATAAGCCTTTTAAACACCTGGCCTCGACCTCAGTCCCACGTCAATTGTCTGACAGTTACATTTAAAATCAAACACTGCATGACTTGTATGGCATGTATAAGTTGGCGCTTTGTAGCGCCTAAGTGAAGAGAAGTGTGCCTCTGGTTATGTGTTTCTAGGAGTCGAGCTATATGGTTTGAAAGATGTCCATAAAGTTGAGCCCGATCGGGGGGAGACATGGTGCCCAGAAACGGGAGCCCATTTGGGGTGGTGGTGCCTGAAGGAAGCAGTGTTGCTGGGCACCGCCCAGTGGTAGTAGAGTGAATGGGCGGATCGGTGCCAATATCAGTGTCGGGAAATTAATAAACCTACC
The DNA here is from genome assembly GCF_964261635.1 of Lissotriton helveticus. Taxonomy (NCBI): domain Eukaryota; kingdom Metazoa; phylum Chordata; class Amphibia; order Caudata; family Salamandridae; genus Lissotriton; species Lissotriton helveticus. Next base: position 1,288,801,231 of record NC_136061.1, read on the forward strand.
AGGCTTCTGTAAACCAGGAGAGACACAGCTTTTAAGAGACGACTTTAAACAGCCGGCTGTCCACAGATACCCGAGCACCACCAACACAGCTGCACGACCAGCACGTACACAATGAGAGGTCAGTTCCTCGTGAGCGTCCCTTAGATTTAATACTGCAAAAATTCAACATTTACACACATTATTTACACGTGGAAATCATTTACATGTTTTGTTATAAAAATCATGTCCAAATAAAAGTAACACATTCCAAAGTGAGCTCAGCCTAATATTTGCCAAAAAGTGTGAATATTTTCTGTGAAGCAGGCAGCTGCACACAAAGAGCCGGTAAGACAGCTCAGTGGGTTCTTGCCTCTGCTGTAGATAGATCTAGCTGCACTTCACAGATTTGAATCCAGGGGAAGCTAACTCAGCCCTTTTTACTACCAAGGTCGGGAAAATGAGAGCGATCGAGTTTAGTATTAGCTCTGTCAAGCCTGAAGCAGCACGCATTACAGAGCACCGTTTGCAGTGGTGGCCATTGGACCCTGGCAGCCATTACTGCAGTGGTGTAGGCTGACAGAGCCGAAGCCTAGAGATCTTTACAGCCCACTATACATTTCTCCGTCAATGTATAGGCCCTCCTTTACTTATGCTATTGTGAATTTTTCAGAATGCTCACGCTGATGTATCTGACCAATCACCAGGCAGCACTCCTGGCAGGAGATGATAGGCCTTACAAACACGACCCCTACCACAAAAGTGGCCTGCAGAAAAATAAAGACATTGCAGACCGGCCAGTTCCTTTGCCAGTTTGTATGACACAGGCTATCAGAAACATTTGCTTGCTCAGGCTGTACGACTTGGTGTCTTGCTTGTTGGCCTGTTCTGTTACATCTCTCTGATGCTTTGATACTTCACCTTAGGCTGCCCCACAGCAACTCCCAGTGGCCTGTGCTAATTCATCTCTATAGGATAATTCCACACCTCGAAGTAGGCTGAAAACTTAATCTCTCCATAGGCTGTGCTGCTTCTTCAGTCTGTAGGCTGCAATACTTCATGTCGGGTCGATGTAGGTTGCAATACTTCATGTCGAGTTGATGTAGGTAGCAATACTTCATCCCTCTCCCGGGAGCAATACTTCATCTCTCTGTGGGCTGCAATACTTCATCTCTCTGTGGGCTGCAATACTTCATCTCTCTGTAGGCTGCAATACTTCATCAGTCTGTAGACTGCAATACTTCATCTCTCTCCCTGGAGCAATACTTAATCTCTCTGTAGGCTGCAATACTTCATCAGTCTGTAGGCTGCAAAACTTCATCTCTCTCCCTGGAGAAATACTTAATCTCTCTGTAGGCTGCAATACTTCATCTCTCTCCCTGGATCAATACTTCATCTTTCTATAGGGCTGCAATACAGGTGGCGCTGGACGAGCCAACTTCAGCCACTGACTAACTTCTCTGTGAGTGACAGCATTCTGCACATTTCACCAGGAGCTCATCCAAAATAGTTTCATTCAGTGCCAGGGACCACTTTAGCAATGTCTGCAATTGAGACCCCGAAAAATGTTTTTTTTAGCCAGTCATTAGGTCGAGTGTTGAGTGTATGGGCATGCTAATAGGGGATAATCTGCTGCATGGCTACATTTATAAGGTCCCATAGGCGAGACCTATTGGCTATGCCAATGCTTGTCTGCTACGCCAGCCTGAAAAGAAACACTACCGAGGCCTGCTGTAAGCACAAACGCTGCACTGCCACCTAGTGGTCATTGAGAAATATTGCACAACTCATGCAAAAGGACTGTTCACAACGAACCGGCCCACAGCACTGGAGAAGATGTATGCTTCTTGACACATTTGTCATCCATGGCACAAAGAGAAGAGACCAGCGAGTCAGCCCTCCCAGACAGCCTACAGGTAGAGCTCTTGGGTGACAGAGGGGCAGGTGCTGGAATGAAAGGAGCCAGCAGTGCCATGTGCTTGGAGGATCGACAACCACCAAGAAGCATAGGTTACAGCCTGTGACAAGGCACTAAAGCAAGGTGCAGCCACCGAGAGTCCAGGGGAGAAGACGCAGCGCAGCCCCATGAGACTGCATCCCAGAGGTTGATGGCGGTTAGACGTGTGCACAGCACGCACCCTGCGGACTGTCTAGCAGGCCGAAGTGGAGAAACTGAGTCCCTGCTGAGAACCAAGAAACCCCTAAGATACCTCTACTCTGAGAACTGCCCAGAGCCCACAAAAGACGCAAACATAATGAGCATGGCGCACACACCCCAGTGGCTGTCGAACGCCACCAAGGAAACTGTGTCATCTGCCCGGAGTGGCAAACGGCCATCACTGCAAGAGAGCCGGATAGACACAGCAGCCATGACCTGGAGAAGAGAAACTGAACACCCCAGCAGGGCCTCATTTCACTTGCTACCAGCGAAACTCAGAAACCCCTTAACACTGACCAGTGGTGCCCGTCAGTCTGCAAGGTCCCAAAGCAGCAAGCCGAACAGACAGCAACGTCACAAGGTACCCCTCCACACTAAGAGCATAAGAAAGACTGGTGCAGAGTGCGCACCACCAGAGGCTGGCCAACGCCACCACCAGAGAGGAGATCCCATCACTCGCTCCTGCTGGTGTACAGTCACAACCACAAGCTACAGCACAGGCACACCAAGTGCCAGGAGAGAATGCCCAAGAAGAAAACGGAGCCCACTAAGTCAGAGATGCGCAGAAGGCCACGTCAGCGAATCTGACAGCATGGTCAGGCGCCCGGGAGATAGAGACATCTCCATAAACATGCACTGCTGAACACAGCACAGAGAGCAACCACATCTCTACTACACCAGCGAAGCCCCGCAGTGGACCGAAGACAACACAGAGTGTCCTACCTCGCACTGCCTCAAGACGGAATCGTCGGTGACCCAAGACAGGCAAGAGAGGAGTTGCACACTCCATGTGGCACGCCACCACAGCAACATGTGCTCCAACGACAGGCGACATGTGGCTGGACGTCAAGTCGCACAGCAAGCAAGGAGCACGTCACACAAAGTGACAAGCATGCCAGAACGAAGGCAGAAGCAAGTGCCATGACGGCGCTGCCTCAAGGTCCAAGATCAACCCCCTAGAGGGAAGAAGAGTGGCAGCGCTGTCACCTAGAAGAACCGGATGAACATAGGTGCACTGAAAAAGGTCAACAAAAGGAGAAGCCCGAAGACTCGCACAGCAAGCCAAGAGCACACCCAGACACACCAGACAGCCACCAAGGCGGACCGAAGTCCCTGGACACAGCCTCATGGGAGAACCGAACATAAGCCGCAGCAAGCGCAAACCGCATCTATCCCCAACACTTCCCCAAGTGACCATCCATCCCTGAGCGTCGGCAGTCTAAGTTAAACGGCATCCCTGCTCCTGACCGCAGATACCACGGGTGAAGATCAGCACTGAGTGTTCTTCCTCACACCACCTCGAGATGGAGTCGGCAGTGGCCCCAAGACAGGCAAGAGAGGAGTCGCACACTCCACGTGGCGTGCCGCCAACGAAGATCAACCTCAGCAAGGCGGAGACACATGGCTGCTAAGTCCCTCCTGACATCCAACTCTCCCAACAAGTCACCACCACCTGTTACTCCGACTCACGATATGGCTGGCGACTGGCATCACGCCAGCCCTTATCACTTGCGTCAAACAACACCATCCCCAGAGTACCGATGAACTGGAGTCCTACACCGTTGCCACACTAGCCGACAAAAGAAACCAGAAGCTACCTGTGAACCTGGCCTACACCTGAACCACGTCAGCGAGAGCATGCCTTGGACAAGACTCATCCACCCTTGAGGGTGTGAGTGCGACTAAGTAACGGCTCCTGTGTGGTCCTGCAGCTGCCCCCAGTCGGCACACAAGCAGCCCCAGCGCAGCCCTCCTGCAATCCCGTAGCAACCCAGACAATGGGCCTCCCCAGGCGGGAGAGTGAGAAGAGACATTGCCCCACTGACAGGTTATCGGTTACAGCCAAATGGTTCAACAGAGACAATCGATCAGGCAACACCTCCATGATCTCTCCCCATGGACTCCATCCATGTTCATGGGGCAACCCACTATATGCACTGTAAGAATTCACCACAGACCATTCTCGACGTCAGCAGAGTGGAGCCACGCAAGACTGTAAGACACGTCACCACCAGTGAGCAGACGGTATGCAGCGGACGTCTCCAAGACAGATGTCATGTTCTAAACCCCTGAGGTTTAACTATGAGTGAACGCTGAGAGGGTCCTGCTGCAGGCAGAGTCACCAGCTCATGTCTGACGTCTTCCCGCCACCTGTCTCGTAAGGCTGATGGACCCTTTGGTGTTTAGTTGACTGTTTGTCCCCACAGGTTGGACTAATGTTTGTTGTTATTCTTCAATAAAGTTGGGGAGGAATTGATGGAGCAAGGTTTTGCACGTAAAGCGCCTTGCTTGGACTCAACCCTCTCAAAATAATAAGTAATGTATTAACCAACATGTTTCGTCTTATTAACAGTGCAAAACACGACATTTCTAGTAAGCTGGGGAAGCTTGCATGTGTGCTTTTCCTAACCGTAACTCAAAAGCATTAAAATAGCCGCCGCAAAGCGGGAACTTTTCTGCACATGCGTCTGTCGTACTCACATGACATGACATATTCTCTCTGCTTGGTGGGAAATTCTTGCTTCTGCGCACTAGAACTAAGATGGGTACTCTGTGTGTTAACGTGCTAACGCTTGCACTATTTCTTTTATTAAGTTGTCCGTTCTGCTTAATGACTAATGCCATAGTTAAAATAAAATAAAGGGAATAGAGTAGAGATAAGTGGTATACAGTGCATTCATTTATTTCTTGTTCTAAAACTGTTTTTCTTCTACTTTGCATGTATCGTACTTTAGGCCTGACATGTACTTCTGAACTCCATCTTTGCAGGAACTGCACCTGTGCAGAGAAGCTCAAATCCCTGAATCACTGACATTAAAACCCGACCAAGTCTTGACTTGCTAGAAGATGCGCCTGAGAGCATGAACTCTCAACCCCACAAGAGGAAGCTGGACTGTACAAACTTTAATACAATGTTAGTGATATTGATACATTCACTGTTGGGTGGAAAAAAAGTGCATGGGAAAATAAAATATTGGGCGGGAACATAAATCTGAATATTGAAGAGCATGACCTCATAACTGGTACGGTGTGATGACCTCTCCTCGTCTTTTGACCAATCAAATTGAGGGAATTCACACATTTGCAACATTGGGGGGTGGTACACTGCCCTGGAAAATGGTATATCTAAGGTAGGCTTAGCTAGTTAGTTTGTCCGACTTGTCCGAATAGCTGACCTGTCACTGACCAACGCACTCAATAGGCGATCGAGAGCAGAGGTGCTGGCGGAGCACTCTGTCAGAAGATTCGGGAGCAGAGGTGCTAGCAGAGCACTCTGTCAGAAGAATTGATAACCCAATCGGGGTTCTGGGAATGAGTTCGATAACCCAATCGGGGTTCCTGAGGGAGCAAATTCAATAACCCAATCGGGGTCCGACTGTTAGCTGCAGAGAGGGGTGTGACGCTGGCGTTGCACTTTAGCTGTGGGTGCCGGTCCTGACCTGCGGTGGTCCTGTCCTGATCCATTTTGGTCCGTACTTATCCTGATTCTGGTCTGCACCTGTTCTATCCTGTTGGCACCTGTACTATCGGGGGTCCTGTCCTTTATCCCAGCCCGTGGCCAGGGTTGGTCTTCACACCATTCTAGGTAAATATAAGGTTGCGTGGATATGTCATTGTGCTGTTTCCCTCTTCTTACCCTTCCAATGTTTCAATGCTTAAAGAACGTTTCATAATATTTCCACATCATCATGCTTTGATTTTATTCTTTCTAATTGATCAAGCCCTAATTAATCTAGTATGGACATTGACATATAAAGAATTACTTAGATAAAGCGTTTAAATCTTTCCCGAGTCTGTGGTTATTTTAATGAGTGCAAATGTTTATATTCTGCCTATTATTCTAACTCTCTTGATCCCTTAGGACTCTAGGTACCGGTGACAAGGATTGGTAAGTCAAATGGTATAGGTCCTAAAGTAAATATTACTGGTTTAAAGTATAGGTTTACCTGTTCAAAGTGTGTAGGTGTTTATGGGCCCAGGTGAGTATGGTAAAATCCTGAGCAGGTGAACCCACGCTCTATCAGAATGTAGTGTCCTGCAGGACACGTTCTAGTGTTTGGCAGGTTATGATATTCCCAGCCGCTCCCCTGAGGGCTAGGAACACTTGCATTTCCACCCATCCATCACGGGTGTCACGAGTGACGTGGCCCCGACAATAAAAGGGCCCGAGTGCACGTGCTTGTGGCCAGTTACTGTACTATACCACCTGGTGTCTGTGTCTGTTATTCCCACCTTGCTGGCCTGAGGCCAGGCACTACACCATTGTTTACTAAAGTAGGGTTCCAGAGACACTGGACACTTACGGAAAGGAGGACCCGATCGATACCTCTGGAAGTCTACCACAGGGCCAAATCATGCACATCAGATTCCTCCATGTGGTTAAATCCACTTCACCTAAAGCTGAGTAAGCCAGGATGCAGAAGCGCGTGACCTCACACCCAGCACTTCCTCAGTGAGCAGCCATTGCCTCATTCATCTTCACAGACCTCCCATGAACCCGCTAGTAAAGCTAAACGGGCACAGAGCGAAGCCGATTTCCCCTTTATCCTCTCTTCACTTTATTCTCCTGCAGTCGGCACTCAATGACGGCGAAAGAGCAGCTGGAAAGCAATGTATGTTGCGGAAATGGATCGTGGAGAAAGGTCAGGGACCCGGCTCGAGGGATCAGCCAATCCTCGCTGCGCGGATTAGGGCTGCCAGGTCTGTACCTGCCCCGAGAGCCACGTGCTACATCCAGGGTCAATAAACTATTATTCTAACAGCTTTTCACGGCCCACTGACCTCCAATTGATTGCCTGCAGCGCGGTTTTACTGCATGCAGGAAGCACAAATATAAAGAAAAGAGGAGGGAAAAAAAGACTAGGGAGCGGATGCGAGGCAACATGAAGACATTTATTAAAGGGCAGGAGAGAAGGCAGGGAAGAGAGAGTGAGAAGGAGGCAAGAAGAAAGAGCAAGGCAATTCAGAGAGAGATGACATCTCCAGAACAGTGCGGTAGAGAGGGCAGAGGGAGAGAGCTAGAGGGTAGACAGAGGAAGGGGGAGACAGGTATGGGAGGAAAGAAAGACAACAGGAAAACCGTGATAGGAAGCGTCAATGGAATAAACATTCTGGGGGAGGAGAGATGTAGTAGTATTGTGAAAGAGAGGGAATGCACAGATAATTATGGAAAAAGAAAAGGCTAAGAGGGGGGCATGGGTTTCTAGGGAATTGAAGATTAAAAGGGTACTGTCAGACTATATTCAGGTTCCCCTGGGTCATGCAGTGGGGGATGAGCAGTGGCGGTTTTACCATTAGGGCGTTTGGGCGTTGCCCCACCTATAATTATCAGGCAATTTATTCGAGCGGCGCGTTAATAAAAGTTTTATAAATTAACGCGCCGCTCGAATAAATTGCCCGATAATTATTGCCCTGCGGCCGTGGTGTGTGTCATGGACATGGACAGTATGCACTGTCTGACACTGGGTGGCGCTGGACTGACGGCACAGCAGGGTTTCTCCAGCTAGCAAACTATGTGGTTTTAAAAAAAACAACAGATTAGGGGTTTGCCTGCCTAATGCAACGTACCCCAGTGCTGAAAAAAAGAACGACGTTTTTTTAAGGCTCAGCCCAATCCTGATGCTACTCTCTTTAGAGAGCAGCTCTCTTCTAAAGAGAGCAGCATCAGGATTGGCTACTACTGTGTCTCGGCAAGTTGGCAGCCATCAGTCTAGGCGCCAACGGGACCCCAGAGCAGAGATGGTGCGGACCCGGTCAAGTGAAGACAAGGTAAGTTTTTTATTTTATTTATCCCCACCCCCTGGCCCCCACTGTGAGCGAGCCGTGACTGTCATCCACAGACTCACTGAGCCTGATAGGTTGAGGATTCTTGGTTGGGAAAGGTCCCAGATCCTCTTATGTGCACAGTGCACCATTTTCTACTTGTAACAGGCATTTTCTATTGGTCAATTCTTCGTATTTAAGCATATTGGGCGGCATACAGTATGGAAACCGCACTTGTCTAGATTACTTACTGTCATTTGCACATTGCACAATATAGAATGCACACGTCTGCAAATCACGGTTTTCATTTTGTACTTTGCCACATTATTTTATGTGCAGGCTTGAGACGCAGGTGACTGATTTCGTATTGCAACAGGAAATGTTTTCGGATTCACCTTTCAGTTTTATTTAACTTTTTATTTTATCATATTAATCTTTGTGCTGTGGTACTAATCTCTGGGTAGTAGGGGCCCTTTTGTGCGGAAAGCAATGACAAACTATTGGTGTTAATACTTGGCATTATGAAGTGTATTGATCCCCCATTGGGTCAAAAGTATTGATAAAAGTCTGTTTTGGTATACCGAAGACGTGACAGGACTGAGCCCCTGAAGGCAAGTTTCATGGAGTACTGTGCTGTAAAAATCACCCGGTATAATTCCGTTACCGCTCTCTGTGGCAATTGTTAGCACCCACTTCCCTGGTAATTAGGTTGGAATGGGGAATAACACACACACGGTTTTACCGCATCTGATTTAAGCACATTGTCATCAATAACAACCTCTTTCCCCTTGAGGAATGTGTGTGTTACGTTTGTGAGAGTCAATAATACTGCAGACTGTGGAATCGCGGGTATTAATGTCCTTTGCATTATTGCACTAAGGGAGGGCCCTTGCTAAAGTATAGGGCTTTGAGCGGGACTTGTTATTCCGTTGTGCCCCTCAATTTTCGGGGAGGGGGGGGGGGGGGGGGGTTCAGGTACGCGCGCTACGCCCGCCACTTTCAAATGTCACCAGCCGCCACTGGGGATGAGGTAATTTTGTCTGTCATGTCTTGGGGTCCGTCCTACTATGCCTCTGCAACCAGGGCCAGGTACAATCCCTTCCAACCTTGCCTCTCAGGGTTCTCAGGGGATAGTGTGGGGGTGCCTGAGCTCAGAGCTCAATGATCAACTGATGCAATAAAATGAATGTCCAGCCTAGTACTTATCTTGAAGAAAGGTGTATGCTTAAAGTACATTAATCCTGCAATTCCACACAATACTGCACACTACAGTAGTCATAAGTAAGTGATTATTTCTGGGTGCTATCTTTGGCAGGATCTGCCCTGCCTGCTCTGCTCTCTCTTTGCCTCTTCTCCCAGGTTTAGAGTTCCTGGTTCTCCGATCTCCCTGTTTTCCTAGGGGATTTCAGGAGTCGCGTGATTAAGGCTCAGGTGTAGCACAATCATTCCACTGATTATGTGCACTCAGTTTCTAGTCCTTTTGGTCCTACATATTTACAGTATGAGCAAGGCTCGCAGTTGCATCGTGGCCACCGAGCACCTGGAAGTGTCCCTGCATACTTGCATGTGCAGCGAGCCGATGGCAGTCTTCGGCGGAGTCTCCTAACTGTAGTGCACATAGCCGCAGTGGCACCATGCCCCCTCAGCCTTTAATATGGTTTCACAGCAGCCAATAGAGGCCTAGCAGTGACCTGCACTGCCAGATACCTCAAATCATAGAGAACTTGAAACTGAACTCAAGTGAGGTTGTTGGGATCACACTTTATACATAAATGGCAGACATGAGATGTGAATCCACAGCAATGTTGGAGTGGGAACAGCAATGCTGGACTGGGAGAGAAAATAGTCCTGGTCACCAAAGTAAAATTGGCACCATTAGTGAATATAAAAGTTTTAAAAATGGCCCATGTTTGCCAATTTGGGCATTCTGCAATTTTAAAGACACTCTATATATAAATGTTTTACAAGGTATGGAAGAGTACAAAGATATGTGCTTGTTGCATGTAATGTTGGAGGTACCGATTCACAAAGGATCTCTGCACTTGTGGCAGAAATCCCCATTATGGTTTCACATTGCGTGGGTTGCGCCTTGAGAGCAGGCACCCCGCCACGACTGAGGGTCCTTCACCACAAGGGCGGAGGCCCTTTGGGAATCAGGCCCTTTGTTTTTAATATCCAGGAACTCCACAGTAAAATAAAACAGCTCAACAGACCATAAAACAGGCCCAGACACAGCCATAAAAGCAGCCAGCACACCGACCTGTCAGACCAGCCTGTCTGGCAAGGCCTGATTACTCTACTGATTAGTCCGACCCTGATCCAATGTCTCAAACAGTCGATGGTAATTCTACTTTTAAGTGTTTTTCAGGGCTGTTCTCCGGGCCCTGCCTTTTGTAGAGTGATGCTTCTCATAGCACAATTGTCTCCATTTTGTAGCATCCACAACAGAAGAAGAAAGGGGGTGAGGTTTTTAACCTGGCTTTCATCTACACAACTGATGGAGGGATTAGAGAAAGTCAAGAGGAAGGCCCCAATAAAAGGTTTCCTCACTTCGGTCGGTCACTCAAAAATATATTTTATTGGCCAACAATTATAGCTCATAAAAATTAACTATGGCCATAAAACACACCTAAAGATTTAGAAAGAGTCTTCACTTTTCACAAGAGAGTCTGTAGTGCCAGCCCTTACCTGACCATTCACTGAATGGCAGTGTCCAGGAATACTACTCAGCAGATCCTTGCTGACCGAAAGGTCTCATAAAATATTTAACGAAGAACTCTCCTCTAACTTCAGTGTTTAGGTATCCAACCTTCAGCTGTAGGAATGTGAGCAATACACTTCCACTGCCTTGGAGCACAATACTCACCCGCCATATTGTGGAGGATCAGTCAAGCACAATCCAAAGCGGATCCCACTGGCCTCCATTGCTCTGTTTAACTCAGACACCCTGAATGTACAAACATACACTCTGGATGCCAGCATAAAGGACAGGGCAAGTGCATAGAAGTGCAACTGTGCACATGTGAGACAGTAGGTTTCCACTCCAGTAACAATAAACATCAAGCATTGGCAAAGCTAATAGGCTTCACCTATGCAAAAGTAATTGGCTTTGCCAATGACATTTAGCCAGAGTGTTCACCAGTGTGGCTGCTGTTCCGCATGGCTAAAAGTTCGTGGCATAGAGGATGGTGGCGTGTAGAGTCATAGAGTTAAATGGCGAAGAGTTGAGTAGAGTGTTGTAGAGCTGAGTGGCATAGAATGTTGTGCATTTGAGTGGCCTAGAGTGGAATCGCGTAGAGAGGCATACAGTGGAAGGCATAGAGTAGAGTGGAGTGGAATGGTGTAGACTGCATTGGTGTAGAGTGTTGCAGTGTTCAGTGGCATATAGTGCAGTGGCATAGAATTCAGTAGCGTACAATGCAGCATCATAGAATGCAGTGGCCTTGAGTGTAGTAGCGCCGAGTGAAGTATAGTAGAGTAGAGTGGCATAGAGTACAGTGGTGTAGAGTGGTACAGAATGGAGTGGAATAGAGAGGTGCAGAGTAGAGTATAGTGGCATACAGTGTAGTGGTATAGAGTGCAGTGGCATAGAATGGGGTGCTGCAGAGTGCAGTGTTGCAGAGTAGAGTGGAGTGATGCATAGAAGAGTGTCATAGAGTGCATTGGCATAGAATACCGTGTTACAGAGTAGAGTGTCAATAAGTACAGTGGAGTAGAGTGTCATAAATACATTGACGTACAGTGCAGTTGCGTAGAGTGGTGTAGAATAGAGTGTCATAGAGTGCAAGGGCACTGAAAACAGGGGTGCATAGTAGAGTGCAGTGACGTAGAGTAGAGTGGTGCAGAGTAGAGTAAAGTGCAGTGGTGTATAGTGGAGTAGAGTGATGTAGAGTAGAATGGACGGCAGTAGAGTGCATTGGCATAGTGTTCCAAAGTAGAGTGGCGTAAAGTGCAGTGGCATAGACTGAATTGTCATAGAGTGCAGTGGTGTAGAGTGGTGTAGAATGTATTGGCGTACAGTGCAGCAGTGAAGAGTACAGTGGTGCAGAGTAGCGTGCAGTGCCATAGAGTGCAGGGGCATCGAGTACAGTGGCATAGATAGAGCAGTGCAGAATAGAGTAGAGTGTAGTGGCGTAGACTGGCATACAGTGCAGTGTAGCGGTGTAGAGTAGTGGACTGGTGTAGAGTGCGTTAACAGAGTGTTGCAGAATATAGTGGTGAAGAGTGCAGCGGCATAGAATTTACTGGCGTACAATGCAGCATCATAGAATTAAGTGTCATAGATTCAAGTAGTGCATAGTAGAGTGTACTGGCATAGAGTGCAGTATTTCAGAGTGGAGTTGTGTAGAATAGAGTGGCATAGAGTGCAGATGCGTAGCATATTGTGGCCTATAGTGCAGTGGTGCAGAGTAGAGATGGGAGGCATATAGTAGAATGACAGAGTGTAGTGGCGTATAGGGCTGCAGAGTAAAGTGGTGCAGTTTAGAGTATAGTGGTGTAGAATGGAGTAGTGTATAGTGCAGTGTTGCAGAGTAGAGTGTCTAAGAGTGCAGTGGTGTAGAGTGATGTAGAAAGCAGTGCATAGAGAGCAGTGGCATATGCTACAATGGTACAGAGTACAGTGCAGAGGTGTCGAATGCCTTGGAGTACAGTGCAGGGGTATAGAGTGCAGTGGCAAAGAGTAGAGTGGTGTAGAGAGCAATGGCATAGAGTAGATTGTTTCAGAATATAATGAAGTAGCGTAGAGTGGAGTGATGCAGGGTAGAGTGAATTGGTGTGGAGGGGTGAAGGGAATTGTGCAGTGGCATAGAGTAAGGGTGTAAAGTGGTGTCAAGAACAGTGGCATAGAGTGCAGTGGTACAGAGTAGATTAGAGTGGGATGTGGTGTATTGACAAAGTGCAGTAGTGTAAAGTGCAGTGTTGCAGAACAGTGTACCCCCTGTATCCAGCAAGATTGTCACATAAATTGTCTCCCTTTGAAGTCAGAATAAGACAGGTAAACATCAAGCTCCCTCAGAAGACAGAGCCTGACTTTGACCTCTGTCTTTTAATGCACAGCAAATGTGAAAAGATAAGTACAACATTTACAGGCCTGTTTACTGAAAGGAGTACTGGGGGAAGAATACAAGGAGAGATAGTGTGAAAAGGATTTACTCATTCGGAGGGATTACTGAACCTGGACAGACTAAAAAAAATAAAGCCAGCAAATAGAAAACCAGAACATGTAGTTAAAACCCACAAAGCCAATGGTAAAGGAACAGGCAAGATGCATTCATAGGGAAGCTTTCAGAATGTCCCCAAGATATCTTTAGAAAACCAGACAGATGCACTGTCTGGTAGGGTTCGACCTAAAAATGTCTGGTCACAGTATTGATCCTTAAAATATGGTGTGCTGTCAGCACCACTCTGTCTAGTAAATCAAACGACAGGGATCCTCTGTGTTAAATTAACACATGCATGGTGGGCCCTTAGATGTCACAGGTCACCAGTTATAGTTATCTAAATTGACTACAACTTGTGCCTTAAGGTACCTATAATGTGCAGTGATATTATCAGTAATGTCACAGATCATGTCATGAGTGATGTAATATTTGGGGTAATTAGCAGTGCATCGCTAGGGCACATGGTATAGTTACTTTAGGTCTCGAGTTACAGTTAGGTGATATAAATATAACTGTTGAATTTCAGTGGTTTTGTTTGTTTAAAATGTTTTAACTGACATTTTCACCTAACTTAAAGGTCCTTTAACCTTTGTTTTGCCAGTGTATTTCTAAGTTTCTTTTAATGCAAAGTAAAATATTATTACAATACATAACTAGAACACCACTGTTGAAATAGGGTACGCAATGAGACAATCCACAAAGAAAATCCACAAACTCTAGAGATGGCAAAATAGTTTTTCCAAACCACGACTTCACTCTCCAACTCCCAGACTTGAATGCCCCAGAATCCAACATTTCAGAATGCCTCAATAAACAACATAGGAATGGTCTAATATCTTTTTAACAAGTAACATATACACTAAGATTCTAAAATGAACATGCTAAACAATAATGACACACATAACATCTTTCTTTCTTTATAATGAAAACTAAACAAAGAAACATTTTTGTTATTAACAAGGAGATGATCCAAAAACAAAACAAAAAAAAGCAAACTACGATAAGGAAAGCAAGAAATCAATAAGTAAAGCAATCTTTCAATTTGATTGGCATCTACCTTACTCTGCTGCACATGCTTAATCTTTCACCGTCCACACCTCCTGGTTTAAAAATCTCCACCTGTAAATCTTGGCCTCAGCCACTATCAATGTCACTAGGGAAATAACCAAAATCAAACCAATTGTTGTCACTCTCCGTATTACTTCCAACAGTCAATTTAACTTTTGTTTTTTTAAATTGAATTCTAGGTTTTTTTTAAAGGTAAATTAGGCCTTGCGTCTAACCCCAAGAGGCACATGGCCTTAGGCCAGGACCTGTACCCAACCCCCATCCTGCCCAGCTCCCTCTGTTCCTGAGCCATGGTCGGGGGGTTGAATGCAGGGCCTGGGTGTCATTTTATTAAGGCTTAATGACTTTGTCAAATTATCAGAATACATAAATATAAATAATAGGCCTATTGGCTTTATGAAGTGATAAGGATATCAACATACATAAAACACATGTATTGTCTTTGTTAAAAAATGACCAGTAATTACAATAAAATACATATATTAACAATCCAAACAGTGCTATATTTAAAATGTGATAGTCATTAAAAATGTTTAAAAAAGTGTAATTAATAATAAAAACACCAACATGTCTTTGGGCCTTTTTAAACATTTTTCAAAATGTAAAGTGCAGCCATAGTACACACCACAAGGGGGCTCTGTACTGTAGCTTAAGAGCATACAGCTCCAACTCCTTACCCAACCACACGCTGGACATGATTATGTCCACCCTCCTCCAAGTGAGAGAAGAACTCCACACCCTCAAAGAGTTACTCCTCACACACCCCAGACACCCCCTTCCCACCACCACTTCTCCACCTAACAACATATCCCCCTCACATCCTACTCACCCCCCACATTGGACCTCTATCCCCTCTCGCAATATCTCCAACCGCCCCCAACGCACTATCAATACTCTTTCGGACCTCCACATACACACCCTACTCCGCACATATGTCCCGGTTCGCCAAAACCTCTTAGCCACCACACACCTGTCCATTCCTACGATTCTCTCCAACCCCCTCAGGCACCCCACGCAAAACAACAGACCGTCCTCAACAACCTCACAAAAGTCCCCCTCACTCTAGATCCCTCCTCCTCCCTCTGCACCCCCAGACTCAAATGCACACTTCTCAACTGTAGATCGGCCCAAAGACACTCCTCGGAGGTCACTGATCTCATCATTACTTTGAACCTTGACCTAGCCATCCTAACTGAAACATGGTTAACTGAATCTCCTACTCCTATCATGGATATCCTAGTCCCCCCCAACTACTGCATCATTAGACTTGACAGGTCCAGCAAGACAGGCGGTGGAATCGCATGCATTTACAGGAGCAACCTTCAGTTAATAAAGTCACCGCCCCCTCTCTTACCTCCTGTGAATATATCTGCCTTGATGTCATCAGCGAAAACAAACCTGTATGTTCACTACACATCATCTACCACCCACCTGGGGACAACCTCACCTTCTCCCAACAACTCATGGACACAATCTCAACCAACTCAGGACGGCAAAACACACAAATTTTCCTTGGCGATTACAATCTTCACTGGAATGATTGCAGTGACGCAGTGGTAAATAGCCTCAAAAATTTCCTTAACGCTTTTGACCTCACCCAAATTTGCAACAGTCCGACCCATGACAAAGGCTCTATCCTCGACCTTATCATCTCCAAAGAAGGCACTTTTCAACTTGATTCAATCCAACCCTGTGACTGGTCAGATCACCATATTGTCACATTCTTCATCAATGAAAAAGTTAAACTTAACCCGGTCCAATCCTCCAAGCCCAAAGTTTGGAAAAGAGACCTGAAGAAACTCAATCCAAACTCTTTACCCACTAACAGCTGCAATCTCCTACTTCCCCCTACCGGCGTTACTGACGTTCAATACTTAACTGACCACTATCTCAACGCTATGACCTCAATAATCAATGAGGCTGCACCGATGCAACTGAAAGAGTCTCCACCAAGATCTCCAACCCTTGGTACGACGGGAGTCTCAATGAAGATAGACGGGCCATGCGAATGGCAGAGCGCACCTGGAGATCTGCTCCCTCGGCACTGCACCTAAAAATTCTGAAGAAAAAGAGAAACGCCTACTTCAGGAAAATAAAACGCTCAAAATCAGATTTCTTCAGACTCCGGCTCGACCAAGCAAAAAAACGTCCAAGAAAACTGTTTGAGCTAATCCGAACACAATCCAAGGAACAACCCCAATCAGTCGGCACTATGGGCGATGCACCTTCCTGTGAAGATTTCTCTGCTTTCTTTAACCAAAAAACTGACAACATAAGGAGCGATCTCCTCATTAACGCAAGCCTTTACTCCAAACCCCACTGCATAACACCCACTGAACCAAAAAACAATGCGACATGGTCATCCTTTGGCACTTACTCTGAAGAAGAAATTGACAGACTACTCAGCACCTTGAAACCATCCAATCACCTCACTGACCCTCTTCCTGCTAACGCTGTAAAAGACTTCACCCCTTTGCTCCTCCCACTCTGGACTAAAATTATCAACAGCTCACTTCAACAAGGAACCATCCCTGACTCCCTCAAAGTTGGACAAGTTACACCTTTACTAAAGAAACCAACAGCCGACCCCACTGATTTAAACAATTACCGTCCTATTACCAACATTCCCACTCTCGCCAAACTGTTGGAAAAATGCGTTCAACTACAATTGACAAAGCACATAGAACAGTTTGATCTCCTCAACCCTCATCAATCAGGCTTCCGAGCAGGGCACAGTACCGAAACTGCTATGACTCACAAAATTGACGACACCCTCCAAATTTTAGATCAAAACGATACCTGCCTCCTCATCCTTCTTGATCTCTCTTCAGCATTCAACACTGTTAAACATGAGAACTTACTCGAACTCTTAAACACAAGAATGGGTCTTTCTGGGACTGTTCTCCAGTTGTTCACTTCCTTTCTACACAACCGGTCTCAGAAATTCAAGAGCAACAACTTGATGTCCTCTCCAGTACCTGTATCGTTAGGTGTCCCCCAAGGATCCTCCCTATCCCCAACTTTGTTCAACCTAGTTATGGAACCTCTCACCACCTTGCTACAAGCATCCAATGTACACTTTCACATGTACGCCGATGACACCCAACTATATCTCAAACTACAATCCCCCAAAGACATTATGCTTCTGAACTCAACGATCAGAAGCACACAATCCTGGCTTGCCGATTAGCACCTCAAACTCAATGCTATGAAAACTGAGTTCCTTCTGATCTCACCTCCCGTGAAAATCTCTACCACTCAAACTTGGCTTAAGCACCTAACTGCACTCAATGTCCAACCGACCATCGTGGATTCAGCAAAATCTTTAGGCATAACACTTGACGCCAATCTCGACATGCAGCAGCATATCAGCAAGGCAACTAAGGGAGCGAACTTCCAAATAAATACCTTGAGGAAACTTAACCCTTCCTCCCAGCCAAAGACTTCCAAACTGCAGTACAAGCACTAGTCATCCCTCGCATAGACTACGGCAGCATCGCCCTCTGCAGTCTCCCCCTAACTACAACTGCACCCCTAAGAGCTTCGCTAAACGCGGCAGCGAGACTCATCACTGGATCTAAAAAACACTCACATATCTCCCCTGACTTTAAATCCCTGAACTGGCTGCCTTTTGAAGCCAGAATACATCTGAAAATTGCCTGCATGACGCACAAGGCTGTACACCTGAACTCACCCGGCTACCTCACTCAGAAGCTGACAATTTCCGGCGGCTCCAGAACCACCAGAAGCACAAACAATCTTCTGCTGAAGCCTCGAAGATTCCGGAAGGAAAAAACTTACAAACGCTCCTTCTCAGGAATGGCGCCTAGGATCTGGAACTCACTCCCTCCTAAAACCAGGCTCATCTCCTCCACTCTTCTTTTTAAGAAAGAAGTAAAAGCTATCCTCATGGCTAAATACACTTGAACTACTACTTTGGACCTTTTAAGACTCTGCGTCGATCTGTACTACTTGTTTGATCTCTTTGCACATTTGTATTACTTGTATTATCGACTTACCTGATTGTCCATGCTCCCTCTTATTTGTACTATTTGCATTGATGACCTACCTACCTAACTATGCTCCCTCGTGTACCTACCCTACCACTCACTTACCCATTGCCTTTGTAAAGCGCTCTGATATCTGCAAAGATCTTGTTCGCGCTATATAAAACTTTCAAAATAAAAATAAAAATAAAAACTAGGTGTGCTTTAAAATAATATGGTAAGCTTCCTTGAGGTCATGGATGTAATAACCCAGAAGACTTATTGAGTTTTTTAATGTTGCTGGGGGGCTGCTACACTCTGGGACGCTCCTTCAAGAAGCAATGAATAATAAATGAGCGCACCTACCTCTTATTTATTAATTATGTTTTATTATTTTTATTTTGGGTGTCCGGGTCACTCAAATCCTTATTTTTGCTTGGGGGCCCAAGCCCCTATGGCCCCACCAGTGCCAGCTTTAGTCTTTTAAAAAAAAGAATTATTGGGGAGGGGGTACGTTTGATCCCTTCCTTGAGCCTCTACACGCCTTGGGGGCCTCTTTCCTATGGCCGTTATTTATTAATTAGGGTGAGGAAGGACATGGGCCCCCCACCAAGGTTTTATAAGGGGAAGGAGGCAATACTGGCCCGATGATTCCATCCACTGGGTCCTTGGGTGCCCACCAGAGATACCCACAACACAAATTATAGTGGGTGTGAGGCAGAGGAGCCCTACAGCACGTGGCCCCCAACCCAAGCCTTTACAGGCACCAGGGAACCCATCCTGTGGGCAGAAAAACAGTGTGCCAGGGGTGTGCTCCCTGACACACAACAATGGAGCCAGCCCTGAGGGATGGGGTCCCTGGGACCTTTGGAGGCTTGGAGTGGGGAGTATTTGCTCACCCTTATTCCCTTTTCAAGAATTTCAGCCCAGGGGGAGGGAATACCTAGGGCCTTCAGAGACTTGGGGAGGGGATGTGTGTACCCCCTCCCCTTTCATTCTGTATCGGCCCAAGGGAGAGGCTCATGGAGGTGGACCACACCCCTTCCCTTTATTTAACAATCAGCACCAGGTGATAGGGTCCCCAGTGCCTCAGAGAGCCTCTGGGAGGGGAGCCTCACACAACCTTCCCCATAAACCATTTGTGCCACCTTCCCCAGGAGTTAATTTATTTCAAGCACCGGAGTCTGCGCTTTAAAAAAGAAAGCCCTCAATTTGCTTTGTGGATTCACAGCAAGTTTGCAGTAAAAAATGTTTTACTTGTTTTGGGACATGGAGGATCCCCCTGAACCCCCATACCAGATGTGAGGGAGCAGGGTATCCTTACCCTGCCACTACAGCCCTGAACCCTTGAAGTGAGCCTAACGGTTATCTGTCAGCCCAGCTGTGGTAATGTGGGAAGAATAGATACAGAGGGATGCATCTCATTGCAGATCCACTTGGAAACACTGATGCGCAATTCTTTCCTGAGGCATGACTTTGCATCACAGCCCGATGCATTCTCAATGCAGGCATTCATAGTGCAAAGGCCTCATTGAGGACATTGTTGACGACGACGCAGGATTCCACATCTCAAGCCCCGTAACTTCTCCGAAACCACCAGTTTACAGCCAGTCAGCTTCTTGAACCGCTGCTGCATGACTTATACTCGATGCAGGATCTCGCAACACTCCACAACCAGGGTTTAGGGTACTCTTGTTGTACAGCAAACCTAACTTTTCCCTGCATTTAAATTGCATATCTCTGTTTGTACTGATTTGATTTTTGTCATTTTGGTGTCAAATGATTTATTGCATTTTACTCTATTTTTTTAATTGGTGTTGTGTTTTTCTTGTGTTGTGTTTTCTCTTTATTACTGTTTGAAGTACTGCATAAATACTTTACACATTCCCTCTAGGTTAAGCCAGACTGCTTGTGCCAGACTACCAGAGGGGTAAGCACAGTTTAATTGTGATTTTCTTATGACTTCACCCGGACTGAAATTGTGGTTGTTGCTTGAGTAGGGGTTCACCCTTCTCAAACACTAACCCAATTTCCAACAAGTAGCAAATGAGGATTATGATTAGTTGAAAGTGTGTTGGTCAGACATATTTAGACTGGAATTTGGCATGTTTAAAATTTGCGAATGTGTGTGAATTTTGCTAAAAACTTGAGAGCAAAGTATATGTTTAATGATGAATGGATTATTTTTAAATTCAAGCCACTACTCACAAATAACTGATTTTAATAATCTGAATTTTCCATAAATTAACATAAAAAAAATTATTATTTATTTGTACTGGTGAAATGTGGATATTTGGCAGGCCATCTTTATTTGGATTTTCCCATAATCTTTATTTACAGTGTTATTAAGAACTACTAGTACTAATCAGGAAGTAATTGTTTCTAAAAAGCACTACCAGGACGATGCTCCTATTATGTGAAGAGGAACGTATGGGGCAGCCAAAACTTGTTATAGTGGACTCCTAATAAAACTTCAGTGTGTTCACTTCGAAGAGCTTAAGACCTAGACTTCATTTGAGTGCAAACATTTGCATATGACAGAATGGGGTGGTTCTGTTGTATTCAAATCCCACCCTTAATTTGGCAGATACCAGCGTGTGTCTGGAGAATGGTTATCTATCTATCTATCTATCTATCTATCTATCTATCTATCTATCTATCTATCTATCTGTATATTTATTTATTTATTTTCTCACAAATGTCACAAAGAACAGGAGCACTCAGCAGGTTCGTTATAACCCATTTATTAGTAATCAACAGGCAGGCGCATTTCAACAAAATGATTCTCTTTCTCAATGCCGTAAAAATGCCAGAGGCTGTGAACAGAATTATGGGTGTTGTATGTGGTGAAAATGCTTACTCAAGATTCACGAACGTGACAGGCACCACACCGGCTTTCACACAAGTAGGGCACACAATTTGAATTCTATTGGATTTCAACCAACCAATGAGAGATGAGGGGTACATCCTTTTTGCTTTCCAGAAAGTGCTTGCATTGGAGTTTGTGAGGGTCACTCAATCATCACTCTTTGTATCCCATTCAACTATGCATCTCCTATATGCAGTCTATGCAGAAAGAAACCCTTTTTTGTTACTTTTTCCCAGCATGATGAAGCCAATAAGATAATAATTGATGTGATAAACAGCATTGTGTGCAATACGTGAACTGCACTTTAGAATGTCTGTGTTTGCAAGCGTTAGCTCATTAAAGCCAGCCCTGTTGACTTTGCCAGTGTTTGTTTTATTTTACTACTCTCATTTCCTTCCACATATTTCTCTGTTAGATGCAGCATATGTCTATCTGATTTAATGAACTTATGGAGTGTAATTGAAAACACATACATAAAATATTTTGAGAAAAAAAGAATCGTCATTACAAAGTCAGAGAGATGATTTACAAAAATGTGTTTACCAGGAGAAAATTCTAGTAAATGACAGCTTAACTAATTTATTTATAGTAGCTAATGAAATCATCCTCAGGTTTTTTCGTTGCTGAAAATAAAACTTTCAGAATTATTCCTCTTCAGGAAAAGGTTCATTCTTTTCAAAGGATGTTTGTGAGAAATGTTACCCGAGGTGTAATTCCAAAGTATGTTAAAAAAGATCGCCAGATTAAGAAACGGAAAACGTCATGAAGTAGGGAAACCATTGTCTCCCAGCTTTAAAAAATTGAAGCAGTAAAGTAGAAAGAGGTACTAGTCAAAACCACTGAGCAACGCTTCAGTGTCATCCACTGGTGGTGGTAAGAGCATGGAAAACAGAGAGGGCGTGCCACACTTCTCAGTTTTGTCATGCTCAAAATGGTAACGCCTGTGAGACGTTGGCCTGGCATATGATGTCCACCATTCTAGTGGGCACCTTGCGCCAGTCCAAACGGCCCTTATTGATGGTAGGTTTAGAAAACCTTTATAGAAAGCTATCCTAGTGGTAGCTGTGGAGATCAGCCTTCAGGCTAAGTCTTGAAGGAATGTAAAGCAGCTTGTTTTACCAGTCTATAATGTCTTGAATGATCAAGTGAAAGAGCACCACACCAGGTATATATATAGAAATATATGTATTTATTCTAAACACAACCACTCTAGTCTCTTTATGAGGATTGAGGCAAAAGTAGAATACAAGAACTTAAACAGTACACAGTAAATTAGCACAGTATACGTCTTGCCCTAGGGGCCTCACAAACCATATACTAAGAAAGTGGTATAAGAACCACTTGAGGGGTAGAAGTTAGGCCTAGGCCCAGTAGAACTGCAGGGGCAACCAGGAACCACCAAGGTAGGGATGCAGGAGACCCACGGGGGACGCATACAGTGTCTAAACACAGCCGCGAATCACCATTGACTTCTATGGCGAAAGTTAAAGTTTAAGGACAATTAGGAGTGGACTACGGTTCAGTACTGGACACTTCGAGAGTCAAGACCCACGGGAGCACCGAAGTACTCGTGTTACCTCACCCAGGGAAGCCGGGTGCATAGGTGTCTTTTCGTGTTGGGTTTCGTTGTCGATTCCAATGTAGAGCTGCAAAGAAGTGCAGGCGACCAGGAGAAAAGTGTCTGGATGGATCCAAGGGTGGATCAGAGATCTGAAGAACTTGAAAGCAGAGGGGACAGAGTCTAGGTATCTAGCCAGTGACCAGGATGACGACAAGAAGATTGGACCCAACAAGCCTTGGCAACAGCAACCCATGCAAGATAACAAGATTGGCTTCGGTACAGACCAGCAAGGTCTGAGGGACTCTCCCTCTGCAGGGGAGTCAGGGCACGTCTGGAGCAACCAGTGAAGACCAAGTAACAAAGTTGATTCTTTCGTGGGGACCCACTAGCCAACAGACTAGGGAGCGCGAAGGTGCCCCAAGATGAAATGCTGAAAGCAGGCCCACAGAACATTTGTGGAGTGTAGGCCCACAATCTTCAATGCAAAAGGTGCTCAGGGATTGGACTTCAATTAGCCCAATGCACTACTTCAGGAAAGCTCAGGAAGTTGATGCACTAGCAAATGTGCAGGATGTCCAGGAGTTCAGGTCCCACGTCTCTTGTGATAGCTACAGGTCTCAGCTTCGCTGGGGACTCGTGTCAGCCTCGGAGAGGTCTATAAGTCTATGTCTTGTGTCACAGATTCTTCAGGATCTGGCGGGAGCCTCGAAAATGCAGACTGGCAAGATGCTTCTTTTGTGCCTGTTTGTTCAGGGGAGTCACTCCTTGACCCCAAGGGAGATTTCTTCCTTCTTCCAGTCGATATGGAATGTCGAAGGTGCAAGATTTATGTTTCAGAGTTTCATCCAGGGTAATCTAAAGTCGTAGTGACTGGGTTCTTATAATTATACCAAGTTTTGGGGTTGGACTGACTCTAGGGTCCCACCTATTGGAGCACCTGGGGAGGGGGTGGTTACACCCCTTTCCCTTTGTCCACTTTCGCACCAGACCTGAGGCTGAGTGCCCCAGCCACCGGTTTGACCTGGGAAATGTATGGGACACCTTGTGTGCCCCAGACAGTGTCTGAAAAGCATTCACTGAATGCAACCCACCCTGCCCCAATACACTAAAGCCTGTCTGGGGAGGTGCTGGCACCTTCCTGGACAGGAAACCTATTGTCCAGGCCTCCCGTGCCAGAGTTTTTTCCAGCAGCAGGAGGTCAGACTCATGTCTCTGGCAGCAGCATTCATTTTGTGATGCTGAGGCTCTTTTAAACTTCTACCAGGTTTACCAGTGTGTACATGTCTTATCCGTCTAGAAGGGTGGAATTCTACCCCCGCCGCCAGAACTGGCGGGGGGGGGGTAGGATTCCAAGTGTTTGCCACCAAACACGACATGTTTTGATAAAGCCATTCCAAAGTTAGCATTAACCACAAGGATTATAATGCACTTAAGAGTATATGGTGTGGCTATATCATAGAACAGCTACAAGGAAGGGATTCCGAAAGCTGCAGAGGGGTTCAGCTCATGCTAGGGCACCCTCTCACTTAAAACCAGGCACTCTGCCTTCAGGATTGTCAAGGCCGGCCATAGGAGTGACTTATAGGTTTATATGTGTATATATATATATATATATATAGGTAGATATAGGTATACTATATCTAAGTAAAGGGTGTTTATACCACCTTACCCAGGCTGCAAGTGCAGACCTGTGGTGCCATTTCGGAAGGCTTCCCAGGGGTGGCATAATGCATACTTCAGCCCCTGGTAGGCCTCTGGGGTACTTATGCCCTTGGTACCTAAGGTACCATATACTAGTGACTCACAAGGTTAACCCAGTAAGCAATCTGGAATGTACCTAATGTACAGGTAACCAATTTAGAGAGAGAACAGCTAGGCTGTGGTCCTGATTAGCAGGGCCACAGCCAGACTAAAGTCGATAAATCAGTGAAATAAAGCAAAAAGTGGGGGTAACCATAGGAAGCAGATCCTACTCTCCTACAACGCCATTTTTAAAAACACATTTTTTTTATTTTGTAATGCATACAAAAGGAATGAGTCCTGAAGGGCCAATATACACTCACACAATGACCAAAGACATCATATGGAAAAAGAAAGTGAAAACCTGCACATAAAACCCTGCTCCTGACGCAAACCAACTGCACACCGCCTCCCTCCTGCCCACTCCTATCCCAAAAAAGTCCGAAATTCATCCTGGATCATTGGTACTTCAGCGTGGATGTCATGTGGGAGGTAGTCATCGGTCACAGCAGCGACCTCTAGCTTGCTCCCTCCTATTCCTGGCATTTCCTTTGCGGCCCCAGGCCTCGGAGGAGGCAAACGATTATTCTTAACTGCCAGGTATGGGGAGGTCCTAGGCCACCCTTCTCCTGCTGTGTCATGCTTGGCCAGGCTTAGGCCTAAAAATAGTAAGGATTTTTCATACCTGTTACCGCTCAAATAGTTGGTTAAATGAAGAAGCATCAATGCAGGGTCCAGCGAGATTGACCAGGAGAGCATTAATTTGAGGCAGGCCATCACTCTACATCAGAATCCCTGGAACTAAAGCATATCCTGCGACTGCATGATTGCTGCCTGGAGGGCAGCGTTGTCCGTTGTGGAATTTTCAATCTGCCCACCCGAGATGGGGGAGTGCCCCACCCAGACTGGGTCTATTTGTTGAGTGTACTTTGTTTGATGTCCAGTGTGGCTTTATCCTAATCAATGGCTGACCCACCTGACTCCCTCCACATTCCCCAATGTGGGCGATGTGAGCAGTCAGAATCCGATGGCCCCATGAGACGTTGAGGAAAGAGGCCCTTCTCTGCTGGCCTGGAGTCAGTTAACAGGTGTATTAGTAAAGATGGGGAAAGACCCTGCCGCAAACTGCACCGGAGCATGGTATGGCCATCTCCACTGCAGGGGGACCTAATCCTTGACATAACACCCAAAGGGTAGCTCTACACTGGGGATTCCAGTGTCAGCACCTAAATGGGTACAATGCTGGTGACAAGTGAAGAGGATGAAGCAACATGGGGCAGTGCGCAATCCAGCCCCCTGGACCATTCCAACCAAAAGGCAGGGAGGCGCTCGCTGTAGTGGTATTTTCTGGGCCCTGTGGAATTTTCAGTGTCACTATCAGGCCCAATGAGGTGGGCGGCCCACCTCCACCCAGTCCTTGGAGCCACAGGGAGCCTCCTCGATCATTGTCAGTGCTCCCCGACCTCAGGGAAGGGATCAAGCCTTGTTGCATAAGGACCCAGGCAATGGAATATTATGAGGCAGCGATGGGCATAGGGACTCCGGGATAGGCCACATCAGGGCAAGGGTCCCATAGTACAGTGTGGCCATTCCCGGTCCCCGGGGTACAGCAGGCCCCACGCATGGCCCAAATCACTAGTGGGAGGTGCGATGAGGGGGGAAAGTATTGGAAGCCAATGGGGCTCTTCTAGCCCATATTCAAGGTAGAATGTCACTACAATACCCTGTGGCCCACCCCCCACTAACCTGCCAGAAACTGAGCTGGCAGATGGAGGCCAACTCGTCGCACGACCCATCCTCCTGGAGCGGGGAGTTGAGAGCCCAAAGGACTGGGCCAATGGAGATCAGAGGTGGGCTGGGCAGAAAAGGAGGGAGCTCTGATCCAGGCTCCCCGATCAATGGATACAAACCACAGGCCCTCACCGGCCACACTCAGCACACCGCAGGCTACCACCCAGGTCACACGGCTCCCCTCACCGGCCCACGAGGCCCAGCCACTGATCTAAAGGCCCAGTTGCAACCTTCAGTGCCTGAAACACCCAATGCACCCAGTATTGCTCAGGTAGGTCAGGCAGGCCTGGGGGCAGGATTCCAGCACCTCCTTGCCAAGATGGTGAAGGATGTTGGGCAGATGAAGAGTGACCACGCACAGCGCTTTCAAAATGTGGCCGCCATGCTGTGCTGCTAGCCACCCACCTCCATTTTTTTGTTATAACAAAAACATTTACATGCAGTTTTCACGAACCTATTACTAATAATCAAGTAAAAACAAACCTAGGGAGAAGGAAATACTTTTTTTTAAAGGCAGGTTTGTGGGAGATTAGATCTGGGAAAATGCACCTTTCCTAGAGAATTATCTGGAAAAAAAACAGTTTGTAGTAAACTTTTTCCATAACTGAAGGTGGGTGGCGTTGTTAAGGTTAAAAAACAGCACGTTTGCCAACTCAATCCAAATTTGAGAGTGAAGTTTGAACTATCCTACAATACCCCTTGTGAATAATTAGACTGGCGTGGGTGAGCAAGCAATTCATGTGTGGTCAGCTTACAGTTTCCAGTTTAATTTGGTCATGTGAAAAATTAAAAATGGGTGACTCTCAACGACAAATAGCATTAAGGCAACATGTCTCCGATCATCAATAAAAACAGGGATTCATGCTAAGAGTGAAAAACAAAGGGCCCCTTGAGCCACCGGAGCAGCACTTGTTTTGAAGCTCCAGAGGCGCAGTTTGCTGACCCATATTTCCAAGGCCATGCAAAGCTACTCTGCGTGGCTTTGCATGGCCTTGTAAATATGGTCCTCTTTCATGTAGTACTCTGTGTGAAAGGGCCATTCCATGGGTGTTGCTGTGGGTGTTATCATGCAACACTCGTTGAATCTGACGCATTCCCAGATTTATATGTTTTTGTAAACTTGGGAATGGGTCGGATTCCTACTCCTCCCCAAGGGAGGCATAAGGAAGGGACAAGTTGATCCTTCCGGCACAAAAACAATCATCCCTGCAATGCAGGCATCCTAGTACTATGGCACAAGGGTGCCTGCATTGGCGCATGGCGGCCCATTGTGCACCAGTGCAGGAGAAAAAAGCAGGAATGCACTGTATCTCATAGATATGGCGCATTCCTGCCCTCTTCTTTTGATGTTTGGCTGCAAAGCAAGATCCCTCGTGGCACCCACCTGTGCCGAAACCTTGTAAATGAAGCCTAAATTCTGTATGGATGTATATTTGGGCTAGCTGCTGCTACCCCTGGCTTGTCCTTTGGTACTCATGCCACTGCACTTGCTAGCTTGTCAGTAGCAAATAGGTTGTTGAGAGGAAAATGGTAGGACAAGGGGGCAATTTAATGATATTTAGGATTTAAAGGGTGTGTGTTCTTATTTCAGCTACCTAGAATTTTGATGAAATAACAACCATGATTTAATGGTGAGTATGCTGAAGGATATCATTTCTCTAAATGGAGCGATGACAGAAAGGTCTCTATAGGCTTCGTGCCTACCAGATCCTATGATAGCATTTGAATCTTCAAACTCTATAATATATTTGATTGATATATATATATATTCACTGAAAAAACCATAGGTTATAGACCATATATAGTTAGGAATTAGCATTTACAAAACCTTATTTTACTCACACAAAACCATTGAAATTCCATATATAGTTAGTTGCACTAACTATATATCGCGCACCCGCAATCCACTGCTGATGATGTCACATATTACATCATTCATGACATGGTCAGTGACATCACTGATGACATCACTGATGACATCATCTAGTGTCTGTGTGTTTTTGTAAAGTTTAAATACGTTTTACATATTGAAGAATGACTGGATGGATGGAAGACTGAGTGTGTGTGTGGCTGGCTGGGAGGTGTGTGACTCTGTGCATATCAATGTGTACTTGTATCAGTGATTGTATAAGAGAGTAAGTATGTGTTAGTATATGTGTGAAAAAGTATGGTGTTCTGTGTTTAACTGTATAGATGAGGAAATCGAAGTGTGATTGATTCTTCACAGGACTGACTAGGTGTATGAGTGCATATGATAGTGTTGTAATAATGAGTGACTGTATGTATGAGTGATTGTATGGGTGAATGAGTGAATGTGTGTGTAGACGTAGGAATCAGTGAGTGCGTATGTAGTAACTGGTATTGGTGTGTCATGATGTCATCAGTGATGTCATTTGAGATGTCATCAGTGATGTCATTTGAGGTGTCATCAGTGATGTCATCAGTGATGTCACTGAAGTATGGTGTTCTGTGTTTAACTGTATAGATGAGGAAATGGAAGTGTGATTGATTCTTTACAGGACTGACTAGGTGTGTGAGTAACTCCATGGATGAGTGGCAGTGTGTGAGTGTCTGCATAGGTGTATGAGTTCATATGATAGTGTTGTAATAATGAGTGACTGTATGTATGAGTGATTGTATGGGTGAATGAGTGAATGTGTGTGTAGACATAGGAATCAGTGAGTGCGTATGTAGTAACTGGTATTGGTGTGTCATGATGTCATCAGTGATGTCATTTGAGATGTCATCAGTGATGTCATCAGTGATGTCATTTGAGATGTCATCAGTGATGTCATCAGTGATGTCACTGACCATGTCATGAATGATGTAATATGTGACATCATCAGCAGTGGATTGCGGGTGCGCGATATATAGTTAGTGCAACTAACTATATATGGAATTTCAATGGTTTTGTGTGAGTAAAATAAGGTTTTGTAAATGCTAATTCCTAACTATATATGGTCTATAACCTATGGTTTTTTCAGTGAATTTTCAAGGTTTTGTAAATGCTAATTCCTAACTATATATGGTCTATAACCTATGGTTTTTTCAGTGAATTTCATTGGTTTTTTAACAGCTAATATCTGTAGCTGTAAAATGTATTTTTCTTTAAATCCAAAAGTATATTTTATATGTTTATGAATAATTTTTTTTTTAAATATTTTTTTTTCTTTATTCCCGCTTCGCGAATCGGGAAGCTTCCCGTTAGCTGACCTTGATGCCGCGAAATAGACCGCGAGCCGGTAAACGTTTCTTTACCGCAACTGCCGCGTTAGAAAACAACATCGTGACGCCTCCCGTCCGCATGACGTTTCGCGTTGTCGCGTGATACGTCATATGACGTGCTACGTTAGCGAACTGGTACGCGAAGCGAGTCGCAAAGCGCAGGTTTCTGGAAGCAAACCGGGAGGCCCTGCAAAGCGCTTAACGTAAACACAGCAGGTCATGTGACTTGGTAATAACACTTTTCATTGGTTCATTTCACTTTTGGTTTCCTAATGATGTAAGACTAGGTCATATAATCTAAAATGAACACTTTTCATTGGTTGAGAACTCTTGTTTTTCCCAAATGATGAAAATCCCTCCTTCTTTCCTCACTCTGACTTTCATCATTGTGAGAGAAAGACCCTTTGTGATCACTGAGCAATGGCTTCTTTAGTAGCTTCAGCTGATGCTTCCCCACCACCTCCACCACATCCAAGGAAGAGTGGACCACCTGCTCAAGTTATAATTCAACAAGAAGAGGAAGAAGAGGAACAGGACGACGAGCACGAAGAGAGGCAGTTTTTGCCTGAGCAGCCCAGGACGTCTCACCGGAAAGAAAACTTCATTTGGCAATTTTTTAAAATTCCCAAAGGTCAGAAAAAAGTAAATGCAAGATACGTAACTTGCCTTATATGTCAAGATAGACTGTCCAGAGGAACCGAGAAAAAATACAGTTTCGGAAACTACACAATGCATCGCCATATGACTAGGTGGCATCCTAACAACTACAGTGCTGCACAGTTTCGGAACGACCTAGATAATCTCCCTATTATGGCCAGAAGATCTGTTGTACCGGAAGTAACGGGACCAGAGGGCAGGGAGATGGTGCCAAATATACAAATGAAATTTGGTGAAGTAAAACACATCTGCGTATTTTGCGATGGATTCATTTGCTACGGAGAAAGAAGCATCACTCTGATCAACAGAGCTATTGACTATCATATGCAAGTTTGTACGAAACGCCCAAAATAATAAATACTTTTTTTTTTGTTTTGTTGCTCCTGTTGAGCCCTTTACAATGAATCGTTTTCATTGCCCCCTCCAAGAAAAACCCCAAAAAATATAAAACTGTTCAGAAAAATTCAAAAAAAGTAAAAAAATGTTCCGAAAAATAATAAAAAAAATATAAAACAACAAAAACAATAAAAAAAAAAGTTCTTTTCAGAACTACCTCCCCGTTATTAAAAAATTGGTACAATATTTGGAACTGTGCCAACCTCTATTTCTCTTAGTTCGCTTCCCAGTTCGCTCGCCGGTACGCGAACCGGAAGCGAACCAAAAACAGTAAGTATAAGGGAAGGAAACAGACACTTATGTTAAAAGAAAGACAGCTATAGGGGAGTAAACTAGAGATACTATTACCCGTAATCCACTGCTGATGATGTCACATATTACATCATTCATGACATGCTCAGTGACATCATCAGCAGAGGATTGCGGGTTTTTTGGCAACGTGCCTTATCCACGGTTTAATAACGCTGCCTTTTGCTTTATATAAGTTTTCAAATTGTATGAAATATATACCAATAGGTCGTTATGAACCTTTAGGTAGTGCTTTTCTTCATGAGGTCTGGTCGCTTCCATACACATACAGATGTTTCAAAGATGATCAAGAAGTTTATCTGAATGGAGAGGAATGCACTGAGACGCCAGATCATTCACTAATGTGTAGGCACATACAGTTACACGGTTCATGCAACAAACACCGACCAAATATGGCTTGCGTGTTGCAAGGCACGCCAGTTCCTGCTATCATCCCCACGTTCAAGTTGTTGGAAAATGGTAGTTATTTGATGCTCAATAATGAAGATTGTTCTGGGTTAATTAAAAGTATTCCTTTTATCGTAACAGTAAGTGAACGGGTTATTTGCTGCAGAAATGTTCTATTTCCTCCCACACATGAACATAGGGAGTTTTCAATCTCGCCACAAATACCAACCTTGGGAGCAGATTTCAACGGCATGGCAAGAATAAGAGCTCTTTTGTCTCAGAGAGAGGTGGCCTTGAGTTCGGCCCGTGAAACTTTCGTGCTTCACATAGCGAACACCCGTACAGAGGTGCAGACCCTTTTCAATTCAGATTTGCCTTTCCATTTCAGCAAGATGGTTCGGACTATCTCTAACGCATCCTCCACAAAGGCCCTGGCGCACTTTTTTAAAGTTGTTACCAGTGGTCTCGTGACTTCATTTGAGAAAATCTTTGGAGTCATCCCTGCTTTCTTTCATTGTATTTTTTCCACTCTGCTTCGTGGATTGCCATTTTTACTTGCATTACCAGCGGACGCTCTTGTGCTTTTTTACATTTTTAAATATGGATGTCCCTCCTATGCAACCTCCCGCCCTGCAGCTGCTGACACTGTTCCGCAATCGCATGCTAGAATATTATGGCACAATGCCGTTGGCGATATTAAGCACGGCATATGGATTATCTTTTCGATTCTCCTACTTCACCTGTGTCCAGCCTGTATTTCACTGCCTGACCTGTGATTTCGATTGGGCCATTGATTTGTGTCTCTGCGGACCGGTTTCTCCTGACGTCGACTTTAATCAGCTGATGACTCCTATCATTACTCACGAGTTGGTTTGTCCTGGCGAAAGGATTATGGCTGTGGCATTGATGCATGGACTAATTGGTCCCTGGAATTTACTGGCGGCAACACAGTCTTTCTTGGAACAGAGCTTTCTTGAAAACCCACCGAGCTGTCCTCTGATGGTGATAGAGGATCCGGTGCTGGGAGAGCACGTATGTTCTTTTCCGCTTTTAAATTGGATGGCTGAACTGTTTTCGGATGAAGACGGTGACTTCCGATTGGAGGCTGTTGCAGCTTATTTTGCATACACAGTTATGTCATAGACCTTTTTCATGTTTGATATGCTGAGTACTAGCATTTCATTGACAATTCATTGACTTATTTGTCAAGTTTTTATTATTTACCTTGCCTATTGGCTTAAGACTCGATAAAGTACTTGGCTGTTTTATTTTTCTTTAGCATTAAATTTTCCTAGTTTTTAATGCTTTACCTTGCGGACCGTCCACATATAAACTTGCAATCTGCTCTCATGAGATGGCACTTCTATTATCTTATTCAGTTCGTTTCCGGATCATGGGGAGGTGTCATCTAGGTCCTGGATATCTTTACACCGTGTTAAGTTAGCATGGGCTCATTACCGGTTTAAACGCCATTTTTCCTTTTTTGCAACTTCTGCACACGACACTTAGTTGTTGCTTTAGCTTTCAACCTAGTAGTTCATCGTGGTTTACATGAGAATAATATGTTATTGCTCTACTATCTGCTTTGCTTGTTAAACTATATCTGTACAGCGAGTGCTAAAGTTTCAAGAACAACACGATACAGAATTGTTATGAGGTCTGATCTCCACGACTTCATACTCATAACATAAGTGCAACTTCTGCCAATTCTGGGCATGAGGCGGGTTTTATATTGCTTTGCCGAACACACATACACAACACTTGATGCGGTTCACATGAAGAGAGAGCTGGTGTATGCTGATGTGATTCCTTCAAATCTAAGACACTAAAGTATGGGCACGCCCTAAACCAACACAAAGAGACCTTCTTAGCAAATAATATAATATGTGTATTAGGGAGGGTGAGATATAAGCAGCCGCGGGCCGTGGAGGGAGTTACGGTGAGGCAGGGAGGCGGGGAGGGGGAGAAGCAGGGTGGAGCCCTCTCCACCCTGCCCCTCCCCCTCCCCGCCTCCCTGCCCCACCGTAACTCCCTCCACGGCCCGCGGCTGCTTATAAGTGTTGCTAACTCTTATTCATTTACAGCATGTTAACATACTGTCACCATTCGCTTTTTATGTACTAGTAACTATGCTGGTAATTTTGCTACTGATAATATGTGTACTTGTATTATCTAAGATACTACGCCTGAGAAGACGGCATTAGTAAATAAACATTTCAAATACACATGTGTTCTTCTTAACTCCATGTTCTGGTTTCTAAGAAATATATAACGACCGACTGTTCATGAGTTCCACGTATCCTGAGGTACTATAAGTTCATATTCTGGATTGTCTAAACATTGAGAGTTTGTTATATCCAATGTGACACTGTACCTAGCTTGCTAAGGGGTTTTTGATTACTAAGGTGAGTTTTGGGACACCCTAATTCGCCGAGGTTCCAATCCTCTGTCCACAGTTCTGTGTGAGAACAGAAACCCTGCGACAGGGGCACCCCCGACCCTTGCTGGAGCTTCATCACACTTGCGATACAACTCCAGCAATGCGCCACCTTTACGGCACAGATACATCACGCATCTGTGCTGTTTTTGCCCCATGATGCGCCGCATTGTAAATGCAGCACACCATAGGTGACGGAACAGCGGCACAGAATGACTAACACATCCCTGGTGATGCGCCAGTCATCATAAATCTATCCCTATGCTTCTTATCTTGTTAGAGATGAACCACCATATGTATCATCAAAGTTTTTTGCATTTCCTAAATAGCGAACTTTAAGGAATAAATAGCGATTCTTTACCATTCCAAGTTTGCGATGAGCTATTTGCTAATTACAAATTACCCATTCATTTCCTTCATTTCCATAGGGCGGTTGGACTCACTTTTAGCTCGAACGGCTGAATGGATTTCCACGAAACTTGGCAAAATTGTAGGGACTGGTAGCCCGATGTGCCTTTGCTATGTCTCAAGATATATGCTCCAGTGGTTTTTACGAAAATTAACTTTGAAAAATATATATTGGGCTACATTGGCCTATATATATGTTGGAGCCCAAATGTAGCCCAATGTAGCCCAATGAAGCCCAATGAAGCCCAATGTAGCCCAATGTAGCCCAAAGATGGCCGCCAGAGACGAAAAAAAACAAATGTAGCCCAAATATCAGCCAGATGTAGCCCAACTATAGCCCAGTGACAGAATGACCAATCAGCGTCGCAAACCTCCGTTACGCGAAGCGGAGCGCTGTTACAGATATATATCTTTTTTTGAACGTTAATTTCTCAAAATCCACTGGAGCACATATATTGAGACCTAGCAAAGGCACATCGGGCTACCAGTCCCTAATATTTTACCAAGTTTCGTGCAAATCCATTCAGCCGTTCGATTATTATTATTATTTTTTTTTTTGCCCCGCGGGGCCCTTTTAAAACCTCCACATCAAACCTAGGGGGTCAGCGAGGGTCTACTATTCCCCCTTATGGTCATTTGCCCCTTCGCTTTCGCCTCCTCTTGTCTCTCGATCCTACCGAGAGACAAGATGGCGGCCGCTACGGACTGTTTGGAATGTTGACAGACGCCGGAGAACCAATCAGCTTCGCTTCACAAAGCTCCGTTGCGCGAAAAGTACACGTCCTGGAGCGCTGCCCGGTCCGCTGTTACAGATATATATCTTTTTTTAAACGTTAATTTCTCAAAATCCACTGTAGCACATATATTGAGACCTACAAAAGGCACATCGGGCTACCAGTCCCTACAATTTTGCCAAGTTTCATGCAAATCCATTCAGCCGTTCGGGCTAAAAGTGAGGCCAACCGCCCTATGGAAAACTCAATGTTAAAAACACGTTTTGGGACCCCCCTTTTTTCTCGGCCCCCCCTTGACGAACCCCCCCCAAATTTTTAAGGGCTGCTCAGAAACAAAATGTGCCATTTTCCTGAAAATTTCAGCCAATTCCGTCCACAAACGCCAAAGTTATTAGACATAGAATTTTCAAAAATCCCATAGAGAAAAAATCCTAACTATATATACCTACTGGCGACCGCCAGTAGGTAATATATATATACCTAGGATACAACGGACTTTGCATCAAGATAAAGGCTTTAATTTATCTGACACGACCCACTGGAGGGTAAAAAGTAAAATGTTTAAAATGGTGAACCACGTGTACCACAAAACTTTGCGACCAACTGTGGGCGCCCACCAGGGGGCGAACACTTGAAATAGAGTGATATGTGTGTTGGTTCAGTGAATGCTTAATTGATGTCAGCAGCGTACCTTTGATAAAGTTCAAGACGAACGAAACATGTCAGGATTGCCGGTTGCCTTTAAATAAATGGATGCAAACTTCGTTGCGGAGTGCGGCTTTCTCTCTTTGCAAAAGGAGGATGTTTGGTGAATATTTCAACGGAGTGGTTCACCCGCAGTAACGCACCACCAGCAAGAGCGCCAGTCTGCCCGCAAGTGAACCGCCTTGGTGTAATGCGAAAAGCGACAAGACAGACAGGTGCCTCCAAAGACTAACTTTGGTATGGTTCTCGGGTAGCCTTGAAAATGGGCTATACCTGGGATACAACGCAAAAGTAGGATGTTTGGTGAATATATATAAAAATAAATATATATATATATATATATATATATATATATATATATATATATATATATATATATATATATATATATATATATATATATATACGCACGTTTCTGTGTCCAATCTTATGGGTTACAGAAATAAGAAGGCAGGCACACTGGTATCCGGTTTCAAAATTTAATAGCACCAACCCCCCTCACCCCTTACAGACGCGTTTCGCCTTCGCAGGCTTCGTCAGTGTAACACAGTGCATGGTTGAAATCGCCATTTATAAAGCCAATTGTCCTATTCACATTGATAAACATAAAAGAAGGACAACAACTCTGCAAAATTAAAAAAAAAAAAAAAATATATATATATATATATATATATATATATATATATATATATATATATATATATATATATATATATGTAATATATATATAAAAGCTCCGAAGTTGCCCATCAGGCAGGGATGCAGGGATGCACGCAGACAAGTAACTGCATAAAGCCATTTATCAGGTACAGGCAGGAAATGGCATTCCAATTGAAATTTACAGCTCCTCGTGTCGATTTAGCCTGACGCGTTTCAGAGCTTTAGCTCTTTCCTCAGAGGCTCGACGGTCCGGTATGTGCTGGTTCTGACACCCCCCAATTATATACTGGCCCTCTGATGGGTTCCTCCAATGAGTGTTTGCAAAGTTTGTTGGGACTTGTAGTGTCAGAAATAATTATTTCCTTCAAATGGATGCTGCACAATTTACACTGATGTCTGTTGCTTAAAAGCCCTAAAATGGGCCTCAGAATGCAAGTCCGTCCTTAATCCTTGTTGCTGTCCCACAAATGAGGCTCGGCAAGATTCCGAGCCCCGTGGCCCCCAAAGTTCACAGGGTGGTGCAATCCCTCGCGGCAGGGCCGCCACGTGAAAATGAAAGCTCCAAAGTTGCCCATCAGGCAGGAATGCAGGGATTCACGCAGACAAGTAACTGCATGAAGCCATTTATCAGGTACAGGCAGGAAATGGCATTCCAATTGAAATTTACAGCTCCTCGTGTCGATTTAGCCTGACGCGTTTCAGAGCTTTAGCTCTTTCCTCAGAGGCTCGACAGTCTGGTATGTGCTGGTTCTGACACCCCCCAATTATATACTGGCCCTCTGATGGGTTCCTCCAATGAGTGTTTGCAAAGTTTGTTGGGACTTGTAGTGTCAGAAATAATTATTTCCTTCAAATGGATGCTGCACAATTTACACTGATGTCTGTTGCTTAAAAGCCCTAAAATGGGCCTCAGAATGCAAGTCCGTCCTTAATCCTTGTTGCTGTCCCACAAATGAGGCTCGGCAAGATTCCGAGCCCCGTGGCCCCCAAAGTTCACAGGGTGGTGCAATCCCTCGCGGCAGGGCCGCCA
Source organism: Lissotriton helveticus (assembly GCF_964261635.1). Lineage (NCBI taxonomy): Eukaryota > Metazoa > Chordata > Amphibia > Caudata > Salamandridae > Lissotriton > Lissotriton helveticus. The sequence continues at coordinate 1,288,838,253 of NC_136061.1, forward strand.
CGTGAAAATGAAAGCTCCGAAGTTGCCCATCAGGCAGGGATGCAGGGATGCACGCAGACAAGTAACTGCATGAAGCCATTTATCAGGTACAGGCAGGAAATGGCATTCCAATTGAAATTTACAGCTCCTCGTGTCGATTTAGCCTGACGCGTTTCAGAGCTTTAGCTCTTTCCTCAGAGGCTCCACAGTCCGGTATGTGCTGGTTCTGACACCCCCCCAATTATATACTGGCCCTCTGATGGGTTGCTCCAATGAGTATTCGCAAAGTTTGTTGGGACTTGTAGTGTCAGAAATAATTATTTCCTTCAAATGGATGCTGCACAATTCACGCTGATGTCTGTTGCTTAAAAGCCCTAAAATGGGCCTCAAAATGCAATCCTTGCTGCTGTCCCACAAATGAGGCTAGGCAAGATTCCGAGCCCCGTGGCCCCCAAAGTATAAATGGCTTTATCCAGTTACTTGTCTGCGTGCATCCCTGCCTGATGGGCAACTTCGGTGCTTTCATATATATATATATATATATATATATATATATATTACCTACTGGCGGTCGCCAGTAGGTATATATAGTTAGGATTTTTTCTCTATGGGTTTTTTGAAAATTCTATGTCTAATAACTTTGGCGTTTGTGGACGGAATTGGCTGAAATTTTCAGGAAAATGGCACATTTTGTTTCTGAGCAGCCCTTGAAAATTTGGGGGGGGTTCGTCCAGTGGGGGCCGAGAAAAAAGGGGGGTCCCAAAACGTGTTTTTAACATTGAGTTTTCCATAGGGCGGTTGGCCTCACTTTTAGCCCGAACGGCTGAATGGATTTGCACGAAACTTGGCAAAATTGTAGGGACTGGCAGCCCGATGTGCCTTTTGTAGGTCTCAATATATGTGCTCCAGTGGATTTTGAGAAATTAACGTTTAAAAAAAGATATATATCTGTAACAGCGGACCGGTTAGCGCTCTGGTTCGCGGACTTTTCGCGCAACGGAGCTTTGTGAAGCGAAGCTGATTGGTTCTCCGGCGTCTGTCAACATTCCAAACAGTCCGTAGCGGCCGCCATCTTGTCTCTCGGTAGGATCGAGAGACAAGAGGAGGTCAAAACAAAGGGGGAAATAACTATAAGGGGGCATAGTAGATCCTCGCTGACCCCCTAGGTTTGATGTGGAGGTTTTAAAAGGGCCCCGCGGGGCAAAAAAAAATAATAAAAATAATAATTGAACGGCTGAATGGATTTGCACGAAACTTGGCAAAATATTAGGGACTGGTAGCCCGATGTGCCTTTGCTAGGTCTCAATATATGTGCTCCAGTGGATTTTGAGAAATTAACGTTCAAAAAAAGATATATATCTGTAACAGCGCTCCGCTTCGCGTAACGGAGGTTTGCGAAGCTGATTGGTCATTCTGTCACTGGGCTATAGTTGGGCTACATCTGGCTGATATTTGGGCTACATTTGTTTTTTTGTGTGTCTGGCGGCCATCTTTGGGCTACATTGGGCTACATTGGGCTTCATTGGGCTACATTCGGCTAATTAGCAAATAGCTCATCGCAAACTAGGAATGGTAAAGAATCGCTATTTATTCCTTAAAGTTCGCTATTTAGGAAATGCAAATAACTTTGATGATACATATGGCGGTTCATCTCTAACAAGATAAGAAGCATAGGGATAGATTTATGATGACTGGCGCATCACCAGGGATGTGTTAGTCATTCTGTGCCGCTGTTCCGTCACCTATGGTGTGCTGCATTTACAATGCGGCGCATCATGGGGCAAAAACAGCACAGATGCGTGATGTATCTGTGCCGTAAAGGTGGCGCATTGCTGGAGTTGTATCGCAAGTGTGATGAAGCTCCAGCAAGGGTCGGGGGTGCCCCTGTCGCAGGGTTTCTGTTCTCACACAGAACTGTGGACAGAGGATTGGAACCTCGGCGAATTAGGGTGTCCCAAAACTCACGTTAGTAATCAAAAACTATTTAGCAAGCTAGGTACAGTGTCACATTGGATATAACAAACTCTCAATGTTTAGACAATCCAGAATATGAACTTATAGTACCTCAGGATACGTGGAACTCATGAACAGTCGGTCGTTATATATTTCTTAGAAACCAGAACATGGAGTTAAGAAGAACACATGTGTATTTGAAATGTTTATTTACTAATGCCGTCTTCTCAGGCGTAGTACCTTAGATAATAAAAGTACACATATTATCAGTAGCAAAATTACCAGCATAGTTACTAGTACATAAAAAGTGAATGGTGATAGTATGTTAACATGCTGTAAATGAATAAGAGTTAGCAACACTTATAAGCAGCCGCGGGCCGTGGAGGGAGTTACGGTGAGGCAGGGAGGCGGGGAGGGGGAGAAGCAGGGTGGAGAATACAAGTACACATATTATCAGTAGCAAAATTACCAGCACCACCCTGCTTCTCCCCCTCCCCGCCTCCCTGCCCCATCGTAACTCCCTCCACGGCCCGCGGCTGCTTATATCTCACCCTCCCTAATACACATATTATATTATTTGCTAAGAAGGTCTCTTTGTGTTGGTTTAGGGCGTGTCCATACTTTAGTGTCTTAGATTTGAAGGAATCACATCAGCATACACCAGCTCTCTCTTCATGTGAACCGCATCAACTGTTGTGTATGTGTGTTCGGCAAAGCAATATAAAACCCGCCTCATGCCCAGAATTGGCAGAAGTTGCACTTATGTTATGAGTATGAAGTCGTGGAGATCAGACCTCATAACAATTCTGTATCGTGTTGTTCTTGAAACTTTAGCACTCGCTGTACAGATATAGTTTAACAAGTAAAGCAGATAGTAGACCAATAACATATTATTCTCATGTAAACCACGATGAACTACTAGGTGGAAAGCTAAAGCAACAACTAAGTGTCGTGTGCAGAAGTTGCAAAAAAGGAAAAATGGCGTTTAAACCGGTAATGAGCCCATGCTAACTTAACACGGTGTAAAGATATCCAGGACCTAGATGACACCTCCTCATGATCCGGAAACGAACTGAATAAGATAATAGAAGTGCCATCTCATGAGAGCAGATTGCAAGTTTATATGTGGACGGTCCGCAAGGTAAAGCATTAAAAACTAGGAAAATTCAATGCTAAAGAAAAATAAAACAGCCAAGTACTTTATCGAGTCTTAAGCCAATAGGCAAGGTAAATAATAAAAACTTGACAAATAAGTCAATGAATTGTCAATGAAATGCTAGTACTCAGCATATCAAACATGAAAAAGGTCTATGACATAACTGTGTATGCAAAATAAGCTGCAACAGCCTCCAATAGGAAGTCACCGTCTTCATCCGAAAACAGTTCAGCCATCCAATTTAAAAGCGGAAAAGAACATACGTGCTCTCCCAGCACCGGATCCTCTATCACCATCAGAGGACAGCTCGGTGGGTTTTCAAGAAAGCTGTGTTCCAAGAAAGACTGTGCTGCCGCCAGTAAATTCCAGGGACCAAGTAGTCCATGCATCAATGCCACAGCCATAATCCTTTCGCCAGGACAAATCAACTCGTGAGTAATGATAGGAGTCATCAGCTGATTAAAGTCGACGTCAGGAGAAACCGGTCCGCAGAGACACAAATCAATGGCCCAATCGAAATCACAGGTCAGGCAGTGAAATACAGGCTGGACACAGGTGAAGTAGGAGAACCGAAAAGATAATCCATATGCCGTGCTTAATATCGCCAACGGCATTGTGCCATAATATTCTAGCATGCGATTGCGGAACAGTGTCAGCAGCTGCAGGGTCGGAGGTTGCATAGGAGGGACATCCATATTTAAAAATGTAAAAAAGCACAAGAGCGTCCGCTGGTAATGCAAGTAAAAATGCAATCCACGAACCAGAGTGGAGAAAATGGAATGAAAGGGAGCAGGGATGACTCCAAAGATTTTCTCAAATGAAGTCACGAGACCACTGGTAACAACTTTAAAAAAGTGTGCCAGGGATTTTGTGGAGGATGCGTTAAAGATAGTCGGAAACATGTTGCTGAAATTGAAAGGCAAACCTGTGTACGGGTGTTCGCTATGTGAAGTACGAAAGTTTCACGGGCCGAACTCAAGGCCACCTCTCTCTGAGACAAAAGAGCTCTTATTCTTGCCATGCCGTTGAAACGTGTCCCAAGGTTGGTATTTGTGGCCAGATTGAAAACTCCCTATGTTCATGTGTGGGAGGAAATAGAACATTTCTGCAGCAAATAACCCGTTCACTTACTGTTACGATAAAAGGAATACTTTTAATTAACTCAGAACAATCTTCATTATTGAGCATCAAATAACTACCATTTTCCAACAACTTGAACGTGGGGATGATAGCAGGAACTGGCGTGCCTTGCAACACGCAAGCCATATTTGGTCGGTGTTTGTTGCATGAATCGTGTAACTGTATGTGCCTACACATTAGTGAATGATCTGGCGTCTCAGTGCATTCCTCTCCATTCAGATAAACTTCTTGATCATCTTTGAAACATCTGTATGTGTATGGAAGCGACCAGACCTCATGAACAAAAGCACTACCTAAAGGTTCATAAAGACCTATTGGTATATATTTCATACAATTTGAAAACTTATATAAAGCAAAAGGCAGCGTTATTAAACCGTGGATAAGGCATGTTGCCAAAAAACCCGCAATCCTCTGCTGATGATGTCACTGAGCATGTCATGAATGATGTAATATGTGACATCATCAGTAGTGGATTATGGGTAATAGTATCTCTAGTTTACTCCCCTATAGCTGTCTTTCTTTTAACATAAGTGTGTGTTTCCTTCCCTTATACTTACTGTTTTTGGTTCGCTTCCAGTTCGCGTACCAGCGAGCGAACTAGGAAGCGAACTAAGAGAAATAGAGGTTGGCACAGTTCCAAATATTGTACCAATTTTTTAATAACGGGGAGGTAGTTCTGAAAAGAACTTTTTTTTTTATTTTTCTGAACATTTTTTTACTGTTTTTGAATTTTTCGGAACAGTTTTATATTTTTTTGGGTTTTTCTTGGAGGGGGCAATGAAAACGATTCATTGTAAAGGGCTCAACAGGAGCAACAAAACAAAAAAAAGAAGTATTTATTATTTTGGGCGTTTCGGACAAACTTGCATATGATAGTCAATAGCTCTGTTGATCAGAGTGATGCTTCTTTCTCCGTAGGAAATGAATCCATCGCAAAATACGCAGGTGTGTTTTACTTCACCAAATCTCATTTGTATATTTGGCACCATCTCCCTGCCCTCTGGTCCCGTTACTTCCGGTACAACAGATCTTCTGGCCATAATAGGGAGATTATCTAGGTCGTTCCGAAACTGTGCAGCACTGTAGTTGTTAGGATGCCACCTAGTCATATGGCGATGCATTGTGTAGTTTCCGAAACTGTATTTTTTGTCGGTCCCTCTGGACAGTCTATCTTGACATATAAGGCAAGTTACGTATCTTGCATTTACTTTTTTCTGACCTTTGGGAATTTTAAAAAATTGCCAAATGAAGTTTTCTTTCCGGTGAGACGTCCTGGGCTGCTCAGGCAAAAACTGCCTCTCTTCGTGCTCGTCCTCCTGTTCCTCTTCTTCTTCTTCTTGTTGAATTACAACTTGAGCAGGTGGTCCACTCTTCCTTGGATGTGGTGGAGGTGGTGGGGAAGCACCAGCTGAAGCTACTAAAGAAGCCATTGCTCAGTGATCACAAAGGGTCTTTCTCTCACAATGATGAAAGTCAGAGTGAGGAAAGAAGGAGGGATTTTCATCATTTGGGAAAAACAAGAGTTCTCAACCAATCAAAAGTGTTCATTTTAGATTATATGACCTAGTCTTACATCATTAGGAAACCAAAAGTGAAATGAACCAATGAAAAGTGTTATTACCAAGTCACATGACTTGCTGTGTTTACGTTAAGCGCTTTGCAGGGCCTCCCTGTTTGCTTCCAGAAACCTGCGCTTTGGCACTCGCTTCGCGTACCAGTTCGCTAACGTAGCACGTCATATGACGTATCAAGCGACAACGTGGAACGTCATGCGGACGGGAGGCGTCACGATGTTGTTTTCTAACGCGGCACTTGCGGTAAAGAAACGTTTACCGGCTCGCGGTCTATTTCGCGGCATCAAGGTCAGCTAACGGGAAGCTTCCCGATTCGCGAAGCGGGAACGAAGAAAAAAAAATATTTAAAAAAAAAATTATTCATAAACATATAAAATATATTTTTGGATTTAAAGAAGAATACATTTTACAGCTACAGATATTAGCTGTTAAAAAACCAATGAAATTCACAGAAAAAACCATAGGTTATAGACCATATATAGTTAGGAATTAGCATTTACAAAACCTTGAAAATTCACTGAAAAAACCATAGGTTATAGACCATATATAGTTAGGAAATAGCATTTAGAAAACCTTATTTTACTCACACAAAACCATTGAAATTCCATATATAGTTAGTTGCACTAACTATATATCGCGCACCTGCAATCCACTGCTGATGATGTCACATATTACATCATTCATGACATGGTCAGTGACATCACTGATGACATCACTGATGACATCTCAAATGACATCACTGATGACATCACTGATGACAACATCCAGTGACTGTATGCTTCTGTAAAGTTAAAATATGTCTTACATATTGAAGAATGAGTGGATGTATAAGTGTCTGGATGAAGGATTTAGTAGGTGCATGACTGACTGTATAAGTGAGTGATTAAATGTGTCTCACTGAGTGCATGGGTTAGTGACTAAACTGTTTTAAATTGTGCATCATTGTGTCTGTTGTTTTGTAATCTGATGCATGTGTTGATCATTAGCTATATGACTAACTATATGGGTTATTGATTAGTTGCCCAAGTATTTGTATGGGAGACTGAGTGTGTGTGTGGGTGTCTGGGAGGTGTATGACTCTGTGCATAGATGTGTGAGCAGTTGATTCACTAGATGTATGGGTTCAAAAGTGCATGTGGAAACATCTGTATGGGCGGTTGACTGTGTGCATGAGTGTATTGGTGAGTGAATGGATATCTCAGTGCTACATGTCAAAGTAAGTACATATGTAAAACACAGTACATGTGATAGTTGACATATATAAATAACTGTGCATAAGAGCCAGTGAATGTGTGAGTGGCTGTATGGATTATTGTGAACTTGTATCAGGGATTGTATAACAGAGTAAATATGTGTTATTATATGTTCCAATAAGTAAGGTGTGTATAACTATATAGTTGAGGAAATCGAGGTGTGATTGATTCTTTGCAAGACTGACTAGGTGTGTGAGTAACTCCATGGATGAGTGACAGTCTGTGAGTGTCTGTTTACACTGAGTGTATCTAAGGTTATATTAGAGTCTGAAGAGGTTCATTGTATCATCACATGAATGATGTCATCAGTGATGTGATCAGTAATGTCAAATGAGATGTCATCAGTGATGTCATCAGTGATGTCATTTGAGATGTCATCAGTGATGTCATCAGTGATGTCACTGACCATGTCATGAATGATGTAATATGTGACATCATCAGCAGTGGATTGCAGGTGCGCGATATATAGTTAGTGCAACTAACTATATATGGAATTTCAATGGTTTTGTGTGAGTAAAATAAGGTTTTCTAAATGCTATTTCCTAACTATATATGGTCTATAACCTATGGTTTTTTCAGTGAATATATATATATATATATATATATATATATATATATATATATATATATTACCTACTGGCGGTCGCCAGTAGGTATATATAGTTAGGATTTTTTCCCTATGGGTTTTTTGAAAATTCTATGTCTAATAACTTTGGCGTTTGTGGACGGAATTGGCTGATATTTTCAGGAAAATGGCACATTTTGTTTCTGAGCAGCCCCTGAAAATTTGGGGGGGTTTCGTCAAGGGGGGGCCGAGAAAAAAGGGGGGTCCCAAAACGTGTTTTTAACATTGATTTTTCCATAGGGCGGTTAGCCTCACTTTTAGCCCGAACGGCTGAATAGATTTGCACGAAACTTGGCAAAATTGTAGGGACTGGTAGCCCGATGTGCCTTTTGTAGGTCTCAATATATGTGCTCCAGTGGATTTTGAGAAATTAACGTTTAAAAAAAGATATATATCTGTAGCAGCGGACCGGGCAGCGCTCCAGGACGCGTACCTTTCGCGCAACGGAGCTTTGTGAAGCGAAGCTGATTGGTTCTCTGGCGTCTGTCAACATTCCAAAAAGTCCGTAGCTGCCGCCATCTTGTCTCTCGGTAGGATCGAGAGACAAGAGGAGGCCAAAACAAAGGGGCAAATAACCATAAGGGGGCATAGTAGATCCTCCCTGACCCCCTAGGTTTAATGTGGAGGCTTTAAAACGGCCCGCGGGGCAAAAAAAAATAATTTTTTTTTTGTTTTTTTGCGTGGGTAGCGCCCGGTCCGGGAACCGGGAAGCTTTCTGGGCAGCGTACTGCAATGAAAAATGAATGATAGACTTTTATTTTTTAAGGATTGTTTATTGTGTTTAATAATTTATTAAACTTTCTAACGCGGCGCGTCATATGACGCATTACGCGACAACGCAGGTCCAGAATATAGTGAAAATGTCTCCACCAACCAGCGGACGGCACACAACCCCTTTCAGCAGGCTAAATAGTTCTGTTAAATGACAACAGAAGGGACAGGCAACAAGAACCATCAGTCAAAGAGGGGAGGGCAAGTTCTTCTCTACCGGGTCACGTTGGAGCGCTACCGGAACTGATCGAATTGGTAGTCTACAGTGTTTCTGGATGTTTCAGACTGAAGCTGGCGTTAGCATGAGAGCACCACCATTTCGTAGCTCCGTCGTGGCCATTCCACGAGCAATCATGCTAGGCGCTCCCCACCAGAAGCCTGCGGGAGTCGGGGGCCCCCCAAGACTTTTGTAGAATCTTCAAGGATGAGGGGACGCTTTCGAGAATGGAGCCCAAGCTCTAGCAGACAAGCGTCCGAGTTCCAAGGTGTCGCAGGCCCATTTTAGTGGACCACGCCCAAATCTGAAGAGATGGCCGCCATTTTGAGAGTCCTGTGGCAGCCGCCTATCGCTGCGCCGCAAGAGCGGGAGCAACTCAAGTACATGGTGAGCGAGACGCTGTAGTCGAAAGAGCGGGCGGTAAACAGCTGAATAGCGGAAGAGGCACAGTGTAGCAAAAGCGGGCTGAATGGCAAATGAAACGGAAAAGGGGTGCCCCACTACAGCGTGTCTTTAGGTGAAACGGATTGTGGGACAAGGTGAAGAATGGAAGAGTCACCAAAAGGAAAAAAGTTCCGCTTGACCCCGGGAGCCGGCCACCTATGTCGGGGGCGATCTCAGGCCACACCAGGGCAACACGACTTGGGGAGGGGGCCGGAGCCAAGCGCCCCCTCCGAGTCCGCGACATGACACCGTCCCTCGGGGGCCTCCGTCAAGCGGTTCAGGGTGGCACCGCATCACAACAGCCCCCACTTACTTTAAGAATAGTGAAGATGAAGCAATTGCAAATAGGCTTCAGACAATGTTACAAGCACTCCTCAAAACTTTGAACTTTCAGAGTGCATGAGTTGGGACAGCGAGGGGTGATTTGGTTTCTCGGATTTGGTTTCTCGGACTGTTTTTCTGGTCTCTCACCACTGGCATAGTTTAACGTTTTCTTGTTTCTAGGACATTAATAGGTTTTATCATTACGTTATGTTATCGTTTCTTTGTTTGTTGTTTAATAAAAGTTCATGTTCATCAGTGGCCTACTGATTTTCGTTTTCCTATTTTTTTCTTTCCAGGTTGTTTCATGGTAAAGTTTCTGTTAACAGGATACAGTGATCACTTCGTTATTATTGCATATGTCCTTTTCACTAGGGGTGCTCTCTGGTCGGGCCAGATGACGTATCTCTAGTAAATGGTCCGGGTGAAAAAGGTGCATCAATCAGTGGGGAGTAGATAGGCATGACAGATTACAACGGGGGAGAAAGGTCCGCATTACGTACCCTTTCACTACTTGCAAAGATTTTCCTACGTTTATATGCAAACAGGGAATACCTCCAAAAATAACTAATTCCCAAACAGTCAATGTTCGGACAATCAATCAATCAATGAGGAATGAAATAGGTACGACGTGTTAAAGGCTTGCGTTACCTACCCTTCACTATCTGCAAAGGGAGAGAGAATATTCCTATTCTTCCTCGTTTGCAGGTAGAGAAGATCCTTAAGAGAATTAACTTCGAACAATTCAATGCTCGATTGAAACAATCAACAAGGGGTACTGTGAACACAAATGAACGCCGCTTATGTACATACGCATTGCTATTTTCAACAGGTTGTTCCTAATGTTTCTATTTTAGCGAGGTCAAAAAGAGATCCCATTAGTGGCCTACTGATTTTGCTCGATTCCTTTTGTTTTTTTACACGATTTTTCGCTATCTGCAAAGACTAAACAGAGTATTGCGACTCTGTGCTTGTTTGTAAATAGAGAATGAACCAAAGAGAACAATCAATCAAATGGAGAGAGAAGCAGGCACGACGTATTACAAAGGGGGCAAAGGGCTGCGTTAACTACCCTTCACTATCTGCAAAGAGAGAGTACTCCTAATAGAAATGAGGGGTGGGGGGCAGTATTCAAAGCAGATCAGTGTGCATAAACACGAAAATGTTTTTACTTACCACGTACTTGACATTCGACAGCTTATGATATTTGCTATTAAAAAACCATTGAAATTCACTGAAAAAACCATAGGTTATAGACTATATATAGTTAGGAATTAGCATTTACAAAACCTTGAAAATTCACTGAAAAAACCATAGGTTATACACCATATATAGTTAGGAATTAGCATTTAAAAAACCTTATTTTACTCACACAAAACCATTGAAATTCCATATATAGTTAGTTGCACTAACTATATATCGCGCACCCGCAATCCACTGCTGATCATGTCACATATTACATCATTCATGACATGGTCAGTGACATCACTGATGACATCACTGATGACATCTCAAATGACATCACTGATGACATCACTGATGACATCTCATTTGACATCATTCTTGTGCTAATACGATAAACCTCTTCAGACTCTAATATAACCTTAGATACACTCAGTGTAAACAGACACTCACACACTGCCACTCATCCATGGAGTTACTCACACACCCAGTCAGTCATGCAAAGAAACAATCTCACCTCCATTTCTTCAACTATACAGTTAAACACACCTTACTTATTGAAACATATACTAACACATATTTACTCTCTTATACAATCCCTGATACAAGTTCACAATGATCGATACAACCACTCACTCATTCAGTGGCTCTCATGCACAGTTATTTATATATGCCAACTCTCACATGTACTGTGTTTTACATATGTACTTACTATGACATGTAGCATTGAGATATCCATTCACTCATCAATACACTCATGCACACAGTCAACTGCCCATGTAGCTGTTTCCACATGCACTCTTGAACTCATACACCTAGTGAATAAACTGCTCACACATCTATGCATAGAGTCACACACCTTCCAGCCACCCCCACACAAACTCAATCTCCCATAGAAATACTTGGGCAACCAATTAATAACACATATAGCCTCTCGTATAGCTAATGATCAACACATGCAGCAGTTTACAGAACAACAGTCATAATGATGCACAAATTAAGACAGTTTAGTCACTAACCCATGCATTCAGTGAGACACATTTAATCACTCACTCATACAGTCAGTCATGCACCTACTAAATCCTTCATCCAGACACTTATACATCCACTCAAGACATATTTTAACTTTACAGAAAAATACAGTCACTGCATGTTGTCATCAGTGATGTCATTTGAGATGTCATCAGTGATGTCATCAGTGATGTCACTGACCATGTCATGAATGATGTAATATGTGACATGATCAGCAGTGGATTGCGGGTGCGCGATATATAGTTAGTGCAACTAACTATATATGGAATTTCAATGGTTTTGTGTGAGTAAAATAAGGTTTTTTAAATGCTAATTCCTAACTATATATGGTGTATAACCTATGGTTTTTTCAGTGAATATATATATATATATCCTCAAACTCCGTGATATCGCTGCAGCAGCTGATTCAGAACGCCAGCTCCAACCAACACAGACACGGACCCAATTCTTGGGTGCAGACTTTATTTATTGATGCGTGCTATCTTGTCGCCATAACGTTTCAACTCCGAGGAGCCTTGATCACATGACATATATATATATAATGTATATTTAGTGCTGGCTGAAAGACAGCATTGTTGTATTGCAGAAATGGATATAGAAACTTGGAGGGACTTTGGATCAGTCCTCTTCATCCATTAGTCATGTATGTGATGCTGCTTCTCACTAGCACACACAATATAGGAAAACAGGCCAGCCCACTTCAGCAACTGGATCTCATGCACTGTGAACTATGGCATTTTTCCTGATCACACCCTTCTTTAAACAAGCATTAGGAATGCATTAGGGCTCGGGTTTGTTTGAGTTAGAGATAATGGCATTGTAAATGGCAATGTGTTTTAGGCATGTGTTTTGGAGTGGAAACATGTGGTGTGTGTTGGAGATATGTGTGTTGGATTGGAATGTTATCAATGGTGGCATGCTGCACTTTAACGCAATATCTTTAAAAGGTAAAGTGCAGCATAGTGCGATAGGTACAATATTAATTGGTGGATGCGTTATCAATTGGTGTGTGCATTGATGTGTGGTGGATGTGTGTGCCTGTAGGAATTGTGCAGTGATGGCTGTTGGTGTGTGTGTTTGGTGGAAGTGTGTAGTGGTGGTGTGTGTGGTATGTGTTTGTGGTGTATGTGGTGTTTTCTGCACACTCACACACTGCCCCCACACATTCACACACTGCTCACCCGCACACTCCCAATGTCACCCTGCATAGTCACACACTGTTTATCCTGCACACTCATTCTGCACACTAACACAATGTGCACCCTGCACCCTTACACACTGTCTCTGCAGTCACTCTGCACTCACTGTCACTTTACACTGACTCTAAATCTGCAGTCTGAACTCTGCACTCACAATATGCACTCTGAATCTGCACCCTGCACTCTGAACTCTGCACTCACAATCTGCACTCTGAATCTGCACCCTGCACTCTGAACTCTGCACTCTGAACTCTGCATCTGCACCCTGCACTCTGAACTCTGCACTCACAATCTGCACTCACAAATGCACTCTGCACTCACAATCTGCACTCACAAATGCACTCTGCACTCACAAATGCACTCTGCACTCACAAATGCACTCTGAATCTGCACTCTGCACTCACAAATGCACTCTGCACTCACACTCTGCACTCTGAATCTGCACTCTGCACTCTGAATCTGCACTCTGAATCTACTCTCTGCACTCTGAATCTACACTCTGATTCTGCACTCTCAATCTGCACTCTCAATCTGCACTCTCAACCTGCACTCTCAAAATGCACTCTCAAAATGCACTCTCAATCTGCACTCTCAAAATGCACTCTCAATCTGCACTCTCAATCTGCACTCTCAAACTGCACTCTCAAACTGCACTCTCAATCTGCACTCTCAAACTGCACTCTCAAACTGCACTCTCACTCTGCACTCTCAAACTGCACTCTGCACTCACACTCTGCACTCTGCAGTCTCATTCTGCACTCTGCACTCTGCATTCTGCACTCTCACTCTGCACTCTGAATCTGCACTCTGCACTCTGAATCTGCACTCTGCACTCTGAATCTGCACTCTGCACTCTCAGCACACACCACTCTACAGCACACAGCACTCTACAGGACACAGCACTCTACAGGACACAGCACTCTACAGGACACAGCACACAGCACTCTACAGCACACAGCACTCTACAGCACACAGCACTCTACAGCACACAGCTGCACACAGCACTAAATGGGAAAAGAATGCACACGTTTGAAGGCCGATATATTTGTGACGCGGGTGATCCAGTGGTGCCATGTGCTGGAGTCTAATTGAATATGTTTGAGCAAATTCTAATTTTTGAATGAGAAGCTAATGCTTTTTCTTACATAGCTTGGTGCTTATTTGTGGATTTTCTAATGCTGATCATGGTACAATCTGTTGAGTATTCAGGGTATTGTCATGCATAATTGACAAGAATCTGAAAGTGCTATTTATTTTTTTGCACAAATCAATTATAATATTTTGCCTCGACTAATCCGACGCTTAATGTTAGGCTAATCTCATGTAATTTTGAGCACACCCTGATGTTTATTTTGCTGAAGCCTCCTAGTTGAGAGATATCTCTCATTCGGGTAATTTTAGAAGTCAACAGTATCAAATTATAAAAACGTTCACGGAGGGCCTTTTCAACAATTTGTGCAACCAAAAAGCATACCTGTTGCTTTGTCCCTCCCCTCCCCTACCCTCCCCAGTACTGGTGCACCTTTATGGGTGACAGAAGCGTTTTATATTCTCCTCCAAGAATTTGCTGTTCGGTTTTGTTGAATACATTCACAACATGCACCCCGCTGATTGGAAGTTGAAATCTTTTTCAGCCATTATAAGTCACACATTCACGTTATTATCGTTCATGGTGTTGTGAAAGGGCGGCAATAGATATATAATGGAATATGGAGCTCTGAAAAGAATGAATTTCTTTTTTACTCAGGCAGGGTATTGCAGCTGTGCTGGCTAGCTAGCAACGAGTGCATCACGTTTCCCTGGGCTTCGATTTCCTGTTTACTTAAATCATGAGGCAATTCAAGTTACCCTTCTTAATCAATCATTTTCACAATAGTTATTGGAAGTGGATAGCATGTTTCCTGTTTTTAGCCAAGGATTGCCACAGCAGAAAGTCCGCCAGCAGTCCAAAAGCTAAGGTGCAGGGCAGAAAGGGAAAATCATATTAGCCTCTGCCTCATAACACATTAACAAGCTGTGTCCTTCATGGGTCAATGCAGAGCTGGCCAGGGATACTGCGGATTTAGGAGAGAAAAGGCCTGATTCTTTGAAACTCACATGGTGTCCAAAAACATCTGTTGAAGCTGACAGAGACAGTTGTCTTTAAGTTATAATAATGTGCTCCTATAAAATAAAAATAAAGTAAACGTAGTAGACAGGTGGGTGTATCAACATGGAAATGTCCTTTTCACCCAAATTATCTCACCCTTTTAACAAACAATACTTAAAAAAACATTATTTCAAGGTGACTATGTGTACTAATAGGAAAGAACTGATCCATGGCAGCTCCACGAAGTACCTGCCCTTCATCATGGAGAATATCCATGTGTTGCATAATGGGAGCCATTTCAAAAGGTACTTCAGCGTCTATTTACAAGTCAATTATTTCTAGCTCTACGGTGCCAAGTAATATATACTTGTGAGCCTGTAAAATTTGAACACTGAAAAAACCAAAAAGACAATTAATACTATTTTGAGGCACAGATGCTAGAAGTACGTTATGGTTCTGCGCAGGGCACTTCTGTAGTGGTCCAGGCCAAAATCTGCTACTTCGAATATCTGGATTACAGAGAAGTGGACCAGCAGATTTCACAGCATTTTCCTATTACTAAATGCCTTTTGGAAACACACGAAAAGCCTGCCATCTGCCTTCAATTACCGGCACCTCTGACAGCTCATAATTGAGAATTCATGGCATTCTCCTGGCCGGGGAGACAGCATGCGCGCACTTACAGCTCAACAAAACTACAGACTCGTGAATGCGCGAACGGACCCTGACATCTGGTAATTGGGAATTTATGGCATCTCAGGCGCGTTCTGGCACGGGGTATGCAGGAAATAGAGAGCGCAACATTCCTAGGGCCTATTGCGTGAAGCCTTACAAAAACACAGCTGTGAGAGGACGAATTGCCATGCAGATGGCACAGAACACCACGAAACATGCTCGCGCACTGAGGAATTTTTCCTGCACTATCCAGAAGCCCTAACATAAGGAGCTCGGAGCTCCGCCTCCCCTGCTGACGCAGGAGGCGTAGGCCGAGCCCTAAAAAGGGCACTTCAGTGCAAAGGCTGGCAGGACAATAATTTACTGTGGCAACGTTTTTTTCTTTACATTTTTTTTTCTTTTTTTCTCATTCTTGTGTTTAAACTATGTCTTCAGGTTACAGTAAGTCAAAGACAATAGAACTGCACAAATAAAAATTATATTTTCCTTTCTTGTATAAAAGCTAAAAAGGTTTTCAATACTCTTTTAAAAACACAAGAGCTCTAGGAAGTTCCTATACTGTTCTGTTATAGCTGTATGTTATTTTCTTTAATTGTAAGTTATTTTGACAAAAAATAATATTGTCTCATTTGCTTCCTGTAAAACTTAACAAGTGTGCAGGTAGATAGGTTCCCTGATTAAGTCACAGGGACTGCAAAACAGACCACAGGGGCTGTAAACAGCATAACTTACGAAAATGTAACCCCTGCCTTCCAATATACCCACATGGTATTCAATCACTCATTCAGTTCAGTAACATTCAAACTATTCTACTGGGGACCATGGCTTCAAGTTTAGCCTTCTCACAGAACAAACTCAGTAGTAATTAAAAATGAACTTTGAAAGGGGTCACTACCTGGCCCTCTATTCTTGTCCTTATTTTCATAGGCAAAACGCTGCTTAATGTTGCAATAATGACAATAAAAAACCTGTATGCTAATCCACACCAGCGATTCAGCCACTCTTTCATTTCATATTTTTATTTCATCTTAAATTCCCTGAGTATTTGTTTTTTCCAGATATTGAGTTTTTGTAGTTTTTTTCATTCATCTTATGACACTTGCATTGTGTATACTGTAAACAGTGCCTACAGAAAAGCGCTTCAACACCGATCAGGGGTAACAAGCGCTATATAAATACTAACCTTTTCTCCTCCTCTATCCTTCTGCTATCATCCCAAATCCAAATAACTGACTAACCTATCCACCACTTAAAATATACTAGCATGTTTTACTATACTAATTGAACACTAATCCTCTATGGGTACCAGAGTAGCGTGCTACTCACCGAAAAAGATGCCTCGTCAGGGGTAGAAAGCGCTATATAAATGTAATTACAATGCAATACAATACAATACAT
The DNA here is from genome assembly GCF_964261635.1 of Lissotriton helveticus. NCBI lineage: Eukaryota > Metazoa > Chordata > Amphibia > Caudata > Salamandridae > Lissotriton > Lissotriton helveticus. Next base: position 1,288,855,261 of record NC_136061.1, read on the forward strand.
TAATGTGTCTGCATGAGGTCAGATTGTTGATGGGTGTTCATGACGGGGCATGTTTGCTGAAGGGAGTGAGAGTTTCTCACAGTGCCTGTCAGAGGGTCATAACAATATTCAGACAACACACTCATCAATCGTTGGTCTCTCTGCAGAAGGCACACACCAGTGGTGACATATGTGCTAACTGTAATTACCATTTTATGTGAAAGTGTGTGAATGAGGTACATGTGAAGGGGAGGTGACGGAATTAAGTAAATGTAGAAGGACAGAGTGAAAACACAGTGATGAAGTGGAAGGAGATGGTATACAACATATGCAGATGGAGGATTTAAGAAAGATGTGGGGATAAAATGGATTACATGTCTAACAGAGTGACAGGCTGAGGAGGAAAGTGATGGCTATGGGAGAACAGGAGTGAATGACTCACCCAGAACACTACCCCTTCTACAAACATTAGCACCATTTAATTCAAAGTCTCGCGTTTTCAGAATTGAACATTTTTCAATTCTAGTTATTCATAGAAAAATCTGTGATGGTGTTGTTCAGTTATCTGAAACCGATAACAAGCATTGGCAAATCCAATAGGTTTGGCTTGTTTTAGGCTCAAGTTTATTGTTGTGTTAAATGTCTGGATGTTAGAAAGGAAATCATAAATAGAGGCTCACAAATTATGGTCAGGTGCCATGCTGTGTGAAGCACAGGAGTTTACTTCGCATGATATGAGCCACATCCCTAACAATCGTGAAAGGATCTATAGTTTAGCTACGTTAGCTGTATCTTTTAGAAACAATCCACCTTTTGCATCTCACTTAAAATACTGCTGGTTACTTTCTCCAGTAGTGACTGGGGAGTGGGAACATAGAGCAGTGGGAGCAAAGATCAAGTAATGCTAGGGGGCTCAGTTGGCCTCAGAATTTGCTGGCGAAAATCAATAATATGAAATCGTGCTGAAAAGATTTGCAAGGCACAACCCCGGAAAAGAACAAACAGCCATTTAGTGAGGCCACCCATGCGATAATGTACTGTCGTATAATCGATACTAGGTCAGCCTTTCTAAAATTAATATTTTCCTTTGAAACAACGTTTCCAAACAGAAGGAACTGAATTACATTTATATTTAATGTTTGTATAACCACAGCAGGTGCCAGAGGGCTTTGGCCGGCTTAAAGAAAAGCTTGTTTGCAAACATTCTTTTTATTAGTGACTAGAATGACTTGAAAGAAGGAACTGCCATTGAAACATGCTGCTGCCCCCTCGTAGCAAAGTGCGTATAGCAATAAGCATTCTTCATTAAAAAACAACGTTTATTTATCTGCTGCGAGCAAATAGCAAACCTAATTGTCTTTTAGAGCCAGCAGCATCTGATTAACAACTCTTTATTTTAGACTGTAAATCTTTTATAGCTAAAGAAGTGAAACAGCAGCTTTACTAAATACTAAAAAAGCACAGTATTCATAGAGGACATTTTCAACAGACTTTCTGAAACTTTACATTCTGGTCTTATTTTAATGTCCATTCTATAACCACCTCCAGGGCCGGTTTCATCGATGATGGCGCCCGATGAGACAATCATTTTTGGCGCCCCTAAGCCCTTGACCTCCTCATCAGATTCTCTCTCTCACTACCACCGGGAAAAAGTGCCCCTCATACTTCCAATCATAAGTTATTGCTAAACACAACACCCCCCCTACCCCCTATCTCCCTCCCCCCCCCCTTCCCCCCACCCCGAGTTCCGTGCACACCTCCACAGGTCAGCCCCCAGTGGCTGGGGCACTGCCCTAAAGCCGTTCCAGATGACCTCCCACCTCGTGGTACAAATCTGTGATCTCCTTTCTACAGATCGAGTTTTCTGTATTTTTCAAAACAAGTTTGCCTGATCTAAGATTATGGATACTGCTAGCCAGATATCCATAAAGTTCCATTGATGCATTTATATAACAAGCAAGGCAATTTGAAAATAGCATGGTTAGACACTGACAGGCAGTAAAGGTGGTTTAGGTCTCCTGTAGTCACATTTCCGTAGATTCAATCCCAGCCCTGCCACGTTGTTGTCAGCCACTTTGGCACTCACTCAGAGAGACCTCCCATTAATGAGCTTCCATAATTAGATTTCAAGTGCAGAAGTGTCAATAAATGGCAGTGTTTGCTTTAACTACCTTACAGAGAGGTAGGGCAAGTGGACCGCTAATCCGAAGTTAGCCTCAAGATTAGGGGAGGGATTTAGTGCTTGGTGGATGAATTACTCCATCACAAACGTGACGATATTCAGTCCCCCTGAATTACAGAAGCATTATATCTCATGGCACTTGCAATACGATAGACAGGATATCTGTCAGGTTTGTGACAGAGTAACCCGTCCGCCAAAGTCTAAATCAGCCCTAAATTCCTTATCCTAAATAGCAACTACACTTCTAGTTCTAATCTTTTCGGAGAAGATGTATGGATGCCAAGGGCTGGAGGGGCATGAGATGGGGAGGCAAGGTGTTGGGAGGGAGGGGCAGAATCTTCAAAAGTCTTTTTGAGACCTGACTCACGCTCAAAAGAAGGGCTCCTGTAATAACGAAGGGTTAAGGGGGTGTTAAGGAGGGTATTACTATAGCCACAATGGGACCTAAAACAGTAGTAAATTATTCCAGCTCAGAATTGCTGTAAATCCAGCACGGCATATGGCCAACTACTGGTATTGAAAACCACTCCCATAGACAATAATTAATATAGGGACTTTAAATAAAACCAATAGGAAAGGCTGTTAATTTAATTCTAAATATTTAAAATAGTTACACTACAAACAAATATTTTTTTTTGTTAAGGAAAAAATCAAAATAGTCTACTTGTTTATCATTTTGTTTTACAATATTTTAACAACTTTTCCTATATTTGAAATTGAATGTTAGATCAAATTTAATAAAATATAATTAAATTACTTTTAATGTATTCTCTACATTACATGCAATAATTATTCATGCATATGTTTTAATTTAATTTAATTTACAATATTTAAATTAATGAAAGTTTTAACTTAGAACTCAATTAATAGTGATGTAACATTGCAATTCTTTTATTTTACATTCCAAATATAAATATAAAAATAATATATAAAACTATTTAACAAAAATATTTTTAGTAACATTTTAAAGTTTAATAAACTTTTGAAATGCTTCCTTTACTTCACCTTAGCAAGTTCTGACGCCTAAGGACAGATATCTTATAAAATGTATTTTTCCTAGACTAAGATGCTCCTCTTTACTTCAGATCACTGTTATCAATCAATCAATTAATCACTGTTAGATTTAAGCATCACTCAATCTTTCTTATTTTTCAATGCTCCATCACGACATTAGAAAAGTCAGAAAGCCTGGCATGAGTAATTTATGGTAACTAAACAACCCACATAGACAGGCATGGCTAGGTGTGGGTCTTGGGCAAACCATTGGAATTTGGCCTCCTTGCCCTATATAATGATCACTCATGCAATAATATTTTGAATTTTACATAGAGTTTGTTTCTGCAGAATTTGCTGTGTTATATGACTATAACTAACTCAACAGCTTTCAATGCATCCACCTTATAAGTGTGAATGACTGATCAGCCTTGTGAGAATTTGAACCCTCAAGTGTATTGCAATTTCTGAAGGTACATTGACCATTGATGCCAATTTTTAGCTGTGAAAGCCTTGGTAATTCTGTGGAGCTGTACCCTCTCTATAAACAAGAGGTTTTTCAGTATTTATGAACTTTAAATATACTGTTTTTGTCTGAAATGTCTTATACAGAGCAAGGTGAGAGGCTTGTTTATTAGACAGGTATCTGATAATGGTGGCTCTTCCTTCAATGGATCCTCTAGTGTTGTAGGGAGTGCATGACTATTTTAGTGGGAGTCTATCTTTATCTCTCTCCAGATGGATAGAGAGTGGGTGGGTGAAAAGGGTTTAGGATGAATGTCCATTCAACCACTGGTCTGTCTTCATATACACACTGTTAATGTTATTGTGGGACAAACTTAAGCTTGCAAATTATTCCAGGAGCAGTATTGTGAACACTCTCTTTTCAACAGAATTCAATTATTTATTTGTTCAAATAATGTCTGCAGGAAGTCGACAAATTCAAAGAATGCATAAAGCCGACAATTGATAAAACTGAAAAATAAAAAATAAAATGGAGCATGATTCAGACCATGAGGGCCTTTATCCCACAAAGGGCAAACACATTGATCTGTTTATTTTGTTCTCCTCTAAGGGGTCAATTACGATGCCGTAAGAAACGGCTCTGACCCTTGGTGGGAGCCGCTCCTATGCATCGGAATCTCCTGTTTGAGTTTATTTTCGACCAATCCATTTTGATTGAGTCGGTCAGAAATTAATCCAAACAGGATTTCCGAATGGCTTACAATGGGCACAGAGAGCCCGTCTGCCATTTGTAAAGCCTCCTGTAATCCCTAGGGCAGCTCTCTCCGCCCGAGGGATTAGAATGTCGTATTCCGACAGCCATTCTGTGTGGCCTTTCCGGTTCATGAAAGCTGTGGGAAGTCAACTTTGAGGCCCCCAGCAGGGCCCCCATGGGTGCAAGGCCTTCGGATCCCATGCACCTGGTTCCAGGCACATTGAGGTGCCTGCCATGGTGTGCAGAGATGAACTGCACCTCAGCTCTTTACAATGAGAGCATGTATTCCGGTTAGAATGCATTCTCCTATTGTAAAGAATTGGAGTGTGACCGAACAGCATTTGGTCGCATTCTAATTGCTGGTTTGGGACCGCCGACAGGAGGTTGGTCGGTTCCAGTTCCAGATCAATGTCGGACGGATTCAGGTCTGTCCGACTTCAAAATCAGCCCCTAAACGTGATACATTTCAACTGCAAACCACCATTTCTCATAGTAAGAAAAGGTCTCTCCAAAGCATGGTTACACAGTATTAGTAAAAACTGTTGTTTTCTTTTAAAACCTTCTAAAACAACCACAATGATATATGTACAGTATGTCAAATGAGTTTTAAACATACTTCATCTAACTAACCATACTCCATCGAATCATAGCTCTAGACGTGATGTTTGAATAGTCTAGTGTACCAGGTGTGACAAAATGTGAATACATATCTGGCCTAATGATTGGCCAGGCCTAATATAGCCTCCTATTGAACCTCTAGAGAAATTTAATTGCAGCTGCCTAAGAGATTTATAACAGATGCTTCTTAAACAGCCTTTAAGTGCAAGGCTTGTACAGGAAGGTTCTTCCTCAAAATTAACTGCCTTTATGAGATATTTCTTTTTATTTCTTTTAAAAGCACTAATTTATCTTAGGCCACAATCTTAACCCCAAGAGAAAGATCTAGGGTACCTTCATCTCCAAGATATTAAAAAAAAAACAGTAGAATTGCTTCTTTCTTATTGCAATGTAGACATACGTTAACCCTATCTATGAGCTAATGCAGAACTATTCCAAAAGGGAACTATACTACGGAAACTACAGTGCTTGACGCGCTCTGTTGTCTTATTATTGAAACTCTAACTGAAAAGTACAGATTTTTGATATTTTAGGGACAGTAATGCTTTACTTTTATGTAGATTCACTTTTAAGAAAAGTGGTTTTGAATAAGTCTCCAAACTACTATGGCTTTGCTGGTGCCCAGTGGGTGTTAAGTCAAAAAAGATTATACTATGCACATTTAATATTGTATGGAATACTCAAATTTTCAAACTTGGAGGGACCTTTTCAACACCTTGAATCATTTGGGGAAATCAAACAATTTAAAGAAAAGGTAAGGGTTCAAGGAGACACCTCTGTTTCCATCTATTCCATGTATCAATACGGTGGTCAAGCCTTTATCTGAGCCCATCAAAACACTGCTCTATGTATCTATGTTTTGGAAATCAGCAGTTTAAATAATCCAGCGGTAATACCAGAACCATCCCAGTTTACAGTGTTACTTGACGTAAAGAATGTATAACAGGCAGTGTAAACTGGCTATCTCTTTGTAAAATTCTATGTATCCAAAAGCATATGCATCAGTAAGATAATATACAAAATAGGGCAGTGCTCTGAAAGCCATATTGCTCTAGAGGAAGTAATGCATCCTTAGTAACTCATGTCTGCAAATATTCAAACATAGATTTACAAAAAATTGCCATTGGCATCCAAAAGGGCAATTTTCAATAAGTTACGAGATAAATCTATAGAATCCTTTATATGGACAGAAAGAATCATTGTCCTTTTCAAAAACAGGACCCGAAGCTGCTAACATAAAACTATTTAAAGAGAGGGATTAGAAAAGACCTTAAACCATCTCCCATATTACTTATTAGGTCAATATTGGGACTTAGCACAATAGGAACGTCGTTTGGATGCTTTCATCCCTTTTTAGATTAGAAAATATTCTATGGTTGAAGTGGACACGTAATACCATAATGGTCTCAAAATTACGGTATCAAAAACTTCAAAAGACCAAAATTTTAGCATATGAATGGTCGAACACCAGGCCCGATCGTAACTTGACTTTTCTAGATGCTCGTTCAGACACTTTGCTAACTTCTTTTTTTATGTATGATACCTGTATCAGTAGAGGAATCTGTAACGAATATACATAGCTGTTCGATTAAAACTAGACACTGGTGCAATTGTCATTACGCCAGGATAATCCTTTGCAATTTGGGTAATTTCACATTATGCTTGATACACAAAATTCCAGAAAGAACCGTACTTCATGTAATTATGCTCCTCAATTCAATGCAAAAATGTAGTTTGAGTACACTGGAAGAGTGCGAATGAACATAATGCAAGCTGCTGCAGCTTGTGTCTTTGGAGCTATTTTTGTACCATGAAATTCATCGCCACATCCAAAATAGATGCACGGATGTATTTCAAGACAAAACGTAGCACCAAAATCTGTTTTTGTATTTTGGGGACTTATGGACAATTTTACATGATTGTTCATGAGTTTTGAAAAATGTTGCAAATGCAAACTACTTTTTCATTGTATGCTTACATTTCATAGTAATTTGCAAGTCTTTAGCAATTTTTCTTCAGGATAATTTTAACTAATCCATCATACGAGAAGGGATTATCTAAAAAGTTGTTAACACATCTCCGACTTTCTGCAATACATTGTACCAAATAATTATCAACTCTTCGCGGGGAACCCCTTTTGTATAGGGGTCCGAAGAAGCCGGAATTAGAGCCTCTCTCTCTAGCAAATTTCAGCTCAAATATTGTGGTACATAACAAATTGTTTGAAAAACAAAGAATTTATATTCATTATAATCAACGAGGACTACTAACCAGGGTTGGACTGGGACAGAAAATAGACTCAGGCTGCAAAATAAAAGTGGCGACCATTGGTAAATCAGATTGCTAGAAATGTGGCCTAAATTTGCAAATCAGGGCAATTTTGAACTTGTAAAGAGAAGCTGCATATGTTTACTGAAAGATATGGGCGACTGCATTCATTTGTGCTTGTTGCAGGCAACGTTTATTGTAATACCAGAGAAACAAAAACACCTCACCAGACTATAAAGCAGGCCCACAAATGCCACATAATGGCCCATACACAGACATGTTGGACTAGCCCTTCGGGAAATGCCAGATTGTCCTATAAGCCAGTCCGCACTCAAGTACTATCATTATAGTGTTTATCACAATCAGTTCATCTGTTTATCTGTCTATTGAGTATTGTATCAAAAACAAGGTTAGTCCTAGTATCCACTAGTCCACTAAGACTACTAAGCACAGCTGTCAAAGTGGAACGGAAGTGATCAAAACCTGTAAGCCTAGGTAATGTATGCACCAACACAAATATCTGAACATACTCTCTTGGTAAGTTACAAGAAGAAGAGCTACCACTAACCAGTGAGGAAGCTAAAGCATTAATCAAAGAAGGTAGATTAGGCATCAGAAGAAGACATATCAGAGTCATGATCACCAGCTTTATATTGTCTCAGTCTACATTTACCGAATGATAAAACAGAACTTAATATCGAGAAGAGTATAACATCTGACCACTATACTGTTCTACTGGAAAATCAGACGTTACAAGGGGGACTTTACTTTGCATGCGCTTACCCTACAGGCATTAAAATGTGTTGACTTTTGCAGAGCGTTGTGATATCACCAAGGACTTTACAACACATGCCTTAACCGCACAATGTAGTTGTAATGTCTAATATTCCTCTCTCCTTCTCTCTCTATGTATTACATAATTGTGTGTTTGTGTGCGTATGTGTGTGTTTGTGTGGAAATATATATATATGCTTCTGTATATACTTATTTGCATATACTATATAAATATATATATACATATATATTACATTTATTTATTTATAAAGTTTTATATAGCGCAAACAAGATTCTGAAGTACATATATAATGTATGCAATATGTATTTTTTTATTTTTTTTTATATTTTTGTGGGTGACGGTAGTCCAACCCACCTTTTTTAAGCTCCTTACCTAGTTTACCTCTACCCACTCCTGAATCCTAAAAAGACCTTAACTTCCTTTAACACTACAATCTGTTTCACTTATCTCTCTTTACCGATCCCTTAACTCTTAGATACCCCTATTTTACATGACATAATCATTAAGTAGTTTAAAAAAATCTTGTGGTGCCTACCAAAAAGTGGTCTGTGTGGTACTTTTCTGCAGGATAAGCTATATGAGCTAAAGACCCTGCAGGAAAGACTGCATACTGTTTTACTGGTATCTTATTGCTAATATCCGCATACGGGAGGCCCTGTCCTATATCAGGATGCAAATCAGTTAAATTATCAAGTGATTAGACATGAATGCATTATCAAGTGATTAGACTTGAATGCAGTGTGTACAGTGCAATGTAATATATCACAACATTAAACACATTCCATCAATGCCATCTTGCTAATTGCCATTATTTATTCTCTAATGTTTTCCATCTTTCCTCTGATTGCTCATGAGGTCCACACTCCAATGGTCTCAGTGCAGCATCACAATTTATGTTAATGCAAATATAAGTCACAGCTTCTCTAAACTAATGTGCTAATTCATTTGAGAGTGTCCTTTGCAGAGTTTCAGGTCGAAACCAAGCAAACGACTTTCTTTTTTAGAACAGCACTGATATTGTGATAGACTGAGAAACACATGCTCTCACACAAGCCTTGCAGAGATTCCCTGAGTCTGGAACTCAGAAGATCTGTTGACTGGCATGAGCTATGTAGAATCATCTCCTACTTGGAGTTGTAATGAATGCATTTGTATCTGGGTGTTTGTTGAAGTGCTTTGGTTTGCCCGCTGTTATCACGACGTCAAAAAACAAAATAATCTAACTACTACAAAGTTACTGTGGACATAAATTCATTTTCACAACCTTTTAAAACTTAAGAAGGCTTAGTTTTTGGTGAGGCTGAATTAAAAGAATACCCCTCAGTTTTGCTGAAGCCATCAGCAAGCTTGTCGAACGACTCTAAATTTATTGTTCGCAATACCAGCCTGCTCGATAATAATTCCTGTGAAGGTTGATGGAGTTTAATACTCGAGGACAAAGAAGATAATCTGCTTCCATAACTGATTTGTGGACTATGCAGAACGATTTACACTTGATCCATTCTCCCACTGTCAGTCAATAAAACTATGCAAGGACCGAGGAAGCTGGCTCGAAACATTTTAGGGTTAGTACAATATACTCACCTGTGATCAGGGGGTACAACCAACCACAGTCTATAGGACTTCAGCCTTTAACCTCATTGAAGTTGCTTCCATCATAAGAATATGAAGGTGTCCTATCCACAAGGATATATGAAAGATTGCATGTTCCAGAACAGTATAGTAGTGGATTTGAATGGCTTTTCTTTTGAGCTTCCATCTGCTAAATGAGTGAGGACTGAGAACAAATGGCTCTTCATCCATGCACAATCTGCTGAGTCATGGATGAGTGTAAGTGAATGGCTCTGCATCCATGAGCAAACCACTAAGTCAATGAGATGTCTCTGTATCCATTCTCAATCGATTAAGCTACTGGGGAATGGAAATGAGTAGCTGAACATCCCATATGAGGTTCATACATGCAACAAGGAACAGCCTTGTTTGTATTTGAAGACACGTCTATTCAAATAACAACTGCGAACAATGTCCCTGTATTTGAAGGCCAATATACTGAATTAATGGAGGATGGAACTGAACTGCTCATTCTCTTTTTTGTCTATTAATACAATGAGGATATTGGATGAACCACTGAGTATCTCTGTGCCAATTCATAGGACCCTGAAGAAGTGCTGTTGAATAGCCTTCTATAAAAAGGCCAATATTAAATCATTGAGAATGCAAGTAAATGACTCAAATCTCTATATGTGGTAATTCATCGAGTATACGAGAGCAGGAGGTGAAAGACTTTGTGACAATACTTTGAGGCCAAAATGTACTAATAGTTGCCTCACAGGAACCAAAGCTACTGCGCTGCATCAAAGGGAAAGAGAAAAAATGTGTCATATCTACTAAGGTATGCCACAAATTTTTCTTTCCCGATAGCACTGATGCACTTTTGGCTGCCATATGCAAATGCATACACCCTCGCACTATACCGTATGTGCATTCTCTAAAGCAAAGAGTTTGTGCTGGAAGGGGACCATGCCAATACATAAGCTATCCTTCAAAACATTTCCCACTTTGTATGGGTGCTGTACAATGTAGCACACATTCAACATCGGACAAATAAAGAGACATGAAAACATTTCTCCTTGTTACACCTGCCTTGCCTTGGTGTAAGGTGTTGGCACAAACCCAGTCTACCAATGTAAGTAGATAGGGATTTACATCACAATGGAAAAGCCCATGAACCATCTATGGGATGTGTCCTTAATGCTCTAGTGCAACTTTGCATTACTTTAGGCAATTTTACAACATAAATCCTGGTTTCTTTTGGATAGCAAATACCACCCAACTCTTTGCGCCAGGTTTGCATCACTGTGATGCAAACTCAGTGCAAAGTATTAGTAAATCTCTGCCTGGGTCTTTGACAACAGGAGGTGAACAGATCTCTCTAATTTTGCCAGATCGTTTAATTATTAAGCTTATGGATTCTAGATCTTTGTGGTTGCCCATTAAATGAACAAAGCCTAGAGCTGTAGGCTCGGAAGCCATTTGTAAAGCTGACAACGTCTAGACACGAACAATGTTGTGTCCTCCTTTCAATCCATTATGCATCAATGACTAAGAGGAAAAGGCCTGGAATACTTTAGCCAATCTATTACTAGATGGGTCTATCCCTGCAACTCTCCCGGCACTAAAGTTTTTTAATTTGCAAGTACAAAAAATATCTTTTTTCTTACATGTATATTCAGATGTGGGGAACCAGTATTGGATACATGCCAACCTTAATTACATACAAGTAATTAACTTCGAGGAGGTTCGACCTTTAAGAGGGTTAATATGTGGACACAATCGATATTATGCCTAATAATCTGCACATCAAAAATACTGACCCAGATCTAATGATAGATGGGTGAGTGAAATCATACACATATTACTCCATTATACGATTTTCCTGTAGGTTCATTCAATCTTGGAAGTAAATTGCTTTCTTTCACCAGACTCTCGCTCCCTGTGGCTTGCAGCAAGTCTAGTCCAGACCTCCTGCCTTCCTGTTGAACATTTGTGGTGGTTTTCCACAGGATTGGCACTTCCCATGGGAAAGAGTCAGGGGGATCAGAGGCAAGGTACCGACGTGTGCAATCAAATACCCAGCCCACACAGCAACCAAAAGTTTACTTATGATATCCTATCAACAACCAGCAAAAATTAAAATCAATGACTCAGCTGGCACAAGGATTACAAAACCTGATGGCCTGTAGCCAATTCCTATCAATTGTGTTCCTCCTACAGATGATACATCCAATCCAAGATACATTCTCTTGAAGTTGGATTGAGGACATTAAGAGAAGCTGCGACATCTTATTTCTCCTTAAGCGTGGCCTAGCGCTGTTGTAGATGGAGCACGGGGCGGCGGGGTTATAAGGCTGGAGAAGATTCGACAACTATCAGGTCTGGACAGGTCGAGGAATTCTCAGCCCATCTAGCTCAGGAGAGGGAATCAGGTATATAAGAGGCATAGCCTTTGTTTGTTAATACAGCTACATCTAGCTCCTGAATATTGTACCAAATCCTGCAGGAATGATTCGGTTACTTACCGGTAATCTTCATTACTCCGAGTCAAAGTCTTTCTCGAAACAGTCACCAAGGAGCACCCCGTGTTCCATGCACATCATTCACCCATAAACAAAAGTCCCCACCCAATATGGTGGCCAGACAGGAAGTACCTGTCACCTGACCTATAAGGGTGGGGCAAACACAGTAAACATCCTGAAATACACAAGTGGAGAAAACCCCAAAAGGAAGTAGTACAATTTGTTCGTCCCCCCAGAACCAAGGGCAGGTAGGAGGGAACATGACTGTGACAAGGAAAACTATGACTCGGAGTAATGAAGATTACTGGTAAGTAACCAAATCATTACCTTCCTCCTACGTCTTCCTCGTCACACTCACCATGGATCGTATAACCAAGCACCAGTTGAACAAAAGAAACAGACACCAAAGATGCCAAAAAATCAATTAATGCAGACAAGGATACACAATCAGTGAACAGCTGCAATGACAGCGGAATCAAATCTCCTGAAAAAACCTCCCCCATCTGCAACTTATAATGGAAGATGAAAGTATGAGGCGAGGACCAAGTCGCCGCAGCACATAGATCTCTCAGGGATGTCACCTTTAAAGAAGCCCAGGAGGAAGACACACCCTGCGTGGAACGACCCTGAATGGCAGGGGGAAGAGAGATCCCCGAATGCGGGTAGGCCAAGGAGACAGCGGACCAAACCCAATGAGAAAGAGTAGCTGTGGTAGGTCGATGACCCTGCCGGACAACCCCAAAGGTGACAAACAAAAAATCCACCTGGCGAAGGGAGGCCGTACGCTCAAGGTAGATCACCAGAGCGCTAGTCAAATCCAGGGAATGGAGCCAGCTCTTGACTGTAGAGGGGGCAGGATAAAAGGCAGGAGGAACAATATCCTGGGACAAATAAGCGGAGGACCCCTTGGGAAGAAAGATCAGGTCAGGACGAAGGACCACTTTGTCAGGGAAGAAACGCAAGAACGGAGGATGGCAAGAAAAAACCTGAAGCTCCCCTAAACGGCGCACAGAGGTAATAGCCACTAGAAAACAAACCTTCACGGTGAGAAACTTCGGTGACACAGAAGGCAGAGGTTCAAACAGGGAAAGCTGCAAGGCATGAAGGATTAAAGAAATATCCCAGGGGGGAACAGGAGAAGCAACAACAGGCCATCGAAGAAAGAAACTGCGCAGAAGTTGAGAAGCCAAGGACTAAAAGGAGACGAGAGAGGCCCTCCGGATAGTCTTAATGGCAGATCAGTGGCTGCGGAGAGTAGAGACCGACAGCCCACGCAAAAAGCCATCCTGGAGGAACTCAAGCACAGACCCCCCTCGCAGGAATCAGTGAGTAACCCCCGTGAAGAACACCAAGCAGAGAAATTCTTCCAGTGAATTTCGTAGACCTTAAGGGTACTGCCCTTCAGAGAATTCTGTATAGACATCACCACCGCCGAGGAACAACCCAAAGACACTAGCCTTCCCCTTTCAACTTCCAAACCCCCAATGCCAACTGGCTGAGAGTCTGGCGAGACAGGTGAGGAAAGCGGATTGGAGAAGGGGACAGGGGGAACCTCCATGGAACAGCAACCGCCAAACAAAGAAGGAGGGGATACCAAGGCTGGCGAGGCCAAAAAGGGACCACCAACAGCACCACCACCCTCTCTGACCTGATCTTGGCCAAAACCCTGATGAGAAGGGAAAAGGGAGGAAAAGCATAGAGAAGACCCCGAGGTCAAGGAAAGCTGAGGGCATCCACCCCCACGCCTCCCCGCAAGGAAGAAGGGCACAAAACCTCGGCAGAAGATCATCCTGAAGGGACGCAAAGAGATCCAACCAGGTTCTCCCAAACCTCCCCAACAGCTCCGGAAAGACTAGAGGAAACAGGGACAGAGAAACGAAGAAGGAAGAAGGCGACTCAGCTGATCCGAACGCCCATTTTCCCTCCCCGACAGATAGATAACCGTCAGACCCAGCAGATGGGCCTCCGTCCACGACCCAATATGATCTGCCATGAGAGCCAAAAGAGGAGAGCGAGTGCCCCCCAAATGATTTAAGTAGGCACGGGCCACCTGATTGACCGTCCAGACCTGAACCCACCCGTTGCCCAGGTGACAGGCAAAGTGCAGGACAGCCTTGAACACAGCAGCCAGTTCTTTCCAGTTTAAGGACATCCAGCTCTCTGCCGGGGACCAAGAACCCTGAGTAGACAGAACCCCGAGGGTGGCACCCCAACCCCAAGGGCTGGCATTGGTAGTCAGGGTACAGGGAAGGGGAGGGTCCAGGGTCACCCCCCTTGCCAGTTTGTACGGAACCAGCCACCACCGCAGTTGGAGAGAAATGGTGGGAGTCACTGGAACAGAGGCATCGTAGTCCTGGGACCCCAGATCCCAGTGAGCCAGAAGGTGATACACCAGATGGAATAGGTGTCTGCAAGCCCAAAGAACCAGAAAGAGAGACGCAGACATATCCCCCTGAACCCACAACCAGTCCCTTGCGGAGGCTGATGAGGCTGACAGGAGAGACTCCAAATGAGACCGGAGACGGAGCTGGCGGGCCGGAGGAAGAAAACACCATCCCCAACCTGGTATTGAAGAGAGCGCCGATGAACTGGAGTTCCTGAGACGGGATGAGGTGGGACTTGCTGAGATTCATGACCCATGGGACTCCAGGCAAAGCTGCTCCAACGCCACATCTTCCAGGGCATTAAGGAAAGACGAGGAAGAAATTAGCCAGTTGTCAAGGTAGTGAAACAAAGCACCCCTTGAGCATGCAACAGACCCACCAGGGGAGCCAGGACCTTAGTAAACACCTGAGGGGCAGACGCCAACCCAAAGGGGAGGACGCAAAACTGGAAGTTCTGACCCAGGGCAAAGAACTGCAAATATTTCTGGGAGAGAGGATGCACAGGAATATGGAAATGAGCATCCAAAAGGTCCAAGGACGACAGAAAGGCCCCAGAGGACACAAGGGGTAGGATCCACTGCAAACTCACCATCTTGAACCTTTGGTAAGGAATATAGAAGTTCACGGTTTTGAGATCCTGGATAGGACGGAAATTCACCGAAGGCTTCCGCACCAGGAACATCAGGGAGTAGCCACCCTGACCCAACTGGGACCCGGGAACATGAACGATGGCACCCTTCTGGAGAAGATCCAAGATCCCCCGCTTCAAAGAATTCTGAGGAGAGGGTGTGGGAACAAAAAGATCTGGTGGACGAAATTGATAGAATAACCTTCGACCACCCAGGAATTGGTGACGTCCAAGCGGAAGAAAACCGACCAATCCGTCCGCCAACCCTGAGATAGTCAGGACTTGGGAGAGGCAACGGTGATGGCAGCACCTCCAGGCTGTAGCAGGGATTTGGCAGAGAAGGGGGTTCCACGGCCACGACCCCTCCCCCGAAAGGGCTGGGAGGAACCCCACCCGGCAAAGGCGGGATTCCAAAAGGCACGCTGATATCCAAAGCCCCGACCCCTCAGAGCAGGCCACAGAGGAGCTAGGAGCTTACGATCTTCCACTGACTTCTTCAGGAGATTCTCAAGCCAAGGCCCAAACAACTTAGCACCATCAATCAAAGGGTAAGCAGGAAAGAAGGGATTTCTGAGAGGCCTCTGCCTTCCAAGATCTCATCCAGATGTTACGAAGAGCAGAAACAATGGAACCAGAGATTGCAGCAGACAGAGAGTCGAAAGTAATGTCCGATAAAAAGCGAACCTGCAGTTCCATAAGAGATAGACGGGAATTAACATCCTCCCCCTTCTGGAGTGCCTCAGACAAGACGTGAAAATCATGCTGGAGAGTCTGGACCACTAACGAGGCAGAAGCTCCAGCCCCGATGGAAAAGTTAGCAGCAGAGTAAGCTCATATAGCAGCACTGCCCACTCTTTTATCCACCGCATCACTAGGAGAGGCTTCCTCAGGGGTAATAGAACCACTGGAGGCCAAACCCACCATGAGCGAGTCCACCTTCACCTGAGGGGGAAACTCAGTCGGAAAGTCCTGTAGAGGGTACTTCTTGGCAAGGAACTGCGGGAACCCAGCCTTTTCAACATCAGCCCATTCCCTGGACAGAAGCCCTGCGATGGCCTTATGAATGGGAAGGGCATCAGGCTCCTTCCGACGGTATTGGGAGAAAAAATCTTCCTCCACCTCCAAAGACACAACAGCAGGAAAGGCCAAATTGTCCTTCAAGTGTGTCAGGACCTCTCTCAATTCGGCGCCCTTAAGAAAGCGTCCACGCTGCTCATCATCAGAATCAGAGTCAGGGTCAGGCTGAGAAGAACCCCTGGGGACCTGAGGCACCGGCACATCCCGAGCCGCAAAGGCAGAGTCCACCGCCTTATTAATCATAGCCTGCAGGACATCAAGATCCATGCCCCCAGGCTGCAGGGAGGAGGCAGGATCAGAATCCAATCTAGACGACCGGCGAGGACGCTTCTCAGAATGTTTTCCCTCCACACCAAGAAACACAACAGTTGGGAAGAAGGAGGAAACCTTAAAAAGGGGCGAGAACATCTCCTCTATGCAACCGGCCCCGCCCCCCTGATGCGGCATGTCGAAGACGGCCCAACAAGAGGCCATAAGAAGGCCCAGGAACCGTCCCGCACGCAGCGGGAAATCCAAGAGAAGCCTGGCACCCTGCCGACAGGTAAAGAAAAGCGCTATACCAGGACCAATGTCTGTGCGTAGGATTTCAAAAGTAACTGTACTTAGATTGACAATGCGCAGCCATTGAAAACCAATGAAACACCAGGGGCAGGTAACCCCAACTGCACCAGACCGCCAAGCGAAGGATTGGAAACACCGGGAGCCCAAGCGCCAATACTGCAGCACCCCAGCCACTCAGTGTGGGGGCAGCAGCGCGCAGAACAAAACGGGCAAGCAGCGCTGGAGCAGCTATCGAAACAAATCGCAGCACCCAGGGGAGCAGCGGGCGCACACAAAAGGGGGCACTAGAGCAGACCCCGCAAGGGAAGACATACTCATCGTGACCGGACCGCAACATGAACCGCCTCGACATGTAGAATGGGTGTTCCAGCCGGAACACAGAGAAAAAAACAGGATGTTTTCTGTGTTTGCCCCGCACTTATAGGTCAGGTGACAGGTACTTCCTGTCAAGCCACCATATTGGGTGGGGACTTTTGTTTATGGGTAAATGGATCCGCAGGGGGAGCGGCGCGAGACGTCTCCCCCTGCGGATTTCGCGCATAATGGTAGGGCCCATGAGCGCGCGTTAGAGAGAGCGTCAGGGAGATGGCATTGCGTAGTTGCTGAGGAGATTAGGCGCAGGGAGTGTAGTGAGGGGCGTTTAGTTTTTTCTTAGCGTTTTCAAGTGAATTATAGTAGTGCTGGTTTAACGGAGGTTAGTTAGACAGTTTAAGAGTATTTTGAAGATGGAAATGAGCGCCCAGCTGATATCTGCGCTGCGAGTGATACAGCAGGAGGGCAGGGAAGATATGTTGACGAAAGCTGCGCTGGACGAAATGATGCCGCCAAAGCGCCCACCACAGAGGCAAGCGTCGAAAGGAGTGAGGTACGCAGTTGAAGCCTGTCAACCGGCTTCAGTTAAGAAACAAAGGGGGCGTGCCCGTTCTTTAAGCGCCGGGGCGGAGGTGGTTTCGCGTCAAGGCGAAGGGAGTTTGATGGTGGCAGCGAGAAGAGCGTCGTCACTCACACGACAGAAGACAGTGAGTGTGTTAGATGACAGCACACGCGGACATGAGGCGAATATGCTAGTGGAGGGACCCCAGTTGGGAGTTGCTCCTAGTGGCTCGCAGGTTTCCCTGAAGAGGAAAGGGAAGGAAAAAACAGTAAAGAAGGTAGCCATTAAACAAGTCGGTTTGGGGGAACAGAGTGTGACATTATCCCCCCACCTCTCGGACAGTATTCCTGTCAGCCAGTCAATGAGGTTTGATAATGGCCAGAAGAACGCAGGCCAGAGGTTCTTTATGAGAGGGGGGTCTGGGTCGTTGGTTGCATATTCGAGTGACAGTGAAGAAGAAGAAGGGGGTGATGAGTCACAACCCCTGCAGGCCCCCCAGGGTAAGAAAACGCCGTTGCAGCCATCGCAGAATGCTCTGAAGTTTCCTAGGGTTTTAGTTTCGGATACTCCAAGGTTTCAGCATGACGCAATGTTACAGATGTCACAAGAGATCAGTGAGTCTGAGGCGGAGGAGGAATTTTCTGTGAGTTCCGACACGGACGACGACTTCGAGCAGGAGTATGGGCAAGGCACATTCCGTGCAGAACAGGCAGACAAGCGGTGGGACATTCAGTATATATTTCCACGTGCCCGCCCTTCACCATATGATGCACTTTACGATAGGAGTAAACCGGTTAGATGCGAGGACAGTCAGTCGCATTGGGTCGAGCGCCCCATGTGCAAGGACATCACAGCTAGAGTTCCGGCTTCGAGGGAGGTTGGGCATACCTCAAGGATACCACGCGACGGAGTTGAGGCACAGATGGTTGGTGTCAAAATTGCGCCATCTGTTCAGGCGGCTGCCCATACTGTGTCCCGGTATAATGCGGAGCTTGGTAAAGTATGCGCTAGCGAATCTAGAGCGGATTTTTTGCGCACAGATAAGTCTCAGGAGCGGAGCGCTGATCTGTGTTGGTCAATTTTTAATGGGGTAGTGGGAGATGGAGCTTGCCCAAGTTCTAGTGGTGGGGGTCAGGTGAGGGGTGAAGTTTGTCAGTCAACAGAAGGTCAGGTGGGTCACGGAAAGAAGGGAAAAAAGAGTGTACATTCTAAACAGAAGGGTAGGAGTCTAGAAAGTACAGATGTCAGGGTGGGGAGGGGGGCAACAACTTCTTCTTTGTTGTTTCAGAAGTCCAGTGCGGATTTGGCGGTCGGTAATGTGACCCCGCGAGACTATCAAGAGCGGATGTCTCCAACTGAATTGCAACAGCGAGCAGGACAGCTACCATGCGGTAAGCATCAGTCGTGGACGGTGTGGGAGGAGGGTAGGGATGACAGGGGGACTGTACGAGAGATACCCGTGGTGCAAGTGGTTGGGAAAGAAGGCGGGAGGAAGGTTTGTTCAGGTGAGTGGGTTTTACCTCAAGATTTGCCGATTATAACTGGAGGGAAGGATCGGGTTGCAGCATCAGAACAGTTTCTCAACGTTAGACAGCGGCTGCCGTATATGGGTTTGGCGATGCCGCTGGGGTCCCATTTGTCAAAAAAAACTAAGCAGCGAATATGGAACCATGAGTTCGTGGACATATTCAAATTGCTGCATCGAGACTTGCAGGCCAAAGAGGGTTCCAAAGAGGAGGAATGGGAGTTAGCGCGACGTCCCAGGGTGCCTCGTACGATTGAGAACTGGACCTCTGCCTTCTTGATCTACGCGAGCATTTATTGTGAAAGATACCCAGAAAGGTCCGTTGCTCTTTACAAATACATTGACATAGTTCAGAAGGCGCAGTTACACTTTGGGGGATACTCTTGGCTTAACTACGATGAGGAGTTTCGAGCCCGTATTAGTATTTGCGTAGAGAAGCCTTGGGGTGACGTAGATTCGGAGCTTTGGCTTCAGTGGATGTCCACATCACATCCATCAGCTATGACACACACTGCCAGTGGGTTGCCAGTTCCCTATCGCCCCTTTCTATGGCGCCCCGCTCAATCTGGAGCGGGTGCATGGGGAAGAGGTGTTTCATCGGGTACAGGTGCCTTTTGGAATTATAACAGAGGAATGTGCAACAGGCCCTTGTGCCGTTTTAAACACGACTGTTCCCATTGCGGGGGGCGACATCCGCTCACGCAATGTAATGCACCAGCGGGAGGTTTCAGTGGGCATAGAGGCAGTGATCAACAGCGGTTTCCAGAGCAGAGTAGTTGGGCAGCGAGAGGTAGAGGCGCCCCTTTCCCTCCTTTCCCAAAAGGCGCCTACTCCCATTAAATTGAGTAGCTTAGTGCCTTGGTTAGAAAGATATCATGATAATGAGGCAGCATCCCGCTTGTTTTGGGGGTTTCAGGAAGGTTTTAAATTAGGGTATCAAGGGCCTAGACAACAGCGGTGGGCGGACAATCTGCGTTCGGCTAAAGAGATGCCGGAGGTAGTGTGTAAAAAACTGAACACGGAAGTCGGAGCAGGGAGGATAGCGGGCCCTTTCAAAGATTGCCCTTTGTCCAATTTGATTGTGTCCCCTATTGGGGTCATTCCCAAGAAAACTGCTGGCGAATATCGTATGATTCAGCATCTATCTTGGCCAGAAGGGGGATCGGTCAATGATTTTATATCGGAAATGGACACTGCAGTATCTTACACAAAGGTGGATGACGCAATGGAACTAGTGACGAAGATGGGCCAAGGAGCAGAAATGGCGAAATGCGGTATTCAGTCCGCTTTTAGATTAATGCCAATTCACCCTTCTGACTTTGAATTATTGGGGATGTTTTTCCAAGGACACTATTTTGTAGACAGGGTATTGCCAATGGGCTGTGCGGCCTCTTGTGCGCTTTTTGAACTTTTCAGCACTTTCATACAATGGATTTTCTCTCAGACATATTCTAAGGGTGTCTGCTGTCATTATTTGGATGATTTCCTTTTCATAGGAAAGGCAAACACAGGACACTGTAAAGAAGCGCTTTTGAGTTTCCAGTCACTTGCTGAAGCTCTGGGAGTCCCTTTAGCACCAGACAAGACCGAAGGCCCGGTCACAGTACTAACGTTTTTGGGCATTGAACTGAACACTATCCATATGACTGCATGCCTTCCTCAAATCAAGATTCACGAGATTAAGGCTTTTATCCTCACAGTTTTAACCGCAACTAAGATTGAGGTGAGACAGGTGCAGCGCTTGCTGGGTTACTTAAACTTCGCTTGTCGAGTGGTGAGGGCGGGAAGAACGTTTTGTAGACGTTTAGGCATGGCTTTATCTGGTGCATATCTCCCACACCACAGAGTTCGAGTGACAAGAAACATCAAAGAAGATTTGCGAGTATGGTTGTGTTTTCTGGACAATTTTAATGGCATTCCTTTACAATTTGTGCATGACAATTATTTATGGCAAGTTCAAATCTATTCTGATGCGGCGGGGTCCAGTGGTTTTGGTATTTTCTGGGACGGGCGGTGGTGTGCAGAAGGTTGGCCAGATCATTGGAAAAACCATGGACGAAGCATCGCCTTTTTAGAGCTTTTTCCACTGATTGTAGCATTACTAGTGTGGGTATTTACAACAAGGGGTGGTGATGGACAGAGTCTCTGAATTAAGCAGAGTACTCTCACCCAGTCAAGAGATCAGGGCTAGATCCAACACCGTTTTTTAGCTCATTGCACCATCCCAGTTTCAGAACCTGGCTGTATGCAAATTAGTCTGTCCCTGGCCCAGTGCATCATGGGAACAGGGCAGACCAGACTACAAAAGCCAATTCTTACACTGGGAAGGAAACAAGCTTCCGGGGACCGGTTTCTGCCATTTCAGGCGTCTTCGGCCCGGCTTGCTTGAATCCTGATGGTGCAATGAGCAAGGGACTCACATCTGAGTATACCCTTCCACGCTTAGGGTGGACAAAATTATTTACAACAAGGGGTGGTGATGGACAGAGTCTCTGAATTAAGCAGAGTACTCTCACCCAGTCAAGAGATCAGGGCTAGATCCAACACCGTTTTTTAGCTCATTGCACCATCCCAGTTTCAGAACCTGGCTGTATGCAAATTAGTCTGTCCCTGGCCCAGTGCATCATGGGAACAGGGCAGACCAGACTACAAAAGCCAATTCTTACACTGGGAAGGAAACAAGCTTCCGGGGACCGGTTTCTGCCATTTCAGGCGTCTTCGGCCCGGCTTGCTTGAATCCTGATGGTGCAATGAGCAAGGGACTCACATCTGAGTAGACCCTTCCACGCTTAGGGTGGACAAAATTATTTACAACAAGGGGTGGTGATGGACAGAGTCTCTGAATTAAGCAGAGTACTCTCACCCAGTCAAAAAACGGTGTTGGATCTAGCCCTGATCTCTTGACTGGGTGAGAGTATTCTGCTCAATTCAGAGACTCTGTCCCTCACCACCCCTTGTTGTAAATATTACTAGTGTGGGGTCAAGAATTTTAGAACAGGTCGGTGTTATTTCATGTTGATAACATGACTGTTGTGAACCTGATTAACAACCAGAAAGCGAAAGATGTTAGAGTGTTACAGTTATTGAGAATGTTCATGCTGTTAAGTTTACGATTTAACATGATGTTCAAAGCTCGACATGTCCCAGGGGTTAATAACTGCATTGCCGATGCTCTTTCCCGATTTCAGTGGCAGAAGTTCCGCGAATTGGCGCCGGGGGCGGATATCTACAAAACAGAAGTCCCACACAACCTTTGGGTCCTAGGGGAGTGAGGATCGTTCAGCTAGTCGAGCAGTCCATTGCCCCTTCAACTAGAAGAAGTTATGTGCAAGCATGGCAGGAGTTTTTACAGTACAAACAGACATTGGTAGGAGCGGTGTCCTTGGGGGACGTTACGGGTGGTATTTGTGATTTTGTGCTGACTTTAATAGACAAAGGTTTGTCGCACACTACAATTGCAGGAAAATTGTCTGGTTTATCCTTTTACGGTCAATTGTTGTGGCGTTTTGACCCGGTGGATGATCAGCTGGTAAGAAAAATGTTGAGGGGTTTACAAAGGGGGTCCGTGGCTTTACGGCAACCAAGAGCTCCCATTACGTTTGAATTGTTGCAGAAGTTGTTAGGACAATTGGGTTTGTTTTGTTATGATAGGTGGGAGATAGGGCGTTTTAGGTTAGCTATGATTTGGATGTTTTTCGGGGCTTTTAGGGTCTCGGAGGTTTTGGGAGTTGGCAGGGAGAGAGGTCTGTCCAGTGCAGAGATTGCATTACGAGAAAATAGGCTGGGGATATGGGTGAGGAAGTCGAAAACAGATCAACTAGGCCGAGGCGCTTGGGTTTTTCTCAATAGTAGTGGGATGGCAGAGTGTTGTCCGGTGCAGGAGTGGGTTAGTTTTGTGGCAAGAGAACAAGTGACAACAGGCCACATCTTCATTCATAAAACTGGTGAGAAAAATTGCAAGTTCCCAATTTTTAGCAGTATTGAGAAGGGCTCTGACAAGCTTGGGGGAAAATCCAAATTCATTTGCCACACACTCTTTTCGTATAGGGGCGGCTACAGAGGCGGGACGATTGGGCTTGGGTGTGGACGTGCTAAAACGCGTTGGTAGATGGAAATCTAACAGTTACAAACGCTATGTGCGCAAATAAAATTATTGTTGAGTGTTTGGATAAGGGTGTGTGGCTAATTTTTCTTTCATTTCAGGTACTGTGCGGGGTGCAAATTCGAAGTTTAAACGGCAGACCTGGATAGTAGGCCATTCATTCGTAAAGTGGGCAGCCCTCTTCGCAGAAGAGCAGATTTATGGACGTTCGCTAGGTATCCCTGGTGCGCAGCACGAAGTAGTCTGGAAGGGTAAAGGAGGCATGCATTGGGACGATTTGATTCCTACATTAACGCAAATGTTTCACATGCGAGGTTGTCCGGACCAACTTATCATACATGTAGGTGAGAATGATTTGGTTAAAATGTCAGGATTAGCGCTCATCAAACGCATGCAACTTGATTTAACGGTGCTAAGGATGAATTGGTCGACCACTCGCTTGTTTTGGACTGAGTTCATATACAGACAATCTTGGCGTCAGGCCAGGTCACATGCAGCAGTGGAGAAGGCCAGGCGGAAACTCAATAAAGCTATGCGGGTATTTTGTAAAGTGATGAAGATTTGGGTTTTACAACATGACAACATCTCAAGTAGTGAGAGTCATCTTTTTCGTGATGACGGAGTCCACTTGTCTCAGTTAGGCATGGCATACTACTTAGTTGAAGTCAGAGACATGCTAGCGCAAGAGTTACAAGTAAATCTTTGGTGCAGTTCCAAATTATAACGTAGGTCTGTGTTTTTTCGTGGGGGGGGTGGGGCCAGGAAAACTCTTTGGTTTTCCTGGGTGGCGTAAAATCTACAGGGAGGAGGAGGCTAGAGCGGGCTCCTCCAGTTATTAGTTAGATAGGGGGAATTATACACAAAAATGGAGGGGAAAAAATGAAAGAAAATGTTGGGGAAGTTATGATGAGTTCAATACAAGAAAAAAGATGGTTTGATGGTTTAGGTTTAAAGTCTAAATTTATGATGAAAGGAAATAAAGAAATAAAGAAATGGTTTCGGTTCAAATGCCAAATTGACATGTTTAATGATCTGTTGGGAAATTTATGAATTACATATCCTGAATAAAGTGGCCTTTTCTGCTATAAGAAAGCGAGTGGTCTCAATTTGTGGGCGATGGATCCGCAGGGGGAGCGGCGCGAGACGTCTCCCCCTGCAGATTTCGCGCATAATGGTAGAGCCCATGAGCGCGCGTTAGAGAGAGCGTCAGGGAGATGGCATTGCGTAGTTGCTGAGGAGATTAGGCGCAGGGAGTGTAGTGAGGGGCGTTTAGTTTTTTCTTAGCGTTTTCCCACCCACCCTCCCAAAAAAAAAAAAAAAAAACCAGAACGTGGGAGGGGAGGTGACACATACCAGGTTTGCTTGGTCACAGAATGCAATTTGGATGTGTTTTATACTGAATGTGTCTATATGCATTGGTATCAAGTAGTATGAGCATTTATGCGAGTATTTGCATTATATCTATATACTTATATGGGTTTTTGTTTTGCCACTTCAGGATGCGTTTCCCATTACAGATGGCTAGAGGCGTAAAATCTACAGGGAGGAGGAGGCTAGAGCGGGCTCCTCCAGTTATTAGTTAGATAGGGGGAATTATACACAAAAATGGAGGGGAAAAATGAAAGAAAATGTTGGGGAAGTTATGATGAGTTCAATACAAGAAAAGAGATGGTTTGATGGTTTAGGTTTAAAGTCTACATTTATGATGAAAGGAAATAAATAAATAAAGAAATGGTTTCGGTTCAAATGCCAAATTGACATGTTTAATGATCTGTTGGGAAATTTATGAATTACATATCCTGAATAAAGTGGCCTTTTCTGCTATAAGAAAGCGAGTGGTCTCAATTTGTGGGCGATGCTGTGCATAGAACACGGGGTGCTCCTTGGTGACTGTGACGAGTAAGACGGAGGAGAAAGGTAATTGAATATTTCAATACCTTTTCTACAAAACAGCTTGTGATACCGAAAGCCTTTAGAAAACATAATTGCAAAATGTGCTGTGAAATAACATAAAAAATGTGAATTGCGGACACTAAATACCCCCTGGAATGGATGGAAACGTCTTATTTTTTAATAAGGCCCTGGGGAATTTTCATTACGCCGCTGTAATCTCCTGTAAATTCTGGTGTTTCAACACTAATATTTTTCAAGCTAAATTCCTGAAATTCCATATGCACGCACACTGCATACTTGGAGCCCGTTCAAGGAAAAACCCCACCACTGTATCATGGGAACAACGCAAAAGAACAGAACACAAGCAGCTTTTGTTCGCTGAGCTTGCGTTTCTTGTGATTTTTTTTAACCCTAAATTGTAGTGCTACATAGCACATTAACATTTTTAAAACTGAAACGTTTATGTGATTACCCCCCCCCCCGCCCCATTCATTGTAGTTTGCTGCTGTAATTAGTACCTAATATACAAATATTTTACAAGGCTGCTTTGAAATTCTACGCTCAGGTTTATCTCTCCCCATGCGCAGAGCCCTACCCTCTTACTAGCCAGAATTAGTAATTGGCATGTGTACTGCACACTGGCAAACTGTAAATATGCATGAAAAGAAATAGGCCCACATGCATCAAGCATTTTTGGAGTCGCAAACGGTGCGATTCCTTAAAATCGGCCGTTTGCGAATGCAAAAGTGCTGTTTGGGATGCATCATGCTATTTTAGAAATTGCAATTTTTTTGCAAATTCTAAAATTGCGATAGCACATAAGAAATCGCAATTGTCCAATTTCTAAAATGCTATGCATCATTTCTTAAAAATGTGCGATTTTACAAATTGGAAGTGCAAATTACCACGAAGTTCAACCTCGTGGTAATTTGCGAAATTGTTCAAATATGCACAAAAATGCATTTTTTAAACTGTTAAGTTACAGACACACATGTCCTTAGGACATGTGTGTCTGTAACTTATACTGAAAAGTACATTTCATGGGTGCAGGGGGGGGTCATTTGCACCCCCCTCTCCAACCTTGAAATGCATTGATGAATTTCGATTTCAAATTGCAAATTCGCAATTCCCATTCATTCCTATGGGCATTTTGGCCCATAGGAATGAATGGGAATTGTGAATTCGCAATTGAAAATTTGCATTTTTTATGCAATTCGGTAAAAATAGCGATTTTTACCGAATTGCAAAAAAAAAGCAAAAATATTCATTCATAGGCTTTTGCGATTTCTAAATTGCGAATCGTTATTTTTCGCAATTTAGAACTCGCAAAAGCCGATATTGATGCATGTGGGCCTATGTGAGGTGAAATCATACTCTGGAAAACAAAACTAATTCCATAATACACTTGAACGAACAGTATTATACTTGTATTTTTTTGATTTTAATGCAAGGCATAGATATACACAAATCGTGCCCCAGGCACAGCAGTGAAATCTTAGAAAGAAACAAACAAAAAAGGCATAGACACAAATGTTCTTAGTAGAGCTTCGTATACAGAGACAAAGTGTAGCTATTTTATTCCATAATCTGGGCCCATGTTTGTGGGTCGCGTACTACTTAATTTGTGATGTATATGTGCACCCTAATTCTTTTTTTGGGAACCAGACTTAATTTTCCTCTTCAGACTTTGACAAAGAGAAAAAAAAGAGAAAATAGGAAAATGGAAAATGAAGGAGGAAAAGAAAGGCACAAAAACATGTAAAAAAAACAAAAGAAAAAAGAATGTGCAAGGGTGAGACAAAAAGACAGGAAGCGTAGAGTGGGGGAAGAAAGTAGCATGAGGAGGAATCCTGAGTGGGTGGCCTTGGGACCCACCCTGTAGTTATAGTTTGTATTCCCAGAGGTAAAGTCCTCCGAGTTTTGCTTTGCGATATCTTTGCCACCACCTGATGATTCTTCACAAAACTTTGCAGAACTATTGCTTTCTCTACATTGGCTGTTTATGCAAAGTTTTGTGGTGATTTGTTAAGGGTGTGAAAAGAAAAAAGGGGGCCCAAAGTTGTTTTCCCCCGAGCATTTTCCATAGACTTTTGTATCATATGTAGCAGCAAAACAGCTGAACAGATTTTCAAGAAATCTGGCAAAAATGTAGATTATGGTGTGGAAAGTATTCTTTATGATATTTCATGAAAATGTGTTCAGTAATTTTTATAGTAATGAGGGATAAATCTTAGGGATATATTTGGCTGCTGTATACAGGAGTAATTTTGTGGTTTATCACAATACATAATGATGACAAAACACAATATCATAGGTTACTGACAGCCTTTACAAAAAAGAAAGGCAGCCATATTGTTTTTGTTCTGAGATTAAGGGGAAAACATTGGTTGTTACTGTTTTTACAATTTATAGAAAATAATCACGCCCTTTGCTAAAGAATCTAGAGTTAGGTACAAGTATTTTATTCCTTAATATGTTTTTAAAAAACATTAAGGAGTACCACGGTACTACCTCAAACCTATGTGGGTAGTACTGCGGTACCGATGAATAACAAAAAATATATGTATGACGACTGACACTGTAAAACACGCCACTTTACTCAAACAAAACTCCACAAAATGCCACTCAACTCTATACCACTGCAGTGTGCATCACTGCACTCTCTGCCACTGCACCCTACAACACTGCACTCTACACCAGTGCATGCTATGCTACTGCATTCTAACCTAGGCCTCTGCACTATACGTCACCCTATTGTACACTGTACCACTCTACTCAACACAGTGCCACTCTACCTCACTCCGCACAATACAACTCTACTGTACGCTATTCTACGCAACTGTACTCTACACCACACCAAGCCACTGTACTCCACTCTACCCTACTTCATTCTATGCCACTCTACTCTACACCGCTCTACTCTACGCCACTTCACTCTATGCCATTTCATTGTATCCCACTTCATTATACCGCACTTCACTGTATGCCACTGTATTCAATGCCACTTTACTTGATCCAACGTCTCTATACCCCAATTCACTTTATAGCACTCTACTCTCTGCCACTGTGCTCTACAGCACTCCAACTACTCTATTCCACTCCACTCTACTCTAGTGTACAACTGAATGCAACTGCACCCTCCGCCACTCTACTTTAGTCTGCACCACTCTGCTGTACCTCACTATACTCTACACCACTCTATATTACAACACTGAACTCTACACAACTGCAAGCTACCCTATACTGCTCTGCTCTATGCCACTGCACTCTACGCCACTTTAAGGCACTGCACTCCGCCCCACTCCTCGTGACTGTACTCTACTCTACTATACTCTACACCATTACCGCTGCGTCACTGCACTCTATGTATTTCTACTCTACCCCACTCTACTCTATGTCACTTGAACCACTCTCCACTACACTCTATGCCACATTACTCCACTCTAGAGCACTCACCATTACTCCAATGCAGTCTACGCCACTGTCCTGTACTCTGCACCACTCTACTCAACCCCATTTCACTCTTCGCCACTCTACTGTACACCACTCTACTCTATGCCACTATACTCTGCCCAACTTCACTCTACTCCACTCTATTGCACCCCACTCTACTCTATGGCCCTCTACTCTGCCCCACTTCACTTTACCCAATGCCACTCTACTCTATGCACCTCTACTGTTTGCCATTCAAAGTCACTGTAC
Organism: Lissotriton helveticus; assembly: GCF_964261635.1. Taxonomy (NCBI): domain Eukaryota; kingdom Metazoa; phylum Chordata; class Amphibia; order Caudata; family Salamandridae; genus Lissotriton; species Lissotriton helveticus. The sequence continues at coordinate 1,288,884,138 of NC_136061.1, forward strand.
TCCTTTCCACTCTGAGTCCCTCTACTACACTGTACTCTATGCTACTATGAACCATTGCACTCTATGAGATTCTACTGTAAGTCACTCTACTATACGCCACCCTACTCTATGCCACTCAATCTCCCAATTCACTTTACAACACTCAAATACACACCACTCTACTCTACGCCACTCCAACTACTCAACTCAATTCCACCCGCTCTACTCCCCTGTACACCACTCTATACCGCTCTACTGTAGACTGCACCACTCTGCTGTATGCCACTCTATTCTACACCTCTCTACTGTACACCATTGAACTCTGTATCACTGCACTCTACTCAACACTACTCTGGCCTATGCCACTGCACTCACTCTATGCCACTTTAAGGCAGTGTACTCAGCTCCACTCTGCTCCATTGTACTCCATTCTACTGTACTCCACTCAACATGACTGCACTCTACATCACACCCCTCTATTGTATGCCACTCAACTCTACCCCACTTCACTCTATGCCACTCTACTGTAAGCCACTCTATGTCACTGAACTCTTTGCCTCACTATTCTATGCACTCTGCTCTACGCCACTCAAACCTGCTATACTCCACCCCATTCTACTTCACTCTATGCTATTCTACTGCAAAGCCAACTCCTGATGTTCCTAGGATGGGTGCATTCTGGGAGCTGATGAGACCACGGGGCCTTGGTGTTCTCCCCATGGCCCCCAAGAGGGTGTGGTGTGTGTGCCATGGGTGGTCACCCGGCATCCACCTTAGGCCATGGGGGATGTGGTCCACTGGGCCAGTGTTTGCTCAAGGCGAGGGGCTGTACACTGTCCTCCACTTAATAAAGAATCTGACCTTGGTGGTAATGGGTCATCATGGCAAGTGTTGGCTTGAGAACGGGGGCCGCATGCTCCTCTGCCTTGAATAAAGAAAAAGGCTCTGGTGGATGGTGTCTTGGGGCCAGTGCTGGCAAGGGCAGGGTGGTCATAAGCTCCCCTCCCAAGATTAAAAAAATAAATAGGTAATTGCTAGCTGCTTCCAACACCCAGGATGGGTTGTGGCAGAGAAGCCAATGGGGCCTTGGAGTCTCTAGGGCTCCCCCAACAGCCCTCAACAAAATATTAAAATATGCATATCCTGGGTGTGCACTGGGACACCAAATTTATAAAGAAAATGCGGAATAATAAATGAGCAGCAGGAGCCACTCATTTATTATTCACTGCTCCTTGCAAGGAGTGCCCTCTAATGCCCCGCATGTGCTTTTAAGACATTTGTCAGCTTGGAACTGCTCCTAAAAGGGTTAGGGCAACACCAAGCAAGATTTCAATATTGTGGGGTTGCTGCAAGGAGAACAGCAGCTCTGCAGCAATTATTTAAAAAACAAAAAACATAAACAGTAAGTCTCCTGGGTGATTAAATCCATGACCCCGGGAGAGTTTACCATATTTTCTAAAGAACTCATGGCGCGAGCTCCATGCTCTTCAGCTACAGTGCAGAGCACCTTTCGGTTAGTTCTTCGGCTGCACGCTGTAGCCTCAAATCATAACAAAATTACTCAAAGGCATTTTTTAATAAAGCTGTATTCAAATTTTAAATGACAATCACTTTTATTAAACATTGAAGTGTGTGAATTCTAGATATATTGATTTATTAAAATTATTGGTCATTTTTAAGCAAAGACAATACATTTTCTTTATATATGTTGATATTCTGACACCTTGATGAAGCTAATAGGCCCACTTTTTTTTATTTTGATGTTCTGAACCTTTGACAAAATCAATAGCTGTGCATTACTTAAAATTATACCCCTTATATTCAGCCATGTGCACCCGCAGGAGTTTGGGTGCCAAACCATGTGCACAATTCCCCCGTGCTGTGCATGGCTTGTGCGCAGCAAGGGGGTTTGGCTGCAGCGGGGCTGGGCGCAGGGCCTAGCCTTTAGTCAACCCTACGCTCCTAGTTACGCTAGGTAACTATAACTGATTGATCACATCACTGCAACATCTGAAATAATATTATTAATGAGAACACTGTGCATAGCGGGGGCATGAGTAATAGTTCCTTTCGGGCACGAGTTACAGTTATTTGAGATAACTATAACTGTTAAATTCCAGTGGTTTTATTCATTTAAAACTGGATGTTTTAATAGACATTTTCACCTAGCTATAACATTCCTTTAACCTTTGGATTTTTCTAAGGGTGGGCATAACTGGCACAATTCTCTCAAGCTTAATTACTCGTAATTAGCGCAAAATTACTCGTAATTAACTGTAATTGTGGAAGAAGATTAATCCACCACTTAGCGCTATTGCTATTTGCTTATGCAAAGTGCACCCTTCCACCCGAAATGGGCCTGACGATGCATTTTGCGCTAACAAAAAAGCACTAAATGCTACAGTACAAAAACAGCAGTAGCCAGCAGCCGCTCACTCTCTCTTAGCTCCTGTTGTAGAATGTGTGCCCCAAATTACTCTTAACACTGAAGCTGGCCACCCAGTCAACACATAAGACTGCAGCCAGAGTGTTTCTTTCTGTACCTCACCACACACCCGGTAAAGCTAGTGGCTGCAGCTTGCTCCTGTCTGCCAGGGAAATACTGGAGGGGGAGCAAGCAGCCGCGGTGAGCTAACGTGTAATTAGGACACTACAAGGAGAAATAGAGCGGGCACAGACGCCTCCACTGTACCTACGCCGAGCATTTCATTTTCAGATTAAAAGAAATAATTTAACTGAAGAAATGCAAAGCAATGAACTCGCTCTACAGCAGGAAGTCTCAGGGGTGGGAATTAACAGCCAGCAAGAGATGTAAAGGAAAGAAGAATAAGAAGCACGTAATTATAAGTGGGGGTTAAGCACTTTGGGTGAATGATCCGCATTCAGTGCTAAAAAAATAAGAGAACGAAACGCAATTCTGCTAGCTCCCAAAAAAAGAGGCAATCAAGCTACCTCCTCCCACAATCCTTCCCTTTAGAAGTCTGTAGCCTGAAAAGATATATGAAATTGTTTTCATGGGCAAAGTGAAGTCCTTAAAATGAAAATATGGCAATTTAGAAATGGCAGACAGTTTAAAACCTAGGAAAATGAATTGATGGTAAACTCGACACAAGTGAGACACCAATTTGGTATGAAAATGAGAAGTGTCGATTTAGAAGAAGGAGCCTGTTGCGTTTGTCACATTTTGGTCCTCTGTTTAGTAGAGATCACCAGACTTGTTCCAGGCCAGGCATGGTATGCCCAGAATACTGAATGGGCATCAACGCCATCCTAATGGTCAACACCGCGATGTCTACATTTTAACAACGAACAACAAACTTACCGTGTGTTATTCTTTCCACTCACTCCCCAGTATGCCTCGTCTTTAAACAGTACAAAACATAACCAAATACACTGTTAACAACATATTTTGGTTCTGGTCAACAAGTGCTTCAGAATCGTAAAGGATGCCCAGATTGAATATACAAATGGTAATAAGCACTACACGATGTAGATAATTTAAAAGTGACGAACACAATTTGGAATTTTCGGACTCGGTCAGTAGGGCTGCTTTGGAAAGAGGGAATTGTTCTTATCTTTACAGGTGGCGGACCAAGTTCTCATCGCCCATGTACTAGGTGTATGCCTCAATGGTTTGGCAGAGAAATTTAGAATTTTTTTAATGATCAGAGGATGGTGCAAGCCCGACCAAGGATTGCATTAAATAGCATTCCTTCCTGTATGGCAGTTAGTTTTCTGCTCTCTCGCTGTTCTCTAGAGAAAACATAAAACAATAAAATAAAAAATTCAAGTTTAAAACTGCCGATGCACTTGAGCCTGACATTTCGGTATGTGGACATGCACATGGGTACATTTCTTCATTCAATAATAATGAGAAGAATCCTGTGCATACGTTAAGCGAGGTGTATATATGTATCATGATTAAGCAAAAGAACACAATAGGTAGTAAATGGAACAAAGTGGACACGATAGAAAGTCTTTTTGTTCTTCAATGTATTGTATTTGACCTTCCTTTGTTGAAAGGTAAGTTCAAAAGCAAATGACCAGCCAACACGTGTTTCGTCAAGCGGGCAAGGAGCCCGTGACTCTTCAGGACGTATAAACGGTGATATTTCGGACCCGGCATCTGGGGTCTGGGTTGAAATAATCAGCGATAGTGAGTCACTGTGGACTCAGAGATGGGTGGGTACATCCGTCCCAAACCAGCTAATGCCTGGGATATGGCAGCGGGGAGACGGGTCCTGTCTTCCTGTCTTCCTAAGGGGCTGGTTAGCCCCTTAGGAAGACAGGGGCCGTCTCTCCGCTGCCATGTCCCAGGCATTAGCTGGTTTGAGACAGATGTACCCGCCCGTCTCTGAGCTCCCCCCTTGCTACACCCTGTGGACATTGTACTTAGTAGAGCAATGGAAAGGATGGAGGGCAGGGAGGAGGGAGCTGATCTAGCAGAAGGCTGGTTGCAGAGAAAGGGCATTGAAGGGTCTTGAAGGGATGCTGAGTGTTGTCACAGAGTTTGGTTCCAGTCCACCCTCTTCTCTTCAAAATAACTGGAATCGATTCCCACTACCACATGTGCCTCTTTCTGAGCTCTTCTTTTCAGACAAGTCCGCGCTGTGCGCTCAGTGAAGCTTGTCAGGCCATTAAAAAAAATTACATTTTTGTAAATATTATATAGTTATGTTTCCAGTTTGCAGTGATATCGCCAAAGGTGCTTATTTGGACTACTGTGTGGGGTGGGGAAGAGTACGAGTATTTGGCTGAAGTAGTGTTAGATCTAGAAGTCCCCTATATGTCAGTTGTCGCCTCCACTAAATATAGCTCGCTCGCTCTCAGTCAGTCTTGGAACAGTCAGAGCTGCCATGGTCATCAGTTGCGTCTTTTCACCCCGGCACCACGGGCCTTCAAGGAATTCTCTGATTTCCCCATTGCCAGACCGCCTCCGAAGCCACGTGCCAGTTTGGAACCGGCTGGTTCTCGATGGCGACGATAGCATTTCAGAAAGTAATTGCTTTTTAAAGTGCTTACATAGGATGTGATGACGACGACGGAAATGGATAATAATGGAGCTGCAGTTCCAGAATAAGAGCACGCCTACGTACAGAAAGGTTTCCTAATTTGAAATATCCAGGTTGCTTGCACCAACCATGCCGTAAGGAAGTGTGTATCGCAAAACCTTAATAGTGGGCTTAAATCATTAAATTCAAGTCATGTTTTTCCTCGCAGATTTGATGTTTGCCAACAACCTTTGTTACGTATGGTTTGTTCATTGTCCAGAAGTAAAGACTTCAGTTTCACCATATTTTTACAGACTATTTATTCATGACTAGTCCATGATGTAGGACGGCCCTTTACAGGTTCAAGACTGCTAGATCTATGACTGATTTTCAGGATAACCTTTGTCGATGTAAACCAGTTACTTTGTATTCACTGTGTGTAAATACCTCGTGTTTGGCTATCTTAAAATCGCTACTTACTCAATTGGGGAAAGTCCTGCAACATACTTGAGCTTTTTTCAGAAGAGACGAGTATGTGGGGGTCCTGCTTAATTTGCTTGGGAACATATTGAGGCAGCAGCCCTTGGGCCTGAAGGTAGCGGGGATTGGTGGGGATGGTGGGGCAGGGGGCTGCATTTATGGGTGCCCAAAAATAAACCTGTTAGAGTTCAGAAGGTGAATGAGCAATACAGATGCCTTTAAATCTTGTTTTCATCCTGTGGAATTTGCTATGTATTTAAAGACAGAGATCAAATGGCAACTATGTCTACTGAAAAATTACTGAGTATTCTTTCAAAATGGAGACTGGTGTGTACTTTTCTTTCTCTGACTGCAAAGTTAGACAATTTTCTAAAGTGAACTATTTGACAATTTTGCTGTGGTACAGGGAGTGTGTAAGGAGAGGCTGTAGGAAGTCAGGTTTTCTAACACAAAACATTTAATTGTAAATCAGCTGTAAAAATCTTTCAAAATATAACAGCAGTTAGGAATACAGAGATGATGCACCTTTTTGTAATTCTGAACTGTAATGGAAACAGAGATTTTAATAGGATCAAAACAAATAAAGACACTTTACTCGGTGAAGTGAAAATAATAAATATTTTCTAAAACCTGATTTCTGCACAGTTTGTGCTTTATATAGTGTTTTTTTTTCAGGAAAAATGCATTGCAATGCAAATTATGAGGTATACAAAAAGGTGATGTAAAAAATGCTGGAATTAAGTTTAGTCACTGGTTATTACCCAGGCCACATCCCAGTACACAGTTATTTTGTATACAATGCCATCTCAGTTTAGACACAGCCATATGCAAATCAGTCTTGATCCTGGTCCAATAGGAACAGTCCAGTCGGGACTGCCAGGCCAGGTCACCTCAAAGTGAAACACAAGCAACCCAAGACCAGTTACACCCATATTATGGCTCAGCAGTCAGGTATAGCTTGGTTCCAGAGGGCTTGAGGGGTTTGTTCCGCCCTCCTTCTGCTGATCGTTACTTCAATTTGCGTTATTTTGCACATTGAATTGGCTGCTATTCACCAGACTCCCATAATTATTTAAAAAACATTTTAGGCAATTTTAACTTGATTTTATTCAATGTACTATGTGAATTTGTTGTGCTGACTTTCCAGAGGGGTTGCTACTTCCTGCTTTTCCTCGCTCGACAACGAGAGAGGCCATTTTGGGCAGTGTGCTCTCTAGTCATTGGCGGAACACCACCATAAATATGCTCACTGCAAGGATGCGCACCTAAGGCAAGCCCGTCTGTGCCCGTCAGCATCCTTGAAGTGGCCAGTGCCAGCAACGCTGCCCGTTTCGCCACCCTACCTGAGGGCCAAGGGGCATTATAGCAGCAAGCAATTGCAGACACTTCACCCTCGTCCCTGCCTCTATCTCAGTAGTTGGGATGTGTCATCACTCCTCAATATCGTGTGTCCAATATGCGGTTTCCGTTTGGGTTCTGGCTTTGTTGACTCTGCCCGGCCCTGTTTCTCTACTAGTATGGGTAAGCAGGGACCCTTAATTCATGCTGTCATGATTAACACTTGTTCACTCAGGAAGTACTATCATAATGTTTTTGACCTCCTCATGGACAAACCAGTTGACCTCCTGTTCATTAGGGAGACATGGTTAGACAAATTTTCTAATCCCACTGTAACGATGGCCATTCCTGATGGCTACAAGGTCTCCAGAGTCAACCGCACAGGCGGAAGAGGGGGAGGGCTGGCTATTATATACAGAGACAAGTGGGTCCTACATCGGGGTGAGGCTCTACCATTGGGGGAATGTGAAGCTTTAGATTTTAGTATCTGCATTTCTGCACATTTGTCCTTGGGTAGGTCTCTGATCTGTACGGCTCGAGGCCTCCAAGGGCTTTTCTTAAAGCACTGGGGGATGTTATTGTTCCCCAGGCACTACGCTTCTCCGAATATATTGACATTGGGGATCTGAATATACACCTTGACCAGGTAGTTGCTGGGGATACCCAAGAATTACTGGACATATTGAACCTCGCCCAGCTCACCCAATGGTTTAGCCTCCCGACGCATCTCGGTGGTCATATTCTCGATCCCATTTGTTCTTCTGACTTTCCCATCTGGTTGATGACTCCCTCCCGGTGCCTTGGGTCGACCATTTTCTTACGTACTTTTCCTGGTTGGCAGCAGGCATTCATTCCCCGGCACGACCAATCGCGACCCTGCCTTCGCCAAAATTGTCCCGCTTGCGCTTAGCCAGGCCCTGGAGGCCTCCAGGCCCAATCCCACTAATGACCTGGAGGGGGGGCTTGCTGGCTACACCAGCTGGATCCCAAAAACATTAGATCTCCAATTCCCTGCTCCCCCCATAAACCAGGAGTGTAAGACATTGGAGCGAGGCTGGCGTAATGAATTTTGCCTTTTGGCAAAGCTTATGCTTAGGAAAAAACAAAAAATCTATTATACCGCCATTGCCCAGGCAAAAAGCCTCTATTACTCGTCTCGCATTGATCGAGACAGGAATAATACCAAGGAAATGTTCTCTATTGTCTAGAGCTTTCTGGTTCCCAAAGCTGAACTGACTTCGCTCCCATCCTCAAACGCCTGGTGCAAAAAACTCTCCAGCTTTTTTATGGATAAAATCCACCCTATACAGGCGTCATTCACTTCCTGCAGCAAGGACATGGTCGAGGCCTTGCCTTCAGGGGCTCTGCCCGTGTCTTTCCCCTATTCTTTGACTGCCTTCAATCCCATCGACCTGCCGAGCTCAGGTAGAATCCTTAAGGCCTTGAAATTAGGTTCTCCATCGGATCCCTGTGTAGCCAGACTTCTGGCCGCTGTTGCGGAGACTATTAACCCGGAAGTTTAGAGACTCATCAATATGTCCCTTCAGGAGGCACTTGTTCCAGCAGTCTGGAAGCAGGCCAAGATCTTACCATTACTAAAAAAAAACAATGCTAGATCCTCTGAACCCAGCGAACTATCGCCCCATTTCCCTTTTGCCAATTGTGGGAAAAGTGTGTCAAAAAGTGGTGAACAAACAGCTTACTGAGTTCATCGAAAGTTCGGGCCTTCTACATCCGGCCCAATCTGGGTCCAGGGCCTCCTACAGCACTGAGTCAGACCTAGTGGAAGTTTCCGAGGCCATCCGTGATTGTTTGGATTCAGGCGGGGGGACAGCCTTGATTTTGCTAGACCTCTCGGCGGCATTCGACAATGTTCCTCACTCTTTGCTGTTCACCGGACTTGCTGACATTGGCATATCAGGCACTGCTTGGGGCTGGCTCAAATCGTATCTGGAGAGTCTGATGCAAGAAGTTTGGCTCCCCCGGTTTGCTTTGTCACCACAAATGGGAAGCGGACCTGGAGATACCTATAGAGGAAAAGCCTTGGGAGGCGCTGATGGAACGGGCGTGGAAATGCTCTAGAAAAGTGAGATTTCAACTAATACAGTTTTATGTGTTCCATCGAACGTATCTCACCCTCACAAAATTAACAAGTTTTTTGGATCCCATACAGCCTGCCCACGGTGCAAATTAGAATGTGCCGCATTTGTACACATGTTCTGGGAATGCCCACTGCTGCATGGATTTTGGGGGGAAGTCACAGCCAAACTAGGTGAGGTAACGGATAGAGATATTCAGCAGAACCCGGGCTTTTGTCTGATACACTGGTTTCCCCAGACTGCCCGTGATAAGGTTACCAGTAAATTGATAGATTTAGTGTTAGTCCTAGCTAAAAGAGAGATTACTAGCCATTAGAAGGCGGTTACTGCACCTAATGCTTCACGATGGCTGCGAGAATTCATAAAGTGGGCTGACTGTGAGGGGATTTTTAGACTACAAATGGCCCAGAGATCCAATAACGACAAATTGTTGGACGCGGCTAGGGCATGGGTAGCCATGGTGGACTTGCTCAAGAGCCTGAGAGACGACGATGACTGACACTCTGACGGGGGAGACCCGTTCTAGTGATGAGCAGAGTGCACAGCTGAGATTGTCATGCCTGTTTTTTACATAACCAAGGGTCCAGCATATAATAATTTTACCCTTTGAATGCATGCTTCCCTCATGTTCATATGTCTGTACGTCTAAATTAGAAGAGTATCAAACTCAGTATATCAAATGCTTTTCGTAGATCCACAGCCAGCACCATAGCATAGTGGTAGAAGGCTGATGGTGATTCATACATTATCATCATGAGGCATCTGACATTTAAAGCAGTATTCCTAGTGGTGATGCACCAACAAGTTCCTACCTTAAAAGGGTCTCAGATCCTCTGCTCTAATGCTTGGACATACACTTTCTTACCCTTACTGTCCCTTTCGATTGTAACCTCCTGTTTGATATGCATATGTGATTTGTCCAGGTTGGTACCCCGTATTACGATTGTACTGCTACTATTACCATCCTAACCCCCAAAGTGTAAAGCGCTCTGATATCCTTCGGGATCATGTTCGCGCTATATAAAACTTTATAAATAAATAAAAAACGTTATAAATATGTTACTTCTTTGGTTCAATTGGCGGAGGATTTGGGGGCCAAAATTATTGTTTATGCTGATGATACCCAGCTCTTGTTCATGTGGGGAAAAAATTAGTGTTCTACCTCCTCCGCAAAAAATTGTCTGACCACAGTTTTTAATTGGCTGACCTCAGCCCAACTTAAATGCAATGAGGAGAAATCTGGAATCCTCCTTTATGGAAGCTTCCCCCCTCAGTTTAGAGAAACACTCTGGCCGCCTGATTTCTCTATGCCATTCTCAATGGGGCAACCCGCTAAGAATCTGGTTTGAGGAGAATCTCTTGTTTTCGACCCAGATCAAGAAGCTAGCTAGGAACTGATTCGGGTTACTCAAAACCCTCTGGAACTTTCATCCACTTCTTCCTAGCACCGCTAAAGAAACGGTCACCCAAGCCCTTATTTTATCAAGTACTGATTATGCCAATCCCCCATACATTGGTCTCCTGGGCTACCTGCTTAATAAACTACAAGTAGTCCAGAATGCGGCGGCCAGGCCTCTCTTTAACATCGCCATCAGAAGCAGCGTGAGACAACATCTGCGCGCACCTCACTGGCTGCCCGTAGCAGAACGAGTTAAATTCAAATCTCTACTCATTGCACACTGTGCCCTGTATGCCTCAAGGCCTATTTACTTGCGAAAGCGTGTTACTTTCTACACTCCTTCAATACAACTGCGCTCTGCTTCTCTACTTCTGGCTCATGTCCCCCGCTTCCAACTGCAAAGGATAGGTGGCAGCTCCCTTGTCTTGAAGGCTGCTCTGGCATGGAATGTGTTGCCTCTTGGTCTCTGTAGCACTCAGGACCCCATCCTTTTAAAGAAAAATTTAAAACGTTCCTCTTTATTTAATTAGTTCTCCCTCACTCCTCAAGGTTCATGCCAGGGCACTTCTTGAAGTATCTGCGTGCACTACAAATACAAATAACATAACATACCCTAGTCTGCATGGGACCCACCTCTAAGCATACCGTCCCAGTTTGGGCATCGCATTGAAGTATACACAAAAGTGTAGTTGGAATGCTTGACTTAATGAAGCCACTGATAATTTCTAGGGGCCACATCCCTGTGCATTGTTATTTTACACACTATGCCACCTCAGTTTAGAACCTAGCATATACAAAACTATCCTGACCCTGCTTCAATGGGAACAGTTCAGCCCAAACTGCAATCCAAGGTCTTTCCCGAACCAGAACAACCCTAGACCAATTTCTCCCTTACTCATGCTCATCAGCTGGTGCATAGCTTGTTCCAGAGCCACAGTGTGCACAGGGACCTACATCTGGGCATACCCGACCCACTGAAGTCTACAAAAAAGTAATGGATGACATCATTGAATCAATCCCAACCATTGGTAGTTGCCAGTCATTTCTATTTTGAAAACTGTGCCACCTCATTGTGGACCCAGCCTGATGTAATTCAGTCTTGACCATGCTCCAATAGGAACAGTACTGCTCAAACTGCCAGGCCCTCCCTGAACTGAAACACATGTAATCCAAGACCGGTTTTGCCCTTCTTAGTGTTCATCAAGCAGGTACATCTTGGCACCAGTGGCACAGTGTGCATGGGACCCACATTTGGGGATAATCATCCCATTTACTGCGTTGCACTGAAATATACAAAAAAGTGATGGTTGGAATGCTTGCATTAGACTCAGCCACTGGTAATTACTCCGGCTGCATCTCAGTCCATTGATATTTTCCACACCATTCCACTTCAAATTGGAACCAGACATATCTACATCAGTCTTAACCCTGCTCCAACAAGAACAGTCCAGCACAAACTGGCCATGCAAATTATGTTGCCATATGATTGACATTTCAGCTATAGAGTGGTCTTCCACAAACCTTTTGACTTACTCCTTCATTTTTTTGCAGATCTAATTTTTGTTGACCTTAGGACTCCACAGCCTTTACCACTGCTAACCAGTGCTGTCCATATGCTCTCTCTGCTAAACATGGTGAAATTGGCTTACCCCTAATTGCCACATATAATTTACTGGTAAGTCCATAGTAAAGTGGTATTGCATGTACCCAGGGCCAGTAAATTAAATGCTAGTAGTGTGCCTGCAGCACTGACAATGCCACCCACTTAAGTAGCACTTTTAAACATCTCAGGCCTGCCACTGTAGAGCCTGTGTGTGCAGTTCTAAACTGTCATTTCGACCTGGCAAATTATACCCTTTGTCAGGCCTCACTTTTAATGCATATGAGTGACCTTTTGGGTAGACCTTAAACAGCACATAGGGCACGTTAAATCTTTTATTCCAGTCAGAAAGTTCAGTTCATTGCCTTTAAGCTGTGTGTAGTCATGTTTTTTTTTTAATTTCTTAGCCTCCTTCGATTACTTCTCTCCCACTCCCCCTTCCTTCTCCCTCCTCCCAGGGACTCTAACTTCCAGTTTAGCAACTGAATAGATGATTGAGATGAGGGGACAAGGTGCAAATGTTGGTAAACAGGCTGTTCACTGCTCTGAGGTATTCATCCATGATGGCACGTAATCTGTGTGCACAAATGGCCCCACTAGTATCACAAATGGGAAAGGGTGGATGTAGAAGGAGTGGAGGAGGATGATTAGGATGGAAACTCAATTTAGTGTCACCCGGATCATTGTCTGAGGAAAGGCCGGCCCTGCAGATAATCATATCATAAGAGGCCACACACTGTAGGTCCGCTAGCCTTTCTCCAGTGGCTGGCACTATTAAGGATCTTCAGTATTTTAGTGCATACAATTTTGCCACCACTAGCCAGGTAGACACCCATCTTTATCAGAAGACATGACACCGGGCAGATCTAAGATGTTGTGTATCTTAATTACCCTATCAGAAGGAAGAGGGCAATATCACTAACATCCTTCAGGGAATCCAAAATAGATGACCAGTAGCCATGAGGTGAACACTTAACCAAGCAATGAGTACAAGGTCACTCCCTCTTGGCCAAACTGTCTGCTTAGACCTGCTCTATGTACTTTGTAACGGGTCAAGTTATAGTCTTGCAAGATATTGTGATAGCTGAACTTGAGTCTTGCCTCTCTCTTTGGCCCTTATCATGGGAGGTCAGTGTTGGACTTGGCCCCTTCTGCAGGGTCATCCCCAAACCTTTTCCCTTGTCCCTCCCAGTTTTCTGGATCCTTTTTTGTTGGGTTTTAGGACGCGTTGCACTTTACCACTACCAACCAGTGGCAAAGTGTGTGTGCTCTCTCCTCTGAACCTGGCAGAATTGGCTTACACCCAATTAGCATATTAAATGTATTTGTTAGCAATACTGATAAGTATAACAATACGAATAACACTAATAATAATAATTATTATTATTATAGAGCGCAAAGCTACTTCTTGAGAAGTGTTCTAGTGCGCAAAAATCCTGACTCCAGAGAAAGAGGCCATCCACCAAACAGAACCATTTCTCAAAAGGAACGAAAAAGGCAAATTTATATTTATTTTCCTGAAGAGAGTTTCAAATGGAGCCTGTTGTATTACAATGGGAAGAGAGTTCCAAATTTTAGGTGCTAGGTAGCCAAATGTGCTGCCTCCAGTTCTGACTCTTTTTACATTTTGGAATTACAACCAGTTTCACTTTGATTGATCTCCGAATTCTGGATTGAACATATTGTTTGGCCATCGCCTGAAAATAGCATGGACCATTGGAAGAGAGATCCTTTTTGAAATAGCAGAGGACTTTCAAGGTGATTCTCTGCCTCACAGGGAGCCAGTGCAGTTTCCTGAGTGCAGTTGCAAGAGGGACACGGCTGGGCAGATTAAACAGTACCTGAGCTGCAACATTTCCGACCTGTTGAAGCCTGCTCAGGAGAGATTGAGACACACCTAGATAGAGTACATTACAATAGTCCAGCCCCGATATGACCAGGACTTGGATTACCGTTTTTTTTGCTACCTCTGATAAAAGGTGGAGAATTTTCTTCAGTGATATCAACACCCCAAAGTATTTCCCAACTAATGCAGTGATCTAGTTGTCAAAGGAAAGTATATCATTGAACCAGATGCCAGGATTTTTGATCTTAGGTTTAGGGAAGGGAAGGGTTCTGAGACTATCGGGTCTACATGCATTGGACCAGATGTCAAAGTGCTTACCCAGAATCAGCACCTCGTTCTTCCCCGCGTTCAGTTTTAGATAGTTCCGAGCAGCAACCTTTGACACGGATAGGAAGAGAGAAGAGGCTTCATGTTTGCTATTCTGAGACAAAGAGATTACAAGTTGCATGTAATCTGCGTATGAGATGATTGTCAACCCATAACACTGAATTACCTCAGCCAGAGGGTAAACATAGATATTAAATAGGGTTGAACTCAGTGAGGAACCCTGAGGCCCTCTTTGCAGCAGGAGGCACACTTTCGAATAGAAAGGTTTTTGGGGGACCTGAAATGAATGGCCTTGCAGGAATGAGGCAAGCCAGAGCAGTGCTTTGCTACCAGTACTTAAGCTCCAGAGCCTCTCAATCAAGATGTTGTGTGATCCGGTGTTGAAAGCATCACTAAGGTCCAGCATTAAAACTGCTGCAGTGTTGCCATCGTTTAGTATCTGTCGAACTGACTCGGAAGCAGATACGGTGCTGTAGGAAGGACAAAATCCAGATTGCGTCCAATGAAGAAGGTCATCATCCTCCAAAAAACTGGAGAGCTGCCCAATTTATGGTTCTATACAATCTCAGAGAATAGCAGTAGCAGCGAGATGGGTCAATAGTTTTCAGGCTTAGAGGGGTCGAGTTAAGGTTTTTTTAGAAGAGGAACCACCATAGCATGTTTCCAATGCTGGGGAACACAGCCGAAAACAAAGACAGGTTCGGTGGTCCCCATGGGATCTGATGGATTATCTCACAGCCCTGCTCTAAAATGGAAGGAGACACTGAATCTAACTGGGAACCAGATTTGATGGCAGAGCATAGAGACATCAGATTCTCAGGTTGGATAGGATTAAAGTATAGGAGCTTGGAGCTGTCAGTTGATGAGTCAAATCAAGTATTCAGCTGTGGGTATTTTCTAGCTTCAGCAGGAAAAGAAGCACTAATATTCCCAATTTTTTTTGGCGAAAAAGGAAATTAAAGCAGTGCAACTCTCTTCTGACAGAAGCTACCCTGCAACTGCCTTCTTACAGAAGAGAGGAAGGTGAGACTGAGGACAACAAGATGAGCAATTTGACAATAGTAAAGTAGTATTAGCTGTACCTGAACCTGTAAATTAAATGCTACTCGTGGGCCTGCAGCACTTATTGTGAACCCTACTTGATTAGCCCTTTAAACATTGCACAGACCTACCATTGCCGCCTGTGTGTGCAGTTTTAAACTTCCATTTTAACCTGGCAAAATAAATCTTTTGCCAGGCCCAAACCTTCTTTTTTAATACAAATAAGTAACCCCTATGGTAGGCCCTGGATAGCTGAGAGGGTATGGTGAAGCGTATTTAAAAAGCTTGACATATACTTTTTCGTTTTACGTGTCCTGGTAGTGAAAAACTCTTAAATGTGTTTTTCACTACTG
This sequence comes from Lissotriton helveticus, assembly GCF_964261635.1. Classification (NCBI taxonomy): domain Eukaryota; kingdom Metazoa; phylum Chordata; class Amphibia; order Caudata; family Salamandridae; genus Lissotriton; species Lissotriton helveticus. Next base: position 1,288,899,591 of record NC_136061.1, read on the forward strand.
CACGGCCTCCTTCTCCCATAAGATAACATTGGAGTTACATTATTACATTTAATAAGATGTAACTTTCAAATGGGAGCAGGTAACCAGTTAATGTTTTGCTTCTTTACAATTATATTGAAAAATCCTCTCTTATGCTGAAATCTGATTTTTTATTATAATTCTGAAAATGCCACTTTTAGAAAATTGGCATTTTCCTGCTTTAGTCATTTAGTGCCTGTTGTCTGTTCACTTGGTCGCATGATTGGGTGTAGCTGGCTATTGTCTTTGTGTATTTCTCCTTGATAGCCCCAAATAATAGGGAGTTTAGTTTTGCCATCATTGGCAGGACGGGAAGAAAGAGCTGGGCGCAGCCCTACTTACCCTTGAATAGGCTGTGTCCTGCCGCCACACAAAGTTCTGCATATCCCCAGTAGTTAGTCTCTAGCTAGGGAAGAGGAGGCAGGAAAACTGTGCATGTCAAAGGGAAACCTCTAGAAGCTTCTCCCACTTCAAAGGAGGCACCAGGTATAAATATTGGCACTCAGACACCAACTCTTCAGTACACTTTGGGCCTGTGGAGACTCTGCCAGGAAGAAGGACTACTGTGCTACTGAAAGTAGTACCACTCAACGAACTACTGCACTGCTGGACTGCTGCCTTGCTGCACTGCTGCCTTTATTATATTTCTGTCCTACTGCCTGAGTCAGAGGGATTTGGATCTGCACCTAAACCCAGGACTCCCAGAGTGACTCCAAGTGCTAGTCTACGGCCTCTTGTTTAGAGCCTTGGGGACATAATAGGCTCCCAATTTCCTGAACCAGTATCCAGATCCAGCTGTAGCAAGACTGTGACCCTCAAGAGGTGCTCCTCAGAGCTTGGACCGCTAAAGCATTGACCGTCCGCGGAGAGCACCACTGTGATAGCAACAGGATCTTCACACTATAGTGAAGACTATCTGTGCCGCCATGCCTGCTCTTTGCACTCAACAATTGTCCACAATGCTTCTCTGCTCTTCGCTGCCTCCTCCACTGTGAACTGGACTCTTTGCACTGTACCAAAAAAGTAACTTTTCTGTGGGCCTAACTTGGTCCCTATATCCGACCTACACTTCATCCCGTTTGGCCTCAACTTGTGACTTTCTCCCAGTCTTGCACAATCAGATAGCCAATAGTGCACTTTGGGATTTTTGGGGCTATTTTAACTTCAATCCTTAAAATTTCATAGCTCTTGTTCTACTGATTGGATTAATGTTGCTTTGGTCTTGATTTATTTATAACATTTTGCTCTATTGTCCTAAATTTGTGTGGGATTTTGTCTTGTGTTGTATTTTCACTTTATTATTGTTTGAAGTGCTGCATAAATACTTTACATAGTGTCTCTGAGTTAAGCGTGACTGCTGTGTGCCAGGCTACCAGAGAGTCGAGCCCAGGGTACTTTGGAGTTTGCCTTTGCCTCACCCTGACAAGGATTGTTGTTGTTGATTAAGTGGGGTGTCTCCCCCTCAACCAATAACCCAGTTTCTCACAGTCAGTAATTCTGACCATTCATCTTCAGAGAAGTCATAGGAAACATCACAAATCAGAAGGCTTTTAGCTCGGATTCATTCCATGTTGAGATTGGCCCTGTTATTATGGTGCTTTATAGGGCTTAGTGTATATATCACTCCTTCATATTGGCATCATGTCATTATGTGGGAGAGAAATGATGAAGTTGGAAACTCAATAGATGTTCAACCAAGTCTGCTGTTCAGGAAGTGTGCCATCTGGCCTAAGTTCCACACCCAAGTGTGGTCTAGATCATACGATGCACACAGAAAAGGGAAAATGATTCAAACATACATTACAACATCATGTAACCTACTAATGCTTTTTCAGGCTCATTCATGCCACTGTATAGAGCACCCACTGGTTCTGGTTCCCACAATATTGCACAGAAGGGCGGATTAGGCTATGAAATCATTAATTTTGAGGTGTTTATCAATTTGGTCTCAAGCATAGCTCTTATGACAGGTTTGTCTGACAGAGAGTAAGGTGTTATGGTTGTATATAAAAAGTCAAGGCCTCCAGGATTTAGAAATGTCTCCTTCTCTATTCAAGCAGAAAGTGGGTGGATTAGGCTGTATGGCTTTGTATCCTAAATGCAACAACTGATGATGCAAATAGTAGGATTCAATGGGTGGCAATCACAATCCTTAAATGTGGTGGCTGCCTGTAATTTAAGGTGGTTAAGCCCCAGTTTTATGTCCAATTAAATGATGGACTTATTGTTGTGTCCTAAGGATATGCTGTATAAACCACTGGATAAGGACCTGTTTTCTTTCACCTAGATACCAGTAATAGTACACTGCAGCAGTCTTTACAGCTTCTACCCTACCCCACAGTGACAGTATTAAGTTTGACATTTAAACAAAATCAATTTTAGCTATTGTCAGCGTTAATTTTCTGTTAATAAAGAGTATTACGAACTGAGCTTATGCTAACATTAGCTTGTGTTTACACAGTCCTCCATCTTGCCTCGACATCACAATATACCATGTGATGACTAACCTTTTCAATGCATCGGCCGGTCGCCGGCAGTCCGACGTCATGGTGGGCGTGTGCGGAGGACGGCCGCCGGCCGTCCAAATTGTGCACGCATCCTTTTTTCTGCACCTGCCGTGGCGAAGCAGATAATACCATCGTCTGAGCTAAATAAAGTATTGTTAGTGTTTGATTGATTAGAGAGTGTACTCAGAAAGTTTTTCTCATTATGCTGAATCCAGACATTTCTCCTCATCACAGACTCATGGTAAAACAATGTGTCAGCTTAATGTTATGGTTATATTTTCCTTGAGAGCTTTAACTATGTCATTTCCATGATGCACCGTTTGTTCTAGATTCTCATGTCTGAGTTCTATGTGGAACCTCACTTGGGCAGTTGGAGTTGGATCCAGGTCCGTGAGGGTTGTATGTTATACTGCTACAATAAAACTATCATTTTAAGCATAATTGACTGAAGGCATCATTTTAACATTGGCGACGGGGTACAAAGGAAGAGGAAACAACCCTACACAATATTTTTATACAGAAACGAACCTACGCGTGAGTCAGTAACACTGTCTTACCGATCAGTCTTACCGATCATCCTTGTTTTCAAACATTGCGGTGACTCTGGAGACTCGAAGAAGAGAAGACATCGGTTCGGCAAGTACCTTTTGAGTTTCCTATGTGGATGGTACTTGAAGGAGAGAGCTTGGTGTTGTGGCCTCGGATCCCTAACGTTGATGTGCTCTGTATCAATCCGACTGAAGAATGATGACTTATTGATGTAGCAACGGTCTTTCCTATGGAATCCTGGGAGTTATGAGTTATGCCAAACGATTTAGACAATTGGTTAGACAAGTGTACCCAAAAGTGGCAGTTGAAAGTGGGGGTCTCAGATGAGTCTTTTTAGTATGCATATAAATTGTCGCAATCAATTTTAATGTCCACCAGATTACAAGCACATTTTTTATAAGACATGCTTTTTCCTGTATTATACACCAGATAGAATAGAAAAATGGGGGACTGGGAAGGGAACATTTTGTCCACGTTGTGCACTTTATAATGCTGATATCATTCACATTTTTGGGTCATGTAATGTTTTGCAGAAATAATCAAGGAGATAGCGAATTTTTTATCAGAAGTATTAAAAAGTGAAATAATATTGACAAATGATGTTATTTTTTAGGGGTCTCTGAAACAAATGTTTAAGGGGTAGGACATGAATTTGCTTTTATATCTATGGCAGTGTTAAGGATATGTATTGCTTCCGCCTGGTTGGACTCCAGAGCACCAGTCTTTCAACAATGGTTTTCCAGGTTATTAGCAATATATAGTCTGGAAATAGCTATATATAAATGAAAATGGAGGCGTTTATTCTGAAAGTGTATGAAAACCTGGGATTCCCTGAGCACATGATTCAAGATCAAAGCGGGATATGATGAAGATGGACCATATGCATTTAGTACTATTTTTGGGCTGCTCTGGTGAAGAAGTATGTTTTTTAAATATTTTTTAAGATGTAGTCTGCACATGTCACTTCAGGATTTTTATGGTTGATCTATTGGCTGCACTTTATTAAGGATGTATAGTATTATCCTGTTGTCTGGAGGGTTTCTATTTTGTATTTTTGAAATTATGTAATGTGTTACACTTGATTGATTTTGTTAGATGGAAGCTTTTGCCTGTCTCAGGCGGGGTGGGGCTTTGGGGTGCTGTTTGGTGTGTTAATACAAAATGAATAAAGATTTTATTTTTTATTTTTTTTATTAATAGTGTATACCAGTGTTAATATAATCTTGCCACAGTGAAAAAACTTACTTTGGAGGACTTTCTCTGCCAGGCCATTTAAAACATTGAATATCAATATTCTACTTTTCAAATACCATCACCTTGTTCTGTGGGCTTTTAGGGCCTACCTTAGGGGTAACTAATAAGTATTAAAAAAGGAAGGTTTACGTCTGCCAAAAGTTGGTATGCAAGGTTGAAATGGCAGTTTAAAACTGCATTCCCATGCTGCAGGGGCAGGCTGGAGACATGCTTTACAGTGCTACTTTAGTAGATGGCACAGAGAGTGCTGCAGCCTCCTGGTAGCATTTAATTTACAGGCCCAGGGAAGATGTGGTACAATATACTAGGGACTTACAGGTAAATCAAATGTGCAAATCGGTGGTGTTGCCAATTCTAACATGTTCAGACATGAGAGCACCGGTACTTTACAGCTGGTTAACAGGGATAAAGTGCTCAAAGTTCAACAGCCAACAAACGTAGGCTTCAATAAAAAGACACAAGATCCTGGGTGACAATACAGAATGGGCACATTTCAAACACTAAGATTGTAATCACTTGAAGTCAACTCTGTCACTGTACCACGTTGTTATCACTGAGGTGTGAAAGTGCTATTTTTTTAGATTATATGCCTCTATCACCAGGCACGCCCACTAGTTATACTAGACAAATGGTGGTCTAAGCTGCGCTAAAAAAATCTTATTCTCAAGGCAGAATAGGTTTTCATACAGAAACTAGAATCCTAAGTGGTCTGACCTTTTCTGGTGTATTTGATGCACAGTAGGTTTTCAATACTTCCTTTGTAATCGCAAAGTGTTTTGCCAGGTTTTGAACGTTGCTGGTTAATTATGTCCTTTTTTTGCCTCAGACATTTGGCTAAAAAACTTTGGGAGCAAAACTTTGTGAACTACAGATTTTTGCAGGAGGAAATATTTATGTGAAATGCATAAATTACTCATAGTTCTTGTAAGAGTTACGTGTACGGCAAGGAACTGAACCTACGCAGCTTCACACAGCACAAGCTAATTCTCGAGTGTAAAACTTTGCTTTGAATAAACCATCTGGGAGAATGAAACTGAAGTAGAAAGGGATCCCATCTTTGGCAATGGTTACATCCACCTTGGGAGGTGATTTGAATTGTAGAGAGCATGGAAGTAAAGAGCATTTTAATGTGACTGTTACATAGATCTAAAAGTAGCCGAATTCACCCATGAGTGAAGGGGTAGGGAAGGTAAAAAAAAGTAGAGAGAGAGAAGATAAATAATTAGAGACTACAACTAACAATAAAGAAAGACAGGGAGAGAGACAGAGAAGGAGAGGACACAGAAGGAACACAAGAGACTGGGTATAGCTGTATGCGTCTGCATAATTCCTATGTTGAAGAGAAAAAATGATGCCATTAAAATGATTAGATATCAAGCCCATCACTAACTTAAATAGCAAAATTGAAACAAGAAATACAGCTAAAGGTGACATTAAAAGTACGCCTTTGAAGGTGTGAGAGGACAAGGGCCTGAAAAAAATCTAAAAAGCTCAAGAGTCCTGAAATATGAGTTAGTCTCCTGCGGTTTAGCTTGCCCCTGGCAAAAAAAAATCACAAACGACTCTTTATACTGAATGTCAAGGATTTTTCATTTTTTTGGTTATTTTTTTCACGCCTCTAATCTGAAACAAAATTACAGGGTTTCATCTCGGTCTCACGGTATAAATTGCCTCTTGTTTCTTGCTGGATTCTGTCTGTTTCAAGCTGTGAAGAAAGCATGTCAGCCACCGCCTGAGTCCAGGACACCTGCTGAGTGACCCCGGTGGAGCGCCAAGGGAGCACGAGGCCAAGCGCATCCTGCTCTGCCGCCCGCGCGAGGGCCGGTGAACGACTGTACTGCGCTGCTGAACTCGCTTGCGTGGTCAGGACTAGATTTTGCTTTATATATAGTTTTCAAAAGCATCTCTGTCACTTAACATGAACATGTCTGGAATCGTAATATTTGGCGTTGAAGGAATCAGGTCCACTCTACATCCTCTCAATAGTGAACATGTATTAAATGTAGGCATTGCTTATGAATCTTGAAGGTGGAAACGGTTTATTTCCAATCTATGCAGAAAAAGTTAATATAAACAACATAGAAAATGGACATGTCACCTTGGTGTTTCATAGATATTGTAGACAGGCTCCCTCTATGGTTAAATTAAAAAAATACGAGGCTCGGAAAAAAGAAATTTTTTGTCAATGTCATTTTTTGTTTATTTTCGCCCCGGTCCGGTCATTTTTTTTTTGGGGGGGGGGGGGGGGGGGGAAGTTTTATTTAGCACGATTTTGACCCGAAGGTATCAGAGTGTTTTACATGAGCACCTGCTACATTACAGACAAATTCATTTTTGGGAGGCAAGGGACAATTACGTGATTACTGTTGTGTCTTGAAGGTAGGGGGTGACCCTATACTTCGGGGCATCTAAGTCTGACTAGGCCTGACACGTGGCCCTAGAAATAACTGAGACAGACTCTGGGAATAACTTGCTGGCTCTCCGTGCGCTCGTCTCCGAACTGCGTACGTGCGTGCGGGGCCTCTCTTTATTATACCAGGTCACATGACTTTAACACTGCACGCCCCTGGCGCCAGGGGCGGATCATATCCCCAGAACATAACATTCCTCCTAAAACAAGAAAAACCAACAACTTCAGCAACAACCTCGGTGGGCCGTCTATTATAGCATTATTCATAGACTCCGAGTTCACTTTCAAAAACCACTACCAACGGGTAGGACATATTAATGAACATTGTACTTAGCACTGATACATGAAACAGTCTTACGTGAGAAAATCACGTAGTCGGCAGGAAGGCGTGGGGTTTCTTCTCAGCCTTTGATGCACGCCTCTCTGGCTTGAACAGTCTGTCTCTGGGGCAGCATTTGTCTCAGGCGCCTCCATGTCGGCCCCCTCCGGATCTGGAGTACCCTCCAGGGCCTCAGCGCCATCCCCCGCCTCTTTGATCACGGCTCTCGAATTGTTACTCTGTGTGACCTCGGGACGGGGCGTTAGCTCCTGGCCTGGCAGGTTCGTTGCAGTTTCAGTTTCCGCAGGCAGCGTTGGGGAATCCGGTGTCATCGGCTCCCCGTGGAAATGTTTGAAATGTGATACGTTTCTGGTTACTGTCTCTCTTCCTCGAACCACAGTGATGCGGGTGCCTTTCACACCGATTACTCGCCACGGTCCCTTTTCATAGTTCAGCCTGAACTTTCCACTGGTCACCCGGTTGCGAAGGAGTACCACATCCCCTCTGCGGAACTGTGTCATTGTCGCCCTTCTCTTCCGGCTGATCTTGGCAAAAGCAGTCTTTCGTTTGTTCGCAATTATTTCTTCATTCACAGTTTCCGGTGACCACTGGGGATGATGAGGAATAGAGTCAGGTATGACCCGTCCCCTGAGGAGATGTGCCGGGGCTATCCCCGTGGTCGAGTGTGGGGTTTGCCTGTAACTGCGGAGAAACGTGAAGATAGCCATCTCCACGGACTGGCCTTTGTCATGGGCAATACGAATCACTTTGTTCAGAGTTCTCATGAAACGTTCAGCTTCCCCATTGGCTTGAGGCCAACGAGGGGTTATGCGTCGATGTCGAGTGCCCAGGGATGACAGATAAGTGGCCAGATCCTGCCCTTGAAATGGGGGCCCATTGTCCGTGCGGAGCTCACGCATGGCCCCGTGAGTAGCAACAATTTTTTCTATCTTCGGGATGACACTCTCAGCACTTGTACTGGGTACTGTCTCCACTTCAGGATATTTGGAATGGTCATCAATCATTACCAACGTGTATCTGCCATCCGGGAGGCTGCCAAAGTCCATGCTGACCCTCTCCCATGGCTGTTGTGGTCGGGGTTCCACCACAATCGGGGCTTCACGAGGGGCCTCTCCGGTCACTTGACACGCAGCACACGTCCTCACCACATTCTCTACCATGTCGTCCATCAGGGGAAACCACACCTTTGTTCGCAACCGTGCCTTGGTTTTAACCATTCCTTGATGACCTATATGTGCTAGCTGTATTACTTGGTCAGTTAGGGCCGTGGGTATCACTATGCGATGCCCTCGCAGCAGGCATCCCGCTTCATCCTCATTGAGTTCTTCCCGGACATGATATAGGCTTTCCATTATCTTCTGAGCATCGGGAGTGAGCACCTTCCACCCCTCCTTGGCTCGATGCCAGTTGGCCGTGTGGAGAAGTTCTTTGGCCCTCTGGAGACAGGCATCGTGGGTCGTGGCATTCACAATGTCACTTATGGAGAGGGGACGAGGGCATGATCGCGCCACCACCCATTTGACATAGGCCTCCGTCTCTTCAGCCTCATCCATCTCTTCTGGGGTAGCTGGCCTGGGGTGTCGAGAGAGATAGTCCGCCGGGTTCCTTGCTCCTGGCTGATATTCAATGGTGCAGTTGTATTCCTGCAATTGGAGCAGCCATTTTTCGATACGAGGCGGCGGTTTCGATGAGGTTCCCAAAAATAGAGACAGTAGTGGTTTATGGTCAGTCACCACCGTGAATGGCTTGCCATAGATGTACAGATGAAAATGTCTGCATCCCCAATGAATGGCGATCGCTTCCTTCTCGATTTGCGAGTACCGTTGTTCAGTGTCTGTGAGGGATCTGCTCGCGAAGGCGACAGGTGTCCAGTCTATGTCATCCCTCTTCTTTTGCATGAGGACAGCTCCCAATCCGGCAGGCCCAGCATCCACCGCAATGAGAGTGATGTTTCGAGGGTCAAAGAATGCAAGCGTGGTATTGCTGGACAGAGAGTCTTTGATGTCATGGAATGCCTTTTCCTGCTCCGGTCCCCAGTTCCATGGAGTGGAGTCCTTTGTGAGGTCGCGGAGGGTAAGCGTGAGATTGGCCAAATCTCTGATGAACCGGCCACAGTAATTGACCATGCCCAGGAAGCTCCGGACTTCGGTGACTGTCTTGGGGGGTGGCGCATCTTTAATGTCTTTCACTTTGTCAGGGTCTGGGTTGACGCCCTCGGCTGAGAAAATGTATCCAAAGAATCCTATTCTGCTCCGTAGGAACTCACACTTTTCTCTGTGGAGCGTGAGTCCTGCCTCTCTGAGTCTTCGAAACACTTGAGTTAGCCTGTGATTGTGTTTGGTAATGGTGCGGGCGTGTATCATTATGTCATCACTGACGTTTATCACTCCAGGTATTCCAGCAATCAACTCTTGGATAACATTCTGGAACACCTCCGCTGCACTGGAGATCACGAAGCTGAGTCGAGTGTACCTTCGAAGACCAATGTGGGTCGAAAAAGTGGTGATGTTACGCGACTCCATATCCAACACCAGCTGGTGATATCCTGATCGTAGATCTAACTTCGAGAACCAGCAGGCTCCTGCCATCTCTCCAATAAGGTCATCGATGGTGGGGGTGATGTGACGCTCCCGTTTTATGGCGGCATTGGGAAGGCGCATGTCCACGCAGATTCTGACCGCCCCGGGCTGTTTCGGTTTCCGGGTGACTACGATGGGCGAGACCCAAGGAGTGGGACCAGAGACCTTTTCAATGATGCCCGCCGCTTCCAATTTATGGAGTTCTTCTTCTACCAGCGGCCGAAGATGGAAAGCAATGCGACGGTGTCGCAGAGCCACCGGCTGCACCGTTGGATCAATGTGTAGGTGGATCTCCCGGCCCTTGAACCGTCCAATGCCCTCAAAGAGGTCCGGGTATTCCATGAGGAGTTGTTGGACTGACTCCTCGTGGACTCCAAAGGCAAACGTCACCACGCCAAGGTCTTCGGCTGCCCTGCAGCTCAACAGCATGCCTTGACCTTCTTCTGACACAAGGATGTTGGCTCTGATGGTCTTGTTCCCATGGCGGATGACCGCTCTGAATTTTCCTCGAATCTTGAGAGGGGTGTCTTGTCCATACGCAAAGACGGTGATGGGGGTGGGGCTCAACGCCGGAGGCGTGGCCATGGTTCTGTAGAGTGAAATACTCATGAGATTTATGGATGCACCCGTGTCCACTACCGCCATTAGGTCTTGGTCTGCCACCTGTATGGAGCATTGAGGTAGCGGCCTGGTGCGACGGGCGGCGGTGCCGATCATATGTACCTTGTGCACCGACCGTTCTTCTTCCTCATCGTCATCCATGTCGCTGTGACTCTGTTCCCCTTCCGTTATGGCCTGCACAGCGGGGCGTGGCTTGCGGAATTTTTTCGATCGGCACACCTTTTCAAAATGGTTTTGTTTACCACATCCCGAGCACCGCTTGCCTCGCGCTGGGCATTCTGCCATCTGGTGCCGCGGGCCTCCGCAGTATCCCCATGAATGTCCCGATGCTCCGCCCGGGGTGGGCGGTCTCTTGTGCCACTTGGTGGGCGTTTGGGCCTGAATTTTATTAACTGGTTCCACTTTGACCGATGCTTGCAAGGCAGCTTCCATATGCGCGGCCCTGGCCTTGGAAAGTTCCTTCGTGCGGCCGAGAGTTAAGATATCAGCCAGCGGCTTACCAGACTCCTCCAGTATCCGTTCTCTCAATGTGGCCGAGGCACAGCCCTGTATGATTTGCCCACGGATCTCTTTGGTGGTATCTTGAAAACCACACGTCAATGCCAACTTTTTGAGTCGGGTGTGATAGGTGTCTAAAGATTCCTCGGGCAGCTGACGCGCTTGTCGGAATACAAAACGTTCATAGTCTTGATTGGCCATAGGCTCAAAGTGGGCATTGAGGGCATTGATCAACGTGTGATGCGTTCTGGGGGTCGCCTCTGTGAGAGTCTGAGCAATAGAGTGGATGTCCTTGCCCCCTAGGTGTAACACCATGGCCCGTTTCTGTTCCTTGTGGGTTTTCGTGGCTTCGAAAAACACCAGGAGTCTGTCCACCCACTCCTTCCATTTCGGAGCGAGAGCCGAAGGCGCACCCTCCACCACAAACGGTTCGATGGGCGGAATCGTGGCCATCCTCCGGGGAGCACTGGATCAGGCAACCCCCGGGCCGCGGTGGCACCCGAGGCGGTGCGCGGGGCGATCAGATGCTGGTCTGGGCGGAGCACTGGACCTTCCGCACCCGCCGGTATGGCAGCTCGTGGCCGTGGAGTGAGCCACAGGGACCCCGGGAATGCGCGTGCGACCGGCGCACTTTCCACGGGCGGGTAAGGCCAGTGGCAGGACAGGCACACGTCACGACCGCCAGATGCGGGTGAGGAAACAGGGCACCGCCCTGATCGGCGGGCCAAGCGGACTGAAGCGCGCTTCACGCACGGGCCGGGGGGCACAGTGCGGCGCTGGGGGTGAAGCCACCGGAGAGAGGGCGTGTCGACTGGGCAGACACACCGATACGCTCTGCAGGCAGGCGCCGGACAGCACGGCTCACCTACCAGACTCCAGGGCTCGAAGTCGCCCCTCCAGGCGCTTCGCGTGGGGGTGGGGTACACCACAAGGCACGAGCACCACGAGCCAAAAGACGGGCTCGCAGCCGCCCCACGGGGCAAGAGGCAGGTACACCCACCAGGCGAGGATTCAGCAACCACCCTCGTCGCCAAATGTTGTGTCTTGAAGGTAGGGGGTGACCCTATACTTCGGGGCATCTAAGTCTGACTAGGCCTGACACGTGGCCCTAGAAATAACTGAGACAGACTCTGGGAATAACTTGCTGGCTCTCCGTGCGCTCGTCTCCGAACTGCGTACGTGCGTGCGGGGCCTCTCTTTATTATACCAGGTCACATGACTTTAACACTGCACGCCCCTGGCGCCAGGGGCGGATCATATCCCCAGAACATAACAATTACCCTAGAATCACAAGAAGTTGAGCGTGCCTGCAGAGACTCGAACTCGGTTCTCCAACTGCGAGGTTGAACGCTCCACCCATTAGGCTACATCCTCTCCTCTGTACTGCAATTACACATTGCAGAGGTCCCGCCATGACTGCAAATTCCCTGCCGTGAGTGTGGCAGCTTTTTGTGAATTGGCCCCCATATCTCTTTGAGGAAGCCAAGAAAACCTAATAACTGCGGACTTATCTTGGAAGATCTTACAACAGTGAAAGATGAACAGGAGTTGTTAAGTGGCACGATGTAAAGTGCCCTGGGCTGGTGTAAAAAACAGTAACCACTGGGCCAAATTGTTCCCCCCCTTTAGACCGCTGGGTCCTTGTGTCATTGAACCCTCCGGCCAATTGATAGCTTTTCCCTTGGTTGAATATAGATATATTTGATAAAATCATGACTATCAATTTTATGTCAACAGCCCTCTTTTCTTGCTGCTTGCAGTCAAGATAAGTACACGCTCCAGTTATTGCTATTTTCATTGTATTATACTATTTGTTTTATCTATTGGTCTGGGTACAGTATTGTATTTACTGCCGCTGCCTTCTTTTGCCCTTTGCGACCCTCTCTCGCCGCCCACATTTAGTGCTCCTTAGCGTTCCCGCCGCATTGGGTGCTCCCAGCCGCTCACCCACGTAGTCGGTTGACACAACGCAAGGCGGCCATTTGCTGTCAATTGCTCACCTAAGCTGTGTCCGTACTGAAGGGCCTCCCTTGCTGCATTTCCAATTATCGGAGCTTGGTTTCTTTGGACACGCATGCTCCAGTTTGCGTCCTGCCCCTTTGGGGAGTGTTTTTTTCTGTTTTCCCAGCTAGGCTTCCTTTGAGTTCACACCCACTGGGTGGTTCTCATTTCAGACTCTATTTTAAACCTCCACTGCCTGCTTTTGATTTTCTATCATTTACAATTATGGAACTTGATAGTTCTCAGAGCTTGGATATGCAAAACGAAGAAGGGGAGGTATTTAAGAATGACTTAAATGTTTTCAAAATTCATCTGTTGAACATGCTGTTGAAGCATCTATAAAGCATTTTTCCAAAGATATGGAAAATTCAATGTTGTCTCTTATGTCCAAAGCTTTGGCCTAGTCTGCGGGGGATAGCAGAAATTGGTACCACCCAGCATTAAAGGTGATATTTCCATTGCGTCACAAATGTCGAATGAGGTTTCCTCTCGAAAGGTTGAGGTTGTAGTGCCTCCCAGGCCTCCTTCTAAGGAAGGGATCGCTGTTTCTGATGGCAAAGGTAAATCTAAAACAAAACATCCTGAGATACCTGAAAAATTGATAATTTCCTAGATTTTGGACACTGATGATGATCTTGGTGACGCAGATGATTTGTTTGACATTTTTGAAGCCAATGATCCTTCTCCTCTGCCTAAAAAAGCTAAACCAGATTCTTTTTTCTCCAACTCTGGATGCGGAGGGTACTCCCATGTTTGATCCAACCTCTATTCGCCTTGCAAATTCCATGGAGTGGTTTCCCACTTCCTATGTTGGTGATTACATCTCGGCTAGAGTGCGTCTGCCTTTGGACAAATCCACCAGGTCCAATTTCAAGTCGGATTACCCTAAACCTTCCCTTTCTTCCAACATTACTAGTACTCCGACTATTGATCAGCCTTTGTTAACCTTCTTTTACAAATTTGGCAAAGATCCACGTAAGCGTGTGGATAAGGCTTCGTCTACTTGTCAGGACAAGTTGTTGGACGTTGTTGGTCCTCTAGCCCGTATTTTTGCTTGTTTAGATGGCACGGATATGGACCCCCAAGATATCGCCTTATGGGTTCAAAGAGCTTTCTGTCTCCTTGGTAATGCTAACTCAGCAATTATCCATGAGCGTCGCAAGGGCCTCCTAATAAAGTTGGATTCTAAGTTGGCTAACTTGGCTACTTTAGTTCCCGGCATCAAGGCCGATGGTTTCTTGTTCGGGGACTCTTTGGTAAAGGAACTTAGCAAGTTTGTCACAACTTTTGCATCTATCGAGAAGGCTCAGCAATCTTTAAGAAAGATTTTCTCCCAATGTGTTTTTGGACAGAGCGGCAGATGCAGGAGTCACTTTGCCAGCCATTCATTCCACAACCAAGGCTAGTTCAATTTCAACGCCAATTATCAGGAATTCAAGCCCCAATTCTACCCCCAAAGAGGCAGAGGTTTCAGGGGCCGTGGACAAAAGAACTTCCGGAACAATTCCCTACAAGGTACGTCCCTCAGTACCTCTCCCCGTTGGGGGCCGTCTAAAATTGTTCCTCCCAAAATGGCGATTCCTGACTGCAGACCCTTGGGTCCTAAACTCCATCCAAGGCTATCTTATAGAGTTTTACGCTCCACCTTTCCGGACAGTTTTTCCTCCTCCTCTCGTCTTCGCAAACCACATGTCAAATCTCATCTCAATAGAGGTTCAATCACTTCTCCAGATACAGGCATTACAGATGGCCCCTCTAGATCCTTCACGGTTCCTCGGTTCCATCTTTCTGGTTCGAAAGAAAAACAAGAAAAGGCGTTGGTCATAAACCTGAAATGGTTCAACCAGTTTGTGTTTTATCACCACTTCAAAATGGAGACCATCATTCATCTCAGAGATTCCCTTAGTTTAAATGATTGGATGGTCAGAATAGACTTACAGGACATTTATCTCACTATTCCGATTCATCGTGCCCACAGGAAATTTCTCCAATTACAATGGCTAAGAGTGACTTGCCAATTCTGCTCTCTCCCTTTCAGTCTGTCAGCACCATGGTGCTTTACAAAGATTATGAAACCGGTGGTGACTTATCTGAGGTCTCTCAGGATCAGATTGATTATCTATCTTGACGACATCCTGTTGATGAACTTGGACAGACAGACTCTGTTATCTCATTTGAACATTACTCAATCTCTGCTTTCAGACCTGGGTTTTCTTCTTAACCCTGAAATGTCATTGCTCATTCCTCCTCATCAAATCGAGTTCTTAGGTTTTCTCGTAGATTCTTCCACTGCTTCCCTTCATCTCCCTCAGTCAAAGGTATCAGCTATAAAATCAGAAATCACCCAAGTGCTTTGGAACACCTCGATTTCCCTCAGGTCTCTTGCAAGAATTATAGGTCTTTTGTCCACCTCCATTCAGGCAATATTTCCAGGCCCTCTTCATTATCGAGCCCTCCAGCGCCTAAAAATTCGACATCTGCGTCAAGGCCTGGCTTACTCCGACCTTATTGCTCTAGATCAGGAGTCCTGTCTAGAACTTCAATGGTAGATAGACCATTTAGATGAGTGGAATGGCAGAACCATATTTGCCTCAACCCCAGATCTTGTATTAGAATCTGATGCAAGCCTGACAGGTTGGGGCGCACAGTGTGGTACAATCTCGACTGGAGGTACATGGTCTTTAGAGGAGTCAAAGTTGCACATATACTGTTTAGAGATGCTTGCAGGCTCCTTTGCGATCAGAAGCCTAACACATAACAAAGTCTGCTGTTCTTTTTTACCTAGGTATGGACAATGTTTCTGCGGTTCTTTACATCAACCATCTAGGTGGCACCAAGTTCAATCCCCTTGCGGAGTTAACAAAGTGCCTTTGGGAATTCTTTCTTCTCAACAAGATCTCCGTCAGAGTGGAATATCTCCCAGGCAATCTCAATTCCATAGCAGACAGGCACTCTCAATATCTACGGGACTCCAGCGATTGGAGGCTTCTTCCATCCGTCTTTCAACTTGCCTCTCTGGTAATTGTAGTCCCCTTCTGGCAGTCTCAGATTTGGTTCCCATCTCTTCTGCAGATGACAGTGGATCTTCCGGTTCTTCTTCCTTCTTCAGTAATCTCCTCTTAGACCCCTTGGGTCAACCACATAATCTCATTCTGGACAATTCATTGGTCCTGTCCAAGTGGAAGGTCTCGGGTCTAACCACTCGGACCACCTCCTTTTGCAAGAGGCTTCTCTCTCCATTAGCAGAGCTTGGGCCCATGAACAACTAAAGCTTACAAGTCAGCGTGGTCCTTATGGGCAAGCTGGTGTTTGGGAAAACATAATGATCTCTTTTCAGCACATTTAAATGACATTGTCAATTTTCTGGCTTCTGAAGCCAGTTCAGGTAGGTCTTACAGAACAGTTAACCTGTATAGATCAGCGATTTCTCTTAACCATTGTCCTATTGAGGGCAAACCAGTGAGTGAGCACCCCTTATTTGTTGTCTTCTAAAAGGCTTTAAGTTTTCTAAAACTCCTTTGGCAAAGTATTTTAAGGTATGGGAAGTGAATTTGGTACTCAAACTCTTTTCTGATTGGCCAGATAATGCAGTTCTTTCAAACGTGTTTCTGATGTCAAGGCTGTGGGTGTTTCCTCTCGCGAGTTTACCCCTTCAGGTGTGTTGTTTCACAATAATGGACATACAAAAACAAATTTGAACAGTTTTTTCTTACTATTTTCCTGCTTACCCTAAATTATGTGTAGGTCAACGCCTCAAAGTGTACAAACAACGGACCTTTGATCTCAGAACGTCCTCCCATTCCCAACTTCTCATTTCTTTCTGCAAGCCTCCTAATCCTGTTTCTTCTGCCACTTTAGCCCATTGGGTTAGCTGGGTTATGTCCCTTGCTGGTATTGATGTTTCTGTTTTCGGGGCCCATTCCACCAGGGGAGCCATGGCCTCCAAAGCTGTTTGGGCAGGCCTCTAGGTTGGAGGAAATTCTGAGATCGGCAGATTGGTCCAAGGACAATGTGTTCCAAATGTTTTATTGCAAACCTGTCATTTCTGCTGCTTCTTTAGTTGTTGATATGCTTTGAACAAGCATAATATGAGCCACCGGTCTTGAAATATAATGTAGATTTTTCTAGTAATTTATGATGGAAAGTCTCATTTTATTAAAGACACGGAGGCGAGTATTATCCCTCCGCAACACCTTTTAATATGTGTTTTTTCTCCCTCCCTACAGTGGCTCCTGCTCTACCACCTGCTTCTTCCTGATCAGATCTAGCGTCCTCAAAAGGATCTTGCTCATCTACGTAGTGTTTCGTCATTCACTGGTGATCTTCCAACCCTCGCCCCTGCTCTAAGGACGACCTTGCTGGACTTCAGTGAAGACTTTTTGCCCTGTTCCCATCATGCACTGGGACAGGAGCAGACTAATTTGCATGTAGCCAGGTTCTGAGCTGGGATGGTACAGTGAGCTAAAAAACGGTGATGGATCAAGCCCTGATCTTTGGACTGGGTAAGAGTGGTCTGCTTAATTCAGACACTCTGTTCATCACCACCCCCTTTTCTGAATCATTTTGTCCACCATAAGCGTGGAAGGGTATACTCAGATGTGAGTAAGCATGAGCGCAAAATCCGCTCCGATCGCGGATTTTGCGGATTTTCGGTGAATCCGCGATCCGCGAACTCTCGCGGATTTACCGAAAATCCGCAATCCGCGATCGGAGCGGATTTTGCGGTCAAAAGTTCAGGCGAGCCTAATTAACGATGGCGCCGGCAAGCTGCCAGCGCCATCCTGCAATAGTTACTTAATTAGCTTCAACAGGAAGCTCTAATAGATAAGATACAGCAGGGGCTCGAGCGCCTGCTTTATTTTAACAGTTGGAGCTTCCTGTTGAAGCTAATTAAGTAACTATTGCAGGATGGCGCTGGCAGCTTGCCGGCGCCATCGTAAATTATTTCAACGGTGGTGTCTTTACTCTTCTTGAATAAATATGAAGGGCAGGGTTCATTCGGGCACGACGGTCCTGGCACAAAAAAATAAACCTCAACAGGAAACACTTGCAGATATCAATAAAGCATGTGCCCTAGTTGAAGCTTAAATTCAGTGACTCATTCATCAGCCCAAAAATTAATCTGCTGCTCTGATCGGTCTCTGCCCTTTTATACACACAAGAGGCATGCTCGCATGGACGCCCCGTCCGTTTGGCCCCGCCCACACACTCGAGGTGTGCACCGTCTTCCCGCCATTTACCCACTATGATGGACATTTCACTCAAGGGACCCCTGCGCACTTCGGCGCGATTGCATAGTAACACACACTTGGTCGCTGGAACTAGTTGAAGCGCAAATGCAGTGACTCATTCATCAGCCCAAAAAAAATCGTGAGCGTTGGGAGGCTGGGCAGATGTGCCTTCTTCCCAAATATACCATCGATAATCCGCTGTGATGCTGCTCTGATCGGTCTCTGACCTTTTAGACACACAAGAGGCATGTGCGCTCGCGTGGAAGCCCCGTCCGTTTGGCCCCGCCCACACACTCGAAGCCCCGCCCCCAAATCCGCAAATCCGCTAAATCCGCGGATTTTGCGGATCCACGATCCGTGGATCCGCTTAATCCGCGAATCGTGGATCCGCAAAATCCGCCCGATGTGAGTCCCTTGCTCATTGCACCATCAGGATTCAAGCAAGCCGGGCCGACGACGGCTGAAATGCCAGAAACCGGTCCCCGGAAGCTTGTTTCCTTCCCAGTATAAGAATTGGCTTGGTAGTTTGGTTTGCCCTGTTCCCATCATGCACTGGGACAGGAGCAGACTAATTTGCATGTAGCCAGGTTCTGAGCTGGGATGGTGCAGTGAGCTAAAAAACGGTGATGGATCAAGCCCTGATCTTTGGACTGGGTAAGAGTGGTCTGCTTAATTCAGACACTCTGTTCATCACCACCCCCTTTTCTGAATCATTTTGTCCACCATAAGCGTGGAAGGGTATACTCAGATGTGAGTCCCTTGCTCATTGCACCATCAGGATTCAAGCAAGCCGGGCCGACGACGGCTGAAATGCCAGAAACCGGTCCCCGGAAGCTTGTTTCCTTCCCAGTATAAGAATTGGCTTGGTAGTTTGGTTTGCCCTGTTCCCATCATGCACTGGGACAGGAGCAGACTAATTTGCATGTAGCCAGGTTCTGAGCTGGGATGGTGCAGTGAGCTAAAAAACGGTGATGGATCAAGCCCTGATCTTTGGACTGGGTAATAGTGGTCTGCTTAATTCAGACACTCTGTTCATCACTACCCCCTTTTCTGAATCATTTTGTCCACCATAAGCGTGGAAGGGTATACTCAGATGTGAGTCCCTTGCTCATTGCACCATCAGGATTCAAGCAAGCCGGGCCGACGACGGCTGAAATGCCAGAAACCGGTCCCCGGAAGCTTGTTTCCTTCCCAGTATAAGAATTGGCTTGGTAGTTTGGTTTGCCCTGTTCCCATCATGCACTGGGACAGGAGCAGACTAATTTGCATGTAGCCAGGTTCTGAGCTGGGATGGTGCAGTGAGCTAAAAAACGGTGATGGATCAAGCCCTGATCTTTGGACTGGGTAAGAGTGGTCTGCTTAATTCAGACACTCTGTTCATCACCACCCCCTTTTCTGGATGCTATTACATTAAAGCAAGATTAGAAAGCATAATACTTGCCCATGTGTCTTTAATAAAAATTAAGACTTTCCGTCATAAATTACCAGGAAACTCTACATTGTAATGGAACGTGGGTTGGCCCAAGCTACAACGTACAACTACAATGTAAAAATGTAACTACTCTATGGGTGGGTGGTAAACTCTGCTCCGCCACTGGAGTTTACAGAGTTTTTGTCACTCCACTTCACCCACTACTAGTCTGGATGTGTTCAGTATGGCTCACCTGAAGTTCCCAAACTCACAATAATACACTGTAAGCACAGCCGGAGGAGCCATTATCTTGTGATATTTATAAAAGTGTGTCATTACTTGTGAATTTCTATCTGGGAAGATTGCCGAAAACATGTGAGCGCATTGCGGAGTGTGAGTGAGCTTGGCCCGCTCCGGCCAGTGTCGGTGTGTGTCGCAAGTCCGCCATCAGCACCAATACAAATTAAACTTTTCTCCACTCCCCTTCATCACAAATACACTTTGAGGTTAGACCACGAGGATGATAGTAGGATTTTTGCTGCACTATGAATCAAATGAGCCGAGAACCCAAAGAAGCCTTATGATCTCAAAAACCATACTCTGTTGCATAAAAGAAATGGTTCACAAATGTTAATATTGCCTTTGGCGTGGGTGTTAGAGATTAAGTAATCACTAACAGTCATGCGAATGCAACATGTGGTCAGGATTAATGTGATGGACTGCGGATTGTAAACAATTTAATCAGGCTGCAAGCTCATCATCTTGCCCCTGTTCATCTCGGGGACTCAGCAAATGAAGAAGGAACGTTCCGCAGCCAATCATATTTCAGCAAGCACAGAACGACGCAAGGGAGAGAAGCTTCAAGTAAGACCAATCACATTGTTAAATGCAATCTATCGACAAATGGCTTGGCGCAAGAAACACAAACAATAAAATAGAAACATCATAGTAATCGATTGGACAGTTTCAGGTTAAAACATCAGTAGCTCCTAAAAGAGATCAAATAAAGACTAGAACGCTAACTGAGCAAGACAAATAAAAACCTAGGAAGGGGTGGGTGAGTGGACCAAGCAACTCCACCCGCTCGAGGAACTCTTTGGAATTCCACAGAGTTTTTATGCAACTCAGCGGAATTCCGCTTAGTGCGACTCTGGGAGCTCCGCCCACCCCTAAACCACTCCCCTTTTTTAGTACTGAGTCATTAAATGACATTAGTTATGTTGCACAGAAGGCACTTGTAAGCCTTGCTCTCACAGTAAAATTCCTTATATCAATACTGTGTAGTGCCCCAGTATTTCTTACATGTGTTCAGGTACACCTCAATTGATACGTACTCTCCTCAGTTACTGTTTTTGTAGTACACATAGGTTTGCATGTCTGTGCCTTGAGCCCTCTTCAACTTTACACCCTTACCTCTTAAACAATAAAAGGTTAATAATTGTTGTGGCCTTGGGAGAAACACTATTTTCTCTCCTTCTCTAGGGAGAGGCATAGTTGATGTATTTAGGAGCAATCTGGCACTCTCTTGTTGGTGCTGCCCTGTGCATCTACTGAGTACTGTCTGTTCAAAGGTGGCAATGAATACCTCTAACTTTACCATATCATCCCCCACTCATCCTCTACACATTGTGAAAACTCACATTCCTTATGTCTTACCGGACCAGATCGGAGGTAGGCGGTTCTCATACAACGCAGCCAAGTCCTGAAACCAGCTTCCAGACTATATTCGTCTGGAATCCAACTATCTTAGATTCAGGAAGCAGTTGAAGACTTTTCTATTTCCGTGATCAGTGGTGAATGATAAGGAAGCGCTGGGATGCCCTTGGGTAGCCATGCGCTA
The DNA here is from genome assembly GCF_964261635.1 of Lissotriton helveticus. Taxonomy (NCBI): domain Eukaryota; kingdom Metazoa; phylum Chordata; class Amphibia; order Caudata; family Salamandridae; genus Lissotriton; species Lissotriton helveticus. The sequence goes on from NC_136061.1 coordinate 1,288,920,850, forward strand.
TACAAGTGCATATTCATTCATTCATTCATTCATTTCTGGTAGCACTTAATGTGGCACCAATACCAGGGTCTTCAATCTAACTTCACCTTCACGGTCAGCCCAGCTGACTCTGCTCCAGCTCTCTAAGCCTTATATATGTAACCAGCCTGTCAGTCCACATTATTTCTGTAAGCAATTTGGCCTGCCTTTCTTTGCTGGCAAGTGGATGGTGATAGCAGATAAGATAAGCATGGTATTTGCATAACACTAATTTGATGCAAACTCGGAACTCCGCTGAGTCCACCCAAAAGGATCTTTGTCTCATACTGAGGCTCACATTCGCTAATATTCCATTGACAGAAAAGCAATTTTTACCCCACAGCAATGATGGAGAGGAGTAGATTACAAAACCATTAAGGTTTAATAACAGATCAGTAAATCAATCAATCAGTATTTGTAAGGTGCAGCATTATCACCACTAGGGGTATCTGGGAGCTGAGGGTGCGTGTTTCCATTGAAAAGCCAGGTCTTGAGTTTCTTTCTCAAGTCCACAATGGAGGATGCTGTAAGGGGGTGGAGGAGCAGGTTGTTCAGAGTCTTGGAAGCGATGTAGGAGAAAAAGCTGCACTCTCTGAGGCTGTGAACGATACGAGGGGTATGTGGAAGGGCGAGTGAGGCGAAGTGCAGGTGGCTTATGGGCATGTGGAAGTTCAGTCGCTGGTTGATGTAGGATGGTCTTTGGTTGTGTACAGTGTTGCATGTGTGTATGAGGAACTTAAACTGCCATCTCTTCTGGATAGGGAGCCAGTGGAGGTTTCTGCAGTGAGGGGGAAGTGGGTCAGTTTGGTGATCTGCATGGTATGGAGTCTTTTGAGGAGCTGGGTAGAAATTCTGTCATAGTCAACATTAATTTAGTCAAGGCCGCTGGTGACAAGAACCTGTGTGATCTTCCTGGTGTTGATTGGGATCAACTTGAAGATTCTGCAGAGCTTGCAATGGGTGTGGAAGCAAGAGAAGGCAACTGCATTGACTTTCTGTTTCATGGTAAGTTGGCTGTTGAGGGTGATGCCAAGGTTGTGTGCATTGTCTGTTGGTTAAGTGTTGGTCCAAGATCTGCTGGCCACCAGCTGTGGACTCATGCAGTGTTGTTACTCTCGAAGATCAGTACTTCGGTTTTGTCAGAGTTGAGTTTGTGGCAGCTGTCTCTCATCCATTTGGCTATGTCGGTTATGGAATTGCAGAAATTGGTTTTGGTGCTGGAGAGGTCCTCAGTGAGTGAGAGGATGAGATGAGTGTCATCAGAGTAGGAGATTATGTTCAGTCCATGGGATCTGATGATGTCTGTGAGGGGGGTCATGTAGATGTTGAACAGGGTGGGGGCTATGTGAAGATCCTTGAGGTAAGCAGCATATGATGTCCTTGGGTGCAGAGGTGAAAGTAGGTAGTTGGATGCTCTGTGTGCATCCTGAAAGAAAAGAAGTGATCTACTTTAGGGAATTTTGCTGTATGCTGACATTGTGGAGTCTGTCAATGAGGGTGTGGTGGGAGACAGTGTCGAGTGCAGCAGAGAGGTCAAGGAGGATCAGTGTTTCTCCACGGTCGAGGAGAGTTCTGATGTCATCTGTGGCAGCAATCAGTGCGGTTTCAGTGAATTGGGTGGCAAAGAATACTGATTGTGAGTCATTGAATAGGTGATTTAGTTCCAGGTATTCTGTGATTAGTTGGTTGATGGCTTTCTTGAGTACTTTGGCTGGGTAGGGGAGCAGGGATATCAGTTGGTAACTTTTGAGGTTGCTGGTGTTGGCCCAGGGCTTCATTAGGAGGGGTCTGACCACTGCCTGGTTCCAATCGTCTGGGAAGGTTACTGTGGAGATGGAGGTGTTGAAGATGTTGGTGAGCTCTGTGCTGATTAGGTGGCCCTGAGGTTGACAAGATGGTGGGGCCAGGGGAAGGTGGGTGCCCCGAGTGAATGAATGACATGATGGTTGTGGTGGTCTGAGTGGTGAGTGGAGACCAGGTGGTTATCGTTCAGCTGGAGATCGCTGGTTGCTTGAGATTGTTGAGTCTGAGGGTGGTGGGTTGGGGTCGAAGTTGTTGTAGATTGTGGTTATCTTACTGTGGAAGTAGTTTGAGAGGGTGTCGCAGAGTTCTTGGGAGGGGCGGATGGTGTTTTCCTGTGGCTGCCGTTTTAAAGAATTAATAGACAATTTTTAAAGATTCCTTTGTGTGGGCGCCCATGTTGTCAATGGTGCAGTGGATCCAGGTTGTTTGTGGTCTTCTGAGTGGAAGAGGCATAGGGTCCATTGCGAGCAGGTGGTTCTGTGGAGCAGGAGAAACAGCAGTGGTGGCAGGTGTAAGGTCCTTTGGCTGATTGTGGTGAGGATGTGAAGTAGGTGTTGAGGCATCCGGGGTCCAGGGCCAGGAAGTCCTTGGAGGTATAGCGGTGGATGGAGGGCGGACCAAGGGTCCTGGTGCTAGGTGCAATCCAGATGTGGACAGGCACAGACAGGCTTGCATTTGGTGCCAGCAGCCTCGCGGTGGCCTGTATAAGTAGTCCTTGGGAGGCAGAAGGGCTGTCAGGGAGGCGTGGGGCTGGAGGCAGGAACCGGCGGGAACTAGCGGGTGGGAGAGAAAAATGGCAGGAGAGCAGAAGAGTCAAACAACAAAATGAATAAGTAATTAGAAAGGCAAAAATTAACTGGAAAGAAGCCAGAGGTACAAAATAAACATGACTATAATGGATGCCAATTCCAAAACCAATTACAATTACCCATACTGTTGCAAGCACCAGGAGGCGGACCGCGGCCCGTACCTGGAAGGACTCTGGTCTCGCGGCAAGAGGTGAGGCCGCAGACTCTGGTGCTAGGCAGAGGCAGCTGAGAGCGGCATGGAGACCAAGGGACTCAAGGTTGCTCCTTGTAAAGTTACAATCTCCAATCAAATCAAGTATTAAAACACCTGAATACAGCATACATAAATATAATTCAAGCAGTTCAATTAATAATGCAGATATTGCATTAAGAAAGGTAACATGTGCAAATCAAAGTAAAGACTTGTTTCCATAAAAGGAGCTCTGTAATTGTAAGCTGAGGTTGTCTGCAGGTCGGGGAAGTTCAGAAGCAGCAGGTGCCAGCAAATAGAGCATTGAACAAAGAACCAGATAAAGGATCCATTTAGAATTAGAAGTAACACACTTGCTCTCAAGATTATTTCTATGAGAAGAAGAATAAGGAGCATTGGTCACAAGAGAAGAGATAGAACGTACACCTGAACAGGTGGACTGGCGCAAGTCAATTAACTAACATGCTTCACACAGTTAAAACATAACATTTAATCCAAATGATATCGTCGTCTGATTACCACCGGGCGGTAAACAATCAAAGTCCAGTGCTCTCTCTGTACTTGGTGTCAGCCTCCATCTCACAGATAATAAATGGCCAACCTCAACTCCTCTGTATTCTCAACCACCGGAGGTGTTGATGTCATGGTCCAAACCAACTAATTGGTACTCTCATACCTTCAAAATGTAATCTAGCAAGGATTAATATTTTAAATGAGCACATAGTAACTTTGGTATCTGAAACAAAAAAGTATTATGGAAAGCAAGCAGAAATACAACGTGTTCAAGATTGGGTTCCTAGCTGAGGGGGGGAGGGTGAAATCCTTCTATAGCAGCAACTACAAATCCTCCCAGGGTACTGTCACAAGCAAGCCCCAAAATAACCTGGGATCAATCCTCTGGTAGCTGGGCACACAGCAGTCAGGCTTAACCTAGAGGCAATGTGTAAAGTATTTATGCAGCACTTCAAACTGTACTAAAGCAAAAATACAATGCAGGAGAAATCTCACACCAATTTTAAAAAATAGAGTAAAATGTAATAAATGATATGACAACCAAAACAGCAATAATCCAGTTAGAAGAACTGGAGGTAAGCAAGTTTAAAGATTTAAGTGAAAGTAGTGTCTAACAGCAAAAGCAGCAGCTGTGGTTGTCTTCTCACACTGAACTGGGACAACGTCACAAGTTCAGGCGAACTGTAAAGGAGCACGGGCCTGACAGAGGGATCAAGGTAGGCCCAATGATAAAGAGTGCCTTAAATCCTGGTTGCAGAACATTGAGATGTCGCACTTCAAGAATGCATTGTGCAGCGGCAGTTCAGAGGAGCTTCGAGACTGTAACGCAATGTCTTGCATCATCATCAAGGATGTCGTCGACGAGGGGCTTGTGATGCTAAGTCCTGCATTGAAGATGTGCTGAACATGGGTGGTTCCGAATAAGCTGCAGTGCTGCAGAGGAGAGTCCTGCGTCATTGATGAGGAGGCTGTTGATCAGGGGCTTAAGATGAAAAGGCCTCCATCGAAGATACATTGCGCAATGGTGATTCAGAAGTGGATCTGTGTGGAGAAGTGTTGCTCTGTAATGGTTCTGCCATCAGGACCACAGTTAGGCTGGAAGAGCACCTTCAAGCCCACTTCCAAAGGTCTAGGACTGCGGTGGAACACACTTAGGGTGTAGGACTCACAAAAGACAGAGTCCAGGTGCTGGGTTCATGGTGGTAGGAGACTTTTCTGTCCCTGAGGCTACAATCAGGAGGCCAGCCAACTAGCCCTGGGAGTCACTCTCGTGGTCCTGTAATCACATGCAGGTTCAGTCCTTCCACTTAGGCAGCAAGGCATTAGATTAGCAGTCCTTTTTGTAGAGCAGCACATGAATGAATTGAAATCATTTATTTATTTATTTTATGAATAAAATTATGAATGAGATTATTTTATAAAGTGCTACGCTCACTCCAAAGAGCATCTTGGCGCTAGCAGAGAGTAATTGAGAAGGTAGCAGAAAGTGATTGAGAGGGTAGTTATGAGGAATTGCATTAATAATGTGTGTCATATGAGGGGGAACACGATGTTGTTAGGAGCAGAGAACATCCATGTTTTCAATAGCACATGAATCTTTCTGAGTCTCCCACAGGTCTAGAGGTATACTGAAGAGTTGGGTCTGAAGGTCCAATATTTATACTAGATTCCCACTTGGAAGTAGGAGAAAGTTATGGATTTTCCACCCCTGAGGTGTTTGGAATCTCCTGCTTCCTGCCCTGACTCCAGCTTGCCTGGGGTCACCATAGACTAGAGTCAAACCCTTTGTGAGTGTTCTAAGGCAGAGCCTTTGTTATGTGCAAGGTGGTAAGTGGCAGATCCTTCCACTCACCATGTCAGAGATGGTTTATCCTGCCAACACCTGTGCACCCTGTTCTCACTGCCTGGGAGCAATATACAAAGAATGACTACTATCTGTACCTAGTCATTTGACCCAGGAAACAGGCTGCAGGTACCAAATGGTTAGGACGAGAAAAAGGCAACTTTCTACATATTTTCAGAACTGTAACTTAAAAGCTGATTTTACCCCTAAAGGCGGATTTAAATTACAATTCTTTTGACACCAAATTTAACATTTCTACCTGCTCCCAATTAAACGTTATCACTTATTAAAGGTAATAAGCTAACACAATGTTATCCTGTGGGAGAGTTAGTAATCTCAGTAGTGAAAAACTAACAAGAGTATTTCCCTACCAGGACATGTAAAAGTTAAAAGCACATGTCCAACTTTTTAAATACACTGCACCCTATCCTATGGGCTGTTTAGGGCCTATGCCTGTGATTACATGTATTAGAAATAAAGGTTTAGGCCTAGCAAGAGATTTATTTTCCCTGGTCAATATGACAGTTTAAATTGAAAACACAGGCTTCAAATACAGGACTGAGTTTAAAAGTCTGCTGAAGTGGGTGGTACAATAAGTGCTACAGGCCCACTAGTAGCATTTAATTTACAGGCCCTGGGTACATGTAGTACCACTTTATTAAGGGCATATAAGTAAACGAAAGAACCAACTGGTTGTAAGCTAATTTCTCCATGTTTAAATGAGAGAGCACAAGCATTTTAGCATTGGTTAGCAGGGGTAAAGTGTGCAGAGTCCCACTGTCAAAAAACATGAGATGAGCAAAAATGGAAGAGTAATGAAAAAAGTTTAGGGGAAGATCACCCAATGTACACAGGTCGAACAAAATATTCATTTAAAAATGGAGTGAGGCACCTAGGCTCATGTCAACTTTAAATGCACATTAGCCAACTAAATTAATCACATACATTGTTCAGCCTGTTAAATCTATTTATAGAACAATCTGAAAAATAATATGTTGAAGTCATACGTGGAAATAATTAATAAACTCATGTATAAATCATATAAGTGGTTACGTGTGTTAAAATTAAAATGTTATTAAGTGTAAATAAATTATTAGGACACGCCATCATTAATCCTATATGGGTAAATCTGATTCAACAAAATACTTTGTAGGATGTACAACCATTTCTGCATTCTATTTAACTTTATCCACAGATCCCAAAAAGTGCATGCTAGCAAGAATTGTCGCCAGTGCCGTTTGATTCCTCCTGCAGAGGCGGCACTCTGGCTGACACCTCACAAGCGCACTATGTTTGCTCTGAGGCTCCAGTGAGCTCCCGTCATAAAGCTGCAGATGCGCAAAGCAGCCCGCCAGCCCCCATGCCACCTACAATTTCTACCAGCTCTCGCTGTTTGAGACACCGCTGCTTTCACACACACAAACAGAAATCACGCTGTTGATAATGCCTGAAAACTTCCCATTGATTCCCAGAGCGCCGAGAGACGACAAACTCCTGCCAAACGGTGCCCGCGGGGCCTAGTAGAATGCGACCACTCGGGGAGTGGGCTGCAGCTGGAAGCAGATTGCTGGCTCTTCGCCTTCCCAGAAGCCCATAGGAGGAGTGCCACTCAATTAAAATACACAGCAAGCACCCGCTACCCCGGCTCGCTTTGGCGCGGGCTCGTGCGCAGGACTAGCTGCGCGCGGGGAAAGTTGAAATGTCCACACAACGGTCTCTCCGTTGCCACGCGGCACCCCTACTTCGTAGCTCGCAGCTGTTAATCAGCGGCAGTGGAAGCAGACATGCCAGCCAGAAGGAAAGAAGCAAAAAACACATTGGCCCTACAGAAAGCACCGCTAACAAGTTCCCACAGGGAATTAAACATGATAAAGTCAGAACAAATGGCCTGCTGTGCCTCTGTCACTCTGTTAATTCTTTTATGAGGAAAATAAAACGCGTCAATCCGGGGTCTAGTCTTATCAGCATACTTTGCAGACACCCGTAAAGGGGATTATGCAACCAAGTACGAGATATGGACTGAATGTGGATAACGTGTGTATACATAAAGAGATGTACAGACAGGTGTAATGTTGTTCAACAATAACCGAGTAGCTTAAAGCACCTTATGAAGCACATTTGCTAATTATCAGTGTTTGTAACTCCAGCATAATGAGGATTTAGAGCACTTGGTATTATGTTTTACCGCTTTGCAGTAAATAAATCAAGCTGAGAGATTGTGTTGTTGGGGGATGCCAGCGTGGCATTTGACAGTAGTAGTGTTATTTAATTGCCAAGTAGATGAAAAAGATGTACCACCTCAAGTAAATAAAAAACATCATAGCAAAGAAATACCACCTGGGTATTAAACGAACAACCATGTCTACAGCTTCGTGTTTTTTCCAGAAGCATATTTGAGGCTCACAAACCCATTGTCGAGAACACAGTTTCAGGATGCAACAAGTCAAGAGCACGATCATCACTGCTACTTGCGACTGCCCATAAGAGGGCGGAGAGTGTGTGACAGAGAATTGTGGACCACAGAAAAAGATTCAACTCCATGTAGGCGCTTTCCCAGGGTCACGGTAAGTAAAGCAGAAAGATGCTTCATCCAAAGTGGGGGTCGCCATGCAGTGGAACTTTATATGGGTTAAACGCCAGCATCATCTGTGTCTAGAGTATAATTTATCAGTGTGATATTCTAGCCATAGCACATCACTTTATTGACCAGTATTACCACAGATGGGCTGTCTTTCTCTTCTCATGGAAAACATCTGCTCACAATGCTGTTGCATGAGTATTTCCCATAGCGTCTTGGTGCCCTACATGCACCACCAATCTGCATGGGAAAGAGCCATCTGGAAGCTGTTCCTCCATGGGAGGTCTCCGGTGCACTGCAAGGTGGAGGAGTATGCAACCTGCAAGTTAATCTTGGGGGTCATGCATCATCGCCCCTTCGGAGGCAAGTAAAGGTTATTGCAGCATGCCAATTTTTTTCTCAATCATGTTAATATACAGATGTGTGTATGATTATATCTAATATTTAGGCCAATGTGGCAAGTGAGTATAGGCGGAATAAGAAGCAGCCTAAGGGGACATTAACTCTCAGAGACCTGCTGCATCTACAATGGGCGGTGTGTGATGTTCTCACATGTCTTTGTAGCGTTGATGTTCTCAAGTGTCTGTGTAGCTATTCAAGAAAAGGCTTCATGTAGGGATGTCTTCAGGGAGCCACAGAACACAGCCTACTGAATTATGTCACTCTTCTAATGTCTTCTTTGCAGCTTTAACAGAAACTAGACATGCAATGTTAGATACAACTCCTCATCCTGTGTACACAATAAGCTCAGCTTTGATATTTACTCCAATCTCAATTTGTTATTGATTTTATTTATGCATTGAGAAAGTCTGTGTATTCTGCTATTTCCACCTGCGAATAGGATTACCATGGTCGATAAATGGTATAAAACCAACAGAGTGGTAAACATCCCTGTAGTACTTACCACAGGATCTTGCCAGCAGATGGAACTTGTGAGGTAATGCCCCCTTTTACGTGGTTACCCCCCTTTTTTTGCAGAATTTTGTTTTTGAAATTTAGACTCAGCACACTTGAGTACTGCTACACAATACAAGAAGAATCCCATACCAATTTAGAAAACTAGAGTAAATTTAAATAAATAAATCAAGACTAAAACAACAAAAAATCAATCAGTAGAACAGGAGATATGAAATTTTAAAGATTGAAGTGAAAATAGCACCAAAAAGCACACCGCAAAAGGTAGTTATCTGGTTGTGCCGGACCACCACAAAGTCACAAGTTCAGGCTGACCATGATGGACTGTGGATTGGCTACAGGGACCCAGTAAGGCCCACTAAACAAGATTACCTTAAATCCTAGTTGCAAAGAGATATATGGTACCGTGTCAAGGATGCGTCATGCAGAAGAGACGATGCAACGCTCAATGAGGAGATGCGTCATGCAGCAGCAGTCCCGGGGAGATCCGAGGTGTGAGGAGATGTCCTTGCATGAAGGTGTACTGCACAGCAGCAGTTTTGATGAGCTGCGTTGGGCAAGGTGATGTCCTTGCATCAAGATCCTTCAACTCCGATTATCTGCAAAAGCCAATGCAAAGTTCTTGTGCCAGTTAAGTCCTTGCAGCAAAGGCAATATGCAGGTTCGCCTGGAAATTTGCCACAGAAGAGATGCACCGGTACTGCTGGATCCACAGTTGTACTTGCAGGGTACCTCCAGGTCCACTTCCAAGGGTCTAGTACTGGGGCGGCAACACCAGGCAGGCAGAATTCACAGATGGCAGAGACCAGGTGCTGGGTTCAAGGTTGTTGGAAGCCTGTTATTTCCCTGAGGCTTATGATCGGGAGGCCTGCCAACTAGCCCTTGGAGTCCTTCTAGGGTCTTAGGTTTAGAGATCCTGTTCCAGTTATTTTCACATAGGCAGGAAGGCAGCATGGTAGCAGGTTAGCACAGGGGGTCACCAGTCCAACAGAGTGGCAGTCTTTTCAGCAGCACAGGAGTCTTTTTTCCTGGGAGAGTCCACAGGTCCAGAATTGTAATAAAGAGTTAGTTCTAAGGGCCCTATATTTATACTTGGTGCCCACTTTGAAGTAGAGGAAGCTTTTAGAGGTTTCCATCCACCAGAGGTGTTTGGAATTTCCTACCTCCCTGCCTGGCCCCATATTGTCTGGGGTCACATTAGTCTAGTGCCAAACCCCTTTGTGATTTTGCTCAGTAATGTGCAAATGTGGTAGGTGGCAGCTCTTTCCCCTCCTTAACTCAGAGTAGCCCATCCTGCCAACACCTATCTTCCCTTTGTCTCACTGACTGGGAGCATTCCATGAATACTAAGGGCCAACTCCACCTAGTCATGTGACCCAGGATGAAGACAGTAGCCACCAAATGGTTGGGACAGGAAAATGGCAACTTTCTAAAATTGGTATTTTCAGAATTGTGATAACAAATCTGACTTTACCATTAAAGAGGGCTCTTAATGACAACTCCATAGACAACAAACTCAACCTGTCCTCCTGCTCTCAAATTAAAGTTAGCATGTATTAAATGTAATAGGGTAATGCAATGTTATCATATGGGAGAGGTAGGACTTGCAGAAGTAAAAAACGAATGTTGTTTTTTTCACTACCAGGACATGTAAAACCTAAAGGTGCATGTCCAACCTTTTACATATACTGTGCCCTGCCCTCTAGATTGTTCAGGCCTTACCTAGGAGTGACTTACATTCATTAAAACGGAAGGTTTGGGCCAGAAAAATTATTATTTGGCCTGTTTGATATGGCAGTTTAAAAACACACAAGCTGCAGTGGCAGGCCTGAGGCATGTTTAAAAGGCTACTTAAGAGGGTGGCACAATAAGTGCTGTGGGCCCGCTAGTAGCTTTTAATTTACAGGCCCTGGGTAAATGTACTACCACTTTACTAGGGGGCTTTCAAGTAAATTAAATATGCCAATTGGGTGCAAGCCAATTTTTCCATATTTACAGGAGGGAGCAGAAGCAATTTAGCAGTGGTTGGCATTGGTAAAGTGCACAGAGTTCTAAAAGCCAACAAAACTGGTTTAGAAAACAGGAAAGTGAAAGCAAAGAGTTTGGGAAGGACCCTGAAGAAAGAGCGCAGTCCGACCCCTGCCAAAACCAAAGGCTTTTATGGAACCTTAACCATTAGCTCAGCTATTTGGCTTAAAAAAAGACTTTCTCAGATACAATGTGCAACCTTGTCGCACTGCAGAAAATCGACTTTCACTTCCGAGACTAAGTCAGAAGGTAAAATCTTTGACCTGGACAAACCTGCATAATGTATTTAACCCGTGCTTCATCATTTTTGGTATGAAATTGCATGTCTCCCAATTAGATACTAATGCCTGATTTACATGTTAATTATTTTATTATGGAGGTCTACCATTCACTCCAATTAATAATGCACTTTCTTACAGTGATTCTGCTACTGCATTATGTTAAATGGAGATCCAGCCTTCCAATAGTCTAATTCATTGTTTATAACTTGTGGTTTAGAGCTATACCGCTCTTTGAAGGCCCATAATCCAAGTTATAGACTTAACTCGAGTGTAAGGGCCTATAATTAGAAAAAGTGCCTTTAACAAATGGAACCACACAAAACAGAATGACTATCATGCCATTACATCATTCAACGCGCTTAAGTGGGCTTGCTCAAAATTAAACAGGAAGAAGAACTAAAGAGACAGTGGAAGGTCGGACACCAAGCTATAGAAGCCATTATGAACCCTGTGCCAGTCCATTGTATTCAGTGGACCTCCAAACATTCCAAAGCTCTAATATAGCACTGTAACCTCTTGTTTAGGGCTTTCCCTGCTGGCTAAGGTCCCACTCCTCGACTTGAAGGTGCATGCAATAGGAGAGGGCCGATTAGATCGAAGAGGGCCTTTATCAACTAGTATTGTCCGAGGAAGATGGGCTATAATGCTGTTGAACATTTCACCCACTGAAAATAAAATGTTCTAAATTAAACAGGGTAAAATAGAATAACAATCCTTGAAGTGCTACGAAAGGAGGTCTCTAGCAGAAATTATTGGCCTTGAGATTTCATTGTCTTCAATAAATCTCTCAACATTCCAATGTTCTAATATATCACTATAGTTCACCTCCAAAGGCTACAATGGCCATTAGAGGCCCTCATCCTGAGTTATAGGCTTGAACTGCAGGTGAGGTTCAATAAAGAACACTATTAGAACTTTCCACCCACTGAGAGCAGCATGTTCTAAAGCAGCTGCCAACATCCCAATGTTATAACTTATTTTTTTCATCCCTAATGTAATGTAATTATCATAGCTGCACGCAAAAAAACGGATTACCGGATTGAGGATCTAGCTAAGGTGGCGTTTGACCCCAAAACAAATTGGAATTGGAAGGTGAAGTATTTCTGGCAAGAAAAAGCAAATGCTTTCTTAAGTCCCCCCCTCATGCACTCATTTAGTGAGAAATGATGAGTGCACACCTACTGTGTATGCACTTTAGTACATACGATTTTAATCAATTGATCGTAGTATTTTAAATGAGGTTCAGAGGATCACCTACTCGTACCCCTAGAGATGCGGTCCCCGGGGGTACGAGTAGGTGATTAACTGCTGGGGCAAGCTCGATCTCAAAGTAAGAATATGAGCTCCTCAACCCCTCCAGACCATGGGGCTAATCTGAACCTCATTTAAAATACTACGATCAATTGATTAAAACCGTATGTATTTAAGTGCATACACAGTAGGTGTGCACTCATCATTTCTCACCTAATGAGTGAGTGAGGGGGGGACTCAAGAAAGCACTATTTATTTACCTCACTTTTTAGGTCACTTAGGAGTGGAACGCACAGGGCTGGCCCCTGTGTGATCCTTACAAAGAGCCGTGGGGAGGCTTGAAACATGTTGACCAACACTAGAGACTTTTAACTCATTATGGTTACATTGTTGTCTAGTACCCCTGTTTTTATCATGCTGACTAGGAGCTAGAATAAAGTATTTCGCCCACTAGCCAGGCATTTTTAGATTTCCCATCCACTCCACCAAACACTGCACCACACGTAGTCGTCTTTAAGTGCTCCTGCGTAATTTTGCAAGTCGAAGCACTCTTCAATCCGCAGCGGATTGAGAGGACCCCAATGATGAAGCATGTCACTGGTGGGAAACCCCGTTGAGTGAGGGGGCTCAAGGAAAGAATTAGCTTTTTCTTGCCAGAAATACTTGACCTTCCAATTCTACCTCCCCCTGTTTTTGAAGTGTATCATATGTACACACCTTTTTCATCAGAAGGTGAAGTCTTTATCACATAACTTAAGAAAACGTTGTTGAGACACCATGAAGTGTATTCATAATGAATAAGACATAGCCTACAGTTCTACTAATATAGGTTTATACATTGCTAAGACTGAACAACACACCGTAGGCCAGTTTTGTTGAGTAATAGCGAAGGGGACTCTCATTTCCATTCCAAGAAAGAAACTGTTTCCCAGATTCATTCACTCAAACTGCAAACTTCAGCTGCCAAATTCTTCTCACACCAACATTCCAGCTTATGGATGCAGGACGACCAATCAGCTCATTCAAAACTGTTTAAATACCCAACTGCTTCCGCCTGCATAAGTAACTGCTTAAATGTAAAGTTCCTTATTTCACCTGACCAGGTAGGTATGCACACTATTAATAGAATATTATCTACAACTGTGGAAAGTTAACATTATGTTAGGGAAATCACACAGTGATCTCGATTATTGGCAGGCCATATGCTCCCAGTTTTCCTTTCTCTACCTTTGCTCAATTTGGCAGTTTTTTCCCCTGCATACTGGCAACGTTTCCTCACAAGTGCTTAGTTGATTCTGAAAAGGATGTGCGGTTTCATCACGAGTTAACCTTACAACAGTCTGTCTCTTTGTAAACTGGATGGCTGAGGCTGGCCATTTTCTCCTTGAAGAAACTTAAAGTGGGCTTCAAAACCCGATTTTAATGTGAAAGCCACACGCTGAAATGTCATGAACTACAGGGTTTATCGAAGTTTTTGGAGCATATGGTAAGTTCACGAGAGGCAAGCTTTGATCACCACTAACATTAACAGTACTGATATGTACACTCATTACCACTTCACAATTACCGTAGAGAAGCCGACAGATACATTATCACTCACATGTTTGCTATTCCTGAGGAAGTGGAATAAAATGAACAGCATTTAGAAGGGGAAGCTTGAGTAAACCAAAGTACAGAGTAATGGATTTATGTCACAAAGGAGCATATTTACAATAAAATGTCGGAGCGTAGAGCTGTGCCAAATTTGGCAGTGATGAGCTACGATATTTTCGTAACACAGGGATGTGTTTCCTGTAGCGCTGGATCAAAAAAAAGCTGGAAAGCGCCTTGTTGCAAGGGTGCATGGACAATTGTTTATGTGCAAGTGGGGACACCTTGCTGTATATAAACAATCAATAATGGTGATTTGCACATGCTACATGGAAAGAGCAAAAAAATGATGAGAAAATTAATAATTTCTCCTTGTATCTCTATTCTAATGCCTGGCATTCCATGGTGTTAGTTTTTGGCGCTGCCTCAGCCTTGTAAATCTGGAGCAGCATTAAAAAGCAATGGGTGTTGTGGTGGAACGCGCACAACGACACCCATTGAACACCCGTGTGCCGCAGAGGACTGCAACGGAAAAGGGCATATTTACAAGGTGATGTAGCTTAGCGCCACCTTGTAAATAAGAAAAACAGCACAGCGCCACCAGAGCTACAAAAAGTGATGCTCTGGTGGTGGTAAGCGCTAGTAAATATGCCCCAGAACCTTTCTCTTTAAACCTGGCATTTGGAACGATGCTTGTGAAGATGAGTAAGACTGAAAGCATCGAGAGGAGTGCACAGAGTTAACTCAGAGATGTCCTGCTCCTGTGCTGCTCAGATAACAGAAACTCTGCAACCATAGCAGAAACTCTGCAACCATAGCATTTAATTGTGAAAAGTACAGTAGATTAGAAAGACTTCATGACAAACGTGGTATTTCCTATTGCTGTAATATGATTTAAAGAATCTATACCTGACGAAGTATGGAGAATTATAGACAATTTAGGTTATTCATTTTTTAAGAGGGTCTCTGAATGAAATGTGTATTACAATGGGCTACGACCCCGTGGATTTATTCATATTAATAAGAAGCATAACATATGGTAGGAAACTTTCACTTAATCTTAGCCACTTGTCAGTACTCTGAGCCCCATTACAGTTCAGATTTGCTTTCTCTATGGCTCCACTGAAGACAGAGTTTAAGCATATGCAAATCGGTCTTTGTCTTGAATCAATAGGAATAGCCCAGCCGAAACTGACAACCTATGCGTACTCTGACAAGTGGCACAGACTTGCCAGCACTATGGAAGCTGTGAGAAGTAGGATTGTACAGGTGCTGAAAACAATAATTAGCCTAACAATGACATCCAATAATTATGCATGCATAATCTTTGTTCTGCCAGCTCATAATAACACTGTTTCCCACCCACAGCACTCCTCATAATGCATACTCATTTTGAGCTCTGATCATACCAGAGGTATTCAGAGTTGTGTTTTGTGATATTATTTAGAGCTGTTCTGACTTTGTTAATCCCCGGAGCCTCTGATAATAAACAATTACTTTTGGTATGGGAATGTGCCCACAATGGTGCCCAGCCATGTTCTCATTGCCTTGAGTGATCAAATGTTTGTATATGGTATCCTGATTTTTTAATTTGGCCCTGGTGTCACACTAATGTAGCATGTGCTCAAAGGGCTAGGCCTATCCTTGACATGAATTAAGTTGTTGAATTGTCCTGTGATCTGGAGGGGTGAACCAAGCGTGTCTCTTTGACAGACTGCTGACTACTGTCTGAACATGGGTTCACCACATAGAGTGCAGGTGGCAGCCTACCATGTTTTGTGAATCCAAAGTCGTGACCAGACCCTTTTATCTGGGTCACTGGAGTAGAGGCCTACTGGCTCACTCATGTAATGGTCTGCCTCTGTGTGCTTACCAAGCTCCTAGTGCTAAAATCCAGAGTGAATAGTGTGCATGTTTATATGTGTAGCCTGTGTGGTATATGCATAGTGTGTGTGAGTGAGCTACAGTAATGGAGGCACAAGATGGCGGTGAGGGTTGTTTCCCAGGCAGTGGAAGTGTATTGCTGACATTCCTGAAGCTGTAGGGAGGAGACCTAGATACTGAAGTGAAGGGAATGGAGACAGGGCTTCTTTTAAATTTGACTTAGCGGGGGGCGTGGCTTGGATGGCAACGAAGGCGGTCGCCTAAGTTCGAGAGCTCCGCGACCCCGGGGAGAAGAACGGCGAGATAACCGGCGATAGCCCTCGGTCTCACACACGAAACGGAGAGTAGTGTGGGGGAACACGCTGAGCAGCAGACGAGACGAGCCTGAGTGAGCAAAACAACGACACAGCGAACAAATCCCAAAATCGAGGGAAAGCGAAGGCGAGCCCAAGATGGCGGTGCAATAAAAGGGATAAGGTGAAGACACAACGTTTTGGGGACCATAAGGCGCACCGGAGGCAGACACACGCGGTGGACACAGGTGAAGGACAATCCGCTGTGGAGGCATAACGCAGCTGCACAGGACAACGGGAGGCCGAACACGCACACAAAAGACGCGAGCAGAGCTTGAAGATAAACAAAGGCAGCCATCTTGACCACAATCTAAAGCGCAACAACGGAGCAAGCCCAGCAAGCCCCCCCACCGGAGAGTCCGCTGCCGAGAGAACCAGAAAGAGCGGAGTAAGCGGAGCAAGCGGAGCTAGCGGCCACACACGAGGGTGGTGCGGTGGTGAGACGGGGCACGACGGACAGTGGAAACGGCCAAAAAATAAAAGAAGCGCGAATGCAGCTCATAACAAGAAGTTTAAGCGAAGCCATACCTGTCCGCCCCACGAGGCGAGGTGCCGGTGAAGCGGACGGTGATTGAGGCAGCGCCCACCGGGAAACGGAGGGGACCAACGGCGGCGGCCATCTTGGAAAGGGCAAGAGACACAGCGCTATAGAAGCAGGCCCGGGACCTGCCGGCACAGGACAGGGAGGGCGTGCATCGCGGGACTTCCCACAAGATCCTCGCAAGCGCCGTCCACCGAAAAACCACCGAAACCAGGGGAACACCAAAGAAGCGGCCAGCAGCAAATAGGAGACTGTCCGTGAAAGAGGTGAGCAAAAGGCGGCGGCCATCTTGAGAAGGGCGGACCACATCACAACACAGCGATCTGGGGGCGCGGATGTGCAAGCAAGCAAATCAACGCAAGCGCACCGCAGCAAGGCAGCGCTAGCCAGGCGGTCCTCCTGCAAGCGCCGTCCACCAAACAGGGGAGCACTAAGAAGCAGCCCGTCCAGAGAGGCGAACAAAGGTGGCGGCCATCTTGGAAGGGGCAGATCACATCAGATCATACCACAGCGGTAAGAAGGGGGCAGTCTTGTGCAACGATACCGAGGCAAAACACACCGCAAATAAAGGCAGCACCAACCGGGCACACACCAAGCTTTGGTCGTGAAAAAAAAAGCACAAGTGAGACGCGAGAGAGAAACTGAAGTGCGACTCGAGGCACAAGTGGTCGAAGGAAGTCAGTGCGGGAAGGTGGATCCGGCGAGAAAGCAGAGACAGCGGAGCGTTTCGGACTCGGTGCGAGGGGCCACTAGAAAGCAACCAAGCACCAGAACGCGCCATTGTAGCCCCCTACCCCCTAGCCAAACAGGGCGTACACACCCTGCCACCGCCCAGGCGAAGTACACGCGAGGTACAGAGAGCGCTAAGACCAAAGACCGGATCAGCACCCGGCCCTGAACGGCAGCCCTGGCGTCCGGGAAAACCAGAACAAGGTCGATAAAGTGGCCAAGCAGGTTCACCTTCGGCAGCACTGTAAAGGCTGACACAGCCACGAACACTAAAACCACCCCACCAAAAGAAGCACAGTTCAACCTGCAAAAGAAGGAGAGACTGTCCATATATCAAGGAAGAAGAGGCCTAGAGATGATTAACGGGGATAACAAAAAAATTAGGAAAGATCTGGAATCACCGATCAAAATGAAAAACCTGCAATGCTCAGAGACTGCGATGGACCTGCTCGTCATAAAAATAACCGAAGCCAACGACCTGGCCAAAGCCACAAAGATCTCAATGGACAACGTCCAGCTAGAACTCACAGCCATACGAGCAGACCAGAACAAAATAGCAAGCAGAGTAGCGGAGACAGAGAGAAGGATCAGCGACATAGAAGATAAATCAGTCATCATGGATAAGGACATTTGCTACATCTCCAAAGTCTCCAGTGAGATGCAGAGAAAGCTCGCAGAGCAAGAGGACAAAACCCGGAAGGGGAATATCAGGATTTTAGGCATACCAGAAGACGAGGAAGAGGGGCCTGGCTCATGCGCGGCGCTACTCGAAACACTGATACCCAAGCTGACCGGCATAAAATTCGAAAGAGCCTTGGAGATCGACAAAGCGTACAGGATCCCCGCCACAAAACAAGCGCACATGAAAGGACCAAGAACGATCATCTGCAAACCCCTAAGATCGAGCCACACCGATGCTATCTTCGCCTTCGCACGCAAAGGCCAAACCCCCATCTGGAAAGGCAAGAAGATAATCTTCACCCAAGACCTTTCAAGGGGCACGGTGGAAGCAAGGAAAGGGTTCCTTGCGCTGAGAGACACTATGAAGAAAGCAAAGTTAACGTTCAGCTTTGTTGGTCCAGCAAGAATGAGGGTAACAGACGGGCGGGACACACGTATGTTCGATGACCCAGCGGAACTACGCAGGTACCTCAGGAAGCCGGAGCAGGAGGAGATGGAACAATTAACTCCCGGAACGGCAAAAAGAAGAGCCTCATCGGACAGCTCAGAGACGGAAGAGAAAGGAGCAGCAGGCGGCAAATAATACTCTACCTCGGAAGAACAACAACTACCTCAATGAAAAAGGGTCCAACCTCACCAGAAGAAGGAACTACCTCAACAATGGGAATGTGACCCTGGGACAATTTCAGGGACACAGAACTCCCCTACCCATGCAGGGCAGCACCGAGCTCATCGGGAAGGACTACCGCACACAGGGAACACAAGACCTTGGACACTTTGAAACCAATATCCTTTGCCTGAAGGCGTAGCACGGGAGGGGGCTGAGAGGGTCTTGTTTTTGACTTTTAGTGATCCGGGGGAGCGGAGGGCGGGAACCGTTGCTGTCGCACGTTTACAGTACGTTGACGGGGGGGAGGGGGAGGGGGGGCGTAGGGGGGGACAGGACAATCATAGCCTGGCGGAAGCGCGCTTCTTTCTTTTTCTTTTTCTTTCTCTTCTTTCCTATACTCACACACAACACCTCATCCCATCCCACACCCCAGGGGGGGACCAATGAGTGGCGGCAGTTAGCTAGCAAGCAAAGAGCAAAGAGGAGCTATATGAAACCCTCACTAAGGCACAGCGACAGAACTATCACACCATGTTGACACACGACACTAGGGGCCAGGCACAGATAGCCTCAGACATAAAAATAGTGTCACTTAACGTCAAGGGACTCAACCACCCCGTCAAGCGACGGAAAACATTAGACTACCTAAACAGACTGAAGGCTGATATATACGTCCTCCAAGAAACTAGAGTGTCCTTAGAGGACGCGAACAGACTGAAAGCCAACTGGATAAGCGAGGTACTATGTTCACCGGCAGTCAACAAAAAGGGGGGAGTCATCACCATAATCAGTAAGAAAGGGAAGTTCCAGGTTCACAACAATGCCGCAGACACCGAAGGGAGGAGGCTGATAACATCAATCAAAAGGGGTGACGAGACCATACACATAGCCAACATATACGGGCCAAACACAGGGGACAAAAAATTCTGGGAGGATCTAGAAATTGAGCTTAGCAGGGTCCCACTGGGTGAACTACTAATCACGGCAGGAGATATGAACCAGGCGATGGATAGTGCCACAGACAGACACCCACACAGACCTAGCCACACCTCACAAGAACAGTACATACTTAAAAACCTATGCACCAAACTCGCACTAGCGGACCCGTGGAGGCTACAAAACCCAAGTGCCAGAGAATACACCTTCTACTCGCACCCCCACAACTCATACAGCAGGATAGACTACATACTCATGTCCAACACACACACACACCTAACAGACATAACGGAAATAGGACCCATAACAGTTTCGGACCACGCACACATATCCCTCTCCTTGAGTGGCAAACATAACGAAACGCCGAGCAGGAGGTGGCGCCTTAACAGTGACATACTCGAGACCCCCGCCAACATCACAGAAATAGAGGAAGCGATCAAAGAATATCTCCAATACAATGACATAGCTGACACAGAGGCAGCAACACTATGGGACACGCTTAAAGCAACAATAAGGGGGAAACTCATGAATATCAAAGC
This sequence comes from Lissotriton helveticus, assembly GCF_964261635.1. Lineage (NCBI taxonomy): Eukaryota > Metazoa > Chordata > Amphibia > Caudata > Salamandridae > Lissotriton > Lissotriton helveticus. The sequence goes on from NC_136061.1 coordinate 1,288,940,942, forward strand.
ACGCATGAACAGGGGCAGAAACAAAAAAATTAAGGAACTGGAGGAGCAGATCAAGGAGTTAGAAAGAAACCACACGGCCAACTTAAAAGACAGGAATACACTCACAACACTAACAAAAAAAAAATATGAGCTAAACAGAATCCTAAGCGAGAGAGCATCCACATGGATCAACAAATACAAATCCATAAACTTATGCTCGGCCAATAAAGCAGGGAAAGCCTTGGCGGGCTACCTGAAAGCCAAGCAAAGACAGCACTCAGTCGCGGCGATCACAGACGCAGATAACAAGACACACATGGCTAATAAACACATCCTCGAAACATTCAGGAAGTTCTACAAAGACCTATACACTGCGGACACATCGCTAGAGGCGGAAGGCGGGGCAAGCCTGCTAGAGAAGCTCGAACTACCCAGAATCAGCAACGAACAAAGAGAGGCCCTAGATCAAAACATAACGAAAGCGGAAGTAGGGAGGGCCATAGACTCACTAAAACCAAACAAGGCCCCAGGACCGGACGGCTTCACAGCCACCTTCTATAAACAATTTCAACCATTACTCAAAGACACGCTGGTCAGAGTATTCCAAGCATGTGCGGAAAAAGGCGAGATGACAGACTCAATGGCAGAGGCAAACATTATTGTTATCCCCAAAGAAGGGAAAGACCCCCAGTTCCCACATAACTACAGGCCAATTTCCTTAATTAACGTGGACTGCAAAATCTATGCTAAAATCATGGCAGCTAGACTAAATGCACATCTCCCATCTCTCATACACAAATCCCAGGTGGGCTATCTGGAAAATAGACTCTCGCAAGATAACACCAGACTGCTATGCCATTTAATTAACCGCACGGCCAACAGCGCGGAAAAGGCTGTCATGATCGCATTGGATGCGGAAAAAGCCTTCGATAGAGTCTCATGGCCCTTCCTTAATCAATGCATGCTCAAGTTTGGACTGGGCGAGAAGTACAGGGGCATGGTCATGTCCCTGTACAAAAACCCCCGGGCTCGAGTGGTGGTTAACGCAGCCACATCCGAAACACTCACACTAGGGAGAGGGACAAGGCAAGGCTGCCCCCTCTCACCGGGACTATTCCTGCTCGCCCTAGAACCACTCCTCTACATGATCAGGTCAAACACCAGGATCACGGGGGTGCAGATAGAGGGTCAAGCTTTCAAGCTAGCTGCATACGCGGATGATATTCTGATCACCACAAACAACCCACAAGAGTCAATTAAGGCACTCGTGCAAACAATAGAGGAGTATGCACATGTCTCAGGCTACAAGCTCAACAGGGAGAAATCCGAATGCAAACCAATGAACTGTCACACCACCAAGACTGTCCTGGGCTCGTCCGGCTTAGCATGGCAAACGAAACCCCTAAAATACCTGGGCCTCCTCTTCGGAAGGGACCTAAGATCGACATTAGACCACAATGAGGAGGCGATGTTAAAAAAAAATTAAGTCCAAGCTAGACACGTGGGGCCCCAAATTCATAAGCTGGTGGGGAAGAATTGAGACAATAAAGATGATGGTCACCCCCATGCTAAACTACCTGCTCTCCATGTTGCCTCTCACACTCACATCCGAGTTCCACAAACGCCTAGACAAAAGCATCAACATGTTCCTCTGGGGAGGGAAAAAACCAAGAATGAGCTTAGCGAAACTCAGACTAAAAAAAGAACAAGGCGGATTGAACCTCACGAACTACAAAGCCTTCCAGACGGCGTGCCTGGCCAAACAGGGATTACACTGGATAGCCCCACACCAGAATACATGCCGGTATGGCTGGACCTGGAAAGGAGTATTCTTGGTGGCGCAGACCCAATTATGGCCCTCACGGCGCACAAGCACCCAGAAGCCAAAAACGCAATTATCCACAACACAAAGACAGCGCTGCTGAAAGTAGACAGGGAAATGACAGTTAGTATCAAAGGCACCAAATGGGAATCACTGTGGCATAACACCAAAGTCACATACAAAGGCAAAACACTAGACAGCAAGGAATGGCGCAGCAGAGGCATCACAACGCCGTCACAACTAGAAGCAGGGAACAACCCACTCTCCTACAAGGCACTACAGCAGATAACATCCCTACCTAATAAGGAGTTCTACGAATTCCTCAAAATCAAAGCAGCTGTCACCAAAGCAGGCCTCACGAAACAAACACCCACCATCATACAATACGCACAAAACTTAAACAAGACAGGCCACCAAACAGCACAAATCTACAAGTTAATCACACCACGCACCACAACTCTCAACAATAAGACACTTGCCTTTTGGGAGGAGACCATACAAAGACCGCTAAATGAGGAAGAGAGGGCCAGACTATGGACGTCTGCGTCCAAAAACAAAATTACGCCACAGCTAGCACAAACCAAATACTGGTTACTCCACAGGCTGCACTGGACACCAGCGAAACTAGGGAAAGTGGGAGCAAGCGAGAGCAACACATGCTGGAACTGCCAGAGGGCCACAGGAGATCTATCTCACATGTTATACGAATGCACCAGAGTCAAGACCTTCTGGAGCAAGGTCTATAACGTCATAGACACAGTAACGGGAAGTAAGACACAAAGAGGACTAGCGGGAATAGCCACTGCCTTCCTAGCAACAGAACTCCAGTCCAAAGAAGTACGAGACCTGGTCGATGTCCTTCTGACGGCTGCGGTGAAAACGATCTTGGGTAACTGGAAGGACAACAGCAAAGCCACCTTCAAACGCTGGTTCAATTGGGTAACCTTCCTCCGGGGGGCAGACAACATCACGGCCAAGCAAAAGACGGCGAATCATACTGCCAAAGACAACATGTGGAAAGCTCTTGACGCATACCTGGAACAGTGACCCCCCCCCCCTCTTTTCTTTCTTTTCTTTCTCTCTTCCCTTTCTTCTCTCTCTCAGGCCCCGCCAGGCCGCAACTTTGCAAGAACAGTACAAGTATTACGAATGTTTTGCTCTGTATATGAAAAATTTTATTTTCAATAAAAATATTTTGAAATAAATTTGACTTAGCCTTCCAGTCATATGGAGGTGCAAATTAGTCTTCCTGAGCACTGCCATTTGGTGGCTGGCAGAAGAAAGTTGTATTCGACAACAAACTATGTTATAAAAGGTGAGAACGTCTTTATTGAGGCCTGCCCTTTTGTTTTTCCCTGATTACAACTTTAGTTTGGCCTATCACCGCCAGGTGCTAAAACCTCACACCTCAGAGTGTCTGTGTTGTGGGTGCTTCAGTTTGGAGTTTACCCTGAAATGCAAAGCGCCACTTTTCATAATAGACTGTATCTGAAGAGCAGGCTGAAAATGACACTTGAAAGGAGAACCACTTTAAACCGGTTCTAGACTAGCTGACAGTGGGTACACTGCCCTGTTTGATTTTGGTGAATAAAAGAGGTTTCTCACTAATCCACTCATTTTTCCAGTTCCAGATCCTCTATGGCCAAGGGATTGCTCCCCAGAGTATGCAAAGGACTGCTGCACAACCAGAGCTGGTTTATGCCTGACAGCAAGTCTCTCAGAGGTGAGAGGGCATTGCCTGCATCTGTATCTCTTTCTTGAAGAGCTGTGCACTTGCTCCAAAGCACATAGAAGCCTGCCCCACTGCTGTGAAAGTGAAGGAGACTGACCCTGCAGGTGGAGTATCTCTCAAGGATAAAAGAGATCTGACATGTCCCAAGTCCCCGAGGATAGCGATCCACTAGTCCACAGTGTTGGCAGCCCTGTAGTCCCTCCACTCTGGTTCCTAACAGGAACTACAAACCTGTGACTACAATTACTGAGGCCCAGTTGGGGCTGTGATTGTGTGTTGAATTTGGCCTGTGCTCTGCTGCAACTGCCAGCTGATGAGTTGGCCTGTGTGTTGCCTGGCCTACTCCAATTGTCATCAGCCTGTGTGTGACAGATAATGACAAAGCCTTGTGATCATTCATTGCATGGCTGCATCTGCCCAGCATAGTGAACAGCCTCTGAGTGGCCATTACTACCAGAACCATATCATCCCCCTGTGCATGGGTGGAACTACCCAGCATGGGTATCGGCTCGCTCATAGATGCAACTGCTCAGTGTTGAGATTAGCCTGTGCATGGACATGACTGCCTGAAGTAACCAGACACTGCCGGAGTAGCAAAGACCTATTGTACTCGACTCTCTGAATCTCTGCATCTGCTGAAGTCAAGGTCTGCTAGAAGAGGTTGCAGCTGTCTGGTGTTGTCTGGTATAATTGGGTCCCAGCCATGTCCTGCAGCTGTGGCATGGACCCATCACCAAGACAATATCTTACCGGTAGGCCATCAGACACTGTGTCAAGCCAAGACTATGACCTGGCACACTATCGAGTGCAAGACAGACGGCTGAAGATGGACACCCAGGAAAACAGCTGACTGACGGGTGACCTGTCTTGTGAGAAGGTTTGAGTGAGTGCACCTGAGAGCTGGGTGCGCACCCGATTCAACTGCACTATCTTACTACTAATTTGTCACAGAGAAAGTGAGAACTAACACACCTACTTTGAGAGCAATAGAAGTGGCACCTAAGCTTTACTGCTACCTTATAGAATCTAAATTGCATCCTAACTTAAATATGTGTAGCAATACACTCAGTGTGTTTTGTCCTTTTGACCCCCCCACTCAATGGCGTAGCTAGGGGGGGAGGGGTGGTGGGGCGGTCGGCCCCGGGTGGCACTACATTGTGGGCGGCAGCCGCGTGGTACTTGAGGCCCGTGGCGGCGGCCTTTATGATTTATTTGGGGACACTCACTGACACTACTGTCAGTCATTACAGTGGTATCAGTGTCCCCAAATAAATTATAAAGGCCGCCGGAACGGGACGCAAGTGCCGCCCGGCCCCATGTGAAGAGCAAGGTAAGCGCACCTGGTTGTAAAGGCAGCCTGCAGTGCACGCACCACCACCTAGCGAAGTGGTGGTGGTGCGGTGCGAGACGTACTGCGTTTGTGGTTGTGGGTCCAGTGACGTCCCAGGGCCGTCAATCTTGTAGTGTGCGAAATCGCTACCAATGACGGCCCTGGGTATAATGTTTGGCCAGCCCTCGCGCTGAAAAATAATGCAGCAGTAACGCGTCACGCGGCGTGCCACTTTCAAGGCTGAAAGCCTCGCTGCGCTTGTCACTCGTTCCGGAAAGAATGCAGTGCAAAGGAATGCAGAGAAATGCTGGGAGGTAGGAGTCGTGATGAACAACAGCTGCTCGCATTCTGTTGTTCCTAAGCGTTCGCTGTAAACTTTTTCCAGGAATTGCCCCATCCACAGTAACTGTTTACCACGAATAGTGCGTAATTATGAGGACTGATGTAATGGGGTGATTTCAAGAATATGACGTCACAATCGTAATGCGAAAATTCCCGAAATTAGGCCTAGTATGGGGCGAGGGTTCGAGGGCTTGCCTCCCCGTAATAATGCTTGGAGTCCTTAAATGCAACTGGCAGCAGGCCCGAGATTGTTTTCAAAACAAAAACGTACCTGATGAATGCCCTGCGCTGCGAAACCAGCTACAAACCAATTAAATACAGTTTAGATAATCATTGAAACTCCTCCTGCATGTTCTTAAAAATTAGCTGATGTGCGGGAGAATTTGTAATGGCATGCGAGCCACTGTTATGTGTGCATTAGTAAAATCCACATCTACTTCTCAAAGCTTCCTCTTTTGAAGTAGCTTTGTAATAAAATAGTTTTTTCGCAACTTTCTTCAGACGATCCTTCCGGAAACACTCCTCGCCCATGACCCAGTTTTTAGATCGTCAGATTTCTTGTCCAGCTTTATCTCCACTCCTTATTAGACACATGGGTTCTGCTGGCAAAGTGTAGATAAGGAGGATGGGGCCTCCATCAGGCTAGAGCTATGGCTTGTGAGAATTGTGGAATAACAGGCCTGCCTTATGTTGATTCCACCAATGCCTCTCTATCTCTTCCTCTAACAAACGCTGTCTCTTTTTCTTACTCTTGCATGTTTTTTTCATCCCTGCTTGTCTCTGTTTATCTATCTTTCTCTTCCTCCTTCTTTCTCCCTTTTCCTCTCACCCTCTCACTCTGGGTCAAACACTGATGATGAAAAATAGGCCAAGGCCCCCAAAATGTTATCGTCCCTGTGCCTAGTTGAATTGGGCCCAATGCCACACACACATCCCGATCTGTGTTAATGCTCCCTCTAGCCTACTTTTCAATCCAGGGTTCTCCTGCTACTGCTGATGGATAGTGGGGCCATGTCTGTGTACGCCCCGTGCCTGTTTACTCCAAACTGTGTGCAAATGTGTTCAAAATGGACTCTACAACCAATTCATCTATTATCTATGATTATTAGTAGTGTGGGGGGGGCAGGGGTAACGGTCTGCCCCAGGCGGCATGAGTTTTGGAGGCAGTGGCCTTCCGCTCGCCTCCCCCTTATTTGCGGCTGTGCAGGGCAGCAACTGCAGGATTCGATTGGCAGCACCCCTCCCCCCCCTTAAGGCTGCCGCGGGCGGCAAAGGCTAGGAATGCCATGGGCAGCAAAACATCTAGCTACGCCTCTGCCCCCACTGAATTACTATTGTACACCCACTTTATTGGCACTATTACCCCAGCCTTTTTGTTCTGGATCACAGACGGTCCCACCTGTGGCAGACAGCACTTAAAGCCACAAAGTGGTACATAGTAGAAAGTGTCTTCACTTCGCCTGCCTGTATGTGAACACTGATTCTGCTACCTACATGATATTGAGTCCCTCCTTACCTTGAGAAAATATGTTTTATTCATTTAACTGGCGAATTCCTCCTAATTGAAACCGGTTTTGAAAGTTCTGAGCCATAAATTGCAGTAGATTGGGACGAGCCTTATATAATTCATGATACTACTCACTTGGCAAAATTCCTAGAAGCATAACATATGCGAATTATGGGCATTGGACCCCTTTTAACTTGATTTGTTCAAGAACCACATCATGCAATCTAGACACCCACATGATAAAAGTCATGAACACTTTCTAACCTCTTCTTGGAAGACAAAAAAGTGGTGCTTACATTGCCATGGAAGATTACCAATCATAAACTTTGTTTTAGGTGAATTGATAGACAGCCCATGTTCCTCCCAAAACTCAGAGCATCTTATCAATAGGTACCTTAACCCCATTGCTAGCTGATTTAGAGACTTATAGTGCATTACCTGCATAAGTATGATGCATACCTCCAAGCATGTCATAGGTGGTGCATTATTCAAGCAAGTATCAAGTGTATTGATCACTTCACTTATGGATAACATGAACTGCTTAGGGGCCAGTATACAGCCTTTGCGGACACCCCAGTTCACTGGAATAGAGTTTGTTATTTCGCATTTAGGGACCCACTTTATTGTGGCATAAATATTACTATGAAGCCTGGTAATCAAATTCAATTCAGAGTCAGGGAGTCTTGCATCATAAAGCAGCACAGACTCACCTGGATTGCAGTAGTAGAGTACATATTTATTTCAGACCTGCAATTTAGTAAAACAGATTTGCACCCTTTTGGTGCCAGCTCCAACTGCCGTTATCCACACACTCATATTCTAGAATTCCTACACAGACTAAACAATAGTAGCGAGAAAGAGACAAAGGAGCAACTTAATATTATACCCCCTTATATTCTACCCACTACCACTCACATCACATCCTCCCGCCTAAAATAAAAAGAAAAAAACCCTTAAAATAATAAAATACATATTCACATTTCAAACTTATGTGACGAGTGCTGATATATTTTATACAGAAACATGTAATTCCTAAATATAAAAGAACAGAATTAACTTTACCTATTGACATAACATACAAAAACTTTTAACTGCCTTTTTTGACTTGTAAAGTAGTGTCACATTTAGACACATTGGAAGACAATTCATATATTTCAGTATTACTGTGTGTATCATTGGTATATTACCCATAATATCATGAGCTGCACCTTCATTAACTTAACCAACCAATCAAGCTTGTGTTTATTTTTTTCTAACATACTATTGCACTTGGACAACTTAAACAAGTGGAAGCACTTTCCATCACTCAATAATTCTCAATTGTATTTCAGTTCCTTGACACATAAAGAAACCATATATCTCCACTCTCCTTTAGGAGTCCTATCCACTCTTCTTCACTAACGTTGTACTTACTATCATACCAGGATTTTTACATATATTGGGCTTTTACTATCCTTTCTCTTACACATTCTGTACGCCATTCTACAATTTTGGTTCTAGAAGGCCATCCAAGATTGTCTTTCAATAAAGGCACCCTGCCTCTCATCAGCAATAAAGGACTAACCCAAATGATTTCACTGGGAGTCAGTCTCTATAAGACCAGACCATATTTTTTATTTTTTATCTTCCAGTTAAGATTGTTTTAACAGAAAGTTTAATAAAACATTTAAAACTCTATTAAATAACTCTAAACAGCTATGTTTTTCTGAGTGATATACTAAGCTAGTATTATGCCTAATATCCATCCAAACTTTAAGAAACAATTCATTGCATATTCTTTTGGTACTTCCAATAGGATACAAAGGAGGCCTAAACGTGGATTGAGACTTGCCCGAATTACTACATTCAATACAGACAGAGCTTTAACACTTTACAAAGTGAATGTTGAATTGCCTACCCACAAATGGCATAAGTTAACTTGCATATGTCACTAGAGCATGGTACCCAGGGAAGTTAAAGTTTCCACCCTGGGCTGCAGCCCTCATTGTGCCCTGAGTGTGACAAAATACAACTTGGCCTCTCAGGCTGCCACTGCACCTAGAAGAGAAGTTTTAAAACGGCTAATTTGAATTTGTGATTTGAACTTATGGCAAAGCCCAACCCTATATATATATATATAAATATGTGAGTTCATAAGCAGTGCATTGTGGGGGCTTAAGTTATAGCTAGGTCAGTTAACTGTAACTGCTGAGCTTCAATGGTTTGGTATGAGTGAAATCTGAGCCTAACTATAATGTCTCAGTAACCTTTGTTTTTTTTGTCAGTGACTATATAAAAACACACACACACACACACACACACACACACACGCTGCCAAAGCGCTGGTGGTGCCACTAATCTGAGTCTTCTGCAAGCGCCTCACATATGCAGAACTCTCATCTTCAGAATTCAAAACAAGAAGAGAATAGCACTACAAATTCTGGATCCCAGGGAAGTTTAATTCAGGAAAGAGCAAAAGCCAATGTGTTTCGGTTGTCCAATTACAATCTTACTGACAACAGTGAGCGACACTACTACTTCCTATTATATTGTGTATTGTGTCACATGGTGCAAAGATATAGAAACAAAGGGATGGCGATGTAGGATCAGTTCATTATAGTCTCCATCTTTAAACATGTTCAATCATTGTAATTCATGACTTCTAGCATGTAATACATTGTGTGCAATTTTCACTGCCAACATTAAAAACTTAAATGCTGCCAAAAAAAATAACATTAATTGTACTGGCAATATTGACCAGTTACGCAAAGTTTCGCCACATTCACAATTTCACAGTGCAATGGTGAATATAATACTGCTCTCACTATCGACATCACAATTTGAAAAGAAACAGTGTAACTAGTATTCCAATAGATTCTTAGGTGCCTGGTGTATGAACACTAGAGATATGGAATGATATTTGCTTTGTCATATAATTAAGAAATGGTGACTGGCCAATCACGGGGCATTAGTACAATCCTAAGTGGGATATAACTATAGATACAAGACCTCCACACTATAACTGGGGTCTTAGAATCCATTGTGACAAAATCCACAGGTCCCAAGTGGGTAAACCTTTAACTACGGGTGTAAAATTGGCCCTGAGTCCATCATGAAAATGTAAGCAGTTACTTGACAGATGCTAGACATCTCGCATAAGTGTATGACCTTACAAAGTTATATGTGCTAAACAGTGCAAACAAAAAAGCTGAAAACTAAGAGAAATTTGCTTCAATCATCTTATTAAAAACAAACAATAGAGGTCTTCCGCAGAGAGAGGTGTTACCACCCAATTATAGGAAGCTATACAGGCTGCTGGGCCAAAAGCCAATCTTCGAAGGAGAAGCCACTGTTGCTGGGCAAATGGTAAACACACTTTAGAGGGGCTGCTTCTTTGTTTGGGTAGATGGTCTGGTGGAGAGAACAGAGAGGGGAAACCAGTTTCCAAACTGTTTTTTTTCATGGGCTTTTAGACCACAGGCATCCACACCACATCAAGAGAAGGGTTAAGACATCTTGGAAGCGGGCAAAATAGTGCACTCTGAGATAACTAAGATGCCACACATAGCCGGAAATCCTCATAAGGTGGAAGCGGAGCTAGAAGCCCAATGGCTGGTGACCGTCATCCCTGAGGGCACTTTCAGGGCATGAATGTGGCACCCCTGGCACCCAGAATCTCAGATCACATCTGGACTGGAGAGAGAAACAAAGAACAACTGATTTTGTCTGATGCACATGTCAAAAAAATTCCGTCACCGCCTCTTCTTGCCCGTGAGGACTATGGTTATCCTGACTTTAATTGTATCCAGACTGGACTACGCTAATGCCCTCTATTCCAGTCTCCCACAATACCTGCAAAGATATTACAAACTGTCCAAAATGCAGCTGCCAACCTGGTCCCCAAGTTACCCAGACGAGCATCGATTTCTTCTCATTTAAAGAAACTGACTCCCTGTTGAAAACATGATCCTGTTCAAGACTCTGGTCCTCAAGCACAAAGCTCTTAACGACTCTGGACCTGAATAGCTATCTTCCAGTATCTAATGCTACACTTCCCTCAGAAGTCTGCGTTCTTCCCATGACCACCTGGCTAAAGTTCCAAGGGTTAGGTGAGCAAAAACTGCAGGTAGATCCTTCTCCCTCCTGGGCCCTCTAGCCTGGAACAGCTTGCCTGCCGTACTATGCCAAATCAGAAGCAAGCACACTTTCAGAAATCAACTAAAAACTTGGTTCTTCACCCTCTAACTTGACTTTCTATGCCTTTCTTATATTCCACTTCTTAACACCAGGGCTCTCCTCGGAGTAATGGTATATAGAAATCCATTCATTCATTCATCTATTCATACCTGCCATTGGTTGAGGTTAGAAAGGGTTTTGATATGTTGAATAGGATTGTTGAAATCACATAAAGGCAGAAATAGTTTATGCACATTATGCATATACAACCATCATGTCCTCCTCGCTGACCACATGACCCTGCATTAGATATACCTGTGCTATCTCCATATGGCTCCCTGTGGAAGCAACCTAGTCTTATGGCTAAGTCTTATGTATATAATAGGCGATCATCTCTTCAAAGTAAAGATGTCCTTCTACACAGACCCATAGCATCCCCATTCATATCTGCTGCTGGCTTGCCTGTCCACATAGTTTAATCCCCAGCATAATACAATGTTTCCTTTTGATCACAGAGGGTTACTATTTTGGAAACAACTGACAGACATAGCACAACAGCATTATAGAACGAAGGAAACAAGCAGCCAATATAAAGAAGTAATTCGATCTGGGAAATCAGCACTTGTCATTGCTCATAAGGAGAAATGGGACACTATGCTCTCTCAACTTGGGGAAATGGTTCTGCCTCCAAGAAGTTATTGTGCACAGTATTCATTTGCCATGAGGCATAAGTAATTCGAATAAAAGTTGTGGAAATCAGTAATTAGGTGATATGATGTTATTTTATACATTAAAAATTAGCCCAAATCATGGCAAAACTGGTCTTGGGTTGCTCTGTTCTGATTCAGCGAGGTCTTGGACTGGCAGTTAGGGCTGGACTGCTCCTGCTGGAGCAATGTCAAGACTGATTTGCATATGGCTGAGTACAAACTGAGGTGGCAAGGTGTGCAAAATAATAATGGTCTTGGATGCGGCCCGAGTAATTATCAGTGGCTGAGATTAATTCAAGCATTCCATCCATCTCGTTTTGCATACTTGAGTGTGAAACCCCCAAGTGCGACAGGTATGTACAGACATGGATCCTGTGTTCACTGAGCCCCTGAACCTAGCTACACTCAATTGGTTAACCCCAATCGGGGTGAAAGCGATCTTGGGTTGTGTATGTTCAGGTTTAGGGAGGACCTGTCCGGCAGTTCAGCCCGTAATGGTCCTTTTAGAGCAGGGACAAGACTGAATTACATATCACGGGTGCAAGCTGAGGTACAATAGTGTACAAAATAACCAAGGAAAGGGAAGCTTTCCTGAGTAATTACCAGTGGTTGAGATTAGTTCATGCATTCCATCCATCACTTTTTTGTATACATCGGTTTCTAATATCTGTATGAATTATTCACCTAATGGTAACATTTTCCTTTCAAATGTTTTTCACGCAAAGCGCTAGGGTATAAAAGCATAGAGCATTATGAATATTCATTTCCCACAAATGGTGTATGCAAATACTAAACATGTTCCAGGGATATTCCCCTAACATTGAAGAATATGCTCATCACGTTTAACTCTACAAATAGGACTGCATAGTTAAGTCTTCTGGACATACAGTCGGGGATGAGACCAGTTGTCATTTTTGGGTAATAATATATGTATTAGTTATTGTGCCTCATATATGAGTACAGAATAATTTATAGGATTATATGTAGGTTGTAGAATTAATAGACATTTAAAGAAAACTGTTATGTTAGCGTGATTGTAGGCCTTAAGCTTAAAGTTGAGAATTCTAACGTGAAAGTTGTTTTCTGCATGTTTTTCTCCTCTCCATGTGCAGACTAAAGGCATGAATTAGCTAGTAAACAGCGTGTTGTATTTCAGAGACTGAGGCGAGGAAGAACTGGCAAGGTCAAATATCTTTGATGAAGATCAAGGAAATGGCAAAGCTCGGCGCTGCAGCAAATTTTGGAGCGCCATGCTGTGTCATTTAAAAAATGCAGGGATGCACCATATATACAACAATACTGCACATCCCTGTGTTTTCCCTTGCACTGACACTACAAATAGCTACATAGAGCCAAAACAGACACCCTTGTGCCATAGTGCAAGGGTGAGTGCATTGCAGGGAATGATTTTTTATGTGCAGGAAGGTGTCATAAACAATCAATAATGTTGATTTGCTACTTCTATGTGTGCTGAATTTTTCAGCACACATTGAAGTAACAAATCACCATTATTTAATGATTGTTTATCTGCAGGAAGGGATACCTTTCTCCAAATAAACAACCATTAAAGGTGTTCTGTTCATTCTATGTGTGCTGCAAAATGCAGCACACATAGAAAAAATCAAAAATGAGGAGAAATAAAAGTACTGCTTTTGCATGGCGTTAGTTTTTGACACTGTCGCACATCTACAGATCCTTGTAAATCTGAGGCAGTGTCCGAAAGCCATGGGCATTGCGGTGGACCACCCATTTCAACACCCATTGCAAGCCCGTTTCATGCAGAAAACTGTGTGAAAGGGTACCATAATCACAAAGCAGTGTTATGCACTTTGTAAATATGGTGCAAGGCATTGCACCACTGGAACGTTATAAAAGTGACATTCCGGTGGTGCAATGCCCTTGTAAATATACCCCGGAGTGTTACTATCTGGTACTATCAGACGAAGAGAAGTCTCTAAGGACACCTCGGAAGACAAGAAGGGACTATGGGTGTAGGGATTAAGGTGCCAAGTTCTTTCTTGGGTACTGGAAAAAAGTACTATGATGTGTATGAGATCATATTTCTTGAATGTTCTTTGTGCATTTTAACTAGTGAACCCATCTTGGGTTTCTTCAGGTTTTCTTTAGACTTGGAGAGGTACAGACCTTTCTTGTCATCTCTGTGTGGTTTATGCTCTATGTACGAAAGCGCCTCTCTTGACATTGTTAGCCCACAATTTGTCCCTGATGTCTGATGTGATTTTGAACTGCTAGTGCACTAGGTCTCTGCCAACCAGGTTTCAGTGCCATATCTTTTTCCCAATACCGGTATCACGATTGGCACAACTTCAGTTACCACTGTAAGTCCCTTGCAAGCGGTACACCTGTTACCTAGGGCATGGTTACTGAGGAGGGTCCTTGGGGGCTGCGACAATGGTTGTGCCACCCCAGGGACCACTCACCAAGGTATGCTCTCAGCCATTGCAGGCTGTGTGTCTTGGTGTAGAGAAATCCAAAGGGTTGACAGGGCACACAGCCCTGTGTGCCATGCCATCTATACACTGCATAAGATACAGCTAAGTTACCCCTACTGCAGGCCTTTAGCCCTAAGGCAGGGTGCCCTATATTCTATGTGTGGGCATATCAGCATGAGCACATATGCCCCTACAACGTCCAGTCTATTCTGAGATGTTGTAAGTCCACAGGGAAGCCATGAAGAGTACATGGGCTGGGTACCTGTCAACACGAGTTTCCTAGCTCCATGATGGCTTCACTGATTCTTTAGATGTTTGGTACAAACCATCTTGTCTTAATGAATGCTCACTGATGCCAGTGGTGGATTTATTATTAAATTCAAACAGGAGACTCTTTAAGAGGGTCCCCGTAAAATCTACCAAGCACTGGTGTGGTTCTTGACTTGTTTTCTTCAGCCTGCCACTACCAGACATGTTTCTGACCTCATCTGGTGAGAGACAGCTTTCTCAGAGGACAGAGACAAGGGCGGAGGTACTTCATACCTCCTCCAGGACAGAATGTTTTTCCTGTGCAGGAAGCTTTAAAGGCAGTGCCACATATGAAATCCAACCCAGGAGCCTCCAGATAGTGGGGGAAGCCAAGCCCCCTTTCCTGCTCCACTTTTGGTGGGAGGAAAGGTGGGAAAATTAATTAGATCAGGAGGATCTTCCCCACTTAACCTACACCACCCCTAGGATGGGGCAGGTGATGTGAACCCCTCTCCTGAAATTCCACCACTTGGGATGGTGTGAAAAAATCCTATCGGGGCAAGGGTAATACCTCTTCCTGCAGGAAGTGGTCAGTAGACGGTGTAGGCACCCTTAAGATAGGCAGTTCATTGGTTACTGTTTTCCCTTGTAACACCCCCGAGACCTGAGCATCAGATTCGATGGACAAGAGAAGACCAGGATGGAGAAGACCCGCTGCACGAGAACAGAAGAAAAAGGTGCCAAACTATGACGGCTGCTCCCAGAATTCGACAATCACTGCTGCTGAATTATCATCCTGAAACCTAAGAGGACACCATGAACCGCGGAGCACCTCCAGTCTTCAAGAAAATGCTGAGAAACTCCTTTGGAGTGAAGGTATCACTCCCTTGCTTACCGTAGACTCCAATTCCATGAAGTCCGGTTTGTTTACTTACTGCTCCCTGATGACGTTTCTGCAGCACCAAAGCAAGAGAAGGTACAACAGCTCCGGAGGGTAAAATCTGTCTCCCACCAAGTTTGGAGACACCAGGACCTACCAGAGCTAGGGCGCACCAATACCCGTGGTACAGGACCCCAAACAGCAAACACCAAGGAGAGGAGTCTCCTCCAAACTCCCAAAGCACCAGAAGCAAGCACCCATCAAGGGAAGTTGGGACACCTGAGACCTACTTCCTAAGTGGCCCAGCTGTCCTGAGATCGCCTCTCCAAGTTGCTTGCTCCTGACTGAGAGGACCTAAAGATGCAAGACGTCCAGCTGACCTGTTCGCTCTGCACCCGGTCCCACCAGCCTCAGCACCATCCAACCAGCTCTGCTTCTGTGGTCCCCAGGCCGTTGCAACTACTTCCATCTTAGGAGAGCCACCAGACTTATCTGTAAGTCCCTCTGTGCAGTGCAATTTCAAGTGGCCTCCTTCGTCTTTGCACACCAGCTTCCAAGACCTCAGCACTCGGCTCCCGGCCAATCTGGGACACTCCCAAACTTCTTCTGCTGGAACTTTGGACCTGGTCCCGACATCAACCTAAAACCAGATGCTGAACTTCATAAAAAGCATTGCCTGAATTTCTAAGCATTTTCTGCTTTTTCCCTATTGTTTTCTATGTGGATAATTGCACATAGAAATTATATATTTATCAAACTTAACCAAAATCGTATCTCCGAAAGTACTTACCATAGAACTGTGTCATTAGTCCTAAAAATTATAGAAAAATTGATATTCTTTTTACAATATGGTCTTGGGCTTCATTCTTGTGTGTGTGTCTCATTTATTGCCTCTGTGAGTACAAAAATGCTTAGCACAACCCTCTGAAAAGCCTAACTGTTCACCCACACTACCACAAAAAGAGAGTTAGTACTTATACTTTTGCATACCCATTGGGTATTCCCCGGGCTTTCATATTGTGTACTTTATTTTAGTACACTGACAGAGAGAGATTTCCTACACTATACATGACTCCTTACCTACAGAACTTCTACAGAGGTTCTGATGCAGACACATTTTATACTTCCTTGATTCAATGGGGTTTCCCCTATCTTTATTTATTTAGTTTAGTGTAGGGTTTAGTAGATGTTGTGAATCTTTCCCGTGTATAGGGAGAAGGATCAAAACCATTTGTCTAGTCATCAAATCCTTTTCGTTATTTTTATATGGCTGCCACCGAAATTCTTATATGCACCTTGTGTTGAGGACCAATATTGTATGTTGCTTTGGTATTCCTTTGATAATCCTGTACTTTTATAATATGTTCTTGAGAATGACTTATATCAGTGTCGCTTAGAGTTTGTAATAAACCTTTTGACTTCAAGTTACTGACTCCGACTTTTATTGTGTGCTCCTAATGGTCAGACTGTACTTTAAGATTTAAATTTGTTTCTAATCCCTTTTCCTCTCATACTTGTAAAAAAAAGGCTATTGACCAGAGGAAATTGGAAGCAACGGCCCATGGCATTCTCAAATCCGTGTGCTGCTATGCAAATCATCATATATATTGTTGTCTAATAATCCCCCAAATAGACATTGGCGACTGCTTAAGTATCACATCTGGTTTCCTAACATTCATCTTTCCACTAGACCCAATGAACCATGGTGTTCCATGTGCACAACCTTGTGATAACATGATGTTAACCACGACTCACATTATTAAATAAAGAAATACAACCATCAGCCAGACAAGGACCTACCTGTGACGACAAAAGCAGGCATATATATCAACTATTTAACAAAGACTATCACTTCTAAAAACTGGAAAGTGGCTTGTCTAAACTAATAATAGATCATCTCTACGTCAGAAACCATAGAATATGCATCATTTGGCATACTTCAGCGAAAGTCTTCCAAGCTCAATATACAAGAAACTAGAACCTGGATTCAACTCACAATAGAGGGCTTTTACTACTTTTGTGGACAACGCTCGACACACTGTGCAGCTCGGCCAACTCTGCCATTTTTGTATGCTGTGCATTAAGATCCACCCATAGTTCTGATTCTCAGACTGCACATTGGTGCCTGTCAGGCTAGTACTTTTGATGTGTTGTAAGAGAAGTGACAATAAATTGAGCATCACTCACGTTGGTCTCAAGAGAGAGGTAACTATGCTTGGTCCCCTTTGCTCCTCATGACTAGTGGTACGTCACTATGGTCTTATAGTGTCTAGGTGCACCTACAGGAGCTTACTACTGGCATCCCAATCGTAAATCCAGTCCAGAGGCTTTGGTCAGAAAGAGGTTCAAAGGAGGTCACTTTTTTTAACTTAAAGTAGTGTTTACGAACCTTAAACAGAGTTATTCATGCTGACATCAAACATGAATATTACTACGGATGTGTGTGGTAATTACTTCTGTACGCTACCAGTGCCTCTGTTGTTAGGGTTACCATTAGCTGATCATGAACATTTACTTCAGTGTAATGATGGAGGTAAAGCAAGTGTGCTTTTACTGAGGACATACCTTACCCCACTTCTGTTTCTGCCTTAGCTGATTTTGAAGGAGCCTGGGTAGGAGCTATCCCAGAGTCCTTCATGAGGAGGGAAGCCGTATTCAGCATTTTGCGATGCATTGAATGCTAGTCAGTAGTACACATATGGCCACCGGTCTGGCTTTGAAAATGTCGACCAGAGCATCCCTAAAGATCACTGGTCATCTCTAGGAGGTAGACCTACCCAGGCCTAGCTCCTGTGGTGCACCCCGAGTATGGATTCAGTGGCTGCCTGCTTACCTGGGTCTGGGGCTAAGCTTTAGACCTGGTGGATGCTGCTGCACTGTCCAAACGCTGCCACCTTTGCCTGAGATGAAATTGACAGCCACCTCAAGGCGGAATGGGACAGTCTAAGGTCTGCTCTACCACGTGAGAGCATATCAGAGGCGGGCAAGTGAAAAATAGCTTCAACAATAATTAATGTTTGTGAATCTCTACTGCCCGTCAGAAGAGATGGAGGCAATGGACCTGAGAGATGAACTGCTGCAAGTGAAGGTGCCACAGGTGGTAATTCTGAGTAATTGACGTTCCCATCCCTGCATTCATTTCTTACTTATGGTTGCTCCCTTAAATGTTGTCCCGTTGAGTTGTCTAGCACCGAGTTGGCTAGCCTGCTCCCTGGATCTATGTGTACTGTTGCAGTCTAACCCCGTTGCCCCCCACACACCCAAAGGTTGATGTGTCTTTTTACGCACACGCAAGAACCCTTAGACGGTCACCCTTCGTTGTTGATTCTGTTGTTGAATTGACCTGGTGTTTTTTGCCTTGTATTGTATTGTATTGATTTAGTAGTTTTACAGATCATTAGCATCACAGCCCTTAAAACAGACTGAGTGATACAAAACAACCTATTAAAGGGGAGCGGTTAAGATCCTCCATTTTGATATATTTATTCTGAGCTTCCCCGACGTACTCGGTGTGCAGACTGTTTTAATTGTGTTGCTCATTCTACAGTGTGTTGCATTAGTTCTGTGTCTTTTTGTTCCAAACGGCTTATCAGCTTTATAAACATTAGCATAAACATGGTGAATGCAAATATTATATAGAATGTTTATCAAGAGACCTTGCTTTTATTGCTATAGATTGCTGATTACTACCTGCTTTCTCGGATTACCGGTTTACACATGAAATTCCGATGGTCCCTGGTAATGGAAGAAGCCAGCCTTATCAGAGTTTCAAGTTCTGTGCGAATAGCGAATATCTGGACTAAAACAGGTGGGAAACAGAAAGGAAAGTTCGATTCCCACACATTGACCCCCAAACATATGGAATTGCTGCTAATTCCCCCCTGACGATATACTGTGACTTCTGGTCAGTAGGTATCAGTAGATGTGGGAGGCGGGCCAAAAACGGGCAAATGTCTGAGCCACTAGTCAGGAGGGCCACAGTATATTTACACGAATCAACTGCTTAATGCTTTCTTTAAATCCAGAAATGTGAATGTCGGGACTTGAACATAAAAGGGAATATATGCATGAAGTGAGAAAAAAATAAAATGGAAAATCATTTCAATTTTGAGATATCTGAGCGATATCTCCCAGCATAGTGGTTCCTGTATCACATGTTTTATGAAGTAACTCTGTCTCAAAAAATCACCTGTGTTTCACTGCAACACTTCCACTATGTTACGCTTCATTACAGTGAATGTGTGATGTGTTGTCATCCTACTTGTGGTGTGCATCAATGTACTATAGGTTGCCTGTGATCCATGGATGAGTTATTAACAAGTTAACACACTTCACGTGCTTAAAATGACCTACTTTACCACTAATCTGACTGAGCGCTCATTAACCTATAGGCTAGTCCGCCGGAATTATGCAACAGGGGAGGGCCAAATTAGGCTGTAAGGTTGAATAAATTATGCATCAATATAAGGGAAAATTGTGTGGCATAATGTAGCACACTTTGTGACAGAATTACAGCATTATTTTCTCTTTTGTACCCATGCAACACTGTATGGGAAAATATTCCACCTCATAAGTAACAGTCTAACTCTCCAATACAGCAATAGGCAATTGAAAGGTGGCCAGCCAACTTTTGCGAAGGGCAAGAACATAACATATTGCCACGTTATTAGTTGCCTTTGATCTGCTCCAGCTTGATAATAAAAAAAAATTAAAATAGGGGGGATCTGTAAATGATGCTGCAGATGAAGAATTATGTCATGTGGCATATGTGGGAAATCCATAAATTTGCAGGAAACTGCAGCTGCAGAAACGCATAATTGCAGTGGTCCTGCCTATGAGGCTCATCTGTCAATCACGTTTGAACATTGAAGGGGACATGCAGTTGATGGGGACAAAAACTGCTCTTTTTATCCAGTTATAATTTAAACCGCAAACATTGACCAACAACAGTCGCTCCCGCGTGCTTATTACTTGATGACGTCAGCACGCGGTTTGAGCCGCAATGTACATCATTCATTGCATACCCTCTTTAGCTCAACTGCAAATGAGAGTAATTACCCTTTTATGTTACGACATGACCTACTGCAACTAGCTGACACCACAAAGCAGAAGAAAAAAATAGAGAAAGATTCATGCTCTCAAGTGAAAGCTCTGACGATTAAGGGTGAATGAAACCGGAATGACGGTACCTGCGTTGCTTTACGTAACGTTATGCAACTTAAAATTGTACTCGTTGAGCCCAGCAATTATCTCTCTGCCCCAGCGCAGGTCGCTGTATTTGACTATTTTAGGACAGATTGAATTCACGGCTAGTCCTCTCGGCCTTTCATCCTTCTAAGGCTGATAAAATGACATTTTCAAATGTTCATGATTAAACAATGATTCAGGAGGGAACGGAGGGAATGTTACCTTTGTAAATAATTCCGTTCTTGTATGAGCTGGGCGGATGAAGGATAAAAAACGGAACAGGTGGGGGAACAAAGAAAGAAATAACCGAGGTCCTGCTTTTTTTTAGTTACGTTTCTCATCATAAGCGTCTTAAGATATTGTTCAGTTAATAGCTAAGACGACAAAGGCGAGTTTAGTGCATATAATAGAAAAAATGAACAATAAAAAGCAAAGATCGAGTGGATTTGAGGAGCAGGACGCCGACGCGGCGCCTGCCGCAGACCGCAGCGTTGTGTGAAGGTTGCTTCCTGACAGCCTCCGCCAGGCCCCCCTGGGATCCTGCAGACATGCCCTTCGCCTGCTAAAATTTTGCATAACGCTTCCCTACATGAGCAGCAACAATCCAGAAAACGCGGCGCCTTTGTGGTCCTGTCACACTGGTGGAGCAATGTTGACTTCGGCTGGCATTTAACGCAGCGGAACAAATACTTTTCGCTGCATAAAAGATGTTGCCAGGCTCTCGACGTCAGGACAGTCAGCCGGAGAGCGCGCATGTGTGAAGGTGCGGGCGAGAACGCGGGCATTCTTAGGTGCGCGCGTGCCCGTGCAGGTGTATGAGAACATGGGCATGTGTGGATGTGCACGCAAGGCTTTAAGTGGGATGACAAAACTGGGTGGTCTCTCAAAGGGGCGTGACCAATGTAATTAAGGGTGTGACTTAAAAACTTGTAAGCTAAAAATCTGTGCTTAGCAAAGTGTGCCCCCCACTTGTATTTTGCAGTTTCTGTCATTGCATCCAGATATATGATACAACAAGTAACATCATACCTATAACAAATCAGGACTATTGGCTTTGTCAATGGTTGTTATTTGCATGAGATAAACAAGCAGCAGCTATAGCTTGTATATGATATTGAAAAAGCTTCCACTTAAAGCAGTGCTTGAAATGGAAAAATAAAAGTGCAGGTACTCTGTAGCAGAGTATCTGCTTGTCTCTGAGAAGTGCCGGTACTCTCCAATTAAAGATATTGCATTTCTCTTGAGAAGTGCCGGTACTCTCCTCCTCAAAATAAAAACGTGCCGGTACTCCGTACCGGACAGTACCGGCCCATTTAAAGCACTGACTTAAAACCCTGGTGTCACCACGACAATATTGCTGCTCCTAAGTTCAAAGAGAAAACTATTCTTTAAAGGATGTCTCAACCCCTACAGCGCCCAGTGAGCAGTGTGAATCGCACACATCAATGTGCCTGCTGTCACTGCAAAAAACATGGACCACCTGTGCCAGGGCACAAAACAGAGCCCGATAAAGACCCGTTTCAAGGACTCCTTTAAAAAACTGCTGGTGCTCAGCACCGGTGAGACCCAGCCCACTTAAAGCCCTGTGTGCACATATATATATGTGCGTGTACATGGGCTGTGGTCATGTGTGCGTTATTTACTTGTGTACAGCAGTCGAAGTGAAATAAAAAAGTATGGGAACTGTGATGCTGTGCACGAATGGGTGGGGGAATAAGGGTGGGGGTGGTGTCAAAGGCGTGGCTTAAAAAACAAAATATTCTGTAATTTTTTTTAAGTTAAAAATGAATGCAAGTTAATCAGTGGGAAATGCACTACAGTAAATCATGAAACCTCTATTAGTTAATGCACGGCAGTGGTCTGTGTCTGAAATCAAAGAGCCACAAAATTGAATCCAGGTTGGTGCCTTGGAGAATAGTGACTTGTGTAACTTTAGTGCTATGAGGTCACAGTCTGCAATAGAACGCATTATGAATATGTAATATTTACAACAAGGGGTGGTGAGGGACAGAGTCTCTGAATTAAGCAGAATACTCTCACCCTGTCAAGAGATCAGGGCTAGATCCAACACCGTTTTTTAGCTCACTGCACCATCCCAGTTTCAGAACCTGGCTGTATGCAAATTAGTCTGTTCCTGTCCCAGTGCATGATGGGAACAGGGCAAACCAAACTACAAAAGCCAATTCTTACACTGGGAAGGAAACAAGCTTCCGGGGACCGGTTTCTGGCATTACAGCCGTCTTCGGCCCGGCTTGCTTGAATCCTGATGGTGCAATGAGCAAGGGACTCATGTCTGAGTATACCCTTCCACGCTTAGGGTGGACAAAAATATTTACAACAAGGGGTGGTGAGGGACAGAGTCTCTGAATTAAGCAGAATACTCTCACCCTGTCAAGAGATCAGGGCTAGATCCAACACCGTTTTTTAGCTCACTGCACCATCCCAGTTTCAGAACCTGGCTGTATGCAAATTAGTCTGTTCCTGTCCCAGTGCATGATGGGAACAGGGCAAACCAAACTACAAAAGCCAATTCTTACACTGGGAAGGAAACAAGCTTCCGGGGACCGGTTTCTGGCATTACAGCCGTCTTCGGCCCGGCTTGCTTGAATCCTGATGGTGCAATGAGCAAGGGACTCATGTCTGAGTATACCCTTCCACGCTTAGGGTGGACAAAAATATTTACAACAAGGGGTGGTGAGGGACAGAGTCTCTGAATTAAGCAGAATACTCTCACCCTGTCAAGAGATCAGGGCTAGATCCAACACCGTTTTTTAGCTCACTGCACCATCCCAGTTTCAGAACCTGGCTGTATGCAAATTAGTCTGTTCCTGTCCCAGTGCATGATGGGAACAGGGCAAACCAAACTACAAAAGCCAATTCTTACACTGGGAAGGAAATAAGCTTCCGGGGACCGGTTTCTGGCATTACAGCCGTCTTCGGCCCGGCTTGCTTGAATCCTGATGGTGCAATGAGCAAGGGACTCATGTCTGAGTATACCCTTCCACGCTTAGGGTGGACAAAAATATTTACAACAAGGGGTGGTGAGGGACAGAGTCTCTGAATTAAGCAGAATACTCTCACCCTGTCAAGAGATCAGGGCTAGATCCAACACCGTTTTTTAGCTCACTGCACCATCCCAGTTTCAGAACCTGGCTGTATGCAAATTAGTCTGTTCCTGTCCCAGTGCATGATGGGAACAGGGCAAACCAAACTACAAAAGCCAATTCTTACACTGGGAAGGAAACAAGCTTCCGGGGACCGGTTTCTGGCATTACAGCCGTCTTCGGCCCGGCTTGCTTGAATCCTGATGGTGCAATGAGCAAGGGACTCATGTCTGAGTATACCCTTCCACGCTTAGGGTGGACAAAAATATTTACAACAAGGGGTGGTGAGGGACAGAGTCTCTGAATTAAGCAGAATACTCTCACCCTGTCAAGAGATCAGGGCTAGATCCAACACCGTTTTTTAGCTCACTGCACCATCCCAGTTTCAGAACCTGGCTGTATGCAAATTAGTCTGTTCCTGTCACAGTGCATGATGGGAACAGGGCAAACCAAACTACAAAAGCCAATTCTTACACTGGGAAGGAAACAAGCTTCCGGGGACCGGTTTCTGGCATTACAGCCGTCTTCGGCCCGGCTTGCTTGAATCCTGATGGTGCAATGAGCAAGGGACTCATGTCTGAGTATACCCTTCCACGCTTAGGGTGGACAAAAATATTTACAACAAGGGGTGGTGAGGGACAGAGTCTCTGAATTAAGCAGAATACTCTCACCCTGTCAAAAGATCAGGGCTAGATCCAACACCGTTTTTTAGCTCACTGCACCATCCCAGTTTCAGAACCTGGCTGTATGCAAATTAGTCTGTTCCTGTCCCAGTGCATGATGGGAACAGGGCAAACCAAACTACAAAAGCCAATTCTTACACTGGGAAGGAAACAAGCTTCCGGGGACCGGTTTCTGGCATTACAGCCGTCATTACTGATCTCTTGACTGGGTGAGAGTACTCTGCTTAATTCAGAGACTCTGTCCATCACCACCCCTTGTTGTAAATGATTTTGTCCACCCTAAGCGTGGAAGGGTATACTCAGATGTGAGTCCCTTGCTCATTGCACCATCAGGATTCAAGCAAGCCGGGCCGAAGACGCCTGAAATGGCAGAAACCGGTCCCCGGAAGCTTGTTTCCTTCCCAGTGTAAGAATTGGCTTTTGTAGTCTGGTCTGCCCTGTTCCCATGATGCACTGGGCCAGGGACAGACTAATTTGCAAACAGCCAGGTTCTGAAACTGGGATGGTGCAATGAGCTAAAAAACGGTGTTGGATCTAGCCCTGATCTCTTGACTGGGTGAGAGTACTCTGCTTAATTCAGAGACTCTGTCCATCACCACCCCTTGTTGTAAATAATTTTGTCCACCCTAAGCGTGGAAGGGTATACTCAGATGTGAGTCCCTTGCTCATTGCACCATCAGGATTCAAGCAAGCCGGGCCGAAGACGCCTGAAATGGCAGAAACCGGTCCCCGGAAGCTTGCTTCCTTCCCAGTGTAAGAATTGGCTTTTGCAGTCTGGTCTGCCCTGTTCCCATGATGCACTGGGCCAGGGACAGACTAATTTGCATATAGCCAGGTTCTGAAACTGGGATGGTGCAATGAGCTAAAAAACGGTGTTGGATCTAGCCCTGATCTCTTGACTGGGTGAGAGTACTCTGCTTAATTCAGAGACTCTGTCCATCACCACCACTTGTTGTAAATAATTTTGTCCACCCTAAGCGTGGAAGGGTATACTCAGATGTGAGTCCCTTGCTCATTGCACCATCAGGATTCAAGCAAGCCGGGCCGAAGACGCCTGAAATGGCAGAAACCGGTCCCCGGAAGCTTGTTTCCTTCCCAGTGTAAGAATTGGCTTTTGTAGTCTGGTCTGCCCTGTTCCCATGATGCACTGGGCCAGGGACAGACTAATTTGCATACAGCCAGGTTCTGAAACTGGGATGGTGCAATGAGCTAAAAAACGGTGTTGGATCTAGCCCTGATCTCTTGACTGGGTGAGAGTACTCTGCTTAATTCAGAGACTCTGTCCATCACCACCCCTTGTTGTAAATAATTTTGTCCACCCTAAGCGTGGAAGGGTATACTCAGATGTGAGTCCCTTGCTCATTGCACCATCAGGATTCAAGCAAGCCGGGCCGAAGACGCCTGAAATGGCAGAAACCGGTCCCCGGAAGCTTGTTTCCTTCCCAGTGTAAGAATTGGCTTTTGTAGTCTGGTCTGCCCTGTTCCCATGATGCACTGGGCCAGGGACAGACTAATTTGCATACAGCCAGGTTCTGAAACTGGGATGGTGCAATGAGCTAAAAAACTGTGTTGGATCTAGCCCTGATCTCTTGACTGGGTGAGAGTACTCTGCTTAATTCAGAGACTCTGTCCATCACCACCCCTTGTTGTAAATAATTTTGTCCACCCTAAGCGTGGAAGGGTATACTCAGATGTGAGTCCCTTGCTCATTGCACCATCAGGATTCAAGCAAGCCGGGCCGAAGACGCCTGAAATGGCAGAAACCGGTCCCCGGAAGCTTGTTACCTTCCCAGTGTAAGAATTGGCTTTTGTAGTCTGGTCTGCCCTGTTCCCATGATGCACTGGGCCAGGGACAGACTAATTTGCATACAGCCAGGTTCTGAAACTGGGATGGTGCAATGAGCTAAAAAACGGTGTTGGATCTAGCCCTGATCTCTTGACTGGGTGAGAGTACTCTGCTTAATTTAGAGACTCTGTCCATCATCACCCCTTGTTGTAAATAATTTTGTCCACCCTAAGCGTGGAAGGGTATACTCAGATGTGAGTCCCTTGCTCATTGCACCATCAGAATTCAAGCAAGCCGGGCCGAAGACGCCTGAAATTGCAGAAACCGGTCCCCGGAAGCTTGTTTCCTTCCCAGTGTAAGAATTGGCTTTTGTAGTCTGGTCTGCCCTGTTCCCATGATGCACTGGGCCAGGGACAGACTAATTTGCATACAGCCAGGTTCTGAAACTGGGATGGTGCAATGAGCTAAAAAACGGTGTTGGATCTAGCCCTGATCTCTTGACTGGATGAGAGTACTCTGCTTAATTCAGAGACTCTGTCCATCACCACCCCTTGTTGTAAATAATTTTGTCCACCCTAAGCGTGGAAGGGTATACTCAGATGTGAGTCCCTTGCTCATTGCATCATCAGGATTCAAGCAAGCCGGGCCGAAGACGCCTGAAATGGCAGAAACCGGTCCCCGGAAGCTTGTTTCCTTCCCAGTGTAAGAATTGGCTTTTGTAGTCTGGTCTGCCCTGTTCCCATGATGCGCTGGGCCAGGGACAGACTAATTTGCATACAGCCAGGTTCTGAAACTGGGATGGTGCAATGAGCTAAAAAACGGTGTTGGATCTAGCCCTGATCTCTTGACTGGGTGAGAGTACTCTGCTTAATTCAGAGACTCTGTCCATCACCACCCCTTGTTGTAAATAATTTTGTCCACCCTAAGCGTGGAAGGGTATACTCAGATGTGAGTCCCTTGCTCATTGCACCATCAGGATTCAAGCAAGCCGGGCCGAAGACGCCTGAAATGGCAGAAACCGGTCCCCGGAAGCTTGTTTCCTTCCCAGTGTAAGAATTGGCTTTTGTAGTCTGGTCTGCCCTGTTCCCATGATGCACTGGGCCAGGGACAGACTAATTTGCATACAGCCAGGTTCTGAAACTGGGATGGTGCAATGAGCTAAAAAACGGTGTTGGATCTAGCCCTGATCTCTTGACTGGGTGAGAGTACTCTGCTTAATTCAGAGACTCTGTCCATCACCACCCCTTGTTGTAAATAATTTTGTCCACCCTAAGCGTGGAAGGGTATACTCAGATGTGAGTCCCTTGCTCATTGCACCATCAGGATTCAAGCAAGCCGGGCCGAAGACGCCTGAAATGGCAGAAACCGGTCCCCGGAAGCTTGTTTCCTTCCCAGTGTAAGAATTGGCTTTTGTAGTCTGGTCTGCCCTGTTCCCATGATGCACTGGGCCAGGGACAGACTAATTTGCATACAGCCAGGTTCTGAAACTGGGATGGTGCAATGAGCTAAAAAACGGTGTTGGATCTAGCCCTGATCTCTTGACTGGGTGAGAGTACTCTGCTTAATTCAGAGACTCTGTCCATCACCACCCCTTGTTGTAAATAATTTTGTCCACCCTAAGCGTGGAAGGGTATACTCAGATGTGAGTCCCTTGCTCATTGCACCATCAGGATTCAAGCAAGCCGGGCCGAAGATGCCTGAAATGGCAGAAACCGGTCCCCGGAAGCTTGTTTCCTTCCCAGTGTAAGAATTGGCTTTTGTAGTCTGGTCTGCCCTGTTCCCATGATGCACTGGGCCAGGGACAGACTAATTTGCATACAGCCAGGTTCTGAAACTGGGATGGTGCAATGAGCTAAAAAACGGTGTTGGATCTAGCCCTGATCTCTTGACTGGGTGAGAGTACTCTGCTTAATTCAGAGACTCTGTCCATCACCACCCCTTGTTGTAAATAATTTTGTCCACCCTAAGCGTGGAAGGGTATACTCAGATGTGAGTCCCTTGCTCATTGCACCATCAGGATTCAAGCAAGCCGGGCCGAAGACGCCTGAAATGGCAGAAACCGGTCCCCGGAAGCTTGTTTCCTTCCCAGTGTAAGAATTGGCTTTTGTAGTCTGGTCTGCCCTGTTCCCATGATGCACTGGGCCAGGGACAGACTAATTTGCATACAGCCAGGTTCTGAAACTGGGATGGTGCAATGAGCTAAAAAACGGTGTTGGATCTAGCCCTGATCTCTTGACTGGGTGAGAGTACTCTGCTTAATTCAGAGACTCTGTCCATCACCACCCCTTGTTGTAAATAATTTTGTCCACCCTAAGCGTGGAAGGGTATACTCAGATGTGAGTCCCTTGCTCATTGCACCATCAGGATTCAAGCAAGCCGGGCCGAAGACGCCTGAAATGGCAGAAACCGGTCCCCGGAAGCTTGTTTCCTTCCCAGTGTAAGAATTGGCTTTTGTAGTCTGGTCTGCCCTGTTCCCATGATGCACTGGGCCAGGGACAGACTAATTTGCATACAGCCAGGTTCTGAAACTGGGATGGTGCAATGAGCTAAAAAACGGTGTTGGATCTAGCCCTGATCTCTTGACTGGGTGAGAGTACTCTGCTTAATTCAGAGACTCTGTCCATCACCACCCCTTGTTGTAAATAATTTTGTCCACCCTAAGCGTGGAAGGGTATACTCAGATGTGAGTCCCTTGCTCATTGCACCATCAGGATTCAAGCAAGCCGGGCCGAAGACGCCTGAAATGGCAGAAACCGGTCCCCGGAAGCTTGTTTCCTTCCCAGTGTAAGAATTGGCTTTTGTAGTCTGGTCTGCCCTGTTCCCATGATGCACTGGGCCAGGGACAGACTAATTTGCATACAGCCAGGTTCTGAAACTGGGATGGTGCAATGAGCTAAAAAACGGTGTTGGATCTAGCCCTGATCTCTTGACTGGGTGAGAGTACTCTGCTTAATTCAGAGACTCTGTCCATCACCACCCCTTGTTGTAAATAATTTTGTCCACCCTAAGCGTGGAAGGGTATACTCAGATGTGAGTCCCTTGCTCATTGCACCATCAGGATTCAAGCAAGCCGGGCCGAAGACGCCTGAAATGGCAGAAACTGGTCCCCGGAAGCTTGTTTCCTTCCCAGTGTAAGAATTGGCTTTTGTAGTCTGGTCTGCCCTGTTCCCATGATGCACTGGGCCAGGGACAGACTAATTTGCATACAGCCAGGTTCTGAAACTGGGATGGTGCAATGAGCTAAAAAACGGTGTTGGATCTAGCCCTGATCTCTTGACTGGGTGAGAGTACTCTGCTTAATTCAGAGACTCTGTCCATCACCACCCCTTGTTGTAAATAATTTTGTCCACCCTAAGCGTGGAAGGGTATACTCAGATGTGAGTCCCTTGCTCATTGCACCATCAGGATTCAAGCAAGCCGGGCCGAAGACGCCTGAAATGGCAGAAACCGGTCCCCGGAAGCTTGTTTCCTTCCCAGTGTAAGAATTGGCTTTTGTAGTCTGGTCTGCCCTGTTCCCATGATGCACTGGGCCAGGGACAGACTAATTTGCATACAGCCAGGTTCTGAAACTGGGATGGTGCAATGAGCTAAAAAACGGTGTTGGATCTAGCCCTGATCTCTTGACTGGGTGAGAGTACTCTGCTTAATTCAGAGACTCTGTCCATCACCACCCCTTGTTGTAAATAATTTTGTCCACACTAAGCGTGGAAGGGTATACTCAGATGTGAGTCCCTTGCTCATTGCACCATCAGGATTCAAGCAAGCCGGGCCGAAGACGCCTGAAATGGCAGAAACCGGTCCCCGGAAGCTTGTTTCCTTCCCAGTGTAAGAATTGGCTTTTGTAGTCTGGTCTGCCCTGTTCCCATGATGCACTGGGCCAGGGACAGACTAATTTGCATACAGCCAGGTTCTGAAACTGGGATGGTGCAATGAGCTAAAAAACGGTGTTGGATCTAGCCCTGATCTCTTGACTGGGTGAGAGTACTCTGCTTAATTCAGAGACTCTGTCCATCACCACCCCTTGTTGTAAATAATTTTGTCCACCCTAAGCGTGGAAGGGTATACTCAGATGTGAGTCCCTTGCTCATTGCACCATCAGGATTCAAGCAAGCCGGGCCGAAGACGCCTGAAATGGCAGAAACCGGTCCCCGGAAGCTTGTTTCCTTCCCAGTGTAAGAATTGGCTTTTGTAGTCTGGTCTGCCCTGTTCCCATGATGCACTGGGCCAGGGACAGACTAATTTGCATACAGCCAGGTTCTGAAACTGGGATGGTGCAATGAGCTAAAAAACGGTGTTGGATCTAGCCCTGATCTCTTGACTGGGTGAGAGTACTCTGCTTAATTCAGAGACTCTGTCCATCACCACCCCTTGTTGTAAATAATTTTGTCCACCCTAAGCGTGGAAGGGTATACTCAGATGTGAGTCCCTTGCTCATTGCACCATCAGGATTCAAGCAAGCCGGGCCGAAGACGCCTGAAATGGCAGAAACCGGTCCCCGGAAGCTTGTTTCCTTCCCAGTGTAAGAATTGGCTTTTGTAGTCTGGTCTGCACTGTTCCCATGATGCACTGGGCCAGGGACAGACTAATTTGCATACAGCCAGGTTCTGAAACTGGGATGGTGCAATGAGCTAAAAAACGGTGTTGGATCTAGCCCTGATCTCTTGACTGGGTGAGAGTACTCTGCTTAATTCAGAGACTCTGTCCATCACCACCCCTTGTTGTAAATAATTTTGTCCACCCTAAGCGTGGAAGGGTATACTCAGATGTGAGTCCCTTGCTCATTGCACCATCAGGATTCAAGCAAGCCGGGCCGAAGACGCCTGAAATGGCAGAAACCGGTCCCCGGAAGCTTGTTTCCTTCCCAGTGTAAGAATTGGCTTTTGTAGTGTGGTCTGCCCTGTTCCCATGATGCACTGGGCCAGGGACAGACTAATTTGCATACAGCCAGGTTCTGAAACTGGGATGGTGCAATGAGCTAAAAAACGGTGTTGGATCTAGCCCTGATCTCTTGACTGGGTGAGAGTACTCTGCTTAATTCAGAGACTCTGTCCATCACCACCCCTTGTTGTAAATAATTTTGTCCACCCTAAGCGTGGAAGGGTATACTCAGATGTGAGTCCCTTGCTCATTGCACCATCAGGATTCAAGCAAGCCGGGCCGAAGACGCCTGAAATGGCAGAAACCGGTCCCCGGAAGCTTGTTTCCTTCCCAGTGTAAGAATTGGCTTTTGTAGTCTGGTCTGCCCTGTTCCCATGATGCACTGGGCCAGGGACAGACTAATTTGCATACAGCCAGGTTCTGAAACTGGGATGGTGCAATGAGCTAAAAAACGGTGTTGGATCTAGCCCTGATCTCTTGACTGGGTGAGAGTACTCTGCTTAATTCAGAGACACTGTCCATCACCACCCCTTGTTGTAAATAATTTTGTCCACCCTAAGCGTGGAAGGGTATACTCAGATGTGAGTCCCTTGCTCATTGCACCATCAGGATTCAAGCAAGCCGGGCCGAAGACGCCTGAAATGGCAGAAACCGGTCCCCGGAAGCTTGTTTCCTTCCCAGTGTAAGAATTGGCTTTTGTAGTCTGGTCTGCCCTGTTCCCATGATGCACTGGGCCAGGGACAGACTAATTTGCATACAGCCAGGTTCTGAAACTGGGATGGTGCAATGAGCTAAAAAACGGTGTTGGATCTAGCCCTGATCTCTTGACTGGGTGAGAGTACTCTGCTTAATTCAGAGACTCTGTCCATCACCACCCCTTGTTGTAAATAATTTTGTCCACCCTAAGCGTGGAAGGGTATACTCAGATGTGAGTCCCTTGCTCATTGCACCATCAGGATTCAAGCAAGCCGGGCCGAAGACGCCTGAAATGGCAGAAACCGGTCCCCGGAAGCTTGTTTCCTTCCCAGTGTAAGAATTGGCTTTTGTAGTCTGGTCTGCCCTGTTCCCATGATGCACTGGGCCAGGGACAGACTAATTTGCATACAGCCAGGTTCTGAAACTGGGATGGTGCAATGAGCTAAAAAACGGTGTTGGATCTAACCCTGATCTCTTGACTGGGTGAGAGTACTCTGCTTAATTCAGAGACTCTGTCCATCACCACCCCTTGTTGTAAATAATTTTGTCCACCCTAAGCGTGGAAGGGTATACTCAGATGTGAGTCCCTTGCTCATTGCACCATCAGGATTCAAGCAAGCCGGGCCGAAGACGCCTGAAATGGCAGAAACCGGTCCCCGGAAGCTTGTTTCCTTCCCAGTGTAAGAATTGGCTTTTGTAGTCTGGTCTGCCCTGTTCCCATGATGCACTGGGCCAGGGACAGACTAATTTGCATACAGCCAGGTTCTGAAACTGGGATGGTGCAATGAGCTAAAAAACGGTGTTGGATCTAGCCCTGATCTCTTGACTGGGTGAGAGTACTCTGCTTAATTCAGAGACTCTGTCCATCACCACCCCTTGTTGTAAATAATTTTGTCCACCCTAAGCGTGGAAGGGTATACTCAGATGTGAGTCCCTTGCTCATTGCACCATCAGGATTCAAGCAAGCCGGGCCGAAGACGCCTGAAATGGCAGAAACCGGTCCCCGGAAGCTTGTTTCCTTCCCAGTGTAAGAATTGGCTTTTGTAGTCTGGTCTGCCCTGTTCCCATGATGCACTGGGCCAGGGACAGACTAATTTGCATACAGCCAGGTTCTGAAACTGGGATGGTGCAATGAGCTAAAAAACGGTGTTGGATCTAGCCCTGATCTCTTGACTGGGTGAGAGTACTCTGCTTAATTCAGAGACTCTGTCCATCACCACCCCTTGTTGTAAATAATTTTGTCCACCCTAAGCGTGGAAGGGTATACTCAGATGTGAGTCCCTTGCTCATTGCACCATCAGGATTCAAGCAAGCCGGGCCGAAGACGCCTGAAATGGCAGAAACCGGTCCCCGGAAGCTTGTTTCCTTCCCAGTGTAAGAATTGGCTTTTGTAGTCTGGTCTGCCCTGTTCCCATGATGCACTGGGCCAGGGACAGACTAATTTGCATACAGCCAGGTTCTGAAACTGGGATGGTGCAATGAGCCAAAAAACGGTGTTGGATCTAGCCCTGATCTCTTGACTGGGTGAGAGTACTCTGCTTAATTCAGAGACGCTGTCCATCACCACCCCTTGTTGTAAATAATTTTGTCCACCCTAAGCGTGGAAGGGTATACTCAGATGTGAGTCCCTTGCTCATTGCACCATCAGGATTCAAGCAAGCCGGGCCGAAGACGCCTGAAATGGCAGAAACCGGTCCCCGGAAGCTTGTTTCCTTCCCAGTGTAAGAATTGGCTTTTGTAGTCTGGTCTGCCCTGTTCCCATGATGCACTGGGCCAGGGACAGACTAATTTGCATACAGCCAGGTTCTGAAACTGGGATGGTGCAATGAGCTAAAAAACGGTGTTGGATCTAGCCCTGATCTCTTGACTGGGTGAGAGTACTCTGCTTAATTCAGAGACTCTGTCCATCACCACCCCTTGTTGTAAATAATTTTGTCCACCCTAAGCGTGGAAGGGTATACTCAGATGTGAGTCCCTTGCTCATTGCACCATCAGGATTCAAGCAAGCCGGGCCGAAGACGCCTGAAATGGCAGAAACCGGTCCCCGGAAGCTTGTTTCCTTCCCA
Source organism: Lissotriton helveticus (assembly GCF_964261635.1). Classification (NCBI taxonomy): domain Eukaryota; kingdom Metazoa; phylum Chordata; class Amphibia; order Caudata; family Salamandridae; genus Lissotriton; species Lissotriton helveticus. Next base: position 1,288,974,501 of record NC_136061.1, read on the forward strand.
GTGTAAGAATTGGCTTTTGTAGTCTGGTCTGCCCTGTTCCCATGATGCACTGGGCCAGGGACAGACTAATTTGCATACAGCCAGGTTCTGAAACTGGGATGGTGCAATGAGCTAAAAAACGGTGTTGGATCTAGCCCTGATCTCTTGACTGGGTGAGAGTACTCTGCTTAATTCAGAGACTCTGTCCATCACCACCCCTTGTTGTAAATAATTTTGTCCACCCTAAGCGTGGAAGGGTATACTCAGATGTGAGTCCCTTGCTCATTGCACCATCAGGATTCAAGCAAGCCGGGCCGAAGACGCCTGAAATGGCAGAAACCGGTCCCCGGAAGCTTGTTTCCTTCCCAGTGTAAGAATTGGCTTTTGTAGTCTGGTCTGCCCTGTTCCCATGATGCACTAGGCCAGGGACAGACTAATTTGCATACAGCCAGGTTCTGAAACTGGGATGGTGCAATGAGCTAAAAAACGGTGTTGGATCTAGCCCTGATCTCTTGACTGGGTGAGAGTACTCTGCTTAATTCAGAGACTCTGTCCATCACCACCCCTTGTTGTAAATAATTTTGTCCACCCTAAGCGTGGAAGGGTATACTCAGATGTGAGTCCCTTGCTCATTGCACCATCAGGATTCAAGCAAGCCGGGCCGAAGACGCCTGAAATGGCAGAAACCGGTCCCCGGAAGCTTGTTTCCTTCCCAGTGTAAGAATTGGCTTTTGTAGTCTGGTCTGCCCTGTTCCCATGATGCACTGGGCCAGGGACAGACTAATTTGCATACAGCCAGGTTCTGAAACTGGGATGGTGCAATGAGCTAAAAAACGGTGTTGGATCTAGCCCTGATCTCTTGACTGGGTGAGAGTACTCTGCTTAATTCAGAGACTCTGTCCATCACCACCCCTTGTTGTAAATAATTTTGTCCACCCTAAGCGTGGAAGGGTATACTCAGATGTGAGTCCCTTGCTCATTGCACCATCAGGATTCAAGCAAGCCGGGCCGAAGACGCCTGAAATGGCAGAAACCGGTCCCCGGAAGCTTGTTTCCTTCCCAGTGTAAGAATTGGCTTTTGTAGTCTGGTCTGCCCTGTTCCCATGATGCACTGGGCCAGGGACAGACTAATTTGCATACAGCCAGGTTCTGAAACTGGGATGGTGCAATGAGCTAAAAAACGGTGTTGGATCTAGCCCTGATCTCTTGACTGGGTGAGAGTACTCTGCTTAATTCAGAGACTCTGTCCATCACCACCCCTTGTTGTAAATAATTTTGTCCACCCTAAGCGTGGAAGGGTATACTCAGATGTGAGTCCCTTGCTCATTGCACCATCAGGATTCAAGCAAGCCGGGCCGAAGACGCCTGAAATGGCAGAAACCGGTCCCCGGAAGCTTGTTTCCTTCCCAGTGTAAGAATTGGCTTTTGTAGTCTGGTCTGCCCTGTTCCCATGATGCACTGGGCCAGGGACAGACTAATTTGCATACAGCCAGGTTCTGAAACTGGGATGGTGCAATGAGCTAAAAAACGGTGTTGGATCTAGCCCTGATCTCTTGACTGGGTGAGAGTACTCTGCTTAATTCAGAGACTCTGTCCATCACCACCCCTTGTTGTAAATAATTTTGTCCACCCTAAGCGTGGAAGGGTATACTCAGATGTGAGTCCCTTGCTCATTGCACCATCAGGATTCAAGCAAGCCGGGCCGAAGACGCCTGAAATGGCAGAAACCGGTCCCCGGAAGCTTGTTTCCTTCCCAGTGTAAGAATTGGCTTTTGTAGTCTGGTCTGCCCTGTTCCCATGATGCACTGGGCCAGGGACAGACTAATTTGCATACAGCCAGGTTCTGAAACTGGGATGGTGCAATGAGCTAAAAAACGGTGTTGGATCTAGCCCTGATCTCTTGACTGGGTGAGAGTACTCTGCTTAATTCAGAGACTCTGTCCATCACCACCCCTTGTTGTAAATAATTTTGTCCACCCTAAGCGTGGAAGGGTATACTCAGATGTGAGTCCCTTGCTCATTGCACCATCAGGATTCAAGCAAGCCGGGCCGAAGACGCCTGAAATGGCAGAAACCGGTCCCCGGAAGCTTGTTTCCTTCCCAGTGTAAGAATTGGCTTTTGTAGTCTGGTCTGCCCTGTTCCCATGATGCACTGGGCCAGGGACAGACTAATTTGCATACAGCCAGGTTCTGAAACTGGGATGGTGCAATGAGCTAAAAAACGGTGTTGGATCTAGCCCTGATCTCTTGACTGGGTGAGAGTACTCTGCTTAATTCAGAGACTCTGTCCATCACCACCCCTTGTTGTAAATAATTTTGTCCACCCTAAGCGTGGAAGGGTATACTCAGATGTGAGTCCCTTGCTCATTGCACCATCAGGATTCAAGCAAGCCGGGCCGAAGACGCCTGAAATGGCAGAAACCGGTCCCCGGAAGCTTGTTTCCTTCCCAGTGTAAGAATTGGCTTTTGTAGTCTGGTCTGCCCTGTTCCCATGATGCACTGGGCCAGGGACAGACTAATTTGCATACAGCCAGGTTCTTAAACTGGGATGGTGCAATGAGCTAAAAAACGGTGTTGGATCTAACCCTGATCTCTTGACTGGGTGAGAGTACTCTGCTTAATTCAGAGACTCTGTCCATCACCACCCCTTGTTGTAAATAATTTTGTCCACCCTAAGCGTGGAAGGGTATACTCAGATGTGAGTCCCTTGCTCATTGCACCATCAGGATTCAAGCAAGCCGGGCCGAAGACGCCTGAAATGGCAGAAACCGGTCCCCGGAAGCTTGTTTCCTTCCCAGTGTAAGAATTGGCTTTTGTAGTCTGGTCTGCCCTGTTCCCATGATGCACTGGGCCAGGGACAGACTAATTTGCATACAGCCAGGTTCTGAAACTGGGATGGTGCAATGAGCTAAAAAACGGTGTTGGATCTAGCCCTGATCTCTTGACTGGGTGAGAGTACTCTGCTTAATTCAGAGACTCTGTCCATCACCACCCCTTGTTGTAAATAATTTTGTCCACCCTAAGCGTGGAAGGGTATACTCAGATGTGAGTCCCTTGCTCATTGCACCATCAGGATTCAAGCAAGCCGGGCCGAAGACGCCTGAAATGGCAGAAACCGGTCCCCGGAAGCTTGTTTCCTTCCCAGTGTAAGAATTGGCTTTTGTAGTCTGGTCTGCACTGTTCCCATGATGCACTGGGCCAGGGACAGACTAATTTGCATACAGCCAGGTTCTGAAACTGGGATGGTGCAATGAGCTAAAAAACGGTGTTGGATCTAGCCCTGATCTCTTGACTGGGTGAGAGTACTCTGCTTAATTCAGAGACTCTGTCCATCACCACCCCTTGTTGTAAATAATTTTGTCCACCCTAAGCGTGGAAGGGTATACTCAGATGTGAGTCCCTTGCTCATTGCACCATCAGGATTCAAGCAAGCCGGGCCGAAGACGCCTGAAATGGCAGAAACCGGTCCCCGGAAGCTTGTTTCCTTCCCAGTGTAAGAATTGGCTTTTGTAGTGTGGTCTGCCCTGTTCCCATGATGCACTGGGCCAGGGACAGACTAATTTGCATACAGCCAGGTTCTGAAACTGGGATGGTGCAATGAGCTAAAAAACGGTGTTGGATCTAGCCCTGATCTCTTGACTGGGTGAGAGTACTCTGCTTAATTCAGAGACTCTGTCCATCACCACCCCTTGTTGTAAATAATTTTGTCCACCCTAAGCGTGGAAGGGTATACTCAGATGTGAGTCCCTTGCTCATTGCACCATCAGGATTCAAGCAAGCCGGGCCGAAGACGCCTGAAATGGCAGAAACCGGTCCCCGGAAGCTTGTTTCCTTCCCAGTGTAAGAATTGGCTTTTGTAGTCTGGTCTGCCCTGTTCCCATGATGCACTGGGCCAGGGACAGACTAATTTGCATACAGCCAGGTTCTGAAACTGGGATGGTGCAATGAGCTAAAAAACGGTGTTGGATCTAGCCCTGATCTCTTGACTGGGTGAGAGTACTCTGCTTAATTCAGAGACACTGTCCATCACCACCCCTTGTTGTAAATAATTTTGTCCACCCTAAGCGTGGAAGGGTATACTCAGATGTGAGTCCCTTGCTCATTGCACCATCAGGATTCAAGCAAGCCGGGCCGAAGACGCCTGAAATGGCAGAAACCGGTCCCCGGAAGCTTGTTTCCTTCCCAGTGTAAGAATTGGCTTTTGTAGTCTGGTCTGCCCTGTTCCCATGATGCACTGGGCCAGGGACAGACTAATTTGCATACAGCCAGGTTCTGAAACTGGGATGGTGCAATGAGCTAAAAAACGGTGTTGGATCTAGCCCTGATCTCTTGACTGGGTGAGAGTACTCTGCTTAATTCAGAGACTCTGTCCATCACCACCCCTTGTTGTAAATAATTTTGTCCACCCTAAGCGTGGAAGGGTATACTCAGATGTGAGTCCCTTGCTCATTGCACCATCAGGATTCAAGCAAGCCGGGCCGAAGACGCCTGAAATGGCAGAAACCGGTCCCCGGAAGCTTGTTTCCTTCCCAGTGTAAGAATTGGCTTTTGTAGTCTGGTCTGCCCTGTTCCCATGATGCACTGGGCCAGGGACAGACTAATTTGCATACAGCCAGGTTCTGAAACTGGGATGGTGCAATGAGCTAAAAAACGGTGTTGGATCTAACCCTGATCTCTTGACTGGGTGAGAGTACTCTGCTTAATTCAGAGACTCTGTCCATCACCACCCCTTGTTGTAAATAATTTTGTCCACCCTAAGCGTGGAAGGGTATACTCAGATGTGAGTCCCTTGCTCATTGCACCATCAGGATTCAAGCAAGCCGGGCCGAAGACGCCTGAAATGGCAGAAACCGGTCCCCGGAAGCTTGTTTCCTTCCCAGTGTAAGAATTGGCTTTTGTAGTCTGGTCTGCCCTGTTCCCATGATGCACTGGGCCAGGGACAGACTAATTTGCATACAGCCAGGTTCTGAAACTGGGATGGTGCAATGAGCTAAAAAACGGTGTTGGATCTAGCCCTGATCTCTTGACTGGGTGAGAGTACTCTGCTTAATTCAGAGACTCTGTCCATCACCACCCCTTGTTGTAAATAATTTTGTCCACCCTAAGCGTGGAAGGGTATACTCAGATGTGAGTCCCTTGCTCATTGCACCATCAGGATTCAAGCAAGCCGGGCCGAAGACGCCTGAAATGGCAGAAACCGGTCCCCGGAAGCTTGTTTCCTTCCCAGTGTAAGAATTGGCTTTTGTAGTCTGGTCTGCCCTGTTCCCATGATGCACTGGGCCAGGGACAGACTAATTTGCATACAGCCAGGTTCTGAAACTGGGATGGTGCAATGAGCTAAAAAACGGTGTTGGATCTAGCCCTGATCTCTTGACTGGGTGAGAGTACTCTGCTTAATTCAGAGACTCTGTCCATCACCACCCCTTGTTGTAAATAATTTTGTCCACCCTAAGCGTGGAAGGGTATACTCAGATGTGAGTCCCTTGCTCATTGCACCATCAGGATTCAAGCAAGCCGGGCCGAAGACGCCTGAAATGGCAGAAACCGGTCCCCGGAAGCTTGTTTCCTTCCCAGTGTAAGAATTGGCTTTTGTAGTCTGGTCTGCCCTGTTCCCATGATGCACTGGGCCAGGGACAGACTAATTTGCATACAGCCAGGTTCTGAAACTGGGATGGTGCAATGAGCCAAAAAACGGTGTTGGATCTAGCCCTGATCTCTTGACTGGGTGAGAGTACTCTGCTTAATTCAGAGACGCTGTCCATCACCACCCCTTGTTGTAAATAATTTTGTCCACCCTAAGCGTGGAAGGGTATACTCAGATGTGAGTCCCTTGCTCATTGCACCATCAGGATTCAAGCAAGCCGGGCCGAAGACGCCTGAAATGGCAGAAACCGGTCCCCGGAAGCTTGTTTCCTTCCCAGTGTAAGAATTGGCTTTTGTAGTCTGGTCTGCCCTGTTCCCATGATGCACTGGGCCAGGGACAGACTAATTTGCATACAGCCAGGTTCTGAAACTGGGATGGTGCAATGAGCTAAAAAACGGTGTTGGATCTAGCCCTGATCTCTTGACTGGGTGAGAGTACTCTGCTTAATTCAGAGACTCTGTCCATCACCACCCCTTGTTGTAAATAATTTTGTCCACCCTAAGCGTGGAAGGGTATACTCAGATGTGAGTCCCTTGCTCATTGCACCATCAGGATTCAAGCAAGCCGGGCCGAAGACGCCTGAAATGGCAGAAACCGGTCCCCGGAAGCTTGTTTCCTTCCCAGTGTAAGAATTGGCTTTTGTAGTCTGGTCTGCCCTGTTCCCATGATGCACTGGGCCAGGGACAGACTAATTTGCATACAGCCAGGTTCTGAAACTGGGATGGTGCAATGAGCTAAAAAACGGTGTTGGATCTAGCCCTGATCTCTTGACTGGGTGAGAGTACTCTGCTTAATTCAGAGACTCTGTCCATCACCACCCCTTGTTGTAAATAATTTTGTCCACCCTAAGCGTGGAAGGGTATACTCAGATGTGAGTCCCTTGCTCATTGCACCATCAGGATTCAAGCAAGCCGGGCCGAAGACGCCTGAAATGGCAGAAACCGGTCCCCGGAAGCTTGTTTCCTTCCCAGTGTAAGAATTGGCTTTTGTAGTCTGGTCTGCCCTGTTCCCATGATGCACTAGGCCAGGGACAGACTAATTTGCATACAGCCAGGTTCTGAAACTGGGATGGTGCAATGAGCTAAAAAACGGTGTTGGATCTAGCCCTGATCTCTTGACTGGGTGAGAGTACTCTGCTTAATTCAGAGACTCTGTCCATCACCACCCCTTGTTGTAAATAATTTTGTCCACCCTAAGCGTGGAAGGGTATACTCAGATGTGAGTCCCTTGCTCATTGCACCATCAGGATTCAAGCAAGCCGGGCCGAAGACGCCTGAAATGGCAGAAACCGGTCCCCGGAAGCTTGTTTCCTTCCCAGTGTAAGAATTGGCTTTTGTAGTCTGGTCTGCCCTGTTCCCATGATGCACTGGGCCAGGGACAGACTAATTTGCATACAGCCAGGTTCTGAAACTGGGATGGTGCAATGAGCTAAAAAACGGTGTTGGATCTAGCCCTGATCTCTTGACTGGGTGAGAGTACTCTGCTTAATTCAGAGACTCTGTCCATCACCACCCCTTGTTGTAAATAATTTTGTCCACCCTAAGCGTGGAAGGGTATACTCAGATGTGAGTCCCTTGCTCATTGCACCATCAGGATTCAAGCAAGCCGGGCCGAAGACGCCTGAAATGGCAGAAACCGGTCCCCGGAAGCTTGTTTCCTTCCCAGTGTAAGAATTGGCTTTTGTAGTCTGGTCTGCCCTGTTCCCATGATGCACTGGGCCAGGGACAGACTAATTTGCATACAGCCAGGTTCTGAAACTGGGATGGTGCAATGAGCTAAAAAACGGTGTTGGATCTAGCCCTGATCTCTTGACTGGGTGAGAGTACTCTGCTTAATTCAGAGACTCTGTCCATCACCACCCCTTGTTGTAAATAATTTTGTCCACCCTAAGCGTGGAAGGGTATACTCAGATGTGAGTCCCTTGCTCATTGCACCATCAGGATTCAAGCAAGCCGGGCCGAAGACGCCTGAAATGGCAGAAACCGGTCCCCGGAAGCTTGTTTCCTTCCCAGTGTAAGAATTGGCTTTTGTAGTCTGGTCTGCCCTGTTCCCATGATGCACTGGGCCAGGGACAGACTAATTTGCATACAGCCAGGTTCTGAAACTGGGATGGTGCAATGAGCTAAAAAACGGTGTTGGATCTAGCCCTGATCTCTTGACTGGGTGAGAGTACTCTGCTTAATTCAGAGACTCTGTCCATCACCACCCCTTGTTGTAAATAATTTTGTCCACCCTAAGCGTGGAAGGGTATACTCAGATGTGAGTCCCTTGCTCATTGCACCATCAGGATTCAAGCAAGCCGGGCCGAAGACGCCTGAAATGGCAGAAACCGGTCCCCGGAAGCTTGTTTCCTTCCCAGTGTAAGAATTGGCTTTTGTAGTCTGGTCTGCCCTGTTCCCATGATGCACTGGGCCAGGGACAGACTAATTTGCATACAGCCAGGTTCTGAAACTGGGATCGTGCAATGAGCTAAAAAACGGTGTTGGATCTAGCCCTGATCTCTTGACTGGGTGAGAGTACTCTGCTTAATTCAGAGACTCTGTCCATCACCACCCCTTGTTGTAAATAATTTTGTCCACCCTAAGCGTGGAAGGGTATACTCAGATGTGAGTCCCTTGCTCATTGTACCATCAGGATTCAAGCAAGCCGGGCCGAAGACGCCTGAAATGGCAGAAACCGGTCCCCGGAAGCTTGTTTCCTTCCCAGTGTAAGAATTGGCTTTTGTAGTCTGGTCTGCCCTGTTCCCATGATGCACTGGGCCAGGGACAGACTAATTTGCATACAGCCAGGTTCTGAAACTGGGATGGTGCAATGAGCTAAAAAACGGTGTTGGATCTAGCCCTGATCTCTTGACTGGGTGAGAGTACTCTGCTTAATTCAGAGACTCTGTCCATCACCACCCCTTGTTGTAAATAATTTTGTCCACCCTAAGCGTGGAAGGGTATACTCAGATGTGAGTCCCTTGCTCATTGCACCATCAGGATTCAAGCAAGCCGGGCCGAAGACGCCTGAAATGGCAGAAACCGGTCCCCGGAAGCTTGTTTCCTTCCCAGTGTAAGAATTGGCTTTTGTATTCTGGTCTGCCCTGTTCCCATGATGCACTGGGCCAGGGACAGACTAATTTGCATACAGCCAGGTTCTGAAACTGGGATGGTGCAATGAGCTAAAAAACGGTGTTGGATCTAGCCCTGATCTCTTGACTGGGTGAGAGTACTCTGCTTAATTCAGAGACTCTGTCCATCACCACCCCTTGTTGTAAATAATTTTGTCCACCCTAAGCGTGGAAGGGTATACTCAGATGTGAGTCCCTTGCTCATTGCACCATCAGGATTCAAGCAAGCCGGGCCGAAGACGCCTGAAATGGCAGAAACCGGTCCCCGGAAGCTTGTTTCCTTCCCAGTGTAAGAATTGGCTTTTGTAGTCTGGTCTGCCCTGTTCCCATGATGCACTGGGCCAGGGACAGACTAATTTGCATACAGCCAGGTTCTGAAACTGGGATGGTGCAATGAGCTAAAAAACGGTGTTGGATCTAGCCCTGATCTCTTGACTGGGTGAGAGTACTCTGCTTAATTCAGAGACTCTGTCCATCACCACCCCTTGTTGTAAATAATTTTGTCCACCCTAAGCGTGGAAGGGTATACTCAGATGTGAGTCCCTTGCTCATTGCACCATCAGGATTCAAGCAAGCCGGGCCGAAGACGCCTGAAATGGCAGAAACCGGTCCCCGGAAGCTTGTTTCCTTCCCAGTGTAAGAATTGGCTTTTGTAGTCTGGTCTGCCCTGTTCCCATGATGCACTGGGCCAGGGACAGACTAATTTGCATACAGCCAGGTTCTGAAACTGGGATGGTGCAATGAGCTAAAAAACGGTGTTGGATCTAGCCCTGATCTCTTGACTGGGTGAGAGTACTCTGCTTAATTCAGAGACTCTGTCCATCACCACCCCTTGTTGTAAATAATTTTGTCCACCCTAAGCGTGGAAGGGTATACTCAGATGTGAGTCCCTTGCTCATTGCACCATCAGGATTCAAGCAAGCCGGGCCGAAGACGCCTGAAATGGCAGAAACCGGTCCCCGGAAGCTTGTTTCCTTCCCAGTGTAAGAATTGGCTTTTGTAGTCTGGTCTGCCCTGTTCCCATGATGCACTGGGCCAGGGACAGACTAATTTGCATACAGCCAGGTTCTGAAACTGGGATGGTGCAATGAGCTAAAAAACGGTGTTGGATCTAGCCCTGATCTCTTGACTGGGTGAGAGTACTCTGCTTAATTCAGAGACTCTGTCCATCACCACCCCTTGTTGTAAATAATTTTGTCCACCCTAAGCGTGGAAGGGTATACTCAGATGTGAGTCCCTTGCTCATTGCACCATCAGGATTCAAGCAAGCCGGGCCGAAGACGCCTAAAATGGCAGAAACCGGTCCCCGGAAGCTTGTTTCCTTCCCAGTGTAAGAATTGGCTTTTGTAGTCTGGTCTGCCCTGTTCCCATGATGCACTGGGCCAGGGACAGACTAATTTGCATACAGCCAGGTTCTGAAACTGGGATGGTGCAATGAGCTAAAAAACGGTGTTGGATCTAGCCCTGATCTCTTGACTGGGTGAGAGTACTCTGCTTAATTCAGAGACTCTGTCCATCACCACCCCTTGTTGTAAATAATTTTGTCCACCCTAAGCGTGGAAGGGTATACTCAGATGTGAGTCCCTTGCTCATTGCACCATCAGGATTCAAGCAAGCTGGGCCGAAGACGCCTGAAATGGCAGAAACCGGTCCCCGGAAGCTTGTTTCCTTCCCAGTGTAAGAATTGGCTTTTGTAGTCTGGTCTGCCCTGTTCCCATGATGCACTGGGCCAGGGACAGACTAATTTGCATACAGCCAGGTTCTGAAACTGGGATGGTGCAATGAGCTAAAAAACGGTGTTGGATCTAGCCCTGATCTCTTGACTGGGTGAGAGTACTCTGCTTAATTCAGAGACTCTGTCCATCACCACCCCTTGTTGTAAATAATTTTGTCCACCCTAAGCGTGGAAGGGTATACTCAGATGTGAGTCCCTTGCTCATTGCACCATCAGGATTCAAGCAAGCCGGGCCGAAGACGCCTGAAATGGCAGAAACCGGTCCCCGGAAGCTTGTTTCCTTCCCAGTGTAAGAATTGGCTTTTGTAGTCTGGTCTGCCCTGTTCCCATGATGCACTGGGCCAGGGACAGACTAATTTGCATACAGCCAGGTTCTGAAACTGGGATGGTGCAATGAGCTAAAAAACGGTGTTGGATCTAGCCCTGATATCTTGACTGGGTGAGAGTACTCTGCTTAATTCAGAGACTCTGTCCATCACCACCCCTTGTTGTAAATAATTTTGTCCACCCTAAGCGTGGAAGGGTATACTCAGATGTGAGTCCCTTGCTCATTGCACCATCAGGATTCAAGCAAGCCGGACCGAAGACGCCTGAAATGGCAGAAACCGGTCCCCGGAAGCTTGTTTCCTTCCCAGTGTAAGAATTGGCTTTTGTAGTCTGGTCTGCCCTGTTCCCATGATGCACTGGGCCAGGGACAGACTAATTTGCATACAGCCAGGTTCTGAAACTGGGATGGTGCAATGAGCTAAAAAACGGTGTTGGATCTAGCCCTGATCTCTTGACTGGGTGAGAGTACTCTGCTTAATTCAGAGACTCTGTCCATCACCACCCCTTGTTGTAAATAATTTTGTCCACCCTAAGCGTGGAAGGGTATACTCAGATGTGAGTCCCTTGCTCATTGCACCATCAGGATTCAAGCAAGCCGGGCCGAAGACGCCTGAAATGGCAGAAACCGGTCCCCGGAAGCTTGTTTCCTTCCCAGTGTAAGAATTGGCTTTTGTAGTCTGGTCTGCCCTGTTCCCATGATGCACTGGGCCAGGGACAGACTAATTTGCATACAGCCAGGTTCTGAAACTGGGATGGTGCAATGAGCTAAAAAACGGTGTTGGATCTAGCCCTGATCTCTTGACTGGGTGAGAGTACTCTGCTTAATTCAGAGACTCTGTCCATCACCACCCCTTGTTGTAAATAATTTTGTCCACCCTAAGCGTGGAAGGGTATACTCAGATGTGAGTCCCTTGCTCATTGCACCATCAGGATTCAAGCAAGCCGGGCCGAAGACGCCTGAAATGGCAGAAACCGGTCCCCGGAAGCTTGTTTCCTTCCCAGTGTAAGAATTGGCTTTTGTAGTCTGGTCTGCCCTGTTCCCATGATGCACTGGGCCAGGGACAGACTAATTTGCATACAGCCAGGTTCTGAAACTGGGATGGTGCAATGAGCTAAAAAACGGTGTTGGATCTAGCCCTGATCTCTTGACTGGGTGAGAGTACTCTGCTTAATTCAGAGACTCTGTCCATCACCACCCCTTGTTGTAAATAATTTTGTCCACCCTAAGCGTGGAAGGGTATACTCAGATGTGAGTCCCTTGCTCATTGCACCATCAGGATTCAAGCAAGCCGGGCCGAAGACGCCTGAAATGGCAGAAACCGGTCCCCGGAAGCTTGTTTCCTTCCCAGTGTAAGAATTGGCTTTTGTAGTCTGGTCTGCCCTGTTCCCATGATGCACTGGGCCAGGGACAGACTAATTTGCATACAGCCAGGTTCTGAAACTGGGATGGTGCAATGAGCTAAAAAACGGTGTTGGATCTAGCCCTGATCTCTTGACTGGGTGAGAGTACTCTGCTTAATTCAGAGACTCTGTCCATCACCACCCCTTGTTGTAAATAATTTTGTCCACCCTAAGCGTGGAAGGGTATACTCAGATGTAAGTCCCTTGCTCATTGTACCATCAGGATTCAAGCAAGCCGGGCCGAAGACGCCTGAAATGGCAGAAACCGGTCCCCGGAAGCTTGTTTCCTTCCCAGTGTAAGAATTGGCTTTTGTAGTCTGGTCTGCCCTGTTCCCATGATGCACTGGGCCAGGGACAGACTAATTTGCATACAGCCAGGTTCTGAAACTGGGATGGTGCAATGAGCTAAAAAACAGTGTTGGATCTAGCCCTGATCTCTTGACTGGGTGAGAGTACTCTGCTTAATTCAGAGACTCTGTCCATCACCACCCCTTGTTGTAAATAATTTTGTCCACCCTAAGCGTGGAAGGGTATACTCAGATGTGAGTCCCTTGCTCATTGCACCATCAGGATTCAAGCAAGCCGGGCCGAAGACGCCTGAAATGGCAGAAACCGGTCCCCGGAAGCTTGTTTCCTTCCCAGTGTAAGAATTGGCTTTTGTAGTCTGGTCTGCCCTGTTCCCATGATGCACTGGGCCAGGGACAGACTAATTTGCATACAGCCAGGTTCTGAAACTGGGATGGTGCAATGAGCTAAAAAACGGTGTTGGATCTAGCCCTGATCTCTTGACTGGGTGAGAGTACTCTGCTTAATTCAGAGACTCTGTCCATCACCACCCCTTGTTGTAAATTATGAATATGTAAGTCATTATTTCAAACTTGCATTACACACAGTATGTAATAAACTGCTATAAAATTTGCAAAAAAGTTACAAGATTAAAAGGGCTTCCAAAATATAGATTTTAGTATAAACCAGTGACGCACATTAACATTTCTTTCAGGCAAGGAGGCACGCTGGCAAGAAGGCTTATTTAGCTGTCTACTATCTCTCGGTTTCACAGCACAGGAGACACTTGAAGCATTTTAGCGCTGGAATCAACCGCCCTGGGACCGTTGACTTTTCACAAAATAAGTAAAGGAACTGTTTTTCTTAAATTACAAAAGAATGGGCTGGTCATACCCGCCAGACCCTGCACACTTTAACCACTGTATATGTATTATTATGTGGGCCTGTCCTTTTTTGTGTATTTGAGCGTACGTTTTTTGCCTGGATGTGTAGGTGAATGGGCACCCTATGTGTGTATGTGTGCGTGGGCATTTAGCGGTGCGTGTTTGTGTATGAAGGTTGTCGAGCCGGGTGCCTAGCTCATGTTCAGCTCGAGGTCGTTTTGAATCACGAGGCAAACTCAAGTCGAGCCTTCATATGGTTTCAACTGTCAATCAACTTTTTCTAGAAAATCTGCTTGTTTCAATTTGATTATTCGTATACAATGTCTACTTATTTAACACGCAAAAAACACAGGTGATGGACAGACTGTAGAACAATGTCATACATTCACCCCAGTACAAGGATCTGGGTCAGCGCTGATTTGCATATCGCCATTGTCTAACCCAGGGTGGTGTGGAGTGGAAAAACGATGGATTTGGGCCCAGATCTTTGGACTGGGGTGAATGTGTGACATTGATCCACATTCTGTCCATCATTGTTGTGTTTGCAGTTACCGCTCTAAGTGTACTGGGGATGCTCAGACGTGAGTCCCAGGCACTCCACACCACTGGAATCAAGCTAGCCGGGCTGAAGAGAGGTGTTACCTCGAAACCGGGCCGGTCCTCGGATGCTTGTTTCCGTTCTGGGAAGGACATGGCTTTTGTAGTTCGGACTGGACTGTTCCCATGGGGCACAGGGTCAGCACTGATTTGCATATCGCCATTGTCTAACCCAGGGTGGTGTGGAGTGGAAAAACGATGGATTTAGGCCCAGATCTTTGGACTGGGGTGAATGTGTGACATTGATCCACATTCTGTCCATCATTGTTGTGTTTGCAGTTACCGCTCTAAGTGTACTGGGGATGCTCAGATGTGAGTCCCAGGCACTCCACACCACTGGAATCAAGCTAGCCGGGCTGAAGAGAGGTGTTACCTCGAAACCGGGCCGGTCCTCGGATGCTTGTTTCCGTTCTGGGAAGGACATGGCTTTTGTAGTTCGGACTGGACTGTTCCCATGGGGCACAGGGTCAGCGCTGATTTGCATATCGCCATTGTCTAACCCAGGGTGGTGTGGAGTGGAAAAATGATGGATTTGGGCCCAGATCTTTGGACTGGGGTGAATGTGTGACATTGATCCACATTCTGTCCATCATTGTTGTGTTTGCAGTTACCTCTCTAAGTGTACTGGGGATGCTCAGACGTGAGTCCCAGGCACTCCACACCACTGGAATCAAGCTATCCGGGCTGAAGAGAGGTGTTACCTCGAAACCGGGTCGGTCCTCGGATGCTTGTTTCCGTCTGGGAAGGACATGGCTTTTGTAGTTCGGACGGGACTGTTCCCATGGGGCACAGGGTCAGCGCTGATTTGCATATTGCCATTGTCTAACCCAGGGTGGTGTGGAGTGGAAAAACGATGGATTTGGGCCCAGATCTTTGGACTGGGGTGAATGTGTGACATTGATCCACATTCTGTCCATCATTGTTGTGTTTGCAGTTACCGCTCTAAGAGTACTGGGGATGCTCAGACGTGAGTCCCAGGCACTCCACACCACTGGAATCAAGCTAGCCGGGCTGAAGAGAGGTGTTACCTCGAAACCGGGCCGGTCCTCGGATGCTTGTTTCTGTTCTGGGAAGGACATGGCTTTTGTAGTTCGGACTGGACTGTTCCCATGGGGCACAGGGTCAGCGCTGATTTGCATATCGCCATTGTCTAACCCAGGGTGGTGTGGAGTGGAAAAACGATGGATTTGGGCCCAGATCTTTGGACTGGGGTGAATGTGTGACATTGATCCACATTCTGTCCATCATTGTTGTGTTTGCAGTTACCGCTCTAAGTGTACTGGGGATGCTCAGACGTGAGTCCCAGGCACTCCACACCACTGGAATCAAGCTAGCCGGGCTGAAGAGAGGTGTTACCTCGAAACCGGGCCGGTCCTCGGATGCTTGTTTCCGTTCTGGGAAGGACATGGCTTTTGTAGTTCGGACTGGACTGTTCCCGTGGGGCACAGGGTCAGCGCTGATTTGCATATCGCCATTGTCTAACCCAGGGTGGTGTGGTGTGGAGTGGAAAAACGATGGATTTGGGCCCAGATCTTTGGACTGGGGTGAATGTGTGACATTGATCCACATTCTGTCCATCATTGTTGTGTTTGCAGTTACCGCTCTAAGTGTACTGGGGATGCTCAGACGTGAGTCCCAGGCACTCCACACCACTGGAATCAAGCTAGCCGGGCTGAAGAGAGGTGTTACCTCGAAACCGGGCCGGTCCTCGGATGCTTGTTTCCGTTCTGGGAAGGACATGGCTTTTGTAGTTCGGACTGGACTGTTCCCATGGGGCACAGGGTCAGCGCTGATTTGCATATCGCCATTGTCTAACCCAGGGTGGTGTGGAGTGGAAAAACGATGGATTTGGGCCCAGATCTTTGGACTGGGGTGAATGTGTGACATTGATCCACATTCTGTCCATCATTGTTGTGTTTGCAGTTACCGCTCTAAGTGTACTGGGGATGCTCAGACGTGAGTCCCAGGCACTCCACACCACTGGAATCAAGCTAGCCGGGCTGAAGAGAGGTGTTACCTCGAAACCGGGCCGGTCCTCGGATGCTTGTTTCCGTTCTGGGAAGGACATGGCTTTTGTAGTTCGGACTGGACTGTTCCCATGGGGCACAGGGTCAGCGCTGATTTGCATATCGCCATTGTCTAACCCAGGGTGGTGTGGAGTGGAAAAACGATGGATTTGGGCCCAGATCTTTGGACTGGGGTGAATGTGTGACATTGATCCACATTCTGTCCATCATTGTTGTGTTTGCAGTTACTTATTCAACACAACATACTGATGCAGCTCCTCAAATTAAAGACAAAATATTAACCAGAGAGGAAAAGAGTCTCAATGCTGAATTGGACAATCAGGAAACCTGGTACAAATCTCGGCTTCCTTGCTTGGCCAATTAGTGTGATCCTAGGTGGAGTGGTCTGGCTCACTGGTTAGAGGCGGCAGACCCGGAAGCAGAGGACGGCCTGGGACCAGGGTTCTATCCCCGACGCGGCAGGGTCGTGGACCAGGGTCAGCGGACTCGATAATTCTCGCTTCGGTGCCTACTCTAACCAGGGATCACACTCGGCAGCTCTGGGCATTAGCTTGCCTCATCTCCACAATGGCCCCCCACATAGACCGGGGATGCCTGGTTTCACCTTGGAGATACCCAGTGGGGACCATCTCACAGGGAAAGCCAGGACGGGTTCCCCAGCAGTCTACAGCGCAGAGATACTCCTTCGGCAGTCGATTCTAGCGCTTTAGAAACCCACAATCAATCAATCAATCAATGACCTTGTTTCACTGCTTTTTTTAAAAATGTTATAATCCCATTTGAGAGTATCATGTGAACTGCATAAAAACTTTTCTTACATTAGTTTTAATTATCTTTGATGTTGCCCCATCCATGCTAACAACCTATGTCACATTCAAAGTGCACATTACAACTGACTCTTCTCTTGGTGAATGAATTGCATCATTATAAGGGCTGGGGGCATGTTGTTTCTTAGTTCATGTTTAGAAACTATCACTTTTAATAACTTCCACTCAATGCAACCTAATGCTTCAGTGTGTTGAAAATACTCTTTTTTGAAATTTGAAAAGTCTTTATTTTGACATACCCTTTGTTGCACTATTCACTTGCCAAATAGTTGCTTGCTCAGCTCGAAGTAGGGTGCTTAGAACCAAGCCAGGCCCTGGGCTTGACTTGGCTCTACCTGTCACATTTCCTCTTCTATTTGTGTACAGGCATGTTTACAAGAGTGCATGCACATGGTTGTGTCTCTGGTGTGTGTTTTCACAATAGTGCATTCATGGTGTTTATCTTTGCATGCGTTACTGGGTGAATGTATGCGTCCCTTTTAAAGTCTGTATTTTGAGATAGTGGTTTATTAGTTTGGGTGGGCTGTTGAAAAATGCAATAAGCAAAATGAAACAAAAACGAAAAAAAATAACGATGAGGAAAAACAGAGTAATACATTTTTGAAAATGTAAGTGAAAATATTGATCAACCTTATGATCCTTAGAGATCTCTCTGTCCATGGACTTCAATGGGATGGGGGTCCAACCTCCTTGGGTCCTTCTCACAGGCCACAGATGCAAAGTGCAGGAAGCTCAGTCTGCCTAGTATCCTTTCGCAAGTCCAGCAGCGTCATGAAGGATGCCACATTTATGCCTGGAACTAACCCCTGGGTGGGGGTGATTCTAGGGAACTCCCAAATCAATGAGGTAAAAATTCCCAGGGGCAAACCTTCCTGCATTTTTCGGTAGTTCCTGTTTGTCTCAGAGAATACTGGCCCAAAATGACACGTGTCAGGACATTTTCAAGATGGCAATAGTATCCTGCCACATTAAACTGGATCTGAGGGATGCGGCTGGGGAAGGCAGTGCACTGTGGTAATCACCAGTGCCACCAACAACTTATACGGAAGACCAGTTTGAGGCAGGCACTGTACCCACAACAATTCCAGGGACAGAAGTCTGGCAGGACAAAAGGAGGATCCTTCAGCACCCGGACAGGAGATTCAGCAGAGCTATCCTGGCATCCTGTTCTCTCCTGTACACGTGCACCAAAGGTTTCCATGTGGCTCAACAGATCGGTCAGGCAGGATTTAACACTGTGATGTCAACAGAATGTCCAGAACCCCCAGCCTACATATGTAATTCAGGGGAGTCATTTCTGCCCATTCAGGTGAACCTATTGTGGGCTCATGGGAGGAATTTCACACTTCTGTTACATCTCTTTCCGGGCTGAGTACAGGCTGTGAGTTGGCAGAAGGTAATGCTAATTAGTCTTGTGACAGTACAGGCAGGTAAATATTAACATTCTAAAAGTTACTTTACCTTATTATTTATTAAAAACAGACTTTACAATTGAATTGGATTTTTAATGCCCATTAAAAATAGTGGGTTAAGCATTTTTCTAGCTAGTCTCAAACAGTATTAGTATTTTACTCTACAGCCTGGTTTTCTGCAAAAGGTTTTTTAACAGGTTGGACAGCAGGTTTTACATTATAGCAGTCAGGCTAAATTGATAGGCCTGAAGCCATGTTCTCTTTTGTCAAATCAGTGGATGGCACATGAAGTGCTGCAGTCCACAGGAAACGTTTTAACTTTCTACGCCATAGGTGAATTTTCGACACCATGGCCTTATAAGAAAGTTAAATATGCCAATAAGGGACCGGACAATTTTTACATGTTTTAGAGAGCAGCATAAATGCTCTGAGCACTGGACGCAGAGCCCAGTGCTCATAGTCTAAAAACTAGCAATGAAATTCAGCAATCACAGATTTTCCAGAAGTCTTGGTTTTTCACCAGCTGTCCCAGCAGATTACGGGAACGTTAGCTCATGTCCCGGTTTTTAGAGAGGGTCGGCTGAAAACGGTGAGAGGCGCCTTTTTATATTTTCCAAAGCAGGGATCGTTAGCACTTGTTATAAGAAAGCAATTGAATTAAACAGGCTTACTACTGGCTTTAAAAATGGCATTTTTATTATGTTCTTACTCAGCGGCGTAATGTAACTTGAGGGGGCCCCACTGCAAGTCACAGGGAGGGGCCCCCGCAGGGCTCAATGATGAGCTCTCCAGCCAGAGTAATGTGCTGAGGGGGGCCCCTGGAGCATGGTGTCCCCCACACAGTGGGGGCTGCGGGCGCCTGTGTTATGCCACGGTTCTTACTGCATCTTCTGTAATTCTGTGCTGAGGAGCGCTGTCATTGTATGCGCTCGGTTGAAGTAAAATTGTAGTCCTTCTATTTTTGCAAAATGAGTACATGCTCCTCTAGCTCTTGGCCTCCCTCCCGAATGCACAGAGCAATGGTCACCCCGCATGGTCATTGTTCTTCCAATTTTGTGAGAAAGGAAGGCAAAAGAAGTACACAGATTTCGAAATAGGACACGTGCATTGCATAAGGGGTTGGTGAAGTGGAGAGTCAAAACAAAGAACATGCAGTAGGTTAGAGTGAAAAGACAGATCGAGATGTAGGAAATGAAACGTGAGCCATAGATGGAGGGACTGCAAAAAGAGATGGGTCGAGGAACAGGACACAAAGAACTAATTCAGAGAGGGAGATTACCAAAGGAAAGTGAGATGAAGAGAAGAATGGCAGTTTTTTTTACTCATTTGTTTGAAATTGAATTGAAATAATGATAAAATGCATTGATAAAGCTAATAGGGTTGAATTGTTTTAACTGCTTGTTTGCTGGTGTAAGATGCATTTGGATGCACTAACGGAAAACCCGGCTAGGCACACCAAAATCCTGCTCACGTGGCATGCTGATTCAATCACTGGTTTCACGTTCACATATCTTTCAGCCAAGCCCATAATTGCATAAGGAACTCAGGCTACGTTTGTTTAGCCACACCCTTTTTATATAGCCATGCCACTTTTTTCTCCAACTTTAAGCACTGCACACCTATGCATACATACCTGTCAATGCTCAGCAAAAAGTTTGGGAGCTGTTCCTCTAGGAAAGGGGCCATCCACCAGGCAGGTTTAGTGGTGGGTGGTTGGGTGTAGAGGGGAGGAGTAAGGAGGAGAAAGTGGGATGGGGGATCCCGTTTTGGCGGAACTAGGGTCCTCACACACACAGCAAGCTAGGTGTCATGCTTCATCATTTGGACCTGCTCCTCGTTGGACCAGCGCTGCAATGTCCAACGGGCACCCGCGAAGTAGCTCTTTATCGGAGATCTTTTGTTCCTTAGCCGTTTGATGAAGTGGGGGGGGTGTGGCCCGTGGTAGTGTAGATGATTAGGTGGTGCAGTGAGTGCGTGAGTGGTTAAAAAAGGTTAGATATTCCAAGTAAATATATTTATTCTGGCTGGTAATCCACCTTGGTAAAAACAAAACGGAGTGGCAGCGGCCCAGGGACTGACAGCGTGGGTAGGTCTTACCACAAGGACTACGGGATGCACAAGGCACCTACTTCATTAGTAGCACCATCCAGTGTCGATTTTACATATCACTTTCACTGTTTTTATACACCTCACGGTCCTGAAGAATTGCCATGGTATCTAGTTAACCAAAAGGGCAAGAAACATGTTGACCCAGAGAGTTGAGCAGTATAGCAACTGACTATCCCGCCCTGAGGGAACTGCCACTCCGTTTTGTTTTTACCAAGGTGGATTACCAGACAGAATAAATATAGCTTGCTGGGTGTGTGAGGACCCTAGTTCCGCCAAAGCGGGATCCCCCATCCCACTTTCTTCACATTACTCCTCCCCTCTACACCCAACCACCCACCACTAAACCTGCCTGGTGGATGGCCCCTTTCCTAGAGGAACAGCTCCCAACCTTTTTGTTGAGCATGATTCAGGCGGGCATGGACCCTGGAACTCTCTAAAAAGCCCCCACCCTTGTTCCCCCCTTTTTTGTTGAGAGATACATACCTGTCAACTCACATGGTGCTACCGTGTGACAAATGATATCAGATCCCATCACACAGTCTCCCTGTGAGGAGCTGATATCACACAGTGGCAGGGAAAACAAGCTGAAAACCCCAGATAATAGTGGCTTTCCAGCTCGTTTTCTGAGTCTTTGAACTGCCGACGTCCATTAAAGGGTGTGACAACACTCCAGGACATTGGCAGCAGCCTCAGCAAGCTTTTCCTTTTTAGGTCTCGCCTATGCAATGCACATGCGCTGCTTAGGAGAGAGACCTTCAGCCATCGGCACAGCTTTGGGGGCAAAAACGTGCATGCGTTGCATTGCTTGCAATGGCAACGCGTGCACGTCTGGCGATTCCCTTGCAGGAGCCCGTGGCGCCATATGGTGGCGCCATATGGTCACAATCATTGTGCCTTGCTGCATGCTCCTGCAAGGGAATCGCGCAGGCACCCTCCACCTGCTGCCTCGTGATGCGCGCGCTTGTTAAGAATTCGAGTTAGACCGCAGGCACCTATTTCTGCTTCATTGCTCCTGCTCTTAAGAAAGTTACCGTGGAACCAATTTGCAGAGGAGATTTTCAGATTTAAAACTTATTTACGCTTGGGAATAACATTAATTTACACTTGTGTGAGTCACGCTATGTTTACAAGAGTTAAGGAAATGCTGTTAGTCATTTGACTAAGAGAGTGTAACGTGCTTGGTGATCACTTACTATGTTGTAACTTACCCCTTCTTTTTTTATACTCTAAACCTTTTAATAATAATCATTTGTCATAGCATGTCATCACCCTTCCGGGAATGCCCCCATGCCGAGTTGCATGGATTCATCTGCCCCTTCCTTTGAACGACGCTGTCCACCGCTGTGCCAAGGTAGCCAAGTCTAGTAGGCAAATCTTATTTGCCCCTTGTGCGATGACGTCGTCCGGTTCTGTGGTGTAAACTTCGTGGCTACCATCGAACTCCGTGGTAGCCACAGCGGGTCCCCTTTCGCACCCGCGACCATTTAGCTGTTCTCACTCAAGAGGGTTTCTTTGGGTAACAGGTATGCATGTCTTTCATCCTACTAAGTGCTCTCTTAGGTGTCACTTGGGGGCATGTCCAGGGGTGTGTCAGGGGAGTGGTCATTCATTCAGGTGAAACTTTCTGGCTCCTCGCACCTGGAGCTGTCGCTGAAGATACACACGAAGCGGTCCTGTTTCCTTTCACAATCTGGGTAAGAGAGCGCCCAGAGGCAATGCATCTTGCTGTGAAGCGCTAGTTGAGAAAAGCCTCACACCCGTCACACGTGTTGCTTCCACGGGTCTTTAATGTCGTGTTCCCTCAGCAATCTGAGAAAAAGAGGCCACACAATGTGAGAAAGAGCTCAACAGCAACCTGGAGCCAGTGTCCGAAGCCAGTTGGAGGCAAAAATACATTCTATGTATCATTTCTTACAGGAAGTTCCCAAACTTCTAAATGAAAGAAAGTGAAAGAAGGCGCAAACAAGCATTGGCATAGCCAATAGGTCTTGCCTTTGGGACCTTATAAGTATTTAATTCTGCAGCACAATATCCTTGGTGCAACATCAACTGTTACATGGCTAAACACTTATAATGTCCCAAAAGCGAGACCTATTGGCTATGCCAATGCTTGTTTAGGGAGGAGGGGACTTGGGGGCAGGGTGGGGTTCGAAAGTGCCTCGTAGGTACTTCTTCACACAAGGCCCTGCCCCTTTCAAGGCCTCCCCCCTACATTGTGAGATTGTTCTTCAAGTTGGCAGGTACGGGTATACATACCAGGTACACCACAGTCAGCAGTAACACAAACTTGTATCACACAAAACTGGCACAGCTGTGAAACGGTAGCAGAGGCTTTGGCTACCAACATCAGCAGTAAAAGCGGCAGCAGTGCAGTGGTCAGCAGCTCACTCGGTGCAGAAAGGAGGATCAACTGCAGTACAGGAGCCAAACTTAGGCCTGGTACTGAACTTGCAGGGCTCAGCATGTGAGGAGCACAGTGCTGGAGAGCGGGCAGTGGGAGCTGGTGCAGGGTCGGCCCAGGGGGCTCCCTGTGACCATTCGCCCTATTTAGGCTTCAGTGGAAGAGTGCGGTCAGTCTCAGGTTGGGGCAGTTGTACTTATCAGCAGGATTCTCATTTATAGGTGTCATCGGCATCTCCAGGTGTCTAAAGATGGGTTCACCAATTATATATGCGTCCTAAATTGTGAAAACTTAATATTTTTGCGTAGATCTCATAACAAAAGAAAAGCTTTGCAAAAGTATGCAGTTTCCTACGGACCTTCTTGAAGGTTGCTTAAATAAGAAACGTTTTGAAAGACCTTTGACAAACGCACCGACGGACAGTTGAGGCGGAGGTTTATTTAAAGATGGCATCTATCACTCCCATAAACATCACTGCTGCCAAGCACCAACATTACTCTCTAAAGAGTTTAAATCCACGCACTCGATAGACGGCAATTAATCAATCATTAGTCAACCAATCACAGAAAAAACTGCTCACTAATGAGCCAAATATATCTCTTTTATATGAAAACATGAGTTGCTCATGTAATACTGGGGAACATTTGAAGCACAAAAAAGTCCTAAAGACCTTCAGGTTTATCTGCCCTAGTTTAGGTTGCAAAGTTTCTTTTCTCTTGTACTTTTTCATATTTATCATAAAACATAAAAACCAAGGGAAGGTCGTAAAGATCCACAAAGCTGTACTTTCTGTCACAATTATTTTTGTACACAGTGCCATTTTTTTAGTCACTCACAAGGAAAAAAACTGTAAAATGAATTCATTTGTATACACATACGGTTTTAGAGTGATCACGACAAAAACTCAGAAAAAGACTGCACTCCATACAAAAATATTGCTAATTGCGCATCATTATTTACTCGTGATTTTGTGTAGTTTTGAATACATGCAGAATATGGGGAAAAACTATAACTTCTCTATAAGAAATGTGATTATTGGTTGAGGGGTGAGGACTCACAACTCAAGCAACAGCCACAATCCTTGTCAGGGGGAAATGCAAAAGTCACTTAATTAACCTGTACTTAACCCACTAGTAACTTGCCACAAAAGCAGGCAGGCTTAACTTAGAGGCACGGTATAAAGTATTTATGCAGCACACGAACAGTAATATAGTCAGGGCTTTAAGTGGGATGAAAAAACTGGGGGGGTCTCTCAAAGGGGCGTGGCCAGTGTAATTAGGGGCTTGCCTTTAAAACACACTAAAAATCTGTGTTTAGCATAGTGTGCCACTCGACTTGTATTTTGCTGTTTCTGTCAAGGCATCCAGATATATGATACAACAAGTAACATCATATCTCCAACAAGTAAGGACTATTGGCTTTGTCAATGGTTATTAACTGCATGAGATAAAAAAATAAGCAGCAACTATGGCTTGTTACATATAATATTGAAAAAGCTTCCAATTAAAGCCCTGGTGACCCTACAACAATGTTGCTGCTCTTTCCTTTCAGAAAGAGAAGGGAAATACAAAAAGAAAATGACTCTTTAAAGGATTTTCCTTCCACCACAACGCTCACCTGGCATGACGTCATGCCATAACTTCGCCACTAGTGAGAAGTGAGCAGTGTGAGCAGCGCACTTGGATGTGCCTGCTGTCTCGAAACAAGTCTCTATCGGGCTGTTTTGCGCCCTGGCACTTTTTTCCGGACTGCAGTGACAGCAGGCAGTGACAGCAAACTGATGCTGCTGTCACTGCAGTCGGATAAAAAACGGGCCGCCTGTGCCAGGGCTCAAAACAGAGCCCGATAGAGACACGTTTCGAGGCCCCCTTTAAAAAACTGCCGGTGCTCAGACCCCTTGAGACCCGGCCCACTTAAAGCCCTGAATATAGTGAAAAAGCAACACAAGAGAAATCCCAAACCAATTTAGAAAATTGATAAAATGATACCTAAACGAACAAAATCTAATCAGTAGGACTGGAGATATCGATGTAAAATTTTTGAAGTTAAAATAGCACAAAAGTTGCAAAGTGCCAACTGTGGGTATCTGTGCACTCTAGACCAGGGCACTCTAGACCAGGGCAACATCCTAAATTCAGGCCAATCGTGATGGAGTGTGGGTCAGGTACATGACCAAGTGCCACCCACTGGAAATTGCACCTTTTGTCTTTGAAGCAGGTCTGCACAGTGTTACTTTGTGAGGCTTCGTGCCGCTCTGTCTTGGTTGGTTCCAAGGAAGCTTTCAGCTATGCGGCAGGCTGTCAAATAAACAGATTCTGACAGAATAAGGCATCTCAGCGGGTAATCGGCAGACACAGCGATTCAGGTCCAACATTAAAAATCGTTGGCATGAACACCAGGTTGAGCCTAATTAGGAACTCAATTACGACAAAAATGAGTGCCATTTACTTGGGGAGGCATTATGTGTCATATAATATACTCTTCGAAGGTGAGAGTGTGTGGCAATTCTGCGTTAAACGTCATGCCGCTTTTGTGGCGCCGACTCCAGCCTTCACTCCCTGCTAGAGGACACAGAAGGATAAAGATAGAGAGACCGACTAACGCACCGTATCACAAAGCTAGCGCTGCGTGTAAATAAATTCACCCTCCCCAACTTATCTGTTTGGTTATAGACTTCTGTGTATAATGACAAAAACAAATCACCGTAGCACTGCAGTGCGCGCACCTGTGGCAGGAACAAAGCTCTCTCCTGCCACCTCGTGGCAAAACGTATATCTGCACATTGGTGGAACTTCACTTGCTGATGCTCGGTGGAAATCCGCAGTGCCGTACAAGCCGAAGGATTTGCCTTCTGTTTGTAATTTTGAAACACACCACCTTTTATTTTGCCTAAGAATAATTTCCTGCAAAATATGTAGGCATTCGGAAACAGGGCAATGCCGAGTGACATCAATTGTGGGAAAAAACAGAAATTGTAAATTCAATTAATTTCGTGGTCGAAGACAAAGAGAGCGGCCGGAATCGCAATGAAGGAATTCACAATCCACACTGAAGACTTGTGCGAAGTTTAAGAAAGTGAGTGTGGTATGAGCCATAATGCAAGTGGGGAAAATTGGACCCTTACACCCTCGAGTCTTGGTGCTATTGCACCTGCTGCACTAAACAGAGCTATTCCCTTGGTAGGGACTAAACGGACTGAACAGTGCGAGGGTGTGCACCTTTAGGGCCATCGAGAGCTTTAAAGTAGGAGGGTGTGAAGTTTGTCTTACGCAATGAAACTCTTGTATAGATCCCATTTACCGGTCTACCCATAGATGCCATAATATACTTATCCCCTGACTCAGCCCTCGCGCAATTATTCCACGCGAACATGCAATATGCCCTTGCAAGTCACAGCTGGTGCTGAACAAGGGTGTGCGTTTTATCTCAAGGTAACTTTAAAAGTGTTTTCTGTCTACTTCAAACTAGATGGAGTGTAGACACATTTTTTCTCGATACAAAATTGACACGAATGTCCAGATTTACAACGAAAACACACCCAGATACCTTTGAAAATAAAGAGCAGTAGTCATAACATGTGTGGCCATTATGAGAAGTTTGCGAGAGGAAATCTGTTGAACTGGAGAACTGTGGATGTGTAAATGCATCTGAAGCACATACTAGCCCGATGTAAGCGCAGTGCCAGGACAAGTGAGCAACCTGGGCGATTCGCAGCACAGGATAGTGGAGGGACCCTGTCATAACACACAGCAGCCAATAAAGTCTATGAGGCCGATCTGGACATCCTCTTGACATACAGAACCCAGGCGGTGGAAAATGCAAACGATTTCCTCTCACAAACCTCCTATAATTACTGCTCGTAGTTTACAAACGCACCTGACTGGATGGGATTATACATGGCTTTAATTACATGAACCAACATCTCGATCAATTCCATCCCCCCAAAAAACCAGATTATCCTACTCCCTGCATCACATAATATCCGACCACCAGGTGCTCCCTCTCGGGCACCTTGCTCTGGGGATGGTGGGTGGGGACCGCTTTCTCACCCATGTGGCTCTGGGCAGAGCATCCCAGTGGCGACTGCCAGCCGAGCTGCTTCCAGCAGCAAGGGAGGATAGGGGGCATTGGCGAGTGAGCAATTTGCCACATTTATCCAAAGCGGCAAGCAGGAGCAAAGAGACCTGTTTGCCACAGCGCAGTTCAGCCGCGGTCGGTAGTGGGAGTTCCTGCAGGGCGGTGACGTGGAGAGGGGGAGGGGCAGGGTAGGGGGTAGTAATGTATGGATTACGGAGTTTAACAGGTAAGTAAACATATAAATAAAACGAATTTCGTTGCATGCACTGCATCACCAAATGCGATGCAGTGCGCGCAACGAAATTCGTTCTATTTATTTATATGTTTACTTACCTGTTAAACTCCGTAATCCATGCATTACTACCCCCCACCCTGCGCCTCCCCCTCCCCACATCACCGCCCTGCAGCAACTCCTACTATAGACCACGGCTGGCGCAGTTCCTTATGTGGGGCAGGGTTTGGGTCACCTGAGTGCTTCTGGGATAGCACCCGACTCAACCTGGTCCGGGGTAAACAGCCCCGGAACCATGTATTGCCCCTGGCTCCCTGCCATATCCTCAGTTTTCCAGAGTGGGAGAGCATCTAGACTATAGCCAGGCAGTTGCTGATGTCCCATGGGCACTCACCATTCCATGGAAACACCCATGTCAATGACAATACCATGAGACAATCTCCTTTTTAGGTCGAGCTGGCGTTGGAGCGCGAAGCGCTCCCGCCAGCGAGTTCTATAGTCACCGTGCTAACTGGCAAGGGAGATAAAGCTGTGCACGAGCCGCTACTGGCCTGTGCACGAGCCGACTCAGGCCGGAACGCGCGGGAACGTCAAAGTGCACGTTCACGCGCGTCACGCTCCTGTCCTCCCGCGTCTCTTCTCAGGCGCGCTCCAGGCCGACTTGCGGTGTGCGTCACAGCGTGTTCCAGCGTTTCTGTGGCCGTAGGTAAGTGAGGGCCGGGGGGGGATTTGTTTTTTGCTTATTTGTTTGCTTGTTACCCAAAGCAAGCCAATGTGCAAGGGACCTATACAGGATTTCAAACCATGCAGACCCATTTTACTTTTAAGCAGGAGATGGCATGTTCATTTTTTCTCTTGATGAACCCTGCACCATGAGAAAACACTACTTCTGTAAGGCGGATCTTTCTGGCCGACCGCACACAGACCTGTAAAGAAGATGAACGGTTTCTTGATGGCATGTTCATTAGGGTGTCTTTTACATTGTTTTATTTTTATTTTCGCACGAATCAACCCAAGGATGCAAGTGCTTTTCTCCGCTTTTTCCTCTTGGCTGTACCATGTTAGGACGGGTTTCATGTGTATACCTGACTTTTATTTGACAAAGCAAAAGAGTTCCTAATTTGTAAAACCCAAGTAACTGTTTAGATCGGCTCATGGTAGCTGACCTGTTTTTTAAAAATATTTTATCTTGTTTGAAGTGTGTTTGAAATGCAATTCTTCCTCCTCTCATGTTTTCATCTTGTCCATTCAATAAGTCAATTCCTTTTTTATGGGACAATAAATGGTCTGTACATCTTCACTTTCATTTGATGACTTTTCGTCAGTGAATGGTAATGTATTCATGCTATGTCTGTGTAGTCTAATCTGCTTTACCAAGGTTTGCATTAGTAGGAAAATTGTAGTTTCAGTAAAACAAAATAGGAGTTTACTGCATTTTCACCATTCCTGATCTCCTGGCACAGTGTGTTAGCTACTATCCTCAAACTGCAGAATTATCGTAAACTGTGATTGGCTGCAAAGGGGTCTAAAGTATAATTCGGTGTTGTGTAGTAAAGTACAGTCAGCTATGCCTTGACCCAGGCAGACCTAGCTAATAAGAAAGTTTTAAATGTAGCGTGGGCAATTTGAGCATTTTCACCTTTTCTGCGTGGTAACCCCAAACCTTTTCTGGACCCTGTTTCGCTGGCTATATGATTCCATGTACTTTGCCACTGCAAACAGTAGTAAAGTGCATATGCTTCCCTCTCTAAATCATGTGCTATACATTAGAACTCCCTATATGGCCTCTTAACTGTGCTGTAAGTCCATTGGAAATGGCGCCTTAAGAGCACTATGGCATAGAAAGTTAAATATAATACGAAGACAGCAGTTTGCATTGAAATCACCTTATGTTACAAAAATTGAGGACTGCCAGGAGCACTGTGGTTCTGGCTGGGCTGCAGTTTAAATGCACTGCAGTGACACATGGCAGGGGAAAATGCCTTTGCTATGCCAGAAAATACAATTTTTTTTATATATTCACCCCTAAAAGTGTACCACATAACCTGTACAGGGTGCTTTTATTTAAAAATATGGGCATATTGGGGTGTGTGCACTACCAAATAGAACCCAAAAGTTATTTTGCTTTGTAGGCCTTGCCTGACCATTCCCCGATAGGTCTATGTGAGATTAAAAACCTTTCTTTTTCAGCTCCACTTAGAAAATTGCCTGCTTAGATTTTAAAATATCACTTAAAAGTGAAATCAGATTTTTGGTAACATAGGCAAAAAAGTAACTTTGCATAAATGTATTTAAGGCTGCCTGTGCCAGAACAGTCCAATCTGCCAACCAGACCTGCGACTCACACACCTCCAGAGCTGGAATACACGTCATTGGGACACTTCACGGCCCTACCTCGGAGGACAGTGGTTTTCTTTTGGGCCCAGGAAAGGCCAGTGGGTGTTAACTATTGACCACTTAGCAGGGATGATGTATCATGTAGTGGACAGGAACAGGTGACAAAAAAAGGCCTGCTTTAGCACTAGTGCACAGGCTAAAGCCGGCACCTCCACTACCAAATCCTTTGAACATTTCTGGACCAGAAAATACTCTTTCTGAGGAAGAAGAACTCGCTGGAAGAAGTATCCTGATTCTTGGCTCCTGCTTGAAGACAAGACCTCACATGAGGACTCAAGGACTGTTGAATCATGCTGGCACCCAGGGTCGGGAACTGCGTTCCAAGGTAGGATGTACAGTATTGTGTTACGCTTCACAAATGATGTTAAGTGAATCATTTATTTCTATACGTTTCGGGCCTTGTGGAATAAGTTCATGGGGCTTCCATTAATTCGGCTTCTGAAAAGTTAAGTACTCGCGCGCTGGGCTTGAGGGCAGTGTAAGCGCTCTGGGCCCATGAAAGCGCGTGAGGAGTGCACTGTTTTCCCTGCAGCGTGTGCAGTACTGCACTTCTCTCGTGGGTTCTGAGCAATGAGAGGGGAGAGCTGAGGTGGAAGAAGTGCTCTCCCTCTCCCTGGCGGCTGCAGTTCTAATGAGCCTGTCTTGTGTGCCTGCTGGCATGAGTGAAGAGTGGCTCTGTGGCAGCTGTCCTGCTTCCCTGAATTTGTGATGTCTCTCCCCCCCGTGGAGCCCAGGACGCGGGGCTTGCAGGGGGAGGGGTTCCGACCTACATGCTTTGTGCCTACATCAGTCACTACAGGGCCGGCCTCGCTTCTCCAGTAAGGGAGAGCCGGCAGCAACACGGAGGGCCACAGCCCAGAGAGGAGCCCTGCGGGCTAGGTGTGGTGACCA
The DNA here is from genome assembly GCF_964261635.1 of Lissotriton helveticus. Classification (NCBI taxonomy): domain Eukaryota; kingdom Metazoa; phylum Chordata; class Amphibia; order Caudata; family Salamandridae; genus Lissotriton; species Lissotriton helveticus. The sequence goes on from NC_136061.1 coordinate 1,289,004,838, forward strand.
GGGCTGAGGATAAAGGGTACGGAGATGCCCGCTCAGCCCCCGGTGCTTGTGAAGTGGGGCTGAGCTTCACAGCGTATGTAGCAGTTGCACCCCTGGGTTAAGGGTAACTACTCGGTGTGAGGGAACCTAGGGTGGTCCTCCCGGTGACGGGCATGTATGCCCTTTCGTCCGGATCCATACTTGAGGGTGCATCCCCTCAGTGGTGGCCACCTCTCCTAGGCCTTCTGCAGCTGCACCACACGTTCACGGGCAGCTGCATTGTTCTACTGTTACACTCACGGAGGAGCTACTCGTGCCTGTGGACGCCTGAATTGGAGGTTGCCAATCGGGATTGACTTCAACGGCTGCCCTGATCCCCATTGGAAACTTGCTGCAGTGTTTGAAGTTACCACCGGGTAGGAAACAGGAGCACCATATTTCTTGTATTAGAAGCACAGAGGCTGCTCCCTGACTGCTCTGCAAAGCTACCAAGGGGGGTGAGCAGGGGTTATCGTGCGTGTGTAACTCCCTTACCCCAACTAGAGTGGTGGGTTCTGCCCGGCTGAGATACATACCTTAGCGAGCACAGGATCGGGGTTTGGGCCTAGCAAAATGGTATTCTTATATGCAGAGATATAGTTCATATACCACAGTTAACAAATACAATTCAAACAACATAAAAACCCAACATATCAAAAACAAACTAAAAATCAATACAATTTACAAAACAAATTGCTTTAACTTCAACAAAGGCGAGACCTATTGCATTTCCAATGCTTGTTGTATTAGCAGTCGTAAGACCCCCGACTGTATTTCATCTTTACACACATAAAAAATTGTTGTCATAAAAAATGTGCACACTAACCACATTATTTACATCTTGTTTACAAGTGAGACCTAGCCTTAACAGAGACTTTTGTGCATGGGAGTCACCTACCCATGACTAGTCTGTTCCTGTCCAACCAACAAAAAACATAAACTGATCAAATCATGACAGGCTCTGTGACCCTTCATCTGAAACCTCCCCGGTCTAAACGATGGGTTCCTCCTTATGGGATGGCCCAACCTTCCCTCTCTCATACCAGCAGCTCTCCCGCCTCAGGTCCGGCTGCTCTTAGGGTACCTACCGCTGCCCCCCCCCCCTACACCCAAGTTCCTCATTCCCAAAGGGCCTGTGCTAGCTCACACCTACTGTGCCGGCACGGGTAGCTGATAGGTAAGGACTATGTGTCAGCAATCGTCTTGAATCCCCCATGCCTCTGCAACCTTTTGACGTTCTGCCAGCAACCCTTGGAGGATCCAGTGACACAGATGTTAATTTGGTTTACAAGGATGTCCTAAAGGGACCCGAAGTGTCCTCACCAATAGTTTCCTCACAGGCCAGCATAGATCACCTACAATCTTACAATCTGCCCCCCCATGCAGAGTGCACGTTGGCGAAGCCAGACAAGCACATTCTCAAAAAAACATTGTATTACCTTATTTGACAAGTGCACTCCATCCTGTAAGAAAAATCGCTCATCCTTGATGCCCCCATGAGGTATGGATGACAAACAAGTTGCCCTATACAATGTACCCACTGTCCGGTTCAATCATTTCACCGACTCATTGAGAGCCCTGACTGATTTTCCACCTCTCCAACTCAACCCAGGATAATATTAGATCACAAGTCACCATAAGTCTCTGGGCACTTCTTTGAAAGACAACACATTTCGAAGATAGTCAGTTAAAATAAATCCTTCCAACCTAGCTCTGGCAAATCATTGCCTCCTATGTTATATGACTATAATCCTTGGAAGCAGAAGCTTCTGGGGCAACAATCTGTCCAATGCAGTTCTCTAGTGGGCCAAGCATAGCCCCCCTTATCTGTGGAAAGTCAGCTTATCAGGCACGGCCCGTGCAGGGCGTTATACCGGGGCGGTGACGTCAGGCGGGGGAGGGTCAGGGTGAGGGGTTGTAAAATGCGGGATAAGGACCATTACAGGTAAGTACCGAAAAAAAAAAAAAATTGTTGCCCGCGCTGCATCACATTTGGCGATGCAGCGCAGGTAACACATTTTTTTTTTTTTTCGGTACTTACCTGTAATGGTCCATATCCCGCATTTTACAACCCCCCACTCTGACCCTCCCCCGCCTGACGTCACCGCCCCGGTATAACGCCCTGCACGGGCCGTGCCTGCAGCTTATATCTGGCTTTCTCTACTTGCGATGCATCACCTGCAGAATAAAAAAACCTTTGTGCCCCTCACGTAGGTGTAGCCCAACACCAGCACATTTGTGAGGGAAACTTCCTTTACAATGAAACTTTTACAAAGCAGTGTGTTGTAACTACAGTTAACGCTTATCTAACTCCCTGTTCTACCCATCTTCCCCCCCCTTCTCCTTATCGCATAGTTGGTACATTCCCCTGGACTGCCAGGCGCTCGCATTGGAATGTTGACAGAGCGAGCCGGCGTCCAGGTTGACAAGTTGACGGCATTCTATTGTGATTTACTAAAGACATAAGTTCTTTAAGAGAGTACAGAAGAGGGAGGAGAAAGTGAGCAATTATATAGCTGTGTTGAGAGGCTTGTCAGCCACATGGGAATTTGGTCAACTCACAGACTCTTTAATAAGAGACCAGTTGGTGAGGTGCACCAATGAAACCAAGATACAAGAGGAGTTACTGACCAAGAACCCCAATCTTGAGGAGGCAATAAACATAGCTAAGGGTTTAGAGCACACAGAACGATGCATGAAGGAAATGAAAGCTACCGAGGGCATAAACAGAGAGAGATCTGAAAGCAAAGTTAGTTCAGAGAGTGAAACGGTTTGTAAAGTAGGGGACAAGAGCAAAGAGGTTAATCGCAGCAAGCCCAGTTCCACGGTGTGTTACAAATGTGGTAGTCCAAATCATTTGGCAAATAACTGGAAGTGTCCTGCAAGGAATGTACAGTGCAGAAAGTGCAACAGGTGGGGGCATTATTCCAAAGTATGTAAAGCACCTGGCAGGGCAGTGCATGTCATTGAGGAGTCATCCCAGGAAGAGGAAAGGGAAAAATCATACATTTTTCAAGTGGGGGATGAGGAGGATAACAGTGATGAGGTCTACCCCAAATGTGATGTCTTACTTGACGGAGTGATGTTTAGTATGTATGCTGATTCGTGTTCCCCTTATACTTTAGTAGATAAGAAAGTGTTTGAAGATAAGTTTGCCAACCATCCTGTAAAATTGTTGCCACCAGACATTAGTCCCAAGGGGTACGACAAAGGGAAGATCTCCCTTGAGGGAATGGTGACCATGAGAATCTCATTTAAGGATAGACACACAGTAGGGAAGGTGTATGTATCCACGAGAGGCTCGACCCTATTGAGCTGGAAACATCAGAGGCAGTTAGGAATCATACTTGATCCAAACAACAAAGAGCAGGTGTTGTTAATTGACCAGGAAGGCATATCAGAGAATCTCACCAATGAGTTCAAGGAAGTGTTCAGTGACGGATTGGGGGTATTTAAGAACTACATGCACAAGATTGTGCTAAAGGAGGGGGCGGTGCCGGTGGTGCACAAGACCAGGTCTATACCTTTACGCATGAGAGAGCCCCTCCAGCAGGAACTTCAGAGGCTAGTCAAGGAGGGAGTCATCACAGAAATTGAGAGTTCAGCCTGGTTGGCCCCGATTGTCATCATGGCAAAAGATAAAGGGAACAGCATAAGACTTTGTGTGGACCTGAGGGACCTTAATGCGAATATCCTTGTGGACAGGTTCCCTCTTCCCAGGATAGGGGAAATGCTAAGCACGATCAGGGGTGCCAAGTATTTTAGCGTGCTGGACCTATCCTCTGCCTATTACCAAATCAAGCTTCACCCGGATTCCCAAATACTGACAGCGTTCACCACCCCATTTGGAAATTTTAAGTTTCAGAGAATGCCATTTGGATTGGCATCGGCAGCTGCTGCTTTCCAAAGAGTCATGCAACATGTGTTAAAAGACTGTAGGAACACTATCTGTTTCCAAGATGACATCCTGATTTTTGGAGGTGGCGAAGAAGAACACAATGAAATGGCTAGAAGAGTGTTGGAAAAGTTGAAAGAAGTGGGCTTCACCACGAAGCCTTCAAAATGCAAACTAGGAGTAAGTTCGGTGGATTACCTGGGACATACCCTATCTGAAGATGGCATCAAACCCAAACATGACTTAGTGAAGGCAGTGGAGGATGCTCCCATTCCCAAGAGTAAAGAGGACATTCTGTCTTTCCTAGGTCTTGCGGAATACATGGCTAAATTCATTAGGAATTTTGCAATGGTGTCGCAACCATTAAGAGACTTGATAAAGAAGGACAGTGTTTTTGAATGGGGAAAAGAACAGGATGCGTCCATGAAGTGCATAAAGAAGGCTATCATTGAAGCCCCGTATGTAGGGAAGTTTGATCCCAATGGTGCAACCATTATCTCTACGGACGCCAGCAACAGAGGCATAGGGGCAACATTGGCACAGAGAGAAGGCAACCAGATAAACGTGATAGCCTTCGCTTCAAGAACCCTCACAGCATCTGAGAAGAATTACTCCACCATAGAGAAAGAGGCTCTAGCTGTCTATTGGGCCATCTGTCACTACAAGTTTTTCATTTGGGGTATTCCTTTTGAAGTACAGACCGACCATAAACCTTTGGTCTCACTGTTCACCAAGAAGGACATGGAAAGCATGACGCCTAGGATAGCTAAATGGGCAGTGGGTCTACAAGCTTACAACTTCAGAGTATCCTATATACCTGGACAACAAAATAGAGTTGCTGACTTCCTATCAAGAGCACCTGCAGATGGAGAAGAGGTAGAGGAAATGAAGAGTGACTCAATCCTGGAAGTGCGTTTAGCGGCAGTGGAAAAGGCGTCATGGGAAACCCAGATGGAACATGATGATGTTATGAAGAAGGTTAAGAGTTATATACTATCTGGATGGCCCAAGAAATGCAAAGACATGGAGACAGAGATCCAGCCATATTGGAACGTGAGGGAGGATCTATCTGTGGAAGGTGACCTAATACTTAAATCAGGGAAAGTGGTCCCACCAGAAGCATTAAGAAGTAAAGTAGTGGAGCTGGCTCACGAGGGACATCTAGGCAGAAGTTTGTGCAAAGCCAGACTTCGTGCAGACTACTGGTTTCCTACCATGGACAGAGAAATGGAGGATAAGGTGCGTGACTGCTATGCATGCGCCCTGAGTGACAAATCCAAGATCACGAGGAGAGCACCGTTGTCACCAGTTGAAGTTCCGGAGGTGCCGTGGAGCAAGTTAGGCTTCGACATAGCGGGTCCTATCCATGGCAAAGGTCCTCAGGACAGGTACTTATTGGTCCTAGTAGACTACTTCTCAAGCTGGATAACCTGCAAGACCGTTCACAATGTGAGCACCAAAGTCATAGTTGATTTCTTGAAAGAGGTGTTCACCCTAGAAGGCATACCCTCGACACTGGTGACAGACAATGGCGTACAGCTAATCTCAGAAGAGATGAAGGATTTCCTCAAAGACTGTTCGGTGACCCATGTTCGCACGCTGCTGTATTGCCCCAAAGCAAACGGAAAGGTGGAAAGAGTAAACCGTATGTTGAAGGAGTGCATACAATTGGCCAACCAAGCGGGGGAGAACATTGAGGAAGCCATAAGGGACATGTTGTGGGCATACCACACCACGCCAAAATCTACTACAGGATGCACACCCTTTGAGTTGCTGAGGGGAAGAAAAGCTGGCACGAAACTCACACCCAGTTGGATTGGGAGAAAACAAACAAAGGAGACCGATCACAAGGAGATCAAGAGGAGAATTGAAAACAGTCAGCAGAAATACAAGGAATGGTATGATAAGAAATGGGGAGTGAAGGAGAGAGAAGTTCAGGAAGGACAAGGAGTTTATTTAAAGAAACCAGAGAGACTGTGGAGTGGTGGCAGCAAGTTCTATGCCCCCAAGACCATCCAGCAGCGAAACAGAAACTCTGTGGTTGTGGATGATGGTAGACTATGGAGTCATGATCGAGTGGTTCCAGCAGAGGTGGGAGAACCAAGGACAGTAATGAGAAGAGCAGGAGGTAAAGAAATCAGGGAAAACATCAGGCTAGACAGAAGGAGTGACAGGTGTAGGACCTCTCCCCAGTGGCACAAACAGTACATAATGAGATAGACACATACACTAAAGTCATAGGAGCACAGGAGTACTCATCCTTAGTTTCCCTGGTCCTCACTGTTAGTTCCCTTAAGGAGGATGATGTGTTGTAACTACAGTTAACGCTTATCTAACTCCCTGTTCTACCCATCTTCCCCCCCCTTCTCCTTATCGCATAGTTGGTACATTCCCCTGGACTGCCAGGCGCTCGCATTGGAATGTTGACAGAGCGAGCCGGCGTCCAGGTTGACAAGCTGACGGCATTCTATTGTGATTTACTTTAACTGAATAAATATATGCTGGAATAATACTCACGTGTTCCTCATCACTACACAGTGCTTTTACAACGCAGGTTTTACAACGAAAACCATTACAACGCATTGCGCTGGGGGGCGCTCTAGGATGGGGAATAGATTTAATTTACTATCCAACACCTCCCCTAGTGTCCACGGGGACTGGAGTTGTAATAGTAAATTAAACTATTCACTATCCAGCACCCCAAAGCGCTATGCGTTGTAAAGGCTTGCGTTGTAAAAACTGCGTTGTAACAGCATGCGTGGTAAAAGCATGCGTTGTAACGTCATACATCCCATTTGTGACACTTTGTGCTCCTGCGTTGACAGGAGGTAGTGAAGCATCCAGCAGCCAAATCACCTTAACATGCCGTCCACTTGTGTTGACAGGAGGAAGTAGCAGTAAGAAATGGAACTTTATTAACAGGACATTTACAACATGTTCAACCTCACGTAGTGCTTGGAAAGGCAGGTGGAAACCTGCCTTTCCTTTGCACTGCCTGATCAGCCAATCCCATGCTTTCTGCAGCAGTGGCTGCACCAATTTAAATATTAATGGGAATTATAGTCTGCAGGATCCCAACCTGCTGACACCAGAGCCCTGCTGAGCACCTTGGCAAATTGAAACCTTGTGAGTGGTATGCCATACTCATGTACCAAAAGAGGGCATACCGTCCCTTGTACCCGATGGACCATAAAGGCTTCCAGATTTCAGAGTGAACTGCCCTCATTCCCTGGGACACAGTGAAGCAGTATGTGTTCCCCTCTACCCATTTGGTCGGTCTTAGAATGGGTAATGGGGACCCCCATGGAGCCATTTGGCCATTGAATTTCCATTAGATGACGTCTATTACTCATGTCTTTTTTGTTGTTCACTACCAGCTCTCCCACATTTAATGCCCCAAAAAAGCCAGGGAGAAAGCTGCCCTAAAAATCTAATCTCATCTGGTGATCTGCACACACTGTCAATGATAGTTGTCAATTTCAATGTGCCTGGAGTCTTGCCAACACACCAATCGCTTCCAACCCTTCAGCGCTCTTTGAACCAGCAACGCTTTTGTAATATCCGTGTACCCCAGGATCTTTGCAAAAAGGGAAACTGCCACAGTATGTCGCTTGGCATAGGACATGTGGTACCCTTCCCTTTCAGGGCCTCTAGGAATGCGATTACAGACTTGGGCGAAAACCATTCTTGCATCGTATGACTTCTGCAAACCTGCAATATGTGTAATATGCCTCCTAATAGGCATGCCTCACCCTGGGCACTAAATTGGCTGCTACAAGGTCTGGTAGACTGGGGCCCCAAGCTGCCATAGCTGATTCAAGAACAGTGAAGGGAACTCCGCCGCTTCTGTGTGGTATTACCTGAAAGCCTGCATCTTAAAAAGAGACAAAGCATCTGCTGCATTGTTCAATACACAAGGCACAGCTTTTGATTTAAATTCAACATTAAGTTTCAAACTCAACAGTTTGATTTCCTTCAATAATCTCAAGATCCTCTTACACTTGGCCAGATGCTGATTAATGCATTCCCTCACTATTATGTTGTCTGACCAGAACAGCACTGATTGTGAAACTGCTCTGGCCCTATTGTGAAGGTCATCAAAATGGGAAAGAGTTCTAGGAAGCCAATGTTCACCAACAAACCAGATTCCACCCAGTCTTCTGGCCATCACTGTGCACACCAAGATGCTCCCAAAATGGCACCAAGGCCGGTGCTGCCTGCAGAGTCTGTGAACAGTAATAACTCTTAATTGGTAGTGGCAGCACTTGGCCATACCACTGCTTTATTTAAATCCTTCAAAAATGCTTCCCATATTCTCATATCCTGGCGGGCCTCACGTGACAACCTAGTATGATGGTGCCAGAATTTTGCACAAAATGCCACCAAAATTCATCCAAATTCCTAAAGCATGCTCTCTGAAAGTGCTCACCTTTCCCGAAAATGCCAACAAAAAGCACCCTAAAGTGCTTAATTCTGCCCCCAACAAATGCACATCAATCCAGGAAAATCCTAAAAATGGCAACAAAACACTCTGACAGTGCTCACCTTTGTACAAAAACTCCATCAAAGGCCCTCTAAAAGCACTTAATTAGCCAACAAAAGCACTCAAAAGGAGCTTAATTCTTCCCCAAATTCAACAGCACAAAATGCCACCCAAACCATTCAAAAAGCACCTAATTATCCAACACAAGTCCTCCAAACACTCATTGTGATTGAAATATATGGCAAACAGGCCTCGCCGCACTCTCCTTTACCTTGCAGCCCCCTCATACCCTCCAGAGCAGCCACTGAGAGTCTAAGTACCAACAAAAGGACTCTTGGGGTGGTGAAAAAGCTCTCTAAGCCGTAGGGGTCCCAGCATAGTATCACAGTGGGAGCTGCAAACTGAGCTGCTTTTATCGGTGAGGGAGGTTAAGGGGCATTGGCGGGTGAGCGATCAATTTGCTGTGTTTATCCACGGAGGCATGCAGGAGCAAGGAGACCTACTTGTAGCCAGTGCTTAACTTGTAAAATATTAAGTGCCAGGGCTCTGACCAGGAGGCCACTGCAGATTAAACCACCCATTGCCCCGGTCATCGCTTTCAAATCAACTACTGACCATCACTTTCGCATGTAAATGCAACAGTTCAGATTATTCTAGGTCCCCAAAGCTAAAGGAATGGCTGGGGAAGTAGGTATTAGTAATTTTTATGTCTATTGTTTTCCTAAACAACTGTTCTTCTGCTCATCTCTAAATTACACGAGCAGCGCCACCTTGTGGCAGACTGCTCTAAGTGTGGTGTTGACAATTAGGTGCTGGTGCCAAGCACCGGAAAACAATTAAGTGCCGGTGCTCAGCACCGGAAAGCTCTGGCTCAAATTAAGCACTGCTTGCAGCCGGTCGGCTCCAGACGTAGGGGCAATGATTGAGCTGCACAACCCCAGAAGCACTGCTTCCCGGACAGAGCCTGACATGGCATAATCAGCGCACTTGGCCTAAAACAGGACATGGAAAAACAGCCCAGGTACCACATTTGCCCCCCCAGTTCCCTGCCATATCATCAGCTTTCCCAAGTGGGAGAGGCTGTGGAACACTTCCTGTGAGGTCATGTGTTGTGATGCCATGTGCGATGTCACATTCTGTGATGTCACTGACGTCACATTTATACTGCCCAAATTGGAGATATATATATATAGATATATATATATACATATATATATATCTATATATATAAATCGCGATTTCTCTGCCTCTTGAATGACGGTGGGCTCCGGTGAGGTAGGGAACCTCCCAATATAACACCAACTTCCTTTGTGAATTTCTTTGCGGACAAAGAGTGAAAGAACCGAGCCCAAACTCCGTTTTTGCGTGTGAATAGGATTTATTGCATCATAAATCGGCAGTCCTGCCCCGACGCATTTCGGAGCCCAGCTCCTTGGTCACGGGTCATTATTTTGTTGTTACAATAAAGTATATATGAAAAAAACCTAAGTGTGGACATCACAGAAAATCAACATAAACATAGGACTACTGCACCACATCAGTAGGTAAGGAAACATGGGCGCCATTTTGTAGTATTACATTTCCTATTCCAAAGCATTAATTGTATCAGTCTCATATTGGTTAAATATGATGGCAATTCATAGTATGGAATTGATTTAAGCAAATATTATGACAAAATGTACATTAAACTTTGCATTTAGAATTCAATCTTTAGGAAAATTAACTTATTTCCAATTAATCAATTGGTGGTCAAAAGTAATACTATTGGATACATTTGTCAATTCTGCCCCAGTGGGCTACTTAAATAACCATGTATACTTAGCAACAGAATAAGAAATATTTTGTACAATTCTGCCCCAGTGGGCTGTTGTATATGGCAATACTGGCTTCCTCAATAGTGTCCCTTTTACAGATGCTGATGTCTCCGTCTCCTATGATAAAATATACATATACGTAAAGTGAGTTCATAGTTTTTTAAAATTATTCATACTCAACAAATAACATCAATACAGGCTACTTTGGTTCCTACAGCAGTTGACACGTTTATCCTAGATGGACCGCAAGCTCTTCGTCCTTATTCAGTCCTATAGGAAACATTGTTTGATATTTAATGATCATTTTTGATTCCCTGCGTCTAAGTTCTTTCAGGCGATTCCCCCCTCTTTTGTGCTCAAACCACTTCTTGAGTTTTAGTTTACGTGTGAAGTGGAAGAGATCTATTCTCCCACCAGTGTAGTCAAATTTGCTAGTCGGGCAGAAAGTTAGCCCCAAAGAAAGTACATTTATCTGTGTATCAGTAAGTATAATGTCTGATAAATTTACCACAGTCAGCTCCTCCATTATTCCTTTGCTGCTTTTCCTCTCGTCATCATTCCCACGGACGGATTCGGATTCCATTGCTTTCCTGCGCCTCGACTTTTTCCTCCTCTGGCGCCTCGACCACGTCCTTTGTTTGCTTGGGGTCCTGGACTTCCAGGGTTTTGACCTTGTCTGGCCAGTGCCATTAGGTCGAACTCCTTTAAAATTTTAGATTTTACTCCTGCTTGCCCACTTGTGCTTGCCTCATCTTCCACCCGACTGCTTGATGTGGTTTGATTACTCACTACCTGTGACACCGGGTTTTCTTGCTCCACAGTTTGTACTGTACTGTTGTAGCAGTTTCAACCATATTGCCTGAGCCGCCATGTTTTGCTCCTCTTAGTTGATCAAACTTTTTACCAAAAGTAAATATTTGTCCCAATTTATAATCTTGTTGGTCTCTGTAGAATTTTCTCTGTTTCTTTAACTTAATTTCATCCTCTGCTTTCTGTAAGACGCAGAGAATCAAAAATGATCATTAAATATCAAACAAAGTTTCCTATAGGACTGAATAAGGACGAAGAGCTTGCGGTCCATCTAGGATAAACGTGTCAACTGCTGTATGAACCGAAGTAGCCTGTAATGATTTTATTTGTTGAGTATGAATAATTTTTAAAAACTATGAACTCACTTTACGTATATGTATATTTTATCATAGGAGACGGAGACACCAGCATCTGTAAAATGGACACTATTGAGGAAGCCAGTATTGCCATATACAACAGCCCACTGGGGCAGAATTGTAAAAAATATTTCTTATTCTGTTGCTAAGTATACATGGTTATTTAAGTAGCCCACTGGGGCAGAATTGACAAATGTATTCAATAGTAATACTTTTGACCACCAATTGATTAATTGGAAATAGGTTAATTTTCCTAAAGATTGAATTCTAAATGCAAAGTTTAATTTACATTGGTCATATTATTTGCCTAAATCAATTCCATACTATGAATTGCCATCATATTTAACCAATATGAGACTGATACAATTAATGCTTTGGAATAGGAAATGTAATACTACAAAATGGTGCCCATGTTTCCTTACCTACTGATGTGGTGCAGTAGTCCTATGTTTATGTTGATTTTCTGTGATGTCCACACTTAGGTTTTTTTCATATATACTTTATTGTAACAACAAAATAATGACCCGTGACCAAGGAGCTGGGCTCCGAAACGCGTCGGGGCAGGACTGCCGATTTATGATGCAATAAATCCTATTCACACGCAAAAACGGAGTTTGGGCTTGGTTCTTTCGCTCTTTGTCCGCAAAGAAATTCACGAAGGAAGTTGGTGTTATATATATATATATATATATATATATATATATATACATACAAAAACATCCACAACTCTTGCTCCGGCATGCTCACTTGTTGACGTTTTGGCAACCAAAACCCTTGTGCACAATCAAAACAAATATACTCCAAACTCTGAGGGTACAAGTAAAAGATATTTTTTTTTAACTTGGGGAAAAACAACGTTGACGCGTTTCAACTTTTCGGTCTTTCTCATGGCTAATGATAGTCCATTCTCCATGTCTTTAAGTGTTCCTAAAACATAAAAAAGTCACTGGGGTATTTCCTCTTACAGGGCTCATTCAACCCTATGTAGTGTGGAATCACTGGTCTGATCCTCAGAATCACAAAGGGCCTGAGAGGTCAGATCAATGTGCCCTCAAATCCAGTAGGGTGTCATGCTTTATTACAGGGTGCTCCTCATCATGCTGGTGCTGCAATGCCTGATAGGTCTGGGGGCTCTTTATCAGAGATCTTTTTGATCCTTAGGCGTCATGAGATGCATGCATGTGAGGGATCATAAAAATAGGGTGGTGAAGAAAAGATGTGGTTAAAAGAGTCTAAGGGGTTGCATGGCTTGACCGCGAGAAAGGATGGCCGCGCCATATCCGAGCTCTGCTAGTCAAGGGACACAAAACCCAACATCCGTCATATATCTGGCCCCCACAATACACAGTGCTGCTTGCAAAAGTATCGTAAAGCATGGCAGGAGAGTTGAAAGTCGACTTGTGTGGGAAAACAAGGTTTAGACGATGAAACCTTCCACTACATCGAGACTGAGAACAGAGAGTCCTGCCCGAGCTCGGCAGAGGAAAGCAGTAAGCGTCGAAAAAGCAAATGCGGCTCATTGGACTGAAGGTCGGTCAGTGACATAATCCCTGGGGCCTCTCCTTCGCCCCTGGAGGCTAGATGAGACAGAAGCTGAGGTGAGCGAGCTGGGGCCCAAACAACGGGTGTCGAAAGCAACAGAGTGCTACGCATGGGCAAGAGACTGAGGGAAGACAAGCCAAGGAGGCCCGCCCTGAAATAGCAAAGCCGGGCTGCGACGAGCGGTGGCCAATTAACTAGGCCCCAGCGATGGCAGAGACGGCGGTCCTGAGGTGGTAGAGAGTACCATAATATGACTGCACATTAAGTGGGACCAAGCATATGGTGGTATATTGGTATTGTGATAACAAGAGCCCACCGCTAAGGGGGGAAGTGCAGCGTGCAAATAACAGAAAGGAGAGAGACTATGCATGGCAGTGTCCCCCCATGCCTAACAACTGATGGGGGGTTGAGTGAGCCCATCGGAGGGCACACAACGCCATACATATCCTGAGAGTGAAGAACGCATCTCAGAGTAAAGTTGCATGAGGTGCATAGCAAAACCTACAGGAGCATTGAGTAGGGGGGACACAACAGAGAAAGGACTTGAGTGGTGGAACAGGGTAGGAGACACCCCAAAGCTTAACCGAGCACGTAATTGGAAACCCCAGATGTGTGGGTCCCCCCAAACCATTAAAATGGACAACTATACCCAAAAACCTTGCAGTGTCGCAGACTGAAGAAACGGCGGGGCCCATACTCAGTGCAATCATGGCGGCTATCCAAGACCTAAAGGGCACGCTGGAGTCCAAAATAAATGCGGTGCAAATTGAAAAAAACCTGATAAGAGCGGATCTGGCCAAACTTTCAGAGAAGGTAAACACAGCAGAGACAAATATCACTCAGCCCCATTCGACCACCAAGCGCCATGAGGCCTACGTACAGATGCTCACCCAGAAGGCTACAGAATTGGCAGCAAAGCTGGAAGACCAAGAGGGTAGAGCAAGGAGAAACAGAATTAGGGTAGTGGGGGTCCCAGAGGCATCAGAAGGGGGGCTGGTAAAGCTCTTCCTGGAGGACCTCATCATGAAAGTCCTGAAGCCCACAAGACTCTCTAATTTGTTCTCGATAGAAAGGGCGCATTGTGCACCAATAACACCGCCTAGACCGGGGACTCCTCCAAGGACAATTATTATGAAAGTTTTTAATTACAGAGACCGTGACATAATTCTTCAAGCTGCCAGAGCCATGGGTGATGCTAGATTTGAAAATGGCCAGATTCGCTTTTTCCCAGACTTCACTTCACAGCTGCAGCAACAGCGAAGGAGCTTTAAGGTGGTAAAGCAGGAGCTAAGAGTTTGTGAACTGAAATACATGATGATGTTCCCAGCAAAGCTACGAGTAACTGCAAAAGGCAAGACATGACAGTTTTCAACTCTAGAGGAGGCCTGGGAATGGCTGGAGGGCTGGTGGTCAGGAACCAGAGCAAAAGACAAAGACAGGACATATGGACAAGGACGGCAGACACAAGGAAACCACACAACGAGCCAAGAGCAGAACTCCAGCAATGGGATCGAAGAGTTAGTGCCCAGAACAAGTGGGAGAGAAAAGGAGTGAGAAGATTAAACAAAAGTAAGGTAAAACGGGCTCGACCCCAGAGACTGCCATGTGTGTAGAGCAATTGGGAAAACTGCCTGGATTCCAATTGGACAATAGTAGAGACACGCAACAAAAATAATTACTTGAAAAAATACTGCTTGAAGGGGGGTATAAAACATGAGGGTGTTGTGAAGGGTTTGTCCTGAGGACACAGATTCTTGATGCTGTTTTCCTCCCTGTGGTAGTTCCACGGGGTGCGGCCGAGCAACCAGAGTTCTAATTGTTTAATGTACAGGCACTCTGCGGGTTGGAAAGTTGGGGGTGGCACAACCTTAGTAGCAGGGTAGCAGCGTGGGGGTGGTAACAGGAGTTGGGGATTCTGTATTAGTTCATATCAGAATTGCATCAAAGAAGTTTAAAGCTCAGGGTGGTACCAGGCTTAGCACAGGAATGCATTACAGTGGGAGAAGGTATGGGCTTGCTCCACCATACAAGAGATCAGCACAGAGACTGTATCACCAATGGCGTATTGTATGGCTTCAATGAGCCCCTGGAGAGTGTGGTCATGGAACGTAAATGGTCTGAACGGTAAATTAATAGGCTCCTTAGTCATGCAATAAATCAAGCAGCACTTGCCGGACATTGTCCTGTTGCAAGAAAGGCACCCAAAGGGCAATCAATGTAAAGCCTTAAATAGATTTGGATATACACTATTGGCACATGCAGGGTATACCACAGGCTCCAGGGGAGTGGGGGTGCTCCTCAGAAAATGGCTCCCATTTATTCAGGGGAGGGTGAGGGAGGACACTCTTGGAAGATATGTAGCGATTAGCGGGACATGGGAAGGGAAAAGGCTAAATCTCTGTTCGGTCTATGTTTCCACAGGTCGTCAGGCCACCACGCTAGAAACGGTGGGCCCTGGCTGCTAGGGCTCCCATAGGGGCGTCTAATTGTAGGAGGAGACATGAACAACATCATAGATGTAGCTATGAATGTTGCCTGGCAGGTGGGAATGGGCAGAAGAGTAGGCCATCTGGGGAGCTTCCTCCAGGCGATGGGACTGGGTGATATATGGCAACACCAACACTCCTATGAGAAACAATATACACGTCTGGCAGCCGTGAGTGGGAGCCTTTCAAGACTAGACTATATGATAACACAACTCGCAGGATTGGGAGGATTTGTAGAGGCAATGCATAAGGCAAGTTAGATCACTCCTCAGTAGAAGTGGGTCTTATTGGCCCCAAGGGAGACTATATACTACCACCACAGATAGACCCATGGCTATTCAAAGATGAAGAATTCAGGGAAGACCCTATGAAAGGTACAGACCTATTCTTTGTTGAAAACGTAGGTTCCGTAGACTCTAAAGTGATATTATGGGAGGCTTTCAAAACGGTGCTCCGGGGGAGGATCCAGGCATGGGCAGGGTCCGACAGGCAAGAGAAATCTCTTAGGGGTCAAACCCTAGAAGGCAAAATAACGGTAATGGAATCCCAGGTAGTAAAGGGAGGGCAGGTCTCGATAGTTGGGCAACACCGCCTGCAGCTCCGCCAAAAAGAACTAAGAGACCTACTGGAGGAAAGCGCTAAAGTTCAGGCATTAGCCACACAACACAGATTATATGACGTAGGGGATTAGGCAAACAAACTGCTGGCCAGGTTAGACAAGTGAAGGGTGGAGGCTAGATGGGTACCAGGCCTGATAGACCAAAAGGGACATAACCTTGTCACGGGGAAAGATGTAGTGGAGGGATTTGCAATGTATTATGAGCAGGTATATGCCTCCTCCTGAAAACTGAGCAAGACTGAAGTGACTTCCTGCAAGATATTAAGCTCCTGTGGCTGTCAGAGGAGGACAAAGATATGTTGGAGGAGGATGGAAAAGTTGAAGAAATTAAAGCAGCTACCCTCTTGCTGCAGTTGGGCAAAGCAGCGGGCCTAATGGACTCCCAGTTGAGATATGTAAATGCCTGCTGGAGAGCACGGCGGACCACCTATTTTCAATGTTAGAAGAGGCCAAAACAGAAGGAAGACTCCCCATAGATCAGTGGATAGCAATAGAAATTGTAATCCCAAAAGAGGATAAACCACATACAGAGTGTGGTACATACAGACCTATCTCCCGGCTTGGCGAAACTTCTAGCCATGCGGCTGGGCAAGGTGTTCACCTCACTGGTGCACTCAGACCATTTGGGGTTCATGCACCATACAGGGACCAGATGTAACTTGCATAGATTATTTGGGGTATTAGATTTCACAGAGGCAACACTGGACGAACAATCAGTGCTCCTATTCCTGGATGCCAGAATGGCATTCGATAGTGTGGAATGGAGCTATCTTTTTACAGTGCTACGAAAATTAGGAGTGGGACCAGCATACATAAGGTGGGTGAGATTACTCTATAAAAACCCACGTTTGAGTTAACGCCATGGTGTCAAGAGTGTTCTTGCTCCAATAGGGCACAAGACAGGGATGCCCCCTGTCCCCTCTGCTGTTTGCCCTGGCCCTACAGCCCCTGGCAGTGTGGATATGCCAAGACCCCTTGATATGGGGGATACCTATTGGAGAGGAATGGGAGGAACTCATTTCCTTATAAGCTGACAATGTCCTGCTGTACGTGACAAGGCCACGCCAGTCGATTGACAGGATACTACAGGTTTTTAGGATATATGGGGAATACTCAGGATATCAAATTAACTGGAATGAATCACTGTTTTACCCTCTGGCAGGGGGTGTCCCAGAGTTGACATCCAGATGTATGGTCCCGGTTGAGACAAAAGGGTTCAAATATTTAGGAATATATGTAACAAGAGATATACAGGAATTCTATTGCCGTAATCTTGGTACACCACTAGATAGATTAACCGTGGGCGCCAAGCATATGCTGACCCTGATGGGACGAGCAGCATTGTTTAAAATGATTACTCTCCCTCGGCTGTTATACGCACTACAGAATATACCATATGAGGTGCCCCAGCTGTACTTCCAAAGGGTGGAAGCTGAACTGCAAACAATGCTGTGGGGTGGGAGGGTACCCCGGATAGCGCTCCACAAACTGCAAAGACGGGTCTATGACGGAGGACTGGCAATTCCAGATGTCCACAGCTACTACTGGACAGCCCAACTAGTGACTGTAAATGGATGGATGTTTGCAAAATGGTCGGAACTGACCTATAGTGTAGATAGCTCAACCATGGGTAAGGGAAGACCCAGGTCGCTACTATACACTAAACGATTGGCGAGCATTGCACTGCACCACATGTAACAGTAGCATTGGCTTGGTGGGCAGCCACAAAATTCCTAGGGTGGGAGAGTAAGCTGACCGGGATGACCCACTCTGGGTACGTGCCGGGCTAAGATCTGTGAACAAATTGAAGGGTTTTACAAAATGGGAACTTCTGGGCATTAAAACGCTTGGGGATGTATAGAGGGGACAAGCCTACATCACATTTGCAGCCCTGCAATCAGAATACGAAATGGGTAAAGGGGAGTGGTTGCGATACAGACAGCTAGGGCATGCTATATGCACTCATATCAAAGAAGGGGAGACGCTGGTAGAAACTGCGCCCTTAGAGGATAGAATAGTGACCGAACCCCTGCTGGAAAAGGCCATTTCTCTGATATACAAAAGAATAATTAACAATGCTCCTAAGACGCTGAACTCACTGAGTGCAACCTGGGAGGGGGAAATTGGTCCGCTTGAAGACGAAGAATGGATGGAAGCTTTACAAGGCCCTAGGGAGGTGGCGATTAGTGTGCGATTTAAATGAATACAGTTGAAGGTCCTCCACCAAGTATACTACCCCAGAACAACACTATACCGTATGAAGAGATGTGAAGATGCGAAGTGTCAGAGAAGGTGTGGAATGGAGGGAACCTTCTACCATCTCATCTGGGACTGCTCAAGGTTGCAAGTGTTTTGGAGCAAAGTGGGGGAGGTCCTAACAGCGGTTACAGGAGCAGAGTTACACCTGACACCGAAATCGGTGCTACTTATAATTGACGGAGAAGAAGACTGGCCTAGATACACAAGACTATGGAAGACATTAGCACTGGGGGTATCAAAGTGAAATGTAGCAAGGAAATGGGGAGTGGTAGAAATGCCAACAATAAAAGAATGAAAAACTGACTTAGATTGGTGCAGACAGGCCGACCACACAATGTATAAGTGCAAGGGGTGCCCGAAAAGTGGGAAAAGATATTGAGTGCCTGGCAAATTTACAGAGGCCTATAAGGGGGGTGGGAGATGGACAGTGTAGGCAGAGAATGTGTTGCCATTGCAAAGTTAACTGTGTCCATGTGTTTGTAAGACATACTGTAATGCGATGTAACTATCTCCTGAAGGTAATACTGGCTCAGCTGATGTTAATAAAAAGAATAAAATAAAAAAAAGAGTCTAAGGTAGACTAGTAATTTATTAATTATTAAAGTGATGGGCCCTTGACACAGTAAAAACAAAGGTGTTATCTTGGGCTCACAATGGGCCTTAATAGCTACTAAGTAGGAAATGTGATAGGGTCTACATGTTTCATGCCCTGTTTGTCTGGAGGTTAAATTGGAATTTCACCAGGACCTAGTAATGAATCCTACCCTACGTGTAATAATGTGCAGGCCCTTGCAATAATCAAGGGTGCCCGCTTGAATATACTATACTGCACCTGTGTTGATGCAGTGGGGTAAATTCCACCTAAGAAAAGATAAAAAGGAATATGGGTGAATAACAAGAAGGAGTACCTTCAGATTTGAGTAACCTTGGCACATAGTAAATGTAATGGTCCTTATGATGTAGACCTTCCTTAATCGCATATGTGTTCCGTTGACACAATTTTTATATCAGGACAAGGCAAGCATCAAAAGGTAGAGTGTAAGTATATGTATTTTTTTTGTAAGAAACAGTATATATAACTTTTAGAAAAACACACAAACAAGTGCACATTATTCTGCCTATTATATTACTTTGTACTCAACGCACTAGTGAGGGAAACTGTGTAACAATTATGTATATCATTGTGTACTTATAATAAGCATAAAAAGTCTCTATCTCCAGACCTTATCAGAAGCTCTGGATAGAAGTACCACTTAGGTCTGGCAGAGGTCTGCAAAAGAACTGCGGAGAGAACTGATGTAAACCAGACATCATTGTGAGTCATCACAAGACAAACAATTGAAGAATACAGAGGTACTGCACAATTTCCAGGTGAAGAGTTCCACATATGATATAGCGTATCATGTAGTTTAACACTTACGTGATCTTAGTGATCTCTGTCAGCCTGTAGGTATTCGCTGGCGGGGATGGAAAGGAGGGTAAGGCTGCCACTTGTGGTTAGCAAGATAAGACGCACCTGTGAGGGTTACGTAATGGACGGACTGGACGGACATACTTCGGAGTTACCGAGCAGGTTTTATGTGAGCCATGAAGATAACGTAAGTGTTAAACTACATGATTCCGTATATCATATGTGGAACACTACACCTGGAAATTGAACGTGCCCCTTCCCTTTAAAATACAGTGGACACTGGGTATAGGGTCCCCAGGGCTAAAAACAACCTGGGGAGGGGACCGTGCACCCCTCTCCACTTAAAAATAACTTTGGACCCCGGGCCTGAAAAGGGCCTGGGAAGGGGTCCCCATCCCATTACAAAATACTAAGGACCCCAGGTTTTGGGGTCCCCAGGCCTAAAAACAGCCTGGGGTCGAGGGCACATGTCTAACCTTCCCAATAAATGTAAATGTGTGATGTCACCCCAGGCCCTGGCCCAACCAGCGGGGTTTGAAAACAGAAGAGGGGGAGCCCACACTTCTATTTTTTTTAAATCATTTTGCTGTGGATTTGCTGACCCTCTGCAAATTTAACACCTTGGCTGCTTGACAGATCCTTCTCCTGTGCTGGGCCATAATGTAAATGGGTGTGGTCATGACGAGCTCAGTTCGTCATGAGCACCCTAGAGGTATACCTCATGACGAGCTGAGCTCGTCATGAGCATCGAAGGGGTTAAGGCAAAATAAAAAATAAAAAAATGTGGCCCCAGGGGGCCCTATGGAACCCCACCAACAGGCCTAGAAGGCCAGGTTATCTCTACCCTGCCCCCTTATTTCTGTTTTTGTTGATTTCTTTTAGGACTCAGGATGGCTGCCACCACTTCCTTGTTGATGTGGTGGCAGCCAATCAGATCCCAGCAGGAGATCTGTTGGATCATGCAAGTACTGTGTCCCTAGCTATGCAATGATTTTGAGCATTATTTCTCAAAAACTACTGAATGGAATTACACCAAATTATAAAAACCACTCCTTCTCAACCCAGATCTATCTTTCTATCAAATTTGGGGTAAATAAATTCAGCGTTTTGGTCTGTAGCCGTGTCAAATGTTCCTCTGGAAAAGTGAATGGGGAACATGTTTTGGAACCCATATTTTCTCAGAACTCACTTGACGGAACAGTCCAAACCTTTCCAAATGCAAACGAACAGAACCAAAGGTATTAGCAACAAAAAAAGGCATCTTCTATGGAAATATACTAGCTATAACTACCCAGTGGCGACCGTCCTTGGATAATATGTATTACTGTCGTTGTCAAGACAACATTTACTGATGTCTGCTCAGGCTGCTTGCCCCAACCCTACTAGCTCATATTGTACTTCAAATATCAAGTATTTTCTTTCAGTAAAATATACCATCTGTTAGTTCTTTTTTGATGGTCAAGTACGTTCTGGGGAACCAAAAGCAGCCCCAGCTACAATGCTCAAAACTGACTGCCCCCTTGCCTTGCTTAAGCTAGGGTCTTTTTGAGACATTGCAACTTACCTACAAGATTTAAATTCAGTTTTTAGTTATGTCTAGGGTACCCACTTATTAAAGGAAATTTCCCTGGGTTTACACTCAGACATTTTTAGTTCGAGCCTAGAGTTAGCACATATGCACTGCACTGCAAGACTTCCTGTATTCCTTCTTTGGAGACTGAACAACACCCACACATGCCCACCACTTTTTTATTGGGTGCTTCGTCTGCCTTTACAAATTTCATTGCTCTCATTGGTAAATAGTGTACATTTGTCTTGCCTTGTGGTTGTGTTGTTCCTGCCCTGGCTACTGGCCCTGCTACATGGATCCTTTCATTAGTAGCTATATGTTTTGCTTAAGAGCACTACTTTTTCTTTAGCCCTCGCCTTGCTGCTTGCCAGCGCAAAACTCTGCATTCAGTTCACTTAATCTCCTAGCCACCCACAACATCCCCCATCTAGGGTGACCAACCGTCCGTAAATTTCACGGACCGTCCGTCATTTTAGTATGATGTCCACAAGTTGTCCGTAATTTGGGGATCCCAAATTACGGACGCCTTACAGACATCATACTAAAATCGAAATGGGAAATCTCAGTAAGGAATGCTGTTTCACTGCGAGAGGCCCATGAGTTTAAAAGATTTCACTCGGGGCCTCTCGCACTTAACTTTTAAACGGACCTGGTGCAGACTGTGGACTGGCCCATTGTCATTCTGAGACTGAAGCTGATTAGCACTTTAGAATGACAATGGGCCCAATTGTAGTGACAGCATGTGGGGTGCGGACTCCTGCATGGGACTAGGGCAAAGCATTCTGCTTTTGTCTGGCCGCCGTGCTGGAGAAAATACAAATAAAATAACTAACACCATTTTCACTATACATTTAAAAGACAGATTTCAACATACAAATAAAAAAATACTATTTATTAATGTTTATTGTTACTAGCAAAAATCTTGATTTCAGAAAGGGCCCGATGTTGCTTTGCAAAGTTGCGCGAATACTGAAAAACTGTGAAGTGCACGATTGGCTCAACCTTATGTAAACTTATTTTGACTTGTATTTATTTTGGTTGTCTATTTACTTACTTACATGTTATTGTGCCACCTCCTCTGATATGTCTGTAAAACTTATGTTTTGTCCCAAATTTTTGTCCTGAATTTTGACCTTCTGTCCTGAATTTTTGTCCTGAATTTTAACCCTTTGTCCTGAAATTTTACACTGACCGTCCTTAATTTGCACCACACCAGTTGGTAACCCTACTCCCATCCCTCACAGCTTCTTTTCTTAGCTCTTTGCTCACCAGCACACCGTGATGCTTTCAGTTCACTGAATCTCTTTGTGCATCCCACCACCCTACAATACCTCCCACACCTCACAGCTTCTTTTCTTAGCCCTCTGCTCGCCGGCGCACGGAGCTGCTTTCTGTCCACTGAATCTCCTCATGCCTCCCACCCCCACAACTCCTCCCACCTCTTGAGCTTCCTCCAATCTAATCCAACAAATAAAACCTCCCTGACGCTCATGCTGCTTTTGCCTCAGCTGAGCTACATACAGTGCTTTAAATGGGCCGGTACTCACCGGTACGGAGTACCGGCACTTCTTAGATTTGTCACTCTGAGTACCGGCACTTCTCTTCTGCCAGAGGAGAGTACCAGTACTCATGAAAAGGGAGATCACTGGCTGAGTGTGCGAATGAGAAGGTGGGGACGTTTCTGTCAGCCAAGGCGCCACTTCTGTAGCCCCCATCCGAGCCCCTGCTGAGCTAATCGGCAGGGCTCACTTGAATAATGAGGTGCTCACGGTCACGCTGTGCTAGACAAAGCAGGGTGGAGATTCATTTTACCTGCTAGTGTGCGCGTGTGATTTTAAAAGCGCAGCACTTCAGGTAGTGAAAAGTACTTTAAACATATACATTTTAGCAGTGGCAAGGGCGGCGGATTCTCACACTTCCTGTACTTTCTGGATCAGAGGGTTAATGCCCAGACAATGCGATGGAAGAGGCTCTTTGAGAGCTAATCTAACAGCGTTCTGCACTGAGAAACCCACCTTCCTATAAGAAAAAATGTCTCATTTACCCAGTGTGCGTGCATTTGTATGACTGTTTTTTTAAGAAAAACGCGCGAGAGAGAGAGAGAGAATCAAGGCATGCTCAGGAGGTATTTTAAAGAAAATGGGTGGCACGTTGTGTGTACATGTCTATGGTGACAAAGGTTCATGAATAACGTAGTAGGGAATGTTGGTGGGTGAGTGAGTGGGTGGGTGAGTGAGTGGATGGATGAGTGAGCTAGGGTGGATGTATTGATGGCTGGATGAGTGAATGGATGGATGAGTGAATGGATGTATGGGTGAAAGAGGGTGGATGATTGGATAAAAGGGCGGATGATGGATGTGTAAGTGAAAGATTGGATGGATGGATGGATGGATGGATGAATGGAAGTGAGGAAGGATGGATGAAAGGGTGGATGATGGATGAGTGAAAGGAGGTATTGAGTGGATGGTATAAAGGAGTGAAAGGGTTGATGGATAGATGAGCAAAAGGATTGATGGATGAGTGAAAGGGTGGATAAAGAGATGGATGAGTGAAAGGATGAATGGATAGGTTTAAGGATGGATGAATAGGTTTGGATATGAAGGGTGGACAGACAGAATGGTGAAAAACTGAATTATGGATGAAAAACCGAATAGACGACAGATTGTAAAGGGTAAATGGTGGACATCAGCAGGTAAATGGTAGGATGAAAGGATGACTGGATAGATCGATGGAAGAGACAAGAGATATCTGGGGAGGGTCATGATGATTTGCTTCATTTGCTAGTTGCCATAAGAGCTTTGGTTTGATGTGGGGTTATTTTCAGTTTCTTCCTACTCACGTGCTCAAAAATATATAGTATTGTGCCAAACATCATCAATTAACAGTATGGCATTAAGAAGGTGCAACTATTGCAAAAAAAGGAAAAGTTAACATTTTATCGCATTTCTCTTTCATTTTGTATAATGAGTTAACCTGCTTTGTTTATATAAACACATTTATCATGTGTTTTGGTGTGTGCTGTAACTATTATGTAAGTTGTTAATTATCATTATGTCTTGCCCTTAGCCCCGCCCCTAGCTCCGCCCCACCCCGCCCACTCACTACAACTCTAGCTTATTTTAATGAGTACCTGCACTTATTTTTTCCCATTTAAAGCACTGGCTACATAGCTAACGGAAAACGGAGGTGCGTATACTTGATGCACGTTTAGTGAGTGATTTAACACTTTTGTGTGGCCATATACAAAGAGTGGACACTTCAAGGAAAGAGGTGGGAGAATGTGCACTTTGTTTTAGGAAGAACGAAAGGTGTTTCCCAAAGAGTTACAGAGCAGGCAGGCAATTTGAGTACAGGCAGGCAATGGACTGACTTATCAGTGTTTGATGTCGGTTGCTGCCTGAAATGCAGCAGCAGGCGGAAGTTTTCTGGGCTGTGTCATGGGCTCTGAGGCCCCGTGAGAATGTCGCCAGGGCGCGACAGGAACCACAGTAGAGAGCCTGGAGCAGCAGGGGCTGTCTAGATGGGATAGGCAGAGGATCCCTAGCTGCCCCACAGGCCACAGGAACAAGTGAGAATGCCGTTACAGGCGCTGCTAACGCACGATGCAAGCCACTGTAGGGAGACTGGTGTGGGGGAGGCAGGTCAAGAGCAGCAAGTTGCGGGTCACACACAACTGCAGATGGCTTATCGTCGTCATCATTATCCAGTCGTGGCACTCCCCGGCCTCAGGTGCCTCTGGCTGGAGGGGTGTCCGCGCCAGATAACAATAGCAGCCGTCCCGCAACCATTGTGTGGCTGTGCCCTCAATCAGTGGCTAGGGATGGAGCTGTACAGATATACCAATGGTGGTAGTTTGTGTGGAAGTTGAGGTGTCATGCAGGCAAGAGCTCCCAGTGGTCTCTCACTGTTAAGCACAAAAGGTAATCACCAGTCCTTAGTAACTGATAAATAGTTGATATTATTTTTCCTCTTCTTAATTCCTGTATGCTGGGTCTCAATGGCAAGGCTTCAGGAGGGATTTATGCCAATGGCGATCCCCAGCTCTAGAAGCATCCTGGGGGAGCTCCTTCACCGTCGGTCATAGGTGGAACAGGTTTTCTCACCACAGTGTGTCCTGATTGTGCTGACGTTAAAGAACGCTGATGGGGGAGGAAGCAGTTCCATTTCTTAGCTTCTTTAATGTAGGAAGAGTCAACACTAATAATGTAATTATCAGCCAAACCCACCCCTTCTATATGCCTCATGTTGGCTCCTTCTTCCCCAAATAAATCATCTCCTACAGAGACGACAGGTCGCCTCCAATATTCTTCTCTACAGTACCTCTTTTCTCCTTCGCCTTGGGCCCATGGACGCCATATTTTTCTATCACACTCAAGAGCCTCATCATGGCTTCACACACATTATGCAGTAGCCACTATAGATTTACTAGGTACTGGTAGATCAAAGTCCCTTCACAAGTCATACAGAGAAAGGAATCCCTTAATGCAAAGTAAATTATGTTTTTAAGCCTAGTTGCTCCTATATATTGTGTGATCACAGCTGGAGGCAAGAGCGATGTGTTGATCTGAGCGCCGACCTCAACCAAAAGAAATCGGTCACTGTCCTGTGCTCCCCCAGCCATCTCAAAGATTTCCCCTGCATTCCTGAATGCTATCAGCCACCTTTATTGAGATATGTTGTTCATTACTTTTGCAAATGGTGACAGTTGCTGGCAGATTCAGAACTGATTATTTCTGAATGATTGATTGGTATGCATTTAGATTGGCAGGTGGAACACGCCACGTGCATATATTCATTCCCTAAATTAAAACTTTAATAAAGGATGTCACTCTCTACTTCATTTGAGTCATCTTTTTCTGAAAGCCTCTTTTTGTGGAGAACGGCGCAATTCTGTGTATGAAGAGTTAAATGAAATTTAAGTGTGTGTTAATTTGATTGCCACTCTGACCAAAGCCTACAGTTTTACATTATATTTACTGTTTGCCATACTTAGTATAAGACTATTCTCTACAGAATGCAATGCTACAAAAAATTGATGAACTTACATTCTACATGGCCTATTTTTATCAAGTTCACTTTTCAAATGCACTTTTCGTAATATCTATTAGAAATTCTAATGCTTAATGTTGAGCTAGTACAGTCAATGTAGTTTTAAAACAACAATGAACATGTAGCAAAGTAAGAATATTGGTCCAAGGTGTGTTAATGGATAGTGGATATTGTTGGCACAAAGCTGGCTCAGTGAAGAGTGGTTAGAGTTCAGTAACTTACAAGATACCAGTGAGATTTTGAAACTTACAAAGTGCACTTGATGCTAAATAAAAAGAATCAATATGAATCCAACTGTATTCTTTTAGCAAATTGTACTGTGAGCCCCAAAATACAGGGACATTGTATTCCAAAGGATCATTAAAGTGTTGGTCCATTTGTAAAAAAGCTAAGTGCTCACTACTGAAGATGGAATCTGCATGTCACAGGTATGCTGTTACAATATGTATCCTAATATAACCTGTTATAATATTTAGGACACCGGTTAGAATCCTGTTCTATCTGTCTCAATTGGTTCTCTTTCTGAAGTCAATAGTATTGTCACTCTGCAGTTTTGTGGTAAGAGCATTTGTTCCTAAAGCAGAAAAAGTAAATTTATTTTTTGATCAGCATGGTTTAATTGGCTATTGCAATTGTTATTGATTGTATTTATTCTATGGCTGCATGGACACATACTTATATGGTCCCAAAGGTGAGACAAATGGTATTGCAAGTGCTTGTTAACTCTTACCTTCTGAATCCCTGCCACATATCCAGCAATATTTATATAAGAACTCCCATCCGTTTTTGATTGAATCCACCCTGATTGTAGTATCATACCAGGGTATGGACGGGCACCGATGATGAAGCATGCCACTTTTAAGAGGGTGAGGCATCTACTCCAAAAACTTTGGATTGCCCCATGATTGTACCTGCTGGCAACTCTATCCTAGATTTCCATTTGAAGTTGTGATTATAGTTGGGAGAGTGGAATTGAAAAATCATCTACCCTGGACAGTTTTGGCTATAACTTTACCCTTTTGGATATACAATATCCAGACTTGGAAAAATAGTACCGACACACAGCCTACACAACTGAATACATTAAACCCAAATTGAAAACAATACCCCAGTTGAGCCCACCAGTAGTGGAAACAATACTCTGAACCTTTGAACAATGCACTAAACATTACTTTGAGAAATGTATATACTACATTAGATAAGGATTTGATTCCCGAAATGTATGCAATTCTCCCGAGGAAGATACAAAGCCAGACACAATAATGTTGAACTTTGGACAATACTTTATTCATTGGTGCCATTAGTGTATATATATTCTAAAAGAGGCCACAGAGTTGAACCCAATATTCCAGAACTTTGGCCATTTTATTTAAACTTAGCCTCCAAGGGCCGATATGAAAGCCCCAGACCTCATTGCGCTCCTAGAGTGGGCTGAAACATCTTGGCAAGATATAAGAGGTGTAATTGAACAAATATAATCGATATAAAACTTAAGAACAAGTTTTTATTAATACTCCAGGTACCCAACGCATAAAGGAAACCTTCGGGTATACCTGTCGGTATTTTTCACAGCAACAATTTCACCTAGATCCCTGCTTATCTAGTTAGATTTAATTTAAGAACTCCCATTTCAATCTTTGGTTGAGTCCGCCCTGGTGTTATCCTCCTACCATGGTGTGGATAGGCGCTGATGATGGGGCATGTCACGATAAGTGAGTGAGGCATCCATTCCAATATCTCTGGATATTCAAGAGGTTATCTTTGAGACCCGTCCTGATAAATTGTCAATGAACAGGCCCCTCCCCCAAAACACTTTGAGCATTCCAGTTGCCTGTTGTGTCTAACTATCAAAGCGCCTTACATCACACGTAGACAGTATACATTGACAATAAATCAAGCAAGTGTGTAAATCAATGTACAGGACATGTTGCATAAAACTGTGACAAGTTGCAAGGTGTGGTAGTCACATGTCCTTCATAGATCCCAGTGCTTATATTAGAAGGATTACACTTTATGATCTGCAAGTAACAAAAGGCTCTCTGTGTTAAAAGCAGTAACTGTAGTAACCCACTTCCCTGGCTGCATTAAATAAAAATCTGCCATCTTCACATTATATGATGCACTTTGTAGGAGACATATTAACCCTCTATGCTACTTTAATTCGAAACTGGGACTAAAAAAAGAGATCTCTCTTCAGCAAATGCATTAACCCCAGGAGTTATCTTTCCATTATTATTATTCCCTGAGATTTTCTTGGCCCACAAAGATCTCTACAACAGGTGCCTTAACAACATAGGATTTTTTTTAATTTACACTTTGCAAACAATTGAGCAGAAAATATTTTAGAGAACGTTTCTCCTTGATGTCAATTTTTTTGTGGCAGGGTTTAAATAAATTAAATGTATATGTTGAGGTCCAGATTTTGTGTCGGGTTGCATTACTTTTTTGATACAACCTCAACATAAAATCTCATTTTTAAAATCTCGAAATGCACTCAAACGTACTCATGAAAGACATGCTAAACATATGTCTGAGATCTTAAGATCTGATGTCACTTCTTGTGATGTCACTTCTTGTGAGTTCATGGGTTGTGATGCCACTTCCTGTGATGTCACATCTTGTGAAGTTATGTGCGATGACACACGCTGAGATGATGCTGTGATGTCAGGCACAACGATGTAACTTGCATAAAGCCTAACTTGGTGAGTACCCCGCTACTTTTGTTTAGGACTTGTGCCCTGATCAGATACTTACAGAACCCGGGCGGTGTCCACTTTTCATGGAACCTAAGCTTAAAGTTGTGTAAGCACTTTACCAGCTTTCTGACTCTGCTTGATATTGCACGTGGGGAACTTTCAGCATACAGACAAGTTCTTGCTTCAAATCTTGTTTTGATGCAATGTGCTAAGTGCATGGGAGCACTTTGCATCACCACGTAGACATGGGGTGGCAGCAGCTGTCATTCTAATGAGACATATCAAAACCTGTAAACATTCAATTAATGCCATTTCTGTCAATTGTAAGACTGGTGATGTTATGGCATCAAGAAAGTCTCATTTGGAGGTTGCATGCAACAGATGGAGCTTATTAAAAAGAAACACATTTTTTTAAGGATTATATGCATATTTTTTAGACACTGATTATTTCGTACCCAAGTTTACATGTGAGATTTCTAAAGAGAGTACTTACCAGCTGAACAGATTGTGGAGTCAGAGAGTCGCCTATTCGCGGATACACCTACTTGATTTTCAGAGGCAGAATAACTACTGGCCAGCAAGATGTAGTGTTCAACATAAAGAGATATATAATCTCGTGTTTGCATTATTCATAGGCGTAAGATGGTAAAATCTGTACAAGGAATAGTTTCACACCTTGCCCTTCTTCTTCAACAGGCAAAGACAACCTTTTTCACCACCCTGGACTGCCACGGCCAAAAGTACAGATAACAAATTAACTGTTTACATCCAGCAGATATGGGCCACTTTCAGACCCCTTGGAAGCTTCTTCTTTGCCCTAAGTAGGAAGGGTATGGCCAGACCTGGGTCCCGTGGTCACGGTGCAACTGGATTCAAGCTAGCCTGGCTGAATAGGGGTGATACCCCAAAACTGGTCGCAGGATGCTTGTTTCCTGTCCAGGGAAGACATGGCTTGGCACTTCGGTCTGGACTGTTCCCATGAGGAGCTGGGTCAAAACTGATTCGTTTATGGCTGGGTCCAAACTGGGGTGATGTGGTGTACAAAAAAATGATGGATTAAACCCAGATCTCTGTGACTGGGGGGGAAATGTTTGCATTGTTCAACATTCCGTCCAACATTTGTTCTTTTTTCTTTTGTTGCCGTAAGTGGGAAGGGTATGCCCAGACATGGGTCCCATGGTCACTGTGCCACTGGATTCAAGCTAGCTTGGCTGATGAGGGGATATACCCCAAAACTGGTTCTAGGATCCTTGTTTCCAGTCCTGAGAGGAACTAGCCCGGTAGTTAATGCTGGACTCTTCCCATGAGAACCAGGGTCAAGACGTGGGGAGCAAAAAAACAATTAATTAAACCCAGACCTCTGTGACTGGGGGTGAATGTTTGCATTGTTCAGCATTCCGTCCTTGATCTGTTCTTTTTGCAGAGTCCATAGGGCAGCAAAACAAAGTCAGAATAAGTGGAGGATGAAGGCAAAATGTTTGTGGGTGACCCTGCAAAGAGAGCCATTTTCCAACACATATTAAAACATTGAAATGTTCGGGGCTCAATTGAAAACAATCAAATGCTCTGGGCTTCTAATTGCTGGTAAAAGCCTGGCGCTCCAACACTCCACTGCTGTCGTTAACAGCTGTTTCTGTGAACAAATGCCCCCCAGAGCCAGAGGGGACTTCAATCCCCTCCGGTTCCGTAAGGACTTTGTTGTTATAGCCTTATAGTCCGCCGTAGCGGGCTATACCAGCCATTAAAGACCTGCTCCAGCGTTAAAGGCCAGAGTCGAAGGCAAGGGCCTTTAACAAGGGAGCAGAACTTTAATGCAGATATTGCCCAGCTACAGAGGCCTCTAAGGCTATTAGAAAACTATGCTACTAGAGGGCAGAATGTACTAACAACCAAAACAAATGCCTCACAGAGCCCCGGGGGGATTGAAATCCCTTCGGCTCAGTGAGGCCTTTGGATACAGCAACAGTTGTGAACACAAAAACGGAATATTGGAGCTCCAGGCTTTCACAGGCCATTAGATGCCCTGTTTTCAATGGAGCTCCCAACGTTCCAGTGGTCTAATGTTTGTTAGAACTTTCTGTCCTCTAGTGGTGGAATGATCTAATAGCCTTATAGCTCTCCGTAGCTGGCTATACTGGCATTATAGTCCTGCTCCCTTGATAAAGGCCATTGCCTTCGACCGGGGCCTTTAACACTGGAGTGGGCCTTTAATGGCTGGTATAGAACACTGCAGCGGGCTACACCTGCTAAGCTCAGAAGTATAGAACCGTACAGTATTAATAATTATGAGCGCTGAATTATTGTATCATTTTACTAGTTCCCTCCCCATGAGGCCCTTAATACACCAACCAACTGCAGGAAGAGTTATTCTCCCACGCATAATCAGAACAGCAAACATTTTAATAGTACACTGGGAATCCATGAGCTACAATAAAGTAGTGCTCTGCAAACAAATATGAGAGAGAGAGAGTGAACAGTCCAGAAGCTTGGACATCTCCACCTTTCTATCTCTCCTCTCTCACTCACAAAGCACACCATCCTAACCTCCCCATGACTAACTCAGCGATTGGGCGGCTGTGGGGTGGTGCAAAAAGACCAGCTGCCCTCTGTGGCAGGCACGCAGATTAATCCGGGAGCGCGGCATGTCTCCTGGATGGGCACAAATGTTGGCAAAGAATGAGAAGCAGATGAAAAATAGCAGTTTAGCTTTGCATAACAAAACACTTCACTGACAATGATTCATAATGCTACCATATTTTGAGCGAAAGCAGGAAGAAGAGCATTGAAAAACAGAGCATGAACGGGAAAAAAATCAATTACATGTTCTGCAGCATCTTACCGAACCACCCTTCACTCCATCTCATCTCGAGAACTTTTTAAGAACACAACGTGGAATTTTATAACCACCACGTTAACAATTGTACCTGAAACTCGAACTCTAGAAGTGGGCACAGACAGTAATGTTTTAATCTTTTGAAAATGAAAATGAAATATCGTTTTTCGCGTCTATAAAGACTTTGGTTGCTAGTCAGCCTCCAATTTTGCTCTCATGATGTTTTTTTTCTTTGACATTTTCTTTGACATTTTGTGGTTTTGTTTGCACACAGGGATAGTAAAATGATCATTTGCACCTTAGCTGAAGTGACACATTCAGTGTCTTCTAGCAAGGGAACCAGGATCAGTGCTTAATTCGAGTCAGTGGTTGCAGGTTAGGCCCACTGGCACTTATTTTTGTGGACTGTCTCTTATTTTACCTTCCCAGACTTTGACCCAGAGCAAGGGAGAGAAAAACACGAATGAGGGAAAGATGAAGGAAAAGAAAGACAGAAAAACAGTGACAAAAAGAAGAAAGTTGATAAATTGAAAATGACCGTGAAAGAGTGAGGTAGAGAGGGCAGAGTGTGTATGGTTTGAGACGAAAGAGGTCCGAGGTGGAATGAAGAGTAGGCAGACTTCTTTCATTGCACCCTGACCGTCGGTGATGCGTGATTCTGATCAAAAAGTTTAGCCTCAGCATTTATTCCTTTACAAATTAGGCACTGACTGTGCTTAATTTGTAAAATATTAAGTGCCAGGGCTCTGAACAGGAGGCCACTGCAGCTTGCACCACCTATCGCCCTTGTCATCGCTGCCGAACAACTACTAACTATCTCTCTCACATTTAAATGTGACAGTTCAGATTATTCCAGGTCCCCAACACTAAAGGAATGGCTTTGGAGGTATTGGTATTTGTTTAATGTATATTGTTTTCCTAACCAACTGTTATACAGCTCATATCTAAATTACATGAGCAACGCCACCTTGTGGCAGACTGCCCTAAGTAAGGAGTTGACAATTAGGTGCTAGTGCCGAGCACTGGAAACCAATTAAGTGCCGGTGCTCGGCACCAGAAAGCTCCGGCTCAAATTAAGCACTGGGAACTGATAATTAATGCTTGCAGGAGCAATACGGCGACCTCTTGATTGCTGGTTGTCCTATAGACAAATGCATATTATTATTACCTTGCTGTAACGCTGGTCATTTTCACACAATAAAGTCACTGGCTGGCCCTGTCCTTCCAGATTCAGAGGTAATCAAGCACTCAGTTTCTGACGCGATTAGAACTGCTATGACTGACGGGGGAAAAAGTAGTCAGAGGACAATAGAATAGGTCAAATACATCTATACAATGATTCCATATTGAATATTTCCACAAACGGACCAACGCAGAGCTTGCAAAGAGCGCAACAGTGGATTTGTGTCAAAGTTAAATTCTCAGCTCCCCCCACCTCCCCACATTTTGGGATTTTTGAACAAATCTCTTCCTCGGAAATGCCCTAAATGGAAGGGCAATGAAATCGACTCAATAGCGTTGCAATGAGTTGCCAACTTTGGAAACTGTTAATTATAAATTAATTATCTTGTTTGCAGGAAGAACACAGAACTGGCAGGGACAAGAGGAAACATGACTGTTGCAAATAAACGCATACTTCTTTAATTGACTAAATAGAAGATGTTATCCTCACATGTAAACATTTAACTGTCTGTAGCTTGCCCCACCTTCCTCTGTTGCATGCTTCCAACATGCCCAACCATCCATCCGGCTCCCACCATCCAAAGGCATGTGGGCTGCTACAACTTGGCCAGGCTGAAGCCACATGCCCGGGTGACCACAAGCATGCCTCGCCCATCTATGCCAGCTCCGCCATGGATATAATCACCCATCTGTTTGGATGCAATGTCAGCCATTTGCAGCCAAAGAACTAGGGAGCAGTAAACACGTCTTTCAATACAAATTTCAAAGAAAGTCGTGTCTGGGAGGAAGAAACGGTCTCCTTCCGTCCCCCACCAGATTACCTCGTACTGACCACAGCAGATGTCCAGAAGCCGTTTTCTTCCAGTGTGGGAGCTTTATTTTAAATTTTAATTAGCGTTGCTCTTTTGCTAATTGGGTGTCAGTGCACTTTACAGAGAACACACAAGGTACAGTGCTTCGAGGAATTCTTACTTAAGGCAGAGTTAGCAAGCTAGAAATAATTCCAAGATAATAAGCAATCTGCTATTTAATCCTAGACAGGAACTAGACCTAGATTGAAGTACATTAATAGCATAGGGAAATATCTTTAAAAATCTAAATATAGACATGAGAAGGAAGGAGGGGGATTAGCACTTTGGAATATGAGCGCTACATTAAAGACAATGGAGTGTCAAGGCTTATGATGGCAGATAGTAGCACGGAGCATCAACATTCTAATGTTGTCATTCACAGCTGTTGCTGTGAGGAAAGGCCTCAGGAGCCCGAGGGGATTGCAAGCCCCTCCGGCTCGTGGGGCCTTTGTTTTATTTGTTAGGACCTTCAGTCGTCTAGGGGCAGAATGTTCTACTAGCCTTAATGCCTTCATAGCTGGGCTATATGGGCCATTAAAGTCCTGCCCCCTTGTTAAAGGCCGTCGCCTTGGGCTCGGGCTTCTAAGGTTGGAGCAGGCCTTTATTGGCTGGTATAGCCAAATTCGGCGGGCAATATGGCGATAGTGTAGAAGGGGAGATATGGTACTTAAAAAGGGATAAAGGATTTTTATTTTTTTTAGAACATTGCAGGTGATACAAAGGTTTTTTTTGTAGACTGTATGACCAAGACAGCCCTCTCTTCTGATTAGTGGAAGCTTCCCTTAGCAACAATGGCCCCCTTCATATTTTGCTCACCTCCCAGGTAGACAACAATGAAAGATGGTAAAACAGCAGTGAGTGAGAAGAGCTTTTCACAGCAAAGGACTGGAACTCCCATTGTTTTCCCAGCGACTGTTACTATTCCTCAAATATGATGCAGCAGTGTGAACCATTATTTGAACAACAGGGGCTTCCGCTGTGTGCCATGTGTCTAGTGGAAAGCAAGGAACCACGGAGGGACTGATAAAAACAAAGGAAATAAAGAGGCTTATTTTCAAGCCTCTTGCGCCTCCGGGGTGTCACTGTAAATATGGGAAAATGTGAAGTATCAGTGGTCCATGGTGCTCAGGACCGGACTGGCCGTAGCAGGCACGGGCATTTCCCCGGTGGGCCACCAGGGTGGGGGCCGGTTTTGGGCCCTTGGGGGCCGTTTTTGTTACCGGGACTTGTTTTCAGCATAGCTGCAAAATTGGCCCCTTCAACAAACTCGCCCGAAACCGGCCTTGGCAAGCAGCTCGGCCGCACCCCCAACCCCTCTCGGGGGGGCGTGCACTTTGCCAGGGCTGGTTTTGGCTCCCAGTCCGGCCCTGATAGTGCTAGTAAATAAGCCCCAAAGTGTGATGGGATAAAGTGTAAAGCCTAGCAGTGAAGAGGGGAAGCTGGAAGAAGGGAAATAACTGAAGGAATGACGACTGAGGAAAAGATTGAGCACGACAAACTGAAGAGTGAGAAGAAGAGAGACAAGAGAAGCAGGATATGAGATAGAAATAGGTGTAAAGTAGAAATGAAAGCAAGGGGCACTGGCAAAAAAGAAGACGGAAATAGTGAGGAACAGAGAAGGAGTACAAAGAAAATGGAATGGTTAGAAGTTGAAGGAGGATTAGATTCCAGTGTGATGGGAATGTATGCAAAAGTAGCATAGATCCAGGCACCCTTTGATCATGGGGTTGAGGACTCATATGGTATAGTAAAATTGGGTGAACGACATAACACTTTTATTCCAATAGAGTTTTACCCGTGTAGTGGCTGTATTATCAAGGTTTACTCCTAGGTGCATTGCTGTTAAACTCTCGGGGTTCAAAGCATTCCTCCTTCTGATATTGAATATTCCCCAGGTTTGTTTCCAGTTCTGCCAAGGCTTCATCTTGTGGCTGATTTGAAAATTCAAGCATCTGGCTGAAGTTCACATGGTACTTGGATCACAGCATTTTTTATGCAAAGCAATTTCCAAGCTTGTTTCAAGTGATTTAATATATTACAAACACAATCAATTCGAAATAATTTGAAATAATGCTGAAAGTCAAATATGATAAAATGTAATTCAGATCGTGTTCTATGTTTTAAAAAATTTCCAAACATGGCCATATTTTTCATATGTTTTATTTAACCATTTTTCTCTTTTACTGGTGTTAGTGTTTTATGTAATTACAATTGAAATTCCACAACAGATCAAGGCAGCTGAAAAGATCAATGAGGAGTTAAGGCACCACTAATATTTATGGCAAAGGAGGATAGAAAAGAGAGTGAGCTAAAGAGGATACTTTGCTCTTGGTATATTTGAGTGTGTGTGTATGTATATATATATATATATATATATATATATATATATTACCTACTGGCGGTCGCCAGTAGGTATATATAGTTAGGATTTTTTCTCTATGGGTTTTTTGAAAATTCTATGTCTAATAACTTTGGCGTTTGTGGACGGAATCGGCTGAAATTTTCAGGAAAATGGCACATTTTGTTTCTGAGCAGCCCTTGAAAATTTGGGGGGGGTTCGTCCAGTGGGGGCCGAGAAAAAAGGGGGGTCCCAAAACGTGTTTTTAACATTGAGTTTTCCATAGGGCGGTTGGCCTCACTTTTAGCCCGAACGGCTGAATGGATTTGCACGAAACTTGGCAAAATTGTAGGGACTGGTAGCCCGATGTGCCTTTTGTAGGTCTCAATATATGTGCTCCAGTGGATTTTGAGAAATTAACGTTTAAAAAAAGATATATATCTGTAACAGCGGACCGGTTAGCGCTCTGGTTCGCGGACTTTTCGCGCAACGGAGCTTTGTGAAGCGAAGCTGATTGGTTCTCCGGCGTCTGTCAACATTCCAAACAGTCCGTAGCGGCCGCCATCTTGTCTCTCGGTAGGATCGAGAGACAAGAGGAGGTCAAAACAAAGGGGGAAATAACTATAAGGGGGCATAGTAGATCCTCGCTGACCCCCTAGGTTTGATGTGGAGGTTTTAAAAGGGCCCCGCGGGGCAAAAAAAAATAATAATAATAATAATCGAACGGCTGAATGGATTTGCACGAAACTTGGCAAAATTGTAGGGACTGGTAGCCCGATGTGCCTTTGCTAGGTCTCAATATATGTGCTTCAGTGGATTTTGAGAAATTAACGTTCAAAAAAAGATATATATCTGTAACAGCGCACCGCTTCGCGTACTTTTCGCGTTACGGAGCTTTGCGAAGCGAAGCTGATTGGCTCTCCGGTGTCTGTAAACATTCCAAACAGTACGTAGCGGCCGCCATCTTGTCTCTCGGTAGGATCGAGAGACAAGAGGAGGCCAAAGCGAAGGGGCAAATGACCATAAGGGGGCATAGTAGATCCTCGC
Source organism: Lissotriton helveticus (assembly GCF_964261635.1). NCBI lineage: Eukaryota > Metazoa > Chordata > Amphibia > Caudata > Salamandridae > Lissotriton > Lissotriton helveticus. The sequence goes on from NC_136061.1 coordinate 1,289,042,097, forward strand.
TGACCCCCTAGGTTTGATGTGGAGGTTTTAAAAGGGCCCCGCGGGGCAAAAAAAAAAATAATAATAATAATCGAACGGCTGATGACCATAAGGGGGCATAGTAGATCCTCGCTGACCCCCTAGGTTTGATGTGGAGGTTTTAAAAGGGCCCCGCGGGGCAAAAAAAAATAATAATAATAATAATCGAACGGCTGAATGGATTTGCACGAAACTTGGTAAAATATTAGGGACTGGTAGCCCGATGTGCCTTTGCTATGTCTCAATATATGTGCTTCAGTGCATTTTGAGAAATTAACGTTCAAAAACAAGATATATATCTGTAACAGCGCTCCGCTTCGCGGAGATAAAATTATATGTGTATTACCTAGCTGTTGCTAACACCAGTTAGCGACGGCTAGTAGGAGATAGCGACCATCTTGGGTCCCACTTTGCATGTGAGTGATATTTATCACTAATGACATGCAAAGTGGGCATGCCAAGATGTTAGCGACTGGAAACAGTCGCTAACATCGCTATCTCCTATTATCAACTTTTGGAAATATTCGAGATAAGCGCGAATATCTCCAAAAAGTAACAGCTGCCCTGAGCAGTTCTTAGCCATGTTATCCAATGGGAGGTGGATAACATGGCTAAGAGCATTAGCTCGGTAATGCATGAATATCGCGGAGTTTTCAGCGACATTAATGCATTGCGCTCGTTTTTTATCGTATTTGCGATAAACCTTGATAATAGCAAGGTTTATCTGCGATAATTTCTGACGGTAAAAAAATCTTTGCAATGCATCGTTAGGGATAAATATCGCTTAACTTTGGTAATATGCCCCAACGTCTGTTAACGTTCGATTCGAAGGAAATCAGGAATTGTTGAAAAACATTGTGTGCGCCATCTTGTCTTTTTTCAAATGCCACACTTTTGTCGTGCACGGCAGCCATTTTAGATGCCTTGACCAGATCCACTCTGTGAACGCTGTCGATCCTTAGCATGGCTCCCCACCCTCGCAAGCATCTCCCCCAGGCAGTGGTCACCCCCGCTCTCTGTTTTATGCATGGGTAATAAACCTCCCCCCATCTGCGCTGTTCTTCCCTGAGAATCACACCCTGTGCCCGCCCGACACCTCCCTTTCGCCCTATTCACTACCGCACCCTCTGACACTCCTTTTCCTCTGTGTCCGATTGTCCAGGCCGGTCCTAGGCTATCAGCTAGCCCTGCAGATGTAGTTTATGGCCACAGCTGTAAAGAATCACCCGTCTTCAAAGGAGTTATAGTAGATCAAGGCCCACACTCGATGAGATCCGTCACAGCAGAAGCGTTGCTATTATCTGAAAACCATTCTGTATTGTGATTGGGGAGGGGACCGAGCGTGAAGCGGAAGATTCCAGGGATGACTCTTTGTACATCAAAGTTTTTACAATTATGTGTCACATTAAAAATATATAGCACTCCGACAAAGTAGTAAGATTATAAAACTTTAATAATTTATAAATATATACAAGAAAACAAAAATAGTAATAACATATAAACATTTTTAGAGAAAAACAACGAAGTAGCGGTCGGCTGTGCGAATAGTCCCAACGCAGCACAACGTCCAGATTTCCGGCGTGGGGCGTCGCGGGGGGTGGGTGATCAGTAGCAAACTGTTGTGCGAATAGTTCCAAGGCAGCAGAACGCGCCGAAATCTAGATGACACAAAAGTGATGTCTAGTAAGTTGCCACCCAGCAAATAACGGCGTGGGGCGTCGCGGGGGGTGGGTCATCAGTAGCAAACTGTTGTGCGAATAGTTCCAAGGCAGCAGAACGATGGCACCAAGGTGATGTCCAGTAAGTTGCCGCACTGGTTTTGGTATCCTACAATGCTGCTCCGAATAACGGCGTGGAGCGCCCCGGGGGAGGCGGCGTGAACGGGCCTCTCCAGGTGGAGTCTCGTCTGTTGTAGTGGGGCGCCCCTTTACCGTTTCAGTTGCCATTCCGTCCGCTTTTGGTCCACTGTGTCAAAATCCGCCATTCAGCTGAGTTGCGCCCACTCTTGCGGTGCAGCGATAGGCGGCTGTCACAGGACTCTCAAAATGGCGGCAGGCTGTTTCCTTTTTGGGCCTGGTCCACTGAAATGGCCCTGGGACACCTTGGAAATCGGACGCTTGTCTGCTAGGTCTTGGACCCCATTCTCGAAAGCGTCCCCTCCGCCTTGAGAATTCATCAAAAGTTTTGGGGGCCCCGACTCCTGCAGGCTTCTGGTGGGGAGCGGCTGCCATGATTGCTCGCGGAATGACCACGACGGAGCTACGAGATGGTGGTGCTCTCATGGTGACGCCAGCTTCAGTCTGAAACATCCAGAAACAAGGTGGGGCTTTCATCGTTTGGGGGAAAAAAAAAGTTTTCATCCAATGAAAAGTGTTGTTTTTAGGTCATATGATCAAGCCTTCCATCATTAGGAAACCAAAAGTAAAATGAACCAATGAAAAGTTTTATAAACAAGTCACATGACCTGTTATGCGGCATAGGGTATAAAATGCGGAGAAAATACGTTGGCACGTGAGGCGGCGTCAGTAGCGGACCGATGTGCGAATAGGCCGAAGGCAATACAACGCGCCAAGATCCGGATGGCATCGAGGTGGTGTCATAGTTGAGAGTTCTGAGCAGCGGTTGTAACACTGTCTGAAGCTTATTTGCAGCTGCTGCAGCTTCACTACGCGCCAAGATCCGGATGGCACCGAGGTGGTGTGTAGGAAGTTGCCGCACTGGTGTGGCCATCCTACAATGCTGAAAGTCGGCGTGGGGCGCCCCGTTGGCCTGTGAGTTTGCGTCAGTAGCGGACCGATGTGCGAATAGGCCGAAGGCAGCACAACGCGCCAAGATCCGGATGGCACCGAGGTGGTGTCTAGTAAGTTGTCGCACTTCTGTGGCCATCCTACAATGTTGAAAGTCGGCGTGGGGCGCCCCGTTGGCCTGTGAGATGGTGTCAGTAGCGGACTGATGTGTGAATGGGGCCAAAGGCAGCGCAACAATATTTTCTACTATATTTCCGGTGTAGAAGAGACCACAAGGCGCTGAGATGCCAAGATCCGGATGGCACCGAGGTGGTGTCTTGCAAGTTGTGGTACTGGTGTGGCCATCCTACAATGCTGAAAGTCGGCGTGGGGCGCCCCGTTGGCCTGTGAGATGGCGTCAGTAGCGGACCGATGTGCGAATAGGCCGAAGGCAGCACAACAATATTTTCTGACTGACACCACAAGGCGCTGAGATGCCAAGATCCGGATGGCACCGAGGTGATGTCTAAGTTGCGGACTGATGTGCGAATGGGGCCAAAGGCAGCGTAACAATATTTTTTGTATGGAAGATACCACTAGGCGTTGAGATGCCAAGATTCGGATGGCACTGAGGTGATGTCTAGCAAGTTGGTGTGGTCATCCTACAATGCTGAAACTCGGCGTGGGTCACCCCATTAGCCTGTGAGATGGCGTCAGTAGCGGACCGATGTGCGAATAGGCCGAAGGCAGCACAACGCGCCAAGATCCGGATGTCACCGTGGTGGTTTCATAGTTGAGAGGCACTTCATCTGCAGTGGGGCGCCGAGATCCGGATGGCACCGAGGTGATGTCTAGCAAGTTGCTGTACTGGTGTGGTCATCCTACAATGCTGAAACTCGGCGTGGGTCGCCCCATTAGCCTGTGAGATGGCGTCAGTAGCGGACCGATGTGCGAATAGGCCGAAGGCAGCACAACGCGCCAAGATCCGGATGTCACCGTGGTGGTTTCATAGTTGAGAGGCACTTCATCTGCAGTGGGGCGCCGAGATCCGGATGGCACCGAGGTGATGTCTAGCAAGTTGCTGTACTGGTGTGGTCATCCTACAATGCTGAAACTCGGCGTGGGTCGCCCCATTAGCCTGTGAGATGGCGTCAGTAGCGGACCGATGTGCGAATAGGCCGAAGGCAGCACAACGCGCCAAGATCCGGATGTCACCGTGGTGGTTTCATAGTTGAGAGGCACTTCATCTGCAGTGGGGCGCCGAGATCCGGATGGCACCGAGGTGATGTCTAGCAAGTTGCTGTACTTGTGTGGTCATCCTACAATGCTGAAACTCGGCGTGGGTCGCCCCATTAGCCTGTGAGACAGCAGTTCTTTGGATTTGGGCCTGGCTCGTCTGCTGTAGTGGGGCGCCCCTTTACCGTTTCAGTTGCCATTCAGCTGAGTTTCGGCTGCTCTTGATGCTACAGCGACAGGCGGCTGCAACAGGACTCTCAAAATGGCGGCCTGTTCTTTGGATTTGGGCCTGGTCCACTAAAATGGCCCTGGGACACCTTAGAACTCGGACGCTCGATTTTTTTTTCCTTTCCTGTACATGCAAAAAAGGTAAATGCCCGGTACGTTACACGCTTCATCTGCCACGATGAACTCTCTAGAGGAACCGAAAAAAAATATAGTTGTGGTAACTATACCATGCATCGTCATATGGAGAGGTGGCAACAATTAATTATAGTGCTGCATAAAAGAGAGATTTGGAGGAGAACCCCTGACCTGCTAGTACATTCATCAAAGAAGTGGCACTGAGAGCTTCAGAGGCAAGGGAAACGGTCCCAAATATTTAGAAGAAATTTGGAAAGATTAAAATGACATGTTTAGATTGTGGCAAATTTATTTCATGTGGACATCTGAGTGTTACTCTAATAAATACAGCATATGAACATCATCATAGTCGATGGTTGGTAGAGACATTTTGACTATATCCTGGACCTGCCCGTCCTCGCCCAAAATGGCGCCAGAATAAATGGGACTCGTAACTCCTTGTTGTGTACTGGTTGCAGAACCTTGAAATCACGAGATACGTATGCAGTTTTGAAGCACATGGCGGGCGGGGACGAGAATTGATTGAATATTTCGACATCCCTATTGATATTAAGTTCTGATGTGTTATTGATTACTGTACTGTTGAAAGTTCGAATTAACGTCACCCATGGTACTTGCCCGCAAATGTATATCTAGATAATTTTATTGTAACTGGCCCTGTCGTATTTTAATTATAAAATGTACGTCCACCGATTCCGTAACTGTTAGACACCTTAGTTCTTGCAACCTAATGGCCCGCCCGTTACGTTCCTCTACAGTGTAAATGTCTATTTATCATATACGATTACAGTTTGCTCCGTGGCAGGCCCACGTGGTTATAGGCCCGTATTTGTATAATGAAATTTTCACAATAAAGGTTTTTAAAAGAAAACATGGTAGTAGTATATACATTGGTAAAGTTTTTAATAATAGTCACTGTTTTAGAATCATTAAAAGGCAAGTGAAATAAAGCAGACCAATTACATGAAGGGTAAAAGGTATAATACGAAGGAACGCAGTAAAGATAAATGGTCAAGGGCTGTTGTGTTTTCTATTCCTGCAACATAAAGTGATCGATAAGAATCTCATATTCAGGCGTATCGGCGACTAAGACAGCAGGTCGACCCTCTTTTGCTCAACGGCTCCGTCATGGGACGAAGAAACGCTCTTTTTCTCGAAAAAAGAATATATTTTACTTGCAGGACAGTTGTAAAATTTCCGGGAAAGTACATTAGCCTGGAACATTATAACATATATTTAAGAAAAAATAATGTTCGGAAGTAATGAAAAGCGTAATTTTTAGGTCATATGATCAAGCCTTTCATCATTACAATAAGAAAAGTAAAATGAACCAATGAAAAGTTTTATTAACAAGTCACATGACTTGTTATGCTTACGTTACGCGCTGCGCGCCCCGGATGACTTCCGGATGCGCTAACGCGGCGCGTCATATGACGCATTACGCGACAACGCAGGTACAGAATATAGTCAAAATGTCTCCACCAACCAGCGGTCGGAACACAACCCCTTTCAGCAGGCTAAATAGTTCTGTTAAATGACAACAGAAGGGACAGGCAACAAGAACCATCAGTCAAAGAGGGGAGGGCTAGTTCTTCTCTACCGGGTTACATTGGGGCGCTACCGGAACTGATCGAATTGGTAGTCTACAGTGTTTCTGGATGTTTCAGACTGAAGCTGGGGTTAGCATGAGAGCAGCACCATTTCGTAGCTCCGTCGTGGTCATTCCGCAACCAATCATGGCAGCCGTTCTTTATCGTTATTTTGGGCGGGGTGGGTGGCGGAGCAGAGCTGTTTTGCAGCCATCATTGTGTGGAGTTCAGTTCATCTCACTAGTTTTGTATTTGTCATGAGGGGTTGTTCCTAATGTTTCTATTTTAGCGAGGTCAAAAAGAGATCCCATTAGTGGCCTACTGATTTTGCTCGATTCCTTTTCTTTTTTTTTTACACGATTTTTCGTTATCTGCAAAGACTAAACAGAGTATTGCGACTCTGTGTTTGTTTGTAAATAGAGAATGAACCAAAGAGAACTAATTCTAAAACAGTAAATACTTGGATAACAATGAATCAAATGGAGAGAGAAGCAGGCACGACGGATTACAATGGGGGCAAAGACCTGCGTTAACTACCTTTCACTATCTGCAAAGAGAGAGTACTCCTAATAGAAATGAGGGGGGGGGGCACCATTCAAAGCAGATCAGTGTGCATAAACACGAAAATGTTTTCACTTACCACGTACTTGACATTCGACAGCTTATGATATTTGCTATTAAAAAACCATTGAAATTCACTGAAAAAACCATAGGTTATAGACCATATATAGTTAGGAATTAGCATTTACAAAACCTTGAAAATTCACTGAAAAAACCATAGGTTATAGACCATATATAGTTAGGAATTAGCATTTAAAAAACCTTATTTTACTCACACAAAACCATTGAAATTCCATATATAGTTAGTTGCACTAACTATATATCGCGCACCTGCAATCCACTGCTGATGATGTCACATATTACATCATTCATGACATGGTCAGTGACATCACTGATGACATCACTGATGACATCTCAAATGACATCACTGATGACATCACTGATGACAACATCCAGTGACTGTATGTTTCTGTAAAGTTAAAATGTGTCTTACATATTGAAGAATGAGTGGAAGTATAAGTGTCTGGACAAAGGATTTAGTAGGTGCATGACTGAATGCATGAGTGAGTGATTAAATGTGTCTCACTGAGTGCATGGGTTAGTGACTAAAGTGTCTTAATTTGTGCATCATTATGTCTGTTGTTCTGTAAACTGCTGCATGTTTTGATCAGTAGCTATATGATTAACTATATGGGTTACTGATTGATTGTCCAAGTATTTGTATGGGAGACTGAGTGTGTGTGTGGCTGGCTGGGAGGTGTGTGACTCTGTGCAGATCAATGTGTACTTGTATCAATGATTGTATAACAAGGTAAGTATGTGTTAGTATATGTTTGAAAATGTAAGGTGCTCTATGTTTAACTGTATAGACAAGAAAATGGAAGTGTCATTGATTCTTTACAGGACTGACTAGGTGTGTGAGTAACTCCATGGATGAGTGGCAGACTGTGAGTGTCTGTATAGGTGTATGAGTGCATATGATAGTGTTGTAAAGATGAGTGATTGTATGTATGAATGATAGTATGGGTGAATGAGTGAAGGTGTGTGTAGACGTAGGAATCAGTGAGTGCGTATGTAGTAACTAGTATTGGTGTGTCAATGGTTTCAAAAATTATATTCTGTATTTAACACTGGGTGAAACAGAGGTTATATTAAAATGTGAGGAGATGCATTGTATTGTCACATGAATGATATCATCAGTGATGTGGTCATTGATGTCAAATGAGATGTCATCAGTGATGTCATCAGTGATGTCATTTGAGATGTCATCAGTGATGTCATCAGTGATGTCACTGACCATGTCATGAATGATGTAATATGTGACATCATCAGCAGTGGATTGCAGGTGCGCGATATATAGTTAGTGCAACTAACTATATATGGAATTTCAATGGTTTTGTGTGAGTAAAATAAGGTTTTTTAAATGCTAATTCCTAACTATATATGGTCTATAACCTATGGTTTTTTCAGTGAATATATATATATATATATATATATATATATATATATATATAGATATATAGATTAAGGCCAGGTATATAGGGTACAATACAGAGAAATGATGCAGCAAAAAGAGTAGCTATCTGTATGCCTGGTTTTCTGAAGTGAGGAACTGTGCCAATACATAAGGCATTTCTCAATTATACTTCTTGTTCCCTAATCCAAGCTGCAGATGGAATCATCTCAATTCAGTTATTTGTTCATTCTCTTCAGGTAAAGCTGTTATGAAACTGTTCACCTGCTGTGCAATTGTCCTAAAATCAATATCTCAGTTGCACACATTGACCGCTGCCACGGGCTGTCAAAGAGTGATCTCCTTCCCTTTCTCTGTTTACTATCCTGTGGCATAATGTGCTATCCTGTGGCAAAGCTCACCTGAAAGCTCACTGCATTATTTCCCTGAACAATTGACAAAAAGTACATTCTTGCTCTGTGAACTCTATGGGAACACGCACACATATCCGTTAAACCCTGATTCTCCTATAGGTGACCATATCTAATTCACAATAGCCATGTGTATCCTTCGTTTTAAGTGCTGTGAATACTGTCAATTCTTCCCTTACTATTCCCAGCTATAACCAATGATTAAATCCCCACTTTAGGGAGCAGTTGATCTTCTGTTGGTATTATATTTTATCCATGGCTTCCAAGCTTGGAGAGTTTCCTTAGCTTGTGTCTTCCCATTGACAACACAGAGCTTGCGAGATTTCCATCTCCCGCTACAATGATTTGCATACTTTTGTGTGATTTGATTCACATTCCATTGTTCCAAGTTCCTTTCCAAACTTTGAACTTTCCTGCTCCTTATTCACTATTAGATTTATGAGTCTGTAGGACACAGTCCCTCGCTGATATTCCTTAACCTTTATGGGTCTTTTCCTCTTACACCAGTCTGAGCAGTGTCTACCCTGACACTGACAGTCTCCAGGGAGGCTCCTCTTTTTCTTATTATCTGTGTTTAAAGCAATCTCAGATCACTCTGATTCGAGTGGCAGGTAACGAGCCCTTGCCTTCATAGTAGGACCACCTTTGTAGGTAGACAATTGTCTTGGCAATGATCGTATTACAAATTGAGGGGTGACTAGAACACAAAGGGAGACCAATGAACATACTAAACGAGTGCTCTTTGGCTCTCCAGAAGTACCTCCAGCCTTGTTGTGCCCTCAAGAACGCCACACAAAGTAAATCACCTGAGTCCCCTGAACCTCTGCATAGTATTGTTATTCCTGGACAAGGTCTTAAGATGATCTTTCTACAAAGTCATTACTTGCTCCCTTGACGTATAAGTTATCTTTCATTAACCAAATTTCTGAAGAGAATTTTCTCAGCAGCTATCCCTTCCAAACTATATCATTTTGTCTTTCCACTTGATTTGTCTCTCCATCTTAGCCAGCATGAGATCTTTCTTTACATAAAATCTCAGAGTTCATAAGCAAATCCTTAAAGCCTTGAGATGCCTGTGATTTCCCTCTTTCTACTTTACGCTTCAGGTGTTTACATGTTTTTTTTCTCGCAATGAGAGTGGAATCATGTTTCCATTCTCTGTCTTTTTTTTTCATATCCTGCAAGATTAAAGACAGGGGCATGCAGCTTGGGTGCAGGAAGGTTGGATCCAGCTAAATATATAGTGGTCTTGTCTGTTCCTTGTACGCATCTTTCGCTGTTCACAGGATCATCAAACAGTCACACTCCAGGAGGGTAAGGTTCCATTCCTGCTGTCTCATTTACACCACCTACTGAGGATGACAGCACATCTGTCATACTGAGTTGGGTCTAACTTACTTGAGCGACCACATTTGTATTAGACTACCCTTACTGTGGCTAATTATTTGACAGACGGACGAAGCATCATTGATAAGGCACATAATTGCAGATTGCCTGGTCTGCAGTAAGGGCCTGTCCTTTCCATGGTTGGCTCATGTTGAAAATTCATTCAAAGGGCTAGGTCTAATTTACATTTTTTCGGGCCCAGCGTCCTATGCTTCCCCCAACAAAAAACATGTGCAGGCTTTTGCTATTAGCTCAGATGCAACAGACTGGTTAAGAGTTGAGATCTCAAACAGTTGCAAGTTATTTGCACTTAAATCCTGAGAACTCACCCACTGGGTATTTGTGGAATACCAATGGAATTTGGGTACGCTCACTGCTGTTCTGTTTTAGAGCAGGCACTATTAACATTTACTCTGCTTCCCTCTAGGGTATCAGCATAATCTTGTTTTAAGAGCCTGCCCATACATTGCAGTTTCTAACCAGACCATGTTACATTTTTTTCTTTTTTGGTGATTTTTTTATAAAATAGTCCAAAAAGCAGTTAATCCCTTCAATGAAGTTTCAGAACTTCTGCACTGCATTCAGGCCAGTAATTTCCCATATTAAGCACACGCCTCGATGGTTGTTGAGAAGGGTTAATGGCTGAGTTGTTGAGCTTGTCACAGTTTGAGCATTGCCACATGACTAAATACTGCAGCTATAGGTGAGAGATCCTTCGATAAGATAGCTGAATGTGCTTAGAATCAGACAACTTGTTGCTGGGGATACCAATTCGATGGCTAATGAATGACACCCAGCAAGGGCGGTCTGCTGAAAAGGACACTGGTGGGGCGGCAGGGCATTCGTTGTTGCTGTGTCCACCTGTTTGTTAAGTAATGTCCTCAGTAGATTACTCCTGTTTCTTCATGTTTCCTAGTCTGTATTGTTTCTTCAGTTGCACAAACTGCTTTACTGTGACACTTTCCTCTTAAGTAAGACCAGTTGTCACGCATGAGCCTGTCTCCAGTTTGTTGGCAAAATTATGTTGTGATGCACCAGACGTAGCCCAGTTGTGTCTTTGTAGTTTCTTTAACCTCATGGCTGTTTGAGATATCCCTCTGCTGTGCTGGGCCATAATGTTAATGGGTGTGGTCATGACGAGCTCAGCTCGTCATGAGCATCGAAGGGGTTAATAACTATAAGTTACAGGATGGTTTCCATGTACAGTAGCCCCACCAGGAGCAACCTGCCTGCTGCTCGGCCCTTCTTCAACTGTGACACCTCACCACACGGGAACCCAAACATTCCAATCATCTCCATCACACCAACATTCAACTCAGAACACTCACACTGGCTGAGCAGCTAGGAGCTAGGTAACATAGAAGAAACATTAATACATAGGCAGGATATAACACTTGTGGGCTCATTTCTTCGTGTAGCTGTGCGTTCTCGGGGTACAATGAATTCTGATTAAAACTGTTTGTATAGTATTTTTACAATTTTTAAAGAAATGGAAAGCTGGTGGTATTTATTGTATTGCTGTCTGAATGTATAATGCAATGCGGAAGAACTGTTGGTCGGGCACACCGGTGTTTTATAAAATGCTGCCAATACGTTTTTTATTGTATATACATTCTTTTTTAAGATTGTGTTTACACATAATGTTATCTCGATCAATCCCTTTTATATTGTGTGTATGATTTTATTTACCATGAATAACTAGGTTACGTTTCCAATTCCTAATCACTTACTGAGTCCTAAGAGACTCTCTCTTCATCACACATTCCACAAACTTCTCATGAGCTTCCAACACAAATTCCCTAAACAACACTTAGGGTTTGATTACGAGTGTGGCGGATTGGATACTCTGTCACAAAGATGACGGATATTCCACCAGCCTTATTACAAGTTCCATAGGATGTAATGGAATTGCAATATGGCCGACGGGATAGCCATGACGTTTGTGTCGGAATAACCCTGCCTGCCAAACTAATAATCAGGCCCTTACCGCCTGATTCATCAAGCTAAATTGCACTCGCAAAGGGCAAGATTCTCAGAATCTTGCCTTTTGCGAGTGCAATTTTTGCATTTGGGATTCATCATCCCAAATGCAAAAATCGCTATTTAAGAATTCGCACATTTGCGAAGAATTGAATTTAAGGAATCTCTATTTGAGATTCCTTAAATGCAATTCATGAAGCATTTTAAAATTTCGAAAATGCAATTTTGGGCCGCTATTTACCGAGAGGTCAGACCTCTCGGTAAATAGCAAAAACTTAGAAAAATGCATTTAAATGCATTTTTCTAAGTTGCATGTTACACACACACATGTCCTTTGGACATGTGTGTGCGCAACATCTGTTTCAATTTGCATTTAAGGGGCACCCTTTAAATCGCTATCTTATTTGCGAGTAGCCTTTGGCCCATAGGAATGCATGGGGAGTTATTCCTTATTTGCGATTAGCAATTTGCTACTCGCAAATAAGGCTTGTGTAGGAATCGCTATTTATTTAGCAATTCCTACATGAATACCGTTTTGCGAGTCCTTAATAGAGATTCGCTATGAATCGCTATTAGGGGCTCGCAAAACGGCCCGTTGATGAATAAGGCTGTTAGTCTTTTAAGCAATAAGTGGCAACTACCTCCTTTTTCCTGACACCTCCACAACCCTAAACATATTGAATCTCATTACTGTGAAGTGCTGTGTGGGAGTACACCATTTGAGCTTGAATCTTGATTCATCTCAAGATACTTTTGGCCTCTTGACTATGGCTTTCGAGAGTAAATAAAAGCAGAAAAACAAGGTTATCATGTTCTGTTTGGAGACACAGAGATTAGCATACATCTGCATATCAATGAAGGAAAAAAGAGCCATTGCGCTCAGCTCTTTAATTTGCCGATTCAAGTAAATTCCATTACCTTTAAGTAGCAGTCTCAGACAAGCACTAACTCATACTTTTAACTACCCCATTGCAGATGGGAAGTGCACAGCTTTGCGGAATAATTGCTGATTTCAAGGTGCCTTTATCTGCTCCTTGCCTTCCGTAAGGTGAAGAAGAGCTTTAATGATGAGGGCTTATTGATGGAAATCCGCTGCTACATAATTCGTCAGACATCTTACACATCTATCATACACGTTGCTTAGCCGATTGCCGTCTTCTATAAAGGTAATTACAAACTGATCATCTAAGAAATTGACAATTTCAGCACGGGTGATTGAGAGTTTTATTTGCAGGTGGAATAAAATGGAATTCATGCCTTATTAAAGTTCCAAAACTGAAAAGTTGGCTTGTTCGTAAAATGTCCATTCTTTTGCAGGCAAAAGTTCCTGCAAAAGTAAATATGCATTTTTTTCCAGGAAAATGCGAAACACATCTTATTTTCCTGAATGGAAAACATCGAAAAATGAATGATTGTTGGGGATTACCCCCTTCATAACGTTGTATACTCTTGTAAGTAAGAAAATATATATTGAGTACTTCAGAAACCTGACATTGTTCCTCAAGAAACCTCAGAAAGCGTGCAAGAGTGATTCTCCCAAGTGTGCAGACCTGTACTGGTCAGTTGCCAATGGCAGCCAAGACGGAACAACTCTTTGCAAAATGAAATCACTTTTTTGATAGTTTACTTGTGGGCAACTAATTTGCTGTTTTTATGCTCAGCAATTGTTGAAATGATTACAATCCTAGGGGAAGCTTTGGTCAAAGTAGAAATTTAGGATTGCAAGTGTTTTTATTAGTCGCAATATTCACGATAGTGTGTGGAAATCTTTGTCTAGTTTTTGAATTGTTCAGCTCGAAACTTACACTTGGCATGTCCTGCTCTAAACGGATGGGACATAGTGTGACTGACAACAATCATGTGAGGTTTGGCAGGTGGGCCTATTGGGAAAGGTGTTGAGTCAGAGGGGTACTCGAGCAATGATGGAGGTTTGCAGGGCAGATATAGTAGGGCAGGAAGAAATTGACTTTCCAAAGGCAGGAAGAGGTATCATAGTCAAGGCCTCTGGAATTATGTGGCAAAAGAGGACCAAATTAAACAGAGGGGTTTACTAAATTATGATGCAAAATGCTAGTTATGCAGCAAATTTCGTGATAGTATTATCTTTTTTTTTTAGAAGATTTAATTTTCACATATTGACACTGTCTGGAAAAAGGTTTCATCTCATTAGTACCACTTTAACACACAAACATAGCAATAAACAGAGAATGGTGAACAGTCAGTGAATCAGCGTTTGCAAAAGGCCTTTCACTGCATGGCAACAAGCATTGCTTAGTCTTTAGTGACAATCTGTTTCAGCTACAAACATTTTTTCTTGTTAAAATCTGTGGAAAATTCATAAATATGGGAATACAATCCCACTGCCTCAAAGTCCAATACCGAAGAAACACTTTTTATGCTTTTTATTGTGCAAGATTCACTGCAACAAGCTTCCAAAGTTTAAAAACGCATTTGTAATGCAATAGGTCTCACATTACTAAATGTTTGAGTTTATTGGCGTTGCATTATTGTTAGCAACCCTAAAAGCTCAAACGTTGACTAATGCGAGACCTATTGCATTGCAAATGCTTGTCGTTATTTGTTACAGCCCTTTCGGGACCAAATAGGGAACAAACCTCATAGTAACAGAAATTAAAACACGACCCCTTCACTGTTCACTGTGGTTGCATATCTCAGGGCACCTCTGAATGGAAAGGTGGACAAGCAAATGCAGTATTGTGATGCCTGTTTTAAAATGAAAGTGGCAATATTTGTACTTAAAAAAGACAGGTTACATTTTCTGGGGGATTTTCTCAAAGATCAGCTCGGCCCTTCTTTGTACACAGGAACTCGTTGTACAAGCCGGTTTTGGCTCTGCTCTTGGGGCTGCAGACACCCTCCTCCTTCCAGCCCAAGGCCCTTCTGAGCCTCTGCTACCTCTCGCCATTCTCTTCATCTGATCTGATGTTTTCATTACCAAACTGGGTGGTGGGTGCTGAGGATGTCCCGGATGCCAAGTGAAGCCTGTATAGTGAAAGCTGTTTCCTCTGGAGTGCCCTGTCCCGAAGTACACTCGCTCTTTGACAGGTGTTAGGGCGACATTGTTCTGGCCCAGTTTGGTGTTGGAGCGCTCCTTACATCTTCATAGGGTGTTTATGGGTGGGGGTGCACCATCCTGAACAATCTTGGAATTATGCTTATTTTTGCCTGAAGCATAATTGCCCTGGGGTGTTCAGTGGGGCCTCCATGCTGCATACTTCGAGCTGGACAACTCTACTGAGTGCTAGTTAACTTCTGCGAGTGCTCAGCATGGCCATGTCGTATTTCACAGAGGATTTGCATTCCTTCATGTTTATGTGGAGAAGCGTGGCTCAATGGTTAGAGCGGCAGACCCTGATGCAGAGGTCTGGCCCGGGACCAGAGTTCAATTCCCACCTCGGCGGCTCTTGGACTCAATTTCCCCGGACATGATAATTCTCGCCTCGGTGCCTAGTCTAATCATGGGTCCCACTCTGTGACTCTGGGCAATAGCTTGCTTAATCTCCACATCTGCCCCAGCAGCGCATGGATGCCTGACTTCACCTTGGGGGTGCCCAGGAGTGGACATTTCACAGGAAAGCCAGGATGGGTTCCACAGCGGTATGAATACAGCGCTACGAGGCCTTCGGGTAGAAGTGCGCTATATAAATACTATACATTTACATTTATTTACATTTATGTGCACCCAAATGCAGAAGGGTTCATGTCTGAAGAAAGGCACCTTGGCAGGGGTACTTAGCATGGTCTGATTTACTGCCCATC
Source organism: Lissotriton helveticus (assembly GCF_964261635.1). Lineage (NCBI taxonomy): Eukaryota > Metazoa > Chordata > Amphibia > Caudata > Salamandridae > Lissotriton > Lissotriton helveticus. The sequence continues at coordinate 1,289,057,620 of NC_136061.1, forward strand.
ACTATTTCCAGAGCCCAAGGCTGGCAGAACAGAGTTTGAACGGGGAGGAGAACGAGCTGAAGTTCTAACCATTAGCATATTTGAGGGGACTATGCCCATTTCTTTGGAAACCGAGGGTTTCAGTAGATGTGAGGCCTGCTTGGGTGATTGCAGTCTAGGAGAGGCAATGAAAACAAGGATACATATGCGCACGCATGTGAAAGACAAGCACTGACGAGCAGTGGCAGAAAGTAAATATTAAAAAAAAGAGTTCTCGCACACAACAGCTGAAGAATCAAAATGTAAGGGAAATGTACTTAAACTGTGCACCTCAGCCTGAAGGGAAGTGATGTGTCAGCAAAGCCACCAAGTTAGAAGGCAGCAAAGACAAAGGACAGTGGAGTAAACCAATGGTAGGTAGCAGGCGGGAAAAAGTCGGTTTATTGATTACAACATGTCTTCCAGACAGCGCATGCACGCTGTCGCTCGATCTAAAAAATCTACTTTGAGTTCTGAATAACCAGACTTTGCAGACATCTAAACTTATGCTGCATATGTCATTAATTAACACAAAAATAATAGTTGTGCACATGATATACCTTGCTGATAACAGTGCCATTGTGCACAAGAACTGATAAGGTAAACATGTGCAGAAATATATTGTGCCTGCCTTGTGGGGTGGAAGATGAGAGAGGAATTGTGGAGGAGAAAGGGCATTCTTTGCTGCCATAAGGTATTTCCTATCCTATAACTATGTTATGTTATGTGGCATTTACGAAGCACAAAGTCTGATTTTACATTTTAACTCATGATGAAACAATGAACATAGGCCTCATCTAGCCAACTGAAACAATTCACAAACTACTAATAAGTAATTATTGAATCTCATGCCTGTGAGAGTGGTGAAATGAAAAGAACATTTTTATGTAGTATGTAAAGAAACAACGGCATAATGTTCCACTCAGAGTTGAATACATTTCAGGATAATTAAACTCAATTTATTGGTACTAACTAATAATAATAGAAAGGACTGTGCAAGGGAAGCGCCTGAAAACTATTATAGCCTGTCAAGCCTGAAAAAATTATTCTAACTAGAAAAAAGATACCGTTTTTTCTGGGAGGATTTTGACTGTTAGATTTCAATTTAGCTACTAAAATACCTCAATGTCATTGTGAAGATGATTTTCAAAAGTTAGCAAACTAAAAAAGGTTGAGACACATTTAATGAAAAAAAGTAATTTAGAAATAAACAAAGATTTGTAAAGAAATAAAATAAATATAAAACAAAATCAGCATAAAACCCGTGGGAGAATGAACTTGCAAAAAAATCTTTTGACATGAAAAAAATTGCAAGAATTTCACCCGCATGCAACATTTTGTAACATTTGAAAAACGTTTCTGAGAACTACTCACAGTTGCAAATATTTACTAAGCCCAGGTAAGATTTTAAATTATGCAGACATCATTTGTGTCATTTGGGGATTTAGCATTATGCTTGTTATGCAAAATACCTAGAATTACAGGATAATGTCAGAGTTTGTGGCAAAATTAGAGTGTGCATGGTAGGAAGACCATAAGGAATCAGAAAGATTACAGCTGTTGTTCAAGGCAATTGTCTTTTTCCAGTTTTTTTGTAGCACTAAAAGCATCATTGTGTGAAAACTGACACGGGACACGCGACGCTAAAATATAGCAGTAAATTATTGATCTGAATGTTTTGCATTATGCATACATTCACATAATTTCCCCCAAACCTAGCTTCATTATACACATATCGCACACCCCTTATATTTACAGATCCAGGAATTGTTCCACTTCCAGGTAATGACATTTGTTGGGTACTGTTAAATACTAAAAGTCATCTTGTGAAACTCTTAATGCGAGCCTAAATGTTTCCTTCTTCTATGCTGTCGGACTTTGATGAGCCCCACTGATTACTTTGTGCAACGTTCCTTGTCACATTGGTCCATTTATTCTCAAGAAATACAACTATAAATACACGTCGGATTATATCCATTGGCCACAGTTTTCTCTACATTACATTTGTGCAATGAAGTAAAGTGCTAGACTTTGAAAAATTGCAAAATGTATGTATAAATTACACCTGCTTTGCAAACCATGAAGCTGAACAAATCGAAATAAATGGGGACGAAAAGGGGACCCTGTTCTGCAGTAGAAATTTTTCTTCCTCAGCACAGGGCCATGAAGCCACCACTCGTCACCTGCTAATCATTGTTTTCCAGGGTCCCTTATATTTTGGGGTGCAACATCTGCATAGCTGCCAAGGTTTCAGATTGCTATGTGTGATATTACCATAATTTCTGTGTAATTATGTGTGACATTTCCATAATGTCATTGTAATTATGAGTGACATTTCCACGACTATGAGTGACACTTTCTCACGAGAAAAATCAATCAATAAAGATGAGGAAAACATATAAATGATATCAGAAATTACACCCATTTGAGCAATGAGAAACTAAGAAGTCACTGAACTAATGTGCGCTAACGGCAGGCAGCTGGAAATTGAGCAGAGCAGAGTCTGACTGGGTGACTGCAGCTCTCAGATTCAGTACCCTCCAGGCTGAGTGGGGGGCACAGGCTGCTCAGAATTATCAAAGCATTCATTTTATTCATTATTAGCAGCCATATCAAGTAGGCTGAACTACTAAAACACAGATGCTGCAGCATGACCTGCCTCGCTTCGGCCCGTAGACCGATCCGTTGCTGCTGCTGGTGCAAGCGCTGAGGCCTCAGGCTGGCAACACTTTTAACCCCTCCCATGCTGATGACGAGCTGAGCTCGTCATCAGCCACGGTGCTCATGTGCTGATGACGAGCTGAGCTCGTCATGGCCGTTAGAACGCTCACACGTGGGGATAATTCCCCTGCTGTGCTGAGCGTTCTAAGGAACGGGTGTGGCCGTGACGAGCTCAGCTCGTCATCAGCACACGAGCACTGTGGCTGATGGGTCATCAGCACCAGGGCGCTGTGCACGCCTGCCCCCCAGCACAGCGGGGGAATTACCCCCGCAGAGAAGGGGTTAAAAGCCTATAATCCTACTTTCAAGGACACTGGTGCATACATGCGCACAGTCATGCGTGTCACCAGATTGGAACAAGGACAGGTGATGGTGCTGTCAGATTGCTCAGCGAGCAAACAACATGCAATGCTCTAACCATGCCGGACAGACTGCAGCCTAGCCAGTCAGCACTCTGGGCCCTGGAATGCTTGCCTTCATGTGGCTGCAGTCTGCATGTTTATGGTGCATAGCGCAAATGAACTCCACGTTCTTGGCGGGTTCTTTTCAGAGGTTGCAGCTTTCTTTTTTTTTAACAGCTTATTGAGTGTTACCACAACGTAGCTGAGCCCAGACCGTTACTGTAGCAACTAGTCACCACTCCCTGGCTTGGGCCTGGTTATTTTTGGTGTGGCACCAGCTGACAGCAAGCTCTGGATCAAGAGTATTAATCGATAAAGCAGCATGAAGCAACTCAAGTCCCTGTGCTAGGAGCTACTAATAATGCGGGACTTAGCATCTTAGCTTGGTGATGCGGATACCAGCACTAAAATGCGTTAGTCTCACACTTGATGCGTGGTACTTGGCAGGACTGTATCTGATTGCAGATAAGAGGGTTGGATAAAGTGAAACCACGCATCAGGTGAAGTCAAAGAACTTCCAGATTCTTCCCAAAGAGCCAAACTCCCTATGGTTCCAATTTACCCACTCCCACACCCAATCACCCGGTTGCCTGAACAGAAGAGTGACTGTAGCGTCACTTAGGGCCCTATCATGATTTGATTGATTTTTGATTTGATTTTTCTATTTATATAGCGCGCGAATGCCCAAGGGCGTCTTGGCGCTGAAAATGTAAAATGGACCATGAGCCCAGTCTGCTCCGAGGGCGCCATCACCTCGTATACCCATAACTACGGGGTCTGTGTACCATCTTACAAAAAGATGCAACCTCCTTCACAGTAGTAAAACACAGACTAGTGTTTTCAACCATTTAGTCCATCTTTCTGTGCAGAAATACCTCTCTGAATGTAAGATGGGGGCACAGGCTGATCACACAAAAGTGCAATATGTGAGTGCACCGGTCGCATAGAGAGGGAGCCCTGGGTTGTAATTTAACTATTGAAAGATGCCCCCTATCCACTTGTTAGTTAGCAACAAGCAGCTGTAATTGTGATGCAGTGAGCCCCTCAAAGCCTTGGACTCCCTAGCTATTTCCATGCTTCCCTAAATCTCTTCACTCCCACGTATTCCTGTCTCATTCCCAAAATAACCCTTTCATCACTTCCCTTTTATCCTGACCCATGCTAGCTTCTGCCTTTCACTCTCAAGAGTCTTTGTTCTTTGTCTCCACCAGTGGCAGCTAGTAGAGAATGGTGGCAGAGGGCGTCGGATATGGAGGGGTAGAAAAAAAGAAGGAAAAAAGAAAGATAGAAAGAAAACTTGCTTGCTGGTCATTGGATGCCGGTTGCCAGTCGCCGCCTCTCCTCCAACGCAGGAAGCACACGGGCTACGAGACTGCCCAGGCCAATCACGTCTCCGCCTTACAGCAGCATTGTGATTGGTCTGAGGGCTGTGGTACGATGTTCAGATGGGGACTGGGAGGCTGTGCATGTTCTCCACCCAGGCTCTGCATTACAGCCAGTGGAGAATTTGCAAAGTGTGCCCAAATGTTTGGATGGCCCAAGACGGCCGGTCAAACCACCATGCGCACTTAGAAACTGCTGAACACTTCTCCCCTGGCCCATGCCCTGGCCAGCCCCGCCCCATCCCGCACCTAAGCAGTAACAGTCAAATAGAATAATCATATTATTTTTGCTCTGCGCTGCTCTTAAAGAGTGGGGTGAGGCTCCTCCGCCTTTGCGGAGGAGCCTCTGCTGGCCTCCGCCCTCTCCATTTTCCACTGATGCTTTCATTCTCATCGGTATCTGTCCCTCTCTCTCACTCCATTTTCTCCCACATTTATCTTGTTCCTTTCGCTTTTCCCTCTGTTCCTGATACCCCTTCACAGTCCCCTACTATTCCTTATATTTTTCAAATGCATTCCCATTCTTCCTTTACATCTCCACTCTTACCTGCTATTGCTTCCGCTGTATCTCATTACTTTCCACTTTTCACTCACTCCCTCATTCACACGCCTATTTCCCCACTGCCTCATTTCCCCACAGATAGTTTAATTCTGCACTGTATCTAGACCTCTCTCTTTCTCTCTGCTTGTCTTTACTGCATCAATCTAGTACATTTCACTTCACTCTATCCTTCACTGCACTCTATCCTACTTTCCCTCAATCTTCCCCTCCAAGTTTTAATATTCTACGGTCTCCCCCGTAACTCTAGGCTCTTGCTCCCATTACGCTCTTCTCTCTGTTTGGCTACATCACTTATACACCTCTGTTCTCTGTATCCTCTCTCTTCTGCTGTAACTCAATACATTCTCTTTTCAACCTCCCTTCGGTCTCCCTGTACCTGTGCTTTTTTCCTCTTACCAATTCCACCCCTATACTTAAATGCTGTTGCTTTTCTTCACTCTCTCCCCTCCCTTTCCCTGTATCTCCTCACTAAATCACATCCTCCTCCTACCTCCATGTCTCCGGAACCTTTCTATTCCCATATTATCCCTCCACACCCTCTCTTTTTCTCAATACCTGCACCTCTCCACCATTTTATCTGCTCTCTCCAGCACCTTTCTGTTCACCCATCTAGCTCGATATGCTCTCCTCTACCTCTCCATTTTTTCCTGTACCTCCTACCCCATTTAACTCTCCAACCTCCCTCATATCTGTCTGTCAGGGGCGGCTCCTCTGCTAAGGGTTTGCAGCTCCGCCCATCTGCAGAGCAGCAAAAATAAAATGAGCCGGCCGGCCAAACAGTCATGTGCACTTTGCATGTTTCCCACCAGGCTGCATTAAACATGGCACTCAGACCAATCACAACGCTACACTGTAGTATTGTGATTGGCTCAGGGGAGCCGGGTGCTTCCTGCTGCCAGGACTGCAGGAAGAAGGTAGCTGAACAAGATGGAGGAAAGGTGGTGGCCGGCGAGAAAGTAAGTGGTATTTTTATTTTGTCACCTCCTGCCACCCCTGGCTGCGCACCACCGCTGTCCACTGCCAGCCACCACTGCTCTAGGTTCTCCCCGAAACATTCTACTCTACCCTGTAGCTCTCTTTATTCACACCTACATCTTTCCATGCTTCCATTGTGTACCCCCACCTCGTTTCCTCATGTCCTATCTCTCTCTACCCATTCATTATCTATCAGTACAATATGTCTCTTCAGTCTTCACAGTATCTCTAATTCTTTTCTCTGTTTCTCTTTTCTCCCCTGTATCTACCCATCCTCTGTCCATGTACCTGTGACCGTGCACCCCTTTCCGGCCACGCCTCTTACCCCAGAGATTATACACATAGTGAAACCCCAGAAAGACACACAGAAATATAAAATAAATCTGTGCGGGTGGCTGTTTATGTAGACTGCAGCTGCTGCAGGACAGGCTCGGCTCTCCACCGCTCTGTTTCCCCGGTGACACTGATCCACATGCACCACTGATGACTTCACCCCTGGACTGCACCAGCCTTTTGCAGATGATTGTGAGTGGAGGGGAAAGTTTGTAGTGCCCTAGAATCTAAATATGCCCTCTCCCACAGGATACCCCGTAGGGACACTGACTGTATGGCCGGGTAGTTAGGTGGGCCGGGCCCATGCAATCCACTTCAAGGACATTGAAACTGATCCCTGTCTGGCCCTATATTATTGCTCTTACTGGTAAAAACCCCTGATCAACTTCTGAACAATAAATGTAAAAAAACATTAAGGTAATCCATGTCAGCGATTAATTTCCATTTTATATTTCATATTTTACTTAATCTTGATTTCTCTCAGCTTTTTCCAGGATGCTGTGTTTTTGTTGTGTATTTTGTACAGGTAGTATATTACTCTTGTATAGCGCTTTATCCTAAATAACTAACGATCATGACAAAGCAGTTAGTCCTGGCTGGTATTAGGTATATGTTAGCTGTTATGCCATATATCTGGACGCAATAACAGAAAGCTCACAGAGGCATCAAAATAATATCAGTTGGTTGGTGCACTACTGGAATCACAGAAAAGTTTTTTTTTTAAGCCTTCTCTTAATTACACAGGACACACCGCTTCCACGGACACCAGCCACACACACATCTTTAATCCCATATATAGCCCTGTGTATGGCACTTCCTCCGTGACATAACCTGTAATACAAAGTGTCCTGGAGTTCAAAAATCGTACACAAGCAGCGGTGTACCCCATGGCAACCTATGTCACGCCTCCTTTGTTTTACTGGTTGGATCTGGATTGTTTTGCAGTTGTTAAACACGTTTCTTTTGCAGCACAGAATAACTTGAGGCCCTTTCTGAAAGTGCGAAAATCTCAACAACCTACAATTTTTGCAAAAATCCAAATCATTTAAGGCCCATTGGCACTATAACCATCTACCGAGTTACCAGAGCGCCCTCTACTCAGGGTTAGCACGTAGTTAACCACACTAAGGTACAAAGTCGAACAGTTGTTTGCCCGGATCACAATGTACAAGAGCTGAAGTAAGGATCAGAAAACACATGTTCTTGGTCATCGGGGCACATGACCCCATCCTTGGACTGTTCCCATGAGGCACAGGGTCAAGCCTGATTTGCATATGGCCATGTTTGAACTGGAGTGGCTTGGTGAGCAAAATAACGATGGATTAAACCCAGATCTGTGACTGAGGGTGACTGTTTTGCCATTGTGCAACATTCCGTCCATCATCTTGTGTGTTTTGCTTGGTCATCGGGGCACACCTTCAGCAAAAGACCACATCGCCTTCCAAAGATGGCTAATGGTTTATGTTAGATCTCGTGCAGCAATTTACTAATGGCGCGTTTGGGACGCGAGACAAGATGTGTGCCTGCCTGTATATTGAGCTTCCTGTCACATACATATACAGTCATGAACATTGTTCACGTGCAGTTTAGACACGTGATGTTCGGGAGCCGGCATGGACAAAAGAGCTCATTGTCCCCTAAGACAATCCTTGATGTGGGCTGGATGTCATTTGGCCTTGGTTTCTACTGTGACAGTGAAAGACAGACGCACACGTCACCTCACCGCAGAGCGCTCCATCATGATCCGCCTGATTGCCGCTCTGCAGCATTAATACAGAGGCAGATTCGGGATTAATGGGACAATTAGTGTCAGCTTCTAGCAGAGCCGATGAGTAGTGGCCATGAAAGTACTCGCTCACAATATTTATACAGCACTTGACTTGCATCAACACAGCTGCACTCTGCACTCTGCAGTCGGCGATGACTAAGCGTGTGTGCTTGTGTGTACCTGAGACAGCGGATGCATTTTTATGTACACTTGTATGGGTACAACAATGTGGGAGTTTGAGGTCAGTCTGTACTACTGACCACCTACATGTTGGCATTGGTGTCACCTCTATGTCAGTATGCTAGCATCTGCTCTAGGTGGACGTCAGTCTTCTCAAAGATGCATAACGAGTAAGTCATGATGTTTATGCTGTCATTTTGTGTTGTTCTTGTAGCACAATATCTGCCATTGACATTGCCTGTTGGTCATGATGGCAGTGAAGGTTAACAGAGTTAGCACGACTGCTTGTGGGATTCCATATGGGGATTGCCCACAGGCCAATCAGATCAGACTGAGGTGTGTTTCTTTCACAGTGTCAATAGCCTGTATCACTGTGTCCCTGCCCAGTGTCACTCGCTATGCCATTTTCTAGTGAGTGCCTGGCAGCGAACCGAAGCCAAGGTGGCAGGAGCCTTAAGCAGGCTGAGGCCCTGCCACCTCCTTCCCGGCAGGTGAATACCAGGATGGCTGAAGAGGGTGTGCCTACCAATCTCCTCAGCAAAAGATGGCACGAAATAAAGACAAGGCTTGGGAAGAAGTAGCCAAGGAAGCAGGGAAGGAGCGAAAGACGCAGAACAATTGAAGCGCCCCAATCAACATTGAAACTAGCCAATGGGAAGAGCCTGAAACCGGGATAAAGCATTTCTCGAGAAGAAGGGGAAGTAGGCGCAACGGAAGAAATAAACGTGGTTATCCATTAACTGAGGACTTGGTATTAGTTACAATGTTGAGAGGCAGAAAGATGAGAAATCCAGGATGGTCAAGATAAAAGTTTGTTCGCTGCAGCACAGTATCACCGCCAGCAAACACTTAACTTGTTATAGTACACAACTCATCAGAGCTCCAAGTTCCAAAACTCATCATGTAAATATCACTGTGCACGAATAAAACCATAACATAAAAGAATACATATACATAAAAGAAATACCCACAACATAACAGATCTTTACCCTTTAAAAAACAAAATATAAACAGGAAAAAAATAATACAGCATAATAAAAAGAAAACAATGTAAACAAAAGATTTATACAAAGCGTTTATATTTAATGGGTGGGTGCCTACTACTATTATCATCATTTTTTTTGAGGTGATGGAGTCCTCACGTTCACATCCCATGAAGTCATCACTAAGGGTGGGCGATATATTCTTGGAGCAGCAGAGCTGGGGGAGTTTTGGCCACTCCACATTACTCTTGTAACACAGAGTTCCGGCCACGTTCCGCCACCCACTGCATGGTGGAATTTTTTGCCTCACATGCGGCTTGCTAACTGTAAGTTGGAGAGCAAGATTTGGCATCCCTTAACATGATTTTTAGTCACAAGTAGCGCACCCGGCAAGTTTTCTCAAACACAGGCGGATACAGGAGGTCACAAACGGTTGCGGTCTGAAAGCTGCAGCTTGAGTAGAAAATCTATGGAACGAGCTCCCAGCACTATACCACAGCACATGCAGCATGACATACCTATTTCTGCTCATTCACAGAATTCTGCTTAATATCGCTGAGATTTTTTCTAACTTCACTGAATATTATGGAATGAAATTCTGTGAGTTCCGCCCAAGCCTAGTAATCGCTACCACAAACAGTGAGGTCTTTATTCCAACCATCCATCCTCTCCTGGTCTCCAAGACATTTTGCAACACTGAGGTCTATATCTCTCTTACTGAGATCATCAGCTGAATCAAGCTGACTATGATGACATATATGCATGTCACTGGTAAACTCACAAACCTTCAATAAGTGGCCTTCTCATCCTGGTTGGAATCATTCAATCCAACATTTTTACATTTTGGTATTGCACACTTTACCATCCTGATTGACCATTCTCCTACTATAAACATTGATCATTCTCATGGCCTTTCCAAATCAGGGTGTACCTTTGACACAAGTCCAGGCTTAACTAATCTCTCCCACTCACCAACTTCACACAAAGGTGTCTTAACCTTCCACTTAGTACTATATGCCTCTTTGATCTTCTCCTGCTTCCTTCTTTATCTACAGACCTATCTCCTTCATATCCAAATTTATTTTCTCCTTCACATGCGTCTTGAATCACAATGAGAACAACTTTGACAGGGTCTCTCCCTTTCAATAATCTAAATGGGCTCACCACAGTTGTGCTTTGAGGACTAATGCGACACAGCCACAGTTTCTCCTTCAACTTACGCCTCCAAAATTCACCAAAACCATGTGCCCATGCAACACTTTCTTTAAAAACCCTGCTAAATCTCTTGATTTGACCATTCCCTTGGAGTTCATACAAGGCAGCGGTGACATGTGAATAATACTGTCCCTAAGAAAACTTTCCATTTCATGTGATTTCAGCTGCACACCATTGTCAGAGATCAATACCTCTGGGCATCTTTCCCCTGCAAGGATTTCCTTGAAGAAATCACTGACAGCATTAGTAGTGGCATGGGGTACCAATTTTACCTCAGGCCACTTTGAATACTAATCTATCAAAACTAATGCAAAATGAGCACGGTAAAGAATATTATGGCGCTGAAATATCAACCCTACTATCCTACTATTTTCCAGAAAGACACTGTTGAAGGTACGGGTTGAAGAGGAGCAGGTGAAATTTTCAACATCTTCTCACTGTTGGCACATATTTTATATTCTCTCACCACCATGTAAGCCATCTTGTCAATACCTGGCCACCAGAAATGTATGTGAATCAGTCTTTTTATTGATGACATACCTGGGTGCCCTTCATGTGCCAACAACAGAATCTTGTGTTGCATATCTTTCGGCGGAACACACGTATCACCCTTGAAGAACAATTTACCTTTTACCTCCAACTGCTCAGCCACTTCACATAATGGCACAGCCTCTGCTGGCAGAAAATTATTTCCAGGCCATCCTCCTACCACATATTTTCTCATGATTTGCAATAGCTCAGCACCTTTCTCAGTTTTTCACCACTTCTCTACTTTAATGACTGAACTTATTCAACTCAAACTTGGATACACTGGCCACCACATTAATCCCAACATTTTCAACATCACTCTTGCATTCCTCACAAGGTAGCCAAAGCAAGCAATCAGCCATGATATTGTTTTTACCAGGTACATGTTCCACCTTGAAGCAGTACTCCTTCAACCTCGACATAAGTTGTGGAATACATGCAGTGGCATTCCAACCTCTCCCTGGGTAAAGTATACCAACAAGACAAAATACAAATCAGTACAAAAAGGGTGCCCCAAATGTAGTTGTGCATATGTTCAATTCCCAGGACAAGCGCTAACAACTCTTTCTCTAATACTGGGTGTCACTTCACAGTATCATTGAGCGTGCGGTAGGCAGAAGCCAAGTTCTATACATCTTTAACACTTTTTTCAGATAATACTCTGCCAATTCCATACATACTGGCATCTACTGTGATGAAACTTTTTTTCAGCTCAAAAGCAGTTTGTTGAGCGTCAGTCCACACAAAATCAAAATTTTTGTGTGTAAGTCCTCTGAGGGGGTACATCTTCGTACCAAATTTCTTTATAAACTGCCTATAATATTCACACAGTCATGTAAACCAAAGACATTTCTTCCTGTTGTCTGGAGCATGAGCTTTAAGAATGATATCTACCAAATTTCTCTTGGGTATCACCCCTTCTCCGGACAGAGTATGTCCCAAATACTCCACCGATTTACAAAGAAATTGCACTGGTTTTCTTTTAATGTCAATCCATTTTCTTTTTTAACAACACACACTTTTTTATGTGTTCCAAGCGTTCCTTTATATTCTTAAAATAAATAACATCATCGTCCTGGAAGCACTTCACAAAGCCTTCCATATCTTTTAATAAGTGAACCATTCCTCTCTGAAAACACTGATGCTGCAGAGGCTTACCAAAAAGGAATACTGTTGAATTATAATGACCCCTGCAGCATGAGGAATACCGTGAGATGACGGGACTCCTCCGTTAAATCAATCTGGTGGTATGCTGGCCTAAGATCTGAGGTAGAGAAAATATTTGCTCCTTCTAACATGCACACTATTTCATTTATATTAGGTAACGGGTGACAATCTACCACAATATTGGCAGTGAACACTCTAAGATTCACACAAAATCTCAGATAGTTGTCAGCCTTACAGGCGAAAACTATTGGTGACACCCATTCAGATGTTTCCACCTTTTCAATGACACCCTCATTCACCATTCCCAACATCATTCCATTTAACTCTTCTCTGACTTTGATGGGAACATTTCTAAGTTTCTATGTGACAGGTTTGCCATCCTTTTTTACCTTGATTTTGTACAAGTAGACTTCCAATTTTCCCAGTTTCTCAGTGAAAACTTCCAGAAAATGTGAAACCACCCAACTTTTCTCACAGCCATTGCCAACAGTCAAAACCAACACTCTGCTTCTAGGATTCAACATTAGACCCGGTTTCAATTGGCCTCACCATTCTAAGACATTCACTCCCTTGACTGCAACATATAGCTTAATCTGAGCACATCTGCTCTTGGAAGTAATCCCCACTTCAATATATCCCACAATATTAATGGAGGTACTATTGAAACTGTCTGCTACAATATCAGACTCTATCAATTCATCTAATTGCCACACATCCATAAATGTCTCCAGGAAGTACTCTTGGGTGATAATATTCCATGGTGACCCCAAATCCACCATGAGTTCAAGTTTCTTACCTTGTATTTCCACATTTCCACATTAGATTTGGGAGAATTTGTCACTTGACAAACATCAACAACGCTCTCCACTTCCTTTAAAGACGAGCCCACTCCTTTCACGGTCTCACTGTTCACACCCCACAAACACTCACATTCACATTTTTCACTTTTACAATATTATCCTTCATTTACATATGAGATTTTGGTCTTCAAATTAGGGAAATCTTTCTTTAAATCCTTACACACATGTGAAATGTCCTACGTATTCACACTTTTTACATCCCTCCCCTCAGGACACTAGGTAAAGGAAGCCAATTGTCTGGTACTACCACATCCAAAACATGTAGATCTATCATACCTTCTTCCATACTAGGAGGATTGCTGTTACTTAGCGCCCACACACTTTCATTCTCACTGCTGTTCATTTTATTAGCATCATGAATAGACATCATCCATTTCTCAGATTGCTCCAAAGCCTTAGCAGTGGTTATGACATCTTGTATTCTAGAGTCCGCCATCACCCAGAGCAGCTCTTGAATTTTCCTATTTTTGACATGAACAATAGTCTGATCTCTAATCATTTCATCCAACATCACCCCAAAAATACAATACATCGAAAAAAGACAACTTTAAGCACTATGAAGCTCAAAGGTTTCCTTATTTTTCTGGAACCTTGTATAACATTTGAATCAGCTCAAACATACTCTAGAATTTGGCTTGAATTCATTCTCAATCCTTATTACTGCCCCTAGCAAAACATCAGTATCTCCTTATCCTTCCTGGGGCATAGATTGTTGTACCATCCTGAACACTAATTGTCCTTCTGATCCTAAGAAGTGCAACATTATGTTTTTCTTCCGTTCCAGTTGCATAATATCGCCATCAATAGCTTTCATGTAAATTATGAATTCCTGCTTCCACCACATCCAATGAATATGTGGATCCCCTTTTTGTTGTAAAAACTTAACTGCTGCTTCAAATTGCATGTTGCCCAAAAAGAAAAGTGCAGAAGCGAAAGAAAAAAACAAAATGGATAAAATGCTGTCTACCTTAACAGAATCACGGTCCTGAAAATTCATATTTGGAACTTCACCACAATATTATTCCCAAAATCACAGTACAAAAGTGTGTAAACGCCATAATGCCTGGTTTCCTTGAAAGACAATACAAGAAAGATTCAAAATGGTGCCACCACGTATTGTGAACTGCGTGGTGTCGTGGACGTCGAGTGTAGTGTGATGATGTAATCCCGGCAGGTCACAGCATCTGATTACGTGAAGTAGGCGATTCTACAAATGTAGGGCACCCGGAGCCAATGCATGACACAGAAGAATGCGGTGAATGAATGCACCATTAATTCAAATGATGCACGTAACAGTACTAAGTAGTAGAAGATATGGAAAATAAATATCTCACTACTGGGAAGTATTCAAAGTTCATTAATATCCTCAATAGTCATTTCCAAATAAGGTCGTAGTATTTTCACAGAAATCCATTCACCAGATGTAGATAGTGATGACATCCAAGAGTACTTCTGTAGGTTCCAATGGAGAACACCGCACTTGTGATGTAAAGAGTGCCTCTCCAAATCGTTGCCAATTGTTAGGGTCAATGTTGAACAGCAGAAAGAAAAGAAATCCAGATTGGTCAGGATAAAGATTTATTCACTTCAGCGCAGTACCACCTCCACCAAACACTGAACCAACTACAGAACACAGCTCACTTAAGCACCAAGTTCCAGAATTCATCATGTAAGCATCATTGTGCACAATTCAAAACCATAACATAAAATAATACATACACACAACACAAAAACACACAATATAACACTTGGGAGGCCAAACCGCAGGGACACCGGGAGGGTGAGGGGAAACCATAAATTAAGGGAAAGAGGGTGCTCATGTCACAAGCAAAGCACTTGTAGCCCAAGTACTACTATGCCGGCTGAAGGACAGCTCACAGGGTAGCAAGTTAAGCCAAAACACAGCAAGTAGTTTGAAGTTATTGGATAAAGTCACGCTGATAAGAAATCTTTTTATTAAAAGCAAGACAAAATCGTCTGTCAGGAAATATAACGGTTGAAAACGTATGTAAATCTTAGCCAAGAAATATCCAACAGAAAAACGGTGAACTTTGCAGAGGAAGTACAGTATATTTAGAGAAGTAATTTTATATTGGGACTAGATCCGTGCAACATTTTTATTTTTCTCTGAAATTTTTTAAATGTTAGGAATTTTGCATTAAGTGAAAATCCACGAATTTCATCACCATGAACTTTCACAGACTGCTGTTGTTCAGGAGATTGGACCAAGTAGAAAATGTCTTGTGGAAGAAGAAACTTGTCTTGCAGGAGGAAATTTCTCATCAAATCGGTCCACTTCACTGTGTCTTGCGTGACTTTAGAGCAAGAGTATGCCCTCGTGCTCAATTTTGCACAGAGATATGTCAACTATGTGATTCGCGAAATGTCTAAATATTTTAAGTAATTTTCACGAAATTTCAAGTTTGTATAATGTAATTTTGTAATTTTGTATTTAACAGGTTGTTTCTAGCATAAACGTTTGACTGTTGTACTCAATTCAGATTATTCAATATAACATTCAACAACAAGAAGTGCTGTACTGCTGTTTTTAGTAAGCCATGATAACGCTAAGATTACTGCAAGCAGTGGATACACTAAACAGGAACAGACTCATGCTCTTCTCATATACAATGCACTTTACAATGCCTTTACTGCACAAGCCACGTTGATTGACATGATAGTCTTAATAATGTGTTTATGTGTCATACCGGGAATTTCATAAGGAAACTAGGGCACCTTCTTGTCATACACTCATGTTTATTTCTGAACTCTTAAAATTGGAAGAACTATTACCCGACACAATTGACACTTAATGTACCACCCTCTAGTGGATAAAAGGCAGGATAGACCACGTTGACATATGTGGAATAACAAAATGCTTCCAATGCCTCTTCGTCGAACAGCTCAGCCATCTTCCCCTTATAAATTATTTGAATATATCAGTGCAAATGGCCTATGGATCTGCCATATCCGTGAATCAACCTTGATTAAAATCAAGACACACCGTAAAGCACAGCTACTGAATAATTTGGGAAAACAGGTTCAAGAATGGACATAAAATAAGCCATAAAATGTGTACCATCAAAATGCCTGTGCAGTAGAGGCTAAAATATTTTTTCCTGCAATGCCCTTGTCTAATTTCTAATTTCTAACCGAATGTTAACGGTGTTTGATCATAATTTAGGTGTAGTTAATTTAGGGTCTGTTAAAAAGACTGATAAGATAGAATTCCCCTGACAGCCCTTCTAGAAGGGTGGCATAGAATAATTCACGTTTAGCTTCACCCAAACAGATGTCTGTGTACAAAGTATCTGAGTCTAAATAGTTCAAAATAGAAAATGAACGCATTTGTAAGAAAAGAATAAAAAGACTGGAACAAGATAAGACAGATTTAGAATAAAACTTTAATGTGATTTAAATATTTGAACAACTTGTCCCTTAATAATAATACCTAGTTGCTTCTTATGATGTGCCACACATTTGTTTGTAGAGTTGTAAAACAGCAAGACAAAAATGGGGCTGTAAAAGAGAGAAGGGAATACCATGACTAGTGCAGCCCACCACAGCATAAGTTGCAAGCCTTTTAGAATTATAGACCTAGAACCCATAGAAATCAAGCATTGTCAAAGCCAATGAGTCTGGTGTTGGCCACCATCCCTCTGGAAATTCTTGTTTTGTGTTATCGTGATTTTTGGAGAACATAATTGATTGGGAATATGCCAGGTCCTCATTAATATTAAAAACAAAAATTTGGAGCAGGCAAAAAAGTTTTATTTGGTTTAAAAAAAACACACATTAACATAATACTCCCTGGCACTGACGGGAACTAGTTTGTAGATGTGTTCCTCGTGAAAGGTCTGCATTTAGGAACTTGTAGTGAAGTCCGTAAATGGCTGAAGTGGGCTGATACATTGCCCACTAGTGCATGCTGGAGTGGGTGGACGAAAATTGTGAATGACACTAACTGCAATCTAATGAATGAAGTCTGGATGAAAACCCTGTAAGTAAATATATTGTACAAATAATTTTTAGTAAACTCAAAAGGTCTTGGTTAACACAGACCTAAAAAAGTTCATCAGTCTGGTTTGCTGCTCCTGAAATCCATTTTATCTTTCAGCATCTGTAAGGGTATTTGGTAATTGTAACTGTATTTATTTTAATTGTATTGCATTTTTGGCTTCTTTTAAGTTAGACTTTGCTAGCCCAGTGCCCGTTCTGTTTTCCTGCCATTTTCTTCTCCTGCCCGCAACTCTTCCATCTCCCTGCCAGCCCCTCCCACCTCCCAGGACTACTTATGGAGGCTGCTGCGCAGCCATGCCACTGGCGCACGATGGGCATCCTAAAGGCCAGCACGTTGGCACCCATCCGCCCCAGTATCATACCAAGTGCCAGGAACTCTGTCCCCTCACCCTCCCACAAATACTCCCCAGCAGATCTCTGTGCCCTGGACCCGGGCGCAACAACAACTGCTGCCTCGCATCATCACACACCACAGCCAGAACATTCACCTTCATTCACTGCCGGTACTCCTCCACCTAGGCCCAACCACCACCGTAGCTACCAACGCCTCTCTAGCCCCGCTGATCAAATCCTCCCTGGAAAGACTTAGCTGCCTCATGAGCAATGCCAGATCACTCTGCAGACAAACAACTGAAGCCTGGGCACCTTCTGCACCCTCGCCCCCGACATAACCTTCATCACAGAGTTCTGGCTCACCCCCACATCTGCACCTGACATTTTGCCACAGCTACACCCGCCGGCTAAAAGATGACACACCACAAACGCACCAACGGACCCAGAGGCGGCATCGCCATCGTACACAAAGAATCGAACGCCTGCACCATCACTGATTGCAAAACCATGCAAATCATGTACTGACTTAGCACTCATGAGTGACAGTAGAAAACAATCATCCAAAGAAAGCCTATTTTCTGTATTTTTCTACATTTAAAAATAAGTACTTGGAGAATTGCACAGGGCTGAAATAGTCACGTGTTATTTTTAAGGGTGGATGGAGAACCCAGCTTCGCCAGCAAAGTGTGCGGAGATTTGCCCACTCCGCACTCCACTGAGAACGCAGAGTATAGGGCAAAACTCCGACTGAGGAGCGGAGTTAGCCAGCCCCCCCTTCCTGCTAAATAGGATCCCCGCCTCCACCAAACCTAAGAAAAAATATTTAATGATTAATTAAAAAAGAAATAAACACACATACCTGTACTGCAACGTCCCCGGGCTGACCTCCTTCTCCTTGCTGTCTCTGACCTGCATCTTGCGAGAACTGCACATGCGTGCACTCGCAAGATGCAGGAGAGAGACGTCGAGGAGGAGGAGGGCAGCCCGCGGACTCTGCAGTACAGGTAAGTGCGTTTAGTTCTTTTTTAATTAATCATTTAATATTTTTTAGTGGGGGGTGGTGGCGGAGCGTAGTTCCACTGAGTTTTTTTCCCACTCCTTTGCCCACAGTGTAGTGTTACTATTCCAGCTCTGCCCAGGGTTAGTCATTTTGCCTGAGGATTCAAAAAGAAACACGTTATGCCAGCCTTTCAGAGACACTGGTGGAATATCTGCCTTATTGCCCATGCGTTACTGACTGTTCAGCATTTAAATGATGTATCTGTCACTGACACATCCTTAAACGCTCTTCAGACAGGAACTAAAATGAGGCTGAATATATAACCAACTCTGTCCCAGACCTATAGCTCTTTAGGGAAGTGCCCAAAATTCTGCAGCCGGTGTCTCTATCCAACTCACATTCACTCATGTGTCCGGTGTGTATCATGCATAGTTGTCGGGTAGAAAGCCTTTGAGATGTGGGGGAGCACATCAAAGCAGGGAAACCCAAAAGGTGCTGAAATGAAAATATTTTTGGGGGCTCAGCACAAATCTAATACCCTGTGCACTGGCTTCCACTGTGGTTATGAGAGTCTGAGGGCGTGCAATGCTTGGCTTGACAGCGTAACATGAATCTGGTCCTCCCATGCAGTTCAACAACAATTAAGTGGCCAGCAGACTCTCTGGAGAGAAGAGAGATCCCAGTGGAAAGATGCCTCTGGTTAATCTTCAATTTTCTTTTAAAAGCTGGGAGAAGGAGTCAACCGGGATGAAAAACCAGGTTTCTCGTGATATTGTTAGTCTAACTGGCCTATCGGTACTTTCCTCCCTACATAGACATACATTTAATTGACACGTTTGGTAGCACAACACAAGTAGTCCTCTCAAGTTCTCTATTTCCATGTGTAAGTAGCTCATCAAGTCCGAGCTTATTATGAGCATTGGAATTGAAATTGAAATTGGGTTTTGTAAAGCGCGTTGCTACCCGGAGGCCTCGTAGCGCTGTGGATAGGTGGGGCCGGATAAAACCGTCAAGCTATTGGCGGAAGAGGAAAGTTTTCAGACTCTTGCGGAATTTTTGAAGATCGGGTTCACTGCGCAGTATGAGCGGCAGGGAATTCCAAGCAGCGGCCGCGTTCCATGAAAAAGAACGGCCACCCCACCTAGCACATTTAATTTTCTTAGTTGAGGCCAGATAAGTTGTGCTGGAGTGCAGTGATCTCCGTGGGTGTTAAGGAGTGACTAGGGAGCTGATCATTGCGGGGGCTTTTTTCCACAAGGCTTTGTGCGTTATGCACATCGCCTTGAATCGTATCCTGGCCTGAATAGGCAGCCAGTGTAATTCCTTCAAGGCGGTGGCGCCCGAGTGTCTTCGGGTTAGTCCGAGTAGAAGACGTGCTGCCACATTCTGGGTTACTTGAAGTTTTTTTATCGTGCTAACAGGTGCACCTAAGTAGAGGGCGTTCCCGTAGTCAAGACGGGACAGG
Source organism: Lissotriton helveticus (assembly GCF_964261635.1). Lineage (NCBI taxonomy): Eukaryota > Metazoa > Chordata > Amphibia > Caudata > Salamandridae > Lissotriton > Lissotriton helveticus. The sequence goes on from NC_136061.1 coordinate 1,289,077,531, forward strand.
ATAATGGACTGGACCATTATCCTTCGGGCTTGACAAGGGAGGAGGGGGAGAACTTTCCTCAACATTCTCATTAGCCCGAAGCAAGTGGCGGAGAGTTTGGTGGCTTGCTGATTGAAGCTCAGGGTGTCATCCAGCCATACACCCAAGCTTTTAATCTGTTCTTTTGGCTCGGGCCGAAAATGTTGGGTCTTGGTACATCTGTTTTTCCCAGGAACATTAGCTCCGTTTTGTCCCCGTTCAACTTCAGGTGGGACAAGGCCATCCATTTTGTTACTGCTTCTAAACATCTAACCAGGTTGTGGGGAGTGTCTCCTGGCTGGTTCATGGCCACCACTAGTTGGGTGTCATCAGCGTAGGTTACGATTCCAAGTCCATAAGGATGCACGATCTTTGCTAGAGGCTCCATATATACGTTAAAAAGTGTGGGGCTCAGGGAGGAGCCCTGGGGCACTCCCTGATTGAGGGGCCAGATTTTAGAGTGCGTGGCTCCCTCCGCCACCTGATACTTCCGATCCTTTAAGAAGGACCGTAGCCACGTAATGGCTTGTCCTGCCACTCCAAGCTGTTTTAGGCGGGAGATTAGAATGCTATGGTTCACGGTATCAAAGGCGGCACTCAGGTCTAACAGCATAATTGCTGTGGTGCCGTCTTGATCCATGTGCTTCCGGGCTAGCTCTGTTACTGTCAGCAGGGCGGCCTCTGTCCCCAGTTTTGGGCGGAAACCTGCTTGAGAGTCATGGAGTAGATGGTTGGTCTCCAAGTATTGCATCAGGATGGAATTTATGTGTCTCTCAAGCAGCTTACTTATCCAGGGGAGGAGGGAGATAGGCCGATAGTTGGCCATGTTTGCAGGGTCAAGGTTAGGTTTCTTCAGGAGGGCCCTAACTTGAGCACACTTCCAGGCGTTCGGGATGTTTCCTGTGGTGATCGAAGTGTTCATAATATTTAGAATGGTTGGTCTGATAGAGTCTGCCACTTTCAGCAGATGGCGAGGGGTAGCAGGGTCGGTAGGGGATCCCGATGTTACTTAGGCATCAGTGCCTTAAGGGATTCTTCATTCAGCAGGGGAAATTCCACTAGCTGGCAGGAGGAATCTACATGGATATTGACTGTCTCCAAAAAGTCCTGTTCGTTGGAATTAAATGAGAGGGAGATAGACTGAATTTTTTGGAAAAAATACTCTGCCTGCCTATCACAGCGGCTTTGAGATTCGCTGGGGTCGGGCAGGATAGACGGGGTACTAATCAGGGATTTAGCAATCCGAAATATTTCCCTCGGGGCGTTAGCTGCGGTCCTGATTTTTTCCTCAAAAAACGCAGATTGTGCCAATGCAATTTCGGTCTTATATTTCTTGATGGATTCCCGGTGGAGGTTCTTGTCTTGCATCCTAAGTGTGCGTCTCCACAACCTCTCTAGCTTTCTACAATTTTGCTTTAACTCTTTCAGTTTGGGGGTGTACCAAGGTGCCTCTCTGGACTTGTTTTTTTTCTTAAGAGGTTTCAGGGGAGCCACCGCATCCAAAGCGGACTGTACCCATTCATTGAAGTGATTGTTGAGAGTGTCAGGGTCGGCTCCTGTTGACGGCGGGGTTGCTGAGAGGGAGATAGCCCATTGGTCGGCTGAGACCTTTGCCCAATTCCTCCCTCTTAAGATAGCACGGGAGGGAACCGTAGGGGGGTTTAGAGTCTCCCAGACTAGAGGGACCAGGAAATGGTCTGTCCATGGGAGGGGGATTGGGGCGCCAGCCTCAAGCCTATGATCATTGCTTAGCACTGCGTCTAGCAAATGGCCTTTTTTGTGCGTGGGTTCGAAGCCCTTCTGGGTGAATTGAAGGGCGGCTAGATTATTTTAAAAGGTCTTTGCCAGGGGGTCCGCAGGATTATCCAGATGTATATTTATATCTCCTAACACCGTAAACTGTGACAATGATATGGCTAGCTCGGCAACATGGGCGGGCAGGGATTCCATAAATTCTCCTACTAGGCCCAGGGGGCGATAGAGTAGTAACCCTGAAAAGGTCGAGGTGGCAGATAAATCTAAGGCGAAGCTCATGCTTTCACAGTCCGGAATTTCAGCGGGACGGGCTCTACATTGATAGCAGTTCCTGAATATGATCCCTATTCCTCCTCCTCTTCCCCCATTCCTATCGACCCTCTGCAGTCCATAGCCACGCTGCAGTATGAAGCTAATGTTCAGATCCACCTCCTCCTTTAGCCAGGTTTCCGTAAGGAATATAGCATCCGGATCAAGGTTATCTAGGAGGAGTGACATTTCTACTGCATGCTTAGTCAAGGATCTGCAATTTAGGAGGAACATTTTGAAGGGAGGTCGGAGGTTTCCCTTTGGTCCTAGCGGAGGACTAGCATCGAAGTGACAGTTGGGACATTTCCTATTAGCATTAATCCGGCACATGGAATGAAGGCAAGCGGCCTTAGTTAGGGGCTTTAGTTTCTGGAGGGACCTGGAGTCATACGTGATACGGGCAGATTGTAACTCAGGGATCAGGGCAGAGGTTCTGGTCCCTGGTCGTGGCTGGGCACGGACAGGCGCAGACGGGTTTGCCTTTGGTGCGCCTTCGGTGCGCCGCCGGCGCGCCCGCTGCGCGCGTCCGCTGCACGTGCGCTTGGCTTGCCGTTTTTGTAGGGTGGGGTGCTCCAGGACTAGAGAGCTACCCTCCCGGAAGTGGTACAGACAGAGCCGGCAGAAGCCGCGACGGAACGGGGCTCGGGAGAGTCTAAGGCAGAGGCAATGCCTAGTGCAAAAGAGCAAACAGGTAAAACAATTATTTTTTTTAAAATTGCAAATCATTTTTAAAATTAGTGCAGAGTGCAAGCAATCGGGTAGAATCTCAGGCAGAGACCCACCGCATCCACCGCGTGTGCTCCCGCCTTGCCGCTTTTGTAGGGTGGGGTGCTCCAGGACTAGAGCACTACCCTCCCGGAGGTGGTACAGGCGGAGCCGGCGGAAGTGGAACTTTCCTCCCTTCTAGCCCTCTGCAACAAACGGCAGAAGCCGCAACGGAACAGGGCTTGGGAGAGTCTAAGGCAGAGGCAATGCCTAGTGCAAAAGAGCAAACAGGTAAACAATTATTTTTTTAAATATTGCAAATCATTTTTAAAATTACTGCAGAGTGCAAGCAATCGGGTAGAATCTCAGGCAGAGACCCACCGCATCCACCGCGCGTGCTCCCGCCTTGCCACTTTTGTAGGGCGGGGTGCTCCAGGACTAGAGCGCTACCCTCCCGGAAGTGGTACAGGCGGAGTCGGCGGAAGTGGAACTTTCCTCCCTTCTAGCCCTCCGCAACAAACGGCAGAAGCCACGACGGAACGGGGCTCGGGAGAGTCTAAGGCAGAGGCAATGCCTAGTGCAAAAGAGCAAACAGGTAAAACAATTATTTTTTTTAAAATTGCAAATCATTTTTAAAATAAGTGCAGAGTGCAAGCAATCGGGTAGAGTCTCAGGCAGAGACCCACCGCATCCACCTGTGGGATATGTTGACCCTTTCATCCCTTTTTAAAATCAAGACTTCAAGTCCAAGATTGCAAATATAGACCTGGAGTGGTTGACCTCTCCATGCCAGGGTGCTGTACACATCACATGTATATTATAAACAGTGCTTCACTCCAGCCGGTGGTTTCCGGTGCTCTGCACTTACAGTTAATTGCCCTCAACGGCACTTAATTGCCAGAACCTGCACTTATGACAGCTGCCACATGGTAGTGCTGTATGTGTCATTTTAAGATGAGCAGAAAAACAACTGTTTGTTCATTCAAAATACATTAAAAACAACTAATACAAACCACCCAAGCCATTCTTAAAGCTTTGGGGTCCTCGATCAGTCTGAATTGTCACACTTGTAGCAGTGTGATAGTTAGTAGTTGTGTAAGTACAGTGGCAATGTGTGGTGCAAACTGCGGTGGCCTCCTGACGAGGGCCCCAGCACTTCTTTTTGAACTAATTAAGCACTGCTTATAATTATATATCCTATTATCAGGATGCAGCACTCGTTACCCCAATTGAGGTGAATGTAGGTCACTGCCACAATGATCTGGAGGTTAATTTAAACACGGATGCTCCATGTCATCACACAGGAAGACGCTGTCTGCGGCTTTTAACATCGGGCTTCAGAGCCCAACAAAGATGACAGGGTCTCACTGGGAGCTCTATACTAAGACTGGTGGCACCAAAGTCGGCGGAAATAAAAGAGGCACCCGTGCTACTGCTGGTGAATGAAATGAGGCAGCAGGGAGTCCTTTTTTGTGTTCATAGGTCAGTCCCTGGCTATTACATCACCTCCCCCGTGTAAAAGCCGGCCCTGGAAGGCACAAGTGTAAACCCCTATTTTATTTGCTGAATAACACGACCTATAAGCAGGGCCACTGGAATTATGCTATTGTGCGGCTGCGGCCATTTTTGCATGATTGTAAATTTGATGCATTTGCCACATAATTCATCATCTGCCTCTTAATCTGCAGATTTAAATTTTTAAAAAAAGCATTTTTCTACCTCAAATGGTTCCAAAGTTAGTAAAAACGCAGTGGCACATGTTACTACACAGTGGAAGGTCCTTTGGAAAGGTTGACTGGTCATCTTTCTGTACTTTATTGCTATGGTTGGGTGATAAACTGGTACTATTGAGGTACAACGAATGCCCAGACGGTGTTATCAAGCTTAAAAAGGACAAAATACGGAACTAATACTATCACAAAATGTGACACGTAATGCTGTATAATTTGTCTTTTCTTGCCACATAATTTTCTCAATCGTGCCGCATAATTTGACCCTCCATTGTTGTATAACTCCAGTTGCCCTGCATATGCTGCATTACCTGCTGACTTTAAGGGGGAAAAAAATCTCGCTCAAATGGTCCAGAGGTTACTAAAAATGCAGAAACGTGTTGCAGCGCAGTGAAAGGTCCTTAACAAAGGTTGACTGGTAACCTTTCTGTTGCTTATTGCTATGTTTGTGTGTTAAACTGATACTAATGGTACGACAGGCAAGAGGGAGGAGCAGCAGGCCACCCGTTTTCAGGAGGCGGGAGGAGGTATTCCACATGACCAGCATTTTACTGGTACCATCGGTAGTAGCATGCCATAAAATCCATTTTGACTCAGAGCCAGAAGATCAGGGCCGGACTGGGAACCAAAACCGGCCCTGGCAAAGTGCTCGGCTGGCCCCTCTCCCTACTCGGGGGGTTGGAGGTGCCGCCGAGCACTTTGCTAGGGCCGGTTTTCGGCCGATGTTGCAGAGCCGATTTTGCAGCGATGCTTCAAAAACGGCCCTGTAACAAAATCGGCCCACAGGGGCTCAAAACCGGCCCCAACCCTTGCGGCGCATCGGAGGATTGCCCGGTGCCCGCTATGGCCAGTCCGGGCCTGCAGAAGATGTTCATCTGCGTGACCTCTCCTAAACCTGCCCCTGGTATGAGCACAGTCTTCCATTGGAGGCTTAGACCTCACAGACTAGTCTACAGGCGGGGCTGTGAAGAGCAGCACCATGGGGGAGCGAGGGAAGCACTTCGCCCTCTGTGACTGAATGCAAAGAGGGAGTTCAGGTTGAGGCCTCACTCCCCAAGGAGCACTGCCAGTCAGTGCTTAATTTGTAATTAATTAAGTGCCAGGGGCCGCATCAGGAGACCCCTGAAGCGTTACATCACCCATTGCCCCTGCCAGCTCTGCCAAGGCCAGTACCAGACCTGCTACTAACCATCACACTCCAACAAATGTGACAATTCAGACTAATCCAGGCTCCCAAAGCTATACGATTAGCATGGGGGCCGGTAATAGTAATTTCTTACATATGGTGAATCAGAAAACAACCGTTGTTGTAGTCACTCTATATTAGACAAACAGCCCACCATACGACAGACTGTCATAAGTGCTGGTGCTGCCAATTAAGTGCCGGTGCCGAGCACCAGAAACCACAGGCTCAAATTAAGCAGTACTGCTAGGCAAGTTACACATATGTTGTAAGCTCTTTTTCCGCAGCTCCGAATATTGTTTGAAATTCAAAAAATGCTAGTTTGACACATTTTCATGCGAGATAGGCTGATACATTTTGTATTTCGCAGTATATCACCCATCTCCAAACCAGTGTTTAATTTGTAAAAGAGTAAGTAGAGGGACTCAACCTTTTGCTTAGAAGCACGCGGCCGGCGGTAATGAATGTCAGAGTGCAGAATACTAAGTCTGCATAGTCTTAAACAGTAGCAGCCCATGGTGGGAGTGCTGCCAGGTGCTTATGTGGGGCGGGGTTGCGGCAGGGTGGGGGGTAGTAAACTACAGATTACGGCCGAATGTGGTTGCGCACGCTGCATCGCATTTGGCGATGCAGCGCGCACAACAAAATTCATTTTATTTATTTATATGTTTACTTATCTCTATTCGGCTGTAATTCGTAGTTTACTACCCCCACCCTGCCTCTGCCCCGCCCCACGTCAGCCCCCGGCAGCACTCCCACCACGGGCCACTCCTGGTCTTGAATCCACCTTATACCGCTTTCAACCACCTCCAATTACTCCCTGCACCTTTATCTCACTCTTTTGGGTTCTTTTGTAACACTGCTTTCTTTCTTTGCCAATGTTTATCTTTTATCTTCCTCCTTCTTTTCCCTGTTTGTGTTTTTCTCTCTCTTTTGCTGGGTCAATTTCTGATGGAGAAAAATAAGTATTGGTCCTCAAAAATGATAGTGGCAAACACAAACTCAAATTAAACTTTGTCAAAAACTCAGCATAACTCTTATGTGACCCATTAAATTTCTAGTTTCATAACTGTGAAATCTGTTCATTGACACTGCCATATTGTTATTAAGTTGTGTCAGTGATAAGCACGGCATTTGTAGTTTATTTTCAGGGTTGCCTACTCTCAATTCCACCTTGTGCCTCTTTTTCCACTATGTTACACTTCCTGTCTACTCTTGAATGTTTCTTTCCATCCCTGCCTTCTCCCTTATTCACTATTTTTCCATCTTTCCCTTGCTCCATTCTCTCTTTTCTGCCTTTCTCTTGCTCTTGGTCAGTCTGATGATGAAAAGAAGTCCTGCTGATCTGAAGGATGTCCACTACAAGCAGCCACCAGCATAAGTAAAGCCAGGGCACAAGTCCTAAAAAGAGAGGTGGGGAGACTAACCTAGTTAGTAAGCAAGTGGCATTACATCATGTGACATCACGGCGCGTGACATCGCGGCACGTGAAGCGTGTGCAATAACAGCTTGTAACATCACAGGAAGTGGCATCACAAGAAGTAACATCAGATCTTAAGCCCTAACATATATGTTTAGCAAGTGTGTCATGGGTACATTTCAGCACATTACGAGTATACTTGCAAACCATCCTGATTTAGGCAGAAGATTCACACTTTTGTACGTGACACATAAAACAATGTTGCCTTTTGTCAGCGTAAAGCTTTGCCTAGCCATAGAGCTTTGAAAGAAAAAATAGTGCTATTTAAATTATTACAACGCCTCCTCAGGGGTAGTAAGCGCTTTATAAATACTATTGATTTTGTGCAAATACTGGGAAAGATCAACACATCTGAAGTTCTTACAGTGCATGCATATCTCCTGAACAGAGTCTGAACAAAGTGAAAAGCTGCCTCTCTTAAGTATGTGTGAAGTGCTAACAAGATGTGAGCCTTTGTTTCCCCTCTGCTGCATTTGCTTCTAGTTGTGAGGCTCCAGACTGCTGCTGGCCAGCAGACTTGAACAAAAGGAGGCCTGATGACCCCTCAGATTCGGCCTTTGTTATGGGCCCTGCAGTAGTCAGAAATAAGAGAGCCCCATCCCCTCCATGCCTGCACGTTGTTGCGGATCTATAGCAGATAACAACGTGCAGGCACTGCTGAAAGTGTCCCGGTGTTTGGAAATTACACTGGGACAAATTCAGCATCTTTTTTAGTGGGGCACAACTTCTTTGCAAGGTGGACGGCGTCCACCCTGTGAAAAAAGTGGGTGGACACCGTCCACCCGCGTGTACACCCGACTTGTGCCCTGAATAAAGCACTGAAGAGGAGAGTACCACATGGAGAGGCCAGGAAAAGACGATGGAGAAGGAAAATGAAAGAAGGAACAGGATACCATAGTAGGAAACGAGGAAAAAGAAAGGAGCAGAGGCTGTAAGGCTAAGAAAAATGGAGGTGGAGAAAAAGATAAAAGACCAAGGGAAGAAAAGGCTACAATCGAACTGAAAGAAATAAGTTGTGAAAAAAGAAAACAGGATAAGCCATAGGACAATGAGAGAAAGGGTCAAAATGCTCGAAAAAGATCATAATTGGGGAAGTGAAGGGTTGGGTGAGTGGATACCAAGAGTAAACCAAAAACAAGGGAGAAGAACAAAGTGAGAAAAGGGGGTAAAAGACTGAGAGAAAGAAAACAATAAGGGGACAACCATTTTGAGCCAGTGGCGGCTGATCCATTTGGGCATTGGAGTGTCGCCCCACTGCTTTCTCGCAGCACAAGAAGCAAATAAAATGGTATTTAGAATACCATTTTATTTTCTGCTTTTCGCGATGTGAGAAAGCAGACGTGAGCGGTATGCCTGGTTGAGGGCGGGGGGAGGGTATGCTTGGTTGAGGGTAGGTGAAGGAGGAGTGGCTTCCACCACTATGAGTGATCTGACTGCTTGGTCGGCCCCAAGGGCCGACCAAAGCAGTCATGCGCACTCTACATTTTCTCTATGTAGTCGCAGCCTACATAGAAGAAATGGCCTCCCTACTGGTGCCCGGATGGGCGCCGTCCGGGACTCCTCACCAATCACAACTCTGCCATTGCAGAATTGTGATTGGCTTACAGGAGGGGAGGGAGCTGCAACATGCCTATTCCTAAAACTCCTGTTCACAACGTGGGACCCCAGCCCAGAAGCAGGAGCACAAGTGGCGCGGACAGGTACGTTTTTGTTTAATTTTAGCTTTTCCAACATGCACAAAGGTGCCATGCTTAATCACAACATGGTAGGTGTAACTTGTCCCCAGACAGCCTCAAGCTGTGTAAATACACGGAACTCGCGGAGGCAAGTGCAGTTAAGAGTGTTTTCCTGGGCTTTGGCTGTGAAGTATGATTGCTGCCCTATTGCATCCAAGTTTTTGATTTTTAAAAACTTACTAGGCATCATTTCTTTGTGTGTGTTGTGCACATATCAATGCACATTGAGGGAAGAATGGGGCAAGGTGACCACTCTCTCCCCATCGTCCCACTTCAGATTAATCGCCAGATGGAAAGGCAGATGGTGCTGAATGTTGTGTGACCTGTCGCCCAGCGAATCAGACTCTTTTCCTCTCCAGTCCCTGTTTTTGGGTGATCTGCTGGGCATTGAATGCGACACTCATTTGCTTGAACGTCTCACCACATGTTCGGTGACAACAACTGTCCGTGGTCAGTCTCTTTGTGCTCTGCCTTGCCACCCCCATTTACCTGGGGAGTGGTGCCCTTTTGTCGGGAGAAGTCTGCCTTTTGTTGGTTATTTTCACCCCATGTGCTGTGTGGGTGTTATCGCTTTGCCTATAGAATATAGACAGGATCGGTGCAAGGACATTCGGTGCTCCATACAAAAAAATATTTTACTACTGAAGCGCCCCCTTCCACTTAGTAGGTGATTTCTGAACTTTTCTTGCAATCTGGCACTGTTAATCATGACCCTTCCCATGCACACTTTCCCTCTAACTCACTGTCAAAAGATTTTTGAGGGAGTGCTGCATGCCAGATTGAGCCAAATAATGTTTGAAAGTTGACAGCATATGCGCATTATTGTCTTGACACGCTCTTTCAATATATGCCCCTAGTGAGTCCCTCAAGGTGCACATGTGGAAGACAGTCCTATAACTGGCGAGAAAATGCAATGATGCCTGAAACGTGGGAGGTCGGCGATGAAGGTCTTGTCTCATTCTCTTCGTTGTGTAAACTGTCATTGGTGTCTATCTGATTTCCCCACCCTCGCCTGCCTTCTCCTCTGACTCTACTGTCTCTAGTTCACTCGTCATCCTCCTAAGCCCCCACCTCCCCGTCCCGTTATCTGCACCTCTTATGAGCCCCATTTTCCTATGCACGCCGCCTTCTTTCCACCACACCTTCTCTCTTTCTGCCACATCGCTAGTCTTGTTTGAGATGTGTAGTCCTACTTTCTCTGTCCGAGTTCCACAAGATGCAGGAAAGTGAGGCTACAAGCACCTCTTTATACTGCCTAAGTTCCCTTCTACTTTTAGACCCAAACTGAGTTACAGGCCGCTGGTGGCCCGGGTGCCGTTCTGCGGGGGAGCAAAGGAACAAGAGACTGTTCCCGCTCCCTGTACCCCCTTTTAACAAGCATTAGAAATGCAATAGGTCTCGCATTAGAAAAGTTGGAGCTATTGGTCTTGTAAATGACAAATATTTTATTTATGTGTTGGTTTTTAAAATAGCTAAATTGATAGCTTTGTCATTTACAATGCCAATAGTTATAACTTTCGCGAATGTGACACCTATAGCATTTGTAATGCAACATGTTTTGTATATACGTGACCTAGATGGCAGCTCTGGTCGTTAGGCCAAATCTCTAGAGAGATGTACAAAGTACTGAGGAAGACAAGATAAACTGCACTTCAATAATGATGTCGAAATTAAGTTAGTACCTCTTTGATCGTTTTACTGCAAAATTGTGAAAATTATGAGACTCTAGTTCAGAACAGTTCGAATTCGAGTTCGTGAGCAACAGGGAGGCGACGAAAGGCAGCAACACGGAGAAGTGGTAGGTTGGAGATGAAAGAAGAAATGTGAGCAACTTTCTTTATTAGCTACTGAAAACACGAGCGCCACAAACAAAACATTTAAAGTAAATTTAAAAAAAATCATAAATCAGTGTGAACATATGAATAATAGTTAGAACGACGGGCGGGAGGTGGTCAGTGAAATGAAGGCATGCGTTCTGGCAAGACAGATTGGGAAACTCCATACTTGGGTTTCAAACGTACAAGCACAACAATGTTAATAAATAAAACGCCGAAAGGAGCCTACCTTTTAAACCAGCGTTAACGGTGGGGAGAGGTGTGGGGCGGGGGCAGCAAGACAGAAACATGCTGGGTGGGAGGAGAAAGGGAGCGAGTGAAAGCACGAGTCCAGTGGTGACGGTATGGAGGGGTGTGGGGCGGGGGCAGCAAAGGAAGTGTTTAAAGATGGAGGAGAGGTGGGGACAAGCTCTCGGCATTGCGTGGTGCGTGAGCAACAGGGAGGTGACGAAAGGCAGCAACACGGAGAAGTGGTAGGTTGGAGATGAAAGTAGAAATGTGAGCAACTTTCTTTATTAGCTACTGAAAACACGAGCACCAAAAACAAAACATTTCAAGTAAATGTAAAAAAAATCGTAAATCACTGTGAACATATGAATATCAGAGCGACGGGCGGGAGGTGGTGGTTGAAATGAAGGCATGCGTTCTGGCAAGACAGATTGGCAAACTCCATACTTGGGTTAAAACCAAGCATTGCCGAAATGATATAATTAAAAGCAAGCTCTCGGCATTGTGTGTGTGTGTGGGGGGGGGAGGAGGAGCAGGGGAGCGGCGACGGATTAACAAGTTAAACAAGTTAAATGGCGTGAAACTGAAAGCACGGCCGGCCGGCCGTGAAAGCTTTTGATCAGGCAGGGGGTGGAGCGGCACCAAGCTGGGCAACAGATGGCTGGCGATTTGATGCTGTGCACGCGCATTTTAGGTCAATGCGCTTGCGCATTGACCTAAAAGCGCACGGGCACAGCATCAAATCGCCAGTCTAGGTAAGGTCTGTTTAAGCCCCTATAGTCTCGCTCCGCTCAAGGCACATGCGCATTGAGAGGCGAGACCTAAAAAGGGGACACTGGGCCTGCCGGTCTAAACGGGTTTGCCCCAATGTTGTAGGATCATGTGAACCGGAAGCACTAAAGTGGTTCCGGTTCATGCACCTAACATGCCCTCATTGGCTGCGCGCAGCAAGGGGGACGGGCGCGGCGACACCGCACCTCTCCCAGGTCACTGGAGACAGACACAACCGCCATAATGGCGGCCCGCACTATGCAGTGCTCAGCTTTGCCCAATCTAACCTTTCTCTCCCACCTCCCACCTCTCATTGCCCCCGCCTCCCCGTCATTCCTGAAAATTAAAAACTGTGTTGGAATGTTCTTTGCCTGCTTTTCATGGGCTCCTGAATGGGCCTTTTAGTTGTTCACACCCAGGTGTCCTCAGAGGTGCCAGGTCAGGCCACCAAAACAGCTTCCCGATGGGATTAGCACCAATTAAGAGCCCTGTACACAGAAGTCTCAGCCAGCTGAACGGGTTTCCCTGTGACCAGAGCAGGGGCTGCAACTGAAAGAAGAGATTCTGTACTTGAGCGGAAGTGGGGAGGGGGAGGGCTGGGTGACTGCATAAACTAACTGTGAGTTGATAATTGTATAGAGAAAGCAAAGTTGGGCGCATGCATCAAGTGCAATTCAGGCGACACTGGGAACTGTTGGCGTGCAACTTCTCCTTTGATTGACAGGTAGGTAGTGACGAGCCATGCAAGTTTAAATTTCAACGGCTGTGCAATCAGGCGATTGCTTGTTTATTGTATGCTAATTAGATGGGTTCATGAATGAAAGCTGCGGTTTGCATGGCTATGGGGTCGCTAACCACTGGGGTGTGTTCCTTTCACTGGTGAGCAACGCCTCCTGTTCAAGCAAATAGAGTTGGCACTGGGTGTAAATGTCGGTGAACACCACAGTCTCACCGGCATTCAGGGGACAAGCTCTCAGTGTTAATAAGGCAGGGAGCCTGAGACGTGGTGTGCAGGCCACAGACACCGAGCGTGTCTGCAGAGCAGCAGCCCCAGCCAGGTCTGAGAGCAGGACGTGTCGGGTGAATGGTGGGAGTGAAGCAAGGAGAACAGTAAAGGCTGTAGGGAGTGGGACTAGGAGTCTTCAATTACTGAGGCGCTCTTTGGACATTGGCAGAGGAACACAGTAAATAAAGGGTAATAGTGGAGAGTAGAAACGCGTAAGCAGGCGGGGACATATTCTCCCTGGGATATGTGTTCCCATGACATGCACGCCTGGACATATCTGCTCCATGAGATGAATGCTTCCAGCTGTATGTGTTGTATAACGTGTGCTCCTTTATAAATGTGCCCTATGACTAAAGTGCTCAAACAGCAGGCTCTGAATTCGGAGGGGATTCACCAGAACTGTTTTACAGGAGGTGTGTATCCCGCAGATAGTAACTGTAAACTGGCAAGTGTTACTTACCACGGGGTGGGTGGGCATAAGATCCCCACACAGTTGTGTTGGGTCAGGAAGGGGGGACAAGGGGGCGTGGTATGAGGAGTTTGCTGAATCGGAGGAAGGAGTCAGGACTTCTGACCGGAGAAGGTTCACAATTGCTGTATTAACCTTCTTGCTTCTCAAATTTGCTTGAAAATGCACCATTTATCCATCCTTTTTTTTTACTGAGTTTTATATAAAGCAAACTTCACCCGAATTGGGTATCTGAGTGCTTCACATAGCACCACTTGCGTTACATGAGGACACATTCATTTTTTGTTAGGCACGGGGAGATTAAGGGATTTGCCCAGAATCACAGGATGTTCAATGTCATTGCCGAGACTCGAACCCAGTTCCCCAGATTCGAGGTCGACCGCCCTAGTCGTTAGGCCAACTCCTCTTTTTTCAACATCCCAACATGAGCCCAATTGTGAAGAGACGCATTTCTTTCACTCTGAGCGGCAGGGGCACATGCACGAGGACTGGTGGGGTGTTATTTGCCATTGTGGGGGGTGGGGGGGCATCCTGGCAGGCAGAGTGCGAAGCCCTGGGCAGCTGCCCATGCCTAGTGCCGGCCCTGATCACTACCACTAACACTTACAATCATAATATATTAAAAACAATATATTTAAGACAATGACATCTTACAGATAGACTACGAAATTTGGTGATAAATGATAACAGCACCATCGTTAAATTGTGAAATACTTGTTTAGGAAAAGGGGCAGACAAAATACGAAGCATGTTTATTTTATTCTTCGCTGTCCTACTATTTAATTATATTTGGGTATTTTTTTCTGCATTGTGAAGCACCCTTAGTTGTTACATTTTATCTTGCATTTGTCATGTGTCACAGCTAAATTTTAAGCACGACAAAGCATAATTCCATCAGGTATTATTTTTTACAAGTCAATGGACGAAATAACCTTTTAATTCCATTATTCACAGTTTATCGCCCTTGTCATACAATTAATAAGCACTTACGTTGAGCAGGGAAGCACGTGGACACTTTCTAAACGTTTTGTGCGTCCCAAATGGTATACGCTTTCCTGTCTAGTGTTACTGTAGCTACTTTGCAACAATAATTAAAGGATGCCGACAAAACACTTTTCATTCAGACAAAACACTTTTCAATAAGACTTTTCTCTCGCGTGCAGAGCCGGTAGAATACATATCTGCCACTAGAGGGAGGTAAAACTACGTGCACAGCAAGGAGAGGACTTTTCCTTGTCCGTGCAGCATAAGGAAAGCACAAAAATGCGAACTCAACCCTCTCTCTTCTTCAGTTTTTCTTATGAGAGGCATTTCTCTTTAACCGCCATCTTGACCACATCTATCGCATTAAAACTGCTACTCGCATCCCCCTTCGATTCCCCTAACCTCTTGGTTGCGTTTGGGAATATAACTACCCTTCCAATTTTATATATTGAGGGTTTTTGGGGGAATTTAGTGGCATATTATCAAGAACAGGTGATAAAATTATAGCCACTTTATCGGCAGGAAACTGCCGCTAAAGAGGCGATAATGGGCTTGATAATAGGCCCTTCTGAATTCCCATAGTAGCCCGGGTTCTGGTGTTAACCTGTGCTGCTATGGGAATTCACAAGGACTTATTATCAAGCTCATTATCGCCGCTTTAGTGGCAGTTTCCTGCCGATAAAGCGGCGATAATTTTATCGCATGCTCTTGATAATATGCCCCTTTGTGTGGGAAGGACCCGTCTCTAACTAGCAGTGTAGCGCCTTGTAGAGAACAGTTTTATTAGAACAGCACTGTACCTAAAACGCTGCATGTGGTGAGTGCGCATGTGCTGTGGGTTCTCTCAGATTACAACAGCCAGGATGTGAGGAGGTTCAGATTGGTATGTACATTTGAACAGTTCATACTACCTCCCACATTTAACGTGGGTAATAATTAAACATTATTATTAAGCACTAAAGTAGTTTGAATACAATGTGTACAGTGAAAGCAATAGCATTTCACCAATTGCTATAACACATTTGTCAACTAATTATCGCAGATCTCTCAATATTACTGATTATAAATCACACAGTGTGCTAATTGCACGGGAGGACCAGGGCATCCAATGGTGATTGGGCTTCTGACCCTTCAAGTAAAGTCGTTTATCACTGGTATGCAGGAGCCGCCCACTATTGTTTATTGGCCTGGGTGAAATATAAATTAGCCTGGTGCAATATGTGTAATTTTGTTACGCAGAAATTCAGAAATTATGCAATTATGCTACTTTGCGCAATTACATGCCATTCATTGGGGGAGAAGGGGGCAGCACAGACTACGGCAGTCGTTTGTGTGAAAAAGGTTGTTTTATTGAAACAGGTGCACCTTAAAACATAACCTAGACCTTCACCTTACAACACTATAACCTCACTCTATATCTTAAATTACCTACACTAATCTACCCCCACCCCTAACATACCCCTCCCAACATAACACTCTTCAAACCTTAATAAAGACTTGCATCAGAACTGATCAACTGTTACTGGGACCTCTAAGATCCCTTCCATTTTCCTACCTCAATTACCCTTTGAACCCAATTGAACTTTCTACTTAACCTTGAACTTCCTATGTGCTCCAGGCATGAACTTGCCTAAACGTTCCCTTTCAGCCTGAACTGCCGCTGAAAAACAATAAAGTTCTGTAAATCATGGTAACTTGTCAGCTGACTGCTGTATGGAACTGAATCAAGCGACACAGCCACTGTGTCACCAAGACAAAATGGTGGATGGTACCTTAAAATGGGGGCTATATATACATCAGGCTACGGAGTTGCCAAAGGTAGCACAACAAATGCCTGAGTGATTGCTGGACCGCACCACCTTCCCCAAACACCCCAGGGGGCAGACCTCCCTGTGGTCGGCTGCCCACAAAGTCCCCATTGAAAAATTGTACAGCGAACGTGCAGGAACAACAGAACACGAGCGGTTGCTGTTCGCGATGCAAAGCAAGGACACCTTTTGAATTAAAATAGACGTGGGAAATGACAGATTTGCATTTTGTGTAATTACACACCAGTTTTACCATAATGTAGCATGATTACGCAACAGCAAATTCTGAAAATTTTGCACAACGCTAAATGTTACTGAAAACTGACAACCAAGTATATCTATTTAGTGCTTAATTATCAAGGTGGCCACAGCATTTCAGTCTGATGCTTCCTCAGGGAGATTATAAGAGACAGTAACTCAGAACAAAAGCAACTCAAAATAACATTCAATAAATCATTAACCACACTGTATTTCTAGCTTTAAAAATACGTTTTTATAATTCGCACATCTAAATACTAGACATCAAATTACAAATAGGCAACATTAACCTTTAGAAATTCAACGTAAATAAAAACCACACTATAGACAAACCTAATGTTTCACAACATATAAACACAAGATATAAGTGGGTGCATTAACAAACAGTGCCACTCTATTGAGTCAAAGAAAATTATAAGACTGACCTCAATTTTACTTCGAAGCCAGAGGTGATTTCTTGCAACTCCACTTTACTTGTTGCCAGGCAAATCGTGTGCCCCCACAACAGCTGCATATGTCCTCGTCCTCAAGCACTTGACATAATTTAGGCCCCAGCAGGTAGCTCAGACAGTTACTCTCATGCTCTTGGGCACCTCCCTTCTAACTCCTGGGAGACCCTGAGTAGCCCTCTTTGAACAAGAACATGTATCCAGGGTCAATTTAGGACACCAGGGTGAATTTTGCACTTAGAACATAGAGCTAAATGATGGGTTATGCTCTTTGTATAATTTTGAGTGATCTTGCATAATTTTACTGTAATTTCGAATTATACAACAGCAAATTAAACGAGTTATTCCCAACCATGGTACAAATCACTCTGTATCATGGACAATGTCATTGTCATCAATTATTTTTGTTATAATGCCAACAAAAAAATCTAAATCTCTCTACACCTATGCAACTTGATGAAATTGGAGATACACAAGAGAAGCTAATAAAGCAGATCATTTTGTACAACCCCACCCGAATTCTGGCTCATTCTTCTTCTACACTTGAGTCTAGTAATCATATGGATGTAAATCAGGAAATAACTCAAATGTATCCTCTTCTTCTGCCACAATCTACCTCGAACCTCAAGCCAGTTCAAAGCTCTAATGGGTGCTACTGTCACAAATCAGGTGTAAGCAACTCCATTTTAATGTTTTTTATTCCATCACCACTGTTTATGCCAACTCCGGTTACGGTACTTAGGCCTAATTTCACATATAATTACGCATATTGTGAGACCGGCCACACTTTCACTGCCCCCCACTGACGCCAACACTATCGCCTTGTCCGTGGTCACCACTAGGCACCCAGCACGGCCTCACTGAATGCGTTTAGCCCGCTACAAGGAGACTTGACTTAAATGTTATGTCTGTCCTTTTTTACCCCCCACAGGTACAACTCGAGAGGAAACACCTCTTGCACATATAAGCACTGTAGCGTGTGCTTTACACACAGGGCACTGACAAACTCATACAAACCCCTGTAACACCCTACACATATAAGGTCCTGACGAAAGCCAATAGAAGAAAAGGCCTGGCTGAAACTAGTTGACCGCACAGGACGTCGGAGGCCATAAGCCTACCGTGCACGTCCGAAGGCCTTTATTTTTATTGACCGCCTGGGGCCCACCATTAAAACAGTCTTTGGGACACCCAGGACAGTATTTTAAACCTCACTCAGAGCACACTCACTGCACCCTCACGAACCAAAAAAGCCGCTCCGCAGTAATCTGGCGTCGAAGCACACCTGAGGTACACTCGATACCTCGGGTGGGGCCCGATGATGAAGCACGCCACCAACTAGGTTGGTGGGTGAGTTCCTTCATAAAACCTAATGGTTTTCCTCCACCCGCAGACATACAAACAATTTAAACCAGAGGTAGTTCTCATTGATTGCTAACATTTTTCCTCTTGTCATCTTGTAAAACTCCAATGTAAACTTCTATTATCAGCATTGATGGCCAATAATGCATTAGCTCTTCACTAATGGCCAGGGATTACTTAAGCTGTGCTTTATGAATAAGTTAGTACCTGATTTGTAAAAAAATAAGTGCTAGTGTTTTCGTCAGGAGGCCACTTCAGTTTGCACTACATATTGCTCCTGCCATGCTGCAATGACAGTATTTATTTTTTAATGCAACATGTTCAGAAATATGTTTTTCAATGTTTCAGATAACATTTTATAAAAATTTTTAGTCATTAATGGCATGCATTATTTTATTCCATTAGTAAGTACATATATATGTTGTCTTTTGAAAGCTGCCATCTCAATTTACAATCTGCAGATGTCATGAACATGGTGACTTGGCCCATTTTAACTTCTTCTATTCCTTTTGAAAGCTGGCTTGCAAACTCATGTATTTCTTGCTAATAGAGAGTGTGAAGTTTTAAACAAAGGCAGAAGTGATAGAAGTACATGTACCTTCCATCTAGGCTTTTTTGTGGTTCTTATAGAATTTTATTGAAGGTGAGACACGTTACTGTGTAAGCATTCAATTGCACATTTTGACATTTGGTATTTGGCAGACTACATACATGACAACGGTGCAAAAAAAAAATGTGGCGACATGTTCGTTATCCAGGTATACAAACAACTTCAAGTCTTACATGGACACCAGACATAGAATCTCACAGACATAGAGGTTAGAAGTCTGATTCTGTCGAGGGTTGCGCAGGAGCTCGGGGCAGCGGAGTTGGGGATCGGTCCCATGGGTGTCAGTGTGTTCGTCAGTATCATCTAATTGGCAAAGGTATGTCACCAGGGTAGCCCAGATATAGTGGGGCCTGCTCGCCAGGGGAATCAGGTTCCAGGATTCACTCAAGTGCGTCTGAGAGTGTGCTGCGTCTGCAAGCCAAGTTTTGGATAGTGGTGCCGGTTTGCGGCCCCAGTGGATCGCCACTCTACGTCTGGCCAACACCAGCAGCATTGCGACCAATCTGTGGCTAGCATCCGGGACTTCCTTGACATATCCCATTAAACACGTGAGAGGGTCTGGTGTAATGGTTTTAGAGGTGATGGCGCTAATCATTTCGCACACTTCCTGCCAATAATTAGCTATCCTAAAGCATGTCCAAGCCAGGTTGCGTCAGGGGCCGGGCAGCGTGTGGGCATCTCGCATCCGCAACTAGGCCCATTTTATGAAGTGCCATTGGGGAGCGATATAGGGCCAGATGTAGGAGCCCTAATACCGGTCGGTAACGGCCGAATTCGGCCGTTACTGACCGGTATTTGGGTTTTCAGATGTAGGGGCCATTATTTTACAGAATCGGTAAATTTACCGAATCGGTAAATTTACCGATTCTGTAAAATACCGAATCGGTAATTTTACCGATTTGGTAAATCCAAATGTAGGTGACACTCCTGAGAGTGCCACAGGCCCTTAAGAGTCGGTATTTTACCACACAATCCTATTGTGTGGTAAAATACCGAATCCATGTGTGCATGCACATCTGTGCATGCACACTGTGCAATGTGACACACAGACATGCCCTTAGGGCATGTATGTGTGCCACATGTCACACATGCCTTTACTTCGGGTGCTAGAGGGTGTCAAAGTGACACCCCCTGCACCCTTGCAACATTCGGTATTTACCGAATCGGTAAATACCGATTCGGTATTTCCCATTGATTCCTATGGGCTTCACAGCCCATAGGAATCAATGGGAAATCGGTAAATACCGAATGTTACCGATTCGGTAATTCAAATTTAAATATTACCTACATCTCCCTCCTTCATATTTACCGATTCATAAATACCGAATCGGTAAAATTTGGTATTTCTGAGTCGGTAAATTGAAGTTACCTACATCTGGCACTAAGTCTGTAAAGAAATTTAAAATGAATCAGTCTAAATTGGTAGTTTGGCGAGAGTCTTTCAGGCTGGTTGCAGCAGTATTGCCACTGTTCTAGTGATGGTCCTACAGCTAGGTCTGCCGTCCATGTGCAATGCACGCGCTCTGTGTCCGTCGGGGAGATGGCAAGCATGAGTGCATACAGCCTCGTGATAAGTTTACAAGGAGATGTAGTGGTGTGAATGTATTCGAGTGCTGTATTAGGGGATGGGGAATCTGGGAGCTGCAATTATAGAAATAAGACAACTACTAACATCATACTCCTAAAAGTGTGACAATTCGGACTATTTCAGCCCCAAAGGTGTAAGATTGGCCTGGGCAGCAGGTAGCAATAATTTTGTTAAGTATTTTGCATTAATAATTAGCTGTTATTGTGGTCATCTCTAAATTAGCCAGACAGTACCACCTTGTGTGCAGGCTGTCTCAAGCGCTGGTGCTGACAATTAAGTGCCGGCACAGGAAACCAACAGCTCAAATTAAGCATTGGAATGAGTGCGCTGTGCTTAAATTAAGTTTGACACCCGGAGTTGTGTGTGTTTCACACCTATGTAAAGCTGTCTAAAGTTACTGGTGGAGTTTCCCACAAAAACATTTTTATTAAACAATATCTCTCTTAAAACCTATTTTTATACTTAGGAATGTCTTTTTATGTGAGATGTCTGATTAAAACATTGGTGTTGCATGGTTTCTTAGAGTCCAAAAACGTATTTTTAGTCAGTAATGGCATGTTTCCATGCCATAGAAATGTGTATACTGTATGCTTTTATGATGTGTACCTTCATTAGGCACAATGAACCAAACTACACATATACGTACATTAGGCACATATGTTGAGGGAAAGTGCACCTCCAATATTGGAAAGCAGATCTGTGCAAACACTGGCAAATGTATCTGAGACAGCAATGTGCAGACACCCAAGCAGTCAAGCAATTAACTTATGTAACGGGATTTCTTATGTATTTTTTCAACCCAGCATGTATTTGGATTTTTTACACCATTTTTCCCTCATTGCCCTCTTGCTACTTCAGAGCACTCCTGGATACCTGGATCCATGCTATAATGTTATGGGGACGAGAATGTCTCATGTATGCTTTGCATGTTCTTCTAGCTTTGGTGCTTGACTGAAAATGAAACTGTTATCCTGTCATATTTTTGACCCTGGTGTCACACTAATGTAGCATGCGCATAGAGGCCAAGACCTGTCCCTAACAATGTGAAACACAGGGCAGGAGCTATAGAACCTCTGCAAGTCATGTCCATTGATTCCTACCTATATCTAGTTTTGCTGTAGGGCTGAAAGTAATTCTTTCTTTTTCATAAAGATAAGCACTGGGTTGGGCATTACCTTGTGTCTGCTGATAGTTGATTTCTCAGGTCTTGCCCCCACATTATCTCCCTGAGAAGCTTGTGACTGTTCATCCTTGCTACCCTTTGAGTCAAGTGTGGAAAGGGTGGCATTTGACCCAATTTGTAGAAACACAGTAGGACAGGCCCCAGTAAACCACTGGCAAACAACCATATCTACCCACTAGCCCCAGCTGCCCCCTGACCCCATGAACAATGCCTGACAGTGTAGTTTCATTATGGATGGCCCCAGACATGAGCCATCATGGTATGATTCATGAGATCTATAGGACTGTGCTATTGAGGGAATGTAATCAACCAATGAGAGATTGAAGCAGACAGGTGGGTGGTTGAGGCAGGTCTGCACAGCAATTGGAGAATAGGATCCTCTCATGAATTCAGTCCTTTGTGCCCAACATCGGGATGGCGTTTTCCTATGTATCCCTGAGTCTTTCACTTCCCATATCTTCTATTCCTCTGATTTTATCTCAGACCACCTGTTGGAAAAGGCCCTTTTTAGGGTGCCTTATCTCGACTTTATGCTTTTCTCCTTCCCATTTTTCCATTGCTCTGAATGCTAGCCTGAGGACTTGGGTGTGTTTGGCACCACTGTGCACTGTCAAAGTGCTAGGCTCATCATGTACATGCTATGGAGCGGTGTACATGTGATTAGCTGATTTGAGTTACCTGTAAGTCCCTTGCCATGGGGTAAGACCTATACCAAGGGCATGTATCTCAAAATTGCCTCCGTGGGCTTGACGTACTGGCTGTGCCATCCACGGAGGTAATCATTGATTGTGCCACAGATGTGCTCTCATGAGGACTATGTGCACAGGTTACCGCTACTCGGTGTGGCTCTTGGAGAGCTACGTGTCAAGGTTTGGAATGTCTCCTACTATATGGGAGGGCTCCCTGGTGACAGGGTGCGGTGTTGGGAAGAGGCTGGGCAGGTGTAAGTATGTGTTACCTGCAAGAGGCATGAATGACACAGGATAGTGTTTTCAGCCTGATGGAGTCTGCTTTTCGCATTGGATTAGCATGAGGGGATGCAGGGAAAGGCTAGCTAGTATTATTTGCTATGGCAGAATAGTGACAGTATAATGTTTGGCATTGATGAGTTTGTAATGGCGAATCCTCTATGACTGGGTGTGGCATTATGGTGATGGAAATGTCACTTTTGGAAAGTGTGTATTTCAATGTGTGTGACTCTGTGTGCCTGGCAGTCTGTCTCCTAATTCACAAATGGGTGCTAAAGGGGTAGTCACATCTGTGCATTTTTGATAGAGGGCCAAATACTAGAGGTTCATGGGAAACTGCGGACCTCTGACTTGGAAGAGCCTTTCTAGGATGGTTCTGTGACGGTGGAATTGGCACCTGCTTCCAAGGGGCAGGCCTTGGCCCCAACAAAGATTGTGATCAAACCTCCCGGGATTGGATGGCAGACAGGACAAAATTTAGAGAGGGCCTGTGCATTTCAAAGGTGGCCTTTTTAACTAGATGTATCTTCAAAGGCCAAGGTGGGCATAACTACTGGGACTATGGCCGCTGAAAGTAGAGACACTTTTGGATTTGGAAACATACATCATTGGTTCGATGCTTGTACATTGACATGAGGAATCATTAAGGCAGGAGGGACAACAACTATCCGCAGACTTATGGTGGCTTGGAGCATGTCGTGCCCCAAGAAAGTGACAATCACTTGGTGGATTTTGCATGCATGGATGTTGCTGGTGTTGAAAGTTGGACTGAGACCGTCAACATTATCGGCGCCCTCTTGCTCTCCTTAACCTTTTTGTGCGCGTAAAACAGCCGCCATTTTGAACACCATGGCTTCCCTGCTCCCGCCGAGAGCCAGCGCGCCTCTCTCCCACTCCTAGCTTCGCCGGCATCCCCCGCATACTGACAACCCCCCTGCCTGCACCTGCCGCGAATCATAAAACCCCTCTTCAAGCGCTGCTCTGCGCCAGGCCCTCGTCCTGTTCCCAGCGCGACACCTCCCTTCTTCCCATTTATGATCCCCGGCCCTTTGATGCAAACCCCTTTTTCCCCGTGTGCCCGTTTGTCTTCCTCGTTCCCGAGCCGACACCCAGCTCTGCCGATACTGTTCCTTGCCCCTCCCCGTGCAATAGAAAGTTTCCCCCCAGCAAGGGATCCCCGGGTTGATCAAAGCCCCCCGCCCTACGAGATCCGATCAAACCCCACACACTCCGTGAATCGGCGGAATATCCAGCTGCGCGATGATCATCACCTGTTGTGAACGGGGCGGGGACTCCCACTGTAACCTTGCGTGGGAACGGGCTGGGAAGGGGGGGGGATTCGGAGGATGTCTTTCCGTACATCAAAGTATCGACGAGAATGTGTTACATGCAATAAAAAGATAAACTTGTGTATAAGAGGCCAGGCCTCAGGGATGCAGTTAGAGCACCTCAGAACGATACCTTCTGCCCGTTTTGTTGTGTTCTCCTCCGGAGAGAATAAAAACCTTGTTTCCTGCCTTCCAGTCTCCAGCGCCTGCCTCTTCAATAGTTTAACTTCTTTGTGGGTTCAAGAGGCGACACCGCCGGGCAAATACTTAAGGATCTTATATTCTGGTTGGTAGTGCCCCCCAATTATTTTCTACAATTGGCGTCCCAAGCGTGGGGCCCATCAGCGACCCATGGATCCAGTGGGAGAGGTCCTGACGACAAAGTGAACGACTGCAACGATCGGGAACGCGTCTGTCCGATAGACCCTCGTCTGACAGCCGATCATCCGAACTTCACTGGTTCCGAACAGACCTCTCTCGAGTGATCTACGGTCCTGACTGGGAACCATCAGGAGTGCCGCGAGGATAACGGAGAAGAGAGGACGATCGGGCGCTGGATTCGGAAGACAGGAAACTGTCCATGCGGTCCGGGTAAGGTCGTGTAACCACGACAAGTCGCGAAATAATTGCTTGATTGCTTGTTTGTTTAAAAATACTAGTATTGCTCTTTTTATTTATTTGGAGATTCACTGTCTGCAAACGGAGAAACAACGGGCTCTCTCTTTGCAAGCAGTGGAGGATAGGTAGGGCAGCAGCCGTGCTTATTTTTTCTCCCCCACTCAATAATCACTTGAAACTGAACTGTTGTTCGCAAAACTTTTGTTTCCTGGAGATTCCCTGTCTGCAAACAGGGAAGAGACCACCCTTTTTGCAGATAGTGAAAAGGGTAGGTAACGCAGATCTTTGCGGACCTACTCATTCTCCCCATTGTTATTTATTGGTCTTTTGTTATTTTGATCCATGAGGTATTCACTGCCTGCAAACAACGTAGAATAGAAATATTCTGTCCAGTCTTTGCACCTAGTGATAAGATAGGCAGTGCTGACTTTTTAGTCCCTCGTTACGAGCCGTCATGTCTGTCTTCTCCCCACTGATTAGTAGCCTGTTTAGCCCGGACCGCCTATTAGAGATGGACCATCCAGCCCCACTGGAAGGCACCCCTAATAAGGACATGTTCATGAAGCATGGATTGACCGCTATAGCCTATAGTAAACTATGGCATAAATATACAAAAAAGGGTCAAGAAAGTCAATGGCCCCTGATAGGATCCTTCGATGATGATAAAATAAAAACGCTAGAAACTGCCCTGGGTAAAAACAAGACAACACCTACTATGCTTGACAGCTTCGGCATGTGGCGAAAAGAAACTGAACAACGTAAAAAGAAAACTGAGAGTAGGTTGGAAAAAGAGCTGCGAAAAGCAGCCCACCTAGCTGCTCAGAAACTAGAAAAAGAGATAAAAAAAAGAGAGAAAGCTAAACAGAAACTAGAAATGGAAACGCCAAGCCAGTGTCCGGTTAGAACCCCCTCCATGCTCTACCCTGATTTACCCTCGAAACGACAAGCCAATGAGGACCTGCTGTTAGGTCCTCCTATCATCTACATGCCCCCTCCATATGCCCCTTCTCAACCCGTGGCGCAGCACGCGCCACCCCCAGGTACAAACGAAGGTACCGCCACAGCGTCGGCCCCAATGGCCTCTGTGCCAGCCGAACCCCTTGTATTAAAACCCGCATCAACAACAACGTTAGACGACCATGAGACTCGAGGGGCTGGTCCTGCAAGAACAAACAGACTAGACAAAGATGAGCGAGCGGGGATCGACAAAATAGCAAGGACACTGGTAGAAAGGAAGGATGATGAAGAGTACATCACAGATATGTTCAGCTCGTATACAGGGAGTCACAGACGACATTTTACCGTACGACTGTGTTATCATGTCTTGAATGCATACGAGGACCGATATCGAGACAAAGGTCCCGAGAGCCTAAGGACTCTGTACCGGAAGGTCGATATCGGGGATGAGGGCGAGTGTGATGTGTCGGACCTCCTTACGCGTACGCTTGAGGTTTTCCGCCACCTCACTGAACGAAAGCCGGGAGCTAAATCCGCAGCCCCCGTAGTGACCGAACCACCAACCGAGCAATCTAACACCATGATGCCGATACGTGAGGCTGCCCCTTACTGGGTCCCTCCTCGGGGTACAGGGACTCACGATGATGCAAACAACCAAGATGCGAAGGGAAGGGTAGTGTACAACTGGGTCTACCAGCCATGGGACCGGCAAGAGATACTGACATTCCGGAAATCTCTACCCGACCTACGTAAAAACCCCACTGCCTTCTATACTGAATTGGGTACAGCCCTGGGTTCAACGATCATGACCCTGGCTGACATCGACTTGTTCTTCGGGTTATGTCTACCAGCTGATGTGTGGAAGCAAATCCGGAAAGTCGACCACCTTGAGCTGTTTGGACATACCTGGTCACAACTCGATGACTTGGACAAACAACGGGGACCAGGACAAAAGCCGTTGAAATCCATTCTAGACCTCCAAGATAAAATCGCAGAGAAATTAAAAACCCTAATCCCAGAAAAGAAAGTGGACTGGTCGATAGTAACAGCCTGTCGCCAAAAACCCCAGGAGGATGTATCGGAATACTTCTCCCGGTTTGAAACGGTGTTCTCCGATTACAGCGGCCAGGACATGACCACTGCAACCGGACACCATCTGTTTGTCCAGAATTATGTTAAGGGCCTATCATCGGAAATCTCCCAGAAACTACAGGCCAGCGAGAGTAGTTGGGCAGCCTCCAAACCTACAGCGATTCTCCAAATGGCCCAATATTATGAGCATCAGAAAAATGAAAACGATAGGGCGACAGAGAAAAAGAAGAAGGACTTAAAAGAGAGGGTGATGATTGCCAAATTGCAAGGGGTGACTATAGGACGAGACCACTACCGGGGAAACTACCAGACAAACGTCCCTAAGACTACATTTCCCCAGGACCGCACTGTGACTTCCTACAGTGGACGCACAGACCTTAGAGAAGACCAGTGCGCTTTCTGCAAAGGGACTGGCCATTGGAAATCCCAGTGCCCAGTTCTTCTGGAAATGATCAGAAACAAAGACCCCAGGGATGTAGCAAACGGACCGAGACCTAAGGGACAACAACGAGGGCCCCCAAATGACGCGACTAATGACAGATCAAGCAGACCAAATACGTTCGATCGACCCAGGCAGAACCAATATCAACAATCTGACTATGATGATACTCACACCTTCGCATAGGACAGCCAAGGGCGAGGGAGGGATCCAGTCGAGCTCTATGTTGACCAGCAGGGCCCTTACGTCACTGCTAAGGTCCTGGGTACCAAGTCTCCATTTCTGGTAGACACTGGCGCAACACGTAGTGCGTTATCTAAACGACTGATTCCAAGGGCACCCTTGTCTGGCTCACTCATAACATCGACAGGTTTCGATGGAACGCCCTCCACCAACCCTTTGTCTGCCCCGATTCTCTTTGACGTAGAAAACAACACCACCGACACCACGTTCTTGCTTTCCTCCAATAGCCCTGACGCCATTATGGGCCTTGACTTACTGAAACACTTCCGAGCGACGATTAGGTGTTCTCAAGATGGAGTTCGAGTGTTTCTTTACGACAACCCCGTTCTGCTTAGACATTGCTCTCCCCGACACATGTTTTCCATCACCGACGTTGACGTGTCCCTGCTTGACACTCTACCTCCGTATCTGTGGGCCAAAGCGGATTCGGACGTAGGGCGTATGTTAATTGACCCAGTGCACATTACTGTCCGACCAGACGCAACACTCCCAAAACTCCCACAATATCGGATATCGCCAGAGGGCGAGAAGGCATTGGTAATGATTATCCAGTCACTGATAGACGCAGGAGTGGTAGAGGAAGTGGTTAGCAACATTTGCAACAGCCCTATCTTGCCCATTATCAAGAAGCAGGGAGAGGGAGATGAGAAAGCATACCGTTTCATCATCGACCTCCGAGAGATCAATAAAGTGGTGGTACCCCAGTACCCTGTGGTCTCAGACATCACCACCATCCTGACCTTGATTCCATCCACTGCCACCACCTTTTCCGTCATCGACCTCAAGAACGCATTCTTCTCCATCCCCATCCACCCAGACAGCCGATATCTCTTCGGCTTTACCCTAAAAGCCCGCTCATATAGGTTTTGCCGAGCGCCTCAAGGCTACACGGAAAGCCCTAGCATCTACAGCCAGGCCCTCAAAAGACAACTAGACCAAGTCCAGTTACCCGACGGGGTGGTGTTGGTACAATATGTCGATGACATCCTTTTGGCAGCCGACACCACCCCTCTAGCGGTTACCGCCACCATTCAACTCTTGCACTTCCTTGCGGAAAATGGCCACAAGGTCTCCAAGAAGAAGCTGCAATTCTGCCTACCCCAGGTCACTTACCTAGGCCACCTTTTGTCCAAAGATGGAAGAAAACTCACCCCTGATCGAATCCAAACCATTCTAGATACCCCTGTCCCTAAAACCCAGAAGCAGGTTCGCTCCCTATTAGGCCTCACCTCCTTCTGCCGACAATGGTTACCAAACTTCAGCCTCGTTGTAAAACCACTGCTTTCTCTGCTAAACAAAGACGTCCCTTTCCCACTCCCTTGGACTCCCGAGTGTCAAACTTCCTTCACAGAACTGCGAGATGCCCTTTGCTCAGCCCCTGTCCTGGGTACCCCTGATTACAAAAAGCCCTTCTCCCTTTACACTCACGAAAGGGAGGGGTGCGCTTTATCTGTCCTGACCCAAGCCATCGGCCCTAAGCAACGACCGTGCGCTTACTTCTCTGCCACTCTTGACCCTGTCGCCAGAGCCTTGCCTGCCTGCCTTCGAGCTGTAGCTGCTGCTGCAATCTCTATCCGACAGAGTGAGGGGATTGTACTCTCGAATTCCCTCACGGTACTGGTACCCCATGCAGTCGACACCCTCCTGAACCAAACCAAGACACAACATCTGACGAGTGCACGACTGACTGGATACGAACTGACCTTGCTTGCCCCCCATATCACCCTGAAAAGATGCACCACACTGAACCCAGCAACTCTGTTACCCTTGCCAGAGAACGATCCCAATGTGCATCCCGTACATGACTGCGTGACTCTTACGGACGAACAGACCAGGAGTAGGGTCGATCTCAGAGACACAGCTTTCCCTGACCCCGACGGGGAGTTGTGGGTGGACGGTTCTTGCATCAAACTCTCCGACGGTACCACTTCCGCTGCCTATGCAGTCACCACGGCTCGAACTGTAGTAGAAACAGCCCGCATCACCCAGCGATCTGCCCAGGCAGCGGAACTGATTGCTTTGACGCGAGCCTGCATCCTGGCAACAGGAACCACAGCGAACATTTACACTGACAGCCATTATGCCTTCGGGGTGGTTCACCATTTTGGGCTCCTCTGGAGGGAGAGAGGATACTTGACCTCACACGGCACACCCATTTTGCACGGGGATTTAGTCTCCGCCTTAATCGAAGCTGTCCTCCTCCCCAACAAACTTGCCGTTATCAAATGCCAGGCACACAAGAAAGTGACAGACATTATTGGACAGGGAAATGCACTAGCCGACATCACCGCCCGAACGACAGCTGAAAATAGAACGACAACACATATGTACGTGACCAGGTCACAAGCAGAAAACTGGACTGACGCCAAGGACACAATTAGAGACATACAAAGGGCTAGCACACAACACGAATTGACTGAATGGACACGGGTGGGATTGAAAGACGATGAAGGCTGCTGGCGGACAAAAGACACGAACAGATGGTTGCTACCTGATTCGTACTTGATTCCCATATTAACCATGGCACACTCCCCTGCCCACATAGGATCAGCCCCCATGATCGAACTTGTCTCCAGGGTTTGGCACAATGACAAGATCCCAGATTCAGCCAAACGCCTGGTCCAACAATGCTTAATATGCCTGCAACACAACCCCGGGAAAGGAACTGTAGTACCCCGGGGGGGATTTGGGGTCCCAAACCACCCATTTGAAGTCCTGCAGATGGACTACATCCAGCTAGACAGATGCCAAGGCCTGAAATATGTACTCGTCGTGGTGTGCGCATTTAGCAAGTGGGTGGAAGCATATCCAACCCGTGACAACACCGCTATGGCCACTGCAAAGGTTCTGTTAAAGGAGTTTTTCCCCCGTTATGGCCTCTGTCGTGTTTTATGGAGTGATAATGGCCCCCACTTTATAGCCAAAGTTATCCAGCTCATCCTAAATGGGCTGGGTATTAAACAGAAATTCCACGCAGTCTTCCACCCTCAATCTGCTGGGCTTGTCGAACGACACAATGCCACACTAAAGCTTAAACTGGCCAAAATAGTGGCTACGACGGGCCTGAAATGGCCAGACGCCCTCCCATTGGCATTGCTATCGATGCGCTCTACCCCCACCCGACATCACTTAACCCCTTACGAAGTTGTCTTCGGTCGACCCATGAGCGTCTGGTCTGCCCCGAAACCAACTTCCATTCATGACGTTCCGGATGTCCTAATGTCTGATTATCTGTACAAATTAACTGAAACTTTGTCTGTCCTTCATCAGCAGGTGCAGCAGGCCATCCCCGATGCTTCCAGGGGTCCGGGTCACACCATCCAGCCGGGGGACTTCGTGCTGATCCGAAATTTCCAGCGATCAAAGAGTTTGGAACCCCGGTGGACGGGCCCCTGGCAAGTGCTGATCACCACTCGGACCGCACTTCGAGTGGAGGGGAAGAAACACTGGCTGCACGCTCATCACTGCAAAAAGGTCTCTCCAGCCCTGGCCACGACAGACACCGTCAACACCCAAGAAGAGCTCCTGAACCAGGACCGACCATCGTTGAACTGCTACCCTGACACTGAGACACTTGAACTTTCAAAACATCCTGACCCCACTGTGCCATCTCGAGAAGGGTATTTCCTGCGTCGAAAGGAGGGAGCTTCGGCTAAGTAGGCCACGGACTAGGTTAAAGGATCTCAGAACGGTGACCCAAACTACCAAGGGTTACCCGGAGAGAAGCTAAAACTAAGTCTGTGGTCCTGCCCACTACCGAGCACCTTGAAGACGAAGATGATGGAAGCGCCAGATAAGAAGATGATGGAAGCGCCAAATAGGAAGCCGACGGAGACAGCAGGAAATACCCACTACAGAAATCCGAGAATAGACAGACTCCATAGCTCAAAGACAATTGCACTCTTCATCGTAATCCTCCTCTGTTTTCTCCTCATGACTACGCTCTGGATTATGGAAGAACACGCACCTGCTCACGAAACATTCCTAACCACTGCTCAGCCTACCACCATGAAGGAACATTATCTAATTTCGCTCTCTCCTCAACTAAGAGAGAGGCGAAAGGAGTTTTGGAACAACTCTTTCGTGCAGCTACTTCACCAGCACAATCTTGCCACCAATACCACCAACTGCTGGATCTGTGGGTTGCTACCCCATGCCACTGGACATTCAATACCATTCATCCCTTCACCCTTCTCTGTCCACGGCTCCTGCCTTGCCTGGCTGATCCTCCTGCAAGAGAGCTATACGGGCAATGCCACCTCCAGCAGAACTGCAGCACATTCTTCTCATGGGGCCGGGCGAAACAAGACAAAGACACACTTCTGCCCGCTGACCCCCAGCGACTCGATCCAAATGGACATCCCGGCTAAAGAACGAATCGAAATGCAGGTGTTCAACAATCCAACCAGACCCACCTTCTCCTATCTGCGGAAACGAACGGCTGCCACTCTGACTGTGGCCCTGACGGTCATCAACGTCACAGGCCACATGTGTGTAGAAGGACTTGGGACACAGCTGGTGGGTCGCAGCGCCTGCCGCTTTACCAGAACTCTGGATTCCACGGATCCACCTTCCTTTGTGTCATCCCCAAACATGTATTTCATCTGCGGCACGAAGGCCTACACCTGGCTCCCCAAAGGCTGGGGGGGCACTTGCTACATCTCCTTCGTCCTTCCTCCAACTTATGTGGCCCCAGCGAATCACCACAGGCAAAAACGAGCCAAAGACGTTGAGCAAGCCGACTCAACAGGGGCGCAGTTCCTCGATGCTATGAAAGGACTCGTCCCCCTCTGGGGCCCGATGGCAAACAGCCGTGCCATCCGACATTTGACTCAGGCAGTCGAGACAACCATGAACATCACAGCGGGCATCTTTGCCAACAACACTGCCGAGCTCCAAGCGGTCCGTTTGGTGGCTCTTCAGAACCGCCTCGTTCTAGATGTGGTTCTGGCGGACCGTGGAGGAGCATGCCGCATTATTGGATCCAGCTGTTGTACATACATACCGGACAACTCACCCTCAGTGTACAAAGCCATCGAACATCTTCACAGACTCTCTTCGGAAGTTCACCAAGAGCAAGAAGAATGGTCGCTTGGTGGTTGGTTCTGGGACACCGTCAAAAGCTGGGGCTGGAGACTGCTCACCATTATCATGATTCCCGTAGTTGTAATATGTGGCCTATGCTTAGGAATTCAATGTCTGCCACCTATGTGTTCTCTATGTGCGAGTTGCATTTTTCCCAAAACTGTGGACATTGGAAGCGAACATATGAGAGCATTGTATGATACCGAAGTTAGAAATTTGATAAAAATTGACATTGAGTAAAGCAAGGTGGCTAGATATGTTGAAAAGGGGGGACTGTTGAAAGTTGGACTGAGACCGCCAACATTATCGGCGCCCTCTTGCTCTCCTTAACCTTTTTGTGCGCGTAAAACAGCCGCCATTTTGAACACCATGGCTTCCCTGCTCCCGCCGAGAGCCAGCGCGCCTCTCTCCCACTCCTAGCTTCGCCGGCATCCCCCGCATACTGACAACCCCCCTGCCTGCACCTGCCGCGAATCATAAAACCCCTCTTCAAGCGCTGCTCTGCGCCAGGCCCTCGTCCTGTTCCCAGCGCGACACCTCCCTTCTTCCCATTTATGATCCCCGGCCCTTTGATGCAAACCCCTTTTTCCCCGTGTGCCCGTTTGTCTTCCTCGTTCCCGAGCCGACACCCAGCTCTGCCGATACTGTTCCTTGCCCCTCCCCGTGCAATAGAAAGTTTCCCCCCAGCAAGGGATCCCCGGGTTGATCAAAGCCCCCCGCCCTACGAGATCCGATCAAACCCCACACACTCCGTGAATCGGCGGAATATCCAGCTGCGCGATGATCATCACCTGTTGTGAACGGGGCGGGGACTCCCACTGTAACCTTGCGTGGGAACGGGCTGGGAAGGGGGGGGATTCGGAGGATGTCTTTCCGTACATCAAAGTATCGACGAGAATGTGTTACATGCAATAAAAAGATAAACTTGTGTATAAGAGGCCAGGCCTCAGGGATGCAGTTAGAGCACCTCAGAACGATACCTTCTGCCCGTTTTGTTGTGTTCTCCTCCGGAGAGAATAAAAACCTTGTTTCCTGCCTTCCAGTCTCCAGCGCCTGCCTCTTCAATAGTTTAACTTCTTTGTGGGTTCAAGAGGCGACACCGCCGGGCAAATACTTAAGGATCTTATATTCTGGTTGGTAGTGCCCCCCAATTATTTTCTACACTGGCCTGCAACTAGTGCCAACTGTCATGGTTTAGGTCTCGAAGTACTATCAAGGGGCAATGAGCTGGCCTCCTGACCAAGTGATCCCCGGGATACAAAGGATCTCACTGTCTTCACAAGATCGTAAGGACTGCACTAGGTGTGGTGGAGACAGGTGGAAGTGATCATAGTTGGGACAAGGAACATCCTGACTTACACCATCACCAGGAGTGTGTGGGTTAAGATCAGCAGCCATCTGAGGTGCCTGGATGTTAGGAGTTTGAGGAGTGAAAGGGATGCGAGTAGAGTCTGAGGGGCCCATGCTTGCAACCAAGGGGACCTTTGCTAGCATGTGCTCCAGAGCGTGTGGTGTCCAAGAGGTGTTGGGGTAATATGAGCTGGGAGCTGAGACTGTCTTCAGACTCCAGATCGGGAAGACAGAAGTGCCTGACTTCATGGCCTCTGTCAGAAGTTGTTGGCACCCACTCCCTGGACCCACGTCACAGGGTGCTTTGTTTTGGAAAACATCTGCTGGGGGTCTATGGCAGGTCACACCTTTGCTTGAGGGGAAAATATTTCTCCAGATTGGGAGCACACCATCTTGCTTGGTCGCAACCTTTTGTCTATGGGTGGATAGTGATCCCATCCCTGTGCAGGTGCTGTAAAGTGACTGGAGGTTTAATCCGGATGGACGAAATTAAGTAACTGTTTCTTTCTGTGTTATTTGGTTCCGACAGTCTAGTCAACAGTGCGCCAGTAGGAGCAATGTGTGTCATTGGCCAGTAGAGTTGAAAGATGGAGGGGCTGGGTCATGAGGCGTAGTCAAAGACTAGTGACTTTTCACCTTTCAGCACTGGGAAAGTGTGACAATTGCATATATCTGTAAAGTGTATATACTATATGGGTTTTGTTTTGAATTCATTAAAGAAGTTTGACAACTGCGTATAACTGTAGAGTGTATATGTAATGTGTATCTCATTTTGATTTCAGGGTGTGTGTGTAATACAAAGACGATGTGGAGCCATTTTGTAGCAAACGCAGTGTGTTAAGAGGGGGGTGCTGGGCCAACGCTTTTCAGTCGAGCCCTGAGAATAAGCTTGACTGCTCGGTGCCAAGCTACCATAGGGTGAGCAAAGGTTATTGGACACGTGTATCATATTCATTCTATTTGGAAAAGTGGGTTCTGACTGGCTTTGATTCATCTTAGCCAGTCCAAAACTGCTGGATGTAACAACTCCCATGCTTCTTCTGCTCCTTTTGCCATTCACCTCTTCCTCCTTTCATCTCTAATAGTTGATAACTTAGTATTTGTAATCCTTTTAACATTAGACATATTGCCACTACACCTATTATGTAATTGTATTATCTGTCTTACTTTTAATTTGTGCACTCTTAGACCAGCCAAAGCTCACACACCATTAAATTTCCACAACACAGGGCCACCTGCTGCTCTATGAAATTGATCTCCATGAATAAAGCGGCATCCGATCCTAAGTCTCCCCACCACTATACACCAGGGGCCTCACTTTCAATGAATTGGCATAGGGCAGAGCTGTAACTCTTTTTGATGCGCTGCCCTATGCCAATTCCAAAGGGCAGGAATGCACTGTGCAAGGTACTGTGCATTCCTGTTCTTTCTGCCTGTGCCTGCACACAATTTGGTGCTTAGCTCCAATGCATGCACCCTTGCACCATGATGCAAGGGTGTCTATGTTGTTGGAAGTATTGCTTTTGTGCAGGAAGAAACACCTTCATGCACAAATACAATCCACGAAGGCTTTTTCCTCTTTCTATGTGTGGTGCAGAATGCAGCACACATAGAAAGATTAAAAAATGTGGAGAAATAAAGATATTTCTCCTCCTGACGCCATTCATGGGGAAACATACAGTTTTGACGCATTCCCAGGTTTACAGATCCTTGTAAATCTGGGAATGTGTCAAAACCCATGGGTGTACATGGGAAAACCAACTGCAATGCCCATGGAATGCCCTCCTGAAGCTGTGTATGGCAATGCAGCGACTTGCCTGCGTTGCCTTACACCATATCTACGAGGCCAAGAAAAGCCACGCAAAGTGCCTTTGAATGGTCTCTTAGATGTGGTCTGCACTCCGCGCCACCAGAGCATTATAAAAAGTGACACACCGACGGCAGGAGAGACTTCCAAATAAGCCCCTGGATCTGCATCTTCAAAAGTTTAAGACTTGAGAAACCAGGGACTCTTCATTGTCAATGCTGAATTATCATTCTCTACTGATCGTCTTTCTCAGATGAGATGGATCTGTAGAAGGTGTGGGAGTGATGTAGTCAGCAATCATATTGTGCCTAGCCATGCTTCCTCCTACAGAGAACCGACCTGCCGGAACTGGGCACTCACCAGATCAGCCTGGTGGTGTGACTGGGCTTAGCACTTTTATTTGAAAAACACATCAAGTTGCAGCACTTTAATGTATCGTGGTTGTCAAATACGTGCTTTCACATGCCTACAGAGTATTGGTTTTTGTGAAGCCGGAAATCCAGGGTCCTATCTCCTAAAAATCGTTCATAACATTATCACCTGTATGTCCACCTTCTATGAACTTCTGGGACCGTAGAGTTGTAAGCCCATGAACTATCCCTAGAGGGTCAGCTGAAGATAAATCATTAGATCCTTGGGCAGCAGATAAGAGTTTAATCCTCAACATTAGACAAATATCCAAAACCAACAACCGGTGTCCTTTCAGATGTGCGTGATAGCAGGGGCCACTTTCTGACAGAACCGTAACTGAGCCCACACCTTGGACAACTCTGATCACATTCTTTGGTGCCTTTCACAGCATCTCACCAAGTGTGACAGGGTGAAATAGAATAGACAGCTGAAACCAGAATCTTACAAAGTTCATCACACACTAAAAGCATTGCTCACCAGTGTCCTAAATCCAGATGGTTCAAGTTGTTCCATGTCACAAGAAATGTGTTCTGTGACCTAAAGTAAAACTTGAACATTCTTAACATCATAACCAAGCACCTTAAGATACCTTAAACAGCCAGCCATGAAAGATGATTTAGCTTCCCCAAATAGATTTGTCTCTATACCGCATAGTCTGTATTTGTATTGAAGCATCTACGTAGTGCTTATTACCCTTAGGCAGGGTGCTGAAGCAATTGCCCACACGGGTAGCATGCTACACCATGTATGGTGAGTGATTGGAATGGTGGGGTTCTATCACTGAGCCTATGTAGGAAGTGTTTCCATGTTGTGCATGATGACCTTTTAGGTGCGGCTATTAATATGGTAAGTAGTGTTTAGCGGTGTTGTGAATGAAAGGAGTAGGAGTAATTGACACACAGTTTACGTTTTGAGGTATACTGGCTGCATTTGTTATGCCTGCAGGTGTCTTTGTGATATTTGAAATTGTTATAATGGAGAGTCTGACCTCTGAAGATAGCATCGGAAATGCAATTGGTCTCGCATTTGTTAAAGTTAGAGCTGTTAGCATTGAAGCTGGCAATGTTTTTTACTTTAGTTTTTTATACAATTTGCAATATTGCTATGCAAATATAATAACTTCACTGCCAATAAAAAACAGAAATAAAAAATATTGATATTTTCAACGCCAACAGCTCTAACTTTAACAAATGCGAGACCTATTGCATTGCAAGTGTTTGTTTTAGGACTTGTGCCCTGGTTAAGGGATTATTTGATTTTATGACAGAATATTTGATTTTAAGGTTTTCACATGAGTGATAGCACTCACCAGACCTCTACTCGACCAGTGACCGGGAAATGAGAGTTTCCATTTCTAGAGTTCTTTCAAGACCCAGAATGAAGCAGCAAGAGGTGTCACACATCTTCACAGCATCCCACAGACACTCACAATGCAGTGAATCACCACAACCACTTGCTGGTGGTGGTAGGTGTCACGCATCTTATTCTTGATGAGCCTAAACTCTTCATTTCCCTTTAGCCAGTACCCTTCCAGTTTCCTTTGGAAAGATTAATTCAAACAGTACCTGACAAAAAACAACACCGAACTCCCACACAGTCAAATATGTTGCCTACAGAGACTTGTGGTGAGCGTATGCACAACTTCACTTATTGATTAGCCATTGTGGCTCATTCAGTCCATTTTTGGTTGTTCTCTGCTCTCAGACAGATCACCTTCTGGAGGGGGCCCCAAAACCACAGCCACTGTTGCCAAGGGGTTAGGCTTCAACTTGCTACCAACTTGTTGGGTGTCCGTCCAGACTTGCCCGGGCCGCAAGTGCCATCCCATTTGCCTTTAGTGCCATCTTGGCCCTCCCTGCTCTTTGAGGTCCCTGCCTTGTGGCATACCAAGCACCCCATGTGAGCACTACATCTCTCCAGCCTATGGCTGAGTTCTAACTTTCGCTCCTTTGGTACCCCTGCCGAGAGGCATCCTAGGGGCCCTGCGGGAGCCTTCCATCTACTCTTTCTGTGGCTACTGGCCACTATTTGCTCCCTCAGTGTCCCTGCCGTGAGGCATCCCAAGCACACTGCGTGAGCCTT
Organism: Lissotriton helveticus; assembly: GCF_964261635.1. Lineage (NCBI taxonomy): Eukaryota > Metazoa > Chordata > Amphibia > Caudata > Salamandridae > Lissotriton > Lissotriton helveticus. The sequence goes on from NC_136061.1 coordinate 1,289,115,378, forward strand.
CCATCTACTTCTATCAATTTCTCTTCCTTTCCTATCCTTCTATGTTGTCTTCCGCTTCACCTCAACCCCCTGCGGCTGCGACGCCCACCTTTCTGCCTTTTTCTGGAGTGGGTGGGTGGGATTCCTTTTCCTCTTGCCATCAGAGGGGATTGCGTGCTCGAGGGGGCTGCTTGCCCCCTTCTTAATCCCCTCCGTGGCTTGCGGCCTTCTCCCCTGATTGGGGGAGGCCTTGTTCCACTTGGGGCGACCAATTGTGGTTGCCCCCTTTTTCCCGGGCTTACGCCCCGGGGGATGGGGGGGTAGGCTTCCCACCTCCGTGCAGCGTTTGGCCCGGGCCCCCCTTAGGTCCGGCTTTGCCTTCCCTGGCCCGGGCTCAGACACGTCACTACACATTTAGGCGGGCTGCAGACTGAGTTATTAAAAAGACTAAGACACAAAGACGCAGGCAAATGTAAGCAAACCAATGACTCCGTTTACCATACGCAAGGCTTAATAATGACTCAAAGGAACGCCGCATCCCTATGAATATTGTAGCGGACTTTGTTTGAGAGCCAAGTGGAATTCTGAGAGCGCATGGAAACAAAAACGCGTGTTAACCCCTCCTGCCTTCTTTTCTTTTCAAGATTCAAAGGCAAACGCTTTAATGGCCTTCTCCAAAGCTCATTACGACCATAAAGAGAAAAAGTCAGCCCTAATTAAAATACATTCTGAACTAATTATTTTTCTCCTTTCATTAATTAATGTTTCTGTTCAGATCAAACAAAAAGCCAGACACAGAATGCAGCGGCAGCCGTGGAAGCATGGCTGTTTGAGGCTGCTATTGTGTGGCTTCCTTCCTCATTGCAACGCTTTCTTCATTTTCTTTCGTGTCTCCCTCGTTACCATTAAAGCACCGCCAAGGCTACACGAGCAGCTAAAACACTTAGAAACCTTCCCTTCTGACTCAAACGAGAAACAACACACTGGAGGCAAAAGCGCTCCCAAACAAATCTGGGGACACCTCCAGTCATTTCTCTCTCTCCTTTAGACATCAATTGTTTGTTATTCTAAGGGCCTTATGTAAAAATGGCCGTAAAAACGTGAGAATTGTCTGGATATGTCATTCCCTTTAGAAATAACTGCACAAATTGATGAAAACGACCCTAACACCAGCATGCCGCCAACGACAGTGTAATGATGACACCTCCAAGTGGGCAGAGCTGTAAATGTCTCTGAGTAGTTGTAACTACTGCAGCCATGTTTTGTTTCTGTTGCTAACAATGTCGAAAGGAAGTGATGTTTCAAGACTCTTTTTCACTTTTGGCTCCTCAAATGACAAACTGCTGATTATGTACTGTTTCAAATGAAGGCCTTTGTCATGGACTCGGACTCTGGTATATTGTGTACTTCTAGTTTGTTTTAACAAAGACGGGCCCTCCATTGAGACTAAAGGGCATATTTGCAAGGCCCCTGCGCCGCCGTAGCATCACGCTTTTTAATGCTCTGGTGGTGCACAATGGTGAGCCATATTTAAAAGGCTACGCAAAGCCCCCCAGTGTTGCTTTTTATGAGCTTGTAAATATGGCCCCCTTTCACGCATTACTCTGTGTGAAGGGGGCATTCCAGGGGTGTTGATGTGGGTGTTCCCATGCAACACCCTTGGATTCTGATGCATTCCCAGATTTATAAGGTGTCGCAAACCTGGGAATAAGTCCGATTCTGATGCCACCCCAGGGGAAGCGTTAAAGTGGTGCAACAATGGGAAATACCTTTATTTCTCCTCTTTCTTCTCCTCTTTCTACGTGTAATCTCATTGTGCAGCACACATAGAAGGAGGAAAACACCATCAATTACTGTTTTTGTGCAGGAAGGTATTCCTCCTGGCACAAATACAATCATCGCTGCAACGCAGGCACCTTTTCACCATGGTGCAAGGGTGCCTGCTTTGGTGAGAGGCAGCCAATTGTGCGCCAGCACAGAGGAAAGCACAGGGATGCGTCGTATTGCTGTAAATACGATGCATCCCTGCACTTTCCCAATGACCCAGCCCAGCAATGCAAGATGGCTTGCAGCGCTGCACTGCGTCATTTTCTAGTAAATATGCTCCTAAGTTTAAAATCGTAGCAAATGTTGCTTTACCTTTTCTTATCGAGTTCACACCAATGCAGTTTGCTCAGTGACCTCCTAGTTGACAGAATCTTTGATTCACAGATAATTTTTTTTGTTATTTGTTAATCAATCTTTTCACACTTTGGAGTGTGTCCAGTGTACATATTTTCTTTAACAATCCTGATGTGTTGGCTGGGAAGTGCCAGCACTCGTTCGGATGCGGGGAAAGTGGTTTGACCAGACTTTACTTGGCTCCAGCATACACCAGCGTAAGAAGGAGGATCTGTCAGGAGAAACTTGGTTGGGGATTGGCCTGGTGCATGACTCATTGACCAAGACCTGTATAATAGATAAGATGCACTCCACCTTGTTAGTGTCATGGTGCACTTTTAAATGGCTGCACCAGTTACAAACAGGGTAACTACCGTGGGCGTTCAAGGAAGAAGGCTATATTGCCTAGAAGAAGAGCTGGGCTGCACGTCACCAACATCCCTGGTTCAGCATATTCACCCAGGAGAGTTAAGAGGAACAGGGACAAGCTGAACGTGGTGAGAGGCACAAGGTTTGTTTCCACAGCACAACATGCTGCTTTTCGGATCAGAGTGTGGAACATAATTTATGGTGTGCAGTGTTCGTGGTCTGTCACATGCAAGTAATCAGTTAAACACAGCGGTGCAGCAGGGCCTCGTTTCCTAGTCAGTTGAAGCAAGACTATCACGGAAATCTGTGAATGCTTAACACATGTGCCTACTTCTATTAATTCAATGGTTTTGATTGCTCTCTGTGAGGTGGAGTTTGCGACCCCACTAGGTAATTATAGTTAGGTCAGCTATTCCATAGCAAAATACATTTTTTTGTGTTGCTAATAACTTTGGCACAATCCAACAAATCTCCACAAAACTGTTTGACTAGTTCGTGCAAGGAATGTTTTGGGGTGATCCTTCAAGCAGGGGCTGAGAAAACAGGGGAATCCCAAAATGCATAAACTGCATGCATTTTCCATATACTTCTTTCAGATAGGCTAATGCAAAGCTTTTGAACGGAATTGCACCAAATTTGGTAGGAAGCTAAATCTCGGTCCTCAAATTGTGTTTTTTTGTGGTTTGCTGTAAATCAGTTCAGTAGTTTTTGAGACACTAAGGTTAATAGAAAAATAGCTAACTGGAAAGTTGGTGTCCAAATAGGCTCTGACTTGCCAGTGTACAGGGGACTAGTCAATATGTTTTGGTAGACATTGCAAGACTCAAGACTTGGTTCCTGTGCCTGGTAAATGAATAAACAAAAATGTGCAAGGGGGTAGAGTGAGCACACCCAGATCTTAAAGGGCATGTGGGGGACCCCCTTTTATTGGCGGGCTATAGCATGAAGAACATGCTGTGGGATACGTTATAGGACTCTGGGCAATGTATTGAACTGAACGGCGGGTTTTAACGGTCACAAAAAGGAGCTTGTATAAAGGGTGATAACAGAATTTAGCTACAATATATATCATTTGTTGGTGGTATCATACTAATTTTATTAACTGTGATATGTTCTATGGTGATTTTACCACGTGAAAAATGGTGACATTTTGCTGACATTTCATGAATAATGATTGAGAGAAAGCTGATTTTCATGATTTTCTCATAGAAATTATGGAAGGTGCTCCAGAGGCTAAAATGAGAGAATATTATCTTTAAATTCACACTATCTTTCTCAGCCATGTGAGAATAAACTCTGACATTCTCAGTAAAACATCTACTTCCATCAGGAGCAGCCTGTCAGTTGATTCCCATGTGCTCTACTTCAGCCTCCCAGAGTCTTCTAAAGAACAACTAGAGCACTAACAGTCTTACTTACGACAAACGGGTGGCAAACCTGAAGCAATCTTGATTGAATCAAACTGGTAAACCAAAACATTTCTTTTACAAAGAAACAAAAAACGTTTAGTGCTGTAGAAAGATAGGGGGTGTTATAAATGTACTCAATTAATGTATCATGAGTGGTTTAATATGTTAAGGTAAAAGCAGTGCATGGCAAGGGTCCAAGTTATAGGTACTTTAGGGTCATAGTATAGTTACTTGAGATAACTATAACTATTGAATTTCAGTAGTTTTGTTGGTTTCAAAATGTATGTTTTATGTGATATTTTCACCTAGCTATATCATCACTTTAATCTTTGTTTTTTCAGTGATTTTCTAAGGTTTTTTCATGTAGAGTTAGATAGTCTCGCAACTACTAACCATAACGTCACGTTGTATTTTTCAATTCATTTCTAGGTTTTTTTATTAATATAAAGTATGATATGCATCGTAATGCACAGTGTGGTAGGGGGGATGAACGCGGGATCAGGCCTAGCATTGTTTGTTGTGCTGCCATGTCCAAGTTGCTGCTCCTATTACCCTCCTCCTTGCCTTTCATTGTCCAAGTCCATACCCTTGACTCCCTTATACAGCCCCGTGTGGCTTTGCCCTTCTCATTACTACCAGGCCTGCCTCCCCATAGGATAACATTAGGTTAACCTATTACAGTCAATAAGAGATAACTTACAATTAGTAGTAGGTAGCAATGTCAGGTGTGGTGTCTAAACAAATTACAAATTAAAACCCTATTTAATCCTAAAGTCAGATTTTAAGTCACAGTTCTGAAAATTCCACATTTAGAAAGTTGGCATTTTCAAGCCCTTACCATTTGGTGCCTGCAGCCTGTTCCTGAGTTATTTGACTAGGTGGACCTGCCAACATTTACCAAGTTTTATCAACCTTGCAAAACTTAATTTATGAAAATCTTTTCCTACCAAGCTTTTTAAACGAAAAAATCCCAGCTAATATTGAATGTATCTTGTGGCTTGTTTTCTGCAGTGCCAATTTTTGAAGTTTTTAGTTAACAATTGCATTTTTGCAACCCCTACATTTCACATAGCTCTACCAATAGGCTAACTGCTGATCCTGGAGTATCAGTACTGAACTCCCTACCTAAACTTGACTCTGCTAATGCTTTCCATTTACAAACTCCAACATTCATTCTAACTTTATAACAGTGACTTTATCCAGCTCTGCCAATGTACCTCACTCTTGACTGTACTTGAAGCCAACAAAAAAAATGAACAAACGTTTCTATTTAAACGCAGTTCTGTTTCTTTTGAGGAAAACAGGCTACATTTAAAAACAAAGGTTTGCTTTAAAAACAAAAGTTTGCTTTAATAAAAAGCAATTACACACATGATGGTCTGCTGATTTTAACCATCTTAGGGCCATATGTATGAAAAAGTCCATTTGCGATTCTCAAATAGCGATTTTATGCGAATCTCTATTTGAGATTTGCAAAAGGCTTGTATGTAGGATTTGCAAAGAATTTTGTGACTCCTACATATTCCTTAATTGGGAATCACAAATTGAGATTAGCAATTAAGGAATACCTCCCCATTCATTCCTATGGGCCTAGAGGCCCATTGGAATGAATGGGAAGACATTCTTAATTTGCGATTCGCGATTAGAGAATCGCAAATTGAGAATACAATTTCAAGGGTGCCAGGGTGTCAAAAGGACACCCTGTTGCACCCCTGAAATGTGCATGTGTGCACATGTGGCACACATACATGCCCTAAGGGCATGTATGTGAGTCACATGGCACTTTGAAAAATGCAGAAAAGTGCATTTTTCAAAGAAACCTGCAAATTACCACCAACTTGAAGTTGGTGGTAATTTGCGATTCCTTACAGCCAAATCGCACTTTTATTGTGCTTCTTACATTGCATTTAAGGAATCGCAATTTGAGATTCCTTAATTGCAATCGCAAAATAGGGAATCGCAAAATTTGTGATTCCGTATTTTGCAACGGGTGTTTTCTGTCATACATTGGACACTGCTGATTTGCGATCCCACACGTTGTGATCGCAAAATTGCCTTCACCTATATGGCCCTTAATGCCTTATAATCTTTACTAAACACATGTTAATCTGTGTACTTATGTGTAGCTGTATATGTATAAGGAAGCCACCCTTTGTATAATTGAAGTATAATCATTTGCTTCTGGTATATGAACATTTAAGCAAAAGTGCATTCTTAAAATAATGTTGATTTCGAAATGTATTTTTACATCTTCCTTCTCATTGCAGGTGCAAGATAATCTTCACTAGTTAGAAGAGTAGCTCATTTGTTCACTTTTAGAAATATTAGAGCATATAGGATTAATTGGAAGTTTTTTGTGATTTACGAGGATGAGAAGCATCCTCCTTTTCCATGCAGTCTTGGCCACTGATACATCCAAGGTCATGCAGCTGTGTGAGATTTTGCTCGATGAGATGATGGGAACAAGGGGAGTTTTTTTATTTTCCAAGGAGATTGCGCAACCAGGTTGGTACCAGTTTGGAGGAGTTTGTGGGAAGAAGTTCTGAAAATAGAATGCAATTTATTTTATTGAATGTCTTAAAATAGTTGTTAGGTGGTCCTGCTCTGACTTTGCACAGGGAAAATGTTTCCATAGCTCTGCTGAGATTTCATATTCACAGTTTTTGAGTTGGACTTTTGAACTCTTATGTCACTTATTTCCACTGAACCTTAACCTGCTTCATTTAAGACTGGCACCTTCTGCTTAGGATTTCCTCAGCCGCCTTTAGATGCTTTATTTAGATTATGGAAGTTCCCTTATGGAACCAATACTTTCTCTCCTTTGTATTCTGCAATCTTTAAACAATTTATGTTACCCCTTCCTGATATAATACTGTTGGATTGATTAACAATACTAATTTTATTAACTGTCAAATTATTTACTAAATGAATAAAGTCTGTAAATTTGACTAACTAACTTCATAATTTGGAACCTATCCTCTCTGTCGTTCTTGTGGGGCCAAATGGGTTTTACTGTAAAGTGCCTTGTATTGATGTTAGCTTCCAGAATACCCTTCCAGTTGGTATCTAAAGGACCATACGACCAGTGGTGCATATGTTTGATGATTACTTCAGAGACTGTAGGTATAGAAAACTTTTCTGCGTCAAAGGCCACCAATACTATAATGGCAGCAAAGCATAGAGGGTCACAATTTGTGACCTACCTCATTAATATTCATAAAATATGTTAAATTGTGATCCACTATGATGTATTTTTTTGCATAGGTCTGTTTGTAAAATGTCACACATATTATCAGAAATACTGGTCGCAAATTGTGACCAGTAATTTGCGATCAGTCTTTAGTATATCTGTCTCATAATGTCTACCAATTCAGACCTAACCAATCAAGCACCCGATCAGGTGGGCAGCATAGTTCACTGTACCGCAATGATCGTGAGTTCAAATATGGCCGCTGCACTTGTCCCCAATTCTGTACTCATTTGCTGCCCCAAAAACAGGATGAGCTCGCATTGGCCTGAAGTTCCCTTGCGTACGCTTGCCGTATCTAGACCCGCGCCATTTGTTTTTGCCTGATGGCTATCGGAACACTCCGCGGCTCAGTAATAACGCGGATGGATTTCTTTCAAATCCCAGATAATGGAATGCAGTCCGGCACCGCTGGTATAATTAATGTTTGCATCATTTATCTTTTGTGGAGAGATTATTCCGACTAACGAGGTTCTAGGCCAGTAATCCATTATGGTGCCTTGTCACTCCCCGGTCTTTCCTATTACCTAGAAATAGATTCATTATTCAGAGTTCGGTGACAGGGAGAAATTGTGTTCTTTAATTTAATTCCGCTCATTCCCTGACGTATGGGTGTTTATCCAAAACCACGGAGAATTGAAAAGGCTCGTGATACGATGTTCTACCAGTGGGTGATAGGTCACATGGCCGGCCAACTCGGGGAGGGGAATAGTTTATTGGTTATTGTTCCCCATAAGTTGGGTCCTGCTCTTACAGGAACTTGTCTACAGAGAAATAGTGTGATTTGCCGATAGTCTAATGTCTCCGAAAGTATTTCGAGCATATTACATCACTTTGAAGTTTAACTTGCTCTGACTTTTCCCAAGCCCATTATCCCTTTGAAAAGCAGCGAGTTGCCAAGATGTTTTCCTGCCCTGATCACCCTACATCTTTCTTACTCTACTGCACCCTTTGGGTAAGGGGGGGGCACCTTAGAAGCAGGAGGGCCGGATCCGTGCCACATTTTCTGTATAGCCTTATAAGATACATTTACATACAAATCATCCAAACAGAAGTTGATTACATAGTGGTTATCCTGAAAATCTGAAATGGATCTGGCACTCTGGTAAGTATGTTGGACAACCCTGCTCCTAGACATATTCAGAATTTCTCAAATACAGCATGTGTTGTCATTACAGTTTAGGGCCCTTTGCCACTGACAGTATCGTTTTTGCAATAACAATTTTATTATTTTGATAGTTATCATCTATTTCACTTTTAGAAATCGGACATTAATCGTCCATAAAGATTATCACCTTTTTAGGCAAATGTTGACATTTTCACTCGTAAGGACGTAATTTGGGTGGTGAAGAATATTCATATTTTACACTTCTCATGAGCTCACTTTTACATGAGTATTAACAGAATCCCAGTCCATTAACGAAAGGTGCTGGCCCAATGCATTAAGACGCCTAACCATGCCCGGACTGGCCATAGCGGGCACCGGGCAATCCCCCGGTGCGCCGCACGGGTGGGGGCCGGTTTTGGGCCCCCGGGGGCCGTTTTTGCAACTGGCCCAGGCAAAGAGCTCGACGGCACCTCCAACCCCCCGAGTGGGGAGGGGGGGCCGGCCGAGAACTTTGCCAGGGCCGGTTGTGGTTCCCAGTCCGGCTCTGCGCCTAACCTACATCATGTCAATAAACCCCTAAGGACCACTGCTTTTCCAAGAAGAGCGCCATGAGTATCACGATATCACAAAATCAGCGACTAATTGTGCCACGAGGAGCCACGTGTGCATTATAACATTAAAGACTAAGAACACCTATCCTGCCTTAAACTTTGTGAGGTCACCCAGAGAAAGGCACCTGTTGCGCCCAGGGAAGACACACAAGTCCATTTTCACACCACACAGTCAATAACTACCTTACAGCGAGAGACCTCACATGCTCTATGACATCACACAATCCATTACTAAAGGCATATAAAAAGGAGCAGAAAATTTATCCAGCACATATCCAACAGGTGGCCTGGATTAAACGCACCCAAAGATTCCATCCAGTTCAGTTGAAACACATTGTTTTCTCCTTTACCAGAAGAAGGGACAAATAAGCTAACAGAAGGAATACATTGCCATGGAGGCAAGAGTGATGTGATGTAGGAAGACAGAAAATGGGTGGCAGTAGGAACGTGTGGCAGTTACTTGAATGATAAAGACAGTGTTATTATTGTAGGTCATGTTCTTAATTCTTTAAAAAAGCACAAAAAGACATAGGGGCATATGTACAGGTTCCTACCGCCACTGGAACGTCACTTTTTGTGATTCTCTTGTGGCGATAGGGACCTTGCCTTATGTTTAAGGCAGCATTAAGCCACTTAACATGGCTTAACGCTGCCTTGTACATAATGCACCCTTTCACGCTATGTTTAGCGTGAAAGGGGCGTGCAGTGGGTGTTGCTGTGGGTGTTCCACTGTAACACCCATTGTATTGGACGCTGTCCCCTATGTACAAGGGTGGCGTACATAGGAGGCAACGCGAAAATTAAGACCAGGAAAATCCTGGTCTTTAATTGGCGAAACAAGGAGAAATGCATTATTTCTCCTCATTTTTGCTTTTTCCATGTGTGCTGCCTTGTGCAGCACATGGAAAAAACAAAATGCCATGGTTTGTTTATATACATAAACAAACCTTTTAAAAAATATACAATTTTCTAACTTTCATGTGTGCTGCATGAAGCAGCACACATGAAAGTTACAAAATGGCATTTAAGGATTGCTTATGTGCAGGAAGGGACACCTTCCTACACATAACCAATCCTCCCCTGCACACAGACACCCTTGCACTCTGGTGCAAGGGTGCCTGCGTTGGCACTAAGTTATTAAACTTAGCACCATCGCAGGGTGAAACACAAGGCTGCACCACATTCTTGTAAATATGGTGCAGCTTACGTTTCCGAAGTGGTGGAGCATGTAGTTAAGCCCAGGAGGCTAACAACACGCTCTGCCACTTCATTGTACATATTCCCTATAGTACATTAGGGTCAGCCATTGCTTTTGATTGTTTACTTTTGGTTTGCCATTGCTTGGCTAGGCTGTCTATCAAAGTCAATGGATTTTGTAGATGGCTCCATTGTCACAGTTGTGTTACCATTAGCTTTTGATGATGGGGCATTAAATCGTTCTTAAGCTAAGCCACAGATGCAACATGTGCATTGTGCCACTGAGTACTAATCTAAGTTCTTTGATACATTTACTTTGCTGACACAAAAGCACTTTAATTGCTGATTCATCGCTTTTTGTTTCAGAAGTGTAGGTTGTTTGAATATCCTAATCTCTCATAAAGTGGGATTCACAAACCACCCTTGCATATTCGTTTGTTTTATTTTACTGTCATAACAATATGTTAGATTTACTGATTTTTTTGTTTGCAAATTAAAGATGTGTGTGCACATTGGCTTTTTACAGGTGCAATGAAAATACAGGCCCTTTTACAAAATTATATACTGTAGAATAGTTTTTTGTGTTTGTGTTTTAGAGTCACTGCTTACAATGCAGTTTTCATCAAATAACTCTTCTTCATAACATCTTATTTGAGGTTACAGCCTATATCTAATAATGCATTCTCTTCAGCAAAGAAGTCATACTTATATTGTTGTTGCTCATGATGGCTTTAGTATGGTGGGATAAATGTACAATGCTTTTTGCCTGTCCCAAACAGCCCGATTTACAGACTTGGGCTATTTGCAACTGCAAAAAAGCCTTTCATATGTATTAAACCCTATTTTACAATTCGGTAACCTATTTCTAAATCGCAAATTGTGTCAGCAAGTCGGTATTTGGAAGGGACGTGTTAAGGGTGTCTCTTCCTAATAGCAACTCACAATGTTGTGAATTGATGTTTCACAACTGGAATGCAGTCGCAAAACATTCACATTTTACCACCAACTTTTAGCTGGTGGTAACCCATTCGCAAATGGAAATCAGCTCCCAAGGGAACCCTTCCCCATTGTAAATGCATGCTAAAAAGTTTTTTAAGGGCAGGCAGTGGCCCCATGGACCACTACTGGGACCACTGCTTACTCCTAAAATATTAAACTGAAACGTTTCATTTTTCTTTTTGAAATACATCCCTTTTTTCTTACAGGCTGCATAAAAAATACATTTTAAAAAGTTGCTTTATTTAAAAGCAAACACAGACATGGTGGTCTGCTATCCTCAGCAGGCCACAATCCCTATGTTTTTAGCGATTCCCAGTAAGCTGCAAATTGCGACCTACCTCATGAATATTAAGGAGGTAGGTAAATTCCAACCTCTTTAGGAATCACAAAATGTGTCAAAATAGCGATTCGCTATTAGAAAATCGCAAACACCCACGAAGTCACTCAATTCCCTCTAACAAGAGATAAGACCTACTGTCTTTGCCAGTGCTTCTTAGTCTTCTACTGATGCAATTTCGTTCTCGGCGGAAGTGTTATTTTTACATTTAACAAATCCCACATTGAATAAGTATTATTAGAAATGTTTCATCATTCCTTGTACCAAACTTCTCGTCAAGCATCATATTTTATTTAACAAATTGTGAATTACTCGTCTAAGGGAAAAAAGAAATGAGTGAATTTTTTAGTGAGTAGAATTTAATGTGAGGTAAAATGAAGCGCACATTGCAATCCTTAGTCTATTTTTTTTAAAGAAGGCATTGTAAAGACGTCTCTACATTTTAGAAATGTATGCCTGGCTGAAGGGTACTCAATCAATGCAGTTGAGCCTGTCATGGGAGGCATTCTACGTCTGCCTGCAAAGACATTCAGAGTGGAAGCAAAGTGTGCAGACATTTCCTCCCCAGGTGACTGCAGACGAAAGGGAGAGGACACCTTCTATGAGAAATGATGGGACTCTTTAGAAGCACCATCAGGGAAATCAGTGCAGAATCACCAAAGATTGACCACAAAAAGCCTGTGAAGATGGGGGCTAGGAGGACGTCAGGATCAATGGCTTTCAAGCTGGAAGCTCTGTGCTCTGATTACCAAGAGTCGCGTCCATCAATCAAAGCCGCCATTGGACTAAGCAATATTAAACCACGACTGTTAGGTCCAGTTTGTGCCCATCAGCCACAGGGGCCGCTGTTACTTTATAGCCATTGATTACAGTTGCCACACCTGACGTGCGACACAGAAACACAGAAACACAGCCACATTTCAGCTGTGTGGCTGTTATCTACGTCTGCCACGCCAGTCTGGGGCCACGAGCCACCACGGCCATGCTATCCCGGCACCCACGACCAGGGCTGGTGAAATTATGTGATTATGCCGCTGTAGTGTTTTCTGTATAATTATGAGTTCACTTCTCAAGGCACGAAACCCACCATCTGTTGCATGTAGCATCGTTTGCAGATTTTCTTCTAAAGAAATGTAGTCTTAGGTCTCAGGGAAGAAAGTTACTACAGTTACTGAAATAAAGTGTCATAGGCAGTGCCTTGCGGAGGTTAACCCTTTCAAAACATATAACCTTCGTTCCTACAGGGATGGTTGCTGTATAAATGCGTTAAAGAGTTAATAATAAAATTCAACCTTTTCTCAGTTTTAACATATAAGATGACAAAATACGTAACTAATAATGCCCCAGAAAGCGCTGCATTGCCACATAATTTGCCTGTCCATGTCACATAATGCATACAAGCCTGCAGCATAATTTGGTCCTCTGTTGATACATGACTCCTGTGGCCCTCTCTGTGTCCAACAACCAATCTCTTGTAGTGTAATCAGGAAGCACAGTTGTGACACCCCCATCCTTGACCATGAACCATAGTTGTAACACTCTCGCTGTAAGCATGAACCATTAGAACTCTTCCACTGCGTTGTCATCCACTGTGGCTGCCACGTCCACTAGAGGGCCATGACTACAGCTACTGTCTGACCATGAACCACAATCACTCTCTGACCATCAAGCACTGTTGACACGCACATTCTGAGGTTATTGCCCACAGTCACTTTTCAACTCTGTGACCATGAATCCAACCCTGAGTGGCCATTAAATACACTGTGGCCATAAAGCACAACCATTCTCCTGCTGTGAGGCTAGCACCTAGACTAGCCATACTCTCTCGATGACCATGGACTATAGCCGCTTTTCCAATGTGCGACTGATGATAACTCGATCTGAGCTGCCTGCTTCATGACGAAGATCCATGGCTACACTGCCACCATTAACTCTTCTCTCTATAGCCGCGGCTTTAGAAGCAGCTCTGCGACAATGAACATTGCCGCTGTATGATCATCAGCTATACTCCTTTTCCCACTCTCTGCCTATTAATCACATCAATGTAAATGTGATTTTTTTGTAGATAGACAATCATTGGAACCCCCTGAGTGATGCAGTGAAACAAGTAAAATGTACAAATGCTGGTATTTCATTTATGCAAAAACAACAGTTGATGGACAGAATGCAGAACAATGTCATACATTCACCCCAGTACAGAGATCTAGGCCTAAATCCATCGTTTTTTTGCTCACCATGCCATTCCAGTTTGAACTCAGCCATATGCAAATCAGTCTTGACCCTTTGCCCCATTGGAACAGTCCAGCCCAAACTGCCAAGCCAGGTTCTCCCTGGACTGGAACCAAGCATCCTAGGACCGGTTTCAGGCTTCCAGCCCTCCTCAGCCAGGATAGCTTGATTCCAGTGGTATGGAGAGCACGGGACTCACGTCTGAGCATACCTGTCCCACTCGGAGTGACAAATGCTCAAACAACAGTTGATGGACAGAATGCAGAACAATGTCATACATTCACCCCAATACAGAGATCTGGGGCCTAAATCCATCGTTTTTTTCCTCACCATGCCATTCCAGTTTGAACCCAGCCATATGCAAATCAGTCTTGACCATGTGCCCCATGGGAACAGTCCAGCCCGAACTGCCAAGCCAGGTCCTCCCTGGACTGGAACCAAGCATCCTTGTGTGTTTTGGTATTTCATTTATAGCGGATAGTATGAGCGTGACCCTCTGCTGGAGGTCTTGAAAGCATCAAATGGAATTGGTAGGCAGGCTAAAACAAGGTGTAGAGAATACAGAAAATAAACTGACCTATAAAAAACATTCTGTTGAATGCTCCCGCCATTGTCCAGGGTTGTGGAAAACTGCCATTTTTTTATTTTAAAAAACATTAAATTATAGATTTACCATAATGTAATTCCTGGTACCTTGTGTGAGAAGTGAGCGTGTGAGTATAACTCACATTCAAAAGTCATGCAAGATAGCGGTAAGAGATTGGTTCATAGAGAAAATATCCCTTGTCTGTGGTTGTAATGTTATTGCAAGACCTTCTGCTTAAAACAGTTGTCCACGCCAGCAAAACACTCAATGATGTGTGCCTGAATAATGTTGCTATTGTTAAGATGACAAATTTCACGAGATTAGACAAGCAGAAATACATTTTTGCTTGTAACTTCTCTATAGCCCCAGAGAGTGGGGTTTGCACTAGCATACATGCCTATTCCCTGCTGACGAGAGGTAACAACCTTGAAACACGTTTCCAGGGATGGCCAACGCGACAGTGATTTTTGCTCAAGACTTTGGCAGAGGCGCACCCGCTGATGCTTACTTCATGGACCACAATGCTTTGGGGCAACACGCTGGTAGGACAAGCAGTGTGCGACCAATTGGACTTTCTTTTATATTCAAGCTCCCTTGAGCTGGTGGGGCTGAGGAGCCCGGGTTACGCACCTGCGTGCCACGAGCGGTACCGGACCTGAGAATATTTTTTGGCAGCCTACGCAGCACCCCTACATACATGCCTATTCCCTGCTGACGAGAGGTAACAACCTCGAAACACGTGTCCAGGGATGGCCAACGCGACAGTGATTTTTGCTCAAGACTTTGGCAGAGGCGCACCCGCTGATGCTTACTTCATGGACCACAATGCTTTGGGGCAAAACGCTGGTAGGTCAAGCAGTGTGCGACCAAATGGACTTTCTTTTATATTCAAGCTCCCTTGAGCTGGTGGGGCTGACGAGCCCGGGTTACGCACATGCGTGCCACGAGCGGTACCGGACCTGAGAATATTTTTTGGCAGCCTATGCAGCACCCCTACATACATGCCTATTCCCTGCTGACGAGAGGTAACAACCTCGAAACACGTGTCCAGGGATGGCCAACGCGACAGTGATTTTTGCTCAAGACTTTGGCAGAGGCGCACCCGCTGATGCTTACTTCATGGATCACAATGCTTTGGGGCAACACGCTGGTAGGACAAGCAGTGTGCGACCAATTGGACTTTCAGTTCCAGGGGCACGAAGGGACAAAGACATGGGTGGAGTTTCCACCCTTGCTACCCCGAATTCATACCCACAGTAATGTATAAACAGAGGTGTAATAAGCATGCCATGATTTTTAACGATTGTCCAGTTTAGGACTGTCTTTAGAAGGCTCAAGACAGAGAGTGGCTGTAAGAAGAAGGGATGATCAACACAGTAAAAATAAAGCAGAGGAAAGGTCTAACAATATCAACAAGGTGATCGTCGTTCCATTTTAAAATCCCAGTTCTCCGAGGCCTCTGCACATTCTGTGTACACCCAATACCAAGCAAGAGGCTAACACGAGATCTTGTTGCCTTCAGAAAAAGCCTGTACTTTTATAAACAAAATGATCACTTGTGGAGTTCAGCTGAAAGAGGGAGTTGAGACAAAGGCTATTACTTAGAAAACACTGTAGTTAATTGACCACCATTTTCAGGAGTGGAGTAAATACTGCAGATTTCAGTTTCTTCGATGTGGCTTATTTTCCAAAAAGCTTCCAACACAGACATCGGTGCCAAATCCCAAACAAGGAAAGCAAGAAAAGGTTCCCCTGGACTCTAGGTTATAGGTAAGTATTCACATCCAATCCTGCTGCTCACTCACAGATATATCAGCATGAAACATTCACTCTTCCCTTAGTTTACAAGATATCCCCCACTATGGCATGAATCTAGAACCAAATTAAAAGGTAGTGCTAATTTGGATTTATTTTATAAAAACAATTTTTTCTTTACACAAGCTTTTAATTACATTAATACAAATATTTAAAAAGGCTCCTTCATAAATGTATATGAAGGATGCTAATCCAATTGAAGCATACAAAATATATATAAAAACACATCAATTATAAACAATTCATAATGCAAGAACACAAGACCCTATGACCTCAACAACCCAATATTAAGATACAGTTGTGGCCAGACATTAGATCCAAAGCAGATATATAATATGAGGGTGATTTCGACAAAATAATGTATTTTCTTTTTTGTCCTGAAAACCCTTCAGCATTGGATTCTTAGAAAGCGCGCCGTTCCATTTTAAAATCCCAGTTCTCCGAGGCCACTGCACATTCTGTGTACACCCAATACCAAGCAAGAGGCTAACACGAGATCTTGTTGCTTTCAGAAAAAGCCTGTACTTTTATAAACACAATTATCACTTGGGGAGTTCAGCTGAAAGAGGGAGTTGAGAAAAAGGCTATTACTTAGAAAACACTGTAGTTAATTGACCACCATTTTCAGGAGTGGAGTAAATACTGCAGATTTCAGTTTCTTCGATGTGGCTTCTTTTCCAAAAAGTTTCCAACCCAGCCATCGGTGCCAACTCCCAAACAAGCCAATGACGCTGTGAGCTGCACAGAGAGCATGGACAGTGGTGTGCTGCAAAGTTTGTAAAAGTCATTTTTGGAAAGAGCAAACGAAAGTGTGACTGGCACAGGTTGAGGCCGGCTGAAGGTAGATCTGGCAGCAGTGTGGAATTCTATTCATTTTAGGCTGTGAGGATGTTCTTGACTTTTTCCTCTGATTAGGGAACAAGTGATGCATATGGTGCAGAACAGAGCCCACTTGTTTTCCATCTATAAAAAGGTAACTTACTATGTCAATTTATCACAGTTGACATCCATAGGCTCTAAGCCTGCTACTAAGCATCCACTGTATTTATTAGCTACGTTAGCCTCTGGCCTCAGCTATCATGCCAACTCTGTGACATCTATCCAGAACTATCATGCTTATTCTATTAACCACAGAAGAGCATGCCCACTCTGTGACCACTAACCACAGGAGTCCAGCTCGCTCTGTGACCAGGCAGCACATCTGTCTTGCCCACTGTTGGTTCAGAGCCCAGTGGCACTTGGATATCCTCGTTCTGGAATGTGTGCTTGACTTTCCAAAGGAAGCATTCAAGTAGACAATTTTATGATTTAGAAGGACATGTTTTCTTCATCATTCCTGTCTTTCAATCTAAGTGACAAAAAAAGGATGTCTTCAGCCAATACAATTCACATAGCACACACACACACAAGCATGCACACACACACACACACACCAGTCGCCAGTAGGTAGTTATGGTTAGGACCTTGTTTCCATAGGAAAAGCGTTTTTCCTTTTGCCAATATCTTTGGTGCTGTTTGACGAATCTTAATAACATTTTCAAAACTAACGGCCCACTTACTTCAACTGCTGCGTTAACAGTTTTGGGGTGTTTCGTCAACCAGGGGCAGAGAAAAGGAACGTCCCAAGACTTGTTTTCTCCATGTTAATTTCCATAGGAAACTGTTGACGCTGCTACAGCCCGAACTGCTGAACGGAATTACACAAAATTTGGCCGAAAGGTACCATTTGATCCTGAGTGCCGAAAGGTACCATTTGATCCTGAGTGCACTCTTTTTGTTAAATGGTATAAATCCGTTTAGGAGTGCCTGAGAAATGTAAACATTTCTCAGATAGTCAAATATGGGCACGGAGGATCCGCAAACCCTCCCAATCTTGTGCCTGAGATCTGATTGGCTGACATCACTTCAAACCAGGAAGTGATGGCAGCCATCTTGTGATTCGGTTGAACTGAGTCACAAGCCAAAAAGTTTAGAAAACAAAAAAATAAGAAAAAAGGGGCTGTGTAGAAACACTGTGATCCTCTAGGCCTGCTCAGAGGGTCCAACAGAGACCCCCAAGGATATAAAAAGCAGTTATGGAAACTAGGTCCTAGTTATGGTTAGGACCTAGTTTCCATAGGAAAAGCATTTTTCCTTTTGCCAATATCTTTGGTGCTGTTTGACGAATCTTAATGAAATTTTCAAAACTAACGGCCCATTTACTTCAGCTGCTGTGTTAACAGTTTTGGGGTGATTCGTCAACCGGGGGCAGAGAAAAAGGAAGGACCCAAGACTTGTTTTCTCCATGTTAATTTCCATAGGAAACTGTTGACACTGCTACAGCCCGAACTGCTGAATGGAATTACAGAAAATTTGTCCGAAAGGTACCTCTTGATCCTGAGTGCACTCTTTTTGTTAAATGATGTAAGTCTGTTTAGGAGTGCCTGAGAAATGTAAACATTTCTTAGATAGTCAAATATGGGCACGGAGGATCCGCAAACCCTCCTAATCTTGTGCCTGAGATTTGATTGGCTGACATCACTTCAAACCAGGAAGTGATGGCAGTCATCTTGTGATTCGGTTGAACTGAGTCACAAGCCAAAAAGTTTAGAAAACATAAAAAAATAAGAAAAAGGGGCTATGTAGAAACACCGTGATCCTCTAGGCCTGCTCAGAGGGTCCCACAGAGACGCCCAAGGGCATAAAAAGCATTCAAAATATTTGGGGGCAGGATTCAAGTTAGATCCGCAAATCCGTCCACAATTTAAAAAAACAAAGAGCAGGCTCCCGCGCTTAATTTTCTTTAAGCCCCCGGGTGGGCTAGGTTCCGGGGGGAATGTTTAAAAGAGATGCAGGGGCCGTGCAGGCCCCCTCAGCCCGTGAAAGTGCCACCCCCCAGAGGCTATGTATATTAAATGCGGGGGCCATGCGCGATGTACTGGAGGTAACAGGAGGGGTAGATGGCCCAAAAGGACGTCCATGGGCCTGTCAGAGCCTGTCAGAGCGCCTGCATTACAGCGCTGTGTGTTAGGAACGATTGTCTTCACCTCTAGGTGGAAAAGACTACATTTCCCAGAGGCCTCGGCTGAGGCTACATCAGTCCGTGAGACACGCTTCCTGTTGCGTGTTATCCTGTTTCCTGCTCGTGAGTCCAAGAAGGGAGGTCGCGTCTTGCTGCTTTGCTGGGGGCTCGTCCTGGACGGTTGCAGCGGTTGTTCTGCAGTCAGGTAGGAGCGGCCCCCCCGCATCTTGATTACCCGTCATTGAGCGGAGCGCTGTGGGTGTCCACGCGTTGCCGTTTCCTGGTACGTGCAGTGAAGGAACTGCCGCGCCTTGCACTTTGTTTTGGATTTACGTGGAAGAGCGGAGCGGAGTGGTAGGGAGCCACACGCTGCCGTGTCTTCTTCCTCTCTTGTGTATTTTGTGGCCATACTCGTTTTCTAGACTACGGAAAGTAGGTGGTGCGCGGTGGCGGTCGCAGCTCCGCGTAGCCAGAGCAAGCGCTTGTGGTTGTTCTTTTGGACTTTTTGTCCCTATTTACAGGCGGAGTGCGGTGGCGGTCGCAGCTACGCGTTTCCGTGGAATTCATAGGCACGCCTAGAAGGTTGTGTTGTCCTGGCGGAGCCTATGTGTTTGTGTTTTCAACAACCTTCTATTATCATTTACTTTGATCTCTCCCTTTGTTTGATACCGAAGGACTGCCTTGTGTTTTGAGTGTACTGTTTCCAACGGAGCGGAATGCTGTGGTTCTTGCTCCCCACGCATTACCGTGTCCTGAAGGTTTGCACTGTCACTGCTACATGGTTCCCTCTCAGTCCTGTTCTTCTTTCATGGTGGTGACTTAAACCCAGAATCCCTTTTTATGCAAGCTTAGACTATGAATCAGGTATGAAAGGAAGTGTCCTGCCTGGGTCATGTGTGTATCAGTATTTGCTATCAGACAGATGTTAACCCATATATGTTCCCTATAGGTCTCAAGCTTGTCATTCTCCAGGGGGAACAGAGGAAACCCATAGCAAAGTCCTGCCTTTTACCCCACAGGTATTTAGTCTACTACAAAGTGCAATAGTTGTTACGGTGTTGCACGAATGGTGGTCTTACCCCTGTATGTTCTGTCGTTTCAGGTACATCCCTTTCCCAGCTGTTCCCTTCCTTCCCTTCCCTGTTTATTATTTTACTTTTCCCCTCGCCTAATGGCTCAAATCCTCTGTTGACAATATATCAGAGTGTTTGTGACGTTTGGAGGTGGGCCTTATATTCGACACCCGGATCCTGTGGAGCGTACTAGACAGGGCCAACTACCTCTCTTGTTACCTCTAGTAAGTCCCACACAGTGGGATTGCCAAGAGGTCATCGGAAGCCATGCCACCCTTTCTCCACCAGTCTGCAAATGTGACAGCTAGTTAAAAAAAACTGAAGTAGGAATTACCATTTAAAAAACCTTAGAAATTCAAAGAAAAAAACACAGGTTTCAAAGACCTTATAGTTAGGAATTAGCACTTAAAAAAACCTTAGAAATTCACTGAAAAACCACAGGGTTACAGGAACGTTGTAGTTAGTACCATCGCTGCGAACATCGTCGCAGAGCCTGTCGTCACTGGGTGAGATCGTCGCACCGCCTGCTTGAGGACTGCATCACGTCACTGCGAGAGTCGTCGCAGAGCCATGGCATCGAGGGGCCATGAGAGGAGAAGATCGTCTCTGCGCCGCGCATCGCCGCCACACCTGAGATCGTCGCCATCCCGAAGATCGTCGCATCGTACCTTTTGCGAGCCGTTTCCACCGAAACCTGTGCACCGGAATACACGAAAGGTATCGCATCCCTCCCCATACAGACCGGAGTCATCTCAACACGCCTGCTGCGTCCAGCGGGGTTGTCGCATCGCCTCCCCAGGGTCTCAGGAGTGACGCATTGCTTGCTTTTCAACGCTGCAGCTTTCACTTGGAACTTTTGTCGCATCTAAAGGTATTGTTGGCTAAAACGTGACGCAACTGTGGATTATTTTAACGAAACCTTAAGAACTCTTTTGAAACCATGTTCTTGTACTGTGTATGTTGGATTTTTGTCGTTTTTGTCTTGTGTAGTTTAGATTAAATACCTTTATTTTTCTAAACTGTTGTGGAGTCAGTTTGTGGTGTTTTCACTGTGTTACTGTGAATGTTGGTACAAATACTTTACACATTGCCTTTGATAAGCCTGACTGCTCGTGCCAAGCTACCAAGGGGGTGAGCAGGGGTTATCTAAAGAGTATATCCTTCTTACCCTGACTAGAAGCAAGGGTCCCTATTTGGACAGTGGTACCTACCTCTGCCAACTAGAGACCCCCAGATCTAACAGTGAGTAGCTACATGAGTGTCTATATGGGTTATTTATTGGTTGTCTGAGTTCCTGTATGGGTGCCTGAGTGTCTGTGCGGATGGGTGAGGGGATGTGTGACTCCCTGCATGAATGTGTGAGGAGGTGAATCACTGGGTGTATGGGTTCATCAGTGCATCTGCGAGGGGCTATATGGGTGAGTGAGTGTGCGCATGGCTGTGTTGGTAAGTGAATGGATGTCTCAGTGGTATATGGGTGAGTAACTGCATATGTGAGAGGTAGTATATGTGAATGTTGGAGTATATAAGTGACTGTATATGTGAGTGAGTGATTGTGTGGGTGGATGTATGGGTGAGTGTGTACTTCTGTCAGTGACTGTATAGGAGAGTAAGTATGTGTTAGTATCTGTTTGAATAAGGTGTGTATATAACTGTAAGTGGCAGTGTGATTGACTCTTTGGGTGAGTGAATAGGAGTGTCAGTAGCTCTATGGGTGGCTGATGGTGTGTTATGGTCGGTATGGGTGCATGAGTGGATATATCAGTTGCTGTATTGGTGAGTGACTGGGTGTATGAGTGGTTGTATGGGTTGTATTGGTGAGTGAGTGTGGACCTATGAACCAGTGAGTGGGTATGTATGTATGGTATTGGTGTGTTAATGGTTTCAAGAATGGTAGTCTGAAATTTGGAGTGGGTGTATGAAAGATTGTATTGGAGTGTGAGAAGGTGCATCAGAGATTATGTGGATGATGTATTCAGTGCTGTCATTTGAGCTGTCATCAGTGATGTCACTGACCATGTCATGAGTGATGTAATATGTGACGTCAACAGCAGTGCATACGATTTATAGATAGCTCAGCTAACTATACCGGCTGAATTTCTTAGGTTTTGTGCGAGTGAAATGTCAGCCTAACTTCACACGAAGCTGCCATTGTTTCAGTGCAGCCACTCCCAGTCCCAACAGCTGCATTCAGCACGACGTCGGCGGTATATCAGGCAACTCAAAAGTGTTGCTTTCAATTTGTGTTAGAAATTGACAGGTGCTTATTACCGACTTTTTCCTGTTCTCAATTCATTACTGTGGGCTGATTGGCCTGTTCAAACCATGATTATCTTCCAGCCAACACAAAGGTCATGACCCCTTTTGATGCACTTCTACTTTGGCACCTCCTTTACCCACTTCAGTTGCTTCTTTGGCAAATTTCTTTCTTTGAGCCCTTTTGTACGCCTTCGTTCTTGGAGTGAGGAGACTTCAGTGGCCTTTTTGTGTAACTTTGATTACCTTCCTTCTGCTGGAACATGAGTCCCGTACCCTCATGCTCGCTTTGGGTGACAAGCCGTCGCTTAAAAAGTGTCTATGGCTTAGTGCAGTAGTCACCAATAGTCACAGTCTGTCTTATTTCCTCACTGCCATAAGACATTCAGAGAGAATATTGAAGTGAATGATGTAAGGTAGGAGAAGGGCAACAAAAGCAAGTGTTATAGTGCAAAATTGAGAATTATCTTTTCAAAAATGTTTTTATGATGCTTCAAGAATAAATCATTATTTAAATCTTATAGGCTAATAAAATAAAATACTAATTTGTGTATTGTAAGAGTTTTACTTCCAAATTAGAGTACTCACACACTTCCTTTGATCCCCTAAGCCTGAAGAATACATGCAGCTCTTTCTTCAACCTCTGAAAAAAATGTAGTTTTCTCTCGTCATGGACATTTAAAATCAAACCTCCCTTGGTGTTTTATAACCACTTCCCTGAAAAATGCTTCTACATACACCAGCTTTAAGAAGAACCTTTTCGAAGAACCTTTTCACGCAGTAAACTTGGTTTGTCTCTCTGTTCCCTCTTCTAGGCTGTCCCTTGGCGCCGGGAAACCCTATTTGGGTAGCTGCGCGCATTATAAATTAAATTAATAATAATACTTCTAACCTCCAGTGTTCCTCTTATCATTGTTTTCCTCAGTTACGTTTTCCAGGTACTTCTTAACCTTCTCGGCATCCCTGAACGAGCTGTGCCATTTTGTTTCACTCTTCACCTGACTGGCTCTTTTTTCCTCGCAAGGGATTTTCCAACTTCGGTGCCTCAGAGACACCCGAAAAGGTTCTTGCAGTTAGAACAACAGTTGAACCGTTATGCTATTACTTGCATTGACCGTGTGCTTGCTATACGTAAGAGGGCTCTGGCTCAACATGCGCTTTCCATCCAGTCCTTCTATGCCCCTGGAAAAAGTAGTAAATGTGGCAGCTCCCTGCACTGTCCTCCCCTCCTCCTGTGTGTGACAGATCGAGGTGAGCTACTCTATTGCTCCGCAACGTGACTGCATTCTTTGTTCAAACACTGCCGTCCTGGAAGGGATTTCAAACAGGCTTGTACGCTCGGAGGAAGCACTTTCCTTGAAACAAATGTCCTCATTAAACAAAATAAGGGCAAATTCCTTCTGTGAAGCTCGCGCCTTTCTCCAGATTGTACAGCAGACTGCAGTTGCTCAGTAAGGGAGCATCCACAAACTGCTCAACAGATGTCAGCCATCTCATTTTCGTTTCTTTAAGCTTCTTTTGATGAGCCCTGGCTATTTTCAGAGTTGTATTGTTCTCGGCATGCTGGCAGTGCTTGATACGGTTCATCGCTCTCTCTGCTTAATTTGAGCTGGTGGCTCCCAGGGGTGCCCACCAGCACTTATTTTTTGGAACTGGAGCCTATTTTTCCTCATCTGACTTTGACCCAGAGGAAGAAAGCGAAAAACAGACAAGGGGGAGGAGGAAGAGAAAGAGAAAAACCGTGGCAAAGGGAGAAAGCAGGAACCTGCGAGAGTGAGATAAGTGGACAGGGTGGTGGTGGATTAGAGGTCTGAGGTGAAATCAAGAGCAAAACTTTGGGCACAATTTTGATTATTTTACAAATTAAGCACTGATCATCCTATTATCTCAACCTCAATGGATCGTAAAGTATCACATGAAATGCTCTTTACTGATTTTCACCTATTGAGCACCTCCTACTAGTTTCCATGGGTCATCTATTTCTCTCCTCTGTTCCTTTTTTGTGGTGTTAAACAAACATCTCATCCATGCATTATCTTATACATCATTCAATTAGTGTCCTCTTTTAGTCCACCCTGTGATTTTAATTTAATAGATTTACAAAAGTTCATCTCTCTTTTTTTATTTTTAGCAGGACACAATTTCTAATTCACTGCAAGGTCATTCTTTTCTTGTCAGAGTCTCGCGTTGTCATAAAATCAAGGTCACAAAATGAGAAGGCATGGCGCCTGGGCTAATGCACCACTATTAAGACATACATTTAACTAATATTGCACAAAAGCCATAAATCATTGGGAGCAGTTACTCAATTTGAGGTCCAAATAGTAAATGAGCACAGCGCAAATAATTCTGTATAGCAAGATACGCTCGAGGCTGGTGAAGCTGTGCCGCTAGGAGCTGTCTCGCTTTTTCCCCCATGTCTTCATTTCAGGCACAGCAAATCATATTCAGCTGATGTCATAAAAAGAGCATTTGAATCAAACTTTGGTCACTCAAGCTTATGCAGGAGTTGCAGTGTGGTGTTGGTATTGTATTGTAGCGTCAGCATCCATATCTCCAGTTCCAACCACTGGTATGTCCCTCATCAACACTCCTCGGATGGTGGCCCCACACGTGGTCCTCAAGATCTGAGCCAATGATACCAACTTCTTGTTTTCAGACAGATATTGGCACAGACGTGCAGCCAGTTTTTGTTTAGCGTCTGGTGTTTTTTAGTGTGCTATGTTGAGTTGTAGGCGCTTCCTGGCCGGTCGTGTAGTTCCATCTCCAGGCGCACCAGTGCATGTTATGCCACACACCCTTCAAAAATCTCCCAGTACAGCTACTGCTCGGTGTTTCGGGAGGAAATAGTCAATTCTAAAGCATGTGCTGTGTACACCTGAGTTAAACATGTAGTCCCTATCTGGAGGATCAGTCAAACGTTAGGGGTCAGCTAGCCCCTGGTCCGGCATTAAGTCTGTCAGCGCTGCTGCGTTCTTTAGCGTTAGGTTTGTCGCACAGTATATGTTGGGATCTAGGGCATTATTCCAAACGCCACTGACCACGATCCTCACAAGCCAAAATTCAGTAAAAAGTCACGAAAAGGAAGAGAAAAAACCTGCCCTGTCCGTGTTGCATGTGTACCTGGACCCTACCACCATTGTTGCCCCCATTGTACTGATTTGTTAGCAAATACATACTTCCGTCCACCATCCACCCACATGCAATGTATCGTGCATTGTAGGGATTTACCTACAAAAACAGTGATGCCTTTCTTCTTGGGGTGCGAGGAGAACATAACTACCTAGTTTGTCAACATAGCTGGCAAAGACAACCCGTCCCACCCAGTCCCCCTTCAATTTGTGAGCTTCAGCCTTAGACAGATGGGTCTTTTGTAGCCATCTAAGGGAGGGCCTTTTTCCCATTTGTTGTAATGTGTCAAGCCATTCACAATGAATGACAGTGTTATGACGCACACCGGTTGCTCTGTTTGCTCCCCTCTGGTTCCCCCTTTTGCTGTGGAATGATTCATTAGGTCGGCCCCTCCCTGTTCGATTGGCTAAGGGCTTTGAGTGCCCAGTGTTGTTTGTGCAGTGCGTGTTTGTTGTTTCTCTGCTGATGGGTGAGGGTCCGGTTTATTCAGGGGTCTTTGGGCTCACCTTTTGTGTTTCCCTTTGTGTCTTTTGGGCCTCCTTCATTGCTTATGCGGCCGCTGCTGAATTAGGACTCTCTGGGTACTGTTGCAACGAGAACGGCACAGCCGTACTGTGAGTGGCAGCATGGCCATCACCTGATTATAGGTGCTCGATCAGGTGACGGATGCACTGTCTATTTCTATCGCATCCTCCATTACCTAGACGCTTGACTTCATTTCCTTTCCTGTTTGGAAGGATTCCAAATGATGGCTGCACCACCATGATTTGCTAAAAAAGGAGAGGGACCCCTTTGTGTAACCAACGGAAATAGGGTACTCTTGTAAATAAAGACTGGGTTTTTCCTTGGTTATCTAAACACACAGATGCACACAATATCACATCCTAATCAAAAAAGATTTATCCATGCAAAACCACAAATTGGAAAAATGAAGAGAAAAGGCCCAAACAATAAACTCAAAAAGAATGTCAAAATTAAAAGACATTACAAAAGTGTTATTAAAAGAATATACAATTCAAGTTAAAAATGTAATAAAACCAAAATTAAAAACATAATATATCAAATTAATGTTGTATAGGAAATACAATCAGAAAAGCAAGTTCATACACTGTTGTACCCCTTCTAGATGATAGGGGACAAAAAGCCAATTTCAATCCTAGCTGTAACTCAGGACGTCTCTGATTCATTCGCACTTGATCAGTCGACTAGACTATGGCAACTCCCTGCTTGTGGGAATAAGGGAAGACCTGGCATCAAAACAGCAGGTGGTCCAAAACACAGCAGCTCACCTAGCCCTGAATAAGCCAGCATGTACACCCTCTGCTCCTCTCCTACATCAACTGCACTGGCTCCCCATCAGGAAGCGGGCCATCTTTAAATTGTTATGTACGGTCTTTAAGTCTCTACAGGGGATCGTCCCTACTTACTTGATGAAAAAACTTGAATTGTACCGACCAACGCAGCAGTTAAGATCTAGTAATCGATCTCTACTCTGTACTCTGAAAATCTGAAAGGTCTCCACTCCCACTGCAAGCCTCCATCTGCACGTACTTAGTGGTAGAGGCTAGGGAGACACTCCTCGCTCTCTGTGTGGTCTCACAGGCCCCAGAGTGTATGCTGCCTCTTAGAAGCAGACCACTCTCTCCCTGTCTGTGGGAAATTGCCTTTCTCAGGGCAAGATTCTCAGACTCTTCTCTCCTCTGGGCTACCACTCATAGAGGGACACATTCACAACGGGCTGTGAAGGATGGACTGTAGCCTCCTAGCTTCTGTTTTAATTCAGGAAGACATTCTGAGACCTGTAGTGCTCTTACCTACAACCTCTTCTCACCTCCCACAGAGAGCCTATGAGCCACAGATGTGGCACTCCTTGACCGTGGCCTGGCAAAGAGAGTAAAAGTAGTTGCTCCGGAGCCTTGCCACCACTATCTTTAGAAGGCTGGGGGCATAATCTGCAACCCATGTGTGAACCCTACTTCTCACCAGCCCACCTCTCTCTCTCTTGCAGGTCTGCCACAGTTCCTCAGTGGCCAGCTCTGCAGAGGATACCACAAATAGGATGATTTTCCAACTCAGGGCTCAATCCCGCATGGTCCCACCTGTAGTGGCTGATATCCGTTGTCCAGGGCCAAAGTAATGCTGAATTTGGAGGCTTACAGAAGCCAGCAATGTCACTTGCAGGCAGACTAAGCCCCCAACTTTATGGACTTTTTCTCTATAGAAATGGCACCTTCTCTAGAACTGCCTAATCTTTGGAGCCCAGACTCTCACCTTCCATACAGTAAGATAGAGAGATGTGAAGGAGGTGGAAATGATGAACTTAAAATCGTCACTTTCTCCTCTGAAACTTCTGTAGCGCCCTGAGGAGAAGGGGAATGTGAGTGAATACATATAAAAGGCCAAATGGCCTTGGGATTGACATGGCATCCATCAGCCATGCCTGATCATCCTCCAACTCCAAACAAAATTGAAAATTGACTGAAGGACAGTGTTGGTCATGACATGAACACATCCAGCCAAGGTCATCCGAATATCTCTATAATCTGTTGCAAGGTCTCCTTCCTTAAATTAAAATTCATGAAGGACAGGCTATCCCTGCATGGCGTCAGCATGAAAGTTGTCTTTCCCAGGTATGCAGACATCATGCAGGTAGAGAAGATGACACTCAGCCCTAGTTAAAATCAACCTTACTACAATCACTAGTGATATTATTCTGGTTTCCCCATCAATTTATTAAACTATTTGCAATGTGGTCTTTTATGTCACTGGCGTCCCCTCTGAGGAGAACATCTTTGAAGTGCTCATAGAATAGCTCACAGTTCTTTCCAGTTTGAGGTTTAAAATGAATCTAAACAAGACCACCTCTCTTTTGTCTCCACCGAATTCAATGTGGTTCCCCAACCCCATTGAACTTGCATTTGTTGTTAAAAACTAAACGTGTTGGGGTACGTAGAGAAACTCCCTTCCAATGATTCATTAGAATCTTCTATCTTTTGAGCTCCTTGATCACTGAACAAGAAACCAGAATTAAAGTCTTGTAATTCTTTGATTCAGGAGACCAATGGGCTAGAAGGTGATGGAAGATCAGCTTTAGGTGAGTACATGCCTAAAGAACTACAGCTGTTTTAGCCACTATTAGTCTTTAGACTCGGACGCAAATTCTTGCCAGAGCCTCTGGAAGCAATTACATATGTTGCAAATTGTTCTGTAAAGTCACCAGCCTTTTCTCTGTCAAGAAAATTTGACCATCTTGTGTGTAGAATAGAGCACCAATAAATACTTTTTTCCCAATGGAATGAGATTTGACTTCTGCAACTTTAACACACACCCAATACTCTGAAGGCAGTTTATGTCTCTTATTAGATCAACTTAAATCATAGAAATAAGCCAGTTGTCCATGTATAGTGAAAACTGAATAGCATCCAAAAAAACACAACAACAAAAAACTGGAGCAAATACCTCTGTGAACACTCCCGGCGCTGATGCCAAACCAAAACGAAGGGGTTTAGACTGAAAGTGTTGATCCTGTAGTGCAAACGCCAGTAACTATTGACTTCTGCAATGTGTGGAGATGTATAAGTAAGAATTTTGGTCAAAACTTATTAGATAATCCCCTGTGAAATCAACGGAATGACAGATTGAATGGTGCTCATTTTGAAATGTAACATAGATAATGGTTCAGAAACTTCAACTCAAAAAACAGTCAAAACCTCTTTTCTGGATTCAGTATCAGGAGCAGAATGGAACACTTCCCGTGCTGTCTCTGTGGATATGGAACCTCCACAATTGCTCAGTTCTCCAGATTATCTTATGCACTTCCAAGTTATAATTATGTTTTTGCAATCCTGTGGGAATGGAGTTTCCTGAAACATTGGTTCTAGATTTTGATGAGTGGCCATACCCATCTGTCTTTCACTAGTTGAGTCCACTTGTCAAAGCACTTGGAGATTTTCCCCTTGAAAGTCATGATTTTGGAGGTTGGGATTGATACTGCTGGAGAAGGAATTCATCCTCAAGCAAATCCCATGGACATGGGCTTGGTCCCAAAAGGGCATATGGACCTACTAAGCAATCTCAAAATATTTATTTATTGGATAAGATATGCAAAGTAGCTACATTTTCTTTTCTTCAGCTGTTTTTTAATTAAATCATTCAGCTCTGAAGCAAAAAGGATTTGGTACAAAAAATGGAAGATGGATTAATGACCACTGTCAAGCATCCTGCTTCAACAAACTTCAACAATAACAGACTTCTAGCCAGAATAAAAGCCGCAGCCGAGGTTGTGGAGGATGTAAGGAGACAAATGTTGTATTTGAAATACATTTTGACAATAAACACCATGTTTCCCAATATGAATGAAAGAACTGTGACAGGGAGGACAGAAGGCAAAATAACTGTTTCCTCCTTTCAGCCAGTGTCAAAGTCATTTTGTATCAAAGAACGGATTAATTACAAATCAATGTCAGAGTAGACTACGAAATAGTATTTTTCAATAAAAATGCCACATCTAACAATGCCACATCTAATTTGCCAATGAAGTGGCACAGGAAGTTAATTCATATGTTTAGAATACATGAGTATTCTGTTCACTGAGTGCAATGTTTTCAAAACAAATTGAACAAAAATATTCTGTTTCTCCAATTTGGATTGATGGATGGGGCAGTGAGATCAAGGGATCTGTTTGTTTCAAGACCTATCCTCAATTGAAGGATTTTCCTACCTCTTTGCATTGGTTTTAATTTCATTTTTTTAACGGGGTTATGTGTTTTGGCCAATCCAGAAGCATGTAGGGAAACGTTTTTGCTGTTAACTTGTGGTTGCCAGGACAGGGTGGTAAGAAAAAGACGAAATGTCCCTAATCTAGAGCTGAGGTGACAAAAGGTGCAGAATTTGACATCCCACTTTTGCGGGAAATGGCTTGCTCACCACCTTGCCAATCACATACATACCCAACCTACCATCTAGACTGGATTTTAAATAAGGACTGGGCTAAACTTAAATTACACCAGCTTAATTCACAAAATTATTGGATTTTCGAATTATGCTTGTTATTTAAAATTCCCAAAATTATGCCATCATGCCACGTCGCATAATAATGCCACCATTTGTGGCAAAATGATAATGTCCGAATAGGGGAACAAGGCAAACAACTAGACCGTGAGCAGCTGTTGTTTATGGCAACTGTATTTTTTAACTATTTTTTTAGCATGAATATGAGATCTTCTATCAAAAATTGATGCAAGGTATCTTTTTGTTCTAAAATGACGATTTGCATTTTATGTAGTTCACTCATACATTTCAATAGGTTTTTCTTAACTACATGAAAACATATTACAAACTGTTCACACACTTTAAATTTAAATGTAGTCTACAGCAGTGGTTCTTAATCTGTGGTCCGGACAGCCGCGGCCGGTAGTGGGAGTACCGGCCGGGCGGTGACGTGGGGAGGGGGAGGGGCATGGTGGGGGGTAGTAATGTATGGATTACGGACTTTAAAAGATAAGTAAACATAAAAATAAATAAAACGAATTTCGTTGCACACACTGCATCGCATTTGGTGATGCAGTGTGTGCAACGAAATTTGTTTTATCCATAGACCCTTGCTGGTTCATTCCCCCCACCCTTACCTCTCCTAATCACTACACCCGCCCCTGTCTCAGTGACCCCTTTCACAATACGAACAAGCTTAGATTATCAACAGCAGTATGAGGGCCCCTACACATGCTTCCCTGGACAGGACTGGCCACGAACTCAACATTGCCATATCTTACCCAACCCAACCCCTTGCTCGGCTGACTTGCCCTCCCTCTGGTCGGGACCATGAGTCTTCCTATGGCCTGCTTCCAATTGTGCACCTGAGACCCAACACTCCAGTAGATTCTCAACAGCTCATTGGAGCCTCAATCGACATCCGCCTCCTTCTTGGACACATTTTCCCACCACATCCCAACCACTGCACATAGTATCCATTAATGTTCATGGCCTTACCCATTACATTAAGCATAAGAAAACACTCGCTTTCCTGGGTAGACAAAGTCCAGACATCGTACTCATACCAGAGACGCACCTAACAGCATCAGAATGTTATAAATTGTGAAGAGACGAGGTGGGCTGATTCATAAATGCCAGTAAAGACCCCTCTCCACCTAACAGACACACATCTCAGTAACCAATTAGGAAGAGGGGGGTGGCAATACTAATCCATAAAACGTTGCCTTGCAAGGTCGTGTGTACCTTGATGGACCCAGGGGAATGGTACATATTTGAGAAACTCAAAATTAGGGATGCATTTCTCGTGGTAGGCTCGAGCTGTGCCCCCTAGAGCTGAAAATTGGACTTTCTTGCCTCCATCTGGAGACTTCTTGCATCCATGCCCAAAACATGTGTTCTGATTGGTGGAAACTGGAACTTGAAGACAGACTATGGGCATTTTAGCTGCGGCAAACGGAATCTGTCTGTTCCATCCCAGTGATACAGGACAAAAATTGGGTCTTAATCACACACCCAACAGAGATAGTCCAGGAATTCTAAAAATATTATGAATCACGCGACACCATGAATACTCATTCCACGGATGCGGTGGAAGAGGCTTTCTTTGCAGATTCATGTTTACCTTGCTTGAATGACCAGAAGGAAGAGTTGTTAGCAGGAGCTGTCTCATGGAGGAAGTTATATTGGAAATCGAAAGTATAGCTACAAGAACGGGGAGCCGAACCACATAGGCTGATACAAGGGTTGGGAGCCCTGAAGGAGGTTTGATTACAGGGCTGTCCACTCGAGCCTCCGTGCAGGAAATTCACTCCACAATCTTGGGTACTACCCAATTTGGCAAGCATTATCTCTGCCCATGCATGCTAGAAATTGATTTTCATGCCTTGCCCCACACTACAACACACATTAATGACATATGTGGTGATGACATTAGCAAAAAGTGCAAGACCATTGAGGCTGTTACTATAGGACTGAAACTTGTTGATGTTTTAGGGTCACAGGACCATTGCATCCTTACATTCCTAAAATCGTCTTTTAACCTTTCCCATCCACCACGCTAATAAAGGAATACCTGGGAGTGGATGAGGAATTTTTAAAGTTACGCCATCACCTTATTACAAATCTACTTAAGAACTCCCTGGAATAAGGTCAAGCCCACCGTGGCCTTTAGGAGTCAGGGTGAATCCGATAATGAATCATGCCACTACTAAAGTGGGTGAGTGTTATACATTTAAAACAAAGATGTTTTCTTTTTCCCACGTCGACCCTGAATACCTGTAAAAAATGTGCCAACCTTACCCAGGAATAGGAACACCTTGCCACCAAAGAGTGGCACTTTCGGCAGTTGCTTCATGCCCTCCAGTCTCACATTAGCAAATCGCCCTCTACGCTTCCTATGTCACCTTAAGCACAACATCTTAACACATGGACACATTTTATGGGCACACTATACTATGCCTGCTCTTTTCTACACCTTCTTTTACCTCACTGAAACACTGGTGGACTGTGACAAATTACAAGACTTGTGGCGAAAGGTGTGGGCCCACATGGAGCCCATGTTGTATTCACATATACACGCATAGCTATACTGCATGACCTATCAGACCTCCCTGAAATATCACGCCCTCTCTCTCACTGGCTCGCTACTGCATTAGGGATAACAAAGAACTGCATACTGCCTTTATGGTGCTTAGCTGCGACTCCTCTGCCTAAAACCTGGCGGGTGGAGCTGCAAGAGGTGGCAATGCATCCTTCGAAAAGATAATAGACACATTTCACAACAAACTAGCACAAATGTTAGACATATGGGGACGCTTCCTCACGTGGTGCATGCTCACGGGTTGATGAGATGTCAATCTCATCCGAGGACATATCCCACCTTTATTCCACACTTCCTCTCACATGTGAACAGGCACATAACCTTTGCTTCCGCCCACATGGTTGGGGGCTGGGAACCCCTGTATGAAGGCTGTAGTTGTTCGTTACCGCCAGTGCTTAATTTGTAAAATATGAAGTCCAGGTGCTGAAGTGTTTGTCGGGGCCCAAACCCACTTTTACCAGCTCCACCCACTTCCTCCACTGGCTCCACCCACATCCTCAACTGGCATTGAAGAAAGCCAGATTTTCATGTATGTAGCCACGTACGATCTCCTTCCTCAAAGATCAGGGCATATGACCTCTCTTAAGAAAACGGAACGCATAGGCTGTGCTTGTAAAAAAAGATCTATGATGGTTAAAGTATGCATCTAATGGATGTTTCAATCTTAAACAATAAGATTTTTTTTTTATTTTCAATCTCAACTGAACACGTGTTTGGATACAACAATATTAAGACAAAAATGTATTTAAAATATTACTGATTGGAGTTGCTGAGTGCACATTATATTGGAAATATTTTGGAAATATTCACATGTTCACCCAGGTGGTGTTTTGGGAGCAGCGGACCCAGAAATGATTGCACCAGTAAAGGGACTTCTAAAAGGTGTGTTCAAAATTGGACAAGGTCGTATGAAGACTGAACTTGAGTATATGGAATTATATGGAATACATCAGCTGCTGCTGTGAATTGGCAGATGCCACATGACTATCAGTGGTATGCCCGGAAAGTTGTTATACTGGCTTTGCTTTGCAGGCATAGAACTTTGAAAGTGAATTATGAAAAGTTGTACATTT
Source organism: Lissotriton helveticus (assembly GCF_964261635.1). Lineage (NCBI taxonomy): Eukaryota > Metazoa > Chordata > Amphibia > Caudata > Salamandridae > Lissotriton > Lissotriton helveticus. The sequence continues at coordinate 1,289,149,550 of NC_136061.1, forward strand.
ACACCTTTGCATAGAAGTATGTTTGCAGGAGAGCAGTTGAAATTACACGCATTCTACATGTAGACAGAGTACATTCTGGCTGATTTAAATTAAAGCTGAGTAAAACATACAATACTATCTTCCCGAAAATATATGCTGTCGGACTACTGGCCCTATTTTCAAAGTGTGCAATCATGTGGGTGCACAGATGTGCACCTGTGTGATTGCACTGTCTGATGCCCATACATTTAACTTACAATGTCTCATAGCTAGCTTGTGAGTGGACTCGTGCAACACAGCTCAGAAACAGAAAGAATCAATCACTTATCCCTCTTTCAAAGCAGTGCTGTTGCAGCTCATGCAATAATACAGAAAGATTCTGAGTGAAATGTCTGCACTTGTCTTTACTCAAAGACAGTCACTTAAAACAGGAGCCTCATTACGAAGGTGTTCATTGACGGAGGACTCAGCTGTGGGCCTAGCTGTATGTGAGTCTGCTCTTTAACCCCTTCGACGCTCATGACGAGCTCAGCTCGTCATGAGGTACACCTCTCGTATGCTCAAGACGAGCTGAGCTCGTCATGAACCGCGGGTTTTTAAAAACTTCAGCGCACAGCTGGAAAATGCGCCGCACGCATGGAGTTAAAGCAGATACATTTAACTGGTAATTCCTCAGAGTTAGTGCATGACCTGCAGAGAGCACAGCTCAGAAACAATGAGAACGAAGCAATCAGCTCTCAGTGTTCATGAGCTGTGAATCCACTTGAGCATTTACACAGGCAAGTTCCGAGTTAACGGTATTTGCTTTGGACAGTGCAATAGCATTAAAAGACGCTCACAGGTTTGCCCTGCGTATTCGCTCACGTTCACGTCTATGAACGACGCAGGACAATGAGAAGTGTGCCATGTTTTCTGCTGCACCCAAGCGGTTTTGAGTACAGGCTGTACAGCATTCATTATTCATTTTCAATCGACTTCACAATAACTTCTTAGCAGCAAGTCGACATAAAAAAACATTATATTGCTGGACAGAAATGCTGCGGAGCACAATTACTTTTGATTTTGAATCCATCAATATTGTGATGTGATGAATGCTAGGAATGCTTTTCGCACACTGTCCTGGAGAAACTCAGTGTCATAAATTGTCACGTCTTACCTGTCGACATTACTGTGGTCCGATTTTTCTAAAACAAAAAAAAACCTAATAGGCCCCCAGTAACAAAACCAGCCAAGCCCCCTGCTTCCAAACCGTCCCGGCCCCAAACCTTCAAGCCTCTCTACTGTGGGATTGCACACTGTGCCGGGGGGAATGATTACTCGGAGTCGTCACTCATGTAATGTTACCAACCACCACACTTAAGTAAAAGCAGCATTGGTCACTTACTGTAATGTTACTGCAGTTGCGGTTTCTGACTAAGAGGACTGCTCCTCCACACTGCACGACATGCTGCGCTGCTTCAAATAGCAGTGTCGGACTGCTGGCGCCACGCTGTGCGTCATGTGCGTGTGCCTGGGCATGGAATTTAAAAACTGTTACGCACGCTGCTGCAGCTACCACCGCCCCACAGGACCAATACAAGCCTAGAATCGGTGGCCCACCCACCGGCAACACGAACGTAAGGCATCTACATGGATTTATTATTGGCATGCTCAGCTCTTACATGGGGAGACAGTGTGATTGTGAATAGTTGATTTAAATATTAAATGTGTGACACACATTGTGCAGTACTGCAGTCGTTGATGTGAGGTGGTACTGGCACTCAAATCTAGAGTATGAGCCCTGAAAAATATGTGCCTGTGCTAAGCACCGGAAAGCACTGGCACAAATTAAGCACTGGTTACGCTCTCTGGATTTTTCTTCTAGCCCTAGGGATCAGAGGAGATTCCCTTTATTCCAACCCCTTTTCAAATTGCCTGGTGCCTTGGCACAAGTACATATGCCCTCCCATACATGGGTGTCCGCAGGGGGGGGGCAAGAGGGGGCGCTTGCCCGCGCCTGGATCCAGGCCCGGTTCTAGAGGATGGGCCCACATACCTGGGCCGACTTTCCTACCTGAAAGGTCGCTACATTGCCGAGTGGGACTCTCAGCAGGTCACAAAGTGAGGCCGGTTCATTGTCATGGGCAGAATGACAATGGGCCGGCAGAGGAGGCACAGCATGGAGCATCTCCGCCCATCCCACGCCTCAGGAGATGAGCAGCGCAATTAGCAAGTCTTAGGCAGGGGACGGGAGCTTTAGTGCCTCACAGCAGGCCACAACGATCAGATAAAAAGCTACGGGGCGCGGGTGGGTGGCGTTTGGGGAGCGGGGTTAGTGCAAACATTCTTAGTTTAAAAACTGTGAAGTGACAGACCGGATAGAAATTGAAACTTTCTTATGAAATTCCATCCGTTTGTGCAATGGGGAGCATGCTGTATACAGCTAACAGTGAAAAAACGACGGAAACAACACTAAGGACTGAAATAACTACATTTAAAGAACAATATGACTAAAAATGGAAAAAAATGAAAATTCGATTTTGACAATGTAGTGATAAATGTAATTAACCCTCCATGTTGAGGCCAAGGGAGACGTAAGAGCAGAGGAGAGATAAAGAGAGAGACCGGACCAAAAGGAAAAATAAGAGACGTAGTGGGGAAGTAGAGACAAACGGAGAGAGGGGGGAGGAAAGAGGGAGAAATGATTGATGAGAGAAGATAGGAAAAGAGGCGAGAGGGGGGACATAATTATAGATAAACACAATGAGGGAGGGAGACGGAGGGAGACAGAGGGTGACAGACAGAGGGAGACAGACAGAGGGAAGGGTCGACAGAGGGAGGGAGACAGACAGACAGGGAGACAGATAAAGGGAGATACAGGGTGGGAGACAGACAGAGGGAGAGAGACAGAAAGAGAGGGAAAGAGAGGGAGAACGAGAGAGAGGGAGACAGAGAGAGGGAGACAGAGAGGGGTAGACAGACAGAGAGAGGGAGACTAAGAGATAGTAGGGGGGACAGAAAGAGGGAGACGGAGGCAGAGGGAGACAGAGAGAGAGGGAGGCAGAGGGAGGGAGACAGGGAGGGAGCCAGGGAGGGAGACAGAGGGAGGGAGACAGAGGGAGGGAGGCAGAGGGAGGGAGGGAGGGAGGCAGAGGAAGGGAGACCGAGGGAGGGAGACCGAGGGAGGGAGACCGAGGGAGGGAGACCGAGGGAAGGAGACCGAGGGAAGGAGACCGAGGGAAGGAGACCGAGGGAAGGAGACCGAGGGAAGGAGACCGAGGGAGGGAGACCGAGGGAGGGAGACAAAGACAGACAGAGAGAGAGGGAGACAGATAGGGCGGGAGACAGAGGGAGAGAGGAAGAGAAAGGGAGAGAGAGAGAGAAAGGGAGAGAGAGAGGGTGGGAGACAGAGGGAGGGAGACAGAGGATGACAGACAAAGGTAGGGGGGTGACAGAAGGAGGGAGACAGACAGGGAGACAGAGGGAGACAGACAGACAGAGGGAGGGAGACAGAGAGAGGGAAAGACAGGGAGACCGAGAGAGAGGGAGACAGAGAGAGAGAGGAAGATAGAGAGAGGGAGACAGAAGGAGGGAGGCAGAGGGAGACAGAGTGAGAGGGAGACAGAGAGTGGGAGACAGAGAGAGAGGGAGACAGAGAGAGAGAGGGAGACAGAGAGAGGGGGAGACAGAGAGGGAGGGAGGCAGCCGGAGGGAGGCAGAGGGAGGGAGACTGAGGGACAGAGACTGAGGGACAGAGACTAGGGGGGGGAGACTGAGGGAGGGAGAGAGAGGGAGAGAGACAGAGAGAGAGAGGGTGACAGACAGAGTGAGTGAGACAGAGAGGGGTAGACAGACAGAGAGAGGGCGACTAAGAGATAGTAGGGGGGACAGAAAGAGGGAGACGGAGGCAGAGGGAGACAGAGAGAGAGGGAGGCAGAGGGAGGGAGACAGGGAGGGAGCCAGGGAGGGAGACAGAGGGAGGGAGACTAAGAGATAGTAGGGGGGACAGAAAGAGGGAGACGGAGGCAGAGGGAGACAGAGAGAGAGGGAGGCAGAGGGAGGGAGACAGGGAGGGAGCCAGGGAGGGAGACAGAGGGAGGGAGGCAGAGGGAGGGAGGGAGGGAGGCAGAGGGAGGGAGGCAGAGGGAGGGAGGCAGAGGGAGGGAGGCAGAGGGAGGGAGACCGAGGGAGGGAGACCGAGGGAAGGAGACCGAGGGAAGGAGACCGAGGGAAGGAGACCGAGGGAAGGAGACCGAGGGAGGGAGACAAAGACAGACAGAGAGAGAGGGAGACAGATAGGGCGGGAGACAGAGGGAGAGAGAGAGAGAGAAAGGGAGAGAGAGAGAGAAAGGGAGAGAGAGAGGGTGGGAGACAGAGGGAGGGAGACAGAGGGTGACAGACAGAGGTAGGGGGGTGACAGAAGGAGGGAGACAGACAGGGAGACAGACAGACAGAGGGAGGGAGACAGAGAGAGGGAAAGACAGGGAGACAGAGAGAGAGGGAGACAGAGAGAGAGAGGAAGATAGAGAGAGGGAGACAGAAGGAGGGAGGCAGAGGGAGACAGAGAGAGAGGGAGACAGAGAGAGAGGGAGACAGAGAGTGGGAGACAGAGAGAGAGGGAGACAGAGAGAGAGAGGGAGACAGAGAGAGGGGGAGACAGAGAGGGAGGGAGGCAGCCGGAGGGAGGCAGAGGGAGGGAGACTGAGGGACAGAGACTGAGGGACAGAGACTGAGGGAGGGAGACTGAGGGAGGGAGAGAGAGGGAGAGAGACAGAGAGAGAGAGAGGGTGACAGAGTGAGTGAGACAGAGGGAGACAGAGGGAGACAGAGAGAACAAGTGAGAGAGAGAGGGAGACAGGGAGGGAGACAGACAGAGAGAGAGAGGGAGGAGGGAGGGAGACAGACAGATAGAGATAGACAGAGACAGATGGAGGCAGGGACAGGGGAAGACACGCAGAGACAGACAGAGAGACGGAGAGGGAGGGAAACAGGGACAGATAGAGACAGACAGATAGAGGCAGGACAGGGACAGACAGATAGAGGCAGAGTCTAAGACAGATAGAGAGACATAGAAGGAGACAGACGGAGAGAGAGTGGGAGGGAGACAGAGAGAGAGGGAGACAGAGAGAGAGGGAGACAGAGAGAGAGGGAGATAGAGAGAGGGAGATAGAGGGAGGGAGACAGAGGGAGGGAGACAGAGGGAGACAGACAGAGGGTGACAAAGGGTGGCAGACAGAGGGCAACAGACAGAGGGTGACAAAAGGAGAGAGACAGAGGGAGGGAGACAGAGGAAGGGAGACAGAGGGAGGGAGACAGAGGGAGGGAGACAGTCAGAGGGAGACAGACAGAGGGCGACAGACAGAGAGCGACAATCAGAGGGAGGGAGACAAAGAGAGGGAGATAAAGAGAGGGAGACAAAGAGAGGGAGACAGAGGGAGGGAGGGAGACAGAGGGAGACAGACAGACAGAGGGAAACAGACAGAGGGAGACAGAGAGAGGGAGACAGCGAGAGGGAGACAGACAGAGGGAGACAGAGAGAGAGGGAGACATTTAGGGCGGGAGACAGAGGGAGAGAGAGAAAGGGAGAGAGGGAGGGAGGGTGACAGAGGGAGACAGACAGACAGAGGGAAGCAGACAGAGGGAGACAGACAGAGGGAGGAGGGCGCCAGAGGGAGGTAGACAGACAGAGGGAGAGAGACAGACAGAGGGAGAGAGAAAGAGAGAATGAGGGAGGGAGACAGAGGGAGGGAGACAGAGGGAGGGAGACAGGGGGAGAGAGAGGGAGGGAGACAGGGAGAGAGAGGGAGGGAGACAGGGAGAGAGAGGGAGGGAGACAGAGAGAGCGAGGGAGAGCGAGATAGACAGAGTGAGTGAGACAGAGGGAGAGAGGGAGAGAGAGAGACAGAGAAGGAGAGAGGGAGAGAGAGAGAGGGAGACAGAGGGAGGGAGACAGGCAGAAGGCGACAGACAAAGGGCGACAGACAGAGGGAAGCAGACAGAGGGAGACAGACAGAGGGAGGTAGACAAAAAGAGGGAGAGAGACAGACAGAGGGAGGGAGGGAGACAAAGGGAGGGAGACAGAGGGAGGGGGACAGATGGAGGGAGACAGAGGGAGAGAGAGGGAGGGAGACAGGGAGAGAGAGGAAGGGAGACAGAGAGAGCGAGGGAGAGAGAGATAGACAGACAGACAGAGTGAGTGAGACAGAGGGAGACAGGGAGAGGGAGAGAGAGAGAGGGGGAGGGAGAAAGAGAGACATAGAGACAGAGAGAGCGCGAGAGAGAGAGAGAGAGAGAGAGCGCGAGAGAGAGAGAAAGAAAGATGTGTGATGCCGGGTCTGGTGGCTAAGTGGACGAAGGCGTCCGCTGCAGGGACCTGTGTTCAACCGCATGGTCATAGTTTTTTTGTTGCTGTGTCCTCTCCCTCCTCCCCACTGACCCCGCCCCCACCGGTGAGGCCCTCGGCCACAAAACACACTTTAAATATGGCCCCCGAGAGAGAGTTTGTGAGTACCCATGCTCTAGAACTGCATCAACCTGATTTAGAATGTTTTTGTTTTTTTCCGGTCATTTTTTGTTTTTCCCTCTCTTTTTTATTGTAGTTGCCAGGTCATCTGATGTGGCGCCTCACAAGATTTTTCTCTTCCCCCGATGGGTTTCTTTGTTTATTTAAGCTCTTTGTCTTATTAGATTTTTTTTATTTATTTAATACTTGTGCTCAATCATGTCAGAGGATGGTGATGAAGTTAAAATGTTGCCCCCACCTGGAAACATTTCTGCGGATGCCCATGCTCCCATACCAGGTTGTGAACAGTGGCTCTCTATTCCTAGTCCCCTGCCCCCTCCCGGTTCCTCACCTCAAAACCCGGTTGTTTTTAATGCCTGCCCAACTGCACTTACCATCGTTGTATTACTATTTGTAATTGTGGCAGGATTTTCCTAATGTATGTTGGTGTACGTAAAGCACAAAATTAGCATAATTAAAAAAAATATTGAAATCGCAAAAACGAAAATAAAAGAATGAATGCATGACTTAATAAATTCATCAATGATTCCAAAAGATTTACAATCATCGCATGCAAACTGTATGCTGAAAATTGTTGCGTAATCATATGTCTTGTGGAAAAAAAGGTGAAAAAAAGAAGGTTTAAACCCTTAAAGTGACTAATACTTTGAAGGCCTCCAAAATCCAGAAAGTAACTAACAAGTGGGTTGATTTTAGGCCGACCAAAAACTCCTCTGCCAAATTCCGCTGAGTTCAGCCAGAGTGAAGAGTATTACAATTATTGCTCGCCCACTAATACTGTGAGTACAGGCCCAGTTTACAGCAACAAGGCCCCTCCTTGAGTTCACTATCCAGCATGTGAGTACAGACCTAGTGTCCAACTGCAAGAATCCCCTCTATGTTCACTAACTAGGCTGTCAGTACAGGCCAAGCACACACAAACATTTTAGGCCCTCTAGGTTGTGTACAAATGTGCAGTAGGGAGTGTGCACTGTTGGTCACTTCACGTAGCCCATACTGCAGGAGACAAAAATCACCCTGATCCACGGAGTGATCATATGCCAAGCAATGAATGCACTATAGGTGTGCTTCCCTACATAAAATCCACCATACTCCCTGCATGAGGTACTATCCTCACACTACCCCCTGAAGGACAAGCACCTGAATCTCTGTGTTCAGGGTGGGTGCTACCTATGTGAAACAAGCATTTACAATGCAATAGGTCTCGCATTAGGAAAGTTTGAGCCATTGGTATTGTGAATTACATTTTTTTTATTTATGTGTTGGTTGTGAAAATAGCTATAGTAATAGCTAAAGTAATAGCTTTGTCATTTACAATGCCAATAGTTTTAACTTTCACAAATGTGACACCTATAGCATTTGTAATGCAATATGTGTTGTATTTTCACGAAAATCCAAGAACAGAAGTGAAATATTAAAATTTTTTTGTGACATTTATAAGACAGACGTTATTGTTGTTCGAGTACTTTACGCTGGTGTTTGGATTCCTGTAAATCCCCAGTGTTGCAGGGTGCTTAAGAATTTTGTGATCACAGTGGTCAAGGTCAGGTACTCACGCTGGTCTATAAGGAAAACATTTACTAGAAACACAAGATATGAAGACAGTCCCAGACTAACACGTTTTCACAAAAACAAACACATAACAGAAATAGGTCAACACTTAATTGTTCTTATTAAAACCGTTTAAGTAAAGTGTTTACGTACACACAACTCACACAGAACTGCAATAGTAATGCCCTAGTTTGTCAGGTGGCATTCAATTGAAAGCAGTACATGAAATAGCAAGATGATTTGCAGCCTCTGCTTTTAGAGAAAGACACAAAGAAGATGAGAGAAACAATACTGAACAATACTGCAGCTGTGTAGCCATTCAACATAAAGGGTTAGGGGTGATCTTAAACTGTTAGATAAAACAGAACTATTAGTTCCAATAAAACTTGAACTATTACACTGTTAAAAAATAAACACACTAAAGTACTTCAACAGCAGCAATTTTTCACATTTCAGCATAATGATTTAATACAAATCTAATCACACGTGCAGGCAGATTTCTCTGGGGATGAAACATTACTGACAGGATTTCTGGAAAAAATGATTGAACATGACACGTTTTTACATTTAAAAAGCGAAAGCACACACTAAATTGTAAAGAAAAAGGACAGTAAAAAGAAAACATTCTTCACCTGATGCCCTCAATCAATCTGGCACAATCTGTTTTCCCCCCATGGCTGCCTATAAATCTAGAGCACGGATGTAAACGCGCATACACTAGACTAAACAATGGCTATAAGCAGCCCCAGCTCACTCTCTCTCATGCACGTCCCGTGCAAGACTGTGGGAAAATCGCACCAATGACATGGAGGAACTCAAGTGAGGTTTTCTGAAAACAACCCAGAGCTAACAAGTATGTAGAAGGGCCTGGAAGCTTTCAAGACAGAGTTTTTAACTAATACTTGGCACGAAGAAAAGATTTATGTGCCATCTTTGGCTAAAATACTCAAATTAATTACCCAAAGGGGCAAAGCACCAAAAGTGTAAAGTCCGCGCTATATAAAAATGCATAAATACATGAATAAATAAATACCGCCTTCGGGTAAAGTCCGCGCTATATAAAAATGCATAAATATATGAATAAATAAATACCGCCTTCGGGTAAAGTCCGCGCTATATAAAAATGCATAAATACATAAATAAATAAATACCGCCTTCGGGTAAAGTCTGCGCTATATAAAAATGCATAATTAAATAAATAAATAAATACCGCAAAACATCCTCGTTACTCTGCCGGCCTGCGACCAGGAAGTCAGGCAGGCCGGCGCGACAACAGGAAACAGGAAGTAGGAGGGCGGGATCCTACCCCGCATCCCACGGAAGAGCCGCGATTGGAGCCGTGTTTGGAGCACCGGAGCAGGCAGGAGCCTAACCTGCGCCCCGGTGCCGAAGGAGGGAAGAAGAGTCCTGCTGCCGGGCCTTGCAGCTGAGGAGAGGAAGCCGGTGAGTGCGTTGCTGAGCTGCGGGCGGGCGGGGGGGGGGGGAAGCATGTACGCACGCGCGCGTGCGGGGGGGGGCGGCCTGTGTATGTGTGTGTGTGCGTGCGTGTGTGTGTGTATGTGTCTTGGAGTGCGTGTGTGTGACTGTGGGGGAGGGGGTGTGTGTGTGTGAGCGAGTGTCTGTCTGCGATGTGTACGGCCCGTCCTTCCCCCCCAGAGTGATCGCTATTGGTCTCCAGCTGGATGCATTTCCAGCGAGACCCAAAAAAGAAGGACCTTCATATGTCTTGTGCGCAGAGGACAAACATTGAAGGAGACGTATGGTTACTGTACAATTAAACCGTTGAGCTGATCTGCCAGCTAAGCCTAGCATAGTCTGGACCAGAAATCGAGCATCAGCACAGTGTGTAAAAAAAACCAACCCCCAGTACAGTTCGTACGTACCCATCTGCCCAATACAGTTTGTGCCAACCCCCAACTGCTCTTCTCAACCTGTACCCGGACCAACACACTGTGTATTAACCAAAACACAGCAATGCATATGGCAGTCACCAACTGCCCAGCATGAATGTCTGACAAAATATCGATAACACAAATATCGATATACAAAAATATCGGAACAAAATTATCAAAGTCAAAAATATAGGAATCCTATCCCTAACAAGGTAAGTGCAAATATATCGAAAAAAATATATAGAATGACAAAAATATTGTTTTTTGTAAAATATCGTTTTTTTTTATTAAATAAAAATCTAATATTAACAAAATAATACTTATAAATGTAATAAACATATTTAAAAATGTACTATAATATTTAAAATTAATACATAATGTAATACAAATTAATATTAATAAAAATATAATACATAATATATTTTTCATTAATATTAACTCTAAATTAAATATTTTCATTACTTATAAAAAAATAAAAATATAATAAATTACTAATACATTTATATACATAAAATAATCACATAAATAACAATTAATAACAAAATAATACTAATAAAAAAGCTAAATACATTTTAGATAGTGTATGAGTAAATATTACTATTCCCACTCCAGAGAGTGCAACAGTAGGGAAAGTGTTGGATAGCGTAGGGGTAACAATTACTATTCCAACTCCAGAGAGTGCAACAGTAGGGAAAGTGTTGGATAGCGTAGGGGTAACAATTACTATTCCAACTCCAGAGAGTGCAACAGTAGGGAAAGTGTTGGATAGCGTAGGATTAAAAATTACTAATCCAACTCCAGAGAGTGCAACAGTAGGGAAAGTGTTGGATAGCGTAGGGGTAACAATTACTATTCCAACTCCAGAGAGTGCAACAGTAGGGAAAGTGTTGGATAGCGTAGGGGTAACAAATACTATTCCAACTCCAGAGAGTGCAACAGTAGGGAAAGTGTTGGATCGCGTAGGGGTAACAATTACTATTCCAACTCCAGAGAGTGCAACAGTAGGGAAAGTGTTGGATAGCGTAGGGGTAACAATTACTATTCCAACTCCAGAGAGTGCAACAGTAGGGAAAGTGTTGGATAGCGTAGGGGTAACAATTACTATTCCAACTCCAGAGAGTGCAACAGTAGGGAAAGTGTTGGATAGCGTAGGATTAAAAATTACAATCCCAACTCCAGAGAGTGCAACAGTAGGGAAAGTGTTGGATAGCGTAGGGGTAACAATTACTATTCCAACTCCAGAGAGTGCAACAGTAGGGAAAGTGTTGGATAGCGTAGGGGTAACAAATACTATTCCAACTCCAGAGAGTGCAACAGTAGGGAAAGTGTTGGATCGCGTAGGGGTAACAATTACTATTCCAACTCCAGAGAGTGCAACAGTAGGGAAAGTGTTGGATAGCGTAGGGGTAAAAATTACTATTCCCACTCCAGAGAGTGCAACAGTAGGGTAAGTGTGGATAGCGTAGGGGTTGAAATAACATACTTATAAAAAATAATTCATTATTACTTAATTACATTAAAATTAGTTCCCACCATATTCCCCTATAAACACACAACCCGCAACAGAACACACTTATCAATTAATGAATTATTTAAAATTAATTACCAATTAATTATAATTATTTACCAATTAATAACAATTAATGGATGCTTCCTACTAATTAATAATTAATTCTACATAATTAAATTACTTCCCACCCTATTCCCCTATAAACCCATAACCCGCTACAGAACATATTTATCAATTAATCAATTAATTAAAATTAATTAAAACGAATTCTCAATTAATTAATTAATAATTCCTACTATTTAATAATTAATTTAACATAATTAAATTACTTCCCACCCTATTCCCCTATAAACCCATAACCCGCTACAGAACATATTTATCAATTAATCAATTAATTAATATTAATTACAAATAATTCTCAACTAATTAATTAATAATTCCTACTAATTAATAATTAATTTAACATAATTAAATTACTTCCCACCCTATTCCCCTATAAACCCATAACCCGCTACAGAACATATTTATCAATTATTCAATTAATTATAATTATTTAAAAATTATTCTCAATTAATTATTTTATAATTCCTACTAATTAATAATTAATTTAACATAATTAAATTACTTCCCACCCTATTCCCCTATAAACCCACAACCCGCTACAGTACTAAAAGACAACATTTAATTAAATTACATTAAAAATAAATTATTAAACATAATAAATACAATATAATATACACAAAATTTATTTAAAAATCGATATTAGTAACATCGAAATTATTTACTTCGATATTACTGACATCGATATTTAAAATTTCGATATTACTAATATCGATATTAAGAGTGTTGATATTACTTACCTTCTATATTATGTCCCTTCGATATTTAAACTTCGATATAATTGTATATCGAAATTTAAAACTCGATATTTTGTCTGTGTACCGTCCAGCATAGTCTGTGAATCCCACAACTGACCTGTTCAGCCTATGTCAGCAACCAACTTCGCAGCCGGTGCCAGTATAAAACTTCCAGCATAACCCATGCATGCAATCACACAACTGCCAAAACAAGCCTAAGATAGAAACGAACGCCAAGCAAAGCCTATTTCTAAAATGAACAGCATCGTTTTGCCAGTAATTATTAGCAAAGGTAATAAGTAACCAACAATCCCCACGGCAATGCTTTATTCATCCACTTTTATGGCAATCCATTTGACCAGGAAATGCCCAGAATCCCATGTTTCCACCAAAGACTGTACTTTGAAACCTACCACAGGCTACTCCATTTAAGAACTTGCTTCATTCCATACCTGGAGCGCTAGCTGCAATCAGGGAAAGCCTGGTACCATACTGGCTGCAGATCCTTGGAGAAACATCCTTGGAGAGGTGGTGACAAGCCTCGCACCTCTTTCATAGGCCGCCCTTTTTCCAAAACAGTCCGCTGAGTCTCAGCTGCAACCTGCCATGGCCACCATAGGCTAAAAGCAGGAAGTACTAAGAGAAGCCCAGGAGCTGCGTATCTACAGACACAGACTCACGAGGTCACATGAGCAGCTACAAAACGGCTTTCAACTAACACAGGACAGGAAACGAAGGCTAAGTCTTTCACAGTGGGTGCTCAAATCTGGAGGTGAGTGCCGCAGCAGCGCACCAGTAAAATCCACTACACCGGAGGGTGGCAGAGATTATTTTGCCAAACTCCGTGCTTCAAGCGGAGCGCGAAGTAGCAAAACTCCATGAACTCTGACGGCGGAGCCGAGTCCACCACCCACCCCTATTTAATTTAGGGGTGTGCAAGGATCGCATAGTTTGCTTTCACTTAATTATCAGAAATGTTTGCAAAATTACATGTAGCCATCTTTTTGCTATATTTTATCACAAAATGTGTCCTCGCATCATTTGTGGGAGGAGGATGCTTTTAAACAAGAGCACCACAAACAGAGCTGCTTGTGTTTGGTTATTTCCATGCATTAGCAGTAAATTTTTACTGCAAATGGCAGATTCGTATTACATTTTTTACACAAAGAGCTCATAAAATCCCAAGTGGTATAATGACATAATTTTGGGAATTTGGCATAACAAGCATAGCACAAAGTTCCTGGAATTAAGCAAATTAAGCTGCTGTAATGTCATGCTAAGGCCCACCCTAACCAGAGGACGTGAAAGTTAAAATCAGGTGTAAAAATAACGGGTGCAAAAAAACAAACCAACAAGTAGTGGGTTTTACCTCGAAATTTGAGGAACCTGTGTAGTTTGTTAGTTAAAAGATCCACACCCCATAGGTCTCGGGAGGGGGTGGAGGCGACAATGGCACACCGCCTGCACCTAGCGTTTCCTGCTACTGGTCCTTCGATCCACAAGGTCCGGTAGCAGGAAACGCTAGGTGCCGAGCGGGTGTTTGGCGTTGCGGGCGGTGTGCCATTGTCGCCTCCAGCCCCTCCCGAGACCTATGGGGTGTGGATCTTTTAACTAACAAACTACACAGGTTCCTCAAATTTCGAGGTAAAACCCACTACTTGTTGGTTTGTTTTTTTGCACCCATTATTTTTACACCTGATTTTAACATTCACGTCCTCTGGTTAGGGTGGGCCTTAGCGCGCCCATACCGCCGAGGTACATCACTTACGGTCCTGATGAAAGCCCAGTAAATTTACACATAGATGGGCAGAAACATGTCGACCCTACTTTAAGTGGAAATACCCAACACATTGTTTGGCAGATTTCCCGACACATATATTTTAATCGTGTCTGACTGACCATTGAAAAAAATATTTTTGTTTGGTACAGCTTTCAGACATTTTTAATTCACATTCTTTTCACACTACTGTCACGAAGAACCAGCTCCGCAGTATTCTGGCGTTGAAGCACACCAGGGAGGCATTCGGCTTCTCCTGGTGGGCCCGATGATGAAGCATGTCACCACCCAGGGTGGTGAGTGAGGGCTTCCTTAAAAAATCCCTAATTATTTCCAATGCGAACCAATAGGGTCTTTTCTTCCTTCGCTGCTACAGTGCTTGTAATATTTACCTCTCAAGACACTTTTCTGTTGTTTCAATTATACTGACCCGGGGGACTGAGAGTGTCCCTGTTCCTTCCCTCTCTCTCAAATTGTTGATATTGTACTTTCAAAAGCACCTGCCCTAATAGGCTGCACCATGAGACACTTGGTACCAATTGGCTACACCTATGGTCTTAACCCTTTCGCTGCAGGGGTCTTAACCCCCGCTGTGTTGGGGGGCGTGCACAGCGCCCCAGTGCTGAGCTGGTCATGAACCACGGTGCTCGTGTGCTGATGACGAGCTGAGCTCATCACAACCACACCCGTTTCCTTAGAAAGCTCAGCACAGTGGGGGAATTATCCCCGTGTGTGAGCGTTCCAATGGTCATGACGAGCTCAGCTCGTCATCAGCACACGAGCACCGTGGCTGATGACGAGCTCAGCTCGTCATCAGCATGGGAGGGGTTAAATACTGACCCACACTTTTGAACCAATAGAATGCTCCTATTGTTTAGGACTATATTTCAAAGTGGTCTAATGCTAAATAACAGAGAAGGTACTTTTACAATTTATAAGATCTTTTAAACTGTAAAAGTACCTTCTCTGTAACAGTACAGTCAATGTCATCCATGACATGTAACCCTTTGTGCCAGGAAAAGTGGTGTAGATCCTTGCTGCGAAGCTCTGATACATGTTCTATCTACTTAGGTTTCGGAATGCTCATATCAGGATCTGATTGTCCTTTCCCCACACTTTTAGCAACCAGTTATGTGTCAGTGGGACTAAAGCATTAACTGCCTTAGCATACAAGTGACTGATGTAAGCTGTATAAGACACCGAACTGTTAATAGTCTTTTATTTTGAACGTACTCTCTTTGCCATGTATGTTCCTTCCGTGATGTACATATTTACCTAAAGGATAGGGAGAGACAATTTGGCGTAAATGCTGACTGTCCATGCTTGCATCAATACAAAAGTCAATGATCGTATCTGCAATCAAACAATAGATCATCCTTGTGAGACATGTCAGTAATATGTGCAGGGAAATCACCAGGGTATCTCCTGTTAAGGATGAAGAGTTGCATTCTACAAGAGGTATCAGTTATTTCTCAATCTCTGTTCTTCGCCAAAGAGCTATTTAAGACCTTTCTACTACTCCAAGGACTGTTGGTGTTCCTCAAGGGGCTCTTCATCGCTATTCCTGTGAAAAAAGTTTTCACTAAAATCCCCAGGCAGAATTACTATACAATACTGATTCTCAGCTATTATGTCCGACAAAGCTTTCATCAGGTTTAATAGAGTGTATTAGAATGATAATTAGTAGACGTAATGTAAATATTACAAGTAATAGATCTCACTAATGGGAATACCTCATTATCTGCATGAACTTGACTGCCAGTAGAAATTAGATTGAAGGGCCAGTGAGCATCACATATTTAATCGTGCTAAACATCTACCCTACTGGCTTATCAGACAAGGTAACAATCCACCTCTCTTGCCCACTAGTGTAATGTGTAATATCCTGTGTAACGACATACCCATCAATAAGCTTTATACACAGCATAGTCCAAATGAAACCATAATGGCCTACGGGCTTTAACATGCATTTATCCTTATAAATAATTTAGCACAATTGCCTTTATTTTAATTTTTCATGAAAACCTATGGCATTTGACTTACTTTTTCCTATAGTTTTTATTTTTTCCTTGTGACCCCAATCAACTCAGGCATATGATAGAGAGAATGGGCTTTCTAAACATCAACTGTTAGCACACAGTTTGAAATTACAGATAAGCACAAAATAACAGTTACCAAAGCAATACACTCCCTTCCTAAGTGGGCATAACAGGGATACCCAAAATGCAATTCTTCTAACCCTGGGGTTTGTCAGAAAGGGTAAGCACAACCAAAACCCTGCCTAATTTGGCAACCTGTGTAATTTCATATAACAAAGCATCTATGTACAGGCGTTTGCACAGTGCATTTCCAACCCTCCCTTAAAGGCCTATTTGCTGTCACTTACGCTTTTTATAATAAATAAGTAAGGCATACTGCCTTTGTCATTAACTATCCATAATAACAGATATGACCCAGGGCATCTGACAAACGGCATCATTGACTTTCCACCATAACCCTTTCGGGCCTATTGTACTGATTGTAAGCTTTCATCAAAGGCAGAAAGTGTAATACCAATACTCTTTGTTTTAGCTAAAGCACACAACTTCTGCCCAATTAAATGCTGTAGTTGAGGGAATCGCCATGTAGGAGGAGCCACAGGCCCAGTAGGTATTTTGCTGTTGATTACATAAGGTCTTCCGGCACTATCAAGTAAGACGGGGGACGGAGAGAGTGAGTGAGTGAGTGAGGGAGTGAGGGAGTGAGGGAGTGAGTGAGAGAGAGAGGGGGGGGTGGGGGAAGCATCTGGAGAGAGAGAGAGAAAGAGAAGAACCTGGAGAGAGAGAGATAGGGAGAGAGAGAGAGATAAGCATCTGGAGAGATAGAGAGAGAGAGAGAGAGAGAGAGAGAGAGATAGATATGAATCTGGAGAGAGAGAGAGAGAGAGAGAGAGAGAGAGAGAGAGAGAGAGAGAGAGAGAGAGAGAGAGAGAGAGAGAGAGAGAGATTGGTTTGTAGCCAACATTTGGGGTTTGAGGTCATTGGTGTTATAACTTATATTAAGTGGCTCTGGGCTTAAAGTGGCTAGTATAAACCTTCTGTTCCAACATCACCATGTTGCTTGTTCTGTTTTTCCCTTTTTAATGTACCCTCAGTTGGTAGAATGTATTAATAGCCATGTGGCGCTTCTGCCTTGGGCTATAGTGGTTGTTGTAGGCCTTTTCCCTCATTATAGGCCTGAGCCTGTGGCTTGGGGCAATAACTCAGATTCCGGACCTTCAACAACTGGTACAGCCGGAGGCTGTGGGCAGTACGGCTATATTCGTGATATTTGAGGGCACTATAAAGACAATGGAGTGGCTCAGGGCCAATAATGGCTGGTAAGTTAATTCAACTCCAGCATTCCAATGTTTGTTTTTCGATTTTTCAATGTTTGATTTAGAACATTCTACCCTCAATGCTTGGAAAGTTCGGATAGCCTTGTGGACTTTATGCCTAGGGTTATACGACTGTTAAAGGCCCTAACAACAACCAGATAAGACCCCTCAGCAGTGGACTATAATGCTATAGTGCTTTGTAAAGCGATATAAATTCTAGAAAAAAATGCGACAAAATCATTTTTGGGAGCAAACACCTCTCTAAAAACCTTGACTCTAAGTTAGAAATTCTATGCAGTGTATATCTATCAAAAAGGAGAATAGGAGAGATTTGCACAAAAAATTGTTATTATAACAGGAGTATTTTCAATATGAGGGACTGGATATAACACAATATGGTGAGTGGGTTTTGACTGTTTTCCGTGGGCAGGGAACAAGGGGAACAAGAGGATTTGGGGAACCTCTCCAGTGAATTTGCCCAATGTGTAATGAACAGTCCTGGTGAAGGGAGAGACCCAGTGGCCCAAAGAAATATGGACAGGTGTAACAGACCTCCCCTGAATTGGCAAACTTTGTTATCCAATGACTTAGACGGCGGGAGAGGCCGGGGACATAGCATACCTTATTATACCCTGTGTCAATTAATTTACCACCAGCAGCAACTTCCCTGGTATTTGTACTGAAAAACGTCCCGACGCTACGCGAAAATCAGTCTGAAACTACAGATTAGTTATTGTGTAAAGTGCTTCACTGGCTTAATGATAGAACCAGAGTGGCTGGCTGTAGGGTGGGGAGTAGAAAAGTGTATGATTATGGCTAGACGTACAAACTGGATCGGGCCTTCAAGGAAGGAAGAGCATGGGGACTGCATTGTCATCAACTTCAATAACGAGCATATAACAAAATTTTGCAGGACAATCTATCTGGAGTAAGGGGCAATGTTGTGGATGGTATGTGTGTTGTCCCTCTGGGGTATTTTGATAGATTAGGGTCCAACATCCCTCACGTAGAGTTTCAACAGGAGAGGTATAGATTCCCCAGGGTTCTGCCAGGATTTAGTATTATCAACAAATCCCAAGCACTCCCATTATCCAACAGATTTGCCCCTTTTTCTGATTTAGATCAATCTGATTGACTACAATCTCCAACTCTGCAAATGGTAGTATGTCTTTCCCCCCCCCCATAGATGATCCGATTGAAGTAACGGGACCCCCTAGTTCCGATACCACGGATGGTATTGTGACTTTGCCCCCACCAAGTGTTGAACAAGGGAAACCGTGCATGGACGCTCTAACCTTATTATCTTGGAACGTCACAGGGCTTTACAGAAAAACATTGTTCTCTGATTGGTCAAGTTTTGTTGAAGGGCATGACCTTATAGCTCTACAGGAGACCTGGGCTCTCGAAGCGATCTGTCATCCAGGTTACTTAGCATTTGGCAAAGAAGCCATTGGAAACACAAAAGGGAGGATGGATGATAGCAGACTCACCATGGAAGAGGATCAAAACTGGGGGTTGC
This sequence comes from Lissotriton helveticus, assembly GCF_964261635.1. NCBI lineage: Eukaryota > Metazoa > Chordata > Amphibia > Caudata > Salamandridae > Lissotriton > Lissotriton helveticus. The sequence continues at coordinate 1,289,168,492 of NC_136061.1, forward strand.
CCCTGCTATCCTTGCAGCCAATTAGCAAATGGACTGAGGCGGCACTCCAAATGAAACGTTTTTCATTAGGATGCGGGATAAAAGCAACCAACAGGAGAACACCTGATGCAGATGGTTGTTATACATATACTAGTGGGACTAGAAAAAGTAGGATCGACTATATATTCTTAAGCTTTGAACTATGGGCCAGTCTACAGGACATGGAAGTCCATTGTAGACCTGAAAGTGACCACGATCCTCTAATATTGACCCTATCAAGGATTCAAACAGGTCAGCCATGTCCGAGAACTATATCTACAATAGGAGAGGTGAACATAACGCAGGATTGCCGCCGGCTAAAATGGGTGGCGGTAGTAGAGGACGGAGATCTTCAGGAGTAGATTAGTTTCACTACAGTAGAGACTCTCGCCCTGTTGAATCGCCCAGAACTTGAGGGTAATAATTTATCACATTTATCCTACATTATAAAGTCCCATGAGGATCTTTTTGCAAACTTGAAGTCCATGCTCACTAAAAAAATAAGGAAACCAGCTAAATCCTACGTCGTTGCTTTGTTCAAGTGGTATAATGATGCGTGGCAGTGCATTTCGCAAACTATCCACAGCAATAAAAAGCGGAGACCCCCAGCAAGTTAGAGAAGCAAGGGCAAATTATAAAATGGTTCAAAATAAGCCTAAGAAAGAAAGAACATGATGAGGAAAGATGGGTAGGGTTGACAAATGCCTCTGAAGGCAAGAACTGGACCAAATTCAATTCTGGGAAATTGTTAAATGGGGCAATTACATGACTAGTAATAATGTCCCACCCGAACTTTGGGTCCAGCACTTTAAAGGGCAACTTGATTCCTCGCATAGTATTTTCGTCATAGTCCCAGAGACTAATGGAGAGCCAGTTCTATCCTTCTCTAAAATTGAGATCGATAGAGCATTAGATAGATTGCCTGCGGGTATGGCCCCGGGGCCGGATTGCAACCCAGCTGACCTCTAGAAACAGGATAGAAAAAGCTGGATAGAGTACATTCACATAATTGTAAATGCAATCGCCAAAGGCGCACCCGTACCAGATACCTGGCGTGGGCCAAAATTATACCCATATATAAAAAAGGTGACCACACTAGTCCCAGTAATTACAGGCCGATAAGTCTAATTGATACACTACAGAAATTAACTGCGTGACTAGTATTAGGTAGAATCAATGAGTGGATCACTGAGCAGGACGTTTTAGGTACGTTTCAAGCGGGTTTTCGACCCCAAGTAAGCACAATAGACCAGGTATTTCGATTTGTGATTATATACTGGTCCACAGTAATACTAGCAGGGGGAACTTTATATGCAGCATTTGTTGATCTAAAATCAGCATTTGACCTAGTACCTCGCTGTAAGCTGTGGGACTCATTAAAGGAGGCTGGAATGCCATTACAAATTCGGGCTTTTATTATTACATTACATGAGGCAAACTACGCTAAAGTAAGATGGGGCCTACAGGGCGAGCTGACTGAAGCGTTCCCAGTTACTAAAGGAGTGCGCCAGGGGTGTGTCCTTGCCCTCACTCTTTTTTCCCTTTTTATAAACAGGGTCATTGCCTACTACTCTAATTTTCCAACAGATGCTCCATCCCTTGCCGGAATAAGGGTTCCCCTGTTGATGTTTGCGGACGACACTCTGATTTTATCAAAAACCCAGTCTGGTCTGCAACAAGCCCTTGATCAATTTGTTGTCTTTTGCAATGACCACGAGTTGGCAATAAATGTCGACAAAACCAAGTACATGGTATTGCATAGACACAAATTGGTCAAAGGCACGGTCACAATGGATAATGTACCCCTGGAGCAAACTAACATATTTACTTATCTAGGGGTAACGATAAGTAGGAAAATGAATTGAGTGCCTCAAATCGAGCTTTTAGCCCTTAGACACAATCAGCTAGCGGGACCTCTACTGAAGGAACATAGGTTGTCTTTCACCAAATTTATAATGGGAAAATGAGATCGTCCATGTTCTATGGCGCCGAGCTCTGGAGGCTGGAAAACTTAACTACCCTTGTTTTAGCACAGAATAAGTTTTTAAGATCCTTGACCGCCCTACCCCAATCTACTCCCATGAAGCCCCTGTTTTTAGATTTAGGTTGCACCTCCATCAAAGAGGTTGCAGGCTCTAGACCTTTGGCTTACTGGAGGCGACTGTGGACCACTGCAGAATTGGCTCCGTATGCCAACGCAATGTTGTATGTAAAGAATTTAGATTCGGCCTCCAGAATCAAATGGTTCGAGAAGATCAAGCTTAATCTGTCTGAAATAGGCCTCAGTCATTTATGGGTCGACCCAGTAGGGAATTTGTTTCCCAGCAAAATTCGTTACAAAGAGCTTTACTGGGACATGATAACAAAGAAGAACCTGTCTAATGCTAGTAGCTTGTCACTTACAGGTATCTTCTATGACCACAAGTTTATAACTAAAGCAGAACCGTATTGGAATGTGATTACGAAAATTGGTGATAGAAAACTTTATCACCAATTTCGTGTGGGCACCCTTCCATTAAGATCATTTGTAGCTAAATGGGACAGGGCTTTGATGCCTAGTTGCCCCATTTGCTGCAATAGGGAAGAGTTAATATCGCACTTGCTCTTTGAGTGCCCGGTGTATCAGGATCCTTGTCGGAGGTGGCTTAAACCACTGTGTGTTAATCTTGGTACGGGATCATGCAGGACAGTCATGCGTGTTTTAGTCACAAACACTCGCCCAGATATAGTTATAGCAAAATTTTTGAACTGGGCATGGGTTCTGAGGGAAAAAAACTGATGGCTGTGGAGGACTCAGTTTAGTCTTTAGTAGTGGTACCTTAATTGGTTTATTTAGAATATTAGAATGCACTGATTTTAGCTACATATGTTGTCAGGATTCGATAATGATAATTTTTCAACTTTTTATGGACAGCATTTTTACCAGTTTTAATTGATATTGGTTTTATGACAGTTTTATGTACGATTCTGTGTCTTTCATGATTATAAATTATCGAATAAAGACTAATGAATACTGAACACTGACTGTTTTAAAATTATTACTAAGTTTCAACCCGGCCAAGAATCCTGCCTTCTACCTGTATATTACCGTTCAGTGCCACAAAAACAGAGGACTACCCAGACAGAATATGCTGCAATTCCAAACTAAACTAATATTTAATAGCTTATATGGGTGCCACCATTTCACCCTTAAACCATTAGCTATGTAATATATAATTGTGATCCAATAGCATTTAAAAAAATATATATTCTGGTACTGAAAATAATAGAAGAACTTTTGTTATGCAATTTAATATCCAGCAATATCATGTATTTCTACCCGTCAGGGATACAAGTAAATTGCTTTCACTATTGAATGATGTCCTGTAATTAAAATACATTTAAATAGTCACCGGTTTCAAGTGGCATAGCGTAAAATGAGGAGACCCTCTGCAGAACGCGATGAGGAGTCCCTAAGTACACCCCACTGGCAATCATTGTTTTAGGGCTTATTGGGCCCCCTTTAAGGGTTGAGGGCCCCCTTAAAGGTTTGTTGGGGGGCCACCCTGTGCCACAAGGGTCTGTGTTACGCCCTTGCCAGTTTCAAAACTATGAGTGCCGTTCACGGGTGGACTTCTCCATACCATTTAACGCTACGCAAAGGGTGGGAAAAGTGCAGTCGAAAGGGCGGTTAGCCTTAGAACTTTAGGAATACCCAAAACAGGTGAGTTAGTGGACATTCATAAACTGCTTTAAGTCCTATTTCTCCCTGGAAATAGTTTTCCCTTTACTCCTGCCAACTGGTGTCACAAATCACTATCCTGTGTGAAAAGAAAATGGATCACAACCATATTTACAGAATGTGGAGGACAACGTTTACCCAATAGATAAAAAATTGTAGTTGCGCAAGAATCCGATTTCACCTTCTGGAGGCCTCCATTACGAAGAACTGGGTACATAAAGATTAGGATCCTGCTGAGGAATATCAAATGACCTTCCTAGAAGAACTCCTGGAAATCTATCCCTTCGCAGGTTTCTAGATGTACTCCTGTCAATGTTTATGAATTCCAGAAAGTAGGAAATTACATTTGGGGCTTCAGGAAAACAGAGATCTTTCCTGTAAGATCGTCATAGCCTATAAGTGACAAAGACTATGCCTAGAGCTGTTCCTGATTTACACCCATTTGCGGCATTCAAAAAATATTCCTTTCTAGAAGGATACCTTTTATAGGGTTCTTTTATACATATTCTGCAGTAATATGACGTTGGTCTGACTTTAATGTGTGTGGATGTTAATTTGGAAATGTTCCTAAAAACCCACTAAGGTACATCTGGGTTGGCCTCCTCCAAAACGTTCCTTTAACCATGCCACAAACTCACCTTAAAATCACTACCACTGCCTCCTCTCACATTAAAGTCAGGTTTGTAGACACCAAAGCTCACTATCGACTTTAGATCTCCAACCTTAACACTGGCCCTGTCCTTTGGTCTGAGCAGCAGTACATCTCAGTCAATATAGAGCTTTAAGCCCTACCCTGCCACTCACAAGCTTCAAGAAAAAAACAATCTATGTCATTCAAATCATTCATTGAGGAAAAAAACTCTTATCAATTAACGCGATTAACTCTCACCACCCTTACTGAAATCCCTACACTTAATCCCACTAGTGGTCAATTCCTCCTCAAAAAAAATCTAAAATGATTAGTCATAGCCCATGGCATTCAGAACACTTGAAACTATTAAAAAAAAAGAATTGGCAGGATTTGGCACCTGCCTTGGAAGGATCCCTTTCTCAGACCACTTACAATGCCCTCACACCACATGTCATATTGCTGTCTTCAGACCCAAATCAGAATTCTATTCAGTTTAAATCCAGAAAACCATCAACTGCCCTATAGAAATCTTTAGGGTGGTGAAGTTATTTGTCTGCCCCAAGTGCACCACAACCCCCAAACAACTCACAAAGGAACTCTGAACTTCCTTAGGTTCCTTCTTCTATGAGGCAAAAGAAATCTGTAATAACATACTAATTCCTTCTTTCTCTCAGACACTCAACATATTGAAGATACAGCTCATCATCCTCAGCCTTTCCTTTTCACTGAAATTAACAATGGCCACAAACATCTTTAATCGAAAGTCTTAAACCAAGTAATATACTGAGTGTCCATTGCGCAGTTGAAACTGTTGCTTATTACTCTCTGTCTCCATTATGACTGTTTTCATCAACTAAGCGTGCGCTATGGAGAAGTTCCCTCCTAGTTAATATTCTGTTTTGGCACCCTCTTCAGAAAAAACCCTTGAGGAACCCTGCAGTACCTATAAATATCTCCCCATTGCAGGTGTTACATTAGATGTCCAAAATACTGGAAAAAATGTCATAGCCAATTCCATGGCAACACGTCAGTACAGCATTATGAAAATATGAAATAGTTATGAAATAGTTCTTTAAGAGATGTCCAAAAAACAATTGTAGATATTTTGTGCTGCTTTTATTTGTTGGTGATTCCGATGGTTTAGCATTTCAGACTCTTAATTATAGTGATGGAGCAAGGATTCGCATATGAAGCGACTTGCTTGTATTCAAGAACCTCGAATAACGTTAACAAATAACCAATATGTTTGTCTTACTAATTTACTCCTTTTTCTTCATTATTGGGCACCCGAGTGAGGCTTGCTTATGTGTTTTCTAATCCTAATACGCTTGCAATTAAAATGGCTGCTGCTACGCGGGAATTTCTACTGCGCATGCGTCTGTCATACCCATGTGACATGACGTACTCGCAGCTTTGGAGGGAATCTGTTGCTTCTGCGCACTAGAGATAATATGGCTGCTCTGTGTTCTCACATGCGAGAAGCTTGCACTGCTGCTTTTGCTAAGCTGTTCATTCTGCTTAATCCTAATGCTATAGTTTATTATAAAGTAATGAGTATAGTGTAGAGATTCATGGTATACAGTGTATTCATTTTATTCTGTGTCCTAAAATTTTTTCCTTTACTTTTCATGTATCGTAATCTTTGGTCCTGGGAGGGGCTATTTACTCCATATTGGAAGCCCTTTCCGCGCATGACAGTCTGCAGCGAGAGGATGAACTCTGTGTTATTGAACTCAAGCCAAAGACAGTCACAGCCAAGATGCGCCTAGGAAGATGACTTCTGACCCAGCTAGAAGAAGCTAAATTGCATACAATGTATTTGTCAATAGAACATCCATTGTTAGGTGAAATACAGATGTCATGGGAGTGTAAATTGGTGGGAAGAGAAGGAAAAATTAATATTCAACACTGAAGTAACAGAAATTGAGGTGGTGTGATGACCTCTCCTCTTCCTTTGTCCAATCGAAATTGGGGATTTTTACACTTGCAACATTGGGGGGTGGTACACTGACCTGGAAAATAGTATAACTAGCCTAGGTTTAGATAGAGAAATTGTCCAACTTGTCCGAATAGCTGACCTGTCACTGACCCAACGCACTCAATAGGTTATTTAGAATAGAGGGCTGCGGAGCACTCTGTCAGACAGACTCGCTGACTCAATCGGGGTTCCGTGAAGGTGAAGTGCTGGTGAAGCACTTTGCTGGTACATCCAATAACTCAGTCGGGGTTTTGGCTGATTCCTTGCAGAGAGGGAGTAGCGCAGGCGTTGCAACTGAACTGCGGGTGCTGGTCTTAACCTTTGGTGGTCCCGTCCTGATCCAAATGTGGTCTACCCTTTCCTGATTTCCATACTGCACCTGCTGACCTACTGGCAACTGCATTCTTTGGGGTTCTTCTGTCCTTTAACTGACCCGTTGCCAGGGTTGGTCTTCACACCATTCTAGGTAAATATAAATCTGTGTGGGTAATTGTCAATATAATTTGTGTCCTTTTCTCTACCCTCCATAATTTACAAAGCTTTGATTATATATGTTCCTTCTCTTACCCTTCCCATAGTAAATGAACATTTTTGTTTTATTGATCTATTAGTGTGTTCCTTCTTCTTACCTCCCCTATAGTCATATGCTAAATTTGGTTCGTAATTGCATATTATGTTCCCTTTTTCCCTTACCTTTTCGATAATTTGCTTAAACTGTATCCTCTAGTATGTTCCATTTCTTTACCCTCCTTTAGTTAAGTTGAAAAGTCTGTTTCTCAAAATAGCATGTTCCTTGTTTTCCTCCCCTTTAATTCAAACTTGCTAAATGGTTGGCATAATATTTCTTTTGCATAGCTATACACTGTTTCTGATGTTGGTTATTGATAGTTTAATTGCTTTTAATGTGTGGCTTATGACTTTTGATGATGACTAGATAAAGAGTTTAAAACTTCCCCTAGTCTGTGGTTATTATATGAGTGCAAATGTTATGGTATTTTTGACTGTTTTGCCTATTATTATAAACTCCCTGATCCATTGGGGTCATAGGTACCAGTTACAAGGATTGGTAAGTCAATTGTATAGAAATTAGTGAAATAAAATAGACTGGTAGTAGAGTGTATTTATAAACAATGGGTTAGACCCAAAATAGTCATTGAGGACCTGGGTAACAATTAGAATGAAAGGAAGGGGTCCTAAGACTTAGAACAACGAAAATTACAAATTCTTTCCATTATAATAAATCAATTCAAAGAAGCAAAGCTATTCAATGCAAAAGAAGTTTAATTCAAAATTTGCATATATATCCTGTGCAATGGATTAGAATTTATATGACAATAAACAATTTTCGAGTATGTTTGTGCCCACATTCACAACAGGGAGGGGTGAAGTGAAGGGAGTGTCGGGAATAGGATAAAAGTGATCTGAGTCATTCAGTGACAAATCTTATTCTTATTCAGAAAAGTACATATGGGTGGTCCTTTAGAATAAAGGCCACATCACAAGGCTCATGGAGAGTCCAAATTTGTTCAAGTAGAAGGAGCCTAACTCCCTTAAAGCGATCAGTGTCTATATCGGGACAGGAGTTGGTCGGTGGTGTGTAGTCGTCTACGTTTCGACCCGAAAGGACAGTAGGAGTCTTTTCCTTACAAAAGGGTCTTCATCAGGACAAAGAAGTTGTGGGCGGGCAACCTCCTAGGGAATAATTGAAAAATTAATTAGAAGCCAACCCATCCAGTTATATTTTCAATGGAGGGTGGAAAATAGTTAAAAACCGTGTCGTCTATCAGTGTCTAAATTACACACTATTACATCTAACATTAAGTACACGACTAGTTCTCACCTATCGCCGAAGGCGAGGGAAGTAGGAACTTTGAGGATGTAGATAGTCAGGTTGTTTGTACAGCGTATTGATATCGTCTAAAGCAAACGAGAATTCAGACTTAATGGAAACAGTTAAATCTTCTCTTGACTTCCGTCTTCTTGATGTTGTATTTGACATAAGTTTTTTCTCTCAGAATTTCCTTGACCTCATCGGTGATGATGTTCTCATACGCCAGTATTCGGTGGCTCATCGCATTAGAATGGGGTACAAATGTGGATGGTACCCTAAGGCCTGTTACAGAGATGTTCCTTGGTGGTGGTCTGTTTTTGAAGAAAAATCTGAATCTTATTTTCCGAAAGAATTTGGAAAGTTCCATAATTGTATTAAAACAATTCGGTGGTGTTGTGGGGACAAAAGACAAGCCCTTGCTTAGCACCCCAAGTTCGTCCTCGTTGAGTTCATGTGAGGACAAGTTAATAATAGGTGTATCCGTGGTTTCTACCACCTGTAATTCTTGCGCCTGGTGGAGCGTTCCCCGTGCTCCTCCGGTGGGAATCTGACCTGTTTCAAGCCGCGCCCTCTGCCGCCGTCGTTGTCCCTAAGGTTAGTCTTTTTTCCACCTCGGCGATAGAAGCCACCATTCCCTAAGGAAAAGCGGTAACTTTAAAGTATGATCATAATAGCAATGGTATGCCCCGCTTCTTTAAGTGATCATGCATGCAAAGTATATTAATGTACAATTCTGTTTGTCATTTTACAAATAAGGTTTCGCTTACTCTTCACGTGACAATGGTTTTGAAATAGAACCGACAAGTATTTTTAACTCGATGCTGAATCCACTAGGACTTCTAAATTAAGATGGATGGTTGTTTGAAGCTCGCCTTTAGGTACGGACATGCTAAATACAATGTGGTATAATATTAATGACGCCAAGAAAATGATAACCAACCTCTTTTACCTTGTAGGTTGCCCAACCTAACGTGAAAAAACTCTATTAGAATCAGCTAAGAGCAGACCTTGTAGAGGCCAATAGGTAAAACTATAATGTGGTATTCTCTAATGTGTGCGTAACTGTTAGTTGTGGTTTGGAAGTCTTTTGTGTTTGAAGTCAAGAGAAGATTTAACTGTTTCCATTAAGTCTGAATTCTCGTTTGCTTTAGACGATATCAATACGCTGTACAAACAACCTGACTATCTACATCCTCAAATCTTTATTGCGGACCAGATAATCCATCTTGAAGTAGTTCCTACTTCCCTCGCCTTCGGCGATAGGTGAGAACTAGTCGTGTACTTAATGTTAGATGTAATAGTGTGTAATTTAGACACTGATAGACGACACGGTTTTTAACTATTTTCCACCCTCCATTGAAAATATAACTGGATGGGTTGGCTTCTAATTAATTTTTCAATTATTCCCTAGGAGGTTGCCCGCCCACAACTTCTTTGTCCTGATGAAGACCCTTTTGTAAGGAAAAGACTCCTACTGTCCTTTCGGGTCGAAACGTAGACGACTACACACCACCGACCAACTCCTGTCCCGATATAGACACTGATCGCTTTAAGGGAGTTAGGCTCCTTCTACTTGAACAAATTTGGACTCTCCATGAGCCTTGTGATGTGGCCTTTATTCTAAAGGACCACCCATATGTACTTTTCTGAATAAGAATAAGATTTGTCACTGAATGACTCAGATCACTTTTATCCTATTCCCGACACTCCCTTCACTTCACCCCTCCCTGTTGTGAATGTGGGCACAAACATACTCGAAAATTGTTTATTGTCATATAAATTCTAATCCATTGCACAGGATATATATGCAAATTTTGAATTAAACTTATTTTGCATTGAATAGCTTTGCTTCTTTGAATTGATTTATTATAATGGAAAGAATTTGTAATTTTCGTTGTTCTAAGTCTTAGGACCCCTTCCTTTCATTCTTCTGGTAGTAGAGTGTAGGTTACCTGAATAAGTATATTTGGTGAATATTGATAAAATTGTAGTCGGGTGACCTGCGCGCTCAATCAACAGCCAAAATAACTGACATAGTAAAATATACCAGCCGAGTCACTTTATTCTGTAATTTGAACCTCAATTCCCAAAATCATTTTGGAGCCTTGAGGAAGTCTTTTACTGGGCCAAAACATGTGTCAGCTGTTTTGTTCATGACTAACTGCTTAAAGAAATTATGAATATTCTCCGATAGCTGTAAATAACAGTCTTTAGTGCTGACCTATCGGAATCAACAACAAACAAAGCAACGCAAAATGTTTACAATTGTTTTTTTGACATTTTATGGGGACGCTCCATATCAGTGAACCAATATACTCCCATTGATTGGTATTTAACTGTGATAGATGGCCACTGCAAATCTTTCATGTAACACCCACCGGGTAACAGGGCAAATAATTTAGTGTAGGACTCATCATAAATATTTCCATCTCTCTTATACTTATATAGATTTGAGTCATACATTTTCTGGATGTGCAACTCCTTTACCACCACTACCATTGTAATAGTTCAACTGGAATTTAACCACATCTTCAACCACCACAAATCACAACTTTCAATCTTAGCACAGTACTAAACCTCTCCATCTCGGAGGACATCCTCCAAGTGTCTGATAAGAGATTGCTCTGTATGCTGATCCTTCGCGATCTGCTGGCACATTTGATGCAGTGGACCATGATGGCTTTTTGACTGCCTTTATTCTGTTGCCCACGTCTTTGACAACTCCCTGTTATGGCTCTAATCCTTCTCAAGAACTGTACCCAAGTGGTCAGGTTATGAGAGTTCAACTCTGCTTTCAGACAAGTAAAATTGTGATGTCCCCAAAGCTCCCCTCTGCCTCATTCATCTTTAAAATTGATAAACCTCAATGATAAAACTCTCTTGCATCTCTGAAATTCTTTGGACTTTCAATTCCACTCCTTTGTTGATGACACCCAAACCTAACTGAGAGTAGCAGATCACCAAGAAGCAATGTGACAATTCTTCCAATGGCCTCAAAGCTTTTGCAATGTGCATAGGTCAAAACAGCCTTCAACTCAATGCCCGCCAGACCGAAGCCCTACTTCTAGGACCTAGCCACCTATGAGGTCCCACTGTCTCTCCTCACCTTCTTTACTGACACTGTGCCAATCAAAAGCTGTGTGAGAAGCCTAAGCACCTACGAGATGCCCATATTTTTCCAATCTCCATAACTGAAGCAGTGGTTACATCTCCTGCTGTCAACTTCAACTACTTAACAATACTTAACCTTTCATTCCTAAAACACATCACATTGCTGTGGTAGGACCTTTTGTTAGCTCCCACAGGAACTACTGCAACTCTATACTGTGAACTGCCAGCCTACCTAATAAATAGACTCAAAAATGCACACAACGCTGGAATCTGGTTCATAAAGGGACTGAATAAAAGTCAACACACAATACAACACCTCAGAAATCTACACAGGCTTCCAAACACATGCTCGCCATCAACTTCAAGATTAATTTGTAATAAATCTTACAAATGCTTCACCTTCGAAATCCTCTGCTTTACAAGCAGATGCATATGTGGCTCACTACCCACCTAACAATAAAAAACTGAACAACCCACCTCCATGGAGTCAAACACAACTATTTAAAAACGAAACAACTTTTTTGTACAACATGTATCTCTATTTCTTGTCTTTAGTTTAAGTTAATAAACAATATTCAGAAAATAATGATTAAGGCATAATAATTCAACAGAAGAGAAACGTCTCACCCTCATCAACTAAAACACATCACACTCACCAACTTCATATATATCATTTATACCTTACCCATCATCCAAACAACACATTAAAACTCTATTAGAAAAAGCCTCTTCGAGAATTCAGACATAAATACAGAGGTGAAATAAATTCCTTCGAAACACAGTGCTACTAAAGAATTATAGATGGCAAGATATTGTTAGGCCTGATTTACATTTACAGGTCCATACAAGACATATGTTCTATTCATATAATCCGTTAAGTCATCTTGGCTAAATGTGTCTCAATTCAGTGTCGGAGAGGCAAAAACGCAGGTGCCCACGTGTTTGTTGGTGTAACGTGGCCAGCCGACCACACAACTTCTGTTATAATAGGAGATGTCCACACGCCACTGTTAGGGGCGGTTCCTCCATTATAGTAGAAGACCGTCGTCCTACTCCTGGAAGCAGCAGGTGAAAACGTAAAATCAAATGATAATAAATCAATTATTAAAACTGCTTTATTTTCATTTTGTTTTAGCTGTAGGAGCCAGTTAGAACACTACAGCCATCATCTGAGGCCTGAGGACGGGGCCATCAGCAGCAGGCGTGGTTGGCACTGAACACTGCTGTCAGTGCGCATGTTGGTTTGGTCGGCTGTCTCTTAGTACGCCAAACTGACCTCTCCCAACCCGATCTGCAATGCCACGTGGAGAGAACCGCAGGCGCAGACTTCCAATCCCCTTTGGAGCGGAAAAAAAGAGCGCTCGGGCCAATCAAATCACTTCTCGAGAAGCGCTGGGATGGGCCGCAGAGAAGTCTGGGAGCATGTGCCCATGGGAAATGCAGTTTGCAGTTCTTGGAGTAGAGGCGCATTGGAGAAGATGTTCGTAGAGGCAGCAGCTGGCAGCAGGAAGGTAAATTGTATTCTTTTTTTTATTGTTTTCTGCCTGGCTACCCCGGAGCTGCCCCCCCCCCCCCCAAGTTGTGTCGGCAGCAGCCGCGACTGATCGCCGTCATAGATAGTTATAAATAAAAACTGCATATCAACGGTCTGGCTCCAGAACTTTCCACTTGATGTTATTTAGGCTCATCCAGTTGCCTTCACTTTAGCCAAAGCTGGAAGGTGTCCTCACAGAGACCACACAGCGATGGACTAAAGACAGTAGGCGGTCCCATCAGCCTTCCTACATAACAAAAGACAGAAATATACTGCTTTAACACCTTGCGTGCTCAAAACGAGCTCATCTCGTCACAAGCACCGCGGCGCCGTACGCGGCACCCCCACCCCCTGCACCTCGGGGGAATTAGCCCTGCGGCGAAGGGGTTAAGGCCCCTGATCTCCACCAAATACAACCTCCTACGCACTTCCAAATATAACTGCAAAATAAAGGGAGAAAAATTATTTTGGTAGCTGTACGGCCTGTACCCCACTTGAGGCACAGGATCCCCTTGCAGCTGTAGAACTTTTACGACTTCCTCTCCTTCAGAATACAACCGTTTTAATGAGCGAGTTGCCCTGCACTCTCCCAGCACCTTCCCTTCCCGTGTATAGCTGGAACTCAGTTATGTAGCATGACCGATACAAATTTGATTAAATTAAAACAAATAATGAGAGTAGATTTTCTCCGACAGCACCATGAAAAAGCCTAAAATTATTTTGATTTCTAATACAACTTACAAAAGCGAGAATGTACGTTCATATGAGTAAGTTGAACACATGGGGTATGATGCACAGAGAATTTGCTGTCTTGCACTCCTGAAGCAAACTTGGCTCCCAGGAGAAAATCAGGAGTACTACACCACAAAATCACACCAAATCACATCAAAATCATTGTGAATCATTCCTACGTTTCCGCAGTCTAATAAATTTGCAAATATGCGTAACCTATGCATTATAGATCACTACATTTTTTTTACGGTATAGGAAATAACCAGACCCAGAGACTGTGTTTCCTATAAAAACAGTATATATCATTTATAAGCCCTGCATTCGTGTAAAGTTCAAATCCTATTTCAAAATGGAACTGCCACCTATCCCTTGATTGCAGATTTTATGCCGGCAAAATTTGTAAACATCTGTTTTTGTAAATTTTTAATTAAACAAAATTCAAGAAAGATTGCAAGATAAATGTCACTGCATTGGGTGATAATGTTTAGTCTTATAACGGCCAGCCAAGATGGAAAATGAAATTCGAGTTTTGCCAACATAAACCATCCTCAAAGTCATAATGTTCATGTAAATGTATGGAAATCATAAAACATTTCAAGTTAGTGAAGTTCCAATGTTGGATAAAAACATATGCCATCTAATCATTAGCTCTCCTTTGACTGAAGAGTTTTCCCTCTACCATGTTACTCAAGGCACTCTATTGAGTGACCTCCCATAAGCCCCGCCCCTCAGCATTATGTAGAAGCAGGAAAGACGGGATGAAAGCAAAAATGTAAGCTACGGGTGTCTCTTTCTTGTACGCTGAAATATAAGGAGGTGATCATGAAAGGAAGGAAACAAAGACATAAATAACAAGAGTATATGAGAAGAGGAAAAACCAAAAGCACAAAAAATACATTGGCAAGTAAGGAAAAGCGGAATTAAAAGATAACAAAATTCAAACTCTAAGGAAATAGCGAAGCAAAATGAAATCAAAATCATAACTAAGGCAAAATTAAAATGGATATCGATAAAAGTAGTTAAAAGGAAGATGAAAGCTCAGATAAATGCAAAATAAGGCCATACATAAGAGGGAAATAAACACGCGAAATAAGTGAACAAAATATCTAAAGATAAAAAAAATAGGCAAAATGAAGGGCAGTTCAAGGACAGGCCAGCGCAGAAAAGAGAAAAAGGACGAAGAAAGATGAACAAAGGGCCAGCTCAGCGCGGAGCTGTGCCCAGGAGGAGGACGTTTCACATGCAGTCAGCGGCTTCATGCCACAGAGGCAGAGCCATGAATAGACTAGTGGGGCAGGAGGCTGCCTTTGATCAGGCCTCAGTTCTAGGGCTTCACTCGCATACCCTAGTCCAGGGAGGGCCTACGCCTGCCTTTCAAAGCCCAGCAGTGATAGAAACAAGAAAACACCTACCAGCACATCCGGCGCCATCCAGCCATAACACCCGCCTCCCTTGCTTCTAAGGGCTTTTGTGCACCACATTGCAGCACCAACTTTGTCTTGGAGAGGACAGGAATAAAATATCACTTACCTAGAAAAGGAAAAAACAGAGAAGTCAGAAACGAGTGTTTATAAGAAAGTGAACAAGACAGAGATGCATATTTCATCAAACACTTTCAAATCTTAGCCTGTGGGTTCTTTGAAACATAAACAAGAGTTTCAAAATGCATAATTAAAAGCCCCTGCGTCAAAGGCCATCCTTATTAATCTGAAGTGGTTTCTCACCATAGGAGTCTGTCTACTGTTTCTCTGTTCTGAGGCCCGCGAGAGACGGGGTCAGAGCAGAGCCGGAATATCTAAAGCATCGAACGTAGAATGGACGGACTCACAGGGGGAAGGCTCGCGAGAGAACATCTTTGAGGGCCCGCGCCCGTGCACACTCGACGTCAGTGCTCTCTCTGTTCTCGCTCCAGGGCCCTGGCCGTTTGAAAGCACTGTCTGTAGATCTAAGGCAACTAATCCCTTTAGTTTGATGTCTACCTGAATAATAAAAATTAAACAGAATTGCAAATTAAGTTTCCTTTATTGAAGTACTCAGTGGTCGAAGTGGGAAAACAAAAGTAGGGGAATTGTGGGTGGAGAATCAGGGGGCGGGAATAACCGAAGATTGAATCAGTGGGCGGAGTCAGGGGTGTGGCTAGAAATAGCAAAACATACCAATTTTTAGTACGTTTAGCATTTCACTGACCAGTTACAGCTTATAACATTATTTAATTAAAAGAATGGATATGTTTATTTGAGGTTTAATTCAGGAAAAAGCAAACACGCATAGGGAATACAGGTTTATGTAAAGCATGTGAAATATAAGCAGGAACAACATGTTACCCTAATGCTTTTACTCTCATTGTTCAGAAATCCATGATTATTTTTTGTCTCAAACATTGAGGTCATGAATACAGGGCTCCTTATGTACACATGTGTTAAGCAAGGCTCAGAAGAGAAAGGGACTCTTCAGGAGAATCTAGACTCAATGAAACCCACAATGGCTCCTTCATATTCATGTCAGCCAGCTATCTGCTCAATCATAATATAGCAAAAAGGACAACTGGTGGACAGAATCCAGAACAATATCATACATTCACCCCAGTACAGAGATCTGGGCCTAAATCCATTGTTTTTTTGCTCACCATGCCATTCCAGTTTGGACCCAGCCATATGCAAATCAGTCTTGATACCGCACCCAATGAGAACAGTCCAGCCCGAACTGCCAGGCCAGGTCCTCCCTGGACCGAAATCAAGCATCCTAGGACCGGTTTCGGGCTTTCAGCCCTCATCAACCAGGATAGCTTGATTCCAGTGGCATGGAGAGCACAGACTTTTGTTTCAGCATACCTGTCCCACTCGGGGTGACAAATGCAAAAAGAACAATTGATGGACAGAAGGCAGAACAATGTCATACATTCACCCTAGTTCAGAGATCTGGGCTTAAATCCATCGTTTTTTGCTCACCATGCCATTCCAGTTTGGACCGAGCCATATGCAAATCAGTCTTGATCCTGCGCCCAATGTGAACAGTCCAGCCCGAACTGCCAGGCCATATGTATTCAAGTGTCCTTTCATTCGGGAAGTGAAAAGCAGTACCCACTGAACTATGCACATAACATATTGCTCTTTGATATGCATGGTACATGTTCTTTGCAGCAGGCATATTACCACTCTGCACTACCTTAGATGAGTAAAACAGCCACTAGACAAAACATGCTCCCATCTCTCTCCAGCAGGTACATTGATCACCAAAGTTATCTTGGCACTTGTATTGTTGACCGAAACCTGCTGAATATACAAAGAACTTTGCAGTGTTTTTTTTTTAATCCTGCACTTGTACAAAACCGGTCCCCCCAAACTAAACTGGCCCTCTACCCTTCCAGTCACCCTGGGAAACGCCTACTCCTGCCCTTTCACTGCTCCAGTCCAGTCAGTACTCCTGCTCATGCTCGATCAACACTCCTGCTTCGTCAATTCCCCTGCCCCCTCCCTTCTCCTGGCCCCTATCTTCTCCTGGCCCGTCACTTCCACTGGCCTGTTCCCTTCTCCTGCCCTGTTCCCTTCTCCTGCCCTGTTCACCGCTCCTGCCCAGTTCACCGTTCCTGCCCAGTTCACCGCTCCTGCCCAGTTCACCGCTCCTGCCCAGTTCACCGCTCCTGCCCTGTTCACCGCTCCTGTCCTGTTCCCTGCTCCTGCCCCGATCACCGCTTCTGTCCTTTCACCGCTCCTGTCCTTTCACCGCTCCTGTCCTTTCACCGCTCCTGTCCTTTCACCGCTCCTGTCCTTTCACAGCTCCTGTCCTGTTCCCTGCTCCTGTCCTGTTCCCTGCTCCTGTCCTGTTCTCTCCTCCTGTCCTGTTCTCTCCTCCTGTCCTGTTCACTGCTCCTGCCCCGTTCACCGCTTCTGTCCTTTCACCGCTCCTGGTCCTTTCACCGCTCCTGGTCCTTTCACCGCTCCTGGTCCTTTCACCGCTCCTGTCCTTTCACCGCTCACGCCCGGTTACTGCTCTAGCTCATGCCCCATCACCTCCCCTGCCCCGTCACCTCCCCTGCCCCGTCACCTCTCCTGCCCCGTCACCTCTCCTGCCCCGTCACCTCTCCTGCCCCGTCACCTCTCCTGCCCCGTCACCTCCCCTGCCCGTCACCTCCCCTGCCCCGTCACCTCTCCTGCCCCGTCACCTCTCGTGCCCGTCACCTCCCCTGCCCGTCACTTCTCCCGTCACCTCCCCTGCCCCGTCACCTCTCCTGCCCCTCACCTCTCCTGCCCCGTCACCTCTCCTGCCCCGTCACCTCTCCTGCCCGTTACCTCCCCTGCCCCGTCACCTCCCCTGCCCCGTCACCTCCCCTGCCCCGTCACCTCTCCTGCCCCGTCACCTCTTCTGCCCTGTCAATTCTCCTGCCCCGACACCTCTCCTGCCCTAGTACCTCTCCTTTCCTGTCGCCTCTTCTGTCCGGTCACTGTGGTCACTGCTCCTGCCCAGTTCACTTCACTCCGTGTACAACATTGACAAAGGTGTCAAGTTCCCCACTGTACTCTGCTTGGGGAAAGCTCCTCTCTAATCACCAACTCCGATCTCAGGGGCACTTGATATGTTAAAGGCAGAGGGCGGGCGCATTGTCATTCTAAAGGGGCTAATCTGCCTCAATCGGAATGACAATGGCCTGCCCTCACTCTGTGCGAGCTCAGGGGGGGTGGGGCTGCTGCAGCCTCTGGAGTACAACAGAGAAGTGCGAGCAGCCCCTGGATGCGGAAAGAAAAAAGTTATCATTTTAAAGTTGGACTATTCTTGCGTCCCGGGACGCTTTTTTGAAAGCAAGAAGAAGGGGAACGGACTGAACAATTTTTAAGAAGTAGGGGCACGCCATGCCCTTCCGTCCCCGCCCACTTCTATCACTGGAAGTACTCCATTTTTGCTCAGCAGTGATATTCATACTGGCGTTTCGGCGATGGGGGCGGAGAGTGCTTGTGGTGGCCAGTGCCCGATATATAAATGTCATGTCACACCCTACCTTGTACCCTGCTACTCGTCACAGCGGCGGCTCCTCCACTATGGCAGAGGAGCGTCGCCCGCTCCTCGCCAGCAGCCAACAAATGAAAAAGAAAACCATCATCAACCTGTGTTTATTATTGTTTTATTTTTCTCCGTAGCGTTGCCTAGGGGGCAGGTCCACGAAGGTGACAGGCAGAGGGGGAGTTGCAGGTGAACGGTTTGTCAGAGCGCATGAAGGTTTGGCCGGCCGTCTCACACTGGCCAAACCCTCATGCGCACTGAAGCTGTCTCCAGCCCAGATTCATTGCTGGATTGGAGAGACCAGCAGGCACAGGCTCCCTGTGTCCCTGGAAGTGCAAATCATCAGCGCTCAGGCCTATCCTGACTCTGCTTTATTGCAGTGTCAGGACTGGCCCAGAGGATTCTGGGAGCCTGTGCATGCAGCGTGAAGAAGCCAGAAAGGAGCATCGCCGCATTGAACAGGTAAGCTATTTTACTAATATTATTATTTTTGTTCGTCCCATTCCCACTCTCTCCCTCCGCCTTACCACTTTGCCAAGAAACCGGCCGCTACTGCACTTGCAATAGTTACTGCTAGCAACTACAACCACTATTCTCTCAGACTGGCAACAGCAATGTGGACCCTATTTACATTTGACTAAGGGCCTGATTTAGATCTTGGCCGCAGCGTTACTCCTTCATAACTGTGACAGATATCACGTCCACCGAAATATACATTCCATTATATTCTGTGGGTTCTATATTTCAGCAGACGGGAAATAGGTCACTGTTGTGATGAAGTAACATCAAGTCCGACGAGATCTAAATCAGGCCCTAACACTGACCTTCTTAAGAAGATTTTCTTTTTCCCTGATGGGGTGTTTTGGATTTTTGTTAAAGTAAAATATTTTTCATGTTTAGTGCGTACTGTGAAAAAGAGTTGCTTTCGGTGTCTGTATGAATTTCAGTCGTTGGTGGCTATTTATAAGTTCAGGCCCGAAGACAGTGCACATTTCTCACAGTACCTGTCAGTGGGCCATAATGAGGTTCAGAATACATGCTCATCCAATCCTTGGGCTCTCTACAGTGCCCACAGAGCAATGGTCAGGTGTGGCAATTGTAATTCTGACTGCATGCAAAAGTGTGAGAATTGTGAGGAGGTACATAACTGTCAATATATTGACGGGTGAAAGATAAAGAAAATGCAGTGCTTATTGGTAAATGGTGGTGGTGAAGTCATGTTGATGCAAGAAATGACGTGCAGAAAAAGATCATACATATCTAACAAAGAGACTGCAGAAGGGAGTGATGTGTAGATGTGAACGGGGTGACTGAGACACTCTGAAGGCCTTAGACCTTTCTTAGACCATAGTTATATTCTCACAGTGGTCAAAGTAAGCGGGATCCGTAGGGCTCCATGTGCCCCTACTTAGTTAATTTAGTAGAATCTGTTCCCCATCTCTTTTATTTTGAGACTGTGTCCCAGGACGGCAGCAATAGCCACGCCCTATAGATAGGACTCGGCGTTCATGGCCTTTCGGGGATTGGCTGGGTGAGCAGCAAAAGAAAAGGACTCTGTCTTTTCCTCTTGCCCAGAGAAGACAAGGACAGTGTTCACTGGTTGTATGATGCAACCATGAAATCCCCAACCGCTCATGCCTAAACAACATGGTCTGAATAACGACCGCGTCTTAACCGCGCATTCTGTTTACACGCATGTCTTTAACACACATTTTCATGGTACAGGCCCCCCCCGCCCCACCGCCCTAAGGTACAAAACCTCCCCATCCCCGTCCTGCCCTGAGGTGCAAATACCCCTACTCCCTCCAACCCCCATGAAATGCCCTCCCCCTGCCCTGATGCCTCAAACCCTGTCCCTTGACCAGACCCTGCCCAGCCCTGACCCAGACCTAAAAACTGCCCGCCCTCCCCTAAGCCATAGAAACTACCGGACTACCCATTCCCCTCCCCTGAGGCCTAATACCCTAACCCCTAATTAAAAAAGCACCCCAACACTCCCCAGCCTAAAACTCCTCCGAGCCCCCAGCCCTGAAAACTACCTCTGACCCTCCAGGCCTGAAAAGTAGCCCCACTACCCATCCCTGAAAACTAGCCTCAAGCCCTTAAAACTACCTCCACCTCCCGAG
Organism: Lissotriton helveticus; assembly: GCF_964261635.1. Lineage (NCBI taxonomy): Eukaryota > Metazoa > Chordata > Amphibia > Caudata > Salamandridae > Lissotriton > Lissotriton helveticus. Next base: position 1,289,189,169 of record NC_136061.1, read on the forward strand.
CCCTGAAGGCTAGCTCGAACCTCTCCAGCCCAGAAAACTACCTCCAACTCAACCCCAGCCCACAAAACTACCCCTGACCCAACCCCCAGCCCACAAAAGTTCCCCAGCCCAGAAAACAACCCTGACCCCCAGCCTACAAACCTACCCCCACCACACCCCAACCCACAAAACTAACCTGACCCAAAAAGCTACTCCAACTCAGCCCGAGCCCACACCTACCATGACTCATCCCCTCCCACAACTACCCAGAACACAGCCCACAAACCATTACCAACCCACCCCTCAGCCCACAAAATTACCCCGACCCCCAAGCCCACAAAAGTACCCTGACCCAGCCCCTCTTACCTCACTGCTGATTTCTCTCTGCTTCCGTCCAAAGCAGCACGCAACCCACAAAAGATTACAGGCACAACCCCCAGCCTACAAAACAACCCGACTCACCCTATCCCACAAACGTACTCCGACTCCCCAAGCTCCGCCAACCTCACCTCTCCTTGCTTCCTTCTTCCGTCCATCTGTTCCGCAGCTAGACCGCGCATATGAGTCATATGCGTGGTTAAGGCATGCATGGTAGGGCTTGTGGAGTCAGAACACTTGTGGTTTAGACTGCGGTGTTCCGACTGTTTCCTGTGTTCACTTCTACTGCTCTGCCTTTGGCAGATTCCCCCCTCTCTTTCTTCCTCTTATTCCTCCTTTTTCTGTCTTGCTCCTCCTCACTTGCTAAAGACTGTAACTTCAAGAAACTCTTCTTAACCTCTCTTTCCTTTTGTTTATTTGTTCCCCCTGTGAAATGGATCCAAAAACAGATAAACACTTTTGCTGGAAATGTCTTTTTCTGACATTTTTTATTCCAAAGTGCAGCCTCGGAACAGAGAGAAATAAAAGGTTCAATACATGAAAAATAACTCAATAAAGCAAGACAGAGTGGTCACAAAGTGGCCAGATTGATTTTATTCAATAACACGCATTAGTGCCACTTTACAGAGTTTGCCAGTGAACCACTACTTTTGTTTTTTTGTCTTTCTTTGAACAGCATTTTTTTCCCCTGGGCGGGGAAGTACACAATTCCTAGAGGTACTGCAATACCTGGTTGATGGGTGAATTGGAAAACAAAATGTGTACTGCGCCCCTGTGTTCACGGATGTGGTCTTTTTAAACCATAATGCTTAGGTCTTGGGAAGGATATAAGCAATGGAACATTGAAACAGGTTCCTTCTGGGCCCTGCAGCCATGTCCTTAACTTTTCAGGCAAAAGCACTCGCTGATTTCTGAATGAGTGTAAAAGTGTTAAGGTAACCATGCTGGTTATTGTTCCTGCTGACATTTCACTTACTTTACCTAATCTTGCATTCCCTATATTTGCTTTTTCCAGGATGTTGTTACTTTATTTTTAGGCAGCCTAACACTCTAGTCTAGTGCATTATTTGAATTGAGTCGCATCCAAGTGTTTATACAGGGGCCCAATTGGGTTGTAGCTGAGCTGAAGACAGTGCGAGTATCTCTCAGTGGGGCAGTAACGTGTTCAATGTGGGAGAGGATGTGGCATTATGGCCAGAGATGCCGAGTTTGGAACTGGGGAACCAGGTTCAGCCTTCATGACAAGCCCACCAAAACCACTCCCCTAAGGCAGCAAGTTCCCATGCTGAACCTTAGAAGGCCCCACTAGACCTTAGAAGCCCTTAGTGTCTTAGCACCAGCAGGTGGGCCCTAGCCCCTAGCAGAGGCAAGTGTGGGTTAACCTTGAAGGCCTGTCCACCACACCAGCAGGTGGGCCCTAGCCCCTAGCAGAGGCAAGTGTGGGTTAACCTTGAAGGCCTGTCCACCACAATCTATACTGAAGTTCAACTCCAGTCTTGCGGGCAGGCCAAGGAAGCAGCACACCCTAGAGCAACAGCGACTCTGTCAATGAGGTCACAAGACCCTTGAGTGCTTCAGCAGTAGTAGCTGCAACCAGAGATTGGCAATGCAGGATTTGCACGCACACCAAACTGAGTTAGCAAACTTCACAGTCTCTCTGCTTCATGCAAAAGACCTTTTAACATGTGCTGCCTGCTTTGGGGCCACTGGAATTATGCCGCAATGGAGGACAACATTATGCAGCAGTGTTGACTAAATTATGCAGCAAAAAAAAGGCTGCAGCTTAATGCAGTATGTTTCCTGATACTTTATTTTGACATTTTTACACATGCTAACAGTCTCTGCAAAGATTTTGCCTTATTAGTACCAGTTTAACATACAAATGCAGCAGTGAGAAAGGTGTCCAGTCAACCTTTACAAAGGGCCCTCCACATTCCATCAACACGAGCCACATTTTTTAGTAACTTTTGATCCATTTGAGCAGCAAACAAATTATTATAAAAATTCATCAGATTATGCAGCCATAATTATATAGAAAACATTTGCAAACTAGGATATTTTGCCATTCATGATTGTACTGCTTTTGTGGAAAAAGGGAAGAGAAGTGCTGATGACAGAAACTCCATGGCTCAGAGACAAATGGATTGTGATTCCACTTCTAAGTGTATTTGGGACATTTTGTGATTGGAAATGTATCCCACTTTGTCAATGTATTTTAATGTCAATAACTCATATCAAACCTTAAAGAAACATGTGTATCCATTGGTTGAATTACATAAGCTAATACGCTGTAACTGGTCAGTGAAATGCCAAACAAATACTGAAAATTGGGATGCTTTGCCCTATCTGACCACACCTCTGACTCCACCCACTGACCCAATCCTTGAGTTATTCCCACCCTCTGATTCTCTGCCTCCAGTTCCCCTACTTTTTTTCTCCTCACTTCGACCACTGTATTCACAGTCCACTTAAATGTTAAAATAACACTCTCTCTATATATATATATATATATTCACTGAAAAAACCATAGGTTATAGACCATATATAGTTAGGAATTAGCATTTACAAAACCTTACTTTACTCACACAAAACCATTGAAATTCGCATATATAGTTAGTTGCACTAACTATATATCGCGCACCCGCAATCCACTGCTGATCATGTCACATATTACATCATTCATGACATGGTCAGTGACATCACTGATGACATCACTGATGACATCTCAAATGACATCACTGATGACATCACTGATGACAACATCCAGTGACTGTATGTTTCTGTAAAGTTAAAATATGTCTTACATATTGAAGAATGAGTGGATGTATAAGTGTCTGGATGAAGGATTTAGTAGGTGCATGACTGACTGTATGAGTGAGTGATTAAATGTGTCTCACTGAGTGCATGGGTTAGTGACTAAACTGTCTTAATTTGTGCATCATTATGTCTGTTGACCGTAGAACATTTCTATGGCAAAATGAAACCCCTCATTTTGTTCCTTTTCAAATTAAATGTATTAAGTGTTACCACTTTATTCCAATCAAGATGACTTCAGGTGTGCCATACTTTTGTCATAAGTATGACTGTTAGCGTTCTAGTTGTTCTTTAGAACACTCTGGGACATTCTGTCATTGGGCTATAGTTGGGCTACATCTGGCTGATATTTGGGCTACATTTGTTTTTTTTGTCTCTGGTGGCCATCTTTGGGCTACATTGGGCTACATTGGGCTACATTTGGGCTCTAACATATATATAGCCCAATGTAGCCCAATATATATTTTTCAAAGTTAATTTTCGTAAAAACCACTGGAGCATATATCTTGAGACATAGCAAAGGCACATCGGGCTACCAGTCCCTACAATTTTGCCAAGTTTTGTGGAAATCCATTCAGCCGTTCGAGCTAAAAGTGAGTCCAACCGCCCTATGGAAAACTCAATGTTAAAAACACGTTTTGGGACCCCCTTTTTTCTCGGCCCCCGCTTCACGAACCCCCCCCCCCCAAACTTTCAGGGGACGCTCAGAAACAAAATGTACAATTTTCCTGAAAATTTCAGCCAATTCCGTCCATCAACGCCAAAGTTATTCAACATAGAATTTTCAGAAATCCCTATTCAAAAAAATCCTAACTATATATACCTACTGGCTGCCAGTAGGTAATATATATATATATATATATATATATATATATATATATATATATATATATATATATATATATATATATATATATATATATATATATATATATATATATATATATATATATATATATATATATATATATATATATATATATATATATATATATATATATATATATATATATATATATATATAACATTTCTATGGCAAAATGAAACCCCTCATTTTGTTCCTTTTCAAATTAAATGTATTAAGTGTTACCACTTTATTCCAATCAAGATGACTTCAAGTGTGCCATACTTTTGTCATAAGTAAGACTGTTAGCGTTCTAGTTGTTCTTTAGAACACTTTGGGACATTCTGTCATTGGGCTATAGTTGGGCTACATCTGGCTGATACTTGGGCTACATTTGTTTTTTTTGTCTCTGGTGGCCATCTTTGGGCTACATTGGGCTACATTGGGCTACATTTGGGCTCTAACATATATATAGCCCAATGTAGCCCAATATATATTTTTCAAAGTTAATTTTCGTAAAAACCACTGGAGCATATATCTTGAGACATAGCAAAGGCACATCGGGCTACCAGTCCCTACAATTTTGCCAAGTTTTGTGGAAATCCATTCAGCCGTTCGAGCTAAAAGTGAATCCAACCGCCCTATGGAAAACTCAATGTTAAAAACACTTTTTGGGACCCCCCTTTTTTCTCAGCCCCCGCTTGACGAAACCCCTCCAAACTTTCAGGGGACGCTCAGAAACAAAAGGTGCCATTTTCCTGAAACTTTCAGCCAATTCCGTCCATCAACGCCAAAGTTATTCAACATAGAATTTTCAGAAATCCCTATTCAAAAAAATCCTAACTATATATACCTACTGGCGACTGCCAGTAGGTAATACACCACATATAAACATGTATGTATGTATGTATATATATATATATATATATATCCAAAGATCAGCGTTCTCTCTCCATAGGTTAGGGATCCCCCAAACTCCACAGAACAACGCAGACACGGTCCAAGTTCGTGCAAGTAATTTAATTAGTGCAAGCACATCGTATGACGTTTCGGCTCCGAGGAGCCTTGTTCACATGACAGTGTCCAATATAGTGAGCCGTTCTTTTAAAGGGACAGCTTCAGTTGTGAAAAGTGGGTCACATGCTTGTATTTAAAAATGGACATAGAAGAAATACATATTCCTTAGCTTTCCGGATGTTTATCCACACAAGCATGATTTACATTTTGATGGCACATTATTTTGAGGTATTTATCTTTTACAAAATCTCGTCAAAATCAGTGGTTAAATACCAAGTCAATCGAAGAAAATGATATATAACAGTTTAGTAGATGATTGTCAAATACAGCAAAACCTCCATATGTTGTTGTCTCGCCCTTTTAAAGTAGAGTATTTACATATTTACATATTTACATGAAGTTAATAAGTTCCCGCATTTAAAGTGCTTCTGCTAAAGTGCATATACAATATGTGCAAATTCTCGCAATTGTGCAAAAAAGTGCCACTATGAATATATTAAAATAATATTTTTCATAGCAATCTGTGCAAAATGTCGCAGGAACCCAGTCCCATGCATATGAAATATCTTTCTTTCTGGTGAGGTTTTCCCTCAAGGCCGCTAGTATGGTCAAAATTCATCATATGTGTACTCTTACAGTAATATAACATCATATCTCAATCGATTGTACAAAATTGCTTGATTGCCATCAATATCAACATAGTCCATGGTAAGGTGAAATAGTGTGAATTATACTATAACATGTTAAAACAAGCCAGTACTTATGAAATCAGTTTTCAGGGAGTAACGACCTATATACTAGATTGATACTGACTCGTAAACGAACATATGTAAAACCTATTTTTGTCTAATCAGCTGGCAGCCGCAACTATGGTATTTGGGGCTTTGTATCAACATGAAATTCATAGAGGTAAACTATCATCCTTTTAAATAAATTGAACCATCTTGTACCCCAGCCGGGATATGGTTATATTTTTAAAGGATGTAATAGTTATAAATCAGGTCCATATATCAGATATACTCCATAATCAATCAAATAGCTTTAAAGTAAACAAGTGTACATATCCTCAGTGATATTTAATCCTGTTGGGGCCTTGGTGTTTAGTAAGAGAATGTATCTCGTTTCAAGTTTCCTCAACCTAGATTCTCTGTCACCACCTCGTCTGTTAGTATTAATGCTATCTATTACAAAATACGTCAATGATTGGTTATTACTTTGATGCATTTCACGATAGTGGCGGGCTACCGGGTAAGTATTGTCCCCATTGGTTATTGCTCTTAAATGCTGTAGAATCCGTTGGTGTACAGGGAGCTTTGTGCTGCCAATATATATATATATATGTGTGTATATATATATATCTATATATATATCTATATCTATATCTATATATATATATATATATATATTCACTGAAAAAACCATAGGTTATAGACCATATATAGTTAGGAATTAGCATTTACAAAACCATGAAAATTCACTGAAAAAACCATAGATTATAGACCATATATAGTTAGGAATTAGCATTTAAAAAACCTTATTTTACTCACACAAAACCATTGAAATTCCATATATAGCTAGTTGCACTAACTATATATCGCGCACCCGCAATCCACTGCTGATGATGTCACATATTACATCATTCATGACATGGTCAGTGACATCACTGATGACATCACTGATGACATCTCAAATGACATCACTGATGACATCACTGATGACAACATCCAGTGACTGTATGTTTCTGTAAAGTTAAAATATGTCTTACATATTGAAGAATGAGTGGATGTATAAGTGTCTGGATGAAGGATTTAGTAGGTGCATGACTGACTGTATAAGTGAGTGATTAAATGTGTCTCACTGAGTGCATGGGTTAGTGACTAAACTGTTTTAAATTGTGCATCATTGTGTCTGTTGTTTTGTAATCTGATGCATGCATGTGTTGATCATTAGCTATATGACTAACTATATGGGTTATTGATCAGTTGGCCAAGTATTTGTATGGGAGACTGAGTGTGTGTGTGGGTGTGTGGGAGGTGTATGACTCTGTGCATAGATGTGTGAGCAGTTGATTCACTAGATGTATGGGTTCAAAAGTGCATGTGGAAACAGCTGTATGGGCGGTTGACTGTGTGCATGAGTGCATTGGTGAGTGAATGGATATCTCAGTGCTACATGTCAAAGTAAGTAGATATGTAAAACACAGTACATGTGATAGTTGACATATATAAATAACTGTGCATAAGAGCCAGTGAATGTGTGAGTGGCTGTATGGATTATTGTGAACTTGTATCAGGGATTGTATAACAGAGTAAATATGTGTTATTATATGTTTCAATAAGTAAGGTGTGTATAACTATATAGTTGAAGAAATGGAGGTGTGATTGATTCTTTGCAAGACTGACTAGGTGTGTGAGTAACTTCATGGATGAGTGACAGTCTGTGAGTGTCTGTTTACACTGAGTGTATCTAAGGTTATATTAGAGTCTGAAGAGGTTCATCGTATCATCACATGAATGATGTCATCAGTGATGTCATCAGTGATGTCATTTGAGATGTCATCAGTGATGTCACTGACCATGTCATGAATGATGTAATATGTGACATCATCAGCAGTGGATTGCGGGTGCGCGATATATAGTTAGTGCAACTAACTATATATGGAATTTCAATGGTTTTGTGTGAGTAAAATAAGGTTTTTTAAATGCTAATTCCGAACTATATATGGTCTATAACCTATGGTTTTTTCAGTGAATTTTCATGGTTTTGTAAATGCTAATTCCTAACTATATATGGTCTATAACCTATGGTTTTTTCAGTGAATTTCATAGGTTTTTTAATAGCAAATCTTTATAAAAATAATACATTTTAAATCGAATTTTATATTTTATAGTTCTGTAATTTTTTTTTTTTATTCTTTTTGGTGCGCTCCCGGGGCGCGGACAGGTGAACGCAAGGGTAAGCACAATCTTGCGGCGCGCCCCGGGGCGCGTACTGATGAGCGTACCGAGAGCGCTATTGCCGCGAACGAAAACAACATCGTGACGTATCGCGTAGCCGCCACGCCTTGCGTCATAAGACACGTATCGCGTAGCCGCGAGATGCGTCTTATGACGCACCGTGTAAGCGCACCCGGAAGCGCATACAATCGCGCAACGTAAGCGCCCCGATGCGCTTACAATACACGTCCCGGGACGCGCCCCGGGGCGCGTAGCGTAAGCACGTCAAACCATGTGACTTTAAAATAACACTTTTCATTGGTTCAGAACTTTTTTTTTCCAAATTGTGTGAAACCCACCCATTTCTCTCACTATTGCTTTGTACTTGGAGAGAGCAAGAGCTGTTCTGTGTACTGTGTTTATCTCCTACTTTTCTGATCTACAGCAATGGCTGCAAGAGAGTCATCCAGCAGTGATTCAGAGGGATTTTTAGATGAGGACCCTCCTCAGCAGAAGAAAAAAACCCATTTCATCTGGAAATTTTATGACATCCCTGAAGGACAAAAAAAAGTCAACGCTCCCAAAGTAACCTGCAAAATATGTGGGAGTAGTTTATCCAGAGGCAATCCTCTGAAAAAATATAGTTTTGGAAATGCTAATTTAATCAGGCATGTGAAAAGAAGACACCCTAACAACTTTGCCAGGGAGAGTGTCAGAGAGCTGGCACGGAATGTACCCACAGATGGCGGCAGCACCTCCACTGGTGGAGCAACACCTTCGGGACCACCCCGTGGAAGAATGGTCCCTAACATTCAGCCGGTGTTTGCAGGCATCAAATTTCTCTGCACGGAGTGTGACGAACTGCTCTGCTATGGGGAGCAGAGTGTTGAACTAATTGCCCTAAAGAAACAGCAACACCGCTGCTCTGCCAGTTCCTAAATTTTCACATTTTTTTGCTCCTGTTGAGCAGTTTTGGAATCCCTGTTTTTGTTTTTCCATTGACAAAAATCCAAAAAAAATATAAAATTGTTTAAAAAAGTCTAAAAAAATATAAAACAACAAAAACAAAAAAAATAAAATATATAAAACAACAAAATCAAAAAAAAGTTCTTTTCAGAACTACCTCCAATTTATAAAAAAATGCTTTTAAAAAAAAAAAAAAAAGTCTGTCATTTTTTATCTCTTGGTACGCTCCCCAGTAAGCTCCCCGGTGCGCGTACCGGGCGCTCCCCCCCCCCGCGAAAATCGAATTATTTTATTTTATTTTTTTACCCGCGGGAGCCTTTTATGGCCCCCACATCAAAACTAGGGGGTCAGGGGGGTGTACCCTGCCCCCTTTTGCTCATTTCCCCCCTTTGATTTTTGCCACCTCTTGTGTCTCAATCCTACCGAGACACAAGATGGCGGCCGCTGCGGACTGTTTCGAATGTTTACAGACACCCGAGAACCAATCAGCTTGCCGTGCGCAAGTCGCGTGGCGCGCCCGAAGCGCTCCCCGGTACGCGTACCGGGCGCGGCTCTAGATATATATCTTTTTTTAAACCTAATTTACTCAAAATTCACAGGACCACATATCTTGAGACCTAGCAAAGGCACATCGGGCAAACAATATCTACAATTTTGCCAAGTTTCGTGGAAATCCATTCAGCCGTTCGAGCTAAAAGTGAGGCCAACCGCCCTATGGAAAATTGCATGGCAAAAACATGTTTTGGGACCCCCCTTTTTTCTCGGCCCCCCCTTGACGACCCCCCCTAAATTTTCAGGGGCTGCTCACAAACAAAATGTTCAATTTTCCTGAAAATTTCAGCCAATTCCGTCCACAAACGCCAAAGTTATTAGACATAGAATTTTCAAAAATCCCATAGAGAAAAAATCCTAACTATATATACCTACTGGCGACCGCCAGTAGGTAATATATATATATATATATATATATATATATATATATATATATATATATATATATATATATATATATATATATATATATATATATATATATATATATATATATATATATATATATATCTTTTAGAATAACTCCAATGTCAACATGTTCTTGTTCTTGCATCATAATTGTAAATCATTTTGAACTAGTGTCTATACCTGGTTGGTTTGCCGAGATTTATATATAAATACACTTTTTATCTCCATAACCACTTGAAGACCAAAATTATTTTCTGTCTAGCCATAAAAATGTGTGCATACATATTTCATGACTTCCTAATTCTTATGCCATTGTCTACTCCATTTATTTCACTTGTGTGTCATATTGGTTTCATTCACCACACATTTCTTTTTTTAACTTAGATATCACTTCTTACATATACGTGCCATTTACTCCAGCTTCACATCTATTACTTTCATTACTGTCAGATCCACCAGACTGCTGCCTCACACTTCCATCTGTTTTATCTTTATTGTCGTACCTTTCATCTTCTTCTCGGATTGCCTTCTCCCCAGCCTTTCCTCTCCAGACTCCCCAGAATTCCCCAACCTTATTTTAACATTAAGCTTTCTTAATTTGCATACTTCTCAGAACCCCTGCAACTTCATGAGCTTCCTTTGTTATTCAATGTATTTGTAATTTGTTTTTTCTTTTTACCCACTCCATTTATTTTTCCTCAATATCCCATGATATGTCTTTACACACCTCCCACCTTTGCTCATGTCATCAACTTTTACTCTCAGTCTTTTCACCTTCTTTACTACCAATAATATTTTTCTTGCCCTTTATCACAGAAAATTAATTTTTCTTGATATTTCTCTTTTACCTTTCTCCTTACATTTGGCAAAAAGCTCAAGACGTATCTCACATCCCTCATCTGCACAAATTATTATATTGAAAAGGTCACATTATTGCGAATATCGCTTTGAATGTGTCTTTTCTAGGTGGAGCTTTATTGCACCACATTCCGTAATATGTTGGACTTTTTCGATAAGGCTCTAGTAAAATGTGAGACTCAGTAAACAACTTGCTCATGTGCACAAAGAGCAAGGACTTGTAAGTTGAGACTCATACATGGAAACATTTCAGTGACCACTGCATGCCTAGCCAGCGAAACGTATCACTCTCTCTAAAAGAAGTCAGGCCTTTAGCAAATATGGAGATTTCCTGACAGGCAATTGCTCCTGAAAAGCTGACAGTGCTAGAGTTTTACAGTTTCTCAAACATTTTGGAAATTTCCACACTGGCCTGTGTGCCTCTGAAACACCTCACACTAGACAAATAAAGCTTATCTGATTACTATATTTTCAGAAAAAGTCTTGAAGACACTGGACTGATAATAAGTCTCTACTTGAATGCTGAAAAATGGAGGACTGCCTCCTTTTTAGGTCAAAGTTTGGGTTGCTAATGACATCTTGGGGACATTCAGAAAGCTTCCTTGGGAATGCATTCCACCCATTGCTGACCATTAGCTTTGTCGTTTGAAACTCACATTTGCTTGTTTTCTATTTGCTGGCTCTATTTGTTTTAGGCTGTCCAGTTTGATTTTGTCCCTTCCGTTTCCCAACCCTATTTGTTGTATCCTTCCACCAGAGTGCAACTCCTGTAAACAGGCCTTTAAATCTCGTTCCTTTCTTGTCACTGCATTCAAAGGCAGAGGTCAAATGCCAGGCTCTGTCTTACAGGGAGCTTGGCGTTTACTTTTATTTCTCTGACTACAAAGTGAGAGGATTTATGTGACAATCATTCTGGCTAGTAGGGGGGGCTTAAGGAAGACTCTATGTTGTTATTTATTTTTACTAGCAGACAGCTAAATTTATATATATGTAAATGAACTCTGCAGATATTTCAGAACATATCAGAATCAGAAAAACACAAATGAAGCAATTGTTTTAGTAATTCTGAAGTATGGTGGAAACAAATATTAGAAAATGATCAAAGCAAATCAAAACTCTAGGTGATGCCATTTTCACATATAATGTTTGCGCACTGTATACGTTTATCAGTAAAACTGTATGCATGTGCAATGTAATGGTCATTTTAATTGATGATGTGTTGTCTGTATTGACAGTTAGCTACCACACCATGCCTCCTTCACTTTACCCCACTCCACTCTACTCTGCTCCACCACACACCACTGCCATCTACTCTGCACCACTCCACACTATGCCACTATGCTTCACTGAACTCTTCGCCACTTCACTCTACATTACTCCACTCAACGCCGCTCCTCTCTATGCCACTCTGTTCTGCAACACTGCACTCTAAGCCACTGTTATACCACTCTAATCTGCTCTGCACTCTATGCCACTCTACTCTATGCCACAGTACTATACTGCCCTCCACTCTGAAACAATCTACTCTATGCTACTGCACTCAGTGCCACTCCACTCAGCACCACTACACACTACTCTGTGCTGCTCCGCTCTACGCCAATGCAATTTACACCACATTACACAAAACCAATGCATTCTATGCTCCTACACTCTATGTCAATCTACTGTGCACCACTACACTCAACGCCACTATACTCTACAACATTCTATGTCACTGCGCTTTACCCCACTCCTCTCTATGCCATTGTACTTTACATCACTGTACTCTACGCCACTCCAATCTACTCTGCAACACTCTACTCCATGCCACTACTCTCTCTGACACTCGGTGTCACGACACAATAGTCCACTGCACCACTCTACTCCATGCCCATGCGCTCTCCCCCACACTACTCTGTGCCACTTCACTTCACTCTACTCTGCAACACTGCACTCTATGCTACTGCACTCTACACCAATGCACTCTGTGCTAATGCACTTTATGCCAATCCACTCTATGCCACTCTAATCTACTCTGCACTATACACACCTGCACTCTACCATGCATCACTCTACTCTAATCTGAAACAATCTACTCTATGCCTCTTCACTCAACACCACTCTATTTAGCAGCACTCCACTCTACTTTGTGCCACTACACTCTACTCTGTGCCACTGCACTCTACTCTGCATCACTGCACTCTACACCAATGCACTCTACAACACTTTACTCAGAACCAATGATCTCTACACCAATGCACTCTACACAAATCTACTCTGCACTATTACACTCTATGCCACTATACTCTACTCTGCAACACGGGAAACATCCTTTACAACGCAACTTTTACCACGCAGTGCCTTTACGACGCAACTTTTACAACGCAAACCATTACAACGCATTGCGCTGGGGGGCGCTCTAGGATAGGGAATACGTTTAATTTACTATCCAACACCTTCCCTAGTGTCCAGGGGGACTGGAGTTGGAATAGTAAATTAAACTATTCACTATCCAGCACCCCAAAGCGCTATGCGTTGTAAAGGTTTTCGTTGTAAAATCCGCATTGATTAGGCATGCGATGTAAAAGCATGCGTTGTAATGTCATACATCCCTGCAACACTTTACACCACTGCACCCTAAGCCATTGTACTCTATGTCACTGCACGCAGTACACTCTATGCCACTCTATTATACACTACTATATTCTATGACAGTCTACTCTGCAATACTGCACTCTCTGACAGTGAACTCTATGCCACTCTACTATACACCACTGCACTCTATGCCACTGCACTCTACTCTGCACCACTCTACTCTACCCTACTTGACTCTACACAACTCATTCCAATTCACTCTACTGCACTAAATTCTGCTCCACTATGCTGTGCTCCACAACACTCTGCAACACTCTGCTCTATACCACTACACTCTATTATGCACTACTTCACTCTAATCTGCACCACTCCACTCTACACCTCTTCTATGCCACCCTACTCTGAAACACTGCACTCTCTGCTACTTAACCCTAGAACACTCTTCTGTGCACCTATTCACACTATTCCACTGCACTCTACTCTGCACTACTCTACTCTATGCCACTCTAATGCAAGCTATGCCTTTCCACTGCACTTTATGCCATTCCACTCCACTCTATGCCACTGTGCTCTACGCTAATCCTCTCTAAACCATTCTAATCTACTCTGGACCGCTGCACTCTATGAACCTGCACTTTATGCCACTGCATTCTATGCTAAAACAATCTACTATACTTCACTGCACTCTACGCCACTCTATGCCATTCCACTCTATGCCACTGAAATCTACCCTGCATCACCCCACTCCACATTATTCTATTCTACAATTCTGCAATCAATGCCAATGCACTTTTCATCATTTTACTCAAAGCCAATACATTCTGTATCACAGCACTCTACCCCAATCTACTCTGTACCACTGCACTCTACGCCACTATACTCTACCCTGCAACACTCTATGCCACTCTACTCTACACCACTGCACTCTACACCATTCTACTCCGCTCTGTGCCACTCCACTCTATGCCCCTGCAGTCTACGCTACTCCACTCTACTTTGCATTACTCTACTCTACTCCACTGCACTCTACGCCACTACTCGATGCCACTGCACTCTACCTGGCACCACTCCACTCTACCCTGCACCATTCCACTCTACGCCACTTCACTCTATGCCACTACACTCTACACCACTCTTCTTCACTCTGCGCGACTTCACTCTAGTGCACGCCACTGCACTCTATGCTGTGCTACTCCACTCTACACTACCCTATTCTATTCCACTGCACTCTACTTCACTCTACTACTTGCATCACTGCACTCTACACCACTACTCTGCAACACTATGCCCCTGCATGCTATGCCACTGCTCTCTGCACCATTCTGCTTTGCACTTCTATACTCTACACCACTGCGCTCTACAACACTGCACTCTATGCCACTCTACTCTGCAAGACTGCACTCTCCGCCACAGAGCTAAACACCAGTCTACTCTTCACCACTGCACTGTACCCCACTGCATACGGCACAATTCTACACCATTGTGCTCTATGTCACTGCACTCTGTGCCACTCTATTCTACTCTGTACCACTGTACTCTATGCCACTGCTCTCTGCACTACTCTACTTTGCATCTCTCTATTCTGCACCATGATACTCTATTCACTGCACTCTACTCTGCACCACTAAGCCAATCTACTGCAGTATATGTCACTACACTCTGCATTGCTCCTCTCTACTCTAATCTATTATGTACCACTCTACACCTCTGCACTCTATGCCACTTTACACTACATCTCTGCATTTTGCCCTGCACAACTCCACTCTACTGTGCGCCACTTCATGCCACTTCACTCTGCTCTGAAACCATCCACTCTATCCCACTGCACTCTATGTCACTGCACTCCACGCCACTGCAATCTATGCCGCTGCAAACTACTCTGCACCACTCTACTCTAAACCCCTCTACTCTATGTCACTTGACTCTACAACACATTACTCAAAAAACAATGCACACTACATCACTGCATTGCATGTCAATCTATTCTGCGCCACTCAACTTTAAGCCACTTCATTCTAGACTGCTCTGCGCACCTCTATGACACTCCACTTTATGATACTCCAATCAATGACGCTCTACTCCATTACACTCCACTCTGTGCTATTACTCCACTCTACAACACTCTACTCCATTCTATGCCACTTTACAACCCTACTTCACTCTACAACGCTCTATGCAACTCTCTCTATGCCACTCCAAACCACTTTACTCCACTCTATTCTATGACAAACTACTCCACTCTACACCACTCCACAGCATTCCACTCTAGGACACTCTATGCCACTCCACTCTATAGCACTCTACTTCTACACCTTTCGAGCCTCCTATGTTGGTTTCCACCTCCTATGCCCGTACACTGCAGGAGCAATGTATGACCCGATCCACTACCCCTACCCATGTGCCACTCACTGGCTGATAAACAATGAGTAAACCAATGAGCAAAGGGGAGTGGGCGGGAAAAAAAGGAACAAAGGGAAAGGACAAGGATGATTGCTTCCACCCGAGTAGTAAAGGCCAGGGGATTCTTTGTCTCCACAGCTCTGCACCAGTTTAGAATGCAGGGTGCTCGTTATGAAGACATCCAATGGGTGCACACGCTATCCAGAGGAGGGGGCCGATTCAATGCAGGGAAATCCTGAAGCAATCCTCTCGTAGGAACAAAAACCCGCAATAAGGGGGAAAAAGTCAAATAAGCGACATAAAAAAAACCCTTAGTATTAGTTTGGGATCCAAAATACTCTGAAAGGTAAAGAACGGGGCCACAACAAACAGTAGATGCTCTCAGCGCATTTTCCGTGCCGTGCAAACCAGGAAGCACCGGAAAACGCCCAAACCTGCACAACAAAGCCGATAGGTTCCAAAACAACGCGGAAGTCCAATGCGTCTCAATCCGGGATATCACACTGTAATCTATATTCCGCTGTCACCCAACCCACAAAGTCTCTGTGTATAAAGAAAGGGAGCTGGAGCCCCAGCGCCCTAGTCAGGCTGAGTACTAGACCCCACGGAATAGCGCCGGATAACACCGCAGGTAACGAAGTGAAGGGAAGGGGAAGGACCACACGGAGGAAACAGGGGAACTCAGGAAAAGCCAAGAAGTCCAAGAGACCTGCTCACGAGCCCGTGAGCAGCAGAAGGAAAAATCTAGAAACCAACCAAGGAACAGGACCTGAAACCAACATGGATAGATACCAAGCACTGAGGAAAGGGCAGACCAGGCTTAAGTCTGCACGGGCAAGTCATGTGATATCAGGAACATGGTCATGGAAAGAGGACTAGCCCCAAAACCTAACATCCTACACCACTCCTCTTTATGTTATTCCACTGTACGTCAATCTACTCCACTTTACGCCACTCTACTCTATGATACTCCAGTCAACGCAACATTCTCTACACCGCTCCACTCTGCTCAACACCACTCCATGACATTCTATGCTACTCCACTCTACAACACTCTGCTCCACTCTGACACTCTACTCCAGTCAACTCTACTCCACTCTGTGCCTTTCCACCTTACGACACTCTACTCATCCACGACACTCCACAACACTCAACACCACTCCACGCCACTCCATGACATTCCACTTCACTCCACGCCACTCAACTTAACTCTGCCACACTTTTGTGCCACTCCACGATATTTCATAATACTCCACTCTAGTCTGCTTTATGACACCCAACTCCACGCCACACTCCTTTACCCCACTAACTTTTAGCCTTGCCGAACAGCTGTCATGCTGGTGTACAACATGGCTAAAACATATTGGCAGAGCATAGGCGAGACCTATTGGATTTGCAAACGATTGTTTCACACTCCTGCTTTACCTGTCCAGATGTCAATTACGAAGCATGTCAGGGGATTCCACTGGTCGCACAACAAACAGGATGGAAGTCAGTCCTGATGCCTTCTTTGCTCCATGGGTCCCGCTGTGCTCCTACCGCTAATCCACTGCCTGTGCACATAAGGCTGGGTGGAGGAGATGTTGGATCCACCTGAGAATCAAGGACACTGGTAGTATTGCCCCCTATTTACCAGGGAAACAACGTTATCCCTATGGCTGTACCCCCCTGTTTTGTGAGCAAACATTGCCAGTGAAAAATCTGTCACGACTAAGGGAATCTCCACAAGCCAGTAATAGTTTGTGCCCCCTGGCACAGGAACCCCTGGAATCTCCTATGCCCTGCTGCACATGCACAGTGTTTCTAAATGCATGTGTTTAACCATGTGTATGGTAGAAACAATCAGTGCAGGTGTCCAATATTATTCTTAGGAGGCTCCCACCCACTTCCCCCCACTGTCACTATTCGTTTCCATCACTGGCAAACGCAAGGCACCTGCCAGTTCAGTTTCCCAGAAGGGGAGTTTGGTGGGGGATTTTCCTCCCTAAAAAATATTTCCCTTGGCACGTTCCATATTTTAAAACCAATGCTATACCTTCAGATACATTTTAATAGAATGGCCTTTGCCATTTGCATATATCTAACCATCGCTCTGCGCGATCTGCAGAGAAGCCAAGGATTAGATGGGCATGTGGTAAGAACTCCATTAAGACAAAATGACTCACTGTCAGAAACTGGCTTTTACTTTAGCCAATCCATTTCCTGAACTCACTCCAGCATTTTGCTTTCGTGCTTGTATGCAAAGAAAACTGTAGAAAAGTATCGCCTTGGAAATGAAAACATGCCAGAAAATAGTGACACTGTACCACTCACCATGAGGTAAAACGTGTGAAATCTAACAGAGAATGCATCACTGACTTGGAGAACCCTCAAGGGCCCTTACAAGCCTTTTGTTGAGAAAGAAACCATTGTGTTTGCTTGGAAAGTTAAGGGCTTGACAGACTGGGCTCAATAGGGGGCTGTTTTAAAGTCTGACTTTAAATACTACCAGTACTGAGCACACATGACTCACCCACATCCACAATTACATATGGTCTCTCCATCATGCAGGGCAGCACAAAAACCTCAGAATGTATTTTATCACTTTTATTTTTTTTTGAGAATACCAATAAATTATAGTCATTAACTTATTACTAAAGCGTGAAAGTCAAACTCCTTGTTAATAGAACCTTAGTACGTTGTAGCTATTGCAAGAACGCTTTGCTTGCTGCTCGGTATAATGCCTTTACAGAGAGAAGTGACTCATCTAATCCTCACAAAGTATACTTGATGTGATGTGTAACCCTTTGATAAGTGGGCCCAGGCCTTTTGTGTGTAATTACTACATCTTGAAATAACAGTATGCTGACAACCAATATATGCAGATAAACAGAGGGTGACACCTACTTATTACTATTATTGAGGGAGAGGGAAAAAGCTCATGACCCACTAAAGTCTATTTCCTTTAGTGAGTCACACACGCACACACTTTTTGAAATAAACAGACTCTGAAAGAGTTCTTAATTAAAAAGGCATAGGTCAGTAGAGGAGGAGGAGGGGAAAAAACACTAGTAATACATGATTATACTTATAATGTTAGCTCATGTATTTAATAGTAAAGGCCTGATTGCCTTTCAGTGAATAAGATATATGTTTTGAGTATTTTACTGACACTAAATGAATGGACATGAGAAGGATGAATGCCGAACTCGGATGCACCACCATTTTTACCTTTCAGTCGCGGGTTACATACTGATCTCAGTAACAGAGTTTTCATCTGCTGAGTTGAAGCAGTGCTTTAAAAGGGCCGGTACTCCCCGGTACTCTTGAGTACCGGAACTTCTCCTTGTTTCAAGAGAGTAACAGCACTCCTAGAGGCAAGTTGGGGTCGGGCACTGGGTACGTGCAGGGCAGGCGCTGCTGAATACGACATTTTCAGAGGGGGTGTGTGTGTATGTGAGGGGCTCTGGCAGGGGAAACCACCTTTACAACGCAACTTTTACAACGCACTACCATTACAACAAAACTTTTACAACGCAATATCCATTACATCGCATGCCATTACAACGCAACCATTACAACGCATGACACTACAACACATACCACTACAACGCATGTCATTACAACGCAGTCATTACAACGCATACCATTACAACGCATAACATTACCATCGAACACTTACCCTACTGTTGCACCCCCTGGAGTTAGAATAGTAATTTTTACCCCGACACTATCCAATAATTACCAAACATGCAATGTAATATTATGCGTTGTAATGGTATGCGTTGTAAAGGTAGTATGCGTTGTAATGGAATGCGTTGTAAAGGTAGTTTTAAAAAATTTGTTGTAATGGCATGCGTTGTAATGGAATGCGTTGTAATGGAGGTTGCGTTGTAAAAAATGCATTGTAAAGGTATGCGTTGTAAAAGTATGCGTTGTAACGTCATACATCCCTCTGGCAGTCAACAGTGAGTGTATTCCAGCGCTACTTTGCTGCTGCAGCCTTACACTCTAACTGACAACCAGGGCTGGAGTCGGGGTACCACGCGGGTGAACGGCGTCCCCCCACTTATTTTACCAGGTGGACGCCATCCCCCCTGCCAAACAGCTGGACTTCACTCTTTGGCCTCTCTGGGGCGAGAAGCTCTGCACCTTTCGTGACATCACTTTCTGTCGTGACGTCACTTCTGGTGACAGCGTCCCCCACTTCTTTTTTTACGACTTGTGTGTGCCCTGCTGACAACTCCACATGAATGAGGAGATGCCTCCTGGAGGCTAGAGCTCCAGGCATTGGAACTGTTGCGCTGTCACAGTGTAAGTCTGCAGTCTCGCCACTGACTTTCAGAGCGCCTAATGTCTTTCGGCCAAGTTCGGTTCATGTGTGCAGATGAAACTTTTTTGCAGTTATATATAGAGCGCACTTGACACCAGGACATTAAAACGATTTAAACGAGAAACTTAAGTTTTACATGAAACCACAAATTATTTCGGGCCTAATGTACGAAAGGGCTTTTCCCATTCTGTGTTTATGGGAAAGTGGGTTTATACGTGGACCTCTGTTTTTATGGGTTGGAGAGGTGAAACGTTCGCTCAACATCCTGTGATTCTGGGCAAATCACTTAATATTCCTGTGCCATATAAACAAAAAAAGTAGGCTTTCATGTAAAACTTCTGCTTCTCTGGTAACAAGCTTTAATGACCTCTGGTCAAATTCGCAATATATAAAACTGCAAAAAAGACCAATTGCGACCTGCTCATATGAGCCGAACTTGGCTGAAGGACACTAGGGCGCTTGGCATTGAATAAGAAAATGCGATATTGTTAAATGCCGGCCTCGAACTGCTCTCCCCTTACACGCCCCCTACCAGAGCCTCGGGACGCACCGCAGTCAATTTGGTAAATAGCGGCACTTCTCTTTTTCCATGTAAAGTAGTGTACTGTCCTGTACTGAGTACTGGAAATATTCTTTTTTTTAATGAAAGTACCGGCACTTCTTAAGAGAAATGTAATACTTTTAATTGAAGAGTACCGGCACTTCTCAGGAACTCTAGTACAGAGTACCTGCACTTTTCTTTTTCCATTTCAAGCACTGGTTTAAAGCAGTGGTTTGAAGTGTTACCTTCCAGGGGTATTCACTCTATGATCTACGTTGCGAAATATCAGGTTTGCTAGCAGTGCACACTCCGGAAACTCAGCAATTGCTTATGCGCCGAATTATTCTAAAAAAGAACGCAAAGCCTATAACATGCTTACAGTCTGCACTAAAATATTGTAGCCAGCCTCCCCGATTGTAAGAGAACGAATTTTCCTTTTCTATCCAATGCTGCCCCCCGGCGGCCATGCATGCACTTGCTTTATTTACAGCAATCAACATTTCGTGTTAACTTACCTGTCATATTTCTAGAAGCATTCCCTGAGCTTATGATTCCACACAGTAAAGACCCGCACCCGGCACTTCTTTATAATTGAGAAAGAAATATCACATTTCTCCTTAATCTATTCATGTTTAATAGTTGCGAGAGAAATGTGGCCTTGGTGGGGAGGGGGGGGGGGGGGGGGGGTAATCATTTTATTAAAATGTTAGCCTAGCAGCTACAGTGTTGTCTGTGGAAACCGACGACCGGGGTTCTTACACGACTTTCGATGGTTACTTCTCATTTTTAAGAGGAGGGTAAGGGGGTACCACTTTATCTTGCCGCACCTTAGTTCCATTCGTTGCGAAAATTGGAAGCAGCCAAGAAACAACCTGCCCCCAGCAGAATGTGTTATTTGAGCCCGCATGGGCACACAGCTCTGTCATAGCTCGAACACGCTACCACCGCCCGCAGACCACTCACAAAGCCTGGCAGCAGCGGAAGCCAGGCATGGCTTCACTCACACTGTAAGGCAGACCTCTTCACACGTGTTTTGCTTTGAGCCCCCTAAACGAGATGCTGTGAAGTCGGGCCCCCTTCCAAAACTTTGTGAGTCAGATTGGGGGAGCGGTAGAGACAGGGCTGAGCACAGGGGGCAAGACTTATGAGATAATGTCAGTGGTACTTTTTCTGTAGCTCATGGTCCAAACTGAATGTGAAACTTATAAAACTGCAAATACATGGAACACAACCAGTAATTGACCCCAAAATACTGTTCCCCATAATTGGAGTTGTGTGAGCCCCTCGCACTCCTGAGCCCCAATGCAACTGCTCCTGCTCCACCAATGATAACCGAGGGCCTGAGAAGCAGCCTAGCACCTCTGCCGCTTTCACCTCTCCCCCACTGCCTACCTTGCAACAGCCTCTCTGTCCCTTTCAGAAAAAAAAGCTCCCACATGATATCCCTCTTTTTTTCTGAAAGGGTGAACTAATGCTACATATGAAAATCTGTCCCCCCATGACCCCTTTTTAAAGTGAAAGCCTTAACTGTGATGCTGTGTGCCCATCAGAACCCTGGACTGCAGCACCTACTTCTCTCATGATAGCTTCTGCCATGCAAAGTGGGTTATCTCCTCTGCCATTTGTTAAAAACAGTGCTCCCATCATGCCACATGTGGAGGAGTGTGGCTCAATGGTTAGAGCGGCAGACCCTGATGCAGAGTTCTGGCCAGGGACCAGGGTTCGATTCCCGCCTCGGCGGGGTCTCGGGCTTAATTTCCTCGGACCTGTTAGTTCTCGTCTCGGTGCCTATTCCAATCACGGGCCCCACGCTGCAACTCTGGGCAATAGCTTGCTTAGCCTCCACACTGGCCCCAACAGTGCTAAGGATGCCTGGCTTCACCCTGGGGGTGCCCAGGAGTGGACACTTCACAGGGAAAGCCAGGAGGGGTTCCACAGCGGTATGAGTATCAGCGCCAGGAAGCCGCATAGGCGACGCCGCAAGGTGACCGTCTGGTGACAGTGCGCTCTATAAGTACCATGACATTTACATTTTACATTTCACATCCCCCTCCGTGCCATCTCTCTGAGGCCAAACTAAGGTGCCTCCTCTGCTTCAGTTTTCCCCTCCCTTGAGCCATTGCTCCGAGGCTGAAAGCAACACAAGCCAAGAAGGGTGGTAAAACTGACATGATTGGTGTTTACTTGGCTCATCATGACCATGGGGCCCTGGTGCCACTCTACCTGCAGCACCAATGATACTTTCTGCCCTCAAGTGTTAAAAAAACCCATCAAGGGTGACCCGGGCTCTAATGCCAGCAAGGACTATGGCCCTCACAGCACCCCTTTCATAGTAAGGAAGTCATAATTGTGGGACAGTGGTCACTTACACCCTTGCCTCAGTACTAGTTACACTAATAATTGTGATGTGTCTTTTTTAATGTTTAAAACCCCCTATATACCACACCAATCCGAGGTGACATCTCCCTGAGGAAGTTGTCTGTTCACTTGTAAATGAAAAAATGAGCCCACACACAGTGCCCCCTATTCTGGGACATATCTTTGAAACTACCCTTGGATCTTGTTCCTTTGGTGTTGCTACTCTCCCATTACTAATTCATAATGACTGATACATTCACAGTGCTTTCTGTCAGGGGCTGGGACTTCAAAGCACTATAAATACATAAGTCAATATTCCAAACTGCAACAACTAGGATACAATTCTGGGCCTGTCTGTTCTTGCCCACGCACACACCAACACACAGACAACTACAGTGATCACATTAACCAATTGAGATGCCATATTTGGCACAATAGGATAATTCATTTTTTGGCCTAGTTTTATATAGCGCAAATTTGACACACGATATCACAGCACTTTTCTTCAGCACAAATTGCATTGCGCAAGGTCACATTCGTTTGTAGGCACAGGATATTAAAGGATTTGCCGGGAACAACAGAATGATTATCTTGCTTTTATTTTTTATTTCATTGTGTGTGGGTTACTTTTTTGCCTTTGTAACTGCCTATAAAATAACAACATTCTTACAGAATAGTTTGCTTCCTAGCCACCTCTATGACCCTGCCCACACACTCAATGACCACAGCCTCCATAGCACGGTTTCCATACTTTAAACCTCATGTCTGTTTATAAACGAAAACGGCCAGGAAATGTCTCTCCCCCCCAAAAAAAAGCCACACTTTCAGTCCACCTTCATTTGCACTTCTTTGCTGAGGCCTTTTCTCCCCCATGGGAATATAGGCATGGGCCCCAGGGGGGGGGGGGGGTGCCCCCCATAGTTTGAAGAACTCTGCTGTAAGGGGAGAGAATAGGGGAGATGATGTGGCATTATGTCCACAGCTGCTGACTTTGGAAATGGGAACCAAGTTAAATACCATACGTAGGGGCCCACGCCCCTTCCACTTATCTCCTAGACCAAAATACATACACAGGTAGGTACAGCCTGCGTGGTCAAACTGTATATTTCTTTGTTCACATTGAACCAGTGTACTACTGGTATCAGAAATGTATCTAGTTCTGAATATCTTGTAAGGTCATGTTGCTACCACCTTAGTTAAAAAATCCCATCTGCATACCTGTCAACTTACAAAATTACTTCAACATGTGAGGAGAGGGCGGAGTCTTGCAGGGGCGGGCCTTGTGCAGAGAGCTAGATAAGAGGCACTCTGCCCCTCACAAAGCACCCTCACTGAGATGACCATGTGATACAACCTCAACTGTGACAAAGCGTCACACACCAATAAGACAACCTAAACAGCGACTACAAAATTCTAAATGAATATGGAGTAATGAGGCTACTGCCTCGGTATCTAAAAACTCATCACTGTCAGAAGGTATCTGACAGGAGAAGACATGACTCAGACTCACAAAGCACCCACCCCCTCCCAAACAAACAAAAAACAAAGGGTAATCGAGGATGTCTCCGATGTCCTGGGTATTTTCACAGCTTTTTAAGGGACATCGGCTGCTTACGGCCTCTGAAAACGTGTTGGAAATCCACTGAATCAAGTGGTTTTCTGCTCGTTTTCACTGCCACAGTGTGATTTTGGCTCCTCCCCGGATGACAGTGTGAAGAAAGCTGAAATTGTGTGACATACGGGGCACCATGTGAGTTGGTAGGTCTGACATCTGGCATACTATGTCCCTGACTTTAATAGCCACAGCTGGGGTGTTGTGCTCAATTTCGGTGGGGCTCACCTGAAGTACTGTGTCAGGAGTTTGTGTCTAGCTATCAGTGTTTCTGTGAACTCCTGCACATATTGTTCTATTTTGAAGACACCATCTGCCATTTTGGGTTTCTTCCTAGAGGCCTTATCTGAATTCTGCGTCCACAGTGGGGGAGCCTTATCTACAGTACAGTACCCAGATCACCTGGATTATTGGGACAGGTCTGGATTCTTCTCTTGGGTCTTTATATTGTGTTTTTGCAGCTACATCTGCAATACTGTGTCCGGTTCGGCGGACCTTTCAGAAGTATTGCACCTAGTTTTGGAGGCTAGATCTGGAGTGTGGCTGTCAGCGCCTCACTAGAGGCATTAGTACTTCTTTAGAAGTCACAAAGCATCTTGCATGCAGTTTTGGAGGTCTTGTCTGGTGTACTGTGAATTCTACAACTGAACTGAATGTCCTCATCTAGATGGGTTTTCTGAGTTGTCTTTTTGTCTTTTTTACCTTCAGGTAAGTGCATGTAAAATGCGCGAACCTTAAATGCATGATAAATGCAAGTTTTTTAATGTTATGAAATTCAATTGGTTAATGTGATAACTGCAGATGTCTCTGTATGTGTGATCATAGCGCTTAAGAACTGAACTTTGATTGGAACAGTGGAGAATCATGACTAGGGTATGTATAGTGCTGCAAGGTTCCACCCTTCAACAAAGCACTATGAACATTTAAGTCATTGTTTTACACTATATAGGCTGCTACATAATGATTTAATGTTTAAGATAAAACCAGACCTTTCAATGTGGATATTTTAGATATAGGCAAACTGCATATCGTGCAAAACAAATGTTAGTGTCCATTAAAAGTATGCTTTCCAGAGCTACTCAGCTGATAACATCCTTTTATTAATTCTCAAAACAAATAAACCTTTGTCACAATAAAAATCCAGTGACTCCATTGATTAAAGCCTAGACTGGCTTTAATGACTAATGGGAGTGTAGCAACACTTCTTTGGAGCAAAAAGGTACTCCATCTAGAGAGTACCTACACTTCTATTTTTCCATTTCAAGCACCGTGCATGATGCATAGCGCATGACAAAGGAAGAATAATGTACCTCAGCGGTACATCACGACAGCACTCTCTTTTACTGGTACTCTACACTTTCTCTGCTGATGATATAGTGACAGTAGGTTGGAGTGTGAAAACTGGACATTTTCTACTTTTTTGGAACTTCGTTTTGTGCTTGCGGTAGAGTTACAATTTGTATCTGTGTTTTTTTTTCTCACGTGTGAATGCTAGTACACAACTGCTACCAAAAAAACAAACTAGGGCTCAGATTGGCATCTTTGTGGGAGACCCAAGATCCTGGGATAAAGGTTTTCTCAGGCATGCAGTTGGAGGGCATCTGGAGGTTTATTTACTACTGTTTTGGGAAGGACGAGGAGCAATGTAGTGATCATCTAATCAGTTAAAGGCCTCATCATTCCTTGACTGCAATTTAATTCTATAGGGTAGTGTGATTCAAAAACTAGAGCGCACCCACCTAGATGCAGACTCTGCCCACCACGTACACACCTCCAGCCATTCGTGAGCTCACACATTACCAATGACACAGTAATACACATACACACACGTACTGTGCCTGACTACAAAACACACTCACAAATCAACATATATTTACAAACCTAAGCACACCTTAAGATTAGGATAAAAAATACACCCTATCTAACAACTAAATATTCAGGACACAAGCATTACGTTCATTATAAAAATTTGAAACGTAGGAACTCACTAAAGCGGGCAAAAACAAAAATACAATTACACAAACCAGCAGAGCTATATAATCACAAAAATATGGTCTGAAGGGACAAAAATACTGACTAATACGCCGGGAGACTCCTTAGAGTAGCCGTGCGCTTTACAGGTGCCATATAACATAACATAACAATACGCACCAAAACAAAAGACAACACACCAATCAATCAATCAATCAGGGGTTTATAAAGCGTGCTACTTACCTGTGGGGGTCTCAAGGCGCTGGAGGGGGGAGGGGCAGCTCAGGATCAGTCAAAGAGGCAGGTCTTGAGGTCCTTCCTGAACGTGTGCAGAGTCGGGGAGCGTCTGATGTTCTCAGGGAACTCGTTCCAGGTTTCGGCTGCGATGCAAGAGAAAGCTCTCCCACCGGTTCTGTTTCTGCGGATGCGGGGGACCTCTGCCAGGGCGAGGTTGGTGTAGCGGAGGTGCCTCTTGGGTACGTGGAAGGATACTCTCTCGTTGAGGTATTTAGGTCTGATGTTGTGGAGGGATTTGTAGGCGTTTGTGAGGAGTTTGAAGGTGACCCTCTTCTCGACGGGGAGCCAGTGGAGGCCTCGTAGATATTGGGTCATGTGCTCATGGCGCGGTGTCCTGAGGACAAGTCTGGCTGCGGCGTTCTGGGTGGATTGGAGTTTATGTAGAAGAGTTTTGTTGATTCCGGCTTAGAGGGCGTTACTGTAGTCCAGTCTGCTGGTAATGAGTGCGTGGGTGTTGGTCCTTCAGCAGACTGGGGGATCCATTTGAAGGTCTTGCGGAGGATGCGAAGGCAGTTGAAACTAGTGGAGGCAATGGCGTTGATCTGGCCGTTCATGGAGAGGGAGGAGTCAAAGAGGATGCCACGGTTCCGAGCGTGGTCTGTGGGGGTGGGCTGGGCTCCCTAGGGCAGAGGGCCACCAGGTGTTGTCCCAGGCGGAGGTGCAGGGACCGAGGATGAGGACCTCGGTCTTCTCTGAGTTTAGCTTTAGGTAGCTGTCCTTCATCTAGGCTGCCACATTCTTCATACCTTCCTGGAAACATGGTCTGGTGTCTTCGGGATTCTTCGTGAGAGAGAGGATGAGCTGGGTGTCGTCGGCATAGGATACGATTCTGAGCCCATGCTGTCTGACGATGGCGGCAAGGGGGCCATGTAGATGTTGAAGAGCGTGGGGCTGAGTGATGATCCCTGGGGTACTCCGCAGTTGATTTCCATGGGTTTGGAGAGGAAGGAGGGAGTCAGATCTGCTGGGTTTTGCCAGAGAGGAAGGATTGGATCCAGTCGAGGGCAGCTCCTTGTATTCCTGCGTCGTGCAGTCTGGCTGCGAGAGTGCGATGTGAAACAGTATCGAAGGCTGCTGAGAGGTCTAGAAGGATGAGGGCTGCCGTGTGTCCCTGGTCGAGTAGCATGCTGATGTCGTCAGTGGCAGCGAGGAGTGCGGTCTCGGTGCTGTGGTTGCTGCGGAATCCAGACTGGGAGGCATCCAGGATGGATTTCTCTTCTATGAACGCGGTCAGCTGGGCGTTTAAGAGTCTCTCTGTGACCTTGTCCGCAAAGGGGAGGAGAGAGATGGGCCAGTAATTTTTCAGGGCCGTTGGGTCAGCTGATGGTTTCTTGAGGACGGGTTTAACCTCTACCCGTTTCCAGTCATGTAAGATGTGTGGTGGGCAGGGGTCCATTGGGGCTCCTGAGTGGGTTTTCTTCATGGTCGTGGTGAGGAGTTTGATGGTTGCGGGATCCCATGACGTGATGTTCGCTTATCGGCGGCGGTGGGTTGAGGGGTGGTGCTCGTCATAGGTTCATTGAAGTTGTCGTAGAGGGCCTTGATCTTCAGGTGGAAGTAGGAGCTGAGCTTGTCGCAGAGTTCATGGGAAGGTGTGACGTCCGTGGCTTTGTAGGTGGGTTTTGCAAACCGCTGTATGACTTTGAACAGTTCCTTGGCGTTGGTCACTCTGGTCTGGACTTTGTCTCTTATGAAGTTCCATTTGGTGTCTCTTATGCTCTGGTGGTATTCCTTCAAGGCGTTCTTGTGGTTGTTCCGTGTTTCTGTGGTTTTCAGGTTTCGCCAGGTTTTCTCTAGGCGTCTTCAGTATCGTCTGGCTTCTTGAAGTTCTGTGGTGAACCAGGCAACTTTCAGCAGGTGTTGTTTGTTGGGGGTGGAGGGCTGCGGGCCTGTCAGCACAGCATGAGACCTAGTGGTGAAATTCCCTGGCTGCGGGGTTGGCATCAGTTGTGGCGATGAGGGGGTGTTGGCGGGGATGGAGTTAAGGTGCATCTCTGTGACTTTGCTCCAGTTCCGTCGTGGCATGCGTAGGGCGGGTTTGGGTGCAGTGGTGGTGTTGAAGAAGTGGATGCGGTGGTGGTCAGTCCAGAGGGGCTTGGTGGTGTGGTAGAAGCGGATGTTTGTTCCTCACGCGAAGATGGGGTCGAGGTTGTGACCCACTCTGTGGGTGGGCATGTTGATGAGCTGCTTCAACCCTAGGTTGGTGAGGTTGTCAAGGAGGGTAGTGGAGTCTGGGTTGTTGCCGTTGTCAAGGTGGAAGTTCAGGTCCCCGAGTAGAATGTAGTATGTGGAGGTGATGGCATGGGGTGCGGCGAGCTCTGCGATGGCAGTTGGGTGCGAGGTCCTGGCAGTCTCTAGAGGATGGGTGCCGCGTAGCATGGTCCTGGGGTTTGTCTGGGTCTGGAAGTGGAGGTGTTCAGTGTTGGAGTGGGAGTCACTCGTGCTGGATGTGAAGAGAGTCGGAGGGGGGTCTTGTGTGCGATGGCAAGTCCTCCTTCTGGGCAGTACAGACGATCCTTTCTCTGGATCTTGTAACCGTCAGGGATGGCAGTGGAAATGTCAGGACCGCAGGTGGCGTTGGTCCAGGTTTCCGTCAAGAAGGCGACATCGGGCGAGAGGCTTTCGAGCTGGTCCCAGATCTCAATGGTGTGTCGGTGCAGGGAGCGCACATTGAGAAGGATGCAAGTCAGGGTTTTGCTGGTGTGTGCATCAGGTGTTCCTTCGGCAATCGTGGGGGCTCTGTCGATGGTGAAGGATTTGCGGCAGGGTCTGCGCAAAAAATGCCGAGGGGGGTGTTTGGCAAGGATATTGCTCAGTTGGCGTGTCTTCCGGGGTTGAGTGCGTGGAGCTTGGTTGAGTTGTAGCGGTAAGGCATCGGAGAACCAGGGGTCCTGGCGCTGGTCGCGGTCAGGTGCAGACGGGCTTGCCTTAGAGGTACCTTTGGCGGGCCAGCGGGGCGACCGCGCAGCGGCCGCCATTACGTAGGGGAGGGGGGAGGGACAAGTAGCTGGGAGGCGGGAGCGGGGGGAAAAACAGCAGGAAAAAAGGCAACAGTGGAGGGGCAGAATAGAGGAAATATCAGAATCAGGCACAATATGCTGAAAATAACACAGTCAGGCACAATAAAATAAAGCACAAAACTTAGAAAAAGGCGAGGGCAGAATACAAGAAATATCAGAATCAGGCACAATACGAAGAAAATAACACAGTCAGGAAAAATAAAGCACAAAATAAGAAAAAGGCGAGATCAGTATCAGGGTGGAATCGAACCCTGCAACTGTGGGGCTGGCTGGAGACACACAGCACAGCGGAGATTCTGGGACCAAAGTCGGAGAACAAGAACACAGCAAAAGAAAATAACAATAATATAAACACAGCCACACTGCAAAATGAAACAAATGAAAACTGAGTAATGTTATCAGTACTCACTCACACTAGTACCCAATGACGCACAGATAATACACAGAAAGAACTCCATCCATCAGCTCACACACCTTAATATATGTCAACCCACCAACACAAATAAACATTGTCGTAAACAAGTATTGAAACAACGTTGTGCTACAAACACACTATCAAACAGTAACATCTGCAGACACACCCTGCCAGTAGATCAGCACACTTTGGTACTCAAGGAAACTAACAAAAACTAACAAAAATAATAAAGGCCACAGTAAAATTCATCATCACAGACAAGCAAAAAAGAACGAAAAATCCCAAATTTCAAGCACGAGCACAACACAAGGAAAGCTTGCAACAACAGCCCAAAACTCACAAGGGCAGATGAACAGAGATTCACCCTAACAGAAGCAAGCGCCTATATAGCACCGACAAACCTTTTACAAAGCTATGACACATACAGTTTTACAATGACAGCAATAAACATTTCCACAACGGCAGCAACATATATTAACCCTGTGAAATTAAAAAATAAAGACACCCTTACCTATCACATAATGATAAAGCAGAAAGCTACTATAGGGGCATACAATCTCCCCTGATACAAAATCGATAAAATACAGGTGTATACTCAGTTGCAAACAAACTTCAGTAATCACACGAGACACAATTACAGATCACCAAACTGACACCCACTGGCACCAACATACATTGGAAAGCAAAACAATCCCAAAACTGTCACACATACACGCAGCTAGACGTAGGCCTCCCTTGAGATCAGACGACCAATCAAAAGGGGGACCCCTGAGGACTATAACTAGGCAGGTAGCACAGGGGAAATTAAGTAGAAGCAACAAAAAGGAAAAAGCTCCTGCCTATGTTTCAAAATACCAAAGGCCTTAAAGAAGGGTCCCAATATTATACATCACTCATTGGAGCTAACCCAGACATATTTTCAAGTCATATAAACACAAACTTGGTTAGCAAAAAATAAAAAATGTTATTGTCATAATATCAAGACAGACTAGGGGAATGCATAACTATATACACAATAGACATCATGGATAATGAATAGTGTCCCACACATCACTTCATTCATACCACATTCATTCATACATTCATTCAACAAATCCAAAAAGTCCTAAAACATCACACATCAATCAAGATGGTAAAACTGCCAACTGATGATAAGATGACAGGTTTCCTGTGAATTATCCCGATGGTAAGAGAGCAAGGTCCAAGAGACACGGAAAGAATTCAAACTCCAACGTGCGTTTTGGTGTATAGCCCAGAACAGGGCCACACTTTCATTAGGGCGAAATGTAGATACTATGTGGGACACAAACACACCTAAAATTGTAGAAAAACATAGAATCAACATAGGTCTCAATAAATTTTAACACACAATATGTTACATTGTTACATGGTTTAGGCATGCAGCCGGTCAGCTCCAGCAGAGGACATGATATAAGCATTCAAGATAAAAGAGGCAAATCTGAAGGCAGAATAGTGTGCACCAGAAGACGGCTCAGAAATAGTTGGAAAAAGGAGAAACAGACACACCCGTGTTCGTGCAAGTCAGAAATATACTAACTTTGTAGTTTAAAAGATCCATGATAACCCAACTGTGCTGTAGGTTGAAAAGACAACCGTACATTGAAGAAAAAAACACACCAAACATCTACACCTCGTAAAGCACAACAACCCCTAGTGCCTTGCACCTTGCCAGAGAAGCACACACTTAAAACAGAGAAGAGAGCGTGGAATAGAAACACCATCGTACAACACACAAGCAGAGCTGCTCACATGCTTTCACACATGACCACAGTAAGGTGAGCGAGAAATCTGATTCATGCTGACATGCTCCATAAAGTTTGTATTCATAGAACGGACACTTTGTGATAGTTGCAGAATCCCCGGCTGGCTTGGGCAGTAGGTATTCCACAGCACTGCTTGCCTGGCCCACTCACCCACACACACAGGTGCGGACACTGCCCTGGTAATAAAGCACTTTTTACTATTGCAGTCAGCGCAGCTGGGTATTGATCGTTCCGCCTCAGAAAGACCTGTTCATCTGCCAAGGGACGCGTTTGCTCCCAGACTCCAGCTCTCATTTCCAGCCTCCTGCTAACACCCCAGTGGGGGATCAGCTGGTGAGATGGCTCGGTCATGAGCCAAAGTATGACTGCTCTTGTGCGTGGCAGCACTAAACGGATAAACATGATTGCGCTTCTGCCTCAGATGGGACCTCTCTGCCACGACAGCGTCCAGAAAATCTGAAAAACACCGGCAGCGAAACAGGGTGTGTATGGTCAGCCAACCACCCCCGAACTCACTGCCTGGAGATTCTGGAACGCAAGGAAACACGGCGTGCGTGCTCAGTTACAGCGCCCACATGACCTGTCGGAATTTACAGAACATACAATTCAAAACAGAAGGTGCTATAATTCGGTGACACTCAAAGCACGGCCTTCCTGACCTTCACTTGCGGCAGTGATACTCAAAGCACAGCCCTCCTGACCTTCCCATGTGGCAGTGATACTCAAGGTACGGCTGTTGGAAGTGGGGGTCCTTATCCCGCACCGCCGCCACCAAATGCTGGAGGCGGGAGTCCCTGACCCCTCGTTTCAACGTTAGGCAAAGTAAGGACTCCGTCTAAGAGAGCCCTGCTCACCCCCTTAGTAGCTTGGCACAGCGGCCAGGCTTATCTCCAAGGCACACATGGACAATATGTGCAACCACACTCACAGCAACCCAATGATGTCACCACAAATAGACTCCAGTTTTTATAAAATGAGTATAATCTTTATATAAGTTATACGATATGACCACATGATACAAAATCAACATATAATAATGGGTAGTATTCCTTCCAGTGGGTTTGTAGGTTCTAATCCCAACCAGTGCTTCTAACCAACAGTTCAGCTCACTTCTAACCATTTCCAAAAGGTTAGGCAAGTCGTATTGCTAGAATCACACACGTTGCAAAAGAAAAGAAATACTGCAATGCGTAACGATATTCTCTTGTACTGTGCAACAGAGAAACAATACTATATGTAGCGTAACAGTCATGTATTTTGCAACAGAAGCAATAATGCAATGTGTATCACTACCAGCATGCCCTGTACCAGTAAGAAATCACGCTACAATCATTTACTGTGCAATGAAGAAATAATGCACTGTGCCATGTTATAATCAGGTACTGTGCGATGAAGAAATAATGCAATGCACGACGTTACAATCATGTACTCTGCAAGGGAAAAATAACGCAGTGCGTAGCACACCAAGCATGTAGTTCATCACCAACGCCTTGGCCTGCACCCTGACACGCACTCTGCATGTCTGAGTCTCACCTCTTCTTCCCGTGCCCACAAAAACCAGGCGCTCCTCACCAACGCCTTGGCCTGCGCCACGACACGCACACTGCGTGTCCGAGACTCAGCTTACTACTGCATGTCCACGATCACAAGGCACAACTTATGAGGATCTCAACCTACAAAAGCACGCACACACCACGTTGCTTGGGACTTCTCCAGAAACTTTCATATTCCTGTGTTTCCAAACAGCAAGGCAGCTCACCTCGGGTCCTTGGGGTAACAAGCCACAGTACAAAGCACAGTCTTCTTAAAGCAGGGTGACCCAGCGCCTCCAAGCACAGTCCCAACAGCCTCTCCCTTGGTTAGAACAGCAAACTGCAGACCAGCCCCAGATCATGAATCAAGGATTGGTCTTTTCACATCAGTCTCTTCAGTTGCTCCTTTTTTAGCAGAGGTTCCTCTTGACCACAGAATGCGTCCAAGCCTTTTCACTCTCAATCCATTCTGTTACTTCTTCTCCTACCTCGCTGCCAAGTCCTGGAACAACCTCCATCATCGCACCTGCCCTTCACTTGAAGAATTCAGGAAGAAACTCAAAACATAGCTCTTTGACCAAGGACGTTAGGACTTAGCACCTGCTAACTTAACCCCCTACTCCCCAGTGGGACAAGCCGCGCATTATAAGAATCCTGTGATTGAGTGATTGAGTATGGAATGAAACCCTCAAAATAACCTGATGACTCACTTCCCACACTATGTACATGCTTTGTATCCCCAACACCCACCTTACCCCCACCACCTGCCCCGCAAAGCCCTACTCCCAAACAGCTTGGATAAATGTAGTCCTCGGGCAGACCACAGCCCATAGTTTGTGGCCACTCGGAAAATGTATGCAAGTACCCATGTGCTAGATCAATTCTAAACCTATGATAAATACAATATTCTCAGGTTTCGATAAGTATTTATTTCCATTTTATTGGGTTTGAGCTACTCAAATGTGCAATAAGCAGTCACCAGATTTTGAAATAAAAAATTCTTGCAGGCAGTCAAAGATTATTTAGAGGGAGAGATGAGAGAGATGGGAGAGATGGCCTTTCCACCGCAAACGTGTACATCAAGATGCTAATGGTCCTCCATTTACACACATCTTGAACAAAGAGGCTCAATAATGGAAAATACAAGAGGCTGTTGTGGGCAGGAAGTACTGAGATCAGTGCCCCATACATTTTTTAATGAACATCTTTTCTTATATTTATTGAAAAGGAAAGATAACTTCTGAATGGGTGTGAACTACTGCAAGTGCAGCTCCTTATGTGAGTGCAGTTTTTAAGCAGCAATGTCGACCTGGAAAGTGACCCCCTTGTCAGCCCCAACCCATCCCTTTTATAAGGCACCCTTATTGTAGGCCGACGGTAGCCCCATTAGCAGGGTGCAGTATATGTGAAATCTAGGACATGTACTGGTGTGTTTTACATGTCTTGCTAGCGAAATACTGCTAAATTCGTTTTTTCACTGTTGCAAGGACTAACTCTCTCATATGTTATCACTGAAACTGCCTTCTAACCTCTTACAGGTTTAACTTTCAATTGGAAAGAGATGGATATTTTGAGTTTGGCCTCCTTGAGCTCAGAATTAAAAAAAATACATCTTTAGTGAAGGTGGTTTTTAAATTATGTGTTGGAAAATGCCACTTTTAGAAAGTTGAGTGCATAAACAACAGTATCTCTCAACTGGCATTATTTATAAGACTAGTAAATAAGCATGCACAAGACATTTCAGGTGAAGAACATAGGGAGCCTCAGGGTTCAGTTAAAAGTGCTAAAGGCATCATGTATTGGTTTAAAGCAGGGAGCAAATAAAAGGCATGGGGAGGTACAAAGTAATTGAAAACAGTGGTACAGCAATGTAAGCAATAAATACAATTGTAACCCGAAAATTGTAACCCGAAAAAATATGTGCACAAAGTGCTGGTGACACGGGAAGTGGACGGCGCAGGTGACGAGAGGACATCTATAAACGGCGCAAGTGAAAAAGTGACAGTAATTTGTAAGCAACTTGAGGTTCACAAAAGAGTATCTACATAAATTGATACAACGTCAAATTATTTTATTGAACCAGAGTAAAATGCGCCACAAATTGCGCTGTGATGACGACGTTTCAATCCAAATGGTTTAGGATCAGGATCAGGTTACTGAATAAAGGGTGCTGTACAAGGGAAGAGTAAAGGAAAGTTAGGGGCAGGAAGGGGTATGTAGGAAAGGAAAGAAAAGGAAAGGAAAGGAAAGGAAAGGAAAGGAAAGGAAAGGAAAGGAAAGGAAAGGAAAGGAAAGGAAAGGAAAGGAAGTGCAGAGCGATGGAATGATACCTGTTCGCTGGGATCTGCAGGGAAGGACAAGAAGGGTAGACGGGCAAGTGTGGCTTGGGCCCAACGGTTATGCCGCCAAGGAAGGAAGTGAATTGCTGTAAGGAGAGAGGTATATACAGTTGGCCAGAGGAGGGGAGCGTGCCTATAATGGACAGATTGTGTCATTTCTGGATGATGTTTGTAACAATCTGGAGGTTTTATACTTTTTAACTGCTGCTTAATATGTACTATGTATCTTTGTTTTATTATCGTATTATGTTATGTGGACCTCCGTAGAAGGTTCATATCATAATAAAGATAAACTGAAACTGTATTTAGGCTCAATATTTGTGCACGAACCAGTCTCCCACAGGAAAAAAATATACAGTTCAAGAAATTTTGTGAATTTTGCCTAATGAAAAATTCGGAAACTTCGTACATTTTATTTACAAAATTAAAATGTTGCCCAGCCCTACACAGTACACTGTTCTTAGTGTAGCCCCTCGTATTTGAGATATGTCTGTCGCAAAAACACTTTTTTTGTTCTGCTTCCAATATAAGAAATACCTAAACTATAATGTGTTCCTAGAACACGTAAAAAAAGAGACCCATCAGAACATAATATAGGGCTGATGATACCAAGAATGGGTGAAATTGCATTGCATATTAACTTAAGAAGCCTGTGCCATTATCAATGTGCCAATTTTGGTGAAATTGTGTATGAGATCAGTAGAGCTGAGAATCAGTGAACACAACTGAGTATTAAATAAGGCCATTGACCTTTGCAATCATTAGATTCCATTCCATGATTAACAATATTAGGCTTGTGATGCGGAAAATGAGTAGGACACTGTTGGATATTTATTAAGGGCATCGATGCTGGAATTCAGTACGGCCCTATTTAAAGGCAACTGTGACCAAGTATTCTAGGAAAATGTTAACATTCGCTGAATAGTCTATGATGCCATTACTTCTGGTATTATACGAAGAGCCATTTTGTAGCATACAAGAACAATGACAATGCTGATTTACAGTGGCATTAACATTCTGGACTTGCAGCCTATTTTTTGCAAACTTGACAACCTTTTCGAACTTGCTCAACTTTACAAAACCTCATTTTCATTACAATAGTATCTTCATTTTTTTAACAGATTTGTTCCATTGATCCAAGACCTTTAAATGTCATTAACATTTGCTTTGCTGCAACCATTATGAGGAATATCACTGTTGCCTTTCTCGAGTTGGGGCATTCTGTATCGAGGGGGCAACCTGGGAATGTCATTTCTGAAAATGTTAGAAAGATTGCAGCTATGGTTTTTTCTGTCATCTGTAGAGTTTCATCTTAGAAGTTTTCAAATTGTGAAAAGGACCAGAGTATATGCCTAATTGAACCAACCTGTGGATTCACATTCCATCCAGCATTTGTTGACGGTGAGTGACCTATGATGTGTAAGTAAGTATTAGGTAGTCTAGTGCAACAGTGGAATATTTGATGGATGTGAAGCAACATTATTTGTCCTTGTATTTTCCTCCAATGTCCCTTTTCAGTCTCTAACCCTATTTCCCTCATTTGTGGACCTTGAGATGTTAATCTATACAACTCTTGCTTGCTTAGACATTTGCACAGGGATCAATGAAGGGCATCGGTCCTCTGGTGTACCCTTTTCTCACCAGTGGATATTCAGTCCAATTCCTAGCCTTGAAGTAATGGATCCATTCTGCTTCAGGTATGTCAACATTTTCATTGGCCTGGTCCGACCTCTTAGTTATTCCTTTAAGAAACATGTCTCTACTGGCGACAACCGCCGTCCTCTTAGACAACAGAATCTCCTCTGGCCTACCCTGGAGTTACATTTTCATTACCCTTAAGTGGTGTGAAAGTCCTGGTAAAACTTGGGAACCAAAGCTTGGGTCCCTCTTGGTAAAATGTTCTTAAAGTGGCTGTAATCACTGTGGATATATAATTGGCTGTTCCCAGGGCCACTGGAATTATGCGGCAGGTTTGAGTAAATTATGTGGTAAGAAAAGAAAAAGTATGCTGCATAATGCGGCACATTTTGTAATGGTATCGCTTCATATTTTCGTCATTAGGTCCAGCCTAGCGGTAGTGCGCATGCGGTGCTCGCTCTGCGAGGCTTGCTGTATTAGGGTATGCATTTGAAGCGCCGCCCACTCTCCTCCCATATTTGTAATTTGCTTTTGTCATTGTACTTCTTAAATGCTGGCTTCTGATTGGTAAATAGGCTTGTTAGTCCCTCCTTGGTACCGCCTTATCTCTCTTTGTTACCGCCCATAACAACTGGACCTTTTACTTAGCCTGTTATACGGTCGGCTTTATCTAGTGGGTGAGCACAATTGTATTTATTAATACGGATAGGGACAATGGTGGCTGCTTTTTTTTTGTATTTGCATGCTTAGAGCGGCACCCGCTTTAGGGACACCGCGCTCGGTTTAATTTTTTTTAAAAACTTTCATACGACGATCTGGGGTTGGTTGCCGAGTCCAACATTATGTTGCCAGTGCCCCGCACACCGCCCTCTCACACCTGGAAAACAGGTTCAACTGCTTACTTTGGGAGAAGCTCGCGACCAGTCCGCAATGCTGAAAAGTTCATGCTGTGTGTGTAATCTCTTGAAAAATCCGACGTACCTCTCTAACCGACCCGCCATGAGATGCTTAGAATCCGCAACCGCTGCCTCACAGGCGCTTGTAATAAAGAGGATCCCGGTAGGCTTCTGTGGCTGTTGCCTGGACTCGGATCCACGATGGCCGCACTGCGACTACTCTTCCTCCTGCTGTTGGCGTTGCCAATGTGGAGACAGTCTCCCAATAGCACTGCCTCCACAGGTGCATTCTGCCCCTTTGCTCTCGTGTCAAAGCCTGGCCAGGGAATAGAGTATAACAGCTTACCGCTAATGGCCGGCGATGTGGGAACTTTCCCAGTGGACACCGCCGAGCGGTGCTGTTCAGAAAAAAAATGGAACCTGGCATATGATCCAGGATATTGGCGGAAAGTAGACCTGCTACTTGGTTGACTGTTTGTATAACGAGGTAAAAGTGTGCTCGTTGGGGACGGTCCCATGCTTTGAGAGCTACCAGCATGAAGTTGGGTGGAAACAGACTCTGGCAGGTGAGAGCAGTGTAAATGTAGCACAAGTGAAACCATGGGCTCGTTCCCATTCCCCCCCCACTATTCTTTACACTGATATTAATCCTTCCAGCGCCACCCGCGGTGGAATGGGTAGAAGGCTATTCTACCAGGTGAGGACCATAAAGGAGCCTAACAGCATAGACCAAACCTCTACAAGCATGCTCTTAACTGTGGGCTGTAGGATACTCTTTAGGTGATGTGACGCAAACGTACTTTCCATGTGAACACCCATTTGAAGCGGGTTACTTAATATTGACCAAATGCCCCATGCCGCACTTACACTTTAATGTCGGCCGTGTTCCTTTCCTTAAATGAGCCATTCTAAGGAAAATGACGTGGCCACCATTATAGTGAAAGCACGGCATGGGGCGCTTTTACAAAAAAAAGCATTTGTTTTTCAACTTGACAAACAAATGCTTTTTTTGTAAAAGAGCCCCACCGCGCTTTTACTTTAATGGCGGCTACGGGCCTTTCTTTAGACACGGCTCATCTAAAGAAAGGGGCGCAGCCATTAAAGTTAAAGCGCTGCACAAGCGTTTATGCAAACTAGTAATTGTAATGCAATGGGTGTCGCATTTACAAAAATCTTGTAAATGCGAGACCTATTGCATTGCAAATGCTTGTTTTTAAACTTGGCAACTCAGAGTGGTCATTGATTTCACCTCATTAGTACCAGTTTAACAACCAAATATAGCAACGAGCCACAGAAAGCTGACCAGTCAAGTTTTGAAAAGGGCCTTCCACTGTGCTGCAACAGGTGTAAATGCGAGACCTATTGCATATGCTTGTTTTTAAACTTGGCAACTCAGATTTGGCATTCGTTTCATCTCATTAGTACCAGTTTAACAACCAAATATAGCAATAAGCCACAGAAAGCTGACCAGTTAAGTTTTGAAAAGGGCCTTCCACTGTGTTGCAACAGGTGTAAATGCGAGACCTATTGCATTGCAAATGCTTGTTTTTAAACTTGGCAACTCAGAGTGGTCATTGATTTCACCTCATTAGTACCAGTTTAACAACCAAATATAGCAACAAGCCACAGAAAGCTGACCAGTCAAGTTTTGAAAAGGGCCTTCCACTGTGCTGCAACAGGTGTAAATGCGAGACCTATTGCATTGCAAATGCTTGTTTTTAAACTTGGCAACTCAGAGTGGTCATTGATTTCACCTCATTAGTACCAGTTTAACAACCAAATATAGCAATAAGCCACAGAAAGCTGACCAGTCAAGTTTTGAAAATGGCCTTCCACTGTGTTGCAACAGGTGTAAATGCGAGACCTATTGCATTGCAAATGCTTGTTTTTAAACTTCGCAACTCAGATTTGGCATT
Source organism: Lissotriton helveticus (assembly GCF_964261635.1). Lineage (NCBI taxonomy): Eukaryota > Metazoa > Chordata > Amphibia > Caudata > Salamandridae > Lissotriton > Lissotriton helveticus. The sequence goes on from NC_136061.1 coordinate 1,289,229,526, forward strand.
GGTTTCACCTCATTGGTACCAGATTAACAACCAAATATAGCAATAAGCCACAGAAAGCTGACCAGTTACGTTTTGAAAAGGGCCTTCCACTGTGCTGCAGCAGGTGTTGCTGCATCTTTAGTAACTTTGAAACCGTTTGAGTTAGAAACACATTTTTAGGGTTAAAATCTGCTGCTGCAGATAATTGATTATGTGGCAATTGTGGCAAATCTATAATTATGCGAGAAACGCAGTGGCTGCACAATCGCATAATTACAATGGCCCTGCCTATTGCATGTCTAAACACCCCCTTTAAATAGAAAGTTGCGGCCGGGTTGATTGGAATTGCAAGATTTTCTATTTTTTACTATGTTATATGGAGATAAGATAATGCTGAAAGAGGCCGTGATCCTCTAAATAATACATAACAGACATTGAAAATTGGAAATAGGTGAAATTCCTTGTTCCAGGTGAAATTTGCATTTCCAGGGGCTATTAATGTAATCTGTAAACCTTTCAAAACGCGTGTTATGCCATTTCACGTCATTTTCGTCCATGTGAGCCTGGTGTATGCAACAGAAGGCATTGCTGTAAGACATGATATGCTTAAGCCAGTCTTCTTACAGTATCAAACATGATTTTTTTTCACAAGAGGTATATCTTCACGTAATAAAGTCACAGAAGATGGCAGCAAGCAACACAAAAATAAAAGTGTAATTTCCCACACCCCTCCACAATGGCAATAATAGTATCTGAGAGGGTAAGGGTAGTGCATCCGATGAGAGCTAGGTACCAGGGAATGAGCTGGAGAACCAGGAACGCGGCTGAAAGCACAGGGTGTTCAGAGCCTCTGGTGACCCACTGCCAGGCACGCGCTGTGTGTCGCTGGCTGCCAGGACCAAGGAAGAACGGGGAAGGCTTCAGAGAGCTGTGTTATCTGCACTGCTTTCACCGACAGAGGTGATTAACTCTGACCCCAGAGCCTTTCTTGGGGCCCTGCGAGCAGATAGGATCTTGTTATCAGGTAATGAGTTCCCCAGCTGAGAGCACTACTCTTTTTGCAGTGATTGCGCCGCTATCGCTTCGTCCACATTTGTGTTTGGGATTATTAGGCGTTAACACAGCTGTGCCGTATTAAGCGGCATTCCTTCCTGTCCACTGATAGAGTAACATATTGGAAATGTCTACCTCAGTGCTGGCTGTGTCGTACGCCCCCCCCCCCAAATCCCAACAAAGGAGAAATTTGTTTTGAAGAGAAAAGGCTGCAGTTTATTGGCTGCTTTCACTTCCAAACAATCCACTGTAGGTCCACTGCGTGCTCTGTATTGCTTTATGCGGTGCCGTGAAATTATGCTGCAATATTGCAAAACTATTTTCTTGTGTTTTATTGCAATTGTGGTTTTTTTAATGTTTTGTTGTGATGCACCCTATTATGTCTTTAAAATGTTGTTATGTTGCCGTGTTCTGTAATTTACCTTAGATATGTCAACAAATGCTGCTACATTTCCAACAAAATGAAGCACATACCTTTAAAGTTCCCTGAGCAAGCAAACATTTACTAGGCCTGAGTGAGATTTTAATCATGCCGGAGTAATCTGAATAATTTTGGTGATGTGATGTTACTCTTTTGATGCATAATTAACGAAAATTATGTGATTACACCCTTTCACATAATTTTGAATAGTTTGGCACAGAAATCCCACAACAGGCGCACAGGAACAATAAATTTAGCAAGCAGGTGCGGCTGCTGTTATTCATGTTCTGTTGCATTTAGCGCTGTTTTCGTAGCACAAAATTCATCCTTGGGTCTCTTTTAGATGCAAGGGTGCAAATTGCGCTAGGAAAATAGCACCAAATTCTATGTTACGTTCTTTGTGGATATCTGCCTGGTCTAGCTTCATTTTTTTGCAATTCCGTGTAATCATCCTCATGTAAATTATTTGACTTACGTCCATCCTTTCCATTTACCATTGTCTGAGGTGGTAAATGGCACTGCTCCTTCTGTTCAGTTACCTAGACACCAGTCAGCCCAAAACCATAAGAGATACTGAGTCTCAAATTAGTGCTTACAGTGCTTGCTTTATGTGATACGCCTAGCCCACGAACTGAAGGGTGGGGGCAGCAGCAGGAGACATGAGATGAAATTGCGCTTGGCAACCGGGTATTCATTAGCACTGGTTGCACCGTCCTTAGAAAAAGGTTGAAATTATTTATTTAGAGGGGTGGGTGCAATTCCTTGGAGTTACATTAAAACTCGATGAGATTCCACGGAGTCCCGCCAAAAGATGGAAATTCTGTTCACGCTGTGATTTCGTGTTGGGAGCGCGTTCCTGCTGAAAAATTAGCACGAACCTCACCGCACAGCTTGACAGAGGACACAGCTACTCAAGTTGATTTTGCTGCTGCTTTAGTAGATTTTGTAATCGAGCAGCAGCCTTCTGACCACCATAGGTTGCGACTGCCTGCGACTGCTCGTGTTAGAGAAATCTTGCCAGATGTCCACCTAGCGACCAGAAATAGTGCTAGGGGATGCCAAATCTTGCTCAAGCCTGCCAATTTACCGTCCTGGAGCCATGCGCAAGAAAAACTTCAAACACACACCAATTGGAGGAATTTGGCCGGTACAACACTCTTTCACCAGTGAATGCCTGGGATCTCTGTTTCCACCCTTGGCCCCAGGACTGACTTTCAAGAAGTGTGGTAGGCAGATTAGTGAATTAATCCGTTAGCAAGTCCAGTATCAATGTGGAGCAGGGGAACAAACTTCAAAGGTGTCATTATGCGTAGAAAATCAGATCCTTCATAAAAGGGATTTAAAAATACAGCAAATTAAAAAAGTCCAAATCTAAACAGGCTGGAAGTGCAGAAATCAGGAAGACTAGCTTGCCATAGGGCAGCCGGTACAGTGATACTGGGGCTTAGGTGTTGAAAGCCCAGCACCTCAATTGTAGTAGATTTGACATCCAAACCGGGGCGAAAGGAAGGGGAAATGTCCTTTATTTGTATTAGCGCTCATTTCAGATAAGTAAATAAACAAATATAGGGTCTGTGTCATGCGGCTACAAAATGATGCGGCTGCGTCATCGCACTTTTTTTTTTTGTTCATGCTGTACAGCAACACCATTTTTGACGATGCTACACAGCATGAACAAAATGCATTGGCAGAGCCAATATGTTACATATTTAATTTGCCAAGGGCTGTTAAAATGGATCATCATTACTGACTTTTAAATCATATTCAATAGAAAGGTTTTTTTTCTTGCACACAGCCTGTGACAGTTCTTACATGTGTGGATCAAGAAAAGTGAGACACAAAAGGCAAAGAGATTTGCCTCAGATCACACAAAGAGGTTAAGTGGGAATCCGGAATTTGAACTCAGAATTCCAAGAAACACACTGTGTGATTCAGCAACTTGATGTATAACTTCTTCTCTTGCCCTTAAATCACTAAAGACATGATTTGTGTTTACTTGTTTGAGGATCAATATGTGCAAACTGCGTTAATTAAATACCTGTAACACATTTGAAATCACTTGAGGACAAAAAGGCATTTTCTAACAATTATAAACTGTTGTTAAAGAAAGGTAGGATGTTATATTTAGGCTCAGGTTTCACTCGTACAAAACCAGTTAAATTCAGCAGTTATAGTTAGCTGAGCAAACTATAATTTGCACCCCCGCAATGCACTGCTTATGACCTTACATATTACATCATTAATGACATGGTCAGTGACATCATTCATGACATCTCAAATAACATTACTGATTACATCATCCAGTGACTGTGAGTGTTTTAAAAATGTTTATGACTGTTAAAGGTATAAATCAAGGTGCATTGGTGAATCAGTTTGTGTAGGAGTGCCTGTATGGATGATTCAGTGGGTGTTTAACTGACTGTATACATGAGTGATTAGGTGTCTCAGTGAATGTATGGGTGACTGGGTGTGTGATTGTCTGTATCAGTCGGTCAGTTGGTTTCTTAGTGGCTGTATAGGTGCGTGAGTGGGTACGTGAGTGGCTGTATTGGTCATTTTGTTTGGTTGTCTGAGTACCTGTATTGTTATCTGTGTGGGTGGTGGGGAGTGTATGACTGCCTGTATAGATGAGTGAGTGGGTGAGTCAGTGGCTGTATGGGTTAGTGAGTGCCTGTGTGAGGGCCTGTATGGGTGAGTGAGTGTATGTATAGCTGTGTAGGTGAGTAAGTGGATGTGTCAGTGGTATATGAATAACTGGGTATGTGAAAAGCAGTGTGGGTGAGTGAGGGGGGTATAAGAGGGACTCTGTGGGTGAATGAGTGAATATAACAGTGGCTGTATGGGTGAGTGGATACGTGTTAGTATCTGTATAAGTGAGTGTGTGTGTGTGTATATGTATGGGTGAGTAAGTGGCTGTGTAATCGTCTGTATGGTGTGAGTATCTCTATGGGTGAATGACTTGGTGTGTGAGTGGCTGTAATGGTTTGTGAGTGCATATGTCAGCGGCTGTATTGGTGACTGAGTTGGTGTATGAGTGGGTGAGTAAGTGGATATGTGTGCAGATCTATGAATCGGTGAGTGGGTGTGTAAGTACTGGTATGGGTCTGTGAATGAGTTTGTGACTGATGTGTCAGAGTGGGTGTATTGAAGGTTCTATGTCGGTGTGAGGGGGTGTGCCAGTGATTCTATGAATTATGTCATGAGTGATGTCATTTGAGATGTCCTCAGTGATGTCACTGACCATGTCATGAGTGGTGTAATATGTGATGTCATAAGCAGTACATTACGGGGGCACAAGTTATAGTTAGCTTAGCTAACTATAACTGCTAAATTTCACTGGTTTTGTATGATTGAAATCTGAGCCTAACTATAACGTCCCTGTAACCTTTGTTTTTTTCAATGAAATCCTAGGGTTTTTTAAATTCCATTTCCGAACTATAATGTCCTTGTAAACTTTTTGTTTTTTCAGTGAATTTGTGTTTTTTTAAGTAGTAGTCGTGTTTGCAGAGTGGTGGAGAAAAGAGGTTGGGCCTCCGACTATCTCTATGGAATCCTGCTGTGACTTACAGGAGGTACCAGGGGGGTTTCTTGGCCCTCAGTGTCTCTCACGAGTAATGTGAACTTCATCCTCCAACCAGTAGTGTGCCAGGAGGTGTATTAAGTATTAGCTTAGAACGAAAAATTGATGGTTTTAGAAAGAGAGATAAGTAGCAAGGTGTGGACTTTACTAAATCCTCAGCAAGACTGAGCTGAGAGATAAGTTTGAAGGCCATGATGCTCACAGGTTACATCCACAATACAATCAGAGAGTTGTGATTATCCTGTGCTGAGTGAGCTCTACTATTTTGCAATGGCCAGGAGCACCCTGATCTCTATTCTTTTATCTTTGCTATATTGGTATAAACAGACTCTTTCTCCACAGTGAAAAAGATGCAATTAATGTCACCCCGGATGAAGGCAAGACAGTTCTTTTTCGCAAAATGACATTCAGTTCCCTAATCATTGTTAGGCAGGCTTTCAAAACATCCATCCAGTGTGGCTGTTTCCCTCAGATGTATCAAGCCGTCGCATTTTGATCTCCAATGATGAGGACAGTATTCAAGGAGATCTTCCTTAGGGAAAAAAGAAGCGTCCTATGCAAGTCAATAAATAAACAATACCTGTATTCCATAATATTTACTGAAAAATTATTTGGACACACAAAACAAAAAAAGCACTAATACCAATATGGATTACGGGACATTATCGCATCCAATGTGCAATTAGTATTGCCCAAGGCAAATTTTTTTTTAACCCACGCATTTGATTTAAAGCAGAGGAGTACCTAACCAGTGGTGCTTAGTGGGACTGAACGCTCAATTCAGAGGAGCATTGTGGCATCCTGCACTCCCAAGTCTCCACACAGCTTCATATATGGCAACAGTGTGCCTCACCGCGATAACAACTGCACGCCTTGACAGGTATGCAATACCATAAGAAGTATATAGTGCACCTGAGGTCCCATTTGAGTCTCAAGACACGTGAGCAATTGCTTAGAGTACCGTTATACAACATTTATGAGTATGAGCAATCACGTTTTAATAATTCATATTTTCTTCCAGCAAAGAAAGGTACACAATTAGTGATATTTTACAGGAGAGACCACTGTGGTGACTCCTGGTGACTCATATGAGGTGCACGGTCATATGCGTATTTTAAACTGACTGATCACTAAGACACAGAATGGTTACTGGTATGAGTGCATTTTGTTTATTTTGTCCAAGTAATGTTTTCAATAAGTATTAAGAGATATTGATTGTATGATTTTGTATTCAGTGTCCTGAAAATAAGCATATTTTTGCCTGGACGAAGTCCTCTTTAAATACTGACCTCAGCAACACAGATCGAAACACGTCGGCCCATTAAATACTTATGGAGCACCAACACATCGGGCTCACATTTTAATGACGTGATCGGGTGTAGCTTTGTGAAACAGAACTGTCTTGCCCGAATTAGGGACAAAATCAATTGCATCTCTAACACTGTAGAAAAACAGATTGTTCAAGACATTTCTTAGGAATGATTTGTCAAGAATTATCATATAAATGGATATTTAATATGTGTGTAAGAGGATCTCCTTCGAAGACCGCCTCGACAACAATGCACACAACAGCAAGGAGCTCTTCAACACCGTGAAGGAACTCTCCAACCCCAGCTCCAACACCAACAACATCCCACCGGTGTAAACCCTGTGCGACTCCCTCGCCACCTTCTTCCACCACATGATCAACACATGATCACCGACATCCACAACAGCTTCAACACCCAGACAGCCCCCAACAGACACCGAAACACCAGACTTGCCACACACCATCGACCACGACCCCTTGCCAGCCTGGGCCAACGTGAACATCGATGACACCATCAAGACCATGAGCACAATCCATCCCAGCTCCCCGTAAGACCCTTTTCCGTATCACATCTTCAACAAAGCCAGTAGTTCCATCACACCCCACCTGCGCAACGTCATCAACCTCTCCTTCGAGACCGCAATCTTCCCATAGAGCTGGAAACATGCTGAGATCAACGCCTTGCTCAAAAAACCCAAGGCGGACCCGAGAGACCTCAAGAACTTCTGGCCCATCTCCCTGCTTCCTTTCCCAGCCAAGGTCATTGAGAAGATCGTCAACAAACAGCTAACCCGATACTTCGAAGAAAACAGCATCCTGGACCCATCCCAGTCAGGGTTCCACAGCAACCACAGCACCGAGACTGCCCTCATCGCCGCCACCGACGACATCAGGACCCTGCTGGACAATGGTGAGAACGCAGCCCTCATCCTGCTGGATTTCTCTGCTGCCTTCGACACTGTCTGCCACCGCACTCCACGCGCACACCTCCACGACGCAGGGATCTGAGACAAGGCCCTGGAATGGACCACCTCCTTCCTCTCCTGCAGAACCCAGAGCGTCCGCCTCCCCCCGTTCTGATCCGAAGCCCCCGAGATTCTCAGCCGGACACTGTTCAACATCTACATGGCCCCGCTCCCATGCATCACCCGACAGCATGACCTCAACATAATCTCCTACGCCGGCAACACTCAACTGATCCTCTCCCTCTCCAAGGACACCCTCATCGCCAATTCCAACCTCCACGAAGGAATGAAGGCCATTGCCGATTGGATGAAGAGCAGCCAACTAAAGCTGAACACTGACAAGACTGAGGTCCTCATCCTCCGCACCAACCCTTCAGCCTGGGATGACTCCTGGTGGCCTACGACACTGGGGGCAGCCCTGACACCCACCGACCACGCACGCAACCTGGGAATCATCCTCGACTCAACACTCTCCGTGGCCAAGCAAGTCAATGCAATCTCCTCCTGCTTCAACACCCTCCGCATGCTCAGCAAGATTTACAGGTGGATCCCGACAGATACAAGAAGAACAGCCACCCAGGCCCTCGTCAGTAGCAGACTCGACTATGGAAACACCCTCTACGCGGGAGCCCCAGCCAAGCTCATCAAACAACTGCAACGCATTCAAAACGCCTCGGCACGCCTGATCCTCCACATACCACAGGCACATCACCCCCCCCCCACCCCCCACCTGAGAAACCTGCACTGGCTCTCCGTCGACAGGAGAATCTCCTTTAAACTCCTCATCCATGCACACAAGTCACCCCACAAGATCGGCTCCACCTACCTCAACAGACGGCTCTTCTTCTACCTCCCCAACCACCAGCTCCGCTCCGCCGACCTCTCCCTCGCCACCGTCCCCCGCATCCGCAGAATCACCGCAGGTGGCAGATCCTTCTCCCACCTCACCGCCAAGACCTGGAACACCCTTCCACTCAGCCTACGACAGACCCAAGACCTGCTGACCTTCAGGAGGCTACTCAAGACCTTGCTGTTCGACCAGTAGCGGCACCCCCACCCCCCTCTTTTCTTTCCTTTTTTCTTCCCCAGCACCTTGAGACCCTCGCTGGTAAGTAGTGCGCTCTACAAATTGCGTGATTGATTGATTGGTAAAGTATTTGTTGTATGTAATGTAATTTTTAGAGAGTCTATACATGTTGAAATTGTGGTAATCAATACATTTCCCTTTAATTATGCTAGTCAGTAACGAATGTGAAATACATTTAATCAATGGGTAATTACTGACGAGTACATCGAATAAAATCCATGTGTTGAAAAAGAAAAAATGTTGCTAAATCTATGGCCATTATGGGGTATTATTATACTTTTTCTTTTTTTAAAGTTCACAGCAACAGGATATTATATTGCAGGTGGGCTGCTCCGGCCAGCAGGAGCCTCCTCTTCAGAGGTCCCGCCCCCAGCACTTCCGTTTCTCTCCCCTACTGGCTTATCATCAAAGCACGTCTCTTTCTCCCATCTCATAACGCGCTCCCTAGACTCTGGGCCCCTGTGCACGAGACCCCGCACACACAGTCAGTCTGCCGCAGTCCCTCCATACTGTGAATCCCCACTGAGGCACTTAGCTGCAGAATGGCCAAGCCCTCTGCTGCTGGAGAACAGTCACGCAGAGACATAAAATGTTTTCATACTTCACAAACGTGAAACTTCCTGCCTTGTTCGCATTAGACTTAGTGGGAAGCTACAGGCAGATCAGTACTGATTCTGACAATATCCTAATGGTTGAAAGGGTGATTAATAAAACACGTAGGATTTTATATGTAAATTTCTACAACTCAGGGAATAGTGTCTACAGTGGTCGCAATATCTCCAGTTTGGACAATATTTTAAATTCAGCAGTACAGAATATCGAGTTAGCTTTTGAGTTTATTTTATTAGGCGATTTTAATATTCATTTATGTAATTTAGCATGTAAGGGAAGAAGTACAAATGAGTTTGATGATGTGGCCTTACAGGGACCTCATTTTGAACATTCTGCAGAGGGCCAGGAGCTTGAAGAACTGTTGGCTAATTATGACTTGTATGAACCTGATTGCGGCCTGAGATTGCCAACTTTTACCGGTGCCCAAAATGGCACAGTGATTGATTACATCTTTGTCACACCAGGGATCTTAAATCTGACCATGGCTTATTGCACAGTTGCAACACACTATAGTGACCATAACCCAGTTTTACTCGAAGTGGCCTGGGGTGCCCAGACGGGGGCACCACCAATGACAGCAAAACCGGCACATCCCCTGAGGACCACTGATCAAGATCGACGAGTGAAGTGGGCAAAAGTGATTCCGGAAAATTTTTATGAAAATTGCTTCCCCAAAATTAAAGACTATGTGGAGCTTTGTAAAAATCCGGGCACACAAGGAACACACATAGTAGCAGCCTATGAGGCAATCTGTAATCAGGTTTCCAAGGATCTTTTAGCGAAACCAACCCAGGGAGTACAAGGACATAAGCGATGGTTCGATTCGGCATGCTCGAAAGCCCATAGAGAACTGCTAGCAGCCTTAAAAAATGCCCCAAGGGATAAAGATGTAATCTCGAGTTTAAGGAAAAACTATAAGTCAGCCATTAAGAATCGTAAAGACACCATTAAAAGCGAAACATGGGATAATCTTCTCTTAGCGGCAGTGCTGAAGGATAGCAGGAAATTTTGGGAGATTATCAAACAGCCCATATTCACTGATGACAGCAATGCACCTTTGGACTGCGTGATCACAGATGAGCAATGGTTGTCTTTCTTCAAAAATGTTTATGGGGGTGATGAAGACTGTGGTAAAAATGGCCCACTACCCAATGTGGTTGTTCATCCCATCATCTTTAATCCCCAAGAAGTGGAGAAAGCTCTCTTGGCAACCACCAAACACAAGGCACCTGGCCCGGATGGAGTCCCTGCTGACTTTTTTATGTACTCTCCTAAATTGTGGGCTGAGGTTATGTCTAATGTGTTTAATGCAGTTAACAGTAATCCAGCTCCCGCCTCGTGGGCCAGATCCACCATCGTCCCCATTTTTAAAAACAAAGGTCAGCGGGACGACCCCGCGTTCTATAGGCCCATATCCCTCTTGGACTCAACGATAAAAATTCTTGCCAGAGTCCTTTTATCTAGATTGAGGGAGAATGTCGAGGGTTGTGGTGGATTGTCTGACCTGCAATATGGTTTTAGGGAGAGAAAAGGGACCATCGAACAATGTATTAACCTGCATTTACTCATCTCTAAGTATACGGTGGCCAAGGAGGGTTCTGTGTTTTTGGCATTTATGGACCTTTCCTCGGCCTTTGACCTCGTTAATAGGGCAAAACTTTGGTCAATTCTTTTGGAGATGGGTATTGATGAAGCTTTGGTAACGTTCATGGCCACCATGCATCAGGAGCTTTTCGCAGCTGTCCGAGTGTCAAACACTGGCAGATGCACCCCACTTTTTAAATCTCTAAAAGGGGTTCGGCAAGGCTGCATCTTAGCCCCCACGCTTTTTACCATCTATATTAATGGCCTGGGGGATTACCTGCAAGACCAGGACGCGGATGTGCCACGTGCAGGAGATGCCCATATCCCGGCACTCCTGTACGCGGATGACGCTGTACTGATTGCCCGCACTGGTGTAGGTCTACAGCGCCTCTTGGACGCTTTTGGCTCCTTCATGGAGAACCTGGACCTTAGGGTCAATGTTTCCAAATCACATACTATGGTCATGGGCCGTGAGCGTTTTAAAAAAAGACATAAATCATTTTTCTGCAGAGGGGCCCCGGTGGCCAAGGTAACCACATTTCCCTACTTGGGTGTATTGTTTGACCAGAATGGACCATGGGGACCACAGATTAGAGCAAAGAGGCTGGCGGTTATTAGATCTTCCTCAGCTCTCTTGGGCTTTGCTGGTAAGCTGGGAGCCAGGCCCATGGAAGCCCTCTTAAAAATCTATAAGTGCAAGCCTGTTGCTATTGCACTATATGCATCCCCTTTGTGGGGGTACGTAAATCTTGACCCCATTCAAAGGGCAGAAAATAGATTTATAAGATCTCTTCTCTCTATCCCCCAGTCAACTCCGACTTATTCCATACATAAAGAGGTGGGTTTACCCTACCTGTCAGACTCATTGAGCTTAGCACCCTTAACCCTGTGGCTGAAAATGTGGTTGAATGAAGATCTTCCTTTGAACCACATAATATTGAAGGATGTCTTATTACTTGATAAACGTAGTAGTATCCCATGGCTGGCCTACCTGATTAAATCACTCACTGACTTGGGCCGTCCAGAACTCTTTTTAAGCCCAGATAAAATTAGAGCTCTGGACATAGACCTTATAAAAAAGTCATTCAGGGATATGAAGGAAATGCGCCGAGAGGAAACTGAAATGCAGAAGCCAGCAGTTAGGGCTCACAACCTTCTGGTGAGCGTACCCTCCCTTGCACCTTATCTTATTTTTGTTACAGTCCCTTACCACAGGTTTTTACTAACTAAATTTAGGTTTAACCTGGTACATTTTTATTTAGGCTTTTTTACGTCTTGGCAGAAGCCAGACCTAGCCCCCCCATGCAGTTGTGACCATTTTTCTGTGCAGGACACAATGCATTTTATTATGTTTTGTAGCCTATATCATGTGCAGAGAAAAAAATATTTGCTCCCTATTTTGAAAGAAGCGGGCTTTACTCAGGTGCGTCCGGCGTTGCTTTATTTACAACTCCTGACAAATCCCCGTACAACTTTTTGTATTGCTAACTTCTTAGTGGCCGCTGCGAGGGTAAAAATGGGGGGACAAATCTCGCCTTAAAAACTTTTTAAAGTTGCTATGTTTTTCTTTGATATGAATTGTAAAATGTATTTTCTATTTATTCTTGTATATAGTTTTTATAATATGTAGTTAGATTGATGTTTCTAGTTCATCGAAGGGTCATTTATGTATATATCCCTTCTCAGTGTTTTATCGTTTTGTTTCTTTGTATGACTTGTAATAAGTCGAATAAAGATATTCTGACTGACTGTGAAACTTCCAAATTTGCAGGTGAGGGTTTTAGCTTTGCCAACCTAACTGCCTTTTTGTGACTCACCTCTGCCTGGACAAACAATGCTTTCCTTGTGATCAACCTTGGGTGGACTTTGCCTTAAATTGTTTTTGACTGCGCAATTACCCAGGTGTCCTCGTTCGACCTTTAACTATAACCGTCATTCTCTTAATCCCCCCCAAATTCTGCAGGCTTCTGGAATGATTTCAAGTTTCGTGGCCGTGCTGCAGGACACTGGCCTCGGCTGCACCGCTGTTCCGCTCTGCTTGCGGTTGCAGCTTAGCGGCAGCACCTCCAGCTTTGCTTCGGCTTAATGAGAACGAGGGAATGTGGGCGGCCGCTGTGAATGACAATATCAGACCAAACACCCCGGCTCCCGAGCCGAGAGAAGGCGGGGAGAAATCCATCGTGCTTTGAGTGATGGCATAGTGAAAGGCGGGAGGGGCCTGCACGTAGGAAGAAAATACTGCCTTTCCCTGCATAAAATATAAAGAAATTACCACGCGAGATGCTGACCAGGGAAACCGTTCCCAGGCCATAAAGATAGGACTTCATTAAAAAACAATTACTGGGGATAACAATTCCACTGCTGGCAGATTGTAGTTAATGGCATCTATGTTCTACGGGTTTCGGCCATATAACTAGCTATGCTTGTGGCGCACACGGACATTAAAATGACTACTGGAGCAAAACCTCAGGATTAGGAACACTACCATGTTTATCACAGTACTTATATGTCAAAGCAAAGTTTGACAGTGTAAACTGACTTTGCCGTTTGGTACAAAATTGGCCTTAAGCTCAGCACACGGACATTTCTCCCAGGTCAGAGGCCGCCTGATCCATGGCATATTTTCCCGATAGCCACTTGAGATGAATTTTGAAGGTAACAAAAATAAAACTTAACTCAAGGCACTAATTTAGATTTAATATTGACATTTTTAATTTTGGTGTTTTATTAGACGGCGCATGACATGCCAGTGGCTGTAGATATGTGTTGTACACTAGGATTTCAAACAAACTTTTTTTTTATCTCCTTGGGCATCACTAGACAATTCGAGAATTTCCCATACCCAAATAGACGGAGCTACTCAATTAGAAGTGTTCACCGATTCAGTGTTGGATTTACGTACATCTCCCCTAAATTTTTGCTTCTGGAAAAATTCCACCCTGATTCAGGAGAATTCTGCTTTTCTCTCACTCAGCTAGAAACATCAGTATTGTCAGACTCATCATAGACTGGATGCTGTGGACCATGGCTATGATGTGTGGCTCCTGGGATGACTGTCTCTTCTCTCTCTTCACGTGCCAACCAAGTCGATGTTTTACAATCGATTCCAGAATTCAGCAGCACAGAAATAGGCAGGCATAAGTCTAGAGCAACCCTCACATGCGCCTCGGATTGTAGTGTTTTTAGGTGCAGTCAAAGAGTCTATAATTACAAGGTCAGCGCCTCATTTCATTGCTGATATAGTGTAAACAATTTGAGCAACCAGACTTGCATATAATGCCTCAGTGACCAGCCTATATCTGCAGAAAATAACAAGGTTTCACAGTTTATACAATTTAATGGCACTCAATTACAAATCTTGGAGAGATGGAAGGTTGAATGGCCTTACCAGGGTAAAAAACAATGTACTGCAGATGACTGTTTTAGTTATCACCCTTCAGCTCACCAAACAATCCTGTGGCTACAATTTGTATAGCTGTCTCTAAGGCACTCCAGGTATGGCAGGTGGCCAAGATGGCATTAGCATAAAAGACGTAAAATGTTAGAATACAAATCAGGGTAAGTGTGATGTAGTCATGGAGACTAAACTTCTAGGGTACAAGTTGTTTTTTATTTCAAGCATCACTCATTTTAGTTGCAAACTATATTCATCCTGGGACTTCTGGGCAGATGAATTGAAAGCTGACACAGGACATGTTAACTTGTCTCCAGGCATTTTCCCCTAGAGTAAATAGCTTACTATGGATTCATTTTCTATTATTTTAGGCTGAATAGTAGTCATTTCCAGTTTCCGTAGTTCATGCACACAGGTTAGTTGTGCGAAGTTTTTGGTACCAAGGGGTTTCATTTCATTTACAGCTGTAAACGGAAATCAATTACACCTGGATAAGTCACAGGTGTTATGTGATGCACCTTGTCTGCTACAGAGAAGTAAACGCTACACAATTATTTGTGACTTATGCCACACCTACTTAGAAAAACAAACAAAAGGGACTGGTGGAATGCTTGCATTAATGTCAGCTACTGCTAATTACTTGGGACCACCATGCACTCCATCTTTTTACTCGCCTCCAGATAGGAACACAGGCCTCCAGTTCAGGCTAGACTGTTCCTATTGGAAGTATCTCAATACTGATATACATAGGGCTGGTCTCTGTCTAGAGTGACATAGTAGGAACACACATATGGACTGTAATGAGGCACACGTAATTACCAGTGGCTGAGATGAATTCAAGCCTTCCACCTTTGACGTTTTCATTTACTCATAATCACAGGCATGGGTACGTGTTGATTTTTTTATTTTACTCAAGCTGTACCTCATTATTGAGGTTCAAATGGGTTGAAAACGATCTAGTTAGCTTATGTTCAGTTAGCAAAAGTAAAACAGCATAGCTTGACATGTTGTTGTAATCATTCTGCTTTCTTTGTGTACAGGGATGTTTATCAATGATTTGTTTTCCTTTTCATTTATCCACCATACACAAATATGTAATATTCAATATTGGTAACTGATATGATATGATAAAAAAATTTATAATGCGCATAAACAATAACCCGCAGGTATCAAGGCGCCTAACAATACGATCAAAATTGAAACAGACGTCCTTACATATAGGCTTGTCGAAAGAGACGAGTTTTTAGGGCAATGCGGAAATTCTGTAAAGACGGAAGGGATCTCAGATCAAGAGGAAGATCATTCCACCATTTGGGGGCTAGCGTGGAAAAAGCCCTGCCACCCCATTTAGCTCTTCGCACACGGGGGGCTGTCAAAAGCAATTTCCCGGAGGAACGCAAGTTCCTACCAGGGATGTAATGGGAGATAATGGACCCAATACCCGTGTCGCTATTTTTAGCGATGGCTCTGAAGGTCATGCATAGGACTTTGAACCGGATTCGAAGTTCTACTGGTAGCCAATGCAGCGATTTCCTGGCCGCAGTGGCTGAGGAGCGTCTGGGAATATCCAGGACAAATCTGGCTATGGCGTTTTGGACCACCTGTAAGCGCTGTAGGTGGCTCCGGTTTAGCCCAGCATACAGCGCATTACAGTAGTCCAAACGAGAGCCAATAAGTGCAATGGCTATTTGCTTTCTTGCCTGCAAGGAAAGATATTTCCTGATCCTTCGCAGGGTGTGAATCAAGCCCCAACAGGTGGAGACAGTTCTACTCACCTGACTGCCCATATCAAGGGCTGGATCTATCATCACCCCAAGATTCTTAGCAGATTTTGTGGGGGAGGGACATATTCCTAGTGAGTCAGGCCACCAGTTGGCTGACCAGATGTTTTCTTTCCCCCCAAACACCAACACCTCAGTCTTCTCCCCATTCAGTTTAAGAGAGTTCTTAATCATCCAGTGACCAACCGCCTCCATACAAGATCTAAACTTGGAGGCGATAAGCACATCAGAATGGGTTTGATTGAAACATTTGGAATGCTTTCCTTCATTTTGCTGAAAAGAAATTTGAGGCCTTATGTTATTTCTCTTTGGTTGTATGAATTCATAAAAGCATAGGTTTGTGGTGGTTTTATTTAGTTAATTAATTAACTTAGTTTGTTTTTGTGCTATGTGCCATCTGTTGCTGCTTTAGAAGGCTTTCAGAACAGGGTGTATATTTATATGTATGTAATAGTATTTGTAAAGCCTGATTTTAGTTGGAGAGCGACACAGCACCGAACAATGAGTGTGAGCTAAGGACACATTAAAATCTTATTTGCAATAAACGTAAGTAATATTCGTGGTAATGTGGTGCTCTGAGAATAGGTGGCTCTTCAGTTCTGTTCCGAATTTCACGAGGGTTGGAGCCTTTTCCGAAACTGACAGTGATGTTGTCCACAACCCTAGGTGCATAGATGGAAAAGGCCGTCGTGAACTCCCTTTATTTCTCCATCTCCCAGTATGGCCATGTCCTGAGTCCTTGTTTGGCGTGGTCTACCAGAGGTGATTATTTTCCTGGCCAGGTACCCAATAGTCATTTCTTCTCGTCTTGTATGTGAAGAAGCTGGCTTTAAAAGTGATATGGGCTTCGAGGAGTACCTACAGGTTTGTCACTAGGCAATCGTGTGCAAGCCTTATAGAAGGCAGGCAGAGCACATACGATACTTTTTAGGGTTGACTCAATGGTGCTGGGAAGGCTATTAAGAGCATTGCCTACAGCCAGGTGAGATAGCTCTAAGGCATGCACCCCTAATGCCAGTTGTGGACATGTACGGTGTAACTTTTCCGGAGGGAAGCTAACACCCTCCCGACTTAGTTTTCTTGGCAGTGCTCACAAAAACTAGGTCTTTATTGAGGATGACTCCAAGTGATTTTGCATTGATTGTTAACTGGAGGTTGCAGCCATCAAGGTTCATGTCAGAAAGCCAATGTTGTAACTGAGGGTGTTTGAGGTGGTGAGCTTAAGTGCTGGTTGAGATTGAGTAAGATCCTAGACCTACAAGGGGTGTCAAGGAAAGGCATAGGTGGCAGAGTAACTACAGGAGGTAGCCACATGAGGCAATTGTGGCCATTTACATGATTTATTCTTGTTTAGTGGGCACCCTACTAAGCACATTAAAAGCCAGGCAGACGCCGCAGCTTTTATTCTGCTATCCCATACAATTTATAATAACCTGTTAGGTTTTTCTGTGCAAGTTAAGACGCATTATTACTTTTGGTTAATTGCGCTTTCTGAATAAATGTCAGCTCTATGTTCATAAAATTGATAACGATGCACACTTATTTGCCGCACAGCTATTTACAAGGTACATAACAATCTTCTCTTCCTTCTTTAACAACCTCCATATATTGGAGAAAGCTGTTATACCTTGAATGCAATTAAACTCTTAAGCTGTAAACCTGTTCTGCTCTTGTCCCAGATTCATCTACTTAGAAATTCATCAGGAAGATGTTGGCTCCAGCTATCACCAATCTTTATAGCTTAATCGCAAACAAAATACTGGATCTTAAAATACCCTTCTAAAGAGTCTGCATGTCACCAATTGCAAGATGTGCCACGTAATCATGACACTAAAATGTATATTTTAAATATTTAAAATGTTATTTCAAGCACTTGCACATTGTTTGAAATTTATTTTAAGTGTCCCAGTAATTGCATAATTAGAATTCTAATTTATCCTCCATCTGTGCACAGGCAAATCATTAGTAACTAATACCAGTGTCATAACCCTCTTACAGGGTGGTACAATTTTCTGGATGGATAGCAAGCGTGTATGGACTAGGATTACATGAACAAACCCTTCCATATTCATTGTACTGTTTGATTGCTGAGCAGTGTGATTCCTGCCAACAGTAATCAGAGCTCCTAGAGCAAGGGTAGTTGTTTTTCTGTCCATAAATATCTCTCCATTCGCCAGATCACACCAAACACATTACAAGGCTGTGGGATAGACAATATTAACACCCCAGGCATGTCCATAAGTTTGAGACAAGCAATTTTGGATGAAAGTCGCAATGGAACTGCTTCTACCAATTCTGCACCGGTTCCCCTTTTCCAGCGGCTGGAAAAATCCTGGAGAAACTGGTAAATCAACAGTCATCTTCTTTTGTGGAAACTAATTGCATACTTCAGGAGTCACAGTCGGGCTTTCTGGCTGGTTTCAGCACTGATTATGCATTTCTGGAGGTTACAGAGTACCTTAAAGAGACCCTGGACTGTGGACGCTCAGCAATGGTGGGTTTGCTGTACTGTCTGCCTTGTTCAATACAGTCTCTCATCCCACGCTTTTAGAAAGAATTAGTTTGGCAGGCATCTAAGAGAGGGCCCTTTCCTGACTGAAATCTTTTATGGGGGACACATCTCAATGGGTGTATTTCCACCCTTTTTCATTTGTCTCCAACCCACTTTTATATGGAGTCCACAGGGCTAGAATTTGAGCCCTATCCTCTTTAAATTATATCTAGCACCTCTAACTAGTCTGATTGAAATCTGGGGGTCTGAATTTGATATCATATGCAGATGACATCCAACTCATATTGTCTTTTCAGGAGGAGGATATGCCCTCATCAAGCTCAATGGGTGCCTTAAGGGAATCGCTGGGTAGATGGAAGCTAACTTCCTCAAACTTAATTCTATTAAAGGTCCTTTTCTTTGGGCCTTGCAGTCCACCCCTCTCCAGCTTAGGATGGACTGAGGAACTAAACCCCCCTCCTGCTCCCGCCTCCTCTGCTAGCAATCTAGGAATACTATTTGGTGTGGCCCTCTCCCTTTCTGCTCAAATTAAGAATGTTTCGTTGGTCTGTTTAGCTAAACTCAAATCTTGAAGGAAGCTGCTGCAATTGGTACCAGAGTCTTTGTGAAAAACAGTGTTTTACACCTTGTAACATCCCGCTTAGATTATGCTAGCAGTCTCTATTTGGTCTTTCTAATTCATAGACTTCAGATCAATCAGAATGCTGCAGCAAGAATTAACTGGAGAATTCTTCTTTGGACATTTATTTCACCTCATCTGAAGAAGCTTTTCTGTCTGCCTGTGACCAAGCACACCACATTTAAACCTCTCTCTTTGGTGTCTAGATCTTTCACAGGGGAACGCCCATCTTATTTGAGAAATAGATTCTGCCCCTATAAGCAATGCAGATCGGTCATGTCTAATAACCTTTGTGTGACGCAGCTCCCCAAATTTTCCAAGATGTGACAGGGAGGTCTGTCCTTCATGTCTTGTACATCCAAACTGTGGAATGCTCTCCCAATTAAACTTCATAGGGCTGCTTTGATTTCTATATTTACAAAATAAATAAAAAACTTTCTCTTTGATGAAGTTTAGAACCTGCTGCTCTGCTGTCACTTCTAGTCAGTCTCTCTAAGCTATGAACAGCTGATGAAGCAGCTGTGTGCTGTATAAATTACTTTGATTGATTGACTGATGGATCACTTGAACGTGTGATGCCACCCAAACACTGCATGACACTTTCTGGAACTGATCTTCCCCTCCTTCTACAATGTCACAGCTAATAAGCCATCACTGATGGCCTGGACATTCAATGCTTCTGTCAGATTCAGCATTGCTGTCACGCACCACCAGAGACCAAAAACAGACCACTGGACCTGCCTCCAGGAACAACATCCCAGAGCAGGACTGGACCACTTCTCTCGCCGCACACCAGTCCAAACCCACCAGCAGCCTTATGGAAACAATCAAACTTCTACAACTGGATCACCACCTACACTGACACCATGTCCCCGCTAAAGTGCTGCAAAACTACAGCATCCAGACTATAAACCAACAGGTGCCCCAAGGAACTCCAGACGACGAAGCGCCACTGCATAAAACTGGAGCATAGATGGATAATGAGCCATTGTGATAGACTTCAACTCAACAGAAGCTGTCTCCAACAGCATCACCCCTTACAGGGCCTCTGCAGCAAGCTCTCGGAATTCATCTGAAGACCAAGATAACCTCCAAATACAGCAACTTTGACCCTCAACCAGACCCACTGACTAACAGCATACTTCCTGTCATGACCATTTAAGAGCCCTCATACCTCACTATCACCACAGAAGAGTCTGCTGCCACCTTGAAGCCTATCCACTCTGGGGCCCCATCAGACCCCTGCCTTTATCAAGCCTTGGCCCGAGGATTCCGACCCATCAGCGAAGTACTCACACTTATCCCCAATGTGTCCATCTATTCACCTACCTTCCTGGATACTTGGAAACATGCCACATTCCTCTCAGTACTCAAGAAGCCCTCCTCATACCAATCTACCCCCGCCAACTACAGTCAATCTCCCTACTGCCGTTCCTAGCAAATGTCCAGAGAAAGTCAATCATAGATACCTCACTGATCACCTCAGCTGCTACCAATTCCTTAATGCCACACAGTCTGGTTTCAAACCCAACTACAGCAAAGAAACAGCCCTCAAATGTGAAACAGATAACATATGCATGATCCTTCTGGACCTCTGTGCGGCATTCAACACTGTCTCCCATCCCATCATCAGCCAACCTCTACACAAGATCAGAATTCCAGGTCCTGCTCTTGATTGGACTTGTTCCTTACTGACTGGAAGGACTCAAGCAGTCAACTTGACCTTTGCTCTTTAGACATCCACACCTCATCTGTGGAGTCTTTCACCCCAAACCTCTTCAAAGCATAAATGATCGCTCTGAACAGGGTCATCTGAGCCCACGACATTGACACCCTCTTCTGCGCTTATGACACTAAACTGTTACTCTCCTTCTCGGATAAGATTCCAAACACAAGGATCAATTTCATCACCTGCTTGATCGAAGTCAGCAACTGGATGAAGTCCAGTTGTCTTAAACGCAACAACAACAAGACAGAAGCTGTGACCTTCATCTAGAACTCCACACCATGGGACTCCACCTGGTGGTCAACGAGACTAGGACTGCACCCACACCAAGATGCTGAGGAAAATCTTCAAATGGTTCCCAAACAACACCTGCATGGCCGTCACACACGCTCTTGTCACCAGCAAGCTGGACTACAGAAGTAATGTCTACACTGGATTCAGCAAGTAAATCACCGAAGACTACAAACCATCCAGAACTCAGCAGTCAGACTTGCACTCAACCTCCCATGCAGCATTCACACCAGACCAAATCTCAAAGAGCTCCACTGTCTCCCATTACGCAAATGTGAAAAGTTCAAACTTCTCACCTACACCTTCAAAGCACTATATAACATAGGCCCCACCTACCTTAACAGTCATATCACCTTTCACATACCTTCCAGACAGACACCATCTGTTCGGCTGGACTTCTATTGCACATATCCCAAACCAGATCTGGCAGTCTGGCCTTTTCCAATATTGCTCCTAATGCATGGAATGACCTCCAACTTCTCGTCAGAGCCCCTACTCTCCTCTTGAGTTCTGCAAGAAGTTGAAGACCTGGCTCTTCGAACAGTTACCCTGCCTGCCCTTGGCGAGCCTATAGTCTCACCTGCTCAGTGCCAGAATATCCTCGCAGGTGATAGTTCGCTATTACAAAAATACAAATAATGTAATATGACATTAGGAAGGGTAATTATCAAAGTATCGTAATCACTGTTTATATTATTTTGTTCTTCTCATTCCTTATCACCACATTTATTATGATCTGTGCCTCCTTAGTCTGTTTTCTAATGAAAGCTTCTTCAGTTGCAATGTGTGTTCTCTTTCTAGGGAAAAGGCAAGAAGAACCCAAGAAAACACCTGTTCCTAACATGGGTGTTTTTTAGGTAGATTTCGGAGAGCATTACTGGATGACTCTCCTTTTCTCTACTCTATTGCAAGTTGAAATACCTGCATTGCCTAGGAGATAAGGGAAATCTATATGGTGTGACCCCAGGATTGGCTAGGTACATGATCCCCTCTTATCCAGTCTTGGTGGTCACCTGTCTGGGGGTAATCTGGTGGATTCCCCAAAGTCCTCTCTGGCAGACCACCAAAACCTATCTGTACTCCAAAGCCACCCTGGGCCTTCCGCCACTTGCAGGGTGACTGTGTCCAGCAAGAGTCAGTAGTGATCTGGTAGGAGAAGTATATAGAGGTTCAGGGGACCACTTCTCTCAGGTTTGACAGCAAGTCAAGACCCGAGAGGGATTGATAGAGCTGGGGCAAACCAGCCTGTGGAGAGTCTCTAAAGAGTCTCCAGATTCCTGCCTTGGAATCATTAGGCCTGCTGGTCATTCCCACGGTCTTGCAGCTTCTTCAGAGACTGTATATGGATTTAAAAAGTGAGTTGAGTTGCATTTGATTGCTGAGGTACCCACCCATTGTGGTGGTGCCAATCATCTCTCCACATTTTAGCGTAGCTCAAAGGTACAAGCCCACTACTTATCCCACCCTCTGTTGCACTTTGTGAAGGCTCCTAAATAACACATTTTCTCTAAACCTTTGAAACATCTTCATCTCTAAGGGAAGCTCCATCCATCTATCTGAATGACCAAAAAGAGCATATTAACAGGCTTCAGATTGCACAAAACGCAGCAGCCAGGTTGTTGTCAGGAACACCTAAATTTGTCTCTGTGAAAAAAGAACTTACTCAACTATACTGGCTCCACATGAAACAAAGGGTATGCTTCAAGGCCCTCTACACGGCCTTTAAAGCCCTCAATGGAATAGGTCCAGACCATCTGAGGCAATGGTTCAAATAGTATTTTCCTTGTAGGACTCTTCAGTCCACAGGAGCAAACAATTTCCACGTTCCCACATTTAAAAAAGCCAGTTGGGGAGGTAGGAATTTTATCACCTGGGCATCTAAGGCCTGGAACGATCCGCCGTTCCACTTGAGGAATGCAGCAGATCACCTCTCTTTTAGAAGGGGGCTGGAGACATGGCTATTCACTCATTGACATAATTTCTCCACTAACCAGTAGGCAGTGCATGGCGACAGGACACCTCAGGTTAACCATTGCGCTCTAGAAATCCAATTAACATAACAAAGGCCTAGTCTCTTTCCTTTAGAATTTTAAAGAAACCTTATGTGGTGACCGAAGCCAGAGATCTGCACGTCTTCCCTTTACCCCAATGTTCAAGATAATTTACAGGGACATTCCTCTACCAGCTATGGCTATTCCAATCCTGCCCTCATGCTTTAGATGACTCGATTTCTATGGAATCGCCCTATAGTCTTTCATCTGCCTAGCGGAGTAGCAGAGTATTTAACTCTCCGCAGCAATTCAGCTCAAATCATTAATCTAATTGAAGGCAACTCAAAGAAATATGTCAAATTATCAAATTGGTGAAGAAATGGCAAACCAATCTCATATGTTGATTCCTGGCCCAATACTATGCATACAAAGTAGCTCCGTTGACCCATATTCAAAGCGGCATTTACAGCACAACACAATATTCATGTATGCCACACCTTAAATAAAGCTTTACATATGCCACACTACATTCAAAACAGGATTGTGCAGTCCCATTTGGTCTCCATTGAAATCACATAAAGGTTTGTCTGGGCCCCAGATGCTAGGCTGAAAGAGACAACAGTCCTGCTCGCTCAGTTTACGTGTGTGCACACGAGCATGCGCCGGAGCTCACGCACAAGCAGGGATGTATGTCATTACAACGCGGTGATTATACCGCGCTACCATTACAACGCAGGTATGACAACGCAAGTCGTTACAATGACTTGCGCTGTAGGTGCTGGACTCAGGAATAGTACGATTTACTATTCCAACTCCAGCCTACGCAACAGTAGGGAAGGTGTTGGAATAGTAAATCTACTATTCCTTAGTCTCTAGCGCCAACCAGGGCAAGTCGTTGTAACGACTTGCGTTGTCATACCTGCGTTGTAATGGTAGCGCGGTGTAAACACCGCGTCGTAATGGAAGTTCCCCACAAGCAGCTGCGTTCCACGTACATCGGCTGCTGAGGTGCCGACCTTATGCAAAAATACATGCTGCATAGTTAACAGTTCATAGTGATTGAGACTACTTTAGGAGCTCCAGTTCTTCAGTGAAAGTCTGTAAGCGAAAAACTCTAAAGCTTTCACAGATGAGAGCCCTACTCCCAACTAACAAGCAAACCGCGCTTGTGAACATAGAAACAGAAAATGCTCACACAACAATGGAAAGTTCCCAAATAAGTGCTGCTAAAATCTACATAGACTTTTGTTTGCTGTAAGCATCTTCCAGTTTGTTGTTGTTTTGTCATTAGAAAGTATCTGTACAATATTATCGAATTCAAGTCTATTCTCTTTTTCTAATATCTTTCTGTTTCAGGTACATATTTTTTGCATCTGCATTACAAATGTAAGAATTAAAAAGCACAATAAAAAAATAATATTACACATTCAACGTGCTGATTTGCTGTCCTAAGAATGTCGTATGGTTCCAACCATCCATATGTGGTGCAAGTGCTGGCCCACACCACAAGCTGTCAGACCTGTGTACACAGCAATGGGTTCAGACCCAGTCAGATGCCTCGAGAGGTGGCTGCAAGATGCAGAGTAGTAGTGATGAGAATGGCGAAATGTTTTTAAATAGTGCGTCATACACCACTTCCCCATTTCTATGTGCTATAAATAACAGTTCTCGCTATTATCCAATATAATGATACTCAATTAACTGACATTAGTAAGATAGAAGACTCAATTAGCTTTGCAGGAATTCAAATTAATAACTCTCTGATCGCTGCAGATGTCAGAAGTGAATGTTAATGCCCAGAGTCAGCTCAATTCAGCAAAGATGTTAGCAGAGAAACTCAGCATCCCCTCCATCCACAGCAGAATCTTCCCGGCTTCAGTGTACATGTACAAATACAGCCACATGTAAGTAATCAATCAGACAAACAGGACAGAAATACCCTGGGAATCACCGCAGTGATGAGATCATAAACAAACTAATTTCTAAAGTGCAAACGCCCACTGCCTGAGTAGTCGGGTAGGAAACATGGGCTCTACACAAGTGTGAACTTTCTGACCTCTTCCTTGCCAGGACAGCCACTTCCAATTATATGTCCTAGAGGACCAGGACTACAAAATCATCTGTATCTAACATCGACCCAAGACTATCACAAACTGCCAAATGCACTAACTCACCAGGGCCGGCTTAAGTGCTGATGGCGCATGGCGCCACAATCTTTTTTGGCGCCCTCCCTCCATGACCTCCCACTCGGATTCCCTTACTACTGCCTGGCAAAAGTACCCCACATCTCTCCATAGCCTCTCTCACATACATTTAATTTGTTTTAAAGGGCTGGTAAAGGCTGGTTTACTAACCCACTCAGCTATCTACATAAAATACAGATTTGTTCTTTGCAGCAAGCATATTAACTCTCTGTGCTACTTTATGGCGAGTCAAAATTGCCATTAGTCAAATCCTCCATCTCTCTCTCTAGCAAGAACATTAACCAGAAGAGTTTTCTTAACATTTTTATTGCTGCCTGAAAGCTGGAAGCACAAGGAACTCTGCAGCAGGTGCTTTTCATTCTCAAGTTCTTGCTAAACACAGCACCCCTGCGGTCAGTGCCCCTTCTCCAGTTCAGCGATCAGTGCATCCACACCATTCACACCACCCTAAAGCCGGCCCTGTAATCCAATACCCCTTCTGTGACACTTGAAATTTCTCCGGACAGCTTATTATTAATGCTATATAGGGCTGTGATTCTTCAATAACATCAAGAAATGCTTTACAATTCAGTAGAGCATGTGAAAGAAATTAAGGTTTGGCACTATCTCAAGGGGGTTCTTTAACAAGGGTGGTAGAACTGTCTGTTTAGCTTGTATTAATTAAGCCTAATGTAAAATTGGCATTAGATAATGAAGGAAGATCAGTTGAAGCCAGATGATTGATTGATTTGCTTATAGTAGGCCGACACCAATCTTTGGGTGATCTCTTTACATGACATCTGTCGGAGTCTTAAAAACTCTGGTTTATAAACTGAATGAAAAGACTAAAATAAAGTATATGCTATTGAATGTATTGAGGTATGGATAACATAGCTATCAGGGTCGGCTCCAAGTCTGCAATATTGTGTCAGAGTTTGTCCACTTTGGTGACCCAAATGCTATGATAAGAATATAGACAAATCAAAATTGGAGACTGGCATAGCCAACATCGGGTTTTAGCACTAAAAAGATGTATTTTTATCTGTCGATAAGAAAACTCAGTCTATCTTTAATTCTCTAATAAATTGATGTAGCACTCCTCCAGGGTAATTCCTAGATGTATTTCAAGTGTTCAAACTCACTATTAAGAGAGCTGAATTTAATTTTCAAAAGGGCATATTCTTCTAAGGTGTTAATCAGCTTTGATTAATTTTCATTGATCAATATATGGAGAAAAACCAAACTGCATGATTCTAACGACTCCTTGTTACCCTACACTTGGGTAAGGGTGTTAGACTGGAAACCTGTTGCATCCAAAATGTAGAAAATCTATATTTAATATGCACACCAGTCTTAAACTAAAGCATAGTAAATCTATATTTAGTATGAAAAAACAGGCTTAACCTAAAGCACAATAAATCTATATTTGGGGTGAAAAAACCTGTCTTAACCTAAAGCATAATAAATCTATATTTAGTATGCTAGTTATAGTTATACACTGATGCTTAGAATCTTTCTGCAAGTCTCATGGGATAAATAGGGCGCTAGATTGAGTGGAGACCAATTTGACAATAACGAGTGTTTAGAATGGCTCATATTCAAAACAAAACGAAATGCTACCCACCCAGAATCTGCCATGGTCAAAAATAATCCAGGCTCCCTGTTTTCCGTTTTTACGAATGTTTATAGATAAATACAGACAGAAAGCAATATGTTTTCTGTCTGCATTTATTTTTAAAAGTGGATAAATACAGAAAATTGTGCTCTTTTTAAGTAACTCTCTGCGCTGTCTTTGATGAATTATAAGTAGGGCTCCCGGTTTTATGGTGTTTATTTTTCTGGAATTTCTGTCTGTATTTATCCATATTTATTTTTTGCTCATTTTATCTGTATTCCATATTTATTTGGGTTTTCTGGAAAAATGAAGCTGAAATTAGTATATTTCCACATTTATTTAACCGGTAAATATGCAATCATGCTTGAATGCCTACCAGGAATCAATGCTGTAAACACCCACAGAAGATATATCAGTGCGCTTATAACAAAATATGCAAATTTCAGAATGAACCATGTGCATATCTACTGCTGTTAAAGCCTCTTTACTAACATTTCTTTCTTTTTTTTCTTTTTTAGCCCCCTTACCTATCAATCCACACAGCTATTGGCCTGGCAGTCATGGCAGCCAGTATTTAAAATTACTCAAAAAGCAACATAATTTCCGTTTTTTCCATATTTAAAAATAAATACAGACAAGAAAATAAATGTTTTCTGTCTGTATTTATCTGTAAAATCAGTAAAAACGGAAAACAGGGAGCCTTAATTATAAAGCCAGCAGCTGACAATATGGAAAGCATGGGAAATTAATAAACAGGATGGAATTTCTTTAAATAATGGCATATGTCAAAATACATTAATGGTATAATGCTACTGTTTCCCAATGGATGTATTGGTATGTAATATTTGACAGCTTAAATAGCTAAAACACAACTGACATCCAATTATGAGTGCGCGTCTATCAGTTAAATATGGAAATGTACAGTTTTCAACTTCATTTAAACGCAAAACACAAAATAAATATGGATAAATGCATATACAATAGCCAAAAAATAAATATGGATAAATACAGATGGACATGTTGAAAAAATAAATATAATAAAACCGGGAGCCCTATAAATAATACATCTTGCAGTCCAGGTCTAAGAGCTCTGGGTCAGGGCATGACATCACACACACAAGGCACCAGACATACAGTGATGCAGGCACACAAGGTAAACAATAGGACACAAACATGGGAGGCACCTGTGCCAACAGACCAAGGCATTCACCTGAATAGACATCCCAGGGTGGTCGACATACTTGCAGGGTGAAACTGTGAGAAGAGAAGAACCAGCATACGCATATTATTTATTCATCACAGAATTAGTTAATGCAAAGTATTTTTTCATGTAATTTTCTGTAATTATCATGTGTTCATTATTTGAGCAGGTGTGCTCATTTATGCCTAGAGATTTGTAGATGAGCCAAGAAGAACCTCGGAGGGGCAGATCAGAATCAAAATAACTAAATTAATGATCCATGGCTGGGGTAAATCCATGAAAGGAAAATAGCTAATTGTAAGTATGCGTATCTTATAGAATGTAATTTTTGGATAAATATCGGTTTTATGGAAATGTGAAACAATTAGTGAGGTTGTTGAGAAACATTAAAGACCTCGGGAATGCATTTAAATGCTATGGGACTGTATTCTAAAGAAATGTGTATACACAGCAGTTCATTGTTTGGAGCTGCATTGTAGCTAAAACATAAAACATTGGCCTTTACCAACGAATTTTACACACATGATGTTATTAGTTAAATATCGTACTACCTGATTGTAAGTTGTTTGGTTTATCCTCACCCGATTTTACTAGTAGTGGGAGAAACAAAGGTGATTTTCCCGGCTTAAAAAGCAGTTGGAACAATAGCACAAGACTTTCCGCTTTTTGTTCATCTAACAGGGCAAACCATACAATGCTTGGCCCTGCTGGGAAAAATCATCCAGTTCCACCCTCTTCTCCTCTCATCCTCTCACTGATGCTTCATCCATGCACCGACCTACATACATTTTCCCCCTTCAGAGCTCATGGTAAATGTAGGAGGAAGACCCCATGGGACTGGGACATCTGTGTGGTTTCCTGCCTCATAAAATTGTCCTCACATGGTAATTCCCATTCAGTGGAGTTTTACTTATAAATGCCCAACACTGTGGGGATTTTACCATATAGTAATAGTAAGTTTGCATGCAATTTTACAGTTTGGTATAATCGAAAGTTCGAAAGATCTTTATTTCGATCACATGATCATAAAAGATATACATAACATCATAAAACAATTCATTTACAAATTAAGAACGCATTAAATAAGAACAGTGATCGTGGTTAATTAATATGATTGAGGTGTGCCAGAAATCAAGTCTATACTGAGTCACCAAGTCTCTTAATATAGCGTTTGCGGGCATGCCACATTGAAGTTAAAAATTTGGATAATGCAAAAACCAGAATTGGGGCCAAATCAGTCTTTAAAACTCTATAGGCAGGCAAAAAAGTTCTGAATCCCATGTTTTTAAGTAAAGGAACGAGCCAGTACTTCCTACTCCTCTCGTAGGCTGGACAAAAGAAGATCACATGTGCATCGTTCTCTTTTACATGGGCACAAGCAGGACAGTTTTCAGTAGAAGGGTGGGAGGACCATGTTGCTGTGAAGGATGCCAAGGGGAGGGTCCCATATCTCCATTGAAGGAATAATTTCCTGGTTATTGCCGGGGTCATGGCGTCTAGGACACTTTCCAGTTGATAAGAGTCTTTAATTTTTATGAACTGATCGGTTAGGGATCCATCTCGGATGCCATTAACGGATTGTAGCAGCATATGATCATAATATGCTCTCGATAGTGCTTTTCTGGAGGTCCTAGTACTTGTGTTTGCTGGATCTGACCAGAGTTCAGGGAATCCAATTACCTCAAAAGTTCTCTTAATGTATTTTAGCCACGGTATTCTGGTGGCATTCGGCAACATTAAGAATTCCTGTAGCTCTGCTCTATAAGTACTGAGATCTGGGCTGCTCCATAGGCGTCTCCAAAATGCAAGCGGTTTGAGCCCCAGCTCCTCAGTTATAGGCCGGAGGCCCAGATCCAGCCTTAGAGGGAGAATTGGAGTGCTCAGTGGAAGAGCGGTGATCTGCCTCAGGAACTTGTTCTCAGTAGTGAGTAGTTTTGGTGATGGGATATGGCCCCACAGTTCGCCCCCATAAGTGACACCTCCTCGAGCCTGTGCCTTGTAAATATGAATGACGGGGGTGAGTGGCCGGTAGGGGGATTTATTCGCTAATCTCATTATGCCGCCCGCCAACTGTGCCAGTTTAATGTTAGCTTTTAACTGATGGGGTAACCACGTTAAACTTTCATTGAGCGTAATCCCCAGGTATTCGATGGTATGGACCCGTTCCAATTGGACTGTACCTAGGGTGGGTGGTGGGCGGTTAAGGGGTTTGGGATTGAGAATCATGAATTTGGTTTTCTGCGGGTTGATTTCGAGTCCCCTATCAGTGCAGAACTCCAGAAAACCATTCAAGACTCGTTGTATGCCCATCGGGGATTTAGACAGCAGCAGGGTGTCGTCTGCAAACATAATTGCAGGCACCCTGCTGCCAGTCAATTTTGGAGCATCAATGTTAGGGATCCCCCTTAACCGCCCACCACCCACCCTAGGTACAGTCCAGGGTTGTTGAGGTTGTTGAGAAACATTAAAGACCTCGGGAATGCATTTAAATGCTATGGGACTGTATTCTAACGAAATGTGTATACACAGCAGTTCATTGTTTGGAGCTGCATTGTAGCTAAAACATAAAACATTGGCCTTTACCAACGAATTTTACACACATGATGTTATTAGTTAAATATCGTACTACCTGATTGTAAGTTGTTTGGTTTATCCTCACCCGATTTTACTAGTAGTGGGAGAAACAAAGGTGATTTTCCCGGCTTAAAAAGCAGTTGGAACAATAGCACAAGACTTTCCGCTTTTTGTTCATCTAACAGGGCAAACCATACAATGCTTGGCCCTGCTGGGAAAAATCATCCAGTTCCACCCTCTTCTCCTCTCATCCTCTCACTGATGCTTCATCCATGCACCGACCTACATACATTTTACCCCTTCAGAGCTGATGGTAAATGTAGGAGGAAGAACCCCATGGGACTGGGACATCTGTGTGGTTTCCTGCCTCATAAAATTGTCCTCACATGGTAATTCCCATTCAGTGGAGTTTTACTTATAAATGCCCAACACTGTGGGGATTTTACCATATAGTAATAGTAAGTTTGCATGCAATTTTACAGTTTGGTATAATCGAAAGTTCGAAAGATCTTTATTTCGATCACATGATCATAAAAGATATACATAACATCATAAAACAAATTATTTACAAATTAAGAACGCATTAAATAAGAACATTGATCGTGGTTAATTATTATGATTGAGGTGTGCCAGAAATCAAGTCTATACTGAGTCACCAAGTCTCTTAATATAGCGTTTGCGGGCATACCACATTGAAGTTAAAAATTTGGATAATGCAAAAACCAGAATTGGGGCCAAATCAGTCTTTAAAACTCTATAGGCAGGCAAAAACGTTCTGAATCCCATGTTTTTAAGTAAAGGAACGAGCCAGTACTTCCTACTCCTCTTGTAGGCTGGACAAAAGAAGATCACATGTGCATCGTTCTCTTTTACATGGGCACAAGCAGGACAGTTTTCAGTAGAAGGGTGGGAGGACCATGTTGCTGTGAAGGATGCCAAGGGGAGGGTCCCATATCTCCATTGAAGGAATAATTTCCTGGTTATTGCCGGGGTCATGGCGTCTAGGACACTTTCCAGTTGATAAGAGTCTTTAATTTTTATGAACTGATCGGTTAGGGATCCATCTCGGATGCCATTAACGGATTGTAGCAGCATATGATCATAATATGCTCTCGATAGTGCTTTTCTGGAGGTCCTAGTACTTGTGTTTGCTGGATCTGACCAGAGTTCAGGGAATCCAATTACCTCAAAAGTTCTCTTAATGTATTTTAGCCACGGTATTCTGGTGGCATTCGGCAACATTAAGAATTCCTGTAGCTCTGCTCTATAAGTACTGAGATCTGGGCTGCTCCATAGGCGTCTCCAAAATGCAAGCGGTTTGAGCCCCAGCTCCTCAGTTATAGGCCGGAGGCCCAGATCCAGCCTTAGAGGGAGAATTGGAGTGCTCAGTGGAAGAGCGGTGATCTGCCTCAGGAACTTGTTCTCAGTAGTGAGTAGTTTTGGTGATGGGATATGGCCCCACAGTTCGCCCCCATAAGTGACACCTCCTCGAGCCTGTGCCTTGTAAATATGAATGACGGGGGTGAGTGGCCGGTAGGGTGATTTATTCGCTAATCTCATTATGCCGCCCGCCAACTGTGCCAGTTTAATGTTAGCTTTTAACTGATGGGGTAACCACGTTAAACTTTCATTGAGCGTAATCCCCAGGTATTCGATGGTATGGACCCGTTCCAATTGGACTGTACCTAGGGTGGGTGGTGGGCGGTTAAGGGGTTTGGGATTGAGAATCATGAATTTGGTTTTCTGCGGGTTGATTTCGAGTCCCCTATCAGTGCAGAACTCCAGAAAACCATTCAAGACTCGTTGTATGCCCATCGGGGATTTAGACAGCAGCAGGGTGTTGTCTGCAAACATAATTGCAGGCACCCTGCTGCCAGTCAATTTTGGAGCATTAATGTTAGGGATCCTCTCCAAATGAGCGATTACCCCGTTCACAAAGAGGCAGAACAGGGTCGGTGCGAGCACGCAACCCTGCCTTACCCCTCTGCAAACGGGGAACCTTCCTGTTAATTTACCACCTCTACCGCACCTGACCCGCGCGTAGTTGTTGTGGTGTAGTCTCATGAGGATTGCCAAAATGTCTCCCGGGACATTCATCTCCTCCATAACCTGCCATAGTTTCGCTCTTGGAACCAAATCAAAGGCGGCACGTAAGTCCACAAAGACTGTGTACAAAGTGCCGCCCTCGATTAGTGCTGTTTTCCAATATAACAGGTTCAACCTGAAAATTTGATCGGTTGTGGACACCCCTTGCCTAAATCCCGCCTGGTAAGGAGTCAAAATCTCCATCTCTTCAATCCTGTTCTGTAGCCTATCTAAGATCAGTCTCCCAAAGAGCTTTTGGGATACGTCAATAAGACTGATCGGACGATAATTGGATGGGAGCAGAGGGGATCCCTTCTTTAAGATAGGGACCACCTCTGCCCCCAGCCAAGTATCGGGGACCTCCACCCCCCCCAAGACAGCATTGAATATGAGCATAAGGTAAGGGGCCCATATCCCAGGTTCTTGCTTGAATAGATCGCAGGGTACCCCGTCAAGGCCTGGGGCTTTCCCTGTTGTTAACCCAGCTATAGCTACCCTCACCTCTATTTCTGTGAATGGCTCCCCTTTGGAATCTGGTACTATCCTGTTGGGTAATATGGTGAGTGCCCCCTCCTCTATTGAGTACAGTGACTGGAAGTGGTTCTGCCATGTACTGGGAGCTATATTTGGTTCAATAGCCGAGGATAAATCCTCTGTTCCATTGGCCACTATTCGCCAGAATTTACAGGAATCTCTGATGGTAAATGATCTTGCTAGTTCTTCCCAGTGTTGTTGGTCCCACTCGGCCCTGGCATTCACCAGGAGTTTCCTATAGGCCCTTCTCCAGGATCGAATTTCCTCCCTGGGTTTATGCTCCTTTATTGCTAAAAGCAATTTAGTTTTTGCGTCCCTACATGTAGCATTGTACCATGTCCTCTTAGTTGTTGGGCCGGTTTTTCCTTCTTGTTTGGAAAAAAGGTCCAGCTCCAAGGTACTAATTAAATCTACATGAATCTGAGCCAACTTTTCCTTGTTGCCCTCTTCTTCTATTTTCGCCCCAGTGTAAAATGCGCTCTCTAAGAGTGGGGTGATTCTGGCATACAATTTTGGTAGCTTATTGCTGCTAGTGGCCAGTTTCTCTCACTTTACTCTTCTACGGTTATTTACCAAGAGCAGGCCTGACTTATTGTTACTAGGAGCGGAGACTATATCCTCTTTTGCTGGCAAGGCATATTCAAGCTCTAAGGCATTGTGGTCACTATCCCATCTCTCGGTAATCTTAAAATCAATGATTTGAGACCACAGCGGTAATTTGACAAGAATATAGTCAAGTCGCGATTCGCCACCTGGTTTATTGTAGGTATGTTTGCTGGGCATGTCTGATTTGAAACGCCCATTACAGGCCCTTAAACCCTGCTTTAAAATAAGGGCGGTTATCTGCAATGCGAGAGGGGTCCAAGCTCTGGGTGGGGGCGCCACAGTGGTCGGGATTAGCCATCGTGAGTCTTCTTCAAAGGAGGATCCATCACGAAGGCCTGGTAATGGTTCAAAGTGCGAGTTTAAGTCAGCACCCACTATACAGTGGAGTTCCCCTGGGATACTAGCTAGGAAAGCCGAGAGCTCCTCTATAGTAGTAGATTCTTGTGATGTGGGTACAGGCCTCGAATACACATTGACTACCACCAATTTCGTGGAGTTGGGCCACTCAAGGAGGACAGCCAAGATGTCCTCAGAACGTGTCACCATACATCTGGCCTGGCAGCCCAGGTCTGAAGCTACCCAAGTTGCCAGCCCTCCTGACGGTCTACCCCGTCCCCCCCACTTGGCTGGTTTAGAGAATACTGCATAACCTTGTGGTATGAGTTCTTCTTTAGCCCAGGTTTCCTGGAAGAGACATACACTCTTTGAATTGATAAAGGAGACCCACTCCGGATTATCGACTTTATTGGCCAACCCAGCAATATTCCATGAAATTATTGTCATGGATGGTGGTTTGCTATTAGGTGGCCCTATATTTGGGGCCTTAGAGCCATTAGTCTCGTGGATGGAAGAGGCAGCAGTTTCCCCTGGTCCAAAATGTTGTTAGAATTAGTCTCAGATATGTCCACTAGGGGAGGCTCTGTTATGTGGTGAGGTGTTAATTCCCTATGTGCTCCTGTGGATTGTGATCTTTCTGGGGATGTGCTCTTCCCTGTCCAGATGGTTGGGGAGGACTCTCTTCCTTGTAAGTTGAATTGTCAGTCAACCATTTCCAGACTACTATATCTATTGTAGGTTGGGAATTGGGCTGGGTAGTGCATTCTATGCGGCCCTAGAACTCCTCTCCCAATTCCCCCCCTCCTCCCCTCCTCCCAGCTTTATACTCCCATCCTGCCTCCTCCCCGTATGGTAAGACGTGATCAGAGACTCTGCATTTCTGATAGTAAGGATCCCTTCTCTCCCTGCAGCGACTCCCCCAGTCGTACAGCATTTCCTGGTGTAGCCCCCATCTTTGATCTTCCGAATTATATAAATTCGAAGGATAGAAAAACGAGAGCGGGAGGACTTGGATGTTACTGCCTTGGTCATCAGAGGGCCATGTGGAGATGTAGGAAGCTGTGTTTGGCTCTCTGAAAGTGACCAGGACGCAGTCTCCTCTGATTGTTTTTCTAGAATATCCCACCCACGGGGCCCGCCTTACCATGATGATGTCACTAGTTATGCCATGTGGGAGCGGTCTATTAATAGACAACCAGCTAATGACTTTATTTTTAAGGGAGGGGATTGATTCTTGTGTCGCAGGTTTTAGTTCAGGGACCCCTGTCAGAATCACAGTATAAGGGGACGCCTCTGGTGGAAGATTCACAGGTTTCGATTTACGGGGAATGGTGGATTTCTTCCCCGAGAGAGTTAATTCAGTCTGAGGTGTGATCTGGGTTGTGACTGGGTCTTTGTATGGGGGAAGAGTAGTGGGAGTTGGAAGCGAAGACTGCTGGGTCGTTAGAGGGGCAGTATTTGTGTTAGGGTTAGGGAGAGATTTGGGGGTCTTCTTTTGGAGTGATGTGGGTTGGGGGTCCTGAATGGCTGAAGCCGGGGCCTTTTTATTTGGGATTGTTGTGGACGCAGTTCCTTTTGCGCATTTTGGATCTATGTCCCCCTTAGCTCCTTTCAATTCAAGTTTCATCAAGTCTGCTAGTTGGACAGTAGACTTTTCAATATTGACCAACCTAGCTTCGATCTTAATTAAGCGAGCTTCAAGGGGGCTCAATAAAGACCTAAGGAGTGCGCCTATATCAGCCAGTGTAATATCATCTCTGGAATCTTCCACTACGATGTTATTTAAATCAGCCGATTTAGCTATATGCGTGGGGGCCAGAGGTGAAATTGTTATACTAGGGGTGTTCTGACTAATGTCGATGTTGGTGATGTTAGTAACATTTCCCTTTGGTGAATTGGATTTTGGGGCTTTTGTCCTACTGCCTTCCTTGTTTGGTCCCCCCTTTCTCTTTTTTTGAATGGCACCGTCCCTGGTGCCCCTAGTTAGCTCAGAGTTAGTCTCTTTGTTAATGACTTGGACTATGTTTGGTTCAAGAGTCGGGGGTGGGATTGCAGGTAAGTTATGGGGTATTTGGGCTTTGGGCAGGGCCATTAGGCTTGTATCGTCAAGGCCACTCGGAGCCTCTAGTGTAAAGTCTGGGTTGGTGGTTAAATCGCTCGTTAAATAATTAGCCCCCCTATCCTTCGATGCATTGTTTATAGGTTCTAATCTCCCCTCTGGAGTTCTAGCTTGAGCCAATGGTCCCATTGAAGATCTCCTGACCCAGTCTATTTCCTGGGAAATTCTTCTCTCCAGGACCTCTATTTCCTCAATCAAGAGTGATCCAGCTTTAACAAAATAGTTGTCGATGGTACCTTTTGCGGCTCCAGCCGCAGCCAAGGAAGATTTGCTCCTGGTTTCCCTGGTACACATCGTTTCTTTCTTTTACTGGAGTCTGCAGGCAGGGGGTGTGGACCAGGGCCGTCCTCTGCCGTCCTCGAACGGCCTCAAACGGCCCGCTCTTTGCCCGGTCTTCGCCCGCGCCTCCGTCCGCGCGCGTCCCGCGTTCGCGTCACAGGGCTGGACTAAGTAGAAGAAAGGAACTCCACCTGTGAGTTGGGGGCGGCGCTTGCAGGGAGAGCGGGCCAGGTGATGGTGATTGGCCGACCGGGGACTCCTGGGATCTGTAGTCCCGGTCTTCGCTCGCAGCCCAGCAGCAGCCCTGAACTCCCCAACTAGCACTTGTCCTTGAAGCAGCAGTTCCCCTCAGGCTTCAGGAACGATGCGGGACCCGCGGAGCGGGTCCGGCGAGGTGTGGGGGTCCAGAGAGTAAAAGGCTCCCACACAAGTATCCAAGGGCAAAGGTCCGTGGAGCAAACAGCAAACAGGTATAATCACCCCAGTATCATTCTGTTGGACTTGGCCCTCTCTGCAGGGTCACCTCAAAACTGCTTGCTTTCACTCCTCCTGTTTTGCTGAACTCTTTTTTGTTGTCCTTAGTACTCTGCGCACTTTACCACTGATAACCAATGCTAAAGTGCTAGTGGTCATACCTGTAAGCATGGTAAAACTGGCGTATACCCAATTTCATATTTAATTTACTTGTAAGGCCCTATTAAAGTGGTATACCATATACTCAGGGCTGGTAAATTACGTGCTACAGATGGTCCTGTAGCACTTAATTTTCCACCCAGTCAAGTAGACCTTTAAAACCTGTCTTAGGTCTGCCATTGCAGCCTGTGTGTGCAGTTTTAAACAGCCATTTCGACCTGGCAAAATTAAGCTTTAGCCAAGCCTTAACCTTCCTTTTAATACATATATGTAACCCCTAAGGTAGGCCCTATACAGCCCATGGGGCAGGATGGGTTGTGTTTGAAACTTTTGACATGTTCTTTTAAGTTTTGCATGTCCTGGTACTGAAAAACTCTCAAATTAGTACTTCTCTACTGCAAGGCCTTCCTCTTCTATTGGATAACAATGGGTTACCTTATTAAATTTAATAAGTGACACCTTTTGGTGGGGTAAGAATGTCATGCTTGGTGTCTGTGGAATTGTAATTTAAAACCCTCTTCAATGGTAAAGTCGGATTTTAAGTCAGAATTCTGAAAATGCCCCTTTTAGAAAGTTACAAATAGAAAAAATAGAAAGAATGCACTCCATCCCTTATCAGTAAAAGTTTTATCTAACTCAGTGGAAAATCTACTCATTGCGGATGTGTTCGAGCAAACTGCGATCTGTCCCAACAATCACAATTCATAAATGAAAGTCCAAAAGGGGTGCTTAGGTGCGCGCCCATGTCTCGAAAGTTGGAATTTTCTTCTTCTAATCATTTGGTGCTTGCTGTTTCCTGGGTCACATGACTAGGGGTAGTTGGCAGTTGGCCATTATGTAATACTCTCAGACAATAGAGGGTCTGGCTGTTGGAAGGATGGGCCTGCCTTTCAAGATGCGAGGGGTGGAGCAGTCACACTGGCACTTCAAGGACACTACCTCAGCTCACACACAAAGGACTTTACATTAGCCCATTGCGCATGCAGACAGGCTAGGACCGGGGCATAGAGGCAGGAAATCCAGACACTTCACGCTACAGCATTCACAGCTTGCGGTGACCACCAATGCTTAGCTCCAGCAATGATAGTCTTTGATACCTGAACAGATTTTCACCCTACTGCGATGACCGCCCACAACACCCATCCTGCTCTTCGCACTACAGCCTCCTGCTACCCCCTCCTTGCAGCCTCCTAAACCAGGAACTAGTCTCTTCGTGCCAGACTTTAGAATGCAAGTTTTTCAGCTGGACTAACCTAGTCCCTGTATTTGGCTCGCTCTTCATCACAGTCGGCCTGAACTTGTGATTTTATTCCAGTCTTGCACAACCAGATAACTATGAATGATTCTTTGTACCTTTTAGATGCAATACTTACCTTAAATCTTTGAAATTACATATGCCCATTACTACTGATTTTTGTGGTTTTGGTGTCAAATAATGTATTACATTTTACTCTATTTTTCTATATCGGTGTGGGAAGTTTCTTGGGCCGTTTTTTCACTTTTTTACTGTCCCTGTGCTGCATACATACTTTACACATTGCCTCCAAGTCCGACTGCTTTATTACCAAGCTCCCATAGGTTAAGGACAGGTTAATTTAGTGACTTTTGTGGTCACCTTGGCAAGAATAGTTACTGTTGCTTGAGAACGGGTTATACCCCCCCACCCCTCCACCCCTTAACCAACAACCCAATTTCTCATACATCAAAATTATAATTAGGTTGAATGTGCCTGGTCAATCTGGCTCACAAAGCAAGCACTAACTCTCAACAACAGTAGAACATTATCTTTACTTTTGTGCTTCTGCACTAGCTGCTACTTGTAGCTAATTTAATGGTGCTCTGCTCAGTAAACAAGCCTACAAACTAACTTAGATTACACTGACCTTAGACCCTGAGGATATAATTACTATGAATGACATTAATTATGCATCCCCCTAGAGTATACTGAATGTATAATAAGAGCATACCAAAAACTGGAGGTCCTATCGACAGAGGCTGACATCATGAACATGAATTTCAGCTCGATTACTCAGCTCTCATCCCCAAACAAAGTGGACATATAAAAACACCTCTGGTCACTATCTTTGCCTTCATTTTTAAGTAATCTCTCTCATTTATAGCGTGGGGTACTGTCCCCCTTAACGGAGTAAGACCTGCTGCAGCACAGTTGTAATAACACAATTGTGAATATACATTGGGACCAAATCTATCCTTTATCAATTAGTATAGAGACATGTCTGCAGGACTTGTGCAAATGAAATAATAAAAAGTTAAAAGAGACATGGCTTTATTATATCCTTAGGAGTCATCCTGGAGTGCAGAAGGGCAGAATGCAAGGCACACCACGCAAGCTGGGGAGCTCAACCCACTAGGTCCTCACAATGGTCTTTGCATATGGATTGGACATAGTAACTAAAACATCTCTACTATAACAAATGCCTCACTACCCAATATTCGAAGTAAGCACCAATGTTCAGCGCTTCAAGAGCTGCTTCCAGACTGATGAGATGGAGGACTCTAGCCATAGGCCCGCTCCGCTAATCACTGCCATAGTAAATACTGTCTACTTTCCATCCTACTCCGAATAAAGAGATCGGCAGAGATAACTAGAACTGTCAGCAAACCACAAAACAATAAAATATGATTTTATCTCTCACACCTTCCCATCCATCAGACCTCCAAGCGCCATGTCCATATTGGATAACTGCACCTCTGTGGTCCTAACGGACAACCTGGATATACTTCCCAATAAGGCTCAAAGGAAAGACAACACTTTCTAGCCACACACACCATGCATGATGTAGCAGTGTTATCCATATGTGAAAGAGCTTCAGCACCCTACGCAGAAGTAGTAAGCACTACATAAATGCAATAATAATACTGAATAGAACTGTAATACGTCACAAGACTCTTATGTATTACTTTAATGTGAATGAGAAGCCAGTAAATTAAAGATAAGTACTCAATACTTCTGAGAGGTAGACATTGCTATGATACTGATGTGGGGGCAGTAAAACAAATGAGATGGCTACAAAGATATCCCTTTTACCGAGATGGCAGGTGACTTCGCCAAGGCAAAAAAGAAGCTAAACCCAACTTCTGATCCTGATGTTTTGGCACAGAAGGGCCATTGGGTGAGACATCCTGCAACAGGAAATTCTGTCCCCCTCTACAACTCCCCCCGCACAGCAATGTTGTGTGACGATGAAATGGGAAGTGGGCAGGGCCCAAGTTGTAAACAAAGAAGTGGAAAAGACTCTGATAGCTTCCAGCCAGGATACTCCAACAAAAACAGGCCTAATAACCCCTTAACTTCGGCCTTTGTTATGGGCACAGCTTGTATCTGATAAGCCCCTTCCCGCCAAACGCTGCTGCTCGGAACAAACGCAGACAACGTGCGGGCTATGCTGAAAGTGTACCAGTGTTAGAAAATTACAAAGGGAAAATTGACACCGGGATGAGTTCGGCATATTTCTGTGAATTCCGAGAGAAGCAGGAAAGGAACACTGCACTTTGCTGAAAATGGCCAGCTTTGCAGCAGGGTGCAGGGCATCTACCTTCTTAAAATAGTGTGTAGACAGCATGTACCTGCATCTACCCTCGACTCAAGCCCTGAAGGTGGTAAAATGGTTGGGCATTGCAATTGAAGAGGCACCAGTTGCGGCTCCTCCGCTAAGGCGGAGGAGCTTTGCCCCACTTCTTTTAAGCACTGTGAAATAGGAAAAATAAAATGAAAATAACATGATGCTATTATCATTTTATTTTTTACTGCTGCCGCAGCATTGCAGGTGGGTTGGGCTGGGCTTCTCGCACAGGAGCAGTGGGTGGAGTGATGGGCACACAGTAAGTGCACATGAATGTTTGGCTGGCTGTCTCAGGCCGACCAAACTGTCATGAGCAGTTTATATATTTGCATGTTCTCCACCCAGGCTGGGTGGAGGATATGCCCAGGCTCCCACTGTCTGTCTGAGCACCAAACTACGTCGCTCAGACAAACCACAATGCTGCATTGTAGCACTGTGATTGGCTATGGGGAACCTGGGTGCTTCCTGCTCCAACCGGGAGAGACAACGGAGGAGAGACACACTTAAAGATAAGTGCATATTTTTCTTTCACCACCCGCCCCACCAACCCTGATCTGAATCAGCCGCCGAAAGAGGCACCTCCGGTTAAAGGGGCAAGGTTATATATTATTGGTAGGTATGGAAAGGGAGTTACCTTGAGGAAGGGACTTGGAACAGGCAACGGTGGATTCCTTTTGTGGACGGAGGATTGCCTCCAACTGCTATCGTTTTGGAGGCAGTCCTCCGTCCCTTGTTTCAAGTCCCTCCCCATTAAACAGCCTTTAGCTGAAGCCTGAAAATAAAATAAAAAAATGTTCTGAAGTTGTAAGAATCCCAACTTTGCAGACAAGTAATGTATAACCACACAGTTGTAACTTTGTGATTAATAACAAACATTTTCAATGCAGAACCGAGGGCATTCTCTAGGGAAGGAGAGAAAGTTGAGTTGCAACGGCTTCCGCCCCCCCCCCCCCCCCTTTGCATTGCAGGCATTGTTCCTGCTGCATCTACAGCTAGGGGCCAGTTTGGAGGTCTTGTGTAGGAAGGAGCATTTTTGGTGCAGGCCCAGGACTGGGTCCTGGGTACCCCTGGGTGGCAGCTTGTCCCGTGATGGGGATTTTCTGAATGTGTGCACATTGCAAGTGCTTACTTTGGTGCACTGTTTCTGCTGCTAAGGCACAGGGTGCTATGCTGAGCACCCATGTGTGCCCTAATGGTAATTATGAAGTATGCATAATGCTTCTTACTAGGGTGCCCTGATAATTATGAAGTTCATGTCTAAAGCATTCATGCTAAGTGTACCCTCACCAGTAGTTACTAGTTACCTTCACTAACTGTGAGTTGAGATATGATAATAGTGGCCAGATTGGCCCTGTAGTGTATATAATCCCGGGAAAAGTCATATATCATCAATCAGCAGCTTACTAACACAGGTCTCATATTCCGACCAAGGCATGCTTAGAAACTGCATGCACCATGAATTACACATAATTTACCTAGTTCACAATCCTAGAGAAAACAGGCTTCACACATTGATAATACTATATTTGGTGGTAAAGCCGTCAAATAGTGAGATAGAACCAAAGTAGTGAAATAATCCACATAGGCACACAAAAGGCATTTGAGAGTGATTCTAACATAAATGCAATAACAAACTTGGAGATGGGAATACATTCAGGCCAAATGGGCCATACGTTCTTTCAGATAATATCACAAAGTCACACAAAAATGATATACTGTGCAGCGCTCAGGAAAGACGAATACATATATTTAGATACTGGAAACTTGCTTGTTTAGGAGGGGCTGCAGCGCAGAACGTCTATTTTACTTGCAAATTTGCACATTAGTAGGCTGTACCGGCACCTTCATTGTTTTTATTAAATTTAGGGTGAAACTGCCTATTTTTTAAACTAAAGATTTGAAATTAATGATACATGTTTTAACTGTACAAATCAAACAAAAGCACATTTGAACCCCGGCTGTGTCCACCTGTTAGGGTGGACCCGTCTTGCGTGGGGGTCAGCGCTCTAGTTGTTGCTCCATGTAGCCTATATAGCGTCATACTGGAGCAACCGCACAGCGGGCAAACCAAAAGGCAAGCCCGTCTGTGCCCGGCCGCGCACCGGCCGCGCACAGTGCGAGCCATGCTGCTGGTTCTGGCAAT
Source organism: Lissotriton helveticus (assembly GCF_964261635.1). Lineage (NCBI taxonomy): Eukaryota > Metazoa > Chordata > Amphibia > Caudata > Salamandridae > Lissotriton > Lissotriton helveticus. Next base: position 1,289,272,322 of record NC_136061.1, read on the forward strand.
ATGATTGTGGACGCTCCCAGTTATAGATATACAAGGGAGCAACTACGTGACATAGGTAAGCAGGATAACGGATTTAGCAAACCTTTATTGGAAACTTTAGTGGGGGCAGACCTTGATTTCCTAAAAATGGACACGCTGAAATGTGGCCGCCTTAATGCGAGGTCACTTCCCAAACACTCTACGGAGATCCAATTGCTGTTAGAAATTAACAGTCTGGACGCTTTGTTTATGACAGAGACATGGACGGAGGCAGGGCTGGACCTTGAGCTGGGGCTAGCATGCCCAGTGGGGTATAAATCATTTCATAAATCCAGGCATAGTGGTAGAGGTGGTGGGACGGGGATCATTTTTAGGGATTCTTGGGACATTGTCCCTTTAGATATAGATGAGGTTGCATGCATAGAAATATTAGACTTTTCTGTAAAAGACCGGACGGGGCATGTCCTGACTGGCTTGGTCTCCTATAGACCTCCGGGGGCAGCTAACGTACAATAACAGCTGGTTGATGTGATCGGTAATATGGCTCTCACCCATCATTGACTGTTAATACTGAGAGATTTTAATTTATGGTCCAACGGGAAAATGGATATAGCTTACAACAATCTTATTCAGTCCTGAGCAAATATGAATCTGCTGCAATGGGTCTCAGAATCGACTCATAAAGAAGGACATGTATTAGACCTGGTCTTCTCAGGGAAAAACTCGATTGTAATGGATAAAATCTTACCCGTGGGATGGTCTGATCATTACTTGGTCAAATTTAGAGTGACTTGTGTTAGGAGAACTAGACTCATGCCCAAGGAAGAAAGGTGTTTTTTTGGTAGGGATTGGAAGGGTCTACTGAAGAGGGCAAAAATGTCCCCGGTCTTTCATCTAGAGATCCTTTTGGACCCTAGGAAGCAGGCAGCGGAGAATTATACAGCTTTTTGTGGGCAATTAACTAGTAAAATTGATCAGTTTGCCCCTCTTAAGAACATCGGGAAATGGGGAAGACCCTCTGCTCAGTGGTATACTGATGATTTAAGGAATTATAAGCTGGACTGCAAGCAGGCAGAAAGACAATGGAGAAAGCATTATGTTGAGAATGAAAAAGCTATCTGGAAGGATAAATGAGCTAAGTATAAAAAAGAAATAGCTACTGCCAAGGCTGAATATTTTGTGGATCTTATTTTAAAGTCACCCAACTGTACCAAATGTATCTTTAAAATAGTGAGAGACATAACCGCCCCCGAATGCACAAATAATAAGATTGTGCCATCACAAGAGTCATTCGATAGCCTGGCATTCTTCTTTCTGGAGAAGATAAGCAAGATTGTGGAAAGACTGAAATCAGATGTCTTACCTCGAACTAGTGAAAGGAATGAAAGAGTAACATCGAATACAAATGGAGCCAGGGTTAATAGGTATGGACCATTGAAGCAAGGGACCACCCTGGACCACTTTGAGCTGCCCTCGGAAGAAGAGTTTGTCAGGGTGGCCTAGGGAGTCTCCTCAGGCTCACCGCTGGATCCTATTCCCCAAAAATATTGGAAAGAGCTAGGCTCTGAGGTCTTTCCAGTGCTATGCCAGTTGTGTGATCAGTCTCTCAGTAGTGGGGTGGTACCACCCTCCTGGAAGCAGGCAATAATAACACCCCTCCTCAGAAAATCTACACTGGACCCAAATTGCCTTAAAAACTATAGACCAATCTCCCTCCTACCATACCCAGTAAAGATAGTGGCGCGCACTGTGAGCCGGACACTTTCCCTCTTTTTGGAGGATAATAATAAGCTGGAGGAGGAGAAATTTGGTTTCCCACCAGGTCATGGGACGGAGACAGCATTGGTAACCGTGTTGGATAATCTTCCAATGCGTGCGGACAGGGGACAATCAACGACTCTGATTCTTTTGGACCTGTCCGCCGCATTCGACACAGTGAACCATGTTATCCTACTAGCAAGACTGAAAGAGAAATGGGGGTGGTGGATATGGCTTTGAGCTGGGTTCAATCATTTTTGGCTGGAAAACAGCAGGCAGAAGCCCTCCCTCCTTTCCAATCGGAATTAGTCAATAATGAGCACAGGGTACCTCAGGGGTCTTCAATCAGCCCCATTTTATTCAATGTCTATATGCGGCCGCTTCTGGACGTTATCAAAGCCCATAATATTAGTGTGGTCAACTATGCCGATGACACCCAATTGATAGTGTCCTTGGAAGGAGACCATGCTGACTCCCAAGAAATATTTCATAAATGTATGCAGGAAATGGTGAATTGGCCGAGAAACAATTAATTGCAATTTAATAACAACAAATCGGAGATTCTGCACTGTGGGGTGGGTAGAGTGCCTTCAGCTTTACCATCTGACTTCTGGTCTATCCCCACAGATGTCCCTTTGGTACCCGTGAGTATGGTATGTAATCTGGGGGTCAGGAGACAAGGAGGAGCCAAGCTCGCGTCCGAGATGGCCGCGTTTTAGCTCGGCTCCGTTCGCTTTCCTGTCTGGAACGTCTATCCTGTGTTTTATCCTGCCCCGGGAAGTATTCTTTGAGAGACTATGGAACTACGACATTTCACAGGCACTTACCGTTTGATCCGTTTGTTCCTGGGTGCCGCGGATCCTGGGCTGCACCCTTGTCTGCTTCGGGGCCTCCGGAGCGAGCGGGCCTGACACTCCTTGGAGGCGCCCGGGCGGGGCGGAGCGCTGTGGCCGGCCCTTGGTGGCGGTGTGGGTTCGGTCGGAGAGGCCGATGTGCGATTAGACCGATTACGGCTATCCGGGCCTGATCCGGCGGTCCTGCGGCCTGGTGTTGGGACGCTGCCTTCCATGGACGGGGTTGACCGTGTATGTGGCCCGTCTCCCCTTTGTTCTCCGGTCCGGCCATTTTGAGTCCCTCCGCCCGGACTCGGAGAACGGAGCCGGTAGCGTGTGGGGAGCCGGCGACCCGCCTTCTTCTGGTGGCCCCCCTTCCTGCTCTGGTGGTGCCTCTGCTGGTGGTCGGCTGAATCCTGTTTGCCCCGCTGGTGTCCAGACGGGGATCGGAGTTTGCCGCGGCCCCGCCGGGCTTCTAAGATGGCGGCCGACCCCATGTCTCTCGGACTGGCCGAGACTGGCGACGCTGATCCGCCGCATGGCATGTTTGCTGAATACCGTAAAGGTGTGCCTACACTTGGCGACATCCTCGCCGCCTTGCGCTCCTGGAGTGCTCCCATGGCCGCGCCTATCATTGACCTGGAGGAGGATCATTTTGCCGGGGCTGCCGAGCCCCCCCCGGTGTGTGCGGCTTCATTTCTGCTGTGTGCTGATGGAACTTTCCTGGAGGTCGTGGGCCCGGCGGCTGCCGTTGGTGTGGGTGTGCGGATGTCCGCTGCCCTCCTTCATCCTGTGCTCCCCCCTGTACAGGGGGTCCGCCGGCCGGGTCCCGTCCGGACCGGCCTTGTTGGATCTCCCTTTCCCTTTTTGCCTCGAATGGCCGACCGAAGATCCTGTCATTGCTCCGCCGGATCGGCTTCCCTCGTATTGTCGTCGGAACTGTGCCTGCATTGCCTGAGGTGGTTGCCGTCCTTTCCGGTTCATCCGGGTCACAATCGATATGACTTGTGTGGATTGCCGATCGGACTCTCTGTTATTCACCTCCTGTTCCACATGATCTGGTTCCTTGTGCGTTGGACGACTACAGCTTGGGATAAACAAGGACAGGGTTGAGATGAACTTGCCTCGGTGGACTGTTATCTTGCGGTATGATCGGATGATCCGTTTGTAACTGTATGACTGTGTTTGATTCTCCTTCATGTTCCTGGAGCTTATCCTTGTGCTTATTATCTTCCCGTGGGTTCTGAGTATTTTCGGACGGGAGGGTGGGAGCTGATGGGGTTTTGATTATATGGCTCCTCTCCCGTTGTTACTTCCCTGTTTTCCCTTCTTTTTTTGTCTTTGTGGTTCTTGCTTACTTTTATCTCTTCTATATTTCGGGTTCTATTAGGGCGACAGGCACGCTGCCGGGGGGTAGGCCATAGCCTTCTGCAGGGGTGCAGGGTGGGATGTGCGGGGTGGGGGGGGTCTGTTGTATTGTGTTTTCCCCTCATTCCCCTTTTTTTGGTTCTATGGCTCTTTCGTATCCCCTTTTTTCGAGACGCGGTGTCGGCATGTGGCCCCCTGGGGTGTTTTTGCTAGCATGGGCCTTCTGGTATTCCTGCCGTCACGGTTTACTACGCATTCATTCCTCCTGTTACCACTGGTTCCATGTGCTGATCTATTCTTGAGTGCTTCGTTAGCCGTGGGGCGCGTGCAGTGATGCTGCGTTCTTACTTCTCCCCCCTTTTTTCCTATGTCTTTTCCCCCCCTTTTCTTTTCCCCTCTCCCCTTTTTCTTTCCTCCCCTGGGTTGTTGTGGCAGAGGGCTCTTTGTTTTGCAAGCCTATTTTTTAGTTCTTTGTATTATTGTGTGCTTTTGTAGTGGTGGGAGGGCGCTGGGCAGCGGTTGCAATTGCTTATTACTGTGGGACTCACGTTCTGACTTTGCCAAAATGTACCTGTTCTTTTTGAATATTCCTGTGTTCGATACTGCTGCTTGTTCGCGGCCCGCCACGGCCCTCTGGACTTTACGGATTGCCCTTATTCTGAGACACCCTTTCTTCTATTATAAAATCAACCTTCTCTCATCCTGTACGTGATGGTTGCTCGGTGGCTTCTTGCCTTTGCTTCTCATATGGATTGCTGTGATGTCCTGTGGGAGCTTCTGTATTGCCTGCTATGTTTCTTTTATTGTGGTGGCCGGCCCGATGGGTTGTAGGCTCGTATCTGTGAGCGCTTTCTGTACAATAAAGGTTTTAAAAAAAAAAAAATCTGGGGGTCAGCTTCAATGATAAGCTAAACCTGGAATCTCACATCAACAAGCTGGTCGGAAACTGTTACCCTCTCATTAGAGGACTCCGGAAGGTGTTGCCATTACTACCTTTTCAGGCCAGAGGTACAGTGGTTAGGAGTGTCATCCTTAGCCGCCTGGATTACTGTAATGCCTTGCTACTGGAGTCCCCAATATACATGATAACAAGGCTCCAGAGAATCCAGGCGGCAGCAGCAAAGCTTGCACTGTCAAGAACATGTCGGTCATCAACATCTTGGGCGTTAGCAGAGCTGCACTGGCTTCAGGTGACCCAAAGGATACTGTTCAAGACTCTGTGTATTGTGTTTAAAGCACTGCAAGGACTTGGGCCCAACCCGCATCAGGGTAGGTTCGGATGGTATGCACCGGTACTCAGCCTACATTCCTCGTCAGCCAATCTTTCAATTATCCCGAGGATAAAGAGATCTACAATGGGGGGGGGAGCGTTCGGCATGGCAGCCACCTGCCTATGGAATAGTCCTCCCTTGGAACTGAGACAAACACAGGACTTATTGTTGTTTCGAAAGAAAGTCAAGACCTGGCTCTTCCCTAGAGCATAATCAGCCGGTTAGTTCTCGCAGCCAATCCGCTAGCATCTTACTTGTATCTTAGCGCCAGGATACCCATAGGGTTACAGCGCGCTTCATAAATGTTGATACAAATACAAATACGTGGTGTTAGCCAATTTACTGAAGTCAGCTCTCTCAAACAGGGGTTTAGTACCTTAAGTAGTATGGGCCATTATGGAAATTTGTCGGTAAAGTTCAGAAATACAAATCCTGGTTCTTGTACAATTCCAGTTACGCTTGTGCAATTGAACGCTTCATGGAATTTCGCAGTAAGAAATTATGCAAGATTTTAGAAATTCATCAATCACATCACTCATAGCACACAGTATTTTGCTTCAGAGACTAGTTCGAGAAGAAAAAGTGTTCTCGAAAATATTGTCTCTTTGACCCAGTAGGTATTTTTTTTTTATATTTTATTTATTCGTTTTCCAAAAGAACATCTTAACAAAGGCGCTGAAGCACCAACCAAACACCAGCAAGCATTGCAGTCACAATATATAGAATACATAATATCTGTTAAAGTCCATCTCGGTATTAGCAAATAATCCTGCATTGGATGAACAACTCGCAAAGGTCAGATTTTAGCGTGTATACAAATAGCATTAAAAACAGTTTCGGACATTCCAGCATAAAATATAAACAAACAAAAAGAAGCATACAGGCTTCCGAAACGCATGGGGTGAGTATCACATATAGGAGCCCCCGGAGTATACACCAATAGTAACACGCCCATTAAACAACCATGCAGTGCTATATATATCATTGTTCCATGTTTACGAATACAACTCTCCTAATCCTCGACAGTTACATCCTGCACAGGAGGGTCTACATGTGTACGCGTCCATTCCAAAAATAGTTCCCATATATCTTTTGGTCTGGAAATCGGGGGCATCTGGTCCCAAAATAAACCAAATTGTGTGTGACCATAAGTGCCATCAGATAGCCAGTCTTTGAACTTTGGCACCCGTTTCCTGCCCCAAAGGATGGCAACCTGCCTTCGTGCATAGAGTGAGAGGAGCGCGTGCAGTTTACGCCGTTTAGGTGGCGTGTCCTGAATGTATCCTAAGAGACCCAACATCGGGGACGGCGCATCAGCCCTGCCAATCATTTGATTCACTGCATCAAACACCTCCTGCCAAAATACACTCAGTCTCGGGCATTCCCAGGCCATATGCAGGAAAGTAGCTTGCACACATCCACACCGCCAGCACCTATCATCCTGTCTCAGCTGCATGCGGCAAAGACTGATCGGTGTCCGATAATATCTCTGCAGGAATTTAAAATGAATCAGTTGAAGTCGATAATTCGGGGATAGGTCAGTCAACTGTCTGCAACTGAATTCCCACTGCTCCTCTGTCACCGGCGGGTCCAATTCGCAATTCCATTGTGTCAGGGACTTAGGCTGCACAACCGGATAGGCGTTCTGCATGTTTGTATAGAGGCGCGTTACTAATTTACACGCCGATGGTGTCCTAAGAACATTCTCTAATGCTAGCATCGTCGGGGGGGCTGAGGAAATTCTGCCCAAAGTGTACGACATGCAGCACGCAGTTTTTGATATAGGAACTGTTCAGCAAAGGGAACCTTTCGCCCCTCGTTTTCAACCGGGAGAGGTTTGAATTTATCGTCTGGATTAGAGATCTGCAAAAGTCCTCAGCTGCATTTTTTCAATCAGGGTCCTACCTACACCCCCCTCTACGAACGGCAGCATAGGGTTATGTTCTAGTGAAATGGAAGATGCATACAATATCGGAACACCGGCCGATATAACGCTCGCCACACCCAGCGCAATGTGTCAGCGGCATTAACGTCACCTCTTGGGCGCTGTGACGTTTGATACAAAGCAACTGTCAGGGACGTCGGGGCTACTGCTTGAATATCCACCACAACATGAGGTTGATACAGCATCCAATGTACCCAAAAATGGAGAAACTGAGCCTCCGCACATAAGGCGTATAATTGCATGTCCGGAGCGCCCAAACCACCATGTCTCGGTGGAAGGGTCAGTAGGTTCCATGATACCCTGGCCTGCCCGCCTGCTCACACCAAGGATAACAATCATGAACGCAGATTCTTAAAGAAGTGTTGGGTGAGGGGAATTGGCACATTTACAAACAAATAAAGAAATTTGGGGAGAATGACCATTTTCACCAGCGCCACCTTCCCCGCAACAGACAGAGGCAATCTAGACCAAATTGCAACTTTGCCTTCTAGCCACGAGTAAGCTCTTCCGAAGTTCAGATTCCAAATATCCTGGAGATTTCGGCTCAGCCACACCCCCAAGTATTTGACCTCGCCTGCTTCCCAGCTCAGCGGGAACTCAGAGGGCACTTCTGTTGTGCCATCTGTTAGTGGGAAGATTACTGACTTTGCCCAGTTAATGGATATGCCTGCAAATCCCCCGAATCTGATGAATTCACGCAGTACTGAGCTAAGATTTTCTGCCGGGTTAAGAATGTATAGGGTTACATCATCCGCATATAACGATATCAAGAGGCTTCGAGTACTGAACCCTATACCTCTTGCGGTATGGTGTTGTCTTATCCTAGCTGCTAGGGGTTCCATGGCAATGGCAAACAGAAATGGCGATAGCGGGCATCCCTGCCGGGTGCCCCTTCAAATTTGGAAGGAGTCCGACACCAGGCCATTCACTCTGATACGGTCAATCGGGTTCGCATATAGGAGTTTGATCCTTTTAATAAACAAAGGGCTTAGTCCCAAACGCGATAGTATCAGAAATAAATATGGCCACTCTAATGAATCGAATGCTTTTGTCGCGTCTAAAAATACAGCTGCAACTTGGACGCTTGTGTGCAAGTAGTGTATTACTGAGAAGAGGGTGCGCAGGTTATGCGACGTCGATCTCCCTGGAATAAACCCTGACTGATCGGGAAGTGCCATCATTGGAAGCAGTGGGTGAAGACGGTTTACCAGCAGTATAGCATATATTTTTACATCAACATTTATTAGAGACAGTGGTCTATATGAGTCTAGCTCTATTTCTGCCTTATCTGGCTTCAGCAGAGCTATGACCATCTCTTCTCTCATAGACGCGGCAAAATCTCTGTCTCTAGTGCTTTCTCGTATATCGCAAGAAGCCGGGGAGCCAATTCATCTGCATAGGCTTTATAAAAGGCGGTCATTAAGCCGTCCAGTCCCGGGGCCTTATTCAACGCAGACTCTTTATTACTTGACTTTGAGTAAAATTGCCCCTCTGAATCTCTAATTTGCTTTTTGAGCTTGGCAAGCGTGCCTCTAATGGCCTTAAGGACTCCTGCCTGTTGTGCTATACATTGCCCTCTAATTACAACTTTAAACGCATCCCATAGTATGACTTCAGTGTCTACCGATCCAGTATTTATGGTAAAGTAGTCTACAATGTCTGACCTTATTTCTTCTTTAAAAGCCTCGTCTAGTAATGCGTGCGGAGGTAATCGCCAAGTGAATGCACGTGGAGGTACCCTAGGCAAGGACAATTTAAGCAGGCAAGGTGCGTGATCTGACAGTGAGCGCACCATATGCGAACCAGTAGGTATTTTTAAGTCACTTTTGAATGCGTTCACTTTTCACTCAAAGAAACACAAACTGTATTTATAATTTCATATAATTTTCCTAACCTTTCACATACTTTTTTGCAAAGCACCTGGATACCCTCCCGGGTGAGATATGCACTCTACAAATACTCATGACATAACAAAAAATTGCAAAAATGTCCACACCCATAGTCTGAAAAAGTAATCTTAGCAGTAACTACCATCGATGGTCCACGAAAAGCACGACAAATGTATCAATTTGCACCATATTTTTAATGAAAGACTGGCAAACTCTCTTGGCACTAATCCTAGCTAAACGACCAAGGTTTTGATTGCGTCAGTGCATGAAATATACTAATCACTTTATGTCTGAATGAGTGTGATACACGACTTACCAGGATTCTAAACTTAGCTGTCAATGACTTCACTCATTGGAATATATAACATGCAGCAATTGTATTCTTATGTAATATTTAGCAGGTCTGCAAAAGTTTAATCCACCAGATCTCTCTCAAAAGATCCCTCCACACAAAAGATCTTTATACATCCGAGGTATCACAATTGATGGCAATTACATTTCGTAAATACAATTTGACAAAGTTTTCAATTTAAAGATGATTGAGTTGCTGATTAGCAACCACCTACATTCCTGCAATCTCCAACCTCATTTTCACCCCTTAGTCCACCATTCAAATGAAATATTTTAGAAGGAAAAAAGCACCTTGTGGCTACATTAAAATTCAGAAAGCAGCCAACACTTCCATTCCTCAGGTTGCATTTCCATGGTAGAATGAAAATCAAAGTTCTCTTTATCAATCTCGAATACCTATCATGATCTGTTCCGATCTGTTTATGATGAGAAATCTCATCCCATGCTCCTCAGAGCGATTTTATATAACCGGTCGTTCGCTATCGCACATTCCAAAAATCTGTTTCTTATCTTGTAGCAGATAGTCTGATTAATAAATAAATTCAAATGTTGTGTACATATCACTTACAGATCACAACAGGGTTTGTGTCAAAGCTATATAAGAACCGGTGAGCTATTGTGTTCATTGTGTTGTAATGATCGACGTATCAACATAAGGGAAAGATGAACGGCATCACTGTGGGTCAGCTCAACAATGCCGAACTCAGTGCTTTAAATGGGCCGACACTCACAGGTACTGAGTACCGGCACTTCTCCACTGCCAAGGAGAGTACCGGTACTCAGAATCGAAATGATAAGCTGGGCACTGGGCTGGTGCCGAGTTTTTTTTAGCAGCATGTTTGCCATTTGCTGTGTCATTCAGCTGTGGCGAGCAGCACAATGGGACCTGAACGGCCTGCTGCTGCGGCAAGTGGGCCTCTGCTCCCTCCCTACCCAGCTCTCATTGTCCTCAACAGCCCCCTGCCGAGCCTCCGTGCTGGGTCGTCTTGTTAGTGTATGAGACATTGGCTGCCTGGGGCACAGTGATGTGTGCAGACTGCATGAGTGGGAGGGGGGGGGGGCTGCCCAGGAGCGGCCTCCTAGGAACCCAGGTAACAAGTGCCATTTTCACCCATTGGCCTCTCACTGGGGTCTGACTGTCTTTCCCGTGACTTACTTGTCCCTGCAAATCAACCCCAGCCCGCCCGCCCGCTGTGACATTGAGTCCATGATGGGCGGGGATGAGGTGGTGGGGATTACCTAGGCGTACTCCCTCGTGCCCAGATGAGGTGAGAGGCAGTCTACTTCCCATCAGAGGCCAGTATTGGTCTGCCCCAGACCTCTACCCTGCCAGACACTGCACATGTTCACGACCCAGCAGTGCTCACTGTCTGCCACTGAAAGCTTACCGACCGAGGGGCTGCCTGCTGAGGGGAGAGGAGGGATAATGGGGTGAGAGAAGGTGAAGAGTGAAGGGGCAGAGATAGAAGCAGAGAAGAGTTTAAAGGGGAAAAAGGGTAAACGCAGATAGAGATGGGGAAGCGAATGAGAAAGCTATGGAAAGAGTAAGAGAGGCACGGAGAAATGGAGATAATGATGGTAGGAAATTATAGGATACAATTGGGATAAAAAGAGTGGGACGGAGCTAGATACAAATAGGAGAGAAGTGAGGGGAAGGGATCGAGAGGTTGGAGATTTGAAGACTGAGAGATAGTGTTTGTCTGCTTGTTTGTGTGTATGTTTGTGTGTGTGAGAGAGAAAAGAAATCAGAGCAGAAGAGAAGTGGGACACTCAGGAGGTATTTGAAAACAAATGCGTGGAATACTTGTTTTGTGTGTGTGTGTGTGTGTGTGCACTCTTGAATATAAAAAGATTGCACCAAATGCAAGTAAGAACAGTCTGACATTAAGAAGCTGCAAATATTACAAAACAAGGAAACATTAACATGTGGTGTTTGACATTCATTTTGTGTAATGAGTTAGCACATTATATTTATGTTGATACATTTCTTACATGTTGGGTATGTCTTGCAACTGGTGTAAATGCCCATCTCTGCACATATGAAAAGTTTGAGACAGCTATCAAGGGCAAAATGAATACTTAACAGAAGTGTTTTTGTATTGTCATCTCTCACCCCGCCCACTGACACGTCCCTAGCTCAATCTACTGAGCACCTGCACTTATTTTTTTCCATTTAAAGCACTGGCTGAACTCACATCCCAAAGGGATACCGTCTGCGACACTGAACCTGATGGAAATATAAGATTTGATAATGGTGAAAATGCAGGGTTTGGGAATTTGCTTCCATTTATTATACGCTGTCACACAATGAACAAACCAAATATATAATAAACATTCACAGTACGTAATAATAATAATTGTTCTCTAAACAACCTAAGTTCATGGTGACGTGGATGTGGGGGGGAGCTTTGTACATTGTGACACAGATTCTCACATCTACAACTTGTCTCCTGCCAGACTGAATCCCAGACTGACCCATTTGTAAGAAGACCGGTCCAATGAGGAACCGGATGGATACACTTGTTCCGAATACCAATAGTCAACTCTTCCTGCCAGCTTGCAGTACCCAGACGTATTGTGTGTGTCTTGAAAAGATACGTGGATTTGCAGTCTTTGCTTTTTAGCGTTAGTGCCATTTTGTGCTTCTACTACCAATGAAACTTCTGAAGACCCAAAGCTCAAGGCTTAGGTTCCCTTGACTGATCAGCTGGTCAACACATTCAGATTTTTAAAGTCTGAGAAAATGGCTACTTTTGAGTAACAGCCTGTTTGCATATATGAGCCTTAGACTGCAGTCCTCACTGCTAGGAATCCCCGCACATCTCATTCAATGCAGACTGCATGCTGCACTCATCCTTTACAGATAATTTCTCCCCAGTTATATGTGAATGTATGTGGTGTTTGTATAATGAGAATCTAACCAAAAGGTGGCAGAGTGCTTTACAGGGCCAAAGACCAGCATACAATCAATGAAAAAACAATGATGTGGCAACCATCTCTAAAGTCAGAAGAGCATATGGGTGTTTTATCCTATCATATGCGGACAATACTCAGCTGGTCTTGTCCTTTGATGAAGATTTCAACAAAGTATTGCTTCTTGAGCAGTATGAAGGTGATTGACAAGTGTATGTTGGATAACTTCCTCCAGATGAACCCAAGGAAAACAGAGATGAACCTGATTGGGAAATCCCAAACCCTGTGGACTCCAGATTGGTGGCCGCCAGAGCTAGGCAAGACCTCCATCCCAAGCAAGGTAGTAAAAAATACAAGAGTTAAGATAGATCAGGAACTTAAAATTGGAGACCAAGTTCTATCCACAACGGACACTTGCTTCCACATGTTATGTTTACTAAAGAAGGCATTACTATTTCTTCCCTTATCTGCCAGGAAGACCTTAATACATGCTCTTGTTGTGAGCCAACTGGATTACGATAAATGCGCTATTGGCCTCTGCCAATGTCATTATTGTAGAAGTTACAGGTCATGCAAAACACAGCAGCACGACTGATTTGCAATCAATTGCCTAGAATGGCCTCCGCTCACCTTTTCAAATCTCTTCACTGGTTGCCAGTAAAGAATAGGATAGTGTTCAAAACGTGCTGCTTAACCTACAAAGGTCTTGTGTATCTCTGTCAGAAACTTAAATGACATCATCCTGCAAGTAATTTGTGTTCCAGTGAGAAAGAGTTACTGTTAGTCCCTTGTATTTAACTAACTAGATGTGGTGGAAGATAGTTGCCATTTATTGTTAGAACATGTCCTGACTATAGCAAATTTAGAAAAGCACTAAAAAAGATACTGTTTTAGATTTGGTTTTAGTCTTTATGTGCAGACTGTGTGCAGAGATTCCCCGGTTGGGGTGATTTGTGTGTGGTATAAAATTAATTAATTAATTCATTCATTCAGAGCTAACTGGTTTGGGGACTGCTAATGTATTGTGATACATGTTCTTTAAAGAGGTTTATCAAATATGTTTCCTAAAGTGTTGCAAGGTTGGGTTGGTACTGATGGATATGGGAATTTGATCCAGATCCAGAGTGCAGAGAAGGAAAAGGCTAGCTGCATTGCTATTTCTTTTTGCACTTCTTGGGCTACAGTCTGATGGTGGTCTGGCTGTGGGTGTGCTGAGAACCACCAGAGATGATGAGCTTGTCTGTGGTATAAGCGGGAGGTGATGATTGTGCGGGCTTTGTAAATTATGCAGCTGGTTTTCAAGATGGTGTCAGCAAGGAGAACCAATTGAGTTATATTGGTATTGGGCTGATGTGATCACATTTGTTTTTCACTTGGATGTGATGTGCTGTGGCACATAGGATGCTCTTATGGGGTGCCAGTTAGGAGTCTGGGTTGCCATGGAGCATTACCACCATCCAGATGCGAGATTTCCTTAGGTTAAACAACAGTTATGAAGCTACTTTTTGAAAGAATTGATGTCTCTTTCTTTAGAAGAGGGAGCTGTTAATAGGCCGTATTTAATTTTTTTGGCAATGTGTCTCTTGAGAAATTAGTGACCAAGGGAACGTGCAACCAGTAGGGCTGAAGAACTCTCCTAAGAGCTAGATGCCAGGAAAAGCACCTTCTCTGACCTTCCCTTGGAAGATAAACTGTTGGTCAAGAATTGGTGTTGGAGGTTACTCTTACTGCTCTGCAGCAGAGGAGATGGCTGCAGGCGAATCACATTCCTGAATCCATCGCATATTTTGTGTTCTTCTCAGGAACATGTGGCACAGCTCAGACATCACAATCACTTTCCACATATTTGGGCTAATTTCCTCTCCTCAGTAGTTACACAATGCCATCATTTCTCTACTTAAGGTTTCTGCTTTTCGGCAAACTCTACTCTAACAACCTAAATAACTCTTTCACTTTCTGTATGGTCTTCTGTTGCTTTCCCATCTACCAGGGTGCTCTCAATCACACTCTTACTATACTAACATTTTATCTATAACCCATTTTCTTCCACTCTTCTATTTCTACCAGTCAACGCTTTGTATAACTTGGCTTCCCTTCATTGGTCCCTCATTCTACACAGTGAAGATGGGGTAATTCCTTGCAACAATTGCAGTAGTATCTGTAAATAAATGTGTGCAAAATATGGTGACCAGATGGTTACATTTACTGGGGACACCAAGGGGCTTATTCATGAGAGCCCTGTGTCACGTTCGCACCACATAAAGTGGACATGCATGATGCAGGGCTCTCGTAGTGATTTATGAAGCCACGCAAAGTCACCCTGTGTGGTTTTGAGTGGCCTCATTAATGGTGAGTGAGGTTACGCAGTGCAAATCTCTGTGTTGCCTTTCTCTGCATCTGGTAGGCATTCCATGGGCATTGCAGTGGATTTTCTCACGCAACACCCAAGGAATTTAATGCTGCCCCAGATTCACAAAGTGGTGTAAACCTGAGGCGGTGTCAAATCCATACACCTGAGGTGAGGTGTAACAAGGAGAAATATGTTTATTTCTCCTCAGTGTTCCTCTTTCCATGTGTGCAGCACACATAGAAAGAGAAAAATGCCTGGTATGATTGCTTTTGATCAGGAAAGTGCCCCTTCCTGCAGAAAAACAATCCTGCTTGCAACAGAGCCACCCTTGCACTATGATGCAAGGGTGTCTATGTTGGCGCTAGGCTGCCAAAATGGCACCAGTACAGGCAGAAAAGGTAGGAATTCAATGTATTGCTTAAATACAGTGCCTTCCTGCCCTTTCACTTTGGCGTAGGGCAGCGCTGCAAGGTAACTTACTGCGCTGCCCTATGCCAAAAAACCCTAAATGAGGCCCCAAGTTTGCAGTACTATATCTCAATGTACAAACCAAGCGCACTTTTGGAAGCTGTAGTCTTGGCATGGGGCAGCTCCTCTGTTTGGTCAGAGGAGCGTTGTCCCACTTAAAAATCCCCCGAAAGTTCCAGAGATTAAAAATAAAATGGTAATTAATTACCATTTTATTTTTCATCCCCCATACTGAGCCGAGCATCAGGACGGGGGCTGGCTGCTGCTAAGTGTCAGCAGCAGGGAGGAGGTTGGGCTGGCATTGCACTGTTTAAAATGTGCATGTGTTTTTGGTTAGCTATCTTGCGGCGGGCAGTCACACCTGCACACTTTAAACATCTCTAATCCAGCTGTCATAGGACCGCTAGGTTAGAGAAAGCCAAAGCCTCCAAGGCTCTGTTGAGCTCAGACTGAGGCTGCTCCAACCAATCCTAGTGCTGCTCTCATGCTGGTGAGAGAAGCGTCAGGATTGGCCAAAGGAGTTCCAGCATCCGGTTCCTGTGTCAGAGAAAGAAGAGGTCCGGAGCGAGGACGTCGCTGAGTTGAGTAAGTTTTATTTTATTTTTCTATATTATTTTATACACACGCATCTGCCCCCCCCCCTCCCCCGCTACCCGTAGGTGCCAGCCGCCACTGGTCATGGTTCACTTTAACTTAATTCCCAAGCATCAAATCATAATGGTCTGCAAATGGAAAGTTATCTAAACATCTTAAATAACATGAAATTCAACAAGACTAAGGGCTGATTACAAGGCAGGCAGAACAAAAGAATGTGTGCTTTCATGCATTCATTTCACTCCACTTGATTATTAGTGAATAGGTTTTCCTTCCCTGGGATTTACAAGCTGTGGAAGAACCTGAAACAATTTAACTGCTTGAGACTTGGCTGCAGTCTCACCCCTCTTTTTATTTCCAATAGGGAAAATATACAATGAGGAATACTTCCCTGTGCCTCCGTTGGTCTCTCTCTCGCCATACATTCATGCACCAGCCTCAGCATACATTTACCTCCCGCCCAGACTTGAGTTGGCTTCAGTTGCAGGTGGTAAATGAATGCAGTAAATTCGTATGGAATTGGGGATTCCGTGTGGCTTAATGGCTTTTACTTGTAATTGCACAGTACTGGGGCCATTTTACCTCACAGAAAGTCTAAAATTGCATGCAATTTAAAAATGCAATAAAATCACCCAGAAGCTTCAAGTCGTAATTAGGGCCAAGGTGGACTAGCACTCGTTTATCTACGCATAACAATCATACACGGACCAGAATTAATTTTTCCATACATCTATCTGATTACTTTATTTTAATATTCATTCAGAGGAAGCGTGGTTATAGATATAAATGAGTCCTGCGTGAGCACTAATCTCAATGATAGTTACTAAGCAATGCGTTTGAATCAATTATTACAATATTTCTTGCTCAATTTTCAGTGGCTAGCAGAGCATATGGCATTGTTTCTGAAATTATGGGGTGGCACGGTTAAACAATCAACATAATTTATACAGTTAAAAAATAATACGATGACTATCCACACCAGTTCATTAAAATGAAATGAAAATTTAATAAGCTCGAAACAATAAAAAGCTAAAATATAATTACCGGTGACTATTATAAATGAATGGCCCTTACAATAGGCAGAGCGGAACAAAATGTTTAAAAATGTGGAATGGAATGGAGGCAGTCAATATGGAGAAATAAATTATATATTTTTTTAAAGTGTTGATGTCCTACTTTCTGAGAAATTAAATCAATGGCTAAGACAATGCTGTGGTCTCGATCTGGCCTATAACTGTCTGACCAGAATGACTTCACCCTGCTGTTGGGTCAAGAGGGCATTATGCCTATATTTTAGTATTTGGTCCACATACTGCCTCTCAGATGTCGGTACAAGTAGAACAATCAACTCAAGACGCTGGATCAACACGGACGGCAGAGACGTGGCGATCTCCCTGATAAAATATCCTCAGTCTGACAAATGCAAAGCTTTGCTAAGCACAGCTATGGTCTGGACACATTGTTGCAGGAAGAGATGAACCATCTACCATAGGTTTGAGGATCAGAAAGCTACCCCTGTCTTAGTACCCTCTGGCCTGAGAAACACGGAACTCCCTCGTTCTCGCTGTTTGGGTGAATGAAGGGATTGGGCCTCTCTACTTACCCAAGTTGGTGACACAGTCGTCCCTCTATTGCTATTGCCAGTTACCTTCATTCACCTCTACATCTGCTTTTTTTCTTCCCTATCTAGTACATAGGAGGCAATAGAGGTTAGAGTGAAGATAGACTCCGGACTTCAGATTCGTAAACTCTGCTGTTACTGCCTCTATGGACACGGTTTTCCAAGATATTGGGAAAATATTAAAGAGATTATTGACACTCAAAATCAGCATGCTGGTGAGCAGGATATCTATGTGTGGTATAAAATTTGCCAATACTGCCACACTCTATTAAAGAGGTAGAAAGGACAATGAGGAAAAAACCCAAATCTATGTTGGAGTTAGATTCCTCTAAAAATGATTCTGATATGCAATATTCTCCGGATGTGGATGCATAGGATGGTTCAAATTTGAAATGGTTCAGTCACAATAACTATAATCTATGGGGGTCATCAACATTTACAAATCAAAACATTCCTGGTTGTTTCCACCCTGAGATCTGTGATTCAGTAAGGCAAATACTATTCGACCCTTCATTGATATTCAATTAATCTTCCACAGAATGATGCATCATTGCGCATGTTTCAGATTAGAAGAAAGTACGGACAGGTTCTCCTCTAAACAAACAGATTAGGAACAAACTGACATTGGAATACCTTCTGCCTTCCATTGCAGACCAGGTTTTAACATTTCCTGTTATAGACCCAATCTTCTTACATTTTCCACAAAATTCAGATCGAATATAAAAACCGACATG
Source organism: Lissotriton helveticus (assembly GCF_964261635.1). Classification (NCBI taxonomy): domain Eukaryota; kingdom Metazoa; phylum Chordata; class Amphibia; order Caudata; family Salamandridae; genus Lissotriton; species Lissotriton helveticus. The sequence goes on from NC_136061.1 coordinate 1,289,290,396, forward strand.
CATTGAGCTTGGTCCTCCTGTCAGGACAAGCTGTTCAACTCCATGGGACCAATCACTAAAATGTTGCAAATGGCCAAACAGACAAATGAAGGTCAGTCTATTGGCCCTTCTGATTTATCTAACTGGATTCAGACTGGTATCTGCTTTATTGACAATGCCAATTCTACCATTTCTTTGGAAAGTCATAAGGACCATTTAATAAGGAGCGATTCCAAAAAGGTGAAACTATTGTCGTCAGAAGCAGGTTCTTCTGCCAAAAGGTTATTCTTTGGAGTCAACTTCATTTAATGAATCTTCAAATAGCTAGTTTTAGACCTGTACCAGTAACCCCCTTAGACACTAAACTCTTAGGAAAAGTGGAAACAAAGCAGGTGCTTCAAAATTTGAGGTATAATGTTCTCTTGGGAGATCTGCAATTGGGTTTCAGAACCAATCATTATAGCCATGTAGGACAGGGTGTTAGATCTTTCAGATGAGGGCATGGCAGCCCTGCTACACCACACCTGATACATATATCATGGTATCACTGTCAGATGCCTCAAAGTTGTAACTGCACCACATCAGGTGTTCATATCCTTTTTCTTACGCGGAACATCTCAGAGGATCAAATATTTTGTAATGTCATATATGGTAGAATTGAGATGTGGAGCCCCCCAAGGGCTGCTGTTGTCCCTCATGCTATAGCGCCACCCAGGCTCCTTTATTGTAGCATTTTTTGTTTGTGCTCGCCAGACAATTTTAAATTACTTTAAAAAATCCAGGGATTGCAGCCCAGAAGTTGTGGAGGGTTTGATTTGATGATGACCATTAATGAGGAAAGCTGCATTTGCTCCCTTTTGTGAATCATTTGAACATGTGTTCCTTCCATCTAATTTGTGAGAAGATATGCTACATTAGAATTCCATAAATAAGTCACACTGCCCATGTATGTCATTAGATTCTTGGACACAAGTCTCCTTGAGGTTTTAAGGATGGAGACTGGTGCAGTAGTGGGCAGACTGCTCTAGTCAGGGAAACAAGTTTGCCATGCTCTTTTGAAACGGCGGACGGAAATAATAGATTGGTTTAAGAATAGAGTAAAAACTTTACTTTGCTACAACTCTGTAAAGTCGGGTGCCCTGATTATGTTGGAACATGTACTAAGGTATGATTGTAGCACCTTTTAAATTATTTGTCGTGACCTTACAGCTGGTGAAAAATTAGATCAACATTGCACTGTCCTAGGTTTTCCCACCTATGTTTTGTTTATAATGATTTGTCGTTTCCAAACAGATGGCAAAGCAAGCAAATTGGTTTTACAAAATGTAAAATGCTGGAGTTTCTTACACGTATGTCGAATTGTTTGAACAATGAAGATTTGCACAATAATGCATTGCAAATTGAAGAACGTGATGCCTTTTGTGTAGTCTGTGGCTCATGGTCAAGAAAGTGACTTACATGAACGATGCTGTGAAACTGCAATTAGGAAACAACTCTGTTACCTGGAATTAATATGCCTTTTGTGTTTTGGTGTAATTAATCATTCGGAACGTACCTCAGAGAAAACTCCAGGGGGCATATTAATAAGGAACCGGGAAAATTAACGCTAAGGGCGCTTAGCGTTAATTTTTTTACCGCCCGCTATTGCTGGATAATATCGCCTGGTTATCGCGTTAATAACAACGCTAACCGCCTAGGCGATAAAAAATCCAGCGATAGCGACATTTTGGGAGGTTATCACTGGTAATGCAGCAATAAAACTACAATGATAGGGATATCCTTGTTGATAGCCCATGGTGGATTTAGGCATGTAATCCACCCACCATTGGATTACATGGCTAAATCTAAAAATTAGCAGACGTAAAAAAGCAGCGTTAACCGTGGTTAGCGCTGCTTTTTTTGTAGCTAACAGGTTTAGCATGAAGCTTGATAATAGGAGAAATGTCGCTTAGCGACATTTCTTCTATTATTTTGCACTGGAACGCCCACTTTGCATCTCATTAGAGATGCAAAGGGAAGCGTAGTGTTGTTGGCACCCTGTTGTTGATAGGGCGATATTTTTATCTCCGCTTCTTTGGCTTTTAAAGCCAAAAAAGAAGAGATAAAGCCCTTGTTAATATGCCCCCAGATTTCTGAACCAATTCCAAACTCAAACCCGACTACTGTTGGAATGGCGAACCTATGGCAGAGTGTGTGCTATGTGACAAAAACAAATAAATATGTGCGCCATACACTTAAATGTCTTTTACTACCTGGAGGTAACTAGAAATGTTACAGAGTACTTTGTGTTTCGGTCATTCCATGGTCCTGATTTACAACTCAACTCTGCAACACAAAAGGCAAAGTTGATCAACTTTCAGGCTCAAATTGTTTGCTCGAATGGGCTTACGCTTAACCCCTTCATACCGTATGCATAGTGGGCAGTACAGGGTAGGAACTGCCCAAAAATCAATAGGGGTAACCTCAATTCTGTGACTACCAATAGACTCGATACTATGACTCTTGTGTAAAAAAAAAAAGCGAAACACCTCTATGCGCCACGGTGCAATGCTAGATCACATTTTATGTTACATTTTTCATTCGCATTTCAGATTTCTGGTGTAAAAAGGAAAACTGAGAAATCACATTGGAGGATACCAACTAGTGGAAAAAACTATTTTAGGGAGAGGCAATTTTAAGGAAATTAACATAAATTGAACAATAAAGCGAAAGTTTTATAGCAAAGACATTTTTAAAGCAACATTTACATTAAGTCCCAAAAACAGAAAAACTCAAAAATAACCAGAACTATTGTATTAAACTTAGAAATTAGAAACTATAATAAATCTACAACCAAAAGAATTAACAGAGAAAAATCTGCTGCAGGAGTCACTACAGGGCCTGAGGTCTCATTCCCTGAGTCCAGAATATTCAACTGAAAAGAGTCATAAGCAGGCTCCGGCAGCACCCTCTGGACCCTTGTCAGTTCAAACCCGGACTTTTGTCGGGAGTTGTGTAGACCTGTGTCAAGGTTTTGCAGATCTCTCGGGCTGGGCCGGGACCGATTAGTCCTACTGTAGGTAAGTTGTACAGCTTTTGGTTTTATTCTTTAGCTGTGTCTTTTGGGGCCCCCTCCAACGTGACCCAGGTGGCAAAGGGATGCTGCTTCAATTCGATTTTGAATGCATTTAATAAGACTCAAGGACAAGGTGCTAACTTTTTTATGCTCACTTACTGAAACTGTTTTTCACGATAGATTCACTTTTTTTCTTATTTCAAAAGATTGTATTAGTTTTCAGAAAACAAACAGTGTGCATAAAAAATACAGATTTGCTTATAAATGGTGATGATACACAGCAATAATAAAATGCATAATGGTAAAATCAAAATTCAAATTAATAAAACAAATGATAATACTTTTTTTAGGGTGGTTTATTTTGTATATATATATAGGAGAAAAACATACATCAGTATATATTCAGTGATATAGAAAATGAATTTCGATTAAACCAAATATCTGGAAAGCAGCAGTAGTGGAGCCCAGTGCTGAAGGCTCTTCCCATAATCCCAAGAGAGGTGACAGGTACAGAGGGGTGCCGAGATCAATTGGGGAAACAAAACAAAGACAGTTATAATGTGAGTTAGGGCCTGGTCCTAATAAGACAGTATGCACCACTCTGTTTGTGGAAGCTGGGAAAGGAAGGGGAGGAGTCTGGCCATCTCAGTCTCCAACAATCAGCTAAGAGCTTGGGTATGATACAATTGTATGGATTGGGAGATTTAAGGTTCTGCAGGGAGCATAAGATACCGAATTAAAAAACTATAAAACATAACATAGGCATCTTATGCATATTATTTAACGTATTCAGGTTAGGGCCAAAGTCTTGTATTGCAGTTCAGTTTATCTCTAAGTAAAACAATAGTTACAATCACTCCTCTACCCCTGGACTTCAAGCACGGTCTGAGCGTTGATGGGCTGAAGTGGTGGGACAAGGAACTAGAAGCTACAGTCGTGATCATTACAACTGCAGGTGGGAACATAAATCAAGGATAATAACAAAGAAACGTTTACATTCAGACTTCTTGTTAATCGACACAGAAATGTGTTTTTGCGATTTAGCTTATGAGGAAAAATCACAGAAGGATAAGGGTAAGTGGGCATAGACCCCAGGTGGGCACGGGGAGAATGAGGCAAGCTGTTACCACACTTGTTCGCTAAGTATCGGGTCTAGCTCTTCTTCAGGGCTGGGATTTGAACCAGCTAAGAAGGATACCCATATTGGTGTGCGTATCTCTGAATAGTCTTGCAGCCTATAGATGAGTCTTTTAAATATGTTGCTGTTGTGTACATTTAAGCCAGCCATTCATCATGGATAGGTTGTTGTGGTGCTCTCCAGTGCCACAAAATGCATATTTTTGCCCTATCTCATTACCAGCAGGTGAAACTGCATCCCTGCAGGCAAGATGTCACCTCTCACGGGCCCTGAGATTGGCCGTACGGGCTCCATCCACTTGCAGGAGTCGACCATCATTTGGGGGCTTCTGGGCAGGAAGTGAGGCTGGGAACCTCTCCACCATGTGAATATAGGGCCATGCCCAGGAAAAGCCTTTGGCCAGGGCACTCCGAGTAGGTCTCAATCAGTTCAGGGTCAGGTTTGCTGTCCTGGTTAGTGCTGAGCCCATCCGCAACGAGCATAGGAGCCTCTGCCATCTCTGGATAGGGATTAGCAAACTGGTTGGTGCTGGCTGGATGGGGCCAGATGGGCAGAGAAGCTCAGAGCAAAGTCAGGGAGCGGCCCTCTTGGGCTGTTCCAAGTTCCGCCAGGGCCGGCCAAACTGTCCTGAGCACTTGGCAGTGCCCACTACTCCTCCCTCCTTCCTGGTGAAGCAGTGTCAGGATGGGAGACCATGCCCTTTCCTCACAGCCTACAGGGCTAAAAATAAAATGATAATAAAAATGGTTTCTTATCATTTTATTTTTGTTGTGATTCCTACGCCACTGTTGGCTTTCGGCAGGGGGAGCGATGCTCCTCTGCCATAACGGAGGAGCCACCACTGGTTTCATCAACTATGACCAAACATTCAGTCAATGAGTCCCAGATCTTACCATGTTTACGGGGACAGCCTCATGTCAGGTACATTGCTTTCCCCAGTAGATCACATCTGTCCATACCCCGCCGCTATTTCTGCTCTGTAAGGGCTATCAATAGCACCCACTCCCTGGTGCTGTTCCTTTAGGCTGTAAAGTAGCTACTTTCCTATTAATGTTTGTGTGAAAGCCGTCCTCCTCCAGGCATGAGTTTGGAGGACCCAGTCCCGTGGACCTGTACAATTTCTGCAAAGGCCCAGTTCTTCTGTTTGTACTTGCATGTCCAAATTAGGTGGGAGAACCCCTGCCCCTTTCTACATGGCACCTCTGTGGAGGTGCATAATCCCATTTTCGGGTGAATAATTCAATTAAATACTGGTTTGGGATTCTACCAGTTTTTTAGGTTGAGCCTGATCAGCGAATGCATTGCTCTGCGAGACATGCTGTACCGGAATATGGACTTGAAGCCCCGCCCACTCTCTGATTCATAAATAGAACTGTTAGTCCCTCCTTAGTACCGCCTTGTCTTAATTTGTAACCTCCCATGAGGACTGGCCCTTTTACTTCAGTTGTTACAAGGTACGTCTTGTTTAGTGTGTAAGCACTATTTTCTTTAATGCTTTCTCCGACTGCAGGCACTACATGCTTTCCTGCAACATTCAGCGCATTTAGAGCGCCATGTACGCTTTCCCTGGGCGCTTTTACAAAAAAAGCAATTGTTTGTCAACTTGACGAACAAATGCTTTTTTCGGTTGAAGCGCCCCATACTGCGCTTTCACTTTACTTGCAGCCATGGACCTTTCTTCAGACACGGCTTGTCTAAAGAAAGGGGCGTGGCCTCTATTAACGTGAAAGCTAGCATTGGGCGCTTGTAAACAACAAGCATTTGTAACGCAATAGGCCTCACATTTTTGAAACTTTGACCAATTGGTATTGTAAATGACAAGGCCTTTTGTTATTGCAGCATTTCTAAACACAAATAAAAGGCATTGTCATTTACAATGCCAATAGCTCAAAATCTCACAATGGCGAGACCTTTTGCATTGCAAATGCTTGTTTATAATGTTTTTCCATTTCTCCCACATTTCTATGGTGTGCTTTCACTGAACAGGGAGATTATGAATTCACTGTGATCCAGTGTCTGACACTTGAGTTTGCTGGCATCTGTTAATAAATACATCACTTTGACAGTGGTCTAAAAGTTATAATTGCTTTTAAACAGCTAGGCATTTATGTCTCTGTCATCCATGTGAGTTATTGCATCGTCAATCACACTGTTTCAAAGTCCTGCGATGGATATAATTCTCCCAGGAGAGTACCCTTTTGTTTCCTCCTTGCGAACGCAAATCTCAATAAACGTGCACTGTTCATCTATTGCCAAAACAGTTAATGCAGCGACCAAGGAACATTACAAAAAAGCATAAGACCTATGATCCTGATTGTGGATTGATCAGCTAGTGAGGGGGCGGGATAAAGGTGTGGCTAAAAAAAAAGCAAAATATACTGTAACTATTTTGTTGGTCTTTCACCGCATGTAAAAATAACAAACGTGTTAAATAAAGCATAATTTCAAGTTAAACTTCTCAGTGAGACATGCACTATTTTATGTGGTGAAGCCTCTATTGGGTAATGTAATTATTGCAGATATCCGTGAGTGTAACCGGAGAGCCAAATAATTAGAATTCTGGTTGGTGCAGTGGGGAATATAGCTTGTGTGTTTTTAGTGTTACAAGGTCCAAGCCTATGACAGAAATCACCTTGAATCTGTATGTCGTTATTTTAAACTTGAATTATACAATGAATACGATAGACTGCCACTAAGTGCACAAAACAATGTAGGTTTAAGGTAAACAAAAGTTCTTCCAAAATATAGATCTGAGTAAGTACAGTACAAATATTTTTTATAGCTGGCCATTAAAAGCACGCACTCCAAAGCTTATCAGGACACCTTACAATGCCTCTCAAAGAGAATTTTCTTCAAGTGTCTCTTTCAATTAAAGTAACTACCAAATTCCAATCAGCCTTTACATTTGCAGATCAACCAACTGTACACATTTGCATTTCTTTCAGGAAGCAGACACCATGGCAAGAAGCTCTTTTTCTTTTTCACCTGTCTGTCCCTCCCTCTGCTTCATAGCACAACTCTCACCACTTCAGCTGAGGCATCTCAAATGTAGGATGTAATTTGTCCTGGGGCAGATGTCTTTTAACATAAAGTAGGGGAACTGTGTTTGCCACATTAAAAAAAGTATGCACACTTCGCCCCCGTCAAATGCTGCCCACTTCACCCCACTTCAATCGGCTGTCCGCCCCAATAATGGCCAAGAAATAACCATTTTGAACATTGAGTCGTGTAGGTTAAACTAAAAGGACTGGATATATGAAATGTTGTGCTGCTAGCTCAGTCAGCTGCCTACAAGAACCATGACCAAAGTGAAAGACCAAGACACATGGTGGTGATACTGAAGTTATCAGAGAGTTGTTTTTTCTCCTTTTTCAGTAATCGTCAAGCAATATTGATTACAGTCAATTCAAACTCACCAGTGAAGCAGATGAGCTATACTAGTAAACAGGGTATTGCCTTTTTCCTCCTTTGTCCAATATATATTACATTATGTTGTATTTGTATGTTTTTTCCCTTTTCCTACCCTCTTTGAGGAATAAAATCCTTTTTCACAATGTTGAGCAAGTAGCTGCTTCATATGTATCATTTGTAAAGATTTCCATAGCTCTGACTGGATTAAGGATCACTTAAATTGTTATCACATTCCTGTATGACTAACACCTCCATGATCTACTGTGATATAAATGGATTGCATTCGTAAGTATACTGATGATACTCAGGAGGCCACGTTTTTACCTATTGAAGATGGAATGCACAGAAGGTAATTGAATCTCAATTTTAAAAAAATCCAATTTTTTTAGAGAGAGCCTACCAAAATAGACAAGCTTTCTGGTTGCTTAAGTCCTATCTTGGACTTACCAAGTAGTTGCAGGGGCTTAGAGCGGGCCAATTGTCTACTCTTCATTGGCTTAAATGTCACTTTCATTTGCTTCCCTCTTTTTTGATTGTTTTCCTTTTCCATCTTGTGTTTGTCACTCCTTGGAGCAGCTACTCTTTACCATCCTTTTGACTGGCTAACTTGTTTCCTTTCATTGCTCCTTTTTGGGAACAACTTTTTGTTCTTCTTCATCAAGCACTGCACCAACATGCACATGTTTTCCAGTTTTCTCCCTCTTGTGTTCCTCTCTTTCTCCCCAAAATACACCGCACCTGAGTACTCTGTGTTTGCACTGTTTCTCTTGTGACTTTTAGTTATTTTGCCTGTGTTCTTCTCCCTCTGAAGTCCACCCTTCTCTGTATTGCTGTTGCTCATGCCCTCCCATCTCTGTTGGTGATGTCTCTCTCATGTGCTTCATCCCTCGCCCTGCGTGGCTCCCTCCCTCATGCCCGCTGCCCACTCCTCATTGATTTTCCAAACTCACTCCACCTACCTGCCCCTTCATTGCTGACTCCTCACCACAAAGTGCTTCTGCACACGTATTCTTTTCATTGAGCAATCTAAGTGGCGCACTCCGTCTTAGATCAGTAATAAAAGTAAAATAAAATGGTGCCATTGTCATAGTACAGGCGCTTTGTACTGATGCTCATCATCATCACCAAAAAGCATTGGCAATGCCAGCAGGTCCCAAAAGCAGTGTCAAATTGTGTTGTTAATAGGGTCTGTAAGTGCAAGTAACCTTCTTTCACTAGATTGTACTTGAAGTGCATTAACAGAGAAATCAGTAAATATCACCCTCAACTCAATGATGTTTACGTTGAGCCAAATACATGTGATCGACTGAATGCCATAGTATCAGCAGCTAATTTTCATTTGAAACTATTAAGGAGAGTACTTTCCTTATTTGATAATAGGGATACAGCAACTATTAATGTATCTATGCGGGGCTCTACACAGTGCAACCGCAATTCATTCGCGATAGGACTAATCAAAGGTTTTATACAAAAACTGCAGGCTGGGAAGAGTGTGGCTGAAATGGCAGTACCTAACATACAGAGATGGGAACGCGTGTCTGCAACACGGAGAAACCAACACAATCAATCCGGATTTATAAAGCACGCTAATCACATGATAGGGTATCCAGGCACAAGTGAACCTGAAGTAAAATTGAAGGCATATTGCTGACAAATGTATTTTTTACACCTAGCCTAAATATGTCATTTACGAACCTACCTCATACCTTGTGAAAAGTTTAATGTATAGCTTTATATCAAACCTACCTCATACCATTGAATTGCCATGCCATATAAGATGTATATCGAACCTACCTCATATAAATGTGAAGCGCTCTGATACCCAAGGGTCACGTTCGCGCTACATAAAACTCTAAATAAAAATACTGAAGGGATAAGATTAACTTATACCAACTTGGAAGATCCTTGAGATCCCTTGGGAAGAATCTTTAGTGACACCAAAGGCAAAAAGATTGAGAGAAGAAAGACACTTTTCCTTTTGAAGCACTCCCTCTCTGGAAGGATATGCCACAGGGGTTTGAGAATGACTAAACCACATGCGCCATTTAGGAAGATCTTAAATGAGTCCCTCTTCAGTGGCAGAGCCCCTCCCCTTGCAGTGCTCTGATGCCCATTGGGGAGTATCACTGTAAAGAAAGCATGATAAGGCTGATGGTGATAACTATGATGAAGACGCTTCCCTGCACCATCTGGAAAGACAGAACAAGAACCATCCATACTCCTGTTTCCAGGGCTGAGCTGGGTCCTCCTTTTTTCCATAAAACGATAAATGAGAACTTAAATGTCTAAAGGATGCACTTTGTTTCAACTCTGAATTTACTTGGATTTATCTATCTCATACCAATACTAGAGCTGAACCACAAAGTGACAAACAAAACTATAGTATGAAAGCACTTCCCTTATTTCGACATTATTTTCCAGTGCTGAGTACTCTGGTACAATTTATTCTCTGCAAGTACTGTACTTAGTAGAAATCAGGGGTGTCCAAAGTAGGTCAGGATAACCAAATCAGAATAATCTCATCCTATAGGAATGATTTCCACAGAGAGTCATCGTATACACATGTATTTTATGTGATTAGTCTGAAAATCTGTGGCCCCGATGTGGTACCCATCTGGTATAAATGTTGTAGTCCATCAGGGGCCATGTCATAATGGGCTCTGCTGGCTCAGCACTGAGCTGAGATCCTGCTTTTATGGGCCGGCAATGAGTATAGTCAATTCACGTCACCCGATGTTGCACGAATTAGAGCTTTCTTTTAGACAACGAAGCTCAGAAAAAGAAAGTAGCAAACCTTCCTCAGTATTTCCGAGCTGTACAGCCTGAAAGTGAAGCTCAAACTCAGGAAAAATTTCGGAATAAATTAACTGTCTTTACTCGCTGCTGGCACATAAAAAAGAGTCACAGAGACAGCGCAGCCAGTCATGCTACAGCCGGCCAGGGCAGTGTGTATTGTTGTTACACGATGTATGACTGCCTCTGTAAAACATCAGATGTGGTGACATAATCTTATCAGTCACAGACATTGCTGGCAGCGTACGTTGTTACGTTACATAGTCCAGTCGCTTTGGTAAACGCTGGTACAAGAGGCCTACCCGACCAGGTGCTGTATTACGCATTGTCATTTTCTGCGCCCCCGGCTTACCTTTTAAAAAGTGCGCCGGCCGCAAACAATGACAATACGCTCCATTATGGTGAATGCACTGCCCCCAGGGCAGCAGCGAACTTGCGCTGCTGAAGGAGAAGCGCATTCATGTGATAACACAGAGACTGCTCTTTTTTTTCCACATTGTAGGCGGCAACCTGTCTGCACTTTTCAAGAGGTTTAGAGATCACCTTGCAGGCGGGTGCAGTCATTGACTCCACCCTCCTGCAAGGCGATGTCTCTTTCACCCCTTCAGAGGGCTGATCTCAGGATTGAGTTAACCCACTGTGAGCTTCTTTGCCTCTGCACCCACGTCTGTAATATGGTGCAGAGGCAAAGGAAATCCCTCATTTACATAGGCCATGCACCTATGCAAATGAAGGAACGCCCCCTGATGATAGCGCTTGTACTTCAAATGCGCCAGCACTATCGGTATTAATGAAGAGGACGCACAAGCGTCTGCGCCCCAGCGTCTGCGCCCCTTCTGTGATACCAAAGTACCCCGGGAGCATGCAAAGCGGGCACAAATGATTGTTGAGACCCCCGGGGCACTTATTGTAATGCAGCCCCAGGTAGTCCGTGCTCTTGCGCAGGTCCAGTAGTATCATAGGCCGGTAGATCAGTGCTTAATTTGAACTGGTGCTTTCATGAGCTCAGCACCGGCACTTAATTGGTTTCAGGTGCTCAGCATCGGCACCTAATTGTCAACATCATACTTAGAACAGTCTACCACATGGTGACGCTGCTCATCTAATTTAGAGAGGAGTAGAACAACGGTTGTTTAGGAATACAATATACATTAAAATTGCTAATTCCTGCCTCCCCAGCCATTCCTTTAGCTTTGTGGACCCGGAATAATCTGGATTGTTGCACTTGCAGGCGAGAGAGATGTTTAGTAGTTGTTTTGGCAGCGATGACAAGGGCGATGGGTGGTGCAAGCTGTAGTGGCCTCCTGGTCAGAGCCCTGGCGCTTAATATTTTACAAATTAAGCACTGCGGTAGATGACACATTAGCAGCTCTGCTGTGCTGACTGAACGAGACACACCATTGAAAAAGAGCAGGGCAAACTTCCGTGCAGCACAATATTGTCCTTGCATTATTCATAGTCTGCTTAGCCTCTGCTCCCCCCACATACAACCCAGGGTAATACTGGCCCTGCTCCCTGCACACCATGGGACTCATGCCCACCACGTGCCCCAAAAGCAAGCTTCCGCCCGCTCTACATCTCGGCGGCATGCCAGCATCGTTAAGCCCGCTTTCTCCAAGCCTGAGACCCCTCCCTCTCCCCAAGCCTTCTACCCGACAACTTATTAGAATTTATTTTCAATTATACACAAGAATGAGCTGTCTCCAGTGTAGTTAACTTTCAATTCCAACCAATTTTTAACGTGTTCCATCACGGACGCCTTGGTGATTAAGAGCCTAAGCAAAATACACTTCCAACTTTACAACACCGCCATCAAACTGACGTACAACTCGTTACTCATTATTCCGCACTTTCGCGACTGAATGGAGAGCAGCGCAAACCTAAAAACCTCCTCACCCCTCTCGAATCTTAATCAAGCGAAGCAGCGTCAGGTACCAATGAACGGAAGGTTGGGCCCTCTGTGCTCAGCAGTGGAGGGACATCTTGAATCACACGCGCTTGGGCTGGCACGCCTGAGTGGATACCTCTTGCAGCCTTTCCCACAAGCGCCCACGTTTGTCCTCAATTATCGGGCTTGCAGGGAGGTGTGCTTCACCGCAGTGACTCAAGACCTCCCTAGCGCTCAGTAGCAGCGGGAAACCCAAAAGTTGTCTCTCGGCGGCTGCGTCGTCTTTTCCCGCTCTTAGGAATCTTGTCTTTGGGTTTCAGGAATTGGGATATATATGGCGCGCAGGGCCGTTAAAGGCTACTCAATATCCTGTTACAGCACAGGGCCATTTTTAGCCTATTTTTTATACATTTATTTTACCCACTTTGTGGTTCACCAGGATGACAACTTTTTAAAACTAAATCGCAAACTTGCATGGCAGGGGGCATCACTTCACAGACCCCTATCTAGAGCACACAATCACTTTCTGAGGTGGAGAGATAAGTGCACCAGGGCAATAGTGGGCCCTCTCGGAGGCACCTTTAGTGATTAGACTGTGGGTCTGGCAGTGGTAGTTGGCTGCATTGCATCCCAAACTCCTAAATTCCAGGCTAAGGCTTTACACAGTTAGCTGGAAGCGCAAAGCAAGCACACACACATGTACTATTCAATCTCTTAACAGAAAGACTGCATTCTAGACTCCTGCTAAGTCAACCAACCAAAACAGCCCTTTGGACATAGGGGAAAACTTCTGATGACAGGCAGGGAAACAAATGGCAAACCTAGTAATTATGGTTGGCTGATAGCCCTCATGCTGGCCAAAGGGTGCTGGTGGATCAGCCATTCAGTTATAGGGAAGTTGATGGGGGGTGGCCCTGTTTGAATTATATATCCCATGTGATATCCTGCTTGGTTTGATGGCATCTTGTTCCTTCATCTACTTTCTGCAACCGAGGCTCTGAAATCTTAACATTCACCAGTCCTATTCAATGTATTAATGTGACCACTAGCCAGACACCACAAAAACAAGCACATAATGCTAACTCTTAACCAATCCTCACTTTTCAGCAGTAGCAGTTCCTTACAGGGGTGTCTCAATAATTAAGCACTGAAAACTGTTTAGAAGTACGCTGCAGTTTACAATCTGTTTCAGAAATGGAAGAAAAATAGTTAGCATATATTTTACTAAACCTTAGATCAAGCTAGTGGGCAAATATTTACTCTATTTCTCTTCCTCCACATAGCCAATCAGCATAGTCTTAACGTAAGCCAGTGCAAGAGGTCACAACTTAAAGGAAATAGACTCCCTAATTATCGGCTATAAGTTGTTAAAAATATATAGACGTTCTCAATGATGAGACCTGTGGAGACTTTTTAGAAAATGTGTTTACTAACTATATCACGTGCAACAAAAAGAAGGCAGTGTTGTCCTTGGTATGAAAAATGGAAATCATTTTCAAGCACGTCTTGATGTGATTACACGTTCCCAGTTTCTTGGTGGCTAAGAGTAAAATCGTACCAATAATCCTGTTAATGTGCGAAAAAGCTTTTAACACATGTCGAGTTAGTCCTTTCAAACATTAGTCCAGTCTATCAATAAACATTTTTACAAAAATTGATTAGTTCGGGTTGAGTAGTTTTAAACTTGCTTGGTGAGGTGGGTAGAGCTCGCAGTCCTTGCCATTTGCCAAATATTGCAGTTTCTATATTCACCACACTCACTGTGTCAAAGACTTTTTTCAAAAGAATATCCATGAGTGTGAGAAATACCCATTTATTCCATAGGTTGTCTCCCGTTACTTGCATTTATTTTTTATGAGTTGTGAAATTCACAAAGTTTGAGTCGATGAAAAACACAGGGAGGAGCACGGATAAAATCTTTGCAACTTCGAACACCCCCATATTTGATAAATGCCCTTGGTCTATCCATCTAATAAAATGCTGCACATTGGCTACATCAATGGATCAGTCACTGAAGGCTGACTCCATTCACTGGAGTTTGGGGGCCAATTCCAGTCAAGGTCCCATTCTAGATCTCTCTCTTTCTCCCCCTTCCTCTTCCTGGAGGATGAATGCAGGCCAACTGGCCCTCACTTTCACTCCTTCACAAGATACATGCTTAACCACTGAGCTTTCTATTTTGAACATTGGAGGGATAAAAAATAGTTTGTTGCAATTCTCCAAAGACAAAAAAGCTGGAGGGTATTCTCGTGAAGAATTGGATACGGATAAATGATCCTCATTTAACCTGCCGTAGCTGGGGGGGTAGCCTTGCAAGTAGTCACAATGTTATGTTAGATTTCATTTACTGAGCGCTCATAATCAGATGCTTCTTGGCACTTTAGGGAGACATAAACTGAAAACCTAACAGTGCATCCGGAACTAGTCAGGTTTTCAACTGGAATTTCAAACTTGGTAGATGTGAATCTGCCTGAAATTCAAAGACACAGATGTCCACAGTTCGGCTGCTGCTACTTAAAAAGCACAGTCTCCGTATTTAAATTAGAAAGCTTTTGCTTGGTTGAATGATTAAACATATGAAAAAATTGAAATTATAAAACACTAATAACATTAGTAGCTCTCAATGCGTTTCATTGAACATAAGTAGCTCTCTGTACAGAAAGGGTTCGAGACCCCTGCGGGCCCATACTGACCTCTCTGGCCTCGTGGTGGTAAGCAGGAATTGGCTTGCCAATCTCAGCGAGGATGACTGACAGGGGAAAACGTATTAGCCTGTAAGGTGGTTGTCCCGAAGTATAGAGCTTCATGAACTATTGTTGGGGAATTAAAGGCTACCCAGGATTGAATGGGAGGCCAGAGTACGGATGGCTTTACAGGCCACACGTGCAACCTTCTGTCCGTTTTTGTAAGCACGTGTACCGTACCAGCGCAATAAGAAGAAGGTGCAGTCCATGGATTCTCTCTTTGGGTAACATGTGATGTCCCTGAGAAGGAAGAAAGACTACACAGGGGCTTGAACACTTCTGCATGTTTATTGGTCAGCAGGTAGGCGCGCAACACCCATTGGGCTCACGGGGCTTCAGCTTCTGACCTCCCCCACGTCGTGTGTGTCAGCCCTGGGTGAGACAGCTTCGCGGGCTGGCGAGCATCTCATTGCAGCCGCACCCGAGTACTTAACAGGTCTTTAAAAGACCATTTACTTGTAAATTAGGCTTTTGTTGTGTTTTCACCCCTTCTTTCAGTCACTCTGTCTATGGTTGGAAAAATTAGCCACCTCGAAAAAAAATTTAGCCCCGCCCCCCCCCGAAATTTGGCTCTAGTTGCTTGCCTGTCAGCAGGTGATATGAGACAGCAAAGAGACTCCATCACAACTGCAAAACCCAGCGGTGGATGTGGGGGGAGCAAATATCCACCTTGTCACATTTCTCTCCTCCCTTCACTGTGGGCTGCGGAGCGGGCCCTCTGGCACACCTGTCTTGTACTAGGTTTGACTCCCTTGAGCAGGGCTATGACCTCCCTACATGACAACATGACAAGGGCGGCGTGGGGCCGAACCCCCGCCCCCCTCCCACGCGCGTGCCCCGGCTCCACTGCCCTCCCGCCTTTGAGCGACAGACTGACACCGCCCAGCACTCACGCGCTCTCTGTTTGACGGCGACAGGCACGTGCAAACCAAGGAAACACCTGGGAGAGCTGCAGCTCCCCTGCACGTGATAATTAGAGATTATTATAATCGGGATCACATTGACACATCAAACACCGGCTTTTAGCAGGAATTAGTGAGGTAGCAGAGCCTCTGGAAGGCCTGCAGCTCCCGCCCTCAAAGACTGAAGCTTGTCAGACACACCAAAGGCTGCATTTGATTATCCGGCTCTGGGGAAGAGAGACACGGCGAGAGAGGAGGAGAGCGGCGGGGATAATGAGAGAGACGGCAGGAAAAAGAGAGGGGCTCCAACATAATATGTAGCAAAGGAGAGGGGGCGAGAGAGAGAGACGATGAGACGGACAGAGACAGAAATGCCAAAGAGAGAGTCGGTCAGGGGCATTGAACAAGAGATTTATTTTTATTTTATTTATTTATTTAATGCGATTTTCTATAGCGCGAACTTTACCCGAAGGTGTCAGAGCGCTTTACATAAGAACCAGTTGCAAAACATAAGAACTTGGAATTACATGCGTTACATAAAAGATACGAACAGAAACAATTGCAAATGTACAAGATGTAAAGTCTCACAAGGAGGAGATACAAACATAAAGAAAAATTGCAAATGTACAAGTAGTAAAGTCACTCAAGGAAGAGATACGAATGGCATAGGAGTGACAGATGGTAAGAAAGGGAGGGAAGGAAAGAGACAGAAAGACAATTAGACACATGAGAGAGAGATTATAAGAAAAAAATGAACAGAGAGACGAAAGGCCATGAGAGAGAGAGAGGGAGGGAAATGGCAAGAGAGAGAAGATGCGTGAGGAAGAAAAAGCAGCAGTGAGAGAGGGCGGGAGAGAGTGGGAAAGATAGACGGACAGACAGCGAGAGAGGTATATGGGGTGAAACAGTGAGACAGAGATCACAATGTTAGGAGAGTAAAACAAGAGAGAGAAGAGAGATTGAGGAGTGAGATTACCAGAGCAGGGGCATAGCTATCGGTGAAGCAGCAGTGCAGTGGCTGCTGCTATTTTACAAAGTCCCCTCCTAATTTTCAGTTTTTTTCCATTGCAATTAAGCAGGGGCCTGGCTCTTTTTTGGGAAGAAAGGGCAGGTAATCAGAAGAGTGGCGGATTCAGGAGCAATGCTCTCCAATGCATTAAAAGGACATTGAAACACAGCAAAATAGTTGCCAATAAGTTGCATAACAACAATAAGAATAATTTGTTAGCTTTTCAAACTTAAAAAAGAACCCTATGTTAGGGATAGTAGCACTCTTTCGACAGGAGTCGAGGCTGCAATTGACAGAATTGAAAAAGACAAAGTCTAAAATTTAGGAAAGGCACAGACAGGGATGCCGTTATAAAAATCAAGTGAAATCTTAGGTATCACAATGATAGTGGCTGTGTCCAGGTTCGGGGAGGGGGAATGAATCCGCTGCCTCAGTATAGCTGTCCAGTAGTTGAGGGAGCAAATGGGTCCGGTAGCATTAGGGAATTCCATGAGGAGCCCGTCTGGGCCAGGGGTCTTGCCCAAATTGAGATGTGAAATAGCCAAGGTCATCTCATCAGTCGTGATTGGTTGGTCAAGTTCTCGGGCTAGAGAAGAGGAGATTGAGGGCAGGGAAGTCTCCCTAGCAGTGGGGATGTGAACTCCTGTGGAGGCATAAGAATCAGCACATATAAGTCTTGATAGTAAGCAACAAAGACCTGGGCAACCTCAGGCGTACATTCACAGATGGCCAGTATTATCATGGTTGAAGTGCCCTAAGTTGCCAGCCAATATAAGAGCTTGCTAAATTTATCCCCATGTTCATAGATCTGCTGTGTTGATGCTCTCCAGGACTGCCTAGCTTCCTCTTGAGAGATTTTGTCCAGTGTGGCCCTCACTAGTTCCAGCTGGCGCTCAATGTCACCAGAGGCACGGCGCATGTCCGCCTCTCCGCCTCTCCAGGGAGAAGAGATGGGCTTCTATATCAATCACTAGTGCCAATTGGAGGGACTCCTTTTCCCTTACGTTTGCCTTGGTCAGACCCCTTAGTGGGGTTTACTGGATGCCCATAGGGTTACAACAGAGGCCACAGTTTTACAGTTGAGCTTAAAGAAGATCTAGAGTTCCTCATCTATTAAGTCAGTGCAGTCTTGATCTACCAGATGCCAGGCATTGAAGCGCCACATAGGTCGTGGTGAGCCCTGAGGGGTTCCAATTTTTAAGAGGAGGGGTGCGTGATCAGAGATGCCTAGGGACAGGATCTGTAATTATGGATTTAACCCAGATCTCTTGACGGGGGGAGAATTGTTGCAGATACACTTTTCGCCCTAAGCAGGATGGTTATGCCTGGACGTGGGTCCCTTGCTCACTGTGCCACTGGATTCAAGCTAGCCTGGCTGATGAAGGGTGACAAAACTCTGAACCCAGTCCCAGGATGCTTGTTTCCAGTCCAGGGAGGACCTGGCTTGGCAGTTCGGTCTGGACTGTTCCCATGAGGTACAGGGTCAAGACTGATTTGCATATGGCTGGGTCCAATCTGGGGGGCATAGTGGGCAAAAGAACGATGGATTTAACCCAGCTCTCTTGACTGGGGGAGAATGTCAGAATCATTCAGCATTCCATGCATCATTTGTTGCAGATCCACAGGGTTCAAGTGAGAGCCTCAGGATCGTTGTCTTTAATCTGAAAGAGAGCGGAGGTGCCGGAGAGCAATGCCTCTGGATCCAGAGGTCCCAGTGCACTCCCAGCTTGAGGTGGGCTTGGCGATCCCTGCCTCCTGCAATGGTTTGTTTGTCCCCTCCTTGAGTGGGTTCTCTTTCTCCGTGCTACCTTAGAGGGGTGGTCCAGGGGGGACACAGCTGTCATCGATTCTACTGTTTCCCAATTCCAGTGGGCCGGAATGCCCAAAGTTCCGTTGTCCACTTCCACACTTGTTCAGGAGTGTCAACAATATAGGTGGACAAGTTGAAGATTACTTTCAGGCGGGCTGGGAAGACTAGCATATATTGAATCTTGAGAGCCCAGAGGTTCTGTTTAATGTCCTCAAACAAGCATCTGTGCTGTTGGACCACCCGGTTGTACTCAGGGAAAATCATGATCTTAGTGTTGAGGAAGCACAGATCTTGGGGATTTATAGCCTCTGAGAGGATGACAGTCTGATCCAGTGGTTGAGGATGAAGGCAATCATAGGGCGAGATGAAGCCCCTGGTGGTGGCCGCTTAACCAGAACAGAGAGACAGCTTACCCAATGGGACCCAA
The DNA here is from genome assembly GCF_964261635.1 of Lissotriton helveticus. NCBI lineage: Eukaryota > Metazoa > Chordata > Amphibia > Caudata > Salamandridae > Lissotriton > Lissotriton helveticus. The sequence goes on from NC_136061.1 coordinate 1,289,309,552, forward strand.
GATCAGAATCACTCCTGCGTCCGAGGGCTCAACCCCCGCCGGGAACCCCACGAGGCAAAGGTTATTTCTCTGGGATCGGTTTTCAGCTTCCTCTGCTTTTTCCGCCAGGGTAGCCATCCCGGAGAGCCATTGGAGACCTGGCATTTAAGGGTCATTACTTCATCTACTGCCATGGAGACCCTGGCTTCAGCCTCCATCACTCTGTCTGCAACTTTGTGAAGATCGTGGAAGAGGAGGGATACATCCACCCATACCTCCTCCACTCTTGTATCTACTGATTCTCTGAGTCTAAAATTGCTTTTAGGATGAAGGCTAGGTCTATGTGTTGTGGTGTGTTACCTGTGGTGGGAGGTGCTTTTAAGATCCCTCAGGTATCTACAGTAGGTTTGACATATTGGTCTATTTTGGTTTGGGCTGGCTTTGGCGGCTTTTCACAAACCATCTCCAATTGCGGACCCATGTTCACCTTGGGAGGGTATAGGCACACCCCAACTGGCCCGCTTGCCCCAGGGCAGCACGAGCAGTCAGAGAAGGCTGATGTGAGATGGACCACAGAGAATCATCACCAATGTTCAAGGACCCAGGTAGGTTTGGTGCATTATTTCAGGCATTATCAGTTCCCCACTCCCGTCCAGATGCCACGGAGCAATGGAATTGGTGATGTGCAACCTCCTACCTTCCAGACTGGCTCCCAGAGGAGGGGGGGGCGATCTGGAGCACATGGGGCGGAGTTGGAGTCACCACAGCCCCAGCCATAAGTGCGTCCCAAGTCTTACAGGGCCTCTTTATGCCTGAGGCAGAGGTTGCTCAGCACAGCCTAAGCAGGGCATGAAATAGGCAGCCACCATCCGTGTGTATGACCTAAACTGTGTCTCTGGTGGAAGGTGTGCCAATGGTGTGGGTCTGCCGCAGTCCAGCAGGTATCAATTGTTGTCTCAGAGTTCTGCACCCACCCAGGTCATGCCGGGTCTAGCTGTCAACGATGGTCATCCACCAACCGGGGTCACAATGTGAGGCCTGCCAAAATACATCAGGCCATTTGGGGTCTATTCCTAGTGCTCATCTGCGAGGTTGCATAGTCTAGGCCACGCCACCACATCACAATGGCACTGCTTTCGCACGTACTCCAGTCCAGACGGGGACCACCCTGGAAAGTGCAAATCCCTGCGGGCCTGACACAACACGCTGTCGTGGGTGGAAAAATGCTGCACTGTACGTCCCCAAAGGAAGAGTGCTACTGGTATTAGTAGAATGTAGGCTGGATGTGAGACGGCCCCAAGCCACCGGGCCTCCTAACTCTATTAGGGGCCTTCAGGGGGCTGAACACACCGTGAAGCTGGTACCAAAAGCCGCACCCCAGATCTCGCAGGACTTCTCATGGGAAGGCCTCCATACACTCAGATTGCCCCATGTCTCAATAACATGCAGCGTCCTGCCTCCCCAGGTCCCTGTAGCAAATCCCAGTGCTGGCGAGGCCAGCCGATAGTGGTGTTACCAGACCCGCCCAATCAATTTCTCACCTCCACAAATTGCTGCCCCTGGTCACTCCCAGCAAGCATCTATCTCCATGTGGCGCCTGGGAAAACAGTGGTGCATCTTCCAGCAGCCGCTACACCGCTGCTCGGATCGCTGGTGTGATGATGGCCGGCATCTTGTGTTCGGCCCTTCCCTTCTGAAGTCTCACTGTAAGGCTCTGGTGTCGCCTCTCCAGCTACAGCAGAGATCCACTGAGCACCGAGGGTGCCCCAGTAATAGGGAGAGCACGCAGGAGCTGCTGCAGGGCCCAGCAGACTCTATGCTGCAATTCCTCTCACCATCTTGTGTATGGCTCTACACCACCAATGCCACACTGTAGGGTCTCCATATCTCTATTATGGCCTAAGGTGAGATATGCTAAGACTCAAGGGTGTCCCAGTAATGGGTGGGGAGAATGCAGGGGAATCACTGAATTGCACTGTCAGATACTTGTTGAGCTACAGGAGCTGGTCTAAAGCTAGACCCTGCCTTTTACTTCTCTTATGAGAGAATGGAGGCACATTTTGATTGCTTGCACTAGGGCCCATACATTCTTGCTACGACATTGAGAAATATATATATGCTGCGAGAAATAAATATATAAAAGAAGTGGTCGAGAGAGAGGTGTGAGAGCAAGAGTTATTGGACAGAAAAGAAAGAAGGGAAGAAGGAACAAGGGGGCGAGATAGGCAAGAGTGAGAGGAGATGAAAGAGTAGAGAGATCGAGCAATTAAAAAGATGAAAAGAATGAGAAAACGAGCAAAGAGACACAAACAAATGGAGGGAAGAAGGGAAAGAAGAAAGCAAAAGGTGAAAAGAAATCATGAAAATGAGAAAAATTGAGCAGAGAGGAAAGAAGTTAGAGAAGGGAGAAAGAGCAAGAGAGATTGAACCAGAGAGAAACTGAAGCGAGAAACCAAGAAGGATTGGAAAAAGAAAGAGGGAAAGAGAGGGAGATGACAGATGACACACATTTTGTGTGTCTGACAGAGAAAGATATATATATTGAGAACGCAAAGCAATAAGAGAAAGCAATAATATGTGAGAAAATGGGTAAGAGGAGAATGAGTGAGTAGTATAAAAAGGATGAGAGTGTGAAGGAGAAGATTGTATAAAGGAAAATGTTTGTGACTTTATGGAAGATAGACAGAGAGAAAACAGAGACAGGCAGAGGGAGACAGAGAGAAAGAAGACATTGCATGAAAGACAGGCCTTGGTTGAATGAGAGTACAAGGTTGTAAGAGGACAGGGACTGTGTAAAAGAAACAATGTATGTGAACTATGAAAGTTGGAGACTATTAGGAAAGAGCATTGTGAAATGATTAGGGAAAAGTAGATAACAGGTTAGGGAAACTTTGGTCGGGTAGTAAGATCTAAGAAACATGGGTAGACAAACTTTGGGCATGGGTAATAACAAACAGGGATACAAGCAGACTGATACAGACCACATGGAAAAAGCCGTCTAGATAGAGAGATAAAAGGAAAAGGGAAAAGAGATGTAGGTAGAGATCCCATTGTCATAAGGAAAGAGGGCAGTGAATGGAATCCTGCAAGGGCAGGGGTAATCAGCAAGATGAAAAAGGTGACTGGAAGAGAGATAGGAAGGAAGATTTAGGATAGCTGAAAGTGATTAAAAAGAGGCAAAGAAAGATAGATTGGTAGAAAGGCTAAGGTAATTTGGAGAGAAGACTGTGAGAAATCGGGTTGTTGGTTGAGGGGGAGTGAGCCTTTTCCAACTAACAGACACAATCCTTCTCAGGGTGAACCCAAAAAAGTTACTAATTTAACCTGTGCTCAACACAGTGATAGTTTGGCACAAAAACAGTCAGGCTTAATTTAGAGGCAATTTGTGAAGTATTTATGCAGCACCCAAACAGGAATAAAGTGAAAATACAATACAAGAAAAATCTCACATCAATTTAGAAAGGCTGCCTAAAATATAATACATGGTTTTACATCAAAATGACTAATAAATAATCAGTAAAACCAGAGATATGCAATTGCAAAGACTTAAAGTGTAGCACCAAGAGGCATAAAGTACCACTCACAGTTATCCAGTCGTATGCAAGACTGGATGAAAGTCATAGGTTCAGGCCAACTGCAGGGCGAATACGGGGACCAGGTTAGTACCACAGAAAAAGATACCTTCTAAAGTCCAGCACGAAGAGCTCTGTTTGTGGTGGAGGCGGCCAAAAGCAGCTGGGATAGCGTCGTGGATGGTCATCGCTGTAGTGCAGAAAGCAGGCTGGGTATCACGGAAAGACATAGCTGGAGCTTCGCATTGGCGATCACCGCGGGCTGCTGATGCTCTAGCATGAAGTACAGATCTGTCATTTGCAGTTGCTATAGCATGAAGTGTTGGGTTCACTAGACCTTCGTGTCAGCAGTCGGCATGGACGGCAAAATCTTGGTATGAACGGGCCTATTCGCGGTCACCAGGAAAGCCGAAAACTTCAGGATTTCTTCTAGGAGGAGCTCAACTGATTCCATACGAAGGGTCCAGAATCTGAGAGGCACCTCTTGGTGGTCAGGAACTCACTCCAGCAGAGGTCAGGCAGTCCAGTTACAAGTCCAGACAGACCCAGTGAAGCATGTCAGCTGGGCAGTTGCAGAGAAGCCTCTGGAGCTTGTTGCATCACTTTAGCTCAGAACAGGAAGTCAGTCAGGTGACTCTTGGAGTCACTTTAGTCTAGAATGAAGGGTGCAGGTCCAGTGTTCCTTCTCAGACACCAGGGCAGGCCTCAAGCATTAGGGCAGTCCTCTGGCAGCTGGGCAGACATACTTCTGTGCTATCCACAGGTCCAGTAGCATACTGAACAGTGGGCTAGAGAATCCCCTTTTGATACCTGGTGCCAACTTTGGAGTGGAAGAAACTTCTAGAATCTTCCGCTTACAGAAGTGCCTGGAATTTCCTGCCTCCCTTCCCTGATACAAGTCTGTCTGCAGTCACAATAGACGAGTGAGATTTCCTTTGTGTGTGAGCTCATTCAGTGTCATTGAAACACAAGTGTGACAGATGACCGCTCCGCCCCTCTCATCAAGTCAGGATGGCCTATCCGCCAAAACACCCAGATCCTCTATTGTGTGTCTCTCTGGGAGGAATACACAAAGGTCATCTACACCTAGTCATGTGACACAGGAAACGGGCTAAAGGCACCAAGTAGCTACAACAAGAAAATTTACACTTTGTAAAAGTGGCATTTTAAATAGGATTGTGACTTTAAATCTGACTTTACCATTAAAGAGTGTTTTAAAATACAATGCCTCAGACACCAAACATGACATTCCTACCTGCTCCCAAACACAAGTGATCACTTGTCAGATGCAATAAGGTAACCTAATGTTATCTTATGGGAGAGGTAGGCCTGAAAATAGTAAAAAACGAATTTGGGAGTTTTTCACTACAGGACATGTAAGTATATGTCTAACTTTTTAACTACAACTCACCCTGCCCCGTGGGCTGTTTAAGGCCTACCCTAGGAGTTACTTATAAAGTGGCGGCTCCTCCACCAAGGCAGAGGAGTGTTGCCCTACTGCTCTTTGAGCAGTGCAAAAAAAGGAAAAAGAAAATGATAACAACAAGACAAAATTATAATTTTATTTTGCTGTGCCACTCAAAGCAATGTTAGAGTGGAGTGGAGCTGGGCTCGCCACCATCACAGGGAGCAGGAAATTGCCCCACTGGGCTGGCCAAACAGTCATGCTCACTTATTATGTTCTCCACCTGGCTGTGTTGCACAGCCCAGTGGAGAACATGCCCAGGCTCCCAGGCACTGCCTGAGCAGCCCAACAGGCTTCTCAGACCAATCACAAGACTGCTGATGGCTGAGAGAGTCCGGGAGTCTGGGTGTTTCCAGTGTGCAGCAGAGTTAGGATGGAGTAGAGGCGTGCAGCAAAGGACGGAGGAGAGGCGTGCAGCGGCAAAGGTAAGTTTAGTATTTATTTTTGTTTTATCCCCCTGCTCGCCACCACTGTCCTGAGGCAGTCGCCAATGTACTTATATGTATTAAAAAGGAAGATTTAGGCCCAGCAAAAGTTTTATTTTGCCTGGTCAAATTGGCTGTTTAAAATTGCACACACAGACTGCAATGGAAGGCATGAGACAGTTTTTAAAGGCTTTTTAAGTGGATGGCACAATACGTGCTGCAGGCCCACTAGTCGGTTTCAATTTACCAGCCCTGGTGATATGGTATACCACTTTACTAAAGACTTAGAAGTAAATTAGATATGCCACTTGGGTGTAAGCCCAATTTTCCATGAATACAGTAGTGAGCATTAGAATTCTAGCACTGGTTGGTAGTGGTAAAGTGTGCAGATTGCTAGAGCCAGTAAAACAAATTCAGCAAAACAAGGGTGGGTGAAGGCAAAACATTTTAGAAAAAAAACACACCAAGGATGTCGGGTCTAACAACCAAAGGGATTGGGGGAAAAAGAGACCGAAAGACACTGACGACTAGGGGAAAACCTGTCAAAGGGAGTGAAATGGGTAGAGACACTTAGGGCCTGGCAAAAGAAGAAAGAGAGACAGAGTGTTAAGGCTTCAGAAAAACAATAAAGAAACGAGGCAGAAAGATTAAGGGTAAGGGAAAGAAGAACTGATATAGAGATATTTATATTGGGAGGGTTGCTAAGAAAATGGTCTAGTGAGTGAGAGAAAAGAGGTTGATAGATGGCATGGCGAAGAGTCTGAAGTGATAGATGTAAACAGAATAAGACCATGTAAAATGATCGGAGATGTTTAGAGAGACAGTTGGGTGGTGGTAAAGTGAAAAATTTCGGAAAAGAAGAGGTGAATACGGTAAATAAAAAATTATAAAAAGGCTGATGTCATTAGAAACAGAAGCGACAAAACAGCAAAGTGGCTGTGGGGTATCAGGAAAACAGTCTGGGAAGAATAAAACAAGTGAAAAAGGAAAACAAAAGGCATCCTATATGAGACAGATTAATGTCAATAGGGAAAGGAAATTAAATAATGGAGAGTTTAATCACCTGAAGAAAAAAAAGCACAATAAATAACATAGAAGAAAGATGAAGTGGATAATAACGATAATAGGTAGAAACCGACAAGAAAGGAGGGTATTAGGAAACGGAAAGTGATAAAATATGAAAGCTAGATGTCGCATGGTCAGTATGAGTGGATCTCTTGTATAATTTATTTGTGACTGTTACCTCTTAAATGTGCAAAATAATGTGTTGTTTTGATTGGCAGTGTTTGTACAATATAATCTTTTAATATTGCATTTAACTTCATTCAAAATGTTCCCAATCCAGACAATAAGAATCTTGATGCTGATGAACATAAATCATTTTGCTCTGAATCACAGTCTTGATGAAAAGGCCCCGATTACAATTGATCAGTGTTGGAATTTTTCACCCTAAATTGGCAGGATATGCCCAGACGGGGGTCCCTTGCTCACTTTGCCACAGGATTCAAGCTTGCCGGATGAGTGGCACTTCCCTGAAACCAGTCCCAGGATGCTTGTTTCTGGTCCAGGTAAGACCTGGCCCGGCAGTTCGGGCTGGACTGTTCCTATAAGAAACAGGGTCAATACTGATTGCATATAGCTAGGTCTGAACTGAGGTGGCGAAGTGAGCTAAAGAACGATGATGGATTCAACCTAGATCTGTGACTGGGGGTGAGTGTCTGAAAAGTTTCAATGCTCTGTCCATCATCTCCTTGTGTTTGCAATGTTGGAATTAAACCTAGGGAAAAAGTCTTGGGATTACGAAGGCGACAGGAATTGAAGTGGAAACCACCAAAATATGGTTGTAATTCCCCGCTATTAGGGAAAACCCATAACAGGTGCTATGTATCGCACCCAATAAATTCCAAATCCTGCAGGATAAATACTGAATACCACTTTGAGACACTCTCAAATGGAATAAAATGTCAACAGATGATATTGGTGACGTAGTGTCACTTTCATATATTTGTGCGTAGCATGCATAACCATTACCTACATGTGTTATTATACTCTTAAATTTAGTGAGAAGAGTGATCTACATATTCTGTAAAACTATAGATAGGCTATATGGATCTTCACATTATGACGGAAGGGCCTAAGTGCCTAACTCCATTAAACAAAATAAACGTATTTCTGCTTGCTGTGCATACTTGCAGGCACCAAAATCACTGTGTTCCCATTTTAAATAGTTTTCTGTTAGCTAACTATGTGAAGGTCATATTTGCTATAACCCATTAATTGGAAGCTGTTTCTTAGCACCTGCATGGGATTGGAGGCAAAGGGGGTGAATACTCATTTAAGTGATATTGTGAAGGCCGAGACGATGGAAGAAGTTGGCATTGCATTATTTGTGAGACACCTAGTACAGCGGTGAACACTGATTTTAGATTAGTTTCTAATCGGTGGGACCTTGTATAATGTATCACTTGGATGAAATTTCATGTTCTACTTGTGTGAAGCTGTTTAGTTAGATTTTCCCTGTCCACCTTTGCAGGCAGACGTCTCTTTCAATCTCTCAAGACCATATACATTCTTTCTCATTGTAATCATAATATTCATTAAATTCTATGCTACATTTGCAGACAACTAGTGCTTCTGAAATTTTCCGACTTACGCACAACCTTAATTTAGCATTTGGGAGTTTTTCCTTTACCAGGAACGGAATTTTAGCTTATTTTGAATATGCTGTTGTGTGTTTTTTTTGCTGATTTGAAATTCCAGGATTATATTCATAGATGCTGTATTCAGGTGACTATTGATTTATCCTTAATTAGATCAGTTTGAGTTTGTAACTTTACTAGTTTGCTAATAAACTTTCATGGTTTGTAAACTTACTCCCGTCTGTCGTTAATATAAGGAAAAATCTGTTTCATTGTTATTGAATTTGTGATTTCAGCCTCAGTTCAAGATAAACATCCATTCCAGCAGACATAGAGTTCTTTGTTTGCACCAAGTTTGTCTGGTACAAATATCATCATTATTTATTTGGCTACTAATATTCCCCCTTCAAAGTCAATAGAAAGTCTTTACTAAGATACTAGACATAGGAAACTCTAATTAGTAATTGCAATCGATTGTTTCCAAAACAAAATTTGCCATACCTCTCCGAGCTAACGCTCTCATAATCTCTTACCTTAGAAAAAATAAGTATTCTGCAATATTATTCTACTCCGAAAGAAAAGGCCCCAAGTGGGTTTCTATCCATCTTTCAACTTCCTTTCTCATCTACAACCAAGCAGTTGCTTGGCGAGTCCTTCACCCCTTTGTGGGGTGCTCTGAAGGATAAGATCTTGTGAACATGGAAGAGTTTCCCAAGGGAATTTTCTGCAACCTTATTAAGTCTGAGATGAGAAACTGTGAAGAATGTGAAACTAGGTGAGAATCTTAGGCGAGTTTCCAAGTCCCAAATGCATTAAAAACACAATAGCAAATGAGCGAGCTGCAGACTTCACAACATTACTGTACTTCTTAAGTTATGAATGAACGAGAAAAATAAAAAGACGACAACAAAGACATTTAAGTGGCAAATCCAAAAAGCACTGTCACAAATCCAATATGTCTTGCTTTTCTTAAAAATGCAATGGTATAGCTAATAGGTCAGTATTTTTGTAAGGGAACATGTTTGGTAATACTTGAGCGATTTTATTTGCATGAGCAGAGTAAGCTGCATCCTCAAAGAAGAGAATTTTAAAGAGAGTTAGAGAATTAAGTTTATACTGAGTGTGGTGAGCTTAATAGGCAGACAGTACAATATGTGTGTGCACGTCTTTACTTGGTGAATAAAAAATCTTTAAATCCAACAACATGTTGTCAAGATAGCAATGTAAAACCTATGAACTTGCAAAGATGATTAAATAATAGTTGTGCCATGCAAAAGACTAAGAGGTGGGGGTTTATAAAGAAAAAATATTTTATACCACCAATTAAAATTTCATTATGTCAATAAAGTAAATACATTAAAGAACATGCACTGACTGAACTACAAATTTGTCATGTTACTTTTGGACTACAGGAGCACCATAGCTAATAGCAATACAAATGGGATAATGAAACAATATACAAAATACAACGGCCATGATGGACAGCTCATCCAAACAATGCCAGGCCATGAACAATCCATGAAAGCCAATTGCTGAATCGGGCTAACCCACATCTCACTTTCTCTCTACTACTTCTTACATATGGTTACAAAACTTTACAAATATGAGGTTTCCAAGACAGTAGAAGCTGACTGCAGCATTACCTAATTACAGCAGTGACTCTTGAAGTCACTTTGAAAACAGTGAGACTCAATGTTTAAATCGTCGACAGCATTGCCTATTCTTGATGGACATTCCTACAAAAAGGAGCATGCAGAGGTAGTGGTAGTGGAGCCGGCGGGCGGGGGTGTAGAGGCTGAGTCGTCTGTTGAGGTACGCTGGTTGGGTGTCGTGGAGTGCCTTGTGTGCTTGGGTGAGGAGCTTGAAGGCTATCCTCTTGTTGATGGGGAGCCAGTGCAGGTCTTTCAGGTGGGGTGTGATGTGGTTGCGGTGGGGGATGTCGAGGATCAGGCGTGCGGATGCGTTCTGGATGTGTTGGAGTCGTGTCAGGAGTTTGGTCGGGGCTACTGCGTAGAGTGCATTGCCGTAGTCCAGTCTACTGCTGACGAGGGCTTTGGTGACCGTCCTTCTAGTTTCGGAGGGGATCCACTTGAAGATACTGCGAAGCATGCGGAGGGTGTTGAAGCAGGAGGAGGAGACGGCGTTGACCTGCTTGTTTTGTCATGGAGAGTGTGGGGTCGAGGGTGACCCCTAGGTTTCATGCGTGGTTGGTGGGTGTGGGGAGTGCTTCTAGTGCCGTTGCCCACCAGGAGTCGTCCCAGGCCGAGGGGGCGGAGCCGAAGATGACGACCTCTGTCTTGTCCGAGTTTAGCTTCAGTCGGCTGTCCCTCATCCAGTCCGTGACAGCCTTCATTACTTCATGGAGGTTGGTTTTGGAGGTGTGGGGGTCCTTGGTGAGCGAGAGGATCAGCTGGGTGTCGTCAGCGTAGGAGATGATGTTTAGGTTGTGCTGTCGAGTGACATGGGCGAGTGGTGCCATGTAGACATTGAACAGCGTTGGGCAGAGAGATGAGCCTTGGGGTACGACGCAGATGATCTCAATGGTTTTGGAGCGGAAGGGGGGGGGGAGGTGGACTCTCTGGGTTCTCCTGGAGAGGAAGGAGGTGGTCCAGTCCAGGGTCTTTTCTTGGATTATGGCGTCATGGAGGCGTGCTCTTAGTGTGCGGTGGCAGACTGTGTCGAAAGTGGCTGACAGGTCCAGGAGGATGAGGGCTGCGGTTTCTCCATTGTCAAGCATAATCCTGATGTTGTCGGTGGCGGCGATGAGGGCAGTTTTGGTGCTGTGGTTGCTGCGGAACCCGGACTTGGATTAGTCCAGGATGTTATTCTCTTCGAGGAAGCTGGTTAGTTGTTTGTTGGTGGCCTTTTCAATGACCTTCACTAGAAACGGGAGCAGGGAGATTGGTCGGAAGTTCTTGAGGTCCTTGGAGTCCGCCTTGGGTTTCTTTAGTAGGGCGTTGATCTCTGCGTGCTTCAAGCTGCCCGGGAAGGCCGCTGTCTTAAAGGAGATGTTGATGGTTTTCCGGAGGTGGGGTGTGATGGTGCTGCTGGCTTTGTTGAAGATGTGGTGTGGGCAGGGGTCTTCCGGGGATCCAGAGTGGACAGTGTTCATGATCTTGATGGTGTCGTCGTCGTTGATGTTGGTCCAGGCGAGCAGGCGGTTGGTGTGGGTGGTGGTAGTGGGAGCGGGGGTGTTAGATGTTGCCGAGGTGGTGACGGTGTCGAAGCTGTCGTGGATGTCTGTGATCTTGCGATGGAAGAAGGTGGCCAGCGAGTCACACAGGTCTTGTGATGGTGGGATGTCATTGGTGTTGGAGCTGGGGTTGGAGAGTTCCTTTACGATGCTGAAGAGCTCTTTGCTGTTGTGTGCTTTGTTGTCTAGACGGTCTCTGAAGGCGGTCCTTTTGGAGGATCAGATGACTTGGTGGTGTTGGTGGGTGGCGTTCCTGTGGGCTGTGTAGCATACTGGTGTTTTTTCGCCGGTCCAGTTTTTCTCTAGTTTACGGCAGGCTCGCTTGGAGGCCTGGAGGTCTTCGGTGAACTAGCTGGCTCTCTTGCAGGTGTGGGTGTTGGAGGGCTTCTTAAGCGGGGCGAGGGTGTTGGCGCAGTCATTGATCCATTGTCAGAGGCTGCGGCGTCGGGGTCGGTCGGGTCTGCGGGTGGGCTCTGGGCGAGGGCGGCTGTGAGCTGGTCCTCGGTGATCTTGCCCCAGCTGCGGCGAGGCATCTGCTGGGTGCGGTGGTGTATGGTGGGTTTCCGAAAGGTGAAGTGGATGCAGAGGTGGTCGGTCCAGTGGAGTTTGGTGGTGCGGTCGAAGAAGACGTGGGTGCTCGCAGAGAAGATGGGGTCAAGCGTATGGCCTGCGGAGTGTGTTGGTGCTGTGACGAGTTGTCTGAGTCTGAGGTTGCCGAGATTGTCGATCAGGGTGGAGGAGTTGGTGTTGTTGTTGTTCTCGAGGTGGAAGTTCAGGTCCCCGAGGAGCATGTAGTCCGTAGAGGCGAGGGTGTACGTGCTGACAAGGTTGGTGATGGAGTCGCTGAACTGCGATCGGGGTCCAGGGGGTCTGTAGATGAAGGTTCCTCTGAGGGTGGTGTTGGGGTCGGTGTGGATCTGGAAGTGCAGGTGTTCGGCGGTGCTGAGTGTGTCGTCGGTGTTGGTCGACACTCTGAGAGTGTTCCTGTGGATGATGGCGATTCCTCCTCCTGTCCCCTTGGTGCGGTGCTTGCGGGTGATCTTGTAGCCTTCCGGGATGGCTATGGCGATGTCTCCGTTAGGAAAGCAACATCTGTGGTGTGGTGTCAAGTAGGTCCTAGAGCGGGCGTTGATCAGGATGCATCTGAGGAAGTTGGGTTCTTCTGTGGGTGGGTTGGCGGGCCGGATGCTGGTGAAGTTGCAGATCCGGCAGGAGAAGGGTCCTTGGGTGTGTTTCGGGATGGCCAGGCAGCAGGTGCGTGATCGACCGGTGTTGAGTGCGTGGAGGGTGCTGGAGCCGTAGCGGAGGCAGGCATCGTGGCGTTCGCGGGGGCCAGGGGTCCTGGCGCTCAGCGTGATCCAGGTTCGGACGGGCGCAGGCGGGCTTGCCTTTCGCGGCCTCCATATAAGGGGTTAAGAGTGGGAGGATCAGCTGGGAGGTGGGAGCAGGGCGGCGAATGGGCACTAAGGGGGCGGGGCCACAGGGGAAGGCAGCGGCAGGAAAGAAAATGGCGGGAGCGGGCACAGCGGATTGCAGGACAAAGGGGGAGAGAGAAAACAATAACAGAATAAAGTTACAACAATGGCACGGGGGAGGCAAAAACAGCAGTGGAACAGCGGCGGTGGCACAGAGGAGCAGCAGTGAGTGAGGTGGGGAGCGGCCTACCCTGAACCAGGGTCGAGGGTCGCTCCCCACATATAAACATATTTGAATATATTTTTGAAGTCAATACAGACAATTTGAAATCTGGTTACTGAATTATCTGCAATACTTTCCATGATTCCACTGATCATAACCTATAAAGTCAACAAAGCAGGTCGTTAATCGAATTAATGCACCATGGAAGAATGAAAGAAAACTGGCCTCCAGAATTCACAACATTATATAAAGCGTTTTACTTTTCATAATGAAGAAAATAGCACTGAATGCAGACTTCGTCTCTGAGGAATTGGAAGTGTACTTTTGCTGAGATTCTGAGCAACACACAACTCTGGAAGCAAAATCTTTATGAATCATGACTTATCTCCCTATGCAAATTTTACAACACTGTACACTATTCCTATAAACAACAGAGCAGACGTTGGCCAAAGTTTGGAAAGATTGGCAGAAATTTGACAACGCTATATTTAACTGAAATGTCAATTAACAATGGATGTATCATTCAGATAATTAATCATAAGAGCATTTTTAGAAAGTTGGATACATTGGTAAATTTAGAGCCCTCCGAAAATGAGGTAAGGATTGTAGATTTTTGGGTGCCTTAACAGAAGTATTAAACTAGTGGGATCTCCCGTGTCCTTATCTATTTAGATAGATAGATAGATAGATAGATAGATAGATAGATAGATAGATAGATAGATAGATAGATAGATAGATAGATAGATAGATAGATAGATAGATAGATAGATTGATTGATTGATTCTAGTATTTTCACGGTGTGATTCTACTCATGGAAAAATTAACATGAGAGAGTCTTTTATACAATGATGTGCTCCAATTCATAAAGTTTGCTAATTTTCCTGCCTGCCTAAAACATGGACTATTTCAGCTCCTTCCCTATTTTCCCATTAACAGTACTATCATCTGACTCATGGCTTTTTGCACCTAAAAATATTCTAACACTATAATGGTCTCTGAAATGAGGTTGGAGGGTACAATAATAATAAAACTGAGAATTTTTCTCAATTAGAACATAAATAAGCTAGAGTAAAGACGTACACCTTTTTAGAGTTTCTTTCACTTCCGCACATGTTTTTTTTAAACACAATGCTGTTTGTGCAGCAACGGCTTCTTCATAAACTCCAAACTCGTTTCTTACAAGGGAGTCTGCAAGTACCAATGGCAAAAGGCAGAGGGAGGTGGTGAATTATTTAAATGTATACAAGACAAAGTAAGTGTGTGTACACTTATTTCATATAGGATTTCTAATGTTCCAGTTGACTTGTGACAGGCAAATTGAGATTACAAAATATGCAACTCAAATGATTTATGAATTACTTGCTGTGCTACTCCTATCAGTTATAAAGCAGTGACTGTCTTTGTTAATAATTATATATCAAGGCATGTCTCAAAATCGATGAGGCTTTTGGGTTTGAAGTAAATTCCACATTAATAACCGACAGTGACATTCAATGTCTGTGACTTTACAACAACCGATTGTTTCAGCTGCTTCTGTTATTTTTTGCACAAGGCAACAACGTAAGATTCTGCCAGTGTGGGTATGCTTGGGCAGATTCCCGTAGACGAGGCAGGATAGCTTTTCAGACTTTGAATCATTTGAATGCTGTTTACGAAGTTTAAGTTTACTGAATAAGTGTTACTCGGTCTTTAAATTATGATGCAAAACAATAACAAGGGTGTGTTGCCTTTTCTTATCTTACTTTCAAAGTTATGTAAAGTTTTCAAACTTTGCACTGCGTACCCACCTTACAAATTTTGCATATGGGTGACAATTTCAACGCAAAAAAGTTATTGTTAGCCAAATTCCTTGCAAGATATTTGAAGTATAGAACTCTACCACTGAAAGTATTTTTGTGATGTTTAACTTGAATAACTCTACGTTTAGTCAACATTTTCTCATGTTGCTTGTTTTTTCAGTTTAAAATGTTTTGAAGTTCAAAAAGTTTGCAAGTTTAAAGCAATCTTTATGAATTTACCAAGGAAAATCATCCAGTGGAAAAGATATGAAGGAAATACATAAAGAAAGTCATGGTAAGAGTTTAATCCATTGCCAATGTCCCCTAAAGAACCCTTTTTAGGTCTCGCTAGAGCCAGCGCATGCGTTGGTGTGGCGAGACATTTAGTAAGCAGGTTTTTAAAGTGCTGCCAAAGGCAGCCACCAGCTTGCTATCACGCGCGCGACGTGCACAGCACTTTTTCCCGTCACGCGTGTGCGTGCGCACCACTCGCGTCAGCACTCGCTTTTTAAAAAAATTAATTTTTGCAGCACAAAGTGTGTCATCGCGCTCATTTTTGCTTTCACCGTAATCGAGATGACTTTCGCGGCCACGCGGCCAATGCTTGTTTGAAGTGTACAGCAGTGGTATTACTGCATATACTAAAGTAGATGGCTGCCGGATGTGCACTTGACAACTTTACATATGCAACTGTGTGTGGGCTGTGAATACAAGGGATTGTACATAACGTCTTATTTAAGTATCATTTCACCGCCCTTACAGAATCCTTAAACACGAAGCCATGACCAGTATTTTCTCATCAGAAAGGGGCAAGCCTAGTCTTTAAAGTGACCCTCTACCAGACATTCCTCATTTTCGCACTTTCTTCATTGCACCAACTTCTGCTCACACGCTCGCCTCCTGCCCACTCGCAGACTGTAGCTGTATTACGATTGTGCCCCAAGCAGCTCTACATATGACAAGGATCCAACACCAAAATAATTTAAATGCAGCTGAAAAGCTGCTACGGGGTGTGTGTGTGTGAGGGGGAGGGTCTCTTTCCACTCCCTTCATAGTTTACCCCTCGATGTTGAATTTCAACTGTACTGACTGGGAACTGCACTCATGTACAGCTTTTCTTCCACTTACTCTCATTGTGAGTATGTACCTCTGGTGTACTCCTGGTGTTATTGTAAATGGTGCCTGGTCTAGTCTAAAGCACTCTGATGGCACCGAACATCAGAACGCTGTATGAAATCACCAAAAGTAATAATTTTCCCCGCATCATAACCACTTCCCTTGACACAGTCTGACACCTAAAAGGCTACTGTAGGTTTACTTAAAGAACCTCTTGCCCTAAACTGAAACATTCCCGTTGCATAATCTCTAGTCTGCTCTGACACCATCCCTGACACTGACCTGGCACATACCCAGGCAGTCTCCTGCAGGTTCGCCGGATGCTGTGGGGTTATCCATTCTTATATTTACTCGTCTGATGTCTTGTTTCACCCGCAGGTGAAGTGTCCTCTGCCCTCGCAAATCAGTGCGGTTACCCCCCTCCACAACAGGCCGCTACCCAAATCTCAGCTTGCCAAAGTCTCCAAGCACCTAGGAAGTGGCAGGCACAGCCTGGAGGGCCGGCCCGTCTGCGGCTGGGCTAACAACTTCCGGAGCAGCAGCCCCAACGGTTTTTCCCAGGAAACGTGGTTTATTCTTTTTTACCAATTGTTAGACTGAGAAAAGCAACAGCCACAAAGCTTCTCCTGTCTCTCCGCATGCATCTAGAATTCCACTTTTCACTCATTGGTTCCATGTAAGTGAAGTTAATTAAAGTTCAAAGCAAAGGTTATCGAATTTTAAATATTTTCTGGCAGAGGTAAGGTGCACATTCGGGAACCTACCTCTTGACTGTGTGATTATGGTGGGAGCGTGTATTTATGTAGTTCAGCCTTGCGACCTTGGCATATTAAACAACCTTTCCTGTTGTGGTCGATTCCATATCCTGTGATTCTTGGCAAATCATTTAATCTTCCAGTGCCCACACTAAAAACAAGCATTGCCATAGCCACTAGGTCTCGCATTTGGGACCTTATAAGTATTTCGTTATGCAGCACAATATCCTTGGTGCAACAACATCAACTGTATGGCTAAACACTTATAAGGTCCCAAAAGCGAGACCTATTGGCTATGCCAATGTTTGTTCTATCTGTAGTTTCTTCAGCAAGTCCCAATTGTTTCTTGAAGGGTGGGGTTCGATTGTCAACAAAAACTGCTACAGAGCAGGAGGTTAGTTTCATATTGTGTACTTTGTATACATTTTTTTCTGTTGCTTAATATTAGTATATATGCATGTTTTGGATTTTTAAGATTCTTTAATGCATGTTTAATACAAAACGAACACCAAATTACTATATATTAGTGTTGAGAAAAATGTCTTTGCAAAAAATACATTGACCTATAACTAGAAGCTAAAACACTAAAAAAAATGTGACTTTGCAGTAGGTCATTGCAGTTTGCAACAGACTGGGGTCGTTGAAAAACGTTCCTTCAAAGGATATGTTATTAAGGTTGAGAAATTGTAAATCTAAAAATCGAGAAATGGGAATTTAGATGAAAAATCAAAAATAGCAGAAGCAATTACGTAATATTTACCGTTCTTACTCATAAAATATGTACCATATACTTTTTTGTAAATGGCACATTTTGATGGTGGTGCGATTTAATCACTAAACGTTCCGTGTATATAATTTAGCTTCCATTGAAATATTACAATTGGCCAATTAAATTAAAACTGATTGCAGTCAATCCCTGGTGTAGCCACCCGACCCACACTTGAATCACTCGTGCCTGTATGCAGCTCTCTTTGATCTATCTATCCTTTCTGACCCCCCCCCATCGACGTTCTGTGAAAGCAGACTATGATGTCTTTGAAAACTTCACAGCAGCCAAACAGTCTTGCAAGTGACCTCCCCGCAGTGCTGAGGACGTCATTTGGGGGCCACTACATATTCGGGAAATGGGAAAAGGGCTGCCATGCAAAGGCTTGAAGGAGAAGAAATGCCAAGGGAGAAGGTACATCGGAAAGTGTTTAGCAGGATCCCGGCATTTACTTGCTTCTCTAATGTATCCTGTACCCTTGAAATGACCTCACTGTACTTCACAAACACGTTACACATTTTATAACCCAATTATGATGGTTCCTTGTTTTATCTCCCTCTGGAAGAAGGAAAGGACGAGCTGACCGTGCACGCATATGAAGACATATCAGGCGCCCGAATGAAATGTTTGTTAGGGCTTCCGAGCTTTCTCGATGGCATCGAAACACACAATCCAGACGGCACCACACTATCTGTGCACATAGCAAAACAATTCCAAACATTTGCCATGTTGAAAACCATCCCTTTGGGGGAAAACAAGCAGTATAGGCAGATGAGAGTGCAAAGCTGCAGCCACTGATATTGGCATGGTTTGGCAATATCAGTATGCCAAGCTATTGCTCACTACTGGTAGTGACATATATTTGGTTCTGCATCATGTGTGACCATATCAGCCTGCAGTTTATCCTAGAGCGTGGTGACATACATGTTGGTTTTCACTGTGCTGTGATTAATTCAGCCTGCAAAGCCTCTGCTATCTACTGGCAGTGATGTAAGTCTGTGCTGGCAATAATTCCACTGTATCCGACTGCAAGGTTATGCCCACCTATTTCTAGTAACACATATGCTGGTTATTGCTGTAATATGGACTTCTTCTCCCACAATGTTCAACAACATATTGTTAGCACTATGGATGTAAAATTCGTTTTAGCCTGTTTTGTTGTGTCTTCTTGTAATTTCAGCCATTGTTACGCAAATGTTGATTTTCACTACAAGCTTGTCATTTCAACCTTAAAAGCCTCTGACACACTTTGCTAGTAACATCTGTGTTGTTTCTGATTGTAGAGAAGCAGTCAGCCTGCCTAGGAGTATCCATACACAGCATCCATGTTGGCTCTGAGTGATGAATGATTCATTGAAGGACAACCACGTTGGTCCTCGCTGTAAACTGGACAAATCACTTCACAAAACCTTCAAACCATATTTAGATGAACAGACGCCCATTCTTGTGTTGCTATGATTGTGTAAGACTGCAATGCACCATTAATAGTGGCATATTTCTTGACAGAGGCATCCGTGTAGGTTATGGTAGGGTCTCAAGACTTGCTTGCATCTAGGTTGAGCCATATTTGGCTGGACTCAGTGTTCTAAGAGAAGGCTGCCACACCAGCAGATGGCATTTCGATCACAGCTGTGAGTGATGAAGATACATTTGTGTTTCATAATCCAGCAGACAATTGAAAGCTAAACTTGCTTTGATCCTTCATGAGCCATATAGCCATGCCCCAATCAACACAAGTGGGGGGGCCATTTCGGGACAGTCTTACCTGCCACACGCCACACGCCACACGCCACACGCCGCTGCTGGGGCCCACGCGCTGCTGTTCCCCCCGCCGCCGTTGTCATCCACCTGCACGGCCGCCGGGGAGGAGAACTACAGCTCCCAGCAGGCCGAGCGGGTCACTTCCTACTTCCTGGTTCTGCGCGCCCAGAGGCGCTGAAAAAGAGGAGGCGATTAACAACACCCTAAAAACACCGTAGGTATGTTCAAATCTGGAGTTGCCCGCAATTATTATTCCACCTGACCTATTGGCCCAGATTGAACTCCTGATCAGGTCCTTAATTTCCCCACTGGAAAAAAGAATTGAGGCAATAGGGGAAAGGCTCTGCTCCATAGAGTAAATCACCAGGGCAAACATAACACTCACAAAACGAATAGAAGGAAATAATCAAGATGAGACCCTAATTACTGCTGACATTCCCATCCTCCCTGTACAAAGAAATATCACACTAACTCACGTACCTGCCCTCAAAACATCTAAAACATTAGCTATATCAAACCCCCCAATAACTCAGAAACCTGCACTCAGAGAAAGGCAGATCAAATCACTTACACCGAAAGAGGGGAAGTCCAACAACCATGATAACACGCAAAGAAGGGCTAACCACATAGATCTACCGCCGGAGGCAGCTCCATTCGTGTGTATCCTGTCGGGCGTGCCAGAGCTTATTAACAGTAAAACTGAAAGACCGGCAAATCTGCTAAATAAGGTGTCTTTCTGGCTGACAAAGAATAGACCCCTACCACCCAATTTTGATGGAACGATTCTAAATGTTAGAAGGGTAGGGTGGTTGGGATCTACCCCCAAGAATATACGGGGAGACCTGGTCTTGGTCAACTTTAGGGACTTCCGAGTTATCCAACATCTCCGAAGTTGGCAGCCACAAATGGGCGATGGCCCAATTGGAACATGGGAACTGTTTGACTTTTACCCCAGTACTACATATCTGCCCCCTGCAAAATGATACAAATAAATTAACCCTGGCATGGGTAGGAGTGGCCCTGGATTTAGTAAGTACATACTACCCGCCTATAATTATTCTTAAGGCTCAGACCTGGTCCCCTGACTTGTCAAATCCGGTTACAGAAGGGCTCTCGTCTGTTTTATTTTTAAATGTGTCATTATAAAATTGCAAATATACCCTATTTCCTAGCGACCGACTCAATGGAAAATGATATGACTATGCCCTGTAATTAAGCTGCTAGGGTCTGCTTTTGTCGAATTGTAAAAATGATTTTATTAGTATAATGAACTGTTGATACATTTTGTTAATTCTGTATATGTAGTGTCCTTGTAACGAATATAATTGATGTCTGCTTTTATTGTGCTTTTTATCTTGTACGCTTTTATGAATTTTTGTATTGAATTCGAATAAAGCTTGTTGACTGACTGACACAAGTGAACATATGATTGAGTCAATTGATGATTGGATTTACGGAGAGCACAATAACGGAAATAGGGAATATAGCATTTAAATGTGTCTGTAAATAAATTAGAAAGTTGAGGGATACATGCAAAATGCAAGTCATGGGTGAGCTGACTAATGTATGCACATTTTAAGAGGCAAATGAGTCAAAGTTTGATTGAATCTGAATTAATCAGAATAAGCCTAATCAACTCTAAGCAAGCTAACACTAGAACAATACCAGCCTCTGCGATCGTGAAGTGTACAATAATTAATGCAAGATCAGCTCAACAACCCTTGACTTCGAAAAGCTTTTCAAAACCGAGACCTGATTCAATCCTACTTCAGTAATCTCTGTTGATGTCCTCATACCATTGCCAACATCCTACTCCATTATTGACAGAATCATTCTTTAAAAAATGGAAGAGGCACTGCAATCATCTCCAAGAAATGTGGTACATGGCTTCACCAGAAACCACCCACTACATTCCCTTCATTTAAATTTATCTTACTCGCTTTACAACTACAGTATAGCAACACATGTTTTTTATGATAAATACCAACCTCCCTGCCACAACCAAACATTCTCTGAATCATTTGAAGAAGTAGTTAAACTAATGAAAATAGACTTATTCAACAATATAATTCCTGGAGAGTAAAACATTTTATGGAATTACCAAGTTAAAGATCAGTATATCTGGTCTCTCTGCAGATGTTTTATAGAATAACCTGTGCTTAGTTTCACTTCTCCTTGCAGACCTCCTTGCCCCCAAAGTAAAATGAAAGACAGGTGAGGCTCTAATGGGAAAAGGGAAGGTTAAGAAAGAGTCACCAATCAATAATTCCTTTACTTATTTCCCCAGTCACTGGAACCCTTCACTCTGTTACACTGCTCAACTGTATGTCACACTGTTATACATGTATTTTCTTTATTCTCAAGAGGCAACAAATAGAGTTCTCGCTTTAGTACATCCAGGATAGATCATAGCTGAGTCTGTTAATTCCATAAGCATACCAAACATAAAGAATATGTCTTTCAATATTTAGTGCAATGCTCTTTTTACATGCTCCCAATGTTCCCAAATGTTTAAGGAAATTTAAAGTATCTGAATTATGCCACTCGTATATCCACACAAAACAATGATAATATAATAGTAAATAATGTTTAAGGCTCAACAATTTGCCCAAGGGAGCAAAATATTTAGAATGGCTAGCAGTAACAAGTTATTAAAACAATACACCAGAAATCAAAAGATATATTCTCCTGAGGAGTACTTCACCAAATCCAAAAAGGACCAAACCCACAAACTCTTGATAATTTGAACAAACATAAAATGGCAATGATGAAGAATGCAGAATCTATCCCCAAGTACTACAGCAACAACAAGTTGGAAAGTATTGTGTGCCTTGACACTTCCTTTCAAGCAAAGCACTAGAACACTTCAACTGTTGTGCAGACAATAGCTTCCATGATGGCCAAAATCTTGGAATTAGTGTTCCTTACATTTGGTAGGTACCACACTATAGCACCTTGTGCTATTTTTATTTTCTACTTACTCGTTCCGTTTGTTTCTGGTCTGCTGATTTGTCATGTGAGAAAGCAGCTGGTCACAAAAGTTAATGTCAGTGACATTGGTTTGGAAAATAATAGGTGCCTGGGTTCTACTAAACCTGCTATTTTGGAGGGGAATGTACAGAAAAACATACTTAGAAAGAAACTAATAAGTATCTGCTCACATTTTTGGTTGACACAAGCGCTCTTCATAACCAAAAGAAAGCGGACACTCTTAAAATATCCGTTTCTGTACACACGTCCATATCGTCCTTTTGAGTCAGATTGGTCTGACCATTGCACTAGTCCCAGTCTCGCAGCGAGAATATAAAATCATAATACAAGATATGTGAAACCCTTAAAAATGTGGATGACATTGATAAAGGATGTACCCATTCAACACTTCGCACATAATCTCAGACCTGTCACTTCTACTAATACTCAATTCTATGCATACTCCCTCAGAACTGCAATTAATCAACCAACTTGTTCCATTATCACTAAACTCCTAAAGGGAGGAATATGGTCACATTGGTACACAATAATACACAAGAGATCTCAAAAGCAGCAAATTAAAAACCATGAAAATAGAAAGTGTTTCGAAAAAATACAAATCAACAGTCTCTGATTGTTTTTACACTCAAAAAGCAAAGGAAAAGTCACAAAGACCCTATACTAAACAGCTAAGACTATTTCAATGCTAAAATCTATGAAGCCAAAAATTGTCCTGAAACACTTGTCAACAGTAATATGCAAACCCTATCTCATCAACAAAATCCACTGCTGTCAAGACATCATCAACAATATTTCCAACTTCTTTACACACCAAATAAACCACATGATGAGGAGCCTTTTAGAAAAATCGAAATGGTAATGTTAATCCTGAAAGAGTTACTACCCAATGTTCCTCCTTGACACAGAAGACAACTTGCAAAGTATTTCCTCCACCAATCCATCTTCTATATAAAGTGCATAAAGCCGGATTCTTTACTTAAAAAACACTGTATGCAAAATCTCCCCTCTCCGCTTCTCAAAGTATTTGACACATCTGTCAAAGGAGGCATGTTCTCCTCAGTTCTGAGACCTGGTCAAGACACTCAAATTCTCAAGAAACCCAACGTAGAGTCTAACAACCTTCAAAACTACAGGCCATTGTTGAGAAAGCTCTTGTGCTACCATTCATTTCGGGCCTTCATCATGATTGTTTGTTATCATCTCTTTGGGTGAGTAAAGAGCACAGAGTTGGAAAAGCCTAAGGACTTCCATTATAATTGCTGGGCCATATCCCACCACCTGGGATCGCTTCATTTATGTGATAAATGGGAGCAATACCCTATCAAATTTGTGTACCCCGTCATTGACTATTGTGGCTAGATTCCCTATTGTGAAAATTGCCCCTAAGTTTCCCCACCAGATATTAATAGTCGTGGTTGCGTCAGCAGCTTCCACATCTGAATGACTGAAAGTTGCACCTCAAGCAGCAGGTGGGAAATTAGTTACCTTGGGGTGTACTCGGAGGGAAGACGCTGTTTTCCACTGGAACCACCAGCAGTAAAGTCAGAGGTTGTGGAGGTAAAACTATCACGGTTATTGACATGATGTGGGATAAGACTTTGCACCAAAATATTTTGATGTGGGTGCAGGCCACCATACATGACTTTGCGTTTTTCTCTCCCAACATTCCTTTCAAGATATATAAGAGCCCCTTTTACCCCTTGCTTGGACATTTTTACGGGGTCCACTACCCCATACCCTTGGATTTAGAATAGTTAATTTGTAACTCTGAGACCTCTGCAAATCTAGTCAGTTCAGCTTGGAAGCCAAACATTTAGGTTTCTGGTTCTGTGACAAAGCACAGGATGTCATTGGTGAGTAATTCAAGTGTATGCGCAGTTTCACCCACCTTGACACACTTGATGTCCGAGTTTCATCGTTTTCGTTGAACCAATGGTTCAATGAAAAGTGCAAACATCAATGGGGACAGAGGACAGCCCTTGTGTGTGCCTCTAGAAATGGGTATGGGGCCATAAAGTTCTCTTTTGCTCTTGATTTTGGTGGAGGGGTTGACATAAAGTGCCCAGATGAACAATTTCATCCCCCCTCCAAGGATGATCTATGCAGGAGTTTGACAAATGTGCCCAATAAACTTTATTGAAAGCCTTCTCTGCATACAGCGATAGAAGAACAGTCACCTGCTGGCATCGTTTGGTCACTTTAAAGCTATTGAAGGCTAATCTTGTGCCCTTGAGGTAGCATGGCTGCTGGATAGAGATTATTGTGAGCCACAGGAAGTGGAGTCTACTGACCATGATGGAGGCAAACGCCTTGACATCACAAACTAAAAGAGCAATGGGTCAATAAATTCTGCAGTCCTTGGGGTCTATGTCGGGCTTGCGCAGGTGTCGGGTGTGAGTACAACACAGAGTCTGTAACAACTTGTGACGTCAAGAAGGATTTGAATATGTTGTAGAAGGAGAAAGGGAGGCTGTCGGGCCATGGGGCCTTCCAGCTAGGCATTTTCTTTCTTGCCTTTTGTACCTCCTCTAGTTTCATAATTTTCTCTCACGAGGCTGAGGGGGTGTAGTCATCGAAGTACTCATCTTGCTCTTGCGAAGTTGCATGCTCATGCTCAAAGAGTGCCAAGTAATACTAACGAATCTTAGCCTTTCATCTATGGCAGAATATTTATTACCCCATGTCCATTACATCTTTGATGTAACTTCAAGTTTTAAATTGCTTCAGAGTATATGCTAGCAGTCTATTTGTTTTATTGCCCATCCCATAGTTATGTTGCTGAATATTGAGCAATTTACAAGCTGTCGCTTTCATAGCTAGCTGCTGCTCCCCCCTGAGACTGTTCAACTCCTGTACTGCCCTATATGAGCCTCCTTGTTTTTGCTGCTGTTCTGCTTGACAAAGCTGACACTCTAAGTCCTCTTTTTTGCATCGAGCTTGACGTAGGAAAGTTGTTGATTAAGATAACGGATCACCTCGTATGACTGCTTTCACAGCTGGTGTATATAAGTGTGAGAAGAACTCCTGTAAATTTAATGGCTACTTCTAAATGTTGAAGATGCTCAGAATAACGTGCTACAGCGATGGCCCGTATGTCTGAACCGAGCCCTGTGTACAACCAACCTATGTTAGTCAGCGTTCTGCAAAGTAATGCCATCACGTGATGGCACTGAACTTTCACATTGTTTTTACACTTCTGTCTTCTGTTTCATAATTTTTTCTTTTATTTTAGTAATTGTTTGATTCAGAAAAATTATCAAAAGAAAGCATTGCGAAACAATGAATATTATATTGCTTGCTGACTTATAAATTATGACCCTCTTGCACATAAAGATTGTTTTATGCATTGGTATGAATATGTTACAAATTTGAATTCATTTATGTATTTTGTAGATTCAAAGGTCCCTGAAGAAGGGCATTGAGCCCGAAATGCATTGAGCAACAACGAAAGATTGGAATAATTAAAGTTTCTGTTTTCAAATGATTTGAAATGGAGTTATACAAGAATTGAATTCAATGTATTGTTTATGTGAAGATATTGAGTTTGTGCAGATGGATTTTTTAATTAGTTCAAGAATTTATTGTGTGCACAAAAAGCTTTGAACAAATTGTTGTATAAATATTTTGTATATAGAAAAAAATGGTTGTAATTACACGGTGCAAATGTGCATGGTGGTCAAGTCAATGTGACTTGAAGTAGGTTGCTTTCACAGCATCCCACAGAGTTGGGTCAGAGACCTCCCTGTTGTTCTTTACTTTGAAATATTTTTTGATTGCTTCTTTTATGGTTTTACATAGTGCTGATTCTCAAAACATGATTTTGTTTAGCAACCATGGGTGTGACTATGGTTTTTGAGGGTGTAGATTGTGAATATGCAACCATATCGGGCGTGTTCTGATAGGACCTGGACATCTATTTGTGAATCAAAGACAATGAAATGGAAATCTCTGGATATCAAAAAGCAATCTACGTGACAATGTGTCCTGTGTATGTTCAAGTAGAACACAACGGGTCAGATTTACTAATATTAGGCACAATGCAGTGTGCTGTGCTGCATCAAATGGAGAGGACAGGATTGTAGAAATATCAATATAGGACGAAGATGACCGGTAATTCCGATCAGCGTGCTCCTGCGACCTATCGTCCTGCTCCAGTGTCCCGAGTGACACTGGAGCAGGACGATAGGTCGCAGGAGCACGCTGATCGGAATTAACGGTCATCTTCCCCTCCCTGCCAAGTGACCCATGAGGCTTTAACAGCAAGTAGCAAGTTAAAGCAGAGGGAATCCCCCTCTAACACGTACAGCACCTTAGCGAGTGCGACACTTTTTACCACACACAAAGTCACTTAATATAGTTTATTGTCACCCACACATACTCATTGGTCCTGAGGAAAGCCAGTTTTAACCAAAAGGCCTGGCTGAAACATGTAGACCACAAAGGACGTAGGAGCTCTTAATACACTCCACATCGTCCACAAGCCTTTTTATCTTGCTAACAGGGGCCCAGATATTAAAATTTACCTTTCACCCTCGGGAACTGGGACCACCTGTATAGCTTTTAACTTTTCACGTTCATACTCACCTATCACTGCACACTCAGTAAGCATACCAGCTCCTCAGTAATCTGGAGTCGCAGCACACCCGGGACACATTCGGTGTCACTGTGGTGGGCCCGATGATGAAGCATGACACCAACTAGGTTGGTGTGTGAGGGCTTCATGACCAAACCTAATGGTTTGCCCACAGATGTACCTCCTGAGTCTCACTAACACAACCTAGCTAGTCCTATATTGATATTTCTACATATAACCAGGGGACCCGGACTAGCTTACCTAGTCCTCTCTCTCCCTTTTGATTTGCTGAGGACAGGATTGTGTCATATCTACGGACATATGGTGTACTACTGCTCTCCTTCTGCACTGGCCCACTTGAGGGTGCCAGGCGTCAGCACAGGTACCCTTGCACCATAGTGCAAGGGTGTTAGCATTACAGCCAGGATTGTTTTTGCGCAGGGAGGGACCTTCCTGTACAAAAAGCAGTCCTTTTCCTTTTTCTATGTGTGCTTCAGAATGCAGCACGCATAGAATGAGAAAAAAACAACAAAGAGTAATGAACATATTTCTCCTCGTTACGCCTCTTCGGTGAAGGCATACAATTTTGATGCATTCCCAGGTTTACTAGTGTTAGTAGATGTGGAAACGTGCCAAAACCCATGGGTGGATGCAAAGGAACACCCATGCTTCACTCATGGAATGCCTTTTCAGGGCACAGTAATGCAAGTTAGCGAATTGCGCTGCCTTGTGTTACTCCAGATTTAGTAGGCCATGGAGGGACACGCAAGAAGGCTCTGAGTGGCATAGTAAATCTCACTTAAGGGCTGCCGTTACCTTTGTGTCACCTTGATAAATCGGGCCTGAAGTCTTTATCGTCTGCATGTTAGCATTTTTCATCTGTCAACCCAATTGAGATCTGTCATGGCTTCAGTGAGTGCAGGACGGGGACGAAGTGGATGCAGAACACGATTGGAAGCTGTTCAATGTCGGTTGTAAGTAGCCCTCTGTGATTAGATTCCGTGACGTGAAGTGGGGGACTATTATGAAAAAGTCAAAGTAGAACTGCTCTTTGTCATCATTTGGAGTACATATCACTATTATTGTAATATTAAGTTGAACCAGGGTGCCCTTTTTCCCCAACTCCCTTATCCATGTATTTGTGTAAAGTGAAACCTAGGCTTATACGGACTAAATAAGTCCAATGCAGTTGTTTTGCATAACTACCAACTTAAACCCTAATTCAATACAACCAGTACACAAATGCCATTGTAATGCACCTGATTTTCTCTATACCACATGGCAAAATTCCCTAATTGTGGAATCGTATCATCTGTAACTGTTGCATTAGAGCTTTTTAAGGTAGGTAGTGAGAGAGTACTGTATTAGCTAATGCAATGTTACTCCACATTTTTACATACTCATATCCATAAATCACATAGCATTTTTAACTTCGTTTTGCAAAAGCTAGGTCTGAGGCAGTAAGTTAGCCCAACAAAGGGTTCTATAGAAACAGGGGGTGCTGTGGTCTGAACTGAAAAAGTTTACTCAGCAGTTGTGCTCCATAAGTGGATAGGTCTTGCCACCGGCAACTACACCTGTGTGGGATTATTACTTACAGATTTTAGAGAGCACTCATTTACACCTAGGGTCATCCTGGTGTTGCTAAGAACCCATGACTATGACATAAATTCCTTTCTGGTTCATCATCCGGGTTTTTAAGGCTGTCCTGAACAGCACTAGATCTTTCTGCAAGCAAAGAGACTGTGGCATAAACTCCGGGGGAAAGCAGACATGCACGACCACCTGTTTTCTGAAATGTTTTAAATGACTAACAAGCATTTCCCGGAGAAACGTAAATTGTTAAGAGCATAAATAAGAAGATGCAATGTTATGCACAAATGTATGTCTCTCTCTCTCTGTATAGAACTTTTTAGGAAAAGAGTAAGCATTTGGATTTCACTTTGCCCTCAATGGGAAGCCAGTGAAGTTGCTTTGGAGTCTGGAGCCTGAGATAGGAGACCAGGGGCAATTCCGAGTGCTTCTAGCTGCCAAATGCGGAATCTTATGAAGTGGATACTCGGGCAGTGGCATAGAGAAAGCATTACCATATCTCAGACGTGAGCTGATGATTAGTCGTACACAATGAGTGTAAATTCAAGGGTAGGTGTGGAAGAATCTTTTTGAGTATTCTTAGATGAAGCAGGAAGAGCTTGCACCGCCATTTTGGCCAGAGCCATAAAGCTGAACTATCAAAAGTGACTCCAAGATTGCTGTGCCCCAGAACTGACATGAGTCCTGGGTTGCGTCTGTGGGGAGCTTCATAGCTGTGATTTCAGGGCTTTAGATCATCCAAATAACTTGTGTCAGCCGAGGAGGTGTTGCCAGTGGATTTTCAGGTCTATACAGATCGCTAATGAATGGCATGTCTATAGCCCTGTCCTATGCTCTTGTGAGTGTCTGTTGGAATAATCTTTCTGCTCGGCTATGCTCCCCTGCACCAGGGTGCTCTGTTTTTGAGCTGGAATCAAGGTGGCAGAGCTGATTCTGAGGGAATAACTTACAGCATATTTAAATGAAAATTCAATGATGGCTTAAGATTGTTGCCAGTGTAAAATATTGCCAAATAATAACGAGGTTGAAAATATAAAATGTGACTTTCTCCATCATTGTTGAGTAAATATCCTAAGATTTGACTTTTCATCACTGACATTTGACTGATCACTAGGCCTTGACCAATATTTTTGCCTGGTTTACCCTCCTAAAATATGGAATTGCGCAAATTACTGCGAAACCAAGTCCATAAGTTATTTCATATTAGATTTATTGATCTGCCTGGGTAGACCTCTACATTTAAAACGTGTTTTTTATAAAGTGCTGCATGCCAACCTTCTGCCAATTCTAAGCACTGAAAATGACAGGTGTGCCTATTATCCAAATTAATGGTACACGTTATAACGAACTTCAGGAGAATGGAAGTCTAAGCCTATAGTGTAAGGTTTTGAACCTTCAACCCACCGATAATGGCACACATGGAAGGTAAGCTTTCAATGCATTGGCCTGACCTGCCTATTTTCTGTGAGAGAGTTGGTGAGAGATGGCTGTTCTAGGCCACATAACGATTTCAGGTTACAACAGAGTATTTGGACAGACCTCCAAGATGTCACCATTCACAAAGATGGCCGAACCAGATGTCTAAGAAATGTCAGTTCCCAGTTCTGGCCCATCTTCGCAGGCCTGACAGCTTTCAGAGCTGGGTGAGACATGTTGTCAGTTGAAACACTTTGCTTTAGTTGGTTTTGGGCATGTTCAGATTCAGAGACGATACTAAGATGTTGGACACTGCAGGTGCGCTCATTTAAAAGTTCAGGGTTTCTTTCTATGTTGTACAGCTTGCATCTCATTCTCAATCTCTCAAAACCCGCTTAGTGGGGCCTGGAGAGAGCTGGCACCTCAGAGGAACTCAGCAATTAAACAATGCGCTGGAAGAAGGATTTCAGCTCAGGGAAATCACAGCACCATTAGTTGTGAGGCTGGCTGCTTTCCACCTACAGAATACAGCCACAAATCATTACACAAAGGCTGCTACCTTCCGCTCAGCTCAGAGGCAGCCAAAGCAAGCACTAAAACTCCATTTACCGTTTTCCAAACACGACTGGCGAGCCACAAATAGGCCTATTAGACAGGTGCTATCAAACTGCGTCCCGGCGTGAACCTAAATGGATCATTTTGCAGTTGGGCATTGAGTGAAAATAAATGTTCAACAGCCAACTGATCTGGAAGATACACCAAGCCAAACCATTGCTACTAACCAATTTGCACCCCTGTTTCATCATTGAGGCGAGCATGTTACAACATTTTAAGCGGTAGGGATCCTCAGTGCCACTATTCAAATTGACTGCTTTCCAATGTTATGACGCATCAAAATAAAAATAAAATACTCCATGAAATGAACCATAAGAATCAATGTAGCCCCTTCTCTATCCCCATTCTGTTGAATTAAGTTCTCACGGAAGTGTACAGTTCTCCGTCTCGATCATGGCTTACCAGGAGTGCACTTTTTGTCCTGAGCAATCAGCGGCGTCTCCTCCACTAAGGTGGAGGAGCGACACCCCACTGCTTCATGATGTGGTCGATATCTAAACATGCTCTGTGTTCCAAGTATGAATTGAAAGTGGCTAAGCTCAGGCTACACCAATGTGAAAGGGACTGACATAAGATGTATGGTACTTAAGAAGGTGAGCAGCCATCACAACGCGGGCATTACCACGCGCTGCCATTACGACGCTGCTTTTGCAACGCAAGTCGTTACAACGACTTGCGCTGGAGGGCGCTGTTGGAAAAGGAATAGTTTAATTTTCTATTCCAACACCTTCCCTACTGTAACGTGGGCTGGAGTTGGAATAGAAAATTAAACTATTCCACTATCCAGCACTTACAGCGCAAGGTTGTAAGGTCATACAACCTTTAAGAAAGAGAACATTTTTGTGAGGGCTAAGCTATAAAATCTCGCTCTTAACCACCAAATTCTCTTTTAAATGTAGCTGCACCAATTTGGTGGCAAATAAGCAATGGGAAACGTTTAAGATATTAAACAAACACACTTGTCCCAAACAAGTAATCTGCAAGCTGAAACCTCCCAAACTCTGTGCGTGCATTCAGGAACTTTTTCAGAGAAAAAAGTAAATCAATTGAGGATAGCATTCCGACCACTTCACCAACCTGAGGAAAATGTGGACTAACTGGCACCATCAGTTCTCACTCTTTGGTTCAGATTTCCCAGAATGAGACTTTTATTTCTTTCATGCATAAGGTAAAATCCGGCTCTCCACTAGATGCCGGCTCCCCTACTATTGTGCAAGATTGTCTGTCATAACAACCAATCATCTGTTAGACCTTCTGAATATGTTTCTAGCTGGGAGCATTGTCCCTGACAGGTTTAAAGCTGCACTGATACTTATCTTGCTGAAGAAGCCGGATGATGATCCTTAGGTTCTGACATTTTTTTGCTCCATTTCACTTCTCCCTTACGCTGCTATCATTTTTGAAAGCTTTGTTACTAGGAGTTGAGCAGGGCCTTTTATTCATGCAACTTTCTTTATCCATTGCAGGCTGGTTTCTGTCCAGCACACAGTACAGAAGCAGTGATGCATTCTGACCTTGACAATCTACTATATGAGATGGATTCGGGACATTTGACAACCTAGTTCTCCTAGATCTATCGGCTGCCTTCGATCTGTAGATGACGTGAATCTTCTGAATCGTCTTAAGGCAGCGGTTGGATATCCTACTTACTGGGAGGGCACACAGAAAGTGCAGTTAGGCCCATTTTCCTCTTCTAAAACCCGCTGCATCTGTGTGGTCCCCCAGGGCCCAGCATTATTTTCTTTGCTGTTTAATCTCAATATCTGTCCTGTGATCGCAGCCCTGGCTACAACTATGTTGCTACAACTACATGGATGAGTCTCAGCTCATCTTCTGGCTTGAGGGTACTGATCAGTATCCTGAGGTCCATCTGGGACTGGATGGGCACTAACTTCTTCAAGCAAAATGTTTATAAGACTGAGCTCATTATTCTCAACCACAGGACGGATCTCTAGGCACACACCTATTGACACTCTGAGCTCAGAGTCTATCCTTCCCCAGCCGCCGTTGCCAAAAGCCTGGAGATTATGGTAGGCAATGGTGATTCTCCAATTAATATGCAGAGAATCTTGATTTCATTAAAGACAAACGGAGGCTAACATTATGCAAATACTTTTATTTGCTGCCCAAACATGCAGCCCTTTAAAGAATGCCAATACATCATAAAACATAAGAATGTTCATAACACTATAAATAGACAGAGCACGCTCCCATCTTCCTCTTAGGCTGCGATTACACCAAAGAGTAGACACATCGTGGCATTTTATTTGCTCCTCAGAATTGTTATCTAAGGTTCAAAGAAAAAAACTGTATTGTAAAGACTTATATTAAAGATATAATGAAGCAGTAAAACACAAAAGCAATAAACATCAGAGAGCAATACATTAGTTTTAAGAAAATATAGTAATAAACAACTTCAGTGAGCATTACATTAACTTAAGACAGTAGTAGTAATATCTAGTCCATACTCCTCCGGGTGAGGAGGGTGGGATAATGTTAGCCTCCGTTTGTCTTTAATGAAATCAAGATTCTCTCTGCATATTAATCGGAGAATCATCATTATTACAAGACCGGAGGCTACCATTACGCATGTTCAAAGCCATGTAAGGCTACTCTGCTAACATGCTCTACTGGTCTCAAGTAAAACTTTGAAAAGGTACTTGCATTCGACTAATCAGCTGCTTT
The DNA here is from genome assembly GCF_964261635.1 of Lissotriton helveticus. NCBI lineage: Eukaryota > Metazoa > Chordata > Amphibia > Caudata > Salamandridae > Lissotriton > Lissotriton helveticus. The sequence goes on from NC_136061.1 coordinate 1,289,342,512, forward strand.
AAGTATTTCAGGTAGGGATACTCCTGCCCAGAATACTTTACTATCCATTTCACCCCTAGAAGAGTGTGCCCCAAACTTAGCGAGATCCAAGCCTGCTTCATGCATAATCAGACAGACCCATCTGGCTAAGGTAGCTGTAGAAACTGGTCTATATGGACTAACAAGTGATAAGAGAAGTTGGTCAGTGTCATGAGATCTGAATGTTGAAATTTTACTCTCATAAGTCTTCATACAATTAACTGCACATGATTTTTCACACTCATGAAAAAAGGGATAGAATATAGACTCTGAAATGGTTTTGGTTCTTTTCCAAATATCGAAATGGCACCTTCAGAAGAATAGAATCTGTTGGAAAGTTCTAATGCTTTAATGTCTGAGACTCTTCTAAAGGAAAATAGACAGAGGAATGTCACTAGTTTCATGGAGATTTGTTTAAGGGAGAGTAAAGGGTTACTAGGCTAGGCCATAAAGAGGTTATAACTTAAGTTGACATCCCCTAAGGACTCGTAACGTGCTTTAGGGGGGGGTCTTCTCAGTCTAACTCCTTTCATAACTCTTTTGATTAGGGGGTTACTACGAATTGCAAGATTATTAATCAAGGCATGACCTGATGAGATTGCATATCTGTAACAATTGATAGGTCTGTAAGAGGCCTGAATCAAAAAGATGTGCTAGATAGTTGGCTATCCACAGGATCTATTTCCATTTCCACGCACCAACTACACCATTTCCTACAAACACCTCTATATCTCTTTCTAGTTCCTGGTGCCCATGAATCTTCCAGTAGGCTTTTAGCCTCTCCCAAAAGGTCTGAATATCTGTCTGAACCCCTTAAATCTTCCAAACAAGAAGGTTCATTTTCCCTTCTAAGACATCCGGACCTTGAAGCAGACCTAAAGATTGTATTGTAATTGCATTTATATAGCGCTTACTACCCCTGATGAGGCGTCAAAGCGCTTTTTCGGCGAGTAGCACGCTACTCCGGGATCCATAGAGGATTAGTGTTGAATTAGTATAGTGAAACATACAAGTACATTTTAAGTGGTGGATAGGTTAGTCAGGTATTTGGATTTGGAATGCTAGCAGAAGGATAGAGGAGGAAAAAAGGTTTGTATTTATATAGCGCTTGTTACCCCTGATGGGGTGCCGAAGCTCGCTATTCAGGAAGCCCAAATTAATATGGTGAAATATGAAAGTAATTTCCGTGGTGGATATCAGTCAGTTATTTGGAGTGAGAAGGATAGCGGAGGGATAAAAGGGGAAGAAAGGTTTGCATTCATATAGCACTTCTTACCCCTGATGGATGTTGAAGCGCTTTTCTGGTGAGTAGCACACCACTCGGAACCCATAAAGGATTAATGTTGAAAATTAGTACAGTAAAATATGAAGTAATTTGAGTAGTGGATATGTTATTCAGTTATTTGGGGAGAGAAGGGTAGGTGGCTAGATAGTGAATGGAAAGAGGTTTGTATTTATATAGCGCTTCCTACCCCTGATGGGGTTTTGAAGCGCAAGTAGCACGCTACTATGGAACCCATCAGGATTAGTGTTGAATTAGTATGGTGAAACAAGAAAGGAATTTTAGTGGTGGATATGTTAGTCAGTTATTTGGATTGAGAAGGGTTGGGGAGGTGTAGAAAAGAGGGAAGAGTTTAGAAAGGTTTGTTTTGGGGTATCGTTATAGTAAAAGAGGTGTCAGATGATGCAAGGAGGGGTAGAGTAGGAAAGAGTATAGAAAGGTTTATTTTGTGGATCATAGTAGTGGTATGGGGTTTGGGATACATGAGAGAGTGGATGTAGAGGATATATTGATAGATGTCTAGGATGGGAGATAGGGTAGTGCATTGGAAAGAGTAGTAGAAAGAAGTTTGAGATGAGTCAGAAGGTTGGACTGGACGATATATTGAGCGAAGTATAGGCTGAGAAATAGGGAAGTGCATTGGAAATGCTAAATTAAAAGAAAGTGAAAACTATATAGAACCATAAGTACATTGTAAGTACATAGATGCATAAAGGAGGTATTTATATTGGGCAGCATTTCTGGCCCTGGCCCTGGTCAGTCTCGAACAGGCTCAGCAGACAACTGCCCTTGTCCTCTTCACCCTTAGCCAAGACGCCCGGGCTGAGATGCCCTAACCCTAGTCTTTTATAGCCCTAGTAATCATGTGACTTCGTCAGCCAATGGGAACCCTATCCCTAACACCATCCAATCACAACACTAGCCCTAAAAATTTAGAACCAATAGGAGACCAGGACCTTACAGACAACCTTAGCCCTAGTCCAAGCACCCAATCAGTTCAAATACCCTGATCTCTACGTCCAATAGAGGCCCTAGCCCTACCAGTAGTCCCAACCCAAGTCAAAGCAACCAATGACACAGGAAGCCCTGTTCCCTACTTCCAATAGAAAGCCTAACCCTATTCTTAGTCCCACAACTAGTCCAGTAACCAATCACAACAGAAACCCTAATCGCTAGGCCTGGGCGGTAAATTCCGTTCCGCTTGAGGAATTGGAGAACGCGAAATTGCACAAAATTCTGTGTTCCGCGACTTCGCACATTTTTTTGCTTGTTCGCGTTCTCAAAATGCATGTTCGCAAGATATTTCCCCCTTGCACGCAAACAGTGATTGCGAACGGGAAAAAAGCATCACGAACAAGCAATTCCGCGTGTTCGCGTAATTTCTGCGTGCTCGTGGAGATTTTTTTACTGTTTCGCAGAGATTTGCGCAACGCAATTACGCAAATTCCGCCCACCCCTACTAATCACTACTTTCAATTAAAGGTCTAAGTCCCACCCTAGTCTCAACAACCAATAAAACTGGAAACCCTAGTCCCTAATTCCAATAGAAATCCTAACCCTAGCCCTGGTCCCAACCCTACATTGATTGAATCACAGACCCAGAAAGCAATCAGAACACTCAAATACCCAACCAATTAGGACACTAACCCTAATCCAATAGAAACATCAGATACAGCCACCAATCAGTGTATATATGTACCAACCACTAGCAGTCCAATTGGAATGTGGACTATCGTACTCTTAGGTATCCCGTGTACTCTTTGTGATGGGTACCTGGTTTGGTAATCCTCCTGGGCATGAGGGTGCGAAACAATGAAACTAAACGTGTTGGCTCCCGTGGGAGTAACTTCCCCAAATCGGCACTCCTTATTGAGTTTTCAATAATTTGTACAACAGACTTGTGAAAACGTTTTTGATAAGTCGTTAATTTTATTTTTGCATTCTTTCATACTATTATGTTCATAGTATTCATGTATCAACGTGTTCCGCCCAATACATTTCGGGCTGTCGCCTTCGTCAGGGGACTCTAATTCTTTATGAATTCTTCCTGTTTCCATGTATTTAACAGGCTTAACCAGAGCGTAGCGCGAGTTAAGCAAACTGTCTCGTTGACCATCAGCTCGGCGATGAAACGTGAATAGTCATATTCCGGTTCATGCAGTCCATATAAGGTCCCAGCGACCTCAGACAAGGCTTGCTGGCCAGGGAGTTGGAAGCTGCTTCTCCTGTTCAGAATCTCCTAGGAGACAGACAGGCTCAATCCACACTTTGGCCTTTTGGGCTTGTGAACACAAAATGGTGGCAGGGGGTGCACTGTTTTAACATACAGGTTTTAGCACAGAGCAAAGGAGAAATTTGGAGGGAAAACTGAATAGTCACCAGGAATGAGAGGGAAAAAATACAGAGTTTGGACTACAAATCCCACAATTCAACACGTTAAATGGAAGAAATCATGGGCAGAAAAAATCACAAGTTTAAAACACAAAACAGGTGATAAAATATGCAATCACAGGCAGGTTAAAACTACAATTTTAAACTGTAACAACCACAGGCAAAGACAGTAATCACAGAAAGGGAATATTGTTTTTTTTAAACTTTTGTTTTGGGGAAGAGACAGCACTAGTCTGCCTCCTTTCCACTTCCTGGAATCTGCTCACTGCAATCTGGGGCACAGGTAGGCTGCAACTCACAAGATGGAGGATGATGGGATTGGGCGTGGAAAATCCACCACCAGCTCCATTTCAGCGGGAAACAAATTTGGGATCACCAGAAGGGGGTTTCTAGAATGATGGAGCATGGCTCCAGTCTCACCTTCCATAAGAGTCTCTGTATCAATGAGAATGGGGAAAATGCATAACCATTGATTTTACCCCCAGGGTTAAAGGAAGGCATCTATCGCTGTTGGGTTGGGATCCGATCTCCAACTTAAATACGCTTGTACTTGGCAAGTTAGTCTGCTCGCAAAAAAGTCTATCTGAACTGGACCCCATAACTTTTGAATAAGTGCAAAGGCCTCTGGATTCAATTTTGAACCGCTGGAATCGTGGAGAAAGCGAGAATTACAGTCTGCCCTGATATTTTGAGTTTCCGGTATAAAATCTGCTCTGAGAGTGATCTTTTGATCCCAACAAAAATACAATATCTGCTTTGCTATATCTGAAAGAGTTTTGGATTTCGCAACCCCCCCTTCCCCCCCAACGGTTTATATATGAGACAGCAGAGAAACTGTCCAAGGGGATGAAGGTGTTGGAGTTCTTTAGTAAGTTTTTGAAACTCATAAGGGCATTTAGACCTGCTAACATCTCTAGGCAGTTTATGTGTAGGGACTGTTCCTTCAATGACCATCTCCCCCCAGTTTCTATATGGTTTAGGAGGGCTCCCCATCTGTGGTTGCTCGCATCTGACTCTAGGGTAAAGTCTGGAAGGTTTCTGAAAATGGCTTTCCCATTCCAGGCTTGGAGGTTCTTTAGCCACCAGAGTAGATCTGCTTGTGCATCTTCCGATAGGGGTATTGAGTCCTCATACCACAGCAAATAAATGGGACCCCCTCTAAAATATTCTTTTGGCCAGGGAAGAGAGGACAATATCAACAATAACAAGAGAAATTTCCCTACGGCCTTACGTTTTCATATTTGACATTGTTCAAAATACATTCATAATGGGAAGAAATTTACAAATCAACACAGATACTATAATTTTATATTATTTTCTTTATTTTCTTTATTTTTTCAAAAAGGCTTATTTTCTTCTTTTTTGTTGAATATTTTCATCATATCATAAATATTCTTTTAGTTTTATCAACACTTTAAAAAACAATTCATTATTCACATGTCTAAGATCAGACAAGTTATTTACATAGACCCTGATGACCACACACCAAACAGCAACCACTCTAACTCATACATACCACATCACATACTCAACTCAACATACAAGACATCCACTCATTTCTGCGATTGAGGTAGTCCAGATGGTACAAGTTACTTAATACGCCAGGTCAACGCGTTTCGGTGGGTTAATACCACCTTCCTCAGGACCAACAGAGTTTTTCTTCTTATACTTGTGGATACAGGGTATCTTATATATCAGAGGGCTATCAGTGGACCAAAACTCAAACATAGCTCGAAGTCACCACCGCAGTTAAAAACAGAGTTGGCCAGTGTGCCCTTGTCTCACATGAGAACTGCGCAATGCTTGTAGATCGAATTCAGAAAATGCTAGTAGTCTTCCTTGCATTAAAACAAACCGGCATGACCTTATCGCTGTAACTGGGGGCATATAATCATATATTAATAGCTTTTGCTAGACGTCTTCACGGGTTTACAGGAGCGTTGTGGCTTCTTCCGGTAGGAATTTTAAAATTATCTCTTTAGTTGCTGGATAATCACTTTCCTTGAGGCTTTGTTTTCACGTGTATTTATTTGTGTGGATTATTCCATATCGTCTAAGTATTCATCGTACGAGTCGCCATGCTCTGAGCCTACCGGAAACACCGTGAGTCTACCGCATTCCCATTATGAATGTATTTTGAACAATGTCAAATATGAAAATGTAAGGCCGTAGGGGAATTTCTCTTGTTATTGTTGAGTCCTCATACCATAAACCCTTCCTCAAACCCAATGCTTTTAGTCTCTGCAGGCCCCTGTAGTGAAGGGGACCGGGGCAAATTGTTTGGATAGAAGACAACAGCAGACCTAGAACCCTGGCTAGGTCTTTCAAGCGTATTGAGTCTGTTTCTTTATTTTGGTTACTTTTTTGTGAGGAATAATCAGATTGGATAGAAAATAATTTACCTGGAATCCGTGTCAGTATCATGATAGACTTCTCTATATTTATTATATTTATATTTATTCTCGATATTTATTATGAATCCTAAATTCAGTAGGAGGTCTACTGTAAATGACAAGAGTTTTTGAACCTGTATTTTGTCTTGAGACATAATAAGGATGTTGTCTAGATAAATAATTAGCCAAACTCCTCTCTCCCTGAGGTAGCATACTACTGGGCGAATGACCTTGGTAAAACAACAGGGGGCTGAGGACAGGCCGAAGGGTAGACAAAGGAACTGATAAAGAGTTTCTTTCCAGGTAAAACAAAGGTACTTCTGGCTTTCCTTGTCCATGGGTATTGTAATATAGGCATCTTTTAGATCTAATTTTACCAGCCAGTCTCTGGCTGGTAAAATGCCTCTCAGAAGATGGATCCCTTCCATCTTGAAATGTCTGTAAGTTATTAACTTGCTTAGATACTTTAGGTTTATGGCAGGATGCCAACCCTTGTCCTTCTTTTTGACTAGACAAATTGTACTTATAATCCCTTTTGAAATCTCTGTTAAACGTACCTTTACAAGGGCTCTCTTGGCTAACATCTGGGAAATCTCTAGATCTATTAGCTTTAAATTCTCTGTATCTAAAATCATTTCTCTGGGTCTCTTTGATATCTCCAAATTCTATTTTAAAGCCTACAATGATTTCTAGTACCCAAGGGTATTGTGTAATCTTTGACCAATTGTGTGCTAAGTGTTTCAACCTCCCTCCCACCTTTGCATGGGAATAGGAAGTTTAGCTTTGGTTTGAGTATCTCGGTCTGCCGCCACAGAATCTTGAGTTCCTCCCTCTCTGGGGATAGAAATTGGAGTTTGGGCGAAAGCCTCTGTTGAAATGAGTGGGGCCTCTCTGGTCTTGGGGGAAGAATTGGGAACTGTAGGCACTACGACTGACAGCCAGTCTCCTCCTGTCAGCACTTCCAAAACGGGGGCATCCACCAAAAGCGATGCGCACGTTAGATTGTGCTCTTCTAATAACGGTAAAGGTGGAGACATACTTTCCCGGTGATTTCACATAGTTGTCTCCGAAGAGGAGTCCTTTAGTATTGCCCACGTCCTCCCTACAGGACAAATCAGCTAGTTTAGGGTCCATTCTCAAAAGAACCCCTCTCCGATGCTCAGTAATTAGGTTAGCGTTGGTATTGCCTAAAAAACAAATGGCCCGTTGGGACCAGCCCCTCGGAAGATCAATATTGACTGGTATGTTATTGGCCCTTGCCTCTTCTGTCATATCCAGAATCTGAGTTAACGGCTTGAGGATATCAAGGAGCTTGTCCTGACACTGTTTCAGACATTTCTCTATCCCTTTCCTAGGGTCCTCCCCGAATTTAAACAGGAAGGTTATTAATTCTGGATCGAGGGCGGGGGTGTTGCACACCTTATCCTCAGTGGAAGGTTTTGGGTACTCATTGCGCACAAGGTTGCGAGTCTCTCTGTCCAGAGACTTCCTTACCCACGGAGTTAAATATTTGTTAACGTGGTCCATGAGCCACCATTCTGAGCGAGGGTGTCTAATGGACGTGGAGTTTAACATTTCCCGCCAAGGAGGTCGTTAACAGACAAAGAAGTGGAAGGTTGTTCCAGGTCTTAGTCTAGATTCTCTAGGGTATCATAGGTATCTTGCAGATTGAAAATACATTTGTCCATGTCCAACTCCTCAAACTCTAGGGACTCAGTTTATGAGTTAAAAGTGTCTTAAATATCATTTGTACCATGAAGTTTACTTCTTTCCTCTCACGCCGCTATGGGCAACTTTTCTCAGTATCCCAATAGGTTGGGCTTTATCTTTTGTGCTGCAATGACCTCCCAAAATCATTAGCACGGGTGGATGCTTCCTCCAAGTGTTTCCTCTAATGGGAAACCTTCCTCCTCTTCCGGGGTCCTGAGGTAGTAGGAGAATTCGTCAGAGAGAGAAAAGTAAATCTCCCCAACAGGGGACAGCCTCTTCCTCTTGGCTAGTGCGGCGTCTACCGCCTCCTTAACAGAAGACCTAAGCTCTTCCTCAAGGTACCTCTTAAGGCTCTCCCCCATAAGCACTTCCTTAGAAGGCTGTTGTGGGTTACTAATATCCATTAATTCAAGGGTGGATAAGGTTAAATTAATAAAATAGCCCTTAAAAGGCTTACTCACAGTTAGTAGTTTGTAGAGGGGTTATTATTCACCAAACTCGTTAAAGGGAGTTTGTTCCCTTTCACCTTAAAATAAATGGTCTTCTTTTCCCTTTTTCTTCTTTAATTAAAATGTAATTAAAATTTGCTTTTTGTAAAAATAAGTTTAGGCCAATTACACGTGAGTCCACCGGGTGGCGTCGTGTTAAAGAATGTGGCAGGAAAAATCAGGGACAGTCACTTTCCTGGGTGAGGAAGCGTCCGACTCGCAGCAGGCACCGTTACGAGCTTGAGCGGTGAGCACTTACCATGGTAACGTGCCTGCCGAGAAGGAGACCTCCTCCACCGTAACTAGGACTTGCTTCACTAAGGAAGCGTTCTCAAGCAGGAAGGAGCCTCCCTCGCGTCTCCTAGGCGGTTGCTAGGAGATGCGGCCTCCTTGAATAACGCACACAATTCTTTTTTTCACTAATTCAAGCCTCTTAAAAAATTAGGCAAGTAGTGCCCGAGTCACCGTGGGACCCTGACAAAATGAATACGGCCAGAGCGAGTAATCACGCAGCATAGGCATTACCTCGGCTATAATCTCGGCAAGCGGCGCGCAAGGAATACGCTGTTTTTTTTATTTTATCGAAATAAATGACCAAAAAGGGGTAAACCTTTGGCAATATAACTAAAGGGAAAAACTAAACCAAGCACATACCTGGCCTCGCCATAAATTGAACAGGGTTAGAACCTATTATTAGAAAATGTTAATACAAGTATGAAACTTAAGGAGTATAAGTAATTTGAGTAGGACACTCTAAAATTACTTAAAAATACAATGTTAATAAACAAATATCTGTTGGAAATGGGATCTCTGATTGGCTGAGGCTTGCGACAAAAGCCAGACAGAGACCACCACTCTAGTTAGGGCAAGGGAGTTACACTCCAAAGATAACCCCTGCTCACCCCCTTGGTAGCATGGCACGAGCAGTAAGGCTTATCCCGGAGGCAATGTGTAAAGCATTTGCGCACGCACCCACCAGCAACAACATCCCAGGCCCCCCACAAAAGGAACTCCACACAAGGTTATATCAAAAATAGCCTTTGTATTCTCAAAACACATTAGAATAATATTCAAACTATGTACACTGTGCCAACTTGCACGGGGCAATATTTACAAGCGATTATTTACACATGACAGGGCCACGTGTGCCACTGTCAGATTTATCACAGAGTGAACTTGGTAAAGAAATAGTAAAATAATATATATGAACTTAGAACACAGCCAGTAATCACTGGCAGTAACTATACTCAACGCCAACCTGTGATATAAATCACAACAGGCACAGTATCCCACAAGTCTAAATACATTAGACCCTAACCACCTAAGTAAAAATTACACTAGGGGCGTAAATCACACAAGGAAGTATAATCTCCCTAACACAAACCAAGATAGGTGAAACAACCTCATAGTCATAAACCATATTTTAGAGGTATCCAAATAGGGGGCACAATACATATCCTAGCACCCACAAAGCATTAGCACATAAATCACATTAGGGCATGGCGCCCTATAAATGTAACAATCCCCCTGGCTGGCCAACTGGCAATCTAAGAAGGGGGCTCAACCACCCTATGTCCATAAAGTCAGGGCTGCTGCCTAAGCAGCGAAGGTCAAGGTTGCCCCACTGCGCAAAAGCTAAACGTTGCAGCTGGCCACTACTTGTTGGGCAGCTGAGAACAATAACATGGGGCCTAAACGCTGCAGCTTTGCACAAAGTGCTGCGCAGCTGTGGAAGGCCTGGCACCTCTGTGGCACTTCGTTCCCTCTCAGGGACTCTCACTCAGAATGGCGCCTAAACGGTGCAGCTGCCCACTACTTGCTGGGCAGCTGTAAAAAGTAAACTGCGGCATGGGCTCTCAATGGCCCTTAGAACAACTGACTGTGCCCCCTGGAGCCATCTGGCTCTTCAAAACAGCGCTTCTCTGTTCCTGCTGGCGGCCCTGGGGCTCTCCACAGCTCACCGGAGCCCCGGGCCACGGGAGGCCATCGCTCGGCCTGCTTTCCTTTGGCTTTGGGCATGCGTGGGGCTTCCACCAATCCCAGCGCGGCGGCGGGCGCGGGACTTCCCTTCCAAACCGGAAGTCCCACCCGCCGTCAGGCACTACGGTGCCTGACTTCCTGTTGGCCCGCGGCTTCGGCGGTGAACTTCATCCGGGCACAAAGAGGGGTAGGGTCCCTTGAGATAAAAAACAAATGTAGGAGCGGGGTGGGCACCCGCTTGGGCTCCCATAAACGGGGTGGGCACCCGTATAGATTTCACATCAAGAACGAAGATGCAGGGTGGGCACCTGCGCACAAAATTAACAAAATGAGTGGGGTGGGCGCCCGCAGGGCTCAAGAGGAGGGGGAGTCCCCTCTCAGCACAGTCGCGCCGTCCAGCGCCGCACGGAGAAGGCAAAGCACTCCCAGGGTGCTCAAAGCAGCACAAGAAGTCCTGGAATCAAAAATGGAAACAAGAAATGGAGCAACCAGTTCCTTAGTAAAAGGAAATCCTCCAGGCATCCAGGGGCAGGGCAGGGCCCAGGGAGGCAAGCCGTCCCCTGGGCCCCAGTAACAGCATGCCCCTGGTAGTTTCAAGTTAAAAACAAGAACAAATTCATGGGGTCACAGCCCCTTCTATTATACAGCAAAATCCCTTGTCACCCAGCACAGGGTTTAGGGAAAACCAGATGCAACTGGTTTGGGAGCACTTGAGCACTTTGTTTTTCTCAGCCCCTCTTCTCCTATTCACAGGATAGGTCAGGGACATCAGACGCACCACAGGAGGTGGAGCCAGCATTGTGAAGGGAAGGCCCAGCCCTATTCAGGTCCCAGTTGCAACTCCTCCCTCCCATCTACATGCAGATCTCCCCATTTACCGCCAGGTAGACCCATCCTGACTCCTGGAACCAAGCACACCAGCCAGCTCCTGTCAATCACAAGTCAGACAGTCAATTCACATTCACTGCACACAGAAATGCCAACTTCTAAAAGTGGCACTTCTACACTAGTCACATTAAATCTGCGCACACCGCCGCGCAGCATTTAATCTCACGAGTTTGCACACACCAAACTCGACCCTGCACTCCCCACACATCAGGAACTACCATTGACACTCATATCCCTCATGCAGTCCTATGGGAGGGCAGGCCAATCTCACCACACACACTCAGAGAGCACACACACTTTACACTGGGCCACAGTGCTAAAGTGCGCAGAGACCAGAAATCAACTAACATCATGTCATATTAAAAGGCAAACAGTTCAGGGGTGAACCTGCCAAAAGGGCCAAGTCCAACACAACCCCCTTTTAGCCAAAATTTAGGGCAGACCAATCACCACTGTGATGGGCTTCCCTGCTTGGGGCGATAGAACACGGACGCAGGCCCACACTGCAGGGACACCCTCCAGTTCTATGCCACGTGGTTCCACAAAACAAACACACAAAAATAAAAATTCAGGCCCAACTAGGCTACCCGACCAGTACTCTCTAGTTGTCCCCAGCTAGGACCACGCCCTAGGCCACCCAGATACCTATGGTCCTTGGCAATCCACAGAATTGGGGGTAGTAACCCCTGTCTCAGTGTAGTTCCAAACTACCACTGATCCTTCAACCTAGGGTACGCACCCTCAGGCTGACCAGAGGTCACGGGCAAGAGTGCCCCACCCTACCTCTACTTCTGGGGTTGCGCACTCTCCCAGGCTAAGCACCCTCCAGAACACATCTCTCCCATCAGTTTAGGACCTCTCTCCATCAACTTGTTTATCACCTGGGATCCACATTCACCGGATGGACAGGGGTCAGAGGCGAGGTACTCCCTCCCTCTGCACCCCCTTCCAGAATTCTGTACCCTCCCACTGGAAAACAGAGTCCCTCCACTGAGGGTAGGCCCCACCTGCTCTCAGGGTATTACCACAACACTCAGTCAAGGACCCTAAAGATACTTGCTAGGCCTGTACCACCCCTGCTGGGAAACACAAGGTCTCTTCACTTAAGATGAGCCCCACCTGTGTTCACAGGGATACCCCTAGCAGGCAAAACTGGCCAGGACACTGATTACAGTCGCCCTGCCGTCCAGGACAGGCAAACACCTGAACCTGGCTCCCCAACCTAGGGACGCTACCCTTTGATCAGATGCCTGGCGCAACAGGACTTCACAAGTGTGACACATAACTAATGTCAAGGACACTGATTACATTTGCCCTTCCGTCCAGGACAGGTAAACACCTGAACCTGGCTCCCCAACCCAAGGACACTACCCTTTGGTCAGATGCCCCGCGAACCAGGACTTCACAAGGGTGACACATAACGAATGTGTCGTGTGACAGTCTGCCTGGCGCAGATCTCACAACCTCCTGTCCAACCGACAGTGGGTGCAGATCCTCCAGGACAGAAGTGGCACCACCATGGCCATTCATTGGCGACACAGCCCTTCCAGCTGGCCCCTGACCCACTGGCTCCCACTGGGGACTCTTTCCTCCTCTCACCCCTCCATCTGGACTTCTGCTTCTGCACCCTCCCACTGGAGCGGTACCGCCAGACACCAGAACTACTGGAGCCCTGCTTATAGAGGCTTCACGTTCTCTAAACACTGGGAGATCCTCCTCAAATGGTCTATAAGTACAGCCTAGGCTCCCAACCTGGTGTTCCCTAAAGAAACCATCCAGGTCCTAAGACAGGGTTTCAGGCACCTGGAGACATGCAGTCCCACCCACTCCTTCTCCTCAGAGACAGGACGTGGGCCCCTACACCGGGACCTAGCTGGGCTACTCTGAACCTCTTCCACCACTCTGGGCTGGAAGACACCTCAGCCACTCCTTTTGGAATCACTCCCCAATGCAAACTTCTTATTGTTGAGAACTCACACCCAATCAACCAGCAAGCTCCTTATTTCAGAGTACTCACACCAAAGTATTCAGGAAGCTCCTCATTTCAGAGAACTCACACTCACTCATCCAGTGCAACTCACTATTCATCCACACACACCCCCAGACCGGTGAGACAGTATCTACTGCCCCTGAATCTCAACCTGCACCCCTCTTACTGAGCACCAGGTACCAGACTCTGGGAACGGGACGGGGAATACATGCACTGGACACACTTTAGCTGCCACCACTGGATCCTACCCTTACTGGTGAATCCAGAAAACTCACACTGCATTTAGAGGATAATCTACCCTTCCGAGCTAGTGACACCATACCAATTAAGTCCCCACTGTAAGCCAACCCAAGAACCAGGACAGTGGCTCAAGGGCAGTCTCTCCTCCAGATGTTCTGGTTTCTGTCCTTGGCAGGACACCCAACTCACAGTGCAGAAGAACCATATTTCCAAAGAAATGACATTTAGAACCAACTTAGAAACAATAATCCCTTTCCATGTGACTATCTAAAATGCAGAGTTTGTAGTGAAGCCAGTTGTCGCTGTGGTACTGCACAAACACAAGTCCTTATCCTCACCGCTGCCTTCCAGTGTTAGAAATTGAATCTCTGATTGACTGAGGCTGGCGCCAAAGCCAGGCAGAGACCAGCACTCTAGTTAGGGCAAGGGAGTTACACTCCAAAGATAACCCCTGCTGACCCCCTTGGTAGCATCCCCTCTCAGCAGCGGCACGCCGTCCAGCGCCACAGGGAGATGGCAAATCACTCCCAGGGTGCCCAAAGCAGCACAAGAAGTCCTGGAATAAAAAATGGAGCAAAGAAATGGAGCAACCAGCTCCTTAGTAAAAGAAAATCCTCCAGGCATCCAGGGGCAGGGCAGGGCCCAGGGAGGCAAGCCGTCCCCTGGGCCCCAGCAGCAGTACGCCCCTGGTAGTTTCAAGTTAAAAACAAGAACAAATTCATGGGGTCGCAGCCCCTTCTTTTATACAGCAAAATCCTTTGTCAGCCAGCACAGGGTTTAGGGAAAGCCAGATGCAACTTGTTTGGGATCACTTGAGCACTTTGTTTTGCTCAGCTCCTCTTCTCCTATTCACAGGATGGGTCAGGGACATCAGATGCACCACAGGGGGTGAAGCCAGCATTGTGAAGGGAAGGCCCAGCCCTATTCAGGTCCCAGTTGCAACTCCTCCCCCCCATCTACATGCAGATCTCCCCATTCACCACTGGGCAGACTCATCCTGACTCCTGGAGCCAAGCACACCTGCCAGCTCCTGTCAATCACAAGCCAGACAGCCAATTCACATTCACTGCACACAAATGCCAACTTCTAAAAGTTGCACTTTTACACTAGTCACATTAAATCTGCGCACACCACCTCGCAGCATTTATTCTCACGAGTTTCAACATACCAAACTCGACCCTGCACTCCCCACACATCAGGAACTACCATGGACACTCATATCCCCCATGCATTCCTATGGGAGGGCAGGCCAATCTCACCACACACACTCAGAGAGTGCATGCACTTTACACTGGGCCACAGTGCTAAAGTGCGCAGAGACCAGAAATCAACTAACATCATGTCATAATAAAAGGCAAAAAGTTCAGGGGTGAACCTGTCAAAAGGGCCAAGTCCAACAATATCAATAATGCCACGATGACGAGAGATACTGACCTGGGTCAGGAGCAGCAAATAAAAGAGGACGATGGGAGCGTGCTCTGTCTATTCATAGTGTTATGAACATTCTTATATTTCATGATGTATTGACATTCTATAAAGGGCTGCATGTTTGAGCAGCAAATAAAAGTATTTGCATAAGAACGCCATCCGCAGACATCACCACCTCATCAGAACAGCCAAGAGATCGTCCTTCAAAGCCCGACTGGATAACAGCGCACATGACAGCAAAGAACTTTTCAAGATAGTAAAGGAACTCTCCAACCCCAGCGCCAACACCAACGACATCCCGCCCTCGCAGGATCTGTGCGACTCACTGGCCACCTTCTTCCATCGCAAGACCTCCGACATCCACGACAGCTTTAACTCCTCATCCGCCCCGACCGCAACAGACCACTCCCCGATCACCACCTGGACCAACCAGCTAACCTCCTGGTCCCACGTCAACGACAAAGAGACACGCAAGGTCATGAACTCCATCCACTCAGGATCTCCATCAGACCCCTGCCCACACCACGTTTTCAACAAAGCTGACGCAACCATCGCACCCTATCTGTGAAAGATCATCAACATCTCCTTCGACACAGCGACATTCCCGGAAAGCTGGAAGCACGCCGAAATCAACGCGCTCCTTAAGAAACCCAAGGCAGACCCCAAAGACCTCAAGAACTTCCGGCCCATCTCCCTGCTCCCCTTCCCGGCGAAGGTCATCGAGAAAATCGCCAACATGCAGCTGACCCGCCACCTCGAGGACAACAGCATCCTAGACCCATCCCAGTCTGGATTCAGACGCAACCACAGCACCGAGACTGCCCTTATCGCCACCACTGACGACATCAGGTGCCAGCTAGTCAACGGCGAAACCTCAGCCCTCATCCTCCTGGACCTGTCAGCCGCTTTCGACAAGGTCTGCCACCACACACTAAGAACATGCCTCCAAGAAGCCGGAATCCAGAAGAAGGCCCTGGACTGGACGAAGTCCTTCCTCTCCGGCAGAACCCAGAGAGTCTGCCTCCTGCCAGCCACGGCTCGTTCAGAGTTTTAAACCAGGCGGGCAGGGTGGGGGGTTGTAAAATGCGGGATATAGACGATGTCAGGTAAGTACCGAAAAAAAAAAACTAATTTTGTTGCACGCGCAGCATCACATTTGGCGATGCAGCGCGGGTAATAATTTTTTTTTTTTCGGTACTTACCTGACATCGTCCATATCCCGCATTTTACAACCCCCCACCCTGCCCCATCTCTGCCTGATGTCACCGCCCGGTGTAACGCCGTGCACAAGCCGTGGCTGCCTCCCGCCCTTCCGATCAGAAGCCACCGACATCATCTGCGGCGTACCCCAGGGCTCATCCCTCAGCCCGACCCTGTTTAATGTGTACATGGCCCCCTCACACAAGTGGCCCACCAGCACAACCTAAACATCATCCCCTACGCCGACGACATCCAGCTCATTCTCTTCTCGCCAAGGACCTGCACACTGCCAAAACCAACCTCCACGAGGGAATGAAGGCCGTCGCCTATTGGATGAGGAACAGCCGTCTGAAACTAAACTTGGACAAGACGGAGGTCCTCATCCTAGGTTCCACACCCTCTGCTTGGGACGACTCCTGGTGGCCGACCGCACTGGGAGCAGCTCCAACACCCACAAACCACGCACGCATCCTAGGATTCATCCTCGACTCCTCCCTCTCCATGCCCAAGCAGGTCAACGCCATCTCCTCCTCCTGCTACAACACCCTCCGCATGCTTCGCAGGATCTACAAGTGGATCCCGACCGAAACAAGAAGAACAGTGACCCAAGCCCTCGTCAGCAGCAGGCTAGACTACGACAACGCACTCTACGCAGGAATCCCGGCCAAACACCTGGGACAACTATAACGTATTCAAAACGCCTCAGCCCGACTGATCCTCAACATCCCCCGCCGCAGCCACATCTCCCACCACCTCAGAGACCTGCACTGGCTCCCCATCAACAAGAGGATCACCTTCAAACTCCTCAGCCACACACACAAAGCACTCAACAACACCGGACCAGCATACCTGAGCGACAGACTCAACTTCTACACCCCCGCCCGCCAGCCCCGATCTGCCAGCCTCGCCCTTGCCGCCGTCCCGCGCCTCCAACGAATGACCTCCGGTGGCAGATCCTTCTCCTTCCTCGCCGCAAAAACCTGGAACACCCTCCCCACCCATCTATGGCAGACACAGGACCTGCTCACCTTCAGAAGGCTCCTCAAGACCTGGCTCTTCGAGCAGTAGCAGCAGCGCCTTGAGACCCTCATGAGTAAGTAGCGGCTTTACAAATTCTCTGATTGATTGATTGATTGGTTGCCTCCGGTCTTGTAGTGAAATCAGCAGCCAATGATCCCCGAAACAAAGCAGTCAAGGAAAAGTGCTTTGGCCTGTTAAAATCTGTTAGGAAGGTCACTCCTCTTCTGCCACCCGAGGCCTTGAACTCTCCTATTGCTATCCCTGTCAAACAGAGTGTTTTTTTAATGTATTATTTACAAATCCATTAATGACCAGGCTCTAGCCTTTCTAGTAAGTAGAATTAAGAGGTATTTTCCTACTCAAGTTCTCAAATCCTCTCTTGCCAACCACTGAGGGCTCTCTTGGTTCAAGTGACAGAGAGCAGGGGGTGGAGCTCCACAACCTACGGAACTCTCCCTTCCTCAGGCAGGCTGGAATACAACGTCCTGGCTATTTAAGCAAGCTTTTGATCAGGATGTGCCCTTGGTCCATTCCTTACTGGTTGTGGCTCCAAGAAACCCTTGAATGTATGTACGCTCTATACATTTTCCAAACATAACATACCGCAATACAACGGAACATAACAAAACATGCTACCTCACCTGGGATAGACCCATCACGTCAGGTGTTTTACAGAAGCATGCTTCCGGCACGCATTCAACCTCCCAATAATTCAACAAACTAGAGTGACCTATTGACTGCATTCACCCACCTATACATTCTATTGGGGAGCATGCCAATACACAGGAGGCCAACTGACCAGTATTTAAAATGATATGTCAATGTTTTCCCTTTATTTGGCAAATTCACACTTGTCCCAGTAGTTTATCTTCTTTACTGTTAATTTGAGTTTTTTGTTTTTTTTCTACTGCTGTTTAATAAAGCATAGCATTAGATTCTGAATGCAATATATATTATCTCGAGTAGGCTAATATCCCATTTATGGAATGACTTTATGCTGTGGGCACAAAAAAGCAAAGGCAGAGAAGGAGCGATCAAAAAGTCTTTGTAACCATCCACAAACCTACCTTCAGATTCACAGAGAAATCAGAGCTGAAAAGAGATTTCTCATAGCGAAATATACGCTCTCGATAAAACATTCTAATATTAGAAGCAAGAGGGTACGCTTTGCAGATCGTAAAAATTAAAAAATGCCAAGACCATTAACGCACAATTATAAACAGTGGAAGCTCTGGAAAATGGGCCGACTGCCATTTAATAAAAGGTCATGGACAAACTTTTGAAGACACAGAACTTCGTGTTTTTAAAAAAAAACATAATTAGGTCTAATTAGCCCCCAACAACTCTATTGCATTTGTCTTGAGGAATCAAATCTAGGAATGTGCTCTGTTTCTTTCCCCCGTTGTGTTGAACAAGCTGAGTCACTGCCAGTCTTCTGAATCATTGCACCGGCGCTTCCAAGATTCATAATGGTAAAAAACAGACGCGGTGGATCCCACTTTCGTCTGTAGTTGTTTGTAAGATGTGGACTGCTATGGTTTTAATAATTTTAACATATTTTTCAGAATGATGACCTGGGCGGATAGCAAGAAAGATCCATGCAACTGAATATTTTTGCACTATCAACATATGTATTTTCGGTGAAGGTATTGGGGGAAAATTGGTATAACAATGTAAAAAGGCCCACATGAGTGTATGTGCTCATTATCATTTAGAATCACATAATTGCATAATATTGAAGTATTACCTATGCCTGGTTTGGGTACAATGATAATTATGCTTCTATGTGAGTTGTGAGGGATCCACAGTGACTGTTGTTCCCATGATGAAAACTTGCTCTTCCAATGATTCATATGTTATTTATTGAGATGCTTATTGTGCTCTCCATTTAGCCTGTTGAATATGTATGAAATATGTATTGTACACGTTTATATAATTATTTGACAAATTAATTGATATAAGTGGAGTGTTTATGTCTGTTATGACTGTGGACCATTCAATTTGTTGAAATATTGCACATTTCAAAATGGCGTGGTTATTAAAAGGACTAGGGGCCATATTATCAAGCATGGGCGATAAAACTATCGCCGCTTTATCGGCAGGAAACTGCCGCTAAAGTGGCGATAATGGGCTTGATAATAGGCTCTATGGAATTCTATTTCTAACACATCTAACATGGGCTTCGATTGGTACCAGCACTTCTCAAGAAAAATGCTATACTTTTAATTCGAGAGGGCTGGCACTTCTCAGAAACAAGCAGGTACTCTGGTACAGATTACCTGCACTCCTATTTTTCCATTTCAAGCACTGAGAATTGTTGGGCATATTTGTCAACCATGAATGAAAGTGGTGGTCTCTATCACTAAGCAACGATTCAGCAAATGATGAATCCTGTAACAAGCTTTGCCAGGGGATGTCTGCAAGATTAATGGTCCCCATAGGTGAGTGTCAGCTGATCGTACCCTATATGGCATTTTAGGCTTGGCACAAACTATTTCACCTTCCACAACAGATTTCAAATAAACCCATTCTAAGAGCATCACCCAGGCATTCCATCGGGCCCAGGAAGTGGTTAGAGTCCACTCAGTTTGCAGTGTTGCCCCTCCAGGTATGCTTGCTTATTTCACCTTCCCAATAATTAACGCTCCAGTTACTCGGGCAAACAAGCACTGTTGCGTATTCTGAGACAAGAGAGTTAAACGCTTGTTTCTGTGTCAGCCCTTCTTCAACATTAACAAGCTTTCCCAGTGTCACCATTAGCTTCAACAATGATGGAGTTAGGAAGTGACTCAGAAGATCCTCCTCGCTCTGCTGTCCATGCCAAACACAGCAAATAATCCAGTCCCTGTACCGTGGTCAACACACCAGAACGCGGGAGGCTGAGATTTCAAGTTAGCCCTCCATCAATTTCCAACACCTCCCCCATGCGACTCTCGTATTCAAGATCCGTCGCAGAGGGGGCAAGAGAAAAGCCGGGGGAGGGGGGGGCACTTCTTAGGCTTAGCCTCAGCTAAGTGAGCATCACAAATTTCCAATTCATCCAGACTGGCAACTTATTTCAAGGTCAATTTGTCCGGAATCAAAATCCATTTGGCAGAAAGTGTAGAGATAGATGAAAGGGGATGGCTGAGGAGGGATGTGAGGAAGGAGGGTGGGGGGAAGTCAGCTGGATGGCTGCCACTGTCAAATAATGCAAGTACTATCCTGTTCAGCAGCCAAAACAGGAACGAGAGCCGCCAATCTCCTGGGGCAAAGAGCTGTCAGGCAGAGGCCATTGCTAAAGCCGCGCTCTGCCATATTTTAGCATGCGAGCCCAGTAAAGGGCCATCGATGACTGTCTGACACTCGCACTGTGTTTGAATATAGCTATTGCGAATCTTCTTTTTAGAAACCAGATTACAGTATGAGCTTGGAAAGGCAGAAATGTGAACCTGGCGCTGATAATAAAATTTCATTTTTTTCTGACACCAAAGTTTTGCAAAGTTCTCAATTTTTGTCCTTCACAAAGTTGGTGAAATTTTCCAGTTTGTCTTCACCTATGTGAAATTTGTCTGTACGTTCCGAGATAATTTTCAGTGCAAAGCGAGATCGTTTATTTGCGGTCTGTCGAGCCCAGCTAAGGTGGAACATGTCTGCAGGTTATTTTTCTGCAAACGCATGTTTTTTTAGACCTTTTCTATGAAGTATATTTAGGATGAAACATTATATTAATGATAACGAGATATGCAACAGAAATTGTTGAAAAAGTCATGCCTTTTACACAAATGTAGCGAAGCAAAAAACTTTTGCAACCATCGCAAAAGTTTTTCTCAGAGATTTACAGAGGTTCCAAAAATGTACAAATTCATACACCACTGCTGATGGTTAAGCAATTTTTATTGGGTTTTATCAACCACAAACAATAACAGTTAGCGCGGAATAGGAACAAAAACAGGCAGCATTCTTCAGGTACATTTCGAAACATGAAAAAGAAACCATGGTTCAGTACCAGCACAAATATCATGTCAAACAAATAGCAATTAACAATAGAATGTGGATTTCAGTTTGGGCAACACTGCAGGCTAGGAATGAAATGCACTGTGTCGTCATAAGAAAAAAAAATGGAATCCTTTAGCTACGTGCTGTTGATGTGTCCTAGGAGGATAGGGGGAACCCAATGACTAATGAGGAAGGCTTTACAGAACTTGGAAGAAGAAACCAGGGAAAGCGCAAGCGATAATGGTATAATGATGTGGAACAGAATTAGAGATGGTGAGGGAGGGGGGTCCTCTTCAGCCAGTTCCTTGTACTGTCAGATCATGGTATCCCAGGCTACGGCTATAGGGCTGCGACATTTACGTCAGGCTTCCTCCCAATCCAGTGCAGAGCTTTCTATCTCACCCCAACAGAGTAGTGCCTTGCGCCATTGGGGAATAGCCTGGGGGTGGTGGGGTGGGCATTCCAGTGCATGGTTATTAGATGCTTGGTCAACAGAAGGGAAAGGTTAGCAAAGCGTACCCGCACCCTGTGTTTTTTTGTCTCGAAAAAATACCTAAAGCGGTACCCTACCATGAATTTAATGTGGTGAGGTTGGTGACTGTGATTAATGAAGAATGTACTACATGCCAAAAGCTTACTATGCTGGAGCAGGACCAGAGCACATGTTGAAGGTTGGCGACCTATTTGGGGTATCTGGGACAAGTGAAATTATCTGTGGCGAACATACTTTAATAATAGAATGTATTGAATAAACACTTTAACCAACTATCCTCATGATCAACTTATTAATATAGGAGATATCTAGCCACCCAAGGCTTATCATATTTATTCATGTCTAATGAAAAATGTCAAAAGCTTCTTCATAGTTAAAATTGCAGTTTGTTGTAAACCTCAGGAGAGCCAATAGGATCAACCAAAGAAAATTAACATTTATTTTAAAAATTACTCTTTAAACAAATTATACATCTTGAAAAAAACAAATTGCCGTAAAGCACATTTCATTAAAGTCAAACCTCAATATATGAGAATAAACTGATTTTTCAGAGTGAATATCAACCTTCTCAAACAGTGATCTGAAATATAATTTGCAGAGATTATGCATTGCGGAACTGCTTATCTGAAGATACTTCGGAGTTTCTCGAAACATAATCAACAGTTCCGCTTGAACCTCCAAAGACAAACTTCTAGCTGCTAATATATGTAATAATAATTCTTTAGAAATGTCATGTATTGAGGGGAAGAAAAAATGTCAAGTTTTCCTAAAATGTAGTTTTTTAATAAATTTTGTTAAGTTTAAAAACTGCTAGTTCAATTTAAAAAAAAACTGCTAGTAAATATTCCTACAAAATTCAAGTTTTAGGGAGAAAAACATGGCAAAGCCAATTTTTTTTGCCGGTGGGTTCTTTGCTTCTATTAGGGTTGCGCGAATTTGCGCAGCTTTGAATACCGTTTTTTTAATGTATTGCCAGTTTCATTTAACGCAAAACTGGTGATATTTAAAAAATGCAAAAAAAGGGTCCCTGTACTAAAGAGGTGCTTTCACACTGCCATGCTGGGCTAAAAGAGCAGCCTATCAGAGAGCATAGCTGTCTAGTTCCAAAAGACTTTAGGGGAGATTAACAAGAATTTACAGGGGATTACTGCCCACCTGTTGCTTACCATTGGGTGGCTTTATTATCTTGCTCATTTGTTTGCTTCCTATTCAATGATTTTCTTATCCCAACTTGGCTCTATGCTCTATGTCTATGTTCAGAGTAGCCTCTTTACCATCTCTCTGATTGACTGGCTTCGTTCTATCTTTCAACTGCTTTAGGGGAAATACATCTTTTGTTTATGCTTAATCATTCCATGAAACTGTATGGTTTTGCAGCTCTCTCCCTCGTGTCTTTCTTCCCATCCAGTACCCACCCCCTGTGCTCCGTGTTGCTCTTTCCTTGGTGATGCAAGCTCTCTCTTGTTTACTTTTCCACAGGCCAAATTCCATGTCTCACCTCTATGTTGCTTCCTCTCACTTGTTTGCCTCTCTTCCCACCGCCATGCTGCACTTCCTTGATTGTCGCTTCTGCTCTTCCCACACACCCCCAATTGATCCCCACCTGTTCCACTCACCCACCACCTTTTTTATGATTTCATTTTTTTAGAGTCCTGGGAAGCAAATTATTACTGGTTTTGAAAACGTTTTTCCCAGCTACTACTTTTTTTCTAAAACACTTGTTTGGATTGATAAATTAGAGAAATGCCCCCCTTGTGATTTTGAAGACATTCAAGTGTAAAGATGCATGTGCAAACACAAGCCATCAGGCATGCACAAGCCTACCAAATGACAAGGCTGCAGCATCATCACGCATTTTGTTTTTGTTTTTGCTTTTATTTAAATTTTATTTTGGCCACACATTCTGCTGATCCTATGCAGCACTTCCAGTGCTTATTAATGTGTAGCACTCCTCCATTGACTGATATCAAAAGTCCCTTTGGCGCTTCCAAAGGTCCCAACGGAGACAAGATCAACAAAGCTTCCCTCAAGGGAACTGGGAAGTACCCTACGACCATGGCACAAATGTGAAGCAAGGTGCGGCCAAAATAAATATGGTCGGCCTGATGTCCTCTCCATCATTTATGGAAGATCAAGTTGCAAGGACATGGTGAAATTTAGCTAGATTCCAGTAAAAAAAAATCATGACTACGCACCCCTGCACGGTTAGTGTGAAGCTCGTCTAATTCACCCACTTGCGTGGATTTAAATACACATTCCAGGCCGTACTTTTTATGTGGGAAAAGAGTCCTGCACATTTTTTTTTGCTAGCAATTTTGCCTTCTGTGGTAGATTTACGAATGCAATAAAATGTAATTTGATGAAATTGGAAAGTATGGCACATTCACAACCCATTTGCTTGCAGAAATATACCTTTACAAGCCTGAGATACTGAGCACTGACATTTGGGTAATGTATCAAAGAGCAGAGCAGTCACCAGTGGTGTGCAAAGCGATTAGAGATGCAGTTTTACAAACGTCCTCACTGCTACTGTTCAAAATGTTTGCAAACAGAGATGGACATTGCTCTTGGAATGGCCCGGACAAAACCAAATGGACGCCCCCTCCTCTATGTCCACTTTAATTGTCTATGGGGTCATTAGGATGGCGGGCCACCCTAACGGAGACCAGGACCGCCCGCCATAAGGGCAGGGGTCCCGTTGGGGGTATTAGGATGTGCCCGCCACAGTGGCGGGCACATCCTATATGTTTTACATTGTGGCGGGCGGTGCTCTCTGCACCGCCCGCCACAATGCAAAACAGAAGTTGACGCAATTACAAATGCAAAGCCGCAGGCACCGCGTGGTGCCTGCCGCTTTGCATATGTAAATGTGGGGGGTACCATAGGTACCCCCATGTGCCACCATATTAATCTATTACCGCCGCGGTCGCAAGGCGACTGCGCCGGTAAAGCGGCGGACGGTCTTTCCGTCCGCCGCTGTCCCCTCCGCAAACCTAATCTGGCGGAGGGGAAAACGAGAGTGGTTATCGGGCGGATTGCCTCCGCCAGAGTGGCGGTGGCCACCGCCACCCTGGCGGAGGCAATCCGCCCGACATCCTAATAACCCCCTATGTATTGAAACTGTGGGGGAGAAGAAGGAAGGTAACATGCCCAAGATTAAGAAGAGCTGTGAAAAGAAAAAAACGAACAACAATCACACAAGGGCACCAGCATCCATCAGAAAGAGTGTTTAAACACACTTTTCTTTGGACCTAAATCATAGGAAGATTACTGCCGGGAGCTCCAGTGCCCCCCTGGAGATTGGCTCCCTGGGCATCATTCTCATGCTAATCAAATCCAGCTATGCTTGAAAATGTACACAGAATATTCCTATGCACAGTGATCTTTTGCAGAACTTTGTTGTGCTCAAAGGCAAATAAAAGCGTTGTTTTCTCCTCAATATTATATTTTACCAATTTGTTCCATAGAAAATAAAATTGAACCAGAGAAAACATTGTTTTGCGATAACTACTTCCTACATGGAAATGTATTGTTATCATTAAGTAAGGATATATATGTGTGTGTGTGTGTGTGTGTATATATATATATATATATATCTATCATGCATTTCCAAAAATGTCACGATTTTCATAGTGCCGTGACAAAGATTGCAAGCTTTTGTGTAGATG
Source organism: Lissotriton helveticus (assembly GCF_964261635.1). NCBI lineage: Eukaryota > Metazoa > Chordata > Amphibia > Caudata > Salamandridae > Lissotriton > Lissotriton helveticus. The sequence goes on from NC_136061.1 coordinate 1,289,367,679, forward strand.
CAACAATTTTCTTAGACCTTTGCAAAGTTACAAAAGAACAACCTTGGCAAACCCTTAACAGTCATCATTACTGGAAAATGTAAAGTGATTTTCTAGAAACCTTTCTCTGCAATTTGAATCGCCTCATTCAAAATATAGAACGATCCGTTGCAGGTGTATCTTGAGGCATGCGAACAAGGTGATCTCCCACCCAGCATGAAGCAGGGGGAGATATGTATGATTATGAAGCCGGGAGGGGATGCGCATGAGCCCTCGTCATATCAACCAATTACAATGCTTAACACGGATGCTAAAATTATGTGTAAGCTTTTGGCCGCTCATTTAGGCCATACATGCCTCATTTGGTCCATGAAGACCGATGTGGTTTTATACCGGGCCAAAACACGGCTATGAATCTGCGCTGGCTTAATCGTGGTATGCATGAAGTACGTGGTCGGGAGGAACAGATGGAACAGATGGTACTGGTCTCCATCGACCTCGCCAAGGCATTTGATACAGTAGATTGGGGGTATCTTTTGGAGGTCCTACGGGTGGTGGGGCTAGGACCCAAATTCTGTTGTTGGATTCGCATATTGTACACGGAACCTCGCGCGAGGGTAAAGCTCGGGGGCGAGGGCTCAGAAGACTTGCAGCTGGGAAGGGGCACTCGTCAGGGGTCCCCTTTCGCCTCCACTCTTCACCCTGGCCATGGAGCCATTTGTGGTCCAGGTCAGGGCGGAAATGGATCAGTGGGGAGTTAGAGTGGGCAACACAAGCCACATTATCTCCCTATGATGATGCCCTGTTTTATTTGGCCTCTCCCCGGGACGCACTACCTGAACTGCTGTGTCAATTGGATATATTTGGAGAGGTGTCTGGATTGCGACTCAATCGCAACAAGTCACTGATCTTTCCATTGGCAGGACTAGCCTCGGTACCCCTGGAGGATCTCCCGGACCTGGGGTTGCGCTGGAAGCGGGCGGGTTTTACAGATACACAGGCGCTAGCCAGGAAAATCGACTGGGTAATCACGTCTCTACAGCAGTCTGTGACATTTTTGAACACCCTTCCACTGTCATTTATGGGTAGGCTGGCCATCTATAAGATGGTGATGCTTCCCAGGACCTTATATGTCCTCCAGAATTCACTATGCCCATTACCAATGCGCATCTTCAAAACCCTGAATATAATCCTTACGTCCCAGCTCTGGGCAGGGCGGCGCAGTAGGGTAGCTCTCAACACTGTCATACGCAGCTATGAAAAAGATGGCTTGGAAGCTCCTCGTTTTGATTTATATTATTACGCCGCCCAATTACAACCTGTGGCACACTGGCTTACTGATGCGGACAACTGGGAGAAACACCCTCTGTCCGGTAGGGTAGACGTCCGGGCACTGCAGGAGGTGCTGATGCAGGCCAGGGGAGGGAAGGCAGCTCTTCCCTATGTGGTGAGGCATAAGACCGACATATGGCAGTGGTTTGTCGAGAAGGTCTTAAGGAAAGCACCATTTCACAGGGAGCTACAGATCTGGATACTGGCACCCTTTATAGACATGGGAAGGTACATGTCTTTTCAACCTTGGAGGGAGGGCAGCTGCAAAGTCTTTGCCGACCTTTTTCCCAACAAGACATTTATCACCCATGAACAGGCGGAGAAGAGCTTTGGCCTCGTGCAGGGCCAATTACTACACTATGTAGGAATCCAGGAGGTGGTAAAGGTCACCTGGCCACAATACCCGGACATTCCACAACCGACACAAACTCTAGATATCCTGCTCATGTGTGGTGCTGGTCACAAACTAATCTCTCTCCTCTACAAAGCTATGAAACAGAATTCCGCGCCCCCGGTGCCACTGTCCAAGGCTTCCTGGGAGAGGGATTTAGCCATTCAGCTGGAAGAGAAACAGTGGGCATACATAGGCTCTCTTACACGTACTGTCTCCTGCAATGCCAGATTTAAACTAATGCACTTTAATTTCTTGCATCGCACCTACCTAACCCCGGTATCCTTAAAACGCATTTCATGTGACAGGGGGGATAGATGCCCGAGATGTAGCATAGAGAAAGCACGCTTTCTGCACTTGGCCTGGGAGTGCTCAGTGGTCAGGCAGTTTTTGGCGGAGGAGGTAGGCAGGATTAGTGCGGCCATGGGCCTTCAGGTGAGAACCCTTGAGTTGCCTACTTGCATCTGTTCGGAAGCCGAAGAAAAGGAAACTTCCACATAAACTGCTACAATTAATGCTAGTGCTAGCTAGGCATAGGGTGGCCATAACATGGATGGGACAGAGAGGCCGGGAAGTGCCGATCTGGCTCAAGGATGTACGAGAGTGGTCCCTAGCCAAAGAAGCACATATGAAACTTACACGTAGGGACGAGAAGCTGCAAGCAGACTTGATGATCTGGCGAGGAATGTGCACCTCTGGGTTGACGGAGGGAAAGCCCTCCACTCAAGATACGCTTGAAAGCAAGAAAGTGGGTCGGATGTGGATGACTACCCTAATCATAATGGGGGGTGAGAGGTTTGATCCAAGCACTATGCAGCCTTGGGGCCATTGGTGTGTTCCATGCTTATACATCACTGTGTTATACTTACGAATGAATATATACCCCTCTTGTGCCTTTTTACATCTTATGCTACCACCTGTACCAAGTATTGCCAATCATATCAAAGGTATGCTTCTATATGCTGTATCATTGTTAAGTTGTTTTTGTTATTGTGAAATGAAAAATAAAGTTTGAAACGAACTCCCTATTGAACTCCGAATGGAACCATCGGAAGCAAGATTCCGCCTCAAACTGAAAACTCATCTCTTTCCAGGTATCTAAAAAAAAATTAAAAAACAATAGTTGATTTGGTCATGTCTCAGTGACTTTTTGCTGGTGGCTAGCTCACGGGGGGACTGTATCCATAGCGCGGGGACACACCGTTTTGAGTGTAACCAGGCGCTCTACAAATGGCTGTATTATTATTAAAAAAATATATAGAATCATCTTTATAGGCAGTAAAGAGGGGGGCCTCAGCAGAACGGGAATATGTGTTTGCTGTATATGAATGCACACATGTATAATCAGATCAAATCAGACTCTTTATTTCCATGAAATGCATTCTTACAGAAATATTGCACATTACTCAATTTATTGACATATAAGCAATTACAAATATCATAAAAATCAACAATAAATAGCACTTAATTAAATCAATACCGAAAACACAGAACACTAACCTAAAACAAAAATAAAATGGTATAAAAATTTAAATATCTTCTCATTAAAATTAATTGAGGGATCTGCAGCCCATTATCCCACACGTATCAAAATGTTTTGAACGTGCAACAGTTTAACTAACACATGCAAATCTCATTTCATCAGTTTAGGCTACAAGAGTGCATTATATAGGCCTACATAGCATAAACTGGCAGAGAGACAATCCATATTAAACAATCTCATTTAACTGGGCATCATATGTTAGTTTGCTCTGCTGGAGCGTAATCATCACATCTCAATTATAGGAACGAAAGTGCACTGTGCAGGGCCATAATTATACAATTCACAAAGTCCTGTTCAGTCTGGCTTCCTTAACAGACCCAATTATCCAACGTCGGGCCAATGTCCTAATTAGGGCATCCTACAAATTTAGACTACATCTTCATAATAATTCAAGAAACATCCCTGCAACCATGAATGGAATACCGATGTGCGTCTAGGACAACCAAGGAAGAGAAATCCTGGCATAGGTTGATACAGATTTGCCCAGATATTGTCCTATGGCAATGGCTACATCCTGGTATCTCAGGTTTCCATTTTTCTGGACCGTATCCCATACATATTTCTTTTAAACACGCCGAAGGATCTTCTTTCTTTACTCTTGAAAGAATACACAACCCACCAGTAGGTGGCTCACTGAGTATTTCCTACCCTTCTTACATGGACACTCACCATGGTTCCCAACTGTTTTTTTGCTTCAGCACTGGCATCTGCCTTCCCACCGGGTCAATTACTACCCTCAGCAGTTGGAATTCATTCCAGAGGATACTCTCTGGGATTCTGAATAGATAAGGGAAAAGGCCCATGATGAACTCCTGAGAGATTAGGAAGGGCACAAGATATATCTTCTTCCTCAAATACTGAAGGTCCTCACTCCAGCAAATTTCCTACACAGGGACTGAAAGTAGTCTTTATTTGACTGATTTGTTTTGCTTCACCCCCTTCAAGGTGCATATCTGGAACTCCTAGACACTTCAACATTACGGTCACCAGATTCCTCTTACCAGGCGGAAGAACTAATACTGATAATTTGTCAACAAGGACTCCATTAGTAGTAAAAAAAAAACACAGACACCTGCAATCCGCCAGATGTATAATAATTAAACTTATCACAGCTTTGATTGTAAAATAGGTCCACTCTCTTTTACATGAAGGGCTTAATAGGAGTGTGAGATTGTTTTCTGTAACAGCAGTTCATATGATGACATTGCACATTACCCATGATAATTAGTCTCCTCAGTCAATTTGCAGGTCTTGTGGTGTAACAAACACTGCTTTTATTCAAACATCTCTTCGCAAATTTACCCATGCCAATTCCCTTTTACATGTTCCAGAAAGGAGAGCCTCTTTAATTGAAGTCAATGACAGAGCCAGGAAAAAGAGGGGAGCTGGCCGCCATTTAATAAGGCGTTCAGTACTGTTGCGTGTACAATTAAAATTGTTTTCCCTTTTGTTCCTTGTTTGCACTCAATCTTCAGAAGAGCAGCCGACACGTTTGCAGAGGTCTGAGTAATAATGGGATCAGATGACGGATAAACATCGAGGTCAGAGCCCGCGCGATCTCATTACTGTGCTGCGCGCGCTCGTTACAGCAGTAATGGTGCTGTGCAGAGCTCGTGACATGGCGGGCAGCTCTTTAAGCCGGGGACAAACCACCCCTTTTCAGATTCCGGCAACGCAGCAATGCTACAATCATGAGTCATCTGCTGGCATCACCAGTCAGCAGCAAATGCCTTGTTAGAAAAAAGTGACGGGGGTTTAGAAAACTCAGTACCACTGACATAATGGTGCCAACTTAGATGCTTTGGTCACTTTCCCACTGCTGATCAGTGTCAAGTGCAAGTGTTCCCTGTATATGGTAATTGGTTGGCCGTGATTGGTATGTTTGTCTTACTAGTAAAGTGCATTATGTGTGCCAGGGCTGGTAATGCAAATGCTACTAGTGGGCCTGCAGCACTAATTGTGCCACCCACACAAGTAGCCCTAAAAATAGATCCCAGGACTGCCAAAGCAGTGCTTGCACGCAGTTTGTTAACTGCCATGTTGTCCTGACAAGTGCACCCACTTGCCAGGCCTTACCTTCCCTTTTTATGCACCTCAGACACCCCTACAGTAGGCCCAAGGTACCCCCCTGGGCAGGGTGCAGTGTATGTGAAGGGGTTTGTACATGTACTGAGGTGTGTACCATGTCCTGACAGTGAAATACTGCCATATTTGTTTCTCACTGTTGCAAGGCCATCTTGTCCATAGAACAGAATGGGGAATGCTGTGTGACATGTTTGCAGCATATCTTCCCATAGGCTTAAGATGGAGAGAGAATTTAATAACAAGTCTTTTTTGTGAAGGTGGTTTTTAAATTGTGGGCTTAGAAACCACGTTTTAGAAGTGGCTGGTTACTTGTCTTAAACCATCCTGTGTGCCTCTGCCTGTTTGTGTATTGACCATCTGGGTTTGGATGTGACATTGTCTGGGGAGTGTCCTGACACCAGAGAGGGGTAGGTGAGACAGCAACAGGCTGGCCTGCATTTGATGGGAGGGGGAGGAGTAGCCCCCCCGGATGTGAAGAGGGCTGTGTTGTTGCCACAAAAGAATGGCTCAGCCTCCTGCTGAGCGTCTGGGGCCCAGACCTGCACTATCAAAGGAAGAGGGTGTGCACAGGCAGGAAGACACCAGGTCTGGTTTGGACTGAGGTCAGAGCCCCTGAACACAAAAACATCAGTTCAAAGGCATTTAGGGGTATAAGTGTGAGAGCTGAAACCCCTGAACTCAAGACTGAAATCCAGATTGAAAAAGGATTTAACCTACTTTGTGATCAAGAGGAACCTCTGCCAAAGAAGAACAGCTGAAGAGACTGAAGAGAAGGACTGCCCTTACTGTGTGTTCTGGGGCTGGCCTTCAGTTTGCTGATTTGACTAAGAAGAGGATAAGGGACTTTGCTGTGTGCTGTGTCCTGAAGTGGCGTGTCTCCAAGGGCCTAAGGAGAGCTGGTCCCCTGTGGTGGAAACTCAGGAACATAAAGTTTCCGACCGTGTCCCAGCAATGCTTGGTGCTTTTACTTTGGAACGCCTGAGACTGCTATGTGGTCCGTGGTACTGTTTTGAGGTGAATAAGCAAAAAAGATTGGAGGTACCCCTGGTTTTGTGCAACAGGGAGGGGGATTAAACAGTAGAAATATCAAGGAAACCCTGTCTCAGGAAACAGCCAATCGCTGGTGTAAAAACTACTAGGAGTGGTCTGGGTCAGGGGGGTCTATTCTTTACCAATCTATAAGCTGTACGTGCCAATTAGTACCATTACAACCTATTGGAATGAACTTGTGAACACACTCGAATATACCAAACAAGAAAAGATTTGTATCTTAAAAAATAATCAATAATGATTTATTTACCTCCCAAAGGGGTTACAATCTAACATGTTATCACAATATTAAAAATAATTAAAAAACTCATAACTCCAGTTATACAGTCATATATAAAAAGTCAAAATTTAATCAAATAAACAGTCGACGCAGCGTTTCGGTGCTTTTTTTCTTTTTTCACACCTTCTTCAGGACTTTACAACATTTTGACTCCATTGTTTCTAAAAATAAAGTAAAAACATTTAAGTATTTCTCTTTTTTGCAAGTTCATCCTTTTGACCTAGTCTTATTGTTATCTATAGTTATACACCACTAGATATCCCCTTCACTGTATCAGACCACTTTTTTTAAAAGAACAAAAATTTAGTTCTCTTTGCATAATCACAACTTCGCTCCTCTAATGATTGTATCTGATTTTTACATCACTGTTTTTAACATTAGGATGCTTTTAATAAATGAATTTATTTATTTATTAAAGATTTTTGGGGATATTTATCGTACCTGTGTTTCAATCAGAAGTGAAGCATTACGAAAAAATTCCACATGAATTTGCCAGATACTCAGGTTTTTTGATATCCTTGAGCTGAATTAATAATGAAATGAAAAAATTCGTTTAAATAATGGAAACCTAGAAATCACAGTTTAGGCTGAATTGCTTAAACAGTTGTCCATATTACCTCTAGGTCTAGTCAACTCTGTGTTGTATATGCACGGAGGAGCCACCATCAATTAGGGCAGTACTTCATATGGTATTTATTACAAAACCTGGAAATACATAGATAACCATGCCTCAAAAGTCTTATCACGGATATTAGACAGTTCCTACTTTGTGTTAAATAATCACCTATGTTTATGGACATAGTGGTTAGATCGCCCTCTTACTAACCTTTATTACGTTCTTGGCTGATTTAAAAGTGGGCATCGGCGGCAAGTAGATAGTGCGCGGCCTCACTGTCAGGATTTCTCTCGTCAAGGATCCAAGACTCTAGGATATTTGTATAAAAAACATCCCTTTAACAAATGGATTTGACTAGGAATTACAGATCTACATAGGTGATTATTTAACACAAAGTAGGAACTGTCTAATATCCGTGATAAGACTTTTGAGGCATGGTTATCTATGTATTTCCAGGTTTTGTAATAAATACCATATGAAGTACTGCCCTAATTGATGGTGGCTCCTCCGTGCATATACAACACAGAGTTGACTAGACCTAGAGGTAATATGGACAACTGTTTAAGCAATTCAGCCTAAACTGTGATTTCTAGGTTTCCATTATTTAAACGAATTTTTTCATTTCATTATTAATTCAGCTCAAGGATATCAAAAAACCTGAGTATCTGGCAAATTCATGTGGAATTTTTTCGTAATGCTTCACTTCTGATTGAAACACAGGTACGATAAATATCCCCAAAAATCTTTAATAAATAAATAAATTCATTTATTAAAAGCATCCTAATGTTATAAACAGTGATGTAAAAATCAGATACAATCATTAGAGGAGCGAAGTTGTGATTATGCAAAGAGAACTAAATTTTTGTTCTTTTAAAAAAAGTGGTCTGATAGAGTGAAGGGGATATCTAGTGGTGTATAACTATAGATAACAATAAGACTAGGTCAAAAGGATGAACTTGCAAAAAAGAGAAATACTTAAATGTTTTTACTTTATTTTTAGAAACAATGGAGTCAAAATGTTGTAAAGTCCTGAAGAAGGTGTGAAAAAAGAAAAAAAGCACCGAAACGCTGCGTCGACTGTTTTTTTGATTAAATTTTGACTTTTTATATATGACTGTATAACTGGAGTTATGAGTTTTTTATTTATTTTTAATATTGTGATAACATGTTAGATTGTAACCCCTTTGGGAGGTAAATAAATCATTATTGATTATTTTTTAAGATACAAATCTTTTCTTGTTTGGTATATTCGAGTGTGTTCACAAGTTCATTCCAATAGGTTGTAATGGTACTAATTGGCACGTACAGCTTATAGATTGGTAAAGAATAGACCCCCCTGACCCAGACCACTCCTAGTAGTTTTTACACCAGCGATTGGCTGTTTCCTGAGACAGGGTTTCCTTGATATTTCTACTGTTTTGAGGTGCCCCGTGATTGCATTGCCCCGCAGCGTGAAACATCGTCCATGCTTCTGAGTAGCTGTTTGTGGCCCGAGCAGACATCGTAACTGAGGCTGAATGAGGATCACCGCTGCCGGCCCGAGCTGCGTGCTACAGGATCTCTGGAGGACTGCCATGTTGTCCTTGGTACTGTTTACGAGGTGTCCCGTTATCGCATTGCCTCCTCAGCGTGAAACATCGTCCATGCTGCTGTATTGCTGTTTGTGGCCAGAGCCGTCATCGTAACTGAGGCTGGGAGTGAGGATCACCACCGCCGAGCCGCAACGTGCTACAGGATTTCTGGAAGACTGCAGTTTGGTCCGTGGTACTGTTTACGAGTTGCCCCGTGATCACATTGCCCCCGCAGTGTGAAACATCGTCCACGCTGCTGTATTGCTGTTTGTGGCCTGAGCCGTCTTCGTAACTGAGGCTGTGAGTAAGGATCATTGCCGCCGGCCTGAGCCGTAATGTGCTAAAGGATTTCTTGAAGCTAAGAAAGCTGCAAGGTGCAGGGATTGTGATCGTTGTTCACAGAGAGGAATCTGCCCAAAATCGTCAACGAAGCAGAAGGCAGCGCCGTAATCCTTCTGGCTACAGCATCGCCTCACCAACGGAGCTGAACGTCATTGCGGCTGCATAGCAGGACGTCCAACGAGCGGGGAGAGAGAGAGAGAGCGAGGCAGCGCACCCCCCCCCAGGTAAGGCTTGGCCTCCGGTCGGGATCCGCAAGCGTCTGTGCAGGAGAAGTACAGTAGTGCTCCGAGCTCTCTCCCGCTGCACCGCTTTAGACCCGCTGAATCCCCGAGCGGACTGGGCCGCCTTTTAAGCTCATGACTGTTGTCTCTGGTGTTGGGGCCTAGTGGGGGCCCGAGTTGACAGCTCAGATTAGAATTGCATTATTCTTGCATTACAAACTGCCTGATTATTGCATTATGAATCGCATTATTCCTTGCATTACGAACTGCCTGATTCTTGCATTACGAACTTCCTTTTTCTTGCATAACGACTGCATTATTCTTGCATTACGAATTGCATTATTCTTGCATTACGACCTGCATTATTCCTGCGTTACGAACTGCATTCGTATGTGCATTAAAGACTGTGTTATTACTACATTACAAACTGCAAAACATTGCATTAGGATTGCAGGAGATCATTGTGAACTGCTCATAATACCGCAAGAACCTTTAAGTGATTGCTGGCCTAATAACCGGCAAAGTGAAATATTACGAATATGCATATGTTGGATTTCTATTGTTTGGTCTCATCGTATTCCTTTTGATAAAGATACCGCTATTTTTATTAAAAAACAATGTGGTGTCCATTTGTGGTGTTATCACTGTGTTACTGGGAGTGTGGTTGCAAATACTTTAAACATTGCCTTGGAAATAAGTCTGGCTGCTCGTGCCAAGGTACCGGAGGGTGAGCAGGGTTATCTGAGAGGGTGACACTCTTTTCCCTGACTAGAACCAAGGGTCCCTATTTGGACTAAGGTACCTACCACAGCAAACTAGAGACCCCCAGTTCTAACAATAAATATATACACACCTAAAAAGGGACATTACTAAATGTCGAGGAACTGGCTCCAGAGAAACTGTGAGTTCAGCCGATGCACATGTTTTATGCAGCTAAGTGTCACCATGAGAAAGTTGCTACGCAAGCAAAACTGTCTGTGTGAAGCATGCTGTGCAATAGAAAGAACACACTATGTAATGGCTGCCACAGAAAAGACAAACACAAACCAGGTTATCAGTGGAAGTCAGCAAATGGGAATGGCTTCCAATAGTTTAAAGGTGACGCTGTACAATACCTGCATTGAAAAAGGCAATCCCAGCGAAACACATCTGCGTGGTATTAAATGGATCTGATTTGACCCTAAGAGTGCTCTGTGTTCCTTTTGGAATATTTTGGTGTGACTGTTGTTACGTGCAGCCACTGGCACGACGGAGGCACCCGTTTGAAGTTTTCGGCAGAGTTGGAATGGCAATTTGTTGAGACATGAATTATCACTGCCAGAACCAACGCGGCTGAACAGAGAGGATGCACCTGCTTTAAAAAGGGACATTACTAAATGTCCAGGAACTGGTTACCGCAACCGGCACCTCCGGGACTCCTCACAAAGTATCGGCATATGCGGCAACAAAGGGGTCACAGAATTCATTCAAGGTGAATCCGCTCCAGAGAAACTGTGAGTTCACCGAGGCACATATGTTTTATGCAGCTAAGTGTAACTATGAGAAAAGTGCTACGTAAGCAACAGCGTCTGCAGGAAGCATGATGTGCCATAGAAAGAACACACTATGTAATGGCTGCCACAGAAAAGACCAATTCAAACTAGTTTCTCAGTAGAAGAGAGCAAATGGGAGTGGCTTCCAATAGTTTAAGTGACGCTTTACAATACCTGCATTGAAAAAGGCTATCCCTGCCGAAACGCATCTGTGTACTATTAAATGGATCTGATTTGACCCTAAGAGTGCTCTGTTTTCCTGTTGGAATATATTGGTGTGAATATATATATATATATATATATATATATATATATATATATATATATATATATATATATATATACTCACTGAAAAAAACATAGGTTTCAGGAGTTATATAGTTAGGAATTCGTTTTTAAAAAACCTTTGAAATTCACTCAAAAAACTATAAGTTTTAGTGGTGTTATAGTTAGCTGGACATTTTACTCATACAAAACCAATGAAATTGCTCCTATATAGTTAGTTGTACTAACTATATTTCGCGCACCCGCAATCCACTGCTGATGATGTCACATATTAGATCATTCATGACATGGTCAGTGACATCACTGATGACATCTCAAATGACATCACTGATGACATCACTGATGACATCATCCAGTGAATGTGGTTTGCTTTGTTATTTAAATATGCATTATATATATAGCAATTTACATTGAAGAATGAGTGGATATATATAAATAAATATTTGGATGGAGGATTTAGTAGCAGTGTAATTGACTGTTTACTTGACCAATTTATAATGTCTCACTAAATATAGTGGATAGTGACTAAACTGTGTGAATATCTGTATCACTTTGTCAGTTGTTGTGTAAACTGATTCTACAGTTGGTTACTAGCTATGTGAAAGTCTATATTAGTTATTGATTAGTTAACTGAGTATTTGTATGGGAGTGTGAAAGTGTGTGTGGTTCGGTGGGGGGTGTGTGACTGTCCAAAGATGTGTGAATAGTTGATTCAGTAGATATATGAAGTTAAAACTACATGTTCTAACAGTTTGGGTGAGGGAATCTCTTTATGGGTGTGGTGATGAGCAAATATATTTCTCAAAGGTACAGGTCCAACAAACTAGAAAAATAAAAGGCAGTGTATGTGTCAGTTGTTGTATATAAATAAGTATACATAAGACACAATGATTGTGTGAGTGACTGTATGGATAACTGTATACTTGTAATAATGATTTTATAATTCACTAAGTATGACTTACTATCTAAATGAATAGAAGAAGTGGTGTTTGTATAAGTGTTTTGCTAAGTAAATATGTAAGTATGATCCTTTGTTTGCATAAGTGAGTAGGATGACTTCATATGTGAATAGGATGCGTTCTGTTGTTTAATGTCGATATAGATGTATAAGTATTTTTGATAGTGTTCTATTGTTCATTGACAGCATGTATGAGTGAATCCATAGGTAAGTGATTAGATGTGTGTATACATCTATGAATCACTGAGTGGATTTTTAGATACTTGTATTGCTGTGACAATGGATTTAAATATGATACTCTGTATTTTACAAACAGTGATGAAAAATTGTGATAGTGTATGAAAAGGTGTATGTGATTGTCACGTGGATGACGTCATCAGTGATGTCATTTGAGATGTCATCAGTGATGTCACTGACCATGTCATGAATGATCTAATATGTGACATCATCAGCAGTGGATTGCGGGTGCGCGAAATATAGTTAGTACAACTAACTATATAGGAGCAATTTCATTGGTTTTGTATGAGTAAAATGTCCAGCTAACTATAACACCACTAAAACTTATAGTTTTTTGAGTGAATTTCAAAGTTTTTTAAAACCGAATTCCTAACTATATAACTCCTGAAACCTATGGTTTTTTCAGTGAATTTCAAAGGTTTTTTAAATGCTGATTCCTAACTATATAATGCCTGAAACCTATGTTTTTTTCAGTGAATTTCAAAGGTTTTTTAAATGCTAATTCCTAACTATATAAGGCCTGAAACCTATGGTTTTTTCAGTGAATTTCAAAGGTTTTTTAAATGCTAATTCCTAACTATATAAGGCCTGAAACCTATGGTTTTTTCAGTGTTTTTTAAAAAAAATTGATTGGTTAACTGGCTTATTAAGTGTATCTTAGTGAATACATATATTAGCGAGTAATGTTTAAATATTTAAATATATGCATGAGTGATGTAATATGTGACGTCATCAGCAGTGCATTGCAGACGTGCAAGTTATAGTGAGTCCAACTAACTATAACGTGGGAATTTCAATGGTTTTATGCGAGTAAAATTTCCAGCTAACTATAACTGGTGTGAAACCTATGTTTTTTTCAGTGAATTTCAAAGGTTTTTTAAATGCTAATTCCTAACTATAACTGGTGTGTAACCTATGGTTTTTTCAGTGAATATATATATATATATATATATATATATATATATATATATATAACATTTCTATGGCAAAATGAAACCCCTCATTTTGTTCCTTTTCAAATTAAATGTATTAAGTGTTACCACTTTATTCCAATCAAGATGACTTCAGGTGTGCCATACTTTTGTCATAAGTAAGACTGTTAGCGTTCTAGTTGTTCTTTAGAACACTCTGGGACATTCTGTCATTGGGCTATAGTTGGGCTACATCTGGCTGATATTTGGGCTACATTTGGGCTCTTTTGTCTCTGGTGGCCATCTTGGGAGACTGCATATCAGAATTTTTTTAATGAAATATAAGAGGATTTGAGAAGTCACTCAAAATGTGCCCTAATTTTTCTTTCTTCAGCACTAATCATAATTTCTATGGCAAAATGAACCCCCTCATTTTGTTCCTTTGCAAATTAAATGTTTTAAGTGTTAACACTTTATTCCAATCAAGATGACTTCAGGTGTGCCATACTTTTGTCATAAGTAAGACTGTTAGCGCTCTAGTTGTTCTTTAAAACACTCTGGGACATTCTGTCATTGGGCTATAGTTGGGCTACATCTGGCTGATATTTGGGCTACATTTGTTTTTTTTGTCTCTGGTGGTAATCTTTGGGCTACATTGGGCTACATTGGGCTACATTTGGGCGATAACATATATATAGCCCAATGTAGCCCAATATATATTTTTTCAAAGTTAATTTTCGTAAAAACCACTGGAGCACATATCTTGAGACATAGCAAAGGCACTTCGGGCTACCAGTCCCTACAATTTTGCCAAGTTTGGTGGAAAACCATTCAGCCGTTCGGGCTAAAAGTGAGTCCAACCGCCCTATGGAAATTAACATGGGGAAAACATGTTTTGGGACCCCCCTTTTATCTCGGCCCCCGCTTGATGAATCCCCCCCAAACTTTCAGGGAAGGGGCGAAGCGCCGCGAGGCAAAGTTAAGGAAAATTTCGGGAAGATTCCTCAACCGGCGCCAAAGTTATTCCCAATAGAATGTTGCAATTTCCCTATGGAAAACAATCCTAACTATATATACCTACTGGCTATCGCCAGTAGGTAATATACATATATATATATATTTTTTATTTTTCCACCAAATCTTCTGAAAGAAGCACTTGCACTGAGAGTAAATACCAAAAGTTTTAATTTGCCGTGACGCGTTTCATCAGTGAAACTGATTAGATCAAGTCAGTTTCACTGACGAAACGCGTCACGGCGAATTAAAACTTTTGGTATTTACTCTGAGTGCAAGTGCTTCTGTCAGAAGATTTGGTGGAAAAAAAAAATTCCGGGAGACCTGCCCGGTTTGACTTGCCACTTGTCTATGGGACACGGACCTCGGTAACAGGATCGAGTGTGTAATATATATTTTGGAAACTCTTACCTAAATAAACTTCGTGCCATAAGGAACGTCAGACTTGTGTGGCTTTCTCTGTCGTGGCAATCGGCGTGTTGAGAGACTGCAGTTGTTGGATATATGTATATATATATATATATATATATATATATATATATATATATATATATATATATATATATATATATATATATATATATATATATATATAATTCACCAACTATCTGCACACCGAGGAAGTTTTCATTAAGTTTTATTTTCAAAAACATGCAAATTAACCCACGACCGACTTGTGGTAATAAACTTAATGAAAAGTTCCTTGGTGTCCTGGGAAATCCTTGATGGATAGTTGGTGAATAATAATTATGAGGAGCAGTTCGCCCTCGACACCTGCACCCTCTGTGAAAAAGAGCGCGTCATTACTTACTGTTTGGTGATATATATATATATATATATGTATACATATATATATATATATATATATATATATATATATATATATATATATATATATATATATATATATATATATATATATATATATATATATATATATATATATATATATACCAGTACCTGTGCCCAGTCCCATACATGGCGGGGGTTGGGCTCTTAATGTCTTAATGGAGGCTGGGTGCATGGCCTGTACTTACGCTCACCCAACCCCAAACCGTACATGGTGGAGGAGTTGGGTAATTTCAGGGGGTTGGGCTCCCATATTCTCCATTCCTTCCACTCAAGCACATCCTTACAACAAGGGGCACATCAACACACAGAATGATATTGTCCCGGAACTCTGAAGGCATTTCTATGCTAGGAGATGGGACCTTAATGCCCTTCAAAGAACTACAGACCCAAAATAGGCTACACGGAGGCTCCTGCTCACTATATGGTACCACTAAACATGTAAACACACTACTCCTGCACTGAAATATCATAGATCTAGAACTGGACAATCACCCACTCCTCCACATGTTACACAGGATTGGGCATGGCAGTTGCCTGGTAACATGGCTATAGAAGACCTTCCAATGTAGCAGTGGTACATGTGTTTGATTTTTCAAAATGGTTAGGACCCCTCAAAAATCCCTGAAAACTCCCCAGGAATGCCAGATTCTGGTGCATACAAATTCATATCCTACATAGAGCCTATTTAACCCCCACAAGTTGTTTTTTATCCATCCTACAGGGACGGACATGTGCCTGCGATGTAAGGGTGCCACAAGCTGACTTTTTGCATATGGTCTGGTCCTACCAGTCACTGCAATTGTTTTTGCTGGCAGTACTCCATGATATCTCACTCACCACCGAACCTGCAAAGCTTGCTGATGCCCAAAACTGTTTACTGGGGTTTTTCCTTAGACCTAAATATAAGAAGGCCACAACAAGATTTATTGGCTTGTCCTTTCTACTGGCCAGGCGAGCTGTAACAATGAACTTGAAATCTCCATTATCACCACTGATTTTGCAGTGGAGACGAGAGGTTACGCGATGGTCGGAGGCGGAAAGCATGAAAGCATGGCCCTCCATAGAGAGGAGAAGAGAGGGTTGTGCAAGTACACCCTAGCGTAGTACCGTGAATAACACATGCTTGCATGACTACATGGAACACACCAAAATTATGCTAGACCCCCGTGAGGTAGTCGACATGCTGTTTGCACTCCTGAAATGTACCCTGTGGTTCCTTCCCACTTCACTCTCTGCCATTGCGAGTCTTTTTGCCCTCTACAATATTACCTCTTAGTGGTCTCCAGGCGGCCTCATGAGATGGCACAAAAGACCTGACTACCAACAACTCAGACTTGATTTGTGGCTTGGTTTCCAATTTCTTCCGGTGGAGTGATACAGTGGGATTAGGCAAATTACATTGCTTTGTAAACGAGTTCTCCAGGCCTGCCCCGTTGGTGTGCCTGAATTGACACAGACTGTTCTGTAAATTCCTCTTGCTGGGGAATATGCATCGAGACACAGGGTGCAACATTTATGCTCTGATATGATCAGGGCTACTGGAAATATGTGATTGTGCGGACGCAGTGTTTTTTTCATAATTAGAGATTTGTTGCATTTACCACATAATCCACAGTCTGCTGCATAATCTGCAGATTTTAACAAAAAACTATTTTGTTTCTACCTCAAATGGTTCAAAAATTACTAAAAGCGCAGTGACACTTGCTGCCCTGCAGTGGAAGGCCCTTTCCATAGCTTGGCTGGTTAGCTTTCTGGTTGCTTATTGCTATATTTGAGTATTAAACTGGAACAACATATGAGGTGCAACAATGACCAGAGAGTGTTTACAAGCATTGGCATAGCCAAAACATTTGGGACCCTATAAGTGTTTAGCCATGTAACTGTAATTTGTGCAGTTATTTCAAAACTACCATAAACTTCATATGATAGCTGCTACTCTCAGTAATTGTCAGTCACGGAACTTCTGAACCAGGCTTCTAATACTAGTAATGAACAGCGACAACGTTTCCAAGCAGGGTAGAAGCACACCTCCGGCACTTCTCAGCTGGGTACTATCACACTTTTTAACACAGTGGCTTAAATGAAATGAACACCAAATGAACACACAGGGCTGCTTCATAACTAAAATGGACTGGACCAATATTTCTCAGCAGGAATGCTACACTAGTAATGTTGGTACCGGCATTCCTCGCCAGGGCAGATCCGACACTCCTGTATATTCATACACAGCACTGATTTATCTTAGGAAGGCAGTACCAGGCAGTACCCATAAATAGGTAAGCTACATGAGAGACGAACAGCATGGGCCCTTCTCAGGAGGCATGTAATGCATGCTGTTACTAGACTCTACCAACATTTCTCAAAAGAGCTTACAAGCGGGACTGTGTGAGGCTTTTATTATGGGAGCGTTGCCTCGTATGGCCCACGACTGGCCTACTCTTTATTCACAGAGTTTCACATGTTAGGTTTGGATTGACAGACGAGCTGCTGCATAAGTATTGTTAAAATATCTTAAATACAGTAGTAGAGCAATATTATTTTTCTGCCTCATGCTGTTGGTTATTTCGTCTATTATTTTGCCTTTTAACAAATGCTTCTGTTCGAATACATTGACAAACTATTTTACATATGAAAAGTACATTCAATCATCACACTGTTTGTCGCATTACATTATTTATCTCTTAACGTGCATTTTATACAGAAATCAAAATGTGTTGCTGCCTTTTCCTCAGCATTACAAAATGGAAGGCTTCAATGTGATAAGGAGCATTTGTGCATTTAAGACATTTAAAAACCATTAGCGACTGCCTGTGTTTCCATCCATTGGCACAATAATGCCACGACTTTGTGCTTTGCCATTGCTTGTTTACTATGCCTAGACGCTCACATAGCTTTTTCTCATGAAACACGTGAGCATTTTATATATATGTGATTACCAAGCTTGGCTTATCTCTCAAATTTTTTTAAACCAACTTTATGACCTTTTTTGTGCATATCTCATCTAGCGAGTTCTAGTCAGTGATACATTCACAAACTAATATCACGTACAAAATGTTGGTAAATATCCAGATTCAACTCAGGATGAACTTTGCAACATCACATTTTGTAGTTTTTTTGTTTTTATATATTTTTTTTAGTAACTCCCGGAAGGACTTTTAGTAGCAGAAGTGGACAGTACCAACAGTTCTTTGAAGCGGAGCTGAAACATATTTAATAACACAGAACGAACCAATATTTAATGAGTAATTCATTGCATCTCTGCACTTGCAACTATCACAAATACACCGATTTAAGAGATATTGAAATGTTTTATTTCACGATGCGACGTTTTAGAACTGAAGCTATGTATTCTAAATATCTCTTGGAATGCCACGCCCACGTCCCCCCTCCTCCCCCCCTCCGTCACCAATTAGCATTTCTCCATAGCAAGCAGGCAGAGTGCTTCATGGCACGTGATGGCCGGTCCGCTGCCCGTGGGGACAGGGCACCCACAAGGAAGATGAGTCTGGTGAAACTGCCACAGGGAGGCATCTGCACCCCTGCAGACAGTACGGCCTGCCTGCATTCTCTTCTCCTCCCCAGTGTTAACATTACTGGCGCTGCTGTGTGAACACGCAACTCTGGACGGACAGTCTAGGCTTGATGGCTCAAACTAAGCATTGCCTTTTCAGTGTTCTAGAAAAATAGAATTTTGCCGGCTGGAGCACTCCCTATACACTGAAAAAACTATTTCCCAGACATTTTACTTTAATTTGGCATACCCACAAAATGGGGTCATAATTCCTCAATTTTACCACACCTTATAAAATCTTCAGCCCTGTTGATTCGGAAAACCACAGTGGTCAGAAGATTTCTGCCAGAATAGTTTATCTGAGGGACTCGGTCCCAGCACATTCAGTCACCATATAACACTACTGCATATGTTATTATAAGCATTCAATATCTCTCTCCCATTGCCACGCCTCTGACACATTTCTCAATGAGCCGGCAGCAGGCTCATGCTCTCAACTACCTGTCCCTGGGATGGCTTACTGTACAATCAATAAACACACAAAAGGTGAAGGGAGACTGTTTGCACTGAGTCTAACCACTAGCAATAGCTCAGGCAGCACTAAAACCCATTGTTCTTTTGATCACCATGCCAGCTCATTTTGGACCCAGCCATATGCACACCAGTATTGACCTGTTCCTAATGGGAACAGCCCATCCCGCACTTCCCAGCCAGGTCCTCCCACAACTGGAACACAAGCAACCCAGAACCAGTTTCACCACAGTTATGGGCTCATCACTCAGCCAGGTGCAGCTTGGTTTCAGTGAGCACAGGACCCATGTCTTGGCATACCCATGCAATTTCGGGAGTTACAGGAAACAAGCAAAAGTTGATCAATGGCTGCTTGCAATAAGTCTAACCACTGTCAATGGCTCGAGATAGCACTTCAACCCAGTGTAGTTAGTACCTCGTTTCCATAGGCAATGTTCTTTTTTAGTTTGCTAAAGTTTTAGCATCCCTGCTTGGGTTGTGTGAAAAGCACGCCCACATTTTGCTAGTAGGAAGGTACAAGCCCTCTAGTTTGCAGGTGACACAATTTTAGTTTTTAAGTCTCCAAAGGTGATGCAGAGGCTGTTGGATCAATTCGGAACATTCTACTAACTTAGAGGCCTTGAGGTCAATTTCGCTAGGACCA
The DNA here is from genome assembly GCF_964261635.1 of Lissotriton helveticus. Lineage (NCBI taxonomy): Eukaryota > Metazoa > Chordata > Amphibia > Caudata > Salamandridae > Lissotriton > Lissotriton helveticus. The sequence goes on from NC_136061.1 coordinate 1,289,387,563, forward strand.
AGTATATGGCCTCCAACCCCTGCCCCTCTGCTCACTCCCCTCTGCCTCTTAATGGTGCCCCATTGGAGAGAGTTCACACTTTAGAATATCTAGGATCACAATAACTGGACAGCTTGACTACATTTCACACATGCACAACTGTAGATTCAAGATGGAGCAAAACGTAGGAGGTATCCTAAGGTCCCATCAATGTTCTCCCTTTTTTCCAATCCCCCCCTCCCACTCCAAATATATAATTTCCAAGCATTAGGGGCTACTTTTTATGGTGGGTAACTGTGGGGCAACATGAACACTGGAAGCTTGGAAAAAGTAAAAAAAAAGGCTCGTGCGACTCCTGACCAGTCTTCCAGCTAGCACCCCCTCAATTCCCTTGCTGTTTGATGTAGGTCTCAGACCCCTCTTTAAAAAAATTTGCCTAAGATCAATACTGCATTGGCACAGGATCTGGGCTTCTCCAGCACTGATGCCATATCGACAGGGCTTGGAGGATGTTTTGAGGCTGCCAGGGGCCTCCAGAATTCCCTGGCTTAGATATATATATGTCCAAAAATAGTTGAGTGAGGTGGGGTGTGGATTTCTCCCCAGGTAGCCCTAGGGATATCAAAAAATACGCTTAAACACCAATATTGGCAGTACATTGATAATTTGACAACGGGCTCTGCTAGTATGAGTTCCCTCACCACTGCTTTCTTAGAACACAAAGATAGCTACTTTGCAGAGGGGTATATTGATGAGATCGAGCCCCCTCAAGCTAAAACACTTTATATGAAATTTTGGTTTGGAACCCTGCCTTTACTGTCAGTCACAGCCAAATAAGTACATGCATCCAACACAACAGAGAGGAACTGCCCCTTTTATCCCGAGATATCTAAAACCATTGCTCATGTTCAAATCATTTGGCCATCTTATGTCGAGTTCAGAAGGAAATGGATCTTACCACTCTGCCACAACCTGGGGTTCAGAAGCTGTGATACATCAATCGATATCCTTAGAAGTTAATAAAACAATCTATTGTTTTTGCCAGCTCTTAATTTTTACTGAATATGTGGAGGCACAGGAATAAAAGACTAGCCACTTTATAGCTATATCATTGAGTATGGATGAGCCTTAAACCTACTTTTGGTCGTTGGGTGGATTGCCTATAATGATTATTTATCTTGTTATTTTATTTGTGCATTTATTTATTCTTCTTTTCTTTTTATAATGTTGATGCTGCTGAAATATTTTTCGTGATCTCACTTTGGTCATGCCCTGATAATCACAGAACGATTTTTATGTACTTTTTTATGGGATTTTTGCAAACATATCACGATTTGTACAGACTACTATGCACTCTTAAATTGACATATGAATAGTTTTTATTAGTTATGTTTTAACGTCCTGCTTACTTGTACTGTATTTGTATGTATTGTGCTCTTTTATGGATTTTTATTCCGAATAAAGATTTTTGATTGATTGGTTTGCTAATGACTTTGCTGCCATTTGATGCCAAAACTTTTTTTTTAAAGTCTACCACCTTCTGGTTTTTCTTGGAAACATTTGGGGTACTCCATCAAGCGAGGGCGAGAAAAAGAGTTGGTTCAAAAATGCAATTTCCCATAGGAACGTATGACAATGCTACAGCCAAAATGGCTGAATGAAATCACACTAAATTTGGCAGAAAGCTAGATCTTGATCCAGAAAGTGAGCGTTTTATCATTTGGCGTTGCTAACGCGGGATTACTGGTTACTAATTATCTTACCAAATCCCATTTCCTGTCGACTGAATCGTTGGTACCTGTCTTGAGTAAAAGGTAATCTCGCAGTAAACAATCAATTTAAGAACTTACACCACTCTAAATGACCACTGACCAAAATTTAGTTTTAAAGATTTAATATAAAGTCAAAGATAACTGAAGATACAAACTTCTCAAAATGAGGTTCAACAGGTAAATTGGTATCACTATGAACATGAACTTTTTGAATAATCTAAGTCTGAAGAACAAAATAATGAGTACAACTTCTAATAACATGAGCGTTGCCAAAATGAATACAAGTTGCAACCTCAAAGTCATTACAGAAAGAAAAATTAAGGTTAGTCTGTCCCTACACTACACTAAATGACATCCCTACTTAACAAGATCTTTACCCTCTAGGTGTCAGCCGTGGTGACTTCCTAAGAAGATCACGCACTTCTCTTTGTCTCTTCTCTGAGAATGGGTCTCTCCTGATCAGCCTATCTGCCTACCCATCCGCTTCCTTAGGCTCCCAAAATCATCTGCTCTGTTCTCCTCCCGGGTCTCTTTCCCTAATACCAAATCACACTTCCAATAGAAACGCCCCTTGGGACGCCTCTCACGTGGTACATCTTTGCGCGGTAAACTCCATGATGGTACTCTTGAAGACCCTCGTTATAGTTGACCTTGGTTCCCAGGCTCCTTCTTCCGTGCGCTGATACCCCCTGAAATTCCTGGAAACTCCTACAGGTCTGCGCAAGGCGCCACTGAACAAAGTCCCTTTCATTCGAGCTGATTAGGACCCTCGCACCTGCATACAGCTCGTCCTGCAGTGGGCCTCAAATTCCAGACTTCACCATATCTTAGGCCATAAAACACTCTCAGAGCTCCATACTGGACACCTCACGACCTCTCCTCTAACGAGCACATGACGATTTAAACTACATGACATTATCTGTTCTGGCCTACTTGATTTACATGCAGCAGGTTCCTGCACTCTTAAAACGTTAACTTGATTTAAACAGCAAACATTCTTAACTAGCATACGTTTCTAAAATAACACATCTATAAAGCATATACTTTTAACCCTAAGTTCAATAGTACATTTGGAAAGAACCATGTCAACTTTATCTCACATTAGTTTAGCAGCACGTTCAGGTTTGCTGTGAATTGCCCTAAGGCCTACACAAAATACTGGAATCCAAAATTACATTTAATTCGGACATGACTCTTTTAACATGAGAGAACCATGAGGTTTTCACATATACTCCAACATTTCTACATTTATTCTCACACCGTTATAATTATGGTTACTCTACTTAACATTCTATACATTTCGCTATTGAATATAAAACACTCGTGTGCAAAACATGTTTAAACTAACTACGTGCTTGTAAATATGGCGTACTTATACATTTTTTTCAAACTTGTGCTCTCTCAGTCCCCCCTTTGATGACCTTCAGGGGTCATCATCACCATGACACTAAAAATGTAGAACCTTTAAAGTGCAGACAGGGCAGTACCACTTCTTTTCATACTCTCTAATGCTTTCAGACTCTTATATTGAGTGTCCTGCATCGCTGTCAACTCTTCTTCCTGTTTCTTCATAGCTCTCTGTAACCTATTTGCTCTATACCATTGATACAAACGCACCAATCCCCACAAAGTGATTACACAAATCACTACTATGATGATGGGCTTCAATATGTACCAAACGATACCCTTTCCTAAGTTGGCAAACCAACTTCCAACTACTTCTGCTGCACCCAGCCCTCGCTTCCATCTAGTTGATATTTCTTTCTTAGGCGTGTCTAAATTCTCAACATGATATATTTTAGGGAAGACAACAGCCAGATAGCATGATCCGTACCAATTATCTGGTAACTTCACATAGGCATATCTTCCACATACAAAATATACATTTGGTATTGCTTGCATCCCTTTCATGAAGTTCTTAGAGTAATACTCCAATTGAAAGGCATGTTCACAATTTACTTGTCCTACATAAACGTTTTCATAATAGGAGTAACTCCTGTGAATGCACAGTTTCCCCCGTTTCTCCTTATCCAAAGCAATTGGACCAATACTACCTTTTCGTTGTTGTGCCCTTTCCTCCTTGGTCCAATCTGTTTCTCCTTGTCCTGATGCCTTCAATACCTTCTGCTTCCTGTATCTAGTATCTACCTGTGCTATAAACTTTTTCTCAACTTCTGATACTTGACAAGTCAGATTGTTTATTCGAGCATGTGAAGTATCTAACGTTCTCCATGGAATAAACCATTTGTGTAATCTGTCTTCGCTTTTGTAGTAGTCCCATTTGTTCAAATGCTTGAAATTCGGAACCTCTGGCAATGTCGAGTCGAAATTCGAGAAGTAATACTCAAATCCGTCTCGTCCATAAAACATACTTAACAATAAACTGCACGTTATCCCATATGTCAACGGGAGATGATGGTATTTGATACCCTCCTCCACCGAAATTGGTAATTGCATACAGACATAGCAATCCTTTACCTCCATGGCATCAACATATTCATAAAGCAATTTAGCATAAGCATTTGACTTGTAATTCCCCTGTGACTCATCCATGTGTAACCTTTTTACTTCTGCATCTAACAACGCTTTGTCTTTCTCATTGATGTTTCCCTTCTCCTTAATAATGGTAGTTCTCGGTGTTGACACTCCCTTATCCTCTTTAACGGTGGTTCCATCCCCTTCGTGTCCCGCTAGGAATGAAACAGTTACCACTAAAATAATAAGAGAAACCACTACTCCTAAAAATGTAACAGCTATACATTTTGCCCTGCGGTTCGGGTTGCCAGCCTCCATGTTCTCAAACAGTGTAGTTTTCGACTTTCTTCCAGCATTCACTTCCTCTTCTTTTCAAACAAAGTCTTTCTCTCTTGCAATGTCTTTCTTGGAACACTTGGAAGCTTGACAATTTGTTTCCGCAAAACAGTTCAAAGTCCAGTAGAAAATAGACAACCCTAGCACTTCTCCATCCACTAAAATGAAACCCCTATCACTTTTCTTCTTCCACTCGGCGCTAGGTTATCTTGCAACAAGTTTACAATTTCTTTGCAACAGTCTTATTTTCGTCTGAAGTTATGTATGGTTCAAGGAGTGACACTACTTCTTCATAAATGTCCATCCGAAGTATCATTCCCTCAGGTTCTGGACAGTTCGTACCACAACATGGAAAGTCAACCTTTTCTAGGATTATTCTCCTTATTTCGCTCAAGACAAGTGGACGGACGAAATTGAGAGTTAGCGTTTTTTCAATTTCCAATCCTGGTACTATCAGTTCTATATCCACGATTACAAAGGGGTCCGTTCTAATCAAGATCACTTTCTTCACTTTTCCAGATCTGCACCCCCTTGAAGACATTCGCAATATGATATTAGTCCACAACAATAAGCACTCCTAGCAATTCTACTACTCGTTCAAGCATTTCCAAACGAAGAAGAGTTCCCTCCAATATTGGATATCGCGAACAGCAAACTGGAAACTCAACTGTTTCTAAAATCAACTTTCTTATTCCACTCAGGAGAGCAGGATGAACGATGTTGAGTGTCAGCAACCTTTCGGTCTCCGCTCCTGGCAGTAGAAACTTTATTTGCACTGTGATGATCGGGTCAGTTCTGATCAGTTCCACTTCCCTGATCCTCCCTGTTCTGTGTCTCCCAGACATCTGCAACAAGGTAGGTCCAGTCGGGAGTAGAGTATCTTCTGCTAGGCACTCGCACCCTACTTGATCTTCTAAGACCCTCCTCGGCTTGATCCTGGATATCTTCTTCTGGATCTGAGTCTTCGGATATAGGAGTAAGCGTTTCTTCCTGGGCCGACCTCAAACTTAGCCTTCTTCTCCTTGTTGGCCAAGTGGCAGCTCCAAGCCTTATTCTCCTATTCCTTGTCCTCCCACTTGGTTCTTGATCGCTCCGATACGGATCTGAGTCTGAGTCGTATTCACTTCTGCTCTCTCCTTCAGTTGCGTCTTCTGTCTCACTGCCGTCCTGCCTTCGCTCTTCTTCTGAATCCGTTGCGTTCCCAACTCCTTCCGACACCTCCTCAGCTGCCTCAATCCCTTCTTGCGACTCCTCTTCCACTTCCGGGCTTTCGTCTGGGATGGGAGCTGTTCCTTCTAGAGGTGCTGGAACTCTTCTAGTATGGGATGCATGGATCCAATTTGGCAGCCCCCCGCACTTCACCGCGGTGTTCGTGATCAGGATTACCTGAAAGGGCCCACGCCAGCGAACATCTAGGCAGTTCTTCCGGACGTGCTTTTTAACCAAGACCCAGTCCCCTGGGTTCAGGTCATGACACAGGTTCCTCGCTGCTGGAACTTCAGCCGCATGCACCTGAAGGGACACAGAATGGATGGCGTCAGACAGTCCTTTACAATAATCCAAGATCAGATCATCTGTAATATTCAATAGAGCAGTAGTTGGAACTGTAGGAAGTCTCATGGCCCTCCCCATCAGGATCTCGTGGGGAGAGAGACCTGTCCTCCTATCAGGTGTGCTGCGCATGCTCATGAGCACTAATGGAAGAGCATCTGGCCAACTCAAGGATGTGGATGCCACTACTTTAGCCAATCTATTCTTCAAAGTGCCATTCACTTGTTCCACAATTCCTGAAGCTTCTGGTCGATAACTACAATGCAGCTTTTGATCGATATTCAGTGTGGAGCACAACATCTTCACTATTTCGCTGTTAAAATGTTTTCCTCTGTCCGATTCCAAAGAGGCAGGCACCCCGAAGCGCGGTATCAACTCCCTGAGCAACAATTTAGCCACTGTGAGTGTATCGCACCTACGTGTAGGGTACGCTTCAACCCATCTGGAAAATACGCATACAATCACCAACACATACCGAAGGCGATTGACTCTTGGCATTTCAATGAAATCTAGTTGCATTCTATTGAAAGGCCCCCCCGACCTCCCAATGTGACTCAGTGTGACTGGTGTTCGTTTGCCTACGTTCAGTTGTTGGCAGGTAACACATCGCTTACATACTGATTCTGCTGCTATTCTGAATTTCGGGCAATACCAAGTCTGCCTAAAAACTCTCATCATAGCATCCCTTCCTAGATGTACTGGACCATGTATTTCTCTCGCCATGGGATTAGCTAATTCTTCAGGTAACACAGCTCTCCCATCTGCTGAAACCCAAAAATCCATTTCACTTCGCACACAGCCTGCTATTTCCCATGCCTTTTTCTCTGTTTCAGGTGCGTTCTCCTGCATTATCCTTAAATCCTCCCAAGTGTCTACAGTTTCTAACATCATACTTAATTCAGTCTTTTCTTCTGCACCTTCTATTTCCACCTTTGAGAAAGAATAACTTTGTTCCGCACAATAGCGTGCGACTTCATCAGCATATCTATTACCTTGTGACACAAAATCTGTATTCTTAGTATGAGCTACACACTTCACTACTGCAATGTCAACAGGACCTTGTAATGCTTCTATCAGCAATCGCACAAATTCTCCATTTCGAATGGGCGAACCAGAGGAGGTCATGTAACCCCTCTGAGACCACAACTGCCCGAAATCATGAACCACACCGAAACCATATTGGCTGTCCGTGTAGATGGTGACTCTCTTTCCATTTCCTGCTATGCAGGCACGAGTTAGGGCAATAATCTCTGCTACCTGTGCGGAATGTACTCCTTCCAGGCAAGCGGCTTCCACAACTCCAGTAATGGTACAAACAGCATAAGCTGCTCTCAACCGACCAGTATCGTCTCTTAAACATGAGCCATCAACAAAATAAATTTCATCGGGGTCAGACAATGGCTCATCCACAATATCTGGTCGGGGTTTCGTGCATAGTTCAGTCACATCAAGGCAATCGTGGTCTTCACATCCTTCGCCTTCTATTACAGTAGGTAATGGCATCAAAGTAGCAGGATTCAAGACAGAGCATCTCCTGAGAGTCACGTTTTCTGCGGCAAGTATAACTTGCTCATAACGCGTGAGCCTGCTATTGGTCAGATGCTGCGTCTTCGTCCTGGTCATTAACAATTCAACTGAATGTGGTACATACACCACCACTGGATGTCCCATTACAATACTTTCGCTCCTTTCAATGCTGACACCCGTTGCGGCAACGGATTTGAGACATCCGGGCAACGCTGCGGCTACTGGATCTAATGTAGCCGAAAAATATGCAACTGGTCTACGGGCATTACCGTGGGTCTGTGCCAAGACTGACAAAGCACATCCCTCTCTCTCACAGCAATAGAGTGAAAATGACTTCTCGTAATCGGGCATTCCCAAAGCTGGAGCACGACACAAATCGTCTCTCAGCTGTAAAAACGCCACCAGACATTCTTCATCCCATGGTACCGGATCACTCACCTCCTTGTGCGTCAGTTTCTGTAAGGGCTTTGCTTTCAGTGAAAAGTTAACTATCCACTGTCGGCAGTAACCCACCATTCCTAAGAACATTCTAACTTCTCTCTGTGTTGTAGGCGCATTCATTTTCATTATCGCCTCAATCCTCTCTGGGGACACCTTACGTTTCCCTTTTTCTAACCTGTGCCCTAGATACTGTACTTCTGTCAGACAATACTGTAACTTGCTCGGAGATACCTTATGTCCATTTTCAGCTAAATGATTCAGTAAGGCAATTGAATCTGCTTTACAAGCTTCCTCTGTCTCTGACGCAACAAGTAGGTCATCTATGTACTGTACCAGAACCGAGTTCTGTGGCAGTACTAGATTTTCAAGATTCTTCTTCAACAACTGGTTGAAGATGGATGGACTGTCTGTGAATCCTTGTGGGATTCGACACCATGTTAAAACGCGATCTTCCATTTTAAACGCAAAAAGGTACCTGCTCTCTTCATCCAATGGGATTGAAAAGAAAGCCTGACAAAGATCTATCACTGTGAACCATTCTGCTTGACATGGTATCTGAAACAATATTACTGATGGATTCGGTACCACGGGACAACATGAAACGACTATGTTGTTAATCTTTCGTAAATCCTGAACTATCCTAAACTTCCCACTAGGTTTCTGCAAACCCATAATCGGGGAGTTACAAGGACTGCCCACGATTTCCTTCAGTATTCCCTGCTGTATCATTGACTCGATCACAGGCTTTATTCCCGCAATCGTTTCCTGGGACAATTTGTATTGAGGCGTTCTTGGAAACTCAACATTTGGTTTTACCAGAATTTTTACCGGTTCTACCCCTTTAATCAATCCTATATCTTCTCCTGTGAAATCCCACACCTCTGACGCCACTGCATCTCTTAAGTCTTGTGGAAGATCTTCTACAGTCAGAGTAGGATATAGTTCTACACAGAATTTTGAATTGGCCACCTTAAAGGTAGCATCATCGTCGGTAGTCTGTACCTCCACTCCTTGCGGGGTGCAGTATATGGTGCAATTCAATTTGCATAACAAATCCCTACCTAACAGACATACCGGACTCGAGTCACAAACCACAAACTGATGTTCGTTCATATGATTGCCTATTTTCACAGATACTGGTTCTGTCAATGGACTAGTCATTCTCTTATTTGCGACTCCTACCACCTGAATTGTTTCCCCTGACATCGGCAAGTCTGGAACCACCGCTGATCTCAGAGTCGAACGAGTAGCCCCAGTGTCCACTAAGAACGTAGTGGGACACCCTGCCACTTCTGCCTCAACAAATGGCCCTCTCTGATCCACTTCTAGAACTGCCCCGAGGGTACAGTCTTCTTCACTGCTCACCCGTTGTCCTGTCAATGGATCAATGTAATAACATTTTTCTTCCTCGATAAACAGAGGCATTTGTTTAAAGACCTTTCCTCCAGCTGTTATCTTCGGTGGCTGTGGGAATTGGGCCCGTGGAGCCGAAGTCCCCCCTTTGGCCACCTTACTGCTTGGGACTGTCACTTTTTGCACTGGGTCTTCTTGGACCTGCTCTTCTACTTCTAGCTCTCCATTTTCAGGGTTAAAGGGACACTCGCGTCGCCAATGCCCCACCTGATGACACAGATGACACTTTGTCGTTTTCTTTAAAGTGGCAAAGTCTATCCTAGGTCTCTGCCCTTCTTCATTATCTTTATTCTGACCATTTGGTTTTCGTCCCATCCCCTGCTTCTGCTGGCCACCCTTCCCAGCGGACTGCATTTGCACCACCATCAATTTCTCCTTTAGATTCTTGGCTTTAGAATCTATCTCGTCACTGCAGTACCTCGCATAGCGTAAAATCTCATCTAGTGGTTTGTTCTGCCAACAGATTAAATGTTGCTGTATCATCAAACAAATATCAGGTCTCAACCCCAAGACAAACTTTGACACGAACTGCCCTATATCTTTGGGATCCATTACATCTAGTCCACTGTATTGCTTGAATGTTTTCAGCAATCTTTCATAATACTCGTGAACTGTCTCCTTGGGTTCCTGCCTTGTTCGGTCTATTTTTACCCAATCTATATCCTGTGGTGGTACCTTATCTTTCAGCCATGCTATTACCCTTTCATACTTTCGCATGACAATCTCAGATGGTCCATTTGTTCGAGCATCCCTCAATGGTTCAGCATTTGGCCATTCGACACTAGTCTTACAAGGGGTCCACAGATCTGATGGGACCACGATGTCAAACAACGTGTTCAAATCTATCCACAGTACTTTCGAGATTTTAACGAACCTCTCTACCTGCTTATACCATTCGACTGGATTGTCCCGCAACTTCGGAAATGAGTTGGTAAATGCGGCTAAGTCTCCTCTACTCCAGGGCACATGTACATAATTTCCATTTGATATTTCTCGCAAAGGGAATGCCTCCATCTGCATTACCCTTCCCTCAGGGGTCATCACATTTGTACTTCGCCTAACTGTGCCCTTTTTCGACCACCTTTCCTCCCATTTATCCAGTTCTCTCCACACTCTTATCCCTGTTACCAACTCTCTTATGTGTGTTTTTAATCCAGTAGTTCTCTTCTCATCTAGATCTTGGTCTGCGTACTGTAATCTGTGGTTGCTCTGCAATGCCCTTGTCCTAGACAAATCCACGGCATACTTGTCTGCCAAATCAGTCAGTTTTTCATGAAACGCTCTAGCTTTCCTAGTAATATCCTTTGCCATGAACAATAACTCATCCTGTTCGTACAATTCTATCCTTTCCAAAGGCAAGGTTCCATCTATTATCTCATCAACATCTGATTTTAAACTGGTAACATCAAGCCTTTTTGCCTTTATTTCAGCTTTCAAGACACTCAATTTAGCTCCTCCATCCGCATCTCTCCCATCCCAGCTCCGAGATCTACGTTTAGGTATGGGTGAATTATAAGGAGTCCTCCCCTGTTCCCATCTCTCTAGATCCCATGCTTTTCCGTCTTCTCGGGGTGGGTGGTGAAACACTCCTTCATGCCTCATAGCCCTTCTCTCCCCCTCCGGGCTAGTTTCACGAGATGCAGGGTAAGATGTTCCCTTACTCCCTCTTTCTTCCCTACTTCCCTGTGATTCCTGATTATTCGAGGCGTGGCGGGACCTATCGCTGTTCTCCTTTCTCCAATGTTGAACGTCTTCCCCAAGTGTATGATGAAGGCACCTAAACCTATTCTGAAAAGCCCGTACCGCCTCATCTCCTCCGTTCCCCCAGAGACGGGACATTTCCTCACATTCTACAATCCTAGTATTTTGTTCCGGCTGTTCTCTCTGATTTGTAGGACATGCATCCCCTCTATTCTCTTGACTTTGGCCTTCCCGGCTCTGACTACTCTCGCTGGCCCCACAATGAGATACTGTCCCGTTTCCCCTGCTTTCCCACTCTGGTTCCGTTCTTGTCCTGTTACTCGGAGATACTATGGACCCGTCCCATTCCCTCAAATCAGCTCTTAACTCTGAAAAAGATCTTGGCCGCGGTCCCCTTAGATCCATTGGTCCTCTCGGACCTCCCTGTTCTGAATTGGGACCGACAGTTGTGTCTAATGGGGTGTTCCACGTTACCGAACCTGGTAATTGTTTCCATGCATTCGTCACATTATTCCTCCTTTCCATCTCAATCCTTTCCCTATCCAATTGCCTTTGTTGTTCCCCTCTATCTCTCTCAGAATTATAGATCGAAACTATGGGTCCTATGGTAACAGGCACTTGAAGAGCGTCTGGCAATCCCACAGACTCAACCCTTTCTGTGGTTGGCGTTTTCTGCACCACAAACCTTCCCACTACACTCTGTACAGTGTTGTTTGGAGGTGTTTCTCCGCCTTTGTTAGGTGTCCATTCCGATATAGGGAGTGGTGTATATCCCTCTATCTCATTCCCATCCTCCCTTGCGAGCCCTCTATCTTCTATCAACTCCACTCTCGGAGGTGGTCTATCCATTAACAATCTGTTTATCAGATTGTCCTCCGACTCGCTTTCCTCGTCTTCTTCCATGAGGTTTCCTCCTCCTGACACCTCCCTCATCGGATACATTTTCTCCACCTCAATAGTCTGGACCCTCCAACGCTTTTCCTCCTCATCCCATTTGGAATCTCGCACTGCCCTTACCGATCGCGTCAGCCTTTGTTGACGCCTGTTCAAATTTCGGTCGTGTGCAGCCTTAATCCATGCATTAAGTGCCTCAAACTGTGTTGGTCTAGGTGAGGGTTTCAATGAGGACATGGTTGCTTTTAGCCGATGTAACACCTCTAATTTAAACGTCCCGTACTTCGGGAACTGCATTTCCTCATTCCCTTCCGTAAGCTTATTCCAAGCCCCAATCCACAATATCGTATGCAGCCCAACATTCGTTGCCATATAATGAGCTGGCGTACCCTCTGGGGGAGCCTCTTCCCCGTAATAATGTTCACTTCGTTTACGTTTAAAAATCCCTTTCAAACACTTAAAACACTTCATGATTTCTCTTTTCTCCGCGTTTGTTTACTTCCTGATGATATTCCACCAATCTCAGCGCCGTTCTCACTAACAGGCCTATCCGTACGCGGCTTTCCTCCGACGTCACTCTAGCCGCCCAACCAGAGCGCGGCTCTAGCTAACGTCACACTAACCGCTCAATCACAGCGCGGCTCTAGCCGACGTCACCCGTCCCCCTTCGCAGCAGTTCCCCTCCTTTCTCAGCTCGTCTCCTCGGTCATGCACACATCCCATTCATACTCTGAAAAATGATTACTTCCGTCCAAGCGATCACCTTTCTTTGACTGTACGCCCACAGTCTTTCTGTAGTTGTCACCTTAACTTGGCGAAATGTCTTTCCGTTTACTTCCAGACAATCGCCTTCTCCGATAGGTTACTCACACGCAGTAACTTTCGACCAGCGTCCGTTACTCATACACTCACTCTTACACTCCCCCTATCTTGGATCCACGGCGGTCAATGGTACCTCGTGACCTCCGTACTATGGTCGACAACTACCCTGGATGTTCGATACACCCAAAACCACTTAAGCTCTGGCCTGAACTTAAGATTTCACCAGTTCACCCGTTTACCAGGTTACCAGTTTACCAGGTTGCGCGCGCTGACAACCTTCTCTCATTCACACTACAGGCATTCAACTCCGCAAGACATTACAATACAAATACAACACAAAACACCGCAATCTGTTCACGCATGACCCTTTTTATACTCACTCTCCGATACTGCTGCTTTTCTCGCACCGTCTGCACCTTTCGGCACACGATTCTTCCGCTGCTCGTCTCTCGACGTCTCGGGCCTTGGGGTAAACTAACCTCTCTAGATTACCTTCCTCAAGAAGATAACCATCCTCTGCTACCAACTGCTAACGCGGGATTACTGGTTACTAATTATCTTACCAAATCCCATTTCCTGTCGACTGAATCGTTGGTACCTGTCTTGAGTAAAAGGTAATCTCGCAGTAAACAATCAATTTAAGAACTTACACCACTCTAAATGACCACTGACCAAAATTTAGTTTTAAAGATTTAATATAAAGTCAAAGATAACTGAAGATACAAACTTCTCAAAATGAGGTTCAACAGGTAAATTGGTATCACTATGAACATGAACTTTTTGAATAATCTAAGTCTGAAGAACAAAATAATGAGTACAACTTCTAATAACATGAGCGTTGCCAAAATGAATACAAGTTGCAACCTCAAAGTCATTACAGAAAGAAAAATTAAGGTTAGTCTGTCCCTACACTACACTAAATGACATCCCTACTTAACAAGATCTTTACCCTCTAGGTGTCAGCCGTGGTGACTTCCTAAGAAGATCACGCACTTCTCTTTGTCTCTTCTCTGATAATGGGTCTCTCCTGATCAGCCTATCTGCCTACCCATCCGCTTCCTTAGGCTCCCAAAATCATCTGCTCTGTTCTCCTCCCGGGTCTCTTTCCCTAATACCAAATCACACTTCCAATAGAAACGCCCCTTGGGACGCCTCTCACGTGGTACATCTTTGCGCGGTAAACTCCATGATGGTACTCTTGAAGACCCTCGTTATAGTTGACCTTGGTTCCCAGGCTCCTTCTTCCGTGCGCTGATACCCCCTGAAATTCCTGGAAACTCCTACAGGTCTGCGCAAGGCGCCACTGAACAAAGTCCCTTTCATTCGAGCTGATTAGGACCCTCGCACCTGCATACAGCTCGTCCTGCAGTGGGCCTCAAATTCCAGACTTCACCATATCTTAGGCCATAAAACACTCTCAGAGCTCCATACTGGACACCTCACGACCTCTCCTCTAACGAGCACATGACGATTTAAACTACATGACATTATCTGTTCTGGCCTACTTGATTTACATGCAGCAGGTTCCTGCACTCTTAAAACGTTAACTTGATTTAAACAGCAAACATTCTTAACTAGCATACGTTTCTAAAATAACACATCTATAAAGCATATACTTTTAACCCTAAGTTCAATAGTACATTTGGAAAGAACCATGTCAACTTTATCTCACATTAGTTTAGCAGCACGTTCAGGTTTGCTGTGAATTGCCCTAAGGCCTACACAAAATACTGGAATCCAAAATTACATTTAATTCGGACATGACTCTTTTAACATGAGAGAACCATGAGGTTTTCACATATACTCCAACATTTCTACATTTATTCTCACACCGTTATAATTATGGTTACTCTACTTAACATTCTATACATTTCGCTATTGAATATAAAACACTCGTGTGCAAAACATGTTTAAACTAACTACGTGCTTGTAAATATGGCGTACTTATACATTTTTTTCAAACTTGTGCTCTCTCAGCGTCAATCCATTCACTAGTTTCTGAGAAATCAAGGCTTACAATATATGTATAGATCAGGCTGTAAATCCACTGGATCCACAAGCTCAAGGGAGCGTTGTGATTGGGTGGCCGCAACCGGAAGGAAAAGTTGTGGCTGCCTTCTATGGTTCAGGGACTGGGTGGGTGAAGGGCCTAGACACAGCCCAGGACCTGTACCCAATCCCATGCACAGTGGGGGACAGGCTCTCAAATGGGGCTGGGCACAGGGCCTGCACCCATGCCCATCCAACCCCACACCAGACACTGTGGGGGAGGTTGGGTGCACGCAGGTGGTTGGGTGCCCATATTCTCCACTCCTTCCACTCAAGGTCATCCTTTACACCAGAGAGCACATCAGCACGCAAAATGATATTGTCCTGGAGCACTGTAGGTTTTTTATATGCAGGGAGATGAGACCTTGTTGCCTTTCCAAGAACTGCAGACCCACTATGGGCAGCATGCAAGCTCATTCTAGTTATACGACACCACCAAACCCACACTACCCCAGCACTGAAATATCATAGATGTCAAACCGGACAATAACCCACTCCTCCATACTTTGCACAATATTGGGCATGGCTGATACCTTATAGCATGGCTTTACACGACCTTAAAATGCAACCCTCCCACAGTATAAGTGCTGCTAAGAGATAAATTGAAGGTGTCACTGGGACAGGTGTTTAATGATTCTGAATGGTTTTGAGCCCTCAAAAAATCCCTGCAAAATCCTGTAGAATTCCCGATTCCAGTGCATACAAATTCATATTCTATATAGAGGCTCTCTAACCACAACCCTCCACCCCACCCCAACCCCGCCTCCCAGGTTGTTTTTGATCTGTCTTACAGCAATGGGCACTTGCCTGTGTTGTTATGTGCCTCAAGCTGTCTTTTTGCATATGGTCTACCCTACATGTCACTGCAAATTGTTCTGGCTGGCAGTATTCCACAATATGGCACTGGCCATTGAGCGTGCAAAACTTGCAGATGCCCCAAACTGTTTCCTGGGGTTGATTCCTAGACCTAAACAAAAGAAGACCACAACAAGATTTTTGGACTTGTCCCTTCTATAGGCTATAAGAGCTATAACAATGAACTGGAAATCTCCATCATCACCACTAATTTTGCATTGAAGACAAGAGGTTATGCAATTGTAGGAGGCGGAAAGCATGGTTCTCTGTAGAGAGAAAAGAGTGCTGCGCATGTACCTCCTAGTGTTGTACTGGGATACAATCTTGCATGGCTACATGGAACACACCAAAAATTATGCTAAACGCCCTTGAAGTAGTCGACCTGCTGTTTACACTCCTGAAATGTACCCATGTGGTTCCTTTTTACTTCACTCTGTGCAATTGCAAAGTCTTTCTTTTTAACCTCTACAATATTCCCTCTTAGTGCCCTTCAAAGCGGCCCCATGCAATGGCATGGAAGACCTGACTACCAACAATTCAGACTTGATTTGTGGCTTGGTTTGCATGATCTCAATTCTTCTGGTGTGGGACAGAGGGGGATTAGGCAAGTTACATTGTTTGTTAACAAGTTCTCCAGGGCTGCCCTGTTGGCGAGCCTGAATTGACAGAGAATATTCCATAAATTCCTCTTGCTTTGGAATATAAACCGAGACACAGGGTGCAACATTTATGCTCAGATATGATCAGGGCCATAAAATTATGTGATTGTGCGGCTGCAGCGTTTTTGGAAGAATTATAAATTTGATGCTTTGCCACATAATCCACCATCTGCTGCATAATCTGCAGATGTTAACAAAAAATAGTGTCAAGCTCAAATGGTTCAAAAGTTACTAAAAGCGCAGTAACACGTGTTGCCGCACAGTGGTAGGCCCTTTCCAAAGCTTGATGTGATGACTTACTGTATGATCTGCAGGGAGCAAACTACTTGAATGATATTTTTGTGTAAGTGTTGAAGGGGAGTCGCTTCGAACACCTATAATCACATTGCCTTCTGTGACAGTAGTTTGTGCTGGGCAGGGAACTCTCTCTGTCACCCCGTGATACCTGCACAACATGCTTTACTGTATCCCTGCTTCCTAAGGATCTGTCTCTGTCCTCCCCATTGTCTGACTCTCGCCTAATTGACCAGGGTTACTGTAAGGTTTGCTGAGAAGAGACCGCCTCTGACACCCCAGTATTCAGGTTTATCTCAAAGACCGAGCACCTGGAGATCTTACCTCTTCTGTTCCATAATTAATGAACAAAGTAAACGATAAAACAGGAGGCCTGTCTTCCTCATTCATGATGAAACAGCTAACTCGGTCCTTCCAATAGCTGGAGACAAACACAGTATTTATTCTTTATCTGAGAACTTTCTATTTACTAGTTGTCACAGTGACCCCGCAAATACTTTTGATCTGGCCCCAAAAAGCCCTCTCACAGGCTTGCTTATATAAAGTGTGTTACTATAAGCACTTCGTCATAGCGAGATACCCCTAACTACATACTCTCGGGCAAGCCAGCACCTCACAAACCTACGGTGAAGAGTTGCAAGACAAGCTGAAAAGAGGTGCTGGCGAGAGCTGGAAGAAGATACATGGGATTCGTTTTCTGCAAAAAGGAAATAGTCAAAGAAAAAAAATGTTTCAATGTGTATTGGGGTAACAGCTTCAGCCTTCTAAAAAAGAACAAAGATAGCCATCACATATGATATAGGATTGCAGTAGGACTGATTATATTTCCATGTCAATATTAATAAGGTCTTGTTTATTGTGCTATTGAAGGGCGTCACAAGGATGTATGAAAATGCAAACACAAAATATTAAGATACAGGGCAAGATGTATCAAGGCTTTTATCGGTCGCAAACTCTGATTCGCAGAATTGGCCTGTTTGCTAACGGTAAAAAGTATTTGGGGATGTATCATCCCAAAAGGCATTCGCAAAAAAGGTACTCGCAATTTTCATGATTACCTACTTTGCGAATGCAGTTAGGGAATCACAATTTGCGATTCCCTAAATACAATGCAAGAAGCATTATCATAATGCGACTTTGCATTAAGGAATCGCAAATTACCGGTGGTAATTTGAAAATCCTTAGAAAAATGCACAAAATTGCATTTTTCCAAGTGCCATGTGGTGCACACATATGCCCTTAGGGCATGTGTGTGCACCACATATGCACACATGAAATTTTTGGGAGTGCATTAGGGTGGCCTTTTAGCCCCCTATCACCCTTGAAATTGCATTTGCAATTTGTGATTACCAATTTGGTAATCGCAAATTGCGAATGCCTGCCCATTCATTTCTATGGACCTCTAGGCCCATAGGAATGAATGGGAAGGCATTCCTTAATAGCGAATCACAATTTGCGATTCGCTATTGAGGAATATGTAGGAATCGCTATTTCTTTTGCGAAACCTACATACATTGCATTTGCAATTCTATAATAGTGAATATGTAAAATTCGCTATTATAGAATCGCAAAATGCAATGTTGCTACATCAGACCCACAGTGAGGTGAGGGGTACATTCCAGGTGTGAGAGTCAGCCTGCCACCATACGAGTCAGAAGCCAAGAACCTCAAATGCAGAGTCTCCCAAGGATCTTCTTTAAGGTTAACCCTATTCAACATGTACATGACCCCACTGACAGACTTCATCATTTCACACGGCATCAACATTCTATCATATGCAGAAAAAACTCAACTGATACTCTTCCTGTTGGACAAGAATCGTGCAACCAAAAACAAATTTGCCAGATGCATGTCCGCTGTGACAACTTGAATGAGATTCAACTGCCTAAAGCTCAACATGGAGAAGGACAGAGTAGGGATCTTCGCTAAGAAGACCTCAGCATGGAACTCCACCTGGTGGGCAAGAGACCTCAGCCTCACACCAGTCCTCACAACAGAAACCTAGGAATCATCCTTGAAGACAAACTTAACATGCCAGCCCAGATAAATGCACTGATAAAGGCTTTCATATCATGAGGGTGCTACAAAATATCTTCAAGTGGCTCCCGGAAAACACCAAGGAAACAGTACCACGGGCTCCGATTCCCAGCAGACCTGACTATGGCAACAAACTACGCAGGGAGCCCCAAAAAACTCATGAATAGGATCTAAACAATCCAGAGCACAGCCGTAAGACTCATCCTCAACCTACCTCACTACACACTCATGTCCCCTCACCTCAAAGCACCACACTAACTACCAATACACTAGAGCACTCAATTCAACCTGGTCACACACACATACAAAGCATTGCACAGCATAGGCCCGCCTACCTCAATAGCCGCATACACTTCCACAAGCCCACCAGACGCCACCAATATGCAGAACTCTCACTAGCAGAGGTACCCTGCATACTCAAGAACAGAACTGACAGGCAGACTTTCTTTCACATCGCTTCTAAAGTCTGGAATGACCTGCCACAGTACATCACTTCTCAAATTCTACGGGAAGCTACAGACCTGGCTCTTTAAGTAACCACCCCGTGGAGGGACACAGATCACCTATCTGCAAGCACCTGAATACCATCCTGGGGTATTAGTGTGCTATAAAAATAGGCATAACAGACATAGGAGTATAAGTAGGAGCCTACATTGTGTGCAGGACTCTGACATTATCACCCAAAGTGTGGATGGCAGAGTAGAGATAGGGACAGGCTAGAGAAGGGTGGTTGGAAATGAGGAACATTGAAAAATACAACTCTTTTTGTGTATTTTTGGATCTGGCAATATTTAATTGACAATGCAAAAGTGCATGATGAGAGCTTCATTGGTGGAGGAAATACAGTTTTGAGCGAATGCCTCTAAAAATCAATAGGGATTTAGAGTGTGGCCAATAAAGTAGTCTGCTCCAAGATTCGAGATCCGTACCAGGTGAGTCAAGCGTCCATCTAGAGCACAGTTCTTCAAACTGTGGGGCGCGCCCCCCTGGGGGGGCGTGGATGGTTCCCCAGGGGGCGCATAGGCCTTTCCAAGCACAAGTAAATGAAGACGCCTGGAAGTGCAGCGATGTTTATTTGCTGCATTTCCAGGCTGTTTTCATTTACTATGAAGCCCTCAGAGTGCCGTGGGGCCAGAGGTCAGTGGGTGTGCTGCTGGGGGCCTGGCTGGACAGTGTCGGGATTCTTATTAAGACTCCAGCGAGTTTTTTACAGGTCTTTAACCCCTTAGCTGCGGCGGCTATTCCGCCGCAGCGCTAAGGGGGAGGCGGGGCCGCGCGGCGCTCCTGTACTCATGACGGAACTGCTCCGTCACGGCCCTCGGGTGAGCTGTGCTTGTGACGGAACGGTTCCGTCACGGCCCCGCCCGCTCTTTAGAATGTCAGCGCAGGCACGGAATTCACGCCGCGCAGGCGCAGTGAGCGGGCCGTATCGGAACCGTTCCGTCACCAGCACAGCCCACCCGAGGCTCGTGACGGAACGGTTCTGTCCCGAGCACGCAAAGGGTTAAAGACCATTTGCATACCTTTAGAAACTGGTTACCGAGGCTTAGATTTTTCTTTTCTTTTTCCAGTACCCCCTGGGCCCGGACTCTGCCTATTCCTTACATTTATATTTTAAATTTACTGCTGTAGTGTGAAAATGCCTTTCATGAAAAGGAAAACAAAAAAAGGTTGCAAATAGAAGAAATGCTAGTGGTGTTTGTCTAAAGAGCCTGCAAAGACCTTGCTTTGACACTAAATAGGGTCTTAAATAAAAAAGTATGTATTCATTTGTAATGTGACTTTCTGTCTGTTCCTTTTATTTTCAGTCATGAATCATTCAGGCAGCCCCAGAACACATTTAAAAGTGCTTTATATTTCCTTTTCGAAGTACGCGCAAATAAGTGCTGAAAATAGGGATTTAGGTGTTTATTTTTGTACCTTCTGCAACATCAAAATAATGAGCTGGCAACCCTAATCATAAGACTGGAAGTTTGTTGCAGGATCAGCACATTATATATTTCCTTCACCCTCGATTCCCCGATTAATTCCATAATACCAATAGTTTAACTTATATCTGAAACCCTATGCCCCGTTAATAACATGCTGATTAACTTCAAGTGTCTGGTAATTCACCCTGCATTCAGACAACTTGGTCCTCATTCTCACCCTTCACTTTCACGCTCACCCAGCACTCACAGCGATCATAATGCACTCACACTTATCACCATGCACTCACACCATTCACCCGCTCACCCTTCACTCACAGTGATCTCTCTGCACTCACAATGCACTTGCACTGAATCACCCTATACCTTACCTTGCAGTCACATGAGCACACTCATGTGATCTGCTTCAAGTGACTGGGAATGCACCCTGCATTCAGACAACTCACTCCTCATTCTCACCCTTCACTTTCACGCTCACCCTGCACTCACAGCGCATAATTATGGTTTTCCCACATTTGCCACATAATCCATCATCTGCTACGTAATTTGCAGATTAAAAAATGCAGCAACCATTACCTCACAGTGGAAGGCCCTTTCTAAAGGTTGCTTTCTGTAGCTTAATGCTATATGTGGGTGTTTATGTGGCACTTATGAGGGGCAATAAAGGCCAGGAAAATGTTAACAAGTGTAAAAATAGCAAAATAGTGCAGTAATGCAATCACAAAATATGCCGCATAATTCGCCTTTGCCTGCTGCAGAATTTAGTCAACCATCCTGCATAATTTGGCCTTCTCTTGCCGTATAATTCCAATGGCCCTGTTTATAGTGCTATGAGGTCCCATCCGGATGTATGACGTTACAACGCAGGCTATTACAACGCCTGCCTTTACAACGCGGTTTTTACATCGCAATCCATTACAACGCATAGTGCTTGTGGGTGTTGGATAGTAAATAGTTTAATTTACTATTCCAACTCTAGTCCCCATGGACACTAGGGAAGGTTATTGGATAGTAAATTAACCTATTCCCTATCCTAGAGCGCCCCCCAGCGCAATGCGTTGTAATGGTTTGCGTTGTAATGACCGCGTTGTAATGGTAGTGCGTTGTAATGACCGCGTTGTAATGGTAGTGCGTTGTAAAAGTTTCATTGTAAAGGTTGTTTACCGTCCCATCCTGTGGCAGAAAGCACTGCGAAGATGTAAGTCATTATTTTTAAACAGTATTTACACACTCTAAACTAGGCTGCTGCAAAATGATGCAGTGATTGAGATAAAACAAGTTCTTTCAAAATATACTTTTTAGTAATAAGTAATCAAACTGTATCTAATGCAGACATTTTTGTTAGTGTCTCCACTATTCCAGATCCCAGCTGATAACTCCTTTATATTACATCTTAAAAAGAATAGATCTTTGCCACCATAAAGCTTTAAGCAGATCCACTGGAATTATTCAGCAGAAGAGGACAAAATTATGCGGCAGGTTTGACTTAATTATGCAGCAGGAAAAGGTCAATTATGCGGCACAATGCGCCACACTTTGTGGTTAGCATTACTTCATTATTTTGTCATTTTAACACACTGTAACGCTGTCAGGGAAAATATTTCACCTCATTAGTACCAGTTTAACACCCAAATACAGCAGTAAGCAACTACAAGATTATCAGTCAATCTTTGCAAAGGGCCTTCCACTGCTCCAGAACACTTTGTCACGCTTTAAGTAACTTTTGTTCCGTTTGAGCTAAATTCAAGTTTTTTGTTGTTGAAATCTGCAGATTATGTAGCAAATGCAGTAAACTGATAGTGATGTGGAAAATGCTGCTGCTACAAAAAAGCGAGTTGTCGATGGAAATTAAGAATTAAGGCAATGACTATGATGAGAATCCCTTCAACGGGCAAGGCCCTCTAAACAACAACATTGCGATCCACTGGGAAAAGACTATATGGCACAGTGGAAGAGGTCAAATAACAGTGGTATCCGCCCTCCTCTATCTTCTTATCTCGCCCTTTTTAACGAGTAATGGAAATCAAATATGTGGACAATACAATAGTATTTTAATTACATATGAACAGATATTTTAAACAAGTTTTAATGTATGCAACGGTTTTAATTAATCATGCATAATAAAATTCATTCATTTGTTCATAATTCGAGTGGCCCTGGATTTAAGTGACTCAATCAATTAATGGCTGGTAAGAAGGCTGGTTTCTTTTTTAACTTTCTGTACTTCCACCACACACTTCGATTTCAGGCACAGGCATCTCAAAGTCAGTATTAACCATTCAGGGGAAGTTTGTTTGTGAAAGATGAGTCCATGGGGTGGCAGGTAGAAGGCCAACAGGGTTGCATTCAGATGCAGAGCCCTAATCCTCTCGATCCTTGGGGCCGCACAGAAATGGTCTAGGAGACAGAGGAAAGGAGCGAGATTCATAGATATTGTCAAAGAGAAGGCCCAGAAAAGGGAGCACTGTATGCGGACTCATTTTTATGTTTACAAATGACCAGGGACCGCTTCTTCAGAGAGATACCTCAAAGAAGAGGACAATATATGTGTTTTTGTTTTTTAAAAGGGACATTCATTAGTGAAGCTGGTACTGCTGCCAAGCGTGTAAGTGGCCACCACTGCTGGTTATCATAAAGGAACAGATGCAACAGGACTGAGGACCAGAAATTTGGGGCCCCACTGCATCACAATTATGACAGTCTACCTTTAAAAAAAGGGGCATCAGAGCTTATTGTCCTTTCAAGCATTAGGACAGAGGTAAGGATCCTTCATGGTGGGGAAGAAGTAAGAGACAGAGGAGATAGCCTGCTACTCAGGACTGCAGTTATCATTACTGCAGCAGGTATAGTTGCATTGGGGTCAAAGAGTGTGAGAGGCTCACAACACCCCAATGATGGGGATCAGTTTGTTTGGGATATCTGTTTTTGTCTGATGCATTTGCTGTTTTAGAAGTCTCATATCTAGTGCGGTTCATAAGCTATAAAAAAAAGTATTCCTGAAATCATCTCATAAGCCCCGCTCCCTGCATGCAGCCATGTCCCTCCCGCTCCCCCAATCCTTGCCATAAAGTTTTGGAGGGGGGCCTGACCTGAAAACATTTTGCTTAGGGGGGGCTCAGAGTAAAGAAGTTTGAAGACCTCTGATCTAGAGCATTAATGAAAAAAACGCCCAAGGAAATGACTTGGATAATGTAATAGACAAACAATGAATTTCACCAGGATAGGAAAAATTAGTACAGAAGGTGACTCATATTTTCAGGATTAACAACAAACACGGCAGTGGCACACAGCAGCTTAACGCAAAATGATGCCCCACCAGAGGCGCAACTAGAGCCAAATTTCAGGAGGGGCTAATTAAAATTTCAGGGGGGGGCTAATTCTTCCAGCAATTGGCAGAGTGTAGATGCAGGGGCTCTAAGAAGGGGTGACAACATCAACAAAGCCTCGTCCTGTTTAGTACTCAGGTGCGACTGCAATAAGACAGACACCAGACCAGCCAGCCCACAGCAGCTCAAAAATTGTCTGTGTGTGTGCCACACACAACAGGGGCTGAAGCCCTTTGAGCCCTGTGGGCTTTGCGGCTGCCCGAGGCCACGCAGTGGCCATCAGGAGGGCGGCCCCTTAGACACCGAGGGCTTCCCCCACGCCCCTCTATAGCCTCTCTCCTCCCCCGGGCAGGCGGAGCCCCGAGGGCAGCTAGGAGGAGCTGAGTGGGCACGTCCGGTGCGGCAGGCAGGGCGAGGGGTACTTAAGCACCCCTCGCCATTTTCCCTGCCTCTTTGCCGCACCGGACTTATCGTAGTGTCCTCGCGGGGTGACACACGTTTTGGTCGTCCCGCCCCCCGGCTGCTTCATGTCGGGACACTGTCCGGTCGTCCTGCGCCTGCCTGCCTCGCTGATTGCCTGCGTGTTCGTCGTCGTTGATTAGGACACTAGGTGAGTGTCAAGCTCTCGCCTCCCCCCGGCCCCGTCCCTGGGTTAAGCACAGGTTGCACAGGGGCCTGTGACAGGATGCCACGGGGGGGAGGAAGATGTGGCAATATGGGTGATTTGTGCGGGCAGGCTGGTCCTCGTCGGGTTACGGCGTGGCCGGGGATTGCGAACGGGGGGCTGGGGGGGACGAAGAAGGGCACATCTCCAATACTTGTGTGGCCCCCCACGGCTGGGGGGAAGGGAGAATCCCGATTCGGGACTGCTGGCCCTTGTCCCCCCGGAACGTGTTCAGCATCACCGCGCGTCATGGTCGGGCTGATCCCCGCACCTCCCCCCCCAAAAATGATCTGCACAAAACGCACCGGGCCTCCCTGCATTGCGGCGAGCACGCTTAGAACGATGGGCTCACCCGCGTGGCGGGATCTCGCCTCAGGACGGGGATAACTTTTCGGCCCTCAGGGGCACTGCGGCCCTCACACGGCACCACGTGGGCGGGGGAACGAGGAGGCGGGATGGGCTCCCAGCCTCTGTCACCAAATCGCCCATCCCTTCTTCCTGGTAGTGCCACAGGCTAGCGAACGCGGGGGCAGGGTGGGCTCCCATCCTCCTTGAGCTATATCGGGGCTCCAGCGTTCAGGGGAGCCCCACAGACACGACCGCATAGTACTTACACTGCCCGCATGTATCGGCCCTCGCCTGCCATGTCTTTAAGGTCGCAGCATGCATAGGCAGGTGGGGGTGCGGGTAGGGGGCCTTTAAAGCGTACGGTTGCACGGAAGCTACCGGCAGCGTGGCCTAGCGGTTAGGGCGGCCGTCTGCGGAGCTGGGGATCCGGGTCCGAGTCTCGGTAGGGAGGCTCCACATTGCTTGATTTATTTCCCAGTGCGGAATAGAATTGAATGCAGCCGTCTTTGACATAACGGGTGCTCATTTAAAGTGCTTTGATGCATTCGGCAGTCTCAACCCCACATGAAAGGTGACCTCTGTGGGCCCAGGGAACACTGTCTGCCCCTTTCCTCCCCTCCTTGGCCCTGTCTAGAAGCATCTGTGGCAACAAACAACAATGTATAGAAGTCCTTCTGGGTAAAAGCAGGGTAGACTGGTTTGGGTTTTATAAGGAAGGCCCCGGATGAAGAATTGGGGCGCTGATTACTGTAGCGCCCTGATCCTTTACAAGCAGCAGCAACTGGGGAGTAAGAAGTTTAGGGCAACGGTCTCCCCCCCCCCCGCCAAGTCTCACGAGCAGCCGTGGGGGTGTGGTGTCTTGTGGCGTTCAACAGGCCCCCGCGGAGTTAGCGGGTACTAGCGGGGCACGTTGGGCGATTTGTATCTCTGGCCCATCCTCTGCCCTCCGAAGTGGGGAAACCGGTTTGAGTCTCTAATACGACGCCTAATCCCCATGCCTTTAAAACGAATGTGCCTCCATATAACGTGGTGAATGATAAGGGTTCTTAATTCGTTTGGTAGAGAGGTTAGTCTCAGGAAGGAAAAGAGATCTCAGATGTCACCCTCACTATTGGAAGAGAGTGTTGGCCTAACGGCTAGGGCGCTCGACTTACGAACTGGGGATGTGGGTTCGAGCCTCGGTGTCGACGCTAAACATCCTGTGAGTCTGAGCAACTCACTTATAGCCTCTTTTCCTTCCGCTTCCCCCTTTGCGGTACAGAATAGCATGTGCGATTTTATGGGTTGTCTCTTTAGCCTTTCAGGCACAAATTAGGCTGCGGACCTCTTATCCTGGACAGTACTTGGGGGCCTGGCAGTGCAGTCGTTAGGCCGCGGAGTACGTCCCATCGTTGGCAGCCTTTCTCAGCATGGATGGCCTCTTTTTGGTGAATCAGTGACAAGCAGTCTGCGCAGAGCGAAGAATTTCAGGGAGACAGCGGTAAAAGTTTTTAGTGCTGTACATTGTAATATTACTGACCCAAATTTATAAGTAAGCAAGGTGTTTTATTTTCAGACTGTTATTGTGCATGTAACACAATTTCGGCGCACGTGGGTTATGGCGCCAGTTTGCGGACTTTTTGTTGGCGGGATGTCCAGCGCACGTGGGTTGGGGCGCCCATTTTGTGGCGGGATGTCCAGGGCACGTAGGTTATGGCGCCCGTTTGCGGCCATTTTGTTGCCGGGATGCCCGGCGCAGGTGGGTAATGCGCCCAGCGCGGCCATTCTGCTTCGTTTCCAGCTATTGTGGGGGATAGGTTGGTTGTATTGACAGTGAGGGTTGGTATGCACTCCTTCAGTGACACATTCCGGCTAGCTATAGAACACCTGGCTCAGGGATCAGCTTCCATGAGGTCGCAGTTAAGGCCCGAACTGTTTTATCTTTCAATTCAAGTATAAGTGAAAGCCTCTCCTACATCTTGGTGTCAATGACCTTACATTTGGAGGTGGTGAGAGGCCCGTTGTGCTACGGTGCTCGATACAATGCATGCCATTTGCCTTGCCTCCGGCATTCATTCAGGTGCGTGTATGTGTTTATGCATGCAGTGGGAGTTCCCTGGGGTCAAAGGGCAGGGAACGGAAGAACAGACTTGGCAGGGCAGAGTTTTGAACAGGCAGGGGGACCTCCTTGCAAGATAAGGGGCGCCTTATGTGGGGTCACTGCTTCCGAGGGGGTGCGCGCTCAGAGCCAAAGCTGCGGGCGGCTGATGTGCAGAGGAGTGGTCTGGCTGCGTAGCCTTCCTTCTCAGACATGCCTTTCAGTCCGTGCTCCGTGACTCATTTTCACAATTACCCTAAGGAGTTGCCCTCGTTCCAGTCTGACAAACGAAAGGTGCCTTTTTCATCGGGAAACTAATCGGGGATAACACCTCCTCTCATCTGCGGGTCCCCTTTGGGACATAAATCTACCGCCAATACCGACGGGATAGTATAGTATCGCCTTTTCCGCTTTTATGCTATTTCACGGAGTCGCCTGTTGGCCCTTCTGTCAGTCTGGTGTAGGCGTGGTGCCATATGTGTGTTCGGCCCCCTAAGACATGCACTCTGTGCTAGGGGGCACGGATTGGCCTCGGGCCACGCAACTCTGCAACAACGGGAGCGGAGATAATAGCTTTCGCTCGCGTGACTCTTGCCGGCCTTTGCTTTTGGGGTTGCTGGCTTTCGTGCCGCGTTTCGGCGTTTCCAACTTTGGCCATTTCTCCAGCCACTCCCCTGCTGGTATGAAGTTCACCTGGGAATTACCAATTTTTACCGCAGCTGTCGGCATCGGAACAGGCATTATATACAAGTATATTATATCTAGAACCGGTCCCCGCTTTGGGCTCGATATTAGATGGTATGAACTACGGCTGCCCGTGGCTCTGGAGGGCAGCCTTTTAGTCACTGTGGGGCTTCCTCCGCCCCTCGTCTCTTGCTTCACTGGGGGGCGCTCTGCGGTGGCCCTCTGCAATTTACATGACACTATGTGTTTTGCGTGAGCTTGCATTACAAGAGGTAGCAAGAGATCACAGCCGCGCACGCTAGGCGGAGGTATCTTGGCCCCACTTGAGGCTGGTGTGTCAGGGTCGGATTTCTGTACTACGCGGGATCATTACTTCACGGGGGGTAATATTGACCGCGCGCGGCCTTTGAGCGGCGTTCTGTTCGGTGTGCGTTTTAGTCTGTTGCATTGGCCGAGGAAGAGACTCGATTAATTTTGGCAGTACGAACAGGTACTGTGGAGGAACCGCGTTTCCTTAATGCAGTAACTGCAGGAGGTTATGGGGAATTAATTCTATTCCCGGAATTTTAGTCATGCAGTTCTACCTCTTCCCCAGCTTAGAATGTGCTCTGGGGTACACCTCAGTACAGATTTCGCTAGCAGGTCGCACATTTATGGCCCAGGGGTGACAGACTCCGGTCTTCCAGTGGGGTGGGCAATAGTGCAGAGCTAGCACGCATGAAGATGCCGTACGCGTAACGTTGCGATATTCCATATTAGAAGCCCACTTCCCCAGTACCATAGGTATATAGGGAACCGATGGCAGCTGCCTGTGAATTGGAAGTACCTTGTGAGATACTAAGATGACTATGGCTTGAATTGTTTGATGCTACTCTAGAGGTTGCAAAAGGTACAGTACAAGAAGTAAGGGTTGTGCACACAAGTTACAGAAGCTTTCAGCGTTCAGGTAGAGATACTTTCTGGTATGCTTGGAAGGCAGTCAAACTCATGTACATATGTTTCCATGGGCTATAGTGGTACGTGGGCAAGTACTGGAAACAAAAATAAAAAAAAAATAAAAAAAAAAGTTCAGAAAGAGCACTATCTAGGTTACAAAAGATAAGTGTCTGGTGCAGGTTACATAAGAGTACCAAACGCGCGTAGAAGGCTAGTACTGCGCTATAGGGCAGACTCCTAAGCACTTGAAAATCTGGTAAGACACTTCCGTAGGGGTATATCGCTAGCGTTATGTATGGTCCCCCCTTTTAATAGAGGGCATAATTACTGCGCTATAGGGCAGAATCCGAAGCACTTGAACATCTGGTAAGACACTGCCTTAGGGGTATATCGCTAGCTTTATGTATGGTCCCCCCCTTTTAATAGAGGGCATAATTGTATTTGGTCGAGGTAATTTTAAGGCCTAGGATGAGGTGTCCTGTGAGGAAGGGTAGAGGGAACGAGGAAGTGGTAAACATTTATCCTCACTCCCATGTGCCCGGCCATCAGTGACTGCGCATTTCATTAGGGCAAGTATACACGTCTTCCTCCATTCCCTATGCAAGGGGCAGCTTCCCGGCATGCACCTTGCGGTGTTCAGCACGCTAAGACCATGCAGAAGCGTAGTCGGACGCCCTGTGTATAGGTATGGACAACTGCTCCTGCGCATTTTGTAAGGCCATTTGGAGCGTATTATTGGAACACATCTAGCATTACCTCCATAAATGTAAGTGCTGCGTCTGCCATAACAGTAGGTATGCAGGCCACAAACAGTATGGAATTACTGTACCAATTGTGTTTACTTCCAGCCACTTTTCAGGTGTTTTGTCGTCTATTTTGGCCGGTCACGTACAGCGTAGGGCAGGCACTCCCGAGACCTACACGCATCATTTCATCTTTTCTATTCTCCTCGACCTATCCATGCCTGCGCATGTCGCCACAGTATGGCGTTTGTCTTCAGTCTGGGTCCTCTTTGCCACGACTCAGGGGCACCTTTGCCGCCTTTCCTTATCATGTACCACCCAGATCCTACTTGCCTATCCGCCCTTAGAGTAGAGAGGTAATAACTGGCACAGTTCAATCCTACCCAGCGTGCTTTTTAGCCTAGGCTGAGCTGTTTTACAGAGGGCCACTAGACATCCTTGATTGTGCTACTTTGGGTTCATATATACGATTTGGGCGTGCATGGGCACAGGGATTAAGGGTGGCAAAGTTGGTCAGTAGATTAAGGGAGACACATCTTGGAGCATGGTGTACCTTTTCCTAAGAGGCATAGCAAGGGTGCCAGGACCCATAATGCAGACAAGTAATATGGGACTGGCTTTGTGGTAAGACTGCCAGTACTATGCAATATTGTGTTATCTGCGGTTGCCGGAATATTGTCATGGTTTTTATAGCTCAAACAATATGGAGTGTAACGGAAGGAAGCCTCACTGTAGCAGTGCCATTACACCTGCTGCATTGTGAGGGATTGGTTCAATGTTGACCAGAGGTGCTGCTTGGTAATGGCAGTCTGGTGGTGGTTTGACTTGTTTAACCAAAGAATCAAACTAAAGCCACTTGGTATAAGTAAGTGTAGCTTGAGAAGGCTGCGCTCACGGCTCTTTTGGGCAGTCCTCTTGTTATTTAATTTATTGCAGATTATCAGCAGGCTCGGCTAAAGGGTGGTAGTGCTCTGACAGAGCTGGGTCTGGGTATTCCAGGACCTGTATAGCACAAGGACGGTGATTTTGGGAGAGGTGTCTCCTGGTCGGACAAAATTGTAGTGTCTTGGCAGAATTGTGCACGTTGTGCGGATGACCCATCTAGGGCGCATGGGCAGTTTGTGGGCGCCTATACCGAGTTTCTGGCGTGGGTAGCATCCAGTGTGGCATAAGAGTGTAGTGACGCGTACCCGTCACAAGAGTCCCCACAGCAGGTAGAGGGAGATTCTCCGTACATGGCAGACCCAATTCACAAGGTAACCACAGGAGCACTCTTCCATGCCAAAGGAGTATTGGAATTTATACGTCTTCAGCAGTGTTTTCCATGCACATTCCTAAGCGCAAGGGTCGCAGAACTGCGCGCGTTTGTGCGGATGACCCGGCTAGGGCGCATGGGCAGAGTTCAGCTGGTGGGCGCCTATACTGAGGTTCTGTCAGTGGGTAGCAACCAGTGTGGCATCAGAGTGTATATAATGTATATCCCCTGGGACACCACTAAATGTGGTCCTAACTTGAAAGTTCGAAGACCCCATTCGCAAGGTGACTTAAGAGCACTCCCCTAGGGTTTTCTTTATACTAAAAAATGGTTACACTGAGGTTCATTTATGCTGGTCTCTCCTGTATTGTTAGCTATTGGTATTGCTCTTATCAGCTGTTTGCAGCCCTTACTGCTATGCGAGAATTTCCTGGCCACCTTGAATACAGATTTTCCATACTTGCCATCAGGGTTTTTGCCGGTGGCGCTTTTTGGGAAGTGGCCCTCACACCTTTCCCAGCTTTTGGGGGGATATGATGGTACGGTCTGGGAACTTTTCTCCCCCTTTGCTTGTTCACTCAGAGGGGGTGGCTTGGCTAGGGTGTTTCTGTTAGGAATGGGACGCCCGGCGTTACGAACTGGCCTGTGTCAGAACAGCATCTTGTGTATACTGGAGTATCCTTAGATTCTCATGGAGCCCCCCCCCCTCCCCCTCCCCCCCCAATGTGAGCTGTTTGCCTGATGTTTGTTGTCTCCAATTCCTGGAGGCACCTTGTACCGGTCTAAGCAATCCCTTAGTGGGTGGTTTTAAGGCAACTGAAAACAGGCTATCTTAGAGATTGCATGGACTAAGCAGGCTACATGCAATAACATCGAGAGCATGTGGGGCCTGCTCTTTATTTTTCTCCTTTAGATCCTGTTATATCTAATGGGGGTACACCTCACTAGTAATTATCATAATACTTTCGTATTTCCCTGCAATATTTGCCTGTATGCTTTGAGTACAGGAGCACAAGCATTTAAACTAAAGCATAGGGTACGCCAGCCTCACCCTGAAGCAGCGGCGTCTGGGCCTTGGCCTGCGAGACTGTCTGTTTCAGGAATCAAGCAAGCGTGGTTGGCAGTTGTATGTGTACGAGGCTCGAGTGCAGCAGGAGTACATCACGCCCTCGGCTCTCGTGGAATGACAGATCTTGGGCCTTTTTAATGCCGTTTGCCTTGGAATAAGGGAGAGGCCTGCGCAGGCATTAACGTAAAATATGAAGGTTATGCTGCATATCTCACAGTCAGGTTAGAGATGTCGGAGTGCGCTGCAAGCTTCCAAAAGGGGTCAGAGTATGATCCATATGGAACTCAGCGGCATAACTCCCTAGCGCAGAGGGATAGCATTACCCCTGCAGTCTTATGTAGAGTAAGTGTGCTCTGCGCAGGATCTACATAGTCCTTCTTTGTCAGCGTCAGTGGCTTAGGCCAGCAAGAATGTTTTGGGTAACAGCTTCGGCCTACTTTGGGGGGGATAGGTTCTCTGCCCTTTTGTGGGAGGGACCTTTCTTCTAACCGGTAGGAAGCAGTCCGGTTATAAGAATGCACTTCTAACTGTGAAAGGTTATGTGAAAGTCATACGTACAAAGGTTGCAGGTAGGAAAGAAGCTAAGTGGTGGGGGGCCCGGGCGGCGGCGGTTGCCGCCGGCCGGGCTGTGGCGGAGTTACAGGGCAATCCGGAAGCAGAGAAGTTCAGCACTGGACCTCAGCGGGCACATAGGGGTGCCAGAGCCTAAGACCTGGGGCCTCATGAGAGGTTCCGGGAACGCGTGTCGGCACCCCATTCGTCCTTCGGGCGGTTGTGGGCCTGAGCAACCGGGGGTTTGCCTAGTACGCCCCGCAAGGGGCGTGAGTAGTATGTTTACCATAAGGGGCAGCACATGGTGGTTCGCCACTGTGCTGCCTGGCTCATCAGGCGGGCAGGTGGCGAGAATGCGGCCTGCCCTTGGATTGCCCGTCAGATAACCCACTATGATTACATAACGTTGTATGTAATAAAATAAACCTGCGACAGTTTCTTCCCAACATAACACTGGTGTCTAGTGTGTTATTTGCGGGATGCATGCTAATTGTGGGGTGGGGGGGTCCTGTTGCCCTGAGGTGTCTATGCGGCTGCCCGAGGCCACGCAGTGGCCATCAGGAGGGCGGCCCCTTAGACACCGAGGGCTTCCCCCACGCCCCTCTATAGCCTCTCTCCTCCCCCGGGCAGGCAGAGCCCCGAGGGCAGCTAGGAGGAGCTGAGTGGGCACGTCCGGTGCGGCAGGCAGGGCGAGGGGTACTTAAGCACCCCTCGCCATTTTCCCTGCCTCTTTGCCGCACCGGACTCATCGTAGTGTCCTCGCGGGGTGACACACGTTTTCCCTCCCAACCTCTCACCCTGTGTGTCAGATTGTGGAGGACAGTTGGAACGTTTTAATTGTTTTAATTTTCGTTGCAGGCGGAGTTACAGGGCAATCCGGAAGCAGAGAAGTTCAGCACTGGACCTCAGCGGGCACATAGGGGTGCCAGAGCCTAAGACCTGGGGCCTCATGGGAGGTTCCGGGAACGCGTGTCGGCACCCCATTCGTCCTTCGGGTGGTTGTGGGCCTGAGCAACCGGGGGTTTGCCTAGTACGCCCCGCAAGGGGCGTGAGTAGTATGTTTACCATAAGGGGCAGCACATGGTGGTTCGCCACTGTGCTGCCTGGCTCATCAGGCGGGCAGGTGGCGAGAATGCGGCCTGCCCTTGGATTGCCCGTCAGATAACCCACTATGATTGCATAACGTTGTATGTAATAAAATAAACCTGCGACAGTTTCTTCCCAACATAACACTGGTGTCTAGTGTGTTATTTGCGGGATGCATGCTAATTGTGGGGTGGGGGGGTCCTGCTGCCCTGAGGTGTCTATGCGCGCCTATGCCCCACCCCCCTGCAGATTGTGATGAGGGGCCTCTGAGTCTCCCAGAAGTCACTGATATTCATTGGCCATGGGTTGCACTGAATGCACATCCTCTCCCCCCCTGTCCCCCCCCCCTCCACACACACACACCTCGGAAGGTTTGTGGAGGCCCTTAAGGACTGGGGCCCCACTCTGCACCAGAGCGGCTGCAGGGACCTGTGTTAGGGCCCGGCATCACACAGGGTGCATGTTGTGAGCCTCGCTCGTTTTGGAGGCCTCGCCATTCCTGCACACCAATGAAACTATCAAAACACTTAAGCAAAGAGGCCACATATCACTTTAGATCTCCCGGCATTATCTCAGTCTCAGAAAAATCCAATAAGAGAGTCGGATCGAGGCGGCATACAAATGAAGAAATGAAGACGGCGCCGGCCTCGCCTCCCCGTGCACAGTGGCCGCTGCCCACGACGTGCCCGCCGGCCCGGCAAATCCGCCAAGCAAGCCAGTATAATTAAAAGCAGCTTCTCTAGCCAGCAAGACTTTATTAAAACCTGTTTGTGTCATAGGGGGGGGGACTTGGAGACGAACAGGGGGTGTCTTCCACCTAGCTGCTAAACAGGAAGCAATGGATTTTTCGAAATGTCACGGCGGGATCCACTTAATAATACATAGCTGACAGACAGGACAATAATATATATTTTAATCACTTTTCCAGCAGCGGTGGCGCGGCTTGGAGGGTGCCCTGCGAGCGAGCCGGCTAATGATGAATTCTCCAATAACCTTTTCTATTATTCACGATGAACCATTCGGTACACACTTGCCAGGCACCCGCCCGCCGCTTTATGAACTCTCTCCGTGTGTTTATTGAAACAACCTTGTCTTCTGAGGCGCAGGTCGGATCCTTTCTCGCCCCTCCTGTGAGCGCCCCTCCCCCACGCCCTCTCCCGGCCCGTCAGGATGTTGCACGCGATCTATAATAAGCCGGCTCGCGTTTGACGTCACCAAAAATCATACGCAGTAGTTGACGCCTCCACTATTAGAGCGGGAAAAACGTCCCCTTTCATTTCCTTAGCTGCTGTTCATGTTGAATGTCAGCACTGGTTTATGTATTTTGTGAATAATGTGCTCGTCTGGCCCAAGACCCAGTTTTGGGTGCGACATGTAGTGCTTGAAATGGAAATTTAGAAGTGGAGTGTTATTCCTTTTATCAGAGTCCCTATTTCCTTACGCGAAGTGCTGATACGCCCCCATGAATAGCATCAGAGCAGAACTGAGAAGTGCTGGTACTTACTATCCATTCGAAATTAAAGAAGTGCAGGTACATTACCTGATCGTGCCTGCCCATTTAAAGCACTGTTGGCACTGCATGCATGTTGTTTAAAATCCTCTGTCTGCTCGGTTGAGGGGCCTGATGTCACTTCAATCACCGGTTTGCACAGCTCTTAAGAAGGTGGTGTAAACAAAAGATGGACAAAACTGCAATTGATTTCTCCTTGTAAAAAATGGATGCAAAGAGTACACAAAATAACAGGCATTTTGTGAAATGCACTTTGTTGATATATTGTGTGTAACCTGAATGACAGGCAATGTTCCTACCAAACCAAAGCAAGCTAAGTATCGCACAAGCAGGGGATTTGTTCGAGCAGATAAAGCCTCACTGATGCACCGCACATCAGTTTCACAATTCCCAGGAGATATTTTCAACTCAATCCAGTTTCCCACAGGAATAGGGTAATGCGAAAAAAGCACAACATTCAGACAATAAGAGAATTGTGTGAGATTACTATTGAGCAATAGAAATCGATCCTGGGCCTATTGTAAACAGTCACTTGACCAGCAGGGACACTGACTGGCCAGCTATTATACTGACTGAGCAGAAGTGTCCAACATTAAGTCCAGTAGGTCCACAATCATGTCAAATGTTCGGTTCAAAGTTGCATTGCAATTAATCTAATAGGAACTCATTTACATAGCCGGGGTGGGTCGGAAAACTATCATGGACCTAGACGTCTTGGAAGTACAGGGGATATCCCTGTTTTAGAGTATGGAGCTCAATGGTAAAATATCAAGCAATTTAGTTTTAACAAAGGAGAGGGACAGGTAGGGCTATTTTGGAAGGGTCCAGCGTACATGCCCGGGGAAATAACAACAAAGAAAGGTACGCAGTTCCCTGAGGAAGGGTGAGTGTCCTCCGAGATAACAAACTAATGGGACCCAGGTAACAAACTAAGAAAGGACAGATGAAAGGGGGAAGGGGATCCTCCCTTTCGGGACTTAAAACCCTCACACACCCAGCGAGCTAGGTGTCATGCTTCATCATATGGGTTTTTGCTCCTCGTCAAGCTGGCGGTGCAATTGCATCTGTCCTTTCTTAGTTTAAAATATCAAGCAATCCCAGTGGCTTGTTGATGGACTTCATCCGGTGGGCAGTTGTGGTGAAGCGTTGACACAAGGCATTTTATTACAGTACAGAGGGGTAAAGAATCTTTCGGTACAATTTAAGTTGTGAGATAGATCAATAACAACTAGACTAGTTTCTTGAGTTTTGCTTTCCTTTGCATCCCTCAACAGTTACCAATGAACATGAGTGGGACCTTTTGGTTTCTCAAAATATGACAAAGCTAAGGTCTAGGAGGAGGCTGCATACTGCCTGTGAGCCAGAATGGGCACCCTAACATGTTTGGCTCATACTAATTGTGATCATGATAAAGGCTGACACAGGAAGGAAGGAGAATGAAGATTAAATAAGGGAGAAGAGTGGTAGACGAGTATGAAGCCAACAAGGAAGATTAGTTGAGGAAGGTGGGGAGGACACGGGAGAACAAACATACAGGAGTAGAGCTTACTAGCCAATACAGAGTTCTTAAAGCATCTGCCAAACATGTGATTATTACCCGATATATGAGATACTCATTACCAACCTCTGAATGGTGAATGACTGAAATGACGACCACCATAACCCATGGAAACCTTTCTTGGCAGAAGATGCATTAGCCATAGAGCTACCAGTATCAGAGAATAATAAAGGAAGAAACAGCGGTGTTGCAACAAGAACTGCGTATAGCAGGATCATAAACACACACATATATTGTAATCACTTATAGTGCCCCATGCAGCTGCCATCCACAAGTATCCTGTGGAATTCCATTTACCATTTGATATTATCCAGCACCATTTCTAGTGCTTCTCTATATACTCCATGACCAACTACATGGTCATAGTGATCTGGGTTGCATTTTCCATCTATAGTAGCCATTTCCACTCTTGCCGAAAAAATAGTGTATAACTCTCAAGGTGTTTGATATTATTTGTTTTACATTTTACACTCCTCCCACCCTTCTGCGCCAAAACTGATTATGCTTGGCTACAAAAATGCTTATCAGGTCAGATATTTTGGCTTCCTACCTCCCTCCCTTCAGAATGACAACTAATGTGTGTATGGCAATGAGACATAAACCCTTCTCTTTGATTAAGACTGTAACTTTTACCAAAGTGAACCCTCACTTGACCTCTAACTACCAGAGGCAATTACCACATTTACAAATATATTACCCCCAGGCTATTATTGAGCATTATGGTTTTAATATGTTATCGTACGCCAATGATACACAACTTATTTTCACCCTATCTCAGGATGAGTTCAACACGGTGGCTCTTCTGAGGTCCTGTTAGTCAGAGGTGGCAGTAAAGATGGCCCTCAGTTGCCTGAAGCTGAATGCCTGGAAAACTGAGGTCCTTATCCTAGGTAAGCAGCCTTCGATCTGGTCCTCTTCTTGAATGCCTGATGCCCTGTGGCCGCTACAGGTTTCTAAGCCAAAAGTTAAGAATCTAGGGATCTGTTTGATGCGAAGATCTCATTTAACAGCCAGATTATGAGTCTAGCGGGCAAGTGTTTTGGGATCTTAAAAACTGTAAAAAAAAGATCCTTGGACTACTCTCAGAGACCACTAGAGAGGCAGTAGTCCAGGCCCTTCTTAAATCTAGGCTGGACTACTGCTATGTCCCATATCAGCGAGTCTCACATTCCCGACTGGTGAGATTCCAGAATGTGCAGAACGCAGCAGTCTGTCTACTGTTAAATCTTCGGAGGCAGTTGCCTATGGGCCCTGCTCTTGTGAAACCGCACTTACTACCTGTGAGAGAAAGACTCTTTTTAAAGCTATGTGCTACTGTTATAGAATTTTTAACAATAAAGGCCCTCCTTATCTGCATTTGTTTTTTAAATCCTATTCTACTAGAAGGAATTTAAGATCAGCAGGAGCTTCCCTGGCCTGAATTCCTGTTGAAAAACGAGTACACAACAGGGATGATTTTTCAGCTTTCTAGCATCCATTATGTGGAATTCTCTTACCCGCTCTTCAGACGGGAAAAAAAAGCATTATTATTACGAAAAGATCTAAAAACCTGGTTATTCAGATCAATCTAATAGAGGATGCTTTTGCTTGGGGATTGGATCTGTAATCGGGAGAGAGAACTCAGCGCTGGGACACTTTGTTAGATGTTTCTAAATTCCTTTATTATTATTATTAAAAACTGCGTGAAGCTGAACCCTTTTAAATCTCTTCTAATCATTGGAAGCCCTCATCTCAGGAATAACATCTCTACCCTTCTTCAGTGGAACCCTATACCACCCCTTTCTTATCAGAAAATGAAAATTTCATAAGAACCATATCATCATCAAATTGATTGTAATTTTTATTGTTCACATTATCATAGGACTCTGTACAAAGAAGATGATAAGACAACAAGAGAATATACATATGCCACACAGATTAAATTGATAGTGCCAACTGTGTGAATGTAGGGCAATTTAAAAGGAGAAAAGAAAATGGGGAAAAAGTTGTGAGAAAAATCCCTAAATCATGATAAATCAACAGTTTTTCTTTCTAATTTTTGTTTGACCACATACTGACATGGTTTTCACTGTGGGTCACAGAGGCATTCATTTCCATAAATGAATCATGTTGGAAGCAACACTGTCTAGTTGGATGAGCGCAACGCACCCGTCAAGGACAGGGGATTACACACACCCTTGGGTAGCACCCTTGCTCACCCTTGGGTAGCTTGGCACTGAGCAGTCAGGCATCCTTCAGATGCAATGGGTAAAGCAAGAACACAGCATGCGAACACAGTAAATACTTTGCACAACACAACTGAGAGACTTCACACTTGACATCGAGAAATGTCGTTTATATTCAACACTTACATTAAACAATGTAACATGAATATCATGGAGTTCTGGGCATTAATCACACTGGGCAATATTACTAGCAGTACTAGACCCAATTGGTATTGATCAAATCTCGATAACATGCACACATGGGAAAAGTACTATTCGAAACCCCACCAGGCACCGTTATGCAGTGCAACATGTTGTCAGCCCACAGGCCCACCGTCACAATCCTAATCATGCCATTTCACACACCTATATGGTGCACCCTAGGCTACAAGACTATCAGTAATATGTGCATACACAGAATGTAACACTTTTAGAAGCGCTGCGGGATGAGGCCACACGGATAAACCCACTGTTTAAAGGGTAAGTGATTTTGGCAAAAGAACAACATATAAACTAACACCACTGACCACTGTCATAAAGCACAGGTATCCCACAGACAGTCCTTCCACACACTCACACTCACTGTGTACCGCTATACAATGCGACAGGTACAAGCCCAGTCCGTTTGGGTACTTTCACACTCATATGCACCCAACACCCTAATGTGGTGCCACTGATACTAAGCAGGTCAATAGATAACCTTCAGCAGACCATGTGGCTCCAAGTCTCCTTCTACCTTGCAATTTACCCCCACTGTCCCAGACACCCCAGATGGAAGTTCACCAGCCCCTCCCTCTGGACATAATCCCACTCATTTTTTCGTTGTTTGAGTCACGCTGCAGCGAACACTGTTTTTCCGTGTCGCCGTGCTACCCTAGAATTCAGAAAGTACGTGGGATTCAAGCCACGCCTGTTTTCCTCTTCCCGTATTCGAGTGGACTCATTATATATATATAAGGAATATTTCCCTATTCTGGGTTTAGTAAGCGTTCCCCGCCCCACCCCTGTGTGGGTGGTTGCGTGCACTAGCCGCTGATACCGGTCCGAGGATTTGCCTGGACCCAGAAGAATAGAGTACCCATTGTCCTGATGAAGCCTTTATCATCTGGCTGAAACGCGACCGCGACTGCGTCAACACCTTTGCTTCAAATGGAGTCCCCTGTTACAATTTAAGAAAAATTT
The DNA here is from genome assembly GCF_964261635.1 of Lissotriton helveticus. NCBI lineage: Eukaryota > Metazoa > Chordata > Amphibia > Caudata > Salamandridae > Lissotriton > Lissotriton helveticus. The sequence goes on from NC_136061.1 coordinate 1,289,427,490, forward strand.
GATTTTTGTTTGATTTGCACCAATACAAATATAGACTGGGTTGATGTTTTAACCCCCTGGTGCTTTGCTTTTGGGACTACCACTGTGTTGTGCACTCCATTGCAAATTAAGTGGAGGCACTTACCTGAATTGGTGTATATATATCTCTATATATTTCTTGTATTTAGGGTACATAGAAGCGTTTGTTGATATTGTAAATGTGGTGTATATTTGTATATGATGTATATGAGATGTTTTGTATATAGATTGTTGTTTGTTGTGCCTCCCTTGATGTCCGCTCATATGTGTGTTGATGAACTTACATATATATTCTCTTAATGTTTCACAAGATAATTAACTGTTTCTTGTTTGAAAATTAAAATTGGATTGATCCCTTCGGTACCCTTTGTTGCTACTTTCTCATCCTTGGATGTCTCCTGCTCAGGTATGGGAGGGTTAAGTGGGCAGAACCCCTAACCATTTTTTTGCTAGTCACTCATGGCCGAGGTCACACCTCGTCTGAGTTCCTGGAAAGCAGGTGGGGATAGGCAGTACACATAATCAAGAGGTAGACGTAAACAAAAGGGGTCTTGGTGCCACTCAGGAAAGTCACCAAAATTTTCCGAAGCAGAAATGGGCCACAAGTAACAAACCGTTACAAACAGGGGTCCACCAGGGCCTTTTGGCACAAGCCCTGTTCTGCAAAGCACAAGGGACTCAAACCGTTTCTTGACCTTCTCCTGAACCTTCTCGGAATCATCCCCATAGACTAGTCAATTCCTATCCCTCCTACCTGGTGCCACAAAGTCTTCAGAAGGAACAGATGTGGAGAGGGCAGGTGGTCCTCCGTGATGTGGCCAGTGAGGGAACAAGCAGTGAATGGGAAACAATACACAGGGGAGACTCTCGGCCTGAGGAGGCACCTTGTCTGGTACACATTAACCCAAGTGGTGCAGTGGCAAGCCGGGCACATATTCTGCTTTCACGAGCATGACGAGATGAGTCACACCAGACACTTCAGGTTACACGAAGCGGAGTTGCAATTCTGTACTTCCGTGGAAATGAGACACTATGTCCATCATACCTTAATGTCGGATGCACCAGACGATTCTGGACATATGCACAGGCACAAGCTCAGCAGTTCCCCACTTCTGAGGGTCACAACCTGTGAATCGGACACAGCACACAATAAGCTTACAGTCAGCGATAGAAATGCGGCAGAGTCGATGGAGCGGGCCACTTTGGATCCTGCAAACGGTGAATCCACTCATAACCAACAATACACTTACGTGTGCCTTGGTCCCTACAGTACAGGAACCACTTTGCCTCAGATACGGGCAATGTCTTCGCTCTACACTAGGCACGCAGGTCTCCAGGCATGATTCTGAAGTTACAAGCACACATCGCACTGTCCAGCTTTCAGCAGGCGATGTTGGCCCTCAGAGGGCATGGCTCTCCAGGTGTCACAGGTAGATGGTTTGGGCCCCTAATAAGAGATCTTTGATGTGCATGAGACTTTTTAGAAAACAGGAGACCAGCAACTGTTCTGTAGGAGCCCACTTCAGCATGCCACATGTCAGCAGGTGGTCGGCGCAGGCCAGCCACTATTCAGGAAGGCATGCAGTCCTTTCCATTGGCAGTTTTCCTCCATGCTTCACAACAGAGTCCTCTGGCAACGTGCACCTTGCAGTCCAGGTTCACCATTCCTGGGTTCCTACAAGTGGTTCTCCCCTCTCTGTGATGTGGCACTGGGTAGATATGCCCTATTGGGCCTTTGAAGTTGGAGACATTTCAAAGGGTATTCATTTGAACCACAGATGTGTCCTCTTAATGTTATGTCCTTTCTGTCATGAAGCAGCGGAACGCAGATCTATATCTTTATGGGGGCCCTGATCTGGCACCAGCAGCCAGGTGTCACAATCTCTGCCCCCCATATTTTCCAACAAGCCAGCAAATGACAGAGGTTGGCAATCTCAATTGCATGCCCAATGGTTTATAGCTGTCGCTGGGGAATGCCCAGATGTGCTCTTCCCACCTCTGGTGTTAACCGTGTGTCAAACACCATGGCACACAAAAAGTTTGATGCATGGAAATGTCCATGTCCCATATGTCACAGTTCCACCCTAGGTATGTGAAGCCCACCTTTGCCATTGGAACATTTTGGCCTAGAAAATCCATTGATTTGAAACATCATGAGGCTGCACCACTGCAATCCATTATTGCAGCTTGAAATACAGGTGACCCCTTCCCCGTGCTAACTTAAGGGAAGAGCAAGCCTCCTTGGTAGGGGAACCCGCAAAGGTCTTCTTCACTTCCTGGGCAGCAAACACCAGTGGATGCCTGCCTAACCCTTCACCTTCCAGTGGAAGTGAAAGGCCCCCCCTGGCTGGACCGGGTTTTTACAGGCCAGCCGGACTCCACTTGCGGGGGAGCTCTAACAGACTTGCTGTAGCAGGTAGGACATATGTTTAAAATGCACAGTCCATGCGAGTGGCACACCGGTGTGCAATAGCAAGTCAGACACGTAGGTAAATCAAACCAGCAGTGCAAGTGTACACCTAGGCCGCAAAGGCAGGTCTGACCCATGTTTAGAAACATGTCCGCCTCACTTACCCTTTATCCTGTTTGTGTGGTACAATAAACCAATCTGGCATTCTTGACCTAGTCATAAACAACAAGTATAACCATCTGATAAAGGGGAAACAGGTGGCTCTTGACCTCGGGGAGAGCTAGTGTGAGCCAGTTTGTATGTGTCCAGCTGTCCGACATGGGGGAGCACGTGATCAATAAGTGTGGTGTATGCTGGGTCCTGATAGGCTGAGTGTTCCTAACTTTATGCAGCATCTGTCATTGTGGTATTTTGGGAATGCACTCCTTTCTCCAAACGTGTTTTCTTGGGGCCATTTTCCTCACACCTGTTTGTGATGTAAATGCCTATCTGTGGGCTCTATCAGGGTTTTCCCTGAGTGTGCGTTTGTCTTTGGGCTAAGTGTAACCCCATCTGTGGCCTGTCAATCGGTAGGCTCGGTCTGACCACATAGCTCTAACTTAGGTTTGATATGGAGGTCACCTTGGGTGAATCAGACAGCAATGATATGAGTTTGTTAAAATGTGTACAATTAACTTGGCATCATTGATATCATTTTTAACGACATCCTCAGTATTCTGCATACAGTGGTCATAGCATACTTTGACATTGTTCGTACTGATATCAAAATTGTTATGCATGCATAGATTATGTCATACATTGACAATGTTTCCACTGGTACTGATATTGTTATGCAAGCACATTTTATGGCAGGCATTGACATTGCATTTGTTTAGTATTGTTTTGGTCGGGCCTGCATATATCGTGGTGTACAATGACATTGTATTCATGGATATTAACATTGCAGTACAGAGGAATATTCCTGAGTTCTAGGATCATGAACAGAGAGTAGGAGAAGACTACGAGGACTAAAAAAGCAAAATGTTTCAGGGATGTTCCACAAGGAAGGCCATGTCCAACAAATCATAACAACTGTTCTTGAGGTGTTACAGAGAGTCCTTCACCATGAAATGAATGAAATGAAATTGGGTTTTGTAAAGCGTGTTACTACCCGGAGGCTTCGTAGCGCTGTGGAATGGTAGGGGTTAGGAGGCTACTATCTGACTTTAATGGAAAAGAAGGGTTTTCAGGCTTTTCCTAAACTTTTGTAGGTCGGGTTCGCTGCGCAGTGTGGGTGGCAGGGAATTCCAGACTGAGGCCGCGTTCCAAGAAAAGGAGCGTCCACCCCATCTTGCCCGTTTGATTTTCTTAGTTGTGGCCAAAAAAGCTGTGCTTGAGCGTAGTGATCTCGGTGGATGGTAGGGGGTGGCTAGGGAGCAAATCACTGTGGGGCTTTCTTCCACATGGCCTTGTGCATTATGCACATCGCCTTAAATTTTACTCTGGCTTGGATGGGCAGCCAGTGTAATTTCCTCAAGGCGGTGGCTCCTGAATGTCTTCGGGGCAGTCCAAGAAGAAGGCGGGCTGCCGCGTTCTGGGCTACTTGGAGTCTTTTTATTGTGCTGGACGGTGCGCCCAAGTAGAGGGCATTCCCATAATCAAGACGGGACAGAACAACGGCCTGGACCATTATTCTCCGGGCTTCAAAAGGGAGGAGAGGCAGGACTTTCCTTAGCATCCTCAGCAGGCCAAAGCATGTGGGGGAGAGTATTGTGGCCTGTTGATTGAAGCTTAAGGTGTCATCTAACCATACACCTAGGCTTTTAATCCGCTCTTTTGGTTCAGGTGGGTTACCCATGCAGATCGGCCAGTCGATGGTAGATCTTGGTACTGTTGTATTCCCCAGAAACATTATCTCTGTTTTGTCCCCGTCCAGCTTCAGGTGGGACAAAGCCATCCATTTTGTTATCGCTTCTAGGCAGCAACTCAGATTGTGGGGAGTGCTGCCTGGCTGATTCAGGGATACCACTAATTGTGTATCGTCAGCGTAAGTTATGATGTCAAAGCCAAATGGGAGCACAATTTCTGCCAGGGGTTCCATGTACACATTAAATAATGTGGGGCTCAGGGAGGAGCCCTGGGGCACACCCTGATTGAGGGGCCAGATTTCAGAGTGTGTGGCCCCCTCCACTACCTGAAATGTGCGATCTTTCAGAAAGGATCTTAGCCACGTGATAGCATTTCCTGTCACTCCCAGATTTATTAAGCGGGAGATTAGGATGTTGTTGTTCACGGTATCAAAGGCGGCACTCAGGTCCAACAGCATGAGCACCATCTGCTGTCCAACGGCACAACCTGTTACCTTTATTGGAATTAATTAACTTCAGCTACTTGGCTGATTTTGGCTTCTTTGTTGGTGGCAATAGCTGCATACTTTAAGGTGTACAAGAGAAGCATTCTTCTGAGAGACATCACCTTCCCGCTGGCTTTGTGGAAGTCTAGGTACATAAGCATGTAAGAAATATATATAGTGCCAACCTATCTACAAAGCAATGAACTGCTGTTCTAGAGCAAATTACAATAACCTATTTGAAAGGGCATCGATGTCCTGAGAAGGGAGGCGAAAGAGAAGGGTTTCTTGTTGCAGCCAATGATCGAATGAAAGTAACGCGAAGAGACAGAGATGCTTAATTGGGTAGGCAAGAGAGGGGGACTGAAGGAGTGGATACTCTCAGGAGAAAATTGAATTCAGGGGTTGGCTTTGGAGAGGTGTTGCTTGAAAAGGCAAGCCTTTAACTACTTCTGTAACTGGAGAAGAGGAGTGGCCTGTCAGATTTGAACCGGAAGGATATTCCAGACTGAGGGAACATGGTGCAAGAAGGCTTGGAGGGTTGTTGTGATAGAACCACAACAGTCACTGGGCCATTGCCAAGAAAGCACAAAGGATTGTGCTATGTTTGTGAGCCACTTTAATGCCACCATTTTTGTGGCTGATAAATCCTCTAAGGTTCGCATGATTATTTGATTCTTAGATTGGAGAACTTTTTTGCATTTCCCCAAAGACAACACTACATTTGTGCATAATCTAAAAGGTAGCCATGACCTTCAGTCACTTCTAGCCAATCGTTTGCTCTTACCGTGTTATGGCTTCCCACTCTCAAACAAAAGGCTATATTATCTTAACTTCGGTCTACCCCTGCCACCACCCTGTAATTAAGTGGAAACAAAAGACATTTAGACTCACACGATTCCCCACTGTAAGGAACATTTCAAGACTGTCTTACAACTGGACAAGTCACCCCTCTCTTAAAACAACCTCTGCAGACACCAATTACCTCAACAACTAATGCCCTATCTCAACCTGCCTTACCTCTCAAAAATCATTGATAGGTGTGGAGGGAGCAACTCACCAGACACTTCAAAAACAACGACCTCCCAGAGGAATTCCAATGTAGTTTTAATCAGGGCTTCAGCACAGAAACTGTTACAGTTGGTTGATGAAGCTTTTCTAATTCAAGAAACAGACAGCCCTTGCTTCTTAATTTTTCTCAAACTACCATCAGCCTTTGGCCTGATCAACCACGACATCCTCCTAGACACACTCAAAAGGATCAAATAAACATTGTTTTTATAGTCCTGAAATGGTTTGATTCATTCCTCGTGGGCAGGGCACAGCAAGTAAAAATTGGTGATTAACTCTCCTCACCGGTTGCAGTGGGCCAAGGGGACCCGCAGGGGCCCATCCTAGCCCACCCTATTAAACCTATTCATTAAGCCACTAGGAGTCATTCTTAAGAAGTCAGGACTCTTTATCACTGTTATAACCCGGGGTCTCTGGTTGGCAGAGGTAAGTACCTTAGACCAAGTAGGGACCCTTGCTTCTAGTCAGGGCGAAGGAATAACCCTCTGAGATAACCCCTGCTCACCCTCTAGGTAGCATGGCGCGAGCAGTCTAGGCTAAACAGAGGCAATGTGGATAACATTTGCACTTAACACAACAATAACCCCCAATCCACCACAAACTGAGACCACACAGGTAAGTATATTTTATAAAAATATATAACTTTATCTAGTTCCAGCAAGTAATTAAAGCAGTTGCATGATAAACACTTCTTTAGAAAGCTGTTGCATTTTTATCTTTACGGGTTGCACTTAATCTTAATAATGGTGCTTGTAAATAGGAAGTTCTTATGCAGAAACATGTATAGTCTCAAGTCTCTTGTGAATCAGGGTTCCAAAATAATCACGACTGACTTATTTTAAGAAAATGTGCTCTCCAAAAACGAGCAAGGAACCCTCTGCCCACGCGTGGTCTTAACCGTGGGCTTCATGCGCTGCAAATGCGCTCCTTGCGCGAGGCCCGGGGACTCTTTCTTTCCCCCGGGACAGACTCACGCGTTCTTAAGCTTCGGGCGCCTCGCGCACAGCAGATCTCCCGCGCCCCCACCCCGGCCGGTCCCCTGTCCTCTCCCGCCCGCTCTCGACAATCCAACGAGCGGCGGGGGAGGTGGTGCTGCTCACCTGGTGGGGGACGGCTGTCCGGGGGTGCGGAACGCTTCAGAGTCCCTCGGCGAGGTCGGCTCTCGCTGAGGGGTCGTCTCCTCTCTTCCTTCTCTCTGCACCGGGATCAACCAATCCCGTTGCGGCGTTGGGTCGAGCCTCCCACAGCACCCGGGCGTCAGCCAATGGCAGTGCAGCTCCCGGGGCAGGCCAACGATGACGCTCCTCTCCTTTCGCCAATCACGGCCCGATCCCGCTGATGACGCTGCGCCGCACGGGCCAATCCCGTCGCGGCGTTAGTGAGGGGGCTCGGATCCCTCCACCAATGGGAGCGCGGCGGCTTCGTTCTTCGCCGCGGCAGCCCCTGGACCTCGGAGCAAGTTACGGGGGGGTTTCCTGGCCCCGGGCCGCGGTGGTGATTTGGCGGCACAGGGTTTTCAAGGGCGCTGGTCACGACTAGACCCCCCTCTCGACCTTCCCACCACCTGGGAGCGGATTTCACGAGGGGAGGCTCCACAAGCCTCCGACCCTCACTGGTAATGTGCCGATGAGCACACCGATCCCTTCCTCACGCTCCTCAGTCAAGCACCACGCGTCTCGGGTCACAACAGCACGATTTTGCAGCTGTTTTCTGGGACAGCTGGAGGAACCTTTAGCCCTGGGTTCCCAACAGGAGGCCAGCTCTTCTCAGGCCCTTGGAGATTCAGTTGTAGACACAGCACACAGCAGAGTCTTGGCAGTTTCAAGCAGGCAGGGTCACAGCACACAGCAAAGCCCCTTTCTCCTCCTCAGCTTCCAGTCAAACAGCAGAACAGGTCAGCCCTTAGAGCACACAGCAAGGCAGTCTTCCTTTAGTTCCCTAGCTGTCCTCCTTCCAGCAGAGGTTCCTTCTTGATTGTAGAATTTCAGAATCTAAACTTCTGTAGTCAGGGGTCCTTTCCTTATACCCCTCAATGTCTTTGAAGTCCTTTGAAGTCTTTGTGCATGGAGGGCCTGGGTCCAGTCTAAACCAGTTCTGGGGGTTGCGGAGCACTGAGGTGTCTCTGGTTTTTTTCTTCCTGTCAGCTTCAGGGCCAGAGGTGTCAGTTGACCACCAGGAGGGAGCTAGCAGGGGGGAGGTAGGCCGGCACAGCCCAGTACTTATCAGGCGTTCCTTCCTCCCACCTCCCAGGCAGCAGATGTGCCCTTTCATCCCCGGGCTGGCTCCGACCCTCTCCTCCGGGGGCCCTGCAGCCCCCCTGTCACATCCAGACCAGGCAGGCATTCCACAAACCCAGGCACACAGAAAGGTTTAGACAAGAGAACAGCCACTTTCTAAAAGTGCTATTCTCCAACACAGGATTTAAAAACACCCTTCACTAAAAGATGTGTCATTAAATTCTGAGTTCAGGGATATCTTTCATTTATGTCCCATCTTGTTCCTATGGGAAGATAGGCTGGCATCACATGGGGCCAGTCTCCTCCATGTTACTCTATGGAGCAAGAGAGCCTTACAGCAGTGAGCACATAAAATGGCTGCTGCCCACTACCAGAGCATGTGACCTGCACTAGTACATGCTCTACCTTAGCTATACACTGCACCCTGCCCAGGGGGGTACCTTGAGCCTTCCATAGGGGTGGCTGATGTGCACAGACAGGGAAGGGTTAGGCCCAGCCAGTGGAGACACTGGCCAGGGGGACAGGGCAGTCCACTGACTGCACACAGGCCCTGCGCTGGCAGGCCTGAGTCACTATTTTAAAGCTACTCATGTGGGTGGCGCAATCTGCGCTGCAGGCCCACTAGTAGCATCTGTCATCACCAGCCCTGGCACACACAGTGCACTTTACTAGGGACTTCGTGGTGATACAAATATGCTAATCAGGTATATTCAATCAATATCACAATTCACAGAGGGAGCACTTACACTCTGGCACTGATCAGCAGTGGCAGAGTGTCCAAAGCATCTAAATCAGCAAAAACGAAATCCAGCACAGCATCAAAACACATGAGTCAGAGGCAAAAAGATGGGGGAAGAACCACGCCAAAAGGTGTCAGGTCTAACACGTGTCCCCTCCAGCTGAAAGTGGGGAGAACTACCCAACCTCTTGGGAGTCCTCATCACTAAGGCGGAAGAATCTGGACAGACCGTCAGCATTGGCGTGTTCTGTACCAGGGCGGTGCTCCACCGTAAAGTCCATCCCCTGTAGGGAAATGGACCACCTCAACAATTTTGGATTCTCACCCCTCATCTGCATTAACCATCTGAGGGGCCTGTGGTCGGTCTGAATATGGAAGTGAGTCCCAAACAGGTAGGGCCTCAGCTTCTTCAGAGCCCAGACCACAGCGAAAGCTTCTCTTTCAATGGCACTCCATTTTTGTTCCCTGGGGATTAGCCTCCGGCTAATGAAAGCCACTGGTTAATCTCCTCCCTCCTCATTGATCTGTGAGAGCACTGCTCCCACGCCTTGCTCTGAAGCGTCAGTCTGCACAATGAACTCACTGGAAAAGTCAGGTGCCTTAAGCACCGGTGCTGTGCACATGGCAGTTTTGAGGGTGTCAAAAGCAGTTTGACAGGCCTCAGTCCAATTCACTTTTCTGGGCTGATTCCTAGATGTCAGCTCTGTCAAAGGGGCCACAATGGTGCCATAACCTTTGACAAACCGTCTGTAATACCCGGTGAGACCTAGAAAGGCTCTCACCTCAGTCTGGGTCTTGGGGGGTTCCCAAGCCAGAATGGTATCAATCTTCGCCTGTAGGGGCGCCACCTGGCCGCTCCCCACCTGGTGTCCCAAGTACACCACAGATCCCTGCCCTATCTGGCATTTACTGGCCTTGATAGTGAGGCCTGCCTTCTGCAGAGCCTTCAACACTTCAGTGAGGTGTTGCAGGTGTTCCTCCCAAGTGGAGCTGAACACAGCAATGTCATCCAGGTAGGCTGCGCTGAATTGCTCCAGCCCCGCCAGTACCTGGTTGACCAATCTCTGAAATGTGGCGGGGGCATTTTTCAACCCGAAGGGCATGACACGGAACTGGAAGTGCCCCTCTGGTGTTGAAAATGCGGACCTCTCCTTTGCCCCCTCAGTTAAGGCAATCTGCCAGTACCCCGAAGTCAGATCAAAAGTACTCAGGTACTGGGCAGCTCCCAACCGATCCACCAGCTCATCAGCTCTGGGGATGGGGTGCGCGTCAGTCTTGGTGACCGCATTGAGCCCACGGTAGTCCACGCAGAACCGAAGTTCTGGGGTGCCACCGGGGGTAGCAGCTTTCTTAGGCACTAAGACCACTGGGCTAGCCCAGGGGCTGCTGGAGGGTTCAATAACCCCTAGCGTCAACATCTTGGAAACTTCCTCCTTAATGCTGGCTCTGACCTGGTCAGCCACTCTGTAAAATTTCTGTTTCACAGGCAGACTGTCTCCAGTGTCCACGTCGTGGACGCACCACTTGGTGACACCTGGGGTCAGGGAGAACAGGGAGGCGAACTGACCCAAGACTTGGCGACAGTCCTCCTGCTGCTCTGGAGTCAGGGTGGGGGAGAGGACCACACCATCCACTGACCCATCTTGCTCCTTGACTGCCAGGAGGTCAGGGAGAGGATCACTATCCTCCTCCCCTCCAGCATCTGTAGCCATGAGCATAGTTACTTCAGTCCTCTCAAAGTGGAGTTTGAGGCGGTTCACATGCAGCACCCTCAGGGGCTGCCTCGGAGTCTTCAGGTTAACCAAATAGGTAACCTCGCTCTTGCGCTCCACCACCTCATATGGCCCAGACCACTTGTCACGGAGCGCACAAGGCTCCACTGGCGCCATCACCCACACTTTCTGACCAGGTTGGAACTCAACCAGAGAAGTGTTCTGGTCATACCACCTCTTCATTTCCTCCTGGCTAGCCTCCAGGTTCTCTTGAGCGAGCTTCCTGAAGCGCTTGGTCTGGTTGCGAATGGCCAGCACATAGCTGAACACATCCTGAGAGGTTTTCCCACGGGATTTCTCCCACCCCTCTTTCACCAGAGTCAGAGGCCCTCTGACAGGGTGGCCATACAGCAACTCAAAGGGACTGAACCCTAAGGATTTCTGAGGCACCTCCCTGTAGGCAAACAACAGGCATGGCAACAAGACATCCCATTTCCGCCTCATGGGCTCTTCCAGGCCCATAATCATGCCCTTCAATGTGCGGTTGAATCTCTCAACCAAACCATTTCCTTGAGGGTGGTAAGGAGTGGTGAATTTGTATGTCACCCCACACTCACTCCACAGGGACTTCATATACTTAGAAATGAAGTTTGTCCCGCGGTCTGAGACGACCTCCCTGGGAAATCCCACCCGGGAAAAGATCCCCATCAGGGCACGGCCCACCACTGGGGCGGTGACTGTCCTGAGCGGGAGGGCTTCCGGGTACCGAGTGGCATGGTCCACCAAGACCAGGATAAACCTGTTGCCTAGGGCTGTCTTGGGATCCAGGGGCCCCACGATGTCAATGCCCACCCGCTCAAAAGGGGTGCTCACCACGGGAAAGGGTTGGAGGGGGGCCACGCGCTTCCCTCCACTCTTGCCACTGGCCTGACAAGTCTGGCAAGATTTACAAAAGGCAGAGACGTGTGTCTTCATTTGGGGCCAGTAGAAATGGGTGACAAGCCTGTGATAGGTCTTGTCTTGCCCCAGATGTCCTGCGAGGGGCACGTCATGAGCCAGACCCAGTAGGAAGTTCCTGAAGCGCTCCGGTACTACCAGCACACGGGCTGCACCGGGCTCAGCGAACTTAGGCTCACTATAAAGTAAGTCATCCTCCCAGTAGATCAAATGCTCCTTGAACCCCAGGCCTGCGGTCTGGTCGGCAGCCTGCTGCGGCACACCAATGAGAGAAGGGCACTCCTTCTGAGCCTGGCAGAATTCCTCCCTGAAGGGACCACCCTCTTGCTGCCACTGGGACAGCTCAGGCAATTCCCCTAGTTCGGCCACCTGCTCCCCTGTAGGTTCCAGGGCATCCCCTTCCGGGTCTGCTTCCTCCTGGACCGTGGGAACAGTGGGGGCCGGTTTCCCGCGCCCTCTACCCCTTCCTCTCTTGGCAGGTCCCTGGGCCATTGTTCCAGGCTCCAGTTCTGCTAGACCGCCCTCTCTGGCTGTCATTGCACGGGTGGACACACAGATCCACGCAGGCAAACCCAACATCTCCAAGTGAGTCCTGTGCTCCACCTCTTTCCATGGGGAGCTCTCCAGGTCATTACCTAATAGACAATCTACAGGCAAGGCATCACTTACAACAATTTCCAGAATACCGGAGACTCCTCCCCATTCGAATGGAACTTTCGCCAACTTGCAGTAGCGCACTGAACTGTCAGCTGCCACCACAGGCCGGAGTACCTGGGGAACAATTTGCTCTTCAGACACCCACCGACACCTAACAGATGTCACGCTGGCCCCTGTGTCTCTCAGAGCCTCCACCACCTGTCCATTGATGGTCACCTTCTGCCCGTATTTCTTAGTATTTTGGGGCAGCAAGGTTTCCTGGGCCATCTCTTGGTCTCCTAGAGAGACAAGGGTCATCAATGCTAACCCCTCCTCCCCACTAGAAATCAAATCCCCTCCCAAAGCTACACTGGCCAACGCCGGAGCTGGAGCTGGAGCACCAGTGGGTGCTGATTTCTTCTTTGGACAGTTTGGAGCAATGTGCCCCACCTCCCTGCATGAATAGCAAGTAAGGGTCTTTTTGTCCTGCGGGCCCTTATGGGGCCAGGACTTCTTAGGCTTGGGGGGTTGAGACACCTTCTCCTGGGAACTACTTTGGGGCCCTTTAGAAGACTCCTTTTGATTACCCGTGTCCCCCTCACTCTTCTGCTGGGGACCCTGTCCACCTTTGGCTGGGGTACTTACCACCCCCTTGTGGACCCTGGTGCTCGTCCACCGGTCCGCCTCTTTAGCAAGCTCACTGGGACAGTTAACTTGCTATCTAAAAGATGCTGGTGCAGCTCTGGGACACATAAACTACTTAAGTGCTCCCTACTAATCAAGTGACACAACCCCACATAATCAGTAACTTTGCTGCCCTTCATCCAACCTTCCAGTGCACGCGTGTACATACTCACACACTCCACCCAAGTACTTGAATCAAGCTTCTTGAAGTTCCTAAACTTCTGGCGGTACTGTTCAGCAGTGAGCCCATACCTGAGGCACAAAGCCTCCTTCATGGCGGAGTAGGACAAAGCATCCTTTGCTTCTAAGGGTGCCAAAACATCCCTCCCAGAGGCCTCAAAATGCTTCCACAATCCTGCTCCCCAATTCTTCTCAGGCACCTCATTCATCTTTAAGGCAAGTTCATACGCTCGGAACCACGCATAAATATCCTCACCCCTCTGATAATTCTGTACCAGATCCTTTGGTATGTATACCTTACCCGCCTGTACTGGTTGTGCGCTGCCACCATTAGAACTGGACACCCTCTCTTTATATTTGAAGTCCAACTCCTTCATGCTCTTCTCATGAGCCAATTGGAGCTTCTTTTCCTCCAAAGCGAGAGTATGTCTTCTCTCCTGCGCCGCTCTCTCCTGCGCCTCTTTCTCAACTTCCAGGCGCAGTCTCTTCTCATCGGCTTCCGCTCTGAGCTTCAAAAGCTCAATCTCATGGGCCCTAACTCGCTGATTCTCCTCTATTTCCTCTGGAGACATAACCCTACTGGAGTGGTCGCTGCCGGTCCTAGACCCTGGCTTCCTCACTGGCAATTCACTGGGCAAAAACCCATTCTCCTGTGTGTCTCCCTCTCCAGTAGCAGCTTCCGGGTCACCATGATTGGCCTCCCACCAGGCCCTCAGAGCTGTCCGTAGCTCTTCCTTATTTGCGCCGCCCCTTACTGGGCATTCAAGCTGTCTGCAGACTTTTCTCAGTTGCTCCTTGTTATAGGTTAACAACTCCTGGATTTCAAATTCCACTTCCCCGTCTCCATTCACGCTTGGCGCTTTCCGAGACATGATGCTTCCTAACCTTTTCAACTAAAAAGGTTTCACCAAAAAGAAAAAAATCTTGTGCAACCCTTGCCGCTAAACTAGACTAGTGATGTACAAGAGATCACTGCCGGTCAAGTGCAATTATTAGTTCAAAAATCCGCACCGCGAGCCACCAATGTTAGAACCCGGGGTCTCTGGTTGGCAGAGGTAAGTACCTTAGACCAAGTAGGGACCCTTGCTTCTAGTCAGGGCGAAGGAATAACCCTCTGAGATAACCCCTGCTCACCCTCTAGGTAGCATGGCGCGAGCAGTCTAGGCTAAACAGAGGCAATGTGGATAACATTTGCACTTAACACAACAATAATCCCCAATCCACCACAAACTGAGACCACACAGGTAAGTATATTTTATAAAAATATATAACTTTATCTAGTTCCAGCAAGTAATTAAAGCAGTTGCATGATAAACACTTCTTTAGAAAGCTGTTGCATTTTTATCTTTACGGGTTGCACTTAATCTTAATAATGGTGCTTGTAAATAGGAAGTTCTTATGCAGAAACATGTATAGTCTCAAGTCTCTTGTGAATCAGGGTTCCAAAATAATCACGACTGACTTATTTTAAGAAAATGTGCTCTCCAAAAACGAGCAAGGAACCCTCTGCCCACGCGTGGTCTTAACCGTGGGCTTCATGCGCTGCAAATGCGCTCCTTGCGCGAGGCCCGGGGACTCTTTCTTTCCCCCGGGACAGACTCACGCGTTCTTAAGCTTCGGGCGCCTCGCGCACAGCAGATCTCCCGCGCCCCCACCCCAGCCGGTCCCCTGTCCTCTCCCGCCCGCTCTCGACAATCCAACGAGCGGCGGGGGAGGTGGTGCTGCTCACCTGGTGGGGGACGGCTGGCCGGGGGTGCGGAACGCTTCAGAGTCCCTCGGCGAGGTCGGCTCTCGCTGAGGGGTCGTCTCCTCTCTTCCTTCTCTCCGCACCGGGACCAACCAATCCCGTCGCGGCGTTGGGTCGAGCCTCCCACAGCACCCGGGAGTCAGCCAATGGCAGTGCGGCTCCCGGGGCAGGCCAACGATGACGCTCCTCTCCTTTGGCCAATCACGGCCGATCCCGCTGATGACGCTGCGCCGCACGGGCCAATCCCGTCGCGGCATTAGTGAGGGGGCTCGGCTCCCTCCACCAATGGGAGCGCGGCGGCTTCGTTCTTCGCCGCGGCAGCCCCTGGACCTCGGAGCAAGTTACGGGGGGGGTTTCCTGGCCCCGGGCCGCGGTGGTGATTTGGCGGCACAGGGTTTTCAAGGGCGCTGGTCACGACTAGACCCCCCTCTCGACCTTCCCACCACCTGGGAGCGGATTTCACGAGGGGAGGCTCCACAAGCCTCCGACCCTCACTGGTAATGTGCCGATGAGCACACCGATCCCTTCCTCACGCTCCTTAGTCAAGCACCACGCGTCTCGGGTCACAACAGCACGATTTTGCAGCTGTTTTCTGGGACAGCTGGAGGAACCTTTAGCCCTGGGTTCCCAACAGGAGGCCAGCTCTTCTCAGGCCCTTGGAGATTCAGTTGTAGACACAGCACACAGCAGAGTCTTGGCAGTTTCAAGCAGGCAGGGTCACAGCACACAGCAAAGCCCCTTTCTCCTCCTCAGCTTCCAGTCAAACAGCAGAACAGGTCGGCCCTTAGAGCACACAGCAAGGCAGTCTTCCTTTAGTTCCCTAGCTGTCCTCCTTCCAGCAGAGGTTCCTTCTTGATTATAGAATTTCAGAATCTAAACTTCTGTAGTCAGGGGTCCTTTCCTTATACCCCTCAATGTCTTTGAAGTCCTTTGAAGTCTTTGTGCATGGAGGCCCTGGGTCCAGTCTAAACCAGTTCTGTGGGTTGCGGAGCACTGAGGTGTCTCTGGTTTTCTTCTTCCTGTCAGCTTCAGGGCCAGAGGTGTCAGTTGACCACCAGGAGGGAGCTAGCAGGGGGGAGGTAGGCCGGCACAGCCCAGTACTTATCAGGCGTTCCTTCCTCCCACCTCCCAGGCAGCAGATGTGCCCTTTCATCCCCGGGCTGGCTCCGACCCTCTCCTCCGGGGACCCTGCAGCCCCCCTGTCACATCCAGACCAGGCAGGCATTCCACAAACCCAGGCACACAGAAAGGTTTAGACAAGAGAACAGCCACTTTCTAAAAGTGCTATTCTCCAACACAGGATTTAAAAACACCCTTCACTAAAAGATGTGTCATTAAATTCTGAGTTCAGGGATATCTTTCATTTATGTCCCATCTTGTTCCTATGGGAAGATAGGCTGGCATCACATGGGGCCAGTCTCCTCCATGTTACTCTATGGAGCAAGAGAGCCTTACAGCAGTGAGCACATAAAATGGCTGCTGCCCACTACCAGAGCATGTGACCTGCACTAGTACATGCTCTACCTTAGCTATACACTGCACCCTGCCCAGGGGGGTACCTTGAGCCTTCCATAGGGGTGGCTGATGTGCACAGACAGGGAAGGGTTAGGCCCAGCCAGTGGAGACACTGGCCAGGGGGACAGGGCAGTCCACTGACTGCACACAGGCCCTGCGCTGGCAGGCCTGAGTCACTATTTTAAAGCTACTCATGTGGGTGGCGCAATCTGCGCTGCAGGCCCACTAGTAGCATCTGTCATCACCAGCCCTGGCACACACAGTGCACTTTACTAGGGACTTTGTGGTGATACAAATATGCCAATCAGGTATATTCAATCAATATCACAATTCACAGAGGGAGCACTTACACTCTGGCACTGATCAGCAGTGACAGAGTGTCCAAAGCATCTAAATCAGCAAAAACGAAATCCAGCACAGCATCAAAACACATGAGTCAGAGGCAAAAAGATGGGGGAAGAACCACGCCAAAAGGTGTCAGGTCTAACAATCACCAATACGCAGGTGACACATAGCTGTATCTAAAGGTATCCTTGTAAAAAGGTATCTTGCTGCTTGCCTCCACCCTAAACTCGGTTTGGTGGACAAACTTAAGCTATCAAGTGGCTCCGGACTATCCCAGAATGCTGAAGCAATGCTCCTTGAACCCCAGTCCTTTAAGTGGGAATGACTGATGGCACAATACTTCTCAGGAAGCACAACGAGAATCTGGAATACACTACCTCTAACTCTTTGCACAACTACCTCACTGGCGACTTTCAAAACTGACCTAAAAGCCCTTCTCTTCCAACTGTAGTTTAGCTAAAACATTGTAATTATCTCTTGAGACAGACCCCTATATTACCTCGACCTTTTTACGTCTGCATACTACCCCAAACATTTTACGGCCATATACACCTTTGTATACTCTGTATACTACGTCAACTTTTTACAGATTTTGTAAATTCTGTGTTATATAATGATTTACCTAGTTATATTTGTAAACTTAGTAATTACTTATAGTTGTGTTGTCTGTCTTTATCTTTCATGTAATGGAATATTTCTCCCGTAAAGATCTCTGCAACCTTTGGATAATGTCTGTGCTATGTAAATATTCATAAATAAATAAACTATTTGAGGCTACTCTAGGAATTGACGTATTACGGAGCCGCGGTCAGTAGGGGAGTACCTACCGGGGCGGTGACGTGGGGAGGGGGAGGGGCAGGGTGGGGGTTAGTAATGTATGGATAATGGATGTTTGCAGGTAAGTAAGCATATAAATAAATCAAACGAATTTCGTTGCGTGCACTGCATTGCATTTGGGGATGCAGTGCACGCAACGAAATTCGTTTGATTTATTTATATGTTTACTTACCTGCAAACATCCATTATCCATACATTACTAACCCGCACCATGTCCCTCCCCCTCCCCACGTCACCGCCCCGGCAGGTACTCCCCTACGGACCGCGGCTAGTATTACGCAAAACCCCCAGGATTTTGGTGATTTTCTGCAGTGTTAGATTTAAATGTGAAAATAATTTAGTTGTGAGTGGCCAATGAATTGGGACAAATGAAATATGTGGATTTTATGTTGGCTTAAAGACAAAGCCCCAAAATCCTATTTGTGCACTAGCTGTGCTCATGGCCTAACCGGAAGGAGCTATGAAACACTTCAAGAGGTAGACTAGTTGGTTGTCTTATGCTTACTATCAGGAGCAACAACAATCCCTTCCCTCCACGGTGCAGGAGCCTGCATCTCTCAGCCTGCTTCACGGACTGCTGCAAGCATGTACCACGACTCACAGCAGATACAAACATAAATCTGAGTCCCCGTCAGCTCTTTTGTATTGTATTGCTGCATTTATATAGAGGGTTATCGCCCTATGTAGGATACAGAATTGTGGGGCATATTATCAAGGGGCTTTATCTCCGCTTTTTTGGCTTTAAAAGCCAAGAAAGCGGAGATAAAATTATCTCCCTATTACCAAGCTGTCGCTAACACCAGTTAGCGACAGCTAATAGGAGATAGTGACCATCTTGGGCCCCGCTTTGCATGTCAGTGATATTTATCACTAATGACATGCAAAGTGGGTGTGCCAAGATGTTAGCGACTGAAAACAGTCGCTAACATCGCTATCTCCTATTACCAACTTTTGGAGATATTCGCGCTAAGCGCGAATATCTCCAAAAGCTAACACTTGCCCAGGAGCAGTTCTTAGCCATGTTATCCAATGGGAGGTGGATAACATGGCTAAGATCCTTTGCTCGATAATGCATGAATATCGCTGACTTTTCAGCGATATTCATGCATTGCGGCCGTTTTTTATCGCATTTGCGATAAACCTTGCTAATAGCAAGGTTTATCTGCGATAAAAATCGCCGATTTGCGGCGATAATTTTTGTCTCTAAATAAGTTAGAGACAAAAATTATCTCTATTGGTTGGTAATATGCCCCTGTATTTTTTGGAAGAATAGCAAACTTCACTATGGGAGTGTAATGTGGTTGGCTGAGTGCTGTATGTGTTCTGAACCATTGTGGGAACCATGTTGGTGTCCTGAGTGATCGGAGGGATGCCTCTTGTCTTGAAATGCAGTGCCTAGCAATGTGATGCAGAAGAAGGTCTCTCTGAAATACACCCGTTGATGGGCCGTGCTATTCCTTTCCCTTGGGACAGCATTGGGGTTGAACTTCAGGAAGAGTGGCACCAACCTCGCGGTCTGCAGAGCTCCACTGCTTTACCCTAACACTGATCCCATAACAGAACATTTTGGATTCTCCCTCAGTAGTCACCAGTCTTTCCACTCCCTGTTTGAAGTTATACCTCTGGCAAGGCTAGGCCACCACAACGGGTCCACATGCTACTGCTTACATTTTAGTGAAAGTTGATTGCGGTGTTCATGTGTCTTGTCTTTCTCCTTTGGCACGCCATTTTAAAATTAGATAATTTCAAAGAAGTCTCTCTCCCTCAACCTTGGGAGCCACTTGTATTACCTGATCACTAGACTCACAAACCACAGATGGGGCAGACTGAAACACAAGAAAGTAACTATGGTAGACAAAGCTTTCTCTGTAGAACTCACTTCCAGGAAAACTGAAACAGGCACTACCACATTAGGCAGTCAATGCTAGCAACCAACACACATGGCATTGTGCTAGGAGTTCACACATCAGACACTGTGCTAGGAACACACACACACTGGATTCCCTGTGATATTAACCCACACGTGACACATTGTGGTAGGATTTCATACATAAGACTCATTGTGCTGGAAACTCAAACGCCAAACAAACAACGTGCAAGGAACCCAGGTACTCTGTGCTGGAAGCTCACTCATAGACACTGTGCTAGAAGTTCATACCGGAGACATGCCAACTAGAATCACACACAGAAAAACTGTCCAAGGAACCCATGCAGCTCACTCTCTGCTACAAATCTATATTTCTGACTCTTTGCTCAGTCATATCTCTGAAACACTGCTTTAGGAACACACACCAGAGAGTGCTTGGAAGTTGAAAGCCAAAGGCATTTCAGGAAAACCCCCATACGTAGGGTGTAGAAATGGCTCCATAACATTGGGACGCTGCTTTGCCATACCGGTCTCTTGTTATTACGTATCAGTGCATTCTTGGAGTTGTACCCTTTGTTCATTTTAATTTAGCCGATTAGACCAACACACATGGTAAAAATGATATGTAAAAGCAAAGTCCAAGAATGGAAAAGTGGTGCCCCGGTGACTTAGAGCCACCCAGACACCCTACACTCACGATATCCACTGACAAGCGGAACATGACCACAAGTGCTATCCAGACAGGAAACCACGCGACAACACATTGCTAGGGAACCTAAAGACCTGATACACCATATATTCGAGGAAGGACTAGAGAGCAGCCTGTTCCTGAATTAGCGTATTCTCTGAAATTTCTCCACTACCTTGAGTGTGGGTGCCCAGCACCCCTTGTTTCTTGAAACCCCTTCTGAATCCACTGCTCAGAAGCATACTACAGTCTTATTATCGGACACCCTCATTCATTTCCCTTTCATTTGCTATTCCATCCGCTAATCTCCTCCCTTATCTTCTGCGGGGGGAGGGGGGCTGTGACGACGGCGCGTCCGCCAGCGCGTGATTCCGCGCGAGGCCCCATCAGTTATTCACCGCCAGCCTCCTGCCCTTGTCTGCGAGGAGGATATCATTCCCACAATAATAATGAGGTCCCAGCTGATGCCAAAGCGGCGAGGAGTCCCTCGGGGGTCGTTACTGCAAAATTATTTCTTTCTTAACTGTTTAGCTGATGCGAGTATACACGAGGCTAATTTCAAGGCCATTCCAAAGGGGGGACGGGAGCGATGCTCGTTTTGTGAGAACGCGGGGCCGATGGTTCTAACTGCAGAGCATCAAACCATCTCCTGCGCCTGGTTGGGTGGGGGCGAGGCGGTGACGAACTGAAGCCGTTTTGTATGTAAAAGTATTAGTGTGTTTCTGTCGGGTAGCGCACCTATATCCCTTTTCATGAGCTATAAACAGGAACACTGGAATTATGCTGCAGGGGAGGGTCAAATTATGCGGCAGAGTAGACTAAATTATGCAGCAAGAAAAGATACATTTTGAGGCAATATGCAGTACATTTTGTGATAGTATTACTTTATTAATTTATACTTTTATTTTACTCATAGTACCCCTTTCTGGGCAAAGATTTCATCTCATTAGTACCAATTTAACAACCAAATACAGCAATGAGCAAACTCAAAGCTGACTAGTCAACTTTAGTGACGGATCTTCCACTGCGCGGGAACATATGTTGCAACTTTTTTAGTAACTTAATCCATTTGATCTAGACTCAGTTTTTTTGTTAAAATCTGCAGATTATGCAGCAAATGATGGATTGTGTAGCAAATGTACTAGATTTGTAATTATATGGAAAATGCCTCAGGCACAGAGTTCAGTGGTCCTAGCTATAAGTGTTTCCCTTTAGTCTCAGCTGGCGGAATTAATAACTACTACAGGTACATTACCATGAGTCAATAATTTGCCTCTATGTTTGGAAATAGGTTTCCAAACTGGGCATGTGAATGACTTTATGCAAGTCTTTTCACATGTGTGCCTTTGTGTTTGTGTGTGTATACGAATGCCCAGTGCATTAAGTGGGATGAATACAGGGCCGGACTGGGAACCAAAACCGGCCCCGGCAAAGTGCTCGGCCGGCCCCCCGGGGGGTGGTTGGGGGTGCGACCAAGCTTTTTCTAGGGCCGGTTTTCGGCCGATTTTGTTAAAGGGCCGATTTTGCAGCTATGCTGCATAAATGACCCTGTAACAAAATCGGCCCCCAGGGGCCCAAAACCTGCCCCCACCCTTGCGGCGCACGGGGGGATTGCCCAGTGCCTGCAACGGCCAGTCCGGCCCTGGATGAATATGACCCCTTCACACAAGGCTTGACCACAGTACTATGTTTGGCCCTTGATACATACAGGTTATTGGGGAAAGGGGAGCAGCACAGACAACACCTGGATTGATTGAAAAAGTCTGCTTTCTTGAAACAGGTGCATATTACAACATAACTCAGGCCATTGTCTTACACAACTATTAGCTCACTATACATCTTTAGTCGCCTATGATAAACTCCCTCAACCACTAAATTAACCCTCCCCGCCATAACAACTTCAAACCCCAATAACTTGCATCAGAGCTGATCATTGTAATTGGGACCTCTAAAATCCCTTCCCTATTCCTACTTCAATTACCCTTTGAACAGCATTCAACTTCCTACCTAAACTTGATATTCCAATGTCAACCAGGCGTGAACTTCCTACCCATTCCTTTTCAGCCTTAACTGCCGCTTAAAAACAATAAACTTGTGTAAATCATGGCAACTTTTCAGCCAACCGCCTGTGCACCTGAATCAAGCGATATCCCGGACACATAGCTTTCCCTGTCCACCTGGACCAATAAAACAAACCTGAACCCAAAAAGATGACAATATTATGGTAACCCTCCCCCAAAGACTTAAATTAGGGGACAGGAGGGCAGGGACAAAAATGTTCCTGACTAGGTACCACTCACTGTGCTACCACACCATAATGGTTACTGCACCCAAAATGGCAGGAATCTATATAAGTAGCCTAAAAAGAGCCCCAAACCCTTGTATAGTCCCTGGACTGCACCAGTTCCCCAAAAACATGAGGGGGGCAGACCTCTCTATGGTCGGGTGCACCCCAATTCCCCATTGGAGAAGGGGGGCAGCAGAGACCACTGACACCAGGATTGTTGGAAAAAGGCTGCTTTATGGAAACGGCTGCCCCCCAAGTGCCCATAATCACACCTCACAATTCAAAAATACAGCTTTCGTTCATAAAGAAAATAAGTGGAATCAGTAAACAGCTCAATTTTTATCAGTTTAAGGCACCGTTACCCTCAACCGTCAAGACTAAAGGACTGGCTATGCATAGGATGTCTGTGTTGCCGGGATCTCAACCCCCCTTCCTTCTATCGCATTACATAGGCTGACCCCTCTGCAATAATGGCAAAGGCACACAACTATCCAAAATACAATTTAAAAATGGTGATTGTCAGCAGGTAGCAAATAACTAAGAGGGCTCTTCACACTCTCACTTTGCATGTACATTAACATTAAAGAGAACGTTCTTTTCTTCATTCTCCAGACTAAACATTTTTTTGAGGGGAGATAGGGTTGTTATGTGCCAAACAGAAATGGAGGGTGAAGATGGGATCAGTTGCAAACCCAACTTTTTATACTGCAGGTGCTAAGCATTAGCAGGACCCAGGCCACTTAAAGCCCTTAGTGTGCCTCTTTGTTTATCTGCATGTTGGTATTTATATATGCTTGATTTGTGCAATATTAGCGTATGTGATTGGGTACGGATATAAACAATACACAAAATGTAACAACAGACTGTAAACAGTTTTTATTAATTACTGGATATGTTTTGAGAAAAATCCCATGCATAGATATTTTCAGCGATCGGACGTTTATCCAATTAAGTATAAGGTGCAATAGTATGGTAGTCACGGTAACACAGCGAAAGGAATGGTCTCAATTAGATTCAGATGATGTAAAAAATATTTAATTCCAAGGGTAAATCACAGTTATACCCAATTACATTTCTAAATATATTAATTGCTGTTGCCAATTAAACCATTGCGTTCCCTGATTCTAATCCACTATGGGCATACAAAGAGAAGCAAACATTGGGAATGCCAATAAGTCTGACTTAAAAGGAATGTTGTATGGTAAAGCATAACAAACATATATCATGGGAATGAATATGTATTGTGTGGAAGCAAAGAACTGTAGAATCATATTGGTATTGGGTAACAGATCAGGCAATAGTTGCCAGAATAAAATGTATGCAGGTTAATGGCTGCCCTCGCCCCATCCGTGCTACTGCTAGAGAAAGATAAACACAATGGATAATCTGGTTAGCTAAAACATTTGTACAGCATTACAATGTTATGTGAGTGCCCCTGAAAGTTCAAGCTCAGCCAGCTAGGTAAATAAATGATCACAGCTGCGTAGAGGGAATGCAATTTTTTGTTGAAGCACACAACTTCTGCCCAATTAAAACATACTCCTGGCTCCCAACATGTGGGCGGAGCCAAAGCCCCTCTCTAGTGATGTTCATATATTTGTCTGGTAACATCTTCACTATCAATACCCAGGTTCTGAGTGTTACTGGGATACCCCATTATCTTTAATGGGATCTTCACTATCAAGCCAGATCATGAAAATGGAAAACTCTTCATCCACCCGGCAGAATAGGTGCTTGCTGCTAAGGTCGTTGTGCCACCTACAGGACATAGTTGTGCATAGTGGTAGTAGTAATTCAGGTCATTTTCATTCTAAGGTTAATATAGTGAATACCACTGATTTGCATAACCCTAGCACTGCCTTTCTATTATTAAATGTTCTGGTCTCAAACGGTTAAAATCAACAATGTGCTGTCAAAGTATTAATGTACGGTATCATACCCAAGAGATGTGCAATCACAATGGTAAGACACACAATTTCTTACAAAAATATTAGTATTGTTAGACAAAATTGCTGGAATCATAGTCGCATGACTGACCTTAGAACTGGGACATACATGTCAACATCATGT
Organism: Lissotriton helveticus; assembly: GCF_964261635.1. Taxonomy (NCBI): domain Eukaryota; kingdom Metazoa; phylum Chordata; class Amphibia; order Caudata; family Salamandridae; genus Lissotriton; species Lissotriton helveticus. The sequence goes on from NC_136061.1 coordinate 1,289,451,819, forward strand.
TATAAAGTATTCTGAGGTAAGCCTCTGGTATTCTTTCTGTTATGAGCTTTTCTTACAGCCAGCAGTGGCAAAGTCACTGTGTCATGTCAAAGATATTTAGCTGTGCAGGACTTTCTGTTAATGGGATATAACTTCTAACTGCACATAAGACAACTCTCAGTCCATGTGCGGTATCAGGCTTCATGATAAGAGTCTGTTACTTCCCCATCACAGAGACTTATTACACTTTATTTTCCAGGATCGTAGATGCACATGCCCTTCAAAGGCAATACCTACTTATTACATTTCAACATATGGACACAGCAGAGCAGCTACAAAAGCAGCAGTAAAAGGTCTTTTACACACATCCATCCAGATACACACCCATCCACATTCTCCCTTCACCCACTCATCCATTTGCCCACACAAATTCAGCGCTCATCAAGACATACATTTGCGAGCTATCCTGCCTTTCAATAATCCAAATGTCTACCAGATCACAACACCATCTACTACTCCATCCCTTTATTTGTGTATTAGTACAGTCATGTACTCTTCCACACATAATATAACATGACACGACATATATAAGTAAGTCCAGTGATCTCTATTTGGCAAAGTTAAAACAATAGAACAACCATTGTACAGCAGATAATCACATTGTACCCAAGCATTAATATACAAAACACGGCAAATTGATAAAATCAAAACTTATGAGTGGTATCCTTAAAACACATGTCATATATTAAAAACATGACGTGTATTTGTATGCACCTTTTCACCTCTTAGAACATCTTGGCACTGAAATAACATGTTTGCACTCAACCATCCAAAGCTTACCATTTTACTTGCTCAACCATCAATTCACTTACCAATCAATACATTCTGAAACAAACGCATCAAATAGGCAAGGGCATTTGCACTGCTCCTTTAAATATGTGCTGCACCTCTTATTTGAGGAAAGAGAATTCGTGGATACTTTCTTGTGCTGTACCTGTGCTGTTATAGCAGGAAGCTTGAATTGCTGCAACACTATCAGAGAAGGGCGTTTCACTGCTATTACCATTCTGTACCTGTTCTGTGAGAGATGGAAGCTTGCACTTCAGACCATGGTATACCTGTTCCATAAGGAAAGGAAGCCAGCACTACTGATACCTAGCTGTAAGTGACATTTGAGAGGTGCTGCAATGTACTTCCTCAGCAGGGGCGGCTGGTGACATTTGAAAGTGGTGAGGCGTAAACTAATTTGCATATTGCACCGCAGCGAGCGAGCCCGATTCATGCATCCACCCATCCATCCACCCACCAACCCATCCTGCATCCATACATCATTCATTCATGCATCCACCCATCCATCCATCCATCATGCATCCACCCATCATGCATGCATCCATGCATCCATCCATACATCATTCATGCATCCACCCATCCATCCACCCACCCACCCATCCTGCATCCATACATCATTCATTCATGCATCCACCCATCCATCCATCAAGCATCCACCCATCATGCATGCATCCACCCATTCATCCATACATCATTCATGCATCCATCCATCCACCCACCCACCCTGCATCCATACATCATTCATTCATGCATCCACCCATCCATCCATCATGCATCCACCCATCATGCATGCATCCATCCATACATCATTCATGCATCCACCCATCCATCCACCCACCCTGCATCCATCCATCATTCATTCATGCATCTACCCATCCATCCATCATGCATCCACCCATCATGCATGCATCCATGCATCCATCCATACATCATTCATGCATCCACCCATCCACCCACCCACCCATCCTGCATCCATACATCATTCATTCATGCATCCACCCATCCATCCATCATGCATCCACCCATCATGCATGCATCCACCCATCCATCCATACATCATTCATGCATCCACCCATCCATCCACCCACCCACCCATCCTGCATCCATACATCATTCATTCATGCATCCACCCATCCATCCATCATGCATCCACCCATCATGCATGCATCCATGCATCCATCCATACATCATTCATGCATCCACCCATCCATCCTCCCACCCACCCATCCTGCATCCATACATCATTCATTCATCAGTTATGTGCCCTGCAGGTTACAGAAAGATCACTGCTGTAGGTACATTACTCCCTGATCTATCTAGCTGGAATTCAAACCTGAGTCCTCCAATCCCGAATACACATTAGTACAGCTCAGACCTTATATTCTAGAGTGTCACAGTCATTTGTGTATTGTTCTAGATACTTTTAAATTTGTGACTATGTACAGGAACAACTATTGCCAGGGTGACGTTAAATACGTGGCAAGGGAGGACTAAATTATGTAGCAAGAAATGGCAAAATATGTGCCATAATGGATGTCATTTTGTGAAAGTATTAATGCATTATGTTGTCATTTTAACACTTGTTAACACAGTCGGGCGTAGGTTTCAACATTATTAGTACCAGTGTAACACAGAATGATGACAACAAGTCCGGGTCCGCACCTCCTCTTCTCCTCAACCCCTTGGCACCTTCACGTCGTCGAATGGCACTGGCAGCCCCTTGCAGCCAATCCTGGCGCTGCAGGGGCACAGGTTATTCTACGCCCACAGCACACCCATTAGGAGTCCGAAGGGCTCCTAATGGGCATGCGCAAAATAGCACGAACACAAGGGCGCATGCGTGGGCACGGGTAAACAATTCACCCTCCGTCCCCACGCATGCGCACTCGTGTTGCTGCCTGCCTGGTGACAATCATGTCAATCAACACGACGCCTCCCGACGTCATGCTGACTGGCATGCATTGTCAGTTCTCCCTCGGTTTCTCCTGCGGGCGGCTGCGGGCGGGGGGGGCTACGCCCCCACGCCCCTATGGACGCACCGCGCCTGCTTGGCAACTGATGCACATGGATTCTCTGTTCTGTGAGAGAGGGAAACTTGTACTGCTAATGTCCGACTGTGCCTGGTCTTTGCATGCCACTTGCTGTGCTGGAGGGTTGTTGTACCTGCTCTGTGAGGGAGGGAAGCTTGTCCTAAAGTTGCCCTTCTGATGATTCGGAAACATTAATTACACACACTCTTGCATACCTGTGTGTTGGTGCTTTGGGTGTGCTCCTGGCTGTGGGTTCGAACCATGATCGTGAGCATCCAGTTGGTTTCCCCATCTTCTTTGAAGACCTCCGGAAAGCTTGCCATCTTTCTCAGAGAAAAATACTGAACATTTCTGTCTTTTCTGAGGTTATGAAAGTGTCATGAGATAGCACTTAAATAGCCATTTGTGTAAAACTCTCTGAATTCTTTTCACTAGAAATGCAATTCTGCCTCAATTTGGAGTAACAGTTTTTGGGAATAGTCTAGACAGCTCTAGAGTACATTTGACATGTTAGCATTTTTATAGTTGCTGCTTTATGTTTATGCAGCACAGGTGCTGAATTGGATTTTTGTCTCCCATCCGCTTTCTGCGTAACCTGGCTCCATCTACCCTTTCTATTGTTAACTCACTTTCAAGTCTTTGTGTGATTGCACTGTGTGCATGACAGTTGGTGAGTACACAACAATCTTCAGTGGGTGCCAGATCAGCAGTTTATTGAGTACAAGCCACACTTACACATCACCCTACAACAACAGTATACATTCAACACAATTCCCATCACCATCATAAGCTTGGTACATATCAAAGACACTCAGATGCCTAAGTGTTTGCTCCCTTAGTGGAGCATTCTATCAAGTTATACTAACAAATGATATACTAATATTAATCTACAAATTACGAATCTACTACATCCACAAACACTTAGAAAGGTATCATAGCAACATAATTAGGAAAGGTAGCAACCATTTGAAACTGAACAATGACCGATTGTACACACCAATAGAACAAAAGAAGTTGCAGTGCCCCTCAAGCACATAAATCCATGGCTAAAATCTTCACACGTTTAAATCTGAGATACAATATTTACATTTTCGATTAAAATAGATAAAGCAAGAAGGGTCACTGATTCCTTGCTCTGTGGATCACCACATTGTACAAGAGTGTTGTGGTCCAGGGAGTTTCAAACTTTCTTTTCCTAACATTTTAGTTGGGTTATTTCATTACATGCTGTTAGGTATTCTGTAGCATTTAAACTATTAAGAAGCGTTCTCCTTGCCTGCTCTCCTTGATTCATCTCTCCTTCCATGCTTGGTCTGTTCCTGGATTTGGGCTACTAAAAGACCAGATCTTGCTGTCCTACCCAAGCCTGTTGCTGATGTTAAGTATGAGCCCAAGCTAGCCTGTTTTCCTTAGTCTCTTTCCTCTGCATTGCTGTGAGGAGGAACTGGACTAGAGCTGACAGAAGGGGGCAGACTATATCCCTGAAGCCCTATGCTGACTGACCTTACTTTTCCAAATACCTGAAAGTTATTTGTCCATTACTTCTGTCCAGTAGACTCAGCCCACCCTGCCTTTTTTCAGTTGAGTACCCCCGTTGCTTTTTGGGACCTTTCAGGTTTACAACCTAGACTAAGCCTGGGGTCTCCAACCAGTTATGTCTGAGTAGCTCACCTGTGTGCAGCCCAGCTTATCAAATCAGAAAGCTTTTGCTTGGGTGCATTATTAATCATATACAAAAATGGAGATTATACAACACTAATAATGTTAGCAGCTCTCAATGCGTTTCATTGAACATAAGTAGCTCTCAGTACAGAAAAGGCTGGAGACCCCTGGTCTAAGCTACGCCCCTGGGAAGAATGCTTGGCTGTGCGAGAAAGAGGGAAGTTCTTGGCTTCTTCAAATTTCCTTCTGACCCAACCATTATATCATCATGCACTGCTGCTTCCACTTCAATGTTTTGTTAACCAACTGCAGTAAGACTTACTGCACACATTTGTCAAAGCACTTATCACCTTAACCCTTGAACACTCTATTTGGTATATAGCCTACCTTTCAAAGATAGCAATTATGAACATACATTCTGGGGTTCTTTGGCAAATGCATTGCTAATTCAAGAACACGAAATAAGAGTCACCAGTAATCAACCCTGTGACTCTCATGTTAAAAATAAAATGCTTTAACTTCAACGGGTATTTTTACCACAAACACAACACATGAGTTGTTCCAATCATGAATAATGAAACCCTTGAAGTGAGAACTAATAATCTCTCAAATATGATGCTGAAGAATGTACCACCTTATAACTGACACCTTCAAAATGTAAATGTTAATCACTTTTTTGCTGAAAAAATCATTATCATTAAGGCAAGCATTCCTAAACTTTTAGATACTTTGCCTTATTTATGGTGTGAGCCTAACAGTGATGTTTTGGCCCACTTCCCTCCTGTCACTAAGGAAATCTTTTTCGGTCTTCTTAAGAAAATTGGTTCTGGCTCCCTATGGACAGCTGTCCCCCCGCATTCTCCAGGAAGTTTTTTTCGCTGCCCAGACCCTCCCCTATCGCTTATCAACAATTCCCTTGCTCAAGGGATTGTTCCAGATCTATTTAAGATGGCTGAGGTTGTTCCTATTTTAAAAAAACCATCTTAGATCCGCAGGTACCGGGCAATTACCACCCCATTTCCCTGCTACCCTACTTGAGTAAGGTTATGGAAGCCCATGTTGCCAACAGCCTTAGCTCGTTTGTTGAACAGACCTGCTATCTGGGCCCCCACCAAGCAGGTTTTAGACCAAAACACTCCACCGAAACGGTTGTCCTATCAGTCTTGGACGAGCTACGGAAGGGAGCGGACCAGGGTACTACTCAGGCCCTGGTGCTCCTTAACTTGTCAGCTGCCTTTGACACGGTCGACCATCAGATTTAGGTCGACCGTGTCAATAGTGCCGGGCTCCAGGGCCTATCACTAGGATGGGTTACCTCCTTTCTTAGCAATCGTTTTCAATCTGTTCGCCTGGCTGGCTTCAGGGCAGAACAAACTAAATTGATGTGTGGGGTCCAACAGGGCTCCGCCCTATCACCTTTACTTTTTAATCTGTACATCCTTCCCCTGATTACTTGCTTGGGCAAAAGGAAGGTTGTGTTGTTCAACTATGCTGACGACCTTCAGCTGATCTTTAACATCGATCTATCCACCTCATATATTTCTAATTTCCAATCTATAATGCTTTTCATCAGCGACTGGATGAATGCCAATCAACTCAAATTAAATCCAGACAAAACAGAGCTGATTCTTACGGGCAGCGTGGCCAACCCGTGGAACACAAACTTTTGGCCTATTTCATTAGGGAGCCCCCCTGCCCCGGCTTTGTCAGTAAAAAACCTGGGGATCATGATCAGTTGTGATCTTACCATGAAGGCCCAGGTCAACTCGGTGGTCTCAGCATGCTTTTATCATCTGCGCAAAATTAGGAAAATTTGCAGGTTCCTCTCCACTGAAGCCTTGACCCAGGTGGTCCTTGCACTGGTCATCTCGCGTATCGATTACGCCAACTCCCTTTATGTAGGCATCCCTGCCTACCAAGCACTTCGCTTGCAACGTGCCCAGAATCAGGCGGCCAGACTCATTCTTGGACAGCCTAAGCACTCCCATGTGAAGCATCTGCTGAAAAGTCTGCATTGGCTACCTATTCCCCAACACTGTCTGTTTAAACTGGGCTGTACCATCCACAAAGCTTTGTCAGGACGTGGCCCCGCTTTTATTGCTCTAAACATCCAGCGGTATCTTCCATCTCGCGACCTACGCGAGATGGAATCCCAGATCACGTCCCAGATCCAGCTCCTCTACTCTGGCGCTTCGTGACTTGCACTGGCTCCCGGTAGATCTACGGGTCCAATTCAAAGCGGCCTGTTTGGTATTTAGAGCGGTTCACCTTTTAGGCCCCCTTCCACTACAAAACATGTTTGCATGGTATTAGGCCCCCTTCCACTACAAAACATGTTTGCATGGTATTCTGCCCCACGGCTTCTGCGGTCGTCATCGGCTCACCTTCTAGTGGTGCCCAGGTTTCAAAGAGTGAGGATGGGCGGCCGCTCGTTTAGAGTGGCGGCAGCTAAATTGTGGAATTCTCTCCCACTCACTCTCAGGAGCTGCAAGGACTATCTTCCATTCAGGAAAGCCTTAAAAACTCATCTCTTTCCTAAGTAATGGCTGCGCGTCTGCTCTAGTCTTGTGCGATGGGTTCTCTGATCAAAGCGCCAGGATGCCCTCTGGGTGACAGGTCTGCGCTATAAAAGTATGCGAAATAAATAAATAAAATAAATACGCTCTTCTAATAAGAACCTACTGGTGTCCCACTCTTTTAAACGGAAGAAACACGGTGGCCTCAGATACACAACCTTGGCCCCTCAATTTTGGAACACCCTTCCCCCCTACCTGCGCACGACGGACTCCTATACCCAATTTAGGAAACTACTCAAATCCTGGTTTTCAACTATTATGGCAATGTGATGTTAAAGAGCGAAACATATTTTCTCACTAACTGCTATTGGTTTGTTCTGTTTCATTAATGCATGTGAATTACGAAAGACCCTCAGGTCAATTTATTTAGCATTTTTAGTGAACTAAACTTAAATGTTTATATTTTTTTCTAAAGATACACAACAAATATTGAGACATACATTAAGTCATTAAGTGTGGACAAACCTATCAGGGGTAGGAAAGCATTCATCATAAGAGAGAGCATAACGTTAAAATGATTATGAATACATTAAATATTATGATTAACAATTTCGAAATTAGGAGACTGCCTCTCTAATAAATTCCTACTCTTGAAATACTGCTTCCTAATGAATGTTGTTGGCCACTAACCACTAACAGGGTGTGGATCAATCTTTTCAATTAACACTAGGAACTAAGAAAACCAAACCACTATTGATAAATTGACAAGGATTGCAATTAACACCCAATGATTGTTCAACTGAAAGTCATGGAGTGACTTAACACAGGTTAAAACTGAACATTCTAGCTCTATTCTAAGGCAGGGTGTGCCCAGACGTGGGTCCCTTGCTCACTTTGCCACTGGATTCAAGCTAGCCTGGCTGATGATGGCTGGTTAGCCAGAATCCGGTCCCAGGATGTTTGTTTCCAGTCCAGGGAAGACATGTCTTGGCAGTTCGGGCTGGAGTGTTCCCATGAGGCACAGGGTCAGACTGATTTGCATATGGCCATGTCTGAACTGGGGTGGTGGAGTGAGCTAAAGACTGATGATGATTAAACCCGGATCAGTTGACTGGGGGTGAGTGCTTGCAATATTGAACACTCCGTCCATCATCCCCTTTGGTTTTGCTTTGTTTGCCCTAAGTTGGCAGGGTATGCCCAGACGTGGGTCCCTTGCTCACTTTGCCACTGGTTTCAAGCTAGCCTGGCTGATGACGGCTGATTAGCCAGAAACCGGTCCCAGAATGCTTGTTTCCATTCCAGGGAAGACATGGCTTGGCTATTCGGCTGGACTGTTCCCATGAGGCACAGGGTAAGACTGGTTTGCATATGGCCATGTCTGAACTGGAGTGGCGGAGTGAGCTTAAGAATGATGATGGATTAAACCCAGATCAGTTGACTGGGGGTGAGTGCTTGCAATGTTCAACACTCCGTCCATCATCCCCTTTGGTTTTGCTCTATTCTAAGATTGTGCAAGGCTGCATACATTTTTATGAAAGCTCTAATAATAATTACCACTACCAAACTTTCGCTATGCATCTTTCAATCACACATTTGAAGCCTTGTATCCTTGATTTTGCTATTTGCCTAAGTGCTCTGTATATTATCATTGTACTACTACTACTAATAATAATAATAATAACAATAATAATCAAAATAAATTATAATAAATTAATGTTATTGATATACAATGAATCGTATTTTATCATCAATGTAAGACCTAAGTGAGTACAGCTCTCACTTCTGAGTTATTCATGTATAATCCGTAGAAAACACGTTCAAATCTTGGCACCTCCATGTACAAATGGGAGCACGAAGTTGCTTTAAACCCGAGAAATAATTTTCTTCAGGACCCACTGACATATTACTCACAAGCAGCAAATCCTGTGCATGCCGATAACGGACAATTACTCTGTCAGTCCTCATTCTGATGATACCCTGGGAACCATAGCAAGGATCAAAATGTGTCGATAATAAGACAGAAAGGAGGGGTGATAACAAAATAACATTTGGGACATTGAGGGAATCCATGGGTGCCATGGGGGGTGGAGGCTCCTCTGGTTAACTTCCTGAGGGACCTTCACAAGGACACAAGGGCAAACGTTAGATACTCGCTAGACCTCAGGGTATCAAGGGATTTTACTGTTGAAAGGGGAGTGAGGTAGGGCTGTATCCTGGCCCCCTTTCTTTTTAATTTGTATATTAATGAGTAAGAAGCGTTTTTGGTTAAAACTGGTGTTGAATTCCCTTACGTTGGGCGCAGGGGTTTGCCCGTCTTGCTATACGCAGACAATGCCGTCCTCCTGGCAAGAACTGCCAGAGGACTGCAGTCCCTACTGAATGCTTTTCGCTGCTTTATGGCTGACTGCGACCTTGCCATTAATAATACCAAATCATACATCATGCTGATAGGGGCGCGACCTAGGAAACAAAATATTTATTTGTGATAAATGCAGAGAAGGTACCCCTGACCACATCTCTTTCTTATTTGGGAGTCTTATTCGACGACCAGTTAAAATGGGGCCCGCTGGTAGAAAGGAAAAGAGGGGAGATAATTCGGGCTATCTCAGCCATATTCAACTTTGCGACAAAAATGGGCAAACGTCCAGTTGCCGCCTTGTTGAAGATCTACCAGGCAAAAGGTGTTGCAGTGGGTAGTTATGGCAATGAATTATGGGGATGTGTACCAGCTGAAGGCATTGGGGTGGCCGAGAACAGCTTCTTAAAACAGCTTTTGGGGCTACCCAAGGGAACCTCTAACTTAATAGTTCATGAGGAAACTGGTTTACCCTTTATCGGCGATACCATAGCACTACGGCCTCTATTATTCTGGCTGAAGTGCTGGCTAAATAAAGACCTGACCCTCAACCATCGGCTGCTAAGAGAAGTGTTGTCCTTGGACCAATGCTCTACATCCCATGGCTTAAATATTTAAAAAGTTGTTTTACAGAGCTGGGGCGTCCGGACCTATTTTTAAACCCTGATTCAATTGTTACCGCTGATGTGGAGATTGTTAAAAAATCATTTATATTAATGAAAAAACTAAATAGAGATGGGGTGGAATTGGTAAAACCTAGCATTCGTACATTTGCCATGCTCAAAACCACTCCACTAATGGAGCCATATTTATCATGGCCCGTAACAAGCCACGAGCGGTTCTTATTAATAAGGTTTCGGCTGGACTACTTTCATTTACTACTAGCTGTACCGAGGGGATCCCATAGAGGCCAAGTGTTACCACCCTGCGGCTGCGACAACATGTCTCCGCTGGATTTGGTGCACTTTTTATTTATTTGTCCTCTTTACAATGTTCCCCGGAGGTTTTTCTTGAAGCCACTTTTAAAAAAAAAACTTTTTAACCAGGTCCGCCCTGGTTTTCCTAAATCAGCTTTAAAATCCAGAAACCGTAGGGAGATCTGACAGCTCTATATATCTTGTCTCTATGCCTGTAGTTTATTCATACTTCTTATAACTTTTTCTTAATGGAATGAATTTTATAAAATGTGTGATCATGACCATGTTACACCTTTTAAATGTGTTTTATGTCTGTTGTTGCAATGTCACTTTTATGGTTTTTACTCATGTAAAACCGAATAAAGTATTTGAACTGAACATTTGGGACAATACCTACAGGAGCTAATTGTGCAAGTCATCTTTCTGGACCTAATAAATGTCTCAAAAAATTAAAATTAGAGAACCACAAAATAAGAATAATATTGTACCTTGACATATGGTGAACTAGACTGGCTGATTCAAACAAGTGAACTTACAACAGACTTTTTCAGTGAACAATATTTCACAGAGACATAGGCAATGAAGTGTTTTTTAATTGTTTGTATGTATGCCCCCCAACTCATGCAAGTCATTGGCAAGCATGAACTCCTCACCTCAAATGCTAATATCGCCAATACTGTCCTTCGTTCATAGGGTGAGAATTGAGACTAAAGACTTCCATAAAAGTGCCGGAGACATTCTATGTGAATGTGTCAAAGTGTACCTAATGCCAAGAGGTGACCCAAATCTTATGACAACAATCACGAGTGCTCCTGACCAGAGGACCAATGAGCTTAGATTTACAGAGCTATCACAAAGATCAGCCGAACGTATGATGGGAATCACAGCTCTCATCATTCTTCACAAAAGCTTCATGCTCAGCAAAGGATTCAAAGATGAAGTTATACACGTATTACTGAAATTTTGCATAGGTTGGTGTCACAGGGCTGAGTTCTGGTGAACCCGATCGAGTCTCGATCATTCACCAATTTAAAAACTTGCCTTGAGTCCATGTAATCCAACTAGCTATGGGTACATTAATTTTACCCCTTTTTTATTTTTAGAACAAATGGTCAACACCCTACTTTGTTTTCAATGTACCATTATGCTTTAGAGACCCCTGTGGTTGAGAGAAAACTTTGAAGGATATACAAGTGAGCTGTAAGTGGTGGTGCCCACCTTTTAGTAGAAGGCCAACTGCCAGGTAGATGCCTACGGTAAGGAGCTCTGGGTAGGTTGCAAAGTTCAAGTCTAGTCTGTGCACATTGTATGTGTTGTGTGTGGCTAAAGGAAGAATGGAGTGTATCTATAGTGCTTTACTGTCTGGAGACAGGATTTCATTTAGGATTTTCTCTGTGTGAGTGATACATTAAATGTAGGTTGGAGAGAGGCTTTCAGGCATGGATAAAGATTGTAGGAAAAATCCTGAGATACTTTAAAGTGAACATGCTCCTGGAAAAAAGAAGCGAGACAGATGACACTTTGAAGTATAGAAGCAGTCTTTGCCCATCCCTGCTCCATTGTTTCCCAAGTGGTTTACCCCCAAACGTTTGCTAGGAAGCTAATGGGAAGGTCCACTATTTTCTGAGTGTTTTGTGTTTCTTTGACTTTAAATTCCCAACTCTACTTTCTCTCTCTGTTGCACTTTGAGTGGCAGAGACTTTAGCCAGACCTGTCTGGGGATAATAAACAAAATGTCAGGATCAAGCTCCAGAGTGGGATCTCTATAATTGTCGTTGCTATCCTCAAAAATAGGATGGACAGTGGGCAGAAAACCAGGTCATTGTGCTGGTGTTCTTATGGAACAGTGATGGGATCTTACCAACAAGGTGAATAGAAAGTACTGGGAACCAGAGCCAAGATCACTGATTGCATACAGCCCGGACACTGTCTGGAAAGAAGGAAAAGACTGCTGGAAAAAGGGATAGCATAACTACATCTCCTGTCCCTTGTGGAGTCATCAGCCCACCTATTCAGAGCTCCTTGCCAGGGTCTAACTGCTATAAAGGCCCAGTGTAGCTGACCTTGGCAGAGATTATGTGGTACTGAGGATTGCTAGGCAACCATGTTACACCAGGAATGAGTCGCAAATGACCCATGGCTACCATGGTGAACATTTTCAAATGTTGTGTTAGATGCTCAGTTGAGGAACTTGTTAATATCAAAATGCATTAACTTTGACTGAGGGTTGTTTAGGTCTCTTCTAGTGCAGGCCTTATGTTATTTATTCAATGGAGGAAATACCTTTCTGTCTGGTTTAACAAATTTGAATGCATTGTCAGCAGCATAAGGCCTTTCTTATTGATTGTGATTACAAAATCTGAAGGACTAACTGCATTGATCGTAACAAGCCCATGCTATTGCAATGGACGTAGTTAGGGATCATGTAGCATTCAATGTTAGGATCTGAAGGCACACAGTTTTTCATTACGAACTTTGCAGAAAATGCAGCAGACTAGGTTTATGTTACTGTTACAAGGCCGTGAATAACAAAAGTCCTTGAAATTTGCAACGGTTTATCAGACCTTATGTTCCACTGAGGAACCTGAGTGCAGCAGGGGCGATGCTGGTAATGGGCCCCAGATTTAAGAAAGTACGCATGGATGGAAGCTCGTTTTTACTACCTGGCACATAAGCTGTGGAATGCTCTGCCTTTAGTAGTTTTCCAGGCCCAGATGGAAAACTTGTTCAGTAAAAAATCAAAACCTGGTTCTTTAGTTGAGGATGCAGGTGGGTTTGATAATGGCATTGAGGAGGGGACGCGTGTACCCAGTGCTGGCATACCTCAAATGAGGTAGCTATGCCCTTTAGACATTACATTATTATTATTATTATTATTATTATTATTATTATTATTATTATGTTATTATTATTAATAATAATATTATTATTATGGGGTTAATTTACTTCTGTGATAAATCTTTAAAGGTGGTAATGTGTACCTTGTTTATCTATCAGGCCTCTCCAGGACAGATATTATTCCTAATATCATTGTTTTTACTGCTTAGTATATGGTTTTGCCAAATGTATTTATTGTATATATTTGTGATTGTATCTCTAGTATTTAGATGCTTGTATGTTTAAATACTCCCATTTAAAAGTAAAGGCACTGACTGAGCAGTGATTTACTGAGTGTTGTTTTGTCCATGTCTGAGTTTCCAGCTACCTTCGCCTCTCTAAATGAACCAAGACTGCTCTGTTGTCCCCACCTTGGGAGTCAAATAACAAAACTGTGTGCCTGACTTATAGTTTGGGGGTAACAATGGTACAGGATCATTGAACACAGTGGTGAGCAACTTCAGTTGACATAACTGAGGCCCAGTAATCTGTGGACAACATTAAGTCCTCAGAGTAAATCAACTTTCTGCCTCTATGAACATAACAACAATGCAATAATTTGCAACAAGTGAAAGAAAAGCCCCATGTTGATGGAAATAAAAAAATACCAGGTGCCAGATTAAGAAACTCCTAAATGGGTTCAATGGTTCACATGGAAGGTGCTCTGCAGTAAGCAGATATTACTTCTTTTACCTGGCTACATGTAGGTACACGACAGTGGAGGGCCTAGGCTGACCAACCGTCCGTAAATTTCACGGACAGTCCGTAATTTTGGCCGTCTGTCCGTTGTCCGTGAAGGATTCTTTAACGGACGCCATTTGTCCGTAATTTTAAACAGGCACAGCTTCCACCCACCTCCCTCTTTGACTCCGAGGCTGATCCAAAGCTCAGACACCCAGCAGCATTGGAGAGGCACAGCGGGATGGCAACGCCTCACACCTTCAGCCGTGATGAGCTGTTAAGAGGTGCTCGAAGGTGACGGAGAGGGAGGGGCTGCAGCTTCAGTATCAGGGGCATCTATTCAGATGCAAACAGCACTGAATGCGTCATGTCTCTGCAATTTAGAGGGGCCTCACACAGTCCATTTCTACCCAGGGCCCCAAACATCCTAGTCTCTGCCAGATTACACCGACCTCACTTCTTCAAACATGCAGTCTATAATGTAATAAAATTAAGAAATGGCACAATCGCACCCACACTGATTAACAAAGTATGGAGGACAATCAGTTAAACCAGTTCTCTTAGAGTATCTCTTATAAGTAACGTACATCACAGTGGGGGAGGGCATTTTGGACAGAGAGCCTGTCTTCTTGTTGTCTTGTGCAGGAGGGGGTGAGGAGCCCAAGATGATACTAGAATACTGCATGCCCACCCCTGTGCCCACCCTGGTGGATCATGTCCCCCCCTGTGATGGCTCCTGCCCCCCCCCCCTGTGATGGCTTCTGTCCCCCCACTGTTGTGGATCCTGTCCCCCCCCCCCCGCCTGTGGTGGATCCTATCTCCGCCCTGGGTGGCTTCTGTCCCAGTCCTGGAACGGCTCCTGCAGCGAGGGTGACGTTCCTGATGGGCCTCTTCTCAAAAGGGCTCAGCTCAAATTAATATGGAAAGGTGGGCGAGTAAGTAAGTGAAGGGATGGGTGGATGGCTGGATGAATTAGTGAAAGGGTGAATGGATGAATGAAATATTGAATACATGGATAATGAGAGAAGATGGATGTATTGATGAGTGCGGGGAAGGAGGGATGAGAGGAAATGTAAATAGCTGGATGTATGGGTGGAAGGGTAGCAGGATGATGGATGAGGGGAAGGATGGATGGATGAGTGGAAGGATGGATGGATGAGGGGAAGGATGGATGGATGAGGGGAGAAAGGATGGATTGATGAGGGGAAGGATGGATGAGGGGAAAAATGGATGGATGAGGGGATGGATGGATGATGGATGAAAGGAAGGATGGATGAGGGTAAGGATGGATGGATGAGGGGAAGGATGGATGGATGAGGGGAAGGAAGGATGGATTGCTGAGGGGAAGGATGGATGAGGTGAAGAATGGATGGATGAGGGGATGGATGGGTGAGGGGAAGGAAGGACGGATAGATGAGTGGAAGGATGGATGGATGAGGGGAAGGATGGATGGATTGATGAGGGGAAGGATGGATGGATGTATGGATGATGAGGGGGTGGGTAAAAGGATGAATGATGAGGGGAAGGGTGGATGGATGGATGATGAGGGGGTGGGTGAAAGGATGGATGAGGGGAAGGATAAATGGATGGGAAGGATGGATGGGTGAGGGGAAGGATGGATGATGGATGAAAGGAAGGATGGATGAGGGTAAGGATGGATGGATGAGGGGAAGGATGGATGGGTGAGGGGAAGTTAGGATGGATTGATGAGGGGAAGGATGGATGAGGGGAAGAATGGATGGATGAGGGGATGGATGGGTGAGGGGAAGGAAGGATGGATGGATGAGTGGAAGGATGGATGGATGAGGGGAAGGATGGATGGATGGATTGATGAGGGGAAGGATGGATGGATGTATGGATGATGAGGGGGTGGGTGAAAGGATGAATGATGAGGGGAAGGGTGGATGGATGGATGATGAGGGGGTGGTTGAAAGGATGGATGGATGATGAGGGGAAGGATGGATGGATGATGAGGGGAAGGATGGATGATGAGGGGAAGGATGGATGGATGGATGGATGGATGATGAGTGGGTGGGTGAAAGAATGGATGGATGGAGAGTGGGTGGGTGAAAGGATGGATGGATGGATGATGAGTGGGTGGGTGAAAGGATGGATGGATGATGAGTGGGTGGGTGAAAGGATGGATAGTGGGTGGGTGGATGGTGGGTGGGTGAAAGGATGGATGAGTGGATTGGATGGTGGGTGGGTGGGTGAAAGGAGGGATGAGTGGGTGGGTGGATGGTGGGTGGGTGAGTGGATAGTGGGTCGGTGAAAGGATGGATGAGTGGATTGGATGGTGGGTGGGTGGGTGGATGGATGGTTGGGTGGATATGGGTGGTTGGGTGGATGAGTGAAATGATGGATGGATTGATGGATCGATAAGTGCAAGGGTGAATGAATGTACGTATGAGTGAAAGGGTGGATGTAAGGATGGATGAGTGAGTGAAAGGGAGGGTAGATGGACAAAAGAACGAATAGATGTGTGAATGAGTGAAATGATAGATGGATGAGTGATAGGGTCAATGGATGGATTCATGAGTGGATGAGTAGATGGATGGATGGGCGGGTGGAAGGATGGATGGAAGGAAGGATGGCTAAGTGAAAGGGTCGATGGAGAGAAAAAGGGAGGATGGTTGGATGACTAATAGAGTGGATGGGTGGAAGGATTAGTAAGTGAAAGGATGGCTGGATTAGTGAAAGGGTAAATGGCTGGATGGATGAGTGAATTGATGGATGGGATGAAGAGTGGATGGATAAGTGTACAGATGAATAGGGTGAAAGGGTGGGTGGATGGATAATGGATGGATGAGTGAAAGGATGGATAAAGGGATGGATGAAGGGATGGATGAGTGAAATTATAGATGGAAGGATACATGATGGATAGGTTTGCAAATAGTTGAATATGTTTGGAAATGGCTGGGCTTAATTATATACTATTGTGCGACCTCTGATGTGTCTGTAAAACGTACCTATTGTCCTGAAGTTTTGTCCTGAATTTTGACCTAATGTCCTGAATTTGTGTCCTGAATTTTGACCCTTTGTCCTGAATTTTTACACTCACTGTCCTGAATTTGCACCAATGCCAGTTGGTCACCCTAGTGGCGGCTCCTCCGCTAAGGCGGAGGAGCGTTGCCCCACTGCCTTTCAGCAGTGTAAATAAAGGAAAGATAAAATTATAATAACTTGATGTCATTATCCTGGTATTATTTCCTGCTGCAGCAGCTTTGCGGGCAGAGCGGGGCTGATCTGCTGACAGAGGAGCAGGGGGAGGAGTGGCGGGCACTCTGTAAGTGCACATGAATGTTTGGTCGGCCGTCTTGGGCCATGCGCACTTTGCATGTTCTCCACCCAGGCTGCATTACAGTCTGGGTGGAGAACATGCTCAGGCTCCCAGTCCCCCTCTGAGCGCTGAATCACAGCGATCAGACCAATCACAATGCTGCAATGCAGCGCTGTGATTGGCTTAGGAAAGTGTGGGTGCTTAAAGTTCTGGCTGGAGTGGAGGGATGACGAGAAGAGACGCAGAGAGGAAGTAAGTGTAATTTTCTTTTTCTTTACCCCCCCACCCCGCCACTCACGATCCCTGCCGTCCGCCACTGGTCCATGCGCACCAGCCAGGCTGATGAACCAGGAATGATGCAACATCCCACACACACAGTCTCACTCAAAGAGGTCACTAGAAAATTACAGGAAGCCTATGCTGAATGCATTTAACCCTGTGTTGTCAAAAATAGCAATCCCATTACTGCCAGTATATCTGATCCCTCTTCTCCTCAGCCATTCTCTGTTCTCTCCTGTAAACATTCCCTGCTTCCTCGGCGAGGCGCGCCGCACTGGAAGGAGCAGCATCAGCAGATAATAATCCAGTGGTGCACTGCTGAGCTGCAGGATCGGCTGCACCTGGGGGCTGCTCTACAGCCCCTCCTGCTTGGGGACCGGAAGGTGGAAATCAGCAGCTGTCTCCAACCTGACACTGGGACACGCGGCTCTGCCAGGAGAACCCAGAGCCAGGGCACGAGGCTGACACCTCGGGGATGGGCCACACCGCAGAACAGGACAAGATAAAATTGCAAGCGACAGCTCAGCCTGGACCTGCAATTATAATGCTCTGTAAACAAGCGGAAGTGCAAGGCCTGCAGCGTGGAGCCAGGGCCCTCCGGGAAAGAGGAGGCAAGCGAGTGGAGGAGCGCTGCAGGCGAGGTGGGAAGGGCAGAGCGGGCGGAAGGACAGAGGAGGGTGCAGGAAGGAAGTAGGACGTGTTAATTGGAGGAAATGCGAGACCACGAGGCAAGAGAACATTTGGGTAGATATGAATGACGGAAGGTGGGAGTTAAAGAGTAAAATACATAGGAAAGAGATGCCAAGCAGAGACAGATGGGAAGACTGAGGGGAAATAGAGACACAAGCAAACAGATGGAAACCTATCCGAGTAGAAAGCAAATCTAAGAGCCGAGGGGCAACGAAGACATGGGGAGGAGAGTGCAATAATGAGATAGGGAGGACGGAGGGGTAATAGAGACATATGGAGGACTAAGGGGCAAAGCAAAAGTAGAGAGGATTGAGTGGGAATAGAGGGACGGAAGGACTGATGGGACTACTGAGGTGGGGAGGAGAAAGGAAAATATACCTATGGGAGGGTTGAGGGACAAGAGAGAGAGGAGGACAAAAGAGGGACAAAGGAGGGTTGGGGTGGAGTCAGGGAAATACAAACAAGAGGAGGACTCAGGGGCAATAGAGAGATGGAGAGAACTGAGCAGCAACAGAGTTGAGGGTAAGACTGAAGGGCAATAGGCGGAGAGAGCGGAGGGCCATAAAGAGATGGGGAGAACATGGTGAGGATGAGATGAAGAGAACTGATGGATGACAAAGATGGGACGAACTAAGAGCATTGCAGGGATTGGAGGACTAAAGAGAAATAGAGGGAAATAATGAGGATGCTGGGGCAATAGAGAGATGGGAAAGGCCAAGGCTGATGGGTAAATTGAAAGAACTGAGTGACGAATGATGAAGGAGCCTCTGGAGTGAACACAAGTTGGATAGCATTTAGGCGTGATAGGGAGGTAGGCTCAACTAAAGCCAAAAAGATTCTGTAAATGGTACCTACTGAATGGAGCATTGTGAAAAGTATGGGGTTAAATGGGGTTGCAGGCAGGGGCAATTTGTGAAATAGAGAGGCAAAATGTTGTGGTTGGATAGGTGTAAGAAATTAGATTACTGGTTGAGGGGGATGTAACCCTACTCAAGCAGCAACCACAAGTCCTGTCAGGTTGAAACACCAGCAGTTTCTGTGATAACCCTCCCAAGCCACAAGGGCTGATTTCTTAAGCCACCTGCAGACTGCAGGCCTACCATAACGACTGCCCAGAACTGTTAGGGCATTCTGGCTGTTGCCTTTATCTGATGTGCTGCCCACTGGCAGGCCGGTAATGGGACACGGAATGGTCCAGCAGGGCAGCTGAACACTCATCTTTTGGAGCCAAGGCCCCGTCACAGGTAGTGTCAGACGCCTGAAGTTTGAGGGGACCCAAATGCTTCTTCGCAATGGCCAGAACAGCTGCCTCAGCTTTGTACCCTGGAGGCAGAACTCTGCCGGCTGGAAGTCACAAGCCAATGGTCAAGTGACCCCTAACTAAGGCTGAACCGCAAAGTCCTCCATGTGTGAAATAAGTATAGTTCCCCTCTGAAACCCCACCCAACCTCTATGAATGGGCCTCTGGGTCCCAATAGCTTCACTAGCCAATCCATAAATTAGCAGCACAGGCCCTCTACAGCTTGCTTATTTCCCCTCCCCATCTCCTTTGCCACTTTGCACACAGACGACTGCAATTCCTGCATTCATTAGCTTGTTGACCCACCAGGGTGCCCCACAGCCCCTAGCACATTCTAACACCCAACCACAGCACATACCTACCGACCCATATCAGGTCATCCTCATAGGCCCCAACCCTCTACCCAATCCGCCCACCTCCCATACTCCTGCTACCCTGGTCCTGTCATGCACTGGGTGTCACAGAGAAACCTACACGTCTTTCAGTTGTCTGCCTGAATGTCAATGGCCTATCATATTGTTAAACATAAAAACTTACTTGACTATACAACATTCCTCTTCCCCAACCATGTCCTCTTAAAGGAGACACACCTCACAGATGCAGAAAACAAAAGTTATGCTGGGACTGGGTGAGGAGAGAATACCAGGCTAGCAAGACCACCGAAGGGAGGGAAGAATCGCATACTACCAACTTTTATTGTAAAGGGGGTGTCAGCATATTAGTGACTTGGGGCCAGATGTAGGTAAATCTAATTTACCGATTCTAAAATACCGAGTCATACCGAATCGGTATTTCAGAATCGGAAAATGAGATGTAGATAAAAAATCGGTAAAAATTACCAAATCGGAATCACTCGGTATCTGAAATCGGTATTTACCAAATCGGTATTTACCTACTCGGTAAAATCCGAATCGGTAAAACCCATACATACCAACGGGCCCATGGCCCATAGGAATGAATGGGTAGTAGATTCGGTAAATACCGAATCGGAAATTTGAAACTGACAAACATGTGAGCCTGTGAACCAATCAGGAACTCCAACCACACCCAATTCCAAAGGCACTGGGGAATCAACCAATCAGAATCAAGCACCCCTCCCCAGTACCTGGGACTGGCCACGCCGATGCAGGTGCAGAAACCAACAGTCAGGAGAGCAGGAGGACAGAGTGTGGAGCAGGCTTCCCTGAGCTAACCAACACAGCACCATGGAGAGTCAGGAAGCACAGAGGGATGCTGCAGAGCGCAAAAGGAAGCAGAAGTTCAGCCAAGAAGAACTGCAGGTGCTTGTTGCAGAGGTTGCAAGAAATTACAGCAAGATATTTGGGAAGCATTCACTGCATGTAGCTGAATCCATCAAGCGCAGCACCTGGATTGAAATACAAGGCAATGTAAATGCCATTGGTGTCACTCACCGTGAACTGGAAGATCTTAAAAAACGGTGGTATGACATCCGCATCATCACTAAGAAGAAACTGGCTGCCCACCGCAAGGAATATGCTGTAACAGGGGGAGGAAGAAACCGAGTCCCACGACTCACTGACATAGAGGAGCTGGTGGCATCCACCCTTGAGGCTGAATGCATCCACGGCATCGGGGACGCTGACAGCTCAGCAAGAGGTGCGAAGAAACAAGGTAAGATGCAAGTACATTGTCAATTACACATTTAACTATTCCCCTAACACACTCTGTGTGCCCACATCATACTCCGGAACAGGTTTTAAAAATGTTCTGCAATGCATCAGGGGAAATGTAGTAATGGGT
The DNA here is from genome assembly GCF_964261635.1 of Lissotriton helveticus. Classification (NCBI taxonomy): domain Eukaryota; kingdom Metazoa; phylum Chordata; class Amphibia; order Caudata; family Salamandridae; genus Lissotriton; species Lissotriton helveticus. The sequence goes on from NC_136061.1 coordinate 1,289,472,996, forward strand.
AGACACCTCTAAGCAGTCTGCATGCCATGCAGCAAGGGAAGCAACAGACAACTAGCATAGGCAAATTGAGAGACAGGCAAAAGTGCAATAGTACTGTGTTTAATCATGAGACACAGGTGAACCACTCCACTGACACAATGTCCATGTCCGTCCACAGGAGAGTCAATGTGCAGCACATCAGAGGATAGAGAGAAGAGGAGGGAACAAGCTGGACCCAGCACATCACACGGTGGGAAGGACCAAGAGCAGGCAGCCCAGTCACCTGAGGAGCCAACAGCACCACAGCCACGGTCCCCTCTGTTATTTGGGAGGCAGGAGACAGGAGCGGCTGCACAGTCCCCCACCCCCACAACACCATCCCCAGTGCTGGGAAGGGCAAGGCGCTTTGATGTGCCCCCTCGCCAACACTGAGCAGCTGCCCACTCCCAGAGTTTTGCGGGCCAGTGTCCGATGGCGAAGGCCACGGGAGGCAGATGATGTGCGTCAGGATCAGGGTGTCTTCTGCGGACTGGAGGCCACCATGGTCAAAGTACAGCGCCTGCAGGCGAAAGCAATGATGGGGGTTCAGAGGCAGGCACGCACAACAAACAACAAGCTCGATGCAGTAGGCAAGGGCATTGGGGAAATATCTGAGAGCATGCAGTCAATGGCGTCTGGCATTTCCGACATAACACAGTGCATGACTGTCCTGTGTGATAAGTTGGACAGGGACCATTTGGAGAGACGCAAGGCTCGTGTTGATGTGCGGCAGCAGACAAAAGCCCTGAACAGGTTTGCTACTGCTACCACCGTGCTGTGCAGACGGTCAGTGGCGATGCAGGATGCCATTGTGCAGTGCTGCACCAATTTATCAGTAGGAATGGCCAGAATGACCTCTGCAATGGAGCTCATGCTCGCTCAACAGACTGGCACTGGAGGCGACACTTGTGTGTTGGAAAGTGAGGGGTCCACCAGCAGGAGTGGCGCAAGCACTCCTGTACAAGACTTACGTAGGAGCGGCAGGCGTCGGGCAAGTGAGACAGGCTACACCGAGAACATTGACACACAGCCACAGCAGTCCTGCCCTGTGGTCCGTGGCCACAAACAGTGACTTTGCCCTCCACCCAAGGAAGAGGTCACGGTGGTGTTAACCGTGACAACACAGTCATGGACAGTTTGATATTGTGTGATATTGTGTGACCGATGTGTGCTATCAATGCAGTAGCGTAGTGAATAATAAACTACGTACGCCATTAACTTTGCCTGCCTGTGTCTCATTACTCACTCAGAAATATTGCTGTGTGACCTCTTCCTGTCTCAGTCTCCCATCTGTAGCTGCTGCTGCTACTGTACCATGGGGCTCTGCCACTTCTGTGTCATCATCAATGTCCTCATGATGTGTGTTCTCCACCTCTGTGCCTTCCTTTGTGGCGAGATTATGTAACATTGCACAGGTCGCTATGATTTTGCAGCAGATGATTGGGGTGTACTGCCGTGCCCCTCCACTCTTGTGAAGGCAGCAAAACCTGCACTTAAGGAGTCCAAATGTGCGCTCCACAACGTTTCGTGTAGATCTGTGAGCCACATTGTACCGCCTTTCACTACTGGTGGATGGGTTGAGGTAGGGGGTGAGCACAAAGGACCGCAGGGCATATGCACTGTCGCCTAGGGGGGAGAAAGAATGACATTAATTGCATGTACATGATACGTGATCTGCTGTGAGTGTCATGGTGTGTCAATGTGATTTACCTAGCAGGTATCCATTTCCAAATTCTCCGGCAAGTAGGCGTCTGTATATTCCACTATTCTGGAATATGTAAGAATCATGGGTACTTCCGGGGAACTTCGCTACGATGTCTGTGATGAGGTTCCCTGCATTACATATGACCTGTACGTTGATGGAGTGCGTTGACTTGCGGTTTCTGTATATGTGCTCTGTGGCTGCAGGTGGACAGAGTGGTACGTGGGTACCATCGATGCAGCCTATCACGTGAGGGAAGTGTGCCAGGTGATAGAAGTCTGTCTTGGTTTTTGCTAGTTCTGCTGGTGTAGCAGGGAATGAAATGTAATGCTCCATCCTCTGCATCATGGCGTCAAGAAACCTCCTGAAGAAGCGGGACAGGCAGCCCTGGGACACACCACCCACTGCAGCTATCACACTCTGGTAGCTCCCAGAGGCCAGCAGGTGTAAGGTACATAGCACCTAGACATGGGGTGGGATGGTGTGGGCCCTGGGTGTTGGGTGCTCCAGGAGTGGGTGTAGGTCCCTGATCAAGTCCTTGATGGTGTCGGGGTGTAGCCTGTACCTCTGGAGTATTTCTGGCTCTATCAGTTGGAACAGTGATATCCTCTGCCTGTACACTTGTTCCTCCCTTTGCCATTCTCTCTCTTCTGCTGCCTGTAGTCTTTGCCGCCTTGCTATGACATAAAAAGCCGCCATTATGGTTCCAGAGGTGCATTTTGGTAAACTCTTTTTATGGCCCTCCCCTGGTTACCACCTGCATTCAATCCATGGTAAATACCGACTCATAAATACCGAATTTCCGCACATTCGGTATTTTTGGGCTTTCCTACATCTCCATGGCCTTTTTTTACCGTTTCTTATTTACCGATTCGGAAAATAATAATTCGGTAAATATGAATTCGGTATATTCAGCCTCGTTAATTATACCGACTCATATTTACCGAGTCGGAATTATACTGACTCGTGTTTTCCGATTCAGTAAATATTAGGCTCCTACATCTCATTTCATGGATACCGGTCGGTAACGGCCAAAATTACCGATTTTCGGACGTTACCAACCGGTAATTGGCGACCTACATCTGGCCCTAAACTCCTCCCTGTGAAGGTGAGCAAACTTTGGCGGGATCCCCATGGCCACTACATCTTTTTCAAGGCATCTCTTTACGATCAGTCTCTCCCAATCAGCTCAGTCTATTTCCCAGTACACAATAAAAGAGAAATCTTTGCAGACATATCTTGTATTCTGTATCGACACTCCAGGCCATACTTGGAGGAGACTGGAATTTGGTGTAAGACCTGTATGTTGATAAGTCCACTCACCCCATCTCCCACACTCTTTCAGACAGGGAACTTATTTTGGATCTATTCTTGGACTTTTTCTTGGTTGACCCCTGGAGACTGAAGCACCCCATGACCTGAGACTATACGTTTACTTCTTGTGTACAGGGCACTCGCATGCAGATAAACTTTTTCAACCTATCTCCAGCCCTGCTGGCCCACTCGAGAGATGCTTAGGGGTGTCCGACCATGATGCAATAGAGGTATGGCTCAACTTGGTACTGCTAGGGCCTCCTTCAGTGCACTGGAAGCTGAGCCTCTCTCACTGCAAAATGGTAGACAATAAACAACACCTTTATACTCAACCCCAAGCACACCTGGACCTCAACGTGAAGCGGGGAATTCATCAAGTATTTTCTGGGGGCCTAGGAATGCGACAATCAGGGGTGACATAATGCAGGACACAGCTCATGGGAAATGAGAGGCACTGCAGGTGTAGCGTAGACTGGAAATAGATATTCATACGCTCACTACCCAATACTCCTCTATGCAAACACTGACAACACTGGGAGCCTCGCTGTGGGCTAAACATGGCATTAACTCTCTTTACACTACTAGTGCAGAAAAGACCCTTTTCCACCTTAAGCACTGCCACTATGAAAGAGAGAGAAAGACGGGCGACTTCTTGCCCTCCACGCCCCCCAACAAGAAGCATCCCACTATGGCGTTATGGTGGACATGCACAACTAGGATCGACGGGGGATCAGTTATAGAGGCAAAGGGCACGATCTCCCCCCTCGCCCCCAGCCCACGACCCTTTATCATTGTGGGTGAAACTTGACTCAGCCCATTTCGGTGTCAGTCAAACCCTAGCTTTGATCATAACAGCCCCTATAATGCTTGCAAGATGCCATACTGCGGCAGGCTTCCCACTCCCATATTCTCCCTGACTAGGGTGTCGTCCCCTCACTCCTCAGATCCTGATAGGATACTATTGGCCCGGTCAGGACATACAAGACCACTTCGCGTGATTTGATGCCATGACCGCATGGGCGCCAGAAAGCACCCAAAGACTCCAGCATGTGAACCTCAGCCTGCAGAGATTAGCCACAAGGATAAAGGACTCATGCAGCACTGCGTGGAAGGTACAAAAGTACCCTATACATGCCCCCCAGGCATACTAATGCCCCTCCCTCACCACCCTTCTCTCTCTTGCCCCCCTCCCACAACAGGTTAGCACTGTTTGCTGTTTATATGAGCTAGTTACCATTCACCTGAAGCCTATCCTCACTGATGTAGATTGTAGGAAATGCACAGATGACAGAATCCTGCGGTTATGTTTGTACTCATCTTCCATGTGCATAAGTTGTGAAACTGTAATAAAGAATTGCGGTACAAAAAGCAGCATCCCATACCATACCAACTATCCTGCACACTGATGACACCCCCAGCACACACCCATTAGTCATTCTTGAGACTTTTTTTAAACATACTAGGTGGCCCTATATACATTTGATACTACTAGTACCCCTGCTGACATAGAGTGCTTCCTGATGCAAAATGTAATACCAAGACTCACCCCAACTCAATGGTCACGACTCAATCTCACCGTTACTGAGGATGAAATCAAGGAAGTTATTGAGGGACTACCGTACAATAAGTCCCCTGACCCAGATGGATACTACTCCAAATTCTATACTATGCACAAGAACCTACTAGTGCCTCTACTTTGTAAGGTCTTTTTGGAGACGCACCTTCAGGCACCCTGCTCGCGGATGTGAACAGTGCGATTATTATGCTCTCCCTCGTTAACTCTGACACTAAAATCCTGGCCAAGCTACTGTCAAACTGATTGCAAAGAGTCGTCCTCTCCCTGGTACGTCGGGATCAAGTGGAATTTGTCCCCCATTGCACTTCCATGCCACACACCTGATCCCTCTCCTATGTTTTTAGGCAGGTGCACAAAGATACATATGAAAAACTATTAGTTTCCCTTGATGCTGGACAGGCATTTGACCATGTGAAGTGAGATTTTATTTTTCGGGTGCTATCACATGCAGGCATGGGCCCAACGTTCCTAAACTGGGTCAGAAAGCTCTACAGTCAACCAACAGCGAGGGTGGCCTTTAAAGGCCACGTCTCTCTGCCCCATCACCATCCACAGGTGCCCCCTCTCTGACATTCTATTTATCCTAGTCCTAGAGCCCTGGCAATCGCCTTAAGCAAATCACATGATACACAAGGGATAGCTACCCCGGGAAGGACACATAAAATATCACTCTATGCAGGTTATATTTTGGTTAGTCTCTCTAACTCAACGTCTTCAGTAGACACCATGATGGAACAGATCTCTCAATTTTCTAGTCTACACGGTGATCTCGAACAAATGCGAAGCCATGCCTCTGACTGCGCAGATGACTTCACCGATTCTTGGAAGGCACCCATTCTCCTGGACACCTGATTTCCTGAAATACATGGGTATTGTGATCTCCCCAGGACTTGACAAAATGGTCGAAAACAATCTAGGTCCCTAACATGCATGCATCAAAGTGCATTTCAACAAAGGACCTACCAAAAGCTCTCGCTATGGACTAAGGCCCAACTGATCAAAATGAATGTTCAAATCAAACTGCATTTTCACTCTCTGATGATCCCTCTCCGGGTCTCCACTAAAGTGATGCTGGCCATTGAAAACTCCCTCAAGACTTTTCTCTGTAGGGGGGAGAAACTCTAGAGTGAAACTCGACAAACTAAATGCATGTGTTGCTATGGGTGGCATGGGACTTCCTAGCCTCAAGGATTACTGGCTAGCCTCACAACTCATGCCCCTAAGGTATGTCCTCCACACCTCCCTGGACACTCGGAAGTGGGCCACAATGGAAGTGGCACTGAGAAGCTACCTTAATGGGCCCAGGATGCTACACACTGGCAATTCTGGTTGAATTCTCTCTTCCTACCCATTCCTGGCCACCATGATCTAAGCCTGAAAAATAACAAATTCACTCCTGAAAGTCCACCCTACACTCCATTGCCAGGCCTCATTGTGGTGCAACGCCTCACTGCTGATAGATGGTAAGGATCCCCTGTAGAATACCTTGAGCACTAAAGGCATCTGCTCTATATCCGATCTATTTAGAGACCAAACTTACAAATCTTTTGCTGAGGCATGAGCCCAATACTACCTGCCCGTGTGCTGTTTCAGGGACTATCAGTGACTTCAATACTGCTTCTAAAAATGATGGGTCCACTCTCTGTAACACAGTCGACTTCTCCTATCTTGGAGTACTTAAAGAAATTGGGTACACGCAAAATATGGGGTAAGGTCTTTACTGAACTCTTACTGAGCACCGACACTCCACACAAATGTCTGGCTCTATGAAAAACAAATGTTCTGCCTGGTTAGGTCTACACTACTCAGATGAGGACTAGGTGGCTCTTCTACTTACATATGATGGTCATTACAGGGAAGCAAGATTAAAGTTAATTCACTTTAAAATACTTCACCGATGGCAGTGGACACCTCTCCGACTACGACACTCCTTACTGCTCTCAACAGCGACTTGCTAGTGATGTGGTCCCTGGAACGAGACATTGTGCACCTGCTATGGGAATGCCCCACAGTGTCCTGATATTGGGCTTTCATTACCGAGATGATTTCACGAACTGTTCCCTTTCAGATGACCCACTATGGCCAACTGATTCTTCTCCAGGCCTCCGTCCAATGTCCAGACATAACCAATCAACAATATAGATGGCTCTCCACAGCGCTAGTCAAGGCAAAGATCTTCATCCTACAATTCTGGTGCACAAACATCTGCCTATCCTATGACTTCTGGAAATGTATGAAAACGGTATTTATGACTGTATCATTGCAGGGTGAACGATCAATTGGTGAAAATTCTGGAAATGTGGAGAGAGTTCCTTAAAAACACCTGACTCAACCAATACTTACTGCTGCTGGTGCTTTGGGAGCGTCCCAGCCTACAGTACTACCGATACGGTCACCCATGGTCTCCCGTGTTGCGGCAGATTACCCCACAGTGGTGCCTAGATGATCTACCCATAGAGACCCTCTTGCACCATATGTCATTAAACTCCTAGATGATGGACTGCCGTTCCCAACCCATACTCACCCTATTTCTGCCCTCTTTCACCCCCTTTTTAGGTTTCGACCTGGCAAAAAGCTGCGCCGCGCAGCTTTTCGGCGCAGGTCGAAATCTGTTGAGTTACACTGTACACTTCAGTTCAGCCTCTCTCTTCAATTGGCTAGCTCCATAAATGGAGGCTAGCCATTGGAAGAGAGAGGCGTCCGTCATTCACCCAGGCGATTCGTGGGCGTTCCTGCCAAGTTTTTCTCATCCCACCCCTTTGTGAGGTCATTCCGGCGGTGGGCGGGGTTTATTTTTGTTTTTGTCGAGTTGTCATTCCACCGCCGGAGGAAGTCCAGGTGAGTGCTTTCCCGCACCCCCCTCCAACGGAGGAAGCCTTCCCGACCCCCCCCCTGTCCGTGTGCCTTCCCCGTTCCCCCCCTGTGCCTTTCCCCGTTCCCGCCCCCTCCCGCTGTCCGTGTGCCTCCCTCCAGCGCTCTGACTCCTTCTCCAGTCGTCTTTATTATCGGTGTCCACTGCTCTCTTTGCTATCCGCTCCATCAGGGATTGACAGGTGCCTCCTTCACGCCCTGCCCAGTGTGCCCACCACCTCGCCCCGCGCGTAGGGCATTTCTCCACACAGTGCTGTGTACATGGCCTTCCACGCACTTCGCCCTCCATCCCCGCCCCTCCCCCACCGCCGCCCGCCCGCCTGGGTCTTGGGCAAGGACGTCGCGCGCGGTTCGGGCGCAGACTCACCATTTGTCCAGGCTGCCTCGGACTCCGGGAGCCGCACTGGCGAAGAGGAGGGTTCGGGGGCGGCAGACAAGGGGACGTCTGCGGTCGGACCCGGGAGCAGAGTGGCTCAGCAGTCCTGTGTCATTGGCATTCACCAGACGGGCAGAGCGGGCTCCACACAGCGGCTCCGAGACACCACTCTGCATGAGGAGAGAGCAGGCAGCGAATACCAATTCTTAACCTGCTTCTAGGCGCTCCTAAATGTCAGCCATGTGAACCGAGGCACGTACTGATGACGTATTTCCTAGAATCCCTACACGTTGTTGAGTGAAACACCACAAATTATAATTTAGGCGACAGTCTAGAGCTGCCCGAAAGTCTCTCAATACAGCTTGTTTTCAGCCATGGTGTGTTTGATCGCATAGCGTTTGTTCACCATATTGCAACCTCGCAGCACTGCAGTGTATGCTCAAGGCGATAATACTCACGGTATCAGCTCCAGATGAATCCACCGGGGGTGCAAACTTCTGACCACCATGAACTGCATTAATCGGCCCATTGAGGTGTCTTATTTGACCTTCGCTGCTTAGTTGCCGGCTGCACAGTCACCGGAGGGTCCCCATTCTGCAGTTTGTCTGTTCTTTCCACCCCTCCTCACCTGGGACTGAGCAGGCAAGGCCTAGTGCCAGGGGGTTACAGCCCCCAGGGCGTAGTTCAACACCTGTGTCTTTTCTCTGCTCTCCTCTTCAGTGCTGCATTTCTGGGTGTCACGGAGTCACCGCAGATTTACTGCTTCTCCTGTGCACGTGGAGCATCAGCGCTTCTGTACTCGGTACACACCCAATGCCTTCCCTGTACTCCATCGACCCCTCGCCTGTGTCCAGTAGATCACCTGACCATCTCCTGTACTCCTGTCAACCAAAGTGTCTCTGTTGTGCTCCTGGAAGCCTCGGTGCTCGCAGATTTCCCCGTTCTCCGGATAGTACACATCAGTTTCTCTCCTGTACCCCTCTCAGACCTCGTAGCTCAGATGTGCTCCTAGAAGCCTAGGCGCTTCTCATGGTGCACTCAGAAGCCAATTTGCTTACTCCGTGCTTTACTTCTCTCTACCTCTCCCCCAGAAACAATGTTAATACATCGATCAACCAATTCTCTGACCCCTAGCCAAACCACTATCTAACATCTTTCTTTAGTCAGTCACTCCACTTAGGTCCCAAGTCAGACGCCATACAGCGCACGTCCGGATAATGTAATAATAATATAACAACATTTTTTAAACTATCGCCATACAACTGCTGCCCAGTGCCTCAACTTCCCAACTTGTCCAAAACCACGCAGCAATTAACCATCAATTGACAGCTAGTTCACTTGAGTCCACCACAAAAACCTCGCCTCTACTGCCCTCCTTGAGGTATTTGCAATATTCAGCAGCCCACTACGGCTCCGTGCTTCCGATCAGCTTCTACCAAGGAATTTCAGGCATGGAACTGGAATGTTTATTGGCGCTCTTCTGCCTGTGCCACATCCCAATCAGGTGCAGTTAGGTCGCCACTCTTCTCTTTTACTATACAGCACCTCTTTCATCAACAATTCATCCAACCAAGGTGCTCCAGTGTGTGCGTGCATGTGACTGCTCCAGAGTGTGTGTGTGTGTGTGTGACTGCTCCAGTGTGTGTGTGTGTGTGTGTGACTGCTCCAGTGTGTGTGACTGCTCCAGTGTGTGTGTGCGTGTGTGACTGCTCCAGTGTGTGCGTGCATGCGACTGCTCCAGAGTGTGTGTGACTGCTCCTGGGTGGGTGTGTGTGTGACTGCTCCAGAGTGTGTGTGTATGTGACTGCTCCAGGGTGTGTGTGTGTGTGTGTGTGTGTTTAGTTTAGTTTAAAGGGGTTTATAAAGCGCCTGGTGACGCCTCACGGCGTGTCCCCGCGCTGTGGAGAGAGCGTATTATGAGGAGAGAGAGGAGTAGCCTTATGATGTAAATAGCAATGTCTTCAACATCTTTCTGAAAGAGGCCTCATTGGTCTCCAGCCTAATGTCCGTAGGCAGGAGGTTCCAATGCTTGGCTGCAAGAGAGCGGAAGGATCTACCTCCCATTCTGGCTTTTTTGGTGTGGGAAGTTCTGAGAAGGCCCATTCCTTTAGATCTAAGGGATCTGTTCGGTTCATATAGGGATGCCAGATCCGACAGATAGGCCGGCGCTTTTTGATGGATTATCCTATGGCACCATAGTAGCGCTTTGAAAACAATCCTTTTGCCAATGGGCAACCAATGAAGGGAAGCAAGAGAGGGTCTCGAGGGAGCTCTACGAGGAAGCCTTAGCACCAGGCGTGCTGCAGAATTTTGTAGAACCTGTAATTTCTTGATGTTTTTAGCAGAGGTGCCCAGGAGCAGCACATTCCCGTAATCAATCCGGGACGTGATCAGTGCCTGGGTCATGGTGCGTCTCGAGGTCAAAGGCAACAGATCAAGGGTGCGATTCAGCGTTTTCATTACACCAAAACATTTGCCTACCGTTTTCTTAATGTGGCTATCAAAAGACAGCTTGTTGTCTATCCAGATGCCTAGGTTTTTTGCTTCCTGGTTGGGGGTAGGCAAAGGACCCAGACAGTTGGGCCACCATTCATTCGTCCATTTTGCCTCATTGCCCCCAATTATGATAACCTCTGTTTTAGTGCCATTTAGTTTTAGACAGTGCTCTGTCATCCAAGTGGCAAGCTTACTCATGCAAGCATTGAAGTTATCTGCTTCCAGAGAAGGGGCTTGTGACAGTGATATTAGAAGTTGTGTGTCGTCGGCGTAAGAGACAAGCTCTACGCCGAACGATTGCACCACTTCTGCCAGGGGAGCCATGTACAGATTGAACAGGGTGGGACTCAGGGCAGAGCCCTGAGGCACCCCCTGTTCTAGCATCACGTTGTCTGAGAGAAAAGTCCCTCTTTGGACTTGAAAGCTCCTGTCGATCAGAAAGGCCTTCAGCCATCCCAGTGCCTTCTTGATGACTCCCGCTCTGTTTAGACACTGTAGCAGGATGGAGTGTGCTACAGTGTCAAACGCGGCACTGAGATCCAGCATGATGAGGGCCATGGTCTTTCCCTCATCCGCACCTTCCCGGAGGGTTTCAGTAGCCCTCAGGAGAGCTGTCTCTGTGGAGAAGTTTGATCTGAAACCCGATTGAGATCTATGAAAAGCATTGTTGGATTCTAGATGGCCTATGAGTTGGGCATTAGCAATTTTCTCAGCTAGCTTAGCAAGGTAAGGTAGCAAAGATATTGGACGAAGATTTTCCAAAATGTCTTGGTTCATGTTCGGCTTTTTTTTAATCGGTAGTACTACAGCCTGTTTCCATTCCACAGGCAAGCGCGCCGTGGAGAAGGAGACTTGAAGTAGGTGTCTAAAATGAGGTTCTAGTGCGGGGAAGGCTTCAGCTAGAATTTTAGGGGGCGCAGGGTCTCGAGGAGATCCTGATTTAATGTTCTTGCACGTTTTAGCCAATGCTTCAAGGGGAGGTACGACAAATGAGCCTAGGCACTCCGGCGAGCTGTGAGATTGGGATTTTCAGTAAATTCAGTTGCTGATTTTATATTAGTGGAAAAGCAGGCATAGATGTTTGCGATCTTTCCTGAGAAGTATTGGGCAATTGTGTTACATGTTTCCACAGAATCATTTTGTGAGGAAAGATTTGCGTTCACTATGGATATTTCTTTGTATATCAGGTAAAGTTCCTTAGAGGAGTTTTCTGCTTCCATAATGCGGGTGTGGTAGTGAGCTGCCTTAGACAGGCGTATAGTTTTGTTGTATTCTCTTTGTGCTATTTTGTACTGGGCTTTGATATCTGGGCAAAATTTTTGGCGCCATGCTCTTTCAAGCTTTTTACAGGCCGTCTTCAAAGTTTGAAGTTCTTGACTGAACCAGGGAGCAGCTTTTTTAGTTCTCCTGGCGTTGGTGGTAGAGCGCATTGGGGCAGTGATGTCAAGGGCCTTGGTGACAAAATTATGTATGTGCTTATTAGCTGTCTCGCAATCATCCCCTTTAGGAGGGCCTTCGTCCTGGACAATTTTAGTGAAGGCTTCTATTGAAAAATTCTTCCATTTCCTGCGTTTATACCGTAGGGATTGTTGACTATAGTGTTCGGTTCTGTCGAGTTGAATTGTTATGGGGATGATGTGATGATCTGACCAAGGTATAGGTTGAGGAGCTGCGGTATGAACTCCCTTCCAGTTGCCAAAAACCGGATCTAATAGGTGTCCTAATTGATGTGACGGTTCCTTATTTTTTAATTCCAGCTGAACCGAGATTAGCTCAGCTAGAATACCAGTCGCATCGGTGTCTGAGGGGTCTTCAAAATGTGCATTGAGATCACCTAGCACTAATAAGCGAGACTTCCTTATAGCTAGGTGGGTAATGGCTTCCATAAGGGAGTCAGTGAAGTCAAATAGCCTGCCTGGAGGTCGATATATCAGGATGCCCGATATAGAGTGATTGGGACCTGTGTTAATTGTGAAATAGCCAGCTTCACTGTGGTCAACCCAGATAGGAGACATGGTGCAAATTAGAGGGTCTTTCGTTGCGATGGCAATGCCACCACCTCTGCCTTCTTTCCTATCTAGTCTGGCGAGGGCGTATCCGGGGGGAAGGGCCTGGATGACATCCGGATCTGAGTGGTCATCCAGCCAAGTTTCCGTCAGGAATAAGATATTAAGGTTCTGGTCCTCAAGTAGATGAAAAATTTCTGTTCGGTGCTTACGTAAGGATCTGCAGTTAAGCATGGCTGCTTTGATGGTGTGACCCGTGTTGGTGGCTGGGACATGTTTGATGGGAGCAAAAGTACACAAGGGGCACTTTTGTATCGACAGGGCATGCATAGAGTGTTTGCAGCCTGCAAGCGTGTTGGGTTGCAGAGCAAGCAGATCCTGTCTGGCATACCTGATAGCGGTTGTAGTCGAGGAACCAGGGTTTGTGGCCCCGCGCCCCGTCCGGCCGCGGACGGGCGCAGACGGGCTTGGCTTTGGCGCGGCTTAGGCGCGCAACCGGCGCGCCCGCTGCGCCAGCCCGCTGCGCCGTCTGGGGGGTTGACACATGATATAGGAGGGAGGAGGGTGGGAGGCCGGCCCGACTTGAGCGCTGACCTCGCCTTCCTCACTCAAGATGGCGCCCACCGCCGAGTGATGTCAATACAAAGCGGTTAGGCTGAGAGAAAAGAAATGAAGGTGTGTAGAGTGTCAGTGTGCCTGTCTACACAATTCCCCTTATTGCAATAGCCCCATAGTGAAAATGCGGCGGAATAATAAAAGCATTAAAAGCGCTCCAAATATAAATTTTATAAAGGCTTTAAAAACAATGCGCAAAGATCGTAAATTCTCCTGGCTCCTCCGCAGCTCGCAGCCCCAGTTCCCCTCGCTAGGGAGAGCTTCTGTAAGGCAGGGAGCGCTGGAAAGGGCACGTCTAAATACAGTGGGAGGGCGGGAGGGCAGCCCGACTTGAGCGCTGACCTCGCCTTCCTCACTCAAGATGGCGCCCACCGCCGAGTGATGTCAATACAAAGCGGTTAGGCTGAGAGAAAAGAAATGAAGGTGTGTAGAGTGTCAGTGTGCCTGTCTACACAATTCCCCTTATTGCAATAGCCCCCATAGTGAAAATGCGGCGGAATAATAAAAGCATTAAAAGCGCTCCAAATATAAATTTTATAAAGGCTTTAAAAACAATGCGCAAAGATCGTAAATTCTCCTGGCTCCTCCGCAGCTCGCAGCCCCAGTTCCCCTCGCTAGGGAGAGCTTCTGTAAGGCAGGGAGCGCTGGGGAGGGCACGTCTAAATACAGTGGGAGGGCGGGAGGCCGGCCCGACTTGAGCGCTGACCTCGCCTTCCTCACTCAAGATGGCGCCCACCGCCGAGTGATGTCAATACAAAGCGGTTAGGCTGAGAGAAAAGAAATGAAGGTGTGTAGAGTGTCAGTGTGCCTGTCTACACAATTCCCCTTATTGCAATAGCCCCCATAGTGAAAATGCGGCGGAATAATAAAAGCATTAAAAGCGCTCCAAATATAAATTTTATAAAGGCTTTAAAAACAATGCGCAAAGATCGTAAATTCTCCTGGCTCCTCCGCAGCTCGCAGCCCCAGTTCCCCTCGCTAGGGAGAGCTTCTGTAAGGCAGGGAGCGCTGGGGAGGGCACGTCTAAATACAGTGGGAGGGCGGGAGGGCGGGAGGGCGGCCCGACTTGAGCGCTGACCTCGCCTTCCTCACTCAAGATGGCGCCCACCACCGAGTGATGTCAATACAAAGCGGTTAGGCTGAGAGAAAAGAAATGAAGGTGTGTAGAGTGTCAGTGTGCCTGTCTACACAATTCCCCTTATTGCGATAGCCCCCATAGTGAAAATGCGGCGGAATAATAAAAGCATTAAAAGCGCTCCAAATATAAATTTTATAAAGGCTTTAAAAACAATGCGCAAAGATCGTAAATTCTCCTGGCTCCTCCGCAGCTCGCAGCTCGCAGCTCGCAGCTCGCAGCCCCAGTTCCCCTCGCTAGGGAGAGCTTCTGTAAGGCCCTGTAAGGTGTGTGACTGCTCCTGTGTGTGTGTGTGTGTATGTGACTGCTCCAGAGTGTGTGTGTGTGACTGCTCCAGTGTGTGTGTGTGTGTGTGTGTGTGACTGCTCCAGTGTGTGTGTGTGTGACTGCTCCAGTGTGTGTGTGTGACTGCCCCAGTGTGTGTGTGTGTGTGACTGCTCCAGTGTGTGTGTGTGTGTGTGTGTGTGTGTGTGACTGCTCCAGTGTGTGTGTGTGACTGCTCCAGTGTGTGTGTGTGTGTGTGACTGCTCCAGTGTGTGTGTGTGTGACTGCTCCAGTGTGTGTGTGTGTGTGACTGCTCTGGTTGTGTGTGTGGCTGGCTCTGGGTGTGTGTGGCTGGCTCTGGGTGTGTGTGTGGGTGGTAGTAATTGCTGTCTGCTGAGCTCGTCTGTAGGGTACAATAGTTCTCACATTTGCGAGAGATTAAGCTATTGGCAATGTAAATGACAATGCCATTTATTTATCTGTTTTCAAAACCAACACATACATACAAATGTTGTCATTTACAATGCCAATAGCTCTAACTTCTCCAAAGGCGAAACCGTTGCATTGTAAATGCTTGTTAATTTTCCCATTGCTCACGCTCACCCCCTAGCCCTCCCTTTTCTGGAAACCCCTTATTACAGATATGGTTCTAAGTTTTCTTACTTTATAGCACCATGGAGTCTGTCTAAAGATAGGACGAGTAGATTCACTGTACTATGGACGCTCAAAGACTTTGCTAGCGCTGTACTTTTGAATACAAGTGTGTCTGCTCTGTGATGGGTTGGCATGTTTACTGTGTAATGTTTTACTTTTATGTATGAAACTTGTAAAATCCAATAAAGAGAAGTGGGGGAAAAAAGAATCCCAAGTCCAACAAAAACTAGAACAGCAAAAATGGAGGATTAAGGTAAAACGTTTGGGGGAAGGCCATTCTAAGGAAGACAAGACTAACAATATGGTTCTGTGGAAATGAGCGCAAAAAATGTGGACA
The DNA here is from genome assembly GCF_964261635.1 of Lissotriton helveticus. Taxonomy (NCBI): domain Eukaryota; kingdom Metazoa; phylum Chordata; class Amphibia; order Caudata; family Salamandridae; genus Lissotriton; species Lissotriton helveticus. Next base: position 1,289,488,360 of record NC_136061.1, read on the forward strand.
AAAAGAAGGGGGAAAAGTGCCGGGAAGTAGTAGTGTGGTAGTTATGGAAAAGAGAGAGTGTTTACTAGTGGTGCTTGGAACAGTATTTTCAGCATCATTATCCACTTTGCAATTGTGGCTGAAGAGATGTTATGAAGTGGCATCATCGATCTCGATTATTGATTTAGGTTATTGAAAGCAATTCCATTCTTTCTTCTTTTAATTACCTTCATTTTGATCATGTTTCCTTTTCATGCCTAGTTTGGTTAATTCTACTGTTCGGTATCTGTGAAAAAAGGAAGAAAGGTGTTGTGTTACAATGCACTAAGGGTCTGAAGACATCAGTGGAATGTGGACTCATTCCCTTGAGGTCATGGGATTCTGAGCGACAGACTCAGTTGTTTGTCTGTGAGGGAGGAGGCTTTCTCATCTCCTCTGTTTGCAGAATGAAGTCTTCATTTAGACGGTTGAGCGTTCCATCTAAACACTCTTCACAAGCATATTGAGGACAGGGTACTAATTAATAGTATTTTTAAAAGGTTTGAATGACTCAGTGGGAAGCACTGCCTTAATGTATCTGTTTATTAATCAGGTTCCATCTCTGAATTAAGGGCTGGCCTTGTCCTATTTTATTGGAGAGAGGGGAAGGAGAGGGTGGGTGGGAGAAAGTTGAAAGGGGAGGTTTTGGCGGGAAAATCGGTCTAACGTGTTATAAGTTTTAGTGAATTGGGGTGGGTCTACTGGGGGACTGCGTTAGAGACGATTGCGAGCAAGACCGAAAGGACAAGGTGGGCAGGATAATCAGTCTAAAGATCGGGGAGAGAATGTGTGTGACAGACGGTGGTAACAGGGTTTTAAAAAAAGAAGGCAGGAGGATATCTGACTGCAGCAAACAGAAAAAAAAACATCTGAAGTAATAAAGCGCAGTGGAGTGTTGAGAGGCCATTACTGCCTGCGCAGCACCCGCCGCCTCCCTCTCTGCCCGCGCGAGAGCGGCTCTGCCGCGAGCTCAGAGAGAACGAACCTCCTTCCTGCGGAAAATCGGAGCCTGTTAAAGGTGGGCCCCAAGCTCGGACCCGGGCACGGAGCACGCGAGGGGGCTCCTGAAATGCAAAGATTTGTACTTCTCCGAGCTCACGGTCTCCAGTCATGAGAGAAAGAGAGTGGTGCTGAGAAGAGAACACAATATTATCCGGGGTTTGTTAAGGAGAGAGCTTCAGCAGTGCATTCTGCCAGATAATTTAACAATCATCATAACATTAATCTGAAATGAGTGCAAAATTGGAAAAGATGCAGCCAAGCCGCGCCGGCCCCTCTCATCACACAGACATGATTAGGCCATCTGCCCCTCAGGCTCTGACTACTGTACAGCACACTGGCGCCCTTGCGTCAAGGACACTTGAATTATGTGGCGATGGAGGATTACATCATGCAACAGGGGTGTCTAAATTATCTGTCAAAAAGCCTGCTATGTGGTGTGCTGTAAAATGAATATTTAGGCAAATTAGATGACATATTTGGTGGCAATATTGCCTAGAGTTTTGACAAATTGTCACATATTGTTAGAAAGGTGTCCATTAAGTAACGGAAAATGAAAATACATCAATTTATTAAGAAAGTGAACTGCACATATTCAGTGTATCTATTCACTTTGTCCTTCCTTACTCTGCCTACAACACTGTAATTCCCTGTGTCTGCTCGCTTTCTGGCTCATTTTTTTTTTTTTGCTGAGTTTTATATAGCGCGAACTAGACCCGAAATGAATCAGGTATCAGAGCGCTTTACATAGGACCAGTTACGTTACATGAGGACACGCATTCATTTTAGGCACGGAGAGATTAAGTGATTTGCCCAGAATCACAGGAGGTTTTTGGCGTCGTTACCGAGACTCGAACCCAGATCCCCAGTTGAGCGCCCTAGCCGTTAGGCCAACCCCTCTCCCCAAGTTGTGCAAGCTATAAAACTAGCTTCAAAGAAAGTGAGCAATTTTTGGAGCCACCCGGAATTCTGAAAAGCCGCAATGACATCAGTGACCACCAACCATGATCCCCCTTAACAAAGGATCATTTGATTAACAGTGAAAGACCAACCATTGGAGCAACAGGGGTTGGAATGTAACTTCAAGCGCAGCTCTTTCTACCACACTGCCTTATGCAGCAGTGAGATATCATGTTTTGTGTCTTTAAATAGTGCTCAGTCACCCGCAGGTTTCTTGGGACGAGATGCTGAAGCACAGTAATTGTCATTGAAATACAGTGTGTGAACCGTTTCAGGAGTCCCCAGTCAGACAGTGGCAGTGGTGGTTGCTGCAACCAGAGATGGTGGGCAGTGGGCGGGGGTGGCGGGGTGGGGTGTTGATGTTGAAAAGTGAAACTAAAATATCACTTACCTGTGTACCGTCGCCGCCTCTCCTCTGTCCTCCTCTGTTCCCAACTTCCGGCAGCACACAGGCTTTCAGACTCCCCTGAGCCAATCACAACGCTGACAGCAGCGTCTTGATTTGTTTGTGTGGCCTGGTTTGGCACTCAGACAGTGCCAGGGACTGTTCTCCAGCCGGTGGTGCAACACAGCCAGATGGAGAAATGCTAGGTGCTAATGATGGTTTGGCCGTCCTAAGACGGCCGGCCAAACTGCCATGCGCACTTATGGTGCCTGCTGGCTGCTGCTGTCCATCGGGATAGCACAGCCCCCCACCACCCTTGCCTAGCACTGAAAAAATGAAATGATAATAACATTGTGTTATTATCGTTTTCTTTTTCCTTTTCATACTGCTCGAAGAGTAGTGGGGCGACGCTCCTCTGCCTTAACAAAGGGGCCACCACTGGACAGGGGTTTCTCGACTCAGATTATAAATGTAAATGTAAATGTAGTATACTTGTAAAGCGCACAGCTGCCCCAGCAACGGGGCGTCCCGGCGCTGTATAACTCTGGGGAACCCGTCCTGGCTTTCCCTGTGGGATGGTCCCTTGCTGGGAGTCCCCAAGGTGGAGCCAGGCATCCCCGGAATTGGTGGGGCCGTTGTGGAGATTAGGCAAGCTAATGCCTAGAGTTGCCGAGTGGAACCCCTGATTAGAGTAAGCACCGAAGCAAGAATTATCGAGTCCGCTGACCAAGGTCCACGACCCTGCCGCGTCGGGAATTGAACCCTGGTCCCAGGCTGACTTCTGCTCTCAGGCCTGCCGCCTCTAACCAGTGAACCACACTACTCCATAACAATCCAAATTTAGTGATCTCTGTTAATGCTGGGACTCTGGAAACAGTTTTCACAATTGGTGGTAGCAGAGGAAGTATCATAGCAGAATAAGCATTTTTAATTGTCATCTATCAGACAGACTTACCTAGTTGCCTCTCTTGGAATATGCGAGCTCTGTCTGTAGCCTTGGTATAAAGATGGGGCAGAATTCATTACCAGAATCTGAGATCCCAAACCAATGGTGACCAAGGAAATCTTATGTGTTCCATAATTGGGGTACTGACCACTTAGTTTTCTTTCCCAAGTTTGAGAACAGAAACTTGGGGAGTTCTACCAGCATGTCAGGGGATACTTCCTTGCGGCCTGCCTTTAGCGAAGGAATTGACTAGCTGCTTAGGATGGCCATTGCAGGTGCCCTTGCACCATAAATATATTGGCTAAAAAACAAGGGGACAGTGAAGTAGTAGAGGTGGAACAAAATAAAGCATCTTCTGTGGCTTGGGGGAGGTTTCATCGCTCAGTAAGAGGGTGAGGTTTGGAAAATCCAGGTATTCCAACAGTCTGGACTGAAGCTAGAAAGGCAGTCACTATGGGGTGGTCACAAGAATTGATGGAGAGATCAGCAGGCTTGTCCATTAAAGAACCCATGCATCTAAACATGCAAGGCACTGAGAGATTCATGTCATGGCCACATTCAGTAGCCTAAACTGATGAGTTTAAATGCTTGAGAAAGTTCTGCGCAATGAAGAGGTGTGTTCATTTTGTCAGAAAAGACTTTAACCAACAGACCGCCAACATTGCTCCATGACAGGGAGGGTTTCGAGCTAGTCTGGGTGTGAGGTTCTGTCTGAGTTTAAGGAAAATTTCAAAAGAAAAGAGATCCACTGGAGCATGAGCAGCACTACCTAAGCAGGGCCACCCCGTGATCCGCACTGGGCCTGCCAATACTCATGTGACTAGGAAGGTATGTGGCTATTTGATGCTGACTACGATAATGGTGGCTGGGCTAAGCGAGGGTCACGGTGATCCTTGCTTTTTTTGCCCTGGAAGAACACACGCCAAATGGATCAGCACTGCCTCCAACCCCTATTGACTACTGCACATCTAATCTGCCCGTCACCAACAACCATGTATGATAGAAAAGTATGGTGTTTGGGCGCAACCCTGAAAGTGCAGGGGCCATCACTTTGGGACTAGGGATTTCACGCGTCTTGGTAAAGGGTTGACTAGGACTTCTTGAACAATATCCCCAAACCCCTTGAGAAGGATTAATGTGTGCTTTTCCCTTAAGTAGCACTTCATACCTATCCTAGAGGAACAGCCTAGGCTGTCTTCCAGAACACCGTAATTTTTAGTTAGGATATAGGTACACCAATCAAAGTGCTCTCTGATGATTATGTCCAATATTATGAAAGATCTTAGAAATAAAGTACTTTTTCATTTATAAGCAAGTGTATTCAGGACATTGATTTATTGACAGGTATTGCATGTCCTATTGAGTTCAGAGTTTCTAACCCCAAATCACCTCCTTGTGTAAGACTTCCACAACTCAATGCCACTACCCCAAAGTGAAGTGCTAAATGGGTGCACTTAGTGCTCAGGTTTGGGATCAATAGTAAGGATAATGCCCCAGGACACCATTGGTAAAATATTCTAATTGTCACAATGTGAGCTCAGTAACACCTATCTGCCACGGGACTCCCGAAAAGGCTCTCATATTAACAATGCAGATTTAGAGAACAGGTACGTTTTGAGAGAACATACAAATTTGAGAAAGATAATAAGTAGCTTTGAAAAAGTCAGAGAAATCCAGATGATGAGTTTCACAATAGAAAAACAATGTACAATAGTGCAAGACTTTCCAAAGTGCAGAATGGTGAGTAATATTGAACGGGACTATCTGAAAGATCTGCTGGGAAAATAAGGTTGATTTTCCTCCCCCGAAAAAAAGAGACTTTGCTATAGAGAGATACATGGACTGTGCACATGGATTTGATGATAATGCAATCTTTGATGGAAAACAGTGGGAGCAGTTTTGGGCCAGAAAGTGAGTTATTCATTTGGGGAGGGGTGCTATTCTAAATGAATAAATACACCTCAGTTAAGTCTGAATAAAAGTCTCAGTGAGACTCGGCTCAATCCAAGGTTGCTGTGGTACAAGCAGAAGGCAGTTCCCAGAGATGTGAGTAGTAAGTTCAAGCAGCACCAAAAATTTGAATGTCAAGAAAACAGCACAATAAAATTCCATTCCACTTTAAAAAAAAGATTTCAAACATTTAATAATTGGAGAATGGGAGTGTTTTTAAAGTTTTAAGATAAAAAGCTACTAGAAAATGTAAGCACCAATATAAAGTCAACATTTGTGGTTGACAGAGAATTATGCACGATTTGAGGCTGACAGAGATGAATTGGAGGTTGGATACACAAAGTAGGTCACAATGCTCAAAGTTTTTACCTTTTGACTTACTCTATGTTGTTGAAGTCAAATATTTCCAGAGGAGCAAGTTCTAAGGCAGAAGCCAATGAGGGTTTCTCAAAGTCAAATACAACATTGACGGGCTCCCGCTTAAGCCCCTGGTTTTGCTCCCAAATAGCTCTGAGAGGAACAATACAGAATTTCATACCTTTCTGACTTAGTCACGTTTTTAGTTCTTAAAAGGCACCATGTGAGCAAGCATGGAAGCTGTAGGCAAACAGAGCTCCACAGTACGGTATACCTTTATTGCAAGGTCTATTTGGACCAGTTTTCAGAGCAGCGATGTGCTTGAACAGGAAAACCCTGGTTTGTTGCAAGTCTTGGGAGTGCCACCTCTGGGAAAGCCTCAGCACCTTGTCCCTATCCTCCAGAGGTGGAAAAATGACCTAGTCTCACTTTTCTCTAATACCTGGGACTGTTCTACCAGGTCACTCCACAACCCTTGGGCATTTAGAGCAGGGTTTTTGTCACCAGTAGTCTCTCCAGCCATGGCTCTACTGGTTCCAGACTTCTTGGTCGTTTGGGCTCTCAGAGTGAGGAGTCCCTATTCAGTTTGTGTCCCTTTAGCAAGCAAACTGTGGGACAGCTAACTGACCCTTGGAAAACAGGTGTATTCTCTAAGTGCTCTAAGGTGTCAGGAGCCCTCAATGATCATTATTCTAACAGAGCCTTCTTGCTAGGATATAGTCTTCCCAGGTCCAGTGATGTTCTAAGGATGGAGGTTTGGGCCCAGTATTATCCAGTGCACTAGCCAGTGCTTAGAGCATTTTGCTCATCCTGTCCTGTCTATTTTACCACCAAATGTCAGCTTCTATTTACAGCACTTTCTCTTCGTTGTTGTAAAAATTGGCAGAAGTGCTAAATACTACATAGCAAAACATTTATTTCACCATAAAGAGATCTTGCTATCCCTAAAACACTCATCTATTGTGTTGAGATCGCCTTCTTCTGAAAGGGATACAACTGGTGGAGCCAGAAAACATAAGAGAGCTCTGATATGAAATAGGAACGGACCCTGATAGCCCAATTCGTGTCTTCAAATTAAAAGAGGTAGCATGAAGACTGACCTTTGTTGTGCCTGTTGCTCCTCATAAATGCCTACTCCCTTTTAAGTGACCAGTTGTTAACAATGCCTTTGCCTTACTTTCTTGGGCCCAAAGGCCAAGTTATTGTTCTCTGTGAAGCAGATTATTGACTTGAGCCAAGAATGCGGATTGGGCCTCTCATGGTGTCAAAGAAGGATCTGATTGGCAAAGATGGATATGAGTGACAAAGCAGGTTTTAACACAGTTTTGGCTCAGGCAGTGCAAATAACCTCTTTTGTAAAGTTAATTTCCACTAAAGGCTATCAGAATTCTGATTTCACCAATCAATAAGATTTTTACAATTGAATGGAAAATAGCTTTGATTTTGTTTCTGATTCCAAACAACTATCTGATTTAATTGTTTTAGTGATACCTATCACTGTTCATGGAGAATCTAGCTATATACATTGAATACAGATTTGGGCATTTTAGTTATTTCAGGAATGTATTGTGGCACTTTTTTAATATATCAAACACCTGCCCTGTTGGCTTACAAGGTAATATTGATATATAAAAATAAACCTTTCTGTATTGCAAAGGCATTGGTTGCAGTAGTGCTGCTGGTAGCCATATTTTTGTGTGAATGGGGTAAATACACAGTGCAGCCCATATATGACATTTAACTCGTATGCCACTGGTCAATTTCTGAGCCATCTACATTGCCCTGTGAGAAAAGGAAACTAACTCAACGGAGTGAAATCAATTTTAACAGTACCACTTTAGATGAAGACCTCACACACTGTGGCACTGTATAACAGTTTCACAATATGCAAAATCCTAATTCCATTAAAAAGTAGGTACAGAAAATGTGAGGGATCCACGATGAACAGGCAGGAATCTCTACTATGCTACACTTTGCTTAATTAAATTGGGGGGACTTGATGACCAAGTGGTCCACTTGACTTTGTATCAGTTAGAGCCTTTGAAGTAGGTATTGAGGGCAACCCAAGTAAATGTAGTGTGAATAGTAAGTGCAAGATTCTATTATGGCCGGAATAGCCACTATTTTTCTGTTATAATTAAGAAATGGTAAAACTATCCTAAAAAGTTGAAGATGATGAACCCAGTTAGACCTCCAGCACAGGTTTAAGGTCATACATGTTTTGCTACCATTGAGTATCGCAGATTACATATTTTGTTGAAACGTTAGGGGTGATTGGTTGTGCGCTTCCACCGAGTATGGAGTTTTCTCCATACGCCTCTCAGTGATTTATCTCTAGGGACTGGGGCAGATCCCTCACAAGAAGTAGCACGCACTGATTCATTTTTCACTTTGAGTTACTGGGACTATAAACCTCAACAAGTGTGCAGGTTGTAATCATTAATTGAAGAACCCATTTAGATACCATAGAAGAAATCTGAGGGGGGCCTACTGATACCAACATCAAATTTGAAACCTTTTTCGCATATGGTGGACACTGTTAAGTACTACTCGAACACTTCCGTGACATGACTGGAACCTTCACCCTATGCTCATGTAGGACACCACATGCTACACACGCTATAGTAGCCACCCACAAAAGTCTAGGAAGTCTTTTATTCATCTACTGAGGACAGCACTTTGTATCCATGCCAGTGCTCCGAAGTGCTATATAATACACACACTGACACAAAATATTTTATGATCGGTTTTGTACATTACAATGTTAGAATTTTACTAGGAAGCAAGTTTTGATTCATGATACAAGTCATTAGAAAATAATGTAATGTGTTTGGATTTCTACTAAACTCGGGATTGTCTGCTTGAAATAACTCCTGTTTTGAGAGCACCGCCCGTGAAATAGCTACATCTTTGAGCCATGTAAACATAAATTTGCATGAAAAGGAAACAAAACATTTAAATAGATAAGAGGAATTATCACCGTTTTCATCTCGCTTCTATGACATTAATGTATTTGAGGTTTATGCTGTCAGCCATAGGAAAAAAAGGCATCATCCAGTCTATCAGTTGTTCATTTTAATATCTGGACCAAATTATGAGTTCACTAAATTTCTGAATATAGCAGTCAATAGCTGAAAGGTTACATGTTAACTTTTACAAAGTGTTATGTACAGCATCACATTCAGGTTGCAGCATGTTAATAACTTTTGATCCATTTAATCTTAAAACATTTGTTAAAATCCGATATTTATTTAACAGATTTTGTATTATGTGACACGTAAGTTCAACATTTATACAGAAGTCGCTAAAGAACTGCAGAATTCCAACTGTGGAAACCGCCCTCCTTTCCGGAATAAAATACCTGAATGCAATGCTATTGCACGTCTGCCCCATAGTGCACCCCAAAATAAACAACTCGCTGCCCCAAGGACCCTTAACTAAAGCCCTTCTCTGCAAAGCGGATTTTGGCAAATTAATTATCAGTGACATAAGATACCAGTTTTTCTTCTGAAAAGGACATATTCTGTGCCAAAATTAGACACTTTTTGTGAAAGGGGCCTTATTTCATGTTGACAGACATTGTCTCTAACATATTTGAGCAAATCCTGAGCCAGAGTATGGAATGTTTTCTACAGCATAGTATTACAGAGAATCTCTAGGAGTATGATAGACACATCATGCGGCCAAATCTGGTGCACTATTCATGAAACCCTTCTGTCACATAGGTGAAAATGTCTTTGACTATGAAGAAACCGCATTTTGTAAAAGGTCAGAGATGCAAAACTGTCATTAGGAACTGTTTAAAAACACTTTTATTTTTACTAGCACAGTCCACAAGACATCTGTAGTGCGTTAGTGTACCAATACACACACTAATATGAAGCAGGCAGCAGGAAAGTGTAACATACTTCTTGAATAGATAAGCTCAGGGTGTACGGGAAACAGGTCCAACAAGCTCCTCTGCCACAGTAACTGCCACCACAGAATGCTTGATAGTGGAACCTGTCTATGTCACCAGTCTATGTTACAACATGAAATAAGTATACAACCATAACACACACACCCATTTAATAAAACAAAATAAAACATCATTATAAAACTTGAAGAAATATAACACCCAGAAAAGAGCTGAAGCGAGACAGAAAAATATAAGAGAAAATAGGAAACAATAAACTACGGCTACAACATGGACACATGTGCAATACTCGGGTGACTTAACCCACAACATAATCCTGTAACAATCCAGGTAATACCCTCTTTCTTTTCTCACAGTCTGACACAACAGCTGCCGGTTTCGTGAACCATCACACTCTGATTTAACAGTTTCTGATTGCACACTCCTTAGATCCTACATCACCACCCATAGTATGCTCCAGCGAAATTGCACTGGATGTGCATGGGGCCTTCTCCATCCCACAAACTGGTGCTGTTGACTGTTCTTCTGCAAACTCAACCATGTCTTCCAACCAAAAAGAATCCCACATCCACTACCTGCAATCACAGTCCTTCCACTAATCCTTTGAACCTAATCCCAAATACTTGAGGTTCCACACTTTAGCACTCTTTCATCTGACCGCATTCTGCAAAGTTTCCACCACCTGTTCTGGTGCAAAAAATTGGCTTTCACCCTTTGACACCTTATTAGGTTTCTTCACATGTACCCAATCATCAACTTGTACATGAACTGGTTTAAATGCATGGGCAGCATTGTAGAAACACGTACTCTTCATGTGTGTCTCTACCAATCTTTTTTCTTTTACCTTGATCAGTGCACTGTCCCGCAAACATGCTTGTGTGAACTTACACCTGGGGCTCCTCCCCCCCATAACCAGAAATGGAGACAAACCTGTAGAATTATTCATAGTCATCCTAGATGCCCATACAGTTTTTTGCATCACAATTTGCAAATCGCATTGCTACCCCACAGAACTCTGAATAACCACCATGATCAACTAGTTAAATCTTTCCATGATGCCATTCCCACTGGGTTTATAAAGGGATTCCATCCTGTGCCTCACACTTCGCTCACAAAATATGTTTTTGCGGCTTTCAAAATGAATTGAACACCATTGTCGCTCCACAATACAGCGGGTATCCCTTCTGACCAAAAAGTCCTATCTAAAAACGTTAATCCTGTAGCTGTATCAGCTCTTTGCACTATATCCACCACAGGCCATTTAGAGAAAATATCCATCAAAATGATCACATACCCCTGTAAATCCCCAAGTGGACGTAACAAGTCTACTTCAACTCACTCCCAAGGTTGTTTTGGAGTAAGACATTCGCTCATGAATGGTCTTAAGGTATGTGAGAATTTGTCAGCAGAAGAACGAATTCCGCAGGTCCTGACAAACTTTTCCACCACTTTATCCACTTCCGGCCACCAAAATAAATACTTGGCAATCGATTTGGTCCTCGCAATACCAAAATGTCCCTCACGACAAAGACTCAAAATCAATTCACACAATCCACATTGAGGAATAATCTTACTTCCTCTATGGACCAGCTCTTTGTCTACAGACACCTCCGATCTAACTTCCCAGAAAGGTCTACACCCTTCAGTCAATTGCTCCTTCTTGGGCCAGCTCTCAACTGTATTCTGCAGAATCATCTGCAATACATTTTCCTCCTTCTGCTTCTCCTCCCAATACTCTGTGTTAATAGCCGAAAAGCCAGAGTCATGTACCAAAGTGTACCAAGGTAATTTTAAAGTCATTCCATGGATCTTCTTTACACTTCTCTAAAAGGCAAGGCAACCTGGATAGACAATCTGCCACCCTAATGTCCTCACCAGGAACACACACTAAGCAAAAAATGTAATTCTTCATACTCATTAACAACCGTGCAATCCTAGCAGAAGCAGCAACTCTCCCCTCCATGGTCAGTAATTTAATTAAGGGCTTGTGGTCGCACTGAATGGTAACTGCTCTACCCCATACAAAAGGCATGAAAATATTCCAGGGCCATGACATGCTAGCCCCTCCTCCTCAATAATGAGATATTTCTCTTAAGTTTATCACAAGGAGCTGGACGCAAACAGGATAATAATCTCATTACCCTTGGCATCCCTCTTTAATAAAACTGCCCTAACCCTTTGTTATTCGCATTCATTGTTAAGAACCAATCCAGTCATGGGTCAAAACTACTCAAAGTAGGTACCATTTCCATGTCACACTTGATTCTACGAAACTCCCCATCACATCGCAAGTCCCATAAAAATTTCACATGTTTTTTGAGCAATGGCCTAATATTGTACACTATGTCAGCAAAATTAGGGCTGAATTTTGTGCAAAATTAGGGATGAAGTTTGTGCAATGCTCAGCCATCCCCCAAAACAACCTCACCTCATCTTTGCTCAGAGGTCCTGGGGCCCCAGTAATACAATTAACCAATGAGTACTTTGGTTTGACCCCTCCTCAAGACTTGTATGCCCCAAGAAAGTCACTCTCCTCACTGCATACTTGCACTTGTTTAGCTCAATAGGCAGTCCTTTACTCTCCTGTGTACTTAACACTTTCTGCAACCTCTGATCATGCTTTGTTCTGTTCCCCGCGAATACTAAAGTATCACCCTGAAAGAACATCACACCCTTCTCTTTCCCAAACAGCTTTTCATTAGGCGCTGGAAAACAGCTGCTGCCGAAGTCAGGACAAACATCATTTGTTTAAATTGAAAACAACTAAAGGGTATAATAAATGCAGTGAGACTCCAGGACATCTTTATGAGAGTAATCTGATGATATGCAGCTGAGAGGTCTACAGTTGAGAACCAATTTCCCCCTTCAAGCACGACACCATCTCTGTGATTTTAGGCAGGGGAAATTGATCAATGTTGATTGTTCAGGTGTCTCAAATTCACACAGAAACAGATGTTACCATTACTACGGAGTGCCACCACTACTGGGGAAACCCAGTCCGAACTCTCTATTTGTTTGAGCACATCCAGCTCCACTAGCTTGTCCAGTTCTTTCAAGACCTCCTCCCATACCATTATTGGTGCCATACTTAATTTATGTACTTTATGAATAGCATCACTCTTGAGCACAGCACTGTGCTCAAAGCCTTGTAGCACTCCCAATATGTTGCTGAATACTTTTGGAAACTTTTGTGTCATGTAATTTCCCTCTGAGTCTCCTTTATCCGCCACCAACACGTTTTCTGCACTGTTGGGGTCCAGGACAGTATAAAGGTTACCTTGATCCTGCCATCCCAGAAAAGATTGCCCTCTCTTTGCTACATATAGCTTTCCTTTTGTGTGCTGTCCCTTAACAAAAGACAACCAACTGAACCCCAAAATGTGAATACTTTTACCAGTGTAGCTTTCAGGATTAATATTTTAGATGATGACAGGTGAGGGCCTTTTTTCCCCACAAACTTGTTCTTCCATACATCCTCACTGACCATAGTAAATGGGGATTCTGAATCCACATATATCCTAATTGGGACACCTCCTATTGTCATGTTGCCACAACACTCATTAATATCAAGGAGAAACTTCTCTAGCAAACTCATGACACTGTCCAATTTGGTAACTTCTGCCTCCGTGTCACTCTCACTAGGGACGTCTTAGATGCCCTACACAATTTTTTTCAATTTTACACACTTTTGCAAAGTGGCCCACAATGCTGCAATTGGTGCACTTCTGCCTGAGTGCATGACATATTTTGCAGTACGCCAGATGTTCTCTGCTGTCACACCGATAATAACATATTCTCTCCTCACTCATACAATTCTCATCAACATTATTGTTTTGATTTAGATCTTTCCACACTTTATGAGCTGTCACCTTACAAATACAATCTAGCTCTTTATCAGATTGTTTCAATTCCACGGCACATTTACCTGAAATATTTGCCTAGTGAACTATCCCTAGTACGTCCCCTAGTGGAGAATCCCCATTAATCCATAATCGCTCCTGTATGACTGGGTTATTGGCATGCATGACTAACTGATCCTTTACCACGCCATCATGAAGAATTCCAAACTTACAGTCAATTGCCAGCTTCTTCAAGTCTGCCACATAGTCATCAGCAGACTCCCCTTTACTCTGCTTGTGCTGGAAAATTTGAATATTGCAATGACAATACATAGTTTCAGTACAAAGTATTTATTTAAATCTTGTAACCACAAAAACATTAATGTCCCCACTCACAATAGCTTTAGGCATTCAACTGAAGGTTTTCATCCCCACAGGACCCAAAGAATGCAAAATTAATATTTTCTTTCTTTTGATCAACCGACATCTCACCAGCTTCATCAATTGCAGAATTGTAATTCACAAAATAATCCTTTCATTTCACACACTTCATTAAGGTCTCCATTCCTGATACTTAAAATACATGTGGAAGACTGATCGTGAAACTTTGCTGGGCCAGGCTACAATGTCACACTGAATCAATACAAAAACAAAGCAAGGTTCCACAGCTCACAATGTTCCAGGTAAAATGTACCAAAAATGTGGAGATGAAAATATGAACTGGCCATCAACTAATGTTTTGTGTAAAAATATTTAGGGTTGACACCCTCACCTGTTTCCTGTAGCCCAAGTGTCCCAAATGTCATCAATAACCATATTCGAATGAGCCAAGAAAGCTCTCTCAGCCATGTACTAGGAGCCGGTATTTCCTTCAAAATGGCCCCCAAATAGGTCATGCAGCGAGACATGATGGGCAATATGCATCAAAAAGTGAAGTCTGGACTGTATGATGTGGCCTACGATCCTGACAACCATTAAGACCTGAAGCTATGAAGGCTTAAGCACCTCCTCCACAAGCGTACCCCGATGTCGGTGCTTGCACCTCAATTGGAATGCCGGCACTGCACATGAATGCGGCCACTACAAGGAATCCAATTGGCGGCTAGCGTCCCCACCCCTGAGTTGCTGGCAACCACACACCACTGTGTGGCGATGCAGCCGAGAACAAAGAATTTTAAATGACAGCGCCCCCACAGGTTTGATGCAGGTTAATGTTCTACACTAGGGGGTAATGATCAATCCTTCCTTCTGGTGTTGATGTGGTGTAGGTTGTGGTGCCAATCTGTTACACATTTTGTTACAGCGAGGCTGTCTTTCCAGGCACACTCCTCATAACGGCATATGGTAGCCAAACGGTCCACTCAACACCAGCTCGTCACCAAATTGTAGTGTGTTACTTTCCCAATACACACACTAATACGAAGCAGGCAGCAGGAATGTGCAACATGCCTCTTTAATAGATAAGCTCAGGGCATCCAGGAAACAGGTCTGACAAGCTCTTATGCTACAGTATCTGTCACCACAGAATGCTTGACACTAGAACCTGTCTATGTCATAACATGCCATAAGTGTACAATCATAACAACATCTCTAGGCCAAAGAAAATCACCATTCTTATCTCAACGGAATATACACAAATACATGTCCTAGAGAATGGTGCTTAACCATTTGACTTCCGTGGATGCCCACTGATTCACTACTGTTAGCAGAAGATTCCCACCTAATCAATTTCTATGATTTGAATCTTAAAACAATATACAAAATATTGAAACAACTGTGCATTAAATAGACCAATTCATACATTTGAATTCACAAACTAAACCTTATGCAAACATCGAAATTTTAGCTTTTTAATCGGAAGGTTGGAGTGTTTTGAAATAAAGCTTTAGTTTAAAAGACAAAGTGATATGTTGAACTGCAGCATATATATATATATTTTAATCCAAATGCATGCTCTCTTTTTTGTCACATTTACGAGGGCCTCAATTGGGGCTAACAATCATCCTCGCTAGATTCGTTTTGCTGTATTTGTGCTGCTCCCATGAATCAAGATAAGAATAGCAACTTATTTTTTCCCTCCAATTTTAAATTCTTTCACATATAGCACTTCTAAAAGTCCAATGTTGCTTTTTTTATATATGAATGCACTTCCTTAATCTTGTATTATTATTTATTTTCTACACTGCTGCTTACCTCCTGAATAGACGTCACAGATCACCAGAGTTCCACAGACCACAGGTTAAGAATCACTGTCCCAATTTATTTCCTCTTCCAATCTTTGCTAATGTGTACGTTGTGTGCGTTTTCTCATCACGACTGAATTTTGTAAGATTATTACTCTGCACTCATATGATGTTAAAATGTTTGCAATCAGACAATAGGTTTTTATCATGCAAACACTATAATATATGGTAGTGAGGATTCACCCCAGTTACCAATTCACTTAAGCTCTCACCCTGTGCCAGTCCTAAAGCATTGTTGATGCTTGCCCCACTATGTAATTCTGTGTGCAACTCTCTAAACTCCAGTTACACTGAATTTACCAGCCATCGACATGTGGTGCTGAATTAACACTGACATGGCCTACTGTGGCCCATACCTGTCATCAACCATTGTTAAGTACTGTGATGTTATAGGCCCAATTGTGTCTCAAAATCTGGTTTTAGCATCTGTTTACACAAAATACACCTACTTGGTAACTTTACCAGCAATGTGACATAAGCGGCCCATGGGATTACCGCATTAGCCATTGAACTAAGCACTGCCCATGATATGACTTCAATAGCCGTTGGTCCAATAGTTGTCCACCATGCTATTCGACCCAAGTGCTGACAACTTCGTGGCCTTATAACCCACTGACCCACTCTGCCCTCTTTGTAACCATACTATATTTTGAAACAATCGCCATCTACTGTGTTAACTGTGCAAACACTGACACATGATCTCTCAGAAGTGTGGCCCAACCAATCACTGATGACATCTCCACCCAATATGCATGTAAACCCTGGATGTTGTACAATGTTTGCTCCTCTACTTGTTCCACAGTGGACCCATCAGTAAACATACCATGGCTGGTCATTTAATGCCCTTCTCTATAGGTTGCTCCACATGGCTCTTTGGTGGACTTCTCAGAGTGTACATTGGATGATTGCATAGTGCCCATTGCTATGGGTTGCACCTCTGCCTCTCTTGCCTGGACCCAGTGTATAGGCTACAGTTGATGCAATGATGCACTAACAATTATCCTTCCCCTCAGAATACCTCCATTGGCAATGTTGCCAATGGGGTACAAACAGTATGAGACTGGCCACTCAATAGATGGCAACTACTTGTATATAAAACCATGTCTCTTCTTGCACCGTCTTTTTCATTCATACAAAGGCATGGTTACATTTCTGGCAACATGGTCTGAGCACAATCTGGCATAGTTAGAAGGTGGTTCTGACCCCATGGGTCGCCTGGATTTTTCGCTTTTTGAGCACCTAATTGTTGAGCTTTTACTGTGGGGGTACCTAATATGTTGGGACTCACCCACAGTGAAAGCATAATTAAAGAGACACATGGGGATTTTACTGGTGTCCCCCTGGCTTGACCAGGCCGCTGCGTAGCAGCTGGAGTAAGGGACACCGGGCTGGTTACATGCAGACACATATGTACATGTGTGTGCACGTGTAGGAGCTGCGCAGGGGGGATTCCTGGCATGCACAGTCCAAGAACAACTACAAAGTGAATGGAGTGGCAGGACGTATGCAGAATTGGGTGGTGACACGGAATAGGCTTTGTACACTGGGAAGAAACATGCCAGGGAAAGTCGGTGTGTTGTACTGTTTTTCACTTCATTATTCCCCTTTGGGGATGTGGAGCCCATGGGCTAGACTAACTTTCCTAAGTCCTACAGATTCAAGACACACACTAAAGTCCACTGTAACGGGTGTGAGAAGAAGTATTCTGCAGAGTCCAAAGTCATATTTGTACTGCTTTTGGATCATCCGGAAATGTCACATTTCTCTGAGTTAGTCATAACCAGGGCCTATTTGAGGGCTGACCTCTGCAGGCTGGATTGGTAATCTTTCTTCCACAAGCTAAGGCCTCCTCTCCATGAAGAGATGATGGGTGGCGCTACAGGTTCATCCATCAGCAGCTATCACTGGGTGCCAGGCACCAGGCTGCACCAGGGAGGGAAGGCAGCGTGGGGGGAAGGGGCTTTCAGAGACCATGTGGCAGGAGACACTGGACGACGCCATTTTGAACAAACCCAGAAGCTGGGCAGGAAGGAGGGAGCAGGGGCAGTGAAGTGCTGTGTCGCTGTTTGATAGGACAAACAGAGACTTCCTGCCAGCCCCCTCCTCAACTTTTAAAAAGTGCTTGCACAGGAAGAGAAGCTCTCTCTGGAGTGTGGTCTGCTGAGGCAGAAGGTGCTGGAGCCTGGCGCAATGGGCAGTTGGAAGGAGGTACCCACTGACTGCTCCCACGATCCTGAACAGCGCCAGGAGAAGAGTCCAGGACCAGTGCGCAGAAGCAGGGGCCTCTGCGCAGGAAGAAGAGAGGACCAGGAGGAGAGCCAGGAGAAAGGCTGGTGCAGGGAGCCAGTGAAGACAGCTCCCTGCTGAATCCACCCTCTGGGAGAGCCCAAGGGCAAAGAAGAGTGCTCCCAGTGGCTGGGGAGCACCACCAGGAGCAAAAAGAGGCAAACACTGTGAACGTTGGACCCCTGGGGGCTGAGATCTGCCCCTAGAAGTTAGGGGATCTTTAACCTCTCCATGACCAACGACAAAGCGTGTGGGGCTCCGCCGCCCGTCCATGATGTGCCCCCGGAGTGAGTCAGGTTCCGGGGGCTGCCCCCAACCAGAAGAGAAAGCCGGGGAGCGCCATCATGCTCCTTGTGAATTGATTCCCAGAGTGGGGGTACCAGGAGCCCACCTTGGCCCCCCAAAGCCACGGGGCGAGGGGCAGCGTCATCACGCGTCCCCCTTGTGGGAGGAGACACAGCCGGGGAGCACCGTCGCGCTTCCCTTGAAGATGTGCCAGTGGGGGACCAGGAGCCCACCCTGGCCCCCAAGGAAGAACGGAGGTCGTGGAGTGCAACAGCCCAGGACTCCATCCCCTGGCCCCTACATGAAGAGTAGTCGGGGAGCGCAGTTGCGCTCCCCGTGAAGATGACCCCCCAGCGGTGCACAAGGAGCCCGCCCTGGCCCCTGCTGACGCTGGATGGGGAGCACCTTCACGCCCCCGAAGAAGTTCGGGGGCCTGGGATCCCATCCCCGGGCCCGAGTGCTGGAAGGCTGTTGGCCGGAGGAGACAGGGTAGGTCTGCGTGTCTATCCACTGGAGCGGGCAGACCAGAAATGCTGTGCCAGCTCCCGCAGCAGCACATGAGTGCGCTGGCCATCCGAGGAGCCGGCGGTTGGGCTCCCTAGGTGGCTCTCCATCAAGATGGCAATGCGGGGGCCCGGGTGGGACCAGGCCCCGTGAAAAGAGGAGCGGCCAGGCATGGGCTCCCCGAGCAGCCAGAAACACTCACCGCAAGGAGCAGCTGAGGGTGGGCTCCCCGAGCTGCGAGGTATCCCCTGGGAGTCCGGGTGGGACCAGGCCCCCCCACATGGCATGGCGAGGCTCGAGGACCTGGGTGAGACTGGGCCTCCGCGAAGGCTGGAAGTTACACGGTTCTCCCCAGCACAGCAGGAGAGCAGCTGTTCTGATATTTATGGCAAGGAACGAGGAATCGGCCATAATGCCTTGCAGGCCTGAACCGGCCTGCAGGGGAAAAAACGCTTTTTCTAGGCTTATGGTGGCCCCAGGAGAACCGGGTCACCACCAAGTGAGTGCCAGGGTGCAGGGGGAGCTGCAACAGGGCACAGACTCCCCCAGCACAAATAGTGACAAGTTCCTCTCTAAGTCTCATGGGGACTTGAAAAGGATAACCCCTCAAGGACTCAGCCAGCAATTTAACTCCTCCTGGGCTGGAACTTTTGTTCTATAGATGGAGGAGGAAGTAAGTAGTGTGTCAAGGGATGAAGCGCTAAGTTAGGGATGTCTGGAGAAGGGCATCTCCTTGAGGTGAAGAGGTGTAATTGCACCTATAATGCATTTACTAATGTTATTTCTTTCTGAGGGACTAAAGATCACACGTGTAATGTGAGGTACCTGTGCAAGGTGCTGTCATAAGCAAAGTGGGGTTATGTTGCCAGACATTCCTGCTAGGGTGTCTGACTGTTTATGTGTAATTCTGTGATTTCATCTGTGATGCCTTTAGGGGCTGTAATTGCAATGCATTCTAATAATACCTAAATGTGATGAGTACTGTCATTCTAAAGTGATGCTTAAACATGTATTCTTACTGCTGCTTTTAGGTGAAGAACCCAGACAGCTGGCCCTTAAGATGTAGGAGTGTATACTTCATGGTCAGTAGGAAATGCCCAGTCAGGGTTATGTGTCACCAAGGTAGGGGTACCTATTTTAAATGCTTGTTGAGAGGAAGAGGTGGGTCGCCACTGGGATGATGCCAGTGCGTAGGGCCCTCCCTCCAGGTTATGTTCAACTAACTGCATTGGGGGCAAGATATTGTGCATACATGGGAGTGGTGGTAGTAGACCCCACCTCCCTGCGGGAGGGGTGGAGGTGTTATGCAATGTCACAAAGTAATTCCAACAGCTTTTGTATATTTATAAATTGGTGCACAGTATTGAGTAGTGTGTGTGTTTAATAAATGTACTTTATAAAGCAAAGTACAGACTGGACTATCAATTATTGAGTGCTATTTCTGCGCACCTGTAAATGGCGATTACTAGCTCACACCACCTCCCTTGAGTAAGTCTCAGACTGCTCTGCAACGCTACCCTCTGAGAGTCAGGCGCTACAATTGGGTATTTGGTTCCCAGTGAAGGACAAATGTAGTCATGTTATATGTTATTATAGGCCTCACAGATGCTGCCTCGTTTTCCAACAGCTATACATACCAAAAACACCAATACCCTTTACACTCAGGCAACAATGCACTCACACACTTTCCTATCAATTCATGCACTAGCATAGAATGCTTAAGTATCCTATCCATATCTCCGTTAGCTACTTTTTCATCTGTGGGTGTGTAACAAAGCACAATTGGAGCATAACACTTGTCCTTCCGTACAATACCATATGCTTCCTATATTGGCCACAGGAAAGACACCGACTCTTCTATCCATGCCACTCTAACAGATCAGTGTGCCACGCCTCAGCAAATGCGCTTCAAGGTCAGGAATATTTTAGGCAATATAAATGCAGTAATGTCAAATACCTATCCAGTTGCTTCTTCACAGCGCTGAGTGTGCCAGGCCTTGTGAAGTTGGCTCTGTGGTCTGGTCCTGGCCGTCCCAGGAACCGATGCTGAATTCTCACGATAAGGCATGTATATTTTATGTTCATTTATCCTAAGTGATCCTTTGTTATAGCTGATTTATCTACCCTGGCTGGGCATTTTCTTTTATTACCGCTAATGTATTTGCTTTGGTGCTGTTCAGTCAGCGCCTTTGTTTTAAAGTGCTTGGATCCGGCCTTCATCGGCGGTGATTTAACACCGTAATAAACATGATGGCGAAGATGAAGTTACAAAGATGCAACTATCCGTCATTTTAAAATGCAACCAAGGCACAAAATCATACTGTCACCCACACTTATCAAATAGGCAGCTGTACCAGCTCTTAGCAACGCAATGACAATGTTCTGTAAACTGCTTTACAGAGTAGGGTGGAGGGAAAACACCGTTTAACTCTATGAAGCAAGTTGCATTTTTCAATCTGTGGGTGAATTTTTCATGCAAGTGGGATTGGAGGGTCTCCTTGTGTTTTTATGGAATTATGCAAAAACACAAAATATACCCAATTTTTTGGACTTCCCTTATAGATTTCTGGAATTTAACATGAATATGTGGACTGTGTTGACTTTTTTCAAAACATTTTTTAGTGTGTCTATTTTTGATAGATATATTGGATAGACAGTCAATATTTGATGCTACAGATCATAACATACAACTGAAAGTCTTATGTCACAGAATGAGCTTCTGCAATCAAGTTATCAACAGGTTGCATGATTTCTCACGACAACAACAAAAACACAGCTGGTAAAAATAGTCAAATATACATCAGAAATAAAAGGCATGGCCCACGTGTCCCAAACTGTTCTTTAGTATCCCAACTTTTTTTTATTTAGTGCATTTTTATAAAGCGCGGACATTACCTGAAGGTGTCAGAGCGCTGTACAATAGAACCAGTTACGTTACAAGAGAAAAGTGTTACACAATAGAACATTACAAAGATAAACAGGATTATTCAACCTTTCTATAGTATATACGGCCGTAACCCATGGTGCTAGTTAATTTAGTGCTTATCTTATAACTAGTTTATAGACGTTTGCAGAAAACAATGTCTACTTCTCCACGCAGTAAATTAGACACTGGGGATGCCTCATATCCTCAGATCCTAAAACACAAAAAGCTCTGTGAAGACCTCAGCCCAACTCTCTCAAAACATAGAGGATTTCTATGGCAGGATAGCACCAAGATCAAGCGACAGAGCTACTGGTGTGCACGCTGATTATTGACACCAGAATATCAATAAAACAACAAGCTGGAGGACACAATATTGAATAAAAATAACAACAGGAGGTAAGTTAGTCTAGATTAGCTTTTTTTTTATTTCAAAAGATTTTATTAGAAGAAGTTTTTACAAAGACAGTACAGAGTAAGCCGATCGAATGCAACATTGTTAAGTGTAAACATACTTATCAGTAATAATACATAAGGGCTTGTTATGGCGCATGTGAGCTGGTTATACATAGGCTGCTTGAGTCCTTGTCTTTACATACCGGTCAAATGCGTTGCCCCCTACGGTCGGAAAAGATTGTGTGTAGAGGTAAGTAGGACAGAGATGAGAGGGAGTGAGGGAAAAGACGGACACAGGTGTGATGAATGGAGGTTGTATGGCCAGCGCGATTTTGTAGACGGGTTGCGCCGCGTGGGGGGCGGGGTGGCGGGAGTCTGTGTAGGGCCGAGAGGTGCATTCACGGCGGTTTTTGTGAGGCAAGGTATTTGTCCAGGGAGAGCCACATCTCATTGCTGCGTCCAACTTGTGGTGTTTGGTTTTTCGTTATGTTGTCTGCTCCCCTTAGGAAGGTGACCCAGTTGAACCATACTTTGAAAGTGGCCCTCCCTGTATCTTTCCAGTTAGACAGTATTGTCTTGGTTGCCGCTGTGAGGAGCAGGTCAATGAGGCTCCTGTCATTGGCAGATTGGATCTGCGGTGCCGTGAATGCGTGCACTATGCTGAGGAGATCTATTTTTGGAGTGTACCCAGTTACATTGTGGATGAACTCTGTTACTTTCCCCCAGAAGTTTTTGACTTTAGGGCAGTGAACTATTATGTGTTCTAGGTCCCCTCTCTGTTTCTGACAGTTCCAGCATAAGTCGGTGTCAGTTAGACCGACCGCTGGTAGGCGCGCCGGGTTCCAGTGCGCCCTGTGTAGGAGCCAGAATTTCGTTTGCGCTAGTGTTGAGGTGACTTTGTGCCTGCTTGCCGAGGCCCAGAGGAGGGCATTTTCTTTCTCGCTCCCAGTGATCCATGACTTTCTTGTTCAAAGTTGTTTTTTTTGCCCTAAGTAATTTGTAGAGGTGAGATGTTTGGTGTCCGAGTTTATTGAGATTTGACATGTATTGGTGTATTGTTGGCACCTCTTTGCTTAGGTTTGCTCTAGTGATGGCCGCTTTGATTTTGAGGAATTTATATAGTTCTATATCCAGGAGGTCGTGCCCCTTTTGTAGGTTGGAGAAGGTGGCAGCAGACCCTCGTTCCTCTAGTTGGGACGGGGTGTGGATACCACGCCGGAGCCAGGGGGTTATGTTAAGTACGCTGTTCTTGAATTTAATTTTTGTGTTGAACCAAATGGATTCGTATTTTGTGTTTTTTATACTTTTCTCCATTCTTTTGTCTACTTGCAGGAGGGCCTTTTTGGTGTTTCTGAGGATTATGTTAGTGGCTGCCAGATGTTTGTTAGCCGTGAGGAGGGCCGCCAAGTTTATGCCTCCCATCAGAGCTGTCTCTAGTTCCAGCCAGGCTGGTGTGTAACCCTGTTCCTGCGTGAGCCAGTATATGCCTTGCCTGGCCAGGCAGGCTGTTTGGATAGTCTTAAAGTTTGTGACGTTAAGCCCCCCTAGGTCCTTGCTGAGCCTGAGTTTCTGGAGGCTAATCCTTGCTTTTTTACCCCTCCAGAGGAACGAGTTTATCATTGTGTTCAGTTTTTTGTGGAATTCTTCCGTGACTATCAGTGGCAGCAAACTCAGCAGGTAGTTGACCATCAGAGTTAGAATCATTTTAATGGTTTCTACTCTGCCCCACCAACTAACGTACTTGGGGGACCACATGTCAAGTCTGTCCTTTATTTTGGTTAGTATTGATTTTTCGTTATGCTCTAGTGTTGACCTGAGGTCCCTGTCAAAAGTAGATACCTAGGTATTTAAGTGCCTTCTTCTGTTAGTCTAGATTTTTCTATGCCTAACCCCACATATACGTGCCGAAGCGGTACATACATCTTTAACATTCATAGATGCAGATTCAGAAACAGTAATTCTATTCTTCCCTGTAGGCACTTGTCCTTCGATATATTGTCCCTCATTACTCTTGTAGCACAGTATTCTCGATGTCCGATATTCAGTGGTACAGTCAGAGATACTGACTAGAAAGAGTAAGGTGGACTACAGAAGGCGACAAAGTCTTGCCACCTCTTTATCTTTGCAAATATAGCACGTGCAATAAGTGAGAGTTTATGACCCAAACTTAGACTTTATCAAGGGCTATCAATAGGTAATTAAAATAAAATTTATATATTGTATATTTAGCATTAAATATATGTGGGTGCTTTATACATTTTCTGATCTCAAGTCTGTATATTGGTAGGTACCTGCTTTATAGAAAATCTTTTCTAACTAAACAAATGCTAAGAATGCTATGAGTGATATTTTGTGTCACTGTGTCATTGCTTTTTCAAAAACAGCTAAATTATAGATGCTATTAACTTAATAAAAAAAATCCTGAAATGCAGACATGAGTATAATTAAGACCCATATACCAGTTAGAAATACACAATTATCCAGACGGAGATAGGTGCCACTGACAGAGTGAAATACAAATAATGGCTATATTGAAATTGCAAATGTATTTATATAGCACTTACAGTCAGAGGAGGAGTTGAAGTGCTTTTCTGTAAGCAGCAGACTACTCTGGTACTCAGAGTTGATTAGTGGTGGGTTAGTATAGGGAAATTTAAATTGTTAATTTGAGCAGTTGACGTGTAGTCTGTTAGTTAGTTGGACTGAATAAGATATAGAAGGGGCAGAGTAAGAAAGAATCTAGAAAGTGTTAATAGTGAGATCACTGTAGTAAAAGGAGGTTTAGGATGAGTCAAAGGTGGAATAGAAGAGGGAAAAGTCTAGAAAGAATTATTAGGGAGATCTTAGTAGTAGAATGGGGTTCGGGATAAGTCAGAGAGTGGAGGTAGGAGATAAAGAGAAAGAGGTAAAGGGTGAGCTATTCACACACCTACTTTTTGACCCATAGAGCCACACACACACACACTCACACACGGAGATACACAGTTACACTAATACTCACCTAATCTATGTTTTAAAATAGAAGTTAGTAGTTCAGAAAGTAAACTAATTTAAGTTTTGTGATTCCTTAGTATATACATTTAATACTCACAATCACTGGATGATGACATCAGTGATGCCATTTGTGATGTCATCAGTGATATCACTGACCATGCTGTCGGAAAGTGCCGCTTTTTGCATGGTTACCCCCAACCTTTTGCCTAGAACTTATGGCAACCTCACTAAAGTGTATGCTGGGATCCTGCTAACCAGACCCCAGCTTGTTTTTTCTTTCCTAAAACTGTACCTTTGCGTCCACAATTGGCACAACCTCTGGCCCTCATGTAAGTCCCTTGTAAAAGGTACCACTGGTACCAAAGGGCCTTGTGACTAGAGAGAGAGCCTTTCGAGCTTTACACTGCCACTCTCAGAGACTCCTCCCCTGACAGATACACCCTGCCACTGCAGCCTGTGTGTCAACATGGGACCCCAAACCCAAAATTTGACATATCACCCGTTCCTGGGTGCCATGCCAAACAACCACTGTCTGTGACACAGACAAGTCGCCCCTCTAGCAGGGTGCACTCTACTACAGGTAAGGGCACAGTGGCATGAGCCATGTGCCCCTACAGTGCCTATGCCATTCACATCTAAGTGCAGTAAAGCCATTTTGAGCCTATGGGCTGGGAGTTTGTCAGCACAAACACCCCCGCTTCATGATGGCTTTACTGAAGAATTAGAAGTTTAATTTCAAACTTCTCAGCACATTATTCTGCACTAATGCAGGATTTAATGTGAAATGACCTCAGACGGCATCTATGAGATGCCCCCTGAATTACAACCAACCCTAGTGTGGTTCCTGACTGGCTACCAGCCATCTGCCACCAGGCATGTTTCTGGACCCCTGGGTAGAGAGCCCTCTGCTCTTGGGTCTGGAAACAAAGCAGATCCTGGGCAGAGGTGTCATGCCTCCTCCCCCAGGATGGGCAGGGTCCACAAAGAGGGAGCTTCAAAGGCCTGCTGCCTTTGTTAGCTACCCCCAGCCTTTTGCTGCAATCAGCAACTGAATCCCATTGGTTTTGACCCCCATTTGCGTGCGAGAACTGGTGGGAAAACCTAGCCAGGATGGGAGGTGTGCCCACCTTTGCCAATCCCATCCCTCAGTTGGGGGAGACTAAGTGAAACACACTTCTCAGTCCTCTCGATCTTGAAGATGAGGGGACTCAGCCAATGAGGAAGAGGATTATGCAGCCCTCCAACTGCAAAATCTCGCCTGGATATCTACACAGGTTGTGCACCCTACGAATGCATTGGTGGTGAGTGCAATCAACTTTTAGATCCTTTCATATGTCAAAGATCACAGACAAAATATATCCCTAACAACATTCAAAAAACCTTAAAAGAAGCAATAATTTCAAGGGGGTTAGTTGCTGCTTGGAGACATTTTTATCCTGATGTTATAGAATTCACACATTGTTCTCCAGTGTGCATTTCAGTTCTAAGATAGATTAGATATTTATAACTCCTAATATCCTGAAATATATGGTATAGGCTAAAATTGGTTCTATTCTCATTTCAGTTCATACCAGTCATAGTTGAAATAGATTTTTTGTCACAAACTACACGTCTTCACTGGTCGAGATTCAATAATGCATTGTAACAGGATAAAACTTTGATTGAGAAATTTGAATGATTCTCCACTGAATTGTTTTATCTCATTATAAATACCTTTATGGACACACATTTTGTTTGGGATGCTTTTATGTCAGCTGCCAGAGGTTTTATCATAGGTTATTGTGCAATAAAGAAAAAGCGGGCATTACAATCTACTTTGATTAAACAAATTAAAGATCTAGAACATGAGTACTTTTCTTCCAACCAAAAGGTTGCATTAGCTTGTTTAAGTAAGGCTAATTTAGGGTTTAGCAGAACATGTATTAAAAGTATTGAAAATATTATGGAGGATGCAACAAAGCAGTCACATTATTAGCAAATTACCTAAAACTAAAAAAACAGAAAAAATATCATCACAGATAAATATGGTAACAGACATTATATTGATTTAGAGATTTTGGACTGTTTTCTGGATTAATGTAACCAACTCTAGATAATTCTCCATCAGAAGAGGCAGTAGAAGATAGTTTTATTTCTATTCCTAAAAACTAAGATCCATTAATTGATCTTTCCTCACTAGAAAAAGACATATTAGCTACTAAGATCAAAGTTGCTATTAACAACTTACCTGAAGACACAGCCCCTGCCCCAGGTAGGTTCTCAGTAGAATTTTACTCATACTTTTTAAAAATTCTAGTCCAAATATTATTATTGCTGGCTTCTATGACAGGTAAGGGTTTGTCCCTATGTAGAAATTATAGGCCCATTTCATGTATTAATACTGATTGTAAGATCTTTGTGAAGATCTTAGCCATACATCTTAATCACATTAGTCCCAATTTAGTTGGTATAGAATAGTCAGGTTTTGTAAAAGGCAGATTTATACCTGATAATTCTAGAACATTTCTGAGACATCATATACTTTTGTAATATAAATTCACTTTTGCATGTCATAACACATCTTACTTGTGATATTATGTTTTGTTATAGTATGTTATGTTATATTTGGTTGCATTGCGGTCCGTTCAAGTGCCTCTTGATACGTCATATCGTATGACATTCTCTATGTTAAGTAAGCTGCATTTAAGATCCTTTACACTTCTGCCCTTTATAAAAATAAAAATGAGGCCTGCTCTTCACTCACATACAATGCTCCCTTTTGCCGGTGAGCCAGTGGTGCCTTAGGAAGCCTCTTAGTGTAATATAAAATAACCATGGTTCTTGTAAGCACATGTAGGAAAACTGCAAATGCAACTGGGAATTATTCTGACAGTTGGATCCTAAGAGAATTGAGGCTGTGTTAACTGACTGAACGAATGATGTTTGCTGCCACAACTTAACATGTAAAACTAAGAAATTGATGATAAAAAATAAATTACGAACTGCAAGAAAAAAACTGAACATTCACGAATCCATTAAATGTTTGTATTATCTTTATTGTGTGATGCTGTTCTTCATGGACCAAACCAGGGAAATTTCTAAGGATCACACAGAGTTTGACAGAGTGGGAGCACACCTGTAAATCAATAGTACCGCTGTAATGCCAAATTTCGCTGGACATGCTTTCACCCACTCACACACATACAGCACCTCAGACAGCCACTCGCATACGGACACACACAGTCACACAGTCACTCATATAACATATGTTAGAAATAGTATCACTCAGTACTAGGACACAAACTATACTAATTTGAGTAATGTAGTAGCTTACTATATATGCTTAACACTTGTGATTTGAGCTGTCATCAGTGATGTCACTGACCATGTCATGAGTGATGTAATATGTGAGGTCATAAGCAGTGCATTTCTGGGGTGTGTGCTATATTTAGCTCAGCTCAATATAACTTCTGAATTTCACTGGTTTTGTACAAGCGAAACATGAGCCTAACCATATTGTCTCTGCAACCTTTGTTTTTTCCCGTGAATTTCTAAGGGTTTTTTTAATTCTATTTCCTAACTATAATGTCCCTGTAACCTTTGTTTGTTTTCAGTGAATTTCAAAGGTTTTTTTATGCTAATTCCTAACTATAATGTCCCTGTAACTTTTGTTTTTTAAGTGGATTTGTAAGTTTTTTTAACAAAATGTCAACTGTAACCCCTAACTGAGTGTGTGAGTGAGTGCATGAGTGTCTCAGTGGATTTATGAGTTTCTGAGTAAGTTTGTGAGTGTGAGAGAGCATGAGTGGGATCTGTAAGTAGGTATATAGGTGTCTAAGTGCGTCTGTGTGTGGGTGTATGAGTCTCTGAGAGGGCCTGTGAGTTAGTGCATGAGTCTCTGAGTAGATCTGTGAGTGGGTAAGAGGAGGTATGAGTGATTCTGTAAGTAGGTGCATGAGTGGCTGACTGTGTCTGTGAGTGGATGTACGTGTCTAAGTTTGTGAATGGATGCATATGTGAATGGGTCTGTGAGTGGATTTGAGAGTGTCTGAGTTGTTCTGTGAGTAAGTGCATGAGTGCCTGAGTGGGTTCTGCTCATTTTTAGCTAGTTTATTGAAGGCCTGGGTGGAGCTTGCCATGGAGTTACTGAAAAACTCTGCCAAATACAGTGGCATTCCGTGAGCGTGCAAAGTATTGCTCGACCACCCCTAATGAAGTCCCATTCGCTGCTGATGGTGTTTTTAGCCAAGAACCCCTATTGTTGCCACTAGTAAGTCCCCCACAATGAGATTGCTGAGACCTCATCGGATGCCCCACCCCCTTTCTTAACCACTCTGCAAACGTGCCTCCTGCAGTAGGAATATGGCCTCACTTTGTTGTGCCCTGCTATGAGAGGCCACAGTCCATCATGCCTTGCGTTCGTGCCTTGCTCAGTACCACCTGACCCTCAATGCCAGTCCCAGACGTGAGATGGTGTCCTAAAGCATGACCATTCATGCTAAGATTGAGGTCACCTGGACCTTCATACCTACATCAGTCGAGCCCCAGTGTACCAGACACCGTCCTCAGTTTTGCAAAGTTTCTCAGATGCTGATCCCCTATGTCTCTCTCAGTAATGAGTAGAACAAAGACCCCCATATTGGGCCCTCAGTCATATACAACCCCTGGCATACCCTGTTGCGTCAGACCCTGGCATTTCATGCTGTGCCATACTCTGATGTCCCATACCATTTTTTGCCTGGCTTTTCCCTGCCCAAACACTGACTCAGTTACACCCTGTAGACTAAGAAACTGACTACTCATCCCTAGCTCAGTCATGCACAGACCCTGGTTCTCCAAATACCTCTTGGTCCCTCACAGACCCTGGCTCTCCATGTACGGCTCAGTCACACACAGACCCTGACTTTTCATGTATGCCTCAGTTACGCACCAACCCCGGTTCTTCATTTACGTCTCAGTCACACACCGTCCCTGGCCCTTCATGTATGCCTCAGTCACGGACAGACCCTGGTTCTACATGTACGTCTCAGTTAAGCACAGACCCTGGCTCTTCATATACACCTCAGTCATGCACAGACCCTTGCTCTTCATGTACACCTCAGTCACGCACCATTCCTCATATTTCATGTACGTCTCAGTCACGGACCGTCCCTGGTTCTTCCTGTACGTCTTAGTCCCACACAGACCCTGGATTTCTATGTACGCCTCAGTCACCCACCGACCCTGGTCCTTCATGTACGCCTCAGTCACGCACAGACCCTGGTCCTTCATGTACGCCTCAGTCACGCACAGACCCTGGTCCTTCATGTACGTCTCAGTCACACACAGACCCTGGTCCTTCATGTACGTCACAGTCACGCACAGACCCTGGCTCTTCATGTACGTCTCAGTCACACACAGTTTCTGGTTCTGAATGTACGTCTCAGTCATGCACAGACCCTGGCTCTTCATGTACGTCTCAGTCATGCACAGACCGTAGCTCTTCATGTATGTCTCAGTCACGCACAGACCCTGGCTCTTCCTGTACGTCTCAGTCATGCACAGACCGTAGCTCTTCATATATGTCTTGCTCACGCACAGACCCTGGCTCTTCATGAATGTCTCAGTCACGCACAGACCCTGGCTCTCCATGTACAGCTCAGTCACACACAGACCTTGTCTCTTCATGTACGGCTCAGTCACGCACAGACCCTGGCTCTTCATGTACGCCTCAGTCACGCACAGACCCTGGTCCTTCATGTACGTCTCAGTCACGCACAGACCCTGGCTCTTCATGAATGTCTCAGTCACGCACAGACCCTGGCTCTCCATGTACAGCTCAGTCACACACAGACCTTGTCTCTTCATGTACGGCTCAGTCACGCACAGACCCTGGCTCTTCATGTACGTCTCAGTCACACACAGACCCTGGTCCTTCATGTACGTCTCAGTCACGCACAGACCCTGGCTCTTATGTACGTCTCAGTCACACACAGATTCTGGTTCTGAATGTACGTCTCAGTCATGCACAGACCCTGGCTCTTCATGTACGTCTCAGTCATGCACAGACCGTAGCTCTTCATGTATGTCTCAGTCACGCACAGACCCTGGCTCTTCATGAATGTCTCAGTCACGCACAGACCCTGGCTCTTCATGTACGTCTCAGTCATGCACAGACCGTAGCTCTTCATGTATGTCTCAGTCACGCACAGACCCTGGCTCTTCATGAATGTCTCAGTCACGCACAGACCCTGGCTCTTCCTGTACGTCTCAGTCATGCACAGACCATAGCTCTTCATATATGTCTTACTCATGCACAGACCCTGGTTCTTCATGTACGTCTCAGTCACGCACAGACCCTGGCTCTTCATGAATGTCTCAGTCACGCACAGACCCTGGCTCTCCATGTACAGCTCAGTCACACACAGACCTTGTCTCTTCATGTACGGCTCAGTCACGCACAGACCCTGGCTCTTCACGTACGTCTCAGTCACGCACAGACCCTGGCTCTTCATGAATGTCTTAGTCACGCACAGACCCTGGCTCTCCATGTACAGCTCAGTCACACACAGACCTTGTCTCTTCATGTACAGGTCAGTCACACACAGACCTTGTCTCTTCATGAATGTCTTAGTCACGCACAGACCCTGGCTCTTCATTTCGATCTCAGTCACGCACAGACCCTGGCTCTCCATGTACAGGTCAGTCACACACAGACCTTGTCTCTTCATGTACGGCTCAGTCACACACAGACCTTGTCTCTTCATGTACGGCTCAGTCACACACAGACCTTGTCTCTTCATGTACGGCTCAGTCACGCACAGACCCTGGCTCTTCATGAATGTCTCAGTCACACACAGACCCTGGCTCTTCATGTACGTCTCAGTCATGCACAGACCGTAGCTCTTCATGTATGTCTCAGTCACGCACAGACCCTGGCTCTTCATGAATGTCTCAGTCACGCACAGACCCTGGCTCTTCCTGTACGGCTCAGTCATGCACAGACCGTAGCTCTTCATATATGTCTTACTCATGCACAGACCCTGGTTCTTCATGTACGTCTCAGTCACGCACAGACCCTGGCTCTTCATGAATGTCTCAGTCACGCACAGACCCTGGCTCTCCATGTACAGCTCAGTCACGCACAGACCCTGGCTCTTCATGTACGTCTCAGTCACACACAGACCCTGGTCCTTCATGTACGTCTCAGTCACGCACAGACCCTGGCTCTTCATGTACGTCTCAGTCACACACAGATTCTGGTTCTGAATGTACGTCTCAGTCATGCACAGACCCTGGCTCTTCATGTACGTCTCAGTCATGCACAGACCGTAGCTCTTCATGTATGTCTCACTCACGCACAGACCCTGGCTCTTCATGAATGTCTCAGTCACGCACAGACCCTGGCTCTTCATGTACGTCTCAGTCATGCACAGACCGTAGCTCTTCATGTATATCTCAGTCACGCACAGACCCTGGCTCTTCATGAATGTCTCAGTCACGCACAGACCCTGGCTCTTCCTGTACGTCTCAGTCATGCACAGACCGTAGCTCTTCATATATGTCTTACTCATGCACAGACCCTGGTTCTTCATGTACGTCTCAGTCACGCACAGACCCTGGCTCTTCATGAATGTCTCAGTCACGCACAGACCCTGGCTCTCCATGTACAGCTCAGTCACACACAGACCTTGTCTCT
Source organism: Lissotriton helveticus (assembly GCF_964261635.1). Lineage (NCBI taxonomy): Eukaryota > Metazoa > Chordata > Amphibia > Caudata > Salamandridae > Lissotriton > Lissotriton helveticus. The sequence goes on from NC_136061.1 coordinate 1,289,521,018, forward strand.
TCATGTACGGCTCAGTCACGCACAGACCCTGGCTTTTCATGGACCTCTCAGTCACACACAGACCCTGGTCCTTCATGTACGTCTCAGTCACGCACAGACCCTGGCTCTTCATGTACGTCTCAGTCACACACAGATTCTGGTTCTGAATGTACGTCTCAGTCATGCACAGACCCTGGCTCTTCATGTACGTCTCAGTCATGCACAGACCGTAGCTCTTCATGTATGTCTCAGTCACGCACAGACCCTGGCTCTTCATGAATGTCTCAGTCACGCACAGACCCTGGCTCTTCATGTACGTCTCAGTCATGCACAGACCGTAGCTCTTCATGTATGTCTCAGTCACGCACAGACCCTGGCTCTTCATGAATGTCTCAGTCACGCACAGACCCTGGCTCTTCCTGTACGTCTCAGTCATGCACAGACCATAGCTCTTCATATATGTCTTACTCATGCACAGACCCTGGTTCTTCATGTACGTCTCAGTCACGCACAGACCCTGGCTCTTCATGAATGTCTCAGTCACGCACAGACCCTGGCTCTCCATGTACAGCTCAGTCACACACAGACCTTGTCTCTTCATGTACGGCTCAGTCACGCACAAACCCTGGCTCTTCACGTACGTCTCAGTCACGCACAGACCCTGGCTCTTCATGAATGTCTTAGTCACGCACAGACCCTGGCTCTTCATTTCGATCTCAGTCACGCACAGACCCTGGCTCTCCATGTACAGGTCAGTCACACACAGACCTTGTCTCTTCATGTACGGCTCAGTCACACACAGACCTTGTCTCTTCATGTACGGCTCAGTCACACACAGACCTTGTCTCTTCATGTACGGCTCAGTCACGCACAGACCCTGGCTCTTCATGAATGTCTCAGTCACACACAGACCCTGGCTCTTCATGTACGTCTCAGTCATGCACAGACCGTAGCTCTTCATGTATGTCTCAGTCACGCACAGACCCTGGCTCTTCATGAATGTCTCAGTCACGCACAGACCCTGGCTCTTCCTGTACGTCTCAGTCATGCACAGACCGTAGCTCTTCATATATGTCTTACTCATGCACAGACCCTGGTTCTTCATGTACGTCTCAGTCACGCACAGACCCTGGCTCTTCATGAATGTCTCAGTCACGTACAGACCCTGGCTCTCCATGTACAGCTCAGTCACGCACAGACCCTGGCTCTTCATGTACGTCTCAGTCACACACAGACCCTGGTCCTTCATGTACGTCTCAGTCACGCACAGACCCTGGCTCTTCATGTACGTCTCAGTCACACGCAGATTCTGGTTCTGAATGTACGTCTCAGTCATGCACAGACCCTGGCTCTTCATGTACGTCTCAGTCATGCACAGACCGTAGCTCTTCATGTATGTCTCACTCACGCACAGACCCTGGCTCTTCATGAATGTCTCAGTCACGCACAGACCCTGGCTCTTCATGTACGTCTCAGTCATGCACAGACCGTAGCTCTTCATGTATATCTCAGTCACGCACAGACCCTGGCTCTTCATGAATGTCTCAGTCACGCACAGACCCTGGCTCTTCCTGTACGTCTCAGTCATGCACAGACCGTAGCTCTTCATATATGTCTTACTCATGCACAGACCCTGGTTCTTCATGTACGTCTCAGTCACGCACAGACCCTGGCTCTTCATGAATGTCTCAGTCACGCACAGACCCTGGCTCTCCATGTACAGCTCAGTCACACACAGACCTTGTCTCTTCATGTACGGCTCAGTCACGCACAGACCCTGGCTCTTCATGTACGTCTCAGTCACGCACAGACCCTGGCTCTTCATGAATGTCTTAGTCACGCACAGACCCTGGCTCTCCATGTACAGCTCAGTCACACACAGACCTTGTCTCTTCATGTACGGCTCAGTCACGCACAGACCCTGGCTCTTCATGTACGTCTCAGTCACACACAGACCCTGGTCCTTCATGTACGTCTCAGTCACGCACAGACCCTGGCTCTTCATGTACGTCTCAGTCACACACAGATTCTGGTTCTGAATGTACGTCTCAGTCATGCACAGACCCTGGCTCTTCTTGTACGTCTCAGTCATGCACAGACCGTAGCTCTTCATGTATGTCTCAGTCACGCACAGACCCTGGCTCTTCATGAATGTCTCAGTCACGCACAGACCCTGGCTCTTCATGTACGTCTCAGTCATGCACAGACCGTAGCTCTTCATGTATGTCTCAGTCACGCACAGACCCTGGCTCTTCATGAATGTCTCAGTCACGCACAGACCCTGGCTCTTCCTGTACGTCTCAGTCATGCACAGACCGTAGCTCTTCATATATGTCTTACTCATGCACAGACCCTGGTTCTTCATGTACGTCTCAGTCACGCACAGACACTGGCTCTTCATGAATGTCTCAGTCACGCACAGACCCTGGCTCTCCATGTACAGCTCAGTCACACACAGACCTTGTCTCTTCATGTACGGCTCAGTCACGCACAGACCCTGGCTCTTCATGTACGTCTCAGTCACGCACAGACCCTGGCTCTTCATGTGAAAAAGCGCTTTGACGCCTCGTCAGGGGTAGTAAGCGCTATATAAATGCAAGTACAATACAAGACAATGTATGTCTTAGTCACGCACAGACCCTGGCTCTTCATTTCGATCTCAGTCACGCACAGACCCTGGCTCTACATGTACGTCTCAGTCACGCACAGACCCTGGCTCTTCATGTATGTCTCTGTCACGCACAGACCCTGGCTCTTCATTTGAAAAAGTGCTTTGACTTCTGGTCAGGGGTAGTAAGCCCTACATAAATGCAATTACTATACAATGTATGTCTCAGTCATGCGCAGACCCTAGCTCTTCATGTATGTCTCAATCAGGCACAGACCGTGGCTCTTCGTGTATGTCTCAGTCATGTGCAGACCCTGTCTCTTCATGTATGTCTCCTTCACGCACAGAGCCTGGCTACACCTCAGCCACGTCCTGGTGTTACACCAGCTCCTGTATTGTACACAAGGTACAGTGTCCATGTTTGCGCTACAATGCACCTTTAAAATAAACTAGGGCACCCGGCTCAAACAGCAACAGTGCACCCTATTAGAAGTAGCGCACTGCCTCCAGGGTTGCAACCCCCCCCCTCCCCCCCCCCCTGCACTGGGGCAGCGCATTCAATGAGAGGCGGAATCGCTGACTGAAGCCGCCGGCCCATGCTCCTCTCTTCAGGTGACTCCCAGGCACCTGCACTCCAACCAGGGCCGGACTGGCCATAGCGGGCACCGGGCAATCCCCCGGTGCGCCGCACGGGTGGGGGCAGAAAACCGCCCCGGCAAAGAGCTCGACGGCACCTCCAACCCCCCGACTGGTGAGGCGGGGGCCGGCCGAGCACTTTGCCAGGGCCGGTTGTTGTTCCCAGTCCGGCCCTGACTCCAACAAGGGGACAGAGATCACCCTGCAGGGGGGCGCAGTGAAGAACTCGACCCTCACACAGGGAGTACTTAGGGGGGTCCATGGCATTCTCCTTCCCCCTCGCGGGGATTGCCCCAGGGATAGGCACTTCTGTGTGGTGCCTGGCGGCCTACTTGCCACTGCGCTCGCGTCCTGGTTGTAAAACAACCGCTTATCTTTACCGTTAGCCTAGCCAAGCACAAAGCCTGGCTCTCCATGTCGGACTCAGTCACGTCCTGGTGTCTCAGTTCTCTGACCTTTCACCCCCAGCTGCGTTGTGCGCAGACCCTGGCTTTTCAGATCCATACCCTGCTTCTCATGCCCAGCTCAGCTCCGTGCCAGCCCTGCAGGGCCCGCCGCTCAGCTCGCCTCTGCTGCCTGCTCACGTATGCTGCAAGCGTCCTCACTGTTCAGGAATGCTCTACCTGACATGGCTTCTTATCACCAGCAATTGATATTCAACGCGGCATTGTTGAAAGGTAAAGACACAAACAATGGGCTGCAGGCAACAACTGTCTCTCGCGCGCTCTTAAACACTCCTTCTCTCTCACTGCCTCCCTGTCAACACATTTCACTTCCCCACTCTCTTCCTCGCTGCCGAATAATGCTCTGTCTTTTTTACGTGCCCAGGTTCGTGTAACCTTTCACCAAGGGGACTGCATGTCGAGCGTCTTTATAAAATCAAAGTACTCTGAGGTGCAATATCCTTTATAAAAACAAATCGGTGCATTACATTTCCTATAATACCTGACTGCCCCAACAAATAAATCCCGACTGTTCCCTTTTCACATTCTTTAATCTTTCTAGTTTCTGTTGTCTTTCATTTCTTCTTTTTTTCTGGTATTGCCTTTTATCAGTGTTTAATTCACTTTCAGACTTTTCGTTGGTGTTTTCTATTTTCCTTTTGTCTCTCATTCTTTCTTATAATCTGATGCTCTTTTCTGACTCTCTCTTTTCATTGTAACTGCAATTTATTTCACATTCTTTCATTCCTGCCACAATGTACTAATTACTTATTTCCTCTTCCTGGTTTTTTGCCTACCCAGTAAGTGATCCTCATCTCCCAGACACACAAATGTTCCACAATTAATCACTGACTAAAAACATGGCTGTGTGTGTGCTTGAAATGACCTGTTGTCATCTGAACCTGCTCGTTATAACATATTACAAACAATATTAGAAGCGATCAAGGTCGCCACATTCTTACAGGATACCACGGATGTCAAATGTATTCCGTAGATTGAAAAGGTATGCACAGTACGTTATGGTGAAATTACAGTGTTAAAGCCCCTTCCTAATGCACTTCCCTTCACCAGAAATATCTTACCTTCTGTCTTCTCACCATTCTTCTCACTTATTTTTTCATTTGTTTCCGCTCTTCTAACATTTTCTTCCCCCTCTCCTCCAGCCCCAATCTCTTGCGGTTTATCCCACCCTTCCCACTTCACCAATCCCATTCGCGACTCTTTCGTCTTGGACTGTGTCCACTCCATTACCCTTCTCTTATTCCCCCATTTACCTTTGCCTAGTCTCTCCACTTGTTCCCTTCTTCTCAACACTCTAATTCAGATCTGCTCCCTTACTGCATCTTCCTACGGGGAACATCCATGACAACACGGTCGAAACACCGCGCTGCCATTACCATGCGTCTTTTATAACGCAAGTTGTTACCACGACTTGCGCTGGAGGGCGCTCTAGACTAAGGAATAGTAGATTTACTATTCCAACACCTTCCCTACTGTAGGTAGGCTGGAGTTGGAATAGTAAATCTTACTATTCCTAAGTCCAGCACCCTACAGCGCAAGTCGTGGTAACAACTTGCGTTGTAAAAGATGCGTTGTGATGTACCGCGGTCTAAAAGATCGCGTTGTAACATCATTCAACCCTTCCTACTATTCTAACACTACTCTCTATCTTCTTTCAATCTTTAGCTATAATTGTAGCTCCACTTCTTCACCTTCAATAGATTCATATTCTGTCTAGCTCTTCCCTATGGATGTGCCCCTTTGTCTCCTCCTTTTCAATGTCGCCCTATTTTCGATCACCTTGCTCTCTGCAATATTTCTGTTCCTAAGCTGCTTCTCTCTCCCATCCCCTTCCTTGAGCGCTCTCCCTAGCCCCTCTCCTCCCCCCCTCCATTCCCATCTCCCTGCCCTGCATTTCCCGCTCTCTCAATCTTGTTCCTTAGATCTCAGCTCATAGCTTATTAAAGCATAACCCAAGACAGAATGCAAACCACTTTATCCATTACCATTATCCTTTTTATGAAATGTATTAATCTACTTGAAGTTGTGCGGGGCTTCTCCGAGAGGTAATGAGGTGTCAGCATCTGTTGGGGACCGAAGAGGCTTCCTTCTCTCAAGACACAGAAGATCCTCAATTAACTGAGCGCCAGCAAAAGTGGGCTGGGACCGAATCCATTAAACCCTTCAGATCCTTGATAAGAATCGATGTCATCATTTCATACAGCTAATCCCCAGTGAGGGATGCGCGCGCATGCGGCTATGCAGAAGACGTGCAAGAGAGGCGCGGACACAGGAACGTGTGAAGATCCTTACAATTAGACTCAGCGTTAATAGGCGCGCGTGATGTGCAAGGATATTATGCTATCCAGTGAACCTTCCATGGTTACTATTAAACATGCATCTTTCCCTATGCAGACATGCACAAACAGTGGAAACAAGCACAGTTTTGTTGACCAATACACTGACTGAATATGACCATAAGCATCAAAAACCAGAAAGCGGCAACCTCAGCCTCCACCAAAGAAAATGATCATTGCAAGCATATCCAGGTCCTTTGAAGTTCGTGTCAGTGCTCATCACACAGCAGGAGCAGAGGCTGGGATCAGTCCTTGGCACTGCCTGCTGCTGGGCAACGAGAAGGCACTCAAATATCAATAAAGACTATTAGATGGCAATCAGCAGTTGAACTAAGCCAGAACACAATTTGCAGTTTTTTAGAGGTTTCTCACTTCAGAAGGTTTGCTGGTTTGTGGCCAACTAATTATGTCATTTGTATTGCTTAATTTTGGGCCATTTATTAAAGTCGTTTTTCCATCACTGAAACTTGCACATAGCCATTTTGGCTAGCCTCAGTGTAATGCCTCCATTAAAACACCGGAACACATATTCACTGTGGTAAAAAATAATATCAACATAGCATAAAGGAGAAAGCAGTCACTTAGAAGAAAGGTGAGCTCTGCTAGTTATTGACACGAGCTGCACTCCTGGACATAGGGAGCTCCACATCCCAGGAGACACATCACAAAAGTTTATTTGCCAAGATCATTGGCCCAAACAGCGAAACTCGTTCATGGAAGAGCAAATGAAGTGTCTCAGACACTAAGAAGATGAGTGATTGCTCAGATAAGCAGGTCTGAGGTTGATGAGCGGTTTACAGCTACCAAGACTATCATACAGTGCATCCTAAACCTTAACTATGAGGAATGAAGTCTCCTTCGATGTGTAGTTCAATTGGTCCAACCTCATCAAGTGATGCTACTTGTTGAGTGGTAGCGCACTTGCATTGGGACCATCACTCAGTGAGATGCTAGAGCATCTCTCTCAGACCCCACCTGAACTGTCCGCAGTCTTCTATGTGTGACCAAAGGACAGTGATCTAAAGGAAACGCCTATTCAATGTTCCATTTCAAACACAGGTCTTTACAGCTGCAGTTCAAACTGTGACGAATAATCAAAATGTGTTCTTAGAACAGTATTACAGGTTATAGAGATTGTGCTACGCATATTACCATACACCTCCACGGTTCACAAACAAAAAAAATATAAAAAAAGATTGCATTTATTTAAGATATTATTACACCTCCATCCAAATGATTAAAGTGTCTGTCAATACTGGTGCTCCAAATAAACTCTAAAATTCAAATACTCCTAAAATTACTTATCTGTTACAATATTTTACAATTTAACTCCAATAAAAAAATACAAGTAACTCAAAGCAATTTAATTTACCAACCTTAAAACAGAACTTACCTTCCAACATAAGTTTGTCATCAAGACATGTACAACATAAATATACGATACCTCCCTCTTTGCCTCAGGCACAACTCCCAGCACTTCTTACACAAGACACCAAACACAAGGGTGGCCAGACATCTCAAATTGCACAGATTTCTCCTGCAATCGTGGCTACTGCACAGAGGCACTCAATGATACCTATTGTTTCTGCAATTTAGTTCCTGTCACTTTTAACCCCGTCATAGGACAATAAACTTTACATCTTTCAGTTCTATGTGAGCTGTAAAAGAGATACCTGTCTTGGCTAGGGAGGAGCAGCTGCAGCAGATATGGTGTGTGTGTGTGGGGGGGTGAGGAGGGGGGCTCCTGCACAATGCATCTTTGAAGACTCAGTCACCTATTGAGATGCAAATACAGACACCCGCTGATAAACAGCCTGAAGGTGTGAATGAAATCCTGTTGTCCTGTACTGGCAGTATGCCTTTGGTGTTTATTTCTACCATTAAGTCTGTTTGAAGCTCCTCACACATTGTTACATAAGTGGACCGAGGCAGAAAGAAAGTATGATTTGCACAGGATCAAACAGTTTGTAAAGTAAGAGACCTTACACTACCGCGCACTGCTACTTTTTTTTACAAAGGGTACCCATTTAACACTTTATTGCAAAGGGAGCAGATGAGTAGTTTACATTCAAAAGGGTTAGTTTGTGCAAGAGCACACACTTTGGCTAAATGAGAGAATGTTATTAAAACCCATGTCTCCTGTTTCGACAGTTTCCACCTAGTCACAGACCACAACTAGGGTGCAATAATTGTGATGGCAAGACCAAGAGGCGACCCTTCACAAGGAAATGTCAGTGTATTGTTGACTCTGTCCAGATTTAGAATATGTTGTTTACTTTCAGCGCTTGTAGATGAAGTGGTAAAGCTGAGATTAGATGTAAGGTGTCCGAGGTTCCATGGCTAAACATTAATCATTGGACTACATCTTATTCTGCTGTTTTCCCACCACAATGACTTGCCCACCTTGTTAAGGGTCCTGGCTATGTTTTTATAGCACACATTGCCTTTTCCTTAGTTCCTGGACATTGTCAGGGGTGAATACTTGTGGAGAAGTGTGGCTCAGGGGTTAGAGGCAGCAGACCCGGAAGCTGAGATCGGTCCTGGACCAAGGTTCAATTCCCCGCCTCGGCAGGTCTTGGGCTAAAAATTCCACGGACTCGATAATTCTCGCCCCAGTGACTCACGGGTTCACACTCTGCGACTCTGGGCAATAGCTTGCTTAATCTCCACAACGGCCCCTCGCGGCGGGATGCCTGACTTTCACCTTGTGGATACCCTGCTATCTCACAGGGGAATACCAGGAAGGGTTCCCTAAGCAAGCGCCAGGAAACCCACTGCGGGTAGCTGTGCGCTATATAAGCTCACCTACTACTTATACCTTGAATTGTGTTTCATAGCTTAATATAATGTAATTCCATTTGAAAACCCAAGTAGTTCATATTCTAAATGTGTCTCTCAAAAGTTGCAAGAGCGAGTAGTCATGGCATATTCCAAAAGGTAGTACAGGGATTAGGTCACCCTACTTATATATTGTTGCGTGTTGTTATATCATTTTGCAAAAGGCCTAAAAATATCCTTTTAGATGCACGTGGAGCATTTGTATTCCCATTAGGAGGGAGCGACTAAATAGACCCTCTAGACAAGCAAACAGTGAAGCATGTGTCTGTGGGAAGACGGATCCCATGAGGGAGGATTCAACATTCTTCAGGTGTGGACAGGTGAGCACACCTATGTCATTACAGCACCTTTTTCAAAACTAATATTTAAAACAGATCTGCGTATTGTGAGATTACCCAGTTAGTTTTATTTTTCTCTCCCCATTAACCGTTTATTTCTAATAATGAGTTAAGAGCTACAATAATTGTTTGCCTTGAATACCTATGAGGGTAGCACCGAACGGATGACACTGTGATCTCGTCAATGTAAAAAGTTCTAGATTTAATATATTCCTCCAAAGAGGGAATATTTACTTTCCGTAAAGTAATATGTATATGAATGAATGAATGCTTATGTATAATTTGAGCAACCATTTAGGAGACATAATACGATGCAAGGTATTTCCATGATTACAACTGGGGTCTGCATTTTTCACGATTAAGTGCTAGGAAGCAAGATGTAGTAGCCATGCTGTCTGGGTAAGGGCATTTGGGGGGCAAGGGCATTTTTAGGGTTTAGGGTGGGTAGGGACATTTGGGTGGCAAGGGTAGTTGTACGGTTTAGGGTGGGGAGGGGTATTTTGATGGCGACGGTATTTTTAATGTTTAGGACGGGTAAAGGTATTTGGGTGGCAAGGGTATTTTTAGAGTTTAGGGTGGGTAAGGGTATTTGGGTGGCAAGGGTATTTTTAGGGATTAGGATCGGTAAGGGTGTTTGGGTATCAATGTTTTTTTCAGAGTTTAGGCTGTGTAGGTTATTTTTCGGATTTAGGGTAGGTAGGGGTATTTGAATGGCAAGGATATTTCTAGGGTTTAGGGTGAGTAGGAGTCTTTGGGTGGCAAGGGCATTTTTAATGTTTAGGGTGGGTAAGGGTATTTGGGTTGCAAGAGCATTTTTAGGGTTTACAATGGGTAAGGGTACTTGGGTGACAGGGATTTTCTCTGGGTATTATGGAGGGTAGGGGTATTTGGGTGGGAAGAATATATTTATGGTTTACAGTGTGTAAGGGTATTTGGATGGCATGGGTATTTTTAGGGTTTAGGGTGGGTAAGGGTATTTGGGTGGCAAGAGAATCTTTAGGGTAGGTAAGGTTTTGGGGTTGGGGTATAATAAGGTCATACATGTTCATATTTATGCACTCCATCCGCATCACGACCAACACCGACGACACCCTCGCACCCGCCGAGCACCTGCACTTCCAGATCCACATCAACCCCAAGACCACCCTCAGAGGCACCCTCGTCTACAGACCCCCGGGACCACGCACACAATTCAGCGAGGATATCGCCGACTTCGTCAGCCCGCAGGCCCTCCCCTCGGCTGACTACATCCTCCTCGGGGACCTCAACTTCCACCTGGAGAACAACAACGACCGCAACACCACCACCCTGCTGGACAACCTCGCTAACCTCGGACTCAAGCAACTGGTGACCACCCCCACCCACTACGCCGGACACACACTCGACCCCGTCTTCTCATCCAGCAAGGACATCGCCTTCAGCCACGCCACCGGACTCCACTGGACGGACAACAGCTGTGTCCACTTCAGCTTCAAAAGGACCACGATCCACCACCAACAGCAACAGGTTGCACGCAGAAGCTGGAACAAGATCACAGCCGACCAGCTCGCGACTTCCCTGAGCAAGAACCCACCCACCAGCGCAACGAACCCCAGCCAAGCGGCCACCAACCTCACGAAGTGGATCAGCGACTGCGCAGACGACCTCGCCCCTCTGAGGACCCCGCCTAGCAGACCCGGCAGCAAGAAAGCCCCATGGTTCACCGACGAACTCAAGAGCTCCAAGAAGGACTGCAGAGCCCTTGAGAAAGCCTGGCGCAGAGACCCAACACTGGACAACATGACTGCCCTCAAGCTCAACACCCGAAAACACCACCAACTGATCCACACCACCAAGAAAACTGCATTCAAGGAACGACTGGACAACAACGCACACAACAGCAAGGAACTCTTCAACATCTTTAAAGAGCTCTCCAACCCCAACGCCGGAAACAACGACATCACCCCTTCGCAAGACCTCTGCAACTCCCTCGCCTCCTACTTCCACAACAAGATCGCGGACATACACAACAGCTTCAGCACTCAACCGACGCACGCCACGACCGAACCACCGCCCCCCACCACCACCCTCCGCGCCTGGACCCCGATCAGCACCGAAGACACCATCCGCACGATGAACTCCATCCACTCCGGATCTCCGACCGACCCTTGCCCTCACCACGTCTTCAACAAGGCCGACGCTGTCATCGCACCCCACCTGCGGGACATCATCAACACCTCCTTCAACACCGCTACCTTCCCGGAGAGCTGGAGAGCTGGAAGCACGCCAAACTCAGCGCCCTTCTAAAGAAGCCATCAGCCGACCCCACCGACCTCAAGAACTACCGACCCATCTCACTGCTCCCATTTCCCGCAAAAGTCATCGAGAAGACCGTCAACAAGCAGCTGGCCGCCTTCCTCGAGACGAACGGATCCCTCGACCTCTCGCAGTCCGGCTTCCGGGCCAACCACAGCACCGAGACCGCCCTGATCGCAGCAACCGATGACATCCGAGCTATGCTCGACAACGGAGAAACAGCGGCCCTCATCCTCCTAGACCTCTCCACGGCCTTCGACACTGTCTGCCACCGTACCCTAGTACAGCACCTCAGCAACGTCGGAATCCAGGAGAAGGCACTCGAGTGGATCACCTCCTTCCTCGCCGGAAGGACACAGAGAGTCCGCCTCCCCCCGTTCAGATCAGAAGCCACCGAAGTCATCTGCGGTGTTCCTCAAGGCTCCTCGCTCAGCCCAACCCTCTTCAACATCTACATGAGCCCCCTCGCAGCCATCACACGCCAGCACAACCTCAACATCATCTCATACGCCGACGACACCCAGCTGATCCTCTCCCTCACCAACGACCCCACCACCGCCAGAGCCAACCTACACGAAGGGATGAAAGAGGTAGCCAAATGGATGAAGAACAGCCGCCTGAAACTGAACTCGGACAAGACGGAAGTTCTCATCCTGGGATCCTCACCCTCCGCCTGGGACGACGCCTGGTGGCCCCCCGCCCTAGGCAGCGCACCCAAACCAACAGACCACGCACGCAACCTGGGCTTCATCCTGGACTCCTCCCTCTCCATGGCCTGACAAGTCAACGCCGTCTCCTCGTCGTGCTTCAACATCCTACGCATGCTGCGCAAGATCTACCGGTGGATCCCCACCGAGACCAGGAAGACGGTCACCCAGGCCCTCGTCACCAGCCGACTGGACTACGGCAACGCCCTCTACGCCGGAACCACCGCCAAACTCCAGAAGAGACTCCAGCGGATCCAGAACGCCTCAGCACGACTCATCCTGGACATCCCCCGTCGCAACCACATCTCCGGACACCTGAGAGACCTGCACTGGCTCCCGGTCAACAAGAGAATCACCTTCCGTCTCCTCACCCACGCACACAAAGCCCTGCACAACCAAGGCCCAGGATACCTCAACAGCCGCCTCAACTTCTACGCTCCCAAACGCCAGCTTCGATCGACCGGCCACGCCCTCGCCGCCGTCCCCCGCATCCGAAGAGCCACCACAGGGGGAAGGTCCTTCTCCTACCTCGCCGCCAAGACTTGGAACTCCCTCCCGACCCACCTCCGACTGACCCAGGACCACCACGCCTTCGGGAAGCAGCTCAAGACCTGGCTGTTCGAGCAGTAGCGGACCCCCCTCCCCTAGCGCCTTGAGACCCTCCGGGTGAGTAGTGCGCTATACAAATGCTTTGATTGATTGATTGATTGATTGTGTAAATAATTATAGATATCTAGCTATCTATCTATATGTATGCATATATATATATGTGTGTGTATGTGTGTATGTCATCAGTGATGTCATTTGAGATGTCATCAGTGATGTCACTGACCATGTCATGAATGATCTAATATGTGACATCATCAGCAGTGGATTGCGGGTGCGCGAAATATATAGGAGCAATTTCAATGGTTTTGTATGAGTAAAATGTCCAGCTAACTATAACACCACTAAAACTTATAGTTTTTTGAGTGAATTTCAAAGGTTTTTTAAAAGCTAATTCCTAACTATATAACTCCTGAAACCTATGGTTTTTTCAGTGAATTTCAAAGGTTTTTTAAATGCTAATTCCTAACTATATAAGGCCTGAAACCTATGGTTTTTTCAGTGATTTTGCAAGGTTTTTTAAATGCTAATTCCTAACTATATAAGGCCTGAAACCTATGGTTTTTCAGTGAATTTGCAAGGTTTTTTTAAATGCTAATTCCTAACTATATAAGGCTCGAAACCCATGGTTTTTTCAGTGAATTTCAAAGGTTTTTTAAATGCTAATTCCTAACTATATAAGGCCTGAAACCTATGGTTTTTTCAGTGAATTCGCAAGGTTTTTTAAATGCTAATTCCTAACTATATAAGGCCTGAAACCTATGGTTTTTTCATTGAATTCGCAAGGTTTTTTAAATGCTAATTCTATTAGCGGATAACGTTTTTATATATTAAAACGTTTTTTAAATCTCAAATGCCTGCTTTGCTAACAGAGTTTTTAAGCACAGGCTCTTTTGTCTCTGGTGGCCATCTTGGGAGACGGCATATCAGAATTTTTTTAATGAAATATAAGAGGATTTGAGAAGTCACTCAAAATGTGCCCTAATTTTTCTTTCTTCAGCACTAATCATAATTTCTATGGCAAAATGAACCCCCTCATTTTGTTCCTTTGCAAATTAAATGTTTTAAGTGTTAACACTTTATTCCAATCAAGATGACTTCAGGTGTGCCATACATTTGTCATAAGTAAGACTGTTAGCGCTCTAGTTGTTCTTTAGAACACTCTGGGACATTCTGTCATTGGGCTATAGTTGGGCTACATCTGGCTGATATTTGGGCTACATTTGTTTTTTTTTGTCTCTGGCGGCCTTCTTTGGGCTACATTGGGCTACATTGGGCTACATTTGGGCTCTAACATATATATAGCCCAATGTAGCCCAATATATATTTTTTCAAAGTTAATTATCGTAAAAACCACTGGAGCACATATCTTGAGACATAGCAAAGGCACATCGGGCTACCAGTCCCTACAATTTTGCCAAGTTTGGTGGAAAACCATTCAGCCGTTCGGGCTAAAAGTGAGTCCTACCACCCTATGGAAATTAACATGAGGAAAACACGTTTTGGGACCCCCCTTTTATCTCGGCCCCTGCATGACGAATCCCCCCCAAACTTTCAGGGAAGGACCGTAGCGCCGCGAGGCAAAGTTAAGGAAAATTTCAGGAAGATTCCTCAACCGGCGCCAAAGTTATTCCCAATAGAATGTTGCGATTTCCCTATGGAAAACAATCCTAACTATATATAGCTACTGGCTATTGCCAGTAGGTAATTATATATATATATATATATATATATATATATATATATATATATATATATATATATATATATATATATATATATATATATATATATATATATATATATATATATATATATATATATATATATATATATATATGTTAAAAGTCTTTATACTTACCTGTTAAATACTTACATTTACATTGTAAAGGCATGTTTGGTAAAGTTTATTTATGGTAAAAATCTTCGTGGTAAAGACATGCGTTGTAAGGACTAGTGCGTTGTTAAGACCGTGTTGTTAAGGTATACGTGGTTCCGTCATACAACCCTTGTAAATATGGGGCATTAAAAATTAGGGTGATTTAATTATATTGAATGTAATTGGATTAATCCTTTATAAACTCACTTTGGTGCTTTGATATTATTGTAAGCAGTTTGTAGATTATTAGGTGTTGACCTGATGAAGTGGCCTCCATTATGTGGCGGTGTGAAATATTGACTATAAGTTACCTAGTCAACAGGATATATGTAGTCATCATCGAAATTAATTTTCCTGGATTGTAAGGATAATCAGCCTCGCCTGAGATTGTGAGAGTTTGTACTCCTGTGTGGTGATTGAGTAACTTGGTATCATTTTACAGCCATTCAGCACTTAAATGTAAGAAATATAATATGTTTACCATATGAAGTAAGGTTACCTGTTTGTGCCGTGCTAAACAGAGTATTTGTGTACATCAATCCTCCTATGCAAAACTTGTTAATAAATAGATTCATATTTTCTTATTAAAAGAGTTAATGATTATTCTTGGTCTAAATAAGACCTCTACACCTTAACTTGTACCATTTTAACTTAGACTTAATCAAACATATTTATAAGTCCACAAAGTCAATAATATTTGTTAAGAAGATTGAAATGGAGCACAAAGGAGAGGGTGGGGAGGACGAAGAAAGTATGGGCTTCTGTCCGTCTCTTAAGAGTGCGCTAAACTGCTGGCCTCCGGCCCATTGTGGATAGACAACCCCTGCAGTTCCAAGTGTGCAGCTCACCACAGCAGCCGTAGAAACGTAGTGCTAATCAGGGCTCTGTGTGCATGAACGTCAATTCACCAAAACACCAGGGGGTAGCAAAAGTGAAATGACACCCTTTGACCTTTAATTTCATTCACACACACATGCTTACACATTCACACATACACAAACACTCTCATGTAAATAAACAGTCACACGCATGCACACACAACATACATTTAAAGGCAATTTTTTTATTACCTCAGCTGTAAGGGAAGGTCAAAATCCAACTAATTGTACTCCATTTGTATTACACTATTAGTTAGTCATGAAACATTACTCAGTAGTGTAATAAAAAATATTGAGAGAAAACAAAGAGATTGGAGCCCCAATTAAAATCCATAAGAGCGAGCTGCCACTGTGTTCCTGCCACTGATTTTGCCACCTCTGAGGACAGGGGTCTGTAAGGCATTGCCAAGTGTTAAACGGTGCACGCCAGGGATTGCATCTGTAACCCATGGTGACCCCTAAATGATGTCCATGCCTGTGAATGGGTGTGTCAGGAAGAGAGTAAGAGAGCAGGCAAGGCGGTAGTAAAGGAAAGCAGGGCAATGGTAATGCTGCTTGCACCAAAACAGGGAGTTTACTTGATTGGACAATTTAGTTTCTGCATAATAGTGGTGCATATAGCTGCAACATGAGAATGCTAGTATGACTTTGGTGTTGGCAGAGCAGATTCTGGCCTGAAATGCAATGGTGGAGAATAAACAAGAGAAATGTTGATGATTGGAACACAATGATGCTTTTCATACCAGCGGCTATCTGGTTTCTGAAAGGACCACAGGTCTTCCTGGGCAATGTGGACTTTGCCATGACAATTGTTCCTTGAATAGCAGAATGGAGTGGTTCCATGAATGTCAGTGATTCCTGACATACACCTACAATGGGAAAAAAAACCATTACAATGCGGTCATAAGTAACCACGTGTGGCTGTTAACACAAATCCATTACCACACATATGACTTTACCATACATGCCTTTAGTACGGGAAACATCCTTTACCCCGCATTCTCAACAACAACCAGCCTTTACAATGCAATAACTACCCCAACTGCTATGTTACCATGCATTACTTTAACCCTCAACTCTTTACAATGACTTGCTGTAGGGAACATGTTGTTGGACTTAAAAATCCAACACCTTCTCTTCAGTTGCGTAGACTGGAGCAAGAATAGCCATTTATACTATTCCAAAGTCCAGCACCCCTAAAGCAAGTGATTGTAACGACTTGTGTGGTAAAGCAACGCATGGTAAAGTTGCAGTTGTGTAAGTAGCTGCATTGTAAAGGCATGCGGGTTTCCATCATACAACCCTTTAGTATGCATGTCTTTACCACAAAAATGCCTTTACCACACATGTAGCTCAGAAGATGGTCATGATGGCACCCATTGTAAAGATTCTGACTGTGTAACTGTTCTTCTCAGAGTTCACAGAGACAGATGGTGAAGGTAAGAATTTATTTTAACCCCTTCCACGCTCATGACGAGCTCAGCTCGTCATGAGGTACGCCTGTCGTACGCTCATGAAGAGCTGAGTTCGTCATGTAACGCGGTAATTGCGAATCTTTAGCGCACAGCGGTAAAACGCTTAGCGCGGATGAGGTTAACAGAGAATTCAAAATCATTTTCTGTTACAAAGTCGGCCAGCAATTGCTATTATATTTCTGTTCACTAAACCAGCACCGTCTTTTTGTGTTCCTCAGATTACATTTCATTGGGACCACTCATGGGTTGGATCGTCATCACTAAAATGGGAAAAAAGCCATTACAACGCAGACGTTACCCTATATGTAAAACCTTTACAGAATATATGCCCTTTCCCTCCATGCCTTTATAATAAAATTTGTTGTAAAGGCATGCATGGTAAAGACATATTCGTTTGAAATATCCTGCGTGGTAAAAGTAACATGTGGTAACAACACCCGCGTTGTGTAATGTCTGCGTTGTAAAGGCATGCATGGCAAATGCATGCGTAGTTCCATCATTAAACCTCAACAATGTGGCTCCTCCAACTGCGGTATTTTTTTTTACATTACGTGCCAATGTGAAAACTTGCATGATGCCTCAGGCAGGTGGAGATTGCTGTACTCTCAACGGCCGATTAGAAATTGATTGCCAACATCTAGCTGCAAAGCAACGTTTGGCGCTGAAATGGAAGTCCCCGATGTTGCACGCGATGCAAGATTGGGAAGGAAAGCTTATGACTTTAATGGCAATAGAGAAGCCGTTCTTTCTAGCATGTTTTATGCTATGGCAAAATCAATACAATTTCGTTGGAAAAATAAACTTATGTGATCATTTGTGCTGTTCAAAGTTGGGCAATGTAGAGACTCGCATCCTCTTGTCGCTGGACGCCGTGGTATCTGAGGCAGGCTGGCATAATTAGCATCACCACGGGTTAATTAGCAGAGATGTTTTGATGGAGATGTTTTATGATCTGTTAATTGACACACGAACAGTGATGAGCAAAATGTCCTGACACAGAGTTTTAAATTAGTGTTATTTCCATCATTGCATCGTTTTGTAACAGCATTTACTTCGTGGAGCAAAGTTTAGAGCTTGGCCCTGGATTTCCTGTGACATAAATATTGAGCGCTGCGGACGAGTTCCTGCGTACTGGACAGGGCCGGACTATGAACCAAAACCGGCCCTGGCAAAGTGCTCGGCCGGCCCCCTGGGGGTGCAACCGAGCTCTTTGCTGGGGCCGGTTTTCGGCCGATTTTGTTACAGGGCCGATTTTGCAGCTCTGCTGCAAAACGGCCCTGAAACAAAACCGGCCCCCACCCTTGCAGCGCACCGGGGGATTACCCGGTAACCGCAACGGCCAGTCCGGGCCTGGTACTGGACACATAACGTTTTATAGGCCCGCACATGATTTTTCGCTTTACAGAAATATTTCTTCCGAATAACGTGGCAGATTCTGGGGCAATCAAGCGTTTGGTTTACTCCGTTACAAATCAGTAAATAACCCTATTTGTTAGGCAATATATTTAACAAATATACAGCAAAGTACATTGTTTCTGCAGTAATATATTTAAACATTTTCTTCCAGCGGGATAAGACCTCCCTGGCTTCGCTTGCTGTGCTCGCTCGTGGTGTACTGCGAGCTTTATATAAACATATTCCCAGGGAATTAACATGGCTTAAACTCTAGACCTGCACGTGGTGTGCTGTAAAATGCATATTCGCGGACAATAGAAGATACTTAATAAAATACCATATATATTCCGATGTGAGGGCATATATTAGGCAGATCATGATTTACCCTTGGCACCAAAGGTAAGGTGAATATATGCCAACACCATCCACCTCAAGAACGAGGGTTTCCATGCTCCATGGATAATTATTAATGCCACTGTGCTAGCTCTGTGTGTATACTCCGGACATGAAACATTCATCTGAGGCCTAGCCTGACCCCAGCAGCACTCCAGCAACGCCTTCTGTAGATTACTTTCAAACTAAAAGATATTCTCCTTTCCTCCTAAAACCTCCTTCCAGAATTTGAAGTAAAACATTTACAAGTGGAAGGTCAGACAATTTGAATACAGAAGCTGATGGGGTAAGTTACATCTTCAATCAGTAGGGTGGCCCTATTTTCAGTTTTTTTTTTAAAAGGATAGAGGTTAGATATAAACGTAGGACTAATGGAAAAAACACTCATTGGCCAAGAACAAGATTTCTGCTCGATGTGTGAGAACAGCTCCTAGCGAGTTCGATTTAACGAATATGAAAGAGAAGTGAGAAAAAGAATGGAATGGAAAAAGAATTCCCGCCCGTGCCCCAAAAACGAAAATACCTCTTTCGGTCTAGAAGCCCTGGTTTTGCTGCAAGTGAACGATTCAGCACTTTCCTTCCGTTCTACATAATCAGCCACACATCTCTACATGGTCGTATTGCTAATATTGGTAGAGTACCGAGGTATCCGACTTCAACAGGTTAGCAGACCGCCCCTCACGGGAGGGCTCTCAAGTCCCTTCTTGCCCACTTCTTCCCTCAAATAATATCACTCACTCCTCTTTCACCCAAAGGTGAGAATCTAAGATGGAAGGCTGTGAGATTACAAAGCACACCACAGGACCCTGGGACATTCTACTCTAGGCTGACAAGCCAGGCACTGGAAAGAAGATTGATTTTCTAAATACGTTTCCGAACCACCTGAAATTTCCCTCGGCACCGTGAGAGGATGTAAGTGATACAGTTAAGGCTCCTGCTACAGAAGGCCTCTGCGGTAAAATACCTCTGTAATCTAATGCCAGCATGTTTTTAAAATTGCTGGATTTTGGAACTGTACACTCTGCTGTATGCGTTTGTTGATGCGCAACTTTAAACAAGTGGGGCCCGTATACAGGTCTTACCGCGACTCTAGACGAAATGGGCGGCCTCTGGCTGTGGCAAAAATCCAGGTGCTACACTTTTCTTCACCAAATTGTGACTGCCATCTGCCACAAGTCTACCTGCGCTCCCTGTCTGCTGCCAGTCTTTCTATCTCTCCTTTTTGTGGCATTTCAAAGGCTTACTGGCTCCAATACAATAAAGGTATACATACAGTAGGCTTTGGGTCAGCCTCTTGCTCTTTATTGGACGTCTTTCTTGTCCATCTAATTTCCTTACTTCTTATTCAATTACTTTCCTCCCTATTCGTTGTATATCATGCCTCTGGACCATTTTTTTTAAATCAGGCTCTGTTTGGATGACTTGTATCTTTCCACTGCTTACATTTAGGAAACTATTTTTCTCTTAGCATTGCATGGGAGTTCTCTCTCCTCTAGGGTTGGAGAGGCCTACGGGGGACATCCGGCAATGCCAGAAGGGTTGCTCTGACAAGTCAGTGTGTGGGCCCGTTTTGTGTCTGTATGTGGACCTGTTTATGGTCTGGCGGGCTGTCTTTTTACTATGGATAATTCCCTGATATCAACACAAGCACTGCCCACAGCAAGAACAAATGCAGGCATTCTCGATGCACAAATGCAGGTAGTCTCCTATACCTTCCAAAATACACACAACATGTATTTACAAGTTCAAAACTGCTCTGATTTCCAAATCTGGGCCACATGTTTAGCTATCTGATTCACTAATGGGGCTACTTTTAATTTGGTGCCTTGGCCTATTTTCTGTCGCAGTTGGGCCAAGCTCTCCTGTGTGGTGCCTCCCCATTATGGCTCCCATCCCGTATGCCCTTTGTGTGGCTCTCCACCTACCAGATCATCTGTTCATAACCCCACCAATCCATATGCTGCTCAGCTTTTTGCCACACCCTCTTTCTCCCCTCATCACCAAGGCATGTCACAGACGTTTACTATTTCCTACACTTGCCCATTGTTGCTCACCTGCCATTCCCTGTCTCAATTTTTGTAATTACATTTGTTTTTCACTTTGTAGGTAGGACTAGAAGGAGACATTTTCTACTGGCCCACTCCTTTCTGTAAAGGTGGCTGTTATAATTTTTTTATTCACCACTCCAAAATTTAAGACCAATATGGATTCCCTGTCATGATTTATGCACATGCTTATGTATATGTCATCACACTGTTGCTCTGTAACATCATGAGTCATAGGTGGGAATACAGGCCAGGAGTGATGAGCACCGTCCTATGTCCCATTCTTATGAGTGAAGTTCACATGTATAAAACTACTGAAACTCTTTGGTCAGTGATACAATAAAAATCTGTCAATAGTGCCACAGGCTCGATGGATGGGCAAAGGATCCTTATCCTACCTAACTACCTAGCTTTAGCATGACCTCAGGGAGGATCCACTGGGTTATCAATGATCAGTTGCATATTGTTAGACCCAGTGGCTTCGGGCTGGCTAAGACGCATCAAAGCCAGTCAGAATCCACTGTTCCAAATAGGTTGAGAATGAAACATTTTTCTGATAACCTGTGCTTACCCTCTGGTAGCTTGATACCAAGCAGTCGGGCTTATCCTTAGGCCTTGAATGTAAAGTGTTGACACAACTGTCCTTGCAACACACTGCATTTGCCACAAAAAGACTCCACAAAGGATGCATAAAAAGTCTTGTCTTTATTTTACATATGCACACTGAAAACAAAGCGAGATATATATATTGTATATACACTCTACCGTTATACACAACTGTCAAACTTTTCTATTGAATTCAAAATGAAATTCACATTCTATGTACACTTTACAGCTATATGTAATAGTCAGACTTTCCCACTGCAGAAAGGTCAATCAGTCACCATTCTCTGACTGTGCCTCATGACCCAGCCTCTCAGTCTTTCAACTCCACCAGCCAACGATATGCATTGCCTCTGCTGGCATCCTATTGAAGAGACAGTCAGAACCACTTAACACTGAAAGAAACAGTTACTTAGTTTTGTCCATTCGGATTAGACCTCCAGGTGCCCAGGAGCACCTGCCAGATTGCGGGATCACTATCCCTCGTAGCAAAACGTTTGTGACCCAGGAAGCTGGTGAGCACCCCTTGTGGATAAATGTTTTCCACTAAAGCAAATGTGTGACCTGCCATAGACCACTGGCAGTCAGCTGCAGATGCCCACAAAGCACACAAAACCCCTGAGGTCTCGTCCTGATGTTTTCCCAGAACAAAAAACCCTGTGGCATGTGTCCAGGTAGAGGGAACCAACAACCTTGGAAAGAGGCTACAATGTCACGCACTGTCATCCTCGCGATCTGGAGGCTGAAGACAGTCTCAGCTCCTGGCTCAGGTTTCCCCCCGAAATCCCTCGGACACAACACACTCCAGAGCACAAGCAAGCACAGGTCCCCTTGGCTCTGCAAGCTTCCCAGCACTCCTCCAACTCCCCACGTCCCGGCACCTCAGATGGCTGCTGATCTTTGTGCACACACTCCCTCTTGCACAGCGAGATGATGGTGTATGTCAGGATGGTTCTTGTCCCAACCATGATCATTTCCCTTTGTCTCCGCCACACCCAGTGCGGTCCTTACCAGGCCTGGGTGGAGTTCACCGAGTTTTGCTAACCGTAACTCCGTGAAGTGAAAAAAATACTCTGCGGACTTACGCAAGTGGCGGAGTGCAGTTCAAACTAACATTCGCACTGATTTTCCTGCTGCTCAAGTAGAAATTCTACCTGAGCACAGCTCGTGCTCGCCAACTTACCGTTGGCAAATGCAAGCGGGAAAAAATCTCTGCGGCACTATGCCGAGCAGAGTATTTGTAGGCTGAATCCCCAGTAGCCATACCCAACATGGCCTTTAAAGATACAATCAGTTCAAAAGGCCACCTTTAAAAATCCAGAGGCCCTCTTTAACTTTTGTCCTGTCTGCCATCCTACTCCTGGAGGTTTGATGAAAATCATTAGTGGGGCCAAGACCCTGCCTCTTGGAATCCAGGTGCCGATTCCACCCCCACATAGCCATACCAGAATGGCCCTTCAGAGTCAGAACTCCGCAGTTTGCCATGAACCCCTAGTTTATGGCCCTCTATCAGGAGTCTATCCCAGAAGTACCCAGTTGTGAAGTAAGAGACAGGCCGCCAGGTACACTGAGCCACGCACATTAAAATTCCCACTTTCACAAAGTGACAGTTCCATCACCGTAATAATGAACCCAGTCCCACTACTGGAGAGGATCTGCCATTACAAACTCATTGATACTAAATGCCATACTGTTACTCTTCAGCCTGTAGGAAATAATGCACAACAGCCTTTCCCTACCACCTCATGCTAGTCCAATGTGAGAAGCAGGCCCCCATCATACTGGACACACCTTCAATCAATCAATCAATCAATCAATCAATCAGGGGTTTGTTAAGTGCGACTACTCACCCGTAAGGGTCTCAAGGCGCTGGAGGGGGGGTTGTCACAGGTTCCGGACCATCAAGGAGAAGGTCTGTCGAAGAGCCAGGTTTTGAGGTTTCTTGTGAAGATGGGGAGCGATGTTGTCTGTCTGAGGTGTAGCGAAAGGTTGTTCCAGGCTTTGGCTGCGAGGAAGGAGAAGAAGCGGCCTCCCGATCTGCTCTTTCTGGCACGGGGGACCATGGCACGGGAGAGCTGAGCTGATCGTATGGTGTTTTGGGGTGCATCAAATTTGAGTCGGCTGTTGTTCAGGTATGCTGGTCCGGTGTCGTGGAGGGTCTTGTGAGCATGGGTTATGTTATGTTATGTTAGCCTCCATTTATAACGCGCACGGCTACTCGGAAGTGTCCCTGTGCAAAAGCCAAACGGTAGAGAAGGGAAAAAGAAATAGCCTAGCAAAAGATTACTTAAGTAGCAGGGTTTTTAACAGGTTTTTTTAACACCCTGAGGCTCTCAATGTTTCGTAATTCAAAAGGCAGGGCATTCCAAGCCATGGACGCTTTAAAGGAAAGAGAGCTACTGCTTAACCTAGTCTGGCGGAACCTAGGAACCACAGCAAGGCATTGGCCTGTAGAACGAAGATGTCAATACGGCTCATAGAACGAAAACCAACTCCTAAGGTATTGAGGCCCTACTTTGTAGAGGGCACCGTAGACTAATGTCAGAGCCTTGAACCGTACCCGCTGCTCAACCGGGAGCCAATGTAGATCTCAAAGGTTCTGACTAGTTTTGGATCTGCTTGGCATACCCAACAAGGTTCTAGCCGTCACATTCTGGACAATCTGTAGCTTTTTTAGCTGATATGCTGGGAGACCAATGTACAGGGCGTTGACATAATCTAACCTTGACAGGATGAGTGCGCGGGTCACCATTTCCTTGGCCCTTTTAGGTAAAAGAGGCAGAAACGTCTTTAGGCGTTTCAGTGTGCCGAAACACACACCTGCCAGTTTGTTAATCTGAGGCAGAAATCTCAAATCCTCACCAAACCAGAACCCCAGATTTTTTGCTGGACATCTGGAAGAACTGGGCATAGGATAGCCCAGGGGCCAAATATCTTCTCTAAAATGTGGGGGAAGGAACCATAGAGGAGCACTTACGATTTCTCCTCATTGCACTTGAGTTGGGCCTTTGCTAGACACTTAAACACCTCAGCGAGACAATTCTTAGCAATGGTCAGAGAGGAGTCCACGTGAAGAGGAGCTGGGTATCATCAGCATAGGCTATGATCTTAGCACCCAGCTCCTCTACTAAGTAGACCGGGGGCGTCATATAAACATTGAACAAAAGAGGGCTCAGTGTAGAGCCCTGGGAGGCGCCCGTATTCAGACTTCTAGGAGTAGAAGAAAAAGAGGAGGCAACCATACTTGCTCTTATCTATTGGCTAGGAAGGATTCAGTCCACTTCCAAACCTGCCCAGAGATGCCGATGTGGGACAACCGTGCCAGAAGTTGTTGGTGAGGCACGGTGTCAAACGTGGCAGAGAGATCTAAAAGCACTAATGCTGCTCTGCCGGCAGCATCAAGACACTCTCTAATAGCCTCCACCATCTCAACCAAGGCTGTCTCAGTGCTGTGGGATGCCCTGAAGCCCGACTGGGCAGGATGGAGGGCGCCCGAGGTCTCAACAAACTGCTGCTGCTGCTTATGGATAGCTTTCTCACACACCTTCGCCACACCCGGGAGAAGTGAAATAGGACGGTAGCTAGCCGGGATTGTGGGATTAAGTGAGGGTTTTTTCAGCAAGGGAAGAAGTTAGTATCTTGAAGGTGATTCTAGATTCAATGTAGAGGCAGTGGAGTGTGCATAGGTGTTGGGAGATGTGGCAGTGTCTTGGTAGGTTGAGAACCAGTCTGGCGGCTGCATTTTGGATGCTCTGTAGTTTGCTGGTGAGCTTTTTGTTTATTCTGGCGTAGAGTGCATTGCCGTAGTCGAGTCTGCTTGTGACCAGGGCTTGAGTGACGGTCTTTCTGTTTTCGAGAGGGATCCATTTGAAGGTCTTGCATAGGAGGCAGAGGGTGTGAAAGCAGGAGGACGAGACATGGTTGATCTGGCGGTCCATTTTGAGCTTTGAGTCCAGGATGATTCCCAAGTTGCGTGCATGGTCCGTGGGGGTGGGTGGGTTTCCGAGGGCGGGGGGCCACCAGGTATCGTTCCAGGCATTGGGGTCTGGGCTCATGATGAGTACTTCCGTTTTATTGGTGTTTAGTTGTAGGCAGCTGTTTTTCATCCATTTGGTGACGGCTTCCATGCCTTCTTGAAAGTTGTGTCCGGCAGTGTTGGGTTCGTTGGATAGAGAGAGGATGAGTTGGGTGTCGTCTGCGTATGACACAATATTAAGTCCGTAGGTTCTGACGATGGGGGCGAGCGGAGCCATGTAGACGTTGAAGAGCATCGGGCTGAGGGAGTAGCCCTGGAAGACTTCTCAGGTGGTAGGTGTAGGGTCCAAGAGGAAAGGGGGGAGTCTGACCCGCTGCGTTCTGCCAGAGAGGAAGGAGAGAATCCAGTCGATGGCCTTGTCTTGGATTCCTGCATCGTGGAGTCTGCATGTTAGGGTGCAGTGAGAGACTGTGTCGAATGCTGCCGAGAGCTCGAGGAGGATGAGCGCTGCTGTTTCTCCTTGGTCCAAAAGGGTGCGGATGTCATCTGTTGCGGCGAGGAGGGCGGTTTCCGTACTGTGTTTTTTTCTGAAGCCGGATTGAGAGGAGTCGAGGATGTTGTGCTCTTGAATGAATGTGGCAAGTTGGTTGTTGATGACATTCTCGATTACTTTCGCTGGAAATGGGAGCAGGGAGATGGTTCTGCAGTTTTTGGGGTCAGTGGGGTCTGCCGAGGGTTTCTCCAGGAGGGGCTTGACCTAGGCGTGCTTCCAGTCATCGGGGAAGGAGGCGGTCACTAGGGAGCGGTTGATGGTGTGGCAGAGCATGGGTGTAATACTGTCAGCAGCTCTGTTGAAGATGTGGTGGGGGCAGGGGTCCGTGGGGATCAAGAGTGGATTGACATCATCACCTTCAGAGTGTTTTCGGTGGTGATGGCTCGCCAGTTGTCGATCGTTGGCTTCAGGGTGCTGGGGGTGGTCGGTGACGGTTTAGTTTGTTGGTTGTCTTCGTCGAAATTGTCATAGATGCTCTTGATTTTGTGGTGGAAGAAGGGGCTGAGTTTGTCGCAGAGTTCTTGTGAGGGGGGATGTCGGTAGGCTCACTGGTGGGTTGAACAAACTCCTTGGTGATGTTGAAGAGTTCTTTGCTGTTGTGTTCATGAGTGGAGATTCTGTCTTCAAACGTTTTTTTCTCATTTCTCGGATGAGTTGGTGGTGGGTGTTGGTGGTGACTCTGAAGTTGTTGTGGGCTTCTGTGGATTTGTTGTTTCTCCAGGCCTTTTCGAGGCGGCGGCAAGTGCGTCTGGACTCTCGAAGTTCGGTGGTAAACCATCTGGATTTCTTGGCATGGGTGTTGCTTTTCTTGGGGGGGCTAAGGTGTTGGCGCTGTCGGAGAGCCATCTGCACAGGATTTGGGCAGCAGTGTTGGGGTCGTCGTCTTTTGCGATGGTTGGGGTGGAGTTGCTGAGTGAGGAGGTTAGCTGGTCGTTGGTGATTCTGGTCCAGTTTCTTCATCGGAGCGGGTGCTGGTGTCTATGGATGGTGGGTGTTCTGAAGGTGAAGTGGATGCATCAATGGTCAGTCCATGGGAGTTCGGCGGTGTGGCTGAAGGTGATGGAGTTTCCGGTTGTGAAGAGAGGGTTGAGGGTGTGACCTGCTGAGTGCATCAGTTCAGTCAAGATCTGGCGGAGTCCAATGTTGTGGAGGTTGTTCAGGAGGGTAAACAATATTTAGCACACAATTTTTTCCCCGTGTTTTAATTCCGCATGCCATTACTCAGCAAGTTGAAACAACGACTTGCAGAGGGGGGGAGGTGTTGGATTTAAAATCCAACACCTTCCCTACTGTCCGCACAGACTGGAGTTGGAATAGTAAACTATACTATTCCAACATCCAGCACCCCCCCTCCACAAGTCATTGTTCCGACTTGCGGGGTAATGGTGTGCGGAATCACAACACGGTCATTGTAACAACTGCATTGTGATCCCCTGCGGGGAAAAAGACTGTGGGATAACGTCACATATTCTTCCAGGAGGTATGCGGTGCTGGGGTCCAGTTGATTGTCGAGGTGTAAGTTGAGGTCTCCCAGCAGGGTGTAGTTGGTGGACGCAATGGCATGTGGGGAGATGATGTCCTTGATAGAGTTGGCGAAAGGTCCGCTGGGTCCAGGGGGTCGGTAGATGAGGGTTCCTCGGAGGGTGGAGGTAGGGGTGGCCAGTATCTTGAAGTAAAGGTGTTCCATCAGGTCTGAGGGCTTCTCGGGGAGTGTGCTCAGGTGGATACCTCCTTCGGGGCAGTTTGGGCGGTCCTTCCTTGAGATCTTGTATCCTTGGGGAATGACAATGACGTGGTCCGGCCCAAGGTGGCATTGGTCTAGGTTTCGGTGAAGAATGCTACATCCGGCGTAGTGCTGTTGAGGAGGCCCCAGATTTCGTTGGCGTGTTTGTGGAGGGATCCGACATTGAGGAGGATGCATTGCAGGGTCTTTGGTTCGGTTGTGTTCTTGCGGGTAGGTTGTGCTGGGTCCGTGGTCTTGGTGGTGCTGAAGGTGTGCCTGCAGCGGAGACAGCTGAAGGGTCCGTGGATGTCAGCTGGTGAAGCTAGTTTGCAGTTGCTGTTGTGGCCTGGGTTGAGAGCGAGGAGTTCAGCCACACAGCAGCCGGCATTATATGGGGGAGGTGGGAGGGAGGCAAAGCTGGGAGGAGGGAGCAAGGACAGCAGAGGGGAGGGGGCAGCAACGGCGGGAGGGGGAACACGGAAAAAACAGGTGGGAAAAGACTGGCAGCAAATCGGAACAAATGAGCAGTGGGGCACAAAAATCAACAGTACAAATAGAGGGGCACAGTACTTACAATGAGAATAAAACAGTGGGGCACAGTGAACACAATAAAAATAAAGAGGTACAAGCAGAGAAAAAAGTGCAGAACAAAGGGGCAACAAGCAAGGCTGAGCTCAAACCCCTACCAGCCTGGCAGAGGCAGGGCACAGGCAGACGGCAGACCAGAGCTAAGTGGGGTGAGAGCAGGTCCCTGGCCGAGGTCAAAGGTCCTGCTCGTGCTCACCATGCAGCTGCTGGAATTATATGGGGGAGGTGGGAGGGAGGCACAGCTGGGAGGTGGGAGCGAGGACGGTGGAGGGGAGGGGCCGCGGGGGCAGCAGTGGCAGGAATGGGGAGCCTGGAAAAAACAGGCAGGAAAAGACAGGCAGAAAATCAGCACGAATGAGCAGTGGGGCAAAAAAATCAACGGTACAAACAGAGTGGCACAGTACTTACAATGAGAATAAAACAGTGGGGCACAGTGAACACAATAAAAGAAAAGAGGTGCAAGCAGCGACAAATGTGCAGAACAAAAGGGCAACAAGCATGGCTGGGCTCGAACCCCTATCAGCCTGGCAGAGGCACAGCACAGGCAAACGGCAGACCGGAGCTACTTGGGGTGAGAGCAGGTCCCTTGCCGAGGTCAGAGGTCATGCACCTTCCAGTGTCATTCATGACTCTGCGGGTAAAACATACACACATCTGCCCAACTTCTTCCCAACACTGCAACCTGTCTCCAAGGAGAACTCCAAAGATGCATGCAGAACCTTGGTACATAGCTTTCTAAATGCAAAGTCGAATAACAGTAACCCATGCACACAGGTCCTGCCCAGGCAAAACTGTGGCATAATCTATGAGCTACCCCCGTGGATGGCACAACCAGTACGGCATGCTCACGGAGGCTCATTCAAGAGACATGCCCTTTGTATAGGTCTTATTCCATTACAAGGGCCTTAAATCTAACTCAAATCAGTCTATTATATACACATTGATCCACAGCATGTATATGATGACCACAGCGCTTTGACACTGCACGGCAGAGCCAAATGCGCTCAAGTCGTAAGCCAGCAAAACAAGGTCACCACATGAGGTCAGCATCCAAAAAGGGTTAGGGGAAACCATGCCAACAAAGACCAGGTCTCTCACATTACAACAGAAAATTGAGAATGTGGCTTTAAATGGTGTAACTGTAAAAATAATGTACCTCCGCATTGGTCTCCGGAGCAGGACTGACCATTGCGCATTTCTTTCACCTATTACTGACTACAAGCACGACAAGCTCAACCCCACCATTGCATTCCAATTGTTCATACACCCAGATTACAAAAACCTCAATCAGCGAACGGGTCTTTATGTATGGTAAAAGGATGGATGACCAAGGGGAAATGCAAGAGCGAGATTTGCAACAAAGAAAATGGTGTGCGATGAGGATATTTTTTTTTCATCACTGCTTCATTAATTCTTCTCAGAGCTTTGTCTAAAGAAAGCTCCTGTGAAATGCCCTCTCATCATTTCTAATCCAGTGCTAATGGTGCTTAGACCTGCCAGCAGTACAGGATTGAAGCTGGCTTTTACACAGAGTTATTTTCCAACAATAACAGGCAGGTTCTGCCCTGCTTCACCAAGAAGCTACAGAGATAATGGGCCACATTTATAAATACATTTTTAATCAGGTTGTTTCTGATCTTAAAAATGTTTTTACACAGAGGCAAAACGATTTGGTAACATGTTACCAAATCCCAATTTGTGTTTGCCATTCTGTATTTGGAAGCGGTGTGTTTAGGGCGTCCCTTCCAAATACCAAATCTGAATGAGATGAATGAATATTTTGCGACCGAATTATGGTTGCAAAACATTGAAGCTTTACCACCTCCTTGAAGGAGGTGGTAATTATTTGCATATAGAAAGGGGTCACCAAGGGACCCACTTCCCCTTGGACAAAGTAAAAACAAATGATTTTGACTCTTAAAAAAATAACGAAACTTCAAAGTTCCTTTTTTCATTTTAAACACATCAAATTTTCCTTTAAGGAAAATTATCTGCTTTAAAAAAAAAAGATTGTTTTATTAAAAAGCAATGACAGACATGATGGTCTGCTGACCCCAGCAGACCACCATCCCACTGATGGCTGCTATTCCCAATGGGACACAAACTTTAACCTACCTCATAAATATTCATGAGGTAGGTCGATTTGCGACCCCCTAGGAATTGCTAAATGAAACTCAAAGAGTATCATACATTAGGGATAGAGATTTCCCAATTGTGATTCACACATAATTACAATCAGGCAAACGCTATCCATAAAATATGTATATATGGCCCTCTATTTCATGGGTAAGGCATCTGTGTCATGGTACTCAGCATATGAATAGAGAGCTTGCATATTGTCCCAGTTTCACGTTCCAATAAGTATCCATTATTATTCCCAAAAATGTGTGCTTGAATTCGAGTAAATTTATGGATGATTTCCATGTTATCCTCTAATATCCATCTTTCATGACGTTGCCTTACATATGTTGGTCTCATTCCTTCATTCCTTCCTTCCTTCCTTCCTAATTTACTCTTCCGCAATGCTGCATCACATTTTTAAGTCTCTTCCAACAATTCAACGTGTTGAATTTCTACAGTGCAATTCAAAACCTCATTCTACAAGTAGGTGAGTTTGTTTAAAGCAGCTGTCTGGGACCATGGCATATCTCACTTTTCCATCAAGACACATTGACAGACCCTTTTCTAGTCACAAAGGTGGCACTGTGTCCACTCACTATTAACTAGACTGGTGCCGAGAACCTTGCTGCTGTGGGAGCTAGGCTGGGCTATTAAAGAGAGGAAATCAGTTGGAAAATAGAGGGGAGTGAAAGATGTGAGTAAGGACAGATGAAGTAGGCTTAGGAAAGGTGTGAAGTGAACAGGTGAGGATGTGACCAGACAAGGTGAGGGTGCGTAAAAATAACAGATGGAGGGGCAGATTTATGACGGCCTTGCGCCGCCGGTCCCTCATTTTTAACATGGGAAAAAGTGACGCACCGGCGGCGCAAGGCCTTCATAAATCTGCCCCGGAATCTGTAAGCCGAAAATGTTTAAGATGTTTGAGGGCTTGTGTATTTCTATGGGAACAGAATTACTATAAGGCCAAAAAGATTTGTGATTTGATTGAAAGTTTATCTGTTTCTTTCATTAGCTACAAATACGTTTTCATGTTTTCACTTTTTTTGCTGGCCATCTCTTATGAGCCCACATGTCAGGACAATAAGGATTTTCATGGGGAGGATGGCTTATCACCGGAAAGGATAGTGTAGATTTGGGACGATTCGGCATGGTCTTCACCTTCAGAACAATGAAATAAAGGTTTAATCATATCACCAAATGTATTTTCTAGAAAAAATGTCACCCTATAATTTTTGCTCCAGTAACCTGGACCGCTTTTCACTAATTTGGAGGCTTGTACCTATAGTCGATCAACATTGTTATAGGTAGAAGCAATATTAATGTGATTCCAAGAAAGTGAAAAAAAATACACACACACACACACACACAACACACACACACACACACACACACACCCACACACACACACTGAAAAAAACAAAGGTTACGTTATAGTTTGGCTCATATTTCACTCGTGCAAAACCAGTGGAATTCAGCAGTTATAGTTATCTAAGCTAACTATAACTTGCGCCCCTCCAATGTACTGCTTATGACCTCACATTATCAATCACTCATAACATGGTCAGTGATATCACGGATGACATCACTGATGACATCTCAAATTACAACATTGATGACATTACTGATGACACCATCCAGGGACTGCGAGTGTTTTAAAAAAGTTTATGAGTATAAAATACATATATTGAGGTGTATTGGTGAACCAGTGGGTGTATGAGTGCCTGTATGGATGATTCAGTGGGTGTGTTACTGACTGTATAAATGAGTTATTAGATGTACCAATGACTGTATGGGTGAGTGACTGGTTGTGTGAATGTCTGTATCAGTCTGTCAGTTGGTGTCTGAGTGGTTGTATGGGTGTGTGAGTGGGTACTTGAGTGACTATATGGGTGAGTGATTGGTTGTCTGAGTACCTGTATTGGTGTCTGAGTCTCTGTTTGGGTGGAAGAGCGGGTGTGTGACTGCCTGTACGGATGAGGGAGTGGGCTGGGTCAGTGGCGTTTGGGTTAGTGAGAGGTTGTGTGTGAGGAGCTGTATAGATGAGTGAGAGTGTATATGGCTGTGTGGGTTAGTGAGTGGATGTGTCAGTGGTATATGGGTGAGTAACTGGGTATGTGAAAGGTAGTATAGGTGAGTGATAAGGTATATGAGTGACTGTATAGGTGAGTGAGTGAATGTGAGAGTGGCTGTATGGGTGAGTGTATGCTTGTGTCAGTGACTGTATAGGTGAGTGAGTACATGTTGGCATCTGTATGAGTAAGTGAGTGTGTGTGTGTGTGTGTGTATCTGTATGGGTGAGTAAGTGGCTGTGTGATTCACTATATAGATAAGTGAGTAGTGTGTGAGTAGATCTATGGGTGGCTGACTTGCTAGTCCTGCTTTTATTTAATTTTTTTATGGGAGGGGGCCAAGCACCCCCCCCCCCCCGGCCGATATGCATTCTGTCCATCAATTGTTCTTTTAGCGATATGGGCCCCAGGCACCAATCCCTTGGGGCCAGGCCTTTTATTAATAAGGGGGCTCACACAGCCCCTCCCTGGGCCGATTTGGCCCTGGGTACCCCATTCTCTGGGGCCTAGCCTCGACTGTGGGTGCCCTAGTCCCACCCAGGACACTCACTTTGATGTGTTGAGGACCGCAGGGATCCTCAAGGCCCTGTGGTCCCTGCTTGGCCCTGTCTCCTGAGGGAGCCAGAAGTGATTTAAGAGAGAGGGAGCTGCTGAACATGCAGCTCCCTCTCTGTCAAAGCGACTGGGCTCCACTTTGACCAAGCAAGAGTAAAATGCTCTCACTTTCTCAAATCGGAGCACAGTTTGCAATGGCATGGCGGGAGCGGTAAAGCTCCTGTGAAGCCATAGCAAACAGCTATGTCCAGGGGATGGGCAACCCGGGTCATAGCAGGAGCCCCCCGCATGTTTAGTTCCAGGAGAGAGGGCACGCGGCACCCCTCCAATATTAACTTTAGCCCTGGGGAGGTCGTGGGGCCGGGGGTCCATAATGTTCCCTCTCCATTATATTTCTGGCATTTCAGCCGTCTTAAGCCAGGCTAGCTTGAATCCAGTGGCAAAGTGAGCAAGGGACTCACGTCTGAGCATACCCTGCCAACTTATGGTGAACAAAGTGGTACAAAAGGGGGTGGTGATGGACGGAGGATCTGAACCAATCAAACACTCACACCCAGTCAAAAGATCTGGGTTTGATCCATCACCGTTCCTTAGCCCACTCTGCCACCCCAGTTCAGACATGGCCATATGCAAATCAGTCTGACCCTGTGCCTCATTGGAACAGTCCAGCCTGAACTAAGGCTAAGGCGGAGGTGCGTCGCCCAACTGCTGCAAAGCAGTGACAGAACAAATAAAATGATAATAACTCGGGGTTAATATCATTATATTTGTTCCTGCTGTACAACTTTGCGGGGCAGGCGGGCCACCCTGCTCTCAGACCATGGGAGTAGTGGTTTGCCCACTCCAAGTCCGCAATAACTGTTTGGCAGGGCGGTCAATCAGTTATGCGCACTTTGCATGTTCTCCATGCACGCTGCATTACAGCCTGTGTGAAGAACATGCCCAGCCCCAGTCACCTGGCTGAGCGCTGATCCACGGTGCTCAGACCACTCACAATGCCCATTGCAGCATTGTGATTGGCTTAAGGGAGGGAGCCTGGCTGCTTCCTGTTACGGCCCGCAGAGACTGACACGACGTGGAAGAGAGCGAGAGAGCGTTGAGGAGGGGCATTTTATTTATTTCTTTTTTAAACACCCCCCCACCCCCCACTACTCCTCCCAACTAGCCCCCTCCACTGATCCATGCTGGCCGCTACTGTTCCCTCCGTGGAATGGGGCCATACTCCATGCAAATGAGGGAATACCCATTAGTGATCGCACTGGCATATAATGTGCATGAGGTGATCCATAATGTAGAAGGGGCCTCACAATCATCTCTAGCCCCTTCAACAATATTAAATTGCCATAGCTTCTCAAGAAGTTGTCACAATCGCCTGATGATCTCAGAGGGCACTTTCTGTGATACGGCCCCTGAAGTCAGGTTTTTCTCATTTCCAAAGGCACCGTCTTAACCCCTTGCGTGCGGCCGAATTTTCGCGCTGGGCGGGGGTTTTACAGAGTGGGTGGGATTCGGACTGCCAGGGGCCGTCCTGGGCACACGCCCACCGTGACGACTGACAGCTCCTGGCCGTCGTGAGCATGCAAAGGATTAATGCAAGCTTCCATCAAATGTAATGACAACTGGACTTTTTTTATAGCAGATGGGCTGCTGAGAACACATCCGAAAATGGCACACAGACAACTTGCTGCCGCCCTTTGTTGCAGCATGTAACGAGTGGAGGCAGGCAGCAATTGATGCGTGGCCTAATGACTATTGAGACGCTATCAATAAAAGTGTGATCACTAATCTGCTGCAATTAGAGTTAATTATAATAAATGCAATTTTCTCCCGGAGCTGTGGCTTGATAGCGGAGATATGAATTGACTTGAACTGGATGGATGGCGTTTATGTGACAAGGAGAGGATGCATTGCTCCCCCTGGCAAGAGCGTCAATGATAAGCTATGAATTCATTGCAACAATCAGGATGAGCCTCATTACCTTCTCCTGCAGCCATTTCCGACACAGCATCACTGTAGCACAAACGTCAGGGAAGGATTGGCGGCAATGGCACTTGGACAGCTGTCCGTCTCTGTCCAGGACATTTTTAATGTGGTCTTTATCTTAGCTACGCCTCATCTATCTTGGGTGCAAGTCAGAAAGCTTCCCTTACAGCCCATAATCTCAGACTTATCACAGTTGTTGTTGCCTGTTTCCTTAAATACACCCCCAAAGGCTGGGTGATATCCTAGACACATGCCTTAAGACTGTTGAACTGCAGAGCATCAAGCTTATTTCATCCTCTGTGCTCTCCATTGTAGCTCAAGCAATAAAGTGCTGTCATTTGACCAGGTCTTCCTTCTGAGATGCATCATCACCTATTTGATGGCAAACCATAAGCTTCCTTCATGGCTGATATTTCCATCTGCCACACATTTGAATTTGTTGCTAACAGCTGTAATGCTTCCTGCCCCTGTTCTCATTTGCAATACCTTTGATTTATTTACTAATTGCAAGTTTCCTTTAATGCCTCTGTGATGAATTGCAATACTTGTATTTGATCATTATTTGCAAGCTTCCTTCATGGCCTTGGTTCTAAGGTGCAACATCTTTGATTTTCTCACTAATTGCACCTCCGTCCGCCCATGATCTGTCACGACAGTTACAATGATTTTGATTTGATAGCTAATCACAAACTTCCTTCATAGATTTGGTCTAAGTTGAAATACCTTTGATTTTCTTGCTAACCACACTGCCTTCCACCTGTAGCCTCTGATATCGATTACAATGCCTTTAATATGCTTGATAACTGCATCCCTTGAACCTGTATCCTTTCGAGGGGGATATCCCTTCAATTTGCTTGCTAACGGCATCTCCTTCCATCTATAGCCTGTGCTATCAGTTGCAATCCCTTTGATAGCTTATTTCAAGCTTGCTTCAATATCTGTGTTCTAAGTTGCAATACCTTTGAATTTCCGTCTTATAGCAAATCTCCTTCATCACCCGTTTTCCCAATAAAACATTTTGATGCGTATGATTTCAGCAAGCTGTTCAAGATCTGTGTTAGCTGCTGTACATTTCACATGATACTCAACTGCATGGTCCCTTTAAGCCCTGCATTTGCAGTTGCAATACCTTTGATTTGCAGCCTTACTACAAACCCCACGGGTAAGGTCTCACTTAACACAACTTGATGATTTTGATCACTGTAAGAATCCTTTGGGATCTGTTGTCAGCTGCAGCACCTTTGATTTGGAGCCTAAGGGACATATTTACAAACCTCTATCGCCATCGGAGTATCACTTTTTTTGACGCTCTGGTGGTGTAGCACCGTTTTCAATCTCTAAAAGGCAGCGCTAAGCCACTTAGCGTGGCTTTACCCTATCTTGTAAATATGCCCCTTTCCACTGCAGTCCTATGGGGCAAAGGGGTGTGTAATGGGTATTACTGTGGGCTTTCCACTGCAACACCAATTGCTTTTTGACGCTGCCCCAGATTTACAAGGAGGTGTATCTGAGGCAACGCCAAAAACTAATGCCATGCAATATCAGGCGTAAGAATTGCACTGGAGGAGAAATACTCTTATTTCTCTTTGTCTTTGGTTTTTCTATTTGTGCTGCATCCTGCACATAAACAATCATTCCCTGAAACACAGGCGTTCCTGCACTATGCTGCAAGGGTACCTGCGTTAGTGTTAGGCACCTAATTTTAGTGCCAGCGCTAGATAAAACACAGTAGTGTACCATACTGTAGTAAATACACTGTATCCCTGTGTTTTGGAAATGTCAGAGTGGGTGCTGCCAGATTTGGCGCAGTTCCACGCTCTGACATTTTCTGGTAAGTATGCCCCTCAGTGTTAGTCCCTTCATGGCCTGCCTTCTCACTTGCAAAACCTTTAATTTCTTTTGCAGTGTTACATAGCACAAACTCAACCTGGAGGTATCAGAGCACCATTTGCATTACGGGCAGACATATTCATGTTTAGGCACAGAGAGATTAGGTGACTTGCCCAGAATTACAGGGTGTTGAGCAGGACTTGAGTCGGGGTACCACGCGGGTGGACGGCGTCCCCCCACTTATTTTACCGGGAGCTCGAAAACTGGAGCAAATAGAGCCACACATTCACTCTTCGGCCTCTCTGGAGCGAGATCGGAGCTCATTCAGAAAGCTACTCACGAGCTGGCTTCCTGATGCAATCGCATCTAAGGGGTGAACAAGCGGAGGCAATGAGTCTGATGGTGCAAGCCTCCTTTTATGACGTCACATCCTGTCGTGACGTCAGCGCCCCCCCCCCCCCTTCTTTTTTTAGGACTTGTGCCCTGGTGTTGAGCCTCGCGCAAAGTCTTAAAACCTGTCCCTGGGATTCAAAGTGAGCCGCTCTACCAGCTATGTCACATCAATCAATCAATCAATCAGTGACACTTATAAAGCGCGCTACATACCCGTAGGGTCTCAAGGCGCTGGGGGGGGGGGTGCCGCTACTGCTTGAACAGCCAGGTCTTCAGCTTCTTCCTGAAGGAGAGGTGGTCTTGGGTCAGGCGCAGGTCGGTCGGGAGGGAGTTCCAGGTCTTGGCGGCCAGGTAGGAGAAGGACCTTCCTCCTGTAGTCGCTCTTCGGATGCGGGGGACGGCGGCGAGGGCGTGGTTGGCTGATCGGAGGTGGCGTTTGGGAGCGTAGAAGTTGACTCGGCTGTTGAGGTAGCTCGGGCCTTGATCGTGTAGAGCTTTGTGTGCGTGGGTGAGGAGGCGGAAGGTGATTCTTTTGTTGACGGGGAGCCAGTGAAGGTCTCTCAGATGTCCGGAGATGTGGCTGGTTCGTGGGATGTCGAGGATGAGTCTGGCTGAGGCGTTCTGGATCCGCTGGAGTCTCTTCTGGAGCTTGGCGGTGGTACCGGCGTATAGGGCGTTGCCGTAGTCCAGACGGCTGGTGACGAGGGCCTGGGTGACGGTCTTCCTGGTCTCGGT
Source organism: Lissotriton helveticus (assembly GCF_964261635.1). Taxonomy (NCBI): domain Eukaryota; kingdom Metazoa; phylum Chordata; class Amphibia; order Caudata; family Salamandridae; genus Lissotriton; species Lissotriton helveticus. The sequence goes on from NC_136061.1 coordinate 1,289,559,019, forward strand.
GGGGATCCACCAGAAGATCTTTCGTAGCATGCGCAGGATGTTGAAGCACGACGAGGAGACGGCGTTGACTTGTCTGGTCATGGAGAGGGAGGAGTCCAGGATGAATCCAAGGTTGCGTGCGTGGTCTGTCGGTTTGGGTGCGGTGCCCAGGGCGGGTGGCCACCAGGAGTCGTCCCAGGCGGAGGGTGAAGAGCCCAGGATGAGGACCTCCGTCTTGTCTGAGTTCAGTTTCAGGCGGCTGGTCGTCATCCACTCGGCTACCTCTTTCATCCCTTCGTGCAGGTTGGCTCTGGCGGCGGCGGGGTCGTTGGTCAGGGAGAGGATCAGCTGGGTGTCGTCGGCGTAGGAGATTATGCTGAGGTTGTGTTTGCGTACGATGGCCGCGAGGGGGCTCATGTAGACGTTGAAGAGGGTGGGGCTCAGAGATGATCCTTGGGGGACGCCGCAGATGACTTCGGAGGCCTCTGACTTGTACGGTGGCAGGCGGACTCTCTGTGTTCTTCCGTCGAGGAAGGAGATGATCCATTCCAGTGCCTTCTCCTGAATTCCGACGTCGCTGAGGCGCTGCACTAGGGCAGACAGTGTCGAATGCCGCGGAGAGGTCTAGGAGGATGAGGGCCGCTGTTTCTCCATTGTCCATCAGGGCTCGGATGTCATCGGTGGCGGCGATGAGGGCGGTCTCGGTGCTGTGGTTGGCTCGGAAGCCGGACTGTGAGGGGTCGAGGGATCCGTTCGTCTCGAGGAAGGCGGCCATCTGCTTGTTGACGGTCTTCTCGATGACTTTGGCTGGAAACGGGAGGAGCGAGATGGGGCGGTAATTCTTGAGGTCGGTGGGGTCCGCTGTCGGTTTCTTGAGTAGGGCGCTGAGTTCGGCGTGCTTCCAGCTCTCAGGGAAGGTGGCGGTGTCGAAGGATGTGTTGATGATGTCTCGCAGGTGGGGTGCGATGACAGCGTCGGCCTTGTTGAAGACGTGGTGAGGGCAGGGGTCGGCCGGTGATCCGGAGTGGATGGAGTTCATCGTGCGGATGGTGTCTTCGGTGCTGATCGGGGTCCAGGCATGGAGGGTGGTGGTGGGGGGTGGTTGTTCGGTCATGGTGTGCGTTGGTTGGTTGTTGAAGCTGCTGTGTATGTCCGTGATCTTGTTGTGGAAGTATGAAGCGAGGGAGTTGCAGAGGTCTTGCGATGGGGTGATGTCGTTGTTTCCTGCGCTGGGGTTGGAAAGCTCTTTCACGATGTTGAAGAGTTCCTTGCAGTTGTGTGCGTTGTTGTCCAGCCGGTCCTTGAATGCTGTTTTCTTGGCGGCGCGGATCAGCTGGTGGTGTTTCCGGGTGGCAAGTTTGTAGGAGGTCCTGTTGTTCGGTGTCGGTTCCCTTTTCCAGACTTTCTCCAGGGCTCGGCAGTTCTTCTTGGAGCTCTTGAGTTCGTCGGTGAACCATGGGGCCTTCTTGCTGCCGTGTCTGCTAGGCGGGGTCCTCAGTGGGGCGAGTTCGTCCGCGCAGTTGCTGATCCACTTCGTGAGGTTGTCGGCGGCCTGGCTGGGGTTCGCTGAGCTGGCAGGGGGGTGCTGGCTCAGGGAGGTGGCGAGCTGGTCTGTTGTGATCTTGTTCCAGCTTCTGCGGGCCGCCTGTTGCTGGTGTTGGTGGGTCGTCGTTCTCTTGAAGGTGAAGTGGACGCAGCTGTGGTCCGTCCATTGAAGCTCTGTGGCGTGGCTGAAGTCGATGTCTGTGCTGGATGAGAAGACGGCGTCGAGTGTGTGTCCGGCGCGGTGGGTGGGGGTGGACACCAGTTGCTTGAGTCCCAGGTTGGCGAGGTTGTCGAGCAGGGTGCTGGTGTTGCGGTCGTTGTTGTTCTCCAGATGGAAGTTGAGGTCTCCCAGGAGGATGTAGTCAGCGGAGGGGAGGGCATGCGGGCTGACGAAGTCGGCGATGTCCTCGCTGAATTGCGTGCGTGGTCCAGGGGGTCGGTAGATCAGGGTGCCTCTGAGGGTGGTGTTCGGGTTGGTGTGGATCTGGAAATGCAGGTGTTCGGCGCTGGTCAGGGTGTTGTCGGTGCTGGTCGTGAGACGGATGGTGCTTCTGTGGATGATGGCGATGCCTCCTCCCATCTGGTTGGCGTTTCGGTCCCTCCGGACGATCTTGTAGCCCTCTGGGATGGCGATGGCGATGTCGGGCGCTGAGGAGGCGTTCATCCAGGTCTCCGTGAGGAAGGCAACGTCAGGGGCTGTGGCGTCTAGGAGGTTCCAGAGTTCGATGGCGTGTCTGTGGACGGAGCGGGTGTTGAGCAGGATGCACTTGAGGTGGGTGCTGCTGGTGTTCGACTTGGCGGGTGCTGGTGCGGGGCAGGTCCGGATGCAGGAGAACTTGCAGGCGTGGCAGCTGAAGGGTCCGTGGGTACGTCTTGGGGTGGCTTGATGGCATTCTGGGAGTCGGCCGGAGTTGAGAGCGATGAGGGTGGCGGCGGAGTACGTCAGGCGGGTCGGTCGGGGTCTTCGGGGGCCAGGGGTCCTGGCGCTGGTCGCGATCCGGTCGCGGACGGGCGCAGACGGGCTTACCTTTGGAGCGCCTTCGGCGCACAATCGGCGCGCCCGCTGCGCGTGACCGCTGCGCGTTCGCACGGTCGCCATATAAAGGCGAAGTGCGCGGGTGGGCGGAGCAGCTGGGAGGCGGGAGCGGGGAGGGAACAGAAAGAAAAAAGGGGCGGGGCTTGCGGTGGTGGCGGGAAGCGGGGAGGGAAGACGGAGGGCGGCGAGGGTAGGCGGGCAATCAGGAAGGACACAAGCTGAGAAAAAGAAAAATACAGAAAAAACAGAAGAAAACGCTAACACGGGCAAGGAAACAAGGAAACAATTTAGCAAGCACAAATGACGGTCAAAACAAAAACAAAACAAATGACAACCGAGTCGGCCGGCAGCGAGGCAGGCAGCGAGGCAGGGACGGGCTGAGGGGCACACGCAGCAGCTGGTGGCCGTGCGGCGCAGGGGTGTCCCACATCCTCTGGCTGCTAACTGCAACATTACAACGTTGCATGTGTTAATTGTGAAACAAGAAATTCAGGGTCCTGTTCTTGACTAAAATGTTTGATCCTTGCCAATGTTTTTTTTTGTTTCACTGCACTTCCTTTTTCTTCATAACTTAACATGAAAGCACTTTAAAATACGTGTGTTTAATATGAGTGCTGTACAAAAACCTTGTTTGTGTTTGATTTAATAGATAATAATCTTGCTCTACATATAATTAGAATCTAGGCTACAAATAGGGTACACATGACAACTAACTTGTCTCTTAGTTCACTAATGACATTGGTTGTCAGGGTGGGAGCATGAAGGTTTCCAAGTTCATGTTCAAAAACTATTGCTTTAAAAAAACACCGAAAGACAGTCACTCACGCCCTGGTCACTAGCAGACTCGACTACGGCAACGCACTCTACGCCGCAATAAACAAAAACCTCATCCGCAAGCTTCAGAACATCCAGAACGCCGCCGCCAGACTGGTCCTCAACCTGCCAAAACACTGCCACATCTCCCAGCACCTGCGCACACTCCACTGGCTCCCTGTCGAGGTGTGAATCACCTTTAAGATGCTCACCCACGCACACAAGGCCCTCCACGGCACCGGACCAGCATACCTGAACAGCCGGCTCAAATTCCACGCACCCCAAAGGACCCTACGATCAGCCCAGCTCTCCTACACCGTGGTGCCCCGCACCAGAAAGACCAGATCGGGAGGCCGCTCCTTCTCCTTCCTCGCGGCCAAAGCATGGAACGCCCTTCCGCTCCACCTCAGACAGACAACATCGCTCCCCATCTTCGCAAGAAACCTCAAAACCTGGCTCTTCGACAGACCCCCTCCTTGATGGAATGGAACCTGCACCCCCCCACCCCTAGCGCCTTGAGACCCTTACGGGTGAGTAGTTGCGCTTTAACAAACTCCTAATTGATTGATTGAATATCGCCGCGCTCTGACGATTTTTACCACTGAGATACCTTGATATTATCAAGGTTTATCTCAAAAGTGGTAAAAATCGTGGGAAATGCATGAATATCGCTGTAAAATCAGCGATATTCATGCATTATCGTGACAATGGTCTTAGCCATGTTATCCACCTACCATTGGATAACATGGCTAAGAACTGCTCTGGGCAGGCTTTAGCTTTTGGAGATAATCGCGCTTAGCGCGATTATTTCCAAAAGTTGGTAATAGGGGATAGCGATGTTAGCGACTGTTTCCAGTCGCTAACATCATGGCACGCCCACTTTGCATGTCATTAGCGATAATCATCGCTGACATGCATAGTGGGCCCCTAAATGCCCACTATCGCCTATTAGCTGTCGCTAACTATTGTTAGCGACAGCTAGGTAATAGGGCGATAAAATTATCGCCGCTTTAGCGAGAAAAATTCCCGCTAAAGCGGCGATAATGCCCTTGGTAATATGCCCCAATGCTTGTTACACAATATACATGCAGGCCATTTTCGTGGCTCGGCTCATGCACAGGGTTTTGGAGCTAAGCCAGTCCCTTGGCTCGACTCTCCCTGTTATGTGTTGGCTCGCCCACCTCTACTGTTCACACTCTCAAACTCGCACTGCCTCTCATCCTTCCCTCTCTCTTTTCTCCTCACCCTGTTTCCCGCCGTTTCTCTCGCCCTCTCCCTCCAGAGTGTTGCTGTCTGGCGCCTGCAGCTCCGGGGATCATGACCTGTCCACGCGCCGCGGTATCTCTGGCGCTTGATCACGCACACCTGCCACGCCGGTCACGTCAATCACCGCTTCCAAACTCTGAGCGCACCCGGAGCCCGGCTCCATGCCTCACATGGGGCTCCCAGAGGTCTCGTGTCTGTTCTCTGCATTCAGAGCCCCGCTCCTAGTGTGGGCTCTTTCATCTCAGCTGCTGCGCCTTGCTCTGCACTTCAGTCATATATCACTCCTTTCCTCACAGCCAGTGTCAATCACACAGAGTGACGAGTCCATAGGCCCTTAGGCGCTGTTCCCGCGCTTCCAAAAAAATCACCCCCCTGCTCGCGCATTCTGAAGCCCTCATTCTCCCTTCCTTTAGTGAAGGTATAAAAGAGAGAGAGAGAGTATATGCTTGTGTGTTAAAAACCGTCCAGATTCAAATTCAGCTCTCCTTCCTCGGGCACCAAAATAAAAGTGACCTCTCATAATGCAAAAAAGTGCCCACGTTTGCAAATTGGGACAGTTTTAAATGTATAAATACATTCTATACACGTTTTTTGCAAAGTATGGAAGAGTCGATGAATTTAAGGTTGCAGCAGCAGTATTTGATTTAATATCAGGTAAATCAACATTAAAAACAGTCCCAGGAGACCATAAAAGAGGCCCAAAAAACAGCCTCAAAATGGCCTACACCTACACACTGACCTGTGAGGCCTGCCCATCCGGCATTGCCTCGTTGCCCTACAGGCCAGTCCGACCCTAGTCCCAGATGCGCCGTTTTGAATCCAGGCTACCTCCTTAAACCTCAAGGGATTTCTTTGAAATGTAGTGGGATGTGCCCAGAAAAGTACGTGACACTATGAGAAAGTCGTCACACCTTGATTTTATGGCAAAAAAGTGTCTACGTCTGTGCCTGTAGTATCAAAACTTCAGATCTGAAAATGCAATTTTTCTCTTTCTTGTTTCAAATCAGTCTTTAAATTTGAAAAAGGCGCAGTGACCCTGCAATAACTGATACTGTTTGTTGCTGCAGTCACCCATAATCTCACTCCAGTCACCTTCACGACCAGCATGCACCACCTAGTGGACAGCACAGAAAATTGGTTTTAAGCGGCAAACGTGTTTGGCCAAAGACACACGAAGCCTTTCTGTCTGTTTGTCTTGTTTCTGCTTCTATTCATATCACGTATGGAGCTTTCACTGTGCGAGTCACTCTAGCCTGGATTTTTAGATTTCGCCACTTTTCATTTGATGTTTGAGTCGGAAATGTAGCTCAGGAAAGCAGTCCGGAGAACAGACTGGTTCATGTAAACATTGAGGCATAGGAATATAAATTGATTTGCCAAGGTCACAAGGTGTCACCAAGTAGGTAAATTCAGACTGGAAACTCCGAACTCCGAATTCAGTAAAATCAACTTAATTACTTGACAGAATTATTATTTGAGTGATAATGCAGGCTGAGTTAGGGGAACTTATTTCGGATGCTATGTCTTTGGTATTTGAGGACTTATATTGCTTCTACTTATCTCATGACGCCCAGGGAGGAATTTCCACATAAACGTTGAGAGAGATTTCTATTGAACTGACATCCGTAATGATGTCTGAGGCAGGAGGAAACATTTTCATGTGGAACATATGCTTGCAAGCTTCGCCGACATGTTGCTATATGCAGGGCACAAGTCCTAAAAAAAGAAGTGGGGGGACGCTCCAAGTTAGGTGGTGTCACCGGATGTGACGCCACAACAGGAAGTGACGTCACGAAGGGTGGCTTGCACCATCAGACTCATTGCCACCCCTCGCTCATCCCATAGATGCGATTGCATCAGAGAAGCCAGCGCGTGAGCAGCGTTCTGAAAGAGCTCTGATCTCGCCGCAGAGAGGCCAAAGAGTGAATGTGTGGTTCCATTTGTTCCAGTTATCGAGCTCTCAAGTTTTCCACTGTCATGTGGGCGATGCCAGCCAGTCCTGGTTTTCTTGATTTGCAAACTTAATTCGAAAACTCCAAAAGCCACCTCCACCAGCTTGGCATAGGGAGATCACTGCGTCCCCCCACCGCCACTGTTATCATTACAAACAGGGGCCTAGCACAGGCCCCTGCAGACTCTGGGGCGCGCAGGAAGCAAGGGAGGCACCCTTCAGAAGGGCCCCCCTCAGCCCAAGACCCATGAATGCACGGATCTCTGGCGTCACTGGGTAAAGGGAAATCAACGGGGCAGCCGTGCGGGCAAGTAATGCCATAATTGAAAGTCCAGCTTTTGGGCAGGGGGGACGGCGTCCACCCCACCCAGTAAAATAAGTGGGGGGACGCCGTCCACCCGCGTTGTACCCCAACTCGAGCCCTGGCTATATGGGATGGTTACTTAAGCAAAGTTTACCACTTGCTACTCCATCAAACTCGCTATGCTTGTGCACCCAACACCACAATACCACAACATCATCTACGGGTGCGCTACAAAGCAGCGTGTATTGTGTTTAGGGCTATTCATGACCTGGGCCCCATTCCTTTGCGGCGAATGTTTGCCTGGTATTGTCCATCTAGAGCTCTACGCTCCTCGTCTTCCAGGCTACTGGTAGTCCCACGATTCCAGAGAGTGAGGATGGGGGGCCGCTCTTTCAGAGTAGCGGCAGCCAAACTCTGGAACTCTCTGCCTATATCCTTGAGAAGCCTTGGAGATCTTTTATCTTTTAGAAAGGCTCTAAAAACTCATCTTTTTCCCAGGATAGGCTGAGCTACTGTTTTCATTGAGTACGGGTCAAAGCGCCAGGATGCCCTTGGTGGTGACAGGTTGCGCTATATAAGTATGCCACAATACAATACAATACAATACGTTTACCAAATATCTCCATTCTACCAAATATACCATATTCTATTTTAAGGCCTCTTGTATCAACCAATTGCACACAGTAATGTATACTCTTGATTCTCTCTGACTGAGCCAACTGAAAGAAAAGGGCGATAACAGCTGTTTATTAAAGGACAGGTCTGGACTGAAACATGCAGGCTTCAGTGAGCCCAGGTAACCAGTCCTCTCTCCATGCCCTCAAGATTCAGGTATTCCTCCACTGGAATTCCCTCAAAACATGTTTTAAACTTTCTAGGTAATTTTAAAAGAGATCTGAAGCACCTCCTCCTTTAGGTCAGCAGGGTGTTGCCTCAAACAATGTAATAATTGGGTTCTACTAGTCAACCTCCAATAACTGGGTTGCAATTGAGCTGCCTGTCTTTAAGGGGTGCACTTGTAACCCTGGGTCTTGAGTGGAAGAGGTCCCAAGTCTGCATCTTTGTGCACCGGAAATGCCAAAAGAGGACTTCCATTTTCAGAAGTGACGTTGCAAGATGGTACTCAAGTGCATTAACCCTGCTCAATAGGAGAGGTACTCACTCTGTCACAGTGGGGTTTTTTCAAGCGTGGAAAAAGATTGCCTCAATAGAGGTATGTGAGATCAAGAAGAGGTATAGTTCTGCTGTTAGGTAGCGGTATAGTCCTGGGTAGACTTTGGATGCCCTGGGATCACAATAAGCGACACTGAAGACGTGGATTAGTGCACGCTTTTCACTGTTTGCCACCCTTGGCCTCTGATCCATAGAGTGTGGGTTATGTGTAGGGATCAATGTTCAAGGGTAAGACTTGAGGAATCCTTCTTCACAACAAGAGGAATTACTGATGGTCCGAACTGTGGCACACTGGGAACTATAATCCCTCCATAGGGTCCCCAACCGACAAATAGCAGCTGGTCAATAATGATATTCAGAAGGAGTGTGGGGTGATGAAACGTTTTGATTAAGATGAGTACTGGACCATGCATCGTTGATCACGTCAAAGAAAATCAACATCCTTAATTATGTGTATAATTGCATACCCTCCAATGAGGAAACACTAAACAACCGAATTAGAAAGGAAATGACCTCAGCAGGGCTGTTGCCATCTTTAAATGTTCAACAACACAAAAATACTGTTGGATGAGCATACATCACCACTACTGGCTGAACCTTTCAAGGATGGACAAGTCAGATAGAAAATACTTAATCAAGAAAATTATTATGGCTGCTAATTTTTCCTTTGACATACCTAAATCATATCTATACTAATATAATAAAGAGAGAGCCCAAACCTTTGAGGCGGGTAATCTCAGGAACCACAGCACCAATCACAACACCCAATACAGCGTTAGAAAGGGCAGTTGCAGCAGAAGGACATAGGCTATGCAGACACCCACCATATACATTTAAAAGGTAAAAGAACTGTGCAAGCAAAGTAGTCCCTTGTGGGCGTGTCTGCGTTGTGCTGTGGGCGTGACAAACGCTGGGGGCGTGTGGTATGTTCCGCCCTTCATGCCATGTCTCATATCGTGTGCTCTGGGTGTGTGCTGGGGGGCGTGGGTGTGTGCGGGGCACGGGATTACGGAAAAAAAAGCAAGCATTGTGCCCAATATTTCATTGGTTTTTCTTCCCAGGTTCTGTACATTCCAGCTCCGGGTGACCACCCTGCTCCCTTTAAATACCCCTGCACCCCATAATCATAACCCACCCTTACTCCTTAAAATACCCCATCACCCTTAAACGCTAACCCATCTTAACCCTATAAATATACCCTGTACCCCAAAACCCAAACCTATCCCTAACCCCTAAAAATACCCCTGTACCCCAAAACCCAAACCTAGCCCTGAACCCTATAAATACCCCTGTACCTCAAAACCCAAACCTACCCCTGAACCCTAAAAATACCCCTGTAACCCAAAACCCAAACCTAGCCCTGAACCCTAAAAATACTCTTGTACCCCAAAACCCAAACCTACCCCTGAACCCTAAAATACCCCTGTACCCCAAAACCCAAACCTAGCCCTGAACCCTTAAAATACCCCTGTACCCAAAATCCCAAACCTACCCCTGAACCCTAAAAATACCCCTGTACCCCAAACCCAAACCTAGCCCTGAACCCTAAAAATACCCCTGTACCCCAAAACCCAAACCTAGCCCTAAACCCTTAAAATACCCCTGTACCCCAAAACCCAAACCTACCCCTGAACCCTAAAAATACCCCTATACCCCAAAACTCAAACCTAGCCCTGAACCCTAAAAATACCCCTGTACCCCAAAACCCATACCTATCCCTGAACCCTAAAACTACCCCTGTACCCCATAACCCAAAACTATATCTGAACCCTTAAAATACCCAAACACCCCAAAACATATACCTCAGTACCCCAAACCATATTCCCCTATACCCATACTTACCTTATCTAAACATTAAAACAAACACATGCTTTTACCATTGATGCATTTACAACGAATTTCGTTGTAAATGTATGCATGGTAAAAGCATATAAAATGTAATGCCATGCGTTATAATGGCATTGCGGAGTCATGGTACTTTCGTAATGAAAGTATGCGGAGAGATGGTATGCGGAAAGAAAGTTGTGGAATAATGGGTGTTTACCCTCCCCCGGTAAGTACATTGGTGGCATGACGGCCCACATCTCCAGCAACATACTCATATTTTTTCACCACCGATTTGAAAAATGCACAGGTGTCTCTCATTGATGGCCAGCACCGACATACACTTTTAGACACACCTCCTGCCACAAGTTCTAGAATTGCGAACTTTAGAGCTGGGGAGCTACGTTCGAATCTCGGCATCAGCTCAACATCCTGTGATTCCAGGCAAATCGCTTAGTCTCCCCGTGCCTACCACAAATGAATGTGTTCTTCTGTAATGTAAATTGTGCTCTTGCCATGTTGTCGAGTTCGCGCTATATCATATTGCAAGGAAAAATAAAGTAGGAAAACTCGAGTTCACACACTACTGAACGCGCACTCTTAAGTGCATCAGCAGTGCACTGTGAATCGGAGCGTTTCACAGGCCTGTCACAGATAAGAAATGCTATCAAAACGAAATCCTACAAAACAATATACTACTGGCCGGCAGCAATTCATACCCGGACAACGTCGGGACGGGCTGCTAGAAATATATAAAAACTAACTACATGTAGGCTAAAAAGCCAACTTTATTGGGACTGAGCACTTAACCCACAAACAAAAAAGGCATTTTTAAGGTTTGGGTCACTAGATATTCCTCTACATCAATTTGAAGGGCCACGGGCGACGTCTAAGAAGGGGAAGCTGTGTCGTCTATGTCACTCTTATGAGGGAACAGTTGAACACATTCTCTTTTTTTGCCCAATTTGCTGGACCAGGATAAGAAGAATTTACGCTCCATTTTCCATAAAAACAAGGTTAGAACAATAACAGAAGTAACACAGTTATGCTTTAAAGGAAAAAGAATTTGGATGATTAAATAAATGTTTATCATTGGCTGAGAATACCTTAAATGATGCCTCACAAGGAAGAAATGAGACTTGACTTGTAGACTGTTTCCTATTTGATGAAGTGTATACTTTTCATGAATGCTCAAACAGATGTCTTATGTTTACCTAATTTCATATTGAAGTCATATTTGATTGTAATTGGTTTTAACAAACTCTTACAGTAAAGTGCTAACATACAAAGTGTAAGGTAGGCAACCCGCAACGCAACAGCAGAGGGTAAGGTGGACTGAGTAATACTCAAAGTAAATCCCATAACGGCATAACATAGGGTGTGGTAGATCAGTTGTTTATCAGGGTGTGTGATCTAGCTACACATCAACAAATTGGGCTTTTGACAAATCTTAGAGGCTCTTGCAGAAGAGTTGTGCTTTTGGAAGCCTCATCCGGTTTACGTCTAGGGGGTGCTGCACAAGGGAGTTGAGGAGCATTTGTAAAGATCCTTGATGTCCTATTAATTCAATAGTTCAATCTGTTGCAGTTAAGGATTGGGGTGTTATGTGAGAGATGCCAATTTCAGCATGACCCCAAAACAGTGGGATGCATTGCCATGATAAACCATACCCCCTTATTTTTTTAAATGACATTAAAAATACACCTCATGAAGTCTTTTCTCACTAAGGACAATAGTCTTTAGTCAAGAGCACCTTTTGAGTAAACCACAGCTCCTGATTTCCTTTGTAACAGTTGTGGTCTGGGCTTCCATGCCGACCTCTTGCTGCTGGACCTGTAAGCGGTCTTTTATACAGTTGTCCATAGCATTCTTGCCATCTGTGTCAAGAGGCCTTACAGAGAAACCTTGGACTATCAAGGCTCAGTGCTTTCAACTACACTTTTCACCATTTGTTTATTTATTTATTTGAAAGTTTTATAGAGCGCGAACAAGTCCCTTGCGGGTATCAGAGCGCTTTACAGTAAAGAAGTGTATAGGCATACAAGCAATAAAAATAAGCAGGAACGTAAGTATAGCATCAAGAGCAAGGGACATATCAAAAATTTAAGGATAATCAGGACCAGAAGGGTGGCAGCAGAGAACAATCAATGGATAGAAGGGAAAGTAAGGTACGGTGCAACACAGTACCTATTGGTTTTGATGGATGATGAAAATACACGGAAGGTAAAAACGACAACAATAAGTGGAGCAAAGCTGTACATGTAAAGATCAAAGCATTAAATAGGTGGGAAAGAAGAATGTATGGATGAGGATAATACATTGATGGTAAAAACAAACAACAGAGCAAGGCTGTACATGTTAGATCCAAGCATTAAATAGGTAATAAAGAAGATTGGTGTAGGGGTTCTCCACAGTCATGTGAGTCAATGTTTTATGTGAATTTAGCCATAAGGATGCTTTTTACTTCTCATTTTTACTTCCCGCCTCTCGTGGAGTTGATGCAGAGTTTACTATTTCAGCTGCTGTCATATGCTTACGACATCCAAATTCTTAACAAATGTAATTCCTTGCTTCTGAAAGTGTATTACCCCTTAAGGGGGTTGTTGGCTGTTCAGCACTGCATATTGGCCAACTTTCTTAAACTCAACTTGGACAAGATTGAAATCGCAATTATAGGCCACAATCAAACTTTAGCAAACCTCCTGGGAAATGTCCAGTGTCTAGATCCTGAGATGAAGAACTTTAGCTTCTGGAATGACCAAAACCTATCATTCAAAGCGCAGAGCCGGAAAACCTTGGTTACCTATTTAAGAAAACCTTGAGAAAAATCTGTCAGGTTCTCCCTTGTACGCACTGCAATATCATAATCAGTTCCTCTATCCTGTCACATCTGCTGAGGCACATGGTCCCCATTAGTGTCTTGCAGTTAAAAGACAGAATCATTTTAACCCCTTGAGTGCTTGTGATGAGCTGAGCTCGTCATGAGGCACAGTGGAGCTTCACTCATGACGAGCTGAGCTCGTCACGGCCGTTGGAACATTCGCACGCGGGGATAATTTCCCTGCTGTGCTGAACGTTCCAAAAACGGGTGTGGCTGTGACGAGCTCAGCTCGTCATGAGTGCAGCTCCACTGTGCCTCATGACGAGCTGAGCTCGTCACAAGCACAGTGGCGCCGCGCACGATCCCCCTCCCCCCAGCACAGCGGGGGGAAAACACCCCGCAGTGAAGGGGTTACATTTCTCTGTATGAGCCACTTGATCATCTAAAACACGCGTGCCAACCTACTGTCGTCCTTGGGCGGAAGGTACTCCTTAGCCAGATCACTTAGACCAGGGTCTCTCTTGTTTCTTAAAATCCCTGGGTATTGTTGTGCACTTTGCAGAGGAATGTATTTTAGCCTTCTGCGCTCTTAGTTTTGTAATAATCTGCTACTTTAAATTTTATGAGAACGCCTACACTCTCTCTTCCACAAACTTTGCTGGGTGTTTTGTTTCTCGCTCCTTTTGTGCCTGTATCCTAGCACCATGGTGCCTACGGGAGAAAGTTGTTCTCTATCAATAACTAGCTACCTAGATAAATCAAATATTATTTCCCTCCCCTAGACCACTTTGTGTTAATGATTTCTGAGATTTGATATGTCATTAATGTACTTCTATATTGAGCCTATGTATCCTTGTCGTACATCTTAAAGAAATGTAATGACTTTTTGTCTGGTCTAACCTGATAGCGAAACTAATTAATGAATGGATTAATAAATGAATGAACGAATGAATGGATAAATACAGAAGTACAGGGAGCAGTTCTTTGGTAAAGTTACGCTGTAGGGAAATGGGTGTCAAAACCCGATATCTAATTCACTACATTTCTGCCAAACACAAAAGACGTGCAATGTGAACACTACAAGACGAGGATGAGAGAAGGAAGCAGAGATCTAAGGAGGGGAATGAAGAACAAAGACTAAGAATGGAAAGAATGAGAGAACAAGGGGAAAGGAAGAGAAATAGGCAAACGGAGGCAGTGGCGGATGCAGAGGAGAGCAGGCGGGAGAATAAAGATTAGGTAGAATTGTAGAATATACAGTAAAAGAGTAAGAGAAAAGTAGACAGATGAAGAGGCGTGGTGAGGAATGTGAATAGGAGGAATACAATGAGGAGAAGTTGAATGATGATGAGGAGGGCAGAGAGCACGATGGGGAAGAGAAGGGGGAAAACCGGAATGAAGAGATAGTAGGGGAGAAAAAAAGAAGGGAGACACAAATGAAAGAGGGATGAGCTTTGTCAATAACCCACACACTCGTGGTTTGCTGATAGCTTGCCACTGCACTGAACTTTTAACCTCAGAAGAGGATTTCCTTTTAGGGTTGTGTGCAAGATATGGAGTTATTAATGTTTTTCCTTCACGGGGAGAAATTGCTGTGGGCAAAACGTTATCAAAGAAGCACAGTGACCTGCATCGTGCATCTCTTGGTGATGATGTGCAATTACCTCACCCTTTGAGTGCCTCAATCATGCAAGAGTAACATGGTCTGCAATGTCCCTGGCATTCCCGGCGCGAGTAGTGCTTGATAGCAATCTTCAGAGCACACAGCGTCTCTCTGGTCTTCCATAGATGCACCCGCTCCGCGCTTTCTAAGGTAAACTGACCTTAAACTTCCCAGAAGTTATCTGCAGCAAACAGCCAGCGTCCTCAGAATCTCATTATGGATTATTAAAGAGAAAATTGACTCATAAGAACTGCCACTTTGGATGTACCTCTTGGCACAAAATACAGAAATAGCCATAAAAAATGTGCCGAGCATCTAATCATATTTCTATGGTCTTCTAAAGAGTGATGGAAACAAAGTGAAGAGAGGGGACTGCCTTAGAGTTTGGCTCTCCGGATATCCTGTCTGTCAAACCACCTGGTCACCTGCCTTAATAAGAGATGGTTTGACTTTAAGTTTTCCATTGATAGGGGCCCTGTTGACTTTGCCGGCTAAAAGCTTCCTCCGATGAACCAGCAAAGTAGGCGCCATCAGAGGTTATTACACCACCTGCTCTATTTAGGGTGGATGTTGTAACATGCTTATCTGTCCATCACCGCTGGTGGTGAGGGACACAATAACAGTCAATAATGATCTCCACATCCTGTGAGAAAAGTCCCAGGGTGTGGAGTGGTCATTATTTTTTTTTAGTTTTCATAAACCCTCTTCCCACTTTGGGAGTTTGTTTCTGAAAAACAAAAACTTTGGAAGTCAAATCCAATGACTGCTGTTCACTAAACTTTTTGTACATTAGAAGAAACCACCGTGACAGTGGTCCCTTTCAATCTACAGAGATGACCACCTGGCCATCAACCATTTCGAAATTTGGCAGAAGTTAGTCCATCAGAGTAGCGGGAGTAATGTCCGCACCACCCAGACAGATGGACTTCCTGATAAACTTTAACTCAGGCCCTGAATTTCTGTGATAAAAATGCAGTTAATGTTCTATGCAAAGACATAGGTCAGCACTTTTTTATATTATTGCATGACATTTTAGTCCAAATGCCCTTGCAGTTCAATGCCATAAAGTACCACTCAAAGTCTTCCAATAAACACAGTTCATCGGCTCAAATCTTCAATTGTTTATTTGCCCTATTTCCATCATAACACAGGCAATAGCACCAGGTCACCTCTGTTCAAAGACAGAATAAGCACACAAGCATATTTCTTTGGTACGCTGGCCTGTGATGTGGCATGTTGGTGCTTCTTAATGGCAAGCTGGGCGTGTGTAGACACGTCTAGGTCTTCTCAAGCTCTACTACCCACTCAGGGATAATGTATACCATCCCTAGAGCCCAGTGGTCAAATACCCAGCATGCATTTGTAAACGCCTGTCTAGACTGTTAGCATGGCAACTGCAGCCCTGGAGCTAAAGCTGAGAATTTGTAGCTCTTAATCAGATGCTGGCAGCCCTGGCAAGGTTCCCGTCCTCGTGAAGCATAATGGACCTATAATGATATAGAAAGTGCAGACAACAGCAGAGCAATGGGGAATACACACTCACTATAAATATACAGCCTGGCACCCTCCAAGCAATGAGGAAATTATATGTATGGAAAAGATTGCAACAGTTGACCCCTCCTCCTCCAGCTCTACCGTTGATTCTATTCCTCCTACCAAGCTGGTGGAGTAATACCTAGTGAAGTGAACGGGTCTCGAGCCTTCGGTCTCATCCCAACAAAGGTCTGACAGCCCAGGTAGAAGGCAGGCTGCTCTTCAGGGGATACGGCTCTTGGAAGGGCTGTCTAGCGAACTGGAAATAGTGCCATTTACTCAGAGAACAGTCTCTAAATAATAAAGTGGGTTTGGACTTGAGTCAAGGTCATTCAGAAATGAGCTATGGTTGGCGTTCGCAAGAAGCGGGCTACGGTGTTGGTTATGGTGTTGGACTGGGGGTCTATGACGTAGACCCCAAGGACAGTAGCAGGTTCGCAAATACCTTCTGTGGTCCTGAGTTTTAATGGAAGGGTTCACGCCAGAAAACCATAGCAGGCACTTGTACATGGTATGAGTATGTGCCCGTGAAGGTGAACTACATTTGTGTCAAAAGAAACTCACTAAATGTTTTCAGGTCAGTAGAGAGGACAGAGAAGAGTGTGCGGCTCTAGATTTCGAGCCTGGAATGGCCAACACTGTAATGGGACCTCTTATGAGAGGGCTCTCCCCACCCCGGCCAGCCTAACCGAAATCTTGGGTACTTCACTGGACAGTTTGCCAACTTTTAGCCTGTAAAGTGTCTGGGTGAAACACTCTCGAAGGGTGGTGTTCCTGTGGGGCTTGTAAACCCAATGGGAACAATACCTTCTTTTACTGGCCCCATAAGGGTTTACGGTGCACTTGTACAGAGGGCCTTTGCATGCCTCAGCCATGCTGGCAGGATGCTGGCTTACAGCTGCCTTCTCGCCCTGTGTCTTTCGTTTCTCCTCGGCCCTTGCGTGGGTCTTAGACACTCAGGGGCATATTATCAAGGGTTAGTGATAAAAAAAGCAGTGCTAACCGCGGTTAGCACTGCTTTTTTTACACCTGCTATTTTCCTGACTTAGCCATGATATCCTATGGAAGGTGGATATCATGGCTAAGTTTGTGAGCCCCTATCATCAAGCTAACTCCAAACTTCGAGAGATTATCGTTGGTTTTCCAGTGATAATCTCTCATTTGGCAGTTAGCGTGAGGATTTTTATCACCTCTGAGATAAACCTTGCTAATAGCAAGTTATCTCTGCGATAATTTCCGGCGATGCTTAGCGTTAAAAAATTCGTTGCTAAGCCTTGTTAGCGTTAAATATCGCTAATCGTTGGTAATATGCCCCGAGTCCCCAGTATGAGCTATTTGTTTATAACCTGGTCTAAGGGTGATTGTTTCCAAAGTCAACAAGGCCCCGTGTGCGAGTGCGAAGGTATCGACTTGCAAAAGAAGTAGATTAGAGGCCTAAGAAAGTGGATAGAGACAAGGCCATTGGACCCATTTAATCCACCCCTTCTCCTTCGGAAAGGGGTGTGTCCCTTCCTTGTTGAATATGATCAAACGCTTTAGAAAATTACATTTGTACTATTTGCTAAAATTATTTAAAAAAAGATATTTTAAAAGTTTTATAAAACAGCCCAAGATGGCGGCTCCCGAGCATCTCTTGCAACACCAGGACACCCCTTTCCATCTTCCCGCCTGTGCGTCACGTCCAGCCTCTGCACAGAAATGCAGGAGGCCTGGTCTCTTTATTTTCCTGCAGAGCGCTTTCCGCCTCCTCGGGTGTCCCCTGCTAGAGGAAAGCCTGTCTGGATGCTGCTTTCCCCAAATTAAATTTTATCCGTGTGAACGCGCAGCCTAATCCAGTTAAAGGCATGTTATCAATTTACGCGGTTGTCCTGCTTTCAGTGCATTGCCATGTGGGTGGTATCAATTGCATCGTAAACATCCTCCGCCCCATGCCCCGCACCCTAGAGAGCACCACTGAATAAAACATAAACACAGAAGGGCGAAGGGATGAACACATCATCCTCCCCAGCACACCACACTGACAGAAACAGAGGGACGGTTTGACGCATTTTACAAGCCTTAAAGCAGCGGACGGCTAACACCATAAAACACGGTGGCCCCCACCTTCACCAGTGGTGTTAGAAGATGCTGTGTGTTATAAACAAGCTCACTCCTACTGCAATTCATTTAAGGCGCTATAAATAATTTACATGCTAATGACAACAGCTTGCTGCACTATTATCACCAGCAATTGGCTGAAATGGTTCATCTCTGCAGCATGTTAGCAGGTAGTGTTTGTGTTTCTGGTTCAGTGGCACAGAGCCAGACAGGAGGCAGATTCTTCTCCTACATCGTGGACAACACCTGGAACAAACTCCCCCTCAGCATCACACGAAGCCCCACACTGCAAGCTTTCAGGAAGAGCCTCAAGATCTGGCTCTTTAGATGACTGGAGCTGCCCGAATCCCCCCTCCCCCCCCAGCGCCTTGAGTCCATAACGCATGAGTAGTGCGTTCTACAAATCCCTGATTGATTGATTGATGGTACTCAGTGGTCGAAGTGGGCGGGATCGGCAGGGCACGGCGTGCCCCTACTTCTTTAATTCTAAGGATTCCGTTCCTCTACTTTTTTATTTTGAAAATGCGTCCCGGGATGCAAGAAACCGCCATTGCTTATAAATAAAGCTCGGCGTTCCTGGCGTTCGTGACGGGCCGGCGGCAAAGAAGTAACAGGACTCTGTCTTTTCTTTCTTGCCCAGAAGAAAGACAGTGTCCACTTCCACTCTGCCGCTGCAGCTGCCCCCAACTCTTTCCTTCTCCCCATCTTTCCTCGCTTTCTGTCTAGCAGTTCTTCTCTTACTGAAAACCGTGACTTCAAGACGGGGTTCCCTCTCTCTTTTCTCTCCTTTCTTTTATTTGCTTCCCTGTGAAATGGATCCCAAAAAAAAACCACTTTTGCAGGAAATGTCATATTTTTATGACATTTTATTTCCAAAGTGCAGCATCAGTAATAAAAGGTTAAAAATATGAAAAATAACTAAATAAAGTAAGAAAGGGTGGTAGCAAACTGGCCAGATTGACTTTATTCACACTTAAACACATTAGCGCCACTTTTACAGAGTTTGCAGTGAAGCGCTTATTTTGTTTTCTTGTCTTTGTTTTCCCTGGGCTAGTGGGCTTGCAACTAGTGCATAATCCTGGAGGTACTGCAATGTGTGGAATGGAAAGCAAAATGTGTACTGCGGCTCTGCGTCCAGGGATGTGGTATTTTTACCATACTGCTTACGTTTTGAAAGGATATAAGCAATGGACATTGAAATGGGTCCAGTCAGGGCCCTGTAGTCATGTCCTTAACTTTTCAGGCAAAAGAACTCACTGATTTTTGAACAGTGAGTGTAAAAGCATTAAGGTAACCATGTTGTTCCCGCTTACATTTCACATGGTTTGCTAAATTTTGCATTCCCTATGAGTGTTTGCTTTTTCCAGGATGATGTTACTTTTTTTTGTATGCCGCATATTGCTCTTGTCTAGTACGTAATTTAAATTGAGCCGCATCCAGGTGTTTATAGCCAGCAACAATTGGGTTGTAGTTAAAGGCAGTGTGAGTTTTTCTCAGTGAGACAGTTTGGTGTTCATTGGGGGAGAGGATGTGGCACTATGGCCAGAGCTGCTTAATTTGGAACTGGGGAACCAGGTTCAGACTTAATGACCAGTCCACCAGACCAATCTCCTGAGAGAGCGCAATCCCATGCTAGACCTTAGAAGGCTTCGCAAGACCTTAGAAGCCCTGGTGTCTTAGCACCAGCAGGTGGAACCTAGCATGACAAGTGTAGGTTAACATTTAAGGCTTGTCCACCACAATCCATACTGAAGTTCATCTAGAGTCTTGCGGGCAGGCCTATGAAGCAGTACACCCTAGAATAATGGTGAATCTGTCACTGAGGTCACAGGACCCTTGAGAAGAGCCAGCTCTGCAACCAGTGTGACCGCACCGGGTGCTGCCTTTGGGTGGAGGCATTATGTTGGCAGGTATATCATGGTTTTAAAAGCACTTGATGCCTTCTTCCTGCCCTCCAGCAATTTGTGGCAACAATTAAAATGTCATGATGACTCTGGTGATTAATGTTCTTCCTAGAGAGAGATCTGAACTTTGTCTAGTGGAAGTTTTGACTCATGGAAACGTAGCTCAGTGGGTTAATGTGCCTGCTGCAAAGAACATGTACCATGCAGATCACAAAGTGCACATTATGTAAATAGGTCAGTGGGCTACTGTTTTTGTCAGAGAGATCCTTTTGTTACTTGCAGTTTATAAGTTAAAATCCTAACATAGAACAGTGCGCTATTAACTGTCATCTAAGAGCTGCATACACACTGCAAGGTATAAATTAGTGCTTTACGTTTTTCCCCCAGTCTTTGATTTTCCTAATGTTGCAAAAATTGTTCTTTTGGACAGATATCAATTCTTATTATTAAAGAGAACCCCCAACCATGGTATTACGTTTTAAATTCTGGGTTTGCGTTTCTCCAGACCAATCACTATTAAACTATACGGCCTACTAGTATGATTGTCATGTGACTCCTACACCTTGTAGTCCTTAATCTTATGTAACATTTTCTATACAGTGATTTACACACATATTGATTGTCTCTGTGTAATGTGTGTGATGTAAAGTGCTCTGACACCCTACATGGTATGAGTGGCACTGTAAATCAAATTAAATGCATCTGAGAGAGAGTGTGGTTATGGAGACTTGAGGGGCACTGTTAAAGGATGGTAGTGAGGGAATCCATGGCAGAGGTGGTCATTGGAGGGCACTAACAAACATTAATGCACAGGGTACCAAAGGTGCTGAGCCCGGCCCTGCCCTTGAGGCCAGTATGCCTCACCCATAGATACCTTCATTGGCCTTGTTTCAGCAGTAATAGCTACAACTCACTAGTGTTTGGCAATGCAGGATTTGCATGCACACCAAATTAAGTTTGCAAACTTCACAGTCTCTCTGCTTCATTCACAAGCACTTTTAACATGTGCTGCCTGCTGTGGGGCCACTGGAATTAATTATGCAGCAAAGGAGGACAGAATTATGCTGTGACTAAATTATGCATTAAAAAAGGGGCGCAGCGTAATGCAGTATATTTTCTGATATTTTATTATTTTTATATGTGTAAAAATGCTAACAGTCTCTGGAAAGATTTTGCCATATTAGTACCAGTGTAACATACAAATGCGGCAGTGAGAAAGGTGATTAGTCAACCTTTGAAATAGGCCATCCACTCCGCAGCAACACGTCACATTTTTTATTAACTTTTGATCCTTTTGAGCTACAAACAATTTATTAGCTTAAATGGTCAGATCATGCAGCAGCTCTTGCATTGTGATGCAAATATGGTAGAGCCATAATTATATAGCAAACATTTGCAAACTAGGATATTTTGCCATTCATGTTTGAACTGCTGTTGTGGAAAAATGGAGAAGTGCTGGGGACAGAAACTCCATGGCTCGGAGATAAATGTCTTGTGCTTCCACATTTTATTGTATTTTGGACATTCTGTGATTAGAAGCATATCCCACTTTGTGAATGTATTTTAATTTCAATAACTCATTATAACCTTAAATAATCATGTGTATCCATTGGTTGATTAAACTGGGCAGTGAAATGCCAAACAGATACTAAAAATTGAGATGTTTGCACATTCTGGCCACACCTCTGGCTCCCCCACCGATCCAATCCTTGGGTTATTCCCGCCCTCTGATTCTCCACCCACAGTTCCCCTACTTTTTTCCCCCCACTTCGACCACTGATGGTACTAGGAGGGGACAAGCCCAATCAGCACTGTTTGTTACCTTCAAGCTGGTGCCATAGCCTTCCCGCCCACGTCAAAGCTAAAGCTAGGGAGACACCCCAGAACATTACCAAGATGACTTCCCTGCAATGATGTCTGTTGTTCTTGGCCAGGGATGTCACATTATATTGTATTGTATTTGCCTTTATGAGCTTATTACCCCTGTCGAGGCGCTGAAGCACTTGACCACAGTGGTACACTACTCCAGAACCCAATGTTAGTGGTTACATTCAGTGGTTGTTATTAGTTGTAGTCTTGTTCTCTTGCGAAAAACATTCCATGCATCTACTTCTGCTTCTTTCATGATAAATTGAGTTAATAGGAGTTAGATGACATCATTAGTAGGAACTGTCTGGCATTATACAAGTTATTAGTTGGATGAACAAAGTCAGGAAGAGATTAGGCATTATGGGCTTTAATAGGAAATGTTGAGATCTACGGAATGAGTTTAGGCAGTGATTACTTAACTGTGAGGCAGTATTTTAATTGTATGGTTGGGGTAAGCACCAGTAATAGGCTAATGGCATCTTCACTAGTAGGACTTGACTTTGTTTTCTTATAGGAACTGCCTGTTCTGATTGCAGGGTTACACCATGACTGGACACCCAAAAACCCTTGCAAACCCCCAGACAAGCAATAGGCTTGGTGAGAACTTTGATTTTGTTTCAACTAGAGAGAGGGACGTGTGTGGCAGGAGTACCAGCTTCTCACCACTGAGAAGAAATGTGTCATGTGGGGTCCTACGACGGTTTCACATGTGGGGTAGGAGAGAATGTCTAGCTCTGTTGTAAAGACCTAAACCTATCCCCAAGATGGACATAGGAATTAATGCTTTCAAGGCTGTGTTGCGGTGGTGGTAACAGTAATGTGAGTGATATATAAGCAGTCCCTGTGCACAGTAGGACATGTTACAAAATCCCTTAAGAGCCGATTCACAATCGATAGAGCTGCCACACTGGGCCGCGTGCCTCCTTTTGGCAACAAATGATAATATTGAGGTTGGCTGAGTAACTGAACCGCAAAAATCAGGGATAATCCTCGGTATATTCTCTCGTCCTTAAAGTTCTTCAAGACGAGTAAAGACAAGAGTTGATTGTGGAATATTTAGACTACTGTTGCCTTGAGTCCTTCCAACCTCAGTGGTGCTAGGCATTTAGTAAGGCACATAATTCTGAGAGTGCATGATTCTTCTGAAGTTAATGAGTATGGATTCATTGGTATATGAGATATTATAGATGAAGTTGCTCCACACCTGAAGCCTCATTATTTATAAGATGATGGACATTTAGCCAAATATTAGTGGATGCCCTGTCCATCCACTGTAACATTCCTTTGACTCAGTTGGAGATGAGAACTTTGCCACTGAAGACACCTTCATAAAGGGTCGGTCAATGTAAGACCAGGGTTCCATGGCGTAGGATGGTTCGCCCTATATTAGGCGAGGAATCTGGCATAAGGCCTGCCTGGCTTTATCCTGCGCTGGTCCACCATGCATAGTATGGCTGTCTGGTACATAACACAATGATCGCTGACCCCTGCCTCCCCCCCACGCTCAGAAAAAACTCCTGAAGTACAAGTTGGATTGACAAAATATGTTTAAGAAGCGCCTATGATGTGTTTTTATTTCCAGTCCGATAGAGCAATGGTTTAAGTTGAAAACTTAATGGCCTGGAATATCTGTGTGTCATTTTCACGCTAGCTCGAGAACCGATTTCACAGACTCCGCGGAACTGAAGAAAGAGTCAGACAGGCTTGAAAGAAAACAGCTCTTTTCTGTAATACAAAAAGGAAAGCTTGAAGGTTTTTCTTCCACAGAGCGTACAAGGGCACCAGTATTCTCCAAAATACTCATGAAATGATTCTGCTGTACTTAACAATTGCTGGAGAGAATGTCCCCTTGGTCTCATGTCTTAAGGAGGAAGGCTCTGGCAGATTGGAAAGGAACATCTCCTACTCTCTCAGAGAAAGACAGGAAAAAGAGCCATGAACCCATGAAGCAAATCCTTAGTAATGATATGCTTTGTAGTTGTGGCGAATATATGACATAAAACATGTAACAGAAGGGGCTGCTAAATTTGGGGTTTGCAGACCACTATTTGCAATAGGCAGAAAACAGTTTAGTTCTGCTAATTACCCGATTTTCAACTTTTGAAAGTTTTGTTGAATTTACTAGACTACTTTCTCACAATTTTCACCATAGAGCGAAATTAATGTCACTCTCATTGAAACCAGCCCAATTAAACAAAATGTGTTCTGCAAAAAATACTTACCCAGAACAAATCTGTTAGCTTTAATTATGGAAACTGGTATTTCGTGTGAAAATTGCATGAGAGGGCATGCTGTGCATGTAATTTTCAAGAGAGAAAATAGCAAGAGGCTTGTTCCATGCGAAATGTTATGTTTAAAAATAAAATGTATCTCAGCTAGACCTTTTGTACTTGCATAACAAAAGTTTCTACCAGGCCCACGTTTCACTCGTAAGTGGCAATGGGAAAATTTTGCAATCTCCATAAAGTGTAAGGTTTTACACAGACCATTGTGAAGGCTGAAAAAACAAAGACAGTACATTTCCTGCTTTGGGGTAATCTACCAAGGAGCTAAAGAGGAACGAATAAACATAAATTGCCCATAGGTATATTCCCTTTAAAGTAATTTTTTTATCTTGCAACATTTCATTTGTTTACAAGGTGTGTACTTGCTAAACAAAAGCATGTAACGTTAAATTTCGCAAACGTTCAATGATGCAAAACTTAGGAATTTTACACAATGATACATTTTGCAGTATAATTATAAGTTCACCTAGTCCTATTCATGACCTTGACATCTTGTTCTTTTGACACTGCTCAACTCAGACCTTACCTTACCAGTGAGCTGTTATTTCTTAAGTACACCAAGGACCAACTGCTGAAAGGTACAGACTTCATCCTCACTCTATCATAGAGCAGTTTCCAGGATGTAAAACACATCAAATTTGACAAAAGAGTTTGCATCACTGTCCATCCTCAAACCGTACGCTGCATTTAGTCTCCAACCTCACAACACTGCACACTTGGTAGGACATATGGTAAACTCCTACACTGCACAGTTGCTCTTTCGTCCCAGATTTCCAGTTATAGTGTTGGTAACTGTGGAATGCTTCTGCATCAAATTCCCAAGAAATAAATCTGAACTACCTCTGGTATTTGCTTTGCTATGCCGACTTAGGAAAAACTAAAGAGTTCAATTCAAAATTTTGATCTCATTTCATAAGAAATTCATGATTTGATTTTGTAAAGTTAACAACGAGAGTTAGCTGCACATATTTTCCCCAAAAAGTGATTTATATTACTTGTAGCTATTTCACAGTATTCTGCCACTTGTCACATTTTACCTGATTTTAGCTCATGAAGGGTGTTACCCAGAAACCGGTCACAGGATGATTGTTGCCGGTTCAGGGAAGACCTGGCTTGGCAGGTGGGCTGGACTGTTCCCTTGAGGCACAGGGTCAAGACTGATTTGCATATAGCTGGGTCGGAACTGAGGTGGCGAAGTGAGCTAAAGAATGATGAGGGATTCAACCCAGAGCAGTGACTGGGGGTGAGTGTCTGAAAAGTTTCAGTGCTCCGTCCATTATCTACTTGTGTTTGCTACATTTTACCTAATACCAAGATAAAAGACTTTGCATACAATTTAACTGAAAAATAACATTTGTAGTGTAGGAGGGTGAAACATAAATTGTGTCTGTTTAGTTCTGCATAGGGTAGACTTCATTCTTTTGGAGGAAAAGATTTTACTTATTTGTAAAATTTTTCAAAACTTTCCAAATGCAGCAATACATGCTTATAAAGGTGGGTTTCGTAGTAAAGAAATCTCAACAAAATCTTCATCAGTAGGAAAGTTGTCTAGCAAAATGATTACCAGGAAACGTCTGCCGTATGTAAGAATTCTACATATTTTCCCAGAAAACTTCTTTGGTATTTAAGAATATTCACAAGAAGCTGAAGATTTGCAAACATATGCAACTTTGCTAACCCTCCGAAAGTATGCCTACTTTCATTTGTGTGCTGGCTGAATGGTAAACAACCTTTACAACGCGGCCAAAACACCGCAGTGCCATCACAACGTAGATTTTACAACGCAAGTCGTTACTACGACTTGCACTGGAGGGCGCTCTAGACTAAGGAATAGTAGATTTAGTATTCCAACACCTTCCCTACTGTACGTAGGCTGGAATTGGAATAGTAAATCATACTATTCCTAAGTCCAGCACCCTACAGCGCAAGTCGTTGTAACGGCTTGCATTGTAAAAGCTGCGTTGTGATGTACCGCGATCATTTTGATTGCATGGTAACATCATACATCCGGCTGAATCCATACTGTCCTTTGTAAAATCACTGCCATGCATCTCCAAAGGGGTGTGCAACTGAAACACACACTAATTTTGGTGCACAGTTGCAGAGCACTGAAGAAGGCAGCATGCCAAAATGCATTTGCTCATTATGCTCAATAAAACCAACAGTGTCCTGTGAGTGCTGCCATGTCGGAGCCTTCATTATTACCATAATTTCACCCTAGCGGCCAGAGCACCCGTCCTGAGTTCAGCAGTCAGGGTGAGATTGGAGCGTGGATATACATATATATATATATATATATATATATATATATATATATATATATATATATATATATTACTTCCTCTTTCTCTGGAAATTCCGGAACTCATCTCACCGAGGTGCAGTTCAGGTCAGAGATATCCCGGTAATTTACAGCGTCCTAGTACAGATGTACCATGCACTCCACGCAGTGTAATAACGCCAATACTCATGGAGTCTGCTTTTGTAAATAAGGGTTTATTTACATCTTGAAGCCATGAAAAAAACACCCTTGCTCAGTTGCCCGTGAGCAAGGCGGCAACGCCGAAACGTGTAGGGTGTTTTCTTTATGGCTTCAAAATGTAAATAAACCCTTATTTACAAAATCAGACTCCGTGAGTATTGGCGTTATTACACTGCATGGAGTGTATGGTACATCTGTACTAGGACGCTATATATATATATATATATATATATTCACTCAAAAAAACATAGGTTATAGACCATATATAGTTAGGAATTAGCATTTACAAAACCTTATTTTACTCACACAAAACCATTGAAATTCGCATATATAGTTAGTTGCACTAACTATATATCGCGCACCCGCAATCCACTGCTGATCATGTCACATATTGCATCATTCATGACATGGTCAGTGACATCACTGATGACATCACTGATGACATCTCAAATGACATCACTGATGACATCACTGATGACATCTCAAATGACATCACTGATGACATCACTGATGACATCTCAAATGACATCTCAAATGACATCACTGATGACATCACTGATGACATCACTGATGACATCTCAAATGACATCACTGATGACATCACTGATGACATCTCATTTGACATTACTGATCACATCACTGATGACATCATTCATGTGATAATACGATGAACCTCTTCAGACTCTAATATAACCTTAGATACACTCAGTGTAAACAGACACTCACAGACTGTCACTCATCCATGGAGTTACTCACACACCTAGTCAGTCATGCAAAGAATTAATCACACCTCCATTTCCTCAACTATACAGTTATACACACCTTACTTATTCAAACATATACTAACACATATTTACTCTCTTATACAATCCCTGATACAAGTTCACAATGATCCATACAGCCACTCACACATTCACTGGCTCTTATGCACAGTTATTTATATATGTCAACTCTCACATGTACTGTGTTTTACATATGTACTTACTTTGACATGTAGCACTGAGATATCCATTCACTCACCAATACACTCATGCACACAGTCAACCGTCCATACAGCTGTTTCCACATGCACTTTTGAACCCATACATCTAGTGAATCAACTTCTCACACATCTATGCACAAAGTCATACACCTCCCAGCCACCCACACACTCACTCAGTCTCCCATACAAATACTTGGGCAACCAATCAATAACCCATATAGTTACTCATATAGCTACTGATCAACACATGCAGCAGTTTACAGAACAACAGACATAATGATGCACAAATTAAGACAGTTTAGTCACTAACCCATGCACTCAGTGAGACAGATTTAATCACTCACTCATACAGTCAGTCATGCACCTACTAAATCCTTCATCCAGACACTTATACATCCACTCATTCTTCAATATGTAAGACATATTTTAACTTTACAGAAACATACAGTCACTGGATGTTGTCATCAGTGATGTCATCAGTGATGTCATTTGAGATGTCATCAGTGATGTCATCAGTGATGTCACTGACCATGTCATGAATGATGTAATATGTGACATGATCAGCAGTGGATTGCGGGTGCGCGATATATAGTTAGTGCAACTAACTATATATGCGAATTTCAATGGTTTTGTGTGAGTAAAATAAGGTTTTGTAAATGCTAATTCCTAACTATATATGGTCTATAACCTATGGTTTTTTCAGTGAATTTCAATGGTTTTTTAATAGCAAATATCAAAAGCTGTAAAATGTATTCTTCTTTTAAAGGAAAAATATATTTTATATGTATTTAATATAATTTTTTTATGTATATACATTTTTTGAGGGAACGAATTTATCAACTATCATGCTGAAGAAGAGTGTGGGGAAAAAAATAAAGAGGAGGACTAAGAGGAAAGAACAATCAGTTCAAAAATACAATTGCTTTAAAGCATGAAGTGCTTTTCCACACATTTACATTTAAATAACCCATATTAGAACATACAAAATATCTTCAGAGGAGACGGTGTACATTGAATTTTAGACTCTTCATTGGTACCTACATGTTGGTACTTACATCACCCACACAACACAACAGCTCTATTCAGAGCTACCCTACCTCAAAGCACTCTAAAATATTATTTTAATATTTCCCTTGGTTTTCCCCTTGTTACGCTTTCCGGAACGCTACCCGGTGCGCGGACCGGGCGCTAACCGTGCGAAAATTTTTTTTTTTTACATATATGGGCCTCCTCAGCCACCCTCAGAAAACCTAGGGGGTCAGGATATGTCTCCCGTGCCCCCTTATACCCATTCCCAACATTGTTTATCCTCCATCTTGTGACTAAATTCGTCCGAAACACAAGATGGCGGACTCCCGTTACGCTACCGGTGAGCTACCCGGTTCGCGTACCGGGTAGCGCTTCCACCGCGAAAAATCGAAAAAAAAAATTAATTTTATTTTTTGCACCGCGGGTCCCTTTAATAGCCCCCACATCAATCCTAGGGGGTCAGGAGGGGTCTACATTGCCCCTTTCATTCATTTCCCCCTTCGTTTATTTCCAGCTCTTGTCTCTCGATCCTACCGAGAGACAAGATGGCGGCCGCTCCGGACTGTTTAGAATGTTGACAGTCACCGGAGAGCCAATCGGCTTCTCCTCGCGAAGTACCGTTACGCGTCTGGTACGCGAACCGGTGCGCTAACCGGGACGCTGTCACAGATATATATTTTTTTTTTAACGTTAATTTCTCAAAATCCACTGGAGCACATATCTTGAGACCTAGCAAAGGCACATCGGGCAAATAGTCTCTACAATTTTGCCAAGTTTCATAGAAATCCATTCAGCCGTTCGAGCTAAAAGTGAGTCCAACCGCCCTATGGAAAACTCAATGTTAAAAACATGTTTTGGGACCCCCCTTTTTTCTCGGCCCCCACTTGACGACACCCCCCCACACTTTCAGGAAATGCTCAGAAACAAAATGTGCCATTTTCCTGAAAGTTTCAGCCAATTCCGTCCATCAACGCCGAAGTTATTCAACATAGAATTTTCAGAAATCCCTATTCAAAAAAATCCTAACTATATATACCTACTGGCGACTGCCAGTAGGTAAGATATATATATATATATATATATATATATATAACATTTCTATGGCAAAATGAAACCCCTCATTTTGTTCCTTTTCAAATTAAATGTATTAAGTGTTACCACTTTATTCCAATCAAGATGACTACAGGTGTGCCATACTTTTGTCATAAGTAAGACTGTTAGCGTTCTAGTTGTTCTTTAGAACACTCTGGGACATTCTGTCATTGGGCTATAGTTGGGCTACATCTGGCTGATATTTGGGCTACATTTGGGCTCTTTTGTCTCTGGTGGCCATCTTGGGAGACTGCATATCAGAATTTTTTTAATGAAATATAAGAGGATTTGAGAAGTCACTCAAAATGTGCCCTAATTTTTCTTTCTTCAGCACTAATCATAATTTCTATGGCAAAATGAACCCCCTCATTTTGTTCCTTTGCAAATTAAATGTTTTAAGTGTTAACACTTTATTCCAATCAAGATGACTTCAGGTGTGCCATACTTTTGTCATAAGTAAGACTGTTAGCGCTCTAGTTGTTCTTTAGAACACTCTGGGACATTCTGTCACTGGGCTATAGTTGGGCTACATCTGGCTGATATTTGGGCTACATTTGTTTTTTTTTGTCTCTGGTGGCCATCTTTGGGCTACATTGGGCTACATTGGGCTACAATGGGCTACATTTGGGCTCTAACATATATATAGCCCAATGTAGCCCAATATATATTTTTCAAAGTTAATTTTTGTAAAAACCACTGGAGCATATATCTTGGAATTGGAATTGGAATTGGAATTGGAAGCGGATTTATAGAGCGCGTAGCTACCCTTGGGCATCCCAGCGCTAAGAGGACCTAGTTTATTCCAAAAGGGGTCAGTACAGGAGGGAAGTATTTAAGGAAAGAGCCAAGTTATTAATTTTTTACGGAAGGATAGTAGGTTGTGATCATTCCTCATGACTAGTGGGAGGGAGTTCCAGAGCTTTGGGGCGTTGTAGGCGAACCTGCGGCCACCAGATCTTGCCTTTTTTATTCTAGGGACGGAGGCCAGGGCAAGTGAATCCGATCTAAGGTGTTTGTTAGATTGGTGAGGTTTAATCAGGGATCTGAGTATTGGGGGGCCTTTGTCATGCAGGATTTTGTGCGCTGTGCAGAGCGTCTTGAAAGTGACGCGCTCCTTCACTGGGAGCCAGTGTAGGCTTTTGAGGGCAGGTTTAGCCGAGCTCCGTGCTTTGGTTCCCATGAGGACTCTAGCTGCGGCATTTTGGGCCACCTGAAGTCTTTGAATGACTGATGCAGGGGCTCCCAGGTACAAGATGTTACCATAATCTAGTCTCGAGTTGACCAGTCCCTGCATCAGTAGCTTTCTGGAATGGAAAGGGATCAGGTGGAAGATCTTACGGGCCATCCGGATTAGGCCGAAGCAGGTCCCTGATGTTTTCCTGGCTTGGGTTTTGAAGTTAAGGTCCTGGTCGAGCCAGATACCTAGACTTTTAACCTCGGTTTTAGGAGTGGGGTAGATACCCATACATGGTGGCCAGGAAAGGTTTGAAGGTAATTTGTTTTGGTTGCCCAGAAAGAGGATCTCGGATTTATCGCCGTTGAGCTTAAGTCTAGAGTCCGACATCCATTTTGAAATCCCTTCAAGGCAGCTGGCCAAGTTTACTAGGCTACTGTTTGAGTGGTTGATGGACACCACCAGCTGGGTGTCATCAGCGTACATCACTGTCTTGACCCCAAAGGGAGTGATAATGTCTTCGAGAGGAGACATATAAACATTAAAAAGCGTGGGGCTGAGGGAGGAGCCCTGGGGGACCCCACACTGAGTGGCAAAGTGGTTTCTAGGGATTGATGAATCCAATCCTGTAGCTGAGTTTCTGCAATTGAAGGGTCATCGTCCAGGAAGGGGGAGGTGGAGGATAAGGCCTGGGCCCAGGCGATGTGATCCAGTTTTTTCCATGGGCGATCGGGGGGTTGGGGGGAGGTTTACCAAGAGACTTGGTGGAAAGCTGTAGCTCGAAGGGGACCAAGAAGTGGTCTGACCATGGAAGGGGGATAGGGGGCTTAGCTGTAAGACGGGGGAGGTTGGAAAATACGGGATCCAAAAGATGCCCTTTGAGGTGAGTGGGAAGTTTGTTAAGCAATTCGAGACTGAGTGAGCCCAGGTCAGCTTTGAGATCCATCTCCGGTTTGCTGGAGGGGTCGTCGAGATGGAGATTTAAATCTCCCAGAATCGTGAAATTCGGTGTTATACATGCTAGGGACGAAACCGAGTCAATGAGTGACTCGCTAAAGTGACGAATGGGTCCAGGGGGATGATATACTAATAGTCCCGAGAGTGTAAGCGACGGAGGACGACTCACGGAGAAAAGGATTTTTTCGCAGTCCAGTATCGGACTGTCTCTGAATTGACATGAGAGGTGGTCTCTATATATGATGGCGATTCCTCCGCCTATGCCTTCGGGTCGGTTGTGGAACTTAATTAGGTATTCCGGGGGGATTGACTGAACGATGTCTGGCTCTGAACCTATTGTGAGCCATGTCTCCGTAAGGAATAAGATTTCAATATAGGAGTCTTTCAGGAGCAGATTAATTTCCGTTTGGTGCTTTGGGAGAGATCTGCAGTTTAGCAGGGCCATTTTAAGGGTGATTGGTTTCAGCGTTGGCTCTGGGATAAGACTGTATGAGCATGAGCGGCAGCGAGAGTTCCCTTTGGCGAGTGAGATCGCGTTGCTGCAGGGGGGGTTTAAGGGAATTCGAAGTCCAAGCAAAGTATCACTGGTGTAGGTGATGAGTTGGGAAGGGCGAACCGAGGGTCCGGGGTCTGGGCGCGGTCTGGCGCGGACGGGCGCAGACATAGCAAAGGCACATCGGGCTACCAGTCTCTACAATTTTGCCAAGTTTTGTGGAAATCCATTCAGCCGTTCGAGCTAAAAGTGAGTCCAACCGCCCTATGGAAAACTCAATGTTAAAAACACGTTTTGGGACCCCCCTTTTTTCTTGGCCCCCGCTTGACGAAACCCCCCCAAACTTTCAGGGGACGCTCAGAAACAGAATGTGCCATTTTCCTGAAAATTTCAGCCAATTCCGTCCATCAACGCCAAAGTTATTCAACATAGAATTTTCAGAAATCCCTATTCAAAAAAATCCTAACTATATATACCTACTGGCGACCGCCAGTAGGTAATATATAACATTTCTATGGCAAAATGAAACCCCTCATTTTGTTCCTTTTCAAATTAAATGTATTAAGTGTTACCACTTTATTCCAATCAAGATGACTTCAGGTGTGCCATACTTTTGTCATAAGTAAGACTGTTAGCGCTCTAGTTGTTCTTTAGAACACTCTGGGACATTCTGTCACTGGGCTATAGTTGGGCTACATCTGGCTGATATTTGGGCTACATTTGATTTTTTTTGTCTCTGGTGGCCATCTTTGGGCTACATTGGGCTACATTGGGCTGCATTGGGCTACATTGGGCTACATTTGGGCTCTAACATATATATAGCCCAATGTAGCCCAATATATATTTTTCAAAGTTAATTTTCGTAAAAACCACTGGAGCATATATCTTGAGACATAGCAAAGGCACATCGGGCTACCAGTCCCTACAATTTTGCCAAGTTTTGTGGAAATCCATTCAGCCGTACGAGCTAAAAGTGAGTCCAACCGCCCTATGGAAAACTCAATGTTAAAAACACGTTTTGGGGCCCCCCTTTTTTCTCGGCCCCCGCTTGACGAAACCCCCCCAAACTTTCAGGGGACGCTCAGAAACAAAATGTGCCATTGTCCTGAAAATTTCAGCCAATTCCGTCGTCCATCAACGCCAAAGTTATTCAACATAGAATTTTCAGAAATCCCTATTCAAAAAAATCCTAACTATCGCCAGTAGGTAATATATATAAGATATATATATATATATATATATATATATATATATATATATATATATATATATATATATATATATATATATGTATCCACAATATATATATATATATATATACTTACCAAGAATATGCAAACAAATTGCTATTATCTTTTTATATGGATGAGGACTTTATTGATTTTCTTTCAAACATTTGAACAATTGATATATAACAGACTTAGCTCCCACTTTAACTGTGACATTTCTTTGATGAGGAGTGGGTGACCAAGTAATTCAAAAGTACTTGCAACACTCTGCATAGAATATGTACATATTTCCAGTATACATATTTACAATTTTAGGAACTGGTGAGCCTGTGATTTGTAGAGAAAAACATATCTCTTTGAAAAATGTTGAAGAATGGATTAGAACCCAGATTTCCAAGTTCCAGAACCATCACAAAGACACTAGGACATACCTTACTTCTTTAATAATACCCCAACTTTTGAAAAGTCACACAATGATGGATCTCTGTAGATTATTAGGATTTGAAAGGTTCTGACTAAACATCATCATTTAACTAAACAAATTGTTGGTTGCAGTGAAGTATTCCCCTGAGGAGACCATATAAGAAAGAAGTGATGAATAAACACGTAGAAAAAGAAGAATGTGGCGGAAAAGAAGAAAAGACATACCAGAAAATCGAATAAAAGTTTACAAAGGAGAAAGTAGCAGGCTAAAGAAAGACTTTTTAGGCCCGTATAATTTGTCATAGCATTGCAAAAATGCCAAACAAGGCACACCCTTCCAAAGCTCTGCCAATCATAGAGTTGTTTTGCTACATATAACATTTTGCAAACCTCTTAAATCAATTGTTGTGTGAAAGCATCCATGGAATCTTAGAAAGGCTGTAAGCGTTGGAGGGGAACTTGCGTCCAAGGGGCCCTTCGCTTAGCATGAGCCGCCACACCCCCTCTCCCCATCACCACAAGGATCAGACTCTAATTAATAATGAAGGAACCCCTGATCTTGACTTATCCCGGTGCCAGAGTGGTAAATGTCAATCCTGTCACTTATCAACCTCCCTACTCCAGCCTTCTCCCCGTCCCCACTCTTCCTTCAATTGTTTTCAGCATGGTGAGTCTGTTAATTAAAAAAAATAATGGAAATCAATGGCCTGGGCTGCTGGTCCTGTCTATGCTGGCGCTTGAAGAGATTAGCCTCAGGCCTGAAGATGAGGTCAACGAGGGGGGACCTGGCATTTCAGCCTGGGTCCATCTGCAAAAGGGCAGGAAGTGAAATGTGGGAACTTAATCTCTAGCAGCCCTTGGAGGGCTGTTCATTTTATAGTATGAAATTAACACTCAAGGGCTACATGATGGAGGGAAACCCAACAGGGACAAAAGATAGGGTGCTAACCGTGTGTATTTTTTTGTTGTTGCGCGTACTCGTTTGTGTTTGCATGACAGACTGTGTGCAAGTGCACTGCTGAGAATCCTGTTCAGGCAGGAAAGATTCTCCATCTTGAGAGCATCAAGGCAGCTGAACACGGCAGCGCTGCGAGACTGTACTGATGGCAACACAGCGCTATACAGATCGCTGTTAACTTGATATACCATAACAACAATCCAGTAACTGTACCAAGAGCGATATACAGCAAGTTTCTTTGTTTGCTAAAGAAGCAGGGGTTTGTGTGTGTGTGTGTGAAGGATATGTAAGATAGCGTATGTGTCATTCTCGAACAACGATATATTTTGTTTACATTAAAAAGTGTACGTTTTACAACCACTAGCATGCTTTTGGAGAATAAAGGGTATACTTTGGGTAGTAATTTATCTTCTTTTTAGGTTGGGGAACAAGGTTTATGAACCCTTCAATGAGTAGCTTAAAGAGTACATACATGTTTTGTTGCTATGTTACTGATATTGTTGTAGGCATATTTTCAGTGGTATTGAGTCTTAGCACTTGTGCCTGTCCTGGTCGCATGTTACGGACCATGTCTGAACTCAATGGCATGGGTGTCAACATGAAAAGTGGGAGACATGACTTCTGTCAAGACCCTGTGGAAGTGTTAGTTGGGCAAAGTTTTGCAAATTGGTGATGTAGAGCAGCATTATGTGTTTACAAATGTTGAAGAGATGCGACGCTATATGTTGTGGCATTTGGTGATGTTTGCGCAAGTAGATGCATTTTGTGTGTGTAGAGTACTGTACTGCGCTGAATATATTGTATGATAGTAAGTGTGTTCTGTGCCTGTATTACAGGTTGTGAGACATTCTGATGCTGTAAACTGTTTTTGCAAAGTAGCATACTGCTTTCTCCATGTTTTTTTATACAATGTTGCTTCCATGAGTATGTGTGGTTTTTGTGCAACTCATTGTTTTTTTGTATTGACAGGTGCCCATTGAGACATTCGAATGGTAGGGTCAAGTTAAAGCGTGAACATTTTGCCACTTGGTACAGTGCAATCCTTACTTAAAATACTATTTCAGTGACAGCATGTGCATGTGTGATGTTGATATTTAATGCTGTTATGCCTTTGGTGATGTGTTGTTGTGTGAGCATATGGTTTTGGTGAGCATGTTCAGTTATGCAATTACACTAGCTTTGTTGGGTGCTCTCATGTGTTTAATGCCTACAGTTTGCATTGAAGTTATTTGGGTTCTCAGTTTAAACCTGGGTGAGACGCATAATTTCCTTTGGCCTAATGGCCCAAAATTATTGAAAATTATACATTTTTACGCGAAATGCCAGACCAGCATTTTGCGAACGTTTTTATTGCACCAAATGTATTCTTTCATCCATTTTAGGTGTGAGGATCCATTTCAATCTGACAAAATCACGTGACATGAATAACAGCCACTTGCACTATATTTGTTCACATGGTTCCCCTTCTCCAGAAATTGGATGATTTTAACACAGACAAAATCTGAATTACACAACGTGGTGTAATCTGTGGCATGTCACATAATATTTGTAATTTGAAATGCCATACATTTCTTGAGATTACACTGGTGTTAACACATTTCACCTAGGCTTATTCTGCTCACATTTAGTACTCATGGAGAGTAGCACACTGTCCTCTTTATAATTCTTGGTGCTATGTTGGCTACAAGGGATTCTATTATTATTATTATATTTAATTTGTTCTACTATATTTGTGGTGTTTGTTGTTCAAATGTAGGATTGGTAGATTGACATTACCTTACAATATGTTAATGTATTCCATTTAAGTGCATTTTGT
This sequence comes from Lissotriton helveticus, assembly GCF_964261635.1. Lineage (NCBI taxonomy): Eukaryota > Metazoa > Chordata > Amphibia > Caudata > Salamandridae > Lissotriton > Lissotriton helveticus. Next base: position 1,289,595,717 of record NC_136061.1, read on the forward strand.
GTGTTAAAGTTTAGTTAATTAATATATTGCCTGCTCCTTCCCATCAGCAAAAGGTCAGATTGAGTAAGTATTAGATACTGGTGAGGTGAAGCTCCACAGGTAAAAGGGGCTTGAACAGGTTGCTGTCCATGTAAAAATCAGATGTCAAAGGTAGCCAGGGATGGGGTGTGCCAGCAGCAGAAGAGTGGCAGCCTGGGATGGCGTTAGCTTGGGGGCAGTAAGTGCTCAGTCAGATCAGTTAATGTGCAATTTCACCCATGCCCTCATTGCTTACATGTGATGACTCCACCAGTCCCTCCTCCCAGAAAATAGATCTAAAAAATGGTTGATTCAAATAGCTAAACAATGACAACCTTCCAGGACCAGTGCAAACCCCAGTCAGCTGGTGACTCTCCGCACAAAAAGATTAGGAATGGTTGGAAACGTATAGCATGAGCGGACAACAAAGTGGTTAGGAGCCATATTAAGATGGCCGCCCTGGAGCTATTAAAGAGATCAGAAGCTTCAGCCAACCAGGAGTAGAGCACTTCACTTCAGCATCGCACTGGAGCAATACCACTGCAGAAGTAACTCAATCAGAAGATCTTTCAATGCTAAGAGAGTTGTCGATGTGAAGGTTTTAGGATTCCTTGCTTTACCTGAAGAGAGTGGCTGCTCTCAAAGACTCCTGGGGAACTTCGTGGTGATCGGTATCATGACTACGGGACGCAAATGCAAGGGGCGGAGAAACTCTGCATATGGTTTGGAGATTGGAAATATGAACCTATGAGTTAGACAACAACTGAAAAAGGAATCCTTGGCAAAAGAACTCCGGTTGTGATTTTCATAGTCTTCTCACACGAAGTTCACCTCTTCAAAAAAAACTGCAAGGAAGGCTTGGACACGTGAAAAAGTAGGATCCGATTAGGGAGCCTGATAAACAAGCAATTAGTAATAAAGTCAAAGTTATTTTTATTTTTGAGTATTTGCAGCTGAGGACTAGTTAAAGAAAGTTAATAGAGCAAAATGTAGAGCAAAACCATGTCTTAGAAGACAGATTCGATGCTTCATTAGTGAACAAAATATGCATAGGTGCCCAAAGATTTTGCTTAGGAGTTCAGCATTGGCGCTGCTGTATGAGGGATTTGCCAAATACCAAGGGTGCCCCTTCCTGATTTCGCCCAATGTCACTTAGTTCATCTACCATACATTCCCTGTCTCTTTATCTCACTCTTGCATGTTCTTTTTTTAACCAGTTTTCTCTCTCAGTTTTTCGTGCTTCTTTCCGCTTTTCCTGCCTTTCTCTTTCCTGCTCTAGGTCAAAGTATGATGGTCAAAAAAGGGTCTGGTTCCTTAAGAGTGAAGGCCAGTGCCAACCGCCTGCCACCACTGTCACAAATTAAGCACTAAGTCCTATTACGCCACTATCACTAATCGGAAGTAACAGACAAATCTCTCACTTGTGTGTGTGTGTGGAGCTGGTCAAGGAAACCCACCCGTGCTAGGGTAATAAGACCAGTCTGATCCTAGTGAGCGCTTTGATTTCCAAAGAGTGACCATCTCAATTACAGAAAATAAGCCCTCGTGTTACAGTACACTCTCTGCCGACTCCCAAAATAATGTTCATGGTGACTATGTTTCACCTAAGGAATATTTGCACCATTGTTTCAAATGTACGATTTTGTTCCTCTAGTGCCTCATGTACGTATCTGATGTTAAAATGTCCTATAACCCCAGAAACAGCGAAGGGTGGTGCTATCGGGCTAGTCTATGCGATTTCAAACATCCAGGTCACACAATGTATCAGTCGGTGGCAATACGTTTTTTTTCCTTGGTTGAACATGGTGGTGGTACATCACATGAACACATATTGCAGCTTGGTGAGATACATACTTAATGGTACGTGGATGTAGATCTAAGCATAGTTAGTCTAGACAACCTAAAAAAAATTATCGTTATGAGAATGTGACAGTCAATAACATGACTATGCTTTTTTGCAGGGTAATATTCTTGTTGTATCTCGTGACTTACACCCCTGCACAGCAGCTCATTCTGAGGGGTCTACTGAGGCCAGTATCTCCTCGATAGTTGGTCATGTCACACTCTGCCGTGGGGTGATACTCTGTGAGGGCGAGCAAGGCACTGAGTGTTAGTTCTCCTATTTCCCCATGACATATTCTGTGCTTTTCTGGAGCGAGATTTGTAGCCGTTTACGAAACGGAGGGTTTCTGTCCATGGTTCTGAAACATGATGTCCCGCACTACTGCTGACTTCATGCGTCTCTCGAGATCCCGGTTTGGGAATGGGAGTTACAAAACCCATGGCAACAACACAAATCAGGGATGTTTCGCCTGAAAGCTAAAAGCAGTTGGAGTCCATAGGTAGGTGCAAAGAGAAGAAAGTCGGGGATGAAATTAGCGATTCCCCCCTCATGTTACATGTTTAAAGGCACCCTCAGGGACGCACTTGTAGTCTATTAAGATACGGTTGCCTTCAGTGTCAGTAAATCCTGGGAGTGGAATTACAGAGGAACGGAGCAGGAACCTCAAAGTATTACTACACTGTGTTACCCTGGGGGGCGTTTCAGCGCAAAAGTGTGAGGAATGTTAGGGCCGCTTGCAGCTGCGTCCTAATTATCCTTACATATTCCTGTGCATTGAAAAGATGTCCAGTGATCGCGGTGCCTCCGTTTCTGACGGCCATGCCGCAGCCTAAACGTGGTCTGAGCCATATGTGCTGAGAAAGATACACGTGTGTGGCTGCACTCCTTCACGTGTGTTGATATTCTTTTTTGTCTCGGTGTGTCTGTACGCGCACACAGACAGGTGTTTCCGTGACAGGAGGCGCTTTCATTCGGCAGATCTTCATTTACTCTCCACAGGGAGCCCCTCGTTTTCAGCGTTCACCCCTAACGATGCCGCGCGAGACAGGCGAGAAAGAAACTGTTTGAAATCAGACTTCACGCAGCACTGAAAAATGAACAGAGGATCGGGTGCCAAAAATGCCCTCAAAACACACTGCTAAAACCGATAGGTCTCGTTTCGTTTTTTATGATGTTATTGTTGCTGCAGGGTGTATACTATGGTGGGCGTGGATACACGCACCGGTAAACATACTTCAGTATGGCAGGTTTCGTTTACGCAGGTTGCACCTGCTTTCGACGCTAGTGACTAGTTTCCAATTCCCGGCGTAAGTCCTTGGGGTGAATACTAAAAATAGGCAACGTTGAGTGACTTTGTTTATATAAAGTTTATGGAATGTAAATACCACACGGTTTATATCATAGACCTCATTTATGTGACCGTCCTGTTCTACACAGACACGGTCGCTCCAGACGCTGCTCCCCGCTCTACCTGCCACCTGAAGTGCTTCTGCCTCCTCGCCTCGCTCTTTTCACTGCCATTGCCTGCCTCGAGATAGCGCAAGTACCCATCAACGCTTTAACTGGGTTTTGAACATTATTTGACCATAGCGCTCCGTTTGCCTAACTACGCTGTATTTAATATTTTAAAATTGATACTCTGCCTGCCTAACTAATTGCTGCCTGATCTCACCGGTGCCACTGACATCAGGATCGCACTATCGATCTCTGTGCCCCAATCCGGTTTCGTTTCTGGCTGAGGCCATCTTCAGCTTGCAGTTGTTGTTGTTTGTTTTTGGTGCCTTCCCTGCCCAGATCCCCGCCCAGCTCCCGCCTCCCAGCTGACCATCCCTCCCACTGAAACCATTTGCCACGCTCCCCCGCTGCAGCGCTGTGACCGTCCTGTTCTACACAGACACGGTCGCTCCAGACGCTGCTCCCCGCTCTACCTGCCACCTGAAGTGCTTCTGCCTCCTCGCCTCGCTCTTTTCACTGCCATTGCCTGCCTCGAGATAGCGCAAGTACCCATCAACGCTTTAACTGGGTTTTGAACATTATTTGACCATAGCGCTCCGTTTGCCTAACTACGCTGTATTTAATATTTTAAAATTGATACTCTGCCTGCCTAACTAATTGCTGCCTGATCTCACCGGTGCCACTGACATCAGGATCGCACTATCGATCTCTGTGCCCCAATCCGGTTTCGTTTCTGGCTGAGGCCATCTTCAGCTTGCAGTTGTTGTTGTTTGTTTTTGGTGCCTTCCCTGCCCAGATCCCCGCCCAGCTCCCGCCTCCCAGCTGACCATCCCTCCCACTGAAACCATTTGCCACGCTCCCCCGCTGCAGCGCTATGACCGTCCTGTTCTACACAGACACGGTCGCTCCAGACGCTGCTCCCCGCTCTACCTGCCACCTGAAGTGCTTCTGCCTCCTCGCCTCGCTCTTTTCACTGCCATTGCCTGCCTCGAGATAGCGCAAGTACCCATCAACGCTTTAACTGGGTTTTGAACATTATTTGACCATAGCGCTCCGTTTGCCTAACTACGCTGTATTTAATATTTTAAAATTGATACTCTGCCTGCCTAACTAATTGCTGCCTGATCTCACCGGTGCCACTGACATCAGGATCGCACTATCGATCTCTGTGCCCCAATCCGGTTTCGTTTCTGGCTGAGGCCATCTTCAGCTTGCAGTTGTTGTTGTTTGTTTTTGGTGCCTTCCCTGCCCAGATCCCCGCCCAGCTCCCGCCTCCCAGCTGACCATCCCTCGCCCCTCCCCCTCTTCTATCCGCATATGACAGGTATTCCTGCGCGCAGCGGTCACGCGCAGCGGTCGCGCCCCATTCGCGCCGAAGGTGCGCCAAAGGTAAGCCCGTCTACGCCCGTCCGCGCCTGGTCCGCGACCAGCGCCCGTCCCCCTGCCCTATGCCGCCCCCAACCCCCAGAGTAACTTATGATGCCACTACTCTCCTCGCCTTCAACGCAGGACTCACCCCTCTATGCTGCGTAGCTACCCCAGGACGTACCCACGGCCCATTCTCCTGCCTCTCCTGTAAGTTCAACTGCGTCAGGACCCTCACCAAACACACTTCCTCCACACTCAGCTCCGAACCCAACGACTTGAAATGCATCCTACTGAACACCCGCTCGGTCCACAGACACGCAACCGAACTCTGGGACCTAATCGACACTGTGTCACCTGACATTGCCTTCCTCACTGAAACTTGGATGAACGCATCTTCTGCCCCCGACATCGCCATAGCCATACCGGACACTTACAAAATCATTCGAAAAGACCGCACCATTAAAAAAACCGGAGGAGGCATCGCCATCGTCCATAGAAACACCATCAAAATTACAACCAGCTCTGACGACAATCTTGCAACCGCCGAACACCTCCACTTTCAGATCCACACCGACCCCAGGACCACCCTTAGAGGAACCCTCATCTACAGACCCCCAGGCACCCGATCTCAATTCAGCGACGACATCACTGACTTCGTCAGCCCGCACGCCCTCGCCTCCGAGAATTACATCCTTCTAGGAGACCTCAACTACCACATTGACAACATTCTCGACAACAACACCACCACCCTCCTGGACAACCTGTCCAACCTCGGACTCAAACAACTTGTTGACACCCCCACTCACACAGCCGGACACACGCTCGACCCTATCTTCACCTCCAGCAAGCACATCTCCTTCGATCACACTACAGCTCTCCACTGGACGGATCACAGCTGTGTTCACTTCAGCTACAAAACAACCCTGACCCACAACCGGCCACAACTCATTCCCCGAAGAAATTGGAACAAAATCACCACCGACCGACTCCTCGCATCCCTCAGCCAAAACACTCCCACTCTAACAACGGACCCAGACCAAGCGGCCACAAACCTCAGGCAATGGATTACACACAGTGCGGACGAACTAGCACCCCTGAAAAAACACCAGTTGAAATCATTCAGCAAAAAGGCTCCCTGGTTCAATGATGACCTTAAAAAATCCAAGAAGACATGCCGCACCCTGGAGAAGAATTGGAGAAAAGAACCAACCTCAGACAACATGACCTCCCTCAAGACAGCCACCCGCAAACACCACCAACTAATTCGATCCGCCAAGAAATCAGCATTTAAGGACCGTCTCGACAACAATTCTCATAACAGCAAGGAACTCTTCAATATCGTCAAAGAATTCACCAACCCTCCCGCAGCATCCAACGACATCACTAACTCCCAAGACCTCTGCAATGCGCTATCCTCCTTCTTCTACAACAAAATTGCCGACATCCACAACAGCTTCAAGAATACTCCCAATGACCAACTCACCCCACCCCCTTCTGATCCCACCCCTCCAACTAACTACCTCAATTCCTGGAACCCAATCACCATCGAAGATACCATTCACCTCATGAACTCAATCCACTCTGGCTCACCTTCCGACCCCTGCCCCCACTACATCTTCAACAAAGCTGACTCCATCATTGCTCCCCAACTCCGCGATGTCATCAACTGCTCCTTCAACTCAGCCACCTTCCCAGAAATATGGAAACACGCAGAACTCAGCGCCCTTCTGAAAAAACCAACAGCAGACCCCTCAGAACTGAAAAACTACCGACCCATCTCCCTCCTCCCTTTCCCGGCCAAAGTCATCGAGAAAGCCGTCAACAGCCAACTCGCAGCCTTCCTTGAATCCAACAACTCCCTGGATCCCTCACAGAACGGCTTTCGAGCCAAACACAGCACCGAAACCGCCCTCATTGCGGCGACCGACGACATCCGAGCACTCCTGGACAACGGCGAAACAGTGGCCCTCATTCTACTCGACCTCTCCGCCGCCTTCGACACTGTCTGTCACAACACCCTCATACAACGCCTCAACAACATCGGCATACAAGGAAAAGCCCTGGACTGGATCATCTCGTTCCTATCCGGGAGAACACAGAGAGTCCGACTCCCCCCTTTCTACTCAGAGCCCACCGAAGTCATCTGCGGCGTACCTCAAGGCTCCTCACTCAGTCCCACCCTCTTCAACGTCTACATGAGTCCCCTCGCCTCCATCGCACGTCGACACAACCTCAACATCATCTCCTACGCCGACGACACCCAGCTGATACTTTCCCTCACCAAAGACCCCAACACCGCCAAGGACAACCTTCACGAAGGTATGAAAGAAGTAGCCGAATGGATGAAACAGAGCCGCTTAAAACTCAACTCAGACAAAACTGAGGTGCTCATCCTTGGATCCTCACCCTCATCTTGGGACGACTCTTGGTGGCCTTCCGCTCTGGGATCAGCGCCCACACCCACTGACCATGCACGTAACCTTGGCTTCATCCTAGACTCCTCTCTCTCAATGTCCAGACAAGTCAACGCCGTATCGTCCTCCTGCTTCAACGTCCTTCGCATTCTCAAAAAGATCTTCCGCTGGATCCCCCTCGAAACAAGAAAGACTGTCACCCATGCACTGGTCACGAGTCGACTGGACTATGGCAACACTCTCTACGCCGGAATTACAACAAAATTGCAGAAAAAGCTCCAGCGCATCCAAAACGCATCAGCGAGACTCATATTAGACATCCCGCGCCAAGAGCACATCACCGGTCACCTAAAAAACCTCCACTGGCTTCCCGTCAACAAAAGAATTACTTTCCGCCTTCTTACCCACGCACACAAGGCCCTTTATAATCTAGGACCAGAATGCCTCAACTCCCGACTGTCCTTCTACTATCCCACCCGCCAACTAAGATCATCCATTCAAGCCCTCGCCGCAGTCCCACGCATCCGAAAAACCACCATGGGTGGCAGATCCTTCTCCTTCCTGGCTGCCAAGACCTGGAACTCACTCCCCACCCACCTTCGCCTTACTCAGAATCACATCTCCTTCAGAAAAGAACTGAAAACTTGGCTATTCGATAAACAATGAACCCCTCCCTCTAGCGCCTTGAGACCCTCTGGGTGAGTAGTGCGCTCTATAAATGCCTGAACTTGAACTTGAACTATGTAAACTGTTGCAATGCTGCGTGAAAACAGCAATGCAACAGTTTTCACTGCGCCCTCTTTTCAACATGATTGATATGTCATATTAACTGTATGATGCATCATGTCACAAGGAATGACAGATATGTCAGTATTACTGATGTATCTGTCGGCGCAAAGCTGACGGATTGCTGGAGTTGTGTTGGAAGTGTGACGCAACTCCAGCAATGCAGTGGGGGAGGGCTATGAATATAGCACTGCGTCAGTCTTACGCCTGCTGTGAGGTAGGCATAAGATATTGACACAATGGCATCCTAGAAGTGGCGCACTGAAATCTCATAGATTTCAATTTGTCACTTCTACAAGGCTTTTTGTAGGGGAACACCCACCCTGCATACATTATACCTGGCGCAGGTATAATGTGGCTAGGGGTTGGCAAAGTGACACATCTGCCTAGATGAGTCACATTGTAAATAGGGCGCAACATGGTGCATTTTTTACGCCACCGGTGCATCACAAAAAGTGATGCAGCGGCTGCGCAAAAGTGTTGCAAGGCCTCATAAATAAGGCCCCATGTATTTAATGCAGACAATTACCATGCGTAGATAGCATTCTTGTGCAGCCCGACAGTCAGACTGAAAACACAGCACTATTTCTATCTTGTGCTCAGTTTCGGCCAGTACACACAGTCTGTAAACAGTACACTATTGGAATCATGCCTGTCATCAGTCACCGAGACAAACAGCACGATTTGCATCATGTACTAAATGCAACCAAAATAGGGGGTGCAAATATTCTGTCCTGATGCTGCCAAATACCTGTACTGCAAACGCAGCACTACCTATTTTGCTACACCAAGCACTGTTGTAGATTAGCACACATAGTTTGTTTCGTGCAATAAATGTAGGCACGGAAGAAATACTGCACTATGCAGCAAAACGTCCAGAGAACTAGACTATTTAAACTACACCATTGGAGTAATCTATTTAATAAAGTCAGACCCATGGATTGTAACCACTGCACCTTTAGTATCATATACTCCTACAGCAAACAATACAGACTGCAAATGTTGCACTTGCATTATTCCCATGATGTAGGGCGAAACATGCCAGCATGCTGTGAACACTGAACTGTGTGAAGGGTCACTGGAATTATTGAGCAGAGAACGGCCAAATTATGCTGCCTGACTGAGTAAATTGTGCAGCAAGAAAAGGTAAATTATGCAGCATGATGCAGCACAATTTGTGATAGTATTACTGCATTATGTTTTCATTTTTTTCACTTCTTAACACTATTTGGGCATTGGTTGCACCTCATTGGTACCAGTTAAACACCCAAATACAGGAGCGGCCTGTGCAGGTAAGAGCGGTGGGATGGGGGGGACTCTCCAGATGATGATGGGGCAAAATTAAATAAATATTTAATTTTCCCTAGTCTGTCGACTACCCCCACCCGCCCCATCGCCCTAACCTGCCTGGGCCACGCCTGACCAAATATAGCAATGAGCAAAACAAATCTGACAAGTTAACCTTTGCAAACTGCCTTCCAATGCCCTGCAACACATGTTGCTGTGTTTTTAGTAATTTTTGAACTGTTTGAGATAGAAACAAGATTTGTTTTTGTTAAAATCAGCAGATTAGTTGGCAGAATATGGATTATGTACCAAATGCAGACAATCTATAATTATGCGAAAAATGTTGTGGCTGCATAATTGCATAATTCCAATGGCCCTGACAATGTGTATCATGGCTGGTGTAGACCAAACCACACTGTGGGTAATCATTCCAAAGTTTGTGTCATGTTATAAATACCAGCAGACTCAAAACACTGCACTATTTGTATCATGCAGCCAATTAATCACTATTTGTTTAATATATTTACACAACTAGACCCAAGCCTGCACAGGAAAACCAAGTGTGTAAATTCCACACAAAGTATATATTTACATAAAGGACGAATATACAGACTATAGACATTATTACTATTACTATGTTTTAAGTGGAATCAGACATGCAAGAATATGGTAGATTCTGCACTACATACACCCTGTTCTGTGCTATTAATTCAGATAGATGTGTAGGTTGTAAGAATTCACCCTTTGCATTACGCGTTTGACTCAACCAGACAGATATCCGCAGAACCACAGTTTCTTTTAAGATCTCACTTCAGGCAGTGCATGCTCGGTCTGTTGTGAGACAATTTGCTACATACCAGAGGGCTTAGAGCCCACCCATTACTTTACAGTCACCTATTTGCTTGCTTCTTATTCAGCCGCTTCTTTAGTCTTTCATCCCTACTTGTGATCGCCACTCACCTGGAGTATGGGCGCATTACAAGGCCCTCACACTGCTCGTTTTTTCATATGGTACACTTTCTGTTTGTTTAAGCACTCTATAGGAGTGTGTGTGCTTTTCCGGTGTCTCCCTTATGTACTTCTCTCCCTTCTGTGTTCCTTCACCATTCCCCACCATTGCTGTTTCCTTTCCTTAGCTCCTCCTGCCTACCCTACTTTGTCTGTGTACTTGGCCCAGCACCTCCCGTCCACCCTTCGTTGTCCATGCGTTGTTCCCAACCCTATGTTTTCTGAATACTTGCACTAGCCCCTCCTGCCCAACCACTGTTGTGTGTGTTTGTGTGCTCCCAAAGCTCCCCCTGCCCACCCACTTTTTCTCAGTGCACTCCTTCAGATCCTATCCTGCCCACTCCCCGTTGGCCCTGTGCTCCCCCAGCCTCTTCTGCCCACCCTCTGGTGTCTGTGTGCTCCCCACCTTGTTTCACCTGTCCTCTCCTCCACCCTCGTCCTTTCTCCTCCCCTCCTTCCCTCCATGGTGCCTCTCCCCTACCCCACTGGCAATTAGGCCACATTGAGAGGAGGAGGGTGGGTGAGCTGGCTAAAAATGATTTTTAAAAGAGGTATGATGCAGTTAAAGCTAGTGCGCTTTAAAAAAACCCAAATAAAAGCACATTAGTGCTGGCTGCATCATAGTGTCTTTTAAAAAATGTTTTTGCCATGCACAGCATCCATGGAGCTGTAAAGGTAAGCCTGCAAACTATTGTAAAAATCAATAGCACTCAAAGTTGTGATCTGTAGGCTTTGCCACTGCTTGTTTGTAATGTGGTTGTTTTAGGCATGCAAACAGACTAACTGTAAACAAGGCACTATTTGCATCATATACTAATTTAACAACTTTATAAGCCAATAACCTCTTGCCCTATGGGCTTTAGACAAGGCTACTAGAGCAATTCCTCATCTATGATAGTTTCCACATCCTTGTGGGTGTACCAAGCTTCCCACAGAATCCACCATCAGCTGCATAATTTGCAGACTTCAACAAAACTTAGTACTAACAAAGACAGGTTAAAAGGTTAAAAAAAAGAGCACATGGAGTATCACACAGAGGCAGCCCATTTGCAAAGGTGAACTGGTCACCTTTTAGAAGTCAATTTCTAATTAGCTGTTAAACTCATATTAATGAGGAGATACTTATGCCAAGACAATGTTATTGTGTGTTAACATTTCAACATAGTAACTGATATAATCAGATCACTTGCAGCATAATTTACCAACTGCTAACACTAACTCCTCTGAGCCAGTTGGAGAAGGCGTAGCCCCAATCTAAATGTAGATGTAGAACCTTTGTGGATCGTCTCATCAAGGCTTCAACATCTACCTCGCAGGTGAGGCGACCAAAGTTTGAAACCACCGTAGACAGTGTTTTGAAGTGCTGACTCTTTCACCGTAGAGAATATAGAAAGTGTGTGAATTTCATAAGACTTTGCCCGTGGACAACATCAGTGGCAGCTGCTGCATTTTATAAGTAGTAGTACAGAAAGCTGTGAGTTGAATATAAAGTGTGAGCAAGATTGATTCAAACATAGCCTGGTATTACCCCTAGCAAGAAACCTTGAATAACAATAGGTGTAAATGATATATTTTCAGCACATATTTCAAGAAAGCTTGCAACCATTTTAATGCAAATGGACTCACAAACAAAGACATGCCACACACCCTGCACTCATGTAGACACCTTACTCACCCTACACTCAGACACATAAGCCAGTTCACCCTGCAGTTACAGACTCATATTGTTCTACTCATCCTAAACTCATCCATGCATACTGGTCCCCCAGCACCCACACACTTGTGCACCCTTCACCTTGCACTCATACAGAATCCCCATTACCAGAGCGAATCTCATTACTCATGCAGGCACATTGCTCATCCTGCACTCATAGGCATACAACTCACCCTGACTCATATGAGCATACGGCTCACCCTGTACTCATGCAGGCACATCGCTAACCTTGCATTCAAACAGGCACACCAGTCACCAAGTGCACTCTCATAACTCACCCTAAACTCATACAGGCACACCCTTCATCCTGCACTCATATAGGCATACCTCTCACCCTGCACTCATACAGGCACACCCCTCATCCTGCGCTCATATAGGCATACCTCTCACCCTGCACTCATACAGGCACACCCCTCATCCTGCGCTCATATAGGCATACCTCTCACCCTGCTCTCATACAGGCACACCCCTCATCCTGCGCTCATATAGGCATACCTCTCACCCTGCACTCATACAGGCACACCCCTCATCCTGCGCTCATATAGGCATACCTCTCACCCTGCTCTCATACAGGCACACCCCTCATCCTGTGCTCATATAGGCATACCTCTCACCCTGCTCTCATACAGGCACACCCCTCACACTGCACTCATATAGGCATGCACAGGGCTTTAAGTGGGCCGGGTCTCACCGGTGTTGAGCCCCAGCAGTTTTTTTTAAAGGGGGCCTCGAAATGGGTCTCTATCGTGCTCTGTTTTGTGCCCTGGCACAGGCAGTCCATTTTCTTCCGGACTGCAGTGACAGCAGGCACATCGATGTGCGCGTGCTCACACTGCTCAGTTATAAGTAGTGGGGAAGTTACGGCATGACGCCATGCCACATGAGCGAAGTAGGGGAAGGGAAATCTTTTAAAGAGAGTCATTTTCTCTCTGGCTTTCCCTTCTATTTTTGAAACGCAGGAGCAGCAACATTGTTTTAATGTTACCAGGGCTTTAAGTGAAGCTTTTTCAATATTATATACAAGTCATACTTGCTGCTTATTTATCTTATGCAACTAACAACCATTGTCACTTCCAATAGTACTGACTTGTTGTAGGTAAATGCTACTTGTATCATATATCTGGATGCAATGAGAGAAACAGCAAGATACAAGTCGGGCAGCACACTACACTAAGCACAGATTGTTAACCTATGTATTTTTAAGCCACGCCTTTAATGACATTGGACATGCCCATATGGAAGACCCCCCGTTTTTCAATCCCACTTGAAGCCCTGGGCATACCACTTACCCTGCACTCATGCAGGTACACCACTCACCCTGCACTCACACAAGCACACTACTTACCCTGCTCTCATACATACAGAAAATGGAAAGACTTAAAGCACACACAGGAATCCATAGAGTTATAGATAAACATAATGACATGTTAAGAAAACTTATAGAGGAACACCGTCTTTCTGAAGACCAGAACTTTTAAGATAGATTAAATCAATTAATGCAGTGAGAGGCTAACCAGTAGCTGTGATTATTCTGCCCGATCTCTCTTCATTGTAGTGGGCAATATAAACAGGAAGCAGGTCTGAACACTTATAGGGGCCCTTTCTTTAAAGCATCTCTACAGAGTAATTATGGATTTGAAATTTGCACATTCAATGCAAGAATGGGCATTTTGGTTCACTGCAAAATGGTGACTTGTGTAACTTCCCTCATTGAAATGTAAGTAGAATGTCTGAGATGAAATTGCATATTCCTTATTGTAATGCAAACTTCTCTGTTAATGTGCAGGGAGGCCAGGAGCATTGTTAGACTGACTTCGGATGGCATCTCCATATCAAATTTACAAAGTTCAATAATCCGATTACAGCAATAATGCTGTGATGTCTTTGATGCTTTTTTCCCCACCTGATGCAGATGTCTCACTCTCCAACAACACAGTCAGCAGGTCAAAGGAGATGTTCGGGCTGGGGCTGCAGCCTGCCTTCAATCCACAAAGGCACACAGCAGCTCCAAAAGGGAGGACATTTGGCAGCACTGATGCATCTGCACAGCGGGGACAGGAGCAAGACCACCATGTTGAGTTCCGTACAAAATAATCTGCAGCCGTTACTTTTCCTTTAACATGTGCCGAAGTGGTAGTTTAAAACTAATAACACAAGATGAAATGGCAGGCCTGACACATGTTTAAAAAGGCCAATCAGTGCTGCATCTTGTGTTATTAGTTTTAAACTACCACTTCGTCCTGGAAAAATAAACCTACTATCATGCCTAAACCACCTTTTTTAATGCATACAAGGCACCACTAGTGCCAAACAGTAACTGGAGGAGGAGCTGTCCCCCACCACACTTGCACATCACAAACGCTCTGCCTCTAATCACTCACAAAGGCGTTAACACTAGTATTTTGTCAGGGCTGGGAGGCAGGACATTTCAAACACAACTGGGATGAAAACATCCAAAACCTTTTCCTACTTCAAACATGGCAGGCTCCAATTTCAATAATTAAGTTACCTGTACATAATCCGTTTTTCAAACACCTACAAAAGTATTTGCCTAAAAAAGATCTGTGCTTTATCTGATAACAGTTTTGACGCATCATAAATTAGCACAAAGTGTTAATGTGCTTGCTGCAAAAGACATGTAACATGCTGATCGCAATTTGTATTTTATGTAGATAGTTCAGTGGGTACTGGTTTTGTCACAGAGATCCTTTTTTTTTTACTTGCAGTACATAGCTTACAACCCTTCCACTATAGCACAGAGAGCTATGAATTAGCATCAAGGTGCAACATGCAACTGCAAGGCACCATTATTAAACAACATTATTGTTTTCTCCATTTTCTTTATTCTAAAGTTGTTAAAACAGGTTCTTTGGGTGCAGTAAAGTCTTCGTAGTAGTGAATACGTTATTATACACTACTGTTAGCATTAAAAGTGGAGTGGAGAAGTGTGGCTCACTGGTTAGAGGAGGCAGACCTGGAAGCAGAGGTCAGCCCGGGACCAGGGTTCACTTCCTGGCTCGGCGGGGTCCTGAGTCCTAAAAAATGTCCATGGACTCGACAATTCTCGCTCCGGTGCCTACTCGATTCACGGGTTCACACTCTGCGACTCTGGGCAATAGCTTGCTTAATCTCCACAACGGCCCCTCGTGGCGCGATGCCTGGCTTTCACCTTGCGGATACCCTGCCGGGGTTATCTCACAGGGGAATACCAGGACGGGTTCCCTAAGCAAGCGCTTAGAAACCGCTTGGTGATTTGCGCTATATAAATTCCTGTACATTTACATTTAAAAGAAAGCATTAGCAAAGCTAACAGATCTCAGTTACGTGAGCTACTGGATTTGTCAATCTTTTAGTGATATTGCACAGCAATGCTGCACTGTGTTACAGTGCTGAAATTGAAAAAAGAGCACTATGACGAAGCCAATAGTGCCCTCGTCATAGGACAATTTTTGTATAATAGCAGCTGGATGGGGCAAGCTGTGACTACGGAGTTGTAGGAAAGCAACAGCAACAGGAGGGATTCAAGAAGGGACTGATTAATATATATATATATATATATATATATATATATATATATATATATATATATATATATATATATATATATATATATATATATATATTTTTTTTTTTAAATAATGCAGCCAGCACTGGCCACGTCCTAGCATTTTTATTTTTGTTATGCCGGGTCAGTGAAGGGGTAACATGGACAATGGAAGGAGGGGAGGAAGACCAGCATGGGGGGCAAGCAACAATCCGGAGGAAGAGAAGGGCAAGCACTGCACAGACAGCAACTGAAGGCAAGCAGCAACATTGCATGGAAGGGGGCAAGCAACAGCATAGACAGCTGAAGGTGGCAAGCAACAACTCAGACAGCAAGTGGGAGCAAGCAACAACAGAAGGGATCAAAAGCACACGGGAAAGGAAGGGTGGAGAGTAGCACAGGAGGGAGACAGCCTTGATAGACATGCACTACAATGAAGTGCTCCAAGAAAAAAAAGTAGCTCCAAAAGCACAAGCAGCACAAGCAACTCCTCCCTCGCTCCGCCCCCTCCACTCTACACTTATGACAGAGTGGCAAACGCGCAGCGTTCACGCCGGCACGCCAAAGGTAAGCCCATCTGCGCCTGTCCGCGCCTGGACCGCGCCCAGCGCTAGACCCCCTGGCTCCCGCAGAGGCCATCCCTCCCGCAAAACATACGACGCCGCAACCCTCACTGCACTCAACACCGGCCGACTCCCCGATTGCCACCGAGCCGCCCCAGGACGCACCCATGGACCCTTCACCTGCCAAGCCTGCAAGTTCTACTGCATCAGGACCCACACTACAACCGCAAATGCCAAACAGAGCTCCAAAAACAACCACCTGAAGTGCATCCTGCTCAACACCCGTTCAGTCCAGAGACACGCCATTGAACTATGGAACCTACTCGACACCATAACTCCGGACGTCGCCTTTCTCACGGAAACCTGGATGAACGCCTCATCAGCGCCCGACATCGCCATAGCCATCCCGGACGGATACAAGATCATCCGAAGGGACCGCATCAACCAAACACGAGGAGGCATCGCAATCGTCCACAAGAACACCATCCGCATCTCGACCAGTTCCGACGACACCCTCACAGCCACCGAACACCTTCACTTCCAGATACACACAGACCCCAAGACCACACTGAGAGGCACCCTCATTTACAGACCCCCAGGACCCCGCACACAATTCAGCGAAGACATCACTGACTTTGTCAGCCCACATGCCCTCCCCTCCGTTGACTACATTCTCCTAGGGGACCTCAACTTCCACCTGGAGAATTACAACGACAACAACACCACCACCCTGCTAGACAACCTCGCCAATCTCGGACTCAAACAACTGGTGAACACCCCCACCCACTACGCCGGACACACGCTCGACCCAATCTTCTCCTCCACAAGGCACATCTCCTTCAGCCACTCCACCAGACTCCACTGGACAGACCACAGCTGCGTCCACTTCAGCTTCAGAAAGAACACAACTCACCACTTCCCGCAACAGGTCCCCCGCAGAAGCTGGAACAAAATTACCGCCAACCAGCTCACCACTTCACTGAATCAAAACGCTCCCGCCAGATCAACGGACCCAAATGAAGCAGCCATCAATCTCGCACAGTGGATCACCCACTGTGCTGACGACCTAGCACCACTGAAAAACAATCCCAACAAGCCAGGAAGCAAAAAAGCCTCCTGGTTCAACGACGACCTCAAGAACTCCAAAAAGAACTGCCGCACCCTCGAGAAAGCCTGGCGAAGACACCCAACCACAGACAACATGACCGCCCTCAAGAACGCCACCCGCAAACACCACCAGCTGATCCGCACCACCAAGAAGTCAGCATTTAAGGATCGACTAGACAACAACGCCCACAACAGCAAGGAACTCTTCAGCATCGTCAAAGAGCTCACCAATCCCAGCGCCGGCAACAACGACATCACTCCCTCTCAAGACCTCTGCGACTCTCTCGCCTCGTTCTTTCACAGCAAGATCGCAGACATACACAACAGCTTCGGCGACAAGACCACTGCCCCTACCACTGAACCGAAACCTCCCACCGCCACCCTCCGTGCCTGGACCCCGATCAGCACCGAAGACACCATCCGCATGATGAACTCCATCCACTCCGGATCACCTACCGACCCATGCCCCCATCACATCTTCAACAAGGCCGACTCCGCCATCGCACCCCAACTCCGGGACATCATCCACTGCTCCTTCAACACCGCTACCTTCCCGGAGAGCTGGAAGCATGCCGAACTCAGCGCCCTTCTGAAGAAACCTTCAGCAGACCCCACCGAACTTAAGAACTACCGCCCCATCTCGCTCCTCCCATTCCCCGCCAAAGTCATAGAGAAGACCGTCAACAAGCAGCTCACCGCCTTCCTTGAGTCTAACGGTTCCCTCGACCCTTCACAGTCCGGCTTCCGAGCCAACCACAGCACCGAGACCGCCCTCATCGCAGCCACAGACGACATCCGAACCCTACTCGACAACGGGAAAACAGCGGCCCTCATCCTCCTGGACCTCTCCGCAGCGTTCGACACGGTTTGCCACTGCACCCTAGTACAACGCCTCAGAAACGCCGGGATACAAGATAAGGCATTGGATTGGATCATCTCGTTCCTCGCCGGAAGAACCCAGAGAGTCCGCCTCCCCCCTTTCAGATCAGAGGCCACCGAAGTCATCTGCGGCATACCACAAGGATCATCACTCAGCCCCACCCTCTTCAACGTCTACATGAGCCCCCTCGCATCCATCGCACACCAACACAACCTAAACATCATCTCCTACGCGGATGACACTCAGCTAATCCTCTCCCTCACCAAAGACCCAACCCCCGATAGAACCAACCTACACGAAGGGATGAAAGAAGTAGCCGAGTGGATGAAGAACAGCCGCCTAAAACTGAACTCAGACAAGACAGAAGTCCTCATCCTAGGATCATCCCCCTCTGCCTGGGACGACTCCTGGTGGCCCCCGGCCCTTGGCAGCGCACCCAAACCAACGGACCATGCTCGCAACTGGGCTTCATCCTAGACTCCTCCCTCTCGATGACCAGAGAAGTCAACGCCGTCTCATCATCATGTTTTAACATCCTACGCATGCTCCGAAAGATCTTCAGATGGATCCCCATCGAAACAAGGAAGACGGTCACCCAAGCACTTGTCACCAGCCGACTTGACTACGGTAACACCCTCTACACCGGAACCACAGCTAAACTGCAGAAAAGACTTCAACGCTTCCAGAACGCCTCCGCTCGACTCATCCTGGACATACCTCGACAAAGCCACATATCCGAACACCTAAGAGACCTTCACTGGCTCTCCGTCAGCAAGAGAATCACGTTCCGTCTCCTCACCCACGCACAAAAGGCCCTCCACGACCTAGGACCCAAATACCTCAACAATCGCCTAATCTTTTACACTCCCACCCGCCAACTGGGATCATCCAATCAAGCCCTCGCCACGATTCCACGCGTCCGAAGAGCCACCATGGGAAGAAGATCCTTCTCCTACCTGGCGGCAAAGACCTGGAACTACCTCCCCACCCACCTTCGTCTTACCCAGGACCACCTCTCCTTTAGAAAACAACTCAAAACCTGGCTGTTCGATCAATAGCGAACCCCTCCCCCTTAAGCGCCTTGAGACCCGCTGGGTGAGTAGCGCGCTATACACATTTCTGATTGGATTGGATTGGATTGGATGAACATGAACGTCAGGAGAGGGGGACACACACACACAGAGTAAGGGAAGCTCGCACGCGCTAACCAAAGTGAAGCAAGCAAATCAGAATGATGATGACGCCAACAAAAGGTAAGTAATGGGCAGGCTCTAAGCCCACTGTAAGGTAACAAAATGCCTTGAATGTGACAGTGCACACACTGTTTCAGGTGAGACCTAAAGAAGGGGGCAGAAGCAAGGCAGAGCTGACACTGAAAATATGCAAATTCCATGAGCATCACAAAATAGTTCTCAAAGGCCTTGTTATGGATTATGTTTTGTGTATAACATGGTTGGCTTTTGTGAATGGCTGTTGGACCTTAAAATGTTCTTTTGACAAAAACCCCTTGTTAACATAAAAAATAATTAGAATGAGGGCCTAGCTTCCCTGTGTAGTCATATCTAAGTCATATCCTGTTGTTTCTGCCTATGTGGTCTTTAAATTAACAAGGAACGGTGAACTTCTGCCAAAACCCTTTGTTGGATAGACCACTAATTTCCTTCTAAATGTTTCTTTTAAAAATAGTAATATGCAATATATGCTTTAAAATGCACCATTTGTGACAATCTTTTTTGGAACTACAAGGCAAAAATCACCAACACCACCATTTAAACGGAGGAAAAATAGTGCATGACCCCACATTTTGAGACTGTCTTTCAAAGGTACTACTTTCTTAAATGCTTATGTATACACTGTAAGTTATAAGTGAGTACATTGTGTACACTTTTTTTGACTGCTCGTCGGACTAGTTTGCAGGCTTCTCCACACAAGTTATCTCCACAAGTTTCACAAAGAGAGATTGTTACCAGTGCATGATGGATTTATGACGTTATAACGCATACTTTTACTCCGCAGACCATTACAACGCGACTTTTACTCCGCATACCGTTACAACGCATAGCGCCTTGGGGCGCTGGATAGTGGTAAGTATAATTTACTATTCTAACTCCAGTCCCCGTGGACCCTAGGGAAGGTGTTGGATAGTAAATTATACTTATTCCCTATCCTAGAGCGCCCCCCCAGCGCAATGCGTTGTAATGGTATGCGGAGTAATGGTCGCGTTGTAATGGGTCTGCGGAGTAAAAGATCCGTTGTAACGGGTGTATACCGTGCATGATTTATGTATGAATGAGTATATATGGCACACGCATGTGGAGCAGCGTAATTTAGGATCCAACCTATATACTTCAGGTATATGCATTCATGCATATTATATACTACAATATATTCAACATGGGAATTTACCTCATCACCGTGTGTGACACGTTTAAATGAGTTAATAGTACATAACCGTTGTCGTCATTAAGAATGTATACGCAAATGCATGAAGATGATCTATGAACTAATGTAATCAACATTGTTAGTGTTTATGTATAACATTTGTTTTTAATTCACAGATTTTTTTTCTCCTACAGGTGCTCTATCGTACTTTTGTTAGTTAGAAAAAAGTTCATTGTTTGTATTAGAGGACTGATAGTGAGGCATGTGGGGAGGAAGTTTGGCAATGAACTGAGAAATAATTGTGAAAATAATCCTTTTATTTACAGTGAACCAGGAGGATGAGATTCCAAGGCTACCAGCTGTATACCGAATTCTGAGGAGATGGGAACTTGAGGGTTATGTTGACTTGCTGCATGCACAGGAATTTGATTGATTCATGGTGGTGGGATAGAGATATGGAAGTTCTTGAAGCTACTAGCTATATTTAGTTGGTGTTTCCACAGTTAGACAGATAGATTTTCCAGCTACTCTGAGGGAGTTGAATTGCTTCCTGAACTTTTGTGAAAAACAACATGCTGAACACCTCCTATTTCCTTGAACTTCTATACAAGTTTGACTATATGCTGACACCTTCTATGCTCCCTGCTGCCGACTAGAAATTCCCTTTAGAAAGCTTGCCTTAACTTATGTTTAGGGAAGTTTCTTTATGGAACACCTTATTGCAACAATTGGGGTTGTTCACATTGTGGTGCTTACTATCTTGTATCTCAACTTACTAGCACATTACTAGCACATTTTAGCCTACTAAACTATATTGCTGTACCTTAAGAATGTATTTCTACTTTGCATATATAAGGGATGGATAAATGTTCTAAAATAAAACCCATATAATCGAATTCATTGATTTTTTTAGTCTTCATTGTGGAGTCAAATTGGCTTGACATACTGAAAATGGTTTTCTAATTTTAACTCCCTTACAATGCTTCAGGTAAACTAACAAAGGTCAATAGGACCAATGGGGAATTATATTTGATGATTTTACTAAGAGATTGAGGTGCAGATATCCATGTGCCATCACATATCTCATGCACATGCTCCAACACAAAGGATGCCCTGCATTCCATAAGGATCAGAGATAAGTATTATTTCAAAAGGAACAGTGGTCACATTGGGAACAAGAATTTGACCTTTAGTAACAAGCAATATATTCAGTTCAAAACAGTGAAAAAGCATTGAGACTATATTGTATTAGTTTAATGCATATTTGATGGCTGTATGTTTTGGATACAATTGTGATACAAGTATTTCATCTTCAAATCATGTGTATCACTTCCATGACCTTCCATCACCTTTTCGCTTCACCGATTTTCACATCACACTAAGGCCCTGATTATGATGTCGGTCGGAGGCAACTCCAACCAACATTATCACAGATTCTGGGCCACGATGACCTCCAGTCAGTGTTCCAGATTGCAGTATTATAATGTGACTTCACATGGTGCGGTTGCATACTCCCATTTTTCTACGACAGCTTGTGCTGCTGCCGTAAACCGGCCATATCACTAGCTCCCATAGAGAAGTGGAAGATTCTGTTTATCCCTACAATGCATGGCAGGCACCTCAAGGTGCCTGCTTCATGGTGCAGGGATTGAAAGAGTGGCACCATAGGTGCCCCCTCAGCCCCCAACCGGATGCCATGGAGGAATGGGGTCCCTACTAGTGGCCCCCAAAGTCGCTTTCTGACAGGCGGTCAATGTTGGAAAGCCTGACATGGAAAGCTTGTCGGAAACTGACATCGCAATCCCGACTGCAGAAACGCCGTCCTCAGGAATTACAGTGGGGCCTCCTTCTGCACTGCTTCTCTGATAATGTATTTTAACATGATATGCCAGCTTAGTTGATGGAAAATCTGAAGCTCACACCCCCTTAAAATTAACAATCAAGCTACGCCCGAGTAGCCACACTCCACTGGAACCTTTGACCGTGCTAGTGCCACTCTCCTGCTGACATTGTGAAGCAGGTGGCACTGATGCACTGGTGTCTTCATTTAATTAAGCTCAGTGGGAGCAGTTTGTATGGTGGGTGGTGTAACGTGTGGTACAGACAGCCGCTCTGCTTTGTCATAGCAGGGATGAGTCAGAGAGAGGAGGGAAGGGATACAGGTTGAATAGAGTATTTTTTTACAACAACACTGAAATTAACCTATACATTTATATTTAGACATGATGCTTGGAAAAGCTTTAGTGACTGGAGTAAACTCCTCTATATGAATACCCATGTGTGTATAGAAGCAGCAATATTTATATAGACTGATGTGCACATTTGTCTTGTGGTGAAGTATTTAATTTGTTGTTTCAAAGAACTGTAATTAAATTATGTATTTAACAGCAGGCATACATCCACCCCGTACTGTATTTACATATGTCCATAGAAGCACCAATTCTGACATGGTCTGATAAACACATGTATCTTGTGGTATGGTATACATTTTGTCTCCTTAAATAAATGTATTTGCTTATAGCAGGAAACATGGTTCAATTTGCAGTGCCACATGTAAAAGAAGAATCTCATCTCCATACCATGTGAAGCATAGTATGTTATGCCTGATTAGAACATTGGTATGTTGGGGGCTCCATTAAAAACAATGCTCTGGGTTTGTAATGGCTGGTAGAAGCCCGGAGCTCCAAAATTCCAATGTTGTCCTTCACAGCTGTTCCTGTGAACAAAGGCCTCACGGCGCCCAAGGGGACTTAATTTCCCTCTGGCTTCGTGAGGTCTTTGTTTTATTTGTTAGAACATCCTGCCCTCTAGTGGTGGAATGTTCTAATAGCCCTCCATAGCTGGGCTATACAGGCATTAAAATCCCACTCCCTTGTTAAAGGCTCTCGCCTTTGACTCTGGCCTTTAACGCTGGAGCAGGCCTTTAATGGCCGGTATAGCCCGCTACGGCAGGCTATAAGGCTGTATTAGAACATTGGCATTTTGAAAGCTCCAATAAAGACAATGGTGTAGCTATGGGCTTATAATGACTGGTATACGCCCGGAGCTCCAACATTCCAGTGTTTGTCTTCTTGTTTCTCCCTTTTTAATTTAGAACATTCTGCCCTTAGTGGTCTTTGCCACATATTTTTTGTGTGTGTGATACAAAGCAGCTAGAAGGTGGATCTTCTGGCCACTGGTTGCCAATGTAGGGCTTTCAAGGCAGAGGACAGGGTGCTCGTGGCTTTACCTGTAGGAGTAATCTCGTAACAGTACTCCGTAATCCTCTCACAGTTGACAAAGGTGAGCCATGATACAGACCATTAGTGTAGTCCAGTTTTGCTAAGACAAGAGTGATGCAGTTTGAACCTTGTGGGGGAATCCTAGTTGCAGGAAGATGTGTTGCAGTGTTTCATTGTGAGAAAGCTTGAATTAACTACCATAGCTACTTATGCATTGATTGACAGCTTGATGTACAGTATAATTCTGAGATTTCTTAACTCCTTAGATCTTTTTTGGTGGTGGTCCTAGATTGTCAGGGCCAGAAAGGGTCATAGGTTTTTCAGTCATCCTAGGTGAGTATTTCAGTTTTTGAGGCATTCAATTTGAGGGGGGTCCATGTGATCTATTAGTCAGCGGCTTAGAGGCAACTGAAGATTTTTGATGTTCCACTGTCCATTGGGCTTTCTAATTTCAGAAATATCTGTGTGTGTCATCTGCTATAGCAGGTAAAGTATAAAATATTGATCTAAATCTTTGATCAGGTGTGGCAATGATTTCATGTAGATGTTGGAAATTATGGGTGCAATGACTGAGCTTTGAGGACATCATGGAGGAATATGTATATTATTGCGTCTATCATGCAGGTATTGTGTGATCAAGTCAGAGCCTGCCCTCTATTCCAGCTTCCTCAATTCTTTGGATTAGTGTATCAGGGTCCACTATGTCAAAGGCTGCTGAAAGGTCCAAGAGAAAAAGGGCAGCAACTACGATCTGGTCTACTGTGTTTTTAAGGCCATTCCACACAGAGATGAAGGCCGATTCAGTGTCTCTTTCTAGATGGAATCCAGTTTGGAAGTCGGGAAGCATGGAATTGTCTTCAATGGGTTTGACGACTGGGTGAAAACTGCTCTTTCTACAAGTTTGCCCACTAATAGTGCATTTGCTTTGGTTTGGTAGTTGTTGGGGTCTTGATTGTCCATGGTTAGGTTTTTTGTTTTAAAGAAAAGGAACATTTATGCTTTTTTAAAGTCTTCCTGGGAAATTCCAGTAATTAAGAAGTTGTTGATTAGTGATTTTACTGGGATGGCCACTAAACTTGATAATAGAATGTTTTTGAAGACTTGACACTGGCAGGGGTCAGAGGGGTTGCGGGCTTGCTTGTTCGCATTGAAAAGGTCCAGAAATTGACTGTTGAGGGTGTGTAGAGGCTGTGCTTGCCTCAGACTTCCAACTGTATGTAGGACAGTTCACACCAAAGGTGGAGACCTGATAGGCATGCATTACTCTGACTATTATTTAGAAGTCTCTCTAAGGTGTTCTTGAGAGACTTACACAGGAAGTGAGGGCAGTAAGGCAGCTGTAGGTTTTCGTGATCAGGGATTCTAGTTCCAAAGTTGGCTTTGCATGCTACTTGCCTCCACAGGTTGAAGTTGGTTACAGATGTTTCTCTTTCCATTATCAGCAGGAGTTAACAAGGTGGTCAACCACACAATGAGAGATAGGAAATGCTGCATGGTAGGATCTTTCACATCGATCATATGAATGGCATTCATAAGGGGCGTGGAATGGTAGCTGATATGTGGATGGGGTTGGATGGTGGGACTACTTTTGTGATGTGATCGTTCCTTCATGCTAGGCCTTGCAGTGCCATTCCTCTCCCTCTCTGTGGATCTCAGTATGTAGAACATCCAGCTGCCTCTATCACTACTCACTTGACAATGTAATGCGAACCCTAAATCGTGCTTCATTCATAATGCCTGCTGTTCTGGCCTGCTGAGATGATTCTAAAACTGCAAAGTTGCAAGCTCTTTGCCTGCCATGCCTACCCTACTTCTCCTCTACAGGATGGACTACACACCCTGTAGGAGAATAAGATTAACATCTCACGTACAGCTGCTTCGGCTTACAGAATTTCTATTCTTGGATGCACAACCCAGGTCTCACAGCACACACGTTCAATCAGTGTATCGAGTCCTGACAACACACGTCAAATACAACACTGATATCTCATATTTCATATGGCTTCAAATGGACATCAGACAGCACTTTATACTCAAAAAGAACACCACACAACATCGTTCAAAAGTAACCTACAACAGACAAACTCAAAGTGCACATTAAACTAAACGATCCCACCATAATGTGCCCATAAATGTACTAAATATGTGAAAAATCACTGGTGTCAGGCATGACCCAACATGCACCCTAAAAATATGCTGATTACGTTAACATAAACCTAACATGTGTCCACACATATAACCCTACTATAAAGGCCAGCCTGATTTGTGCTGCTTTTAAATAAAACACTATGCTCTAGTATAACGATGGATAATAGACCAATCGAGATAAAAATTAGAAGGTCCTTCAACAAACTCACCCATGCACATATACCACCACACATATCTTCTCAGATCAAACTTTCAATAACTCACAGAAACCATTTCAAAACTGAACTCAAAGCAAACTCTTTACTAATCACAAGCAACCAAACACCAAAAAAACGAAGTAATAGTTTCTTTAATTAAATTCATGGCCTTCCCAGGTCCATATAAAATGGTGCACAGACAGAAAAGGGGGCTAAAGCGACATAAAAACGGTGGCTGGTGAAATGGAAATCTGAATAATATAACTTTGGTTCTGTACACTATTTCTTGAAATAAGTCAGATGTGCATCTGGAAATGTGCTGTAGATCGGTGAAATTGATTTTTATTTTTTATTTTTTAATTTTAAGTTATTTGCATTACTCCCTCTTTGTCTAGCTGAAGCCAAATTCACAAACTGCTAGCAATTATAAATATGAACATGAACGTTGAAGAAAAGGCAGGGACCAATGCGTTTGACTTTAGGGGAGTTGCTGGGGGCGAAGCGATCGCATTGGGTTTTGTTCAGCAATCTTGCAGTGTGGTTTCCCATCATCAATGGTAAACGAATTCCTTTTTTATGAGATCGAGAAATAAAAAGATGGATGACATCCAAGATGGAACGCGTTACAAAAACAGAATGCATCCTGTACTGCCGTATAAAAGCATATTTCAAAGATTTACTTTTTTCTTGAAATTGACGGCGTTGCGCTCTCCTCTCTGATTCTGTCAAGCAATATATCTTTGACATGTTGAAAGTCTTTATTACATGATGCGCCCTGTCAATCAAAAAAGCTCAACAATCACAGAAGTAGTTTTTGTATTTTTGGGGCTCATTAGAGGATAAATAGCAATCATGCATTTAGATTAATACAGTTTGAGACTAGCAAATAGAAAACAATCGCATGGACTAGGGACATCAACGAGGGGTACTTAGGCGTAACAATTAATACCTCTAATGAGCTATGTAGAACCCCTGGCACTTTTTAAAGTATTTTTTATACAAAATCTGATGATGTTTCCTTAATTTTTATGTAATGTGTACTAATTTGTGTAATATGTAAATCCTTTCGTGGGATTTTTTAACGAAATATTAAAAACTGTGACCTTTTTAAGAATTATTGTTATGTTATTTTCTTCACAATTTATAATTTGTGCCATATATAGATATTAGCTACTAATGTTCAAATAGAAGATTGCCTAGGAAAGATATTTTACAAACGAACCCCTGGCACTGTCCTTACTTCCCTTGCTTACAAACTAAAAATGCACACTACCTAACAATTAATCCACATAAGATTTAGATTCTTCCAAAACTCAGAGAGATGTTTATCACCGAGAGAGGTGCGGACCCTGCTGTTTTTTAATGGAGCCAACCTTTCCAGTCAGGATTTACAGATGCTTCTCATCAATACAGCCATCTCCATAGCTGCAGGCGGGGGCTTGTAAACATCTCTCAGTCAGTATATCAGAGGTGCGCGAGCACTCCTTGGGGAAGTATAGAACACAGCACCCCCTAAAGTAATAACCGACCTCTGCAAGAGAGACCTGAGGTTTATTGATGCCCACCTCAATAAAGAGGGGAGGAAGGGAGCCTCAGATAGGGGCCCAGCATGTTTGGCAGCATGGCTCAGAAACAGGTAAAAGTGTTAGCTGCATCTGACAGGACACATATATATATATATTTACTGCAAAATGTTGTACATCACATTTTTTTGTGATTTTCATCTGTATATTTTAATATCTATTTATTCTCTGACTTTATTTACATTTCTCCACATTTATATTTTGAGAAGTGACATAATTCCACTTTTATTTAATAGATACATGTACACATTTTGGTATTGCCTCAGAGAGTTAGTGCAAGTAGTAATATGCAATAAAACAAAGAGCTGAAAAACAGCAGTATTGTGGCACCAGCATATCTGCAGAGATTTAACCTTCATTATGAAATCCTACCCCTTGTTTTTACTAGGTGAATGGTCACAACTCACAGTTATTGGTCTGTGGGGCATGACTGACAACAAGAAGAGAAAATCAAATGATCACAATTTTCTATTTTTCATTTTACTTTTTATATTAAATACAGACACGCAAATCAATTGTTTTCCACTCATATTTATGTGTACAAATCTGGAAAACATAAAACCTGCAGCCTTACATATAATAAAGTCTTCGCAGACAGAATGGAAAATCAGCATATGTCGATAGCTTTCATAGAACCCAGAAAGCAAGTGATTCTGAAATGTTCCCAACTAGAGAGACATAATTACCCTTCAAGTAACAAAACAAGCATTAGAACTGATAATAGGTCTGGTTTATGTATGTAAATCCCTTTTGTGTCACTAATGTGTGTAGTAAGTCTATAAGTCATCATACATGCACTTTGTCACTCATCTTTGCACTTGTGGATCCATTCATCAATCCACTTCCATTCACCCTCATATACAACTACAATAAAACCCACACAAACACAACAACATATGCAAGATAAACTAAAAGAATATAGATAGGAAGTAACAATATATGCTGTATTCTAAACATGATTTGAATATGTTTGCATTAACACAACTAAACGTAGCAGGGAGTCTCCCTCTAGCAAAGGTATCTCTAAATAGTCTACCCTTGATTTAAATTCACTCATGGTCAAAACATTAAGGAC
Organism: Lissotriton helveticus; assembly: GCF_964261635.1. NCBI lineage: Eukaryota > Metazoa > Chordata > Amphibia > Caudata > Salamandridae > Lissotriton > Lissotriton helveticus. The sequence goes on from NC_136061.1 coordinate 1,289,624,310, forward strand.
AAACATGTTGGCCATCTTGGAAAAGTAAAAAAAAAAGGATACAATGCATGCAACAGTATTTCTTAATGATCACATGGATTGGAGGAATAGGCTACATGGAATGTGGCACACTGCAGATAAAATGAGCAGCAAGCAAGCAACTGTTAGTACTGTCTGAAGAACTACATTTTCCTCTTCAGAAACATTAAAATAAAAAGAGGACAATCAAGAAATGAAAGAGGAACTATAAAAGGAGAACATTAAAAACTAAAGGATTGGCCAGCCACCCCTGATACTGAAGCACACTCATTTTCAAGTTGGAGTATACGTAACTTGAAAATGTGATCATTCACATGTCAAAAAAACAATGACTTATGCATTCTGAACAATTTCCCCATGCAGTTTGTGGTCATGCATGGAAGCAATGTGTTAATGACACTTGACAGACCAATGGCAGAAGAGAGTGGACCCAAAGGCCCTCTTTGTTTGTATCTATTTGGATATATATTTATCTATGATGCATGTATTATTGATTTTTTTGTTTTGTTTTATATAGCGCAAACTAGACCCAAGACATCGGCTATCAGAGCGCTTTACTTGAGCACCAGTTTTGTTACATGAGGACTATTCATTTTTGTTAGGCACAGGCAGATTGAGTGATTTGGCCAGAATCATAGGATGTTGAGCGTCGCTGCCGAGACTTGAACCCGGTTCCCCAGCTTCGAGGTCCACCGCTCTAGCCATAAGGCTACATCCTCTCACCCCAATTATGTTTTTATTCCAAGATCGTAGAAATGCTTAAGAGGAGATTCTAGCAAGAATGAATACAGTGAAACTGAGGCAGTATTCAACAACAAAATAATTTCATCTAAAGGTAATCTGACATATTATGTTATCAAAATACCCATCTGTAGACTTTAAAACAGAGAAATGACAATCCACCTGTAAGTGCCAGTTGATTTTAATATATGCTTTTCACAATCCATATGTGAAGCCAAATGCATTTACCATAATTTTTCATAATAAACGGATCATTTCTATGATAACAGAAATATTTTCCTAGTAAATAATCAGGTCTGTAGTTCTTAGCAATGGCTTATCACATCACCATAACCAACTGAGTCCTCCTGTACTGAGCATAAGCTTTACCACAGAACAACCATCAGGTACATAGTCATAACATTACGTAGTGTACATAATTACAGCAGGCAAGGCAAAAACAAAATACTATCACTCCCTAGAGGGCCTAACAAGGACCAAAACAAATCTTCTACACCCACTGTTTGTCAGAGGTAGTAACCAGCACCAAAATGCTTCCCTATATGGTAATCTGGCAGATTCCATGTGAATACATGTATCTATAGGCTTTAATATGGAGTAATATTAATCTACCCTTAAGTGTCTATTGACTTTAGCACGTGCTTATCACAATGAATATGTCAGGCTTCTGTCTTTATCCTAACTTTTCATTATAAACCATCAAACCTATAACCATTATCATAGGCGTGTTCCCATCAGCAACTCTCGCCTACTGTGTTTGTTCATAAGAATTCCCACCAGGCAACTACCATGTATACTTTGAAGAAAATTACAAATATGTACAAAATACAGTTTTCAAAAGGGTACATAATCTGCACCAATAGAGCTTAGTAAGAATTACAATAGTGCAAATTGTCTGTCCACGTGATTTGTTTAGGGGGGTCACCAGCACTAAAACCTTGTCTACTACAGTAATCTGCAAGATTCTATGAAACAAAATGCCTGCACACAGGCCTTAGTACACTGTAATTACAATTCACCCTTAAATGCGGTTGGACTTTCACAGATACTTTTCACAATAGGTCAGACCTACTTGCTTTGTCATAACTTTTCATTTTAAACAGATCACCTCAAAGGAATCTGACAACACTTTCGCAGTGAACCAATAAGGCTTTTACCCTTTAGGAATGGCTTGACATTATATGCAACACAGGCCTACAGAAGTGCGCAAAACCTTGCAAACATTAAGCATACATTTATAAAATTACAAATATGTTTAAAATGACGGTTAGGTCAACATTATACAGTCCTCTTAATAGGGCCTCACAAGAATCCTGACAGTGAAGTTCTGCTCCAAGTGTCTGTCAGATCAACACCATAAACCTTGCCTATTATGGTAATCTGCAAGATTGCATGTAACCAAATACATGTAAATGCTAGCCTGTAATATATTGTGACAATAATCCACTGTTTTAGGACTACTGGTTTACTATATGCTTTTCACAAAACATGTCAGGACTACTGCATTTATACAAACGTTTCCTAATAAAGGTTCCAGGCCTGTGGTATCTGGCATAACATTTCCCTGCATACTAATCAAGCCTATAGCTGTTATCATTGGCTTGCCACCCTAACCAACTCTGGCCTACTGTACTGAGCATAAGAAAGGCAACAATCATGCATACATTCATACAATTGTAAATGTATAGAAAATTGCACTTGGCAAAACTAAATAGCATCCTTGTAACAGGGCTTCATACTCATGGTTTGTCAGAGGGGTTGACCAACTCCAGAACCCTTGCCTTCTAAGGTAAACGGAGATACCTGATAACAAAAGCCTATCTCTATGCTTTAATTCAGACTAACAACAATCCACCCATAATTGCCTATTGACTTTAACATGTGATTTTTACACTCAATATGCCAGGCATACCATCATTATAACTTTTCATATTAAACAATCAGGCATACAGCCTTTATCATTTGGCTTATAACCATAACCAGCTTAAGCCCACTGTGCTAAGCATAAGCGCTCTTCCTCAAGGTAACTCTCCAGCATACAGTCATAAAAGCAAAAATATATATGCAATTACAGTTGGTAAAGTAAAATACTATCTCTCTTAAGAGAGCCTAAGAATTATCGTAGTGCATATCTTCTATTCCCAATGGTTGTTCGGTAGATCACCCATCCCCTTTGCTACTATAGTAATCTGTGAAATTCCATGTAACAAAGTACCTGCAGACGGGCGGCTTTAGCACAGTGTAATAGCAATCGATCCGTAAAATTCTATAGTCTTTAATGCATGCTTTTCAGTTTCAGTTTCATAAGTCTTTATTTCGATTGTTATATCATAAAAGACAGTTTGTACAATAAAATTGGTGGGATGCAAAGATAGTTAAAACAACATGTTTGCCTAAAATAATTCATCATTAAAAAAAACAATTAAACAATTTATTAAATAAAGACCCAATATATGAAACCCTAAAAGAAGGAAAAAAAGAAAATAATTTGTTATTCTACCAATCAGGTGCCTGCTAATGTCTACAAGTGTCTAGCACGAATGATCCATGCCCACCAGAGATATTTCGCCACGCCTATTACCACCATCTCTGATGTATTAGTTCGTAGCGCCCGCAAAGCTACGGTACTTCCTTTAATTTTCAGTTTGCAAAAAATAGGCCTAATCCATTTAGTTCTGGGGGTATGATATACTGGGCAAGCAAAGACAAAATGACCCAGACTCTCCCTTTGGTCAACACACCAGGGGCAAAACTCATTAGAGTGGCCCGTCCAATTTTTGGTGAAAGATCTCACTGGCAGGGACCCTACTCGAAATTGATGATAAAGTTTTTTATCTAGAGTTTTTGTGATGGCGTCCCAGTAAGTCTCCAGTACAGGGTCTAGTTTTTGGGCCAGAAATCTGCCTGTCAAAGTAGTGCCATCAGATTGCACGATAGAAGGGAGTTTAACAGATGCCCAATAGAGTACTTTAAATGCTTGCTTTGGTGGGAATATGGCAGAGCCTGGAGAGACCCATAGGTCATTAAGACCCATCTCCTCCAAAATTAATTTAACCTCTTGCAACCAAGGAATGTTACTAGAACCTGGTAATGATCTCACATCCAACAATTCACTTGCAAACCGACTTAGATCCGGAGACGTCCAGATCCTTCTCCACAGCGCCACTAGCCGATAACGCGCCATCTCGTTTATCGGTTTGCAGCCCATGTCCAGCAAGAGAGGTTTGGTTGGTGTAGATTGTGGGAAACCTACCAGGTTCCGCAAAAATTTATTTTGTACTTTTACCAATGGCGAGAGGTCCTTGTAGCCCCATAGGTCGGACCCATACAGAATAGCAGAACTAATCTTGGCCTCATAGATCCTAAGTACAGGTTTAACCCGTTTAGGTAGTGACAATTTTTGTTCCTGGATTAAACAGCCTGTGAGGCGGGCACATTTTAAGCGAAGTACATCAATCTGGGGTTTCCAGCGGAGGCGATAATCTATAGTTACTCCAAGGTAGGTCATAGCCTCAACTTGTTCAAGACTAGCACCATTTAGCATAACAAAACTTTTGATGGGACGATTTTTTGTTAAGACCATAAATTTGGTCTTGCTCACATTAATTTGCAGATCATTTAGCTTACAAAACTCCTCAAACCTGTTTAATGCCTTTTGCAACCCTCCACGTGTCTTGGAGAGGAGTAAAGTATCATCTGCAAAGATGAGCATTGGAAATTTGGTCCCACCTAAGCATGGTGCATCCGTTGGGGTTTCCGCAAAGAACTTAACTACCTGATCGATAAACAATAAAAAAAGGGTCGGTGCCAAAACGCACCCTTGTCGGACACCTCGGGTTATGGGAAAACTATCCGTTACCTGTCCCTGGCTACCCCACCTTACCCTAGCAAAATTGTCCTCGTGTAATCTGATCACAAGGTCCAATAGATCCAACGGAAGTCCCAAGTTTCTCAGAACCTCCCACATCTTAGATCTTGGCACAAGATCAAAGGCCGACCTCAGATCTATAAAGGTGGTGTAGATGTGTCCGCCGCCCATCAGCACCACGTTCCAGTAGACCAGAGTAAGTCTGAATACCTGATCGATGGTGCTGATGCCTGATCTGAAGCCCGCCTGTAGTGGGGAAAGAACATTTTCCATCTCCATCCATCCCTGGACTCTCTCAATGACCATCCTGGCAAAGATTTTTTGTAAGGAATCAATTAGACTGATGGGGCGGTAGTTTCCCGGGGCCGAACGGTCCCCTTTTTTAAAAATTGGGAGAATTTCCGCCCCTTTCCAGGATTCAGGAATCCTTGCTCCTTTGGTAATTGCATTAGCAATCAGAGTTATATAGGGGACCCATAATTGGAGATTTGTTTTAAAAAGATCTGCCGGAATCGAATCCATCCCTGGCGCTTTCCCCGATTGGACCTGCGTGAGAGCAGACTCAGTATCACAGGTTGTAAAAGTAAGCAAGTGACTAAGATTAGGGTAGACAGGTGTCTGCGGCTCTTCCCTATTAAAAGGTTGCGGGTTGGGGTCCTTAAACTGTCCTGAGTAAAATTCTACCCAGTCTTCCACAGACACATGGTTTGCTGGGATTTGAGAGTCGGGGTTCCTACCCCATTTCACAATCTCCCAAAATTTGGCCTGATTTGGGGATTGGGATGCCTCAAAAAGATTGGACCAATGACACTCATCCCAATCTCTCTTTGCCTCCCACTGTGTTTTTTTATACGTTTTACGTGCCAATTTAATATCACTAGTGACACGTGATTTGATGGCTGCGATTAAATTACTATGTTCTACCCTGCAGTTCTTATTATACCATTTTTTCCGTGGGCCCATTCCCATCTCCTTCCCTTGTTTATTAGGGATGGTCAACAGGGCCTTAAGTTTGGTAAAACACTGATCATGGAGCTCGGTAATCTGAGAGACGGCACCCGCAGTGGGTGGTACGTCCAGCATGGCGGTCAGTGTCATCGAAACTTCCTATGAAATTCCCTCCAACAATGTGGCATCATTCACGGCCTTGCTCCATTTTACCCTTCTTCTGTCTGCATGCTTTTCACAAAACGTAGGTCAGGCCTACTGGTCTGTTTCATAATAAAAAGATCAGACATATGAAATCTGGCATGCTTTTCCCAATTAACTCTTTAAACCTTTAATCTTTAATATTGGTTTTACACTTCACCCAACAACGGCCTATTCAAGTGCACATACTCTGGCAACCATAATGCATACAGTTATAAAATTACAAAAATGTAGCAAAAATGCAGCTTGCAAAACAATATCCAACTCTTGTCAATGGGACCTAACAAGATCACAAACCTGACAAACCTTAGGGTTTTTCGGAGTAGGAGGCCATTTGTGAGATTTCATGTGACAAAATGCCTCTCTCTAGTTATTAATATAGAGTAATAACAATCCAAATCCAAATGCCTATTTAGTTTAACATGTGCTTTTCACAATAGATATGTCAGGCCTTTATCACAACTTTTAATAATAAACAGGTCAGGCATATAGCCACAACGTAGTCATGCTGTAATGATTTTAATCGTTGCCTCAGGCCAAAAAATGCAATACAGACAGTCTTTTAGTGGAAACACACAGTTTTGAGCCATTCCAACCCTGTGTGATAAAAAACAGATAATGTCTTTGGCTAAAACATACAATTTGGATGGTGTCTCCTTATACTATTACGTAAAAGTGACAAGAAAAGCATAAAACCTCGAAGGTGTATAACCTTAGATTTAAGAAAATCCTGTTTCCTCACTTTCCTTTTACTGGAGCAGCAAAAGGATGCAAAATGATATTCCATGCATTTGCACCTGCGAACAGTTTTTCTAACGTGACATTTTGGCACTAATGTGTGATCCGAGGGGAATCACTATTTGCAATTGTCTCGTTTCCCCTGACAGTTACCATTGCGCGATATCACACTCAGACGATGAATCGAGCAGCACGTGCTACAAAAACAAAGCTCTCTATAATGAGGGGCAAAAAGGCCCGTTGAAAAATAGCAACAACGTCACCATTTAGAGTAGACTTTGTTCTACTAGCAATCCCAACAAAGGAGGCCACATGTAAAGAAAAAAGAGACAACTACCGAGTGGAAACAAGCTATAAAAGGCACAGTGAGCATTTAGATGGCAGATACACACTGGAGGTCATTAGCTGTGTGCCAGACCATTGCCTTGTACAGTTATCGCAAGGTGCCCTGCTTCAGAAGAAAGACGCTCACGTTCATGGCCAACACAGAGGATGTTCCTTAATATTTGTAGCTGACCATTCTGCACCCCCCCTGCTTTTCACAAATACTACGCTAAGAATCAATTCCCAAAAAGTGATTGCAAATTGCGCACTGACTTCATACAGATCAGCTTATGTACTTTTAGGTCGATTCGCAAAATCAATATTCAGAGTGGATCATAATTTGACTTATCTCATTACTATTCATGATGTAGTTACCAATTATGACTCCCTTTAAATGGATGCCATTACATTCTAAAGGACCCCTTAGTAACAGTGTTAATCATGCTGAATTCAAGGTCACTTATCACTTTTCTTGGACTTTTATTCATAGTTTTGGATGTTATCACTGACAAAAAGTCAGTGTACATTGAGTATTGCTTCTCTGGGAGTAACTAAAGGGACTGTACCTTTATTTATGTTTGCATGAATAGCGTACATTAGTGTGAATGGATGAGGGGGATTTAAATATGCCATCCTTCATCCAAATATCACTATTCTCAAGTGTCTGGGCATACCCTGCCAACTTAGGGCGAACAAAGCAAAGCCAAAGGGGATGATGGACGGAGTGTTGAACAATGCAAGCACTCACCTCCTGTCAACTGATCTGGGTTTAATCCATCATCATTCTTTGGCTCACTCCGCCACCCCAGTTCAGACATGACCATATGCAAATCAGTCTGACCCTGTGCCTCATGGGGAGAGTCCAGCTCGAAATGCAAAGCCCGTACAAAGTCCGCACGCCATATGTGCGGCGGTCCCGTGGGTAAGATTAGGGTGTGCCCGCCACACTGGAAGACACATCACGCTTTTTTTTTTAATTTTTATTTTTTTTATTTAAAACCTTTATTGTACAGAAAGCGCTCACAGATACGGGCCTACAACCCATCGGGCCGGCCACCACAATAAAAGAAACATAGCAGGCAATACAGAAGCTCCCACAGGACATCACAGCAATCCATATGAGAAGCAACGGCAAGAAGCCACCGAGCAACCATCACGTACAGGATGAGAGAAGGTTGATTTTATAATAGAAGAAAGGGTGTCTCAGAATAAGGGCAATCCGTAAAGTCCAGAGGGCCGTGGTGGGCCGCGAACAAGCAGCAGTATCGAACACAGGAAAATTCAAAAAGAACAGGTACATTTTGGCAAAGGCAGAACGTGAGTCCCACAGTAATAAGCAATTGCAACCGCTGCCCAGCGCCCTCCCACCACTACGAAAACACACAATAATACACAGAACTAAAAATAGGCTTGCAAAACAAAGAGCCCTCTGCCACAACAACCCAAGGGAGGAAAGAAAAAGGGGAAGAGGGGAAAAAAAAAAGGGGGGGAAAAGACATAGGAAAAAAAGGGGGGAGAAGTAAGAACGCAGCATCACTGCACGCGCCCCACGGCTAACGAAGCACTCAAGAATAGATCAGCACATGGAACCAGTGGTAACAGGAGGAATGAATGCGTAGTAAACCGTGACGGCAGGAATACCAGAAGGCCCATGCTAGCAAAAACACCCCAGGGGGCCACATGCCGACACCGCGTCTCGTAAAAAGGGGATACATAAGAGCCATAGAACCAAAAAAGGAATGTGGGGAAAACACAATACAACAGACCCCCCCCCCCACCCCGGACATCCCACCCTGCACCCCTGCAGAAGGCTATGGCCTACCCCCCGGCAGCGTGCCTGTCGCCCTAATCAGAACCCGAAATATAGAAGAGATAAAAGTAAGCAAGAACCACAAAGACAAAAAAAGAAGGGAAAACAGGGAAATAGCAACGGGAGAGGAGCCATATAATCAAAACCCCATCAGCTCCCACCCTCCCGCCCGAAAATACGCAGAACCCACGGGAAGATAATAAGCACAAGGATAAGCTCCAGGAACACGAAGGAGAATCGAACATAGTCATACAGTTACAAACGGATCATCCGATCATACCGCAAGATAACAGTCCACCGAGGCAAGTTCATCTCAACCCTGTCCTTGTTTATCCCAAGCTGTAGTCGTCCAACGCACAAGGAACCAGATCATGTGGAACAGGAGGTGAATAACAGGGAGTCCGATCGGCAGTCCACACAAGTCATATCGATTGTGACCCGGATGAACCGGAAAGGACGGCAACCACTTCAGGCAATGCAGGCACAGTTCCGACGACAATATGAGGGAAGCCGATCCGGCGGAGCAATGACAGGATCTTCGTTCGGCCATTCGAGGCAAACAGGGAAAGGGAGATCCAACAAGGCCGGTCCGGACGGGACCCGGCCGGCGGACCCCCTGTACAGGGGGGAGCACAGGATGAAGGAGGGCCGCGGACATCCGCACACCCACACCAACAGCAGCCGCCGGGCCCACGACCTCCAGGAAAGTTCCAGCAGCACACAACAGAGATGAAGCCGCACACACCGGGGGGGGCTCGGCAGGCCCGGCAAAATGATCCTCCTCCAGGTCAATGATAGGCGCGGTCATGGGAGCACTCCAGGAGCGCAAGGCGGCGAGGATATCGCCAAGTGTAGGCTCACCTTTACGGTATTCAGCAAACGTGCCATGCGGCTGATCAGCGTCGCCCGTCTCGGCCAGTCCGAGAGACATGGGGTCGGCCGCCATCTTAGAAGCCCGACGGGGCCGCGGCAAACTCCGACCCCCGTCCGGACACCAGCGGGGCCAACAGGATACAGCCGACCACCAGCAGAGGCACCACCAGAGCAGGAAGGGGGGCCACCAGAAGAAGGCGGGTCGCCGGCTCCCCACACGCTACCGGCTCCGTTCTCCGAGTCCGGGCGGAGGGACTCAAAATGGCCGGACCGGAGAACAAAGGGGAGACGGGCCACATACACGGTCAACCCCGTCCATGGAAGGCAGCGCCCCAACACCAGGCCGCAGGACCGCCGGATCAGGCCCGGATAGCCGTAATCGGTCTAATTGCACATCGGCCTCTCCGACCGAACCCACACCGCCACCAAGGGCCGGCCACAGCGCTCCGCCCCGCCCGGGCGCCGCCAAGGAGTGTCAGGCCCGCTCGCTCCGGAGGCCCCGAAGCAGACAAGGGTGCAGCCCAGGATCCGCGGCACCCAGGAACAAACGGATCAAACGGTAAGTGCCTGTGAAATGTCGTAGTTCCATAGTCTATCAAAGAATACTTCCCGGGGCAGGATAAAACACAGGATAGACGTTCCAGACAGGAAAGCAAACGGAGCCGAGCTAAAACGCGGCCATCTCGGACGCGAGCTTGGCTCCTCCCCCATCACGCATTTTTTAACATTGCCGCGGGCGGTGCATTCAGCAGCACCCAAAGCAATGGTAAAAATGCATGTTGTGCATTTGCATGCACAAAGTGGCAGGCACCGCGTGGTCGTCATTACAGAAGGCAGGATGCACACCTCGTATTTCCATTTGTATCAATTTTTATCTTGTTCACTTAATATGTCCAAAGATTGCGTGCAGATTGCTGATAGTGCCATGCCCCATGGCACTAGAGTACTAGGATCACAAGAGTGGGGCGTAATCACGTCCCAAGCAAATGCACAGCTCATTATGCCTCTTGGCAGAAATGTATCCGTATCAAACCATTAATTTTGCTCGATATAATCCTTATAATCCAAGTTTCATTTCCCATTATTCAAATTCTAAAGCGAGTCCACACTTTAAATACGCTTGCTTGTTTTCAAGTTTCTGCTGTTCCAGCTGTGTCTATCCAGACCTTCTGCAAGAACATGAATGAGGCATAGGTTCATTTAAGGCAGCATTTATTCAATAAAAATGACCCAATGCATTTCGGGCTCAATGCCCTTCTTCGGGGGTCGGTGCCGTGCTCCGTTAAAAAATCAACCAACCATGCTGTGTTTTCAACCGAATACCGCGTGGTGCCTGCATCATTGTGCATGCAAATGCAGGGGGGTACCCCCATGTGCATCCCCATCTCCCCAACTTCCTGTGGGCCCGCAACAGCCCCCCATTTGTGAACTCCGCCATGAAAAGACTGCTCTCCGCCTGCATACTAATATGGAATGAGTGTCTAACAGACACCGCCACCATATTAAATCCTTTTCCGTCCGGTCGACGATAAAAGCGGCGGACGGTCTTTCCGTCCACCGGGGTACCCCGCCATACTAATATGGCGGGGGGAAATGGGTGGTGGGGGGTAGGATGTAGGGCAGAGGGCCACCACCATGCTGGCGGTGGCGATCCGCCCTACATTCTAATGGACCCCTTAGGAACAGTGTTAATCATGCTCAATTCAAAGTCACTTATCACTTTTCTTGGACTTTTATTCATAGTTTTGGATGTTATCACTGACAAAAAGTCAGTGTACGTTGAGTATTGCTTCTCTGGGAGTAACTAAAGGGACTGTAGCCTTATTTATGTTTGCATGAATAGTGTATATTTGTGTGAATGGATGGGGGGTTTAAATATGCCATCCATCATCCAAATATCACTATTCTCAAGTGTTATACAGTTATGGGTTGTGCTAAAGATTAGTATCCTTCTCTTACGGTTTTGGTTGCCATGTACTAGGAAAGGATCATTAGTAAAAGTAACAGTTATGGGGAAATATTAATGTCAGAATAGGTCTGACGGATTATACGTTGGGGGTTACTTGCCTGTTTTTGTCTGTGCACCATTCTTCTAAGGTTGGGAATTGTGGGTATACAACAACTTGCTACATGTATGAGACCTTCTTTGGGCTACTCCCTCAAAACTACACCACAGGACTCATTGGAGGTTGATGCAAGGAACTTTATTTGCTGGACATTTTCACATACTTCAATCTCCTTTGCAGAGGCAGAGACGTTTTGCTTGTGGTTCTTTCCACAGTGTCATCCAGAGTACCTTCTCTGCTGTGAAATTGAACAAAAACTACTGCACACATCTCCTATAAATCCTGGGCTCAGTTAACCTCTCCTTACAATAAAGGTAGCCACCATAATTAAGGAACCTGCTCACCCTTCTTGATTTTACATATATACCTTGATGAACAGGTTCCTTGCTGTTGGTCCCGCAAAATATATATAAAACAACTAGAAATAATATGTTAGAATGAATGGTTAATGTATTGTATATTTTGTCTTTTATTATGTCCCCTACTAAGAGAAAAAAACCTGTAAAATAATGTTTGCTTGCATGTAGAGGAGACAATTGATTAGATGTCTCCAAACTTTCACAATTTTCCCATTTTTATTGTTTTTGAGTTATTTTGTTTGTTTAACATAAAAAAATGTTACTCACTCATTGTGAAAATTATTATTTTTTTACCTGGTGATTTCGTGGGACTGTTTTTTATTTAAGTGTGGATCAGCAAGTTGGTCTTTCTACTTGGTGGGGGGGTTTTCTTCAGTTTATGTTTATTTCTTTACGTTTGTAATCTGTTTTAAGGAAGAGATAAAATGTGTGTTTTGTCACTGTATTTTCTTTTATAATGAGCTCAGCTGGACGGGTTTTGAATGCTATTTTTCATCTCTTACATACAAATATATTCTTGATATTGATTCTTGCCTCTTGATATATTCTTGTTGTATTGGATTGGTTCTACTGGTTGTCAATTTTTCTGTTTTATTTGGATATGTGTATCTATTTGGAAAAGTAAAAATGTTCACTTGTGCCGTTGACTGGCCGATACTTGAAGGCTATGTTGCTGTTCCAGGTTACTGACGCCGGTGCTGCAGTTAATGTATGATCAATACCCCGTTGCTTATACAGGAGTACTGCAACTTATATGCATTTAATACATTGTCTTACTATGCTAACATATTGTCCGTAGGACACATTTGCAGTGAAGATTGAGATCTGAAACCTATTTTGAACTATGGATTCATATATAGACCGATATTTCTAGATGTGACACAGCTTTTGTTGCACTTTGCCCTGAAGAAGTCCAGCCTTGTATGAAACACACTGTTGTATATATAAGGGCAATTTGAATCCAAGTTTAAAATAAAAAGAAGATTGGCACAAGAATCAGAAATCTGTTTCTTTTGGACTGTTGACTTTTATCTATAGATGTTACTTGGTGCACCGTACTGTATGTTTATGCTTATGTAGGCCCTTTTTGGACAACATCTCGACAGTAGGTTCTGATATTGTGTGCACTTCTTATGAATATTTCTATATGGAAAATTTGGGGACATACAGAAATAGGTGCATGTTGCGCATCGGGTCCGCTGTCATATTTATGTTTTGAAAAGAAAAATAGGATGAATTTTTGTGGAATTTGTATGTGTTAAATGTTTTCCACCCACTCAGTCACTGTCCGACACCTGTCTGAGTTATGCCCCCAGCGGGGTTCCAATAGTAATTTTTGCCCCAGTCACTGTCCACCATCTACCCAGTGTTATGCCCCCAGCAGAGATGGAATAGTAGTTTATTACCAGTCACTAGCCAGCACCTGCCCTGATTTATGTCCCGGGAGGAATTAGAACACTATTCTATGCCCCACCCACTGCCCAGCATCTGCCCTGAGTTATGTCCCGAGCAGAGTTAGAAACGCATTTTTTGCCCCAGACACTTTCCAGTGCTTGCACTGAGTTATGCCGCCAGCGGAGTTAGAGTACTAAGTTATGCTCCAATCACTATTCAGCACCTGCCTTGAGTTAAGGCCTCAGCGGAGTAAGAATAGTAATTTATGCCCCAGTCACAGTCCAACACTGGCCCTGAGTTATGCCCATAGTAGAGATAGAATAGTAATTTATGCCCGAGTCACTCTCCAGCACCTGCCAAGAGTTATGTGCCAGCGCAGTTAGGATTGTAATTTTGGCCCCCTGTCACTGTCAAGCACCTTCCCTGAGTTATGCCTGCAGGGGAGTTAGTATACTAATTTATGACTCAGTCACTGTCCAGCACCTTCCCTGAGTTATTCCCCCACTGAAGTTAGAATAATAATTTTAGCGCCAGTCACTGTCCAGAACCTGCCCTGAGTTCTTACTCCTGTGGAGTTACAATAGTAATTCATGCCTCAATCGCTGTCTAGAACCTGCAATGAGTTATACCCCCAGCGAAGTTGGAATAGCAATTTATGCCCCAGTCAATGACCAGCAACAGCCTTGCCGAAGCGTATACTGCAAAAATGTGATCTAAAATACAATATTAATTTAGTTAAAAACTATTTGTGGCTTTCATTAGGCAGATTTCAGTAAATGAAGCTATGATATCTTTTAGAGACAATCTCGAAGTAACTGTAAATTTAGATAAAAAACATTAATATGTATAAATAAACTTTAGTTGGTTTATATTTAATGTGCTTTGTACTTATTTTCACTGATAGTTGACAGTAATTTAGTAGGAAAGTCTTGTTGCTCAGCAACTGTTGTGGTAGCGTGTGATCATGACAAAAGTCAGTGAAGCACTGATCACAAAATAGTGGGCAAATCCATTTATGAGTTTTTTCAATGGTAAGCATTAATTTAAACAAAAAATACGTTTTGAACTGTATTTTTTATGGTGGTTTTGAACCTGACAGAATTTCTATTTATTTTGTTCGATGAAAAGTGCTCTCCTTTTAATTCCCTCCTATAGAGCAACAGCCCTTTTATTTCCTTAGAAGATACTCAGGTACTCTAAAAATAAAGAAAAATCTACTGTTTAAATGTTTTATAGGGAAACACATTTTAATTATTAATAAGTGTTCTGTGATATGATTTATACCAAAAAGTTAAAGTACTGCTGTGTTTTAGGGACTGTCATTTTGTACTTACATTCATTCATTTTTGAAGTGTTCGTGGTACTGGTAACTACTAATGTATCCCTACTTATTAGCATGGTAATGGTAGTCATGGAAAAGACTTATGGCATGCGTGTTGTTACAAATTCATTGTAAAGGCATTTGGTGTGCCATCATACAAACAATGGAAATAGGCTCAAACATAGGACAAGAGGCTATGACACATGAAAGAAGGTCATGTGGCATGAAGCTTGACTGAGACATATGCAAGATTACCAGGGTATATTAAAATGCACTATGGCACCTGAAAGCTGATCTATGCACACAAAAGATTATGATATGCCATGTTTTTTACATGAAAGCAAACATTGGAGCATAAAGGGGTTAGAAATGGGGTTCTCTAGTTGGCAAAGGCATGCTCCTTGTCCAAGTAGGGAGCCTTGCTTCTAGTCAGGATAAGTGAGTTACACACTTTAGAAAACCCCTGCTCACACCCTTGATAGCTTGGCACCAGCAGACAGGCTTATCCCAAAGGCAATGTGTGAAGTATTTGCTCCCAGACACACAGTAACAGTGAAAACACCAAAAATGGACACCATTCCAGTTCAAAAAAAAATAAAGTGCCTTTGTCTAAACCAAACAAGATCAAAATGACAAAAATCCAACATACACAGTTAAAAATATGACTTTTAAGAGTTTTCAAGCAATTCTGTCCACAAAAAAACTATGGATGCGTAACTTTTACAAAAAGTACCTCAATTGCATCAAAATCTACATGGCAAAACAGCAACAGAGAAGGGAACCATCAGAAAACACAGTGATGCCTCAGTTCCTGAGTCCCTGGGGAGGCGAAGCAACAATTTGCTGCAAGCAGGAGAAGTGATTAGTCAAATCCGCACTGTAGGGAGAAGTGATGCATCGATTCCAAGATGTTTCTAGTCTGATGCATCAGAAAACTTGCCGCACAAGTGTGATGCACTGTATTACGGGACAAGCTGGAGCTTGATGCTGCGGCAGTAAACAGGCACTGCGTCGGTTTCTTCAGCCACTGTCCCATGATGTGTGTCCTATCTTTCAGCCTCACAGCAGGGCCTGCGTTGAAGTCGGTGCGCAGATCTCAGACTGGTCACTGAATTCAGTGTTCAGTGGACAGGGGGCAGGCACTGAGTTGATTCTTCTGCTTCACGGCAGAGGTGCGTGTACATTTGTCCCGCTCAGCAGTGCTGCTTAGGAAAACAGGCGCTGGAAGGGCAATGCATGGAATATGTTGTTTTCCTCAAGCTTTTCCCGATCCTAGAAACAGGAAGAACCTTTGGGGCCTGAATTTTCACAGTGGAGTTGAAGGAAGCTGGTGGTGAAGTCTGTGTGTCCCTGAGACTTCAGAAGAGGAGGCAAGGACACAGAAGCCCTTGGAGATTCTTCACAAGCAGCAGGCCCGGACTGGCCATAGCGGGCACCGGGCAATCCCCCGGTGCACGGCACGGGTGGGGGCCGGTATTGGGCCCCTGGGGGCCGTTTTGAAAAACTGGGTCAACCGGCAGAGTCTCAGAGACTCTGCCGGTTGACGCACGTTTCTGCTTTCCAATCCGAACAAACAGATTTACGAACTCCCCTGAGATCTCTCATGGGATTAATGGTGATCTAAAGACCCAGTTTTTCAACCCTGAAACTCCAGTTTAAGCCTTTTCAGGTAGGACCTGTGATAAATAAAATCCTCTGATCGGGACAGTTGGTTTAAACAGTTCATCCTCTTTAAGGGTCATTGGTACATTTGTAATAAATTCGTCCTGATGATGGTCTTTTGATTTGTCTTGATAAGACTGAAACGTCGACCTTCACGTCCACTTCTGTCACTACCGACATCCTGCGTTCAGTGACTTACTTCGAGTTTAGCAGTAGTCACTGCATCAATTGTAACAGTTTGGACTTTTTCTATTGTACTGTTGGATAGATTGATATATTCCTTGTACATTAGAACTGATGAAGAACCCTGATACTTGTTTTAAAATAATAACAATTTTGACACATAAATTTCCTGTGTTGCGTTTTTTTGTTCTGGCTAGTGTGGTAGCTGGTATTGTGACCTTTGTGCTTTCGTCTCAAATAATTAGACATTTGAATAGAATACAGCAACTGATACTCACAGTTATGGTCTAAAACTCTTTTTAATAGAGATTCCTGGTGCTGTTGAAAAGATTGTTAAACAAATCCCTTGCTGGCAATTTACTTTTTACACAAATCTGCCCAAGCCCGCAAGGGTTTATTGGGTTACCCACCCCTTTTTCACTCACTTTCTAAAAGTGGCATTGTCAAACACACTATTTAAAAAACATCTTTACTAAAAGAAGTGTTATTAAATTCTGAGTTAAGAGAGCCTAAACTCCAATTCGCTAGCTGTCCTGACTTGAAAGTTACACAGCCAGCCTTTCAACAGTGAAAAACGATTTATACTTGATGGGCTAGGTACCCAAAAAACAAAGAATACTCGTGTTTTTATGCCAAATATAAAACTGCGGCTCGACTGGATTACTTTCTTACTTCCCGGAACCTAAGATTTAAATAATTATATGCACATCCAGAATGGCTTTTCCGATCATGCATTGATAAAAATGGAGGTAAGGGTTTGATAAACTTAAGCTAAGCTCAAGATGGGTCTTGAATAAAATTCGTCTTGAGAACGAAGGTTGATGCACTGAGTTCCATAATGAAATCAGATGTTTCTTTCAATCGAATAGAGCTACAGATAAAGTAGGAAGTGTCTGGGGAAGCCTTTAAGGCAACCATTAATGGCTATGTACTCTCCAAAGATATTGCAACAAAACGTTCTCAAAAGATAGAGAGGTCACAATTAAAACTGAGAGTCCACCAGGCAAATTAACAATATATTAGAAATAAGAGCGCAAAAAACAAATTGGCCCTCATGTATGCATGTAAAAGAATGCAAGAATACTAGTATAACATAGGCTGTTTGGCTAAATCCGCCTACCTTCAAAAAGTATGTGAAGAAAGTGAATTCTCCGGTAAATTCTTAGCTTTGCAAATAAGAGAGATGCACTCATCCAACAGCATAAGATCTTTGGTGGAAAAAAATGTAAAGGTCCGCATGACAGAAGAATCACAGATCTAGGAGTATTTCTTTAACCACTATAAAGCCATCGACTCTGTGACACAGGAGGTTAATGTTTCGAAACTTAAGGAGTTTATGTGTAAGCTGACAGTCCCTAAATTACAGGTTAACCATGTATGGGCTCTGCTGGCAGATATTACACTTAAGGAAATAGAGGAAGTTGTGCAATCCTTGCCTAATGGGAAAGCAAGTAGAGAAGATGGATTTCCAGCCAAACTATATAAAAATATTCTGCGGTATTGAACCCTGAATTGGTTTTACTGGTTAACTATATTCTGCGAGGGAGAGGTAACACCCTCCTTTAAAACGGTGATAGTGGTCAGTTTTTTCAAGAAAAATAAAGACAAGAGAATGTGAATTCATATAGACCAATAAGTCTTCTTAATATTGATTACAAGATTATAGCTAAATTGTTAGCCAACAGAATGAGTAAGTGCATATGGTCAGTCATCCATCCAGATCAGTGTGAATTTCTTGTAGGGAGGCAGCTATCTTTTAACGCCATTTTTTTAGCCACAATAAAATCCCTGCCCAGTTTATGCTGCTATATGCAGAGAAGGCTTTTGATTTGGTTTGTTGGGAAAGTCTTTTCTGCATTATGGCTGCATTTGGATTCCTTGCCAGATTTATCAGCCTGATCTCTGGTTTTTATTAAGGGGTCTCAGCACAAATAATTATTATTTCCAGTTGTATTGGCACATGCAATGTATACAGAGGAACAAGACAAGGTTGCCCTTTGTCACCGATACTTTCCGATTTTTTTTATAGAGCCATTAGCAATTGCTATTCGTTTGAGCAGCAACTTAACCTCTCTAATTTAGGGATGACAAATATAAAGCTGTATTGCGACAGTATAGTCTTATTTAATAAACCGGACTTCGAGAACCCAAAAAGTATATTTGAAATTTTTATGGTGTACCAACCGATGGGAGTCTATAAGATAAATAATTCAAAAAAAGAGATCTTGCTGTGCAATACTGCAACAGACACTTTAATACCAGAATTTCATTCAACAGTCAATACTAGACTTAAGAGATATTTGGGAATATATGTTTCAGAAAATATCAATGATTTATACATTCTAAACTTTGTTCCTCTGCTGAATAAAATGAAGAGTTTGGTACTAAAACGGAATAACTTACCGCCGTCATTAAGAGGCTGAGCCGCACTACTTCGTACGTCAATTTTACCATTATGTAATTTATTATTCTCTGCCATTCTAGATGCAATACAGATGATTTTTTAAGGAATTGCTGTCTTTTTATAAATTATTTATAAACAAATAAAGCACCGAGATTAGCTATAAATACATAAAAGAGTCCTCTGATTGAAGGCGGGTTGGCCCTCCTTGATTTGAAAGAATATTATTCGGCAGAACTTATTGAAGATCAGGTAGAATCCAACACCTGTAGGTCAATTAGCTGTTGGGTTTCACTTTTACATAACTATGGGATGTCTAAGCTCCATGAGAAATTGTTAGATAAATGGCAGGATAAAGAAAATCTTCAGATATCAGTGTCAGACAGAGATAAGATAAATGAGTTTAATTTCTCACTATTGAAGGGTGCAAATATGTGTTGAATGCCATTTTACACCAAATGGCTGCTATATAGAACTTCCATCTTCCTCCAAAAGATTAACAAACAGATTCTGGCTAACTGTTTTAGACGCAAGGTTGAAGAAAGGGGCAATTGGACGCATATGGTATGGACCTGCCCAAAGCTGAATGAGTTCTGGGAAGAGATCAGTCAACTTTGCTTTCTCATATTGAGGCCGCAACAACCATTAGACACTCTCACAGCCATTTTCGGGTATTCACCCGAATTAAAGCCAATTTACTATTGAAAAAACAACATTATATTGTGACTTTAATAGCTAGATTCTTAATCTTTCAAAAATGGCGGTCTGAGGAAATTCCTACATTCCAACATTTTAAATCCAAAATAAATAGGATTAAGGAATTGGATAAAAAGGTATGCATTAAGATCTGGATCACATAGGAAATTTCTTAAGTTATGGCAAATATTTAACTAAGGAGAGGTTACGTTGAGCAAAATGTTGATAAAATTAAATTTGTTAGAAATTTTAAAGTTATTCATGTGGCTGATTCTTTAAAGCAATCAATTACATAAATACCTTTAAAATTTAATTTTGCACTTAAAAAAAAAATTATTAGGAGCATTCATCAATATACAAACTCCATTAACATATAACCAACAAGGTCAGTGGAATTTAATACAATCTCACAGTTCACAGCACATCTTAAAGTTTGAAACATGATGACAGAGCATGCCTTACTTTCGCATGCTCAGTGAAAAACGAAATACACAGTGTTTCACTATTAGTACATGTAAAACACACCAGTGCCTTTACCATACACTGCACTGTCCATGGAAGTCCCTTAGGCCTACCTTCGGAGTGCCTTACATGTAACAGGAGGTAAGGGCCTGGCAAGTGGGTGCACTTGCCAGGCCGAAATGTCAGTCTGAGACTTTGTGTGCAAAATCACTGCTGTGGCAGGTTTGAGACACATTTGAAAGGCTACTGTTGTGGTTGGCACAAGCACCACTACAGGCCCACTAGTATCATTTGATTTACAGGCCCTGGGCACACACAGTGACCTGCCAGTAAAACAAATAGACCAATCATGGATAACCAATCAAAAACACAATTTACACCGGGAGCACTTGTGCTTTGACACTGATCAGCAGTGTGAAAGTCCCCAACTCATCTATGTCTGTAAAAACGAAATCCAGTAGTCAAAAGTGCAGATGGTAGAGGGAAAAAGTCTGGGGAAACCACGCCATGTATGGCAAGTCTTATAAAAAGTAGGCATAATGAATGAAATGGCCATTGCAAATAAAAGCAAGCCAGGACACATGAAAGGAGGTCAAAACATGTAACTTGAAGCAAAAACAGATGAACCAATGCCATATATTGTGAAAGGATGTCACAACACATACAAAGGGGTCATAACACTTAACAGGATGGAATAATACTTAAAAAGAGGCAAGGAAAACTAAAGGGTGCGACACTACATTCAAAGAGACACCTTGCATTAATAGAAAAAACATCATATTAGACAAGAGCAGGAGGAATCAACAATTGCAATTACGTCATTGTAATTGCATTTATATAGTGCTTACTGCCCCTGGCGAGGCGTTGAAACACTGATCTGTGAGTGGCATGTTATTTTGGAACCCAAGATTAGTGGTTAATCCAGTGATTCTTGTTAATTGTTATGGTTAGTCATGCGCGCTCCGAACATTAAAGGAGTAAACTACACATAGTATGATCAGAAACGTAAAAGGCGGTAACGAAATATGAAAGGAAGTCATAACAAACAAAGGAAAGCATGATTCATAACATGATATAGAATAACGGGCATGATATATGATGTTGAAGAATATTTACGAGGCTTGCCGAATTTGCAAAGTTTGACACTTTCTCACACTTGCATTACATTTCTGACTTTTGCCACAATTTATATTGCAAATGGTACGCTAGTTGAAAAAATTGTGCGTAGACTTGCTGTTGTGTATAGAAAATCTCTGCAAAAAGACAACTTTCAGAAAAAAAAAGCCTACTTGCTTTTTGTTTTTCCTTCTTGGATGTGGAGGACATGGTCTTTCAATGCACGGAAAATCTTGCATGTGCGAAGGCTAACAAACCAAGAAATTTTGAAAAGTTCAGGAAGTACGAAAATCAGGAACATCACAAACTTTCTAACATGCGCATACATCTCCGCAGCGTTTATATTAGGTAAATTAAGCATTGCAGAGAGCAAGGAATAGGTGTGCGCATGGATTTGCCTTTAGGGTGGAGTACCCGGAGGAGGCTGAAAAATTCCATGGGAAAAAAAACTGCCCAGGAACAGTGAGAAATTATAGAAGCAAAAGATGTGGACATCCTTGGAAACCACGAGTAAAGACTTCTGGTAAGTGTCAATATCCATAGAAGAGCCAACAAATGTATACGATTTTTCTGCTGCATCATTACAGATATGTATTTAGCGCCCTCGCTGATGTTCAACCACCTGCTGCATGATTTGCAGATATCAAAATTAATTTGTCTTGTTCAAACGGTTCAAAAGTTGCTAAAAAAAAGTACCACACATCCAAGGCTAACTGGCCAATTCTTAGTTGCTGATTGATGGTTTCCCGTGTTAATCGTGTAGTTATGGTACGGAAGGTTTGCCCAGACAGACATAATGTGTGTTAAAATCACTAAACAGTTCAATTATCATGCCTTAAAATTGCTGCGTTGGAGCACATAATTTGCCTTTCCTTACCACATTATTTAGTAACTTCTACCACATAATTTAGCTCTCCTTTGCCGGGTGATTCCATTTGCCCTTTGTCCACGGCCGCATATTTCTTTTCTAACTTCCTTCCTTTAAACAGATTTTACATCAGGCACAGGAACCAGCCAAGGCGAAGATTAATGACCGCCTTGGCACAAGAAATATCTCATGGACCTGCTGACAATAGAGACGGGGGCTGCAGGAGAGAGAGTGGAATTTTGTTTGAAAGCCTCTCACTCCGGTTGCACAGAGACAGGCCAGCGTGCCTCCCCATCCGTCTTCCACAGACAAAGGCGCTAATATGCAAGCCGCTCTATTTCTTCTCCTTCTTGCTGGTTCTGCCATGTCCTGCTACACAGCATGAACAGAAAGAAAATGTATGCTATGGCTGCAGCTGTGAGAGAAGAACCCTGCTTTTCATGCCCATGAGGCCATCAACCACAGAAGTGGAAACCTAGCCTGGCCCCTTCCTGTAATAAACAAAAATGACGCATATGTTCATATCTAGAGGTTTGCAAAGTAGCATTTTTCCCTCAAACATGTCAAGAACTTTGCAAAGTTAGAGGACAAAAGAGGGGAATATTCACCATTCCTTCGGTGGAGTTGGAAATTATTTCCACTGCCACCAGGGCCAGCAGCCGGACTACCTCTACTTGGTGGAATTCCTCCTCAGAACCACCACCATCCGCACTGCCTCTGCCTCGCATTTCACTCCTCACATCATCCCCTGCCTGAATCAGGGCCGGACTGGGAACCACAACCGGCCCGGGCAAAGTGCTCGGCCGCCCCCCCCCCCCCCTTCCACACTCGGGGGTTTGGAGGTGCCGCCGAGCTCTTTGCCGCTGCCGGTTTTTGGCCCAAAACCGGCCCACACCTGTGCGGCGCACCGGAGAATTGCCCAGTGCCTGCTATGGCCAGTCCGGCCCTGGCCAGAATTCCCCCTCAAGGTCTCTGTGCCATCTGTCAGCCCCCACTCCGGGCTCTATCCCAGAGCTTCAGTTTCCCCACCCCCAGGCTACAGCTCTGGCCACATCCTCCTCCACATACAAGGCCGGCTTTAGTGCAGTGCGACCGGTGTGGCTGCACTAGGCGCTGACCTGTGGAGGGGGGCACGGACCTGTTGAGGGGGGCCACCAACCTCAGGGGGTGCGCTGTATTTAGCAATAACCTATGATTGGAGAGATGAGGAGCACTTTCGCCCAGGTGGTTCAGAGAGAATCTGAGAAGGTGGTGATAGGGTTGGGGCCCCAAAAAAGATTGTTGCGCTGAACGCTACCAACGCTAAAGCCTGCCCTGTATACCTTCAGCTCCACTGGTGGTATACAATTGCAGGATATCCTGCCTTCGTTGGGCAATACCCTGGGGCTCACAATCCCATTCATGGTTGTCTCCCAGCAAAAAAAAACTTCACATTGGCGAGCTGGCAAACTTTTGCGCGGCTCTGCTGATGCAAAATTTCCAAATTCACCCCATGTTCCTTGCAAAGGTTTGACCTTAGGGCATCTCTGCTTATTTACATGCTTAGTAGCATCCACAGGTAACCTTTTTTAAATAACGTATATATAAATCAAAACACATTAACTAAATTGCTTTGGTGTGGACAGGTGTACATAACAGCATTGCTTTGTTTTTTTCAAGACCTTTATGTCCAACCGTGGATGCGAACCTTTGCAGCCTCGCAGAAAATCTCCCTCTAGTTAAAACATGGAAATACAACAGGCCCGATCGCCTTTCTCACATATTTGTGCACCTGATATATAATTAAAAAAATTAGAATTCTATTACTAAAACATACAACACAACAATACAATTGCCCTCTCTAAATTGCACATAAACACTTCTTGTGTTTAATTAGTAGCTTATTTGTAGCAAAAGTTTGACCAGTAGTCTCTCTTCACCAAGCAGTCTTTTCATTATCCTCAATAGCCTTATACATTTCTCCTGTTTTCTTTCCACTCCAGTCTTCTTGCTTTTACCCTTGCGCCTTATTTTTCTAAGTCAGTTTATCCTTTTCGCGTTTTAAAAATCTTTGATTGGCTCTAATCCTAAACATCTTTTCTGTTCTAAAAATAGCTAATCGTTCTGTTTGAAAAGTTCCCATTTCTCCCTTGAACCGCTTTTTGGTCTTCTACCTCACGTCTCTCTTTAACTTTTCCTTTCCCTCGCTCTTTGCATACATCTTTCAATCAGGCTGTTTAATTTCACTTCTCAACCAACACCTGGGTCCGCAGATAACTTGCCTGACAACTGGCTTCCCTTCCACTTTTATGAATTAATTTAAGGCTCCTACTCCCAAATGGTTTTGTAACCCGGCCAGGAGTTTTGCTTCACATCATTCAACTGGAACTGTCCTGCTAGTTCTTGCCAATCATATAGATTATTCTGGGCAGGCAAAACAGTCTTCATGTCTTCTTGGATCCTTCAAGTGCTTTTGTGCACTGGGCAATTTTATTCTTGCGCGTTTTTCTTCCCCGATTGGCCATAGTGATCCAGTGCTCTGCTGGTTTCCTTCTTTAGCTGATCGGTTTTATTTGTAACCCTGACCTAATTAATCTTTGCTGACCTATTCTCTCTGTCACGAGGAATCACAGGCTTAATCCTGGGTCAATTGTTACTTATCCTCTTCCTCCTGTGTATGATTTCTTAATTTAGTCGTTTGTACCAATTTCATGCAGGTGATTTGTGAAACTTTCTTTTATTTTTTTGACAACTTTGCTTGACAAAATTATTTCCGACTACCCATTTACTTTTATTTCTTGAATGTTGCTTATTCTTTATACCTTATTATGACTATGATGATGATATCAATAATATCAACTATTTTTGATACCACTTTAGGCTCCACCTCTCCCGTTTAAAATCACTGTAAAAAAGATGTTGCATTTACCCCGTTTGCCAGTAATTTATTATTTATTCAATATCATATTAATATATACAAATTTCCATTACTGTTCTTCTTTATTATTGGTTTCCTTTCTGCTGCTCTTGCTTCATTTTAGGCTGTTTAACGTTTCTTTTTGACTCATGTTTGGTTAAACCTTGCAGCACATTACCTGCCTCTTTGAAGTATGCTCTATTTACCCTGTAGGCTTACAGCCCACCCATTGCCTTTTTATTTGCCCCTTCGATTGTAGTTCAAAAATGCGTGCTTGCTAGTGGTTAATCCTTCCTCTTTGTCCCTCCTCTTTGTAAGCGGCTTTTGAAAGTGCCACCACCAGGCTTTTGGTGGCCTCAAGCTTGCGTGCACGCGTGCAGCTGCCATCTGTCCACCATTTGCTTGTTCTTTATTTTTGCTACAATCGCGGCACCAGCGCTTTACTTTAAGTGAAGCGCCGGTGCCGCGATTGTAGCAAAAGTAAAGAAATAGATGTTTTTTCCTATTTCTTTACTTTTGCTATAATCGCGGCACCCGTGCTTCACTTTTAATGTTAAAAGTAAGGCGCAGGTGCCACAATTATAGCAAAAGTAAAGAAATAGATGTTTTTTTCAATGTCTTTACTTTTGCTATAATCGTGGCACCCGCGCTTTACTTTTAACATTAAAAGGAAAATGCGGGTGCTGCGATAATAGCAAAAGTAAAGAAATAGAAAAAACATATATTTCTTTACTTTTGCTACAATAGCGACACCCACGCTTTACTTTTAACATTAAAAGTGAAGCGCGGGTGCCGCGATTATAGCAAAAGTGAAGAAATAGAAAAAAACATCTATTTCTTTACTTTTGTTGTTTTTTTAGTACGATTCTCCCCATTTTGCTATAATCGCTTTACTTTTAACCTTAAAAGTGAAGCGCAGGTGCCGCGATTATAGCAAAAGTAAAGAAATAGATGGTTTTTTTTTATTCTTTACTTTAGTGTTTTTTTAGTGCAATTCTGTTCATTTTGCTATAATCGCGGTACCCGCACTTCACTTTTAACATTAAAAGTAAAGCACGGGTGCCGCGATTATAGCAAAAGTAAAGAAATAGAAAAAAAACATCTATTTCTTTTCTTTTGCTACAATCGCGGCACCCGCGCTTCCCTTTTAATGTTAAAAGTAAAGCGCAGGTGCCGCGATTATAGCAAAATGGACAGAATTGTACTAAAAAACACTGCTTCAAAATACCTCCAACTATTAGATGTTTATAAAGAGGTACAAGTTGGTGGTAGGAAACTGATAGTTTCTGACACCTTAACCACAATGCATTGAATACATTTGTAGCCAGCACAAAATATAAATATTTAAAAACGGACAATTGTAGAACCTGTAACCAACCTGTTCCATCTAAAGGTGGAGAACAGCAATGTCTTTTTGATTTAAAAGTATTTTATAAAATTTTACAATGTGTTTTCTTCTTTGCTCCCTCATGTGCTGCTTCCCCACTAAAATTCCTGCTCCCTGCACTTCCTGTATTTCTCCCCCTCTCCAGCAGTTCATCTGTTGCTTCCTCTTTTTCTCTCCACCACGCTTCTTTTTCTCTTCATTAAGCAGAGCCTGACAGATAATGCGGCTCTCTGGTTGTGAAATATATATTGAACTTTACTAAGAACAAAGAGGGGCTTGCAGCCCACCCATTGCTTACCATTGAAATGCTTTACTGTCACTCCTGTTTGCCTCCTTATTCGATAGCTACACCTGCCCATCCTGTGCCAGTCCCTCCCCTGTAGCATTTCCAATTTACTCATATCCTTCTTCTGCTCACTTTTAGGTAACTATATTTATGTTGCTTTCACCCCCATTGTTGCTTCTGCTACCCCGTGCTGCTTCTTCCATCAGCTTTAAAAAAACACTTCCATGCATTTTTTCTTTTTCTTTACGGATGCAACTCAAACCCAAAAATAAAAATTAAACAAGCAATGCCCTTTATTTATGTTTTGGTTTTCAAAACATAAATACAATTACAATGCCAATAGCTTAAACCCGCGTAAATGCGAGGCCTATTACATTGCAAATGCTTGTTGTGCTTGGTTTCCTTCCACAGAGCGTCACCCAATTACTGTTAACATTACGCTTCTGTGTTTATATGTTCATTTGGGGGACAATTTTTTTCTTTGATTCCTGCTTGTGTCACTGTATGCCCATCTTCGGAGGTTCAGCTTCAGCGCCCGTCACTTAATATCCCCGTCCCGTTCAAATACCGAGATGAGATGTCAGATGCTTCAGATGCTGTTTTCGAAAATCTCCTCTTTCATTTTCTCTGACTTCAAAGTGCAAGGATTTCTCCAAACCCCTCCCACTTCGCTGCTTGTTGCTTTAGCGAGTATCTGTCACCAGACCTTTAGTAGCCCAATCTTGCAGCACCACTAAGGCCAAGACTTGGGCAACGCCCGTTGTATTTTCTCAGACAACTGTTTAAATAATGTGAGCTTGAGTGACTCAGAGGTGTTTGAGTGGTTTACATGAGCACTAGATACATTACAAAATGTTAGACTAATTTTTGGGGGCATTTTTACAGAGTGTGAACTCGACTGACCCTAATGTTTTGAAGAGCTTTATAAAAAGCACTAACTACATTACACAAGAATAAGGTAATTTGTTTTGTTTTAGGTCCGCGGAGATCAAGTGTTACAGATGCCGCCCCAGTTTATTCCTTATTTCCCCTTTACCTGACAAATGGGAGCAGCATTCATCCCTCCCACCTCCTCCTAAGTCACTACATACCTGCCCTGCTGCCTCTTCCTGTCTTCCTCCTCTTCCTTTCAGAGCTCTAATTTCAAGCCACATTCACAGCAGCTCCCCAGGACCTGAGGCATTTTATATTATAATAAAGTGAACTCAAGCAACCTGAAGGTATTGGAGCACTTTACATGAGCGCTAGTTACATTACGCAATGTCACATTAATTTTGGGGGGCTTTTCTATGAGCATGAAGTTGATTGGCCCAAAGGTATTGAAGCGCTTTCCAAAAGCGCTAGTTACATTAAACAAGATCAGGTTAATGTTTTGTTTTATGTGCATGGTAAGTAAGGGATGTCAATGCCGCCCCAGTTTATTTATTATTTCCCCTCTCCCTGACAAACGGAAGCAGCATTCGTCCCTCCCACCTCCTCCCATGTCGCTACATGCCCACCCCACTGCATCTTCCTGTTGTCCTCCTTGTCTCAGAGCTCTAATTTTAAAGCACATTCACTGCAGCTCCCCAAGGAGGTTGAGGCATTTTTTATCATATAATGTGAACTCGAGAGACCCAAAGGTGTTGGAGCGTTTTACATAAGAGCAAGTTACATCACACAAGGTCAAACTAATTCCTGGGGGTATTTCTATAGACTGTGAACTCAACTGACCTGAAGATATTGGAGACCGTTACAAAAGTGCCAGTTACATTACAAAAGGCCAGGTTAATTTATTTGTGTTTCGGTGTGCATAGATTAAGTGATGTCGACGCCGTCCCTGTTTAGTCATTATTTCCTCTCTACCTAACAAATGGGAGCATTTTGTTGTTGTTGCTATGTCCAGTGCTTTTATATCCAGGGAGCTGGGACAGAGGGCGGGGCCTGGGGCGTGCTGCTAAATAGATGGCGTGAGCAGTGTTTTGAATGGAAAACTCTGGAAAAGGGTGGCGGGTGAATAGAGGCATAGGGAGGAGGGATGTGATGTCTTCATTATTGGAAAGTACTTCACTTCCTTCAAATAGGGGGGCATATTTACAAGGGAAGTGGTGGAGTGAGGTGTCAGCCTTCCTGGCTTAACGCCTCACTCCGCCACTTCAGAAATGCAGGGCTGCACCATATTTACAAGAATATGGTGCAGCCCTGCGTTTCCCCCTGCGCTGGGGCTACACTTAGCAGCCTAGCGCCAAAGCAGGCACCCTTGCACCAGAGTGCAAGGGTGTCTTTGTGCAGGGGAAGATTGTTTATATGCAGGAAGGTCCCCCTCCCTGAACGTAAACAATCTTTAAATGCCGTTTTGTAACTTCTATGTGTGCTCCTTAATGCAGCACACACAGAAGTTGCAAAACAAAAATTTTTAAGAAATGATTGTTTATGTGCAGGAAGGAGGACCTTCCTGTACAGAAACAATCATTGGCCTTTTCCTGTGTGTTGCACAACACTGCACACATGGAAACAGCAGAAATGAGAAATGAAACATTTCTCCTCATTGTGCCAGGGTAAGACCGTTTTTTCCCTGGTCTTAATTCCGGCGCTGCCTCCTATTTACGCCTCCCTTGTAAATAGGGGGCAAAATCAGAATCAATGGGTGTGGCCCACAGCAACACCCATTGCCCTCCCCTTTCATGCTTAGCATAGCTTGAAAGGGGGCTTTATTTACCAGGCAGCGTTAAGCCATGTTAAGTGGCTTAACGCTGCCTGGTAAATAAGGCGAAGCCCCTATCGCCATAGGATTGTCGTAAAAAGTGACTCCCTGTGCCGTTAGGGGCTTGTAAATATGCCCCAGAGTTTCGTGTAAAACATTGGTGCAGTCTGTCCTCATTAGCTGGATTTTCAAATAAGACAAATAACATTACTTGAGCTGTTTACAGGCCAAACTTGCAATGGAATCAAATGGGAAGGGTCGATCCCCAGAAGAGTACAAGCATTAGTTGGACCCCAAGGATCGTATTACTCTGCCTTCATCTCCGGATAGCTGATGCACGAACAGCTCAATCCTGGCATTATTTTTCTACACATCGGAGGAATGGCTTCATTTGTGTTAGAAGTGGAAGTCAAAGCTCGAGAATCCAAGACTATTTCATAGTGGAAAGCATTTTCTGCTGTTTTATTTTTTATTCTGTAACTATCTACTTATTCAGAGATTCAGCCCCACCACCTCTCCCTCAGCATACCTGCCAGTGATCTGATCCCCATTTTTTCTTTCCTCTTGGCTCTTCTTGCAGGGGGCAGCACCTATGGGTTATTTGAGGATGGAGCTGCAATCCTCAGAACCAACCAGCCTCAGGATACCTGGACTGCTGCAGTTTTCTGCCGACCAAGCCCTAATGAGACCTGATTTCTCTAGCACTTTGATTTAAAAAGTGTGGCTTTTTTAAAAAAAAAATGCCGATTTCATGATTATTTTGCAAATCGCAAAATCCTGGACTGTATGCTCAACACTTATAAGGTCCCAAAGGTGAAACCTATTGGCTATGCCAATCCTTGTTTAATTTGCCAGCTTCATATTTCACTGCTCCTGAATTGCATCATCCAAAGACCTTCCAAGGAAAAGGATATCTATACTTACACATTACAGTTAACGGATATAAACAAAATAAGGCATTGTCCTCGAATCTAGCACCAGCGATTTTCAAACAGGCTTACAATAAGAAATCCAAAAGAGGCTCAGTACAAGACACCAAGCTCTGGAACTCTACACCAGCCAAGATGTGAAGCACCCAGGAACATTTAAAGGTTGGAAAATAGATGAAGGAATGGTTTTCCTCATAAAATTAGGCCAGCCGCTGACCTTGGCATAGTACCTAGAGCAACAATTCCTAGAAATCAGTATATGCATGGTGCAGTGCTATAGAACAACCGAAACCAGCTCACAGATACAGGGATCCCACTCAAACTGTGGAACTCCGCTTAACCTTGCAATGGAATCACCTTGAGAAAGAGATGGAATATGATTACAAAACAATCCCAACCACAATGCATACCTCTAAAGTCAATATTAGTTGTACCCGCTGCCATTCAGCACCTTAAGCCCTGCATTCTGCTTAATTAGATTGTTGACTCTAACCATTGCCCTCCCCCAACATCAAAGACATAGTAAATAATGTCTATATTACCTCCAACACAAAATGGCAGATAGGAACTCTAGTTTTTCTGATGGTCCTCCCTGTTTCAGTCTTATATAATCAATTTCACCATTTGTTATGCTATATGCCAGTTCTCTATCAGGTACCTCATCCATTAACAGACAGGCATATAATGAATGAAAGGACCTGTGTAGCTGTCCATCGGAGAGCACAGACACAGACTACATCAGCCTGCTCATATAACCACTCTGTACTAACCACCTGAAAAAACCTACCGCAGATCGCTGGGCACTATGGAGAACTCAAACATTTCCCACCCTGCATGTCTCAAATGATCAAATACTCTGAGCAACAACATCCTATGATGAGCACCTTTTGATTATAACACAGTACACCTTGCCAAATCTCCTTACTTGATGTCGCATAATGGCAATTATAGAAAGGATAGTCTGTAACACAGACCATCCAAGCATATTGCAGATTCGTTTCTCATTCTTTCTCTACACCTATTACTTTCATAGGATCCATGAAATCTCAGAAGGGATAACCTCCTGCTGCCAGAACTATTACAAGGAATCAGATAGAAATTATAATTAAAAAAACAACAACACAATAAAGTGATCTTCAGAGTTAAGCGTGGTTGCCAGCATATCACAAACTATAGAAATGCATGTCTCTCTCACACACTTCCCCATTCATCGCACCACCAAGCACTGCATCCCTTAACACAATAGCCTCACATTAGTGGCCATCAAGCGTGACACACAAGCACACACAAACACATACACACACGCAACTCTTCCGCCCATGTTGCACCTTTTGTTCTTTCTGTAAAATGCTAATAGATTTCCTTCCAAACTTCCATAGTGACATCATTCCCCTCCTTTAGATTCCCAAGTTAACTTGCATGGGGAGCCCAAAAAGGTCCAAAGACAAACCCACAGGATGCCTAAAAGCAGATGTGTTTAACGAAGGGCCAAATGGAGCGAATCCAGGCCACAATTTCAGGGTAACCGTTAAAGTTAACTATTAACAGTGCAATGGGTTCCAATTAGAATAATTTTGATATACATGTATTTTATGTATAAATCCTGAAACCCGGTTATGGACCTGGTCCCCCAGCACTTATATTGGACATCTCTACCTAATAGCTTTAATGTGATCTACAGAACAGAACTTTGCGACCATGCTATCAATAAAGTTAATCTTTGTACAATAATAAAATTGCATGACTCGCCTTAGATTTTTATTTTTGTGAGAAAAATGCACAATAGAACTTTGGTTCAGTTATGACAGTGTATTTCATAATATGTTTAGAAATGATTAAAGGGTGGAAATGAAAATGGAATTGAATTGCTAATATGATTCTGCTAGAGATACATTTCCCTTTGGATTTAACGCCTGATATTTTTCATATAAGAAGAACACTGAATGTTAATTCATTAGAAAATTTAACAGTATAATCTTCCTTCTTCCATGCTATCCATAGCAAATTGATGCCCTGTACAAATTATCGCTTGTCCTGCTGGGGCGCATCAATTTTTTTTGCTACCATCAATCCAAGAGACATAAGATTATCCAGAGAATCCCCGATTGTGTGCCATATTTCTAGGATATCTTGGGGTTTACTACGATGAATTCAATTTATCATTCTTATTGCTTCTAGCGCTATGATTCATCCAGCTTTGACACCTAGTTCCCACAGATTGCTTTTATTGTTATACATTGGGCTGTGGCACAGCCCATCAGCTGCGAAAGTGAACACCATCCATCATCTGCAATGGTGGACATGTCGCTATATCACTTTTCCATTCTTTAAGGGTCCTAAGTCTCTCTGTATAAATTCCTCCCCAGAAATTGTGTTCTATGAAGCAATGATACACAACTCGAGGGGTAACGCAGGGCCATTTTAGATTAGGGTCTCAAACTGTGATGCGCTTATCCCAACTCAGCAATTGGTACCTCATCCCAAGATGGAGGACTTTGCTGCCATAGAAATTACTGCGTTCCGCCTCCACTGATCTGCAATATATGGGCCACTAATTATAGTAATTGTAGCTTCTGTTCTTGAGGGCATTCCTATCTAGAGGGCCCTAACTTAATAACTACCAGTAAGTTCTCAAGGTTAGGCCATTCCCTTCACCCTGGACAATGTGTTTCCATGTACATTGACATTGGCTTTATGGGCTGCTTTATAATACGTAGTGCAACACATTTCTGAGCAGGCAGAAAAGTGGTTTAAGAACCTGAAACTACCAATTGCAGTTTTCTTTTCTATAAAAATAAAGGAGGTTAGGAGTGCTCAATTTGATTACTCTCTCACTCAATTCATGGAAGTTGTTTATGACACAGTACTTTCTATGTTCACCACTTACCAGTGACACCGTCTATCCTTCCAGATTTAGGGCCAGATGTACGACCCACCGATTAGTGGGTCTCAAATTGCGTCGCATTTGCGAATCGCTAATTGGGATGCACAACAGTGTCTGCGATTCCCAATGGGATTGCAAAT
Source organism: Lissotriton helveticus (assembly GCF_964261635.1). Classification (NCBI taxonomy): domain Eukaryota; kingdom Metazoa; phylum Chordata; class Amphibia; order Caudata; family Salamandridae; genus Lissotriton; species Lissotriton helveticus. The sequence goes on from NC_136061.1 coordinate 1,289,657,565, forward strand.
TGCAGGCCTCATGCATATTGATGAGGCTGTCGCAATGTGCGACCTCATTGGGAATGGCTGGCACTCTCAGGGATGGTGGCCTGCTATGGTCAGCAGACCTACATGTCTGGGATTGCTTTTAAATAAAGCAGTTTTTATTTTTTTAATGCAGCCCATTTTCCTTAAAGGAAAATGGGATGCATTTAAAAAATAAAAATGAAACATTTCAGTTTCATTTTTTAAGGGCAGGCAGTGGTCCTTGGGACTACAGCCTGCCCTTAAAAAATATTTGTGCATGCATTCACAAATGGGAATGGGTCTCCTGGGGACCCCTTCTCATTTGCTAGTGCTTTATCACCCTTCTGAGAAGGGTGGTAAACTGCTAGTGTTTTGTGACCGCAATTGTGGTCGCAAAACATTCTTACATTGCTTAAGGATTCGCTACTAGGAAGGGATGCCCTTTTAATGCCCCTTCCTAATAGGGAGTCGCTAATCCTATTTGCGAGGTGCAAATTGATGTGCGACTAGCAAAACAGGATTAGTACAAGGGCCACTGTTTTTTTATGGGCGCAAACAGGCCTAAAACCCATGGGAAACATCCATTACAATGTAGCCATTACATCGCACTGCTTTTACAAAGCAACTGTTACAACGCAAATGCCTTTACATCACATGCCATTACAACGCATGCCATTACAATGCATGTCACTACAACCCATGGCACTACAACGCATGCCATTACAACACATACTATTACAACGCATGCCATTACAACGCATTATAAGGTAAGTAATAGAGATTTTTTAGTTTTAGGGTGGGTATGGGTTTTGGGGTAGATGGGAATAGGAATTTTTAACCGTACGCTATCCAACACTTTCCCTACTATTGCGCTCACTTCAGTGGGAATAGTAATTTTTACCCCTACACTATCCATCACTTACCCTACTATTGCACTCACTAGAGTGGGAAGAGTAATTTTTACCCCTACACTATCCAACACTTACCCTACTGTTACCCTAAAAGTATTATACATTTTAATGGTATGCGTTGTAATGGAATGTGTTGTAATGGTAGTTTTTAAAAATGTGTGGTAATGGCATGCGTTGTAAAATCATGCATTGTAAAATCATTGCTATGTAAAAACCGCATTGTAAAAGCCTGCAATGTAATTCTTTGCGTTGTAAAGTCATATATTCAAAACCCATTCGCGCCTGCAAAAAACCTTTGTACATCTGGCCCCTAAAGCTTTCTTTTCTGTCTTTAGGCAGCCATTTTAAATCTGCCCCATACGTCCTGACTTAAAACAGTCTTAAAATGTCCTTACACTATCTATTAACCCTGCCGATAACAACAGAACCCGACATAGTGGAATTTCTTCTAGATAACACAACATTAAATCATGAAGGCAGACTGCATCAGATGTGTTTGTTTGATTTTCTGGAGGAAAGTGCACCTAATGTAAAACAAACCTAAGTTTGAGATATACCACCACAACGGCCCTAATATAGAAAGTGGTTTCTCACATGAAGTCTATCTACTTGCCTTCCTTACATCCCTACCTCTTATGTTTGTATCTTGTCAGTAGTTCAGGTTTCATTTTGTAGCATAAGTATATATAGATACTACAGCGTTGCATCTGATCTGTGAAATAAAAAACTGATTCTCCCACATCCAAAGTGGCAAGTGTTGCTTACCTCTCATCACATTTAACAAGGTCAACTTTAGAGATGGTGGGCAATGCCAATCAACAGTCTCCGCACCTTGAAAGAAAGTTTGAAAGCTTGCCCTGTTTTTATGCCGATACTCTATAGCATTACAAGGCTGTGCCTTCGTAGGGTGACTATGAAATAATTAAAAAGATGACACTGCAAGGTGGCCATGGTTCTAACCCTCTAGAATACCCACAATCTGAGCTCTTTCAGGGAGACACAGTTGATTATAAGTATTTATTTTGCGGTAAAACTCACATGAACTGTAGATACTTTTCCCGTCAACAATTATAAATCTTGTCACACAAACCATCCATGTTCCTATTTTTAAACATTTTAAAGTGTTGCACAAGTTAATCAGTGGGTCAACAGATACCCAACTTTAGTCTAAAAATTGCAAGATAGACATCCCAAAGCCTGTCCAATGATCGATTTCAAATACTGAAGCTTTACAATTTCTCATTATTATAAATAGCCCACATTTTACCATGAGCCACCCAATTTCACTGCTAACACTTGTATGGGCTTTCGTTTGACAACCTTACATGTTCTGTTCATTATGTCTTGGTTCAAATCTCGTCCTTAATTACATGGAGTGAAGTGACCATCTATCTCTAAGAAACACTTTGAAATGTAGATATGGCATTGTATGCAATAGCCATTCAACTATCATACGTATGTATGTATCATTATGTGTGGATACAAATGGTACCTACCAGTTTCCCCACTATTTCCTCCTCCTCCTCTTTTCCCTTCCCTCTTATTTGCCTTCACTCCCTTTTCTCTTCCTTTTCTTTTTGAAGCAGCTAAATGGTGGAGTACAATCCAAATAAACATTATTCAACACGTATTTCTATTGTCCCTACATCTTCCTTCCCCTTTTCCTCCACTTCTATTTTATGGATTGCCTGGTCATCTCACTCGTCTTCCTTACTACATGGTTGGAAACATGCCCTTTCTCTAGGATAGCCTTAGCTTTTGTCTTCTTTGACTGAACCTGATTTTGCTAGCCACAGGACTCTACACACTTAACTCCTGCTAACCAGTGTAAACTGTAAGCCCCTAGTATGTGGGACTATATTTGAATACATACTAAAAGTGGGCTGCAGCACTGATTATGCCACTCACTAAAGTAGACCTGTAAAACATGTCCTCAGGTCTTCCATTTCAGCCTGTAGTGCAGTTTAAAACTAGCATTTCGACCTGGCAAAATAAACCTTTTGTCAGGCCTAAACGTTCCCTTTTCTTGTAAGTCACCCCAGAGGTAGGCCTTAAAAGGCCTTGGGGCGAGTTGCATGGTATTTGAAAAGTATAACATATATATTTAAGGTTTTCCATGTCTTGCCACCGAAAAACTTTCACATCTTTTTTTCACTGCAGCAAGTCTGGCTCTCCCAGTGAAAAGTACTGGGTTACATTAGAACTCCTTATAATTCATACCCTCTGTTTGGGACTAGCTAGAAAAATGATTCAAGGATTCATTGTAATAGGAATTTTAAATAATTGTTTTGAAAAAACACCTTTAGAAAGTTGGCATTTTCTTGCCTTAGCTAAATGTGCCTTTCTGTCACTGTCCAGGGTCACCGCACTGTCTACTGGCTCCCCTCTGGCATGATGTGTACTGCTCCCAGAAAGGCGTAACTGCCAGAGCTGCTGACTTTGGATCCGGGGAACCAGGTTTGAGTCACGGTGTTAGCTTAACACCCTGTGATTCTGGGCACATCACTTAAATGAATGTGTCTTTTTGTAGTAACTGGTGCTAATGTAAAGCACTAAAATACCATTGGGTCGAGGTCGCACTATATAGAACTGCAAAACAAAAAGTAGATAAGGGCCTCAGGGGTGTGGAGAACTGGGCCTTCCTGACTGGAGGGCTGGGGAGGAGCAGTGTCCCTGGCTTGACTGGACTTCAAAGCATAGTCTGTGGGCTGTTCCCAGCCCTTGCTGACTTCAGGAGAAGCTTACCCTGTCGCTAGTAGATTCAGCTTGCACCTGGGTCTTCCTGCCCTTTGTTTCACTGGCTAGGCTGGAGCCAAACCAAGGGGTAAGACCGGAACCAGTTTAGAGTTAGACAAAAGGGTGTCCCCCATCCTCAGGAAAGCACTGGTCATAAATGCAGCATCCCCAGAACCTGAAATGAAAACACTCCTGGACTCAGAAGAAGAACTGCCTTGCTATAGGAAGACTGTACCTGCTTGCGTTGAACCCAGGGGCAGCGGTTGTGCGTTCATGTGGGTGCAGGGGCATTGACCCTCTGCTGTGAACCTCTACCAGGTGCATTTGGCAATTGAAATTAACCCCGTACGTCCTCCATTAATTGTATTTCGTTATGGGCTGGGCTACTGAGTTCTCGGGTGAGACTAGCAGCTGAGGCTGAAACTGAGCTGCGCATGTCAGATTGGCTGATATTTTTGCTGTGGCCAACCTGACATGCGCAGTTCAGGCTTCAACATTGAAGTCTGCCATGTGTTGTGAAGGATACTCGTAGTCTTCAATAATAGGAAAATCCTTTATTCATGGACATAACCCCAACGACAGAGGAATGGCGGGCGCAGCCGCTGGTCAACTCTTACCACCGATTCTGCCCACAACCCCTCACATTCTGAAGGAATGTTAACCACCATTTTCAATTAACAACAATTCACGAGCACAGCCGTGTAGCGCTCGAGCCAGGAAGAAATAACATTGGCTCGAGATGCAACGCGGCAAGGATGGAGACACAACACCATGGAGCTGCGTCAGCAAAGACACAGTCATATTGGTCTTCAATGGAGCATTGTGCTTCATTGCCCTAGACAATCTTAGCACTGCTCTAATGCTGCTTAGTATTATATGCAGCAAAAGAGCAGTGCTTGGATTGGCTGAGGAGATTGGGCTAAGATTTAACTACAAATGGTTAGATTCAGACTGCAATTAGAGCGCATATTTGAGGAAACACAAAGGAATACATGAAAGATAGAGAGATTATGAAATCAGGAAATTGTGAAGGACAGATCAATGTATTGCCAGGCTTTTCTTGTTGCCACAGACTAGGCCTGACACTGCTCTCTGGTATCAAAAACCTGAAACCCACTGTGAAACAGGGGAAACTTCATAGCCCGATTCGAACATATCTTCTAGTGGGGTGTGACTTTGTATAGGTGACTAAACAACTTCCTACTTTCCTGCCATTGCTTTTTACTTTTATTTTATGCCTTTGAAAGGAAGGGCCCACAGTAAGCCAATAAAAAGGGCAGAATACCATTCAAAACTTGGAGTAACGCCACCGCCTATTACAAGTGCCATGTAAGCAAAGCTTGCAGCGGGCCGTATTTTGATACCGAGAACAGCACACCCCACTCCACCGCCTAATCCTTTGAGGTGAGCTTTTCTTATTTAGTCTGACCACCATTTCACCTGCTTGTTTGAAAACAAAGTCTGTTCCCGAAAGATCCAGGGAGTCTGACTCCCGCTGCTCACAAGACACAGTAATGCACGTCGACATTGTGTGTGTGTGTGTGTGTGAGCATTCATTGCCACTGGTCCATCTGAGGAGGGCTTTGCTGCTGCTCTGAGCTCCCGCCAGTGGTTACTCTCTCACACATCAGCAGTGTGCCCAGCCTCCTCCCACCCAGACCCTAAACTAGATGCAGCCGGGATTCTTATTGTGCCTGTATAGAAGTCTTTGGAAGAAATTGTGACTACAAGGACGGTCCCACCAGATAACCTTATGGAACCTAACTGAAATTTAGGCCATTTTAGACCACAACAAATTAAAGAGTCCGATTCAATGGTCTGTATAAGTTGTGTGCATGTTTGTACCACATAAATTTATGAAAGCGTGCATTAAAGGCTGCAACAAGCAACTATTAGATACAGGAATAAATATGCTTAAATGTCCTGAAGAAAGTCGACTGACCCACAAGGGCATTTAAAATGGCTGAAACAGGTCAACCACAGATGTATGGGGTCACTAAACACTTATGACATCGCACTGTTTTTAACCTTGACAAAGGAGCAATAGAATAAAACACAGTTGGATAAGGCAGGCAGTTGTATTCCTAAATACATTCCCTATATAATAGATCAAGAGCTCAGCTTACAAATGTGTTGAGCCTGCCCACCCACACTGGGTGAATAGTCCCATAAAACTTTCAAGACAGCAGCTGGAGTGAGTGTCTTTTCATTTTTGAAAATTTCGAGAGGATTTGTCAAACAATTGCCAACTGTAAAAATGTTCTTCCCAAGGCAACTACATCCTAACTAGAACTACCTACTGGTATATATCACAGTCATAACCAGAGATGAGTGATAAAGACCCACAATATAATGCAACGCATTGTAAAGGTCAACATTGTTTGCATGTGTGGCAAAGGCATGCGTAGTAATGTCATACACCGTGTCACAGATGGCATTGGATGTGACGTGTAACCAACGCTCTGGGCTCCTGAATTTGGCCTGATGTTTCCTCTCTCCAGAGTGAATAACATCGGGGCATCAGATAATTCGGGGATAAAGGAGTCCAACAAAGGCACTCATTATGAAATTTAGAGAATATCATGTTGAAATTGATGTTTCTTTACTGATTCCAAAATACCACCACTGGGTCTGGGCTCCCAATAGCACAGCTTAGCCACAAGCGACTGATAAACAACAGAGGATGCTAGTGCTAGTCAATTAAACACAAAACCTTTTTTATCCAAAAACATTGGAATCAAACCAAATGTTTTTCTTTTTTTTTTCTTTTTAGTTTATTTGATTTACTCAGTATTTCTTTTTTCACGTATTATTATTTTTCATTTGTCAAACTTTACAATTTTTCGGACCTTATGTACAAAAACCTAAACATTAATATTTCAGAAACAAATTCCTAACAAAATCATTCAAACTTTCAAGCATACTCCACTCATACCATTACAGATAAAATACAGCTGGAATTATAATGTTCACAGCAACGCCATATGACATCTGTTGTCTCAGAAGAGTGGTTTGAATGTATTATATAATCCTTTAATTTGTTCAGTCTTTTTTCAATGGCTATTAACAGTCTACACATTTCGAACTCGCGGTTATTTACGGAGTTCTCATTAGGACCATAGTCTGTAAAAGAGGAAAATACCTTGCTTTAAAAAGGATGTTCTTTCTGAATATCTACAAGCTGGGCACTTCACCACTATCCACCTCCTTATCTTACCTCTTATAAATCAGGGCATGGGGGAATGGCAGTGTCCCCGACGTGAAATCAATTCTAAGGCGAACAGATGCAAACAAAGAGAGAAAAGGAAATGCACACTGTCAAAATCAGCTTTTACACCACTGTCAGCTCATTCAAACCATCATGTTATTGTGCCACTTACTTTTCACGATAGGCAGGGGTCTAGGTCTTGATACTTTGTGCAGCCTGTCACTATGCCAAAGAAAAAGGAGCTGATTGAGTATTTAGTTGCTTGTGTCCCTAAGTCACAACATTTACAACCACCATACATTCGATGTACCTGGTTCTCGGCTGCTCGCTTCTGATGTCGAGGTCCAATGCTCCCGCCTGAGGGAAATGATCAGACGAGGCATAGTTAGTGGCTGGAGGCAAGAGCGTTTTCCAGGAGAATCAATCTAAATGCGCAGCGACAATTACCTTAACAGGTCGGGGCACCGAGCGTTGAATTCGTTCTTCCCTCAGTGTACACGCCGCGTTCAGTGTAGCGTTGACTTCCCGGTTTCCCAAGGATCATGGGAGATGTGGTCCCGGGCATGTGTAGTCCCTTAAATCGTCCGAATCAGGCGGTGTTTTTCTATTTCCCTTGGTGTGTGGCGACATATTTCTTTTATTTTATATTCTAATCTGGGTGATGTTCCGAAGTCATTAAAATATATAACTCACTTCATGAGTGTATATTTCCCGTTACACATGACCAATGAAAATATTTTAATTCCAAATTTATCACACTGAAATTCGCCGAATAGGCAGTGAAATCTTGCATTATATCAGGCCTTGATCATGTAGGTTTTTGTACTGGTTTAGATTTGGCCAAGGGTGTTGCATAACGCAAGGGGTGCATCATGGTTTTTGTAGTTCTAACCTCCTTCATTGTAATTACTAAGTTGCCCTAAATGCTGCCTCCATGTATAGACTTCTATTTATCAGTTGTATGGTCATGCGGTTTTGATCAAACTCAACAGGCCCGTTACAGAAGCCTTCTGTTCCAAGGATGCCTCATGTAGCAGGAAAAAAATGGAAAGTTGAGACATATAGATATATATCTCTTTATCCTAATTTGAACAGTTCGGTTAATTCGTTCAGTCCCTCTATTGCAGAATTAAATTTCAAAATCAGCATTGCCACCCTTCTCGAGAACTTTCCTTCCAAATCACCCCCTCATGCGTCGTTATCCACTTTTGAAATAACTGTCCAGATTAAATCTGTTTCTTTATGATTCCTTTCAAGCCAGTGATTGACAAGGGGTGCTGATACTACCTTGTTTTTAATTCTCAATTTGTGCTGTTGGATCCTGATTCGCACCTCTTGACTGGTGTTCCCAATGTAAAGTTGGTTGCAGGGACATAATATTCCATATATGACGAACCGAGATTTACAATTCGTGAATGTGTCATGTTTCCATTTTATGTTTTTGTGTTCAAACAGACTTCCTTCCTTTGTTGTATCACAACATGAACAATCCTCACATTTGTGGTGTCCTTGAATGGGTGGTAAACACAACATTTATCTTAAATCTGGATTTTTTTCTTTTTGTGGCAGGGGCCAAACAACATCATTGAGCATCTTTTTTGGCCAGGGGGCCAAACAAAATCTCGCGGCAAAACAAGATTCAATCAGCAACCATGGGAAATGTCCACAAGAAGACAGAACTACAAGAACTAGTTCTATCACCAATATTCAATTTATCTAATAGAATCCTTACAAATGACGAGGAGAAGGTATTGAAAAAAGGACTGACATTTGTTCCAACCAGACAAACAGATTTTGTCAAGTTAAAAACAGAAGTGATCGAGTTCTGCCGAAAAGTACGATTAAAATCCTTTTTTGCAGAAAAGATATATCAATCGCCATCAGAGACTACTGGGCTGAGAAATAAAGCTGTCTTCTGTCCTCCCAGTAGCAAGATGCCCAAAGAAGTAATCACTTTTGAAAGAACGATCTTATCTGGAGTGACTGAAATGTAAACAAAAAGAAAATGGATCAAACACAATCTATCTAAAGTGGAATCAGAGGCACTATTGAATTTGAAAAATGACACCTCAGTCATAATAAAACAGGCTGATAAAGGGGGCGCCCTTGTGATCTGGGACAAGGCCTTGTATATCCATGAGGTAGAAAGACAACTTAATGATAGGGCATGTTACCGTAAAATTAACAAGGACCCTACATCAGAACTAAGGGCCATATGTATCAAGCTAATTAGCATTCGCAAAGGCCGAAATTCTTTGCGAATGCTAATTAGAAAAATGGTATGTATGTAACATGTTTGATGCAAAATAAGGAATCGCAAAAATTGCTATTCCTTATTTTGCGATTGCACTTAAGGAATCGCAAATTTTGCGATTCCTTAAATGCAATGTATCAAAGAAAAAGTATTCAAAAAATGCCCATAAGGATTCGCAAATTACCACCAACTTCTAGTTGGTGGTAAGTTGCGAATTCTTTTAAAAAAGCTTTTTTCCAAAAAACCAAAGGTCCCATATGACGCTCATACATGCCCTTAGGGCATGTATGTGCGCCATATGCCCCCAAATGTCATTTTCAGGGGTGCAGCAGGGTGTTCTTGAGACACCCCTGCACCCTTGAAAAAATTCCTATTTTGCGATTAGCAAATTGCTAATCGCAAATTGCCCCTTCATTCCTATGGGCCTCCTGGCCCATAGAAATGAATGGGTAATTTGCGATTAGCAATTTGCTAATCGCAAATTAGGAATGGTAAGGAATCACTATAAAAAAGCGATTTTGTACATACATACCGTTTTGCGAATTCTAAATAGCGATTCCTTAAAAATCGCTATTTGGAATTCGCAAAACGGAACTATGATACATATGGCCCTAAAACAGGAATTACATAAAATCATCGATGAGGGTTTCGCATTGGGTTTCCTGGGCAAAAAAGAGATGGAGTACCTAAAAATCAAGCACCCGAGAACCCCAATTGTTTATGTCTTACCAAATATACATAAAGATTAAAAAACACCCCCGGGACGACCGATTGTTTCTGGTTGCCAATCATTATTAGAACCCATTTCTAAGTTTGTGGACTTCTTCCTAAAACCTTTCTTATCACAAGTCACGTCATTTGTACAGGACACTACAGATTTTAAAAATAAATTGATGACAATTGAATTCAATGTTGATACCTACTGGATGGTGACAATGGACATTACGTCCTTATACACACAGATCCCGCAAGAAGAGGGGATCTATGTGTTAGAATCATTTCTAGAAGAGAGAGAAAGACCCCATCAAATACCGACTTCCTTTATTCTAAGGCTAGCGGAATTTGGACTCAAAAGGAATTATTTCAATTTCAATGGAGATTTTTTCTTTCAAACAGGCGGTGTGGCGATGGGATGCCCCTTCGCCCCAGAATTAGCAATCTTATTCATGTCGAAATACGAGGATACTTTTATCTATCGGGATAATCCATTCTACCAATGGATTAACAACCGGTATCGTTATATTGACTATATTTTCTTCGTCTGGACAGGGACAGAGGATGATTTGAAGAAATTTCATGGTTGGATAAATAATAAAGTGCCAACAATTAAATTCAGTATGGAACATTCCCAAAAAAAGATGCCATTTCTAGATGTTGAGGTGTACCCTTCTGAAGGTGGATTAGTAACAACACTATGCAAAAAAACAACGGACCGCAATAAAGCCCTTCATTTTAAAAGCAACCACCCTCGGAGCCTCAAAGATAACCTTCCTTATGGGCAATATTTAAGAATTTGAAGGAATTGCCAATATAAGGATGAGAACCTTACGAATAATTTGTTACAGCGAGGTTACCCAAAAAAACTACTGAAAAAGTCCCTCAAAAGAGCGTGGTGGACACCACGGGAAAGCTTATTGGAAAGAAAAACACAAAAAGAAACTGAGAGAATGGTTTTTGTGTCCACGTTCTGTCCCAACTCAAATGCACTGAAAAAGCTAGTAAAAAAAAACTGGCATTTACTGAGAAACTTGATGAAGCATTTAACAAAGAGCCGTTATTTGCATTTAAAAAGAACGCCAGTATTGCCAACCAGTTAGTAAGAGCGGCACTGCCACAAAAAGAAAAAAATCCAGATTTAAGAACAATGTTGTGTTTACCGCCCATTCAAGGACACCACAAATGTGGGGATTGTTTATGTTGTGATACAACAAAGGAAGGAAGTCTGTTTGAACACAAAAACATAAAATGGAAACATGACACATTCACGAATTGTAAATCTCGGTTCGTCATATATGGAATATTATGTCCCTGCAACCAACTTTACAGTGGGAAAACCAGTCAAGAGTTGCGAATCAGGATCCAACAGCACAAATCGAGAATTAAAAACAAGGTAGTATCAGCACCCCTTGTCAATCACCGGCTTGAAAGGAATCATAAAGAAACAGATTTAATCTGGACAGTTATTTCAAAAGTGGATAACGACGCAAGAGGGGGTGATTTGGAAGGAAAGCTCTCGAGAAGGGAGGCAATGCTGATTTTGAAATTTAATTCTGCAATAGAGGGACTGAATGAATTAACCAAACTGTTCAAATTAGGATAAAGAAATATATATATGTGTCTCAACTTTCCATTTTTTTCCTGCTACATGAGGCATCCTTGGAACAGAAGGCGTCTGTAACGCGCCTGTTGAGTTTGATCAAAACCGCATGACCATACAACTGATAAATAGAAGTCTATACATGGAGGCAGCATTTAGGGCAACTTAGTAATTACAATGAAGGAGGTTAGAACTACAAAAACCATGATGCAACCCTTGCGCAATGCAACACCCTTGGCCAAATCTAAACCAGTACAAAAAACCTACATGATCAAGGCCTCATATAATGCAAGATTTCAATGCCTATTCGGCGAATTTCAGCGTGATAAATTTGGAATTAAAATATTATCATTGGTCATACGTAACGGTAAACATACACTCATGAAGTGAGTTATATATTTTAATGACTTCGGAACATCACCCAGATTAGAATATAAAATAAAAGAAATATGTCGCCACACACCAAGGGAAATAGAAAAACACCGCCTGATTCGGACGATTTAAGGGACTACACATGCCCGGGACCACATCTCCCATGATCCTTGGGAAACCCGGAAGTCAACGCTACACTGAACGCAGCGTGTACACCGAGGGAAGAACGAATTCAACGCTCGGTGCCCCGACCTGTTAAGGTAATTGTCGCTGCACATTTAGATTAATTCTCCTGGAAAACACTCTTGCCTCCAGCCACTAACTATGCCTCGTCTGACCATTTCCCTCAGGCGGGAGCATTGGACCTCGACATCAGAAGCGAGCAGCCGAGAACCAGGTACATCGAATGTATGGTGGTTGTAAATGTTGAGACTTAGGGACACAAGCAACTAAATACTCAATCAGCTCCTTTTTCTTTGGCATAGTGACAGGCTGCACAAAGTATCAAGACCTAGACCCCTGCTTATCGTGAAAAGTAAGTGGCACAATAACATGATGGTTTGAATGAGCTGACAGTGGTGTAAAAGCTGATTTTGACAGTGTGCATTTCCTTTTCTCTCTTTGTTTGCATCTGTTTGCCTTAGAATTGATTTCACGTTGGGGACACTGCCATTCCCCCATGCTCTGATTTATAAGAGGTAAGATCAGGAGGTGGATAGTGGTGAAGTGCCCAGCTTGTAGATATTAAAAAAGAACATCCTTTTTAAAGCAAGGTTTTTTCCTCTTTTACAGAGTATGGTCCTGATGAGAACTCCGTAAATAACCGCGTGTTCGAAATGCGTAGACTGTTAATAGCCATTGAAAAAAGACTGAACAAATTAAAGGATTATATAATAAATTCAAACCACTCTTCTGAGACAACAGATGTCATATGGCGTTGCTGTGAACATTATAATTCCAGCTGTATTTTATCTGTAATGGTATGAGTGGAGTATGCTTGAAAGTTTGAATGATTTTGTTAGGAATTTGTTTCTGAAATATTAATGTTTAGGTTTTTGTACATAAGGTCCGAAAAATTGTAAAGTTTGACAAATGAAAAATAATAATACGTGAAAAAAGAAATACTGAGTAAATCAAATAAACTAAAAATAAAAAATAAATAAAAAACATTTGGTTTGATTCCAATGTTTTTGGATAAAAAAGGTTTTGTGTTTAATTGACTAGCACTAGCATCCTCTGTTGTTTATCTTTACTGATTCCAGCATTTTTTACTCAGTATTTCATTCACTCTGTAGATTAGAGCTGCTCTCCAAATCTGATGATCCCCAAGTGAAACATCACAACTTATAAATCTGATGGAGCCACCAACCCTATTACCTGCCCCGTCAGAATTTAAAGACCACTCAGGATAAGGGCCCAGTGCTACCTTAAGAGCTTTGCCGTTCAGATTCTTGGTATTCATCACCCTAGTATTAGGGTTATGTGAAACTGTGGGACATTGCTTCCTCAAGTTTAATGAAGTTTTTTAGAACAACAAATTAACAGTTTATTTTGATAAAAGTTGCTTAACAAACCTAACAAACACTCGTTTTGTCTTTGAACGATTGTGCAAATCTAGTTTTGTTTGGTGCCCATCAAAAAATATCTTGCAGAAGTATTCTCTTGCAATTATTTTTTTGTGAAATTTCATCTGTAAGCAAAGTTGTATCAAATTACCATATTATGCAACTGTATAAAATGCAAGCATTGTAAACTTTGAACAATTTTGCTAGCAGAATTGTAGTTTGGAATACCCCTTTTTGCTTCACCATAAGAGAATGCACCACTGCCAATCTTCCAGAACTGCAGTAATTAACAGTTTGACTTCTGTGGACCTCCAGTGAAACATTACTGGGATCTGCTTTTAAAAACTTCCTGATTTTCCATTTGCTTTCGTTTTGGGTTGTTATCCCTTGATTTTAATTACCTCTTACCTGCAACATAATAGTTTCCTCCACCGCTACTTGAGCGGGTCCGGTTCCTGGGGTGGGAGCCCATTTCCGGTGCCATCTTGGAGTGGTGTGGGGTCAGCTTAGGCACCAGTACTCACGTGCGCTCTACTGCGCAGGAGCCAGCTAGGGTCTCCCACTTAAGGCGAGTCCCTTAGAGGCTCTGCCTTGAAAAGGTAGCGTTTTTGCTGCAGTGGCGCCTCGCGCTTTTAGCGCTGTTTTCTGCTTTTAAAAACTTCCTGATTTTCCATTTGCTTTCGTTTTGGGTTGTTATCCCTTGATTTTAATTACCTCTTACCTGCAACATAATAGTTTCCTCCACCGCTACTTGAGCGGGTCCGGTTCCTGGGGTGGAAGCCCATTTCCGGCGCCATCTTGGAGTGGTGTGGGGTCAGCTTAGGCGCCAGTACTCACGTGCGCTCTAATGCGCAGGAGCCAGCTAGGGTTTCCTACTTAAAGCTCCTCCCCCAGCGCAGCGGGATCGCGCAGCGTGGTCGCCTTTTGCTTAGCCTGAGTCGTGCCAGAGTCCTGCCCGTCTGCGCTCGTAGGCGGCCGGGGCTGGACGGCTCAGGTTTGTTATATTCTGTTTTATTTTCTGGTGTTTGTCTATGCCGTTTTTAAATATGTTTATTTACACGTCGGCTGATCTACTTGCCCTACGCCCTCCGCGAGGCCACTGTTCCCATATTTTTCCTGGCGGTCGGACCTTAAGGAAAGGCTGTCCGTCATGCGGTTGGCGTCTCCCGGTTTTAAACGGTACCGGGCAGGACAATACATCTGCTCTCTTCCAGTGCCTTCTCCTTAATACCAGGTCTTTAACCTGTCATTCCCTTAATATTTGGAATTTGTTGCATAATTCCAATATTATGTGTTTATTCCTGACAGAGACATGGTTAGGTCAGTGCTCCGCACCGGACCTGGCCAACGCCATCCCTCCGAATTATAACATCTTTAGGAGGGATAGAGTGTCGGGCAGAGGTGGAGGGTTAGCTCTTATTGTGAAAAAGAGTACTTCCTGTTCAACCTTTCCGGTGGAGAATATCCAGGGATGCGAAGCCCTCGGCTTCACCTTACATCTTTCCCCTCTCCAGGCCTGTACCGGGATTCTTTTATACAGAACACCGGGATCGACGGGACCTTTTTTTGATGAATTGCAAGTAGCTCTTTCAGTTCCTTGTCTTAGGTCTGATCACTGTATTTTTCTTGGAGATTTTAATGTCCATATGGACAATAAATGTGACCCTGACGCTACAAAACTTATTGACATCACGGCCTCGTTAGGGCTATCTCTGTTTTTGCAAGGACCAACACATAATAAAGGCCATACCTTCGATCAGGTATTCCCAACAAGACCTATTTTTGTATCCTCTATACAGCCAGTACTCTGGACTGATCATTTTTTAATTTCTTTTTCTTTGCCTGTCACTGCCTTCATTCGGGAAAGAGAAGTAATAGAGGCCACGCGGATTTCGCGCCCGTTCCATCTGCTCTCGGGGGATATGCTATCGGAGGCTCTCACTACTTTTCCTTGCCCTCTTTTGGGAAATCTGGAAGAGAATCTTGCTCTCTTCCAAAAATGGCTTATAGCCAGATTTGAGACCTTAATCCCCGAAAAGAAACCTAAATTAGGTGAGCGTAGAGCGTCGGCCCCTTGGTTTACTCCCCAGTTGAGGATACAAAGACAGGAGTGCAAAAGGGCGGAGAGAGCTTGGAGGCGGGCTTACGATTCGGTTGAAAAATTGAAATTTCGAGCACTCAGAAAAGCCTATCATCAGTCAATTTGGGATGAAAAAAGGGCCTATTTTGAACGTCGCATTGATGAGGCTGAAAATGTCTGCAAAGAAATTTACAAAGTGGTTCAGGACTTTATTTCTCCTGCCGTTTGTACTCCTAGTCTTACTCACACTGACTCTTGGATACAACAATTAGCCACCTTCTTTGTGAGTAAGATTACAACTATTCAAGCTTCTCTCTCCCTCTCTTGTTCACGACCGGATCTGAGCCATTTAATTTCATCATCTTTTGTGGAGGGTCAAGGCCCTTTCCTCTCTGAATTCCGAGACATGGGTCTTAGTACATCCTTGGATCTTTTGTCAGGTTTGAAATCTGGCTCTCCTTTAGACCCATGTCCGGCCAAATATCTGGGGAAAATGGCATCTGCCTTAAACACCTTGGTAAACCCTCTTTTGAATTCTTCCCTGTCTACAGGCGAGGTGCCTCAGGCATGGAAGCGCACCATGATCTTACCACTGCTCAAGAAACCTACCTTGGACCCCCTCATCCATGCCAACTACAGGCCAATCTCCCTTCTCCCTGCTCTGGCGAAAGTGGCCGAGAGATACGTGCACAGGATAATTTCCAGTTTCATCGAAGGAAACGACCTGTTGCACGCCTCGCAATCCGGTTTCCGTGCTAATTTTAGCACGGAGACGGCTTTACTCGAGGTCACTGATGCCATCAGGGAAGTGCTCGATTCTGGGGGACAGGCCATGTTAGTCATGCTTGACTTGTCGGCGGCATTCGACACCGTTCCTCACGAAGGCCTCCTTGTAAGACTCTGGGAATGTGGCCTTCGCGGAACGGTGTGGAACTGACTTAAATCTTTTCTGGCCGACCGCCGGCAAACGATCTGGGCGCCTCCTTTTTCCGCTGATATGGCTCCGCTAGAGGTGGGAGTCCCTCAGGGCTCCATCCTCAGCCCTATGCTTTTTAACATCTTTATGGCCCCTCTGGCGGTAGTCGCGGAATCGTTTGGCGCCCAGATCGTGTCATACGCTGATGACACCCAGCTCCTGTTAACATGTGATAGGGGCGGGTCATTTAATGGCATACAGATCAGGGATTGTCTTGGTGCGGTATTTGAGTGGTTTAGATGTCATGGCTTAAAATGCAACTCCGATAAGTCGGAGCTCCTCTTTTTTGGCTGCGCTCCCGAACCCAATTGGAAATCTTGGTGGCCACAAGATATGTTTCCCCCTGATAATGTGTCCTCTAAGGCCAAAAATTTGAGAGTGATAGTGGATTGTGAATTATCTTTTGGGCCTCACATCTCGTGCCTCTCAGGAAAATGCTTTGGCATTTTGCGGATGTTGAGGAAATTTCTTCCCTTACTATCACTCAATCATAGGAAAACAGTTGTCCAGGCCTTGGTCGGTTCTCGACTGGACTACGCAAACGTTCTTTTTTTGGGTTTACCGAAATATCTTTTGACCCGTTTGCAAGTAGTCCAGAACTCGGCAGCCCGAGCCATCTATGAACTCCCGAGGAGAGCTGGTGCCACTGTTTTATTGAACACCTTACACTGGCTACCTATCTCTAAGAGAATTCTCTTCAAAAGCCTGACCGTGGCCTTTAAAGCTCTACACGGTACCGGCCCCAAGTATATTGGGAAGCGTCTTTCCCGGTACCGATCTAGCAGGACCCTGAGGTCATCTGGTCTGTCCATGATGACAGTTCCTGCAATTCGGCGTGCAAGAATGGGAGGTCGGTCTTTCCGCTACCTAGCACCAAAGGCTTGGAACGATTTACCCTTGTCCCTGAGACAGGCTCCCTGTCTTTTTGCTTTTAGGAAAGACCTGAAAACATGGCTCTTTACGAAATAGATTTCTTCTCCTTCTGCTTTTGTTTTTTGCTGTTGTGGTTGTTTTTATCTGCTGATATTCTTCGCCAAAGCGCTGGGATGCTCCACGGAGTAGCCGTGCGCTATAGAAGAAATAAATTAACATAACATAACATCTGGGGAACTCCACTGTGAAATTATGGCAAGACCGGGATCTGCGGCCTCACCAGTTTCTATGATTTGACCTCAAAACAATACACACAAATAGAAAAACAAAAATAGATCAAACAAACGCTCAAATATTGAAATATTTTGTTTAATTCATAAATATATAAAACAAATTGACATGTTCAATATTGCTTCTATAGTAGTATATCCATTAATAATTGTGACTTATTAATGTTAGTATTATTTTATTTTGTAAAACAGTTGCAGACCCCTGAGTAGGCCTAGTGGGCCCACATGGGTCCTTGGACCACAGGTTAAGACCACGGTGTTAGAGTTCTCTGTGGGTTTTTTTTGCATTTTGCAAATAGGGTTGTTCTTTCTTGAATTTTTGAGCAAAGTAAGCTGTAATGGCCACTTGTCTGTATGAGCCAAAGTTCCTCATGTCAAAAGAAGCTGCAGGGTTTCTTATAATTGCCCATATCTTACACTTTTTCCTGAGACTTGTCAGTGTTTTTCATGTCTAAATGGAAGCAACAATCTGCCATGCTAAAGCATAGATTGTGTGCTTTCTGTTTTGAATTATGATTATTGCCTCACAGTCGCCTGCTGCGACGGAACCAGTAATTGAACGTCCATTCTCAGGTTACAGGCCTGAGAGCTATAATAAGGGCCGGTTAAATACTGCTTGCTGAAGTCAACGCCAACAGGCTGAAAGAACCACTGAAACAGCAGCCGTTCCGCGCCTCCCCTATGGCAGGTACTGGGTGGTGTTGTGCATCTGGTACTCTGCTCACTTACCCTTTCATGCGCGACTTGCTTTACCTGCTCCCTTTGACTTACCTGTCACCATCTATAACTTGCGTGTCACCATCTATTATATCTGTGCATCCTTCTATTCTGAAATCGGGCACTTTGAAGTGCACTAAATTATGGTCTGCCCATTTTCATTATGGTCTTAAAGCTGTAAATTGGTTACTTTCATGATGTAGTCCCCTGGGTGACACCCAGACAAGTTGGTTTTAAAGCATCAGCAACAAATGGATTAATGTTATGCCCATGTTATTTCTGTATATAACCTTTTTTCTGTGACACATATATTTTTCAGATTAGAGATACCAATTGTTTGTATGCAGACGACATGACCGTTTTTTTAACTGATCCTCAAGACAATCTCGATATAGTAGTGAGGGAACTGAAAAGATACGGCGGCCTGACGGGTATGCAAATCAACTGGGCTAAATCCATGCTCATGGCACTATCTGGCGGGACTGTTCCCTTCGTCACGGAAATCCCTTACAATGGGCAGGTAGTGAAACCCGGTATCAAGGTATTCAGATAAGTAGGTCTGTGCAGGAATTATGGACGGCAAATTATGGGAGCTTTATTGATTGGGTTGAAACTAAAGTTCGTGGATGGAAACACTTACCCCTTTCCTTGTTAGGGCGTATAACAATAACAAAAATGGTACTGTTGCCGAAGCTCTTATATTTGTTTGTAAATATTCCAATGCCACTTCCTGTGCACTTCTTTCGGCGCTTACGGTCGGCCATATTAGAATTGGTGTGGGCAGGCAGACAGCTACGTGTCGCATGCCTTTTATCCAAGGGGGGCTGGGAGCCCAAGACTTTGAACTATACGCATGTAGTGCACAGGCACAGTATTTGCACTTCTGGCAACACCCAACTCCATATCAGCCACATGTGGCGATAGAAATAGACAGAGTAGCCCAACTCCCTTAAATACAGCAGTATACTGCCCTTACAAACGTCCCCATCATGAGATAGACACAGTCGAAGCAACGCGATGGGCATGGCGGGGTATCGCTAGGAGAGCGGGCGTACAGGAACTGTATGTTCCATCTATGCCTTTAGGGGGAAATCCACTGCTTACGCCACTGATGGACAAGGCGACAGCACAAAGGGCGAAGGCACACGGCCTGGTAAAGGGAGGTGACTTGTATCCGGAGGCCACGTTCTTATCGTTACAGCCTCAGCTCTAGACACATTGCTGTACTTTCAACTTACGTCCTCCTGTAAAGCGAGATATACTGAATTCCCACAAGAACCGACAGCCCTACCAGCATTGGAGAATGTAATTATCTAACCCCTCTCCCCATAAATTGATTACGCGTATATATAACATTACACAAACCACTTCCCCTTTGGAGTCATAAAAGCTAAAAGCACACTGGGAGCAGGATCTTGATCTTCAAATAACTGAGAAGCAATGGGAATATTGCTGTATACAATTGGAGCACCTCTCGCCGAACTATAGGTTAAGGTTGATACATTTTAATTTCATACACAGACTATACCGTACACCGGTAAAGCTACACCGCATTGGGATTACACCCAATACACTACATGCTGGAGGTGTGGAATCCGG
Organism: Lissotriton helveticus; assembly: GCF_964261635.1. Lineage (NCBI taxonomy): Eukaryota > Metazoa > Chordata > Amphibia > Caudata > Salamandridae > Lissotriton > Lissotriton helveticus. The sequence goes on from NC_136061.1 coordinate 1,289,677,460, forward strand.
GTCGCCTTGTTCTTGCACCTGGCGTGGGGGTGTAAACCAGTAGCAAGGTTTTGGGAAGCGGTGGTAGGACACATTGGGGACATTTCAACAATACAGATACCACTAACACCGATGGTGGCACTGCTGGGGGTTGTCGTGGAGGTCTCAAGGGGCTCTCGCAAACTGAGGCTGGAGGAATAGATCACTGCAGAGTAAACAATGGATAAATAGAGAGGCCAAATGGCTGGGGAATGATGCGTGAAATCGGCATACCAGACATTAGGTAAGAATGGTAATTACACCAAATTGTAGATGGTTGTAGGTTACTTCCGGTGGCAGGTTGTCCAGGTCAAACACCCGGTGAGACAAATCGAGTGCAGTGCTGGAGGCAAGTTACACTAGGAGTGGCAATGACAGAGAACAGGGGGGCGGGGGTGAGTTATATGTTTGAATTGTTATTGTCAATCCTTAAGTATGTAAAGGATAATTGAACAAGTGGAGGTTACACATAAACTTTGATACAAATGCTAGTTTAAACCACTTTTGCTGCTGGGCCTTAGGGATGTCGGCATAACAGCTGTGTATTATTTATATGGTTGTGTTTATTTGGAGCTGCCGGCCGCAGGGTTGTAGGCAATGTAGGCTGTGTAATCTGCAAAATTAAAAATAAAATAAGGTTTAAAAAAAAGAGATACCAATTGTTAGAGATAATCTAATTTCACATATTTTTTAAAATTATACTGCTATATATTATAGCTTGGGTTGGTCTATATAAGTTGTCTGTGGCTGACATCACCCTGAGGACATCATCATTAAGGTGTGTGTCTTCTTTTTACAGCATGTGAGTGAAAGCAATAAGGGATTGATTTATATTTTGGCAAAGTGAATGAACAGTTGCCAGAAAGTTATGGAACTCCATCCAATTCACCCTGTGTGGAGTTTATCCCTAGCAATACCCTCTAAATAGGGCTTACAGGCAGTGGTCCTTTTTGTTCGGGGTCCTGCATCCTCCATCTCTAAGTCCACTCTTAAAGTGCCATAACCAAGGATTGTTCAACATCGACAGTAACGCTTTATAGAGTAGCTCATAGTGTTAGGCCACTTTAAATGTGGTTCATTTGTGGCACCATCATCATTTTTATTGTCTAGAGATTTATAAATGTTCTCAAATCTGGATTTAGACTCCTGGCCCACGATTTTGCGCTGTGTGTGCTGTGTATAAACTCATTAATCCTTAGCCCCTTGCATAATTTAATAAACTCAGAAGATAGATGTGCATCTTGGAGAATAATTAACAAAGGCTTATAATTGTGCAAATATGTAAATTTCCTAAGCCTTTTCTTCTAGCTGTTCATGCTATTAACACGCCACGCCTGTTTCGCAGGTTTATTCATCAACATTATGGCTGGCACTCAGTTGCTTGCATCCCCAATAGCTCTGGCTCACTTTTCAGTATTTGTAATCATTTAAGTTTATTGTGCTCTACAAATCACTCTTGATTTTATAGCATTTGCCAAGCCACCACTCTCGTATCCCTTAATTATGACCACCCTGATTATACAGAAGGAGCCCCCTCTCTTTGCTTCTAAAAAATTACTTTAATATGCATAATAATTACAGATTGAATGCATTACCTTACTTTCTTTCATCCATTACTTAAACAATGAGTGAGTGAAATAATTCATAAATGTAATACTAACAGAATGCCACTCGGCCAAATGATTGTTTTTCTTTTACATTCTTTTTAATTGAAGCTTTCAGACAAGCCATAAGCAAACAATCTACAATCCTGTTCTGTCACAGAATTAGAAATACAACGTGTCCACCAAAACAATATGTGCATTTACTGTATTGTTGCTTGCATTACTTAGATGGGGGTAACAGGAACCATAAAAGAAGGGAGGAGAGATCCAGTCAGCAAGGGGAGACAATGTCAAGACTCAGCAAGGTGATCTTCAAGGTATGCCCTTAAATGCATGACGGCTTACGCTTCGCATTGCAGTCGAATTGAACCACCTGCAGGGCCTATATCAAGCAGTATGGGGGTCAGACAGGTCAGTCACCCGCAATAAAGCTACAGGTTCCTCCATCACAGCCTGGGCACCGAGGTACAGCTCCAAGAAGGACCACACATCTCTTGGGGCAGGATTTCGCCGGCATCAACTTCCAGTAGACAGTCAATTGTTCCTAGCAGTAAGCCACATTCCTAACCCAGTCCTTCTCTCTGTGGTACCAGGACTGACCCCCAGTTTATTATCACTCGGTGCTTTGCTAAGAGAAGGAGAAGGTGCTGTCTTGGGGGACATCTTTTACATAACCTAAATGTACTACGGGCAGAAAGCGCTCAAATGAGTGCCCAATAATTTCCACTAGAGCATCAAATACCATGCCATAGAAGTGCTGCTCTCCAGGGCAGTCCCATGCAAGATGTACGAAGTCAGTGAAAGGTGCAGCACAGTGCATGTAGTGCACATCATCAATCGAACCCGATTGGTCAATCAATCAATCAATCAATCAGGGGTTTATTAAGCGCGTTACTCACCCGTGGCGGTCTGAAGGCGCTGAGGGGGGTGGGGGGTTGGCAGATCGATTAGCTGAAGAGCCAGGTCTTGAGGGCCTTCCTGAAGGTGTTCAGGGAGGGGGCAAGTCTGATGTCTGCCGGGAGCTCGTTCCAGTTTTTGGCTGCAATGTGAGAGAAGGATCTTCCACCTGCTCTGACTCCGGGGATGCGCAGGGTTTCGGCCAGTGCGAGGTTGGAAGATCGGAGGTTTTTTTTGGGTACGTGGAAGTTGATTCTGTTGTTGAGGTATTTGGGTCTGGTGTTGTGTAGGCATTTGTAGGCGTGGGTGATGATTTTGAAGGTGACTCTTTTCTCCTCGGAAGGCAGTGGAGCTTTCGATGGTGTTGGCTGATGTGTTCGTGCAGGGTGATGCTGGGGACAAGTCGGGCGGCGGTATTCTGTATCGTCTGGAGTTTTCAGAGTTGGGACTTGTTTATGCCGGCATATAAACAAGTCTGGGAAGACATCTTTTACATAACCTAAAAGCACAATGGGTGAAAGCGCTCACATGAGTGCCCAATAATTTCCACCAGAGTATCAAATACCATGCCATAGAAGTGCTGCTCTCCAGGGCAGTCCCATGCAAGTTGTACGAAGTCAGCGAAAGGTGCAGCACAGTGCATGTAGTGCACATCATCAATAGAACCCTATTGGTGCATTGTTTCCAGGTACTGGGATATAAACTATGTAGATATTTGAAATGGACTAATCACAACCTATAACTGGGGGAGAGAAAGCACAGGATTGAGTGCAACAGTACTTCCACTAGACATCAGTAAGGGGGGGGTCATCAAAAATTGTGTCTCATGCCTGCAGAAAGACAGGAACATGCACCGGCACAGTCTCCTGCATACCAGCATAAAGTTTCCTAACCAGCCTGCGTGGGGAGGGGTTTCTAAGAGTTGTCCCCAGCACCTGCGTGGTAGGCGGAGCCGCTAGGCAAAAGTCGTGGATCATTCGGATAGCAGCCCGCAGTTGGTAATATGTAAATGTGGCAAGAAGAGTCACGTTGGGTCCCTGCAGAGCTAGTTGTGGTTTGATAAAAGTGCCATCCAGATACACCGCACCATAGAAGTCAGCTCCAGATTGTGCAGCCTGTTGCGGGTCCCAGCTTCAAAGGGTAATAGGGTAAGGCTAAGGGTAAGTGTGTACAATAAGTGGCACTGAAGGTGCAAATGGGCATACCAACCGACCCAGCAGCCAGAGCTCATTGAATGGCCACACAGTGCAGGCAACAGTGTCTATCTGCATCTTTGGGCACTTGTGAGGAATGGTGCAGCATGGTCATGTTGAGGTGGTATGTGGGTCATGAACGGCATAGGGTAACCCCAATAGTGTACAAACGTTGCCTGGGCACTATAGTAGTACAAATCCATATTTGGAGCTCCAAGCCCGTCCTGCTCAAAAGGGGCGTCGCTACCTCCCATGCAATTCGGGACTGTCCACCCGTCCGTGCAAGGGATATTAGGTATTCATCCCATCCACTAATCTGGATCACGAGCCATGCCTAATAACTACAGATTAATCGCCCTACTGGATATAGAGGCAAAACATTTTGCAGGACTTATTTTGGAGGACCTAAGGCAATGGGTAAAGGACCACGCTCTGATTCCTCTGAACCAAACAGGGTTTGTTCCCAATTCAGGAACTACGACAAATTTACTGGCAGTTTCCACTATAATCGACAGAGCTCTATCAACACGCAGGATGGTCTCTTGCTGCTTTGTCGATTTCAAAGCAGCGTTCGATAGAGTGCCTAGGGGGGCTCTTTGGAAAAAACTGACACACTGGGGTATTCCAAACAAAATACTGAACCCAGTTATTCAACTCTACTCTGACACATGGGTTCGAGTGAAGTTAGGGTCCGGCTCGCATCTCTCGTGAAAAATCATGACCTCGCGCGGTGTCAAGCAGGGATGCGTGCTGGCCCCTCTTCTCTTTAACCTATTCATAGCCGACCTGTCAAGTACTCTCGACAGGGTAAATAGTCATCCACCCAAAATAGGAGGTGCGGCATTATGTAATCTTTTATATGCCGACGACTTGGTCCTGTTTAGCCTCACTAGAGTAGGGTTACAAAGGCTCCTGGTTGCACTATCGCAATATACGATTGACAACCAACTAGAAATTAACATGGAGAAAACCCAGGTAGTCCCATTTGGTAAGAAACACTACAGTGGCGGTGGTTGGTCAATTAACAAAATAAATCGTTCGATTGGCCAATCATACAAATATTTAGGTGTCCACTTGGACACAAGGGGCAGCTTCTCAAAGCAAAGTAGTGTGATTGCAGCTAAAACTACGGCCCTAGTGGTATCCTTGGCCAAGCTATCAAAGAAACTTTCAGGTCCAACCTTTGCCCCCTTATTAGAAGTCCTCAGAGCAAAAATTGGGCCAACACTTTCTTATGGCATAGAGATCTTTAAAGGCAAAATGAATATTGCCCTAAACAAGCACACAACTAAAATCTACAGAAAGGTACTTCATTTGCCGAGTACTGCTTCCCCGGCCCAGATTAGATTAGAGCTGGGTTTAACCAACTATGAAGCCTCTAATGTTGGTACTTACCTTAAGCTCTGTCACAAATTAAGACAGGCCGAACCAGGTACAAGTGAATCCCTAATCTGGAAAGAAATTAATGAGACTAATCCAGGGGGAACATTCGGGCGTCTTCTGAATGATTACATTCATCAAATGTCAGTTGCCGAACTTTGGGCTCTTAACCCCAGTCAGACTTTTTTTTAAAATATAATCAAAAAAAGTGTAAGACTGAAATCTCTGGCTTCAGACAAAGCTATTGTCATGAAACGTAGTCATTTCTGGGCAGTAGTCAACTCTTACAAACGACTGACCCCTGCTGCCTACCTTTCCACGACATTTTCACTTTATCTAAAGCGCTGCCTGATTGCCCTAAGAATGGGAGACTGGCGCTTTCTCCAAAATCTACCCACCTGGCGTCGTAAGAAGGAGGACACAACATGCAGAGGATGCGGGTTAGCAACAGAAACAATCTTGCATGTGCTCTGCATCTGTCCCTCATTTAACTCCCAACGCAGATGTCTGCTTAAGCCAGAATGGAACAAGCTGGGAGTTCGAACCTGTAGGCATGCCATTATCGCTGCCCTGTCTTCAGACAACATTGTCTTAAACATAAATTTGTCCAAATGTATTCAGCACGCTTATCGCAACTTAGACAAAATGGACACAGCTGAGGCCATACTGCTCAATGACGAGATTGAACATGTATTTTAATAGAACTTGCAAAGACCGGGAGGGTTAATCGACAAATTGAAATGATTTAACTAGCATGCCCACGGTCACATTTTATTTTTCTACTCTTTTATCACTTTTTATTCATAAAATTGTACACAATGTGATTTGTGCAATCTTTTAAAGATACGTTTTATATCTAAATAAAGAATTATTAATAATAATAATATAATATTAGGTATGAGCGAAACGTACGGCGGAAAAACAACGGAAGAGGAAGGGACAAGTTAATGAACAGATAGGGGAATTTTGGGAAGATCATATCTTAGCAATGTCCAGCCTCCCACATAAGGATAGCAGGATTTGCCACCAGCTCTCCACCCGCTCATCCATCCAAGTCATTAAGTACCCATAATTAGCTTTACAAAGATCATCTAGGTCCCTGCTGGGCCAAATCCCTAAGTTTCTCACCGGCTCCCTTGCCCACTTCATCTGGAATTCCGAGGCAAACTCTGCTGTCACAGCCGTCAAAGAGAAAAGGATTGAATTGGCCCCATTTATAAGAATCCACGATATACCACCAAACCTGGTAAATTCTTTAATCAGTGAGTCTAAATTATTATGCAGCTATTTAACAAATAGGGCCATATCGTCTGCATATATGGAGACAATCATTCTGTGAGGTGTAAATGCCAGACCCCGATGTACATTGTGCTAAAGCAATAGAGCTGCAAGTGGCTCCACGGCTATGATGAAAAGAACTGGCTACAGGGACACCCCTGGCAGGTACCCCTTGACACAGGGAAGGTAGAGTACCCGCCCCATTAACCCGCAAGTTGGCTACAGGCTGGGGTACAAGAGATTGATTCATCTTATGAGTTAGTGGCTCATTCCAAATTGTGACAACAGAGCAAAGAGGTAAGGCCATTCAAGTAAATCAAACGCCTTAGTGACATCGAAAAAGACCGCAGCTGCACTGAGTTTAGGATTAATAGTATGGATTAGAGGAAAAAAGGAGCACAATTTTGAGTCATTGACCTACCGGGAACAACACTCAACTGGTCCGGGTGCAAAATAGTCAGCAGAAGTGGGTACAGCAGCGAAGCAATCAACTTTGCAAGGATTTTATTGTTTATGCTAATCATAGACATGGATCAGTAAGACTCACAACACTGAGGATTCTTATCCGGTATTGTCACAATCAGCTCCTACCACAGGGAAGGGGGAAGAATGGCAGCAGTAAGGGACTCCTCCAACATGGCAAGGAGCTGCGGAACCAGGGTGGGGGCATATTTTTTTATAGAAGGTAGTGGTTAAGCCATTCAGGCCATGAGCCCTGTAGCCAGGCAGTGCATTGATAACCTAGACAACCTCCTCCACTGAAAAGGGCTTCTCTAAGAATCACCTATGGCCCTCCTTAAGCCACAGTAGCTGCAATGAATCAAAATAAGAGACAAGATCTGGGGTGGGACAGGCTGCTTGGTCGCATAAAGGGAGGACAAAATGAAGATCTTTTCTCTTCATATGGCCTCAGTACCAACATACTAGTTAGATTGGTCATCCTGCAAAGCAACTATGTAATCACTTGCCCATGGTTTGTGCAACAGGTTGACGAATGTCTTATCTGCCCTGTCACCCACACCATACCACTGAGCATGGGCCTCTTTCCCCAAATAAATAATTTCCCTATGCGCTGCTTCTTTGTATTCTGCAAACTTGCCTCTGATAGATGTCAAAGTCAAAGCATTGCAATCTGCAAAGTATTGGAGCTCCAATCCTCGTATCTCCTCCTCTAAACTTGCAAGCTCACCATGCAGCATACGAAACACCCCAGCCAATGTTGCTATACATACTCCCCTTATGACAGACTTGAAGGCCTCCCAGAGGGAGGACCATGACGCCAATGAGTGCTCATTGATTTAATCTCCTCTCTGAAATTCTGATAGTGCAGTGTCGGAGCTGGGAGACACCATGTACATGTGCATGCACCACTACCTGGAGGGACCATCTCCAACAAAACCTGAGCATGGTCAGACTGTGTCCGCAGCAGCTTTGGGAAATTTGTGGTCCATTTATCGATATCATGTGTTACCAGCCAGTAGTTGATACGCAACCCTGTGGCATGTGTAGTCACTATGCATGTACCCTCAGCAAAATCCGAATGACAGGCACGCCAAAGATCAATGAGGTAATTGTCCTCCATTAGCAATGCAACTGCACGGCTGAATTTGGATGCAGGAGTTGCTAGATCTATTATCCTTGTCGTCTAAACGTACATTAAAATACCCCCCCTCACAAAAGTGCCCCAGTTTCCAGCGAGCCCGCCAGTCTCCAAAACTCTATAAAGAATCGAGGATCATCCGCATTTGGACCATACACGGAAAGGAGTCCAATTGGGTGGCCCTGCAGTATACCAAAGATCAGGACATAGTGACTCTGCAGATCACAGAAGACTCTGTGCGTGTCCCTTGCCAAACCCTTGAGGATTTAAGTATCAAGTCCACGGGCATAATTGGAGTAGTATGCTGCGTGATGTTCACCTATCCACCCCGCCCGCCGACACATCTGAGTGCTCTCCATGAGATGTAACTCTTGCAACAAAAAAAATCTACATTATGTCTCTGCAGATATGCAAGAAATTGTCACACCAGTGTGGCCCCTAATATTCCAGGTTACATACCTAATTAACTGTATTGGTATCAATACATAGGTGAGAGAGTTCCTGATGCACCTGTGCAGATCGCCAAGCAGGAGAGCTTACATCAATATGCTGAGTGGCAATAGAAGGGGGAAAGACAAAAATATTTTGCATCCAAGAGGCTGCCAACAGCAACACCCTCTCAATATTCCACCCACCACACACTTTGGCCCCTCACCTTCTCATCCTCCATGTGATACCCAACAATCAACCAGTGAAAACAGCCCGGGACTCTTCCCAAGGAGGATGAGCCAGAAACACGGCACTTTCCCAGCCAGTTCATATTCAGGTGGCCAAGGCGTTTACGTTCCAGGGAGCCAGGGTCCACCCAGATGGGCAAGAAGAGGCAGCCACCAGTTAAGATAACTTACCACAATGGCATTGCCTAGAGTCCCAAGATGTCCAGTAAATAGGTACCACCATCGACCTCTCTTGTGGTGCCGCAGGAAGGAGTCACGTCACCTAGCCAGGTTATCTGAACTGCCTACACATAGCAAGAGAAATTCCTGAAATCATGGTGTAGGAAGGAGTCCACAACGTGCCTGCCATCAATCTCCAGGCTGCCCAGGCACCAGCGGCCCACACAGGGGGTGAAATGCCTTAATCATTGTCGCTCAAATGTCCTGCATCAGAATCTTGTGCTGCCAACTGTGATCCCTCTGCGGTTACTGGGATATTCTTGATGAACTGGGCAGCCTCCTTCTAATCTGTAAAGTAGTGAGTCTTTCCAAGTTGTGTATGTGCAGTTCAGCTGGGTCAATCAAGGAGAATTTAGAAGTCGTTCATAGGGGTGAGCGCTTGACTGGCAGAAAGTACCCCCTAGCAGCCTAAACTGCAATCACAAAATCATGGAAGATAGAGATCTCATTACCTTGATGATGGAGTTGCTGCTTATCTCTTGCCAGACGCAAAGCTGTATCCCTACCTGAAAATTTTAACAGAGGGGCTAGTACTGGAGGGGCCGGCGTACCCATAGGAGCTTGCTGTGTAAGGGATCTATGGGCCCATTCCACAATGAGCATGACAGAAAGTGCATTACCGAACAGCGCTCGGAGCATCGCCTCAACATAGTCCTCCATGCGATCCATCGCCGTAGATTCCGACACACCCAGGATGAGTAGGTTCTTTCTCCTCGAGGGGGCCTCCAAATCTTTGTTCTTGTTACCGATGACTTCTAGAACTTTTTCCATTCAGATTAGCTTCTCCCCAGCTGTGGAGTGTCCATCTTCCACGTCCGATGTACGACACTTGACTTGAGCTGGTCTATGAGTTCATCTTGCTTATCAACTTTTTCTTTGAGATGTGTGCCTGTGATTTTCAAAGGAGAACTTGGACTGTTTTGCATCTGTTTTCCCCCTTGTGCACCAGGAGTGATGTGGCAAGCCGCAGTATCAGGAGACAGGTGAACGGAACCTTGAGCTATCAGTCGGCCACCACTACAATCAGGTCCTGCCACTCCCCCAAGGAAGTGCAATGGGGGGGGACACAAGCAGACTGTAGCCGCCTCAGCTTGGCTATTGTCTGACGCAGGAGTTCCCCACAGATACAGGCTGGTGATACATCACCAGTGGTATCAGCGTGATCAACCACAGCTTGCAGGAAGGGAGCCTCCACAGCACCATCCAGTCCCCACCACACCCCGGTTTTCCCCTCCCAAGGGAACACGAGCAGTCCAGAGCTCACCAATAGGTCACCACGATTAAGCAGGAAAATATATTATGCATCCAATGCAAATCGGAGAGAGTGGAAATCACAGCCAGATCCACTCGTACACTCACCGGTTCTCAGGGTCCAATCAGGGCCACACATCCCTAGACGTTCTCTAGAGAGGAGTTCTGGAAATCCGTAGGCTCCGCACATTGCCAGAGGGTGCTGTGCATCCTGCATCGCAGGGGGTAAACTGCAGCATCTGAAATCAGGGAGAGTTTTCCCCCTCTAGCCAATTAGGCCATACTGCAAGAAGAACAACTGCTCAGTGAGTCAGATGGCCCACCTGCGCATGCACCAGTTGAGCCCGGAGGCAGCGGTCAATGCAGCAGTTGAGCTCCAAGGCCTGGCCCCTTAGGGTCCAGGCCACATGCCAGCCCAAGATCACTCTTCTCCGGGCCGTGGGATTAATTTCACAGCAAGGATTGGGCACACCCGCAGCTGCCCTCCCATGCCACAGCATCAGCATCCGCAGAGAGACCACCATTGAGGACTCAGACCTGAGTTAGGCCGTAGCCAGCTTTGTCCAGAAAGCGGTCCTCCACTCTCTTTGCGGGTTCAGTTTTTATCAAGATCGGTGCAGAACAGATTCAAATGCACAGGTACTGCCCAGCAAGCCCTGATGCACCCCAAAACATGGTAAATGCTGGATTATCCTCTCAGTCTAGCAGAGCCTCACTGAGTGGCAGCCATTTTGCAGCTGGGCACTATAGCACTTCACTCTACTAACTACTAACAACCTAGAAACCTCTTGGTAGGAGTTTAGAGAGTGTATAAAGCATTCAGATAAAGTGGAGTAATAGGCCTTTATTGCAGAAAAATTGCATCCAAAATAAAATCTGCCTCGTGGATGTTATTTTTGGTTGGTTGAAAGCTTTTATTCGATATGCAAGATATTTTGAAAGCATACATACACATGAGACATATTTATAAAACAATGCAATGTACGTTAGTCATTTAAATGTTAAAACAGATAAAGGTGGGAATAATCCATGATAAATTAGCTAAAAAATGAATTAAATTGAAACTGAGAGTCTCTTGCAACGAATCAACCATGAATGTTTTAAAAACTTGGAAACACCACAAACTATTAGAGGGGCGGAATCGGTCATTAAAATCTGTAGTGCGACCAAATGCCTACGTGTTCCCAGGCGTTTAAAAAGGGGTTTGAGCCAATATCTCCTGGGTTTAATATAGTCTGGGCACTCAAAAAGTATATGTGCTACAGTTTCTGGCCTAGATGGGCAAAGAGCACAGAAGGACGTTCGGTGTGCTCCCTTCCATTTTGATACAAAGGTCCCAATCGGAAGGGTGCCTACCCTAAATTTGTAGTACAGGGACCTATCTGCTGGCAGGGCGATTAGGTCCAGAAAGGGTTCAAAAACAGCCACATCCTTTAGTTCCAAAAAAGATGCAGTCAAATTGCAATGGTGATGGTTCCTGATGAGGTTGCCAGAAACCCACTCCCAATATAACTTTTTGAGGTCAGCCTTTGGAGGAGCAGATTTTGAGATCCAACAGTCCCCCAAGCCCAACTCCCCCAAAAGACTTTTTATGTCCCTCAGCCACTTGATCTTGGCCCAACCTCCCATGTTCATTATCTCTGCCAGGCCGTCAGCATAGGACTTCAGCTCCGGGACCCTCCAAATGCGGGACCAAAGAAGCAGTGGACGGAGGCGAGCCTGATCTTTAATACTCTTGCAGCCAACGTCCAGGAGCACCGGGACTGTCGGGGTGCTTGAAGGGAGGGCTAGGAGATCCTTCAAAAGTTTATTCTCGGCCTTAGTGAGAGAGTCCATATTGCAATGACCCCATAACTCTGCCCCGTACAATGCTGATGTTACGCCTCTTGCCTTGTAGATCTCAATTGCAGGGCTCACCGCTTGTCTCGGAGATGCTCAAAATTCTCTGAGCAAAGCACCTCCTACCTTTTTATGGTTGAGAACCATCTTATCAATGTGGGCGGACCAGTTCATATTGTCAGTAATACGTAGCCCTAGGTAGTCGAATTCTGAGACTTTCTCCAGGGGGGCGGAGTTCAAGACAGGCGGCTTTCCCAATTTCCTTGGGGGGTGCAAAATCAAATATTTAGTTTTTGCCTCAATTATAACCAGACCCCTAGATACACAGAAGTCCTGGAAGCGGGTCAATAACTTCTGTAGGCCCTGGGGAGTTTTTGAAATAAGCAGAGTATCATCTGCGAAGAGCAGAGTGGGGATCCTTACTCCCCCCAGACAGGGTGCGTCCGCTGGTTCTTGCTGGAGGTGCTCAACCACACCGTTTACGTATAGCAAAAAGAGTGTGGGAGCTAACACGCAACCCTGTCTGACTCCCCGACAGACCGGTATCCTATCCGTTATTTCCCCATTTTGCCCCCATCGGACCTGGGCATAATTACTGGTGTGGAGTTTGATGAGTAGGGATAGAATGTAGGGGGGCAGTCCCAGTCCCTGAAGCACCCTCCAGAGTTCCTCCCTAGGAACCAGGTCAAAAGCAGTCTTCAGGTCAATGAAGGCCAAATAAAGACTGCCCTTGCCTAGTTCCACAATTTTCCAATTTAAGAGTGCTAATCTGAAAACCTGCTCGATGGTCCCCGTTCCTGAGCGGAACCCAGCCTGAAAGTCAGATAGCACTCTATTTTCTTCCACCCAGTTAAGAATCCTGCCCAGAATTACCTTTCCTGCCACCTTTTGGGTAGAATCGATCAGGCTTATTGTTATTTTTACACCTGGTACCCGGAACGGGATTTCACAAAGTATTCTCTTTCAAAATGGAATAGCAATAAAGTATCACTGTGGTCTATTTTCCTGCCCTAGCTGACTATTTTACCCAATTGTACTGAAGTCTCTCAGATGGTTATTTGCTGCCCCCCTTGGGTGAAAGAGGCCAGTACAATCCAGGTGCCACTGGGACCCTGGACATATGTCAGTGTCCTCTGCATACAATGCCCCCATTTGGATCAAGACAAACCTGGTCTAGATGTGGCAACGGCAAGACTCGAAGCACCAGCTATGTAATATTGTATTGGTAAGCCTACACTCAGCTGGCAATGAAGATATGCGGCCTGAACTACTTGCAGATGACTTTCCCACCAGTTTGATGAGTATTCCCACCACCAGGAGTATTCCCACCAGCAGAAGTGCCCCCACCACTGACCTTCAACTCTAATATTTTGGGTGCTTTCTTGCTTCCAGCAGTAGTTCCATCTACTTCCCAAGACAAGGTCCTCCCATTCACACAATTAGGACTATAATATTTTTCTTTAGGGGAGGTCATTGGCCTCGCTATGGATTGCACAGCAAGGGCTCCATACGCAATGGCCTTGGACTGCACAGCTTCCAGCCGCGGCCCGTGCAGGGAAGAGCGATGGGCCGGGTGGAGGGGGATTTCGACAGACGACCTTGAGGGAAAATTAATTATTTATTTATTTTCCCTACAGATTGTCTGCCAAAATCTCTCCCCACCCCTCCAACCCAGCCCCACCGCTCCTATCTGTATGGGCCAGTGGCGTAACGATAATTGAGGGGGCCCCCATGCCAGGTACGTGGAGGGCCCCCCTCCGGACTCTATTAGGATCTCTTAGGCCGAAGTGCAGTGCTGAGGGGGCCCCCTTGAGCTTGAGGCCCCCCCGCACTGCGGGGGATGCTTGGGCCTGTGTTACGCCCCTGGTATGGGCGGCAGCTGAAAGCTTCCACGGCTTGTAAACTGCAGTGTGCTTTTGGCGCAAGTGGGTGTGGTTTACTTTGGGTAAGTACAAAGAGCAAACCGGGAGTAAAATTATATTTTTGACGACCTGTTGCAGGGCTTCCCCTGATGAGGGAGAGTTTCTTTGACATTGACATGAAGCCAAATAGTAGTGAATTCAGAGTGATGCAATGGGGTGTGAGGTCATATTTGTAACTACTCCTCATGCTGTGGCATTCTGAGACAACTGATTTGATTTTTAGGCAGCCTGAGATATAGAGTATTGGAACGTCTTTCCTTATCATGAATGAATGGTGAGTTACTAGGTGCGCCTCTGGGGCTGATGGAGGAATGAGAGGAAGGATTTATCAGAGTAGGTAATTTGTATGTGAGACGTGCAAACCACTTATGTGCTCTGTGAATTAAGGGGCATATTATCAAGGACCGGTGTTAAAATTATCGCCGTTTTATCGGCAGGAAACTGCCGATAAAACGGCATTAATGGGCTTGATAATACGCCCTTGTTAATTCCCATAGAAGCCCAAGTTAACATCAGAACATGGGCTTCTATGGGAATTAACAAGGGCGTATTATCAAGCCCATTATCGCCGTTTTATCGGCAGTTTCCTGCCGATAAAACGGCAATAATTTTATCACTGGCCCTTGATAATATGCCCCTATGTATTTTATGAGTTGATGGGAAATCCAACAAGATGAAACTGAAAGTCAGTTACATGAAGTTTGAACCTGTTGGGTACTTTTAAAAATAAAAGGGATTGAGAAAAAAGTGCACCACACACCTGTCACCAGAATACCTTACATAGTGTGAATTCAGGTGGCAGGAAACTGAAAATGTGTGTCTGCTGCAGCAGTGTTTATCAGTCAGGACACAGTACTAAGGACAGGTTTGTAAGTGAGCAAATTAAACAGTCCCACTGAAGATCAGAGTCTCGATTCACTGCAACAAGACATTTACATCACTTTAACTTTGACCACCTCTGCTTTGACTTGGTGCTTTCGGTGAAAACTTACAATAGAGGTATAGTATATATAGAAGTATAGTTGTGCCTGCACTGCACTTTATTTAAAGTCTCCCTCTCATAATAGGGAGAAATTTTATGAATTAGTCCATGACGTGAACTACAGTAAATGAGCTGGTCCTACTAAAGCAACCCAGAAAATAATGGCAAACTCACCATAAATCACAGAGTATTGGTGATGAGAGATGCTCCCTACCAGCTGGCTACACGTGCTGCATTGCTACCACCTACAACGTTTGACAGGCCTGAACCTCCCTTTTTTAATATAAATATATCCCTCCTAGGGTAGGCCTTAAACAGCCCACAGGACAGTGTGCAATGTATTTAAAAAGTTGGACATGCACTTTTAAGTCCTGGTAGCAAAAAACAACTATAATTCGTTTTATACATATGATAAAATTGGGTGCCCTTATTACATTTAATAAGTGAAACCCTTCAATTGGGAACAGGTAGGAATGCAGAGTTTGGTCTCCAAGAAATAGTAATTTAAAACCTTATTTAATGGTAAAGTAGGATTTTAAGTCACAATTCGAAAAATACCACTTTTTGAAAGTTGAAATGTTCTTGTTCTAACCATTTGGTGCCTGTAGCCTATTACTGGATAATATGACATGGTATAGTTGGCAGTAGGCCTTTGTGTATTCCTCCTAGACAGTATCACAAAGGAGGGTCTGGATGTGGGCAGGATGGGCCATGTGTGACTTGATAGTGGGGCAGGGTTGTCACATACCACACTTGCACTTGCAATGCACTGGCTCAGCTGACACTCAAAGGTCTTCACACTAGCCTATTGCGTCTCCAGACAGGCTTGGGAGCAGGGAGGCAGGAAATTCCAAACAACTCTGGCACAGGAAAGCTCCAGAAGTTTATTCCACTTCAATGTCGGCATCAGGTATTAAAAGGAGACCCTCAGATCCACTCTTCGGCACATTCCTGGAACTGTGGATACTACTGATGAAGGACACCCTGCTGTCCTGCTGCTTCAGGCCAGCCCTGCTTGCTAGGAAAGAAGACTGGACCTGCACCCTTCTTCCCAGGCTGAATTTACTTCAAGGGTCAGCTAACTGACCTTCTGTTCTGAGCTACAGCACATAACAAGCACCAGAGGACCCCCTGCAACTGCCAAGCTGACCTGCAGCACTGGACCTGCCTGAGCCCTGCTGGCCTCTGCTGGAGCGGGTTCCTGATCCCCAAGAGGTAACTATCAGCTCCTGGAGATCCTTGGTGATGCATCATTTGAACTCCTCTTTGAAGAAAAGGAAAAATCCTGAAGTTTTGGGCTCTTTCTGACTGCGAACGGGCCCATTTGTGGTAAGAACTTGCCACCTGTGTCGATCACGAAGCTCCAATAAAACATATAGCTTGCACCAGTTGAGAGACAGGCCACTGCTATTCACTGGGAGTGTCTCCATCATCAACTTTACACCACGGCCACACCTTTCAAGCCACGACTGATCATAAACGGAAAGTACTACTTTTTCAAGGACTGACAACAAAGATACCACTCGAAACAGAGCAGTGAATACTTCAACTTCAGGAACAGTGTAAGAAGCTACAGTCTCCGATGACAGCCTAAGGTCAACCATCACTACCGCCCAACAAGGTGGATGGAAATGTGAGCTACAAGACCAGTCACATCACTCTACTGTGCTTCTTCACATCTGACCACTATTGTATCATGTCCTATTTGAACCTATTGGGATACAGGGTGACCCTCTGGTCCAGGAGAAATGTCTGGTACCTCTGTTCTGGAAGCTTAAATTGTACAACTTTCTTGATCTATGCACCTCGGGTTTGTCAAGATGAAAGTGCTCCTTAGAATGAAGTTTTGTTTCCACAACGAAACAAGCATGCCCAATCAATGATGAAGGAATTTGCTCCCTCTCAAGCTGTTTGACTGTCTTACCCCCATGCACCAATAATCATGGAAATGATCTCCTTAAGTCTCTGGGTTAGAGTGAGTGCTGACTTGAAAGGTTTTCCTGATGATAGGTGTTTTCTAGTAATAATTGAAGGTAGTAATCATCTAAACCATACCAGCAGAAGAAATCATCCGAAATCATCAGGTGAACAACATTCAAGTAAATCAAAGACTCAAGAAGGAGTTTACTACTGACAATGGGTTTCCATTCAACAGCTAGGAACTTGCTGACTATCTTCAGTTCTTGCAGAATTACACCAAGATGGAGTCCAGTCAATGGAAATGTAGACACATCTTGAACACCTGCCTTTGGACATAATCTTGAGTTGTGTATATTTTTATTCCTATAGATATATATGAATGTGGTGCTTGTAATCACTGGTCCTTCATCAACCTAACTTTGCATTGGAAAGGTGGTAGCTGAAACCCTTACCCATAAATCATCTTTGACTCCCCATAACCTGATGATAGGCATAATGATGTAATGAGAGGTACAACAATGAGCAGCCAAGTTTAAGATGAAATACACAAGTTCCTGACATTCAGATAAGCGATGCGGTTTTGATGAAGGAATGTCACCATGGAAGCAAATTCTGGCTTCCTTTTCAACTGCAAACCTGGGCACTCTTGTCATTGCAATGGGGGGGGGCGGGGCAACATTGTAGCAAGGAATGTTTCTTTAAAAAATATATATATATTTATATATATATATATATATGAGGGGGCTTGCTGCCACTTGTGTATAAAAAGCCCGTGTTTGAATTTTCGGATATTTTTTAGGTGGGTCCCAAATGCCTGGAAGTTCTGCATCTGCTGATGATGCTCTCAAGTTGTAGATCTCCTTGAATTCAGTGCCTGCTTATTTGCCTGAGGTCTCCTTACCATGTGCTAGTTGCACAGACAGAGATCTGCTCATCATAAGTGCCTGCTGTTGCTGATCAGGCAGTGCAGGTATGCTACCATCGGTGCTCAGATATCCTGCCGTCTCTCCAGTGTAGTCTTCGCAGTCGGTTAAAGTTTAGTGGACGAGGATCCATTACTCACTTTGGAGTCAGAGGAAGTGATTGAATTAGATCAGAGGAGCCTCAGCTGTCTCCGAAGGTTTAAACCATTGTCCTGAAGGCCTGACCACCACAGGGCCATGAGGTCATTATGACGTGGGACTACCCTACTTAGGCAAAGCTATGAGGAAAGTAGGCAATTGCTCTGTGACCGTATCAGCCGTGGGTATTCCTGGTAAAGTGATGTGATCGAAAACAGATTATTCTGAATTCACAGATGGACATGCCCTGCCAGCACAACATTCACGCTCTCAGAGGGCAATTATTTTTAGACCGCGGTGTTTCTGTTTCTCTCTCCTTACTTCACCTCTGGTCTTCTACCTCTCACCTCTACCTCTCACCTCTCCCTTTACCTCTCTCTGTCTACCTCTAGACTTCTATCTGTCCACACCTCTCTCTCACTCAACTCTATTTTATTTCTCTCTCAAACTCACTCTCGCTCCAGCCTGATCTCTCTCACAACTGTACATTTTTACCTCTCTCTGCGCCTACTTCTACAGCTCTACCCAACTCTAATTCCACCCCGTGGCTCACGCTCTGCATCACTACTGTGTCTCCATTTTACTTCTATGCACCTCTTGTTCATCAACTTTACTTCTCTCTCAAACAGCCATTGCTTTATCTTGTTACCTCTAGCTCAGCACTCTCTACCTCATTTCTCTCTCAATCTCATTTCTCTCACTGTCTCCACTCTCTCAACTCCATCCCTCTCCCTATCTACCTGACCTCTTATTTTACCTCATTGTTTGCTTGCTACCTAACCTCTTTACCCCACCTCCCTCCCTTTCCACTTTTTCAACACTCTTCCATTTTCCACACCTCTCTCACTACCTTGCTCCTTTCTCCCTACCTCTCTTTCTTTATGGTCTCTTTCTCTTTCATCTCTCTCTGCTTCTCCTTCTTTATTTCAACTCACCCCTGTACACTACAGGTCTCTGTCTACTTCACTCTCCTTCTCTATCAAGCTTACCTCTCTCTCTCTCTCTCTGACTCGCCTCTTTCTATTTCATCTTATCTCCCTATCTACTTTACACCCCTATCTCTCTACCTTACCCTCCGCTTCACTTTATTCTTTACGTGACCTGCCTCTTTATAGCTCTTCTCATTTTGAGCCTTTCTCCACCCACCACTCTCTACTTGGCATCTTTCTAAACGTCTCTCATTATTTCACTTCCCTTGCTCCTTCCTCTCTCAGCGTCAAACTCATCCATCTTAATCTTTCTCTCTACAATTCCTTCTTCCTATCTATAGATCTTTCTACCTCATTTTAAAACCTTACCAACTCTCTATTTTTCATTCTCTACCTAATTTTCCTTTTTTCTGACTACCTCATGTTTCTCTTTGTCTTTTGTAACTTCCTCTCAACTGTATCACCCACTTTTTTCCGATGAGTGCACCTTTCACACAATACCATCCTTTCTACCGCTCTGTCATTCGCCTGGCTTCCGTCCCCCATCATTTCTCTTACTCAACACATTTGCAGGTCATTAACTAGCCTGAGAAGTGTACACACCGAAAGATGAGGGAGAAGGCAGCGGAAGAAAACGAAGGAGAAAACTGTCAGATTTCACCCAAGGAAGTGCTGAAAATCTTAGGAGCAGTGCTTCGATTGTATCTGTTGCAGTGAGAATGCCGGTTTTGTAAGGGTAATAAATTGTGATCATTGCCAATAAAAATACAATTTCAAGGACAGTGTTCATGTATCTCATTTTTATATTAAACAATGGACTACTATAAATCCACTGGATTAAAATCACCATTACTGTGCCTTTCCTCAATGAAAAGAGCAGGTAATAAAGATTTGTAGAGCGCACTATCACCCAGGTTGGTATGATGGTGCTTAACAAGGTTGGATGCACAATGAATTTCACATAAAATATGTTTTTTGAGAGACAAAAAAAAAACAATAGCAAAAGTATTAAAGTGCTCTGAGGGAGCAAGGAGTGTGCATGCACATTTTTACACTCATTATGACTTTGGCATTACAAAAGGAGCCATAGAGGCGCATGAACCTCTGTATTAGATTTTTGTGGCTTTTTGAGAAGTGGGGAGGTGGGAGGAGTTAAAGATGCTGGGACAATGGTTTAAGCTCCTTTGTACTAGTTTAACATGCAAATACAGTAATAACCAACTGAAAGAAAACCAGTCATCCTTTGCATAGGACAGCCCACCGCGTGGACCGCGTGGCAACACGGGTAGCCGCAGTTTTAGTAAATTTGGACATGCTTAAACTAAAAAAAGAAGTTCTCATTTGTAGAAATCTACAGATAATACAGCAGATTATGGACTGAGTGGCAAATGCAGCATATAATTAATTATGCAAAAAAATGCTGCGACATTGCATAATTCCAGTGGCCCTTCATATAGTGAAGGGCATGAGTAGCTTTTTGCCCTCCCTTTGGGGGTTTTATGGAGCCTAGATTCCAATAAAGCCTCTGGTGGAACATGACTAACATCTATCTCTCTGTGTATTAAAGCTGTGCCACTCTCACAATCACGGGCATAACAAGGGTCACTACGCAAAGATGTACCCTACATTTAATTAATTTTCCTCAACAAGTTAAAAAAATACTAATACCCTACCTTTCAGACCTGGAAATGAAAGAGAAAATGCGACTTATCCGGTTGTTTCGGGAATTAAATATATAGCGCTTGCATGCCTGTCCTGATTTTAGGCACCATAAAAACGAATTACCATGAACGTGCTGCAATGTTGACTCAACACATCACTAGTGAATCATAGTAAAATCAAGGTACAAATATGTGTACGCCTACCCTGTGCCCTTCAAAATAACACTTTTATTGCAATTAATAACCTACAGAAAGTGAACCTTTACCTGACAAAGGTGAGCCTTATATGTTATTGATATTTAATGTGTTGTAGAAATAATGTTTTTTCTCATTTAGGGGCTGCAGAGCACACATTTTTCATTCCTAACTGAATGCAGGATGTGAGGCTTTTAATATTTTACCGACTGCAGAAATTAGTCCTTTTTGTATTTAATGATATGCAAAACTTGCATATTTTCATATTTAATGGACTGCAGAAAATACATTTTTCATATTTAACATTCTGCAGGAAGTGAATCTTTTATAATTAGCAGCCTGCAGAAAGTGAGCTGTTTGTATTTGTTATTGTTGTAAAGTGAGTTTTTAATTTTAATAGACTGCAGAATTTTCTTTATTTTGAAAAGACTGCCTAATGTGAGACTCTTTAATGTTTAATATCATGCAGCAAGTCTTTTTGTTTCTATTTCACGAGTGATAGCGTGTTTTACATAAGAAACGATCTGGATAAAGCGAACATTCATTTTGAGAGAGCCTTTTTGTATGTAAAGAGCTGCAGAGTGTGTTTTCGCATTTTATTAACTGCAGTAAATCTATTGTTCATACTCACATTTAAAATCATGTTTTTCCCCCTTTAATACTTTGCAGAAAGTGAGTTCTCCATATTTAACCGACTGTAGAAACTGTGTTGTATTCATATTTTATGAACAGGAGAAATAGTTTTTCCTACCTAATGGCTTTTTTAATATTCAATAGAATGCAGAACGTGTATTCTTTTTCATATTTGCGGACTGTTGAACTTGTTCTAGCTCCCTGGGTGACGAAAGGGATTTTTAGGTATTTAACACATTTCGGAGAGTAACATTTCAATAATGCACAGTGCAGAGCAGAAATGTAGTTCTTTTAATATTCAACAGACTGCAGAAAGTGGTTGTCCCCTTCAGTCCGGTCCAACTGTGCCTCCTATCTCACCCACAACTGGGGTCCAACGCAGGGCCGGACTGGGGACGCAAACCGACCCTGGCATTCGAGTGGGAACAGCCTCATGTCGGAAGGTATGCAAGGCTTGAGTCGGGGTACCACGTGGGAGGATGGCGTCCCCCGCTTATTTTACCGGGAGCTCGATAACTATAAACTGCAGCTGAGTGCAAGCCACCTTGCGTGACATCACTTCCTGTTGTGACGTCAGCGTCCCCACACTTCTTTTTTTAGGACTTGTGCCCTGGGGGTATGGGATGATTTAACTCAGGTGGAAAACACTGCAGCTGCTTTTGTTACAGGGTACCGAATTGCAGCTACACTGCAAAACCTGCCCCCATGTAACAAAAACAGCCCCCCAGGGGTCCAAAACCTTCCTCACCCTGGCGGTCCACCGGGGAACGCCTACTTGTGCTTTGAGGCTTTGAGCGTCACAGAAAGGCACGCATCCCCGCTCTAGATGGACAGCCATACTGAATTCAACACACTTGAAAGCCCTTCCCTCTAAGTTGGTGAAAATGTGTCCATATCAATTCCCAAAAGACCAGCTATTTGTTGGTTTGTGTGGCTATTTGGGTTTGTATCTGTTGAGAAGTTTAGGCAAATGTGTGCAGTCCTAGCCTTTGGGTTATATGAGGGTGAAGATTGCACACTGGACTTTACCACCTACAGCTAGTCTGATTATTAGGAATACCGTGGACCCTATTAAGATGCCATTCTCAACTACCTTAGACACATACATCAAGACGGGTAAGGTACATACCACATTTCCATAATGGTGCATACCCACATTTGTAAAGACCTCCGGCAACCCTAACTACCAGAACACCTACACAGCCAATAAAATACACAAACAAACACTCATCCAATGAAACAACTCAAATATTCGGAACACTCTCACCACTCTGTGACGTAACTCCCCAATCCGATGTGTGAAGGTAGCCAAACTCTAATAAAACGTGAGAAGATACTAATGACAATGGAGTGCTAGAAATATATCTGTAACATAACATCAGTGTGTAAAGCAAAAATCGCTTGTTCAAACCCAAGACTGTCCACTTAGCCATTGAGGTCAATAAAATGAGTACAAATGAACTGGGTATTAAAACACCTTGTTCAGGCACCAATAGGCAATTCACTTCTGATTTGTAATTCATAGAAATAGCATTATTATTGATTTTATAAAATGTGTTATAATAAGTTGTGGTACTGCAAAAGAAAACCAGAAAATAAATAAACTGCAATACTTTCATGAGCATTATTGTTATCTCTCTTCAAAGAACTAGAGAACACAAATATTAAATAGATAAACAACTGACATCAAAAACAGCAATGGATTGTGGTAAAAATCCAGCTTCATCTTTTCGAACAACGCGAATCTCACATGAATTTATAATGTATTTTTATAGTCTTTACACTGGTTAGCTTTTCGGGATGTGCAAGGTGAAAAAAGTATTGAACAAATAGCTTTTGTAAAAATAATTGCTTAAAAGTTTTAGCTTTGGGTGTTTGATTCCTTAAGTACATAGCAGCAAGTATCAATATAGCATTTTTCGGAGCACTGTGTATTGTGCAAGGAGTGAACTAACCTGACGTGCTGAACATAGAAGATTATGGTGGTTGTGGACCATTTGTAACCAGATGCAAACGTGAAACAAAGACTTGGGCCATCAACACATATATAAACACAACACCCACTCATTTGCATAATGTTATTGTCATTGTAAAGAGCTTATTAAAAAATATTGCAAATTAAGCCCCAAATTTTAATAATCTTCCCTTAAATGCAGAAAACTTGAGGTCGATGGTCAGTTCTGGTGTTAGACCATCAACCTCAATGTTGTATCTCAATGTCTTTTTCAACGTTGGTTTTCCTGTCCAAGCTTTGATGAACCTACTGAGTGATAGATTTTCAGGAATTGATTGTAATATTTGTTCACCAGTGTTGGACCTGGCCCCCTCTGCATGGTCACCCCATATTTTTGCCTTCCTTTTCTGAAACCCGTTTTTGTTGGCTTTTAGGAGTCTGCACGCATTACCCCTGCTAACCAGTGGGAAAATGCTTGTGCTCTTCCTTTTAAACTTGATATATCTTGTACACACCTGATTGGTCAATTTAATTTACTTACACATACCTACTATATGGTACTACATGCACCCAAAGCCTGTACATTAAAAGTGGGTGGTCTGCATTGTGCCACCACTAATGAAGCACTGTAAAACAGTCTCAAGCCTGCCACTGCAGTCTGTTGGGCAGTTTTAAAATGCCATTTGAACTGGCAAAATAGACCCTTTGGCAGGCCTAAACCGTACTTTTTAATACATATAAGTCACCCCTAAGGTAGGCCGCAAAGGCTCATAGGGAAGGGTGCATGATATTTTAAAAGAGGGATATGGGTACTTAAGTTTTAGATGTCCAGGCAGTGAAAATATGCCAAAGTCATGTATCGTTGTAAAAAGGCTAATTCTCCCATAGACTACTACTCGGTTATCTTATTACACTTAATAAGAGATAACCAGTTTGGGAGCAGATAAAGAAATACATTTTCCACATATTTGAATTGTCATTTTAAATCTTCCTTGCTGGTAAAGACTGATTTTAAGTTAATATTCTGGAAATGCAAATTTTATAATGTTATCATTTCCCTGCCTAAACCAAATGTGCCTTTCTGCCAGTGTCACATGACTGTGATGGGTCTCCTGTGGTGTGATGACATTACAGGTAGGTGACAGAAGGGCCTTGGGTCTGGGGAAGTGTGTTCCTCTCCTGAGCAGAATAGCCAAAGGAGTTGTACTCAGCCCATACTGAACTTCAAATGGGTGCCCTGCCCAGCAGCTTCCTGACTTCCAAAGCTGCCTGACCTTTGTTACTCTAGACAGTATGAATTGGAGCCCAACCCAGGGGAAGAGAAAGAACTGACCAGAACCAGTTTTAGGGTAGACAAAGAGAAAGAACGCCACACATAAGCTGGCACTGAGTAGAAAAGTGTCACCCTCAGAACCTCTCCTTGGAACACTCCTTGGCCTGTGGTACATTCGGAAGAAGGACTGTCCTGATGTCTACAGAAGGAAGACTAGAGATGGTTGCCCAGGTTGGATCCCCTTAAACTGGGGTCCAAGTTTCAGTTGACTGACCTCCTGTTTGAGCTTCAGGAACACAAGAAGCATCTAGAGGCCTCTTCTGCTTCCCAGCTGACCAGCCCCACCTGGATGTGGATCTGGGTACCTCCACTGACCTCGGTCGGGGTGTGTCTAGCCACCCCCCTCCCCAAGTGCAGTTGTCACGGTCCTTGACCCTTGGCTGGAGTCAGTCCATTCCTCCCACCACAACTGAAGGTTTCTCTGGATCCGATGAAGTGTGGGGAGACTGACTCAGAACCACGCATGGTAGCACGTCACAACTCCTGGCGGTGTCTTCACCAGAACTGACGCAGCATGGCACACCCTAGCACAGGACCTTGCATTGCAGCACTACACATGTCTTGATTGCAGCATTCACTGGTTCAAATCGAGGATGGGACAGAGCCTTGCATTGTAGCACTGTGCAGCCCCTACACCAAGGACAAAGGGTAAACCATAGCACATCTGGTCCCTTACACAACCAGTGCTCCAATGCGGTTGACTTGAACTTGTGACTGTGTTCCAGTCCCGCACAGCCAGACACCCTCAGTAGAAGCATTGCTCCCTTTTTGATGCCATTTTCCTTACATTTTAAAAACTCCCAACTCTGGTTCTACTGATTGGATTTTCAAAGTTTTGGTATCACTTTATTACCCATGTGTGGTATTTTTCCTTTATTACTGTTTGAGTGCTGCATAAATACTTTACACATTGTCTCTAAGTTAAGCCTGACTGCTTTTAAGCCAAGATAGAGGAGGGCTAACCACAGTTTTATTTCTTGTTCCTGGGACCGCAGAGACCGCATTGCTCAAATAAGAAGGAAGGAACATGATTATCAGGCACAATTTTCTGCCTTGAAAAAGCCCTCGGCCGATGGGCCAAACGGGCCAAACACGTGTTGGCTGTCTTTTGTTCAATGCACAAAAATAAGAATAAACACATCATGTTTGAAACCTACCAATGAAATTCGGGAATTGTTCCTTAAACAAAAAAGTAACCAAGAAGGCACAGCCCTCTATCCATTACCTAAACTTGCACCCTATTATGGCTTTTGGGTATAGCCATTTGTGAGGCACGTGCCAGCACTAAGACTGGCCCTGACAAGTGAAGCATTAAAGCCCAGTTTCGACCACCCATCCCAGTAACCTACAGTTTTATTTTGTGACTTTTGTGGTTCACCCTAACAAGGATTGCGTTTATTACTTGAGTGGGGCTCACACTCTTCTCAACTATTAACACGATTTGTTTCAACTAGCTTTGTTCTTTTTATAGGAAATTATTTAGTAGTATTAAATGCTTTTGTGACTTATCTTCTTAGAACAGTTATCAAAATAATTAAATAGGACGATTCTGGGTGTAGTTTACTCTATGATTTCTGTGTTTTTGAATGGACAATGTAAAGCTTATTAACAATGATTGTCAGGGCCGGAATGGGAAAACAAACAGGCTCTTGCAATCTAGTCTGGCCGGCAGGGGGGATGGGGGGGGGAGGAAGGGTGATTGGAGGGTGCCCGTGGAAAACACTATAGCTGCTTTTGTTACAGGGGGCTGCATCTAAGCTGCAAAACCGGCCCGGTAACAAAAATGACCCTTCAGGGGTCCAAAACTAGGCCCCACCCTGGTGGCCCTCAAGGGAAATGCCCGTTGCCCGCTATGGCCAGTCCGGCACTGATGATTGTTGGATAATTGCGTTTTATGCCATTGATTTTACATTCAGTGGTGTGATTATGTTTTTGTTTATGGTACCATCCACTGCCGCCATCCACCGCGAGCGAGTAAGCTCCGCCCACCTTGCAGGCCTCGCCCCCTTCCATCTGTTCAAAAGCGCGCGCTGATTGTTAGCGCGTCCTTCTAACAAACTCCTGAGGCGGAAAGCCGGGAGCGCTGTCTTTTACTTGCTTTTAAAATTGTATTGAAAATTGTATTTTGTGTGCTCACAACCTTACCAGCATCTTGGCAACATCCTTGCCTTCCTTGGAGGTCCCAGACAGCCGATTTGGGCGCTGCCTTGGGGAATCCTCCCTCGCTGCCGCCATCCACCGCGAGCGAGTAAGCTCCGCCCACCTTGCAGGCCACGCCCCCTTCCATCTGTTTAAAAGCGCGCGCTGATTGTTAGCGCGTCCTTCTAACTAACTCCTGAGGCGGAAAGCCGGGAGCGCTGTCTTTTACTTGCTTTTAAAATTGTATTGAAAATTGTATTTTGTGTGCTCACAACCTTACCGGCATCTTGGCAACATCCTTGCCTTCCTTGGAGGTCCCAGACAGCCGATTTGGGCGCTGCCTTGGGGAATCCTCCCTCGCTGCCGCCATCCACCGCGAGCGAGTAAGCTCCGCCCACCTTGCAGGCCACGCCCCCTTCCTTTTCCTTTCTTCCCCTGATCCCTGCATAAAAGGATGTGCTTAGGCCGGAGGCGCAGCGGACGGGCGCAGCGGGCGCGACGATGGCGCGCCGAAGGCGCGCCAAAGGCAAGCCCATCTGCGCCCGTCCGCGACAGTCCGGGGCTAGGGGCATGTCACTCTGCCCCCCATATCATCTATACCCCCGACCAACTCTGCTGCCTCCAGGGACCGTGGCCCATCCCAGCTCCCATTTACTCTCACATTTCCTCCCTTGGTCTTTCCCTAGCTGTTCCCCCTCTCATTTCATCTCCTACTGTCGGCCCCCTATTCCCGCTTGGAGACAAGACCTCTCCGACCACCCCTAAAGTCCTCACGACACTTTACCTCAACACCAGATCCGCTGTCGCTCATGCGCACGAACTTTCGGTCCTGCTGGACCTCCATGCTCCAGTTCTCCTCTTCTTAACGGAGACCTGGTTTTGCGATGACTCCCTCCCTGCCCTTCTAGCCACTTTACCGACCCAATATTATGCCCTCCGGGCAGATCGCTCTACTGGTAGAGCCGGGGGCGGTGTAGCAGTCATCGCACGTACTGACCTTCCCTTTCAAATCTTGTCCTTGCCTGGCATCATGACCACCGAGTACCTGGTCATCCGCACTACCTCCACTACTCCCCCTCTGACTTGCTTTCTTACTTACCGCCCTCCCCAATCCCCGTCACAGTTC
Source organism: Lissotriton helveticus (assembly GCF_964261635.1). Classification (NCBI taxonomy): domain Eukaryota; kingdom Metazoa; phylum Chordata; class Amphibia; order Caudata; family Salamandridae; genus Lissotriton; species Lissotriton helveticus. The sequence goes on from NC_136061.1 coordinate 1,289,705,271, forward strand.
CTCCCTGACTTCTTGGAAGTCCTGGCTACCATTACTGTTAACAATTCCTCCATTTTACTTCTCGGCGACTTTAATTTCTGGCCCTCTGACCCTGCCGAATGTTCTTCCTCAAAGGAGTTCTCCGAAACTCTTCAATCCTTAAGTTTCATACCTTATGTCCACTCCCCTACCCACATTAAAGGTCATGTACTCGACCAGATTTGGTCTTTGAACTGCCCTGTGGAATCCCTTTTAATTTCCCCTTGCACCTGGTCCGACCACCATATTATCTCATTTTCCCTACCTAGTCACCCCCCAGCTAAGCCCCCTCGCCCCAAGAACATTTGGGTCCGAGCCTGGGGCCGAGCCAACCTGGAAGATTTTTCTTCCCTCCTTACCACCTCCCTCCCTCCCCTGCAGGGTTTATCCACCCTCTCCCAGGTCAAGGTCATAGAACAGTGGCTGTCTTCAGGTTGCGACTCTGTGGCACCGCTCAAACGCATCACCTCTAAGCGCGAGAAGGACGCTAACCGTTGGTTCAGCAAAGAGCTTAAGGCCACCAAGCTGGCAGTACGCCACGCAGAGCGGTCCTGGAGGAGAAATTACAGCCCCACTTTACGACTGGAGTATGTTAATATCTTGACCCAGTACAAAAAAGACATCTTGGAGGCTAAAACCACCTATTTCTCCTCCAAAATACTGGCTGCAGAAAACCAGTCTAAAGAAATATTCGCCATTGTTCAAAACTTGGCGTTCTCGGACAGATCTACTCTTAAGCCCGCCCCATCCGAAGAACTTTGTCATTCCCTTAACAACTATTTTATTCATAAAATTGCGACCATTAAAGCCAATATCCCTCCCCCCTCTTCTTCCTTTGTTGACCCCCAATGTCCCTCTCCCAAGGGTGAACTCACCTCCTTCCCCCTCATAACTAGGGAAACCTTGACCACCTTAGTTCCTTTGGTCAAATCCGGCTCTCCACAGGATCCCTGTCCCGCCCACGTTCTCCGCCACATTTTTGTCACCTGCCCTGACCCCCCCTTCATCTTCTTAACAGCTCGCTGGCTCAAGGAGTGGTACCGAACCCTTTCAAATCTGCGGTTATCGTGCCTATCCTGAAAAAACCCGGTGCGGATCCCTCCGTTCCTGCCAACTTCCGCCCTATCTCCCTCTTGCCATTTTTGGCAAAGGTGCTCGAGCGCCATGTCACCTGCGCCCTGAGCTCCTTTGTGGAGATGCATGGAGCCCTTGCCCCCCGCCAGGCCGGCTTTCGCCCCGCACACTCTACGGAGTCCGTTGTCATTTCGGTCTTGGACAACCTCAGGGAGGGTATGGACACCAACCAACGCCAGGCCCTGGTGCTCCTCGACCTCTCAGCCGCTTTTGACACGGTGGATCACACCATCTTACTCTCCCGTGTCAGGGCGGCGGGGATCGGGGGGACCGCTTTGGTCTGGCTTTCCTCCTTCCTGAGTGACCGCACCCAGGCTGTCCGCCTGGGTGACTTTACAGCGGACGTCCGGAAAGTACATTGCGGGGTTCCCCAAGGCTCTTCCCTTTCTCCCCTTTTATTTAATCTTTATATTGCCCCTCTTATTTTTTCTTTGCAACAAATGAAGGTCGCCGTGTTTAACTACACGGACGATCTCCAGCTTGTTTTTGACCTGTCTTCTTCTCCCTCTTCTGTTCTTAATTTTCAATCTATTATGCTTCACATCTGGGACTGGATGAACCACAACCACTTAAAACTCAACCCCGACAAGACCGAGCTGGTGTTGACGGGTGGTTCATCCAGCCCCTGGACTCCTCTGTTCTGGCCCCCCTCTCTCGGTCTCCCTCCTGTCCCCGCTTCCTCAGTTAAAACCCTTGGTATAAAAATTAATTCTCAACTTTCCCTTCACTCCCAGGTTAGCTCTGTGGTTTCTTCCTCTTTTCTCTCACTGCGTACTATACGTAGGGTGTCCCGTTTTTTTCTTTTTCTGCTCTTAAACTTATCATCCTCGCCATGGTGGTGTCCCGCCTGGATTACGGCAACGCCCTATATGCGGGTATTCCTGCATATAGCTTACGGCGTTTGTAACTCATACAAAACCAGGCGGCCCGCCTGGCTTTCAATCTCCCGAAATTTCATCACTCTACTCCCCTTTTGAAGTCTCTACACTGGCTCCCTGTACGAGCCCGGGTCCAATTTAAGATCGCCTCCATTACCTTTCTGGCTCGCCTAGGCTCAGCTCCAGCATTCATCTCATTTGAGATCACCCCTTATGTTCCCAGCAGAGAGCTACGTTCGTCTTCCCAGTCCTTACTCATGATTCCACGCTACCGAAGAAAGAAGTGGGGAGGCTCTAAATTTGCCACCCTTGCCCCTTCCCTGTGGAACTCTCTTCCCCTGGAAATTCGAACCCTCACCCTGTACCCTCAATTCCGCAACCAACTTAAGGCCCACCTATTCAGGAAGTCCTTTGAATAATTCCCTTCGCAGTTCCCCCGTTTCGTTTCTGGCCCCGGATTTTTGTTAGTTGTAGCGCCAAGAAACCGCTGGTGTATGCGCGCTTTTACAAATAATTTTAAACTCAAACTCAAACTCAACTCATGAATGCCAAATTCAAAGTAAACTTTATCAATTTACACAATATAGCTGCAGGAGCACACCCCTTCACCTTAGTGAAAAGCCTGCTAAAGACCTTGTGTTAGAACTGGGGGTCTCTAGTTGGCAAGGTTTGCACCTTTGTCCAAGTAGGAACCCTTCTTCCTAGTCAGGATAAGGGGATACACTTCTAAAATAACCCCTGCTCACCCCCTTGGTAGCTTGGCATGAGCAGACAGGTTTATCCCAGAGGCAGTGTGTAAAGCATTTGAGCATGCATACAGTAACACACTAGAAATGGACACTGCATCAGTTTAGAAAAATAAGCATTTTTTTATCTAAACCAAACAAGACCAAATATGACAAAAATCCAACATGAAATATTGTAAAAATAGTTACTTTGCAAGATAACCTGTAAATTGTAGAAATAGCTGAAAAAAACAGTTCTTCTGAGTCGGTAGCACCGTCTGGGGCTACCGCAATGCTGAAAACAACAGAGTCTAACAGTTTCAGCAGGCTGCATCGGTACCGGCCAGCTAAAGTGTTGACAGACTTGCGAACAGTATCTCTCTTGGTGCTGCCGACACAAGGGTGCGAGTCGGTCGGGGAAATGTTGCAGTTGGATTGCAAAAATGGAAGCAGTGCAGGGTGCGGTGCCCTCACGATGCGGTGCAGGCAGTGCCTCAGTGATAATCATCCAGACGGCGTAGATGAGACAAAGGCTTACGGTGCGGGATGAGGCAGTGCTAGATGCGGTGCTGTTAGGTTTCAGTGCAGACGACAGAGCCGGTCGATATTTGGATCAGGCAGCGATGGTGTCAGTGATGTCCACCAAGGGAGAGACAAGGTGGTGTGGAGTGCAGTGCCCGCAGGACGCCATGCACGCAGGGGCTTCGGTGAGACCAAGGATGCAGTGTGAAATGCGGAGGTGCCTTCTGCAGTGCCTTCAGGACACAGAATCCTGCAATGGACTCAGTGACAGTCGGTTGCCCTTTTCTTCTGTGTCGACTGAAACCAGCGGTTCCAGAGACCGTTTCCAGACAGTTGCTGAGGTCTTTGCTGTTCCTGAGACCTCTTGAACAGGGGACAAGCTCCACTTCTAAGCACTTGGAGCTACTTTCTCAAGCAGGATACACACACAGTTCTTCTACTTGTCAGAAACAGCAACTGCAGGCCAACCCAAGACAGCACACAGCGAAGAGGCAGTACTCCTCCTCCGGTTTCTTCCAGCTCTTCTCCTTGGCAGAGGTTCTCCTTGAAGTCCAAAAGTAAGCTAAAGTTCAGGGGTTTGGGCCCCACGTTTTATAGTGCAAAATCCTTTGTCCTATGAAGGCGGAGAGTGTGTGTGCTCAGCCAAAACCGGTTCTGTCCTCTCTGGTGCAGCTTCCTGGCAGGAGGTGTAGACAGCCTTCTCCAAGGCAGACCAGGTCCATTCAGGTGTGAAAGGAATCTCCTCCCTCTACTGTAAATGCAGCCCACGTCTATTCAGCCCAGCACTGACTCACCCTGGAAAGGCAGGACATACCTCACCTCCCCAAGTGGCTGTCTCAACAGAATGCACAACCCCAGCCCCTGTCACTCCAAAACCAGAGAATCAATACACAACCCTAGCAGCGGCACACTGGGTGGCTAATCAAGAAAATGCCAACTTTCTAAAAGTAGTATTTTCAAACCCAGAATGTAGAAATCATCCTTACTAAAAGATGTGTCTTTACATTCTGAGTTCAGGCATACTACGCTCTACTCTCGGGCATTTATACTTATAACATGTTATAAGTAAACTCACCATTCTATCCTATGGGACAGATAGCCTTTTGATAGTGAAAAACGAAATAGGCAGTATTTCACTATCAGGACATGCCACACACACCAGGGCATGTCCTACCTTTCACATACACTGCACCCTGCCCACAGGGGCACCATGGGCTGACTTTAGAGATGACTCACATTCAAATAAACGGGAAGGTTAGGGCCTGGCAAGTGGGTGCACTTGTCAGGTCGACATGGCAGTACTAGACTGCACACCGACAATGCAGTGTCAGGTCTGAGTTACTTTGAAAGGCTGCTTGTGTAGGTGGCACAATCAGTGCTGCAAGCCCACTAACAGCATTTGGATTACATGCCATGGGCACACACAGTGCACTGTACTAGGGACTTAACAGTAAACCAAATATGCCGATCATGGAATCACCAATCCATAACAACAATTTACAGAGGGAGCACGTGCACTTCGGCACTCAACAGCAGTGGCAAAGTACCCAAAGCATTTAGACCAGCAAAAACGAAGTCCACCACACAGCAACGCACATAAGGCAAATGCAAAAAATACAGGGGAAACCCAATCCAATGATGCCAGGTCTAACACCATGGATGAACAGGGAGCTCTAAACTGGTCCATACATAAAAATGGACTGTGTAAGTGACATGTGACATTTTGCCCCATTTTTCCTGAATCTGAAGGACCTGTAGGTGACATGTACCCAATCCCTAAAGTGTGAACCTAGATGCTGGTTGAAACACGTAGTGGCACATATTTCCCAAAAGTCTCTTTCAATTGGCTGGAGGAGAGCAGGGCAAGTTCAAAATAGCTCAGCAATTTGAGCGTGGTGTGGGCGAAGATTGCAGTATGATACATTTATAGCAGTGTCTTGTATCAGTTTACTAACTCATCTATCCCCAAGTATTGCAGATATCCATAACATTCAAATTACTACCCTTTCCAATAAAATAGATCCATCGCTGGCTGAAGGGGCCAGAGGGTGTGGCAGAAAACATTAAATTGTATAATGTAGCGCTGCCATGTAAACTAAGCTCCCCGGAACTTTAAACTGCTGCCTTTTATGGACATTATATATTTACAAATTGTACCCTTAAGAAACTCCAAACTACCGTCAGTTGATGTGGCCAGAAAAAACTGACAGATTACCATGTCCCGGGAGTTAATATGATTTCTGCCTTTAGAGAATTCCAAATAGTATCAGTGAACGCGAGCTGTACTTCCTAACATATTTTTGCGTTTTGTTTGTCAATATATATGAATTGTAAATTCAGTTTCTAACAAACTGTCATATACTGTCGCTTATTATGAGCTGTACCTTTAAGCACATTTAAATACTGCAGGGTAACTAACTACTTTGCTTTCTGATTGACTCCCCATCTTGATGGCGAGTTCAAGTTTCACCTTTTGATGCTCTCCATGCCCCTCACCCCCTGCCAGCTGCTGTCATTTTCACAGTGAGACCCACTCCCACTCCCACTTGGTCACCATCAAATTTGCATTGTGACCCACTTTCAACCCCTTTGCCTGCTTCCACTTTTAAATTGTGTTCAACTCCCTGGCCGTCTTCCATACCCTTTCAGCCGCTTTACTTCACATTCTATTACACCTAGGTACCATGCCAGTGCCAACCAATAGGGTTTTCAACCCATCTTGACCTTCTCAGTCGTTACCATTTTCACCTTCTGCTCCACTGCAATGCCCTGTCAGTCTCTATCACTTTCTTGCATCCATTGATCTACTCCCATGCTGCATCAGTCACCATTATTTCACTTTCTAAATAAACTCCCAGACCCTGTTATCCCCTATCTTTTTCAGATATTCATTCACTCCAATGCTCTGCTGATCAAATCCATTTGGATTGTCTGAGCCGCCCCATTCCCTGTCATCAATTGTAGTTCAACGCCATCTCTATGTCGTATGCGTCAGCAGTAGCAGTTCTCTTCTTCCGCAGCCCGCGGATCTAATGCTTCTGCTAATGTGGCTCAGCTCCTGGCTCAGTGCCCTCTTTTGAGCTTGTTATGGTTTTACTCATATCTGTTCTGCTTCCTCGCGGAGCTCTGTGGCACTGAAAACTCGGTTTTAAAGTCCATTGTATTTTATGGGATATGTAGACGGTTAAGAGCCATCAGTTCAACTGCCTGTAAAACTTGCCAACCCCATGGTCCTCATAACAGTAGAATATGAGCCCACCTTGCCTACTTCAATAGACAGTAATAGTGATTGAAGTGGCCGTTCAGGAATGCCCAGCCTAACTATTTTGCTGCCTTACAGGGGCTGAGGTTGTTTTTGTAGACAAAATGGCAGACGTAACCATGATCTAGGTGCAAATTGGAGAGAGGATGTAGCCTTGCGGCTAGAGCAGTCGACCTTGAAGCTGAGGAACCGGGTTCGTGTCTCGGCAGGGATGCTCAACATCCCGTGATTCTGGGCAAATCACTTAATCCCCCGCCGCCTAACAAAAATGAATGTGTCCATCTGTAACGAAACTGGTGCTCATGTAAAGTGCTCTGATACCTGATTTGTTCGGGTGCAGTTCGCACAATATAAAACTCTAAAAAAAAATTTCAATAAAATAAAAATTGGGAAGTTGGTCAGGAATGAGGCAAGAAATCAATTCCCTCTTTGATGATACATTTTTATAAATATATGAAGATTACACAGATGGGCAAGGAAGCCATTTTAAAATAGAACAATGTTTAGTATTGAGAGATCTGTTTAGTAAAAAGTGTGGGAGGTGGGGTTCTGTGTGTGTCCATGGAAAATATCAGCTTATAGATTTGAAAAAATCCATTTATAATATTAACTATGGGTTTTCGAAATTTGCTTTTGTCAAATTTGTGGGGTTTTTTGCCAAGTTTTTGAATCTCTTTTTAAAAAAAAATATAATAGCAGAAGAAATGTCTAGAAAAAGAGTAGGTTTTGTGGAGTAAAAAACACTATGCTTTCCAAATGAATCGTTTTCAAGGGAAACATTTTCTATAATGTTTTGTCAGATACCTCACCCACTGGTAAAGTTGTGCAAAGATGGCAAATTTCCAAACTTTGTCAAAATAGCAAGTTAGCCATGTTCTTAAAATCGCACCCAAAATTATAATTTCAAACACCTTTAAGAAAAACTGTTCTCAAGCGCATCTCAGGGAATCTCTCTTTTTAAGAGTTCTCAAGGGGTAAGTGAATGCTAGACACACACTACATGGAAGAGGGTCCAAGGGCTAGTTTAAAGACTCACTACTAGATACAGGCCCCTACTGAAGACCTAAAACATACAAAAAATATCTAGGAGTCAAAAGAAAAGGCTCTAAACACAGAAAAACCTTATTGACGCGACAAAAACCAGGAATTGTGGACCAAATTACTCTGTAATACCACGTGATGCAGTGAATTACAGTGCACGTGATTGCTCTACTGGGAGACACACAACCAAGGGTAGGTGAACATTTTTCCCATCAGTTGCCGACCTGTTCCACCATTATCACATCATATGGGTTCTCCTTACCCAGGAGTTAGTGTGATCACAGTCACAACAATGTAGGAAAACCCTGGTGGGTGGTGTCAATGTAATGTGACAACTGAAAAAAAGCAGTGCAAATAAAGTGATTGGTGATAGAATAAAATTGGGTGAGACTGAGTAGAAATTAAAAGTTTTAATAAATTCTCTCAGCTCCTCAAGCTTAAAAACAATAGTGAAAAGACGGATTTAACAGAATATCCAATTCCTGGTTTTTGTCGCATCAATAAGGTTTTTCTGTGTTTAGAGCCTTTACTTTTGACTCCTAGATATTTTTTGTATGTTGTAAGTGAATGCTGCCAGGTCATTATCACTTAACCACAGGTGCTCATTGTGTAACTCTGTATCACAAATACCCATCATAAGGAAAAGTTATATTTACATTAAAATAATTAAATTAGAAAGGAATACAAAAATCCTAAATGGTAACCAGCATGTGGAAAGGTATTTTGACACGAGGGGGAAGCACAACGAAAGACAAGAGAGAAAATATTTTGAAAAGTAAATTATCAAGAACATTCTCAGTGCTTTTCTGAACGCCAGATGATCCTGTTTCTGCAGATGGTTTAGAGCATGGGTACTCACAAACTTTCTCTTGGGGGCCAAATTTACAGTGTGGTTTGTGTCCGAGGGCCGCACCGGTGGGGGCAGGGTCAGTGGGGGGGCGGGGCTAGAGCAACAAAAAAACTGACCATGAGGTTGAACACAGGTCCCTGCAGCAGACTCCTTCGTCCACTGAGCTACCAGACCCGGCATACACACCTCTCTCTCTCTCTCTCTCTCTCTCTCTCTCCCTCTCTCTGACTCCCTCCCTCTATCTATCTCTCTCTGCCTCCCTCCCTCCATCCCTCTATCTCCCTCTCTCCCTCCCCGGTCTCCCTCTGTCTCACTCACTCTGACTGTCTCACTCCCTCTCACTCCCTCTCTTTCCCTATCTCACCCTTATTCTGACTGTCTCACTCCCTCTCCCTCTCTCCTTCCCTCTCCATTCCTCTCCTTCCCTCCCTCACCCTCACTCGCCTTCCCTTCCCCTCACTCTCCTTCCCCCTATTCCCCCTCTCCCTCCCTCACTCCCCTTCGCTCACCCTCACTCCCTCCCCTCTCTCCGTCCCTCACTCCCCTTCCCTCTCTCCCTCCCTCACTCCCCTTCCCTCACTCACTCCCTCACTCCCCTTCCCTCACTCACTCCCTCACTCCCCTTCCCTCACTCACTCCCTAACTCCCCTTCCCTCACTCACTCCCTAACTCCCCTTCCCTCACTCCCTCACTCCCCTTCCCCCCTCCCCTTCCCTCACTCCCTTCCCTCACTCCCTTCCCTCATTCCCTTCCCTCATTCCCTTCCCTCATTCCCTTCCCTCATTCCCTTCCCTCATTCCCCTTCCCTCATTCCCCTTCCCTCATTCCCTTCCCTCACTCCCTTCCCTCACACCCCTTCCCTCACACCCCTTCCCTCACACCCCTTCCCTCACACCCCTTCCCTCACTCCCCTTCCCTCACTCCCTCCCCCTCATTCCCTCCTTCCCTCACTCCCCCTTCCCTCACTCCCCCTTCCCTCACTCCCCCTTCCCTCACTTCCTTCCCTCACTCCCTTCCCTCACTCCCTTCCCTCACTCCCTTCCCTCACTCCCTTCCCTCACTCCCTTCCCTCACTCCCTCACTCCCCTTCCCTCACTCCCTCACTTCCCTTCCCTCACTCCCTCCCTCATTCCCCTTCCCTCACTCCCCTTCCCGCACTCCCTTCCCTCATTCCCTTCCCTCATTCCCTTCCCCTCATTCCCCTTCCCTCATTCCCCTTCCCTCACTCCCTTCCCTCACTCCCTTCCCTCACTCCCTTCCCTCACACCCCTTCCCTCACACCCCTTCCCTCACACCCCTTCCCTCACTCCCTCACTCCCCTTCCCTCACTCCCTCCCCCTCATTCCCTCCTTCCCTCACTCCCCCTTCCCTCCTTCCCTCAGTCCCCCTTCCCTCCTTCCCTCAGTCCCCCTTCCCTCACTCCCCCTTCCCTCACTCCCCCTTCCCTCACTCCCTTCCCTCACTCCCTTCCCTCACTCCCTTCCTTCCCTCACTCCCTTCCCTCACTCCCCTTCCCTCACTCCCCTTCCCTCACTCCCCTTCCCTCACTCCCTCACTTCCCTTCCCTCACTCCCCTTCCCTCACTCCCTCCCTCATTCCCCTTCCCTCACTCCCCTTCCCTCACTGTGCCTCCCGCACTCCGTCGCCCTCATCCCTCTGTCACCCTCATCCCTCTATCGCCCTCCTCCCTCTGTCTGTGTGTCTCCCTTTTTCTGTCTCCATTTCTCTGTCTCCATTTCCCTCCCTCTGTCTCTGTCCCTCTACCTCCCTCTGTCACCCCACCCTGCCTGTGTCACCCGGGCTGAGACAGCTTCCTCAGCCTGCTTTCCCAGCGCGCACAGACACACAGCCCCACCCGAGCATTTCACAGGTCTTCAAAAAGACCATTTGCTTGTGAATGGGGCATTGCTGTATTTCACACCCTCTTGGCGCCCCTGCAGCTCCACTCTTCGAATAAATTGCCTGGCCCCCACAGAGCAGCAGAGTGTTTGCAGACAGTCTTTGTAAACACGGGTACTATGTCTCATGGTCCGCGGGCCGCCACGGAAGGCTTGCCGGGCCGCTGCTGGCCCGCGGGCCGTACTATGAGTACCCGTGGTTTAGAGGAAGTATTCCAAAGATTCAACCCAATAACACGAAGGTAACTTACAAACTCTTAAATTGAGAAAAACTATGCACAGGAAGACAGTTCTTGACTTTAAAGCTCTTGGAGTGTGTCGCATTGGCACCAATATTAGGAAGCAGGAGGGATCTTGTCCACAGAAACCTCTATGGATACATTGAAGAGATATGACCTCTCTGCTGGATAGGAAGCCAGTGCGACTATCTCCCAGTAGTTAACACACTATTAAGTTCCATCACCCCCTTCACCAATTTCAAAACGAAATCGAGATGCACTGAATCCAGTATATGTGCAGGAAGAGCTATTTATAGAATGTAACGCAATTGCAACTTTGAGTACAGGAGGCCAATGACTTTGGCATGAGATCTGTGGAGGAAATGAAGTGCTTTCCTCAACAGCCGGCGTCGATGAAAACAAGAAACTACTTTTATCTGATCTTCAAATGATAGACTGATGTACAAGTAGACACCTAAGGACTTAAAATCGGGGACCAGGGCTGTGGATACACCCACAGCAGAAGCCTATGAAATTCTGTCCCATGAATTTTCTCTTTTCCCAAGAGTGCCAATGCTATTTTGTTGAAACTGTATTTCAAAACGTTATGACTCCTACATTGTGGGTGGTCAACAAACACTATTCCAAATGTATTGCAAAGGTGCGGGTCTGCTGGTCCATGCCAAGCAGAAAATGTGTACCCGTGGCATATGTTAAGGCAAACCAGCCAATCAGGTAAGTTGGGCAAGTGAACTCAAGCATACATTGAAGTGGGTGACAGGAGCTGTCAAACAAGAAGGGCACTATTTAGAGTTGCCCTGCAGCCCAAGCCACACAATAAAAAAAAAATAATTCTGCAAATCACATCACTGCCAAAGAGGGAGAAACAATGGTGCTGCACATACAGCATCAGATGGAGATGTGAAGCTCCTGCTCTTATGTGATTATTTGGAGCCCTGTGGGCTGTGGGGGACTCGAGGCACAGGTCTGCGATGCAGAACAGAGTCGATGGGTGTGTCCCGTGAAAGCTGGAATGAAGGGGTGCATCGCTGCAGGACTGCGGTTGTGGCCTGAAGAAGTGACCAGCCAAGGGAAGCTTCCTGAGGAGAGTGTGCCTTGAGAAGCAAAGTGGGCAGTGAGACATCGACTATCAGGGCTGAGGATACAATCTTGAGTACTGTGGGAGGAATGGATTGAGAAGCGAGAGGAGGTGATATGGGCCGATGTGGAATTCTCTCAGCAGAGGCTGATCGCATTGCGGGACTACTGATGGAGGGTGCTGAGTACTTAGAGCTCACCCAAGACAACAAAACATGGTGAGTAGACATTGCGACAGTGACAGCGCGATATCACTAACATAATCACATAAGCTTTGCTCTGTTATAAAAACACCTAGTGCCACAGAAAACAAAATGTACAGCATCTGCAGGGAGGGCAATTTCCATCATTATTTAGGGGGATCGGACCAGTTGGTTGAGAGCTGGGTAACACAAGTCCAACATGGACTAAGGTCAGTGACCGCATTGCCCAGACAGTACATATGGAAACTATATCGGGGGTACCCCGGAGAAAATAGATCAAAGGCAGGCAAAGCTCACAATTGACCCCAAAAAGTCTGCCAACCCCCCCAAAAATTGTGAACACTGATGAGGACAGCAATAACAACAACGACTTGGATGCCAAAGCCATCCTACTGGAAATAAGGAAAAGCTTTAATCCATGGATGGGAAAATGGACACTCTTACTGATCGAGTTGAGTAAGAGAAAGAGTGTCAAGCCAAAATCTTGAGAGCGATTAGACATGTCGGAAACGATTATGACGGTGAATCTGGCTATTAGTCTTAATTTTGAAATTAAGTACAAATTCTTACTGGAGTTTGGTAACGAGGATTTTAAAGCCCAATCGCGTCACAATAATGTACCAATAGTGGGCATTCCCAAAACAGCAAATACAGGGCCGATAGAACAGTTTGCGGAACTGCTGGCGATAGCATTTCTCTCCTTTCATCGTTGTGTAAAGAGCCCAAAGAAAGCGCTTTAAGATGAGGTCTCTCCACGAAGGCTCTCCTAGACCCACAGTGGAGCAGATTTTGAATTTTAGGGCTAGTGATGTGGTGCTGCAATTCACAAGGGAAAGGAAGGAACTCAACTCTGAAGGAAAAGTGAAATCACAACATCACTTTCTTAATTCAGGATAAAGGAGAAAGCTATCCTGCCAGTTAGAATGAAGCTCCGACAACTGGGCATGGACAACGCAATGCTTTACTCAGCCAAGCTAAAGCTGAAACATAAAGATAAACTCTTCTTTGCAGACCCCCAAGCCTGCAATTACATTTATAAATGCCTAAAACGCTACCAGGTACCAAGGCGTCCGCAGATGGCACCACCACACAGCAGTTGGATGACAATGATGACCGGTGTATCCCAAATGCTTACCATGCTCATTTCAAAAATGCAAAGCTTGACATAATCCTGATTGATACGCAGGTGCTTCTGAAGTCGGTTTTTTGTAGCTATATGGCATTACTCAGACCAAACTGGAACTCTGAAAAGCACAGCAGACACATGGTTCATCAAAGATTCATAGACTTTTTGGGTCATTTTCCCTGTCAGATAACACAGAATTCATGCAAATTTCAAGTGAGCAACTGATTGCACTCTATCCTGGACGAGGGCTGGGATGTGACAAGTGTCATGACATGGCTGCCCACGGGGTCACCTCAACATAACCCACACTACTTTATGCTTCTTGGTGTTGCTAGAAGTAGTAAAGGGAGAGATGTATGGGTATGGGGTGAGTTAGTTTACTTGTATGTTGGCGAGTGCAGTGTGGGTGGACGGGTATTCAGGGAGTTAAATGTTGATTCGATTCTTGGACCTTATTAACCGCACTAGTAGGGTGAAAGACTGAGACAACAAATCATTTTTATTAACAATAATTTAGGACTCAACAAAACCAACAGACAGAACTGCATGAAAGAGTGGACGGCTAAATCAGCTGACAATTATAACTTGGAACTTCAGGGACCTTAATAGCGCTCTGAATGTCACACAGGTACCGGCAGAACTTCATGGGCATCACATTGACATCATATCTGCAGGAGACTCACTTAATTCCAAAGTCGGAGCTGGGGCTTGGGCAGAGCCGCCATGCGCTTTTCACATAACCCACACTTCTGCGGTGATGCGGTTGTTATCACTCAAAATGTTCATTTCAGATATATAGATGTAGAGGGGATGACGAGGAGAGATATCAAAACCTATATTTGACAATAGATGGCTAACAGATTCCTAGGGCCAATCGTGTGTCCAGAACACTGATGGCGCTGCATTGCTATGATCGCCACGTGCAATGAACTATGCTCTCGCACAATTGTTTGGGGGTAGGGATTACACAACTTATTAGATATTGACCAGGGCCACCCAACAAAATAGCTTAGATGGCTCACATCAGCTGTTCGCAGCATACGCAGCATAATAATTAAAAGTCATCTAATAGTAGATGCGTGGAGGTGTTTACACTCCAAGGTTAGGGATTATACTTTCTATGCACCTGAACATGATGCACAGGCGTGCAACGCCCATAGGGCTGTAAGGGTTTTAACCCTTACCCTCCCCTAACTTGTTGTGCGTCTCAGCCCTGAAGAGAGAGACAGACAGACAAACAGAGACACACGCACACTTGTTGAGCTGCTGTGGGCTGGCTTGACATTGGCTGGCATCTTATCTCAGCCTCACCCCAGTATTTCAGAGGTATTTCAAAGACCATTTACTTGTTAATGAGGCTTTGGTTTTTTTCACCAGTTCCTGGAGCCCCTTCCTTACCACTCTGGCTATTCCTTACATTTGCAAATTACTTTTGGTGCCATAGTGTGAGAATGCATTTTCTGATAAGTACATTAGGCTTTGTTTTTTTGCAGTTTTATAGAGCAAGAGATCAACTGGAAGGTATTGAGGCACTTTACATGAGCACCAGTAGCATTATACAAGAAGGACACATTCATTTTTGGAGGCACAGGGAGATTAAGTGATTTTCCCAGAATCACAGAGCTGACGCCTAGACTCGAACCTGGATCCCCAACTCAAAACCAGCAGCTTTGGCAGTTATGCCACATCCAGTTTCAAAGCATATCAATATATTTCATATAGCAAGGCATATCACAAGCCTGGAAGTTTGTTGCAGGACCCACACATCATTTATTTCTTTCACCCTCCATCCCTGATTGATGCCATAATAGAAATAGATTACCTTTTACCTGAGATCCCCAGTTGCTACTACGAATAAAATGCTGAGTTGCTCAGAATGTCTGGAAATGCATCCTGCATTTAAACAACTCACTCATCATTCTCAATGCTCACCTTGCACTCACAGCAATCACACTGTACTTACACCACTCAACATGCACTCACACCATTCGCCCTCCTCTTACCCTGCACCCACAAGAACACACGGCTCAGCCTGCCAGACATGACACTCCACTCAACTGTCCCTCTCACCCTGCAGTCTCACCACTCACAGTGATCACACTGTACTGCCACCGCTCACAATGCATTCACACACTCACCCTGCACACGTCGTTTACCCTGCACTTACATAAGCACACCATTAGCCCTGCATTCTCATGACCTCCACTCACTCTGCACTCAGTCTCAAACAAGCACCATGCATTCATTCTTCCCCTTTGCACTTTCCCCGCATCCAAACTGAAATGGGCACATCACTCATCCTGCACTCACATCACTCACCCTGCACTCACTCCCTCACCCTACTTTCACACAGTCACATTATTCATCCTGCACTTAGATAGGAACGCCAGTAACTTACACAGCTCACCCTTCACTCACATGGGCACACCACTCACCATGCACTTACACCACTCAAATCGTCACAACACTCACCCTTGGCTCCCACCAACTGCCCTGCACTCTCATCTGTTCCCCTACACTCACACAGGCACAGTGCTCAGCCTGCACTCACACAGGGACTCCATTCACCCATCACTCATGCAGCACGCGTTACTTGCACACAGACGCAATTGCCTGCTAGAACTCACAGAGACACACCACTCACCATGCACTAACTTCCCTTTCCATGCACTCACCTTTCAGTCCCACAGCTCAACCTTCACTCTTGCCACTAACCCTGCTCTCAATCAGGCACACTAGTCACCCAGTACGCATGCAGGCACACCACTCACTCTAAAGTTACACTGCTCACACCCCCTACCCTGCACTCATTCCCCTCACTATTTGTGCATTCCTCTCGCTCAGCACTCACATGGGTCCTTCTCTCACCTGCACTCATGTAGGTCACCCTGCACTCACATTGGCGCAACTGTCACTCTACATTTGCAACACTCATGCTGCATTCAGTCACACTATTCACAATAACCCAGCACTTACATGAGCACACCTCTTATGCTGCACACATAACAATCATTGCCAAAGCCCCTTCTTGTATACAATATGTCTTGCAAGCAACAGAGCATGGACAAGCAGGGCATGCGTTGTCACAGGCAAGGCCTAAAAATGGCCCAACTTTCAAATCTACAAAGGCACCTGCGGAATACCGGATCTTTCCATACAACCAGATACCTAGTCAGCTCCATCTGTAACTATGTGGCTGGTGCAAGAGTGGAGAGTGAACTGAGAATGCTGAATGGTGAAAGGAGGGAGATCAGGGCTGAGGCTCCGGGGGAGGGTGAGGATGAGGGATTAAGTATCAGTCTGAGGCTGTGGGGATAAGCTGGGAGCAAGTATTTATTTGGTCCAGGAGGAGAAAACTGGCAACGGCTGCAGAAGGTGGAAGCAGACGCAACAGGCTAAAGATGAAGCAATAAAACTGAGGCTGTGAGCTGGTTAGGGAATAGAGTAGGGACTTTAAGCCAATGGTGCATTGTGGGTGGAAGAAGTAACACTGGCTCCCGTGGTCCTTTTTAATCCTTCACCTGTGTCCTCTTGGTCCTCATAGTGGCGTGTGTTTTTGTTTGCTTTGAAGGAACAAAGTAGATTGGCGATTGGGCCCTTTTGACCTGCTTAGTGGCATTGCTCTGTGGAGGCAGTAACCACAGTGTAGAACTGTCTGAGGCTGTATGCACCAGCTTCTGTAGGACACTTGGAGTCAAGTACCTACAATATTTCAGCTGAGAGGCTGGGCCCTGTAAAAGCACACCAAAGCTTTGGCTCTGCATGTGAACACAGGTGCCAGCATTGAGGTTTTCTGTTCATCTTGAGATGTTGAATTGCTGCTTCCACATATTGAGACCAAAGGGTTGCAGGTGATGCTATATACAGCATTGGCCCTATACCACCTCAGAGCTTTCGCTGTGTTAGGCAGTCCATTTTAAGCAAGCTTCAGTTTTTTAAAGTAGTTTCAGATATTACTTGAATTCTTACTTCTGCACATGACATGGCATATTTGAGCTTTCACCCCTTCGCTCCTAATCTTTTATTGGTTTGGAAATATTAGGCAGAAAATCAGAAAGTGAAACTTGCTTTTACAATTGTTGACATAGTTGTCCATTTCCTCTGTATGACACTTTCTGCCATTACTGGCTTTCCATTCACCACAATGGTTTATTCTGGTTTCTGTTGTTGTTTTTTTACATTGTATGTTGGGTCTGAAAATCCCAACATGCATCGTAATACTGGATTAAAAACCATGTTTGCCAAAGAAGTGAAGCATTTCATCAGATCAATTGGATGCTGTGATATTAATTTTTAAATAGTGGGTTAATTTTTTCCCAATGTTGTAAGTGCTTACATAGTGCTGTGATGGTGCTTTAAAAAGTGCATTACAGCACTATACAAGCATCTTAACTTTTCTAGACTACTGCATGGAGTTATGTCATGGGTTGCCATGACATAATTTATTATCTAGAAGCAGTGCAGTGGTTGTTTGACCCTCTCGGTTTTATTCAAATCACAGTTTTAATTTCTTTCCTTTCATGAATGTATTGCCAATAATCTCACACAGTTCCTTTCAGCATCCATTGTGCCTTTGATTCTCATTGAAGTCCTAGTAAGTGAATGACACTGGCTATGTGGATCAAGGTACTGCACAATGCACAGTTGTCCTGTCAGATTATGTATTGAAATTATTAGTAGGTAGCTGGGAAAACAGACTGGAGGCAAAATACTTGATGCCTGTCTTGCTTCAGAGAAACCTGCTCTTTGTCCTGTAGAGATGACCTGTGTCTGGAAGAGTAGACCGTGGTCAAGAGACCTACAAATGAGACAAGAGATCTGAACAAGGAGAGGAGAGCAGACGATGGCCCATTGGAAAGGTTCACAGGTTTAAAGGGCACTCTAACCACAGTAACTGAAGTGGCCATACCTAAGAACATCCTGATGCCTTGGCAGCACAGTAAAAGGCCTCTCGACTTTCTCTTGCAGTCTGCATGACACACATACATTGCTTCAACCCTCCAAATGATTTTATACCCCCTGATTCCCGCTCCATTGCTCAATCATAATTCCATAAATGTTGCACAGTTCACTAGAAAACAGATTATGGAAACAACCACCAGTTACTCAGCTTTAATCCCCTGACCACACAGGACTTCATCAAGGCTGCACTGGTAGATGCATGCCCTGGTATATATGCAAGAATATCCTCATTAATAGTTCTGCAACTAATCTAGCTATATTGATCAACAACTCCTTAGATAAAGTTCTCTTCTCAAAAGAACTTCCTAAATCTAAGAGGCCTTCAAATAAGGGCCCTTTCTAACTTCCAGACAATAACAATCTGTTTCTAGGCAGAATGATTAAAAGATCGACATCAAGACAAATAGCTACATTCATCTAAAAAAGTAACCCTGAAGATTATTGTAGTAAATAAGATAGCATAGTCCTTGTAGTTCCTTGTAAGTAGTTTATTCATGTAAGATGGTAAGATAAGAAGAAGACGATAAAACCCCACCAGGAGCAGCCTTCTGCCGCTCAGCCCTTCATCCAACTGACAGGCTTAGACACTCAACATTCTAACAAGCGCTCACACCAAACATTCTAGGCTGAGCAGCAGGAATAAGTACAACACATCTCCCTTATTTAATATAGAAACAATAAAGAGGAATAAAATTGCAGAGAACAAGTCAAATGACGCAACTTCAGCAATTACATGAAATCAGGTAACATCAGCAACTTAACATTCACTCACGCTAACCAGCAAACTACATTCCCCACCACCTTCTCCCTTTCTCAAACAAAAAAACAAACCTCCCACCGACATTACTCCCAAATCAAAATAACCAACACACCACCACGCCAACACACAGCATACAAAACCCAAGGAACCAAGCATACCGACTGGCCAGGTAAGCAAGAGGCAAAACGGTCCAAACTCACGGCGTGACAGGGAAACCTCAACCAATCATAGACAACATTATACAAAACTTACAAAGTGATAACAGTCACGTCACTTAGGTCACACGCTCGCCCGTGAAGGACAAGGGTCGACAAAAAATAAATAAATTAATAAATAAAACAACAGGTGACCTGTTCACACACTGCCATACCAAAGCAGTCATTCCAAAAGCGCAAAACAATATAGTAATGAGTGGCTTAAGTTTGACAGCCATCTCATGCGCAACATAAAACTCCCACACATGCAATGAGTGACATAAAACTACTTCTCAGTCATCTCATGAACAGTAGAAAGCATGAGTGACTTAACACATAACAGGAATCTCATGCACAACCATAAAAATAATGAGTGACTTAGAAGCTAACAGTCATCTCATGTACCACAAAAACAAGTGAATGGACTAATTCAAATAAATGTTGTACTGTCATTTTCATGCACACCCCAAATAAAAATGACAGAAAATCTCATGCTCAACAAAAGCATGAATAACTCAAAACTTGGTGTGATCCAATACACAACCACAAACTGATGAGTGACTAGAACTACCAGTCCTCTCATGTTTCACATAGTTTATTCATGTAAGATGGTATGATAAGAAGAAGAGGATAAAACCCCACCAGGAGCAGCCTCCTGCCGCTCAGCCCTTCATCCAACTGACAGTCTTACACACTCAACATTCTAACAAGCTCTCACACCAAACATTCTAGGCTGAGCAGCAGGAATAAGTACAACAATTACAAAAACAGATTCTGGTATGGCTGTGGCAAGAAAGCAGCTCTGACTTCCACACGGGATGATTTAAACACTGCAATGGATTCAAATCGAGTACCGGCACACCTATTAATTTACCGATCCCTTGCCTTTGATTCTTTCCATCTTTGCAGGGACTTGGAAATGGACAAATCTCCTTAAATACGTTTGTATCTGAAGTTAGCTAGATCTCTGCCATGGAGACTGCCACCTATGCCCATTATACTCACGACAAATCAACTTTTTTGCCAACCCTTCAATAACAGCATGTGGCGTTACTGCCTAAATGTGGCTCGTGCTTTCAAATATAGGAACTGCCTAATGTGGCATGCTAACAATAACCATGTTTTTTTAGTGTGGCACATGTGTGTGGCAGTGCATTTGAATGCAGTAATATTACCAACTCATTGGCACACAATAAACTGCGGGAGAGGGAATGGTGTTTGGGGAATTAAACCTGTGCCTTACCAATTACCTACCTCAACTTCACGTGTGGTAACCCACTAAGCAGTCCTTTACTTCATAAAATAATAAAGTCTGGGCCCAAAGTTTTTCTCAAAACCCTGAGACCTGCAATTTCAAATGTCAGGAGAGCCGAATACCAAGACTGTCTAGACGTGATTCTACTGTGAGCCACTTTCATTCACCACCAGGCACTCCCCGACTCTTTATCTCACTCTTGCAGGCTATTTTTCGTTTTTGCTTTCTCCCTTTGTCATGCTTATTGCATCTTTCTATTTCTGTTTTCCTTTTTTGTGTTTTTCTTTCTCTTGTTCTGGAACAAAGTCTGATGAGGAAAAATGAGTGCAGGACCTTAAACATTAGTGCAAGTGGGCTCCACCTGCTACCACCATCTCAAATCAGGCAATGCCACTAATCCTAATATTTTAAGACCTGTACTTAAGGGCAGCCATATCCAAGAATATTTTGCAACATCCAATTGGGCAAACTAAATTGTACCTTCAGTCATTAATTGGACAGGAGCATATTTCTGGACTTGCAAGCATAAATATTTCACATGCAAATGGTCCTGCACAGAAGGAATGAGGGAACTTGTCTTGTAATAACTTTGTGGAAATATGTCTTATAAGCTCCGTATTCAAATTTATGAAGATGTTTTTTTCGTTTTAAGTGCACTCAATCTGTTTTTCAAAGATCACTGTGAACCCAGGAACAGTGCCAAATCTTCAAAAACATGCTCGTTATAAAACCAAGTCTGTCCAATATGTTTAAATTGCACAGTTTGTCACTTGTTTTCCTAATATTGCTATGAGGATATCTCCAATGCCACTACTGGAAATGCCTGTCCTGACCCATGTCTTGATGTATTACCCCCCTCCCCTGAAATGTGGCTCTAGCTGCGTCTCTGATGATGTGCCTTCTCATATAGACAACTGGTTGATCACGAGGGATGTCAGCATGCAGACTCAAGATATTGCTATGTACTCTCTCCCAGTGATATTAGTTGTAACTAGTGTAAACCTGAACAATCCTTGGGTATCCCAATCGAGAGCCCTGCCAGATCTTGTTTTTGTTGACAACGTCAGACAAGGTATAGAAGAACACTTCAAACTAATATGAAATCAATATCGAGCCACAGTACACTAATGGGAGCTTTAAAGCCTACACCAGAGGAATGTGCACTTCTCTACATGCAGGGATTATTACACTGACTTACATTACCCTGGGCAAGTAGGAAACGGAGCTAAAGCTATTACGATTATAATACTCGTGGCTAAATAACATCAAAGCTAGGAAGCATACCCACCCAAATTTGATGCAGTGTAAGGAGGAGGCAGACCAGGCACGCAGGTATAGTGAAGATGAAATGCACAGATGAACACTGGCCAGAAGATTGAACCTGAAATGGGAAGCATGTGGAATTGCAGCGATAGAGGAAAGGGATGGCCTCAGACACACATCTATCAAAGGTATAATGCAAGTCTTTGCAAACTTTTACGAAGATCAACTGGTGGAATTTCTGACTGAAGCAACTCTGACAATGTCGAATGGGAAGGAGCATGGAGCTGAAACCAGCACTGATGAATTTGAAAAAGAATACGTGGACATGTCGGCTACCCAACTATTAGCAGTTTTTGAGGTGGTGCAGCAGTGCGGCTTCTTGCCCGGGGCTAAGAGAAAGGCAATTATTACAAATAGTCTCAAATCGGGTAAGTCTCCCGCTGACTGTACATCCTGAAGGCTGCTTTCACTAATTAACATTGATACTAAGATTCTAGCCAAGGTGATAGCAAAATAATTACAGACATATCAGAGGGCTGGTGCTGCCAGAGTTGTCTGGTTTGATTTTATTCCAGGTAGATCTACAACAGATAATCTTCACACATGTGTTCCTCTTACTCAGAAGATTGACCACAAAATAGCTATACTTTGCAGTACTATTGCATTACCATTGGATGGCCCAAAAACCTTAGACTACTTAGGACCTGATTTAGAGCTTGGCGTAAGGTTAACTCTGTCACAGTGGTGACAGATATCCCATTTACGGAAATATAAATCCAATTAGAACCTATGGAATTTATATTTCAGCAGATGGGGTAACCCGTCTGCCAAGATCTAAATCAAGGCCTTAGACTGGGGCTGTATGTTCCATGTGCTTGATCTAATGGGAAACAACCATTATAACGCAACTTTTACAACGCACTACCATTACAACGAAACTTTTACAACGCAAAGCCATTACAACGCATGTTTTTGCAACGCAGGTACCTTTACAACGCATACCATTACAACGTAAGTATTGGTAAGTATATAATTATATTTTAAATTTTATATGTTTGGGTTTTTTAAGGGGTATTTTTAGGGTTCAGGGTCAGTTTTCAGTTTTTGGGTAAAGGGGCATTTTTAGGGTTCAGGGTCAGTTTTCAGTTTTTGGGTAAAGGGGTATTTTTAGGGTTCAGGGTCAGTTTTCAGTTTTTGGGTAAAGGGGCATTTTTAGGGTTCAGGGTCAGTTTTTAGTTTTTGGGTAAAGGGGTATTTTTAGGGTTCAGGGTCAGTTTTCAGTTTTTGGGTAAAGGGGTATTTTTAGGGTTCAGGGTCAGTTTTCAGTTTTTGGGTAAAGGGGCATTTTTAGGGTTCAGGGTCAGTTTTCAGTTTTTGGGTAAAGGGGTATTTTTAGGGTTCAGGGTCAGTTTTCAGTTTTTGGGTAAAGGGGTATTTTTAGGGTTCAGGGTCAGTTTTCAGTTTTTGGGTAAAGGGGTATTTTTAGGGTTCAAGGTCAGTTTTCAGTTTTTGGGTAAAGGGGTATTTTTAGGGTTCAGGGTCAGTTTTCAGTTTTTGGGTAAAGAGGTATTTTTAGGGTTCAGGGTCAGTTTGGGGTTTTTGGGTAAAGGGGTATTTTTAGGGTTCAGGGTCAGTTTGGTGTTTTTGGGGTACAGGGGTATTTTTAGGGTTCAGGGTCAGTTTTGGGTTTTTGGGTAAAGGGGTATTTTTAGGGTTCAGGGTCAGTTTTGGGTTTTTGGGGTACAGGGGTATTTTTAGGGTTCAGGGTCAGTTTTGGGTTTTTGGGGTACAGGGGTATTTTTAGGGTTCAGGGTCAGTTTTGGGTTTTTGGGGTACAGGGGTATAAGGTAAAAATAAAATTAAATTAAATTTAAATGAAATCAATTAAATGAAATTAAATTAAATTAAATTAAATTAAATTATATTATTTTCAATTATTTTAAATTAAAAAAAAATAATATATACTTACCAATACTTACGTTGTAATGGTATGCGTTGTAAAGGTACCTGCGTTGTAAAAACATGCGTTGTAAATACATGCGTTGTAAAAGTTTTTGCGTTGTAAAAAATTCGTTGTAATGGCATGCGTTGTAAAAGTATGAGTTGTAACGTCATACATCCTGATCTAATAGGGCAATGGGAGAGTTTAGAAGGTTCATATATGCTTGGTTTATACTGATCCAACTGCTTGAATCAGTATTACCGGTAGTCTGTTACCACATATTGAAATTGCGATTCTCTTATTAACATGACCAGAGAATCTGGATTTCATTAAAGACACGGAGGCTGACATTATGCATTATCCTTTAATAGCAACTCACAGCAGCCGCACTACATCATAAAGGATAAAGCTCTAGAGTTTACACAACAGTGAACAAAGGAAGTATCCAGGAGATGATCTGCCTCTTTTAAAAGAATCGCAGCAGGAAAGAACTTCATAAACGGAGAAATCCACGTAGAGCTTGAAAACATCATGGAATAAACTTCAGTATCTCAAATGGAAAGGATCAGACGGTTAAACGGAATTACCTGAAAGGAGAAAGAAAGGATTAAGAACCAAATCCATAGTGAAGAGCCTAGAGAGTCAAAAGACTTCATTACATTTGATAAAGATAACAGAAGTATAGGCATAAATCATAGAAAAACAACAATTGAAGTAATCAATAAGTTCATAAAAGACATATCAAAGGTTGTAAAAGGGAGGAGGGAGGGATAATGTCAGCCTCCGTGTCTTTAATGAAATACAATAATGACAAGCAAAGGTGTTAGCATTTGACTAGTCAGCAGCTTTCAGAATATCATCCAGCTTACCACCTGACCAGAAGGATTTACTGGCCATAGCTCCTCTGATAGAATGTGCTTGAAACTTAGAGAGGTCAATACCAGCAAGGCTCATGGTAGACTTAACCCATCTAGCTATGGAGGTGGATGAAAGAGGTTTAAAAGGTTTAACAAAAGAAAATAAAAGTTGATTTGCATCATTAGGACGTAGGAGAGACATCCTCGTGTCAAACTCTTTCATACAAGCAACCACACAAAGCTTAGGGAAACTGTCAAAACGAGGATAAAAGATAAAATCTGACATGGTTTTAGTTCTTCTTAGTAATTCAAACTTAACACCAAATATATCGTAACATCTATTCGAAATATCTAAGCTTCTGATGTCAGATACTCTCCTACAGGAGATTAAACACAAGAGGGTGGCGAGTTTGAAGGAGAAGGGAAGAGTTATCAGGCCAAGAACAAAAAAGGTCTAGAATACACTTGACATCCCAAAGGGTCTGATACTTCGGTCTAGGGGGTCTCCTTAGTCTTATACTCTTGAGGACTCTACAAACGATAGCATTTTTACCTACCGATTTACCGTTGATATGCGAATGGCCCGCGGAGATTGCGGATCTAAAGAAATTAATAGTACGATAGGATAGGCCTCTGTCAAATTGTTCGACCAGAAAATGTATGATATTGACGACAGGAGTCTCCACGGGATCCAAACTCCTTGCCAGGCACCACTGAAACCATTTTTTCCAAATGTTGTTATACCTAAGGTGTGTTCCGGGTGCCCAAGATTCTCCAAGAAGAGAGAGATTTGTCGACGAAAGTCCAGACAACTCGTTAGATTGCCTGACACTTTCCAGGCAAGAAGGTTCAAATTCCCCTCGAGAATAAAATGATGATCTTCCCCGTCTGCGTTTGAGACCAGGCCTGGAGACGCTGGGATCAGAAAGGGAATGTCGCATGCTAGTTCCAGGGCTGTCGGGAACCAAGCTTGGGACGGCCAAAAAGGAGTTATTAGGATTAGAAGGCAATCTTCCCTCCTGATTTTCTGAAGGACCCTCTGAATCATGGAAAATGGAGGGAAGGAATAACCCAGGAAGTGAGACCATGGTTGGAGAAAGGCGTTCACAGCAAGAGCGCCCGGGTCTGGCATCCAACTGAAGTAGTTGGGTAACTGGAAGGTTAGCCTGCTGGCAAATAAGTCCATGTCTATGGGACCCCAAAAATGGAAGAGGGCATTGAAGACGTTCACATTGAGTTTCCAGTCTGAGAAGTCTAGAAGGAATCTCGAATTCCAATCTGCAGAAATGTTTGATTTCCTGGGAAGATATTCCGCCCTGAGGGAAATTTTGTGTTCCAGACAGAACATCCAAAGTTTCCTGGCAAGATTGGAGAGATCTGCGGATCTCGTTCCTCCAATCCAAGACGATTGATATAGGCCACAGCAGAAATTTTGTCCATTTTCAGAACAACAGACCTCCCTTGAAGGGAGTGTTTGAAGCTCATAAAAGCGTATAAACCAGCTGTTAATTCCAGAAAATTTATGTGATGAGAGGATTCCGTCAGGGTCCAAACACTGCTAGTGTTCTGGTCTTGCAAACGTGCACCCCAGCCATGAAGGCTGGCATCTGACTCTAGGATGAAATCTGGGGATAAACCGAAAATAGCCTTGCCGTTCCAGGCATCTAAGTTCTCCAGCCACGAAAAGAGCTCTGCTCTGGCATCTGAGTCCAGAGTGACAAGATCTCCATACCAGAGATCTGAATTGAGCGCTTTCTTCTTTATTCTCTGAAGAGCGCGGTAATTCAGAGGACCAGGGAAGATGGCTTGGATAGAAGAAGAAAGAAGACCAAGAAGTCTGGCTAGTTCGCAGAGGGATAAAGATTCTTGTTTCAAGACGGACCTGATCTCCTTGCGGATTTTGGCAATCTTCTTGGCAGGAAGAAGGAGAAGACATTTCACGGTGTCTAGAGTGAAACCAAGGAATTCTAAGGACTTGCAGGGAGAGAGAATGGACTTCTCTCTGTTAATGATAAATCCCAGACTCTCTATTAAATTCATGGAAGTTTTTAGATCTCTTAGGAGGTCTGAATGGGATTGGGACATGATAAGAATATCATCCAGGTAGATGATGAGACGGATACCCCTTTCCCTTAAAATTGTAACGATACACTTCATGATCTTGGTGAAACACCAAGGGGCAGAAGAGAGGCCGAAGGGTAGAGCTTGAAACTGGAATAGACATTCCTTCTAAGCAAATTGAAGGAAAGCTTGGTGGTCTCTGTACATAGGGACGGTGAAGTAGGCATCCTTCAAGTCCAACTTGACTAGCCAGTCTCCTTCGAGAAGGAGATCTCTTAGAAGGTGGATACCTTCCATTTTTAAATGACGATAAACCAGAAATTTGTTGACTTCTCGAAGGTTTATTACGGGTCTCCATCCTTTGTCCTTTTTATGAACAAGAAACAGTGTGCTTATGAATCTTGCATCGGACCAGGGAACCTCCACTATTGCGCCCTTTTTGAGCATAGAAATAATTTCTTCCTCCACGATCTTTTCTTGTTCCTCTGAAAGGACAAAGGGTTGGGGTAAACGCGTTTGGAAGGGGACCTGTAAAAAGTCTATCTTGAAGCCCATAATGGTTTCTAGAACCCATTGATCTAGGGTGATTGAATCCCAAACATGATAAAACTGTTTTAGTCTGCCCCCTACTATGGGAGGGAAAGAAGAAGAAGGAGTAGTACTTACTTGTAGAATTGGAGGTGTTGGGAGTACCACGACCTGTTGAACCTCGGTTTCTTGGACCTCTTCCTCTTTGGGGGAAGAAGGGTTGTCTAGGGGGGTAGAAGCCTCTTCCAGTTCCTCTGAATGACGAGTAGGGTCGTTGGTTGCCTCGGCCGGAAGAGCGACCCCTTCTCCCGGCCTGACGAAAAAGATTGGTATTAAACACCCGTCTTAGGTTGTTTTGTGCCCTGTCAAGAGCAGTGAAGGTAGACACATATTTCCCAATCTCCTTGTTTATATCCTCCCCGAAAAGAAGGCCTTTAGGGTTTTGGGAGGGTTCCCTCTCTGCTATGTCTCCTAATATAGGGTTAATTTTGTTTAAAATGGATCTCCTCCTTTCAACGTTTAAACTAGAATCAGCGTTGCCAAGGAGAACGACGGCTCTTTGGCTCCACCCTCGAATGAGATCAACATTTAAAGGGGTAGAGGAGAGGTGAGACTGTTCAGCCATGTCCAAGATTCTAACAAGTGGTCCTAAGACATCTAAAAGGCGGTCTTGACAGCCTTTAAGAGCTCTTTCTAGGCCTTTCCTAGGATCTCGCCCTAACTTGAATAGGAATTTGATAAGGTCTGGATCTAGGTTTGGAGTCTGACAGACTTTCTCCTCAATAGTAGGTCTTGGAGATTCAGATCTCATGGTGTTTCTAGTATCTCTATCTAGAAGGTTCCTTAACCAACGTGTTACGAACTGGGAAACATGTTCCTGCGGGAACCACTTTGAACTATTAGGGCGTGAGATATTTAGGGGAGAGAACATCTCTTCTCCAATAGGGTTAAGAATAGTATTTTTAGAGGCTGGTTCCGGATCAGGTTGAGAATTAAAGTCATGTTGGACCTCATCTAGGTCGAAGACGAATTCGTCGGAGGGATCTCTGGAGGAGTCGCCATCATAAGAAGAGGAAGAGGAGTCAAAACCAATATTCTTATTTTGGTTAGCACTACTGCAAAGCGTGCCGCGAGGGACACCGTTCATATTTGTGCCGCCATGGGCACCGATCAAGGGAGTGTCCCGATGGACATCATGTTCAAGTGAGGCGCAGTGGCCTGCCATCCAAACTGAGGTGCTAGGACCTCCCGTACTCTGAGAGGCGCTAGGGCCTGTAGTGCTTTCACAATGTTTCGTCTTTTTGGACCTCTTACCGTGTATAGAGGGAAGATCTTGGGAATCACACGGTCTCTTAGAGGACATGACTACCTTCAGGGACGACATCATACAGGATTTAATCTCCTGTTGAAGGAATTTCTTAAGTGAATGGCCAATAGGCGCAGGTGAGCTAGCAGTAGAATCATCTGAATCCTTGTCGGACATGGTGTATTTAAAGATCCTAGAGGGTATTATGTGATTTAAATCAAGGAATAATGAAACAATTTTATTAATAAAATTTAAATATTATAAACTCCTCCTCTCTCTTTTTTTTTTTTAAATTTAAATTAAGAATCTAAAAACTTCTTTTTTTTTTATTTTATATATGAAAAGGGGGGGTAAGGTAAGTTGGGATTTATGGCAAAAGAAGGGTAAAATTGTGCAAATTGCGGAAATGGTAATGCGGGACCTCGAAGAAGGCAGAGCGGGACATCGAAGAAAGACAGAGTATCTCCGGTGGCTGAAGCAGAGCAACTAACAAGTTATGAATGATCGCTCGAGCTCAGCCGCCGGAGAAAGAGGAAAGACACTTGGGAAACGAGGTACGCAACACGGGTGTTGCTAATGTCCGTTCCTTCAATTTGAAGCGTACCTCACACCAAAGGAACAACGCGAGGCGGAGGAAATGGAAAGTGGAGAATACCGGTAAAATAACTGCGCGATCGCGCTTGGCAGGGGTAAAGGGGGGGGCAACCATAAATTGGAAGTCCATAGGGAGAGGGGGGTGGGATGGGGAAGCCAGCGCCACCCACGGGAAAAGGGTAAGGTTTTAAACCATGGCGAAAGACAAGGCAATAATGTTGTAAGCTAGTGCTAAAATTCGATGAAAGGGCTATAAATAGCGTTAAAAACAGCAAGATAATGGTAGAAAACCACAAGAAAATGATTTAAATTAGCATGAATACACAAAATATAAGCTTTAAGCCTAAACTAAAGCTGAAAGTTTTGAGAAGTAAGAAGTAGTGACTTATCTGCTGGCGAGCCGCTTTTAAAAGAGGCAGATCATCTCCTGGATACTTCCTTTGTTCACTGTTGTGTAAACTCTAGAGCTTTATCCTTTATGATGTAGTGCGGCTGCTGTGAGTTGCTATTAAAGGAGAATGCATAATGTCAGCCTCCGGTCTTGTAATGAAATTCAGAGAGGTACGAACAAGGATACCCGCTGTCCTTGCTACTTTTTGTACAAGTAATCGAAGTTTGATTAGTATCCTTAAACAATAGCATGGGCATAAAGGCTTGTGGATTACCAGCAATAGATACCTAATATCATTGCATGCTTACAATATAGCACTATCTATAAAGGATCCCACTAATATTATCTCCCCAATAATTACAGAATTCCTGAGGTTTGGTTCTCAATTCTGAATAAACCTTAAACTGGGAAAGCTCACTTATAATTCCCAGAAATCCATTAGCAATGGTGCCAGTGCTAGATTATCCACTGCTCTGGTGCAAAGAGCCCATGGGACATCTAGGTGTTAAAATGTACAGGAAGGTGGAGACCGTGATTAGATAGTACTGTGCCCAGCAGTGCTGAAACTTTCAGGACAATGCCACCAAATGGCAAACATTATTCCTCTCTATAGCAGGCCACATAGTGATAATAAAGATGGTTTTCCTTCTGTTTTTTACCTGTTTGATTGTTTAAAACATAGTATTTTTTCAGGTATTTACACACTTTCATACTGCAGTTTGTATCGACAAACAGGCAAACAGTCTAGGTTATATTGGATGCAATTTACGCTCCCATAAGCAAGAAATGGATTCGCAGTTCCAGACTTTGAGAGGTATTACTGGGCTGCTCATCCTTGTGACAATGAGAATAGAAACCCCAAGTTATAAAAACAGAATACATAGCAGCACCAATCCCACTGACCATGGCAATAGTAAACAAAATGCCAAGAAATAGAACACAGTTTCATACTGTACCAAATACAATACAGACTTGGAACAAACCGGCACTTACTGGGCAATTGGAGAATGGCTAGACACCGGAGCTTCCTACCACTGTGTAATACCTTAATATCAGCTACGCTGTAACCCAAAGCTCAGCAACAACTGACACTCTTGGGAATATCCGGGATAGGAGAACTGTGTACTGATAGGTCATTAATTACTCTAGAACACTTTAAAGCAAAACAGGAGGCATCCCCATTAGATATTTTTCTGTACTTCTTACTTCATTAACCCCTTCCGCGCTCATGACGAGCTCAGCTCGTCATGAGCGACGACGCTCGTACACTCATGACGAGCTGAGCTCGTCATGTAACGCGTTTTTTTTAAAAACGCAGCGCGCAGCGGGAAAACCGCTAGCGCGCATGCGGTTAAAGGCTCGTTCTAATACATTTCCAGCAACGCTTCTCTCCTTTAATGCGCTGACATATTAACATGGATAAAGACAGAGATGAGAAAACACTTGGATGATAACAGATATATGCTTCTGAGATTGTGTGAGCATTGAGTGTTGCCCACACTTCTCTTTGCTTTTTTGTTTTGTGCTTCCTGTTTGCCGATTGTGAAAATAGCTTGATTAGAGATGGAGTTTACAGGATGTATTTAATGGTATTAGCATTTTGTCTGTTTCCTGGTTAAATAAAACCATGAAAATAAAAAAGCATGCATTTAATAAAACAGTAAAGTGGCAGGACCCCAAAAACACTTTACAGTGAACAGCTAGGCTTTTACAGAACTGAGCAGAAGGGACAGACATTTCTAATGGTTGCCCAAAAAGAAACAAACAAGCCTTACATAGTGCCACAAACAACCACCACAGGTAGACGTTCAATAACTGCCTTGTGGTCAACAGTGTCAAACACAGTGGAGAGAGCAAGATTACTCCTGGCACACCTCCCATGCCCAAATTGTTCTCAATTCATCCACAATCACTGCTAAGGCCAGTCCTGTGACCCTACCTGGATGAAAAAGTAAGTTGTCATAGATCCTGAGCTCTGACCCTTTCAAAATTGTCCTGCCTCAAGTTTTCTTAGTTTATGAAGTGCCAAAGGCAGTGTGATGGGATGATAGTCAATAACACTACCTGGATGAAAATGAAAATCAGAGGTTTATTGATCTGAGAAAAAATTACCCCATATTTTCCAGTACATTAAACAAGTCCTGTCACAGGGGACTTTGGTCAAAAGAAACTAATTCAACAATGACATACCAGGGGTGATGCCGAATTCTACAAAGACTTACAGCTCTACTAATTAATTCAAGAAAATCCCAAAAGTTAAGTGAGTTCTGATACTATTCTGATACTCCTCTACCTTTTGATTGACTGTATTTAGATTCTTTTAATAGAGCAAGCCTATTACCAGAGATAATGGTGTGTTGATGATAGTGTGTGGATGCTTTAGAGAAAGCAGAGCACACAATGTGAGACTGAATAGATATGGTAGGTTGTATTAGTGTTGGACATTGCAGACCTGAGAATGGTAAGCATATGCTAAGGGATGGCCTTTATTGAGTACAGTAACATAAAACATTACATTTACCTCATTTCAGCAATATTTGTAGAACGGTAGGTTTTAAGATGTTCCCTCAATTGTTGGATTGTCTGGGAGAGTCTTGAGTTGGTTTCAGCATCTGAGTGCAGAAACAGCAAATGTTCTTCTTTGAGTTTTTGGATGAGATTTGTTGACTAATTAATGTGATTATGTGTTATTTTTTGCAGACTAGAGGTGCTCAGTCTAGATAGCCTTTTTTGCGGATTGTTTGCCGCATTTCTAAGGCTTTGTATAGGACTTGTGCTTGTAGAGAGAACCAGTGTAAATGTATGTATATATGTGATAACTGAATGGCACAAACCTAGCTAAAAGCGGTGGAATGTTGTACACAGTCAAAGGCAAAGATACAGTCAACAAGCGAATGGAAGGGTCCTTCAGTTCAGACAGTGGAATCGGACGGTTACCTCGTTGCGATGCAGTGATCTTTAAAGAGGTGTGCCTTCAGCTGGTCCCTAACTTGGAGCAGGGTTGGGATGATCCTGATGGATATGGGAATGCCATACCAGATCCTGTGTGCATAGAGGGAGAGAACCTGTTGCTTGTTTTCATTTTATTCATGCGCATCTTCGTTTCCTGCCTGATGGTGTCCATGATAGGGCTTTGCTGAGTGTCACCAAAGGTGGTGACCTTGTCAGCCATATAGGCCAGGGTGCATGTTGTGATGTCTTTTGTAAATGATGCCGAGGAACCAAAAACAATTATTTATGAGACTTATAAAATGGAAAGATCATATGTGGAGCAGCAACATTCAGTCATGTCAAGTGCACAGCTGAATTCTGGAATGTCATTTGATTTGACTATAGTTTTGCATTGGGAAACTTAATTCTGGAATAGTGCGGATACAGGAGCTACATTTTAAAATGGCTCCTTATTGGCCAGTGAATGCCACATTGGCTTTTCTTGAGGTAAAGAAACTTCTCATTGACAACCCCGTTTCAGCTGAATTCTGAAAGCGCCTCTCACATCTGAGATTGCATAAGACGTCCGCAGTTGAATCACAGAGTGCAGATGAATTCTGCATCCCGTCCTATTGTAGGTGAATTCTCGAGGTTATCTAAGGAATTATTTTAATTTTGCGAGCTTTTCAGATTGGCATTGCAGTTTCAGGGGGCAGCGAAATTCTGACGTTTATTCTTAGGATGCAGCGTAAGTCTGCATTGGACTAACAGAGTGCGGCTGAATTAAGTAGGGCAGCTTATGTCTTTGTTTCCTCAAGGGATCTCTCCGTGGGCGTCTGGTAATGCCCAAGGATATCTAAAAGAAACCGCGCAATTTTTCATTCTGATCCAACGTGAACATTCTACAAGAGCAGCTAAAATGTCAATCTTATTCTGTAGTGCAATTTTAGGGGAAACTCGGCCCTGCTGTACCCAGTTATCTCAGGCACGAACGGAATAAACCGTGTGCCCCCAGCACATATCTTTGCACCGAGGTGAGGAGACGTGGGTGGCAAGCAAGGCAGAGTGAAACACAGACTGGAATAACTTAATGCCTGGCTTTGTGTCAACACTCTGGTTTGCATTTCAATCTCCCTGATTGCAATCAGAGCAGGATTAGAGTCTTTTTGCATTAAGTAGGCTAGAAAACAGCTTCACTCGAGATAAACCTGGCCCGAAATACTGTGTTCACACACAGAAAGGAAAGCTCGTGGCAGGTGTTTCCACGTCATTCTCAGTCATTGTGCGGAGAAAGAGCCATTCAGCAGAGATGCTTCCAAAAAGGCACCACTATAACACAGTGGGTTGTGCACTCGCTGTGAAGATTCCTGTGTAACATTAAGGCCATGGGTTCAAAACCTTCTCTAAGCAGGGCTGATAAACATGTTCTTGAGAACCAGTAAACTGCCTAAATGGGCATGTTTTTTTTCTTCATAAAATGTCAACTCACAAGTCAAAACAAGCATGGGCAAAGTCAATAGGTCTCGCCATTGGAATCTATTGGTTTTGTCAGTGGTTTATAGCTGTGCTGTGCAGCATTCCTGTGCTGTACAGCATGGTAAAGGAATAAACAAAAGTTTAATGCGGCCCTCGTAATTTTGCAGGCAAGGGCACCACGCATCATTTTGTAGACATGCGCACCACGCATGCGTAGACAAACAAACTGACACAGTGTTCTTTCTATTTAGTTACCTATCTAAGTTGGACCGGTAAAAAAACGAAAAAAAACATGAAAGTCTTTCTTTGTTAAAAAAGTGAACCGGCGGAAGCAACACTAGGGGAAGCGGAAGCAAGCCAGGCAGCAGCAGCAACCCAGGGGGTGGTGGAAGCAGCACTGAGGGCGAATGTTGGGGCCGGAGAAGCAACAGGCAAGACAGCAATGTATGTGGGGCGGGTGAGGGAGAAGCATAATGGCAAGCAGGCAAGGGAGGAGTGTAAGGGTGAGAGAAGAAGCAGTAGGTAAGAAAGAGGAGCGCAGGTGGGGGACACAACATGGAGGGTGGGGAGAAGACACAATGGGCGAGAAAGCAGTGGAGAAGTACACATGGGCAAGCGTAAAATAGAGGGGAGAGGAGGCACGCAGACAGATGACACAGAATGCAGGGGGAGAGAAGTACACAAGGGAGACAGCTGGAGAAAACATGCACTCTTGTGGAGTGCTCAACAGAAAAGAAAAAAAAGTAGTGCTTGAAAAGCAGGCAGTGGACGCATTGAAGCAAGCCAATCAAAATATATGGTAAAGAGGCGATGCTCCATGGGAGGGTTAAGCACAAGACTGACACGCTGGGGCATGCAAAATAAGCATGGAAATGAAAGTGATAAGAAAGCCAGCCAATGCTAAGCAATTGTAGAATTCCTAGCCCCTATATGTACTTGGTAAACCCACAATGTGTCTTGTAACAGACAGTGCATGCCCTGTGTAATACCCAGCGGTTTCCGGCTGGCTGGAACGCATTGAAGCCAGTCAGAATCCACCATCCTAGATAGGATGAGTACGATACATGTGTCCAATAGCCTGTGCTCACCTTGGGTACCTTGCGACAGAGCAATCAGGCTTATCCTCAGGGCCCAAGTGTAAAGTGTTGGCACAACACCGCCCTTGCAACACACTTCGCACGCTACTAAAAAGACTCCATAAGAATGTATAAAACACTGGTCTTTGTACTACACACACATTGAAATCAAAACAAAATATACATTGTATATACACTTTACAGTTATGTGCAATTCTCAAACTTTCCCATTATCAGCAAAATGGCTAGAACGTATGCGCCCTATTAAGAGGTATTCATCCCACACAACATTCCCTAATATAACATACCCCTGACAGTTGCAATGGCCAAGCAATCACAGGTCTTTGACTATGACTCGCGACCCATCCCCACAGTCACTCAACTACACCATCCAACGATACACGTTGCCCCTGCTGGCGCCATGCTGAGTAGATTATCAGAACCAGCTAAGGCAGAAAGAAACAGTTACTTGGTTTCGTCAATCCGGATTAGACCTCCAGGCGCCCAGCAGCACCTGCACGAGTGCGGGATCTCTGTCCCCCGTAGACAAACGTTGTGACCCAGTAAACTGCAGAGCTCCCAAGTCTGTAGAAAAGTTTCTCCTCAAGTGGAAGCACAAGCTAATGTAGCTCTCGACAGCCAGCCATAGTTGCCCTGCAAGGCACATCAAAACCCCTCGCACCCTGTCACAATGTTCTCCACAACAAAGCACCTTGTGGTGTGGGTCTAGGGAGAGGGAGCCAGCGACCTTGGACAGAGGCTCTATTGTCCTCCCGATCTGGAGGTTGGAGATAGTCTCAGCTCCTGGCTCCAGCCCCCCAACAGCTCTCGGACACCACATGCTCTGGAGTGCAAGCTAGCACATGTTCCCTGGTTACAAGCACGGGTCCCTCAGACTCTGCAAGCTTCCCCTGCACTCCTCGAACTCCTCATATCCAGGCACCCCTGGTGGGCTGCTGATCTTTGCAAGCACACTCCTCTGAACAGTTTGATGATGGTGTACGTCGGGACTGTCCTTGTTCCAACCGACGATCACTTCCACCAGTTTTCACCACACTCTGCATAGCCTTTACACTCTTGTGGAAATGGGGAGATCCTTTGTGTCCCTGGGATCTCGTGAACAGGAGGCCAGCAAACCAGCCCTGGGAGAGTACTTAGGAGCCCGAGCCATGACAGTTGACACTTAGCTACAGGCCAGCAACTTTCAGGCAAAATCCAACAAGTGATAGGCACCTTCCTGGAGCACGACAAGCTCCAGGCCACCACAAGTCTGCGTATAATCCAGTTGCAGTCCCACCTGCCCAAATATTCCTCTTGTGGGTGACCCAGCACCGATCCAGCGTAGTATGGTTCCAAATACAAACGCATCTCTAAAGTATGAGGCCACAGCCCCAGTAGTTATACCTACAATGGCCTTTGAAGTTATGATCAGTTCAAAAGGTCACCTTTGAAATGCACAGGCCCTCTCTAAATTTTGTCCTGTCTGCCTTCCTACCCTGGTCGGTTTGATC
Organism: Lissotriton helveticus; assembly: GCF_964261635.1. Lineage (NCBI taxonomy): Eukaryota > Metazoa > Chordata > Amphibia > Caudata > Salamandridae > Lissotriton > Lissotriton helveticus. The sequence goes on from NC_136061.1 coordinate 1,289,741,351, forward strand.
ACTATCTTCAGTGGGGCCAAGACCCTGCCCCTTGGAATGCAGGTGCCAAATCCACCCCCATGCAACTATCCCAGAAATGCCCCTCAGAGTCAGAGGTCTGCAGTTTCCCTTAAGCCCCTAGTTTATGGTCTTCTATCAGGAATGCACAGATGTAGCTGTACCCCAGCACCCAGATGTGAATTAGAGACATACCAACAGACACACAGAGCCACAAGCTTCTAAATGCCCACTTTTCCAAAGTGACATTTCCACATACGTAATGTCGGATACACTCCAAACTCATCGATATCAAACACTATACCGCTACTATGCTGCACCTAAGAAATTCTGCTCAATAGCCTTTTCCTACCTTGCCCCATGGTAATCCAATATGAGAAGAAGGCCCCACCGTACAGAACAAACCATCCAGTGCCATTCACTGCCCTTACATGTAACCCACAAGCTCTACCACTTCCTGACACAGCACCTTATCCCCAGGGAGAACTCTGATATGGATATGGCAAGAGACATGCAGAGCCTTGGCACGTAGCTTTTCAAAATGCCAAGCTGAGTAACAGTAACCTGCACACACAGGCCCACCAGGGCCAACCTGTAGCACAATTGATGATCTACCCAAGGAGGAGCATTCGAGGTACATAACCAGGGTATATGTCTTACTCCTAGACAAGGGACTTACAGCCAACTTGAGTCAGATAATCAAGTATACACCAATCACTATTATGAATATGACAAGCACAGCGCTTTGGCACTGAATGGAAGTGTCAAACGCTCTCAAAGTCATAATCCAACAAAACAAGGTCCAAACATGAGACTAGTAGCCAAAAAAGGTCAGGGTAAACCATGTTAAAAGATGCCAAGTCAAATACTCTAGAAAACAAAAACACCAGTGTACATCATATCAAGTCACTATAATCCCTGTGCATTCAGCACCATTCTTCAGTTTAAGTTCTTGCACAGACACTCCTTTTCAGTACAAGGAAGTCAAGTAGTGTAGACAAATTTAAGATTTTATTTCTTTTAAAACAAAGCACTTTGTTTTAAAAGAAATTAAATCTTAAATTTGTCTACACTACGTGACTTCCTTGGACCGAAAAGGAGTGTCTGTGCAAGAACTTAAACTGAAGAATGGTGCTGAATGCAAAGGGATTATAGTGACTTGATATTATGTGCGTTGGTGTTTTTGTTTTCAATGGATGTGACACTCTGTAACACCGTTGGTGGGCAGATTGTCTATGGTTAATGCAAAAGGTGGATAAGCATTTTACATCAAGGCTGCACTCAATAGTCGGTCTACATACATAGATATATGGTATTGTTCATGTATAGGTAAGAGACAATTTGTGATGTGCAGATCGGATATAGCAAATCCGCCTTTTTTGTAATGTTAAAGTCAAATACTCTGTCTAGAAGGTGGGACAAAAATGAAAGCTGCTCTATTCTACGGCAATAGTTATTCATTGTAATTAAAATCATAGGCCAACAATACATCATCTCCAAAGCACAAGAAAATGTATGACAATGGTTAAATATACTTAATTCTTCTTGACCCAAGACCAAGTGAGACCAATAACAAGGTTTCAAAATGGCTGACTTTTATTCCAAAATTTGCTCAGTAAAGCAGAGATCCCACAGAGCGCATTCTGTAATTCTACTTTCCATAGCTGCTCACAACAAAATTTAGCCCAACTGAATATAGCACTAATGTGAAAATTCCATAGAATTACCATTCAAACACTGCACTACTGTACAATGTTCAAAGCAGTACCTCAGCAGGAAATGTTAATGCTAAGTGGATCATCCATTATGTGATCAGCTTCCACGCCTATGGACAGGAAAATTACAGTATCAACAGTGACATGGGCCACTATTGGATTCAAGCTTCTCGCTGCACAGCTTTTCCAGTGCAGGCAAACCTTGTCTTCCTACACTGCAAAGCTGTGTAAGAGGGTATGGTTTGTCCCATATTATTCTGATTAATTATTGACTGTTGAGAGGCCACTGAGACACTAAATTATATGACCAATTCGGATTTGTTTATAGGTCATGAAAAAGAATAGAGCAAACATCATTTTTTTAAGCAATTATGATTGGCCATCTTTTGAGTTCTGACTGAAGAAATTGGTCTCTGCCATCCAGTCGTCCATTCGTATTGGTGGCCAATCAGATTAGCTCACTCAGGCTGCAACTCCCAAAGAGTGTGCAAGCAGTGATTAGGGTTCTGTAGTAACCAAGTTCACACAGATTGATGTAGTTCAGGAAGATTTATTGTAGTTGGTTACAGGATAAATAGATGAGATAGAGAAGTCCAGTATAGGTCCTGAACAAGCCTCCCCAGGAGCAGCCAGCATGCTGCTCAGCCCATTCTCAACTGTGGCTTTTCTTCACAGACTCCCAACATTCCGTAATACATCATCACAGTAACATTCCACTGGCTGAGCATGTGGTGGAAAATGGCATACATAAACGTGAACAGGAAACTTGGATACTACAGTTTCCCTCAGAAGACTGCTGCTAGCTCTGTCAAATGCAGGGATTGCCAAATAATGCTGCCTAGTCTTGATTCCACATCATGCCCCTTTAGTCCAACATCCTACTGTTTGATGTCACTGTCCGAATCTTGCAGGTTCGTTCTCATCCACTATTGCACTTCTTTGCTGTTTTAATACTCTAAGGAAAGTGGATGTGTCAAACTAGTTCTTGTCTCTTCCTTACTGCTCAGCTGGAATGTGTGATGACCTCATAGAACGTTTGGGTGCCTGTGTGTGTGTGGAGTGTCAGTTGGTGAATGCAGGATGAGCAGCTGGGAGGCTGCTCCTGGTGGGGCTACGCTTCATCTACTCTTTACCTTCTACTCATCTATCCTGGAACTAAGCTACAATAAAGATATCCTGTTTATACACCCGGCCTGTGTATCATCCATTTACAACACAAAGTAGTGGGACATAGCTGTGAGTAATAGCAGGGTCCAGCAATAGATGCCAGTGGTTTCTCATGATCTCCGATCTCGACTGACCGATGCACCTCCCAAGATCTTTTGTCAGTAGGAAAAAAGAGTTGCATGGTGCTACTAAAAGAAACTGAACGTGGGCTGAGAAGTGCACTCACAGTTCTATGCAGCAGTGGGGGCATTCTCACTGTAAGCACAGGGCTACTTTTTGGCCCGCCCCATTTTTCTAAACTTTCGTCAGCTTTGCCAAGTGGGCCAGGTGGTTAAAAGATCAGAAGTTGTGTGGCCAAAGACTTCATAACTTTTTCCACTCCAGAAAGCTGCTTTACAGGGATTTCCAAGTGTTCTTCGTGGCTTTTCAGAAGGAGCTGTGTTATATTGGGTCAACCTGATCACAACACGGGCCTTCTTGCGGCATTGTGATGTAATCAGGTTCGTCCTGGGTATTCTATTCAGGATGGTTGGGATTCGAATGAGGGATTTCATGCTGTTCAGATGAACTCACACACAGCTCTAATAAATTACTTTGAATTCACCTTCGAGTTTGTGTGAGTTACTATAGAAGTGGTGGCAAGGATGGGATTCGATCCCACATGCGCAAATGAAAGGGCGAGATTTTGATCGATACCTTATATCTATTGATCCAAACCTCGATCTGGTCGACTGAACCTTTATTGCCTGTCTTGGAAGGAAACAGTACACCTATCTGCAAATTAGTTCACCCAAGAAAGGACTCTACTCTCAAAGATCACGGACAACTTCTAGGTTTCAAAAGTTTATTGTAAAGATATAATGAGCTGCAAATACAAGCATCTCAGAATGAGATTCACGAGATACACAGGTCCAATTACATACATGTGCTCTCGAAAAGCCCTCAGACGAGCAACAGAAATCACTAACACAAGTTCTAAAAATAGCAAAGCTATCAGCATAGACGCATATCTCTCCTTCATTTAGGTTGGAGGAAAACAAACACAGGTTAGGCGTCCCTACCCTGTTCTAGATGGTATCCCTACTTAACCAAATCCCAACCTAACAAAGGTGTCAGCAATGAATGACCCCCAAGGGAAGTCACCCACTCTAAGTCTCTTGGTGAAAACCTAAAATTCTCCAGTCATGACCCCTCACTGCCTACCCATCCGCTCTCTAAAGGGTCCTCAGGTCTCTGCTCTAACTCCACCCAGGGGTGCTGTCCCTAATACAAAACAGTCAACAACATTTGAGACGCCCCTTGCGAAACGCCTCTCACGTGGTGCAACTTCAGGCTTTTTCCATGATGCTTTGTATTGGGCCTCAGACGTTAGAGTTGACCTTGCTTCTCAGTCTCTTCTCCGGCCCGCTGATACCCCTTAAACATTCCAGAACCCTCCTCCATGTCTGGGCCGTCTACTGAACAGACCTCTATTCATTCACTTATAATTGGATCCCCCCTTTCCTGTTGCAGACAGATATCTGCCGCCAAGAACCCAACTCTCATAGACTTCTAAAAAGGCTTGCAACATTTCTCAGCCCAGACATGTACGTGTAAATCAATGCTAAAACATTTCAGGCCTACAATATTTCACATTATGATTATAGCATTCAATTTCTTCATTTAATTAAAGCATGTTAAAACTCTTATTCTATTATTTAGAAAACATTACTCTAAATCATGGCCCATTAATGCAATGACCAAAAACGTTAAACAATCTGTGTCGTAAAAAGAAACACCTTCCCTTTTAGCTCCAGCTCTGGCCCTGAGGCCTACCACGTTCTGCGTTTTACCACAGACCATCTTATATGTTAACAGCTACACGACATAGATTCAAAATAATCACGTCTAATAAAATCATATAATGTCACACATTTCTGTATTAGTTCCACTTCTACTTAAATCTCTATATTAGCTATACATTTAGAATATAATTTCAAATACTATTAGCACTCATGGCATTTCTCTTCATGTATTATGCTCTCTATAGGTAAGTGTGATGTACTCATACATTTATATCAGTTTGCGCTCTCTCAGTTCCCCCCTTTGATGACCTCTCGGGGTCATCACTAACATTTAAACTGCAGTTATTGCTGGCATTCTCTGCGCTTCCAGAGCTCTCAGGCTCCTGTACTGATTATCTTGTATGGCAGCCAATCTCTGCAACTGTTCTCTTTGGGCCCTTTCTGACCTTCTTGCTCTGTACCATTTGAATACCCTCACCAATCCCCACAATATTATCCCACAGATCAATATTATGATGATAGGCTTTAGGATATACCAAATAAAGCTTTTGCCTAAGGTGGAAAACCACCCTCCAACTGTACTCATTCCGTGGCCCACCTTTTCCCAGACATTTTCTCTACTCAAGTCTTCGATCTCTTTGTGTATATTAGTTATGTTCTTAATAACTTTCTCAAGGGGTTTTGAAAGGTCTGGAATGTAAGTGCAACATTCCTGAACCTTCAAAGCCTTACAGACTCCGCCCTCTTTTGCTAATAAGACATCTAATGCAAGCCGATTTTGAAGAACCATAGCCCTTATCGATTGCATCTCTCCTTCTACCAGCATTAAGGACTGAGCAGTGCTGGCAGACAACCTGTCGACAACTGTTGCCAGTCGTCTAATTTTAACATCATTAAGGATTATTCCCAAAAGAGGGAACATAGCTCCAAAGACATCTCCAACCATTTCTGCATCGCCTAAATCTCTCCTTCCCCTCGATGATGTCTGGCCCTCAATGATCAATAAGTCTTGTGCATGATATATTTTGGGGAAGACAATTGCCAAGTAACATGATCCATACCAGTTGTCAGGTAGTCTCACGTAAGCATTTCTTCCACATACAAAATACACATTTGGAATTACTTGCATTCCCTTCAGAAAATCCTTAGTGTAGTACTCTAAATTAAAAGCATGTTCACAGTCAACTTCACCCACGTATACATTTTCATAATACGTTTTGGCTCGGTGAAGACATAACTTTCCTTTCTGCGCTTTATCTAAAGCTATTGGACCACTACTACCCTTTCTCTTGTGTGACTTCTCTTCCTCGGTCCAATCTAGTTTCCCTTGTCCTGATTTTTTCAAAATCTTTTGTCTCCTGTAACGATCATCCACCTGCCCTATGAACTTTTTCTCGACTTCTGACACCTTGCATGTCAGATTATTTCTACGGGCATGTGAAGTATCTAAGGTAATCCAAGGAATGAAGAACTTGGCCAATCTGTCTTCACTCTTCCAGTAATCCCATTTATTCATCTGCTTATAATTCGGGACTTCTGGCAACACAGAATCATAATTGGAGAAATAGTATTCAAAACTATCTCTCTCATAAAATATACTAAGCAATAAGCTACATGTAATGCCATATGTCAGAGGGAGGTGATGATATCGAATTCCTTCATCTACAGACGCAGGCAACTGCATGCAGACGTAGCAATCCTTAACCTCCATGGCATCCACGTATTCATACAAAAGTTTAGCATAAGCATTTGACCTAAAGTCTCCTTGGGACTCGTCTACATGTAACCTGCGGGCTTCTGCAGCCAATAACGCTTTCTCTTGAGTGTTTTCCCTTTTCTCACCTGCAACAGTGGGTGTAAGTGTTACTACAGAATTCGCATCAGTTACCTTTACCTCTTCCTCATGTCCCTTTACATAAGAAATTGTTACCACTAAAGCTATTAATATTATCACTCCTACTATTAGTGTACCTATTATACATTTAGCTCTGCGATTCGGGGTGCCGGCCTCCATTTCGTCAGACAATCTAGCTTTCCCTTTCTCTTTGCAAAAAGTTCTTTTCCTCTCGTTCCTTTACAGTCTCTTTCAATCCTTTTTTTGTCTTTAGAATCCACACAGCTGGAGGCTGACAGCCTTTTTCGCAAAAAGTCCTTTCACAGTTCAAAAAGACAACCCTAGCCCTTCTCCATCCACTCAAGGGGTTCCCTAAAATTCTCTGCTTCCTGGGCGCTAGGTAATCTTCTTTTCTTCTGCTTGCTTTATTTACAAAGTCCTTTAACAATCGACTATTAGATTTGTGGTTGCAGCTTCAATAGCATAGTTCAATATTTCCATGCGAAGAGTATGCTCTTCATGTGCTGTTATCGTGGTACCAAAGTCGGGGAATTTCAATTCTGTAAGAAACATGTGTTTTAACTTGCTGAGGCGGGGAGGTCTGGGGAGCACGAATGTTAGTGACCCTTCTTGTTCGACACCGGGTACCAACAGTTGTATTTCCACGGTGATAATGGGCTCAGAACTGGACACCACCACCGCTCGGATCCTCCCTGTCTCCGGTTTCACAGACATTTGTCGCCAGATATGTCCACTCAGGTGTGGAGTATCTTCTGTTAGGCACACGCACTCTTCTTGACCTTCTTCGGTCTGATGCTTCAGCGCCCTGAGCACCTTCTTCTGGGTCTGAGTCTTCTGATATCGGAGGAAGGGTTGCTTCTGGAGTTGACCTCAGGCTAGAACTTCTTCTTTGCGGCCAACCTGCTTCTCCACGTGCCCTTCTACTCCTTCTCCTTCTGGTCTGTTCTCGCTCTCTTTCAGACCTGTCAGGGTCAGACTCGTACTCCCAGCTGTCTTCTCCTTCTGTAGCGTCTTCTGTTTCGCTGTTGTACTGACCGTCCTCAGCTTGGTCAGACTCGTTCCCTGCTTCCACTGGCACCTCTACAGCTTGGCTAGCCCCCTCTATGGCTTCTTGGTCCTCAGCTGGACGTCCATCCGAGAGAGGAGCTGTTTCCAGAGGTGCTGGAACCCTTTTCGTATGCGACGCGTGTATCCAGTTGGGCAGGCCTCCCACCTTTACAGCTGTACTTGTGATCAGAATGACCTGGTAGGGCCCACGCCAACGAATATCCAAGCAGCTTCTTCTCACATGTTTCTTCACCAGGACCCAGTCCCCAGGATACAGGTCATGGCAAGGGCCCTGGCACGCTGGAACCTCTGCAGCCTGCACCTGAAGGGACACAGAACGCATGGCGTCAGACAGCCCCTTACAATAGTCCAGGATCATATCATCTGTGATATTTAACAGTGCAGTAGCTGGAATAGATGGCAGTCTCATTGCTCTCCCCATTAACACCTCATGTGGTGACAACCCTGTTCTTCTGTCTGGGGTACTACGAAGGCTCATGAGTACCAATGGCAGGGCGTCAGGCCAACTCAGGGTCGTTGAGGAGCAAACTTTCGCTATTCTGGACTTGATCGTGCCATTAATTTGTTCCACAATTCCTGAGGCTTCTGGTCGGTAACTGCAATGGAGCTTTTGGTCGATATTCAGTGCAACACAAATCATCTTCACAAGCTCGCTGTTAAAATGTGTTCCCCTATCTGATTCCAAAAAGGCCGGCACCCCGAACCGAGGGATAAGTTCTCTAAGCAGTAACTTAGCCACTGTGAGGGTGTCGCACCTACGTGTAGGGTATGCCTCAACCCATCTGGAGAACACACAAACAACCACCAGGACATAGCGGAGGCGGTTGCATCTTGGCATTTCAATGAAATCTATCTGCATTCTGTTGAATGGACCTCCAGACCTTCCTATGTGACTTAGTGCAACTGGTGTTCTTTTCCCTACATTCAGCTGCTGGCAGGTCACACAACGCTGGCACACTGCTTCTGCTGCTATTCTAAACTTAGGATTGTACCAAGTCTGTCTAAACACTCTCAGCATAGCATCTCTCCCTAAGTGTACGGGACCATGTATGAGTCTAGCCATTGGACTCACCATCTCATTGGGCAACACTGCTCTGCCGTCTGCTGAGACCCAAAAATGAGTCTCACCCATTACACATCCTGCCTTTACCCATGTTTCCTTTTCTGAATCAGGAGCATTTTCTTGCATGGTTGACAGTTCATCCCAAGTATCAACAGTTTCCAGTATCATGGCTAATTCAGTTCTCACATTTATTCCACCCACATCCACCTCTGTGAAAGAGTAACCTTGTTCTGCGCAATACCGCGCAACTTCATCAGCATATCTATTGCCTTTCGAAACAAAGTCCTCATTTTTGGTATGTGCGATGCACTTTACAACTGCGATACTTGCTGGACATTGCAATGCTTCTAACAACAAGCGCACAAACTCTCCATTGCGAATGGGAGAGCCTGAAGAAGTCATGAACCCTCTTTGAGACCATAACTGCCCGTAATCATGAACTACCCCAAACCCGTATTGGCTGTCGGTGTAGATGGTGACTCGAATTTGATTGCCTGCTAAGCAAGCACGTGTTAGGGCAATAATCTCGGCTACCTGAGCGGAGTGTACTCCTTCCAGGCACCCAGCTTCCACAACTCCTTCAATTGTACAAACAGCATAAGCTGCTCTCAACTGCCCAACTTCGTCTCTTACACATGAGCCATCGACAAAGAAAACTTCGTCTGGGTCGGTCAGTGGCTCATCTACGATGTCGGGTCTGGGTTTGGTGCATAGTTCAGTCACATCGAGACAGTCATGGTCTGTATATTCATCATCATCATCAATATCATTTGGAAGTGGCATTAAGGTAGCAGGGTTCAAAACAGAGCATCTCTTGAGGGTCACGTTCTCTGCAGCAAGAATAACTTGCTCATAGCGCGTGAGCCTGCTATTGGTCAGATGCTGTGTTTTGGTCCTGGTCATCAACAGTTCAACAGAATGTGGCACGCACACCTCTAACGGGTGCCCCATAACGATATTTTCACATCTCTCAATGCTGACACCCGTTGCAGCAACGGATTTGAGACATCCGGGCAACGCTGCGGCTACTGGGTCTAAAGTAGCTGAAAAATAAGCAACTGGTCTACGGGCATTCCCATGGATTTGGACCAACACAGACAACGCACAACCTTCTCTCTCACAACAGTAAAGAAAGAATTGTTTATTGTAATCAGGCATTCCCAATGCCGGAGCACGACACAGGTCCTCTCTCAGCTGTAAGAATGCCATCAAACAGTCTTTGTCCCATGGTACCGGATCACTCACCTCTTTGTGCGTCAGTTTTTGCAAGGGCTTTGCTTTCAGTGAAAAGTTCACGATCCACTGTCGGCAATAACCCACCATCCCTAGGAACATCCTGACCTCTCTCTGTGTCTGAGGCGCGTTCATTTTCATGATCGCCTCTATCCTGTCTGGTGACACTTTTCGTTTGCCTTTCTCAATTCTGTGTCCCAAGTACTGTACTTCTGTCAGGCAGTACTGCAATTTTCCCGGGGACACCTTGTGCCCATTGGCAGCTAGGTGATTTAACAAAGCAATGGAATCTTCCCTGCAAGCTTCTTCTGTTTCTGACGCCACAAGGAGGTCGTCTATGTACTGGACCAGAACTGACTTCTGGGGCAGCACTAGACTTTCAAGATTTTTCTTCAGAAGCTGGTTAAAGATCGATGGACTCTCTGTATACCCCTGAGGGATACGACACCATGTTAGGACGCGATTTTCCAGCTTAAATGCGAAAAGAAAATGGCTATCTTCGTCCAAAGGGATCGAAAAGAAAGCCTGACAAAGATCTATCACAGTGAACCACTCAGCTTGGAATGGAATCTGAAACAGTATCACTGATGGATTCGGTACCACTGGACAACATGAAACGACTATGTTATTAATCTTTCGAAGGTCCTGCACTATCCGAAATTTCCCATTTGGTTTCTGCAGACCCATAATCGGGGAGTTACATGGACTACCCACGATTTCTTTCAGTATTCCCTGTTTAATCATGGACTCGATCACGGGTTTTATGCCTGCAATCGTTTCTGGAGTCAATTTATACTGGGGTGTTCTTGGGAACTCAGCATGCGGTTTCACTACAATTTTCACTGGGTCCACCCCTTTGACCAATCCAATCTCTTCCCCAGTGAAATCCCATACCTCTGATGCCACTGTCTCTCTCAAATCCCAGGGAAGCTCGTCTACTGTCAAAGTAGGGTACAGCTCCACACATATTCTTGAGTTTGCAACTTTGAAATCTGCATCATCATCATTAGTCAATACCTCCACTCCCTGGGGTGTACAATATATAGTACAATTCAATTTGCACAACAGGTCTCTTCCTAGCAGACACACAGGGCTTGAATCGCAAACCACAAATTGGTGCTCATCGCTGTACTTCCCTATTTTCACCTGTACCGGTTCTGTCAATTGGCTGGTTATTCTCCTGTTTGCGACCCCTACCACCTGTATGGTCTCTCCAGACATGGGCAGGTCTGGAACTGCAGCTGATCTGATCGTGGATCTAGTGGCTCCTGTGTCCACCAGAAATGTCGTAGGGCACCCTGCTACTTCTGCTTCCACATAGGGTCCCCTCTGATCTACCTCTAAGGCTGCCCCAAGGGTGCAGTCTTCTCTTTCCACTCTCTGTCCGGTTAATGGGTCCACATAATAGCACTCTTCACCTTCCACAAACAGGGGCATTTGTCTATAGGTCTTACCCATACTCCCTACTCGAGGAGGTTGCGGGAACTGGGCTCGGGGAGGAGCCCCCCCCCCTTTGAGCACCTTTCCTTGGTATGGCGTCGCCCCTCTCATAGGTGCGCTCTGGACCTCTTCCTCCTCTATCTCTTGCTCTCCGATCTCCACATTGTAAGGGCACTCGCGTTTCCAATGCCCCAACTCGTTGCACTGGTGGCACCTAGTCGTTTTCTTCAAGGTAGCTATGTCTACTCTGGGTCTAAAGGTAGTACTCTCCTCATTACCCTTGTTCTGACTGTACTGCTTCTTACCTCCTGTACCTGTCCCTTGCTGCTGTTGTTGCGGTCCCCCTTTTCCTGCTGCCTGCAATTGTACCACCATCAGCTTCTCTTTTAGTTTCTTAGCCTTGGAGTCTACCTCATCACAGCAGTACCTGGCATATCTCAGTATTTCATCTAGGGGTCTACTTTGCCAACAAATCGAGTGTTGCTGAATCATTAAACTAATATCCGGTCTCAGTCCCAGGACGAACTTGGACACAAATTGCCCTATGTCCTTTGGATCCATTACATCCAAGCCGCTATACTGTTTAAACGCCTTCAGCAATCTCTCGTAATATTCATGGACTGTCTCTTTGGGTTCCTGTCTCGTTCTGTCTATTCTGACCCAATCTATGTCTTGCATTGGCACTTTTTCTTTCAGCCAAGTCATCACTCTCTCGAATTTTGCCATCACGATCTCGGACGGCCCATTAGTCCTAGCATCTCTCTCTGGCTCCGTTGTGGGCCACTCAGCACTAACCTTGCATGCTGTCCACAGATCTCCTGGTACTACAATGTCAAACAGCGTGTTCAGATCTATCCATAGGACTTTTGAGATCTTTACAAACCTCTCGACTTGCTTGTACCACTCCACGGGGCTCTCTCGTAACTTGGGGAAAGATGTGGTAAAAGCAGCTAAATCTCCCCTACTCCAAGGGACATGTACATAGCTTCCATTGGCAACTTCACGCAAAGGGTAAGCTTCTATTCCCTGCTGTCCTGGTGTTATACCAATCATGCTTCTCCTGCCGGTCCCTTTCTTGGACCACCTCTCTTCCCATTTATCTAGTGCCCTCCATGTCCTTATTCCAGTAATCAGTTCCCTTATGTGTGTTTTCAGCCCAATCGTTCTCCTCTCATCTAGATCTCGATCTGAGTAATGTAGCCTGTGGTTACCCTGTAATGCTTTGGTTCTTGACAAGTCCACCATATATTTGCCTGCTAGTTCGACTAACTTCTCATGGACTGCTCTCGCCTTTCGTGTGATGTCCTTTGCCATATACAGTATTTCATCCTGTTCATACATTTCCATTCTTTCTAAAGGCAGGGTACCATCTACCATGTCATCCAGATCTGACCTTAAGCTGGAGACATCAAGTCTCTTGGCTTTTATCTCAGCTCGCAATATGTCTTTTGAAGGGGGCTCACTGGTCTCCCTACCATCCCAACTTCGAGCTCTGCGTTTGGGCTCAGGAGAATTAATGGGTGGCCTCCCTTGCTCCCATCTCTCCAGGTCCCATGCTCGGCCATCCAATCTTGGAAGGTGATGGAACACGGGCCTTTTATCCCTACTCTCTCTCTGCCCACTCTCGTCTTCTTCTCTCCTCTCACCGCACATCTCTCTGTTATTTTCCCTCTGGTCGCTACACTCCCTTTGCCTCGTATCGCTCAGTATCCGATACGATCCTTCCTGGTTCCCCATATTCCCTGGGCTGCGCTCATTTCTGTCATCACAGGGACTATGGTGCGACCTCTCACAACTCCCATTCAGTTCTCTGGTGCCGGGCACACAGTGTGGAATCTTACTCCACTCTGATATCCAAAGGATCGTATGCAACCCAACATTTACTGCCATATAACGAGCTGGCGTACCCTCCGGCGGGGCTTCTTCCCCTTCATACGATCCTCTCCTCTCTTTCTTAAACAGCGCTTTCAACCATTTAAAACACTTCATAATTATGCGCACAAAATCCAGCCTCGCTACTCTGTTTACTTCCTGATGACAATCCACCAATCCTGTCGCGGCTTTGCTAGCTTGGCCTATCACAGCGCGGTCTTTCTCCTGTTGGCCAATCACGTCGCGACCCTGTATGACGTGTTCGCTAGCTGGCCTATCACAGCGCGGTCTTTCTCCTGTCAGCCAATCGCTGCGCGACACCACCTGACGTCTCTTTTCTCCGCTTCGCAGCAGCACCCCTCCTTTCTCAACTCGTCTCCCGGTTATGCATGCGTCCCATTCATACACTGAAAAATGACTACTTCCGACCAAGCGGTCACTTCTCTCGACTGTACGTCCACAGTCTATCTGTAATTGTCAACACAACTGACGAGATGTCTATCGTCTTTCTGATAGGTTACTTACACACACAGTAACTTCCGACCAGCGTCCGTTACTCACGCACTCACTCTTACGTTCCCCCTATCTCGGTCTCTCGGGTGATCAATGGTACCTCATGACCCCCTTCACACTAGTTGACAATTACTCTGGGTGTCCGATACACCCGAACCACTTAAGCTCTCCTTGAACTTAAGATTTCCACCGGTTGCGCGCGCTCACAACCTGTTCCACAGTCACTCTACAGACATTCAACTCCGCCAGACATTACAACATAGATACAATACAAAACACCGCAATCTAACACGCATAACCCTTTATACTCACTCTCTCTGATACTGCTGCTTTTTCTGTCTCACGTCATCCGGATCTTCATCTGCGGGCTGTTCTTCCGATCATCGATTTCTAGGGGCCTTGGGGTAAGCTAACCTGGCCTAGGTCACCGTCCTCAAGAAGGCAACCATCCTCTATAGCTACCAACTGACAGGGCGAGATTTTGATCGATACCTTATATCTATTGATCCAAACCTCGATCTGGTCGACTGAACCTTTATTGCCTGTCTTGGAAGGAAACAGTACACCTATCTGCAAATTAGTTCACCCAAGAAAGGACTCTACTCTCAAAGATCACGGACAACTTCTAGGTTTCAAAAGTTTATTGTAAAGATATAATGAGCTGCAAATACAAGCATCTCAGAATGAGATTCACGAGATACACAGGTCCAATTACATACATGTGCTCTCGAAAAGCCCTCAGACGAGCAACAGAAATCACTAACACAAGTTCTAAAAATAGCAAAGCTATCAGCATAGACGCATATCTCTCCTTCATTTAGGTTGGAGGAAAACAAACACAGGTTAGGCGTCCCTACCCTGTTCTAGATGGTATCCCTACTTAACCAAATCCCAACCTAACAAAGGTGTCAGCAATGAATGACCCCCAAGGGAAGTCACCCACTCTAAGTCTCTTGGTGAAAACCTAAAATTCTCCAGTCATGACCCCTCACTGCCTACCCATCCGCTCTCTAAAGGGTCCTCAGGTCTCTGCTCTAACTCCACCCAGGGGTGCTGTCCCTAATACAAAACAGTCAACAACATTTGAGACGCCCCTTGCGAAACGCCTCTCACGTGGTGCAACTTCAGGCTTTTTCCATGATGCTTTGTATTGGGCCTCAGACGTTAGAGTTGACCTTGCTTCTCAGTCTCTTCTCCGGCCCGCTGATACCCCTTAAACATTCCAGAACCCTCCTCCATGTCTGGGCCGTCTACTGAACAGACCTCTATTCATTCACTTATAATTGGATCCCCCCTTTCCTGTTGCAGACAGATATCTGCCGCCAAGAACCCAACTCTCATAGACTTCTAAAAAGGCTTGCAACATTTCTCAGCCCAGACATGTACGTGTAAATCAATGCTAAAACATTTCAGGCCTACAATATTTCACATTATGATTATAGCATTCAATTTCTTCATTTAATTAAAGCATGTTAAAACTCTTATTCTATTATTTAGAAAACATTACTCTAAATCATGGCCCATTAATGCAATGACCAAAAACGTTAAACAATCTGTGTCGTAAAAAGAAACACCTTCCCTTTTAGCTCCAGCTCTGGCCCTGAGGCCTACCACGTTCTGCGTTTTACCACAGACCATCTTATATGTTAACAGCTACACGACATAGATTCAAAATAATCACGTCTAATAAAATCATATAATGTCACACATTTCTGTATTAGTTCCACTTCTACTTAAATCTCTATATTAGCTATACATTTAGAATATAATTTCAAATACTATTAGCACTCATGGCATTTCTCTTCATGTATTATGCTCTCTATAGGTAAGTGTGATGTACTCATACATTTATATCAGTTTGCGCTCTCTCACAAAGCACAATTCACCTTTGAGCTTGTGTGATACTATAAGCTGTTTCATAATCTTACTTTCTTTGTTCATAGAGTGCTGCTGGAGGAGATGTGGAAGAAAGGCATGGAGTGGGCCTAACACAACAAGTAGTATATTGATCTTTATCAGAGAGAGGGTATTTTTGACCGCTGGATTCGATGATAACTCAAACTTCACACTGGTGGAATATTTAAGATGTCACTTAGATTTCCTCAGTAGATTATGGTTTTGGAATATGACGCCACTTGAATATCCTCAGTAGATCATGTTGTTGGACTATAATGTCACTTGAATAGTCTTCGTAGATTAAGCACTTGGGCTATGATGCACTTTGATATCCTTTGTAGATAATGTTTGTGGCCATGAGGTCTTTTCAAAACTCTCGGTTGAAGACTTTTTTTGTTTAAAGTTTGAAAAATGAGTTTATTATGAAAAAAATGATACAGGTTAATAAAACAAGTAAATAATACATGAGAATGACAAAAAATATCATTAGGGAAGGTATGTGAGCAAGGAAAGGGGAGGAATTACATGAGCTGTATGCATACAAGTCTGATTATTAATAAGGATTAAATATTGAATGAAATAGCAAAATGTGAGCTAATAAATAAGGTTATAGGTTACAATAAGAAGTCAGGGGGTGCTGAAAAACTCCCTGAAGGGCAGGTGAAGGTGCAAAAGACAGCTTTATAGAATCATCTAGGAACTGAGTAATAGGTGTCCAAAGTTCATTTTATTTTTTAATAACCTACCTATCTACAATGCTTTATACTGTGTGCTAAACCTCCTGCATCATCATAGAATACGGTCCTTCATTCAGTGTGTTTATTCTGCCTGATATGCATTTAAAATCAATGCTTCTGTGAGCCAGCTTCAGAGCAGTATGTATGAACACTGCTATTTTGGGAGGATGCGCACCTTGGCGTACACTTGCATTAGGTAGATGGATGAATAACAAAGGTGCCTGGAGCCCGGCACGGTGCAGAATGTAGAAGGCTTCTATTAGGCAGGGTAAGTGAAGTCATACGTCACTGAGATCTTATGTGTAAGCAGCTAAATGCTCCTGCTGCGGATGCTCCCTTTGCATTATTTATAATAACCCTAATGACTGCATTTGTGATCTGACATTGCATCGTCCCGGTGCTCGGGATTCACGCGCTCAGCGTTTTCTGCCCCTGATAACTAAACAAACAACACAGCAATCACCGGGAAGGAAACTAATAGGGGCGCTAGGATTGCAAGGCGCTGGGGAGGAGGGGCTGAGATGGTGTGTGCGCTAGGGGAAGGAGGCACAGTTTATAGGGGGTGAGACATCAAGGGTGGGAAGGGAGTGCAGGCGGTGGGAGTGTGAAGGAAGGGTAGCTGAGTGGGAGAAAGTGGTTCAGGCTAATTGCAGGGTTTGGGACAGTCAAAGGTGACTCTAGTGTGAGAGAGGGGAGCGGAAGGGTCTAGTGAAGGAAAGAGGTGATCTCCAGGTGGAGAGGAGAGCAGGGACCTTGTCCTGTGGTAGAAGGAGGTCTAAAGTGAGGAAAGTAGGACGCTGCCTGGTGAGAGAAGAAAGTAGAGGTGAGTAGGAAAAATGAAGCACAGTGTAAAAGGAAAAGGAAGAAACGATGAGTGGAGTAAGGGGACATAACCTAAAATGACAAACTGACTCTGGGGCAAAGGAAAATGATTACAGAGAAAGAGGCTTAGTCAGGGCTTAATTTGGGCCGGTGGGGGCCACCTGCACTCATTTTTGGGGACTGGCACCTTTGTTTTCGCATCAGACATTACGCAAGAGAAGGAAAAACATACAAAGTAGGGAAGACGAAGGAAGAGAAAGAAAAAAAAAACTTCATCAAAAGAAAGAGCCACGCAAGATTGATAAAGGGGCAGGGGTGACTGGTAGTGGATTGATGAGGCCAGAGGTGAATTCCAGACTATGCTGCCTTGGTATTTGGAGCAACAACATTAAATTGCACTGGCTGCAGGCTTCTGACCAGAGCTTCAGGCACCAGCAGTCATTACAAATTAAGCACTAGGAATAGTCTAGTGAGAGGTAAGATTGAAACTTGGGGGACAAGGAGGCGAAATCTAGCTGTTGTGGGAAGTGTATTCTAGTAGGTGAAAAGTAAATCTCTAGGGGAGGAAGGGAAGTAATCTACTGGTGGGAGGAAGAGTTGTCAGTTGGTACAAGGAGACATGGGTCATTGATAAAATGAGTCAGAGTATTGGAAAAAGGAGGCATTTTCTCTCATGGTCTGTGGAAACATGAGATGTAGCCTGACAGCGGTGGAAGGAGCAGGACAGCAATATAGCAAGTGAGGCTCGAGATTAAAGACGACGTACTGACATAAGGAAGAGTGTACAGACCATTTGAGGAAGGAGTCCTCATGTAGTGACCAAAAACTTCACAGTGTTGTGGAGGGCCAAGAGCACCCGGCCCTATGTTTCTTGGGCAGTTGCAGTCTTCTGTTCCCCAATGCCATGAATCCCCCGGGATGTCTGGTCTTTCAGTGTCTCCCTAGGGAATCTCCAAGATCGGAAAAAAAACAGGGAGATTGAAGAAGTTTGACAAAATAAGTGAACAAAGAAGTTTGAGGGAAGCGACCACCAATGGAACTTCAGGCTGAAGGAATTTGGATGGTTTTAATAATGCCCCGTCGGAAGATAAACTCAGGAAACTTTGCATGTGACACAAAGAGCGAAGGTTCCAAAATATGCGCATATATAGTAGGCACCGTTAACAGTGTAGAGGCTGGAGTTGATTAACTTAATAAGTCCACACCATATAAGATATCTAATTCTTTCATTCATTCACTGTGAACCTCCACCCAAATGTCCTCCTTGATTGGTCGGTTGGGACCACTCCATACTGTTCACCAGACTACATTCCTTTTCAAAGGTGAACTGTTTTGTATATTTTATTTAATGTGACTGCTGCTAGGCAACCATCACTTAAAAGGCTGAAGCGTATACATGGGGAAACTCTTAACTTAGTTTATTAGGGTTCAATCTAGTGATCATTCTTTATTACTGCTAAAAATGATCTTCCATTTTACATGATTTGATATGGTCGCTTACATTTGTTGATACAAATGTTATGATTCAAATGTCATTTGTACTTCACTCAAAAATAAATAGCTTAATAGAACATTTAGTGTTCACCCCTGTGGTTTCTGCTTCCAGGCAATTTGCTTTCTTGACCCTGGCTACAAACATTCGAGCAGCTCCTTCCCTAATGTCCAGTAAGCCTTAAATTTACTTATATATAATCATCTCTTAGAAAAATGTACTGTAACCCATTGTATGTGACAACAAGAAAGCTTGAATACCTCAAGTTTATGCTCCGGGGCTTCAAGTTATCCTTGGTCTTTATTGGTGTTTATTCTTCGTTCAGATTTTATCCAAGAAACAAATAATGACACAAACCTTAGATGACAGAGGATTTGTCAATCACAACAAAACCGCATCTGCCTTGTGTTCATTTCCAGCTCCAGTAAGGTTGTAAAATAAATGGGGAGATGATGTGTCCTAAAGGCTAGTGCAGTCAACCTCGAAGCTGGGGAACTGGGGTTGAATCTTGGCAGGGACGCTTAACATCCTGTGATTCTGGGCAAATAACTCAATCTCCCTGTGCCTAGAAAAAAATGAATCTGTCCATCTGTAATCCAACTGGTGCTCATGTAAAGTGCTCTGATACCTTCGGTCGAGCTTTCTCTATATATAACCCCCCCCCAAAAAAAATGAGTTTCATATTGTAAGTAGGGAGAGCTTTGCATCACCTGCATGGTCTGTGCATCGCATGAGCGGAGATTGGAAACTCCCACATTTATGGCTAGCGGCCACATCTCAGTATCCATTCTATAGAGTATTTTGTATGTACGTATGTACCTCATTTACCTTCCCCTCAAGAGTAAATAAAAACAAATAACACTGCACCCAGGTTCCGGTACAACATTTCCAAATCCATAAGTACCATCGCAATGCTGCTCCAATTTAAGGAGGAGTTGAAGATGCAGCCTTTCAAAAAACACAATATCACAATGCAGTAACCATCCAAAAGCCAACTTCCTCTCCTCATTGACTGCCTGCCTTTGACCACGTACAGCGACCTTCTGCCTTTTCGGCCAGGTTCACACTATTCAAAAACCTCATACATAGATGCTTAAAAATGCTTATGACGGTCCTGATACTCCCACTTAAGCACAACTCACACCTAACTAATTTTACTACATTTGTAGTTTATAGTTTTTGAATGAAGGGATTATACTCCTTTGACTGAAACTGGGTTCTCTTGAAATCTTCATCTGGTGTTCTGCCATTGTGCAATAAAATGCCAATTTATCAGGAATGGTTTTCCTTCATTATTTTTTGTAAATAATTACTTTGGAAAACTCTCAAAACATACTTAAAAGCAAGTTCATTCAGTTTCTAGAGCTGCTGATGTATATTTGATAGACTTAAAAACTGGCATGGACAACACACAATGTTATCGTTTTAGGGATCAAAACATTGAGTATAATAGAATAAATATTACAAAGAAGAACATGACCCAACTGTCAATTATTTGGGCAAATTAAATTATAGAGCTCTTCCTTGCAGTATGCCTGAAGTCAGGGGATTTGTGTGCACAAAAAACTCTGAGTAGATTATAAAATTAAAAAATGTACTTCAGGGAGATAGTTGTTTTTCTATACTATCAACATGATAATAGGTGTGCATATTTGAATGCCACTGCCCATTAGAACTTTATATTTGCTTGGAAACCAAGGTATACCTTGTTTTTCACAATTCGGTTGAATGTAATAAAGCCACTTTTAAAATGTTTACTACATTAAAAGCAAGTTGAAATTGTCGAGGTGATATTGTTGTCCTTCCTTATTACCGAAGACAATTTTAAAAATGTTGAATATTAAAAGTAGTTTTATTGACTATATTTTTTCATTTATCACACGGTACCCAAATAACCCCGTAATGCTTCCCATCACTGAAGCCTTAAAACCCCAAATTCCCCCTTAATACTACTTTTACATGAAATCCACAACCTCTTGCTAACCATTAACACTACCAACCCCATCACACTACTACCCCCTTGCTACCCCTTAACACTACCCTTCCCCTGAACCCTAAAAACTATTATGCATTTTTTCTCAAACCTTAAAACATCATTACTATCCCTTAGCACTACCCTTGCCTTAAACAATTAATTCTATCCTTCCCTAAACCCTATAAGCCATTTCATGCTACCCTTCCATGAACTGTAAAAACCCCTTGCTGTCCACTTAAGCTTTCCTTCCGTGAGCCAAAAAAACCCCTTAATTCCACCTATGGCTACGCTTCCCTAAACCGTAAATAACCATTACTTCGTCTTAATGTTACACTTCACGGAGCTCAAAAGATCTATACTCCCCTTTTACACTGGCCATCTGTGAATTCTGAAAACCTGACATACCCCATAAACCTACCCTTCCCTTAAACCTAGAAATCCCTTACTTCCCAAAAATTATGCGAAAATGCAAGAGTTTGGTTGGATGATACCACGCCACAGAAATTTAAAAATCCAAAATACATGTGAAACTATCATAAATAGATTCAGAATTCTCCAGAAGCAGTTGAGGAAGGCAAGCAAGTCTTTTAAGGTTAAGCAGGACACTGTAACAAATTCACGGCTTCACAACTTCCCACACTAGTCAACATACGTGAAGCCACTTACAAAAACCACTTCAAAAGCCTATGAGCAAACATCTCAGCGTAAAACTAATGTCACAGTGTCCAAAATGATCAAAAATATTTTCATTTATTGATAATAAACATTCTATTTGAGAGTTGATACCCATCACCATGGCATTGGGCACCTTCTCCTCTGGATTCTGTGCTTGGATACCTTGTGTTATGTTATGTCGAGTGTAACATATGGCTGTGTGTAGCTTTAAAAGGTTTCTCTAACTCAACCTCGTATTACTGAAGTTTTTTTAAAAGAAAGAAAATTTGTATCTTCAGAAAATCTTTTCCTACTTTTACTGAGAGAATTTACTCACCAAACACTTGTTTTCTTTTTCCTGAAGAATGTTTATCAAGCACAGTTTGGTGGAGTTAGAAATCCAGTGAACCTCTGCAAACTCTGAAAAGTTTATCAACTTCAACAAAATCTGAGAGAAATGCTTAATTGCCTGGCATTCTGTTTTATGTGAATCCTTCTCCTTTTCCCACTTTGTCCTGCTTCCATGAGTCATTCCGCCAGGGCATAGTATCATTAATGATAAGTTCAGAGGTGCAGTGGCCCTGGCCCTTAGGGGGTCAGTGCAGCTTAATAATAGCTGTTATTCACTACTCATCTAGGGTCACTTGGTGGCATTTTCTTGCTTTTATTGGGACTGTCTGCATCCTTGTTAAGCCACTAAATTCAGCCATAACACAGTGGGGTTACAGCTGGAGCCTGCAGTATTAAATGGTAGACTCCAATCAATGCCTTAGTTGAAATCCTGAAATCTCCACGTTGTTTCACGGATTGAAACTAGAAATGATCAACTGAGCTAGCATAGCCCTTGGTGCTTCAAGAGAAGGGACCCATTTCTTTCTGGGAGATGCCCCTCGCCAGATCTAGTAATGTGATGAAGATTGTGCATGGACATCAATTCACCAAAAAGTTAGGATTAGTTGAAGTGAATCATGCATACTTGTCTAACTGAGACCATCGCATTGTTTACCTCTAGCTCATTAACCACATCCTATTTAATACCGAAGGCCTCTTTGAAGGGAAAGAAATCCTGCATGCTTGGCCATCAAATATTGAAACTTGCTAGCAGTGCAGTGTGCACTCTACCTCCAGAAGCAAACGCCCTGCTGGCCGAATATGAGGAGAGCATGTAGCCTCATGGCTAGAGCAGTCAACGTCGAAGCTGGGGAACTTGGTTTGAGCCTCAACATACTGTGATTCTGGGCAAATCATGTAATCTCCCCGTACCTAAAAAAATGCATGTGTCCTTGTGTAACAAAACTGGTGCTATGTAAAGCGCTCTGAACCGCGATATCTTTGGGTCTAGTTCACGCTATATGGAACTCTAAAAAAAATTATATATATATATATATATATAGCTCAACACAGTATCTTCATGCCCCAGAAGGCGTGGGCAGGAGGTTTGGAGGATCACCTGTAACTGCCCCTCCCTCACCCAAAAAGGACCAACGTGCACCTATGGTATGAAGGCGCAAACGTGGAGCCAGTGTGTGGCAGAAGCAGGCAGCTGTGGACTGCCAGCGCTTACTGTAAATTGAGAGCCGGTGTCATGAAGTCATCTGAACACATCTACTTAGAGCTTAATTAATTGGTCTCTTGTGAGGATATGTGCCCTGTACCTCGCCCTACTCTTGGCACTGAAAGTACAGAACATTCAGCAAATTAGATGAACTTATTAGAAACGTTGATAACTGTATCAATGGTGAATCCTTTCCGCAGCCTCTAAGGCTGAAGATACAGAGACCATTTTGAATTGGGCACGAGGGAGTGCTGACATGTTAAAAGGAGAAGCTGTGCGCTGTTATTGGTTGTGTGTAGTCCACGCACAAACTAAAAGTTAAACCGGCCGAATAAACCTCACAACAGATGTGAATGGTTGAGCACTAAAGCTTTGATTGAATGGCATGCAGCCTAACACACAGACTCTCTCTCACTCTCTCCCTGAGGAAGTGTGTGTGTTTGTGAGAGCGCTTGAGGCAGATAAATAGGAGGGTGCACAATGCACATATGTTAGAGAAAGGGAGAATGCGGGCAAGAAAGGGATGCTGAAGAGAAGTGGAAAGGTGGTGAGACTGTCTGCTACAGACAAGGGTTAGGTAAGAGGTCTATTCACGAAAGAGAGCCCTTAAAGAGAAGTTGAAAAGTTGGGACTAGAGTGTGTGTGACAGAAAGTTGTGAGAAAACACGGTAAGAGTGGTGGACGAGGGTGAGGAAGTGTAAGAGATAAGCAAGAGGAAACGGACTATGAGAAATGATGGAAGAAAGGGTGTCAGAAGGGGAAGTAACCTGATGTGTGCAAATAAAGAAAGTATCAGAGGGAGAGGAGAAAGTGTATGAGGTGTGAATAGAGGAATAGGCAGTGCCAGTTCTTGGGTAAACAAGAACTAGTGGGATGCCTACGGTGTCACCAACAGAGGGTGTCATAGTACTCTACAACCAGAAAAAGAAGTCCCATCTCTAGAGTGAGATGGCACAAAAAGTGCTGTTCAGCTGGTTTGGTAGAATATTTACACTGATCTAGGAGAACGAAACCAGAGGATTTACTTAGCCACGGTCCCTCTTATGTTGTCCTGAAGCATGCACTGCTATTGCAATGCTTAGGTTCATTAGGCTCTCACAATGAACTCCTATATTGCCCAGCACATGCCCTGACATCCCATTTCTGAAATGCTCTTAAGCTGTGATGCTCAAAGTACGGCCTGGGGACCTTTGTGGACCTCTTGACCTTCACATGTGACTCTCGCGTTACCAGCAGCACTGGGTTGCTGTTTACTTCAGAGAGCACTAACATTCAGAAAGATGTTAAATAAATGGGGAGAAGATGTAGCCTTATGGCTAGAGTGGTCGACGTCCAAGCTGGGGAACCTGGTTTGAGTCTCTGCAATGACGCTCAACATCCTGTGATTCTGGGCAAATCACTTAATCTCCCCGTGCCTAACAAAAAATGAATGTGTTCTCATGTAATGCAACTGGTGCTATGTTAAGCGCTCTGATACCTGATACCTGATGTCTTCGAGTCTAGTTCACCTATATAAAACTCTAAAAAATGAAAAAAATGGAAATGTTTTATTTACAAGTTAACTGAAGTAAAGCGAAATAATCTAATAAAGCCTCCTGCAACATTTAACCACCCAAAAAGCTGCACTCCCATCCTGCTAGCAGCAGTGCGGCACTCTGACTCACCACAGACCATACTTTGTGGCCCCTCGGAACATGTTTGTAACTATCAGCCAGATTCATCAAACTAAAATCGGCTCGCAAAGGGCCAGATTCTGAGAATCTGGCCCTTTGCGAGCGCTATTTTTGCATTTGGGATTCATCATCCCAAATGCAAAAATCGCAATTCTAGAAATCGCTAAAATGCGATTAATTGCATTTAAGGAATCTCAATTTGAGATTCCTTAAATTCAATTCATGAACCATTTTAAAATTGCGAATTCGCAATCTGGGGCCGCTATTTACCGCGAAGTCTAACTACGTGGTAAATAGCAAAAACTTTGAAAAATGCACTTAAGTGCATTTTTCAAAGTTTCATGTTGCGCACACATCAATTTCAGGGGTGCAACAGGGTGTCCTTTGGACACCCCTGCACCCTTGAAATCGCAATCTCAATTTGCGAATCGCTAATTGCGATTAGCAAATTGAGATTGTCTTCCCATTCATTCCTATGGGCCTCAAGGCCCATAGGAATGAATGGGGAGATATTCCTTAATTGCGACTCGCAATTTGCGAGTCGCAATTAAAGAATTATTAGAAATCGCTATTTTGTAAGTGATTCCTTGATGAATAGCATTTTGCTATTCCTTAATAGCGATTCGGTATTTTTTGCTATTAAGGAATAGCAAAATGTGTTCTTGATGAATCTGGGGGTATGCTCTAAAGGCTCGACTTGCAACTTGCACTGCTAATTCAGGACTAAGAACTGTGAAAATCCATTTTACACGTGAGCTGTCATACAGTGCCATACAATCGCGAATATACCCACAAAGCTTTCCCAAAGCACCTCTCATCTGACCATCACAGTGCAATTGTTTTCAAGTGATGAAATATCCACCAAACGTTTCTACTACATCTCTGTATTCATTTGGTATTCCAGCACTGAGACATCCCCAGAGCTCTTGCAACCCCAATCTCATTTGGCTGACATGCAAGTACTGAGACATTCACATGTTACCTTAACCATGCACAACATGTCCATCACTGAAACATCCACAGATAGGTCCTGTCCCTCCAGTTTCACTGCTACCTCACAATGAGGCATACGGGGGGCTCTCCTTATGCACATCCACGCCCATCTCACTACTGATGCATCAAGATGCGCGAAAGGCAACTCTTCTGTGTAGGACACCGTGCACTGATATCGCAGTAGTGAGACAGTCATTGACTTTGATCGAGATATGTTCCAGATTCCCACGTTGCACAGCCTTCACATGCACAACTATTTAAGCACCTTCCTTTCTCAAAACGTATGTGGCACAGATGCATTTCTGCTCTTTTCCATATTCTCCTCCTTAAGTCACTCTATTTTCCTATAGTTCTTTCTTCTTTATCGTTATGGAATATTTTTTTCAGGCACCATCCTCCCATTTCTTTCTCCTCTATCACTCTCCTCTCATAGCTGACTTGATCCCTACATTATTTTTCTCTCTGTCTCCATCACTTTGCAGCTTTCTCTTCATCCTTGTCTAAGTGTCCTTATCACTGACATGACTCCACATATAAAAGTCATGTGCCATGTTCAGCATTTTGACTGTGGTTAGAAGTTGCACAAATTAAAACCCTCTTCCGGCTTGGGTAAGTCATTGTTTGATGGAACAATGAAAGAAGTTACATTTTGGCAATGTGGTACTATGGGGAACAAGTGTAGTGGACCGCACTTCACACCTATATTTACTTTACAGACACTGCCTTTTGGGTTCTCCCTTGCATTAATCAGGCAGATGGATGATGACTATGAAGATGAAGCCATCACTGTGCAGAAGCAGTGCTGGCGGCCATGTTGGTGAATGAACTTTAGAAGTCTAAGTATAGATATGTAAATTTGTTATGGTGAGCATTACCAGCAGAGTCACTGCTTCAAGATTAGATGAAGAGCCATGAGGATAGCCAGAACTAGACACAAAGATACACCTGCGAATGCGTAATAGCACCAGCTTATCTGCAGGTCTGCTCCCTCCCATGGACCTTTTACCAGGCTACTGCACCCACAGTTGGTGCACAGCGTCTGGACCATCAGACAGTGCATGGCTCCTGCTCCAGGAGCTGAACAGATAAAGGTGGGATTCAGCAGCAAACTACAGGAACCTCACTGCAGGGAGTGCCCGGATTCCCTGTTCACTTTATTAGCAGCTCTGGAATTGTGCATTGGAGTTGGTGTATGCAGTACAACCTAATGCCAGCAATGCACGCATTAACTGAGACTGCTGCCAGAACCCTGAATGCTGCCAGACCCCTGCACCCCATGGCAAGTAGAATTGACCTTGCATGATGTGTGTGGCTCACCTCCACCCTCCCCTGTAGGTGTGTGTCGGCTCTAATCAAGCCTGACGGAGGACAGTAATAGGACTGACAGCCAGACCAGCAGAAAACCACAGCAGTGTGTCTGAGGAGCTGAGACAGCAGGACAGGCAGAGCACACGGACTTCAGGAGTTACTTGCAATTACAAGCCTCAAAGTGAAACCAGCAGTGTTGCTAGGATATAATGGTGCAGGAGCTGCAGTAGACACAGTGACATACACAATGATGTGACGGTTGCAGGAAACGACGCATTACTGATGTCACTGGCAGGTCAGAACAGGAGTGAAAACTGACTTCAAATCTACTGACAGAAAATAACAACTGAACGAGAGTGGCAGCAGCACTCACACATTCATTCATTTAGTCATCCACCTATGCACTCGGATCTGTGGATTACACACCTGCTGCGGAGATCCATGTGCATCTCCTATGCACTGATCCCTGAGCTGTGCATCTCCTAGAAAGGATGGGACCGTGCACTACTGTTTCCATGCTGCACCTGTTCTGGGAGGAAGGGAAGCTTGCACTGCTGCTGCCTGATATGTGCCTGTCGTCAGAAGGAGAGAAGCTTTGCATGTCATAATTGTCCTTTAGGGAGGGAAGCTTTCACTGCACGGCTACTCTTACCTGGGGGAGGCTGCAAACCGTACAACACATTGTTGACTTTAGGAGGTGATATGTATCAAACGGTGGCATTCCCCAAAAATATGTGAACAGGGTTTCTGAAGTAGTTCCACACAGAGACAGTAGATATGTAGATAAATACAATACCTCTTTATTCTCAAGGTATATATATATATATATATATATATATATATATATATATATATATATATATATATATATATATGTATATATATATAAGGATAGAATATACAACTACAGAGCCCAAGAGAAGAGAGCGAGTCCCAACAGCTCTCCAGGGTCATCTCACCAGTATTCCAGTCAGCCCGAGCTAGGGGCCATATGTATCAAGCTAATTAGCATTCGCAAAGGCCGAAATTCTGCGAATTTCAGCCTTTGCGAATGCTAATTAGATAAATGGTATGTATCAAACATGTTTGATGCAAAATAAGGAATTGCAAAATTTGCTATTCCTTATTTTGCGATTGCACTTAAGGAATCGCAAATTTTGCGATTCCTTAAATGCAATGTATCAAACAAAAAATATTCAAAAATGGCCATTAAGGATTCGCAAATTACCACCAACTTCTAGTTGGTGGTAAGTTGCGAATTCTTTTCAAAAAGCTTTTTTACAAAAAAACAAAGGTGCCATATGACGCCCATACATGCCCTTTGGGCATGTATGTGCGCCATATGCCCCCAAATGTCTTTTTCAGGGGCGCAGCAGGGTGTTCTTGAGACACCCCTGCACCCTTGAAAAAATTCCTAATTTGCGATTAGCAAATTGCTAATCGCAAATTGCACTTTCATTCCAATGGGCCTCCTGGCCCATGGAAATGAATGGGTAATTTGCGATTAGCAATTTGCTAATCGCAAATTAGGAATGCTAAGGAATCGATTTTGAAAAGCGATTTTGTACATACATACCGTTTTGAGAATTCCAAATAGCGATTCCTTAAAATTCGCTATTTGGAATTCGCTAAACGGAAGTATGATACATATGGCCCTAGGAGTCTAGAACACTCCCATGTCAGACCTCCTCTCACACACACTAGACACCACACTATGCCACCGTTTCTTATCTCCAAAGTGACTCCTAGCCATGCCTTCAGTCAGGGAGATATTTATCTTGCTAACTTTACATTACATGCTAGAATCTTTACACCCTCACTTCCTATGGGGAAGCAAAACTGTGCGTCCGATAAGAGTG
The DNA here is from genome assembly GCF_964261635.1 of Lissotriton helveticus. NCBI lineage: Eukaryota > Metazoa > Chordata > Amphibia > Caudata > Salamandridae > Lissotriton > Lissotriton helveticus. The sequence goes on from NC_136061.1 coordinate 1,289,770,022, forward strand.
TTACTAGCTAAAAAAACAGAAATGACTGAAGGTGTAACACATGCCATAGAGAGGTTAGGCAGCTATGAGATTTACTTGTTTTGCATGTGAAACAAGCAGTTTTTACTTTTCACATTTTCGGTTTCCGGTTTCTTTATAGGTGGCAATACAAGTTTAAGTGGTAAAAAGTGCAGAGTTTGCCTTCCAGGTACTTAAGTTCTATGTGTCGCAACAAACTGCTAATGGGTAAACATTTACACATACTTAAATCTATGTGGCATGAAAAACAATATTGCCCAACGCAGTAATAGGGTTAAAAGGAGCTCATTACTGTATTGGAGCACCCAGGGGGTTAGGGCCCAAGTAAATGCGAACCCCTGCAGTGTAAAAAAAAATCACTGTGAGGGAAAGTATGAGCCGTGAGGAGGGGCTGGGCATGGTAGGTGGGACGTTAGGGACGTCACCGAGTAATTACGCCTATGAGGGTCGGAGCTAGAGAGTGGGGGTGGGTTTTTGTACAGAGCAGTGTCTCATCACCTACTCCCATAGACCCCTAAAACTCAAACAGAGGCTGCTTTGAAAGCCGTAGTGTATGATGTCATTGCAGAGGTTCTATAGATGAGCTGAAGCTCCACCCTCTCTGTTGATGGGTTTGCAGCTGACCCTGTGTTCACCATATGATATTGGCTCTGAAAGTGTCAAGAGTTCTGATTATGTGTGGGTTAGATTTGAAATTTCATTTCTGTATTGCTTAGGCCGAATTGCTCCTTCCTTGCACTTATAAACCGTGTACTTTCTTATGTTAGCATTGATGGTGCCATTTTTTATGTGTGTGTACTATGACTGAAGATCGAGCTTTCTGTCTCATGGTGCTTGCCTCAGCGGAGCGGCTGCTCCTGCCGACCCCTCCGCCTCCTGTTCTCAAGGCTGACATTTTGCTGCCCTAGCGAATTTAGTATCTGTTTTGCATAACTTTGCCTGAACCCAGCTCTGTAACATGACTCATCCTTGTATGCCTCCTTTGCTCATCCTGGCCTGAACTGGAATTTTCCTGCCTGGGCAGACCTTTGAAGGTGCAGGTTTGGTATATTTGTTAACCCGGAGTTGGGGGAGAAAGTCCCTCGGCTGTCCTCCCAGTTGACAGGTCAGATTGGGCTCCGTTGCAACGCAATCTATACTACTATTGTAAAGGAAGACCTTTGAACCTTTGAGGCGGGTAAACTCGGGAACCACAGCGCCAATCCACACACCCGATACATTGTTGTAATCGTCAGGGTGTGCAGATGGACATAGGCTATATAAAGTTAAAAAACTATACGTTATTTAAAAAATTTAGCAAAAAAAAAAAGTAGTCCCGTGAAAGAAGCGCCGGCCGCGACCTGCGTCCTGACGTCAGGAGCGCGGAGAGGAGCGGCGTCCAGGAGCGCGAGGAGGAGCGGCGGACATGGCGCGGGGAGGAGAGGCGGACAAGCGGGGAGGAGCGGCGGACAGGCGGCGAGGAGCGGCGGAGCGGTGAACTGAGGAGCGAGGGGGAGGAGCGGCGGCTGAGGTAAGGCTCCGGGGGACCCACGGACAATGTCGAGGCAGGCGGGGAACGGGGCAGGTGGGGGACGGGGCGGTCGGGGGCCCTGAACACTCATGGCGGGGGGGCGGGCGGGGGCCGGGGCGGGCGGGGGCCCTGAACACTCATTTCGGGACGGGCTGCTATGTTGGGGCGGGTGGGGTCGGGAAAGCCTGATTGCTCCCGGACAAGGTCGGGGCGGGCTGATAGTTACTAATAAACTAGTGGGTTTATTCTCCTATGTCTGACTGACTCTTCATTAATTGGGAAGGCATAGAGGTGGTCCTGAGTGACCCGAATGACCTGTTTTCTGTGTCATTTCCTTCATGTGGCACACACAGTTACTAAGTGAATGGTATGGTTGCATCTTCGCCCACTTTGTTACTTCCAACTAACATAATTTTACTCGCCTACTCCCCTTGCAGAGGAGTAGTAGTTTTTGCATCCAGATTTTAAGGATGTTCATAGTCCATGGTAGAAAATCACCTACAATAATTTGCTGTAAATGTAAGTCTTCCATGGGAAGCTGTCTGTGTTCACTAGTCCTTTGTTACTAGTAATTTACTATTTGCCAGAGAGAAAGGAGAGAGTTAATAAGCAACGGCTGCTATACACGACAAGGGAACGTTAATGCATTAACTAGCACAGTTCTATCTTAATTGTTGGTTTTGTTCACAGTAGTGTCTCTCTAAGTGGATCCTGCTTACTCATGTTTTTCTCCAAAATTGCCTCCTACTTTCGAATGGCCATATCATTCATCATGCTAAGGTACAGTGCTTTAAATGGGAAAAATAAGTGCAGGTACTCAATAAAATAGAGGTGTGGCAAGTGGGCGGGGCTAGTGGTGAGGCTAAGGGCAGGATATGATCATACATAATGACTTTTGTACTAGTTGCAGCACATATTAAAGCACATGAGAAATGCGTTTATGGCAATAAAACAGATTAACTCATTCACATAATGAAAGCCATGATGGCACTTTCAGCGAAATGGTCTCTGCACACCAGCATGACACAACCCCTTTCACACCCCTGTAGACTGGGGACATTCAAATGGGCGCTGCAACTCTGAAAAAAGGCTACTTCACGGCTCGGCTCTTTACAAGCTCCTCGGAAGCAGAACGGCACCTGCCCTGCATTGGAGAAGAAACTTAACCTGCACCTGCCGTGCCGTAAATCAGGGTACTGGTACTCTCCCTGGCTACAGAAAAGTACAAGTACTGACGGCTAAAAAATTCGGAAGTGCCGGTACTGAGTACCGGTGAGTACCGGCCCATTTAAAGCACTGCTTTGGAATACATTCAATGTGCCTCAATCAAGGGAGCATCTACAGTATAGACAGAAGGGGTGCCATTCAGGTCTTTGTTTATTAGTGGCCCTCTATGTGATCTTGTCCTCATTGGCTAATTTACTGGCACTCCATTGGATTGCCTGCTAGAAGGTGTCCTTTTGCTATGGATTGCCATGTATATCACTGTAAATCGTGAAGCTGTATTAATAAACACAAAAAGAAATACATACTTTTGTTCATCACTAGGGTCACAAATTGTCACATTAATTCCATAGTGAGTGGGATATGACTTACAATTGTCACTGGGAAGAAAAAACAGACGGGAAGGTCCATAAGGTGTCCCAAATGATGAAGGGCGGTACCATGTGGTGACTGATGGGTATCCTTATCTTTTAGGATAATTCCAGGACTAGCTACACATTTCTCCTTTATCCTGGTCTGTTGTTCACATTGCATCTTATAAGGTAGTAGGTTCATTGTATGTAGACCCATGGATACTTTTTTGTGATACAGTAGTAATAGGGACTGTGTGTATGCTTGGTCTTAAAATATTCCCTAGGGCCCTTCCCCATCGTGTTGTTTTTGTTTATTTGCTTGTTCCAACCATTTGTGCCTGCAGTCTGCATCCCGGGTCACAAGACTTGGTGTAGCTGAGAGAAGGTCTTTGTGTATTGCTTCAGGCAGTACGACAAAAGGGGAATAGATGTGTCAGGATGGGCCATCTCTGTCAGGATTAGGGGGAGGAGCTGTCACCTACCACATTTGCCCTGTACAAATACTTTTTCTTAGCAGACTCATAAATGGGTTCTCACTAGCCACTAGACAATCTGGGGACAGGGCAGGGAAGAAGGAAATTACAGATATTAGGGGGAGGACTCTAGAAGTTTCTCTTACTTCAAAGTGGGCATCAGGTGAAAGTAGTGGTCTCCCATACCCAACCTTTCAGATCACCACTGGACCTCTAGATGCTGCCAGAAAAGCATGCCCAGCTGTAAAGTCTGCTGTGCTGTCATTCCTTCTGGTCAAGGGCTGCTTTGCTGCCTAAGCCTTGCTGTTGTTCCCCCAGGACTCTTTTACTGCTGTATGCTGCCCTGCAGAACCCAGCCTACCTGTGTGGAGCCAGTACTCCAAGGAATCTCCAAGTCAGTCGACTGGCCCCCTGTTCAAGCCACAGGGAAATAACACGCTTCTTCGAAGCAGCTCCACTCATCTCAAATGGCGCTATGCAGCCACCATCAACACTGGCCCAGTGCAGCCAGCTCATCCTTGATGCCAATACATTTCAGTGCAAGTCCTCACAAACCCTGGTTGCTTCTTAGATGATGATGCAGTCCAACGCCGAAACCGGCAAACTGTGACACATCTTATCCCCTGTGCTGATGGATTGCAGTGCAAGTCTCTGCAAGCCCAATCGGCCTCCTTGATGAGGATGCAGGGCCTCGCTTTGAAGCTCTTCATCGTTGGTTTTCCCGGGAGCAACGCATCTTGATGTTGGACCTCTCATCGCAACTCCTCGTCGATGGTTCCTCTATGCTGGCCCGCACATCTCCACGCAAAGAATTTAGATCTCAATGCCCAGGCCACAAGGTATTTTTCAGTGGACTGAACTAAGCCCTGTATCTGACCCGCGTTCCATTGCAGTCAGCCTGAACTTCTGATTTGTATCTGGTATACTGCAATCATATAACCGTGATTGATTCTTTTTGTTTCTTAGTGCTTCATTCCTACAAAACCTTTGAAATGGCATATCTCCAGTTCTACTAATTGAATTTTTGTTGTTTTGGTGTCAGAAAATTCATTTAACTCTATTTTTCTACATTGGTAGCAAGAAAAATGTTACCTGTCCCAAATAGGTGCATTTGATTCATGTCTCATGAGCATTACAACTTTACAAAAAGTTTGAGGATGGTTTTGCAGGCGATAACCACCAGAAGAGTAAAGTTAGTTATTCAAAACCTTCTGATATTTTACTGCACACATCAAAGCAATCTGAGGAGTTTTTAAAATGATGAAAATACATTTGAAGCCCGGCAGACAAGGAGGGGAGGAGAGATAAATGAAACCATAGGAGATTGACAATTATGGGAGGCTTGTTTCTGAACTGCACCCTCAGCGCAGCAGTGTGCATGGAGGACACTAAGAGGTTAAAATTAGGGTTCTGAATCCACTCCTAGAATATTTAAGAAAAGCATATCTTTCACCAGAATATTAGTGGTGTCTTATTTTCTATTCTAAACCCAGAATATTTTGGAGAGCATTATTGTTAGACTTGGCATATTTTGGCATATTTCCCCTGTCTTTTTACTTTCTAACCTCCTGTTTTGATGGTCTGCTGTACTTTGTTTTGGCTTGTTTCTTGTCTCTTCACACTTCACCACTGCTGATCAGTGTGAAAGTGCAAATGCTCCCTCTGTAAATTGTGTTATTGATTGGTATTTTCATGATTGGATTCTTTCATTTACTAGTATGTCCCTAGTATTGGGCACATGGGTGCCCAGAGCCTATAAATAAAAGAAATGCTGCTAGTGGGTCTGTAGCACTGATTGTGCCACCCACACAAGTAGCCTTTCAACTGTGTCTCAAGCCTGTCACTGCAAGGCCTGTGCACACAATTCTAAAACTGTGCACCCACTTTCCAGGCGTCATTCTTCCCTTTTGTTTACATATAAGTCACCCCTAAGGCAGCCCCATGGGCAAGATGCAGTGTAGTTAAAAGGTAGGACATGTAGTGGTGTGTTTTTACATGTCCTCTTGGGTAAATACTATGCATTTCCTTTATCACTACTGAAAGTCTATCTCTTCCATTGGTTAACACAGAGTCTTGCTAGAAAAACCTTTCCAGTGCAGATTCAAACTGGGAGAGGATAGCAAGTTGAAGTTTTGGATGGCTGAACTCACAATATAAAAATACCCCTTTTAGTAAACATGGTTTGAAATTGAGTTTTTGAAAATACCACTTTTAGAAAAGGGGCATTTTCTTGATTAACCATTCTGTGCCTGCCTGTGGAATCCACATCTGGTTTAGGCTGACTGGTGCAGTTTGTACATTCATTCCAGACCCAAACAAAGGGATCTGAGGAGTGCCCTGCATAGCCTAATGGGTCCTACTGAGCTAGAGTGGTGGGGTGAGTTGTCACTGACACCTGAATAGGGCTGTGGCTGCCTTTCAGAATGCTGTCACCATCGTCTGTAAAGTGGTTGGACCAGGGAGGACAGAACTTGTTCTAGTAAGGCAAGAAACACTGTTCTTTGAGGTTTGCCAACTTCAAAGGCTAAAACTCGTATAAGTATTGGGGCACTGACCCCACAACGTTATAACTCTTTTGGAATAAGGAACCGGCCAAGAGGAGGAGCTGGAGAAGCTGTCAGGAGGGACTTCCACTTTGCTGTGTGCTTTGTTGTGTTGGCCTGCTGCTTGCTGTTTCTGTCTTGAACAGCGAAAGGGCTGGACTGAATTTTTTGCAACTTATTTCCTGATTTTCTCCAAGGGCCTGAAGTAGAGCTTGCCTCCTGTAGGAAGTCTTAAGGACATCAACATTTTAAAATTCATCTGACAACAGCACTGGAAACTGTGTGTTTTGGGCTGCAACAGAAGAAAAACAACTACAATGCTGTCAACAAATCCACTGCTGGCTCCGTGACCTGAAGGCATCACTTAGAGCATTGCCCACTTCACAACACAACCCTTGCGTTACCATGGCCGCTGCTTGCACTGTGACCTGCGGGTACCTGACCTTCACATTGCCACCCTAGTATCACTGATAATGCTGCTCCATGCCAACATCAATGCCAGTTCCTACACCAATTCCTGTGGACATCGCTCGTGAGATACATGAAGCATTCCTCTGTCCCACACCGCAGCCTTGGTCCACCGACATCGGCACCACCGGCTCCAGCCTCATCAACTGACGCTGTTGCTTGCAATACAATCTGTGGGCACTGCATGAAGCACTGCCCCACTTTGCATTGCAACCTTAGGTCTACCGATGACAGCGTTTCAGCATCAACGATGACGCTGTCTGCATCGTGACCTGTGAGCACCGCACATCGTATCTCCCTGTTTCACAATGCAGCCCTGGTCTCACAGACGACGACAGATGCCATCACTGAGCTGCTGCCTGCATCATGACCTTTGGGCACCACACATCGCATCATCTCACTTTAAATTGCAGCCCAGAGCTACTGACGCCAGCGCTCCTGACTTGAAACTCTCAGAGTTCGATTTGCAATGCATGACACTTCAAGGGCCCGACGACTCCTGTATTGACCTTCACAACTGATGCCTGCCGACACCTGCCAACACCAGCAACAACCTCTTCAGAGCTCATCACAAGGTCCACGATGCCCTGCATTATAAAGTTACTGTTTGCAGATTTTCCTGACACTATAGCTTGTGAAGGATTTTGTTTTTGGAGGACGTTTCTTGCAGACACCATGATAGGCCTGGACAGAGTTTTCGACTTCAAAGGACTGTATTTTAAGCTGATTCATGTAATATTCAGATATTTATTACTGTATGCTGAATTGTTATCACTTTGTATTATTTTATACAGATAAATATTGGCTATTTTTCTAAAACTTGTGTTGTGTCATTTTGTAGTGTTTTCACTGTATTACTGTGTGATATGTGCAAACCCTTTACACATTGCCTCTGAGATAAGCCTGACTGCTTGTGCCAGGCTACCAAGGGGGTGAGGTTCTGTGAATTCTGAACCCGTGGGTTCCATTTTGTGTATGGCAGCCATTTTGTGGTTGCCCTCACATAGGCCCATGATTGTGGCTGAACCAGTCTTTTAAGGACATGTAGACCTTAGCTCGAGTTCATGCTGACTTCTGTTTGACCTGAGTGAACTGACCCTGCTGCCTGAAGCTGACCTTGTTAAACCAGTTCCTGCCCTTTAGCTGATCAAGATTGAGGATCAAAGCACAGGGCATTGTAGAGTTTGGTATGCACACACACACCCCTTATACTGCTTCTTATCTGTTTTCTGTTCCTTCTTTTATGGTCTGTTTATGATATGGGTTGTGGTCCTTTTATTATGGGTTTGTCCGGCTTGTGTAAGAAGGAATGTTAGGCATTTTGCATGCTTGCAAAAGCTAGTACTGCCCCTTACTTGTATGCTGAAGTTTGTAACCCTAAACATATAAAAGGCCTCTGTTTTCTGTATTCTTCAGACTACCTCATGCAGTTGCTACAGCTTCTGTGTGACGTGGCCTCACTTATTAAATTTAATAAAGATGTCTTTTCATATTTTCAGCTTCTGTGCCAAGTTCTTTTTATTAGTAAGTATTCCCTGAGAATGAAGATTACAGTTCTTCAGGGGTGAGCAGGGGCTATTTTAGAAGTGTAACTCCATTATCGTGACTGAAAGGAAGGGCCCTTACTTGGACAGGGTACAAACCTGCCAACTAGAAACCCCCATTTCTAACAGATTTAAATTGCCCAAGTATTTTTACAAAGGGTTGAAAGGCAGTAATTTGGCAATGCAGAAAGTGCTTCCCTGAGGGTGCCATTTAAGGTCAAGAACTATGAATACTTAGTTAGATACAGAGACATAAGAACTTACTGGAGACTGACAGACACAGCATGGTTTGACAAGGCTGCCAAAGAACAGGAATGCCCATGGAGCCAGCCAAAGACACCAAATGCCAGAAATTTCTGTCTGCCTTCAAGCATTATAAGAAATGTGTCCACTACACAGGCAAAGGAGGAAAGTAGGAAAGCAGGGAAGAGGGTAAAATAAGCTTACAGATGCAAGATAAATCTGCCAAGAGGTCTAGACGTGGCGGAGAGGAGACACTGGCAGCACTGTTTATGACTTCTTTTGAAGCCATGCATCTCAAGCTGCATTGTATTGTCATATTTTCACATGAACACTGCCAGCGAAGGTAGATGTATTGTTTTTATCATGCTGAAGTTGCATCTTTTGAATAGCTCAGTATTCATCAATTCCTTTGCCACTTGACATTGCATCTCCGTATAGGGCTGGGTTTCTGATGATCATGGGATTTCCCTAAAAGAAGAAAAGTTCCAAAAGGAGATCTGGACTTGTAGTCTTCCACTTCGAGTTATTGTGTGCAGACTCTTAGATGCTGGTTGTGCGCATCTCCAAAAGTAAGTACTCTGCAGGAGACCAGTGCTAAATGTCTTGCAGGGCCTCTTCCTTTTCCACATCTAAAACAGGGCTGGGCAAAGTTGTGGTTCCTTATCTGCACCCTGTGAAGTAATGTGGGAAAATTTGCAAACCCATTAAAGAGTGCATTAAAAAAAAATTTACGCAGGATCCAGCACCTGCATTCATGTTTTAAATTGCAGTAGAAAATCCCAGAAAGCAATTTGAAAACATAATGCTCAGCATAGTAAGTGAAATATCTGCAAAAGTATTTTTCTCTTGCTTAATAGAAACTGAAACTTTTAAATCCACTTTCTATAAAAGAAATTTTCTTCAAAGATGTTTTTTTTCTGGAGAAAACCCATCAGCAAGGGTGCAATAGGTAAAAGAAGTTCAAAACTTGACAATTTACTGCAGAGTGAAATTCAAGATTCTCGGCTCTCGGCCCATTTTACAAAAGGAATAAAACCCACCCATAATATGGTATAAAAATGGGCAGAAAAATGTGGTTCCTGACCGTACGTGCCGAGGACTCCTCTGTGCAGCAAACCACCCGTTAAAAGGAAGAGAAATATGAGAGCGCGATTACTGTATCTGCTTTTGAGCTCTCTATCTGTAAACAACAGATCATAAAACACTCTACAAGCCCTCAGCAAAGTTAAGAACTCGCATATTATCAAGGGGGTTTATCTCCGCTTTTTTGGCTTTAAAAGCCAAGAAAGCGGAGACAGGGCTTTAAGTGGGAAAAAAAAACTGGGGGTGCTCTAAATGGGCGGGGCAAACCTCTTAAATGGGCGTGGCCTATCCAAGTAGGGGCATGGTCTAAATCAAGATAACTAGCATTGTGTTAGGGCTGGGGCAGGATCACGCAGACTAGTTCCTCTCTCTGCGTTTCCCTTGTTGCTAGGTTACACTGCAGCCTTGACGCTCAGTGTGAAAGGTCAGAGCAGGGTTGTGCTGGAGCAGGCTGCTCCTGGTTGTCTCTCTCCTAATCATCCCCGGATGTGAAGGCTGGCACCACGACATTGCACCTGCGCTGCTAGAAGGGAAATCCTGAGAGAAAATGGCTCTCTTTAAAGCCTACAACGCGGCTCACCTGGCATGCTCACTACCTCCACTGCTCAGTAGGGAGCAAAATGAGCATGCGCACATCGATGTGCATGCTCACACTGCAGTCGAGGACAAAAAAAAAAAACAGACTACCTTTGGAGGCCTGAAAATAGAGCCTGAAAGAGACCCATTTTGAAGCCCCCTAAAATAACTGCTGGTGCTCAGACCCAGACAGACCCGGACCACTTAAAGCCCTGCACTAAACATGCAACACAAACAGTGCTCTGCCAAACGAAGCTGAGAGTGAGCAGTTACATTAAGTACCTTCAAGAAGCAATAAGGTGTTGCACAAAGTACATAAAACAAATGCACTTTTAAAACTGACTGGCTGGCTGCCCAAAGGAAGCCTACAATACAAATGACATATGTCAAAATAATGTAGCACACATTGGCTTTGTTTGAGTGCTAGGATGCGGGGGCCTTTTTTGTGCGTCCTTGGCAGGGCAAGTTTAATTTACTATCCAGTGCTTCAAATGGGCATGTGCTCTCCGGTACAGAGTGCCCACCCTTTTGTAACTTGAAGGATAGAGAGAGAGTACCTGTACTTCTCAGCAGTGCTGCAATATTTTTAATGCTAGAGTACCGGCACTTCGCAGCAAACAGCCATTCTGTAGGTAGTAGGTACGTGAACTTTTCTATTTCCATGAAATTAAATGGAGTCCCCTAGCACAACAAAACTCCTGTCACCACTCAACTCCTGTCCCATTGGGCAGGTGCACGTCTATGCCTTTCCTCATTCGCTGTCAATCCTTTTCAGAATTGGGGTGAGGCTGTTCAGCATTAGCTTACCCCATATCTGCACGTGCTGTAAGTGAAAGAATCGCAGGTACAGGTGGAAGGGTGCTAAGTGACTAGATCCGAAATAATTGTGAAACTGTCCAAATCGCTACTTGCTAGTGAGTAAAAAAAACCCTCCCCCAACAAATTCGATGTAGTAGGAAGGCAACGACCCTGTTTTGACTCATGGTGTTCAATTTTTTTGTAGCTCACTACAACCTTTAACCTTTAAACTCCATTGAGAATCTGCGACAGGTAAGCTTATTGAGAGTATGTGGTGGCTGAATGAAAGTTGAGAGTCTCTCTCTTTTATTTTAATGTTTGACTGATAGAATCTTTTTCACTTATTGTGTCTTCCAGATTAATTGTGTGTGGTCCTGAAGAGAATCCTTTACATTCATTAAGGATTCGAAACGCGTCGACCGAGGCGGTAGTTGTGTGTGGTGCCAAGCTTTTGGCTCTAGATCAATTTATGTACTATTAAGAGTGATTAGAAATTATTGCGAAACAGTGTTTGGTCTTAATTATTGTGTTGATCTATGGAGCTCATTGATTGCATTATACCACTCCTATGATTGTAAATAGGAATAGGTTCTAGCTCCGTCATAAAATACAGCAACCTAACTTTGTTGAGTACTTTGAAATAAATTGTATCACCAATTACCACCACGTCCCAGAAATGTTTGATATATGTTCACTGTCCTGTGTACACGTGTTTTATGTCTATTTGTGTCGTTAGTATTGTGACAAATCACTTCCACATTCATCCCTTTTGCCCCCCCCCAAAAACTCCATCCCTCCTCCATGACTCATTATAGTGATAGTTTGATGTTGTAAATATATGTACAGACATTTATATGTATAAATCTTTTCTTTGAAACGCAAAAAACAAATTAAACCACAACCAAAAGCAAAATAAAAAATTTCAATTTTTCTACGAGTAACTTTGACTGAAAAAGTGGTCTTTTTTGAGGCAGCGACTAGGAGCGTCTCTTTTAATTGATTGAAAACTAGTGCACAGTACTGGCATTTCTCTTGTTTACTACACTGTCCAAACATAGGCATAAATACACTTGGTGAAAGGAACCACCACAATTTACTTTTCATTTTCGTTGCGTCCGGGACCTAAGTGCGAAGCAATTGCAGCAGTTGGGGGCAGAGGGAGGGGTGACTTTGGTTTTTCGGCTGACGGTATGAATGTGCCTGCACATGGTTTTTCGAGTGCCTGCCCAAATTATGCTCATCACTTTATATCAAATAATATGGCGAAGAAAGCACACTTGTATGTATGAATAATATTTGAGGGTATGTTGTGCCTTTCTGATCTGAGACAAAATATCTCTGTCATTAAATGAAAACGCTGTTCTATTTGGGAACACTGCCTTTGGGGTAGTTTTGTGATCAGTTATGGAGGTTGGAATGCAAGCTGAAAAAAAGCTTCTTCACATGGACAAAATTAATTAAAAGGACATTTAGATGATCCTGTGCCAATTACGCAGTTGCCGACCGCTTGTCTTCCTGCAAGATGGCGTTGTGACCCGGTGACACTGCTGCTCCTGGCTTCTGCTGCCGAGTAGTGGGGGCGGGGAGAGGGAGTGTCATGAGTCCGGGGACAGTGCCACACCTACTGTACAAGTGAAAGTGCGGCAAGGGGCGCTGTTAAAAAGTAAGAAGTCAGTGCTTCTGAAGTTGTTTGTGAGCATGGGCACATCGATGTCCATGCTCTCACTGCAGTTGAGGAAAAAAAAGAAAACAGACTACCTTTGGAGGCCTGAAAATAGAGCCCGAAAGAGACCCGTTTCAAGGCCCCCTGAAAAGAACTGCCGGTGCTCAGACCCGGACAGACCCGGCCCACTTAAAGCCCTGAGCGGAGATAAAATGATCTCCCTATTACCTAGCTGTCGCTAACACCAGTTAGCGACAGCTATTAGGAGATAGCGATCATCTTGGGCCCCACTTTGCATGTCAGTGATATTTATCACTAATGACATGCAAAGTGGGTGAGCCAAGATGTTAGCGACTGGAAACAGTCGCTAACATCGCTATCTCCTATTACCAACTTTTGGAGATATTCGCGCTAAGCGCGAATATCTCCAAAAGCTAACACCTGCCCTGAGCAGTTCTTAGCCATGTTATCCAATGGGAGGTGGATAACATGGCTAAGAGCATTAGCTCGGTAATGCTTGAATATCGTTGACTTTTCAGCGATATTCATGCATTGCGGCCGGTAATACCAAGGTTTATCTGCGATAAAAATTGCCGCAGCTCAGCGGTAAAATTTTGTCTCTAACCAAGCAATAGCGATAATTATCGCTATTGCTTGGTAATATGCCCCTCAGCTTTTTTGCCTCTTCTTGAAAGTAGCGTTGGTTTTCTCTGACGATAAATGGCGAAGTCCTATCTCAACTCAACTGATTAGTTAAATGTCTCTTGACCATCTGAACTGTTGAATGTGACTACTTTATCTTCTCTAAAGCCCCCTATTATCTCTGTGGTGCTGGAATACTATATAAAAAGGTTGAATCAATATTTACTTGATTCAATGTAAAGTCCTTCTTCAAAGCAGAGTAGTTGGATTGCCCATAAATGTGAAACCTTCTGTAGCTTGACATTTTTAAGAACTGTCTTATTTCTGAAAAGCATTAAGAACCTTAAGGTTTCCAGTGGTCAGTAAGATACGCCTAGAAAAAACTCATGTTCAACCCTCTCAAAAGTGGCTTTCGCTTTTACTGTCTGTTGTACCCATAGCTCCTCGTTCGGCCTATGGGAGATGCACGCCATGGCTTCTTCAAGGCGGATCCTCCCATAACGGCCCCCCTGGTGTGTACCATGCAATCCATCTTCTATCGCTCCGTCGAAAATTGCTGTTATGACACTTTGAGTGGAGGCGCGACAGTACTGTAAATATATGACGAGGATCATCTTCTTACCTGAGCCTACAGTAGACGTTAATTACAGGGAACAGATGAAGAGGATTCTGTCAATGTCAGAGTACTGACTGACAGCACCACTTAGCGCACTGAGTGTCAAGGTAGGATCCAATCAATACTCAAGGTTACAAAAACATCACCTATGGGAGTGCCCGCTTTCATGGCTGCAAGGGAATTGGATGATATTGTTGTTCTGATGGGGCATGAAATTGTGGGGCTTCTGCAGCCCTCATGAAACACGATTGAAAACATTAAGGGGCTGTGATGTTTTCTTTTTTTTAATACCTCTAACTGCAATTGGTTTGTTTTGGGGTTTTAGCTTATATTACTGATCAGATGGAAGAATTATTTCTAACCTAAAGGTTAAAATGATATTTTTGTGTTAATGTTATTTGTGTTTTTGGCTGGGTAAAAGACTGTTCAGCATTATAATTTGGAAGTCAAAGTACGCAAACTTTATGCTTAGCAAAATTGCACATTGTGTATTTTTATTGCCTAACGAATTACCACCAAAATCTGTTATCCTTAAAATGTTCCCATCATGAAACATTTTGTGGGCTAACCCTCCTCCTGGTTTTGTGAGCTTTACTCCAGCCAAAAATGGTTAGTTTATTCTTTTTTCCTATTTTTTTTTATTTCGAATGTATGCACAATTAAATCTACATGAAAGTGACAACGTTTTAAACACACCTTCATAAAACTGACTTAGGCATAGTTTCACAGTTTCTGCCAATTGTAATCAGGATTACAACCAACGGAAATGTACATCTTCCTTTAATTTGTCTGCAGGGCAATTAATGCGGTCATCTGTGGGGCCCCACGCTTAACTTGTTCAAGAATACGTGCTGGTGCCCAAATCTTTTCTCAGGAGCCCGTGGCTGCCGAATACCAAGACGGTCTATTCTTGATTCTGCATCATTCTTTCCCCATTCACCATTTTATACTGCCTGCCCTTTCAGGTCACTCTTGTAGCTTCGTATTTATCTCTGCTTCTTTCTCTCGTTGTCAACATTCTCTTAATCCTTTTCCCACCTTTTCTGCTTATATCTCCATTCTTCTGGGTCAAAGTCTGCTGAATAAAAAGGGGGCAGTCCCAAAAATAGAATGCCAGTGGGCCCCACCTGCAATGGGCGGCTCAAATTAGGCACTGATTGAGCCTCTTATAAGAACTTTTCAATGCGCATTCAAGGAGTTGCAGCATCAAATCTATACATTGATATTCTACTAGCTTCCTAAGGTTGACCTCTCTGATGAGAAATCCATTTTATTGCCATTTTAGTAATTTTGAGATAGGTTTAGGATAATCTGGAAACCCAATTGTTTGAAAATCCAAAATATGACAAAGATGTTCAGTCATATTTCATGAAGGTCAGCTCCGAGCCTGTGGGGTACATGCTTCATCATTTAGGGACTGGGGCATTATGCAGTGATGGAGTGAATTGTTGTAATTATTCTCACCACTGTTAATTACTCAGGGCTGCACCCCAGTCCATCATTATTTTGCACACCATGTCACCTCAGTTTGGACCCAGCTAAATGAAAATCAGCTTTAACCCTGCTCCAGTTGGAACAGTCCAGCCCAAACTGCCAAGCTAGGTCCTACCTGAACTGGACACGCAAGCAACACAGGACCAGCTTCTCCCTAATAATGGGCTCATTGGCTGATGGACTGAGAGGAGTCCCGAGCAATTACCAGTGGCTGAGATTAATTTAAGCATTCCAGTCATCACTTTTTATATACTCTAATGAATGGATTCTGTGAGGACAAATCACTCAAGGAATGAAAGCAGAGTGAGGGACGTATGCTGGTGGTGGCAATAATTATCTCAACATTTGTGGAGCATTGATATGTAAATGTTTTGAGCATTTAGACAGAGATCTTTCAATGGTTCATTATATTTTTGTGGTCTTTGTCCTCTTTGTCCTTCTCCGGCCTCGCAGCGAAGACCTGGAACAACCTCCCCCTCCACCTCCGGCAAAGCCCTACACTGCTCCAGTTAAGGAAAGACCTCAAGACCTGGCTCTTTAGAGGACCCCAACGGATCTGTACGCCCCCGCCCCCACCCCAGCACCTTGAGACCCTAACGGGTGAGTAGCAGTGTGATGGACTTCTTAATGTAAAAAGTAAATCTCTAAAGGAGCGCTTCTCCAAATATGCCTATTAATTATTAGGTTGGAAGATGCGGGTTAGAAAGGCAGCATATGGTCTGAAACAAGAGAGACATCAGGAGAGGGCATTACAGTAAGCAAACTGTGAATGGCAGGAAAACATTAACCCAGGTCTGGGAAACAAATCAGTCCTGAGTTAGTGTCGTATCATCCCGCGCTTTTTGACAGTGGTCATAGACGACTCTCTCCGGAGGCGTTCAGCAGTTACGTGTAAAGTGGTCCTCTGCCCCATGTAGTTTCTTGAAAATATACCATAATATGCCATGCAGTCTATTTTCAGCACAGTTTTCCAAATATTTTGGATAAGAGCCTAAGTCGACAAAGGTAGTTCTGAACAGGGACTAATTGGATGTTCAAGTATTTGGGACACGGCTATGAGTACAGGACTGAATTCCAATCCCTCAGCAAACAGGAGTTTGTGAAGAGACGAGAATTATAAACAGGGAGGAAATTCCGGCACTGCCTACAACTTGTCCCGAGAAAATTTCAGCAAGTGTAGCCTGCCCATAGTTACTGGGGGGAAACAAAACACATATAGTCACTTTTAATTCATGATTTACACGTCAACTTTAAATATGAGTCCTTTGCAACTCTCTGTAGTGACTTTGCCTTAGAGTATCAGTATTTACTGGATGCTGTAAATACTCCACACTACTGTCCTGTACCCACTTATGAGCAGAGTCTGAATTTCAGCAGGTTTGACCCGCAGAAATTTGCCTGCGGAAAATGTGTTGGCGGTGGAAATTACCACATTGCAGAGGTTTCAGATCATGAGCAATTTCCCTCACTCAGTCCGCACTTCCAGGATCAGGGCCAACAGGTTTGCTGGAGCTGAACCCAGGCAGTGAGAGCGCAGCTGCATTTCCGAATCCAACATCTGAAAAGTAACCAATGGGTATGTCTGGTGTGGTGCAGTAAGGGTGAAATGATGGAAACAACCAGTATATGTTTGTGGATTCTAAATAGAAATTGAGTAGGAACTCAACCTCAGCTTTACCTCCCAATCAAAATCACTCCACATTCAACCGTGTACAAACCCCTGATCTTCCCCCAAATCTGGTTCATTTCAAATTCAAAATGGCAAAGGAGCTGGGGTGGGAAAGGAGAGAAGGGCAGAGTTTGCTTGGAGTTTCAATCGTAAATGGCCAAGACTAGAAGGAAAAGAAGAGGCCATGAAGCAGGAAAAAGCTGTTTTATCACTTGATTGACACAAAGGACACATGCATTACTGCACGCCCGGTACAAAGATGAAGGTACTACACTGACTTATTTAGTGGCTTTGCAGCTGGGAGAGAGCCCAGGGGCCTCATTTATGAGAAATGACGCATCGCTGCGTGAAAGCAGCGATGCGTCACTTCTCAGTGCGCACTCCTTGCGACATACCTGATGCGTCATATTTAATGTATGACGCATCATGTCGCAAGGAGTTACAGATACGTCAGTATTTCTGACGTATCTGTAAGCGCAAAAGTGACGCATTGCTGGAGTGTGTCACAAAAGTGACGCAACTCCAGCAATGCTTCCTTTCAAATGGGTTAAGCCCCATGTGAAAGGGCTTGCGTCAGTCTTACGCCTGCTGTGAGGCAGGCGCAAGATTTTGACGCAACGGTGTCCTAGAAGTGACGCAGTGAAATCTCATAGATTTCACTGCGTCACTTCTACGACCCTTTCTTGCGTCAATACGCCCCCTTTGCATACATTATACCTGGCACAGGTATAATGTGGCGCAGGGGTTTACAAAGTGACGCATCTACCTAGATGCATCACTTTGTAAATATGGCGCAACAAGGCGCATTGTTTACGACACTGGTGCGTCACAAAAAGTGACGCACCGGCAGCGTAAAAGTGACGCAAGGGCTCACAAATGAGGCCCCTGGTCTCTAGCCAGCTGGTCAAGCCCAGTAGAAGAGGGGCTATATGAGAAAACATGCCAGATAATGCAGAGGCTGAGAAAAAGTGAGGAAAAGAGGGCTTTACGTGGGCGCACCTAACCCATTTGAGAGGACCTAATTCAGATGCTTGCTAAAAGAAGTAGCTCAAACAAGAAAGAAAGAAATTCAAAATGTAAAGAGGTGTAAGTTCAGAAATGGCAAGTGCGGAAGGTGGTGGGAGACAGGAGGGCCAGAGAAAGAGACGGTTTTGAAACAAACAAGTAGGTAGACAATATTAAGAAAGTGAGGGACAGGAAATGAACAATGTACTCCAAAATTGATCTCTGGTAGCGAAAATTAATCCTTACTATTCCTTGCCAGGATGACTTATGATTAACTCTATTTTACTCCTTATTAACAGCAACCACTAGTGTTAGTCCAAGCCTAACCAATCAGTGTGCTGCTTTTGATGACTAGAGCACTTCTTTGGTCAACCAATGATATTTTGTTCCAGGACCAGCTGACTTTAAGTAGTTGGGCCAGCAGCTTTCCATCTTTGGTGGACTAGCAACAGATGATGATCTGATGGCCAGCTACATTCATTGTCTTGTTGTGCTTAAGAAGCAAGGTTTGGTTTTACAATATAGCCTTATAGCTCGCCGTAGCGGGCTAGACCGGCCATTAAAGGCCTGCTCCAGCGT
Source organism: Lissotriton helveticus (assembly GCF_964261635.1). NCBI lineage: Eukaryota > Metazoa > Chordata > Amphibia > Caudata > Salamandridae > Lissotriton > Lissotriton helveticus. The sequence continues at coordinate 1,289,788,523 of NC_136061.1, forward strand.
CCGCGAGGGCCATTAACAACGGATCGGGACTTTAATGGCCGGTATAGCCCAGCTACGGAGGGCTCTAAGGCTATTGGAACAATCTGTCACTAGGGGGCAGAATGTTCTAACAAATAAAACAAAAGCCTCAGGGAGCCCGAGGGGAGAGGCCTTTGTTCACAGCAGCAGCTGTGACTGGAAAAAAAACATTAGAAGGTAGCTCTGCTGGCTTCTAATGGACCATAGAAGCCTGGAGCACTCCATTGTCTGCAATGGAGTGCTCAACATTCTAATGTTCTAATTTTGAATAGTTACTCTGTAGCGCCTCCTCAGATGTATAACAGTCACCGCACCACACATCCCGACCCTCACAGAACTTCTGACCAACAAAATTGTCAGGGCTGGACTAGCCATATGGGGCACTGGGAAAAATCATGGAAGGCTGATGAACAGGCCTTGCAGGGGTGAGTAGACAACGGTATCATCAGGTATGCACAATGCACACATTTTTACTTTATACACATTTATAATTTACACAAATCTCCTTGGAGACGGTCGGACCCACTCACTACAATATGGTGCTGGTATGAACACAGTTTCCAGGGCTGCTTCAGTTCTCACTCCATCCTTGGACGGGGCTCAGGATTCAGAGACCTGTAGTGCCATAACAGAAGCCTGCTGAAGCATCACCTTACATGTATTCCCTCTCTCATCCCACTTCTTCCCCTGTGCGCTCCCTCACTCGTGTCCACCGCTGAATGAATACTCTCAACCCCTCACCTCTTCCTCTCTCCAATTTCCTCACCCACACTATCTTTTGTATAATATTTCATTTCCTCTCCACCTTTAACTCCTAATCCGACGCTCGCCGATCCTTCCCTTCATCTTCCTCTTTCCCTTCCCACTATCTCTCCCCCGCTTCGAGCTTCAGATTCCACAAATTGCTTTCCATCCGTCATTTGTTGGTGCGTTTGCTATTTTCTCCCCTGGCCGGCCTCCGTTATTTATTGTTCTCATCCAGATATGTTGAAGCCTCTGCCGGGCTATTGGCAGCAGCAGTATATGATGATGCGCTACTGCGAAAGGCATATAGCGCTATACATTGCACGGCACGTTCTCCGAGAGCACTTGCTCTCGACCTCGCTTTATTCAATTGTTCTCATTCATTTATTCATTCAAACGGTAATTCGTTCCCAGCACCGCTATTAACGCGGCCAAGAGCTCCAACAGGTCTTCGCTGAACAAAGCGGGAGACGCCAAAATGTATAACCCGCCCCATTGGTGGATGCAAATGGCACGTCTAACATTTCCAGACAGCAGCTGTGACTTGGCACCCGTTCAAGGCACTCCAACCGTCTAATGAGGCCAGATTCCAGCACAGAAGAAAGAAGAATTTGTTCTAACTTGTTGAATTGCTTAGGGGTTTACAATGTCACCTTTGGAAGATATTCCGAAGGAATTAGAAGGATATTAGAGTCCTTTAACAATAGTTTATTTCTGCAAGTCTCTCTTTGTTTCGTGTACTTAAATTCTTACTTAATGAAATAAAACCAATAGAGAAAACAATTCTATTAACACTACAAAAACAAGCATTGGCATAGCCAATAGGTCTCGCTTTTGGAACCTTGTAAGTGTTTAGCCATGCAACATGTTTAATCAAGGATACTGTGCTAAATAACTAAACACTCATAATGTCCTAAAGGCGAGACCTATCGGCTATGCATTGGGGGCCCTATAAGTGTTTAGGTAGAGCTATTGCCTTTGCCAATGTTTCCAAGCTGTGCAGTAGAGAAGTGTGGCTGCTGTGCAGCAAGCTGAGACGTAATTAAAAAGTATAAGAAGCACTGAGTGACGCTGTGGTGTTGTTCAAGTGATGCTGTGCTGGCCCTGAGTTATGCTGTGGTGGTGTTGAGTGATGTTGTGCTGGCCTTGAGTGATGCTGTGGTATTCCTGAGTGATGCTGTGGCGGTGCTAACTGATGCTGTGGTAATGCTGATTGATGCTGTGACACTGCAGAGTGATGCTGTGGTAGCATATAGTGATGCTGTGGTGTTACTGAGTGATGCTGTGGTGTTCCTCAGTGATGCTGTGCTGGCCCTGAGTGATGCTGTTGTGGTCCTGAGTGATGCTGTGGTGGTGTTCCCTGATGTGTGTGTGTTGGATTTATAAAGCGCACGGCTGCCCGTAAGCATCCCGGCGCTGGAGACCGCTGGGGAACCCATCCTTACTTTCCCTGTGAGATGGTACCTTCTGGGTATCTCCAAGGTGAAACCAGGCATCCCCGGCGTCTGTGGGGGCCGTTGTAGAGATGAGGCAAGCTTAATGCCCAGAGTTGCCGAGTGTGATCCCTGGTTAGAGTAGGCGCCGAGGCGAGAATTGTCGAGTCCGCTGACCCTGGTCCACGACCCTGCCGCGTCGGGAATTGAACCCTGGTCCCGGGCCGTTCTCTGCTTCCGGGTCTGCTGCCTCTAACCAGTGAGCCACACCACTCCACTGATGCTGTTGTGATGCTGATTAATGCTGTGGTGCTGCAGAGTGATGCTGGGGTAGCATTTAGGGATGGTGTGGTGGTACTGAGTGATGTTGTGGTGTTCTTGAGTGAAGGTGTGGTGGTGCTCAGTGATGCTGTAGTGGCCCTGGGTGATGCTGTGGTGGCCCTGGGTGATGCTGTGGTGGCCCTGAGTGATGCTGTGGTGGTGCTGAGTGATGCTGTGGTATTCCTGAGTGATGCTGTGGTGGTGCTGACTGATGCTGTGGTGATGCTGATTGATGCTGTGGTGCTGCAGAGTGATGCTGTGGTAGCATATAATCATGCTGTGGTGGTACTGAGTGATGCTGTGGCAGTAATGAGTTATGCTGTGGTGTCCTGAGTGATGCTGTGCTGGCCTTGAGTGATGCTGTGCTAGCCCTGAATGATGCTGTGCTGGCTCTGAGTGATGCTGTGCTGGCCCTGAGTGATGTTGTGGTGGTCCTGAATGATGGTGTGGTGATGCTGATTAATGCTGTGGCACTGCAGAGTGATGCCGTGGTAGCATTTAGTGATGGTGTGGTGGTACTGAGTGATGCTGTGGTGTTCTTGAGTGATGCTGTGGTGGTGCAGAGTGATGCTGTGGTAGCTCTGAGTGATGCTGTGGTGGCCCTGAGTGATGATGTGGTGGTCCTGAGTGATACTGTGGTGGTGCTGAGTGATGCTGTGGTGGTGCTGAGTGATGCTGTGGTGGTGCTGACTGATGGGTAGAGGACCTGTAAAGGGAAAGGGCGGGAAGTGAGTGAAAAAATGAAAGGGCAAAAATCTCGCAAAACCCATAAGCGTGTTCGCAGATAACACAGTTGACTCACCGTTTAACCGGTGATAATTCCGACCCGACGTGGAGGGTATGGTCAAAGTAACAGCAGGAGTGTGTCAGTGTAGACACAGGGGGACGGGCGGGTACCTACGTCCAACCAGCGAACTGCCTAAAAAATATATATAACAAGGGTCAGGGTTAGCACTTGGATGGTGCTGAAAGTAAACGGAATGAAAATGACCCAGGAGTCAAGAGCTGCACTAGGGGCAAAGAAACTAACCTGTACTATCGGCAACGACGAGACGGGTCCTGTCTCCCTAGGTGCTGGGTAATGAGTGGAGAACCAGCCACCAAGTATATACACAAAAAAGGGGCGGGAGAATCCCAGCACGCCGGTATCGGATGCTCGACCGCTAACTATCCTATGCGGGAGCAGGAAGTGGGTGAAACAGCAGGGTGTCATAGAAAGTCAGGAGGGCCTAAGCCCTAAGTCGTGTGGAGCGTGCTAGTGAAATGCGACTAGACCGCTCACCTGCTCCAAGTGAAAGGAGCTGAGTAAAGGGAAGTGAGGACTTATTATTACAAAATTCCCGGTACATGCACAAGCGCACATTACGGTGGGGGTGCAAATACAAGTAAGATTTAAGGAAAAGAATAAAGAAAGGTATAGGAACATTACCTCCTTTACACACAGGAATGTCGCTATCAGAGCTATATACAAGACAAAAAAAACAAGGAACCATCTAAATCTTTTATTTCAATGAACTATCTATATGATTGAAAATTTGCATACATTGTATGCCACAAATGCTTTTTTATCTGTTGTGTAAAACTATGTATCAATTTTAATGAATAGTATGTTATTAAATTTATATCCGGATATATACATGTCATAGTGTTTTTTAGTTTTCTAATATGTTTTGAGGTAAATTTCATGTGGTAGTTGGTTTACATATTTGCCTGGGTACTTTACTCACAATTGCTCTTTGCCCTGACCCAGGAAACCAATCCTTATCAGGGGGTCCTTGCTGTGTTTCGCTTTGCTATCAGAGCTATAGGCAGAGCGCAACCAATCGAAACATGATACATATGCAAAACAGTCACTCTCGACATGTACAATAATGTCACTAGTTAGGGCTAAATGCAAAAAGTAACAACTAGAAGTATCTAAAAGTAACTTTCTAGATATGAGACGTGGGTGAGTAGTGTTCACTACTTTTCTTTTAAGTCCCTCATTTAGGATACTTTGACCAGTGTTTACCTTCTGTTAATTAATTTGTTTGCTTACTGACCGATCCTTACATATAGAGTTTGATATGGGTTCTGATTTTCGCCATCTGATTAGCATTATGTGTAGAATGTTTGGCAACAAGAATCTAACTAATATGTTTGTATATCCCTTTTCTAAATATTTTTGCATCCATGTCTCTTTTCATATGTTTCACCCACTCAAGCGTTACATCACTTCTCCTGCTTGGCTCAACAGTAGGCCGTAGAACATTTCCCACCCAGTCGACCTCGCTTAATTTGAGCCTATCCTATCAAATCTTCATTTATTCTGAACAGTACAGAACTGTGCTCCCACAATTCGGTTTCTACCTATCTTGTGTGTAATGTCAACATAAAATATTTTATATTAAGTCGCTTTCACTTCCATAGGGTTTCCACTCACCTGAGGTGGTTTTCTGCGCTATTCACTTTGAGATAGCAAATCCCTCATGTATTTATACTTTTCCACACTGTACCATGTCTTTTTCTCTACCCCCAGCCCTGAAGAGTCAAGGGCGCCTCGCCTGCATGACGAAACGCATTTCGGCTGGTTGTTTTCTTTGATGTTACCCTTCCAGAAAGGAAGGTCCAATACAATTTTGAGAAAGAATCATTCATTGGCATCTATCTTGTTTCATTTTTACAAATTGGTCTTCGCTTATTTATGAAATTGATATATACCTTACATAACGTGTGCACAGGACTTTTTGTTGTAGTACTGAGTGGGCCTTTGCCACTCTCTGCAGAGGTTTTGGGTCTACTCTGACCTTATAGCACCGTTCAATTACTGTTGTTTTTCACTTAAGACTTACCGTTACCAGTTAAGGCGCCATACTTCCTGCATACAGGAAAACCCTCAACAGAACCCACAACATCTTTCATTTGTGACCTATTGTATTTACCAATGGTTGTTAGGTATGCTTTTCAGCATCTACCTGTGTTGCAGCTTCCCATGGCGTAAGGTAAAACTTTCCGTGATCAAGGAAATGCTGTTTTTAATTTGTGTCAGCAAAATATTTCTATGCAACTGCTGCTCTTTATACTTCACATCACAAGATGTTTTGCATGTGTGAATTTTGGCACATGACCTCTGAGGCAGAGTGTTCCAAATCATGGCTTAGTTGCAACTTTTTATAAAGGTTCCTAGAGAAAAAGGAGCCAAACTCGGATTGTTCATAACCCGAAGCCATTCCCAAGCAGACCGCTGTGCACTGTCCTGTGCTGAATAAGCTACTGGTCTCAGCTCAGTTACCAGCACACCAAAGTTCACATCACTGAAAGCACCATCGCAACTGACGTTAATTGGAGCCTTGGCTCGGTTTCCTTCATAAAATGTGCCTACCTCGAGACCCAATTGGCCATCGTTTGTGTCTACATATCCGCCTACCAACAAATATCAGTGCACACTTTTCCACCAGGCAAACACACCACCAGCCTTCAGTGCACACTTCCAGACACACACACCACCACCTGTCAGTGCACGCTTTGCCACCAGGTGCACACACCACCAGCCATCAGTGCACGCTTTCAACAGGCACACACACCACCGGTCGTCAGTGCACACTCACCAAGCACACACACCACCAGCCATCGGTGCACAATTTCTAAAGGCACACACACACCACCAGCCGTCAGTGCACGCTTTCACCAGGCATACACACCACCGGCCGTCAGTGCACACTCACCAGGCACACACACCACCAGCCATCAGTACACAATTTCTAAAGGCACACACACACACCACCAGCCGTCAGTGCACGCTTTCACCAGGCACACACCACCAACCATCAGTCCACGCTTCCACCAGGCACATACACCACCATCCATCCATGCACAATTTCTACAGGCATACACACCACCAGCCATCAGTGCATGCATCAATTGTTAACCCATCCACAATTAAGTATTGTAGCAATCACAGTATGGCTCACTTTACTTTTAAACATGTCAGTGCACGCTTTTCCACCAGGCACGCACACCACCAGCCTTTAGTGCACGCTTCCAGACACACACACCACCAGACGTCAGTGCACGCTTTGCCATCATGCACACACACCACCAGCCGTCAGTGCACTCTTTCCACAGGCACACACACACACCACCAGCCATCAGTGCACACTTTCACCAGGCATACACACCACCGGCCGTCAGTGCACACTTTCACCGGGCACAAACACCACCAGCCATCAGTGCACGCTTTCACCTGGCACAAACACCACCAGCCGTCAGTGCATGCTTCCACTAGGCACACACCACCAGACGTCAGTGTACACTTTCACCAGGCAAACACACACCACCAACAGTTAGTGCACGCTTTCACCAGGCACACACACCACCAGCCGTCAGTGCACGCTTCCACCAGGAACACACAACACCAGCCTACAGTGCACACTTACACCAGGCACACACACCAACAGCCATCAGTGCACAATTCCTACAGGTACACACACCACCAGCCATCAGTGCACTCATTAAATTGTTAACGCTTCCACAATTAACTATTGTAGCAATCGCAGCATGCCACCATTGCTACAAAAATAAATGCACATTTCTTTTGGCCTACAATTTATAGACTGTTGTTGCAATTGGTGTTGCAATATTTCGCAATGCCAATAGCTCAAACTTAATTAATGCAAGACCTATTGCATTGCAAATGCTTGTTTTTATTGGTGCTGTCGCACTTAAAAAACGTTGTTTTTTAATTCACTGATCCAAGTGCCATCTGCCATCTGCCATCTTGGGGGCAAGAAACAAATTAAAGCAAAAGCCACCCACGTCATTCTGCTCGCTAGGGCATGCATCCTGGATCATGAGTGCATCAGTGGAACGAGGCAACCCCCATTGCACCTTTTTTTATTAGAATTGTCACCATTCTGCACAATATACCGACACTATACAGCACCGCCAAAACCTGTTGCCACAGCCAATTGGTTCCAAAGGTGCAATCTATTGACCTTACCAATGCTTTTTTCTCACTGATTACTAAGAACTCGACTGCAGAACCCCATTACCCACACCTGGGTCTACCTTTCTGCATTGGCAACGAGATTCTCGTTCTCCTTGCCTAGCACCCCACCTAGAAACTCTTCACAGGAAGCAGCAAGGCGTTGCTCGAACACTGTCTACGGCAGATTCGGTACTATCAGCTAGGTCCAGTACTACACGCTACATTAAAGGGTCTAGCAGAAACCCCCGCGATACTTACATCTACGTAAAGAATATTATTATAAAAGCACAGCAGATTCTGAAAAGGAACAGAAGTAACCATCCTACCCACCCTAATTGCTGTCTCCCTGCGATTTTCGTCTTCCTTGCTAGGCGCCTAGTGGCAGGTTTACCGAGATGATGAAAGGCGGAGTTGCAGGACCGACTGTGGAGAGGCACTGACATAAGCAAGAAATGTACAAAGTTTAATTATTGGATGTGAGTAGCCGATACGGGCTCTCAAATTAAATACAAGGGCTGTAATTCACTCCTGGGCTTTTGCTGATGACAGCAGAAGCCAGCGATTCAATTATAACATTATGCTAGGTAGGCGGATAGTGTGTGCAAGGTACAGAGCGCTGCCTGGCTGCAAGGGGGAATGTATTTATATATGTACTGACAGGTGGTGGATAAGTGAGATAATAGAGTTTCCTCACAAGTAGAGGTGTCTGTCATTTGTGAAATTTGCTTTTGCATCCTTATCCAAGATTTCGGAAACATTCGATAACAATTTGTGAAATTCAAATTGTGCATTTATTGCTCTATTTAAAGAGAAATGTGCACTTGCACTCATTTTGGTTGTATTTCACGTTAAAACAAGATCAACAAACAGACGTGCCACGAACAACATCCGCCCTCCTTCTATTCGTTCGAATTGTTTCTGTGCTTCAGCGTGAGGATTTCTACCTGAACAGACATTAATTTATGATGCTTGGCATTATAGCATCATTTCAGATTTTTCAGGTAACACACAATGAGAAATACCAAAAAATTACACATGAAACGAATTGCTTCCCAGGCCTTCTCACATGTAGGCCTGTGCATAATCTGCATAATTTTACATAAAAATGAAACTGCATTTATGAAATTTTGTTGAAAATAAGCCGGTTTGCATAGCAAGTTCTGTTAGGTGTCACAGATGACTTTTCTAGGCAATGGCACAGCACGCAAATGAAGTTCAACTAATCTTTATTTGGTAGATAAAATCACCATAAAAGAATGCAGAGCCATAACAATAAAATCAGTTTAATAAATAACAATAAAAAAGCAAACAATAGTTACTTATAAAAACAAGGAACACATAAAACAGTTAATCAGGTCTCATTTCCCTCGATGCACAGACAACTCGTAAAAAGGATAAAACAGTAAAAGTCACCTGTACCGTGGGTAGCATCTGTAAATACAAGGCAGGCCTAACTTGTTTAAAGTGCAATGATTTCAGCAAAGGGATTAAAAAAGCCTTCCTCGGCCAACGGAAGTAAGAGCAGAGCATCATAATATGGAGCAAATCTTGCAGACACATTTTCGCAGCTGCAAGGTGTCTTTTCCTCAGGTTGAAACCACCCAATGGGTGGTAGCTAAAAGATGATGCAATTGATTAAACCTAAACCTTCTCAGTAAAAACCTGTCATGCTGTGAGCGAACCAAGCCCAAGGATGGCTCCACCCCCTGTACCGTTTTTAGAAGCACGTGACCCCTCACTGTTGGCTTCTGAAGCTCTAATCTTTCTCTCTCCAAACGGGAGCGTTGCAGGAACAACCTCCCAACTTATGTGCGGATTCATAAAAATATCAGGCCTACCTAAAGTGAAAAAAGGAAGCCTTAACATGAGCAGTCCATGGTATATTAATTACCCAGTCCAGAGACAGACAGTCCTCAAGAATCAACCAGCTTAACTTCAGTTCCTCCCTACCCTACATCTTAATCCAGCACAGGAGCTGGACATAATCAAGTCCCAATTCCGAGTGCACAGAAAATGCCGGGGTGGACTGGGGGATCTGGGCCAACTTGCGCAGAAAGTTTTTATCCATAGTCTGAATCCGATCCACCTTAATGTACCCCCAAACCTTGCTGCCATAGCGCAGCTTTGCAATACACTTTGCTTGATAGATTTTTAAGAGGTCCCTTGGTGCCCTGGACCCAAGCCTATGTGCAACACTCTGATCTTTTGGCCTCCACCAGGGGTTTACAACAATTTTTGACGTCAAATAAAACTCCAAGATAAGGGAAGGCCTTGACTTTGGCCAAAGTAAAATTGGATACCTTGAAGGTCTTAATACTTGTAGATTTGGGGCCCAATAACATGACATAGGACTTCGAGAAATTAACCAAGAGGTCAAAGAGTCCCATAAAAGACACATACTTGGCCAGCAGCAAGTCCAACCCTTGTGCGGTCCGAGTCATCAGGACTGCATCGCCCACATATAGCAGAACGGGGAGAAATCTGTTCCTAATCTTAGGGCAGTCAGCATACACCAATAGGAGTGCAGACTCTAATCCGTTCACTTATAAAGTGAATAAGAAAGGTGCAGATATGCACCCCTGGTGAACCCCACAGGTTGTTGAAAATGATCAAGTTCATGTTGCTCTTTGGGAAAAATGCACTGAGGCTGAGGTCAATGAATGCGGATCAGATAATAATGCTACAATGCTACGATCGACCCCCAACTTACTGAGCAAGGCCCACACTTTTGCACGGTTCACCCTGTCAAAAGCGGATGTCAGGTCCATAAATGTGAGATGTAGGGATTCAGACCGAGCCACCGTATATTTGTTGATAATTAAATGGAGGTTGAAGAATTGGTCTGCAGTCGACCTCCCTGCCCTAAATCCATATTGGATGTCACTCAAGATATTATTCTCTTCTGCCTAGTCAGATAGCCTATTTAGAATCACTCTCCCAGAACCTTAACCGTAGCATCCAACAATGAGACTGGCTCATAGCATTGCAGATTCTCCTTTTCACCCTCCATAAATATGGGGACGATCACGGTAGTAGACCAAGAGGGTAGCAACCCCTCCTGTGCTGACGCATTCAAAATATACGTTAATAGAGAAGCACAAACCTTAATATTAGCTTTAAACAGATCTTGAGGTATACTATCTGGGCCTGGGGCTTTGCTTTTGGACAAGTCAAGAATTCTTTGTTGGATTTCATCCAATGTGAAAACCACTCGGTTACCAATTTTAGCAGGTGCCCCAGGGGTTTTACCACCCACTCCACCCCATGATTATAAATACCCTCACAATGAGCCACCCACTGTTGCTTGGGGATATGATGATGCAAAAGCAAGGCAGGGTCCTCAGAAAATAAGGACTATTTACAACACTCCAAAAAAGGCAGCTATCCCCCGTTTCACAAGCATCACAGAGCTCCTGCCAGGCACACTACTGTAAATTATGTCTACACTCCTTTTGAGCTAAGTTGTAAGCCCGCCAATTTCTAATCAATTGCCCGTCCCTCAGGGACTGCTTCAGGGCTGCCTGCAAAGTTCTCGAACAGTCCCTATCAAACCATTTTGGGTTTTGAAACTTCAGAGTGCTAGAAGTTGTAACACTAAAAAGTTTGCACAGCCTTACTATGCCTTCATAAGCTTCCAATACCTCCCCCCGCATCACTATCCAGACAAACATTAAAATCATTCAGGAAGGAAGAAAAAAGGGAAGTTTGTTGACACTGAGGGTCCACCTAATCCCAATTCAGCCTTCTCCCTTTGTCTACAACAGACAAACTCATGAGGGCACCCCTTGACTGTGGTGTTGGGCCCAAGGCAATGTCCAGGGTTAGGGATAATGGATTGTGGTCACTGAAAGAGCTGAAATGCTTTTAAAATGAGAAAAGAGCAAATATAGTGGTGATATGACAAATACAAAATCAATAAGCAAACCACTGCCCCTCCCTTTATAAGATGGACAAATTGCGGGTTTCAAGGAATTTGCCAATTTCTCCATAGTAAAGACCAGGTTGTGAGCATCTAAGATCTCATTTAACACCCGCCCCTCCTGTGAGTGAACAAAATGTAAGCCTTAGTTCAACCAACAACTACCATTGGAGGCACCACCCTCTGGGGAAAGATTAGATAGGTGACAAAATCGCCAACAAGTATGATTAGCGGTTGGTCATCATCTATCGCTGATATAGAACTCAAGGCACAAGGTTTCAGAGGGCTCAGAGCGTCCTCCCTTGTTATAGAAATTAATTAAAACCATTGGAGAATGTCCAGGCAATGTAAGTTGTACACCCTGCAATGTGTGTACTTGCCACTTGAGGTCAGAAGTGAACCCATTCAACTCAATGTTAACAAACATAATTAAGTTCCCCTTGGCCCTACCAGCCTATGAAGGCACTGCAGGTACAAAATAAGTCATGAATCTCTCCAGAAAATAGCTATTATCAGTTGCCCATGTTTCTTGAAGACATGTTTTGTGGAAGGGTTTGAGGTAGACACCCACCTAGGGTCAATAAACTTAGAAGCAAGACCTGCAATATTCCAGGACAGCAACATAAGACCCTTTGGTTGATGAGTTCCAACTATCTGGAGGGCACCGAGGGTTCTTTGAGACTAGGAAGATTTAGATTGGTCCAGTCAATCGCAAGACTCCAATCCACTCAAAGGGAGAAATCTCTTGGTGATGGGTAATGGGGGGGTGGCCTAATAGCAAGTTGGTTGTTAACTGGGCGGGACCTCCTACCAGAGGAGTAAGAATGTGAAGCATTAAGTTGACTGCCTGGTCTGTAGAAAAATCCCAGTGGCCAGGCGACTATACCTGGTGGGGCTCATGTCAATCGGGGGGGGGGGGGGCAAGTAGTTTGCCAACTAGCCAGGGATTATTACAATTATCCACCATGCAGTCTCCTGGCCAGGGTTTCCTTTCCTTGCCTATCCAGCTTATTCTCCGTACCATAATTATAGCATTTGCAAGCTCCCTCCTGTGAGAGAGATGTGAGCTAATCCAGTGCATCTCCTTATTTTTAAGTTCTTGATATGATTCCCATTAGGGTTGGAATAAGAGAGGACATTACCTAGGGCCATGACATAGGGTGCTGCTGCTGGGGGAAAATTTAGCACACCTCCTGGGTTTATGGTGGATGCAGGGGACTGACTCCCCATAATTTATCCTGAGGATGTGGAAGGGGATCAATACTACGGGAGCTATGAGGTACTTCCACAGGCAATAGGTTTAAACCTGATTGGGAGGATCCTGACACTACACCACCAGCTTCAAGGGTTGCCGTAAGGCCCATCCACGGGATAGGTTCACCCATCCCCTGTAGCTCTTCTTCAATACCCTGATCCAGGCAGCACCCAACCCTCCCCTTGTTCATCAAGGAAAATAATTCAGAGACCTCATCTTCAATATGAGAAAGTCTCAACAGGATTTGGTCCAGCTTGTTATTCAGCAATGTCTCAAGGTCTCTAATCAAGACATTCCCGTAAAGAGAGTCCCTTTCCTCTCTAGGTGAAATGGGAATAAGCGGGCCACCGGCAAAAACTGTGCAGAGGGCTGGAGAGATGCACAGGCTTTCCTTTTTTTTTCTTTTTTGCCTTGGACTGATGGCTAATGTTGTCGGGGTTATAAATCTGTCTGTTCATGGGGTGGCCCCCATGTGATCTTCCTCGCACTCCCACATAGGGCCCCTATCCTGGGAAGGCACCACCACACTACTACAGGCAGGTAACCCAAGGGGAGGAAGCATAGGCAGTGTGTCTGTCCTTCTAGAGCCTCCTCTATTCAAGTTCTATTTCTTTGGACACGGCCCCTACAGCCCGATGGAGGAAACCTTCAATGGACGATACACAGGGAGCGGCGTACAGAGGTTTGTGGGAGGGCCTTTCTTTCTGCCCACTGATACGACATGCTTCAACACCATTCAGGGCCACTTCACCACTTGACCAACTGGATTAAACCAAGCAAGAATGTCAATAAGGCAGCCTCACAAGGCAGTGAAGACAAAGAGTCACAGGCACTGGGTAATAATCCCAGAAAACAAAAAAAATACTTTGATCTTGATAGGCGCACAGTGCAATACATTTGGTAGTGTTCAGCCAGCACACCTGATGGGGGGTGGGGTTGCAGTGCTAGGCATTCACTAGTAGTCGTTGCATGCCAACAAGAGTCCAACTGTCTCTCGCCCTGGAGCAGGCCAGGGAACCCTTACGCCCTGGTAGGGCACGAGGGTTCAGGTACCACCCCCTGGGGTTATAGTGAGAAGCAGAGGAGCGGATGTCAAGCTTCAGTCCAGGCAGGGAGTCAGGGTGCAGAAGTTCCCAAACGTGTTTCTAGGAAAAGCACAGGAGTATACGGGACTAAACACACATCCACACTTGAGTCTCCAACCAAGGGGCTTGCCGACCAGGAGGGGGAGCCCCAGGCAGGGGAGTCCCACCAACTGCAAGCTGTTCCTGGCCTCCAGCAGTACCAGCTCGCTCAGGCCGCACCCACTGGTCGAGACCACGGCACAAATCTGCACCACCCCCAAGGCGCCATAGGCCAGCCCCCCGGAAGGGGAAGCAGTGAAGGCACCATTAGGCTTCTGATTATTGCAGCAATATTAAAACTGTCTATAATGAAACAGGATGACAGATTGGTTTTAGTTTATAACAAGGGATAATCCAAATGTACAGCAATTCCATCATACAATGTTCATAGTTTACCTGAGATTTAACAGGACTCAGCTGTTGGTACTTGGGCCAAAATTCACCCTGGTCTATGCTGCTGTAAGACACGAAGAGTCCTAAATCACACCCAGTTTACATCCTTTCATCATCCTTTCTCTCCATAGGTAATTACAGTCAAAAGCTCGTCATTTAACTTAGGTGAAGCTCCCAGTGTTGACAAATGGGGAATGTGGGATCCACATCTCTGATGCTTAATAGTTGGCTTCTTGGAAGATTTTGGAGATAAAACCCCAGGCCTGTGTGGCTGCAGACACACTCAGGGAATGCTATGCACGGATTTTGGCGAGGGATACAATCTGTAATTTACCTTCGATGTTGTACAAGGGTGGGACAGGCACTGGCTGGATCCTGGGTGACAGTAAGTGGGAACAACCTTTACAACAAAGGTTTTACAACGCTTTACTGTTACCGCGCAACTTTTACAACGCAAGTCGTTACAACGACTTGCGCTGGGGGGCGCTCCAGGATAGTAAATAGTTTAATTTACTATCCAACTCCTTCCCTACTATCCACGGGGACTGAAGTTGGAATAGTAAATTAAAAAATTTACTATCCTGCGCCCCCCCAACGCAAGTCGTTGTAACGACTTGCGTTGTAAAAGTTGCGTAGTAACGGCACGCGTTGTAAAAGTACGCGTTGTAACGTCGTACATCCGACAGTAAGGGGTGGAGGGATGATGAGGCACTACTACCTTGTGAGGGTGCCTGGGCAACCACACACATCTCTACCTCTCTTTATAAGCCTCCTCTCAGTCAGGAAGAACTAAGAAGGAGCCTGTAAAAGATAGGTGATGGACCAGAAATGCTGACATCCATATTAGTAACCTTGGGGATGCACCCACTTATATATTGCGGTCCAGGACTCTTAAAACTTTCGGAAGGGAGTATGGCTGCAGCTCCCTGACACTCCAACAGGACTTGTGGACAATGGACTAGCTAAGCTAACTGAAGAAGAAGTCCTGTGCTTCTGTTGGTCTGGTCCTGCTGTAGATCCATGAGAGTGGGCACTGTGTCACCTGCAAGAGGTTCAAGGCTTGAGTGGCTAGAGAGTGCATGCAGAGAGCATGGTTTGCCTGGGTGGTTCAGAATATACTGCTGAGTAGGAGTAGGCAGAATGCTGCTTACCACCCGCAGAATTGGCAGAATTTGGTGACTCAGTGTTATTCTTGTAATGAGAAGTTCTGGCCAAATTCTGCTAATTGCCGCATGGCGAAATTTTTCCCTGTGAGGCTCCAGAAATGCGAGTGAGATTTGATGCCCCCAGCACCATTTTCAAATGCGGGCAGTTGTGAGCAGTTGCAGTCAGAGGGCTGCTTTCAAGTAGATTTGTTGCCACCTGAGTAGATATTATACTTGAGCGGCAGCAAAATCAACTTGATTGGCTGTGCACTCTTGCACACCAGATGGTGCCTTTTATGCTGATTTATTAGCGCTGCTCATGCTATTGGTGCTAAATTGCAGCATGAGCAACCCGACATGTGGAGTGGAACTCCATAGAATCTTGTTGAGTTTCTTTTGTAACTCCGCATAATTCCGCAAAGTGAAACTCTGCGAGTTCTGCCCACCCCTACTGCTGAGAAAGAACTCCAACTCAGGAGATCATCAGGTCTGCTTAGGAAGTCAAGCAAGGAGCCCTTAAAGCTACTTTTAAGGAGCAGTGAACAGTTGTGGCAGGGTTGTGATGGACTCCAAAAATACTCAAGTAAATATTGCACTAAAAGGGTTTCTAGGTCTTAGCATAGTTGACGGTGAAAAACCAACAGGAGCTGACCCTTTAAACTAAATCTCACTGAAATGCACCAAGTGGGACTCAAGAGTCCATCTTTTAAATTTGCCACTCTTACATGGTGTCTATCATACTGCAGCGAGTGTCCTGAGGCTTCGGGCACTCACTGCTGATAAAAGGTTTCTAGAGCAACTTCGCACTATAGAGACTGTGCCCTGTTTTCTGTTAGATGCCCCTTTGAGATCATCGCATGATCATATGCTTTATTCATCTGTTCCCCTTTAGGGGTGGGAGAAACAGCCCGTAACCCTCATTGGACAAAAAATATTTCCCCTGCCAATGGAGAGCCACCAAGCTTCACTTGGTCAGCCAGGTGACTGAGGCTCACATGGCAACTGCAGCCCTACCTGTTTTCCTTCCACACCACTGCACCCAAGGAGACAGAGAGAGCATGCAGGTGGATAGAACAGAAGCAAATGGCTTTACCGTAGCCACAGGATTAAAAAAAAGCATTTGCAATGGAATAGGTCTTGAATTTACGAGACTTTGAGGTACTGGCATTGTAAATGGCAATGCCTTTTATTTATGTGTTGTTTTTAAAACAGATAAATAAAAGTCATTGTCATTTACAATGCCAATAGCTTACACTCTCGCAAATGTGAGACCTATTTCATTGCAAATGCGTTTGATGCCCGTGCTATAAAAATTGTAAAAAAGCTTTAGGAGAGAGCATGTTGCAGACAGGACAAAACTATTTTAGAGAATAGTGCTCAGAGGCAGTAATTAAAGCCTACTGAGTAACAACACACGTAACAGGGGGTGTCGCCTTGAGAGGTAACAAAATTAAACATGGCAGTACTAAGGAGGGACTACGACGCCTATTGGCCAATGAACAGTCACAGTTTACAGTGGACAATGACACAAGCCAATGCAAAATATGGGCCGGGTGTGGGCGGAGCTTCAAGTCCCTACCTGAATACAGCATGCCTCACAGAGCAGAGCCAGCCCAGGCTCGATCTGAAACGAGTCATGTGAGGAGACAGCAGAACTGTGCCAAACCCAAAGAATCTTGATGTATGGTCCTTTTGCCAAGGCAGGGTGGAGTGAGAATAGTGTGTTGGCACCAGTGGAGCAGGGGCACCAGTTTTCAGAAGCTGAAAGCTTACATGGAATCAATATTGTAGGAAAGGAAGGCTATGGTTCTTTCCCCGAAAACATAAAACATCCTGGTTGCTAGGCGTCCAAGACAACCAATCAAGACCGTAGGCTGCAGCCCACAAGCTTTCATTGGAAAATTCAATCCAGGACAGAAGACTGTGACAGTTCGTTAGTGAGTGCTTTGGTGTAAATTGACCGTTTTTTATGCCCGGCCAAAAACATGTTTATGTTTCCATTGGGAGATTTATGTCAATGTGGAATAATGTTTTTAGATCTGCCTAATAGTTATTTCCGCCTTTAAGGGGGAATATTTTGTTAAGCCAATAAGTTAGTCTTATTGAGTCTGAAAACCATTGTCAAAGGGGATGGTATGTTTTTATGTTAAATTGTAAACCCCAACTAAAGTCTGTGGATCTAATTATTTTCATTTCATTCACATTTGTGATTTGGGGTTGTGGACTGTATTGCATCTTGGTATTGAGCCATTTTAATGCTTATATGCCTTTTATATAAATTATAAGAATGTGCATTGCTGTTTTAGGTTATTTAAAATTCTCTATTTTTATTTAAATATAAATTGGGAAATATGTATAATATTTCTATAAGAATGTATTTCTTAGAAATTAAGTATTTTTTTTATTTGATTACATTGTGAAAATCCATATATTTATTGCAATCGGCCTTGTTAGAGACATTGCTGTTTTTTAAAAATAATTTTGTGGCTATCAAAACACAGACTCGGTTTACAGGATTAAATGCCCCAGTGATACATTTTTAAGGTGGGTGATTTACCCTGTGGTTATTCTGCGAGGCCCCTACAAGACTTGTTCTAAATTGTTAATTCTACCCTAATGTTGTATGTATTTGCAATGTTATGTGTAATATTTAGTTATGTATTCATTTTACAACTTTACCTCTCAGAGTAATGTCCCTGTCTGGACATTGTTTTATTAAATGTTACTGTGTGTTGCTTAGTTTATCTAGCCCGCAGTTCTTCCCTGAGTCAGCCTTGGACAGCGGTATGTTGCTATCCTGGAAGTCAGGAGCTAAAAGAAACACTTGTTTCCCAGTTTGAGACTTCATGATACAGAAGTCCCCAGGACATCAGAGCTCTATTGGTACAACAGCGACCAGGGCCGGACTGGGAACCAAAACCGGCCCTGGCAATTACTCCCTGCCACACTTTGCTGTATTCATTAGCCAAATACTATGGTCAATCACACCATGTTTTCCCTATTGTTGCTCCAAGGAGGACCCATAAGAGCATTTACCAAAGCTGACTGCATAACTACAAGGCATATGGTTTGTTCACTGTTGTTCCTGGGTGACCTTCTCAAAGCACACATCATGCCCAGTTGCTTAATGCCCATCCAGTGTGTTGCCTTCTGAAGTAATGGGGGGTGGTCTGCATTCATGTACTACAGCTGTCTTCATAGTTTATTCCTCAGTCATTTCAGAGTGAACCATGAGAGATTATATTGCATAACGTTTATGGCCTTGAGTGAATCTCTGTCACACCTAGGTGAACTCCTAAGGCATATACCATATCCTTTGACTAATGGTTGCTCCTCTGTTTCTCCACGTGGACCCATCTCTGTGTATTCTCTGGCTGCAGTACAATCGATTCCTGTGTGTTGCTAATCTGCTACTCTTGAGTGGTCTCGAAGCACATACTGTAGATAATACAAGACAGCACCCTCCTCAGGAGCAGCGGTTCACCTCTGAGCAGTGTGGTGAGACGGGCCGTGCGGGGAAGTGGACAGACAACAGAATAGGTCAAATTAATTAAATAAATAAATAAAAACACTTAACTTGAAGTTTCCGCAACGCTGAGTCCGCAATGTGGCAAGCGCAAGGTAGGTGGTTGTTATTATTTTTTTAATTTAATTTTACCTTTCCCGTCATCTGTCAACTTTACCCCACCCCACCACTTTTATCTGTGCCAGGCGCCACTGCTCTTAGCTCAGATACCACAATTCAGTTTGTTTTAAATGGGCCTACCTGGCAGATAACCGCATGCGCAACCACCTACAACTTTTCTCACATTTTTCCTCACACCGATGTACACGGCTAATGCATGCTTGGTTTGAGAAGTCTCTAACATACATGCACCATATCAACACACAGTATAGTCACACTGCACTCACACTAGTTATCCATTCAGAAAATAGCATGTAGGGCGTACCTGCCTTATCGTCTCCTCGTTTACACTTCAATTGTTTGCAGAGTCAAAGGGGCAAACACGATAAGGGCCCAACTCTGGCCCTCACGCATAACACCAAACCACGACCCACGTAGACCACAATTCAGACTCTCAATGTAGTATTCTACACCCACAATTGTGCTTTAGCACCTCGTCAAAGTTATGAATTGCTATATAAATGCAATTACATTACAATACGGTACAAAAGGGGGTGGTGCTGATGGACAGAGCATCTGAACCAATCAAACACTCACACCCAGTCAACAGATCTGGGTTTAATCCATCACCGTTCTTTAGCTCACTCTGCCACCCCAGTTCAGACATGGCCATATGCAAATCAGTCTGAGCCTGTGCCTCATGGGAACAGTCCAGCCCGAACTGCCAAGCCATGCCTTGCCTGGGCCGGATTCAAGCTTCCTAGGACCAGTTTCTGGTATTATAGCAGTCTTCAGCCAGGCTTGCTTGAATCCAGTGGCAAAGTGAGCAAGGGACTCACGTCTGAGCATACCCTGCCAACTTATGGCGAACAAAGCGGTACAAAAGAGGGTGGTGATGGACGGAGCATCTGAACCAATCCAACACTCACACCCAGTCAAAAGATCTGGGTTTGATCTATCACCGTTCTTTAGCCCACTCTGCCACCCCAGTTCAGACATGGCTATATGCAAATCAGTCTGACCCTGTGCCTCATGGGAACAGTCCAGCCCGAACTGCCAAGCCATGCCTTGCCTGGACCGGAAACAAGCTTCCGAGGACCGGTTTCTGGCATTCCAGCCGTCTTCAGCCCAGCTTGCTTGAATCCAGTGGCAAAGTGAGCAAGGGACTCACGTCTGAGCATACCCTACCACACTTATGGCGGCCAAAGCGGTACAAAAGGGGGTGGTGATGGACGGAGTATCCTAACCAATCAAACACTCACACCCAGTCAAAAGATATGGGTTTGATCCATCACCGTTCTTTAGCCCACTCTGCCACCCCAGTTCAGACATGGCCATATGCAAATCAGTCTGACCCCGTGCCTCATGGGAACAGTCCAGCCCGAACTGCCAATCCATGCCTTCCCTGGACTGCACTCACACTAGTTATCCATTCAGAAAGTAGCATGTAGGGTGTACCTGCCTTATCGTCTCCTCGTTTACACTTCAGTTATTTGCAGAGTCAAAGGGGCAAACACGATAAGGGCCCAACTCTGGCCCTCACGCATAACACCAAACCACGACCCACGTAGACCACAACTCAGTCACTCACTGTAGTGTTCTACACCTACAATTGTGCTTTAGCACCTCGTCAAAGTTATGAATTGCTATATAAATGCAATTACATTAGAATACAACATCTCAAAGAACCTTTAGCTCTAATGAAATCGTGTGAGCTGTTGGCAGAGCTACACTTCCTTCCCCCTAACTCCACATAATTCATACAGATCCACATTAAGCACAGCACGCATTAGAGTTGGATAGGCGCTATATAGGCAACTAGCATGATGTGAAATGACACATTGCCAGCACTAGCTACTAAAGCAAGGCAATCAGTCTTTGTAGTCAGCAATAAGGGGACTGAAAAGTGATTCACCACCGCTGAATTGATAATGAACTCCATTTAACACTCACTGATTGCGCTGTTAAGAAATGAAGAAGTGTTGGCTTTCACAAATCACTGCCCTGTGCCAACTTTAACTTTTCCTTTATTAACTCTTTATATGTCCACACTCAAGACAGTTTTTAGTGTGGTGAGCACAATTATGCATGTGTCCGCTGTGTGTGAATATTCTAAACATTGGCTTATGGACCACTCAATTACAATGCAGAGCAAAGTATAGTCAGAATGGGGGCAACACAAAGATATTCCATCTCACTGGTGGATATTCTTAAACAAAAGCCTCTGCTTGAACGTGGCCAGGTCTATGTTTCATGTGACATAACATATCCAGGCTTTTATTATCTCCTGTTGAGTTACCTCCTTTAAAGCACACATTTCAGCATACAGCACTGTGCCTGAGCTGACTGAGGTAGGCTTTTCATTTTTGTACTCTGTCATTTTTTCCCATATACTTTCCTGGTTCATTGGTCAACCTAACAATTCATCTTTTCTTTCTTTATATGCCTAACTGCATGATGAATATTCTATTTGCGAACAAGAATAATTCTCTTGGAGGCGGAGCTTGATGCCCAGGCAATATGGCTTTAATGAGATTCCGCCGGAGTTCGGCGATCAGGCCCCCTACTACTGCCATTAAGGAGTGCTGCTGCCCAGAACAGTGTGTCCCGTCAGCTGAGGACTGGCCCCGCCCACGGGGAGTCACAAGCATGACGACAGGGCCATAGCGGCATGGGCCCACAGCTTCCGTGGCCTAGGCCGAGTTCCGCTGGCTAAATCCTGCAACTTCCTCATCCACGCAGAGGCCCCCCCATGCGGTGCCCTCTCATCCTGGTCTCTGGCTGACTGCGAAGAGATTTGCGGCCATACAAGGATATATGGGGCCCAGCCATGCTCGCACCGTCTGTGGTGCGCCTGCCACTGCACATGCTGTAGCAAAGGTGGTGGCCTGCAGGAGCAGCAGGAGGTCGCACTAAGCAATCGCTTCTTTATGGCGTGGACTGCGGCACACAACGACTAGTGGCAGTGCATAATACCGTAACAAAGCCCCAATCACAGCAACAATGCCTCCTCACAGCTACCTTCCCATTCACAAGGGACAAGACCGGTGCTGGAGCACTCGCCTTCCAGAACAGAGGCCCGCTTACACTCCACCCCAAGTGATGGGGCAGAGGCAACGATCATCAAGATGTTGGGGACAGCACACTCCCCCACTACGATGGCCTGCACTTCTGCAGGTTACCTGACTCCATTCTTCTGGTGTGCTGCTCATCAGCCATTGCTGCTTGCCCCTCCCCCATGGGGGCCTGGTTCTTCACTCCTACACCTCTGTGGCAATTGCTGGTGTGGCAACGCTATTGGCCTACAGGTATGGAGGGGACTGCTAGTACTGTTGAGTTCTGGGTCCTGGCTGGGTCCTCCGCAGGGGTACTGAGCCTGCCCCTCCCCTGAGGCCAGGCCTGGGGCAGCATCTTCTTGGTTTCATGTGGGCACCATGCTCACACACGCTTTCACCCCTTTGTGGCCTTAGACCTGGTCGTATGCTGGGACCCCCATTCTTCTCCTCTCAGAGTCCTGGACTTTGATCATCCCTGCTCACGTTGATTCCCCTCGCCATGTCAAAGTCCTCAAGGCAGCTCCTGTTCATGGAGGTGGTAACTGGGAAACAACGTAAGTCTGGGAAAGATGCAGACTCCTCATCAGGCTCCGCCCTAAATGTCACCCTGAGGGAATTCAGAACTCTCAAGACTACACTCTCTGAGATTTTGGAGAACACATCCAAAACTGGGCGGACACACAGAGTATCTGGCTGGACCTTGCCTCTTTCAATGCCAGGCTGTCCATGGTTGAATCCCACCTAGACCAGATTGATGAAAAATTGAGGGCTCTATAGACTGGGGACAGTGTCACTGGCCCCTCCAGAGGAAGATTGTGGAGCTGGAATACCGGTCCCACAACAACATTCGGATATTAGGGGTACCGGAAAAGCTGGAAGGAGACAACAAGATGGGTTCCTTAGTCCTCTTTCTGCCAGCAATCATTGGCCTGTCCTTTAGTCCCCGTTCGAGGTCCAAGGTTCGAGGTTCGAGGTTAGCGCTCTAGCTCTCCCAAACTCAAGGGCCATAAAGGTAGCGAGGAGGCACTCGCCAGCGCGGTAAGGGGGACGGTGGCAGCTTTCCTTGAACCCGCTTGGCGCCAATTTTAGAGCATTACTGCTCGTCATTATTTTAAACTGCTGAACTGTAGAAAGCAGCTCCGTGAGCCTGTGACTAATTTTATTTTGTGATTGCACTGCACTTGGGAAAGTATTGCCTATGTGCGTCATAACTGAATACTAGTTTGCACATTGTTTAAAAATACCACTCACCCACACGCACTGAGGGACCAGCTCTTGTTAATAGTCGATCTGTGCCTGCCCGCCCTGTCCGACCCTCCAGCCAATCACGGGTGCGGAAGGCGGGGCAGAGCCAGGAACATCGTGGGAGGCGAGCGGTTAGCGCTCTAGCTCTCCCAAACTCAAGGGCCATAAAGCAACTCGTCGGTCCAACGCGCAGTGTTGACGCGCAGTGTGGCGCCTAAGCCTGCGCCTAAGACGAGCCAAAGACCAGCCCGTCTGCGCCCGTCCGCGACAGGACGTGGCTAGGGGCAGGGGGCTATGGCGGTCTGTACCATCCCAGCAGAGATGGGTCATGGCACTACTCAGTTTTATTCACGCCAGACTCTTATGGAAATAGGCAGGTACGTTACCACACTGTGCCCCCACCGGACTTGCTCCAGTGTGGGAGGACCTTTCACCTGTTTGGGGTGTCACACGCAATTTTCCAGCACCGCGGTAATCACTCCCGGTCATCTAAAGTGTGCCACATCAGCTCTGAGCACCAATCCTGTAATACTGAACACCAATGCCCCTAATGATCCGCCCCTAACATGTAAAAACCTTTTGTGCAATGTCCGCTCCCTTGCCTCTCATGCTACACAGGTTTGGGACCTCATTACAACTGAGAGACCCCATCTGTGTTTCCTAACGGAGACCTGGCTTAAGCCTCATACAGTCCCAGCCATAACGTTGGGGGTACCGACAGGGTACAAAATAGTAAGGTTGGATCGCCCGATCAAAACGGGAGGAGGGCTAGCTATTGTGTTCAAACAAGAGATGGAGGTTGCAGTCATTGAAACTGTGTGTACCCCAGAAATGGAGCTCATGATTTTTACGATCAACCCTACTTCTAGGGAAACCAGGAAGGGTGCACTTGTGTATCGACCTCCTGGCTCGTGTGGGACCTTTTCCATTAAACTAATGGAAATGTTGGCACCCCACATGCAAGCTAACTCTGAGTTCATTCTGGTGGGGGATTTCAATATCCACAGTGAGATCACCACGTGCACCGATGCACAGACTGTGTTAACAGACCTGGCCACACTTGGACTTAATAAAAAGAATCAGGGGCCGACCCATTCTGCGGGCCATACTCTTGACCTAGTGCTCTGTAACTCAACAGCTATCAACTGTCCTACCCCCAATCAAGTTGATTGGACAGACCACTCAGTTATTATGTTTTATACTCGTTCCAACTATAAAGCTAAAGCTATCCATAGGACGATGGCCAATGTTAGAAGGCCCTGGAACAAATTAATCCCTGCAGATTTCAGGGCAAATTACTCTGAACCCAAATGGGAAGCATACGGTGAAAACGTCACTTTAGCCCTAAACGCATTTAGTGACGCTGCATTAACAACTATTAATCATGTGGTCCCGCCGAGAACTTATAAACCCCGACCGGCCCCTAAACAAGAAGTCTGGTTCACTGGGGATCTCAGACAGCAAAAAAAGACCAAGAGAAAGTTAGAGAAAAAATGGAGAGTCACACACAAGGCAGATGATAAGGAGGACTTTAGGAGGTCGTTTAAAAATTACCATAAAGCTATCCGAGCTGCCAGGAAACAACATATAGCAGTTCAATTATCAGCTGCTGGTTCTAACGTAAAAACCCTGTATAAAATTCTACAGACGTTCACCAAGCCCACTGCCTGTGATACCGATGGGATCGAATCCCAAGAACTCTGTGATAACATTTCACAGTTTTTCGTCAGGAAAATCAACGCCATCTATAATAAGATACTAGCGTCAAACTCCCTCTCTAATAATACAGTAACAACTGACTGTCGAATCCAGTTACATACTATGACTACAGATAATGAGGCTAAGAAGCTTACCGCTTTCCCACCCATCTCTATTGAAGAGTTGACTGCTCTTATCACGCAAACAAAGAGTGGGTGCCCGACTGACATCATCCCAGCACGTATTATGCCACTTCTGCTGGATGATCTGGGGGCTGGAATACGGTATGTAGTCAATTTGTCCTTGTGTACTGGGGAAGTCCCTTTAGACTGGAAACAGGCTCTTGTGAGACCTCTGCGTAAAAACAACTCGATCCCCTGGTCGGATTTGACAAATCTGAGACCGATCTCTCTTCTCCCTTTTATAGGGAAGCTTGCTGAGAGACATGTGAATCAGTATTTGTCAAAATTTATTGAATACGCGGGTGGACTCGATCCCTCCCAGTCGGGTTTCAGGCCCAGGCACAGTACTGAGACCGCCTTGCTGTCCGTCGCTGACAATCTTCAGATGCTACAGGACAAGGGTTATTCCGTTGTCCTGGTGCTTCTAGATTTGTCAGCGGCGTTTGACACAGTGTCACACGACATCATGACCTCCAGACTAGTTGACATCGGTCTGGAAGGCAAGGCCTTGGCCTGGCTAAGGAGCTTTTTCAGCAAACGCACCCAGAGAGTCATCTTGGGACCATACCAATCAGAGGTGGTGGCGATCTCAAAGGGGGTGCCACAGGGCTCTTGTTTGAGCCCTACGTTATTTAATATCTACGTGGCACCCCTAGCTAACATCATGAGATCCCACGGGTTCATTCCAGTATCATACGCGGATGACACCCAACTCCTCTTCCCTTTTAAAACAATGACTCCTGAGGTGTGTGACTCCTTCGCCCGGGGGATGAAGGAGGTGGCACGTTGGATGGCAGCTAACTTCCTGCAGTGCAATGTCTCCAAGACCGAGGTTATGCTCTTCGGAGAGGCCAAACGCTTATGGACTCCGGACTGGTGGCCTCAAGATCTTGGCCCCGTCCCTGAGCCCAAAACAGTGGTAAAAGATCTGGGAGTGAAACTGGACCATGAGCTTACCCTAACACAACAAACTAATCAAGTGGTGGGCTCATGTTTTCATGTTATTGGGCTTCTCAGGAGAGTATTCCTTCTACTACCGGATACCACCAGGAGAACGTTGGTCCAGTCACTAGTGTTAAGCAGGCTGGACTACTGCAATGGTTTAATGCTGGCTGCCAATGAGGGCATCTTTGCTAGATTGCAGGTTGTGCAAAACACGGCTGCACGACTAGTTCTAAATGTCCCGCCTCGTACTCCCTCAAAACCGTTGCTGGCCAAACTGCACTGGCTTCCAGTAAAGCAGAGGGTGATGTTTAAGATCTGCTGTGTCATCCACAAATGCCTGATTGGAAAAGGTCCTGGTTACCTCACTGAAAAATTCATCCCTTATGTGCCATCTAGATACCTGAGATCAGGAGATCAGGAATTGCTATGTGTTCCTAGGGCCATGAAGGCAAGAAAGGGGGGAAAGGCCCTATCGGTAGCTGGCCCAAAGTTGTGGAACCAACTCCCGAAGGAAATTAGAGTATGTAGGGAACATTTCCCTTTTAGGAAAAAACTCAAAACGTTCCTCTTTAATTTCTAGTTGGCCTCGCGCCTATTTACTAAATTATGACTAGTTTCTGTTCTTGAGTTGCTGCCAAAGGCGCGGAGATACTCCTTCGGGAGTCGATTCACAGCGCCATACAAACATGCAAATAAATAAATAAAATAAAAATAAAGGGTCCATAGGATACAGCAATGCAAACCACCAATCAATCAGGACCCAAGGCAGATCATTGCATGCTTTCCAACACACTAACAGTCCAGGCAAGTGATCAAAGCAATGAAAAAGAATGGTTCCTTCCTACACAATGGACATGTAATTTTCCTATCAAGACTTTTCCAACTCTACCCTCATCAACTTGGCATTCGCTATGGCCTCCTAGATCCAGCGATCATGTTGATCACCCACAACAACAAAATTAGGGTATTCCACCATCCTGGTCAATTGGAGGGGTATCTTGATGCAGCAGTGCCAACTGATATGGACCTGGCCACAGGCCCTGCTCATGCTCTGTCCTTGCCCGGGTAGGTGGGCCACCAGGGGCCTCCCACAGATGAACTCCAGCAGCTGGAGGAAGTCACTAGACCTGTTGTCCCAAGCTTCGACTTACCCAAAAAGAACCACATTTGAGGAACAAGCCCCAGTCCCCTTTGAAGTCAACGACACCTGCAGCAGAGATATATCATTAAACTCATGCTGGGACAGGTCAGCGGGACGCATATCCCACCATACTGCACACTGGCAGCTGCATAAACATGGTCACCCATGATCTCTTCCCTCTTAATGCTGTTCCCACAGAAGGAAATGAAACACGGTGGCCACCCCCCTCCACAATACTTGTATGCTCAAGGGATCCTGGTTCCTGCACCTCGGCACCCTGACACACTACTCTGGCACAACTAAAGTTAGCTTCCCTTTCCTGTACGGTCGGTCGCTTTGCACCTGCCCTTGGTGCCCTCTCCCTCCCCCTTCTCTTTTTTCTTCAGTTCTTAGGTTTCCTTACCCCCTGCGTTCCTCACAGACACCTTCCATAGGCGTCCCTGGCCTCACCCCATTACCTGACAGTGATCTTGTTAAATGTGAACGGTCTCACCCATTAAACGAAACGCTCTCCTGCAGGAACCCAATATCTTGGATGGGGAGAGTGAAAAACGTCACTGGGACCATTTGGGACTGGCATGCCATATGTGTAAAACTGAACCAGGGGTCAGTGAGGCTCACTGTAACAAGCTTTACCATAAGGGAGGTGATGCCATACTGCTGGCTAAGTATTTACAAGCAAAAACCTTTTGAGTCTGGCGTGACCGACATGTCCATTTTATACTCATTAAGGTCTTCATGCATGACCAAGTCCTTATCGGTTCCATATGCACCAAGATACATTTTAACAAGCCCACCTATGCTGCTTTAACCAGGATCCTAAAACAGTACCCCAAAACAACATATATTCGGTGTGTACATAGTCCCTGACCTCTCAATGGATAAATCCAATTAACCCTTGCTCTACACCTCTACAGACAGGGGATGTCTCAGTGTTATGATGTTGGACTTCTATGTGAGAGATCCCTGGAGACTGCTCCATCCCCACATGATGGACCATACCTATAACTCTGGGGTGCATGGCACCAGGTCCAGAATCAACTTTTTTCTCCTCAGCGTGGTATTGGTTGGCAACTTGATAGACGCTGCCATTGTTCCCTCAGGGATTTTGGATCGTGATGTGATCCAACTTTGGTTCAATTTGGGCACACTTCGGCTGCATCCATCAAGTTGGGAACTAAACCTCTCATATCACAAGGTCCCCGAAGACAGAAAGCAGTTGCGCTCCTACCTCTGCACCTTTCTAGCCTTCAGTGAAGTGTCGACAGACTCGCCAGGGCACCCTTTGGGCTGACGGAAAGAACACAGTCTTCAGGGATTTAATGCATGGCACCTCCCAATGGAAACATGAGACCTCACACAAGCAGATCTAACATCAGACCACCATCACCTCTCTCACTGCCCAATGTCCCATGTCCCACTTGCAGGCTATGCTGCAGGCCAAACACGAACATAATTCACTTTACACCTCTAAGGTCTAAACAGCTCTGTTGTATCGTAGGCAGCGTCATTACAAGCGTGGAGAAAATGCAGGCCATCTTTTGGTACTGCAGTTGCGGAAGCAGCACTCCTCACATGTCCTACTGGCCATTCGGTGGGATGATGCCCAGCTTCTCACCCACCCTCTGTACATCCTAGAGTCCGTTAGGACTTACTGTGAGGTCCTTTGCTTCATGGATTCCGCATGTACTACCGAAAACATTACGGCCTTTCTGACTAGCAATGTGACCCCACGCCCTTTGGTCGACCAGAAACTGTCTTTAAATGATATCACCCCAGAAGAAATCATGGTTTGCCCTATGGCAAGGCCTCAGGGTTGGAAGATTATCTGCCTGAATACTATAAGATACACAAGGAAATGCTAGCCTCCCTTGCCTTGCAAGGTGTTCTCTAACGATGCACCGCTACATAACATCCTGACCGAACCTGACAGTGCCTCCATTACCCTTCCCCCTAAACCAGGCAAAGATCCGTTGAGTTGTTCCAACTACCACTCAATCTCATTGATGAACATAGACACAAAATTACTAGTTGAAGTGTTGGCCAAGTGGGTAGTCCATTCCTTAAAACACAAGGACCAAGTTTGATTTGTCCCCATTGCACATCTGCCTCCCATCTCCGTACTCTATCGCACATCTGGAGAGTTCATCATGATAAGGCTGAAAAGCTGGAAGTATGTCTGGATGCCAATGAAGCTTTTAACTATGTTGAGTGGGACTACCTTTTTCAAGTGCTGCAACACTGTGGGAAGGGCCTGGTGTTTTTTAACCGGATCCCGAGGCTGCACTACCACCGACTGCCATAGTTACTTGCAACTGCCTTGCCTCTATCCCCTTAGAGGTCAGCAGAGGTGCTTATACAGGGTTTCCCCTTCTCCCCTCTCCATTTTTTTTCTAGACCTGGATCACCTAGACATCGCTATAAGCATCCCCCGACATTCAAGGCATTCCCCTCCCTAGTGGGGAGCACAAACTCAATGCGTATGCGGATGCTATTCTGGTCACCCACTCTCGTCCCACTACCTCACTGTGGGCCAGTCTTAACTCTGATCACACACCTCTCTCTCTCTGGGTACACGATAAATTGGGGTAAAAGTGAGGCCCTCCCCATCACAGAACACACACCTCCTACTGTGATTGCAGGTTGCATACCCGGAAGCTGACTGGGGAGATCTGTTTGTCAACCATGATAGGTCCTCAGGAAAGTCCGCCTTAAAAACCACTTGGATGCTAAGGTACCTGATATTCTTCCACGTAATTTCCATTGAAATCAATGGAAACTCCATGAAGAGTTACCCTTGTCATTAGCATCCAAGTGGTTAACCACTTGGATGCTAATGACAAGGGTAACTCGTCATGGAGTTTCCATTGATTTAAATGGAAATTACATGGAAGAATATCAGGTACCTTAGCATTAAATTCAGTTATTTCAAGGTACTGCATCATTGGCATTAGTCGCCTCTTCGGCTCCGTAGGTCTGCCCTTCTCCGTCTGCAAAGTGCTGGAGGCGTGGCTCATTGGAGGGGGCCATCAAGGGCACAAGTCAGTCGTGCATGCTGGTAGATGCCATCCATCCACTTCTTTCACAAGGTGGATGTTGTCCACCCTGCCAAGAAGATGGGCCAGACTGAAATATACTAAACTTGTCCCAGTGTAATTTTCTAACCCCGTGACACATTTAGCAGCATTTGCATGCCGTTGTCTGCTTTCCTTTTCCAGCAGCAGAGTGCAGTTGGCAAGGGGCTTTATTTTAAATTTGAGTTGCATGGGGCAAAAGCAAAAACCGAAGTCAAAGGCTGATGTTGTGGCCATCAGTTCTCCTTCTGTTCTATCCTCGCTGGAAGCTATCTAGGGCCTCACACCAAGATGCAAATGCAATGGAGTGGAAATAAAGGCATACAGCTTGATATTATTTCACAAATACATGAGGCATGTTTTTGACATTGTTCCAGCCCTGTATATAAGAGATGCTCTTGCATTGTACAAATGTCAAATGAGTTGATCTGTCCTAGTACTTACACAAATAACAATTGAAATATCACTAGTTTAATTTATTTTATAGTGCAACTCATTCCAGTGCAGTGGCAGAGAGCGTACATCACACATACACATTATGCATTGACAATAAATAATGTGTGCAGATTAATTTACAGGATGTACTACATAAGAACGTGAGGGTTACAAAGTGAAGGAGTCACATGTCCTTCATGGCTCGCTGTGCTCTATTAGAAGGATTACAATTTATGAATTGCAAATAACAAAAGGATTTCTGTGTTAAAAGCAGTAACCCACTTACCTAGTTACATAAAAAAAATCTGTTATCTGCATGTTGGATGATGTGCTGTGGAGGATGCAAATAAACCCTCTGTGCTACTTTGATTAAAAAATGGGCCTGGATAAATCACAGATCTATCTAGTAAATGCTTAAGCTCCAGAGTTATCTTACCAGTATTATTGTTCCCTCAGATTTACTGGGATTTTGCAGCAGGTGCCTTCTTAACCCAATAAGATATTTTAAAATGCAGACTTTGCAACCAATTAATCAGAGCAGATTAATGACTTCTCCTTGTTGCCAATTTCGTTGCAGCAGAGTTAAAAAAAAATGTATACGTTGAAGCCCAGTTCTTGCAGCAGGGTTGCATCACATTTTTGGCACAACCCAGATGCAAAATCTGCTTTGTTAAATCTCGTAATGCGCTCAAATGTACTCATAAGAGACCTGCTAACATATGTGTGAGGTGTTAAGATATGATGTCACTTTTTGTAATGGCACTACCTGTGAGGTCACGGGCTGTGATGCCACTTCCTGTGATGTCACTTCCTGTAATGCAGCACTGTGATGTCACGCGCCATGATGTCACTTCCATACTGCCTAACTTGGTTAGTTTCCCCACTTTATTTTTAGGACTTATGCCCTGGGGACATCGTTCATCCACTTTGGGATTGCCCTCTCTCTTGGCCTACTGGTCCTCCATCACCACAACAATTAGACAGATAGTGCCTCTCACTGGGGCGTTGAAAGCACTGACAGCCCTCCTAGATGATTGCGTCCAATGTCCAGCCATCACAAACCAGCAGTTCAGGGTACTGGCCATGGCCCTGGCCACCACCCAGGTCTGCATCCTGATCCTTTGGAGATCACCCACATGTCCGACACCAGAGTTCTGCTGCAGGAATTGTTCAGAGTGGCTGCTTTCAAAAGGATCATTGCTAGACTCACCAACCATTATGGACAAATGGAGGGCCTTTCTCTGAGACTCCTGATCCACACTCTTTCCACAACCTGGCCCCCTCTTCTATACCTTCCAGGTCCGCACATTCTCCGGTCACCTCAGGGCCCCCTGCCCTATCCCCCCACCCTGCCTAATATCATCTGCCTCCCCTTGTCCAGGTTCGATGGAGAGGTCTCCGCACAGGGCCAGTAGTTAGAACGCCCAGCAAAATCACACATGCCTTTTGCTACACCCCCTAGTGATAGGTTGTCCCACTGCAGAATACTGGGGCTTTCCACCTGCCGTCTACTGACTCCCCTTCTTAATGCCCCAATACACCACCATTTTGCTACCACGACTCCCTTTGCTCTACCCCACGCGGCTCGCTCCTGGGGGAGTTATCCCCACTCCCCTCCCCTGCTGCCCACTCCCCCGCTCTGGATGTCCAAGGGCTAGGCGGGTCCTTTATCATCTCCTACCTGGACTCCTACCTGGACCCTGATAGTTGTGCAGGAGCCTCCAGCTGGACTCCCCCATGCCCTGTACCCCTTGGTTTATAACGATCTTATGTTATACTTTTTTGCTTATGGTCATGCTCTATGTTCTTCTGCATGCAGTCACTATGTGCTCTGGGCTTGTAACATTCACTTCAATAAATAAAAATTACAAAAAGAATTCCCTCAATCATGACTAGAGGTGTTTGTACCACTAGTTGACCAGTGCCAGGGTGTATCAACAACATTAATGTCTTTCATGCAACCGGTCATGTAGTGCGCCATTATTTAACGCAGTATATGTGGTCTAGTGGCTATATCGTCTACCGATGAAACAAGACACCCGCCTGCAAGCCTGGATTCCACAGTAAACCAAACTGTCTCCCTGTAGTATGTGATGTCTCAGAGCCTTACTACTCCTACCTGCCAAAGAGGGGAGTGCTTGGAAAAACCCAGCACTGTATTAACAGGCGCACAAAAATTGAACATTTACATGGACAGATGTCTGCTAGATTGTTAAAAACATGCACGTAATTTGGAGCCCAGTACTTGTGAGGTAGAGATGCACACCTGTCCTCTCCCTGCATCTCTGACTCCCGCATTCTCATGCCTTCCCTATGCTGGCTTTCATGGCACTTCCCCTTCATGTAGGGCCCGGCACACAGGCGGGCACACAATGAATAAAAGACCAGAGTGGCCAATGTGGCTGCCCTGACTCGGAAGTAAAATGTTAATTATGGGAGAAACCAGGGCCCGAGTCGAAGGTACCACGCGGATGGATGGTGTCCCCCCACTTTCTTTACTGGGGGGACGCCGTCCCCCCTGCCAAACAGCTGGACTTCACTCTTTGGCCTCTCTGGGACGAGAAGCTCGGCACCTTTCGTGACGTCACTTCCTGTCGTGACGTCACTTCCGGTGACAGCATCCCCTCACTTCTTTTTTTACGACTTGTGCCCTGGGAGAAACCCTGGGGCACGGGCAAAGAGGAAAGACCTGCGAGGGGGCGGGGTAGCAGGGAGAGCCCAACTTCCAGTAGCAAGTGCTTTGCAGATCCAAAAGGAGTGTGAATGCATACATCATTCATCGTCTGTTGAATGTGTGGGAGGAGCTCACAGTGCACACCTTTCGAGGGCAAGGAGATCTTTATTTATTACTAAATTGCTGACTGTGGAACACAAATAGGGGAGTTTAATTCCAGCTTCACCACTGGACCACATTCTGTATTGTAGCTGTATTTATTGTTCAAATTTCGTTGGATTTTTCAGTTTGCATTTGTACAAATACACTTGTCTACATCCTTTCGTGGGCAAAGAAAATGCTTGCTTTCCTGCTGAACCAAGCCCTTCCAGCCTCACCTCTACCCATCAGTGATACCAAATTTTAGGATATTATGCGAGGTTTCTAATGTCAATTGGCTTATATGGCTTCGTTCGGCTCGTCCTCGCTTTACTGTTAGAGTTCTAGCAGTGATGTCCCTCTTTTCCCGTCGGACATGATCCTCTGTCTACTAATTACCAGGGGCACACGAGCTCTCTCATTTTCGAGGTGAATTTTTACTGCGATGGCCACTGCATTAGAGCAGAACCCATTTTTTTAGGTCTCGCCTACGCGGAGCGACTGCGCTGCATAGGAAAGAGACCTCTTAAGATTGCTTCAGCTTTTCCTGCAAAGACGTGCACGCATTGCATTGCTGTCAATGCAACGTGTGCAGGTTGTGGCGATTTCCTTGCAGGAGCGCGCGTGGTTGCACGCTCCCGCAAGGGAATCTCGAAGGCCCCCTCCCCTGCTGACGCGTGAGGCTCGCGTTTGTTAATAAGCGCAACCGGAATCTGGAATTCACGACCTCCAAGTCTGCGCACAACTACCTCGCTGCCAACTTTCTAAACAGACCTGAAAGTCCTTCTCTTGCAACAGTATTTAACTAACACACTGTAATCAACTATTGGCTCCTCTATACTACTTCAACCTTTTTGTGGCCATATAAACAGCTCTCGTGCACTCTGTATAACACCTCAACCTTTTTACGGTCATTATATATTCTGAATCCGATTTCTGGAATGATTTACATTCATGCACTTTCAACCATACTTATAGCTGTTTCTTCTATCTTTACATCTGTAACTTCCCTGTAACGAAACATTTCTCCTGTAAAGTGCTCTAGCACATTTGGTTAACGACCACGCTATATAAACATGCACAAGTAAATAAATAATTTAATAGCAGACAGCTACTTTTTGTATTTTCATTTCAAGCACTGCGTACAACGTCGACCCCAGACGGGCCACGCGCTTCAGGCCGGACTGAGAAGCAGGAACGTAGGCAACTGCAACATTACACCGAAGATGGTCTGTCTGTTCCTTGGGGAAATAAAAAACAGCCACCAGATGGCAAAACAGGCAGAACACAGTTAGCTGCAGGATCTCTGTGTCAGAATCCGTGCATCACTCCCTCTGACCACCAGAAGACAAAACTGTTCCGACTCAGACCTGAATGTTTCCAGCGTGGACCAACACCCTCCTCTCCAAAACCGCGGAGAGAAACACTTGCCCGCTACTAAATGAGGGTGGCACCCTCCAACTACCGGAAGAGCTACTTGGACGGAAACACATGCAGACTCACCAGCCAAACAACACTTCGGATTTAAGTCCATTCAATAGGTGTGGCTGCATTTTGATGGGCGGACTGAAGGGCGAGTGGGAGTAAGCCGCGGTGACCCACAGGATGGGCACTTCGTGGGGACTCTGAGCCAGAGGGTTGGGCATAGGGGGAGCCCTCCACCCGTGCCCCTACCTCTGAAAGGAATTGAGCAGAATCGTTTACATTTGAGCTACATGTTGCCAAATCTAGAGGGCGAAGTTCTCCTCGTTGGGAGGGCACTTCACGCCGACGAGGGGGGAGGACGAGGGAGTGATGGGCGTTCTTAAGATGGAGGTGGAGGCAAAAGTGATGATTCGCCGGAATTAAACTTTCCTGACTTATTTTCGCACCCAGCTGATCTTCCGAGCGTGACTCAAATGAAGTGCGGGCCTTTTAATAAATACAGCCTCACCTGGTAATGCGCTGCCTTCCTCGGAGATGAGCCGGAGGATGGATCCGGGGGCAGTCAGCGGAACCGATCCGCACGCCCCGGAGTCCCCAGTGCACAGGGACCTCACAAAACACACAAATAGAAGTGTCAGCATCTGCTACCTGCCCGATAAATGTCGGCACGCCATGCATATGTATGGGACCGCCTCGTGCACGCCGTATTGTGTGGGTGAGGTTATTAAAAGCGGGAAAAGACATATATTTGAGAGAAATGGGCGGCGGCAAAGACAACAAGCAGTTCAGGCCTCCAGCTTTCTACGGATGCGGGGCCGCCACCCCGCAGCGCGCCACAGCGCACGACTGAATGAAACAGGAAGTATGGAGTACATAGCGCTACAGAGTTTCTTCTAGATGCCTGGGTTAGGTGTTTGCCAGTGGTAGAAGATTGAGGGCGTTGGTGGCAAACATTCCATATGGTTGGCCGTGCCGGCTCACTAGTTCACTCGAGAACACTATCCGTCTAGTCTTCACACGTTCTTCATGTCTCCCCGTGTGTCTTCCTTCACCTCACTTCTCCATTATCCCTCTCTTTCTTCTTTTTTTTACACTTTCATGAGTCATTATTAATTTATGCTTTTTACTGCCATGTCTTCCGCTCTTATTTGGTCACCACCAAAATTACCGTTTTGTCCTGTCTGAGTTGTTCAGCTTGAATGTAATGACGCTCAGCCTTTGTTATAGTGTTGTGGGATAAAAGGCTGGAGCATATCAACGATTTTTACATATATACATAAAACATTTTTTGATAACCCAGAAGATATACATGGAGCACATTGACTCTTGATTCTGAAATGTAATGGGAGCAAAGTGTCTTCAAACAAACACAAAACACGTTAACTTTGCTTTAAAAACACTCAATAAATAATTTCTCGATGTCACATTTAGTACACTCCCTCTTTAAGAAGCAGTTCGAGTTTTAACAGCTGTAACTCTTTCACTACTTCTGCACTACCACTTGGAAAACATTGTTCCAACGCCACTGTCCCAAGGGGAGAGAAATAATTTCTTGAGGTCACATTTGCTACACTACTTTTTTCAGTAGCAGTAGATTTTTCACATCCCTAATCCTTTTGCGATGTGACATTAAGGCCACAGACTACACTCGAAAACATTGCTCCAGCACGTCTGTCCCAGAGGGTGTCAAAGTTTCACAAGTGGTTTAACAGCCATAGCGGATGAAAAGATTAATAATGTTTCTGAATTACCCAGATTCATTCCGATCACACTTTACAGAAGTTGGGGGATTGCCATCAATTCTGCCCAATAACATATGCCAAAGATTATCTAAAACTGCTCTACAAGACATGGATAATTTCCACAATAAGCTCCTTTGAGGCAAAAATCACATATTTAGTGATCTGCAGAGATCAAACATCACGTGAAAAATCTGATTTACCAGAGCTGGATTATTTTTCAGTTAATCAATCTTTGGAGGCAACCCAACAAGGTTAGTGAGTTGACTGATGAAATATAATTTCAGATCCAGATTCAATGGGGTACCGTGTATTTGTAACGCATGCGCTCCTTTTATGTTTCCTCTGAGTGCTGAATAAGGCATTTACTGTTACCCAAATCAGTAGTACTCCTGTTGACCTCAGAAAGATGAAGAGCTCACCCATGTGTGCTTCCTCCCCACTTTCCTCCGTGATGTGCTCACCCTTGTTTGCTTCCTCCCCACTCCCCTCCGTGATGTGCTCATCCATGTGTACTCCTCCCCACTTCCTCCGTGATGTGCTCACCCTGTGTGCTTCCTCCCACTTTCCTCCATCATGTGCTCACCCATGTGTACTCCTCCCCACTTCCCTCCATGATGTACTCACCCATGTGTACTCCTCCCCACTTCCCTCCGTCATGTGCTTACCCATGTGTACTCCTCCCCACTTCCCTCCATGATGTGCTCACCCATATGTGCTTCCTCACCACATCCCTCCATCATGTGCTCATCCTGTGTGCTTCCTCCCCACTTTCTCCGTGATGTGCTCACCCTGTGTGCTTCCTCCCACTTTCCTCCGTGATCTGCTCACCCATGAGTGCTTCCTCACCACTTCCCTCCATCATGTGCTCATCCTGTGTGCTTCCTCCCCACTTTCTCCGTGATGTGCTCACCCTGTGTGCTTCCTCCCACTTCCCTCCATGATGTGCTCACCCATGTGTGATTCCTCACCACTTCCCTCCATCATGTGCTCACCCTGTGTGTTTCCTCCCCACTTTCTCCGTAATGTGCTCACCTTGTGTTCTTCCTCCCCACTTCCTTCATGATATGCTCACCCATGTTTGCTTCCTCTCCACTTCCCTCCATGATGTGCTCACCCATGTGTACTTCTCCCCACTTCCCTCTGTGATGTGCTAGCCCTGTTTGCTTCCTCCCACTGTCCTCCGTCATGTGGTCTCCCATATGTGCTTCCTCCCCACTTCCCTCCGTCATGTGCTCACCCTCTGTGCTTTCTTTCCACTTCCCTCCGAGATGTGCTCACCCGTTTGCTTTCTCCCCACTGTCCCTCCTCGCCTTTCATCCTGCACCTCCAAGTCCAATCCCCCTCTCTAGCATCTCCTCTCCTGTACCAGGGCACAGTTTAACACCTCACATACTCCCTTCTCTTCCCATTAGCTTCATTTCCCACAAAAATGGATTTGCTTCAAGTACATAAAAGGCATTCTCATTTACAATGCCAATACCTCAAACTCTAGTAAATGCGAGACCTATTGCATTGCAAATGCTTGTTATTGTTTTAGTTTAATCCCCTGGACACGCCCACATGACTCTGACGAGTCTTGGGGGCGGGTCCAGAGGATGACACTGCTGGTGGGGGAGTTGTGGGCACTCCCTTCACTGCACATGAGGGCTTGGCCGGCCATCTCAGGCCGGCCAACCCCTCATGCACAGTGAAGCTCTCTCTAGCCTCAGCTGCGTTGCTGGGGCTGGAGAGAGCAGGCACAGGCTCCCAGTCTGCTTTGGAGTGCAAGTTGCCAGCGCTCAGGCCAATCGTGAAACTGCTCTCATGCGAGAGCAGCTTCAGGATTGGCCGTAGGGCAGGCTGGAAGCCTGTGCTCATGGCAAGACGTAAAAAGAGTGCAATGCAGTGGGAGTCGTCGGCGGCATTAAGGTAAGTGTATTTTTTTTTTAAACGTATGCTTCTAAATAAGTGTACACTTTTTTGTATTCACAAACTACGAGTTAATAGTTCGTTTATTACTGTTGAAAACTTCATACATAAAAAGATAGGCCTTTATGTCAGTGGGATATAGTTCTTGGGGTCAATAGAGCAGGTGGTGAACTGCTGTCACTCAACAGCTGATCCATATTACAGAGTTTGTTTTCTTATGGTGATTGGGAGTGACAACAAAGACAAGGGAACAAAAAGCTCTGACAAGGGAAGAGTTAGAAGTGAGAGGGAAGCAGCAACATGGACAACAGGCGTATGGGAGTTCATCACAGACAAGAGGAGGGATCAAGCAAAACAGAAAACAAGTAGGTGGGAGGGAAAAAGCAGCACAGAAAATGGGTGGGTGGAGGAAACAAACAGCATGGAAAATTAGTAAGTGGGAGTGAACAAACAGCATGGAAAACTGGTGGGTGGGAGGAAACAAACAGCAAGGAAAACGGGTGGGTGGGAGGCAACAAGCAGCCCAGAAAACGGGTGGGAGGAAGTAATCAAGCAGCACAGAAATGGGTGTTAAGGAGGGAACAAGCAGCACAGAAACGGGTGGGAAGGAGGGAACAAGCAGAGGGAACAAGCAGCACATAAACGGGTGGCAGGGAGGCAACAAGCAGCACAGAAAACGAGTGGGTGAGACAGAACAATCAGCACGGACAATGGGTGGGTGGGAGGGAACAAGCTGCATGGAAAATGGGTGGTAGGAGGGAACAAGCTGCATGGAAAATTGGTGGGTGGGAGGGAACAAGCTGCATGGAAAATGGGTGGGTGGGAGGGAACAAGCTGCACGGAAAATGGGTGGGTGGGTAAATTGGGAACAAAGCTGCATGGAAAATGGGTCGGTGGGAGGGAACAAAGCTGCATGGAAAATGGGTGGGTGAGAGGGAACAAGCTGCATGGAAAATGGGTGGGTGGGAGGGAACAAGCAGCACTGAAAATGGGTTTTTGGGAGGGAACAAGCAGCATTGAAAAAGAGTGGACAGGAGGGAACAAGCAGCACGGAAAATGGGTGGGTGGGGGGACAAGAAGCACGGAAAATGGGTGGGTGGGGGGACAAGCAGCACAGAAAATGGGTGGGTGGGAGGGAACAAGCAGCACAGAAAATGGGTGGGTGGGAGGGAACAAGCAGCACGGAAAATGGGTAAGTGGGAAGGAACAAGCTACAAGAAAAATTAACAAACATCACAGAATATCGGTGGGTGAGGGACATCCCATGCAAAGGGTGGGACCAAACAAAACAGATAATGTGAAGGTGGGTGGAAACAAGTAACACAGACAGTGGGAGGTCGGGAGGCAGCAATTAACACTGACAACAAGAGGGTGGGAGAGAACACGCAAAACAGACAATGGGAGAGTGGGAGGGGGCAAGCAACACAGATAACTGGAGGGTGGGAGGGGACAAGCAACACAGACAACAGGAGGGTGGGAGGGGACAAGCAACACAGACAACAGGAGGGTGGGAGGGGGCAAGCAAAACAGACAACTTGCAAGCAACACAGACAACAGGGGGAAAGCAACAGAGACAATGGGAGGGTGGAAGTGGGCAAGCAACAAAGACAATGGGAGGATGGGAGGGGAAAGCAACACAGGCAACAGGAAGGTGGAGGGGCAAGCAACACAAACAATGGGAGGGTGGGAGGGCGCAAGAAGCACAGACAACAGGAGGGTGGGAGGGTTCAAGCAACACAGACAATGGGAGGGTAGGAGGGGGCAAGCAACGCAGACAACAGGAGGGTGTGAGGGGGCAAGCAAGGCAGACAATGAGAGGGTGGGAGGGGGCAAACAATGCAGACAACGGGATGGTGGGAGAGGGCAAGCAACACATACAACGGGAGGGTGGGAGGGAAGAAGTAACCCAGACAAAGGGAGGGTGGAAGAGAACAAGCAATACGGACAATACAAGCACCACGGACAATGGGAGGGTGGGAGGGAACAAGCACCATAGTCAACAACAAGCACCATGGACAAAGGGAGGGTGGGAGGCAACAAGCACCCCAGACAATGGGAGGGGGGAATGGAATAAGCACCATGCAAAACAGGATGGATAAAGGGTACAAGTACCATGGACAACATTGCAAGCAACAGGGACAATTAACAAGCAACACAGACAATGGGAGGGTGGGAGGGAAGAAGCAACACATATAACGGGAGGGTGGGAGGGAACAAGCAACACAGATAACGGGAGGGTGGAAGGGAACAAGCAACACAGACAACTGGAGGGTGGGAGGGAACAAGCAACACAGACAACCGGGGGTGGGAGGGAACAAGCAACACAGGCAATGAGAGGGTGGGAGGGAACAAGCAACACAGACAACAGGAGGATGGGAGGCAAAAACGTAACACAGACAATGGGAGGGTGGGAAGGAACAAGCAGCACAGACAATGGCACGGTGGGAGGGAACAAGTAACACTGCCTATAGAAGGATGGGAGGGAACAAGCAACACGGACAACTACAAGCAGCATGGACAATGGGAAGATAGGAGGCAACATGGTCAATGGGAGGGTGGGAGGAAACAAGCAACAACAAATACAACAGGGGAAGGAGAAAGAAATAAAACAGTACACCAATAACAACACAAGCAACCAAAGAACTTAATCAAAATTAAGCAATCAATACTTGTTCCATGCTCCACGGAAGGGCAGGAACAAGAAAGAGGAAGTAACATTGGCATGTGCATGCCTAATAAGAGCCAGGCATATAAGAGAGATAATGAAGCCAATGAATGGTAAGCAATGGGCAGGTTCCAAGCCACATTTAGTTCCTAAAATGTCTTGCAAGCAACAGCAAATGTGCACTGTCTCAGCAGAGACCTAAAAAAGATCTAAAACATTATAAAGTTAAGCTACAGAAATCAACTTTGATGCCTAATTAGTTCTGTGCTCGCACCCTCCTTTCTCTGTTTCCAAGTATACCTATGTAAACTTTAGATTATGGTTGCAAGATTTGCAAACTCCAGGTTATGCAGCTCGCATTACACAAATATGTATACTGCTCTGGCCGAGAGGCAAATCCTGTTTAAAGCAGTCTCTTAACTTTATCTTGCATTACGTTTTTACATAAGGTACACCCCTGTGTGAAAATGTCTAGAGTGACAGTGGCAAAATTCATTTCACACCGTTTGGATGATTTTGTGCAATTTTGCACAAATTTCACTCATTTTCACTAATATGTACGAAAGCTGTGCACGTTTCCTTGTATCAAGAAACAAAGCAAATGCTTTCTTGTACTGACAATGTGGTAGTCAGAGCGCTTCATGATGCAAAATAAAGCTAAACTTTTGTGTCTTTTATTCTGGATTCAAATGTCTCTTCTACGGACAGTACTGAGCAAAGCAGCCTCAGTGGCCTTTGCCTTCAAATGTACTGCTGTCTCCTTCATGGGCTTTGCCTTATTCATTGACAGGGCCGGCTTTAGCGCTGGTGGCGCACAGTGTGACAATCATTTTTGGCGTCCCCGCCCCCCATGACCACCTCCTCGGATTCTTTCACTACCACCGGGCAAAAGTGCCCCTCATCTCTCCAATCATAAGCTATTGCTAAACACAGTCCCCCCTGAGGTCAGCGCCCCCTCCGCAGGTCAGCACCCAGTGTGGCTGCACCAGCCTCACTGCTCTAAAGCCGGCCCCCTTCATTGACTCCCAGTGATAACGCAAGGTATCCTGCAAGGTGTGACATCTTGTCTTCAGGTTCATTCATGGCCTAGTGCCTTCTTGTCAGATTGAGAATATACCTCACTTCATTCCAGTCGTCCTTTGTGATATACCACTCAACCTATATTAGTGATATCAAAAACCAAGTGGCCATAAAAAGCAGGCCTGTGATACCCAGCATAAACACTTTGGTCTCTGTTTCTTCTACATATCGACTCCTCCCCCAATCAATATCATATAGGGAAGCCCAGAAAGGCTTCTAATTTTGGTACAATCCTGTTCTGCTATTGGCATTTTCTCTACAGAGCCTCTGAAACGACAACATCATGTGTAGATGATTTCTCACTACACCCTGGTTCAACGGCATCTTAGAGGTAATTGAGTTTGCAGTGTTCTGCCACGTACACTAAAGGTCAAAGCATTCCAGGATTTCGAGGAACGGAAGGCAGCAAAAACCAATTAAAATGTTGAGGTACCATCACTTTTACAGACTGGTCGAAGTTGTCCGACTTATGCTCAGGCGAAGAATGGCGTCGCCAGCGGATTTTTCCTTCTGCTGGATATCCAGCTTCAGGGAATCGTTGAACGATCTCAAGAGGGACCCTGAGACCCTGAGCCCCAGGGAGTTGAAAAGATGGCGCTGCCAAATGGCGTAAACAGTGATCTGTCCCGCTGAAGCACTGGGCCTGTTATTTTGCAGTTTATTCATTTTCATTTTGCCAGTTTTGAACTTAGCAGAAAAACCAAAGTTCACAACAAATTCAGAAAGTTGCAAAGCAGCATGCCATGCAACTTTACATAGTCCTAGGTTTCATAGCATGGACTCAGGCCATTCGTCAGACAGCCCACTGTCCACCAACGTGGCGGCGGTATCTACCTCTGCCACCCTGCCATTCACCAAATGTAAAGGTCTCTGCCACCCTGGTGGGCGTTTGAAAGGCACCACCGACACTGCGGCTCCTTTGAAATCACTAAGGACCAGACGTATCAAAGGGTTTTACCCATTCTGTGTCTATGAAGAAAAGTGTTGATACATATGGCCCTTAAAAGTTTCATGTGGCCTCTCAGCATACTTTTTTGTTTCACAAAAAGAAACTCTTTGAAGTGGGAGTTTGATTTTGAAACCAAACCACTAATTTCCCTGGTGGCCTCAAACAGGAAAAAAGTATATTATACCGCCTGCTCCAAAGAGGGCGGGTGGTCTTCTTTCACCAATGGCCTCAAGTCTGTTGCCCTGTCGGTGCAAGGGTTCCACCGGCGAAGACATGGGGCACCACCAGCAGAAACATTGTGTACAGCCCAACTCTTACTAGAGCAGATGGAGGGTCAGTGTGGTGGGCAGAGTGCGCCACCATATTTGCAGCAAATACCTTGTCCACCAAAAACGAATTAACCCCTTTACTCTCTAGCTA
Source organism: Lissotriton helveticus (assembly GCF_964261635.1). NCBI lineage: Eukaryota > Metazoa > Chordata > Amphibia > Caudata > Salamandridae > Lissotriton > Lissotriton helveticus. Next base: position 1,289,832,243 of record NC_136061.1, read on the forward strand.
AGTTAAAGAAAAAGAAACTGGTGAGACATACTCTGGCTGAGGCACTCCTCTTGAGAATAGACGCCAAATAGGTTTGGGTACAGTCATCACCTGAAATGTCCGCAACTGACATTCAATCATTGCTGCAAAAAAGTAACCTGAAATTGAGACGAATAATTTCAGCACTCCCTTCCCTAGCAACCACATCAGAACTAGAAACAAGCATTTGCAATGCAATAGGTCTCGTATTAGTGACAGTTTAAGCGATTGGCATTGTAAATGACAATGCCTTTTATTTATCGGTTTTGATAATTAGCACCTAAATAAAAGGAATTTCCATTTACAATGTCAACAGCTCAAACTCTTGTAAATGCAAGATCTATTTCATTTCAAAGAAGCGGCCGCCATTGTCCTGGCTGCTTGGAAAGTGAAAGCACGCGTGGAGAAAGACAGGAAACCAAATGCTTGAACTGCCCCTTCTGTAATATGAATCAACCGTTCCAAACGTGCACCAGTGGGATTCCAAGTGGGCATTCCCTCATTTGCCTGGTAATTTGCCCCATGCAGATCAGGAATGCCTTTGCCCTTGCACCCATGACATACCACAGTCTGCCAGGGTGTCTCCTAGTGCTCCCCTGCTAGTGGGACACAGGGGTCAAAGGGACCCATTTGCATCCTCTAGCAGACAGGTGCAGTCACTCACTGCACATTCTTACATGGGGATCCCAGCTCCCTCCTTTAGGAGCTACCAGTCCCTCTGCATTGAAAAGTGGACCAGTGCCTTGAATCTGCCCATCAACACTGTCCTGTCCCAGCGTGGGTGGCAGTTCGTGTTTGCAGTGCAGCTGCCCATTTCTTTCTGCATAATCATGTCCGCAATCCATGCCTGCAACCGGCACACCCAGTGAATGCTGCCCAATGGTACAAACTGGACAGCTCACCCAATCTGTAACCTGTGACCTGGTTTCCCAGTGACATAAATCCTATGGTAACACAAATGCTTCAGAATAACCACTGACTATGTAAATGAATTCCATGTAGATTAATTGTATGTCTATTTTTTTGATATTGACATCCTGAAAATGTGGCACTGATCTGCCCGCCTGGACCCATACTTGACAGATCCAATACAATGTGTTGCCCAGTGGCTCTCATGCTCCCCAACTCAACACGCCCTGTCGATACCAGGGTAAAGGACAGCTTTTTGAGTGACACCAGCCTAGACCCACTAAGAAGAAAAACAGTCTGAAGACATATGCTACTTCTCTAATGACACATACATAGGTGACTAATGAGATGACAAATGGATCATTTCAATTACACATTGTTAACAGCAGGGAAGAGAGAGGAGGAGGGCAATGGGCTTCAACCTACATGCCATTTATTTTGTAATAATTACGGGCAGTGATTAGAGGATTTCTCATGGAGCTATCTTTTACTTGGCTGTCATTCAATTCATTACACACTGGTAAATCTGTGACACATGCTGTTATCACTCAATATGTCAGGCTTACACGAAGCACCAGGGAACTCGTCGGTGTGGCGGGTGGGGCATGGGGATGCATCCGTGGCAGGCCCCATCAATCAGGCGTCATTTGACATCACAAGAAAGGTATCTTTGCTCCAAGATTAAATGCGTCTTGATTTGTCTGGCAACTCCCCATAACGCCACCCCATTTCCGCGTTGGTGTGTGTTGCACCTGGCCCTTTCTGCCCGGTCAGCCGAGATTTTTGTCTTTCTTTGCTGAGCTAGTATTTGTTGGCTTTATGACTCTGTGCCCTTTACCCCTGCTAATCATAGGTAAAGTGCTTTTGCTCTCTACCTTAAACATGATAAAATGGGTATACACCTGATTGGCACATTTAATTTACTCATAAGTTCCTGATAAAGTATGCTTCGTATACCTAGGGCCTGTAAATTAAATACTACCAGTGGGATACATCACTCATTGTGCCTTCCTCTAACGTAACACTGTAAAACATGCCTCAAGCTTGCCAATGCAACCTTTAGTGCAGTTGTAAACTGCCATTTCGAGCTGACACAGTAAACCATTTGCAAAGCCTAAACCTACATTTTTTATACTTAATAAGTCACCGCTCGGGTAGCCTGTTAGACCTGTCACCACATATTGTTTGCCTTCACTCCTTATTTTTTGCTGAATTTGTTTTTGTTGGCATGTTGGACTGCTAACCAGTGCTTAAGTGCTTGTGCTTTCTCCTTTAAACATGGTGAAATTGGCTTACACCCAATTGATAACACAGTACTGGCCCTCTTTACATCAGTACACTGCAAAAAGACTATATTAAACTAGGGAGAGCTAGAACAAAGTGTTTCCTTGTTGCATCACACAGTGAAAGTTATTACATGATTTGCAGCACTAGGGGCTCTAAAAAGGTATACATATCTTTGGTGCCCCCTCAAACTATCTTAAAAAGTGATAGTCTTTATTGTTCTCAAAACGAGAAGTCTTGTGGAAACTGTGAAACTGTATAGGACTGCAGCTGGATATGGTGCCTTAGTAAAATTCGCCAAGTATTTTTAGAAATTGCATGGGAAATACATTCAGCAGGTATCTTGTATGACTTTTATATTCAAAGGCCTAACTCGCATACAATTTTCATGAAGATGACATGCCATATGTATTTTTCATTGTATGTGTAATTTCAAGAAAACTGTGCACATTTTAAAGGGCTAACATTTAACAATTTCACCGACCTGAAGTCCAGCACCAAGAGGTGTTTTGCAAAATAAGTAGCAACATATAAATTCTCAAATCTATGCACAGTGATAAAAAAATTCTTGTATTCAAACTATAACCCAACCAGTTCCTCTTTCTGAAACAGTCTCTCTTTCATATCATGACAAACAAGCCATGGCAAAGCAAATAGTTCTGGGTTTTTATGAGGTGAGGTGTCTTGGAATAGACGGGCAACTTCCTGTGTGTTGCCAACTCTGTCTGGGAGAAAATCCCATAATGAAGCAACAGCTTGGGCTACACTATAGGAGATGGGGGCAGACCCCATTTGCTAACTAAATTTATTAGTGGATTTATGGTGTGACCTCAAAGAAAAGTGCCATGAAAAGAGGCCAGTAGGTTATGTTTTTTTTTTGCAAATAGCAATCTTAAAAGGCACACACGGGAAAACATTGCACAGCAGATACTTTTGACAAAGGGCCTGCATTATAACTTTATCTTAACATACAACCATATATTCACAGACGTCTTTACCTTGTCAAATTAAAAACATGCAAATAAAACAGCATCCTGTCATGGCAGCTAAGCATAACAAATGAGTGTGCAAAGGAGTTTAGTGAATAGCACTGATTCTTAATAAGAGGTTAAGCATTTATACTGTAAATAAAAAGCCACAAATCGGCAATGAAAATGTTGCAGTGCTAGCTCAGTAAACACCACAAAAACACACATGCTTTGTCGCACCAGCAATCTAACAAAATTACTACATATTGCCTCCTCAACTAAACCCAATGCGAGTAAATATAAAAAAAGACAAATTAAGATTCCAAAAAATGCCATGGCCTTGATCCACAACTTATTCAAGCATTGGCAAGCCACGAAAATCACATGATTGCCAATGGCTAAATAGGGTTGACCCAAAGCCTACTGTCTCTATGTACTTCCGCTTAATGTACTTCTTTGAAAATTCATGACATGCAGGCTTTCAGTTCGCCAGAGCTGTCTGTAGTCAGACTTAAAAAAAGGGAGCAGGACAAAGAGGCAAAGAGATGTGGAAGCGTGAGGTGGCGAGGTGGGGTATGTTTTTCTTGTCAATAAGCATGGTGGGTACATTGAAGCAGTAGAGGTATTTATTTTAAATTGTTTGATCAATCGCAGTTTCCAAGTGAGCACAATGTATTTCTCACTTGGTGGGAAAGCCTTGCAAATTGTGTTCTTATTGAAACTGCAGGCTCCACCGGCAGTGAGAACGAAAGCTGCTGCCAACCGGCTGCATACAAATCATCCTCAGGCAACCACCGAGGACAGCCAGCCGCGGGCACTGTACATGGAATAGACAATCATGGCACTATTGTATGAGAGGTGATAGGGTCACCTGGTCATGCCAACGTAAAAACTGAAAGAGAGGGCTGCTTTCAGAGCCAGAGACATTCACCAGAGGCTGATAGCCCGTCCCCGTCACAGTCATAATTGGATGCATTACAAGCCAGCCAAGCATGTGACTTACTTTGACTACTGTCACTGGATGCTGCTTGCAAACTCAGTCTTCGGTATACAAGTTTGGAGGGTTGTATATCCAGGGCCGGCTTTGGGCTGGTGGCGCGCGGTGCGACAATCATTTTTGGCTCCCCCACACCCCATGGCTGCCTCCTCAGATTCTCTAACTACCACAGGGCACAAGTGCCCCTCATCTCTCCAAACTTAAGTTATTGCGAAACACGGAGTCCCTCCCTGAGGTCAGCCCTCCCTCCACAGGTGAGCGCCCAGTGCGCTAACCGCAGTGCCCTAAAGCCGGCCCTGTATATATCACTATGTCGGGAGCCCCATAATTGGGAGGCAACTCTTCAGGAGTAGCATTTTATCACGAGTCAACATATCACATTAAATGTGACATTTTTGGATGGCATTGCAGTGCATATCAGTAGTCTGCGGTTTGACTGCTGATATGCGCTTCTATCATTCTCTACTATCAATAGTGTAGTAAACTTGTGTCTCTTCCAAGTAGTAATTAACAACATTCAGATATTCCTTGCTCTGTGTGAATTTAGTGCCTGTATGATTGTTGTATATGCTCCTCTTCTTTCCCTTCGTCACGGTCCCTTTTCCTTCCACTTTTTACCTCTCCTTTGTATCTCATCAGTTTCTTCTCTTTCCAGTTCTCCCCTCCCTTGCCACCAGCCACCACTTCACTTTTTCTCACTGTCCTCTTCTCCTCCATGAGCCCGTCAATGGTACTCATTGTATTCCATTCTCTCGTTCTCCTCATTCCATTCGACATCCATCCTCCTCTGTCTATAATCCCAATCACTAGACCTATTCCATCCTCTTTGTTTTGCCTTAATAACATTTTCCTTCTTATTTTTCTTTTGCTGTGGTTTCCAGTCCTTCGTCTTTTCTTCCCTTTTCTTTTATCAAAGCTAATTGTTTTCCTCCTAACTTCTTCCTTGCTCTTAGTCTTCATTTTCCAAATCAGTCTTCTCTTCTCCTCACTACCACCTTCCCTTCGCCCTTTATCCCAGGTTTGTCCATCACTTCCTCCTTTTTAGCTCCCGCGCTCCATTCTTTCTCTAGTTTCTTTCTCATTCTCTTCTCTCCTTATGATTCCTCAATTTCCTCAGTTCCCGTCACTCCTTTTCTTCTTAAATCTTTCCCTTCTCCACTCTATTTACTTCAAGTCACATTCCCCTTACTTTCCCAAGTTTCCAGCACCTTTCCACCTCCTCCTGATCTGTTGTTCTAAGTTACTTTCTATGTTGCCCTTTCCCTTCATTCTTCACCTCTAATAAATCTGCTGGCTACACTTCTTTTTCACCGCACCTCTTTTTCTTTCACGTCATCATCTCAGGCCTCCTAGCATTCTTTTCTCTGACCTTCTCCACCCTTGTTCCCGTCACTTTCCCACCCCTGACATCCCTTTTAATAACATCCCCATTCCTGTCGGTACTGGAGCTACTGTTTCCTAGACTCTATTTTCAGAACTCATTCACTCACCTATTTCCACCATCGTTTCGTAGCAGCCCCCTTTTCAATCCCCTGTTCTAACAGTCTTCTGTTTTCCTCTCCTCTTCTCTCGCATTTCCCTCACTCCAGATCACTCCCTGCTCCTTGTCCCCTGTACCTTTCCTTTCATCCTCCTTCAGAGGTTCTCTTTTCTTCACACGCCCTCTCATCTCTGGGCTGGAGCGGCCATCCCTCCTTCTTGAATCAGTATATACTTGTTCCCATCTCTCCTCCCACCTTGTCCTCAATTCCCCAGCTCCCTTCTTAAAACCTATGTGTGCAATATTCTTAAATCCTCCTCTCTCATACAGCTTCAATTCAGGGTCACTTCCCTCCCCGTGTTTCCAGTTCGTTGCCGACCCCAAGCCTTCCTTCAGAGCTTGTCTTTTCATCCCAGCCCCTTTCATCTCAAGGCTGAAGCTTCAATAGCCACCCACCACTTCTCCATGAACTGCTCTTTCCTGGAGCCCTTTTCTCCGATCGCACCATCATTTGAAAGGCCCTTGTAAAACCCCAATGTCCCTTGTGCCTTTGTTCTTCCTCTCTCACACTATCGTCTGGCACGTGCCCTTCTCCTTTGCCCTTAGAACCTTCCTTCCACCCACTTTCAGTAATTTTCCTCACAATTCTATTCTTGTCTATGCTAATAATACCCGTCACCACCCCACTCTTTCTTCATAAATCCCAATTTGGTGGGTCCCTGCTTTACTCCTGCTGCATTGTCTAGTTCTCGGTCCTGTTTAAATCCCGATATCCCCAGGACACTTCTTTCTTCCCCTCTCACGTTTCCTTCTTACAAGATTTTTACCCCTCCCCGTATTTTCAGTACCTTCCTCCTCCTCCCTCATTCAGGGATTTCGGACGTTTGGTTCATTCAGGGCTCAAGCTGTCCTCGCCCCTTCTTCTCAAAGCCCTATTGGTGGTCCCGTTCCCTGGCACAGCTTTCCGAGCGCCCTCCCCGTAGTAGAGCCCTCCTCTCCTCCTGGCTCGCAGTCCCTTCTTCCAAGGTTCCTCCCGCACTCCCTCCCCCCTCATTCAGAGATTCCCTTTTCATCGCGGGCCCATTCATCTCGGCGCCGGGGCTGCCAGCTCCCTGCCTCCTCTTGGCTCGCCTTCTGGGAGGCTTTGTTCGGGTTCAGGCTCCGCTTTTGACTCGGAGTTTGGAGTCGGCTACAAGAAGCTGGCAGCGGGCGCCGATCACCCACAATTAGCCCCAGCTTACCCCTGGGAGGCCGTTCTAGACGTTAGATGTTCCCTCGGAGACTCTGGTAACGTTTAACGCCTTCGTGGCCGCTCCGGAGGGAGTGGAACAGAGGGAGTCGGGGAGAGGGGGCGAAGGGGTGAGGAGGGGACGCGACGGAGCGCACAATGTGCTAGTATGACAGCTGATCACGGATTCACAACACGCAATACACCCATTCACAACAATGAACACAATAATTAGACAAGGGAGACAACGATGCTTCTTCTCCCAGATATGGAATTAATAATTCTTCACCTCGGTGTTTAATGGAATTCAACCGACATAGCTTTGGAGGCAGAAACATCAAGACATCCCTTTACCATAGGTTCTTTGCCAACAACACCAGTTCCCCTCTCTAGGGGGCTCAGTGCTGCTGGAGCTGGGCAGTTGTGTCCCCCCGCCCCCCCTCCTTCCCGAGCCCTCAGGGGCAGTATTACAGAGTGTGCCCCGGGGGACCGAGGTGGAACAAGGATATGTGCCCGCTTGGCGCGCTCCCGGGGCACTTCGGTATTACAGAAGGGGTCGCAGGCACTGTTGCGGCCCCTTCTGTAATACCGATAGTGCTGGCGCACATAAAGTCCCAGCTCTATCTGTGGGGGATGTAACCTCATTTGCGTGGGGGAGTGGCCCTATGCAAACGAGGGAATCCCTTTGACACTGCACATGCGCCGTACTACAGGCAGTGAGGCAAAAAAAAGTCAGGAGGCCCACCACCTAAAAGGTGGCGCACTGTTGGTGCCCCCCTGATGGCAGCCCTCTGGCAGGGGAAAGAGGACCCCATGGACCCCCCCAGATATCACCTTGCAGGCGGGTACAGTTGCACCTGCCTGCAAGGGAATCCTTAATCCCCTTCAAATGTGCAAGTGGGTTGCCGCCTGCACTGTGAAAAAAATGGAGCGTCTGTAAAGCAGCTGTTGTTTTTCACCTGAATGCGCTGCCCGGCCCGGGGGCAGAGTTCGCGACTGCCCTGGGGGCAGCGCATTCATCGTAATAGGGTACATTTTCATTGTTTATGCATGGCTCACCTTTATAAAGGTGCGCCTGGCGCAAACAATGACACACAACAATGGGTTGTGTAATGTGGCCCAAGATGTATTATGACTCCCACCCACCCGCATACTGTGATGATTGACAGGATCTGTTCACTCACTGATAAGTACCTGGACTCCGATTGCCCCAGTACAAGCTCATCCCATTTGAAAGCAGATCAAGTTCAACAAATTAAGCAAAATAGCACTTTTTTGTCCAGCAACACTCAGGAAATCAATCCACTTTTGACTCATAGAGACAATTAGGCATCTTGCTGCTGGTAGCTCCCAAGATTAGGTGCTCCGATTTAGAACCAACACAGGAGTTTTGTTGGGATGCCAGTAACTTGAATGAATGACAACACTTACATGGGGCACTACTACACAGGTGTCTTCAGGCGCTGGAGTGTTAATGTTAATAGCATGTAAACAAAGAAGGACAGATAGTCCGAGGGATAGTAGCGGAATGTCGAAAAAGAGGAAGAGAGAGGCACAAACAAGCTCATTATATTATAGAGTTTTGAGACTAGTTTTGAAATGTGCTAGAAGGGAGGGGAGAGCACGTGCCCAGGCCCCATCTCCCACTTACCTGGACTGGTCCTCTAACCAGTCTAAGGTCCTTTTGAACCAGGCCTCGTTACCTCAAGGCCCGCCTTGTTCTTGTACTCCTTACTTGCTCTCCACTCCATCCTCTCGCCCTTCACTCTTGTGCCCTTCTCCTAGTCCTTTTCACTCTCTCTCTCTTTTGCCTTTACCCTGTGCACGTTCTCCATTCTTCACTCTCTCTCTTTGTGCCTGTTTACCACTCTCTCTTTGTGCTACTTTTTGCCAGTTTGCCTTGTGTCGGATTTTCCTTTGCCCTGCTCTCCTCTATTTCCTCCCATGCTTTCCTGCCTCCCGCCTCCCCCTCCTATGCTTTCCAGTCTTCTGCCACTTTTTATCTGCATCTCCCTCATGTGCCTTCTGCCGCCTCCTGCTCCTAAATTTCCCTAGACCTCCCTCCACCTTCGTGCTGCCCCTGCTCAGGACCTTTTTAATGGCAGCCGTGCTGCTGGCGCACCAAATGCAAAAACAACAGTTGATGGACAGAATGCATAACAATGTCATACATTCAACCAAGTACGGAGATCTGGGCCTAAATCCATTGTTTTTTTTGCTCACCATGCCATTCCAGTTTGAACCCAGCCATATGCAAATCAGTCTTAACCCTGTGCCTCATGGGAACAGTCCAGCCCTAACTGCCAAGCCAGGTCCTCCCTGGACTGGAAACAAGCACCCTAGGACCGGTTTCGGGGTTTCACCCCTCTTCAGCTAGGATAGCTTGATTCCAGTGGCATGGAGAGCACCGGGCGCACGTCTGAGCATACCCGTCCCACTCGGGGTGATAATTGTCAAAATAACAGTTGATGGACAGAATCAGTCCTGCCAAGTATCACGCATGGGGTGTGACACTAACGCATTTCAGTGTGGTACTCCGCATTACCGCACTGAAATGCATTGTCACGCATATGCTGTGTGGTGCCTGTCATCAAAAGCACGGGACTCACGTCTTAGCATACCCGTCCCACTTGGGGTGACAGTTGCAAAAACAACAGTTGATGGACAGAATGTAGAACAATGTCATACATTCTACCCAGTACAGAGACCTGGGCCTAAATCCATCGTTTTTTTGCTCACCATGCCATTTCAGTGGGATGGGTATGCTCAGACGTGAGTCCCATGCTCTCATGCCACTGGAATCAAGCTATCCTGGCTGATGAGGGCATAAAGCCCGAACCCGGTCCTAGGATGCTTGTTTCCAGTCCATGGAGGACCTGGCTTGGAAGTTCAGGCTGGACTGTTCCCATATGGGTACAGGGTCAAGACTGACTTGCATATGGCTGGGTTCAAACTGCAAAGGCATGGTGAGCAAAAAACTATGGGGTTAGGCCCAGATCTCTGTACTAGGGTAAATGTATGACATTGTTCTGCATTCTGTCCATCAACTGTTGTTTTTGCATTTGTCACCTCGAGTGGGATGGGTATACTCAGACGTGAGTCCCATGCTCTCCATGCCACTGGAATCAAGCTATCCTGGATGATGAGGGCTGAAAGTCTGAAACCGGTCCTAGGATGTTTGTTTCCTGTCCAGGGAGGACCTGGCTTGGCAGTTCGGACTGGACTGTTCCCATGGGACACAGTGTCAAGACTGATTTACGTATGGCTGGGTTCAAATTGGAACGGCATGGTGTGCAAAAAAAACGATGGATTTAGGCCCAGATCTCTGTACTGGGGGGAATGTATAACATTGTTCTGCATTCTGTCCATCAACTTTTGTTTTTGAACTGGTGCACCAAAGGCATGCCAAAGGCAAACCCATCTGCGCCCGTCTATACCTGGACTGGGCCCAGCACCATGGACTCTGGTCCGACCAAATGTAGCAGCTACACAGCCTCCTTGCTGCATGCACTCAACACTGGACACTGCCACCACACCTATTTCAACGCCTCACCTTGTTCTAGGGTAGGACCTTTCTCATGCACCCACTGCCATTTCACATGCACAACATACCCAGCCCATACATGATCCATAACACAAGATCTCTCAGAATCAAACCACTGAGATGTAGGACACCATCTGTGCACACTTCCCAGACAAACTCTTCCTGAAAGAGACCTAGCTGAACACCACGCCCACCATTGCTACAGCCATTCCACGGGGCTACACATTCTTCTGCCAGGACAGAGCAAACAAACCAGGAGGAGAACTCGCCTTTATCCACAAAGACTTCATCACCTGCAACACTTACACCAATGAGAACACAACCTTCATGGAACACATGCACTTCTGAAAACAGATCGGCTACCAAACTACCATTAATGTCACCTTAGCTTAATGACCCCCTGGCCTGACCCTCTCACCACCTTCAGCAATCTCCTCACAGACCTCATCGCCCCTGTCGTCATCAGCTTGAATGACTTCATCTTACTGGGCAACCTCAACTTCTATCTCAATGACCGAAAAGATCCCTTCTCCATTACCCAACTCAAGAGCCTAATGATCCTCAGACTTGCCCAGATCGTCAACATCCCTACCCAAAATGCAGGAGATACCCTCAACCCCATCCTCACAGCCAGCAAAAAGTTCAAGTTCACCCACCTACTCCGCTAACTGGGGCAGGCCACTCCATTGTCCACTTCTTCATCAAAACAATCCAACTCCCCACAACCAAGACTACTTACATCCTCAGACATGGGTGGAACAAGATAAAGGACACAAACTGGACCAACACCCTCAATGCCCATCATCCAACCCTCATCTGCAACCTGCATGCCAACATCAAAGCCTACAACAACTCGAGCACTACCAGTGCAAACACCCTAGCCCCCTTGAAGAAAGTCAGACACTCAAGCTGGTACACTGAATACCTTAAAACTCCAAACACCACTGTAAACAGCTGGGGTGATAATTGAGGCCTAGCCAGTACACCACATCAAGAAACATTTACAAGTCAGCTTTCAGAAAATACAAACCCCAACTTTACGAGGCAAGAAAAACAGCCCTAACTCTCAGGCAGTGAAACAGCTTCAACAACTGCAAAGAACTCTTTAACATCATTAAAGAATTCCCCAACCTCCCAGTCGCCACCAATTCCATCACCCCTTCGCAAGAACTCTACAATAACCTCTCTGATTTCTTTCACTACAAAATCTTCAAGATCTACAGCATCTTCGACCCCCACCCCAAGACACAATAACTCTTTGACTGGCTTGCCACCACCACCATATCAGACCACAAGATCACAAACTTGAAACCACTCAAACCAGAAGACACCGACAAAATCATGAGAACAATCCACTCTGTGGCCCCTGCCGACTCTTGCCCCCATCATATCTACAACCTCGGAGGAACCCTGACCAGCTCCCATCTCATCATCAACATCTTCATCCATAGTGGAATGTTCCCTAGCAACTGGAAACATGCACAAATCATCGAAACCCTAAAAAAAAAAAAAAAACACAGCAGATCCAAAATATCTCAGCCACTACAAACCCATTTCACTCTTGCACTTCTCATCCAAAGTTGTGACGAAAGCTATCAACAAACAACTCTCTAACCATCATGAACAGAACCACCTATTTGACATCATGCAGTCTGGACTCAGCAGCAACCATAGCATGAAAAGTGCTCTCATCGCAGCAATTGACGACATCCACGCCATCATGGAGAAAGGGAAACCACAGCACTCATACTACTCGACTTCTCCACAGCCTTCAACCTCGTCTCCCACAACACCCTCCTCACAAGTCTCCACAACTCCAGAGTACATGGGCCTCCCCTGTGATGGCTGTCCTCTTTTATCTCCACCAGGAACCAGTGAGTCAGGCTGCCACCCTAGACTTCCGAAACCAAGAACCTTATTTGTGGAGTGCCTTTAAAGATCATCACTGAGCACTACCCTCTTCAACGTCAACACGGCGCTAATCACTCACTTCACAAGACCCCATGAAATCAACATTGTCTGCTATGCAGATGACACCCAGCTTATCCTCTACTCCTCAGACAACAACCACACTATGGGGACCAACTTCAACACCTGCATGTCAAACACAGCAAACTGGATGAAGCAAATGGCCTAAAACTCAGAACGGATAAAACAGAAGTCCTGTACTTCAGAAAAAAGAGCTCTCTATGAGACTCCTCCTTGTGGCCAACAGACCTGGGACCCATTCCCACCCTATTGACCATACCAAAAACCTATGCATACTCTTGGATGGCAGACTCACAAAGTACAAACAAGCAAAGTCCATCACCTCCTCCTGCTTCTTTATTCTAAGTATGTTCCGCAAAATATTCCTTTGGCCCCCCACTGACACCAGAAACACAGTCACCTGGGCCCTCATCACAACCAGACTAGAATATGGCAACACACTTTACACCAGCGTAATAAATCAGCTCATACAAAGACTTCAGACCACCCAGAACGCTGCAGCCAGACTCACCCTCAACATCTCCCACAGCACACACATCATGCCCCATCTCAGAGAGCTACAATTGCTACCAATCCAGATGCAATGCCAATCCAAACTGCTCACCCATGCATACAAAGCCCTTCACAACATCAAATCAACATACCTCACCCACCTAGTGGCGGCTCCTCCGCTATGCCAGAGGAGCGTCACCACACTGCTTGGAAGCAGTGTCAAGTACAAACATAAAATGATAATAACTTAGAGTTATTGTTATTTTATGCCTCATGTCTTGCTGCTTTGCAGGTGGGTGGGTAGGCAGGGCTGCTCTGTTCCTGGAGCAGGGGAGAAGTGGTTTGCCCACTCCTTAGTGAACAATGACTGTTTGGTCAGCCGTCTCTGGCCGCCCAAACCAGTCATGTGCACTTTCCCCGTTCTCCATGCAGGCTGCATTACAGGAAAGGGGGACTGGCTGCCTGCTTCCTGTTCCTGGAATCGGAGGCAGGAGGGCAGGAGCAGAGACACGGGACCCGGCCTCAAGGTACTTTTTTAAAAATTCCCCCAAGCAGGCCCGCCGCCCGCCTCACCACCTGCAAGCCATGCCAGCCGCCACTGCAACCACCCCTTCAACTTCCACCAACCCAGTAGGCAACTATGCTCAGCCACACACAACCTCGTGCATATATCATGAGTCCACAGGAGCAAATCAGGAGGACACTCCTTCTCCTACATCACCACCAACCATCCGCACACCATTAGGATCCCGCATCCCTCCTCAAGTTCTGCAAGAAGCTGAAGGCCTGCCTATTCAATTAGGACCCCATAGGCCTACTCCTCTACTTCAGCGTCTGTATATCCAGAGGGTGATAAGTGTGCCATACAAATCCTCATAAAATAACATAACAGTCCTTCCTAAATGTCTCCAATGATACTAATTGAAAAAAAGTTTTCCTCCTTACCCATAGTTAAATGACGAAAGTGTAGACACTAAGAAGATATTTAATAGAGGATGTAAGCTCCCTCATAGTTTGTCAAAGTACAATGTGTCCATCATGTAAGATGGCGCTAAGGTGTGAGAACATTTGATTAGTAAACTCATGTACTTGGAAGCAATATGGTCATCAATCAGGTCAATGTAAATATCTTCTTTCCCACGAGATGTGGCGTCTCCTACAAAGTACTTCGATTACCTACATTTTGCTGAGCCTATAGTTTCTAGACTAGCCCTTGACCACCCTAGATAAAGACCATTTGAATTATCTAAGTGGGAATTATCCACAGCCCCAATTATCATCAGGACTGTTGATGGTTGAAGATGGTGAAACTTATGAATAGTCTTCCACCAGATGGAAGGATATGTTTTAGAAACATGGGTCTCTTTGGCATTCATAAAAAGATGCTTGTCATGGAGCACTGCTAGATTCTTAACTGTTGGCCTAGAACCCATATATTGTTCAAAGATGGGGTAGATTACTCCTGCACGTCCAATGTTCCTTAAGGTTTCTCGAATACCAAATCGGACAATTTCAGAATGATCTTGCTATAGTTCCAGCAAATCATATTTTAATATCTTAAAAAAGTGGTTTGGAGAGTACTATGGCTAAGTGCAACCATCCAGTCAGAATATAACCTGGGTGTAATCTTTATATGATTGAGTTGCCTCTCTCGTTAACTAATGATATTAAAGTGTGGGTGTATTATCAACAACCATTGGCAAAGCCAATAGGTAAACCTGCATTTGATATAAGTATATATTGAAGAGTCATTACAACTTTAAAAGTAATCAATAGTCAACATGCTGCCAGAAAGAGGTGGCATGGACGTGTTTGGAAAAAAATGTAAACACATAATGACCCAACTTAAAGATCAATGGAAAAACAATTACTAGAAAGCTGAAATGAAAGCAGGGCTGGCCCACCAGCTCTGGCAAGGACGTGGTTTACTTTTTAGACGGATTTGGGCGAGCAAAAGGCCGTAACTACAGTGAAGAGCTCCAAAGATGAAAAATTATTACCCATTGCCACACGCTGTATACTGTGGTTGGCAGAAACTAAATGCCAATGACATTTGAGCCAATCAATGAAAGAAGAGACCTGACCGAAAACCCCTGTATAATAACTATTTGAATATATGTTTGCATTATTATTACTTTGAAAAACATTAGTCAGTGAAAGCAATAAAGCTGTCCCTAGGCAAGATCTAAAAAGAGTGGAGAGCCCTGTCTGATGAGGGGGAATGGGAGATGAATGGTCTGACAGGGAAAAACCAAAGGGCCCTGCAGACAAAAAGTGAAAGACCTCATGCTCCTATACACATGCCTTATGGAGCGCAGCCTCAGGAAGTAGTCCCAAAGCACACCTGTGACCTCACTGTTTATGCACAGAACGTCCTACACTTGCAGACAGTGAGTCTGTCCGGATCTTGCCACCCACAATTGGCCGGTGTAAAGTACACACTTGAGCTGGCATGACCAGATGACCTCTCTAGGTTAAGGCAAAGATGCTGACCACACAAGTTGCCATTTCAAGAAAATAATGATAAAAAATAAATAATAATTAATAGGTATTAGAAAGACACTCTGTGTTGCAGAGGGCATTTTTCCACTTCCACCAGTGGGCTCTGTTGGGTATTTGCTTACCTCAATATTCCTGCAGCGACATGTTCCATCTCTTTTCCTCGCTACCGTAAAAATCAAATGTAGTATTTGCAGCAACGAGGGAAATAGGTGACACCGCTGACTTTATCAGTGGCTTCAGGTTTCCGGCTGCCACTCAGGTGAGTGCAGTGAAAAACACTCCAATGCATCTTGATGTGCGATGCATGTTGGGGAGGATATCTGGCTTCAGAAACCTGAGGTGGGCACAGTCGATCTGCACCGGCTTTGGGAAAATGGAATTCAGGATAGTATTCAGACTGCACCAGACTATGTTGTCTTAATTAAAAGTTTGCCCACCTCTTACCTACACCTGCATGTAAGTCCTCTAAATGATCGAATGGATCAAGATCTTTCTTATAACCAATCAAGCACTGACAAAGTTAATGTTGCACGCTTTTGTTATGAGAAATACTTTCTCTAGCTTCATTATCATACAGAATACGCACCACAAAGATGTAACAGTGCATTTTTCCCATTTGCACGAAAAAATAAATAAACACAGAGATGAGAAGATGGGTAACTCCCACCCCTACAAACACACACAGAAGGTACATGTGCAGCAGTTGCTGGTTAAAACCCTATCAAAAGGGGCCAATGCTTGAATGGGCACAAATCCAAGTACGCTTCGCCACTGATGAAGAGTGAAAGGGCATGGAAACGTAGCTTCTTGCTCATGCACTACTTGGGATCCAGTCCAAGAATAGAATGGCCAATGAGGGAACTTCGCATGCAGAGTAAGTTAAATATGCCTGTCAGGGCTATGCCAATTTCATTATGTTAAAGAGGGAAGCACCAGCACGTTACCTCTGGTTAGCAAGGGTAAAGTGCACAGAATTCTACAGGCAGCAAAATCAGTGAAACCAAAGATCTTTGGGTACACCACCCAAATGATGGTCATTTCCAATATGCTCATTGTACCTTTGATAAACCACAGTTTTCAACAGGAAGCTTGGCACCTTAAGGATATCATTCATGCCCAGCATACCACATTCCTGAAGAAATATGACCCCATCAGCTCCCCATTGGAACTCCAATGGATGCCTGTGACGGCCCACAACACCAAGACGAACTGCACCTTGTATAAAGTCATCAGTCTATCTATCTTGATGACAAGTGTACCATCTCCCATAGCTCTGGGCACGTCCACAACCAGGACACCATCAAAGTGGAGATGACAAAGTGAAGGAAACAAAAAAATATGCAAAGCGCCTGCTCCATTTACACACCCGCGATCTGGAAAAGCATTCTAATTTCCATTAGGGCCGCCCGATCATTCTGAAAATCAGGAAAGAACTGAAAACACAATTTATTGACCAACACTTTACCTCATGAGACTGCAAACAGTCTACACGCCCTATGTGAACCTCACATCCTTCCCCACATTCTCATTCATTGTATCTCTGCCATCACCACATGCATTGCTTCACAGTTTTTTTTAGTTAGGTAAATTGTACAAATGCCCCATACATGCATATGTATAGCTAGGGCTGCTGACCTTGGACCTATGGAACCAAGTTTGAATCCCATCCACAGCTGAATATCCTGTGATTCTGGGCACATCGCTTAACCTCCCCAGACAGGGGTGTAACTCAGACCCCTCAACCCCTGAGAGCAGAGGGAACCCCCAGCCTTTCAGGAGCCCCCATTCAGCCAAAGACAAATTCATATGGGTGAGATGTGACAATTAGTGGTGTCTCCTCACAAATTTTCCTTGTGGGGTAGCATCGTTTTACGTTACGCCACTGTGCCCATGCCTAAAAATAAACAAAGTCTGGTCCTCTTGTACACTCTCTGAGGCCCTTGTACTAAGTTTGTGCTAGATTAACTGGAAAAATATATATACATTGCTGACATGGGAAAGTCTTGCAAGGCTACCCAAGCAAACTGTACACCTAAACACACCTCAGTATCTGTTCAGCAAGCTAACCGTCAGACCACTAAGCTTTTGATCTGACATCCATCTTGAGACCCCCAGTTTAAGAAACCAAATGGTTCTTTGCCACTTCTATTTGGTGATGCCCTCAAAATTTAGAACTCCCTCCTTGATGAACTACAGTCACCCCTATTACACACCACAACCTGATTATGAATCACGTTCCACTTGTACTACTACTTAATGTACCTAGTTGCATTATTTGAACTCCTTGACATATACATGGTTCTGATGCCCTTGAGGTCCTGGTCAGTCCACATTTTATTAAAACTCATTATATTAATAATTCGAGGCGCTGGACAAAAAATTCAGAGGGGATCGCTGCCGTCAATGGTATGTAAGTGAAATCATAAAGATTGTAAAAAATCCTAGTGTTACACAAAGTGTAGCAAATGAGCCACTTCCATTGAGCTGAAGAATGGGGTGCGAATAGTGTGTCCCCTGTGGTTCATTTTGGAGTCCACTGTCCTAAATAAATGAGTAAAAAATGGCGCAATAGGGTTCCAACTTTTACACAGAGCACGCTTTCCATTGAAATTGCCACTAAATTTGCATCATTCGTTCAGCTTTACTGCTAAACCTATGTAACCCACAAACTAACGTGCTGAAATCAATTTTCTGCATATATTTATCATTTGTGCCTCACATATGTGAAGGATCTTGGCTTGTTTTGATCTTAATAAAAAGTCTTTATTTCTGTCTCGCCTCAGAAAATAAAACAACAGAGTATCCCATTCAGGGTTTTTTTAGGCAACTGGAAATTGCTAGTTATTGCTGCTAGGGGCCAGAGATAGTAGATGCCCTTATTTAACTCACCAGCAGCCCCCCCTCAGAACATGTCCGCCTCACTCTTAGCATTTGCCCTGCCACATTGCTCCTTACCTACTAGCCAAGGTCCCCATGTTCCAGGAACTCCTTCTGGCACAATGTCATGGAACCAGAGCATCTGCCAATGCTTGCAGAGCCTCATGCAATACCACAATTCCAGTGCACCCGAAGGCCATCTATCAGCTACAGGAAGGCCTATCTTTCATGAGTGGAGAATCCTGTGCACGCAAACCTGCCCAGTTGTGTGGGCCGGTATGACGGAAAAGTTTTTGTTGGTAAAGTTAGGCAAAGTGATTAAACTTTACCCAACTTCGCCGATGTAAACGTAACAAATTTGCCAGGTTTCACAGGCGAAGTTTTTAACATTTTCCACTACTAACTGTAATATGGGTCTTCAGTGTGGCTAGTCTACTTGTTAAAAATAAATAAAGCAGAAAAGCCTTATTGAATTAAAGAGATGTCCCAAACCTTGACCATCATGTCCCTATTGGCTTGAAGCCATCTTGTATCACTACTGATGCCAGCTATGCGTGGATTTCTCAGTCCTGATTTTTTTCTTTGGGTGGAGGTACTTGTGGTTTTAGGTCAAAGATCAAGGATTACATACATGAGAAGGAAATTCCACTCACACTTTGAACACAACAACCTAAATGCTTTACATTATTAACAAAGATGCTTTGCTGAAGTCACCAAATTAGGCATGAGTAACTCATCCAACCGTAGTCTTTATTTGTATTCTAGGCTTCCAGTCTTGCCTTGACATTGAAAGATGCACAACTACGATTACTAGAATGCATCTGATAAAAACAAATTTGGATAAGCGATTCTTCTCTGACATGGACCATCTTGAAAGCTCTTATAACAGATTTGGAGATCGTGAATTAGCTTTAGGAACATTCAGAGACATTCATATCTGTCAAGTGGTCTCTTACAAAGTGTTACGCACTTGGCCAGTTCCTAGCTTTTCAGCCATCACTTTTCATTCGGGTATTTTTTGATCCCCTGCTTACAATATTAAAATTGAAACCTCAAGTTCCCGCATGCAAAGTGCTGGTGGATTAAAGGTAGATCTGGTTGTAGGAGTCATACATAACTAGAGGTGGGCGAGCCAACTAATTAACAGGCGCCAGAGTCCAGCCAAGGGTCTGGCTCGGATCTTAGAGCCCATGCACAAGCGAGCCCTGAAAATGTTTGCTATATAGATCATATAACACACATCCCCTAAATTATGATAAAGTCTCTTCAGAATTCATAAACGTTTGCTGAACACATGGGAGCTTTGACATTAATATGCTACAGTGTAGAACTGCACTGAAAAGTATTAATTAAAAGTGATAGTTTTTAAACATAAACCAATAATGAACAACGCAAGACAGTTGGTATGTAAACCCCATATGAGGACCGAGATTATTATACAGGAGCATAATAGTCTAGTAAATCAAACAAAATAGGTTTTTGTACAGCTGGTATTCTGAACTCACATATTTGAATGTGCTTTCCTACGCAATAATGAAGAAAAAGACTTTTGCTGAAATGAAATATTTGTCTAAGATCACAAAATGTAAGCATGGAAGTTGCAATTTATCCAGACTTTTTTTGGTTTGACTAGTACAAATTAGCCAGTAAACGTGTATCTATTTGTCTTTCCTTGTGCTAAGGCTTTGTACCGCTTTGTGCATTTTTTAAACAGCAAAAACGTTACCCGAAGGTATAGCGCTTTACATGAGAACCAGTTATGGTACACAGGTAACCATTCACTGTTTAGAGGTGTGGGAAGATTTAGCGATGTGCCCAGAATCGCAAGCTGTTGAGTGTCTGCAGAGACTCAAGCCTGGTTTCCAAGTTCCAAACGCAACCGCTTTGGCCGCAACGCCACATCCATGTTATGGGGAGCGAGGCAGTTAGAAAGCTGTCTCGTTATGGGCTCGTGAGTTCCACTAGGAACTTGAGTTGAGCTAGAGCATGGTATCAGTCTTGCGCCTGGTATGAGTTTTCAGTAGCTCGACCACCTTTATATATTACACGGAGAACTCTGTACCAATGAGACATGAACTCAAACACATTTTGGTAATGCATCGGTTTTGCCTATGTGATTAATAAAGTACTGTTTTTATCAAGCATCATCCAGGAAAAGGAAAGAGCTCCCTGACAAATAACACAGGACTGGAGAGGATGTGGTGCAGTGGCCAGAGCTGCTGCCTTGAGAGCTGGGGATCCCAGAACAAATCTCTGCATCTCAACATCCTGTGATTCTATGCAAATCACGTAATCTACCTGGGTGTTATATAAATAGGCTACAAGAGTAAAAAAGCAAAACTTTATGAAAAAATTGTTCCACCAAAGCAGATGTTAACAGTATTTTGGCGACGGAAACTGATAAGAGAAGCAGACACAGAACAAGCATTGGTAAATGCAGGAAAATCTGCTACAGCCAATAGAAATGGAGGAAAAGTAAGTAGCACACACAGGAACCAATGAGAAGCCAGGAAAGACAGGAGACGGGATTGAAATCCTTTTTAAAATTATACTAAAAACAATATATTTCTTAAGGACAGCACAAGCCCTGAAACCTAAAAAGAAAAGGGTACAGTTTTGAATAATATTCCCCAAAATAGCGACATGAGAGAAGCAACAGACAATCATATACACAGAAACTGACCACCGCATTCTGCATCGATCATAAAGTGAAGAAAGAGATCATGAAAGTTTTGCTTCAATTTTGGAGTTCTCGTACAAACAGTAAAAAAACCAAAGCAAAATCATTCGGGGAATCAAAGTATATAAAACCGCATTTCTCAGAAAACTGCAATTTTCTTTTATATTGTTCATATCAAAGGGATGGGAAATATTTGATGTACATTTTATTTTAAGCTTCATGCCGTGAGACCCTGGTGGTGTGTGTAAAGTGAACCGCACTGTAGAGAGTGATCACTGAAATCACTGCAAAGCCCTCACAGGTGAGGACTTTTGAAGCGGAATATGACCCAGAGCCATTGGAAGACAGCAATAATATGCTATTACACGTGTGTAGTAATCCACAAGCACAGCAGCTGTCTCAGTGGCCCACGTCTACCTTCTCCCTCATTCACAATGCAATGGAAGGTTGTGTCCCTGAATTAGGAGCCGGTTCTGGTTCTGCCATCACATACTTCCTCCTTGCTCTTCATGTGTCAACCGTAAGTACTGCCCAATTAAGAACCATCTATCAGGATCGGCACTGTCCAGGGGGGATTCCAAAAATGCTCTGCTCCTTTCTCATGTCTAAATAGGAGTGAAGGCAGTCACCATTTTCTGACCTGGAAAAAATAAGAGTGACCAGATGGCTCCATGTTACAGAAAAAAACCTGCATTTCGATTTTTGTGCCTGTTTTTTAGGACGAGTCTAGCGCAGCGTGCATGCGCTGCACTAGGAGATGACCTCTCGGAATCACTCTGGACTTCGAGCAAGCTTGTGCGTGTTGTAGTGGCATTTAATTGGCCTTTGCATGTGGCTTTCAAAAATGAAAGTACGCAATTGGCCATAGGCGGTTTTTTGTCCCACCTTTTCTTAAAATGATGACGGCATCCACCTTGCGGTTACGAGCAGTAGCACGCAGTGTGCATCCGTTGAGTGTTATATTTCAAAGGTTGTTTTTGGTTTGCTTTGAGCAACAGCGCTTGTGAAAGCCTCCTCCCCTACCCCTTCCTTCCCTACCCCGGCTCCTTTGTGACTCTTCCAGGAGCCAGCTGAGACGGGAGGAGACACACTTGTTTTTGTGGTGCAGGCTCTCCAGAATTTCACTCTTTCTCCCTGCGCGAGTTTGGTCCATGATGTGACGAGGGCCGGATTGATGCCAGCAGGGTGGTCGGGCAAGGGATGGGTGGGATGGTGTTTGCTTGCGAGCAGGTGGGTTTTGTGGTATGAAGTGTATAGGGGAAGCAAAACATATATATGTAGTTGCTGAACTGCACAATGTGAAACCAGAAAGCCTGGGATTAATCACAGCATCCCAACTTTACCAAATTGTGTGATCCAAGGCAATGTTCTTTTTTTACTTCCTTTCCTTTATCTTCATTATTTACATACAAGAGAACCTCAAAATACATGACTTCAATATGTGCGCTGTAAAAAAACTTCTCCTGTGTTTTATTTAAGAAACTATAGTGGTGTTTATGTAGAATAAGAACCCAAGTCACCCAAAGAGTGCGCATAACAACTGACTTGCCTCTCAGGTCCCTATTGGCATTGTTGTCAGGATGTGGGGAAGAACGTGTCTAAAATCATGTTTAAAAACAAGCATTGGCATAGCCAACAGGTCTCGCCTTTGGGGCCTTATAAGTATTTAGTTAAGCGGAACAATATCCTTGATGCAACAACATCAACTGTTGCATGCCTAAACACTTATAAGTTCCCAAAGGCGAGACCTATTGGCTATGCCAATGCGTGTTTATTTAGAGATGAGCAAAACAATAGTTGTTTAGTATTGCAAAGGCATTAAAAATGACTAATATCTGGCACCCAAACCATTCTTATAGATTTGGGGGCCTTGACTAGCCTGAATTGTCACACTTGTAGGAGCGGGACGGTTAGTAGTTTTGTTTGTGGTGTCCTTGGCAGCGTGGCAGGGGCAATGGGTGGTGCAAAGGGCAGTGGCCTCCTGACGAGGGCCCTGGCACTTATGTTTTTTGCAAACTAAGCATTGGATGCATTGCTTCCGCAACCACTTGACGTAAATGTAAACAAGCTGGCCCTAGAGGTGTGAGTGAACACACACAGCACTCTCTCACACCTTCTCAACCCTGGGTATTCTAAGAGCCTCTGTGTACCTGGTACTGGGGGCACTGAATGACAGGTCACCTCGTTTGTAATTTGTATGCTGACTGCTTCATGTGGGAAAAAGCACTGAGATGCGTTAGATTAACCTGTGTTGCATGGTATCTTAGCAGGGCTGAAAGTGTTTATTAACAGTTTTAAGTTGCCGTTATAGTCTCAGTAGCTCCAGTTTTAAATTTGTCTATCCTAGTCTTAGTCTAAAATGACGTTTTTTTGTGCTTCTTTTCAAAAGTTTGATTTCAAGGATTTATTTTTTCTCTGTTCATAACGCAATGAATTTTCGTTTGATTCTAAGACTGATTAAGACACAAAATCGTTTTAGTTTCTGCAACCAAGCTTCTGCAACTGAGTCAAAATTCGTTACTTTAAAATGTGATACTTTATTATTTTGTGACACCATTTATTAACCAAATAAAACATACTCATTCTGGAATTCAGGATATGATCGGTGTGATTTCAAGCTGTAAATACCATATGTTCTCGCCTCCATTTGTTTCTTTAATAGTGCCCCTTCCAATAAGTCCCTTAATTTGTCTTAACATATATATTTGGAAAGGACAAGTGTGATAGCTAAAAGATAGACCCTTAAGTAATATGCCAGTGCACAGCAGAGCTATTATTCAGGTTAAATAGATCTGCCCAGTTACGGACCAACACGACAATTCAAGTTAAAGAGGGCGGGTGACGTGCCACGCTAATGGTCAATTCCATGGAATATAAGTCTCAAGAAACAATAGCAGTACAATATCAGAAAGTTACACTAGCAGTAGAGTTAATAATGTCACAAAAAGCTTCATCAGTATAGATGAATAAGTCCTCTGACACCATTTAAATAACATCAGCAAGAAGTGTCTCCAACTCACTATGACTTAAACTCGTAGCTCAGCATTCAATATGTTATGTGCATATGATGCAAGACAGCAGCTCGGAGATCAGCTAGCTGGTTCATAGCCTGTCGGGGTGCCTCGGTCATCCCGTCCACACTAATGATGGCTGCGTTCAGAATGGAAGACCTACTTCACTATTTGTCTAGGACCCTCTGACCAGCCAATGAGCGGGCTACACTCCCTAAACCTTGCTGTGATTGGCGATTATTATTGTTATTGTTAATTGATGCTGCTATAGCGTGCAAGATGCACAACACATCTCCCTCTGTGCGCCGCTGGTGCAGGGTGGGAAAATTGAACAGGTTAAACTCTCAATAAATGTTTTCAACATGATCAGACATAATGCAAAGCGTTATACTATTGACAGCTTACGTAAACCACCCCAACTACTTAGTTATCTAGTTATCCAATGTTGATCGAGTTAATTATCTAAGCTACTTACATTGGTCATTTTGAAATGTGCATTTTCTAAAGTCCGCCAGCCATCACTGATGTTTCATCGGTTAAATACAATTATAAAGAAGATGGTTTTCAGCGCGATGTAAAAAGGGAAAGAAATCAAAGACTTGTTTTGAAAACAGAGTGAAACAAGCTCTCAGCATTGTTCAAAGGCAGCCGCTTGTTTATAATTGCATCGCACTTTCACTTAGTGAAAGCGCGATACAAAAATAAACACGCGGCTGCCTTTTGCATGTCGTCATGAGACGTGAACGGAGCAGAAAAGAGATGCCGTCCTCGGGAAAAATAAAGTCACAGATTGCGGCAACAGGAGAACCCTGAGGATGAGGAGAACAAGCTGCAGGGAGAAATGCTTAAGCTCTTATGGCAGGTTACATGTTACTTGTTTATCAGGAAGTACGAGCAGGGCGGAAGTGGGCAGGTGTGGCCAGGGACGCCAAGACGCGTGGCCGCAAGACGCTCTCTGTGGTGGGACGGGGAGCAGGGGATGAGCCTGCGAGTTGCGCTGAAGGCTGGTGGCTGTGCACGTGCACGCTCGTGTGAACGCAAGCGCTAGGCCATCAGGCAACACTTTGAAAGCCCCGATACTATATGTCTCGGGGCAGCGCATGCGCTGGCTCAGCGAGATCTAAAAACTATCACTTTTAAAATTATACTGCTCAATGCACTGATATAATCTTATGTCCTAAGGAGAAACGGTACTGCGTGTTAATACAAAACACTTTTTGCTTTTTATTGATACTGCCATATTTTTACTAGGCCTGGGCGGAGTTCGCGGAGTTCCGCAAAGTGACCAAAAAACTCAGTCGCACTAGGAGGAGTTCAGCAAGTGGCAGGGTGCATTTGGCCATGCCGATTGCTTTGATTTTCAGTGTTTTTTACACACTTTAAAATCAGAGCCAATGGCACCATGTACAGCGCAAGAGGGTCCTGTTTCTTTTCTGCCACTTGAGTAGGTTTTCTCATAGTGTGCTAATTCCCTCTCTTCCCTTGTTTTGCTCATGCTTCCCTAAGCACCCTGTGTATCGGCATAGTGTCTAACACTCTGCTGGCCACTTGTGTCTTAGGGAGATTGTGGGTTAAGCAGCATTTCCATTTTTATGCACTCCTTGCTACTTTACTTTCTCAGGCTGCCCCATGGATCCCTGCTCCTCTTCATTGTCCCTCCCACTGTTAGCCTCACCCCTTTGCTGCATTGATACCGCTGCTTTCTGTCTCACAATGTCCATCTGGGGCATCCTTCAGCTTGAATTTCTTCCTTGCAGTAAGAAAGCTGGACAAACTTACTTCATTTCATGCAAAGTTGAAAAACTTCACTCAGCTTTGTCAAATGCAAAGCTTCTGACTTCGCACAAATATGTTGGAGAAGGTTTTTCATTTGCCGGATATTACCTTTCTCACAAAGGGATTCTTTATTACATAGGATCTGGAGCACTATAATGTGTAATACTTCCAGTTGTGTTATGTGGCATATTACAGTGCCCAACCCTTTCGCAATAGCACCTGATATGCCAATTTAGGGCCAGATTCTTATGCGGTTTGGAAATCATTCTGACCTAATCGGTTTGTGTGAATGGTTTCCAACCGAAGCAGATCAGGAGAGTCTGACCGACGGAGTACGATGCATCCGGATGCTTCCAGTTACGATTTGGTTGGACTCCCATTGACTTCAATGGGAGCCTTTGTTCCGACCAAATGCATAGGCTCCCATTGAAAAAAGTGGTGGCTGTGGAAAATTGGGCATCGTGTGGCAGGCATCCCCTGGTGACTGCCACACAGTGCATGGCTGGTAAGGGGGACCCATGGGTACCTCCACAGGCATGATTGGGAAGGCTCTAGGACAGGGAGGCCCGTTCCTGGCCCCCGAAGTCCAATTCCAACCAATTTGAGTCAGTTAGCACGATTCGGAAAGGCTGTCTGAATCCAGCATCGTAATCGGTCATTCGGAAACGCTGCCCATAGAGACGTACTGCTTGGTCATTCTGAATGCCATTGGGTTTGTATTGGGATATTCCTAATTCCTAACTCGCATTGTACTCGGTCGGTCGCAAACCTTTCCGATTCGGTCAGAAAGACATGTTACTGATTCGAATCCGACGGAGCAAATGCTGTTAGGAGGCCTTCCTAACTGCATCATAATCGGGCCCTTAGAGTGATGCACCTTATAGATTCAGCACACTGTACTGCAGGATTCCAATGGCATTGCGAAGTGGGTATATTGCAGTGAAGTATTTCATTGGGGATTCAAAATGCTGTATGTCAGTAATTATGTGGCTATAGAGTGGGTGTAATGCTTTTCCTCTTAACCTAGGGGTTGCATTCATGAGTCTTTGGGTAATGGCCCGATATAATGCTGTATTTTTCTACAACATTATGTTGTTTATTTAAGACACTAGAAACTAGATATAGTGTTAATTTTCAGTTTGCCGTATATCATTCCGCTGGCACAGTTGTCAGTTTAAAACACTTTGCTACAGTGGACCTGTTGTGCCAATGTGAACATAGTGATGCCTTACAGAGTGACATTTTATGCCTGCCTACAAATAGATTTTAGCTGTGTTTTGTTGAAAACCTATTTTGAATAATACCAATAATTAGAGTGGGCTTTGTGGCAGCCCACCGCTTATCTTTTGTTGATATCCTTCAATCTCATTTGCTAGCTTCTTGTTCTATGCCTTCATTCCTCTTCCTACATGTGTCCCTTCCCTGGAGCACAGCTTCTTTATCATCCTTTTGATTGGATGACTTGTACCCTTCAATGGCTCACATCAGGGAAATAATTTTTTCTTTTTCTATTGGAGCACATCTGTTTTCTTGCTCTCTCCCATATGCTGTTTCTGACTTAAAACCCCCTTCCCCGACTCTCCATGTTGCATACTGGGCCTATTCCTCCCAGCCTGTCTGCAAAATAATGCAACAGGTATATTTTTGCAAAGTATCACTAAACAGGAGCTTTGGTTTTCTATTAAGTCGTGTCTGTCATGTGTTGCATGAAAGCTTAGATTTTGGCATAAAAATGCGGCACTAAGGGTGCTGGGAAAGGGGCAGGTGGAAGGTATATTTAGACAGACTGGAAAGATGTCTCTTTGCTTCAAGGCCTTTAAATCAGCTCACAAGGCTGCTTTAGGCCATTAAGTGGCTGGATTCTTTATTCTAGTTCTGAGTCACGTAGAAAGTAAATTAGAAATATGTTCCTTCAACTTCTGACACTTACACAGACAGCTGTTATGTTCTTTCTAATGTGTGCAACTAGTCCTCTGCATTTTTGTCAAGATATTATAAAACAAGTACGTATATCAATCTGACCAGAGGCAATGACAAAATCACACCAGCTCATGCACTGTTCACTTGGAATTTGCTAGATCGGACACGATTCTTTGTCTCATCAGACTTAATTAACTATTGGCTTCCCAATAGAAAATACTTTGTTTCATGAACAAAGATGGGCCAGCACTTGTGTGGTCTTTGCTGTGACTGAGGGCCGCTCTAATGCCAGCAGGGTGCTGGAAGGGGGTTTTAGTGTGTGAAAAGGGTGTAAGGGAAGCGAAGCATGTACATCAAGTGGATGAACTGAATTGCACAATGTGTAACTGGACAACCTGGGGTGCAGTACACACTTGTTAACTTCCTTTTTTTAACTGAAATGAACCTTTAAATAAAAGCTTTCTGTTTATTATTTTTTTAAAAAATATTATTGCTGAGTCCAGTAAACTGCAGCCCAGTGCTGCTGGTGTCCAGGAGGCCACATGCAAAGGTCAGGAGGGCCGCATGCAGCCCCCGGGCCGTACTTTGAGTATCACTGGTCTAGATGATGGTATTAAAATGCAATGGCCCCTTGGTAGGACTGATGGTGCAGTCTTGTCTTTTCCTGTGTCGCGCTGGTGACTTCAAGCACTATTTGCTATCTCTTTCGTGCTTCACCCACATCCCCTTAATAGAACAGATATCTGCAGTCTCAAGAGGGCACAGCAAAGAGAATATTGCAAGTTACTGTATAACTAAAATAATTGGCATTGTGTCTCTTGCATGCCCAGTAACAATTCTCTCAATTTTCCTTGCACAAATTCGGGTGGTCCTATCATGCTTTACTACGCATTTCAGCATGCATCTAGCCTCTCCCAACCATTAGAAGATATGGAAAAAGAGGTAGAGAGAGATGAAACCCATCGCCAAGGAAGGTTGGGATTACAGTTCATGCCTCTTTGATTCAGAGTTAATAATTTATGAGATCATGTAGGTACTGGCCACCCCACTGGGCCAATAGAGGGCTTTGCCCTATCTCCACGCTAACAAAAGACCAACCGCCACTTTCTTTCTGTTTTGTGGTGACCTCTTTGCCAAGAGAGACACCATGTTTTACTGTAATGCAAAGCATATTTTTTTTATTTTCATAGACAAATCGCTAAAGAAGGACTATGCTTCAGAAAAATGACCATGGCCCTGACATGTAGGCGACCATCACTTCTGGCTTAGCAGACTGTGGCAAAGGAATTCATTATGTTTTCTGATGACTGCCCTAAATAGGGCACACCTCCTAATGCCTTAATGATTAAGACTCAGTTAAAGATTGATCACATTCCTTCATTGACCACCAAAAGAGCCATTTGGATCCACCAGCATTTAATCTGGAGTTTTCACTTATTTAATGATATGGTGGCAGAGGCGGAATATTTGTCGAAACGGGAGAATTGCTGATTCAGGGCAGTAGTCCCTTTAAATTCTAAATAAATTGGTTGAGGGACTAGATCACATCTATAAATTTATGCCCACTCACAGCTATTGTCAATTTCCACCTGTCCAATAACAGGCACAGCAAATCTGGCATACTCAGTAACAGATTTTAAAAATTTCAATTGATTGTTTAGTGATTTTGCTAGGTTATACGTTCTTGGTGTTGCTAACTATTGTTCATTCCCTTTGGTAAAGGATAGTGGCAGTTCGCACGCTGAAAGCATCATACATTGGTAGATTCTACAATTTCAATTTAAGGTACAGCCAAGCAGTTTCCCCTTACTCGGTGTGGCAAAGCATATGCATATGCTCAGTAGCAGGTTTTTCCCTTTTTGCATTCATAGAAAAAAATACAATTGTGATTATAACAGTGAGAGACACATAACTCTGTAGATTTATGAACCTGCTTCTGTTTTATTTATGTAGTTTTATCACTAATACTTAGAGTCAATGAACTAGATGTTAAGATAAATCTGTGCAGCAAATAATTTTAATGGGCAGTTAAAGCCGTGGATGAGTGATGGTGTGTTGCACTGTTACGACCAGGAATGAATCTCAAACTTTGGCGAGTTTTCCCTGTGGGATGCAAAATATGCTGATGAAGTGAGAATGCAAGTAATATCAGCAGCTGTTCATGAATTTGAATGTTTGATTTGTTCTGCATTCCGTCCATCATTTGTCATTTGTGTGTCTTTTGCTTTTTCGCCCCAAGTGCACCGGTTATGCCCAGACGAGGGTCCCAGGCTCACTGCACCATTGGATTCAAGCTAGCCTGGCTGATGAGGGGTGATGCCACGGAAGCAGTCACAGGATGCCTGTTTCCAGTCCAGGATGAACCTCGCTTGGCAGTTCAGGCTCGACTGTTCCCAGGAGGAGCAGTGTCAAAACTGATTTGCATATGGCTGGGTCTAAACTGGGTCTAAATGTTGGGAAAAAGAACAATGGATTTAACCCAGATCTCTTGACTGGGAGTGAATGTTTGATTTGATCCTCATTCTGTCCATCATTTTTTTTTTTTGCTGTTCATAAATTTGGAGCTGAGACAGTTGTACATTTTCATCTATGTATATCAGATAAGTTTACTTTGATGTGAATGCAAGAGCCATAATTATATCCTACACTAATGCCTACACTGTAATGCAACTATACAATGTTTTATTTGAAGTGGTGTTTGCAGCACTAATTCTTTTGGGGACAAGCACTTATTTTTCACCATTAGACTTTGACCCAGAACAAGTGCGATAAAGGCGAAAAAGGAGAGAAGAAGGAGGAAGATAAAGATGGAAAAACAGTAAAAATAAAGGAGAAAGAAGGGATAAAAAAAAACCTTCAAGAGTAAGATAAAAAGACAGGGAGTGTCTTGAAGTGGATTCAAGAGGCATGAGGTGGAATCAAGACTCAGAAGCTTTGGTATTTGGCACTCCAGAAGCTCTCAATGTCAGAAGCTGGCTTCCAAGCAAACATTTGGGCCCCGGAACATATTCTTTTACAAAGTACGCACCACCACGAAAAACAGAGATTTCTTACCACAGACAGGTGTGAATTTAAAAATGGGAATCCCACAGAGAAATTAGCATTAACATTGTTATACACTCACAGTAAAAAACAACAAAATATGGTATATACTCTACTCTTTCACAGAAGAGAGTACACAGCTTCTTTACCTCAAGGACATTTTTCTAACATAATTTGTGGAATCTGCAAAAATGAAATAAAGTTCAAAACTGTTTATAAACATAACTTTACGTTAAAAGTTTCTATATGTGTTTATCTTTTTATGCAGATGAAATTCTATATTTACAGTATGCGCTGCAATTCCACTAAGTTAATAATATTATTAAAATAACATACTTATTTAGTAACTATCACAAACTGAATGAACCGCATATTAAAATATGCAGCTGAATTATATTCATTGCAAACACAACAAGATGATGGAGGGAGTGCTGAACATTTTTAACCACTCACCTCCACTATATTTTGACACTACATGTGGATTTAACTTTTGCATTTGTATTTTTGTATTTTGAAAACTCCATACAGCGTGTTATACCCCAGGGTGTCAAATCGCTAGCCATGGGTAAAGAAGCTGTAACATGAGAAAGAGAAAAACCGACCCAATCATTACAGAAGGGAAAAAAGACAGATCTTAGGTTTAGTGAACAAAAACATCACGGGAAGTAATGCTGACAATGCAGGAGGGCAATGTATTCCACAGCTTATCTGCAGCAACTGAAAAGGTCCGCCCTCCCCATCCAGTTTTCCAAAATATAGGTGTGTTCATCTTCCTGAGTGAGGACAACCTCAACAGGTTTTTGAATCATATGCAAATGTAGTCTGTACTGCATGTCAAGGGCAATTTATTGTCAATGGTAGGTTTTTCATATCTGGGCTCACTTTTGCCTTCTGGTTGAAGCTACCATCCGTGTTAAATTCAGTTATCGTGGTACCAATTGAGGTCGATCCAGCATTGGTACGCCTCGTCTTTTTTACAGAATGGGCAATTTTGGAATGTTTCTAAATCAGGCCAGAGATTCTTGGCACTAGTTTTTACTGTTGCCCGCTCTCAGATTTTGCAAAGGGGGCTAACCTCTTCGAAGTTATCAAGAATGGCTTAGTAAAATGATCAGAACAAAGAAGTTTGTGGACGCATATGCTAAAAGGGTTGAGGGTCTAAAGCAATTCAATGCCTCTTGGTAGTATTTGGACTCAATTATAAATTAAGACTCTGTTCCCTAGTATGGTCCAGTGTAGTTTGGATCATTATGTGTCTCATATTCCTCAGATCGAGATGGTGCTGTTCCACTTGGAATACCGAGGGCATGAATATAAACTTTCTTTTTTGGCTCACTACCTTGTAATACTTTATCGTAAACTGTGTAAGAAGATCATTCGAGACAGCATAATTGTCCATTAACATTGTTATGTATTTTTATCAAGTTATTTGCACTTTATAATGATGTATGTTTAGTCTAGGAATACAACTTTATGTACTAGGATCCGTCCACTATGCACCGTAAGAAAGATTTGAAATCTTTCCATTTTATAATGATGTATGGTTGGCGTTGTATAATAACTTTATGCTCCAGTATTTATTGACTTTTAGAAATATTAGAAATGTAATGAAATATCCGATCCAATTTTCTGCACTTTATTAGGATGGTTTTCTAATGTACAATAGGAATCTAATTTTTGTTTAGTAATAAAATTATCATCTCTACTCACTAACTTACATGCAAATTGCTAGGGAATCTTAAAAATGCATTTAGGGGCTCTAATGCCGCCTAAGCTGGTGTATGTTTATATTAGGAGAATATTACCTCTGATGTAGGCTATCTACGTACATTTATCCTGGATCTGCTATATATATTTGAATCATTTTTCTACCACTTTAGGTGGATAATGCAACCTTACATGGTAAAAGCTTCCATGATGAGAAATTGAAAATGAGTATTCCATATGGGGAATTTCTACGCCTGAAAAGGAATTGCTCCCAAGATTTGGATTTCCAAAATCACAGCAAACTTGCCACCAAAAGATTCATTGAACGCAAGTATCCACCTAAAGTGGTAGAAAAATGCATCAAAAAAGCTCAGGATCAAGAATGTAAAGCAATCCTACATAAAGAAAAAGCAAACAAAACGGATGATAATACTATCAGACTCATTACCACTTTTAGTGCGGAGAACAAACAATTAATCAATATCATCCGTAAGCATTGGGCAATCCTTAAATTAGACTCAACTCTAACTCAGATTATCGGAGACCATCCGAACATCACATTTCGACGAGCCAAAAACATAGGGGATCAATTGGTCCACAGCCATTATAAAGAAGCAACAAAAATTACATGGCTACAAAGAAAAGGTTTCTGGCCGTGCAAGAACTGCAAGGTTTGCAAAATAGCCAAACCAACTAAACAACTGGATATTGAAAAAGGGAGTAAATGGACTATACAACAACATTTGACCTGCAAAAGCACCTTTGCAGTTTATATGGTTGAATGTCCCTGTCATAAGAGATATATCGGCAGCACAATATTCGAAGTAAAAAAAAGAATTCTTCAACACACAAGAGCAACCACGCATAAAGACAGCACAAATGCAATTGCTAAGCACATGGAAAAGTTCCATGACAACAACTGGGAAACACTTCGATTTTGTGCAATTGATCAAATACCAGCCTCAGAAAGAGGAGGGAATCAAATTAAGACACTAAGACAAAGGGAATCAAAACTGATTATCAAGTTCAGAACCCTTGAACCGAGAGGGCTTAACCAAACTGAGGAATTATATGTCCATTTATAACCATTCAGACTAATTTGAAACATTAGCATGGACTGTTGTTGAGGTCATCTCGCTCACCAGAGAGCATCACTGACTTTAATAATAATAGTCTTTGTATTGACCACAGCAATCACCATCTGGCTAAAACAAGAGGAAATAAATCACCTGTAACTTTAATTAAAAGCTCACTAGAGAGCCACACTCAATCATGAACAATAATGCCTCAATAATTGCAACAAGTATTTGACCTGTCTTGCCAAAGTAAATATACGTATGTTTTTTTATGCCTTAGATTGATGGGTAAAACATCATTAAGTTAACTGTGACTTGTTAAATGTATGGGAAAAAAATACATGTACCACAATGCACCACTTGAAATAAGAATATGGGCATTGAAATAAAAGAGGGCATAATCCACAGGCACAACATCCCGTGATCAAGCCTCAGGCTGAGGTAAAACGCGTTGGGCTTTGTGGTCGATAAACCATAAATAAATGAAGCTGTAACCTTGGAAAGCAGAACTCAAGTGAGTGCGTTTTCATTACCAAGTCATTGGTGTTTGTTGTTGATATTTTTCGGCTGACCCCGTGGATGAAAACGCACCGCGCCTCAATCAGAGCGCCGGCATCGAAACTGGGTCAAACAGAGACTATATATATATATATATATATATATATATATATATATATATATATATATATATATATATAGATATAGATATAAATATATATATATATGGGCCATCACTAACAACGATGTGACCAACCCGGTTACAAGACATTTTAAAGATTTCCACGGCAATAAATTGGAGAATTCCAAATACTTTGTCCTTCCATTGAGAAGTGGAGGCAACCCGGAAGCGCTGCTCAGGAGACTGGAAACTAGGTACATACAGAAGTTGGACAGCAAATGCCTGAAGGCCTCAACTCCAGTGAGGATTTTTTTACATGCCTCGATGCATGTTCTGATCTGCATTTTCAATTTATTACAACTGGTAAATGACTGCTTCTGACATTGTTTTTAGCTTTCACATAATTTCTATAAAAAATACTAACACATGCACTTTATAAATCACGGCTGTGATTTATCTGGGTTATTATCACTTGCACGATTGACACTAGCACTTTATGCAGTAGTTGGAGGAGGCAATCAGGGCCCACTTGGGCAGTATCAATATAACAAAAACAGACAAACTTGAAATGACCAAGATATTCTATGTTTATTTATTTAATGGGCTTGTAGAGCGCGACAGCTACCCAATGGGTTTCCCGGCACTGAAAGAGACAATGAGCACTAGGACAAAAGAAAACTAACAAATTATTGATTAAACAGCCAGGTCTTAATGGCTCTACAGAAACGAATGTAACAGGTCTTAAGACGGATGTTAAGGGGAAGGGAATTCCAAAGTCTAGGGCATAGAAAGGAGAAAGACCTTCCACCCATTCTTGCAAGTCTGTATTTAGGCACGCAGAAAAAGCCCTGTGATGAAGAGCGGAGAGAGCGTGCAGGTAAGTAGGTTTTTACAAGAGATTGCAAGTAACTGGGTGGACAACCTGTCTTTAGTTTATGCATATAACTCAAGGCTTTGAACTTGACTCGATTCTCCACTTAAAGCCAGTGGAGGTCTCGAAGGCGCCCCGTGATGTGATCGGTTTTCTGACTGCCGCAAAGCAAGTGCGCAGCAGCGTTTTGAACTAATTGGAGGCGTCTCGTAACTGCCTTGGTTGTCCCTAGGTAAAGAATGTTTCCATAGTTGAGCCGAGAGGTTATCAGGGCATTTATTATGGACCTCTGGGTGTCAGGTGGCAGCATCCAGAACATTTTCCTCAACCAACGTAAAATAGTGAAGCAGGTGGCTGCCACTTAGTTAAAATGACATTGCATTGTTAAGCCATTGTCAATGGTCACTCCCAGATTGCGCACGTGTTCCGGATGGAAGGGGGCCCATCTCTGATGGCCAATGCTTTGAACTCCAGAGGTCTTGCTTTTGACCAAGGACCAAGACTTCAGTCTTCTCTCCATTCAGTTTAAGTAGGTTAAGGTTCATCCAGTTGGATATTTCCCTAAGACCTGACTGTAGGAGAGAGGTGGAGGCTTGGTTGGATTGTGATAGAGAGAAAACAATCTGAGAGTCATCGGCGTAGGTGAACAGAGTAAGCCCTATACGTTCCGCAATGTGAGCCAGAGGTGTGACATATAAATTAAAAAGAAGGGGGCTGAGAATCGAGCCCTGAGGAACTCCGTGAGGAGACGCATGGATTCTAATAGTGGCCGTGTTAGAAAAAATCTGAAAAGTCCGGTCGGTCAGAAAAGATGCTAGCCAGTCAAGGGCCTGGCCACCAATGCCCATAGAGACGAGGGATCTGAGGAGTATGTTGTGAGAGATGGTGTCGAAAGCTGCCCTGAGATCGAGTAAGATCAGTACAGCTGTGTCTCCTCTATCTAAAAGATGTCGAAGATTCTCAGTAACGCCAAGGAGAGTAGTTTTGGTGGAAAACCCGGGGTGAAAACCAGATTGGGAGGAATGAAGTATGTCATTGGTTGCAATGAACTGGGCTAGATGGAGATGGATATGTCTCTCCAAGACTTTGGAGAAGGCCGCAGCAGAGAGATTGGGCAAAAATTCGAGGGAACTTTGGGGTCGGCAGTGGGCTTTTTCAACAAGGGAGTTACCATGGCATGTTTCCAACAAGCTGGGACTATAGCATTATTTAAAGATAGGTTGAGCGTTTTGCAGATCATGGATAACTGTGAGGTGTCCAATAATCTGAGTATGGGAATGGGAAGAGGGTCGGTAGGTGAACCCGATTTTACTTTACCCAGAATCTCAAGGAGAGTTTCAGGATTGAGGTCAGGCGATGAAAGTAAAGGAGCATGAGTGGGGATTGAGAGATTATTTATATCTCTCAGGCCTGTGGCCGGCGAAAGTGAAGAGCTGCTACAGTTCTGATCAGGTATGCCTTGGTAGATATTATCTATTTTCGTTGTAAAAAAACTTTGCAAGTTCGTCACATTGGTTGCTATTCAGGGGTGGGGATTTGGCTATGGTATGAGAGCCCGCAAGATCTTTCACAAGACCAAAGAGTACTTTAGATTTGTTAGATGCTTCTGAAATGGTTTTCGCAACATAGCTGGCCCTAGTCAGGGCACACGCCTTATGGTTAAGCTTCAGTTCTCTTTTATAGGCGGAACCTGCTGTGGGGGAATAGTCCTTTCTCCAGATACGTTCTAGTCTTTTACATTTAGCCTTATCTGCTTTTAATAGTTCGTTGAACCAGACTGCGGGTGTTTTATGAGTTACCAATTTTTTATGGGAGAGGGGAAGGCAGACGTTAATAGCCTCGGTGAGCCAGATGTTTGTCTTGGCGGCTGCTGCTTCCACATCATCCAACATGAGCAAGTCAGTAGGAAGGTGTGTGTCTAGGACATTCTTAAGGGAGACAATATCTAGCTTTTTCCAGTCTCTTTTGCTAGAAATTAATGGCACGCTAGGATGGAGTAAAACTTCAGTGAGAGTGAGATTGAATTTGACAAGGAAGTGGTCAGACCAGTGAAGGGGTAGTTCAGAGAAACAGTGTAAATGGGGGGGTTGGAGAATATAGGTTTTAGTAAGTGACCGCCTATATGCGTGGGGCCACAGTTATGTAATGTAATATTCATGGCCGCAAAATCAGCTATTAGATTTTTACCCTCACAGTTTTTAAGATCTTCCAGATGTATATTAAGGTCACCCACGATCAGGAAATTGCTGGAGTTCATAAGTAAAGAGGCTATGAAATCTGATAGTTGGAACATCCAAGTATTTACAGGGCCGGGAGGGCCTCCAGTTTTGTTGGGTCTATCGATCCTGACGATGGCATAGTTGGAGGGCAGCGCTGAATACAGGCATATAAGATCAATCAACTGATTCTGACTAAACTTTATGCGGATACAATGTGTCACTATAAGCTTAGGTCATTTCAGTGAGGGTATTTTAGTTATTTTATCACTTTTTACATTTTAGTGATATGTTGCAATTTTATGTATTTATTTATGAATACTTATCCATTCTGTTCCATACTTGATAAATTTAAATGTAATTTGTGTGTATTTATACAGTGATTTTAGGCACGGGATGTGAAGACAGACTATGATCAAAATGTTTGTTTATGTCTATGATTACCTTGCAACTTGTAACTAGTAATGGCATGAAATAGCATGACTACAACAGTTGTCTCCACAAACTGCCAATTTATATTCATCTTAAAAGCCAAATAGTTAAAAGTAAAGCAAAAGATTTGCAGAATCAGGTTTTGAAGATGTCTGTATTTTGACTCTCACTGTTGATATGGGGTAAGTATATTTTCTTTCAATTTGCTTAACTGAAAGCAAATGCGTAGTTCACATGAAATCGAAATAAAAAGTGAAACATACCTTTGCCAGATATAAAATAACAACACCTAATGAGGCGAATACTGTCATATTGAAATGTACCTCACACTTGGGATATGGTAATATAAAAAAGCATTGGCTGTTCAGGCGGTGTGGTTTATGGCATCAGTGCCCTGCAGGAACGTTATATGCGGGTATTTCATTTCAAATGTGGTTCTCTCTTCTTATGATTTCAAAGGTTCTGGTCAAATTTGTATTTATTTAATTGATTTGTACAGTGACATAGGTATTCCTACAGCTATAATAAGAGTGCAGAAATGTTGTGACACAAATTCTTTAATAATAATGATATATTGATTATTCTTAATAATATTTTTTTTCCCAGTGATACTGTCATTTACACTCCAATTTCAAGTGTGGTTTGACCAAGGCCCAGTAGCGGCCTCTGTTTGGGACGAGTGGTAGGGCAGGCAGAAGAGGGAGTCAAGAGGGGGCATAAGGGTCACAAAGAGAGGGGGGCCAAAATAAAAAATAATAATACAAAAAAATGACCTTCAGCAGGCCGCATCCCGCAACTCCTCTGCTTCAGGCATGCACAGGTTCCCACAGTGCTGTGCAGCCAATCCTGAAGCTGATCTCCCATGAGAGCAGCTTTAGGATTGTCCTGAGCGCCCTTTATTGGCGCTCCAGGACAGACTGGGAGTCTATGCCTGCTCTCTCCAACCCCAGCAATGCAGCTGGGGTTGGAGAGAGGTTCACTGCGCATGATGGTTTGGCCGGCCTGAGACGACCAGCCAAACCACCATGCACAATGAAGGGAGTGCACTACTACTCCCTTCAGTGCCGTCATCCCCCAGGCCCCGCCCCCAAGACTCGGCAGGAAAGGAGAACTAAAACAACATGAGTGTCATTTTTTTTCCCTTCCTGATGCTTTTTGGGGGGCGACGCTCCTCCGCCATAGCGGAGGAGCCGCTGCTGCCAAGACCAACGTCTCACAAGCAGAAGATACTGAAAGCTTAGCAAGAAACTTCTCACCTGTTCAGTTCCCGTCACAGTCAATCTTTAGCTTGCCTGTCTCTGCCCAATTCTCTAGATCACATCTACTTAAGAATTGCACAAGCCTGCTTGTTGACAGGAGAGTGAGTAAGGGAACGCAAAAGAAAGGAAGATAGAGGCACAGTGAGACTAGAGAGAGAGGGAGAGAATTTGTAGAAACGTTCTCATTTTTCTACAAATACCAAGAATTGTGCTGCCTCTTGATGAAGGTTAAAGGTTAGATAGCTCTTTCTACAACTGCTTTGACGCCACTCCATGCCTGTCAGCAAACTTCCAAAATGTATAAATCCCTATGGAACATCTTTCTGATGCAGAGGTCTGGAGCAACAACAGAACATGGTGTTGCCAGGGAACAGTAGAAAAGTGAACCCTTTTTCAAAACGTTCAGATTTTGGGATGCCAAAGTCCATCTTGCCATTGGACTTCTAAGTAATTCAGGATTCCTAAGGAACTCAGCAACTATATATAAAAATGTAAACTTTGTAAATGTGTGTTATTAAGATGTAAGCTATAGGCAAATGCAGTTGGACATTTCTATCTGCTTATACTTGCAGACATGTAACTCTACAATGTCTCAACAGCACAAATCAATAGTATAATATAGACAATAGTAGTGTATAAAGAGCAGCAGTGAAAAGTTACACTAGTGATCTTGCGTCACATACCCAGAAGATCAATGACAATACTACACCCCGGTAGTGGAGTGCAGAATTGTCGAAATCTGCTTCATCAAATTTAACAAACATTCCACAAAACTACTATATCTTACATTTACAAAATGTACAACAACTTGCATGAAATTAGAAGGTCAGTGCATGCTGTGCATTCAAAACCCGTTCAAGAACTCGGGGGGCCGGTTCAAGGAGGAAACGTCTCCAGTGGGAGACTTCTACCTCGAACCAGATTTCGGCAGACATTGTGCAAAATTTTAGAAATTTCGAGGGCGTCATAAAAAAATTCGCGGGCCTCCACACAAGCCATAAGCTTTAATCAGAAAGTCCATATTCTGTCAGATGGTAACATCGTCGTTCAGTAGAGCACATACTGATTAAACCCAGGATAAAAAGTGTTTAATTCAAGTACATGTGTATCACTAATATAATTTGCATTATCATAAGTGTATCTTTCATCGATGCAGCTATTAGCTTTAGCAAATGGTAACTGGCGCTATACAAACATGATTATTTTTCATGTGTTTAATTAATCACTGGTGATGCATGGATTACAGAAACAAGAATGCCTTGATTGCAAGAATGATGAACATGTTCGCAATTTTCCAATTAATCACAGCTCGTGAAGAAGCTACTGTTGCGGTGAATAATGTTGATGTGGCTTGTCCCCTGACCCCGGCGCTCTTGTGGCAGGAGCCTCGGCACTGTGCTGCAATATTCTCTAGCACAGAACATTAGCTCTGGCTGCCGGGAGGATGGAGAGATTAAATCATTGAAATGTGATGATAAGATAGCATAGTTATCTGGTCAAAATATTCAATACATGTGACAAATTGGGGCCCTTTGATGAAAGTGTAAAATCTATTTACTGTAATAGTAAGTTCAACCTCTGAGAATGGGATTGCATTCGAGATTTAAAAAAAATCAAAAGAGGACTAGAAAATAAACAACTTGCAGAGACTGTGAGTCCAATTCCCAACGGAATTTGCGAGTATGTGATGTAGTACACTGGTAGTAATTCTTAAAATACTCATAAATGCCGCTGTCTTTTGGCTCCAGAGATTTGAAGCCAATGGAATGGTTCTTCACCATGTCTAGGAATCTAGAAAGGAATCCAGAAAAGTACTAATAATGCTCTGTTGAACACACACTACTCTTCTTGCCCGTCCTAATTCTGATTTTGCCCAATTTTAAAAAGAGTGAGCCTAATTCACAACGGTGAGTAGGGGCGAACAGAAAGCTACTTTGAAAAGTTATCAGATCTCATCTTGCACCACTGCAAATTTACACTCGGCAAGCTTTTCAATGTCATTGTCGTTGCATTTATACAGTGAGTTGCTGCCACTAGTGTGGTCCTTACATCACTTCAATATATGGATGAGAAGGGCTTGTTCTCTTGGTGTAGCATATATGCTGTGCTGGTGCTTGGAGAGTGGTCGATGGTTGCTCCAGATGTATTGCTGAGTGCCCTGTAGTCTTGAAGCAGCAAGTGCATGGCACAGAACAAATGTACAGAGATGATACCGGGACTGGAGCGTAGGCACTTTGGTAAGGAACCTTAAGAAACTTGTGTGCAAGTTTCTTGAGGGTTGTGCAAGTGTGTGTGCAGGGGAGCAATCTGAGATGTGCTTCAAACACCATGCTATTTAAACTTTTCTTTTTTCTTTTCTTTATAAATCTTTATTTCGGAGAAGTTTTTCACCATAAAAGACATTTAGTACATCCGTAATATTGTTAAAAAAAAATAAAGGTATACTTTGTAAAATTGTCCGTAATCATTAAAAAACAGTATTTTCACAGTACAATGCATAAACTTGGTACGTTGGAATCAATTACCAGCATCAAGATGTTTTCTTCTCAGAGACCATATGGCACCCAAGTATTTGGCCACTGCAAAAACAATGTGGTCCGTCAAATTTGTTTTTAGGACTCTAAATGCGACCAAACACTCTCCAAAACCCAAGTTTCTGCATAGAGGAACTATCCATTTCCTACGCATCCTTTGGTAAATGGGGCAGAAAAAGTGTATGTGGAGTTCGGACTCATCAGACATTCTGCAAGCTGGGCACAGGCTGGGTGATTGTTCACTCCACTTACTTGTAAATACTCGAAGTGGGAGTGACCCATGCCTCCATTGCAAATATAATTTCCTAAGCAGGGGAGGGTACAGTTTGTCTAGAACTGGTTCAAATCTGTACGTGTCCTTAATACATAAGAAAAGCTCTGTTAGTGGGCCAAGTTTTTGGTGCTGTAAAAGTTTCGTCAGTTTGCTGTCATGATATATCTTTGCTAGTCTCTTTTTGGGCA
This sequence comes from Lissotriton helveticus, assembly GCF_964261635.1. Classification (NCBI taxonomy): domain Eukaryota; kingdom Metazoa; phylum Chordata; class Amphibia; order Caudata; family Salamandridae; genus Lissotriton; species Lissotriton helveticus. Next base: position 1,289,874,136 of record NC_136061.1, read on the forward strand.
AAAGTGGGCAATTGGTTAGAGGATCATACCACATTTTTGAGAGTCCCAGACCCTCCAACTCTGATTTAATAAATTTCAGCCAATTGATTTTCCCAGCATTGGGCATAGCGAGCACCTCCTGTAGTCCCTGTCTATAGCTGGCCAATTCAGGAGTTACCCACAGCCTACGCCAGAAAGCCAAGGGACGGAAAGCCAATTCTTCATCTAATGGTCGCATCCCTAGGTCTAACCTTAGGGGGACTAGAGGGGAACTGGAGGGGAGTCCTACAACCATCTGAATAAATTTGTTCTCCTCCTTTACCAGATCCGATGTTACTGCATGCCCCCAAAGCTCACACCCATACATGGCTGCCCCCCTAGCCTGTATTTTGTAGATCTGTATAGGAGGACCAACGGGCCGAATAGTTGATTTATTATTGCCCAGAAGATTCAAAGTGGCCCCTGCGTATTGGGTCAATTTAAGAAGTGCTTTCTCCTGATGCGTGCTCCATGTCAGTCTGTCATTTAGCATGACTCCGAGGTATTCGAAAGTTTTCACCCTTTCGAGCCCTCTCTGCCCGATGTTAGGTCTAAAGCTAAATTTTGCGGGGGGGTTAAACACCATAAATTTAGTCTTTAAGGTATTGATTTCTAGACCGTATGCCCTACAAAAGTCAGTGAAGCCATCAAGAACGCGCTGAATGCCCGTTGCGGACTTGGAAAGCAACAGGGTGTCGTCGGCAAACATAATTGCCGGCACCCTTGCGCCCGCCAACTTGGGTGCGTCAGAGTTGGCAACCCCATTTAGGTGGGAGATAACCCCGTTGACGTAGAGGCAGAACAGGGTTGGTGCGAGCACGCAGCCCTGTCTCACCCCCCTGCCAACGGGGAACCTATTTGACAGGGCTCCCTCCTTGCCACACCTAACCTGTGCGAAATTAGCAGTGTGGAGACGAACAATCATTTCCAGCAAACCCTCAGGTACCCCCAATTTGGCCAACACATCCCAAAGCTTTTTACGGGGAACCAGGTCGAAGGCCGCCCTCAGGTCCACGAATACAGTATAGAGGCTGCCACCCTCCAACTGCACCGTTTTCCAAAAAATGAGGACGAACCGAAAGACCTGATCTATAGTTGAGACCTTCTCCCTAAAGCCTGCTTGGAAGGGACTCAGGATGTTGTGTTCCCTCATCCATTCCGACAGGCGGTCCAACAGCAACCTGGCGAACAATTTTTGGGAGACGTCTATCAGACTTATTGGCCTGTAGTTGGCTGGGAGCAGAGGTGATCCCTTCTTAAAAATTGGGACTATCTCTGCCCCCAGCCAAGTTGGGGGGATCATCATGCCATTCAGAATTGCATTGAACAGCGCCCTGAGGTACGGGGCCCAGATTGTGACTTCGTGTTTATAAAGGTCCCCAGGCAACCTATCTAGACCAGGCGCCTTTCCGGGAGCCAGAGCCTTGATTCCCGAACTAACCTCTGCCAGGGTAAATTCGTTCATAGGAGCTGCGCTTTCATTAGGTTGGTGCCCTGTGTCTTCTTGTAGGTTCTCCAGTTGGTCCTGGTTGTGCGGTTTATACAAGATTTTGAAATGTTCCTCCCAAACGGGGGCTGCTATATTTGCTACTACTGCCACTAATGGTTCAGCTGAGCCATGTTTAACGATTTGCCAGAATTTTTTGGGATCGCGCAATGTGAGGGCAGCTGTCATTTCGGACCAGTTTTCCTCATCCCATTCTTTTTTAGCACTAAGGAGGATGGACTTATAAGCAAGCCGCTTTACCCTAATCTTGTTCTGGGGTTCGCGTATTTTGAGGGACTCTAGTAAATCTGCCTTTGCCCTCCTACATGAGGCGTTGAACTATGAGGCTCTTTTCTTCTTAAACTTATTTGCCCTGGCTACCGGGTTCAGCACATCTGCCAAATTGGTACATAGCTCAGAGTGAATGGCCCCTAGCTCATTGAGCTTTGCAAAGAAGAGTTCGGTTTCGTTAACTAGACAGTGGCTAAGGGCCTCGACCTTTTCCAGTACGGGGACGACTGTCGCATACAGCCTTTGGATATTGGATGGGTTCTCTAGCAGCTTTATCCATTTAATTCTACGTCTATTACTAGTTAGAACCAAGTCAGCTGGGTCTACCAAATTTTCCTCTGGCCGACTCGTTTGAGACCCCTGGATCGCAAATCTCAGTGACAGTAGATTATGGTCACTATCAGCTCTGTCTATTATACAAAAGTCCCTTACTTTAGCCCAATCCCTCGCAGAGACCAGGATATAGTCAATACGTGACTCATGTCCGGGTCTATTGAAGGTGAATTTTGGAGGGATATCCCCTTGGATCCGCCCATTGCAAGCCCTCAACGGCAAGTGGCGTCCAGGCCTTTATTGGCGGACCCACCAAGGTGGGAATATCCCAAGGTTCATCCTCTTCACTTGTTAAATCTGTCAAATGGACCGGAAGGGGCTCGTACTGAGTATTGAAATCTCCACCAACTATCAGTGTGGAGCAAGGAGTGGTAGAATCAAGAAACAACACTAGGTCATTGATTGTACTCGAGATAGCTGATATCCCTACTGATCTCGAGTATACATTGATCAGTGTTACATTGGCGCCACCGGGCCACTCCAAAGATACACACTGGAAATCGGCTGAGTTCGTTTCCAGTTTTGTAGCCCTGCAGCCAAGGTGGGATCCCACCCAAATCAATAGGCCCCCTGATGGTCGTCCCTTTCCACCCCATTTTGCCTGTATCTCAAATGACACATATCCCGTACGGGGTGGTTATCCCTGGCCCATGTTTCTTGTAGTAGGCATATGTCATGCCCTTCGATAAGATCTAGCCACTCGGGGGAGTCTAATTTATTGGCCAGCCCGGCGACATTCCAGGAGAGCATAGATACCACTCCAGGCACCGCCTGGGTATCAGTGGCAATGAGTGCCAGAGAGCACTTGCGTGGCCCAGACTGTCCTTGCTGAATGGATGACACACCGTCCATTACCACTAAATTTGTTTTTGAGCTGGTCTCAGGAAGGAAATTGACCTCGTTACTTGGGTCTATACTGGGCTTGTCTATATCATTCTTACTGTCATTAATTGACTTATAAGGGACTTTAAACAACAGTGGTCCCTTTGGGGGAATTTTGCAGGGTGAATAAATATAGACTCAGTCGTAGCTATATTGTTTGGACATACCCAGCCGGGCAGAGGTCTAATATTTATTTAAAGTTAAATATAGGAAATGTTACACAACAATTCACAAAGTGGGGCACAAGCCTGCACCCTGCTCAACACATGTGCAGCAAACAATCATTGACAGGACTGGAACAAAAGGGCTTGTAGGCAAAAGTATGAGGTTTACAGTACCAGTGATTACACAGTGTCAAGGTACAGCAAAACATAACAAAACACCTTTACAATAGTAGTACACATAAGATTTAGAGCTTGTATAAGGTGTTATGAGAAGTCAATGGCGTTTCGATCCGTTATCTTGATACATGGTTCATCGTCAGGATAGGTTGATATGCCTAATATTTGTAGCCTCAGATGCCGATAATTGGAACTAGAGAGGGCTGCAGCGGCTAGTGCTGCACCCTGAGGCCTGTGGATTTCCGAGGTCTTGGACCTAGTTTAAGGCGTACAGGACGACACCGACGGTGCGGACGCCCGAATCTCTTAGGAGTCAGCTCTTAAGAGTCCAATACGAAGAAGCCAACGGCGCGATGGCCGGGCAATTCTTGGCGCAGCAGCGTGATTGCGGTGTCTGCAGGGAATGTTCACGTCAGATTTGTAATAAACATTGTACAATACAAAAGGTACCTTTAAATAGTCATGTTTACCCTGCCTAAAGCCCCTAGAAGCCCACTTGCATGAACATCCAACTGTCACCCAGGAGCTGAGTAGCACTTTGATGAGGTGTGAATTTGCTCCCAGAGCTAAGACAAAGGTCTTGGGTGTTGGGAGGTGACCTAATACTCTGACTCGATTGCCATCTGGGCAGTGCCCAGGAACTTAATTAACTTCAAAGAGGCCGAACCCATCACAGGCAGACGTAGCTAACACCTGAGTCTGCTCTCTTGCTTTGTCTTCCTAGCCAGTCAGGCACCAGGCGCAGTGGGAGAGGAGCTGCCACAGAGTGATCACAGAGGAGGGGCTGCTATTTCTCTGACCACACCACTAGGTTGGGCACAGGACCTCTACACAAGAAAGGTTCTGCCATCTAGGAAGCTTGTTTCCGGTCCAGGGAAGGCATGGCTTGGCAGTTCGGGATGGACTGTTCCCATGAGGCACAGGGTCAGACTGATTTGCATATGGCCATGTCTGAACTGGGGTGGCAGAGTGGGCTCTAAAGAACGGTGGTGGATTAAACCCAGATCTGTTGACTGGGTGTGAGTGTTTGATTGGTTCAGATGCTCCGTCCATCACCCCCCCCTTTTGTACCATCTAGATTTTGGGTGGCACTGTGGGGTTATTTGTTGTAGGGTACACAGGAAGCACAGTAAAATAGGGTAAATCTTTTTCCTATTGTTTAGGGAAGGGCCAGGAGTTTTTCTCCACCCACAGGCTAGTGCCAGGCATTAATATGGCACACCTGTGGACCTTGGACGTCTGAAAGACAGTAGAAGAACTGTACCTGATTTTGAGACCTGTGAGGAGAACCCTAAGGCTGGACTTGCTCTCACTTGTATCCAGGCACAAAGAAGTAGGCACCAAAGGTCAGAAGGCTGACCTCTTTTTAAGGCACTGGGACACAAAAACTGAAAGAATCTGTCTTTCCTGAAGAGCACATATGACCAATTTAAACTGGACCTGCTCTGGTGGTGGGGTCTTTTGGAGTGAATTCTGAGCGCCATGTGCTGATTCTGAGCTCCAGGAATTTTTGGCTGGTGTCGGAATGTACTCCTCCTGCCCAAACCCAGAAAACTGGAACTTTGAATCCTTTTGACTGGAGAATCAATGCGGATCTGGGACCAACATACTAGGCAATCCACTGATGCTGCTGGTGGGCCTGACTTTGCTACAGCTCCCGCTAAGTTTCTATCTGCATAAACAGATCCAATTCAGCTGGCCTGACACCAACCAGCATCCAACAACTGACTAGCTACAGCCTTGCCCCGCAGAAGAAATCTGACTTCAAGAAAACAATCTAAGTCTGAAGGTAGAAAGCTTCACCAGCTCCAACATCAAACATCATCTGATCAAAGTCGACGACTTCTTGGGTGCAATTGCCAGACTTTTCCCACTGAGAGCTTTTCTCACCTTTAAAAACAGCTTCACTGAGACCTTGTCCTTCATAAACGCATAGTAATCAAGCCCATCTTGGAAATGTTTTAAGGGTAAAGGTAACTTTCTGACCGGAACCAATCCGGCCCGTGTATCTGACCTGCACTCCATCATGGTGTACTTTAAACCTTACTCTTGTCCCGGTACAGCACGACCAGTTTCATGCAGTTGGTGCTTTGCGATTTTTTGCACTATTTATATTTAAAAATATTAAAAGTCATACTTCTGGTCCATCTTGTTGGATGTTTGTATTTTTGTTGTCATTTCTTTCAATCAAATATTATCTATTTGTATATATTGCAGTGGGATTTACTGTTTTGTCTTTTTGACTTTTTAACTGTTTTGATTCTTCAAACTGCTTTAAACATTTTCTCAAGTTAAGCCTGCCTGCTCTGTGCCATAGCTAAGAGGGGTTGAGCTCAAGTTTGAATTACTGAAACTTCTCCAGGACCCAACATGAACAGTGCCATTACTACCTGTGTTTTACAACCATCCACCCCCCCACCAATAGGACACTTTCTCCACCATTCTTGTCTACTTTGGTTTAGAGGTTATCCCAAGTTCAAGTTCAAGTTCCAAAATTTGTATAGCGCACTACTCACCCAGAGGGTCTCAAGGCGCTTGAGGGTGGGTGGTGATTTACTTATCGAAAATCCAGGTTTTTAGTTGCTTTCTGAAAGAGAGGTGGTTCTGAGTGAGGTTCTGAGTGAGGCGGAGGTGGGTGGGGAGAGAATTCCAGGTTTTAGCCGCTAAGTAGGAGAAAGATCTTCCCCCCATGGTGGATCTGTGGATGCGCGGAATTGCGGGGAGGGCTTGATTGGACGATCGTAGTTGGCGGGAGGGGGTGTAGAAGGATAGACGCGTGTTGAGGCATTCAGGTCCTAGGTCGTAGAGGGCTTTGTGTGCGTGGGTGAGGAGACGGAATGTTATTCTCTTGCTGACAGGGAGCCAGTGGAGGTCTTTCAGGTGGTCGGAAATGTGAGCTTGCCGGGGGATGTCTAGAATGAGTCTGGCAGAGGCGTTTTGGATGCGTTGGAGTTTTTTCTGTAGTTTGGCTGTGGTTCCGGCGTAGAGGGTGTTGCCGTAATCCACACGGCTTGTGACCAGCGCGTGGGTGTCTTTCTAGTTTTGGTGGGAATCCAACTGAAGATTTTTTTGAGCATTCGTAGGATGTTGAAGCAGGATGATGAGACGGCGTTGACCTGTCTGGTCATCGAGAGGGAGGAGTCCAGGATGAAGCCCAGGTTGCGTGCGTGGTCCGTAGGTGTGGGTGCGGTTCCGAGGGCCGGTGGCCACCATGAGTTGTCCCAGGCAGAGGGGGACGATCCTAAGATGAGGACCTCTGTTTTGTCTGAGTTTAGTTTTAAGCGGTTGTTCTTCATCCACTCGGCTACTTCTTTCATTCCTTCGTGTAAGTTGGTTTTGGCGGTGTATGGGTCTTTGGTGAGGGAGAGGATTAGCTGGGTGTCGTCTGCGTAGGAGATGATGTTGAGGTTGTGTTGGCGCGCGATGGATGCGAGGGGACTCATGTATACGTTGAAAAGGGTGGGGCTGAGTGATGAACCTTGTGGTACTGCGCAGATGACTTCGGTGGCCTCTGATTTGAAAGGGGGGAGGCGGACTCTCTGGGTTCTTCCGGTAAGGAACGATATGATCCAGTCCAATGCCTTTCCTTGTACACCGATGTTGCTGAGGCGTTGTATGAGGGTGCTATGACAGACTGTGTCGAAGGCTGCGGAGAGGTCAAGTAAGATGAGAGCAACTGTTTCTCCGTTGTCCAGTAGTGTTCGGATGTCGTCTGTAGCTGCGATGAGGGCGGTTTCGGTGCTGTGTTTGGCTCGGAAGCCTGATTGAGATGGGTCGAGGGATTTGTTGGATTCAAGGAAGGTGGCGAGTTGACTGTTGACGGCTTTCTCGATGACTTTGGCGGGGAAAGGGAGGAGCGAGATCGGGCGGTAGTTCTTGAGTTCGGTTGGGTCAGCCGTGGGTTTCTTCAGAAGGGCGCTGAGTTCGGCATGTTTCCAGTTTTCCGGGAAGGTGGCGGAGTTGAGGGAGCAGTTGATGACGTCTCGGAGATGGGGTGCGATGATGGAGTCTGCTTTGTTGAAGATGTGGTGGGGAAAAAGGGTCGGTTGGCGATCCTGAGTGGATGGAATTCATCAGGCGGATGGTGTCTTCAGTGGTGATTGGGTTCCAGGCGTCTATATTGTTAGAGGGGAGTTTTGGTTTGGAGGTGGGTGGAGTGGGTTGGTCATCGGATTGGTTTTGAAAGCTGTTATGTATTTCGGCAATTTTGTTGTGGAAGAAAGATGATAGGGAGTCACAGAGGTCTTGGGAGGGGGTGATGTCGTTAGCGCCTGCGGAGGGGTTAGTGAATTCTTTGACGATGTTGAATAGTTCCTTGCTGTTTTGGGCGTTGTTGTCAAGTTGATCCTTAAATGCTGATTTCTTGGTGGATCGGATGAGTTGGTGGTGTTTGCGGGTGGTGTTTTTGAAGGAGGTCAGGTTGTCAGTGGTAGGGTTTTTTTTCCAGGTTTTCTCGAGAGTCCGACAGAGCTTCTTGGATTTCTTGAGGTCCTCGTTGAACCGGGGGCTTTTTTGTTACCTTGCTTGATTTGATGGTTTTTCAAGGGTGCTAGTTCGTCTGCGCTGTGTGTGATCCATTGTGTGAGGTTGGTGGCTGCTTTGTTAGGGTCCGAAGAATTGGCAGGGGGGTTTTGTTGAAGCGACGAGAAGAGCTGGTCGGTGGTGATTTTGTTCCAGTTTCTTCGGGGAATTGGTTTTGGGGGGTTATGGGTCGTGAATTTTTTGTGGTGGAAGTGAACGCAGCTGTGATCCGTCCAATGGAGGGCTGAGGTGTGGTCGAAGAAGATGTACTTGCTGGAGGTGAAGATGGGGTCAAGCGTGTGTCCGGCAGAGTGGGTGGGGGTGTCTACGAGTTGTTTGAGTCCGAGATTGGCCAGGTTGTCCAGAAGGGTGGTGGTGTTGTTGTCGTTTTTCTTGTCCAGGTGGAAGTTGAGGTCTCCCAGTAGAATGTAGTTCTCGGATGGGAGGGCATGTGGGCTGATGAAGTTTGCGATGTCTTCACTGAATTGTGAGCGTGGTCCTGGGGGTCTGTAGATAAGGGTGCCTCTGAGTGTGGTTTTGGGGTGCCTCTGAGTGTGGTTTTGGGGTCGGTGTGAATCTGGAAGGGAAGGTGTTCGGCGGTAGTGAGGTTATCGTCGGAGCTGGTTGTGATGCCGATGGTGTTCTTATGGACGATGGCGATGCCTCCTCCTGTTTGGTTGATGCGGTCCTTTCGGATGATCTTGTAGGTGTCCGGGATGGCTATGGCGATGTCGGGGGCTGATGAGGCGTTCATCCATGTTTCTGTAAGGAAGGCGACGTCCGGCGATGTAGAGTCGAGTAGGTTCCAGAGTTCGATGGAGTGTCTGTGGACTGAGCGGGTGTTGAGCAGTACGCACTTTAGGTGGTTGGAGTCCGAGCTCTGTTTGGAGTTTGTGGATTTGGTGTGGCTTCTGATGCAGTCGAATTTGCAGGAGTGGCAGGTGAAAGGTCCATGGGTGTGTCCTGGAGCGGCTTGGTAGCAGTTTGGGAGTGGGCTGGGGTTAAGGGCTAACAGCGTTGCGGCGTCGTATATTAAGCGGGTGGAATGGGATTTGCGTGGACCAGGGGGTCTGGCTCTGGGCGCGGTCCTTGCACGGACGGGCGTAGACGGGCTTACCTTTGGCGCACCTTTGGCGCGCATGGGGCGTGACCGCTGCACGTAGAGGCATCTGTCATATGTGGATGGTGTGTGGGGAGGGGCGAGGGCGGAGCAGCTGGGAGGCGGGGGCAAAGCCGGGCAGGTAGGCACAATAACAAACAACAAAACAAAATGGATGGCTGCGAGCCAAAAGCGAAAGAGGAATGGGGCACAAGCACTCAAAACGCGAACAAATAGGCAATGGCACCGGCACAATCAGGCGCAATACAAATAATTAGGCAAGGCAGCACAATGATATACAGTCCAATGATGTACAAAGCGCACTTTTGCACTATAGCGCTATTCTACTAAACTAATGTGCAGTCAGGCACTACTGGTTGCGTGATCAATGCGAGTTTGCAGTTAATTAATATAGCAATCTTTTTGCCGTCTGGCGCTACGATACCAATCAGGGAGCTGGGAGCAGAGTGAGGAGCGACCGCTTCTGATCCGATCGGGACGTTTGTGGTCCTCAATGTCTTTAGTTAGTTTGGTGAGCGCAACTCGTTTATTAAGCTTAACCATGGCTCAAAGGTCTATAGTTGCGCTGTCTGTTTCACTTTAGTTTATGCTTCCACAAGAGTGGTTTGATCTAGGAGGTCTTCGTGTCATCTGGATATGTTCTGCTGAAGAATGAGATGCTCAGGAGTATTCCAGCTACTGAGAAATCAGAGGTACTTCTTGATGATTACAGTTTGGCATAGTTTATGTAGAGATCCTGATTTGAAAATGTAGGTGGCAAGTTTCTTGAGTAATGATTAGCTGACTTTCAAACAATCAAAACTGAGATATTTAGACAAAGGTGATCAGAACGGCAGCCCAAAAACAAGGACGGTGGCTGCCTGGGTAGGTGGGCTCACTCATTTTGCAGAGGCCTGTGTACCACTTGAAAATATTGCCACTGCTGCAATATTTCTAAAGATGAATGCAGAAAGGCAAGCACAAATCTGCTGAGCTCAACACTCTTTCTGCTTATTCACATGCCTGGTTAATAGAGACAATTTCCCTGCATGACCTTAAGTGGCCAATGTAGGGAAATGCAATAGAGAGGTAAAAGGGTGCATTCTTACTCCTATGCAAATATTAATAAAGTAGTAGTGGGTATGTCATGCTGAGCATCAGTGCTCATGGTCTGCATGAGTGGTGTTGTACTGGGACCTGTAATGCACACAATTGTCATATTTATCCTTTGAGGCCATTGTCCTGTCCAAAGGAAGGAGTCACAAGTCCGGTCAAGACTAGTGGGGGGTGAAATTACAAAAGTGTTTTCATGTGTAATACATGTAAGCTTTACGTATAATACAAATGGGCAGTTGCCTGATTGAGAACTGTTCATGCGGTATGCCATCGCGTACAAATCGCACATGAAATAGCCACTCAATGCATTGTCCATACAATTTTAAAGTGACATGGTGAGGAGTTTTAGCACAACACATTCAGCTGAGGCACACATCCACTTTCACCACTCTCACAAAATATTTTCGGTGTGAACCGAGTTTCACACGAGAGCAAATTACATAGACAGTTTATGCATTAGAAAAACTGAAATTATTGGAAATGCTGATAACCTAAAATTTGAGGTTCACTTGAGATTAGGCTCGCTTAATAAAAATTCTTAACACGCTTAGTGTGAGCTCCGTTAGGGAAGTCCTTGTGCAGCAAGTCCACTTCTGTCTGTGTATGAGGGATGTACACAGATGTGTAACCGCCTCATCTCCTTGCGGGCTCCTACGACAAGATTTACATTGTGAACACACATGCATGCACAAATGGACTTCCAAATGCACAAAATATGCTTCCTTTTTAAATCTGGTGTTAGCAAAGATGTTTTTATTTTACTAAAATGATTATATATATATATATATTCACAGAAAAAACCATAGGTTATAGACCATATATAGTTAAGAATTAGCATTTACAAAACCTTGAAAATTCACTGAAAAAACCATAGGTTATAGACCATATATAGTTAGGAATTAGCATTTAGAAAACCTTATTTTACTCACACAAAACCATTGAAATTCCATATATAGTTAGTTGCACTAACTATATATCGCGCACCCGCAATCCACTGCTGATGATGTCACATATTACATCATTCATGACATGGTCAGTGACATCACTGATGACATCACTGATGACATCTCAAATGACATCACTGATGACATCACTGATGACATCTCAAATGACATCACTGATGACATCATGACACACCAATACCAGTTACTACATACGCACTCACTGATTCCTACGTCTACACACACATTCACTCATTCACCCATACAATCACTCATACATACAGTCACTCATTATTACAACACTATCATATGCACTCATACACCTATGCAGACAGTCACACACTGCCACTCATCCATGGAGTTACTCACACACCAAGTCAGTCCTGTAAATAATCAATCACACTTCCATTTCTTCATCTATACAGTTAAACACAGAACACCATACTTCAGTGACATCACTGATGACATCACTAATGACATCTGAAATGACATCACTGATGACATCTCAAATGACATCACTGATGACATCATGACACACCAATACCAGTTACTATATACGCACTCACTGATTCGTACGTCTACACACACATTCACTCATTCACCCATACAATTACTCATACATACAGTCAGTTATTATTAGAACACTATCATATGCACTCATACACCTAGTCAGTCCTGTGAAGAATCAATCACACTTCGATTTCCTCATCTATAGTTAAACACAAAACACCATACTTTTCACACATATACTAACACATACTTACTCTCTTATACAATCACTGATACAAGTACACATTGATATGCACAGAGTCACACACCTCCCAGCCAGCCACACACACACTCAGTCTTCCATACATCCACTCATTCTTCAATATGTAAAACGTATTTAAACTTTACAAAAACACACAGACACTAGATGATGTCATCAGTGATGTCATTTGAGATGTCATCAGTGATGTCATCAGTGATGTCACTGACCATGTCATGAATGATGTAATATGTGACATCATCAGCAGTGGATTGCGGGTGCGCGATATATAGTTAGTGCAACTAACTATATATGGAATTTCAATGGTTTTGTGTGAGTAAAATAAGGTTTTCTAAATGCTAATTCCTAACTATATATGGTCTATAACCTATGGTTTTTTCAGTGAATTTTCAAGGTTTTGTAAATGCTAATTCCTAACTATATATGGTCTATAACCTATGGTTTTTTCTGTGAATTTCATTGGTTTTTTAACAGCTAATATCTGTAGCTGTAAAATGTATTCTTCTTTAAATCCAAAAATATATTTTATATGTTTATGAATAATTTTTTTTTTAAATATGTTTTTTTCTTCGTTCCCGCTTCGCGAATCGGGAAGCTTCCCGTTAGCTGACCTTGATGCCGCGAAATAGACCGCGAGCCGGTAAACGTTTCTTTACCGCAAGTGCCGCGTTAGAAAACAACATCGTGACGCCTCCCGTCCGCATGACGTTTCACGTTGTCCCGTGATACGTCATATGACGTGCTACGTTAGCGAACTGGTACGCGAAGCGAGTCGCAAAGCGCAGGTTTCTGGAAGCAAACCGGGAGGCCCTGCAAAGCGCTTAACGTAAACACAGCAAGTCATGTGACTTGGTAATAACACTTTTCATTGGTTCATTTCACTTTTGGTTTCCTAATGATGTAAGACTAGGTCATATAATCTAAAATGAACACTTTTGATTGGTTGAGAACTCTTGTTTTTCCCAAATGATGAAAATCCCTCCTTCTTTCCTCACTCTGACTTTCATCATTGTGAGAGAAAGACCCTTTGTGATCACTGAGCAATGGCTTCTTTAGTAGCTTCAGCTGGTGCTTCCCCACCACCTCCACCACATCCAAGGAAGAGTGGACCACCTGCTCAAGTTATAATTCAACAAGAAGAGGAAGAAGAGGAACAGGACGACGAGCACGAAGAGAGGCAGTTTTTGCCTGAGCAGCCCAGGACGTCTCACCGGAAAGAAAACTTCATTTGGCAATTTTTTAAAATTCCCAAAGGTCAGAAAAAAGTAAATGCAAGATACGTAACTTGCCTTATATGTCAAGATAGACTGTCCAGAGGAACCGAGAAAAAATACAGTTTCGGAAACTACACAATGCATCGCCATATGACTAGGTGGCATCCTAACAACTACAGTGCTGCACAGTTTCGGAACGACCTAGATAATCTCCCTATTATGGCCAGAAGATCTGTTGTACCGGAAGTAACGGGACCAGAGGGCAGGGAGATGGTGCCAAATATACAAATGAAATTTGGTGAAGTAAAACACATCTGCGTATTTTGTGATGGATTCATTTCCTACGGAGAAAGAAGCATCACTCTGATCAACAGAGCTATTGACTATCATATGCAAGTTTGTACGAAACGCCCAAAATAATAAATACTTCTTTTTTTGTTTTGTTGCTCCTGTTGAGCCCTTTACAATGAATCGTTTTCATTGCCCCCTCCAAGAAAAACCCCAAAAAATATAAAACTGTTCAGAAAAATTCAAAAAAAGTAAAAAAATGTTCCGAAAAATAATAAAAAAAATATAAAACAACAAAAACAATTTAAAAAAAAGTTCTTTTCAGAACTACCTCCCCGTTATTAAAAAATTGGTACAATATTTGGAACTGTGCCAACCTCTATTTCTCTTAGTTCGCTTCCCAGTTCGCTCGCCGGTACGCGAACCGGAAGCGAACCAAAAACAGTAAGTATAAGGGAAGGAAACAGACACTTATGTTAAAAGAAAGACAGCTATAGGGGAGTAAACTAGAGATACTATTACCCGTAATCCACTGCTGATGATGTCACATATTACATCATTCATGACATGCTCAGTGACATCATCAGCAGAGGATTGCGGGTTTTTTGGCAACGTGCCTTATCCACGGTTTAATAACGCTGCCTTTTGCTTTATATAAGTTTTCAAATTGTATGAAATATATACCAATAGGTCGTTATGAACCTTTAGGTAGTGCTTTTCTTCATGAGGTCTGGTCGCTTCCATACACATACAGATGTTTCAAAGATGATCAAGAAGTTTATCTGAATGGAGAGGAATGCACTGAGACGCCAGATCATTCACTAATGTGTAGGCACATACAGTTACACGGTTCATGCAACAAACACCGACCAAATATGGCTTGCGTGTTGCAAGGCACGCCAGTTCCTGCTATCATCCCCACGTTCAAGTTGTTGGAAAATGGTAGTTATTTGATGCTCAATAATGAAGATTGTTCTGAGTTAATTAAAAGTATTCCTTTTATCGTAACAGTAAGTGAACGGGTTATTTGCTGCAGAAATGTTCTATTTCCTCCCACACATGAACATAGGGAGTTTTCAATCTGGCCACAAATACCAACCTTGGGACAGATTTCAACGGCATGGCAAGAATAAGAGCTCTTTTGTCTCAGAGAGAGGTGGCCTTGATTTCGGCCCGTGAAACTTTCGTGCTTCACATAGCGAACACCCGTACAGAGGTGCAGACCCTTTTCAATTCAGATTTGCCTTTCAATTTCAGCAAGATGGTTCCGACTATCTTTAACGCATCCTCCACAAAGGCCCTGGCGCACTTTTTTAAAGTTGTTACCAGTGGTCTCGTGACTTCATTTGAGAAAATCTTTGGAGTCATCCCTGCTTCCTTTCATTCTATTTTCTCCACTCTGGTTCGTGGATTGGCATTTTTACTTGCATTACCAGCGGACGCTCTTGTGCTTTTTTACATTTTTAAATATGGATGTCCCTCCTATGCAACCTCCCACCCTGCAGCTGCTGACACTGTTCCGCAATCGCATGCTAGAATATTATGGCACAATGCCGTTGGCGATATTAAGCACGGCATATGGATTATCTTTTCGATTCTCCTACTTCACCTGTGTCCAGCCTGTATTTCACTGCCTGACCTGTGATTTCCATTGGGCCATTGATTTGTGTCTCTGCGGACCGGTTTCTCCTGACGTCGACTTTAATCAGCTGATGACTCCTATCATTACTCACGAGTTGGTTTGTCCTGGCGAAAGGATTATGGCTGTGGCATTGATGCATGGACTACTTGGTCCCTGGAATTTACTGGCGGCAGCACAGTCTTTCTTGGAACAGAGCTTTCTTGAAAACCCACCGAGCTGTCCTCTGATGGTGATAGAGGATCCGGTGCTGGGAGAGCACGTATGTTCTTTTCCGCTTTTAAATTGGATGGCTGAACTGTTTTCGGATGAAGACGGTGACTTCCTATTGGAGGCTGTTGCAGCTTATTTTGCATACACAGTTATGTCATAGACCTTTTTCATGTTTGATATGCTGAGTACTAGCATTTCATTGACAATTCATTGACTTATTTGTCAAGTTTTTATTATTTACCTTGCCTATTGGCTTTAGACTCGATAAAGTACTTGGCTGTTTTATTTTTCTTTAGCATTAAATTTTCCTAGTTTTTAATGCTTTACCTTGCGGACCGTCCACATATAAACTTGCAATCTGCTCTCATGAGATGGCACTTCTATTATCTTATTCAGTTCGTTTCCGGATCATGGGGAGGTGTCATCTAGGTCCTGGATATCTTTACACCGTGTTAAGTTAGCATGGGCTCATTACCGGTTTAAACGCCATTTTTCCTTTTTTGCAACTTCTGCACACGACACTTAGTTGTTGCTTTAGCTTTCCACCTAGTAGTTCATCGTGGTTTACATGAGAATAATATGTTATTGCTCTACTATCTGCTTTGCTTGTTAAACTATATCTGTACAGCGAGTGCTAAAGTTTCAAGAACAACACGATACAGAATTGTTATGAGGTCTGATCTCCACGACTTCATACTCATAACATAAGTGCAACTTCTGCCAATTCTGGGCATGAGGCGGGTTTTATATTGCTTTGCCGAACACACATACACAACAGTTGATGCGGTTCACATGAAGAGAGAGCTGGTGTATGCTGATGTGATTCCTTCAAATCTAAGACACTAAAGTATGGGCACGCCCTAAACCAACACAAAGAGACCTTCTTAGCAAATAATATAATATGTGTATTAGGGAGGGTGAGATATAAGCAGCCGCGGGCCGTGGAGGGAGTTACGGTGAGGCAGGGAGGCGGGGAGGGGGAGAAGCAGGGTGGAGCCCTCTCTACCTTGCCCCTCCCCCTCCCCGCCTCCCTGCCCCACCGTAACTCCCTCCACGGCCCGCGGCTGCTAATAAGTGTTGCTAACTCTTATTCATTTACAGCATGTTAACATACTGTCACCATTCGCTTTTTATGTACTAGTAACTATGCTGGTAATTTTGCTACTGATAATATGTGTACTTGTATTCTCCACCCTGCTTCTCCCCCTCCCCGCCTCCCTGCCTCACCGTAACTCCCTCCACGGCCCGCGGCTGCTTATAAGTGTTGCTAACTCTTATTCATTTACAGCATGTTAACATACTATCACCATTCGCTTTTTATGTACTAGTAACTATGCTGGTAATTTTGCTACTGATAATATGTGTACTTGTATTATCTAAGATACTACGCCTGAGAAGACGGCATTAGTAAATAAACATTTCAAATACACATGTGTTCTTCTTAACTCCATGTTCTGGTTTCTAAGAAATATATAACGACCGACTGTTCATGAGTTCCACGTATCCTGAGGTACTATAAGTTCATATTCTGGATTGTCTAAACATTGAGAGTTTGTTATATCCAATGTGACACTGTACCTAGCTTACTAAGGAGTTTTTGATTACTAACGTGAGTTTTGGGACACCCTAATTCGCCGAGGTTCCAATCCTCTGTCCACAGTTCTGTGTGAGAACAGAAACCCTGCGACAGGGGCACCCCCGACCCTTGCTGGAGCTTCATCACACTTGCGATACAACTCCAGCAATGCGCCACCTTTACGGCACAGATACATCACGCATCTGTGCTGTTTTTGCCCCATGATGCGCCGCATTGTAAATGCAGCACACCATAGGTGACGGAACAGCGGCACAGAATGACTAACACATCCCTCGTGATGCGCCAGTCATCATAAATGTATCCCTATGCTTCTTATCTTGTTAGAGAAGAACCGCCATATGTATCATCAAAGTTTTTTGCATTTCCTAAATAGCGAACTTTAAGGAATAAATAGCGATTCTTCACCATTCCTAGTTTGCGATTAGCTATTTGCTAATTACAAATTACCCATTCATTTCCTTCATTTCCATAGGGCGGTTGGACTCACTTTTAGCTCGAACGGCTGAATGGATTTCCACGAAACTTGGCAAAATTGTAGGGACTGGTAGCCCGATGTGCCTTTGCTATGTCTCAAGATATATGCTCCAGTGGTTTTTACGAAAATTAACTTTGAAAAATATATATTGGGCTACATTGGCCTATATATATGTTGGAGCCCAAATGTAGCCCAATGTAGCCCAATGAAGCCCAATGTAGCCCAATGTAGCCCAAAGATGGCCGCCAGACACACAAAAAAACAAATGTAGCCCAAATATCAGCCAGATGTAGCCCAACTATAGCCCAGTGACAGAATGACCAATCAGCTTCGCAAACCTCCGTTACGCGAAGCGGAGCGCTGTTACAGATATATATCTTTTTTTGAACGTTAATTTCTCAAAATCCACTGGAGCACATATATTGAGACCTAGCAAAGGCACATCGGGCTACCAGTCCCTAATATTTTGCCAAGTTTCGTGCAAATCCATTCAGCCGTTCGATTATTATTATTATTATTATTATTTTTTGCCCCGCGGGGCCCTTTTAAAACCTCCACATCAAACCTAGGGGGTCAGCGAGGATCTACTATGCCCCCTTATAGTTATTTCCCCCTTTGTTTTGACCTCCTCTTGTCTCTCGATCCTACCGAGAGACAAGATGGCGGCCGCTACGGACTTTTTGGAATGTTGACAGACGCCGGAGAACCAATCAGCTTCGCTTCACAAAGCTCCGTTGCGCGAAAAGTACGCGTCCTGGGACGCTGCCAGGTCCGCTGTTACAGATATATATCTTTTTTTAAACGTTAATTTCTCAAAATCCACTGGAGCACATATATTGAGACCTACAAAAGGCACATCGGGCTACCAGTCCCTACAATTTTGCCAAGTTTCGTGCAAATCCATTCAGCCGTTCGGGCTAAAAGTGAGGCCAACCGCCCTATGGAAAACTCAATGTTAAAAACACGTTTTGGGACCCCCCTTTTTTCTCGGCCCCCCCTTGACGAACCCCCCCCCAAATTTTTAAGGGCTGCTCAGAAACAACATGTGCCATTTTCCTGAAAATTTCAGCCAATTCCGTCCACAAACGCCAAAGTTATTAGACATAGAATTTTCAAAAATCCCATAGAGAAAAAATCCTAACTATATATACCTACTGGCGACCGCCAGTAGGTAATATATATATATATATATATATATATATATATATATATATATATATATATATATATATATATATATATATATATATTCACTGAAAAAACCATAGGTTATAGACCATATATAGTTAGGAATTTGCATTTACAAAACCTTGAAAATTCACTGAAAAAACCATAGGTTAGAGATCATATATAGTTAGCTGGACATTTTATTGACATAAAACCAATGAAATTCCATATATAGTTAGTTGCACTAACTATATATCGCGCACCCGCAATCCACTGCTGATGATGTCACATATTACATCATTCATGACATGGTCAGTGACATCACTGATGACATCACTGATGACATCTCAAATGACATCACTGATGACATCATCTAGTGTCTGTGTGTTTTTGTAAAGTTTAAATATGTTTTACATATTGAAGAATGAGTGGATGTATGGAAGACTGAGTGTGTGTGTGGCTGGCTGGGAGGTGTGTGACTCTGTGCATATCAATGTGTACTTGTATCAGTGATTGTATAAGAGAGTAAGTATGTGTTAGTATATGTGTGAAAAGTATGGTGTTCTGTGTTTAACTGTATAGATGAGGAAATCGAAGTGTGATTGATTCTTCACAGGACTGACTAGGTGTATGAGTGCATATGATAGTGTTGTAATAATGAGTGGCTGTATGTATGAGTGATTGTATGGGTGAATGAGTGAATGTGTGTGTAGACGTAGGAATCAGTGAGTGCGTATGTAGTAACTGGTATTGGTGTGTCATGATGTCATCAGTGATGTCATTTGAGATGTCATCAGTGATGTCATTTGAGATGTCATCAGTGATGTCATCAGTGATGTCACTGAAGTATGGTGTTCTGTGTTTAACTGTATAGATGAGGAAATGGAAGTGTGATTGATTCTTTACAGGACTGACTAGGTGTGTGAGTAACTCCATGGATGAGTGGCAGTGTGTGAGTGTCTGCATAGGTGTATGAGTGCATATGATAGTGTTGTAATAATGAGTGACTGTATGTATGAGTGATTGTATGGGTGAATGAGTGAATGTGTGTGTAGACGTAGGAATCAGTGAGTGCGTATGTAGTAACTGGTATTGGTGTGTCATGATGTCATCAGTGATGTCATTTGAGATGTCATCAGTGATGTCATCAGTGATGTCACTGACCATGTCATGAATGATGTAATATGTGACATCATCAGCAGTGGATTGCGGGTGCGCGATATATAGTTAGTGCAACTAACTATATATGGAATTTCATTGGTTTTATGTCAATAAAATGTCCAGCTAACTATATATGATCTCTAACCTATGGTTTTTTCAGTGAATTTTCAAGGTTTTGTAAATGCAAATTCCTAACTATATATGGTCTATAACCTATGGTTTTTTCAGTGAATTTCATTGGTTTTTTAAAAGCTAATATCTATAGCTGTAAAATATATTCTTTATTACGTGACGTATCACGTAGCCACGTGAGACGCCTCATGACGCGTCGCATAACCGTGACGTATCGACTCTGCAGCGCAAACAAAACCCGTAACGTAAGCGTGCCGGAGCACGCTTACAGATATATATATTTTTTTTAACCTTAATTAGACAAAATCCACACGTGCACATATCTTGAGGCCTTGCAAAGGCACATCAAGCAAACAGTCCCTACAATTTTGCCAAGTTTGCTGGAAATCTATTCCCTTAATTTTTTTTTTACTGTTTCTCTTGGTTTTCCCCTTGTTACGCTTACCGGGACGCACCCGGTACGCGAACCGGACGCTCCAAAAACACAAGATGGCGGACTCCCGTTACGCTGCCGGTTAGCTGCCCGGTTCGCGTACCGGGATGCGCCTCTACCGCGAAAAATCGCGGGGGACTTTAATATCCCCCTCATCAATCCTAGGGGGTCAGGAGGGGTTTACCTTGCCCCCTTTCCTTCATTTCCCCCTTCTTTTTTCACCACATCTTGTCTCTCGAACCTACCGAGAGACAAGATGGCAGCCGCTCTGGACTGTTTACAATGTTGACAGCTACGCTGCCGGTTAGCTGCCCGGTTAGCTGCCCGGTGAGCTGCCCGGTGAGCTGCCCGGGTTCGCGTACCGGGACGCGCCTCTTTTTTTTTTTGCCCCGCGGGGCACTTTAATATCCCCCTCATCAATCCTAGGGGGTCAGGAGTGGTCTACCTTGCCCCCTTTCCTTCATTTCCCCCTTCGTTTTTCACCACATCTTGTCTCTCGATCGTACCGAGAGACAAGATGGCGGCCGCTCCGGACTGTTTAGAATGTTGACAGACACCGGAGAGCCAATCAGTTTCGCTTCGCGAAGTTCCGTTACGCGTCAGGTACGCGAACCGGGGCACTAACCGGAGCGCTGTCACAGATATATATATTTTTTTAAACGTTAATTTCTCAAAATCCACTGGAGCACATATATTGAGACATAGCAAAGGCACGTCGGGCAAACCATATCTACAATTTTGCCAAGTTTCATGTAAATCTATTCAGCCGTTCGAGCTAAAAGTGAGTCCAACCGCCCTATGGAAAAATGAATGGGAAAAACGTGTTTTGGGACACCCTTTTTTCTTGGCCCCCCCTTGACGAAACCCCCCCAAATTTTCAGGGGCTGCTCAGAAACACAATGTGCCATTTTCCTGAAAATTTCAGCCAATTCCGTCCACAAACGCCAAAGTTATTAGACATAGAATTTTCAGAAATCCCATAGAGAAAAAATCCTAACTATATATACCCACTGGCTATCGCCAGTAGGTAATATACATATATAAACATATATAATCTGCATATCTATATAAATATAAATGCATGCATACATATACATATATGCATACATATGCATGTTATTTACATGAAAGTTTTAAAAACACTAATAAAAGCAAAGCTAAAAAGCCACCTCATTACAAACAGAATGGCTTTAACTTAAATGAGGGCGAGATCTATTGCATTTTCAATGCTTGTTTACTTTGGTTCTATCAAGAAGGCATTCAGATGTGTCACACATTTGCCATAAATTCTGAATGTTAGCACTCTAGTTGCTCATTAGATCACTGTAGTAAAGCTAGTGCTCACCAGGGAAGTCTGCTGCTAATCATGGTTTGCAGCCATTTTCCCGCATTTTTTATCCCGCAGACTTTCAGTCCGCATACCATTATCCCGCAAGGTCATTGACCTCGCATACCATTATCCCGCATTTTTTCAAAACGCATGTGCATTTATCGCGCATGCCTTTACAAAGAATTACGTTTTAAAGGCATGTTTGGTAAATGCATTTGTGTTGTGAAAACCACGATGACGAGAGAGGTAAGTGGGTTTGTGTTAATTTTTTCGTGGGTTAGTGATTGTGTAGTGTAGTGTAGTGTTGTGTAGTGTAGTGTTGTGTTAGTGTAGTGTAGAGTTGTGGTGGTTGTTTAGTGTAGGGTCATGCTGGGGGTAGTGTTTTAGGGTTTAGGGTTGTGTTGTAGTGTTTGCGTAGTGTAGGGTCATGCTGGGGGTAGTGTTTTAGGGTTTAGGGTTGTGTTGTAGTGTTTGCGTAGTGTAGGGTCTTGCTGGGGTGTAGTGTTTTAGGGTTTTGGGTAGTGTTGTAGTGTTTGCGTAGTGTAGGGTCATGCTGGGGTGTAGTGTTTTAGGGTTTTGGGTAGTGTTGTAGTGTTTGCGTAGTGTAGGGTCATGCTGGGGGTAGTGTTTAAGGGTTTTGGGTAGTGTTGTAGTGTTTGCGTAGTGTAGGGTCATGCTGGGGGTAGTGTTTTAGGGTTTTGGGTAGTGTTGTAGTGTTTGCGTAGTGTAGGGTCATGCTGGGGGGTAGTGTTTTAGGGTTTTGGGTAGTGTTGTAGTGTTTGCGTAGTGTAGGGTCATGCTGGGGGTAGTGTTTTAGGGTTTAGGGTAGTGTTGTAGTGTTTGCGTAGTGTAGGGTCATGCTGGGGGTAGTGTTTTAGGGTTTAGGGTAGTGTTGTAGTGTTTGCGTAGTGTAGGGTCATGCTGGGGGTAGTGTTTTAGGGTTTAGGGTAGTGTTGTAGTGTTTGCGTAGTGTAGGGTCATGCTGGGGGTAGTGTTTTAGGGTTTAGGGTAGTGTTGTAGTGTTTGCGTAGTGTAGGGTCATGCTGGGGGTAGTGTTTTAGGGTTTAGGGTAGTGTTGTAGTGTTTGCGTAGTGTAGGGTCATGCTGGGGTGTAGTGTTTTAGGGTTTTGGGTAGTGTTGTAGTGTTTGCGTAGTGTAGGGTCATGCTGGGGGTAGTGTTTTAGGGTTTAGGGTAGTGTTGTAGTGTTTGCGTAGTGTAGGGTCATGCTGGGGTGTAGTGTTTTAGGGTTTTGGGTAGTGTTGTAGTGTTTGCGTAGTGTAGGGTCATGCTGGGGGTAGTGTTTTAGGGTTTAGGGTAGTGTTGTAGTGTTTGCGTAGTGTAGGGTCATGCTGGGGGTAGTGTTTTAGGGTTTAGGGTTGTGTTGTAGTGTTTGCGTAGTGTAGGGTCATGCTGGGGGTAGTGTTTTAGGGTTTAGGGTTGTGTTGTAGTGTTTGTGTAGTGTAGGGTCATGCTGGGGGTAGTGTTTTAGGGTTTAGGGTAGTGTTGTAGTGTTTGCGTAGTGTAGGGTCATGCTGGGGTGCAGTGTTTTAGGGTTTTGGGTAGTGTTGTAGTGTTTGCGTAGTGTAGGGTCATGCTGGGGGTAGTGTTTTAGGGTTTAGGGTAGTGTTGTAGTGTTTGTGTAGTGTAGGGTCATGCTGGGGGTAGTGTTTTAGGGTTTAGGGTAGTTTAGTTGTTTAGTGTATGCTAAAGGCATATTCGTTCTAAAAGTTTTCGTTATTTTAATTTGCGGCCTAATAGTACATGCGGGATTTTTTTTGCGGACTGATGGTATGCGGGATTTCGTCATATATTCGCTAATCATACTTTCTATGGCAAAATGAACCCCCTCATGTTGTTCCTTTTTAAATTAAATGTTTTAATAGTTACCACTTTATTCCAATCAAGATGGCTTCAGGTGTGCCATACCTTTGTAATAAGTAGGACTGTTAGCACTCTAGTTGTTCTTTAGAACACTCTGGGACATTCTGTCATTGGGCTATAGTTGGGCTACATCTGGCTGATATTTGGGCTACATTTGTTTTTTTTTGTCTCTGGTGGCCATCTTTGGGCTACATTGGGCTACATTGGGCTACATTGGGCTACATTTGGGCTCCAACATATATATAGCCCAATGTAGCCCAATATATATTTTTCAAAGTTAATTTTCGTAAAAACCACTGGAGCCTATATCTTGAGACATAGCAAAGGCACATCGGGCTACCAGTCCCTACAATTTTGCCAAGTTTGGTGTAAATCCATTCAGCCGTTCAGGCTAAAAGTGAGGCCAACCGCCCTATGGAAAATTGCATGGGAAAAACAAGTTTTGGGACCCCCCTTTTTTCTCGGCCCCCCCTTGACGAAACCCCCCCAAATTTTCAGGAGCTGCTCAGAAATAAAATGTTCCATTTTCCTGAAAATTTCAGCCAATTCTGTCCTCAAACGCCAAAGTTATTCGACATAGAATTTTCAAAAATCCCATAGGAAAAAAATCCTAACTATATATACCTACTGGCTATCGCCAGTAGGTAATATATATATATATATATCACAAACACACAGTTGCCTGGAATGAGAAAGCCCACACAAGGAGTACATTTTTTTTTGCCATTTAATGAATGAAGGAAGCAGCGTGAAACACAGGTCAGTGCTTCGCAGAATTCCAGTCCAGCCCAACGCGTTTCGTGCCAACGCACTTCCTCATGGGCTCAGGGCAAAAGTGAATGCAGGCTGTGGCAGTTAAATCCAGCACCGATGTGATAAACTTCTCACTACTCCGCCCCAATGGGCGTGGCCACCCCGTGGCCTTCTGGTATTTGTGGTGCCTTCGATTTGTCTCATGTGAGTCGTCATGCCAAATTCACTGAAATGAAAAAATAAAATCCCCAGTGGGTTGCTGAGCTCACTGCAACTGTTTTCACACATCTGTATTAATCCTCCATTAGCGTCCTTGTCCCTTCACCTGCCTCGTCTATTAGGCGCTGCAGCAGGACTGCTCACGAGCAGCCGGGCTTCTCTCGCGGCTCAGGCGGTGTCGCTACATCTCAAACACACAGTTGCCTGGAATGAGAGAGCCCACACAAGGAGTACATTTTCCGCCATTTAATGAATGAAGGGACAAGGACGCCAATGGAGGATTGATACGGATGTGTGAAAACAGTTGCAGTGAGCTCAGCAACCCACTGGGGATTTTATTTTTTCATTTCAGTGAATTTGGCATGACGACTCACATGAGACAAAATCTAAGGCACCACAAATACCAGAAGGCCACGGGGTGGCCACGCCCATTGGGGCAGAGTAGAGAGAAGTTTATCACATCGGTGCTGGATTTAACTGCCACAGCCTGCATTCACTTTTGCCCTGAGCCCATGAGGAAGTGCGTTGGCACGAAACGCGTTGGGCTGGACTGGAATTCTGCGAAGCACTGACCTGTGTTTCATGCTGCTTCCTTCATTCATTAAATGGCAGAAAATGTACTCCTTGTGTGGGCTCTCTCATTCCCGGCAACTGTGTGTTTGAGATGTAGTGGCACCGCCTGAGCCGCGATAGAAGCCAGGCTGCTCGTGAGCAGTCCTGCTGCAGCGCCTAATAGACGAGGCAGGTGAAGGGACAAGGACGCCAATGGAGGATTAATACGGATGTGTGAAAACAGTTGCAGTGAGCTCAGCAACCCACTGGGGATTTTATTTTTTCATTTCAGTGAATTTGGCATGACGACTCACATGAGACAAAATCGAAGGCACCACAAATACCAGAAGGCCACGGGGTGGCCACGCCCATTGGGGCGGAGTAGTGAGAAGTTTATCACATCGGTGCTGGATTTAACTGCCAAGGCCTGCATTCACTTTTGCCCTGAGCCCATGAGGAAGTGCGTTGGCACGAAACGCATTGGGCTGGACTGGAATTCTGCGAAGCACTGACCTGTGTTTCATGCTGCTTCCTTCATTCATTAAATGGCAGAAAATGTACTCCTTGTGTGGGCTCTCTCATTCCCGGCAACTGTGTGTTTGAGATGTAGTGGCACCGCCTGAGCCGCGATAGAAGCCAGGCTGCTCGTGAGCAGTCCTGCTGCAGCGCCTAATAGACGAGGCAGGTGAAGGGACAAGGACGCCAATGGAGGATTAATACGGATGTGTGAAAACAGTTGCAGTGAGCTCAGCAACCCACTGGGGATTTTATTTTTTCATTTCAGTGAATTTGGCATGACGACTCACATGAGACAAAATCGAAGGCACCACAAATACCAGAAGGCCACGGGGTGGCCACGCCCATTGGGGCGGAGTAGTGAGAAGTTTATCACATCGGTGCTGGATTTAACTGCCAAGGCCTGCATTCACTTTTGCCCTGAGCCCATGAGGAAGTGCGTTGGCACGAAACGCATTGGGCTGGACTGGAATTCTGCGAAGCACTGACCTGTGTTTCACGCTGCTTCCTTCATTCATTAAATGGCAGAAAATGTACTCCTTGTGTGGGCTCTCTCATTCCAGGCAACTGTGTGTTTGAGATGTAGCGGCACCGCCTGAGCCGCGAGAGAAGCCCGGCTGCTCTTGAGCAGTCCTGCTGCAGCGCCTAATAGACGAGGCAGGTGAAGGGACAAGGACGCCAATGGAGGATTAATACGGATGTGTGAAAACAGTTGCAGTGAGCTCAGCAACCCACTGGGGATTTTATTTTTTCATTTCAGTGAATTTGGCATGACGACTCACATGAGACAAAATTGAAGGCACCACAAATACCAGAAGGCCACGGGGTGGTCACGCCCATTGGGGCGGAGTAGTGAAAAGTTTATCACATCGGTGCTGGATTTAACTGCCACAGCCTGCATTCACTTTTGCCCTGAGCCCATGAGGAAGTGCGTTGGCACGAAACGCGTTGGGCTGGACTGGAATTCTGAGAAGCACTGACCTGTGTTTCACGCTGCTTCCTCCATTCATTAAATGGCAGAAAATGTACTCCTTGTGTGGGCTCTCTCATTCCAGGCAACTGTGTGTTTGATATATATAAATATGTATTCTACTTATAATGGCTTTCAACAAACCATTTTTTATCCATTGATCTTTTGTTGTATTAGTCACATTTTTCGTCCACCTACATCCGCATACAGCACAGAGTGATGGGTCATAACATCTCAGTCATCCGGAATGTCATCATTATAAGTGATGACATTCCGGTCTCTGCACACAAAGTAGTTCCATTTAGTGGCAGGCACTACTACGGCAATATTTTTGCTTTTAGCCAATGATCTTTTTTTATATTAGCAAGGGCCATGTAGCTCCCCCAACAATAAGGTTCTACAAAAACGATAACAAAATTAAGTAAGCATCGAGAAAGTCAGAAAGAGTGGCAGCCAAATGAAGACCTATTAGCCTTGCCAATGCAGCTTTTCCAATGCTTGTTTACTAATAACGGCAAAATCTTTGTGAATGGGCCATCAGGAAAAATATGTTCCCTACTTTTAAAAGAGTTTACAGTGAAATTAAAAGGACTATACAGATACTTTGGGATAGACTTTTTCACCAAAATGTGCATCTTAGGACACCACATGAAACAGATCTATCTTTAAATGGGAGTGAACTACACACATAACTAATAAATTATCAACGTTCAGGTTTTCGTCAGTATCTACGGGTCAACACGGACTATTTTAAAGCAACTGTAAATGATGGGCCTAATTTGCAAAGGTAAACTTACACTTTTGTGTAAGTTTACAATTCTTTGCTATTTACAAAGGGATTTACGAATAGTATCTTTACAAGTGTGGAGTCTCTTCACATAAACACATAGGTCTCTCTATGTGCAGAGACTTTGCACTCATAAAGATACTACTCATATATCCTTTTGCGAATAGCAAGCAATCGTAAACTTAGACAAAAGTGTACGGTATCTATGAAGTACACAGCGGAGGCAGCATGTAATACAACTAAAGAGTTTATTGTAGGTACATCTTCATGGGCCCAAACCACACGCACAGCTAGTGGCAAGTCCACCTTGTCTAGTGTCCACTAACCGTCTCAACGTCCACATTCCAGAGCCCCCTTACATTCCAAGTGATGATGTTGCCAGGTTACAGAATATCACATCATCACCTGGATACAGAAACACCACATCACTTCCCTCACCCGATACAAACCAACAACATATAAAAAAATAAGAAAAAGTTAATTATATACAAGCAAAAGACATGGTGATAAAGCAGCAAATGACATGTGATGTTTACCAAGAACAACCTTATCATCTCACGAATAAAAGGCATGCACAAGCCTTCTTTGAAACATAATCGTATTGACACACAGGCTTCCTCCGAAACCAGTTGAAGTCTCACACTTTGGTTCTCTAATGGAGCCTGCAAGGAGCCATTACACGCCTCACTTCCAGAATCCAATAATGAGCTACACAAATATTTCTCAGCAGAGTAGAACTTAGCTACCCTTTATTGTTCCATATCCTGTGATCACTTGCTTTTACTGTATTTTTAAACACTTTTACTTCATTGAAAGGTTGCCTGAATTTAGACGGCTTCCCTTCTTTGCGCGGGGATTTGATTTTTCTCCAGTCCTTCGACTGTACAGCAGTCTCCTTCATAGCTTTCCTCAAACCACAGAGACTTTTCCTCCACTTCTTCTTTCTCTCTCTCTCTCTCTCTCTCTCTCTCCGTCTATCCACATTACCAACCTGATAATCCACTTTCCTACTGCTTTCAATCACCAACCCTGAAATAGTCTCACAACTGGGAACCCTCCCCATAAAACCTGAAAGGGTGATACCCCCGTAGTAGAGCATGGTGTTAAGTGATATTCGCGCACTTTCTTCTCATTTAATTCTCCCATTCCACACCACACACCAAAGACTGTTGAAGGGTTTCCTAAAGCACCTCGATAAAGCGCTCCACGACAGCTTTGGATTCAACTCTCTCCGCATCCACCGCAAGGGTTTCCTAAAGCACCTTGATAAAGCGCTCCACGACAGCATTGGATTCAACTCCCTCCATATCCTCCGCAAGACTTTCAAGTGAATCCTCCCCAAATGCAGAAAGACCATCAACCACGCACTCAAAACCAGCAGATTGGACTACAGCAACGCCCTCTACGCCGGAATCAACAAAACCCTGCTACACAAGCTCCAAACCCCACAGAACAAATCAACCAAACTCGTCCTCGGAACCCCACGACACAAGCACTTGACCCAGTACCTACGAGACCTACACTGGCTCCCCATCAAGAAGAGAGTGACCTTCAAGTTACTTACCCACGCTTACAGATCCCTCCACAACATCAAACCCAAATACCTCAATGATAGAGTCTCCTTTCACCCACCCAAGAGGAACCTCCACTCCGCCGATCTCGCCCTGGCAGAGACCCCACGCATCGGCAGAACCCGAGCAGGCAGAAGAGCCTTCTATGTGGCAGCAAAGACCTGGAACAAGCTCCCTGACAACATCAGATGCTCCCCCACTCTGCACACCTGCAGGAAGTGCCTCAAGACCTGGCTTTTTAACTGATCTGGAGTTGCACTCCCCCCCCAGCACCTTGAGACCCTCACAGGTAAGTAGCAGGCTTTATAAACCCCTGATTGATTGATTGATTGAGGTTGGTACAATGCAGTCTTCTTATGCTTGATCCCTCTGTCCTTCAAGAAAGTCTCAATCACTTCAGAGGCTAACACCATTATAGGTGAGCACAGAGGAGAGGAAACTCTCCCTCTCAAATATTTCCTTCAGAAACTTTAAATCCTCTCTGGACTCTTCTGAGTTTACGATCCTGCATTTAAGTAGCAAGTTGGGGAGAGGATGTAACCTTAAGGCTAGGTCGGTTGACCTCGAAGCTGGGGAACCAGGTTCGAGTCTCGGCAGGGATGCTCCACATCCTGTGATTCTGGGCAAACCTGCCTTCGTAACACCAACCTCTCAAAATCATCCCAACTACCTTCTGCAACACCTCATCATTCTGCAGTTCTCTCTTCCATTCTGACTCCTGGATGACCCCCTCCTTCACCAGACCCACTTTCACTTCATCATTAAAATCTTCCCCTGCCAAATGGTGTCTGTCCTCCACACTATCTTCGTCATGTATGTGACAAAGCCTTGAGAAGCAGTCAGCCTGAAAGTTACATACGCCAGTGACAGATAACACCTAATAAACTCCTGAAAGGCAGACACCCATTTACGTATGCAATGTGAAACTAAGTCAATGATTTAAAAAAAAAAAAACTTCTTTAAGAGGCTTGTGATCAGGTTTCGCCACAAGCGTATGTCCCCAACGACCCTTTTTGAGCTTCCTTAAGACCCAATAAACACCCAATGACTCTTTTTATGTATCCAAGTAGTTGATCTCAGCACCCCTTAAGTCTCTTGAAAAGAAAAGAATCCTCATGTCGTGACCGCAAGAACTCTGAATCAAGACTGGCCCCATCCCTTTAGAACTGGCATCAGTCATAACCAGTGTCTCATCCCTAACGTCAAAACTGCCTAAATTGGATGCACCCTCCAAGCTTTCCTTTACACCACACAAACTATTTGTCCTTGCTAAGTAAAGCCCTCATACACATAGTTCTCTCAGCAAACTTGGGCACAACTATATTATAAAACTCAGCCATGCCCAGGAATTTCACCAATTCCTCTTTGTCTTGGGGATATGGTGTTTTTTTGATGGCACACACCAAATC
The DNA here is from genome assembly GCF_964261635.1 of Lissotriton helveticus. NCBI lineage: Eukaryota > Metazoa > Chordata > Amphibia > Caudata > Salamandridae > Lissotriton > Lissotriton helveticus. The sequence goes on from NC_136061.1 coordinate 1,289,904,241, forward strand.
ACTTTTGGGTCAAATGCCATTTCCCTTGATCACCTGACCCAAGTACTCTATTTCAGGAATGTTATATTTGCACTTCTCATTTTTTAATGTTAGCCCACTCTCTGCAGCCTCCTCAGCAAGACACAATCTCTCATCATGCTCACAACTATCAGTCCAGTACACCAGTGTGTCATCCTTATAGACCGTCAACCCTTTGAACCTGTCTAAAATTCTCTCCATAGCCCTTTGAAAAACTGATGGCATGGAAATCAAACAAAACCTCATCCTGATATATTTGAAGGTGCCAAAGGTAGTAACGAAAGTGGTGAGTTCCTGGGAAGAAGGATGAAGCTTGATCTGGTGATAAGCAGATGTAAGATCGAATGAGGAAAAATGCTAGGCACCATTGAGGGAACATAACATGTCATTGATATTCAGAAGAGGGTAATGGTCCACAACAACTGGCGTGTTAAGTTCTCTAAGGTCCACACAAAGCCTGGCCTCCCCTTTGGCCTTGCATGCTGTCACAACTGGTGTGACCCACTCTGATGCCATTGTCCACCAACGTATCTAGTTCCACCTTCATACCTTCCCTTACCAACATCGGAATCCCGTTCACCGTGGCAACTTTTGGTTGTGCCGCAGTTTTCAGTTTGATCAAGTGTACTTATCAGATCTGCAATACTTCACGAAGTGGCCCTTTCTCCCACACTCATTGCATACCACCTTCCAGCCAGGATAATGCTTGTAGTTGGCCGTGTAGCCAGCATACCCACATCAGTAGCATTTCCCCACAAAAAAAAGTTGGTTTTGGTTGCAGCTTTTTTCTTGCATTGTTTTGTTTCTATCAGATTTGTTTTCAACCAATTTTTTGTCCAAATTATCAGTTTTCTTTGTGCTATCATTGCTGCTCCTAATGTTCTCCTCGCATACTTTTGAATGTTCAAACATGTTAGCAGTTGTGAGCACTTCTAGCAAAGAATGAATGTCCTTCCACATATTTTCCTCTGCTTTCTCCAATGAGCACCCCAACATAAACTGGTTCCTCAGACATTCTTCTCAGTTGCCACCAAAACTGCAAGTTGAAGTCAGCCTTCGAAGCTCTGTCATATACTAATCCACAGATTCACCTTGTCTTTGCATCCTCTTCCAAATTGGTAACGCTCAAGCTCTGTGCTCAATTTGGGAAGATAATGCAAGTCTAACTATTTTCGACAAATCTCAAGTTTGTTAAGATTTGCAACATAAGCATCAGATAGATCAGGAAGGTGTTTGAACACCTCCTGACCTTTGGTACAGAAACAAAGCATCAGCAAGTACAATTTTCGCTTGGCGCTAAATGATGTCCCACTCACCCTTGCGTAGTACCGAACACCTTCTTCCATTTCAATCAAGGTACTAGTGGGTCACCCAGTGAGAGGAGGTGTGACATTCTGCATGGCACACAAAATAAGTAAAATAACCATAAGTAAGCACTAAATGTGTTCAGCGCTCTACCACTACAGTAGCTAGCTACTTGAAGCACCCCTATGTAAACTAACACACAACCAATACCCTAGACCACATCACATAATGAACAAAAATAGCATATGTAAGATATGAAAAGTCAAGGTTAATATGGTAAAATAAGTACGGGCAGCAGACAGGAGTAGTTTGCCACAACAGAAGTCAGTATGAAGCAAAAGTCTTTGGAACTGTTGGTAGTATGCACATCTCTGTAAGTCTGCCGGACACCATGCATTTGTATGCGTAGCAAATCACCAATGGCCAGGAGCAAGGCTATATTACCACGCAAAGCAGAGGTTAAGGTTCTCGATGATTTATAGTGTTGCCTTGAGGTGATGAAAGTGTTGCATTAAAAAGTTATGGTGAACAGACATTCACCGTACCACACAGAGGCCGGGACACAGTTCAAAGACTCACTTAGGCCGCATGGCGTCGCACACCCCTCGGGCATGGGGTTATATAGTAGCTCACTGCCGGAACCTCTGAGGGAATGGTAATGTTAGTGCAAGTCACGTGCATCAGCTAACAGAGTGTACTAGCCTCCAATGGCTATGAAGATTCTGCTGAGATTGCAAGGCAACAACATCATGACTCATGTTGCAGCTAGTAGTCCTGCGTTAATGTCACCCTGTCCCCAAGGACTGCTAGGCTTGGACAGAGGTTGCCCAGTAACCACACATAGGCGCAAGTTACTGTGCATTTCCGACGGCAACTCATGTGACAACAGAATTGAACAGAGGTTGCCAGGTAGCCACGCACAGGTGCACATCACTGTGTGTGTCTGTCGGCAACTCAGTTGATGAGAGGCTCATGACAGTAATGAAGAATCACAGCTCCCGGTGTCAGTGACTAATAATTCTGGAATGCTGACCTCTCGCACCAGCTCTCAAGCTCACCCCTCTCGACCTTCAACCACCATCCCGCTACAAGAGGGGTAAGGGCACTGGAATAGTAGGTATCCAAATGTTACACAAAAGCAGTACACAGAGTTAAAAAATCTCGATCCTCTGCAGTAGTGGCTGGCATGACTTGCAGGTCGGGGGACGGGTGCGGAGCTGCGCGGGGAGGGGGGTCACTAGTAAAAAATAAATGAAACCTACCTTTCTGCAGCCCGGGTCCCGTGTCTTCCTGCTCTCCTGCCTCCGATAGGAACAGGAAGCAGGCAGCCTCCCTTCCCTCCCCTAAACCAATGACAAAGACTCCAGTGGAGTGTTGTGATTGGTCAGGATGCTGCCCAACCAGGGGCTGTAGGGGATGGAATGTTCTCCATGTAGGCTGCAATGCAGCATGCATAAGGAACTGCAGAGTGTGCATGACTGGTATCAACCGCAATGCACAAAGAAACATAAAATGGTAATAACTTTTGGTTATTACCATTTTATGTTTTGGCTTTCTCGTGCAGTGAGACCGCAGTGGGGCGACGCTCCTCCACTGCAGAGAAGGAGCCGCTCCTGTCCTCTGTTGCGATTGTGGCCAAAAGCTGTTTCTCAGTTTTTGGGCCACTGTCCAACAATGTCACAAGCTGCAGGTGTCAGGACGCACAAGTCGTGTGTTGCCAAATGTAAAGTACACAGCGAAGGAAGCATATAATCCAAATAAATGTTTATTGTAGGTACATCTTCATGGGCCACCACCACACAAATAGCCAGAGGCAGGTCCACCTTGTCCAGTCTCCACACCCACATTTCAGAGCCCCTTACATTCCAGGTGATGATGATTTCAGGTTATCGAATCTCACATCATCACCTGGATACAGAACACCACGTTTACCTTTGTGAAACAGGTCATACATGCTTCCTTTTGAACTCTAAATAAAGGAATATTTTGTGTTAAAGCGATTCTTGAGTGGGAGGAGAAATGGAAATGGAAATTATATCACTCAATTTGACAGAAGATTTTGACATATTTCAGAGAGAGAATGATCACTAATGCTTTATGTAATTGCTTCTGCAGCAAATCAGGAATTATTGAATTAAAATATGAAACTTATCAGGTGGCAAGCATTGTGGAACGTTTTCTAGCCCAGTTTCACCGAAATTATTTTATTAAAAAATGCATCCATTATCATTGCCCTTACATGATGACAAATCGATGTCTCATGATCATCTGTATTCCAATGTCATCATTTGAAGAAGTTCATTCTTTATACAGTGATGTGCTTCTCGGATCACATTCAATCATTGATTTAGATTCTGTCCTCACATCTGATGACTCTGAACTTCAGTCATCCTAGCTTTTGTGACTTGTGCAGGCACTGCATGAAATCCCAGCCTTTCACGGTCAATTTTCCACAAACTTCTAGAGTACTACAGCATGGCTGAGGTTCCAGCACTGTCATGCGATGATCTGCAAGGATCATACACCATTGTTATTCCATGGGTTGCTATGCTTCCACAATAGTATTTCATCATCTTCTGTGCTTCTCTGTTTTCAGTCAATTAGCTGTTGTCCTGACACATTACTATTCTGCACACTACTCACATAATCCACAAGCTGCTATGCTCCTGTAGAATCATTTAATGAGCTGCTGTGCTTCCATAGTGTCAGTCCATGAGTTCCTGTGCTCTTTTTGTTTTTTTATTCTAGAAAATCTGGCATTTAATTTACAGTGAAATTCATATTCCATACAAAAAAGGTTCCATTAAGAAACTACTAATAGTCCCTGATCACATTTAACATTATTAATTCATTTACACAAGTATTAAATATTAAAACATTTACATCCATAGTTACTCTCAAACTGTCGAGCTTATTATTGTATAACGTCCCAAATATATTTGAATCGTGTATTATTTTTTCTCGCAGCTTTAGTTTCTTATATGGCTTTTCCCCTTCCATATATTTAAAAAATCAGCATTGATCTTTATGTGGTAGACTCCTTTTTATCCATAGTTTAGCAATACATATAGGTGCAACAGTGATTGCAATAAAGCAAAAACATTTCAGTTACCTAGAGCATCGTGCATCAAGCTCTATCATAATAGATTGCATAGTGAGTTCGACCTTCCTATCCAAAATTTGTTTTGATTTATCAGTGACCCCTTCCCAGAAAAAGTTTTACAATTGACAGTTTGCAAACATGTCTACATCATCAGCTTCATCCATATCACACCCAGGACATTTTAAAGACTTCTGTTGACTTTATTTATATAATTTTTACAGGGTATATTATAATTTTGGAAAATTGAGTGAGGGCGGGTGAAACCCTACTCAGGCAGCAACCACAATCTCTGTCATGGTAAAACACAAGCAAACCCCAACTAACGTGTTTACCTCTCTGGTAGCTTGGCAAAAACACAGTTAGTCTTAACTTGGAGGCAATGTGTAAAGTATTTATGCAGTATTTCAACAGTTATAACAGTTAAAACTCATTACAAGAAAAAGCCCACACCAATTTAGAAAAATAGAGTAAAATGTAATAAACGATTTGAGACCAAAACAACAAAAATTCAATCAGTAGAACCAGAGATATGCAAAGATTTAAGGGAAAATAATGCCTGGAGGCAGAAATTGGTAACTGTGGTCATCTAGTCATGTCGGACCAGGAGAAAGTCACAAATTCAGGCCAACTGCGATGGACCACAGGCGGCTCACCAAGGCCAAGTTAGGCCTGCTCAACAAAGTGCCTTAAACCTTGGTTTGCGAAGTGTTGCACATTCCCACATCAATTTTTGCGTAATTTAATTCTGTAGCAGGTTGTGGGTTTATAGGGGAATAGGGTGGGAAGTAATTTAATTATAATGAATTAAATATGTAAATTTATTTATTGTTATTCATTTTTAATTATTTGGTAATTAATTTATATTTGGTAATTAATTAACTTTTAATTGGCAATTAATTCAAATTAATTGATTAATTGCTAATTATGTTAATTTTACTAATTTATTTTCTGTAGCAGGTTGTGGGTTTATAGGGGAATTGGGTGGGAAGTAATTTATTTATAATTAATTAAATATGCTAGTATGCAGTAGGGAAAGCGTTGGATAGCGTAGGGGTAAAATTTACTATTCCCACTCCAGTGGGTGCAACAGTAGGGAAAGCGTTGGATAGCGTAGGGGTAAAAATTACTATTCCCACTCCAAAGAGTGCAACAGTAGGGAAAGCGTTGGATAGCGTAGGGGTAAAAATTACTATTCCCACTCCAAAGAGTGCAACAGTAGGGAAAGCGTTGGATAGCGTAGGGGTTAAAAATACTATTCCCACTCCAAAGAGTGCAACAGTAGGGAAAGCGTTGGATAGCGTAGGGGTAAAAATTACTATTCCCACTCCAGTGGGTGCAAGAGTAGGGTAAGCATTGGATAGCGTAGGGGTAAAAATTACTATTCCCACTCCAAAGAGTGCAACAGTAGGGAAAGAGTTGGATAGCATAGGGGTAAAAATTACTATTCCCACTCCAAAGAGTGCAACAGTAGGGAAAGCGTTGGATAGCGTAGGGGTTAAAATTACTATTCCTACTCCAGTGAGTGCAACAGTAGGGAAAACGTTGCATAGCGTAGGGGTAAAAATTACTATTCCCACTCCAAACAGTGCAACAGTAGGGAAAGCGTTGGATAGCGTAGAGGCAAAAATTACTATTCCCACTCCAGTGGGTGCAACAGTAGGGAAAGCGTTGGATAGCGTAGGGGTAAAAATTACTATTCCCACTCCAGAGAGTGCAACAGTAGGGAAAGTAAATACTTCTTATACTATTTAAAAACAGTATAAATTAATATCTATAAAAAATTAATGAAAAGTAATTACCAATTTAATATAATATAATAATTACTCAATTAAAATTACAAATTACAATTAATTTTTACTATTAGTTACCTAATCAAATTAATTACAAATTAACAATTATTTAATTAACAATTAAAAATGAATTCACAGTTAATTCAATTTAAAAACAATTAAATAAATTGAATTATTTAATTAATTATGAATAAATTACTTCCCACCCTATAAACTCACAACCCACTACAGAAAATAAATTAGTAAAGTTGACATAATTAGCAATTAATCAATTAAAATTAATTAATTGGCAATTACAATTTAATTATTTACCCATAAAAATGTAATTAACAATTAATTCTAAAAACAAACAATAAATATTTTTACATATTTAATTAATTATAAATAAATTACTTCCCACCCAATTCCCCTATAAACCCACAACCCGCTACAGAAAATAAATTTGTAAAATTAACATAATTAGCAATTAATCAATTAATTAAAATTAATTGCCAATTAAAATGTAATTAATTACCAAATATAAATTAATTAACAATTAATTAAAAATTAATACCAATATATAAAATTAAATATTTAATTAATTATAATTAAATTACTTCCCACCCTATTCCCCTATAAACCCACAACCCGCTACAGAATTAAATTACGCAAAAAATAAAAAACAAAATTCATTAATTAAAATTAATTATAACATAAATACACACTTTTCACACATATAATAACATAACAAACACTATAAAAAATTCGATATTAATAAAAATTCGATATTACATTACTTACCTTCAAAACGATATTTTTGATGTCTATATTCTGTCCATTCGATATTTTGTCCAGCCTATATTTTGTACTCGATATTATGTCCATTCGATATTTTGTAGTCGATATTATGTCTGTTTACCGTTTGCAGTTAGCTTGCAGCAATTTCATGCCAGTTCTAGCTCACTGTGCTATATTAGATTAGATTAGATTAGATGAGTAGTAATTTATAAAAGGCTAGTAGCAGAATGATGTGTGACAAATGTAGAATCCCCCTAAGCTACATAAAAAAGTACAAATATGAGGTAGGCACGCTACACGCTGTGATTTGCAGCTGGAACAGTATGCCACTTTATCATGGTCCAAAACTATCACCAGTCATTTAACAAATCTCTCGCTTTAATGGTAAGAGGTAGCATGATGCTGTTACTGTCACCTGAAAATTGCAGCGCACACAAAGATCTCGGCAGCCTGCTCTTATCTCTCCTCAGCCTCTCATTCAAATGGCACCCCCACTCCCCCCTTGACCTTGGCACCTGGTGAGATGGCACGGGTCTCAATATCCTAAAGCTGACTCTGGGCAAGAAGAGTAAGCCCAGGTCTCTGTTGATCAGACCTGGAAGAGCTGCATAAATATGCTCTGACTTCATCTCTAAATGTCAGCCCATGTGAAATGGCAGAAAGACTTGGGGTTACTACCTAGGAAACCCATTTGGATGCCCATTTTGGTGATAGGGGTGAATATATTGGCTAGGAATCTTCGAATCACAGACTTTCACCTTCATCTTCACTTGTGAGAACGAAGGGGACTCTGCATTTATTTGGTGCAGACTAGATCCCTACACTGGTGGAACAAAACTGCTGTGCTCTGTAAATGGAGGTCTGTCTTGAAACACCATAATAGATATTTCCTGATGGTTCTGTGAATGGTGTGTTTATTTTCCGTTATTTCTAATGTCTGAATAAATTACATCACTATATCTTGTGGTACCTCCTTAGGTTTTCTCATTATTGTATATTTGTATTGCACTTAGAGTTTCATTTATTTTCATCCGCAAAATTAGTATGGGTTAAAATCGGTGTTTGGCAAAATATATTTTGTGGATTTCGTTGCCCAGAAAAACTACTTTTGCAGTGTTCTTCCACGCAATTGTGTTAAACATGTGTGACCGTCTCGAAGATGGTGACAAGTTAATGAAAAGTCTTGGCATCTGTGGAGTATTGTCATGGGTCCCATGATTGCTGTGGGCTTCCTTTCCATGTTGCTGTCTTTATATTCTTCTCCTCAGTTACGTCTCTATGTGATCACGCATTTTGTCACTGCAATCCTTATTCGCTGAAACGGTTCACCCACACAAACATGTTGACCTCACATTGGTAACGTGCTTCTTTTAATTACAGTCTTCAAGTCACAGTCCTCTCTAACCACTTGAGGCCCTTCTTCTAGTAACAGGCCTCAATTATACTACCAAGGCCAGTTTCCCCAGAGGCCGGCATCTCTTCCAATCTTAGTCGTCTGTGGTAGCACAATGCCATGGTCCAATCAGAGAGACCTCACACTGTCTCAGCAGTCTCAGCAGTCTCAGCAGTCTCAGACCTCTCAAAGAGCCCTAAACGCCTCTTGCACTGCATTGTGCATGGCCAGGACTCAGGTGGCAAATGTTGTTCCAGTAGTCTCTTCTGTTATAGGGCGCCTCACCCAATCTCAGACATGTCACCCCTTTTCACGTGTCTCTAATAGTTGCAGGTATCTCAGACTGCAAAGGATGCCTGCCAAGCCTAAGGGGTTGTACAGTATTTGTGTGCTCCCTGATCTAGTGTAAGACCTTTCACACAGCAGCTAATAGGAAATGGTGTCTTGTCCAGCGTGGAACATTTCGACCAGTCCATGTCACCTCTTGTAGAATATTGTGGCAGACCTATCTTATACATTTTACACATTCCCATGTGATTTATCTAGATCACACTAACCAGCCAATTCTCAGATATATCACATAATGCCTTAAATCATAGTCGTCATACTGCGGTCTAGATATGTCTGGTAATACATAGTTCCAGATCCAGTCTCAGACTTTTCACACTATTGAAGGTATATCTACAAGTCCTGTATACCTCACAGTAAAAGTCTAAGACATCCATCTTAGGTCCAGGCATCCAGTATAGCAGCTAGAGTCTGGTTCAGTTTCAGGCATCACGCGTAGGCCCAGGCATTCGTTATAGCATCTCTGGTCTGGTGCAGTTTAAGACACATCGCGCAGCCCATGGCATGTATTACGGCACACAGTGCCAGATCCAGTCTCAGAGATATCCCATAGAACATATCACTCACGCAGCGCAGCATCTCATGGGCCTCTGTTACAGTATACGTTGTCTGAGCCAGAGGCGTTTTAAGGCGTGAGCAAAGTGGGCCCTCGCCCAGGGCCCCGGCCTTTCAGGAGGCCCCTGATAGAGCCAGCTCTGCTCTATAGAGTCTGGTGCCCTGGTGACCTTAAAACATGCTTAAACAGATTGTTTTAAATATTGTTTTCTGTTAACTTATTTATAATGTGGTTGATGTATGGAAGTCTATTACAGACATTTTGCAAAATAATGTTTGCTTTTCTACACCATGCAACATCCATAAAAAAGGTTTCTTTTGGATCAAAACTGGGGGTCACATATGAGAAATGGGAGGGGGTGACAAAGATTATTTGTAATAATATATGTGAGCTGCTGTTGTATTATAATATGCAAGACACACATCACTATCCCCGAATATTAGATATAAACACATTTAGTATTTGGACCAGTGTGCCTGTGTGCTGTCAGTGATCTGGTCAAAGAGGGCATGAAAGAGTTCAATTTAGATCATAAATTCAAAGTTGTTCCGAACAGGGGCCCAAAAATCCTTAAGATGCCCCTGATCTGAGCCAGTTTCATAAATGGCAGTCGCCCTTAGATGTCTCTCGCAGCCTGCCCATATCTCGAACGCTCTCTTTCAGTGATCGCTCCAGGCTGCCGGCTCTCAGCAGTGTGCACCGCCCAGGACAGACGCAGCTCACTTAGGTTGCAGTGTGCCTCACTGCGAGTTGAAACAACATCCATACGGGATGCAGACGCGGTGCCTGACGGGAGATGTATGGGCGCTGCCACCAGACGTTCCCAGATAAAGAACGTGGCCGAAACAGATGGGTGCGCAAGGTACTTATCTCCGGCCCTGATGGATTCCTTTCTCTTCCCGTACATATTCCACAGTGTTTAGAAAAAAGCAAGGTGGCATAAGGCGCGCAGGATTGATTGCGTCTCTGCCGCCCTTCCTAATTACAGAAGGTGGCAGAGCAGCGTGCGAGTGAGCGAGCAGCCCGCCGCCCCGCAGAGGGAATCTATTCCAGAAAGATGAGGCGATGGCGGACTCTCCAGCCTCCATCACTCTCGTCCTATTACCAGGGCTCTGGCTTTCAAAGACTGCCAATTTAGCAGCGACTGCCGCTGTCTCCACAAGATGTAACTTTTGCTTCTGAGAAATTCCATTTACGGGAACGCTCGTGTCGCCTGACGTCCCTAAAATTAGCGCTCAGCAGCGGATGGATGGATGGACGGATGACACATCCCTAGCCCCGGTCCTGCGGCCACATCTTTCATTTCACGGGACTGCAAATGTTGCTAACCACTGATTGTCCGAGGATCTGAAATATAATGAAACGACCACGGGAGTGATGGCAGATCAGAATAGCTTTTCATCACTTATGAATTGCCACTGAGTATGGCATGTTTTCATTAGGAGCTGGAACCATGACCTGGTGTCCCAGTTCAGTGCTGCTTTGGTGCAGCCGGTGGGTGTGTTTGTGCTGCACTTTTGTGGAAGCCATTTTGAAATAATATGTACGAGTCTGACGAGAGAGCCTAGTCAGTTTGGGCTTGTAGGAGACCTGTGCTTAACAAAAACATCTTAACCCTTTCAGTGCGGGGCTGTTTCCCCCGCTGTGCTGAGGGGCGGGGGGGGGGGGGCACGTACAGCGCCCCGGTGCTCATGACGAGGTCAGCTCGTCATTAGCTACGGCGCTCCGGTGCTCATGACGCGCTGAGCTCGCCATGACCACACCCGTTCCAATGGAACGCTCAGCACAGCAGGGGAATCAGCCCAGCATGCGAGTGTTCCATGTAATGGGCGCGGTTATGACGAGCTCAGCTCGTCATGAGCACCGGAGCGCCGTAGCTCATGACGAGCTGACCTCGTCATGAGCACTCAAGGAGTTAAACTTGAATTAAAAATAAAATGAGCCGTGGGGAGAAGCCCTCTAAATCAGTGGCTTCTCTCTGGCCACTGTCAAAGTTCATCACTCAATTACTTCTGATCTAGACCATACTGGCTCGAGAGGGTCAATAAGTGTCAACGTTAGACTGTCTCTGAAACACCCAGGTGGACATTTTAACAGTTGATGCTTCAGAGTTTCACACAAAATGGGAAAGCCATCCTCTGCTCAATCAGATTTCGGTCTCTTAGCATGAGCGATCAATGGAAGACCTGACAATTAGTATATTGATTGTGAAAAAAGTTGCAACATATAGTAGCTAATCGCCTAATTTCTTTACTCATTGTGAATCAAAGAGGTGGCTTGGACCTGATGTTTTGCTAGAAAATCTTGGCCGCCCTGATCTGAAATTTAGATTGAAATCTGGAAACATTAACATCACTTTTAAGTAATCTTGAAGAATGTGGCAGCTTGTCCGTTTTGTAATACAATGTTGTATTCTTTTGGCGATTACAACAATATATCAAGGCATGCATATTAACACTGTGATAAATCACCCCCAGAGTATAATTTCCATGTGACCTGCAGTGAACCTAGGGCTGGATTGCTGTGATTCCTAAACATATATGTATTATTTTATTTCTTTCCTTCCTGGCTAATATTAACACATAAATCACAACTACATTCCCACTGCCTTCCCTGTGGACATGTCAGTTGTTGAGTTAGAAAACATTTCTGTTGGATCCAGTTGTGGCTGGTGGGTTTTCAGACATTTCACAATAAGTCTAGGAGAAAAGCAAGAGTGGTCCCTGCTTACATACAAATACCAGCTGAAACCTCCAAAAATCTACTGCATACAAATGGAGTTAATGCCATTCAGAGAACTGCCAAGAAGGAGCTAGTGTTTCTCCAAAGCAGATCGCTGGAAGCCCAAAAGACAAATTTAACAACTCCATGATCCATGAAAATGCACTCATCAGCCCGACTTTCCGACAGGTTACTGGTTACTCTAACTTGAACCTTGATGAGGCATACATCTGTAACAGATTGTAACCCGTGAAATCTTGCTTATACCTAGTCCATAACTAGTTAAGGAGTTGTAAGTTCAAGCCTTTTGGTTTAGACTACACTTGTTCAAAAATGCAGTTGGAGAAATTCTACATAATGCAGAACACGAACTTTCTAAAGTTAACAGGTTTTCAACCTCTCTGCTTCTTATGCCACCGATGACCATTTTCTGATTCCTTCTGAAGACTGCATAACATTTCCAGAAAAAGAACTAGCTGATATTGGTTTCAGTTTAAAAATATTTGTATTACTTAGATCAGGGCTTTTATGGGACTACTTTGAGTAAATAATGCTGCATACCTTTATATGGGTAAAAGTCTAACTGTTTCCACAAGATACAATAGCAAGATAACATGTACATAACTAATACATAACAGGCAATCATAAGCATGTAATCTCAGCCCCTAGTAATGTCCCCCAACAAAAAAACACCTGGTCAACTTCAAAACACACTCTACCCTAGTCCACCCCAACATCAGTCATTACACAACAATCGCAAAGAAAGAGCTTCATAACTACAACCACACACATGTATTATTTGGAAAATGTTTCCAATTAAAAGGAAAACTTTCAAAGCACAAATGCCCGAATCCAGGGGGAAGTGTTAAAAGCAATTTGGAGTATCCAAACCCACATGTCTAGATCCCCACCCAACCCAGAACTCACAAAATATGCAGACCAAATGAAGTCACAGAGCAGGAGACAACATGATATGCATTTCTTTATCTGCAAAACTGCGCTGTTTTCAACAAATGGGTGTCTGCTAAAAAATATAATCTTTTGTTGAAACTAAAAGCATTTTATAGTGTGTTTCCACTAATAGCGGGCACTTTACTAAATATTATAAAGGTAATTTAAGATTTTGAGCAAAGTGGACATGTTTAATAGTAAAGTTAGGAGAGGTATTCAAAAGCTTGACACAGTGAAGCACAATTCAGTGACATTTCCTCTTCAAACAAAAATACCTCCTCAAATCCAAAATTACATCAATTAGGAAAGTACACCTGAAAAAACATCAAAAAGACTTAACACAATCTTCCACTAACACAATGTCTCCATAAGTGTGAATTTTCATTCTGGAGGCTAGTGTCCCAAGACAAATAGGCTTCCTCTCATTTCATAATGCAATGACCAGAGTGGCAATCTGGGAGACACAGCTCTAAGGCAATCTCTCTGAATAAGAACAGATGGGATAACATATACATGAAAAATGTCTTTAGATTCCTACGTCGAAAGCTTTCCAAGATGCACTAGGTAATGACACAATTTGGTGGCCTAGGGCATTTACCTCATACCTTCGCTTGCATAAGGTGGCGGCAACGGGCTACTTGCATCTAACAGACATGGGGTCTTCTATGTGCTGTCAAAGTTTTAGACCTATAGATCCCCAAAAGCGAAAAGAGCTGTAGTAGAAAACCTCTCGTTTACCTTACTATTGTTATAGAAAGTACTGCCAGGATGTGACTATTATTAATTATTTAATTCCACAGACTGGATTGTAACACTTCATATTCCACACTCCATGGAAGAGCTACCAAATTACTTTTCTTTTTGCCGAATTAAGTCCGATGCAAAATGCTCATCTTTTTCAAGAAACATTAGTCCACAGGGTTTATTTAAGCAACTTAACTGAAAAAGAAATCCTCTTATAGTTATTTTCTTTATATTAATGTTATATTTGCAAAAGATTTTCGTGCAATTTTCTGCAGTGTGCGGAGGTGAAGTTGCACAGTTTCACGCACCTGTATTTACTTTCACGGTCAGCTTCAGGCGTACACTGGGAGGGAGTACGTCTTTGCTTTCCCCATGCTTGACAGTGAGCAGTACTAAAGGCCCTGGGGCAAAGGACGATGAGATGTGCCACCCTCTTCCTGCCAAGCGCAGTTTGATTCCAGATGGTGTCTGTCTGCGCCAGGGAGCGCCGTTTAGCAAAGGAAGGTAGAGCTGAAACACGATTGGTGAAGCATTTCCACATCTGATGAGGAGGCAGCATTTCTGCCTACAATTTACCAGTGTCTCAGTAAACACCCCAAGCCCCTCATGCCTCCGGAATGGAAGTAGATGTGCTGAGAACCGCCTCTGCCTCATCAAGGGAGAAATAGACAAGAAAGAGAAATGGGAAATGACTCAACTGCAAAACACACTCATAGCACAACAGGGGACTGGCAAGTAAACACAGTGACAGAAACATCCACATGCTACTGCTCGAGGCTGCCACACAAGCCGCCGAGGGTAGGCACAGGGAAGCCCATGTGAGCCCCTTGAAGATGTCATGCAAACGCAAGCCAGGCATCTAGAGTGCCACTCCAAAACAAGCATCTCCTTGCACAAACAACCGAATAATGCACAAGCACAGATGGGCACACAGAAACTAAAGATGCTTTAATATACTCACATATTTGAAGATCATTTAATTTTTTCGAGAAATCCTACATATTTGCGCCCAAAGTAAAATATTCGGAGTACATGACTTACATTAGAGCAAATGTAAGCTGAAGGAAATCTGCCTTTTCCTGCATAGGTGCCCCGTCAGGTTTGCCTTTTACTGCACCCTATCTTTTTTCACTCAGTGCACATTCTCCCTGTTTACCAGGAATAAAAGTGGCTCTGCTCCCCCTTTGAACATGCTTGAATTGGCTTATTCCTAATTGACACATTTAACTTGCCACTTACCCCCAGATTCATCAAAGTCCCGTTTTGCGAGTCCTTAATAGCGATTTTTAAGGAATCGCTATTAAAGACTCGCAAAACGGGATGCATGTAGAAATCGCAATATTTTTTGCGATTTCTACTGCTTCCTTATTTGCGATTCGGTAATTGCTAATCGCAAATAAGGAATGGCTTTCCCATTCATTCCTATGGGCCTAAAGTCCCATAGGAATGAATGGGGAGTAATTCCTTATTTGCGATTAGCAATTAGCGAATCACAAATAAGGAAGCGATTTCAAGGGTGCCAGGGTGTCCAAAGGACACCCTGTAGCACCCCTGGAATGGTCATGTACACTGGTGTTGCGCACACACATGTCCAAAGGACATGTGTGTGTAACAAACAACTTAGAAAAATGCACTAAAGTGCATTTTTCTAAGTTTTTGCTATTTACCACATAGTTAGACTTCACGGTAAATAGCGGCCCCAGATTGTGAATTCGCAATTTTAAAATTGTTCATGAATTACATTTAAGGATTCTCAAATTGAGATTCCTTAAATGCAATTATACGCAATTTAGCGATTTCTAGATTTGCGATTTTTTCATTTGGGATGATGAATCCCAAATGCAAAAATCGCGCTCGCAAAGGGCCAGATTCTCAGAATCTGGCCCTTTGCGAGCCGATTTTGCTTTGATGAATCTGGCTGTAAGTCCCTTGTATATGGTGTTGAAAGTGCACCGAGAGGGAACTGGTGTACCTTATGTGCTATCCACTTTAGTTGCAGTGAAAAAATGGCTTCAGGTCTACCCGGTGTAGCCTGACTGTTGCAATGTAAAATTGCAGTGCTACCGGTTAAAATAACCAGTTTTAACTGTTTCAGATATTAGTAAGTCACACCAGTGTCGGATTTGTAGCCCACAAGGCAGGACACTTGGTATTTAAAAATAGACATGTAGAAAATTATTGTTACCATATCCCTACAGTGACATGGTCCAAAAAGCTTTTGTCAATAGGGGTGGTTGGAACTTGCAGAGTATTACTCCGTGGAATCCCGTGTAGTTACACAAAAACTCCTCGAGATTCTGCGGAATTCCGCAAATGGCAGAATCTTGGCATGTTGTGCAGCTTGCGTTGATTCTTAGTGCCAGGAGCTTGTTCAGCATTGTAAAATCAGTGTGAATGGCACCATGTGCCGTGTGCCAGAGCCTGCTGCTTCCTTTCACTACTAGTGTAGATTTTCTGCTTGAGCGGCAACATTCTCAATGGGAATGGTAGTGACTTCCTGCGACTATCCCCATTGAGAAATCATGCTGGGACTCGTCCTAGCTCTCAATTTTTCGCTCTTAACTTAATGTTGGCGAGCCATCCTCAAGAAAAACTTCGCCACAAAGCACTTCACAGAGGTTTTCCGAAACTGCATGCTCCAGGCAGAGCGCAGAATTGTGAACACTGCCCACCCACCCATAATCTTTACAGGCTTAGCTGTTCTACGTAGAAAACAGAGTGCAGTGCAGATTAAAACACTAAAACTGTATCTCAGGAGTGAGACCAGCTACAAAATTAATTAGATAACTATTTTGGATAGTTATTAAAAATCCAATTCAACAATACAGTTGCATTTTATTTCAAATAAATATATGGGGAAATTATTTTTAGATAGTTAACCTTTACCTGTCTGAACTTCCAGAAGACTAATTGGCATAAGCCTCTGCCAGCTGTAAAACAACCCTCTCTCTTGGATATGCATAATATAGTTGTGAAATCCTCCCCAGAAGCGAACAGTAGGCTACATTGAGTGGACAAAGATGACTCCTCTGATCTCCGTAGAATATGCAGGGTGGGGGCTGTGGGCCTCCTTTTTTACACTGCAGTGTCACATTCTGCTTGACAGGCCTGTTAAGCCACTTCAAACACTCAAAGCACACTTGAATGGGAGAGAACAAGATGCCAAGACAACTCTTGTATATCCACCGTCTGGTTGCTGAAGACCCTGCTTTTGTCCTACCAGAATTATGTCTCTGGGTTTTTTGTGGGTACAGCACCTACCTCAAACTGGATTTAAGTATTAGATGTGGGAGGACACTAGGATTACTCTAGCATACTGCCCCCCCACACACCCCTATTTAAATTTCATCACAAAACATAGACGGAAGTTGGGACAAGCCTTAGCACTGAAAGACTTATTTTGTACATTCGCTGATGATGGTTTGCATTCACTATAAGAGCAGAGAAAAAGAGTCTCACTAAAATTGATTATGGAACCAATATTCCATAGAGCACAGGCTGCCATTTTCTATATTTTAAAATATGTTCTTGTGTGAGACCACTGATCTCTCTAAAGAATAATTATTTTAAAAATCATAAAGTTTATTAAAGCACAGTAGAGGAACACAATATCAGGTAATAAGCAAATATAAAACAATCAACTTAGATAATGAATTGGACATTTGAGTAGTCAACATCGCAGTTTGGTGGCTAAAATTAAGATTTAGGTTTGGGAAAATAATTGGAACTCGTAAAAGTGAGAATAATAAGAAATGTTTTCTTGCATGGCAAATTAAAAAATTGTCACTTAAGTGTGAAAAACCAATGCTATGTCTGTTACATTTGGTATTTGCACGTTTTAGGTGCTATTTATTATTTTCAGAAATAGTTGTATTCCCATTAAACAAAATAGCAACATAACTATCTCCAACTGTGTAGAGACAGTAATTAATACCCTATGCCCTAGCACAGATTCCCAAAACAGCACCATGGAAGAGCAAAGGAACGCAGCCCTTTTAATCTTGCTTACATATATGCAATACATGGAATGGAATACCCCGGAAGGAAGCACCCGCCATTGCAACAACTGCTGAAATGATACTCATAGGAATTCTCCTGAGGCAGAAGTGTGACCAAGCTGGACCTAACTGGCTTCAAAGAAAGCAAAAATCTACCAATGTCTTGCAAGTGGTAACTGCCCTCCTTCTGCTCAGCCCCCTAGAGAGAGCATGTACGAGTTCAGTAAAATAAGAAAACAGAAGGAAGCAAGTTGACAGTAAGTTGAGCGAAATCAGGCACAAAACAGCCAGTGGCACCTCTTCAGGCCTGTATTTAACAGCATGGAGTTGTAAAGCAAATCTAAAGACATTGTGTTACGAGGAAAACAAGAAATGTGCATGTATGTGTGTGTGCTCTAACAGAGTGATTGATAAACATCATGGCGACAAACCAGTCAGACATTGAGTCACTTCGGGTACAAAGACATTATATGGGCAGGCAATATAACACCCACCACCAGATATGCCTGCATTTTGAAACTGCACAGTTTCTGATCATTGTCCTTTCAAGCATAGGCTCAAAGCAACCACAAGGCAGAGACCTTTGGCCTACTCGAAAGCCATAGGGGTTTCAAGCATCTAGCCCTTCCTCTGTCTACAAAGGAGAAAAACAAGACAAAAAACAATCTAATGTACTCTGCTATCCTCCACATTCGAAAAAAAGACATTCCTAAGAAAGGTGAAAGGCCTTCCTTATAAGCATTCAGGACATGCCTAAGCACTCATATGATGCTCTTGCCCTGCAGTCATATGTACAGCATGGATTATTTTGGGGTAAGCTGATTGTTTTGATCAGGGCGCAAGTCGGGGGTACATGCAGGTGGTTGCATGTCAGCACAACGCGGGCTATTACCACGCGTGCCATTACAGCGCTGTTTTTACAACGCAAGTCGTTACAACGACTTCCGCTGTAAGCGCTGGATAGTGGAATAGTTTAATTCTCTATTCTAACTCTAGCCCACGTTACAGTAGGGAAGGTGTTGGAATAGAAAATTAAACTATTCCTTGTCCAACAGCGCTCTCCAGCACAAGTTGTTGAAACGACTTGCGTTGTAAAAGCAGCGTAGTAAAGGCAGCGCGTGGTAATGCCCGCATTGTAAAGCCTGTTCCCCCATGCAGGTCCACGGTGTCCACCCACCTGCAAGAAGCTGGGCCCCACTAAAATGTAATGAACTTGTCTGGGTGTCAGTTCCAGGCAACGGGAGGCATTCAGCTGCGCCTGCACCTTTTCTACTTTTTTTCAGAGCAGCAACGTGCAGGCAGTGAGGGGGCTTTCATATTTCAGACTCCAGCTGGGCCAATAACAAAAGCTGAATCTAAGGGGCCATCAGGCCTCCTTTTGTCCCACTATCCTGTCTGGGAGCTATCTGAGCGGTCACACCTGGATGCAAAGGAGGGGAAACAAAGGCTCCCAGCTTGCTATCTCTTCACCAATACTTGAGAGGAGTATTTTTTACTTTCGTCAATCCCTGTATATGAGTGCTATACATGCACTGCAAGATTATCAAATGTGCTGGTCTGTTAGTATCCACACAAGTAACATTTCAAATACCATAATTATATTTTCTTAGCTCCTTAAGATATTTTAAAATGTGGACTTTGCAACCAATTAAGCAGAACACATTTACTGCCACATTTATCCTTGTTGCGAATTTCTTTGTGGAAGAGTTTTTACAAATGAAATGTACAAATCGATGCTCACAACAGACACAAAACAAGGGGTATGGGGTAATGACCAATTCACCTATCTTTTGAACTACATCGGTGATATTTTGTAATATATACGGGAGCAGAGAATCAGAGGCTCAATACCCCTTAAGCCTCCAAGGATAAAGATCCCATCCATGTGTTCACAACATCAACAACGGTTCAACACTCCCCATGTATAAAAATTTAAATTTTTCACGAGTTCAGACAAAGTAAAGAGAAGCACATCAAGTCAGCAGGTTCCGGGTTCTTTAATAAAGAACCAAGAGAAACCGGAACCTGCTGAATTGATGTGCTTCTCTTTACTTTGTCGGAACTCGTGAAAAATTTAAATTTTTATACATGTGGAGTGCTGAATCATTGTTGATGTTGAAATCGATGCTCACACTTCACCCAAAATCTCATTTGTTAAATCTTGCAATGAACTGAAATGTACTCACAATAGACCTGCGAAACATATGTTGTAAGGTGTTAAGATTTGATGTCACTTCCTGTGAGATCATGGGTTGTGATGTCACTCTCTGTGAAGCCGGCCCATGATGTCCTGCTGCGATTTCATGTGCTATGGATGTCACTTGCATACTGTCTAACTTTGTTAGTCCCCCCACTTCTGTTTTTAGGACTAGTGCCCTGGTTTTAATACTTTTAAACTGTAAATCACCGAATGCTGCAACTTTCAACTTTAAAGTGTTTAGCAGTGCGCATCACAGGATAACACAAACAAAAGCAAAGAGCCAATTAATTCAATGCACCTGTATTTCATTGTCAATTTAACCTGCGGAACAACTAAAAAACACATGGCTTTTATCTAATCAAAAAGAAGATTACATTTCAGTTCTCGTTCATGTAACCCGTCACCTAAAGTAGCACCATGGAAAACAACACACCACAGAGCATTTTCTGAAATACCTTCGAAATACAAAGCGCCTCATTTACAGTATTAATATTATGCATGGCGGCGGAGAATCCCAGACAGTGGTGACCTCAATTGTATATCTATTTAGACAGCGCTAGTGGAAGCCCACTGAACCCAAACGTTAGTTATTCTGTTGTGAATCTGGGCGTCATCAGAATGTATCTAAAATACTTTTAAGAATGGTTGACAGAAGAGCAATGACTTTTTTTTTAATGAACTTGAGCAGGTCCATCAAAGCAATAGCAAGGAATTGTAGAAGACGTTACTTTAGCACAATAAGAACAGTAGATCTAGTTCTGAAACAGACATTGAAGGTTGGATTGGGACTTGTGACTGGTGACATTCACATGATTTCCTGTGCTGGAAATATGTCAAATGCCCAAACAATTACAAGAAATTACATGTAACTACATGAAATGCCAGTCTAGTATTGTGTACACTTTTGGACTTAGGTTGCAATGTCTACAAAAACAAACCTCAAAAAGTGCATGTGGCACGTTAAATTTCACACGCATTCTGTTTGTTCGCGTCATACCCATGCTCCTATAATAGAACTTTTACCTAGACAAATTATTGATTATATGACTAGTGTAATGGCATAATCTCGTGCATTTTGCATAACAAGCGTAACACAAAATGCCAGAAATTGGGCAAGATTATGCTGGCGTAAATGAAATGTAGCCCAGACCAAATAGTGGGACGTAGATGTATCACTGCTTTTGATACGGGGAGAATTGGCTAATTTAGGTACTGCACAACCATCTGTCCAGTTGAAAATATTTTAACATATGCATACAAAAAAAAAGTATTTAAAATATGAAATTCCACTTATTGCACCTCAAACTGCCCACCTCGCTTAATCACTCCTTCTCCCAACTCAACCCATTGATATAGAATGGGTAAGCGAATAGAGTGAAACTTGCATTTTCGAGTTAATCTTACTACAGCATGTGCATACAAATGTATGGCTCGAAATGTCTCTATTAAAACAAAACAACACCACTCACACAGGACCTACTAGCACAGAAATACAATAATTATTAGTAGTAATAATAAGACGAGGAAGAAGAAAACATTAGGGTAGAGGTACCGCCATGGATGCCAAATACCAAATACCAAATAAAGGATGTCAGTACCCACAACTTGCAATCTCTAGGATAAAGCACTTGCTGCAGTATAAGATTTAATTCTATAAGTGGGTGGCTGCCAGATAGTTCTATGACTCAGCTCACAAGGAGGGGAGTGTTGTTATTTCTTGACCCTAGGAGCATAAAAACGAATCTCGCCATACTGTAATAGTAAATCACGCACAGATGCATACTATATATTTATGATTATTGTTTGTAAGTTAATCACCATCATAGAAATTTATGAGAAAAACTCTGCCTTCTACTAATAGTTTTCTAATAGCACCCATTTTCTGTCACAATTTGTGGCATGTAAAAGCTGGCGCAAATCAGGTAGGCAAATAACCATTATAACTTTCTTCACTTAAAAATTAGAGAAAAAGCCTGACGTGTGTTACGTCTCAATCTAAGGTCTGGAATGCAAATATGGTGAAAATTAAGCATGTGCTAATTATCGCATACCACACAAATGGTGACTTTCATAGGTGCCCAATGCACCCTGGATTGCATGTGCATTTACAACAGAGCCTGAGTCTGACTCAACCACAACATTTTAGCAATTCAAATCATAATTTCAGGGAAAGATGGAAGGTCATATACAATTTTATGGTACCACCCACAATCCTTAGGATCAGATTTCTAGATAGCCTAAATTTTCTACTTTTTCCCTAATCCAAAGGGACAATGTATTGCATAGTCTACCGTTTTCTGTCAGAAGAAGTCGAAATGCTACTGGTGCATACGTGAGGCTACAGACTAAGTTTCTGGATTCTGTCTTAGAAGAGGCACATTACATTTTCTGAAGGAACAATGAAGCGTTCAGCACCATTGTTGAACATTTGAACTCTAAGTCACCATTTGCTGTTTTTGGCCTGGCCCTCTTTGCAGGGTCACCCCAGATTTTTCCCTTCCCCTGCTTTTCTTTGATGAACCTGTTTTTGTTAACTTTTATGACTTGATGCACCTTTTCTCTGCTAACCAATATTAAAGTGCCTGTGCTCCTCCTTGATAACATGGTAAAATTGGCACACACCCAATTGGCACAATTAATTTACAAGTAAGTCGGTAGAATAAGAGACTACATGTACCCAGGGCCTGTAAATTAAATGCTGCTAGTTGGCAGCGACACTCATTAAGCTACCCACTAAAGTATCCTGCTAAATCATGTCTCAGGTTTGCCACTGCAGCCTGTGGTGCAGTTCTAAACTGCTATTTTCATCTGTCAAAATATACTTTTGCCAGGCCTAAACATTCCATTTCAATACTTATAGACCTAAATCTTTCTTTTGAATACTATGAGTCACTCCTAGGATAGGCCATATAGGCTCATAGGGCAGGGTGCATAGTATTTAAAAAGTAGAACATTTGTGTTTGTGTTTTAAATGTCCTGACATTGAAAAACTCCTAGGACCTATCTCTCCAATCCATTAACAAAGAGTTACCTTATAACATTTAATAAGTGCTAACTCTAGATTAGGAGCAGATAGATATATGCTGTTTACAATCAAATGAATTGTAATTTAAATCCTTCATTAATGGTAAAGTCATATTTTAACTCCTTGCGTGCTCAGGACGGCCCCCGGCCATCCTACGTCATGCTGGGCGTGTGCTCAGGATTGCCGGGGGCCGTCTGAACGCGCCCATTCCCCACCGTGGCGCGAATGCCGCACCTGCGCTGGGGAATACATTAGTGGGCGGAATTCGGACAGCCATCCTGCGCACACGCCCAGCGTGACGTAGGATGGCTGGGCCGTCCTGAGCATTCTAGGGGTTACGCCCCCTAAATACATCCGGCTCCGCAGCGAAATAATCACCCAGTGAAGGGGTAAGGGACCATTCTGAAAATGCTACTTTTAGAAAGTTCAGAAAATATACGTGTAAATTCATGTTTGAATTTGATAAGTCTGTGTTTCTTTTTCAGTCCAAAAATTGGTTTGATCAATTTTTAAATTAATAAGAAACAGGAATGGTCTAATAAAAATTCCATTCGGACAGATAAAGGATAAAAGAGTTGACTGTTCATTACTCCATGAGTAGTAGGAGTGTACAGTAGTATGGACCCGGGTTCATTGTTTGTCTTCTGAATTTTGAATAGTCCTACCTGGCCCTGGTCCGTTGGGCTTAACCTCTATAGGTTTTTGCACTTTTAGAAAGTTGGCATTCTCTTGTCCCATTCAACTATGCCTTCTGCCAGAGTTGTGGGTCACATGACTCTCAATCGCTCTGCTGTTGCTGGTTGTGTCTTGCTCCCAGCAAGACAGTCACACAAAGGGGGGCACTAATCAGAATGCTCCTGAACCTGTGGTAATTACAGAAGAATGACTTGAAGGACTGCCTTCCTGCCCGAAGAAGGAAGGTCGGATCTGCTTGCCTTGATCCCAGTCTACCCAAACTCAATCCAAGGGTCAGTTGGCTTACCTTCTTTGTGAGCTAAATGGACACAGAAAACTTTCAGAGATCTCCCTGCATCTGTCCAGCTGGCCAGCACCAAACTTGGCCTGCCTGTGCCCTGCTATTGGCCTCTGCTGGTGTGAATCATGGCCACAAGAGATGCTCCCCGGGTCCTGGACCCTTTTGCTGGCATCGGTTGGAATTGCTCTTCAAGATAAGGTGAAAATTTGAAGTTTGGGCTCTTGGCAACCATGAGAATTGACCACCCATGACGACAGCCAACAAGAAGCTCCAGTGGGATCAGCTCTTTGTGGTGATAGCCACCGTTCACAGCAATCGGCAATGCAAGAACTGCCCTCCAGATCAACAGTGACCATCTGTCATGATCAACTAATGCTAAGCTCAAGGAACAACCAGCTGTTCATGCTACAGCAATAACTAGCCATTATGCTCAGCCTGCTGCTCATGCAGAAAGCCTGTTCCCTGCGCCCCCCTCCAATGTGAATGGAACGTTTTCCGGCAGACTTGACAAGGTAAAACTTCAGCAAGACTAACCTGGTCCTTGTATCCGACCCGTGTTCTATTGCGATTAGCCGGAATTTGTGACTTTCTCTCTATCTAGCACGACTGGATAACTGTGAGTGTCACTCTGTTTATTGGCACTATTTTCACCTAAACTGTTAAAATTAATATCTCTGGTTCTACTCATTAGATTTTGTTTGTTTTGGTGTAATTTTTGATGTTTAAAAATTACTCTCTTGCTCTAAATTTATGTGGGATCTTTTTTGTGTTGTGTTTTCACTTTATTAGTGTTTGTGTGTTGCATTAATACTTTACATATTGCCTCTAAGTTAAGCCTAACTGTTTGGTGCCAAGCTACTGGAGGGTTATGCTCTTGGTCAGCATTATGTAGTTCACCCTGACAAGGATTGTGTTTATTATTTGAGCAGGACTTCCTTCCCCTCGCAACTAATAACCACATTTCTTACAGGCTGCAACGCATGCATTGTTTGCATATCCCTCTTTTAAAACTGGTACCAGCTTCTTTCTATAGAAAGTGCTCTCTCCAACCTGGCTCCTCTCTGGAAATGACATCAGCGGATGTATGTAGATATTTCTGCTTTTCCAATGTTACCAACCATTATTTTTTTTAGGGTGTGTATGACCCATCTTTAAAGGCCCCAGCACTGGGGCAAATCATCAAGGAGCAGAAATCCTTCAGTTTGAGATGGTGAGAGCCATATCTTGTCAACGTTTTGTTAACTATATTGATGTCAAGATCTTTCTTTTTGATATCCTTTCACATCTTTATAAACATCAACTCTTTGTTGATTGAACACGTTATCCATTTAGAAGCCTGTGCATTTGCTGTGATCTTCACCAGTCACTAATACCTAATTAGCAACCATAAACACTGCTCACCTTTTCAAAGCCAGAAGAGGAAATGCCTCATTTTCATTTTCACGCACAGCCTCATAAATTTAACATGTCAAACTGCTCCAGGTTGCTCTGCTCCGGCAGAAGGAAAAAGCAAACTATGCTAAAGTGCCTTAATAGGCTTGGATTGCTCGCCCTGAAATTAGGGTCCCGTGCTTAAAAAACATACTGAGGAAAAAGGCAATTAACAGACATTAATGTGTCGGTCTCTCCTACTCACTTTTACTAAATACAGATTGCATACCAAGAGCATTAGAGATTTATCTCATTATTCGGTAGTTAATAATCCAAGCCTTAGGATCAAAATTAGGTCAGGGTAAGTTGTGAAAATGGAGTCATTTTGGGTGCTAGTAATACTGAAATGTTCCCCTATTTCTTAACCTCACAAATATGCGGAAAACTTTTTGTTACATTTCCTGCGCCAGAATGTCCCTGAGAATGACATCCTAAAACAGGAAGAGGAAAGATGTTGACTGCAGCACTGTGCCCTCCCTCAATCACCAGACCGTGGTGAGGAGGAAAGCCATGTCACTGCTGATGAGACCATGGCGGACGTCTTGCACCATGTTGTGGTGTGGATAACTGGGTACAGTGTGAATGTGCAGGTTTCGGGTAGGGTGGGCACATTTGAGTGGGAGACTGTCGGGACCTCCAGTTCTCTCAGCTGATCAGGCTTATTACAACAGGTGAGAGGATAGACAGACCGCATGCTGCACCAGTATCTTCTCAAACCCTCATCCCCATAGATCTGAGTAGCTCCAAAGAAATTCCTTTTATACTAAGAACACCTATGAATCAAAATTAGCTAGTTACAAATTATGGGGAGTTGCATGCCCCGAAGCAATGTAACTTCGCATATCTCTGACTTAGGGTCAGATTGGCCTATAGGGCAATCAGGCAATGTCATCATGGCTGGTCTTACAGGTCAGTGTATAAACCGTTTTTTGTTTGTAGGGTTGTTTTATGGCGTGCTGGGCCATATTTTACTGTGGATTTTTCGGATATATCACAATCACTGTCTGCAGCAAGCACAAATGCATGCAGCCTCACATTCTTAGCAAAACCCGTATCTAGGTGCACCTTCGGAGCTCATCGAACCATCTGCGTTAAGATAGCGGGCTGACTTGTCCCCCCCACAGCAAAAACGCACAGTCATTGCCCTTCTTGCCGCCGCAGGTGCCGGCGGCGTTGTCCCCCCCTGCTCCCATTAGAGACGGCAATAGAGTGCCTATTGGCTGTAGGGCAGAGCATTGCACCAGGATCGGCTCTGCCCCGTGCAGCACAGGAACGGAACACCGGGCATCCCCAGGGTACCCTGGAGATTCTTTAAGCAGGCGGCAATATCCCCTCCCTGCCACCCAGGCCTAGGGCAGCGAGAAGAGCAGCCGGGTCCTGCTACAGCCTCACTCACACAGGGAGAACTGCATGGGGTAACAGCGGAGTGTCCCACTACCCGGGGCCTGCACATTCTGTCCTGCCTGACCTTAAGATGGATGTCCTGGTCTTTACAAAGATCTGCAGGCAGCGCTTCACAATAAAACCAGGACTGATGCTGCTGATGGAACTATGACAATGCCCCCTGGGCGGAAAACTTGAATGTTGTACTTACAGCGGAGCTCGATCTAAATGGCCGATGCCCAGTGGAGCGGTTTGGGTAGCTATAGAGGAGTCTGGCTCTGGTTTACCCCCTCAGCCGTCACCTACCCAGCCGGACATTGGACATTGTTTTTCCTCATCTCCCTCTTGTGTTTTACCTTCCCTCCGTTGACCTACCGCGGTGATTGAATTTGGCACTGGACTTAGTGATTTTGTGACCCCATCTGGTTTATGGGCCTGCTTACTCTAACTTTTTGGGTCCCCACAAGGTACGTTTCAACCACTGCAGGTCTGCCACAATCTGATCTGCTTCCTAGCCCCCTGTCTCCACTTTCCTCCCCATTCCCCCTATTCCTCTATTGGGGACTGTTAGACGGGGACCCTGAGGGTCGGCCGTCTACTGAGGGAGAGGTCCCCGATGAGGACCACCTCCGGCGATTGTACAGATATGTCACCTCCCTCCCCACAAACAGCCACCACACCAGGTTGAGTTCAATACTTTTATATAAGGTTTGTAGAGCACGGATATTGGCGATACAGGATATCTCGGACCCGAGGTTCCTCTCACTTCTAGTCTCTGTAGGGAAAAGGGGGTAGCGGGACAGTCTTGGTACCGGGTCGGTACAGGAGGTGGCAAGAGGTGAGCTCACAATCCTCGAGCTGGCGAGTCTGCAAGTCGGGCCGCGGCAGCGCCAGCAGGCCAAGACGATGGTTTCACGAGGCAGAGGGCCGCGGCAGCGCCAGCAGGCCAAGACGATGGTTTCACGAGGCAGAGGGCCGCGGCAGCGCCAGCAGGCCAAGACGATGGTTTCACGAGGCAGAGGGCCGCGGCAGCGCCAGCAGGCCAGTCGCGGATGAGTTCTTCTCGGGTCTCTCGACTCCAGGATACAACTGCCTTCCTGGTCTGGCCCTGCCCCAGTTATAGGTCTGGTCCCCTTTGATGTCCGGACCCTCGCGCCTGGGGGCCGGGAGGTCCGGGATGAGGGAGTCCAGACACCCAGCAGGGGGGTGGAGCCAGCGCCCAGGGCGGCCTGGGGTGATCGACACCTGGCGGAGGAGAGCCGTTGACGATTCCTTCTCCCATTGACTCGCCAAGTGGTCACTCTGCCTCCTGGGAGGAGGTTGGTGCCTCGATGTCGGGGCCGGCCGGGCCCAGGGTTAGGGTCGAGTTGAGGCCACGCGGCCTCGTGCTGTAGTACCCCAAAATGGCGGCTGGGCCGAGGCCGGGGTGCGGATGATGACCCGGGCCAGCTGGGTCCGGAGCTGGTGTCTTGTGGTGGAGGGATTGCAGGTTACTTCGGGTGGTCGCCGGGGACTCTGGTTGGGGATTCAGGGAGAGCCAGGGTCCGGGTCCCGTTGCGGGGAGGGGGGACAGCCCGACCATGCGGCCTGTCCAACATGCGTCCCCCCCAGCTGAAGGCGGGGAGAGTCAGCCATCTTCCTGGGGACTCTCCTCGCTGAGGCGGAAAAAGCGTGACAGGCCGTCTGCGTTGGCGTGGTCCTGGCCTGGACGATGTTCCACCGTGAAGTCCATCCCCTGTAGGGAGATGGACCAGCGCAACAGCTTCGGGTTCTCCCCCCGCATTTGCATCAGCCATTGCAGGGGTCGGTGGTCTGTTTGCACCCGGAAGTGGGTGCCGAAGAGGTAGGGCCGGAGCTTCTTGAGTGCCCAGACTACGGCGAAGGCCTCCCTCTCAATGGTGCTCCAGCGCTGTTCTCGGGGCAGTAGGCGTCTGCTGATGAAGGCCACTGGTTGGTCGACCCCTTCGGGGTTGAGTTGGGAGAGGACGGCCCCGACACCATGATCGGAGGCGTCCGTCTGCACAATGAATTCCCGGCTGTAGTCGGGAGCCTGGAGCACGGGGGCCGTGCACATGGCGGTCTTCAATTTCTCGAAGGCCGATTGGCAGTCCGGGGTCCAGTTGACTGTCTTGGGGCTCTTCTTGGAGGTGAGCTCTGTGAGGGGCCCCACGATGCTGCCATAGTCCTTCACGAACCGCCGGTAGTATCCGGTGAGCCCCAGGAAGGCCCGGACCTCCGTTTGGGTCGTAGGGGGTTGCCAGGCCTGGATGGCAGCAATCTTGAGCTGGAGGGGGGCCACCAGCCCGCTTCCCACTTGGTGTCCCAGGTAGGTCACGGACCCTTGGCCAACCTGGCACTTGCTGGCCTTGATGGTGAGCCCGGCTTGCTGGAGGGCGTGTAGAACCTTCCGCAGGTGGCGGAGGTGGTCGGTCCAATGATGGCTGTACACAGCAATGTCGTCCAGGTAGGCGGCGCTGAAGTCTTCCAGGCCCGCCAGTACCTGGTTCACCAGCCGTTGGAACGTTGCCGGAGCGTTTTTCATGCCGAAGGGCATTACTTTAAAGTGGTAGTGCCCGTCCGGGGTAGAGAAGGCGGAACGTTCTTGGGCCCTAGGGGTGAGGGCGATCTGCCAGTAGCCCGCCGTTAGGTCGAAGATGCTCAGGTAGCGGGCGGCCCCCATCCGGTCAATTAGCTCATCTGCCCGGGGGATGGGGTGAGCGTCGGTCCTGGTAACTGCATTCAGCCCCCGATAGTCCACGCAGAACCGGAGCTCAGGGGCAACGCCCGGGGCGGCCGCCTTGGGAACCAGGACGACTGGGCTTGCCCAGGGGCTGTCTGAGGGTTCGATCACTCCTAGGGCCAGCATTTTGGACACCTCGGTCTGGATGCAGGCTCGCACCCGGTCTGGTACGCGGTACGCCCGGTGTCGAATAGGAGGGCTGTCCCCGGTGTCCACATCGTGAAGGCACCAGGGGGTGACTCCGGGTGTGAGGGAGAACAGGGAGGCGAACCGCCTCAGGAGGGCTTGACAGTCTTGGCGTTGCTCCGGGGACAGGGCCTCGGAGAGCTGGACCCCTTCCACTGAGCCATCCCGCTCGAGGGTCCTCAGTAAGTCCGGAAGGGGTTCGGAGTCTTCTTCCGTCCCGTTATCGGTAGCCATCAGGAGGCTGAGTTCGGATCGCACAAAATGGGGTTTGAGCCTGTTGGCATGGAGGACCCGTAGAGGGTTCCGGGCAGTCTCCATGTCGATTAAATAGGTGACGGGCCCCTTGCGTTCGATCACCTTGAAGGGTCCGGACCATTTGTCTTGGAGTGCACAGGGTTCAACCGGGGACATCACCCAGACCCGTTGTCCCGGTTCGAACTTAATGGAGGATGCGTGCTGATCGTACCATCTCTTCATGTCCTCCTGACTGGCCTCGAGATTGGCTTTGGCGGTTTCTCGGAACCGCCGGGTCTGGTTGCGAAGAGCCAGGAGATACCTGTAGATGTCTGGGGGAGTTTTCTGGGGAGGCTGCTCCCAACCTTCCTTGACTAGGCTGAGGGGGCCCCGGACGGGGGTTCAAATGGGCTGAAGCCGAGGGATTTCTGCGGGACCTCCCGATAGGCAAACAGGAGGCATGGAAGTAGCACGTCCCACTGGCGTCGAAGGGGTTCCTCTAGGCCCATAATCATTCCCTTGAGGGTGCGGTTGAACCTCTCGACCAGTCCGTTTCCTTGCGGGTGATAGGGGGTCGTGAATTTGTAGGTGACCCCGCATTGTTGCCAGAGAGACTTCATATATCTGGAGATAAAGTTCGTGCCCCTGTCGCTGACGACCTCCCAGGGGAACCCCACCCGGGAGAAGATCCCCATCAGGGCTCGGCCCACCACGGGGGCCGTCACAGTCCGAAGAGGGATGGCCTCGGGATAGCGGGTGGCGTGGTCTACTAGGACCAGGATGAACCGGTGTCCTTGGGCTGTTCGGGGGTCGAGGGGCCCCACAATGTCTATTCCCACTCGTTCGAACGGGGTGGTGACGACAGGAAAGGGTTGTAAAGGTGCTTTGATTTTTCAGCCACTTTTTCCGCTGGCCTGGCAGGTGGGGCAGGCCCTGCAGTGGTTGGTGACATCCTTTCGCATTTGGGGCCAGAAAAAATGGGTCACCAGGCGGTCGTAGGTTTTATCCTGTCCCAGGTGTCCGGCAAGGGGGACATCGTGGGCTAAGTTCAGGAGAAAGTCTCGGAAGCGAAGGGGCACCACCAGCACCCGACTGGCTCCTAGTTCTGCAATTTTCTGCTCACTGTAGAGCAGGTCTTGGTCCCAGTAGATCCAGTGGGCCCCCGAGGTATCCCCTGTGCTCTGGGCCAGGGCTTGCTGCCGGAGTCCTTCGAGAGAGGGACATGTTTTCTGTTCGGCCCGGAATTGTTCCTGAGTGGGGCCTCCCTCCTGACGCCATTGTGCCAGGTCAGGGACATCCCGAAGCTGGTCGGATCCTTCCTCTGTTTGGGTCGAGGGACTGGCTTCTGGGGCGGCCTCCTCTGGGACGAGCGCGGGAGGAGGTTCCGGCCACGCGGGCTCTTCTAGACTGGGGACCGCGCGGGCGGTCATGGACCGGGTCGTGACGCAGACCCATTCGGGGAGGCCGAGCATCCCCAGGTGTTCTCTCCGTTCGACGGCTGCCCAGAGAGAGCTTTCGAGGTCGTTTCCTAGGAGGCAATCCACGGGGGCATCATCGCGGACAGTTACCTTTAACATCCCTGTTACTCCTCCCCACTCGAAGGGGACGCAGGCCATGCGACACAGACTTTCGGAGTTGTCTGCTGATCGGACAGGGCAAAGAATGTTCGGCAGGATTTGGTCTGGAGTGACAAGGTGGCGTCGGACCGCCGTTACACTGGCCCCGGTGTCGCGGAGGGCTTCCGCCCGGCGGCCATTAATGTTGACCCACTGGCTGTACTTCTGCGTGTTGGCGGGAAGGGGGGCCCGCGGAATCATCTCTCTCTCCCCCAAGCAGACCAGCGCCATGGCGGCTGGTGCCCACTCAGAGGGGTCGGTCTCGTACTCTTCTTGGTCGTCCGGGATTAGTTCTTCCCCTAGGGCGGCCGCTGCGACCTGGCGGGGGGTAGTGTTCGGATTCTTTGGGCAGTTGGGATCACTGGCGTAGTGGCCGGGTCGCTGGCATCTGTGGCACATAACGTTGGCCCGGAAACCGGCCCGGATGGCCGGGCTCCCTCGGCCGGCCGGGGTCGAGGGGCTGCTTGTGGGCGACAAGGGGCCGGGGTCTCTCCCCCGACCCTGGCCCCCTCCTCCTCCTCCCCAGGGGCGATGGGGCCCTGGGTACGGTCTGGATGATTCGCTGGGTCCGTTCCGGCTAACTCGGGTGCTTTCCCACCGGTCGGCTTCGGCGGCGAGTTGTCGAGGTTCGGTTAGTTTACTGTCCAAGAGGTGTTGCCGGAGTTCCACGAAGCAGTTGTTAGACAGGTGCTCCCATACGATAAGGTCGAAAAGTTGTTCGTAGGTGGTCACTTTGTTGCCCTTGATCCACCCTTCGAAGGCTCGACTAAAGAAGTTCACGTACTCCACCCAAGTCGTACCCGGAATCCGTTTGCAGTCGCGGAACCGCTGGCGGTACATCTCGGGTGTGAGCCCGTATCGAGTGAGGAGGGCGGCCTTCATGTGGTTGTAGGATGTCATCAGATGGTCCGGGAGTTGCAGCAGGGCGTCCCGCCCTTCGTTGACAAACCTCCCCCATAACCCGGCTCCCCAGTCGCTCCGTGGAATCCGGTGGGAGGTCATGGCCACCTCATAGGCTTTAAACCACTGCTGTATATCATCGTTCTTGTGGTATTCCCGGATGACATCTTTGGGGATGTGAACCTTGGGCTCGGTAGAGGCAGGCAGGGTCGGTCGTTCGGGGAACCCGAGTTCTTTATTCTGTTTCTGGATTTCCAGTTCCTTGAGATTGCGCTCATGTTCGTACGCTAGTTTCTTTTCCTCTAGCTCTCTCTGTTTTTGCTTCTCTTCTCGCTCCTCTCGGAGCCGTAAGTGTTCCAGAGTTATTTTTTGTTCCGCCAGTTTGAGCTCTCCATCCAAGCGAAGTCGGGCCAGTTCTAATTCGTGGAGTCTGCTTTTTTCTCTTTCTTGGATCTCTTCCAGGGAGAGACCCGCTCTTCTTTCTTCAATTGGTGCGGGGCCCGTCTCGGTTGTTCGTGTTCGGGGTACGGCCGTACCCGTTTCTGCCCAAGCTTCTAGGGCTCGTTTGAAGTCTTCCTTTGTGCTCAGACCTGTGGTTGGAAGGCCAAGTTCTATGCAATATTGCTTCAGTTCCCGGTGGTTGTAGTCTTCCAATTTTTCCATCTGGAATTTTTCCGTTGTTCCGCTCTCTGTTGTCATGGTGGTTGTGTGTCGTGGGGAGAGTGACTCTCTGTACTATTATGCGTAGGTTCGGATCGCGCCGCTGGCCACCAATGTTAGACGGGGACCCTGAGGGTCGGCCGTCTACTGAGGGAGAGGTCCCCGATGAGGACCACCTCCGGCGATTGTACAGATATGTCACCTCCCTCCCCACAAACAGCCACCACACCAGGTTGAGTTCAATACTTTTATATAAGGTTTGTAGAGCACGGATATTGGCGATACAGGATATCTCGGACCCGAGGGTCCTCTCACTTCTAGTCTCTGTAGGGAAAAGGGGGTAGCGGGACAGTCTTGGTACCGGGTCGGTACAGGAGGTGGCAAGAGGTGAGCTCACAATCCTCGAGCTGGCGAGTCTGCAAGTCGGGCCGCGGCAGCGCCAGCAGGCCAAGACGATGGTTTCACGAGGCAGAGGGCCGCGGCAGCGCCAGCAGGCCAAGACGATGGTTTCACGAGGCAGAGGGCCGCGGCAGCGCCAGCAGGCCAAGACGATGGTTTCACGAGGCAGAGGGCCGCGGCAGCGCCAGCAGGCCAAGACGATGGTTTCACGAGGCAGAGGGCCGCGGCAGCGCCAGCAGGCCAGTCGCGGATGAGTTCTTCTCGGGTCTCTCGACTCCAGGATATAACTGCCTTCCTGGTCTGGCCCTGCCCCAGTTATAGGTCTGGTCCCCTTTGATGTCCGGACCCTCGCGCCTGGGGGCCGGGAGGTCCGGGATGAGGGAGTCCAGACACCCAGCAGGGGGGTGGAGCCAGCGCCCAGGGCGGCCTGGGGTGATCGACACCTGGCGGAGGAGAGCCGTTGACGATTCCTTCTCCCATTGACTCGCCAAGTGGTCACTCTGCCTCCTGGGAGGAGGTTGATGCCTCGATGTCGGGGCCGGCCGGGCCCAGGGTTAGGGTCGAGTTGAGGCCACGTGGCCTCGTGCTGTAGTACCCCAAAATGGCGGCTGGGCCGAGGCCGGGGTGCGGATGATGACCCGGGCCAGCTGGGTCCGGAGCTGGTGTCTTGTGGTGGAGGGATTGCAGGTTACTTCAGGTGGTCGCCGGGGACTCTGGTTGGGGATTCAGGGAGAGCCAGGGTCCGGGTCCCTTTGCGGGGAGGGGGGACAGCCCGACCATGCGGCCTGTCCAACAGGGACTTGTTTCTTCTGTGTTTGACTATGCAACTGTAACTAATGTAACCCATGAAAAACTGTTTTTCCTGTTATTCGTGATCGCTGAGACCTGAGCAACATGGCTGATGCCTGGTGGAGCTGCTAGACAGCTATAGAGGAGATCGGCCCTGATTCACCCCCTCTGCCATCACCCACCCAGCCGGACATTGGACACAGTTCTCACCGTCTCCCCGATGTGTCTCCTTCCTTCGACGAATTACCGTAACATTGTTTTTTGTCCCTGTGTTTTACTATGCTCTGGTAACGCATGTAATTCGTAACTTGTGACTCAACGATCCTCATGTTAAGTGCTCTGATACCTACAGGTCTAGCCAGCGCTATATAAAACTCTTCAAATAAATAAATACAAGTCTAAAATTACCCTAATTTGTAAATGTGGGCCAAATGTTAAGCTACCTGATTCGTTAATGGGGGCCTCTTTCATTTTGGTGTCAGGGCCTTTTTTCTTTCCCAGTCAGAGCCTGCTCTGAATTGGACAAGGGATGAAGAGATATGTAAGATCTCGTGAGTTTTCGATCCATCTTTTGGCATAGCTCCAGCCAGTGCTTTAAATTTGCTGGTACCGTCCGGTACTGAGTACCTGTACTTCTTTAATTTGAAAGGGAGAGTACCTGCACTTCTCCGCACTGCTGCAATGCATTTAATGGGAGAGTACCAGCACTTTTCGGTACCTACACTTATATTTTCCATTCAAAGCACTGGCTCCACTCCTGTAAACAAACTTGTTTTGGAAAGAATCTGGCAGAAGCTCTGCGGAGGGGCGCTCTTTCCTTAGTGCTGTCCGGGGCGGGCTCTTTCGCAGGGTCTGGGCTGCGGGCCAGCATTCCGCGTCAGGAAAGCATAAACTCATCATGGCTCCTCACCTCCCGCCGATCGAACTGTCCGCGCGACGGGGAGATGGATAGGCGGGAGAAGGTCTTCCAGAGATCTTATTTCAACTCATCCTCCAAGGGGCAACGAGACGGGGTATAAATTTGTATTTCAGTGCTCTTTTTAACATTTGAAGATGCCGTTCTCAGCACCCCTGTGGCCAATAAATTGATCTCCAAAAGAGAGGATGAAGAATGGCCCCCTCCCTTCATGTCTTTAGGGAGTGATTCCCCATTTAGCAGGCCCTTAAGAAAAGAGGAGGAAAAGTCTTTTGCGCTATTACTTTTGAATTCACTCTGCTGTCAGCTACTTTTTAGATGTTCCTTACATTTTTACACCATCCCATTTTTTCAGGAGACAAAACTTCTTCAAAAATCCCACTACAGCTTGTCAATGTTTGTGACTGACTTATCACAAAATCTTTCATCATCATATAGTATCTCAGCTGAATAAAGGCAAACATATCCAGAGGCGTACATGTCAAATCAAATGATTTACTTATTATGACAAAGAAAGAGAAAATGCTATTGTTCACAAGCAATAATATGTGTTGTTACTTTGTCATAATAAGTCAATCACTTTATTTGACATGTACCCCTCTGAATATATTTGCCTTTACTCAAGTGAAATATTGTATGATGATGAATGTACTATGATTGTTTAAATCTGCTTTAAAAAGATATGTATTTGTTTATGTGATTGAATTCCTTGCTTGCATCTTTCTACAGTTGTATACTGAGAGCCTAGCATTCAAGGGGTTATTGGCTTGCCTATACTTTTCTTTCTTAACCACAGACTCGTGGGAGAGAGGGAGCAGATCGCCCAGGTCTCCCCAGGCAGACTGACACCCGATACCGTCTCGGTCAATGGTGCATTCAAATACTAAATGATCCCCACTGTATTATTTGACAAAGTGCCCCTAAAATTCAACTAAGGCGCGTTTCCTTACACAGAAAGGTTCTAGTCAGGGCCACTGGAGCCCAGAGGAGGGAACATTTATGAGGCAACCATT
Organism: Lissotriton helveticus; assembly: GCF_964261635.1. Taxonomy (NCBI): domain Eukaryota; kingdom Metazoa; phylum Chordata; class Amphibia; order Caudata; family Salamandridae; genus Lissotriton; species Lissotriton helveticus. Next base: position 1,289,940,413 of record NC_136061.1, read on the forward strand.
TGTGAAAGTTGTTGAAGGCAGCCCTACAGCCTTGTTGTGGTGGACTCTCTCACAGATACATTATCGTCCTGGGCTCAGTTAATAGATTATGAGTGTCCCTAGTCCATCAGGGTTGCAATATTTTACTTTATGCTGCAGGCTGGGGAATGTAGGCCACACTACACCACAACGAGCAAATGTCCTGCCCTTGCATTCTAGTTACCATAACATGTATTTGTAGAGTATATTAAACATGCTCAAGGAGGTCTCTTGGGACTGTTAATAAATAACAGATCTTCGTGGTTACCACAGGGTAAATGGTACATATTTATTCAACATCAGAAGGATCAATGGTTAAGTGATTGAACTGGTGACCGTGGGGTCAAACACAGCTCTCTCAAGTAGATGCGCTAACACATTAAGTCTCTAGGAACTAATGCCACCACATCAATTTTCACCAGATGAAAATCTTGTGGGCAAGAGGTGCACTTTTCACGTTGCACACTATGGAATTTGGGGAAACCGGTGGCGGCTGCCACAAACAAAGGTTGGTGAGCGGGTGGAGGGAAAGTGGGAGGGTGAGTGCGGGTGGAACATAGGGGGGTGTTAATAATAATATAAAAATAAAAGAAGGTACCTTAAGCTGCAGGAAGCCTCCCGTGTCGCGCCTCCTGTGCTCTTCCTTGTCCCAGCAGCCCCTGGGACAGACTCCATGTGAAATGCCTGTGCTGCTGTCAGCACGGGGATTGGTCTGAGTGGGCTGAAATGATGCTCAGCTCAAGTCAGGGAGTCTGTGGGCCTTCTCCAGCCCAGCTGTTCAATGCAGCCGGGTTGGAAAAACCTATTTGCGCATGTGTGTTTGGCCAGGCTGAGACAGCCTGCCAAGCACACATGAGCACTTAGAAGTGCACATAGCACTCCTCCTGCCCACTCACGCGCCTCGGCCCCACCTTTCCCTGCATACACTGGCTCAGAGCAAACAAATTAAAAATAAAATGATGGCAGAACATCATTTTATTTTTCACCTGCTGGCTCTGAGCCAGGTAGTAGGGTGACGCTCCTCCGCCAGTATGGCGGAGCCGGCACTGGGGGAAAAACATACAATTTGCACTTTATCCTGTATTGAAATCTCGGAATGGAAAACAGAGCGTACATGACACTCAATGCCATGATTCTTGCCACTGTCATTTACCAGGTGTAAAAACAGCTTTGATTCATGGGCATTGTCTCTCTGTCCTCTTTGTTTCCTGCCCTGTTTGTAGAACAATAATAGTGAGGAATACTTTAGGCTGTAGCCTTGCAGTGCTTGGGACTCTGTTGATGAGTCTTTCACCCCACCCAGAGTCAGGAGAGGGCAGGGTGAATACACAAGAGGCTGAAACCTGGAAACCGTGACTGCACAGGTTGGAGATTACATGTTCCTGCTTCAGCTGTGTGCCTACCCCAGGGGCTACGTAGCAAAAGGAGCTAGAACAGGACCTGCACAGGGAGCTGAGGTTAATGTAAATAAAATAAAAAAACATGAAAGCAAATATATGTGTAGTGTGTGAGTGTGTGTGTGTGTAATTCTGTGTATGTGTGTGTGAGAAAGAGAGACAGCGTGTGTACAACTGAGTGTGTTTATAAATGAACAAGTATGGGTTGAAAGTAGGTGTGTATCAGTGGCAGTGACTGAGAACGAGTGGGTGTCAGGGAGTGAGTATGAATGAGTCAGAGTTAGTAAGAAGGAGTGAGACTAAGAGTGACTGTATGTAACTAAATGTAAATTAATGAATGGATGAGAGGGCGAGAAAATGAGAGTGAGAGAGTATGAGTGAGAATGAGAATGAGTAACTTACAGTAAGGGAGTGTAACTGTGAGTGAGAATGAGTGAGTGAGAATAAGTGAGCCTTAGTAAGAGGGAGCGAATAATCAAGAGTGAGTGTTAATGAGTGTGTGCTATGAAGTAAAGTGAGTGAGTGACAGTAGGAGTGAATACAAATGAATGAATAAGAGGCAGTAAGAAAAGAGCAAATATGTTGACTAAGTGAATGTAATAAATCTGAGAAAGCATGTGGTGTTATGCTTGAGAGTCCAATGTTGACCTTGGAATAATGAAGCAATTATCGAGACACCTGTGGTAAAATGCTGGCACTGCAGCTTCTCAGAATAATGGCCACTGCTGATAAAATACAACCACTGCCATAGTAGAGGAATGTTTGATGCTAGGGATACCTATGGTAAAATGCTGTCACTGGCATACTAGAGGTCATTCTTGGAATATGGGGCACCCATGAATAAATGCTTGCACTGATATCTTGGTGGACATTCTTGGCATATTAGGGCGCTTCTGGCAAAATACTGGCATTGCACATTGGAGACAATTATTGGTATAAGGAAAGACCACTGCGATATATGGAATGTTTGCAACCATGACAAAATGCTGAACCTGATGTATTAGAAGCAATGTTTGACACACAAATCAACCATGGAATATGAATAGTGTCAAAGGACAAAATTCTGGCACTGATATATTTATGCAGTTTATAGCATAAGGGGGCATCCATGGCATATGAGGGGCACCAATGGCAAAATACTGGCCATGGCCCACTGGAGGTAATTGTTTTATATATGGGGCACTCATTGAACATTTTATTGGGCGAATAAACCCTATCCCAACACCTGGTAGGAGAAATGGGGTTGCTTTCCTCTTTCTCTTGTTATAATTTGCGGCATTTAGTACATCCCACCAGTTTCTAATATATTACCAGCCACCACTGCCAGTTTGCACTGCAGTTTGTCTCCACAATTGCACCAATGAAGCAGACAACCATTACCCATAAAATGACAGTCCTACCATAGGCTTTTGACATTTACATCCATGCTGTCCGTCTGCAGTTTTTTACTCTAAATATTTGTGAATCAAGATGCCTATGTGAGTGGAATAGAGCGGAGTAAATCCAGCTATTTCTTACAACAGAGAGAGACGCAACTTGTTCCCAAATTGACACCTTGGCTGTACATGCATCTCCCACTGTCCCTCTCAATAGGACTCTAAACACTTCCTCCCTAGAGAAGGCAGCAGAACTTCATAAAGCCAGAGTCAGTGGTGGAACCTCTGCTGATCCCAGATAACCACGGTACTATTAGAAACATGAGGTTTATGTTGATGCCTCATTAGGCATTCCTGGGCCCAGGATATATTGCTTCCTGTTATGGGACACAAGCACAGATCATAAGCTTTACTAAGTGTGGCCAGTTCTACCTCCTTACTGAGTCGATGAATGCTCCTTCTCTTTTTCATTTCTTTGCATGACATTCTTCTCACTGGTTCATGTTGGCAAATTCAAGTCACTGTAAAGAAATGCCTCGGTTTTGCATGATCACCGCAAAACCTTTGGATTGATGCTTCTGGTTTTTCAATTCTGAAAGTGCCCTGGGACCTGCCGACCCTTAAATAGTGGTTTACTCCCAATTGGCATAAATGAATTTCTTATAAGTCGCTAGTATGTGGTTCCTGGGGTACCCAAGAACTGTAAGTTGTGTCCCTCACGGACTGAAGTTATATTTGTGCCACCACAAGTATAACAAAGCAAATCATGACTCCCAGTTTACCAATGTGGACAGGTAGAGCGTTCTTTAAACTGCTAACTCAACTTTGCCATTTTAACCCTTGGCAGAGTCAAAACCTTCCTTTTTAGGTCAAGCCTAGTGCAGCGCGCATGCGCTACACTAGGAAAACGACTTCTTGGAATACCTCTGTATTTTCCACTCACGCGTGCATGTGTTTTTTTTCCATTGGTCTTTGTGTGTGACCTTTTAAAAAAAGACATCACGCAATTGGTCAAAGGCGTCTGCATGTATCCGCCCATGGCCTAAGCTCACGGTTTGGGCACTGTGTGCCATCTGTTCGGTATCGGATTTCAAAGGCTTCGCGTCACGTTCACTTTGTGGCAGTGGCTGTGCAGCCGGGCACTGTTTTCTGTAAACAGCGCTTGTTTTTTTCTTTCTCTGTTTGTGCCGCCTTCTAGCCTATAATTGTTAATTTTTACTCCGGTCCTAGTTTACCTCTTTTAATTCCTTTCCCTTGTGCAGATTTCGTGCCATCTCCCTTCACTCATTTACTTTAATGCTCGATTCTCCCTTCATTTCTCTCATTTATATTACATCTAATTATGTTGCGACTATTATTGAAAGCAGTAAGACTCGGCGGCATGGTAAACAAGCCAAATCCATTGTGCTAAAGAGAACCAGGCTGAAATTACCAATCAGGACAGTGATGGGTGTATTGCTTCAGTAGGTTCTAAGGGAAGCCTGGCTAAAGTTACCCTCGTCTGCAGTCACTAGAGTACAGATGTCCCAGCTGCCTAATAGCGCAAAAATGTCTGATAATAGCGAAGAGCAGGCGGGTGCGAATTCTCGATGGAAAACGTAATATTACTCAACGCCAGAATCACTTGAGACCATCTCTTTGTCAAAAGGGGCCGCTTGGGTACAAGCTGGTGGGTGTTGCTGGGGCGCCGGTTCACTAGCGGCTGTACCACCACTTCCGGAGCAGAGGAGCGTTATTCTGCAGGGATAGGTAGGCCGTCCTTTCCAGGGCGGGACATTTATTCTAGCCAATGGAAGGATTCACTGGCACTTACATCTACAAGCTATGGCGCCTGTGCCTGTCAATCGGTATGAAGCTTGGTTTCTATTTTCCCCACCCTGATTGTCTTCAATCTCCTAGTTAGGAAGCTATTGGATTTTTGACATCTTGGCGGCATTTAATGACCAAGCCCAGGTACCTCTCGCCTGGATTGTGCAGTCTGGGGAATGGATATGGGAAGACTATTTCCTTGCAAAGTTGAAGAACAAACCACTACCACAGTCCCACTGGAGTCAAGACTACACAGGTAATGGTACCACTGCTGCAGGAAGCCATGGGCAAGGCCTTCTAGTTGTTTGCAATGTTACACCGGTGGGGACACCAACCATAAATGCGTAGTGTACTTGTAAACGGGGACAGTCAGAGTTTAAACCAGCTTGAGTGTGTACCCCCGCCTCCAGAGAATGCAGAGGATGGTATCTTGTCTTTACCTTGAACATGACATAACTGCTCCTTGTTGTGTAAGCACATATACTGTTCTTATTTATTAAACTGCCACAGTCTTAAGATGCTCCAAACAATTGAATTGTACTGCTCATTTATATAGGGTACACCACATTTATGTATGACCAAATATACCATCACAATCCTCTGAATCCCCATGGGGGATTTGGAAAGCAGGAGGGTATCGTCAGCAAACATTATTGCCGGGACCCTCCTGCCTGCCAAAAGCGGGGCATCATTGTCCTTAACAGCGTCAAGATGTTGAATGACGCTGTTAATATAAAGACAGAACAGGGTCGGGGCCAGAACACAGCCCTGTCTGACGCCTCGACGGACCGGGAATTTGCCCGAGAGCTTACCATCCCTCCCACACCTTACTTGTGCATAGTTGTTCTCATGCAACCTGATGATGATACTAAGGAGATGGGGGGGTACTCCTAGCTTTTACAAAACCTCCCATAATTTCCCTCTGGGGACTAGGTCAAAGGCTGACCTCAGGTCCACGAAGACCATGTACAGTCTTCCTCCCTCTAACGTTACCGTCTTCCAATATAGGAGAAGGAGGCGGAAGATTTGGTCCATGGTCGACGTGTTCTTTCTGAAGCCAGCCTGGAGGGGGCTCATGATGTCATTGTCCTCCACCCAGTCTAGGAGATGGTTAAGGATATGGCGCGCAAAGAGCTTTTGGGGTACATCTATTAGGCTAATAGGCCTGTAGTTGGCGGGGAGCAGAGTGGATCCCTTCTTGTGGATTGGAACAATCTCTGCCCCCAGCCAGGACCCGGGGATTGCCATACCTCCTAGAATGGCATTGAAAAGGATGAGAAGGTATGGACCCCAGATGTCCGGGTGATGCCTGAAAAGATCTCCGGGTAACCTATCCAGACCTGGCGCCTTCCCCCACGGTAAATGCTCCAGGGCCTCCTCCACTTCCCCCAGTGATAGTTCCATGCCAAAGACCTGAGAGCCCGAGGGCGCTAGCAGGGCTGTATCAGGGCAGGAATTAATGTCTTGGTAAAGTACCCCAAAGTGGGCCTCCCAAACCACGGGGGCAATGTTGGGTTCGATTGCTTTTTTGAGTTCGCCTATCCCATTATTTACAAGGGCCCAAAATTTCCGGGAGTCCCTAACTTTTAGGGCGTCATAAAGGTCCTGCCAGTGGTTCCAGTCCCACTCGGTCCTAGCGATCGCCATCACTGATTTGTAATGCTTCCTAATGTCACATACCTTAGCCTTATTTGACCCATCTTTTATTGCAGCAACGAGCTCAGATTTTGCTGCCCTACAAGAGGAGGTGTACCAGGTGGGAACATGGGTCTTTTTCTTTCGGATTGGCACCACCGGGTGAAATACCTCAGCCAAATCCCTCACTAAGTCCTGATGTATGTTACCCAGTTTCTCATTGTATTCTGGGCTTCTTGGTTCATTTAGAAGTACGTCCACCTCCATAAACCTTGGGAGTGCCAACTCATATAGCTTATTGATGGCCTCTTCTGAACTCACAAGCTTTCCCCACTTAACCCGGCGCCTATTTGTTGTAAGGAGCAAATCCCCCGTGGCTTCCCCTCGATTTACTGCGGATGTGCCCGCTGGAGGCAGAGGGCACTGGATGTTTAAACAAAGGGCATTGTGGTCACTATCTGACCTATTTATTACCCCAAAGTCGAGGACTTTTGGCCAGAGTGTAATGTCCAACATGATATAGTCTAGCCTCGACTCATGGCCCCTTCTATTGAAAGTACACACTGAGGGGGTATCGGAAGGAGTACGACCATTACAGGCCCTCAGTGCGTAGTTCAGGGTAAGGGACATGAGTTGTATTGCTAGGGGGGACCAGGCTTTGGGGTGAGGGGAAGACGAGGGTGGTACCCCCCAGTAGTCATCCTCGGCCGTAAGGGCACCATCCAATAGGCCTTCCAGGGGTTCAAAGTGGCAATTGAAGTCTCCTCCAAGCACCACCTTGAAATCTCCTGGAAGTTGACCCAAAAAGGAGGACAGATCGTTTAGGGTCGGTGATTCATTTGGCGTGGCAACTGGTCGCGAGTAGACATTAACAATAGCCCACGGTGGATTGCCAGGCCATGTGAGCCGAACACACTGAATGTCCTGCGAGTACGTGTGTACCTGTTCCGCCTGGCACCCAGTGTGACTCGCAATCCAGATTGCCAAGCCACCTGACGGCCTCCCCCTCCCACTCCATTTGGCAGGGATTTCAAATATTTCAAACCCTCTCCTAGTTTGGGTGTCCCTCGCCCATGTTTCCTGAAAATGTCACTGCCACCTACTAGGTGATCCCACTCCGGTGAGCCTTCCTTATTTGCAATTCCTGCCACATTTCAGGAGAGAATTCTAAACCCCGGATCTGGTGGTAGAATACCTTGAGCTCCAGTAGGAGTTTGCGCAATGACTATGGATGGGTAAGTGTCTGGCAAGGCAATATTGCAAACCGCGGTGGCGGATGGCCCAACCAACTCCGCCACCCCAGGTTGCAAGATATGGTCAGACCCGGTGTTAAGTGGGGGTCCCTGTTGACCCAGACTGTCGTCCGTGATATCCATTCGATCTTTAGCGGTATCCTGCGGACCGGGTTCAATTACAGGGGCTGTACTCAATCCCACCCGACTTTGCACCTCATCCACCATCTTCCCACATATACTGTTCTTATTTATTAAACTGCCACAGTCTTAAGATGCTCCAAACAATTGAATTGTACTGCTCATTTATATAGGGTACACCACATTTATGTATGACCAAATATACCATCAGAGATAAAGTGGTGGGTATAGGATACTGGTTTTAGCAGACTCAGAAACAGGAAGTCTATTGCGCTTCCACCTACACATCACTAGTCTCAATTTCACTCAGTTAATCTGCCCAACAACGCACAGGTAACATAAACGCATTCTAGTTGCACTTATATAGCACATAACTAAGCCTGGCAAGGCATTGCAATACTTTATGCCAGGCAACACGCTACTGCCGAACCTAAGGTTAGTGGTCTGTCCAGTGGTTATTGGGATTTGGCTTGTGGTCCCAAGGAAACTTTTCCCTGCATTCACTCCATTTTCTTTGTGGTAGAGTGCAGTAATAGGAATTATTTTAAATCCTTTTGGGGAAGTGTGAGTTTATACAGATGCTTGGTGGGCTAATAGATGATTTAAAGGAGGTTAGGTAGTGTAAGGTTACAGGGATATCCCTCTCCACACTAACATTGGCATAGCAAAAGGTCTTGCCTTTGGGACCTTATAAGTGTTTAGCCATGCAACAGTTGATGTTGTTGCACCAAGGATATTGTGCTGCATAACTAAATACTTATAGGGTCCCAAAGGCGAGACCTATTGTCTACGCCAATGCTTGTTTATAATTCTATGTCACTTCTAAGGAAGGGCTAATGAGCCCTAAAGACAGGTGTGCTATATTAAAAATAAGGACTTGTGTTTTTCCATGTCCTGGCAGTCAAACCCCTGCATTGTCATTTTTACTGTGGTAAGGTTAATGGTAGGCACACAAGGAAAGGGTTGCGCTTTGGTTTTGGCAGACAAGTTGGCTTCTCAGGAGGGAAAAGCAATGCCATCCATTTTTTCAAGGACAATGCACTCAAAATGAGCTCCACACACCAAGAGAAGGGTCTCGTCATTTCGGGAGTGGGTAAAACAGTCCACTCTGGGATGGTTGGATGCCACTCTTCACTAGAAGTGGTCATTATTCAAGAGGGGACCTGGTATCTCATTAGCTGGTTAGTCACCACCACTCCCTAGGTTTGTACTGGCATAACATTTACACCTTTTGGCACCCAATCCTCAGATCTCCACAGTATTGGAAGAAGGGCCGAAGGAGAACTACCCCAATGCTCCCTGGCCCAACAAAGAGAGGCCACAGCAAAGACTGGTCTCAGGGCATAATTTGTTAAAAAAAAGAAGTGCCAGGCCCTCGTCAGGAGTTTCCTGCAACTTGCACTACTAATTGCACCTATCAGCGCAGCCAATGACAATACCAATACAACTACTAACCATCACACTCCTACAAGTGTTACAATTCACGCAATTCCAATGCTTTAGGAATTGCTAAGGTGGCAGGCATTTGTAATTTTTAATATATATTTAATTAATAAACAACTATTATGTGCTTATCTCTAAATTACATAAACAACACCCCCATGTGACAGACTGTCATAAGTGCTGGTGTCGGGCACCAGAAAGCACTGGCTCAAATCAAACATTGACTGGACTTCACCTGCTGCACCTGAGGACTTTCAAAGAGATGACTGTATCTGTGGTGCCGCACTGATGGAAAAGTCACCCATGAATACCAGACAGAAGGAGTGACTTCAAGAGTCAGTTGGCTGACTCCCTATTACACTCGCAGGGCCATAAAAGCTGAGAAGCCTGCACCCTTGAGAGCCCAGCCCACAAAGCCTTACCCCCAATATACACTGAATTTAACCTGGAGAGGCACTGTCCTGACCCTCATGAAGTGCCCCTGAGTTTGATAAACACACGAAGACCTTCGTAGTGTATTTGGAAGGTCCCGCAAATAAGTTATTGCCAACCAGAGGAAACCGCTGAGGCTGCCGTAACCCGGAGACCTGTGGCAACTTGTCCTGTGCTGGACTTCACCAGGGCCCTGTCCGAGATCAACCCCTGAGGCCAAAGATGACACCCTAAGCTCAAAGACCAAGGGGTTACCATGGGAAGGTCCACAGCACCCGCTCATCATCACCAGCATCCCGCATCCCTTGCATCAGGACCACTCCATTGACGTAAATAGTATCCATATGAACGATTTGTTACTGGACTGGAGACTGCTAAAATTGACAGGTGCCTGTCCCACTGGACCTGTATGATCTCTGTGACTGGCCCCCTGTCAGAGCTGGCATCCACAAGAGTGCCTATATAGCTGTTTTCAACTTGATTGTCATGGCTAGCCCTAAACCACTTTTGCAGTCAATTACTTTGATTGCATTGAAAGAAAACGTATTCATTTATTGTTTCTTCTGAAATTCATATCTTCAGATCCCTCTGGCAGGTTATGTTTGTTCAGAGGTCTATTGAAAGATATAAAAATAACCTGTTTTTATAAATTGTTTTCTTATTATTAAACTGTTTTGGTACCACCTAATGCTTTACACTTGTTGCTTTGAGAATGACTGCTATGAACCACAGCTACCCAGGACTGAGCCTAGGTTTTTTATACAAACCTGACTGGACCGCATACAGATTAGTGGCATTTTTTACACATTCAGGTCGTACAGCCACACCATCTAATAACCGCATTCTCGCAATCACACTGTGTAGCAGGGATCAAATAATCCATCACTGAGTCCTGGTGTAAAGCTGAGAATATTTATTCACCCTGTCTTTGTTATAGAGAAACAAGGAGACCAGAGAATAGCTGTCACAGTTCTGATTTAGGCCTGACATTACAGCTTCCCTCTCTTTTTGCAAGGGCAAAACAAGAGGAGCAAAAAAAGAGACCTTGTATGATACCTTCCTGAAAGGGACGGTTTCTGGGCTTGATAAACGCTGGTGCATAGACCTGTCGCTGGCCCAATGTCATGCGAGAGTCCTTCGGTCAATGATGGATTACCAATCAAGAATATTTTGCATTCTGGGAGTTAAAAGCTACTAAATATATTAAATTGAATTCATGAGGGGTCGCCAAACTGTCTAATATTTATACGGTTTAAACAACATTTTGAGTAAAATCCGAGAGGCCACAATTATAGAAGTGTGAGCCGATTCCTCTTGTGGGCAGTGGACAGCATATGAAGCATGCCCACATCTTTCCTGAGGTTCCCATCCAAATCACTACCATTAACTCCCTCTCCAGAACATCAGTGCCACTTCCCCGGGGCCTTAGAGTCTGGTCATATTTGCTCATTTATCCTCAATACACTAATCTCACACATAGCCTGCAGCAAGCACACTCTGGCTTCAACAGCTCCTTTGATAGAATGCATGGATCTCAAAGCACCGAAAGGCGGCATGTTGACTGCATATAGAGCAGAGAAATGATTTGGGGCCAGATTGCACTGAACTTGTAGTTGAAAAGCTAGGGCAGGTTCAAGGTGTCATGCCTTACATGACACAGAGGTAGAAAAGGGGGTGGTGATGGACGGAGCATCTGAACCAATCAAACACTCACACCCAGTCAACAGATCTGGGTTTAATCCATCACCGTTCTTTAGTCCACTCTGCCACCCCAGTTCAGACATGGCCATATGCAAATCAGTCTGACCCTGTGCCTCATGGGAACAGTCCAGCCCGAACTGCCAAGCCATGCCTTCCCTGGACCGGAAACAAACTTCCTAGGACCGGTGACACAGAGAGCACTGATTGGTCAATGTGTGCTTACGTGGCCACCATATGTTCACCGGAAGCCACGATCATTGCCCCATTGGTATGGTCTTGGCTAGAGTCTTTTCTGGACTCTCGTTACCAGCAAGTCTGGATGCCCCCGTACTCTTCTTCGGCCAGGCTTGTTCAGACTGGGGTCCCACAGGGCTCAACATTGAGCCCACTTCTTTTCAACATCTATATGACCCCGCTGATCTACCTGGCCGAGGAGCTGGGTGCAAAAATTATGGCCTACGCCGACGACACCCAGCTCCTGTTTACCTGGGGCAGCTCGTCGTTAGAAACGGCTGCAGCACAAAAATGTCTGGCGGCGGTATTCACCTGGTTGGCCCATGCCAAACTCAAATGTAATGAGGGAAAATCAGAGATTATACTATACGGCCAATTTCCAAGCCAATTCACTGAACTGGTTTGGCCTCCTGGTTTCCCCCGTCCCCTCTCTGAAGGTGGCCCTGCCAAGAACCTGGGCATCTGGTTCAACGAAGATCTAAGGTTCTCTGACCAGATTAAGAGATTGACGGGTGCCTGCTTTGGGACCCTCAGATCTCTGGGCAGATTTTTTCCTCTACTGCCTCAACCAGCCAAAGAGATGGTCGCTAGAGCCCTTATATTGTCGCGTTTGGATTACGCCAACACGCTGTATTTGGGCTCGCCCTCCTTTTTGATAAATAAGCTACAGCTTATTCAAAATACGGCTGCGAGACTTCTGCTGGGCGTCTCTAGACGCAACAGTATAAGATCTCATATGGCCACTCTCCATTGGTTGCCGGTGGCCCAAAGAATTCAATTTAAGGCCCTGGTTCTCACGCATCGAGCCCTTCATGATAATGGCCCTGCCTATCTCAGGAAAAGAGTGAGATTCCATGTCCCCAGTCGGCATCTCAGATCAGCCTCCCAACGCCGGCTGACAATCCCCCGCTTCCGGCGAACTAGATTGGGCGGTCAATCATTTGCGGTTAAAGCGGCCACTCTCTGGAATTCCCTTCCATTCATTCTCAGGGATACCAGAGATTTTAGCAGCTTTAAAAAACTTCTCAAAACCCACCTTTTTAATAAAGCCTATTAGAATTGTTATGTTCTGCCGTGTGTCTTTTCTTTGACTTCGTTGTGGTTATGCTCCGCGCCAGGATACTCAAGAGTAGTTGTGCGCGTAATAAATACTCATATAACATAACATATAACCACAGTTATATCATAGTCCATCTGTTGTCGCCAAAAAGACAAGATGCATTTAAAACCCAGATCAGCCAACTGGAACTGCAGTTGAGCCAAGGTCCATCTGCTGCCTCCCTTTGACCACCTTGCAGCATTACACGCGCTAGCCTACTAGCGGCGCCAGTGCTACCAGACCAGACACACGTTTCAACCCCCCCCCCCATAAGGCAGTGCTCTGCTAGCAGGGAGATGGCTACCCTGTCTGTCATAAACATAAGCCAACAAGTCCCCTGCCACATCGCCAACTCTCCACGTTAAAAATCCAGCCCGAGAAGGCAAGGAGCGGGAAAGTGTATCCGACAGCCGAGGGAGCCAGAGAGCGCCGGTGATTAATGAGCGGGTATTGGTTTTGGAGAGGCGTCGCTGTGCCATTAAGTGAAGCACTGAGGCATTACCTATTAATTATAAACACGCTCCCCCTTAAGCCTTAATGAAAGAGGTAACTATTGCGAGGGGCGGGCTTTTCTCTAAGTATAACTGGTGTGTAAGACATCACCCGTGAATCTATTAAATTAATTTTACATCTGTGTAATTTAGCGGAGCCCCGGCGAGATGTGGCTCGTTCGTTGCAAGGCTGGAGCTGAAGGAGGGGCTGGGCCTCTCACACAGCTGCAGCATTACTCCCCTTCCAATGTTCTAGTAGTTTCTTCCTCTCCTGTGCTCTTCATCCACAGCAAGCCCTGGGTCGCCATTGTGGGACACAACGGTCTTCTCACTTGAGGCCCCTACTATCCGGGTGTACGCACACCCAGAATACACCTTCAGCCTAACCAACACTTCTCCCCCACGCTTTTACTAGGGACAGGTTCAGATTTCTTAATTCGCTTCAAGTTTTGGACATTTTGAAAATGAGCCCGATATGTTCGTCTACCGCATTCTGAATAGAGCAGTAAAGAAAAGAGAAGGTATGTAGAATGATCTAAAGAGAAGGGGGGGTTAAGTAGGGCAAGGAGGTGGGGAAAGAGGAAGCCATGTACATCCGCAAGTAACTCCACTAAGATATGAATTTATTATAGGTTACTGAGGTATTCTTTCATTGTAATGACAGCTCAGTGAACCACCTGGTTTGCACCTGCACCGTTAGGTTTATCTGCAGAGGCACCCAATACTTTCACCCAATGAGGTCTCAATCCTTACCCCTTTGGCTGACGACTGGTAAAAAAAATCCAAAAGGGCAGGTGTGGTGTACAGAAATCTTGACATCAGTTGAGAGACTGGGGAAAGCTACATATGCGAGTGTCTGTCTGTGAGCACATATGTGTATGCACTTCTGGGCACGTGGGCATGTGTGAGAGAGAATGAGGTGGAGAGGCAGGGGACGAAGCTGCCGAGGACTTGACATCAGATATAGAAACGAGACTGAGCAGAGATCTGTGAGACAGAAATACGCGCTCGTCCTCCAGGAGTTAATTAATCAAGTATCACTAAAATATTACGTTTCTTTTATTTTTGGAGCATTTAGTAAATTATTTCCGGCTACTTCTAAGTATTCAAATTTTGAGCCGATAAGGAAATTAGACACAAAGAGCTGAAGTGATTTGCTCAGGATTAAACAACGTGGTCCAGAGGAAAGGAGCACAAAATTGCAAACTAAATTCGTTGGCAACGAAATCTTGTGAGTTTTGTTTTGTGATTGGCTGCTGTTCAAAATATTAGCCCATTTGGTCTTCAGTTTCAAACCTACAATTCTTTATGGTGATCAGATTTCAATACCACTCTTCTCATTACTGTGTAAAATGTGTGAAGTAAGTGGGTGGACCCCATCTTGTCATCAACCATCCACCTGGAAAAACACACCACCATATTCCACTGGAAAATGGCACCCTTACGATCAGTCTTATAAAATAAATTGGGATGCATTTGCTTGGACACTAATTCTCAATTTTCCCAGATGTGATAACCCTACAGAGAGAGGCCACAGATCGAATGGGCTATGACCTTTAAATCCCTTCAAATGAAGCCACATAAATCCTCCTCCTCCAGAGTAAAAGGCTAGCTAAGGATGATTTTTTGATTGAACTCCCCTCTAATGGCTTCAGCTGGGACTTCTTTGTAGATGGAGGGAAGCCAATGACTGAGTAGGCATGGATCTGACTTCTAGGGATAATGATTCTGAGAGAGGCCCTAGCTCGAATGAGCCCTAATATTAATATAGCCTCAAACACTCTGGTGACGTCCTTAGAGATAGAGGGCAAACAATGACTTAATAGACATGGAAAATGAGGCCTCATGGACCCTTACAATGAGCTCCCTCTAAACAACCTGTTACTTCTTTAGAGACAGAGGACAGCCTAGGCCCAACAGACCTGCGGCATCATCTCCCGCCAATCAACCTTCCACAAATAGAAGCCATGGAATGAGCTCCCTGCTAAAACCCCCATGTGGCAGTTACTTAAGAAGCAAATAATGTTCAAAACCTATAAACAAGAAACTGATAAACTATTTTGTGGCCATTATCAACAGTAGAGATGGCTGATATAAAGGTAATCCAAACACTGAGATGGGTCACAGAATAAACCTTACCCCTACCATTAGAGATGATGTTTTCAGATAGCGGCTATCATTTGGATCAGCAGTGAAATGTTACTTCCCTCGAGCTACTGGAGGTAAACATGTCAAAGAAGCCCAAGGGCGAATGGTCATGGAGATTCAACTCCCCTTTGGTCTCCATTAATGCTCTACTGCATCAAAAGAGGTTCACTCCAGGGTGAAGTGAAGACCTGATTGCACGGCACCGCTGCCACCGCAGCAGATGCACTGTTCTTTAAGGAGAACCTCACCCACAAAGTTTGGGCACTTCACTCAGTTTGAAAATATAGTGATTTTCCCAGGCCTCACCTGCACAAAAATTAAACAAAACGTTTTTCTAAAAATAATATTCACACAAAATCATTCTTCCGGGAAAATTCTGTATTTTTGTATTGCATTTTTCTCCAACAAGTCTAACCATAGCAGGCATTTTTCCTATATTTTTTTTATATCAAGCAAATTCCATAAAATTGAGGGGCACTGCAACTGTCTATAAAGAAAACCTAAATAAGTTGCAAGTTCACTGGCATCCCTAACAAAATGAATTCTTTGCATCTTCCTAGCCATCCTACACAGTCTTGTCTACAATCCACCACAGTGAAAAAGACATGCTACCACAGGTAATTCGTTTTTATGGTCTGGCGTGAAAGCGCAGCAGTCACCGGACAATTATGAGAGTATCACCTAAGAGCGGCTTTGGCTTCGCCCACAGTTTAGGAGCCAAGAGTACGTATTTTGATTGGACACGAGTTGTGAACTTCCACCAAAAAGTTAAAGTGCTTGCTCGCCACACAGCTGTGATTATGTTGCTTAATTCAGGGGGCACACACATGAAATTGTAGTACTATTAAAGGTGTTTTTCTCTGGCAGCAGCACAGATGGGAGGAGGGCAATCAGTAACCTACATTGATGTTTAGGTCTGACTTCACATTGCGACTGTCACCTGACCTTTTAATTTTCACCAACATTATTCTACATTTTTTTTCTTCCACGCAAATACATATCCATTCCCATGTTATTCACATTTCCATACAACATTTTCTTAAGCCTGGCCTACTGGCATTGCTAATGCTTGTTTAGATGAAGACGCACAGTACCTCATAATCGGAGATGAGGGCTGGGCCAATTATTGCATCCAGCCCATTTACTCCAACTTTTATCACAGAACCATAATGGTTTCCAGCTTTACACTTGCACACTTATATCAGTGTCTTCCTCTTGTCTGTTCAAGGATTCTGAAATTAATATTTTGGTCTTAATCATTTCTGCTGATTAGTTAAACCATGCCTCAACTTCCCTTTCTTTAAAAATACAAATCTGTAAAGTTACTCAAAACCCACATTTTCCCCCATACCCACATTTTCAGTAATAAATTATTGATTTATTTCTATTTCAGAACTTGAATAACATTTTGGAAGTGGACCTCTTGGTATCCTTATGGTGATGTGTGACAATAAATGCATACACACACAGCTTACATTACTGGTTCAAGTATAACAAAGACAGTGCTTCAGTATGCATAATGAGATGATCTTCAGACAATGATTATTGCGCAGCTGATCATTTTGTGCTGCAGATTGTGTTGCAACCTTCAACATCGAGACATGCCCCAGGGCTGCTTTTCAGGCATATAATACCTCAGTATTGAATGGTCTTCACACACTTCTTCAGGAACCTTTTGCACCTTCTACAAAAAAGTATTCTTTGGGAGGCCTTCCTAGTTGCTTTGTCCTGATGATGACAGGTCAATTCATTTAAGGGCCGAAACCCTTGCCTTTGTTATACTTGAACGAGTGATGCTGACTCTTTTTGAATGCATTAATTGTTATGACTATCAACTAAAAACTTGTAACCTTTTTCCTCATTTGTGAAGTGTACTTTTTTGTTCACACACACCTCTAAATGTTTATAACTATGTGATTCACACAGCACAAGCACCATTTATTTTATTTTCTGTAGATTATCCCCTTGCAATAAAGGTTTGTATATTTTAACAAACTCTTGAGCGGTTTTTGAAGTAATTATTGCTGTGCATACTTGCAGTACCTTTGGAATAAATGGTGGTCACTTCCTTTGAAAACATGGACATAAGTAAATGTTAAAAGTAACCATCACTCTGTATTTCATATAATGACTTTATATCATGCATAGCTTATCTCGGTGTGGGACAGCAACCTATGCTGTCTGCACTACACAGCGTGTTTTCAGGGCTGTGTTCATGCAAGGATATAAATCTCGCTGCACCCTGTCACAAAATATGTCCTTATTAACAGTGCTATGAATTGTGCCATTCAGCTAAAGTCAATTTTATTCTTTAAAAAAAAGATGGTTCTCAAAATTAAATGTGCTCTTTTTCGGAAATAAACAAAGCAAACTTCAAACTACAATTCTGGAACTAAATAATTTCCATTTTTAATTATCTAGCCAATCTTCTGCACAGTCAGAATTGGGCGTATTGGCAGTGCTTTTAGGTACATTTCTGTATTTTCTCAAATACACTGCTAATGGAGTCCGCAAAATTAGGTAAGGAGTCTTTTCAAATTGAGCTCACAAATGACATGCATTTACAGCCTATTCGAGCTTCCATTAAAGCTAGTCACATCTGTAAACATCTGTGACTCATGGCAGACCTGCAGCCATCATTCACTGGGCTTACAGATAAACGCAGTCTGTTGACACCTGCTGGTCGCACTGAAGATTACAGTCTTAACCCACAAAGCAGTAGAGGTTAAATGTGCCCCTTCCACGTGCAACAATCCAGCTGCAAATGCACCCATAAAAGAAATTTTGTGTAACAATGGAAAACAAAACATAAGGGCCGAATCACAAATGAAGTTATGAGTTTGGAAAGTAGTACTAAGTGGGTGCTCTTTCACGTAATCACCATTCCCAGTAAACACTTGATTCATTTGAGTGTTTCTCTTTCACATGAAAGAGATAGGATGATTGCAGAATTGAAGAATCCATGTGTAAAATTAAACGCTAAAAGCAGTTAAGTATTTGTTGAAAAAAAGTTGTTAGAATCAGTTTAATGTAATTCAGAGTCAAATACTCTCTAGTTCAGAATGTGTTGTAAAATGCATAGAGATTCTTTCTTTCCCATAATTACCTAAAGTGTGCAAAAAATAATCATGATGCCAAAAATATCTCTGCTCTGCTGATACCGGTTCATGTAGAAAAATAGATCAGCAGAAGGAAAAGCCAGCATTCGTTTTCGTTGTTTAAAGTGCAGATTGTATTAAGCTACATGTACTGCCTTTCCTCTTGGCTGCTGCTTCTGGCATCAGGCATTGTGATGTCACAACTCAACTGTAATATCTTGTCACAACAAAGAAGCTATTTATTTTTTGAATTCAACTAACTTGAGATGTCATAAGGGACCTTTAATCATAAAATTAGAGCCAGGCTTTTATACAAGGATTGGGGGCTCCTAAGTGCTATCATGTCATCTTACTACACATTTGAAGAAACCATGGATGCCTACCCTGTTTAAAATTGTCTCACTGGCAATGTCTATGTAAAAACAGAAAAATATGTAAATCTCGCAGTGTATTTGTGCATTCTTTTTAAGCACACTCTAACCAAAGGTAAACGCAGTTGAAGTGAAACCGTTATGATGTGGTGAGCAAGCGAACAGTAACAAGATAATTTAACCATACTTTGATAAATGACATACATTCAATAGACCAGGAGTGAGAATGGAAAGAGTGGGCCACTAAGCATGTTAAGGCATGTCAAGAAGGGAGGGGGTAGGCCAGAATGGTGGATGGGTATGGGTAGTGAATGGATGAATGGGTGTGTGAAAGAGTTGGTGGGTAGGCAGTAGCTAGGTACATATGCATGTATTTCAATAGTTGCAAAGTATGTGTAAGTGAAAGTTTAAACAGGGTAACCATTTACTTCCATATTTTAAAATGTTCTCTCCATGTCTGGGCATCAGAACCAAGCCTATGGTGAACAAATGCAGAACTTCATGTAATTTGGTAGTACTGTTTATAGAAATCTCTATTTTTATTAAATTAACTACTACAGACAGGAAGTGTCAGAACGCTGTGCGACTAAGCTAGACAATCAAACCTATTTTAGGTCAAACGGTCTTGCAGTGTGATATTGACAGCGCCATCAAAATGTGATGCAAGTTTAGAAAAGACCTGCAACTAAGATCCTCAGACCTTTTCATTTACTCAAGTACAAGAGATCCTTGCTGAAAGAGATCAGTCAAGCATACAGGCTAAAACAGCCCTCTCTCTCCCAAAAGCCTGACGAACCGCAGAAATAACATACTGAACTAACAGGAAAAGAACTAGAGAAGGAAACTGACCTCAGGCAGCAGCTATTTCTGGAACTCATACCCCCAGGAAACAATAATTGAAAAGCTTTGGGTGTCCAAGAGGTGACTGGCCACACACCTATCTGAACTTGCAGTAGAGAAAATATAAACCACTTCTGAAAGAAGCGCAGTAAATCCTATAGATCAGTAGCTAACACTCATTAAAAAGGCACCATAGTCAGTAACCACTTGCTCCAGCATCATGGGAGCCAAGTGTGCCTTGGTCTGAGAGCTCAAATAATTGGCAAATGGGAACATGTGCTTCCCCTTCCTGCTGCAGAAGACTGCAATCTGACCCCACAGAAATAGTAACAATCATTTTGAAAGCCAATAGGTCTCGCCTACGCAGGAGCTAATGGCTTAGCTAATGTGTTTCAGCCATGTTATACACCAGCGGAGATATTGTTCAGCATGGCAAAAAAGTTTGTGGCATATTGGAGAGTGGTGTGGACTAAAGTGGAGTGTGGTAGAGTATTGTGGAGTGGCCTGGAGTAGATTGGATTGCCGTGGAGTGAGGTGGAGTGTCATTGAGTGGCGCAGGGTGTTGCAGGCTGTCATTGAGGGAGAAGAATGTTGTAGAGTTAAAGGGCATACAGTGGACTAGAATGTCGTACAGCCGAGTGGTGTAGGTTGGAGGAGAGTGCTGATGGAGCAGGGTTTTCGAAAAAGAATAAAAAACATGTTCAAATTGACCCCCCCGTAATATTTATTAACAGTGTGCAGTGGAAACTAGCGTATGAATTACATAAAATACACAGGAAGCCGTTTTGCGCATGCATGCACTAATGTGAACTAATGCATGAAAGAACTAGGCCCATTTCACATCTTGCATTTTGCGTTAAAAATAATAATAAATAATGCTGTTTTTGCTTAAAGCTTTGCTAAGAAAAATATTAATATGGGATAGTGCAAAGGTGGGTGGTAAACAGTGAAAAGTGCATTTCATGTAATTAATAAATGCCTATGTTTTATTCGTCATAGTGAAAATATTAATATGGGATAGTGCAAAGGTGGGTGGTAAACAGTGAAAAGTGCATTTCATGTAATTAATAAATGCCTATGTTTTATTCGTCATAGTGAGCTGATTGGGCCTCCATTTCCTAAAATTGACATGATAGATTGGGGGCTGGGGAAAAGCATGAATAACCCAATAAATAGACAGAAAAAGCTGAGCGCTGCAGAAGAAGTGCAAAAGGCCAAGGTTGATCAGCTACGTAAAACATTGTTTGTCTGCCAAGAGATGAGACTGGCTGTGGGACCCAAAGTCAGTGTATATACTTCTTCCGTGGACATAGCAAAAAGGACTCATGTGAACAATGAAATGGTTACATGTATCAGGAATGAATAAACAAGTATACACAAGTCGAGGACCATGTAATGAGAACAATGTAAAACAAAGAGGACTGTAGAATTATGAATGTGATCATGGTGGTGCGATTGACTACCCCCCAAATCCTCCAATAAGGGACGGAGTTCCTAAAATTGTTTCAACTTTTGTGGGTTGGACAAGTAGGTTTTAGGGTATAACTGGAGTGCCCTGGGGGTGGGGCTTGGCCAGATGCTGCAGGAGAGAGAGAGAGAGAGAGAGAGAGAGAGAGAGAGAGAGAGAGAGAGAGAGAGAGAGAGAGATAGAGAGGGGTGATTTGTCACTGTCCCTCATTTTGCAGAGAGGCCTAGCTGATCCTGTCCCTGTCCCGTTCCTGTATCCTGAAATCATTGTTCCCTGACTCTACCACGGGGAACCCCCGCTACCGCCTTACCCAGGGGGGTAATATTTCTAAGAGATCTTTGTGTTAGTATAGTATTCATATTCTCCTACATTTTGAATAATCATTTGCTAATGTACTTTTGTCTCTGAAACTTATGTCCCTTCATCTATCCACTCCTTCATATGCATTATGTTCATTTGATTAGTTTGACACTATTTGCATTTTTATTGATGTTATTATTCACTTCATTTGTGCATTATCAGTGTTTGCCTTGTAACTTGTATGCAATGAGCATTCTTTCACTCACATTATTTTGCAATACATTGTATTAATCTTACCGAGAGTCTTTGATTATTTAGCTAACTAGATGGATAGATAGATAGTACTATTATTACCATCAACTTCTCAACTAATGGTCCATCGACCAGAGGAAAGAGAGTTGACATGCAGGTTCAGTTATATATTTAGAAATGTCAGATATAAACCTATAGAGGAAAGCGATTGAACACGTCATTAAACTTGACCCCAGCGAATCAGGGATTTAGGTGAATGTGTATGGGCCATTCATATGTGATGTTATTGAGTATTGATCCCTGATTAGGTGTTGTGCTGGGTCAGTGCTATAGAGTGTCTTAGCATGCGTAGAGTGGATCAGAGTGGAGTGACAAAGAGCAGAGTGGAGTGGCATAGAGTGGAGTAAATTAACATGGAGTAGCATTGAGGCAGATGCGTAGAGTGGAGTAGAGTGTCTGAGAGTAGAGTGGCATAGAGCGGAGTAGATTATTAGACTGAAAACGGAAGAGTCTAGAAAATGTTATTTGGGAGTTCATAGTAGCAAAATGAGGTTTGGGATGATTTAAAGAAAGGATAGAGAAGGGAAGAATCTAGAATGGGCTATTTGGGAGAGCACAGTAGTAAAATGAGATGTGGGATGCATGAGAGAGTGGAGGTAGATATATTTCAAGAGGTATAGGATGATGCAGAGTAGTTAATTATAAAGAGTTGAAGGTTTTTTCATCTACAGTGAGAGCATAGCAATAAAGTGTTGCTGTACATAAAGATAATTTATTCATTTATCTTTATTATTTGTTTTGTTAATTTTGTTCTTTTATTTGATTATTTATTTATATTTATTTATTTTTCTACCCAATGTTTCAATAGTTAAACACTTATTGACATAAAAAATAAAACAGAGAACCAGAAGCATATATTAGTATTGTTTATTGATATTTAAAAACATTGTTTCATAACTAAAATAGTATACATCAGTAAAAACATCTTAAAACAAAAGTAAAACACACTCAAAAACAACAACAAATAACAGTAAATATCCATAAAGTCAATCAAGGGGGTATTACATCACAAGTGGGCATTTGCAACCTGGCTTTGTGTGGCTTTTCACACTTTACTTCTAATTAGCCAAGCTGAATACAAGAATTTAGAGAGAGCCACCACCATGATTGAGGTTATGTCACTTTTACATATTCTATATGCCGCCCCTCTTGACAACAAATAGAGGGATCTACACATGGGGTCAAATCATTTGGACCTAGGTTTCGCATAGAGAGGGCAAAAAAATAACAAGTGTTCATCACTTTTAGCGAGGAGTTTAGCAGCATGGACAACATTCAGATTCTTGATTCACTTCCATCCATTTTGCGGTAAAGTCTGCTACAGGTAAACAGCCATATCTAAATTGTAGGTATAGGGTTCGCACACGTGGGGGTGTATAAAGTTCAGAAACACACCCTCACACTCAGACTTGTGGCAAAGAAATGCACTTGTCAGACTCCCTAGTGATGCATTGTGATCTCTGAGATGGCTGTCCGTCTCCAACACGATCATCCCAACATCCCCTCCCAGAATGGCCTGTGGCTCACTCCAGAATGTCCCATTGCCCACATCAGACCAGGATTTTTTGAGGGCTTTTAATCAGCCCACTCTGTCTACCCCATTGACTGCAATCGCATCCCTCAAGCCCTTTTTTAGGTGACACAGTTCTTCAGTACTCCACACTCGAATCCAATACAACAAGGGTTTTAACAGAAGCACTGTCTCTAACACATGCAATCCCAGGTCTAAATGGAGGGGAATCAATCGTGTGCCCCTCTCTAGACCCAGCAGCCCCTAATGAAATTGTTTTCTGCAGTGCAAAGGGGGCTAGTATTAAAGTACCCTCATAATTCCGCCCCATAATATACAGCCCCCATAGCCTCTGCCTTATAGATTTCCACCGCTGGAGGGGCGATTAGGCCGAATGTTTTGCAGATTTTTGTATGGCACCCGCCCAATGTTTCACAACACAAAAGCTGATACCTAGATAGTCGAATTGCTGCAACCTTTGCAGTACCTCTGCAAAAAACTTGATGGTTCCACTCAACCTACTTTTCTTGGAATACACCATGTATTTGGTATTGTTGGTGTGGATATAAGGGATAAAATCTCTGCAAAATTGGTTGAAATTTTAAACCAAATTCTGTAGCCCCTCCTAGTTTTGGACAGCAACAATGTGTCGCCCGCAAAGAGTAGAGCTGGTATTTTTAACCCTGCCAAGGAAAGGGAATCATTCACACAGCCCATTAAATAGGTGATACAATTGTTGATGTATAGGAGAAAAAGGGTTGGTGCGAGTACGCATCCCTGTGTCCACCTTGGTTGATGGGAAAGGCATCGGTTTGCTCTCCCTTCACCTTGCCTTACTCATCAACCAAGTTGTATGGCAGGGAAACGTACTGTGCATCAACAATTGTATTCCCACAGATAATAACTGATACGTAAACTATGCAGTAACGTGTATATATATATATACATATACCACCAATCCCGCCTCTTTTCCAAGAAGGGGTCCGACAAATGCTTTTGGACAGGTCAGGTAAGGTTTAATTGCCACCATCCAGACAGATAAATACTCAAAACACCTGGCAGACGCGTTTCGACGAATGCCTTAACCATTGCCAGCATTGTGTTTTAGAAAAGAGTTGAAAAACGCAGGGACTTTACATACTGTTCGTTATGTTCTTATTGGCACACGTAAGTCCAATCACAGTCATTGTTCTTCCATCTCTGTGGGCAGTAGGCGATAAGGATGCTGGTAACTGAAGTCCCTCAGTCTGTAAAGGTCCAACGAACAGTGCAAGTCAGCAGTCCCACACCGCAAACTCTGGTTCAGTGACCGGTCCATGCATTCAGTAATGCCCTGGCTGTTGCCAGCTTGTGAGTCCGCTCATCCACTGATACAGGGACCATGGCGGCAAACATCGCCTGTAGTTGTCCAAATCAGCAGTAATCTGCTGCTCTCTCCTCGATACCACATATATATATATATATATATATATATATATATATATATATATATATATATATATATATATATATATATATATATTCATGCTCCAGGTGTCCCTTTCTTGGAAATGCACTCGCAGAGGTTGGTGTCACAATCCTTTATTAGGAACAAACATCTCCCAACGCTGTAGGGATTACAGCATGTCGAAAAGCCTTACGCGTTTCAAAGCAGATTGCTTCTTCCTCAGAGGCTCGACTGATGTAAAGGGACACACCCACATTTTTTTAACACATCCCACGCCCATCTCGGGGCAAAGCATTCTGGGTCCTGTAGTGTGTCCTGAAAAATAACACCCACAATTAGGCACATCAATGTTCACTTGCTGCCCTTTACAGTCCTTTATAAGAGCCCGCAGATGGGCCCCAGCGTGGCGATGCTCATGCGATACCAACCAAGTCCCACATCACAGGTCATATTAAGTCAGCCCGTGGCCCACAGTTCTTATGGTGGTGCATTCCCCGCAGCAAGGACTGCCGCGTATTAAATTCATGCTCCAGGTGTCCCTTTCTTGGAAATGCACTCGCAGAGGTTGGTGTCACAATCCTTTATTAGGAACAAACATCTCCCAACGCTGTAGGGATTACAGCATGTCGAAAAGCCTTACGCGTTTCAAAGCAGATTGCTTCTTCCTCAGAGGCTCGACTGATGTAAAGGGACACACCCACATTTTTAACACATCCCACGCCCATCTCGGGGCAAAGCATTCTGGGTCCTGTAGTGTGTCCTGAAAAATAACACCCACAATTAGGCACATCAATGTTCACTTGCTGCCCTTTACAGTCCTTTATAAGAGCCCGCAGATGGGCCCCAGCGTGGCGATGCTCATGCGATACCAACCAAGTCCCACATCACAGGTCATATTAAGTCAGCCCGTGGCCCACAGTTCTTATGGTGGTGCATTCCCCGCAGCAAGGACTGCCGCGTATTAAATTCATGCTCCAGGTGTCCCTTTCTTGGAAATGCACTCGCAGAGGTTGGTGTCACAATCCTTTATTAGGAACAAACATCTCCCAACGCTGTAGGGATTACAGCATGTCGAAAAGCCTTACGCGTTTCAAAGCAGATTGCTTCTTCCTCAGAGGCTCGACTGATGTAAAGGGACACACCCACATTTTTAACACATCCCACGCCCATCTCGGGGCAAAGCATTCTGGGTCCTGTAGTGTGTCCTGAAAAA
Organism: Lissotriton helveticus; assembly: GCF_964261635.1. Classification (NCBI taxonomy): domain Eukaryota; kingdom Metazoa; phylum Chordata; class Amphibia; order Caudata; family Salamandridae; genus Lissotriton; species Lissotriton helveticus. The sequence goes on from NC_136061.1 coordinate 1,289,966,128, forward strand.
TAACACCCACAATTAGGCACATCAATGTTCACTTGCTGCCCTTTACAGTCCTTTATAAGAGCCCGCAGATGGGCCCCAGCGTGGCGATGCTCATGCGATACCAACCAAGTCCCACATCACAGGTCATATTAAGTCAGCCCGTGGCCCACAGTTCTTATGGTGGTGCATTCCCCGCAGCAAGGACTGCCGCGTATTAAATTCATGCTCCAGGTGTCCCTTTCTTGGAAATGCACTCGCAGAGGTTGGTGTCACAATCCTTTACTAGGAACAAACATCTCCCAACGCTGTAGGGATTACAGCATGTCGAAAAGCCTTACGCGTTTCAAAGCAGATTGCTTCTTCCTCAGAGGCTCGACTGATGTAAAGGGACACACCCACATTTGTAACACATCCCACGCCCATCTCGGGGGGTGCTGAGATGTCTTTACCCGTTTGAAGCAAGGGCTGCTGGATGAGTGCATCCTTAACCTGTGGGTAACTCGGAGCTTTCATTTGCACGCGGCAGCCCAGCCGCGAAGGGTGCACCCCCCCGCGGAAGATCCATGGGGGTCACGGGTCGGAAGTCGCCGAACCTGTTGTGAAGCAGCAGCCAAGGGATCTATGGACATCTGCATCCCGGAGCCCATCCAGGGCTATGAAATGGCAGAACACGCACCCATACAGGGAAGAGACACGAACTACAAGTCCCACAAGGCAGTGCGTTCCAACTCACACGAGTTCGCTCATCTGAGGGCGGTTAAACAGTGGGAGTGTCAAAGCGTCTAACTCAAGTCGAGCCTCTGAAGACGAGCGTAGGCTCAGAAACGCGTCAGGCTTTTAATCGAGACATGAGAAGCTGCAGACTGGGGTGCCAAGATGTCTTTACCCGTTTGAAGCAAGGGCTGCTGGATGAGTGCATCCTTAACCTGTGGGTAACTCGGAGCTTTCATTTGCACGCGGCAGCCCAGCCGCGAAGGGTGCACCCCCCCGCGGAAGATCCATGGGGGTCACAGGTCGGAAGTCGCCGAACCTGTTGTGAAGCAGCAGCCAAGGGATCTATGGACATCTGCATCCCGGGGCCCATCCAGGGCTATGAAATGGCAGAACACGCACCCATACAGGGAAGAGACACGAACTACAAGTCCCACAAGGCAGTGCGTTCCAACTCACACGAGTTCGCTCATCTGAGGGCGGTTAAACAGTGGGAGTGTCAAAGCGTCTAACTCAAGTCGAGCCTCTGAAGACGAGCGTAGGCTCAGAAACGCGTCAGGCTTTTAATCGAGACATGAGAAGCTGCAGACTGGGGTGCCGAGATGTCTTTACCCGTTTGAAGCAAGGGCTGCTGGATGAGTGCATCCTTAACCTGTGGGTAACTCGGAGCTTTCATTTGCACGCGGCAGCCCAGCCGCGAAGGGTGCACCCCCCCGCGGAAGATCCATGGGGGTCACAGGTCGGTAGTCGCCGAACCTGTTGTGAAGCAGCAGCCAAGGGATCTATGGACATCTGCATCCCGGGGCCCATCCAGGGCTATGAAATGGCAGAACACGCACCCATACAGGGAAGAGACACGAACTACAAGTCCCACAAGGCAGTGCGTTCCAACTCACACGAGTTCGCTCATCTGAGGGCGGTTAAATAGTGGGAGTGTCAAAGCGTCTAACTCAAGTCGAGCCTCTGAAGACGAGCGTAGGCTCAGAAACGCGTCAGGCTTTTAATCGAGACATGAGAAGCTGCAGACTGGGGTGCCGAGATGTCTTTACCCGTTTGAAGCAAGGGCTGCTGGATGAGTGCATCCTTAACCTGTGGGTAACTCGGAGCTTTCATTTGCACGCGGCAGCCCAGCCGCGAAGGGTGCACCCCCCCGCGGAAGATCCATGGGGGTCACGGGTCGGAAGTCGCCGAACCTGTTGTGAAGCAGCAGCCAAGGGATCTATGGACATCTGCATCCCGGGGCCCATCCAGGGCTATGAAATGGCAGAACACGCACCCATACAGGGAAGAGACACGAACTACAAGTCCCACAAGGCAGTGCGTTCCAACTCACACGAGTTCGCTCATCTGAGGGCGGTTAAATAGTGGGAGTGTCAAAGCGTCTAACTCAAGTCGAGCCTCTGAAGACGAGCGTAGGCTCAGAAACGCGTCAGGCTTTTAATCGAGACATGAGAAGCTGCAGACTGGGGTGCCGAGATGTCTTTACCCGTTTGAAGCAAGGGCTGCTGGATGAGTGCATCCTTAACCTGTGGGTAACTCGGAGCTTTCATTTGCACGCGGCAGCCCAGCCGCGAAGGGTGCACCCCCCCGCGGAATATCCATGGGGGTCACGGGTCGGAAGTCGCCGAACCTGTTGTGAAGCAGCAGCCAAGGGATCTATGGACATCTGCATCCCGGGGCCCATCCAGGGCTATGAAATGGCAGAACACGCACCCATACAGGGAAGAGACACGAACTACAAGTCCCACAAGGCAGTGCGTTCCAACTCACACGAGTTCGCTCATCTGAGGGCGGTTAAATAGTGGGAGTGTCAAAGCGTCTAACTCAAGTCGAGCCTCTGAAGACGAGCGTAGGCTCAGAAACGCGTCAGGCTTTTAATCGAGACATGAGAAGCTGCAGACTGGGGTGCCGAGATGTCTTTACCCGTTTGAAGCAAGGGCTGCTGGATGAGTGCATCCTTAACCTGTGGGTAACTCGGAGCTTTCATTTGCACGCGGCAGCCCAGCCGCAAAGGGTGCACCCCCCCGCGGAAGATCCATGGGGGTCACGGGTCGGAAGTCGCCGAACCTGTTGTGAAGCAGCAGCCAAGGGATCTATAGACATCTGCATCCCGGGGCCCATCCAGGGCTATGAAATGGCAGAACACGCACCCATACAGGGAAGAGACACAAACTACAAGTCCCACAAGGCAGTGCGTTCCAACTCACACGAGTTCGCTCATCTGAGGGCGGTTAAATAGTGGGAGTGTCAAAGCGTCTAACTCAAGTCGAGCCTCTGAAGACGAGCGTAGGCTCAGAAACGCGTCAGGCTTTTAATCGAGACATGAGAAGCTGCAGACTGGGGTGCCGAGATGTCTTTACCCGTTTGAAGCAAGGGCTGCTGGATGAGTGCATCCTTAACCTGTGGGTAACTCGGAGCTTTCATTTGCACGCGGCAGCCCAGCCGCGAAGGGTGCACCCCCCCGCGGAAGATCCATGGGGGTCACGGGTCGGAAGTCGCCGAACCTGTTGTGAAGCAGCAGCCAAGGGATCTATGGACATCTGCATCCCGGGGCCCATCCAGGGCTATGAAATGGCAGAACACGCACCCATACAGGGAAGAGACACGAACTACAAGTCCCACAAGGCAGTGCGTTCCAACTCACACGAGTTCGCTCATCTGAGGGCGGTTAAATAGTGGGAGTGTCAAAGCGTCTAACTCAAGTCGAGCCTCTGAAGACGAGCGTAGGCTCAGAAACGCGTCAGGCTTTTAATCGAGACATGAGAAGCTGCAGACTGGGGTGCCGAGATGTCTTTACCCGTTTGAAGCAAGGGCTGCTGGATGAGTGCATCCTTAACCTGTGGGTAACTCGGAGCTTTCATATATATATATATATATATATATATATATATATACTTATAGATATACTTAATAAGTCAGTTATACAATAAATTTTACAAAAAACAAACATTTAGACACGTATTTATCCATTTATTCTTCCATCAACCTTTAGATATACATACATAAAAAATATTTATTTTTCAGAAAGACACACATTTACTGGATGATGTCATCAGTGATGTCATCAGTGATGGCATTTGAGATGTCATCAGTGATGTCATGAGTGATGTCACTGACCATGTCATGAGTGATGTAGTATGTGATGTCATCAGCAGTGCATTGCGGGCGCGCGAGTTATAGTTAGCTGAACTAACTATAACGGGGGAATTTCAATGGTTTTGTATGAGTGAAATCTCCAGCTAACTATAACATGTGTGTAACCTATGTTTTTTTCAGTGAATATGTATATATATATATATATATATATATATATTCACTGAAAAAACCATAGGTTATAGACCATATATAGTTAGGAATTAGCATTTAAAAAACCTTATTTTACTCACACAAAACCATTGAAATTCCATATATAGTTAGTTGCACTAACTATATATCGCGCACCCGCAATCCACTGCTGATCATGTCACATATTACATCATTCATGACATGGTCAGTGACATCACTGATGACATCACTGATGACATCTCAAATGACATCACTGATGACATCACTGATGACATCTCAAATGACATCACTGATGAGATCACTGATGACATCATCCAGTGACTGTGTGTTTCTGTAAAGTTTAAATATGTTTTACATATTGAAGAATGAGTAGATGTATAAGTGTCTGGACGAAGGATTTAGTAGGTGCATGACTGAATGTATGAGTGAGTGATTAAATGTGTCTCACTGAGTGCATGGGTTAGTGACTAAACTGTCTTAATTTGTGCATCATTATGTCTGTTGTTCTGTAAACTGCTGCATGTGTTGATCAGTAGCTATATGATTAACTATATGGGTTATTGATTGATTGTCTAAGTATTTGTATGGGAGACTGAGTGTGTGTGTGGCTGGCTGGGAGGTGTGTGACTCTGTGCAGATCAATGTGTACTTGTATCAATGATTGTATAAGAAAGTAAGTATGTGTTAGTATATGTTTGAAAATGTAAGGTGCTCTATGTTTAACTGTATAGACAAAAAAAATGGAAGTGTGATTGATTCTTTACAGGACTGACTAGGTGTGTGAGTAACTCCATGGATGAGTGGCAGAGTGTGAGTGTCTGTATAGGTGTATGAGTGCATATGATAGTGTTGTAAAGATGAGTGATTGTATGTATGAATGATTGTATGGGTGAATGAGTGAATGTGTGTGTAGACGTAGGAATCAGTGAGTACGTATGTAGTAACTAGTATTGGTGTGTCAATGGTTTCAAAAATTATACTCTGTATTTAACACTGGGTGAAACAGAGGTTATATTAAAATGTGAGGAGATGCATTGTATTGTCACATGAATGATATCATCAGTGATGTGGTCATTGATGTCAAATGAGATGTCATCAGTGATCTCATCAGTGATGTCATTTGAGATGTCATCAGTGATGTCATCAGTGATGTCATTTGAGATGTCATCAGTGATGTCATCAGTGATGTCACTGACCATGTCATGAATGATGTAATATGTGACATGATCAGCAGTGGATTGCAGGTGCGTGATATATAGTTAGTGCAACTAACTATATATGGAATTTCAATGGTTTTGTGTGAGTAAAATAAGGTTTTTTAAATGCTAATTCCTAACTATATATGGTCTATAACCTATGGTTTTTTCAGTGAATTTTCAAGGTTTTGTAAATGCTAATTCCTAACTATATATGGTCTATAACCTATGGTTTTTTCAGTGAATTTCAATGGTTTTTTAATAGCAAATATCATAAGCTGTCGAATGTCAAGTACGTGGTAAGTGAAAACATTTTCGTGTTTATGCACACTGATCTGCTTTGAATGGTGCCCCCCCCCCCTCATTTCTATTAGGAGTACTCTCTCTTTGCAGATAGTGAAAGGTAGTTAACGCAGGTCTTTGCCCCCATTGTAATCCGTCGTGCCTGCTTCTCTCTCCATTTGATTGATTGTTATCCAAGTATTTACTGTTTTAGAATTAGTTCTCTTTGGTTCATTCTCTATTTACAAACAAACACAGAGTCGCAATACTCTGTTTAGTCTTTGCAGATAACGAAAAATCGTGTAAAAAAAAAAGAAAAGGAATCGAGCAAAATCAGTAGGCCACTAATGGGATCTCTTTTTGACCTCGCTAAAATAGAAACATTAGGAACAACCCCTCATGACAAATACAAAACTAGTGAGATGAACTGAACTCCACACAATGATGGCTGCAAAACAGCTCGGCTCCGCCACCCACCCCGCCCAAAATAACGATAAAGAACGGCTGCCATGATTGGTTGCGGAATGACCACGACGGAGCTACGAAATGGTGCTGCTCTCATGCTAACCCCAGCTTCAGTCTGAAACATCCAGAAACACTGTAGACTACCAATTCGATCAGTTCCGGTAGCGCCCCAATGTAACCCGGTAGAGAAGAACTAGCTCTCCCCTCTTTGACTGATGGTTCTTGTTGCCTGTCCCTTCTGTTGTCATTTAACAGAACTATTTAGCCTGCTGAAAGGGGTTGTGTTCCGACCGCTGGTTGGTGGAGACATTTTGACTATATTCTGTACCTGCGTTGTCGCGTAATGCGTCATATGACGCGCCGCGTTAGCGCATCCGGAAGTCATCCGGGGCGCGCAGCGCGTAACGTAAGCATAACAAGTCATGTGACTTGTTAATAAAACTTTTCATTGGTTCATTTTACTTTTCTTATTGTAATGATGAAAGGCTTGGTCATATGACCTAAAAATTACGCTTTTCATTACTTCCGAACATTATTTTTTCTTAAATATATGTTATAATGTTCCAGGCTAATGTACTTTCCCGGAAATTTTACAACTGTCCTGCAAGTAAAATATATTCTTTTTTCGAGAAAAAGAGCGTTTCTTCGTCCCATGACGGAGCCGTTGAGCAAAAGAGGGTCGACCTGCTGTCTTAGTCGCCGATAGGCCTGAATATGAGATTCTTATCGATCACTTTATGTTGCAGGAATAGAAAACACAACAGCCCTTGACCATTTATCTTTACTGCGTTCCTTCGTATTATACCTTTTACCCTTCATGTAATTGGTCTGCTTTATTTCACTTGCCTTTTAATGATTCTAAAACAGTCACTATTATTAAAAACTTTACCAATGTATATACTACTACCATGTTTTCTTTTAAAAACCTTTATTGTGAAAATTTCATTATACAAATACGAGCCTATAACCACGTGGGCCTGCCACAGAGCAAACTGTAATCGTATATGATGAATAGACATTTACACTGTAGAGGAACGTAACGGGCGGGCCATTAGGTTGCAAGAACTAAGGTGTCTAACAGTTACGGAATCGGTGGACGTACATTTTATAATTAAAATACGACAGGGCCAGTTACAATAAAATTATCTAGATATACATTTGCGGGCAAGTACCATGGGTGACGTTAATTCGAACTTTCAACAGTACAGTAATCAATAACGCATCAGAACTTAATATCAATAGGGATGTCGAAATATTCAATCAATTCTCGTCCCCGCCCGCCATGTGCTTCAAAACTGCATACGTATCTCGTGATTTCAAGGTTCTGCAACCAGTACACAACAAGGAGTTACGAGTCCCATTTATTCCGGCGCCATTTTGGGCGAGGACGGGCAGGTCCAGGATATAGTCAAAATGTCTCTACCAACCATCGACTATGATGATGTTCATATGCTGTATTTATTAGAGTAACACTCATCTGTCCACATGAAATTAATTTGCCACAATCTAAACATGTCATTTTAATCTTTCCAAAGTTCTTCTAAATATTTGGGACCGTTTCCCTTGCCTCTGAAGCTCTCAGTGCCACTTCTTTGATGAATGTACTAGCAGGTCAGGGGTTCTCCTCCAAATCTCTCTTTTATGCAGCACTATAATTAATTGGTGCCACCTCTCCATATGACGATGCATGGTATAGTTACCACAACTATATTTTTTTTCGGTTCCTCTGGAGAGTTCATCGTGGCAGATGAAGCGTGTAACGTACCGGGCATTTACCTTTTTTTGCATGTACAGGAAAGGAAAAAAAAATCGAGCGTCCGAGTTCTAAGGTGTCCCAGGGCCATTTTGGTGGACCAGGCCCAAATCCAAAGAACAGCCATCTCACAGGCTAATGGGGCGACCCACGCCGAGTTTCAGCATTGTAGGATGACCACACAAGTACAGCAACTTGCTAGACATCACCTCGGTGCCATCCGGATCTCGGCGCCCCACTGCAGATGAAGTGCCTCTCAACTATGAAACCACCACGGTGACATCCGGATCTTGGCGCGTTGTGCTGCCTTCGGCCTATTCGCACATCGGTCCGCTACTGACGCCATCTCACAGGCTAATGGGGCGACCCACGCCGAGTTTCAGCATTGTAGGATGACCACACCAGTACAGCAACTTGCTAGACATCACCTCGGTGCCATCCGGATCTCGGCGCCCCACTGCAGATGAAGTGCCTCTCAACTATGAAACCACCACGGTGACATCCGGATCTTGGCGCGTTGTGCTGCCTTCGGCCTATTCGCACATCGGTCCGCTACTGACGCCATCTCACAGGCTAATGGGGCGACCCACGCCGAGTTTCAGCATTGTAGGATGACCACACCAGTACAGCAACTTGCTAGACATCACCTCGGTGCCATCCGGATCTCGGCGCCCCACTGCAGATGAAGTGCCTCTCAACTATGAAACCACCACGGTGACATCCGGATCTTGGCGCGTTGTGCTGCCTTCGGCCTATTCGCACATCGGTCCGCTACTGACGCCATCTCACAGGCTAATGGGGCGACCCACGCCGAGTTTCAGCATTGTAGGATGACCACACCAACTTGCTAGACATCACCTCAGTGCCATCCGAATCTTGGCATCTCAACGCCTAGTGGTATCTTCCATACAAAAAATATTGTTACGCTGCCTTTGGCCCCATTCGCACATCAGTCCGCAACTTAGACATCACCTCGGTGCCATCCGGATCTTGGCATCTCAGCGCCTTGTGGTGTCAGTCAGAAAATATTGTTGTGCTGCCTTCGGCCTATTCGCACATCGGTCCGCTACTGACGCCATCTCACAGGCCAACGGGGCGCCCCACGCCGACTTTCAACATTGTAGGATGGCCACAGAAGTGCGACAACTTACTAGACACCACCTCGGTGCCATCCGGATCTTGGCGCGTTGTGCTGCCTTCGGCCTATTCGCACATCGGTCCGCTACTGACGCAAACTCACAGGCCAACGGGGCGCCCCACGCCGACTTTCAGCATTGTAGGATGGCCACACCAGTGCGGCAACTTGCTACACACCACCTCGGTGCCATCCGGATCTTGGCGCGTAGTGAAGCTGCAGCAGCTGCAAATAAGCTTCAGACAGTGTTACAACCGCTGCTCAGAACTCTCAACTATGACACCACCTCGGTGCCATCCGGATCTTGGCGCGTTGTATTGCCTTCGGCCTATTCGCACATCGGTCCGCTACTGACGCCGCCTCACGTGCCAACGTATTTTCTCCGCATTTTATACCCTATGCCGCATAACAGGTCATGTGACTTGTTTATAAAACTTTTCATTGGTTCATTTTACTTTTGGTTTCCGAATGATGGAAGGCTTGATCATATGACCTAAAAACAACACTTTTCATTGGATGAAAACTTTTTTTTCCCCCCAAACGATGAAAGCCCCACCTTGTTTCTGGATGTTTCAGACTAAACTGGCGTCAGCATGAGAGCACCACCATCTCGTAGCTCCGTCGTGGTCATTCCGCGAGCAATCATGGCAGCCGCTCCCCACCAGAAGCCTGCAGGAGTCGGGGCCCCCAAAACTTTTGATGAATTCTCAAGGTGGAGGGGACGCTTTCGAGAATGGGGTCCAAGACCTAGCAGACAAGCGTCCGATTTCCAAGGTGTCCCAGGGCCATTTCAGTGGACCACGCCCAAAAAGGAAAGAGCCTGCCGCCATTTTGAGAGTCCTGTGGCAGCCGCCTATCGCTGCACCGCAAGAGTGGGTGCAACTCAGCTGAATGGCGGATTTTGACACAGTGGACCAAAAGCGGACGGAATGGCAACTGAAACGGTAAAGGGGCGCCCCACTAAAACAGATGAGACTCCACCTGGAGAGGCCCGTTCACGCCGCCTCCCCCGGGGCGCTCCACGCCGTTATTCGGAGCAGCATTGTAGGATACCAAAACCAGTGCGGCAACTTACTGGACATCACCTTGGTGCCATCGTTCTGCTGCCTTGGAACTATTCGCACAACAGTTTGCTACTGATGACCCACCCCCCGCGACGCCCCACGCCGTTATTTGCTGGGTGGCAACTTACTAGACATCACTTTCGTGTCATCTAGATTTCGGCGCGTTCTGCTGCCTTGGAACTATTCGCACAACAGTTTGCTACTGATGACCCACCCCCCGCGACGCCCCACGCCGGAAATCTGGACGTTGTGCTGCGTTGGGACTATTCGCACAGCCGACCGCTACTTCGTTGTTTTTCTCTAAAAATGTTTATATGTTATTACTATTTTTGTTTTCTTGTATATATTTATAAATTATTAAAGTTTTATAATCTTACTACTTTGTCGGAGTGCTATATATTTTTAATGTGACACATAATTGTAAAAACTTTGATGTACAAAGAGTCATCCCTGGAATCTTCCGCTTCACGCTCGGTCCCCTCCCCAATCACAATACAGGATGGTTTTCAGATAATAGCAACGCTTCTGCTGTGACGGATCTCATCGAGTGTGGGCCTTGATCTACTATAACTCCTTTGAAGAGGGGTGATTCTTTACAGCTGTGGCCATAAACTACATCTGCAGGGCTAGCTGATAGCCTAGGACCGGCCTGGACAATCGGACACAGAGGAAAAGGAGTGTCAGAGGGTGCGGTAGTGAATAGGGCGAAAGGGAGGTGTCGGGCGGGCACAGGGTGTGATTCTCAGGGAAGAGCAGCGCAGATGGGGGGAGGTTTATTACCCATGCATAAGACAGAGAGCGGGGGTGACCACTGCCTGGGTGAGATGCTTGCGAGGGTGGGGAGCCATGCTAAGGATCGACAGCGTGCACAGAGTGGGTCTGGTCAAGGCATCTAAAATGGCTGCCGTGCACGACAAAAGTGTGGCATTTGAAAAAAGACAAGATGGCGCACACAATGTTTTTCAACAATTCCTGATTTCCTTCGAATCGAACGTTAACAGACGTTGGGGCATATTACCAAAGTTAAGCGATATTTATCCCTAACGATGCATTGCAAAGATTTTTTTACCGTCAGAAATTATCGCAGATAAACCTTGCTATTATCAAGGTTTATCGCAAATACGATAAAAAACGAGCGCAATGCATTAATATCGCTGAAAACTCCGCGATATTCATGCATTACCGAGCTAATGCTCTTAGCCATGTTATCCACCTCCCATTGGATAACATGGCTAAGAACTGCTCAGGGCAGCTGTTACTTTTTGGAGATATTCGCGCTTATCTCGAATATTTCCAAAAGTTGATAATAGGAGATAGCGATGTTAGCGACTGTTTCCAGTCGCTAACATCTTGGCATGCCCACTTTGCATGTCATTAGTGATAAATATCACTCACATGCAAAGTGGGACCCAAGATGGTCGCTATCTCCTACTAGCCGTCGCTAACTGGTGTTAGCAACAGCTAGGTAATACAGATATAATTTTATCTCCGCGAAGCGGAGCGCTGTTACAGATATATATCTTGTTTTTGAACGTTAATTTCTCAAAATGCACTGAAGCACATATATTGAGACATAGCAAAGGCACATCGGGCTACCAGTCCCTAATATTTTACCAAGTTTCGTGCAAATCCATTCAGCCGTTCGATTATTATTATTATTTTTTTTTTTTGCCCCGCGGGGCCCTTTTAAAACCTCCACATCAAACCTAGGGGGTCAGCGAGGATCTACTATGCCCCCTTATGGTCATTTGCCCCTTCGCTTTGGCCTCCTCTTGTCTCTCGATCCTACCGAGAGACAAGATGGCGGCCGCTACGTACTGTTTGGAATGTTTACAGACACCGGAGAGCCAATCAGCTTCGCTTCGCAAAGCTCCGTAACGCGAAAAGTACGCGAAGCGGTGCGCTGTTACAGATATATATCTTTTTTTGAACGTTAATTTCTCAAAATCCACTGAAGCACATATATTGAGACCTAGCAAAGGCACATCGGGCTACCAGTCCCTACAATTTTGCCAAGTTTCGTGCAAATCCATTCAGCCGTTCGATTATTATTATTATTATTTTTTTTTGCCCCGCGGGGCCCTTTTAAAACCTCCACATCAAACCTAGGGGGTCAGCGAGGATCTACTATGCCCCCTTATAGTTATTTCCCCCTTTGTTTTGACCTCCTCTTGTCTCTCGATCCTACCGAGAGACAAGATGGCGGCCGCTACGGACTGTTTGGAATGTTGACAGACGCCGGAGAACCAATCAGCTTCGCTTCACAAAGCTCCGTTGCGCGAAAAGTCCGCGAACCAGAGCGCTGCCCGGTCCGCTGTTACAGATATATATCTTTTTTTAAACGTTAATTTCTCAAAATCCACTGGAGCACATATATTGAGACCTACAAAAGGCACATCGGGCTACCAGTCCCTACAATTTTGCCAAGTTTCGTGCAAATCCATTCAGCCGTTCGGGCTAAAAGTGAGGCCAACCGCCCTATGGAAAACTCAATGTTAAAAACACGTTTTGGGACCCCCCTTTTTTCTCGGCCCCCCCTTGACGAACCCCCCCCAAATTTTCAAGGGCTGCTCAGAAACAAAATGTGCCATTTTCCTGAAAATTTCAGCCAATTCCGTCCACAAACGCCAAAGTTATTAGACATAGAATTTTCAAAAAACCCATAGAGAAAAAATCCTAACTATATATACCTACTGGCGACCGCCAGTAGGTAATATATATATATATATATATATATTCACTGAAAAAACCATAGGTTTCAGGCACTATATAGTTAGGAATTAGCATTTAAAAAAACCTTTGAAATTCACTGAAAAAAACATAGGTTTCAGGAGTTATATAGTTAGGAATTAGTTTTTAAAAAACCTTTGAAATTCACTCAAAAAACTATAAGTTTTAGTAGTGTTATAGTTAGCTGGACATTTTACTCATCCAAAACCAATGAAATTGCTCCTATATAGTTAGTTGTACTAACTATATTTCGCGCATGTCACTGACCATGTCATGAATGATCTAATATGTGACATCATCAGCAGTGGATTGCGGGTGCGCGAAATATAGTTAGTACAAGTAACTATATAGGAGCAATTTAATTGGTTTTGGATGAGTAAAATGTCCAGCTAACTATAACACCACTAAAACTTATAGTTTTTTGAGTGAATTTCAAAGGTTTTTTAAAAACTAATTCCTAACTATATAACTCCTGAAACCTACGGTTTTTTCAGTGAATTTCAAAGGTTTTTTAAAATGCTAATTCCTAACTATATAGGTCTTGAAACCTATGGTTATTTAAGTGAATTGCAAAGGTTGTTTAAATGCTGATTCCTAACTATATAAGGCCTGAGACCTATGGTTTTTTCAGTGAATTTCAAAGGTTTTTTAAATGCTAATTCCTAACTATAACTGGTGTGTAATCTATGTTTTTTTCAGTGAATATATATATATATATATATAAAATTTCTATGGCAAAATGAAACCCCTTATTTTGTTCCTTTTCAAATAAAATGTTTTAAGTGTTACCACTTTATTCCAATCAAGATGACTTCAGGTGTGCCATACTTTTGTCATAAGTAAGACTGTTAGCGTTCTAGCTGTTCTTTAGAACACTCTGGGACATTCTGTCATTGGGCTATAGTTGGGCTACATCTGGCTGATATTTGGGCTACATTTGGGCTCTTTTGTCCCTGGTGGCCATCTTGGGAGACTGCATATCAGAATTTTTTTAATGAAATATAAGAGGATTTGAGAAGTCATTCAAAATGTGCCCTAATTTTTCTTTCTTCAGCACTAATCATAATTTCTATGGCAAAATGAACCCCCTCATTTTGTTCCTTTGCAAATTAAATGTTTTAAGTGTTAACACTTTATTCCAATCAAGATGACTTCAGGTGTGCCATACTTTTGTCATAAGTAAGACTGTTAGCGCTCTAGTTGTTCTTTAGAACACTCTGGGACATTCTGTCATTGGGCTATAGTTGGGCTACATCTGGCTGATATTTGGGCTACATTTGTTTTTTTTGTCTCTGGTGGCCATCTTTGGGCTACATTGGGCTACATTGGGCTACATTTGGGCTCAAACATATATATAGCCCAATGTAGCCCAATATATATTTTTTCAAAGTTAATTTTCGTATAAACCACTGGAGCACATATCTTGAGACATAGCAAAGGCACATCGGGCTACCAGTCCCTACAATTTTGCCAAGTTTGGTGGAAAACCAATTAGCCGTTCGGGCTAAAAGTGAGTCCAACCGCCCTATGGAAATTAACATGGGGAAAACACGTTTTGGGACCCCCCTTTTATCTCGGCCCCCGCTTGACGAATCCCCCCCAAAACTTTCAGGGAAGGAGCGGAGCGCCGCGAGGCAAAGTTAAGGAAAATTTCAGGAAGATTCCTCAACCGGCGCCAAAGTTATTTACAATAGAATGTTGCGATGTCCCTATGGAAAACAATCCTAACTATAGGTAGGTAATATATATATATATATATATAATATATACATTTGTGATGCAGACCTATAAAATTATCTATGTGTTTTGAAACCATAAGATGTACACATATATATTTGTACAAAGAAACACACATATCTAAATAAATACATTTAATCAAATTAATTATACATCTTTACATACACGAGCATATGATGTACATTTGTGTTTTGAGTATGGTGGTTAACATAGGAAAGAGCCAACTCTTGAGTAGCCTTCTGAAGGTAAGATAGTTATCCTTGAATTAAATGTTTGGGTGTAATGAATTCCATAGTTTGGCTGCTTGAACAGAGAATGCCACCCATTGTTTTTTTTTGTGTTTGCTGGGATTTTGAATCAGGGTGGCAATCTGGAGCAGATTTTCCTTTGTTGTATATATTTGGTGATTTTATACTTGATGAAAAGTGGTCCTTTTCCATGTATTGCTTTGCAGGTGATAAAAAGTAGTTTGACGGTGATCTGCTTGCAACTGGTAACCAATGTTGGGTCCCCCAAGCTAGGGGAGATGTGGTCTTGTAGCTTTACATGTAGGAGTCTGGGAGCAGCGTTCTGAATTTGTTGTGGTCATTTCATAGTTGATAAAGATGATCCATGGTGGAGGCCATTTGCATAATCAAGTTTAGACAGTACAAGAGACAGTGGCTTGGACCTTGTGTGGTAAACCTAGGTGGGGGATGACTTGTCTTAGAGTTTTCATAGTAATAGATCTTGGTCTTGCTAACTTATCCACAAGGGAATTCATTGGAAGCTTGGAGCCCATTGTATTTCCATGCTTTCTTACTTCCTTGGATACTTTAGGAGGGGTTTACAGATTGTCAGCCTGGGCGCAGCAGGGGTCATGATATTTCCATTCACCACATGTGAGTATTACAGTTTTGGATGCAAAGAAGTATTTGTGTGTCATCTGTGCAGTTATAACATGTGAGCAAAATTCATTGATCATTTCTGTTATTGACTTCATGTAGGTGTTGAAAAACATGGGTGAGATGATAGAGCTGTGAGGGACCCCTACTTTTTTTAAATACAGTTAGAATGAGAAAGGGGAGTATGGATGACATTTGTTCTGTTATGAAGGTAGGATGTGATCCAAACGAGAGTCCCCTGTATAGCGGCTTCGTGAAGTCTTTTGAGTAGAGCGTCATGAATGATCAACTGTGTCAAAGACAACTGAAAGGTCAAAGAGAGGTAGGGTAGCAGCCCCTGTTCTGGTCTACTGTGTTTTTAGGGTCATAACGGGGGTGATAAGGGCAGATTTTGTGCTTCTTCCTGGATGGAATCCTGTTTGGAAGTCAGAGAGTATGGAGTTATCTTCAATGAAATGTGTCAACAGGGTGAATGCTGCTCTTTTTTTCAGTGTCCCCAGAAAAGGTCTGTTCATAATCGGTCTGTAGTTGTTTGGGTCATGTGGGTCCAGGTTTGTTTTCTTTAAAAATGGGCGTATGTATGCCTTTTTAAAGTCTTCTGGAAAAACTCGATGTGGCAGCAGAGGTAGATGAAATAATGCTCTTACAGATTTGTAATGGACAGGGCTCAGAAAGGCAGCACAGACCTGATTGTTTAGACAAGATCCATAAATTCAGTTTCTGAAAGTTATTTGAAGAAATGCAGCAGCTGGGTTAGCCTACCTCTGGAGGGAATTTTTAGAAAAGGGTTGGTGCTGGGGTTTTCCTTTGTCTTAAATTGGAATCCAACATGGTTGCTTTGGTTGTATAAAGATTTGGCAGTTTGTCAGTAAATTCTTGAGAAATATGATGAGTTCCTTCTGTGCATTAAGGTTCACGAAAAAGTGTGAATTTGATAAAATTCTGTATTTGTACATTCAGCATATTGAAATTTGTTTGAATAGTACTTTTTAAAGCTGCTTTTAGTAGTTGACTTGTATATTGTGTAAAGTTTGTATAGGTAAAGTTTGTCTTAAGTGCTATTTGTGTTGAGCCAGGTAGATTGCAGTTTTTCACTTTGTTGTTTTATCTTTATTAGTTCTGCATACATTCAAGGTGCCTGTTTTCTTTTGTCCATATTCAAACTGCTCCACAAATATTGCTAGTAATAGCAACCTTTATTAATTATTATTGATAGGAACCTTCACTAAATATACATAACAGGTAGGTGCACTGGCCTAAAATTACAGACAGTAAAAACAGGTTACCTGTGCCTAGTTCTTTAATTCTTTCATAGCTTTTAGCAGAGCTTCCAAGAAACTGGATACAATCACACAAATATCTTTGTGTGAGGATCAAAACAAAACAGCATTTTCATAAAATAAATACTGTTTACGTGAAGAAAGAGAATCAGCAACATAAAACCGTAAAACATTAGGCAAGGGCACAATCAAAACAAATTAATAAAATCCCCACCTCTAAAGCCAAATAATCTACAGTATTTGCAAGAACATTTAAAACATTTCCAAGAAAATCTAAACTTGCTTAATTTAATTGACCGGCATCATAAACATAAACTGTCTTATTCACAAAGACATTTAGAGTATTTAAAGTTGTAATAATGTCATATTTTATATATACTGTTACATGCCTTTGTGAACTGGCCCCAAACATTGTATAGTGGAGTGGGGTAGAGTGGAGGGGCATAAGTGGAGTGGTATAGAGTGAAGGGGTGTAGAGTGGAATATCATGGAGTGGCACATAGTGGAGTAAAGTGGCAGAGTGAGGTGGAGTGGAGTAGAGTGGAGTGGCGTACCGTAGTGTAGAGAAGAGTGGCCTAGGGAAAAGTATTATATAGTGGAGTGCAGGCGGTGTAGAGTGGAGGGGCATAGAGTGGAGGGACAGAGTGCCAGAGTGGAATAGAGTTTAATAGTATACAGTATCAGAGTGGAGTATCATGGAGTGGAGTGTTGTAGAGTGGAGTGTTGCAGAGTGGAGTGTCGCAGAGTGGCCTACAGTGAAGTGGTGTAGAGTACAGTGGCACAGAGTGTTGCAGAGTAGAGTGTAGTGGTATAGAGTGCAGTGGTGCATAGATTGGCATAAAGTGCAGTGGCATAGATTGCATTGGTGTTGAGTAATGTGCTAAAGAGTAGCATAGAGTACAGTGACAGAGTGCAGTGATGTAAAGCAGACTGGTGTGGAGTGCTGTGCAGTGGCATAGAGTGGTGCACTGTAGAATAAAGTGGTGTAGAGTGCAGTGGCACAGTGTGGAGTGAAGTGGCGTAGGGTGGAGAGGTGCAGAGTGGAGTAGAGTGGGGTAGATTGCAGTGGTGTAGAGTAGATTGTTGTAGAGTGGAGTGGAGTGGATGCAGGATAGAGTGGAGTGGTGCAGGGTTGAGTGCAGTGATGCAGAGTCAAGTGGTGTAGAGTACTGTGGCATACAGATGAGTGTAGTAGAGTGCAGTACCATAGAATGCAGTGCTACAGAGTAGATTAGAGCAGCATAGAGTGGATTGGTTTATAGTGCAGTGGTGTAGAGTGTCGTGGCAAAGCGTGCATTGGTGTAGATTGCAGTAGTGTGACAAAGAGTAGTGGCATAAAGTGTAGTGGTGCAGAGTAGAGTGGCTTAGAGTTCAGTGGTGGAGAGTGAAGTGTTACAGAGCAGAGTGTTATAGAGTGCAGTTGTGTTGAGTAGAGTGGCGTAGAGTTCATTAGCATAGAGTGGAGTGGCACAGAGTAGAGTCTCATAATTTAGAGTGGCATAGAGAGCAGTAGCGTAGAGTACAGTGGTCTAAATTAGAACAGAGTGTGTAGAGTGCAGTGACAAAGTACAATGGTGTAAAGTAGAGTGGCATATGGTGCAGTGGCATAGATTTGAGTATTGTTGACTAGAGTACAGTGGCATAGAGTGCATGAGTTTTGAGCAAAGTGCATAGATTGCAGTGGTGTAGAGTGCAGTGGTAGAGAGTGGAGTGGTGCAGAGTAGAGTTGCTAGAATGGAGTGGTACAACATAGACTGCAATGGTGTAGAGTGTAGTGATTTAGCGTGTAGTGGCATAGAGTGTACTGGCGCAGAGTGGAGTGGTTTAGAGTGCAGTGGTGCAGAGTAGATTATAGTGGTGTAGAGTTCAGTGGTGTGGAGTGCAGTGGCATACAGTAGAGTGATGCAAAGTTGAGTGGGGTAGAGCATAAGTGCATTGAGTGTTTTGGCATAAAGTGCAGTAGAGTGGCTTAGAGTAGAGTGTAGTGGCATAGAGTACAATAACATGGAATGCAGTGATGCAGAGTCCAGTGGCGGTGAGTTCAGTGGCAGAGAGTGCAGTTTAGAAGAGTGGAGTGCTGTAGAGTGCAGTGTTGTACAGTAGAGTGGTGCTGAGTGCATTAGTGTGGAGTGCAGTGACAGAAACTAAAGTGGTGTAGAAAGAAGTGGCATAGAGTACAGCAGCACACAGAAAATTAGAGTGGCGTAGGGTGCAGTGAGGTAGAGTACAATGGTATAGATGAGAGTGGTGTAGAGTGCAGTGGCCTCAAGGAAAGTTGAGTAGAGTCGAGTTTTGGAAAGTAGAGTATAGTGGTGTAGAGTGCAGTGAGGTAGAGTGTATTGATGGAGACAGCAGTGCCACAGAGTGTGTTGGCTTTGAGTAAAGTGGTGTAGAGTGAATTGACATAGAGTGCACTGGCATAGAGTGCAGTAGTTTAGAGTAGAGTGGCTTTGAGCGCATTGACATAAAGTGTATCAGTTTAGAATAGAGCAGGGTAGAGTCAAGAGGTGCTGGCATTCACAGTGGTGCGATGGGTCCATAGCATATCTTTAATGACAACCTGAACAATCAAAACCACACTATTTGCCAATTGCATAGTACCCTTAACCAACCTGTTGATCCTCTCCATAAGACACTGCTTTGCAGATTGTATAACGAAGTACAAACATGCTTCACACCTATATTACTAAAAAATGCCTTCACCTCATCCGATGTAACTTGTGTGCCATTATCAGTTACCAAAACTGAAGGAATCACTTCCCCACTGGATACCTCCCCTAGAACCGCTATGGTAGATCTTGTGCTGACATACTTCATGAAAAGCACTTAAACCCATTTGGATTTGGCATCCACCATGATGGCAGAAAACGTCTCCTGTTCAGGCTGAAAAAAACAAATGGGCCTATGAAGTACTAACATACCTTTTCCCAAACTTCACTATCTTCAGACACATGCTGTTCTTCATCCCAGACTCCTAAACCCACTCACAACCGCGTCTCTGAATTCTTACATATCTCACACTTTTTCTCCTACTTCTTCACTTGACCATCCATGAGTGGCCACCAAAACCTTTCTCTCAGCTTTTTGAGCATCAGTTTCTTTCCTAAATGCCCCTCAAACACTAAATGTGTCAACTTAGGTCATACTCCACTTGGATGCACAAACGTATTGGCTCTCATAATTAGAGGTGGGCAGAACTCACAGAGTTTTACTCTGTGGAACTCCACAGAGTTACATAAAAATTCAGCAAGATTTCATTGAGTTCCACCAATGGGTGGAAATATGCATGTTGTGCTGCTCCTCCTGCAATTTTGTGCCACTAGCATGAGCAGAACTGAAAAATCAAAGCAAACGGCACTATGCATTGCAAAAGAGCACGCAGCCATTTCAGTCGATTTTGCTGCTGCTTGAGTAAAAAATGTACTCGAGTGGCAGTAAATCTACTCAAAAATCAGCCCTCGGAACGCAACCACTCACTTTAGAAAATGGTTCTAGGGGAAACCAAATCTCACTCGCACCAGCTCGCATTTCTGGAACTTCATGGGAAAAAAATCTGCTGAGCAGCAATTGGCGGAATTCACACTGAGCTCCTAGTTACAAGAGTAACTCAGAAGCGTCATATTCCACTAATTACGCGGGCGGAATGAATAATTCCACAAACCTCTACTTATATTAAGACTCCTACCATGTACAAAGAACTCACCAAACACTTTATGAAATGGTTTGACTGCCTCCGGCAGCGTACTCTCTCTCCTCACACCAACCTTATTCATTTCAACCACTGCCTTGAGTGTGCTATCATCAATCATATCACTCATCTAATCATCCTTGGAGACACAATTCTCCAATCCTTCCATGGTGTTCTTCACACTAGCCACCAACTCCACAGTATGGAAATCACTCTCCTCTACCTTATCAGGTAGCCTCGACAAACAATCAGCAGCTTTGTTTTTCCAATTTGGGACTTAGCCAATCTTTCCAAACACCCTCGTCATTCTTTGTGCCTACAAGCCCCAAAACCTTCAATAGTGGCTTGTGATCTCTCCTCAACACCATCCTACTCCCCCTAAAGAAAGTACAGAAGTAATTAGGTACCCAGGCAGAAACCAATGCTGCTCACTTGATGAACAAGTAGTTCCTTTTTCCCCTGGACAGCGAACGAGAAGCAAAAGCAACTGTCTTTTCCATTCTCCCATATATCTGTGAAAGCACTGCACCAATCCCAACAGCAATGGCATCTACTGTAAGAATAGTTTTCAATCCAACCTGAAATGGTGCCAAATTGCTAGCATTAGCAATATTATCCGTGATCTGCACAACTATTGACTGTTGATCCTCACCCCTGCACATTTCCTCCCTTCCCTCAAGAACACACTCAAGGCCACAATTTTATATGCAAAATCTTGCTCAAATCTTGAATAGTATTTCATCTTACCCATAAAAGATTGAAGCATGTCTTTGTTGTTGAGCACTTCAACAGTGACAATGGCACTTACCTAACTCAATTTTGGTTTGAATACTTCCCCCATGATAGGAATCCCAAATGCTCAATCTCCTGCAAGAGAAATTTGTTTTTTTCTCTCTGTAATGTCAAACCAGCCTTGGCAATGAGAGATAACACATCATGCAAGGTTTTATTATGCCCAGCAATGCTGCCTCCAAAGACCAATATGTCTTCTTGGGAAAAAAATGACATTTTTGACACCCGACGACACATTAGATATTAATCTTTCAAAGACACTTGCCGCGGATGACAAACCGAAAGGTAATCTGTTAAATTGAAATATACCCTCGCTTATGATAAAAGCAGTAAAATGCTTAGAGTCTGGGCGAAGCTTCACCTGGTGTTACACACTCCTTAAGTCAGGCTTCGAAAAATACCTCCCCCAGACAACAACATAATAAATGTTTTATGTTCAGCAAAGGAAAACAATATGTGGCAAAGTTCTAATTGAGGCTGCATAAGTCACCACAAAACTTCAGTGGCCCATCTGACCTCTTCGTTTTGACGACAGATGGGCCACTGAGGTTTTGTATCAACCTACACAGCATCTTCCAAACATTAATATATAACATGCTGTCAGCTGCAAAAATGTTGTTCTGTTTTAAGACGAATTATTGGTCTTTGGAGACAGTTATGCTGCACATAATGAAACCCTACATGGGGTGTTATCTCGTATTGCCATGCTGGTTTGACATTTTGGAGAGAAAAATGTACATTTCTCATGCAGAAGGTTAAGTATTTAAGATACCTTATCATGGAGGAAGAAGTTAAACCAAAATTGAATTTGTTAAATGCCGTAGTCAATGCTAAAGTGCTGTGGTTTAATTCTTTTATTTTTTGCCTACCTCTGTCCTCGCCGCTTTGTCTCCCCTGCAGTGCTGGACATTCCTCCCATGTAGCTCACTTCAACTGAGGCAAACCCGAGTTTGGTGCTCCTTGGCTTGGAGACATCCAGCGTGAGCTTCATTTTTCCTTGCTCCTGTGGGGACATTCTCTGCCGCCATTTTCCGCAAGTTAGCAGACCAGTTCTCCCACTTGACGGCTATATAATCACCACGGCAACACAGACATGCAGCGGTCTTCAGATTCAGAAGCCCATGTCTAGCCAATCTGTCCTGTTCTGTTTTTATGTTGAGCACTTTGCACAGCTGTGTGTTGCAGGGTGCACAGCTTTTTAAAAAACTTTTTTTTAACTTTTAACTTGGTTTTTAGAAGGCGCTCTTAATGTGGTATTATTCTTTTTTTCTTGCTTACTTCTGTCCACGCACCTATATCTCTCCCGTGGTGCTGGACACTCCCTCTCACCTAGCCCACCTCGACTGAGGTAGACCCAGGCTTGGTGTTCCTCGGCCTTAGATACGTCCCACATGAGCACCATTTCTACTTGCTCTTGCGGTGACATTCTCTGTCGCCATTT
The DNA here is from genome assembly GCF_964261635.1 of Lissotriton helveticus. Taxonomy (NCBI): domain Eukaryota; kingdom Metazoa; phylum Chordata; class Amphibia; order Caudata; family Salamandridae; genus Lissotriton; species Lissotriton helveticus. The sequence goes on from NC_136061.1 coordinate 1,289,988,550, forward strand.
TGCGCAAGTTATCAGACCAATTCTCCCACCTGGCTGCTAATATATTCAACATAGGGACGTGAATGTGCAGTGGATGTGCCAAGCGAGCATGCCACTGGCATGACTTTCATGTCCCAAAGACAAGCCCCTCTGCGCCCATCCACGCCCGGATTGCAGCCAGCGCCAGCCATGCTGCCCAAATGGTTAGTGGAAGAGTGGTAAGATGGGGGCGCAATGAGCTGCTGATGCTTAGACCAAAAAAATGCACTGGCATTTATCTCGTTGATGTGGGGGAAAGGGGACAAGGTGTACTGCTGCCCCTCTTGTAATTTTGCCCTTAACTCCAGGCTTACCCCTCAGGCCTCTATAGACCGGACATGGTCTACCTCAGATTTCTAGTCCCAATGAAAAAAAAGCCTGCCTAATTAATTGTAGATCCCTACCCAAGCTTGCACTTGAGGTTTGTCAATCCCTCGAGGATAGCAAATGGGATATCATGTTCCTTCATGAGACTTGGCTATGGGAGGACACAAAGCCTGCAGTAACCCTAGCAATACCTCCTGGCTATCGCATAGTCTGTGCCAATAGGGGTGGCGACAGGCATTGAGGTGGGGTGGAAATTGTCTATAAGGATTCCTGGGAGATTGCCTCCTACAATCTAGATCAAATGTGCAACATTGAAAGACTTTCCTTCTGTATTAAAATATCCCCCGCCTTCTCTTTCTCTGGGCTTTTGCTTTACAGGCCAACAGATTGCGGCCATAGTGTCACGCCCATACTGACAGACTACATCGCCCAGATATCCACACGCTATGCTAATTTTACTGTCCTAGGGGACCTCAACCTGCATATCAACGACCCCCAATGCACCCATAAAATGAATTTCATAACGACTTTTGCGGGCTTCAATCTTGTCCAACTGGTCTCATCCCCCACTCATGAGGCTGGCCACACACTTCTCCTACGCAAGACCTTCAACTGGATCCCCCCGAACACAGAAAAACCATCACACATGCCCTCGTCACCAGCAGACTTGACTACGGCAATGCACGCTACGCCAGAATCAACAAAAACCTCACCCGCAAACTGCAAAACATCTAGAACGCCGCCGCCAGACTAATCCTCTACCTGCCACAACACTGCCACATCACCCAGCACCTGTGCACACTCCACTGGCTCCCCATTGAGGCAAGAATCACCTTCAAGATTCTCACCCATGCTCACAAAGCCCTTCACAACACCGGATTAGCATACCTGAATAGCCGACTCATATTCCACGCACCCTCAAAGGACCCTACGATCAGCCTAGCTCTCCTACGCCGTGGCCCCTCGCACCAGGAAGTCCACATCGGGAGGCCGATTCTTCTCCTTCCTCACAGCCAGAGCCTGGAACTCCCTCCCACTCCACCTCAGACAGACAACATCACTCCCCAACTTCACGAGGGACCTCAAAACATGGCTCTTTGATAGACCTCTTCCTTGATGGACAGGACCTTGAGCCTCCCACCCCCACCCCCACCCCCCCAGCACCTTGAGACCCTGACGGGTGAGTAGTCGCGCTTAACATACCCATGATTAATAGATTGACACTTGACCTCGAACATGCAGGATTTGAGGGTCCACAAGCCGCTGCATATTATCTGGTCGGAAAACTGTCTGGTCCCTTTCCGTTTTCCCCTGAAGACCACACCGATAACCACCATTCGATCCAATGATGTCAAAAGGAACTGGGGCATGGTCACCCCTGAGACCCTAGGTCCTGTACTGGGTGGCTCAAGGCCTCACCTCAATGAAAATCTCGACCACAATGCTGCATGTTTTAACACGTGGCTGTCGACAGCGCTTGACAAACTTGCCCTTCTGAAATCTGTTAGCCTATCCAGATCTACCCCATCGGCCCCATGGTTCTCAGATGAAGTCAGGTGTAAAAAGAGCAGAGCAAGTGTAAAAGACTGGAAGTTGATGGAAGAAAGTCTTACTCACAGGACGCCAAAAACATCTATAAAAATGCATTGAAAGATTATCATAAATTACATAACTCCAAGAGAAGGGAATTCCTGGCTGACCGTATTGCCAGTGCTAAAAGCTCCTCAAGGGACGTTTTTAGGATAGAGAAATCCTTCACTAATCCCGCAGCATTAGAGCACGGCTTCCGACCTTTTCAGGACTTTGGTACTAGCCTTTCAAATTAGTTCAATGAAAAGATAATGCAGCTCTATTCCTCTTTTCCCCAGCTTCTGATCCCAGAGCAATGGGAGCCAACCACTGCCCTCCCAATAACCAACCTGTTTTTACATCCTTTTTCCCATTTCATGCAGAAGAGTCGCCAGCTGAACTGCGGAAATGTTAATCAGGGTCGCCTGGGGATCCCTGTTCGGCTCAGTAGTTCAGACTGCTGTCTGAGTGGCTTATTCCAGTCCTAAATTATATCTGGAATACTTCACTTAGGTCTTGAACCTACCCTGCCACGGGGGAAACATGCTTTCCTTTTACCTCTCCTGAAGAAAGCCAACGTCGATCCATAAGCCCTCAGCAACTTGAGGCCTTTTTCCCTGATGTCTGCACTGGACAAGGTGCCAGAGAAGCTGGCCCATTTACAACTAGCCAACTATGTGGAAGCCAATGAGTTGTTACATGACTCTCAATCTGGCTTCTGCACAGGGTACAGCACGGAAACTGCACTGCTTGGAGTAGCAGATTCCATCTGTTTGTCCATAGATGGCATTTCATCGGCCATGCTGGTGCTATTAGACCTTTCAGCGACGTTCAATACGGTGTTGCATGGGATCCTGATAGAAAGACTCAAGCAGATTGCCTCCTATCTCAATGGCTGTGGCCAGCAAATCCTTCTCTGCCCGTACATCTCCTCTGTGAAACCGTTCAGATGTGGAGTGCCCCAGGTCTCAGCCTTGAGCCCACTGCTTTTTAATATCTATTTTTATTTTTAAAAATGTTTTTATTGAGCGGAGCTATCAGGAAACTGATAATATTTTTCAAAATACAACCAAATTGAAAAAAAAAAAAATATATATATATATATATATATATATATATATATCTTGGAGATCGTCACACCACAGCACACGCTGTAAATCCAAAATGACGAGGAGCAGACCCTTGAATAGCTGGTGCAGTGATTTTTATTTCATGAGTGCCAGCGCGTCCGCCATGACGCGTTTCGCCTCAGCAAGAGGCTTGATCACATGACATACTGCTAACCTGGGAGACAGGCTTTTAAAGTGACAGTGCAAAGTCAATTGGCAGTAAACATGGACAAAATACTGTGCAAAATACGCAAATCAATAAATACACATTGAATTTTACAAAAGTAGCAGTATTGTAGAACATGATAAATATAGAGAAACTCTATAATTTCTATTTATCCACAAACCATGTGTAGACAATAAATATAGGTCATAGTGACTATTATCAAGTTCAAAAAACTTTCATTTAGTGCTACATCTTTGTAAGCATGGTGTCAGAAACCAATTTATCCATATAATTAACCTGCTCTTAAAATTTTAAGGATACAATCTTATAATGCTACTGCACAGTTACCAAGTCCATGACTAATCATCGCATAAAAATAAAACTGCAAAGCACCTCTGTCATAATACTTTTATGATCACATTAAGGCCAAGTGGCCTAATTTCTAAGTCCAGTCTCCCTAACTGGTTAAAGTGCCAAGTGCAATGTGCAAAGTGCAAAGGAAATAGTGTGAAAAACAATTTATACAAATTCAGAGACAACAGATTTTAAAAAAAATCATTATTTCATAAGTAACTTAACCAAGCTGATCCACATTTCATCTCTTAAAAAAATCCTAGATTTCATTTTAAAGGAACGCTTACTCGGACAGGCACTGAGTTGAACAAAACTACTAAATACAGGTATACAAATCCTCTCTATCATTTAATCCATTAGGATTTTTCGTATTCAGCTACAATATATACCTTGTCTCCAGGAGACGGAGTTTGCCCTCACGGTCCCCTCCTCTCCTTGAAGCCACCACTGTGTCGATGACATAGTATTGGAGCTGAGCTGGATTCCCTGAGTGTGTTACTTCAAAGTGCCTGGCAACCGGGTAAGTCTGGTCATGTCCCACGATTGCCCGTATGTGTTGGAGTATCCGTTTGTGGGCGGGCAGTCGGGTACTACCGGCATACCGCAGCCCACATGGACACTCCAACATATAAACTGCATATTCCGTCCTACAAGTTAATCCATTATTTATTGGAATGGGTTTCTCTCTAAAAGGACTGTTGTAATGTGTAATATATAAATTATGATTCATTAATTAGAAAAAACATATATGCCAAAATTCATCATCAGGTTAACAATCAACAAAATATTTCCAATTCCGTGAAAATTTCGTAATTGCCCCCACACGTTTAGCATAAGCTTCTTCAAAAAGCTTTGTACATTTAATTTTCATAAGCCATGTTTCGAACAAAGGTATTTTGAGTGATCTCCAGTTCTGTAAAATTGATGAATGGGCAACCAACATTGAAATTGCAAGGAAATGACTCTCAGTTTTTGAAAGAATAGCCTCCCTACTAGGTATCCCAAACAAAGCAGCTTCTACTATAGGTTTGTACGTTTTTTAATCGCCTTACTAAAATATTCAATTACTCTCTCCCAAAATGTTATCAACTTAAAGCAAGAAAACAAAATATGATGCCAGCCCCCTTCTGATGGTTTACCACAACGAAAACAGCTATTTTCCACGTCTGGATACATTTTATTTAAAACTTCTGGGGTATAATATACCATCCAGTGAGCAAGAAATGCTATTCTTTTATAGTTTGCAGCTCTCAATATCTTATATCCTGTAATTGATATTGTCTGCCAATCTTGATAAGAAAAAACACAATGAGTTTGAGTTGCAATTTTCCCCAACATTTTTAAAACCAGGGGAGACTGATCTTAGGGAATTTAATAAGCGATACCAATTACCCACTCCGGTCAACTTTGAGATAAACAATACAGTAGCAATTTTGCCGAGGGAGGTATTAAATGTAAGGTTATATCTTTTCAAGAAATGAATAGTTTGAATAAATTAAAAAAAGAGGGTTTGTTATTACTGGAACCCCTGGCCTGAACATATTCCCAAGTAATCATCCTACCCTGTATAGAAAACTGGATAACCGTCCCCAAACCGGAGACATTCCATGTTTTCAACTGATGAATATGTAAACCTAAATCTCTACACTCAGTTAATTTTAGGGAGAAAAAACCAGAAAAGTCATTTTGTTTGAAAACAGTCCGAAGATGATATGCAAAGTCCACTAACGTTTTATATCTTGTTTTCTTTGGGAGTTTAGATGTCTTTAAAAATGTGGGAGCTTGAGTTCCAGCTTCTTGAGTCATTTTATTAATAAAAAAATTATCAACCTGCTTCTGTTTGGATAATAAGCATGCTACAAAATCAAAAAATTATGATTCATAATATAAACGCATATATGGAAGAGCTAAACCACCTAACTGAGCATCAAGTTGTAAAATCAGCAGCTTGACTCTAGCTGCCTTTTTATTCCATATAAATGACCTGATCATAGAATAAATCCCTTTAAATAAACTAGCCATTCACCTTAATCAGAATGTTAGAAAAAAGAAATATCAAAAGAGGTAGAATAGACATCCTAATAAGTGCCACTAGCCTGATCAAGGTTAAAGGAAGATTAGTCCATTTGTCAAGCAGTTTCTGAATCTTTATACTGGTTGCATCATAATTCAGCTTAACTAACTGCCCATATTGGCCCGTAACGTAAATCCCCAAATACCGTATGGGATCTGTTCTTGACGCTTGTAGTTTAAAATCTCTGGCAGGAATTCAATCCCAACATTTAAAATTAAAATTTCAGTTTTACTTGGATTGATTTTGTAGCCCCCTAATAATTCAAATTTCCTAAATTCAGCCATTGTTGACCGCAGATTAGACTTTTCTGGAGACAGATACAACATGGCATTATCAGCAAAAAGTTTTACTTTTGCCATTCCAACGATCGGGGCTTTAATATTCCTATTGGCTCGCATTCTAATTGCGAGTGGTTCAATAAAAAAAGTCAATAAAAAGGGGTGATAAGGGACAGCCTTGCCTTGTCCCGTGATTTATATCAATTAACCCTGCCTGGGCCCCATTGACTATTATCTGGGTCTGAGCCCCGTGATAAATATTTCGAAGCATGGTAATTACTGAGGACGGAATCCTAAATCTAAAAAGTGCAAAAAATAAGGTACCCCAATTAACTAAATCAAAAAGTTTCTCGGCATCTACCATCATGATGCAAGCTGGTTTCTTATTAATATTAAAATAGTCTAAAGCTTGAACCAGAAAACGAGTATTTGTTGACATCATACGACTCGCTATAAACCCTGTTTGATCATAATGAATAACTTCCTTTGCTTTAAAAACAAAACGTTGGGCCCAAATCTTTATAACAATTTTACAATCAGCATTCAGTAAACTAATCAGGCGAAATGAGTGAAGATTATTAGATGGTTTACCTTTTTTTACGAAACTAATTGCTGTTGCCCTCTTAAATTCTGAAGATACCGTCCCACCCGTTTTAATATAATCAAATGATTTTAAAAAAAATGGAGTCAACTCGTTCACAAAGGTTTTATAAAATTCGAAAGGAATTCCATCTTCACCACAAGCTTTTGCTCCAGCCAAGGTCTTAATTACTACCGATATCTTGGCCTCTGTAATATCCTTTGAACCTGCGTGGCTACACTCTGAGATATTGTTGGTAATTGCAGTGAATCAAAATACTCCTGAATTGTATCCAAATTAAAAGAAGATTTTACAGTGTATACTTGTTGGAAGTGATCAGCAAAATTTTGTGCGATATCCGCTCTTTGGTTTCTGGATCAATTATTTCTACAATACAGGCAGATTCTTGACGAGCCCTAGTTGACCACGCTAGCATCTTTTCAACCATTTGACTTTCTTTGTATACTTTCTGCATATAGGTCAGGGAGCTATTTATTTCTTCTAAAACAAAAAAATCTCTAAAAGCCTTCCTGGCCTGTTCCAACTGGCCCTGTGATAAAGAATTCACAAAATCAGAGGCATTCTCCAATGACTGCTGAAGCTGTGCGATTCATCCTAGCCGTGCCCTGGTTTTCCTAGCGGAAGCAGCTATCATCTGCCCGTGGGCTGCAGCCTTAAATCCACCCCAAACAGAAAAAATATCAGCTGACCCTTCATTAATATTGAAAAAAATCGATTAACCAAAGCCTAAACTGTTCAAGCCATGATGGATCTTGAAGGAGCAAGCGGTCCATCTGCCACTTGGACCTGCCCTTTTTAGAAAAAACAATTTCGAACCCGACCTGAATATAAGAATGATCTGAAAAAGCATTTATGCCAAGGCTAGCATCCCTAAGGGATAATGAGCGTGAAATCAATAAAAAATCGATTTGGGATGCTGTCTGATGTTGGCGGTGTGAACAAGTATATTCACGAGCTGACGGATTAAGTAACTGCCATGCATCAATTAACTGAAGGTCTTCTAGCAAAGCATCGAACACCTTCTTAATCTTGGGCTTCAATTGTTTTTTTCCCCTATTTGAGGTATCCATTTTCAGATCCTTAATGTAATTAAAATCACCCCAAAACACTATTTGCCCAGAAACTCCAATCAAAAGTTTGGAAAGAGTATGTAAAGCAAATGTGTCATTCGTTTTTGGACCATAATAATTAATAAGATTGAGAACCAGTTTGTTTACTTTGACCTGAATCCAAATCCATCTTCCAGGGTGTCCCTTTGTTCTTGAGGAAATACCCAATCAATTTCCATTGAAAAATATATTGCAACACCCCTCACTGCAAAGAAAACTCTAGAAAACATTCCTGGTATGTAACGCTTTGGGGACTTTGTCTTCAAATGAGTTTATTGAATAAAAAGAATTTGAAGTTTTAAAGTAACTAACCACCTTATTAAACCTCTGTATTACTTCTATTCAACATACCATTAACATTGACAGATACGATATGAAATTTACTGGATATATTCATTTTGCCAGGAGAAAAAAAGGGAAAGAATAATGAACATTATAAACTTCAATATTGTACTCAGTAAGTATCTACACATTTTATCGCTTCCCTGATAGCACCTGCTCTTTTCTACTATTACCCCGAACTGCCCACCCCCTACACATCTCCCACAAACTGCCCCCCCCCATAAAATGCAGCTTGCCCCGCTAACCACATTTCCCCCCCAAACTACTAGTATGGTGCCCTGTTGTCCTTCCAAGGGTGGCCTACCCCCCACAAAAAAGACAAGCCCAAAGCCAACAAATTGTGATCCTAAAGACGAAGAAAAAACCCCTAAAACAGGCATTCAGACAGATAGAAAGATGTTTTCAAAGAGACAACAAGATATGAGTACTGCACTCCTGATTCAGACAAATAAGGACATGATTGAAAACAGAACAGTAATCTAGCAGATCAAATTATTTTCCATTTGAAATTGCCTTAAGAAGCTCCTGCGCCACTTCGATATGCGTAAACAAATGAAACTTGCCTCGCAAAAGGACTTTAAGTTTAGATTGTTGCGCAATGGAAGCCTGCGCCCCTTTGGCTTTGAAGAGATACAATAGCTTTACAAAGTCTTTACGTCTTCTTGCAGCCATATCAGAGAAGATTCTGCATTTAGCACCACTCTCAATCTCAAACTATCCCAACTAGATTGCCATAGACAAAATTATTTCCTTTACACGGTAGTCTGCAAAATTAACGAGTATAGTGAGGGGGAACTTCAAATTGGCTGGAAGATGGGCTGGAACCCGATGAGCCCTTGTTACTTTTTGATCTCAAGAAAACTCGGGAATCACAATCTTCTTCATAAAGGACTCGACCCAATTGAGTGTATCTGTTCCTTCAAGTCGCTCCGGAACACCCACTATGCGTAGATTTGAGCGACGTGAGAAATTTTCAAGTTCTTCAATTTTATTTTCCATATTTATTTTCTCACGGAAGACTTGATCTACCTGGTGAAAAAGGCCATTCATTTGGTCCTCAACCAAGGAAATTCTTGCTTCAGCCTCCTGAATACGAATTGGAAGACTGGCGACTGCCTCCTCTATCTTCCCTAATCGCTGATGTATGACTGCAATTTCGGATTGTTGTGATGTCTTCATGTCGCAAATTTCTTCAAGAATCATATTAAGCATGGTTTTGATATCCATCTGATATAAAATAGCTTTCTCATCTGTGAGCGCAGAATCGCAATCTTTAGCACCTTGCTGTAATTCATTATTATCTTCAATCAATAACAAATCTAATGATTTAGTCTTCCTTAGGACTGAAGATACTTGTTGGCGTTGAAGATCATGCTGGCTTTGCTGAGCTTGTAGACCTTGCTGGGCTGGCATGGTACCGTTAGATTGAATATCTATTTAACCGGCAGAGAGGAGAGAGGGCGGAGACCGAGGAAGTGGGGTTGCAATAGCCAGTGCGACAGTTAAAGCTGTATTATTTAGCTGGTCCGCATCCAGCTCTGGTAAAACCATCAGCTGATCCTCGACTGATGCCGGTGTACCCTAACCCCCCGTAGAAGAAAAGGATACTGCCCCTGGAACTAATACTAGCTCAGGCTCAGGTTCTGGCTGCGAGTTTGATAATACTACTGGCGTTGTCATATCTCCTATTGTGGATAACGTGTTATGTGCTGAAGGGTCTAGGATGAGCTTATCTGTCTGTGGCGAAGTGATAGGAAGTATCACCTTTTTAATGAAGAGCAGGAAATCTCTAGCATTCTTCTGCTCTTGGTTTTTTTGAGCTAGAACATTTCCTGGCGAGAAGACTTGGTTATTATCCCTTAGCTTAGGTCCCAAACTCTCTGCTATGTTTAGCTCCTTTAGTAATGAATCGTCGGTTTCTGAACTTTGAGAGCTAAAGGAAGACCCCCTGTGATGCATTTTACTTCCCACTTTTGTTAGAGTCTGATTCAGCTTAGCTTTGGCTAAACGTGTTTTTCTTTATTACGATTGCTGCATCCGCTTTCGCCGCAGCTGTTTCCTCATTATATGACAAGAGACTCACAAGAGACTACGACTGGTTTTCATTTGTGATTCAGAAACTGGTGCGTTTAATTAAGCTTTCTAATATCTACATGACTCCACTGGCGGCTCCCATTGCTAGGAGAGGGGTCAAGGTGATTTCCTATGCAGATGACACCCATATGGTGTTTTCCTTCAAAGATCACTCTTCTGCAGCTTTTGATTAAAAAAATTGTTTACAAGACATAGCAACTAGCAAGCTGGATGAACAAAAACTGCTTAAAACTAAATGCTGATGAGGCGGAGGTCTTATTTTTTAATCATGATCCCCCCACCCCACCTCCCGCCTTCTGGCCTACAGTGGCCCAGGAAACTCGTCTCCCCACCAGTACCTAAGGATTTGGTCTAAAACCTTGGAGGCAGGTGGGACAAGGGCTTAGCCCTTTCAGGTCAGGCCTGACAGGTTTTGGCAGCCTGCCTCAGAAAGATGAGAACCATTAGAAAATGTCTGTTTTTCCTGCCGGAAGAAAGCTAAAGGACCACGGTCCATGCCCTGGTGACCTCTAACCTCAACGATGAAAATGGCCTTTATCTGGGCTTGCCCAGCTTATTGATCAAAAGGCTGCAAATTGTGCAGAATGCAGCAGCCAGGTTAATCAGCAAGGCCCTGATGAGCCAGCACATCTCTCCGCACCTCAGACAATTTAATTGGCTCTCAGTAGCCAGAAGGTTTGAATATAAGGCCCTGACTATTGCATTCCATGCCTACCAGGGAGGGGCCCCGGCTAACTGAGGGAGAGACTTTGCCCATACTGCCAAGAGCGGACCTTAAGATTCAACCTCCGATGTTACCTTACTATTCCCCACTTCTACAAAGCCAGGTGGGGGCGTAGGTCATTTTCAGGGACTGCCAAACTGTGGAATAACTTTCCTCCCTGCTTAAGCATGTTGAACTCTGAACCGGATTTCAGAAAGGCACTGAAAACCTGTCTCTTCAAGCAAAGGGATTAGCTGTCCGGGTCTTACTTCTCTGCTGTCTTCCGCGCTAGCACCGGGATACCTCGCCCGAGGTAGGCCTGCCGTTTATAAATGCTCTTTATTATTATTATTATTATTATTATTATTATTATTATTTTTATAAGGACAAGCTAAGATCTTTTATAGAATTAGTAGACTACTATTCTGAATGTGCACAAGATTTTGCTTATAAAACTGATGGTGTGGTAAGGAAAGTGGGGAAATTTGTGTGGAGTGAGGACCAACAGTCAGCATTTGTGTTGATTAAGTATAGTGCTGCCAAAATAATGTAATTAATCCTTGGAGACACCATTGGGCTGGGTTGACGCTCAGTCTGTCAGCAGAAATCCTGCGACTTATCCAAACTAGGCACAAACAGCGATTGAAAAATACATTAGAAACCAACACTAGAATCCAGTGATGTCATAGTTACATTACTTCGTCAACATTCCCTGGAACATCACTGCGCTGAAAAGCAGTTAGCAACTACTATTACAGTTAACCTGATATATCAAACACTCTGGTGAAATACTGGTTGTCAGACATTAAATAAACTTTACACTGTGCAAATGTTCTTAGTATTCTGTTGTATAATTTTTTTTCTAATGTAATAGATAATACAAGAAACAGATTTTGCTCCAGTCCATAATACATACTCATAGTAGCCCTAAGCTAAAATCCAGAATAATGCACTTTTTGACAAATAAATGGATTTATTCCATGAATGACATTTATTTTAAAAATGCGAAGAAAAATATTCTTCACTAATCCTGATGATTTTTACAATAATACAAGAGCAAACACATTTTATTAAATGTTCTGTTCATCTTTTACATTTAAAAAGTGGAAAGATTCCTTCTTTCCACTTTTTAAATGTAAAAGATAAACAGGCTATTGGCTACCTATAAGCTTGAAATTGCTATCTATAAAGGGAAGGGCAAGAGAAAACGTAAGCAGGGGATGAAAATCTGGGCCCGCTATTGGATTGGTGTCAAGCCCAAAGTAGTGACGTATGATGTATCAGAAATAACTCTATGTGACATTTGGGTATTTGTAACTTATAAATTTGTACAGTGTAAATAGCTGCTGAAAATACTGCTAAAAGTGATGAATTATGTTTTTTTTTGATTCTGTATGAAATGTAATTTATTTGTAACTGCCTGGCCTGAAGGGGGGGGGGGGTTATTTATATTTTTTTTTTAATGAAAAAAAAAGTGGAAAGATTCCACTTCCTAGCAACTATAATACACATGTAGCTAATTCCAATATTTATACGGGTGCACAAATAGTTATCCATCAAATATTGATGCAAACTCTGATCAATGTATTACTACAGAAGAATGAAGATAGGGCATTTCTGCTATTTTTTCATAAACGCAATTGTATGTAATTTGCCCCCCTGTTCACCATAAAATGAAAATGATCTAGGAGGAATCCAAATAAGTGAAAAGACATGTATTCTTCAAATGTAAACTTCTTAAATAAAGGGGTTTATTAGAGGCACTAATTTTGACATGAGCTTCATGGAGTATTTTAGTTTGTCATTTCGTTAGGGTCCAGGTTGTTTATTTTATTTGTAAATTTAATCTGATAAACAAATACTCTATACAAAATGTGCATCACAAAAAATTCTAACAGATATAGAGAATATACAACAAAACCATAATTCTAATCTACATTACTCATGAGTTTAACTTAATCTTAACCAAATTTAGATAAAACCATCTTGGTAGCACACCAGATTTCCAAAACGATGGCTTTGTGAGCTTAATAATGGCTGTTGACAAATGTGATGATCTGAAGGTCATGAGTTTGAATCCAAACAAACCTAACTCAGCCTTCCATCCTTTGCAAGTAGGTAATCCAATCACTGTAAATTGAGTAGTATTGACTTCTCTCGTTTACAGCACTTTAAAAAGCAAAAATGAAGACAATGTACTGCATGAAAAACAAGCTAATATTATTGATTACTCATCCCCAACGAACCCCCAACAAGGGAAACCAGTCTCTCAATTACAAATCAGTGAAAATTACAATATGACTAAGCAACTCTTTCAGAGCAGCACATAAACAACAACATACCAAGCATGGGGAAGATCGCGTCTGCATGTTATACTATCTAGTGGTAATTGTGCAGGCCTAAAGAGGAGGAACAAATGCTTATCATCAGCCAGTGTTCTGCCTAACAAATATCTGTGGATCAGGCACATTTCATAATGCTGTCGTTGAAAACTGTAAATCAATAATTTTCCCAAAGGAGCCAAACAGACTCCTTGGCATGAGAAATTAAGACATGCTTCAACAAACTCTTCTATGTGCCTTTGTAAGATTAACAAGGATAGTCAAATGACCATTATCCATTGGAAATTGAACCCGCAAACTCAGTGACCTATTCTCTCCAGATCCTCCTTGGGAAAAAAGCTAAGCAGAAATGCTGAGGCAGTAGTTTCGAAAACCTACCAATTCACCAGTAAGCACTGGACAGGGACGCCACTAACTTTGCAGATCTCATTTCAAATTTGAACCGACGAATTTGGATGGGATAGAAAGAACTATGTCATGCCATATGTTTCTTTCCATATGGGACCTTCTAACTCGAATTTGTCAATATGCCACTGTGATGTATTCCTATAGGTCCTGAATCGATCCCCCTATTCCTGACCCTATTCTGGTTAGTAAACTAACAAGTTAACTAGTAGTCAGCCCATGAGGCAGAAAATCCCCATGATGCAGATACCGTTATCTGACGCAGTCACACTACGGCACAGAAACGTGTTATCTGATTAGGTCATAACGCTTGCGATCTAATTAGACAAGCAATATTCCTCCAGCCCCTGATAAGACATACGGAGTTCTCATAACAAATCAAACCTATGACAACCTGGGCAAAACCCTGCGGCCATTGTTTTGATTTCACCGAGAACTTCAGTAAAAGAATGTGCTAACGAGCAAGTCGTATGACATCCTTATTGACGTATCTATGTCCATCCTTACGTCAATCTCGGCACCTTAAAGGTATAAATATTACCGATATTGCCCTATGCAAACACACGCGTGGTGACGAGACGGAGCAGCCATACTTGCCGAAGCGAAGAGCAGAGCAGACCCCGCTGGCGCAGCCCCGCCTTCCTGACGCGCTGAGAGAAGCTGCTTTCTCCTGCCGAGAATTCCAGCCCTGGCGTTTCTGGGCAGCCCTCGCAGGCAGCCTGGAATATCGAGACCAGAGAGAGAGATACCATCCCTCATTCATCCTAACTTCCAGGTACAGAACTGAATAACCCCTCACAGAGAATTCTTTAGTTATTCACTTGGCAAAAACAAACTTAACTTACACTGTAACTTTCTATTCCCGCCCACGTATTAGGCTTAGGTCAGGTACACGGGGTAGGCGTATTTAGAAACACCAGTTGAGTACGTTTAGTCAAATGTATATGTGTATGTAATATATTTTATTCATTTTAAAACATCATATGGCTTAGAAACCATATCAATGTTTTTACAGTATTATTTTATACTATTGCTTTTAATGTATGCACTTTACTTAACTATAAGTATTGCAATAATATCGATCCATTTCTCTTGTATGAGAAAAGAGACTGATCAATAAATAACACCTTTTTATTGAACACGCCCGTCTCTTCCTTTTCTCTACATTCTGATGAGACTAAGAATGCACGTACTGACTGAGTAAAATAAATTGCCTTTTGTTCACACGACTCTCGAGATATACTCTTGATTAGGGGAGAGCAAAGTTGTCATGTTCTATGGTTGTCAGAAACTAAATCCCTTCTTGTCTAATCAGGGGAGTTAATTCTTTTCTGAACATTCGAGAAAGTTTCTAGTGAACTCTGAGCTAAGCTGGCAAACCCAAAACTTTAAGTCTAGTATCGACAGTAGTAGACCTAGTTAACGTCTGGTCTAGGCCTTTACTATTGTAGGTATTATTCCAATGCGCAGAGCCTATTGGGATGATAGGAACTACACTACATGGCGCCCAACGCGTTTGGAAAGGGCGATAAAACTAACGTAAGACATTTAGAGTAACTCAGTCGTGCTTTCTCACTCAGACCCCTTTTCCCATAATACTCCAAAGACGTCTGGAGTGGGTGAAAGGTAATATCCGCCAGACCTCGCAGGAGGGAACTCCTATGTATGGTTCTTGGTATAGTCAACGTTGAAGGATACACAGTTCCAAAATATTGTGCATCTAATCTTTGTTTCCACAAGAAACCTGATCTGCAAACAAACAAAATAACCTTTTGGACAGTAAAATGTCAGACAATGAGGATGAAAGAGAGGCAGTTAGATTAGCAACTGAACTCGCAGCAGCTGACGCTACCATGCAGGCAGCAGACGAGGATATAATACTCATCCCGGTCATCAAAAGGAGATCTATAACTTTAAAACTTATAGAAAATGGACTGACACCTAGAGGTGGCACAGTCATATTCGTAATTGAGGCACACGAATATCGGCAGACAGAGGTATACTATTCATGGATACATTTTCCAGCAGCAAATGCTGTAATAAAGTACTTCCACTATTACAAAATAGAGGAACCTCCTGAAACGTACACTCCTTTCGAGGAGGTGGAAGTACCACTCAAATTTCAAGAGCACCTGCTCTTATTTGATGGCGCCCTAAAACATAACAATCACATCACCAGGCTCGGTCCTTTAGGTAGACCAGGAGCAACGTGGCCGGTCCTAGCCGGATACACACCACATCCAGACATCGAAGGGATGTCTGCAGCAGAGCTGTTAACACAGCTAAAACAATTAATAAAAATACATAGACAATTAGTCCAATATGTGATGCGGACTTCAACTATTCAGCCAGCGATTAAACTTCCACAGCTGACCCCTCACCAGGGGAACACAAATAAAATTACACCACAGAACATCCAGTCCTGTCTAGGGAAGGTACCGGCTAAACGGGAACAAATACCATTCTGGTTGGCACAGAAAATCACCCAAATAGAGGCGGTGTTTCCTGACACCACTCCATTAGAAAAACACAGGATTCTGACTATCTGTCTCCCAATGGGAATCGCACCAGACATAGAGGACTGTGACACTTGGGGTACAGTCTTTGCTTCCATCTACACAAAAACGCACGGTGTTCCATCCATTTCGGTAATACCAGATGTGCTAAAACAAATTCAAGATGAATATGGTCCAGAACCCGCTTTAACTCTTGGTATGAAATTACTGAAAGACTTCAAGCAGGTCTCGGCTATACTATTAGCCAACATAAAAGGAGAAGCAGCAAACGTGGCGATCCGCCAGAGGTTAAAAGAGACAGATATAGCAGACCAACCAGCTGAAATAGCCAGAATCATAGAAAAATCCTATGAGGAACTAGGCAGAGATAGTTTAGGTGGGATACCAGTAAAACCACAACTGATTGAAAGTCCTGAAAAAATATTTTATAACAATAAATCTACATCACCAAAAAAGAACTGGGATGGAAACAAACAATCCAATCCTAAAGAAAAGAAATTCCAGTCCAGAGGAAGGTCTCCTAGGCGAAGAGAAAAATCTCCGAACCAGAGACACAGGTCACCACAAAGTGACCCCTCTGGGAATAGATATAACCTTAGAAATAGGGATAATATAAAAAAGCCTGATAGATATCAAGACATTGATACACGTCCCTCTCAATCTTTTCAGACTTCCTCGCAGAAATCGGAAAGAAGAGGACGATCAGAACAAAGAGAAGAGCACGCCAAGTCCAAAGACAAGGAACCTGCTCAGCTAAAAAAGAAATTACAATTTCCAAAAAAGAAGGTAGCCAGTATCAAGGTAGTTAATAATGCCGAGAATACTGAGGACACAACTGAAAAACGGGGAATGGGCTCAGACAATGCTAGACAGCGCAGCAGAAGTGAGCATAGCTCGCAAAGTCCTTATGAATCATCTGGAGACAGTGGACACGAATGAATATCTTCAAGTGGAAACTGCGGACACCAGAGTTAGCAAACCTCACAAAATATACGAAATAACATTGCATATAGAGGGAGATAAGACTAGGAAAATAAGGGGATAATCTCTCCAAGGGCTATGATATCCTTCTAGCTGAAAAAGACTGGCCACCAGAGTTTGTAAGGGAGTGCCCTCATGGCGAAGAAGTAATTATGCCTGCCTTCTCAAATCATATCCCAATTCATAAAAAATACACACTTGCCAGAAAGTGGGCAGTACTCTAGCTCCTGCTTTATATAAAAATCACGTGGGATGGGATGAGGACTCTCCTCCTCACAAAATCCAGTTAAAATCACAACCTACTGCACAAAGGCAGTACCCAATTAAGCAAGAAGCTAAAAAACAGGTAAATGAAATACTAGATCAGCTAGAATACCAGGGGGTGATTGAAACTTGCACCTCACAAATGAACAACCCTTTGTTTCCGGTCTCCAAACCAGACAATTCATATCGTCTAGTTTTGGATTACCGACACCTTAACACATGTTGCAAAACTTTTGCAGTGCAAAACTCACACAGTGCTGCACTAATGAATAACATAGTGCGCAAAAAATACAAAACAACCTTGGACATCTTTAATGGATTCTTTTGTCAAAACATAGCACCAGAGAGCAGATATTTAACTGCATTCTCAATAAATGGCACTCAAAAACAATTCTGTCGGTTAGCCCAGGGGTACAAGAACAGCCCGGGAGTATTCTCAGCGAGAGTAACAGAATTACTACAACTATATGACGATGAAGCATTATCTTATGTCGATGACATTTACTTAACAGATGATGACTTGGAGACTCACTTGAAGAGAGTGAACACCATAATACTTGGGTTCGCTGCAGAGGGTTACAAATTCAACTTTAAAAAATCCAGAATTGCCCATCTGACAGTCCTATTCTTAGGATATGAGTTATCAAGTATAGCTTGGCTGACAATTTTCTAGAACTAGAAGAATTAAAAAATCTAGAATATGAAAAAACATATCCTCTGCCAATCGATATTCTGCCTTTACGACATTACGCCTGTGTCATTTATACAGACGGACATGCTCAACCTCCCGTTTGGGGAGAACAAGCATACAACCCCACATGTGGGATTACAAAAGAAGTGTGGCGCGGAGGTAAACTAAAACCTCTATTAACAAAAACACACTCAGTAGAAACTAATTCAGAACAACAAACTGAAATATTAGCTTTGAAAATGGCGCTAGATAATGCGGATCGCGAATTCCCGACACTTATAGTGTCAGATTCATATTACTGCGTCAAATCATATAACAAGGATTTGCAGACATGGATTCAAAACGGTTACAAAGATGACACAGATGCAACAATAAAGCAGAAACTGCTCTGGGAACAAATAGCTCTTTTGAAAAAAGAACTACCAAAGACTCACGTGACACACTCACTGAGTCATCAGCGTGATGGCGTTCACGTTGCAGGGAATTCATTGGCTGAAACAGCCAAAGCGGCAGCAACTAAATCGGCTCCCGTAGTTCGAAAAAAGCGTACATTAAAATACATTGACGGTGAAACAGTGCTGGCAGTGAAAACGTCATCTAAAGGCGACTGCTCAGCGTTACCGATCAATTATCCACTCAATTATACATACTTAATCGATGCAAACTCCGTCCCTTTTGCTCGAATCCCTGGAGTGGGGGATAGGGTGATTCCAAACATGGACAGGAGAAACTTGTTAATCGCAGACGCACATATGGGCGAGGGTCTCAGACACCTCAAACTAAAAGATTCTCTGAAAGAATTACAATCACGGTACTGGTGGCCAGGCATGAGTCTGCGTCACACCATGTTTGTAAAAAACTGCCCAAACTGCAACAGAGATCGCAGTGGGGAGAGAAACAGTTTAATACCTCATCGTTTTACTCCGGAAAAAATCAAGAGTAAAAAGGAAGGGTTGCGATTAACATATACAGGCTAGTTTCCACTTATAATGTAGATCACCAGCACTCGGCTGACGTCCGGACTGTTATACAAAGATTTGCGAGTCTAAATGGCATATACGCTAAGAGCATGCTACGATTGACCATTGTCTTCACTCTAGCACTCCAGCCTGAGGGGAAACATGACCAAATGAGCATAGTCCAGCGGGAATCTTCTCACTTCCTTCCTGAGGGTACGGGATGGTGTAAAGAAAAAACCAAGGCATAAAGCAATCTATAGCGGAAAGGGTATTAGGTTCGGGAGCTGGGTGGGTCAAACATCTAATAAGTGTCCAACGTAGTCTAAATAACTTGCCAAGAAATTCTCTGAAGGGATTCAGTGCGTACGAATTATTATTTGGAACTAGGATGATGATCTCTGACATTGATAGTCAGACTTCAGTGGTGAAAGAAAAAAGCTTTGATATCAAAGACCGTTTGGCTATTTTGCAGGACTTAAACAAAACAAGAAAAGACCTGAGCAACATAAAGTTGAAACAACAGCCAACAACCACTGAAGAACCACCACCTGTCCCAGCAAGACCTGTCTGGATTCCAAAAGTCGGGGATCTAGTCAGGGAGAAGATCGCGGTAAAGAAGGAATTTGGGCCTTCTTACAGAAAAGCAGTTCCTGTCTTGTCTGTCAACGGGACAAGATCAGTTGTACTACCGCCACTTGCTGGAAAAAAGGAGAACCGAGTTGTATCAATCGACCTGGTAAAACCACAACATGTGGCCGATAACAAACAGTAGGCCAAGTGGACTCCCAATAAGTAGCAGAACACCTAGGTTTGCTGCCAGTACAGAGGTCCTAACGAAAAGGCTCATCACATTCGAAACGCCTACAGAAGAACAACAAGGACTATGCAACAATGCAATAGAACTCAGACCTCTGAAAACCCAAATAAAAACATTTAGCAGGGACACACCAATCTATAATGAAGTACCAAGTGAAAATGCAAGAAAAAGAAATCCTGAACCAATTGGAACAATTGACAGAACTGCATCCGGCTACTTCATAAACTTCGATGATTCCTCTGAAGGCTTCAGTGAATCAAAAACACAGCCATCATCAAAAACCTTTAAAGATAAAGCTAAAGAACTTTTGAAACAACTGAAAGAAACATATCTGATTTCTCCATGGATTGAATTTTGGGTGGGTTTTGGTGCATTTATCCTCATACTTTGGCTCATCATGGTACTAACTTTGGGACGCTTCATTGAGGGAAAATATGCTAAAATGGACACAGCAAGTCAGAAAATCAACTTGATCCTCAAACCACACACATCTTCACACGTCGAGAAAAGAGAACTTTCTTCAGCCAACTTCACAGCCAATCCGATACCTGGTGGGGTAGCCTGGGACAACACTGACTATGAAATTTATGGTCCGGTCGAAATCCTGAAATATCCACACCAAATTAAGATCTCATTGAGTGACTTTGTAAAACCAAGCTCATTTGCTGATGATTGGGACTTCGAAAGCATTAATAATATGATGTCTGACTTAGTAATGTCTGCTAAATTTACCAAACATGATTATTTGCAGGGTTCTACAAATTATGATAGTATGTACTGTTATAACCACTATGGTAACCATTTTTTACATAGATCCGCACAACCTAGAAATGTTTTAAATTATAATCAATGGGAACATTGTGCAACCCCTCCCAAAGGAAGCTCAAGAACCTTCTATGACAAATATTCATACTTTTCAGGTTTTAACACAAGTAATGCTGAAGCATTCTATTTTAAATTGTCTAACAAGACAGGAACCAAGACCATGATAACCAACACAATATTGATTTATTCAGACTCATTTTTTGAAAAATTTAATACCTTTGGTTTTGATTATTGGGACAAAAATGTTGAATTGAAAAGTGTTTGGGGTACAAAAGATTGGCAAGTACAGGGTATAGAAGCTTTGTTTAGAGCCTGCATGATCCCAGAACAAATGATATTTTTAAATGACACTGTTCAACAAACCACCTGTCTTGGCCTAGCCAAAATCAAAGATTTAATTAAACCGTCTATTCCAAAACCAACAATGTTTAGCAACACTTCTACAGATGAAGAGATAGACGTAAACCATATATTAAACCAAAACAGAACACATCCTGATTGGAAACAGTGGTTGATCTGGCCCACAGATACTAATAACTGTCAAGACAGATTCCTGAACAAAACACAGGGGTTCAAAATGACCAGGCCAGACCCTAGATATCCCCAAAGACATCACCCAGGGATAATAACCACCTACAGTGTGGGCAAATTATGCCTTCAATGGCTGCAAACTTCCACACTGGCAGAAATTAAGCAACACCTAACTTTACTTACTGATGGTGCTGACTTGCGTGATTTCATAATGGGACCACGCAAACAGCGTCAAAAACGTTTCATAGCAGCCTCTGTATATGCAGCATACAATGAGGCCTGGAAGGTTACTCAAATTGAAACAGCAGAGAGAATACGGGAAATTGACCGTATTAATTTGGAAAAATCACTTTCTGTAGTGGACAATGGGTTAATGACTCTGTCCTCCAGAATTTTTTCTTTGGACAGCATTGTGTCTTCAGCAATCGACATATTATCGCAGGACTTACTGTTATTACAACACGGTCAGTCACAATTGCGCTCTATTGTACAGCTTGGCTGGACGTTACAAAATCTGCGTTCAGGCTATGTGCCTTGGCGTTTAATCAACACAACGTCACTATTCCAAATCTTTAACCTTACTGATAGACAAATCAGTATGGCGCAAAGGGGTGCTGATTATACAATCCTGAGCATTGAGAAACTTGAGAGATTACCAATGACAATGTCAGAACGACCTGTCAGTGAATGGATAATACATGGGATAATAAATATTCCAATCTCAACCTTCAGGTTTCAATACTGCCAAAAATATATACAGGCTGGCATGTACGAGAAATTGGGAAAGGGGTACCTTAAAACATCATGGAACCTGCCCTATTCACATGCATGTGTCAGTAATAAAGGACAGAAAGTGTTTCTTAGTGGCAATAATTGTGCGATGTCACTAAGCGGCACGCTTCTGTGTAACGGAATTAGTTTGCATGGAGCCTGTGAAGGGAATTCATACAACCTTTCATGTCACCAGCAAGGCGCACCTGCAACAGAAATAGAACCATTCTTTCAAAGACTCTATAATGGGAGTTACATTCTAATTGTAGACCGCAGATGTTGTAGTCTTATGCCCGGGACTCCTTATCTAGTAACTACGACTGCGAAGGTCAAGTGCTGTGGACGCTCGTTGTTCCCCAGCTCCTTTCCAGACAGGGAGGCAAGGGCGTGGCCCAATTTGAAAATTACTTCTATTCGAATAGATACTTTAAGCAGAATGAAAACAGTGCTTCTTCAGACGCCTACCAGGCTCTCGTCATCAAAAGAAACATATGATCTACAAGTCGCAAGGACGACTGCAGAGATACATTCATTGTTATCAACTAATTTCCCCATACATTTCGCGGAAATTCTAAATGAAATCTTAAATATTTCTGATACCAATGGGATCTCAAAGGTATTTAAGACAGTATTTTCGATGGCATTAACACCATTCAAAACCATACTGGGTATTTTTCCAGATTTCGTCCATTCGATTTTTGGCGGACTTCCCCTGATCCTGGGACTAATAGCAGGAATCCTATTCTTAGTCCTTATTTTTCGTTATGGCAACCCATGTCACAGACAAAACTCTTGCGACAAGGGAAGAAACAATCCTAGCCATTGGATACCGGGACCGGATATCAAAAATCCTGGGACTCTCCCAGCTTAGAGACCTAAATATGACTTGGTTTCTATCATTTCGACCAATGTGGCAAAGATGTGTTTTACCTGTATTAAGGTGTCTGCTATGCGGAGAAGAATGCGTGTTAGACACCTGTCTGACGCTACAATCGGATGCGCCAATGGATGCGGAAACATTGTTGAGCCCGATCAAGGTTCATGCTTTGTGCTGCCCTCAAAGGCTACCAATCCTGATGACGGCATTCGTGGAAGCTTCACCACTACGATTGATGGGTAGTGAAGTTCAAGATGAAAGCAGCATCGAACAGGTACGACCTTCTGTCAGCAATGCAAATCAGAATGTCAATGGAGACAATGATGCGCACGAATGCATGATTACACCTATTTCCGAGTTAGTGGAACTTTCCCAGGAAGCTGTTGACAGTTTTTTCGAAAGCCTAAATGATATGATGTTCTCACCAGAGCAGAAATAGAGACTTTTGAACAAGCTCGCACACGGCGTTCCCTGAATTCGGCCTTCAACTTTAAAAATAAAGTCACATGAACAATCTTTCCTCCAGTTCACGGACAGCAATTTTTCAGCAGCCCCAAAATATTTTTTCATATTTTTTGGGACACTATCTTCTGCTTAAAGTAAGAACTATTCTTAAAGAACTAAGGTTTCTAAATTTTAGATAGCTTATAGACATAGCTTATAGACATTAGCTGCCCGCTGGTATGTTCATAAATATTATATTCTGTGATGAAATGGTCTCGAATTTTTTTTCTGTATTAAGAGCCATTTCATGTGTAATTCTCATATACAAAATAGCAATAATGTATACAAATGCGATTACTTTGGCATTTTTCTACAGCTTGAGTGCATACAATACATATGACTGCAATTTTTTCCGTATATTTAAAAATTTCAAAATGCATTTATGTATTTTGGGGTGGTAAGGTATACACTATACTCTGTAGTATGTTGTACTATGTTATACTATGCCTAGATTAGTAAATATGACCATAGTTAGCGTGGAGTGGGTGTGATGTATTCCTATAGGTCCTGAATCGATCCCCTTATTCCTGACCCTATTCTGGTTAGTAAACTAACAAGTTAACTAGTAGTCAGCCCATGAGGCAGAAAATCCCCATGATGCAGATACCGTTATCTGACGCAGTCACACTACGGCACAGGAACGTGTTATCTGATTAGGTCATAACGCTTGCGATCTAATTAGACAAGCGATATTCCTCCAGCCCCTGATAAGGCATACGGAGTTCTCATAACAAATCAAACCTATGACAACCTGGGCAAAACCCTGCGGCCATTGTTTTGATTTCACCGAGAACTTCAGTAAAAGAATGTGCTAACGAGCAAGTCGTATGACATCCTTATTGACGTATCTATGTCCATCCTTACGTCAATCTCGGCACCTTAAAGGTATAAATATTACCGATATTGCCCTATGCAAACACACGCGTGGTGACGAGACGGAGCAGCCATACTTGCCGAAGCGAAGAGCAGAGCAGACCCCGCTGGCGCAGCCCCGCCTTCCTGACGCGCTGAGAGAAGCTGCTTTCTCCTGCCGAGAATTCCAGCCCCGGCGTTTCTGGGCAGCCCTCGCAGGCAGCCTGGAATATCGAGACCAGAGAGAGAGATACCATCCCTCATTCATCCTAACTTCCAGGTACAGAACTGAATAACCCCTCACAGAGAATTCTTTAGTTATTCACTTGGCAAAAACAAACGTAACTTACACTGTAACTTTCTATTCCCGCCCACGTATTAGGCTTAGGTCAGGTACACGGGGTAGGCGTATTTAGAAACACCAGTTGAGTACGTTTAGTCAAATGTATATGTGTATGTAATATATTTTATTCATTTTAAAACATCATATGGCTTAGAAACCATATCAATGTTTTTACAGTATTATTTTATACTATTGCTTTTAATGTATGCACTTTACTTAACTATAAGTATTGCAATAATATCGATCCATTTCTCTTGTATGAGAAAAGAGACTGATCAATAAATAACACCTTTTTATTGAACACGCCCGTCTCTTCCTTTTCTCTACATTCTGATGAGACTAAGAATGCACGTACTGACTGAGTAAAATAAATTGCCTTTTGTTCACACGACTCTCGAGATATACTCTTGATTAGGGGAGAGCAAAGTTGTCATGTTCTATGGTTGTCAGAAACTAAATCCCTTCTTGTCTAATCAGGGGAGTTAATTCCTTTCTGAACATTCGAGAAAGTTTCTAGTGAACTCTGAGCTAAGCTGGCAAACCCAAAACTTTAAGTCTAGTATCGACAGTAGTAGACCTAGTTAACGTTTGGTCTAGGCCTTTACTATTGTAGGTATTATTCCAATGCGCAGAGCCTATTGGGATGATAGGAACTACACTACACCACCAGACCGTTGCTCTAACTGTCAAAGAGAAAAAAGCTTAGTAAAGAAGAAAAAATGAACAAGCCATAAATGCCCTCCAAGCCTCTTATTATAATAGTTGCGGCATCTTGTGACAACGTTCACACCACTTTTTACATAATCAAAATGGGAATGTCGTTTGAGGCTGTAATTATAACTGTGGACAACTCCTATGACACGCCACTTAAGGAAGCCATACACCTACAGTCTGGAGAAATTAACAATCATACTGTTAGCGTGGAAATATGTTGTTGGCAAATCAAAATGCTGGTATATTTCCACTTGGTTATGTGAGAATAGCACTATATCACCCACAGAGTGCGGTGCCAGTAAACAGAGAGCTGAAACTCCGCACTGTTTAAGCAGTGCCTTATGTACCATGGTAAAATATCAACGAAAAGTCCAGCTGGCCAGGCTGCTTGAATTAGATGCGCCTCCCTCCATCTGTTTCCCTTTTTTGTGTAAATTGAATCATTCTGATTTACAGTGCTTAAGAAGACAGGTCGGTAACTTTGAGCGCTAAAAATATATACCAACAGCTTTTTTATATTTTCTTTTTCCACAAATTGGTGGTGCCATATTTTTCTTCTTGAAAACGTTCAAGAAAATTCTCATTCAACATTTTAGTTCCTCGTATGATTAGCCCAACCTTGTAGTTTATTTAGGAATTCCATCTGCCCGTGCAGTACTGCCAAATTCTATTTGTATATTGACACCCAGTCAGCCAGATTGAAAGAGCAAGATGTGCAGGAAGAGAAATAGATAGAGAAGGAGGAGACGATGAAGGAATGGGAGCCACCCATCCTTTGTTTATTGGAAATGTATAAGAGATTACAGGCAAACTGACCTGTTGATGCATAGATCATTGTTTTGGTATATTTCCTCAAGATGCCAATTTAACAGATTTTTTATGTGCTTTTATGATTATTTTATAAATAGTCGAATACAGCTTGATTGATACTGATTGAATCAATTACATGTATCTGTAGCAGTGGAACTGCAACCACTGTTTTGTTTACCATAGGGCTCTTCACTTAAGGATGTGTAGTTTCCACGTTGGACCACAACAGTTGTGGGCATGTCCTTCTTTCCCCATCCAAACACAAAAAAGAGATAAAAGCCGGCAAAATAACTTTTCCATCGAAGCATTAAAGACACAAAACAATATACCTCTTATGCCTAAGGACCACCCAAACCATCCTCAATTTTAGGAGAGAGGTGAAAAACATCCCACTAAAGAACACTACATCATGGTATAGTAGCATTCCATTTCCCCTCTTAGAATCCAGCTTCCTCCCCAACAGATCGTTGACTGTAGCTCTCCTATGATCCTCTACTGTGTCTCGCCATTTTTGGGGTTTGTGCTATACAAATAACACTATCTGACACACATGCATACACCCCTTAGTTACTTTTTCCACAAGATGAGCAGACATTTGTGTGAGATTGAGTTTGTCACCATCGCTGCACCACTGTCAGATAACCCTGTCCACGTCTCCTTGGACTGAGTGTGGGCGATAAGTTCACATTTAGAGAAAACATTTGTATCTGTAGTTTTGACCCCCCTGGGAAGCCCGGGAAAATACTTACTCTTTCTCCCTGTTGGTCTAGCTCTTCCGCTGTCACTCCACACTCCATGCCACCCACCTGGAGATGGCAAGCCAAGCTGGTGAAGATAGTAGGAAGCACCCTTTGCCTTGCAAAGTCAAGCATGATGCCATCATTTCACCATTCAAAGTTTGCCAAACAAGGACCACCATACTGGGAAAGGAAAGCGTGCACCTTACAGAGTCCCGAGACTAAAATATGTCATCGTGAGAACTACTTTGAAACATTGTTATATTGTTATCCTTTACTATGTTCTTTTACTCATATTTTCATTGTGATTAATGTTGACAATGTCAGTATAAGTATAGATCTAATTATACTCATTATTATTGGTAGTAGTAATAGCTCTATCCCGAATATTAGTAATAGTAGTATTAGTATTAAATCAAATCTAAACAATAGTTATACAGCACCAAACCCCAAACATGGTGACGAAGTACGGCAAAAGAAGACCTCCAGCTGCTACTCAAATAAATACTATTTAGCTATTTTCTAAATGGTAGAATATAATCCAACAGGAAAAATAGATGTTGCTTGATCTTAGTGCAACAAAGTAGGTGCCGTTTGAATAGAGTCGGTGCCATTGTTATAAGGCACACAGAAGGCAGTATTCAATGTTTTCAGTATGTATGGTGAAGGGTCAGAAAAGAGTGTTCACAACCAACACAGTGGACATGATGTCTTCGCATTATCATCAAGGAATGGGGTGTCAATTAAGTCAAATTGTTAAAATGAGGTGGGAAAAATACAGAAGGGTTTTGGACAAGACAAAATAACTTTGGTGACAAGGAAAAACATCACCGAATAGTATCAGATCACGTACAAAAAAATTGCCCATTGTTAATCTGTCCGAGGGTGCTTGAGAAACTAGGTGGGGGTCTGTGAAATTCTACTCTATTTAAGTAAATTGAACACATTTCTTTGGAAAAGAAATTGTGGGGGAGAAAACAGGTGCACACTGACTTTTCACAGGTTTGCTTTTCAGCAAAATACGTTGCTTAATGAAACCTGAAATACTGGCTGTCATTGCTTTTTTGTCAATAACATACTTTGCTACAAATAAAATATGCAATTGGATTTTTGGAGGGGACATTTCGTGCAATACCAATCAAATTTTGCCCGAGAAATAAACAAAATCGAGATTTTTTTTAATTTAATTAATTTGTGAATTCATTTATTTCACCCACTTGTTTTGGGCTGTTGTGGTTGGGGGTTTATTTGTTTTTTCGTGCACTTTTGAATAGAGCGGATTCGACCGGAGGGTGTTGAAGCACTTTGCATGAGCACCGGTTGCATTGCACAAGGACACATCAGTTTCAGGGAGAGCTTTGCCTGCAGTCGTAGGATGTTGGGTTTGTGCCCAGCCTTGAGCCTTGTCCCCCTGCTCAGGATTCGACAGCTCTGACATTTACATCACACCTTTCTCTAAGCATGAATGAAAGAGAGCATTACAGAGACTATTGATTTTGTTTGCACAGTTTTATATAACTCAAATTGGTTCAGTGGCACTGGATCAGCGTCACACTTTTTTTCAATGTCTTGGGCTTTAAATGTTGAAATGGTGTATACGAATGGAATCACATGTTTAAGGTGTCTGCCCTGGATATGGAACACTATAAAGTTACTCTCTACATCTTACATTCTCTGAATACTTGCTAACTCAGAAAGCCTACTCCTAATTACAGCATGAAACAAGCATTTACAATGCAATGGTTTCGCCTTTGGAAAAGTTAGAGCTATTGGCATTGTAAATGACAAAATTTGTATTTATGTGTTGGTTTTGGAAACAGATAAATAAATGGCATTGTCATTTATATTGCCATTATCCTCTGCAGTCACTCTGCAGTCCCTAGCACTCCATAGCACTCCCTGGTCACTCTGTACTCCCTAGCACTCCCTAGTCACTCTGCACTCCCTAGCACTGCCTAGTCACTCTGCACTCCCTCGCACTCCCTAGTCACTCTGCACTCCCTAGTCACTCTGCACTCCCTAGCACTCTGCACTCCCTAGCACTCTGCAGTCACTCTGCACTCCCTAGCACTCCCTAGTCACTCTGCACTCCCTAGCCCTCCCTAGCACCGACTCCGAGGTTGTAGTGCAATAGATGGTGAGGCTGCTACTGGTCCATGGGAGCAGGACATGAGGTCAGTAGCACATATGTCTCTGCATCCACATTGGTAAGATCTGTGTCTTGAGTAGGAGGCTTGTGGCATTGGATCCAAGTCACAAAGTGGTCCTACCCTACCTGATGCCCTGAACTCACCCACCCAGGTTGTGATCCCTACAATGGTGACTTGCAGCACATTGCCAAATACGGCATACCCATGAATCAGTAGGTCTGGGTTGCAGACTCCTCTCCATCTACTGCACCTGGTGTCTTCTGAAAGTATCAGGCCGTTCTACACTTGGGTCTCCACAGGTATGGCCCATCATCATGGAGGGGGCCAAACTCTTGCTCAGTTCCTCTTAGAGAGGAGAAATTTCCAGCTCCAAACTCCCATGCCAGGTTTGGTGGTCTGGTTGCCAATCGAGGCTGCCCTGATGGCAGCTCCCCGTGCACAAATTTAGGATAACATCATCCTTCCTTTCTGCATATAGACAATTTTTTTAGTTTTCTCCTTTGTTTCTAAACTATGGCTCACCCTGAGTCAACAGAACGTTGCACCTGCGGGAGTTTTTCGACACTCTTGGTCAAACTTACCTACACTTTGTAGGTAAGACAGCCCTACATTTCCATAACAATCAATGCCCTACAGTTTTAATGAATGGATGCCTCCCTGTACATGCACTGGACGGAAGCAGTCCTTGACAACTTAAGAATATGTGCTGGATCTAGTTACCGAATGCAGGCTGGTCCATTTCTTGAAAGGTGCACTGCAATGGTTTTCCCCAAACAACATTAATGTGCCAAAATATACACAGCAATGGAGCAGTGTGCAAAAACTATTCCTCGGTGTCTATCACAGAAAGACTTCAGTTGGTGCTAAATTGTCTTTCTACGTATAGTGACATTTTCTTCCGGAAATCCCCATTCTTCCACCTCTCTGATGCAACACTGCTACCCTAACCGGGCGTCCCATCATTAATACTTATGTCAGCCGGCAATGATGCTTCTTGGCTGTCAAGCCGTTAGTGCTGCCTGATGCTGCTATACTGATATAATTAAGGTGGAGCGTCTGTCAGCGCACTGTGGCATGCACACGCTGCTCCCTACAGGCATGGGGACTCCGCTGGTTGAGTAGCTGCTGCTACTATGTATCTCTAGAAGGCGATTCCCGCTGTGACGTGATTACATGACGTCTTTTGGAGGCAGTGCCCAATGGTTACTACCAAGACATCGGCCAACTAGTTAGGTTGAGTGACACAGTCACAGAGTCAGACTTAGGCGTAGTGGGACGTCCAGTAGTCCTGCTGCAGATTTTGTGTGGGGCTGCAGCAAATCATGGCAGCGATGCTCATACAGCTGCGATGTTAATTAAAAATCGATCATCATGACCCTGTGGCCGCGTTGGCTGAGGGAGTGAGTTGTTGCAACAGCCAGGACTCTGAGGAGGCGGGCGGCTGCCTGCCGCCTGGTAACAAATTGTGGTGGCTCTCCTCGCAAGTAAGAGGAATTAGTGAGCGTGCAGCCCGCTGAGTGTTTGTTCATTTAATTTGCTTTTAGGCCGCAGGGCGCTTTAATCATCAGCTGCCTGCCAGTTGGTGTTAATACTGAAGTTATACCCTGGGCTGGTTCTAGTCTGCCCGCAGGCTGGGTAATATTCAGAAGTAGTAAACGGTAAGAGCTTCCAATGAGTCAAGACAATATTCACATGATCATTCATTGGCGGGCGAGAGACATCCACTGGTAACCTCCTACAAACAAGGTATCAGCGGGAAAGGGGGCGGGGACGGGCAGATGGACAGCGGGAGGGGGGGGCAGGAACGGGCACACGGACAGCGGGAGGGGGGCGGGAACGGACACTGAGAGGATGATGACCAAAGGGAAACAGGAGAGAAAGCCAAAGCAGCGGACGCCGAGGAACCTCATCCTCGGAGCTAGGAAGCGAACTTGGCGGGTCAAGGTATCAGCGAGAGGGGGGGCGGGGACGGGCACACGGACAGCGGGAGGGGGGAGCAGGAACGGGCACACGGCGGGAGGGGGGCGGGAACGGACACTGAGAGGATGACGACCAAAGGGAAGCAGGAGAGAAAGCCAAAGCAGCGGACGCCGAGGAACCTCATCCTCGGAGCTAGGAAGCGAACTTGGCGGGTCAAGGTATCAGCGAGAGGGGGGGCGGGGACGGGCACACGGACAGCGGGAGGGGGGGCAGGAACGGGCACACAGACAGCGGGAGGGGGGCGGGAATGGACAGCGGGACATCGCGCAACCCACCCCTGCAAAGGACACTTCCGAAATGGTGGAAAACAAAGCTGTAAAAAAATAAAAAATAAACACCGCCCACCGCCGCATGACGATCGCAAGGGGGCGGGATGAGTAAAAATGGCCGGAACGCCCACGAATCTGCTCCGGCCATGACGGACAGATCTCTATTCCAATGGCTAGCCTCCATTTATGGGGCTAGCCAATGGAACAGAGGGGCGGGACATGAGTACACATCTCTAGACATAAGCTTTCACCTTGCGCAGAAAGTCAGCTGCGCAGCCTTTCGGCGAGGCGAAACCTAAAAAGTACTGAAATCGCATTACCCCCAAAAAAATTTGAAGTTGTTCCACAAAACAATACAAAAAAAACATTGCATCAGGTCAATAATACCATGATATAGTAAAATATACTTTCTTCACTAGCAAACAGTCAAGTTCAATAAGCCAATAATTTCAAGAATGCTAAAAACAGTCCGAGCAGAAACCAGAAAACCATCAATAAGGAGGAAAAGTTTCAATGTGTCCAGCACTTCAAACAATCATAGAACATAACTTCAAATGACCAAAATGCCAGGAGCAGAAGTAACATTAAATAACTTTTAACTCCTGATGCCATCACAAAATTAACGTTCTTGAAGGATTTTTTTTTTTTTTGGAAGGGAGAAAAATTCCTTTAATTCAGTCTTAAAATAATGCGTATAAAAGAACAGGGTGAGGTGACGGGCAATTCTGCACAGGTGGAGGCAGGTGTGTACTTCTGCCTGTGACGCATCTTGTTAATTACTATATTCCATTGCTTTCCGTCCTTATAAACACTCTAAAAAAACATAAAAAGAACACTGGGTGAAAAATACGATTTCCATGAATTAAATTCCGAATACAATTGAAGAAATGTCAAAAAAGAATTATACCTTTCTAATGCAAAAAGCTGACTTCTGTACATGTGCTGCTTCAAGTGATGGACATATCTGCCTCGAATCCCTCCAGCACACAGCCTCTCCACATGAGTCACATCGGTACTTATCATCGCCCTTTATGAGCGACACTGAATTATTGACGAAGATCACGGGCTCGGAGGCATGGAAACGATTTCTTTGTTAACCCGGAGCTGGAAGGTGTTTTCTGCCCGCTCCTACCAAGAGGCTGGATGAGGCCCCTGGCGATGAGGCCCCTGGGGTTTGGCGGCCCTGTGCAGGTGCACAGCTTGCACATGCCTAAGGCCGCCCCTGGTATTTACAGTGTGGGTTTGTGCAAATATAATCTCTCCTCCAATCAGTGTGTTCCACTGGCGGCGAGATGAGTGCCTCCGTGGTGCCAGTTGAGACGCCACTAACAACCATTGACAAAGCCAATAGTCCCGACTTGTAGGTATGATGTTACTTGTTGTATCATATCTGGATGCAATGACAGAAACTGCAAAATACAATTTGGGTGGCACATTATGCTAAGCACAGATTCTTAGCGGACGTGTATGTAAGCCACGCCCTTAATTAGATTGGCCGCGCCCCTGTGAGAGACCCTGCGTTTTTTCATCTCACTTAAAGCCCTGACACAAATACTATAATACAACACTGCGCTCTGCTTCCCCACTAGCTCTTGTTTCCACCCTGTCGGACAGAAGGCCAGGGCGAAAAGGAAGGGACAGAAGGAGGAAATAGTTCAGCAAAGGGGGGAGTTTAGAGAAAACAGGTCAGAAAAGGGTAAATGAGGGAGAAAAGTTACAGAGTTGGGACTCGAGGGGGGCAGAAATGCTGAGAGTGACTGGGGGATCATAGGACCTGGGGCCAGGGGAGAACGTGTAGTGAGGCACTGAGCCACCCGGAGGATGGCAGAGGGAGACCTGTACAGTGATCATCCCTTGGAGGAGGAGATGTATGTGTGGGTGCGGGACTGTGTGAGTGGGATAAAAGGTGAAACAGCGCTCTGCTAGAGGGTCTTCAAAGTTTGGAAATGTGCGACCTTCCGGCCGCTTCCTTCGCCCCGCCACCTCACCCTGGTACATCTGCCATCTCAATCTCCTGTACGGATATGACCCTTCCTTAGTGGGGGTTGTTGTGTTGCTGAGGCTCCTGATCCGTCATAGAGAGAAGCGCTTCCGGCCAGCACAGCAAGGCAGGCGGGGGGGGGGGGGTGCGGGGGAGGACAGAAGTGGTGCTTTGTGTAAAGTAGGAACCAAGTCAGAACATTAACTACACTTAAATGGAAGATATCGTCGCAGTTATATTTATTTCATTTGCAAAAGCATGTCTTTCCATACAGCCATCCAATGCGTTCAGTTGCTCTTGGAGGCCCGTTTGAGGTTGTATTCTGAAGGATACATTGGGGAGTTGGTGCCTCACACAAGCAGTGACTCTGTGACGGGGAGGAGATCATGGGGGAGAGGCAGGGAAAGTGAAAGCACCCCATCCGCACATTGTCCTGAAAACGCTGCGAGCCAGCGGATGTGATCTCCTCCCCGTCACAGTCACTGCTTGTGTGAGAGATGTTGTAAGGCGTTCTGCGTTATTTAAAACTGTATAAAAAGTGTTCAGCGCTATTGAAATGCATTGGAAAGTGATCTGCGCTATTTAAATCTTAATAAAAGTGTTCCACGTTGCTAAATTGCATTTAAAAGTGGTCTGCGCTATTAAACTGCATTAAAAGGTGATTCGCGCTATTTAAAACTGTGTTTTCCGCTGTAAATCTGTATTTAAAAGTGTTCCAGGAGCTGTTTTCTAGGAGCAGCAGAGCTCATTTCGTAAGGGAGGGGCTGTTTTGGAGGAGTGCGAGCGTGGGGGGAGAAAGACAGACTGCAGCACCACTGTGCGTCACTGCAGCGCGCTCTGATAGGCTGAAGTGCTTTTCAAAGGGCCGTGCCGTGTTGGGTTTCTCTACAGCTGATTAATTAAATGTACATCACAGCTGTTTGACCAACAAAACAAACAAGCATTTACGGACGGACAGTGGGAGGGGGCGGTAACAGGCACACGGAGGGGGGGGGCGGGAAAGGAAGCGGGAGGGTATAATTTATTGACACATACATTTAACAAGCACTCACCTGGGGAACAACGGAGGCCCAGCACGGAGCGGGCATTTCGGCAACCCCGCCCACGGCCGCGGTAATGTGCGCTTGAAAAACATGAAGCACAAGGGGGGGGCGGGAACGGACAGCGGGAGGGGGGTCGGGAAGGCTTTCTCCGTTGGCGGTCGGCCGCGGAATGGCCAAAAAAACCTGGTCAACAAAAAAAAAATAAACCCCGCCCACGGCCGCATGACTACACAGAGGGCACGCCCAGGGAAAAAATCTCGGGAACGCCCCCGAATCTGGTCCGTGAATGACGGACAGATCTGTGTTCCAATGGCTAGCCTCCATTTATGGAGCTAGCCAATGGGACAGGGGGGCGTATTCCAGAGTCCTTACTGAAATCAAGAGATTTCTCTTGGAGGCGGAGCTTATGCTCCGTTCTCCAGGTGAAACCTAAAAAGGGCATTGATTTACTCTCACTAGATTTGTCTCCTTTCTTTCTTCAGAGTGACCCTCTTACCTTCCATCAACTGCACACCTTCTAGTTCTGATATAGCCTCCTCTCAGTCTCATGCCTGCCTCAATCCTTCTTATTGTAATTCTGCAATTGGCTGGTAACTGATTTCATAGATCACAACCTCTCTTTTTAACCCCTTCGCCGCGGGCGGGATTCTCCCGCTGTGCTGGGGGCGCGTACAGCGCCCCCATGCTCATGACGAGGTCAGCTTGTCATGAGCCACGGCGCTCCGGTGCTCATGACAAGCTGAGCTCGTTATGACCGCGTCCGTTCCAATGGAACATTCAGCACAGCAGGGGAATTAGCCCAGCGTGCAAGCGTTCCACGGGACGGGCACGGTCATGACGAGCTCAGCTCGTCATGAGCACCAGAACGCCGTCGCTCATGACGAGCTGACGTCGTCATGAACATGCAAGAGGTTAAATCACTATCCCTACAGTCTTACACTATCTAATCTCTGCCAGTCTGTTTATCCCACCAACCATTCACCTGAAGCCACATAATCCCCACTAATAATCACACCTACCTGGTATTAATATATAACAAAACAACTGAAGTAAACACAAGCAATTTTTCTTGAAGGCACATCACTAATCACAATAACCACTAACCTTGGGTTCTGGAGTAGTGTGCTACTCACTGTAAATCACATTGACGCCTCATCAGGGGTAGTAAGTGCTATACAATTCCAATTCCAATACAATACAATATGTGCATTGCAGTCTGAGTTTAGGTGACTACTGATGGCATTTTTAAAGAGTAACGGTTTGTTGGTTATGAGTTTGATACTGTTTAGTGAAGTTAAAGAATATATGGCAAAGGGATGGCTGAATAAGAAGATGACTGTATGAGTAAGACTATTTTGGGAGATCAAAAAATTAGGTATCATGTGGTGATGATGGATTCCTTATAAGAGGCATTAGAATGATTCCACCTTCAATACTTAGTAACAAGAGTCTTGGAATATGTCATAAGGGGAATTTGAGAATCATCAAGTTCAAGAAAGGAGTTAGCCTGTATCATTGGTGGCCTGGTATTGATATTGAGATAGACATTTTTGTATGAGAGTGTTGATTACATGGATGCTGATAGCAGCTTGTTTTTCATTAGTTGTTCTGAACAAGGAAGGGAAATTAATATTTGCTAAGAAGGGAGACATGTTATGTTCTATTACATTCTATATGCAATCCCATTCTCAGCTACGCTATGAGAATGTGATCACAAGGTGAATGACAGTGGAAGCAATGGGTTGGAGGAGAGGTGGAGAGCCATTTTCCCTGGCTGTTCGTGGCTGGGGTCTTTTATCTGGTTAAAGAATGTAATTTCCTGCAATCATGTAGAAGTTTCCTGCCTACACAATGTGCCATTTAGCACATTTATTTGGACATTAATCCTGGTCTATATAAAATAGTTTTATGGATGTATAATTTTTGTGCATCAATAGCAATGTGCGGCATCCAATTTTACAATATATTCCACACGTACAGACTAATTTAAAGCAATCTCCTTTTAAACAGGTTTTTTATGTGCATGTTTTTTTTAATTGATGCTAACTAGGCCGCATTTCTGTATAAAATGCCATCTTAACCAAGATTAAAGTCATTCCTATCAATCATTCAGTGCTTCTGCCACACCCCTCCACATCCAACTTCTCCCCACAGGCTCCGCAGAGCACAGGCCAAACTGTAACGCAATTAGTTATTTTCCACTGTTACTGTTTTGTCCTGATGAACCTTCCCCAGTTCAGCTGTAACTTGTAGCATGCTTCATTTTTCTTCCACTGGTTCACTGAGACCTATACATTCAAATAAGCCTTTATTGTAGATGTATCTCACTAAATTGGAACATCTCACAATGATAATCCCTTAGAGGGTGCAAAATAATTATTAAAGAAGTGGGATAGTATTTAGGTGTTAAACTAAAGTGATGTTTATTTCTCATGTGCTCTGATTTGCTCAAGAAATTAAATGTTTGCTCGCATCACAATGATTCTGCAGAAATGTGGATTTCATATGCAAGAATAATGTCTAAAAGCCTTTTCATTTTGGGGTGAGCAAGAAGATTTTTTGTAGGCATATATGTTGTCCATTTTCCTACTGATTTTGATGTCCATTTGGGGATTACAATAATTTCTTATTTTTTCCATTCTCTGTTTAACTCTGCATTAAAGAGTCTTCATGGTATTGACTCTGTACCACATTACTTTTGAATTTTGTAATAAAACCCTTTAACTTTTCATTGATCTAAAACTTAGCTATTGAGTGGGCCAAATTAATATTACATTGAATTTGTTAATGAATAGTATTTCTCCTAGATTTGATGTTTCGGGAGATGCTTTAACAGAGGGACAAATTGTCTCATGAAATTGAGGTTTAATAACTCCGTTTCCAATCCACATGAATGTGAAACTATATCCGAAGTATATTTTGTCTGCCATGATTTTGAGGTACATTGTTTTGTTTCCACAGTTTGTGGAAAAAGATCTGGAGAGTACTTAAACAAACTCCGAAAGCCAACTACATCTGGACCCGTAATATGCCTTTTGTGTAAGTGAGGTCATTATTGTAGCTGTTTTAAAATGTTTGACACAGTTGAGGTCATTAATCACACATGTAACAAACAATTACTTTGTTGTGGGAAACAACTTTTACATCGCGGTAATTACACCTCGATGCCTTTACAACGCGGTTGTTACAACGACTGCGTTGTTAGCACTCACTGCCATTACTACACAAGTCATTACATTGGCTTGCAGTAGATGGCACGCTAACATTAGGAATAGTATAGTTTACTATTTCAACCCCTTCCTTACTGTTGCGTAGGCCGGAGTTGGAATAGTAAATGATATAGTTCTAATGTCAGCGCACCATCTACTGCAAGTCGATGTAATGACTTGCGTAGTAATGGCATTGCGTAGTAACAACGCAGTCTTCGTAACAACCGCGTTGTAATGTCACGCGATGTTTTGACTCGCGTAGTAAAAAGTCATATTCCTTTGTTCTAGTTACAAAAGTAACCAAAAGGAGGCAGAATTATTCTTTGGTGGCATTTACATTGAACTCTCCGCCATGAATCTGTTCTTTGGTAGTGGTATTATATATATATACATTATGCACATGGCAAGACTGTAAACCAAAATTAGCCCTGACAAAAATATTGACACCAGTCACATGCTGCAGGAGGTCATAGCCAGAAGGGGGCCACGTGGGATTTTTGAGTTGAGGCAGCCTTACCCATTTGGGAAATAGGATGAATTATAAATACATCTCAAAGCAGTCTCCTAGACTGCAACCCATGTAGAAAATACCAGAGTGGCAGAACGGCCAGTCTGACCCTTGTTGTGTAGACTAGATGTGCCTTAATCACTTTCTAAAGTTAGTGAAGATGACTGCTGTATATTGATCCTTTCAGAATTCTAGGTGAATGAGCCACGTACAGTGAATGTTCTGCCCCCCTTTTGCTATGCTTTTCAAAGTATGGATAATCAGGGTTTCTTTTATTCAGTTTATCAACTTTCAGTTTGCGACAGGATTAGGAAAGTGCAAAAGCATAATTTTTTCAGTAAAGTCTTGCAAAAATAAGAAACACTGTTGTTCCCTTTGCAAAACGTCAATTGCAGGCAAAAGATCTAAACACTAAGGGGGCCATTATGATGTTGGGCGGATTGCCACAGCCCGACTGGCAGTGGCGATCTGCCCAACATCTCTCCCCGCCCGCCCGCCCACCATTTACCCCACGCCCTATTACAATGGTGGGGGGCACAGCGGCGGACGCAAAGACCGTCCACCGCTTTTCCGCATGTAGGCAATTGTTACGATTGCCTGCTGTGCGGTCCCTGCCCATAATATGGTGGCGGTGCCTAGCAGGCATCTCCCGCCATATTATGATGAGTGTGGATTTTGGCCTTTACATGGCGGCGATGTCACCATGGAAAGGCATGCGGATTTAGGCTTTGGGGGCCCGTTGTGGGCCCCGTTGTGTTGGGTGGGGGTGGGAGTACACTTGGGGGTACCTATGGTACCCCTCTACATTGGCATGCACAAGGTGGCATGCACTGAGCGGTGCCTGTCACGTTGTGCATGCCAATGCACAACATGCATATTTGACATTGTGGTGGGTGCTGCACAAAGCACCACCCGCCACAATGTCAAATATGCGAGATGTGACTTCCAGGGTGGTGGTCGCATCCTAATGGGTCCAGTGGGACCACTGCACCTCTGGCAGTTGGTCCCGCTCACCATTACAGTGGCGGGCTGACTTTGTCCTCCCGCCATCGTAATGGACCTCTAAATGTTTTTGAGGAATGTTCCCCAAAATGCATCACTTTCTGAAAAAATGCATTGTTTAATTTTTGTTTATGGCCCTGCTTACTGTAAAAACTTTGTTTGCTGGATATTTATTCCCTAATTAGTCTTACAAATGTTGCTGACCTACCAGAACTTCACAAAATAATAAAAATGTGCAGAGGAAAACCTTTTAATAGTTTAACAACTGGCCAGATCCGTTAGAGTTAGACATAGACATATGTGGTGTAAATGCCCCCTCAGAATATATCATAAGAACACTCCTGGACATGAGGAAATTCAGAAGAAGGGCTGACCTGCTGTATGAAGAAGTAAGACTGGGCCTGTGTTCATTGAACTCAGGACCCCAAAAGTGACCCCAGAGGTCAGTTAGGTGAATCTCTTGTTTGAGCTAAAGGGACAAAACAACTGTCCTTGCAACTACCCAGCTGAACAAAAACAAACGGACCTGCATGGCCTCTGCCAGAGTGAGTCCTGATCCCAAAGAGAAGACCACCAGTTTCTTGGACCCCTGGCTGACATCAGAGTGTACTCCTCCTACTTCCAAACTACAAAAACAGATGGGCAAGTTAAATTCCATGGGTTTTGGGCTCTTTGTGACTATAAGCGGACTCTTCATGTAAACAATGGCCACTGCGTCTCCTACCAACATAAAGGTTTGCTGGTGACCTGCTCTTCGTACCAAACAGTGACTGCTCCTGCCTCCCATTAAAGCGAAGCTCCAGCAGAGACCTGATTCTTGCGACAACACCGATCTCCTTGCGACATCCACCAACGTTAACCTATGACTCTTATCTTGAACTATGAGAAGGTAACTCATTTTCACGAAGAAACTGGTCCCTGTATCCCGCTTGTACTCTATCACAGTCAGCCTGAACTTGGGACTTTAACCTGGCCCAGTGTGACCCAATAAGTGAAAGTGGCGCTATTTGCTTTTTAGAACTAATTAGACCTGAAACTTTAAACATTCATACTTCTATTGCTACTTATTGGATATTTGTTATTTTGGTATCATTTTATTCACTGAATTAGTCTTTATTGTCCCAAATTTGTTTTGGGATTTATTCTTGTGTTGTGCTTTTAAATTACCACTCTTTGAGTGCTGCACAAATACTCTACACATTGCCTCTAAGTTAGCCCAGACTACTTTTGTGGCAAACTTCCAGAGGGTAAAGTACAGGTTTACTTAGTGACTTTTGTGGTTCATCCTGACAATGATTGTATTCATTATTTGAGTGGGATTTCACCCCTCTCTAGTAATAAAACAATTTCTTTCAGGGCAGAAGAATAAATAAATAAAGCAAAGGAAGAGTGGCCAAGATGACGCTGTGGTCAGACTCTTCCCCCATGGGCTCTGCTCCTTGTTGGGCCAAGTGTTTGTCATCCTGTGTCAATCCCACGCTTAGGCCTCCTGTGCCAGCCTTGTCTGGCCCTGTGTGTTGGGCTTCACCCCTCGGCAACCCTTCTCTTGTGAGGGATTGCAGTCACCAACTGGGTGTAGCAGTGGGTCACAAAAGGAAAATGACTAACTAAGTATCTGAAAAAGTAGGATAGACATCAAAAAACCTATTGTGTGACTGAGTGATGTAAACACTAGTCAAATGAGTACTCCTTCCATGTGAAAAATTACCCATCAGTTGTGGTATCGATCGACAACTGATGGGTATTTTTTCACATGGAAGGAGTACCCATTTGACTAGTGTTTACATCACTCAGTCTCAGAATAGGTTTTTTGTTGTCTATCCTACTTTTTCAGATACTTAGTTAGTAATTTTCCTTTTGTGACCCACTGCTACATTTTGTTGACTTAACTGTGTATAGGGGGTTGTAGCGGTGCTAGGTCCTTAAACATCCTCTCGGGCCCTTACCTCTCTTTCTGTGTCCAAGTCACCAACTAGGGCCATTAAGTGGGAGAACACGTCAGCTGCAGGCCCGATATTCCCTGAGGTTCGCATGCTCATGGACCCCTGCTTCCGCTGAATAACTCGGTGGCTGCGGTGGTGCTCTTCCGGGGCCCCCTACCCGCTATTGCAGATCCCTGCTGTGATGGCTACTGAGGCCGAGAGCGCTGGCCAGGGGATCGCGATGGGAGCAGCCTCTGTGGCACCTGGGAGTTCTGATACTGCCTGAACCTCTCAAAGAGAGCGGAGATTCTGAATACAGATCCCCAGTGACCGGGCTGGGCTGTCAGCCTGGACAACGAAGGTGAGGGGACAGCGACAGCCCATGAGCGGACAGGCTGCTGATGGGCCCTACGGGCCTTCCAGGTTGCCTTGTGGGGAGGAGGAGTGCAACCTTATTGCAGCCACAGTGCTCTAGGCTATGGCAGCTGTGCTGACCAGTGGGGGGCCCCCCTAGGAGCTCAAGGGGGTCACTCAAAGAGGAGGCTTGTGCGCTGCGGGGAGCCTGCAGCCCCCTTCTTGGAAGTGGTGACTTTAGACTCTATTGCAGTAGGAAGAGCCTAGGGGTGAACAGGGATTGCTTGGTGATCTGAACTGGGGCTGGATGGCTTGGAATCATCTGCCCTGACTGGGAGATGCATCTGCGATGGCAAGGAACATGTGAGTGCCTGGTGGGATCCTCTGTTGGAAGGGCCGCCCTCTGGGGTGACGTGGCTGTGTTGGGCAGGTGTGCTGATGCTGCGGCAGTTATAAGAAGCACACGCTGCTGGGCTGCTGGACCCCGCTGCCTCATAACCTGGGCAGACATCCTCCAGCATGCCTCCCTCTCACTTTACGGACTGGGATGCCCTGAGAATCACGTCTTTGCAGCTGCCTACCCTGGGCAACCCCCAAGTCTGTCAAGATTGTTGCCATATTGGGCAGCCACACAGGCCCTATTTACTGGGTTGGGCTGTGACTTACAGGCATGTTTCATCCAAAAGTCGCCAGGCCTCCCCCTCAGAAGTCCATCATGGCCATGTTGGGGGCGCACTGACCCAAGCAGAACAAACCAAACATTTGGAGACCACACTGGAGAAGCATACCATCATGTTTGATAAAATCCTGCAGGCGAACCAGGATTCCAAATTGGCAATGGATGCTCAGCTGGGAGCTATACAGGATGAGACTGGATTGATGCTGGTGAACTATGCCAAGCTGATGGAATGGGCAGATGAGGCCAAATCCTCACTGGTCGCCCTTTCACCTTTGATGAGGACCATCCAGAAACAGCTAAAGGCTCTCCAGGCTGAGATGTGGACCTTCCAGGCCGGGGCCAAGGATGCGGAGGGTCACTCCCGCCACAATAGTGTCCGCTTGTTAGGTTTTTCAGATAGGCCAAGGGCCAAAATACTAAGCTGTTCCTCAAGGACTGGCTTTTGAACATGGTCCTGGCTAATAAAGTCCTGAAATTCTTCTCCATCAAGAGCGCACAGGGTCACGGGCTGCCCTCCAGTGCCAGGGTCCTTCCCACGCCTGATCATAGCATGATTATTTAATTTTCAGGACAGGGACCTACTCCTGCAAATATTCAGAGCAAAAAAGCCCTTGGACTTAAAAAGTCAATAATACTATCACAGCATACACAAACTACTCTACAGAGGTCCACAAGTGAAGTAATACCTTTGCAGCGGTTGAGGCCCAGCGTTGCACCATGAATCTTCTGTATGTCTTGTTGTTTCCTGCCCACCTGAGTGTGGTGGACGCTGGTACCACACACTTCTTCCCATCCCCAAAAGAGACCTGGTGATGGCTTTGCGCCAAGGGAGAGCCTGAGTTCCCCGATGAAGGATGCTGTTTGGGCCTCGTCCACAATAACATGGACATGTTCTTGTTGCAGGTGAATAGTTTATATCAGCTGCAGTTTCGGGGTGTTGTGGCATGACGCTGGAAGGTGTTCAGGCCTGGGATAGGCGAATTGTTCATTACATTTGTTTCACTGTTTTTCTCTCTTTCTTTAACATTTGGCTGGAGGGATGGGGGGCTGAATGGTTGGGGCAGGAGGGGAAGGGTGAATATGAGATGCTACAAAAAATTTGAATCTTGGAATGTATTGACTGCATGACTGGCTGTTACTTTTAGCACCTTGACCTGGAATGTATGAGGTATCGGGACCCCTGCTAGGAGAAACAGAATATTTCTTTATGCACACAACACTTCACAGGGGGAGTTTCTGGACTTCCTCTACCCGGTACCATGTTAGTTGAGCCACCGCTTCCGGGCTGTGGGGTGGTGATTTTAACTGAGAACATGAAACAGACATGGACCACTCCATCTCCCCGCTCCTGGGAACACAAGGTTTACAGGCAACAAACCAGTTTCAGCACTGGACTCGGGCCCTCAACCAGCACAATGTTTGGTGCCTGGGACATCCCGGGGAGATGGAGTACCCTTTCTACGCACCGGGGCACAATGCTCACACTAGGTTGGATGACTTCTATAGCAACACCGACTGTTGGTCCCTCATACCCGGCTATTTAGGCCAAAATCTGTCTGACCATAATCCATTGTGGGTCACGTTCCAGTGGGGGAAGAGGAGGGCTATTATTCCAACTTGGTGACTCCCCACGGAAGCACTACAAGTCATGGTGTATAGAGACACAATCGCTACACACCTAACCCAGTACTTTGCCGATAATGCAGGCTCAGTTGACTATCAAGGGTTTGAATGGAATGCCCTAAAGTTTGTCATGCAAGGAAACTGTATTAGTACAATATGGGGAGTTCGGGCAGCACTTACACGCACTCTGCTGGACATACAGACATGTATTCAAATGACTGAGATAGAGGCAGTGGCGCCGCCTGCCGCCTGCCACCACCTTACAGCCTTGCATCATCAGTATCAGGAGAAGGTTGGAAGATTGTCTGCTCTGGATTATAAGACCTCCTTTGCCCGCCACCATGCTGAAGGCGATAAGCTGGGGCACACACTGGTATGGTTGTTGCGCTCTGAGGTCCCCAGGACCCTGATTGGCACCATGCGGGACAGTGCAGACTGTGTGGTGAACAAGCAAATTGATATTAAAGAAATATTCACACAATATTATGAATGGTTGTATCCCGCCCCCATGGTTCTGGCTCCAGTGCAGCTGCAAGATTATCTTCATGCAGTGGCACTTCCGCGTTTGACTCAGATACAGTTTTGGGATCTGGAACAACCCCTCTATTTAGAGGAAGTTCATCTGGCTATTAGTCATATGGCCTATGGCAAGGCCCGGGCACTGATGGGTTTCCCGTGGACAGGGGCAGCTCCTACACTAGGTTGGAGGAGCATCGCCCCACTGCTTTCTCGCAGTGCTAGAAATCCAAAAACATAAAATGGTAATAACTTTTCATTTTTATTACCATTTTATGCTTCTTTGCGCATAGCAGGCGGGCAGGTGGGCGGAGCTGCCCAGGCAGGGCAGAAGTGGTTTGCCCACTCCTGAGTGTGCAAAGGCTGTTTGGTCGGCCCTCTCGGGCTGCCCAAACCAGTCATGCGCACTCTGCACTTCTCCATGCAGGCTGAGAATATGCCATCCCCTACTGCCCCTGGCTGGGCGGCATCCCAACCAATCACAACATGAGTCATGCCGGCCACTACTGCCTGTGGAATATTATGCCACCTACAGGGAAACTCTAGCCCCTCGCCTGTTGAAGGTTTGTCAGGAGGAGCATAAACAGGGCTCTCTTCCGGGACCTTATAGTGATGCTACCCAAAACGGGCAGAGATCCTCTGAAGGTGAGTTGCTACTGCCCACTGTCAATGCTGAACATTGACTATAAAATATTAGGCAAGGTCCTCATCAATAGACTGATCCCTGTGCTCAGCTCCTTAGTTCACTCAGACCAATGAGGCTTTGTGCCACGACGGGCAATACACTCCAATATTCGGCGTCTGTTTCATATCATGGACGCT
The DNA here is from genome assembly GCF_964261635.1 of Lissotriton helveticus. Taxonomy (NCBI): domain Eukaryota; kingdom Metazoa; phylum Chordata; class Amphibia; order Caudata; family Salamandridae; genus Lissotriton; species Lissotriton helveticus. The sequence goes on from NC_136061.1 coordinate 1,290,033,291, forward strand.
GTATCCAGGGGGCTGACCTCCTGGTGGCGATCTGAATTTTGAGAAAGCGTTTGATATACTGAGTTGGTCTTACTTGCTCCAAGTGTTGGAAGCGTTTGGGATGGGTGCTAGCTTACTACATTGGGTCTAGATACTGTATACGACCCCACAGGTGAGGGTCCTCACTGGCTGTCAGATTTCATGTTCTTTCTCCATCAGAAGAGGGACCCGACAGGGATGCTCCCTGCCCCCGAAGATCTTTGTGCTAGCCATGGAGCCACTAACTGTACAGTTGTTTATCAGGGGCCGGCTAGGGGTATCAATGCGGGATTAGATTGGCACACTGTGTCTTTATACGTGGATGATGTCTTGGTATTTTAAGGTCCATGCACTTACACTACTGGCCCTCTATGCCCTGCTCGATCTTTTTGGTAACATGATAGGTCTCAGAGTAGTGGGGCAAGTCCTGTATTTTCCCACTGTGCTGGGTCACATCTCAACATCACATGGCACCAGTAGAGCTGCGTCTCACCTGGATCTTTTAAACCTTTTGTTTCATAGGTCTGAATTTCTATCTTCCGACAGGGAATCGATCAACGGGAATTATGGCACTGCCATGACCTTGCTTTGTCAATTCCAACATTTTTGGACTAGACTGGCTCTGCCACCCACAGGTAGGGCTTCAATTGCAAAAATGCTTGTCCTCCCGAGGTTTTTATACTTTTTCCTTGCCTTGCCGGTGATTTTCCTGAGATCCTTTTTTGCATGCTCTGAAAAGTTTGGAATCCAAGCTTATCTGGGGACGACCTCGGAAGCCAGTTTCTCTTCCAATGATTCAGCGTCCTATGCTTGAGGGAGGGGTCGCCCACCTGGAACTGCTTTTCACAGCAGCCCAATTGCAATGGCCTATGCGCTGGCTGGCTGGTGATGTGGCTGAGAAGGGTAGACTCATTCAGGCGCACTTTAGGGATATGAATATACTGGACAGGCTGCTATTTCCAGGAGGTCTTGCTAGAGGTTGTTCCGTGTTTGGAACCAGGTGATGGAACAGGACAGGTGTCAATGAACAAACGTCATGGCATGATCATCGGCTACAGGGTGGAGGTGGTGCCACCACTCTTTGGAACACATTTGTCCTCAAGTTATTTGACCAGCAGGTGATAGAATCCCATGTACTACCACTTGGAGAGGGTTTGAAAGATATGGGTACCACGGGCCTCGTCGTACATGCTATGGGATGGGTGGCGCTGCTGCCCATGTAGATCGTTGAAGGGGTCCCTGTAGGGATACACCTTTATTCCCACCTCCTGCCCCACTTAAAGATGTATCGACACATGGTGTTGGCGAAGAGCTCTTGATCATCTCCCTGTCGCTCCCGAAAAGGTGCCTCTGAATAGCATCAGCCAAAGGGTTTTGTTGATTATTAGTTTGTTCTATTTTATAAGATGCAATTTGATTACTTTTCTATCACATTAGATGCACTATGTCCACCTGGAGTTCTTATCCTAGCTGTCACATGTGCCACATTTCTCAGTTTTTATTGTATGATTTGCTAGAAGTATACTGTCTTTCTTTACAAGATGGGCCATGCTTGAGTACTCACTCCTGAATGATACCTTTTGCTGCATTTTCTCTAATGTATGCTGTTGCGTGTTTAACAGATATCTTTAAAAAAGCAAGAAAACTAATAATGGAATGAATGAATGAGGGGTCTTAAGCCCAGTAAGAAGCATGGATCTGAAAAGGGTCTTTATAAGGAAAAGAGGTAGGTAGTGTACAGAAGGGAGGTTGGACCATGGGGAGGAAGGGGAAGAAATAGTAGAAAACAGGCAGGAAAGAGGGAAGTTGGGATAGAGAAGTGAGGCAGAGAGGTGTGGCTGAGAACCTCAAAATGGAGTCAGCGAGACTGAAGAAATGAGCAGATTAAAGTGGATGTAGCGAGTTGAAGGGAGATAAAGGGAGCAATGGTGAAGTTTAATTGAAGGTATACACATTGATGACATGTTGGAATAGTGAGAAACTGTCAGGAAGCATACAGAGGGGCAGTGGTTAATTTGTAAAATAAAAAGTGCCGGGCTCTCCTCAGAAGGCAGCGCTAACAGGAGAAATGTGCTGGGGCAAACTGCCTCCTGACTGGAGCCACGGCACTCATTATTCTAGAGATGACTCGGCCTAATGGAGCTGTCAATTTTAGGGCTGGGGAACTGGGTTTGAGTCTTAGCATGGCTCAACATCCTGTGATTCTGGGGAAAATCAGGTGCCTTCCAAAATAGGGTGTCCTTAATTGGTGCTATAAGCGCCGGTGCTGAGGATGAGGTGCAGGTGCTGGGCACCCAAAAGTACAGGCTCAAATTAAGCACTGCGGAGGGGGATAATTTGTGTGCAGCCTAGGTAAAAATTGATTTTGATTTAATAAAGATGTGTGCCTAATATTATGACTATTTCAGCACGAACAAGAAAACGCAGCACCTTTGAAATGCTCCATTTTCTGTGTTTGACAACTAGGCACGAATAGAAGTCAACTCCATACTGTTTTCCAACAAAGTCTTGATGTGTGTTTTCATTTCTCATTCTTACCCCGCAACTAACCAAAATGTGCACAGATTCTAAGTGTTGACATGCTGTTCTCCAAGTACACTTGAGGAAACCTTTTACTTCATTCAAGGCCCTTCCTGCCAATAACACTGGGAATATGAGACTTACATTGTATTTGTATCTATATCTGTACCTACCACATCCTATGATGTTAGGTTAGAATAGGGAACATTACCATTTAGTTACAGGTGATGTTTAATTCTTAAATGTGATTTGTGTATCTTTGACCTCGTTATGATGGCTGTGTGATTTCCATTGAATTCTATTGAGTCTATAAAAGCTGAGACATTTAGAGAGGTGTGCCAGCCTGGTTTGCCCATACAATGAGAGAATAACTACGTCAGTCTATCTCTTGATTTTGACTTAGAATATTTTTGTTTACAGACTTCACTTCATGTTCAAACTCTTTTCTACATCCGTTTGAGCCTTATACTAATTCCCTATACCGATTTACTATCCATTCCGATTAAACATATGTTTTTGCCTTCTGTATTGATCCTAAATTAGTTTTTAAATATGCCTTTATAGTTTTTCAATTTACTGGACTCCATCCTTTTTGATTCAATGCTTAATTCTTGACTATACTGATATTTTTGTTGTCATAACTGTTATCTGTTGGGACACATTGCCTCCTATTTTGTTCAGGTTAACATTGTCTATAATCCCGCCTAGGGACTTTATCATAACTTACCTGATAAGATAGCGCCAACTTCTATTGTACAAAGCTCAACATCTTGTTGCCTCAAGTAATGAGAAAGCGCCTAGAGGTGACTGATTGCAGAGGTGCATTAATACACTCTCTCAGAAAGAAAATGTACAGCACAAGGAGAGGCTTGAAGCCAGAGGGGGCGAGGGGAGGGCTTGCGGGAGTCTCTTGGGTACATGTTCACTTAAGCTAACAAGCTGCTCTGTATGTCCCAGGGTGTGTTCGCCAACATGGGGGATCTGAGAGGTGACTTCATGCCCTCAAAGAAGGTGAAAGGGCCACCTTGCTTCTAAGGCTGATTAACAGCAGGTACTGAAGCCTGGCCTGACCCCAGACTAGCATTAAAAAGATTGACATCTTTCAGATCATCTATTATAAATAACTAGAAGTCTTTTCCTGATGCATGGACAAAGGGGAGAGCTGCGGAGGAGGAGAGAGCAAAGGAGTCCATGTAAAAGCACAGAGGGAGGGAGCTAGGAAAGAGAAGAAAGTGAGCAGAAGGAACGGAGGGATCTGGCAGGAAAGAAGGCAGTAGGGAGGGATGAAGGAAGAGGAACGGAGGGGATAAGATATAAAGGTAGGGATAAAGAAAGGACAGTAAGGAGGGAGCTAGGTAAGAATGGAGGAAGGAGGTATGGCAGGAAGAAGGAAGGGATAATGGAGAATTGGACTGAGGAAGAGAAGACTAGAGTGTGAAAAGAAGGAAGTAAAAATAAATATTGAAAAATGGAGGAATGAAGAGACGAAGAGATGGACGTAGAAAGGAAGGCGGAGGAGAGATGAGGTATAGACGGTGTAAGAAAACGAGATTAAAGAACAGAGAGGAAGGAATATAGAAGGAACAATTGACAAAGAAATTAACAGAATGAAGAAAAGCAAAGACAGAAGTTAGGAAGTGGAAAACAGCGAAGGAAGAAATAATAATAAACACAGTTAGCCATATAGGAGAAAAGGAAATGATAATAACTGGCCAAATTAAATTAATTATGCTTTCGTAGAATGCTCGTTTGACCAAATGAAAATATTTAGAAGCCCCAGCTAGAATTCTTAAATGCCAACCCCGAAGTGGTAAACAAGCCTCTGTAGCCAAATCTTCACCCGTGCGTACGAGTCACCACAGCTCTAATTAGCCTAAATCACATTAATTGATCCGAAAAAAGACAGCTAGCTATGCCCATGTGGCTGCTATGTATTCTTTGAACCAATCATCACCACCACAACACTAGGAGAAGAAGAGTCTGTAGCCTGTAATACAAATAGGTGCTGAAGATAAAAAAGGAGTCATCGGCATCTGGATCATATATCAGTGAGACAATGAACATGAATTTGAACAGTACAGGTTCAAATCACACCGGAGTAGACATGCTATCATGCATTACATGAAAAGTCATTGATGAGTGGAGAATAATGTCAGAAAGCAAGACGTGAAATAAAGCATTTTTATCAATACTATTCACATACATGGCAAAGATCCAACCAGGATCACTGATTGGAAGCGTTGGAGACACTTTACCACTGACGATGAAGCCAGGGGTTTAGGGGAAATTTGGCACTGTACTAAAACATCTCTGGTACAAGACACTCCAGGACCATCATCTAAACCTTTAGCAACCAACTCAAGACCTTTCCAGGACGTTGTACCAGGATCCGGGAATCAATGGCATGCATTAGCAGAGGCTGAGCGTTTGGAACTTGCCACTGGGGATACTGGAGATCTAGCAAAAGTCTTCCGCAAACTACAGCGGAGTAAACCATGACCTTTGTCAATGATCGCACTTCGCACCACGTGAAATGGGGTTGAAAATCATAATGGTGGCAGGGAATGTTCTCCATGGAAATTTGTACGCACAGGGAGTACAAACAAAACCAGGATGAACTTATTTAGAAATTCAAAAAATCAGTTGGCTTCTGTCTATTGTGATGCGCTGCAGAACGTGTAAGTGCTCATACACCCACAAGGATCACCAGGCACTGCGCCAGCTTTCAGCGTGGGGATTCTAAACGCATTTGATAGTGGTAGCGATAGGAAAACAGCCAGACTTTCTCTGTGTTCTATGAATTTTAGATGATCAAAGACTCTTTTAAATGGGGCAGAAGTGTATTCCATAATGAGAAAGACAGAATGGAAAAGGGCTCTACTTTCTTTTTGTTTCTTTTGGTTGACAGGCATACTGTGAATCCCCAAAACAGGACTATTTGGTCTATGACACCATATAGATATCTCTCCTTTACAGCAGGAGCTGTTCGTTTCACTTTTAACAAATCATTGAGGATTGTTGCTGGCTGAGAAACAAAATGGCCAACATTACGCCCTGCAAAGGTCCTCTCTGTTGTACAATAAAAACTGAGCTTCATTCCTTCATTAATAGCGCTTTTTAAAGGAGCGAGTATTTCAATTTCTGATTCTCGAGGTACATGCTGTTATTTTGTACAAAGAACTCTTCATGTGTTAGCGCCAAAAATACGTGGAAGTAAAAAAACCACTCTGGTGAGGTGGCATTACGAGATACATACCATGTGGCCGCTTAATTCAAAGGCGCCAGGACAAGGTTAGACAATTGCCAAAATTAGCATTGCTTGTCCACTCAGTTGCAACACGCAGACCTATGGCATGGTGCCCAGAAGAAAAACAAGCATTTACAATGCAACGGTCTCACCTTTGCAAAAGTTTGAGCTATTGGCATTGTAAATGACAAACTTTTTATTTATGTGTTGGTTTTGAAAACAGATAAATAAATGGCATTGTCAGAGCCACACAAAAACACACAGAGCCACGCAAACACGCACACAGAGCCACACACACACACACACACACACACACAGAGCCACGCACACACACACCGAGCCACATACACAACTGCCTCACTCACCAAGCTGGGGAGACTGGTTCCGTGGCTCTGCCCCAGCTCTCGGCCCCACAGCGGCGGGGGCAGGCTCCCAGGACTCTCCGCTGAAAAGAGGTGAGAGGGCTCGAGGGGGGCTGGGGAGCAGCGCACCAGGGGTGGTGGAGGAAGGCACCGGGAGTGGTTGAGGGCACTGAGGGTGGTTGTAGGGAGCACCGGGGTGAGGAGATGGCTCCTGAGTCAGCGTCATAGGGCACTCATGGTGCCAGGCTGCGTCCACTCTCTGGAGGGCACACCCACCAGTTCAGGCCGTCTCTGTTCAGGTTTTGTTCCTCCACAGATCTGGGATCAGGTTACAGATACACGTGCACGATTGCAGGGCAATTTTGTACTGATCGATAAAATCATTAGATGTCGTCTTTAGCACTGGTAGGTGCAAATAATGTCTTGCATGGGTCAGTGAGGGCAAAAGCCTATATGCAACTGTTGATGTAAATGTGGCGGTAACTTGTGCTTTACACAGACTGTTTTGCAATGACGTTTAATTCCGCAAACCAGACATTTCCCGTTTACCGACCCAGAAAGCATGGGGGCTAAATGTGCAGGTGCACTCATTTTCAGAAAAAGAAATACTCTGCCCTGTCCAGTGCATGTGAAGGGAAGTTTAGGGTTGGATCTCATGACCGAGGCCACTTGTGAACATTTTGAATGATGAATAGGAACATTAACTCTCCCCACTTGCGCGTCTCCACAATAGACTAGATTAACAGGTCGCACTGCAAATGTAAAGTCAACAAAGTTTACAAAAGTTCGGGGAAGGGCCCAGACACCTTGTCAGAGAGAAGCCCTCTACTTTGCAGCTTTACTGCCACCTACAATGCATGTGTAAACAGCACACGTCCAGGGAGCAGGAGGCGGCCGGACAGCGGGCAAGCACAGGGCTTACCTCGGTCTCTCTCGGGGCTAATGACCGTCTGCACCTCCAGGGCACAGTTGGCTCTCTTCACCGTGAGGAAGAAGGGGTAATCCTTGGCCACCATCGCGGAGGACTCGGAGGTCACAGTGGACTCTGTTTAAGTGCAAACCTCCAGGGTAAACGTGCCCCCCTCTGGCGGCGGCCGCGAAGCAGGCAGAGAGCAGCCCTAGATCCTGTCTGGAAGCATTGCCAAGGCGAAGCGCTGTGTCAGCCAGGCAGGAAAAGGGAAGCCGCCCAGCCCAGCCAGTGAAATACAACACTGCAGCTCCCAGCCTGCTCGCCGGCCCAATGGCGCAGGGGGCGGGCTGCCAGGACTGATTTCTGTGTGTGTGAGGGGGGGGGCAGGAGCGCTGGAGAGGGCGCTCTGCCAGCACCGGTGTGTGGAGGAATAAAGGAAGGGGCAGCGAGGGCTGGAGTACAGTGGCAGAACTCGTGTGTGCGTGGAGAGGGGCAGCAGCAGTGGAGCTGAAGAGGGACAGTGTGTGTGGAGAGAGGGGGGCGGGCTGCCAGGACTGATGTCTCTGTGTGTGTGAGGGGGAGGGCAGGAGTGCCAGAGAGGGGCGCCTGTGCCAGCACCGGTGTGGCAGCGGAAATGGATCCGGCCAGGCTCCTCTCTTGTCTCGGCCGGCCCCGCCCACCATCAGGCGCGGGCACCGGCTTGGCCTTCTCTTTTTCTCTTCCCTCAATGCGGGGTGGGCACCCGTTTAAATACAAAGCCCCTGGCGGGGTGGGCACCCGCTAGGGGTATGAGAATGGCACAAAGTCCCTGGCGGGGTAGGCCCTCTTTTAGCCCCGTCCTTTTCAGACTGGCTCGGCATGACTTACTGGTGGCGTAAAATGTTCCTTATCTTCTTTATGGGGTGAAACAGATGGCGCCATAAAGAAGATAAGAAACCTTTTACTCCACCAGTAAGTCAAGGAACCCAATCTGAAAAGGACGAGGCTAAAAGAGAAAGGAGAACATCACTAGGACATCTTCTCCAATGGCTGGCCACCATTTAGGAGGCCAGCCAATGGAGTAGGGGGGCGGGGCTTAACCCTCGGTAGTCCTTATTTCCACTGATTGAAAAAAACTACTGACAGCAACCAGGTTTCAGATTGCAATTTTCTTCATAACCTGGAAATCCATCAGTGGCGGGGACCAGCGGCGACCGCAGGATCACCCATAGATTGAGTATGTGCAGGCTATGGAAGTTTTACAGGAGAACTCACTCGGCATGCATTGGAGATTTGCATTGTTCAGTCACTCGAGACCTTCCACCTCCTCGGCCTCTTCAAAGAGCATAAACAATGCATCCTTCCCGTGGCTGCAAAGAGGCCTAATTCCATGTGCCACCGATTGGTTACTAAACCACTGATGGACGCTCACCCACAGTGGCCCTGGTGCCACTGCACCAAACGCACCAGTGATAGCGACGGTCTCGATATCATGAACATGTTCAGCATCTTTGCACAGGCACAAATATAGCGGTGCCCCAGTTTTTCAAAAGCACGCAGTTGTGACTCTGTGTTGCAAGAGTTTAACATTAGTAAAAACGAAGGTTGTTTACACTGTCAGTAAGTATTCTGATAATGTAGAGATTACATTTTTTGAGGAAAAATTAGAGGGATCAGGGACAAGGGTCCTCTGCAGCTGTGAAATATTTCTCATTCAAAGTTCTCGTAATTTTTGTACACAGCATGATTTACTTCCCATAGTTTGCAAAGTTTCCTACGTTTGAATCTCCCGTTCAAAAGAAGGCTGACTTGGAAGTATTGTTGAGGGGAAAAACAGTTCTCTATCATCTGACCAGTTCGAAAGTCACCTGGAAAAACTGTTTTAAATGTAGCATGAGAAAACACCACATCTATTTTCAGAGCCAACTGTCACTTTTGATGGAATATTGTCCATTTGTTGAGAGGGGAAGGGGGAGGTGGGGGGAGGGGAACAAGCATTGGCAAATCCAACTGGTCTCGCCTTTTTAAGAGTTACTGGCTTTGCCAATGTGTTTTTGCTATGTTGTACACCAATTTGGAAGCTATTCAACATGGCAAAAAGATAGTGGCGTAGAGGAGAGTGGCATGGAGTGTCATACAGGTGAATGGCGAAGAGTGGAGTAGAGTGCCATATGCTGAAGTGGCATAGATTGTTGTGTATTGGAACAGCATTGAGTGGAGTCTCAGTGGAGTGGTGTAATCAGTGGCATAGCAGGGTAGGGTGATCTGCCTCAGGTGGCATGAGTTTTGAGGTGGTGGCCTCCCCCACTCTTATTTGCAGCAGTCACGGGGTGGCAGTCACAGGTACCGCAAGCCCTCCACTCTTACATGCAGCCACGGTGGATGGCAAATGCAGGAATCACCGCGGGCGGCACAAGGTGTAACACACCACTGGGTGTAATTTACTTACAGTGGACTGGTGTAGAGTGCATTTCTGGGGAGTGTTGCAGAGTATAGTGGCATGGAGTGCAGCGGCATAGAAATCAACGGCGTACAGTGCAGCATCACAGAATGCGGTAGTATAAAGTAGAGTGAAGTGGTGAAGCGTGGAGTGGTGAAGAGTGGAGTGATGCAGAGTAGAGTGGTGGAGAGTGTTGCAGAGCAGGGTGGGGTAGAGGGGTGTAGAGGAAAGTATAGTGCCTTATAGTGCACAGATGGAGAGTGGAGTGCTGCAGAGTGCAGCATCATTGAGTTGAGTGCTGGAGAATGCAGTGGCATAGAGTGGAGTGATTCAGAGTAGTGTGGCATAGAGTGCAATGGCATAGAATACAGTATTGCAGAGTAATGTGGCATTGAATTCAGTGGCAAAGAGTGCAGTGTTGCAGAATAAAGTGTTTTAGAGTGATTTGGTGTGGAGTGGTATAGAGTACATTGGCGTAAATTAGAGTGGTGTAGAGTGCAGTGGCATTGAGTACAGTAGTGCAAAGTATAGTGCAGTGGCATACAGTACAGTGGTGTAGAGTGCACTGACATAGAGTGCAGTGGTGAAGTGTGGCCTAGAGCACTGTGGTGTACAGTTCAGTGGCATAGAGTGGAGTGCAGTGGCATAGAGTGTCGTACAGTGGAGTGGAGTGGTGTAGAGCAGAGTGGACTGCTGTAGCATATATTGGAATAGTGTATTGGACAGTATAGAGGCGAAGGGTGAAGTTGCGTAAAGTGCAGGGGCATAGAATTCAGCGGTTTAAAATTCAGCATCATAGAATGCAGAGCGAAGATTAAAGTGATGCACAGTAAAGTGCAGTGGCTTAGAGTGCAGTAGTGCAGAGTACACTGGTGCAGAGTAGAGTGGTGTAGAGTAGGATGACAGAGTGATGGGGCTTAGAGTGGCGCAGAATATAGTATAGTGGCTTAGAGTAGAGCGGCATAGAGTACAATTGCGTAGAGTGGAATGCTACAGAGTGCAGTGGCTAAGAATGCAGTGATGCACAGCAGAGGAGCATAGAGAGCATAGGCTTAGAGTGCAGTAGTGCAGAGTAGTGTGGCATGGATTTCAGTGACAGAGAGGGCAGTGGTCCAGAGAAGAGTTTCATAGAGTACCTTGGTGTAGAGTGGCATAAACTAGAGTGGCGTAGAGAGCAGTTGCGAAGACTACAGAGGTGCAGAAATTAGTGCAGTGGCATAGAGTGTAGTGGTATAGAGTAGATTGTTTTAGAGTAGAGTGATGTGGCGTAGAGTGGAGAGGTTCACGGTAGAGTAGAGTGACATAAAGTGTAGTCATGTAGAGTGCTGTGGTGCAAAGTAGAGTAGAGTAGTGCAGAGTGTCATGGCATAGAGTGCAGTGTTGCAGAGTGGCATAGAGTGGAGTTGTGCAGAGTTGGTTGAGTGGAGTGGCCTAGACTGGAGTGGTGTAAAGTGAAGTGGTGAGGCGCATAGTGGTGTAGAGTAGAGTAGAGTGGCATAGAGTGCTTTGACATAGAGTAGGGTGGTGCAGTAGAGAGGTGTAGAGGGAAATTGTGTAAAGTGTAGTGGAGTGGTGCAAAGTGGAGTGGAGTTCAGTGTTGCAAAGTGCAGTGCATGGAGCGGTGTAAAGTGGAGTGGTGCCGAATTCAGCTCAGTGGTTTAGTGTGGAATAGAGTAGAATGGAGTGGCGCAGAGTGGAATATGCATGATGAGGTAGCACACAGCCGTTACAGACATCATATTTTCAATTGAAATGACCGGTATACAACAAAACTTTTACAACAAACTACCATTACAACGCAACTTTTACAACGCAAACCATTACAACGCATAGCGCTGGGGGGCGCTCTAGGATAGGGAATAGGTTTAATGTACTATCCAACACCTTCCCTACTATCCACGGGGACTGGAGTTGGAATAGTAAATTAAACTATTCACTATCCAGCGCCCAAAAGCATTAAGTGTTGTAATGGTATGCGTTGTAAAACTTGCGATGTAAAGGTAGGCGTTGTAAAAGTATGCGTTGTAACGTCATACATCCGCTATGACCATTATGTTGTACAAACATACACTTCTACTAATAAAACTATACAGCACACAAACGATAATGTGTGGAAATGGAATCACCTAGTGCATTGATTTGTTTTCATCATATTAAAGTATTTGTTTGCAACACACTTCAGAATTAACAAAACCTTTGCTTCATTTGTGCTTTCCGAATTCTGATATATTGTGAAATACTTGCACATTTCATTTAAATGTTGTTGTATCCTAGAAAAAAAACATTTCCTGCCCTCATTATCCGGCATGATTGTCAAATAAATCCTCTCACTTTGAAGTCATAGAAAAAAAATAAACACCAGGCTCTCTTGAAAGATATATCCTGATATTTGACCTCTGCCTTTGAATGCACAGCAAATGTGACAACATAATAACAAGATTAACAGGCCCGTTTAAAGAAAGGAGCATTCATGGAAGAATACAAGGAAAGGTAGTGTGAAAAACTGTTGTACCGTAGGAGTAATGAAATGAAGCTGGACAGTCTAAAACAAATAATGCCAGCAAATAGAAAGCCAGCAAATGTAAGCTACAAACCACAAGACAAATGGTAAGCAATGGATGGAATGCATTCCAAAGGAAGCTATCTGAATGTCCCCAAGATGTATTTTGTAAACTAGACAGCTCCGCTATCTGGTAGGCTTTGTCCTAACTGGGAGTAGCAAAAAAGGAAATGGCTCAGACTATAAATAAGCCCAGTTTCTACATATTAATAAAAAGAAATTTGTTTTTCTTTAGCATTAAATGCAACACTTCTGCTGTTTCTGATTGCTCTAAATAAATGATGTTGCTACAGCCGAATTAATGGTTCTCTATTCAACCACCTTGGGAGGATAAAAGGTTGAATTTATAATCTTCAATGAAACTATGCAAGACTTATTATAAGTAATAAAACCTTTGCAAACCCTAACAAGGTGTTGATTTGCTTGGCCTTTGCTTTTATTGAGGTGAGTCCTTGGGAATTAAGGCCTGATTTTAGGTTCAGTTGTTAGACAATTAATTAGTTCTGGGCGTTAAATTCTGCTCCGTTCAGGGAGTGTACAGAGATTTTCCCCCACTCGCCGTCATTAAGTTGGCAAGCGCATGCAAGGAAAATCTTTCTCCATACAACATTCCAGTGAGATTTCTCAATGTGGGCGGGCGAGGATGGCCGCTACCGCCCACTTTGAGAAACCTACCATTTGTGTTCAGAAAGCTGCCGCTTGAGTAGAAAATCGACTTGCGCAGCAAAAAGAAGGCGTGCCCTCTTGTGCTGCACATGGTGCCATTCAAGCAGATTTTCCAGTGTGGGACAAATACCCGGCACTAAAAATCAGCACAAGCTGCGCACCCTAATGCACTCTGCTGCTTGCGGAACTCTGCATAGCGCGGCTACGTTTTTTGGTCCCTTTGCAGAGTTCCGCATAGCTGAACTTTTACAAACTCTGCCCAGACCTACAATTAACACATTGGTGTGGTGGATTGAACACTTTCTCCAGCATAGATGCGGAAAGCACTCAGAAGCACCCCACATGCTCAAAAAAGCAGTAAATCTATGCTAGATGCATAATTGAAAATTAATGCCTTTTAATGAAATTGTATTACTGCCAATTTCATACGATTATGATCTTAAAAGTACAATTTCACTCATCTCCAGTTACTGGGTCCTGACAAATGTGCACTGTTCAGGTATTTTGTTCAAAGAAATATCACTACCTCAATCGGTACTAACTGTCCATGTCTTGAACTTGAGCAAGGGTAGATGCACAAGTCATCTTCTAATTTATAGAATGTGCGCAATGTTTTTCTCAGCATGTTTGTTCTTTTTTATCAATGCGAAGTGTACTTAAATCATGATTCTTTCACTGTGAAGCCAAACAGTAACCCCCTCCCTTTCCAAGTCTTCTAGCAGATGAGATGATTCATTGGTTTCTGAAGAGAATAGGGATTTGACCAAGGAGTAGATTGAGGAGGAAATGGGATCAGAGGAAAAAACAAACTGAAATTGGAGTTGGCTGCCCAAGAGGCAAGCTCCTTTTCCAGCATCCTTCAGTCTCCAGCAGTCCCCGCTGTCCAGTTAGCATGTCTTAAGAGGCTGCAGGGCAAAAGCAAATCTCTCCCTTAATGGATTTTTCGGATCCCACCATGAGGCAGTGGATATGGGATGGCGAGTGTCTGTCAAACGCCGGCTTGATCTGAAGCATTAGCATTTCAAACGTTGTCCCCAATCTTTCGTATGTCTAATCCGCCCTGACAGATATGAAAATTGAAAATTGAAATCAAGGTGAATTCTAAGAGCAGTGTGCAACCAAACGCACACCATCCATATTTCACCCAATGTAATGTTTGTCAGATATTATAGAAAAAGTTTTTTTTCATTCACATGGTAAAAACCTGTCAGAGCGTTGGACATTAATGTAATATGTGGATGGCCATTTCCTCCGGAAAAAAAGAGATGCATATATATATATATATATATATATATATATATATATATATATATATATATATATATATATATATATAAAGGTTTTTATGAACGCTATTGTTTGAAGCATACTAGTAAAAAATCGGAATATTTTCCACACACATTTAAAATCCATAGTTAACCATATGAAAGCTTAGCATGAAAAAATATTTGTCATTCAATTATATCCCCCTTTAAAACTTGTTATATGCTCTTGCTACTAAGAATATGCCCATACATAAGCTAAGATTGGAGTTAAAATATGAAATAAACCCAGTTCTGGAATAGCAGTATACTGTGTAAACAGTTCCTATGCATTTAAAACTGGCTAAAATGTTCATAGGAAAAAAGGTATGCCGGTCAATATGTTGGCGGTTTATTACTTGTTTGTGCCGTCTATGCTTTTGCAGTTTGTTATTTTTAGGCTTTTGGTCTCACGTGGGATAGTTCCAGGCAGTGAATATTCCGTGCTGTTATCTCAATGCCAACACTTCAAAGGCATGCCACAAATCAGCATCATCCCTGAATGTCTCCAAATAAACAAAAACAAATTAAAATAGGGTGGCGAATTCTGAAGACACAAACTGTCCAATTCTTCTAACAACTTCCTTAGCAGGAAGTAAAGCGATAATGGCCCAGCTCAGAAGAGGTCTGTTCTAGGACTTCACCCCGCAAAAAAAAAAATCAATAAACAGCAGGGACGCGAGAAGCCGAGTAGCCTAGCAATTGGCAACTATGCACATTTAAAAAATAAAACAAAAAAAAACTTTGCCAGCCTCACAAAGTATGAAGAGATCAAGGTTAAAAAATACGTTATTGCACCTCAGCATGTCGGAGTGTCAATGAGTTGTAAACTTTCTCTTCTGTGATCCCAGACGGCCCCAGGGAGGCCTTCTGCCCGAGGTAAAAGGAAGCGCTCTTCGGGTGGCAGCTAATGTATTTTTCCGCTGTCACTTTAGGCTTGCTGTTCGGCGTGACAGCAAGGAAACAATTCCTTGCAGTCGGATGTCCTCCAGCACCTTTAGCTGCTGAGAATATCACCTGAGTTATGTAAACATTGCTTTGGGAGAAGCTGAAATGTTACTCATCCTCACAAAAGGTGAGGTTTTCTGACTCGCCAGAATATGCAGGCATTTTGTATTAAAATTGGTGCACCCCTATACAGCAATGACAACTGAAAATTCCCCCATATCCTACACCTCTTCTATCTTTCAAAAACATTTAACCCCGTATAAAAAGCTTTATAGGAGGGAGAAGACCAGTTAAGCAATCAGGTTCAAAAGGGGTTTAACTGCTTCTGCAATAAGGAGATCTGTCTATGATGGGATTAGGCTAATCATGAGAACCTGCTAGAGGCACCTCCCATTTCACACTACACTGGCAGAGCACCAAGTAACACGTGCTGCTGTTGGTTTTTGAACAGAAACAGTTAAACCCCTTTTGAACCACATTTTTTAACAGGTCCTTTCCCTCATATCAAGCTTTTTAGAGGGAGCAAAATAGTTTTGAATAATACAAGGGGGTAGGAAATAGGGGATTTTTCTGTTATTGAATTTTGAGTTTCAGGCTCCTCTTTGTATGGTCTGTCTTGACAGCACAGTTGTTGCCTGACAATAATGTGAGTATAAGCAGAAGAGTCAGATTTTGGCTCTGCCCACATGTTGGGGGCCAGGAGTACATGTTTTGATTGGGCAGAAGATGTGCGCTTCCATAAAAAAGTGTTTCCCACCACACAGCTGTGATAATTTTGTTTATTTAACCAGCTGCCTGAGATTGAATTTTCAGGTGCACAAACAATCTGAAGCAATGACACTAAAATGCCTGTTGACAGAATAGAACAGAGGAGTCTAGTCATTAATCAACATGAAGTTTTAGGTCTGTCTTGCCAGTGCACTTATAAGACAGCCCTTGGGTATTGCCAATGATTGTTTCCTTTTTGTCCCTCTAAGCACCTCTTTTTGGTGAGACACCCCTACTCAGCCCAAAGAATTCAAGCCTCAGGAATGCAGTTTCTGTAGTCACAACACTAAAAACGGCAAAGAACTGCATGCCCAAATAAGGCTAGCCTGGATGTGTTCCTTTTATTTGGCACCTCCTATGCTCAAAGCTGCCACGTAAGCCATGACAAAGATATGCAGACATAGTTTTTTTCAATGCTGGGAGCAACATCTCAGCTAGTCTGGACACTTTTGTTAATTTTGAAAATGTACTTCTGATATGAAGGCACCACATTCTGTGGCAGCAATTTCACCATGCCACTCTAGCATTGCAAACTTGCCTTCACATAGTTTGTCGTAGTGGGCAGCTTTATCCACAGTGGCACACAGAACTTTGGAAGAACAAAAACTGCTGTTATTACAACAATGTTTAAATGGAAAAGAACTTAATCTGCCAGGTTGGTTGGGGATTTTTCTCCTCCAAACCAGGAGCTGAAAAGTCCAATTGCCATATTCAAAATCCGACTCAAAGTCACAAGTAGCCACCAAAGTACTAGTTCATGGCAGCCAAATCAATTTAATTTCTGCCCCCCATCCCTCAAAAAATGCAATACCGTAGTGAGAGAAGACATGTACTACCAGCATATGATTGGTCCAAGGGCCTGTCAATTTACTTTCAACACACTTCAGGACATCTCCTGACACCTCACTCCTTCATGTAGCAACACCAAGGTAAAGAATATCCACCTGCACATATGCTGACTTCACAGCAGTGACTTCCAACACATTGTCAAGGTAAGCATACATAGGATGTATAGATTTTTTATCCTTAACTCCATATCCATTTACCTTGATAATATTATGAGACTGTGAAGTCAATATAAGAGCAGTAAATATATAAACTTTAACATTAGTTTAGAGCATCCCACTCCCAACAAAATAGTTACGAAGCAAGTGGTGCTATGATGAAAACAGTTTGCTATAAGTACTATCGCAGAAGGAGGGGTTCTTCTTTACACAATTTGGCTTTTCTGGTACCAAGGCTTTAAAGGCTACAGTTTTTTTAAGGAGATCTTCTGAAAGCTGGTCAGAGCATGACCCTTTACCACCGTCTGTTGTTCATAAATAAGGTTCTGAATCCTGGAAACTGGTTTTAGATACCTGAAGCTAAAACGTAAATAGAGTATTGGCTGCTTTAAATGCAGACATTCATTAAAAAAATAAAAGAATGGGCGGTGAATATACCTTGTTAAAGAGCCTCTGGATACCCTCGCAATATAATATGCATAACCCCTACATAAGTGTTAATACATGATTCATCAATATTATATATTATATATTATATTGTGATTTGTCAAGATTTTCTTCCAAAACCGATTAATTTTTCTTAGGATATGTTAAGATTATCCATACTAATATAATAAAGAGAGAGCCCAAACCTTTGAGGCGGGTAAGCTCCAGAACCACAGCGCCAACCGGAGTGCCGCATGCAGCATTGGAAAGGTGAGGCAAAGCAGATGGACATAGGCTATACACCATATACTTTGGAGGGGACAAAGCACGTTGTGTGACAAAGTAGTCCGTTGGAAGTAGCGCCGGCTCTGAGGTGGGCGTGTGCATACGTTTGGAGCGTGTGAATAATGTTCTATTGCGGCGGCTGATTACGCCATCGGGTGACGTTTGGAGCGTGTGAATAGCGTTCTATCGCGGCGGCTGAGTACGCCGTCGGGTGACGTTGACGTGGCGTGTGGCGTCTCAGTGCATCACGCCGTGTTGTGGATGCAGAGCCCGGGCACAATATGCACGGCAGGACGGCAAGAGGCACATATCGCTGGGGCAGACTGTGAGGCCAGAACTTCAGAGCAGGTACACACACGTCGGCGCCTGCTCATATCGTTGGGGCGCATTCTAATTGC
This sequence comes from Lissotriton helveticus, assembly GCF_964261635.1. Classification (NCBI taxonomy): domain Eukaryota; kingdom Metazoa; phylum Chordata; class Amphibia; order Caudata; family Salamandridae; genus Lissotriton; species Lissotriton helveticus. The sequence continues at coordinate 1,290,051,123 of NC_136061.1, forward strand.
AGACAGGATGGCAAGAGGCACATATTGCTGGGGCGCATTCTAATTGCAGACATGTCTGTCATACCCGGACAACGTCGGGACGGGCCGCTAGTCCTAAATAAGAGAGTCAGTTACTTTGAATTAGTCAACTCTTAATATGTGTATATTAGTTTTGAAGATGCTTGGTAGGATTACATGCAGAGGAGGCATTTGACAATGTAGATTGGTCATAGGTGTTCAAGACACAGCAACTAATGAACTTTGGAGATGCCTTGTTGATTGTATTGAAGCCATGTATAATGGTTCCAACGCAAATTTTAAGTAGATCAGAATACAAAACAGTTCACCTGCATAAAGGAACACAACAAGGGTTTCTATTATTCTCACTACCCTTTGTTATAGCCCTCAAGCCATTTGCATGAGCTGTTAGGTTTAATGCTAACATTTTAGTTGTCAAAAAAAGGGTAAATTAATACAAATATTTACTATTTGTAGGCTATTTTTTGTTAACACTATCCACCACTGACAAATCTCTTCCACAACTGCTTGAGTTGTAAAACACTTGTTGGAAATTGGGTTTATTGTTGAAGGGGTGAAACTCTACTAATGCAACAGCCACAATATCTGTTAGGGTGAAGTCATAAGCAAATGCCAAATTAACCTGTGCTCAACCATCTGGCAGCTTGGCAGAAGAGCAGTCTGACTTAACTGAGAGGCAATGTGTAAAATATTTAAGGAGCACTTCACATAGTAATAAATTGAAAATGCAGCACAAGAACAATACCACACCAATTTAGTAAAATAGAGTAAAATGTAATAGATCATTTGACACCAAAGAACATTCTTACCTACTCCCAACTGAACATTACCACTTATTAATTGTAACATGTTAACTTTATATTATCTTATGGGAGAGGCTGGCATAGCATCAGTGAAAAAATAATTTAAGAGTTTTTCACTACCAGTACTTGTAAAAGGTAAAAGTGCATGTCCAACTTTTTAAATACACTATATTTTATTTTAAAAAGGAAGGTTTAGACCTGGCTAAAGGTTTATTTTTCCAGGTCGAAATGGCAGTTTACAATTGCTCACACATGCTGCAAAGGCAGGTCTGAGCCATGTTTGAAAAGACTACTTAACTTGGTGGCACAATAAGTGCTGCGGTCTCAGTAATAGCATTTAATTTACAGACCAGGTACATGTAGTACCACTTTACTAGGTCTTATGAGAACATTAAATGTGCCAATTGAGTGTAAGCCCATTACACCATGTTAAGAGGAGAGAGCACACACACTTTAACACTGGTTAACAGGGGAAAACAGCACAGAGCCGTAAGGCCATCAATAACGAGATCAGCAAAAATGGAGAAGTAAGGCAAAACGTTTTGAGGAAGACCATCCTACGGTTGGCAGGTCAAACACAATTTTTGCTCCCTCTCAATCTACAAAATGAACAAATTGACTGTGATTCCAATACTAAAAATGATCAACAAAAAAGAACAGCAAATGTCCACTACAATGGGAATCAAAACAGCTAACATGCCTTGTTTTAAAGAGTCAACTATGAAAATAAACATTGATGGGCTCATAAAAAGCCTGAACCCCGACTTTGAACATCAGCACATCATCATCTTTTGACTCTGTGGTAAAACTAATACAATAAAGATGAATGTCTTACTATGGATGATGACAAGTCACGTTTGGCATTTTAAAACATCACAATTTGTAGAACACTTCAAGCCTTACATTTCAAAAAGAAGGTTTTATTTTCCAAAGACAATGTTTTCACAATGATTATCAATATGCTTTTACTATACATCAATATAGCTACGTGTTCAAATTGTATTTTCATAAACCCCCTTAATTGGTTAATATCGAAAAACAAGCAATAAAGTAACCACTGTTCTCAATCTTCCTTTTCTGAATCATCGAGCACTGGAATATTGTCAATGAATACTATAATATCGAAGGTTGTTACCATAAACGTGTTCCCTGTGGTATATTTGTGGTGTTGCAATATGGTAGCTGCCAATATTAGTCTTTGTATTGCACCGATCCTGACCAGAACTCCTGCTAAAACAGATATTAGTACTTCGTCAAAGTCATAAACAAAAAAAACAAAAAAAATGTAGCACTTGTAAAGTAGAATACAAAACACAAATAAATATATGAACGAATGAAGCATATTTCCCTGGAGAAATATGTTCATATTTTATACATGATTTGAGAATTTCCCTGGAAATACAACCTCTGAACTGAGGCTACCAGATGTATGGCTTAATTCAACAAAGCCCATATCTTCAGTCCTGTGTTTCCAGGGAAATGTTGAAGAGGTAATTGATATCCAGAACTGGAGGCTGATGTTCAGTTCCCTCACTGATATATTTCCAAAGAGAGGGAGCCTAAAGCAAGATGGGAAATATATTATCTTCTCCTGCTTACTAAGAGGAAGTTCAGATTTCTTGACAAAAGTGAGAACCAATTTGAATGGAGCATGGGTACTTTGGAGGGAGAGGGAATATGCGCACTTGACACTGTGATTTCCTGAGGTGAACAAACAGTAGATGTGCATACTTCATCAAATATATGGTTGTATGTGGGAAGATCTTGGGTAGATGAAAAATGATCTTGTGTAACAAAAGAACATGCTCAAAGCAATGACACTGGGAGAGGGGTCTCCTCTACTGTTTAAGGGCCGGCACTGTACAATTTCTGCTTTATTTCCCTCTCAGGTATAATGCAAATCTCGACTCCTTGCCTTGTCTGTGTGATGGACAGAGTGGCCGAACAACCTTAAATTTTCTGTTTCTCTCAAAGTTTTTTTGATAAAATATACAAAATGGCTTTTAATACCATTTAAAAAAATACTCTGCCTATCCATTTAGTAGATGCATACAGGAGCATACGTAAATTGGAAGATGATGAGTCAGTTTTTCGTGTCTGCACCTTTCTAAGAACCGCTGTATGGGCCCGCGAAACAATGAGTAACCTTTGAAAAGCGTTTCAAAATGCATGGGCTCTTTTAGAAACTTGTCTCTTGTGTTTTAACATAATGTGTATTTTTGACTAATGCTACTGAAATTGTTTTATTGTGATATGAATTTCTGTTTTTAACGTTGTATGTTGTATTTAATGTGCTTCTATTGATATGGTCTTATCCGAATAAAGTATTATTTTTTAAATTTTTTGAATGAAGTGAGCGATTTTTGTCTGGAGTGGAAAAAATCAAATAAAACTAAAGGCAAGTTGAAGAGCAAGAAAAAGAAGCACACGAGGAAGAGAGCAGCACGTAGGGGTTAGGAACGAGCAATAGAAAAACATGAGGCGAGGGGATAAGCATCAGATTGAGAGCACAACATGGAGTGGGGAGGTAGGGAGAAGCACATATGCAAGAGATCTCAACATGGAACTTAAAATGTGCGAAATGCACATAATTTACCTCCATGTAATTGTGCAAAATGTTGGTAAAAATAAGCAAAATTTAGCAGAATAATGGGAAATGCTAATCTGTCATTTTGCGCTTTATTATATTATGAAATGTGTCCTCATGTCAAATTTTGACACATATACACATTTTGTACTACAAAATAGTGCAAAAAAACAAAATCACCTGCATTTGAGTTACATTTTTTACTGTAAATGATCTGTTCGCATTACATTTGTACATTGAATGGCACATAATTACTCGAAGTGGCATATTTATGTAATTATGGAAACTTGCATAACAACTTGTTAGAACTGGGGGTCTCTAGTTGGCTGAGGTAGGTACCTTAATCCAAATAGGGACCCTTGCTTCTAAGTCAGGGAAAGAAAGGACACCTTCTCAGATAGCCCCTGCTCACCCCCTCGGTAGCTTGGCACAAGCAGCCAGGCCTATCTCCAAGGCAAATGTGTAAAGTATTTGCAACCATGCTCTCAGTAACCTGGTGATAACACCACAAATGGATTCCACACGAGTATCATAAAAACAATTATATGTTTGTAAAAAAAAGTTTTACAATGAGACCATACAATAAAAATCCAACACATGCGTATTTGTAATATTTCACCTTGCCGGTTATTAGGCCAGCAAGCCCTTGTAGGTTCTTGCAGTATTAATGAGCAATTCTCAATGATTCAATGCAGTCCTAATGCAATGCTATGCAGTTCGTAATGCAAGATTCAGCCACTTCGTAATGTAAAAATAATGCAGTTTGTAATACAACAATCAGGCAGTTCGTAATGCCAAAATAATGCAATTCATAATGCAACAATCAGGCAGTTTGTAATGCAAAAATAATGCAACAATCAGGCAGTTCGTAATGCAAAAATAATGCAACAATCAGGCAGTTTGTAATGCAAAAATAATGCAATTCGTAATACAACAATCAGGCAGTTCGTAATGAAAAAAAATGCAAAAATAATGCAACAATCAGGCAGTTTGTAATGCAAAAATAATGTACTCCGGCACCAATCGTGGTGCTCTGGACGGTCTCTATGCCACTCATACTGACTCGCGGTCAGCTACTGCCAAAATATGCCCCCTACACTGTTATGATGGAAAACAAAGTGCAGCTCCACACTCCGGCCCTAGTACTGCCACTCCTTGGCAAGTACGGGACGCGATACGGACTTGAGCGGAGGCTTGCACTGCAAATATGGGAAAGGAAGAGAGCATTTCTCTTGCAGCTCACACCCGCCACAGGTGGCAACACACGAACACTCGCTGAGCGTTAACTGGGGGTATGATCTCACTCTCCTCTCCTCGCGGCTTGGGCCTCCGTGCGACTTCGTTGAACTTGGGCAGTGGATCTCGGACCCCCCGACGCAGATGGTTTGAGGTCTCTCTTTGACAAAGGCAGGCTTGGGCCGGTGGCGGTGAATTCCCACGGCTCCTCTGGGTATGCCGGTCCGGGCCGAAGGCAATGACGATCGGAGCACTTCTGGTCACCCTGTCAATCGAAGCAGAGAACAAGACTGCTCCTGGACACACAGTCACGGGGCAATTTCTCACAAAGGTCTCAGGCTGCAACAGTGCACATGCACACAGCTTCACTGAGACTCACTTGAGCTCTGGGTGCCCACGATCACGAAGGCCTCAGGATGCACGAAGCACACGCACACAGTGTCGCAGAGACTCATTTGAGCTCCCTGTGCCCCTACAATCACAGGGCAATCCTCACAAAGGTCTCAGGCTGCACTAAGCACACACACACAGCACCTTTGAGACTCACTTGGACTCTTGGTGCACACAATCACAGGACAATCCTCACGAATGTCTCAGGCTGCACAAAGCACACGCAAAGGATATACAAAACTCCAAGATAGGGATAGAAAAACTCTATGATATTACAAAGAATACACAGAATGAAGTAAAACTTATCAGAGAACTAGTAAATACACCCACAGAGAAAAACAACATGAGATCTCTACCTTTGGAAGACAGACAAAACAGACCAGATAAGAACAAAAACATACTAACAGAAGAAGACATAACAGCACTACTCCAGGAATACGAATCATCAGACCCTATGAGAGAACAGGAAATCAAAAGAGTAACGATAGACACTAATAGAACAGCTACAAGGAAGGAAAGGAAATTAAACCTCAACAACCGTCATCAAATCCAAATAACCATGGAACCGGTAAACATAACTTTAACCAGAACGGAGAATTCTCTAAAATGTCTTTTACTCAACTGTCGTTCGGCGGCGAAACATGCTTCGGACATAGCAGACATCATCATAAAGCAAGAAATAGACTTAACTATCCTGACTGAAACCTGGTTATCTGAATCTTCATCTCCAGTCTTAGACCTTCTAGTACCACCGCACTACAACATTCTAAGACTAGATAGACAGATAAAGACAGGAGGAGGTATTGCATGTATCCATAGATCGACTCTAGAAGTTGGCCAATTTCAATCCAACCCCCTCGAATCATGCGAATACCTAGGGCTTAACATAAGAGCGGCAAACAAACAAATCTGCAATCTACATGCCCTTTACCACCCACCAGGAAACAATATGAACTTCATTGACTAACTGATGGAGATCATCACTGTTAACACCAACTCTGACATTAATAATATATTCTTAGGTGACTTCAATCTTCGTTGGAATGACAACAATGACAAACAGGTCAACGCCTTTAAAGAATTTTTAAATGATATGAAACCATCCCAAGCATGTCTTCAACCTACTCACTCAAAAGGAGCCACACTGGACTGGATTCTCTCGAAAACTAAGGACATCACAATCCTCTCCATTGATCAATGTGACTGGTCTGATCTCCACGCTATAACCTTCCAAATACCTACACGTGAGAAAATAAAAACAACTCAATCTACCAAAATGAAAAGATGGATTAGAGATACCAGGGATTCAAATCTGGATTTGCTAACGGAATGTTGCAAGAGAGACTTAAACCCACCTGAAAACTTGAATGATGTGAATGATCTAACGAACCACTACTACAACACAGTAACGGAAATAGTCAATGCCACTATACCAACTAAAATTTAAAAGAGTGACGGAAAAGAATAAAAATCCATGGTTCAACGAGATACTGAATGAAGAAAGACGCAATTTGAGAAGAGCAGAAAGAAAATGGAGACAACACCCTTCCTCCCCTACACTGAAATCTCTTAGAAAAATCAGAAGGGAATATAACAAGAAGATCATCAACACAAAGAAGGAATTCATCAGAACAGAATTGGATAACGCCAAAAACAGACCACGTAAATTATTCGAAATCATAAAACAACAATCCAACAAGTTGGCTAAATCTGTCCAAGAGGTCACCAAAACACAACTAAGTTGTGATGAATTTTCTACCTTCTTCATTAACAAAGCCAATAAGCTGGAAGAAGATCTTAAGACCGCCGCAGATAATATTAAAGACAACATGCCATCAGCACTATTTGACCCGAACCATGCAAACAAATCGACTAAAAACAAGGCACACTGGAGCACCTTCAAAGTATTAGATCATAAGGAACTTGCTAACACACTTGCGACCACGAAACCCAACAACCATTATAACGACCCACTACCATCGAAATGCCAGAAAGAAATCAGCCATACTATGATCCCAATATGGGCAGAGATCATAAACGCCTCACTATCACAGGGGTGCGTGCCAGAATGCATGAAGACTGGACAAGTAGTCCCGATCATCAAAAAACCCACAGCGGACCCAACAGATCCAAACAACTATCGCCCAGTGACCAACATCCCTTTTCTTGCTAAACTCATAGAAAAATGTGTACAGAATCAGTTGAGTCAACATATCGACAACTTCGCACTGCTAGATGACTGCCAATCTGGATTCAGAGCAAATCATAGTACTGAAACAGCAATCCTAAACATTGTCGATGATGCTCTTCAAGCTCTAGATCGCAATCAATCCTGTCTACTCATCCTCCTAGACTTGTCAGCAGCATTTGACACAGTTAACCACGGAAAATTACTGAACAGACTGCAAGATAGGATGGGAATATCTGGCACAGTACTGAAATGGTTCGAATCATTTTTAAAGAACAGAACGCAGAGATTCCTAGTAAACCAAGCACTTTCGCCATCTTGCCCGAACACACTCGGAGTACCGCAAGGATCCACCTTATCTCCGTCACTGTTTAACTTATACATCGAACCTCTCACAGAAATTCTGCGGAATTCGAAAATATCCTACCACATGTACGCAGATGACACGCAACTTTACATCAAGATTGCTAGCCTGGAAGACATAACCACATTGAACGACGCCCTCAAAATATCGCTAAAATGGTTAACTAACAATCATCTCAAGCTCAACGCTGACAAAACAGAATTCTTACTCATCACACCTCAAAAAAACAATTTATTAGTGAAAGAATGGTCAAAAATGATTACAGCATTAAATTGCATCCCAACTCTAGTAGATTCGGCAAAATCCCTCGGAATCACATTGGATGAGAACCTCAATATGAAAACACATGTTAAATCTATGGCAAAAAGCGCCCGCTTCCATTTGAACTATCTAAGGAAGATGAAATCCTTTTTAACGGAGACAGACTTGAAACTAGCTGTACAATCTCTGGTTGTCTCTAGGATAGAATACGGGTGTACTACACTTGCTGGCCTTCCAAAAATCTCAACAGCACCACTAAAAGCTTGCCTCAATTCAGCGGCAAGGCTTATTACTGGATCCAGGAAATTTGATCATATCTCGCCTCACCTGAAGACCTTAAATTGGTTACCGTACGAAGCTAGAGTACAGATGAAAATGGCATGTATCACCCATAAAGCGATTCATCACAACACACCTAAATATCTAGCCCACAAAATAGAAATCTCAGGAGGAAACAGACCTGTCAGGAGTGCAAATTATCTACTCCTGAAACCACCTATCTTTAAGAAGAAAAAAACTTATGAGAGGACATTCTCAGGAGTAGCTCCCAGGATATGGAACACCCTTCCTGCAAACATCAGAAAAATCAAAAACACGATAACATTCAAGAAAGAAATTAAGAATTTTCTTATGAGCAAGTTCCTCCCATAACAAAACATACGCTACCGAAGACGTGCCGCGGATTTTTTGACAGTATACCTTATATGGGAGTAGGATTTGACCGACTGATCTTTGAAGAAATACTATCTCAGAATAATGCAACTTAAATCGCAATCAATTCCTTCACATTAGTATTTTCCACGATATCAAACGTTTACGATCTAAATTGCTATATATATTATGTTTGTAACGTGATCACAGAATGTAAAGCGCTCTGATACCCACGGGTCATGTTCGCGCTATAGAAAACTGTAAAATAAATAAATAATAAATAAACACAGCCTCGCGGAGACTTCCTTGGACTCCGGGTGCACACGATCACGGGGCAGTTCTTATGAAGGTTTCAGGCTGCAAAAAGCACAAGCACACAGCGTCGCTGAGGCACACTTGGAAACTTTTATGTTCCTAAGTTTCCAGAACAGGGAGCCAGCTCTCCTCGGGTCCTTGCGGACAAGTTACTTCCGGACACAGCACATAGCAAAGTCCTCTCAAGCAGGGGAACACAGCACACAGCAAAGTCCCTTAGCCTCTCCTTAGTTAGATCAGCAAACTGCAGGCCAGCCCCAGAACACAAAGCAAGGGTCAGTCCTTCTCAACAGTTTCTTCAGCTGTTCTTTCTTTGGCAGAGGTGCCTCTTGACCACGAAGTAGTTCTCAATACTTTTCAGTCTTGATCAGTCTGACGTTCAGGGGTTTCAGCTCTCATAGTTATACCCCTAATGTCTTTGAAGCCTTTGTGTTCAGGGTGGCACTGACCCCTGTCCAATCCTTTCTGGGTGTCTCCCTGCCAGTGACACCTTCTTCCTTTGATAGTGGGGGTCTGGATCCTCAATCATTCAGCAGCAGATGAGCCCTTGTTTTATGGCTGCAGCCCAGGCCTCTTCACCTCCAGGGGCTACTCTTCCCCCCTACACTCCAGATGCAGGTCAGCCTGTTGCTGTCTCACCTCCTCCCCTGGGTCAAGACATTTCCCAGATCCTGTCACATTCAAATCTAAACAGTCAATCCACAAACAGGCAGAGATACACAGAATTGTTAGAACAAATAAGCCAGCCACTTCTAAAAGTGAGGTTTCTTAACCCACAATTCAAAAACCACCTTCACAAAAATATGTGTTATTAAAGTGTGAGTTCAGGCACACTAAACTTCACCTCTCCATCTTAAGCCTAAGGGAAGGTAGGCTGGAAACATATTACACAGCCTTCCCCATTCTGTCCCATGGACAAGATGGCAGTGCAACAGTGAAAAACGAATTTGGCAGGTTTTCACTGTCAGGACATGGTACATGCCTTAGTGCATGTCCTACCTTTCACATACACTGCACCCTGCACAGGGGGTACCTTGGACCTACCATAGGGGTGTATGATGTGCATAAAAAGGGAAGGGTAAGGCCTGGCAAGTGGGTGCACTGGCCAGGACAACACGGCAGTTTACCAAACTGCGTGAAGGCACTGCAGTGATAGGCCTGAGTTTTCTCTTTAGGGCTAGTTGTGTGGGTGGCACAATTAGTGTTGCAGGCCCACTAGTAGCATTTGCATTACCAGCCCTGGCACACATAGTACACTTTACTAGGGACTTTGCTAGTTAGGCAAACATACCAATCATGGACAACCAATTACCATTACACTTTACACAGGGAGCACTTGCACTTTGACACTGATCAGCAGTGGCAAAGTACCCAAAACATCTAAGTTGGCAACACCATGTCAGAAAAAAGGTCTAGGGGAAGCCAAAAAGTTTAGGGAACATTAGCCAACAAGCATTGGCATAGCCAATAGGTCTCGCTTTTTGGACCCTATAAGTATTTAGTTATGCTGCAGAATATCCTTGGTGCAACAACACCAACTGTTGCATGGCTAAACACTTATAAGGTCCAAAATGCGAGACCTAATGGCTGTGCCAATGCTTGTTTAAATGGACTAGATGACTTTGTAACATTGTAAAACATACTTGATGAGTGGCCCACGTCATATATAACACCTTCTGCCACTTCTGGCATTTTAGCCTACATCAATTTAAAATGTGGGTCTTCGAAGCAATAAAAAAATGTGTTAAAGAAAAACGACAAGCCCCACAATGCAATAGGCTGTATGGCTATGTCATAGTGCACTTGGCGGAAATGCTAAACAGCCTAGGGCAGAGAGTCCTTAAAATGCAAATAGAATCCTTTCACTGCTATTAGGCTAACATTCACGGCAAATGTCTTTCTTCGATTTGCAATAGCAATCATAAAAGCCCAGTAAGACTATGGTCTACATAAACATAATGGTTTTGACTGACTGACATCACTAACCACACACAGAACAGGTAGAAGGCATATATTAACAGAGACTGAAACAGGTTTTGCTAATTTTAAACGTGAGGAGAAAGTGGATCTGAGCTGGGAGTAATGGATGAAATCTTAACAGCTCGACTAAATTGTTAATTTCAATTATGTCATGACTTCCTCGGGTCATTAAAGAGCATGCAGACACCATGCAGAAGAAGGATGTAGACAAGACACCGCGCGCCAAAAGAGTTCCACAGAGTTCCCCAAGAAAAAAACTCCGTAATCCAATCCATGCTCCAGTGCAGCAATTTTCTCAAATCTCATCTACCTTTTATTATATACAACTGGGATTTTCTAAACTTTTGATTTTGCCAATGACCACTAGATGGCAGAATAAAGCAACTAAGGTAAGTCTAGACTCGATTTATGATTTAAAAATATAACGGTTATCAAGTTATGCAGGTAAAATGACCCATTTCAAGGAGCATTCCAATAAGAAGAAATATATTAATCATGCATCTGCAACAATAATTAAAAGGAACTGTGGAATGCCCCTTTGCTTGTTGGTGTAGAATGTGGGTTGAGACCCATCATGACAATCATTAAAAGCTATGTTTGGAACTCAGAACTGACCCTATTCATGTACATATTTGTGCCTCACTAGTTACCTCCTAGTGTAAGCAATATAGTCCATGGTCTCAGCAAATAATCACTTTCACCATGACCAGGTTCCTTTAAATTTGAATACATCGATACGAGCCATGTGTAAAGGTAAAATCAGTTGAATGGATAGGGCTCCTCCATTGACACGGCAGAGCAGACTGTGTTAATATTCGTAATCAGATGTCAAAATGAAAAAGTGAAAGTGATCGCAGGGGAAGCACGAGAGTGGTGAGCGCGCAGCAGTAATCACTCCATATGGCGCCTCTGCTCAAGGGCATGCCCACGCACATGCACTGCAAGCTATAGCCGGCAGAAGCATTTTTTTAAGTCCTTACTTAAAGTATCGCCAGCCAGCGCAAGCGCTGGATCAGGCGAGACCTAAAAAGGGCCAAGTCCAACACAACTGCAAAGCAAAATTGCTGAAATTACGTGACTCACGCCGGTGTAATACAAATTTGGCCCAGATCTACATGAATCGTGGGAGAAAAAGATGCACAAGAGGGAGATTTTTGAATAACACATGCTCTCTTAAGTGATTTACAAAAAAAAGAGGGAGACAGCTGGATTGCTTAACAGAAAAGAAAAAAGTAGCTTTGTAAAAGTGAGAAATGAAAGAACACGAGTAAGCCAATCCTGGTAAAGAAGGTATGTTCCTGGGAGGGACAAATACAAAATTGAAGATTGGTAAGGGAAATAGTGGACTAAAAAACAATTAAATGAGAGACACGATTAATCCAACCTATGGTAAGCAATAAGCAGGCCTTTAGCCAATCAAAATGTCTTGATAAGCCCACAATAGGTCTTTTTCAACCAGGCAATTTGCCCTGTCTGGTAGGCGAGTCCTAAAAACGGTGTGTGCAATTTAGTAAGTGATGGTAATCTGAGTCAAAAGTCAATGCTGGAGGTTTAATATGGCAATCATTTTGCAAATGATAGATATTTAGGCAGAATAAGAGAGCCAAGCAGATTGTGGGTTATATGTTGGAATATTGACTACAGAAACCGTGCTTAATTTGAACTGGTGGCTAGAGGGGAATCCTCCGGCACTCTTTTTTGGGAACAGGGATTTATTTTTCATCATCACATTTTGATCCAGAACAAGAGAAAGGCAGCAAAGGGGAAAGAAGGGGGAGAGAATAAGACAATAAAACAATGACAATGAGAGAAAGAAGGCAGGAAAAAACCTGCAAGAGTGAGATACAGGGACAGTGTGTTGGTGGAAAAAAGGCATGAGGTGAAATCAAAATTATACAGCCTTGGTATTTGGCAACCTCCGACGTTTGCTAGCGGGCTTCTGGTTACAGTTTAGTCCATGGACTTTATTATTTTTCAATCACTGATGCTACTAAAGTATTTGGGTCAAAAGATAGAGGATCAAAATATTGAGAAGATAAGTGGTTGCCAGTACTTATAGATTTATCTTTCTTTACTCCGCATAGACATACTTTGAAGATGTATATTGTTAAATTACTCGTTTCTGAAGTTAATCAAAGTAAACATATATTAATGTTTTTTTTATTCTAAATGTTTTGTCCACGACATTTGGGTAGCAAGGTATTCAGAAATCGATATTCAGCTGGCATACCAGATTATGTAGCACATCCTTCCTATTGTGCATACAAGAGGTAACACACAGTATGCATCTGTAGGAACAGGGGCGACTCCTCCGCAAGGGGGGAGGAGCGTCGCCCTACTGACAGACCCAGAAGCTAAAAAATAAAACAATATTTGGTTCTTGTTTTATTTCTAAGCAGCTGGCTCAGTCAGTGTGTGCAGGGAGGGGCGGGGCTGGGGCATGGGAAGGGGTAGGAAGAGTGCCCATATGTATTGGGTCGGCCATCTCAGGCAAACCAAAACACACATGCACACTTAGGTTTCTCCAGCCCGACTGCATTGAGCAGCCTGACTGGAGAAACTCCACTCACCTGAACGGAGCGTCTTTTCAGCCTGCTCAGGCTAGCAGGCCTGGACAGGCCATAGCGGGCACCGGGCAATCCCCCGGTGCACCGAATGGGCGGGGGGCGGTTTTGGGCCCCAGGGGGTCGTTTTTGTTACAGGGCCGTTTTTGCAGCATAGCTGCAAAATCGGCCCTGTAACAAAGTGCTCGGCCGCCCCCCCCCACAGAGTGGGGACGGGGGGGTGGGGGCGGGGTGCGGCCGAGCACTTTGCCAGGGCCAGTTGTGGTTCCCAGTCCGGCCCTGCAGTCTAGAGCAGCGCAGGGATTGGGCAGGGAGTTTGATGCAGCCCCAGTGCCTGCTGAGACATGGAAGAGGAAGCACCCAGCGTGGCACGGGACGCGGGCTTCAACTTAAGGTACGTTTTTTCTTTTTTTTGTTCTCCCCCTACACGCCCCTTACCTCCCCGTCCCACTATATTTTGTATGTGGCGACTGCCACTGGTAGCAATCCAAAGCAGGTTCACACTCGGCAAAACCTCATGCTTCTGCGGCGAGGTGTTTATATCCTCCGCCATGTTTGATGCCTCTCTTTTACCCTCATGCACTTCACCCAACATCCTCTCTATAGGACACACTATGCTCCACGTCCTACCAAACATATATTCCGAAAGGGTGCTCAAGAACATGATGTCAATCAGGACGCGTTGTCGCCTCGTCATGGGTAAGACGTGCTATATAAATGGTGCTATGCAATACAGTGTATTCTATGTGTTTTCGGAACACTTCAAGAGAACACGATTTAGCATACCATAGTCAGAGGGAGTTACTTAGAGACAGATGTTTGAAGCTATGCATTTCACAAGAACATTTCTGATAGGCGCAGGATTTCGACAGATTAGGAAATGCATCACACATACCATTTTGGATGCAAATGAAATCAAGCAAGTCCTAAGAGCTTTAATAATTAATTCTGGAAATCATATTATGATCCTGCAAGTAACAAAGCTCTCCAACAAAGGGGAGGTTTAGGCTAATGAGCTTCATACTCTGTGGCACAACTGAGAAGGAATGAAATCCCCAGACAAAAGAAATCGGATGTACAACATTCATCCCATTTGCTAATGTTTATGAATGAATGAATCATTGAATGCATATTTATAATGCATACCTGCGATCTAAACAGTATCCGAGCGCTAACCTCCTAGGAAAAAAACGGAACATATCATGCTGGGAAAAGCCACGTTTTTAACGCTTTCCTACACTGGGGCAGAGCCTGAAATGCCCTCACAGAAGGCGGAAGACTGTTTCAGAGTTGAGCGGCTCTGACTGAAAATGCCCAGTCGCCCATTCTGACTTTATGAAATGTGAGTATACAAAGAAGATTCGACTTTGAGGAAGATATTTCTCTCAGATGTGCGTAGCGCTATAATTTCTTTTGCAGAAAGATATGCCCTTTATTGTGTATTGCAGAAAACAATGAAAGTGATTTGAATGTGATGTGTTCCTTCACTGACAGCCAATGAAGCTCAACCATGGCTCAAGAGGATGAGGAATGTCTGGGCATCTTCAAAGCAGCTTTAGCGGCCACTGCTTGAACTTGATACAGTCTTTTGAGTAAAGAATTTGGAGAGCCCAGCAAAAGAGCATTGCAGTGATCAAGTCTGCTCCATATCGTACACTGCACAACCAGGGCTCTTGCAGATGATGGGAAAAAAAGGTAGATTTCTTCAAAGGGTACAAAGTAGCGCAACACAAGTCACCGCAGTTGTGTCGACATGGACCTCAATGGATAGGTTGTTATCAAAGTGAACCCCTAAAACGCGTACCTCTGATGACACTTGTGGAATAGTAGTGTTCATCCAAGGATAGAAATTAAGGGGCAGTCCGACCGCTGGCTTACATGCAGAGTAGCAAAGAATTTCTGTTTATCTCCATTGAACTTTAGGGAGTCACTGCTTATCTAGCTCGAGATTCTCCTTAGACAGTTGTGAAACGTGTCTAGTATCTCTGGCAGAGAGTTGTCCAAGATGGGAATCGGCTGAGTGTCATTTGCGTAGTTGATGAAAATGATGCCATATGATCTAATAAGAGTCAAAGAGGGTGCAGATAGATGTTAAAAAGTGTTGGGCCGAGTGCTGAACCCTGGGGCAGCCCATGTACCACTGCTTATAGTGGGGATCCACAAGGGGAGAACAATACGGCTTGTGATCTCTCATCTAGATAGGATTGTATTGAGTAAAGAGCTTGACCAGTGATCCCCATTGCAAGAAGCCTTCAAATCAAAATCTTGTGATTAACTGTTTCAAAGGCAGCTGACAAATCAATTAAACAAAAGTTGGTGTTTGGCCACGATCCACCACTGCCCACAACTCATCCAATACTAGCACTGATGCAGATTCGGCATCTTGGGCCGAGCTGAAGCCTGATTGTGCCGTATCTGCCTGGAAATCTCTGAAGGACATTGTTCCAAAGGATTCCAGATTACTGGTATGGACCAATATAGTCTCATCCAGTATATCCTCTTCTGCTTGTGATAGATTCAAGCGGGACATCAGAAATAATATTCTGAAACAGCCACAGCCGGTGGTGGGAGTACCTGCAGGGCGGTGACGTGGGGAAGGGAAGGGGCAGGGTGGGGGTAGTAATGTATGGATTACAGAGTTTAACAGGTAAGTAAACATATAAATAAATAAAACGAATTTCGTTGCGTGCACTGCATCACCAAATGCGATGCAGTGGGCCCAACAAAATTAGTTTTATTTATTTATATGTTTACTTACCTGTTAAACTCCGTAATCCATACATTACTACCCCCCACCATACCCCTCCCCCCCACATCACCGCCCTGCAGGTACTCCCACCACCGGCCGTGGCTGTTCTGAAATGTATCAAAAAAGTCTGATAGACTATCACATACAGATTGAGAAGGTGTAGGGGCCTGCTTTGGGCAATCTGGGTCAGCTAACTGGTGAGCAATGTCAAAAATCCGCCAGTTACTGTTTGCAGCCTCCAGAATGACCTTTGTGCAATAATCCTTTTACGTACACATTTTTTGAAGTATTTTAGAGCATGCTTTAGATTTTGCTTGTCCCCTGGCAAAAGAGAAATGCACCATTTCTTCTCTAATTTTTACAGACTAGTTTGCCCTGTTCCGTGATTTCTGAGTATCAAGGTGCACAAGGTCTTTATTCAGCGAGTTTTAATCATTTTGAGAATTATTATTTTAAATAAAGCCTCTATAAACCCCTGTTGTAAGAAGCTGTAGCTGTCCTCAACAGAACAGCTTAGCATCTCTGCATGTTGTAATTACAAAGGCCCTCTGTTATGCGGGCAAGCTTAGACCCAAGCTCTCTGAGCGGCTGACCTCATGGTCTTCAGTATGGGGGCAACCACATTTGTAAAACCTATAGAGCAGGATACTAGAGCATAGTTGGACCTGCTCAAAGGAAGGATACCCAAAGTCCTATTTGTAAAAATAAGATCCAGTGTATGTTCACACTAATGAGTGGACCCTGGGACTTCTTGCTGTAATCCAAATGAGCCACGTAAATCTTTAGAATATTGAGTCAGCTCATCTTCAGTCCAAATATTGAAATCACCAAAGATCATAAAATTAGAGTGTGAAAGGACCAGAATCATAGTAATGTCCAAAAATAATTGCACAAAAGAAGGCTAAGGGCCAGGGGGTGACAGCACAAGATCACGGAAAGAGAATTGCCAACCGCCCCCTCAGGGTAAAACCTAAGATGTCTTCTTCAACAAAACTAACTAGGTCCAGGGTCTTAAAAGCCTTCCCTAAAAATGATGGCAACTCCACCCTCCCTCTAACCCTCTCTAGGATGGCGTAAGGCCTTGTAGTGGATAGGACAGGACTCTAGTGTTTTAACAGATGGTTTCCTAAGTCCCACCTCCCCATCACTAGAGAAAGTGTTTTTTCCCCATTCACTATAGGCAACATTCAGGTTAGGGCCCACTAGTAGACTGAGTCTCAGGAGTCCAACTCCGAATCTCAATAAATTAAAAAGTGTAGCAGCACTGATGCATTCTACAACAGGCAAGAACCCCCATGGCGGTTTGGCCCTTAAATCAGTCTTACCTGCACCAGCAGGACCTGCATGACCGGAGTCTCTGAGTGTGCCCTCTTGACGGGTGCTGAAACTGTAGCTGCTGTCTCCGGTGAGTTCTTCACAAGTCATCAAGTAGCAGTGGTCAGGTATCCATCTAATTCCTCGCATGCGGTCCTGTGGAGACAGCAGATGGTGAGGGTCCTCTATGATCCTCCAGTGCTAGTAGGTTTAGGAAGGGTTCGATGCTCCTGGCGCTGGTGGTCCTCAGTTGGAGCTTCGGGACACACTGGTCACCACAACAGCCTCCTCCTCTTGATGACTTTCTCAACCAGACCATGTTCCTTGCTTTTTACCGGCGGCCTCACCGTCCTAACTCTGTACAGTCCAATCAACGCAGCTGCAATCTTCACGGTGGCCCCACCTGGTATACGGAATCACCAACTTCACTCCACACATGGCCTATGGCCCGACCAGTATGGCAATAATCTTCATGGCGATTTCATATGGTATATGGGGTCTCCAACTTCACTCTGCACATGGATTACAGCCCGATTGGCAAGGCAGTAACCTTCACGGTGGCTCTACCTGATATACGGGATTGCTGACTTCATACTCGCACACAAGCAATGAACCTATCAGTGCAGCAACTCCTCTGGCATACAGGTATTGCTGACTTTAATCTGCACGGGGGCAATAACCAATCAATGCAGCAGCCATCTTCTCACACTTCGCCACCGGTATCCAATCGCCAGGAACCTCCACTAGAACTCACTCCCTCCAATGCTCCCCTTTTCCTCACAGAGCGCTGGTCTTTTCAAGCAGACAGGCTCTAGTGATCCAGACTTCAGGGCTAGGAAATATGGGTTTCCCTGGATGATGTCCCCTGATCCAGCTTGGAGACTGGCAGCCCTTGGCCCCCAGTCCTGGTCTCAGGCAGAAGTCTTGCAGAGCTCCTCCTGCTTGCACAGCTTTACTTTCTGCTTGACAGTTGACTATTTTGAGGGGCTCGTACTCCCCTTCTTATAGTCCATTTGCAGACACCAAATGTGATTCTGAGTCTTTGAAGTTTATATTGGGGTTCTGCTTCCTCTCGAAGTGTCCTCTCCTCTGGACTGCCCTTCATCCAGAAAGCAGTCTGCCACAGCAGCGGCGACTCTAAATCTGACAACACAGGCCATGGGCCTGACTAGATTTTGAGCTTCACACCTGTGCCAGTCCACAGTGATATGTGTATCACAAGGTTATCCTCGTGCCAGCTGCAGCCCGTGCAGCTAAGAGCAGTAGGGCGGGGGCGTGTTGGGGGGAATTCTACTGAAGACCATGAGGGAAAATGAACAAATAATACATTTTTTCTTGTCGTCGCCAGTCAAAATAGCCCCCACCCGGCCCCACCGCTCTTACCAGCACAAGCCGCGACTGCCTAGGGCCTCAGCCCCACTCTTTATGATTCTCTTATCAGCCACATGTACTTCCTGAGATGTGCTCAGGCCCCTTCCTAGTGAACTGTCTCTGAATCAAAGAGCACCCTTTGAAGTATACTGAAGAGCCTGTCTCTCTCTTCCTCCAGTGTGTCCCACCCTGCTCACAGGAATGCAGCAACCCCCAAATCTGTATAAGGTAATTCCTCTACCTCCTCACATTCTTCCAGTTAGCCATGTGTCTCCCAAACTAGAATCCAGAATCTTCCATGTATTGAACATTTACGGGCACACATACACCCAGTACATGCATATAAAACATACACTTCACAGCACTACACACCAAGCCAATATAGGGTAATGGAGAGTTAATCACACAGCAACAGAAATATAACTAAGTTAGCCGGTAGGCCTCATTCCAGTGACACAGGTAAAAAGGCCTGCTCACTCCTGGTCTCTACGTGTGATGCTGTCAACACCACCCTCATACTGTCTAGCTCCTAGCAAAGGCAGTAAGCTTTCACCACTATGATGGTAGCACTTTGAGTGCCCCTCCCAGTTCAAAGAGACCACAATACCTGAGACAGGCCAATGCCATGTTGCACATGCGTGATCTATGGTCGCACAGCACAACAAAAATCAGCATCAGGGATCCAGGCATTGTTATGGGTGGGGCACTCAGGGCAGGGGTGCACATACATTACTATGTGAGGGACTTTTCCATCCCAACAGATCCCATCTCTATAATCACTCTAGAAAGACATGTACTGTGACACCTATTTGTTTACAGCACTCTGTTGCTCGACTCACACAGGAATGCCAGAAGCCTGCCCCTGGTAGTGTATTTACTTATGTTGAAATGAAACTATCTTAGAGCTCTGTTTTCTGTTTGAGCAAAACCCATTTACGGAACCCATCTCCCTTTTCCTAATTCAATGACACAGGAAGGGGGTTTTCCCCTTGTAAATGGAAGCTTTGTGTTGAATTTTAAAGACATGAAAGAATCAAGCTAAACAGCTTGCCATCTGCGCACTGTAACTATTACCCTTTTGGATTACAAATAATCATGCTAAACATTTTACATGTAAAATTCAAAAATAAACACAACACCAGCTGTGGTTTCAATCACATTAAATTGTATTCTCTGTACTTAATCACAACTGCATTTACAACTCTCATGTAGGTTGTACAAAGAAATTCATTGAGTTTTGATGTTGTAATCACATCTATCTATTGCTTTTATCTTACAATTTTATAGCCATAAGTAATCATGCC
Organism: Lissotriton helveticus; assembly: GCF_964261635.1. Classification (NCBI taxonomy): domain Eukaryota; kingdom Metazoa; phylum Chordata; class Amphibia; order Caudata; family Salamandridae; genus Lissotriton; species Lissotriton helveticus. The sequence goes on from NC_136061.1 coordinate 1,290,071,218, forward strand.
CAATGCATTTCGGGCCACGCGGCCCTTCGTCGGGGGCAGTACCTGAAAGAAAACATAAATCTTGTTGTAGTTTGATATACTGGTCTGACATCATACAATGTTACAGTTGGCCACAACAAATTAAAGACATAATGAAACATACATGATAATTAAGTAGGTGAGGTCAGAAAATAGAAAAAATATTTTTTCAACTCTGAGGAATTTAGTCATGAGAATACATTGTCAATGAAATACATTTGACGGAAAATATGCATTTTAACATTTTAAGCCTTAAAAATGCATACAGCACATAAGGTAAGCTATATCACGCAAAGTGTGAAATGACTCACTTGTTTGGCCTGAAATAATGCAGAAGTCAGGGGGTTCTGTAAGATGGTGTTTTAAAACGTGGTCATTGTTTCTATGTACTGAAAAAAAGTGACGAAGAAGCGGATAAATGCACCCACTCATAAACAGTATGTGTGAAAAAACGCGATAGTTTAAGTGCTAGAGAGTACACACTCACGAGAAGCTTAACTGTGGTGTCCTCAATTTGGCAAACCGAAGTGAAATAACGATTATTTGAAAACAACTCGTGCCTCCGACCTAAAGAGAACGAAATGAAGCATAATTGAAACGTGCTCACTTCTGTCAGTTCAAATGAACTCAACTCCGTGCTGTTTTAAACACACGTAAAAACGCGGTCTTCACTTTAAGGACCAGTGCCGTGACACAACTATGATTTAATTACGAACTGACCTTAGTGTTAGTCAAAAAGCAACCAGCGACTTGTTCTGAGTACTTTTCTTCAACCGACTATCTATAAGACGGAAGAAACCACAAAATTTAGAATGTGTATGCGAACACTAACGTGATACGCCCTACGCCCGAAGTAACCAAAACACACGCTATGTACCTGAGCATTTCGTCGATGAGCTTCTACCAAACCGATCCGCTACCACCATTCAATCCATCTTCCCTGACGTTGCACGACGTCATTAAATGGCGTACTCAGAATAATGAAAATAAACGACGGACCCAAGATCAAAACGGAGAAAACGCGATGTTTAGTGTAGACTGTGAAACAGAGTATACAGAACTCCATGAGCGCCATGTTGTGATGGAAAAATACATGTAAAGAGTTAGTCATGTGAAAAGTGGAGTAAATGTATATCCATGACAATGATATAACAACATACAAACAAAAAATGGAAAATATACATAACCCTGAAATTTATATGTACTGTTTCAAATACCCTTCAGCATACAGTAATTGTGCAGTATCCTATAAAAAACAAATAAGATCCACTCGATCATTTATCCCTTTGGGATCTTGTGTTTGTAATCTACGAATCCAAAAAATTTCCCTCTGTAAAAGAGTCTTGGTGAGACTTTTGCCCGGTGTTGGAGTAACCATTTCGAGGATCTGGAATTTAACCTGTGCAATCGTATGTCTATGGTTCTCCCAATGTAAAGCCAAACTACTCTTGGGATTCTTGTTTCTGATGGTACTCTTATGTTCCGAAATGCGGATTTTAATCTTTCTTTCTGTCTTGCCTATGTACAAAAGTCCGCATGGGCACTTAATAGCATAAATGACATTGGCTGTATTGCAGTCTGCACTTATTCTTACAGGGATTGTTTCTCCTGTATGAGGATGTTTTACACAATCAGTCACGATGACATTATTGCAGTGCACGCAATTTTGACATTTTTTCATGCCCTTATGTGTTTTGGATGGAATCATAGGGTGACGTTTCAACATTTCTTTTAGGTTTCTTGAACGTTTATATGCAAAAATGGGCTTGTCCACAAACAAATCTTTGAAATCAGTCTCATGCCTGAGTAATTCCCAATGTGTGGTAATGCTCTTTTTGATCTCATATGAACTAGTGGAATACTTGGAGACAAATACCTGGCGATGTTGTTGTTTCTTCATTTTCGGAATGAGCAGAGAATCACGTGATAATTTATCAGTTTTATCCATGGCTGTTTCTAGCACAATAGGAGGGTATCTCTTCGATGCATACTTTGCGTTGATAATGTTCAGGTTAGTTTGATATGTTTCTGCTTGTGAGCAGATTCTTTTGGCTCGTAGCATCATGGAATAGGGTAAGTTGTTAATAAGGTTCCTGGAATGAAAACTGTTATACATCAAGGCGGTGTTCTTGTCAGTCGCTTTGTGATACACTTCAGTTTGTATGGTGTTATCTTCTATCTTCACCAGGACATCCAAAAATGCAATCTTTTCTTGTTGTATATTGCAAGTAAATTGAATATTTTCATCATACGAGTTCATTTGATCAATTTTTTGTTGGAGTCTGTCCTTTGTGCCCTTCCAGATCAAGAATATATCATCAATGTAACGACAATATAAAAGTGTGTTATTTGTCCATTCTTTGTCATTCATTAGAAACGTATCTTCATACCTTGCCATGTATGTATTGGCATATGCCGGCGCACCAGAAAAACCCATAGAGGTACCCTTATTTTGCAAGTAAAAAGCACCATTCCACTTGAAATAACTGTGGTGTAAACAAAAACGCAAAAGTTCTAACAAAAAGATTTTTTCTGCCGGTATCTCCTCTTGTTTCAGCAAGGCCCATTCTACCACCTCTATACCCTCAGAGTGTGGGATAGAGGTGTAGAGAGCCTTGACGTCTAGCGTGCAAATCCATACATCTGAAGTTAACTGGATGTCCATGAGTTTTTTCAAAAAATGAGTGGTGTCCTTAGTGTAAGAATACCAACTTTGTACAAAGGGTTGTAAGAACTGATCTAAATATTGACCCAGAGGCTCGAAAATGGTGCCACACCCGGTGACAATGGGACGGAACGGTGGGTTTGAAAGATCTTTATGGACTTTTGGTAGCATGTAAATTCCCGGTTGTTTTGGAAAGGAAACCGTTAGGAATTGGCGGGTTTTTTTGCTGATCCATTTCATGCATTCTGCTCGTTCTAAAATGCTTTCCAAGGTGGTCTGTAATTCTTTAATCGGATCTTGATCCAATTTGAGATAGGTGTGAATATCGGATACATGTTCTAAAACTTTGGAATCATAGAATATTTGATCCATGACGACAATTGCGCCGCCCTTGTCTGCTTGTTGGATATGTATCCTAGAGTCTTCCACCAATTCTTTAAGGATCATTTTGTCATGTTTTGAAAAGTTGAATCGACAACTTCTCTTGGTGTTGATTGATTTCAGATCTTTGAGTACAAGATTTTCAAATGCGTCTAAAATTTTGTGTGATGTTGGTGCCTGAAAAGTTGATTTAGACTTGAACTCAATGTATTCAGGAGGACCAATCTCTGTTGATGGTTCAGGTAGAGTTGAAAAAAAATATTTCAGTCGCAAAATCCTCATGAATTTAAAGAAATCCACTTCTATTTCTAGGGAGTTTGTTTGATAGGTTGGTACGAAATTGAAACCTTTGTTGAGAACTCTAGTTTGTTGCGTGGTCAACTCTTGTGAGGAAATGTTGATCACTAAGTTTGTTTGGTGCTCCTCAGGTTGGGTTTTACCACCTCCTTTGCCTCTCCTTGTTTTCCTTTTGCCTTTCCTGGCGGTTGTGTGGCATCCGCATCCTGGGCGGAAAAAGACGTTTTAGAGGAAGAAGCTGCTTCCACAGATGTTGTATCCCTGTTGTCAGGGGTTTTTTCAACTACCTTGGGTGGTGGTCTATTGATGTTCGTGTCCCCCTCTGAGGCCACGCTCTCTTGTGACGAGGTGTTGGTTGGTCGTTTGACAAAGGTTCTCCTCTGGGCATACACCTCTGCCCAGGTATACACTTCGTTTAATTTGTAGTCCAAAGTGTCTCGTTTATATTTCCTAAGTTTCCCTTCTTGAATTTCTTTAGTATGTTTATCCATTCTAGTGTTCATTTCCTCAAGAAATTTTGACCAGTCTTCCGGGTCCATTCTGGTCTCAAGGTCTGATTCAATGATTTTGATTTCATCTGTGATTTCTTTGATGACCACGGATAATTGCTCAACCAACAGTAAAATTAAATCCAGTGAACATTTGTTCAAAACTGCGTACCAGCGGTCCATAAAGTCTTTGTTCATGTGAAACCGGAATAACATGGGTTTTATGGGCATTCTTAGTCCTCTTGGGATTCTTTTCGATCGGTGATACTGCACAAGTGTGGATGCATCCACAGAGGTGTATGCCCAGAGGAGAACCTTTGTCAAACGACCAACCAACACCTCATCACAAGTGAGCGTGGCCTCAGAGGGGGACACGAACATCAATAGACCACCACCCAAGGTAGTTGAAAAAACCCCTGACAACAGGGATACAACATCTGTGGAAGCAGCTTCTTCCTCTAAAACGTCTTTTTCCGCCCAGGATGCGGATGCCACACAACCGCCAGGAAAGGCAAAAGGAAAACAAGGAGAGGCAAAGGAGGTGGTAAAACCCAACCTGAGGAGCACCAAACAAACTTAGTGATCAACATTTCCTCACAAGAGTTGACCACGCAACAAACTAGAGTTCTCAACAAAGGTTTCAATTTCGTACCAACCTATCAAACAAACTCCCTAGAAATAGAAGTGGATTTCTTTAAATTCATGAGGATTTTGCGACTGAAATATTTTTTTTCAACTCTACCTGAACCATCAACAGAGATTGATCCTCCTGAATACATTGAGTTCAAGTCTAAATCAACTTTTCAGGCACCAACATCACACAAAATTTTAGACGCATTTGAAAATCTTGTACTCAAAGATCTGAAATCAATCAACACCAAGAGAAGTTGTCGATTCAACTTTTCAAAACATGACAAAATGATCCTTAAAGAATTGGCGGAAGACTCTAGGATACATATCCAACAAGCAGACAAGGGCGGCGCAATTGTCGTCATGGATCAAATATTCTATGATTCCAAAGTTTTAGAACATGTATCCGATATTAACACCTATCTCAAATTGGATCAAGATCCGATTAAAGAATTACAGACCACCTTGGAAAGCATTTTAGAACGAGCAGAATGCATGAAATGGATCAGCAAAAAAACCCGCCAATTCCTAACGGTTTCCTTTCCAAAACAACCGGGAATTTACATGCTACCAAAAGTCCATAATGATCTTTCAAACCCACCGTTCCGTCCCATTGTCACCGGGTGTGGCACCATTTTCGAGCCTCTGGGTCAATATTTAGATCAGTTCTTACAACCCTTTGTACAAAGTTGGTATTCTTACACTAAGGACACCACTCATTTTTTTAAAAAACTCATGGACATCCAGTTAACTTCAGATGTATGGATTTGCACGCTAGACGTCAAGGCTCTCTACACCTCTATCCCACACTCTGAGGGTATAGAGGCGGTAGAATGGGCCTTGCTGAAACAAGAGGAGATACCGGCAGAAAAAATCTTTTTGTTAGAACTTTTGCATTTTTGTTTACACCACAGTTATTTCAAGTGGAATGGTGCTTTTTACTTGCAAAATAAGGGTACCTCTATGGGTTTTTCTGGTGCGCCGGCATATGCCAATACATACATGGCAAGGTATGAAGATACGTTTCTAATGAATGACAAAGAATGGACAAATAACACACTTTTATATTGTCGTTACATTGATGATATATTCTTGATCTGGAAGGGCACAAAGGACAGACTCCAACAAAAAAATTGATCAAATGAACTCGTATGATGAAAATATTCAATTTACTTGCAATATACAACGAGAAAAGATTGCATTTTTGGATGTCCTGGTGAAGATAGAAGATAACACCATACAAACTGAAGTGTATCACAAAGCGACTGACAAGAACACCGCCTTGATGTATAACAGTTTTCATTCCAGGAACCTTATTAACAACTTACCCTATTCCATGATGCTACGAGCCAAAAGAATCTGCTCACAAGCAGAAACATATCAAACTAACCTGAACATTATCAACGCAAAGTATGCATCGAAGAGATACCCTCCTATTGTGCTAGAAACAGCCATGGATAAAACTGATAAATTATCACGTGATTCTCTGCTCATTCCGAAAATGAAGAAACAACAACATCGCCAGGTATTTGTCTCCAAGTATTCCACTAGTTCATATGAGATCAAAAAGAGCATTACCACACATTGGGAATTACTCAGGCATGAGACTGATTTCAAAGATTTGTTTGTGGACAAGCCCATTTTTGCATATAAACGTTCAAGAAACCTAAAAGAAATGTTGAAACGTCACCCTATGATTCCATCCAAAACACATAAGGGCATGAAAAAATGTCAAAATTGCGTGCACTGCAATAATGTCATCGTGACTGATTGTGTAAAACATCCTCATACAGGAGAAACAATCCCTGTAAGAATAAGTGCAGACTGCAATACAGCCAATGTCATTTATGCTATTAAGTGCCCATGCGGACTTTTGTACATAGGCAAGACAGAAAGAAAGATTAAAATCCGCATTTCGGAACATAAGAGTACCATCAGAAACAAGAATCCCAAGAGTAGTTTGGCTTTACATTGGGAGAACCATAGACATACGATTGCACAGGTTAAATTCCAGATCCTCGAAATGGTTACTCCAACACCGGGCAAAAGTCTCACCAAGACTCTTTTACAGAGGGAAATTTTTTGGATTCGTAGATTACAAACACAAGATCCCAAAGGGATAAATGATCGAGTGGATCTTATTTGTTTTTTATAGGATACTGCACAATTACTGTATGCTGAAGGGTATTTGAAACAGTACATATAAATTTCAGGGTTATGTATATTTTCGATTTTTTGTTTGTATGTTGTTATATCATTGTCATGGATATACATTTACTCCACTTTTCACATGACTAACTCTTTACATGTATTTTTCCATCACAACATGGCGCTCATGGAGTTCTGTATACTCTGTTTCACAGTCTACACTAAACATCGCGTTTTCTCCGTTTTGATCTTGGGTCCGTCGTTTATTTTCATTATTCTGAGTACGCCATTTAATGACGTCGTGCAACGTCAGGGAAGATGGATTGAATGGTGGTAGCGGATCGGTTTGGTAGAAGCTCATCGACGAAATGCTCAGGTACATAGCGTGTGTTTTGGTTACTTCGGGCGTAGGGCGTATCACGTTAGTGTTCGCATACACATTCTAAATTTTGTGGTTTCTTCCGTCTTATAGATAGTCGGTTGAAGAAAAGTACTCAGAACAAGTCGCTGGTTGCTTTTTGACTAACACTAAGGTCAGTTCGTAATTAAATCATAGTTGTGTCACGGCACTGGTCCTTAAAGTGAAGACCGCGTTTTTACGTGTGTTTAAAACAGCACGGAGTTGAGTTCATTTGAACTGACAGAAGTGAGCACGTTTCAATTATGCTTCATTTCGTTCTCTTTAGGTCGGAGGCACGAGTTGTTTTCAAATAATCGTTATTTCACTTCGGTTCGCCAAATTGAGGACACCACAGTTAAGCTTCTCGTGAGTGTGTACTCTCTACCACTTAAACTATCGCGTTTTTTCACACATACTGTTTATGAGTGGGTGCATTTATCCGCTTCTTCGTCACTTTTTTTCAGTACATAGAAACAATGACCACGTTTTAAAACACCATCTTACAGAACCCCCTGACTTCTGCATTATTTCAGGCCAAACAAGTGAGTCATTTCACACTTTGCGTGATATAGCTTACCTTATGTGCTGTATGCATTTTTAAGGCTTAAAATGTTAAAATGCATATTTTCCGTCAAATGTATTTCATTGACAATGTATTCTCATGACTAAATTCCTCAGAGTTGAAAAAATATTTTTTCTATTTTCTGACCTCACCTACTTAATTATCATGTATGTTTCATTATGTCTTTAATTTGTTGTGGCCAACTGTAACATTGTATGATGTCAGACCAGTATATCAAACTACAACAAGATTTATGTTTTCTTTCAGGTACTGCCCCCGACGAAGGGCCGCGTGGCCCGAAATGCATTGGGCATGATTACTTATGGCTATAAAATTGTAAGATAAAAGCAATAGATAGATGTGATTACAACATCAAAACTCAATGAATTTCTTTGTACAACCTACATGAGAGTTGTAAATGCAGTTGTGATTAAGTACAGAGAATACAATTTAATGTGATTGAAACCATAGCTGGTGTTGTGTTTATTTTTGAATTTTACATGTAAAATGTTTAGCATGATTATTTGTAATCCAAAAGGGTAATAGTTACAGTGCGCAGATGGCAAGCTGTTTAGCTTGATTCTTTCATGTCTATTTTTTAAGGCGCAGTATGGGCATTGCGTCCTCCTCTGCAGCACGCTTAGAGAATAAGTAAAAGTAGCAATTTATTATTGTAAGAAATTGGAGTGCCTCTCCCACCACTAATTTTCGTTTTGAATTTTAAAGAAGCAGCATCACAAGCACCTTGCAGTGGCAAACTGTTCTCCTGCGACAAGGGGATGATCAGGGCAACAGGAGAGCAAGTGCCACTTGCCGCAGTCCACTCAGTCTCATACTGCGACCCCAGCCCTGCACACAGTTTGGCAACATGCACACCCACCAAAAGAGCATACACTCCAGCCAGGCCTGGACTGCTTCACACTCCTACAACCTTTTTTGGCCCTGTCTGCAGTTTGGTCACTCCTACTTCCCCCGACATCTGGGACGGATGCTCAGGACTCACAGTAGGTCAGGCCTGGGGACAACAAGAGTAAATCCTCCATGGTTGGGCCCAGTAGCTCCTACTTACCCTATGCTCACAGAACGGGATTCTGACAAGGGCACACATACAGAATTCATGTAAGGTTAGCGGAAGATGTTTCTTCACAGGAAAATGTAATTTCCCAAAGGAGAAACATGATGAACTTGTCCTAGTGTCATTTTCAGACACCGGGACGCGTTCAGCAGCGCCTGTGCGTTGTCTGCTTTCCATTCCCAGCAGCAACATGCAGGCGGATGGGAGCTTTTTTTTACCTCCAGCTAGCCCAAGTAAAGGAGCCATCAGGCCTCCTTTTGTTTGAATACCCTGACTGGAGGCTGCCTGGAACCTCACACTTAAATGTTAATGCCAGGTAGGAGAAACAAAGGCACACAGCTTGTTATCTCTTCACAGGTACTTAAGAGAGGCAGCTTTTGACTTTGTTCAGTCTTTTATATAAGCGATGCATGCACTGGAAGAATGTCAGGTGTGTTGGTCTGTCCCAGTATTTACACAAATAACAATTTCAATGGCACTATTTCATTTCTTTTATAGTGCTATGAAACCCAATGCAGGGTGTCAGAGCTCTTTAAGTAACATACACATTATACATTGACAATAAATCATGTACATGTGTAAATCAATGTACAAGATGAGTTACATGAGACTGGGTTACAAGGTGTAGGAGTCACATGTCCTTTTATAGCTCACTGTGCTATATTACAAGGATTACAATTCATGAACTGCAGATAACGAAAAAATATGTGTTAAAAGCAGTAGCTCACTTTACTATCTACCTCAAATAAAAATCTGTCATCTGCATGTTATGTAATGTGCTTTTCAGGAGACATATTAACCCGCTATGCTACTTTGATTCAAATCTGGGCCTTCACAAAACACAGATCTCTCCAGCAAGTACGTTAACCTCCAGAGTTAACTCACCATTATTGCAATCCCCTGAGATTTACTGGGCACCTTTCCAGCAGATGCCTTCACCCATGAAATATTTTAAAATGCAGACTTTGCAACCAATAAAGCAGAATAGATCTACTGCCCTGCTTCTCCTTGTTGCCAATTTCTTTGTGACAGGGTTTAAAAATATATATATATATATATATTAGTTCAGGCCCAGATTTTGAGCCAGGATTGTGCCACTTTTTTGGCACAATCCCAACGCCAAATCTCATTTTTTAAATCTCATAATGTTCTTAAATGTACTCATGATATACCTGATAAACATGTATGAGATCTTAATATCTAATGTCCCTTCTTGTGATGTCACATCCAGTGAGGTCACTTCCTATTATGTCACATGCAATGTCACGTGTTGTGACATCATGTGCTGTGATGGCACGCGTCATGATTTCACTTGCATACTAACAAACCTGGTTAGTACCCCACTTCATTTTTTAGGACTTGTGCCCTGGTGTACACCACAGAACAGAGACATTTACAAGGCACGTGGCTGTAGAAAAGGGTGTGTGCCTTTGATTCCAAAACTAAACTAAAACTGAGTGGATTTTTTTTTATTTTGCAGCAAAAAGAAACAGGGGCCCAATGTGAGTGATGGCAAGGTTGCCATACCCGAGAACAGTGGCGTAACAAATGCTCCGGCAGCCTCTGCCCCTGGCATGAAAGCTCAAGAGTGGATGTGGCGTGTGAGAAGGGGCCTTCGAGTTTTGTTACGCCACTGCCCGAGAAAGGAGGGCCTAACGGTTTTAAAACTTTTCTATTTGATCATACTAATTACATTAGCGCTACATGTGTGTACTATGTGCTCTTTTGTTTGTCAGTCTGTAAACGGTTTATGGGGAAGTATATTTCTAAGGAACAAATCCCCCTACCCGACCCAACACTTGATTTAGCTCACCAAACAGGTCTTGCGCTGGATTTTAAGGACCAATGGCAAACACACTCTTCAGTACCCCCGGACCCAAAACTAATGTTTGACATCGCATATGCTTTCCCTACTATCTATCCTTATGTTTCTACCTAGTGTATCAAGCTATCAATTTGATGTAACATTTGTAAAGCGCTCTGAGAACCTTCCAGGGTCTAGATCGCGCTATTTAAAACTTTTAAAATAAAATAAAATATGTGGCCATATGGTAGGCGTGGAGACGAGGCAGGTGAGTGTGACAAGTTTAGGAATTTCCCGGTTGGTAACTAAACATTGCTTTTCATTGAGTCTACAAAATGGGGCCTCCTTCCCCAATTCTTCTGGGGGGTTTTAAAAGCATTCATCAAAAATCAACACCTATGAATGAAACAAACAAAAAACTAATAATAATAATTAGAAAGATCAGAAAGCGCCCCATCATCTTATTTCTTCCGCGCTCACCGCTGCCGCTTCCTATTAAGCGGAAAAAATCAATACATTAGTCACTGCGGCCGGCTGTGAGAGAACGTCTAATGGATGTCAGGGGAGATAATGATTGCTGTTAGAAACTTTCATTTCACATTTAGCGTTTATAAAGTGCTCAGGTGGGATATGAACAGTGATAGGAGAGGCCCCGTCGTGATTCATGAACATCGGCCAAGGCCACGCTGTTCTTCCCCGGCATGGCCACGCGCTTAGGGTCAAGGTCACATACGGTGCCCATTGCAGGAAAGGCCTCTAATTTGGACGTGAGGTTACAGCCAGGCCCTGAGACACGACATGTGAGAGGAACGGCCTCGAGCGAGCATCTAAGGTGAATGTGAAGGTCACAGGCAGGCCCTTTGAGAGAAAAGCCCTTATGGGAAAATGTGAGGGTGTCCTGTGACAGGACGGGTGTTGAGGTGAAATGTGAGGGGAGAGTGTCTAGGACAGAGACATTCGCTGCAAGAAAAGTCCTTAGGCGAGAAGGGTGCCCGGGCCACAGTAGTCTTGTGAGATGAAAGCCCTTTGATGGGCATATGGAGCCAGGTCGCAGCCAGAATTACTGATGACAAGAAAAAGCCTTGAAATGGAATGTGAGCTAGATGCCAAGACCATAGAGGGAAAGGCCTTGACAATTGCTATTTCTTGCACGGCATAAGTTTACCGTACGTTTATGATTTAGGCTAAACATTATGATAAACCTTTTCAACCATGGAAAACCTGTAAAAGAGGTTAGAGCTCCAACCTTCATGGAAAAGAACTTCACCCATACTCATCCACCGCTCCAAGCCTCGTCTGGGGTAGTAAGCGCTACATGAATGCAATTACAATTACAATAATATGGGCCCTGCCAGAGACTGCACTCTCCTGCCTGTAGCTTCAACGTATCCCTTGGGACATTGAGGAGAGGATGGTTCTGACGCCCCAAGGAGGAGTAGAGAAGCCTCACTTTGCTGCCTCGTGTGCGATTGGACCCAGAATATGACAGCATCTAAACACGCAACAGGCTAGTTTGAACCTAATCCTGTTACTGAATGGAAACCGACACAGAGACCTTCTTGTCAAAGAGACGTCATCTCTGAGCCTTATTATAGAGGGGAAAGCTGTATTTTGGTTCATTATTTACCCGCCCAATGCAAACGTTAGGACAATGAGATAGAGAGAACTGCAGTAGTCAAGCCTAATAAACTCCTACTACTAAGGCCTTGTTTTTGATGGACAGTAACTGAAATGTCTTTTAGCTTTCCTAACTGGTGAAAACCTCATTGTACCTCATTAACCATTTTCACCTGCTGCTGTCATGACCCCTGAGATCAAGGGCAGCAAGAACAGAGCCAGGGTGCCGGAAGTACAATCAAGGGGTAGCAAACACGACCCTCTCTCCCTCTATTCAAATTTAGCGCTCCACAAAATGTTCTAGTTTTTTTAGATTCTGATGCAGCATAAAAGCTGATCATTCTTAACACAACATAAAGCCAGATTTTGACAATAAATCTCTAATGTGCATTTTGCACATGTCTAGAGAAACAACACTGAAACGGAGAAAAGTTGAAGTACCAGCACCCTAAACTTGTGCTTGTATTTTGCTGCAAAAACGGCCCAGTAACAAAAACGTCCCCCACCCTATCGGCCCACCGGGGAAACGCCCGGTGCCCGATGCGGCAGTCCGGTCCTGATCGTACTATTATTCAGTCATAGAGGGGTAAGGAGGAAGGATCCAGAGGAATTTAATTGGAAGAACAACATGATTCAAACCAGAAAGAGTGGGCAATCTGAGCATGGAGAGAGAGTGAAGAAGAAACCTTAAACTCAGGAAATTTCCTGAGAGTTTCTGGGCCAAGGAGGCCTAGTGGGAGATATGCAGCCTCAGAGGAAGCTGAGGGCTGGATCTGAGTTGCAGTCAGGAGTACAGGGTGGGCCTCAGCAGGGACGCAATGTCTCCTGTGACCCTACCTCAAAAGATATTTCTGAGGAACATTTCCTAGGAGAACAGGGGTGTAAAGAGACCAGCTGATGCGAGAGAGATGTCATGACTGGATAGAGGGGCTGGAGAAAGGGGAGCTGTAAGAACAAGTTCACCCGCATAGCTTTCTTCATAAAAGGCGAGGGAGCAAAAAAGGGGTGCTCTTAGCTAAGGCAGTAAATCAGTTTTCTGGTATTGTGCTTTTAAAGCATCTAAAGTTAGGGGCATTTCTTACCAATACTTGTAAGTCTGCTATATGCCTTTAAAATCATAAACATTCAGCTCGAGAAAGAAATCACCCCAGCAACACGTCCTCCTCACAGCGAAGAGTGGAGGCGCACTGGGCCAGATCATCACACACACGGCTGGAGGGAAGAGCTGGCCGCTTAATCACTCTCTCTCGGGGAGGGCAGCAGCATGGCAGTGAGTGGTGTGTGCCCAAGGCCCTCAAGAACTCTGCAGATGAAAAGCCACCCATTAGGGTCTCCACTGAAGCCTACTTTGGCCTCAGGTCAAAAGATGTTGCAAGCGCTCTGCCATCTACGAACATAAGATTTCATTGAAGTCAGAGGTTATAACATCAGCTTGAATAAGGAAGACTTCTTCCATCAAAATTCCCAAACCCTAGCAGATGAAGAGTAATCTTCACATCATCCACCTGCCATCCATGATCAAACTGCCAGTATCACTAACCCACTTTATTGACAGGCGACCGTGGAAAAGAGGCCTATCGAGGCTTCAGTGGCACGGCAGCTGCTCTGAAAATCGGTAGGGTTCAGGTCCACAAAACCCTTGTTTCAATGTATTATGGAAATAAACAATTTAGCTAACCACTAACCGGTCCCGCCCAACCCCGCCGCAGAGTACTACTCACTTAAAAAGAAAAAACACTCTTACACGTATCATCAAGGAGAGTGAGCGATATATGAATGCAATTACAACGCGTCCGTGGCCAGAAGTATAGGTTTAGGGAGACAGGGCCCCCAGTAAGGACCCAGTATTAAAAAGAGGCACTGAAGGTGGATTCTCTCCCTTAAATTTCATTTTGGAAAATGGTATGCAATTTGAGGGTTTAGAGCATGCAACGCTTGTTGGTCCTTTTATAATTACTGGTGTCATTCCCATCAAAGGAATAGGTGGAAATTTCTCCGAAAACAATACATTTGAAAACATACTTAACTTGACCAATACACTACTTCAGAGCAGGATGGATTTAAAGTGGAGGTGTTCAAAGTTGCAAAGTCAGCTCACTGTTTTCCATATTTTTTTGTACATTTTGCAAGGTTCATGAAATAGAAAGCTTTTAATGTTTTTTCTTTTTCTTTCTTTGTTATTTTTTTTCAGAAAAAGGAGCAACAATATTAGCAATCCTTTGCGATAACAGGAAACACTGCTTTTAGAGGGGTAGGGGGACTGATGCTGCTCGCCCGCTGTCTTGGTGGCTGATGCTTCTCCCCTGCCATCTTCTGCTGGCATCCTCAGTCACTCCAGGGACACCCACCTGTGGTAGAGGGTGTCTAAACTCTAAACGGATGTCCCTCCTCCGTAGGCAGGACATTCTAAATCAGAAAAATGAAGCCTCTAAAAGACCTAGTGGCATTAACCTGACCTTGTGCGAAATCAGGAAACTTTAACTAACTTTAGTAGAGAGTGAAGATTTTCAACTTCGCCCAACTTTATGGGCAAAGTTTTACACCTCTGTTTACCACTAATTTAAAGACTGCTTTTCAGGAGGCTGCGAGCATGATCATCAAGGACTTATGGGCTGCAGCATTGGTAAAATAGAAATAACATTTAAATGCCGTATTAGTGGGAGTGGGAAGATATTTCAGCTACTGAACGTTTTACATACTTTGATCCAAAACATTAGCTACATTTGAATTGATTTTAAAAGCAGTTTGAAGAAACTTCCAGAGACAAAAGCCCTCCTTAACAGCTAAGGGCTATATTCAAATCTGGTTAAAACAATTGTTTGCACAGTGGTCATAATTAAGAGTTTTGTAATAATGCTCATCCCTTTGCCGTTTTCCCCGGATAGATTCCATCATGTCACACCTGCCAAATTTTATCTGAAGGAATTAATGGTAAAAAATGCAAAACATGCATAGTTTGGGGGCATATTACAAGGAATAGCGATATTTATCGCAAAATGCGCATAGCGCTTTTTTTTTATCGCTGCCTATCGCTGGATATGTTAGCGGAGAAAACATGCTATTAGCAACGTTTTTCTCCATTGTGCTAAAATATCCAGCGATAGCGGTGAAATGCATGACTATCGCTGAGAATACAGCGATATTCACGTATTAGCGACGAAATGCTCTTAGCCATGTTATCCACCACATGTTATCCACCTCCCATTGGATAACATGGCTAAGAAATGGTCTGTAGGTACTTAAATATTGGTCAGGGTTTACTGATTATCACACAGGTTATCTCATATATGTCTTCACATTATACGGATTATTCAAAACTTTTTCTGAGCAGTACAAAAAGTGTTTATTCACACATATTCAGTGTTCATTTTCATTCACATAGGAAATGTTTAAAAGTAGAAAGGTAAGACAAGCCAATTATATCATTGGTTCATACACGTATTAAAGAGCACGAGTCTCCGTTTTTCATTAGTGACCTTTCTTGAACATTTATCACATTACAACATGTTTCTGCGCTCAAAGTGACAAAGAAGGGAAATAGTTTGAGTGGGATGGGTGTGATTGGGAAACAGTGAGGACTGGGTAAAGGATGTTGTGACCATACTACAATCAAAGTATTATTCAGTACAGCCTTTACAGACTAATTAAGTTCATTAGTTCCAAGCAATTCTTTAGCATAGGGTCCGTATTATTCCATGAGTGGCATCCTAGGCTAAGAAAGTAGGTATATTCCAGTCGGTCTACGTTTCGACCCCTGTATTAAGGGTTGATGGAAGCCTCATGCTGGGGTCTTCATCAGGACATTAACGGTGCGGGAGCGCTTATAGGTTGGCTGTCCAGTCAGACTCACTCGCAGCCCGGCAGCGTTGATGGATGCACGCGCCCAGGAGGTTTTTGAAGAATAATACAGTTTTTAACAATACTGCCCACAACAGAAGTCCAAAAGGAAGAAGAAAAAGATGGACTGCAAACTACCATAGCATTCCCAGCCATTAACAGCCACCATGGAACCATTGAAGGTCCAACAGTAACAGGCTACTGGACAGCCAACCTATAAGCGCTCCCGCACCGTTAATGTCCTGATGAAGACCCCAGCATGAGGCTTCCATCAACCCTTAATACAGGGGTCGAAACGTAGACCGACTGGAATATACCTACTTTCTTAGCCTAGGATGCCACTCATGGAATAATACGGACCCTATGCTAAAGAATTGCTTGGAACTAATGAACTTAATTAGTCTGTAAAGGCTGTACTGAATATTTATTTATTTATTTATTTTAACATTTGTAAAGCGCGACACGAAGGCCCGTGGGCATCTCGGCGCTGAGTAACTGCAATGTTTGGCCAACGAGAGGGCCAGGAGATCATTGATTAAAAAGCCAAGTTTTAAGGTTTTTTCGGAAAGACCATAAGGAAGTGCTGGACTTAATAGAGTGAGGCAGAGAGTTCCATAGTTTTGGAGCAGCAACAAGGAATCTTCTGTCACCCCAGTTGACAGATTTAGTTCGGGGGATCACCAAGTCCAGGGAGCTGGAAGAACGCAATGCTCTGGATGGGCAGTAGAGGGTAAGGTTCTGAGTAAAGAACGATGGAGCAGCGTTATGTAGCGCCTTATATACCAGGCATAAGGTCTTAAACTTAATCCTCTTCCTCACCGGAAGCCAGTGAAGTTGTTTTATGGTGGGTGAAACCGGGTGGAATTTAGGGATTCGTCCTAAGAGCCTGGCGGCCGCGTTCTGTATGGACTGCATTTTTGTTAACACTCTCTCCTGGGCCCCTAGAAACAAAGCATTACAATAATCTAGGGTAGAGAGCACCAGGGAGCTTACCAGCGTTTTCGCCATGTTTTCAGGTATGAAGGGCAGAATTTTTTTAATGAGCCTAAGTTTATAAAAGGCTGAGGAGGATATCTGGTTGGCGTGTGGAAGGAAGTTCAAGCGGTTGTCGAACATGACTCCCAGGTTCCTCACTTTGTCGACCGGGACTGGAGCCTGGCCCATGGATGATGGCCACCAAATGGGGGACCACTCCGGAGAGAGATTGCCAAAAAGTACCACCTCCGATTTATCGGAATTTAACTTCAGACAATTGTGGGACATCCAGTTCCCGATAGCCGACATACCCTGGTTAAACATGTTGGCTTTCTGAAGCCCATCATTTTTTACGGCTAGGACCAATTGAGTGTCATCGGCGTATGAAGTGAGGCTCATCCCGTGTGCCCTGATGGCATTGGCAAGGTCCGACACATAAATGTTAAATAGTGTCGGACTGAGGGATGAGCCTTGGGGCACTCCACACGGTAATGACAGGGGAGACGATTCAAAAGGTCCCACAGTAACGACCTGGGTCCTGTTGGCCAAGAAAGAGGCCAGAAGATTTTTGGCGTTACCTTGAATGCCTATGCTCTCGACACGGTCGACCAAGGTGGTGTGGTCGACCGTGTCAAAGGCAGCCGACAGGTCTAATAATATCAGGACGGCGGTGCCTCCCGCATCCCGGATGGATCTGATGTCGTCCGCCGCTTTGACCAAGGCCGTCTCGGTTCCGTGGAAGCGACGGAAGCCAAACTGAGATTCATCTAGGCATTTATTATCCTCGATGAAGGAGGAAAGTTGGGCATTCATAATTTTTTCCACTATTTTAGCTAGTAGTGGGAGACTAGCAATTGGGCGGTAGCTTTTGAGTTCTTCTTTATCGAGGGTGGGTTTTTTGAGCAACGGTTTTATTAGGGTTTTCTTTAGTGACTCGGGGTAGATGCCGGTGTTAAACATGGAATTGCAGATGTTTGTTATGGAGGGTAAGACTGCATCCATGATAGGTCTCAAGACCTTCAAGGGACATGGGTCGAGAGCCGATCCCGATTTGATGGTGGATATTGTTTTTAGCACCTCCGGACACGTGACCTCACAAAACTGTGAGAGAATGGGTCCTTCAGGTCGAATGGATGGCCTGTGGGGGAGAATAGCATTATTGGCGAAAACCCTGTAAATGTCATCAACTTTGCTGAAGAAGAATTCTGATAAAGCGTCGCAAAGGGTTTGAGACGGGGGCGGTGTGAGATCCACAGAGAAACCCGCTAGTTGTTTGGTGGTCTCATATAGGCTTTTATTGGAGTTTTGGGCGGTTTCAATTTTATTGCAGTAGTACTTTTTTTTTGCGTCCAGAATAAGCTGTTTGTATTTGGCTACCGACTCTTTATATAAGAGTTTGGCTTCGGGTGAGTAGTCCTTCCGCCAGTGTCTCTCTCTATTTCGGCACTGTTGTTTTTGGGTACGCAGTGCCTCCGAGTACCACGGGGCCGAGGGAGTAGATCTATTGCGTGACCGTTGTTTAACTGGGACCAGGTCTTTGGCTGCTGAGCTCACCCAGATGTAAAATTGGGACGTGGCATTGTTAGGGTTCGGAGATAGCGTTGGGAGGGTGTCATTAAGCAAGGTTTCCAGCCTGCAAACATCTAGATCATCCCATGCCAAGTAGGGAAGACAGGGGTTAAAGTGGGGTTTGTCGACCAGGGGATCGATTGCTGGAAGTGAGGCCAGGATGAGATGGTGATCCGACCAGATTAATGGGAGTATTGTTGTGAGTTTGAGGCCCGGGGCATTGGAAAAAATGCCGTCCAATGTGTGACCTCCTTCATGCGTAGGGGAGTGAACCAAAGGGGATAAGCCAAAAGTAGACATGTCGGCTAAAAGCGTGGCAGTGTCGGGATTGTAGTATGGTCACAACATCCTTTACCCAGTCCTCACTGTTTCCCAATTACACCCATCCCACTCAAACTATTTCCCTTCTTTGTCACTTTGAGCGCAGAAACATGTTGTAATGTGATAAATGTTCAAGAAAGGTCACTAATGAAAAACGGAGACTCGTGCTCTTTAATACGTGTATGAACCAATGATATAATTGGCTTGTCTTACCTTTCTACTTTTAAACATTTCCTATGTGAATGAAAATGAACACTGAATATGTGTGAATAAACACTTTTTGTACTGCTCAGAAAAAGTTTTGAATAATCCGTATAATGTGAAGACATATATGAGATAACCTGTGTGATAATCAGTAAACCCTGACCAATATTTAAGTACCTACAATACTGACCCAGGTCAGAGAGTTTCTAGGGTTAACCCCGTTAATAACTCCCTAAGAACTGGTCTGGGCAGGTGTTAGTATTTGGAGATATTTGTGCTTAGCGCAAATATTTCCATCGCTACGCCTGCCTTGCTAATAGGCGATAGCGACGTTAGCAACTGCTTTCAGTCGCTAACTGGTTAGGTAGGCCCACTTTGCATGTCATTAGTGGTAAACATCGCTGACATGCAAAGCGGGCCCCACACCGCTCGCTATCGCCTAAAAGCTGTTGCTAACATCAGTTAGCGACAGCTTGCTAATAGAGCGATAGAATTATTGCCGCTTAAAGCAGCGATAATTGCCTATCGCCCTGCTTCATAATATGCCCCTCGATGTATTAAATATTGACTCTACATGTTACTGCGCCGGTTTGAAGTTAAAAGCTGTGAGTAGGAGGTCTTTACCACACGTGGTAAATATGTCACCCTGGCTAATGCTACTAATCAAGTGTAGTAAATACCACAGCTTATTCCAACCAACTTGTAATGATGGCCAGAGGCTTGCGCTTTTGAGGAGCACAAACAGGCATGATATAGAACTACATTGTGAGTACATGGGGCATGTCCAGTGCTGTGGGCTGGCTGGAGACTCTAGTTCCATTTCCGCTTTAAGAAGCCTTGTTTGGCTAGAGAGCAGCCTGTGTGTGGCGCTTTCACAATTGATCCAGGCACGTGCTTTAAGCTTACCTGTCAATGTTACTGCTTGCATCGCGCCTGTCAGATGGCTGCTTAAGAGGGCTCGACTATCCATAAAGAACACACATATTGTTCTCTCTTTTATGTGCAGCAGGTCCCTTGTTTAAGCTCCTCCTGGCAGTACCAGTAGGCAGCTTGTGTTGGGAGGAAAGGCATTTATTTTTCTGATCGGTAAATATTACAAGCATGGCAGTTGCGTGTACTGAAAATAGAAAATATTAACTTGCAGGGGGGCTATTGAGCAATGCTTGGTGTGCGGGTAAACGTCACAATATGAGGTAGTCGATAGGCTGTCAAGTTTAAATGTGCACTAGAAATGAGTCATGTCACTTCCATATCAGAAGCATTGCTTCTCGGAGTGTAAGCTGTACTTTTCAACCACAGGACTAACACTTCTAGGCGGGACTGAAAGGCATTCAAATAAAAAGTAACCGCACTCCTCAGTAAAACGTGTCATAACCAGTGGCGTGCGGCGCAGGTAAGCATGGTGGGGCGGTTGAGCAGGGAAAAGTCGACAAATGACAGAATAGGTTTTATTTATTTTATTTGACCTATTCCGTCGTCTGTCGACTTCCTCCCCTCCCACCCCGCCCCGGCCCACCACACCCTACCGCGCTTACCTGCACCACCAGCCGCTGGTCATAATAAGTAACTGGGGGAGAAGAGCCCGAATGCCATGGGTAATATATGTACCAAAATATATGTGGGTAATTAGACTGACTGGTCAGACCACAATAGAACTATAAACGACCACTTTATATGAGAGCATTTGAGTTGTAGTCTAAGGATTTTTTTAGAAATTAAGTGGGAAATTGTGCTTTAAAAGAAACATCGTGCACGTAGCGCTGGTCAAAACAAAATCAGCTGTCCATTACACTCCCAGCACCATTTCTCCACGTGTCTCTACCTTTCATTTTATTCCTGCATGCTTTCCTTCTATCTTCTCTTCCTGCTCATCATAATCTCTGTCCCTTTTACCTCTTTCCCCATTTGCTCCTGTAACCCTCTTTTTTAAGCTGTCTCTGCCTATTTTCCCTTTCATTCGTCCACTCCTCCATTTTTCACCCTTTGCTCTTGCTCTTAGCCATGTTCATGATTTTTCTCTCTATCATCTGGTTTTCTAACACTACCTCCCTGTATACATATTCTCCTTTGTGTTTTTATTTGCCAGCGTTGTTACCCATACACGCTTTCTTTCTTTCTCTTTTTATACTTTTTTCCAGGTCTTTGCTCGACCTCTCACTCTTTCTCACTTTATCTTTTTCATTTCTACCCCTCATGATTTCTGCCCCCTTAATGTCCCCTCTGCCTTTTCTAAAAATTCTCCAATACATCCCGCACTTCTTATTCTTTCTCTTTCTTTTCTCTCTAACACCCTTTGCCTGTATGTCCTTTTGCATATGCCACTTCCCTCGTACTAGTCTCTACTTGTAGTTTTTTTACCTCTTCTTCTAAGGTATAGCTGGAGAGAGCTGATGTTGTAAAGTTCAGAATGATGAATTTAAATGCAGCATTCATTGCTTGCCCAGGTCCAAAATATGCAATGTCAAATGATGTAGAAGAGTTGCTTAGCACTGTACCAGGTTCAACCCTACAACACTTAATTTTTCCAGAGAGGTGATTAGATTAAGGAACTGCCAAAAGATAGCATATCTATGGATCCACAAGTCGAACTATATATCTGAGAATTGTCCAGTATGTAAACTTTACAACCTTGTACAATATGGCAACCTATCAGAGAGCAGCTACCACCGTGAGGTGTCAATACTCTGAATTTGAAGGTACAATAGGCCACCCATCCTCTCTTCTGAAGTGTCCACAGAGTTCCATATCTCTTCTCTCAGAGGTGCTGGCACTTTCCAGCAGAGGTAGAAAAGTTGTGCAGAGAAGTTTAATTGTCGTAGAAGTATCAGTATTCTCCTTTTGAAAATGTGCCCTTCCCGTGTTTAGAAATGCCTGCAATGTCTCTTTAAGTGGAATCTCAGCAGAACTGTGGACAAGAGCACCGCTATTTAATAAAAAGTGTCTCGCTCACTGAGACATTCTGCTATTGTATGGTTACAGGTGCATACACCCTGCTGACGTGTGTTTGTGCCTCTCATTAAAGAATGCAGCAAGCGTTTTACAAGGTGCTGATCTGGGCCATTAAAAGCACAGCTGCCTTCTTGGGAAGTGCTTGCTCCGTCCCATAAATGATTCGCAGTTCTTTTGAGAACTTCATTCTGTGCTCTCTCCCAACGAAGGACCGTGTGGGAACCTCGTTTATCCTCTGGTGACAGCCAGAGTTGTGCCTTTGTATGTGACATAACTGGGCCTGTGCAAAGGTGTACTATCTGTGGCTGAAACCTTGAGGCACACCTTTAACAGCTGTGCTACGAGGGGTGAAAAGTATTTTAAATGTTTTTGTAGGGGGGGGCATTCCTGCTGCCATTCAGGGGTGAGAAGAGCAGCAGCTCTTACTTTTGTGCCCACTGCACTTTCTCTTTCCCTCACTCCCAGATGCCCCCAAGTCTCAGGGAACAAATATGCAAGCTCTTCACGGTCATCAGATGCCAGCAGCCTGACACCCCATCATGGCGGATAGGGCAATATGCTGTAGGGAGATAGGGGTTTTAATGACACCGCATAGATGGACACTCCTGGGGAAAGCCTGCATTTTACACATAACATAACATGTGCATTTCAGATCACCCATTCACCTAGAGGGTATCTTGGCACTGCATAGCAGCTGTTTATTATTACCCGAGTTAATGGTAGTCATTTTATCGACCTCAGAAGGATGGAAGGCTGAGTGGACCCACCGGAATTTGTACTAGTGACTACGAGGTCAAACACAGGCCCGACATTGGACACGTTAGTCCACTAAACAACCAGACTGGGCCACAAAGTAGGAAAATACCTCAATACACCAATGTACACAGGAATGATAAAAACTTCACATGGCACTAGGTATAGTACCTATTAATGACCAAAAATCATGTTTAATATAGTGTATGTGTTATTTTATGAATTGTATCTTCATTTAACATTCAGAGGGCATTAGGGAGAAAGGTTGAAACAGGTGCATGCTTGAACATTGTCTACTTAGCTACCTATTGCTACACTCGCTCCCGATAAAAAGGCAATTCCAAGAAATGGGCGAGTTAGGGTCACTCACGTAATGTGACAGGCTTCATCATTTGCCACCTCGTCCCACCTTGGTAAGGTGGTACTACCAGGGCGGACTCAAACTCAGAATGGGGCTGGCCTTAGGGAGTTCTTAGAAATTACTTATTTTTTCCTGGATAAAATACTTTAATCTAGTTTCTTGAATTAAAAAAACCTCAGGATAAACCACAAAGTATCCTTTATTCAGGTGGTGTCCTACACTTGTTTAAAAATCGTATTAGGGGACGTATATGGTTACTATGACCTATACCCCATCACTGAATTATTTTATTTATCTTGCCAACATGTTTCTGCCTGTAGGCTTGAGCCTGACAGTCTCAGGTATTCTTCAGGGCCAAAACTATGTTTCCCTACACTTCTAAATAGTTAGTGCAGTGTACCAACAAACATTAGAGAGGCCTCGCTCTTAAAATGTCACCAGGAACATTAACCTAGTGCTCGAAGGCTAATTGCCTCATGGTCTGTTCGGGGTAGGCAGCTCCTAATGTCATACTTGCGCCAAGGTAGAGCACCCACACCGGTCCTATCGTGCCGCGCTGAACAGCCAACTGGCACCGAAAAAAATGGTCTTGAGCACGATAGTAGGGTGTCAAGCCAATTTTGTTTTGGGATTGTTTGCCCAGGGCAGGCGTAGGGCCTTTTCCTCTCCTCTTTGAGTTATATGGTATGCTTGAACATCACACGTTATTTACATATTTTATCATTAACATGTAGTGTACATGTGTAAATGAATGTTCACATATTATTAGATTTTAATGTGTAAATACAATGAGCATCACAACAGAAATGTAGTTGTATTGTATCTAAGAAGCACAAAGCGTAATTCAGTGGTCCGCAGATAGGTATCAAAAAGCAATTCATAATACTATTGCTTTCCATGATGACAACTCACATAATCTTCAAAGTGTTGACCCTAGAAGAGCTATCTCCATATTACAAGATTCTTGGAAAATAGACTGCAGCCCATCCGTGATGGGGAAGCCAGTGGTGGCTGGTGACTTTTTTAAGTGGTGAGGCGTGAACAATTGTTGTATATTACTGTAGCGAGCGAGCGTAGCGAACGAGACCTAACCACCTACGGTTGAAAAAAGAGTGGGCAAATGGTGCATTTCCAAGCAAATTTGAGAAAGCAGTTAGGTTAATAAAGCAATTGAAAATCTGTGCTAATAAAGACAGAAACATACAGCACGCACCTCTTGAGCCAGGACAGGTGCTCAGTTTCAGATAGACACGAACATACAGCACCTCTTGAGCCAGGAGAGGAGCTCTGTGCAGGGACAGACACAAACATACAGCACCTCTTGAGCCAGGAGAGGAGCTCAGTGCAGGGACAGACACAAACATACAGCATGTCGTAAGCCAGGAGAGGAGCTCAGTGCAGGGACAGACACAAACATACAGCATGTCTTAAGCCAGGAGAGGAGCTCAGTGCAGGGACAGACACAAACATACAGCATGTCTTAAGCCAGGAGAGGAGCTCAGTGCAGGGACAGACACGAACATACAGCATGTCTTAAGCCAGGAGAGGAGCTCAGTGCAGGGACAGACACAAACATACAGCACCTCTTGAGCCAGGAGAGGAGCTCAGTGCAGGGACAGACACAAACATACAGCACCTCTTGAGCCAGGAGAGGAGCTCAGTGCAGGGACAGACACAAACATACAGCATGTCTTGAGCCAGGAGAGGAGCTCAGTGCAGGGACAGACACGAACATACAGCATGTCTTAAGCCAGGAGAGGAGCTCAGTGCAGGGACAGACACAAACATACAGCACCTCTTGAGCCAGGAGAGGAGCTCAGTGCAGGGACAGACACAAACATACAGCACCTCTTGAGCCAGGAGAGGAGCTCAGTGCAGGGACAGACACAAACATACAGCATGTCTTGAGCCAGGAGAGGAGCTCAGTGCAGGGACAGACACGAACATACAGCATGTCTTAAGCCAGGAGAGGAGCTCAGTGCAGGGACAGATGCAACTCCACAGTTACTCGTTATCCAGAAGAGGTGCTCAGTGCTGGAACAGACTCAAGCATACAGCAACTCCAGATTCATGGGAAGGCGCTCCACATACAACACCTCGCTATGCGGAAGGGAAAGTAACACTGCGCAGTGCGTCATGAGCCAGCTGAAGTGATTATTAAGTTAAACAACCAATTCAATGGTATTTCATTTTTTTCACGGCACCATTCTGGAAATAAATAACCTTTGTCCTTAGTTTGCAGCTAAGACTAGTGACTGATAACACAAACTCTGAAGTCAATATTGTTAAAATAGTTTAAAATATATCATAAAACCATCATGTGCATAAAACCATCACAGCACTGTCTGACTCGGAAGTCAATATTGTTAAAATATTTTCATATATATCTTAAAACCATCAAGGGTGGAACCATCACTGCACTGTCTGTCTGCTCTTACAACAGTTTGCTGGTGCTGACGCGACACCCCCCTTTCATAGTGCTTAACAGCTTTGTGAAATATGTTTGCTTTTTAAACATTGGCATCCATGGTTTACTTCGGCCTGTACGTAAAGTAATATTTCAATGAAGAAACAGATCTCATTCTGTGGAACGGCTTTGACATAAGCCACATAACACTGCTCCAATAAGAATTTTATTAAGAGCGAGTTCTCTAATAGTTCATGTTTAAATATGAAGAGACAAGTCACTCTCCATGTAAATCCTGTACAAGGCCCAGATTATACAGCAACGTTATAGTTTTATCAAAACAAACAATAGGTTTTTGTACAACTAATTCTGAACCCACGTTTTAAAGACCTTTCGTATGCAATAAAGAAAGGGGTGCATAAGATCACAGAATTTAAGCCTGGAAGCAGTGATTAATTCATTTGCCTCATTATGTTAAGACATTGCCTTAGTTTAACCTCAGTGTACCTTAAGACCGGCTACATTAGAACACATTCATGATGAGTACGCGGGAGGAGATTAAGGGCTTTGACCGGAATCAAAAGATGCTGACCCGACCACGAGATTCTAAACGAGTCCCCAGGTCTATAGTCATCAGCTCTGGCCCCGAGGCCACATCCCGAGTAGGGAGAGGGAGAGAGGCAAGCAGAAACCACGGGCAAACTCGAGATTCTAACAGTACCACGACGAGCTCGGCCAGGCTTCAGTTTCCAGCGGCTCTCCCACCACTACTTATTAATGCCCAAGGCCGGACTGGCCGTAGCGGGCACCGGGCAATCCCCCGGTGCGCCACACGGGTGTGGGCCCGTTTGGAGCCCCTGGGGGCCGTTTTATTACAGGGCCGTTTTTGCAGCAAATCGTCCTTGTAACAAAATCGGCGAAAACCGGCCCTGGCAAAGAGCTCGGCGGCACCCACAACCCTCTGGGGTGGGGGAGGGGGTGCGAGCAATTTGCCAGGGCCGGTTTTGGTTCCCAGTCCGGCGCTGTTAATACCAAATTACATATTCATCCATTGATACTAGGACTCCCACTTATAAGGAAAACCTGGACAACAAAGAAGTTACGTCCCTCTCGCTTTCGGTGAGGGAGGGGTGGTCGGGTGGGGGCCAGGGGAGTTTAAAATTAAAATAAGAAAACTTACCTGAGTGACCGGGTCCACGCCGCCTCTGCCATTACCAACACAGGCCACCAATCCCCTGGCACTCGAGTGTTGCAGGATAGCCTTTTCTGAGCCAGACAGCACTCTGTTCGGTTCCTTTCCGTCCTAGTATTGCGCACTTAGAGGAACAGATGAATAAGGGTGATGGGGGTGGGGAAGGGTATGGATGCTTAGAACACAAGAGGCCTCACAAGCCTGCTCCAACTACAGCCGAGAACTAAATCTGGGAGTAACTTGACCGCAGCATGTTAAGGCCTCGCTCAGGTCTGCAGCTCCGCTTCGCTCTGTGTCAGTGTTACAGACTGAAGAACAGCAAAGAGACGGTGGTCGGATCTACCACATAATGCTGTTCTTATCATGAAAGTCAGGTTCACCTTATTATTGGTGGGGCCAGTAGGTCACTTTAGATCGACTGGAGCAGCTTGATGGTGTCCGTCCGTTGCGCGCCATAAACATTCAGCCAACACAATATATCCCGGAAGAAGAGCTGAACTACTAAACTCAATAACCCAGGCCCCCAGCAGCTTCCATTATCCAATGAAAAAGCCACCTAACAGTGCAATCGTTGCCACCCACCGCACTGTGTTGCTGTCGGCCAGCCCCACCCCTTCCCCTTAAAGTCAATGAGGCTCTGCTGACCGCGTCCTGGGCCATGTCAGAAGCGCCCCATCTGCAGCCTATTCACTGCTGCTTGGTTCAGCCACTCCCATCGGGCTGAAGCCATTCTCCTCGCTTGTGCCTCGAGGGCGAGGAAGATTCCTCGCCCTCATTTAGCAGTTCAGCACATGCATAGGAGGGGACTCTCGTCCGAGGGTCCGACCTCAAAAAAGAAAACAACAATATTAGAAAATATTACTTTCTTACGGTAGAAGTGGTCAAGTGGACCAGTGAGCATGCCATGATTTAATATCTCCCTTCTCCGCTCCGAAACTGGGAGGGCAATGCCCCGGACGCCCGTTAATACCAGCCGCCGCTGGAAAGCTCTGTTGGATCATCTCAGATTCATTCTACTGAAATTTAGGGTATGTGCAGACCTCTAAAACAGTCATATGAACCAAGCGTACTACCTTTCCGTGATTAGGAGCTGGCATCTATAAGATAAATAAAGAGTTCGGATGCAGGTACGTAAAGCAGGGAAGCTATATTTCAAAACAGGCCAGTGACTATGGAAAGGCTATAGAATGGAGCAGTGTCAGGCAAAAGTAAGGCATACCTCCCCGACTTGTGGGCGACTCTGACCAGGCCCTTCTGGATAACTAAAGGACTACACCATGCAGTAAACTGGAGATTCCCTGATTAAACATGAAAACATCACTTCTGAACTGTGGTTGTGGTTTGAGTAGTGTCAGCCTCTTATGCATCAGGCATGGGAAAAGTCACGTGAAGGGCTTCCTTGAGAGCAATACAATTTGGAGTCCTGCATAGAAGTGCAATCTTTAGACTCTGCAAGTTCCAGTGGAACTCAACTCTCCTCTTTCACATTAAATATGATCGACTCATTCAGTACTTGCCCTCACAGCTGTGACTGCTATCTAGTACTGGTACTGGCCAATTGCTAAAAAAAAAAAAAAAAAGCAATTGCACTTAGCCGAAACTTTTTATGTAACCAATGCCTACATTTCGCTTCCCTCTTTGCTTTCACTGTTCACATATGCAATGTGAGCTTTATCTTAATGGAGGTTGGAAATGTATATCTTTTGATTGGAGGAAAAGCAGGCATGTTGGAAATGTGTGTAATGTCCTTTGCAGAAATTGCAGAACTTGAAAAAAATGATGTGCAATTACACAAAATGTTGAGGCAGCATTTTGCACTATTTTCTCAGCCGGCAATACATTTCACATTCATTTTTGGATGTCAGGGTACATGTCGCACTAAATAATAATAGAACAAAATTGTTTTGACACGAACAACAGCCACTTGCGGTCTGCTCATTCATGCTGTTTCCATGCTC
Source organism: Lissotriton helveticus (assembly GCF_964261635.1). NCBI lineage: Eukaryota > Metazoa > Chordata > Amphibia > Caudata > Salamandridae > Lissotriton > Lissotriton helveticus. The sequence continues at coordinate 1,290,099,829 of NC_136061.1, forward strand.
CAGCAATAGGATTTTTACTCAAACGGAACTGCAATAAAGCAACATGGCATAATGACAGAATTTTAGAATTGTGTGCAACATGAAAAGTTGGAAATTATGCAAGAGTATGACATCATAAACAACATTTTGCCCAAGCCCAGAAAAGATAAGTTATGCAGAAATAGTGCTGCACAGTACTCATATTCACAAACAGAAAGAGCAACGTTCTAGATCAGAAAGAAGGTCGGACATTAAAATGTTAAATACGCCCACTTAGAAAAACATACTCTCCTCGACAGTATGCCACACTTCAGCCACTGATTTCCCCTTCCTCCTACAAACAACTTGAGTGAGGAGCAGGTATTGTATTATATGTACTCTGTTCGTTTAAAGTCAAATGCAGTAAATTACAGTTGCGGTTCCTCTAATTTTGGGCTGGTAAGGCAACGCGAACACAGGCGGGGTGAGGGGAAATAATAAATAAAGACACTTACCTGCCCCTGTGACCTCCACCTGGGTGCTCCTCTCCCGTATCTGGTCACCCTGCACAGGCTCCCAGGGGGCAATCACAGCGCTGCTCTCATGCTGGCAATACTATTTACCAGAATGAGAGCAGCGCCATGATTGGCCTGAGCAGGTTGATAGCCCGCTCAGGCACAAGGAGTCTGTGACTTTTCTCCAACCTCGCTGGGCAACACAATCAGGTTGGAGAAACATAAGTGTGCATGTCTATTTGGCCAGCCTAAGATGGCCAGCCAAACAGACATGCGCACTTACAAGTGCCCAACATCCTCCCTACTGTGACACAATGTTCTTCAGGATGGCGCACCCTAACCTCGGCTGCCATAAAGAAATATAAAATGATAATAAAATGGTTTTATTTTCATTTTATTTTTCAGTAGGGTGAAGCTCCCCTGCCATAACGGAGAAGCCGCCTCATGTTAATTAACTAAGCAGTTTAAACATGAAACTCTGCAGCTGCCTGAGCCATTTTGGGGTGAGTCGAGCACTAATATAGAGTGCTCTGGCTCTCATAGGCTCACCTGTAGCTTCAGCCTTGATTATAATAACATTTAGAGTTGGGGAACCACTGATTTATTACCATTGGAGCTTCTGTCATCTGCCCATCATTTGTGCAGTCCCATCAACCACAGGGACACTTCCTTTGATGCATTGGGAATTCTGCTGCTCTTAGGATGGTCCTCTTGATGCACATATTTCCCTTTCGGTTCAGGCCCAGAAGATAGATAACGGTCAGATATGCATTGAGAAAACTTCCTATGCACATGAGCCAGTGAATTATTCTTTCTTCAAAACAAAACCCCATTTTGGAGGGTGTTAGACCTGACATCATTGGCGTGAGTCTCCCTTCCATTTTTAACGGATTGCCTCCTCTGTTTCGACCTATTTTTGCTGGTAGTATGTTTTGAGCCCTGTGCCACTGCTAATCAGTGCCACAGTGCAAGTGTTCCCTATGTTAAATTGATATACTGATTGGATTCCATAATTGGCTTATTTGATCTACTGTCAGCCCCTAGTACAGTGCTCCATATGTGCCCAGGGCTTGCAGAGCAAATGCTGCTGGTGGGCTTGCAGCACTGGTTGCGCCACCCACAGAAGCAGCTTATAAAGTGTGTCTCAGGCCTGCCATTGCAAGGCCTGTATGTAGTCTGTGACTACCATGTCGACTTGGCCAAGTGCACCCACTTGCCAGTCCCTAAACCTTCCCTTTGCTTCCTATTAGACACCCCTATGGTAGGCCCAAGGGCAGGGCGCATTGTAAGTATAAAGTAGGACATGCTCTGATGTGTGTAGCATGTTCTAGTAGTGAATTACAGCCATTTTCATTTTTCACTATTGAAGGCTACCTGTTCTCATAGACTAGAATGGGCAGTGAAGATTGTTACATCCCTACAATCCTAACTGACTCAGGGAACATGGTAGAAATTCGAGTTTAGTATGCCTGAACTCAGAATAATAAAATACATCTTTTAGTTACGTTTATTTTATTATTCTGTGTTTGCAAATACCACTTTTAGAAAGTAGGTATTTGCTTGCCTAACCATTTGAGCCCGCCTCTGCTGACTTGTGTATTCCTTGTCTGGGTTTGTGTGTGACAGGGCTGGGGAAATTCCAGGAGACAGTCTGGGACATCCCAGTGGGGAATAGGGATATTTACCTCCAGATGGGAGGGGGAGAGTGCACCTGGGACCTGAATAGGGCTGGGCCTTCCCTTCAAAATGCTGGCTCCACCCCCTGTGGCTTCTCTGATGTCTCTCCCCTGCACAGTGAAAGGAAAAGGGTAATCCTGTCAACAGAGTGCTCCAGAGCTGCATCTTCCCTCCCCTGTGCTGGCTCCACCTCCTGTGGGGCGTCTGATGTTTCTGCCCTTCACAGTGAAAGGAAGAGAAGAGTCATGTAAACACAGTGCTCAGGAACTGGTTTGAACTAGGCAGAGGCCTCGCTGCCTTCAGAGAACAAAGGATTTTGGGGTATAAATATTGGGACCCAGTCCCACAGACTTTAGATCACTTCTGGAACAAGAAACCTTTCTGCCAAGGAGAAGAACCAAGGAAGCTGCATGAGTTTGGACTGCCCCTCTGCCAGTGTGCTGTTTGCTGGGTTGGCCTGCAGTGGTTACTTCATTGCCAAGGGAAAGGAGAAGGAACTATGTAAGGACTTTCATCTACAGAATATTCTCCAAGGGCTTGAACTGTGCTTGCCTCCTGCTGATGTCTCAGGGCCAAAAGACTTCACCTCCAGCTCCCTCCTGAATTTCCTTGCTGGGAATTCTGACTCCAGTCACTTGCGTGCCGCTGGGAGCTGGAAGCACGACGCATCGAAAGGAAGCGTGTCCCCACCGCAGCTGAAATCATTGCAACGCCGGAGAAGCGAGAGTCCGTCGCATCTCCCTGGAAGCGTGTGTTCATCAAAGCTATCTGCTGTCGCATCGCCGGAGAAGCGCGACGCATCGAGAGAGCTGTCATCGCATCGCCGGAGAAGGGCATCGTAGGGCCTGTCGCGGCTCCAAAGTACAGAGTCGTCGCAAGGCTGCCCGGGTGTCATCGCATCGTCATCGCATCGCCGCATTAAGGGCGCTATCTTCTCGCATCGCAACTGGATCATCGCGTCGGCATCGCATCGCATCAAGGGGCCATCTTCGCACCGCAACAGGTCGAGAATCTACGCATCACCTCCGCACCGGTAAGGCTCACGACGAGTCCCCTACTCTGCGCAAGCATTGAGGAAGGACGCAACCGTTCTCCCGGGTCACGGAACCGACGCATCTCCCCTTCTGCGAACCTTTTGTTTACTTTGCGTGCCGCATCCCAGAACTTTGTTGAGAACTTTGTCGCATTTACCAACAACTTGAACTAAGAGACTTTTATCATCCTTTAAGTAACCTTTAGTATAGTATTGTGGATTGTTGTCGTTTGTGGTCTTGTGTTTAAGTCTATATAAAGAATACCTATTTTTATAAAACCTGTGTTGTGTCCTTCTGTAGTGCTATCACTGTATTACTGTGTACATTCACAAATGCTTAACACACTGCCTCTGAGATAAGCTTGTCTGCTCGTGCCAAGCTACCAAGGGGGTGAGCAGAGGTTATTAAGGAGAGTAATCCCCTTGTCCTGACTTAGAAGTAAGGGTCCCTATTTGGACAAAGGTGATAACCATTGCCAACTAGAGACCACAGATCTAACAAAGGGTTATTTCAAGGAAAGAAAAAGTAGAAGTGAGAGAGCTGCAACACATGGAGGCTCCCACAGCCTTCAGCTTGGATGAAAGTACACCCTCTACATCGGAAAATGTGTTTTCTGCAAGAGAAATTCCTTCCATGTAGGCAAGTACCTTTAAATTGGGTTGTCAGACTTTGGCTCTGGAACACAGTATGATCTTTGCTGATCTGTGGTCGCATTGTTGCTTGCCTCCTTCAACTAACCTGTCCCTCTCTGTGTTGTTGCTTTCCCTCTCTGTGTTCCTGCTTGTCCCGTCCCATCCTCCTGTTCCTCTCAGTGTTTTGCTTGCCCCTTACCCCCCTCCTGTCTTTCTCATCCTGCTCTGTGTTGTTGGTCACCCCTCCCACCCTTCCATCCCTCTCTGAGTCTTTGCTTGCCCCCTCTCAATCTCCTGTCTTACTCCGAGTTATCGCTTACACCCTTCCATCCTTTCCACCTGTTGCTTGCTCCTCCCACCCTTCCGTCCCTCACCATGTTATTGCTTTTCCCCTTCCACCCTACATCATTCCGTTGCTTGCCCCTCAACCTACGACCGACATTGTTGCTTATCCCCTCCTGCCCATCCCACATTGTTGCTGGTCCACTCCTTCCCAACCCACAGTGTTGCTTGCCTCATCCTGTGTTGTTGCTTGTAGCCTCCAGCCACTTCCTGTGTTAATTGCCCACTCCTGCCCCATCCTGCATTATTGCTTGCCCCCTCTCACCCAGTCCTGCATTGTTGCTTGCTCCCTTCTACTTTCCCGTCCCATCAGAAAAAAAAAGCATTGGCAATACCAATGTCTTGCCTACCCGACCTGTTGGCATTGGGCAATAATTTTAGCCATGCTCAATAGCAGCAGAATAGCAGAAATATGTTTTTAAAAGTGCTATGATGTGGCCAACGCTGTCACGTCATAGTGTTTTTTTGTTTGTTTGTTGTTTTGCTGGCAGGAGGCATCTACACCCACCCTTTTGCATGGTCTCCCTCCATCCCTCTGAGAAGTCTCCTGCCCCGGCCTCCCGTCACCAATTGAAAAAAGCACTTTGTTATGGCCATTGCTGGCTGCTTTATAGCAATTTTCTTTAATATTAAATCTATTCTGCACAGCAGCTGCACTGCTGTGGAACATAGCTAAAAACAATGACAAAGCCAATAGCTCTCTTAAGCGAGACCTGTTGGTTTTGACAAAGCTTGTTATATGCCACTAACATACCAAAGCTCATACAAATGCTTGAATTGTACCAATATCTATTAATAAGTGAAGAAATTGCTTGAGTGAACTACTGTGGTCATCATTTTTTATTTGACGGAGCAGCATTACGCTGATGATGAATTATGAAGGAAAAGCCATAGCTAAGGTTATTATTCAAGTGGAAACACAAAAGACCTAGTTACTGTTATTCCACCACGCAGTAGGGATTTGACCCCTTTTGTTCTTGTTAGGGTCAAATACTTGTGCTTATATTTATTGCACAGGAAGAACCAATATATATATATATAAACCATATATATATATAAACCATATATGTAGAAATGCAGCGTCTAAGGGGGAAGGGAGAGGGAAGCGATGACCCACCAGAAGCGTTGCCTCTTGCAGCTCATGGCACTTTCTTCCTTGGCTCAGGTGAAATTTCCATTATGTGGCATAATCTTGTGTAACTTCTGGCATTTCACATTATGACTGTTACTCCTAATGACCGAAATTGCACCATTATACCATGTAACATAAATGAGATTTTTTTCAGGTACACATTCTATTGCGGGAGCACAGGAACAACGTGAATGAACTGAATGCAAGTGGATGTTGTTTATTTCACATGGGATTTTATGCTATTTTATAATTCAAAATGCCTCCTCACTTCCATTTTGCACATAAGGGGCCAGAGTGGCATTTTGCGTAACAAGGCGGAATTTTGTATACTTTTCTGGCATTTGGTTATCTTCCATCAAGCAAATTACATGAGTTTCACCTCAGCTCACTCCTTTCACTTACCAATGGTAAATCATAACATGTTAAACTCTATACTTCTGCATACATACTATTTATACAATGCCATTGAAAATAAATGAGGACCAATAACCCATTAATTTAAGCAAATATAGTGATAAGCGTAGATTCAGACATGTATTAATATAGTGCAGAAGTTAATTCCCTTGTTGTTACCAGACGATAAGGGAGCTGGATCTGGATCACACTCTGGATCATTATTGCTTCACGCTATGGATCCAAACAGTTACACCAGGCTCTGGTCCTTCTAAAGTACATCTATTTATAACCAATGCACATGAAAGAAAACCTGGGCATAAACCATGTATGTAGATGTGCTATTCATTCCCATTGGTGAAGAGGGAAGGGGTGCATGGCCAAGTGCAGCTTCACCACTCATGAGTCCTGGCCCTCACTGCACAAAACGATGGCAATAAATAGCATATTGCACTCTGCACATCTACAATGTATATTTATGTATGGAACAACCCAACCAGCACACTAATTTCTATACTCAATTAACTTAAGAAGGGGAGACCTATGGTTAGTCTTTGTATTATATAGTCATATTTTACATATAACACATCTGGTCCACATTAATACTAGTATCATAACACTCAGTGGTCAGCACCCAATTGTAGCTTCAGTCTCTTGCACTCACACAGAGCATACTACACTGTGAGTCATGTCTATTGCCCAGTTCTGTGCCCGCCAATAATCAGCCATCACCAACTGAACGGGCATGGAATAATTGAAGAGATCTATCACTTACAGCTAGCCAATCGGAGGACTCTCATCTGATCCACAACTGCAGGCTCCAACTAGTTACACACCAAGACGGATTCTTTACAGCTTACAATGACATTCAGAGATGGAATGATAATAACAAAGTCCACGCCAGCAGATCTCCCCAACACTCCTGTCTCCAAATATGTCTGACCAGGACAAAAAACTTAAAGCAAAATACCAGGTTGTACAACTCAGTGCAGTAACCAGCTAAGTAGAATATGATCCTACCAAATACCAGAAGGGGATCTGCAGAACTGCTCAAAGCTGCCAGCCTGAGGAAAACCACAAGCTATGCCCCTGTCTCTCACACCTTTTTATTCACCACACCACTAAGCACGGAATCCCACAACACAATAACCCCACCTCGGTGGTCATCACGCGCAACATGGAAACACTTCCCACCAAGGATCAAAAGAAAACAAATGCATCACCCTTCCAACCACACACCCTACAAGGCATAGCTTGATGCTTTATTGCCCCACATAGTGGTATAAAGCGCTATATAAATTGTGCAATACAATACCAAAGTGCAGGTGTGTCTGCTAATCTTGAATGTTCATACTTGCCTTGATTTGTCCTATTTACTAGGAGTAGTCGTATTTTGTAGCTATATATGTTGCCTTTTGTTTAAACCACGGTCTCCATATCTTGACGAATTTGCTTAGTTTCCCAAAAAAAAATTAAAATACATTCACACTTTCCTTTCAAGTATTGTCCACTGACTTGTGTAGCGCAGTTAGATTTTGAGGGATTATAAACGGCAGGCAGCACACTGTTCTTGTTGTGACTATGGGAGCTAAAGAACTAGATTGCTGTTAACAAAAAAAAGAACTCGCATCTATCATGGTGTTTTTCATTCATTTCACGCTGCATCCTACTCCTGAAGGGGCCCTTGGGGACGGGGCCACATGCTCGCCTCTGTGACGCCTCCTAATGAATTGCCTCGAGCCGCCAGAGAGTCGCTGCTGCAGCGCGCGGTCTGAAATAATGGGGGGCTCGGCGGAGCGGGGCGAGCGTGCACCCCCACCCACTCCCCACAGCTTGGATCTGGACGGATTTCCACCGCCTTTTTCATCGTTCCCTGTTATTTCCACCCATCCTCTCTTCACCGGGCGCTTGCCGGATAAATCCTGCAAATCGAGGTTGTGTGTCCCTGGTGCCACCCTATATGGGATTAAGAGCCATATAAATGCACACCATAACATCACAGGGACTTAAGCATCTTATCCCTACCAGAAAAAGTCAGAAGAATAGGTTGTCATCCGGTCCCATCGATTGATGGCGCTGACCAGGGAGCGAAAAAGTAATCTCCTCTTCACCCTGTGAGACGCGAATCACATAATCAAAGGGGAAAAGCCACCACGGGAAAGCGCGCCGCGTGAGAGGCGTGCAGAGCGGAGTTCGAGCCCGGCGCAGTGCTGAGTGCCTGCACAGAACCTCGGGCTTGCGTTATTTATATGTAAACATTTAGTATACACAACTGCGCTACGCAGGTGAACATTGCCACAAAGTAAGCGCAACAGCGTGTTGCACAGGCAAACACAGCCACGCAAAAAAATAGACACAGCATGCAAGGAACAATTCAGGAATTGGCCCAGCGACTGGGTAAAAGTAACTCAATGGAACCCACGGGCTTATCTTTAAAAGGATGAATGGCTGTGCCAACCCTGCTGGGATTTGAAACTGTGGCCTTTCGAATTTCCGGGCATTTATTTACGAGAGCCAGGAGTAGCAAGCAATTTTTTTAAACTGAAAACAGCACTTAAGAAAAGTGTTTCTTTGATAGTAGCACAAACATTAAACACTCAAAATTTACTATGAACAACTTAAATTTAAGATGAGGTTGTGGGGAATGTGGGGGTATCGATCGATTTAGTTAGAGTGGCATTCTCTTGAACACAAAATGTAAAAGCACGACATTTACTAAAAATCAGACGCAACTTAGGCCCCACCCATTATCATGTACTGCTCTTGATGTTAAATATGGCATCATGAATAATATACATTCTGACATCACTCTGACATGGGTGACATACTTGATTACATCACTGAAGCTGACACTCCTTGCTGAGTTTATGACAGTATTACACAACCCAAAGGGGTCACAGGGTAAAGAAAAGCGCATTTCATGGAAATGCAGTGAAAAAAAGCAGTATACACCACGGAAACATTTAAACATCAACACAATGGCCTTTGTGGACCACAAACATAACTGTACTTTGTGAACTTAAGATGTCACACCTGAAGCATGTAAACAAACCAGTACCCAATGCACAAAATCACACGTGCTTTCACTCATAAGTCTTCACACAATCTAACTCACAGGCTACTTACTGATCGATGCACTATTGACTTAATCACAACATAAGAAACTGAGGGGCATATTACCAACAACTAGCGATAATTATCGCTATGTTGGCTTAGCGGCAATAATTCTATCGCCGTGTTGCGGTGATTTTTATCGCTTAGGAGCCTTGCTATTATCAAGGTTTATCACCTAAGTGATAAAAATCGGCCGAAATGCATGAATATCGCTGTAAAGTCAGCGATATTCATGCATTACCGAGCTAATGCTCTTAGCCATGTTATCCACCTCCCATTGGATAACATGGCTAAGAACTACTCAGGGCAGGTGTTAGCTTTTAGAGATATTCGCGCTTAGCGCGAACATCTCCAAAAGTTGGTAATAGGAGATAGCGATGTTAGCGACTGTTTCCAGTCGCTAATATCTTGGTACGCCCACTTTGCATGTCATTAGTGATAAATATCTCTGACATGCAAAGCGGGGCCCAAGATGGTCGCTATCTCCTACTAGCTGTCGCTAACTGGTGTTAGCGACAGCTAGGTAATAGGGAGATAATTTTATCTCCGCTTTCTTGGCTTTTAAAGCCAAAAAAGCAGAGATAAATCCCTTGATAATATGCCCCGGAATTATTCCATCGTTCAACGACACTAGTTCACACTGTTATGCGCCGCGAGGCATACACTATACAAGAATTCACTGATAAATACAACTTGAGGTAGGCAACAGGCGATGGTGCCTCAGCCGGTAATGAGGCTCTGGAGGATAGTGTGTCTTCTGCGAAAATGTGAGGACAACGAGAAGGTCACTGCTTGGACACCCAGCAGATAGGTTGAGGTGTGCAATGAAAGTACTTTGAAATAAGTATCAGCCACTCTTTTTTGAGACACAACAGGTGGCAAGCATAAATAAAGAAATATACATGAGGGAAGGTGGAACACACAACTGCTGGGCAGAAAAGCAATAGCAAGTTAAACACTGAATACGAACTCGGGGACCAACAGCATGGGGAAAATGTTATTGTAATTTGGAACTTTAATTATTTGCCAAGGAACAGAGTGGATTCTATTGTGAGCACATAAATAAATAGGATATAGGTATATTATGTGTCTCAAAGGTACCATTCACGACACGTGGGCCGCCATGAGTCACCGAGTACTAACAGGAGTAAACCAAAGTTTTAATCTCCCAAAGATAACAAGAGAACCGAAAACAATGAATAGAAGAAGTGTACACAGAGGAAGTTAGAAGTTGTTATTGTGCCATTTGAGGGGAGTTTAATCAACATTTCAGTGGACAGGCATGCTGTTGTATTTCAGTTTCAGTAACAGCAGCTTCACACTTAAGACACAGAGCTGGATACAGAGAGATATCTCAAAGGTCCAACCTTTCCCCCATTCAAGCTAGAAGCAGGTTGTTTATAGTAGATTACTAAACTCATCCTCAATTGTCGTTTGCCCATGCCAATCTGTAGACATCCATGGCCAGAAGAGTGTCAAGGCAGAGACTGAGAGCTGCTGTCCCTGTTTATTCTCTCATACCCGCTTCTACTGTAGGTCTCACACATCACCCGAGTGTGGTGAGCAGTGGTTGAGGTGAGGGGGGAGAGAGCGTCGCTCCTCTTTGAAGCAGAGTGCAGACACTGGTGATTGTAGTTATCAGCCCACATACACCTGCTTCGTCTATAGTCCACCTCCCATAGTTCTATCGTTTGCCTGTGATTAGTGTAGCCTTTAATAATAAAGAAGACCTATGATGAGAACACCCATGCATTTCCACTCTCAGCTCAACTTTGAGCCTTCAGTCTCAGGCAAATGTGCCTCTTGATGAAGCATGTTAACTTTTCGTTCTTGCTTCTAATGAGGTTAAACTGCTCTCTTATATCCCATAACACCAACCACTGGAAACTGTGAAAAAGGAAAGAAAGTAACAAATAGACATAGAAAAATACCTTGCAACCTTGCATTGTGTAAATCCTCTTCTTAATTTGCAAATTTTCAGAGAAATGTAAAGAAAAATAGAAGTTTACCTTTATTGCATTCACAATACTTTATCCTCGTGTACTTGTAAGTAGAGGAGATGTTAACGCAACACAGTAGACAAGGCCGAGGAGAATAAAGAAAGTCATGCTCTGTATGTAGCGCCATTGATTGAGTGCGAATAGCTGAGGCCAAGAGCAGGCAGGTCTACGCATCGACTGTTCATATAGGTGTTCTGCGGTGTTCTGCCAAAAGATAATCTCTGCAATCTTTAGGCCCAAATTGAAGCTGATGAATAAGAAGTCACTGGCCAAAGTGCACATGCCTTGAAGACGTTTACACTGTAAAAGTCTATGCAATCTCTAATTGTTGCACTCTGCTTTTGCTTATGAGAATGTGTTTGTTTCTAAAACATGAAATGCTGTTAGGCATCTATATTTACTGGAAGATACATTTAGTTGATAGACATTTGGGAAATGTGTTGCAGCAAATTTTACAACCACTGCCGAGAAACAGCAAGGTAGCACGCAATCCTGGTGTTTCCTGCATGATCTACTTCGCAAGGCCTAGATCAGCCACCACAACCATTACAACTTCACTATAGTGATTTAAAGGCAGGATACTCCGAAACATTACATCAATTCCGTCAACTAATCAGTGACAGCAAGGTCGTGCATGTATTGATAAGGAGGCTTGGACCCAACTCTGGAGTCACCTTAGCAGGAGAGCAAGGCTTGCAAATAAAGATATGAATATGTGTGTCTTCAATTATTTGTTAAATAGAGCCTTGGGTCCAACATTCAATTTGTTAAAAAGTAAGTGTAGTGGTCGAAAGTTCTTCTTTTTCGTCTGCTGTTGATGCAACAGAATGATGGAGCAGCTAAATTTCAGTCAACTTTCAGTTGCACCCAACCCCACACTGTGCAGAGTCTTCAACTGTGTGTAGCAGGGAGTTGGTCGTAGGGACTCACCAGCGGCCATAACCTGCACCCAACTTTGCTGCGGGCAACCAACCCCTGCTGCACAGTCTTTCGCATTGTGCAGCGGGCTGGGGAGGGACTGGTAGCACAGCTTTGCCAGGCCCTATACACAGAATGGGTGACCAACCCCATCACTGTGCATGGCCTTCAGTCCTGTGCGACAGGTGGTCTGCAATGCCCAGACTCTAGCCAGGCCCTGCGACCAACTTTGCTGTGAGTGGCCAACCTTACAAAGATAGCCCAACTCACACAGACCCTCTACCCACGCTTCATTGATTATTAATATAATTTAATTTTCGTGGGTTCTGTGGTACTGATGCTCAAAATGTACCAACAAAGTGCCACCGTAGCATGCAAGTTTCCCTTCAATAGTACCTATAGGTAAAGCTTTTGTGATGACATCCGCGGGAGTACTGACTCTCCTGGGTGTCAATCAATTGGTTACAACATGCATGGGCAACCAAAGATACCTGCTTTTCAAAGGTTTATGTAGTCAAAGATACTTTAGAGTTTGCAAGTTGAAGTGGAAGGTGTAATTGATCCTGGAGGAAAAGAAAGAGGGAGTGAGGAAAAGACTGTGTGGAAAGAAAATAATTTCAATCTTCGATGGACTTAGGCCTTGAAAAGGGAGGCCATTCAAGTTCCAAATTGCAGACAGGGGAGTAGAGAGATTACTGAGAAAGGAGTCAGAGAAATAAAGTAAATTTGAGTGTTGTGAATAGAGATATACATGGACACCAAAAGAGGGGATCATTAATTTCAGTAATCAGCTCTCCTGTGCATGAGTTACCAGATGTTAACATACCATGTGTATTTGTAAAGTGCACATTCAGCCAGAAGGGTATCTTGCCACTGAATAACAGGTATTTATTGTTACCCAACTCAATGGTACTCATTTTATCAACCTCAGTAGGATGAAAGGCTGAATGGCCCCCCAGCATTTGAACCTGTGACCATGAGGTGGAACACTGGCCCCACAGTGGGGGCATTAATCTACTAAGACACCAGATCTGTTCCTCCCCAGTTTCAGCCCTGTGTCAGCAAATATTGCTGGAACTCTCCTGGTGTACCCAGCAAGATTCAAAGAAACAGAAGCGAGTTGAGAACTGTGAGCCCATCTCAGTGCATACTGATGCTCACCTCAACAGGGTTGTCCATGCCATCATGTCTCTTGGTCTGCTGGTGACAATTCAAGACAAGTTTCCAGAAGCAGGAATATCAATAAAGGACTAGCTTAGTTGTGTTAACGAGACTCAGAAGGTACGTCTGTAGGCAAACCATTTGGTTTGGTCATGAAGCCCTCACCCACCAACCTAGTTGGTGGCATGCTTCATCATCGGGCCCACCACAGTGACACCGAATGTGTCCCGGGTGTGCTGCGACTCCAGATTACTGAGGAGCTGGTATGCTTGCTGAGTGTGCAGTGAATAGTGGGTATGAACGTGATGTTAACCCCTTCAGTGCTAATGACAAGGGTAACTCGTCATGGAGTTTCCATTGATTTCAATGGAAAGTCAATGGAAGCTCATCATGTGCCTTAGCAGCCAAGTGGTTAAAAGCTATGCAGGTGGTCCCAGTTCCCGAGGGTATAAGGAAAATTTTAATGTCTGGGCCCCTGCTAGCAGATAAAAAGGCTTGCGGACGATGTGGAGTGTATTATGAGCTCCTACGTCCTGTGTGGTCTACATGTTTCAGCCAGGCCTTTTTGTTAAAACTGGCTTTCCTCAGGACCAATGAGTATGTGTGAGTGAAAAATAAACTATATTAAGTGGTTTAGTGTGTGATAAAAAGGTGTCGCACTCGCTAAGGTGCTGTACGTGTTAGAGGGGGATTCCCTCTGCTTTACTGTACATAAAACACAGAGACACAAACAGACATACAAGGGAGAACCAATGAGAATTGTATTCAGGTAACACAACATAGTGCCGACTTCTAAGGTGCGTGAACGACCTAGAGCGGCAGTTTGAACGTGGCCATGACGGTTTTCATGGCTGATGTGATTTATAGCGGGAGTTTTTACAGCGTAGTGGCGGTGGTGGGCTACACAGCGATATGAGCATAGCGTGAGGTACAGGTAAGTACAATACATAATTCCTCACACTTGCTACTTGCTGTTAAAGCCTCCTGGGTCACCTGGCAGGGAGAGAAGACCCTAGGTATTTGTGAAAAGGCATAGGTTAGGACTGAACGGCACGGGTCTGCGCGACCACACCCTCCTCTCTCAGCTCCAGGTTCAGCGCTTGAAACAAGCTATTTAAATTTAAAGCCCGCGTCCGAGCTCTGAAGCCTCACTCGGGACACCGGAGCAGGACGACAGGTCGCAGGAGCACTTTGATCGGAAATACCGTGAGTAACTATGCTGATTCACCACGACGTTCTGGGTAAGCAGCATTTTCCTTCCACAGGTTCAGTCCTAACCTATGCCTTTTCACAAATACCTAGGGTCTTCTCTCCCTGCCAGTGGTATGGATCTTAGCGCTGGGATACCCACGGGTGACTACGCGCTTTATAAATTTTTTAAATAATAATAATAATAATAATTTCTTTAGTCCCAGGGGTAGATGCCCTTCTCATCTGGCCTCTGGAGAGGGGTAATACTTTCTGTACACTGCCAGATATTCGGCAGTATTTTCTGGACCCAATGTGTGTGTTCTTTACCCACGTATAGTGGTTAATACCAGCTTTCGATGCGGCGAGGAGGATGTGTGTTTTAGGTTGTGAACTGCAGTGCGCTGAAAAAGCGATGTCGGGAGGGTAACAATATGTTTCCAATGTTAATGAAAATGTCTGAAAAGAATGGATCTTTATGAATAGTAGTTTCTTTTAATGTATGTATTATTTTCTAAAGCGCTGGCTTCATCAGTCCGGTTTCCAGAGTGCTTTACAATTCACTGTACATGTTTGTATCAATAGGAAAGAATACAGTGTAATAATTTCAAAGCACTATACAAAACGTTTACAGCGCTAGGCAGAGAAACATGCACTGGAAAAACACGTCGGAAGGCCAGGCAGAAGTGTATGCAACAACAATAGTAAAGGTACATTTTGTAAAAACCAAGCCAGAGCTCTGCACAGCGCAGTACAGCAACCGGAGCAGAAGGGCACCAACCGCTCATTAGATGGGTAACAGTGCCACACAGGCGGCCATCTTTGTTTCAGTAAGGCATAGCGTGCTGACAAAAATGTACTCAAAGTCGGGGATATGTATGTGAAATGAGGGGGTGGATTGATAATTGCTAGTCAATGTAGGTTATTATTAATCCTTGCGGTGTTATATAGAGATGCTGCCATGCAGAGAGTACCAGCTGTCCAGAGTACCGACACGCCAAACCAGATGGATACAGGTGTTTAGAGTTACATAACATAGACGTCACCTCCCACGCCCTTTTAATAGTTTATACATCTGTATAAGTTCACAAGTCTACTGGTGTTATATAATCTAGCAATTGTATTTCTGCACAGCAAAGGCTTGGTGTGGTATAGCCTTAGTGTAGGCCTTCCGTGTGGTACACTGCTTTATGCCACCGAAACGTAAATAGCCTAAAAAGTTTTGAGGAGTCTACAGATATGTCGAGGAGAGTGCCAGAAAGGGATTTTGAGCCCAGAACATTCAATCTTCTGTTTCAAGAGTTTTCAGAGTGCTCTAGATGACTAGAGTTCAATGCCGCTTGGCAATGCCATCATTTTCTCCAGAACGAGGTGAGTCCCTTAGGCTTTGACAGATAATCATGCACAATTTTGCTACTGGTTCCCGTCGGCCCTAATCACACATCCTTTGAGACACAGTGGGACGAGAGATTGTTGCCTTACCAGAAGATGACAAAGATTTCCTACAGTTTGGGCAAGGTCATCAATGGTCCTCAACTCTCTAAACACATTCGTGGGCCCTGTTCACAAAAATCATAGGGTAGCAGAAGCAAGTACCTTGTCTCCAGCTTATGAAGGCAATGAAGCCCCAGAGGTTTAGGGTTCAAACCCTTCACCAGTATGTAGGCTTTACAGGAGTTTACTAACTACAAGGTGGAGTTATGGACTTACTCAATGTTTAGTGTACATTTTATTTTACTCATCCTGGTAATATAATTTTTTTATAGTTGGTGCCCATCAATGAGCAAGCATATTTGTGTCCAGCAGAATTTACAAACTGGCTTTGTAGAAGGTGTCTGGGTGAAAGAATTTGGTTTGCAGCCTATCCAACATGACTGCACGCTCAAATGACAGACGCCCAACCACGCTCCTCCACCGACAAAGCATTGGAAATGTCTGATTTGCCTGGTATACAGTTACTTATTACTTGGGATTCATTTCTGATCTTTGCTGACAATTTAATGTGTATCACTAATGGGCATTTTTGCTGAGTTTCCACCATGAGGTATTACATTGCTGAATATCAGAACATTTTGGAACACGGTCTCAAAATCTGATCAAGCTGTCCAAAAATAACTGCAGTGCCACATGCTCACAAAAATAGCTTGATGGCGCCCAAGAAAATTACAAAATGTAAGTCAGAAGAGGAAAAGAACAGGGAGAAGGTTCCGTAACTGCAGAAGGGAGTGGTGTGCCATGTAGGCTTGCAATGGTTTGAACAATGCCATATTTCAAGATCCCTATGAAAGGGATGTATGACATTACAACGCATGCATTTACCACGCATGCTTTTACATCGCAGTTTTTACAACGCATACCATTACAACGCATAGCGCTTTGGGGTGCTGGATAGTGAATAGTTTAATTTACTATTCCAACTCCAGTCCCCGTGGATAGTAGGGAGGGTGTTGGATAGTAAATTAAATCTATTCCCTATCCTAGAGCGCACCCCAGCGCAATGCGTTGTAATGGTTTGCGTTGTAAAAGTTGCGATGTAAAAGCACTGCGTGGTAAAAGTTGCGTTGTAAAGGATGTTTCCCCTATGAAAGATGACTTCACATACCACGAATGAATCGAGTCAAACCCATTTCATGGTCAGTGGTTGTCCGGACAAGCTGTTGTAGCAATCTGGCGTCGTCAAAGCCCATGAGGATCCGCAGTGAATACCGCCAATCCAAGACACGAAAGGCTGTGCGTTGAGCCTACTGGGATTTTGGAAATAACAAGGGCTGCTGGATTACGTGCTGAAAATATATTGAAGAAAAAAGGCACCCCAGACACATCACAAAGAAAAACAGCCATTGTCTCAAAACTACAGAAAGGTAAGTGCTACCTACCTCAAATAATTCAACTTCAAACTAACAATCCAACCACTAGTTCTGTTGCCCCACAGCACACCTCATCCACAGCACACCTCTTAATCATATCCAACTCAGTCAGAACTCTCTCTGGTGGCCTCCTCAAGAATACAGAATAATATTTCAGTTTACCTGAATCGGTTACAATACTATAATAACAAAACCACCGGTCCATCCATCACAATATCTCAAGCAACACCTATCCCCATTACAAGCCATGCTCAACCATGCTTCAACATTCAATGTGTAGTTTTAAACTGTGCAAAGATGGGGAAGTTTTCCCACTTTGAGGAGAGGTTTGTATCAGCCACATTGTGTTGCCTGTAGCCAGACGTCCCAGGCCGCATCTGGCTGCATGGAATTCTAGTCTCTGCTGCCAGTAAGGGATAAATTGGGAAACATGGTTGGTACTACTGAACAGGTTTCTAACTTCCGGTTCTTAACTCTGAGATGCCTGCATCAAATTAGCAAAAGGAAGTTAACATCAAGCAACACTCAATTGTACTACTCTAGCTCCAGCAAGTGGAGGTACTCTCCCATTGACTCTTCTGCTTTTATTGTCTCATTAAACTGCATTTAGAGCAATTCACTGCTACTCCTAAAAAGTGTATACTGCATCAGGAAGTGTTAGCAGAGGCCATTAAAATGACTTTCGCATAAGTGAGGATTGCCTTTCATTTTCTTTTTGTTTTTCAAATGTATGGATTGGGTGCATCGCACAGCAAAATAAATCATGCAACAATCATGACAACATCGGTTGTGCAACAACCAATCACATCTGCAGTTTGCACGTCCAGTATAAGCAGAGATCTATGCAGGATTCAAGGTGTATACTCAACCATAGAACTGAAAAGGTGAAAAAGAACAGAAGAAGACAAGGAAAGAAAATGAGAGAAAGAGAGGGAGAAGACAAAAAAAAACAAGAGCAGTGTTAAAGGAGTCATCAAAAAGCAGCATCTTCTTGTCTCTCCTAGGGAAGAAGTGCAGGGACAGCTTGTGGGGGACCTTTCCTTTCCTTTAGGAGGTTCAGACAGGAAAGGATCTGTGCTGACACTAACAATGGTGGGACTCACCTACCAAAATTATGATCATATTTGCCTTACTTACCATTACAAGTAATTCTCAAAGGTTCTCCCGGCAGGCATACGCTAATTTCCATGTGCAGAAATCTTCACCACTAGTGCGAAGTTCTCTGTCCCGTAAACCCCACTCAGGGGTGGGAAAAAAGAGGTCCGAATACATGGTTACCCGTGAAAGCTTGTGAACACCCATAAAACAAAGCGTTTGTGGGAATTCAGAACCCCCTCTTCTTCCCCATTCCACTCTGGAAAGGACCAGAAATCAACTCCAGCCAAGGGATGGCATAACTACTCTTTCAGGATGAGAAGGGGGGTGGATCGGGAAGGAACTTCTTTACGGAGAGAAATAAGTGTTTGTGAATTTCAGAAAGTTCTACATCTACACTCACATTTAGGTGCAAATCTAAAATTTCAGATGTACAACTTTCTTTGCCCACTGGGCCCCATGTGCTCACAGTCCAATAGAATTGTCCCACTATATACACATTGAAAATAACAATTTATCCATCTGCCCATTTAAAAAAAACAACTTTATTTAGATAATTGATAAATGTCAAACTTTGGTATTTGGCCGATAACTGGATGGATGGTCAGTAAACCTGCAAAAGCGAAATTTACAAAGACTGACCATTTTAAAGAAATAATACTGCATGCCCCAAACATCAATTACATACTTTCTAAGAATAATGACAACTTTTGATAAAATGGTGATCCCATGCTCCTTTTTTCCCTAGGCAGAGCTTGGATAATTATAACATTTGACACACAAAATAAATTATGAGCAAGTGAATATTAGCATCATTAATAGACATTATTAATAGACATAATTTAAACATTTTAAATTATTCTTAGTTTACAATATTTTTTTTCAATCAGCTCTTGGTACCCGCCAGTTTAAACTAACAGACTTACGCTAAGTCAAATATCTGTTTTTGTACATCAGTCTGAAGTATCTGCCAATGGGCTTGTGGAATTTTTTGAAGGAAATGATTCTATACAATATTTGATGTAAGCAAAAAAATCACAAGATTGTGGGACCGTGTACTTAAAGAGTGGTGTCTACCTCTGTATATCTGCATGCAATCAATCTAAGCAATCAATCTAAACGGGAGTTATTTATACAGTCATCAGGAAAAAAATCAGTCAATGGTATATCACGGTTGGCCACAGGAAAACAATGACTAAAAATGGTGATTCCATGTAGATTTTTCAAGATCTCGATTCTATTAAATGGAATTCTCCACTGAACCACAGTGCAACAAAATAAATATAATTGGTAGCTGGAAGCACAACAGCTTTTCTTTGCCAATTCACAGCCATTACATTATTAAGGGCTGAGTTCCTGATTATTGTTAACGAAAGCCATAATCAAGCTTAGCTTATAAAGCAAATCACAGCTGCTCTGGGTGATTTATGCAGCAACAAGTCATTCCTTTGCTTCCTTTAGGGACACACCCATTGAAAAGCAGGTTAATGTTCAGCTGTCTCCTTTAATGGGGAGGCAAAACGTATTTGATCTGCAACATTGACAGGGCCAGATTTACATATATGCTAAACAAGCTGCAGCTTAGGGTCTCCCATTACAAAGGGCCTCGATAAACTGTAAACATCATACAACATAATATTATGATAATTTTGTTCCTATTTTCGCTATCGCTGTTAAACGCTAATCAGCTGCCATTGCAAGCAGTTTGCTTCATGGAAACAGTAGACAGTAGAACGTCACGCGTGAGGCATTCTGGGTTCTGAAGCGCTGGAACATGTGTCTGCAGCAGTAAGTATGTGATGGGGTGCGTACATTGCACCCGCTGCAAGATCAGCGTTAAAGTGGGGTTGAGAGACAATCCCACCTGAATGTGAGCGAGCATGTAAAAATAACCCACTGTGCGGCATCATGAAAAATTAACAAGTTTAAAAAATGCGAAGATCTTTCAATAAAAGTAAAACAGTACATTCCTTATATTCCCATTTCTTGCAATTAGTATTATATCATTATTATACAAATTAATTGTAATTTGCCTTCATTTGTAACCTTTATTGCACGTCAGAAAGTTGCGTTGGCTGCTAAATACTATTCACGTTAAATCTGAAGAGATAGTTTGAAAGTGGGCACCAATGGAGAAAGGAGTAGTCCCTACTAAGAGCTCAGTTATCCTGTTTGCCTAAAGCTGTCAGTTAATTCACTGTGATAAAAGAAGCTTCATCCACCAAGGGTGAGGGTTATGATAATCAACTTGGCCAGCAGCAGCCTCACACGTGTACATCATTGCTTCAATGGATAATACAGATATCCGAAACACCTGGTGCAGACAACAAAATAGCACCTCAACAAAACACAAATAATATAAAATCTGGTGATGTTTTTCGGTCCACTTTAAGTAATGATTACATATCATTTTGATCTTTAAGATACGGCTTCTGATAGTGAACATTGGGAGGATGCAAGTCGCGGTTGGTTCCGATCCAGGGTGGCATGTGGGGGAGGGGTATTCAGGAAAATGAAAAAAAAATGTTAAAAACGTACTGCATCGCCGTATCTCTTCTCTGTCTCTCTTCCTTGTCGCTCAGCACCACTGGAAGGATCAAGTGTCACACCCAGGCTCCCTAAGCCAATCACAACGCTACGATGCAGTGTTGTGATTAGTAAGCACCCAGGTTCCCATGAGCCAATTATGTCTGAGTGCAACGATTTGGCGCTCAGCCAGGGAATGGGATCCTGGGCATGTACTCCGCCCAGGATGTAATGCAGACTGGGTGGAGAACATGGTAAGTGTACAAGAAAGTTTGGCCGGCCCCAGACGGCTGGCCAAACATTCATTTGCATCAGCATAGTGTGCTTGCCTCTACTCCTATTCCTGTGTCAAAGCAGCCCCACCTGCTGCAACAGGACAAAATAAAATAAAAATAACCTTGAGTTACTATCATTTTATTTTTTCTTTATTTCGCTGCTGCACAGTAGTGGGGCAACACTCCTACACCTTAGTGGAGAGCAGACACTTAAAATCAAGCGAGAGATTGCTCTTGTGGTACTTTTCACTCTAAATATATTAATGATGTAAAATACCGCTGAGACTAACTGGAAGATTTCTGAGATCCTGCCAATTTATCAGAAGGGGAACCGAGCAAGCCGACTAATTAGCACCTTAATAGTTTAATTGATTTGTTGCAAAACATTTTTTGCAAACAAGTACTGTTTCACCTGCAGAATTGGATTCATGAGGAGAGTATTTTATCTGACTTCCAGGCAGTTTTTCTCACAAGTATCAGTACTCTGGATCAGGTCCTTAGGCTTTTGTGTCTGTATTGGTGTGAGGAGTCACTCTACGTGAACAAAGCAAACACTAGGAGATGATGGACGGAGTGCTGTAACTTTTCAGACACTCACCCCCAGTCACAGATCTGGGTTGAATCCATCATCATTCTTTAGTTCAGTTCGGGCTGGACTGTTCCCATGAATCACAAGGTCAGACTGATTTTTATTTATATAGCTGGGTCTGAACTGAGGTGGTGAAGTGAGCTAAAGAACGCTGATAGATTCAACTCAGATCTGTGACTGGGAGTGAGTGTCTGAAAAGTTTCAGCGCTCCATCCATCATCTCCCTTTGTTTGCTTTGTCCGCCCTAAGTTGGCAGGGTATGCCCAGACGTGGGTCCCTTGCTCACTTTGCCATGGATTCAAGCTAGTCTGGCTGAAGAAGGGTGTTACTCCGAAACCGGTCCCAGGATGCTTGTTTACGGTTCAGGGAAGACCTGGCTTGGCAGTTCAGGCTGGACTGTTCCCATGAGGCACAGGGTCAGACCGCTTTCATATAGCTGGGTCTGAACTGAGGAGGCGAAGTGAGCTAAAGAACGATGATGGATTTAACCCAGATCTGTGACTGGGGATGAGTGTCTGAAAAGTTTCAGTGCTCCGTCCATCATCTCCTTGTGTTTGCTATGTGCAAAATTATACACATAATTATCATATTTCTTAAAAGAAATCAGAAATACTTTTAGCGGGGTCTGGTGGCTTACTGGACTAATGTATTCACTGTAGGGGCCTGTGTTCGACCTCATGGTCACGCATTCAAATCTTGGCAGGGCACTCAGTCTTTCATCCTTCTGAGGTGATAAAACAGGTACCATTGAGTTGGGTAACAATACACCTCTGTTATTGAGCATCAACATACCCTTGGGTAAACAGATGTTTATAAATGCACGTTATGTTATATTTTCATGAAATTGCAAAAAGATAAACTGCATTTTTCAATTGTAGACTAAAAATGTGAATATAAGAGAAAGAGAGTTAGAAAAACAACTTAATTACAGAAATGCACCAATCATCACTGATGAACCTTCATCCTGAGGTTAATTAAGAATAAAATCCTTAATTGCTACCATCGATTCCTTTGAAACTAATTTACAAAGCAGATATGAAGTGTTTGGGGCTATTTCAGCAACATTTTAGTTTCATTCAAATTTATATAAATCAGGTAAAGATCTTGACAAAAGTGTAACCCTCCTAATGAAGGATTAAAGTGACAATTCAGGTGATAATTGTTATGGTGAAATAAAACACTTTCACTTGTATATAAAGAAAAGGGATCTAGAAAAAACATGTTTTTTAATTCCAATATATAAAGAATATAATTATTGAGACAAAGTAGAGTCTGTATTTCCTAATGTTGGAGCTAACTTTGTATTTCTTTTGAGCCCAATGAGAAATTGCTCAGGAGAGAGATCACTTGAGGGGCTAAAGAGGATAAAAAATTGAATTGTACGACATTGTTTCAATTAAAAGTTACTTACCTTAGCATTTTGCCCATTGAGAGTGACAAGCTTCAAAATGTATCATTTGATTACATCATTTTGTATTTTGCTATGATTAAGGTAGACATATATTGTGAATAATGTATTTTGAATTTATAACACTTTACTAAATTTAGTTTTATGCATTATTTGAGTTTTTATTTTTGTTGCAACAAAAACTGGAAAACATGTGGGAAGAATAGGTATTGTGATATCCTATTATTCAATGTTGCCATTTATTTAATACACATTAATAAACAATATACACAAATATAACTTGCTTTTTAATACATATTACATGACTAATAAATCATGTTTAATTGTGCATTCTACACCATTTATTTTCAATTTAAATATTTTATATTTAATATTATTTGGTAGACCTCATTCATGTTATAGTTTAGTTCTGCAACATGTTTAAATTCGGCCCTTCCCAGTGGGGACAGATATCTATCCTTTAGGACCGCGATACAGTGGTGTAACACAGTCCCCCACAGCCCCAGCGTTGTGGGGGTCCCCCAAGCTTCCGGGGGCCCCCTCAGCACAGTACTCTGGCCGGTGAGCTCCAGATTGAGTCCGGAGGGGGTCCTCCACGTATCTTACATGGGGGCCCCCTCATGTTTCGTTACACCAGTGCTTCAATAGAGTCCTGGATCATGGTTCTTAGATCAGTGTACACAATCTACCATGAGGTATTCACATATGTAAAAAATTACACAAAATAACTTGCTGCACAACACACAAACAGACTGGAAACGCATCCAATCAGCTAAGGTTGATAACTTTCCATAATAACAATTGTACAGCTAAAACACTATCTGCCGTCTTTCTAATAGTTTTAATCATATGTATTTTTTATGTTTATACGTGAAAACCATTACCCATTTAAATATTCAAAATACTTTTCCAAGGATGTCGATGCCATTAACTCATGGGCATTAACTGTCAGCTTCGATTAATGTTTTTGGTGTCTTTCCCCCATTCCTTTACCTACTATGTTAGTTGGGTGGACTACCTCCCTTTATTAGGTGGATGCTAGGGCATTAGAACAAGTATGGGAGATTCTGCAGTGTTACTGTTGTATATGTTCCCTGTGGTTACATTAGTAAAAATCAATTGTCTCACAAGTTAGTTAGTTTAATATGATTGCCTGAAACGTCCGAAGCCCATGCAACATCAGTGTGACGTAAGCAGACAAAAAAGCGCATTGCTATGAGTAGGAGTATGAGGCGGCGTCCATAGTGCACGTTCTGCCCACCCTCTGCTAATAATACTGTTGCTGATACTGTACCATTCCGCAGCTCGGGTCCCTATACTTATGAGCGGGCATAGTTCGGAAATGTTTAGGTATTTAACGAGTTCACTTAAGGTATAGTTAAAACCAGCCTGGATCCTGACATACCCAATATCGTGGCACAGAATTTACCATGTGAAGAACATCGTGCGCCTAAAGGTGAAACGAAGTCGGGAGACAAAGCAGCACCCCGCATGGGGGTGAGGTTTGGGAAGCTGGGAGCGGGTGAGGGGGAAAAGAAGCTAAGGACAGCTCAGGTGGTTGAGGTAGGGTGGCATGGCGGCCGTAGCCATCAATGGTGCAGCAGCTGCAGTGGCACCGTGGCACAGAGGCCTCGGGGTTCTCCTGATTACAGCTTTGTTTTACCTCCAATTCAGCAGTCAAATGGCCTGTTTTCCTTGACTGCCCTAGGACCCTTTGCATCCTTGCTAAAACACTCTAGGTAGAGGGGGCGAGTGCATGGGCGTCAGGGTCCGCTGTGGGGTCCCAGGAAACGGACATAGCAGATGGCCGCAGAGCACTGGCCGCATGCACACCTGCTGCATGGATGGAATCGATTTCCTGCAGCTGCGCATGCTTATTAAAACCATATCCCACCTTTCCTAAACTTCGTGAGCTATGCACATCATCCGAGCTCGAAAAGGTGTGTGGCGTTGCGATTTGGAGGACTTCTATCCTCGTAAAAATTGCTGTGCCCAAGATGAATCTTCAACTTCCGACTCCGGAGCATAGGTGTCAATGTCGCTTTCTCTTTTTAACATATGCAGCATCGCCATTCTCTTCTACGCCGAACTTTGAGTTTCTTGGTAGAGAGAAGGACAACATTAATGAATTCACCATTTAGGGGAGTCAGCAAACTATAGAACAGAGCCTGAGCTGAAGTGATGAGAAGGCTCTTCACATGTCAGCATATTTTCCCCTAGGGCGGTCCCCCATCTCTGGCAGCGCACTGCTCCAGGGACACATCAAGAGCCCTGCCTTGCGGGATGAAAGCTGCAGTTCATATTAATGGATCCATAAGAACGGGCATGGAGGCGCGGACAGGCGCGACCCCCCGCCGCTCCGCCCTTAGAAGAGGCTGAGGCAGCAGAGACAAGAGGCCTGCTGCACCCCTGCTGCTCTGCTGATGGGACTGCAAGTGAACCCAAGGAGCTGTCCGTGCAGGCGGCCTCCCGTGGTGCTTCAGGAGAAGAGGACAGGGGGAAGTGGCTGCCTCATACCGCCCCCAGTCTCCGACAGAAGATCTTTCATGGAGAGCAGCCCTTGCTCCGTCTTGTGCTTACAAGCACTCTCAATCCTCTTGGCCTGTCAATGGAGGTTCTCAAGAATGGACAATGCAAACAGACTGACATTTGGCGGTGTCCCTGGTAGACATTTTGGGTTAAATTCTCCTCAGGTGTTCAGGTTGGCGGGATTCTTCATAAAACAACCACTCACTGACCTGTTTCTTATCTATGGCGAGTTTATCCAAATCTGCTAGCTAGACTGATAGGAAAATCGAAAAAAATCACCAGAATGGCAAAAAAGAGCTCTTGAAGGCATTTAGTGTATTCACATCTCAGCTTTGCTGTGGACTATGTAAATGGATGAACAGCAATAACGTGGCAGGGGGTGTATGCCCGATTTTCTTGAATCCTCCTCATGAATCTTTACTCATGCATGCGCCATGGTGGAAGGGTGCCTGCACTGCAGGGATGATTGTTTATGTGCAGGAAGTGACTTCCTGCACATAAACAATCATTAAGGGCACTTTGCTCCTTCTATGTGTGCTGCGGAATGGGAAGGCGTAGGATTCTGTCCCATTCCTAGATTTACAACAGTTTGTAAATCTGGGAATGTGTCAGGTTCCTTGGATGTTGCGTGGGAACACCCACAGCAACACCCGTGGAACACAGAGTAATGCGTGAAAGAGGCCCATATTTACAATACCATGAAAAGTCAGGCAGGATGACTGTACGTGGCCTTGTAAATATGGGCAGGCACTCTGCGCCACCGGTGCATCAAATAAAGTGACGCACTTAGGCACAGTGGGCTTGCAAATGAGGCCCCAGGTCTTTCCCAAGGGGTATCTTACACTCATAAAAGCATGCGTGCACTTCAGAATCCGTTAAGCTTCCGAAATAATAGTCTCTGTGACGGTGCGTGCCGCCGAGGCATCGCCCTGGCGCAGCAATAGCGCGGAAGCAGCAGTGAGTGACAGGACGGAAAGAGCTCTCTGTACTCATGAGCAAACGACGGGAGAAGGGGGCGGCCCCTGGGCTCCAGAGTGAATGTAGATCGATCGGAACGCGCCTCTTCAAACACTCTTCATTCCCTGGCCTACACAAGAAGCTGAAAGGAAAATGGCTGTGCAGAAATAGGCCTCTATTCCTATATCAAGGGCAGCATGACAACCTCTTGTAAGGATGCTATTAGCAGGCTGCCGGTACTTAGAGTCATCGCTTAAAATGGCACCTAATTATTATTATTTTTTGGGCGCTTTCCCATGCAAATCACAATTTCCTGTCATGAAGCCGAAAAACCCACCCACACGCCGCCACGAAAGCCTGCAGTACTGCATAGGGGGAGATATTTATATCGGTGCGTGGATATTGTGGTCTCAACTGGGTGCTGCCAAGGCGCTGACATTGGCACGATATAGATGCGCAAGCCATGGGTGTGCTCCTTCTCTTACCAAGAGTCTTAATCGCGTCAGTGGCGGTGTCCCAATCATTACATTAGCCTTATGCACATCTATATCGTCTCATGCATTCCACCCCAGACAAACATCAGTCACTTCAAAGCTACCCAAGACATACCTAACATTACTGACGCCAGGCTTTTCAATGGCATTTTACACATTCTGACCTTATACATTTATAGAGTTTTTCTCATACTTAGTCCCATACAATTCCAGACTGTTTTACTTCTAACATCAGTCACATAGCCAAAAGAATAAGTTTAGGGTGGCCGGGTCACCAGTAATGACTCAGCATTAAAGAGAGGCACTGAAGATGGAGTCTCTCCCTGATATTGGGCAGGGGGAATGGTACATAATGTTGAGGGTTTAAAGAACACAATGCTTCATGGTCCTCATATTATTACTGGTGTCAGTCTCCTGAACAGAATAGGTGGATGTGCTAATAACATGATAGATTTAAAGTAGGATGGGTCAAAGTTGCAAAGTCGGCTGACTGGCAGCTTTGCCTTTTTTTTGCAAATTCAGCAAGCTTCAAGGCATTGGGGAGAGGATGTGGCCTAATGACTAGGGAAGTCGACCTCAAATCTTGAAGACTGAGTTCGAGTGTCGGCAACGACGCTCAAAATTCTGTGGTTCAGGGCAAATCGCTTAATCTCCCCGTGCCAAACAAAAATGAACGTCTGTAACACAATTGGTGCTCATGCAAAGCGCCCTGATACCCGGTAAATTCGGGTCAAGTTTGCGCTATATAAATCTCTGAGGGAAAAAATGCAAACTGTTTAACTTTTTTTGCTTCTTTTCTTTTATAAAAAAAAGGAGCAACTATGTCAGCAATTTTTTGTAATATTATGGAACATTGCTCCTGAGAGCCCTGAGAGGCAGCGGGTGGCTGATGCAACTCACACACGTCCTCGTTCACCACCAAAGAACTCTTACCTGTGGTGGTGGGTGTCCAGCCTCATCACGCAATTTCTTACTGGAGTTTATTCCTCGCTCCTTGGACAGGACATTCTGAATCAGAAAATATCACCCTACAAGACCTAAAAAGATAAACATTAATCTGGACCAACAAAACTTTATCCAGCTTTGCAAAGTGTGAAGGTTACCAACTCCGCCCACATTTGTGGGCAAAGTTCTAACTTTTCCACTACTAATTTATGGATAACTATTTAGGAGGCTTGCAGCATGTCCATCAAGGACTTTCGGGTAAAGTTATTTGTACACACTGTATGCGAAGTGTTTTATGACTGCCCCATGGATGAAATATAAATAGCATTTAAGTGCAGTTTTAGTGGGGAGATGTGACAACTAATGGATATTTCAAATACTTCTCATCTAAAACATCATTTAAAAAGGAATTGATTTTAAAAGCATTTTGAAAACAAAAATAGCCAGAGACAAATACCCTCATTACAATCTAAGAGCCAAATTCCACAAATAGGAGATGCGTGATAATTATCACCTGCTCACAGTATTCCCTGGATAGATTCAGGCACATCAAACTTACCAAAAGTTATCCAGTGAAAAGGAGAGTAAACAATGCAAAAAATGGTGACTCCAGTGTGTTCAATCCTGATTCTGCATGTTATGCCTCGTTTTGAAGTTGGAAACTTGGGATAGGAGGTATTTAACACACACAGTAAATATCCACCCTGGACAGCCATTCATTTTTCGGATTGGTGTTGGAAACATGAGAGTCGTGTAGTGAAACATGACAATGTTTGCTTGTGTGGGTGTTATTAAACAATCATAGGGGTGGATATACAACTTGGGCTTTACCACATGGGGTAAGTGTCTGTCAGGCTGTCAACTTTAAATGCAATCTAGAAACCCTTCAAGTCACTTCCATATTAGAAACAGCATTTCTCAATAGGTCTACTGTACTTTTCAACAACAGTACCAACACTTCGGAGCATTACTGTAAAGCATTTAAACAACAGAATGTAACAGCACTTCTGAGCGAACGTGTGTCATAATAAGTAACTAGCAGGGGAGGGTGACAATGTCTTTGGTAACGGATGTACCAACATGCAAAATGGGGTAAATAGCATTGGTCAGACCTTTATAGAACTACAGATGAACACTTTTCAGGAGTGTGTTTCACTTCTAGCCTAAGAGAAATTTATAAAATAAGTGCAAAATCGTTCATTAGAAATTTGGCCAGTAACATTGGTCAAAACACAGTGAGCTTTTGCGCAAAAAGACTCCCATCATGATTTCTGCATGTGTCTCTACCAGTGCTTAAATTGGAAAAATAGAAGTGCAGGTACTCTGTACCAGAGCTCCTGCTTCTTTCTGAGAAATACTGGTACTCGGCAATTAAGAAGTGCCGGAACTCAGTGCAGGACAGTACCGGACATTACCGGCCCATTTATAGCACTGTTCTCTACCTCTCAGTTTACCCCTTCATGCTCTTCTTCTGTCATCTCTTCCTGCACAATATTACAAAATTACATTTACCTCGAATGATATTATTTGCCATACTATTTAATTACAAACAAGACAATTAATCTCTTGGTCGTATGGGCACAAAGATACATTTACTTCATATCATATTTTCGAAATTAATTTGACATTATTTTTCCTTTATCACACATAGCAATGGATCATGCATTCAAAAGCCATAAATGTACTATAAAAGTCGGTGCGAGAATTTCTTTAAAAATGAGTGCAAATGTGAATATCCATCAAAGATGTTGTCGTGCAGCCACAAAATCATTAACAATTTTAGAAGCCAGCTCAAATTTTCATAATAAGAATGCATGATCAATGTCCATGTAAACACATTTCTAAAATCGTGCAATCTCTGTTCCATCACAGATAGACTGTAGAGGGCTGAGTGGTAAGTCCTTGGGAGACCTATGTCAATTAATGAGTCCCCTTTACTACAGGCCCCTCTGCAGTTCTTCAAGCCTTGTAACCCTGTGGGATGTATGTCAATGTGTTTCGACCCCTATCCTTTGAGGACTCTCCTCTGGGCTCGGAACTGGAGTGCCTTCATGTCTTGAGAAAAAATGAAGAATGTTACCTTGAAAGGTTTTGCTAATGACAGCCAAGGCTTCGTAAAATCCTCCCAACTGACTTAATTACATGCAATATTTTCAAGGTTTCCTACTGGTTTTCCTGTATCTCCATTAATTCTCCTATTGTTCCTTTCCACAGAGTTCACAAGCAGTGTCTTTGTTTTCTTCACATCATAATCTCTTCCCCCACTACTTCTCTCAACGCTTGCTCCTATTCCCCTCTTTTCATTTGTTAATGCTTCTTTTCCGTTTCATCTCTGTTCTCTTCCATTTTTCTTTGTCTCTCCCACTCTTCCATATTCGTTCACTTGTTTTTATTATCTCTTTTTCTACTGCTACCTCCGTATACACATAATCTTTTCTTTTTTTCTGTATTTGTCCTCTGTTTTATCCATACATATTTTCTTTCCTCCTCTTTCCCTGTCTCCAGCTCTCGCATTATCTTTCTTTTCATTTGTATCCCACCTGTTTTCTCTACTCTTCACGCTCCTTCTAACTTTTCTAACCAAAGAAAATCGGAATATCCTCTACACTTCTTATTCTTTCTTCTCTCTCTAGTAACCTTTAACTTGTGTTTCCATTTCAATATGCTGTTTCCCTCCCACTGTTCTCTACCTATAGTTCTCTTCATCTTCTTTTAAGGTGTAGCTGAAGAGAGCTTTAGCTCTAATGTTCAGAATGATGATTGCAAATTGGAAATATCTGTGAGGTGGATGGTAGGAAATAAGCAAACTTCCCCTAACCATCCCTGGCCACTGTAATGCAATCGCAATCAATCAATCAGGAATTTATAAAGTGTGACTACTCACCCATGAGGGTCTCAAGGCACGGGGGAGGGGGACTGCTGGTCCCTCTGGGTGTGGAGGATCATTCGAAGAGCAAGGCCTTGAGGTCCTTCTTGAATTGGGTCAAAGTATGATCAACGTGGAAGCATTATACGAATGTAACGCACTGGGAAAGCAGTATACTTCTAAGCTTTAAAATGTTTGCATTTTTAGAGGAAGCAAACATGGTACCAAGGAGAAGCCTGTATCATGTATAAAGTGGAGCAGGTGGATTATGTATTTTTCACTGTTCAGAGTACAGGTACATAAAACAAAGACAATGTTGCTCGGAGCGACAAATATAGCGATGTAGACACCTGTACTCAAAAGAGATGTTAAGGAGAGCAGTGACTGCCAATGACAGATTCAACAATGTATTACATCTGTGTCCAGGAAAGGTGATAAATACATCATGACATGTCATTGACACTCCACTTTATCCAGGAAAATTCAGCATTAAAGAAACTGAGCCGAAACCTGCCGCATCGGTTGAAATAGAGAAAGGTGCTTAGCGTAGAGCCAGATTCAACCCTACAAAACCTCATTATTCCAGAAAGGAGGACAAAGGTAGTACTATGCATCAATAAACAAATGGCAACCTATCAGAGAGCAGCTACCACCGCGAGGTGTCAATACTCTGCATTAGAAGGTACAATAGGCCACCCATCCTCTCTTCTGAAGTGGCCACAGAGTTCCACATCTCTTCTCTCATAGGGCCCGGATCCTCCAGCATAGCCCCGCCTCCCCCTTCAAGCAAAAGTACCCCACAGTTAAATCAACCAAAGAGATTTGTGTGGGTTAAAAATGGCCATGTTTAATATCAACATTTCATAAACATGACAAGGCAAATCAACTGCATACTTCAAAATTACAACACACTTTTAATATTGACTTTCATGATTTGCAAGATTATTATCCCCCCAGCACCAAGGGGCCTCCTGTCTCGCATCCCTCAAACTGAGTTTTCCACGCAGGCGCAGCGCGGCTGCGCCCTTGAGCGGTGGGCCCCCACCTCTGATCCTTGTCCGACGTCCCCTACCTACTTGACCGGGAGGAGGGGCCCGGGAGACCGGGTCCTAAGTGCGCGCTCGTTTAAACTCGCGCTTGGCAGAGGTGCTGGCACTTTCCAGCAGAGGTAGAAAAGTTGTGCAGAGAAGGTTAATTGTCAGAGTAGTATCAGTATTCTCCTTTTGAAAATGTGCCCTTCCTTTAGAAATGCCTGCAATGTCTCTTTAAATGTAATCTCAGCAGCACTGTGGACAAGAGTTGCGCTATTTAATAAAAAGTGTCTCGCTCACTGAGACATTCTGCTATTGTATGGTTACAGGTGCATACACCCTGCTGACGTGTGTTTGTGCCTCTCATTAAAGAATGCAGCAAGCGTTTTACAAGGTGCTGATCTGGGCCATTAAAGGCACAGCTGCCTTCTTGGGAAGTGCTTGCTCTGTCCCATAAATGATTCGCAGCTCTTTTGAGAACTTCATTCTGTGCTCTCTCCCAACGAAGGACCGTTTGGGAACCTCGTTTATCCTCTGGTGACAGCCAGAGTTGTGCCTTTGTATGTGAAAGAACTGGATTGTGCAAAGGTGTACTATCTGTGGCTGAAACCTTGAGGCACACAACTTTAACTGCTGTGCTACGAGGCGGGAAAAGCATTTTAAATGTTTTGTGTGTGGGGTGGCGTGGGGACGGCATTCCTGCTGCCATTCAGGGGTGAGAAGAGCAGCAGCTCTTACTTTTTGTGCCCACTGCACTTTCTCTTTCCCTCGCTCCCAGATGCCCCCCACTGCCAGGGAACAAATATGCAAGCTCTTCACGGTCATTAGATCCAAGCAGCCTGACACCCCATCATGGCGGATAGGGCAATATGCTGTAGGGAGTTGGTGGTTTTTAATGACACAGCATAGATGGACACTCTTTGGGGAAATCTGCAAAGTACACAAAGTGAGAAATTCCCTCAATT
This sequence comes from Lissotriton helveticus, assembly GCF_964261635.1. NCBI lineage: Eukaryota > Metazoa > Chordata > Amphibia > Caudata > Salamandridae > Lissotriton > Lissotriton helveticus. The sequence continues at coordinate 1,290,132,440 of NC_136061.1, forward strand.
CGACAATGTACACGAATGACTAAAATTTCACATGACACGAGGTATAATTCCATTTCGTGACCAAAAGTAAGATTTAATTTAGCGTACATATCACTTTATTAATTCGGTCTTCAATTTGCATTTCACTGGCACTAGGAATGAAGGTGCAACCATGTATGCCTGAATGAACATCACGGTTTATTTATATATCTATTCACTAACTAGTAGTTTACATGTGTATATTAATGTTCATATATTATTAGAGTTTCAGTGCGTGAATATAATAAACATCGTAACAGAAATGTATTTTATTTGCATTCAAAAAACACAAAAGGTTATTCACTTGTCTGCAGATATTCATTAAAAGGCAATTTATAAACCTATTGCTTTCCTTGATGTCAACTCACAATATTCAAAGGAAATGAAACGTCAACGTGCTAACCCTGGAAGAGCTATCTTCATATTACAAGAATCTTTAACATTAAACTGCAGTCCATCCGTGACGGGGAAGCTCTGTTGGGTCATTTGAGATTCCTCCTAATAAAATGTAAGATATGTGCAAGCATCTGCAGCAGCCATACGAACCTACCTAGCATACTGTCTCGCCATGATCAGACCTGGCTTCTAAAAGCTGAATGAAGAGTTCTGCTGCAGGTACATAAACACACCAAGCTATATTTCACAACAGGCCAATGACCCTGGAAGGTCTGTAGGCTGGAACTGAGCAAATATACGGCATAACTACCTGACTTGTGAGAGACTAAACACACCAAGCTATATTTCACAACAGACCAATGACCCTGGAAGGTCTGTAGGCTGGAACTGTACACATATAGGGCTTACCTTCCTGAAATGTGAGTGACTCTTCCCTAGCCCGTCAGGATAAACAAAGGGCTGTACCATACAGTAAACTCCTATATTTCCTGATTAGACATTACTTTTAAGCTGCTGGGGGGCTAAGTGGTGTCAGACTTATGTATCAGGCATGGGAAAAGACATGCAGCATGTGCTTCCTTGAAAGCAACACAATGTGAGGTCCTGCACAGTAGTGCAATCCTTTGACACTGAAAGTTATTGTTTGAACTCACCTTTCATATAAAATACGACAGACTATGCCCATTCAGTTCTTGACCTCACAGCTGTGACCGTTATCCCGTACTTGAACTTTCCATTTACATGTACAGTAGCCTTTTTGAACATTGCTAATTATGGGCACTGCAGTCTGTAAATAAAGAGACCAGTGCGAAATGGTAGTATGCCCTTACTGAAAGAAATGATTATGTGCATCAAAACCATCGCTATTAGACCTAAACGCACTAGTGTTGTAATTATTTCAACCCACATTAGAACTGGTAACAATCCTTTAAATGTAACAGCAGCCATGCTGTAAAGCTCTCTTATCTTCTTCCACTAGCTATCATTGTGCATTATACTTACTCAGAAACATAAAGCATGGTTTGGAGATGTCATGATCATACACTCCTTGGCCTCTCCACTGAGACATCTAACAAGTAATATCAACGGCAGTTTTAGATGCTATGCTACATTTCACCCGGTTTCTTTTCATTGTCTAGATCTGATTCTCAAAGCCTTTTCATCTTGAGGTTCAATGTACACCTGTGAATAGCTCGATTTATGACTACAAACTGTGACTTTGCACTTGTAAAGCTATTTACTCACGTGAAATATTACCATACAGATGTATAATATTGTGCACAAGTAAATCTTACTATAGGAAAAGGGAGTGGGCATTTGACGGCATGGATGCTCTAAAAATTTGGAAACACTGAGACTCACACGTTTCTGGATATGCACAAGCTTTTTTTCCAACAATTTCCACCCATAATTACTCAGAGATGTATTCCTTTGAAGAGTAGGAGTAAATCTGTTTCCAGGCTGAGAATGAGACTGGAACACCCATAAAATGATAGCAGTGTACAGTAAAAGGTTGCTCAACAGGGATAAATATTTACCCCCAGAGAAAAAAATATAGCTGAAATAGGACAATTACACATAAAAGTTGTTCATTAGAAAAAAAAGATCGTTGCGTCAATACGTATTTTAACCGATGCCTGTATTTGTTTTCGCTCGTCGCACGTGCAATTTGGCCTGGAACTTAATGAAGGGTGGAAATACATCTCTTGTTTGGGGGGGGGGGGATTAGGCTTGTCAGGAATTTGCTTTATTTCCTTTGCAGAAAGTATGCAAAATTCACAAAAACTTTGTGTAATTATACAAATTGCCGATCGACCATGTTGGTCTGTTTGTTAGGGCAAGGGAATGTTTCTTCCTGCCCCCTGATGGATAGCTGAAGCCGACTCTTTTTGTTGTTGTTTTTTTAACATTGGGGGCATTTTGTTTTGCATAATTCGCAATGTTTTGTGATTTTTAAATCCATAGTTGAGGGACTTTGCAACTTTGGACAGTAATAATCAAGACTATTCAATCAACGTCTTCCATCCCTAACTACCATGTAGGCACCTGCAGTAATTACCTTAGGCATAGGGGGATCTACTGTCCCTTTAAACTAGACTAAAAAATACGCAGAAATATCGTCTGTGGAGTGCTCTCACCTCCCCTCCTCTCGAGACACGAGTAAGACCTCAGTGCCTCTGCAAAGATCTAAAAAGTGCCTCCTTCAATTACCCTATTTTTCGTTTCTAACAGTAGTGGCTAAGAAACCTCATTCAAAGTCTCTCCCCAACTATTGCCTACTTGACCACTTTTTAAACAGGTAAACCGGCCTTATCTTCTTAGACCACAAGTTTAAGACTTCTCCTCCTGTGCATAAAAGTACAAGAATGAACTTCAGCATTTTGATTTGCACCCTCACAGTACCTCTGTACCTTTGGCTCAGGAATGCTCCATATTGTTAGTTCCTCAGACAAGTCAGTGACCATTGATATCTTACACACGTCAATGTGCACAAACAAAAAGAGGAAGAGAATCTGAAATTTATATGGGGCAAGTTTGTTGACAAACTAGTTAATGTTCAAGATCATTCAATGTTCATCTGGCAGACAATAAAGGGGTCTAACGATCAGATTCCAATGATTCTGCAGGAAAGTCTGCAAATAATGTTTTTTAATGTTTTTTTTCAGCAGTTTTGCATCTTTAATTTACACACAATCTCAAAAAAGCCACCTCTTGATTCCCATTATATTGACCTTGACTTAACATTTACAATGGATGTCCCTCCTTCTCTTTCTAATGGTCCTCGCCTTTATTTTCCATGCTCCACAAGTTAATTCTCTCTGGCACAGCCTACTCAGATAGGTATGCATGTTCAATTTAAACACTATTATTCCATTTCTACAAACTGACCACACTCCTTTAAAAAAAATCACAATCTCTCCTTCAAACATCTCATCCCTGCAATCCGACAGTACCTAATGCCCTGTAACCCATCTATTATAACTGCAAACATCTACATGATTCCACATAACTAGCCCCAGTAAAGCTCGCACCTAGCGCTTACTAATTTAATCTGCCAGATAGGAACTGAAGTAGATGCATCAAGTGGTTTCTTTAAGAGCACAAGACTAACCCAAATAACCACTGGAAAAACAAAAAAAGGTGAGTTTTAGAGCAGTGTGCTACCTTGAAAAAGAGCTTCAGTGCGTATCAGGGGGTAGCAAGAGCTATACAGATGCAATTACAATACAGTACTGCAGCTATCTATGTCCTCTTAATCAATCAGTAGCTTATATTGCAAAGTGGGCACAGCAATTGTCTAGTCATGTCTTGATGGTGATGCCCTGCTCTGTGTCTTGTTTGGCGATTAATAAGGTGAGAGTAATTGTGATTGTGATGTGAAGCTGAAAGACAGAATACTCCAGCATGGGCTTCCAAATACATAGCATGGTGTAATAGTACCCCCATTTTTTTTATTTATTTAAGTGAAAGCTGATTGGCAGGTGGCCACATAAATATGCTTTCTTTGGTCTTGCTGGTTGCCTTCTTGAATCCATTCATGACTGAGCAACAACCAGACAATCCTTTTGTTTGCTACGTTTCTTACTCTCAGAAGTAACGCTGATGTATATGTGAGGATCCTCAGCACTGTACTATATGCTAAAGTATAATTTAGTTAGAAGCATACAAGTGACATGTTAGACATTTAAAGTGACATAGAACAAGGTAGTCTGTTGAAATACCTTCAGCTATGTTGAAAAGGGTTTCTAGACTTTAGAGATTCTAGGATAACCTATCTTTGGAGAGGAGTGTTTGCTTCTGGGAACAGACCTATCTGACATAAAGTGATCCATGGTGCCAAATTCCGAGGGCACGTCTGCTAATACTAAGAGTTTTTGCTTTCCGTCCACACATTTAAAAGGATCAGTCCAAGACCCAAAATATACATCATTGTTTTCAAAACCTGGCTGAACCGCACATGCATGGGAGAAAGACAGAAATAGACTCTATAAATGTCTGTAGTTTTGCTACCACCATTATTTATACCACCTTTGCAATAATTACAGAGTCCCACAATGGCCGTGAATTTAGCAAGAACTATCCACCGCAATTTTGATTTCCTATGGCGCAGAATAGCTTTGCCAAGCAAATGGGTACTCCAATGGCAGATAGCTGCTTTTTATCAATGAACATCTATCTAATGGGTGTGAAGCAAAACACATGCAGGCTCTAGAGCAAAGCAGACGAGGATTTTCTTTTCGATCAATGGGCTTGGGCAATAACTCTGAAGAAAGCATGGTCTCATCTGAAACTAAATGCCAAAACCTGTAACCCTCAAATTATATTTGGATCTCTCTGCCAGTGTCCTCACCAGTCTCTTTTAACTGTCCAATCTCTCCCTCCTCACTAGTGTATACCCACCATGCTTAAAGTCCACCATGTTATCACTTAAAAAAACAATAGACACTCCTCTTCTACCTTCAACACACCCTCAGACCCTCCACTGCTTAGAAATCTGAATAATGTCAGTTTACAGCTACCTGACTAAGGGGCAGATGTATCAACGCAATTTTTAGTCGCAAACGCTGCGATTCACAAAAAAGCAGCGTTTGCGACTAAAAATTCGCAAAATGGTATGTAGTAGAGAAATCGCGACGCAAAATTAAGGAATCACAAAATTTGCGATTCCTTAATTTTGCGTAAGCATTTAACACCTTCGAGTCTCATGGCGAGCTCAGCCCATCATCAGCCATGGTGCTCGTGTGCTCATGACGAGCTGAGCTCGTCATGACCGTTAGAACGCTCGCATGCTGGGCAAATCCCCCTGCTGTGCGTGTGTTCTAAAAAAACGGGTGCGGTCATGACGAGCTCAGCTCGTCATGAGCACACGACCACCGTGGCTCATAACGAGCTGACCTTGTCATGAGCACGGGGGAGCTGTGGGCGCCCCCCAGCACAGCAGGGGAATTTGCCCAGCTGAGAAGGGGTTAAGGAATCGCAAATTGCGATTCCTTAAATGCTATGCAACAAGCATTCAATTTTTGTGAATTCTTCTTAAGAAATCGCAAATTACCACCAACTTCAAGTTGGTGGTAATTTGTGATTTCCTTCACAAATGCACTTTTTGGCATTTGTGAAGGTCAGCCCTCCCCGAAATTTGGCTCTAGTTGCCCGCCTGGATGTTGATACATATGCCCCTAAGTCCCATCCAACGAATGGTTTAACTTAACATCCACACATAACTTGACATTGCCAGCACAATACTACCATGGGTCTCCGATCTCTCTCACAATCATCTTTGTCGGTTTTCTTTATGTGCATATAGCTGTTCAATTTATGTGCATATAGCTGTTCAGCAAGTTGTCTCTAATACTGTGTCCTGGATACACTGCTTTTTCCCCTGAATTGAAGTGAATTTCTGGACCCTGTGTCTTTATCTCCTTTTGTGGCACGTCTTATCACCATTACAAAGATTACATGGAAATATATTTCTATTCAATTCATTGTTTAAACATTTAATTTAATTCATCATATTAACTTCATTCGACTGAGTAGACAAATAACATACCAGAATTAATTATCTTTATCTAAAACAACATATTTGATTTTCACTAACATGACACATTCTCTAGTGAAATTATATTAGAATATCTAAATTGAATCCGAAAGAGTGAAAACCATACAAATGGCAACGTTTTAAACTTACAAACAATCATCTAAAGTGACATACCGAATGACATGAAATGTATTCACCCTGCTAGGATATTTGTAATACAGATCTTCTATTGACAGTTGCTTAGAGAGGTCTTCGAACAAACAAAAAAATCACATGTTTTGCTTTGTTTTGCAGTAGGTAAAAATCACATTTTATGCTAACTGTAAGACTTTTCAAAATGCATAACGTTTTAATTTGAACATCACTAAATAGGATAATTATTTTTTCTGGTTGCCAAATTCTCTACCATTACTGTATTAACTCTAGAGAAAACATTTTCTCAAACCATAGTACAGTTGAATAAATAAAACGTTTGGGACATCTCCAATGACAAACATTATTAACGAAGTTACATATCTGTTTCTTTGTAGACCAATAAACCCTTCTAAAACAGTTCGGCTGAGTAACGTCATGTTTATAGTCTAGGTCGAAATTTGCCACATTATAGCAAATATCAAGCAAGGATGGATTTGGCATTTCTTGCAAATTTCTGTATTACAATTTCTGAATTTCTCAGCTGTTCTAACCTTATCACACATTTGTTATAAATATTCAAATTAAGTTGTATTTGTCCCCCACACTTCCAAGAAACGCGAGTCATCGTTCCCAAGATCTCTGATCCAATTCTAACAAATCCTTAAGAAAATCATCTGTCTCTGACAAGAAAAAAATCAATTTTGGATTTAACGTTTTCAAGTACTTATTCTCTGCTCCTTCAATGATTGCTTGGTAGCAAACACTCAAATTGTCTACTTCTTTCCGCCTAATCTCCAAGTAGCTGACAACTATTCACCAGTAAATTACCCTATTCTCACGTAATGAAAAAATAATCTAAAACAGAAACCCTCTAATGTCCACCTTTTCAATCCTACTTTTCTTCACCCATCAATCTCTTTTAGTCCTAAAGCAATTAACCTTTCCTCTTTAGGCAGCAGCCTTGGACTGCTATTCCATGTTACATATCCAAAAGCCAATGTGTTAAAAATGAAGCCTCACATTAGCCTGCATGGTCTCCATTAGCCACCTTCTCCCACCACCACACATACCATAACACCCTTTTGTTGTAAATTGTTAATATGTGAATTATTACAATATGTGGGTTTAGTGCCTCTAGGCTCAGTGAGTGAAACGTATGCTGCTGAGAGAGACAAAGATTTGCCGATCACAAGTTCAAATCCCTGCAATGTCAACTAAGCCTTTTATCCCTTCGAAGTCAGCAAATTTAATGTCATTAAATTGGGTAATGGCAGCAGATAGTATTTGTAGTGTTATTGGAAGACTTGTAGTGTAGTATAGCGTATTATAAATACAATGTATAGGTATTAGAGCACAGGTGCGTGTAAACCGCCTAGGCTTTCAAATAGGTGGGGCACTAGACAGGGCTATTCTCTCTTCCCTCTCCTCTTTGCACTGGTTATAGAACCCCTGGTCGTTTGGGTATGCTGTGACACATACATCTGGGGTTTAGACTGAGGACAGGCAATGAAAGACAGGATAGCTTTATATGTTGATGGCGTCTTGTTGTTCCTCTCTCTGATACCAGAGACGGGCCTTGAATCATTTTTATCCTTCACATGTTCAGAGCATCCTCTGGCCTGAGGGTCAACTGGGACAAGTCACCGTTGGTCCACATACCGGATGATTAGCAGAACGAACAGTGGCATTCAGGGATCCCCATTTGCTGCCTTAGCTTTTTGTACCTTTGAGTACACATCTCCCGGGAGCCGGCACATACCTGGATCCTTAGTCTTCATCCTCTGGTGAGGAAGGCCGAGAGGATATGGCTCGGTGGGACAAACTACCACTTAATATTCTGAGTAGAAAAGCACTCTTCTAAGTGATGATCCTCCTGAGACTAACTTATGCTCTTTAGAACTACTTTCTTCATATTCCGCAGTGCTGGTTCAACTTGCTGATTATATGGGCATAAAAACATCTAAGAGTGGCATTGGCAAATGCGTTTGTGGCGTTTACGATGGAGGGCTTGCCATGGCATACATTCTCCTATTTATTTATTTATGACATTTGATTAAGCGCGAACAATTGCCCTTGGGCGTCTCGGCGCTGCGACTTCTGCAAAATTCTCCACAGCTGGCTCAAGCGGGATTACTGTTTAAATAGCCAAGTTTTTAGCTTTTTACGAAACGACCAGACAGAATGACTGGTCCTGATCGACTGAGGCAAGGTATTCCACAGTCTTGGTGCTGTGACCATGAACCAACGGTCTCCCCAGGAGACGGTCTTAGTACGAGGCACCACTAGTTCATTAAGGGTAGAGGATCGCAGTAATCTGGGGGGGCAGTAGGGTGTCAGCTGGTCTTTAAGGAACTGAGGTCCTTGCTTATGCAGTGCTTTGTATACAATACATAGCGTCTTAAACTTGATCCGGTTTTTGATTGGGAGACAGTGATATTTTCTGATTGTATCAGCGATGGGCTTATGTTTTGGAATTCTGGCAAGGAGTCTTGCAGCCGCATTTTGTATAGTCTGCAATTTGTTGATTACACGGATCTGAGCATTGGAAAAAAGGCAGTTGCAAAAATCCAGTGAGGATAACACCAGGGAACTTATCAGGGTTTTGGCCGCACTATCAGATAGGAAGGGGATGATTTTCCTTACTAGTCGCAATTTATGAAAGGCTGTAGCCGCTATTTGGTTGGCGTGAGCAACAAAGTTAAGGTTTTAGTCGAAGACATCTCCCAGGTTCCTTACTTTGGGAACAGGTTGGGGCAGAGTTCCGAAAGACGCGGACCACCAAACGGGCGACCAACTTGGGGTTCGTTGTCCAAATATAACAACCTCGTCTTTTCGGAATTGAGCTTTAGACATTTGGAGGCCATCCAGTCTCCAATTGCCAGCATACCTGCTTTAAACCCCTCGGCCACCATTCTCCATTGTTTTTAACAGCCAGGACTAACTGAGTATCAGCTGCATATGAGGTAAGGCTCATCCCATGTGCTTTGATGATTTTGGCTAGGTCTGACACATAGATATTAAAGAGTGTCGGACTCAGGGATGAGCCTTGTGGAACCCCACATGGCAGAGACAGATTAGTCGACTGGAACGTTCCCAGGGTGACAGCCTGAGTTCTTTCGGACAGAAAGGAGGCCAGTAAAGCATTAGCTGCCTGTTGAATGCCTACAATATTAGGGTACCCTATATTAGGCTACGCTACTTCTGACCAGCGACGACTGGGTGCATGGGGTTTGGGAGGACCGAATATACCAGGGAGAATTACTCTACATGGACTGAATAACATAACAGGGCACCACTCCCAACATTCCTTCCAGAACTGACCCAAGTGGTTTTCTGAATGTGTAGGACAGCACTACGGTGGACAGACTGGGACTGCAAACTCACACTTGAGACCCCCCTTGTGGGAGGAAAAGTGATTGGAACAAGTAGCGAGCCTCGAGGGCTTCCGAGGATGGGGCCTCATCGAGATATCCTATCTGGGAGACATCTGGGACTGGGGCCACATCAGGTCCTTTAAAGACCCCTGCAAATACTTTCAAATACCCAATTCCTAGTTCTTTTGGTATTTACAGCTTCGGCATGCGATTCTCAAATATCAGGGAAAACTGGATGATGTCTCAGAGTGCAATCCACTGGATGGGTGAATGCTTATGGAATCCCTGGGACAAGGCAGGGTCTCTCCGATTTATAGGACCCTGGTGTCACACTCCCTGTATCTGATGGGTTCCCTGAGTGCAAAATGGGTGGGAGCTCCAGACGAGGTTGACTGGAGAGACGCGTGCTGGGTCCTCCATCATGCTGGCAATATCAGGAAGGCCCAGGCTTATACAAGTATCTTGACCAGGCATATCTCATGCCTTTCCATATGTGGAAGACCCAAGTCTGTGCTTGCCCCGCTTGAAACAGATGCCAGGATTCCATGGGAGACTTCTACCACCTGGTATTGTCCTACCCCATTATTCACATATATTGGAACATTATTATATCTACCTTAGCCTGTGTGGTGGGAATGCACAGTGAGGTACATAAGAGGATCTCACTGTTTGGCATACTAGATTACCTGGGGGTCCCCAGGAAGACAGGACTCCGGTGGGACGGGGCACATTGGTGACTAAGAGGGATATAGCCAGACAGTGAAAATCCTCTATGACTCCCTCCATAGTGGCCTGGATGAACGGCATGAGAAAGTCTGGACGAAATGATGGACACATTACAGCCTTGACGGATGAGGCGGGAGTGGTCTCATAATGCATTTGTTGTCCGAAGGGTGATAGCGAGGAGGAGGGGTGAGGCACGAACTGTACCAATTACAAGTTGGTTATTCTAGAAGAGCAACTGGTTGTAATGTTTTCAATAAGAATAAAAATGTTTTAATAAAATAAAATATATAGCTATTTCAAAAAGGGAAACAGACTTTACAACGTGGGCTGAGCCACGTGTGCCATTTCCATGAAAGCGAAACAACGTTTGCCTAAACCACGCATCTGCCTTAACCACACATATGCATGGTTAAGGCAGTCAGCGGTCTAGATGTGCGGATGGACGGGGAGAGGAACAGTTAGGATTGGGAGAGGAAGCTCTGGGACATGCCCTGGTAAGTGGAGCGGAGGATGGAGTCTGTCCATTTTTTGGCAGGAATTTAGGGGTCAGGGCGGGTGAGGTCATGGTAGTTTTCAGGGCTGAGCTGTGTTTTAGGGCTCAGGGTAGAGGGGAAGGGGCTGTTTTTAGGGCTCATGGAGGGGGCTTGGGTCCAGGTAGATTTTTGGTAGGTGGCAGGGTTTTAGGCCTCAGGGCGGGGGGGCTGGTAAAGGGGCGATTTTCAGGCATAGCGGACAGTTTTAGGGATCAGGGTAGTGTTTTCGGCAGGGGACAATTCCTAAACTGAATTTTTGTTCAAATGAAAATGACAAGTTGCAAAACAAAGTGTTTCTACTTAGGGTGTTCCTACCGCTATTCAAATACATGTATCAAGAAACACTGCCTAAATTAGACACAGGCATCAATTGGGAAGATACAGAAAGGATATATTCATGTGGCACATTGCGCTACTCTTCTGTTGAAAATAACTTCAGCTTCAGAAATGGTGCTAAATGAGATACAAAGAATTTGAAGGGTTTGACAGCAGGCAAGCACATATGGGAATGTGTGACACAGGTTATACTTGAATACTAGCATTGGTACGAGTTAGGCAATTTTATTAAAGGCATGAACTTTAAAATTCAGTCATAAGAAACAACTGCACTGAATTATTCACTAAAATCCCAGCACAGAGATGTGAATGCTTGTGTGACAATCTTTTCCGTCCATATTTTCATCAGTGTACCTGCGACCATAGACTTTAATATCTATCTTCTCAAGGACTAAAATGCATATATAAGGAGACAAGTGACAGAGGTAACCAACCACAGCAATCAATTTATATGTAAATGTGTCCGTCTACATACAGCCACCAATAAAGGTATTGCAATGTATGACTACACAACAGACCACTTGGAAAAAAACACTGCAAAAACATTCTCAAATATATATATATATATATATTTCTAGAATTCTTAACCTCTATGAATGGTGCTCTACCAAAATGTGAACCTGTAAATTATCAAATTGTACTAAACTTACTCCCCCTACTTGAAGGGCTAAGTCAATTAAATGTTTTAACTGCGATTCCAGCATACTAGCGGTCAAGTGATTGATGGTGGCTTAGATGCTCGTCAACACTTTTAAAGGAAACTTTAAAACCTAGTTAGAATATTGACATCAATATTTTACCAATGTGTGTAATATTAGTGATAACTTACTTTTATATTTCAGTCCATACCACCCTAATGCTGTCTCTAAGCATTGCAAATAACAGATGGCACTCTTAATCAATGTAAAGGAAGGCAATACGTTTTAATGTGCTGCCAACAGTGAAACTTCCTCTCAGATCCTGGGCCATAACCAGTAAAAATGTCATGAGTGGTACCTTGGACCAATCCACAAAACAGACCACTTGCACTGGCCCGTGCCAGGAGATAGCTTACTGTCAGTCTGAGCATCACGTGCAACTCTGGCACCTGTACATCTAGTGCAAGAGTGCTACGATGCAAAGTTGTACGACTCAAAGGCCAGACTGTCTGGGGCATCTAACATTGGTAATCTGCAGACATAGGAAGATTGCCTCAGGATCAGGGTAATCTCAATGTCTATTCCAGGCATGTTTGCCAGACTATACAGCATATAAACAGTCACCTGATACAAGACAGTATTTCATCGATTCGATCTCTTGCGCTGGCATTGGCCAGAAGAGGAACCAATACACAGGCTTGGATACTTCAAGAACGTTAAGCTCCACAACAAACCCTCCAGACAGATATTATGTGGTTGTGCTTGTACTGTTTTACAGCAAGACGTCAAATGTCGAACTTGAAGATGTTGTACTGACACATCCTATGCTATTGCACTGTGTTATTTCAGAAAGCCATGTATTAAAGTGCTCTGAACACGTGTCTCAGTGTGTTGGAACTGCTATAGGAAAACCAAAAATAAAACAAGTATTGATTTGGCATTTTTATGGCGTACGTTTCAGATTTGTGCATGTATCATAAACATTAAACCTATTAGCTTTGCCTATGCTTACTTGCTTGTCAGCAATGGGAAAGCATTAAAAGAACGGATGCTCCAAAACCTAAAGGAAGCCTTTTTCCTGTAGTACTCTTCAACAAACGCCCTTTTAGCACTCGATCGCCTCCATAAGTAATCCTCCATATTCCAAATCGACCACTGAGTGGACATGACAATAGCCCTTGTCCTGATCTTCCTGTACTCCTTCGACCCCATTCACACTGGCTTCCCTAAAAGGTCAGCTACAAAGACTAAAAATCAATGCATCTAGAATGTGTCTTAACCTTTATAAACAAGACCACACCAGCCCTGCCTACAAAGCTCTGTGGTTTACGAGTCAAAGCCAGGATCAAATTCAAAGTTCTCTGTATCAGTGGTTAAACCTATTGTGAAAAAGAACCAAAATGTAGCAGTGGATGTATAACGGACCGATGCATTCCGTTGTGACGCATGCCATTACAACGTGGTTGAACGATCATTAACATGCATGTTTTTATGATTATGCGTTTACCACGCATGCCTTAACAGCGAATTTCATTGTAAAAGCATGAATGGTAAAGACACATGCATGCTAAGGGTTTCACCAGTAAATATAAGTATTTTACAAGCAAGTATACAATAAATATATACACACACACACACACACACATACACAAAGGGCATGTATATTCCTGTAAAATACTTACATTTTCGTCGTAAAGGCATATACCTTGTAAAAAAATATACAGGTAGGTACAAACACTTTTTTGTTTATATATATATACAGTGAGCAAGGACGCTTTGTCCGAAACGCGTCTGTTCGGCATTTTTTCACCCTGCACTTCATGATTTAATAAAAGCAGCAAACATCTAAAGACTGGCTTTGGCGTATTTCTGTGTCCACGCGCTGGATTCTGCGCTTGGAACGTTGGCGCGGTTACGGCTGGATTGTAATATATATGTATATATATATATATATATATATTACCTACTGGCGGTCGCCAGTAGGTAGTTATAGTTAGGATCGTTTTCCATAGGAAATCTGCAACATTCTATTGGGAATAACTTTGGCGCCGAATGAGGGATCTGCCTGTAATTTTCCTTAACTTTGCCTCGCTGCGCTCCGCTCCTTCCCTGACAGTTTCGGGGGGTCAAGCGGGGGCCTAGATAAAAGGTGGGGTCCCAAAACGTGTTTTCCCCATGTTAATTTCCATAGGGCGGTTGGACTCACTTTTAGCCCGAACGGCTGAATGGATTTCCACCAAACTTGGCAAAATTGTAGGGACTGGTACCCAGATGTGCCTTTGCTATGTCTCAAGATATATGCTCCAGTGGTTTTTACGAAAATTAACTTTGAAAAAATATATATTGGGCTACATTGGGCTATATATATGTTAGAGCCCAAATGTAGCCCAATGTAGCCCAATGTAGCCCAAAGATGGCCACCAGAGACAAAAAAAACAAATGTAGCCCAAATATCAGCCAGATGTAGCCCAACTATAGCCCAATGACAGAATGTCCCAGAGTGTTCTAAAGAACAACTAGAGCGCTAACAGTCTTACTTATGACAAAAGTATGGCACACCTGAAGTCATCTTGATTGGAATAAAGTGTTAACACTTAATACATTTATTATTATTATTATTATATTCTTATAGCGCGCCTGAATCAGCCCCGAAGGGGTATCTCCGCGCGTAGCTTCTGTATGAGTCGAACAAGCTTATAGAGGGAATAACAGAGAGGGATAATAAAAAAAGAATTAGTCTTGGGTGAATAGGTATGTTTTTAGTTTTTTTCTAAAAGAAAGGAGATTGGGGACATGTCTCAGCTGTGGTGGAAGGGAGTTCCACAACAGGGGGCCTTTGAGAGAAGGTGCTCGGCCACCCTGTCTTGCTCTGGTAACTTTGGGTACATGCAGCAGCATAGTGTTGCTGGATCGCAAAGCACGTCCAGGAGAGTAGGGGAAAAAGATGTCTTTCAGGTATTTGGGACCGGACCCATAAATGCACTTATGCATTATGCAGCAAAGTTTCAAGTTGACCCGTTGTCGCACTGGGAGCCAGTGAAGGAGGGAAAGGAGAGGGCATGACGGGGTGTGGGGGGGGGCATTCAAGATGAGTCTTGCTGCGGTGTTCTGCACCACCTGCAGTCTGCGTATTTGTTCATGATTGGCAGAGATGAGTAGACCGTTACAATAGTCTACCCGCCCAAGAACTAGTGCCTGTACCAGCGTTTTCCTGTGGGTGTTAGGCAGGAAAGGGAAGATACGTCGTAAAAGACCAATTATTCGGAAACACGTTCCCGTGACTTGGCTGACATGATCTTTTAGAATCAGAGTTTGGTCCAGGCGTACTCCTAGGTTTTTGATGGTCTGTTTGGGTGTTGGGACAGGTCCTAGCTCGAGTGGCCACCAATCCGGAGACCAGAGCAGGGTGGCCCCTCCAAACAACATGACTTCGGTTTTAGTCACATTGCATTGGAGGAAGTTCTGGGCCATCCAACCTGCCACAGCTCTCATGCCATTTTGGAAGGATTGCATGACTGCAGGTGTGATAGTTTGGAAGGGAAACAACAACTGAGTGTCATCAGCGTAAGAGATTGGGGAGAACCCGTAAGATCTTATAATTTCCGCCAAGGGGGCCACATATACGTTAAATAACGTGGGGCTCAGGCATAAGCCCTGTGGCACACCCTTGGTAAGCTTCCTGCAGACAGATTTATGGGAGCCTAGTTTGACACCTTGTTGTCTGTCTTCAAGAAAGCTTCCAAGCCACGCAAGGGCGGTCCCTTTTACTCCCACTCCCTTCAAGCGGTGGAGAAGAATTTGATGCGACACCGTGTCGAAGGCAGCGGACAAGTCCAATAGCACCAGAATCACTGAGCTCCCCCTGTCAAGTGACATTCTGATGTTATCTGTCACTGACAAGAGGGCTGATTCGGTGCTATGGTTTGGCCTAAAACCAGATTGTGAGTGGTCTAGGCCGTCCGCTGCCTCGATGTAATTGGACAGGTGTGCGTTGACATGCTTCTCGGCCAGCTTGCTGAAATACGGCAAGAGGGAGATGGGCCGGAGGTTAGAGAGCTCTGTCCAGGGGAGAGCTGCGTTCTTACGGATGGGGTTCACCACCGCTCTTTTCCATTCAGTTGGTACTTTTCCCTCCATCAGAGACTTGTTAATTACATCTTGAATGTGGGGGCCTAACAGGGTGCTGAGGGAGGTTAAGGTTTTGACAGGGATGAGGTCATCTGGAGACCCAGATTTTACTTGGGTCATTAATGTAGACAGCTCTTCATTATTAATAGGGGGAAATGTAGTCAGCATGGAGTTGGGGTTTTCGTTGGGGGAGAGAACAGTCAAAATGTCACTGTCTGTTTGGGATGCTAGGATTTTATCATAGATGGATTCTATTTTGTTTTCGAAGTATAGAGAGACTTCTTCACATAAACTTTGTGAGAAGTCATCTGGACTTACACAAGCCGTAGGTTTGACGAATGTTTCAAGAATCCTGTAAAGTGCTTTAGGAGAATTATCAGCTTCAACAAGCTGTTGGGCAATGTTATTTTTACGGGCCACTTTAATATGTTTATAGTAGTTAGTTTGAGCTGCACGATGTGCCTTTTTATTCTCCTCGGAGTGTGATTTTCTCCATCTCTTCTCTATCCTCCTACATACTTGTTTCTCCTTTCTAAGAGCCTCGGTATACCATTTTTCCTGTTTAGCCACAGGAAATTGTCTAAATGTTTTCAGAGGGGCAATTTTGTCAATGGCTGCAGTTAGAGATTGCTGAAACACAGTTAGGCTATGTTCTACTTCCTCAGTATCTATAATATCGGGTTTTTCCCACACCTTTTGTAATGCCTCCAGTGTGAGTTTGTGCCACTGTCTGCGTATAGTAGAGGGTAGGGATTTCTTATGGGAACCTGTGTTGACTTTAGGAATAGTAAATTGTAGTAAAAAATGATCTGACCAATCTAGTTGGGTAGGTTTGTGACACAGTATATTGTCAAAGTTAGTGTATATCAGGTCGATGCAGTGTCCACCTTCATGTGTGGGACCCTGATTCTTTTGAGTGAGGCCAATAGTTGTCAGATCAGTGGACAGACTTTTGGTCCCCGTGGATTCAGGTTGATCGGTGTGAATATTAAAATCTCCAAGGAGAAGGAAGTCCTCATTAGCCCGTATGTGTGGGCCAAGCATCTCTAAAAGAGATATAGAAAAGCTGGGACATGTAAGTGGTGGTCTATATATAAGTGCTCCCTTACTGGTCTTCCTGTTGGGGAAAGTGATTCTGTAAACCATGATTTCCATTTCTTTGCTGCATTGTTTATCTAAGATGTCTAATTTGAGGTAGTCTTTATAGATTATAGCAATGCCGCCCCCTGTTTTTTCAGGGCGATCACAATGGTGGAGTTTGTATCCCGTAGGTACTCCCAGAGTAATGGCAGATATCGTGTGGGGTTTTAACCAAGTTTCAGTGAAGAAGCAGACATCTGGGGTCAGGGAGTATATCAGGTCCCAGATCTCAATTTGGTGTTTGGGCATCGATCGAACATTAATAAGAATACAATGCATATCATCAAGTGTCATATTTGGTTTATAAGAATCAGTGAATGTCATGGAAGAATAATGGCATTTTTTACATGAGAAAGGTCCTTTGGGACAGGGCCTCTTATTATCCATGTAACAGGGGGAAGTGAGTTGCCTAAAATGTAATAGGGAAGAAGCCTCATACCTAATATGTTTGCCATCACGGATTGGCAGCATAGTACAGAACCGTCGCCCCGTCCTGTCGCGGACGGGCGCAGACGGGCAGCTCTTTGGCTGGTCTTCGGCTGAAATGAGGCTGCGCGCAATCGCTGCGCGCTTCTTGTGAGGCGATGGCTAAATAGCCCCCAGTTGACAGCTAGAGCGCTGACCGCTCCCGGAAGTGCCTGGCCCTCACCTGTCCGCCCTCCGCACAACGGTAATGAATTACCGTGTCGGACCGAGGCGGGCAGGAAACAGAATCGAGACCAGCACTCCGGTGAAGATTAAAATAAGTATTAAACAGTTTGTGTAGTGCTAATCGCTATTCGCTAAGAACGTGCACAAGTCGTTTTAAAAATGACAATGTTTAAAAAAGCGGCAATGTTGAAAAATGCTCTTTCAGTCACTCGAAAGATTTCCTACTCGTTCAGCAAGCTGACGGTATGAAGACACTGCCACCGTCTTCTCCCCAATTTAATTTCCGTGGTAGCGGATTGCTATTTAAATTGGATTTAATTTGCAAAGGAACAAAATGAGGGGGTTCATTTTGCCATAGAAATTATGATTAGTGCTGAAGAAAGAAAAATTAGGGCACATTTTGAGTGACTTCTCAAATCCTCTTATATTTCATAAAAAAAATTCTGATATGCAGTCTCCCAAGATGGCCACCAGAGACAAAAGAGCCCAAATGTAGCCCAAATATCAGCCAGATGTAGCCCAACTATAGCCCAATAACAGAATGTCCCAGAGTGTTCTAAAGAACAACTAGAACGCTAACAGTCTTACTTATTATAAAAGTATGGCACACCTGAAGTCATCTTGATTGGAATAAAGTGGTAACACTTAATACATTTAATTTGAAAAGGAACAAAATGAGGGGTTTCATTTTGCCATAGAAATTAATTTTTATATCTATATATATATATATATATATTCACTGAAAAAACCATAGGTTATAGACCATATATAGTTAGGAATTAGCATTTACAAAACCTTGAAAATTCACTGAAAAAACCATAGGTTATAGACCATATATAGTTAGGAATTAGCATTTACAAAACCTTATTTTACTCACACAAAACCATTGAAATTCCATATATAGTTAGTTGCACTAACTATATATCGCGCACCCGCAATCCACTGCTGATGATGTCACATATTACATCATTCATGACATGGTCAGTGACATCACTGATGACATCACTGATGACATCTCAAATGACATCACTGATGACATCACTGACGACATCTCAAATGACATCACTGATAACATCTCAAATGACATCACTGATGACATCACTGATGACATCTCAAATGACATCACTGATGACATCACTGATGACATCATCCAGTGACTGTGTCTTTCTGTAAAGTTAAAATGTGTCTTACATATTGAAGAATGAGTGGAAGTATAAGTGTCTGGACAAAGGATTTAGTAGGTGCATGACTGAATGTATGAGTGAGTGATTAAATGTGTCTCACTGAGTGCATGGGTTAGTGACTAAACTATCTTAATTTGAGCATCATTATGTCTGTTGTTCTGTAAACTGCTGCATGTGTTGATCAGTAGCTATATGATTAACTATATGGGTTACTGATTGATTGTCCAAGTATTTGTATGGGAGACTGAGTGTGTGTGTGGCTGGCTGGCTGGGAGGTGTGTGACTCTGTGCAGATCAATGTGTACTTGTATCAATGATTCTATAAGAAGGTAAGTATGTGTTAGTATATGTTTGAAAATGTAAGCTGCTCTATGTTTAACTGTATAGACAAGAAAATGGAAGTGTCATTGATTCTTTAACAGGACTGACTACGTGTGTGAGTAACTCCATGGATGAGTGGCAGACTGTGAGTGTCTGTATAGGTGTATGAGTGCATATGATAGTGTTGTAAAGATGAGTGATTGTATGTATGAATGATTGTATGGGTGAATGAGTGAATGTGTGTGTAGACATAGGAATCAGTGAGTGCGTATGTAGTAACTAGTATTGGTGTGTCAATGGTTTCAAAAATTATACTCTGTATTTAACACTGGGTGAAACAGAGGTTATATTAAAATGTGAGGAGATGCATTGTATTGTCACATGAATGATATCATCAGTGATGTGGTCATTGATGTCAAATCAGATGTCATCAGTGATGTCATCAGTGATGTCATTTGAGATGTCATCAGTGATGTCATCAGTGATGTCACTGACCATGTCATGAATGATGTAATATGTGACATCATCAGCAGTGGATTGCGGGTGCGCGATATATAGTTAGTGCAACTAACTATATATGGAATTTCAATGGTTTTGTGTGAGTAAAATAAGGTTTTGTAAATGCTAATTCCTAACGATATATGGTCTATAACCTATGGTTTTTTCAGTGAATTTTCAAGGTTTTGTAAATGCTAATTCCTAACTATATATGGTCTATAACCTATGGTTTTTTCAGTGAATTTCATTGGTTTTTTAACAGCTAATATCTGTAGCTGTAAAATGTATTCTTCTTTAAATCCCAAAATATATTTTATATGTTTATGAATATTTTTTTTTTTTTATATTTTTTTTTCTTCGTTCCCGCTTCGCGAATCGGGAAGCTTCCCGTTAGCTGACCTTGATGCCGCAAAATAGACCGCGAGCCGGTAAACGTTTCTTTACCGCAACTGCCGCGTTAGAAAACAACATCGTGACGCCTCCCGTCCGCATGACGTTTCACGTTTTCGCGTGATACGTCATATGACGTGCTACGTTAGCGAACTGGTACGCGAAGCGAGTCGCAAAGCGCAGGTTTCTGGAAGCAAACCGGGAGGCCCTGCAAAGCGCTTAACGTAAACACAGCAGGTCATGTGACTTGGTAATAACACTTTTCATTGGTTCATTTCACTTTTGGTTTCCTAATGATGTAAGACTAGGTCATATAATCTAAAATGAACACTTTTCATTGGTTGAGAACTCTTGTTTTTCCCAAATGATGAAAATCCCTCCTTCTTTCCTCACTCTGACTTTCATCATTGTGAGAGAAAGACCCTTTGTGATCACTGAGCAATGGCTTCTTTAGTAGCTTCAGCTGGTGCTTCCCCACCACCTCCACCACATCCAAGGAAGAGTGGACCACCTGCTCAAGTTATAATTCAACAAGAAGAGGAAGAAGAGGAACAGGACGACGAGCACGAAGAGAGGCAGTTTTTGCCTGAGGAGCCCAGGACGTCTCACCGGAAAGAAAACTTCATTTGGCAATTTTTTTAAATTCCCAAAGGTCAGAAAAAAGTAAATGCAAGATACGTAACTTGCCTTATATGTCAAGATAGACTGTCCAGAGGGACCGAGAAAAAATACAGTTTCGGAAACTACACAATGCATCGCCATATGACTAGGTGGCATCCTAACAACTACAGTGCTGGACAGTTTCGGAACGACCTAGATAATCTCCCTATTATGGCCAGAAGATCTGTTGTACCGGAAGTAACGGGACCAGAGGGCAGGGAGATAGTGCCAAATATACAAATGAGATTTGGTGAAGTAAAACACGTCTGCGTACATTGCGATGGATTCATTTGCTACGGAGAAAGAAGCATCACTCTGATCAACAGAGCTATTGACTATCATATGCAAGTTTGTACGAAATGCCCAAAATAATAAATACTTTTTTTTTGTTTTGTTGCTCCTGTTGAGCCCTTTACAATGAATCGTTTTCATTGCCCCCTCCAAGAAAAACCCAAAAAAATATAAAACTGTTCAGAAAAATTCAAAAAAAGTAAAAAAATGTTCAGAAGAATAATAAAAAAAATATAAAACAACAAAAACAATAAAAAAAAAAGTTCTTTTCAGAACTACCTCCCCGTTATTAAAAAATTGGTACAATATTTGGAACTGTGCCAACCTCTATTTCTCTTAGTTCGCTTCCCAGTTCGCTCGCCGGTACGCGAAACGGAAGCGAACCAAAAACAGTAGGTATAAGGGAAGGAAACAGACACTTATGTTAAAAGAAAGACAGCTATAGGGGAGTAAACTAGAGATACTATTACCCGTAATCCACTGCTGATGATGTCACATATTACATCATTCATGACATGCTCAGTGACATCATCAGCAGAGGATTGCGGGTTTTTTGGCAACGTGCCTTATCCACGGTTTAATAACGCTGCCTTTTGCTTTATATAAGTTTTCAAATTGTATGAAATATATACCAATAGGTCGTTATGAACCTTTAGGTAGTGCTTTTCTTCATGAGGTCTGGTCGCTTCCATACACATACAGATGTTTCAAAGATGATCAAGAAGTTTATCTGAATGGAGAGGAATGCACTGAGACGCCAGATCATTCACTAATGTGTAGGCACATACAGTTACACGGTTCATGCAACAAACACCGACCAAATATGGCTTGCGTGTTGCAAGGCACGCCAGTTCCTGCTATCATCCCCACGTTCAAGTTGTTGGAAAATGGTAGTTATTTGATGCTCAATAATGAAGATTGTTCTGGGTTAATTAAAAGTATTCCTTTTATCGTAACAGTAAGTGAACGGGTTATTTGCTGCAGAAATGTTCTATTTCCTCCCACACATGAACATAGGGAGTTTTCAATCTCGCCACAAATACCAACCTTGGGAGCAGATTTCAACGGCATGGCAAGAATAAGAGCTCTTTTGTCTCAGAGAGAGGTGGCCTTGAGTTCGGCCCGTGAAACTTTCGTGCTTCACATAGCGAACACCCGTACAGAGGTGCAGACCCTTTTAAATACTGATTCGCCTTTGCATTTCAGCGACATGGTTCGGACTATCTTTAACGCATCCTCCACAAAGGCCCTGGCGCACTTTTTTAAAGTTGTTACCAGTGGTCTCGTGACTTCATTTGAGAAAATCTTTGGAGTCATCCCTGCTTTCTTTCATTCTATTTTTTCCACTCTGCTTCGTGGATTGCCATTTTTACTTGCATTACCAGCGGACGCTCTTGTGCTTTTTTACATTTTTAAATATGGATGTCCCTCCTGTGCAACCTCCCGCCCTGCAGCTGCTGACACTGTTCCGCAATCGCATGCTAGAATATTATGGCACAATGCCGTTGGCGATATTAAGCACGGCATATGGATTATCTTTTCGATTCTCCTACTTCACCTGTGTCCAGCCTGTATTTCACTGCCTGACCTGTGATTTCGATTGGGCCATTGATTTGTGTCTCTGCGGACCGGTTTCTCCTGACGTCGACTTTAATCAGCTGATGACTCCTATCATTACTCACGAGTTGGTTTGTCCTGGCGAAAGGATTATGGCTGTGGCATTGATGCATGGACTAATTGGTCCCTGGAATTTACTGGCGGCAACACAGTCTTTCTTGGAACAGAGCTTTCTTGAAAACCCACCGAGCTGTCCTCTGATGGTGACAGAGGATCCGGTGCTGGGAGAGCACGTATGTTCTTTTCCGCTTTTAAATTGGATGGCTGAACTCTTTTCGGATGAAGACGGTGACTTCCTATTGGAGGCTGTTGCAGCTTATTTTGCATACACAGTTATGTCATAGACCTTTTTCATTTTTGATATGCTGAGTACTAGCATTTCATTGACAATTCATTGACTTATTTGTCAAGTTTTTATTATTTAGCTTGCCTATTGGCTTAAGACTCGATAAAGTACTTGGCTGTTTTATTTTTCTTTAGCATTAAATTTTCCTAGTTTTTAATATTTTACCTTGCGGACCGTCCACATATAAAGTTGCAATCTGCTCTCATGAGATGGCACTTCTATTATCTTATTCAGTTCGTTTCCGGATCATGGGGAGGTGTCATCTAGGTCCTGGATATCTTTACACCGTGTTAAGTTAGCATGGGCTCATTACCGGTTTAAACGCCATTTTTCCTTTTTTGCAACTTCTGCACACGACACTTAGTTGTTGCTTTAGCTTTCAACCTAATAGTTCATCGTGATTTACATGAGAATAATATGTTATTGCTCTACTATCTGCTTTACTTGTTAAACTATATCTGTACAGCGAGTGCTGAAGTTTCAAGAACAACACGATACAGAATTGTTATGAGGTCTGATCTCCACGACTTCATACTCATAACATAAGTGCAGCTTCTGCCAATTCTGGGCATGAGGCGGGTTTTATATTGCTTTGCCGAACACACATACACAACACTTGATGCGGTTCACATGAAGAGAGAGCTGGTGTATGCTGATGTGATTCCTTCAAATCTAAGACACTAAAGTATGGGCACGCCCTAAACCAACACAAAGAGACCTTCTTAGCAAATAATATAATATGTGTATTAGGGAGGGTGAGATATAAGCAGCCGCGGGCCGTGGAGGGAGTTACGATGGGGCAGGGAGGCGGGGAGGGGGAGGGGCAGGGTGGAGCCCTCTCCACCCTGCCCCTCCCCCTCCCCGCCTCCCTGCCCCACCGTAACTCCCTCCACGGCCCGTGGCTGCTTATAAGTGTTGATAACTCTTATTCATTTACAGCATGTTAACATACTGTCACCATTCGCTTTTTATGTACTAGTAACTATGCTGGTAATTTTGCTACTGATAATATGTGTACTTGTATTATCTAAGATACTACGCCTGAGAAGACGGCATTAGTAAATAAACATTTCAAATACACATGTGTTCTTCTTAACTCCATGTTCTGGTTTCTAAGAAATATATAACGACCGACTGTTCATGAGTTCCACGTATCCTGAGGTACTATAAGTTCATATTCTGGATTGTCTAAACATTGAGAGTTTGTTATATCCAATGTGACACTGTACCTAGCTTGCTAAGGGGTTTTTGAGTACTAAGGTGAGTTTTGGGACACCCTAATTCGCCGAGGTTCCAATCCTCTGTCCACAGTTCTGTGTGAGAACAGAAACCCTGCGACAGGGGCACCCCGACCCTTCCTGGAGCTTCATCACACTTGCGATACAACTCCAGCAATGCGCCACCTTTACGGCACAGTTACATCACGCATCTGTGCTGTTTTTGCCCCATGATGCGCCGCATTGTAAATGCAGCACACCATAGGTGACGGAACAGCGGCACAGAATGACTAACACATCCCTGGTGATGCGCCAGTCATCATAAATCTATCCCTATGCTTCTTATCTTGTTCGAGATGAACCGCCATATGTATCATCAAAGTTTTTTGCATTTCCTAAATAGCGAACTTTAAGGAATAAATAGCGATTCTTTACCATTCCTAGTTTGCGATTAGCTATTTGCTAATTACAAATTACCCATTCATTTCCTTCATTTCCATAGGGCGGTTGGACTCACTTTTAGCTCGAACGGCTGAATGGATTTCCACGAAACTTGGCAAAATTGTAGGGACTGGTAGCCCGATGTGCCTTTGCTATGTCTCAAGATATATGCTCCAGTGGTTTTTACGAAAATTAACTTTGAAAAATATATATTGGGCTACATTGGCTTATATATATGTTGGAGCCCAAATGTAGCCCAATGTAGCCCAATGAAGCCCAATGAAGCACAATGTAGCCCAATGTAGCCTAAAGATGGCCGCCAGAGACAAAAAAAACAAATGTAGCCCAAATATCAGCCAGATGTAGCCCAACTATAGCCCAGTGACAGAATGACCAATCAGCTTCGCAACCCTCCGTTACGCGAAGCGGAGCGCTGTTACAGATATATATCTTTTTTTGAACGTTAATTTCTCAAAATCCACTAGAGCACATATATTGAGACCTAGCAAAGGCACATCGGGCTACCAGTCCCTAATATTTTACCAAGTTTCGTGCAAATCCATTCAGCCGTTCGATTATTATTATTATTTTTTTTTTTTGCCCCGCGGGGCCCTTTTAAAACCTCCACATCAAACCTAGGGGGTCAGCGAGGATCTACTATTCCCCCTTATGGTCATTTGCCCCTTTGCTTTGGCCTCCTCTTGTCTCTCGATCCTACCGAGAGACAAGATGGCGGCCGCTACGGACTGTTTGGAATGTTGACAGACGCCGGAGAACCAATCAGCTTCGCTTCACAAAGCTCCGTTGCGCGAAAAGTACGCATCCTGGAGCGCTGCCCGGTCCGCTGTTACAGATATATATCTTTTTTTAAACGTTAATTTCTCAAAATCCACTGTAGCACATATATTGAGACCTACAAAAGGCACATCGGGCTACCAGTCCCTACAATTTTGCCAAGTTTCGTGCAAATCCATTCAGCCGTTCGGGCTAAAAGTGAGGCCAACCGCCCTATGGAAAACTCAATGTTAAAAACACGTTTTGGGACCCCCCTTTTTTCTCGGCCCCCCCTTGACGAACCCCCCCCAAATTTTCAAGGGCTGCTCAGAAACAAAATGTGCCATTTTCCTGAAAATTTCAGCCAATTCCGTCCACAATCTCCAAAGTTATTAGACATAGAATTTTCAAAAATCCCATAGAGAAAAAATCCTAACTATATATACCTACTGGCGACCGGCAGCAGGTAATATATTCACTGAAAAAACTTTTCCATCAACCTTTAGATATACATATATAAAAAATATTTATTTTTCAGGAAGATACACATTCACTGGATGATGTCATCAGTGATGTCATTTGAGATGTCATCAGTGATGTCATGAGTGATGTCACTGACCATGTCATGAGTGATGTAATATGTGACGTCATCAGCAGTGCATTGCACGCGCAAGTTATAGTGAGTCCAACTAACTATAACGTGGGAATTTCAATGGTTTTATGCGAGTAAAATTTCCACCTAACTATAACTGGTGTGAAACCTATGGTTTTTTCAGTGAATATATATATATACAAAGTAGTTCTCCTCCCATCCAAGCAGAAACAAGAGACGCAGCAGGGCTTCAAAGGCCTTTAATCGTAGATTTGGGCATAACGCGTTTTGGCGAACTGCCTTCCTTAGCTACCACCATCTTTGCGCAGCCTCTCTGAATAGTGTCTTATGTAAGCGCCTCCTTCCCCATTGGTGAAGCGCACACCTGGACTGTATTACCAGCGGGCTGACAATGGTAGTTCATGCTGTAAAACTACCGGTCCCACAATGCAGCATGATGAAAGCAGAGTGTCCTGGCAAGTATAGGTTTTCATAGACAGTTCAGGGAGAGGACTTGAGCAAGAATTGGAGTAAAAGTCATTTGTCTTCTACTTTCCTGCTCACTTTTCACACTGGGCTCGTAGGATAGAAGGCGCTTGTACAGTGACTGCGCCATTCCATGAAGTCATGGACCTGCAAATGCCGGCTCATCCTCAGTTTCAGGGGTCAGGTGGAGGGTCACGGCAATCCGCTACCACGGAAAAACCTTCACTGATTGCCAATGTGTGTCGTGACCTCTTGTAGAAAGGGTCCCTTTAAGCGTGTCACTGGCAAACACGCGAATATCCAAAGTAGTTCCTTCCAAGCAGAAACAAGGGACGCATTGGCGCTTCATTAGGGGTGGGCGGATTTTGCGCAGTCACGCTACGCAAAGCTCCACAAAATGGTAAAAAATCTCTGAGAGCACGCTAAAGTTTAGCGAACACGAGGAATTGATTGATCCGCCCGTTCGCGATGCTTTTATCCTCTTCACAAATGCTGCTTGCATGCTCGGGGAGAAATATCTCGCGAACACGCATTTTGAAAGCGCGAAGAAGCAACAAATTCCGCGAAGCCTCGGATTGCAGATTTTTTGGCAATTGCGCGTTCTCCGTGGAACGTGAAATTACCCAAATTCCGCAAGCGGAACGGAATTTACCGCCCAGGCCTAGGCTTCATATATATATGTTGATGTGTTTTTTATATATTTGAACATGCATAAATACATAACAATGTGTGTGTGTGTGTATATATATACATATATATTTATATATATATATATACATATACTTATATATATATCCTTATAACCCCCAACCCCTCAACCCATACCCACCTTCAACCCCAAAATTCCCTTTGCCACCCCAAACCCACCCTAAACGTTAAAATGACCCCTATCACCCAAAATCCCACGCCCACACTAAACCCTAACATTACCCTTGCCACCCAAAAACCGAAACGCCAAACTCTAAAATTACCCTTAACAACTACTAAATGGATTAACACCAAATCACAAAAAACACAATCTGCGTACCACAATCTAGCTTCTTGCCAAATTTGATGCAATTCGGTTCAGCAGTTTTTGCTGTAGCTTTGTCTTAAAAAAGTCCATGGAAAATACATGGGCATTTTGTGCTTTGGGACTCCCTTTTTCTCAGCCCCCGCTTGACAGATGCACAAACTAGTCAAAAAGTAGCACCTTTAGGAAAGTTTCAGGTAGATTCATCAAATGGGGCCAAAGTTATTGGCAACATAAAAAAGTTTTTCTTATGAAACAGGACGCCAAACTATAACTACCCAATGGCAACTGCCACTGGGTAATATATATCTCAAGTGGCAATGCATAAGTAGTATTAGACTATTACCACGCTGCAATACATCACAAGAGTATTTTTATTTTAATTTTATTTATTTGAAGAGTTTTATAAAGCTCAGGCGAGATCCGTAGGTATCAGAGCTCTTTACATGAGGATCGATGCGTTACAAGTTACAAATTACATCCGTTACCAGAACGTAGTAAAACACAGGCAAAAAAAACAATGTTACGGTAATTTGTGGGAGGAAAGAGACAGCGGGGAGACGGGGAGAACTGTGTCCAATGTCTGGCTGGGTAGGTGATGGCCGAGGGGGTGAACCAGGGCCGGTCTCCTCTATAGCTGTCTGGCAGCTCCACCGGGCATCAGCCATGTTGCTCAGGTCCCAGCGGCCAGGAATAACAGGGAAAAAAAACAGTTTTTCATGGGTTACATTAGTTGCAGTTGCATAGACCAACACAGAAGAAACAAGTTCCCAGTAGAGGAATAGAGGGAAAGGGGAAGGGGAATGGAGAACAGAGGGGTGGAAAGCAGATCAGAATCTGGCAAACCAGCAGTGGGTGAAAAGAACCACGCAGGAGCCCAAAAAGTTAAAGTGAGCAGGCCCATAACCCAGATGGGGCCACAAAGTCACTAAGTCCAGTGCCAAGTTCAATCATCATGGTAGGTCATCTCGGCAAGGTGGAGGGACCATGCAGCATTGCGTTCCAAGTCTCCCTCAGAAGTTCCTGTACTCCAGTGTGGTCCTTCGAAGCAACGGGGAAATGTTTGGCAGGCTTCTGCACTATCGGGTCAGAAGTACGTGGCTGCGTAGTGCTCTCCAAAAAAGACAGCTTCAATTGCTGATATCTCCAGGCTAATTCAGGCATTGCCATATGCAACGGGGCAGCCCACCTCTAGGAGGCTCGTAAGGTGTCAATCCGGGTGCCATGGATAGGCGCAGCAGTAAATTCTTGATTGAGCAAGGCAAAATCGCTGAGTTTGCTGAGAAACATGGGCCTAGATTAATTCTAAGAATTAACCGAGTAACTCCAATAAGCATTTTCACTAACATCAAACAGAACTACCACTGATATGAACCAGCACCTATAACAATACCAAGCAGCTGTATACCACTAACAAGCAGAATTCCACATAAAAACAACCAGAATGACACTGAGTGCAGTCCATTAATTTAAGCTTAAATCCATTAGCGCCGCCTCTGCTAAGGCAGAGGATCATCGTCCTACTGCAATGAAGAAGCAAAAGAAAGGAAAAAAAAACGATAATAACGTAGTATCATCATTTTATTTTGTTCCCCTGCTGCAGCAGCTTGCATGCGGGGCGGGACTGCAGAGCAGGGGAGGAGTGGTGGAACACTCCTAAGTGCACATTACAGCCTGCGTGGAGAACATGCCCACCCCTACAGCCACTGGCTGAGCGCAGTGCCATGGTGCTCAGGCCAATCACAACTCTGCATTGCATCATTGTGATCGGCTGAGGCGACCGTGGGAGCCCTGGTGCTTTCCGCTTCCGGTTTCTCCCAAGAAGCCAGGAAGAGGACGCAGAAGAGGCGGCGGCAGCGGGCGGCCGTCTGGGAGGTAAGTGTTGTTTGTTTTTAACCTGACCCCCATCGGCCCTTCCCTCCCCCACCCGCCCCACTGCTACTTCCAGGTAGCAGCCGCGACTGCATAAATCAACAAACATAATCAACATTTCAATCTTTTAAATAACACTTAATGAATACAAACAGCACTCCCCTGGTGTCAACCATCACTCTTATGCTGCAAACCAGCACTTTGCCAATGGAAAGCTCCACTCTCAAGAAAACAATCCAGGTACCCATGCAATCCAGCAATTCTGCAATGCCTATGAAAATACTACCAAACAAAGCAGAAATTCAAAGCAACAGTCCTCAATTTAGAAACACCATTCTGCAAATTCCTTCAACCACACTAAAGAGAAGTCCGATGTTATGAAGCGATGCTCAATTAGTGGCAAAACAACAATCTGTTAATGTCAACAATCACTTCATCCTTGTCAAACTCTACTCCATGATGCCAAGCAGCATGCCAACAGTGGCAAGCAGCAAACTAAAGTCCCCATAGTTCCACTGCACTGATGTCAAGTAATACTCTGATGATGCCAAACAAACCTGTAATAATGCCAAGCAGAACTCCTAGTATCAACTACTACTTCACAGGTTATTTTTCCATGCGTATTATTCAAGGATGCCTACAGGGCACAAGTCCTAAAAAAAGAAGTGGGGGGATGCTGACGTCACAACAGGAAGTGATGTCACGAAAGGTGGCTTACACCATCAGACTCATTGTCTCTCATCACTCACCCCTTAGATGCGATTGCATCAGAGAAGCCAGCGTTCTGAATGGGCTCCAGTCTCGCCCCAGAGAGGCCAAAGAGTGAATGTATGTCTCCATTTATCGAGCTCCCGGTAAAATAAGTGGGGGGACGCCGTCCACCCGCGTGGTACCCCGACTCGAGCCCTGGATGCCTACATGAGAAAAATGAAAAACTTATGGGTGATTCGCTTGCATCAATCTCATCCACTGATTATTACTGTGACCTGCATTCAATCCATTTTAGATCATTGTGCTCCTGCAGACCTGTTTTATTTAAAACAACCTTAGTACTGCTCTAAGAGAAACAAGACAAGGCTGAAACTGGCCTGTGCTATTTTGTGCTCCCCGTCAAAGGGGATATAGTCTTTCTGTTTAGGTTTCACTATTCCTATTGGAACAGTACCAAGACAAATTGGCGTCTGGGTGCTCCCAGTCTGGCATGGAACTCTGGACAAAAAATAATGGACTGGGATACAGCCCCGGGTGATTGAGCGTAGCTGAGACTTTCAAGCATTCAACCCATCACCTTTTGCGGCTTCAATGGTAACGAATAAGAGTAACAGTAGTGCCAGAATTAGCCATGTACGTACATGGGCTGATGTGTCCTAAAACACGACTTTATGAAGATACCTTAACTCCAATTTTAGAAATTGAGGTAAGACCGCAGCCCAATGATGCCAAGTAGAAGTTTTCCATCAGGAAACAATGCCCCACTGAGAAGGTAACCAGTACTTCCTTAAAGCCAAGCCGCACTCCATCAACATTAACCAGCACTCCACTGAGGCCAGCTAGCATTTCAACAATGCAATGCACCCCTCCAAAGATGCTAGTGGGCACTCCATTAGTGCCGTGCAGCACTCTGATGAATGCATAGACTGCAATGATGACAACCAGGACTACTCTAATGCCAGGTAACACTCAGAAAATGCCAGTTGAATGCCATACAGAGCTTCTGGGATACCAAAAATCACTCTGCAAATCCAAAAACGTACTCACTGACTCAATAGCAAATAGCATTTGGTCAGTGCAGAGCAGCACCTCATCACCACCAAAATACCAACAGTCAGAGCAAGCACTCCACAACTGGTACGCAGCAGTCCATTTATACCACTTCAATGATGATGACCAGCAACTTATCAACACACACCAGCAGTCCTCTGAGTGTTTCCAATTAATATTCAAGTGATAACAACTACCTTGATGACAGGCAGGATGCCACCAAAGCCAGTCAAGGCTCTGGCTGTGACAGTTATAAGGACACCCACACAAGCTTTAGTAGTGTTTAGCTTCGCACATAGGATAGACTCGTCAAATATATCTACCCTCCATAGGCTGGCTCTTCTGCTTGTCTGAAATGTGTGATTCATATATTGGAAGCTGCCTGGATACAGGCTAGCAGGTGACAGTAGGACAGCTGCAACTCTTCCGGACCAAAGGTCGTGACAGAGTGAAGAGCTGGTGATTTCCACTTCTACCAGATGTCACTCTGGTGTTAGGAGAGTGAAACAGGTAGCACTGGGCAGTGATGCCCTGCAGCTTTAAAAGCCAATGGGGGGAGGCAACTGTCTTCATTATATGCAGAAACCAACCCCCGGAGAACCACCGCCAGGAAAGTATCTGGATCTTTTAGATTTGGTGGAATTAAAAGGCGATTTCCCACTCATTCTATGGAATAGCTGGTGAAAAGGATGGTGTGTCAGCAGATGGCGGAGGGTTAGATGACCAATGTCTATACAGAATGTAGAGGGTAAGGGAAAATAAGGGATTCTAGTGATAAAGATGATGATCAGCACTGTGAAAACAAAACAACATTATTTAAGTCTTTCCAACCCATTCAAAAACAGAGGTAGGTTATGCTTTGTTAATTACATTTATAAGAGAAGATTAACTTCTAGAGGCTACACAAAGATAACATTGTAATCCTGATCCGTTGCACCTCCTGCTGAGTAAAGAACCATGTTTTAAAATGCGTTAAAAAACGGTGAGGCATTTCTGTGTGTGATGGTGCAAGGCTGAGCCATCGCTTAGCAGCAGCCCTAGGTAAAGTTCTACCATCATTTTCCTATATACCTAGGGTGAGAGGGTGGATACTAGTAGCTGCTCATGTAAGGATCTCAGTGAGTGTGAAGTGGAATAGTTCTTGGCTGTAGATGCCAAGAAAGTAGGCAGATACTGTGGGAATAAATAACATTAAATACACTGTGCATCTATATATAGTACTAGAGCTGGAGATAGAGAAGTCATTCTAATAAGGCTATAATGCTATAATCAAAGCATAGAGTGGAGCTAGATAACAATGAACCAACTGGTTTAAATATTGGTGAAGAACTTTTTGTACATTTGTGATGAGATTTGTAGAAATTGTGTAAGTGACATCTCATTATGAATGCATCAAGGTTCTATATGTTTTGTGTATTTTAAGTATTCTCTTTTAGATAGGCAAATGTGTGGAGATGGGTGGAGAGTTATTTTTGAGATGTGGTGGAGGTATAACTGATGTAATGAAAATGGGACCCACATGTTTGTGAGCAAGGCTACAGAGGTAGCCGAAATCTGTCATGTCACTGTCTTTTGATGGAATAAATTGTACTTTTCAACTTCATCAATCCTGTCAGTGTACCAGCACGATATTCAACTATGAGAGAGGCTTTTAGGAAATGTATATCTTCGTTAATATAAATATTAGCCAAACATAAGGCTGAAAGGCAGGATAGCCTCATTAAAAGGGAATTCAGGGAAATATAAATGTACATATTCAAAATGAAAAGTCTAACTGCATTACCTACTTCTTTCCTATAAAAGAGATAAATGCAAGAAGGGGTGTTATGCACTTCTGTCTTGAACTTCAACTCCATCTCCCTGTATGAGAAGGAATAGTTTATAAACAGATGTCCACTTTTAAGTTTCTTTGTTTATTCCAGGCCTGTTAGCTATCCAAGCTCTTCAAAGTTTCATGGTGTGTGTGCCTGTGCTGTGAGGGCTTCTAATCCCTGTGGGAATCTGACACCGCCAGTGCCACACCCGACTGGCAGTCCCCAGACCCGGCTACCTATTGGAGGGATGAATCTATTTTATTTTTATTTTATTTTGAAAGTTTTATAGAGCGTGAACAAGATCCTTGCGGATATCAGAGCACTTTACACACATATGGGATAAACAGATAAAGGAATAATAATTAAACAAGTATATAATGCAAAGATGAGCAAACAAGTTAAACAAATGTAAACAAGGTGAGGTAGCAGTGGTGTATAGGTGGTGTCATAGCCCAATTACTGCTCCTGAAGCTATGCACCTGCCAACCGCCACAGTCCCGCCCCACGCCAGAATTCTGCTACACAGTCAGAGCACTATACAAAATGTTTGTGTTGATTAAGCATGGGCGGATTTTGCGAATTGGCAATCCGCGAACTTGCGTATTTACGGATTCGCAATCCGCAAAATCCGGGAACTCTCGCGAATTTGCGGATTTTAAAATTTTTTTTGTGTTCGCAAGGGTTTCTGCCAGTTCGCGAGGGTTGTGTACCAGTTCGCAATTGCGAACTTACTTGTCGGCTCGCAACGGCCGCGACTATGTTGTTTCTACGTCTGGTTCATCATCACAGGTTCACAGCACCCTCTGTTTCACCACTGCCACCCTCTGGTACACCCATGCCACCCTCTGGTACATCACTGCCACCCTCTGGTTGGTTTATCGCTGTAGATTATGGGGTGAAAAAAAGCAAGCACACGTGCCGTGCTTCAACTGACATGAATTAATTTGGGGTTGATTAATGTGTCACTGAATTTAAACTTCCAGTCTGGCTGGCACCTGCTTCCTTATCTGTAATTTGCTTTCTGTTGCAGTGCAATTTCTTTTCACAGGACCTTTGTGGCCTACTTGTAGCTATTCTCTGAGCCTGCTGTGAGGGTCAGAGCAGGGTCATAGATTAGTTGCAAGTAGGCAACTGAACTCTGAAGGGGCCCCTCAGGAAGCACTACAGGGAATGGTTACTAATGATAAGATTGAACTTTTGCACCTGCTGAGTGCTTTCAGTTTTGTCTGTAATTGCTTTCTGTTGCAGTGTAATTTGTTTAACAGGACCTTTGTTGTATACTTGTAGCTATTCTCTGAGCCTGCTGTGAGGGTCAGAGCAGGTTCATAGAATAGCTGCAAGTAGGCAAATGAACTCTGAAGGGGCCCCACAGGAAGCACTACAGGGAAAGGTTGCTAATGATAAGATTGAACTTTTGCACCTGCTGAGTGCTTTCAGTTTTGCAAAAATCCAAATATCCAGCAGCATCCACAAAAACTAACCCTTCCAGGTCAAGATCCAAATCAAAGTGACCAGCACATGAAGAAAGCACTGGGAGGAGCCTGCTGGACAGGAACAGGAAGTTGGAGACTGTGGGGCACTTCCTTCCTCCCACCCCCCCCCCAAAATGGACTCCTTGCAAAGAAAAAGTGCAGGCAAATGTCAACCTGAGGAGTTATTCTGATAAAAATCATAATTTTCAAGGTTTATGCTGCCTGCTGGTGGATTTCTTGTGCGAAATTGCAAATTTTGCAATCTCGCAATTGCGAGATTGTCGCTGCCCGCCGCATCTACGTGTTCGCAAGTGTTTACTCCCACGAAATTGTATAGTATTCCAGTTGGCAAGTGCGACCAAGCAAAAAATCCGCTTCGCATGGATTTTACGAATTTTCGGCAAGTTCGCGAGAGTTCGCGGATTGCGAATTTGCCGAAAATCCGCAAAATCCGCGAGCGGAACGGATTTTACGCCCATGCTTAGCGTTGATACGAACTGGTGTATCACTTTCCTGTGGGGGGGAACGAGGAACTGGTGTATCACTTTCCTGTGGGGGTGAACGACGAATATTTCTCATTCTCTGTGAACACTTTGTTTCACATCAAAGGGAGACCTTGCTTTACATGCTGATGTGAATTGGTAACTCAGAGTATTCATACTTAAATTTAATGCACAATTGTGTCTTTCCAGGTTGAAGCATTTGGCATAATATGTATTGTGTACTGTGATACGTAACAATGTTCACAAATTAAGGTGACAAACCCTGCCATTGCTTTCCTTGGATCATTCGCCAAGTCCAGAACCTATCCTCCATCCCTTATTTGTGCATCGCCCTGTACTCCATTCACACACCGCATGCTCTTTTCATTTTCTTTCGGTTCCCTCTCCCAGTGCTCCCTTTAATCAGCGTCCAGAATGCTTCCCTTTCTCATCCACGGCTGTTCCATTCACAGCGCCCACGCTGCCTATTAGCCTGTTGCTCCCTCCTTCCGCTTCTGCTACCCTCGCTCTGTTCTCTAATCAAACAGCCTCTACTCTCTTCTCACCCTGGAGGTGTTCTCTTCTGACCCTTTGCTCTATGCACCCGGCTGTGCTGTCTCCTCAATTTACGCCTTGTCTGAGTTGATGATTTCTTCTCATTCTGCCCCTCTCTCTACCAGGATTTTGCTCCTTTCTTACGATTCCTCAATTCAGCAGTCTATTCCCTTTTTGTTCTCTGTTCTATCCATTTAGTCTCTGCTGTCTTCCTACCCTTTCCTGCATTGCCCCAGGTCTGTTCTCTTCAAACTCTTCTTTAATTTTTTGCTCAACTTATGCTCTATTCATCCAATTCCTTTTCTTCTCTTCATTCACCCCGCCTCAGTCTGCTCATCCAGGGAACTATTTAAAGTCACTACCCTTTAAGCTAGTGCTATGGTGACCTAGCCTGTTCTCTTCCAGTTCTCCACTCTATCCAACCAGTCCCTAATCTCTTCTCACACTCGAATCTATACATCCGTTTTCTATTCAACTTGTGCAATTTAAACAAAACCTTTTCTCTCTTCTCTATTCGACCATCAGCAGCTCTCTTCTCATCCTATGCACTATTAGCACAGTCCCTGCTCTCTTCTCGCCCTCTGATCTCTATACTCATTCTCTACTCAAAATGTGTGTTTCATTTCTTTGGGCAGAATTTTGATATTAACACTGGCACTCACTTCATGATAGATGTTAAAGATTACCCTTATGCCCCAGAGGGTTACAGCCATCATATATTGATTATTACTAGAGTCCTTGCAACAATTGTGCTAAAAACATCTCATTCTTCCGATGAATAGTTTAAAAATTTTTTTTTTAATTATAATAGTATATTTTTGAAAATTCATTCTCTTCATTATTTTGCATCAATGAGTACTTTTCACGTATGTCCTATTCTCACCAAAACGTATTTTGCTTCTTCAGGCAAGCACAACTATAACACTTTTGTGGTTATTGACATCACTATCCCATAATTCATATTACAATATTGTTGTCAGGTGCTGTATTAATCTAGGCTCTGCTTTCTTTTCATTCTGCTCTCTTAACTCGGGATCTTCTGTTTTCTCATCCGTTGGTCTGTTTGCCCATTCTTTCCTCTCTTCTCACCTTCTTCACTATTCCGCTTGGCTCTGCTTTCTTTTCATTCTGCGCTCTGATCAACTAACCTGTCCTCTTCTCATTTTCTGCCCTCCCCTCGTCCTTTGCGTTATTCCCCACCGTTTACTCTTTTATATCCTTGTATTCTAGTCACAATCCTGCGCACCTCTTTCCCTGTGCTCTGTACACGCAATATCTGTTTTCTTGTATTCTCTTCATTGGCATTGTATTTTCTCTCTTTTCATTCGTTCTTCTCTAAAACCAGTGTTTGCAGCCTTTCCAGACAATGCTCTATTCACCCAGCCTCAGTTCTCTCCTCATCAAGTGATCCCTTCGCACCGCATTTTTTCTGTTCCCACAGTCTCCATCCTTCCCTCTCACAGCGCTCTTTCCCCGCAGGCTCTACTCTCTTTTCAGCCTGTATTCTATTTAGCGAATATGAAGAACTAAATCCTGTCTCCAGACCCCCCTCCCCCTTTGTTAAAGTGGTCAAAGTGACTGGTAAGAAAAGCATGCAGGAGAAAAAATATTTCCTTATAACAACAGAGCTGGCCTTGGGCATTAAACTGCAATCCCCCAGTATTCATAGAATACTGAGAGAGTTTATTAAACTTTGTTTTCCGTGTAAACGTGCAATACACTAAAATGAGCACGTATTAAATAAATAAATAGAATAATAAACATTCTTGTTAAAAATACAAAATCCATTTTAAAATGGCATAAAAAACTGGGCAGCTGCAAGTGCAACCTTTTTCTAATTGGAGCATGAATAAATAATCTAATACTGAATTCACCACCCTTAACCCAGACTTGTTAATTATTGATTTAAGATATTCCTTTCTCTCTGTCAATAACTGGCTACATATTATTGCAATATACGCTAAGAAGTGTGATGTAGATGACTGGCACTGGCAGATTTTATTTCCTCTATTTTATGTATAGTGCTTATTTAAAATGGCCAGTCATACAAATATCATGTGACCACCACGTAACATGGGATTAGCGTTGTAAAACAAATGTTCTGCCTTCCCAACCTCGGACTTAATACTATGAAAATTAGTTAATGAACTTTTAATATTTACCACCATTGTGCACTTTATTTTCTTCTGGGGTACTATCTCCCTTATTGATTGATTGGTTGATTGATTGATTGATTTTATATAGTGCTCAAATGCCCGTGGGAGTCTTGGCGCTGCCATGCAAGTTGGTGAAGACCAATGACTGGATCTACTACTGGTGAAAAAGCCAAATCTTCAGGGATTTCCTGAGGGATAGGGGATCTGGACAATTCTGTAAAGCTATAGGAAGAGAGTTCCTTCCATGGTTTTGCTGTCCTCAACAGAAAGCTTCCTCCACCCCAAAATGCTCATTTAAACCTTGGTAGTACTACACATTGAGTTTCTGAGGATCTAAGGTTTCTAGTTGGAATATACCAGATGAAAGTATCCTTAAAATAGCCAGGGCCTCTATTGTGCAGGGCCTTAAAGGTTTGACATAGGGCCTTGAACTCTATCCTCTTTGTCAAAGGGCAAAAGTGCTGTTTGATCTAGGCCTGAGACACAGACTGGTGTTTAGGGATTCCTGACTGAAATCGGGCTGGTGCATTCTGTAGCATCTGCAGTTTGTTTGAATCCCTATTATAGGAACTGTAACAATCCAGTGAAGTGCTGGAGGGAGGGATAGAGGGATGGAGGGAGGGGGAGGGATCCCTAACTCACTGGATTTCTCAGGTGAAAAATTGTGCAGGATTTTTACCCTCAGACTAGTTTACCCTGCAAACTAGTTTGATCACAAAAAGTGTCACAAGAACAGTAAAACTACTGCTAAGAGACATTTTCTTCTCAAACCTGTCTCCGCATAGTATCTTGCTTGACATCTAAGTGCAAGGCATGCTCTCACAATCCCTTTTCACAAGAGATGCCAGCAAGTACATTTCACAAAATGTAATTTTCCTTAATTTCCTAAACAAAATGATTTCACATTCAGTCATCAGTAGTACCTTCTGAAGCTATGTCCTTTCACTCAACCTGTGACTTGTCCTCCGAATGTATTCTCTCACTGACCCTGTGAGCTTGTCAGCTTCTTATTGCTCTCTGCTCATACCTAATGTCCTTGATATCCACTCTCTCCGTTTTTCTCACCCTGTGCTCTCGTTACATAATCTCTGTTCTCTTCCTGGAGTAAGCCAGAAGGACCCCTAGCTTAATGTGGAAAGTGAGTGAGCCAGGAAGAGCACATGGTAAGTCAACCCTAATCATGGAAAAGGCTGTGACTTGGGCGTAGTCTGTGTTCTAGTCCTGAATTTGGATTGGCCAATCTAACGTTTTCTGGCAGTTGTAGTCATCAGTTACTTCTATTGAGTCAATTGGGCTGGTCACTTGAACACAGTAAATTGTTACAGAAACACCTATGACTGGAAAAAAAGGAGTACAGACTGCATGGAGCAAAGTGACAACCATACTTCAAGAGTTTTCTGTATTTCTTTACCCAGCTTCTGACCTCTCCTGTTTGAGTGCAGGGGTGTTTCTACCAAAGGTGCAGCAGGTACAGTGGCTCAGGGTCCCAGTGGCCTTGAGGCCTCACTGAACCCTGTTTATTGTCGTCTGGGCTGGATTTGTAAGGCGGGCACTCGATTAATAGGCAATGGGCCGGTATCTGAGTTTCGTCTGTGGGACACTTTTTCAGCAGAGTGGTGGCCGATTTGCCCATGTCTGTACTATTCAGATGCTGCCAGCGGCCTAGTGGGTGCCTGAGCGGCCTTTCCTGAGGCGAACGGGCTTCAATTACCTACTGTAGATCGAACGGGCAGAGGTGTCCCTCACTGGTCAGCCGGCCCATTTATGTATGCAGATTGAGAAGAAGCAGGGGGCCTGAGCAGAAGTGACCTCACTTATATTCAGGTGGAGTTCACCATTGTGAACTAATCCCTGTGCAAAGAGTCCTGGTAACATTTGCATTTTTTTTTATCTCAGTGAAGTTAAGAAAATATGCCTCCTTTAGAGGAATATTTCACAATACTTGAAACACTGAAGCAGAGTTTTGCGAAAGGCGCAATGCACAATTGTGGGCCATTTTTTTTTAGGGTGCCCAGGCATATTTTTTTTATCCCAATCCAACCCTGCTGTCTGTTAACCATAAAGCAGTAGTGGGGCCCAGTTGTCCTGTGTCGCACTCAGGCCCACTGCACTATTGTTAGGCCACTGTTTGTGTGGTCCCTTGTCTCCTCCTCCCCAAACTCTCGAATCTTTCTATAGGGCTGTATTTTCCCTCTTTTTCGATGTCTCTCGTTAGCCTGCTGAACTCTCTCACTCTCTCTCGATCTCCTGAACCTTCCTCCAATAGTTCCATCCATACCCCACTTAGGGCTGATTACCTAGATGTTTCCCTGGCGCAGTGCACATTTGCGCCAAAATTAGCACTGATTATCCATTTCAAACCTGACATTTGCACCGCCCAACTTGTGCAGATTTTTTTTACCATTTTGTCTCTTCCCTAAGTGAGTGGGTACAAATTGAATTTTCCAATGGTGAGTTAGTGCAAGTGTCGGCTCAGAAAAATGAAATTTTGCCTAAACCCAACTGCTGCATTCCGTCCATCCCTCTCCTGCAGTACATTGTCATTCCTATCGCTCGCGCTTGTTCCTCTCCTTCCGCGCTCTCACCCATCCCTTCCTCTGCCCTCCACATACACTGCCTTCTCCCTCCACCTGCGCTGCGTCCCCTTCGCCCTCTCTGCCTCGGGCTGTCCCTTTGCGCGCCCAGCGCTCGCGCGCTGCACCTTCCCAGTCCTCTGGCCCCTTCCTCGCGCTCATTCTCTCTGCTTAATCTCCCGCTCCTTTCTTAATGTTTAACTAATCGCTTTCCTCCTCCTTTTGCCTGCCCATCCTTTCTCTTCCCACCCCAATTCCTCCAGTTCTCTCCCCTTGCTGAGCTCCAATCCTGCTCGGTTCCTTCTCTTGTCTCGTGTGCTTTCAAACCTCTTTCGTCCCTCTCGTCGGCTTCTTCCTCTGTGTAGTCTCCCTTCCATCCTTCCAATCTCTTTACCTTCCACGTTTGTAATGTTTCTATTTATTCAGCATTTATAAAGTGATAATTCGCGCGTGGTCTAATGAAAATGCTTTCCTTTATTTCAATTACCGGAGTGTCATATTTAATCTACTTTCACAACCTTAGAAAAAGCCTGTTCTGAAGTGCAGCATGCATCACACAAACAAATACATGTACGGCTGAAATCCAGCTGGTCTGAATGGACCGCAAACTACATATGCTGCTGTCATGGCAACCAAGCAGAGTCTATAGCTGCAGTACAGACTATTAAAGGGAGGATGGATGGATAGCTAGCTAAAGTGTAACATGCGTGCATTTAGAGAGGATGCTGTACCGCCTGGGATGCTTTCTTGGTGACTTTTATGGATTGCGTAACTCAAGAGGACTCATTTTGTGGGCTTCATAATGGTGATACCACGATTCGAACCTGTGGTCACACTCAGACCTCTGCAACGGGTGCATTAGTCAACTGAGCCACCAAGCGACGGTAGACGACAGGGCAAATAATTGCAGAGGTAAGAAGTGGGGCAGACTTTCAGAGGCACTAGCCACGAGAGGTGCAAAGAAAGAGGCAGGGATGAGGAAATAGAAAGATTCCAAAGCGAGACCAACTGAAAAAGAAATGAGGAAACAAAAGAGAGCGCGGTTGAAAGAGGCAGAAAGGGGAGAAGGGGAGTGTGAAAGACATATGCAGATATAAGAAGAAACAGGGAGATAGATACCAAGAAGATAGATATTAAATTTAACAGCAAATGCAGTGAGATGGGAAGAAAAAGCCGGGAAACAGGAAGAGGGAGATGGTGGGACATAGAGAGACATTCAGAAAAAAAAGGAAGGGTGGAAAGAGACACCCACGGAAGCTCGTAGATTACGCAGGTAGCCAAGAACGTACAGAAGAGAGACAGAGAGATGGCGAGCAGGGTGGGTGGCTCCTGAGGGCACCCGAGAGAGACACGGCTGGAGTGAGCTCGAGGCGAAGGCTTTGAAGTGATTGCCCACAGGGGTGACAGGCCGATGATTACAGCAATCAGAGCCACAGGTGAGCAGTGCTCGCGGCGGCCCCCGTTCCATAGACTCTTATCAAAGCCGATGCGAGCAGGCGTCGAGCTCACCTGTGTGCAATGAGTGCACGCGCCATGGAGAACACCACACGCTCCAGTGGACGCACACAAACCGTAAGGTGAACGTGCTGCCGTAGAAAGAGGGCTGGAGCCCAACTTCAACGAAGTCAATGTTTTGTGTGCGACCACCCTTGTAAATACATATGTCTAAACGCATTTTGCAAAGTGCTTGGGACTGGTTTTTAAGCGCTACTTCTTTGGGCAAATAAGGAATGCGAGACTACGGGGTTCGCCCAAGATCACTCATTTTGCTCAGAAGTAAAATCCATCAATAGAAGTCAGCGTCTTCCCTTGCCACTTATGGTCTGCTTATCCACCAGTCCGAGGCGGTTGCCCACTAAAGCTGGCACAGGGTACTGCTGCTGGTCCACTCGGCTGCAGGACTGGCGCTGGCCCAGAACGACGCTGATGTGCGGCTCACGCGCACCTTATACAGGCGCGTGCCAACTGCCATCTCTGCTTGTTTTTACTGCTCAGAATGTCTTTGCGGGTTAGAACTCTGCATTGGTACCTATACGTAATTCTGACCTGATGTTGTCATTTATGATTATTTTTGATAGGTAAACAAACATATGATCGCTTGGCTGCAGCAATTTTAGAATGGCATACTTAGAACGACTATAGCGCACATTAGCACACACCGAAAGTGCCACATCGCCTAGGCTATCCCAAAAACATTCAACATCCTCTCTGGACTCTTTATCATTGGACTGACAACATGTACTTTAAACGAGGAGACACATGCAAGTCTTTCTTGAAACCAGCGTGGCCAACAGTGCACAATGACACCTTGGCTGCGAGGCGGGTACCCTTTCAGATGTGTGGTGCAGATCAACTCAACCCTCTGAGCCAACTCGTTTCAGTACAGATGTATGTGCATTTCTGTAAAGCGCTACTCCTGCAAACGCCACCTCGGAGCGCTAAGTTGAACACCCTGTTCACAATAGCACACGAAATACAATCTATGTGGTTGGGGCGATACTGTTCAGCGTGAAGCCCTCATTTCATACGGCAAAGAAGTGTGATGGAACATGGCACCAGAGACGCCCGCGCCCCACTGGCCGAAGAAGGAGGGTGCAGCCGGAGCGCGCGTCTCCTACCTTGGCAGATGAAGAGAGTGGCTAGCCCAGCCAGGATGGCCCAGGAGAAGGGGGGTTGGAGGTGCACCCGAAACCTTTCCATGTTTCCCCGAATTCCTTGAGTGGGGGTTCGTTCCGGAAACTCTGTCCAGCTGTCCAGACCCTGAGAGGGAAGTTCTGGGGGGTCAGGGAGTTGTGCTTAATCGCCTGCCCCGATGGGGGTCTCGGGGGATGGCAGGGGCGGTGTAGCTCGGAGCCCTCCGGGTACCAACAGCAGCACACTCGTGCTCTGGCTTCTGAGGCAGCAGCCGATGAGAACAGGATGCTGAGAGCCCGCCCACTCGACGCAGCCATTGGCTGGTATCACTTAATGGACAGAGGCTCTCTAATCACTGCACCTTTCTCGCCGTAGCTTCCCTCGCCGCACCTCTGCTCGACGACTCGCTGTTTAAAAAAGTATCATCGATTGAGCCGCCGCTTCCTCACTAAATGTATTGCAGGTGTGCGGTTGGAGAAGCAACCAATCCTGTTAATTGTTTCTGTGGCACGCACTCTCCAAAACTCCAGTGCGAGGGGCGAGATGCTGCCATGCTGGTTTTTGTCTTCCCAGGACAGCTAGGGGTTCAGTGGCATCGCTTTCTAGCAAACTCTCAAGTGTCCCATCACAGGGCAAGCGGAAATACTTCGCATGTTGATTTTGGATTATTTTTTGATCAATTGTATTTTCTGCTCATACCACTTTGCATCTTGGTATGTGCAAGCATGCAGTGTCAACAGAGGACATATTAAACAACCGTACAAGCAAACCATGCAAGGTGCCAGGAGTTTACAAATAAAACAAAAAATAATATACTGATAATAACACCACAGGCAGGATAACTCGAGTTCTCGACTCCGTCCTTCCTCCAAACACCTCCGATCACCCTTCTCACCCTGATGGCCTCAGCATGCATCCTCACCTCGAGTTTCTGCAAGTTTCTTGTCAGGCCTTCTTTACTGCGCTCTCCCCTCGCGTTGTCTTCTCAATTGCTGCTTTTAGCCCCCTTCTGCCATATCTTCTTATCTCGCACGCCTCCCTGCGTGCCTCCCCGACGTTATGTTTCTTATTCTCCTCGCTCTCTGCTAATTTCTTTCTCTTCTCATCTCATCTATATTCCCG
Source organism: Lissotriton helveticus (assembly GCF_964261635.1). Taxonomy (NCBI): domain Eukaryota; kingdom Metazoa; phylum Chordata; class Amphibia; order Caudata; family Salamandridae; genus Lissotriton; species Lissotriton helveticus. The sequence continues at coordinate 1,290,176,321 of NC_136061.1, forward strand.
GGGATGGCTTTCTTCCCATAATTTGTAGATCCTCTCTGTTGTTCCCCACCCTCTCGGCATCCTGTCACACACCCACACACTCCTTTCTAAATTTGCTCTTTATCACTCTAGTCTTCTCCATCCCTCTTTCCCTCGAACTCTTTCGAGTTCCTTCTTGACTTCACACTGTTCTTCCTCCCCCATCCCCTCCTTTCAGTTTTTTTCACCTTCCTCCTCATACCCCCTTCCTTTTACCCATTGCCCCGTTTGCTTCTCCAGTTGTATCCACCTTCTAAAGTACTTCACCAGGGGTGTAACTTATACTCGAAATTAGCGGGGACGGATCTAAGATATCAAATTGTAGGGGACCGGGCCATCTGCAGAGCTTAATTAAACCACCCGTGGTCCCTCCCTTCACTATTAGGGGCCACTGTGTAACAAAGGAGAATGAGTCATTTATCAGGACAATGTCTTGTGAAGTGAGCTTTATCAAAAACAACTGGGCAGCAAAAATGATGTCAGCATAAAAGGACTTAATAAAAGTTACTGGGGTGTTGGGTTCTCCTGTAAGGACATTTATCATGAGGAATGGCAAACAGTTCGTTTTAAAATACTTTGGGCCATTATACCTGGCACGGTTTAGAATCTGATTCTAGTGTCTCGGATTATCAGTGGAAACTGGTAAATTCTAAAAAACTCTAACTTGGCCTGATGCATTGGTCTTAGCCTAAGGGGATTTAAAAAATGCTTAACAAATTTTCCAGCATTCTTCCACCAGAGAAGTTTTGGAAAGTAGTTGCAAATGATACAATTTAAGCAATATAAGCATATAACAATTAGGCCTAGGTGGAATTATAATTCCATGTGCGGAATTGGCAGAATTTGTGTAACTGCATTACGCTTGTAAGGCAGAGTTTCTACAGGGGTGCCTGCTCTCCCCCCTACTTTTTGTGGTGGCCACAAAGCCACAGGAGGCTAGACTTAGGCAGCACCATGCTCACATTGGCCTTGTTTTTACTCCCCGGGTGATCCTAGTGTCCATGTACGCTGATGACGTAACCCTATATGTCAAACACCCAGCAGTGAACATGGATCCCCTAATTCCTGAAACTGTCCGGTTCGGAGACCTGTCGGGCATCACCATATATTGGGGAAAATCTACTATCTTCCCGCTCACTCCCACCACCATTAAGTTTCAATAGAAATTCCCACTTAAATGGGCAGACTCCTCAGTGAAATATTTGGGAATCTGGCTTAGCCAGGACCTCGACGAACTATGGAGTTGCAATTACAGCAAGCTCATGGACTGGCTGGAGAGCAGAGTGAACTGTTGGAGATTGCTCCCATTGTCTCTGGTGGTCCAGCTTGCCATTGCTAAGATGGTGGTACTCCCCAAGTTTTTATATGTTTTTGTCAACGTCCCGCTTCCTCTCACCGCTGAATTCAAGCAGAGGCTCCACTCAAACTTGATATCTCTTCCATGGGTAGGAAGGCAGCCACGAGCTGCATGGGAGATCCTTACGCTTCTGTTTGAACAGGGAGGTCTGGGCGCCCGACATGGAATTATACCATAACTGTGCTCAGGCTCAATTCGGGTTCTACTGGGTATAGCCGACCCAATTTATGGCGCACACCACCCCTGAGAGTGATCAGACGGACCCGACACCATTACACAATGTGCTTTATAGACCACAGAACAGACCACGTGCTGAAGTAAACAAGGTTGGTTGCACGGTATCTGCGTTTGGAACTTAGGCACAGAGTGCACCTGGTGACATTATTTGCCCCATTGAAACCACTCACTAGACACCCTTCATTGCCCTTCACTGCAGAGACGGGGGTATGCCAAAGATTACGGAAGCTTCAGCTCCACACTATGGGGCGAGCATTTCCAGACAGCGCCTTTATTACCATGGATGCTATGATCAGGGGCAAAAATACTGGGATGCTGGACATACTGACTTATTATCAGCTCAGAGCTGCATTGCGTACACTCTTCAATTCATTCCCAATAGTGCCACCAACGTTCCAGGTGCTAGAAGAATTCCTGGTGAACCCCTCACCATGGAAACTTATTACCCAATTATACTCTGGTATGCAGGCGTGTCATCCTTATGTTCCACCCCCCCCCCCCCGGGCGCAGCGCAAATTGGAGAAGATCCTGGGAGGTCCCTTCGAGTAGGGCACATGGGCGTATTGCTGTGCGTAAGCAAGGGAAATGTCACCTAACTATAGACTGAGGCTAATTCACTTTAAGATTATTCATAGACTCACTTTACAGGACTTTGGTGTTGTTGAATAGAGCCAGCCTGAGTGTAAATGCGCGGTGTGTGAGATGCCTCTTTTCTGCATATGGCCTGGGAGGGCCTGGAGGTTGCGAGATACTGAGGGCACATTTTTGATGTGTTGGAGTTAATAATAGAATGCAGGCTTTAGCGCTCCACTCTGACGGCCCTACTTGGGTACGTGCGCAGGGTGGCAGCTGAGAATAGGAAACTGGTGACTAAGTTATTGGTGTTGGCAAAGTGGCGGGTTGCGATTTTCCTGGGCCATAGGCATAGTCCTTGAGTAATTGAGTGGCTCAAGGATGCTGCGTTTTGCCACAACCAGCTATCCGATTACTGGGAATTAATGCCCCCACAGTCGTGCCCTCAGAATATATGGGAACCGTTACAAAGTTACTTTAGTTCTCACCCCCTCGACCAGATTGAAGCCCCCGCTGCAGAGGAGCAGATGCTGTGTGTGGACTGTATGAATCATCTGCAATGGCGCTGGACGAGCCGGAGCAACACGTAAACGATTTTCTGTGACGGCCAGAGCGAAGTCCCTTTTCCCCCCGTCGCCACCCTTTTTAGGTCTCGCCTGAGCCAATGCGCTTGCACATTGCTCCGGCGAGATTATAGTAAGCGGAAAAGAAAAGTCTACCAAAACAGCTGCGGATCGCATACAGTTCATGCGATCAGGTTTCAGGTTTTAAAGTCTTTATTTCGATTTAAAAAAAAATCATAAAAGACACATAATAACATACATTAATTAATAATAAGTAAGATTTCATTAAATAACAGTTCCAACTAAAATAAAATGAACTTCCTAGTTTTAGCTAATCCTATACAATTATGAAAGTTGTTTTATTTAAGATACAACTACAGAAATAGCTGGGTTCATTTATATAAACAAAACAGAATCAAAGAAATCAAAACTACAGAAAAATAAAAACAATCAAAAACCAAAAACAGGATATGAAATAATAATCTATGCAATACTAAACTAGATTAGTTTAAAAATAGTATTAAACAGTTTATAAGACAAGTCGAACCATGTATAGAATACGTAGGATACAGTAATTTACAAGAGCAAAAAGCAAAGCCAAACTGCCTATAAAAAGGTGTATTAGCAGACAATGTCAGGAGTTAATCTATTGTTTTGACCTGATTATCCAGGCCCACCCAAGGTATTTGGCTAAACTCACCACAAATACCTCTGAGGTGTTAGTTTTTAATACCCAAATGGCCTCTGCGGATTTTCTAAAGGGCAGGCGCTGGAACAATGGTTTTAGCCATTTGGATTGCGGTGCTGAATAACTAGGGCAGACAAACAGGAAGTGACCTACTGTTTCCTTGTGGCTTGGACACCATCTACAGTGATCCGTGGCATTAGTGGACCAGTTTTTTGTAAAGGTGTTGTTGGACTTTGGCCCTTAGGGCAGGTTCACCCCTAGACTTTTTGCTTGAAATGGTGACCTGGTGATGGTGATTTTTGGATTCTGCGCACTTTCACTGTGTCCCAGTGGAAAGTGCGTGCGCACTCTGAGTGCATGTGCTGAGCTGGGCCTGCCTGCCCATAGGAATGCATGGGGAATGTATGTGTCCCTGGTAGTTCCTGATGCGTGGGGTGTACAGGCTTGAGTCTGGTATGTGTGAACTCGTGAGAGTGAATGCTGCAAGATGGTATGTGAGGCTTGTATGTGTCTAGTAGGGAAGTGTCATTCCTAGACATGGCTGTACGTGTGCTGTGAGGGTGCTGGCGTGTGATTGGCTGGAGCTGGCTGGCATGCCAGGCTCCAGGAAGTCTGGATGGGTCTGCCCGGTGGTGAGTGGGAGATTAGCATGAGTGATGTGTGGGAGGAGTGTACCTGTGTCCTGGATGGGCTGGGTTTTCCCCACACAATGCTGGCTCCGCCCCCCTGTGGTGTGTCTAACGACCCAAGCCCTGCCAGTGAATAGAGAGGGTGGTTGAAGTAATCAGAGTACTCAAGAACCAGCTGCGACTGGTTCCGCCCCCACTCTGCACCTTCAGACAAAGGGAAGCACTGTATAAAAATGGGGCTGTGTCCCCACAGTTGTTGTTCTTTTCCAGGATCCTGAGGGGGCTGTTGCTGCTGCTGGGCCAGAGGACCGCCAGTTGGGGTGTCTCCCTGCCTGGAGACCCAGTGTGCTGGCTCTGGGCCCAGCCTTGCCCCCCCTGCCTTGCTGAAGGACGTTTTGTGGACCTTTATCTATTGCTAGCGCTGGTGAGCGCTTTCTGAGGTTCCTAGCGCCTGGGAGCGCTTCGTTTTCCTTCTAGCGCCTAAGAGTGCTTTATTCTGCCTATAGCGCTTGGGAGCGCTTTGCCTACCCTAGCGAGTGCCACCTCGCTGATTTGTAGTTAATTTGTCGCCTGGCAAGTGACCACCCTGCCAGGGACCTTGATGCCCGTTTTCGTTCCTGCCTTGAGGGTGCGACCCCTCGGTAAATTCGTCCCCCGCCTAGAAGTGCTGGAGACGGGCCGCCGCGCTGCCCGCGACGACCCGGAAGTGTTCCTGCCGGCCGGCCAATCAGGGAGTAGGCCGACCGGAAGTCCCGCCCCGCAGCCGCGACCTGGAAGTCAGGCAGGCCGGGGGCAGGAGAGAGGCAGGCGGAAGCTGCTGCCTGCAGGGAGAGCCCCGAGGGAGAGACAGAGCCTGGACGTGTGCCCCGGGCGGAGCACGAAGGAGGAGTTCCCCACCCGCCAGGAGTCAGAGGCAGAAAGTGCTGCAGCCTGCAGAGACCGGTGAGTGCCCGGGAGGGGAGGGGGCGTCGGGGCGCATTTTCGGTGCCCGTCCCTCCCCCCTAGTAAAAGGTTCGTGGGGGCCTTACCTGTTGTTGGAGCCGGCGAGGCTCAGGGCAGCAGTTGTTTTCAGAGCCCGAGAGGCTCGCGTGGGCATTACTTGGTTCACTGAGTCCCCAGGAGGGGGACTCCAACCACGCCCCCATTTTGTGTTCGGAGCCCGGAAAAGGGCTCCAGGCCTTGTGTGCAGAGCCCAGTGGGGCTCAGACGGGCATTTGTTCTTCGAGCCCACGAGGCGCAACGAGGCTCCATCTTTTTGGGTTTGAGCCCTGAGAGGCTCCTGAGTGCCCACATTGTGTTTCAGAGCCCAGAGAGGCTCAGAGGAGGCATTTGGTAGCATGAAGAGCCCAGCGAGGCTCAAGGGGAAACAAGTGCTTTTTGCAGAGCCTGAGAGGCTCCAACGTTGTCCCCCCCAGCATTGCTTCCCAGCTGCCCAGCACTTTGTGGGCAGCTGCCACGTTTAGGCCCTGACATTGGGACACAGGGACTGCCACAGGTGGTGGCGAATGTGGATTTTGCGCTATTGTGTTGCTGTTCCTTGCACCTCTGATTGTACGTTATGCTTCATGTGCTTTACCTTTACACCTCTGAATGGGTAGTTTATTCATCATGTGTGTTGTTGCTTTTACACCTCTGAATGTATTGTGATGCATCATGTGTTTCCTTCCTTAGACCCCTACAGGTATTGTGATACGTAGGTGGTTGTTTTCTCCCTAGTGCAGGTGGTGCTAGTGAGGTCCTGGTTACCAGTGATTACTGGTTGTGCTATTTTGTGCTATATTCTATGTACTAAGTGCTATTTCTGAAAGTGCTACTTCTGATTCCTGACAGTGGCCCAGGTGGCCCTGTCTTGTACAATATCCCCTGTAAATTCTGCCCGTGCCTCTGGCACATTGTAAAGTGTGTGTTTTATCTAATGTATTTTGGTGTAATACAAAGGCTATTTTTTATATAACCTTGTGTGGAGTTTCCTTTGTGGTGGGCCTTTGGGTGTTGTTGCTGGGGTGCACGCGCAAATACTTAACTTACATCGCCTCCAAGTTTAGCCTTGCTGCTCGCGCCACGTTACCTAGAGGGTGAGTAGGGGTTATCTTGGTGTGTAACTCCCTTGCCCTGACTTGGGGGTGGTGGTCTCTGACTGACTTTGGCGAAAGCCCTGGCCAGCCAGGGATCCCATTTCCAACATTGGCAGCAGCGAAAGGATAAGGATTTGTGTTTGCGTGGTACCACAGTAGCGGCTGGCCGCACTTCAAAGCTCCACATTTTTAGATAACCACATTTGGGGATTATTGTTTTTGGTGAAATTCCATTGTTTCTTCTCCTGAAGAGTGTCATTTGATAATTGTGTTCAGTACATTTGTCCCCCGCCCTGCTTCCAGAGTTTGGTACCTGTGTCGCTTTTGGTCAGGTTGAGAAGTCAGGGGTGGTAGAAACTGCCTTACCGATCCGAGGGGAGGGTGTGTGTGGATGAATGGTGTGTTTTCCTGGACGCATGAGTATGAGTTCTCTTTGATAAGGAGATTGTTGAAGTTTTGGAATTGTGTACTCTTACTTCAGCTCAGATTATTAAGTCCCTTATGTTGCACGTGTCTGTGAGCATCTTGCCAAGATGGAGTCTGCTTTTAATGTCTGGGGTCTGTTTTTGCATGAACTGAGAGAGTTTTGCGAAGAGAGAGACATTGCAGTGAATGAGTCAGACACCCAGTCCCAACTTAGGGGTAACCTAATCCAATGGCAGAAGGAGGACTGGGAGCGTGAGCACAGTGCGGAGAGGGCCTGGGTCTCACACCATGAGGGTGGTGGGTCAGAGGGGAGCCCTGAAGAGTCTGAGGAGGAGGAAGAAGATGATAGCACAGGGACGCCAGCAGATAGTGAGGACCCCATAGATAGGGAGTCCCTTGCTGGGTCCAGCATAGGAGGCAGCGCCTCATCCCTTTCCCTGTCCCCAGAGGAGCTGGAAGATAGGAGGAAAGAAAGGGAGCACCAGCTGGCTTTAGAGAAGCTCAGGTTGGAGCATGCCCAGGCTATGGCACAGCTGGGCATTAGAAAGCAACAGCTGGAGGTCAAGAAGCAACAGCTAGAGACCGAGAGGGTCTTAGCGCAGGAAAGGATAGAGGAGGCTGAGAGGGCCTCCACCAGAGGCAAAGTAGCTCTGGAGGGTAGACTATCCCCTGCGCGCAGTGTTGAGTGTCTGGATCCCCCAGGGAGGGTTGGGTCCAGTGGTGGCAGCTATTTAGATTTCAGTATAGGAAATCCCAGTCCCAGTTCCCCCAGTCTGGTACCTGTTTCCCCAGAGGAAGAGTTAAGGGTGAAATTCAGGGCCAGTAGGAAGCTGCCTCACCAGTCGTGGGAGAAGTTTGAGGATGAATGTCATGGAGCACTGTGGGCTTGGGTAGAGGTTCACACTGACTCTGATTTTGAGAAACTGTTTGATATGATTGTCAAAGAGCAGGTGCTCAGTGGTTGTTGTCCAGAGTTGCGCCAACACCTGTTGGAATATGGGTCTCCTTGTTCAGAGCAGCTTGCTGCGGAAGCAGACCGCTGGGAGAGGGCCAGAGGTTCTTTAGAGTCCCTAGTGAGTGAGTCCAAAAGAAGTGGTTCAGGTATCTTCCAGCCCAGTGTGGTGGAAGAGGCTCCGTGTAGCCCAGCTAGGTCCCAGGATAGCGAGGAGGGTGTAGGGGCTCACTGCCTGGCTCAGTGGAGCAGGAGTGAGGGGGAGACCGAGGTTCCCCAGACGCCCAAAGCCCTGCCTCAGGACTTGGATGGTTTCGTAGCTTCTCTGACACAGCGTGATTTTGGATCTCTGTCTCCTTGCCTGCTGTCCGCCGAACCAAGGGTGCAAGACAGCATTTGGACCGCGTGTGAGGCTGTTTGCAACAGGGGCTGGGACTGCGTGACCCAGGGTGCAGCGCAGGATCACCAGAGCGCACCTGGAGTCTCTTCCCGCCCCTGCTCCGCACTGATTGGTTGCCTGCACTGATTGGTTGCCTGCCTCCCTAACTGCTCGCGGCCCCCGCTCCGCGGGAGCCGCTCGTAGCTTCTCTGACACAGCGTGATTTTGGATCTCTGTCTCCTTGCCTGCTGTCCGCCGAACCAAGGGTGCAAGACAGCATTTGGACCGCGTGTGAGGCTGTTTGCAACAGGGGCTGGGACTGCGAGACCCAGGGTGCAGCGCAGGATCACCAGAGCGCACCTGGAGTCTCTTCCCGCCCCTGCTCCGCACTGATTGGTTGCCTGCCTCCCTAACTGCTCGCGGCCCCCGCTCCGCGGGAGCCGCTCGTAGCTTCTCTGACACAGCGTGATTTTGGATCTCTGTCTCCTTGCCTGCTGTCCGCCGAACCAAGGGTGCAAGACAGCATTTGGACCGCGTGTGAGACTGTTTGCAACAGGGGCTGGGACTGCGAGACCCAGGGTGCAGCGCAGGATCACCAGAGCGCACCTGGAGTCTCTTCCCGCCCCTTGCTCCTCTTATAAATACACTCCCCTGACGCTTAGCGGGACGCGTGCGGGACGCCGGGCTAAGCCCGGGCAAAGGGCGGGCCCTCTGTGGCCCTCAGTGGCTGAGGTAGGCTGGGCTGGGCCCGGTTATTTCCATTTCTATTCATACAAATACTTGTATACTGTCGGATAGTGAAGTGCCTACCTCGAGGGTTTCGTGTACTTTCTGTCGTCCATGGACTTTGTCTGCGGGCTGATTGTTCTCATCACTTCAGTGTTCCTTTGGTTTTTACTATCTTAAGCTCATTTACTTAATTTTTGTCATCGTCATATTAGTGGACATACCCCTTTCTTTTGTGGTGTTAACCCATTTGGAAATTCGTAAGGATGACTAAGAAACTCCGCTCTGGGAGGTTAGTGGGGGGAAGGACCTGTGCAAAAACAAAATCTAACCCCCTAAGAAATAAATCTGTGATTAATTATTCACTTAAAGGACAGTGCCAGCTCTTTGACCTTTGGGAAAAAGCCGTAGATAAGAAAGCTGCGGTGGATGCAATTGACGGTTTTCTACCCATTTCTCATGCAGGTCCATCTCAAACGGCTGATAATATGGTCTCCCCTCCAACACTGATAGTCCCATTGCAAACAGAAACTACGGTAGGGATTAGCCCTGCTCTTGTCACTAATAATGGTCCCAATGGGCCCTCTGTCCATGTTATGGAGGGAAAACATCCTACCAATTTTCCGGCGCCACTGGCTGGTAATGTTTGTGTTGGCTCAGGGGGGGGATGGTTCTCTATCATTTATTGACCTTGAACTTTGTGGCCGTTATGTGAACACAGGAAGCCCAAAACTCTCTGAAACCTCCAAACCATTTGTGGGCGAGACTCCATCTGGCCTATTGTTATATAGTAGTACTCCCTCAATAAATGCACAGGATATGTCCGCATTGTTAAATGTCTCTGTGTCTCCTGACTTCCATCTCTCAGGAATCTGTCCTCCTGTTGCTACTAGCGAAAAACCAATATCGGAGTCTTTGATTGCCCTTGAAAATTTGCTCTCATCTATATTATGTCTCTTGGGTAAATTTGTGGGCAGCTCGGACTGCATCTTAGAGTCAGTCACAAAAATTTTGAATGCAATGTTGCACAAGGTCCCTGAAACCAGGAGTGCTCCCTGGAATGTGACTGATACCAACCAAACAATGGGGAACTTAAATGTACCTTTGGAGAAGCCCGATATAAAGCCGATAGCTATGGTTCAAGAAAACTCTTTTACGGCTACGTCTGTTTTAGCGGCAAATAATTGTGTAAAACACTCTGATATTGAAATAGAGGAAGAAATTCACTCTGATGTACCAAGTGCAGCAGTACAGGAATTATTCCCGATTTTTAAAACCGGGAAATTAGAATTACAAGAAGAGGACGATCAAGAAATCAGCAAAAAAAGCCGAAAACACAGAAACGACAAAGGGAAAAAAAGGAAACCTCTACGTAAATATAGGAAGAAAAGACAAAGGCGGATAATCTTTCAAGACTCTATCGTGTCTATTAACAATGAGGAGAATGCCACTAATTCAAACCCGGGGACTATTAAAAGGGCAAGTGAATTTTATCATGAACACTTAGGTATGGAGACTAACGATCATTCTCTACCTTTGCCTCCAGAAGACTTGTCCCAGAAGGGTGGTCATGGCCCGATTACCCCGCAGGTGGTTGAGACAGGAAGCAATACCCCGGTGGTACTGGGGGACCTTAACCCTTTTGCTCCCTCCTTTGCCCCTACGGTCGGTGCAGACATAGGCCCGCACCACTGCCCTCAGGTAAAAAAATCATTGAATTATGTGGACACTTTTGTTTTGGACTTTGTTCCATTATTTGATGTAAATCTGCCTCTAAATAGATCTTGGTTGCTTAAATGTCTCAGTGATCAGGAATCCCTTCACCTTATTTAATCAAGGGATATTGAGTTAGTGTCTCTGTTAGGTGAAGATAGTGTAACCAGTATCAGAGTCAAATTTTATTCTAAACTCATTGTAAATTTGATACTACAGCAAATGGAGAGTTTTCAATGTAGAGGTATTGATGTTCTGCCTATTTTTAGTTCTGATGTATCTATCTCTCCCCACGGGATGACCAGACAGGGTGACAAGTTGGATAGGGCACCCTCTCCGTTTGAGGATCTAAAAATCTGGGTCTCAAAGGGGAAACGGTCCGTCTCTAAAGCACTGCTTCTTCCGCCAGTTCAGAACTCCGCCCCAGTAGACGAGAATCACCGGTGGAATTGGCTGCATGGTGTTCTGGCAACCAAGAGCGCCGATAATTCCAAATTATTCCATCATCTTTAAAAATCAACTAAAATTAATTTCTTGGAACGCAGCCGGGACACACAGTAGCCCCGAGAAACTTGACTACTTATTCTCGTTAGGAGCAAGTGTGATCTGTATCCAAGAAACATGGTGCACTGGTAGTATCTATGGAGGGAAGGAATATTTCGTGTTGGAAGCACCTGCCGCCCCTTCTAGGAAAGGTCACGCTAAAGGGGGAATAGCTTGTATGTTAACTAATAAACTGAGCTGGAGATTTTCGCACTACGTTGATCCCAGTAATCTCTTTCAAGCTATAAGTATATCGAATCTCCCTAATTTTCCTAATAAATCCGGCATTGTAATTATTAATGTGTATGTCCCACCTGAAGAGTGTTATAACATTTTATTGAAGCATGTATTTCAATATATTGGACAGATTAAGAATGTTCCCTCTCCTCCTGATGTCATTCTAGTTGGAGACTTGAACTGTAAAATCTCGAACGCCAGTTTAAATGTATTTAGAAACATACCCAAAGAAGAGGCTTACTTTATTCCACAATCGATTTTTCCCGATAAAATTATAACTAATAAAAGAGGGAAGATTCTCTTGGAGGAACTGTTGATGGCTGAGGGACTCATCTTAAATGGGAGATTTCCTTCTGATACTCCAGCGAATTTTACGCATAAGTCTCCTTTTAGCTCCTCTATCCTGGACTATGTGATTTCTGACTTTAACATTTTTCCTCATGTCCAGGATCTAATGATAGCCCCCACTTCTCTGAGTGATCATTGCATAATTTCCATGAAGCTCTCTCTTAAACCTCCACCCACCGAGTCTTGGTCGCTTGATGGTAATGAGGTCACCTTCCAGGGAACTTCGGGTAGGTGCCGTTGGAACAGTACTTTAATAAGAGGTGTACATGATATTTTATGCAAAACTATACCAGAATTAAATAGCTGGTGTGGTTCCGAAATCGCTAACTTTGAAAAACTGGTGAGAAAGATCACTTTTGATGTAAAAAAGGTCAGTGGTGTTGGAAAAAAACCTTTTGTCCCTAGTGCATTGCGCACCCTGAACAAGGAAATAAATAAACTTGTGCGAATGCAATATATAGGAAGATCTGGGGAACTTGCTAAAGAAATCTCGAGGTTAAAAAGAAGGAGAATCAGATTAAGAAGGAGCTTGAAAAAGGAGTAGGAAGACTCACTGTGGATAAACTTACGGGAGGCTGTTGTTCATGGAAAAACTAGAGAATTCTGGTCCATAGTCGGGAGGGGCTTGGTACTAGAAGTAGCCCTCTTCCGATACCCATTTCGGAAGAGGTATGGTCCGCTTATATTAGAAAGCTGTATGAAGGGAATGTTGACACGGGCTTAGACAGTGTTCCTGAATCCCTTTCTGAGGATCTGATAAACTACCCATCTGTGAAAACAATAGAAATGGCTATAAAGAATATGCGTTTGTCGGGGGCAATGGGTCCTGACGAACTCCCCATGACAGTCTTAAAGCAGGATCCTTTACTCTGGAGTAGGATTCTTCACCCAGTGTTTAAATCCTGCTTTGTTACTAAAACTGTTCCAGCCTCATGGAAGGGAAGTATATTGATCCCTATTTTCAAGAAAGGATCAAGGGAGTGTCCCATGAATTACCGTCTGATTGCTCTCCTCGACTCAGTCGGAAAGGTTTTTGCTAAATGTATCTTGGGCTTGCTTGAGGACTGGGTCGTGGAGAATAATATTCTTCCATGTGAACAGACAGGGTTCCGTAAGGAACACGGTACATTGGACAATCTCACTACCCGGCATGTGATTACAGATAAATATACACGTGTAAGAGGTGGAGTGGTGTTCGCGGCGTTCATTGATTTCTCCACAGCGTTCGATAAAATCGATCGTCGAACGCTGTGGAGAAAATTAGCTGCTCTTGATTTACCAGTGTATCTTTTGGAGCTATTACGTGCACTCCACTCAGAGACGTGGTGCAGTGTTCTCCAAGGGGGCGAGAGGGGACTTTCACCTAAGATTCCCTCCCAGAATGGCCTTAAACAAGGCTGTCTCTTGGCACCTCTATTGTTTTCGCTTTACACTGCTGACCTTCCTGCCTATTTAGCAGCATGTGTGGGTATAGCTCCGGTGGTAGGTGGGACCCCGATTTCTTGTCTCATGTATGCTGACGATATTCTCGTATTAGATCTAACCCCTAAAGGTCTTGCTAATCGGCTGCAAGCTTTGCACGTTTTTGCTGATACCCACTGCATGAAAATTAACATATCTAAAAGCAAAATTATGTGTATCGTTGGAAAAAAGAAATGCCGTTCTGTAAATTTTGGATGGTTTATTGGGGGCCAAAAACTAGAGGTTGTTAAAACCTACACCTTTTTGGGAAAAATAATTGCAGCTAACTTGAGTGAGAGGCCCCATATAGAGCACTGTTCACTTAAAGCCCTTGCCCACGGCAGAGCCTTAAATTCCCTTTATTCTGCTACTGGAAAGAGACACTTTGCTTGTCTTCTTGAAGTGTTTAGGGCCAAGATTCCGCCTACGATACTGTATGGTATAGAACTTTTAGAGCTGAAGCACTGGGAGTTCTGTAATAAAATTGAGGGGAAACTCCTAAGATCTCTATCCAGCTTTAATACTTCCTGCTCCTTGGCAGCCTGTAGGCTGGATTTCGGCCTCAGAAGCAGCTGGGTCCAGGGACTATGTGCCTTGGTAAGATGGGTGACCTGCTTGGCTAGAGCTGAATCAGGGTCGATGAGGGCCCTTCTTAAAAAGGAACTGTTGGGCAATTTCAACGAGTTTTCACAGATGGTAAGGAATTTTAGAAGAGCTGTGTTACTCTTAAAGCTAGATGAAAGTATGTTATTTCTGTATTCATCATCACAGCTAAAACTTGTTCTAAAACAGGCATCGTGGGAACTTTGTTACCAAATGGATAGGAATTCAATACAAGGGAAAGGGGGGAGTAATCTCCTCCTTAATTCCTACATCATGAAGTTGCCCCAACCCTATGCAATATGGAATTTACCGCATGGTATTCGTAGATTATGGTTTTTGCTACGCTACGATTTACTGCCCTTAAATTCGCTACTCGCTAAATGGCACGGAACCTCTCCCATCTGCAATTTCTGTAGTTTGAGTACTCAGAACTGTATCCATGTTATGTTAATCTGCCCTGCACTCCGACCATTGCGTTCTAAATGGTTAAAATCGATATGTCTCCAATTGGGTATATTTGATGTTAATGTTTTTTTGCGAGCTTTATACTGTCCCCCAAATGAAATGTTTTGCTTCTATATTTTTAATTTTTTTAAAGGTTTTTTAGCTCTTTATTAAGGTAACCTGGAGAGATCTGACTTTGCGCCCTAGTGCCATTGATTCTATGGATGAAATTTACTTTGTATATGTGATGTAGTTTCTTTTCTTTGTCTGTATTTGTCATGAATTTTATGTGGCCCTTAACCAGAGCCAAACATAATAAAATAAATTGAATTGAATTGAATTGATGAACACCAGGTTGGGGACCTAGGCTGTCCTGTTAGTCCACTTGAGGAAGATCTCCTAGTGAGTAGAGGACCTGGAGCGTCTGTAACTAGAGCTCCTGTGGTTCTAGAGTCTGGCAGTACCGCTCCGGTAGGGAGGGTACAGGAGTCCAGAGTGAGGAGTGATTGGGGGAGTTCCCCAGTGGAAGGACCAGTGGGTCAGGGACTACCCAGTTGGGCTAGGTTCCCGTGTAGTGACCATGGTGACACCACTTCTGGTCTGGGGGATCGTCACGCACTGTCAGGTGGACAGAGGGCGGGAGATCTGCGCCAGACAGACAGTCACACAACAGATGTGACATTTGTTAGCCTCAGGGGGATTGCGTGTGAATCCCCAGAAGTCCTGGAGTGCCAGGCAATTGTTTCACCGAAGGTTTTAGACCAGAGGTTGGAAGGCCAGGTTCAGGGTCAGCCTGACCTGAAGGGTAGGACGACTGTAACCAGTGTCCTGACCGGTTCTTCTTCCAGAGGAACTTCTCCAGGTGGGAGAGGGCAGACCTCTGGAAGGGGGTGCAGAGGGTGGGAGAGCCCACCTCTGACCCCGGTGCAACCTGAGTGGATAAGCCCTGGGTTGGAATGGCGTTCTAGGTGTACCCCTCACCGGAGGAGGAGGAACCCTAGAAGAAGAGGTAAGGGGAGGAGAGCCTTCCCTGAGACTCCTGGTCCGCCTGAGGTTGTAGGCCCTAGGCTGGAGTACCAGTGGCAGTCTAGTCCTGTCTGGCAGACAGGAAGAGTGGAGAATGGCTCCTATGTGCCAGGGGTTACTACCCCCCGCACTGTGAATTGGCATGGACCAGTGGCACCTGGGTGGCCCAGGGCCTGGTCCTGGCCGCGGACAGCTTGGGAGTACCAGTGGGGTAGCCCAGTTGGTCCAGACAGTGTGTTTAGAAGGAATCCCATGGGTTCACCGTGGCGTAGAACAGGAGGGTGTCCCTGCAGTTGCGGGCCCGCGTCCGTGTTCTATCGCCCCAAGCAGGGAAGTCCATCACGGTGGTGATTGTTCTACCCTGCGTTTTGGCTGGAAGGGGATTGTGTTGGACTTTGGCCCTTAGAGCAGGTTCACCCCTAGACTTTTTGCTTGAAATGGTGACCTGGTGATGGTGATTTTTGGATTCTGCGCACTTTCACTGTGTCCCAGTGGAAAGTGCGTGCGCACTCTGAGTGCATGTGCTGAGCTGGGCCTGCCTGCCCAAAGGAATGCATGGGGAATGTATGTGTCCCTGGTAGTTCCTGATGCGTGGGGTGTACAGGCTTGAGTCTGGTATGTGTGAACTCGTGAGAGTGAATGCTGCAAGATGGTATGTGCGGCTTGTATGTGTCTAGTAGGGAAGTGTCATTCCTAGACATGGCTGTACGTGTGCTGTGAGGGTGCTGGCGTGTGATTGGCTGGAGCTGGCTGGCATGCCAGGCTCCAGGAAGTCTGGATGGGTCTGCCCGGTGGTGAGTGGGAGATTAGCATGAGTGATGTGTGGGAGGAGTGTACCTGTGTCCTGGATGGGCTGGGTTTTCCCCACACAATGCTGGCTCCGCCCCCCTGTGGTGTGTCTAACGACCCAAGCCCTGCCAGTGAATAGAGAGGGTGGTTGAAGTAAACAGAGTACTCAAGAACCAGCTGCGACTGGTTCCGCCCCCACTCTGCACCTTCAGAGAAAGGGAAGCACTGTATAAAAATGGGGCTGTGTCCCCACAGTTGTTGTTCTTTTCCAGGATCCTGAGGGGGCTGTTGCTGCTGCTGGGCCAGAGGACCGCCACTTGGGGTGTCTCCCTGCCTGGAGACCCAGTGTGCTGGCTCTGGGCCCAGCCTTGCCCCCCCCTGCCTTGCTGAAGGACGTTTTGTGGACCTTTATCTATTGCTAGCGCTAGTGAGCGCTTTCTGAGGTTCCTAGCGCCTGGGAGCGCTTCGTTTTCCTTCTAGCGCCTAACAGCGCTTTATTCTGCCTATAGCGCTTGGGAGCGCTTTGCCTACCCTAGCGAGTGCCACCTCGCTGATTTGTAGTTAATTTGTCGCCTGGCAGGTGCCCACCCTGCCAGGGACCTTGATGCCCGTTTTCGTTCCTGCCTCGAGGGTGCCGACCCCTCGGTAAATTCGTCCCCCGCCTAGAAGTGCTGGAGACGGGCTGCCGCGCTGCCCGCGACGACCCGGAAGTGTTCCTGCCGGCCGGCCAATCAGGGAGTAGGCCGACCGGAAGTCCCGCCCCGCAGCCGCGACCTGGAAGTCGGGCAGGCCGGGGGCAGGAGAGAGGCAGGCGGAAGCTGCTGCCTGCAGGGAGAGCCCCGAGGGAGAGACAGAGCCTGGACGTGTGCCCCGGGCGGAGCACGAAGGAGGAGTTCCCCGCCCGCCAGGAGTCAGAGGCAGAAAGTGCTGCAGCCTGCAGAGACCGGTGAGTGCCCGGGAGGGGAGGGGGCGTCGGGGCGCATTTTCGGTGCCCGCCCCTCCCCCCTAGTAAAAGGTTCGTGGGGGCCTTACCTGTTGTTGGAGCCGGCGAGGCTCAGGGCAGCAGTTGTTTTCAGAGCCCGAGAGGCTCGTGTGGGCATTACTTGGTTCACTGAGTCCCCAGGAGGGGGACTCCAACTACGCCCCCATTTTGTGTTCGGAGCCCGGAAAGGGGCTCCAGGCCTTGTGTGCAGAGCCCAGTGGGGCTCAGGGGGGCATTTGTTCTTCGAGCCCACGAGGCGCAACAAGGCTCCATCTTTTTGGGTTTGAGCCCTGAGAGGCTCCTGAGTGCCCACATTGTGTTTCAGAGCCCAGAGAGGCTCAGAGGAGGCATTTGGTAGCGTGAAGAGCCCAGCGAGGCTCAAGGGGAAACAAGTGCTTTTTGCAGAGCCTGAGAGGCTCCAACGTTGTCCCCCCCAGCATTGCTTCCCAGCTGCCCAGCACTTTGTGGGCAGCTGCCACGTTTAGGCCCTGACATTGGGACACAGGGACTGCCACAGGTGGTGGCGAATGTGGATTTTGCGCTATTGTGTTGCTGTTCCTTGCACCTCTGATTGTACGTTATGCTTCATGTGCTTTACCTTTACACCTCTGAATGGGTAGTTTATTCATCATGTGTGTTGTTGCTTTTACACCTCTGAATGTATTGTGATGCATCATGTGTTTCCTTCCTTAGACCCCTACAGGTATTGTGATACGTAGGTGGTTGTTTTCTCCCTAGTGCAGGTGGTGCTAGTGAGGTCCTGGTTACCAGTGATTACTGGTTGTGCTATTTTGTGCTATATTCTATGTACTAAGTGCTATTTCTGAATGTGCTACTTCTGATTCCTGACAGTGGCCCAGGTGGCCCTGTCTTGTACAATATCCCCTGTAAATTCTGCCCGTGCCTCTGGCACATTGTAAAGTGTGTGTTTTATCTAATGTGTTTTGGTGTAATACAAAGGCTATTTTTATATAACCTTGTGTGGAGTTTCCTTTGTGGTGGACCTTTGGTTGTTGTTGCTGGGGTGCATGCGCAAATACTTAACTTACATCGCCTCCAAGTTTAGCCTTGCTGCTCGCGCCACGTTACCTAGAGGGTGAGTAGGGGTTATCTTGGCGTGTAACTCCCTTGCCCTGACTTGGGTGTGGTGGTCTCTGACTGACTTTGGCGAAAGCCCTGGCCAGCCAGGGATCCCATTTCCAACAGATGTTCAGCGGCAATGCTCCTACCCGAAATTGATGGTAAAGTTTCTTGTCCAACGGTTTAGAGATAGTGTCCCAGTAATATTCACGGGATGGATCCAATTTGAAGGTCAGGAACCTACCCGTGAGGCCGGTGGAACTGGAAGCATTACCTCTAAACTGGCGGAGCGTGGCCCAATACAATTCTTTGAATTCTTGTTTGGATGGAAAGATACTAGTAGAGGGGGATATCCATAGCTGATCTAACCCCATGTCTCCCAAAATGGTTTTGACCATTTGGAGCCAGGGGATTTTCCCCGAACCCTTAATTAACCTGACTTCTGCTACCTCTTTTGCAAATAATATGAGGTCGGGAGAGGTCCATAGGCGCCTCCAAAAAGCCACCAGTCTGAATCTAGCCATCTCATTAATCGGTGGACATCCCATCTCTAAACAAAGGGGAATAGAAGGAGTCGACTATGGCAGACCAACTAAATTCCGCAAAAATTTACACTGGGTTTTAAACAGACCTGTAAGGTCCATGTAGCCCCAGAGATCTGCGCCATATAAGATTGCTGGATTGATCTTGGCGTCGTAGATCTTAAGAGCTGGAATAACCCGCTTAGTAATGGATCTTTTTTGCTCACTCAGTAGGCAACCTGTAAGACGGGCGAGCTTAAGATGTTGTGCACCAACTTGAGCTTTCCATCTCAGACGGCTATCTAGAGTAACCCCCAAGTATGTCATAGTCTCCACTTGGTCCAAATTAACTCCACCCATACTAACTGAACTCCGGACAGGGCGGTTCCTGGTTAGGACCATAAACTTAGTTTTGCCCACGTTTACCTTGAGGTCATTGATGGCACAGAACTCCTCAAAGCGGTCCAACGCCCGCTGTAATCCACAGCGTGTTCTAGAGAGGAGTAGTGTGTCGTCGGCAAAGATGAGCATTGGGAACCGTTGTCCTGCCAACACTGGAGAGTCCGTCGGAGTATCTACAAAGAATTTGACCATTTGGCCAATAAACAATAGGAAGAGTGTTGGCGCCAGGACACACCCCTGACGGACACCTCGAGTTACCGGAAATGATTCCGTCACTTGTCCCTGACCTCCCCACCTCACCCTCGCATAATTGTCCTCATGCAGTTTAATTATTAGGACAAGTAGCTCCTCTGGTATTCCCAGTTTCCTCAGGACTCCCCACAATTTGTCCCTCGGGACTAGATCGAAGGCGGACTTCAGATCAATGAACGCTGCAAAGATGGTACCACCACCAAGCTGGACCACCTTCCAGTAGATAAGACAAAATCTGAACACCTGGTCGATGGTACTCGTTCCCGATCTGAAGCCCGCCTGCATTGGAGATAGTATGTCCTCTGATTCGATCCAGCCTTGAACCCTGCCCAGAACCATACGCGCGATGATTTTTTGTATGGAGTCAATGAGACTAATCGGGCGGTAGTTACCTGGGTTAGACCTACTGCCTTTTTTATAAATTGGTAGTATCTCCGCCCCCTTCCAGGATTTAGGGATTCTCGCACCTTTAGCTATTGAGTTAGCAACCTTTGTGATTTAAGGCGTCCACAAGGCGGGGTTGGCTTTAAACAGATCGGCGGGGATAAGATCCATCCCCGGCGCTTTCCCTCGCATGGTCAGGCCTAGTGCCAACTCAACCTCTGATTCTGAAAAGATAATTTTTTCCCCTTGGATGGGTGGAAACGATACCAACTCCAAAGGACATAGGGGTTTGGGATTCTCGACGCAAAATTGAGTCGAATAAAAAGTCACCCATTCAATGGGAGGCACATGATTTGCGGGAGTGCGTGCGTCGGAATCCTTCCCCCACTTAACTATATCCCAAAATTTGATAGGATTATTAGATGTAGAGGCTTCCAAAAGGTCCGACCAATGCTTGTCCTCCCACTCCCGTTTGGCTTCCCACTGTGTTTTCCTATAAAGCAGTCTAGCTGCTTTGGCTGCACCCATAATCCTGGATCTGACTGCTTGGATGAGGTGGGTATGGGCCTCCCTACATTTTTTATTATACCATTTCTGGTGAGGGACATTTGCTTTGATGGCTCCCTTCCGACAAGGGAGAGAGAGTAAAGATTTTAACTCATCAAAACAACGGTCATGGAGAGTAATGATATTGTTTGCCATTTCAAGGTTGCCCCCCAACAGATCGTATGTCAACATCTCATTAAATATGTTTATAACCACAGTATTGACCTTGTCCCTTAGTGTTTCGTCCTCCACAATCCTGGACCATTTTAACCTCTTCCTGTCATTCGTTAGGAAGGCATCCCCAGTCTGTGAGGTACCAGGCTCCTCTAGTCTCTTAAATCCTGGTAGCCTTAGTTGTAGTAAAAAAGGATTGTGATCGCTTTCTGGGCGAGGTAAAACTTCCATGTCCACCAGCAGGGGCCAATCTCCCAGCTTTAGCAAGATATAATCAATACGACTTTTCCTTATCCCATTGTCAAAAGTGTAGTTAGCTTCTTGATCTGATCTCGTACGGCCATTACAGGCCCGAAAACCCCGATTTAAACAGAAAGCCATCCAGTTCACTGCTGCCTCAGTTGCAATAACAGTTTTAACAGACATCAAATCTGGGATGCCCCATACAGCATCCTCTGCGGAACCCCAACTATCCCCTAGGTCAAGTAGCGGCTCGAAGGTACAGTTCAAATCACCTGCAAGAAGAATTACATTTTCGCTACCCAGGGCTGCCAGATTATGGTCCAATACATCCAACAAGGCAGGAGAACGGCCACCAGGCAGGCCTCGAGCGTATATGTTGATCAAAAACAAATCCCGATGGCCAATCTTGCTCAGCTTGATTATTAGAAGGTCCGGGTTTTGTACATTTAGTTCTGTGGGGTAGTATCCCAAAGACTGCTTCACCCAGATCAGTAAACCCCCTGAAGCTCGCCCTTTACCACCTCTAATTGCAGGTTTAAAAAAGTTTACATAACCTAACCTAAATGTTGGATCGGGTGCCCAGGTTTCCTGTAGTAGGATGATATCAAATTTGTCCATAAACTCCAGCCAGTCTTCAGAAAGCATTCGGCCCTTAACCCCAGCAACATTCCAGGACACTATTTTAAGTTTTTCCGTAGTGGGCACCTCGGGGGGAACCGTCAGACCTAGAGCTACGGGAGTATCCTGTCCACCTCCGCTGCCCCGCCCATTCTTGGTACTCCCAAGTTGATCCAGGGTGTTCCCAGCTTTCAGGGGTACTCTTGCATCCCTGGGTGGTGATATGGCTATCTCTGTTATAACTGAATCCCCCATATGCTCCTCTACAATTGTTACAAGCTGTGGGGCCTCCTGGCTCTGCCCCGCAGCTTGAAACCCAACCTTTCCAGCAGGATCAAACAACGTATGTGGTGTTTGAAGTCAATCTATGGCCTCAAGATCGGATAGAGGACCGAAGTGGTTGAAAAGAAATGGGGATTGCTGGGGTTGGGGTGTCCTTTCCATGGGATGCCTCCTTACGGGGAGTCGTCCGAAATTAGGGCCCATTGTGATGGTAGTTTGTCAATGTGGGTAAAAATAAGATAGCCCCAAAGTCTGGACGTCCCCCTGTCTGGCAAACCTGGCTTCTCTACGAATAGTATCCACCACCCAGGGATCTTTGAACGAGATTAGAATACAATCACCCTCCAGATCCTTGGTGCCGTGGCCCACCCAGTCAACTCTTCTTACAAAAAGTTTTCGGTTGGCGAAGAAGGAGGCAGGGGTCGATTTTTGTTTAGCCAATAAATCACCTTGTTACGTAGATCCCCATAGGACTCCTTCCTCCCAGATTTTAGGGGGGCTACACCAGTCAATACTATTGTATATAGTGTTGCCTCCGTGGGGAGGTCAGCACGTGGGGTGGTATGCCTAGTGTGTTTTCCCACCATTGGGTTGGTAGAGCTACGGTGGTCGGCTAAGGGCCCATGGGGAGGCTGCCGTGGAATATTAGGGCTGGGTTTTGCCAGTGAAGGTGGCCTGGAGGTGTGGGGTCTAACAAGATTGGATTTATCAGGTTTTTCAGTGATCTTCGTCTTGGGTGCGTGTGATAACGAGCCCTCAAATACCTTGCTAAAGGTGGTTTTAGGACCTCCACCCCCGTTGGTCTGTTGGTAACTAGCCCTGTGGGTTTATGGATTGTGGAATTGCTGGAGGGAATATTAGAAGTGCTTGTTGCCTTTGGAGCTGGCTGTGTAGATATAGCACCCCCTGGGCTGGTGTTAGGTAAGTTTTGTAACAAACCCAGATTCATATTCACTGCAGCCTCCAATATGTCTATTTTTGAGGTCATCAACCTAGTTCGCTCCAGGACGGACAATAGGAGGATTTTCATCATAGCCTCCATTTTTGCTAACAGGGACTCATCGCTATTGAGGCACGTTGGACAGGGGTTAGAAGATCCTAAGGAAGTAAGGGAAGGGCATAGCACATTAGAGGATGCACATGGTGTAAGCTTTTCTGTAGGGTGACCAAGAACCGGAATGACCTTACCGGTTATATCTTTAATTTTGGGCATCTTACATTCTCTCCCCCCCGTGTGGCTCTGATGTTGCTTTCTCTTTCTCGATGTCGTATCTACGCCTGAGGCGTCTGCATAGGTTAACAGATTAGAGACAGTGTTGGTGGCATTAGAAGGTGAATGGGTATGTTCCATACTATGTTCAGACGCCAAACTATCCTGGGATTCAATTCCCCCGCTAACTTCAAGATCATCTAGATAGTGTTCAACATTATCCGATGTGTGAGCAGGAAGATCAACCCCCTAACTATCTATGTGAACTATTGCCTCGGTGATGTCAGAGTGAATACAATTGAAAGCTGCATGTGCTACAGGGCTTGGGATCAACGCCAACCCTCCCAGCGAAGAACGCTTTCCACTAACAAGATCAATTGAGAGTCGTTTTTCTACCATCGCAATTTCTTTTTCTAAAATTCCCGTGGCACGTGTAATAAATGCGTCCAGTGGGCCCGAAACGACTCCTTTGGGTGTTTGGATTTGAACTGTACGTACTTTGTCTGATCTTAAAGGCATGATGTGTAGTTGGCACCAGCAGCGGCTACGATAAACTTGACACGCTGCTTGGGCGAAATGTTGTGATAACTTGGTGACCCTCTCAGTTGGTATACAATTTCTTAAGTCCAAACACACTTTGGCAAGAGATGATTTGGTGATGTACAAACCGCCTACCTTGGATGATCAGGACGGGACAAGGGGGTTAGGCCTGGGCCGGACTCTGCCGTACTCGAACGGCCTCAAACGGCCCGCTCTTTGCCCGGTCTTCGCCCCGAGCTGCGTCCCGCGCTGCGGGAGGAGGGGCCGTATTTAAGAGGGGACGTAGTGGGCGGGGGGCGTGGCAGCAGGGAGAGCGGACCGGAAGGTGACACACGGTCACGCAGGGACTCCTGGGATATGGAGTCCCCGCAAAGCTCGCAGCCCCGCTGCCTACCTGCCTTTGCCCGGACCCAGAGATGCTCCCTCTCAGTTCGCGTTGCTGCCTCTCACACTGCAAGCGCTGCGGCACCCGCGGAGCGGGTGCGGCGAGCTCCAAGGACTCCTGGTGCAGGAAAGAAAGTGTCAAGACCTCCTCCGGTCAAATGTTCTACAGGGTAAGAGCCAATCGTTAATTCTGTCATGTGATCTATGCGCGTGCACAGCCACATAACACACCGCCATTTGTCTGTGCCTCGGCATCAGACTTCAAAGGCTGCCGCTTCCCCGCCCCCCCCGCGTGCACATCGCGCACCACCATTTGTCTGTGCCTCGGCATCAGACTTCAAAGGTTGCTGCTCCCCCGCCCCCCCTCCCGCCACAGCAATGCCGAGAGCTTGTTTCTGGACGAAAGTGAAAGCCTACCATGCTTGTTTACAGTAGCCTTGCTCCTCAAATGCTGTTGCTGTGTTGCCATCTTTCTAGGAACACTCAGCTTGAAAACACTCGACTTGCTAGCTGCAATGCTACATCTGCTATGCTTTGCCTCTAGACACGTTGATCCCTCACAGACTGTGCTGACTCTGCCCCCCCTGATTCTGAAACTGACCAACGCAATCATGATGCAGTCTCTTCTCTCTGTCTTATGATGTCTGCCCTGCCACCATCTAGTTTGGATCCTCACCCTCACCTTCACACCTCCTCACCCTCACACCCCCTCACCCTCACACCCCCTCACCCTCACACCCTCACACCCTCACTCTCACCCCCATCACCCTCACCCCGTCACCCTCACCCTCCCTCACCCTCACAACCCCTCACCCTCAAACACCCTCACATGCCCTCACACGCCCTCCCTTACCCTCACACCCTCACCCACCCTCACACACCCTCACCCACCCTCACAACCTCACACCCTCACACCCCTCATCCTCACAACCCTCTCACCCTCACTCACCCTCACCCCCTCACACCACCACACTCCCTCACCCTCACACACCACATCACTCAGGTGCACCACCAAATCACTCAGGGACACCACCACATCACTCAGGGGCACAACCACATCACTCAGGGACACCACCACATCACCCAGGAACACCACCATATCACTCAGGGACACCACCACATCACTCAGGGACATCACCACATCACTCGGGGACACCACCACATCACTCGGGGACACCACCACATCACTCGGGGACACAACCACATCACTCTGGGGCCCCATCACATCACTCAGGAACACCACCACATCACTCGGGGACACGACCACATCACTCTGGGACACAACCACATCACTCGGGGACACAACCACATCACTCTGGGACACCACCACGTCACTCAGGAACACCACCACATCACTCGGGGACACAACCACATCACTCTGGGACACGACCACATCACTCAGGAACACCACCACATCACTCGGGGACACGACCACATCACTCGGGGACACCACCACATCACTCGGGGACACAACCACATCACTCTGGGACACCACCACATCACTCAGGAACACCACCACATCACTCGGGGGCACAACCACATCACTCTGGGACACCACCACATCACTCAGGAACACCACCACATCACTCGGGGACACGACCACATCACTCTGGGACACGACCACATCACTCAGGGACACCACCACATCACTCAGGAACACCACCACATCACTCAGGGACACCACCACATCACTCGGGGACACCACCACATCACTTGGGAGCACCTCCACATTACTCGGGGGCACCACCACATCGCTCAGGGACACCACCACATCACTCGGGGACACGACCACATCACTCTGGGACACGACCACATCACTCAGGGACACCACCACATCACTCAGGAACACCACCACATCACTCAGGGACACCACCACATCACTCGGGGACACCACCACATCACTTGGGAGCACCACCACATTACTCGGGGGCACCACCACATCACTCAGGAACACCACCACATCACTCGGGGACACAACCACATCACTCTGGGACACGACCACATCACTCAGGGACACCACCACATCACTCAGGAACACCACCACATCACACAGGGACACCACCACATCACTCGGGGACACCACCACATCACTTAGGAGCACCACCACATTACTCGGGGGCACCACCACATCACTCAGGGACACCACCAAATCACTCGGGGACACCACCACATCACTCAGGGACACCACCACATCACTCAGGGACACCACCACATCACTCAGGGGCACAACCACATCACTCAGGGACACCATCACATCACTCAGGAACACCACCTCATCACTCAGGAACACCACCACATCACTCAGGAACACCACATCACTGGGGGGCACCACCACATCACTCGGGGACACCACCACATCACTCAGGAACACCACCACATCACTCAGGAATACCACATCACTCGGGGGCACCACCACATCACTCGGGGACACCACCACATCACTAGGGGACACCACCACATCACTCGGGGGCACCACCACATCACTCAGGGGCACCACCACATCACTCAGGGACACCACCACATCAATCAGGGACACCACCACATCACTCAGGAACACCACCACATCACTCAGGGACACCACCATATAACTCGGGGACACCACCACATCACTCAGGGACACCACCACATCACTCGGGGACACCACCACATCACTCTGGGACACCACCACATCACTCTCATACACCACCACATCACTCTAATACACCACCACATCACTCAGACCAACCACATCATCACTCAGCAGCACAACAGCACTGTCCTTGCTTGCTACCAACAAGCATTGCCATAGCCAATAGGACTCGCATTAGGAAAGTGTAAGCTATTGGCTTTTTGAATAACAATGCTATTAATTTATATATTTTCAAAGCCAACACATATTAAAAAAAATTGTCATTTACAATACCAATAGCTCACACTTTCCTAATGCAAGACCTATTGCATTGCAAATGCTTGTTTTCTATGGTGTTCTTTATGCACCCTGAAACTCGTTCAGGGCAGTCAGATGCTGCATTGATTTCGGGACACTGAATGACAATTGGACTCCTGCCAACTTTATAATGTATGATATAGCTGATCATAGCTTCATAACCCTACTAAACTCTGTCCTGATGCTATCTGAATGCTGGTAATATGTGATGCTGTTGTTTGTTCTTCATGAAAATCTAATAAATAAAGAAGTAAAAAAAGACAGAATTTCTGACAAATTCTGCTAATCGGTGTGTGGTGGAATTATTCTGCCGTTTGCACCTTGCATAAACAACTCGAGGCTCTACAACACATGCTTGAGAGCTAGATTTGCAGACCCTGGGGCGATTTCAAGTCACCATGGAGCCTTCCGGCACCATTTAATAATGCTGACAGATGCGAGCGGTTGTGGTCAGAGAGAACTGTTGTGCGAGTAGATTTGGAAGGGCAAGAATCAACACTAATGGCCGCGCACTCTGGAGCAATGGATGGTGCAGTTTGCACTGATTTTCAGTGCTGCTCACTCTACCAGTCCTACATTGTTGCGGTCGGCAGTAGGTGTTTCTGTAGGGCGGTGACGTGGGCAGGGGCAGGGTGGAGGGTAGTAATGTATGGATTTCGGAGTTGTACAGGTAAGTAAACATTTTAAAAAATAAAACGAATTTCGTTGCACGCACTGCATCACATTTGGTGATGCAGGGCGCGCAACAAAATTCGTTTTATTTATTTAAATGTTTACTCACCTGTAAAACTCCGTAATCCATACATTACTACCCCCCACCCTGCCCTCCCCCTGCCCACGTCACCACCCTACAGAAACACCTACTGCCGACCGCTAAGGAGCACAAGCAGAATATTTTCTGCCACTTGGTGGAATTCTGTGGAATCTCGCAGAGTTTTCTGTAACTCTGTAGGATTCTGCGGAGTGAAACTCTGCGAGTTCAGCCCATACCGAATAATACAGTTAGAGTATTTGCAGGCTAGGAATAATATAGAGAAAAATATTTCTTGCTGTCATGGGTGAAGGATGCCTTAAGTGCCTGCTCTGGAACAATGTGAAATATATTCTCCATGGTACTATATGGTAACCCCGAGTTCCAACTGCCATTTTGATATGGTACAAGCTTGAAATCTTATCCACATTTGGATAAATGTTGGCAGTAGAAGCATACAATCAGCGCAAAGCGTGAGCATTCATGGCGTCCTCCAACACAGAAACCATACTCAAGCGTACAAAATACCCACGAACTCTTGATAAAAGCAGAATATTGAATTGTAATACTTATGAAAAGAACTCTCAACAGCGCATGATTAATAATTTGGCTACCAACTGCAGTGGTTGTGGAACGTTTCCATTTGTTTTACAGATGGCATCCGGAGGGTTTTTCTATAGATTTTGTCTGTGAGGTAAAGAGATCATTAAATATGACTTCTTGGTGAAATGCTCAGAATTAGTATAATAAAGCCCTTGCAGGATGACTGCTGGGGCAAATCATAAACAAAACATGCAAAAGTTTTGGACAAACTGGAGCAACCAGTGTGAAGAAGAGTGAAATGTAGAGACATCAGTGTCTACTATTTGCAGAGGGTTAGAGAGGCCATGAAATCTTAATCACAATATCATTAAAAAAAAACCTCTTTTTTTATTAAACTCGCTCATCACTCATCAATACATTAAACAGATGATAGTGGTTACAGAAACATTCGCATTGTATTATCAACATATATTCAGTGGGCAATGTTGGCAGTGCTGCTGTTACCGCCTGGTCCGAACAGAGAAGGCGGCAGTGAATTAATTTCGTATAATGGTGTAGATTTTTCTCCCGTGTGTGGATTTCTCTTTTCACTCTGTAAATATGTGATATATACTTGTCCAAGCCGAATCGCTGGTAAAATGGAATCCTGAGAAAATCTACTATTTGTATATATATATACATATGTATATAGAGATAACTCTAACCACTAGTATATGTAGTAGACCTTTGTACTCACCACCATTCCTATGTGATTCTTAGAGTTTATCCATTTGTACTCACTACCATTCCTATGTGATTCTTAGAGTTTATCCATTTGTACTCACTACCATTCCTATGTGATTCTTAGAGTTTATCCATTTGTACTCACTACCATTCCTATGTGATTCTTAGAGTTTATCCATTTGTATCTCCTCCTTGAGTGACTTTACAACTTGTACATTTGCAATTTTTTCTATTTGTATCTCTTCCCTGTCTGACTTTAGAACTGTTACATTTGCAATTTCTTTTCCTGTTTGTATCTTTTATGTAACTAATGTAATCCTAAATCCTTATGTAGCGCAACTGGTTCTTTTGCAAAGTGCTCTGACACCTTCGGGTAATGTTCGCGCTATAGAAAATCACATTAAATAAATAAATAAAGAAAAATAAACATAAGGGTGAATCCTGCACAGTTATCACTTGCAATAATCAATGGTCATGGTCTTCATCGTCCGCACGGAGGGTCATTGAAGGGTCTTGCCCCTCCGCACAGTCTTCTTCACCCAGGTCTAATGCGCGGTATACTTGCCATGGGCCCCAGATTATCCCCATTTAATTCACACCCTACTGCGATATATTGTTTCTTCCCTCCTTTGACACAAGTCTAGTTCCGTCTCCCAGTCCGCCACCACTGGCAAATGCCTCCACCCCGATTTCGAGCGATATTCCTTTTGACTACCCCGGCGGCTAGTGCCACCCATGTTCTGGCATGTCTGGACCAGTCTTCCTCCCACTGTATCAACAGCAGCAACCCCTTTCACCTCAAGCAGGACTTCTACTGAGAGAGCCAGCAACATGATCATAGCCACTGCCTTCCCAGTATCCACGGGACCTCCCAGAGGGTATGGAAAAAGGAACCCTTCTGTTCACACACCCTCAGGCACAGAGGATCCCATCTTCTGTATTAGGCTGTGAGAATAGTATTTTCTGTGAAGAACCTTCAGCTGCACTAGTATAAATCATGCACATATCGCTATCTCTCTGGGACCCTGGAGGGCCTCCATACATTCCTCATCTGTAATGAAGCCTAAGTCGTCCGTCCACTTCGCTCTCAACGGTCCGAGTGGGTCAGGTGCATTATTTATCAACTTTTTATATATCACTAAGACCCCTTGTTTTGGGATAGGGCCTAATAGCATGCGATCCTCCAGGGGGTAGGAGTCAGGGAGACTGCACTCCTCCTGGATGTGAACCCTTAGTGCATGCCCAACCTATAATAGTTAAATGTCTGAGACGCCGCCAGATCAAACTCTTGGCTCAGGGATTCCAGGGAAATAAAGGTTCCACTCCTCCACACGTCCCCCAATTGCTCAATGCCTATCTTTGCTCTTCCTGAGAAGCCAGTTACATTCGAGACTTCTGACAATCTGTCACTAAACCAAAGCAGGGCCCTGTACATCAATATACCATGGCTACCGACGTAGGTTTCGGCTTCCATCCAGCCCTGGACCACCACATGAATGGGAAGAGTCTCCCTCTTCTTCCGGCTGTACAGAATGGCCTCATAGTTTTGGCCTGGCATTGCCCTTCTGTTGCCCCTATATGCAGGTTCACCCCAGTCTGCAAACACCCACTAATTAACCACAAGCAACTGTGAAGCCCAGTAATATAGTTGATGTTTGGGACCGCTAGTCCTCCATAGTATATGCATCTCTGCAACTTCTAAAAGACAATTTGTGGGCGCTATCGCTCCAAAGCAATATACAGAACTCCTGATCTACTTGATTAAAGAAAATCAGGGGAATAGGGTAAGGTGTGTTTCGTAGCATGTGCAGGAGTCTTGGGAGGGACATCAGCGTATATAGGGCGGCTCTGCCCATCAAGGTTAAAGGGAGGGTCTGCCAATGATTCACATCTGACCTATGTCAGTCTAATCGAAGAGCCAGATTATGTTTTAAAAACAATTGCTGAGCTTTGGTCACAAAAATGCCCAGATATTTGAAGCCCACCTGTTCAATTGGGGCCACACACTGTGATGGCAGTCTAGGGGGAGGGCCAGACAGGGGGAAAATCAAAGATGTGGCCCAGTTGATTCTGTAGCGGGGGTAGATGCTGAACAGCTCGAAGATATGTAGAATGCGAGCCATTGAGTAGTACGGCCTTGACATATATAGCATGATGCTATCGGCGTATAGGGAAATACGCACTTCCCAACCATCACTAGGGATCCCCCATACAATTGGATCAGCCCTGATTGAGGCTGCCAGTGGATCCAGCACCAGGGCGAAGATAAGAGGGGAGAGAAGGAACCCCTGTCTGGTGCCTCGACCAAGTGAGAAAGGGCGCTGATAGTGCTCCATTCACCCTTACTCTAGCCAAAGGGTCCTTGTACAGAAACCAAACCCAGGGGCAGAACCACTGCCCAAACCCTAGTCTGGCCTGGACAGCGAATAAATATGGCCATTCAATGCTGTCAAATGCCATAGAAGCATCCAATGCCATAAGTGCTGTTTGTTCAGTTGGGCCGTTGTGTGTAGCACTCAGTATAACCTCCTTAAGTTATGACGGGTGCTTCTGCCTGCCATAAACTCTGATTGGTCAACGTGAATAAGTGAGTATAAATAAAGCAGGTGTCAGTCTTGTCGCCAGCACTTTAGCAATCACTTTTGCCTCCGTATTTATTAAAGATATGGGCCTATACGAATTGCATTCCTCAGGAGGCTTGCCCGGTAAATGAATTACCACTATAGCGGCTGTAAGCGGATCGACTGGCAGCTGTCCCTACTCTCTTGCTGCCTGAAAGATTTCCAGCATTGGTCGGGCCACTGTCTCCATCATACTTTTAAGAAGTTCAACTGGCAGACCATTCAGCCCCACTGCATTTCCTGATTGCAGAGCATGTAGGGCCCCTGATATATCCTCCACTGTTAGATCTGCCTCCACAGCCTCTGTTGCTTCGGTGGGAAGCGTCCTGAGGGTGAAGTACTTTAGGAATTTGTCGCAGTCTTTTCTTGTTCTATTACTGGCCTGTGTGGAGAGAGTAGTGTAGTACGTAGCAAATTCAGAAGCTATGTCAGCATTTGTGGATCGCAGGGCCCTCGCTTTATCTATAACCCCGACCACCCGTGCCCTATCCCTTTCTCTTTTTTCCTGCCAGGCCAGGAGCTTGGTTGCCTTATCTCCAACATCGTAAAGGCGGCTTTGAGTCACCAGGTTATAGGATCTCACTGCATTCTCGGCTAGGGTTTCTAATTCTTGCTGGCGCAGGTGAAGCCTATATGTGTAAATATAGGGCTTCCCCTGTTGTTGGATAAGTTCCTAAATCAGGGATATAGCAACAATTGAATGAAAAAATACTTAGGTAACAACATAGAATAGGGGCGTTAAAATACAAAATATAGAAACCCAGATCGCTGTAGCGATAGAATCTTTTTATTTATATAAAAAAGAGGAACAAATAATCATCTTAAATTTACATTTCAATAGTTATATCAAACAATTAATTAAAAAGAGACTTGCATATTGAATATGACGTAACAACCCTGTCACACAGTCATACTTCTTTATTCAAACTTCATTCTTGCTAACCAGTCCATAGAATTCACTATGCTATGTACATGATGATAAAGTTGCAAATCAATGTTATGTTCTCATTAATATCTGATATGAGGGATACTTCCATCTATACATTCATATGTTTAAGGACACAACGTTTTCACAGGAGATAACAAATATTCTCATCTGTATAACAGCACAGTAGCATAATAGCATTAGTAAGGTCAGAGTTGTTTAATCGATGATCAACGTTGGTGGAAACTAAATGTTCATCTTCATCATGGCTTGTTGAACTGAGCACGTTTCGGCTAAAGAGCCTTCATCAGGAAGCCATGGTAACTGTAACCTATAAAAATGTATATATTAAAAAAGATCTGGGTTAGGGTCAATTAGCCTCCCAAAATGTTTGAACTATTACTTTAGTAAGTGCTTCACAAATCGGTTGTGCCACCTGACTATCCCATCGTAGTTAGT
Organism: Lissotriton helveticus; assembly: GCF_964261635.1. NCBI lineage: Eukaryota > Metazoa > Chordata > Amphibia > Caudata > Salamandridae > Lissotriton > Lissotriton helveticus. The sequence continues at coordinate 1,290,208,674 of NC_136061.1, forward strand.
ACATGAGTAGTGATATAATCTTTTATAGCTTCTATTGTAACAAATTCACCTTATGTCCCAAATTTAAAGTGAAACTGCTTCATAAAAGTGGATAGATCCAACCCTATGTTAAAAGGCAGTGAAAGTTAAAAGCAAGATGCCAAAAAGATAATCATGAGATTTTTGACCAGAGATAAAGTGAAGAATATGCTTATTCAGCATAGTAGAAAGAAAAGGAAGCTCAGAAGGTTGGGGGCTTCCAACTCAAATGGCAGTCATAGTTTATACTTTTTAGCATAGCAGGGCTAAGAAAGAGTCGACTGACACGTCATGCAGCTTTCTGTATATCAGCTTGGGGCAGCAGCTACCGCTTTAGACTTATGAAAAATCAAATGTACCTTCTAATTTGTAATGATTCCAGGTCAGGGGAAATCTTAAATGAGGCGTCCGTACCAGCCCGAACCAAATATTCTAATGATGGCATATAAGGAAAGAGAGAAATCAATTGAGAGATCATTTAATTCAGGATATGTGTGACAATATAGCTAGAGCCACAAGATAAAGTTTACCTTTTGTATGGATACCATGCAATGCTCTCTACGGTATATTTTACTTACCTTAGATTATGTCAGGCAGGGTCTTTTCGTAGTGGAGCTCACTGTAAAATGCGCCTAAATATTGAAAAATGAAAAAACAAAACATATGCTGTATTGAGGATCCTATAGGTGAAACAATATGGGAAACAATGTTTGTTAGGGTCACTTCCTAATGGATTGGGAGCATGTACAACTCTTACCTCCAAATCATTGAATAGTTCAGTAATAGGATTGTGCCAAGCATCTCCAACGGCAGGATTCAAGGAAAATTTTGGCTCAGCGGCATTTTACTCGTTATCGGGATCTCGAGTCGATATACAGGTATCTTTGCATGACTGGGGGGGGGCTCTCCCTCTTAATGCCGTTACTTCAGAGTCCAACCAACTTTCAACGCACCAGATTACGGTGCAGAGAAACGATACAGCAGTTTGTCATCCTAAAGACGTGGTAAACTACGAGGCTTAAATAGTAAAATGGGCATGTTCACGTGATCTTAATTGCAAAGTTATCGGGTGTATGATGGAATAGGCACAGAGAAAGGACTAATTGTGTGGGGTCGGAAGCGTGTCGCCATTTTGAAGAGGTGCATTGCACTTAAAAAAGGGATCAAGCCATAGGCGGATAAAAAATATTATATCTATAAATGGTGGTATAGATATACCAAATGTCAGCTATGTGTATAAATTGTATGTCACAGAAAGATGCTCGACAATTCTGTCATTATCTTCAAAGTTGGATCCGTGTATAGTTAATAGAGTGGAGGTGGTCATGTTTTAAAGAGCACTTTGTTGTGCATTGAACTACATCTGTGGCTGTAAGTGTCAGAAGAGCCCTCTAAATGTCTTCTCATACTCAAACAATGGAATTCTCAAGTGTCTTTGATGTGAGAAGGGACTGTTGTTCACATGTCATGGAATCTGCATTTAGTGCATCTTATTTTCTGATCGGAATTTTAAGTATGAATGTTTGCTAGATATAATACATTTGATTGGATGGACGCCCTATTTGTTACGATGGTAAATGGTTATTTTGCAAAGCGCTCTGACACCTTCGGGTAATGTTCGCACTATAGAAAATCACATTAAATAAATAAATAAATAAATACATACATACAAATAAACATAAGGATGAATCCTGCACAGTTATCACTTGCAATAATCAATGGTCATGGTCTTCATCGTCCGCATGGAGGGTCATTGAAGGGTCTTGCCCCCTCCACACAGTCTCCTTCACCCGGGTCTAATGCGCGGTATACTTGCCATGGGCCCCAGATTATCCCCATTTAATTCACACCCTACTGCTATATATTGTTTCTTCCCTCCTTTGACACCAGTCTAGATCCTTCTCCCAGTCCGCCACCACTGGCAAATACCTCCACCCCAATTTCGAGCTATATTCCTTTTGACTACCCCCGCGGCTAGTGCCACCCACGTTCTGGCATGTCAGGACCAGTCTTCCTCCCCCTGTGGAAACAATGTTTGTTTGGGTCACTTCCTAATGGATTGGGAGCGTGTACAACTCTTACCTCCAAATTATTGAATAGTTCAGTAATAGGATTGTGCCAAGCATCTCCAACGGCAGGATTCAAGGAAAATTTCGGCTCAGCGGCATTTTACTCGTTATCGGGATCTCGAGTCGATATACAGGTATCTGTGCATGACTGGGGGGGGTCTCCCTCTTAATGCCGTTACTTGAGTCCAACCAACTTTCAACGCACCAGATTACGGTGCAGAGAAAGGATACGGCAGTTTGTCATCCTAAAGACGTGGTAAACTACGAGGCTTAAATAGTAAAATGGGCATGTTCACGTGATCTTAATTGCAAAGTTATCGGGTGTATGATGGAATAGGCACAGAGAAAGAACTAATTGTGTGGGGTCAGAAGTGTGTCGCCATTTTGAAGTGGTGCATTGCACTTGAAAAAGGGATCAAGCCATAGGCGGATAAAAAATATTATATCTATAAATGGTGGTATAGATATACCAAATGTCAGCTATGTGTATATATTGTTATGTCACAGAAAGATGCTCGACAATTCTGTCATTATCTTCAAAGTTGGATCAGTGTATAGTTAATAGAGTGGAGGTGGCCGTGTTTTAAAGAGCACTTTGTTGTGCATTGAACTACATCTGTGGCTGTAAGTGTCAGAAGAGCCCTCTAAATGTTTTCTCATACTCAAACAATGGAATTCTCAAGTGTCTTTGATTTGAGAAGGGACTGTTGTTCACATGTCATGGAATCTGCATTTACTGCATCTTAGTTTCTGATCGGAATTTTAAGTATGAATGTTTGCTAGATATAATACATTTGATTGGATGGACGTCCTATTCGTTACGATGGTAAATGATAAATGTATGTGTGCATATTCCAGATACATAGGTATAAATCTCTTAAAATTCGAGATTAGGTATCAGTTAGTTGTTAATCTAATGGTAATTTGTGGCTGTGTCATGATGTTATTTAATAAGCTGCATTGCCTTAGGGATCCCTCTAGATTTATAATATATTCATGTCCCATGACTAGAGGTGATTATGTGATGGGCAGTGTGATCTCTTAGGGATACCCCTGGATCCATTGTGTATTCTTGCCCCAAGTCTGGTTAGTACCTGCAGAGAATCTCTGGGTTAAACGATAGATCTTAAATGAAGATGTATAGGTCAATTGTAGTGTAGTAGAAACATTTGGTATTGTATCTTATTGCCTGTTCCCATGGAATTTCACTGCTCAAACCTCTTTTATAGGTATCCAGTGAAAAGATCCAATAGATTTCTCTACGTTTTCTAATTTCTGTACTCAGACTTCCAGTGTTCGTGTGAATTTTTTCCAGAATTAACCATTGTATATCATATGGGGTGTGTTGTGCCTCAATATAATGTTTGACTAATGGTGCCACTAATTTTTTGGTACGTATGGCTGGCCGGTGTTCTATCAACCTTGTAGCCATAGTGCGTGAGGTTTCTTCCATGTACCCTAATTTGCAGAGGCAAATTAACAGATACACAATGTTGCTGAATGCTATTGAAACAACTACATGGAACATCAACAGTGTGAATGTTTCATTAAAAAGCTTAATAAATTGCAAAACCAGCAACATTGTGTATTTGTTAATGTGCCCCTGCAAATTGGGTATGTAGGGGTAACCTCACGCACAATGGATACAAGGTTGACGGAACACCAAACATTACATTGATGCACAACACACCCATAATGATATACAATGGGTAATTCTGGAAAAAAAACACAAACACTGGAAGTCTGAGCACAGACATGAGAAAACGCAGAGAAGTCTATTGGATCTTTTCACTGGATACCTATAGAAGAGGTTTGAACATTGACATTCCATGGGAACTGGCGATCAGATACAATACTAAATGATTCTACCACACTACATTTGACCCATACATCTGCATTTAAGATCTGTCTTTTAACTAATCCTGGGTGTAAAATCCGCTACGCTCGTGGAGTTTAACTTGTTCGTTATCTCTAGGAATGGCTTTAAGTGCCACTTTAAGGTGGTTATGGGTGACCAAACATGCAGAATAAAACCACCTATATGATAGGACTTGGCAATGACTAAGCTTGTGTCAGCTTCAGGTAATAAAGAGACCTGGAAAACATTCTTATTATTCTTGATTAGATCTTGAATAAAATTGTCAGGGTTAATTTTATTCCTTTTTATTCTCAGACCTTCGTTAGCTGAGTAATTTAAATCCACTATCTCATTCGATTTATGTATGTCTCGTGCTTTCAAGTCAAGAACCGAAGACAGGGGATGCTGATCACTCGTGCAGTTAGCATTAACTATAAAATCTGAAGTGAATACAGAAAAATTTTCTGCGATCAAAATAAAATTAATGCTGCTACATTTACTGTTTTCATTATAACCAAGTATTGTAAAAAAATTCTTTAACCTTCATGGCTTTCAAATTTACTGAAGCCATCACAGCCGCCCCCCTCTCATCCACCCAGCTTGTGAAGGAGATGCTAAGTTACAGTAGCATTTGTATCCATCGATGAAAAACTGGTCTGTCTTCCACATCTCTTACAAACACATTAAATCATATTTACTACTAAATGCTCACCAATCTTGTAGGAAAGTGGGGTATTATGTAGTGAGGCTGGTTAGGCTTCTCTATGCAAACCTTCACGTTACCCCAAATAGTTCCTGTGGATTTGCACTAATAAATCCCTAGCTCAATCCCGTTAGTGTGGCGCAGAGCAGTCAAGCTTTATTAGAGGGACATATGTTAAGCATTTCAGAGTACCAACATGTCCAATAAGTCATTTACACGACTTGAAAGAATTCCAATTCCAATTTATAAAAATAAAGCATATTTTTATGTGAATTTAAACACCAAAATTAAGACAATCGGTTATTATCACTAGAATAATGGATTTTTAAAGGAAAAATGAATCAGTGCAGGTTAATGTGCCTTTGCTCTATGCATGTCATAAAGTTGCAGACTCTGGTCTCTTATTTGTCCTTGGGTGCAAATCGATCAGATCTGAGGTTCTGGTGCCCGGGAAGACCCTTAAATCGTAGATTTAGTGGCATTAAGGGTGTGGGTGCTAATAGCGAATGGGCTACTAGCCCGGGTGCCCAATATGCCCCTGAGGTGACCACTTCCTGTGGATGGTGGCACCTTTGCTACCCAAAAGGCTCAATTCTGTACTTTTGAAAATGGCAGGACCTTTCTTCACCTGTACGGACCAGGTAGCCCACCCTAGAGGTGTGACTAGCCTTCAGAGGGTGTATGACTCCTGACTATCAAATTTTCCTACCTGCCCAGGTTGCAAATGTGCTGGGTGCGAGGAGGTTGGCTTTTTCTTCCCCCGGGAGGAAGCCTGATTGCATTTCACTGGGGGTGGGTGCTTTGAAGCTCACTGCCCTGATGTGTCACTGCACCAGCCATCCTGTCAGGGAGGGAGCTGACACCTTCTGCCCAATCAGGCCTTTGTTTCTATCTCCAGGGAGAGTTCCTACTCCTGTCAAAGGATAAGATTCCTGTCTTGGCGGTAGCAGCTGTAGGCTGTCAGCCTGGGCACAGAAAAGGCTGGGCAACCCGGTGGACAACCTCTAAGGTAGCCCCCTGGGTGCATGTGACATTAAATCTGACTTTCAAAAAAGGTCTGACTTAGTGAGACAAGTTGTTTGATACCAAACACAACATATTGCAGTGGGACCATAATGGACCTGCCCACCTTGAGATGCCTAGGTGCCAGCCCATGGCCCCCTTAACACGTAAGGGGGGCCTAGGAAGCGCAGCGGGCACGCCGGCGGCGCGCCGAAGGCTCGCCAAAGGCGAACATGTCTGCGCCCGTCCGCGACGGGCCGGGACCAGGGGCCACCACCCCTGCTTCTCCAACTATCGACAAATCTGGTATTTCCACATTGGTATATTCTAGAGGGGAACTTCTTAATCTGAATACAACCGCATCACTGGGTCATTCCCAATGTGCCAAAGTAGGACCCTTAAACACCATGGGCCCCTTCGGCTGCCGGAACTGTAGATGGGATGGTAATCACACAGACTGTCCAAAAGATGAAAAAAAAACTATTCTCGATTTTTCTTGCATTTATCTTAATGCAAGGTCCCTTCCTAAACACTCTATAGAAATATGGGACATTTTACATGAGATTAAATCAGATTTAGCTTTCCTCACGGACACTTGGCTTGACAAGCACAGTACCCCTGACATTGCAGCAGCACTCCCTATGGGGTATTAAATTGTAAATTTGAATCGATCGAATAAGAGGGGAGGTGGGTCGGCTATAATATTTAAAGACACCTTTATCTGTCACCAAGAAGCAGCCACACAAGTGGGTAAACATGAAGTCCTGATTTTCTCTATTTCTATAAATACTCAGGTGATGTTGGGTGGTGCAATTATTTATAACCCCCCGGGGAGCACGGTAGATTTTAGTACCCAGCTCCTTGAACAAATTCTCCCTGTCTGTCTCAAAAATAAAAATATTCTAGTCCTAGGGGTCTTCAATGTCCACTATGATTTGCATAATAACCCACTAACTAAACACCTGGCGGCTGATATGGAAATCATGCAACTTACACAGAAAATTGTACAACCTACACATAGAGTAGGACATATGTTGGATCTTATTTTTACTAATATAGCAAATACCACTATTAAAGATATAAAACCTCTGACCTGTACTGACCATCATAGGATTGAATTTAATTTCACCCTGTCCACAAAGAATACAAGACCAACTGTCCAGTCTACAACTAAAATAAGATGCTGGAAAAAAAATTCTGTGGATAAATTTCAAAAGCATTTTCATTATAAAATTACCCTAGGAAACTCTAGCGAGCAAGAAATCCATCAACTATTAGATAGTATTGGGAATGCGCTGGATCACTGTTCAACGTTCCGCACAAAAGATCGACCCAGATGAATAATGTCAGACAAATGGTATGGTCCAGATCTAAAGGTTGCTAAAAGAAAATGCACCACACTGGAACATAAATGGAGGCTAAGTAAAACTCGAGAGGACAGACTTGCCTATAAAAAGGAGCTGAAAATGTACAATGCAGCTATAAGGAAAGCAAAAAAAGATTATTTTTCGCAAATAATACTAGACAACAGAAACTCCTCCAAAGAGCTCTTTAAAATAGTGAAAGAACTCTGTTCCCCCCCCAGCCTCACTTCAAATTTGATTCCCTCACTGGAGAATTGCACTAAAATAAGCGATTTTTTTAGTGAAAAAATCGATAAAATCTATACTTCATTTTCAAATAATAATCAGGAACAAGCAGAGTATCACTCAGACTCTACTTTGCTGGCTAGCTGCTCCACTTTCGGCCCTTTTTCTGAAGAAGAAGTTAGCAAGGCAATGCTAAAAATCAAACCAGGATCCCCATTGGACTTATGTCCACATCACATTTTTTCACAACTCACTCCCATAATTTGTCCTGTCTCTGGATCGAGCCGAATTTCCAAAAGTCTGGAAAAATGCAGTAGTAATACCACTATTAAAAAAGGCTGGGGCGGATATAAATAACCCGGCCAACTATCGCCCCATCTCACAGCTGCCATACCTATCAAAGGTTTTAGAAAAGTTAGTAAATAAACAGCTGTCAAATTTCTTGGAAACTAATTATCTGCTGGACGTTTCTCAAACGGGCTTTAGATCCAACAATAGTATTGAGACAACGCTCCTAGCTGTGACGGACGATATTAGAACCCAGATTGATCAAGGAAAAACGGTTGCCCTGATATTACTAGACTTATCAGCGGCATTTGATACTGTATCCCACAACCCTTTAATAAAAATGCTGGCCGCTAAAGGAATACAAGACAAAGCCTTGAATTGGCTGGAATCTTTCCTATCGGACAGATTTCAATCTGTCTGCTTAGGTAATTTCACCTCTACCCCTCGGAAGATCAAATACGGGGTGCCACAGGGGGCATCATTAAGCCCGACATTATTTAATGTCTACGTATCCTCCCTTGCATCTATTGACAAAAAATGGGGTATCAATATTTGCTCATACGCAGATGATACGCAACTGATGGTAACCCTCAATGGCCAAGAGGACGCCAAAAACAGGTTGCTTAACTGTCTTTCAGAGCTATCCAATTGGATGCACAGCCATTTTTTTAAATTAAACGCCGACAAATCAGAAATCCTCCTGTTCGGCGGATCCCAACAGCTCTGGGATAACACCTGGTGGCCTAATACTCTTGGCATACCACCTAATCCAACCCTGACCGCAAGAAATCTGGGAGTTCATATCGACAACACTTTGTCTATGAAACATCATGTCACCACAATATGTGGCAAGGGTTTTGCAATATTAAAAATGCTAAAACGAGTTTTTCCATGGACCCCCATCGAATGCAGACAGATATTAGTCCAGTCATTACTGATAAGTAGGCTGGACTATGGGAACTCGTTGTTTGTCGGTATGGCAGACTATTTATTTACAAAACTACAACTTGTCCAGAATGCGGCAGCAAAAGCAGTATGTAACAAGAAAAAATATGACTCTGCCAAGAGCTGTTTGAGAACTTTACATTGGCTACCTATGAGGCAAAGAGCATCTTTTGAAATGCTGTGTATCACTCATAAAACTCTGCATAAAACTGGTCCTAATATCCTAAAAAATAGAATCAAGTTTATGCACCGACTCGGAACCTGCGTTCACAATTTACAGCTAAAGCAGCCGCTACACGAGTAAAGAGAGCCAGAATGGGCGGGCGTGCTTTTTCACACTTAGCTGCTAACATTTAGAATGATCTGCCAATAGATCTAAGGCTCACGGAGTGTTATCTTACCTTCAGAAAAAAACTAAAAACTGTGTTGTTCCCTAAAATAGAATAAACATCAGCCTCTGGTAATTGCTCACAGCATATTGTTCAATCTCAGCGCCGTGATATCCTGCTAGGATGAATGTTGCGCTTTAGAAGTACTAATAACAATAACAATAACTTACAGTTGCCCTTAATGGAAAAAGACTACTATGAGGACATATAAGCATACACTTATATGTCCAAACCTTTAACATAATTCACCCTGTCTCCTGAGCTCAGAAGACCTATGCTGTCACTTTTTTGCTCATTGTGAGGGCAAAGTCGAGTTTGAACAGTTTGCACTGCTCCTGTAGTCTGCAATGGCAGAGCTGCTGTCATCTGTTTACTTGGGTTGCTCAGGGTGGCACAATCATTGCTTCAGACCCTGGTGGCCCCCTTAACTCCTGTGCTCTTGGTACCACTGGTGTCACTAACTCTTTAGAGAGAGCATTGGCATTGGAGCCTGGTTGGCAGGCTGCAGGACTCTTTCAGAGTCATAACCATCAGAGGTAGAAAAAAAGTATGGGGTGACCAACAAAAAGGGTGCTTTCCTACAAATCTGTATTAGAAAGTCTGGTGCACAGGCTAGCTATGTTTCTGGAGAGAAAATTGAGACCCCTTGAGACAGTGTCCTCTGTGGGACAGAGGTTGATAGTTAAATCGACATTATTGAGAAAGTACGTCCAGATGTCAATATCGCTATGCTATTCCCAGATATCCCTGAGGACAGTAGTCAATCAAGTTCTTCAACAGAGTTGAGGTCGAAAAATCAATTACTTCTTTCAATGTTATAACCATTTGAAGGGCCCCTTTCCTCAATTGGGCTATAAACAATATTATCACATGGCTGCGTGTTCTGCATATTTGCCTGTAGAAGTACCCCAAAGGAGGGCCCATATTGATTCATCAGGTGTCTTAGACAATACAGCCGATTTCTCACTAATGTAGGGTTTATAAAATGTATCTCTACGCAGTGACCATTCCCAGGCTCCGGATCATGTCTGATCCAAAACTCTCCTAACTAAAAGAATTTCATTAAACAAGTCAGTGGGCCACCTCGAGATCGTTCTCAGCAAATAAACTGCCGTTGTTTATAGATGGAACTCCTGATTTTGCTTATCAGCAGCCAAGGGAAGTACATTTTATAGGACCAGGACATAAAAGTGGAATCTGGTGGTAAATGCAAATAGAAGTTATTGCCTGTGTTGCTTTTACCTCTTCTATTTGATTTGGGAAGAAAAGGAGGAGATAGTGCACGGTTATTCCTTCTAATAGGTATAACAGGATGTCTGGAGTGATTAGCCAATTGAAGGGGCTCATAGTTGGCAATGATAGTAACGGTGCACAGTCTAAATATCGAGTTTGAAATATCGACCTAGAAAAATATCGATTTAGAAATATCTAAGGTACAGAATATCAAGGTCAAGAATATTGTTGGACAGAATATCGACCCTAAGGTAAGTAATATCGATTTTTTTTATATCTATGTAAGTAATATCGAAGTTATTAATATCGATATTCGTATTATTGTTATGTATTTTATTATGTATGTGTAATATTTTTTTTGTTAAGTATTTTACTTGTTTTACATTATATGTGTATTATTTTTATATATTAAAAATGTAATTTTTAAATACATTTTATGTTTTAGTACCGGAGCGGGTTGTGGGTTTATAGGGGAATAGGGTGAGAGGTAATTTAAATATACTAAATTAATTATTAATTTTTAGGAATTATAAATTAATTTTAATTAATTTTTGTGTTTATTTCTTTAGCGGGTTGTGGGTTTATAGGGGAATTGGGTTGGAAGTAATTTAATTGTAATCAATTAATGATTTATTTTTATTTATTGGTATGGATAATTACTTTCTTTTTAATTAATTTTTAATTGGCAATTAATTATTTGAATTGATAATTAAACATTTGTAATAGGTAATTAATGTTTTTAATTGGCGAACAATGTTTTTAATTGGTAATTATTTTTTTAATTGGTAATTATTTTTGTTAATTGGCAATTACAATTCTTAATTGGTAATTAATTTGTTTTAATTGGAAAATATTTTTAAATAATTGGTAATCAATGCTTCATAAAAAGCATTATTTGGTATGAAAAATAATGTTATTGGAAAATATTTTTTTATTGTGAATTAATTTTAAATAATTAATTTTTTTGTAATTAAATGTTATTGTTCAATATTTATTATTTGCTGACTAATATTTAATAATTAATACTTACTGGTATTTATTGTTAACTTATTGTTAATTTATTGTTAATTAATTGTTCCGTTTTAATTATGTTTTTAATATTTATTAATGGGTATTTGCAAATGATGTGGAGTTATTAAAAAATTAAATTATTTATTATTTTAAATACAAAAATTATTTATAAGTATGTTATATTTAAATTCTATGCTATCCAACGCTTTCCCTACTGTAGCACCCTCTGGAGTTGGAATATTAATTTTACCCCTACGATATCCAACGCTTTCCCTACTGTTGCACCCTCTGGAGTTGGAATAGTAATTTTTACCCCTACGCTATCCAATGCTTTCGCTACTATTGACCCCTCTAGAGTTGGAATATAAATTTTTACCCCTATGCTATCCAACGCTTTCCCTACTGTAGCACGCTCTGGAGCTGGAATAGTAATTTTTACCCCCACGCTATCCAACATTTTCCCTACTATTGCACCCTTCTGGAGTTGGAATAGTAATTTTTACCCCTACACTATCCAACGCTTTCCCTACTGTTGCCCTCTCTGGAGTTGGAATATTAATTTTTACCCCTACGCTATCCAACGCTTTCCCTACTGTAGCACCCTCTGGAGTTGGAATATTAATTTTTAACCCTACGCTATCCAACGCTTTCCCTACTGATGCACCCTTTGGAGTTGGAATCGTAATTTTAACCCCTACGCTATCCAACACTTTCCGTACTGTTGCATTTTCTGAAGTTGGAATACTAATTTTAAGTGTTACGCTATCCAATGTTATGATTACTGTCGTTTTTTTGGAACTTTGAATAGTAATTTTATTTATTTAGCCATTTAATATTTTTATTATTATTATTGATAATATAGTATATTATTAATTTTAAAAATATTGAAAGTATATTTAGCTTTTTTAATTTATTAAATATAATTATTTACTTTTTATGAATGTTATTGTTTTATCTGTGCAGATGTATTTGTAATTTATAATACTTTTTAATCATTTATAAGTTATTAAAATAATTATTAAAACGTATTATTAAGTAAGTATATATTATAATTTGGATGTATAGCTTTAATTAATGTTATATTATTGTATATGCATTATTTATTAATTTTAAACATTATTAAATATTTTTAACTATGTTTATTTGGTTTATAACTATTATTTACTTTATTTTACACTTTTTTTTATTAAAAAAAAACCCGATATTTTAATTACGATAATTTTAACATCTATATTTTGGTTTCAATATTTTTGTACTTACCATCTTGTAGATAGGCTGTCGATATTATTTTCTACGATATTCCAACGTCGATTTTTTTGTAGGTCGATATTTTTACCGTCGATATTGTGTCAGTGATCTATAGTAACAACACAACTAGTAACATCATACTCCTACAAGTGTGACAATTCTGACTATTTCAACCCCCCAAAGGTATAAGAATGGCTTGGGCAGCAGGTAATAGTAATTTTAAAAGTATATTGCATTAATAATTAGCCGTTGCTGCGCTCATCTCTAAATTTGCCAGACAGCACAACTTTGTGGCCGGCTGTAACAAGCACTCGTGCTGAGAATTAGGTGCAGGTGCCGAGCACCGGAAACCACCCTCCAAATTAAGCACTGTTAACAAGTGCCATTACAGAGGGGTGAAGAGCTACGGAGCCAGCAGCTATGCTTCCAGGGGGCAAGAGCTTTTTAGGTCGAGCATTCAAGACCTCTTGTAAATACTTTAGTATATACTTATATGTGTATGTACTTTGTGGGCTCTGGAGATCAGCCCTAGACTTGTAGGCTTCCGTATAGATTATTTTTTTTCTGTTCAACTGCCTCTATTTAACTGTTTTGATAGAAAACGACCAGTAGAGGTCAGTAAAATACCAGAATTACTTTCTGCTTGTTCAACTGCCTCTATTTAACTGTCTTGACAGAAAACGACCAGTAGAGGTCAGTATAATACCGGAATTGCTTTCTGCTGAGGGACTTCCTTTTTTTAATTTTCTGGCAACTGCCTCCATTTAACTTCCTTGATAGAAAACGACCAGTAGAGGTCAGTAAATACCAGAATCCCTTTAACACTTTCTAGATTCCAGTTCATAGAAATTGTCTTCCATGAGCACCCATAGACAATAATATTTTTTTCAAATCTTGTATTTTCAGTGATATGACCACCGAAGGCCATGATTTTATATTAAAAACAGAGCTTTGGAATATGCCATTTCCCGCTGAAAGGCAATATTGTTTTCCATGTGTTCCCATACCTGGCATGTCAAGCAGTTTGGTGCTTATTTTCCCTCCATGTTAAAGAACAATAGATGTTGCAGCACCCAGGCTAATGTGCTGCATAGCTAAATACATATAAGGTCCCAAAGGCGAGACTGATTGCATTGCAAATGCTTGCTGAAATCGGTGCCCGACAGACTGATCCAACAAGTCGGGTTTCACTGATTTGCATATAGTACATTCAAAAGGGGACAATAAATATTGCTTTATTTATTTATTCTCTGTTTACAAATGTGTCGAGGCTAACCAAATGACTGATGTGAGCTCTGGATTTACAATTCAAGAGACTGAATTCTTCTCCCTATGCTTCTATTTCTCTGCCACTGGGTAACCAAACACCCTGCAGATCTTCACGGGCAGAAGCAAAGGCGCAACAAGAGCCAAATTTTGGGGGAGGCTACAAAAAAATCGGGGGGGGGGGGCTGACTCTTCCAGCAATATGCAGAGTGGAGATGCATGGGGCTCTAAGAAAGGGTGAAAAGCAACAAAGCCTTGTTAACACGTAAATGGTCTTTTAAAGAGCTATGAAGTACTCGTGTGCGCTGTGTGTGTGCCCGGGAATTTGTCTCAGCACGGGCTGACACACACGACGGGGGGCTAAAACTCTTTGAGCCCAATGGGCGTTGCTCGCCTGGGCAGAACACATGCAATAACTGTGCACTTTGAACATCACTCCCGGTACCATCATTCACACCCAAAAACTTCAATCTACTGAGCTGAGCTACTTTTTGTTACCTCATTTGAACGTTCATCTCAGGATATGTTAACACACTTCCCAGCAACAACACTACCCCTTCAACACAACTCCTGGTACTGTTGTGTGTGCCACAGCATACTGCACTTAGTAAACAAACAGGAGAAAACCTGAGTACTAACTTAAACTGTGCCGTAGCTTATGGCTTTATGTATACATTAGTTATATATTTATAATATCAACAATGCCTGCATTTTTCCAAATAACTCCAAAATAAGTCACTCAGGGGCATATTACCAAGCGGCAGCGATAATTATCGTTGGCCGCCCTCAGCGTGAAAATGTTTATCGCCGGCTATCGCTGATAATTATTGCCATGTTAGCGCTGTATTAACAACGCATAGCCCAATGGCAATAATTATCCCAGCGATAGCGATGTCTTCCATGGAACATCGCTGGTTCTTCAGCGATGTTCCATTGAAAACGGCGATAACCTTGCTGATACGACCCTGTGGTCGTATCAATATAATCCACCCCCAATGATAATAAGTATAGCTAAGTCAGCATTTTAGCAGACGTTAGTTTTTGATGAAAACTGCGGTTTTACGCCAATAACGAACGTCTGCTAAAACCCTGAGGGCCACCTAGTAAATATCGCAGTGTGTATTTAGCTAAAATTTACAAGGTAGTCCGTCAAGGGTACGCCCAGTGACGCCCACCTTGCATCTCATTAGAGATACAAAGCGAGACGTTGGGAAAACGGGTGTTAACATGCCCTAATGCATGTTAGCATCCCCTTGTAGATAGGGCGATAATCTTATCTCAAAGTGGAGATAAGGCCCTTGTTAATATGCCCCACGGTCCCTCTTATTTGACACCCTACTGCACGGCCTGCCCCATATTCTTTGGTTTTGGGTTGGCCACATTGCCTGTGGGTAATCTCAGACCAATACACCTTATAATTATTGACTAAAACACCCTCCTTCTCGTAAGATTTATTATGATGTAAGTGAAGCCACTAGAAGGAATGAAAAGAAATACATAAGAAATGGGGGTCACGAAATGGCTCTAGGTCGTCTGCCTCCGCACAGCCAACCCCCATCATGGCAGCTGAAGGGAGAGAAGGGGGGCAATGGGAGTTGTGTTCTGGCTCTGAACTGGGGGTGAGTGTAACTTGCATAATTTGCAGTAGTGTAACTAATTATGCAGAATTACTGCTAAATTACACAAGATTCCGCATAATTACTTGAGATGAGATTTTTGGTATTTAACGCTATTTCCCGAAGCATGTATTTGCGCTAAGAAATAGCACTAAATGCAACATAACATGAATAGGAGCAAGATTTCCCACCAACTTACTCCTGACACTATGTGGCTTATGAACAAGCCCCTTGCGCTGCCGGTGCATCACTTTTTGTGATGCAGCAGCGGCGCAACTTTCTGCCCCATATTAACAAAGACACAGGGTGGCTTTTCATGTCCTTGTAAATATGGCCCCTTTACACGCAACACTTTGCATGAAAAGGGCGTGTCATGGGTGTTACTGTGGGTGTTCCCACGCAACACCCATGGCTTCTGCCACATTTCCAGATTTACGAGAAATTGCATGGAAATACATCAGAATGCTACGCCTCCCTAAGGGAGGCATTGCATTCGATGTGTGCTGCATTCTGCAGCACACATAGAATGAGGAAATCACCTCTTGTGATTTTTTATGTGCAGGAGAGTGTCCCTTTCTGCACATAAATAATCACTGAAAAAATTGCCGTTTTTCAACTTCTATGTGTGCTGCATTAAGCAGCACACATAGAAGTTGAAAAACGCCATCACCGATTGTTTATGTGCAGAAAGGGATACCTTCCTGCACATAAACAATAATTTCCCTCAATGCAGGAGTTCAAGGGTGCCTGCGTCAGCGCTAGGCAGCAAATGGTGCGCCAGCGCTGGCGACTGCTTCGGAATTAACGCAGCACGGCGCAGCCAAATGGCTTGCGGTACCGCGCTGTGTTTATTCCTCGTAAATGAAACCCTATTTTCTTAGAACACTAAGCACCCCGTGTTTAAAATGGAGACGTGAGGATGCATTTTGCGCTAAGAAAATAACACTAAATGCAGAACAACATGAACAGTAGGCTAAGTTCTAAGTCAATTGTTTTTGTGCAAATCCTCCCCCGCCCCCAGATTTCTCTTATTTACGTCATTGGGTGTCATCGTGTAATTACTGGTAATTCTGTTTGAAAGAGTAACGCAGAACTTCATTACTCCGATTACTCCGACGTAATTAAGATAACTCCCAGGTCTACTTTCCACTCTCTTCTCCTGTCATATTTGCAACCCTTCACTCCCCATTGTTTCCTATTCCTTCCCTTGAAGTGTGTGCCTCCTTCCCTCGAGCAGCCCCCCCCCTCCAACTCGTCCTCACCTGCGCCTCTTGCTCCTTTCTTCATTTTCACGCGCAGCCTTTTCACTTTCTTTAACCATCAATCTCTTAACCTTAAAGCCCGAACTGGTAGGGTCCTGCAGAGGAGGAGGTAGTAGTTCCTTCGTGCAGGGATCCTCCATGCAAAGAGGGTACCTCTCGGCCCGGCCGGTGTATGTCCTTAAAGTGCTTAACACTTTATGGGCCACCTGCCAAAGTTTCTCCACTTCCCTTTCACCCACTTTCTAGATTCTATTTACCCTTTTTCACCTAATTCCTCGTTCTCTCAGATCCCCACGCTCCCGTCTCTCTCCCACTGAGATCAATTAAATGCACAGTCTTGTTCCGAGAACATCTTTCGCTGCTTCACTTTACATCCCTTTAAGCAGAATTAATATCAACATAGATTCGATTTAGTCAGCACTTACGGCGTCTCAGAGAGGAAGCTGCTCATTTCCACTTTCGTAGCATGCCGCGGGCCCCAGGCGGAAGCAAACATGTCAGCAGTGCGGTGCCCAGGGCAGTGTTCAATCGGTGTGGTCTTACTTGCCCAAGAAGTCATCGAAAGGGAAGACGTTTATACAGCATGATGGGAGGACTCCGAGTACACACTTGTGAACGAGCCATTAGCAATAAAAGTACATTTTCAAACAGCGCTTCACTCCGCTCGTCTACTTCTTCTGACAGCTATAAATGACGTTTCTACTGTTTCCCATCTTAATGACACTCAGTTTACCAACAGCGGAAACATGCAAGGCTGACTTCGCTTTACCAGGATTTGGCAAGCAGATCATGACAGACATCAACGGCGAGCGTTATATCACTGAGACCTCGCTGCCAACATAATATTGTTGCCCAAAATAATAAATGTTCCAAAAACACAAGTGTACAAAAATATGCATGTGTGCTGGGGTCTAACGTAATGAATGGAGGCCCACTTCTGGGGAATAATGTGCGGACACACGGGTCACCTCGAGATGTTTGGTGGAATTTATTAATTTAGTAGTTTGTAGGCGTGGCCATTTGGAAGCAGGAAAAATACTCTGCTCCAATGAGAAGGCATTCTTGTGCAAGGATGAGAGAGAGAGCGAGAGACCAGAACTTATAGCCTTATGTGTCAACCTATTTTGCTTTCGCAAACGGTGTGAATCGCTTAAATGTTACTGTTTGCAAATGCAAAATAGCCTTTCAAGGTCAATGAAAGGCTTTGGCCGTGCATTTTAGGCAGTTACAATTTTTTGTGATTGCCTAAAATTGCAACTCCAAATAGGGAATTGCAATTTGTGATTCTCTAAGCACATGTGCCACGCATTTCCTAAATGAAAACTGGGCATTTAGGAAATGTTATTACCATTGACTAATTGCTGATGGTAACCATTGTGCAATTTTTTAACATGCACAAAAAATGCATTTTTCAGAGTGTCATGTAGCACACACATGCCTCTAGGATATGTGTGCGCTTTAACAGGCACATGCATCAAGGGTTTTTGCATTCGCAAACGGTGCGAATCGCAAAATTCGGCCGTTTGCGAATGCAAATCCCTTTTTTGGGATGCATTAAGGTTTTTGCTATTTTTGCAATTTAAGAAATCGCAATTTATTTGCGATTTCTTAAATTGCGATTGCATTTAAGAAATCGCAATTTTGCGATTTCTTAAATGCAATGCATCATCTGAAAAAATTTGCGAATTCGCAGATTAGTAGTGTTAAATTAGCATGAAGTCAACCTTCATGGTAATTTAAGAAAAGTTTCAAAAATGCACAAAAGTGCATTTTTGACATTTTCATTTTACACTCACACATGCCCTTGTGCATGTATGTGTGAAAAATGGACTGTATGTTACATTTCAGGGGTGCAGGGGGGGTCCTTTGGACTCCCCCTGCACCCTAGAAATTGCATTCTCATTTTGCGGTTCCTTAATTGCGATTCGCAAATTGAGAATGTCTTCCCATTGATTCCTATGGGCCTCTAGGCCCATAGGAATCAATGTAAAGGGATTCCTTATTTGCGATTCGCAAAATTGGGAATCGCAAATAAGAAAAAATAAGAAATCGCAAAAATATATGCGAATTTTTAATGCATAGGTATTTGCGATTTCTAAATTGCGATTCTTTAATTTTCGCAATTTAGGAATCGCAAATACCAACAATGATGCATGTGGGCCTATATGTGCACATTTTTGGGGGGGTGTTTCAGAGGGTCCTTAGGTCCACGGACACCCTTGGTTGTGCATGATCTAATTTGCGATTATCAATTGGGTAATCACAAATTCGGTAATGCAAACCTACCTATTGAGTAGCATTCCCTAATAGTGATTCCGCAAATTGCGATTCAAGTCTGTAGAATTTGCTATTTTCTTGCATACCATTTTGCATTTCCTAAATAGCAGTTTCTTAAAATTTGCTATTTAGGGAATGCAAAATGGAACATTGATACATGTGGCCTTTATTTTTATAATGCAGCTCGTTTTCCTTTAAGGAAAACGGGCTTCATTACCCAAACAAATTTAAAAAGCAATCATAGACATGGTGGTCTGCTGAAACCAGCAGGCCACCATCCATGTGATTGTAGCCATTCCCAATGGGTCATAATCTCCTCATTGCGATTCACAAAAATATTGCAGGTTTTGCATGTTCCCTCTATCCTCCCAAAACCCACCTATGAGAATTTTGCAACTCCCAAACTAAATTCACACATTTCTTGAGACTGCTCGGGATGGATAAGGTTCAATTAATGAAGCACATACAAATTTAAGAAAAAAAAGCAACTAAGCACACTGTTGAAAGTTGGGCTGAAACCGTCAACATTATCGGCGCCCTCTTGCTCTCCTTAAACCTTTTGTGCGCGTAAAACAGCCGCCATTTTGGGCACCATGGCTTCCCTGCTCTCGCCGAGAGCCAGCGCGCCTCTCTCTCCCTCCTAGCTTCGCTGACAACCCCCCTGCCTGCACCTGCCGCGAATCATAAAACCCCTCTTCGGCGCTGCTCTGCCCCAGGCCCTCGTCCTGTTCCCAGCGCAACACCTCCCTTCTTCCCATTTATGATCCCCGGCCCTTTGATGCAAACCCCTTTTCCCCGTGTGCCCGTTTGTCTTCCCCGTTCCCAGGCCGACACCCAGCTCTGCCGATACCAATCCTTGCCCCTCCCCGTACAATAGAAAGTTTCCCCCCAGCAAGGGATCCCCGGGTTGATCAAAGCCCCCGCCCTACGAGATCCGATCGAACCCCACACACTCCGTGAATCGGCGGAATATCCAGCTGCGCGATGATCATCACCTGTTGTGAACGGGGCAGGGACTTCCACTGTAATCTTGCGTGGGAACGGGCTGGGAAGGGGGATTCTGAGGATGTCTTTCCGTACATCAAAGTATCGACGAGAATGTGTTACATGCAATAAAGAGATAAACTTGTGTATAAGAGGCGAGGCCTCAGGGATGCAGTTAGAGCACCTCAGAACGATACCTTCTGTCCGTTTCGTTGTGTTCTCCTCCGGAGAGAATAAAAACCTTGTTTCCTGCCTTCCAGTCTCCAGCGCCTGCCTCTTCAATAGTTTAACTTCTTTGTGGGTTCAAGAGGCGACACCGCCGGGCAATACTTAAGGATCTTATATTCTTGTTGGTAGTGCCCCCCTTATTTTCAACAATTGGCGACCCAAGCGTGGGGCCCATCAGCGACCCATGGATCCAGTGGGAGAGGTCCTGACGACAAAGTGAACGACTGCAACGATCGGGAACGCGTCTGTCCGATAGACCCTCGTCTGACAGCCGATCATCCGAACTTCACTGGTTCCGAACAGACCTCTCTCGAGTGATCTACGGTCCTGACTGGGAACCATCAGGAGTGCCGCGAGGATAACGGAGAAGAGAGGACGATCGGGCGCTGGATTCGGAAGACAAGAAACTGTCCATGCGGTCCGGGTAAGGTCGTGTAATCACGACAAGTTGCGAAATGATTGCTTGATTGCTTGTTTGTTTAAAAATACTAGTATTGCTCTCTTTTATTTATTTGGAGATTCACTGTCTGCAAACGGAGAAACAACGGGCTCTCTCTTTTGCAAGCAGTGGAGGATAGGTAGGGCAGCAGCCGTGCTTATTTTTTTCTCCCCCACTCAATAATCACTTGAAACTGAACTGTTGTTCGCAAAACTATTGTTTCCTGGAGATTCCCTGTCTGCAAACAGGGAAGAGACCACCCTTTTTGCAGACAGTGAAAAGGGTAGGTAACGCAGATCTTTGCGGACCTACTCATTCTCCCCATTGTTATTTATTGGTCTTTTGTTATTTTGATCCACGAGGTATTCACTGCCTGCAAACAACGTAGAATAGAAATATTCTGTCCAGTCTTTGCACCTAGTGATAAGATAGGCAGTGCTGACTTTTTAGTCCCTCGTTACGAGCCGTCATGTCTGTCTTCTCCCCACTGATTAGTAGCCTGTTTAGCCCGGACCGCCTATTAGAGATGGACCATCCAGCCCCACTGGAAGGCACCCCTAATAAGGACATGTTCATGAAGCATGGATTGACCGCTATAGCCTATAGTAAACTATGGCATAAATATACAAAAAAGGGTCAAGAAAGTCAATGGCCCCTGATAGGATCCTTCGATGATGATAAAATAAAAACGCTAGAAACTGCCCTGGGTAAAAATAAGACAACACCTACTATGCTTGACAGCTTCGGCATGTGGCGAAAAGAAACTGAACAACGTAAAAAGAAAACTGAGAGTAGGTTGGAAAAAGAGCTGCGAAAAGCAGCCCACCTAGCTGCTCAGAAACTAGAAAAAGAGATAAAGGAAAGAGAGAAAGCTAAACAGAAACTAGAAATGGAAACGCCAAGCCAGTGTCCGGTTAGAACCCCCTCCATGCTCTACCCTGATTTACCCTCGAAACAACGAGCCAATGAGGACCTGCTGTTAGGTCCTCCTATCATCTACATGCCCCCTCCATATGCCCCTTCTCAACCCTTGGCGCAGCACGCGCCACCCCCAGGTGCAAACGAAGGTACCGCCACAGCGTCGGCCCCAATGGCCTCTGTGCCAGCCGAACCCCTGGTATTAAAACCCGCATCAATAACAACGTTAGACGACCATGAGACTCGAGGGGCTGGCCCTGCAAGAACAAACAGACTAGACAAAGATGAGCGAGCGGGGATCGACAAAATAGCAAGGACACTGGTAGAAAGAAAGGATGATGAAGAGTACATCACAGATATGTTCAGCTCGTATACAGGGAGTCACAGACGACATTTTACCGTACGACTGTGTTATCATGTCTTGAATGCATACGAGGACCGATATCGAGACAAAGGTCCCGAGAGCCTAAGGACTCTGTACCGGAAGGTCGATATCGGGGATGAGGGCGAGTGTGATGTGTCGGACCTCCTTACGCGTACGCTTGAGGTTTTCCGCCACCTCACTGAACGAAAGCCGGGAGCTAAATCCGCAGCCTCCGTAGTGACCGAACCACCAACCGAGCAATCTAACACCATGATGCCGATACGTGAGGCTGCCCCTTACTGGGTTCCTCCTCGGGGTACAGGGACTCACGATGATGCAAACAACCAAGATGCGAAGGGAAGGGTAGTGTACAACTGGGTCTACCAGCCATGGGACCGGCAAGAGATACTGACATTCCGGAAATCTCTACCCGACCTACGTAAAAACCCCACTGCCTTCTATACTGAATTGGGTACAGCCCTGGGCTCAACGATTATGACCCTGGCTGACATCGACTTGTTCTTCGGGTTATGTCTACCAGCTGATGTGTGGAAGCAAATCCGGAAAGTCGACCACCTTGAGCTGTTTGGACATACCTGGTCACAACTCGATGACCTGGACAAACAACGGGGACCAGGACAAAAGCCGTTGAAATCCATTCTAGACCTCCCAGATAAAATCATAGAGAAATTAAAAACCCTAATCCCAGAAAAGAAAGTGGACTGGTCGATAGTAACAGCCTGTCGCCAAAAACCCCAGGAGGATGTATCGGAATACTTCTCCCGGTTTGAAACGGTGTTCTCCGATTACAGCGGCCAGGACATGACCACTGCAACCGGACACCATCTGTTTGTCCAGAATTATGTTAAGGGCCTATCATCGGAAATCTCCCAGAAACTACAGGCCAGCGAGAGTAGTTGGGCAGCCTCCAAACCTACAGCGATTCTCCAAATGGCCCAATATTATGAGCATCAGAAAAATGAAAACGATAGGGCGACAGAGAAAAAGAAGAAGGACTTAAAAGAGAGGGTGATGATTGCCAAACTGCAAGGGGTGACTATAGGACGAGACCAATACCGGGGAAACTACCAGACAAACGTCCCTAAGACTACATTTCCCCAAGACCGCACTCTGACTTCCTACAGTGGACGCACAGACCTTAGAGAAGACCAGTGCGCTTTCTGCAAAGGGACTGGCCATTGGAAATCCCAGTGCCCAGTTCTTCTGGAAATGATCAGAAACAAAGACCCCAGGGATGTAGCAAACGGACCGAGACCTAAGGGACAACAACGAGGGCCCCCAAATGACGCGACTAATGACAGATC
Organism: Lissotriton helveticus; assembly: GCF_964261635.1. Classification (NCBI taxonomy): domain Eukaryota; kingdom Metazoa; phylum Chordata; class Amphibia; order Caudata; family Salamandridae; genus Lissotriton; species Lissotriton helveticus. The sequence continues at coordinate 1,290,231,706 of NC_136061.1, forward strand.
AAGCAGACCAAATACGTTCGATCGACCCAGGCAGAACCAATATCAACAATCTGACTATGACGACACTCACACCTTCGCATAGGACAGCCAAGGGCGAGGGAGGGATCCAGTCGAGCTCTATGTTGACCAGCAGGGCCCTTATGTCACTGCTAAGGTCCTGGGTACCAAGTCTCCATTTCTGGTAGACACTGGCGCAACACGTAGTGCGTTATCTAAACGACTGATTCCAAGGGCACCCTTGTCTGGCTCACTCATAACATCGACAGGTTTCGATGGAACGCCCTCCACCAACCCTTTGTCTGCCCCGATTCTCTTTGACGTAGAAAACAACACCACCGACACCACGTTCTTGCTTTCCTCCAATAGCCCTGACGCCATTATGGGACTTGACTTACTGAAACACTTCCGAGCGACGATCAGGTGTTCTCAAGATGGAGTTCGAGTGTTTCTTTACGACAACCCCGTTCTGCTTAGACATTGCTCCCCCCGACACATGTTTTCCATCACCGACGTTGACGCGTCCCTGCTTGACACTCTACCTCCGTATCTGTGGGCCAAAGCGGATTCGGACGTAGGGCGTATGTTAATTGACCCAGTGCACATTACTGTCCGACCAGACGCAACACTCCCAAAACTCCCACAATATCGGATATCGCCAGAGGGCGAGAAGGCATTGGTAATGATTATCCAGTCACTGATAGACGCAGGAGTGGTAGAGGAAGTGGTTAGCAACGTTTGCAACAGCCCTATCTTGCCCATTATCAAGAAGCAGGGAGAGGGAGATGAGAAATCATACCGTTTCATCATCGACCTCCGAGAGATCAACAAAGTGGTGGTACCCCAGTACCCTGTGGTCTCAGACATCACCACCATCCTGACCTTGATTCCATCCACTGCCACCACCTTTTCCGTCATCGACCTCAAGAACGCATTCTTCTCCATCCCCATCCACGCAGACAGCCGATATCTCTTCGGCTTTACCCTAAAAGCCCGCTCATATAGGTTTTGCCGAGCGCCTCAAGGCTACACGGAAAGCCCTAGCATCTACAGCCAGGCCCTCAAAAGACAACTAGACCAAGTCCAGTTACCCGACGGAGTGGTGTTGGTACAATATGTCGATGACATCCTTTTGGCAGCCGACACCACCCCTCTAGCGGTTACCGCCACCATTCAACTCTTGCACTTCCTTGCGGAAAATGGCCACAAGGTCTCCAAGAAGAAGTTGCAATTCTGCCTACCCCAGGTCACTTACCTAGGCCACCTTTTGTCCAAAGATGGAAGAAAACTCACCCCTGATCGAATCCAAACCATTCTAGATACCCCTGTCCCTAAGACCCAGAAGCAGGTTCGCTCCCTATTAGGCCTCACCTCCTTCTGCCGACAATGGTTACCAAACTTCAGCCTCGTTGTAAAACCACTGCTTTCTCTGCTAAACAAAGACGTCCCTTTCCCACTCCCTTGGACTCCTGAGTGTCAAACTTCCTTCACAGAACTGCGAGATGCCCTTTGCTCAGCCCCTGTCCTGGGTACCCCTGATTACAAAAAGCCCTTCTCCCTTTACACTCACGAAAGGGAGGGGTGCGCTTTATCTGTCCTGACACAGGCCATCGGCCCTAAGCAACGACCGTGCGCTTACTTCTCTGCCACTCTTGACCCTGTCGCCAGAGCCTTGCCTGCCTGCCTTCGAGCTGTAGCTGCTGCTGCAGTCTCTATCCGACAGAGTGAGGGGATTGTACTCTCGAATTCCCTCACGGTACTGGTACCCCATGCAGTCGACACCCTCCTGAACCAAACCAAGACGCAACATCTGACGAGTGCACGACTGACTGGATACGAACTGACCTTGCTTGCCCCCCATATCACCCTGAAAAGATGCACCACACTGAACCCAGCAACTCTGTTACCCTTGCCAGAGAACGATCCCAATGTGCACCCCGTACATGACTGCGTGACTCTTACGGACGAACAGACCAGGAGTAGGGTCGATCTCAGAGACACAGCTTTCCCTGACCCCGACGGGGAGTTGTGGGTGGACGGTTCTTGCATCAAACTCTCCGATGGTACCACTTCCGCTGCCTATGCAGTCACCACGGCTCGAACTGTAGTAGAAACAGCCCGCATCACCCAGCGATCTGCCCAGGCAGCGGAACTGATTGCGTTGACGCGAGCCTGCATCCTGGCAACAGGAACCACAGCGAACATTTACACCGACAGCCAGTATGCCTTCGGGGTGGTTCACCATTTTGGGCTCCTCTGGAGGGAGAGAGGATACTTGACCTCACACGGCACACCCATTTTGCACGGGGATTTAGTCTCCGCCTTAATCGAAGCTGTCCTCCTCCCCAACAAACTTGCCGTTATCAAATGCCAGGCACACAAGAAAGTGACAGACATTATTGGACAGGGAAATGCACTAGCCGACATCACCGCCCGAACGACAGCTGAAAATAGAACGACAACACATATGTACGTGACCAGGTCACAAGCAGAAAACTGGACTGACGCCAAGGACACAATTAGAGACATACAAACGGCTAGCACACAACACGAATTGACTGAATGGACACGGGTGGGATTGAAAGACGATGAAGGCTGCTGGCGGACAAAAGACACGAACAGATGGTTGCTACCTGATTCGTACTTGATTCCCATATTAACCATGGCACACTCCCCTGCCCACATAGGATCAGCCCCCATGATCGAACTTGTCTCCAGGGTTCGGCACAATGACAAGATCCCAGATTCCGCCAAACGCCTGGTCCAACAATGCTTAATATGCCTGCAACACAACCCCGGGAAAGGAACTGTAGTACCCCGGGGGGGATTTGGGGTCCCAAACCACCCATTTGAAGTCCTGCAGATGGACTACATCCAGCTAGACAGATGCCAAGGCCTGAAATATGTACTCGTCGTGGTGTGCGCATTTAGCAAGTGGGTGGAAGCATATCCAACCCGTGACAACACCGCTATGGCCACTGCAAAGGTTCTGCTAAAGGAGTTTTTCCCCCGTTATGGCCTCTGTCGTGTTTTATGGAGTGATAATGGCCCCCACTTTGTAGCCAAAGTTATCCAGCTCATCCTAAATGGGCTGGGTATTAAACAGAAATTCCACGCAGTCTTCCACCCTCAATCTGCTGGGCTTGTCGAACGACACAATGCCACACTAAAGCTTAAACTGGCCAAAATAGTGGCTACGACGGGCCTGAAATGGCCAGACGCCCTCCCATTGGCATTGCTATCGATGCGCTCTACCCCCACCCGACATCACTTAACCCCTTATGAAGTTGTCTTCGGTCGACCCATGAGCGTCTGGTCTGCCCCGAAACCAACTTCCATTCATGACGTTCCGGACGTCCTAATGTCTGATTATCTGTACAAATTGACTGAAACTTTGTCTGTCCTTCATCAGCAGGTGCAGCAGGCCATCCCCGATGCTTCCAGGGGTCCGGGTCACGCCATCCAGCCGGGGGACTTCGTGCTGATCCGAAATTTTCAGCGATCAAAGAGTTTGGAACCCCGGTGGACGGGCCCCTGGCAAGTGCTGATCACCACTCGGACCGCACTTCGAGTGGAGGGGAAGAAACACTGGCTGCACGCTCATCACTGCAAAAAGGTCTCTCCAGCCCTGGCCACGACAGACACCGTCAACACCCAAGAAGAGCTCCTGAACCAGGACCGACCATCGTTGAACTGCTACCCTGATACTGAGACACTTGAACTTTCAAAACATCCTGACCCCACTGTGCCATCTCGAGAAGGGTATTTCCTGCGTCGAAAGGAGGGAGCTTCGGCTAAGTAGGCCACGGACTAGGTTAAAGGATCTCAGAACGGTGACCCAAACTACCAAGGGTTACCTGGAGAGAAGCTAAAACTAAGTCTGTGGTCCTGCCCACTACCGAGCACCTTGAAGACGAAGATGATGGAAGCGCCAGATAAGAAGATGATGGAAGCGCCAAATAAGAAGCCGACGGAGACAGCAGGAAATACCCACTACAGAAATCCGAGAACAGACAGACTCCATAGCTCAAAGACAATTGCACTCTTCATCGTAATCCTCCTCTGTTTTCTCCTCATGACTACGCTCTGGATTATGGAAGAACACGCACCTGCTCACGAAACATTCCTAACCACTGCTCAGCCTACCACCATGAAGGAACATTATCTAATTTCGCTCTCTCCTCAACTAAGAGAGAGGCGAAAGGAGTTTTGGAACAACTCTTTCGTGCAGCTACTTCACCAGCACAATCTTGCCACCAATACCACCAACTGCTGGATCTGTGGGTTGCTACCCCATGCCACTGGACATTCAATACCATTCATCCCTTCACCCTTCTCTGTCCACGGCTCCTGCCTTGCCTGGCTGATCCTCCTGCAAGAGGGCTATACGGGCAATGCCACCTCCAGCAGAACTGCAGCACATTCTTCTCATGGGGCCGGGCGAAACAAGACAAAGACACACTTCTGCCCGCTGACCCCCAGCGACTCGATCCAAATGGACATCCCGGCTAAAGAACGAATCGAAATGCAGGTGTTCAACAATCCAACCAGACCCACCTTCTCCTATCTGCGGAAACGAACGGCTGCCACTCTGACTGTGGCCCTGTCGGTCATCAACGTCACAGGCCACATGTGTGTAGAAGGACTTGGGACACAGCTGGTGGGTCGCAGCGCTTGCCGCTTTACCAGCACTCTGGATTCCACGGATCCACCTTCCTTTGTGTCATCCCCAAACATGTATTTCATCTGCGGCACGAAGGCCTACACCTGGCTCCCCAAAGGCTGGGGGGGCACTTGCTACATCTCCTTCGTCCTTCCTCCAACTTATGTGGCCCCCGCGAATCACCACAGGCAAAAACGAGCCAAAGACGTTGAGCAAGCCGACTCAACAGGGGCGCAGTTCCTCGATGCTATGAAAGGACTCGTCCCCCTCTGGGGCCCGATGGCAAACAGCCGTGCCATCCGACATTTGACTCAGGCAGTCGAGACAACCATGAACATCACAGCGGGCATCTTTGCCAACAACACTGCCGAGCTCCAAGCGGTCCGTTTGGTGGCTCTTCAGAACCGCCTCGTTCTAGATGTGGTTCTGGCGGACCGTGGAGGAGCATGCCGCATTATTGGGTCCAGCTGTTGTACATACATACCGGACAACTCACCCTCAGTGTACAAAGCCATCGAACATCTTCACAGACTCTCTTCGGAAGTTCACCAAGAGCAAGAAGAATGGTCGCTTGGTGGTTGGTTCTGGGACACCGTCAAAAGCTGGGGCTGGAGACTGCTCACCATTATCCTGATTCCCGTAGTTGTAATATGTGGCCTATGCTTAGGAATTCAATGTCTGCCACCTATGTGTTCTTTATGTGCGAGTTGTATTTTTCCCAAAACTGTGGACATTGGAAGCGAACATATGAGAGCATTGTATGATACCGAAGTTAGGAATTTGATGAAAATTGACATTGAGTAAAGCAAGGTGGCTAGATATGTTGAAAAGGGGGGACTGTTGAAAGTTGGGCTGAAACCGTCAACATTATCGGCACCCTCTTGCTCTCCTTAAACCTTTTGTGCGCGTAAAACAGCCGCCATTTTGGGCACCATGGCTTCCCTGCTCTCGCCGAGAGCCAGCGCGCCTCTCTCTCCCTCCTAGCTTCGCTGACAACCCCCCTGCCTGCACCTGCCGCGAATCATAAAACCCCTCTTCGGCGCTGCTCTGCCCCAGGCCCTCGTCCTGTTCCCAGCGCAACACCTCCCTTCTTCCCATTTATGATCCCCGGCCCTTTGATGCAAACCCCTTTTCCCCGTGTGCCCGTTTGTCTTCCCCGTTCCCAGGCCGACACCCAGCTCTGCCGATACCAATCCTTGCCCCTCCCCGTACAATAGAAAGTTTCCCCCCAGCAAGGGATCCCCGGGTTGATCAAAGCCCCCGCCCTACGAGATCCGATCGAACCCCACACACTCCGTGAATCGGCGGAATATCCAGCTGCGCGATGATCATCACCTGTTGTGAACGGGGCAGGGACTTCCACTGTAATCTTGCGTGGGAACGGGCTGGGAAGGGGGATTCTGAGGATGTCTTTCCGTACATCAAAGTATCGACGAGAATGTGTTACATGCAATAAAGAGATAAACTTGTGTATAAGAGGCGAGGCCTCAGGGATGCAGTTAGAGCACCTCAGAACGATACCTTCTGTCCGTTTCGTTGTGTTCTCCTCCGGAGAGAATAAAAACCTTGTTTCCTGCCTTCCAGTCTCCAGCGCCTGCCTCTTCAATAGTTTAACTTCTTTGTGGGTTCAAGAGGCGACACCGCCGGGCAATACTTAAGGATCTTATATTCTTGTTGGTAGTGCCCCCCTTATTTTCAACAACACAAATATGTCCCTAAACAGTACCAAGAGTGAGTATAAGACTGGTTCCTAGAAACTCCATCTGACTAGGAGAGGCCTGCTCCGGGTCACCAGAGAGCCTTTCAATGCCTCACACATATGGGGTGGCAGCACAGGTCTTAGGAGGATAAGGGATGGTGGAGTTGGCGATCAGTTTTACTGCGGTCTAGGTTAACAAAACAACTGTCTATGGTCTTGTGAAAGCAACCCATATATTTAATCAAATATATGAAGCTGATCTTTCAATTTCAAATTGTATGCTCATAGGAAGCCATGCGCATCAGGTTGTTGCACCAGTTGCAAAATGCATATCTTCACCACAGCGAAGGCTGTGTCAATCCATCTTTTCTAATGGGTATTGAGTACTAACAGTTCGAGAGGGTCATGAAGTTAGCAATGGCGATGTGGTAAAGACCAGGCCACTTGTATCTCTCATGCTGGACCAAACCCATTTCAAGAAGCACGCAGCTCACAAAGTGCATGGCCATAGGTATACCATTCGGCTACCACAGCTGATGCGCTGCTCTGCGAGGCATGCTGTATTCCAGTATGGACTTGAAGCCCCGCACACACTCTGCCCGTATTTGTATTTGGCTTTTGTCACTGTCCTTCGTAAATGCTGGCTTCTGATTCATTAAAAGACTTGCTAGTCCCTCCTTAGTACTGCCTTGTCTTCATTTGTAACCCAGCCGCGGTTGGTAGTAGGAGTTCCTGCAGGGCGGTGACGTGGGGAGGGGGAGGGGCAGGGTGGGGGGTAGTAATGTATGGATTACAGAGTTTAACAGGTAAGCAAACATATAAATACATAAAACAAATTTCGTTGCGTGCACTGCATCACTAAATATGATGCAGTGCGCGCAACGAAATTCGTATTAGTTATTTATATGTTTACTTACCTGTTAAACTCCATAATCCATACATTACTACCCCCCACCCTGCCCCTCCCCCTGCCCCTCCCCACGTCACCGCCCTGCAGGAACTCCTACTACCGACCGCGGCTGTTGTAACCTCCCATGAGGACCGGCTCTTTTACTTTGTTTGTTACACAGTACGTCTTATTTAGTCTGTAAGCACTATTTTCTTTTATGAGTTTCGCCTACTACTGGCACGACATGCTTTCCTGCAACATTCGGCAGGCCATGCACACTTTCACTTTCCAAGCAGCCCGGGACAATTGCGACCGAGGTCTCGCATTTACAAGAGTTTGAGCAATTGGCATTGTAAATGACAATGCCTTTTATTTTTGTGTTAATTATCAATACAGATAAAATGCATTGTCATTTACAATGCCAATATCTTAAACTCCCCAAAATGAGAGACCTATTGCATTGCAAAGATGATCATTTATTCAGCAGAGTACACCTCGTGACATTGAAAAACAGTTATCCAGATTTGTAAAGTCCGGAGTCACGCTCCGAAGCTAAACAATCTTTTCATGTATCCAGGGGCTGGTGGCTATGACACAATGTGAGGACCTAGGACTGTCGCACTGACTGCACAGTTAGGGTTTCAGTTGTATGCATCTCGAGCACTGGTCCGTTGAGAAACTCAACTCAACTTTCAGACTTTGGAACAACTTCCAAGTGCTGTCCTCCAGCAGATTCTCCACGAGCTGGACACTTTTGTTAGGCCATTCAGTCCAGCAATTAGCATGGTTTCCAGGTTGTCTTGCTGGGTTGTTTAAAGTGGAAATAGGGTATTCAAGTACCATTTAATCTTCACCAACTTGTGAGTCAAGTCCCCTTTTGAAAAACTCTCTAATTGATTTGTTCAGCAAACAGGTATGCTGTCATGGATCATGTCTGAAAAAGTGTGATTCAAGAAACTCAAAATTTCGAAGTAGCTGATTTTCTGGGGATAGCTTTGGAATAGATAACCACCGACTGAGCACTTCATAGTGGCAGCAGCCAAGGCGATCACCTCACTTTTGAATTACTTTATTTTATATCCAGAGAAAATGGGAAATTGGGTGACTAAATCTAGAAGCACCCACTATTGAGGAAATAGCATAAATAGTATGTCATCCGCAAACAGCAGGTGCTTTGATTCTCTAGTAATCCCCTTCACCCCTCTTTCTTCTCTAAAAACTACTGCCGAAGGTTCTAAGGCCAGCAAGAAGAGCATTGGTAAAAGCAGACATCTCATAAGAATGCATTGCTATTCCATTGCAATGTATGAAATCTGTGGGTGATTGGAATACCCCTTACATGTTCTGGTTAAAGCAAGGACCTAGGTCAACCCTCCTCAGAGTCCTGAAATTTAGTCCCCCACCTCTCAATAATTGCTTGCACCGCATCTAGACAGCGAGTCACCTTTTTATTTTGTTTAATTAATACATTCCACATGAGGTTAAGAAGAGTCATATGTTGTCTCAAAGTCTGGGGACAAAGCCTACCTGATTGCTGTGCACAACCATGGGGATCAGCTTTTGCAACCTTCATTCTCAGACCTTGACTTGCATTTTTGCATCTACTTTTAAAAGCGAAAGGCCTGCAGTTGGCACTATGCAGAGGAATTATAATAGGGTCAGGAAGCAACGATATAACCGCCCTCTAACTCTGTGTGAAGTCCACGATTATCATTTGTGTCCTGAACACCCTACACAGCAACAGCATTATTGTGGGTGCTACCATACTATTGAACTCCATGGGGAAGCTATAATTCCCAGGTGCTTTACCAGTGTTCATAGATTTGATGATGTCTGCAATTTCTTCCTCTGATATTTATTTATTTATTTATTTTATTTATTTAGAAAGTTTTATAGAGCGCGAACAAGACCCTTGCGGCTATCAGAGCGCTTTACAGTAAGAAGAGATCTTTACACATCAGTTCAATGCAGGTCAAAGCTCGTATATATAACATTGTGTAAAACAAAGTAATAAGGTACATCACAAATCTACCTCTGTGAGTTCGGTAAAGGGTAGATATAATGTCTAGGTTGCCTGGGTGGTCCCTTGACATAATAAGGGTTAGCAGTTGGGTACGTTTGGTCTCAAAATTTCTTTAGAACATGCTCAGGTGAATTTGGCCATGAGACTCGATTTTACTTCTTTTTTGAAGGATGCAGTAGAGGAGTTAAGTCTGGTTTCTGGGGGCAAGGCATTCCAGATTCTGGGCGCCATCCCTGAAAAGGTTCGGTTATATGTTTTCTTATTATTGAATCTTTACGGTTTCAGAAGTATGTTTTCAGCACTTCTTGAGGATCTGATCCCACCAGAGATCGTCAGTTTCTGTGCCAGATAGCTGGGTGCCTTGTTTTGCATGGCTTTGTGCGTCATGCACGCTATTTTCAAATGAATTCTGGCTTCCAGAGGTAGCCAATTCAAGGATTTTAGGTCTGGAGAGATGTGTGAACTTCTTTTAGAGCCAGTGATGAGTCTCCCTGCAGCATTGATTGAAGCTCTTAGAGGTGCCGTTGTAACTTTGTGCAGGCCACAAAGAGAGACACTTCCGTAATCCATTCGAGGGGTAACTAGAGCTTGAACTGCCTGCTTGAAGTCATTTTCTGGCAGTAAAGGTTTCAGCTTTCTCAGTGTGTTTATCTGGAAATGTGCTCCCTTAGTTGCGTTGCTGATGTGTTTTTGCATATTGAGGTTATTGTCAAGAGTTATTCCCAGTGATTTTGCTGAATCCACAATGGTTGTTTGACCATTGAGTGTCGTAAGATTATTGATCCAGTCTTGCATTGTGGGGACTTGGACGGGTGGAGCGATTAGGAGGAATTCGTTTTTTTGGACATTCAATTTGAGATGGTTTTCTGCCAGTCATGTCTGGGTATTTCATTACAAGACCGAAGGCTACATTACGCATAATCTTTTAATGCAGACCCATGCAGCCGCATACTTCGCAATAGGTAAGGTTCTAAAACAGAATAAAGGCAACATATAAAGCCCATGAGACAGTAATAATCAGGCTCTTTTAAATGCGGCTCCAAGCTGATAAGTTGGCTTTATTTCTCTCATTTTACTGTATTTGCCGTAACCTCTATTTTACTTTCAGGGTGTATCTACAGCGTGGCTTTCACCCCACCCTCCCTACACCCTCCTCCCTACTGATCTCCAATTTATGGGGATTTCCAAAATATTTTCTCCCGTTTTAATGTTTTTTATCCCTTAATTAGCATTGTTTCATATTATGCCCTAACACCTTTTCTTTTCAGGTGCGCGATTTAACCTTGTTTATTGTTCATTGAGGCCAGGTTTTCTTATAACAGAAGCAAATCTCTCTCCCGTCGCTCTCTAGAGCGTAATTTTCTCAACAAGCTTACCATTTGAAGCTCGGACCTACTTCTCTCCACGGGTTCACCATTTGAGGCTCGGGCCATTTCCTCGACTTCCCCGTAACGCTGGGCCAAGAGGAAAGACGAAAGCACGTTAGCAACGGGAACGCTTCGTCCTCCCGTTGCTAAGGGTCGCTACTCTACCCCTCCGTCATCCAGCTGATCGCGAAGCCGATCGAGCTCGAGCCGGGGGGTTGCCATGACAACGAAGCGCTTGAGAGCTATTTCTCTGTTTCAAAGGATGTTGTCGACAGGATGTTACCGCATCTCACCCTATTTTTAATCTGAGAGTGACTGAAAAAGAGTGCAACACCCCAAATTGATCACATAAAAAAAGGGGCTTTATTGGAACACTGCTTTTGTTTAAAATACTAGCTTTGTTGAACTGGGCCCCTTATATTACTCACCTAAGTATATGCCCCCTATCAAGGATACTATCCTTGTTTATTTTGAAACAGGCTCTTACCCCTGTTCTTTACACTTTATAATACGTTAATCTATTATGTCCGAATCAGATTTAGATGGGGCCTCAGCCCCTACCCCTAATCTGGACAAGGTGACTTTTAAGAAAATGCTCCACATGGAGGTTAAGTCCAGCATGATGGAGAGCTTGTCTGAATTAATGATGTCTAAACGTTCATTCCCATTAGAGGACGTCACTGAGCCCCAGTCTCAGTCTCAGTTTGGTACAAATTCAAGGGGCAAGAGACTAAGAAAGAATAAAAACCTGGAGAGCAATTATTCAGGAGGTCTTGGCACCTCACCAAGCAATGGAGGTCTTGGCACGTCGACTAACAGTGGAAGTCTTCGCACCTTAAACCCCCAGGGTGCCCTTGGCGGCACAAAATTTAATAGGACCCCTTACATCGCGGAGGATGGTGACTCAAATGAATCTTCTGAATTAATGGACAAATACGTCCTTGATCTTAATGAGAATGAAGAGGGTCTCGACGAATTTGATGGAAGATCTCCCTTCCTCCTCTAAGAGTGCAATCCTTAACCCACCAGGAGAAGAAATGCTCTCCCCACAAAAATTAAAACATCCCAGAAGCTCGGATTAGGTCCCACAAGAACATGTATCTAAGTGTTTTACGAAGTGGATCAGGAACCAACGAGACAGAGGAACGCAACATGATCTTAGAGCTCAGTGCTCGAGACCTTCCTTAGAAGATAAAATATGTTATACACCCAATCTAGACCCACAACTTATTACGTTTTAAACTTGGGCGTGACCCAAGAAAAGGTATGGAGAAGTCGTTCAAAGGATGCCAGGATCTTCTCCTGGATGTTCTGGGTCCACTAGCTAGGACCCTGGACTCGGCCGAGGAAAGCCACATCAACGACACTCATCTGGATACCGACATGGTTAGAGGATGGAGCCAGAGAGCTATTATCCTCCTGGGAAATGCAAATGCCAGCATTAATTCGGAGAGACGTAGACTTGTCCTTACGAGGATAAACGCCAAATCATGGAATTTGGCTGACAAAGAACCCTCCCAGAATCCTAAGGGACTGCTGTTTGGGGAAGATCTGATTAAGTGTCTTGGAAAATATGTTTCCACATTTACTGCACTTGATAAAGCGCAACAAAATATGCGCAAAGTCTTCAACAACAACTTTCTTGGACGGGCTGGAAGACGGGGCCAACCTTCCGGCCGCTACAACCAGAGGCCCTATTCAAGAGGCCGTGGCTATGGCAGGGGATACCAACAACAATTTAATACCACTCTATTGTACCCACAAAGAGGTAGAGGCCAACGAGGCAAAGGTCACAGATCACGCGGTACAAACAATTCCAACACATCCTCAGTGTTCTTCCTTCTCTTTCTTCCCCCATAAAGGTGGGCGGAAGACTCAGACATTTTTTAAAGAACTGGAAAATAATTACTCAAGATTCTTGGGTTTTAAACACGGTGAAGGGATTTATGATAGACTTCACACATACACCTGTTGAAACTTCTTTTCTTAGGGAGATTCACATGACTCTGGACCAACAAAGGATTATAGAGGAAGAGTTCTCCTCCATGATTCAAAAGGGTGAAGTTTTAGAGGTCCCAATCGATCAACTAGGGTTCATGAGCAACCTTTTTTTAGTGGAAAAAAAGGACAAGGGTTGGAGACCCATTATAAACTTACGAGACCTGAACAAATTCCTGATGTACAGACATTTCAAGATGGAGGGCATCCATCTTCTCAGGGGTTTACTACTAGAAAAAGATTGGCTAGTCAAACTAGACCTGAAAGATGCTTACTTCACTATTCCCATGGCCAAGATTCATCAACCCTTCCTTCAATTTCTTGGGAAAAATCACTTATACCAATTTCAGGCACTCCCCTTCAGTCTCTCATCCACCCCTAGGTGCTTCACCAAAGTTATGAGAGCTGTCGTATCTTATCTAAGATCAAGGGGAGTTTGTCTAGTCATTTACCACAACAACATCCTTATTATGTCCCAAGATCCTCATCAACTGGTCCAAGATCTCAACTTCACGATGAATCTTCTAGAAAATCTTGGATTCATCATAAACAAAGAAAAATCATCTTTGACTCCCACAATGTCCATGGAGTTTCTGGGATTCACGGTACATACGATACATTGTCTTCTTCTTCTCCCCTCGAAAAAAATCTCAAAAATAAAAAAGGAAATAAGGTATGTTTTGAAACATCAAGACCTATCCCTGAGAGAACTTGCCAGACTCCTAGGCCTTCTCTTGTCTTCTATCCAAGCCATATTTCCTGGACCCCTCAATTATCGAGCCCTTCAGAGGATCAAAGCAAGAACCCTGAGATCCAGACTATGGTACGGAGACCGAGTTTGCTTGGACCAAGAAGCCCGTTCGGAATTAAATTGCTGGCTGAACAACCTAGAAGCGTGGAATAGCAAAGCAATCTTTGGTCCAAAACCAGAATTTGTTTTGGAATCAGATGCAAGCCTTCATGGCTGGGCAGACTGTCTACTCAATCAAAACACTGCTGGTCTGTGGTCTCGAGAGGAATCTCTTCACCACATAAACTCCCTCGAATTGACTGCCGGGCTGTACGCCCTTATGAGTTTCAAACACTCTCTTCAGACTGTGGCTTATATCAACCGTCTGGGTGGCACAAAATCTGCAGATTTATTGAATCTAGCCAAGAAACTTTGGACTTTTTGTCAGGAGCACAAGATTTCCCTCACAGCAGAATACCTTCCAGGGAAAGCGAACTTCTCGGCGGATTGGAACTCTAGGTTCCTCATGGATTACAGCGGTTGGAAACTGAAGGTTTCCGTATTCTATACCCTGAACAAGATCTGGGGTCCTTTAGAGATAGATTTGTTCGCAAGCAGATTGACATTCGAAATCGAGAACTACTTCAGCTAGATGCCTGACCCAGGTGCTCTGGCAGTCAACACCTTCCCGCAATCGTGGAAAGAGATCCGAGGATATGCCTTCCCTCCCTTTTCCATGATTCAGAGGGTCCTACAGAAAGTGAGACAAGAGCAATGTTGCCTCATATTGATAACCCCTTTCTGTACCTCTCAGGCTTGGTTCCCGACCATTCTAGAACTGACTTGCAGTGTTCCCTTTTTAATTCCTTCCCTGGAAGATCTTCTCATGGACATAGACGGTCGAATTCATCCCCTAACTCTGAGCAGGAGTTCATCCCTTCTTGCCTGGAAAGTGTCAGGAGAGCTAATGAAATCTCAGGCCTTTGGGAGACAGCTTCAAACTTCCTCAGAGAATATTGGGCACCAGGCACACACTACAGATACGATAGTATCTGGAAAGTATGGGTACACTGGTGCTTGGAGAGGAACCTGGATTCCTTGGAGGCCCCTATTGTTGACATAGTCAACTACCAGGTAGAACAATTTGAGAGGGGCCTGAGTAATAGATCCATCAATTGCTATAGCTCTGCCATTTCTGCTGGTCATACCCTCATCAATGGTAAGACTATTGGTAAAAATGCCATTATCTGTAGAGTCATGAAAAGTATCCGCTTGAGGAGACCTCCTAAAACCAGATATGAGACTCTTTGGGATGTCAAACTAATTCTCAACCTCTTCAATAATTGGCCATCTAATTATCTTCTTAACAGGCAACAGCTTTCTATTAAACTAGCCACTCTTTTGTGCCTAATCTCTTGTAGAAGAGCTTCAGACATCAGAGCTCTGGAAATTTCAAGACGCTCTTACAATGTGTTTGGAGTCACATTTGATATTTTTAAGAGAACTAAAACTATGTCTGACACTATCTTTTATCCTCGTTTCGACCTTTGTCCCAAACTCTGCATTGTGGAGTGCATGAAAGAATACGCTCAGAGGATGGTTCACCTTCGTCCTGAAGGTGTTAATCAATTGCTTATTTCCTTTGTTAAACCCTACAAAGGAATTTCCTCCTCTTCTATTGGTAGATGGTCAAAACTGCTATGAGTCTTGCTGGTATTGATTTAAACAAATTTCAAGCTCATTCATTAAGAGGTGCTATGGCCAGTACATCGTTCTGGTCTGGAGGTAAGTTGGATGACATCCTTAAGGCTGCTGATTGGTCTAATGCCAGTACTTTTGCACGTCATTACTGTAAACCTATTGAACAAATGTCTAATGTTGTTTTAGAAAGCTACCAACATGCATAATGTAGCCTCCGGTCTTGTAATGAAATTGCGATTCTCATATTAACATGACTAGAGAATCTGGATTTCATTAAAGACTCGGAGGCTGACATTATCCTTCCCTTCCACCCTCTGGTGGTGTTTCATTGACAATGTTGTTTATAACATTTCATTGTAATGCATTCTAATATTGTATTATCTTTGAATTTTCTTTTTGCTAATTATTTTCGCAATCTAATTTCCTTCTCTTTTCAGATAACCCTTGATCGCTGTTTTTTTATCATTATCATCAATGGATTCCTTACGTCATCTATTTCCTCATCGATGGAATCCTTCACTTTCTCCATTTGTTCTACTTCTGAAGTTTAACTGACGCTTCAAGTTTTTCCTTTTGGACTGATCTCTTGTTCATTTAAAAGAGGCTGATTATTACTGTCTTATGGGCTTGATGTGTTGCCTTTATTCTGTTTTAGAACCTTACCTATTGTGATGTATGCGGCTGCTTGGGTCTGCATTAAAAGATTATGCATAATGTCAGCCTCTGAGTCTTTAATGAAATCCAGATTCTCTAGTCATGTTAATATGAGAATCGCATTTCCTAAGCGTTGTGTTGAGCGATTTGATGTCTTCTACGGTGTGGATCTTAAAGTATAGTTGTGTGTCATCAGCATACATGTGATATGGCACGTTAGACACGTGTAGAATTTCAGGTAGTGATTCCAAGAAAAGATTGAACAATGTCGGGGATAGTGAGGATCCTTGTGGGACTCCCAAAGTTACTGGGACGGGTTTGGACAGGGAGTTATTGACCTTGAATTGTTGTGTCCAGTTTTGGAGGAATGAGGTAAACCAATTTAGCACTGACCCTCATAATCCCATTCTATGTTTCAGAAGATCTATCAAGTTCTCATGTTTGACCGTATCGAAGGCAGAGGAGAGGTCCAGCAGGATGAGTAGGCAGGTTCCATTCTGATCAAGGATTTGTAGAGCGTGGTCAAGTATATGTGTCATGGCTGATTCAGTGATGTGACCTGCTCGGAAGCCTGATTGGTATTTGTTAAGAAGGTCAAAGTGATCAATGTGCCTTGTCAGCTGGAGGTGTACACATTTTTCCAATAGTTTGGCCAAGGTAGGAATACTGGAAATAGGATGATAGTTGTTTAGGTCCGTAGGGTCGGCCGTGGGTTTCTTTAGAATGAGTGACACCTGTCCTGCTTTGAGGGTGTCCGGGACGCAACCTTGTTGCAGTGAGCTGTTTATGATCTTGGTCCAGAGAGGTAGAAGCAGTAGAGATAAGTCTTTAACAGCATTTGCGGGGAGAGGATCAGTGAAGTGATTGGCAGGATTGAGGACAGTAAGCTATTTGCATATAGCTTCTTCACAGTAAGTAGCAAAGGATGACCAAGCTGCGTCATTTTTTAGGGCAAACTTTGATGGGATTTGGTGTGGTGCAATTGCCAAAGTTGGGGAGGTTTTCATATGGGGTCCAGAGTGTAAGATTAGATCATTGAGGAGGTCCTTGTTGATGCTGTCGGTCTTCTGAGTAAAGTATGCAGCAAATTCTTCACAATTGGGTTGTGGGCAAGCTAAGTCTTGCGGGCGTTGAGGAGCATCCTCAGATTGGGTTTTGATTAATTCATAAAGGTTTTTTGAACAATTTTTTGCTTGGTCTAGTTGGTAGCCGAAGAAGTCTGCTTTAGTGCGCTTGATCTTTCTGTAATATGCATTTCTCTTCTTCCTTAGAATCTTGAGATGATTGGCGGATGGGACTGATCTCCATGTGCGTTCAGAGAGAGCGTCTATCCTCGTTAAGTATTCCATTGTACCAAGGCTTATCGTCTTTTGTGGAGACTCTCTTTAGTTGAAGAGGAGCTACCTCATTTAGTATCAAATTCATGGAATTGAGATAGTGATTGGTGAGGTCATGAACTTCGGTAGTCTCTGCAGAGGCCAGAAGTAGACTGTAGCTGGAAGATGGTAATATGTTAGAGTTGATTTTTTTCAAGTCTCTTTTCCATACTTTTGATCTTGTGGATTGAACCGAGTTAAGTTTCACTGTTTCCTTGATAAAGAAAGTGATAATATGATGCAAGGTTTGATCGACTCTAACTGAAGGAAATCTCTTTTAAAGATTATTATATCCAGGATTGAACCTTTATCGTGTGTAGGGCTGTTACAAATTTGGGTGAGGTCTAGGTCATTGAGGACGTTTTTGAGACTATTGACCACTGCGTCATTTTGGTCGTTCCAGTGTAGATTGAAGTCTCCAAGGAATATTTGGGTATTTGGATGACCGGTGTTAGATGAGACCAAATCCATGAAGTGTTCAGTGAAGGCGAGGTTGTCACCTGGTGGATGATAGAGGGTGTGTAAAGAGCATTCTGGTTTTCCATTACTGGTGATGTCGAGGCATATGTATTTGCAAGAAGGGAGTACAGGGGATATGGATCTGTTTACTGAGATCTTGCTACGGTGTATGCAGGTGACACCTCCCCCTGTCTTATCAATTCTGTCCAGTCTGATGATGTTGTAGTTTGGGGGTATTAGTATGTCAGTGATTGGTGTGGAGTATTTCTTTAGCCAAGTTTCGGTTAACATTATCAGGTCTGATTCTTGTGTGAGAATGAGGTCAGCTATGTCTGCTGCGTGTCTTGAGGCCGATCTACAGTTTAGGAGTATACATTTAAGGTGGGGCTTGATGAGGGGGACTTTTCTTAGGTTGTTGTCAATGACGCCTCTAATATTGTGTTTAGTGGTCCAGTGGGGGTTGGGGGGATAGTTGGGATAGTCGATAAAATGGGAGCGAGAGGGTTAGTGAGAGAGGGTTCGTATGATTATAATAGAGAAAGTAGGTCGCTCTCCGAAAGCGGATTGGTGCTACGGATTGGGCGGGTTGATTTATTACGGAAGGGAACTGATTTCCAGCTGGGTAGAGTAAGTTTTGAAGTGACTATTATGTGGTTCAGGTGTCCACTAGATTAAGACTGTCTTGTAGCTCTGGTGAACCACGGTTGTCTCAATATTAACTCATTAAATGCTTGAAGTTCTTCTTTGATTTGATGTAATGAGATCATGATGATCTCATTATGTCTGGTGCATGTATGAGTAGGGTTGGAGGCTGTGTTATGGATGTGGATGGCTGCGTTGTGGTCTGGGCAAGGGGTCTGGTGCAGGTATGAGTAGGGTTGGAGGCTGTGCTATGGATGTGGATGGCTGAGTTGTGGATGTGGATGGCTGAGTTGTGGAAGTGGATAGCTGAGTTGTGGGTGTGGAGAGTGTACTTGGGTCTAATGTGTGATCGGAGGGCGGCGTGTTTTCTCTGTGGTAATGGAATGTCCTATTATGTTCCAACACCTGAACTGGGGGGGTGGGCTGGAATGGGGGATGTATGTGCTAGGAGTATCTTTGTGCAGCAAGGATGATGTAGCAGTAGTGTTGGTTTTGGGAGGGATGATATTATCAAGGGGGAGCTGTGATCATAAACGGAGGGGATTCAATATCTGTTAGGGGTGCGTATGCTGCCGCAATCATGCGGGGTGTGTGTATTATGTGTGGGTCCGGTGGCGCGGTAGTGGCATGTGTCTCTAATGTGAGTAATGAACGGTGTAATAAGGGAATGTGGTTGGTGGGAGGGTTTGGTTAAGTGATGTGATGTGTGTTGGTGGAGGGGGTAGTCTTGGTGGAGGTAGCATATGACTCGGATGACTTTATTAGCCAGGATGCTGGTAAATTGGCTAGGGTTTTGACTTCTGCATTAAGTAGTGAGATGGGGTGATAGGCGGTACACTTGTCCCTTGTTTTGCCCTCCTTGCGAATGACCACTATAGAGGCGAACCGTTGGTCTTTGGGTAGCTTCCCCTTCTTCCTGCTTTCCGAATACATGTTCCTAAAATAGGGGACCACCCTAGGGGCTGCCAGCTTGTATAATTCTATTGGGAACCCATCTGGTCCCATAGCTTTACCCGACTAGATACTGCAAAACGTCTGGACTACCTCTTCATCTGTGAGATCGTCCACCATCAGTGCTAGATATTCAGTGATATGGGTGGGAAGGGGCAGGTCTACCAACAACTCTCTAGTGTGCTCTCCCATGGCTTTAGTGGCTTGAGTGTATAGGAGAGAATAGTAGGTGGCGAAGGCTTCAGTAATTTCTTGTGGGTCCTTTAAAACTAACCATGCATCAGTGCTAATAGTGGTAACCCTTCTACTCGCTTGCTCGCGCCTATCCAGTCAGGCAAATAATTTCCCCGCTTTGTCCGCCATTTCGTAACATTTTGTATTCGGTGGCCAAGTGTCCAGCCCCTACTGACTCAGTCGCTAAATCTCTGTACTCTCGCCCCTTAAGGCCCAGGGTGTGTCTGGTGGTGTTGGTGTCTTCTGCTGTTAGCTCCGCCTATAAGTCTAGTATCTTCTTCTCTATCTTCTCCATGACGTCTCCCCTGTTCCTTTTGTGTCCCACAATGATGTAGAGTGCTTGCCCGCTGACCACCGCCTTGAAGGCTTCCCATAGGATCTGTGGGGATTCTACTGATGCTTCAAATTCTTTGAAGTAGTGCTCCACAGTCTGTATCAGCCCATTCTTAACTTGTGGGACTTTTAAGTACCTGGGGTTCAGTGAGATGATCTTCCGGGGGCATGGCGTAACCATATTGTAGGTCGCCCATATCAGGGAATGGTCTGAGATGCCACTCACTTGGTGTCGCACCTCACAAAAATTGGCCACTTGGTCATCCAGGGTAAGAATGCAATCTATTCTTGAAAGACTATTGTGTGCTCCTGAGTTAAATTTGTAGTGTTGTGTATCGGGTTGTGAGTTTGGCACACATCAGTAAGGAAGTCAAACAACCGAGAGTGTTTATATGGTAGGCATCATGGGGGAAACCATCCCTCTGATCACACAAGGTCGTGTGAAAGTCTCCTCCAATCAGGAGCTCTCCCTCTAACAACCCCAGCAACACTTTGCTCAGGTCTGGGAAGACTATGTTATGTAGTTCTGGGGGAACATTCACCATCAAAATAGTTACAGTTGTCCCTTCCCATGTGCCTGATACAGCTGCAAATCTGCCCTGTGTATCCGTCCACTTGAAGAGGGATCTGTTTCCGTAGGATTATCCCAACTCCCCTGGACCCTGAGGTAAACCCAGCGTGGGCCGCCAATTTATAGCCCCAACGGTCTAATGCCCTACAAGTGTTGCCCACTAGGTGGATTTCCTGCAACAGAACTATGTCCGGGCAGTGTTGTTTGATGTATTGAGGCACTATCCCTCATTTCAATTTGTCTCGCAGACCATCAACATTCCAGGTTAGTAGCCGCAACAAGGGAGTGATCATGGAATCAACCTTATTCCGTCTGAGGTCCCTCTTGTCCCCTCTTCTCCCATTGGCCCACTGCCACAGAGGGCAGGCCAGAATGGAGATTCTACATTTAGCTCAGCCCGGTCGTTCTGCGTGGTGTAATAGCTCAACTACTGCCGTTTACAACCAATCAATACATAACTAAATAAAAGCATAGTCCCTTCCCCCTATAATTTCTCCGAAAGACTGTCCTTCAATACTGGAAAATATTAAACCCCACTCCCTGTGTTCCTGTAATATGGGCCTTGAACTACCTGTATCCACATTTCTCTGCAGAGTGCCTGTCATCCCACCCAAATCTCAACTGTGGAGAGCTGTGGCTCAGCCATTGCTCCCACCACCATAGTTGCTGAGGAACCAGAAAGTGTTACCAACATATCAAAACAGTGGTCACTTATCCCAAAGATACAGTCCCCATCTGTTCTACACACAACAGAGTGATGATAATGCAGTCTAGGGTTCTCTTTGAGACCGGAGTCCATGGGGCCGGATCCACCATACCGTTTTAGAACAGTGCAACATCCACAGTCCTCCATTACTTACTTAATCGTCTCCAAAAGTGGAGTAGAGGGTAATACATAGTCCATCATTCCGTTTGGGGCTGCTGGTCATGTGTGTCATGGTCTCCTGTGCCTACTGCTCTGAGAGCTTTGCAGGTCTCTTTGTGTGCCTGTCCCATTGCACCTTGGGACCAGAGCCCCCACCACTCTCCATCCGTCCATCCACTCCTAGGCCTCTTTAGGAGTCATGAAGAACCAGGCCTTACTGTCAGCTTTAACGCGCAGCTTCGCCAGGAAAAGCATGGAGTACTTCACTCCCTTGTCTCGCAGTGCTTTTTTGACTTCTAAGAAACTTCTCCTTTGCCTCTGGACCTTCATCGTAAAGTCGGGGAAGAAGTTAATTGTGCAATTTTCATATGACACTGGATGAGTGCTACGAGTTTTCTGTAGTATAACATCTCGGTCGCGAAAATGGAATATTTGGGCCCCGGATTTGCTTTGTGGGATCCCGGGTTTCGGTGGTCCCCCAGGGACCCGGTGTGCCCCTTTGACTGAGAAAAATTGTGATAGACCACATGGCTGGCATGGCAAGTGATTCACTACCAGTCCTCCACAAAGAAGTCAGCCGCTGGCCCTTCTGATCGTTCAGGGATCTCAATTATGCGTATATTATTTTGTCACGATCTGCCCTCATACTCAGTGAGCTTGGCTTCTAGCAGTTTTCTTGTGGCTTGCAGTTCGTCGACTTGTTTCTTTAGTATCTCAGTGTCTGCCCGAAGATCAACTGTTGTGTCTTCCACCTCCTTAACTTTAGCGCTTATATTTCGGAGGTCCGCTTTGATGAGCTAAACCTCTGCCGTGACTGAGTTCATAGTTGTTTCTAGTGATAATCATACTCCACTTATGGCTGCCATGACATCACAGAGTGTGAGGTTCCTCTCCTATGGTGGCAGCTAGCAAAGGGGTAGAGATTGGTCCTGGGAATTGTCTTCCGCTCTTGACGTTCGTCCATCGTGAACCTGTCTAATTTGGTTTTGTGTGAGTGCATGTTCCGTTTCCACCTGTCATCTTGGTTGAGCATTTTTTAAGTGGTAAACGATGCAGGGACATCAGGCCCTCCGGGGTAATCACTGCCGCCAGCCTGTGAACTATTGAGTTATACCCCACGGGTTCTCCCGAGTCGCCTGCACCTCTGATGTCTCCTGAAACACCTAGGGTCTGCAGTCCCACCTCGGTCACCGACTGACAAGACCGTGCATGCAGCATTAATTTAGGATTATGACTGATACCTGTTCTGGTAGCTCACCAGGAAACAGCACAGTGGTTTCACATCACCTCTTGTGCAGTGTGGGATAGTAAAGTAAAGTTCAGTGTGTCCTCACCTTGCCACCTGTAGGTCATGTCTCACTTCCACTGTTCCTCTGCAGACTGACCTCTGTGGTAATGAAGGTCCCCCACGTGCCTTGTGTTGGTGAGGGCTCCCAGTGGGCACCTCCTCGGGTGCCCTGGGGCCAGTCAATCAAGCCCCCCTGGTTGCCTCAGTGAGTCTCGGCACCTGCAACTGGTCACCACCACAGTTGGTCCCGCTACTCCCACTCGAGAAGCGGCAGGAAGGGGGAGGTCCTCTCAAATCCGTGTCTGCATTCTCTTTTTCCCCCTCTTTGTTCACTTTTCGTGTGGGGCTCATGTGCACTCACCCTGCTTCACCAGCATCACATGCACCTCTCCTTACCTCTGCTGGCCCGGTTTCCACTAGGCAGTCAGGACTGCTACGATTACTACAGGCCGATCTGTTTCCCGAGGCCTTTTCTCTGTTAACTTGGCTTCCAGCAGTTCTGCTGCAGCTTCTCCTGACTCGGTGACCACGCCGTCTTAGCTGATACCTCCTCACACTCTCTCAGTGGGACTTCTGACACTCCCAACACCAGCCACCACAGGGACAGGAAGGGCTTCTCCTCACTCTGACATCAGTGCTGCCGTTTCTCAAGTCGGCCCAGCTCAAGTCCCTTGTCTACCAGTTTCCGAAGTGCCAGTCCACCTTAGACCCCGTCCGACACACAGTTAGGCCACTCACACTTTTCTAACTCACGGGCTTCCGGGACTGTTCACGCCTCACCGGGTGCCGCGGTCTCGCATCAGGTGCTTAGAGCTGCACTGTAAATTCCTCAGTTAATGGGTAATGAGTCAGATTATTTTGGATTTAAACAGTGAGTTGCGGGAACGCCTCTAGTGAGTGGTCATCTTCCTTGGCGTTCGGCTCGCCTCCCACCAGAGGTGAAATCTTTTGATATCTCTTCAGGGGATGACAGGATGCTCCCCGTGTTGTTTTTCTAGGCTTGGATTGTGAACACCTTTTCTAGTTGCTTAAATTGCAAGGCCAAAAAGATACCAATCCTTCTTCTCCTTGTTCATAATGTTTCAACTTAAGTCAAGACAGTGCCTTCTACATTTTTAAGAAGAGAGAATTTGAGTCTTACTTCTGTCAGGTTTCAAATGTTTTTAAGTGGTCAGTGCACTGCAGTGATGTTTTTATAAGGGATTGTATCTTCCTTCCTTATGCCACTCGCAATTTTTCCTTTCTTGTTGCTGCTGAATACTGTGGTGAAGTCTTCCCATATACAGAGATACAGCGAGATAAGTTACTGAAGTTCATTGTACAACACCCCCGGAGAAGCCTGGATAGAGCAGCTTCCTATACTCCTCTCACTAACTGCAATCCAACACGTTCTAAAGTCTCACACAGGAGTGAGAATGCAGAACACAAATCATAACATATGTCCTGATTTTGTATATAATATGATAGGTAAAACTAAATATGGGATAACCTACAGTGAAAACAAAGCTACAGTGGTACAAGAAGAATACACGAAGAATACAATGAACTATATACATGGTTACATTGTTTAAACAAGAACACCTGGTAAGGGAAATAAAACAGGTTGGTCAAAAAATAACGAACTGTAACCAAACACAAAATCATTATACCTCTTGTGGAATTTTACTATCCTTTTTTCCTGATTCCCTTTTGATCATCCTTGGTATAGAATGCCTCCTGACTTGTACCAGGAAATCTTTCTTGATTATCACCACCCCTCACATGCAAGCATCCTCTCATTTGCTCATTTACCCTCTTGGTGCTTTCATCAATCACCTTGAACAACCTGTTCTTATTTAATCTGGATCTATCATTTCATCCTAACATTGATCTGCCTTTTCTTACGTACCTCTGGTAACTTGACTTTAACCATTTGTCCACAAGACACAGCAAATTCCTTAGCCCTACACTTCTCATCGAAATACCTTTTATACACCTCGAGTTTTCCAAGCACCTTCTCGTGAAGTCCTTCTACATTTATATCTACGCAACCATGACTCGATCCTATAGACACTGCCAATTTCGGCTTCTTGTTACTCAACAAGTCAAAAGGCGTCAATCCCATAGTGCAATGTATAATCATTCTAAATGCTTTCAACATCTGATTGACATGTTCTACCTTTGTCCCTTACAATTGCACCTTACCATTGCAAACAGCTATCTGAATGCTCTCCTTAACAATCCTGTTAACCCCTTCCAGAAGCAAACACATGAAGATGATGGACGGAGCACTGAAACTTTTCAGACACTCACCCTCAGTTACAGATCTTGGTTGAATCCATCATCATTCTTTATCTCACTTTGCCACCCCAGTTCAGACCCATCCATATGCAAATCAGTCTTGACCCTGTTCTTCATAGGAACAGTCCAGTCCGAACAGCTAAGCCAAGTCTTCTCTGGACCGTAAACAAGCATCCTATGACCGGTTTCGGGGTAACACCCCTCATCAGTCAGGCTAGCTTGAATCCAGTGGCAAAATGAGCAAGGGATCCATGTCTGGGCATAACCTGCTAATTTAGGGCAAACACAGAAAACACAAGGAGATAATGGTCGGAGCGCTGAAACATTTGACACTCACCCCCAGTCAGAGACCCTCTCCACAAGACCATGAGCTCTGGGATTGTACACC
Source organism: Lissotriton helveticus (assembly GCF_964261635.1). NCBI lineage: Eukaryota > Metazoa > Chordata > Amphibia > Caudata > Salamandridae > Lissotriton > Lissotriton helveticus. The sequence continues at coordinate 1,290,256,814 of NC_136061.1, forward strand.
GTTGTCTTGCAATGGTGAATATTTCTTTTGTTCAAATTTGTCCCCACTCTTTGAGAACAAAACTGAGGTCCATTGTCAGTTACAACTTCATCTGGGTAACCTTCCTGAATAAACAACCTTTCCATAACTTGTATAACCAATTTGCTTGTCACTTCTCACATGAATTCCAGTTCAAACTATTTGGAATAATAATCCACTATAACCAAAACAAATCTATTGCCTCTACCCAACACATCAATGGGACCCATTTTATCCATTGCCACCTTCAACCAGGCACCCTCAGGAAAGTTGACTGGTTGAAGCGGTTGCGTATTGATTTTAAAAATGTTGTCACTACTACCACACAACACACAATCCTTAACCACGCTCTCAACATCCTTGTCCATGTCTGGTCACCAACGTAATTCTCTTAACCTGCTTTCAGTTTTACTTCTACCTAAATTAACCTGATAGCCGTACCCTAACTTCTCATCACAGTGGGAGGAATACGGTTACCACCCCTTCTTGCACCCCATGTATCAACATTCAACTCATCCTTAACCTGTACATAGTTCTTTACGCCAGTCACATCATCAGGCCAACCTTCCCTACTGAATTTACTCAAACTCATCAATTCTACATCACACTTCATAGCGTCCAACCATTCTTTCATGGTAACAGATTTCTCATCAAAACATTCTGAGATCCATCTGAATTCCTGGAAATGATCCCGGAAATGTGTGCTAGATTTCGGTATTGTCTTATATCTGGATAATGCATCTGCAAATTTATTACTCGCACAAGACACAAATTGGATGTCGAAATTATATTCCTGTAGGTTCACCATCCATCTAGCAATTCTTGGTGACATTATGCCAGACCCCTTAACAGAAAAATATTAACCAATGGCTTATGGTCAATCCTGATTATAAAGGGTATGCCAAACGCAAATGGTCTGAAACCTCTAGCAGCCTAAAAAAACGTTAGGGCTTCACTTTTGATAACGGAATAATGTTGTTTCACCTCAGACAATGTGCACAAAGCATACGATATGACTACATCCTCACCATTTTGTTTTTGGGTCAGAACTGCCCCTAGACTATCAGCACTGGCGTCAGCAGAAATTAGGGTTTTACAGGTTATATCAAAACAATTCGAATAAGGTTAATTAGTAATTTCTGATTTAATCATGTCAAACTCTTTTTGACAAAAATCTTTCTGTTCAAATTTGCAAGATTTTTTAAGGCAAACTCCTCATACATTTAGTTTTGTCAGCAGAGTTTTCTACATTCTTGGCATACAACTCAATGACCCCTTAGAATGATTTCAAATCATGCTTATGATCTGGTGTCATAGTGTTGACAATATTATTTACCAATTTCTCACGGGGTCTGACACCATTGGCATCAATAGTGTGTCCCAAGTAAGTTACACTACTCACTTTCAACTTGCATTTCTCCCATTTGACAGTTAGCCCATTGTCACATACCCTTTGCAACAAAACTTTCAATTTCAAATCTTGGTCTTGTTCATCTTTACCACAAATTAAAATATCACCTGGAAGCAACTTACACCAGACATGTCTCCAAACATCTTTTCCACCAGTCTTTGGAAGACCAACAACGCAGATGCTAGGCCAAAAGGCATCCACTTAAATCTGTATTTATTTATTTTGTAGATTTTATTTTTTAATTCCTCATATGACATCCGTAGCTATAACAACCTCTCGGCCCGATTCACCCCTTCTGCATATAACTTGGAGGTTCCAGTCTCAGCTTATGCTCTGACGAGGACCCCCGCAGCATACATGATGAGCTGACCAAGAGGTAAAATCATTGGAGCTTATCCCAAAAACTAGTCTAGTCTAATCAAGGACAAGATCATCTAACAAGTTCCAAAGTAACCCAGGGTCTGATCTTTCTCTGTATGCATTAACCTTCTGGTCTAAATCTCCATAGTATCTTACTGAATTCCACCAGGCACTGCAAGTTGGGGAATCTACCTGACGCCATAGTTTACAGCTCGGTCTCCTAGCCAACAAAATTAGATAGAACACCAATTCATTCTGTAGCCCATGGAGCCTAACACCCCTTCAAAACATTGGAATCAAACCTAATGTTTTTTGTTTTTATTTTCTTTTTGTTCAAGAAATTTCACGGCTGGATAAACAATAAAGTGGCAACTATTAAATTTAGTATGGAACATTCTCAGAAAAAGATGCCATTTGTAGATGTGGAGGTATACCCTTCTGAAGGTGGATTAGTGACAACACTATACAAAAAAACAACGGACCGCAATAAATCCCTTCATTTTAAAAGCAACCACCCTCGGAGCCTCAAAGATAACCTCCCTTATGGGCAATATTTAAGAATTCGAAGGAATTGTCAATATAAGGATGAGTATTTGAGACATGCAGAGAATCTTACAAACAATCTGTTACAGTGAGGATACCCGAAAAAACTATTGAAAAAGTCCCTTAAAAGAGCATGGTGGACACCGCGGGAAAGCTTATTGGAAAGGAAAACAAAAAAAGAAACCGAGAGAATGTTTTTTGTGTCCACATTTTGTCCTAACTCAAATGCACTGAAAAAGCTAGTCAAAAAGAATTGGCATCTACTGAGAAATTTGGATGCAGCATTTAAAGAAGAGCCGTTATTTGCATTCAAAAAGAACTCTAGCATCGCCAACCAATTAATAAGAGCGGCACTGCCACAAAAAGATAAAAATCCAGATTTAAGATCATTGTTGGGCTTACCGCCCATTCAAGGACACCACAGATGTGGGGGGGTGCTCATGTTGTGATACAACAAAGGAAGGAAGTCTGTTTGAACACAGAAACATAAAGTGGAAGCATGACACATTCCCGAATTGTAAATCTCGGTTCGTCATATATGGAATAATATGTCCCTGCAACCAATTGTACATCGGGAAAACCAGTCAAGAGGTGCGAACCAGGATCCAACAGCACAAATCGAGAATTAAAAATAATGTGGTATCAGCACCCCTTGTTAACCACTGGCTTGAAAACAATCATAAAGAAACAGATTTAATCTGGACAGTGATTTCAAAAGTGGATAACGACGTGAGAGGTGGTGACCTAGAAGCCAAGCTCTCAAGAAGGGAAGCAATGTTGATAGCGAAATTTAATTCTGCAATAGAGGGACTGAATGAACTAACTGAACTGTTCAAACTAGGATAATTTATGCCCCAAACTCTTTAATTTGGGTCTGCAATACGAGTCAGGTGGCACCCTTGGTTGAGGAGGCTGCTGAAATGTGTCAACTGACATACAGAAATTCTATTGATGGAGGAAGCATTGAGGGCATTCCAGCATTCATAACGGATGAGGTTTGAACTACAATACCCATGATGCACCCCAAGCTCAATGTAACACCCTTGACTGAACTTGTTTCATACATAGAAACCCATATGAACTCGACTTATACACTGAAACCGATATGACCAAGGCCTGCAATAATCTAAGTTGATATTCCTTACGCGGTGCATCCCAGCGTGATCAATCTGAAGATAAGAAACCAAAAACAAAAATCCTGACATCAAAGAGCAAAAATAAAAAATAAAAAATATACTTATGGAATGAGCTACAATTTCAACACTTCAGGATAGTAAATATATTGGAAGGCTAAAGAAATAACATGCCACCACTTATTATTGATATTAGAAATATCATCCGTTGATTTAAGGGACAGCACACGCTCAGGACTACATCTCCCGGGATCCTTGGCAAAACCGGAAGTCAACGCTACTCTGAACGCAGCGTTTACATCGAGGAGAGGTTGCATTCAATGCTCGTTGCCCCGACCTGTTAAGGTAATCGCTTTTGGACATTAAGATTGTTTTTCTCTCCGGAAAACGCTACTGACCCCGTTTACTAATTTCGACTCGTCTGGCCATTTTTTGCAGGCGGGAGCACGGGACCCCGGACATCAAAAGCTGTCTGCCAAAATCCAGGTACATACAACCAATGGGGTTTGTAAATATTGAGTAACATGGACATAAGAACCTAATATTTACTAGTTCCGTTTTCTTTGCTAGAGAGCCAGGATGCATAAACTATCAAGCCTTAGACCCACGCCCACCGTTTAAAAGTAAGTGGGATAACAACATGATGAAGTGAATGAATTGAGCTGCCAGTGGTATATAAGTTGAGTGTGACGTTGTGCATTGTATTTTTCTGCCTTAGAATTTGATCATCCGTCGGGGACACTGCCATTTCCCTATACTCTGATTTAAAAAGAGGTAAGATAAGGAGGCGAGTAGGAGTGAAGTGCTCAGCTTGTAGACACTAAGAAAGAGCATTGTTTTAAAGCAAGGTTTTCTCCTCTTTTACAGACTATGGTCCTGATGAGAACTCCGTAAATTGGCGCGAGTTCGAAACACGTAGACTGTTAATAGCCTTTGAAAAAAGACTGAACAAACTAAAGGATTAAATAATAGATTGAATTTTCTCTTTTGAGACAACAGATGTTATATGGCTTTGCTGTGAACATTATAATTCCAGCTGTATTTCTATCTGTAATGGTATGAGTGGAGTATGTTTGAAAGTCTGAATGATTTTGTTGGTAATTTGTTTTGTAAATATTAATGTTTAGGTTTTGTACATAAGGTCCAAAAAATTGAAAAGTTTGCCAAATGTAAAATAATAATATGTGGAAAAGAAACACTGAGCAAAATAAATGAACAAAAATAAAATAAAAACAAAAAACATTAGGTTTGATTCCGATGTTTTGGATAAAAAAGGTTTTTGCGTTTAATTGACTAGCACAAGCATCTTCTGTTGTTTATTAGTAGTTTGTGGCTAAGCAGTGCTATTGGAGCCCAGGCCCAGTGGTGTTGTTTTGTTTTTTTTAACACCCCTTCAGGCATCAGTACAGTGTCAAACAAGATAAGAATAGGACCTACCCCAACCTCGATACCCAGAGCCTTGGAGAGTGTCTTTCCCACATTTCCCCAGAATTCTTGGATCTTAGGACAGGAAGCAAACACATGGATATCGTCTGCCTTCTGGGCACCACATCTCATACATCTGGCTTCTCCACTGCCCTTTATTTTAGATATTTTAAATGGGGACCAATAACTCCTATGCAGCGTGAAAAAGTGGTTTCTCCTGAGTGAAGCAGATTTAATCAATGGGTAAAGTGTGTCTACAGACACTTGCCAAAGATCTTTCAGCTCTTCACTGGGCAAGTACTCCTCCCAGACCACATAGGGATGTTCCAGCTTCTAGTCTAAAGCAGCAAGGAGATGATTATACCATTGTGCGACTTCTTTCTTTTTTAGAGTCAGATCTTGTAGCTCATTTTGCATAGAATTGTCCTCCAAGGATGGCCAATGTTGGTTCTTACACCATGATGAGATTTGATAAAACTTAAACCTGGAGAGAGTTCTGCTGGTAAGATTCCTCCAAAAACCCAGGGGAGACAGTTGTTGCCCTTCACAATATCCTTCCAGTGTTGTTTAACATTTTAGGACCCTAGTGTAATTTTCCCGATTCATGCCCTTATATAGGTATAAATCACCATGTCCTTAGAAATCAAAACCATATTTAGACATAGCTCATGCAGTCCAAATACGGCATGGCTACTTCCACTAGTTCTGAAACTCCACAACGATTTCTTGGAGGACTCAGCTTCAGCAGTTAGGGACTTCCCCTTGCATGAATATTGATTTGTCCGAGAACTCATGGAGTTTTCAAAGAACTGAGACTCTTTGATGACGTTATTATGTCCACCTTTACGTCAAACTCGGCACCTTCAAGGTATAAATATGCCCACACTTGCCCAAGCAAACACAAGGTGGTTTGGAGAAGTTTTACTATCTTCTTGCCAGACGCATCTCGCTACAGCAAGTACCGAAGGAAGCCGACCCTCCAGCAGATGCACTGAGAGAGATGCTATCTTTTCTCCTTCCGAGAAATCCAGCTCCAGTGTTTCCAAGCTCCCCTTGCGGGGTGTTGGGAAATCGAGTCCTGAGACTGACCTCCTTCATTCCAAACCAAGGTACGGAGCCGATTGGACCCTAAGAGAAATCTTAGATAGATTCTTGGCAAAAGAATACTAAACTTATGCTACACCACACTTACTTCTTCCCTCGTACTAGACTTAGGTTAGGTACATCGGGATAGGCGTATTTTAGAAGCACCAGTTGGGTACTTTTAGAGCCCGATTCACAGAACTAACTTACGACAAAATCCTAAACGTACTACTTTTGGTATTCACAGAAGATAGGATTTTGTCGTAAGTTTGTCTTAAGACAAACTTAGGACGGACTTAAGACAGACTTAAGTTAGGATTTTGTCTTACGTCTGTCTTAAGTCTGTCTTAAGTGTGTCTTAGGTTTGTCTTAAGACAAATTTGAGACAAAATCCTAACTTCTGTGAATACCAAAAGTAGTAAGTTTAGGATTTTGTCTTAAGTTAGTTCTGTGAATTGGCCCCTTAGTCTTTATTTATTTATGTATGTATTTTATGGCTTATAAACTATACAATGCTTTTACAGTATTATTTTATAAAACTCTTCTTGCTGTACACATTATACTTTACAGCCAGTATTACGATTGTAGCAGTTCATTTCTTCTGCATGAGAAAGAAGACTGTTCAATAAATACTTTTTATTGAAAAAGCCAGTCTCTCTATTTTCTCTGCACCTCTAGTGAAACGAAGCATGCACGAATGACTGAGTAAAAAATCTATCTATTGTTTCCACGACTCTGAAGATCAGTTTTATCTTGGGGAAACAAAGTTGTCATGTTTATGCCGTTGTCAGAAATGAATCCCTTCTTATAAATTCGAGAAAGTTTCTAGTGACCTCTGAGCTAGCTGGCACTCACAATTAAGTCTAATATATTCGATAGAGAACTAGTAGACATAAGTCCTACGTCACATCTATAGGATATATTATTCCAATGAGCAGAGCCTATTGGTAATATAGGAACTACACTACATGGTGCCCAAAGTTTGGTAAGGCACTAATTTAAATCTAGATACTAGAGTAACTCAGTTGTGCTTTTCACAGAGACACCTTTTTTCCGATAAAATACTCCAATAGATGTCTGGAGTGGGTTAAAGGATAAAATATCCGCCATAACTGAGTAGGACGAAAAATCCTATGTATTAGTTTTTGGTTTGATTCAACGTTGAAGGATACAGTGCTCCAAAATATTGTGCACCTTATCTTTGTCTCCTTGAAACTTGCTCTGCATAACTTTCAACAAAATGGCCGACGAGGATAATACGTGGGCAAGTGGGACTGCAGCGTCTGCAAATCGACCGGGTTTAGACCTTACAGGTTTCCTACAAAATGACCCGGATGCTATAATCATCCCGGGAAACCTAAGGAAAACAATAGTCATAAAGCTTATCAAAAATGGCCTATCACCAAGAGGGTTATATTTGTCATAGAGGCACATGAATATCGTCAGACAGAGGTACTCGATTCTTGGATTATCTTCCCTGAAGCAAATCCAACAACACATGTGTTCCACTTCTACAAGATAGAGGAACCTCCAGCGGAATACGTTCCTTTTGAGGACATTGAAATTCCACTAACTTACCAAGAGCATCAGCTCTGGTTTAAAGGCGCCCTACAACAATTAAAATACATAGACAGTTGGTACTAACAGTCCAACCTGCTATAAGAATTCCACAGCAAACCCTTCATCAAGGGAACACAAACAAAATTACACCACAGACTATACAATCAGTCATTGGTAAATTACCCACAAAACAGCAACAAATTCCATTCTGGTTAGCTAAAAAAATTACTCAGATCGAGGCAGTATTTCCCGATAGTACACCTCATGAGAAACACAGGATTCTAACAATCTGTTTACCAATGGGGATCGCACCACACCTGGAGGACTGACACTTGGGGTACAGTCGTTACTGCAATCTACACAAAAACTCATGGTTTACCGTCTATGGCGGTGATACCAGACGTCCTGAAACAGATTCAAAATGAATACGGGGCAGAGCCTGCTTTAAATCTCGGTATGAAATTACTGAAGGATTTCAAACAGGTCTCAGCTATAATATTAGCTGATATTAAAGGTGAGGCAGCATCTGTGGCAATCGGCCAAAAACGAATAGAACTTAATGTAACTGAGCAACCATACAAACTGGCCAGAATAATTGCAAAATCCTATGAAGAACTAGCTAGAGATAGTTTGGGAGGGAAACCAGTAAAGCCGAACTGACAGAAAATCCTGAAAAAGTTTTTATCAAAAAAATACTCACTACTCCTAGAAAGAAGTGGGAAAATACTAGACAGACACTACCTAAAGAGAAGCATTCCCAATCCAGAGGTAGGTCTCCTCAAAAGGAGCACTTTGAAAAGAGATATATTCTCAGCAATAGGGATAATTTGAGAAAACCTGATAGATATCAAGATACTGATACACGTTCCTCTCATAACTTTCAGACTTCCTCGCAGAAATCCGAAAGAAGAGGACGATCAGAACACAAGGAAGAACGTGTGAAGTCCAAAGACGATCAACACATTCCAAAAAATAAGAAAACTCAATTCACCAAGAAGAAGGGTAGCAAGTCTAAAAATAAGACATGCCGAGGATCTTGAGGACACAACTCAAGAACAGGGAGTGTGCCCAGACAATGCTGGACAGCGCAGCAGAAGTTACCATAGCTTGCAAGACCCTGAAGGATCATCTGGAGACAGTGGACTTGAATGAATACATTCAAGTTGAAACTGCCGATACCAGGGTTAGTGTACCCCATAAGTTATATGAAGTAACACTCCGGATAGAGGGGGACATAACTAGAAAAATAAAAGCACTCTTTTGGGAAAAACTATCTAAGGGTTATGACATCCTTCTGGCTGAAAAAGACTGGCCACCTGAATTTGTCAGGGAGTGCCCACATAGCGAAGAGATCATTATGTGTATCAAACAAAACCTGTTTGAGCCCAAGAGCACCCTGTTCACAAATCCAATAAGGTATGATTTGTAGTCAAGAACTAAATAGTGCAAATAAAATGTATAATGCAACACAATACTTGTGTGATTCCACAGTTAATTATTTGCTGTATACTGGTAATCAAACAGTCCTAAATCAGTTCAAGAAAAATTTCTTTTAAAAAAACAGTTCAATTAAGATCCAAACACTCTCTGGACATCTTCAGAACATGTATCTGCTTTTCTTTTCTTTTCTTATGAAGAGTTTAATTTCATGTTACGCCACAGAAATGGTTTGTTCAAGCTTCCCAATGCATTTCGGTGCTGAGCACCTTCATCAGGGGAATGCTGTAAAAATATATATACATAAGCATATATGTTTCCCAAATGTTTTAACTTTATACTTTTACACAAAATATAATTTTAAAGAGAGGCATATAACAGCCCAAAGCCACTAGTCAATGTGTGGAAAAGAAGGTAAAGGTGCATTCTACCATGCAAAAAAAGACACGGAAAATCACCAAATAAATATAGTTTTCTTCTGATCAATGTGTCAAACAGTGTTCAAAACCACGCAAAGAGGTGCGGCGTGCCACAACCAAAAACCCAAAGAGTATCCCAATAAATAGTATAAAACGCTATCCTAGCTCACCTCCACAAGTACAACAAATGGGGAAGGAAAGTAATGCCAGAATCCACTGCAATTGTCCCATACAGCGGAAATGCACTAGTATAGATTAAACGTCACGTAATGAGAGTCAACAGTAAGCATAACTCGTATTGTATCTAACTCCGGTAACTCTCCGAACCCCTACTCAACAAATGCCACCTACCTCGATGCTCACGTAGTGGCGTCTACCCTACGAATTGCCAAAGTCTTGTCCCAGATGTATACTGCGAATACAAAAGCATATATGCCTTCGGTCAATCTCAAACTGCATAGCTAATGTTCTACTGTAATCAAAGCCCTTGTTTAAACGCTTACCGAAATCTGAAAAAAGCGTAATCTGCTTCACTGCACTCTGCAAATGATCACGGAACCGTTTCCAAGCTCGTACAAGTCTAGACATGGCGTGTGACATCAGCACGTATGCGCCACCTTAGTCTCCAGTTAAATGACATAGAAGACGGGCTATACAAAGGTTTACCTGCTTACTCGTAATACATATCCCAAACATTGTAAATGGCAGTGCGAGTGTGACTTATGTAGATATGAAACTATAAATCAAACTTCAAAAATAAACGGACCTCGATCATACCGAAACAAATATGGAAGGGCCTATAAATGTTTATGTAAAAAAGACATGCTTATAAGCATACCCAAAAAAACAAAAGTGAACAAAAAGAAAAATATTTAAAAAGGATGAATTAGCTGCCTCAAAGTATTATCAAAAAGCCGTTCCTCTTTGCGTGTTTTCAACATGCACAACAATATATGGAAAAATGTACAACAATATACTACAACTACATTAACAAATGTCACAAAGGATGTATATGCATCATGATATCACATAAATAACATAATCATAAAAAGCACGTAAATTCAATTTTATCATTCAATCCACAAGGCTGCATCGTATTCAAAAGACGGATCCAAAAGGTTTCTCTTTGCACCAGATATCTGGCACCATCAACATGTGACAAAGCTGACACCTGTTCTAATATGGTAAAACATAGCTGAGGTATGGTGTGTTTTTGTTCCCCCAAGTGCATCGCCAAATTAGATTTAACAATAGCTGTGCGAATAATACTCTTATGTTCCGTTAGACTAATTTTTATTTTCCTTGTAGTGTGCCCAACATATACTAGCCCACACGGGCCTTTAATAGCATACACCACCATACTTGTGTTGCAGTCAGAAGTATGTCGTAACACAATTTGTTTACCAGTATGTGGGTGTGCAAATTTGTTACCCACAGTCACATTGCCACAGTGGCCGCAGTTGTGGCATTTACGCATGCCCAACCATGTGGAGCTCTGGTGTGCTGGAACTTTGGATTTTAAGAGTTCCTTAAGATTTTTTGACCTAGAAAAGGCAAAAATAGGGTGACCCCTAAACACTTCTTTAAAATCGTCTTCTTGCTCAATGATCTCCCAACGCATTGCAATGCTGCGTTTTATATCCCTTGCTGCTGTGGAGTATTTCAACGTACACACCTCTCTGTGTGTTGGAGGTTTATCAGTTTTTTTAAGAAGTTGTACTCTGTCTAGATTGAGAGCTTTCTGTTTAGCTGCCTCTATCACCTCATGAGGGTAACCTCGCTTCAAGTACTGAGTAGATGTGTTCTCAATGTCACTTTTTCCTTGGGCCTCATCCGAACAAATCCTCCTGATTCTGGTAAATTGAGGGAATGGCAAATGATTTTGTAATGTTGGTGCATGAAAACTACGGTAGTGCAGTGCATTGTTCCTATCGGTGGGTTTTCTATAAACCCTTGTCGTCAAACTGTGGCTTGTCTTTTCAATGCAAATGTCTAGAAAGTTTATGGAGGTGCAACTGATCGAGTGAGTAAACTTGATCTGATGGTGACAATTGTTCAACTGTAGTATTGCCTCTTCGAGTTGTTGCTGTGACCCATGCCATAATACAAGAATATCATCAATGTATCGCAAGTATAATAGCAAATGATCCGTCCAGGTTGTGTCATGTAAGATATGGGTGTCTTCGAACTTGGCCATGAAGGTGTTCGCATACGCAGGTGCCCCAGTAAAACCCATGGACGTACCAGTTTTTTGCAAATAAAATTGTTGTTTCCAGGAAAAATAGCTATGGTACAAACTAAAGTGAAGTAACTCTAATAACAATATATTCATAATTGTGTCTCAACAATAGCCATTCCACAGCTTTAATCCCTTCCCTGTGGGGAACGGATGTTTATAATGCTGACACGTTAATTGTACTCAACCAGACTTCTGCGGTTTCAGGGATGACAACTTTCTGTAATTTATTCAAACAATCTGTGATATCTTGTACGCACGTAATCCATTTGTGAACTAGTGGTTGTAAATAGTGATCAAGAAACTTCCCAACCGGTTTGTGCAGTGACCCACAGCCAGCCACGATAGGGCGGAATGGTGGGTCCACGGGGTCCTTATGTAATTTGGGTAACATATAAATGTGTGGTCTTTTTGGATGTTCAGATATCAGAAATTTGTAGGTGTTGTCATCTATCCATTGGAGGTCTTTGGCTTTTGTCAAAATCTGTACTAAGATAGTCTGAAACGCCGAGGTGGGGTCAGATTCCTATAATATATAGGTGTCATTGTCACTCAAATGCTGTTCTACTTTCATTTCATAGTATGTGGTATTCATGACAACCAGCGCTCTCCCCTTATCTGCCTGATGGAAAGTCAGGTTGTCATTCACGGCCAGATTACGTAATGTTGTCAATTCCTGAGAGGTAAGATTCTTCCGTTTGTACTCTTTTTGATGTATGGATTTTAAATCTTTCTTGACCAATAACTCAAACAAATCAAGTGTTTTGTGAGAGATAGGAGAAATAAAAGTACTTTTGGGTTTAAACCTACTTTGTACAAGAGCAACAGAGGTATCTGAAGTGGATGCCTGAGCTATGTGACGGAAAAACCAACGTAACCGAAGTTTTCGCATGAATTTAAACGAAGAGACTTCGGTTTCCAAAGCGTTGGTGTTGTATGTAGGAACAAAGGACATGCCTTTGTTCAGGATAGCTTTTTCCGAACTAGTCAATTCAATGTTTGAAATATTAATAATGAATTCCTCTTCGGGTTGCGACATGCGCCGTTTTGTTTTTTGTGCCCTTGTCCCCTCCTTGTTCTCCTGATTTGTTGGAACCCTGCTCTTCCGGTGGATGGTTTGATGTGCGACCTGTGTCTAAAAAAGACTGCTTAGGGGTACCACTGGTGGTTGCCGTGTCTTCCACGGTTTCTAATACTCTTGCAGCAGATTTAACAGGAGGACATGTTGGTACAGTATCTGCCTCTGTGGCTATACTTTCCTATTGCTTACTATTCCGTTCCGTGTTTTGCCGCAGCAGCCAGCATTCCAGCTGGTCAGTGTGAGCGGGAGGAGGAAGAAAGGAAGAGGACGCCAGCAACCCGCAGCCCGTGGCAGCTCTACAGCTCTACAACCCTACTCCACAGATTTCGCTGCTTTTGCAGCTTTTGTGGACTTCCAAAACTGACGAACCGCAGGACCTACCGCGGGACCTACCGAGGCGTGGTGGGTGCGGTAGGCAGGCAGGCTGGTGGACGGGAGGTGCTGGCTTGCCGGCTTGCCGTCACTCCCCGAAACACGGAGCCATCGAGATCTCGGCGCCTTCTCCCACTTGGTATGTCAGCCTGAAGCCTGAAGTCTCACTTGCTGCATAGTACCTGCATAGTACCTGCTATCGGGGAGGGTGAAAACTGCAGAAAATAAAGCGGAGACACCAGGACCGTGGGCTACGGGCAGCGTGCGGTGCTGACCCCCTCTGGCTTCAACTGCACCCGCCTGTGGTATTCGGCAGGGGGTGTGGTGGGATAGCCTAGAGCTGCATGGAGTGCGGAGTGACTGCTTAAGTAACGGGAGGCAATGGAGGTTACCCCCAGATCCTGCCCTACACTGCCCTTCACTTGCCGGAGCTGAACTCTCCCAGTGTCTGCAGTGCCTGCGACCGGTAGGCTGCCATCGCGCTCCTGCCATCTCCCCCACCCAGGTATTGCCACTAGAGGGGAAAATACCAACCTAAGAACTGAGATCTCCCTAAGCACCCCCTGCCCTTTCATCCTCGCCCTCACCCCTCTGTCACCTCTGTCACCTCTGCCACGCAGTGACACAGGAGTGAGAGGCTCGAGACTCGAGTCAGGAGCTGCTTAAGAAAAAAAATCTAGAGTGGCTGAGGGGTCAAATAAAAGGGGTGAACTAGCTGCACTGGCGGTGGCGGCACACGTTGCAGTTGCAGCAGGGAGCCACTAACCCTCACCAACTAACCCTCTCTAACTCTTGGGGAACCTCTCACTGAACCCCCGTCAACCCCCATCAACACCTCCCATCAACGCCTCCTTATTAATCCAAAAGCAGCCGAGAAAAGAGGGAAAAAGGGGAGGAAAAGAGAGGCAAAAGGAGACATAAGAAGACAACACAAGGAGACTTAAGGCATAAGGAGAGAAGGAGAGAAGGACATGAAAAAGACAAAGGACAAAGGACAAGGGATAAAGAGAAGAGAAGAGCAAAAACGCAAAATGAGGTCTGGGAAGCCAAGGAACAACGTGGCACCTACGAATCCCCCAAAAAGATTAAGAAAAGCTAAGAAGAATCTTAAGAGGGATCTAATGGATATGTGTAACGAAGGCACTGGAAATGGAAATGGAAAGGACAAGGGAACAAATGAATGTGAGGAAGGAGCATCCTCCCTGATATCCCCCCTGCTCACCAGCCCCGGAGGCTTTAAAGCTGGTGACCACAAACATAACCCTACCGGCAAAAAACTGGAGTTTCAACCAAACATTTATACAAAATTCACATTCATTAAAGATCCCAATTCAGTTCTCTACTTAAATAACGCCAGCACTAGCGACTTACCAACATCACTCCAACCAATCACAACAAACAGGTCAAATCCTCTAGAGCAGGAGCTAGACCAAGCGGCGAAGGAGGAAATGAACCAAGCCAATCCCAAAAAGAGGATACACACCTTTGAGGAGGGCGCATCCGCAACCAGCGGAGAAATGAACAATGGATCTCTGGGGGACCAATCATCACAGGCACATGGCAAAAGACAAGAGTGGGCTGATTCAAATGCAGAAAAAACAGCAAAAGGCACAGCACAAGACCAATCAAAAGAAATCATAACAGCAGACCTAAGGGTGAACCCATCCCCCAACCTCCCACCACACCTCCCATCAAAAGCAAGCAGGGAGATGCGTCCCATAACCCTCACAAGCCTTATGAGACAAAATGAAATACAGAATGGCACTGAGGAGGTATACCATGAATGCCCAGCTCCAGCACCACAGTGGAGAACGCAAAGGCTCACCAGGAACCCCTGTGAGCTATGGTGGACCAGACAGGTCAACAAACCGGGGGCTCCAGGATCTCCCCTTGAAGGATGACACGTAGATGAGTGAAATCACGCAGAACACAGACCAAACAACACAAAAAGAAACATCAACCCCCAAATATACAGTGACAATGCCAGCGGACACACAAGTAATATCACCATCCAGGGATATGAGAGATTCAACAACAAGGGCAGACTCTGTCGCAGTAGGGCAATCAACCACCACACTAGCAAAGGAAACAAGAGATCAGGACTAGAGCGCCCTCCAACTTAATGACCAACCACATCGGGATTCTCGATAAACTTGAGCTGCAAAATGGCGGCACTGAGCAAGGCCATGCTCCAATATTTACTGGAACAAAAATCCTGAGTCAATTAACTGCCTCTAACACACAACCCAGCACAGGATTTACAATACCCAGGACAAACGACCTTGAAACCTCGTACCTCACCCCGGAGGAGTGGGAAGAACTGGTAGCATCCTACCCCGTGGAATCGAAGCAGGAACTGCCAGGTGAGTTTATCTGCGAAAATCCGGAGAAGGTAAGACCAAACACCAAGGAACACATCTGGGCATCCCTCCTGCATACAATGCAACTAACAGCAAACGCCATTCAATATCAGTCTGACAAGATAGACTTACAACTCTCTGTCCTGAACTCCCCGTCAATATTTGTTGCTAATATTGACGGTAAGTTAGCAGAGCTGAACAGCATGATAAAAAGGGCGCAAGCTGAGACACAATTAATAGGGTCGAACTGCTCTTGCATTGCAATAGTGGATAAATTGGTAACACTTCCAACAGCGCTGGACAATCTCCTCTCTGACATCAAGATCGCAGTTAAAAATAACTATCCATCTAAGCACGTCGGGAGCAGAATAGAAACTGCCCTGTCTTCGCAAGCCGAACCACAATCTCTAAACCAGGAGAACCTAAAGATAGTCTTAGACCCACTCCCGCTTAGGGAAAAATTAAATGATAAGATCATATCGGCCAATAACCAACAACTACCTGAAGGAGCCGAAACTCCCCCCATAGAGAGCACAGCGCATTCCGAAAAAACCTGCCAAAAAGATGGAGCAACAATTCCTCCCCAACAAGGAAAAGTGGGAAGAAACCAGAAAAGGAAGGGAAGAAATCAAAAGAAAACAACAGGGGTTATAGCATGGTGCAAGGGCACCTCCAGTGAGAATCCAGCAGCAAACCCAATTCAACCCAGTCTGACAGGAACGAGAGACACACAAGATAATGAGTGTACCAACACAGAAAATTAAAAAGGAACAGGGAAAAAAGTCGATACAAACCCGTCAGTAGAGACAAGGCCTACCAACAGCCCCCCTACCGAAAGCAAGACAGCTACACCAAACTCGCCACAAGCATTGAAGAAGACCGGCAAAGAAGATACGGAAAAGGGGCACAATCCACAAGTAGCCACTGACCCAACTGACAGGGAAAACTGCGATAGAACTCAACCGTACGAGCAAAGGCATACCAAAAATCCCCCTCAGATAAGGGAGGACAAACAACCTCGAACAAGCAGCCAGTGGGCCACGACAACCAGGGTAATCTCCACTAGACAAGAACTGAAGAAAAGCAGCAAAATGATAGACAAAGGCAATATGGCAGGAACCGAGGAACCTCTGAACCGAGGGGAAGCCACAATCAACAACACCGGCAATATCCAGACATACGATAGGGGGCAAGTCGGTACAACCATAGTACTGTTTCACCCAGAATATCGATCGAGAGGCCCAATGGATATCCTAAAAAGGGGGAACATACTACGGCTACTGAAAACCATAGATAGCCTCAATATCAACAACTGACTTGGAATCAGTAGAATTTTTGGAACCCCCGGTGTACCCCGGAGCAGAATCAACAAAAACAACATGGGTCACTACAGAATGCCCGGAGACTTCTAAAAGAAAAAGCAAAGTTTGACTTCTGGGGAATAAAACTACAGCCTTTTTATCAAACAAGATATCCATATCCTCTATTGTGCGATAGTCAACAAAGGGACAAAACAAAAGAACTGTACGACATTCAACAAAGGGAAAAAACAAATGAACCATCTACCAAAAAAACTGTCCTAAGAGGAGCTCGAAGTAAAACCCCAGAGAACCTAGTGCTCCGAGACCAGCACGACAACAGAACAATGGTTAACGACAGTCTGCCCTCGCCTAACTGGAGCTGGCTCTCTAGGACCCTAAACGTGAAAGAGTTAACCCATTGACAAAGCAACACAAAACCAACAAACACAATTAGTTCCCTTAAGCTTATGCTCATGGAACATTAACGACTTAGGAGATACATTCTCAGACATGGGCCTAAACATCTACCTGAAAAAGTTTGCAATCATCTCTTTGCAAGAAACCTGGTCCGACTCTCCCCCAGCGCTGCCGGGATACAATTTGAATTTTCTACCGTCATCCCAGAGCTCATTGTTTGGCCATAAGAAAGGTGGTCTGGCCACCTACAGCGCGCTATCAACGATAACGAAAGTAGTTCCATTCGTTTATGACATAGCTGCCCCAAACGCAATACAAGCACTACGTTTTTCGCTCCGTGAGCAAGAAACAAAAGAGGATATCATTTTAATAAACCTCTATTTGCATCCCAGGGAGAAAATGAAGGGAGCACAACAGCTGAAGAAAGAACTCGTAAAACTGCTCAAAATCGAGAACACGAACAACATAATCGTCACAGGGGACTTCAACCTAAATATGCTCAGCATCTCGGCCCCGGAAACCACCGACGAGGAGGGTCCGTTTGCCTGGGAGCAAAAACGTCAAGACTGTACTTCGGGAGGCAGAAGCACAAAAACAGTCGGGAGGCAGAAGCACAAAAACAGCCAGGTGCCTGCTGGCCAAACTTGAAGAGCTGAGCCTCAGGGCAATTAATGGCAGATTCCCAGGTGACAGACCACAATCCGCAACATTCCACAGTACACTGGCAAGCTCTAAAATTGATTTTACATTCTTCTCCCGCAGTTTGTACCACAGGGTAAAAGACTTTCAAATTTGCCCGATGGACTACAGCGACCATCTGCCCCAGGAAACAACGATAGATACACCGAAAATACCAAGCCCGCCGAGCGCCAGCAAACTAGGCTTGGACTTCACAATAAATGAAAGACGGATAAAGTGCAAAACTAGCGACCCACAAAACCTCTTAGCGCAAGCTAAACAAGCTCTGGTTAAGGCACAATCCATATCTCCAAATCTAATTATATGCTGGGAGGTATTTATAAAAAAAATGAGAGACATAGCTGAAAGAAGTGGGCACACAAAGTCCGATGGCCAGGGCAGCACCGTGACATATAAGAGTCATTATGATTTCAGAAAGGACAGCAGGCTAAAAAGGCTGAAGACTCAGATCAGCCACACACTGCGAAGAGTAAAAACAGACCCCACCGCCTGTCAAGCGCTGAGAAAGCTAAAAAGCAATCTCAGGAAACTAATATGGCAACTAAAAAAGGACGCAGATGAGTCCTTTTGGGGAAAACTCCTTCACGATGCGAAAACAAACAACAGCGCACAGTTTTGGCAAAAGATTAATAGTGTGATTAATGAGCAAAGCCAGGGGATTGATTCCAATGTGACGGAAGAGGCCTGGATAACTTATATTAGTACACACTTTAGTGACACCCAAGAACTGCCAAAAGAAAGTAAAGAACACATGCTCCCACACAAAGAAACTCCCAGAAGTAACAGGGATTTACCAATCACAAAGCTACAAATAACCAACAGAATCTCGAAAGGGAGAACAGAGGGAGCCCCTGGCCCAAATGGCATACCACCAATCATATTTAAGCAAGAACCAGAATACTGGGCTATTGCCTTCAAACCTATGTTTGAAAAAATATGGCAGACCTCAATAATTCCACAATCATGAAGGGGCAATAATTTCACCAATATTAAAAAAAGGTGACAGAAGAGACCCTAGAAGTTACCGGTTAATAGCCTTACTAGACAACGAGGCAAAGTACTATACGGGCCTCTTACTTCAGAAGCTGACATCGTGGGCGGAAGAAACATCAGCAATCCCATTCAACCAAACCGGCTTTAGGAAAAACATGGGGACGACTACAAATATTCTAGCCTTGCTGGGAGGTATTTATAAAAAAATGAGAGACATAGCTGAAAGAAGTAGGCACACAAAGTCCAATGGCCAGGGCAGCACCGTGACACATAAGAGTCATTATGATTTCAGAAAGGACAGCAGGCTAAAAAGGTTGGAGACTCAGATCAGCCACACACTGCGAAGAGTAAAAACATACCCCTACGCCTGCCAAGCGCTGAGAAAGCTAAAAGGCAATCGCAGGAAACTAATATGGCAACTAAAAAAGGACGCAGATGAGTCCTTTTGGGGAAAACTCCTTCACGATGCGAAAACAAACAACAGCGCACAGTTTTGGCAAAAGATTAATAGTGTGATTAATGAGCAAAGCCAGGGGATTGATTCCAATGTGACGGAAGAGGCCTGGATAACTTATATTAGTACACACTTTAGTGACACCCAAGAACTGCCAAAAGAAAGTAAAGAACACATGCTCCCACACAAAGAAACTCCCAGAAGTAACAGGGATTTACCAATCACAAAGCTACAAATAACCAACAGAATCTCGAAAGGGAGAACAGAGGGAGCCGCTTGCCCAAATGGCATACCACCAATCATATTTAAGCAAGAACCAGAATACTGGGCTATTGCCTTCAAACCTATGTTTGAAAAAATATGGCAGACCTCAATAATTCCACAATCATGAAGGGGCAATAATTTCACCAATATTAAAAAAAGGTGACAGAAGAGACCCTAGAAGTTACCGGTTAATAGCCTTACTAGACAACGAGGCAAAGTACTATACGGGCCTCTTACTTTAGAAGCTGACATCGTGGGCGGAAGAAACATCAGCAATCCCATTCAACCAAACCGGCTTTAGGAAAAACATGGGGACGACTACAAATATTCTAGCCTTGCTGGGAGGTATTTATAAAAAATGAGAGACATAGCTGAAAGAAGTGGGCACACAAAGTCCGATGGCCAGGGCAGCACCGTGACACATAAGAGTCATTATGATTTCAGAAAGGACAGCAGGCTAAAAAGGTTGGAGACTCAGATCAGCCACACACTGCGAAGAGTAAAAACATACCCCTACGCCTGCCAAGCGCTGAGAAAGCTAAAAGGCAATCGCAGGAAACTAATATGGCAACTAAAAAAGGACGCAGATGAGTCCTTTTGGGGAAAACTCCTTCACGATGCGAAAACAAACAACAGCGCACAGTTTTGGCAAAAGATTAATAGTGTGATTAATGAGCAAAGCCAGGGGATTGATTCCAATGTGACGGAAGAGGCCTGGATAACTTATATTAGTACACACTTTAGTGACACCCAAGAACTGCCGAAAGAAAGTAAAGAACACATTCTCCCACACAAAGAAACTCCCAGAAGTAACAGGGATTTACCAATCACAAAGCTACAAATAACCAACAGAATCTCGAAAGGGAGAACAGAGGGAGCCCCTGGCCCAAATGGCATACCATCAATCATATTTAAGCAAGAACCAGAATACTGGGCTATTGCCTTCAAACCTATGTTTGAAAAAATATGGCAGACCTCAATAATTCCACAATCATGGAGGGGGGAAATAATTTCACCAATATTTAAAAAAGGTGACAGAAGAGACCCTAGAAGTTACCGGTTAATAGCCTTACTAGACAACGAGGCAAAGTACTATACGAGCCTCTTACTTCAGGAGCTGACATCGTGGGCGGAAGAACCATCAGCAATCCCATTCAACCAAACCGGCTTTAGGAAAAACATGGGGACGACTACAAATATTCTAGCCTTGTCACTTCTGATTGACTCAGCGGTAGAGGGAAAACAGCCCCTATACCTGTGCTAGATCGATTACAGCTCAGCCTTTGTTCGCGTAAACAGAAATCTGCTGTGGCAAAAACTAGAGAGAATAAAAATCCCTTCAACTCTGCTGAATCAACTAATCCTCCTACACAGCGACACGTGGGTCCAGGTCAAACTAGGAACTGGTGACTTTTTAACTAAGAAAATCCAAACCAGCACTGGAGTAAAGCAAGGATGCGTGCTAGCGCCAACTTTATTTAACCTTTACATGGCCGAACTGTCAACTGTACTAAATGAAAACAACTCACACGCACCAAAATTAGGGGGCACTAAGCTGTCTAATCTATTCTAGGCAGATGATCTGGTGCTAATCAGCCGGACTCCGATTGGCTTACAGCGGTTCCTTGACATCACCTCGCAATACTCCAAAACAAACAAACTCAGCATCAATTACAACAAAACAAAAGTCATGTGCCTTAACTCCCACAAAAAGACATCAACATTCAGCTGGTACTGGGACACAATGAAATTGTAAGTTATAAACAAATACCGTTACCTGGGAGTGATTATAGATCATAGGGGGAGCTTCACACCACAGCGAGAGGCGATAAAAAAGAGAGGCTTAATGACAGCTGTTTCTCTAAGGAATCTGAAAAACAAGATCACTGGTCCAAACTTCGCCCCACTACTAAAACTGGTCCAAGCAAAACCGATACCATTCATTACATACGGAAGCGAAACAATGAGAGGCAGGGACGCCGGAACATTAGAAGGAGTAATAACAAGAGCGTTGCGGATGATGTTTGGCCTCCCGAGGTACACTTCTCCGGCGCAGATCCGACTCAAAAGCTGGTATAAAATCCGTAGGGGAGAGGCAAACACCCTCAACGCACTCCTATGGAGAGACCTACAAAGAAAAGACCACAGCCCAGCAAGGCTTTTTCTGGAGGACGCAATAAAACAACTGGGGGCGCAACAATTGTGGGATCTGCAAGGGAATCTGGCAGGCTTAAAAAAAGCAGTAAATAACACTGTCAGGAAAGAATCTCTCCTAAAAGACAAAGCTTCACTAACAGAGCGAGCACACGGCTGGTTAACTATACAAACGTACAATAAACTCACACCACAGACATACCTTTTGACTAGTTTTACCAAAAAAACAAAAGAGTCATTCCTAAAACACCGGCTAGGAGTATTGCCCTCAGCAGACCACATGGCCCCTTGGCTACGTCCACCAAAGCCAGCAAAATGCCGCCTGTGCGGGAACTACGAAGAAAATATCGTACACCTCATCACAATCTGTAAAGAGCTGCAGCAAGACCGCAGGAACCTGTTGAGACCCCTATTTAACAAAAAAGGAATCAGGTCATGCAGACAAGCATCCCTGGCCTGCTTCTCGGGCGATGATGTCAAATTGGCCTGCCGACTGGTAAAATACTTCGAAGCCATAGAAACCAGAATCAACACAAGGAAAGAACAAACGGACAAAGACAATACTCCCTCCATACTCCTAGAACCAAAACATTAAGAGTGCATAGAGTCATAACCGGCTAGCGAAACTAAACAACGACAGATCACTAAAAGTCACGAGCACACAGGGAAAAGGATGGACTTACTCCCTTAAGGAATGTGGACCCCAAATAGGCCCCCGAATGGGAAAGGAGGCAAGGACTGACAAAAGAAACCTTCTCCGAGGAAATGCAGAAGTTCCCAGTGGCAGACAAACACTTCCTTTTTTAACAAATTTTAATCCAATTTTTACTACTATCAAAAATGAAGCCCTTGTCTTAAAATTTTCTTAACTTTTTATTGCTGTCGGTTTTTGTAATGGTTTTTATTACTGTACAATAAAGTTACTACTACTACTATACTTTCCTCCGATGTTGATGCTTCAGGTTTCTTATAAGTACGCCTTTGTGCATATATGTCTGCCCATGTATAAACTTCGTCAAGTTTATAATCAATCATATCCCGCCTGAACTTGCGCAGTTTTCGATCGTGTACCTCCTTGGCATGTGTCTCAATCGTTTCATTCAAATCTTTCAATGTTTTATCTAATTCCTCAGGGGTCATTCTTTTAGATAAGTCCGCTTTTAGCTCATGAATTTCAGTCTCTAATTCTTTCAATATTTCTGAGAGCGCTTCTATAATGAGAAGTATAAGGTCTAAAAAGCACTTATTAAGGATTGCAAACCATTTAGACATAAACGGTTTGTTGTATATAAACAACATAGGCCTTAACACCTTCAATGCTACAAGATATTTTTCTCCTGTGCTGGATATTTTATTTTCCCATTGTTCATGACAAGGTCAGCTCGTCATAAGCACAGCTCCAGTGTACTGCATGATGAGCTGACCTTGTCATGAGCATGGAACAGGTTAAAGCTATACGTAGTCCTCAAGGTATCTGTTTAACCTTGTGGTACAGGATGAGTGTGGTGGCATGAAGGCTTTGGTTAACTTCCCTTCTTAATGTGTATTGAAGTTGTTTAATCAATTGACTAGTGGGACCCGGTTTGGCCTGAAATGCCCGGGTTTCCTGAACTAAAGAATAAATGCGTTCTGCTTCTTCAGCAGTATACCCCTTAACTTCGGCTTGATTGAGGGTAATATGCGAAATATCATCAACATCCATGATGGGTGCTGGTTACTTTTGGCTAAATAGTAATATAAACAATGAGGATATGTAACCTGCACACCTTTAGGTTTACATACAGTATTCAATCAACTTGATAACAGATATGCGTAATGTTCACAATGGTACTGCCCTTGGTTAAGCCTGGTTAACCCTTCCAGGCAAAAGTGTACAATGTGTATCAAACAAAACCTGTTTGAGCCCAAGAGCGCACTGTTCACAAATCCAATAAGGTATGATTTGTAGTCAAGAACAAAATAGTGCAAATAAAATTTATAATGCATCACAAGGCTTCTGTCTTGTGGCGTAACATGAAATGAAACTCTTCATAAGAAAATAAAATAAAAGCAGATACATGATCTGAAGATGTCCAGAGAGTGTTTGGATCTTAATTGAACTGTTTTTTTAAAAGAAATTTTTCTTGAACTGATTTAGGACTGTTTGATTACCAGTATACAGCAAATAATTAACTGTGGAATCACACAAGTATTGTGTTGCATTATACATTTTATTTGAGACAAAAACTGTCTGGGGCACAAAAGACTGACAGGTGCAAGGTTTAGAAGCCCTATTTAGAGCCTGCATCATCCCAGTACAAATAATGTTTTTAAATGAAACTGTTCAACAGACATATTTTCTTGGCCTGGCTAAGATAAAAGACTTAAAAAAAAGTCCATACCTAAGCCCACACTTGATAGTAATGGAACTACAGATGAGGAATTAGACATAAATTATATTTTACAACAAAGCAGACTAATCCTGAATGGAAAAAAATGGTTAATCTGGCCCACAGACACAAATAACTGTCAAGATAGATTCCTGAACAAGACACAAAGGTTTACAGTAACTAGGCCAGATCCAAGATATATCCAGAGACAACATCCAGGGATAATAACAACTTACAGTGTAGGAAAACTGTGCCTTGAGTGGCTATAGAAATCCGCACTCCCAGATATAAAACAACACTTAAGTTTACTTAAATATGCCATTGATTTGAGAGAATTCTTACTAGGACCATGCATACAACATCATAAATGTTTCATATTCGCCGGTATTTACACTGCTTATAATGAAGCATGGAAAGTCACTCAAACGTAAACTGCAGAACGAATACGAGAAATTGATCGTAACAGTTTAGAGAATGCTCTCTCTGTAGTTGACAATGGGGTAACAACTCTGTCATCCAGAATTTATTCTTTGGACAGCATTGTATCCTCTGACATAGACATAATGGAACAAGACTTATTCATGTTACAACATGGACAGTCTTAATTGCGTTCTATAATGCTGCTAGGCTGGATGTTACAAAACCACAGTTCAGGCTATGTGCCTTGGCGTCTAATCAACACCACATAATTTTTTACTGGATTTAACCTTACAGATAAACAAATCTCTTTGGCACAGAGGGAAACAGACTATACGGTGCTGAGCATAGAAAAACTGGAGAGATTACAATTAACCGTTTCTGAGAAACCATCCGTTGAATGGATAATACATGGCACCATCACGATCCCAGTCACGATTTTCCAGTTTCAGTATTGCTTAAAACACATACCAGCAGGCCTGTATGAAAGGTTAGGTAAAGAATACATAAAGTTGTCCTGGGATTTACCATACACCCACAAATGTTGGAGTGAGGAAAAGGAGGTATTTCTTAGTGGTAAAAATTGCAAAACCACATTGAGCGGTACACTTCTGTGTCAAGGTATTAATTTACATGGAGCCTGCGACGGTTCTTCAACCAACTTATTGTGCCACCTGCAGGGTTCCCCGTCAGCAGTGATAGATCCAATTTTTAGGCAGCTTTCCAATGGGAGCTACATAATGTTGAATGATCACAGCTGTTGTGGAATGATGCCAGGAACAGCATCTCTAGTTAGTGTTTCAGCCAGGGTCACTTGTTGAATGCAAGTATTGTTTCCAAAAACTAAGACAGACGGGAGTCGCCGCTATGGCCTTCACTGAGCATCTCTTCTAAACGAATTGATACTTTAAGCAGAATGAAAGCCATTCTTTTACAAAAATTCTTGTGTAATTCTTCCAGTTACAGCCAATGAATGTCAATAGAAATTGATTGTGTTTTTCATTTTCATGTGTATCAAAATTGTATTTTATGAAATTGTTCATGTGGTTTTTAATGTAGGCGCGCCATGATTTGTTTTTAACAAGAACTGTATTTTTAGACAATTTTTTTATGACAATAAATAATGAGCTATACTATTGTTGTGTGAGTGTACTAGATAGAAAAAGGATCTATTGTTTAGAGTTTGTGGCGGCTCTGACAAACTATATTGGTTGTGTTACTGAATCAGTCCGCCAAGGGAAGATTTCTCTTTACTGTCAAAAGTACTCTATTCCCCTGGCTGTTGAGGGGTCTCTCTCAATTTTTGAAACACTCAAGCTGGTGGTTACATACGCGGTTACGCACACAGCCACCATCTGGCTTTCTGTCATGGCTCATTAAGCCTTACAACCCTTACACTTTTATTTCCATGCTCCTCCACCCCCTGCTCTTTGCTCTCACTACCCCCTCCCTTCTCCCCCTCCCTCCTCGTCAGTCGCCAGGCGGTCTACAGCTTGTGTTAATTCACTCCCCCTCCCCACCACACTTCCCTCTCACACTCGGCTCCTGCACTTCGCCCTTCCCCCTCCCCCACCACAGGGCGCGTCTTGTTTTTTCATCCCACTTAAAGCCCTTATTTCTTGGCTTTACATTGTATGATCAATAAAGATTACACCAGCAAACCTCTGGAGGTGTATTAATGAGGGATTACTACATAGCCCAGCACATGGGTATTTCTGTGTGTAGCCCAGTAATTATACGGGGAGTAGAGAGGCTGTACCTGTTGAGAAGCAAATTCCTGGTCGCTTTCATCTACCGCTGCGTCACAGCCTACACGTAAGCCCCAGAACCCGTCCATGACTCGCAAGCGCACTGCAGAAGAAGCGAGGCCAATCCCCACCTCGTTCTTTCAGGACCCCCTTCCCCCAACCAGTGAAAGCGTTTCAGCGGTCTCGCTCATCAACGCCACTTCCTGCATTGTGACGTTGGTGCCACTACGGACGACATGTTAAAGTCAGGCAAAGTTGGTACTATTTTCTAATGCCAGAATCAACGCTAATGTTTGACTTTTACAGCTAGTTAAAGAAAAATAAGTGCCATACCGCTTCTACCCTGGGACGTTTATGGGTCCGGTGATAATTAACGTAACTTGTAATGTGAGAGCATCAGCAGGGAAAGTATGAAGTTTTCAGAACATCTGAAAGCAGTCTTCAGGGCTACGCAACAACGTGGAACCCTTGTGTTCTATGGAAGCCTGCTGTGTCATGTGACTTGTACGTCACTGTTAGTGGCTGCCATGGCAAAAGGAGGCTTCCCCATGCTGCCTGCTCCCTGTATCCCAAAGTTCGAGGGAGGAGGTGCAGCCCTGATCCAGCACCGGACGCACCGCGAACACCGGCACTAGGAAGACCCTACATCAAAGGAACAGACATGCTGCTCAAAGTGCAGGTGGAACTTCAAATACAGGCGGTAAGCCAAGACACCTACATACCCTGCTAACATATGTTGAAACATAATGTGTTAAACAAACAATGAGCAAATATACACACATAATTACAGACACATTGTTTTCACCAATACATAAAAACATTTACTTGCACTGCACATATACCCGTCCGTCCGTAAACACAGTCATGGCTACAAAGTACCATTTAAAAATTGCCTTACAGACGGACACATTAATTTTTCAGGCAACTGAGAAATAAACTGATTTTCCCAGAATCACAGGATGCTTGAATATCCTGCCAAGACTCGAACCTGAGAGGAGGACGTGGCCTTACGTCCAGGGCTGCCGACTTTGGAGCGTGGGTACCAGGCTCGAGCCTCAGCTCAGCATCCTGTGGTTCTGGGCCAATCTCTGTGACTATAAAAAACAAGCTATGGCACAACCAATAGGTCTCGCCTTTAGGACCTTATGAGTGTTAAGCCATGCAACAGTTGATGTTGTTGCACCAAGGATATTGTGCTGCATAACTAAATACTTACAAGGTCCCAAAAGCGAGACCTATTGGCTATGCCAATGCTTGTTTAATATTGTCGGAAGATGGGCTTTAACACGCTGGGCTACTATCTGAGTTTAAGGGGAAGATCTATCTAGCTGATTATTTAGAAGCATGTTGAAGTCTCCACCTAGTATCAGTGGAGCCTCAAAATCTGTCAAAGCAAGACAGATTATTAAGAGGAGTCATATCATCCTTGTTGGGGCCATAATAGCTAGCTAGGGTATATTGAGCTTCTTGACATTTGACTTCAGCTATTACCCAACGTCCTCTATCATCTACCTGCATCTTAGTGAGCGCAACTCCTGAATTCACTTTAAGGATTATAGCGACCCCCTTTGAGCAGCATTGTTGGTCAGAAGCTACAGTCTTATCAACCCATCTCTGTTTATCAAACTATGCCTTACATTCTGATTGTAGCAGGTGAGTCTCTTGAAACATTTGGATCCTAGCTGGGCTATCTTTGAGATACTGCAAGATCACGCGCTGTCTTCTTCTGACTCTTACACCATTCACATTCCAGCATAAATCTTCAAGATGTCTACTTCCTCCACGGGTAGATCTATCCCCCATCATTGTCCTGCTTCCACCCCCGGCTCTGTCTACAGGAGATTGTTACATCACATGAGGTCCCTTTTACAAATTTTCTTTAGTTTTTTTCCCAATGCTCCCCACCAGCACACCTGCAACACCACCATGCCCCCGAAATGGGAACCCTCCCAAACCACTCGTTGGCAATTAACAATTGCCATTTCGAGCCAAAAAACACTAACCTCTTGAAAAGAAAAACACAGTAACATCACCACAAGACTGAACTCCCTTCAAACTTTAAACTAAGGTTTGTTTTGTGCCAGAAAACTGTCCGCTTCCTCTGGAAACTTAAAATTATACATCTTGTTAGCCCATACAACTTTTAGAAAGGCAGGGAACCTTAACTGTGCTTGAGCCCCAAGCTCTCTCAATGCATCCATCCGCTTACCCAGCTCCCACCTATTATCCTCTGTAAACCGCAAGATGTCCAACCTTATTCTAAAAGATGCATCTAGGACCTGTATAGTCTTCGGAAAGTAGGATTGAATTTACACCAACATTTCCTGGGCTTTTTCCTTCCGGGGTTCAACTTAAAAGGGTCCCTGGGAACTCGCTGGATATCAGTTTCCCAGACTGATACCTAGGCGACCTGTGGAAAGGCTTTAGTCAAGATGTCTATGACAAAGGTTTAAAAATGATCCCCTTCCAGACCTTCTCTCAGGTCCAGAATCCTGAAATTATTCCTTCTACAATTGTTTTCAAGTCTCTCCAGTCTTTCCAACAGGTCCCTTTCACTTTCTCTCAGCCTAACCACTTCCTGAGTTTTATCCTTCATCTCCAACCCCAGCTCCCCCACTTTATTTTCAAGGTCCTCCATCCGATGCGCAAATGCAGACAGATTTGCCTCTAAGCTGGTACGGGTGTCCTGGATGGTCTTTTGGTTTATTTCTGAAGTAGAGAAACGTTATTTAATCTCCACAGATAACTAGCTCAACATCCCTTGCAATGTGTCAGAGCCCTGTGCTGCTATCCCCGGGGATGTATCTCTTAAAGATGTCCTTCATTTTGACTACTTCCCCCCAGAGTATTGGCCGACTCGTTTAAAGGGGAAAATCTATTGGACAAAGAGATGGCATGGTTTGATGGTAGGGGGTCCCCTGGTTCTGCCTTGCTCTGTTTAACCTTTTCCATACCGGCCTGTATTGTAAGCTTGAAATAAGATCTAAGTCAGGGAGTCACTTTTGGGGGTACTTGATTCATATTTTTCTTCCTCTCCTTTACCGGGGTGGCTTTCCCAGCTTTGACTGAAGTCTTTCTTTGCTTATGCTTCTTCTTATTGGCTGGGGCCTCTAAAGCTTGGAAGGGCTTTTTGAACAGGAGTCTCCCCCCCAAATGTGCAAGATCTTAGTTTGTATATTTTGCCCAATAATGCCTTGCTATCCGTAGTGCGGCTGGTAGGGCGTACAGGTAAAGGCTCATTTGTAGCATTGGAAATCCCCCCTTAGAGTACAGTTTTTTTCTCCTCCTTGCTAAGCAGCCAACTTCATAGATTCAGGGGCCATGTCATACCTTACATTATCCTTTTTAACTGGGTTTCAGCTATAAAAAGGCTAAATGCAGGGTGGTTCCTTTCTGAGATACCCAGAGGCAAAATACTTGGCTCCGTTCCCAGCTCAGAAAGAGGCCAACAAGTGTTCTGGGTCCTCGCTAAGAGTTGCATATCCCGCGGGCACTAGACCTACCACAATCACCCCATTGGCAGAGGGGTAAATCAAGAAAATGGCAATGGGCATGACGGCACTCAGCAAGTGCTCCCAGATGCCCTCAAGAAAGGAATAACCAAGCCACCACACATCCAGGGTCAATCCTCTAACCCCCCCCAATCAGAGGAAGAAGAAAAGAGAAAGAAAACAAAACACAACTCGTCAATACCTCGTCGATACCTTTACCCACTTGATCACAATGACGGGGACAAAGTCAAAACTCAGAGGTAGGAGGGTGAGAATACAGCAAAAGAGCCCCTGGGTGAGGTGAAACTAACAGAGCACACCACTACTACTTCCAAATGTCTTTGATATCTGAGGCCCCAACAGAGAACTGGCCAGTTCCAAAAAACACCTCCTTACTGCAATGGCAATCCCTCCATGTCTTGCCTTTGCTCTCCCAAACACTGCACCTCAGAAGAAGCAGGCAACTACCTGGACTACGGAGAGCAAGAGGCGCCTCACGCTGCTCACGGCTTGGACCCAGACACTCATTGTCCCGGCCCCATCAGCCTGCAACCAAACGCACACAAACGCCGGATGGAGCAAGAGGTGAGGAAAAAAATTGGAAACAAAATGGGCCGAATGCAATGGTTCGAGTCAAAGTCTTGAAAAGGCACCAGACACAGCGAACAGAGAGAGCTCTTCCAGGCACACCATCTCCGCATCAGTGGGAGTCCAGAATCAAAGGTTAGTTGGGAGTCAACTCGCGACCGGCTTCCTTACTGGCCGCCATGTTCCCCTCCAATGAAAGAATATTTCCAAGCTGAAACAATCTATCCAGCTGAAAGAATCTTTACCCACTTAAATCTTTATGCCCCAAATGGCGTAATGAAAGATGTCAAATGTCTGGAGGCATCATGTAACTCACTCTGGTGATAAGCTGGCAATAAATCTACTGTTAAAAACAGTTGTTTTTACAAAGCATAGCAATATTTTCATTTATATTAAGCAACAGATGCCTATCTATCCAAATAGAATAGTTTAAATCACGAAGATCTTTGCACATCCTCAAGAATTTATCGGGTTTGCGTACAACTACAATGGGTGCTAACCAATCAGATGACTTGATGTCTTCAATGATGTCATCTTCAACCAGTTTTTTATTCTTAGCTTTGACTTCATCCCTCACCACCAAAAGGCAAACTGCACACTTTAAGGACTTGAGTTTGACATCCCAATGCAACACTATTTAGTGTTTAAAACCCTTTAGTTTACCAAATGTATTAGTAAACACCTCTAAAAATGCTCGAACAATATCCTTTTCTTGAACAGTGGCACCTACTAGAACATCCTGATCATGCACACTAGGATTGAACTGTATGTCCATGGCAGATTGAGGAAAAAGGCCAAACAAGTGTGCCCGTTCTTAGCTATATAAGCCCTACCAGAAATATCTTTGTTCTTATATGAAATCAAAGCAATGAAATATCCAAATAATTCAACAGATTCACCACTATAAGATTTCAATTTAACGCTAAGGTTTCTACACTAATTTGTCTTTAACAGCATCACACTTGCGAAAGTCATTTTCTGAAATGATAGTTTATCTGGCACCTGAACCCACCAACATGGAAAAGTGATTACTATAAATTCCTATGATACACTTGGGCTCTCACACACTTACTCTTCTGTCTTTGTCAAGATTAATGACTGCTGATACTGCCCACTGTTCATCAGATGCTTTTCTGACATCATCATCCATCACACGTAGAATATGGTCAATATACGACACTTCACTCATAGAATCTTCATTGTTATGACTGACTAATCCAACATACCTGGATACTGACCCTATACAAACATGTGCATAGTGACCTTTTTTCTTGCAACGTGAGCAAGTCACAATTCTTGTGGGCATGACTTGTCATCAGCCCAATAATTTACATTACCGCATCTTATACATCCACTTTTTTGTGCGTTCCATCGTCTCGCTTTGGATGTGTCAGATCTCCCAGGTTTGTCAGAATTCTCACTAGATGATTTCACACTTCTAGATATACCTTTAACAACGTTATTCTTAGGTTCATCCTGACTACTGTTTTCCTTATCTTTATCCGTAACACACTAGTTAGTTAATTCTTCACCTCTGGCAATGTCAAGTGCTTCTAATATTGTAGGGTTACAAGCACTCCAGAAATTCTTTTGGATAGCAACATTGGAGGTATGCATCATTAACTGGTCACAAATATTCTCATCATGATTTCCCGTAAAAGCACAATTCACCATCAGAGCTCTAAAAGCAGTCACAAATGTATCAACATTTATAACACTCCAATATAAAATTAGTGTTTTTTTACCAAAGTATAAATCAAGTTGCTTCATAGTTTTCGCATACAAAGGTACAGACACTATCACCTTCTTCCTGAGAGGAAATATCAAGTAAGGTATAATAAATCTTCAGCCCTTCTTTACCTAATGAGTGTAACAAAATATCTTGTTTCCTCTCATCGCCAACCTTTCAGTTCAACTCACACAAGTTCTACATTCTCGCACATGCGGGGGATTGCAGAACATAAATCATAACAAATACCTCACCATGGAAACTCCAAAGACAACCTTGATAGAGCAAAACTCCAAGTGGATCCAATGCAGCGCCATGAATGTACCTTTGAATCCTGTTGTGTGAGTAGATAGAGTCAATGATTAGCGACATATCTTCTCTCAAAAGTTTAGCAAACAAAACCCTGCTTTATATATCAGTTCATATCTTCAAGATAAGCACTTTTTGTCATTTACAGAGGACGATGGCCACCCCTCCCTTTTTATAGTAAGCATCATTAACCTATTTGTTTACAGACATGTTTATGGGTTGCTTTTATACATTTCAGGGTGGGTTGGATGGTATTTACCAGACCAAAGCTGTAATATTTTACCTGGAGTGGTAAAAGGCTTTTGCCATATTATAGCTCTGCATGGATAGCACTCTGCTAATCCTGTGCTTAAAGACTTTGCTGCAGAAATGGTAAAAGACTTCGTCCCTTTCTATCTCGGTGGGGAAGGCACTGTGCTAATCCCACGCTTTAAGACTTTGATAGAAAAACAGACATTTCAGGTGAGCAAATTTAGAGTGTCGCTGGTGTTGAGAGTGCTCTATACTGGAGCTGCTTTCCACCTAAACTTGGGAACTACCCAGAGTTCTCTGCTTCTTTTTTTTGCATAATTTATGCATCACTCTATGCCTGAAAGGGCTTTATTTTGTTAATAAAGTCTCCTTGTTCTATACTCATGGAGTCGGCGCCTGTCATTTCGCATTGGCAGGATTGGGGGTATAATTATATATGTATATATATATATATATATATATATATATATATATATATATATATATATATATATATATATATATATTCTACCAAGTTGCCCAAAGCAATGAGAGCGCACACGTTTGCAGAAGACACCATCCGGTTTATTTCATGGAAAAAAGAGCATCAGCATTCATTTTAAGTTAATTTCCGACGCGTTTCGAGGCTCCTGCCTCTTACTTATGGACCTTTTCATATACTCAGCAGATGGCTCTGATTACTTCTTTCAAAGCATGCCTCATTTAAATATATTCCATGAAAACTCCCAACAGCCACCTCCAATCCCACAAGATCGGCGAAGCAGGAGACGGACCACAATTGAGGGTAACAATTCTTTTACTGCAGAAAAAGGTCAGGTGGGATAACCAGCAATGACGCGTTTCGGGCCAAGCGGCCCTTGTTCACATATATATATGTGAACAAGGGCCAATTGAAGGCAATCGCCGAAACGCGTTGACCGTCCTCCTTGTTTGCACAAAATGGTGTTGTAAAAAATAAAAATTACCTTTACCTGAAGAAATTACGTTTTTGGATCCTGTTTGTGCTGTGGTGTATCCGGATTGCTTGGCTACGAATTGGAGCTCGGCTGGGTCCGTTCTTTGTCTGAGGAATATATATATATGCAAAGGCAGACCAGAAATGTAAGAATGCGAACAGAAGGGATCTCCTGTTTGCAGACAAAAAAGACATGAAGGAGAAACAGAGTAAGTCCGTACCAGACATTCCAAGGCTGATAACGGGGTATAACGCCTACCACAATCATGTGAGAAAAATCTTACAGAAGCACTGGCCTTTGATACAGAATGACCCAGTAATAGGGCGTTGGTGTGGCAGGAGTCCATCAATCACCTTTAGGAGGGCCAAGTCGATGCGCAACCAGCTGGTATGCAGTGCACCGCCCATAACTAAGCCACCTATATGGTTACATAGCCAGAAAGGGTTCACTAAGTGCACAAAATGCAAAGCGTGCAAACAAGGAATTAACACCAGAGAAGTCATAGTCCCATTTAGAAACAAGCCCTATATCATCAGAGGCTGCTACTCTTGCAAAACAGAGTATGCAGTTTACGTCCTTGTATGCAAATGCGGAAAACGCTATGTAGGAAGCACCATTCATCCGGCACATGTCCGAATCCTACAGCACTTGCGACCTATGAGTAATAATGATGAAACCTACCCGGTGGCCAGGCACATAAATAAATCACATTCAGGCAATATCAACAACATCAAAAACTTTGTCATTGACAGAATTGAACCACTTCCGGAACTCTCAAGTAATTGGAGGATATATTTAAAGCTAAGATCATAAACTGGGAAATATGGAATTCCTTCTCAGAGTAACACGTTTAATGTAAAAAAGAGTCCTACTTAATTAAGGTAATCATATAGAGTGGTGGGGAACCTACCCGTTCACCTGAATCCAGAGAATACTTCTAGTTGCTAAGGTGCTCGTATTTGGTGGTGCAGATGGGGAGGTTATGTGCGGAGCATGCCGACGTAGCACATAAGAACTTTGCTACAATGTAGTCACCCCTACATATGTATAAGGTTAATTTGCACGAGCACCTTGCCGGTTATTTCAGTAGCGGCCGCAAAATTTTTGGGGTGAGCTTGGGCAATCAGAAGGAAATTTGCACCTTGAACTGTGATTTTAATGAACTGTGATTCTATTGACTCTTTTGAAGCTTTTAAATAGTTTGTCAAAATGCTTTGAATATTGAATTCTAGAAAATATCGCTCTCTTCTTTCTTTTTTAAATTTGTAATTGTATCATTAATAATGGAATTTTATTGGAGTTTGTTAACTTGTTTTGTATGGGACCAAAATGTTTTAAAATGTTTTACTGTGCTTTTATGAGTTTTTATCTCGAATAAAGCAAATTTGACTGACTGACTGATATGTATATAGCTCGCTAAAGCAGAATGATTTTGGCCGCCATTTTGGGTGAGTGGAGAGGGGATAGACTTCATTGCCGAAGTCACTGTCCTTTTCATGTGACTGACCTCATAGGACATTGCTTATAACATATTGATACTCTATGAGGAGATAAGACCAATATTTAACAATTAAGAACAAAAATGATTTAAAGATGTACGTGAATATTAGAGTCTAATGAAAGAAAAGGAAAAGAAAAATTATCTGTTGAGTGAAAAATTATAAAAATATGGTATATGGATATGCACAAGAAAAGGTTTTTTCTTGCAAAAACATAAAAAAAATGTGACTATCAATTTCTGATAGCTATTGACATAGTACAAGAAGATTCATGGACAACAGATTTGTCTTTATAAGAAATGGATGAAATGGATCCCTGCTATTGGTAAAACCAGGTGCTGATCAGGATCTGGGGAGATACCTTACTTAGTTCAGAAAGAGTATAATAAAGCACTACACCCAGCTGGTTATGTTATACATGAGTATGCACATTCAGGATAGTTCTGAATGTAGGTCTCAGTCAAGCAATTTACGGAAACCTATATTAGACCAATTATGTCATAATTTGGGCAATTATTAAAGGCTGATTGAGCTTATTTACGTAAATTAACGGATGATGTTGTCTGAATGTAGAGGCCTGGTTGATGTTAATATTATTGAAAAAAAGGTTGAACAGAGGCCTTATCTCTTATCAGGGAGTGGTTGCTCAGAACTCCTTACTGGGAGAGTGCCGTCCATGATAATTATTCATTGAGTCCATGCATATCCATCCGGAGTTTGTAAATCCAACTTTGTTCTTTGTTCAAAATTTTCTTTTGTATATCCGGTCCCTCATGCAATTTCTCAATTATAATCCACTTCAAATCCTTAGGTGTATGATTGTTCATGATATAGTAGTCCATAAGTTTGGTTGCTGTGCCTCAGCATCTTATTATGCTACAATGTTCATTAATCCTTTTTTTGAGTTGTGTAGTAGTCACCCCTATTTAGAGCAGTTTGCATGGACATAGAAGGAGATAAATGCATTTGTTGGTGTTTCAATTTGTATATTCCAGTAGTTCCCACTTCTGCGTTGGGTCTATATTGATTTCTTTTTTGATCTCCATGAGATGATAGATGTTGCAATCTCCACAGTGAAATTAGACAGTGATCTTTGGAAAGTCCTTAGCCAATGTGCGTTATGGGATCATGGAGGCTTGAACTTCTGTGTGTACTAATTGATTTCTCAAATATTTCAATCTATAAAAGGCAAACGTACATTTGGATGAATCCAATTTCCCAGTATTTAGGATCTTCCATTGTTTGTGAATGATCATTCTTATATCACTAGACCTTGGAAAAAAATATTTCTGTTTTTGAAACATCTCTTCCAAATTACCAGGATATAATCAATGTTTCTATGTCATAGGGCTATTCCTTGTTTAAATGGATTGTTGATGTTAAAGATAAAGGTATCTTCAAAGTTAAACATGTGGAGGCATGCCATACCTGTCATGAAAGTGCTCCCCATGGAAGTATTATCGCTTTGGTAGAACATTCTATGATGAAGCTTATTGATGTTATAGATGACCATTGGTGGCCCTTAATATTTCTCTTTTGCCATAAGTGTTACATCTTGGGGGATGCTGAAGTAAAGTGCCTCAACATTTATGGTAATTAGAAGATAATTAGTGTCCTACAATTGTATTGTTGGTGGATGAGTAAACAAATATTTTGTGTCTTTTAGAAAGGTTGGAGGTTGATATACTAAAGAGCGCAGAAAAGAGTTGCAGAACATTGAAAGGGGTTTCAACAGGGAGTCAATCCTGGAGACAAAAGGACATCCCAATAGTGGTATTCTACCTTTGTGAATTTTGGGTACAGTGTAGAAATAAGAAGTTCAAGGGTTTTATTTCTGTAAAAAGGCGACTTCCTTATTCGTGATCCAGACCATCATTTCAGCATCATAGTTTAGGGGCACAATCTTCTACTTCAGGCTAGGTGGTGGAACTATGGAGATTTTTCTCTACGTTTTCCCACCAGAAAGCAGTCTGAGACATTCTTCTGTTTACATCTGTGTGGACATGATCATCTTAGCACCCACTTTATTCTCTAACTTTATAATGTTGATGCCATCATAGGCGAGGGAGTGGATTGCTTCTCTTTCAGCTTTAGAAATATTCTGAAAGGTGTTTTGGGGTGCCAATTTGGAAATTTCTTTAAGGACAGCCTTTTCAAAAGTATGTATTTCATTGGGCATGACTGATGAGGGAGAATTAAAAGTTGAGGGATTCCCGAGTCCTGTATTAGTGTCATCTTGCATTGGTGGTTACTTTTGGAAGAAGAAATGTAGACATATTTTTTCTGAAGAAGCTCAACAGTTCACAGTGGAACCTAAATGTGTCTTCCTTAGGTGTAGGAACCAAACTATGACCACAATTCAGTTCCTTATTTTCCATTTCTGTAAGTGGTTACACTGATAGACGGACAATTAAGTAATCTTTGTGTTGGTCATTTCCTTTCTTTTCATCCTCGTCCCTACCTGTGGCTGTTCTACCCATTTAACATGGGGGTTGGTTGTTTTTATTGTCCTCTGCCTCTTCCTCTGCCCTGGCCTCTTCCTTATCAAGCATTTGCAATGCAATAGGTCTCGCATTAGGAAAGTTTGAGCTATTGGTATTGTAAATGACACATTTTTTATTTATGTGTTGGTTTTGAAAATAGCGAATTTAATAGCTTTGTCATTTACAATGCCAATAGTTTTAACTTTCACAAATCTGACACCTATAGCATTTGTAATGCAATATGTGTTGTATTAACGTGACTTCGATGTATTGATATTACAAATCAAAATGGTTTTTACATTTTTTTTATAATTAATTCTTAAATTAAAGTTATTGTAATTTATAATGGCAATAGCTGAATCAAAACAAAAGAGTCAAAGATAACACCGGATGTACCAGCTAAAAGTCAATTCATAACAGTAGTAAAGAAAGACACTGTGTGTTAGTTTAGTGAAAGTGCACAAAAAACTTGTGAAAAGAGTAAAAACTGTATATTGAGTGAAATGAAATAAAATAAAGTGGGCACAAACCATGCCCGTGTGTTATATTGCAAAGGGTGGAGTGAAAATGCAACTGTATTCGGAAAAACAGTGACACAGTAAAACCAACGTGTAGCACCGTGCGCTCTAAACATAGCGTGTCATGATGCAGGCGATCTGTAACACACTTACTCAAACCGGAAGTGAAGGAATAGCCTGCTACTATATTTCCAACCGATAGCAGTAATGAATCTAAGTCAATAGAGATAGAGCCCCAATGTTAGCATTAGCGATTACAAATAATAATAACCTAATGTGTGGCAAAATGCTAGAAAAATATACTCACTAAAACACTGCTCTAATGTTGCCACGCTGGAGATAGAAACTCGAGATGGGAAATCTAAACAAGACGGAGGGCATTGCTGTGGGGAGGGGGGAGGAGAAATGCGACACAGCGGGCAGGGGAGGGGGCGGAGCGGGGAGAGCGGCATGAGGGTGTGAAGCAGCAGGGGCCTTTGAAGTGAAGCTAAGCTTCACTTCAAAGGTGTGGGAGGAGTGCGGCTCAGGCAGAGCGCACGCTGGGGGAAGCTTGTGGGGCGGAGCGGGAAGAGCTGCTGGGGAACAAATGGCTGGCGATTTGATGCTGTGCACGCGCATTTTAGGTCAATACGCTTGCGCATTGACCTAAAAGCGCACGGGCACAGCATCAAATCACCAGTTAGTTAAAGTCTGTTTAAGCCCCTATAGTCTCGCTCCGCTCAATGCGCATGCGCATTGACAGGTCGCGAGACCTAAAAAAGGACCTGGATTAAAAGGAGGTCTGAATCTTGGCTGAAAGCTTCCCGTTTGTGATTGGCAAAATGGTGGTGCTTGGTAGTAGGGGGTGTTCCT
Source organism: Lissotriton helveticus (assembly GCF_964261635.1). Classification (NCBI taxonomy): domain Eukaryota; kingdom Metazoa; phylum Chordata; class Amphibia; order Caudata; family Salamandridae; genus Lissotriton; species Lissotriton helveticus. The sequence continues at coordinate 1,290,295,745 of NC_136061.1, forward strand.
GGGAATTGAAAATTAGCTGTACTCGTGTGTTCTTCTTCACTTTTCCAGTCTCCTGAGCTCAATGTCCATCTGTTGCTTTTGTTTGGCTTGTTCTTTTGTATGATGTTCTTAGAAATGTTAGTTGATTGTGGAGATTGATAGTCTTCACTAATATAGGGATAGACTTTATCCAGACTGAATTCCTTGAGGTCCTTTTACAATTTGTTGTTTTTTGACTGAGTAAAGTATTCCTTATTGTCATTATGTGTTGGTTTCCTCCAGGTTTTTCTTGAACAGGGATAACTGACCAGCAGTTTTCAATGCTTTTTCTAAAACCAAGGTTTCTGATAGTCGTTCTGATGAGTTTATGATATGTATAAGTCAATGAATAGTGCATTTCCATGCAATAATTGCCTAGTTTTTCCAAAAGCTCATATCATCCAGATATATTCTGGGTTAATTTGTCACCCATAAGCCCATTGCGGCTGTATTTACACACAAATACTCTGTCATTATGGCTCTGTGTATTGCTATTTTAACCAGTGTTTTCTTAAGTAAAGCTGGAGCTTCCCATTCATCCTGTGAGCTACTGGAGGAAGTGCTATTATTGGTGAAGGTGTGCATAGAAAAGCAGGTTCTCCACCACGCTATCTGATAACTTCAAGTCAGTAGGACTCCTTTTTACATCGAATTGGTTATGCTGAGACGATATGCTGTTTTTCTCGGTGGTGATCTTTGCTTTATATATTCTCTCCAAATCAGTTGGGAGTTCTAGAAGTGCCTGATTGGCATTTTAGGAGCCCTTTCACAATTGCTCATGGTTAAGAATAATATGATCACCGCCGTTTTATGACAACATCTTGCTTTTAGTGTGCAATGCTCCTGCTTGCTGTATGGCTGAGGCATTATATTTCCACAAATCTGCCTCCTAAGATTGCATGTCTACGAAAGATTTGTTCTTTATGTTGTCTTCTGTTTATATTTTTTCTCTTACAGGTCATACCGAGATAATCTCCACTGGAAGACCTTTTTCTTATTCAACAATGTTCACACTTCTACCAATAACCTAGTATAGGAATCACAACCTACATGAGTAGCTGTGCTAACTAGGTAAATTAGGGTAGCTATACCTGGTCCTGATGAATTGCAAATGAATTTGTGAGCAGATTTAGGCAAGACACATGTTCACCTTTTTATGAACCTGGGATTCATTGGTATCCTTCTAGGTTCCCTGTTTGTTTCTAATTTTGACATTAGTTCTCAGCACAAATAAAGAATAATCTCTTGATAACCTATAGCCAACTTTAATCTAACTCATTCTCAATGTGCCACCCTATCTTAAATAGCCATCCCAAGCAAGATGCAGGACATTACTCTAATGCATTTCCAATTGCAGTTCTTAGTAAGCAAAAGATCTCCAGCAAAAAGCCCTGTTGTTGGAGCCCACTGGACATTTCAGCACCTGCCCAAGACGAGCAAGGCCTGACGATGAAGCATGTCACTTTGGTGGTTAAGGGCCCATGCATCCAATAAGGAATGCCTCTTTGGTCTGACCTTTTATTCTATTTGAAAGACCAATGAAGTATTAATTCCTCAGTGGAACAGGACACTTGTTTGTGTGATTAATTAATGGAGGGGTAGGCACAGGACTCTTTGGTCAACCCCCACCCCCTGCTGTGCATAGCCAATGGCCATCGACATTAGGAGTTAACCGTTTGTAGAGGGTTTGTAGAGGGTTTGGCGCGGGGTCTGAATATAGGGCAAGCCCACCGCCTAACCCTTATTGTATGTTAGATGCAGGGTCTGGTGTAATACTAGGCCTTGCAGTCAACCTGCAAAAGTCATGTCCAAAGTCTGTGCATAGTGTGGACTGGTCGTATGTGGGGGTCTGGGTGCCTACCCTGGCCACAGGCTAAGCCCTGTCAAACCTGTCTTGCATTTGCCAGCACCCACCCTCCACTACACACAGTTTTCATCCAGAGGGTTGGCCTCTTCGTGGGAGCCTAGACGCCGAGTCAAAGTCTGGCCAGAGACTGACTGAGATGTCATGAATGATGTTATTAGTTATGCCATTTAACATGTCATCATGAGTGATATAATAAATGAGGTCATAGGCAGCCAATGATGCAGCACAAATCATAGTTACTTCACTAAACTATAATAGGCAGATTTCAAACTTTATTCTGCTTTTTAACATTAGCTCATGTCTCATATCAACACCTAACTATAACTTCTCTTTAACAGTTATGTTTTTCAGTGTAATTCTGGGGATCCTTTTTAACATATGTTACGGTCTTACCACTTAAACCTAAGTACAAGGTCACTTTCACCATTGTTTTTTCAGTGGATGTATATTTGACCAGCAAAATGTTGCTATTTTGAAATTAGGTAGCTCTCAAGTGACTGTGAAAATCTATACACTGAGTAAACATATGTGGGAATAAGATGACGTAATTATGCAGACATCGTCCTCTAATTTTAGCCCCTTTAAAAATACATCATGACTCAAATTTGGAAAAATCTGCACACCCCTCACTTTTTTTAAGCCTCTGGTTTCATACCTTATTAAATATCTCATTGCTCATTCACTCCAGCCTGCTCCCCTAAAAAAGGTTTACATTAAACAAATCTTATTCCAACAAAACGGAGTTCAAGGGTACCTAATTTTTGCCTTGAATATACAACGATAGTGCACTAGATGCTTATTAGATATCTGTGGTGGTACTACAGATTGCTCACAAGTTAACTAACAGACTGCTGCTGGTGTTGGAAGTACATGTTTCAATCTGCTTGTCAGAACATATTACTGAAATGGGCATGGAAGATATTTGAGAACTCACTGAAAATGTGTCATCATTTTAAAGTTCTTGATCACCACCCATGTTTTCTATGACAAAAGGTAACCCATCCCTTTGTTCATGTAATTCAGTATACTCTTTAGGAAATTCCTTTCAGTTTTATAACTAATATTCCAAGATGACATTCCGGGGTGCAACATTTTTGTCATACATTCTGAATGCTGGTGCTCTCAAGGTTTTTTAGGACTCTGTGGTGAAGCTTCAATTGATCACTAACAAATTAACTGATATACTGCTGCTGATGTTGTAGGTATATGTTTCTCTCTGCATTTCAGAATGTTTTACTGACACAGATGCTGAAAACTCTGCAGTATCTTCTGTAGGAAAGGCCTTCAGTTCTACAGCTTATTCCATCAAGGTATATCTCCGGTGTGTCAAACTTTTGTCATAAATACAGAATGCTAGCATTGATTGTTTTTTGCTAGAACAGTGTGGTGAAGCTACAGCCAGGTTGCGCATAAGCTCCACTTTTTATTATTGACACACACACACAAATATATATACTCGTCCGTGCGGAGCACTAACTGCATGATGGGATCTGTAGTACGCACACATGAACTGGCCGAGTGATCCTTAAAACGAGATGTGGTGCAGGTGAGCCCCGCGCTACTTTAGAAGGAGGGGCATAATATATAAAGAGAAAGAAACAGAAGACCATGAGATTGCAACAACGGAGGCATCTGATGAGGCAACCGCCGAAACGCGTCATGCCAATACCAAAGAATTCCTGTAAAGCCCTGCGGTGTTCCCCGATTCTTTTCAACCGAGAAGAATTGCTGCGGAGTTATATATATATATATATATATATATATATATATATATATATATATATATATATATATATTCACTGAAAAAACCATAGGTTTCACACCAGTTATAGTTAGGTGGAAATTTCACTCGCATAAAACCATTGAAATTCCCACGTTATAGTTAGTTGGACTCACTTGCGCGTGCAATGCACTGCTGATGACGTCACATATTACATCACTCATGACATGGTCAGTGACATCACTCATGACATCACTGATGACATCTCAAATGACATCACTGATGACAACATCCTTGTGACAAAGTGGCAGACCTCCTATCAGCATAAAATAACCTTTGACACACACATTCAAAAATAGAAATAACATTTTCTTAAAAAAGGAGAAACCAATACCAATTACAACAACTTATTAGGTAACTCCAACATCTACATACACATCCACTCATTCACCAACAGTTCTATATAGTCACTCATGCATGTACTTACTCATCATATGTACTCATACACCTATACATCCTGTTACACACTAATACTCATCCATATAGTTACTCACACACAAATTCACACATGCAAATAAACTATCAAAAAACATTTACTTGAATATACTGCTATATACACGCCACTACACATACTTCTACAGAAACGGAAACATATTTACTCTCTTAAACAATCAATTATAAAAACACATACTCACTAACCCACCCATACACACAATCATCCACCCATACAGTCTTGCACACATGCTGTCTTCAAAATACATACAAATAGTGCAGGGGCGGCTGGTGATATTTGAAAGTGGTGAGGCGTAAACTAATTTGCATATCGCAGCACAGCGAGCGAGCGCAGCGAGCGAGCCCAAACCACCTTGCATCCATCCATACATCATTCATGCATCCACCCATCCATCCACCCACCCACCCTGCATCCATACATCATTCATTCATGCATCCACCCATCCATCCATCCATCCACCCACCCATCCATCCATCCACCCATCCACCCATCCTGCATCCATCATTCATGCATCCACCCCTCCATCCATCCATCCATCCACCCACCCATCCTGCATCCATACATCATTCATTCATGCATCCACCCATCCACCCATCATTCATTCATGCATCCACCCATCCATCCTGCATCCATCATTCATTCATGCATCCACCCATCCATCCATCCTGCATCCATCATTCATTCATGCATCCACCCATCCATCCACCCATTCTGCATCCATCATTCATTCATGCATCCATCCATCCATCCTGCATCATTCATTCTTTCATTCATTCATGCATCCACCCATCCATCCACCCACCCACCCAGCATCCATACATCATTCATTCATGCATCCACCCATCCATCCTGCATCCATCCTGCATCCATCATTCATTCATGCATCCACCCACCCATCCATCCACCCATCCATCCACCCATCCATCCATCCACCCATCCATCCTGCATCCATCCATCCATCATTCATTCATTCGCCCCAATGGACGCACCGCGCCTGCTCCACTCTCCCTCCAGTCTCTCTCTCTCTCCATCTTCAAGTCTCAGCCTCTCTCTCTTCCTCCTCCGAGGCCCCGCACCCTCTCAGTCTCTCCCCTCTCCACCCTCAAGCCTCTGCCCTCCTCAGTCTATCTCCCTCCTCCTCTTCCAATTTATCGCAAGAATGCCTCTATCACTGTAAAATGAGGCATTAGTACGATTGATAAACTAGTTAGACAATGGTATGATAATACGCCATGTTTATGGACTATAAGGCACAGCGTTTCTTTAAAGTACTTTATTTTTTAATAATTTTAAATGCTTTGATTATTTTGCGCTCTCTAGTCCACAACTCCGCTCTTTTCATTAGCCCCCACACCCTCCCTGTCTAATGTAGCCAGTAGAGATCTGCGTTGCTGCCGGTTTAGATTAGGCTATGTTTCGCTGGGCAGTCCGTTCAACAATGGTATATTCCAGTGAGGCTGGAACTCCTTACCTATTCTTTACATTTCAAGCACAAAGTACGAGGACGGATAGCTTCAGTTTTGCAGACCAGGAGATAATAAGAGAGAATGCCTGGTGTCAGCTGGAGCATTGTGCATAATGATTGCATAATGATTGGCCGTGTTGCTCGTACACACACTCTCTCTCTCTTTGCTCTCACTCTCTCTCTCTTGCTCCTGCCACACGCCCTCACCTCGGCATCCCTTACTATCTTCCCTCCTTCAGACTCAGAGCCGACGTGCCGCTGCCACATTCGAGGGTTTCTTGGAAGGCAGTGCCGGGCCCGGGCGTTCAGCTGCTCTGTGGTGCAGGAGGGAGGTCTTGCTACAAAACTTAAACTACAAGTACCAGATTTCAAAGTGACGTCTTACTGGATGACCTAGGCGGTTGGGGAAGGTGGGGGGGAGGGGGTGTTGGAGGGGGGGGGGATAGGGAAGCCGTTTCATTTAAAACAAATAAATAAACTTACCAGGCATCTCCCGCTCCGGTCCCGTGTATCATCACCCACAAGATGTCAGTGGAATTAACTTCTCCCCGCTCTTTTCTTTGAAGTGGACTGGCAAATCAGAAGAATGGGGGGGGGCTACTCGGCTGTATCCTGGCATGGGACAGGGCATAGGGCGACCCTACGTCACCGCCCGAGCAGGATCCTATCCTCAGACTCCACCACTACACTAGGCATGCGCAGCATACCTAATGTAATGTACATGGAGTGGGGAGCTGAAAAACGAAAGCGCCCTTCTCGCAGATGCGCAGTCGGAGTCCATTTCTGGACTCCTGCTGCTCTCACCTGCGTGCGCTGTGCGTCTGTTGATGCGCACTTTCACTTGTGAAGCTGCTGCCAGCACATGTCGGAAATGTAAACAGACGATAGTCTGCTTGCATTCTTGCCCGATTCAGTGAGCAGTTTCTGTTTGTGATTGCTTAGTGGGGCGCTGCCCAGCTGCCCCTATGGACCAGCCGCCGCTGAAATAGTGTGTCACTCATTCATGCATCTGTGCTCTAAGTAATATCCCCCACCGAACCATACAGACACTGATACTGATACTCAAAAAAACAACTAATAACCCATATACACACTCATGTAGCTACTCACCAACCCATGCAGCCACTTATACACAAAGTGAGACACAGATACAGATATTTAAATATTTAAACATTACTCGCTAATATATGTGTTCACTAAGATACATTTAATAAGTCAGTTAACCAATCAATTTTACACAAAAAAAACATCCATTTAGACATTTATTTACCCATTTATTCTTCCATCAACCTTTAGATATACATATATAAAAAATATTTATTTTTCAGAAAGATACACATTCACTGGATGATGTCATCAGTGATGTCATTTGAGATGTCATCAGTGATGTCATGAGTGATGTCACTGACCATGTCATGAGTGATGTAATATGTGACGTCATCAGCAGTACATTGCACGCGCAAGTTATAGTGAGTCCAACTAACTATAACGTGGGAATTTCAATGGTTTTATGCGAGTAAAATTTCCACCTAACTATAACTGGTGTGAAACCTATGGTTTTTTCAGTGAATTTAATAGGTTTTTTAAATGCTAATTCCTAACTATAACTGGTGTGAAACCTATGGTTTTTTCAGTGAATATATATATAGATATATATATTTATATATCTATATATATATTCACTGAAAAAACCATAGGTTATAGACCATATATAGTTAGGAATTAGCATTTACAAAACCTTGAAAATTCACTAAAAAAACCATAGGTTATAGACCATATATAGTTAGGAATTAGCATTTAGAAAACCTTATTTTACTCACACAAAACCATTGAAATTCCATATATAGTTAGTTGCACTAACTATATATCGCGCACCCGCAATCCACTGCTGATGATGTCACATATTACATCATTCATGACATGGTCAGTGACATCACTGATGACATCACTGATGACATCTCAAATGACATCACTGATGACATCACTGATAACAACATCCAGTGATTTTATGTTTCTGTAAAGTTTAAATATGTCTTACATATTGAAGAATGAGTGGATGTATAAGTGTCTGGACGAAGGATTTAGTAGGTGCATGACTGACTGTATGAGTGAGTGATTAAATGTGTCTCACTGAGTGCATGGGTTAGTGACTAAACTGTCTTAATTTGTGCATCATTATGTCTGTTGTTCTGTAAACTGTTGCATGTGTTGATCAATAGCTATATGAGTAACTATATGGGTTATTGATTGATTGTCCAAGTATTTGTATGGGAGACTGAGTGTGTGTGTGGCTGGCTGGGAGGTGTGTGACTCTGTGCAGATCAATGTGTACTTATATCAATGATTGTATAACAAGGTAAGTATGTGTTAGTATATGTTTGAAAATATAAGGTGCTCTATGTTTAACTATATAGACAAGAAAATGGAAGTGTGATTGATTCTTTACAGGACTGACTAGGTGTGTGAGTAACTCCATGGATGAGTGGCAGAGTGTGAGTGTCTGTATAGGTGTATGAGTGCATATGATAGTGTTGTAAAGATGAGTGATTGTATGTATGAATGATTGTATGGGTGAATGAGTGAATGTGTGTGTAGACGTAGGAATCAGTGAGTACATATGTAGTAACTAGTATTGGTGTGTCAATGGTTTCAAAAATTATACTCTGTATTTAACACTGGGTGAAACAGAGGTTATATTAAAATATGAGGAGATGCATTGTATTGTCACATGAATGATATCATCAGTGATGTGGTCATTGATGTCAAATGAGATGTCATCAGTGATGTCATCAGTGATGTCATTTGAGATGTCATCAGTGATGTCATCAGTGATGTCACTGACCATGTCATGAATGATGTAATATGTGACATCATCAGCAGTGGATTGCGGGTGCGCGATATATAGTTAGTGCAACTAACTATATATGGAATTTCAATGGTTTTGTGTGAGTAAAATAAGGTTTTCTAAATGCTAATTCCTAACTATATATGGTCTATAACCTATGGTTTTTTCAGTGAATTTTCAAGGTTTTGTAAATGCTAATTCCTAACTATATATGGTCTATAACATATGTTTTTTTCAGTGAATTTCATTGGTTTTTTAACAGCTAATATCTGTAGCTGTAAAATGTATTCTTCTTTAAATCCAAAAATATATTTTATATGTTTATTAATAATTTTTTTTTAAAATATTTTTTTTTCTTCGTTCCCGCTTCGCGAATTGGGAAGCTTCCCGTTAGCTGACCTTGATGCCGCGAAATAGACCGCGAGCCGGTAAACGTTTCTTTACCGCAACTGCCGCGTTAGAAAACAACATCGTGACGCCTCCCGTCCGCATGACGTTTCGCGTTGTCGCGTGATACGTCATATGACGTGCTACGTTAGCGAACTGGTACGCTTACCGAGTCGCAAAGCACAGGTTTCTGGAAGCAAACCGGGAGGCCCTGCAAAGCGCTTAACGTAAACACAGCAGGTCATGTGACTTGGTAATAACACTTTTCATTGGTTCATTTCACTTTTGGTTTCCTAATGATGTAAGACTAGGTCATATAATCTAAAATGAACACTTTTCATTGGTTGAGAACTATTGTTTTTCCCAAATGATGAAAATCCCTCCTTCTTTCCTCACTCTGACTTTCATCATTGTGAGAGAAAGACCCTTTGTTACCAGTGAGCAATGGCTTCTTTAGTAGCTTCAGCTGGTGCTTCCCCACCACCTCCACCACATCCAAGGAAGAGTGGACCACCTGCTCAAGTTATAATTCAGCAAGAAGAGGAAGAAGAGGAACAGGACGACGAGCACGAAGAGAGGCACTTTTTGCCTGAGGAGCCCAGGACGTCTCACCGGAAAGAAAACTTCATTTGGCAATTTTTTTAAATTCCCAAAGGTCAGAAAAAAGTAAATGCAAGATACGTAACTTGCCTTATATGTCAAGATAGACTGTCCAGAGGGACCGACAAAAAATACAGTTTCGGAAACTACACAATGCATCGCCATATGACTAGGTGGCATCCTAACAACTACAGTGCTGCACAGTTTCGTAACGACCTAGATAATCTCCCTATTATGGCCAGAAGATCTGTTGTACCGGAAGTAACGGGACCAGAGGGCAGGGAGATGGTGCCAAATATTCAAACGAGATTTCATGAAGTAAAACACGTCTGCGTACATTGCAATGGATTCATTTGCTACGGAGAAAGAAGCATCACTCTGATCAACAGAGCTATTGACTATCATATGCAAGTTTGTACGAAACGCCCCAAATAATAAATACTTTCTTTTTTGTTTTGTTGCTCCTGTTGAGCCCTTTACAATGAATCGTTTTCATTGCCCCCTGCAAGAAAACCCCAAAAAATATAAAACTGTTCAGAAAAATATAAAAAAAATTTAAAAAATGTTCAGAAAAATAATAAAAAAAATATAAAACAACAAAAACAATTTAAAAAAAAGTTCTTTTCAGAACTACCTCCCCGTTATTAAAAAATTGGTACAATATTTGGAACTGTGCCAACCTCTATTTCTCGTAGTTCGCTTCCCAGTTCGCTCGCCGGTACGCGAACCGGAAGTGAACCAAAAATTTTTTTAAAAAAAAAGAACAGTAAGTATAAGGGAAGGAAACAGACACTTATGTTAAAAGAAAGACAGCTATAGGGGAGTAAACTAGAGATACTATTACCCGTAATCCACTGCTGATGATGTCACATATTACATCATTCATGACATGCTCAGTGACATCATCAGCAGAGGATTGCGGGTTTTTTGGCAACGTGCCTTATCCACGGTTTAATAACGCTGCCTTTTGCTTTATATAAGTTTTCAAATTGTATGAAATATATACCAATAGGTCGTTATGAACCTTTAGGTAGTGCTTTTCTTCATGAGGTCTGGTCGCTTCCATACACATACAGATGTTTCAAAGATGATCAAGAAGTTTATCTGAATGGAGAGGAATGCACTGAGACGCCAGATCATTCACTAATGTGTAGGCACATACAGTTACACGGTTCATGCAACAAACACCGACCAAATATGGCTTGCGTGTTGCAAGGCACGCCAGTTCCTGCTATCATCCCCACGTTCAAGTTGTTGGAAAATGGTAGTTATTTGATGCTCAATAATGAAGATTGTTCTGGGTTAATTAAAAGTATTCCTTTTATCGTAACAGTAAGTGAACGGGTTATTTGCTGCAGAAATGTTCTATTTCCTCCCACACATGAACATAGGGAGTTTTCAATCTGGCCACAAATACCAACCTTGGGAGCACATTTCAACGGCATGGCAAGAATAGGAGCTCTTTTGTCTCAGAGAGAGGTGGCCTTGAGTTCGGCCCGTGAAACTTTCGTGCTTCACATAGCGAACACCCGTACAGAGGTGCAGACCCTTTTAAATACTGATTCGCCTTTGCATTTCAGCGACATGGTTCGGACTATCTTTAACGCGTCCTCCACAAAGGCCCTGGCGCACTTTTTTAAAGTTGTTACCAGTGGTCTCGTGACTTCATTTGAGAAAATCTTTGGAGTCATCCCTGCTTTCTTTCATTCTATTTTTTCCACTCTGCTTCGTGGATTCCCATTTTTACTTGCATTACCAGCGGACGCTCTTGTGCTTTTTTACATTTTTAAATATGGATGTCCCTCCTGTGCAAGCTCCCGCCCTGCAGCTGCTGACACTGTTCCGCAATCGCATGCTAGAATATTATGGCACAATGCCGTTGGTGATATTAAGCACGGCATATTGATTATCTTTTCGATTCTCCTACTTCACCTGTGTCCAGCCTGTATTTCACTGCCTGACCTGTGATTTCGATTGGGCCATTGATTTGTGTCTCTGCGGACCGGTTTCTCCTGACGTCGACTTTAATCAGCTGATGACTCCTATCATTACTCACGAGTTGGTTTGTCCTGGCGAAAGGATTATGGCTGTGGCATTGATGCATGGACTAATTGGTCCCTGGAATTTACTGGCGGCAACACAGTCTTTCTTGGAACAGAGCTTTCTTGAAAACCCACCGAGCTGTCCTCTGATGGTGATAGAGGATCCGGTGCTGGGAGAGCACGTATGTTCTTTTCCGCTTTTAAATTGGATGGCTGAACTCTTTTCGGATGAAGACGGTGACTTCCTATTGGAGGCTGTTGCAGCTTATTTTGCATACACAGTTATGTCATAGACCTTTTTCATGTTTGATATGCTGAGTACTAGCATTTCATTGACAATTCATTGACTTATTTGTCAAGTTTTTATTATTTAGCTTGCCTATTGGCTTAAGACTCGATAAAGTACTTGGCTGTTTTATTTTTCTTTAGCATTAAATTTTCCTAGTTTTTAATGTTTTACCTTGCGGACCGTCCACATATAAAGTTGCAATCTGCTCTCATGAGATGGCACTTCTATTATCTTATTCAGTTCGTTTCCGGATCATGGGGAGGTGTCATCTAGGTCCTGGTTATCTTTACACCGTGTTAAGTTAGCATGGGCTCATTACCGGTTTAAACGCCATTTTTCCTTTTTTGCAACTTCTGCACACGACACTTAGTTGTTGCTTTAGCTTTCAACCTAGTAGTTCATCGTGGTTTACATGAGAATAATATGTTATTGCTCTACAATCTGCTTTGCTTGTTAAACTATATCTGTACAGCGAGTGCTGAAGTTTCAAGAACAACACGATACAGAATTGTTATGAGGTCTGATCTCCACGACTTCATACTCATAACATAAGTGCAGCTTCTGCCAATTCTGGGCATGAGGCGGGTTTTATATTGCTTTGCCGAACACACATACACAACACTTGATGCCGTTCACATGAAGAGAGAGCTGGTGTATGCTGATGTGATTCCTTCAAATCTAAGACACTAAAGTATGGGCACGCCCTAAACCAACACAAACAGACCTTCTTAGCAAATAATATAATATGTGTATTAGGGAGGGTGAGATATAAGCAGCCGCGGGCCGTGGAGGGAGTTACGGTGGGGCAGGGAGGCGGGGAGGGGGAGGGGCAGGGTGGATCCCTCTCCACCCTGCCCCTCCCCCTCCCCGCCTCCCTGCCCCACCGTAACTCCCTCCACGGCCCGTGGCTGCTTATAAGTGTTGCTAACTCTTATTCATTTACAGCATGTTAACATACTGTCACCATTCGCTTTTTATGTACTAGTAACTATGCTGGTAATTTTGCTACTGATAATATGTGTACTTGTATTATCTAAGATACTACGCCTGAGAAGACGGCATTAGTAAATAAACATTTCAAATACACATGTGTTCTTCTTAACTCCATGTTCTGGTTTCTAAGAAATATATAACCACCGACTGTTCATGAGTTCCACGTATCCTGAGGTACTATAAGTTCATATTCTGGATTGTCTAAACATTGAGAGTTTGTTATATCCAATGTGACACTGTACCTAGCTTGCTAAGGGGTTTTTGATTACTAAGGTGAGTTTTGGGACACCCTAATTCGCCGAGGTTCCAATCCTCTGTCCACAGTTCTGTGTGAGAACAGAAACCCTGCGACAGGGGCACCCCCGACCCTTGCTGGAGCTTCATCACACTTGCGATACAACTCCAGCAATGCGCCACCTTTACGGCACAGATACATCACGCATCTGTGCTGTTTTTGCCCCATGATGCGCCGCATTGTAAATGCAGCACACCATAGGTGACGGAACAGCGGCACAGAATGACTAACACATCCCTGGTGATGCGCCAGTCATCATAAATCTATCCCTATGCTTCTTATCTTGTTAGAGATGAACCGCCATATGTATCATCAAAGTTTTTTGCATTTCCTAAATAGCGAACTTTAAGGAATAAATAGCGATTCTTTACCATTCCTAGTTTGCGATGAGCTATTTGCTAATTACAAATTACCTATTCATTTCCTTCATTTCCATAGGGCGGTTGGACTCACTTTTAGCTCGAACGGCTGAATGGATTTCCACGAAACTTGGCAAAATTGTAGGGACTGGTAGCCCGATGTGCCTTTGCTATGTCTCAAGATATATGCTCCAGTGGTTTTTACGAAAATTAACTTTGAAAAATATATATTGGGCTACATTGGCCTATATATATGTTGGAGCCCAAATGTAGCCCAATGTAGCCCAATGAAGCCCAATGAAGCCCAATGTAGCCCAATGTAGCCCAAAGATGGCCGCCAGAGACAAAAAAAACAAATGTAGCCCAAATATCAGCCAGATGTAGCCCAACTATAGCCCAGTGACAGAATGACCAATCAGCTACGCAAACCTCCGTTACGCGAAGCGGAGCGCTGTTACAGATATATATCTTTTTTTGAACGTTAATTTCTCAAAATCCACTGGAGCACATATATTGAGACCTAGCAAAGGCACATCGGGCTACCAGTCCCTAATATTTTACCAAGTTTCGTGCAAATCCATTCAGCCGTTCGATTATTATTATTATTATTATTTTTTGCCCCGCGGGGCCCTTTTAAAACCTCCACATCAAACCTAGGGGGTCAGCGAGGATCTACTATGCCCCCTTATGGTCATTTGCCCCTTCGCTTTGGCCTCCTCTTGTCTCTCGATCCTACCGAGAGACAAGATGGCGGCCGCTACGGACTGTTTGGAATGTTTACAGACGCCGGAAAACCAATCAGCTTCGCTTCACAAAGCTCCGTTGCGCGAAAAGTACGCGTACTGGAGCGCTGCCCGGTCCGCTGTTACAGATATATATCTTTTTTTAAACGTTAATTTCTCAAAATCCACTGTAGCACATATATTGAGACCTACAAAAGGCACATCGGGCTACCAGTCCCTACAATTTTGCCAAGTTTCGTGCAAATCCATTCAGCCGTTCGGGCTAAAAGTGAGGCCAACCGCCCTATGGAAAACTCAATGTTAAAAACACGTTTTGGGACCCCCCTTTTTTCTCGACCCCCCCTGGACGAACCCCCCCCCAATTTTCAGGGGCTGCTCAGAAACAAAATGAGCCATTTTCCTGAAAATTTCAGCCAATTCCGTCCACAAACGCCAAAGTTATTTGACATAGAATTTTCAAAAATCCCATAGAGAAAAAATCCTAACTATATATACCTACTGGCGACCGCCAGTAGGTAATATATATATATATATATATATATATATATATATATATATATATATATATATATAAATATATATATCTATATATATATATATATATATTACCTACTGGCGATAGCCAGTAGGTATATACAGTTAGGATTGTTTTCCATAGGGATATCGCAACATTCTATTGGGAATAACTTTGGCGCCGGTTGAGGAATCTTCCTGAAATTTTCCATAACTTTGCCTCGCGGCGCTCCACTCCTTCCCTGAAAGTTTGGGGGGGATTCGTCAAGCGGGGGCCGAGATAAAAGGTGGGTCCCAAAACGTGTTTTCCCCATGTTAATTTCCATAGGGCGGTTGGACTCACTTTTAGCCCGAACGGCTGAATGGTTTTCCACCAAACTTGGCGAAATTGTAGGGACTGGTAGCCCGATGTGCCTTTGCTATGTCTCAAGATATGTGCTCCAGTGGTTTTTTCGAAAATTAACTTTGTAAAAATATATAGTGGGCTACATTGGGCTATATATATGTTAGAGCCCAAATGTAGCCCAATGTAGCCCAATGTAGCCCAATGTAGCCCAAAGATGGCCACCAGAGACAAAAAAAACAAATGTAGCCCAAATATCAGCCAGATGTAGCCCAACTATAGCCCAATGACAGAATGTCCCAGAGTGTTCTAAAGAACAACTAGAACGCTAACAGTCTTACTTATGACAATAGTATGGCACACCTGAAGTCATCTTGATTGGAATAAAGTGTTAACACTTAAAACATTTAATTTGCAAAGGAACAAAATGAGGGGGTTCATTTTGCCATAGAAATTATGATTAGTGCTTAAGAAAGAAAAATTAGGGCACATTTTGAGTGACTTCTCAAATCCTCTTATATTTCATTATAAAAATTCTGATATGCAGTCTCCCAAGATGGCCGCCAGAGACAAAAGAGCCCAAATGTAGCCCAAATATCAGCCAGATGTAGCACAACTATAGCCCAATGACAGAATGTCCCAGAGTGTTCTAAAGAACAACTAGAACGCTAACAGTCTTACTTATGACAAAAGTATGGCACACCTGAAGTCATCTTGATTGGAATAAAGTGGTAACACTTAATACATTTAATTTGAAAAGGAACAAAATGAGGGGTTTCATTTTGCCATAGAACTTTTATATATATATATTCACTGAAAAAACCATAGGTTACACACCAGTTATAGTTAGGAATTAGCATTTAAAAAACCTTTGAAATTCACTGAAAAAAACCATAGGTTTCAGGCCTTATATAGTAAGAAATCAGCATTTAAAAAACTTTTGAAATTCACTGAAAAAACCATAGGTTTCAGGCCTTATATAGTTAGGAATTAGCATTTAAAAAAACCTTTGAAATTCACTGAAAAAACCATAGGTTTCAGGCCTTATATAGTTAGGAATTAGCATTTAAAAAAAACTTTGAAATTCACTCAAAAAACTATAGGTTTTAGTGGTGTTATAGTTATCTGGACATTTTACTCATACAAAACCAATGAAATGTCTCCTATATTGTTAGTTGTACTAACTATATTTTGCGCACCCGCAATCCACTGCGGATGATGTCACATATTAGATAATTCATGACATGGTCAGTGACATCACTGATGACATCTCAAATGACATCACTGATGACATCACTGATTACATCGTCCACGTGACAATCACATACACCTTTTCATACACTATTATAATTTTTCATCACTGTTTGTAAAATACAGAGTATCATATTT
This sequence comes from Lissotriton helveticus, assembly GCF_964261635.1. Classification (NCBI taxonomy): domain Eukaryota; kingdom Metazoa; phylum Chordata; class Amphibia; order Caudata; family Salamandridae; genus Lissotriton; species Lissotriton helveticus. Next base: position 1,290,312,127 of record NC_136061.1, read on the forward strand.
AAATCCATTGTCACAGCAATACAAGTATCTAAAAATCCACTCAGTGATTCATAGATGTATACACACATCTAATCACTTACCTATGGATTCACTCATACATGCTGTCAATGAACAATAGAACACTATCAAAAATACTTATACATCTATATCGACATTAAACAACAGCACGCATCCTATTCACATAAGAAGTCATCCTACTCACTTATGCAAACAATGGATCATACTTACATATTTACTTAGCAAAACACTTATACAAACACCACTTCTTCTATTCATTAAGATAGTAAGTCATACTTAGTGAATTATAAAATCATTATTACAAGTATACAGTTATCCATACAGTCACTCACACAATCATTGTGTCTTATGTATACTTATTTATATACAACAACTGACACATACACTGCCTTTTATTTTTCTAGTTTGTTGGACCTGTACCTTTGAGAAATATATTTGCTCATCACCACACCCATAAAGAGATTCCCTCACCCAAACTGTTAGAACATGTAGATTTAACTTCATATATCTACTGAATCAACTATTCACACATCTTTGGACAGTCACACACCCCCCACCGAACCACACACACTTTCACAATCCCATACAAATAGTCAGTTAACTAATCAATTCAATTCAATTCATAAGCTTTTATTCGATTTGAATATACAAATCATACAAGCACATTAAAATACAAATCCTTATATATACAAAGTAGTGCACAATATTCACAAGAATAGTACAAAAAGGGGGAATAGGAGACATGTACAAAAGCTAGTGGGCAACAGTTAATAGATAAAAAATATAAGCAATACGAGAATATATACAAAACGTTCATATATGTACAGACAGGAGATCAATAAATTTGTCATAACAAGTGGAGTTTCCTGGCAGCTGTACATTGAAACAGAATAAAATCCGGACCACTCAAATGGGCATAAAAGGGTAAATTTGGAGTGTAAAAAAAGGACCATACCATACATACTGTGGACATCAAACATGAAGGATTATTCAATATGACAAAAACTGTTAAAAAAAAAAAACATTTATGTACAGACAGGAATGTATAAAATAATAGCAGCACTATACATTTCCTGGCAGCTGTACATCTCAGGTACAGACAGGTAAGTATAAGAAGGTTACAACACTATACCTTTCCTGGCAGCTGTACATTTCAAAATATAAGTAGCCAAAAAGAAGCAAATATCCTCATTCTCCAATGAGGATAGTAAAATCAATGCAGTCTTTGTGGATCGGATGTTATACTTTATAAAAATGGGCTTAAGGTATTTTACCCTAAGAAAGTGAAAGAATTTACAAAAAAGTAAAAAATGGCAACAACTCTGACGTGAAGTACTGTCGCACGGGCAGGGTGTCTCGGATCTAACTTTCTGGTTTGGGAACGCAACAAGGTGGTGGACAATACCCAATCTGACGCGAGTTAATACAAATTGGTGAGATGGACGGGTCACGTACACAAGGTAAGATTGGAGCCCCGGAGTTAATTTCAGGTCCTTATAGAACTTCACGGTGGCTAGCTTACCGTGTATTTTGTCTCGCTCTGTCTTTTTAAAGTTTAAGAACGTTGACTTAATTTCTTTTTTAGGGATGGCGACTGCCTGCTCTGGATCAAGTAACACATCGATATTAAATAAAAAGTTATACCAGAAATGAATGTATCGCATCCACTGTATACGTGGTGAGTGGTCCAAACCTATACAATCAAGAATTATTTCTTGAGTGAATCGAGTCTCTGGCTTAGCCCAAATAGAACGCCACAATAAGAGTGGCCGAACGGCTGCTAAGTCAGAAATAAACTCGATCCCTACCTCATCATGGATCAATTGGACAGAGGCGGAAAGAGGAACACATAACAGTTTCTTTAAAAACGTATTTTCGTCAGTTTGGAGGGATGGGCCTTCACTGGGGCCCCATACACCTGCCCCATACAGTGCAGAAGAGACACAGCGAACATTATATATGTTGATCATGTCTGGGATGCTTCTAGATCCAAGTTTAGTGGCAAATCGAAATATGCTGCTGGTGGTCCGCAGCATTTTCAGTCTAATATTATCAAATTCAGAAGACCAAGACCCACTATTGTTATAAGTGATTCCCAAATAACAAAAGGTTTTAACGTGTGTCATTTTGTCTTTATCCGGAAAGAAACTATGCTTCAACTTGTTTGCAGCCTGCCCGCATGACATAACATACGTCTTGGATTTGTTCACACAGAGTCTCCTATTTTGGATAAACAACATGAAACTGTCAATTAAACGCTGGAGGCCAATCTGTGTGCGGGATAAAAGAACAGCGTCGTCCGCATAAAGTAAAAGTGGGACAGGTTTTCCTCCAATCAAAGGGGCATCCGCGGGAATATCAACCAGGGTACGGTCAACGCCATTGATAAATAGGGAAAATAAAAGAGGGGCCAAAACACACCCCTGGCGAATTCCCCGTGAAACTTTGAAAAAAGGGGTACATTCGCCTAGGGTGCCATAACGGACCTTACACGAGAGTTTTTCATAAAGCCTGGCTAAAAAGTGGACAATTTCCTTCGGTGCCCCAGACTCTAGCAAAACCTCCCAGAGAATAACATGATTAACTAAATCAAACGCGCTGCTCAAATCAGCAAAACATAAAAAAAGGTTGCCATTTTTGGCCACAGTGTATTTGTTAATTATAAGGTCCAAATTTACACATTGTTCCAGGGTGCCCATACCTTTCCGGAAACCATATTGGACTTTAGTTAAAATATTCGAATCAGTTGCCCAAGCTTCTAACCTTTTAAGCAGAATCCTGCTCATAACCTTTACTGAGGCATCCAGCAGAGAAATCGGGCGGTAGTTGGAGGCCTCAGATTTACCGCCTTTCTTGTGTAAGGGAATTATAACTGATTGGCCCCAAGAAGGAGGAAAGTTATCTTCTGCCGCGCAATTAAAGATCCTCACCAGGATGGGGACCCACAAGTGCGGTTCAGCTTTTAGCAGGTCAAGCGGAACCCCATCCGGGCCTGGAGCTTTTCCTCCTTTACTATTGGAAAGCCCTTCATAGCCTTCTTCCAATGTTACTCCCATGGGTAGAGGTAACCAAGATGGAGCCTCAACAATCGATGCATCAAGGGGTATCCCTTCCGGGTTGAAGATGTTGGTAAAGTGGGTAATCCAGTCATTACATGTAACATAAGAAGTTAATTCCGGAATACCGTCTTTATTGAGAAAAGGGCTGTTAATTGTTTCCCAATATAGTTTGCAATTTTTGGTCTCTGCTGCTTCCTTTAGCTTATCCCATGCCTCGCTCTGTAAGAGCTTTTTTCTGCTGATGATTGCCATTTTATAGTTGGCCCTAAGATGTTTTATTCCCTCGCTGTCCCGTGGTTTGGTGCCTAATGCCTTCTTTAGTTCCCGGAGGGCAAGCATGCAAGGTTTATCAAACCAACCCTGCTTCATACCTCTGTTAGATGTCAGAGCCCTAGTAAAGATACCTTCGATAGTGGTATTGATGGTGATAAAATGTGACAGTAGGGAATCAGGGTTAATTACATTGTTTAAACAATAACTAATTTGGGTTTTACAGCTAGTTATAACCTCCTTCTGTTTGACCTTGGAGTTAGTTCCAGACCATCTGATCCTTAGGCCATTTGGTCTGATGGGTACTAAGTCAGTAGAGCACTTTTCTCCTGACACAGGTAGTGTACCATGGCCCAGGAGAGTGATGCAAATACTGTTGTGGTCACTGAGACTTTCTTCTTTAATATATAGGTTGGAGAAGTCTCCGGTACTAGACAGCAAGATATGATCTATAAATGACCCAGCATCCCTTCCAGTGAAGGTAGGACACGTAACTGCCTGGGTGTTTTTGTTACAGTTCAACAGATACAGATCTAACTTAGTTAACATTTTGTTAAGTATTGAACCATAATTACAGTGTGGGAAGTGGAGGAAATCCTCCCTCTCTCCCAGTCCCCCCCATTGGTTATACATTACTGTTCCAAGACCACAGGGATTCCCATTGGACAAATAGCATGGCTGTAGGTTAAAGTCCCCTGCCCAAATAACCTCTGCCTTTCTGTTCGAAATGCCCAAAGCCCTTACAATTTCTTTTTCAAGGGGGAATAAAATATTCCCTCTGGAGGCATCAAAGATGTTGTTATAGAAATTTACTATAACCAGGTCGATTCCCTTTCTACATTCAACCCTCACTACCTGGCTGTGGGTTCCCACTGTCGAACTACTTCTAACTACACAGTGACTCAACTTGTTAGACAGGAGCAACAGAAGACCCCCCTTGGCCCTACCTGAACTGGATTTGGTAGCTTTAAGGCAGTGCGATGAATAACCTTCGATATTAATATGTTCCTGGCACCAGGTTTCCTGGAGGAGGATTAAATCAAATCCTTCCCCAATAAACCTGGACCAAAAGGATGAATCTAATTTTCCTGCAATGCCAGCAATGTTCCAGGAGATAAGGGTAAGCCCGGCAGACTTGATTGTATCAAGAATGGTCGTCGCTGGCTGAGTAACGCAAGATATAGTTGAACTGGCTTCCTGGGTACTCACAACTAAGCCTGGTCTAGGGGCATCAGAAAATATATTCACATCAGGACTGATACAATGGGCACCTTTACAAGAATGGGTAGTTGGGTTAATACTGGTAATATTATAAGATGGGGAAGGTTCTATGGAGCTTCCCTCTTTTACTGTATCATATCGTCTGCCCATCAGGTCAACAGTAGGTACACAGTCCGACATACCGGATTCCCTAACTCTATCATAAGCAGATACCTTGCGGGCATAAAGTGATCCAAGCTGCTTGGTGGCGGGCTGGCTAGAGGGTACTAGGGCACTATGTCAGTCGACCATCTCCAGACAGTCAAATCTGTTGCTAGTATGGATTCCTTGCCATCCGTTCCCCATAGGTTGACCGTTGTTGGGGTACCAGGGACGGGATGGCCAATTCCTATTCCTGCTCTTTTGTGTCATCCAGGGGCCTCCATAATTCCAGGGTTGTTCTTGGGGGATAACCCAATTAGGAGCTAATATTGGAGCATGGAAATTAAATACTGGTGGATAGAAAAACGAGAGCCGCTGGGTATCGATTCCCCCTTTCTTCTCCAGCTCTGGCCATGAACAGATATGATTCACCGAGGATGCGTCTTCGCAGGTGACAATGATGCAGTCCCCCTGAATACTCTTAGGACTCGCCCCCACCCATGGAACCCTACGGACAGAAGATATTCTACAAGTATTAGCAGGCTGTAATGGCCTGTTGATGCTAAGCCATTGAAGGATTTTATTCAAAAGGGACCAGGAGGGTTCCTCGGTACCTACTGGAAGTTCCGGGACTCCCGTTAAAATTACCGTGAATGGGGAGACCTCCGGTGGAAGATGAACTGGGCGTTTAGGCCTAGGCCCCCTCTTAGCATCTGTATGATGTAGTTTTTGAATGACCGAGGGTTTATCTTGGTGTGGCTGCAGTGACCCCTGTGCTGCGATGGCATTAGCAGCTGGGGGTAAAACTGCAGGGGAGAGTTGAATAGAGTTTTGTTGGCTGGTTAGATGTGACTGAGGTGTAGGTTGTGAAATGGGTTTTAAGTTGGGTTTAGAAGATACACTCTTAGTTGGAACAGGTACTAAGGTTGTTAAGGGCTCTTTAGTTTTTGCCTGTACTGTGGGTGTAACCAGTGGTCTAGATGAAATAACCGGAGTGGTCCCCGAATTGATTGTTACTGATGGCCCACCAGTATTAATAGTACCCGCCCCGGTCTGATTGGGTATTTTAGTGAGAAGTATGGCGAGTTGCTTTTCTATTGTCATAATGCTCTTCTCCAAGGGTTGGAGGTGGTGTTTTAATAGGTCCCTTAAACTAGCAAGGAGTTGTGATGTATCACTGTCTGGCGGACTGGGGCCGCCTTCTAGAATATTGACCAAAGTAGAACATTGTAGGCTAGATGAATCTGGTACAACGGAGTTATTACTGGAGGGGACATTTATGAGTAATGGGACACTTGGCCCTTTTATTATGCTGGTAATACGGGGGTTTAATTTAGTATTCCCCTTTTTAGGCTCGTCAGGCTGCTTTGGAACAGCGCCTTCTCTGACCCCCCTAAGCTTGTTAGCCTGTACTAGATCCTGGACCGGGTCTTCAGATAGAATATGCTCAAGGTCAGGGGTTGTCTCAAGATTCTCCGTTAAATCCAATTCCAGTGACAAATTAGTGGCTGATAAATCCACAGCGCTAGGGATGGAATGAACTTGTGCTGTGGTGCTGGATTGTATTAGAATGGGAATTGGGGTGACTGATGGCAATGGGGTTAAAGCAGTCGCTATGGGGCCCAGAGAAGATCTCCGGGCAATCGCAAGATCCTGAGAGACCCTACGCTCTAAAACAGCAATGTTTTGGTTAATGGCCTCAGTTGTTTTAGAGATAAATAAATCAATAGGACCAGTAAATGAGGCAGCTTTAGAAGCAGTTTTACTTCTTGAACCCCTAGTCATAATTTTAACAGTTAATGATCTCACAATTGAATTGTCAAATGTTCAGAGTCAATAGGTGGGAAACAGTACATTTAGGGCAAAGGCCAAAAACGAAGGGGCAAGGGGGGTGGCCCAGCCCAGCCTGGTTCAGTCTGGAACGGGCTGAAACGGGCCCGCCCTTGGCCCGGGCGTCACCCGGCGTCCCGCGAGACGGGGGTGACTGGAGATTTAAGCGCCTCCTGGCGCGCGATTGACGCAGGTTGCGCCGCAAAGGATGATGGGCAGTGTAGTTTTTCAGCCCCAACACCGCGGCCTCACCCCGAGATGGGACAGGGGTCAGGCGGCGGGAGGCGGGTGGGCGAGTGACACAGCAATTTGGCACGAAGAAAACTGGGTTTCTGGCTTGAGTGATGTAATATGTGACGTCATCAGCAGTGCATTACACGTGCAAGTTATAGTGAGTCCAACTAACTATAACGTGGAATTTCATTGGTTTTATATCAGTAAAATTTCCAGCTAACTATAACTGGTGTCAAACCTATGGTTTTTTCAGTGAATTTCATAGGTTTTGTAAATGCTACTTCCTAACTATAACGTGTGTAAAACCTATGGTTTTTGCAGTGAATTTCATTGGTTTTTAAAATGCTAATTCAGAAATATCTCGTGTATACAACCTATACTTTTGTCAATAAAGTTCTGGCAATATTTTTTTCGGAAACAAGCCGTTTTCTTCACTGTTCAAGTTGCATAGAGACTCCTTGTAAAGCGATACAGAATTAGAAAGTCTGTACCTTGCCTTTTTCAACGCATTAAAATTTGCCTGTAAATAAACATAGCCTTTCTAAACTTTCGTGCACGACCCGGTGTGTGCACTCTTTGCAACAGTTCTCAATAAAATGGATAGCGCATTTCCAGGCTTTCGTGCGCGACCGACTGCGCGCACCCGCCTATATATTTCGTGAAAACTTTGCAATCTGAACTTATTGAATTTCTTCATCGACCCATCAAAGAACTTATACTACGTCAAAGAGACTAAACCTAGGCTTCTTTTTTAATATTATGAAAATTTTCATTAAATGGAGCCGAATGTCTTTTTAAACTTTCGTGTGTGACCGAATGTACACACCTTGGTATTTAAAAAAAATATATAAAAGGTTTTATACTTTAACAATTGTATGCTTGAATCGAGCTCAGAAGATATATTAAATCCGGATATGTTTGGATTTACTCCTTTTCACGTTTTGAAACTTTGCTGAATTAGACCGCTACTTCCAAATGGCGTACGTGACCAGATACTATCACCGCGTACACGTCCTGAGACGCGCATGTGAAGTCATGTGACTTGAAAACAACACTTCCAATTGGTTCTTAGTAGTTTCTATTCTGCAATTAACACGGAGCACTCCACCCACTTCTCTCACTATCTTTTCTACTCTCAAAAGAGAACGACGTTCAACACCCTTCGGAAGACTTTGCTGAAATGGCTGCCGCCCCGCATTCATCTTCCGAATCTGAAGGAAATGAGCGACTACCTTTAAAAAGAAAAAAGGAATCTTTTATTTGGCAATTTTTCACTTATCCTGAAGAACAAAAGAAAGTGAATGCGCCAAAAGTTACCTGCACGATATGCAATTCGGTTCTCTCAAGAGGAAATCCAAGAAAAAAATATTCCTTTTCCATACATACCATGGTGCGGCATGTCAAACAAGTGCACCCTGTGGAATTTGCAAAGGCATCGACAAGAGCCCTGGCCACGCTATTACCATCAGAGGTGGCCAGCACATCTTCTGGTGGACGACCTGTATCTCCATCGAGTGCTGTGATGGACTTGAGACCATATCTTGCAAAGGTGCACATGAAATGCAACGAGTGTGGAGAAATTCTTCTGTACGGAGAGCAGAGCCTCATTCTTACTAAACTAAAAATTGAGAGTCATAAATGCCCCGAGAAAAGATACATTTCTTCATTTCATTTTGATCCTGTGTCACACATGAAAATGTTGTTGCAAGTTTAAAAAATAAAAAACAACATAACACTTGTTTTAAAAAAATAAATTAAAAAAAAAAAGTTCTTTTCAGAACTAACTCATTCTACCAAAAAGAGCTCCAGGAGCATATTATAAAGGGGGTTTATCTCCGCTTTTTTGGCTTTCGTTCGTGCGCGACCGTGTGCGCGCACCCGCCTATATATTTCGTGAAAACTTTGCAATTGCAACTTATTAAATTTCTTCATAGACCCATCAAAGAACTTATACTACGTCAAAGACACTAAACCTAGGCTTCTTTTTTATTATTATGAAAATTTTCATTAAATGGAGCCGAATGTCTTTTTAAACTTTCGTGCGTGACCGAATGTACACACCTTGGTATTTTTAAAAAAAAATATAAAAGGTTTTATACTTTAACAATTGTATGCTTGAATCGAGCTCAGAAGATATATTAAATCCGGATGTGTTTGGATTTACTCCTTTTCACGTTTTGAAACTTCGCTGAATTAGACCGCTACTTCCAAATGGCGTACGTGACCAGATACTATCACCGCGTACACGTCCTGAGACGCGCATGTGAAGTCATGTGACTTGAAAACAACACTTCCAATTGGTTCTTAGTAGTTTCTATTCTGCAATTTACACGGAGCACTTCACCCACTTCTCTCACTATCTTTTCTACTCTCAAAAGAGAACAACGTTCAACATCTTTCGAAAGACTTTCTTTTCACGCGATAATGTGAAATACTGAGATTGTTACAGGATTTTCTATCAGATATGTGTTCCCATTTCTGTTGAAGCACTAACACCGTGGAAAATTCCACCGATAGCAGTGATATTTTTAACGCCGAGCACCGGCGATTTTTATCACTCAGAAGCCTTCCTATTATGAAGGTTTATCTCCTAAGTCTCTGATTCTCAAACTGTGCAACGCGGCTCCACTGTGTGCCGTAATGAAGTGCTAGGGGCGCCGCCCACACTCTAGTGTGACTAACCATCTATAAATTCCACAGACATCTCTACCCTGTTATCTGCAATTGTGAGCATCAAAAGGAGCTGCGCTACGCCCCTGTGAGAGGCCTCACTCCCACTGCTGCAACGGCTTGGCAGTCCTCCAGATGCACAGGAACAGCCCCTCCGATCCATTGAAGTTCTCTGTCGTGAGAGGCCTCACTCCCACTGCTGCAACGGCTTGGCAGTCCTCCAGATGCACAGGAACAGCCCCTCCGATCCATTGAAGTTCTGTGTCGGTCTCAATACCACTTATGAAATGAAAATAAGCACTGAAGAATATTCAAGCATGTAGTACTCCTCCTGCTACAGCATACAGAATGCATTGTATTACCTATAAAAAAGTGAAACACCCACACTGCAATCATATAGAATACTTCCTCTAAAGAAGCCTGTGAATAACTTTAAAACATCAGGTTAACCTTTTTTTACTCTCTCATCATTGTTAAAGATAAGTATTTACAATACTATATTAAACAATGCCATGGTTGTTGCTTTTTAATTTTAAAAATTTTGCAATCTTTCACAAACCCAATACTCATGGCTTCTTTTTTGTGACAAAAATATTGCAATATTACATACCTACATAGAATAACAGAAAAAACATAAAACTACAAAGGCCAAACAGTCTACTAAACGCGGATTTGTAACCTATGGGGCAGATTTATGTTAACTACTTCATACCCAGATATGCACCAGTTAATGTGCACCACAGTATGCTAGTGCTCCGTTACCCATGGTGTGCCACATTTGAAATGTGGCGCACCATGGTACAAAAACACCATACATGCGTAACACATCTGTGCTGAAAAAGTAATACATTGCTAGAGTTGCATCGCAACTGTGATGCAGCTCCAGCAAGGCTCACCAATGCACTATATTCACAATGCTGCGTCAATACCTACGCCTGCTTCAAGCACATGCACAGTTTTGAAACAGCATGGGCCTGAAAGTCACTGAGTGAAATATCATACATTACAGTCAGCCACTTTCAAGACGCATTCCTTCAGAGGAACACTTACCGTTTATTAGAGGTAGATCGTCCGACTCCACCGGAGGACACCCCTAATAAAAAAGACATATATATAAAATGCGGACTAGCCGCTGTATCGTGCTAGCAAACCTTAACTTAAAAATCGTTAGAAAAAACAAAAGGAATCGAGAAAAATCAGTAGGCCACTGATAGGATCTCTTTTTGACCTCGCTAAAATAGAAACATTAGGAACAACCCCTCATGAGAAATATGAAACTAGTAAGAGAAACCGAGCTCGACGCCATGATGGCTGCAACATAGCTCGGCTCCGCCGCCCACCCCGCCTAAAATAACGAGAAACCCTATGCAAATATTATAAATAAATACAACACACCAGCAAAGTAACAGGGTAAAACGTTTTATTAAGTAACTATTTACATGGCAGCCTGCTGCAACATGATAACAACACTTCCAATTGGTTCTTACTAGTTTCTATTCTGGAATTTACACGCAGCACTCCACCCACTTCTCTCACTATCTTTTCTACTCTCAAGAGAGAACAACGTCCTACATTTTTCGGAAGACTTTGGTGAAATGGCTACCGTATCTCATTCATCTTACGAATCTGAACAAAATGATCGACTACCTTTAAGAAGAAAAAAATAATCTTTCATCTGGCAATTTTTCACTTATCCTGAAGATCAAAAGAAAGTAAATGCACCAAAAGTAACCTGCACGATATGTGACTCGTTTCTCTCAAGAGGAAATCCAACAAAAAAATATTCCTTTTCCATACATACCATGGTGCCGCATGTCAAACAAGTGCACCCTGTGCAATTTGCAGAGGCATCGACAAAAGCCCTGGCCACGCTATTACCATTAGAGGTGGCCAGCACATTTTCTGATCGACGACCTGTATCTCCATCGAGTGCACAGATGGACTTGAGATATTTAACTATATATGGTCTATAACCTATGGTTTTTTCAGTGAATTTTCAAGGTTTTGTAAATGCTAATTCCTAACTATATATGGTCTATAACCTATGGTTTTTTCAGTGAATTTGCTCTGCCGCCCACCCCGCCCAAAATAACGACAAACCCTATGCAAATATTATAAATATATACAACACACCAACAAAGTAACAGGGTTAAACTTTTCATTAAATAACTATTTACATGGCAGCCTGCTGCAACATCGATCCAAATGCATGACACTGTTCCTGTCAAGGTAGCATAGCTGGCGGCCTAGGGGTAGAGCACCGTTGTGCAAATACCCCGGGGAGGACTCTGGATATGCTTGGTCCCTAAGATTCTTCGATGTCACTGCCTTCCACAAATGGCATAAGTCCTGGATGTTCGGTGCCATACTTGAGGGTTTGACCTAAAGACACGTCCTGCGGTGCCCTGGTACAACCATCACATATACCTGCGCCAGGAGACGGCGTGGGGTGCACTGGAAGGGAGAGGCGGCGCGAACGAGCCTCCCCCACCTCCCCAGGTGGAGGTTTCTCAGCTACACCCCAGCGCTTCACTGATCTCCTTGTCCTCAGTCAAGCATCAATAGTAAGATTTTCATAGGTGAGTGTAGGTTCATAGTTTGCCATCCACAGACTAAAAGCCTGGAGTGGGAGTGAAAAAACCATAACTAGGTAAGAAGGAACGCAGAGGCTGTAGGAAGGACTCTGGATATGCTTGGTCCCTGAGATGCTTCGATGTCACTACCTTCCACAAATGGCATAAGTCCTAGATGTTGGGTGCCATAGTTGAGGGTTTCACCTAAAGACACGTCCTGCGGTGCCCTGGTCCAACCATCACATATACCTGCGCCAGGAGACGGCGTGGGGTGCACTGGAAGGGAGAGGCGGCGCGAACGAGCCTCCCCCACCTCCCCAGGTGGAGGTTTCTCAGCTACACCCCTAAAGACACGTCCTGCGGTGCCCTGGTCCAACCATCACATATACCTGCGCCAGGAGACGGCGTGGGGTGCACTGGAAGGGAGAGGCGGCGCGAACGAGCCTCCCCCACCTCCCCAGGTGGAGGTTTCTCAGCTGCACCCCAGCACTTCACTCGACATAGGCGGCCGGCTCCCGGGGTCCGGCGGAACTTATAGCCTTTTGGTGACTCTTCCATTCTGGACCTTGTCCCACAATCCGTTTGACCTGAAGACACGTCCTGCGGTGCCCTGGTCCAACCATCACATATACCTGTGCCAGGAGACGGTGTGGGGTGCACTGGAAGGGAGAGGCGGCGCCAACGAGCCTCCCCCACCTCCCCAGGTGGAGGTTTCTCAGCTGCACCCCAGCACTTCACTCGACATAGGCGGCCGGCTCCCGGGGTCCGGCGGAACTTTTAGCCTTTTGGTGACTCTTCCATTCTGGACCTTGTCCCACAACCTGTTTGACCTGAAGACACGTCCTGCTGTGCCCTGGTCCAACCATCACATATACCTGCGCCAGGAGACGGCGTGGGGTGCACTGGAAGGGAGAGGTGGCGCGAACGAGCCTCCCCCACCTCCCCAGGTGGAGGTTTCTCAGCTGCACCCCAGCGCTTCACTCGACAAGATGAGTTGCGCCCGCTCCTGCGGCACATTGCCTCGCTCGGCCAGCTCAATTACGCCTGCTCTTGCTATTGGAACTCGGACACTTGACTGCTACGGCATGGGCCCCATTCCCAAAAGCGTCCCATCAGCCTTGAAGATTCTACAAGAGTCACCGGGGCCCCCGACTCCCGCAGAGTTCCGGTGGGGAGCTTCTGCCATGATTGCTCGCAGAATGGCCACGACGTAGCCACGGGGTGCTCTCATGCTGATGCCAGCTTCAGTCTGAAACTTCCAGAAACACTGTAGACTACCAATTCAATCAGTTCCGGTGGAGCCCCAACGACGTATCGCGTTGTTGCATAATGCGTCATATGACACTCCGCGTTAGCGCACCCGGAAGTGCTCCGGTGCGCGAGGCGCGAAGTGCAGCTTCCCGGAAGCAATCCGGGGCGCGGCGCGGAGCGCGTAACGTAAGCATAACAGGTCATGTGACTTGTTAATAAAACTTTTCATTGGTTTAGAAATATTTTTTGTCCCAAATGATGAAAACCCCTCCTTGTTCCCTCTTGGCTCCTGTCCCCTCCCCAAGTCTTGCTCGGCCAGCTGAGTTTCGCCCACTCTTGCGGCCTACGACATGGATACGCCGGGGCGTTATGGATCAGTATGAGCAAATATACACTTGGGGATTCACAAGCAACAACAAGCCTTTGTATTTGGGGCTCTAAATCAACAACAGTGACAGAGAACAGAACCGAACTAAGCACTCAGGGGCTACGTTTAAACGTAACATCATCTCCCCAGAGTTAAATCACCTTACACACACATCCACTCTGATCTCCTTGGCCTCAGTCAAGCATCAATAGTATGATTTTCATAGGTGAGTTTAGGTTCATGGATTTCCATCCACAGACTAAAAGCCTGGAGTGGGAGTGAAAAAACCATAACTAAGTAAGAAGGAAGGCAGAAATAGAATCGTCCTCTGCAACATCCGGCTCTGCATCGCTACTTACTTATAAATGCAGAAAAAACTCAATTAACACAAGGGCTCTTTTCAGAGCCACCTTATATCAAAGCACTGAAACTTCTGATTTATCTCCATTTTCACACTCTTGTAAATAGGTGTGCGCGCCCGAGTGCGCGCACCCCGCAACTTTAAAAAAAAAATATATATATATTTTCGCCTTTAAGGACCTTACTGCACACCCTGAGAAAACCTACGCAGCAAAACAATCTCTACCTTCTCCCCTTTCCATGTTCCAACGCTTTGAAATGAACAATATATTTACTCACAGTGACAAAATGGCGGTCAACACTTCCTGATTTCCTTCGAATCGAACGTTAACAGACGTCACGCAGCAAAAAAAAAATTCCGCTCGCGCGCAGTCGCTTTGCGCGCGTATAGATATATAATTGACTTTAACTTTAATTTTCTCAGCAACTACTGAACGGATTTACACCATTCCAAAAAAAGCGTAATCTGCGAGCCGGACTCTACAGTTTTGCCAAATTTCTTATAAATCCATTCAGCCCTTCGACCTGTAGCCGTGTCTAAACGTCCTATGGAAAATAACATGGAGAAAACACGTTTTGGGACCCCCCTTTTATCTCAGCCCCCACTTCACCAATCCCCCCCAAACTTTCAGGGAAGGAGCGCAGCGGACCGAGCCATCTTCTTTGAGAAATTCGCAAAGATTCATCCACCAGGGACAGAGTTTTATTCAGATGGCAGCCCTCTACGCGTTTCGGAAACGGAGTTTCCTTGTTCACGATGGATGTCATAACTAGATCTGGTGGCAGTCTGTTAGAAGGAATGAAGCGATGCATGCCAATAAACATCTTTCAATGGGGGAAAGTACGTTGTGTTCGAGTGCCACTCACCCCAACGAGTCTACAATTTAAAGCGGCAGGCCAGCCGCTGAGCGAGCACCACCCCATTTTGGGGGCCTCTAGATCGGAGCACGGCGCATGGTTCCAGCGCGGCTTCGTTCCCTGGGAAATGGAAGTAAAATCTGATGGCAGTAATATCGGAGTACACCTCCCAGTGACCATTGCGCACAGACTCATACAGAGCAGCTGCATATCAGCGTGTGATAGGGTTATAAAGGTAGAGGTTGCCCTGTTTGCTTCCGTGACTGCTGTGCCTCTGAAGAAGTGAGAAATAGGTGGCAGTCTGTAAGAAGGAATGAAGCGATGCATGCCACTATACAGCTTTCAATGGGGGAAAGTACGTTGTGTTCGAGTGCCACTTACCTTGGTCACCCCAACGAGCCTACTGTATATATATATATATATATATATATATATATATATATATATATATATATATATATATATATATATATATATATATATATATATATATATATATATATATATATAATAGGAAAATAAGGGATCAAAAAATTTGCATTTTCAATATTTTCCACAGAGATTTTAGACACAACTATAGACCGAACTGCAGAGCGGAATTACACCAAATTTGTCTGAAATCTAGATGTTGGTCCTGAAAGAGTGCTTTTTATGATTTGGTGTAAAACCATTCAGTAGTTTTTGAGATATTAAAGAAAAAACAAATCTGCATGTCTAGGGTTACGGAGCCATCGTGGATCCATTGCGGCGCTCAGCAAATCCTCAAGCCATCAGCAAAGCTATGATTGGTTGGCCGGAATTTAAGTAGAACGTTGCAGCCATCCTGTTAGATATCGGGGAATGGTTCCGGGCTGCAAAAATGTTGCTCAAATGTAACAAAAGCATGCAATATGGGGGCTTGAGAGGGACCCCTGATGGGCAAGAAAATGCCACAAACCATTTTTCGTCCATTTGCGAGGATTGGCAGTTCCACCACAATGCTCAGCTGTAAAATTAAAAATATATATATGTACTCACAGACCCACTCAGACATTCATACGCCCACTCTCAGATCAACTCAGACACTCACAAAACCACTCACGGACCCACATAGACACTCACACACCCAGTCACAATCCAACTCAGACACTCACACACCCACTCACAGGCCAACTCAGACACGTGCACACCCACTGAACCACCCACTCATGGACCCACACAGATATTCACACACTCACTAACAGAACTACGCAGACACTCACAGACCCACTCACACACTCACTTACAGATCCAGTCAGACACTCACACATTCAGTCACAGACCCATGCAGACAATCATGCACCCACTGACAGACACATTCAGGCACTGAGACACCCACCCTCAGACCCACTCAGAAACTCACGCATCCACTCACAGACTCACTCAGACACTCACGCACCCAGTCAATATTCCCACTCAGACACTCAAACACCCATTAACAGACCCATTTAGATACTCACAGACCAACTGAGACACTCACACACCCACTCGCACACATAGTCAGCTCTTTGTGCCAGAAGATGAAGTGGTTCTAAAAAGAACCCGCTTTTTTGGGAGAGTATTTTGAACGCTTTTACATTATTTATTTTTTCAAAAGAAAAATAAACAAGGATGAAAATGGAATAATAAACAGGAATTAGAAAAAAGCAACAGGCTTCAGGTTCCAGAAAAGATATACTTAAACTGGGATCTAAAACAAGAAATTAACAATGATGACTGTTGATTGCATCAATGTAGACAGCCACTGATATCTTTAATCCGAACAGGCATTTGGCATTTAACACAGTGTGCAAAAATTTTCTTCAGATTTGCACACACAGCTGGAACTGTGATCATGTCAACTGCAGAATGTTGTGGCACTGCTACAGTTGTCCGTTCATGTTTTGTCTGCAGGTGCTTCCACATGGAACTCGTCTCATGTGAATATTTTTTTGCAGTGCCACGGGACAGCGGCATTCTGCATATAGTGCGCTGTTCATACCGGACAGTGTATTTTCCTCACTGGATGGTATGGTGAAATTCCTCACTGGATGGTATGGTGAAATACCCGCTGCTCCTGGGAATTTCCCGCTGCTCCTGGGAATTTCCCGCTGCCCGCTGCTTCTTGGAATTTCCCGCCGCTGCCTCCCTGCGGCCCCGCCCCCCTGTGATTCCATTCGCCGCCCCGCTCCCGCCACCCAGCTGCTTCTCCCTCCCGGCTCCTTACTTAAGGGGACCGTAGGGGACCACAGAGTGTGACCGCTCAGCCCTCCACAGGGCTTGGTCGCCCCTCTCACTGCTGCCGCTCCTGCCTGCCTTGCCGCCTCCTGCCTGCAGATTCCTTCGCTCGCTGCCCGCTGCTCCTGGGAATTTCCCGCTGCTCCTGGGAATTTCCCGCTGCTCCTGGGAATTTCCCGCTGCTCCTGGGAATTTCCCGCTGCCCGCTGCTTCTTGGAATTTCCCGCCGCTGCCTCCTTGCGGCCCCGCCCCCCTGTGATTCCTTTCGCCGCCCCGCTCCCGCCACCCAGCTGCTCCTCCCTGCCGGCTCCTTACTTAAGGGGACCGTAGGGGACCACAGAGTGTGACCGCTCAGCCCTCCACAGGGCTTGGTCGCCCCACTCACTGCTGCCGCTCCTGCCTGCCTTGCCACCTCCTGCCTGCAGATTCCTTCGCTCGCTGCCCGCTGCTCCTGGGAATTTCCCGCTGCTCCTGGGAATTTCCCGCTGCTCCTGGGAATTTCCCGCTGCCCGCTGCTTCTTGGAATTTCCCGCCGCTGCCTCCCTGCGGCCCCGCCCCCCTGTGATTCCATTCGCCGCCCCACTCCCGCCACCCAGCTGCTCCTCCCTCCCGGCTCCTTACTTATGACGCCCCCAGAGCGACCGCGCAGCGGACGCGCGCAGCGGGAGCGCCAATTGAGCTCCAAAGGTGCGCCAAAGGTAAGCCCGTCTGCGCCCGTCCGCGCCTGGCCCGCGCCCAGCGCCAGGACCCCTGGCCCTCCCCGCCGAGGCAAGACGACCCGACTGACCTACGACGCCGCCACTCTCAACGCACTCAATGCCGGCCGGAACCACGCCTGCTGCCGAGCCACCCCGAGACGCACCCACAGACCCTTCACCTGCTGCACCTGCAAGTTCACCTGCCTCCGAACCTGCCCCGCACCCGCCCCGCACCCGCCAAGACAAACACCAGCAACAACCACCTCAAGTGCATCCTGATCAACACCCGCTCCGTCCACAGACACGCTGTGGAACTCTGGAACCTCCTCGATGCTACATCACCGGACGTCGCCTTCCTCACGGAAACCTGGATGAACGCCTCCTCTGCACCCGACATCGCCATCGCCATCCCGGACGGGTACAAGATCATCAGGAGGGACCGCATCAACCAGACCGGAGGTGGCATCGCCATCGTCCACAGGAACACCATCCGCATCACGACCGACGCCAACGACTCCTTTGCCGCAGCCGAACATCTCCACTTCCAGATTCACACCGACCCTAAGACGACCCTCAGAGGCACCCTCGTCTACAGACCTCCGGAACCACGCACACAATTCAGCGAAGACATCACAGACTTCATTAGCCCGCACGCCCTCCCCTCCACCGACTACATCCTCCTCGGGGACCTCAACTTCCACCTGGAGAACAACAAGGACCGCAACACCACCGCCTTGCTGGAAAACCTCGCCAACCTCTGACTCAAGCAACTGGTCAACACCCCCACCCACTACGCCGGCCACACGCTTGATCCCGTCTTCTGTTCCAGCAAGTACATCACCTTCAGCCACGCCACCGGACTCCACTGGACCGACCACAGCTGCGTCCACTTTAGCTTCAAAAGATCCACGACCCACCACCACCCGCAACAGGTACCTCACAGGAATTGGAGCAAGATCACCGCAGACCAGCTCACCACCTCCCTCAGCCAGAGCCCACCCGCCAACACAACGGACCCCAACGAAGCAGCCCGCAACTTCACACAGTGGCTGACCGCCTGCGCCGACGACCTCGCGCCACTAAAGAACCCTCCCAGAAGACCCAGAAGCAAGAAGGCATCCTGGTTCACCGACGACCTCAAGGACTCCAAGAAGACCTGCCGCACCCTCGAGAAAGCCTGGCTCCTCGACCAGACCACCGACAACATGACCGCCCTCAAACACGCTACCCGCAAGCACCACCAACTCCTCCGCACCACCAAGAAGAAATCACTGAAGGAACGACTGGACAACAACGCCCACGACAGCAAAGAGCTCTTCACTATCGTCAAGGAGTTCTCCAATCCCAGCACCGGCACCAACGACATCACTCCGTCACAAGACCTCTGCGACTCCCTCGCCTCGTTCTTCCACCGCAAGATCGCCGACATCCACAACAACTTTGGCACCCCACCCACGCACCCAACCGTCGAACCAACGCCCCCCACCGCCACCCTTCGCACCTGGACCACGGTGACCACCGAAGACACAGCCCGCACAATGAACACCATCCACTCCGGATCACCGACCGACCCCTGCCCACACCACGTCTTCAACAAGGCCGACTCCACCATCGCACCCCAACTCCGGATCATCATCAACGCCTCCTTCAACACCGCCACCTTCCCGGAGAGCTGGAAGCACGCCGAGTTCAGCGCCCTCCTGAAGAAACCTACAGCGGACCCCACCGATCTCAAAAACGTCCGCCCCATCTCGCTCCTCCCTTTTCCTGCTAAAGTCATCGAGAAGATCGTCAACAGACAGCTGACCGCCTTCCTCGAGACAAACGGATCCCTCGACCCCTCGCAGTCCGGCTTCAGAGCCAACCACAGCACCGAGACCGCCCTCATCGAAGCCACCGACGACATCCGGACCCTGCTCGACAAGGGGGAAACAGTGGCCCTCATCCTCCTGGACCTCTCCGCTGCGTTCGACAGGGTCTGCCACCGCACCCTAGTCCAGCGCCTCAGCAACATCGGTATCCAAGAGAAGGCACTGGAGTGGATGATCTCGTTCCTCGCCGGAAGAACACAAAGAGTCCGCCTCCCCCCGTTTCGCTCCGAGGCCACCAAAGTCATCTGCGGCGTCCCGCAAGGATCTTCACTCAGCCCCACCCTCTTCAACATCTACATGAAACCTCTCGCAGCCATCGCACGCCAGCACAACCCCAACATCATCTCTTATGCCGACGACACCCAGCTGATCCTCTCCCTCACCAGAGACCCCGACACCGCCAGAACCTGCCTACACGAAGGGATGAAAGACGTCGCCGAGTGGATGAAGGACAGCCGCCTGAAACTGAACTCGGACAAGACGGAAGTCCTCATCCTGGGATCTTCGCCCTCCGCCTGGGACGACTCCTGGTGGCCCCCAGCCATGGGCAACGCACCCAAGCCAACCGACCACGCACGCAACCTGGGCTTCATCCTGGACCCCTCCCTCTCGATGACCAGACAAGTCAACGCCGTCTCCTCATCGTGCTTCAACACCCTGCGTATGCTTCGCAAGATCTTCCGCTGGATCCCGACCAAGACCAGGAAGACTGTCACCCAGGCACTCGTCACCATCCGACTGGACTACGGAAACGCCCTCTACGCCGGAACCACAGCCAAGCTACAGAAAAGACTCCAGCGCATCCAGAACGCCTCCGCCCGACTCATCCTGAATGTCCCCCGACGCAGCCACATCTCCAACCACCTGAGGAACCTGCACTGGCTCCCCGTCGACAAGAGGATCACGTTCCGGCTCTTCACCCACGCACACAAGTCTCTCCACGACCTGGGCCCCAAGTACCTCAACGACCGCCTGACCTTCTACACGCCCACCCGCCAGCTACGGTCCACCAGCCTCGCCCTCGCAGCCGTACCACGCATCCGAAGAGCCACCGCCGGAGGAAGATCCTTCTCTTACCTTGCTGCCAAGACTTGGAATTCCCTCCCCATCCACCTTCGGCTGACCCAGGACCATCTCGCCTTCAGGAAACAACTCAAGACCTGGCTGTTCGAGCAGTAGCATACCCCTCCCCCCAAGCGCCTTGAGACCCTCCCGGGTGATTAGTGCGCTATACAAATGGCATGATTGATTGATTGATTTTACTAAACGTTCTCTTTTCTTCTGGTGTTATATCTTCACCCTCTTCTTCGAGAACTGCAGGGACTTCATGCTGCAATGACAACATTGCTGCATCCATGGCACCTTATTTTCATTAAAAAACAACACAAAAGCACAGATGGAGGTTCTCTATGTTTCTCTATATAGATGCTAAAGAGAAGTAACTGGTTTACGTGTAGTTTTCTTTGAACATGGGTCAGGTCCTCATCTATCCAAAAAGAAGCTGAAGTTTGGTTTTGTCATTGGGTGAGTCATGGATCTATTTCGTAGATTCACAAATCCTCGAAACTCATTAAAAAACAATGTTCAAAAACAGTTAGAGGGTACCATATATATACATATAAATGTGTTCACACTAATGTTATTAATGAAAATAGAGGGACATATACAGTTCAACAAATGTTTTAATTTTTGACAAATTCGGGAATTCGTTCAGATCACACGATCATAATAAAAAATCAAAGAGTACATGTAGTCTCAACTTTCTTTACTGTGCTGTGGAGGATTTGTGGAACCATAAAAATATTTAGAAATAATTAAAACTTGTTTTATTACAATTAAAAACTATTACATTTTTTACATTAAGTACATTTATTTTTATCTTTTAAAATGTTAATAAAGTATACTTATTTGAAACAATTTGTACAGTTAAAAAATTATTACTAAATTAAATATAAAAATGAAATTGTAGTAAAATTTGTACTTAAAGGAACCTAGAATATCACTGGAAAAAAACATTATAAGGACATTATAGTTTGGAAATAGAATTAAAAAAATCATTTAAAATTCACTAAGGCAAGGTAAATCTGATAGCCATCTGATTCTCCTGACTCTCTATTGTGGGACTGACTGATCGAAGCCGCTGTCGAGAGCCACCCAACCTGTACCGGCTCACATATGTCAGAACCAGGTACCCGAACTCCCTCATCCAGTGCTGCTGAGCTCTGTGGCTGTTTGTCGGAGCTTAGGGCCATATGTATCATCATCACCATTTGCGATTTCTAAATAGCGATTTTTAAGGAATCGCTATTTAGAAATCGCAAAATGGTATGTATGTAGAAAATCACTATTTTTTAGCGATTTCCAATTATTCCTTATTTGCGAATTCGCAATTTGCGAATTCGCAAATAAGGAATCATTTCCCATTCATTCCTATGGGCCAGGAGGCCGATAGGAATGATTGTGAAATGCATTTTCACTTTGCGATTCGCAATTTGCTAATCGCAAAATGAGATTGATTTCAAGGGTGCAGGGGTGTCTCAAGGACACCCTGCTGCACCCCTGAAATCAGCATGTGTGTGCATATGGTGCACATACATGTCTTATGGGCATGTATGTGCGTCACATGCCACATTCAAAAATGCCAATTTGTGCATTTTTAAAAGAAATCGCAAATTACCACCAATTGAAAGTTGGTGGTAAATTGCGATTTCATAAGCTAAATTCGCTATAGAAAAATGCTTCATACATAGCATTTAAGGAATCGCAAAATTGCGATTCCTTAAATGCTATAGCAAAATAAGGAATCTTTGCGATTCCTTATGATGCTAAGGGGCACATGCATCATTCATACATTTTGCATTTCTTAATTTGCGAAAATTACCGAATCGCAAATTAAGAATTGCAAAATGCTAAGCATCATTTTTTTCGGTATTTATTTGTGATTCCGTAAAAATCGCAATTTTTACCGAATCGCAAATAAATACTGAATTCCTAACTGCTTTTTCGCAAATCCCATTGATTCCTATGGGCCGAAAGGCCCATAGGAGTCAATGGGAAGGCATTTACGAATTTGCAATTTGTTGATGCATTCCAAGGGTGCAGGGGGGGTCCAAAGGACCCCCCCCCTGCACCCCTGAAATGTATTTGAAAGTGCATGTTTCAAACACACATGTCCTAAGGACATGTGTGTCTGTAACATGACAGTGTAAAAAATGCATTTTTTTGCATTTTGAAAGATTTTCGCAAATTAACACGAGGGTCAACCTCGTGTTAATTTGCACTTCCAATTTCAAAATTTGCATTTTTTTATTTTTATTGATGCATTGCATTTAAGGAATCGCACAAATGCAATTCCTTAAATGCATTCGCATTTTTAAGAAATGCAAAAAAATGTGAATATTGAAAAAGTGTTTGATGCATCCCAAAAACGTATTTAGGAAGTGCAAACGGAGGAATTTACCGATTCGCACCGTTTGCACTTCCTAAATAGGTTGATGCATGTGCCCCTATTTTTCTTACATATCAAAACATGCAAAAAAGCCTTTTGCGATTCGCAAAGGCCGGAATTCGGCGAATTCCGGCCTTTGCGAATCGAAAAAGGCTTGATGCATATGGCCCTTAGGCACGTTCTGTGGTACCACGGTCCGTCGCTTGTGTGCTCCTCGGAGGCCGCATTCTGGATGGCCCACCTGCTACCACCTTTACCTGGTGTTTTTGACTGCCTATGGAGGGGTGAATACGGCCTTGACTGATGAGGCGCACGCTCTGCAGGGTTTGATTCCAATGGACCGGAGACCTTCCTCTGCAGTAGCGGTGCCCAGCTCCCATTATAAAGCAGCCCTGCCTCAAGGCACTGGGCCCAATCCTTTCTTCGGGCTCCACATGCACTGCTCTGTAGGACTGGGTTTGGGCTTAGCCCCGGGCATTGGCTTCACAGACACCCGGACAGACAAGACCGGGCCCCTCCTCTTGGCTCCAGGTCTTTGACGGAGTCTTTTCGGGACACAATCTAGTCGGGGGGACATAGCCAGCCAGGAGCAGAGGAGGAGAAATAGTGAAGGAGAAGCAGAGAGAGCATCAGTAAGGACAGGCCAGCGACAGTACCTTCCCTGAGGTGGAAGCAGTCTGTATTAGACGAGTGTGGCTTGCCTCAGTGGGGGAACTTGCCCCGCTTTTCTGGTAGCACAAGCCCCTTCCTGGAGGCCTGAGTGTTCGCAGTCAATTACACAGATCTTGGGCACACTCTGATTCAATCTAAGCTCAGCAATTGCTGGTAACTACGAGACTGCGGTGGAGAGGCATGAGCTTCTAGCTGCAGGTGCTGTGAACGTTGCAGCCACCGATCGAGGACCATGCTGGTTGCAGCCCAAGTAGATTTGGAGACACTGAAGTGTGTTGCGATAGTGGTGACCGGCGGATGTCAAACCTCTGGAAAGCCTGAAGCAAGTATGGATTTTTGGTTACAGCAGTCAGGGCACTGAATCGTAACGCCCTAATCAAGCTTTGCACTGTATCAAACCCCCTCCACAAACCAGTACCACGCCCAGTCCCTATGGAGAGACAGGGAGTTATGGTGTATGGCAGAGCCGGTATTTGTTGTAGGGGGTAAAACGAGGGTGGGGCAGCAACTGATTGGCACCTAGAAATAGTGTGAGGACACTGGACCTTAATCTAGTGGCCAACGAATTATTTTGGCCAGCGGCAGGGATAGTAGCATCAAGGCAGAGGGGGAGGTTAGTCTTTCTGTGCATTACTGGGATCCTGCTTTTAACCAGACGGACCACCTTACGGCGTAGCAGACCCGGGGCTGCAAATGGAAATGCCGCAGAAAGTGAAAACAAGTGGGGGCTTAAACTAAAAATGGGACAGGAAGATTCTTTGCTTAAAAAGTCCACCCATAAAAAGGACATGCATATCAAATCTGTAGATAGTATTTTATTGACTCCCTAGAAGAAAATCCGACCCCCCAGTATGTTAGATACACCAGTACACCCTATGGAAGAAGCGGGTGGAACACCTTTGGGACGATCTAAAAAATAATTTGTGAGGAAATATTTTTAAAAGGAAACTCGACACCCGTGATAAACCTCTATTGTTGGGAAGTCTTCAAGGCGATGACTGGAAAGACGGCGAGAAGAATGCAGTGAGTAACTATTATTTTGGAAACACTTCCAGACTTGGACCAAGCTTTGGGGATGAAGGGGGTTTGCCTGAACCAAGGTTATCGTCATCACTCTGTCTCTCCTCCCAATGGAATTGATAGCTCCCCGGAGGACAGGGAGGTCCTGCAACAAGCAGTGACCAGGCAAGGGAGGGAACAGTGATTGGGGGAAATGACTCATTAGAAGTTACAGGAAAGGGTATCCCTCAGCATGGCCCTATCCCCCTGCCAACTCACTGTCCTGCATGGCCCTAGATATGACAGCAACCTCGACCTCGTCATTATTAGAGGTGAAGGTTGTAATGCAAAAAACTCTTCAGGCAACATTAGAAGCCCTAGTTGAGATTAATGGTCAGGGGAAGATCCATAAAACCCAACTTCAGAGGATCTTGGAGGAGCTAAAATAAATTAAGAATTGTATGCCTAGTCTGGTCCGACCAGTAACAGAGAAAAAAGACCAGGATGTCTATGCATCACCTGACACTGATGAGATAGAACACGTACAGTCTATAAATCCCTTTAAGGTATATATATCAAAGTGTCCAATCCTGGTAATAAAGAAGGGGCAGTACTGGGGTAAAAGAGGTATATACCTCTTTGCAAGATAAGAGGGAAAATACAATAGACGCTGAAAAAGAAAGGGGGCGTAAAACAAAGTTGGAGGAAAGAGCAGTGTGTGGCCCCATAACCAGTGAGACGACAGAAGAAAGGAAGGAGAAGCAAAAAGAGAGCGAGTGGGAATTTGAATAATCGAGGAGTAACAGGCCTTGAGGAGATAAACCTATTGTTTGGAAGTATGCAACCTCAAAGATCTGTAGAAGAGAGAAGAAAGGAAACAGTGGGAACCAAAAAATAGGGAAGCGGAGTAAAGGAGATTTACCATGTATAAATGAAAGGGGTGAACCCTCCTTAGATCAATTTGTGAAAAGAGAATGTTTAATGCCAGACTGAGTGCCTAGAGTTGAGAGTAGTGAAGGAAAGTATAATAAAAGGGATAGTCTATGGGTATTTATGGAATCATGGGGGAGAAGGCTAGGGAGAAAACGCCAGAGGAAGTTAAAGCTCCTGAATCCCTCGCATCTATTACAAGTCCTGGGTAAATGTCCTATCCTGGGCGAGATTACATCCGGTGACATTAGGCAAATATGTTTCACAACAAATTTGGAAAGGTCCTTTTTTACTCTGAATGTGTAAAGCAGATGGTGGTGAGGGCCTAGGAAGAAGTGGAATTGGAGGGTATAAGGCTGGTGCAAGTTGGTGAATTTGGTATGGAGGCGAGTAGCTCCAGAAGCCTTGGGGCCCTCACCTACCATGCAAGATTATGCTCGGATCATGGCTTTAAGGGGATCAGCACAGAAGAATATTTACTGATAGAAGCAGGGGAGGTCTACAAGTAACTATAGTAAATGCTGTAAAGGACCATTGTTGAGTAACCAATTTTAACCTCTATCAGACTCAATAACAAGCTGTGAAGCTAACATAACAGGAGGAATGAGTGATCTGGATTAGGAAACTGAGTAATCGCACAGTTCATGGATATTGACTCGTAACATAGGCGGGACAGTCAACCCAAGATACCTTCCAAGAGATGTTGGGATGCTACGAAAATTATAAGTTTTCAAGAGTCTTGGCTGTGCGAGGTACCCAAACCAGGAGATGGATTTTTTATTCTTCCTGAAAAGGTAGCGTGTACAAGCCCAGGATGCCCTTCAGGGGTACTGATCACTTTAGCCAATAAACAACCAGGTTCAAAGTTAAAAGTCGATGACTATTGTCTAGTCAGATAGAGCTCTGTAGTGGCCCCCAGGCAGGAATACAAATAATTGTGGCCAATATATACATACAGCCAGGGTATATAATAGCAGTGGCAGCACCTCCCCTATGGGAGTTCACCTCACTGCTTTTAAGCTCTGCGAAGCAGAAACATAAAATGATAATAACTTTGTGTTATTATCATTTTATGTTGATTCTGCTGCTTTGCGGGCTGTTTTGGAGCATGGGAGGGGAGGAATGGTTTGCCCACTAGTAAGTGTGCAATGAGTGTATGTTCGGCCCTTTTGGGCCGCCCTAACCAGTCATGCTTACTTTCTCTTTTCTACATGCAGGCTGCACTACAGCCTGCGTAGAGAACAAGCCCAGGCTTACCTTCCCTGGTTGAGCGTCCAACCAGGACGCTCAAAACCAATCACAAAGCTGCATTGCAGCATTGTGATTGGTCAGGGGGGCCTGGGTGTCTACCAATCACAATGCTGCATTGCAGCGTTGTGATTGGTTAGTGGGGCCTGGCTGTGAACAGCAGGAGCAGAGACGCGCAACCCCTGTGCACCCCCCCCTCAAATCCCCTCCCGCACCCGCCCGCCACCCTCGAGCCATGCTGGACACTGCTGTATAATAAATTATGAAGTGCATTTGGGATTATTAGAATAAGATTTGAGCTAATCAAACAGCAACTGCAACACAGATGAGAATGGATGTAACATTGATAATTTTTTTAGCATACCTACACAGAGACCTCAAGGCCCAAGTAAGGATTGGGACGGGAGGAGAGGTTTCAGGACCCATCGATATTGGAAGGGGGGTCAGACAAGGATGCGTGTTGGCCCCCTTGCTCTTTATCATATATATTAATGGGCTCAACACCTCACTGAAAACTGCAACCCAAGATGTCCCATATATTAATATCACCCCAAATTCATTGCGTCTTCTTGTCCAAAATTTTAATAATTACATGAAAAAGTTAGACCTGCGGGTACATTTTAAAAAATCCGTTCTAATGAGTAGTGGCCCAAGAAAACGTGAAATTGGTCCAATAACAATAGACGGCCAAAAACTGATCCCGGTGAGATCCTTTATTTATTTAGGATTGGCCTTTGCTGCTAACAGCTACTGGAGTGAGCAATTAGCTAACGCCAGGAGCAAGTTCTCAAAGGCCAATAACTCAATTTTAAGTCTACCCCGCCCCAGGTCAACAGGTGCTGTTGTAGCAGTGCAGAAAATATATAAACTCCAGTGTACTCCGGTGGCCACATATGGCGCTGAGATTTGGGGAACGGCTTATTGCTCAGTAATTCAGCTGGAAGAAAACAGGTTTTGTAGAAAATTACTGTGCACCCCAATCTCTACCCCCAATACATATGTCACAAAGAGCTTAATATTAATTCTATAACTGATTTTATTCGGGCACGACCGGCCCTTATGTGGGTAACAGTGTGGAGGAACGAAGCGGCATCCTTGACACAGTCGATCATCAAGGATTGCCTACTCTGTGACAAGGGCTTAGAAATACCATGGCTAAGCGGTGTGCTGAGTAGCTTGCGCAGTATAAATAGAAAAAATGTGTTCCGGGACACCACATTAGCAGCCTTAGTAGTAAAAAAGGATCTGCAGAATGCTTAGTACTCCCTATATAATAATGAGCGGGAGGTGTTAGAGTCTAGGAAATCAACTGTGAGCAACTACATGGATATTGAACAGTACTGTCATCCACTTCGCATGTATTTGACTCTACCGATGAGCCGTTGGGAAACGAGCCTTTTGTTTCGACTAAGAGCGGGCACGATACGATACGCCCATTGTTTTCCACTTGGTCATAGCCCAAATTATAATTCTAACCTGTGCTCTTGTGATGGGAGGAGTGAGCAAACTACTATGCACTTTATATTTTTCTGTAATTACTATATTAAATACTCTAAGCAGTTTTTATACTCATACTTTAACAAAAGAAGACCAATTGCCCTTAAGGAAGCGTACAGATCTATATTGGACCTAGATGATGCTGATTTTCCGCACTTGCACTTTTCTTAAAACCGCAATGATGGACCCCTGATTCTATATGACATAAATTATTAATTGTTTTTATAACTGTATAAATCAAAATGGATGTCATTTTTGCACAAGCATTTTTGCACACTGTATATATACGCATAATGAATTGTAATCTCTGTATTGATTGTTGTGATGAATTTGTGTTTGTTTGTGCTTTTATGAGTACTATGGTACTCGAATAAAGTTGAACTGAACTGAACTGAACATCTGAGAATGATTTTAAGGGATTTTCATCATAAATTGGATCCCTCTTTTAGCGATAAATTCTTTAAAGAGCTATTAACTATGGCACAGGTACCCTCAGCTATTTTCCCTAGATCAGGTGGTTCTGCACTCGATGAAACCTTAGTAAAGCTCCTAGGATCCATAGGCCTGTTCTGTGTCAATTGATGAGTAGATACCGACTGCCTCACAAGAAAGATTTTTCGAATAGGTAATCAGAGCTCACCAATTGATAAAAGCCTTCAAAAATGCTTGGCAGTTCACTGAAGTAGAACGGTTTGAAGTGCTGCAATATGAAGGTAGTGATCATTGGCCCTTACAGATATTACTTAGGGTAGAGCAAGGGCATAACTAGATGGAGTGGCCATACTGCCCTTGATGCATTACCACCCATATAATAGAGGATAGTTTGAAATTGCTTAACAACTTGATGGTCAACTATATGTCTCTTTGTAAACCAGAGGAACCGGAGAATGTCCTAACATGGTATGGGCAGGTGATTGAGCAGGTAGTAAACTGTTTGAGGGTAAACTAAAATCCGGACCTGCAACCTGATTATGAGAAGGGGTAAGAGTAATGGTTGGTTCAGTAATGAGTGTAGAAGTTTAAAATTGAGGGTACGGAAATGGAAACGACTTCTTGGGAAAAGGCAGGCTAAGGTAACAATGGAGAGTCTCCGCTTGGCAAAACGTGAGTATTAAAAACAAGTTGAAGGAAAGGAAATCAGAGTATATGACAAAAAATTGGCAAACCATGTTTGAAGTGATAGACACAAATAACGTAAGGACATTTTAGCAATCGGTGCGGGAGGGGAATGTGCAAGGGGAAATGAGGTGCTTAGTGGGGGAAGATGACTGGATAAAACTCTTGAGCAATCTTTTTTTTTTTTATGTCCTCATTTATCACCTTGGTTTCAAGTGGAGCCACCGTCTGGAATACAACAATCTGTCACAGGTTAAGAACCTGGCAGGGCATGGTTAACAAGACTATCAAGGAACCAAATACCCTCAGAACTGTTATACCCTTAGCGACCACCAGGTAGGAAACCAGAAAGGTGCGAAAAACACAAACTTAGCCAGCTAAAGGTGCAAGTACAACCAATATATCCCAGAAGATGAATCCGGGCTTTGCAGGTTCAATATCACCACAGGTGTATAATCATCGGACCGGGGAAAAAAATTAAAAAAAAAACCGTCAACTCAACGACCCCAAACCAACTGGTGCCAAAATGCTTTCTTAGCTGAGTTACCGGATCTTGCTAGATCTACTTTGGAAACTTGCAGGACTGCAGGACTGATATCTGCCAGTCAATGAATGAAGGAGGTATAGGATCTTTCCACTTTCTGCAAATCTCTCTGCGGGCAAGTAGGATAGAGTAAAACAAAATAATTTTTGCTTGCCCTTGAACATCTGCCGAGACCCCAAAAATGACAGTAGAAAGATCCAGGATTATTTGCCTTCCTAGTGATTCCGAAAGAGTGTGGCATATAGCATCCCAAAAGAGAGCTAGGCAAGGGCATTCGAAGAACATATGGGCATCCGAAGCCGCAGGCAGTCCACATTTGGCACAGGCCACAGGGTTCCCTTGTGAAAATTTTGATAGTCTAAGGGGAGAATAGTATGCCCTGTGGAGCGTGAACAGGTGATTCCTGCATAACCATGCCGGCTTAACAAGATCCCACAAAACTTTACATGAGACGCTCCACAGATCTTCTACGTTGCGTCCTAACATGGTAGATCCCCAAAGCTGGTCTGGTAGTAAAAAGTCCCCATCAAGTTCCTCCAGAATCAAATTGTACCAAAGGGAGACTTCTTTTTTGGCTGGTGGATTATCTACCATCTGGGATACTAGATGACTATAGCCTCCAATAGGAAACCTATTTGCCAGAGACGGTCGAGCAAGGAAGGAATGAGTCCAACCAGCCATTTGCATATATTTAAACCTTGAAAGGTTAGGACCAATTCTACTTCTCAGGCACTCCCATGGAAGCAAACTACCCTCCGAGAATAGGTCCCGCCAGACCACCAACCCTGCTTCTTTTAGCGGGGCCACCAGACTATCATACAACCACAAGGGACTCTCTGGGAGACCCCAAAGGGTGTCCTACTACCATAGTAGTTAATTTTTAAGTTAACCAATAATTTTGCCCAAGTTTTTATAAAGCCCTGCAGAATCTTCAATTAAATTTTTTATAAAAACTTTTGGTTGCCAAATTTAAACAAAAAACCTGACTGGCTAAGACCTTCCCCATCTAGCAAAGCCGAGAGCAGAGAACCCACTCCAGAATCGACAGGCATCTTTAAAAGCATTCGGGCATGAGATAATTGAAACGCCCAGGTGTACATCTGCAGGTCTGGAGCAGCCAGCCCACCCTTCTCTCTACGCCTCCTGAGTTTCTTCCAGGCAATCCTCGGAAGACGCCCGTTCCAAATAAAGGAAGAGATATCAGCCTGCAGCTTTGCTATCATGGAAGGATCAAAATAAAGAGGAATCATGTTAAATAAAAAAGAAACTTTGGGTAAAATGGTCATTTTAATCAAATTTACTCTCCCCAAAAGGGATAACGGTAGTTGAGCCCAGGATCGCATTAACTGCCGACAGTGCTTTGCCACTGCAGAGAAGTTAGAGGCTACTAACTGATTTATATCCTTTGTGATATTTAAACCAAGATACCGCATAGAAGACTCTGGCTGAATACTGATTTCACAGTAGTCATCATTCCAGGTTAAAATCTCGGTTTTTGAGGCATTTACCTCATACCCAGATACTTCTCCAAACCCTTGTGCTGCTTCCAATACTGCTGGAAGTGCGGTTTGTGCATCTGAAGAAAAGATAAGTACATCGTCCGCATAGAGGGCTACCTTCCTCTCCCATCCCCTATAAGAAAATGACTTAATGTTAATATCATCCCTCAAGCGTTGAGCGAGGGGCTCGATATACAGGTCAAATAGGAGAGGGAAGAGTGGGAAGCCCTGCCTCGTCCCCCTGGAGATGTTAAAGGGGTCCGATAGGACTCCATTAACCAGAACCCGAGCTGTAGGGTTCTGATACAGAAGGCTGATGGCTCGCCAGAAAGCCCCCCCAATATTGATCTTAGCCAGGGCCTCCGACAGGAATTTCCAATTTACCCTGTCGAAGGCCTTGGTGGCATCCAATGTTACAACAACCAGGGGAAGGGACACAGCTGTAGCCATATCAATGGCGCCTATTAGATCATATGTTAATTCATAAAGCTGGCGCCCCTTTACGAACCCCTTCTGATCCTGATGTAGCAGATCGGGAGCCACCCCTGCCAGCCTCCTTGCCAGAACAGTAGCAAAGATCTTATAATCTGCATTTAAAATTGAAATTGGTCTATAACTCCCACAAATGGAGGCTGGCTTACCTGGTTTGAGGATAAGGGCAATGGAAGCACCATTCCAAGATTCAGGGGGAGGCTGACCATCCAACAAAATTAGATTGAATAGTGTGGCAAGAGGTGATGTTATTTCTTGTTCTAATAATTTAAAGATTTCTACCGGCAGGCCATCAGGTCCTGCCGCTTTCCCTTTCTTACCACTTTGGATGGCTGACCTAACCTCCTCCTCAGAAATCTCGCTATCCAAGAGGATACTCTGCTCAGCCGAAAGGGCCGGAAGGCAAATCTTACTCAGCCAGTACTTAACTGTTTCGGGGTTGATGATTTTATCTTCGTGGTATATCTCCTGGAAGAACTCTCTAAAGGCTAACCTTATGCCCTCGTTAGAAGAAATTATGGAATTACTTGTGGCTATTGACACAATATTATTGCGGGCCTGATCTGTTTTTGCCTTTCAAGCCAACAACTTCCCTGCCCTTTCCCCATATTGGAAATGGGCTAATTTGCTGGCCTCCCATCTTTGCTGAACTCTCTTGCCCAAAACTGAACCCAACTGGGCTTTTAAAACAAGCAACTTATCCTGAAGTGGTTTTAAGTCTGAGTCCATGGAAGCTGCCATGACGTCGATATCTAATTGTGTTTTAACAATGTCAGCCTCAATGGAAACAACTTCCTCTTTATATTGTTTAGAGCAAAATGAAACCTTGCCTGTAATGAGGACCCTTAAAAAAGCCTTAAAGGAGTCCCAAACCACTCCAAACGGAGCCGAGCCAGTATTTATACTCATAAAACTTTAAACCTCGCTCCTAAGAAAGGAGACGTCATCAGGGTGTGAGAGAAGAGATCGATCAAAAGACCAACCTCTAGGAGAAATGGAAGGAGGCCCCTCGCACTCCTTGAATATTGCTGAATGGTCGGACAGATGTAAAGGAAGGTAACTTATGGTCTTGACTGCGTCCGTCAGTTTCTGACTAATCAGGACGAAATCTATTCTGGACTGATGGTGATATTTATAGTTCCTAAAAGAAATACCTTGTTGCAGTCCTGACCTTAGTCTCCAAATGTCCACGTACCATATTGCTTCATAGAGTTGAGCAAAAAGGTCCTAGATTTAGAAAGGACGAGAGGACGACTGTTAGGTGTTTTATCCAGGAGGTGGTCCAAGACTATATTAAAATCACCTGCCCAAATGGTTGGCTCCGGAAAAGACAAGAGGTGAGCAAAAATGGACTCTTAACGAAGAGGGGTCATCGATATTGGGCCCTTAATATCCAACAAGTGTGTATTGGGCCCCGGAGATGACCACTGTAGCAATGACCCACCTACCCCCTGGGTTTCGCCATCTGGGCGATTAACCTCGCTTTAAGCTGTTTTTTTTAAAATAATCAACACTCCTCTGATGTTGGAATTCTGTGAAGAAGGCACCGCAAAGTCAATCCAACTATTTTTCTTCACTAGGGCTAAAGATTCGGCATGCGACAAATGGGTCTCCTGGAGTATAACTACCTGCGCATCTGAGTCACGCAAATACTGTAAGATTTTATCAGCTCTTGATTTAGTGCGCAGGCCATTAATGTTCCAGGAAATGACTCTAATACACCCCATAAATTATGCCCCAAGCCCTACCTAGATGCCCTTGCAAAAGGAAGATAACCACTTTATACCATACAAAAACCATAATCAAAGCAGACAGCAACTTTTGAAATCCAACTAAATTCAGATGAAAAACGAGGAACTTTTTATTTTTACCCCACCACCCACCCTCCTCCTACCCCTGTGACCCCCAACCCCCCTCCACCCATCCCATGGAAAACCGTTGCTATATCTAACCGGAACAAGTCCAGTAGATAGCACCCCTTCCCACACTCCCACAAGAACTACTCCAACCCAACTCTAAGTGAGTCATATGGTGTCAGATGGTGACCTAATATTTTAGGGGAATACTATATAGGTCTAGGTCTAATCTAACCTCCCGCTGTAATGACGGTCAAAGAGTTAGAGATATTAAGGATAGCACTCAACTAGACTAGACAATGCTCTATTTATACAATCCATAGTACATATGTAGCCCCCCCCCCAAATTTGTGACTTACTTTTATGTCTTGTTTTTATGGTATTTATTTTATGAAAACATTTTTTTTCAATCACCTTTTAAAAAGGCATTGAAGCTAGAGTGAAATTTAGGGGAGAAAAACCCCCTGAACTAGCCCAGGGAACCCTTATTGCCAAGAGATAGCAACAACTCATCTGCTGCCTGCACTGATCTTACATTAAACATCTTATTATTGTGCATAGTTTTTAAGGCAACAGGAAACATCAGATGAGCTGTAGCTCCCAGTCCCCCGAAAGCATCCAGTCGCCTCCCAACTTCCCACTGCTTCTCTAACATAACCCTAGAAAGATCAGACCTTATTTGAAAAGTATAACCCTTCCCCGCCAAAGACTTTTGTTTCAGGGCCAGGTTAAGGATATGATCTTTGAGTGAATATGTATAAAAATTCACTAAGATTTTACGTGGTTTAGACCTTTGGGGGTTACGTCTAAAAGGGTCCCTGTGGACACGCTGAATATCAAGAGCAAGGTCTTCCGCTGATTGATCTAAACACAAAGACTCCTTCAGAAGGTGGATAATGAATTGCTTAATGTCAGACCCTTCTGATCCTTCCGGAACATTAAGAATTCGAATATTGCTCCGTCTTGCATTGTTTTCTAAAACTTCCATTCTATCAGCCAGATCCATATCAGCTTTTTTAAGCTTGGTGATGTCATCCTTAGCTTGGTCCAAGTGGACAGATAGCACCGCTACTGTCCCTTCCAATTTCTCTATTCTTGAGGTAAGACCATCAATTTTACAATCCAGGGATTTGCAGTAATTCCTGATCTCCAATTGATTGGCCGAAGATTCATCAAACCCCTTTTTTATGTCGAGTGAGAGGGAAGAGAACATTGCTTCCAGTGAACCTACGGAGACGCCAAGCTCATTAGGCTTGATAACGAGAGCTGAGGCAGAGGGCACTTGCCCTTGTAAGTCCTCCTGAACATTGCCCTTTTCGAGGCCCGCTGAAACCTCGTTGAGCACAACCTGACCAACAGTTAGAACAGCCACTGAATGGACAGTATCGGGGATTCCAGGTGAGTCTGGCAGAAAGACGGCTTTTTCTAGCGTAGAGGCTGAAGCTGAAAGATCCAGCAGTGGCACGACATTTACAGCATTTACAGCATTTTGAGCAAAAGGAACAGCAGTACCAATTGGGTCAGAGGTGAGAAGAAGACCAATTAAAGCAGTGCCTGGGATTAAGAGCGGAGCTGACATGGTTCGATCCTCTGTGAGATCCAGCAACTGTGGGGTGGCTTTAAAGTACGAGCGGAGAGAAAGAGTTATTTTTGACCCCACACTCAGAACTGCTTTAAGATTTCTAGTGGATTTAACTGATCTTGACTTCTTGGCTTTTACCTCATTAGTTAATTAAGATGAGGGTTTTTTCTTTGCCACTTCGAAACTCTCCGGGTTATTGGCGAGGTCTTTAGTCTCTGGAGCAACCTTTGCCAAAGCCTCTTTCTTTTTTCTCCCACGTTTACCTTTTACTTTACAGAGATTTAGGATCGGCTGAGATAAGTCAAACTGTTGTAAACCTTGAGAGGTACGGGTATCTCCGGGCTGAAATTCACGAATTTCTCCCTCTTCCACACCACTGTTCGTGGAAGACGCCCCACCGTCTCCCTCCACAATTAAAAAAGGCAAAGGCAAAGGAAAAGGTTTTTTTTACTCTCACCGCGTTTTTTTCAAAAACGCCGCGGTCCCTACCACAGGGGGCTTGCACGAGGCTTTGTGCCTTCCTTCCCCTTCTCAGCTCCAGGGCGGCCGATGACCACAGCCGCAGCCCCGAAGAAGCCTGTAACCGTCGCTGTGGCGAAGGAAGAAAACCAATCCTCCCGGGCTGACATAGAACGAAGCGGAAAACTCCGCAAATCGAGTCAGGCATGCGGAGAGAAGAAAGACTACACCAACCCAGGTGCTGTAGAGACAAAAAAAAACAGGACACTAAGCAGACTGTACCACGGCAGAAAAATAACCAAAAACTTATTTCTTCCTCAAACGCGGGGACCTCAAAGGACTCCGGATAAAACTTCAATGCAGGACCACCACATTAGTCGGGTGGAGCAGTTTACTAAAGGAGCACGGTCGCGGAGCACCTCGGCAGATCAGCCGACTGCCGCCATGTTTTCCCTCCCCATCCTCGTCCTTGTTCTCGACTTGAGCAATCTTGTATGGCAGCAATGGATAGATGAGAACCTGGAAAATACGATTAAGATTGGGGTCGAAATGCGCAGTACTTCTCTTTCCAGAAGATGAAAGAAACCATCCAATCCCTAAAACTAACTAAAGCAGAAAAGCCAGATAATCTACTGACAATTATATTAAAAATAATGTGGATTGGTGGGCAAGCTTCTTAAATGTCAGTTTATGAAAAGTCTTGACTTCTGGGATCTTCCCCGAAAGTTTCCATGGGCAATAGTCAGATCAATATATAAAATGGAGAATCCCGCACAGTCCAAGAATTATGGCCTAATTAGTTTGTTGGATGTGGGGAAAAAAGCATTTTCAAAGATACTGTTAGGTGTAATGAAGGCCACTCAACAATAGATTAGTGCCTTAGTTACTGGCAATGGCAAAAAAGGCAAGTGAACTAGGAGGCAGACTGTTCTGCTGTTTTGTCCATTTCGGTGCCGCCCTTGATTTGGTCGATCATAAGCTACTGTGGGATATACTGGGGTGGCTTGGTATCAACAAGGCAGTAATCTCACTAATTCAAGAAATGCATTCACAGAATTGGGACCAGGTAATCTTAGATACCCATGGGAATCTATCAAAGAAAGTACAGATAAAGAATGGGCTACGCCAGGGCTGTGTCCTGCCCCTCTATTATTCACATTATTTTTGTCCAATTTAACAAGTAGGTTATGTAATACTGGTGGATTGAGCCCTAAGATGGGTTTGACCCATATCTCATGTGTGCTGTACACCGATGATCTAGTGATAGTGGACATGACGGAATTGGGTCTGCAAAAGAAATTTGATGTTTTCCATAATTATTGTTTCAAGAAATGCCTTACGGTCAATTTGAAAAAGATTAAAATAATGCCGCTGAGGGAAGGAAAGGCATTTTTGTAATTGCCACAGGGAGAGGTGGTGTACAAATATAAATAGCTGTTCCACCATCAACAATGATCCAGGCTGTGAGGGCCGAAAGGCAACTTACAGCTGGAGTTATCAGGGGCTGCAAGCTACACTGAATTTTTGGCAGCCATTGAGTAGAGAAGGGATCCTTAAAATATCACACCTTTGCAAGAGGAAACAGAGGAAAGTAAACTGAATTGGACATCTCAAGTAAGACACATGCTAACTAATATCCATGTGAAACGATCAATAGAGCCAGAACGGTGGAAGTAAAGGCAGCAGATCCTAAAACAGGAGCTACATGCTATTATAAGCAAGAATGCTCTAGAGAAGGATTTACTTTATCTAAGGAGTAAATCAACCACACATTTCTTGGTAAAAGGCTGGAGAAATGATCATATCTTCCTTTATATTGAATCCCTGCGAAGTCCTAAGCTTGAAAATGTCTATTGAAATTTAGAATTGGTATGAATCCATACAATGCAGACAGGAAGAGTAAAGCTGCAATGAGAAATGAACAAGGCATATGGGCTAAAAGTAAAATGTAGTGGCCCACGTATATTTTTTGATTGTTTGCGTTTCCTAGATGAACAGACGTTTTTTTTTTAAAACCTCTTGTTATTGCTTATAAGAATATTAATAGGGAACAAGCTCTTCATCTGTTGAT
The DNA here is from genome assembly GCF_964261635.1 of Lissotriton helveticus. NCBI lineage: Eukaryota > Metazoa > Chordata > Amphibia > Caudata > Salamandridae > Lissotriton > Lissotriton helveticus. Next base: position 1,290,350,196 of record NC_136061.1, read on the forward strand.
CAATAAGAGAATTTTAAATGTTGTATGTGCAATAGGAAGGTTTTTGATTGCAATACAGGAGTCATTAAAAGCACTGCTAATAAAACTTAAAATGATCCAGGAGGTTGAAATTTGATTTCTCCCATTATTTATTGCCACTTTGATGTTCCTGTATGCATACGGAAATTGACATTTTGCTTCTATTTAATTATTTCCATATTAGTCATGAATTTAAATATAGAGTGGCACTGCACCTATTTGTATTGTAAGTTTTGAGGGGTGTTATTGTGCTATGTTTATATTTATTGATGCACTATTTGTATTGCTCATATGTTAAACTGTATGTTTTACTGAGTTGTCTTTTATGGTTATACTAGCTGAATAAATTACATTGAATTGAAAAATTCACTAAAAAACACGTGTTACAGGAATGGTATAGTTAGGAAATAAAACAAACAACCATAGAAATTCATTTAAGAATGCAAAAGGTTACAGGGACTTTAGAGTTAGGAAATAGATTTTTTTTTTAAATCTTAGAAATTCACAAAATAAAGCAAAGGGTATAGGGACATTATAATTAGGAAATGGACTTAAAAAAACCTCAGAATTTCATAAAAAAAAGAAAGGTTACAGGGACATTATAGCTAGGAGCAGATTTTACACAAAACCATAGAAATTCAGCAGTTATAGTTACCTGAGCTAACTATAACTTACGCCTCCTCTGTACATTACGGATATGTGCCTATAAGGGCTTATCAAAAGTAATTTTGGGTAGAATTGAATTAGCTGAATGTAAATAATGAACTGCTTGCCTTGATTTACGGTCGAGTGTTATGTATTACTGTAATTATAATGTAAGATGTGCTATTACAGGGTTTGTCCTTTTTCTTTGTTTATTGTAAAGTGAGCACTATGTTTTCTTCAGTTTGTATATATGAACTATGAAATTGACAATCAACGTTGTGACAAAGGCATGTCAAACATTGAAACACATTGATGTTTTCACTGTTGTAATGATTTACATTTTCAGTTATCTACTCCGGAGTACCATGATTTTCTTAAAATATATAGGCTGCCAATTTGGTTTAAACATGCCTTTCCACTTCTCTGCATTCACTCTGCCCGACGCGTTTCAGGTAACCCTGGGCGGAGGAATCGGCTACGCCCACGGAGTAGGCGTAGTGTTGCCTCCTACGCATTTTGCGTAGACAGCGTAGCCGGCAACACTACGCCCACTCCGTGAGCGTAGCCGAGTCGGCCGCCACCCGCCTCCCTCCCGCCCTCCCCTACATACAGTATTTTAGCAAATACCCTTAATGAAACTATTTTAAGGCACTTACCGTGTCCGGGGGCTCGTCCGGGGCTCCCTCTGGGAATAGCGTCCTTTCCTGGATACAAATGCGCATGCGCGGGCGGCCATGCATGCGCATTTCTCAGGAGAAATGCGCATGCGCGGACGCCCGCGCATGCGCATTGGTATCCAGGACAACGCTATTCACAGAGGGAGCCCCGGACGAACCCCCGGACACGGTAAGTGGTTTAAAATAGATTTATTAAGGCTAGTTGCTTAAATAATGGATGTAGGGGAGAGCGGGAGGGAGGTGCGTAGTGGGGCTACGCGGAGTGCGGTAGTGGGCGTAGCTTCTCGCCCTCTCCGCGTAGCTCCGCGTAGCTCCGCGGAGCCCCACTACGCCCACTACGCCCAGGGTTAGTTTCAGGGAAAACCACCCCCTTCCTCATGGGCTGCTGTAAAGAACACTCATCGTGCTTCATTAACAATACTTGACCTTTTATTTTAACAAGCCTCCAATTGGGCGTGTGCCCAGTGCACCGCTCGCAATGATTACTGGGACTTGTGGTCCATTAATGATGCAAATTCACATTTCTTTACCTTCAAGTGAGGTCGAGTGTTCTTACATAATTATGCCAAAAAATTGTCCATTGTCTTCAGTAGGCTGAGTTGCAGTCCGGCATGTTCCTTGTAAATATGGAGTTCTGTTCTCAAGGAGTCCCAAACAGTTTAGATCTCTGAGCCTCGTGGTGCTGCCAAGTCCATTCCAGTGTCAGTCCACGATGGTGCACTCTCCACGGCCGAGCTGCCGTGCAAGAAATAGTTAACCAAAGTGCCCGAGGCATTTAAGAGGCACACAACAGATCTCTGCCTCTCCAGGCTGCCAATTTGGTTTAAACATGCCTTTCTACTTCTCTGCATTCACTCTGCCCGACGCGTTTCAGGGAAAACCATCCCCTTCCTCATGGGCTGCTGTAAAGAACACTCCTCGTGCTTCATTAACAATACTTGACCTTTTATTTTAACAAGCCTCCAATTGGGCGTGTGCTGAGTGCACCGCTCGCAATGATTACTGGGACTTGTGGTCCATTAATGATGCAAATTCACATTTCTTTACCTTCAAGTGAGCCTCGTGGTGCTTAAGTGGAAAGGCATGTTTAAACGAAATTGGCAGCCTGGAGAGGCGGAGATCTGTCGTGTGCCTCTTAAATGCCTCGGGCACTTTAATTAACTATTTCTTGCACGGCAGCTCGGCCGTGGAGAGTGCACCATCGTGGGCTGACACTGGAATGGACTTGGCAGCACCACGAGGCTCAGAGATCTAAACTGTTTGGGACTCCTTGAGCACAGAACTCCATATTTACAAGGAACATGCCGGACTGCAACTCAGCCTACTGAAGGCAATGGAGAATTTTTGGCATAATTATGTAAGAACACTCGACCTCACTTGAAGGTAAAGAAATGTGAATTTGCATCATTAATGGACCACAAGTCCTATTGACTTAAAATATGTAAAGGATGGGAAATTTTTACACATAATGTTGAATTACTTTTAGTTATACAAATGACAATTTTAGGGTAGCATATTGGTATTTCACCGTAAGTTTTTGCACCCCAAATCCCTGATTTAACGACTGTGCCCTCAATAGACCTGTGAAGGACAGACTAATATTTCTAGTATTTTTACTATGTTCACTATGACACATTTGTACCCTCTCATGTGACGAGAATCATCTAATCACTGGCAGTATATAACGGTGTGTTCTGCAATGGAACATTGTCATGTGAACAAGGCTCTTGCGAGCCGAAACGTCATGAGACTTCTCCTGCACCTTTAAAATAAAATTGGAGCACTACAATTGGTCCGTGTCCGTTGGCTTTTTTCCTGGCTGGAGGGATTCCAGAGCGCGAACAAGTGACGGTGTGTTTGATATTTTAGCCGTGTTGTTTCCGGACCGGCTTCTAACACGAGACCCTCCTTGGAATTGGACGACGCCTAAACCGGAAGCAGTCTCCTGAACTACGTTCTGGAAGGGGTTACTCCGGAAGGAGTAAGGCGCCTGACCCCCACCGACTGAGTGAATTATATGCCGGCGCTGCTGATGTGAAAAACGTATTCGAGGTATCCCGCGATTGTGCGGCACGGAAGATTGAAGTTCCGAAAGAATCATACCAAAATACAAGTAAGCGCGCTGATCGTTTTGGTGGGAGAGGAGATATAGTGCGCAGCTAAGTACACGGCCAGATATTTGTTCGGGCTAGTTGACACGCCGCAATTATTCAACAGTCGGAGGCATTGCAGGAATGTCTAATGGCAATGTTCGGGACCGGGAAACATTGGCAGCCACTATGTTTTCTGACAGCGCCCCCCTTCCTCTTGATATTAGAGGGAGAAACAATGAAGATGCTAGTGGCAGTAATTACAGTGAAATGAAAGATCTTATCAAGGTCCTTGAGAAGAAATCCCGCTTAGAGCAGTCAAAATGGTGGGAATCCAAATCGCTGCAAAGCTACATAGAGGTAACCGGATACCACGCGGTCTCCATATTTTAACTCCTCCAACTTACGATGACCCCTATCCTGTGCTCATGAGGGAGTGGGCCGAATGCAACTTAGACGCATCACGACGTCAAGTCCAGATCTTGATTAAATATGCTGATATCGACAGGGCTAAATTGTTAAGTGAGATAGCAAGTATTCAAGAGAAGTTGGAAACTATGGGGGAGGAGGAGGAACGAACACGACTGTTAAAGGCAATGAATGAGCGCCTAAAGAAGGAAGAGTTGAAAATTACTGACAGAAAAGCATACAAGTTTGTGAGGGATTGTAATGATTATGAGATGGGACAGATCTTTACGTTCTCACGCAAGTACGACTCACTACGTAAGGGAACAGTCAAACCACCTCAACCCAAACCCAAGGCATCTCGCCAAAAACAGGCGACATCGGGCTCCACAACCTCATCTGTCTCCAATTTTAGCTCTGACATAGAAACTGAATCTGATACAGACCGCCGCAAACAAATACAGACGGAAGCTGGACCCAAACCCTCGCCTGGCCAGGAGATTGCTTTTTTATGTCAGGAAAGACTGAAATCGCTAAGACCACGAATACAGGGTGGTCAAGCCGCCAATATGCAAATTACCGTAGGCGCAAAAGAAGCAGGGCGGCAAAAAGGAGGTTTCCAAAAGAAAAAGGGGGGACGAGGACGGGGGCAGGGCTCTGCCTCCACCCAAAAATAATGGGAATAGCAATCGAACTGTCATCAATCTCACCTCGTTAAAATTGACATCAAAAGAGGAGGAAACTCTCAAATTGGGACTAACATTTGCCTCGCCTGTAAATTTCAACTATGCGGAAAGACGTTGTGATGTATATAAGGCAATAAGAAAATTGAAATTACGGAAGTTCTACACGCTAAAGGATAAAGCTAATAACACTCCAGCCCAGGTTACAAGCTCAAATAGCGAAACAGTGGCTGCCACACAAGGTACCAAAATCATTACGGAACTTTGGGAAACCGATGGGATTGGCTATGAGGATGGTTGCTCTAAAAATAAAAATATGTTTGATGAAGTGGGCAATAGAATCTTAACGAAAACTCAATTTAGACCACCCTCCGTATTTGTACCAATACTACCAAGAGACAACATTGATGTCTTCCATGAGAATGTAGTGGGGGACTTGAAACAACTTCATGGTGAAACGGTCAACAACAGTAAAAAAAGAAATAAATAGCAACACAATGATTGTGTTCAACAATACGAAACGTTAACCAAAAAACTATCAAATGACAAGAATATCATTGTGAGGGGAAGTGACAAAGGGGGCAATGTGGTCTTTATGACTAAAGTTAATTATGATCAAGAAGCTTATGCCCAACTTAATGATCGAACTTGTTATGAACGTGTCCAAATGCAGATACTAACATTGGTAAAAACTGATTACCATCAAAAGCTGGCGAAGTGGAAAACATCCAAACTCATCAGTGAGGCGGAGCAAATATCTAAAAACTGATCACCCAATTACACATATACTGTACTTTTTGCCTAAAGTGCACAAAGACCCCTTGCATCCACCGGGCAGACCCATAATATCTGCTAAAGGCAGCCTTTTGGAGCACACCTCTGTTTATATAGAATACTTTCTACAGGGGTATGTGCGGAACCTGGACTCCTACATCAAGGATACGGGGGACTTGTTAACTAAAATCATAGATATTGACTGGGAGGAGGGTGATTGGCTAATCTCGCTTGATGTAAAAGCCCTGTATACAAGTATTTCTCACCATGATGACCTCACAGCAGTAAAACACTATCTTCAAAGAAGGGGCCCTGAATTTGAGGAGCATAACAAGATGTTGTTGAGCATGCTTCGCTTCTACCTGTCGAAAAACTTATTTATGTTCAATCATCAATTATACCGCCAACTTCAGGGAGTGGCAATGGGGGCCAGCTTCTCCCCGAGCTTTGCATGTTTACACATGGGGGCTTGGGAGGGGCTGGTCCTCAGGCCAAACTACCATAACATTGTTAATAACAACCTAATTAAATGGTATCGGTTCATTGCCGACCTGATGATTATTTGGAGAGGTAGCAAGGAGGAGGCTCTGTGTTTTATTGAAAATTTGAACTGCAATAATCTCAACCTCAGCTTCACTGCCACCCTAAGTCAGGAATCAATCACTTTCCTTGATACTGAATTGTATGTTCACAATGGACGTATTAAGAGCAAAATATTTCGAAAATTGACTGCAGGAAACAGCATGCTTCATGAGGCTAGTGCCCATCCGGCGCATTTAATTTCAAGCATCCCCTATGGGGAGATGCTTCGTCTGCGCCGTGTATGCAGTAATCCCTCTGACCTCAAACAAGCTCAGGAAACCAGTAAGAAACGGTTTTTGGAACGGGGATACTCTGAACAGGTTATTCATAAAGCCATAGTTAAATCCATGTTGTCAACAAGAGAGGAACTCCTAACCAAGACTTCAAAACAGTTAGAATCAGGAATAGGAGAAACGGGGAGTGGTACAGAAAATGCGGAGGGTAATATGTTCCGTATCATAACAGGGTACAGTAGGCAACACAATGAGCTGTATAAAATTATGAATAAACACTGGCCTTTAGTTACTCGTGACCCAATCATTGGGAACACCCTCCCCAAAAAAGTCTCCCTCACGTTCAGTAGGGCGCCCTCCCTTCGGGTCAAAATTGTTGACACCAGTCCTGAGCCATTTAACAAAACAGCCTGGTGGCAGCAGAACAAAGGGTTTTACCGGTGCAAAACTTGCAAGGCCTGTGTTCATGGGGAAAACACCAAAACATTTTTGGATGGCTTCACAAGTCTTCCCCACCCCATTACACAGGTCTTAACCTGTAAAACCGAATTTGCAGTTTATGTGCTCCAATGCCCCTGCCCACTTAAATATGTGGGTAGCACGAAGCATGCTGTGCACAAGCGCATTGTGCAGCACTTACGTGCTATCACCAACGGTGATAGCACGTACCCGGTGGCCCGACATTTCAGGGAATCACACCAGAGCAATAACAACTTGCTTAAATATTGGGTGATTGATTCCATACTAGCTAGTAGAAGAGGTGGGGACAGGGAAAGTAAGTTGAGGAAACTAGAGACAAAATATATCCTCCTACTCAATACCAAAAGCCCGGGAGGATTAAATGTAACGGAGGACCTTTACACATTTTTACCTTGATAGTACCCTCTGTGACCAGAATGTTAATATGTCATCTAAATACATTAATGAAACATGTAGCCCGGCTGGGAGACATTTGACATAGCTTTTGCAAATCTAGACCTTGATTATGAATCTATAATTTTTCTGTATTTGCTGTTTTTTGAGTATATAACGGATTTTAAATATGATGGGTATGTCTGGATATGGGTGGATTTGACGGATCCTTATTCCCGAGAAATCACAAATATCCAGTCAAACAAAACACTTAAATTCACGGTGTTCATTTATAAATTATCATAGTGACATAGGAAAGTCAAAAACTGAAAAATCAGTGGGTTTTCAACAAATGAAATCGTGTATGTGATAAATCCCATCAAATGTGTACATAGGACTGGAAAGTTGATAATTTGTAAATACCTTTTAACCATGTTCTATTACTATGACTATGTATTTTAAATGTATAGATATGGTATATTGAAGCATTTGCACTTTCACTATTGTCTGTACAATTACATTTGCACAACTGCAGATTTTGCACAACTGAAAACAAACATGCATTTGCACTTTATTGTATATAAATGTATTGTATATAATGTATTTAAGGTTTGGGTATTTTACTTATATCAAACAACTTTAGTCCTATTGACTTAAAATATGTAAAGGATGGGAAACTTTTACACATAATGTTGAATTACTTTTAGTTATACAAATGACAATTTTAGGGTAGCATATTGGTATTTCACTGTAATTTTTTGCACCCCAAATCCCTGATTTAACGACTGTGCCCTCAATAGACATGTGAAGGACAGACTAGTATTTCTAGTATTTTTACTATGTACACTATGACACATTTGTACCCTCTCATGTGACGAGAATCATCTAATCACTGGCAGTATATAACGGTGTGTTCTGCAATGGAACATTGTCTTGTGAACAAGGCTCTTGCGAGCCGAAACGTCATGAGACTTCTCCTGCACCTTTAAAATAAAATTGGAGCACTACAATTGGTCCGTGTCCGTTGGCTTTTTTCCTGGCTGGAGGGATTCCAGAGCGCGAACAAGTGACGGTGCGTTCGTCATTAGGTAGTTATAGTTAGAACCTAGTTTCCATAGGAAAAGCATTTTTTCATTTGCTAATAAGTTTGGCGTCATTTGTCGAATCTTTGCAAAATTCTCAGAAAATAGGTCTATCCAGGTCAGTTCATATCCCGAAAGTTTGGGGGTGATTCATCAAGCGGGGGCTGAGAAAAAAGGTGGGTCCCAAAAAGTGTTTTTTCCATAGGAAATTTTATTACTGGCCACAGCCCGAACTGCTGAACGGAATTACACCAGATTTGGCAGAAAGGTAGAGCTTGGTTCAGAACGCGACCTTTTTATAAATGGTGTAAATCCGTTCAGTAGTTGCAGGGAAATTCAAAAAATAAAAGTCAAATGAATAATTTTCCCATAGAAAACTTTAGGCAAGGCTACAGCCCGAACTGCTGAACAGAATTACACCAAAATTGGCAACAAGGTAGTTCTTGGTTCAGAAAGCGGCCTTTTGTAAAATGATGTAAATCCTTTCAGTAGTTGCTGAGAAATCCCAAAAAATCAAAAATAGAAGTTTTGTAGTAGTAGTAGTAAAAAGCTTTATTCGATTATAAAACAAGATAAAATCATAAAAGCAAGTTTTGTTATCTGGTCAGCGATGGGTTCGCGCACCCTCCTAACCAAGCGCTTCACTGTTATTGGCTGCCACAACCACGAGCTTCACTGTGATTGGCTGCCAACACTCCAAACCAGGAAGTGATGGCAGTCATCTTGTGACTTGGTAAAACCGAGTCACAAGAAAACAGTTGAAAAAAGATTAAAATAGAAGAAAAAGGGGCAGGGTAGAAACACCCTGACCCCCTAGTTCTGCTCACGGGGGTCCCACAAGAACCCACAGGCCCAAAAATTATTTTTTATTTAAAAATAAAAACATCAGAATGTGCGCTGGGTGAGCGAAACCGGATGAAAACAGTTTTAAATAATGAAGCGGGGGCTGCCCCACAAAATTTAAATGAGCCATCTGCTGGGCAAGGGTCCAGGAGCAATCCTATAATTTTATTGCGGGGGCCTGTGGGGCCTCCGCAGCCCCGGGGACCGCCACCTCCCCGGGGCTATGTAAATTAGGTGCGGGAGGGCACATGGTGCTCCTGCAGTCCGGGGGACCACCACCTCCCCGTGGCCTGTTTTGTCATTTTTGGGGGGGCGTCCGAGGTTCCTCCCCAAGCCCCGGGATCTCCACCCCCGAGGCTTTAATTAAATATGTAGGGGTGGGCTTTGCGGGCTGGGGAACGCCACCTCTCCGGGGTTTTGAAAACCGCACAGCTCCTCTGCTGCAGCCCTTGATGGCTCTGGGGACCGCCACTCCCCAGGGCCGGCTCTTGCAATGTCCCTGGAAGCTCACTCCTGGGACATTGTTATTTGCAATGTGAGGGTGGAAGCATGTCTCGCACACTGTCATAGCAAACCCTGGTTGCTTCATTGAAGCGAGACGAGGAAAACCTGCTCTCAGTTCAATGAAGCAAATCAGAATTGCTTTTGGGCAAGGGAAGCTGTATGTTAGCTCGTCCTGTTGCCCAAAAGGAATGCCGACTGCGGCAGGAGGCGGGGAGCCGGCGGGACCGTGGGGGCATAAGGGCTGCCCGCACGGTCACCAACAGAGAGGCCAGGCCCCAGGGGATGGAGTCCCCAGGGCCAGAAGTGGCTTGAGAGGGGGGCCACGTGGCCCTCCTCCACTTTGAAAAAGAAAAAAAGATATGTAGATGTGGGCATGCCTCGGGGGATGCGAATCCTCAAGGCGAATGTAAATTACAGTGAACGCTTTTCATTTTTCAAAAAACTATGAAGTTGCGACCCTAGACCGGCCCCCTAGTGTGAATACGAAGGGTGCGTGGCCCCCAAGTGTGAATAGGAAGGGTGCATGGCTCTCAGCATAGCCCCCTGGTGTGAATACAAAGGGTGCGGGGCTCTCAGCGTGGCCCCCTAGTGTGAACGCTGTGGGTGCGCAGCTCTCAGCGCGGCACTCGAGTACTTCTCAAGTCTTTCAAACACCGAAGGGCATATTCTCCAGGACACATCGCCGAGTTAACTGCACTTTATCGCAACCAAAATGGTGAGACATTTAACACACCATTCACAAGCTGGAGCAAACAGCCCATTTCACCAGTTTACCAGTGATAGGAGCCTCAAAAAGAATTTTCACGGATAACCCCGGCAAATATTGCTAATGAGATGTAGAGTAGGCGTTCCCGTGCAAAAAAGCAGCAAACACACCACTTCGCAACTTTCTCAACCGCCAGCCAGATCGGAGAAGAGAGTACAAAACAGGCGATAAGGTGCGTTAGTTCCAGGATCTTTACACCTGCTCTGACCTGGTGTAAAGTCGGACTGCAACTTGGAACATGAAAGAGTGTCCAGCCCACAGCCACACCTGAATGAGATCAGATGCAATGGAGCCAACAATCCTGCAGCTCGGGCACTCAATACTGCCCGACACCCCCCGCCATCAGCCCCTTGTCCTCCATCACCCCCTCACCCCCCCAACAAACAAATGTGAAATCTGGAAAGTAACAAATTGGCTGATGTTGCACAACTATAATTAAAAAAATGCATCTGAGGTTGGACAAATGAGAATCTCAGTCATCTATGGATTTACATATAAAACATTTTATTTAAACAAAATAACTAAATAAAAGTAGGTATAGCGATGGCGTGTCATCCCTCGAGAATTTGTGAATCACAGCCAGAAAGACGAAAAGAAAAATAGGATTGTGCGTCATGCGCCCATCAAAGGAGAGAGAGAGAGAGAGAAAGAGTGAGAGAGAGGAATAGAGAGAGAAAGAAAGAAAGAGTGAGAGAGAGGAAGACAGTGAAAGAGAGAAAGAGTGAGAGACAGAGGTAGGGAGAGAGAAAGAGAGAATCAGTGTGAGAGAGAAGAGAGAGAGGAAGAGAGAGAGAAAGAGAGAAAGAATGAGAGAGAGAGAAGAAGAGAAAGAGACAAACAGTGTGAGAGAGAGAAAGGAAGAGATAGATAGTGAGAGAGAGAGAGGAAGAGAGGGAGAAAGAGTGAGAGAAAGGAAGAGATGGAGAGGGAAAGTGAGAGTGAGTGCTGACACTATGGACAAAACCCTCACAGCTCCCCTTTCTGCCACTGGTGTGTCTCCAACCACGTGCCGGGACATAGTGCAGCCCTGAAGCTCACTCATCTGAAACACAGTATAGAATCAGTAATGGCAGAGTAAATACAACTGCACATGCCTAAATCGCTGTCCCTCCCCTGCGCACCCAGGCTGCTGCAACACATCCACTCATGCCACCCAGAGGTGTCTGTCCGCCCCTGCGCACCCAGGTTGCTGCACCCCATTGACTTCCGCCTTCCAGAGGTGTCTGCCCGCTCCTGCGCACTCAGGCTGCTGCACCCCATCCACTCCCACTGCCCAGAGATGTCTGCCCGTTCCTGCACACCCAGGCTTCTGCACCCAATCCAGTCCCATTGCCTAGAGGTGTCTGCCTGCTCCTGCGCACCCAGGCTTCTGCACCCCCATCCACTCCCACTGCCCAGAGGTGTCTGCCCGCTCTTGTGCACCCAGGCTGCTGCACACCATCCACTCCCATCGCCCAGAGATGACTGCCTGCCGCTGCGCAAACAAGCCTCTCTGCTCACCTTCAGCCACTGGCGTGTGTCTAAGAGGGCCCACCATGTGCCGAAGCAACCTCCTCAGCCGTTGTGTACACGCGGTCGAGCCGAGCTCAGAGTTCAAATTGGGTCTTGATTGCCAGGATTGTGTATCAAAGCCACGCATCATCGCAGGCTGCACACCCGCTCAGCTCTGGTGGCACTATCTCAGTGGAACTCAAATCATCGCCACTTGGTGGGAGGTCCGTGTCGGGGGGGGTCGACAATCTGTGAATCACAGCCTGCTAGACAAAAAGCAAGATAAGATTGTGCGTCATGCATCCATCAAAGGAGAGAAAGAGAGAAAGAGTGAGAGAGAGGAAGAGAGAGAGAAAGTAACAAAGAATAAGAGAGGAAGACAGAGAGAAAGAGGGAGAGAGAGAGAAACAGTGAGAGAGGAAAAGATAGAGAAAGAGAGAAACAGTGTGAGAGAGAGGAAGATAGAAAGATAGAAAGAGTGAGAGACAGAGGAAGAGAGAAAGGAAGAAAGAGACAAAGAGAGAAACAGTGTGAGAGAGAGGAAGAGATTGAGGGTGAGAGAGAAAGGAAGAGAGAGAGAAATAAAGAGTCAGAGAGGAAAACGATGTTGTTATTTGTACTCTGAAAACGGAACAAATTTTATCTCACTTGTACTTTTAAAAATTGAAAAACCACTTTGCCTACACTCATTGCACCAACACCTTCTTTGCTGCTCATTTGCTGGTCGCTACCAGTATTTTCCTTCGTCCCTGATTACAAGGGGGAGGAAACTTTCACCTGAAGGAAGCCTGGGCTCGTGTTTGACTCCTGCCCGCCCCAATCCGGCGCGGTAGCCAATACCGTTGCGCGGATGGCGGGTCAGGGAGAGCCAGGCACTTCCTGTTGGGGCACTTCCTGAGCGCTTAGCGCTCTAGTGGCTGCGTTTTGCTGGCCTATTTAGCCATTGCCCCCACTAGCGCGCAGCGGACACGCGCAGCGGCGCCGCAGCGACGCCGAAGACCAGCCAAAGACCTGCCCGTCTGCGCCCGTCCGCGACAGGACGAGGCATAGAGGCAATGGACCTATCAACCACCTCTTCAGACCTTGCAGGTACTGGGCTTATTACATACTCTGCCAAAACCCTTCTCGATTTACAACCAAGAGAAAATTGCGGCATATACATCCCCTGCTCACAACTTGAGGGTTGTTTTTCATGTCTATCATGCCGCTTTCAATCCCTACCTGTTTTGATGAGCGCTAAAAACAATGCTCCTAAAAAAGAGGGATTAAATTGTTTCCTTCTAAATGTTCGGTCCCTCCCTAAACATCAAACAGAGGTATGGGATCTTATTAACACCATGCAGTCTGATATATGTTACCTTACGGAGACATGGATGAAACCCCACACAGTCTCAGCTATTACTCTAGGGGTTCCCTCAGGCTATAAAATTATTCATTTTGATCGAACTAATAAAACAGGTGGTGGCTTAGCCATTATATACAAGGACGTATTCAATGTAACCATCCTAGACCAAAGGTCAAGTCCCCACCTGGAAAAAATGATCTTCAAAATCAAAACAGAGGGTAACACCTTTTGGAAAGGTGCTCTGGTATATCGCCCTCCAGGTTCTAAACCTGACTTTGCCCTATCCTTGCTGGAGCTATTAGCCCCATATTTTAAAGCCAAGGAGGATTTTATCCTCCTTGGAGATTTTAATATACACATGGATAAACCGGCACACCCCGAAACTATTTCACTTAAAGCAGATCTGTCTAATCTAGGGTTAAAAGTAATAAATACCGGTGCCACCCACACAGGTGGCCACACCCTAGACCTGCTATTTTCCAACTGCTCAAAAATACAATGCCTCCCGGCCAAAGAAATCCTCTGGTCCGATCACTTTGTGATAGAGTTTCTCCTCCTGACTGGCCCTACAAAACCCTTACAAAAAAAACCTGCCCCGCCAATACTGCGCCGTCAATGGCATAAAATATCAGTGGATAATATGCGGGACAAATGGATACAACCTATATTCACTGAAGAAGACACAGCCGACACTGCTTTAGGGAAACTCAATAAATCGCTACAATCAGCCATCGACATTCTAGCCCCACTTAAAACTCATAAACAATATCTCCCAACCAAGCAGGAAAAATGGTATTCACCTGATCTTAGGAAAGAGAAACAGAAATGCAGGCGCCTAGAAAAAGCATGGAGGAAATCAAAAACTGAAGGAAAGAGGACAATCTATCACAAGGCCCAGCTAACTTACTATAAAAACATAAAGAAAGCTAGGAAGGATTGTCTTTCCTCACAGTTAGCAGAGGCAGGCAATTGCCCTAGGGAGCTGTTCAAAATATTACAGAGTTTTGTAAAACCTATAGCCAGTGAGAGCCCTAACGAATTCTCTCAAGCACTCTGTAATGAGATCTCTATGTTCTTTGAGGACAAAATTAACCTCATTTATAATAAAATATCAGCGTCCAACGGTGCTGGAAACACGCTTTCCCTCCCTATAGGTCTGCCTATTCAGAATAAAAATAAAAATTCACTACTCTCCTTTCCACCAGTCAATGATCTTGATCTACCACCCCTCATCAACCATATAAAAACTGGGTCTCCCAATGACTTCCTTCCAGCTAAAATGCTCCCCCCCCTGATCTCCCTCCTGGGACCCTCCGTACAGTCAGTGATGAACATCTCATTGACAGCAGGTCAAGTCCCAAGGGAATGGAAGGTTGCGGTGGTGAACCCAATAAGGAAAAAGTCGGCCTCTCCTTGGACGGACCTCCCCAACCTGCGCCCCATCTCCCTCCTACCACACATAGGGAAGATGACCGAGAAGCATGTTAATACCCACCTATCAAATTATATTGAGGCAGCGGATGGCCTGGACCAATCACAATCTGGGTTCAGGCCAAACCACAGCACCGAATCAGCCCTCCTAGCAGTGACCAATAACATCAGGATGACACTGGATGATGGGGGGTCTATGATTCTGGTGCTGTTGGATCTATCTGCTGCCTTTGATACGGTGTCCCATGAAGTGCTTCTCGGTCGTCTGAGGGATGTGGGACTGGGGGGCGTAGCTCTGTCCTGGATGGAGAGCTTTCTCTCTGGCCGCTCTCAAGAAGTCAGGCTGGGCTCCCATAAATCCATCTCTAGGGAGCTCACCAGGGGAGTGCCAAAGGGCTCCTGTCTAAGCCCCACATTATTTTAAGTGTACGTTGCCCCCCTGGCTGACTTAGTGAGATCCTTTGAGTTCACCCCGGTGTCATATGCTGATGACACCCAGCTCCCGTTCCCTTTCAAAACCTTCACACCTGCTTTAAAACAATCTTTTGCAGATGGCATGAGGGCAGTATCAGAATGGATGGCCAAGAACTGCCTTCAATGTAATGTGGGCAAAACAGAAGTATTACTGTTTGGAGATGCGGGGAAACTATGGTCTGATGAATGGTGGCCTTTAGAACTAGGACCTCTTCCCACCCCGAAACAGACCGTGAAAAACTTGGGGGTACTATTCGATCAAGCCCTAACCTTTAAAGATCATGTTAACCAAGTTGCCGGTACTTGTTTCCGGGCCATTGGACTTCTGAGAAGAGTGTTCCCATACCTCCCAGACTCTCACAGAAAGACCCTAGTTCAGGCCCTAGTTATAAGCAGATTGGACTACTGCAATGGCCTTCTTCTATCAACTAACGAAGGCCAATTTACCAAACTGCAAGTAGTCCAAAATACGGCGGCAAGGTTAGTTCTAAATGCTCCACCTAGAACTCCCTCCCGCCCTCTGCTTACTGAACTACACTGGCTCCCAGTGCGGCAACGTGCTCAATTCAAAATCTTATGCTCCATCCACAAATGCCTGATAGGAACGGGGCCTAAATACCTGTCTAAATCCTTTCAACCCTATGTCCCTGGGCGATCACTATGCTCAAGTAACCTTCAGCTGCTGCAGGTGCCCAGAATAAAAAAATCTAGACAGGGAGGTCGTGCCCTGGCACACACTGGCCCAGTTCTCTGGAATTCTCTTCCCCAGACACTAAAACAAATTCCTAACCACCTGTCTTTCCGTAAAACTCTTAAAACTTATCTTTTCAGTAATAGTTAAATGCTCCTCCCCCACTCAGTTACTAATGAGCACGATTCTGTATATTCTATGCTCCTTCACCAGACAAAAGCGCGGAGATACCCCTTCGGGGGTCTATTCAGGTGCGATACAAGACCATAAATAAATAAAATAAATAAATAGAAGACAGAGGGAAAGAGAGAAAGAGTGAGAGACAGAGAAAGAGTGAGAGAGAAAGAGTGAGAGAGAACAGGATAGAGAGAAAGAGAGAAAAAGTCTGAGAGAGAGGGAGAGAGGAAGAGTGAGAGAGAGAGGAAGAGAGATAGAAAGAGTATACAGGAGAGAAATGAAGAGATGGAGAGGGAGAGTGAGTGCTGACACTATGGACAAAATCCTCACAGCTCACCTTTGCGCCACCGGTGTGTCTCCTACCACATGTCGGGACATAGTGGAGCCCTTAGGCTTACTCATCTAAAACATAGTATAGCATTGTTAATGGCACAGTACATACAACTGCACATCCCTAAATCGCAGTCCCGCCCCTGCGCGCCCAGGCTTCAGCACACCATTCACTCCCGCCACCCAGAGGTGTCTGCCTGCCCCTGCGCACCCAGGCCTCACATTTGGTGCTGTCTTTTTTTTTGCCATGGCAGAGGACATACCAGTGCACCCGGCTTTTCATCACAGGATGCACACCCGCTCAGCACTTGCGGTGCCACTAACTCTGTGACCAGCAAGGCGACGCCACGTGGCGGTAGGCCCGCATTGTCTGATGGCTTAGACCTACACTGCGGTCCAGCAGGGCACACAAAACATGAGCTGTCCAGACCACCGTGAAGGGGCATAATCGCAGGCTGCACACCCGCTCAGCAATTACGGTACCCCTACCTCAGTGCACCGAAAGTCACCGTTCCGTGGCGGTGTGCCTATGCCGGCCGCAGTGCATCTGGTGCCACCAAGTCTGTGCCCCAAAAGTCATGGACCCTTTATGACTGGGTAAAGTGGTGTGGACGCCATCATGTCACCTCCGGGCCGGCAGAATGTGATGTCGTAGGCCCCTGGGCCCCCATGCCCACATGAACACCACACAGATACACCCTGAGAGAGGTTGGAAATGGCATCAAGCACTTGCGCCCAGCCCTTTTTATTGGCAGGGTCATGTGTCCTGTGACGCCTTTGCTGTATGGATGTGGTGTGGGTGTAAACCAGCAGCGAGGAAGTGGCTGTTGTATGCTGACAACTAGACCTGGGATCAGATGACTACAGGTAAGACTTGGGACATGTGGTGTTGTTGTTCCTTCCTGTAAGCATAAGCGGAGTGGCCTGGCCTGGTGTATACTAGTCCTGCGTGAGGCTGTGAACAATGACTCTGGCCGGAGCTCTGGGTGTGGTTCCGTCCAGGGCTGTATGAGGAATGAACTGATGCTGGTGTCTCTGTTGTAGTGTTGCCGCCACGCGGGCCGCAAGCGCCAATGTGTCACCCTGTGACCCAAGTCCCACAACATGGCCAACATGGAAGGTAGGGGGAATCACTGACCCTACATTCATCCATACTTCCACACGTGAAAGATCGTGCACATAAGATATCTGTGTGGATATTAATGTTTATTGCACATTCAGTGGAGTGTTGCAGCTGTAGCAATACAGGGCCATGCAAAGCCCTAATTGCCGGTTTAGGCACATGAAGGGTAGCCGATTAGAGCCAAGCTCGTGGTCGGAGGTTAGCCTCCGCCAACATATGTGCTTATCCAATCACTCCGCCAATCCCCAAGCACTTATAAATTCACTATACACTCTCCTTGCAGTACTCTAATGATCCAGCCTCTACCTATGTACTTATACAATGACCGAGACAAAGTTACATAACAAAAGTTTTCCCCACTGCCAGAGGTAACACGGTTGCGTGTGCTGTCCACAACACAATGTAATGTGGTAGGGTCCAGGGGCAGCAAAATGCATACATAATAAACACACGGACACAGCTAGATAGATAGTGGAACTGGGTACGGGCACGTGCGCTCGTCCCCTTTTTATTACGAGGGTCATATGTCCAGTGACGTCTGTGCTGGGCGCTTGTGGGGTGAGTGAAAGTCAGCCCTCAGGGAATGGTCAGTGCTGGCAACAAGCACAACAATAATTATCTGATCACACACAGAGATTGAATCATAAAGAGTCTATGACTTATGCTGCAATAAGGTAGAGGCATCAGATGTGAAATAATATACAAAAGATTCAATCGTAAAGGTTCCATGATTTGCAGTGCAATGTGGTAGGGGCAGCAGACCTGAAATCATATACAAAAGAATATATCATGAAGGGTCCATGAGTTGTGTTGCACTGAGGTATGGGCATCAGAAGCATTTCACGTGTGCACAGCCAGCGATGAGGCGTGGTCCGGGAAGGCCGCAATGGTAGCAATGTCTGTTGCCTACTGGACTGCGTCATCTCAATCACACTCAATCTGAATTGTGAGCCCTGCAGTCCGCAATGTAGATCGAAGGCAGTAGTCAGCATAGACATCGAGGAATGCTTTTTGTCACGTCCTCTTGACAAAATCCGGTGAAATAGAGTACAATTCTGTCTGCAATTAATAAATCAAGACTGAATTCAAATTGTGAGCACTGCTGACTGCAGTGTAGGCTTATGGAAAAAAAGATGAAATATGTATGAACTACATTGTCGAAATGTGTATGTTTCAGGGACATTATAGTTAGTTGCCTACTGGACTCTGAAATTAATGAATTAAGAGCCCTGCTGAACACAGTGTAGGCCGGAGGCAGTGGTCACAAAGGCCCAAAGCAATGTGGCTTTGACTTGTGCTGCACAGATTGGAAAGCATTTGGTCTTCTTAACCGATTATATTCTCTTACACAATTTTCATCGGTACTAATCTTGAATTGTAAGCCCTGCAGGTAGCGGACAGGAAGGGCCCACAGCCACATGGCATTGAGTTGAGCTGCACAGAGTTAGTGGCACCTGAAGCACTCAGAGTGTGCGCAGCCAGAGATGATGCGTGGTCCAGGCGGGCTACACTGGTAGCAATGTCTGTTGCCTACTGGACTGCGTCATCTGCAATCGCGACTCTTTCTGAAATGTCAGCCCTGCTGACCGCAGTGTAGGCCGGAGGCAGCGGTCAGCAAAGGCCAGCAGTCACATGGTGTTCACTTGAGCTGCACAGTTAGTGGCACCTGAAGCCCTCAGCATGTGCGCAGCCAGCGATGATGCGTGATCCGGGCGAGCTAACTGGGAGCAATGTCTGTTGCCTACTGGACTGCGTCATCTGCAATCTCGACTCGATCTAAATTGTGAGCCCTACTGTCCATAGTGTAGATCGAAGGCAGTAGTCAGCACAGACATCGAGGAATGCGTTTTGTCACTTCCTCATGACAAAATCCGAGGACATAGAGTACAGTTCACTCTGTAATTAATAAATCAAAACTCAATTCAAACTGTGAGCTCTGCTGTCCGCATTGTAGATTGCCTTTCAGTGTTCCTTTGGACTTGCAAGATGAATTTGGTCATTGTATTAAAGCTATAACTGATATAAAACCAGTTCCTGAAGCAAGGATACTAAAAGGATATTATGTAGGTTTTAGGGACGTTATACATAGTTGCATACTGGACGCTATAATTATTTGAATCAAGAGTCAGTTTTAATAGTGAGCCCTTATGTCTGCAGTGTAGGCCGGAGGCAGCGGTCAGCAAGGGCGCACAGCCGCGTGGCGTTGAGTAGAGCT
Source organism: Lissotriton helveticus (assembly GCF_964261635.1). Taxonomy (NCBI): domain Eukaryota; kingdom Metazoa; phylum Chordata; class Amphibia; order Caudata; family Salamandridae; genus Lissotriton; species Lissotriton helveticus. The sequence continues at coordinate 1,290,369,627 of NC_136061.1, forward strand.
GCACAGTTTGTGGCAATTCAGCGTTTGCGCAGCCAGCGATGATAAGTGGTGCACTGAGGTAGTGGCACCTGAAGCACTCAGTGTGTGCACAGCCAGCAATGATGCGTGGTCCAGGCTGGTCACACTGGTAGCAATGTCTGTTGCCTACTTGACTGCGTCTTCTGCAATCGCAACTCAACCTGAATTGTGAGCCCTGCTGTCTGCAATGTACATCAAAGGCAGTAGTCAGCATGGACATAACTCTGCGGTGCTGTGCCGCTGGGTTCACAGGGTGTAGTGTAGTTCCTATATTCCAAATAGGCTCTGCGCATTGGAATAATATATCCTATAGATTTGACGTAGGACTTAGGTCGACTAGGTCTCTATCGAATATATTAGACTTAATTGTGAGTGCCAGCTAGCTCAGAGGTCACTAGAAATGTTCTCGAATAAACAAGAAGGGATTAGTTTCTGACAACCTCATAAACAAGACAACTTTGTTTCCCCAAGAATAAAATTAATCTTCAGAGTCATGGAAACAATAGATAGATATTTTACTCAGTCAATCATGCATACTTTGTTTAATCAGAGGTGCAGAGAAATAGAGAGACAGGAGTTTTCAATAAAAGGGTTTTATAGAACAGTCTTCTTTCTCATGCAAGTAAAGTGAACTGCTACAATCGTAATACTGGTTGCAAAGTATAATGTGTACAGTAAGAAGAGTATTATAAAATAATACTGTAAAAGCATTGTATGGTTTCTAGACCATAGATGAATGCATACATAGATAACGAAGGCTAAAAGTACGCAACTGGTGCTTCTAAAATACGCCTACCCCAATGTACCTAACCTAAGTCTAGTACGAGGGAAGTAGTGAGTGAGGTGTAGCATAGGTTTAGTTTTTCTTTGCCAAGAATCTATCCAAGATTTCTCTTAGGGTCTAATCAGCTCCGTACCTTGGTTTTAGAATAAAGCAGGTCTGATATCTCTGTCTCGGGACTCAATTTCCCAACACCCCGCGAGGGGAGCTTGGAAACTCTGGAGCTGGATTCTCAGCGAGAGAAAGGACAGCTTCTCGATCAGTGCGTCAGCTGGAGGGTCGGCTTCCTTCGGCACTTGCTGTAGCGAGCTGCGTCGGGCAAGTAGATAGTCGAGCTGCTCCGAACCACCGTGTCTTTGCTAGGGAAAGTGTAGGCATATTTATACCTTGAAGGTGCCCAGTTTGACCTAAAGTCGTACATAATAACGTCATCAACGAACTCCAAGGGAATGGTAGTTCTTTGAAAACTCCATGATTTCTAGGACAAATCAATATTCAAGCAAGGGTTTCCAAGAAATCGTTGTGGCCTTTTTAGAACAAGTGAAAATAGCCATGCCTGTATTTGGACTAGATGGAATATGTCTAAATATGGGTATGATTTCTATGTCTTTATAAGGGCAATGTGAATTATACCTCTATAAGGGCACGAATCGATAAATTACGCTTGGATTCTAAAATGCTACACAACAAGGGGGACTGTGTCGAGGAGGCCGGCGGTCATGGCGGCGGCCTCATGGCAGGGTGAGGGCCGCTGCTCTGTCAGACATGTTGGCCTTCCCAGAAGTGAACCACACCCAGAGCCCCGGCCTATTTATTTACACTCCTACACTGGAGTGGCGTATGTTGGACCAGCCCACTCAGCTTCTGCTTTTGTTTACAGGGGGGTCGACACAGCTACATGACCGAAATCCTCCCCACTGCCTGAGGTAACATGATTGCGTTCACTGTTCACAACACTACAAGCACCAGCAGTGTATGTACACATGGAGAGGTCTGTGCTCTGCATAGTGAGGTCTGTCCAGTACATCACTGCTACACTTGGCATTGTGTGCATTGTTGATGGGTGACTTGTGTCCTTCACACACTTGGTTACCACATGTCCCAACATTCAGCTATTGTGTGGCTGAGGGGCCATGCCATTTTGGGATGGTCTACTGTCCTGTTCTGTGCTGCCTCATGGGCATATAATTAGTGTTAGTTGTTGCTCTCATTTGTGGTAATTTTTTTTGCAAGAGCTATCACTGGAAAACCGACCATATCGGCAGTTTTCACCAGGTTGAGAATGGAGTGATAATTTAAAATCACAGACAAAAACATAGGTTTAATGAACATTATAATTAGAAATTAGCATTTAAAAAACCTTTGAAATTCACTAAAAAAAACATAGGTTTTTGGTACGTTATAGTTAGAAATTAGCTTTTAAAAAACCTTAGAAATTCACTGAAAAAATGATAGGTTTCAGGGACGTTATAGTTAGTTGGACATTCTTCTCGTACAAAACCATAGAAATTCCCCCGTTATAGTTAGTTCAGCTAACTAGAACTCGTGCACCCGCAATGCACTGCTGATGACGTCACATGTTACATCATTCATGACATGGTCAGAGACATCACTGATGACATCACTGATGACATCTCAAATGACATCACTGATGACATCATCCACGTGAAAATCTGATGCACCTCCTCACACTGTAATATAAACTTTGCTACACTCATTGTAAAATACAGACTACCATTTTCGAAACCATTGACACACCAATACTAGTTACTACATACGTACTCTCAGATTTCTAAGTCTACACACACATCCACTAATACACCCATACAATCACACACACATGCAGCCACTCATCAATACAACACTATCATAAGCACTCATACACCTATACATGCACTCACACACCACCACTCATCCAGAGTTACTCACACACGTAGTCAGTCATGCAAATAATCAATCACACTTCCATTTACTGACCTCTACAGTTATACACACACCACATCACTTATTCAAACAGAAACAAATGCATACTTGGAAGAGGTGTGGTGCAGCAGCCAGGGTGCCTGACTCCGGACTTCAGGGTTCATGGCTTGATTCCCGGTGCCGGCGGCAGGTAAGACCAGCATCATGTGACACTGGGCAACAGCTTGCTTAATCTTCCTGACTGCCCCCAGCGCTGGGACTCCACTTCAGAGGTAGCTGTGCGCTTTACAAATGCAGGTATTTCATACTTACTCTTTTATGCAATCACTGATACAAGTACACACTCATCTATACAACCACTCACGTGATCACTGACTCCCACGTATAGTCATTTATATACTTCAACTCTCACATACACTGCCTTTTCGATATGTATTTACCTGGATATGTACCATTGCGATATCCATTCACTCACCAACACACCCATACACACACTCACCCACCCATACAGCACTCTTGAACCCATACACACAGTGAACCAACCACTCAAACATCTATGCACAGAGTCACACACCTCCCACCCACACACACACACACACCCACCCAGGCACCCATACAAATAGTCAGGCAACCAATCGATAACCATATATAGACACTCATGTAGCTACTGACTAACCCATGCAGCAGCTTATACAACAACAGACCGACTCATACAGACAATCACACAGTTTAGTCACTAACCCATGCTTTTAGTAAGACACACATAATCACTCACTTAAACAGTCAGTCACGCACCTGCTAAATCCTTCATCCAGACACTTATACACCAACTCATTCTTCAATACAGCTTGGCATATATATAATACATATTTACACTTAAAAAAAAACACAGTCACTGGACGATGTCATCAGTGATGTCATCAGTGATCTCATTTGAGATATCATCGGTGATGTCATAAGTGATGTCACTGACCATGTCATGAATGATGTAATATGTGACATCATCAGTAGTGCATTGTGGGTGCACAAGTTATAGTTAGCTGACCTAACTGTAACAGGCGAATTTCTATGGTTTTTGTGCGAGAAGAATGTCCAACTAACTATAATGTCCCTGAAACCTATGGTTTTTTCAGTATATATATATATATATTCACTGAAAACACCATAGGTTTCACACACGTTATAGTTAGGAATTAGCATTTAAAAAAACCTTGCAAATTCATTGAAAAAACCATAGGTTTCACACACGTTATAGTTAGGAATTAGCATTTAAAAAAACATGCAAATTCATTAAAAAAACCATAGGTTTCACACATGTTATAGTTAGCTGAACATTTCTCTCATACAAAACCTTTGAAATACCTCCGTTATAGTTAGCTCAGCTAACTACAACTTGCGCGACCGCAATGCACTGCTGATGACGTCACATATTACATCACTCATAACATGGTCAGTGATATCCCTCATGACATCACTGATGACACCCCTGATGACATCACTGATGAAATCATCCAGTGAATGTGTGTCTTTCTGAAAAATAAATATTTTTTATGTGTGTATATCTAAAGGTCGATGGAAGAATAAATGGGTAAATAAGTGTCTAAATGGATGTTTTTTTGTAAAATTGATTGTATAACTTACTTATTAAGTATATCTTAGTGAATAGGTGTATTAGCGAGTAATCTTTAAATATTTAAATATCTGTATCAGTGTCTCACTTTGTATATAAGTGGCTGCATGGCTTGGTGAGTAGCTACATGAGTGTGTATATGGGTTATTAGTTGTTTTTTTGAGTATCAGAATGAGTGTCTGTATGGTTCGGTGGGGAGTATTACTTAGCGTACAGATGCATGAATGACTGACTCACTGTTTGTATGTGTTTTGAAGACAGCATATGTGCAGGACTGTATGGGTGAATGAGTGTGTGTATGGGTGTGTTAGTGAGTGAATGACTGTCTCAATAGTATCTTTATGAGTAACTACATATGTTTTAAACTAGTATATGTGCGTATTAATGTATATAAGTGAGTATATGTGAGAGCGAGAGATTGTAAGAGTTCCTGTATAAATAAGTATGTGTTTCTATAAGTGATTGTTTAAGAGAGTAAGTATGTGTACGATTCTGTAGAAGTTAGTGTCGTGGTGGGTGTATAGCTGTATATGCAAGTAAATGGATGTTTGAAAGTTTATTTGCATGTGTGAGTATGTGTGTGAGTAACTCTATAGATGAGTGTCGGTGTATACCAGGATGTATAGGTGTATGAGTACATATGATGAGTGAGTACATGTATGAGTGACTATATAGAACTGTTGGTGAATGACTGGATGTGTATGTAGATTTTGGAATTACTGAATAGGTTGTTCTAACTGGAATTGGCATCTCCATTTTTTTGAAAATTGTAGTTTCTATTTTTGAGTGTGTATCAAAGGTTATATTACGGTGAGAGGAGGTCTGCCACAAGGGTGATGACATCAGTGATGTCATCAGGGGTGTCATTTGAGATATCATCAGTGATGTCATGGGTGATGTCACTGACCATGTCATGAGTGATGTAATATGTGACGTCATCAGCAGTGCATTGCGGTCGCGCAAGTTATAGTTAGCTGAGCTAACTATAACAGAGGAATTTCAAAGGTTTTGTATGAGAGAAATGTTCAGCTAACTATAACATGTGTGAAACCTATGGTTTTTTCAATGAATTTGCATGTTTTTTTAAATGCTAATTCCTAACTATAACATGTGTGAAACCTACGTTTTTTTCAATGAATTTGCAAGGTTTTTTAAATGCTAATTCCTAACTATAACGTGTGTGAAACCCATGGTTTTTTCAGTGAATTTCAAAGGTTTTGTAAATGATAATTTATAAATGTATTAATTATTATGTCTTTCTTTTTATTACTAATTTCTTATATTTTTAATATAAATATTTATATTTATTTTATTTTTTAGATTTATATTTCATATTCTTATTATAAAATAATAACAAAACTAAATTGCAAAGTAATTTTTGGATTAATTATTGCTTGACTTTGGTTGCAAGTATAACACAGCTCCAGCAATGCTCTTGGGGCCCTATGCTCACAATGCTGTATCAATCCTTACACCTGCTTCAAGAATGTGCAAGGTTTTGACACAGCATAAGCTAAAAAGTGACTGAATGAAATGTTATACATTTCACTCAGTCACTTTTAGAAGGTGTTGCTGCACCCCCTTCTGCACAGGAAAGCCTCTTCTGGCGCAGGGCTTTAAAATGTAATGCACCCTCCAGATGCGTCACACACACCATGGAATATCTTTTGCACCACCGCTGTGTCACAAATGTGACGCAACGGCTGTGTAAAAGAGGCACAAGGGGATTGTAAATCTGCCCCTAACACATACAAATTTACTCAGGCAGTTTCACCAGCAGCGCGAATTGAAGCATAGACTTGTAACATATGTTACATTCAAGTGCTTCTGACACACTACAGTATACTATAGGTAAACACCTTTTAGATTTATGCTGTAACACTTCCTTATAGTTCTGCACTTTCACATTCTCCATACACTAGTAATATATTCATTCATTCATTTATGAACTACACATTCATTCTGACAAACTTTTACACACCAACATAGAAATATAGTTCTTTCTTTGACCAGTGAAGGTAGTTCTAAAAAAACTGTTTTTTGTGGTTGTTTTTTTTGTTTTGTATTTTTTTTTTCTCAACAAATTCCAAACTGAACAAAAGAATGAACAAAAAAACAACTAATGTCGAGGACACCAATGATCCTGAATCCTGCGTTTTATCAGGTCCATAGACTGTTCCCCATAACACAAAAGTTTATCGCAATAAATGCATCGAATTTTAACTTTAGCAAAGTCAGAATCAATTTGTGGGTGTGGACTGCTTGCTGAAAATGCTGCTGCAGCAGTTGATGTGCTTGGTGTAGCAGCAGGTGGGTTCTCGTGCAACCTGCGCCTTGCAGCTCGAGCAAAGTTGTTGGGGTGCAAGTTCTTCACGTGTCGCACCATATTTGCTGTGCCAAAGGAGTATTTTTTACATGGATCACCCCTTGAAAGAGTTGTTTGGCAAATTTTACAGGTTACTTTTGGAGCATTAACCTTTTTTTGCCCTTCTGGAAAAGTAAAAAACTTCCAAATTAGAGCTTCTTTCCTCTTCTTTGGAGGTTCTTCAGGAATGAAATCTCCCTCTGAATAACTGCTGGAAGATGAGTCCATTGCTCTTATTATGGTGATCTTCCTTCTATTTGAGAAGATTCTCAGAAGAAATGCTTCATCTTAGAAAGTCAAAGTCGAATGATTATAATGGGATGGAACTTTGAACAGGAAAAGTTATGAACCAATCAAATCTCTACTTTTAAAGTCACATGGCTTTGCGTACGCTTATGAGGCGCTTACGCAGCTCTTTCGATATGAGTACGCATGATGTTCTACCGCGATTTGTGTAATTGTTTTTAAAAGTAATATATGATTGTTAAAAGAAGAATAAGTTAAATAAAATCAGTTAATCCTGCCCGGTGGTGTCTACCAAGTTTTGCACTTTTTGCTGTGTATGGGTCGCTAGGCTTACTATATTATGAAATTTGTACCCCGATTGATTACATTTTATTATATTTATTGTATGTATATTATGAAATTTTATGAAAAAGTTTTTATTCTCATGACATCTGTTATTTGAATGCACTGTGATTACATTTACTTTTTATTCCTTGTACATACACCTAATGATTGAATCCTAAAAAAGGATGATGTATATATGTACATATGATTGTTTTCTTTTTATGATTTTAACTAATCGAAATAAAGTGTTTTGACTGACTGATTTTTAAAAGTATAAAAAAAATTCATAGTTATCCCAAATGTATGCCCTTAGTATGTACATTAAATACATAAATAAATGTTGGAAACCAAGTAGAAACATTGCCGCCTTTCGCGTACAGAACGCCGTACATGACGTCACACGGAAGCTTTAATGCGACGCGTAACGTCAAAGTATATTCGTACCGTATGCGCAGGTACGTGCTGAGTATGATTAGCAGTACAAAGTATGGTGCGATCACCCTCTCAGTGACAAATCAGAGGTCAGGGCGCGCTAAGGAGAATGATTAGAAGTGGTCACTCATTGCAGATCCGATTCTGGGCCTGCCTCTGCGCACATTATAACACCGCCTCCATCTCTCTCTGTTGTAAATTGTTAGTGCACACACTCACACTTGCACATGCGCAGTGCACGCCCGCCCACACTCCCCACACGCCACCACCTAGCATGCTTGCTATCACTAAGCCTGGAAACTAATACATCGCCCAATGGGATCTCCCCCAAGACCATCATTCTTATACACCGCGAAAACTTTACCAATGATGGCCCTGGGCTTGGTTTGGTCAGCCCCCGCGGTTCCCATATAATGGGGGCACTGACGTGAGCATGCTCTCTTTTGCCTGCCTGTGCTGCGGTGACAAAGAGAGTGTCGTCATCGATTTTACTATGAACTGATTGCTCGACCGGAGGAGGACTCCTGACACTCGACGTGGTGTTACTGCTGCTGCCGCCCAGCCACAATACCATAGGTGCGGAGGCGGCGGCGCCCGCACCGAAAACACCACAGACCCAGCGAAACCGCAGCCTTCGAAGACACGACAAAACACGACAGAAGCAAAGGTAAGAGAAGCCGTCACAACATCAGCCTCCGCTGTAAATTGTATATGCATGATGCTATTTTTTTCTCCATCATATGGCTTTCCTACCCCTCAATGGTTTTAAATTGTATGCACATAGTTTAAAAGTTTCTTTCTGCATCACAACTTGCTCCAAACCTCTATTTTTATAAATTATGCGTCAATGAATTTCTGGAGAGTATTTTCGTAGTACGCCACATGCTTAGGCCTCTATTATTAATACTATTATTAATTGTACGTGCATGATGGTATTTTTTTCTACGTCACAAGACCGTACCAGGCCTGTATTCTTATTGATCTTCCTTTATTGATCGTACTATTTCCTTCTGTGTCACGCAGCACTCGCAGGTCTCTATATTTATAAATTGACCGTGTATGAATTTCTGTGTCGTATTTTTGAAGAGTGTTACGTACATTCATGATGGTATTCTTTTCTCCATCACGTGGCCCTCCTACTCCTCAATGGTTTTAAATTGTATGTACATAGTATAAATGTTTCTTTCTGCGTCACAAGGTCCTCCAGACCTCTATTTTTTAAAATTTTCTGTGCATAAATTTCGCTTTCATATTTTTGAACTGTCACGTGCTTTAGCCTGTATTCATATAAATTGTGCGTTCATAATAGTATTATTTTTTTTAATCCATCACGTGCCCCTCCCAGCTCTGTTTTGCTTTATTTTTGTGGAATATATGCTTTCTGGTTCATCGTATTTGCCCCCTCCTAATTCTCCCATTAGTTTTAATATTTATTACAGTCCCAAGCCTGTATTCTTTAAAATGATGCGTACATGGTTGTAATAGTTATTGCTGCGTCATATGGCCCTCTCTGACCTCTATTTGAATTAATATTTAAGAGTAGAATCAAGTAACGTTTAGAAGACTATGACAAATGTAAGATGTTTTTAAAACCTTTTCAAGGGAAGATTGTTAATTTTGAAAATATATTCATTATTATTCACTTTTTTGAATACTTATAAGTCTAAACGAATGTAATTGGGTTGTAATGTAAAGCTATTAATGATTGCATTTTAACTCTACAGGTACCTTTTGAGAAAATGGACATTCTTCTTAGTCCGACAAATAATGGCTGTCATTGGATACTTCTGGTAGGTGCAAGTTTTTCAACATTTATTAAACCGTTTTCAAAGTTATTCTTGGGAAATATAACTGGTTGTAATCAGTGTTCCCTCTAACCTGCGCGCATGTGCACACGCGCACTCTAACTACCCCGAGCGCGCAATCTGAATTGTAAAGCGCGCACACTTCACAATTCACGCAAGAGTGCGTTTTGGAGCTGCTTTAAATACCATGGAGTGCATTGTAAACCGGTCACTTGTGTGTTGGTAAAGCACAGGAAGAAGCAGTGTGGAGAAGGAGTTCACTGTGGAAGAAGAAGTAGGGGCAGGGTCCGGGGGGAGGGCTGCAGAGGTCACAACTCACAAGCAGGGTTGGCCGTAATCGATTGACTGGGACTGTGCACTGGACTGAAAGAAACTTTGATGTTTGTTGTGAGGGCAGGGATCATTTCAGTGTGCCGGCGAGAGGTGTAAGGAAGATGGGAGGAGGGCAGGGGGCTGATGGGGTGTTAAGAATTACTCTGAAGTACATTTAGTGCTGGTCTCAAGCTGCGCACATGTCACTTCTTTCGTACGTTTTGCTGAAATTGACGGTGGCTACATGGATATAAAGGCACCAGTGGCCTCTCAGATTAATGTATTTTTTCACTGCCATGCATCAATTGGAATTTTTGGAAGGCCTGGTAATAATGTGCTCTGTGCATTGTTCCTGTTTATGACGGGACAGCTCATGTTTGTGGATAAAGATCAGCCTGATAGTTCTTAGTATATCAGTGCACTGGCCTCTTTTACAAGAAATGCTTGCCATTAATCATGCAGCAAAAAATCACCGAAAATAAAATAAAGCCTCTTCAAAATAAAATGTGCGCCTTTCTTTAACACGCTGAAGCTTTGGCATTAATATGTCACATTATTATATAAGTTTACATTAAAAGTAAATTTTTTTAAAATAGAACCATTCTTTCCCTTCCCCTGTCGCAATGCCATTAGTGAACCGAGGAAAGAAGTTGTCATATGGACCTTATATGTGGCCCATATTCTTGTATAGAGAGTAACAACATTATAGTCTAATGGAAATAGCCAAACAGCTAGGGTGGTCGACCTCGAATCTGGGGAACCGGGTTTGAGTCTCTGCAGTGACGCTCAAAAGCGAATCACTTAATCTCCCTGTGTCTAACAAAAATGAATGTGTCAGTCTGTAACGCAACAGGTGCTCATGTAAAGCGCTCTTATATCTTTGGGTTGAGTTTGCACTATATAAAATTCTGCCCCCAAAAATCTAACAATATGTATGCCTCTTATGCTGAACTCACCTATTTAAACCATGGCATTTTCCTGAAATAAACTATTTGCTTAAGGCCACACAATTTCGTTATGTGAGAAAGCCGGGATCAACCCCAGGTTTTCTAGTTTAACTTTTTACAAATCAGCTACTAAATGGGTGTTTGAACCGTGAAATACAGCAATAATCAACATTCAGTGGGCCCCTCTGGGCCTGTGCCTCAGTGTCATTGCACCTGCTGCACCCATGGAAGCTACACATCTGCATAACACTAATTGCAGCATTTTCTTTTAGAGGCACCAGCTCACTGTTTCCGTGTAGTAGACATGCACTGATGTCAGTACCAGGGGAGTAGCTACCATTGGTGTGGCAGGTGCAGTGGCACCAGGGACCATTAAACCATGTAAAGTTCTGTATTTTCCTATCCCAACAAGAGTCAGATGGGCCAATTCCCTTGCTTGCTCCAAAGCCCATGGCATCATTTCTATGCTTCTGGCAACCTGGTGCTTCCAAAATATGCATAAACCTTAGCTAGGTTCCACTGCTAGTAAAGGCGAAGGACTGTAGTTTTTGACAGGAAAGTGGATTTGCTCAGGACCTCACACAAATAACAATAACATTATTACGTGTACCTGCAGCATCACTGTCTGAGCAGGTGTGAAACCTGTGCTTGCCTCTTCTTGGAGCATGCAGACTTCCCTTCAACTTGAAATAAAGCTTTCCATTTGTTTTTACAAACACAGTCTGCCTTTATAAAAGTAGAAGTAATAATAATCACTGCACAGTGCATACAACAATAAATCCATGTTTTGGAAATGCACATCACACACATTCTTACATCAACAGTCACTCCATTACCAGCCCATTTTACACAAATTATGCTGAAATGCATGGATGCTTCATGTATTATTTAATTGTGCATTGCCTGAGAGGATGAGGTTTTACAAACATTGTCTATTTGCAATGTATTATGCACTATATGACAGTGCATACTATGAACTGAGTTGCAGCCATGTGTGCTTAATTGCGTAGAAAAAGTGGGTGCGTGATTATGATGGGACATCATGTTTGAGAGCTTTGTAGTTAAGGCAGAATGCAGTGCCTGTTTCTCACAGTGCCTGTCAGTGAGTCATAAAGCTGCCCAGACTACATGCACCTCCAATTCTGGCTCATGTATAAACCACAGAGAGTGATGGTCATATATATATATATATATATATGTTAATTGTAAACATTTGAAAATTGGATGGAAGACTTACACAACTTTCCAACTGAGAAATCACCAAAGATAAACAACACGTTGCACTTGCATCAGGTGTGTGGGTGTGTGATCTGTGTGTGTGTTGGAGGTGTTGAAGTAGAGGAGGTGAAATGAAGTATGTTCAGGAGAGAGTGAAAAACGGTGCACAAGAAGAAAGAGATGACATGAGACATATGCATATTGAAGATTTCAGAAAGCTGTGGGGACAAAAAGGATATGTGTTAAGAGAAGATATTTCAATTTAACATTACCTTAACAAAATCATTGTTACTCATTTGTTTGATACACCTAAAACGCATTGGCAAAGCCAATAGGTCTGGCTTGTGTCAGTCTTATATCCAATAGTTGTGTTATGCCTGAGGTAGTAACTGAAAAATCCCAATGTTATGGTATGTGGAACCTAATGGGATATTGAAGAATGGCTCTTGGGGTTACAATCTGATGCTGCATATTCAGTGCAATTATGCGTCAGGTTTTAGGGTTGTGGCAGTCTGCTACCCAATTCCTATGTGTCAAAGTTTGTCATCCTTATTTTGCTGTGCTGTCATTTATTGTACTACGAATACATTCAAATTCAGCTGTCATCAAAATAATCTCTTTAATTTGAAAGAGTTTTTGTCATATTTTTTGCATGCCACTGCTGCATCATGTGGGATATTCTTAAGGATTGTATCTGGCTCAACCCTCCTTATTAATTTCCAGTCTTGCATAGCTCTACCTCTTGTGCAGCATGAATTCCAGGGAAAAGCTGCATCACAGAAGGACTAACAGACAATATAGGTTTATAAACCTGTTTAGCATAACAAATGCTAATAAAGAAACATGTGAGTACATGCCTGTTTGGCCTAAAGTGGAAATTAGGGTAACGTATGCATGCATGGTCAGTTTCTTGGCGCACACAGCCTTGGCTGCAGTGCACAGAGACGTTACATTGCCGCACACAGGGGAAATAAATTAGAGGGAACATTGGTTGTAATAGTTTAAACTATCAAAAATTTTGTATCAAATAATTTAAAGGCTAATCTTTTTAAATAATTTTGTAATGTATCTAAAGTAGACATCTGTACCGTAAAATGTAAACTCTCCATACTAAAAATCAGATTTCTATAATATTTTCTATACATTTCCAAACCTTTAACAAAGACAATTGTTCATGATTCACGGAGTAACAAAATTCAGACCTATCAAGAGTTTTTATTAAATTGAAGGTAACTTTTCCCTACAAAAGATGTTCCTTATCTCTTTATTATTTATTATATTGCACAAATATAAAATTGCCAATATAATTTCTCTTTATGAAATTTAAAAAAGCAAACTATTTAACATAACCATTCGTATCTCTCTAAAGGGTTTTCCTACAACAATTGAAGCGTCACGACTATGACCAATGGCTGTTAGTCATCTTAATAGTTTACTTCTTTAAAATACTTATAAATAGCAAAGAGGGTTTTCAAGGATGACATTTATCAATGTCTACCAAACGAATCTATAGTGCCCATCGGAAGCATATTGCTATTTGTATATCATTTTGTCTCACCACTACTATGGTCCTAACAAGGTTACTCTGAAATCTATGATTGCTTTTCCACCCCAATCCTAATACGAACAATTATTGTTCTTTTGAATAGTTGTCACAGTCCCATTGCTTTGATTTCAAAACACTTGCAGCATGTACAATAATTTGCAAATTAACTTTTCAATGGTTAGCATTGCTATTATGATGCGCTTATATACATCTTTTTTACATTTACAGGATGTTGAAAAGTATTGTGGTGTCTGACACCGAAATATTTCAGCAATTTATACAGAAAACTTTATGGTAACGATCTTTTCTGAGTTGCCTCCACTATGTTGGAAAGCTGGCTAGGCACCGTCAGTGATGTGGAGTTCCTATAGCCCGACGTACAGGACATATTGTTTGGGGTCAAGGGCTACACGTTTTCATGTGTATTGTGTCCTGGGAACAAGTAGGCCCAACTCCAAGCAGTACACACCCTTTGCCTGCCAGTTAGCAGTACCACTAATGGGTCTGGGAAGAGCACTGTCTGCAGTTAAGGTAATATGTTTGCCCATATGTTAATGCTGTTCAAACCTGTATTTATGGTTCTTTAATTGAATGCCTTTATTATTCGGCTGCACACTCTAAGTAAATGTTGTAAGCTCTCACTGCATTACTGTCAGTGGCTGCAGTATACAAAAGCGTGCAGCTCTGAAACATGCCTCACCCATGCATGCTTATCAGAAACTCTTGCATTACCTCCGCGTCCGTCTTCCTCGCCACAGTAACTACTAATGAGCATCCTGCTCCCACAGAAACTCCAAGCAAAAGGTAACATACTAGTCTCCCTATCCCTCCAACATGGCCCCCAGTGGCAACCACCAATCACATAAAAGGATACAAGATCCACATCACAACCTCTTCTTTTGTTTCTGCACTGCTCCGAGTGCTGTTCATATTCCTGTTCTACAGGTGAGTTGGGGGCGGCGATCCTGATTTAGCGGACTTTGGGGCCCCATTCTGATGGGGGGAGTTGGTTTTCACGCTTGTATTGCCTGTATCACTCCCCCCTTGGTTGGGGCTTAGGGCATTTTCCCCTGTCCTCCTCTAGCGGACACTGGGAATTGCTGTGCCTGTCTCTTTTGTTTGTACTACCGGGTCCTGCTTTAGCGGACTCGGCGTATCTTTGCGGTTTTCATGCCTCGGTGGGGGGGGGGCTGGTGCGTCTCATGCGGGTTCCCTTCCTCCCACATGCTTGTTTCTTTTTACTGTACTACTGAGTCCTGCTTTGACGGACTTGGCGTATCTTCGTTATTTTCGTGCCTACGCAGGGGGGGTGAGGGCTGGTGGTTTGCAACTTTAATAGTTTACTTATTTAAAATACTCGTAAATAGCAAAGAGGGTTTTCAAGGATAACATTTATGAACGTCTACCAAACGAATCTATAGTACCCGTCGGAAGCATATTGCTATTTGCATATCATCTTGTCTTACCACTACTATGGTCCTAACACAGTTGCTCTGAAACCTATGATTGATTTTCAACCCCAATCCTAATACGAACAATTATTGTTGTTTTGAATAGTTGCCACAGTCCCATTGCTTTGATTTCAAAACACTTGCAACATCTACAATAATTTGCAAATTAACTTTCCAATGGTTAGCATTGCTATTATGATGCGCTTATATACATCTTTTTTAAATTTACAGTCTGTTGAAAAGTATTGTGCTGTCTACAACCTAAACGTTTCAGCAATGTATACAGAAAACTTTATGGTAAGGATCTTTTCTGAGTTGCCTTCACTATGTTGGAAAGCTGGCTATGCACCGTCAGGGATGTGGAATTCCTATAGCCCGACGCACAGGACATATTGTTTGCGGTCAAGGGCAACAAGTTTTCATGTGTATTATATCCTTGGAACAAGTAGGCCCAACTCCCAGCAGCACAAACCCTTTGGCTACCAGTTAGCAGTACCACATAATGGGTCAGGGAAGGGCACTGTCTGCAGTTAAGGTAATATGTTTGCCCATATGTTAATGCAGTTCAAACCTGTATTTATGCTTCATTAATTGAATGCCTTTAATATTGGGTTGCACACTCTAAGTAAATGTTGTAAGCTCTCACTGCACTACTGTCAGTGGCTGCAGTATACAAAAGCATACAGCTCTGAAACACGTCTGACCCACGTATACTTATCAGGAAGTCTTGCACCTCTCAATGATCACCATGATATATTTATTGGGGCCAGGGCTATCAAAAATTCACATTTACTTTGTACTTGGAACAAGTAGTCCCAGCCCCTGCAGCACAAATCCTTCAGCTGCCAATTTTCAATAAAACGTTATGGAGCAGGAATGGGAACTGTCTGCTGCCGAGGTAATATTTGTGTTCATATGTTAATGACCTTCCTACTTCTACAACATTGATGCAAAGTCATTATTATTAGAGTGAGTGTTCAAAATAAATGTTGTAAACTCAGACTGCACTACTGACAGTTTTTCTAGTAAAAAAAAGTGTACACACATTTGCAAAGTTTACCTCTATGAGGCTATGTATACTGCTCGCAGAATGCTCTGCGAGTTGATGTAAATAATTGCAGAAGCTTAAAAGCAAGATTGATGATTCTTTGCTTTCAAACTAAAATGTTCATAAAATGCGAAAGCAGGAAAAAAACATTTTGCTAAACTACTATAAAATTTCAGTTACCACTTTTTTGCAGAATCATTTAGTAACGTGTTGATCCATACTAGTATTTCTCAAAAACAGTCATTATGGAAAATCTCTGTAACTAGTTTCAAAAAGATTATGGAAAACAAAATTAAACAAGCATTGGCAAAGGCAGTAGGTCTGAAATTGATGGTCAGCTTTTTAGTTTTGTCATTGTGTGACTTGTTTTTTCATCGTGTTTGTAAAACGTTACACGTTATTGCTGTGGAAGCTGCTGGGTCCTCACCATTATAACAAACTTTGGCAAAACCCAAAAATATTTTTGGTTTTGAAAAGTACAAACTTCCACAGTAGTTACTGGCACTGAACAAAACAACTTTGTGTGCCGATATGTTCCTTTTGAAACCGCATATTCTGACCCTGGAACTATATTTACCATGTAAATACATATAAAGTTTTTATTTCAACAAGCTATTCACCTTTAAACCATGCAATATTAATTACAACTTACTTTTCACTTTCTTCTCAACAGGCCCAATGTTTCGAATGCAGCGGATGACTCCACCTTCAATCCATAAAAGCAAATGTAAATTATACTTACATGTTACTGCCTATGTATGTTAAAAAATGTTCATTTTGTTGAGTCTAAACACACCTTTTGCATTGGGACTATGAAATAATGGTGTAAAAATATCATTCATTCTATTGTCATGTATTTATCTTGGTGACAGTGGAATTACAACTACTTTTAAAATTAACATCAAAAAAACGTTCACAATGAATATTGGCCCAAGGACAAAAAATCCCAAACCCATTTTTGTCAATAACAACAAGTTAGATAAAACCTCGGTGTACCCATATCTGGGTATCCTAGTAGATGACAAAATGAATTGGCATAAGGCACTGGAAGCTAGAAATCTTCATTTTCGCGAGCAACCTCAGCATTAACATCTTTTTCGAGGAAACTCGGCAAACCAGCTCCATCCGAATTGTTAGCCATTTACTATGCCAAATGCCATAGTGTGGCAACCTACGGAGCTGGAATTTGGGGGTACAGCCGCATTGACCAACTCCAGCTCACCGAAAATGCCTTCATTAAGTATATTCTGGCACTCCCCCAAAGTTCCCCGATACTAGCTTCGCACCGGGAGCTTGGTATGGAATACATCATTGATACCATCCGATGTCAACCCATCTTACTCTGGCACCGAATATGGTGTAACCCTGAAAGCCATCTAACTCGCTCCCTTATTACTGACTGCCTAGGCCTGACGCACTGGCGGAAAATCCCGTGGCTAAAATATATTCACAATTTCTTTAAAGATCTGGACTGTGAACACTATTTCTTAGAACCACCTTCAATCGAAGACATCTCAAAAAAACAGCTAAAGCAAATGGCCATGAGTCACTTGAGAGATCTTCGAAATCAGGCCGAGATTACCAAACCGCAAAATGAAAAGATCTGTTTGCTGCAGACAGGAAAAGTTATCCAGCCATACTTAACATATTTCCTATCAAACTATGAGAAGTTCCTTCTAACGAGACTGCGCTTCGATGTTTTCTTTCGTCTGGTGTCATTCCCTGACATACAGAATTGGTCTCGTAACCTGACGAGATGTCCCTGTGATGGACTTTCTTCACAATCTACCATTCATGTTGTGCTCTTTTGTAAATACTATAAACCTGCAAGGAAAACGTGGATCATTCCTATTCTCCGGTCCAGTGGTCTCAGGCAATCCTACCCAGCCCTTTGTTATCTTCAATCTCCAAAATCACCGCACGAAGCCAAACTTATAGTGACTTTTCTTAAGGCAGTTATAATAGCACGGCGTAACATTCCCAGCTAAATCAATCATTTGACTTAAACCGTAAACTTACCTTATTCTAAGACATTTCTCTGTACAATGATCTCGTTTTTTTCTTTCTCTTAAATGATTCTATTTTTTAAATACTTTCAGTGTGTTATTCTGTTAAATGTACTTTTTATGATTATACAATTTTATAATCGAATAAAAGTTGATGAAACGGAATACAACTACTTTTTAGACTACCATTGAACAATATTGTGTAGAGGAGCGGTGTTGCTTCTTGACCTTCAAAGAGGAAGATTGAAATGTATATTTCAACAGGTTAACAAAATAATTACTCAATTTCAAAAAGAAAATTAAGTAGGAATGTTAGAGGAACTCTGGTTCAACTCTAAAAGGATTGTGCAAATTGTAACAGGTGAAAAAAAGTGCGTCTCAACATTACTTTTTAAGATAATGTGGACACAAGACTAGACTGCAGGAGTGTGCAAATATCTAATTAGATATCTTGCATGTGATCATATGTTACTTAAAAACATACTTATGCACTTTTTATGCTGGACAGTGTTGCTTCTAAAACACCGTTTCACTGCTTTCCTCCATACCTTCAAAAATGATTTCATGGATTTACATGCATAGTCTTTCAGGTCTGTATATCTGTAATGTAAAATAATTGTACTTGTTTTTCTTTTGTCACTGGCATATAAACTCATCAGTCACTCCTATGTCAAGCTTTTACAATCCTGAATGCTACGTTTTCTGTGAAAGGATGCCCATGCATAACAATGCTAAGTTTTCTTTAGCTGCATGCACACATGTAATGTAACCTGTCAAACACTTTAAAATGCTACCCTCCCACTAATTCTAAAGGCGGATGTAGAATTCAACCGTTCTTCACAAAATAGAATTGGACGTCACTAAGTACAAAGTGTTTCTCTATTATGAAAGCACTAATGTGTCCCTTAAAGATTCCAGCAAAGTCCAGACACATACTAACTGAAACACACCAACCATTAGTAACCTGTTAAATTTACCAAACAACTCTTTCAAGGTGTGATCAATCCAAAAAATCCTCTTTTGGCACAGCAAATATATTGCAACACTTAAAAAACTTGCACCCCCACAACTTTGCTTCACTGCAACACAGAGATTGCAGAACAACCCACTTGCTGCTGCATCAAGCACATCAACTACTGCAACAGCATCTTAAGCAAACAGTCCATATTCACATATTGATCTTCAATTTGGTAAACTTAAATTTCTACGCATTTATTGCGAATAACTTTTGCGTTACGCGAAACAGTCTATCAACCTCATCAAAAACAACAAACAGAAGCGTCACTGTCCTTAACATTAGTTATTAGACATTTATCAAACATTTTTGTTGTAAAAACTACCCCGTCCAAAGGCAGTGGATAATTTGCACACTTACTGCCTTTCTTGGCTGGGATTACCAATCATTCTTCAATTTCATATTCTGATTCAAAGTCAAGGTTCTTTTTCAAGTCTTTTTGTTGTAGCTACTACCCCAGCCAAAAGCAGTGGGAAATTTGCACACTTGCTGCCTTTCTTGGCTGGAGTTATCAAATAGTCTTGAATTTCATATTCTAATTCAAACTCATGTCCCTTTATCAAGCCTTTTTCATGTAGATACTGCACGGCCAGAAGGCAGTGGGAAATTTGCACACTAGCTACCTTTCTTAGCTGGGCTTATCAATTATTCCTCTTAAAATTCAAATTCAAAGTGCAGGCCCTTTATTGAGCCTTTTTGGTAACTATTACTCCTCAATGAGTAGGTAATTTGCGCACTTCCTACCGTTCATGTATAATAAAAAAGCTTAACAAAAGTCTACCAATATTAAAAAAGAGCCACTATGGTCTATGTTTATCAAATCTTCTGTTTCTTATCCTAATTCAAAGTACAGACCCTTTATTGAGCCTTCTTGCTAACTACTACTCGTGAATGACAGTGGATAATTTACACACTTGCAACCTTTCTTATTTTGTCACATTATTCATCTTCCACTCAATCAACACATCATCTACACGTACACACACCTACTTGCTGCCTTTCTTGGCTATGGGTATCAACTATTCTTCTATTTCATGTCCGTATTCAAAGTGCAGGCCTTTTATCGAACCTTATTGTTGTAGCTACTAACCCAGGCGATGGCACAGCGAAACTTGCACACTTCCTGCCTTTCTTGGCTGGGATTATCAAATACTCTTGAATTTCATATTCTGATTCAAACTCAAGTTCCTTTATCAAGCCTTTTTCATGTAGATACTGCACTGCCAGAAGGCAGTGGGAAATTTGCGCAGTTGCTGCCTTTCTTAGCTGGGCTTATCAATTATTTTTCTTGAAATTCAAATTCAAAGTACAGACCCTTTATTGAGCCTTCTTCGTAACTAGTACTCATCAATGGCAGTGGGTAATTTGCGGACTTCCTGACGTTCATGTATAATAAAAACCTTAATAAAAGTCTACCAATATTAAAAAAGGGCCAGTATGTCTATGGTTATCAAATCTTCCATTTCGTATCCTAATTCAAAGTACAGACCCTTTATTGAGCCTTCTTGGTAACTACTACTCGTGAATGGCAGAGGATAATTTCCAAATTTGCAGCCTTACTTATTTTTTCACATTATTCATCTTCAACTCAATCAACATATCATCTACACACACACACACCTACTTGCTGCCTTTCTTGGCTATGGTTATCAACTGTTCTTCTATTTCATATTCCTATTCAAAATGTAGGCCCTTTATCAAGCCTTTTTATAGTAACAACTACCCCGGCCGAAAGCAGTAATAAATTTGCATACTTGCTGCCTTTCTTGGCTGGGGTTATCAATCATTCTTCAATTTCATATTCTGATTCAAAGTCTATACCCTTTATGGAGCCTTTTTGTTATAGCTACTACTCTGGCCAAAGACAGTGGGAAACTTGCACACTTACTGCCTTTCTTGGCTAGGATTATCAATTATTCTTCAATTTCATATTCTGATTCAAAGTCAAGGTCCTTTTTCAAGCCTTTTTGTTGTAGCTACTACCTCAGCCGAAGGCAGTGGGAAATTTGCACACTTGCTGCCTTTCTTTGCTGGGGTTATCAATTATCCTTCTTGCAATACAAATTCAAAGTACAGGCACTTTATTGAGCCTTCTTGGTAACTACTACCCATTAATGGCAGTGGGTAATTTGCACACTTTCAGCCTTTCTTATTTTTTTACATTATTCATCTTCCACTCAATCAACACAACAAATACACGTACACACACACCTACTTTCTACCTTTCTTAGCAATGGTTAACAACTATTCTTCTATTTCATATCCATATTCAAAAGGCAGGCCCTTTATCGAACCTTTTTGTTGTAGCTACTAACCCAGCCGATGGCAGTGCGAAATGAGGACACTTCCTGCCTTTCTTGGCTGGGATTATCAAATACTCTTGAATTTCATATTCTGATTCAAACTCAAGTCCCTTTATCAAGCTTTATTCATGTAGATACTGCTCTGCCAGAAGGCAGTGGGAAATTTGTGCAGTTGCTGCCTTTCTTAGCTGGGCTTATCAATTATTTTTCTTGAAATTCAAATTCAAAGTGCAGGACCTTTATTGAGCCTTCTTCGTAACTATTACTCATCAATGGCAGTGGGTAATTTGCGCACTTTCTGCCGTTCATGTATAATAAAAACCTTAATAAAAGTCTACCAATATTTAAAAAAGAGCCAGTATGGTCTATGGTTATCAAATCTTTTATTTCTTATCCTAATTCAAAGTACAGAACCTTTTTGAGCCTTCTTGGTAACTTCTACTCGTGAATGACAGTGGATAATAATTTCCACCCTTGCATCCTTTCTTATTTTTTTCACATAATTCAACTTCCAGTGGGAAATTTGCACACTTGCTGCCTTTCTTTGCTGGAGTTATCAAATGCTCTTAAATTTCATATTCTAATTCAAACTCATGTCCCTTTATCAAGCCTTTTTCATGTAGATACTGCACGGCCAGAAGGCAGTGGGAAATTTGCGCACTAGCTACCTTTCTTAGCTGGGCTTATCAATTATTCCTCTTAAAATTCAAATTCAAAGTCTAGGCCCTTTATGGAGCCTTTTTGTTGTAGCTACTACCCCGGCCAAAGACAGTGGGAAACTTGCACACTTACTGCCTTTCTTGGCTAGGATTATCAATTATTCTTCAATTTCATATTCTGATTCAAAGTCAAGGTCCTTTTTCGAGCCTTTTTGTTGTAGCTACTACCCCAGCCGAAGGCATTGGAAATGTGCACACTTGCTGCCTTTCTTGGCTTGGGTTATCAATTATCCTTCTTGCAATACAAATTCAAAGTACAGGCACTTTATTGTAGCCTTCTTGGTAACTACTACCCGTGAATGGCAGTGGGTAATTTGCACACTTTCAGCCTTTCTTATTTTTTTACATTATTCATCTTCCACTCAATCAACACAACATCTACACGTAACACACACCTACTTTCTACCTTTCTTGGCTATGGTTAACAACTATTCTTCTATTTCATATCCATATTCAAAATGCAGGCCCTTTATCGAACCTTTTTGTTGTAGCTACTAACCCAGCGGATGGCAGTGCGAAATTTGCACACTTCCTGCCTTTCTTGGCTGGGATCATAAAATACTCTTGAATTTCATATTCTGATTCAAACTCAAGTCCCTTTATCAAGCCTTTTTCATGTAGATACTGCACTGCCAGAAGGCAGTGGGAAATTTGCGCAGTTGCTGCCTTTCTTAGCTGGGCTTATCAATTATTTTTCTTGAAATTCAAATGGAAAGTGCAGGACCTTTATTGAGCCTTCTTCGTAACTATTACTCATCAATGGCAGTGGGTAATTTGCGCACTTCCTGCCGTTCATGTATAATAAAAAGCTTAATAAAAGTCTACCAATATTAAAAAAGAGCCAGTATGGTCTATGGTTATCAAATTATACTGTGTCCTCAGGTTATGCAAACAGTGACTAAATAGCTTTCATCGATCTTTGTGTCAACAACTGCCTTCAATCTACACTGCAGACAGCTGGGTTCACAACTTGAATTCAGCTTTCCTTCTACATTAAGGACAGCATTGTATTCAGCCGTGCTTTCCTTTAAGCAGAGCCATTTATAATGTGTCCTCAGGTTATGCAAACAGTGACAAAATAGCTTTCATTGAGCTTTGTGTCAACAACTGCCTTCAAGCTACACTGCAGACAGCTGGGTTCACAACTTGAATTCATTTTTCCTTCTACATTAAGGACAGCATTGTATTCAGCCTTGCTTTCCTTAAGGCAGAGACAATTATATTGTGTCCTCAGGTTCTGTTATCTGTGACTAAATAGCATTCTTCAATCTTTGTGTGAACAACTGCCTTCAATCTACACTATGGGCAGCTGGGTTCACAACTTGAATTCAACTTTCCTTCTATATTAAGGACAGCATTGAATCCAGCCTTGCTTTCCTTAAGGCAGAGATATTATGACATGACTTATTTAGAAAGAAAAAAGTCCTACTTTTTGGAGATATATTTCAACTTAACTTCTGTGAATGGACAACCAATATTTATTAGAAAACGTAATTTTAAAGACTTTGCTACCAATACATCCTGCTTCGATCATGGATAATTGCAGACTCCACAAAACGTACTTGCTTCAGGTGCCACTAACTCATTCCACCACTTATCATCGCTGCATTTACACACACTAAATTAACAATATTGTGCAGCTGTCACACAGACATGAAGTCTTGGTAACCGCTACCTCCTACCATCACCACATATCCATATTCATCCAGAATGTAACTGATTCTTCATTCAATCTACACCACAGACAGCAGGGTTCACAATTTCAATTCAGATTTGAATCTAAATTTGTCTTCACTATCAGTGCCAAGAACTGCCTCCAATGTATTCCGCGGTCACTAGAGTTCAAAACTTCATACCAGGAGTGCCACTACTACAGAAAAAAATGAATACAACCTTGTTTATTGAAGGTAGAGACTGATGGATTCTAAGCCTTCGATTTTGTAAAAGAATGTGACAAATAGCATTCATCTATAACTGTGTCACTAGAGCCTTCAATCTGCACTACTAACAGCAGGGTTCACAACTTCAATTCAGCTTTGAATCCAAATGTATCTTCAGTATCTCTGCTGAGAACTTTTTTATGTAGATACTACCCCAACAGAAGACAGTTGAAAATGTTGCACTTGCTGCCTTTCTTCGCAGAGGTTATCAATTATTGTTCTATTTCATATCCGTATTCAAAGTGCAGGCCCTTTATCAAACCTTTTTGTTGTAACAACTACCCCGGCCAAAAGCACGGAAACATTTGCACACTTGCTGCCTTTCTTAGCTGACATTATCAATTGTTCTTTCATTTCATATTCTAATTCAAAGTCAAGGCCCTTTATCAAGCCTTCTTGTTGTACCTATGACCCTGGCCTAAGGCAGTACGAAATTTGCACACTTGCTGCCTTTCTTGGCTGGGGTTCTCAATTATTCTTCTTGTAATACAAAGTCAAAGTACAGACCCTTTATTCAGCCTTCTTGGTAACTACTTCCCGTGAATAGCAGTGGTTAATTTCCACACTTTAATTCTTTCTTGCCACGCACAGTTTGAGTAATGAGCTGGATATCTAAAGAACAACTTCCCTAATAAAGCAGTGGTTACTTTGCACATCTGCAGCCTTTCTTACTATTGACCTTATTCATCTTCCAACCACTCAACACATCATCGTTACATAAACACACCTACTTCCTACCTTTCTTGCCTGGATTATCAATTATTCTTCAATTTCATATTCTGATTCAAAGTCGAGACCCTTTATCGAGCCTTTTTGTTGTAGCTACTTCCCCGGCCGAAGGCAGTGGGAAATTTGCACACTTGCTGCCTTTCTTGACTAAGGTTATCAATCATTCTAAAAGTAGCTACAAACTCAGGAACAATATTTTCATTTGCAAACAAATTGCAAAGTAATCGTAGCTTCCATAATTAGCATCATATGCTTGTCGTATATTTGTAATAAATTCCATATATTCAAAATATGACCAAATAGTAACATTTCCAATGCTACATTACATCTTTTACTTAATCTACCTCTGGAGCATGACAACAAATTACAATACCACAAGCTATCTGGAGAAGCTTGTTGTGAAGACTCTAAAAGAAAATTAAACTTGTCAATATTGATGACGCAGCATGGTATCAAACTTAATGCTTGTCTTAGTGCATTTAAAAATGCAAACAATTCTTAAAACAGAGTATGACATATTACTCTCAATTATTTAAGAAAGAGACAATTGTACTAAGTCCTAGGATTCTATTAACTGAACAAAATAGCATACATTGATATTTGTCAAGTACTACCTTCGATATACATTGCAAACAGAAGACTTCAAAAGTTCAATTCAGCTTTGCATGTACATTTCTCTTCAGTTTGTGTACTGAGAACTACCTTCAATCAATTCTGCACTCTGTAGAATTGACAACTAGATACCAACAGCGCCAGCACTACAGAAAACATTCAATACAATTTTTATTTACTTAAAACAGAGAAAATTGCACAATTTCCTCAGATTTTAAGTTTCAACAGTAGGAAATTCAGCCTTCATTTTTTTAATTTAGAGATATTTCTACTGTATAGTATACAGCTCAATTGGACAGTGGACCCAAACGTATCAGCACCAATCCACAAATATACAAATCAGAAAATGTTTTAGATGAGACAAATTAAATAGTCCGTGTGCCAGTTCCAATAGGTGTTCCCTGTCCAGAGGCACCACCCTAAAGCGTAGGGTGAAATCAAGTAAATCCAAAAAATTGGAACAGCACTACTTATATTGTTAGTCCAAATGTCAATTTTTCAGTTAACGGTCTTATTGAGACGCTGAATCCTGGTGTGTATTCAAAATATAATTTATTTTCTTAGGGTTATCAACCAAAGAAAGCCAATCCTAATCCTAAGAAAATAAATTATATTTTGAATACACACCAGGATTCAGCGTCTCAATAAGAATATTTCTACTGTATGTCTTCAGATTTTGTTTAAATAAGTGACAAAAAGCATTCCTCCATGTCGGTGTCAACTACTGATTTCGATCCACATTACGGACAGCTGGGTTCACAACTTGAATTCAGGTTTCCTTCTACATTAAGGATAGCATTGTATTCAGCCTTGCTTTCCTTAACACAGAGACAATTGTACTCTGTCCTCAGATTCTGTTAATTGTACAAAATAGCATACATCAATGTTTGTGTCGATTAGTACCTTCGATCTACATTACAGACAGCAAGGTTCACAACTTCAATTCAGTTTTCTATGTAAATTTCTCTTCACTATGCATGCTGAGAAGTGCCTTCAATCAATTCTGCGCTCAGTAGATTTCACAACTAGATACCAACAGCACCAGCACTACAGAACGCATTCAATTCAGCCTTGCTTTATTTAAGGTAGTGACTAATGGATTTTATATCTTCAGATTTTGTAAAAGAATGTCACAAATAGCATTCATCTATAACTGTGCTCACTAGAGCCTT
Organism: Lissotriton helveticus; assembly: GCF_964261635.1. Taxonomy (NCBI): domain Eukaryota; kingdom Metazoa; phylum Chordata; class Amphibia; order Caudata; family Salamandridae; genus Lissotriton; species Lissotriton helveticus. The sequence goes on from NC_136061.1 coordinate 1,290,396,169, forward strand.
CAATGTACAGTGCGGACAGAAGAGTTCACAACTTGAATTCAGCTTTCTAACTAAATTTGTCTTCAATATCTGTGCTAACAACTGCCTTCAATATATTCTGCGGTCAGTAAAAATCAAAACTTGACGGCAAGAGCTCCACTACTACAGAAAACATTCAATTCAGCCTTGCTTTATTTAAGGTAGAGACTAATGGATTTTATGTCTTCCGATTTTATAAAAGAATGTCACAAATAGTATTCATCTATAACTGTGCTCGCTAGAACCTTCAATCTACACTGCGGACAGACGGGTTCACAACTTCAATTCAGGTTTCCTTCTACATTAAGGATAGCAGAGAATCCAGCCTTGCTTTACTTAAGGCAGAGACTTTCGTACTCTGTCCTCAGATTCTGTTAACTGTACAAAATAGCATTCAACAATGTTTGTGTCAATTAGTACCTTAGATCTACACTGCGGACAGCTGGGTTCACAACTTCAATTCAGCTTTCCTTCCTCATTAAGCACAGCATTGTATTCAGCCTTTTTAGGTTGAGGACTGCGTCGTACTGTGTAGCAGTGTGGGCGGAGCTCCGAGATTTAATGTTTCTTAGTAGGGGCTTGAACCCGCCCCTCTTCTCCATTGGCTGGCTTCTTAAACGGAGGCCAGCCATTGGAGGAGAGGGGCATCACTCCGTTCAAGCCCCGTTTTTTTTTTTTCGGATTGAGGGATGTGTTTTTTTGTTTCTTTCTATTTACTTTCTCTCCTCTTCCCATTGGCTATAATTTTACCTTCCAGCCAATGGGAAGAGGAGAGAACGAAAGCACACCCCTTAATCCGAAAAATGACCCTGTTTTCTCCGAGGGATTTCTGCTTCGCTTCGGAGAAACGTGGTCGTGGTCCTGTGGGTTCGGCTCTGAGGGATTCTCCTTTCATCGCACTCCGGATTGTTTTCAAGCAGTGTGTGGCAATTGTAAGGGGCAACAATGGCTGGAGAATCATAGAAAACATGAGCACCAAGAAGCTCTGCATCGTCAGGGACCTGCCAGTGCTGGACGGGACCTCCGACGCTCTTAGCTCCCCTCCCTCTGTCCCCCATCCCCAAAACCCCTCCACCCCAAGACCCCTCCACCCCCGGGTGCTTTTGGTAGGCCACTGTGCGCCGGGTGTGTCTCTCAGCCTCTCCTGTGACGTACCCGTGTAAGAGCTCAGGGCGCTTTCTGCCCCTTGGTTCAGCCCCCCACTCCCCAGGGGGAGGGGGACAGTGGCTGAACCGGGGGTCTCAGTGGAGGCCTCCCCCAGGAAGTTAGAGGAACGGGCCACGCGCAGAGTGGGGAATACAAGTACATGCCACAGCAAAGGGAAAGGAGTGTGTGGCATAGCAGGCACTGAGCGGGGCTACGGAGGTGGACGAATGAAGATTAGTCACTCCACCCAATATCAGCGGTCGGCGGCACAAGGGTGCTTCAGAGGAAGGGGGGCTGCAGATACCCGGTTTGCTTGCGTGGGACAGTGGGTTGTCAGGCAGGGTGCTAGTGGGAGTGGAGTCTGGGCAGCGAGGTGCAGGCGGGGAGGGAGATGAAAGGGCAGATGCAGGATTCGTTGCGGTGTGAAGCGAGGGGCAAGAGGCCATCAGGGACGCGGGGTGGCAGAATAGGGTGCGTTTGGGAGGGGGTTTCAGGTCGGGTGGTGCCAGGAAAGAGTGCTAGGCGAGGGCAGGTTGGGAGCCAATTAGAGATGATGGTGGTGAAGTGAGGCACTGCCTATTAGCAGGTGGCCGGGCTCCGGGGAAGCCAGGTGCGCAAATGCTCCAGGATGTGCTGGATGGTGAACGCAGCGCCCCCCTGCGACTATACACGGAGTACTGGGGATGTAGAGCTTTGTGGGGGTTGTATGGCGCTGGAGGGGGCGGGCCAAATGTGGGTGTCGAACAGAGGTGGGAGCCCGTCTGCGGGATTCTCTCGGGGCTTAGCGGGCTGCAGGAGTGAGGCGGTGCGGGACAGTGTGCGTGCTCCCTCTTCGGCAGGAGATGTGTGGGGAAGTGCCCGTCCTGCACCCGTGGTCTAGCCCAGGTTACGCCCACGCAAGTGTTTTGGGCAGCAGTAGGGAACAAGTAGGATAAAGGCCGCAAGGGGGCTAAGTGCAAAGTGGAGGGAGGAGGGGGTGATTAGCCGACGGGGAGGGGGGGAAAGTTTCACCCGTGAGGCTATGTGTGTTCCTTGGTCCAGAGAGGGTTGGCGCGCCCCTGGGGAAGGTGCCAGACTGGAGGCCAGGGGATCAGGTGCGGGCAGGGTCACTGCGGGTGCAGAATACGGTGCGTTGATGGTGTTGTAGGCAGGTAAGTCAGGGCACGGAACGAATGCTGAGCGATTGCGGTTTGGGCGCTAAGGATAGCAGAAGGAGGGCGATGGCGTTTGGCTCAGAGTGCCCTCTTGTGCAGGACGTGAGGGGTGGCTGCAGGCATTCATGGGGGAGTGAAAAAATAAATATTTAAATAAAGTGTCTTCCGTATGGTGGGTTACAGGCTGTGCTGGGATGGGGTGGGGCGGGGATCGGAATTAAGAGAGGAGACGGACGGGGCGACTCTAGGAGAGTCATAGGGCTGCTGCAGGGGGGGCGCGGGGCTATTGGTGGGTGGGTTTGGGAGTTGCAGTGCAGCGTTGGGAGGTGCAGTGCTAAGGGAGATAGTTTGGAGGGAGGCAAAGCGCGCCAGGGGTGGGTGGGGGTGGAGTGCACCAACACAGGGCAGCCAGGGAAGACATCGAGCAGCGAGGGGGGGTTAGTTTCAGGATGGTGGGCCGTTCGAGGAAAGGAATGTAGGAGATAGGGGATCAAGATTGTCAGACTGCGGCCCAGGGGGGTGGGCTGGTGAAGTGAGTGGGTGCGGGGCAGACGCACCAGGCATGGCAGGAAGAGCCGATGGGGATGGGGGATGCGGGCAAAGAGGAGGGGTGTTTCAGTTAGACAGGGGGGGGGGCAGGATGAGAGTAGCAGAGTTCAATTGGCGAGTATTTCTCGACCAGCCTCTGCCTCTCGACGGTGTGTATAGGCAGCGGGAGCATAAGGAACAAAGTTTAGTCGGACGCGTGGGGTTCAGGAAGGCTGGAGTGGCGAGGGCGGCATTGCTTACAATGGCGGGAGTGGTTTGCTCATGGGGTATAGAGGTACTGGGAGGCAATGTCATGTAGCGCAATATGGGTAAGGAAAGGGGGAGACAAGTTTTGTGTGGCCACGGCAGCCGCAACGCTTCTTCACACTAGACGGGTCTTTGTAGTTCCGCTCTTTTCATCCCTTAAGAGACCCCTATAACGCCTTAATTTCATTAGGGGCAGGAGATGGTAAAGTAGCCAAGTCAGAAATACTTTATTCGGTTCCTATCAAAAACCACAAAAGAATACAAAAATACCAAGAAAAGAGGGGCCGAGGTATCAAATTACAATATGGTTAACAGACAGAAAAACATATGTTAAAAAGATGAAATTTAAAAACATACACAGATCATCCAATTAAAAAATCATTATTAGCAAACTTCTAAAAATAGACCAAGCAAAGATATTATCTCAGACTAGCTATTTTTTTCCTTAGTCTCATGGCTATGGTTAAAAATGTAGCAACATTAATGATTTCCCACGTGTTAGACAGCAGTTGAAGATATAATAGGGCCGGTTTCACTTGTCTAAACCCTTTATCCTTTAGTAGGGGTACAATGAATTTTTTCCGGATATCCGTAAAATAATCACAAAAGAACATAAAGTGAGCAGTGTCCATTATCGAAAATCCATCACAAGTGCACAATTCCAATTCTGATGTCCTAGTCCAACATGGGCACCCAGATAGAAGGAGATGGAATTTATTCAACCTAAATTTGGTTAATAAATATCTGTGATTAGCATTATTAACAACCTTCAGATAAGGTTCTAAGTCATGGTCTGTTGTTACAACTAACTGATAAGCTCTCACAGTTGATTTAGTCAATTCATGGCCTTCTCTATCCATCCCTTTGTGCAGCCTATTTGCGGTCTTGACCCATTTCATGTCTCCCTTAACCAATTTAGACAGGTCATCAAATAGTTCTGGGCGGCCTAATGAGACTGTAAGTTTTTTAACATATTGTAGCCAGGGGATGGATTCCCAATGTTCTAAGGTGAGACAGTCCCTCAAAATCTCATGGTTCACCTCCAGTTCCGGATTCATCCAAACCGCAATCCACTTTAATAGGGGTGCGATGGCATCCCACATTCTTGATGCACTATAAAACCTGAGGTCGATTATGGTACTGATAAAATGGACTTCAAAAACGTATCCTCTGCCACCTGTAACAACTTAGCTTTCTTAAATCCCCATAGATATGCGCCGTACATGGCTATGGAAACACATTTGGCGGCATAGACCTTTAACACTGCCTGAAGCGGTTTTACCCCCAATTTACAGGAAAAGCCCAGAACTGCAAAAATAGACCGAACAAAAGCATTTCTTTCCTCAGACAGTTGTGGAAGCCAAGTGGAACTTTCATCAAAAACCACCCCCAGATATGGGAATCTAGTTACCCTCGATAACTTATTTCCATTACAGTGGAGTGTCATCAGCTTCCTGGGCCTGCCCTTTGTACCCACGGCCATGACATGAGATTTGGTGTAATTAACGCTAAGATCCAAGGAGGACATAAACTCATAAAAGGAATTTAAAAGACTTTGTAGCCCTACTGACGTGCGCGCTAAGAGAGCGGCATCATCAGCATATAATAGTGCAGGGAGAGGAAACTTGCCTGCCCTCGGAATATCCTTACAAACTGCTCCTAACACACTGGCCAGCTCATTAATATATAAGGTAAATAATAAGGGGGCTAAAATACAGCCTTGCCTGACCCCATTAGTTATACCTATCTTGCCCGTACAATTCCCCTTACGATCATATCTCACTGTGGCTGTGAGGTCCCTATGGAGATCGGCTAAAAAGTAAACTATGTTTTCATCAATGCCCATCTTTAAGAGCAGACCCCATAGCTTGGACCTGTTCACTCGGTCAAAGGCCGAGGACAGGTCCATAAATGCGATATATAAGCAGCCTTGCTTCGCTATGGTATCTTTCCAATCAGCAATTGGAGGTTGAGGCTCTGATCTATCGTACTGCGCCCCTTTCTGAACCCATACTGTAATGCTGACAGAGAATTCGTTTCCTCAAGCCGATCAGTTAATCTACACAAAACCACTCTGCCTAGGACCTTCACTGCAGAATCTATAAGGCAAATTGGGTGGTAATTACCCGGGTCTCCTCTATTACCTTTTTTAAAAATAGGTACAATAACCGATTGTGACCAGGTCGTTGGGATACCGAATTTACAGATTCTATTGAATACATTGGAGAGAACTTTAGACCATATTGCTATGTTGGATTTAAAAAGATCGGCTGGTACACCATCAGGGCCAGGGGCCTTATTGCTTGTCATTTTACTGATGGCTTCAGCCACCTCACCCTCATTCACCACTAAAGTATATGGGTGACTAGTCAACGAAGTTGAACCATCAAACCCTATAGACACATGTTCATAAACTGACTTAAAATGGGTGAGCCACTTGTCTTCCTGGATGCCACAGTCTAAAACATTATTACTTGAGTCAACAAAGTAAGATTGGTTGACCACTGTCCAAAATTTAGCACTGTTTTTTATCACGTCTATGGAAGTCAATTCTGCCCAGGCATCTTCCCTGATCTCCCGTCTCCTCTGTTCTACTGCTGCTTTATATGCTTTCCTTAAAAGGGCCACGCGTTGTCTATCGACTGGCTTACTTTTTAAAGCCTCCTTCAGTTTACGATTGGCTGCTGAACAGTTATGATCCAACCAGCCGGCTGTCCCTGAGTCTTTAACTTTGCCAGAACAGGTTAAATCAGACATAACCTGGCAACAAACCTTTTGATATGCCTCCACTACCTCTATGTCCCCAGCTTCCTCATCCATACATATCCGCAACTCCTCCCCTCTAATATTGGAGAGGTTACTTAAAAAATCCTCAGGGATGATTTTACACCATTTAATCCTACGGGCCTGGTCTGTTGCTCGAATATCTTGTTTATCAACCCTGTTCAATGAGCTCTCAGATGTACTAAGGACGCCTCTAACACATAGAAAGACAGGGTTATGATCGTTAAAGTGAGACCAAACAGGAGAATAGCGTACTATGTTACTCCCCAGGGTTGAACTTAAAAAAATAAAATCTATAGTTGACCCACTGCCATTTCCCTTAAAAGTGGGTATATCCATCTCATCCCCCGTGGGTAACATCAATCCATTTTCGGCCAAGGTATTTTCGAATAGGATCCCCTGATCCGTGTGCTCAAAATGAATATCACCTTGTTCAATGGGGGCAAATAGATCATTGGACAAACATTTAACTGGGCATCCATGAATGTTGAAATCCCCCAGAAATATTATAAAACTTTGAGACTCCGTCAGCTCCTTATATTCTGCTAAGAAGGAATTTAACGCTATCAAGTTGCTGGTTGAGGTGGCTCTGTCAAAGGAGTTATAAAAATTTACAATTAGAACATTATATGCCCCTTTACAGGCAATTTGGACTGCCAGACAGTAGGGGGAACCTGAGGCGATCGCCGTATGTGTTCCATGAATATTAGCCGCCACTAGGGTTACCAACCCGCCCCTAGCTCTTCCTCTAGTGGTAGTAACTGCTGGGAGAGAATAGGTAATATAGCCATCCAGGGTAAGTATGTTCTTTGTGTCCCAAGTCTCCTGTAGGCCAATGATGTCTTCAGAACCTATAAATTCCCTCCAAATAGGATCATCGACTTTGTTACTTAACCCTGCGATATTCCAGGTTACCACCTTTATGTCTCTATTGCCTCTGGTGGTTTCCATACCAACTGATTGATTATTTACACTAATTGCTAAATCCCTGCCCTTACCAAGCTCCTGGGCGGCCGAAGCTGATACCCTAGTATCCACGCTCGAGACCCCAATCTCCGGGGCCACTATTACAGGTGAGGTGGGTATGATTCTGTTTCCTTTATCATTTCCCGACACTATGTTCAACTTATTTATTTATTTATTTATTTATTTATTAAGAGTTTTGTATAGCGCAAACAAGACCCTTGGGTATCAGAGCGCTTCACATTACATGAGGTAGTTATAGTCCTGCATTGTTATCGGAATTTTCACAATATTATGAGGTAGGTACATATATGATACAAAAAGCGACAATATCAGTAAAATTTCTACAAAGAGTAATAGCATATAGTATGACACAGATTTTAGTAAATAGTAACATATAATGTGTAATAGAGTCAATCCATCCTAATGGTCTATTTCCTGTGTATGTTTCAGCTCCAGTCCTTAAACATGAATTCAACTGTTGTCAATCCACCCAGCCTAGGTCGGACAGGCAGTCATACTGGAAAAGTAGCAATAAGGGGGTTGTAGGGGAACGCCAGCTGCGGGGATAGCACATTACAGGGTGGGCCATCCAATGCTGGCTAATAATGGGGGCGTAACATAATGTACTGCCCTCCCCCCCCAACGTTGGGTTTTGCGGTTCGGTAATGCCCGTTGTTTAAAAAAATGTTTTTTACGGTACAGCCTTTATGAGCCGACAATATCGGCGCCTGCCATAGGAATGCTTCTGCACATGGCGGAGCGTCACAGGGAATAGTACGAATTGCCCGGGGGAATTTTATGTATTTATTTAGTGAAGCATTTTAGGGAGCGTAAGGACTAATTAAAGGGGTTAGAACGCTGTACCATAGAACAAGGGACATTACATAGGGGAATGGGTACAAAAATAGAACATTACGAGCTCAGCACCGGTAGGCTGAGGCGGCAGCAAAGCGAGCGGGGGCGTACAAATGCACATATTACAGCCTGGAATCCCTACACAGATATAGAATATACCGCTTGGAGACAGGATGAGGGATAATTAAGGAAGGAATACACGCTGACATGAGCCTATTACAGTCCAGATGGAGAATTCTGTTTGGAAGCGGGATTGATAAGAGTTTCACAAGAAACATGGATCGGAAATTTAGTCATGTTAGGCGCGTGACTAGGGGTTTAAAGGGGAACATATAATTAGGTTTGGGCATCTGAGGAAAAGCAGGAAAGACTGCTTTGGGCCACTTCAGCGTGATTTGTGCAAGGACCTACCCTTACGGGTTGCAAGTGTCGATGAGGTGCCAACTGCCAGCATAAAGAGCGGCAGAAGGGATCAAAGGAAGGGTGGGTGCGAAGCTTTGAAAGAGGGCGAACACGTGAAAGTTTTGATGAGGGAAGGGCGCTCGGGAGGTGGGGGCCGGTTTGGAGTTGGGGGCCTCCTTTGGGTGAGACAGGCCGGGGCTGGAAGCGATGGGCGGCAGCTGCGCAGCATGTCTAGTTCTAGGACGGCCTGGCCGATGAGCGGGTCAGCAGGGGGGATTCCACGGGCGCCCACCTTCAGTGCGAGGGATGGCCGGTTAGGTGTTGCACGGTACCCTATTAGACGCGCTGCAATTATTTATTTATTTATGCATATTTGTGTGGCGCAGACTTTACCCGAAGTTGGAGCACCTCGCAATAGGAGCAGTAAGGATACAGGAGGAGAAAATTACAAGTGAACAGGTTACAAAAGGACAACGTTCAGTTACACGAGGCAAGAGGGACAATTGTCAGCACATACAAGAAGCAGCAAATGATACAATACTGGAGGGAAAAGTTACAAGAGGCAAAAGTGGAGGGGGTTGTGTCCCGGGCGGCGGGTGGAGGGGGTTAAAGGGTAGTAAAGGAATTCAGGGGGGGGCAGAAGAGCGCAGTGAGGAAAGGGGCGTTACGGTGGGTGGTTCGTCAGGGGATGGGGGCGACGAACCTGGGAGCCTGGGTGTTTTTATGTAGCGAGGAGTTTAGCCGAAGGTAGCGCTTCGCAATAGGAACAGTAATGATACAGGAGGAGAAAGTTACAAGTGGGGCTTGCGAGGAATGTGGAGGAGCGTGGAGGGTTGCAGTGCCAGGCACTGGTGAGCGCTGCACCCACGGGTGGGCCCCGGGTGACTGTGGGGGAGGAGAAAGAGGTGCTATACAGGGAGCAAAGTCTTCGTGCTATGCAGAGCACCCTTGGGGGCGGGTGATATGAAGGACACACTGGGAGGCTGATGCAGTATGGTGGGCGTGGGACGTTTTTATACAGCGCGATTCTTACCCGAAAAAAATGCTCCTAGAACATATTTCTAGCAGCCATAGAGCAATGCGCTGACGTTAGGAAGCTGTTTGTTTTAGTCGCAACACCACAGAAGCGCATCACTCATTGCTAGCAGCTAATGTTTGGGACATTACCCAGACGGCAACTGCACTTGGTAAAGTGATAGATCAAATTCCCCATCTTGTACTTATAGCATCCACAGTCCGTGGTAGCACTCATCGAGCAACATTGGCTTGGTAACTCTACTCACTGAGCAGAAACACCATAATACTGCAGCCTCGAAATGGTTCTGGGAGCCCTTATCAGGCAGCCCCAACCATCTGATGTTTTTGACAGCACCCCAATGTTTCCCGGTAAACCTACTTAGCCTTTCTATTTCTGAAAACACACATGAACAACACCTAATGTTTCTGGAGGCCTCTATTGAGTGGCGTCGTAATGTTTCTATAGTTCTTATTAAGCAGGGCTTCCTGATGTTATGCGAAACGCAACACGCCTGATCCGAGTGAAGGCAGATATCGTATCAAGAGCACCCATTATACAGGCAGATGCACTTGCCTCATCCTTGTGGTAATGGCAAAATAAACATTTTAGCGTAGCGATAACGGTAATAGAACATTAATACTTTGGTGTTTAAGGTATCACCGTTGTAGAGCAGCATTTTAAGCGGTTTTTATTAAGCTACAGGTATGTTTGATATGTATGTATTTGGATGGGGTTAGTGCACGACTCCGCATCCTTGTAGACTCCACACATGCAGCAGCACACCACCTTGTATGCCGGTGCCACCCTGAACCAGCTCTAAAACCAGCTGCTTCACATAGATACAAAGCAGTCACAAACATACCACTTCCCAAATGACTGATAAGTTAACAATCTCTGGTGACTCTTGGCATACCGAAGCCAGGACACCATCAGACTGTTTATGCAGAAAAGCAAAAAATGTTACCGGCCTTCTGTATCTATTCGTAAAGAATCTTGAACTACATCTCTGTAGCCATCCGAGATGCCCAAATCCTGACCTAATTTAGGAAAAAGTTGTCAATACATTTCTTTCAAAGATCACTACATAATGCTGCACTAACAGTTCAGAAACCAGCTACACTAAAATCACATGTTGACTGCATCTTTACGGTGGCCTCTTTACAGTGTTCACTGTCTTTTGGCTAAGTTTGTGCTATATAAAAATTACATACACACAAACAGCTATATACATATTAACCATTAGCTCCAGCAGTCATTTTATATTAACTAATGTAGAATTCTTGCCCATGGCATTGAGGTGATCGTTAGGATATTTATTTTTACTCCTTATTGTATTCAGTCTTTTTTTCCTTAAGACAGAGACAATTATACTGTGTCCTCAGATTCTGTTAACTGTGACAAAATAGCATTCATCGATCCTTGTGTCAACAACTGCCTTCAATCTACACTGCGGACAGCTGGGTTCACAACTTCAATTCAGTTTTCCTTCTACATTAAGGACAGCATTGTTTTCAGCTTTGCTTTCCTTAAGGCAGAGACAATTGTACTCTGTCCTCAGATTCTGTTAACTGTACAAAATAGCATACATCAATGTTTGTGTCGATTAGTACCTTCGATGTACATTACAGACAGCAGGGTTAACAACTTCAATTCAGTTTTCCATGTACATTTCTTCTCACCATGTGTGCTGAGAAGTGCCTTCAATCAATTCTGCACTCAAGGTTTCAAGGTTTATTTATTTATGATAACGGAACTCTATCGAGATCCACATAACAGTTTATCAGAAAAAAGAAAAACATCAATATTTACATAGATAAATAAAAATATCAATACAATGTTAGAAAACATTTAAAGAAAGAAAACAATTTAAAACAAAATATTTCGTTTGGGGGATTAAACATAGCTGCAATAAAATCATAAGCAGTGAAGATACCCAACTGAAAGCACAAAGGTTTTAACCATTTGCGCCTGTGTACCATAAGGGCTGGACAAACAAAAACAACATGGTATAAATCCTGGGAATAAAGTTTACAAAAATCACAAATATCTGTACCACCATGCCATTTAGACAAAAGGCAGTTCAATGGGAGTAAATCATATCTTAACAACAGAATAAATCGCCTAACTGCATGAGGAAGATTCCAACCTAAATATGGCTGAAGTTTTTTAATTTCACAAGAGTTACCAATAGGAAACATTCCTCTCTTAACTTTACGGGTCCTACTATCTGCTCTAAAACTCAACTCCCAAGACGTGGTCTTTAAGGATAATTTTAGTTGGGCAGTTGATGATGAAAAAAGACTTTGTTCATCTATCTGTAATAAAGTAATTGCCTGTCTGAAGTTCCTTACAATAGAGGAATAGACATTATAGGAACCCAACAACTAATTTTTTATTTGAAACCTCAGAGTGCCAGGCTTTCCTTCAGCTATAAAAAAAAAACAGCGCACCACACTCGCAGCTGCCTGAGACCGAGCACTGCGCAGGCCAAATTCTTGTCTTAACGAAGACGTAGAGCTTGCGGTATTTACAGAGGCTAAATTACGTAGAATTCTTCCTTCAACAGAGTCCCAAAAATTCCAGCATGCCATATCCACTATTTCTAGTCCGTAGATTAGGGATGCGGGGATTTTTGCCCGATAAACTTCGAACAATATGGAAAAATGCCTCCTACCTGTCGCTTTATATAAGGAGATGAGACTCTTCCCTTGAGCAAGAGCTTTCCTACTATTGTTCTCAATATGAGTTTTTTCGGATAGATTGCTCGTGACTATCTTCCCAAGAAAGGGATAGGATTTAACTACTTCTAGTCTTTCACCCCCAACGGACCAGTAATAATCATTGTATTTAGGTTTTCTCCTTCCACAGAAGCACATTATTTTGCTTTTTGAAATATTAATTTTTTTAAAATGAGCCTCAGAGTAGGAGTACAAAGCATTTAAACGATGATTCAAGCCCTTTGGGGTGAGGTCCAGAATTAGAATATCATCAGCATACATTAAGCATGCAATGGGTGATCCCCCTTATACAGGTGCAATACCATTGCTAATGGACAATATGGCTTTGGGTAGATCAGCAATGTATGAGGAGAATAACAGGGGCGCCAATAGGCAGCCCTGTTTAAGCCCATTATTTGTGGGTATTATCCTAGAAAGTCCTCTCTCACCACCCATTAAAACTCTGCACCAGGTGTCTGTGTGAAGTGCGATAACTAGTTTCAATAAGCTGGGAGGCATCCCTAACTTTATTAACTTACTCCAAAGCAAAACTCTATCCACCTTGTCAAAGGCCGTAGAGAAGTCGATAAAAGCACCATAAATACCTCCTCTACGGACTGTGACATATTTTTCAACCAAGATTTGAAGAGCGGTAAGATTATCCAGGGTACCGTGATGTTTTCTAAAACCGGTCTGCTCTAGTGGGAGAATAGCGAACATAGTCACCCAGTCATTTATAGAGTTCAGTAAACATTTGGTGAAAACCTTGCCTATGGCATCTAGGAGTGCTATTTGCCTATAGTTTTGGGGTAAATCCCTAACACCCTTTTTGTAGATGGGGATTAACAAACTCCCTTTCCAAGAGTGTGGGACGATGCCATTGGTATAACAAGCTTTAAAGACAGGGTATAAAATGTTTCCCCATAAGGTACTGTGGGTTTTCAATACTGAAATTGGTATTTCATCTGGGCCTAATGCACCGGACGAGCGGAGAGCTTTAATTGCGGCAGCGATTTCTAATTCGGAAGGAGGATCGTAAGGAAATAAATCTTCCTGCAATTTGTTGGGGTCAAACTCCTCACCATTACTGCTGTATAGACTCTGAACAAAATCTGCCCAAGTCTGCTCATTTATTGATATCGGAGAAGGTCTGGATCTTACCCCACATCCCTCCCCGATTAATGACCAAAAGATCTTAGACTGGCCACTCTTAGCTGCTTCACGAAGTTTACTCCAAAGAGCGTCTTCTTTCTCACATTTTAATCTAACCTTCAACCTGTTTCTTCTTCTCCTCAGGACTGAGATTCTTTGTCTACGGTCTGAAGTAGGTGAAAGGTATTGGGCCCTGACCAATTTATTTATTTCTTTATTTAGATTACGAAGATCAGGAGGAATTTTGGGCGTTATCTTCACTGGTAGAGGCTTTCGAGCTTTTAGTTTTAAAGTTTGTAAAAATGCCGTAAAGCAGCCTAGTTCTCTGCCTTCCCATAAAGTTAAGTTATCTACTGTATATTCTATTAAATTGGTCAGGTTTTTAATAGTCCCAGCATTCCAGTGGCATTTCCTTTTTTTAATATTGAAGTTCAGTAGGTCATCCCCAATATTCCATAAGTCTCTTTGAGAAGATGATACATTCAATTTTACAATTAAAACATTATGATCACTAAGATCGGTAACAAACACTGCCAAATCCTTTAAAGAGCTAAAAAAAAGTGCTATCGACTATCACGTAATCCAAAATCGAACCACCATTCACTGATTTATGTGTTAGATGGGCTGGGCTATCAGAATGGAACCTTCCATTGACTATGATACAATCTGCCTCGATTAAACTCTCCAGGATTAGTTTCCCTCTTTTATTTGTTTTAATATTCTTTGGGAATATAGCTTTAGGTATCTGGAACATTTCCTCCTTTACTTTATTTCTAAATAACTCTAAAGCTCCGTTAGATATTTTACCATTTAAGTCACCCACCAATATAATATAAGGGGGGGGGACAAGATTCATGTAAATTGAGTATAAAAGAACAGATCTTCTTAATTCCTGAATTATGATTTAGGTCAGGAGGTAAATAAGCATTTATTATTATGACTGATTTATTAGAGCCATCATTAATAAGATTTGTTAAGGTGATCGCCTGAAATAATTTGTTCAGATCTACAAAGTGGGTATAATTCCATTTAACTTTGTTTGATAGAAAACAAGCTAACCCACCTTTCGCTCGGTCTCTTATAGAGGGAGTGGCATTACTCTCCAGCACATAATAGTCTTTCACAGCCGGCAAGTACCCTATCAACCAGGTTTCCTGTAAGCAGATAATATCTGCATCTAAAGAGTTTAAAAATAGTAACTTTTCGGAACTCTGGGTTAAACCAGCAACGTTCCATGATATTATTTTTAAGTTGTCGCTAAAAATCTGGATTTATTCTAGATGTAAGACCAGATTTATTCGACAGAATAGAGGGTAGCCAACTCCACTCGAAATCAGCGTCTTTTACCCTAGTTTGTTTTATCGGGAGCGGGTTATTAACTGTCACCTGCCGCTTATTTTTTAATATACGTATTTTCAACTCTTCTGTCTTTACAGGAAGACTGCCCGAGGGATATGCGTTTGAGCCCTGATAGGTTAACAACCCTTGGCAACTTTGGTCGTCTATTTTGACCGGTATAAAAGGATCGACATCGATTCCTCTTATTTGAAATTCTTCTGACCACTGTAAAATGTGATTTAGTACCAATTTAGAGTAGAATTTTACGCGTGCTATCTTTCCATTTTTCGAATTTATTAGTTTTACAACATCTATATCTACCGATTGTATTAATTTTAGACTCTCTATTTCCTGAAAGACTCTCTATTTCCTGAAAACAATTAACTAGAGCAGATCTATTTAAAATAAGATCTGGATCAAAGATGGGAATAAAATCAAGAAAGAGAGTATCTACATTTTCACTAATCTTGGGGCCTGTCTTAGATGTGGTTTCAGATGCAACTACTTGTGAAAAAGGGATAGCCATGGGATTGAGAGTCACTCTTGAAATAGAATCTGAGACAGGGATTAAATTTAGATCGTTTACAAAGGTACGCTGAACATCAGAATATTGCTGGTTTGTATGGCATAATAATTCGTGTTGAACTACTGGGGAAATCACCTTTGGACTTGCCACTTGTTCATGCGGTGAATTAAGATCCAAATCCACAAGATTGGAATTATTCAATGGGGAATCTTTATCATTTTCAAAAATAATTTTCCGTTGCCTCTTTTTGTAAAATCTACGATTTGGTTTTCTTTTTTTACAACGTTGTTTTTTTGATACTATTATTTCGGATTTATTCTCTTCTAGTGGACTCAGTAGACTTCACAACTAGATACCAAGAGCGCCAGCACTACAGAAAACATTCAATACAATCTTGATTTACTTAAAACACAGACAATTGCACAATATCCTCAGATTTTCTTAAACTTTGAACACTAGGAAATTCAGCCTTCATTTATTTAATGCAGACAAAATTCTACTATATGTGTTTCACATTTTGTTTAAATAAGTGACAAAAACCATTCGTCTATGTCTGTTAACAACTGCCTCAATCTACACTGCAAAGGAAACATACAAGCTCACCGCCAAAGATACTACTTACTCAGCGCACCATAAATCATCACAAACAAGAGTGAACACTTTTGTGTTACAGTGAGACATACTGTCCCTTTTAAATGGAATTGATGCAGAATTCAATCAACAAAAGACATTACTTCAATTACTGTACCTCACCCCGACCACACATCATCACATGGTACGTTCAAGCTCAGCGCCAAAGGTATTACTAACTCAGTGCACCACAAATCATCACCATGTGAGCGTACTGAATGAGATGACTTATTTAGAAAAAAATACATCATACATTTTGAAAATATACTTCAACTTACTTCTGTGAATGGACAACCAATATTTATTAGAAAACTTGATTTTAAAGATTTTGCTACCAATCCGTGCTGCTTGCACCACACATCATCACACACTCCACAGAACTTTGTTGCTTTAGATGCACACTTGCTTCCTTTCTTGGCTGGGATTATCAATTATTCCTCAATTTTAAATTCTTATTGAACGTCAAGACCCTTTATCAAACCTTTTTTTCATTCCTACTACCCCAGAAGAAGGTTAATACTCCAAACCGAATCTGTAGAATTTCGCAAACAACTCTTTCAAGGGATGATCCATTTAAAAAAAATACTCCTTTGGCACATCAACTATGGTGCGACATGTAAAAACTAGCACCCCAACAACTTCGCTTGAGCTGCAACACAGAGATTGCTGGACAATCCACTTGCTGCTGCACCAAGCACATCAACTGCTGCAACAGCATCTTCGGCAAGCAGTCCATACTCACATATTAATCTTGATTTTGGTAAACTTAAATTTCTATGCATTTATTGCGATTAACTTTTCTGTTACGTGAAACAGTCTATCAACCTCATCAAAAACAAGAAACAGGAGCATCGCTGTCCTCAACATCAGTCACTACACATTTATCAAGCTTTTTTGTTGGAAGAACTACCCCATCCAAAGGCAGTAGGAAATTTGCACACTTGCTGTCTTTCTTGGCTAGGGTTATGAATTATTCTTTAATTTCATATTCTGATTGAAAGTCAAGGCCCTTTATTAAGCCTTTTTGTTTTAGAAGTTTTTCCACACTTGCTGCGTTTCTTCGCTAGGGTTATCAATTATTCTTCTTGAAAATGAAATTTAAAGTGCAGGCCCTTCATTAACACTTCTTGGTAACTACTACCCATGAATGGCAGTGGGTAATTTGCACACTTGCGTCCTTTCTACCGCACAGTGTGTGTACCTTGTGCACTAGCTTGCCTCCTTATATGTGGTAGCCATTTCTCAAGCTCCCACTGCGGAATACGATGCCCTGTCTGTGTAATGGACTGGAAAACTAAACACCCACTTCCCTTACAAGGAAATTGGTAGCTTGCACGTCTTCGGCCTTTCTTATTTCTCACCTTATTCATCTTCCACTCAATCAACACACCATCCACACAAACACAAACTTACTTGCTGCCTTTCTTCACTGTGGTTATCAACTATTCTTCAATTTCATATTCTGATTCAAACTCAAGGCCCTTTATCAAACCTTTTTGATGTAGCTACTACCCCGGCCGAACGCAGTTAAAAATTTGCACACTTGCTGCCTTACATGGCTAGGTTTATTAATTATTCTTGAATTTGTTGTATATCTGTTATAGGTTTAGTACAATAACAAAATTCGTCTTGAAAGTCAAAAGGAACACTGAATGGCACTCTACACTACAGACAACACAGGACACAATTTGAACTATTATGTCCCTGAAACATACATATTTTGACAATGCATTCCATACATGTTCTATCTTTAATTTCAATCGTGATTACAGATGATACAGTCCCCCATTAAATGTACACTGCGGACAGCCGGATTCACAACTTCAATACAGCTTTCCTTCTACATTAAGGACAGCATTGTATTCAGCCTTGCTTTCCTTAACACAAAGACAACTGTACTCTGTCCTCAGATTCTGTTAACTGTACAAAATAGCATTCATCAATATTTGTATCGATTAGTACCTTCGATCTACATTACAGACAGCCGGGTTCACAACTTCAATTCAGCTTTCAATGTAAATTTGTCTTCACTATGTGTCCTGAGAAGTGCTTTCAATCAATTATCCGCTCAGTACAGTTCACAACTACATACCAAGAGCGCTAGCACTACAGAAAACATTCAATACAATCTTGATTTACTTAAAACACAGACAATTGGTGTAGAAAATGTATAGGATGAACATTTAGTTATTCTTGTCAACGGCGTTCCTACTAAGTAAGAAAATCTGGCAAGAATTAGTGGATATTAGGAAACTGAAAAAGGCAACGTTGTATCTGCTAAAAAAAAAATAATATTACAAAAATGTGTATGTGGGAAAAGAAGAAATAACTGTAGAAGAAGATAGTAACTTGCGATCTGGACAAATTTTAAACTGAAGAAATCTACAAACATTACAGTGTTCATCCACTTCATTCTGAAGAAGTGATGGGGAAAACTATAAAGTTATTCCAAATGAAGGAAGCAAAGGGAAGTCCCATTAGTGTATGGGAAAACATCTTGGAAGATGTTGTTTCCCTCCGTTCCTTCCCACAGGAAAAGGAGGATAATATGATCACCGACCTGTGCAGATTCCTGCGTCTGAATACCGGACATCAAGATTGTATACAACCCAGTCATTTTATCCATGTGCCATGCTAACATGGACATTCAATATTCAACAATTTCCATTCTTCTTGCTCGATATGTAACATCCTACATAACAAAATCAGAAAATACAGAATTGAAGATGTGGGAAGAGATTTCCCACAAAAAGAGTCTAAGTAACAAATTATATAGTTACACTTTTGAGCATATCAATATTCAGATGGCTTATCATCTGCAAATCTTTACTCGAAATCAAGAACAAAAATTTGGGTGACTCTAGCTCTTGCTGCAACACGACATTGAGTACTTAAATCTGTACAAGAAATTGAATATTTAGCTGAAAAACAGCCAGAAAGTATATCTATTGTAGTGTATTCCTTCATAACACATCCCACACTAACTGTTGAAAGATCCCTCCCATTTTATTCATTCTACTTTGACTTTGTAATAAGAACCATCTCTTCTGAGAATCCTGCCAAATAGAAGAAAGATCACCATAGTAACTGGAATGCACTTATCTTCCACCTATTCTTCAGAAGGAGATTTCATTCCTGAAGAGCCTGCAAAGAAGAAGAAAGGAGCTATAATTTGGAAGTTATTTACTTTCCCTGAAGTACAAAAAAAGCTTAATGCTCCATTAGTAACCTGTAAAATGGTACTTATGAACTTTTGTGTTATGTGACATAGTCTATCAACCTCATAAAAACCAAGAAACAGGGCCATCCCTATCCTCAACATTAATCAATGCACATTTATCGAGCTTTTTTGTTGTAACAACTACCCCAGCCGAAGCCACTGAGAAATTTGCACACTTGCTGCCTTTCTTCGCTGGGGTTATAAATTATTGTTCAATTTCACATTGTAATTCAAAGTCAAGACCCTTTATCAAGCCTTTCCGTTGTAACTACTTCCCCAGCTAAACGCAGTAGGAAATTTGCACACTTGCTGCCTTTCTTGGCTGTGGTTATCAATTATTGTTCAATTTCATATTCTGATTCAAAGTCAAGGCCCTTTATTGCGCCTTTCTGTTGTAGCTACCACCCCGGCCAAATACTGTGGGAAGTTGCACACTTGCTCCCTTTCTTGCCTAGGGTTATCAATTATTCTTCTAGTAATACAAATTCAAAGTGCAGGCCCTTTATTGACCCTTCTTGATAACTACTTTCCATGAATAGCAGTGCATAATTTGCACACTTACGTCCTTTATTGCGCCTTTTCAACCACACAGTGTATGTAATTTATACAATTGCTTCCCTCCTTAGATGTACTGACAGTTTCTCAGGCTCCCACTACGGAATCCGACTCACAGTCTATAATGGCCTGAAAAACAAAACACCCACTTCTTTTACAAGGCATTGCATAGTTTCAACATCTGCTGCTTTTCTTAATTTTCACCTTTTTCATCTTCCACTCATTCAACACATCATCCACAAATATACACACCTACTTGCTGCCTTTTTTGACTGGAGTTATCAATTATTCCTGAATTTCATATTTTGATTCAAAGTCAATGCCCTTTATAGAGCCTTTTTATTATAGCTACTACCTCAGCCAAACAAAACACAACATAGCACAACTATAAAAAACATCTAAATCTACATCACTACGTGCCAACAAGAAATACTTACTGTGTAAGTGACATTTTCCACCTGTAACATATAAGATCTGTTAATAGAAAAGAAACATGTTCTCAGTCAAGTGAAATTAGTTTTTGTGATATATGTATTCTTATAACGCGTGTAGGAAACAGAACCATTCCTGTCCTCCTATACGCAGATGAAGCTGTGTTACTACCTCAAACACCTTTAGGTCTCCAGAGACTCTTGGAAACATTTGGGACCTTTATAAATTCCCTGGATTTGTTGGTAAATATCTCAAAATCCTATCCCTTGACCATGCGACAACATAAGAATACAACTAAAACTTTTTACTGTGACGGGGCAGAGCTCACTACAGTAAAAGTTTTCACATAATTGGGCATCTTGTTTGAAGACAGATGCTCTTGGGTCCCCCCGCTTAAAGCCAAAAAATATGCTGTGCTGAGATCGTTATCAGATCGTTATCAGCATTACTAAGCTTTGCACAACAATTGAGAGCCAAGCCCTGTGAGACTATTCTCGCCATCTATTGCTCGAAATCCCTGTCTATTGTCACTGATGGCACAGCTATTTGGAGGTACAAACAAGCGGTAGAGGTCCAGATGGTAGAAAACACATTTTTTTGCTCCCTTCTGTCCATCCCCAAATCCACTCCAACATTTGCTATCCACCAGGAAGTAGGGATGGGATATGTGACCGACCTACTGAAGTTG
This sequence comes from Lissotriton helveticus, assembly GCF_964261635.1. Classification (NCBI taxonomy): domain Eukaryota; kingdom Metazoa; phylum Chordata; class Amphibia; order Caudata; family Salamandridae; genus Lissotriton; species Lissotriton helveticus. The sequence goes on from NC_136061.1 coordinate 1,290,416,565, forward strand.
GCTCTTTTCGTTTGCTGGATAAAAACTTGTCTGAACCCTAAACTCACATTGAACCACCAGATCTTAAGGGATTGCTTTGCCCCAGACAAACTTTAGCAAAATTGAGTGGCTGTCATATGTCAAGACTATGTTTCTTTAAACTCGGGCACCCAGATATTTACCAAGTTCCAGAAGGAACTAAGAAAACTAACCTAAAATGAATTAAATCACAGTATTTGAGTTTACTGCAGCTGGATCGGGAGGTTGAGGAAATAAAAAAACAACTGGTTAGGACTCACTACTTATTAATCTTATCACCAACATTAGAACCCTATCTAAGAATCGTGACAAAGCCCCTCCATCATTGACTTTTGACCTAGTTTTGCTTCAACCTGATTCATTTCTCATTGGAAAATTTTTCAGGATGCTGTAAACCGGAAGACTCTGCCCCGTGTAACTGTGATAGTTCCTCACATCAAAACACTATGCACTTTATAATGTTCTGTGATTTTTATACTGAAATTAGGAAGAAGACTTTAATTCCACTTTTGAGGGGCAAGGGCTTTCTTCATATTAGACCAGCACTAATGTACCCTCAATTGTTAGACAATACCTCGAACATTTTTATCATTGCTAGTTTTCTTGTTGCTGCTGTTCCCCTGAGGAAACAAAGATTCCCACTGATGATTGAACTGTGTATTCCTCCTGAATTTTTAAAAACCATGAATTTCTTTTAATTGATATATCTTTCTAGTTTTAAATCATTTATATATATCTGAGTACTAATGATCTATAGTTTTATATCGCCTATATGTATTGAATTGTCTCATGTTTTGTATTTGTACTTTTATGATTTTTCTTAATCTAATAAAGTGGTTTGAAGACTGAAGAATATAACATCTCATAACTGAATAGAGCTTCAAAATAATTTCATCATGTATTTCATATTCCTGATTATCAATTTCAAAAGTCATATGATCATACTCCATGTTATTTTTTGCTTCCACAAAATCAGCATCTAAAGTTTAGTCTACAAAATCACAGTTGCTATCTACAGCATTTATATCTTCCTCTTCATTCTCCTTACTTATAAAAATTAATTTTAGCTCTTATTCTATAACACATTGGGGCTCATTAGGATGGCGGGCGGACTTTGTCCGCCCGCCACCCTAACGAAGAACGGGACCGCCCGCCATAGGGCGGGGGTCCTGTAGGGGGAATTAGGATATGCCCGTCACTGTGGCGGGCACGTCCTCCATGTTTTGCATTGTGGCGGGCGGTGCACTCTGCACCGCCCGCCACAATGCAAAACACTTGTGAACGCATTTGCATGTGCAAAGCGGCAGGCACCGTGTGGCGCCTGCCGCTTTGCATATGCAAATGTGGGGGGGTACCATAGGTACCCCCCTGTCATCCCCCTAAACCGGCATCACCTGGGGGCCCCGCAGGGGGCCCCGCAGCAAACACCGCCTGCCTTTCCGAGGCGGCAGTGCTGCCGCGGACAGGCACCTATATGTGGCCATTGTAATATGGCTGGCAGTGTCCATTAGACACCACCACCATATTATTCCAAGGCGACCGCGCTCCCCCCCACCATCCTAATACGGCGGGGGGGGGAATCCTGGCATAGGTGTCGGGCGGATTGCCTCCGCCAGGCCGGCGGTGGCTACTGCCAGCCTGGCGGAGGCAATCCGCCCGACATCATAATGGGCCCTATAGCGTTGAAACCGTCTTTCAAATTCTTTTGTTGATTTTCCATGCTGAATTTCTTATGTTGTAGGTCCTTGTACAAAAACATAAACACTTAATTTTATCTTCACTGTAATATCAGCATATGTGGTGATTCATATGAAATATATTAAATATTTCTCTTATATTAAAGCAACAATATTTTCTACATCACTGTATATTATTTTCAAAATATTCTAAAATTAAATACAATAAATACAGTGTCCGTCTGCATTGTCTCAAGTGCTTTATTTATTTATTTATACTACCTACTGTTTTACAAACTTAAAACAATGACGACAGCACTGCCTTAATTTGACTCACCCCATTACGTTGTCAATTAGGGTGGAGGGAGGCAAAGAAAAGAATTGAAGTACATGTCTACAGATGTACTGCTATATTCAGAACACTGGATGAAGCACTGAATAAATAAAGTTAGATACAAAAGAACATACACAAAAAAGGCTGCATTAAAGATACACAAAGGAAAGCAACACAAATAGGACACCGAATCTTGAACACAAACTGGTAAGTCACCAAAAGAACAAAAAGGCTAAGAACACTGAAATGGACGCTACGCTGTGGAACTCATTGTGAAGAAAGGTAGAAACATACTGTAAATAAAGCAGAATTCAAATAAAGAAAAAGTAAAAAAGATACATGGATGACAAAGTCACTGGAGTAATACCTGATTCTCCGACACAATTTTTTTTTACAGAACTTATATGTAAGAATGGTTAAGGAGCTGCAAAGGGACTCAATCCCCCGGGACTCAAAAAATAACATTGGAGACAGTGGGGAGAACGCCAAAGCCCCCACGGTCCCAGCAGGCTCCCCGCACCCTTCGAGAGCCGGCATTGCTTTGTCAGAGAGAGCAGTTTATATGCTGCTCTCTCTAACGAAAAGAAATCTGCTTTCTTACTTGAAAGACACAGCAGCTTAACTTGCTCTCTCTTTCAAATAGGAAACCGGTTTGCTGTGCTAAAGTGGGAGCCGCGAGGCACCCCGAGACACTGCAAAAGCCAACCCTGGGAAATGATAGTCCCCAGGGCCATCAAAGATTCCAGTAAAGGGGCCGCGCGACCCCCTCCCAACATTAAAAACTCCCAAAAGGTGGAAGTCCCCGGAGCTGGGAAATCCGTGCCATCACGGACTCCCCTATTTTAAATGTTACTGCCCCAGGAAGGTGACGGTCCCTAATGTAGGAGACCGTGAGCCCCCCGCATACTTCAAAATAAACAATGTCTGCCAACACTTCCTAGTTTAGAGTGCTGACAGACAGTTGACAGCCAATCAGCATGCAGCCCCGGCTCGTAACTGTACGGATTTTCGTACGCGTAAGCCACGATTTTTCTTTTTTTTTGTAAATAAAGTGCCTAAACATCCATGTACGACCCCCTGAGCAAGCCTATAGGGTCAAAATGTTTTTACCCTGCCCCCTTTCCTTATTTCTCAACTTTGTTTTACTGTTTTCTTGTGACTCAGTTCAAGCGATGAACAAGATGGCTGCCAACACTTCCTTGTTTGGAGTGTTAAGAGCCAATCAGCATATAGCTCGTCCTCCTATTTGTACGGATTTCCATACGCGTATGCCGCGAAATAAAAAATAGAGCCTAAACATCCATGTACTACCCCCTGAGTAAGCCTATAGGGTCAGAATGTTTCTAGCCTGCCCCCTTCCCTTATTTCTCAACTTTGTTTTACTGTTTTCTTGTGACTCGGTTCGAGCGACGAACAAGATGGCTGCTAATACTTCCTGGTTTCGAGTGTTGACGGACAGTTCACAGCCAATCAGAATGCAGCTCGCGCTCGTAATTGAACGGATCTCCGTCCGCGTGTAGAACTCCATCTCTAGATATCGCTATGATTTTACATGTAATTTTCTCAGAAACTACTGAACGGATTTACACCATTTAAATAAAAGTACAATCTGCTAACCGAACTCTACCTTTCTGCCAAATTTGGTGTAATTCCGTTCATCCATTCGGGCTGTAGCCCTGGCTAAATTTCCCTATGGAAAATTGCATGGGGAAAACACGTTTTGGGACCCCTTTTTTCTCAGCCCCCACTTGACGAATCACCCCCAAACTTTCAGGGAAGGAGCGGAACTGAGCAGGACATTTTCTTGGAGAAATTCACGAAGATTCGTTCACCGGCGCCAAAGTTACTCCAAATAGAATGTTGTGGATTTCTTATGGAAAGTAGGTCCTAACTATAACTACCTACTGGCAACCGCCAGTAGGTAATATATCTATATATATATTCACTGAAAAAAACATAGGTTTCAGCCACGTTATAGTTAGGAATTAGCATTTAAAAAACCCTAGAAATTCACTGAAAAAAGCATAGGTTTCACACATGTTATAGTTAGCTGGACATTTCACTCATACAAAACCATTGAAATTCCCCCGTTATAGTTTGGTCAGCCAACTATAACTCGCACGCCCGCAATGCACTGCTGATGACGTCACATATTACATCACTCATGACATGGTCAGTGACATCAGTCATGACATCACTCATGACATCTTAAATGACATCACTGATGACATCACTGATGACATCATCCAGTGAATGTGTGTCTTTCTGAAAAATAAATATTTTTTATATATGTATATCTAAAGGTCAATGGAAGAATAAATGGGTAAATAAGTGTCTAAATGGATGTTTTTTTGTAAAATTGATTGTATAACTGACTTATTAAGTGTATCTTAGTGAATACATGTATTAGCGAGTAATTTTTAAAAATGTAAATATCTGTATCAGTGTCTCACTTTGTGTTTAGGTGCCTGCATGGGTTGGTGAGTAGCTACATGAGTGTGTATATGGGTTATTAGTTAGTTTTTTGAGTATCAGTATGAGTGTATTTATTGTTCGTGGGGAATATTACTTAGGGCATAGATGCATAAATGAGTGACTCACTGTTTGTATGTGTTTTGAAGACAGCATGTGTGCAGGACTGTATGGGTGGATGAGTGTGTGCATGGGTGTGTTAGTGAGTGAATGACTGTCTCAATAGTATCTTTATGAGTAACTACATATGTTTTAAACTAGTATATGTTAGTATTGATGTATATAAGTAAGGATATATGAGAGTGAGAGATTGGAGGAGTTCCTGTATAAATAAGTACGTGTTTCTAAAAGTGATTGTTTAAGAGAGTAAGTATGTGCACATTTCTGTAGAAGTAAGTGTAGTGGTGTGTGTATAGCTGTATATGCAAGTAAATGGATGTTTGATCTTTATTTGATCTTTTATTTGAATGTGTGAGTATGTGTGTGAGTAATTCTATGGATGAGTATCGGTGTTTAACAGGATGTATAGGTGTATGAGTACATATGATGAGTGACTACATGTATGAGTGACTATATAGAACTGTTGGTGAATGAGTGGATGTGTATGTAGATGTTGGAATTACTGAATAGGTTGTTGTAACTGGTATTGGTATCTCCATTTTTTTGAAAATTTTAGTTTCTATTTTTTAATGTGTGTATCAAAGGTTATATTAGGGTGAGAGGAGGTCTGCCACTCTTTCACAAGGATGATGTCATCAGTGATGTAATTTGAGATGTCATCAGTGATGTCATGAGTGATGTCACTGACCATGTCATAAGTGATGTAATATGCGACGTCATCAGCAGTGCATTGCAAGCGCACGAGTTATAGTTAGCTGAACTAACTACAACGGGGGAATTTCAATGGTTTTGTATGAGTGAAATGTCCAGCTAACTATAAAATGTGTGAAACCTATTGTTTTTTTCAGTGAATATCTAAGTTTTTTTAAATGCTAATTCCTAACTATAACGTGGCTGAAATCTTTGGTTTTTTCAGTGAATTTCTAAGGTTTTTTAAATACTAATTCCTAACTATACCGTGGCTGAAACCTATGGTTTTTTTCAGTGAATTTCAAAGGTTTTGTAAATGATAATTTTTAAATGTATTAATTGTTATACTTTTTTATACTGATTTACTACATTGTTTTAAAGTATTTATTTTTAGATATTTAATTTTTTTAATGACATGACAAATTTTTTATATAAATTGGAAAAAAAAAAATTTAAATATTGAAATTTTAATATTTGTTTTTTTAAATGTTATATATTTTTTAATTTATATATATTTTAAATAGCAGACAATGATATCCTATGGAAGGAAATTCAAGTTACTGGTAAGTAGGGTTAAAATTACTTTTCAGGATCAGTAGTGGGCTGAAAGATGCAGCACTGAGGTCTCTCTTGATAACAGATGAGTAAATCGGAATTCATAGTTCAGCTGATTTCAGAGGAATATTTTGCTCAATAGTGAAGGAAGGGGGCGGGGCCTGAGGTGACATGTGTGCAAACACAGCCTGTGGCACGTTTTAAGTTGGGTAATGCATTCCTCTTCAATCCTGAGGACCCCTGGGTGCCAACTAGCCCACCAGGTACCTCCAATATGCACCAGGGAGCTGGGTTGCAGAGAGGTGCTCAGAGGCAATGCCCCCTTTTTACAACACTCTGCAATGCAGCTCCGTGGCCCTTACTGGAGGTACCTATTGGGCTAGTTGGCCCCTAGGGGACTTAAAATGCGGCACATGGCATGTTTGCATACATATCACCTCAAGCCCCGCCCCTACCTTCACCACTGTGCAAACACGCCCCGTAGCACGTTCTAAGTTGGGAGAGTAAGTCCCCTTGCATACTGGGGTTCCCTGGGGGCCAACTAGCCCACCAGGAACCTCCAGTATGCGCCAGGGGGCTGCATTGCAGAGAGGTGTGAAAAGGGGCGTGGGCTCATTACACCTCTCTGCAACGCAGCCACCTGGCGCCTTTCTAGAGGGGGAACTGAATCTCATTGAATACTGGGGATCCCTTGGTCCCAACTAGCCCACCAGGAACCTCCAGTATGCGCCAGGGGGCTGCGTTACAGAGAGGTGTAAAAAGGGGCATGGCCTCATCACAACTCTCTGCAACACGGCCCCCTGGCGCATACTGGAGGTTCCTGGTGGTCTAGTTGGCCCCCAGGGACCCCCAGTATTCAAGGGGACTTAGTCCCCCCTCTGCAAACGTGCCATATATATATATAATATATATATATATATATATATATATATATATATATATATATATATATATATATATATATATATATATATATATATATATATACATGTAAAAAAGGAGAGAACTCCGGGTAGTTCCCAATTTTATGTGGAAGGCAGCTCCTGTATAGAGCACCCTCAACACCAGCGACACTCTAAATTTGCTCACCTCAAATGTCTGCTTTTCTATCAAAGTTTTTAAGCATAGGATTAGCACAGTGCTATCCACACCGAGATAGAAATGGACAAAGCGTTCTGCCATTTGTACAGCAAAGTCTTTAAGCATATGATTAGCACAGTGCTATCCACGCCGAGCTGTAAAATTACAAAAGCCATTTACCACTCCATATTTACAACAAGGGGTGGTGATGGACAGAGTCTCTGAATTAAGCAGAATACTCTCACCCAGTCAAGAGATCAGGGCTAGATCCAACACTGTTTTTTAGCTCATTGCACCATCCCAGTTTCAGAACCCGGCTGTATGCAAATTAGTCTGTCCCTGGCCCAGTGCATCATGGGAACAGGGCAGACCAGACTACAAAAGCCAATTCTTACACTGGGAAGGAAACAAGCTTCCGGGGACCGGTTTCTGGCATTTCAGCCGTCTTCGGCCCGGCTTGCTTGAATCCTGATGGTGCAATGAGCAAGGGACTCACATCTGAGTATACCCTTCCACGCTTATGGTGGACACAAATATTTACAACAAGGGGTGGTGATGGACAGAGTCTCTGAATTAAGCAGAATACTCTCACCCAGTCAAGAGATCAGGGCTAGATCCAACACTGTTTTTTAGCTCATTGCACCATCCCAGTTTCAGAACCCGGCTGTATGCAAATTAGTCTGTTCCTGTCCCAGTGCATGATGGGAACAGGGCAAACCAAACTACCAAGCCAATTCTTATACTGGGAAGGAAACAAGCTCCTACTCTGTCCATCACCACCCCCTTTTGAAATATTTACCACTCCAGGCACAATATTACAGCTTTGGATTGGTAAAATACCGTCTAAGCCAACCTGAAATGAATAAAAGCAACCCCTGACACGTGTTTCGCTGTCATTACAGCTCTTCAGAGAGGTTTAGCTTTGTCCAGACACAAGGGAGCACCCAGTATAAGTCAAAACATATATATATATATATTCACTGAAAAAACCATAGGTTATAGACCATATATAGTTAGGAATTAGCATTTACAAAACCTTGAAAATTCACTGAAAAAACCATAGGTTATAGACCATATATAGTTAGGAATTAGCATTTAAAAAACCTTATTTTACTCACACAAAACCATTGAAATTCCATATATAGTTAGTTGCACTAACTATATATCGCGCACCCGCAATCCACTGCTGATGATGTCACATATTACATCATTCATGACATGGTCAGTGACATCACTGATGACATCACTGATGACATCTCAAATGACATCACTGATAACAACATCCAGTGATTTTATGTTTCTGTAAAGTTTAAATATGTCTTACATATTGAAGAATGAGTGGATGTATAAGTGTCTGGACGAAGGATTTAGTAGGTGCATGACTGACTGTATGAGTGAGTGATTAAATGTGTCTCACTGAGTGCATGGGTTAGTGACTAAACTGTCTTAATTTGTACATCATTATGTCTGTTGTTCTGTAAACTGCTGCATGTGTTGATCAGTAGCTATATGAGTAACTATATGGGTTATTGATTGATTGTCCAAGTATTTGTATGGGAGACTGAGTGTGTGTGTGGCTGGCTGGGAGGTGTGTGACTCTGTGCAGATCAATGTGTACTTATATCAATGATTGTATAACAAGGTAAGTATGTGTTAGTATATGTTTGAAAATGTAAGGTGCTCTATGTTTAACTGTATAGACAAGAAAATGGAAGTGTGATTGATTCTTTACAGGACTGACTAGGTGTGTGAGTAACTCCATGGATGAGTGGCAGAGTGTGAGTGTCTGTATAGGTGTATGAGTGCATATGATAGTGTTGTAAAGATGAGTGATTGTATGTATGAATGATTGTATGGGTGAATGAGTGAATGTGTGTGTAGACGTAGGAATCAGTGAGTACATATGTAGTAACTAGTATTGGTGTGTCAATGGTTTCAAAAATTATACTCTGTATTTAACACTGGGTGAAACAGAGGTTATATTAAAATGTGAGGAGATGCATTGTATTGTCACATGAATGATATCATCAGTGATGTGGTCATTGATGTCAAATGAGATGTCATCAGTGATGTCATCAGTGATGTCATTTGAGATGTCATCAGTGATGTCATCAGTGATGTCACTGACCATGTCAAGAATGATGTAATATGTGACATCATCAGCAGTGGATTGCGGGTGCGCGATATATAGTTAGTGCAACTAACTATATATGGAATTTCAATGGTTTTGTGTGAGTAAAATAAGGTTTTTTAAATGCTAATTCCTAACTATATATGGTCTATAACCTATGGTTTTTTCAGTGAATTTTCAAGGTTTTGTAAATGCTAATTCCTAACTATATATGGTCTATAACCTATGGTTTTTTCAGTGAATTTCAATGGTTTTTTAATAGCAAATATCATAAGCTGTCGAATGTCAAGTACGTGGTAAGTGAAAACATTTTCATGTTAATGCACACTGATCTGCTTTGAATGGTGCCCCCCCCCCTCATTTCTATTAGGAGTACTCTCTCTTTGCACATAGTGAAGGGTAGTTAACGCAGGCCTTTGCCCCCGTTGTAATACGTCGTGCCTGCTTCTCTCTCCATTTGATTGATTGTTATCCAAGTATTTACTGTTTTAGAATTGGTTCTCTTTGGTTCATTCTCTATTTACAAACAAACACAGAGTCGCAATACTCTGTTTAGTCTTTGCAGATAACGAAAAATCGTGTAAAAAAAAAAGAAAAGGAATCGAGCAAAATCAGTAGGCCACTAATGGGATCTCTTTTTGACCTCGCTAAAATAGAAACATTAGGAACAACCCCTCATGACAAATACAAAACTAGTGAAATGAACTGAACTCCACACAATGATGGCTGCAAAACAGCTCGGCTCCGCCACCCACCCCGCCCAAAATAACGATAAAGAGCGGCTGCCATGATTGGTTGCGGAATGGCCACGACGGAGCTACGAAATGGTACTGCTCTCATGCTAACCCCAGCTTCAGTCTGAAACATCCAGAAACACTGTAGACTACCAATTCGATCAGTTCCGGTAGCGCCCCAATGTAACCCAGTAGAGAAGAACTAGCCCTCCCCTCTTTGACTGATGGTTCTTGTTGCCTGTCCCTTCTGTTGTCATTTAACAGAACTATTTAGCCTGCTGAAAGGGGTTGTGTTCCGACCGCTGGTTGGTGGAGACATTTTGACTATATTCTGGACCTGCGTTGTCGCGTAATGCGTCATATGACGCGCCGCGTTAACGCATCCGGAAGTCATCCGGGGCGCGCAGCGCGTAACGTAAGCATAACAAGTCATGTGACTTGTTAATAAAACTTTTCATTGGTTCATTTTACTTTTCTTATTCTAATGATGAAAGGCTTGGTCATATGACCTAAAAATTACGCTTTTTATTACTTCCGAACATTATTTTTTCTTAAATATATGTTATAATGTTCCAGGCTAATGTACTTTCCCGGAAAATTTACAACTGTCCTGCAAGTAAAATATATTCTTTTTTCGAGAAAAAGAGCGTTTCTTCGTCCCATGACGGAGCCGTTGAGCAAAAGAGGGTCGACCTGCTGTCTTAGTCGCCGATACGCCTGAATATGAGATTCTTATCGATCACTTTATGTTGCAGGAATAGAAAACACAACAGCCCTTGACCATTTATCTTTACTGCGTTCCTTCGTATTATACCTTTTACCCTTCATGTAATTGGTCTGCTTTATTTCACTTGCCTTTTAATGATTCTAAAACAGTGACTATTATTAAAAACTTTACCAATGTATATACTACTACCATGTTTTCTTTTAAAAACCTTTATTGTGAAAATTTCATTATACAAATACGAGCCTATAACCACGTGGGCCGGCCACGGAGCAAACTGTAATCGTATATGATGAGTAGACATTTACACTGTAGAGGAACGTAACGGGCGGGCCATTAGGTTGCAAGAACTAAGGTGTCTAACAGTTACGGAATCGGTGGACGTACATTTTATAATTAAAATACGACAGGGCCAGTTACAATAAAATTATCTAGATATACATTTGCGGGCAAGTACCATGGGTGACGTTAATTGGAACTTTCAATAGTACAGTAATCAATAACACATCAGAACTTAATATCAATAGGGATGTCGAAATATTCAATCAATTCTCGTCCCCGCCCGCCATGTGCTTCAAAACTGCATACGTATCTCGTGATTTCAAGGTTCTGCAACCACTACACAACAAGGAGTTACAAGTCCCATTTATTCCGGCGCCATTTTGGGCGAGGACGGGCAGATCCAGGATATAGTCAAAATGTCTCTACCAACCATCGACTATGATGATGTTCATATGCTGTATTTATTAGAGTAACACTCATCTGTCCACATGAAATTAATTTGCCACAATCTAAACATGTCATTTTAATCTTTCCAAAGTTCTTCTAAATATTTGGGACCGTTTCCCTTGCCTCTGATGCTGTCAGTGCCACTTCTTTGATGAATGTACTAGCAGGTCAGGGGTTCTCCTCCAAATCTCTCTTTTATGCAGCACTATAATTAATTGGTGCCACCTCTCCATATGACGATGCATGGTATAGTTACCATAACTATATTTTTTTTCGGTTCCTCTGGAGAGTTCATCGTGGCAGATGAAGCGTGTAACGTACCGGGCATTTACCTTTTTTTGCATGTACAGGAAAGGAAAAAAAAATCGAGCGTCCGAGTTCTAAGGTGTCCCAGGGCCATTTTAGTGCACCAGGCCCAAATTCAAAGAACAGGCCGCCATTTTGAGAGTCCTGTTGCAGCCGCCTGTCGCTGTAGCATCAAGAGCAGCCGAAACTCAGCTGAATGGCAACTGAAACGGTAAAGGGGCGCCCCACTACAGCAGACGAGCCTCCACCTAGGAAGGCCCGTTCACGCCGCCTCCCCCCCCCCCTTTGGGCACCCCACGCCGTTATTCGGAGCAGTATTGTAGGATGGCCACACCAGTGCGGCAACTTGCTAGACATCACCTCGGTGGTAACCGAATCTCAACGCCTTGTGGTGTCTTCTATTCAGAAAACATTGTTATGCTGCCTTCGACCTATTCGCCGCAAGTGCGCACGCAACTCAGCTGCATAGCTTGCTAGACACCACCTCGGTGCCATCCGGATCTTGGAATCTCAGCGCCTTTTGGTGTCTTCTCTTCAGAAAATATTGTTGCGTTGCCTTTGGCCCCATTCGCACATCGGTCCGCTACTGACGCCATCTCACAGGCTAATGGGGCGCCCCACGCCGAGTTTCAGCATTGTAGGATGACCACACCAGTACAGCAACTTGCTAGACATCACCTCGGTGCCATCCGGATCTCGGCGCCCCACTGCAGATGAAGTGCCTCTCAACTATGAAACCACCACGGTGACATCCGGATCTTGGCGCGTTGTGCTGCCTTCGGCCTATTCGCACATCGGTCCGCTACTGACGCCATCTCACAGGCTAATGGGGTGCCCCACGCCGAGTTTCAGCATTGTAGGATGACCACACCAGTACAGCAACTTGCTAGACATCACCTCGGTGCCATCCGGATCTCGGCGCCCCACTGCAGATGAAGTGCCTCTCAACTATGAAACCACCACAGTGACATCCGGATCTTGGCGCGTTGTGCTGCCTTCGGCCTATTCGCACATCGGTCCGCTACTGACGCCATCTCACAGACTAATGGGGCGCCCCACGCCGAGTTTCAGCATTGTAGGATGACCACACCAGTGCACCTTACTAGACACCACCTCGGTGCCATCCGGATCTTGGCATCTCAGCGCCTTGTGGTGTCTTCTATTCAGAAAATATTCTTGCGCTACCTTTGCCCCATTCACTTATCGGTCCGCTACTGACGCCATCTCACAGGCTAATAGGGCGCCCCACGCCGAGTTTCAGCATTGTAGGATGACCACACCAGTACAGCAACTTGCTAGACATCACCTCGGTGCCATCCGGATCTCGGCGCCCCACTGCAGATGAAGTGCCTCTCAACTATGAAACCACCACGGTGACATCCGGATCTTGGCGCCTTGTGCTGGTTCCGGCCTATTCACACATCGGTCCGCTACTGACGCCATCTCACAGGCTAATGGGGCGCCCCACGCCGAGTTTCAGCATTGTAGGATGACCACACCAGTACAGCAACTTGCTAGACATCACCTCGGTGCCATCCGGATCTTGGCATCTCAACGCCTAGTGGTATCTTCCATACAGAAAATATTGTTGCGCTGCCTTTGGCCCCATTCGCACATCGGTCCGCAACTGACACCATCTCACAGGCCAACAGGGCGCCCCACGCCGACTTTTACCATTGTAGGATGGCCACACCAGTACAGCAACTTGCTAGACATCACCTCGGTGCCATCCGGATCTTGGCATCTCAGCGCCTTGTGGTGTCAGTCAGAAAATATTGTTGCGCTGCCTTCGGCCCCATTCGCACATCAGTCCGCTACTGACACCATCTCACAGGCCAACAGGGCGCCCCACGCCGACTTTTACCATTGTAGGATGGCCACACCAGTGCCACAACTTGCTAGACACCACCTCGGTGCCATCCGGATCTTGGCATCTCAGCGCCTTGTGGTGTCTTCTATTCCGAAAATATTGTTGCGCTGCCTTTGGCCCCATTCGCACATCGGTCCGCTACTGCCGCCATCTCACAGGCCAACGGGGCGCCCCACGCCGACTTTCAACATTGTAGGATGGCCACACCAGTGCGGCAACTTACTAGACACCACCTCGGTGCCATCCGGATCTTGGCGCGTTGTGCTGCCTTCGGCCTATTCGCACATCGGTCCGCTACTGACGCAAACTCACAGGCCAACGGGGCGCCCCACGCCGACTTTCAGCATTGTAGGATGGCCACACCAGTGCTGCAACTTGCTGGACACCACCTCGGTGCCATCCGGATCTTGGCGCGTTGTATTGCCTTCGGCCTATTCGCACATCGGTCCGCTACTGACGCCGCCTCACGTGCCAACGTATTTTCTCCGCATTTTATACCCTATGCCGCATAACAGGTCATGTGACTTGTTTATAAAACTTTTCATTGGTTCATTTTACTATTGGTTTCCTAATGATGGAAGGCTTGATCATATGACCTAAAAACAACACTTTTCATTGGATGAAAACTTTTTTTTTTCCCAAACGATGAAAGCCCCACCTTGTTTCTGGATGTTTCAGACTGAAGCTGGCGTCAGCATGAGAGCACCACCATCTCGTAGCTCCGTCGTGGTCATTCCGCGAGCAATCATGGCAACCGCTCCCCACCAGAAGCCTACAGGAGTCGGGGGCCCCCAAAACTTTTGATGAATCCTCAAGGCGGAGGGGACGCTTTCGAGAATGGGGTCCAAGACCTAGCAGACAAGCGTCCGATTTCCAAGGTGTCCCAGGGCCATTTCAGTGGACCAGGCCCAAAAAGGAAACAGCCTGCCGCCATTTTGAGAATCCTGTGACAGCCGCCTATCGCTGCACCGCAAGAGTGGGCGCAACTCAGCTGAATTGCGGCTTTTGACACAGTGGACCAAAAACGGACGGAATGGCAACTGAAACGGTAAAGGGGCGCCCCACTACAACAGATGACACTCCACCTGGAGAGGCCCGTTCAGGCCGCCTCCCCCGGGGCGCCCCACGCCGTTATTCGGAGCAGCATTGTAGGATACCAAAACCAGTGCGGCAACTTACTGGACATCACCTTGGTGCCATCGTTCTGCTGCCTTGGAACTATTCGCACAACAGTTTGCTACTGATGACCCACCCCCCGCGACGCCCCACGCCAGAAATCTGGACGTTGTGCTGCGTTGGGACTATTCGCACAGCCGACCGCTACTTCGTTGTTTTTCCCTAAAAATGTTTATATGTTATTACTGTTTTTGTTTTCTTGTATATATTTATAAGTTATTAAAGTTTTATAATCTTACTACTTTGTCGGAGTGCTATATATTTTTAATGTGACACATAATTGTAAAAACTTTGATGTACAAAGAGTCATCCCTGGAATCTTCCGCTTCAGGCTCGGTCCCCTCCCCAATCACAATACAGGATGGTTTTCAGATAATAGGAACGCGTCTGCTGTGATGGATCTCATCGAGTGTGGGCCTTGATCTACTATAACTCCTTTGAAGAGGGGTGATTCTTTACAGCTGGGGCCATAAACTACATCTGCAGGGCTAGCTGATACCCTAGGACCGGCCTGGACAATCGGACACAGAGGAAAAGGAGTGTCAGAGGGTGCGGTAGTGAATAGGGCGAAAGGGAGGTGTCGGGCGGGCACAGGGTGTGATTCTCAGGGAAGAGCAGCGCAGATGGGGGGAGGTTTATTACCCATGCATAAGACAGAGATCGGGGGTGACCACTGCCTGGGGGAGATGCTTGCGAGGGTGGGGAGCCATGCGAAGGATCGACAGCGTGCACAGAGTGGGTCTGGTCAAGGCATCTAAAATGGCTGCCGTGCACGACAAAAGTGTGGCATTTGAAAAAAGACAAGATGGCGCAGACAATGTTTTTCAACACTTCCTGATTTCCTTCGAATCGAACGTTAACAGACGTTGGGGCATATTACCAAAGTTAAGCGATATTTATCCCTAACGATGCTTAGCAACGATTTTTTTACCGCTAAGCATCGTCAGAAATTATCGCAGATAAACCTTGCTATTATCAAGGTTTATCGCAAATACGATAAAAAACGACCGCAATGCATTAATATCGCTGAAAACTCAGCGATATTCATGCATTACCGAGCTAATGCTCTTAGCCATGTTATCCACCTCCCATTGGATAACATGGCTAAGAACTGCTCAGGGCAGGTGCTAGCTTTTGGAGATATTTGCGCTTATCGCGAATATTTCCAAAAGTTGATAATAGGAGATAGCGATGTTAGCGACTGTTTCCAGTCGCTAACATCTTGGCATGCCCACTTTGCATGTCATTAGTGATAAATATCACTCACATGCAAAGTGGGGCCCAAGATGGTCGCTATCTCCTACTAGCCGTCGCTAACTGGTGTTAGCAACAGCTAGGTAATACAGATATAATTTTATCTCCGCGAAGCGGAGCGCTGTTACAGATATATATCTTGTTTTTGAACGTTAATTTCTCAAAATCCACTGAAGCACATGTATTGAGACCTAGCAAAGGCACATCGAGCTACCAGTCCCTACAATTTTGCCAAGTTTCGTACAAATCCATTCAGCCGTTCGATTATTATTATTATTTTTTTTTTTGCCCCGCGGGGCCCTTTTAAAACCTCCACATCAAACCTAAGAGGTCAAGGAGGATCTACTATGCCCCCTTATGGTCATTTGCCCCTTCGCTTTGGCCTCCTCTTGTCTCTCGATCCTACCGAGAGACAAGATGGCGGCCGCTACGGACTGTTTGCAATGTTTACAGACTCCGGAGAACCAATCAGCTTCGCAAACCTCCGTTACGCGAAGCGGAGCGCTGTTACAGATATATATCTTTTTTTGAACGTTAATTTCTCAAAATCCACTGGAGCACATATATTGAGACCTAGCAAAGGCACATCGGGCTACCAGTCCCTAATATTTTACCAAGTTTCGTGCAAATCCATTCAGCCGTTCGATTATTATTATTATTTTTTTTTTTTGCCCCGCGGGACCCTTTTAAAACCTCCACATCAAACCTAGGGGGTCAGCGAGGATCTACTATGCCCCCTTATGGTCATTTGCCCCTTCGCTTTGGCCTCCTCTTGTCTCTCGATCCTACCGAGAGACAAGATGGTGGCCGCTACGGACTGTTTGGAATGTTCACAGACGCCGGAGAACCAATCAGCTTCGCTTCACAAAGCTCCGTACCGCGAAAAGTCCGCGAACCGGAGCGCTGCCCGGTCCGCTGTTACAGATATATATCTTTTTTTGAACGTTAATTTCTCAAAATCCACTGGAGCACATATATTGAGACCTAGCAAAGGCACATCGGGCTACCAGTCCCTACAATTTTGCCAAGTTTCGTGCAAATCCATTCAGCCGTTCGGGCTAAAAGTGAGGCCAACCGCCCTATGGAAAACTCAATGTTAAAAACACGTTTTGGGACCCCCCTTTTTTCTCGGCCCCCCTTGACGAACCCCCCCCAAATTTTCAAGGGCTGCTCCGAAACAAAATGTGCCATTTTCCTGAAAATTTCAGCCAATTCCGTCCACAAACGCCAAAGTTATTAGACATAGAATTTTCAAAAATCCCATAGAGAAAAAATCCTAACTATATATACCTACTGGCGACCGCCAGTAGGTAATATATATATATATATATATATATATATATATATATATATATGTATACGTTTTGTTTCATTTTGCGGGAAGAACGCTGTGCAGAGCACCTCTCCTATAGCTATTTCATTGGATTTCACCAATACCGCCCTCCAGCATTACTCACCTGGGAGCCACTGTTGCATCCTTGGAAATGGAGTCCGATGATTCAATCGGACCCTATGCATCATCACCTGAGGATCCTTTCGCTGAGGGGCGGAGCTACCATTCGCACCTATCCAGCGCGAGTAGGTGCATTTTAACTGCAGAGCGTCAGGACTTCCGTTCACACCACCGCAGGCGCTCAAGAGGCCATACCGGCCGAAATGCATTCGCCATCAATCTGTAATTAAAGGCTCTGCCATTGAATTCCCCGTGGAGGTTCCTGCTTCTTTCATTGAGAGGAGGCGCTTGTTTCATATAACTGCGCGCTTTTCCAGAGGCGCGGTTCAGGAGCCCCCCCTTCACAAGTGGCCTGGAGATTCTGGAGTTTGCCTTGGCATTGCGTGTTTCTTCAATCACTGAATCTCTCCAGACTCGCCGGCAGCCCGAGGATTTGCAGCGACACAGCGAGACATTGTTCTCAGGCAGGGCGGGTTGTATGCACCTCCTGCTCACGCTATTATTTTTGCTCGGACTAAAGGTTGATGGGGTCTTGGGGACTCAAGGCGGGACGTTTTGTTTCATTTTGCAGGAAGAACGCTGTGCAGAGCACCTCTCCCATAGCTATTTCATTGGATTTCACCAATACCGCCCTCCAGCATTACTCACCTGGGAGCCACTGTTGCATCCTGGGAAATGGAGTCCGATGATTCAATCGGACCCTATGCATCATCACCTGAGGATCCTTTCGCTGAGGGGCGGAGCTACCATTCGCACCTATCCAGCGCGAGTAGGTGCATTTTAACTGCAGAGCGTCAGGACTTCCGTTCACACCACCGCAGGCGCTGAAGAGGCCATACCGGCCGAAATGCATTCGCCATCAATCTGTAATTAAAGGCTCTGCCATTGAATTCCCCGTGGAGGTTCCTGCTTCTTTCATTGAGAGGAGGCGCTTGTTTCATATAACTGCGCGCTTTTCCAGAGGCGCGGTTCAGGAGCCCCCCCTTCACAAGTGGCCTGGAGATTCTGGAGTTTGCCTTGGCATTGCGTGTTTCTTCAATCACTGAATCTCTCCAGACTCGCCGGCAGCCCGAGGATTTGCAGCGACACAGCGAGACATTGTTCTCAGCCAGGGCGGGTTGTATGCACCTCCTGCTCACGCTATTATTTTTGCTCGGACTAAAGGTTGATGGGGTCTTGGGGACTCAAGGCGGGACGTTTTGTTTCATTTTGCGGGAAGAACGCTGTGCAGAGCACCTCTCCCATAGCTATTTCATTGGATTTCACCAATACCGCCCTCCAGCATTACTCACCTGGGAGCCACTGTTGCATCCTGGGAAATGGAGTCCGATGATTCAATCGGACCCTACGCATCATCACCTGAGGATCCTTTCCAGCGCGAGTAGGTGCATTTTAACTGCAGAGCGTCAGGACTTCCGTTCACACCACCGCAGGCGCTGAAGAGGCCATACCGGCCGAAATGCATTCGCCATCAATCTGTAATTAAAGGCTCTGCCATTGAATTCCCCGTGGAGGTTCCTGCTTCTTTCATTGAGAGGAGGCGCTTGTTTCATATATATATATATATATATATATATATATATATATTCCAAATGAAAAAAGCCTCTGCATCCTGAGTCAAATAGAGCCCACCAACCGATATCGTAGCATATCCATTTTCTTTTTTATTTGTAGAAGGTTAAAGCACAACGTCTTTCAGCCTCCTCCAGGTCTTAGTCGTATGCATCCTGTGATGTGGTCAGTTGATCTGCTTTTTAAATCCTCAGTTCTTTAAACACTGAAGATGGACTACTGATAAGATTCAATACCATTATTGTTTTCAAACTTTTAGTAGTTCATTTTTTCGATGCTGTGGTCACAGTAGTGAAGCATAAATGTTATTGCCATAATTTAAGCCAACATTTTGTACCAAAACAGGACTTTTCTTTACTTAATTCATCTGTTTACATTCTTGAGACCACAGTACCCATAATGCATTAAAACATTAGTTGCACTTCTCATTTTGTCCATCATCGATTTTTCCACTCCGGTTGTTAAACATAGTCAATGACGCCATCTACTGGCTTTGCAAATCCCAATTACTCCGCTTGCCTCAAAAGAAGTCAATTTCATATAGTGCAAAGAAGTAGTACAATCTGTTGAACGGCAAAGGCGTCATTCCTGCCTTTCATGTGTAGTTTCCAGAATTCATTTCTTTTTCCAAAAGCACCTTCCACAATGGTTGATTTTAAAACTCCCAGAATGCACATGGGACTAATTTCCTCCATAAATCCTGGCTGCCCGCAAGTGATTCGCATAAACGATTTATCTCGGGCAGGCCTCCCATCCCACTGACAGTTGCATCACCTTTGTTAATCTTTCCTGTTTCCACTTTGCAGCCGGCGGGTGTCCTTCCAAACCAATTCCATATAAACATGACGCTGCAAGGACACCCTTCCTGGCGGATCGGAGCTCATTTTATAGGCGTCCCCGTTTTAATATTCCAAACGAAAAAAGCCTCTGCATTCAAGTCAAATAGAGCCCAACAACCGGTATAGTAGTATATCAATTTTCTTTTTTATTTATAGAAGGTTAAAGCACAATGCATTTCAGCCTCCTCCAGGCCTTAGTCATATGCATCATGTGATATATAATATATATATTTTGGAAATGGGTCTCTAGTTGGTAGCGGTTTGCAGCCTGCAGCCCCTCACTCTCGTCAGGGAACGGGTATTACACAGCTAAGCTCTGCTCACCTCCTTGGTGGCTTGGCACAAGCAGTCAGGCTTATCTCAAAGGCAAATTATATATCCACACACAGTAACATATTGAAAACACTACAAAAGGACACCATACCAGTTTAGAAAAACAGCTAATATTTATCTGAAAAAAATAAGATAAAAACGGCAAAAATCCAACATACACAAGTAAAGATATCAGGTTTCAGGTTTTAAAGTCTTTATTTCGATTTATCAAATCATAAAAGACAAAATAGTTTAAAAATACAAAAGAATATAACCAATTTGATTACAATAAAAGGAAGACAAGAACAAACATTTCATATCAAATAGATAAAACAGGATTAAATTTCAATCGATAAGTAAAGAGACCTGAATATTTTTATAAAAAATTCATTGCATAAAAAAGTCAACTTCACAACACTAAATTGCGGACAATGGACACTGATGATGAGGCGTAATCGTAGGATAATTTAGCAGCTATATACTCAAACTAAACAGATTATGACCAATTTGCAAAATGGCCTTTGTACTTGGTGCTAAGGCATGATGTTTTTAAGCCTTAAAAGCCAAGCCCATCCCAGATACTTAGCCAAGGTTATCACAAAGAGTTCTGAAGTATTAGTTCTAAGCGCCCATATTGCTTCCATCACTGTTTTAAATTGCAATTTTTTAAACAAAGGTTTTAACCATTTCTTTCGGGGTGCTCCGTACCTTGGGCAGGCAAAGAAGAAATGGCCTTCTGATTCAATATGGCCTGGGCAGCATGTACAATAGGGCGATATCCCTGTGGACCGTTTATTCAGGAAAATGTTTAAGGGCAAAGCGCCCACTCTGAACTGATGGTACAGCTTCTTATCTAACGGTCGAGATATTACATCCCAATATGGCTCTCTCGATAGATCTACTTTGAATGTTAAAAACCTGCCAGTAAGGCCACTTTTATTGGACAACAGGACTCTATTTAGGCGGATAGTGGCCCAGTATAAGGATTTAAATTCGTCTTTGGGTGGGAAAACATTTGATTGTGGGGATATCCAGAGGTGTTCCAAACCCATATCTTTAAGAATGGATTTGACAGCAGAGAACCATGGGATTTTCGCTGAACCCCTGATAGACCTGACTTCCGAGAGTGCGTCTGCAAAGAGAGATAGGTCTGGGGATGTCCATATCCGTCTCCACAGTGCCACTAGTCTGAATCTTGCCATCTCGTTAATAGGAGGGGAACCAAGGTCCAGGCAAAGGGGAAGCGAAGGTGTAGACTGTGGGAGGCCCACCAAATTTCGAAGGAATCTACATTGGATTTTGAATAAGTTAGACAAGTCCATATGGCCCCATAGATCCGCGCCATATAAAATGGCTGTAGAGATTTTAACATCATAGATCTTAAGGGCCGGTAGGACCCGTTTTGTAATTGATTCCTTCTGCTCTTTGACGAGACAACCCGTCAGCCTGGCAAGTTTAAGATGTTGCGTGTTAATCTGATCTTTCCATCTTAAACGGCTATCAAGGGTAACCCCTAAATAGGTCATTGTATCCACCTGTTCGAGGTTTGCTCCATTCAACTTCACTGAACTCCGAACTAAACGATTCTTTGTAAAAACCATAAATTTTGTTTTCCCCACATTAATTACCAAATTATTGGTGGCACAAAACTCCTCGAAGCGGTCCAAAGCCCGCTGGAGCCCGCCACGTGTCTTCGAGAGGATTAAAGTGTCATCTGCGAAGACAAGTAGCGGGAACCTCATCCCTGCCAGCATTGGTGCGTCAGTAGGGGTGTCCATGAAAAACTTAACGACTTGGTCGATAAAAAGGAGGAAGAGGGTAGGGGCCAGGACACACCCCTGACGAACACCTCGGGTTACTGGGAATGTTTCTGTCACTTGTCCCTGACCCCCCCACCTCACCCTCGCAAAATTGTCCTCACGGAATCTTACAATGAGGTCCAATAATTCCAGTGGGCACCCCAGACTTTTCAGCACACCCCATAGCCTATCCCTAGGCACCAGATCGAAGGCGGACTTCAGATCGATAAATGCAGCATAGATGGTGCCACCACCCAACCAAACCTCCTTCCAATAGATCAGGCAGAATCTAAAAACCTGATCTATGGTGCTCATTCCCGATCTGAAGCCCGCCTGCATGGGTGACAAAATATTCTCCATTTCAATCCATCCCTGGACCCGTCCCAGGACCATACGCGCCACTATCTTTTGAATCGAATCGATTAAACTGATAGGGCGGTAATTGCCCGGGATGGATTTATCACCCTTTTTGTAAATTGGGACGATCTCGGCCCCTTTCCAAGATCCAGGGACTGAAGCTCCAAGGGCCAGTGTATTAGCTATCCTAGTAATATACGGCAGCCACAGGGTGGGATTAGATTTAAACAGATCAGCAGGGATCAAATCCATACCGGGGGCTTTACCTCGGAGAGTCAGTGCCAATGCCAACTCTGCCTCAGCAACCGTAAAGGTAAGTTTTTCACTTGGTGGGGTCAGCCTGGGTACATTGCATAAGCGATTTATACTCTCATCGTTGCCACCTTTAAACTGGGCCGAATAAAATAAAACCCAATCCTCAAGTGGCACATTATTTCCCGGAGTGGAAGAATCTATTTTTTTGCCCCATTTAACCAAGTCCCAAAACTTTTTTTGATTGTTGGTGTTGGAGGCCTCCAGGAGGTCTGACCAAAATTCATCCTCCCACTCCGTTTAGCTTTACTAAGGATTTTTTTATAGTAAAGTCTAGCAGCTCTCACTCCAACCTTGTTCCTAGATTTTATGGCAGAAATGAGAGCTGTATGTGCCTCTCTACATTCCTTATTATACCATTTTTGGGGCAAACAATTACTTCTAACAGCAACATTTCCACATGGTTTAGATAACAGGGTCTTTACATTTTCAAAACAATTAATGTGAACACCCATCACACTATTGGCTGCTTCAGCATCCACCCCCGTTATATCTATTTGCAACATTTCATTAAGTGCATTCTCAACTACGACATTAATATTATTTAGTAAACACTCATCTTCCATAACCCGTGACCACTTTAATCTCCTCCTGTCGTTGGTAAGATAAACATCCCCTGTGTGAGTAAGAGATGGTTCCTCATGTCTGTTTAGATCCGGTGTCTTTAGTAACAAGGACAGTGGGTTGTGATCGCTTTCCGGGCGCTCTAATACTACCATGTCGATTAGCAGAGCCCAATGTTCCATGTCCAATAAAATATAGTCAATGCGGCTCTGCCTCTGGCCATTGTCGAAGGTACAATTTCCCTTCACATCCGAGGCAGAGCGGCCATTACATGCACGGAACCCATTTTGTAAACAAAAAGCCATCCAAGACACTGCAGCCTCTGTTACTTTAGCCTTCTTCTCCACTTGTAAATCTGGAACACCCCATACAGCATCATCTTCCATAATCCATGGGTCTCCCATATCTAACACTGGTTCTATAGTGCAATTTAGATCGCCAGCAAGAATGGTAGTAATACCACCACCCATTTTCATTATCATATGATCAACGAGTTTCAACAGGGGTGGGCTTCGACCACCAGGCAGGCCTCTTGCATAGATGTTAACAATGTTCATAATTTGCTTGCTCCCTTTATTTATTCTGATAGCGAGGAGATCTTGACTCTCTACCGGGAGCTCCATTGGATAGAGGCCCAGGGATTGTTTTACCCAGATCAACAAGCCTCCTGCAGCCCGTCCTTTGCCTCCTTTGATTGCGGGTTTAAAAAAATGTATATAACCCAACTTATGGACAGGCTCAGTTGCCCATGTTTCCTGCAACAGGATAATATCGTAGATGTCCATAAAGTTTAACCAATCCGTAGACGCAAAGCGCGCCTTAATACCCGCTATGTTCCAGCACAGAATTTTTAAACAATCTTTCGGGTTATCTGGCAACAGAGGGTGTAGGGGCTGAGCAGGTCCATAAGGGACCCCTATATTGGCATTAACCACTAGTTTCTTGGCACGCTCTACTGGAGCGTCAATAATTTTTTTATTTTTATTGCCTATCAAAGACCCCTGGGTAGCAAGGTATGGTCGAGGACTGTTTAATACTACTGTTCGGTCTCCTACCCCATCTACACGATTGGGTAATTCAGTTGGACACACCATGTTAAAATCAGTGGGTTCTAGCATTGTCACACTACCAATCAGAGGCTCACTAGAAGAATCATTGAGTCAATCTACAGCTTCTAGTCCAGAGAGGGGGCCAAAACGATTAAAAAGAAAGGGGCGCTGGTAGTCAAGCGGGGTTAATGCCGGGGGATGTCTTGCAGCAGGACCTTTACGAAACAGTGGGAAAGATTGGAAGGGTATTTGCCTGCGCGAATAAAAATAAGATAATGCTAAAGTTTGTACATCCCCCTGCCTTGCGAACCTAGGTTCTCGTTTAATAACATCTACCACCCATGAGTCTTTAAGCGAAATAAGGATGCAATCTCCTTCTAGGTCTTTTACCTCCGGCCCAACCCAATCTACTCTCCTCACATACATTATCTCCGTGGGGGTGGAAGGGGGTAACGGGCGATTTTTGTTCAGCCAAAAAGTGACTTTATTAAAAAGATCGCCATAAGATTCCCTTGCACCCGGTTTTAATGGTGCTACGCCGGTCAAAACGATGGTATGTAGGGCTGCTTCAGGTGGAAGATCAACACTGGGAGTATTTGGTCTTTTACGCCCCCTCTCCCAATGATTGGAAGAAGCAGTACGTTGGGCTCTTGAGTTACTTGGAGAAGGGAGATTTAAGTTAGGTTGTATAGGAGGACCCATAGTTTGACGCCCACCAGTGTTTTGTTTAACCACTGGTTTTGATTGGGGCTTTATTACCTGAGTTTGCGAACCAGCTCCTAAGGAGTTAATAGGGATGGTGTTGGTTGTTTTGCCCCCTTTAGATGTGATGTTATTCATTCCTATGGTTTTATTGGGGGCAATTTTACCCTTATCCATATTGTTGTTATTACTGGGGACCCTACTGGGTGCTGGTACAGCAATCGCACCCATATTATTCAAACCAGATAATGCTTGGAGCATCGTATGGTTTGAATGGATCAAATCCACCATGCTATCAATTTTAGTGGTCATAAGCCTGGTCCGCTCAAGGATTGGTATGAGTAATGTTTTAAACATGGCCTCCATTTTTGCCAGCAGAACCTCGTCACTATTGAGGCACATGGGACAGGTGGTTGAGGAACCCAAAGCCAAAAGGGTGGGGCATAGCGTGTTGTTATGTGTCGAGGGTTTTGGCGGGTTTGGATGAGGCTCGGGCCCCGGGCCCCATTCCCCTTGAACTTTATTTACTTCACCAATGTTTTGCTTTTTCCCCCCTGTCATTCCAGTATCCCGTTTTCTTTTTTTAGTATTAGGGCCAGAGTTAGATATAGGGGGGTAAACATTTTCAGATGATATTGACATGTTGGACTGGTTGAGGGGAGGAGTTCCAGTAAGCTGGCTAAAATCCTGCTCCTCGCTGATCAACGAGTCATTATCCTCCGCCCCCTCCCCCTGAGTATCTTTGGAAGTATTTACACTATTCATTTTTTCCCTAGCTCGGCTATCCCCAATATTTTCTGAATGGACTATTGCGTCCGTAGAGATGGTGTGGACACAATTAAAGGCAGCATGTGATACAGAGGGTGGAGGGGAGATAGATGTAGCTAAGGCCCCCAATGATGATCGCTTCCCGTTGATTAAGTCTATTGACAATCTTTTCTCAACCATTGCGATTTCCTTTTCTAAAATACCAGTAGCCCGTGTTATGAAAGCATCCAAGGGACCAGAAACGACGCCATTGGGAGTATTAATTTGGACAGAACGTTCCTTCCCTGATCTTAGCGGCATTTTCCACGGTTATCTTAGCGTCCAGGAGGGGTGGGCCTACGGGGAACGGGCGAAAGAGGGGGGGCCCAGACAGACCGCTCAGACCTCGAACGGCCTCAAACGGCCCGCTCTTTGCCCGGTCTTCGCCCCGGTCGCTCCCGCGCGCTCCCGCGCAGCGGAGTAGCCTTGTATTTGTGAGTCCAAAGGGCCAATCAGCTAGGTTAAAGGGGGTGGGGCGAGGCGGTCAGGGAGAGCGGGGCCAGGTGACTCGGCCACTCACGCACACCGGGACTCCTGGGAATGCGAGTCCCGGTTGCCGCTCGCAGCCCTTTGCCTTCAAGCCCCACCGAAGCACCAAACGCAGGGAATCCGAAGCGGGACCCGCGGAGCGGGTTCCGCGAGGCGTGGGTAGATGAGCGAGCCTTCGCTGTCACGAACGTCAAGGGAGGTGATTCATCAGTTCCTTACTTTCAGGAAGGTTATGCATCGGTTCCATACTGAAAGGAGAGGTGAAGCATCAATCCCTGGATAAGTGGCCTTGGTTCCTTACTGCTGGGCAATGTAATGTAGTAATTCGCTCACAGGGATGATGTGTCGAACACCCGGACGCACTGAGTCAATTCTACTGAAATGAAGGAGGTGCTGCATTGGAGATGGAGCTGTGCATCATGGACTTCCGTGATGCAGTGCTCGAAACTCATGCTGAGGCGGTTGTTCTGATGCACTGCGATGGAAAGCTGGGGCTGGGGCCTGCGGTGAAAGCTACGGTAAATGCACCAATCGGGAACTACGCTCTGGTGCTGGTGGCAGTGATGTGTTCAAGTTTGAAGCGATTCACCATTAAAAACAAATGCTGGGAGTGGATGCATGGATGTTCTTCTTCAGTTCACCAGATTCCACTTCCAAGGACCCAAGGATTTGATTTAGCACCACTTAGAAAGTCAGGACTCTAATCAGACGAGCCAAGCCGCTGATAAATGAAATCTTTAATGGCCCTGCGACTTCTTAAAAGGAGGCAAACACACATAAGCCATTTGAGAACCTTAGAAGCAGGAGTCAGAAAGTCCAGTCCTTTCACTCCCAGGGCAGAAGCAGCAAGCAGCAGGCCAGCACAAAAAAGCAACAAGGAGAGTGTCAGTTCCGTAAACAGCATCCAGCTCTTTTTCCTGGCAGAATTTCCTCAGTCCAGAGGTGTTCTGATTTTGGGGTGTCAGGTGGTCCAATACTTATACCCCTTTCTGCCTTTGAAGTAGGCTAACTTCAAAGAAAAGTCTTTGTAGTGCACAACACCCTGCCTTTCCCTGACCTGGATCCAGACATACTACGGGGGTGGAAACAGCTTTGGATGAAGACAGGCACAACCCTATTCAGGTGTCAGTGACAACTCCTCCCACTACTCTTGCTTAGGAATGTCAATCAGCCTGGTAATTGGCAATCAAGAAATGCAGTCACCCTCCCTCAGGCATGGAATCCACAGACAGGCAGAGGCACAGAATGGTAAACAAAGAACATGCCCACTTTGGCATTTTCAAACACACAATTTAAAAACAAACTTTACCAACAGATGTATTTTTAAATTGTGAGTGCAGAGACCCAAAACTCGAAATATCTGTCTGTTCCCACTTGAAAGACACAAGTATAAGACATTACAAGGCTGTTCCAATAATAACCTATGGGAAAGATGGGTCTTGCCATGGTGAAAAACAAAATTAGCAGTATTTCACTATTAGGACATGTAAAACAGCACAGTGCATGTCCCATTGTTTAAAACGTTGCACCCTGCCCATGGGGCTACCTTTGGTCTACCGTAGGGTTACCTTATATGTAACAAAAAGGAATGTTTGGGCCAGGCAAGTGGTTGCACTTGCCAGGTCGAATTGCAGTTTAAAACTGCACAGACACTGCATTGGCAGGTCTGAGGCATGTTTGAGGGCTACTCATGGGAGTGTCACACGAGTGCTGCAGACACACTAGTAGCATTTTAAGTACAGGCCCTGGGCACATATAGTGCACTTTACTAGGAACCTACTAGTAAATCAAATATGTCAATCCTGGAGAACCAATTACAGATACAATTTACACAGAGAGCACTTGCCCTTTAGCACTGGTCAGCTGTGGTAAAGTACTCAGAATCGTAAACCCAGCAAAAACAATATGCAGCACACAGTAAAAAACAGGTGGTCAGAAGCAAAAAGACAAGTGAAAAATATGCCAGAGATGACAGGTCTAACAATACATATATATATTCACTGAAAAAAACAAAGGTTACAGGAATGCTATTATTAGGCTCAGATTTCTATCGTACAAAACCATCGAAATGTATTAGTTATAGTTATCTGAGCTAAATGTAACGTACAGTCCCCACAATGCACTGCTTATGACCGCATATGTTACATCACTCATGACCAGGTCAGTGACATTGCTGATGACATCACCCATTACATCTCAAATGATATAACTGATGACATTAATGATGACATCATCCAATGACTGTTAGTAATTTATAAATGTTTTTTAAACTTAAAATACATATACTAAGCTACTGCATAAGTTACATTTCTATTGTTTCTGTACTAGTAATTAGTCATACTATTTCTAATATATGTTATCTGTCAGTCTGTATCAATGTGTGAGTATAGGGGACGGCTACTATGCTTTCTCACCGAACACTGCCTCTGACACCAGAGACTGGCTTTCTGGATCACTGTGGTGGGTGCATTTACTATTGACACAACTGTGGCTCGTAGTTCAACTTTGTTTCGGAATCTTTGTTACGCCATCATGGAGGGGGAGGGATAAGTGGGAGGGACTGGATTTGCATTTCGAGTTATTTGTTACACTGAGGAATTAGTGTCTACAACCATTTGTTGGAGAGGGAGACAAAATCTCTGGAAATTCTGACTGATGTTATGGCGATTTGGGGATCATCAGGTACTTATGTAAAATGTCACGTGTAACATCTAATGCATATTTGGAAGCAGGTGTTTTCCTCCAGAACATGGTTCATGGTAACAAATTGATGATGAGTGTACAGATATGCTTGACTTACATTGCAATTTTGTGTTTGTTTACATAAAACAATAAAAAGATATTTACAAAATCAATGTGGGAGTAGGTGCCTATATGGCTGTATGAGTGTGTGAGTGGGTGTGTAAGGGGCTGTTTGGATGAGTGAGTGGCTGTGTGGGTCACTGTATGGTTGAGTGACTGGGTGTGTGAGTGCTGGTATGAGTGAGTAAGTGAGTGTGTGCGTAGCTGTTTGGCTATGTGAGTGGGTGTGTGAGTAGCAGTATTGGAGAGTGAGGGTCTTTGAGTGGCTGTATGGGTGAGCGCTTGGTTGTGTGATTGCAAGGGCAGCCAGCATGGCTCACGGTTGGGGGTGTGGGGGATCTTGGGGGGGTCACATTGGGGAGGGTAGAGTCATGATTGCGGGAGGAAGTACGCATAGTAAAAAACCAAATTAATAATCATGTACCTTTCTGACGGAATACGCGTCTCTGCTCCTTCTCTCCTCGAGGAACAGGAAGCTCAGCCGAGCCCCACTGACCAAAAGCAACGCTGCAATGCAGCGCTTTTATTGGTTGGCACCCAGGCTCCACCTGACCAATCACAATGCTGCAATGCAGCGTAGTGATTGGTTTTGAGCTTCCTGGTTTGACACTCAACCAGGGAATGTAGGCCTGGGCATGTTCTCAACGCAGGCTGTAATGCAGCCTGCATGGAGAATAGGGAAAGTGCGCATGACTGGTTTGGGTGGCCCAAGAGGGCCACACGAACAGTAATTGTAGACTTAGGAGTGGGCAAACCAATCCTCCCCTGCTCTGAGAGCAGAGCAGCACCACCCACCCACAAAGCAGCACAAACATATTGAAAGTTATCATTTTATGTTTTTTCCTCTCGCACTGCTTGAAAGCAGTGGGGCGACACTCCTCCACCGTAGAGGAGGAGCTGCTATTGTGTGATTGGCGGTATGCATATTTGAATGGCTTTGTAAGTGGATGTGTGAGTGGTTATGTGAGTGACTGTATGGGTAAGTGGGTGTCGCTATCACTGTATGAATGAGTGAGTGAATGTGTGAGTGGCTGTATGGGCAAGAGTGTTTGTGTGAGTGGTTTATGGGTGAGTGAGTGGCTGTGGAAGTTACTGTATGGTGAGTGGCTGTGATAGAGACTGTACGGGTGAGAGGATATATAAGTGGTTGTGTGAATGATTGAGGGTGTATGTGAGTGGCTGTAAGGGTGAGTGAGTGGTGGTTGTATGGGTCTTTGAATGAATGAGTATATGAGTGGCTGTATGGGTGTGTGAGTGGGTGTTTGAGAGGTTGTGTGGGTGTGTGAGTTGGTGGGTTAACCGGATCAGTGGATGATGTCATCAGGGATTTTATTTGAGATGTCATCAGTGAAGTCATCAGTGATATCACTGACCAGGTCATGAGCGATGTAATATGTGAGGTCATAGGCAGTGCATTGTGGGGGTGTAAGTTATAGTTAGTAACTATCACTGCTGAATGTCTATGGTTTTGTATGAGAGAAATCTGGCCATGAATATAATGTCCCCGTAACCTTTGTCTTTTTTAGTGAATTCCTGTAACCTTTGGTATTTTCAGTGAATTTCTACTTTTTTTACATTTTATTTTGTAACTTTTGAAAATAGTTGTGGGAGTGGCTGTATAGGTTGGTGAGTTGTTGTGTGAGTAGTCTTAGTGGTCTGTGAGTGTGTGTGCTAGTGGGTTTAGGGGCCTATGAGTGAGTTCATGAGTAGCTGTATGGGTCTGTGAGTAGGTGTGTGAGTGGTGCTCTGGATATGTGAGTGGGTGTGTGAGTGCCTGTGTGCATCTGTGAGTAGGTGTGTTAGTGCTGGAGTGGTTCTCTGAGTGGTTGAATGTATGCCTGTGTGGGTCTGTGACTAGATCTGTGAATGGCACTATGAGTGTATGAGTGGGTGCATGAGCAGTTTTGAGGGTGCATGAGTAGATTTGTCAGTGAGTGGATATGTGAGAGAGTGGTAGACTAAGTATGTGGTTGGGTGTATGAGTAGCTGGGTGGGTATTTGAATTGGTGTGTGAGTGGCTGTGCATGTGTGTGAATGGGTTTGTGAGGGGCTGTATGGGTGTATGAATGGCTTTATGGGTCTGGGAGTGGGTGTGTGAGTACCTGTATGGGTCTGTGAGTGGGTGTGTGAGTGGCTATGTGGATGTGTTAGTGAGTGAATGTTTGAGTGATTGTATGGGTCTGTGAGGGGGGTGAATGGCTTTGTGGGTGTATAAGCATATATGAGGATAACTGTGTAGCTGTGTGGGTGTGTTTGAGAGTGGCTGTATGGTTCTGTGAGTGACAGAATGGGTGTGTGAGTGGATTTTTGAGTATCTGTGTAGGAGTGTCAGTAGCTGTGTGAGTGATAGGGCCTGAATGGAACCTCACCGGACCCTTTATCCAACAACAGTCCACAGTTTTGCACAAAATATCTACCCAATATCTGCCTAACTGGAGTACTTTCTACAGGTTAATTTGTAAGTGCTACCTCATTGTGTAATTGTCCAGTGCTTACTCCAAGCTATAGCTAGCATTGGACCAGGAGGAAATGTCTCCAGTGACCGTGTGTGCATTTCCATAATGTGATTGTTCCTTGTAAGTCTTCAGCAGCGGCCGGTGCAGGTAAGCGTGGTGAGGCTTGTGGGGGATGTATACAGATGAAGGAGTAGGGAAAGTTAAATAAATAAACACATCCTATTCCATCATCTGTCAACAGCCACCCGCCCTACCCCACTAGACTTACCTGCACCGGCTGCTGCTGTAAGTCTTTATCTAGAAATCTGTGATAACATGAATATTGATATAGAGAAGACAACAAAACCACAAAGAGTACAAGAGCACTTCCTCTTACCTACATGATGAAAGTGCTTCTCTGTTTGGTGGAGTTATCCTCATATTCATATTGAGATGCCGAAGGAGGCAAAGATTGATAATGAAAATAATGAAATACCTGGAGCTCTCTCAGGCTCAGGTCTGCCTCCTACAAGAAACACACGTAACTGCCGGGGAATCCAAAAAACTGTTCTCTGATACGCCGTGGGTTAAAAGTTATCCAATCCAATCCAAAAAATCTTTATTTCGGCCATTGAGACCATAAAAGATACATAAAAAGACATACAACATTTAAATCAACATTTGATACATGTTATACAAATGGATACAAGTTTTGGGAGTAAGAGTTAAATAAGATAAAAATGAATAAGAAAGATACATCACAATTATATTAATTGAGTTTAAAATAACATGATTTAAAAACTTTGCCATAAGGGCTAAAATTTGGTTTAAGACAGTGGCCGGAACTATCATCCTATGTTGGTAAAGCCTTGATCAACTTGGACCTAATACGCCACATGGCGAACAGATATTTAGAGACTGCAAAAACAATGTGAGGAGAGGAATCAGATTTCAATATTCTGTAAGAAGTTGAACAGTTTCTTATTGCCATGTTTCTGCATAAAGGCACCAACCAATACTTCCTTGGAGACCTATAGATGGAGCAGAAAAACAGGACATGGATTTCCTCCTCATCACAGGAATTGCAACCAGGGCATAGTTTGTCCCCTCCATTGGTCCATTTACTCGTGAAGGATTTAAGGGGGAGGGTTCCGAACCGCCACTGTAAAAAGAGCTTCCTAGCTGCGACCGGATAGATAAAATCCAAAAAAGATTCAAATTTATAGGTATTTTTGGATCGGGTAAAACAGTGGGTTAAAATGCCAATGCTGGGTGCAGTCAATTGGGTCACAAGATTTTGTTGCTTGCAGGCTTTCACAAGACTTTTCCGAGGGACCTTGATACAACCAGTTTCGGGGGCCAACCACAATTCATTTAAGCCTAGCCGGAACAGTTCTTTTTTGACAAAAGTCAGCCAAGGGATCTTGTCATTAACGTTTAGATTCATAACATGCACAAGATCACTCCTGATCTACAGATGAAGGAGTAGGGAAAGTTAAATAAATAAACACATCCTATTCCATCATCTGTCAACGGCCACCCGCCCTACCCCACTAGACTTACCTGCACCGGCTGCTGCTGTAAGTCTTTATCTAGAAATCTGTGATAACATGAATATTGATATAGAGAAGACAACAAAACCACAAAGAGTACAAGAGCACTTCCTCTTACCTACATGATGAAAGTGCTTCTCTGTTTGGTGGAGTTATCCTCATATTCATATTGAGATGCCGAAGGAGGCAAAGATTGATAATGAAAATAATGAAATACCTGGAGCTCTCTCAGGCTCAGGTCTGCCTCCTACAAGAAACACACGTAACTGCCGGGGAATCCAAAAAACTGTTCTCTGATACGCCGTGGGTTAAAAGTTATTACTCTTCCAATCAAACGATAAATAGCTGTGGAGTTGCAATTTTGATCAAACAGGGGTTAACGTGGATCCTCACGCATTTGGATCTTGGAGGCACTGACCTAATATGTGCTTCTTTTTATGGTCCAAATGTGGACGACTCATCCTATATTTCTAAACTTCAGTCTAAGTTAATTCTGGAAAACCCTCCAATGATTGTGGGGGGGGTTTCAATGTCCTTCTAGAACCCCTTAAGGACAGGTCAAATCAAGGGTATTATATAGGGGCACCTCGTATTCGGATTGCAATGAAGAATTTGATGCACGACCTGGAGTTGGTAGATGCTTGGAGGGGTAAGATGGGAGATTTAGCTGAGTTTACGTTTCATAGTAAAAAATACCATCATTCATCCAGGATTGATTATGTGTTAGTGAGCAGAGATCTCCTGGATACAACTTTTGCGGTCTCCATTCTCCCAAGTCATCTTTTGGGTCATGCCTCAATTTTGTTTTCCTACAAAAAAATAACAAATATGACCAAAACTAGATGGACACTTAACAGGGGAAAGTTGGCCGACCCAGACATTATTCAGGACATTAAAATATCTTCCTTAGAGTTTTTTGATCTATACATCGGTTCTACGACCATCGGAGTTGTCTGGGACGCCTTTAAGGCTAACTTGAGCGGTCAGCTCCATGGCCTTATATGCTCTAAAATCGAGCTGAAGGTCGGGATTTAAGATTAAGAGAGGAAAAAATTAAGCAGCTAGAAGCAGAATGCCTCTCGTTAACAGGAGGGCCACCTCAAAGGTTGGGTAAATTACAGGAGGATCTTGAGCAAGCTAGACAAGATTTTAGAGGGAAGTTAGATGATAAGTGTAAGGCTCAATGGCTTAATAAGGATATGGAGAATTATGAATATGGGGAGAAGGCAGGTGCACCGCTGGCATGGAAGGCCAGAACTGACCGCTCTAAAAACAACATAAGCGAGTTAGTGATAAACAACAATGGGGATAAATCTACTTGCATATAGGATATACAGGAATGCCTACTCACATTATTCTCATCTATACTAATATAATAAAGAGAGAGCCCAAACCTTTGATGCGGGTAATCTCAGGAACCACAGCACTAATCACAACACCCAATACAGTGTTAGAAAGGGCAGTTGCAGCAGAAGGACATAGGCTATGCAGACGCCCAGCATATACATTTAAAAGGTAAAAGAACCGTGCCAGCAAAGTAGTCCCTTGTGGACGTGTCTGCGTTGTGCTGTGGGCGTGTGCTGGGAGCGTGACAAACGCTGGGGGCGTTTGGTACGTTCCGCCCTTCATGCTATGTCTTATATTGTGTGCTAATCCCACCCTGCTCCCTTTAAATACCATTGCACCCCATAATCATAACCCACCCTTACTCCTCAAAATACCCCAACACCCTTAAACACTAACCCATCTTAACCCTATAAATATACCCTGTACCCCAAAACCCAAACTTATCCCTAAACCCTAAAAATACCCCTGTGCCCCAAAACCCAAACCTAGCCCTGAACCCTAAAATACCCCTGTACCCCAAAACCCAAACCTACCCCTGTGCCCTAAAATACCCCTGTACCCCAAAACTCAAACCTAGCCATGAACCCTTAAAATACTCCTGTACCCCAAAACCCAAACCTACCCCTGAACCCTAAAAATACCCCTGTACCCCAAAACCCAAACCTAGCCCTGAACCCTAAAAATAGCCCTGTACCCCAAAACCCAAACCTAGCCCTGAACCCTTAAAATACCCCTGTACCCCAAAACCCAAACTTACCCCTGAACCCTAAAAATACCCCTATACCCCAAAACCCAAACCTAGCCCTGAACCCTAAAAATACCTCTGTACCCCAAAACCCATACCTATCCCTAAACCCTAAAACTACTCCTGTACCCCATAACCCAAAACTATATCTGAACCCTTAAAATACCCAAACACCCCAAAACATATACCTCAGTACCGCAAAACATATACCCCTATACCCATACTTACCTTATCCAAACATTAAAAAAAACATGCTTTTACCATTCATGCATTAACAACAAATTTTGTTGTAAATGTATGCTTGGTAAAAGCATATAAAATGTAATGCCATGCGTTATAATGGCATTGCAGAGTTATGGTACTTTCGTAATGAAAGTATGCGGAGTGATGGTATGCGGAAAGAAAGTTGCGGAAAAATGGGTGTTTACCCTCCCCCGGTAAGTACATTGATGGCACGGCGGCCCACATCTCCAGCAATATACTCATATTTTTTCACCACCCTTTTGAAAAATGCACATGTCTCTCTCATTGATTGCCAGCACCAACATACACTTTTAGACACACCTCCCGCCACAAGTGCTAGAATTGCGAACTTTAGAGCTGGGGAGCTACGTTCGAATCTCGGCATCAGCTCAACATCCTGTGTAAGCATGGGCGTAAAATCCGCTCCGCTCGCGGATTTTTCGGATTTTCGGCAAATCCGCAATCCGCGAACGCTCGCGAATTTGTCGAAAATCCGTGAATCCGCTCGCGGCGGATTTTTTGCTTGGTTGCGGCGCGCGGCGTGGTGCACGGCGTTCACTTTCCGTCATTTTAGCGTTTGCCGAGTTGTTTTTCTTTGCGAGTGACGCGCCATTTTAGATCTTGCTGCGTGTTCCCGCGGGAGTTTGTCGCCCGCGAATACGTACTCGCGGCTTGCCACCTTGCACAGCACACCTCGCGAGAGTTCGCAATTGCGAACATGTAGTTGCGGCGGAAAGGAACAATCTCGCACTTGCGAAATAGAGATTTTGCAATTTCGCACAAGAAAATCACCAGCAAACAGGATAAACCTTCAGAAAATTATGATTTTTATCAGAATCACTCCTCAGGTTGACATTTGCATGGCCTTTTTTTTTGCAAGGAGTCCATTTTGGGGGGGGGGGGAGGAAGGAAGTGCCCCACAGTCTCCAACTTCCTGTTCCTGTCCAGCAGGCTCCTCCCAGTGCTTTGTCCATCTCCTGGTCACTTTCATTTGGATCTGGAGCTGGAAGGATTACTTTTTGTGGGTGCTGCTGGATATTTGGATTTGAGGCCTTTTTGACTGTCTTTGGATCACTTTTGGATTAGAAATCAACTTTCACAAGTAAGTTTGTTTGGGGCATTACAGTTGCTGCAAGTACAATTTTGGAACTTTTTCAGAAAATTAAATAAATTATATTGTGGGTAGCCACAGCATCCAGTAGGACCAGGGTTGGTTATGGGTGCATGATACAACTGTTTTGTTGAATTTAAACACCATTGAGGCCATGGATGGGCTGGGATTGTGCAGATTTTATTGTTTTTTGTCGTTTTTTTGGGCCTGCTGGTGTGGCCCTTTGCCCAGGGGTGGTGAGTGTTGCATGGGCCTAGTCTTTCTGTGGGGTGTCTTCTTGAATTTAAACATAATTGAGGCCATGGATGGGCTGGGATTGTGCTTATTTTATTGTTTTTTGTCGTTTTTGGGGGGCTGCTGGTGTGGCCTTTTGCTTGCCCAGGGGTGGTGGTGGTGCATGGACTGAGTGTGCCTGTGGTGTTGTCTCACTCTCTTTGATGTAAACATCATGGATGGCATTGGATTGTGGTGATTTCTGGCTGTTTTTCTGTTTTTTGGGGGTGTACTGTTGATGTGGTCTGGCCATGTGGGTGGTGGTGGTGGCCATCTTGAGTGCTGGCTGGTACAGGCAACATGTGCTTGGGGTGTAAGGGGGCCATTTTGAGGAGAGGCAGTGTCTGAGGCCTGCACTTATTTTGCCTACTTTTCATCCCTTATGCCCAGGGGTAGTGAGTGTTGCATGGGCCTAGTGTTTCTGAGGGGTGTCTTCTTGAATTTAAACACCATTGAGGCCATGGATGGGCTGGGATTGTGCAGATTTTATTGTTTTTTGTCGGTTTTTTGGGCCTGCTGGTGTGGCCCTTTGCCCAGGGGTGGTGAGTGTTGCATGGGCCTAGTCTTTCTGTGGGGTGTCTTCTTGAATTTAAACACCATTGAGGCCATGGATGGGCTGGGATTGTGCAGATTTTATTGTTTTTTGTCGTTTTTTTGGGCCTGCTGGTGTGGCCCTTTGCCCAGGGGTGGTGAGTGTTGCATGGGCCTAGTCTTTCTGTGGGGTGTCTTCTTGAATTTAAACATAATTGAGGCCATGGATGGGCTGGGATTGTGCTTATTTTATTGTTTTTTGTCGTTTTTGGGGGGCTGCTGGTGTGGCCTTTTGCTTGCCCAGGGGTGGTGGTGGTGCATGGACTGAGTGTGCCTGTGGTGTTGTCTCACTCTCTTTGATGTAAACATCATGGATGGCATTGGATTGTGGTGATTTCTGGCTGTTTTTCTGTTTTTTGGGGGTGTACTGTTGATGTGGACTGGCCATGTGGGTGGTGGTGGTGGCCATCTTGAGTGCTGGCTGGTACAGGCAACATGTGCTTGGGGTGTAAGGGGGCCATTTTGAGGAGAGGCAGTGTCTGAGGCCTGCACTTATTTTGCCTACTTTTCATCCCTTATGCCCAGGGGTAGTGAGTGTTGCATGGGCCTAGTGTTTCTGAGGGGTGTCTTCTTGAATTTAAACACCATTGAGGCCATGGATGGGCTGGGATTGTGCAGATTTTATTGTTTTTTGTCGTTTTTTTGGGCCTGCTGGTGTGGCCCTTTGCCCAGGGGTGGTGAGTGTTGCATGGGCCTAGTCTTTCTGTGGGGTGTCTTCTTGAATTTAAACACCATTGAGGCCATGGATGGGCTGGGATTGTGCAGATTTTATTGTTTTTTGTCGTTTTTTTGGGCCTGCTGGTGTGGCCCTTTGCCCAGGGGTGGTGAGTGTTGCATGGGCCTAGTCTTTCTGTGGGGTGTCTTCTTGAATTTAAACACCATTGAGGCCATGGATGGGCTGGGATTGTGCAGATTTTATTGTTTTTTGTCGTTTTTTTGGGCCTGCTGGTGTGGCCCTTTGCCCAGGGGTGGTGAGTGTTGCATGGGCCTAGTCTTTCTGTGGGGTGTCTTCTTGAATTTAAACATAATTGAGGCCATGGATGGGCTGGGATTGTGCTTATTTTATTGTTTTTTGTCGTTTTTGGGGGGCTGGTGGTGTGGCCTTTTGCTTGCCCAGGGGTGGTGGTGGTGCATGGACTGAGTGTGCCTGTGGTGTTGTCTCACTCTTTTTGATGTAAACATCATGGATGGCATTGGATTGTGGGGATTTCTGGCAGTTTTTCTGTTTTTTGGGGGTGTACTGTTGATGTGGACTGGCCATGTGGGTGGTGGTGGTGGCCATCTTGAGTGCTGGCTGGTACAGGCAACATGTGCTTGGGGTGTAAGGGGGCCATTTTGAGGAGAGGCAGTGTCTGAGGCCTGCACTTATTTTGCCTACTTTTCATCCCTTATGCCCAGGGGTAGTGAGTGTTGCATGGGCCTAGTGTTTCTGAGGGGTGTCTTCTTGAATTTAAACACCATTGAGGTCATGGATGGACTGGGAATGTGCAGATTTTATTGGTTTTTGTCGTTTTTTTGGGCCTGCTGGTGTGGCCCTTTGCCCAGGGGTGGTGAGTGTTGCATGGGCCTAGTCTTTCTGTGGGGTGTCTTCTTGAATTTAAACACCATTGAGGCCATGGATGGGCTGGGATTGTGCAGATTTTATTGTTTTTTGTCGTTTTTTTGGGCCTGCTGGTGTGGCCCTTTGCCCAGGGGTGGTGAGTGTTGCATGGGCCTAGTCTTTCTGTGGGGTGTCTTCTTGAATTTAAACATAATTGAGGCCATGGATGGGCTGGGATTGTGCTTATTTTATTGTTTTTTGTCGTTTTTGGGGGGCTGCTGGTGTGGCCTTTTGCTTGCCCAGGGGTGGTGGTGGTGCATGGACTGAGTGTGCCTGTGGTGTTGTCTCACTCTCTTTGATGTAAACATCATGGATGGCATTGGATTGTGGTGATTTCTGGCTGTTTTTCTGTTTTTTGGGGGTGTACTGTTGATGTGGACTGGCCATGTGGGTGGTGGTGGTGGCCATCTTGAGTGCTGGCTGGTACAGGCAACATGTGCTTGGGGTGTAAGGGGGCCATTTTGAGGAGAGGCAGTGTCTGAGGCCTGCACTTATTTTGCCTACTTTTCATCCCTTATGCCCAGGGGTAGTGAGTGTTGCATACTTGCATGTCCCTAGTCTTTCTGTGGGGTGTCTTCAATGTAAACATCATGGATGGCATGGGATTGTGCTCATTTTTCTGTGTTTTGTCGATTTTTTGGGGTGTATAACTGAACTGATGTTCCTCTGTCTTCCATTGCTTTTAGGTGCACAAGAAGACTCAATAGAACCACCAGTGCCAGGAAGAAGTCCTGCAGCGGTGTGTGCAGCATAACGTCACGCGACGTCACGTCTGGACACAGAACCCTCTGCAACTCGTGCAACTGCTGCCTGCTGACCTGCTCTGAAGAAGATGGCCCCAAAAAAAGTAACCCGTAGCTCCTCTAGCAAGAAAGGTGCCAGTAAGGAGCAGAAGAAGCAAGTTACCAAGGACACTGGTGTGCCGCCCGCCCCTTTTTTTGTGAGTAAAAAAAAAAGTATGCCTGCAGCAGCTGCAGCGGGATCTGCTGGGGACCAAGCTGGCAGCAGCACCCCCGCTCCATTGGGCTCAGTGCCACCACCACCACCACGCCAACTTAAGTCCAAGCCCTTGAGTGCTGCAGAGGCAGCCAGTATACTTCTTCAATCACCATCGACCAGTGATGTTGGCTCATCGCAAGAAAGCAGCAGCAATGTCCCTCAATCAACACAGGTTGTTGTAGCTCATCTGACGAGTGTTGAACAACCACAGCGGCAACAACAATCACATGTGCAAGTACAAGCCCAAGTACATGTGGAAGGAGAGGCAGCGCAAGGAGATGCGCATGCAGAGGTGCATGGAGGGTCACAACAAGTGCCCACAATAGTTGTTCCTCCCGAAGTAGGGGCACATCAGGAAATCGACAATCAAGGCGAGGTATCATTTGAGGAAGCCACTCCTCCTGATGATCCTTCATTGTCTTCCACAACCCTAGCAAGGAAGAGATCAAGGGTGGTGTCTACATCCTCTTCAAGCACACCTCCTTCTGATGATACGGATCAAACTTGGGAACCAGCACCACAGCCGTCTGAGAGTGAGGCACACCATGATCCAACAAAGGTACTTAAGCGTAAAAGGAAGCTCGTCCAAAGTCTCAGACTTATGGAGTGTGATGAGGCTCAACAAGAAGTGGCGGATACTGCTGCTGATGAAGACTCTGCCAACGACGACCCAGTCATCATAAAGGTCACTGCAGCCCCAGCGGGCATGCAGCAAACAGACATTTTGACCCTAGCCCGAAGAGCTGCTGCGCGTGATGATGATGATGATGATGTTGTCGATGAGGAGGCAGTGGAAACACCACAATCATTGGAGTTAAGTAGTACACCAACTCGTCCCGCTTCCATATTTCTTTCTGGCAAGAAGAGACCTGCGTCAACCTCGACCTTAATTAGTGGCGGTGAAAGTGGAAAACGTACAAAAGTTGGCCAATCCAGATCCTCCACTTCATCTGGCATTAGCTTCATGACCACCACCACCACCAGTATCGCCGCCTCCTCCAGGTCCCACAGACACTTCAAGTCCCCAGTTTGGGACTTCTTTACTGTTTGTCCCAAAAATCCAAGGTTTGCCATTTGTACCCTTTGTAAGCTTGCAGTTAGTCGTGGTAAGCCAGGTAGCAACTATGGTACCGGCGGCCAGAGTGGTCATCTTGACAGAAAGCACGGTGTCCAATGGTTTGCGCACCTAGCTGCGATCAAGAAAGGCCAAAATCAAGGAAACGTTGATGTTTCATCTGATGTTGACGAGCAGGAAGAAGACGTGTCAAACACTTCCCTTACACCCAGTACCCCTCTCAGCAGCACACCCAATGTGAGGCACACTAAGAGTGTTGGAGCGAGTGAGACACCAACGCACAAAAGTTCACCAGCGAGCAAAATTGGGTCAACGAAGTCATTATCAGCCCGTAAATGCTTGGTCCAGGCCAACATTAGAACAATGCTTACTTCAGACGTGCCATATGAACGCAACCACCCACTGACGCGTCTGTATAACACTAAGCTGGCTAAAATGCTAGCTGTGGACCTTCTACCTTTTTCTTTTGTAGAAGCGGTAGGTTTTCTTGAATTAGTTGCAACGCTCTGCCCTAAATGGAAGGTTCCGAGCCGGTTCTATTTTGCCAGAGTTGCGGTTCCAGCACTACATGAAGATGTGCTGCAGGCGATTGGGGCAGCTTTGCAGAAGAGTGCTGTTCACACAATACATCTGACAACAGACATGTGGACTAGTGGCCCAGGCGATGATTACATGTGCATCACTGCACACTGGGTCTCTTTTTCAGGTGTTATAGCAAAGCTAAACGCAGGTGTTGACCCGGACCAAGTTTTCAAAGCTGCTCGGAAACATGCAACACTAGCCATGTTTGCCTTGGAGAAAAGTCACACAGCAGAAAACCTTTTGGAAGAGTTTGACAAAAAGGTGTTGTCAATGCTATCCCCCCTAAAACGCAAGATTGGTTATGTTTCCACGGATAATGGCGCCAATGTAGTTAAGGCCATGTCACAGGGTCACCATGTTAGAGTGCCGTGTTTGGCGCACTGTATCAACCTGGTAGTTCAAAAATTCTTGAGTGATAAAGAGAGTCCAGCGTTCGAGGTAATGGCCACCTGCCGCAAAATGTGCAACCATTTCAGCCATTCTTTTAAGGCCCGGAAGCATCTGCGGAGACTGCTACTTCAACGTGGAATGCCAGTGAAAGCACTCATCCAGGAGGTGGCAACACGTTGGAACTCAACCTTCTACATGCTTGAGCGTCTGCATGAGCAGTATACGGTACTCGATCACTATTTCTTGACAGAGGCTACATCTCAGAAGGAGGACCTGCGGATGAGTAAGGCGCAATGGGCCATAGTTAAAAGCCTGACAGACATGCTTCGTCCTTTTGAGTTCTTCACGCGTGCAGTCAGCCAGGAGGACTGTAATTTGGGAAAAGCTATCCCATTGTTGTGCATACTGGAGCACCAACTGATGGCGGTTTCTTCTGAGTTTGAAAAAGATGAAAAAAAAAAAAAACATTTCATTTTGTCTGAGAAATTATTACATCGCCTACGTGGTGATGAACGTCTTAAAAACATCAACTCAGATCAGCATTACATTTGTGCTACTATTCTGGATCCACGCTACAAAAAGGCGCTGGCAGACAACGCATTCTTTCCTTTCGCTGATGCAGATGTTCAAAAGTACAAACATTGGTTAGCCTGG
The DNA here is from genome assembly GCF_964261635.1 of Lissotriton helveticus. Lineage (NCBI taxonomy): Eukaryota > Metazoa > Chordata > Amphibia > Caudata > Salamandridae > Lissotriton > Lissotriton helveticus. The sequence continues at coordinate 1,290,459,089 of NC_136061.1, forward strand.
TCAGCCAAGAGGTTTGAAAAAGAACGGCAGGTTATTGAAGGAGAAGCCAGTACATCAGCATCAGCATCAGCAGGCCATCCGCAGTCACAAGAATCCACTTCTGCACCTGTGGCTGGGGCACAAGTGACCTCTCAGCCGTTAAAGACACCGGCAACTGGATCATCTGCACCACACACAATGACAACACTAACAGTGGCTGGGGAGGAGGATTGGCTAAGTTTGATGGGGTATGGTTCTCTAAAAAATGTCACAGGCACAGCAAAAAGTAAGCAAAGTGGAGGAACAGTTGATGACCTTGAGTCGATGGTGCAGGACTATCTGAATGACTCAACAGTGGTCTTTCTTAATGAGGAGCCATTGCAGTATTGGCATGGCAAAAAACAATTGTGGCCACAGCTCTACAACCTGGCTATAAACTATTTGTCTTGCCCACTCGCAAGTGTGTCTTCTGAACGTGTTTTCAGTGCTGCTGGTGGCATTGTAACTGCCAAACGGAGCCGCCTATCGCCCAAAAATGTGGAGCGGCTGACAATGATCAAGATGAATCAGCACCTCATACCACCAGATTACAAAGTGCGAGAAAGCACGCCACATGAAGACGATGAGGACAGCAACGTAGATGAGGGGATTTTTTCTCTGTTCGGTGCCACTGACCTCATCCAGCCTGAATTCGCAGAGTATGATGACGAAATCTTGTTCTTATTCCCTGACACCGAGCCCTGAAAATGAGACAATCAATCAAGAACTTTCTTTTTCGTCCTTATTCACTTTTATTCCTGTGTGCTTTGTGTCTCTCTTTCTTTGTTTTGCACAGTTAATTTAATTCAAACTTTAATCACCTAATCCCAAAAACAAGACCATCATCAGAACTGTCTTCACTTGTTTGCTTATTGATTTGAAGGTGCCGCAGTCTACATTCCTCAGGTTCACAAGTTCTGAAGAACATGCTCCTCTATCCTCCTCCTCCAGACTGCGATTTCCCTCCAAGCAGAGTGCTGGATTACGCACAATGAAGAAAGACTCAGCACTTGTGGGGGTGTTGTACTTCTTTGCGGGTGAGTTGACGGTTTTGGGCCCATTGCTGTGAAGCTCTAATAATGGACAAAAGTGTTTTGGACCAAATATGAGGTGGAAATTTCTTGCCGTTTTTGCTGACTTGCTTGCCTTTGAGGTGCTCTTTGGCGGGGTTCCGGGGGTTTGTGTGTAATTTTTGGTGTCTGTCGAAGCACTGCTGCGACAGTCTAATCTTGATTGCATTTGCTTTTCAGGAAATCCGTGGTGGAAAACAGGAGTTATGATGATTGATGATGACCTAGCTGCACAGCGCGTTACTTTGGACCGAAGGCCGAGAGATATTGTAAGTATGAGATTTAGCTTTTTCGCTGTTTGGGGGTGTTGTCGGGTGTTTTTTTGCGGGTGGGTTGGCGCCGGCGGGTCTTGCCTGGGGCATTCCTGGGAAGGTCTAATACCGGATACAAGTGTTTTGGACAAAATCCATAAGGAACAGCCTTTTTTTTGCCATTTCTTCAGACATCTTGCTCAATGTAGCCTTTTGGGGGGCTTCCTGCTGTTCGTGGGTGGGTTGCGGCCGGGGTCTCTGTCGAAGCACTGCTGCGACAGTCTAATCTTGATTGCATTTGCTTTTCAGGAAATCCGTGGTGGAAAACAGGAGTTATGATGATTGATGATGATGACGACCTAGCTGCACAGCGCCGCGTTTGGACCGAAGGCCGAGAGACATTGTAAGTATGAGATTTAGCTTTTTCGCTGTTTGGTGGTGTTGTGTCGCGTGTTTTTTTGCGGGTGGGTTGGCGCCGGCGGGTCTTGCCTGGGGCATTCCTGGGAAGGTCTAATACCGGATACAAGTGTTTTGGACAAAATCCATAAGGAACAGCCTTTTTTTTGCCATTTCTTCAGACATCTTGCTCAATGTAGCCTTTTGGGGGGCTTCCTGCTGTTCGTGGGTGGGTTGCGGCCGGGGTCTCTGTCGAAGCACTGCTGCGACAGTCTAATCTTGATTGCATTTGCTTTTCAGGAAATCCGTGGTGGAAAACAGGAGTTATGATGATTGATGATGATGACGACCTAGCTGCACAGCGCCGCGTTTGGACCGAAGGCCGAGAGACATTGTAAGTATGAGATTTAGCTTTTTCGCTGTTTGGTGGTGTTGTGTCGCGTGTTTTTTTGCGGGTGGGTTGGCGCCGGCGGGTCTTGCCTGGGGCATTCCTGGGAAGGTCTAATACCGGATACAAGTGTTTTGGACAAAATCCATAAGGAACAGCCTTTTTTTTGCCATTTCTTCAGACATCTTGCTCAATGTAGCCTTTTGGGGGGCTTCCTGCTGTTCGTGGGTGGGTTGCGGCCGGGGTCTCTGTCGAAGCACTGCTGCGACAGTCTAATCTTGATTGCATTTGCTTTTCAGGAAATCCGTGGTGGAAAACAGGAGTTATGATGATTGATGATGATGATGACGACCTAGCTGCACAGCGCCGCGTTTGGACCGAAGGCCGAGAGACATTGTAAGTATGAGATTTAGCTTTTTCGCTGTTTGGTGGTGTTGTGTCGGGTGTTTTTTTGCGGGTGGGTTGGCGGGTCTTGCCTGGGGCATTCCTGGGAAGGTCTAATACCGGCTAGAAGTTAGTTGGACAAAATCCATAAGGAAACACCAGTTTTGGCACTTTTTGTAAGTTAGGGTTCGTTAGGGTTAGCCCTAGCAGCAGGATTGCATGTGTTTAGGGGGGTTCTATTGCAACGCGGTTCTGTTGTTCTAGAGCACTGTTGGAGCGATGCTGGCTATGGATACTTTTGCTTGCAGGCAAGTGGTTTGAATACAATCCACGGTCTGTATTTGGGTCTACTGTTACTTTCAAAGTACGTTTTGTAACCATTTTTCTGCTAGGCATCGTTTTTGGAGATATGATTGGGTTCTTCTACATTTTTGCGACTGGCTTTAGTAAGGGTCTTGGTGGGAGCATTGCTGGGAAGGTCAAATTTTGTTCTAAAACACAGTAGTACACCCACCTTGAGGGGAAAGATCCGCTATAATATTTTGGCCATACTTATTGATCCTTAAAAAGGTGACTCAGACAGAGCACGCAATTTCAAAAATATTGTACTGTCTATTAGGGAAATCAAAGTGTGACTTTTTGAACCACACAGCGTACATACCTTTTATTTATTTATCAGTGGTATTGTAATAGCACTTCCTGTTTTCCGTTCAATAATTACAGGCCGGGTTTCAGTCAACATCCGCCAGGCAGGCAGTGGACAGGGTGTCTCTTCTGTCAGTGGTCACCACCACATTGATGGACGAAGCGTCAGCTGGAATGGAGGAGTGCCGCCAATAAGAGGAATTGTTTGCTGCATGCAACTTACTTACCAATTTCAACAGGACAACTCCAACAACATACGCAATACAGATACAGTATCCATTGTTGTCTTTTATTCTATGAGTGTGACTGCATGTGCTTACCTTTACTTTGTAACCAAAGATTGTCTGTAAACTCTGTATCTTCAATTATTGTTTGTCCATGCTCTGCTTTTTTTTTCTTCTCTCAACAAAACCTACCCAAAAAGAAACCCCCATTCCCATCCATTTTACAAACCCTAACCCTCTTCCCCCGGGCTGTGTTGTTTTGCTTGATGTCTGACTAAAATGACATCAATAATTCCACACACTTGCTGGGGAGGATAAGGTGATAGCAGCAACAGGCTGGTGAAGGAATACGAGGATATCTTCTAGACTTACTCAGCTTCAGTACTATATCTTCTAGTAGTAGTAGCCAATGTCAAATAAATTCAACGCAAGTACTAGTTATACTTGCAATACTTTACCATTTGTTAGGCTACATTATGGCACTGTTCTAGTGTACTGTCACCTGCTATTTTCTCGATCGTACCGTAACCGTTGTAATGCTACAGTAAGGAGTACAAACAAGGTTTCGTTTTCTTTTTTTCCATAGGCATGCAACTGCCACTGTGTCACACCACTAGTAACACCGCAATGAGGAAATGTCACCCGCCCAGGAATGACAACGTTAATCCCCATTTCACCTGGAGCCAGCCCTGGGCCTAGCCCTAATTTCTAACACAAATTACAGGTAAGATAAGCGTTTGGTGGGAGGTAGTATAATGGAGTATTATTTCGGAGTAGACAAGAGTTTGACGGTTGTACTACTAAAGTCCTACGACTGTTCAGGAAAACAAAGTTACTGTTACACCCCCGCCCCCCACCCACCAGACTGAAAAGCAGTAAAAAACAGGTATGGTCAGATAAAGTAGTTGAAAAATATATTTATTTATCCCTAACAAAATAATCTCCCTCACCCACCCTAACCCCAACGATTGTCTCTGAAACGTCCCAAAACGATCCCAACTCCCAAATCCCACCCCCCAAAAGTCTATAAAAAAAGGGCAAGGGACACTCCACTACTGGAGGGTGCTGGTGCTGGTGCATGATGCGGCATGGGCATCATACTCCTTGCGGAGGGTGGCAAGCTCGGAGCGGAGGCCCTTAACCAAGGTCTTATACCTCAGGACCTCCTGCTCCAGGTTGGACATGCGGACTCGTAGGCGGTGTTGGCGTTCCTTGCAGCTCCTGTGGGGGGCAGCTGGTGTTTCGGGTGCTTGGCGGTCGGCTTTCTTAGCCCGGCTCGGTCCCGCTGGTTTAGTCACGGAGGAGGATGCAGTGGTCACAGTCGAAGATGTTGCCCCGCTCGACTGCGTGTCCTCCTCCTCCTCCAGGGCCACCAGCCGCCGATACTCGGCGACTGTGGCCTCCAGCCTCCGTTGCCGGGCCAATCTAGCCTGCTCCCTCCTTGTTGTTGATTTGGAAGGAGCAACTATATGAAGAAAGAAAGACATAGTCTGTAACCAATGCTCCTTATTAATAACACAAAGTGATTGAGCCGAAAGTTGGGTCACAGAGTACAAGTAGCAAATTGAAAGCACAGTACATAACTATTGAGGACAGTATCTATGTAACCCTCCCACTTCTGCATCCTTGCTCTAACAGTAGTGGTAGTTTAATGAACTAATTCTACGACCACTATGGACTTCCATTACAGTCGACTATGACAGTACACCAGTCTTATTCTTCTTCTTCTCTCTTGTTTAGGGAAATGGGTACGTTATCTTATGCAAGCCGGCAGAATGACATGGACACAGCACAGTGAAGTTGCACCCGAGAAAAAAAGTTGCACACCATGATGATGGAGACAGACTTGCGTTACTGTACCGGTCCAGTACATGCAGGTGGTGAAGCTATTACTTTTCTATTACGGGTGGCACTGAGAATACTCTGTTACAAGGGCTACTGCTTAATTAATTTACCTTTCACCCTACAGTGCAAATGAGTACTAGAAAAGGAAACTGAAGAAGCTAACTAATTTGATTATCTATCACTTCACATGGGACGTATTTAATGACAGATGAGATGACTTTAGGTGCTTTGCTTAATATTGAGTGAACACAGTGATACACCCACACATGAATGACGTACTACAAGTAAACTAAAGTTATTAAGAGAGGTACGGAGTGTCCACCGTAATAACCAGATATATGCTGTGAATGCAAACGCAATACAAAGTACTGCTACTATTCATGGTAGTATTGGACACATTTACAATTTCTTTTCCTTGCCTTCCCTGCACTGGGACGGACGTGCGGGTGCGGTGGTACATGCTCTTCAAGGTAACACTTACTTCACCTGGCGACCATCTACTCTCTCTAGATACACATTTGCTATGTAAGAGTCAGAGAATACCATGCTCCAGGCATCCATTCATTCAAAGTATACGCACACATACAGTTTCTGTTTCACCCACCCAGGCTGCTGTCCTTCCACCCATCCTTGCTTCATCATTGACCCAGCCATGCACCATACCATATTCTTTCCTTCCCAGCCACCTCTGGGTCCAAGCAAACACATATCGTTCTTCTTTGCCAGCCATCATACAAGTTCGCGTCCCACTTACTTACACCCTTCTTTCGCTTTTCGTTCATCCCATCCATCACGTTCGTCTAAGAACTTATTGGGATTCTTCTCACCAAAAACTTCACAGCTAAGTCGAAGTACATTTCGAGGAGGCTACTACCTGGTTGATTTGTAATTGTAATACACCCGTGCAGAAAGCACACTATGCAGTCTTCAATCTCAATAAGTAAGGAATATATAGCTTACCTGTTTCCGCCACCACCGTTTGATCCCCCACAGGAACGGCCACCAGCTCTTCTACCGCCGCATCCTCCCCAGAGGCCTCCGAGTCCAAGTCCAACACATCAGCCACCTCCGCGCTGGCCCCGTCACCAGATGTTACACCTACAAAGTACATTTAAGAAAGTTAGAATACACCACTCACTACTATATAATATTTGGTCTAGGAGAAATGTTAAAAAAACAGAATACAATGTAATAATTTGTGACTGTCTACTCCATAGTAAAAATGTCCCATTTTCCAGGGAAGGCTGTTGTCTTGCTGCACTTTTATGCACAACTGATGAATGCTTGCTTTTGATTTTTAACACGCACCACTTTTTCTCCTAACAGACAGAAGCTTGACTCCTGAGTCCTAAGAACACGACCAGGATCAAGTTCAAAGTAGGTGAGAGTTCGGCTCGACCACAAGAAATGTGTCCAATTAATCGTCAGCACTAACCACTTTTCTGTTTACAGTTAAATAGTTTTATGACAAAGTAGATTTCAATAAATGTGTTTACTTTTAATAAAGCTTTTACACTTAAATAGACTCTGTGGTTTTTGTTCCTCTAGACTAGAGTGGATGAGCTAAAGGTTTTGGAATTTTTGCAAGCATGAGTGCCTCTGACATTTCTTGACTGTGCTGTGACTCCGTACTACTCTCTTGTCCTGCGTACGATAATCTAGAGATCATTGGGGATCTATAATCGGTGACTTCGGGAGCTGAATGACTCTGCCACACTATCTAGTCAGTAAGGAGACAGTGCATAGAGGTATTGCTGAATATAATGGGAGTCCAATGGAATTGCCAAATGTCCAATCTTAGTTAGCTACACAGACAGACTAATAAGAATAGTCTAGTAATACCACAGGGAGTCATCATATTCGAGGCAGGATAAGAATTTATATCCAGTCTACAAGAAGATCAAAGACGATTTAGAAAAAATCGAATGAGGAACGCTAGGAAAAAATAGGTACTGTTTAGTAAAATGTAAACTTACTGGGGCCAGCAAAGGAGCCCTCGCCTGCCCGATCCTGGCCTGCATCCTCAGCACCCTCCTCCTGTGTCCTCTTGCCCTTGGGGGGAGCTGATGTACAACATGAAAGAAAGAAAAACCATAAAACATGGATGAGATTTTTCAACCAAATCAAACATTTCAAAAGAACAATAACAACATATTTTGGAAAAATAGCAAATAGATAGACAACTATTCCACGGGATCTATCTCATGTGGTATACTACGTTATTCGTATTGCCTGATTTGCGGAACGTTGACTTAGAAAGTTCCTATGTAACTCAATAAACAGACTACTAAAGAGGTTTGCCTAGGCCTGGCACTGCAGGCAGTAGTGCACAACACGTGACAGACAAAGTCCATCCTGCTTGCAGATCAGTGAATACTCAAACTATCAATCCACCCGCCACCACCGCCACTATTTCTTCTGATAGCCATGTGACTGTCTAAAGGAAGGACACTGGACTTCAGTCTGTTGGGGCTGATTTATAAGTCCCTTGCGGAAGTTGCGGCTGATTTTCCTCCATTGTTGCGTGCCTTTTCTGACGCAGCGGCAGAACAAAAGACTCGCCATGGTGTTGGTGCGGCGTATATATAAAAAAAAAAAACACATATGGGCATATGGGCGATGCATCACGTTGTAAAGCCCTGCGCCATCAGGGGGCGTTCCGGCGCAAGGGAGGGCGTACCTGCGCAGGAACAAATCCTAAAAGTGGCTGAGGGAAATCTACAAGATGTCAATCAGTCATTTTTATGACAATGATGCATGACTCAAACCCTGCGCGCTTGAAGCCGACGTACGGCTTGATGCAGCATTGGGGAGATAGGGTACCCCAGAGCATTGCTGGAGCTGCGCCATCGTTGGCACGCAACTCCAGCAATGCGCTGCCTTTACGGCACAGATGCGTAAGGCTTCTGTGACGTTTTGGGCCAATGGGTGGTGGTGGCATGGCACACAATTACTGCCGCATCCCTGCTACTTTGCAGGGATGCGCCGGTAATTGAAAATATGACCCTTACTGTCTAGCATTACGCAGTTCTTTTCTTTACAGTACACTGATACATAATTTCTCAGGCCAATGAAATGCTTCTGAACACAACATACAAAACAAAGAAGCATAGTAGCAAGCAAGGCTACTGAGAAGGAGAGCAGTGCACCTGAAAATGAAATGCATAGAAGATTTTGAAATATAATTTACCTCAATGTAATCGGCAGCATTATTGCTCTTGGTAAAGAACAAAGATTTGCAAATAACAGAGCAGGATAAAACAGAGTAGTAAATGTACTACTACTACTACTCACCAAGCCCGGGGACCTCTACGCCGAGCGCGTCCAGCAAGTCCCGCTCCCGGTCCATGACATCGGTCCAGCGGTGGGTGGCCTGGTTATATGTGCGCCGGACCCCAGAGATCTTGTACATGGCCCGGCACACCTTCTCCCACCGCTGGCGGCGCTCCCGGATGCCATAGCCGGTCGCGATCTTGCCGCCTCCCAGGATCGTCTTGGGGAGGCGGCGCTGGACATGGAAGATCAGTGCCGCCACTTCCTCCGCGCTAAAGATCTCCCTCGGGACCACTTGCTCCCCCCTTAAACGCCCGCACGGGAGCCGGGCACGGGGTGCGGGACCCTTCCCCTTCTCAGGGTGCTTCCCGGCTCCCTTTACCATGGTCTGGGCAGAAATAAACTTAAATGATAAAGAAGAAATAGAATAGTGAAGAAGAAAATAAAAGAGTTTAAAAAAGTAGTTTAAAAGTAACTAAAAGCTGCAGAAAACACAAAAATATAGAGCTAGAAAAATAGAGGGTTAGATAATAAGTAAAATTAGATCAAAAAAACTTCAAACAAGCAAAGGATGGCAGAGATTGAGAGAGGATAGAGAAAGCATGCCCAGAACCATAGCAATGAATGAGAAACAAGATGGCCGCGCCCGTTCACGACCGCGGGGGTAAGTTCGCGCGAGATTTTCCTTGCGAGTACGCGCGAACTTGTACTCGCGAGCAGCACACTTTGCGAGATTACACATAGCGGGCGGAAACGGAATTACGTCACGCCAACAAGATGGCCGCGCCCGTGTACGACCGATAGGGTAACTTGGCAAACGAATAGCTAGAAGCGCCTCGCGAACACGCGCAAGATCACGCGAACATACACGTCGCAACAAAAACAATTTTGTATTCGCACGTATTCGCGGCTTCCGAAATCGATCTCGCACGGATTTGCGCCCCAAATAACGCGCGAAATTGCAAAAAAAACGATTTTAGCTAAAATGAAAGCAATGAGCAGGTGCAAAAGTTCAAACTTAACATTAGTAACATTCAAGGTAGTGCTTCCTGATGGGCCCCTCCAGAGTTTGCAACAATTCTATGACCCTGCTATGACCCAAACAGCAGGCTCATAGAATAGCACCATAAAGGTCCTGTAAAAAAAAAATTTCACTGCAACAAAAAGCAAATTACAGATAAGGAAGGAAGCAGGTGCCAGCCAGACTGGAACTTTCAAAATTACTGACACATTAATGAAACACAAATTAATTGATGGCAGTTGAAGAAGGGCAGGTGTGCTAGCTTTTTTCAACCACCATAATCTACAGTAATAAATAAACCTAATAGGTGCCTGTGAGGATGTACTAGAGGGTGGCATGGGTGTCCCAGAGGGTGGCAGTGGTGAAACAGAGGGTGCTGTGAACCTGTGATGATAAACCAGACGTAGAAACAACATAGTCGCGGCCGTTGCAAGCCGAAAAGTAAGTTCGCAATTGCGAACTTGTCCCAAAATCGGCGCGAACACGCGCCAACACAAAAAACGGAAAAATCCGCAAGTCCGCTAGAGTTCGCGGATCTTCGCGGATTGCGAATCCGTAAATACGCAAGTTCGCGGATTGCCAATCCGCAAAATCCGCCCATGCTTAATCCTGTGATTCCAGGAAAATCGCTTTGTCTCCCTGTGCCTACCACAAATGAATGTGTTTTTCTGTAATGGAAATTGTGCTCATGCCATGTTGTCGAGTTCGTGCTATGTAATATTGCAAGGAAAAATAAAGTAGGGAAACTCGAGTTCACACACTACTGAACACGCACTCTTAAGTGCATCAGCAGTGCACTGTGAATCGGAGCGTTTCACAGACCTGTCACAGATAAGAAATGCTATCAAAACGAAATCCTACAAAACAATATACTACTGGCCGGCAGCAATTCATACCCAGACAACGTCGGGACGGGCTGCTAGTATCTTTATAAAGAGAACTTGAACCCCTCAAAACAACAAGTACGGGCATGGCTGAGCACTGAATCACTATATTCCCTAACGCAGGCCGGTAAAGATCTCCTGGACTCCCTGATCTCGTTGGAGGAGATAAAAACTCAAATTAATATATTTAAACATAATAAAGCATCTGGTATGGATGCCCTGCCAATCGAAGTCTACAAACTTCTGTCGGAGGAGTTAACTTCAGCCTTGGGGAACCTATTTAAGTCCATCTATAGCCTAACAGGTCAAATCCCTAGCTTTTGGAGGGAAACAACTATTGTCTTAATACCTAAACCCGGAAAAGACCCTTTGAGAGCAGATTCTTATTGTCCGATCTCCCTGCTGAAAGCCGACTATAAGATCTTTATGCACATTTTAGCAGGGAGATTGGCTAAACTGGTCTCCAGATTGATTAATACCGACCAAAAGGGCTTCATAATTGGACGCTATATCCAGGAACAGACATAGTTGCTTATAGGCAATACAGACCTGGCCATAGTAAGATCAGAACACTTGGCAGTAATCGTTTTAGATGCCGCCAAGGCGTTCAAAAGGGTATGTTGGACCTCCCTCTGTGAGGTATTGGAAGTAATGGGCTTTGGCCCCGTATTTATTCAAACTATGAGACAATACTACCAGGGAGCATCAGCAAAAATTCTGATTAATGGATCACTCACTTCCAGCTTTGAAATTCATAGGGGAACTAGGCAAGGGTGCCCTATTTCACCTCTGGTATTTGACCTGTACATAGAGCCGTTGGCCCAGGCTATAAGGTTAGATGAGTTAATTCCTCCCTTTAAATCTCAGCAGTATCTATCTAAAATAGCCTTATACGCTGACAATATAAATCTTTACACCAGCAACCCAGAAGTAACAATGTCACGGGTTAAGACCCTCTTGGAAGAGTTTGGCTTGATTTCTGGTTATCTAGCCAACTCCTCCAAGACGGAGGTGATGTGCTGGAATTTTGATCAGTGGAGGGGACCGACCAGTACAGAGTTTAAATACTTGAAAAAAGTCACTAAGGAAATAGACCGTCTTTTGGTAAGGTGGAGAAATCTCCCCTTAACTATTTATGGGAAGGTAAATCTAGTAAAAATGATTATCCTCCCCAAGTTGACTTATTTGTTTAATGCTGTCCCCCTGACGTTTCCCCAACAGGGTATTTCCAAAGTTCAAAGTAAGATTGGGAGCTTTGTATGGGGGGATAAGGGAGTGAGGCTGTCGTGGAAGAAACTGAGGCACAGGCTAGTCAAAGGTGGGTTAGCCCTCCCAGACATCAGCTGGTATTTGGTTGCATTCCAATGTAAAGCTACCCGGATTCTTTTGTCTAAACCAGCGGTAACAGCATGGGGATTGTTGCTTAGTGAATTGGCAATGAATGAAGGTAGGGGTAGCGCAGAGGGGTTTCTTTACAAGTTTGGGTCACCTAAGTGTTTTAAAAGGGTGCGTTTGAAGGTTCTTAAGAATGCATTAGAAATTTGGTTCAAAGTAAGGACTAGATATGGGATTGGTTACTATTCTGACCATGCCCCCATATGGGACTCTACAGGACCCCACTCTGTCTTCAGGATGGTTTGGCCTGCCCCATTAAGAGAGCAGGAGTCTCAATATGGTCAGACTTGGGGGACGCAAATGGTATTCACTCGTGGGAAATATTGAGAGCCAGGATAGGCCCCGGTATATCAAAATGTAACTTTTTACAACTAAAATCCGGGTTCGAGGCTGACACTGGGGGTATCAGCGGAGATTGGGATGCTGAGGTTTTGTTTATGTCTGCTCAGCAGTTGAAGAAAGAAGTTTCTATTTGGTATAGGAAGCCTGTTGAAGCTGACGATCTAGATACCCCATCACAGGCATCAGTTTGGAACCAATCCCCGTTTGAATCTTATATAGGAGATCTCTTAGAACCATCCTTAAAACTTCTCTATAAGTACACCAAATCAGCTAGCTTAAAGAAAAAACACTTTTTTGTGGCCAATCGCATTTTTTATACCCCAGCTAAAATGGCAAAATTTGCCCCAAACCCCGAGCCGAAATGTCCCAGATGTATGGCTCCTAAAGCCAACGATATACATATCTTCTATGAGTGTTCTGAACTGGGATCGTTCTGAAAGGGGATTGGTGACTTCCTGCGTAAAAATTTTGAAGTCAACATTGTGGTCAACGGATCCTTAGTCTTCTTTGCCAATGATGGACTCTCTACCTTGGATCTGGCACCGACTCATAGAGGATTACTGTTATGTCTGATTCTGCTGGCACATAGAAAGATATGTATTAAATGGAAAGATCCCACTCCCCCAAAAACTGAGGACTGGCTTAATTCCGCATTTGCAATGGCTTGGCTTGATCTTGTTGGTTCCAGCAACAGCTTAATTAGTCTCTGGCAACCCCTTATCAGTATGGGCCGAGACTCGAGACTGTGCGAAAAGGTACTCTGTCCTATGATTACACCTTAAACCCAATAAAGGGGTTGGTCGGGCGACCTAAGCAAGTGCAGGAAGTCGGAGGGTGCCCAGGTTGACAACAACGGCTGTATAAGTTCTGCAATATGCTTATATGTGAGATGTGGACAAAAAAAGAGATATCCTCATATTCCTTGGCATCAAAAATGCATCACCATACTTAGATGGAAATGGGCTGGGTGGTCTCTTGTTAAGCTGTCCATCATTCTGGCAGGGAGGCTGTGTGGGTCTGTGAGTGTATGTGAAAGAGGCTGAATGGGTGTGTCAGTGGGTGTGCGAGTATCAGTGTGGGTATGTCTGTAGCTGTGTGAGTAACTGGGCTAGAACGGAACCTCTCCTGCCCTTTTATCAAACAAGTGTCCACAGTTTTGCTGAAAAAGTCTACCCACTGCAGTACTTTCTACTGGTTTATTAATAAATGCTACCTCGTTGGGTAATAACTTGTTCATAATCTACAGTACAGCTGTGTAAACAACCATGAGGTGATATCTCCAGGGACCTTGTGTGCATAAAATTTCGACAATGTGATTGTTCCCTAGGATCTTCACCCACAAGTCTTTGACAACATGAATCATTGTCAAGAGAAGACGACGAGAATACAAAGAGATGACTCTCCACCAAATAAGGGTACTTCCTCCTTAGTTTATGAAGTAAAGGGGAGGGGACTGAGTGGCCAGCAGTTCAGGCAGTAGCCTTGTCTAAAATCTATATGGGAAATTGCATGAGAAATGTACTTTTTGACCCCTCCTTTTTCTCGGCCCCTGCTTGACAGATCTACCCAAACTTTCCATGCACAACTAGACATGGGGGACCACTTTTTATGGAAACATTTGTGAAGATTCGTCAAACAGCACCAAAGGTATAAGCAAGTCCAAAAACACTTTACCCATGCTTACCATACATATATACACATACACATACACATATATATATAAATATATATATACATATACATATATACATACACACACACACACACACACACCACACACATATATATATATGTATATATATATATATATATATATATATATATATATATATATATATATATATATATATATATATATATATATATATATATATATATATATATATATATATATATATATATTACCTACTGGCGGTCGCCAGTAGGTATATATAGTTAGGATTTTTTCTCTAGGGGATTTTTGAAAATTCTATGTCTAATAACTTTGGCGTTTGTGGACGGAATTGGCTGAAATTTTCAGGAAAATTGAACATTTTGTTTCTGAACAGCCCGTGAAAATTTGGGGGGGTTTTGTCTAGGGGGGGCCGAGAAAAAAGGGGGGTCCCAAAACGTGTTTTTGCCATTCATTTTTCCATAGGGCGGTTGGACTCACTTTTAGCTCGAACGGCTGAATGGATTTCCACGAAACTTGGCAAAATTGTAGATATTGTTTGCCCGATGTGCCTTTGCTAGGTCTCAAGATATGTGCTCCTGTGAATTTTGAGTAAATTAGGTTTAATAAAAGATATATATCTAGAGCCGCGCCCCGGTGCGCGTACCGGGGAGCGCACCGGGCGCGCCACGCGACTTGCGCACGGCAAGATGATTGGTTCTCGGGTGTCTGTAAACATTCGAAACAGTCCGCAGCGGCCGCCATCTTGTGTCTCGGTAGGATTGAGACACAAGAGGTGGCAAAAATCAAAGGGGGAAATGAGCAAAAGGGGGCAGGGTACACCCCCCTGACCCCATAGTTTTGATGTGTGGGCCATAAAAGGGTCCCGCGGGTAAAAAAAATTTTTAAAAAAAATTCGATTTTCGCGTGGGGAGCGCCCGGTACGCGCACCGGGGAGCGTACGGGGGAGCGTACCATGGAGATAAAAAATGACAGACTTTTTAAAAAAAAAAATAGCATTTTTTTATAAATTGGAGGTAGTTCTGAAAAGAACTTTTTTTTGTTTTTGTTGTTTTATATTTTTTTAGACTTTTTAAAACGATTTTATATTTTTTTTGGATTTTTGTCAGGGGAAAAACAAAAACAGGGATTCCAAAACTGCTCAACAGGAGCAAAAAAATGTGAAAATTTAGGGACTGGCAGTGCAGCGGTGTTGCTGTTTCTTTATGGCAATGAGTTCAACACTCTGCTCCCCATAGCAGAGCAGTTCGTCACACTCCGTGCACAGAAATTTGATCCCTGCAAACACCGGCTGTATGTTAGGGACCATTCTTCCACGGGGTGGTCCCGAAGGTGTTGCTCCACCAGTGGAGGTGCTGCCGCCATCTGTGGGTAAATTCCGTGCCAGCTCTCTGACACTCTCCCTGGCAAAGTTGTTTGGGTGTCTTCTTTTGACATGCCTGATTAAATTGGCATTTCCAAAACTATATTTTTTCAGAGGATTGCCTCTGGATAAAGTACTACCACATATTTTGCAGGTTACTTTTGGAGCGTTGACTTTTTTTTGTCCTTCAGGGATGTCATAGAATTTCCAGATGAAATGGTCTTTTTTCTTCTGCTGAGGAGGGTCCTCATCTAAAAATCCGTCGGAATCACTGCTGGATGACTCTCTTGCAGCCATTGCTGTAGATCAGGAAAGTAGGAGATGAAGACAGTACACAGAACAGCTCTTGCTCTCTCCAAGTACAAAGCAATAGTGAGAGAAATGGGTGGGTTTCACACAATTGGGAAAAAAAAAGTTCTGAACCAATGAAAAGTGTTATTTTAAAGTCACATGGTTTGACGCGCTTACGCTACGCGCCCCGGGGCGCGTTCCGGGGCGTGTTTCATAAGCGCATCAGGGCGTTTACGTTACGCGATCGTCTGCGCTTCCGGGTGCGCTTACGCGGTGCGTCATAAGACGCATTTCGCGGCTACGCGATACGTGTCTTATGACGCAAGGCGTGGCGGCTACGCAATACGTCACAATGTTGTTTTCGTTCGCGGCAATAGCGCTATCGGGACGCTCATCGGTACGCGCCCTGGGGCGCGCCGCAAGATTGCGCTTACCCGTGCGTTCACCGGTCCGCGCCCCGGGAGCGCACCGAAAAGAATTAAAAAAAAAATTACATAATTATACAATATAAAATTAGCTTTAAAATTTATTATTTTTTAAAACTATAAAGATTTGCTATTAAAAAACCTATGAAATTCACTGAAAAAACCATAGGTTATAGACCATATATAGTTAGGAATTAGCATTTACAAAACCTTGAAAATTCACTGAAAAAACCATAGGTTATAGACCATATATAGTTAGGAATTAGCATTTACAAAACCTTATTTTACTCACACAAAACCATTGAAATTCCATATATAGTTAGTTGCACTAACTATATATCGCGCACCCGCAATCCACTGCTGATGATGTCACATATTACATCATTCATGAGATGGTCAGTGACATCACTGATGACATCACTGATGACATCTCAAATGACATCACTGATGACATCACTGATGACATCTCATTTGACATTACTGATCACATCACTGATGACATCATTCATGTGATGATACGATGAACCTCTTCAGACTCTAATATAACCTTAGATACACTCAGTGTAAACAGACACTCACAGACTGTCACTCATCCATGGAGTTACTCACACACCTAGTCAGTCTTGCAAAGAATCAATCACACCTCCATTTCCTCAACTATATAGTTATACACACCTTACTTATTGAAACATATACTAACACATATTTACTCTGTTATACAATCCCTGATACAAGTTCACAATGATCCATACAGCCACTCACACATTCACTGGCTCTTATGCACAGTTATTTATATATGTCAACTCTCACATGTACTGTGTTTTACATATGTACTTACTTTGACATGTAGCACTGAGATATCCATTCACTCACCAATACACTCATGCACACAGTCAACCGCCCATACAGCTGTTTCCACATGCACTTTTGGACCCATACATCTAGTGAATCAACTGCTCACACATCTATGCACAGAGTCATACACCTCCCAGACACCCACACACACACTCAGTCTCCCATACAAATACTTGGCCAACCAATCAATAACCCATATAGTTAGTCATATAGCTAATGATCAACACATGCATCAGATTACAGAACAACAGACACAATGATGCACAATTTAAAACAGTTTAGTCACTGACCCATGCACTCAGTGAGACACATTTAATCACTCACTTATACAGTCAGTCATGCACCTACTAAATCCTTCATCCAGACACTTATACATCCACTCATTCTTCAATATGTAAGACATATTTTAACTTTACAGAAACATACAGTCACTGGATGTTGTCATCAGTGATGTCATCAGTGATGTCATTTGAGATGTCATCAGTGATGTCATCAGTGATGTCACTGACCATGTCATGAATGATGTAATATGTGACATCATCAGCAGTGGATTGCGGGTGCGCGATATATAGTTAGTGCAACTAACTATATATGGAATTTCAATGGTTTTGTGTGAGTAAAATAAGGTTTTGTAAATGCTAATTCCTAACTATATATGGTCTATAACCTATGGTTTTTTCAGTGAATATATATATATATATATATTTATTACCTACTGGCGGTCGCCAGTCGGTAGTTATAGTTAGGATTGATTTCCATAGGGAAATCGCAACATTCTATTTGGAATAACTTTGGCGCCGGTTGAGGAATCGGCCTGAATTTTTCAGCAACTTTGCCTCGCGGCGCTCCGCTCCTTCTGTGAAAGTTTGGGGGGGATTCGTTAAGTGGGGGCCGAGATAAAAGGGGGTCCCAAAACGTGTTTTCCCCATGTTAATTTCCATAGGGCGGTCGGTCGCACTTTTAGCTCGAACGGCTGAATGGATTTTCACCAAACTTGGCAAAATTGTAAGGACTGGTAGCCCGATGTGCCTTTGCTATGTCTCAAGATATGTGCTCCAGAGGATTTTGAGTAATTTAGGTTAAAAAAAGTATATATCTAGAGCCGCGCCCCGGTACGCGCACCGGGGAGCGCTCCGGGCGCGCCACGCGACTTGCGCACGAGAAGCTGATTGGCTCTCGGGTGTCTGTAAACATTTGAAACAGTCCGGAGCGGCCGCCATCTTGTGTCTCGGTAGGACCGAGACACAAGAGGTGGCTAAAAACAAAAGGGGGAAATGACCAAAAGGGGGCAGGGTACACCCCCCCTGACCCCCTAGGCTTGATGTGGGGGCCATAAAAGGGTCCCGCGGGACAAAAAAAAAAGGAATTTTTTTTTCGATTTTCACCGGGGGAGCGCCCGGTACGCGCACCGGGGAGCGTACCGGGGAGCGTAATATGGAGAAAAAAGAATGACAGAGTTTTTTAAAAATGTAGCATTTTTTTATAAATTGGAGGTAGTTCTGAAAAGAACTTTTTTTTTTCTTTTTTTTTTTATCTTTTTTTATACTTTTTTAAAACGATTTTATATTTTTTTGGATTTTTTTCAGGGGAAAAACAAAAACAGGGATTCCAAAACTGCTCAACAGGAGCAAAAAATTGTGAAAAATTAGGGACGGGGAGGGCAGCGGTGTTCCTGTCTCTTTATAGCAATGAGTTCAACGCTCTGCTCCCCATAACAGAGAAGTTCATCACAGTCCACGCATAGAAATGTTATGCCTGCAAACACCGGCTGCACGTTAGGGACCATTCTTCCACGTGGTGTTCCTGAAGGTGTTGCTCCACCAGTTGAGGTGCTGCTGCCATCTCTTGGTAATTTCCGTGCCAGGTCCCTCACACTCTCTCTGGCATAGTTTTTTGGGTGTCTTCTCTGGACATGCCTAATTAAATTGGCATTTCCAAAGCTATATTTTTTATTAGGATTGCCTCTGGATAAAATACTGCCACATATCTTGCAGGTTACCTTAGCAGCAGTAACCTTTTTTTTCCTTCAGGGATGTCATAAAATTTCCAAATGAAGTGGTCCTTTGTTTTGTGGTGAGGAGGGTCCTCACGCAAAAAAACATCAGAATCCCTGCTGGATGACTCCCTTGCAGCCATTGCTGTAGATCAGGAAACTTTGATAAGCAGATAATGCAAAGAACACCTCTTGCTCTCTCCAAGTACAAAGCAATAGTGAGAGAAATGGGTGGGTTTCTCAATATTTTGAAAAAAAAAAATTCTGAACCAATGAAAAGTGTTATTTTAAAGTCACATGGCTTGACGCGCTTACGCTACGCGCCCTGGGGCGCGTCCCGGGGCGCGTAGCGTAAGCGCGTCGGGGCGCTTACGTTGCGCGATCGTATGCGATCGCGTGCTTCCGGGTGCGCTTACGCAGTGCGTCATATGACGCATCACGCGGCTTCGCGATACGTCACGATGTTGTTTTCATTCGCGGGAATAGCGCTAACGGGACGCTCCCCGGTACACGCCTCGGGGCGCGCCGTAACATTGCGCTTACCTGTGCGTTCACCGGTACGCGCCCCTGGAGCGCACCAGGCAAAAAATATTTTAAAAAAATAAAAAAATTAAAATTACATATTTATACAATATAAAATTCATTATAAAAAATATTATTTCATACCTATAGAGATTTGCTATTAAAAAACCGATGAAATTCACTGAAAAAAACCATAGGTTTCACACCAGTTATAGTTAGGAATTAGCATTTAAAAAAGCTATTAAATTCACTGAAAAAACCATAGGTTTCACACCAGTTATAGTCAGCTGGAAATTTTACTGGCATAAAACCAATGAAATTCCCATGTTATAGTTAGTTGGACTCACTATAACTTGCGCGTGCAATGCACTGCTGATGACGTCACATATTACATCACTCATGACATGGTCAGTGACATCACTCATGATGCCGCAACATCTCATGCTCAATTTCTTTACTTTAGAATAAAAACCGCACTCACAGGGGAGCTTTTCACATCAGGCTTCTTTATTTTGAAGCGAACAAACGCGTTTCGGCGTCAAGCCTTCGTCGGTGTTCATGACACCGCTATCGTGACAGACTGATAAAGGTTCTTAGTCTCATGGCAATAGAGAAAGGACCATTACCCTAGTATAAACATTAGGCACCATCTTGGACTGTATGCAATGCGCAAAACTATTAGCACCACATATTACGGTAATAAAACCACAACATTATTGAGACATAAATCGGCCTAACACTGGCCCCACAAATTCTCATGTTATTACAGGGTGAAACCACTTATACATGTATATCATTACATGAAATAGCGCCGTGGACCGGCATGGGTCCCTTCTACATAAACCATTGTTGTACTACACATGAAACTTTACATTCCTTCTGTAGAAAGTGCAATTTCCTTAAACTCATTGGATGAACAACTCAAATTAATAATCATTAACTCATGATCTCATATTTCCTCCAGCATTCATGAATAAGCGAATAGACATAAACATAGACATGAGCATAAATCATCTATGGTTACCCATAGATCCCCGTGACCTAATGTGACCGTTTTAGCCAGAATCAGTATCTTCTCAGTATATAGTTAGCATGATATAACAAAACCGGACAGAACAAACCTGAACCATAGCAGCAAACCACAACTTAAGTCGGAACTGTAAGGCAAATCCTATTATTTCCCCAGATGTATTGCAAGTTCTTCCCCACTGTTTAGACCCTTAGGGAATTTAGACGATAGGTCGATGATATATCTCGACTCTAATCGCCGTAACTTCCGCAAGCGGTCCCCTCCTCTGATGTTACAAGGGACACAATCTAATCCAAAATACTGTAGCTTTTTTCTATTCTTGTTATGGAATTCTGCAAAATGACGGGCAACCGGATAGGCGGGATCCGCTTTATCGATGGCCCGTAGATGTTCCAATATTCTGATTTTCAGCTCATGAATTGTACTGCCAATGTAGCGTAAGCCACATGGGCAGACAAGACAGAATACTGCAAAAGGAGTGTGACGAGTCAAGAACTTTTTGATTTCCATAGTTCTTCCTGTGTCTAAAAGAGTGTAAGTGAGGACCCGTTTACTAGCCACACAGGCTTTACACCTGCTACAAGTGTAGAATCCCTTCATCTCTTTCAAGGTGTTAGTTTAGGTATGGGTTTCTCAAGATGGCTTCTAACCAGCATGTCCTTTAAGGACCTGGCTTTCCCAAAAGTTACCTGTGGATACTGGGGTATACCATCCTTGATTGCATTATCAGTCAGCAGAATATGTCAGTTCTTTCTAAGCATTCTTTTCAAATAGTTAGCCTCGGAGGAGTATGGTGTAATCATCCAAAATTTCCTTTCCTTATTGGTGTCCTCCTTCTTACTAGGTTTGTCTACCAAAAGTGTCTCCCTCGGGATCTTTCTGACCTTATTTAGTGTCTTGTTCAAAGCGACTCGTTCATAGCCTCGCAGACTAAATCTCTCTACACACTCTGAGGCAGCCGCCTCAAAGTCTTGCTCCCTTGAGCTATTTCTACGAAGCCTCAACAGCTCACCATAAGATATGCTGTTGATTAGCTTCGGTGGATGATTGCTGCTGGCGGACAGAATAGAATTGCCAGCCGTTTGTTTACAGAAAAGTGCAGTGTGGAGTCGACCACCCTCAATGAACACCCTCAGGTCCAAATAGTCTACTGCCACCGGACTAATGGTACCGGAGAAGCGCAGGTTGTAATTGTTATTATTCAGATAATCAATGTATTTAAGAGCTGTCACAGTTGACCCCTGCCATACAATGAATAAATCGTCAATATAACGATTCCACTGGATGACCTTACCACTGTGTTGACCTATTCTACAGCCTCTGGGCACCTGCTCCTCCCACCAGCCAACAAACACGTTTGCATAGCTGGGGGCAAAGCAAGTGCCCATCGCCGTCCCAGATATTTGTCTGAAAAATTGATTCTCGAACAGAAATATATTGTACGAGAGACAACATTCCACAAATTCCAACAGCATCATGTTATGCTGTGCAAATCTCAATTGACGTTTTCCCAAATAGTGTCGGACTGCTGTTAAGCCATGTAAATGTTCTATACTGGTGTAAAGGCTTGTAATGTCTAACACCATTAGCAAGTACTCGCTCTTCCAATTGATGTCAGTGATTTTCTTTAGAAACTCATTAGTGTCTTTTGTGTATGATTCAAGTTGCACAACAAAGGGGAACAGAAAGT
This sequence comes from Lissotriton helveticus, assembly GCF_964261635.1. Classification (NCBI taxonomy): domain Eukaryota; kingdom Metazoa; phylum Chordata; class Amphibia; order Caudata; family Salamandridae; genus Lissotriton; species Lissotriton helveticus. Next base: position 1,290,481,066 of record NC_136061.1, read on the forward strand.
TGTCAACGAATTTAGACATATGTTCGGTCAGGCTGTTCACCGAGGAGACTAACGGTCTACCAGGTGGATGTTGGTACTTCTTATGAAGTTTTGGGAGATGGTAGAAAGTCGGAATTGTCGGATTGCCACTTCTTAAGAATAGATGTTCCTCACTACCGAGCATGGATGGATCATACAATTTTTTCAAAAATAGAGTTTCACACTTTGCCTGTATGCCACATTAGTGGTTGGTTTGTAGTACTTCTTGTCCGAAAGTTGTTGGATTGCTTCGTTCTTATAATACTCCCTAGTGAGTAGCACTACGATGCCGCCTTTATCAGAAGGCTTCACAATAACTGTAGCATCATTCATAAGATCTTGTAAAGCTGACCTTTGGACCGGTGTGATGTTTCCCCCAGTCTTTTTCCGATGGTGAATTTTCAACCTAAATTTCAATAGGTTATTCGTCATGGTCTCTGTAAAAACATCAATCGAGTCCCAAGGCATTTGAGGGACAAAGACAGAAGATGGTTTGAAGGGACTTTCTTCCCTATCTTGATCGATGTTCTGCCTTACTGCTCTCTGTGCCATACTCATACCCATAGTTGAGCTGGATTCCTGTTGCATCCTCAGATCTTCCAAGGCTTCCAGGCACAACTGCGGCGGTGCTCCAGAAAATGTAAACCACCGCTCGTTTTCCACTACTTGTCCAGTGCACTCATAAGCGGGTGCGGTGATTCTGTCTAAAACGGTCACATTAGGTCACGGGGAAATATGGGTAACCATAAATGATTTATGCTTATGTCTATGTTTATGTCTATTCGCTTATTCATGAATGCTGGATGAAATATGAGATCATGATTTAATGATTATTAATTTGAGTTGTTCATCCAATGAGTTTAAGGAAATTGCACTTTCTACAGAAGGAATGTAAAGTTTCATGTGTAGTACAACAATGGTTTATGTAGAAGGGACCCAGGCCTATCCACGGTGCTATTTCATGTAATGATGTACATGTATACGTGGTTTCACCCTGTAATAACATGAGAATTTGTGGGGCCAGTGTTAGGCCGATTTATGGCTCAATAATGTTGTGGTTTTATTACCGTAATATGTGTAGATAATAGTTTTGCGCATTGCATGCACTCCAAGATGGCGCTCAATGTTTATACTAGGGTAATGGTCCTTTCTCTATTGCCATGAGACTAAGAAACTTTATCAGTCTGTCACGATAGCAGTGTCATAAACATTGACGAAGGCTTGACGCCGAAACGCGTTTGTTCGCTTCAAAATAAAGAAGCCTGATGTGAAAAGCTCCCCCTTGAGTGCGGTTTTCTTTCTAAAGTAAAGAAATTGAGCATGATATATATATATATATATATATATATATATATATATATATATATATATATATATATATGTAAATGTATATATGTAAATAGAAGCCCGTCCCGACGTTGTCCCGGTATGAATTGCTGCCGGCCAGTAGTATATTGTTTTGTAGGATTTCGTTTTGATAGCATTTCTTATCTGTGACAGGCCTGTGAAACGCTCCGATTCACAGTGCACTGCTGATGCACTTAAGAGTGCGCAAAGATTCGTCAAACAATTTCCATTACAGAATAACACATTCATTTGTGGTAGGCACAGGGAGACAAAGCAATTTGCCTGGAATCACAGAATGTTGAGCTGATGCCGAGATTCGAACGTAGCTCCCCAGCTCCAAAGTTCGCAATTCTAGAACTTGTGGTGGGAGGTGTGTCTAAAAGTGTATGTTGGTGCTGGCCATCAATGAGAGAGACATGTGCATTTTTCAAATGGGTGGTGAAAAAATATGAGTATGTTGCTGGAGATGTGGGCCGCAGTGCCACCAATGTACTTACCGGGGAGGGTAAACACCCATTTTTCCGCAACATTCTTTCCGCATACCATCACTCCGCATACTTTCATTATGAAAGTACCATGACTCCGCAATGCCATTATAACGCATGGCATTACATTTTATATGCTTTTAGCACGCATACATTTACCACGAAATTTGTTGTAAATGCATGAATGGTTTTTTTTTAATGTTTGGATAAGGTAAGTATGGGTATAGGGGTATATGTTTTGGGGTACTGAGGTATATGTTTTGGGGTGTTTGGGTATTTTAAGGGTTCAGATATAGTTTTGGGTTATGGGGTACAGGGGTAGTTTTAGGGTTTAGGGATAGGTATGGGTTTTGGGGTACATGGGTATTTTTAGGGTTCAGGGCTAGGTTTGGGTTTTGGGGTACAGGGGTATTTTTAGGGTTCAGGGCTAGGTTTGGGTTTTGGGGCACAGGGGTATTTTAGGGTTCAGGGGTAGGTTTGGGTTTTGGGGTACAGGGTTATTTTTAGGGTTCAGGGCTAGGTTTGGGTTTTGGGGTACAGGGGTATTTTTAGGGTTCAGGGCTAGGTTTGGGTTTTGGGGTACAGGGGTATTTTAGGGCTCAGGGGTAGGTTTGGGTTTTGAGGTACAGGGGTATTTATAGGGTTCAGGGCTAGGTTTGTGTTTTGGGGACAGGGGTATTTTTAGGGTTTAGTGATAAGTTTGGGTTTTGGGGAACAGGGTATATTTATAGGGTTAAGATGCGTTAGTGTTTAAGGGTGTTAGGGTATTTTAAGGAGTAAGGGTGGGTTATGATTATGGGGTGCAGGGGTATTTAAAGGGAGCAGGGTGGAATTAGCACACAATATAAGACATGACATGAAGGGAGGAACGTACCACACGCCCCCAACGTTTGTCACGCCTCAGCACACGTCCACAGCACAACGCAGACACGCCCACAAGGGACTATTTTGCTGGCACGGTTCTTTTACCTTTTAAATGTATATGGTGGGCGTCTACATAGCCCATGTCCTTCTGCTGCAACTGCCCTTTCTAACGCTGTATTGGGTGTTGTGATTGGTGCTGTGGTTCCTGAGATTTCCCGCCTCAAAGGTTTGGGCTCTCTCTTTATTATATTAGTATAGATATATATATATATATATATATATATATATATATATATATATATATATATATATGTGTGTGTATATATGGGTTATTTATATAACCTTGGCTCCCGCCACGCCGTCCAAATTCAAAGCTCCAATCCCCAAGAATTCCGACAGACAAGCAAATGTGGCACAGCCAGAAAATAAATGGTTGTTTCAGGTATGCTTATTTATTTTTCTTGCTTTCTCTTTCTTTTTCAGCCAAAGTGTATAGTGCTCACAAACACAGGCCTGCGTGTTTCGCTTGAAGCCTTGTACTGGGCCATAGAGTGCTATCACACAGAGTGTCTATTTAAAGGGCCATTGCCCTACAATAACTTCACCCTAAATTAAAATAACAATTTGTTCAAATTGCCAAGTACAATTCCTTCCATTATGAATAGATTTGTGTAAACATCAACATTATAATTAGAACTAATGCTTATTCTCTCACATGTCTTTACACGTCTTAATATGTCAGCAAATTATATTATCTAACAGGTTGTATTTTAGGGAATGCATTTGCATTCTCTCACATGTCTTTAAATGTCTTAATATGTCAGCAAATTGTATTATCTAACAGGTTGTATTTTAGGGAATGCATAGGAAAAGCATTTTTTGATTTGCCAATATCTTTGGCCCCGTTTGACGAATCTTCGCAAATTTTTTAAAAGTGATGACCAGCTCCTGTATTGAAAGTTTCAGGGTGATTCGTGGAGGGGGGGGGGTTGATGAGAAATTGTTTTTGGAACAGACTGTAGGTAAGTACTGGAGGTAATAAAAGGGGGAGTTGGCCCCCAAGGTTGACGTTGGGGCCAACATCCCCTCCAGTTACCTCCAGTAAGTCCCACACAGTGGGATTGCAAAGAGGTCTTCAGGGGCCACGCTCACCACTCTGTGAATGCCCCTCGTGGCACAGTACTTGTTGGGGATGAATTCCACTTTACTCCTGAGGGACTTTGGAGGCAAAGAAGCCCCCCCCTGGTACCTCCTGTATGTCCTAAACAATGGAATTCCTGAGCTCTGGTCGGAGGCCCAGCCCCCTTTCTCCACCACTCTGCAAATGCTACTACTAGTTAAAGAAGCATTTGCAATGTAATAGATCTTGCATTTGCGAGAGTTAGAGCTATTGGCATTGTAAATGTAAAAGTTTTTTACTAATGTTTTTGGAGTGGAGAGGATGTAGGTTGTGTGTAGTGGAATACTGTGGTATGTTGTGCAGTGAAATTATGTGGATAGAAAGTAGGTGGTATTTAGTGTGTAGGAATTATGTAGAGTGGGATTATGTGTTATGGAGAGTAATTATGTGGTGTGATTGTGTTGTGTAGTTGTAACCTCAGGTTTAGTCTTCCTCATTTCCATAGAAGCTAAACTATAAACTCAATGAGACAAAAAAAAAGAAGGAACCACTGAGGAGCACTTCTGGACCTAGTCAGAGGTATGAGCAGGGCCACTGGAATTATGTGACTGTTTGGCTGCACCACCTTTTGCACAATTATACATTTTCCGCATGTGCCACATACACAAGCAGAAACGGCTCAAACATTACCAGAAATGCAGCGACAAGTGTTACAGCGTGGTAGAAGGCCCTGTGCAAACCTAGAATGGTCACCTGTTACTTATTGCTAAATGTGGGTGTTAAATTGGTACTAATGGTTTGTAAACCATTCTTGCCTTTTCTGCGCCTCTCTAGTCTCTTTCTGCACTTCTACTGCTTCATTCTGCACCTCTATATTGTCTCTTTCTCCACCCCTATATTCTCTTTCTGCCCCTGTCTTCCCTCTTTCCACACCTGTTGCTTTTTTCAGCAGTTCTCTTGCCTGTTTCTACACTTAACTTGCTTGTTTCTGCACCTCTGTTGCGTCTTTCTGCACCTCTGTTGCCTCTTTCTGTACCTCACTTGCTTTTTTCTGCACTTTTGTTGCCTCTTTCGAAACCCCTCTTGCCTCTTTCTGCACCTCTGTTCCTTCTTTCTGCACTTCTCTTGCCTCTTTCTGCATACCTCTTGCCTCTTTCTGCGCTTCTGGTGGCTCTTTTGCACTGCTCTTGCTTCTTTCTACACCTCTCTTGCAAATGTCTACACCCCTTTTGCCTTTTTCTGTACCCCTCTTTCTAATTTCTGCAGCTCCCTTGCCTGTCTGTAACCCTGTACCCCCTTTCTGCGCCTCTTCTTCCTGTTTTTGCAACTTGTTTGCCCGTTTCTGCTGTGGTTCTCTTGCAACTCTTGTTTCTTTCTGTACCCTTCTTCCCTTTTCTGCATTCCTCTTGCCTCGTTCTGCAGTTCTCTTGTCATTTGTTGCACCTCTATTGCCACTTTCTGCACTTCGCTTGCCTCTTTCTTCACTTCTCTTGCTTCTTTGTACACCTCTATTCCTTCTTTCAGCAATTCTCTTGCCTCTTTCTGCACTTCTCTTACTTTATTCTGTACCTCTGTTGTTTCTTTCTGCACCTCACTTGCTTCTTGCTGCACCCCTGTTCCCTCTTTCTGTACCTTTCCTGCCTGTTTCCTCACCTATCCTGCCACTTTATGCACCTCTGTTGTCTCTTTCGGCACCTTACATGCTTCTTTCTGCACCCCTGTTCCCTCTTTATGTACCTTTCCTGTCTGTTTCCTCACTTTTCATGCCTCTTTCTGTACCTCTGTTGCTTCTTTCTGCACTTCTCTTACCCCTTTCTGGGCCCTTTGTGCTTCTTTCAGCATCTCTGTTGCTTCTTTCTGTTCTTCTCTTCCTTCTTTCTGCATCTCTCCTGTCTCTTTCTGTACCCCTCTTGCCTCTTTGTTCAGCTCTCCTACCTCCTTCTGCACCTCTCTTGCCCCAATGGCCTCTTTCTGCACTTCTCTTGCTTCTTTCCACACCTCTGTTGCTTCTTTCAGCAATTCTCTAGCCTCTTTCTGTACCTCCCTTGCTTGTTTCGGCACCTCTCTTGCATCTTTCTGCACCTCTGTTACCTCTTCCTGTACCTCACTTGCTTCTTCCTGCACCCATCTTGCCTCTTTCTGCATCCCTCTCCCCTCTCTCTGCCCCTCTCTTGCCTCTCTGTAACCCTGTTCCCCCTTTCTGCACCTTTGCTGCCTGTGTCTGTACCTCTCTTGCCTCTTTCTGTACTTCTGTATATCTTTATGCAATTGTATTGCCTCTTTATGAACCCTGTGTGCCTCTTTTAGCACCTCTATTGCTTCTTTCTGTACTTCTCTCCCTTCTTTCTACACCTCTCCTGCCTCTTTCTGTATACCTCTTGCCTCTTTTTGCACTTCTGCTGGTTCTTTCTGCACAACTCCCTCTTTCTGCACCCCTTGTGCCTCTTTGTGCAACTCTTTTGCTTCTTTCTGCACTTCTCTCTCCTTTTTCTGTACCCCTCTTCCATCTTTCTGCACCTCTCGTGCTTCTTTCTGCACTTCTATTGTCTCCTTCTGTACCTCTCTTGCTTCTTTCTGCACCCCTGTTGCCTCTTTCAGCACCCCTGTTGTTTCTTTCTGTACTTGTCTTCCCTCTTTCTGCATCTTTCTTACTTCTTTCTGTACTTCTCTTGCTTCTTTTTGCACCTCTCCTGATTCTTTCAGCTCCCTTCTTCCCTTTTCCCTCTTGCCTCTTTCTTCTATTCTCTTGCCAGTTTCTGTACCTCTCTTGCCTCTTTCTGCACCTCACTTGCCCCTTTCTGAACTTATCTTACTTCTTTCCACACATCTGTTGCTTCCTTTAGCAATTCTCTTGCCTCTTTCTGCACTTCTCTTGCTTGTTTCTGCACCTTTCTTACATTTTTCTGCACCTCTCTTATGTTTTTCTGCACCTCTGTTGCCTCTTTCTGCACCTCACGTGCTTCTTTCTGCACCTCTGTTGCTTCTTTCTGCACCCCTCTTGCCTCTTTCTGTACCTTTCTTCCCTCTTTGTGCAACTCTCTTGCCTCTTTCTACACCTCTCTTCCCTCTTGCTGCACCCCTCTTGCCTCTATGTGCACCTCTGTTCTTTCTTTCTGTACTTCTCTTGCCTCTTTCTGCACACCTCTTGCCTCTTCCTGCACTTCTGTTGGTTCTTTTGCACTGCTCTTGCTTCTTTTTACACCTCTCTTGCAAATATCTACACCCCTTTTGCCTTTTTCTGCACCTCTCTTTCCACTTTCTGCTGCTCCCTTGTCTGTCTGCACCCCTGTACCCTCATTCTGCGCCTCTTTTTCCTGTTTCTGCAACTTGTTTGCCCGTTTCTGAGGTTCTCTTACTTCCTTATGCACCTCTTGCTTCTTTCTGTACCCTTCTTCCCTTTTCTGCGTTCCTCTTGCCTCTTTCTGCAGTTCTCTTGTAATTTGTTGCACCTCTATTGCCTCTTTCTGCACTTTCCTTGCCTCTTTCTTCACTTCTCTTGCTTCTTTTTACACCTCTATTCCTTCTTGCAGCAATTGTCTTGCCTCTTTCTGCACTTCTCCTGCTTGATTCTGCACCTCTGTTCTTTCTTTCTGCACCTCACTTGCTTCTTGCTGCACCCCTGTTCCCTCTTTCTGTACCTTTCCTGCCTGTTTCCTCACCTATCCTGTCACTTTATGCACCTCTGTTGTCTCTTTCTGCACCTCACTTGCTTCTTTCTGCATCCCTGTTCCCTCTTTATGCACCTTTCCTGTCTGTTTCCTCACCTTTCCAGCCTCTTTCTGTACCTCTGTTGCTTCTTTCTGCACTTCTCTTGCCTCTTTCTGGGCCCTTTGTGCTTCTTTCAGCATCTCTGTTGCTTCTTTCTGTCCTTTTCTTCCTTCTTTCTGCATCCCTCCTGCCTCTTTCTGTATCCCTCTTGCCTGTTTGTTCACCTCTCCTACCTTCTTCTGCACCCCTCTTGCGTCAGTGGCCTCTTTCTGTACTTCTCTTGCTTCTTTCTACACCTCTGTTGCTTCTTTCAGCAATTCTCTTGCCTCTTCTGCACTTCCCTTGCTTGTTTCGGCACCTCTCTTGCATCTTTCTGCACCTCTGTTACCTCTTTCTGTACCTCACTTTCTTCTTCCTGCACCCCTCTTGCTCTTTCTGCACCCCTCTTCCCTCTCTCTGCACCTCTCTTGACTCTTTCTGAAACCCTGTTTTCTCTTTCGGCACCTTTGCTGCCTGTGTCTATACCTCTCTTGCCTCTTTCTGTACCTCTGTATATCTTTATGCACTTGTATTGCCTCTTTCTGCACCCTTTGTGCCTCTGTTAGCTCCTCTGTTGCTTCTTTCTGTACTTCTTTTCCTTCTTTCTGCACCCCTCCTGCCTCTTTCTGTATCCCTCTTGCCTCTTTGTACACCTCTCCTACCTCTTTCTGTACCCCTTTTACATCTTTTGGCACTTCTGCTGGTTCTTTCTGCACAACTCCTTCCTCTTTCTGCACCCCTTGTGCCTCTTTGTGCAACTCTTTTGCTTCTTTCTGCACTTCTCTCTCCTTTTTCTGCACCCCTCTTCCATCTTTCTGCACCTCTGGTGCTTCTTTCTGTACTTCTATTGCTTCCTTCTGTACCTCTCTTGCTTCTTTCTGCACCCCTGTTGCCTCTTTCAGCACCCCTGTTGTTTCTTTCTGCACTTGTTTTCCCTCTTTCGGTACCTTTCTTACTTCTTTCTGTACTTCTCTTGCTTCTTTATGCACCTCTCCTGATTCTTTCTGCTCCATTCTTCCCTTTTTTACTCTTGCCTCTTTCTGCTATTCTCTTGCCAGTTTCTGTACCTCTCTTCTTGCCTCTTTCTGCACCTCACTTGCCCCTTTCTGAACTTATCTTACTTCTTTCCACACCTCTGTTGCTTCTTTCAGCAATTCTCTTGCCTCTTTCTGCACTTTACTTGCTTGTTTCTGCACCTTTCCTATATTTTTCTGCACCTCTCTTATGTTTTTCTGCACCACTGTTGCCTCTTTCTGTACCTCACTTGCTTCTTTCTGCACCTCAGTTGCTTCTTTCTGTACCTCTCTTGCCTCTTTCTGTACCTTTCTTCCCTCTTTGTGCTACTCTCTTGCCTATTTCTATACCTCTCTTCCCTCTTGCTGCACCCCTCTTGCCTCTTTGTGCACCTCTGTTCTTTCTTTCTGTACTTCTCTTGCCTCTTTCTGCACACCTCTTGCCTCTTCCTGCACTTCTGTTGGTTCTTTTGCACTGATCTTGCTTCTTTATACACCTCTCTTGCAAATATCTGCACCCCTCTTGCCTTTTTCTGCACCCCTCTTTCTACTTTCTATACTTCTCTTGCCTCTGTTTGTACCCCTGTTCCCTCTTTCTGCACCTCTTTCTCCTGTTTCTGCAACTGTTGTGCCTCTTTCTGCAGTTCTCATGCTTCCTTATGCACCTCTGTTGTTTCTTTCTGCACTTGTCTTCCCTCTTTCTGCACCTCTCTTGCTTCTTTCTGCACCCTTCTTCCCTTTTTTGCATCCCTCTTGCCTCTTTCTGCAGATCTCTTGTCATTTTCTGACCCTCTATTGCCTCTTTCTACACCCCACTTGCCTCGTTCTGTACTCCTCTTACTTATTTTTACTCCTCTGTTGCTTCTTTCAGCAATTCTCTTGCCTCGTTCTGTACCTCACTCGCTTCTTTCTGCACCCCTTGCCCATTTCTGCACCCCTGTTCCCTCTTTCTGCACCTTTCCTGCCTGTTTCTGCACCTCTCTCTCCTCTTACTGTACCTCTGTTGCTTCTTTCTGCACTTCTCCTGCCTCTTTCTGCACCCTTTGTGCCTCTTTTGGCACCTCTATTGCTTCTTTCTGCACTTCTCTTCCTTCTTTCTGCATCCCTCCTGCCTCTTTCCGTACACCTCTTGTCTCTTTGTGTACCTACCCCACCGCTTTATGCACCTTTATTGCGTCTTTCTGTACCTCTGTTGCCTCTTTCTGTACCTCACATGCTTCTTTCTACACTCCTCTTGCCTCATTCTGCACCCTCTCCCCTCTTTCTGCACCTTTCTTATCTCTTTCTGTACCCCTGTTCTCTCTTTCTGTACTTTCCATGCCTGTTTCTGCACCTCTCTTGTCTCTTTAGGCACCTCTGTTACTTCCTTTTGCATTTGTTTTGCCTCTTTCTGCACCCCTCTTGACTCTTGAAGTACCCCTGTCGCTTCTTTCTGCACTTCTCTTGCTTCTTATTGCACCCCTCTTTCCTCTTTCTGTACCCCTTTCGCCTCTTTGTGCACCTCTATTGCCTCTTTATGCACCCCTCTTGCCCCGTTTTGCACCTCTGTTCGTTCTTTCTGCATTGCTTTTGCTTCTTTCTGCACCTCTACCGCCTATTTCTGTACCCCTTTTGCCTATTTCTTTACCCCTTGTACCTCTTTGTGCACATGTTTTGCTTCTTTCTGCACTTTTATTGCTTCTTTCTGCACCTCTCTTGCTTCTTTCTGCACCCCTGCTGTCTTTTTCTATGCCCCTGTAGTCTCTTTCTGTACTTGCCTTCCCTCTTTCTGCAACTCTCTTGCTTCTTTCTGTACATCTCTTGCTTCTTTCTGCACCTCTCTTGAGTCTTTCTGCACCTTTCTTCCCTTTACTGTATCCCTCTTGACTCTTTCTGCTATTTTCTTGCCATTTTCTGCACCTCTCGTTCCTCTTTCTGCACCTTACTTGCCTCTTTCTGCACTTCTCTTGCTTCTTTTCACACCTCTGTTGCATCTTTCAGCAATTCTCTTGCCTCTTTCTGTACTTCTCTTGTTTGTTTCTGCACCTCTGTTTTGTCTTTCTGCACCTCTGTTGGCTCTTTCTGTACCTCACTTGCTTCTTTCTGCACCTCTCTTGGCTCTTTCTGCACCCCTGTTCCCTCTTTCTGCACATTTCCTGCCTCTTTCTGCAACTCTCTTGCCTCTTTCTGTATCTCTGTTGCTTCTTTGTGCTCTTCTCTTGCTCTATTTGCACCCTTCGCGCCTCTTTCAGCACCTCTGTTGCTTCCTTCTGCACTTCTCTTCCTTTTTTCCGTACCCTACCTGCCTCTTTTTGTATCTGTCTTGCCTCTTTGTGCACCTCTCCTACCTTTTTCTGTACCACTCTTGCCTTTTTCTGTACCTCTGTTTGTTCTTTCTGCAATGCTCTTGCTTCTTTCTACACCTCTGTTGTTTCTTTCAGCAATTCTCTTGCCTCTTTCTGCACTTCTCTACCTTCTTTCTGTACTTCTCTTGCCTCTTTCTGCAATTCTGAGTTGGAGATAGTGTTAATCCCAATGCACTATTATTTACTAGGGCCTTACAGGGGAGATCATGCCAATCAAAGGGGTTACCCCAACCCATAGCGCACTCTGGTATATGTAGGTGTTTTCACTGTATTATAAGTGTTTTTCAGCATAGCACAGGCTCCGGGCCTGGTTGATCAGAGTCAGTTACCACCAGTACCCGTCAGCAAAAAGTTGGGGGCATAGGAAGATTTTGCACCAAGGCCTCTTTCTGCAGCTCTGTTGGTTCTTTCTGCATAGCTCTTGCTTCTTTCTGCACTTTTCTTCGTCTTTCTGGACTTATGTCGCCTCTTTCTGCATTTCTCGTGGCACATTCTGCACCTTTCTTCCTCTTTCTGCACATGTCCTACCTCTGTAGGCATAATTAGAAATTAGAATTAAAAAAACCTTAGAAACTCACTGAAGAAACCATAGGTTTCAGGGACGTTATAGTTAGAAATTAGCATTTAAAAAACCTTTGAAGTTCACTGAAAAAAACATCGTTTTCAGAGATGTTATAGTTAGAAATGAGCATTTATAAACCATAGAAATTCACTGAAATAAACACAGTTTTCAGGGACGTTATAGGTAGTAAATAGCATTTACAAAACCTTAGAAATTCACTGGAAAAAACACAGGTTTCAGGGACGTTTTAGTTAGTTGGACATTTCACTCGTAAAAAAACAGAGAAATTCGGCCGTTATAACTCACGCCCCCGCAATGCACTGCTGATGATGTCACATATTACATAATTCATGATATGGTCAGTGACATCACTGATGACATCACTTATAACATCTCAAATTACATCACTGATGACCCCTGCCGAAAATTAAAAAATAAAAATGCTTTTTTGGGGCCTGGTGGTCCCTGTGGGGCCCCTTGAGCAGACCTAGGCGATCAGGGTGTTTCTACTCTGCCCCCTTTTCTTGTTTGTTATCTTTTTTACTGTTTTCTTGTGACTCGTTTTTACCGAGTCACAAGATGGCTGCCAAAAAGTCATGGTTTGAAGTGTTGGCAGCCAATCAGAATGAAGCTTTTGATCGGGAGGGTTTGCAAATACTCCTCGGTCACCAGATATCGATATTATTTAGTTTTAAATTTCTCAGGGACTACCAAATGGATTTACACCATTTAAAACAAAGAGTGCACCCTGGACCAAGAGCTACCTCTCGCCAAATTTGGCGTAATTCTGTTCAGCAGTTCGGGCTGTAGCCGCGACAAAAGTTCCTATGGAAATGAACATGGAGAAAACGCGGTTAGGGACCACCCTTTTTTCTCGGCCTCCGCTTGACAAATCACCTTGAAACTTTCAAGATAGGAGCTGACCTGAGCGTGCCATTAGTTTTGAAAATTTTGCCAAGATTCGTGAAATGGCGCAAAAGATATTGCCAAATCAAAAAACGCTTTTTCTATGGAAACTAGGTCCTAACTATATATACATATAAGGAGATCTATTATGATCGAACAAAGAAAATCAAGAAAGATGCAGAAAAGAAGATACTACTTCTCGACTCATCATAGATTTTAATAATCAGAGCAGAGAACAACAGAACATCAACCACAAGAAATGGGGAATACTAATGCTAGATGGAACACTATGAAGGATATTGTCTCCTCATCCAAACATCACGTATAGAAAAACAGAATCCCTGGGGGTCATCCTAATGCAAAGTCATCTAGAACTGAAAAAATCAATAACATCATCTTGGATGAACACTCCAGGCTTCTGGAAATGCTCTAAGTGTTGAGCATGTGAACATGGTCAAAACTATATCAACTCCAAAATGGCCAAACTGAATATATCAAGGATCACATAACATGCAAATCCAAATGTGTGGTATACTTATTAGAATGCTCCTGCAGAAAACAATATGTAGGAAGCACCATCAACAAATTAAAACTTAGAGTCCTACAATATTTACGAGCCATCAAAAACAGAGATTTCACCTACCCTATGGCTAAACACTTTAACAACTTCCACTCAAGTGATAGCCAGCAATTAAAGTACTCAGGGATTAGAATTGTGAAATCAAAAGAAAGAGGTGAAGACAGAACCCTCAACCTACAAAGAACAGAGTCAAGATTAATTCTTGCGATTGGCCCTGAAAAACCATTTGGCCATAACTTAGATGCAGAATTTCACATTCATCTGTAGCAAAATAAACAGCAGAGTTTGAAAAATGGATGGATGCTTGTCTTTACCACAATTAGTGAAGAACATCAAGGTACAATGGCAGGACCCATCATGAGAAACTATCGAATGGCAAACTAGATATATGGGACAAAATAAAGGATGATCAATACTGGTATACTTCATGAACACTTGATCAAACTGCTGCTCATTAACAAAAAATTAAAAAGAGCAAGAGCTGAGTAGAACATATGGGACAATGCCTCTTCCTGCATGAACACTGTATAATGACTGTTTTCAAATGCTGATTTTATCCATCAAATCAACTCTTTTCATGGTATATTTTATAAATGACAAAAGCACTCTTTGCACATTAATTGAAAACTGATATCTTGTAGGCGTCAACAAAGTTGATTGTACTTTACATTTAATCATTCCTAAAAACGATCACTAGAATGAACACACTAGTCACTTTATAAACAGGTGGCTAAACCTCTTTTTGACCGTAGCTTAAGTTATACTTTATAAACAGATTTGTTTTCAAAATGATGTAAGAATGTACTTTACAATTGATGAGTTGTGAACTCGTCACTTTATATTAACGATATACCTCATAGACAGTGCTCACACATGTGAGGAGAAGAACAAGATACCATGCATAAAATCAGGAATCAGGGAGATGTAAGAAACAGAGATTAACAGTGCAGAGTGGAAACTCACTGCAGTATACAAAGCATTACCAATTATGTTCCTAGCCCAATTATGCTCTCCCTCTGAAACCTGACGATACTTTTCTCTCTTCCCTCCCCCAAAGGGTTGAGTAGACTAATTGTTTTACAAACACTCTGGCGCTTTAGATTTTAGAAACACAGTTGCTTTCCTTGTTTTACACTCGCACCTTCTACACTCACGAATGGTTTCTTTTAAAAATTACTGTCATAGTCAGAATGGTAGTCTGTTATATATTTATACTATCAGTGAGGATTGACAAGCGTCTAGTCATTTTTCTAATAGAAAGCAACAAGTGCACACAGGCTCACTGCTGAGATTCCTCCCGACGTTCTACCCCTCCGGTAAGTCAGCGTCCCGGTCGGCTCACTGTGGACCATATGGTAATGGCGGCGGCAAGCTGCACTGCTTAATGGCGGAGGTGTCACTGTGAGGGGGCGGGCTGCGGGTGAAGAGCTGCGGTACTGGTCGCTGGAGATTGCGGCCGCCATGACAGAGCCCTGTTCGCGCTCGCGGGGGAGACGGCTGAGTGTGTCCGCCGGCCTGCTGTGACTGGGGCCGAGCCCCGTGAGGGCACCTCATATAGCAGCGCAAGAGGCCGGCTGTGGGGACATCGGCGGGCCGCGGCCGTTTGGCAGGAAGCTGGTGCAGGCCGCGGTCTGTTTCAGAGTGGAGCGGCGCTCTTTGAATGCATGCTGGTGACAGACGGCGGTCAGATTGAAGAGGCATCACTGGCCTAACGACATATGGGAACAAAGAGTGCACCTTGAATGACAGCGTGGGGCCTAAATTTCGAGGAGTGGGCTGCATGGTAGCAATTACTGCACACTGAATAAAGCAGCCACAACACACAGCATTGGCTTGACGCTGACTGCACTGCACTGCTGATACTACCTTCCTTGTTTGCCCTTGGACGGTGGGGCCTACCTTTGGGGCCGGCGGTGCTGGGCTGTTGGAGTGCACTGCGGTGGGGACGGGCTGAAAATGCAGTGGTGCCCCGTGACACATAGAGACGGTGTGGCGGGCCTGGAGTCACCAAGTTGGTAACCTGTTGGTGTTCGGGACCCCCACCGCTACAGAAACCACGCGCAAGGAATAGAGACAGGTGGCCATTATCGGGCTGCGAGCTGTAGAAGCCAGCACTCCCCTGTTGAGCTGTGAAGCGGCGGTTGAGAGGGACATCATGGACAAGCCGGACAAAACCTAACCGCGGCTAACGTTTGATTTGCGCAAAGGGGGTAAACCGTCGCAAACTGCAGCTTTGGACTCTGAATTGGAGGTGTCGGCCCCTGCGCCCACGACCCTTGAGAAGTCGCTGGCCGCTATTCATGCCAGTCTTCAGGCTATTGATGGGAAGATCGAGGCCTTGAATGGTAGAATGGACCATTTTTACTCTAAGTTGGATAAACAGGCTTCCAGGCTGGGAGAAGCAGAACAGCGCATATCGGACACGGAGGACAGTCTGCAGCAGGTGTCTACGAAACAGGTAGACATGTCGAAGCTGCTAGCAATAATCCAGGCCAAGAACGAGGACATCGAAGCGCACTCCAGGCGCAACAATGTGCATATTTTGGGTCTGCCAGAGTCCACCAATGTGGGGCGCCTGGGGGATTATGTGGAGACTCTCCTGCGTGAGGTATGTGGTGCGGAGGCCTTGTCACCTATGTTCGCGGTGGAGCGAGCACATAGGTCCCTGGCGGGCACGCCCCCCTCCGTGTGCTCCGGCGAGGCCAATCATCGCCAGGCTACTCAATTTTCGCGATCGTGACGCTGTTTTGAGGACCACTCGACAGCTAGGTGCTATCAACTATCAAGGCAATGTACACTCGTTATATCCTGATTTTATAGCTACGGTGCAGGCGGCACGTAAGGAGTTCCAGGGGGTGAAGAAGCTGTTGGCGAAGGAACAGATTCAGTACGCCATGCTTTATTCAGCGAGTCTGCACATTGGGGAGGCAACCAATTCTAAAATCTTCATTAATCCTAAAACGGCGATGGACTATGCCAAGTCACTGCGGCGACGTAACAGCCCTCCGGCTCACACATCTGATGTGGATGATTAAGTATCCATGAGCGATTTTGGAAAAGGGGGGTGGTGATGGACAGAGTTTCTGAATGATGCAGAATACTCTTACCAAGTCAATAGATCATGGTTTTAATCCATCACCGTTTTTTAGCTCACTGCACCATCCCAGCTCAGAACCTGGCTATATGCAAATTAGTCTGTTCCTGTCCCAGTGCATGATGGGAACAGGGCAAACCAAACTACCAAGCCAATTCTTATACTGGGAAGGAAACAAGCTTCCGGGGACCGGTTTCTGGCATCACAGCCTTCTTCGGCCCGGCTTGCTTGAATCCTGATGGTGCAATGAGCAAGGGACTCACGTCTGAGTATACCCTCCCACACATAGTGTGGATAAAACCGATTTTGGAAAAGGGGGGTGGTGATGGACAGAGTTTCTGAATGATGCAGAATACTCTTACCAAGTCAATAGATCATGGTTTTAATCCATCACCGTTTTTTAGCTCACTGCACCATCCCAGCTCAGAACCTGGCTATATGCAAATTAGTCTGTTCCTGTCCCAGTGCATGATGGGAACAGGGCAAACCAAACTACCAAGCCAATTCTTATACTGGGAAGGAAACAAGCTTCCGGGGACCGGTTTCTTGCATCACAGCCTTCTTCGGCCCGGCTTGCTTGAATCCTGATGGTGCAATGAGCAAGGGACTCACGTCTGAGTATACTCTCCCACACATAGTGTGGATAAAACCGATTTTGGAAAAGGGGGGTGGTGATGGACAGAGTTTCTGAATGATGCAGAATACTCTTACCAAGTCAATAGATCATGGTTTTAATCCATCACCGTTTTTTAGCTCACTGCACCATCCCAGCTCAGAACCTGGCTATATGCAAATTAGTCTGTTCCTGTCCCAGTGCATGATGGGAACAGGGCAAACCAAACTACCAAGCCAATTCTTATACTGGGAAGGAAACAAGCTTCCGGGGACCGGTTTCTGGCATCACAGCCTTCTTCGGCCCGGCTTGCTTGAATCCTGATGGTGCAATGAGCAAGGGACTCACGTCTGAGTATACCCTCCCACACATAGTGTGGATAAAACCGATTTTGGAAAAGGGGGGTGGTGATGGACAGAGTTTCTGAATGATGCAGAATACTCTTACCAAGTCAATAGATCATGGTTTTAATCCATCACCGTTTTTTAGCTCACTGCACCATCCCAGCTCAGAACCTGGCTATATGCAAATTAGTCTGTTCCTGTCCCAGGGCATGATGGGAACAGGGCAAACCAAACTACCAAGCCAATTCTTATACTGGGAAGGAAACAAGCTTCCGGGGACCGGTTTCTGGCATCACAGCCTTCTTCGGCCCGGCTTGCTTGAATCCTGATGGTGCAATGAGCAAGGGACTCACGTCTGAGTATACCCTCCCACACATAGTGTGGATAAAACCGATTTTGGAAAAGGGGAGTGGTGATGGACAGAGTTTCTGAATGATGCAGAATACTCTTACCAAGTCAATAGATCATGGTTTTAATCCATCACCGTTTTTTAGCTCACTGCACCATCCCAGCTCAGAACCTGGCTATATGCAAATTAGTCTGTTCCTGTCCCAGTGCATGATGGGAACAGGGCAAACCAAACTACCAAGCCAATTCTTATACTGGGAAGGAAACAAGCTTCCGGGGACCGGTTTCTGGCATCACAGCCTTCTTCGGCCCGGCTTGCTTGAATCCTGATGGTGCAATGAGCAAGGGACTCACGTCTGAGTATACCCTCCCACACATAGTGTGGATAAAACCGATTTTGGGCACCAGGTTCCTTATCTTTATATATTCTGTTTGAAAGTTCATGCATATATAGCCCTCTGTTTGTTTACATTCTGACCACACGGGGCCTGCTGATGGCTATACAGGGACTATGGGCTGGGCACCTGTATGTGGTGTGATGGGTGACGGGGGTGGACGTGGGAGTTCAACTTTTTCCTCTAGGTAGTACTGTCCTATAAACTTTGCTGGGCTTTTGTTGTGCTATGCTTTACAGTAAAACCTGAGGATTGCTGCTTTGACAGTTTACTGTTAACCTGACTATGTGTTATTTTGGCGGTTTGAGATACACCCGTCTGTGTGCTGCTGTGTTGACTATATACAGGGATACTAAGATGGCCGTGGGGTTTGGGGGGCGCATTTCACTTCGGGTGGCCCCCCTCCCTTCTTGTTCAATGAGAGGGCATGCCGCTACCACCCCTATGGGTGTACCCCAGCTGATGTTCTGCTTTTCTCGATTTTTGTGAGTGTGCGAGTTTCATCCGGGCTGTGTCTTTAGCATGTTGGGGAAGCTAAAGTGAGCGGGGGGAGGGAGGGGTTGTTTTTCTGTTATCAGCCATCAGTACTGGCAATGTAAACATCATGGTTGGTGTGGAGGAGATAATGGTGCAACTGACCACAAGATATTAGCGCGCTGGGTAGGTGTCTCTGAATCTGTTCGCAAATGATGGGTGAAAAGCTTAATTGTATAACCTGGAATGTACATGGGTTAAATTCGCCCAAAAAGATCAGACAAGTGCTAGCTCAGCTAGACAGACACAATGTACTGCAAGAAAGTCATCAGAGCAAGTCCACAGAAACTTCAATAGCGAGCAGATGGGTGACTTACAAGCTAGCATCGTCTTACTCCACCTATTCCAGGGGTGTCCTTACTATAATTAAAAAGGGGGTAGGGTTTACGGCAAAATGTACCAGTGTGGACACTGAGGGGAGATGGGCGATGGTGCAGGGTAGGATAGGTATGGCCCTGGTGACCCTTATTAACGTGTACGGTCCTATAGCAGATGATGTCTCACCGTTCTCACAGACGCTGGCGGTGGTGCGCTCGTGGCCGGAAGCAGCAATCTTGTTGGGAAGAGACCTCAACATTCACCTCAATCCCTTACTAGATAAATCCAACCCTGAGGGTGCACATACGGTCCAGGTAGCTACTTGTATTAATGATTTGATGGTGGAACTGGGGCTGGTAGATGTCTGGCGAGTACGAAATGTTGGGCGGCATGAGGGTACTCACATTACTCCTGCATTCAGCAGCTGGTCTCGACTGGATTATTGGCTGCTGAGTGACGAGGCTAACACATGGGTGAAGGCGGTTACCACACTCCCCCGCACTCTCTCAGATCACAACCCTGTTCTACTAGAGTTAGTAATACCGTTAAATATACATAGACCCTTTACTTGGTGCTTTAGAGCGTACGCACTTACAGACCCAACCCACACTGAGGCTATTAGGACGGCTATTATCCAATACTTTGAGCATAACGTGGGGTCAGTGGATAGCCAGGCGATCCTCTGGGAGGCTTTTAAAGTAACGATTAGGTGGATATGTATCAGCACTTCTGCAGGGATCCTCTGGGACCTTAGGTCACAATTACAAACATTAGAACGACAACTAGAGACCCTGGAACGCCAATACACCCTTGCACCATCACGGGATACCCTGGCCCGAATACGAGAACACATCGAGGAATATAATTCATTAGCTGATGTTGAAATAAAGTATTTATCTAAGCGTCACGTTGTCAGAGCGTACGGGGAGGGGGGTAGGCCGGGTAGGATTCTAGCAAACAGATTACGTGATAGATCGGTTAACCCTTCAATAGACCATATCATAGACTCAGACGGGGAGCTGCACTGTTCTCCACAGTCAATAGTGGAACAATTTCGAACGTTTTATGCTTCCACATACACTTCCTGTGAGGGGACGACAGCAGAAGTTTTAGATGACTACCTTGACGATACACAGAATTCAAGACCAGTTTGTTTCGCAAGACCACCGACAGGAATAACACCCTACATTATGCAAGCTTTCACCCCCAACCTCTGAAAAATCACTTACCATACAGCCAACTCATCAGGGCAAAAAGGATTACCTCTGACACTGACCACTTTGAGAAAGAAGTTCAAACCACCATACAGAGATTCAAATCTCGAGGGTACCCAGACTCAGTCCTCGAGCAGGCCAAACAACATTGTGAAACAAAATCCAGAAACGACCTACTATCTAGCACAACTACACCTAAAAAAGATTCCATCACCGTTGTGTCGAAATACTCCACATCCAGCAACAAATTCAAGCAGATTGTTAAAAAGCATTGGGAGATACTCAGGATAGAACCTGATTTCAACAAGATTTTCAATGACCAACCCATCTTCGCTTACACCAGAGCAAAAAATTTAGGAGAAGTCCTCAAGTCTCCCAAACCTTCAATTACCGAATTCAAAGGAACAGTTCCATGTAGAAACTGCAATCATTGTAACAATGTTATTCGAGGTACTACTATAAACCACTCCATGAAGGGGAATAAAATCAAGGTGAGAGCAACAGCGACCTGTGATACCTCTAATGCCATCTACATGCTAAAATGTCCCTGCGGGAAGATTTATGTTGGACAAATGGAAAGAAAACTAAAAACACGCCTCAATGAACATAAGTCCAATATTAGAACTAAACAACTCAAATCCACGGTGGCACAACACTTCCTTGAAGCAGGACATGGAATCAGTCAATTACGATATTGTGCCTTGGAAACAGTTACCAAAAAAGAAGGCAGAGACAATCACACTGAACTGCTTAGAAGAGAGAATTTCTGGATTTTCACCCTGTGCAGCATGAAACCACACGGCCTTAATGACCTTGTGGAATATTTATGTTATCTATAATAGACTATGTTTTTTCAGACCAAAGCCTCCTAAATGCGAAAAGTGACTAGCTCAGTTACCTTCAAGGTCACATCACCAGTATTGATCACCCATTGGATTTAATGTTTAAATTTAGTATTATTTATTACTTATTTTTTATTTTCTATTTTTTTAAGTTTCTATCTTACGCACTGGCCAGTAGCATTTTAGTTGAACCTCAGATCCACGTTTAGACATTTATTATCTGGCTGTCTTTCTAGACCTTCGGAACGATCATTAATTAATTGCCTGAAACATCGCATGTTTACTTTTGACATATTCTGCGCTCTTTTTTCAGTTACCACACATGGGTTAGTATTTCAGTGTTAATCCCACATTTTTTTCACTCTATTCCCATCCCCACTTGGGACTACTACACTCTGTACCTTTAAGAAATGAACTCCACCCGTCTGTGTAACCTCCCTCTAATACACTTCCGGGGCACAGCTCTCTCTAATCCCGGCATGAGAACCCACGTACAAACCACTTGGAACCCGTTTGCACGTTATTGGTAAGTTAAGCGTTCACTTTTCGGTTACCAAAATACCCGGTATTTTTAAGCATTGCGCTAAATAACATCTTTCACCCCCCAGCGAACTTTACCACGAACACCTGCCGCGCAGCCCGCTTTTTTCCCTGAGACTGCCATCTATCTTAGTAGGGTAATGGGTCAGCAACGACACGTTTCAAGCGTATATCTTTTTAACGATATTTAAGAGGCATGTTGCAGTACTTCACTCGCTTTCGTTCTGAATCACACGTTCACCGACCCCAAACCTTTATTGCACGAGCACTTCACTAAGTTGATATATGTAACTTACCCTCACTCCTTACATTCAATACTTAGACCATTATTGTTTCCTCTTTGTTGACAGAACTTGTTCCCTGACAAAGGCATAATCTTAATGCCGAAATGCATTGGAATGTTTGAGTGCATTTACTGAATAGTGATGATATCACGATATGTATACTTGTGATTACAACGAGATGCATGAAAAAATACTTGATTAAAAACCGGAATATCATCATCGTCTGAACTATGTAATTACCTTTATACTCAACTTGGTAAGAAACCTTTATATAAGGACATCTGAGGAGCCCGGAGGACATTTCTCAACATTGAGAGTGCTACCCCCTCATATTATTCACGCCTCCAGTCAGAAGGCGATACTCTGGAGCACCTTACAAAATAAAAAACATTACACAATCAGCTGTGCGCCCAGTTATTACCCTTTGTACCTTGATGATACGGCATGCGCTTGGCTGTCGGACATACATAGAAAATATCTAGATTTACCCCTCACTGAGGAAGATGTCAGGGAAGCTATTCATGCAAAAACAACAATTGATGGACAGAATGCAGAACAATGTCATACATTCACCCCAGTACAGAGATCGGGGCCTAAATCCATTGTTTTTTTGCACTCCACACCACCCCAGGTCAGACATGGCCATATTCAAATCAGCCTTGACCCTGTGCCTCATGGGAACAGTCCAGCCCGAACTGCCAAGGCATGTCTTTCCTGGACCGGAATCAAGCATCCAAGGACCGGTTTCTGGCTATCAGCCGTCATCAGCCTGGTTAGCTTGACTCCAGTGGTGTGGAGAGCATGGGACTCACATCTGAGCATACCCATCCCACTCGGGGTGACAAATGCAAAAACAATTGATGGACAGAATACAGAACAATGTCATACATTCACCCCAGTACAGAGATCTGGGCCTAAATCCATCGTTTTTTGCACTCCACACCACCCCAGGTCAGACATGGCCATATGCAAATCAGCCTTGACCCTGTGCCTCATGGGAACAGTCCAGCCCGAACTGCCAAGCCATGTCTTTCCTAGACCGGAATCAAGCATCCAAGGACCGGTTTATGGCTATCAGCCATCATCAGCCTGGATAGCCTGACTCCAGTGATGTGGAGACCATGGGACTCACGTCTGAGAATACCCATCCCACTCGGGGTGACAAATGCAAAAACAACAATTGATGGACGGAATGCAGAGCAATGTCATACATTCACCCCAGTACAGAGATCTGGGCCTAAATCCATCATTTTTTTGCACTCCACACCACCCCAGGTCAGACATGGCCATATGCAAACCAGCATTGACCCTGTGCCTCATGGGAACAGTCCAGCCCGAACTGCCAAGCCATGTCTTTCCTGGACCGGAATTAAGCATCCAAGGACCGGTTTCTGGCTATCAGCTATCATCAGCCTTGATAGCTTGACTCCAGTGGTGTGGAGAGCATGGGACTCACGTCTGAGCATACCCATCCCACTTGGGGTGACAAATGCAAAAACAACAATTGATGGACAGAATGCAGAACAATGTCATACATTCACCCCAGTACAGAGATCTGGGCCTAAATCCATCGTTTTTTGCACTCCACACCACCCCAGGTCAGATATGGCCATATGCAAATCATCCTTGACCCTGTGCCTCATGGTAACAGTCCAGCCCGAACTGCCAAGCCATGTCTTTCCTGGACCGGAATCAAGCATCCAAGGACCGTTTTCTGGATATCAGCCTTTATCAGCCTGGATAACTTGACTCCAGTGGTGTGGAGAGCATGGGACTCACGTCTGAGCATACCCATCCCACTCGGGATGACAAATGCAAAAACAACAATTGATGGACAGAATGCAGAACATTGTCATACATTCACCCCAGTACAGAGATCTGGGCCTTAATCCATATTTTTTTGCACTCCACACCACCCCAGGTCAGACATGGCCATATGCAAATCAGCCTTGACCCAGTGCCTCATGGGAACAGTCCTGCCCGAACTGCCAAGCCATGTCTTTCCTGGACCGGAATCAAGCATCCAAGGACCGGTTTCTGGCTATCAGCCGTCATCAGCCTGGATAGCTTGACTCCAGTGGTGTGGAGAGCATGGGACTCACGTCTGAGCATACCCATCCCACTCGGGGTGACAAATGCAAAAACAACAATTGATGGACAGAATGCAGAACAATGTCATACATTCACCCCAGTACAGAGATCTGGGCCTAAATCCATCGTTTTGTTGCACTCCACACCACCCCAGGTCAGATATGGCCATATGCAAATCAGCCTTGACCCTGTGCCTCATGGTAACAGTCCAGCCCGAACTGCCAAGCCATGTCTTTCCTGGACCGGAATCAAGCATCCAAGGACCGTTTTCTGGCTATCAGCCTTCATCAGCATGGATAGCTTGACTCCAGTGGTGTGGAGAGCATGGGACTCACGTCTGAGCATACCCATCCCACTCGGGGTGACAAATGCAAAAACAACAATTGATGGACAGAATGCAGAACATTGTCATACATTCACCCCAGTACAGAGATCTGGGCCTAAATCCATCTTTTTTTGCACTCCACACCACCCCAGGTCAGACATGGCCATATGCAAATCAGCCTTGACCCTGTGCCTCATGGGAACAGTCCAGCCCGAACTGCCAAGCCATGTCTTTCCTGGACCGGAATCAAGCATCCAAGGACCGGTTTCTGGCTATCAGCCGTCATCAGCCTGGATAGCTTGACTCCAGTGGTGTGGAGAGCATGGGACTCACGTCTGAGCATACCCATCCCACTCGGGGTGACAAATGCAAAAACAACAATTGATGGACAGAATGCAGAACAATGTCATACATTCACCCCAGTATAGAGATCTGGGACTAAATCCATCGTTTTTTTGCACTCCACACCACCTCAGGTCAGACATGGCCATATGCAAATCAGCCTTGACCCTTTGCCTCATGGGAACAGTCCAGCCGGAACTGCCAAGCCATGTCTTTCCTGGACCGGAATCAAGCATCCAGGGACCGGTTCTGGCTATCAGCTGTCAACAGCCTGGATAGCTTGACTCCAGTGGTGTGGAGACCATGGGACTCACGTCTGAGCATACCCATCCCACTCGGGTGACAAATGCAAAAACAACAATTGATGGACAGAATGCAGAACAATGTCATACATTCACCCCAGTACAGAGATCTGGGCCTAAATCCCTCGTTTTTTTGCACTCCACACTACCCCAGGTCAGATATGGCCATATGGAAATCAGCCTTGACCCTGTGCCTCATGGTAACAGTCCAGCCCGAACTGCCAAGCCATGTTTTCCTGGACCGGAATCAAGCATCCAAGGACCGTTTTCTGGCTATCAGCCTTCATCAGCCTGGATAGCTTGACTCCCGTGGTGTGGAGAGCATGGGACTCACGTTTGAGCATACCCATCCCACTCGGGGTGACAAATGCAAAAACAACAATTGATGGACAGAATGCAGAACAATGTCATACATTCACCCCAGTATGGAGATCTGGGACTAAATCCATCGTTTTTTTGCACTCCACACCACCTCAGGTCAGACATGGCCATATGCAAATCAGCCTTGACCCTTTGCCTCATGGGAACAGTCCAGCCGGAACTGCCAAGCCATGACTTTCCAGGACCGGAATCAAGCATCCAAGGACCGTTTTCTGGCTACCAGCCTTCATCAGCCTGGATAGCTTGACTCCAGTGGTGTGGAGAGCATGGGACTCACGTTTGAGCGAACCCATCCCACTCGGGGTGACAAATGCAAAAACAACAATTGATGGACAGAATGCAGAACAATGTCATACATTCACCCCAGTACAGAGATCTGGGCCTAAATCCATCGTTTTTTTGCACTCCACACCACCTCAGGTCAGGTATGGCTATATGCAAATCAGCCTTGACCCTGTGCCTCATGGGAACAGTCCAGCCCGAACTGCCAAGCCATGCCTTTCCTGGACCGGAATCAAACATCCAAGGACCGGTTTCTGGCTATCAGCCGTCATCAGCCTGGATAGCTTGACTCTAGTGGTGTGGAGAGCATGGGACTCACGTCTGAGCATACCCATCCCACTCGGGGTGACAAATGCAAAAACAACAATTGATGGACAGAATGCAGAACAATGTCATACATTCACTCCAGTACAGAGATCTGGGCCTAAATCCATCGTTTTTTTGCACTCCACACCACCTCAGGTCAGACATGGCCATATGCAAATCAGCCTTGACCCTTTGCCTCATGGGAACAGTCCAGCCCGAACTGCCAAGCCATGTCTTTCCTGGACCGGAATCAAGCATCCAAGGACTGGTTTCTGGCTATCAGCCATCATCAGCCTGGATAGCTTGACTCCAGTGGTGTGGAGAGCATGGGACTCACGTCTGAGCATATCCATCTCACTCGGGGTGACAAATGCAAAAACAACAATTGATGGACAGAATGCAGCACAATGTCATACATTCACCCCAGTACAGAGATCTGGGACTAAATCCATCGTTTTTTTTGCACTCCACACCATCCCAGGTCAGACATGGCCATATGCAAATCAGCCTTGACCCTGTGCCTCATGGGAACAGTCCAGCCCGAACTGCCAAGGCATGTCTTTCCTGGACCGGAATCAAGCATCCAAGGACCGGTTTCTGGCTATCAGCCGTCAACAGCCTGGATAGCTTGACTCCAGTGTTGTGGAGAGCATGGGACTCACGTCTGAGCATACCCATCCCACTCGGGGTGACAAATGCAAAAACAACAATTGATGGACGGAATGCAGAGCAATGTCATACATTCACCCCAGTACAGAGATCTGGGCCTAAATCCATCATTTTTTTGCACTCCACACCACCCCAGGTCAGACATGGCCATATGCAAACCAGCATTGACCCTGTGCCTCATGGGAACAGTCCAGCCCGAACTGCCAAGCCATGTCTTTCCTGGACCGGAATCAAGCACCCAAGGACCGGTTTCTGGCTATCAGCTATCATCAGCCTTGATAGCTTGACTCCAGTGGTGTGGAGAGCATGGGACTCACGTCTGAGCATACCCATCCCACTTGGGGTGACAAATGCAAAAACAACAATTGATGGACAGAATGCAGAACAATGTCATACATTCACCCCAGTACAGAGATCTGGGCCTAAATCCATCGTTTTTTGCACTCCACACCACCCCAGGTCAGATATGGCCATATGCAAATCATCCTTGACCCTGTGCCTCATGGTAACAGTCCAGCCCGAACTGCCAAGCCATGTCTTTCCTGGACCGGAATCAAGCATCCAAGGACCGTTTTCTGGATATCAGCCTTTATCAGCCTGGATAACTTGACTCCAGTGGTGTGGAGAGCATGGGACTCACGTCTGAGCATACCCATCCCACTCGGGATGACAAATGCAAAAACAACAATTGATGGACAGAATGCAGAACATTGTCATACATTCACCCCAGTACAGAGATCTGGGCCTTAATCCATATTTTTTTGCACTCCACACCACCCCAGGTCAGACATGGCCATATGCAAATCAGCCTTGACCCAGTGCCTCATGGGAACAGTCCTGCCCGAACTGCCAAGCCATGTCTTTCCTGGACCGGAATCAAGCATCCAAGGACCGTTTTCTGGCTATCAGCCGTCATCAGCCTGGATAGCTTGACTCCAGTGGTGTGGAGAGCATGGGACTCACATCTGAGCATACCCATCCCACTCGGGGTGACAAATGCAAAAACAACAATTGATGGACAGAATGCAGAACAATGTCATACATTCACCCCAGTACAGAGATCTGGGCCTAAATCCATCGTTTTTGTGCACTCCACACCACCCCAGGTCAGATATGGCCATATGCAAATCAGCCTTGACCCTGTGCCTCATGGTAACAATCCAGCCCGAACTGCCAAGCCATGTCTTTCCAGGACCGGAATCAAGCATCCAAGGACCGTTTTCTGGCTATCAGCCTTCATCAGCCTGGATAGCTTGACTCCAGTGGTGTGGAGAGCATGGGACTCATGTCTGAGCATACCCATCCCACTCGGGGTGACAAATGCAAAAACAACAATTGATGGACAGAATGCAGAACATTGTCATACATTCACCCCAGTACAGAGATCTGGGCCTAAATCCATCTTTTTTTGCACTCCACACCACCCCAGGTCAGACATGGCCATATGCAAATCAGCCTTGACCCTGTGCCTCATGGGAACAGTCCAGCCCGAACTGCCAAGCCATGTCTTTCCTGGACCGGAATCAAGCATTCAAGGACCGGTTTCTGGCTATCAGCCGTCATCAGCCTGGATAGCTTGACTCCAGTGGTGTGGAGAGCATGAGACTCACGTCTGAGCATACCCATCCCACTCGGGGTGACAAATGCAAAAACAACAATTGATGGACAGAATGCAGAACAATGTCATACATTCACCCCAGTACAGAGATCTGGGCCTAAATCCATCGTTTTGTTGCACTCCACACCACCCCAGGTCAGATATGGCCATATGCAAATCAGCCTTGACCCTGTGCCTCATGGTAACAGTCCAGCCCGAACTGCCAAGCCATGTCTTTCCTGGACCGGAATCAAGCATCCAAGGACCGTTTTCTGGCTATCAGCCTTCATCAGCATGGATAGCTTGACTCCAGTGGTGTGGAGAGCATGGGACTCACGTCTGAGCATACCCATCCCACTCGGGGTGACAAATGCAAAAACAACAATAGATGGACAGAATGCAGAACATTGTCATACATTCACCCCAGTACAGAGATCTGGGCCTAAATCCATCTTTTTTTGCACTCCACACCACCCCAGGTCAGAAATGGCCATATGCAAATCAGCCTTGACCCTGTGCCTCATTGGAACAGCCTAGCACGAACTGCCAAGCCATGTCTTTCCTGGACCGGAATCAAGCATCCAAGGACCGGTTTCTGGCTATCAGCCGTCATCAGCCTGGATAGCTTGACTCCAGTGGTGTGGAGAGCATGGGACTCACGTCTGAGCATACCCATCCCACTCGGGGTGACAAATGCAAAAACAACAATTGATGGACAGAATGCAGAACAATGTCGTACATTCACCCCAGTACAGAGTTCTGGGCCTAAATCCGTCGTTATTTTGCACTCCACACCACCCCAGGTCAGACATGGCCATATGCAAATCAGCCTTGACCCTGTGCCTCATGGGAACAGTTCAGCCCGAACTGCCAAGCCATGTCTTTCCTAGACCGGAATCAAGCATCCAAGGACCGGTTTCTGGCTATCAGCCATCATCAGCCTGGATAGCTTGACTCCACTGATGTGGAGACCATGGGACTCACGTCTGAGCATACCCATCCCACTCGGGGTGACAAATGCAAAAACAACAATTGATGGACGGAATGCAGAGCAATGTCATACATTCACCCCAGTACAGAGATCTGGGCCTAAATCCATCATTTTTTTGCACTCCACACCACCCCAGGTCAGACATGGCCATATGCAAACCAGCATTGACCCTGTGCCTCATGGGAACAGTCCAGCCCGAACTGCCAAGCCATGACTTTCCTGGACCGGAATCAAGCATACAAGGACTGGTTTCTGGCTATCAGCTATCATCAGCCTTGATAGCTTGACTCCAGTGGTGTGGAGAGCATGGGACTCACGTCTGAGCATACCCATCCCACTTGGGGTGACAAATGCAAAAACAACAATTGATGGACAGAATGCAGAACAATGTCATACATTCACCCCAGTACAGAGATCTGGGCCTAAATCCATCGTTTTTTGCACTCCACACCACCCCAGGTCAGATATGGCCATATGCAAATCATCCTTGACCCTGTGCCTCATGGTAACAGTCTAGCCCGAACTGCCAAGCCATGTCTTTCCTGGACCGGAATCAAGCATCCAAGGACCGTTTTCTGGATATCAGCCTTTATCAGCCTGGATAACTTGACTCCAGTGGTGTGGAGAGCATGGGACTCACGTCTGAGCATACCCATCCCACTCGGGATGACAAATGCAAAAACAACAATTGATGGACAGAATGCAGAACATTGTCATACATTCACCCCAGTACAGAGATCTGGGCCTTAATCCATATTTTTTTGCACTCCACACCACCCCAGGTCAGACATGGCCATATGCAAATCAGCCTTGACCCAGTGCCTCATGGGAACAGTCCTGCCCGAACTGCCAAGCCATGTCTTTCCTGGACCGGAATCAAGCATCCAAGGACCGGTTTCTGGCTATCAGCCGTCATCAGCCTGGATAGCTTGACTCCAGTGGTGTGGAGAGCATGGGACTCACGTCTGAGCATACCCATCCCACTCGGGGTGACAAATGCAAAAACAACAATTGATGGACAGAATGCAGAACAATGTCATACATTCACCCCAGTACAGAGATCTGGGCCTAAATCCGTCGTTTTTGTGCACTCCACACCACCCCAGGTCAGATATGGCCATATGCAAATCAGCCTTGACCCTGTGCCTCATGGTAACAATCCAGCCCGAACTGCCAAGCCATGTCTTTCCAGGACCGGAATCAAGCATCCAAGGACCGTTTTCTGGCTATCAGCCTTCATCAGCCTGGATAGCTTGACTCCAGTGGTGTGGAGAGCATGGGACTCATGTCTGAGCATACCCATCCCACTCGGGGTGACAAATGCAAAAACAACAATTGATGGACAGAATGCAGAACATTGTCATACATTCACCCCAGTACAGAGATCTGGGCCTAAATCCATCTTTTTTTGCACTCCACACCACCCCAGGTCAGACATGGCCATATGCAAATCAGCCTTGACCCTGTGCCTCATGGGAACAGTCCAGCCCGAACTGCCAAGCCATGTCTTTCCTGGACCGGAATCAAGCATCCAAGGACCGGTTTCTGGCTATCAGCCGTCATCAGCCTGGATAGCTTGCTCCAGTGGTGTGGAGAGCATGAGACTCACGTCTGAGCATACCCATCCCACTCGGGGTGACAAATGCAAAAACAACAATTGATGGACAGAATGCAGAACAATGTCATACATTCACCCCAGTACAGAGATCTGGGCCTAAATCCATCGTTTTGTTGCACTCCACACCACCCCAGGTCAGATATGGCCATATGCAAATCAGCCTTGACCCTGTGCCTCATAGTAACAGTCCAGCCCGAACTGCCAAGCCATGTCTTTCCTGGACCGGAATCAAGCATCCAAGGACCGTTTTCTGGCTATCAGCCTTCATCAGCATGGATAGCTTGACTCCAGTGGTGTGGAGAGCATGGGACTCAGGTCTGAGCATACCCATCCCACTCGGGGTGACAAATGCAAAAACAACAATTGATGGACAGAATGCAGAACATTGTCATACATTCACCCCAGTACAGAGATCTGGGCCTAAACCCATCTTTTTTTGCACTCCACACCACCCCAGGTCAGACATGGCCATATGCAAATCAGCCTTGACCCTGTGCCTCATGGGAACAGTCCAGCCCGAACTGCCAAGCCATGTCTTTCCTGGACCGGAATCAAGCATCCAAGGACCGGTTTCTGGCTATCAGCCGTCATCAGCCTGGATAGCTTGACTCCAGTGGTGTGGAGAGCATGGGACTCACGTCTGAGCATACCCATCCCACTCGGGGTGACAAATGCAAAAACAACAATTGATGGACAGAATGCAGAACAATGTCATACATTCACCCCAGTATAGAGATCTGGGACTAAATCCATCGTTTTTTTGCACTCCACACCACCTCAGGTCAGACATGGCCATATGCAAATCAGCCTTGACCCTTTGCCTCATGGGAACAGTCCAGCCGGAACTGCCAAGCCATGTCTTTCCTGGACCGGAATCAAGCATCCAGGGACCGGTTCTGGCTATCAGCTGTCAACAGCCTGGATAGCTTGACTCCAGTGGTGTGGAGACCATGGGACTCACGTCTGAGCATACCCATCCCACTCGGGTGACAAATGCAAAAACAACAATTGATGGACAGAATGCAGAACAATGTCATACATTCACCCCAGTACAGAGATCTGGGCCTAAATCCCTCGTTTTTTTGCACTCCACACCACCCCAGGTCAGATATGGCCATATGGAAATCAGCCTTGACCCTGTGCCTCATGGTAACAGTCCAGCCCGAACTGCCAAGCCATGTCTTTCCTGGACCGGAATCAAGCATCCAAGGACCGTTTTCTGGCTATCAGCCTTCATCAGCCTGGATAGCTTGACTCCCGTGGTGTGGAGAGCATGGGACTCACGTTTGAGCATACCCATCCCACTCGGGGTGACAAATGCAAAAACAACAATTGATGGACAGAATGCAGAACAATGTCATACATTCACCCCAGTATGGAGATCTGGGACTAAATCCATTGTTTTTTTGCACTCCACACCACCTCAGGTCAGACATGGCCATATGCAAAT
This sequence comes from Lissotriton helveticus, assembly GCF_964261635.1. Taxonomy (NCBI): domain Eukaryota; kingdom Metazoa; phylum Chordata; class Amphibia; order Caudata; family Salamandridae; genus Lissotriton; species Lissotriton helveticus. The sequence continues at coordinate 1,290,512,933 of NC_136061.1, forward strand.
CAGCCTTGACCCTTTGCCTCATGGGAACAGTCCAGCCGGAACTGCCAAGCCATGACTTTCCAGGACCGGAATCAAGCATCCAAGGACCGTTTTCTGGCTACCAGCCTTCATCAGCCTGGATAGCTTGACTCCAGTGGTGTGGAGAGCATGGGACTCACGTTTGAGCGAACCCATCCCACTCGGGGTGACAAATGCAAAAACAACAATTGATGGACAGAATGCAGAACAATGTCATACATCCACCCCAGTACAGAGATCTGGGCCTAAATCCATCGTTTTTTTGCACTCCACACCACCTCAGGTCAGATATGGCCATATGCAAATCAGCCTTGACCCTGTGCCTCATGGGAACAGTCCAGCCCGAACTGCCAAGCCATGCCTTTCCTGGACCGGAATCAAACATCCAAGGACCGGTTTCTGGCTATCAGCCGTCATCAGCCTGGATAGCTTGACTCTAGTGGTGTGGAGAGCATGGGACTCATGTCTGAGCATACCCATCCCACTCGGGGTGACAAATGCAAAAACAACAATTGATGGACAGAATGCAGAACAATGTCATACATTCACCCCAGTACAGAGATCTGGGCCTAAATCCATCGTTTTTTTGCACTCCACACCACCTCAGGTCAGACATGGCCATATGCAAATCAGCCTTGACCCTTTGCCTCATGGGAACAGTCCAGCCCGAACTGCCAAGCCATGTCTTTCCTGGACCGGAATCAAGCGTCCAAGGACCGGTTTCTGGCTATCAGCCATCATCAGCCTGGATAGCTTGACTCCAGTGGTGTGGAGAGCATGGGACTCACGTTTGAGCATACCCATCTCACTCGGGGTGACAAATGCAAAAACAACAATTGATGGGCAGAAAGCAGAACAATGTCATACATTCACCCCAGTACAGAGATCTGGGCCTAAATCCATCGTTTTTTTGCACTCCACACCACCCCAGGTCAGACATGGCCATATGCAAATCAGCCTTGACCCTGTGCCTCATGGGAACAGTCCAGCCTGAACTGCCAAGCCATGTCTTTCCTGGACCGGAATCAAGCATCCAAGGACCGGTTTCTGGCTATCAGCCGTCATCAGCCTGGATAGCTTGACTCCAGTGGTGTGGAGAGCATGGGACTCGCGTCTGAGCATACCCATCCCACTCGGGGTGACAAATGCAAAAACAACAATTGATGGACAGAATGCAGAACAATGTCATACATTCACCCCAGTACAGAGATCTGGGCCTAAATCCATCGTTTTTTTGCACTCCACACCACCTCAGGTCAGACATGGCCATATGCAAATCAGCCTTGACCCTTTGCCTCATGGGAACAGTCCAGCCCGAACTGCCAAGCCATGTCTTTCCTGGACCGGAATCAAGCATCCAAGGACTGGTTTCTGGCTATCAGCCATCATCAGCCTGGATAGCTTGACTCCAGTGGTGTGGAGAGCATGGGACTCACGTCTGAGCATATCCATCTCACTCGGGGTGACAAATGCAAAACCAACAATTGATGGACAGAATGCAGCACAATGTCATACATTCACCCCAGTACAGAGATCTGGGACTAAATCCATCGTTTTTTTTGCACTCCACACCATCCCAGGTCAGACATGGCCATATGCAAATCAGCCTTGACCCTGTGCCTCATGGGAACAGTCCAGCCCGAACTGCCAAGCCATGTCTTTCCTGGACCGGAATCAAGCATCCAAGGACCGGTTTCTGGCTATCAGCCGTCAACAGCCTGGATAGCTTGACTCCAGTGTTGTGGAGAGCATGGGACTCACGTCTGAGCATACCCATCCCACTCGGGGTGACAAATGCAAAAACAACAATTGCTGGACAGAATGCAGAACAATGGCGTACATTCACCCCAGTACAGAGTTCCGGGCCTAAATCCGTCGTTATTTTGCACTCCACACCACCCCAGGTCAGACATGGCCATATGCAAATCAGCCTTGACCCTGTGCCTCATGGGAACAGTTCAGCCCGAACTGCCAAGCTATGTCTTTCCTGGACCGGAATCCAGCATCCAAGGACCGGTGTCTGGCTATCAGCCGTCATCAGCCTGGATAGCTTGACTTCAGTGGTGTGGAGAGCATGGGACTCACGCCTGAGCGTACCCATCCCACTCGGGGTGACAAATGCAAAAACAACAATTGATGGACAGAATGCAGAACAATGTCATACATTCACCCCAGTACAGAGATCTGGGCCTAAATCCATCGCTTTTTGACACTCCACACCACCTCAGGTCAGACATGGCCATATGCAAATCAGCCTTGACCCTTTGCCTCATGGGAACAGTCCAGCCCGAACTGCCAAGCCATGTCTTTCCTGGACCGGAATCAAGCGTCCAAGGACCGGTTTCTGGCTATCAGCCATCATCAGCCTGGATAGCTTGACTCCAGTGGTGTGGAGAGCATGGGACTCACGCCTGAGCGTACCCATCCCACTCGGGGTGACAAATGCAAAAACAACAATTGATGGACGGAATGCAGAGCAATGTCATACATTCACCCCAGTACAGAGATCTGGGCCTAAATCCATCATTTTTTTGCACTCCACACCACCCCAGGTCAGACATGGCCATATGCAAACCAGCATTGACCCTGTGCCTCATGGGAACAGTCCAGCCCGAACTGCCAAGCCATGACTTTCCTGGACCGGAATCAAGCATACAAGGACTGGTTTCTGGCTATCAGCTATCATCAGCCTTGATAGCTTGACTCCAGTGGTGTGGAGAGCATGGGACTCACGTCTGAGCATACCCATCCCACTTGGGGTGACAAATGCAAAAACAACAATTGATGGACAGAATGCAGAACAATGTCATACATTCACCCCAGTACAGAGATCTGGGCCTAAATCCATCGTTTTTTGCACTCCACACCACCCCAGGTCAGATATGGCCATATGCAAATCATCCTTGACCCTGTGCCTCATGGTAACAGTCTAGCCCGAACTGCCAAGCCATGTCTTTCCTGGACCGGAATCAAGCATCCAAGGACCGTTTTCTGGATATCAGCCTTTATCAGCCTGGATAACTTGACTCCAGTGGTGTGGAGAGCATGGGACTCACGTCTGAGCATACCCATCCCACTCGGGATGACAAATGCAAAAACAACAATTGATGGACAGAATGCAGAACATTGTCATACATTCACCCCAGTACAGAGATCTGGGCCTTAATCCATATTTTTTTGCACTCCACACCACCCCAGGTCAGACATGGCCATATGCAAATCAGCCTTGACCCAGTGCCTCATGGGAACAGTCCTGCCCGAACTGCCAAGCCATGTCTTTCCTGGACCGGAATCAAGCATCCAAGGACCGGTTTCTGGCTATCAGCCGTCATCAGCCTGGATAGCTTGACTCCAGTGGTGTGGAGAGCATGGGACTCACGTCTGAGCATACCCATCCCACTCGGGGTGACAAATGCAAAAACAACAATTGATGGACAGAATGCAGAACAATGTCATACATTCACCCCAGTACAGAGATCTGGGCCTAAATCCGTCGTTTTTGTGCACTCCACACCACCCCAGGTCAGATATGGCCATATGCAAATCAGCCTTGACCCTGTGCCTCATGGTAACAATCCAGCCCGAACTGCCAAGCCATGTCTTTCCAGGACCGGAATCAAGCATCCAAGGACCGTTTTCTGGCTATCAGCCTTCATCAGCCTGGATAGCTTGACTCCAGTGGTGTGGAGAGCATGGGACTCATGTCTGAGCATACCCATCCCACTCGGGGTGACAAATGCAAAAACAACAATTGATGGACAGAATGCAGAACATTGTCATACATTCACCCCAGTACAGAGATCTGGGCCTAAATCCATCTTTTTTTGCACTCCACACCACCCCAGGTCAGACATGGCCATATGCAAATCAGCCTTGACCCTGTGCCTCATGGGAACAGTCCAGCCCGAACTGCCAAGCCATGTCTTTCCTGGACCGGAATCAAGCATCCAAGGACCGGTTTCTGGCTATCAGCCGTCATCAGCCTGGATAGCTTGCTCCAGTGGTGTGGAGAGCATGAGACTCACGTCTGAGCATACCCATCCCACTCGGGGTGACAAATGCAAAAACAACAATTGATGGACAGAATGCAGAACAATGTCATACATTCACCCCAGTACAGAGATCTGGGCCTAAATCCATCGTTTTGTTGCACTCCACACCACCCCAGGTCAGATATGGCCATATGCAAATCAGCCTTGACCCTGTGCCTCATAGTAACAGTCCAGCCCGAACTGCCAAGCCATGTCTTTCCTGGACCGGAATCAAGCATCCAAGGACCGTTTTCTGGCTATCAGCCTTCATCAGCATGGATAGCTTGACTCCAGTGGTGTGGAGAGCATGGGACTCAGGTCTGAGCATACCCATCCCACTCGGGGTGACAAATGCAAAAACAACAATTGATGGACAGAATGCAGAACATTGTCATACATTCACCCCAGTACAGAGATCTGGGCCTAAACCCATCTTTTTTTGCACTCCACACCACCCCAGGTCAGACATGGCCATATGCAAATCAGCCTTGACCCTGTGCCTCATGGGAACAGTCCAGCCCGAACTGCCAAGCCATGTCTTTCCTGGACCGGAATCAAGCATCCAAGGACCGGTTTCTGGCTATCAGCCGTCATCAGCCTGGATAGCTTGACTCCAGTGGTGTGGAGAGCATGGGACTCACGTCTGAGCATACCCATCCCACTCGGGGTGACAAATGCAAAAACAACAATTGATGGACAGAATGCAGAACAATGTCATACATTCACCCCAGTATAGAGATCTGGGACTAAATCCATCGTTTTTTTGCACTCCACACCACCTCAGGTCAGACATGGCCATATGCAAATCAGCCTTGACCCTTTGCCTCATGGGAACAGTCCAGCCGGAACTGCCAAGCCATGTCTTTCCTGGACCGGAATCAAGCATCCAGGGACCGGTTCTGGCTATCAGCTGTCAACAGCCTGGATAGCTTGACTCCAGTGGTGTGGAGACCATGGGACTCACGTCTGAGCATACCCATCCCACTCGGGTGACAAATGCAAAAACAACAATTGATGGACAGAATGCAGAACAATGTCATACATTCACCCCAGTACAGAGATCTGGGCCTAAATCCCTCGTTTTTTTGCACTCCACACCACCCCAGGTCAGATATGGCCATATGGAAATCAGCCTTGACCCTGTGCCTCATGGTAACAGTCCAGCCCGAACTGCCAAGCCATGTCTTTCCTGGACCGGAATCAAGCATCCAAGGACCGTTTTCTGGCTATCAGCCTTCATCAGCCTGGATAGCTTGACTCCCGTGGTGTGGAGAGCATGGGACTCACGTTTGAGCATACCCATCCCACTCGGGGTGACAAATGCAAAAACAACAATTGATGGACAGAATGCAGAACAATGTCATACATTCACCCCAGTATGGAGATCTGGGACTAAATCCATTGTTTTTTTGCACTCCACACCACCTCAGGTCAGACATGGCCATATGCAAATCAGCCTTGACCCTTTGCCTCATGGGAACAGTCCAGCCGGAACTGCCAAGCCATGACTTTCCAGGACCGGAATCAAGCATCCAAGGACCGTTTTCTGGCTACCAGCCTTCATCAGCCTGGATAGCTTGACTCCAGTGGTGTGGAGAGCATGGGACTCACGTTTGAGCGAACCCATCCCACTCGGGGTGACAAATGCAAAAACAACAATTGATGGACAGAATGCAGAACAATGTCATACATCCACCCCAGTACAGAGATCTGGGCCTAAATCCATCGTTTTTTTGCACTCCACACCACCTCAGGTCAGATATGGCCATATGCAAATCAGCCTTGACCCTGTGCCTCATGGGAACAGTCCAGCCCGAACTGCCAAGCCATGCCTTTCCTGGACCGGAATCAAACATCCAAGGACCGGTTTCTGGCTATCAGCCGTCATCAGCCTGGATAGCTTGACTCTAGTGGTGTGGAGAGCATGGGACTCATGTCTGAGCATACCCATCCCACTCGGGGTGACAAATGCAAAAACAACAATTGATGGACAGAATGCAGAACAATGTCATACATTCACCCCAGTACAGAGATCTGGGCCTAAATCCATCGTTTTTTTGCACTCCACACCACCTCAGGTCAGACATGGCCATATGCAAATCAGCCTTGACCCTTTGCCTCATGGGAACAGTCCAGCCCGAACTGCCAAGCCATGTCTTTCCTGGACCGGAATCAAGCGTCCAAGGACCGGTTTCTGGCTATCAGCCATCATCAGCCTGGATAGCTTGACTCCAGTGGTGTGGAGAGCATGGGACTCACGTTTGAGCATACCCATCTCACTCGGGGTGACAAATGCAAAAACAACAATTGATGGGCAGAAAGCAGAACAATGTCATACATTCACCCCAGTACAGAGATCTGGGCCTAAATCCATCGTTTTTTTGCACTCCACACCACCCCAGGTCAGACATGGCCATATGCAAATCAGCCTTGACCCTGTGCCTCATGGGAACAGTCCAGCCTGAACTGCCAAGCCATGTCTTTCCTGGACCGGAATCAAGCATCCAAGGACCGGTTTCTGGCTATCAGCCGTCATCAGCCTGGATAGCTTGACTCCAGTGGTGTGGAGAGCATGGGACTCGCGTCTGAGCATACCCATCCCACTCGGGGTGACAAATGCAAAAACAACAATTGATGGACAGAATGCAGAACAATGTCATACATTCACCCCAGTACAGAGATCTGGGCCTAAATCCATCGTTTTTTTGCACTCCACACCACCTCAGGTCAGACATGGCCATATGCAAATCAGCCTTGACCCTTTGCCTCATGGGAACAGTCCAGCCCGAACTGCCAAGCCATGTCTTTCCTGGACCGGAATCAAGCATCCAAGGACTGGTTTCTGGCTATCAGCCATCATCAGCCTGGATAGCTTGACTCCAGTGGTGTGGAGAGCATGGGACTCACGTCTGAGCATATCCATCTCACTCGGGGTGACAAATGCAAAACCAACAATTGATGGACAGAATGCAGCACAATGTCATACATTCACCCCAGTACAGAGATCTGGGACTAAATCCATCGTTTTTTTTGCACTCCACACCATCCCAGGTCAGACATGGCCATATGCAAATCAGCCTTGACCCTGTGCCTCATGGGAACAGTCCAGCCCGAACTGCCAAGCCATGTCTTTCCTGGACCGGAATCAAGCATCCAAGGACCGGTTTCTGGCTATCAGCCGTCAACAGCCTGGATAGCTTGACTCCAGTGTTGTGGAGAGCATGGGACTCACGTCTGAGCATACCCATCCCACTCGGGGTGACAAATGCAAAAACAACAATTGCTGGACAGAATGCAGAACAATGGCGTACATTCACCCCAGTACAGAGTTCCGGGCCTAAATCCGTCGTTATTTTGCACTCCACACCACCCCAGGTCAGACATGGCCATATGCAAATCAGCCTTGACCCTGTGCCTCATGGGAACAGTTCAGCCCGAACTGCCAAGCTATGTCTTTCCTGGACCGGAATCCAGCATCCAAGGACCGGTGTCTGGCTATCAGCCGTCATCAGCCTGGATAGCTTGACTTCAGTGGTGTGGAGAGCATGGGACTCACGCCTGAGCGTACCCATCCCACTCGGGGTGACAAATGCAAAAACAACAATTGATGGACAGAATGCAGAACAATGTCATACATTCACCCCAGTACAGAGATCTGGGCCTAAATCCATCGCTTTTTGACACTCCACACCACCTCAGGTCAGACATGGCCATATGCAAATCAGCCTTGACCCTTTGCCTCATGGGAACAGTCCAGCCCGAACTGCCAAGCCATGTCTTTCCTGGACCGGAATCAAGCGTCCAAGGACCGGTTTCTGGCTATCAGCCATCATCAGCCTGGATAGCTTGACTCCAGTGGTGTGGAGAGCATGGGACTCACGTTTGAGCATACCCATCTCACTCGGGGTGACAAATGCAAAAACAACAATTGATGGGCAGAAAGCAGAACAATGTCATACATTCACCCCAGTACAGAGATCTGGGCCTAAATCCATCGTTTTTTTGCACTCCACACCACCCCAGGTCAGACATGGCCATATGCAAATCAGCCTTGACCCTGTGCCTCATGGGAACAGTCCAGCCTGAACTGCCAAGCCATGTCTTTCCTGGACCGGAATCAAGCATCCAAGGACCGGTTTCTGGCTATCAGCCGTCATCAGCCTGGATAGCTTGACTCCAGTGGTGTGGAGAGCATGGGACTCGCGTCTGAGCATACCCATCCCACTCGGGGTGACAAATGCAAAAACAACAATTGATGGACAGAATGCAGAACAATGTCATACATTCACCCCAGTACAGAGATCTGGGCCTAAATCCATCGTTTTTTTGCACTCCACACCACCTCAGGTCAGACATGGCCATATGCAAATCAGCCTTGACCCTTTGCCTCATGGGAACAGTCCAGCCCGAACTGCCAAGCCATGTCTTTCCTGGACCGGAATCAAGCATCCAAGGACTGGTTTCTGGCTATCAGCCATCATCAGCCTGGATAGCTTGACTCCAGTGGTGTGGAGAGCATGGGACTCACGTCTGAGCATATCCATCTCACTCGGGGTGACAAATGCAAAACCAACAATTGATGGACAGAATGCAGCACAATGTCATACATTCACCCCAGTACAGAGATCTGGGACTAAATCCATCGTTTTTTTTGCACTCCACACCATCCCAGGTCAGACATGGCCATATGCAAATCAGCCTTGACCCTGTGCCTCATGGGAACAGTCCAGCCCGAACTGCCAAGCCATGTCTTTCCTGGACCGGAATCAAGCATCCAAGGACCGGTTTCTGGCTATCAGCCGTCAACAGCCTGGATAGCTTGACTCCAGTGTTGTGGAGAGCATGGGACTCACGTCTGAGCATACCCATCCCACTCGGGGTGACAAATGCAAAAACAACAATTGCTGGACAGAATGCAGAACAATGGCGTACATTCACCCCAGTACAGAGATCTGGGCCTAAATCCATCGCTTTTTGGCACTCCACACCACCTCAGGTCAGACATGGCCATATGCAAATCAGCCTTGACCCTTTGCCTCATGGGAACAGTCCAGCCCGAACTGCCAAGCCATGTCTTTCCTGGACCGGAATCAAGCGTCCAAGGACCGGTTTCTGGCTATCAGCCACCATCAGCCTGGATAGCTTGACTCCAGTGGTGTGGAGAGCATGGGACTCACGTTTGAGCATACCCATCTCACTCGGGGTGACAAATGCAAAAACAACAATTGATGGACAGAAAGCAGAACAATGTCATACATTCACCCCAGTACAGAGATCTGGGACTAAATCCATCGTTTTTTTGCACTCCACACCATCCCAGGTCCGACATGGCCATATGCAAATCAGCCTTGACCCTGTGCCTCATGGGAACAGTCCAGCCCGAACTGCCAAGCCATGTCTTTCCTGGACCGGAATCAAGCATCCAAGGACCGGTTTCTGGCTATCAGCCGTCAACAGCCTGGATAGCTTGACTCCAGTGGTGTGGAGAGCATGGGACTCACGTCTGAGCACACCCGTCCCACTCGGGGTGACAAATGCAAAAACAACAATTGATGGACAGAATGCAGAACAATGTCATACATTCACCCCAGTACAGAGATCTGGGCCTAAATCCATTGTTTTTTTGCACTCCACACCACCCCAGGTCAGACATGGCCATATGCAAATCAGCCTTGACCCTGTGCCTCATGGGAACAGTCCAGCCCGAACTGCCAAGCCATGTCTTTCCTGGACCGGAATCAAGCATCCAAGGACCGGTTTCTGGCTATCAGCCGTCATCAGCCTGGATAGCTTGACTCCAGTGGTGTGGAGAGCATGGGACTCACGTCTGAGCATACCCATCCCACTCGGGGTGACAAATGCAAAAACAACAATTGATGGACAGAATATAGAACAATGTCATACATTCACCCCAGTACAGAGATCTGGGCCTAAATCCATCGTTTTTTTGCACTCCACACCACCCCAGGTCAGACATGGCCATATGCAAATCAGCCTTGACCCTGTGCCTCATGGGAACAGTCCAGCCTGAACTGCCAAGCCATGTCTTTCCTGGACCGGAATCAAGCATCCAAGGACCGGTTTCTGGCTATCAGCCGTCATCAGCCTGGATAGCTTGACTCCAGTGGTGTGGAGAGCATGGGACTCACGTCTGAGCATACCCATCCCACTCGGGGTGACAAATTCAAAAACAACAATTGATGGACAGAATGCAGAACAATGTCATACATTCACCCCAGTACAGAGATCTGGGCCTAAATCCATCATTTTTTTGCACTCCACACCACCCCAGGTCAGACATGGCCATATGCAAACCAGCATTGACCCTGTGCCTCATGGGAACAGTCCAGCCCGAACTGCCAAGCCATGCCTTTCCTGGACCGGAATCAAGCATACAAGGACTGGTTTCTGGCTATCAGCTATCATCAGCCTTGATAGCTTGACTCCAGTGGTGTGGAGAGCATGGGACTCACGTCTGAGCATACCCATCCCACTTGGGGTGACAAATGCAAAAACAACAATTGATGGACAGAATGCAGAACAATGTCATACATTCACCCCAGTACAGAGATCTGGGCCTAAATCCATCGTTTTTTGCACTCCACACCACCCCAGGTCAGATATGGTCATATGCAAATCATCCTTGACCCTGTGCCTCATGGTAACAGTCCAGCCCGAACTGCCAAGCCATGTCTTTCCTGGACCGGAATCAAGCATCCAAGGACCGTTTTCTGGATATCAGCCTTTATCAGCCTGGATAACTTGACTCCAGTGGTGTGGAGAGCATGGGACTCACGTCTGAGCATACCCATCCCACTCGGGATGACAAATGCAAAAACAACAATTGATGGACAGAATGCAGAACATTGTCATACATTCACCCCAGTACAGAGATCTGGGCCTTAATCCATATTTTTTTGCACTCCACACCACCCCAGGTCAGACATGGCCATATGCAAATCAGCCTTGACCCAGTGCCTCATGGGAACAGTCCTGCCCGAACTGCCAAGCCATGTCTTTCCTGGACCGGAATCAAGCATCCAAGGACCGGTTTCTGGCTATCAGCCGTCATCAGCCTGGATAGCTTGACTCCAGTGGTGTGGAGAGCATGGGACTCACGTCTGAGCATACCCATCCCACTCGGGGTGACAAATGCAAAAACAACAATTGATGGACAGAATGCAGAACAATGTCATACATTCACCCCAGTACAGAGATCTGGGCCTAAATCCGTCGTTTTTGTGCACTCCACACCACCCCAGGTCAGATATGGCCATATGCAAATCAGCCTTGACCCTGTGCCTCATGGTAACAATCCAGCCCGAACTGCCAAGCCATGTCTTTCCAGGACCGGAATCAAGCATCCAAGGACCGTTTTCTGGCTATCAGCCTTCATCAGCCTGGATAGCTTGACTCCAGTGGTGTGGAGAGCATGGGACTCATGTCTGAGCATACCCATCCCACTCGGGGTGACAAATGCAAAAACAACAATTGATGGACAGAATGCAGAACATTGTCATACATTCACCCCAGTACAGAGATCTGGGCCTAAATCCATCTTTTTTTGCACTCCACACCACCCCAGGTCAGACATGGCCATATGCAAATCAGCTTTGACCCTGTGCCTCATGGGAACAGTCCAGCCCGAACTGCCAAGCCATGTCTTTCCTGGACCGGAATCAAGCATCCAAGGACCGGTTTCTGGCTATCAGCCGTCATCAGCCTGGATAGCTTGACTCCAGTGGTGTGGAGAGCATGAGACTCACGTCTGAGCATACCCATCCCACTCGGGGTGACAAATGCAAAAACAACAATTGATGGACAGAATGCAGAACAATGTCATACATTCACCCCAGTATAGAGATCTGGGCCTAAATCCATCGTTTTGTTGCACTCCACACCACCCCAGGTCAGATATGGCCATATGCAAATCAGCCTTGACCCTGTGCCTCATAGTAACAGTCCAGCCCGAACTGCCAAGCCATGTCTTTCCTGGACCGGAATCAAGCATCCAAGGACCGTTTTCTGGCTATCAGCCTTCATCAGCATGGATAGCTTGACTCCAGTGGTGTGGAGAGCATGGGACTCACGTCTGAGCATACCCATCCCACTCGGGGTGACAAATGCAAAAAGCAACAATTGATGGACAGAATGCAGAACATTGTCATACATTCACCCCAGTACAGAGATCTGGGCCTAAATCCATCTTTTTTTGCACTCCACACCACCCCAGGTCAGACATGGCCATATGCAAATCAGCCTTGACCCTGTGCCTCATGGGAACAGTCCAGCCCGAACTGCCAAGCCATGTCTTTCCTGGACCGGAATCAAGCATCCAAGGACCGGTTTCTGGCTATCAGCCGTCATCAGCCTGGATAGCTTGACTCCAGTGGTGTGGAGAGCATGGGACTCACGTCTGAGCATACCCATCCCACTCGGGGTGACAAATGCAAAAACAACAATTGATGGACAGAATGCAGAACAATGTCATACATTCACCCCAGTATAGAGATCTGGGACTAAATCCATCGTTTTTTTGCACTCCACACCACCTCAGGTCAGACATGGCCATATGCAAATCAGCCTTGACCCTTTGCCTCATGGGAACAGTCCAGCCGGAACTGCCAAGCCATGTCTTTCCTGGACCGGAATCAAGCATCCAGGGACCGGTTCTGGCTATCAGCTGTCAACAGCCTGGATAGCTTGACTCCAGTGGTGTGGAGACCATGGGACTCACGTCTGAGCATACCCATCCCACTCGGGTGACAAATGCAAAAACAACAATTGATGGACAGAATGCAGAACAATGTCATACATTCACCCCAGTACAGAGATCTGGGCCTAAATCCCTCGTTTTTTTGCACTCCACACCACCCCAGGTCAGATATGGCCATATGGAAATCAGCCTTGACCCTGTGCCTCATGGTAACAGTCCAGCCCGAACTGCCAAGCCATGTCTTTCCTGGACCGGAATCAAGCATCCAAGGACCGTTTTCTGGCTATCAGCCTTCATCAGCCTGGATAGCTTGACTCCCGTGGTGTGGAGAGCATGGGACTCACGTTTGAGCATACCCATCCCACTCGGGGTGACAAATGCAAAAACAACAATTGATGGACAGAATGCAGAACAATGTCATACATTCACCCCAGTATGGAGATCTGGGACTAAATCCATTGTTTTTTTGCACTCCACACCACCTCAGGTCAGACATGGCCATATGCAAATCAGCCTTGACCCTTTGCCTCATGGGAACAGTCCAGCCGGAACTGCCAAGCCATGACTTTCCAGGACCGGAATCAAGCATCCAAGGACCGTTTTCTGGCTACCAGCCTTCATCAGCCTGGATAGCTTGACTCCAGTGGTGTGGAGAGCATGGGACTCACGTTTGAGCGAACCCATCCCACTCGGGGTGACAAATGCAAAAACAACAATTGATGGACAGAATGCAGAACAATGTCATACATTCACCCCAGTACAGAGATCTGGGCCTAAATCCGTCGTTTTTGTGCACTCCACACCACCCCAGGTCAGATATGGCCATATGCAAATCAGCCTTGACCCTGTGCCTCATGGTAACAATCCAGCCCGAACTGCCAAGCCATGTCTTTCCAGGACCGGAATCAAGCATCCAAGGACCGTTTTCTGGCTATCAGCCTTCATCAGCCTGGATAGCTTGACTCCAGTGGTGTGGAGAGCATGGGACTCATGTCTGAGCATACCCATCCCACTCGGGGTGACAAATGCAAAAACAACAATTGATGGACAGAATGCAGAACATTGTCATACATTCACCCCAGTACAGAGATCTGGGCCTAAATCCATCTTTTTTTGCACTCCACACCACCCCAGGTCAGACATGGCCATATGCAAATCAGCCTTGACCCTGTGCCTCATGGGAACAGTCCAGCCCGAACTGCCAAGCCATGTCTTTCCTGGACCGGAATCAAGCATCCAAGGACCGGTTTCTGGCTATCAGCCGTCATCAGCCTGGATAGCTTGACTCCAGTGGTGTGGAGAGCATGAGACTCACGTCTGAGCATACCCATCCCACTCGGGGTGACAAATGCAAAAACAACAATTGATGGACAGAATGCAGAACAATGTCATACATTCACCCCAGTACAGAGATCTGGGCCTAAATCCATCGTTTTGTTGCACTCCACACCACCCCAGGTCAGATATGGCCATATGCAAATCAGCCTTGACCCTGTGCCTCATAGTAACAGTCCAGCCCGAACTGCCAAGCCATGTCTTTCCTGGACCGGAATCAAGCATCCAAGGACCGTTTTCTGGCTATCAGCCTTCATCAGCATGGATAGCTTGACTCCAGTGGTGTGGAGAGCATGGGACTCACGTCTGAGCATACCCATCCCACTCGGGGTGACAAATGCAAAAACAACAATTGATGGACAGAATGCAGAACATTGTCATACATTCACCCCAGTACAGAGATCTGGGCCTAAATCCATCTTTTTTTGCACTCCACACCACCCCAGGTCAGACATGGCCATATGCAAATCAGCCTTGACCCTGTGCCTCATGGGAACAGTCCAGCCCGAACTGCCAAGCCATGTCTTTCCTGGACCGGAATCAAGCATCCAAGGACCGGTTTCTGGCTATCAGCCGTCATCAGCCTGGATAGCTTGACTCCAGTGGTGTGGAGAGCATGGGACTCACGTCTGAGCATACCCATCCCACTCGGGGTGACAAATGCAAAAACAACAATTGATGGACAGAATGCAGAACAATGTCATACATTCACCCCAGTATAGAGATCTGGGACTAAATCCATCGTTTTTTTGCACTCCACACCACCTCAGGTCAGACATGGCCATATGCAAATCAGCCTTGACCCTTTGCCTCATGGGAACAGTCCAGCCGGAACTGCCAAGCCATGTCTTTCCTGGACCGGAATCAAGCATCCAGGGACCGGTTCTGGCTATCAGCTGTCAACAGCCTGGATAGCTTGACTCCAGTGGTGTGGAGACCATGGGACTCACGTCTGAGCATACCCATCCCACTCGGGGTGACAAATGCAAAAACAACAATTGATGGACAGAATGCAGAACAATGTCATACATTCACCCCAGTATGGAGATCTGGGACTAAATCCATTGTTTTTTTGCACTCCACACCACCTCAGGTCAGACATGGCCATATGCAAATCAGCCTTGACCCTTTGCCTCATGGGAACAGTCCAGCCGGAACTGCCAAGCCATGACTTTCCAGGACCGGAATCAAGCATCCAAGGACCGTTTTCTGGCTACCAGCCTTCATCAGCCTGGATAGCTTGACTCCAGTGGTGTGGAGAGCATGGGACTCACGTTTGAGCGAACCCATCCCACTCGGGGTGACAAATGCAAAAACAACAATTGATGGACAGAATGCAGCACAATGTCATACATTCACCCCAGTACAGAGATCTGGGACTAAATCCATCGGTTTTTTTGCACTCCACACCATCCCAGGTCAGACATGGCCATATGCAAATCAGCCTTGACCCTGTGCCTCATGGGAACAGTCCAGCCCGAACTGCCAAGCCATGTCTTTCCTGGACCGGAATCAAGCATCCAAGGACCGGTTTCTGGCTATCAGCCGTCAAAAGCCTGGATAGCTTGACTCCAGTGTTGTGGAGAGCATGGGACTCACGTCTGAGCATACCCATCCCACTCGGGGTGACAAATGCAAAAACAACAATTGATGGACAGAATGCAGAACAATGTCGTACATTCACCCCAGTACAGAGTTCTGGGCCTAAATCCGTCGTTATTTTGCACTCCACACCACCCCAGGTCAGACATGGCCATATGCAAATCAGCCTTGACCCTGTGCCTCATGGGAACAGTTCAGCCCGAACTGCCAAGCCATGTCTTTCCTGGACCGGAATCCAGCATCCAAGGACCGGTGTCTGGCTATCAGCCGTCATCAGCCTGGATAGCTTGACTTCAGTGGTGTGGAGAGCATGGGACTCACGCCTGAGCATACCCATCCCTCTCGGGGTGACAAATGCAAAAACAACAATTGATGGACAGAATGCAGAACAATGTCATACATTCACCCCAGTACAGAGATCTGGGCCTAAATCCATCGCTTTTTGGCACTCCACACCACCTCAGGTCAGACATGGCCATATGCAAATCAGCCTTGACCCTTTGCCTCATGGGAACAGTCCAGCCCGAACTGCCAAGCCATGTCTTTCCTGGACCGGAATCAAGCGTCCAAGGACCGGTTTCTGGCTATCAGCCATCATCAGCCTGGATAGCTTGACTCCAGTGGTGTGGAGAGCATGGGACTCACGTTTGAGCATACCCATCTCACTCGGGGTGACAAATGCAAAAACAACAATTGATGGGCAGAAAGCAGAACAATGTCATACATTCACCCCAGTACAGAGATCTGGGCCTAAATCCATCGTTTTTTTTGCACTCCACACCACCCCAGGTCAGACATGGCCATATGCAAATCAGCCTTGACCCTGTGCCTCATGGGAACAGTCCAGCCTGAACTGCCAAGCCATGTCTTTCCTGGACCGGAATCAAGCATCCAAGGACCGGTTTCTGGCTATCAGCCGTCATCAGCCTGGATAGCTTGACTCCAGTGGTGTGGAGAGCATGGGACTCGCGTCTGAGCATACCCATCCCACTCGGGGTGACAAATGCAAAAACAACAATTGATGGACAGAATGCAGAACAATGTCATACATTCACCCCAGTACAGAGATCTGGGCCTAAATCCATCGTTTTTTTGCACTCCACACCACCTCAGGTCAGACATGGCCATATGCAAATCAGCCTTGACCCTTTGCCTCATGGGAACAGTCCAGCCCGAACTGCCAAGCCATGTTTTTCCTGGACCGGAATCAAGCATCCAAGGACTGGTTTCTGGCTATCAGCCATCATCAGCCTAGATAGCTTGACTCCAGTGGTGTGGAGAGCATGGGACTCACGTCTGAGCATATCCATCTCACTCGGGGTGACAAATGCAAAACCAACAATTGATGGACAGAATGCAGCACAATGTCATACATTCACCCCAGTACAGAGATCTGGGACTAAATCCATCGTTTTTTTTGCACTCCACACCATCCCAGGTCAGACATGGCCATATGCAAATCAGCCTTGACCCTGTGCCTCATGGGAACAGTCCAGCCCGAACTGCCAAGCCATGTCTTT
Source organism: Lissotriton helveticus (assembly GCF_964261635.1). Taxonomy (NCBI): domain Eukaryota; kingdom Metazoa; phylum Chordata; class Amphibia; order Caudata; family Salamandridae; genus Lissotriton; species Lissotriton helveticus. The sequence continues at coordinate 1,290,530,155 of NC_136061.1, forward strand.
CCTGGACCGGAATCAAGCATCCAAGGACCGGTTTCTGGCTATCAGCCGTCAACAGCCTGGATAGCTTGACTCCAGTGTTGTGGAGAGCATGGGACTCACGTCTGAGCATACCCATCCCACTCGGGGTGACAAATGCAAAAACAACAATTGCTGGACAGAATGCAGAACAATGTCGTACATTCACCCCAGTACAGAGTTCCGGGCCTAAATCCGTCGTTATTTTGCACTCCACACCACCCCAGGTCAGACATGGCCATATGCAAATCAGCCTTGACCCTGTGCCTCATGGGAACAGTTCAGCCCGAACTGCCAAGCTATGTCTTTCCTGGACCGGAATCCAGCATCCAAGGACCGGTGTCTGGCTATCAGCCGTCATCAGCCTGGATAGCTTGACTTCAGTGGTGTGGAGAGCATGGGACTCACGCCTGAGCGTACCCATCCCACTCGGGGTGACAAATGCAAAAGCAACAATTGATGGACAGAATGCAGAACAATGTCATACATTCACCCCAGTACAGAGATCTGGGCCTAAATCCATCGCTTTTTGGCACTCCACACCACCTCAGGTCAGACATGGCCATATGCAAATCAGCCTTGACCCTTTGCCTCATGGGAACAGTCCAGCCCGAACTGCCAAGCCATGTCTTTCCTGGACCGGAATCAAGCGTCCAAGGACCGGTTTCTGGCTATCAGCCACCATCAGCCTGGATAGCTTGACTCCAGTGGTGTGGAGAGCATGGGACTCACGTTTGAGCATACCCATCTCACTCGGGGTGACAAATGCAAAAACAACAATTGATGGACAGAAAGCAGAACAATGTCATACATTCACCCCAGTACAGAGATCTGGGACTAAATCCATCGTTTTTTTGCACTCCACACCATCCCAGGTCCGACATGGCCATATGCAAATCAGCCTTGACCCTGTGCCTCATGGGAACAGTCCAGCCCGAACTGCCAAGCCATGTCTTTCCTGGACCGGAATCAAGCATCCAAGGATCGGTTTCTGGCTATCAGCCGTCAACAGCCTGGATAGCTTGACTCCAGTGGTGTGGAGAGCATGGGACTCACGTCTGAGCACACCCGTCCCACTCGGGGTGACAAATGCAAAAACAACAATTGATGGACAGAATGCAGAACAATGTCATACATTCACCCCAGTACAGAGATCTGGGCCTAAATCCATCGTTTTTTTGCACTCCACACCACCCCAGGTCAGACATGGCCATATGCAAATCAGCCTTGACCCTGTGCCTCATGGGAACAGTCCAGCCCGAACTGCCAAGCCATGTCTTTCCTGGACCGGAATCAAGCATCCAAGGACCGGTTTCTGGCTATCAGCCGTCATCAGCCTGGATAGCTTGACTCCAGTGGTGTGGAGAGCATGGGACTCACGTCTGAGCATACCCATCCCACTCGGGGTGACAAATGCAAAAACAACAATTGATGGACAGAATATAGAACAATGTCATACATTCACCCCAGTACAGAGATCTGGGCCTAAATCCATCGTTTTTTTGCACTCCACACCACCCCAGGTCAGACATGGCCATATGCAAATCAGCCTTGACCCTGTGCCTCATGGGAACAGTCCAGCCTGAACTGCCAAGCCATGTCTTTCCTGGACCGGAATCAAGCATCCAAGGACCGGTTTCTGGCTATCAGCCGTCATCAGCCTGGATAGCTTGACTCCAGTGGTGTGGAGAGCATGGGACTCACGTCTGAGCATACCCATCCCACTCGGGGTGACAAATTCAAAAACAACAATTGATGGACAGAATGCAGAACAATGTCATACATTCACCCCAGTACAGAGATCTGGGCTTAAATCCATCGTTTTTTAGCACTCCACACCACCCCAGGTCAGACATGGCCATATGCAAATCAGCATTGACCCTGTGCCTCATGGGAACAGTCCAGCCCGAACCGCCAAGCCATGTCTTTCCTGGACCGGAATCAAGCATCCAAGGACCGGTTTCTGGCTATCAGCTATCATCAGCCTGGATAGCTTGACTCCAGTGGTGTGGAGAGCATGGGACTCACGTCTGAGCATTCCCATCCCACTCGGGGTGACAAATGCAAAAACAACAATTGATGGACAGAATGCAGAACAATGTCATACATTCACCCCAGTACAACGATCTGGGCCTAAATCCATCGTTCTTTTGCACTCCACACCACCCCAGGTCAGATATGGCCATATGCAAATCAGCCTTGACCCTGTGCCTCATGGTAACAGTCCAGCCCGAACTGCCAAGCCATGTCTTTCCTGGACCGGAATCAAGCATCCAAGAACCGTTTTCTGGCTATCAGCCTTCATCAGCCTGGATAGCTTGACTCCAGTGGTGTGGAGAGCATGGGACTCACGTTTGAGCATACCCATCTCACTCGGGGTGACAAATGCAAAAACAACAATTGATGGACAGAAAGCAGAACAATGTCATACATTCACCCCAGTACAGAGATCTGGGACTAAATCCATCGTTTTTTTGCACTCCACACCATCCCAGGTCCGACATGGCCATATGCAAATCAGCCTTGACCCTGTGCCTCATGGGAACAGTCCAGCCCGAACTGCCAAGCCATGTCTTTCCTGGACCGGAATCAAGCATCCAAGGACCGGTTTCTGGCTATCAGCCGTCAACAGCCTGGATAGCTTGACTCCAGTGGTGTGGAGAGCATGGGACTCACGTCTGAGCACACCCGTCCCACTCGGGGTGACAAATGCAAAAACAACAATTGATGGACAGAATGCAGAACAATGTCATACATTCACCCCAGTACAGAGATCTGGGCCTAAATCCATCGTTTTTTTGCACTCCACACCATCCCAGGTCCGACATGGCCATATGCAAATCAGCCTTGACCCTGTGCCTCATGGGAACAGTCCAGCCCGAACTGCCAAGCCATGTCTTCCTGGACCGGAATCAAGCATCCAAGGACCGGTTTCTGGCTATCAGCCGTCAACAGCCTGGATAGCTTGACCCCAGTGGTGTGGAGAGCATGGGACTCACGTCTGAGCACACCCGTCCCACTCGGGGTGACAAATGCAAAAACAACAATTGATGGACAGAATGCAGAACAATGTCATACATTCACCCCAGTACAGAGATCTGGGCCTAAATCCATCGTTTTTTTGCACTCCACACCACCCCAGGTCAGACATGGCCATATGCAAATCAGCCTTGACCCTGTGCCTCATGGGAACAGTCCAGCCCGAACTGCCAAGCCATGTCTTTCCTGGACCGGAATCAAGCATCCAAGGACCGGTTTCTGGCTATCAGCCGTCATCAGCCTGGATAGCTTGACTCCAGTGGTGTGGAGAGCATGGGACTCACGTCTGAGCATACCCATCCCACTCGGGGTGACAAATGCAAAAACAACAATTGATGGACAGAATATAGAACAATGTCATACATTCACCCCAGTACAGAGATCTGGGCCTAAATCCATCGTTTTTTTGCACTCCACACCACCCCAGGTCAGACATGGCCATATGCAAATCAGCCTTGACCCTGTGCCTCATGGGAACAGTCCAGCCTGAACTGCCAAGCCATGTCTTTCCTGGACCGGAATCAAGCATCCAAGGACCGGTTTCTGGCTATCAGCCGTCATCAGCCTGGATAGCTTGACTCCAGTGGTGTGGAGAGCATGGGACTCACGTCTGAGCATACCCATCCCACTCGGGGTGACAAATTCAAAAACAACAATTGATGGACAGAATGCAGAACAATGTCATACATTCACCCCAGTACAGAGATCTGGGCTTAAATCCATCGTTTTTTAGCACTCCACACCACCCCAGGTCAGACATGGCCATATGCAAATCAGCATTGACCCTGTGCCTCATGGGAACAGTCCAGCCCGAACCGCCAAGCCATGTCTTTCCTGGACCGGAATCAAGCATCCAAGGACCGGTTTCTGGCTATCAGCTATCATCAGCCTGGATAGCTTGACTCCAGTGGTGTGGAGAGCATGGGACTCACGTCTGAGCATTCCCATCCCACTCGGGGTGACAAATGCAAAAACAACAATTGATGGACAGAATGCAGAACAATGTCATACATTCACCCCAGTACAGAGATCTGGGCCTAAATCCATCGTTCTTTTGCACTCCACACCACCCCAGGTCAGATATGGCCATATGCAAATCAGCCTTGACCCTGTGCCTCATGGTAACAGTCCAGCCCGAACTGCCAAGCCATGTCTTTCCTGGACCGGAATCAAGCATCCAAGGACCGGTTTCTGGCTATCAGCTATCATCAGCCTGGATAGCTTGACTCCAGTGGTGTGGAGAGCATGGGACTCACGTCTGAGCATTCCCATCCCACTCGGGGTGACAAATGCAAAAACAACAATTGATGGACAGAATGCAGAACAATGTCATACATTCACCCCAGTACAGAGATCTGGGCCTAAATCCATCGTTCTTTTGCACTCCACACCACCCCAGGTCAGATATGGCCATATGCAAATCAGCCTTGACCCTGTGCCTCATGGTAACAGTCCAGCCAGAACTGCCAAGCCATGTCTTTCCTGGACCGGAATCAAGCATCCAAGAACCGTTTTCTGGCTATCAGCCTTCATCAGCCTGGATAGCTTGACTCCAGTGGTGTGGAGAGCATGGGACTCACGTCTGAGCATATCCATCCCACTCAGGGTGACAAATGCAAAAACAACAATTGATGGACAGAATGCAGAACAATGTCATACATTCACCCCAGTACAGAGTTCTGGGCCTAAATCCGTCGTTTGTTTGCACTCCACACCACCCCAGGTCAGACATGGCCATATGGAAATCAGCCTTGACCCTGTGCCTCATGGGAATAGTCCAGCCCGAGCTGCCAAGCCATGTCTTTCCTGGACCGGAATCAAGTATCCAAGGACCGGTTTCTGGCTATCAGCCGTGTTCAGCCAGGATAGCTTGACTCCAATGCTGTGGAGAGCATGGGACTCACGTCTGAGCATACCCATCCCACTCAGGGTGACAAATGCAAAAACAACAATTGATGGACAGAATGCAGAACAATGTCGTACATTCACCCCAGTACAGAGTTCTGGGCCTAAATCCGACGTTTGTTTGCACTCCACACCACCCCAGGTCAGACATGGCCATATGGAAATCAGCCTTGACCCTGTGCCTCATGGGAATAGTCTAGCCCGAGCTGCCAAGCCATGTCTTTCCTGGACCAGAATCAAGCATCCAAGTACCGGTTTCTGGCTATCAGCCGTCATCAGCCTGGATAGCTTGACTCCAGTGGTGTGGAGAGCATGGGACTCACGCCTGAGCATACCCATCCCACTCGGGGTGACAAATGCAAAAACAACAATTAATGGGCAGAATGCAGGACAATGTCATACATTCACCCCAGTACAGAGATCTGGGCCTAAATCCATTGTTTTTTTGCACTCCATACCACCCCAGGTCAGACATGGCCATATGCAAATCAGCCTTGACCCTGTGCCTCATGGGAACAGTCCAGCCCGAACTGCCAAGCCATGTCTTTCCTGGACCGGAATCAAGCATCCAAGGACCGGTTTCTGGCTATCAGCCGTCATCAGCCTGGATAGCTTGACTCCAGTGGTGTGGAGAGCATGGGACTCACGTCTGAGCATACCCATCCCACTCGGGGTGACAAATGCAAAAACAACAATTGATGGACAGAATGCAGAACAATGTCATACATTCACCCCAGTACAGAGATCTGGTCCTATACGTCCGAGAACCGCAACGATATCTTACGCAGGTGTTGCGTGAATACATTAGATTTGGCTTGTTCTCAGGTCTCCAGATCAACTGGGATAAGTCCGTTATTATCCCTCTAATGACCATCACTACTCAGCCTCAAGTGGAATACCCATTGTTATGGTCCGTAGAACTGGTCAAATACTTGGGGGTGTGGCTCCTTCGGGACCCTGAGGTGGTGATTAGGGAAAACTATGGCCGCGCATACACTACTCTAGAGCAGCAAATTGATCGCTGGGCTGGCCTTCCGCTTTCCCTGGCGGACCTCATTGCTTTTGTTAAGATGATTGTTCTGCCAAAGTTTCTATACTTATTTAGCATTATCCCTATCTCACCGACCAAACATTTTTTTCAAACGTTACTGTCACAACTGGTTCGAATAGTCTGGGGGAATAAACAGCCGAGACTCAGCTGGCGGACGCTAACATTGCCGTTCGAGCGAGGTGGGTTTGGAGCCCCGGACTTTTATGCATACTTTTTATGCGGTCAGGTGCAATACGCCTATTTCTGTTTCAAACCACATGATTTCATCCTTCACGTGGCGGTGGAGCAGGGAGACGCTCACCAGATACCACTGCAAGGCATTCTTACTCACATGGCCAGACATACACCAAAACCAGAGATTAACACGTTGGATGCCACTATTGCTGCTTGGCAGGAAATTGGGAAGCGCACACAGAAGTTACCTCTATATGCGCCCGCCATGCCCATCGCTGGACATGCCGCTATGTCGGTGGCGCAGGACAGTGGCCCCATCACTGCTCCGAGAGATGTAGGCATCACAACACTGAAGGATCTGTATCCTGATGGGAAATACCTTAGGGGGGAGATTTAGAGTATATACAACACCTCACACTACTCTTCCAATATACCTGCTATAGATTACGCAGGGCCATACAGGACCATTACACCACTTTCCCTGATGAGCCAATGACATCACAAGCCTTACAATTAGTGATGGTGTCCCCACATTGGAAAAAGCTAATTACCAGACTATATAGGGTCATACAGGAAGAGACTCCCCATGGGCACGATCACAGCTTGGATCGCTGGAACACGGTAGTCACCCCCCCCCCCCATCACAGACAAGGAATGGGCCCACATATGTGCACTGACAGGTCAACTGACCTCCAACAATAACTTGAGGATTATACAACTGAAATATTTACATCAGGTATACTATACGCCTAAAACGTTGTGCAGAATGGGGCTGCGAGAATCGGCTTGTTGCAAGAGATGTGGATGTAATAGTGCAGACATTTGTCACCTAGCATTTCAATGTGAGCTAGTGCTTCAATACTGGGAGGGGGTGCTCGTTCTTATTAGCACTATGACAGGTTTAGAAATTCAGTGCACACCACTAGAGTGCCTCTTAGGCTACATCCCACATGAGAAAGCTACACTGGGGAAGTTTGTAAGAGTTGGCCTGCTGCTGGCTAAAAGGAGGGTACTGTTCACGTGGGACATCCACCAGGGCCCTAAAGTTGAATTATGATTGAAGGACATGGTCTACTGCAGAGAACAACTTGAACTGTATGCTTAGGAGCTGCCTGCCTCGTCCAGACCTAAAGACATATGGGCTTCTTTAAGGGAATATTTTGTGACACGACAAGAGCTGGACTCTAATTGAACATCTCATGAAGAACCATGAGGGCTGGGACCGCTAATGGCCCACTGTGCTTTGCGGATAGCATTGTGAAATGCAATTGAGTGTATGCTATATCCACACTGACCACGGGTAATTCTTGTACAACTAAGGCTGATTTTCTTTTGTTACTGTTCATTTCTGATTTGCTCTAAGCGTTTATGTTCACATATGTGCATATGTGTCTGCTGTGACATGGCATTGCATGCCAGATGCATAATTTTGAAATACTCAATAAATATTTTTTTTAAGTATGAGTTACTATCTATATGAATAAATAAAGTGGTGTTTGTGTAAGTGTGTGGCTTAGTAAATATAAGTATGATCAATTGTTTGCATAAGTGAGTAGGATTTCTGCATAAGTGAATAGGATATTTGCTGGTGTGTAATGTTGATGTAGGTATATAAGTATATTTAATAGTGTTCTATTGATCTTTGTTAGCATGTATGAGTGAATCTATAGGTAAGTGTTTAGATGTGTGTGTAGATGTTGGAATCACTGAGTGGGTTTTTAGAATCTTGTACTGGTGTGTCAATGGTTTCAAATATGGTACTGCATATTTTATAATGAGTATTGAAAGGTTATGCTACTGTATGATGAGGTGTATCAGTTTGACACATGGATGATGTCATCAGTGATGTCATCAGTGATGCCATTTGAGATGTCATGAGTGATGTCACTGACAATGTCATGAATGATGTAATATGTGACATATTCAGCAGTGGATTGCGGGCATGCGAGTTATAGTTAGTACAACTAACTATAACGGGGAATTTCAATGGTTTTATACGAGTGAAATGTCTAGCTAACTATAACACCCCTAAAACCTATGGTTTTTTCAGTGAATTTCTAAGGTTTCTTAAATGCTAATTCTGAACTATAACTTGTCTGAAACCTATGGTTTTTTAAGTGAATTTCAAAGTTTTTTTAAATGCTAATTCCTAACTATAACATGTCTGGAATCTATGGTTTTTTCCGTGAATTTCAAAGGTTTTGTAAATGACAATTTTTAAATGTTTTAAAAGTTATTTATATTATTTTAATACTGATTTTCTACATTTTTTTAAACAATTTATTTTTAGATATTTTATTTTTTTAATTACATTATACATTACATTACAAAATATACTTTCTCAAAATGAATTACTTTAGTTTAAATACTTTGCAAATAGGCAAAAGTCTGCTAAGTACAGTAGTTAAAGTTGTTGTAATGCGCAACACAATTTCAGACACAATGCAACATTGAGGTCAATGGGAATTTCAAGTTAAATGCAATTAGTTACTTTTTGGATTACTTTTCTAACCAGAGGGCTGGATCCTAGATTCAGTCCTGGGACATCTACTGTAAACAGTGGAGTAAAATCGTTTTGGTTACAGTAGTGATTTTTAAGGAATATTATTGTATTTTAAAAGTTGACACAGAAACTTTTTCACATAGAATCACCAATGTTATCCTATAGGAGGAAATTCACTTAGCAGGTAAGTAGTGTTATTGATACTTTTTCTTACTCAGTGGTGGATCCTGGATCCAGCACTGGTGCATCTCCTGTAAACAGTTGAAAGAATGCGTTTAAGTCATACAGGCAATTTTTTAGGAATATTTGTAGTTTGAGAAAATAGACACTTGGAAACTTTTCTGTTGAAAACCAGACAATGGATTCCTATGGAAGGAAATACAAGTTACTGGTAAGTACGGTTAGAATTACTTTTCAGGATCAGTACTGGGCTCAAAGAAGCAGCACTGAGGTCTTTTCTGATAACAGGTGAGTAAATCGGAATTCGTAGTTCGGCTGATTTTAGAGGAATATTTGTACGTTTCAAAAATCAAAACTTAGAAACTTTTCTGCTTAAAACCACACAATGGATTCCTATGGAAGGAAATACAAGTTACTGGTAAGTGTGGTTAGAATTACTTTTCAGGTTCAGTGCTGGGCTAAAAGATGCCCCACTGGGTTCTCTCCCGATAACAGGTGAGTAAATCGGAATTCGTAGTTTAGCTGAATTTAGCGGGAACATTTGTACAATGGTGAAGGAAAGGGGCGGGGCCTGAGGCGACATGTGTGCAAACACGCCCTGTGGCGCGTTTTAAGTTGTGGCATTAAGAGCCCTTGAATCCTGAGGTCCCCTGGGTGCCAACTAGCCCACCAGTTACCTCTAGTATGCGCCAGGGGGCTGCATTGCAGAGGGGTGTTCAGAGGCCATGCCCCTTTTTACAACAATCAGCAACGCAGCTCCGTGGCGCTTACTAAAGGTACCTGGTGGGCTAGTTGGCCCCCAGGGACCCTCAGTATTGACACGGAATTAATTCCCCAACTTAAACCGCGCCACAGAGCGTGTTTGCAAACATGTGAACTCAGACCCCACCCCTCCCTTCACCACTGTGCAAACACGCCCCGTGGCGTGTTTTAAGTTGGGGGATTAACTCCCCTTGAATACTGAGGGTCCCTGGGGTGCAACTAGCCCACCACCTACCTCTAGTAAGTGCCACGGAGCTGCGTTGCAGACAGGTGTAAAAAGGGGCGTGGTCTCAGAACACCTCTTTGCAACGCAGCCCCCTTGCACATACTGGAGATAGCTGGTGGGCTAGTTGGCCCCCAGGGACCCCCAGTATTCAAGGGGAATATGTTCCCCCTCTGCAAACGCGCCAGGGGGCCGCATTTGCAAAGTTGTGCAATAAAGGGGGGGCGGCCTCCGGCTGCGATCCCGTTTAAAAAAATTGTTTTTTTGTTTAAGAAGGGAGGCTGTGTAGCCCCCCTTCTTTTTCAATTTTTTTAGCCCTGGTAACCCCATCCCCCAGGGCCTGCCTCCAGTTTTTTTATTTTTATTTAAAATATTTGGAAGGGGGCCGCGTGGTCCCCCTTCTGAGGCCATAGTCTGCCCCGTGGACCCCATCCCCCGGGGCATAAGTCTTTTTATTAACTTTTTTTTTATAAGGAGGGGGGCTACCTTGCGCCCCTCCTGTGGCCACTTATGGCTCCGGGGACCCCATCCCCCGGGCCGGCCCTTTATTATTTTTTTCTTAAGTTCCTTTTGGGGAGGGGGGCTGCGTGGCCCCCTCCCGGGCCACTAATAGCCCCGGGGACCCCATCCCCCGGGGCTGGCCCTCATCGTTGGGGACCATAGGGGGTCCCCAATCCCCCATGGTCCTGCCGGCTCCCGCCTCCTGCAGGAGCCGGCATTGCATTTCCATATGGGGAGCAGCTAACATGCTTCTCCCCATATATAAAAGCAATTTGCTTTGCTTCATTGAAGCCAGAGCAGGTTTCCCTGCTCTCGCTTCGCCTTGCCATTGCGAACAGCAGTGTCCCGGGGTGGGCACCCCGGGACACTGCAGGAGCCGGCCCTGGGGAGTGGCGGTCCCCAGGGCCTACACAAGGTTCCAGAAGGGGGGCCACGTGCTCCCTCCCACATTTATTACAAGCCCCGGGGAGTGGCGGTCCCCGGGCCTGGGGGTCCTCAGAGCCCCCCACCCATTTCAAGTTAGCCCTGGGGGGTGGCAGTCCCCAGGGCTGGGGGGGCCTCAGAGCCCCCCCACCCATTTCAAGTTAGCTCTGGGGGTGTCGGTCCTTGGGGCTGCGGGCAGACCCCTTGAGCCCCCCCCGCATACATTAAATTTGAGCCCCCGGGGTTGGCGGTTCTGGGGCTGGGGGCCCTGAGAGCCCACCACCCATTTCAAAGTAGCCCAGGGGTGTGGCGGTCCCCAGTGCTGCGGGGGGGGGGCCACGAGCCCCACCGCATACAGTCAGTCAAGAATCTTCATTCGATTTAGTTAAAAATCATACAAAGAAATAAAAACATTAGTATACAAATAAAAACTATTTACAATATCATACAAATCAGTGCGTACAATGTTATTCTTTTCCGGGCTATATAAAGAGAGTGAATTAATTCATTTTATGCAAAGCTAAAAAATAAAAAAACTCATTCAGGGGGGCCAATTACTATGTTAAATTTTTTGATTCTAGCTGCCGCCACCAGGAAATATGCCAGACAAAATGTAATATGAGTGTTGTTCAGTGATTGAAGGTAGAGCAGGGCTGGTCTCACCTGCGTGAAGCCAGCCTCCTTTAAAACATGCAACAGATATTTTTTGTTAGGCTCTAAAAAGAAAACACAAAACATAACAAAATGCATGGTATCTTGAACAGAAAAATTATCACAACAACGGGGGGGGGCTAATTCTTGTTTTTCCCAAGTTTTGAAGTTACCCAAATAAAAATGTAACAAATTAAACCTAAACTTGGTCAGGAGAAACCTATGAAATGGCTTTGTAACAAAACCAAGGTAAGGTGCTAGTGCAATGGAGTTTACAAGCAGATAGTGCTTCCTCACTGCCGGTTTCTGCAGTTCCCTTTCCTCACGCCCCACTCTTGCCCTACTCATGAACTGCTTCTTAATTGCAACTACATCCTGTTTCTTAATATCCAGAGGGGATGTGAAGAGTTCCGGGCTTTCCAGGTCTGAAAAAGACTTCATCAGGTAGGCCAACCATGGCACCCTTTTAAAATGGTCCAAAGACATGACATCAGTCATAATCTTATGATTAAGAGACAGTTCTTCATTGAGCCACGTCTTTAGCCAAAAGATCAAGGGTGCCATGTTCAGTCTATCAGTGACGAAATCCAGGCCCACCTCCATGTGTATGGAAAAAGTCGGTGTGGACTGTGGGACAGACAAAAGGGAACGCAAAAATCTGTTCTCCGCCTTCTGTATCGGTTCGAGGTTTACATAACCCCAAAGGGGTGAACCATATAATGCCAATGCAACAGATTTACTATTATACATTTTTAAAAGGGCTTCCATCGGCCTAGCGCCCAACCTATTTGCAAATCCCATGAGGGCTGCTGATGATCTGGTCCCCGCCAGCCTCTTAGCTCTAACCTGGGGTCCCAAAGAGCCCCTTTGATCAAAAAGGACACCCAAATAGGGAAAAGTCGAGACTCTGGTGACTACCTCACCTTTGCATTCAAAGGTTTTAGATATCCCCTTAATTCTTTGGCACCCAACAACCATTGTGTGTGATTTATTCGTGTTTATTTTTAAATCCAGGTGGTCCATAAATGTGCCAAAGGCATCCAGAAGGCGTTGAAGACAGACACCAGTGCGGGCTATCAGCACCGCGTCGTCCGCGTACAGGAGAGCGGGGATCTTAGCTGCTCCTGCACGCGGAACGTCTCCCTCCACGTCCTCCAGATAGGCCCCCAAGCCATTAATGTAAATAGTGAAGAGCAGCGGGGCCAATATACAACCCTGCCTGACCCCGCGCATGGAATTAAAATGGGGCGTGCACCTTCCCTCATTGGTAACCCGCACTGCAGCATATAGCTCTTGATGAAGTGACGCCATATACCTAACCAGTGCCTCATCTATCCCCATCCCCAGGAGAGTGGTCCACAACTTAGACCTGTTCACCAAGTCGAAGGCCGAGGAGAAGTCCATAAACGCTAGGAATAAAGACCCCTCCTTGGCCACCGTATATTTCGAGATCAACAGATGTAAGTTGGAGCATTGCTCTACTGTTCCTCTCCTCTCCCTAAACCCATATTGAATGTCGGCCAGCCCCCGCAGCTCTCCACGCTATCCCTCAACTTGACCAGAAGGACTCTGCCTAAGATCTTAACTGCAGAGTCCAAGAGGGATATGGGCCTGTAGCACCCGGGGTCATCTCGCTGGCCCTTCTTAAAAATGGGGACGATGGTAGAAGTTACCCAGGTGGTTGGTAGAGGGTTGCCATTAACGGCGGTGAAAACATTGGCCAGAACTCCCACCCATAACTTGGGTGAGTGTATGTAGAAGTCGGCTGGCATCCCATCAGGGCCAGGTACCTTGTTCTTGGTGGTGGCCAGGATAGCTTTCTCGACCTCTGCCCTCTTAAAACAAATAGGGGGTGCATCCGGACCGCCAGGGGACATACTTGACAGTCCGTCTCATTGTCTCCATACACTGTTCTAAAATGAGCCAACCATTTGTCGTCAGGGATAACACAATCCATGGCGACATTGGCTGAATCAGAGAAGAAGGGCTGGTTGATTATGTCCCAAAATTGTCTGCTGTCCCGCAGGACGGCCGTGGAAAGAAGATTCTCCCAGGCTTTGTGCTTGATATTGTCCTGCCTGGTCTTGACTGCTCGCTTGTTTTCCGTCCTCAATATGGCAATGTCAGCCCTCGGCCTAGGCATTATCTTCAAGGCTGCCATTAAGGATTTATGTGCTTTTGAACAAGTGGCGTCAAACCAGCGCTGCTTGTTACAAGCTCCCTTCCTAGTTTTTACCAATAAGTCCCGCGAGACCTGACCACAAATTGCTTGGAAGGCCCCTATAATTTCGCTGTCTGAGGCGTTTGGATTTTGGCATGTCACCACATGGGTCTCGATTTTCGGAAAAACTTCCGCATAGAAATTTTCCGATGCCACCTTCGCCCATTTGAGCCTTCTACCCTGATCGGCTGTGCGTAAGATATGACCTGGTTTTATTAACCCCTGCATAGGCCCCCCAAATCTCCCCAAGCAACCTCAAGTATGACAGGGTTATGGTCACTGTAGAGAGAGGGGGCTGTACGATAGGAGCTGACACTGTTTAAAATACCTGGTGTTACAAATATGTAGTCAATGATTGTTCCAGGGTCAGTCCCCTTAAAAGTAGCTGTTCTTGACCCACCCTCCGTAGACAGTGGTTCAAAAAGATTAAAATTAGCCAAAAGATGTTCCAGCTCCTCACCTGGTGTAGTATGCTCAAAGTGAGGTCCTTCAGGTCCTTCACCCCCCTCTTCATAACTTGAACCGCACATGAGCTTTCAGGGGTGGATATTAAAATCGCCCAATGGTACGCATACATTAAATTAGAGCCCCGGGGTGGTGGTACCCGGGGCTGGGGGGCCACAGAGCCCCCCAGCTAATATTTTAAAGTCCCAGGGGTGGCGGTCCCCGGGGCTGGAGGGGCCTGAGAGCCCCCCACATATATTATCTAAGAACCCCGGGGTGGCGGTCCCTGGGTAGTGTGGGAGGGATTGGAACCCCCCACACTATTTTTTTTAATAATGCCCCTGGGATTTGCCCCCCCGGGGGCAAATTAACATATTTACCGCGTGAGACAGCGTTCCCTTTTTTTTATATTGCGGGATGCGCGGATCCGACATGCATCCCGCGATTTAAAAAAATAAATAATAATAATTTTTGGGCCCTGGGGGTCCTTGTGGGACCCCCTGAGCAGGCCCAGGGGGTCAGGGTGTGTCTAGCCTGCCCCCTTTTTGCGTTTTGCTGCGTTTGTTTTTGGTTTCTTGTGCCTCGGTATATGGCTGCCAACACTTCCTGATTTTGACTGTTGACAGCCAATTAGCATGCAGCTCGTGCACAGCAGGTGCGTGCAGGCTTCGCTTAGGGTACGCGGATAGGTACGCGGATCCACCGCGCCCATAGATATATACATGACTTTAACTGTCATTTTCTCAGGAACTACTGAACTGATTTACACCAAATAAGCAAAAGGCACAAGTCTAAACCAAGAACTACCTCTTTGCCAAATTTGGTGTAATTCTGTTCAGCCGTTCGGGCTGTAGCCGTGGCTAAAGGTCCCATAGGAAATTGCATGGGGAAAACATGTTTTGGGACCCCCCTTTTTCTCGGCCCTCATTTGACCAATCACCCTTTCAGAGAAGGAGCATAACTGAGCTGGCCAAAAGTCTGGAAAATTTCATGCAGATTGAACAACCGGGGCCAAAGTTATTCCAAATAGAATGTGTGGATTTCCTATGGATAATAGGTCCTAACTATAACTGCCTACTGGCGACCGCCAGTAGGTAATATATATATATATATATTTTCCTCACACAACCGGATGCAGACGAAAAGCAGATCCACAAGCCCACTTGTTCAGGTTAGAAGATTTATTTCTTTTGTGACAAAAAGACACGTTTTGACCACGTTCATGATCTTGATCACCTGACCCTATCCTGGGTCATACACCATTTAAATAATTTTCTTTTGGTAATACATACCACATGACATAACAATAGACAGAGAAAAAATATTTACAGTTTTAGTGAGTTGAAAAAACAACATAGTGGATATTATACAACGCATTGGTATAGATGTTATTAGACAGATCCATTTTGCTTATTATACATTGGGATATTGGTGCGGCTTTGGTGTGCTAAGGTGTCCTAGGCTTGATTGCGTCCTGTGCTTCGTGCCATAGGTGAGGTGCTTGAGTGCATCCTAATTTCAAGGGGTGTGTGTTTACTACAAGGTATAATACCTGACTGCGCACCCTAGCGTTAGGTTGGTGTTGCCTCAGTTGACCCAGTGGAGCTGTGCCGGTATAGTAATATTACTAAAAGGAAGGGAAAAGTTGCCGGGGAGGGGAAGGGGATGGGAAAATTGGGAATGGATGGGGGTGGAGAGTGAGGCTAGCATAAGCTGGTATCAAGGTTATCTCTATTCTTTCACAAATGGGAATGCATCTCCTCATCTAAGTTCAGCCCTCCTGGGAACTTGCCACCAGCTTGTAAGATGAAGTGTGATTCTAATCTGCGAAGGACCCCTACTCTGTTCCCACCTCTTGGGTTCAGGTTCACGCAGTCTAGGCCAAAGTATTTGGCCTTCGTCCAATCTCCATTATGCTTAACTGTGAAGTGCCTAGCCATGTTGTAACTGTGGTATTTGTGGGTTATTATCCTCTAGTGTTCTAGAATCCTCTTCTTCACAGGGAATGCTGTAGAGCTGATATACCATAGGTCACATGGGCACACTACGGCATAAACGACAAAATCGCTGTTACAAGTTATCAACTTGGGTATCTTCCATGGGGTTGTGACCTTTCCTAGGGTAATTTCAGTTACACTACTGCTGTGTCTACAGGCCTTGCAGTTTCCGCATTTGCGGAAGCCTTTGGCTTGTTTGAGCCAATTGGATTCCTTAGTTTATAGATGGCTATGCACCAGCATGTCTTTAAGTGAGGTTCTCCTGTAACCAGCCCATCTGTGTCCTATCGTGTTCCTTAATATAGGGTCCTGCCTCAAGATCCCCTACCTGTGTTTCAAGATTTTAGATAGTTGTTCTGCATGGCAGCTGTACCTAGAGATGAGTATCAAGAGAGAGAGTACCCCACTATCACCAGGGAACAGGGTACAGTGACACCAGTCAGAGGGAGATCCCTGGGTAAACACAGTCTTAGAGATTTACTATCGTTTCATACACTGTCAGTCCATGCATTCATACGTTCCTGCTTTTACTAACCAATCACTCACGGTACCAGTAAGTAGTTAAATTCCACACTAAAATTGAACGTTCACAGTCTTTTTAATTAAAATAAAAATTTTCATAAAGATGACTTAAAATTTCAAAGAATAATCCTTGAATATGTATCATAAAAAACAACAAATATTCATAAAAATTCATTAAACATTTTCATTATAGACATTTAGACAAATACAAATTCCATTATCTAACTTAATACATGTGAGACAGAAGACATTTTAAAATAAGTATAACAATCAAAGATATAACACAAGAAAAACCCCTATATCATATGGCCTGTGAATTCCTTTGCCACAATAGTTACTAGATCCAATGGTCATCTCTATATAAACAAAGGAATAGTCAATAGTATCATATATATATGAACATCTACTGCTCCTCAGACCCTGTTTGGATTCTACACAAAAAACATGAGTGCGTCGACGCGTTTCGGTGCTGTTGACATTTGATATTGTAGCACCTTCTTCAGGACTGCCGTTTCATTGGGGTCATCGGCATCAAAGACTATTGTTTGTCACCCTCGCTGTAAATATGGGGAGAGAAGCAGGGTGTCACTACTGCGTAATAGTGAGTAGTACAATTATCATTACATCCAAACTCATCACGGTACATTGGTGTATTCCTCTGACATACTTAGTTACAGGAAATTTATCTTTAAGTTAATAGTAACATTTGTGTGTATCTCTAACATCTCTTATCTGGTCATGATGATCTGATATATTACTCTAGGTTCAGGAAACTCATATTTGAATTAATGATGACACATGGGTGTGTCTCTAACCTCTGTTTCTGATGATGACCAGATATCTTTAATAATAGTGGTCCTATAAATATACAAGGTATGGCGGCCTTATTTTCCAGAGCTCATAATGGCAGTCAATATTCTTCGCACAGTATATTCAATTTCACAACATAAGGGAAATACTCACATAGTCTCATTATTTATTTCCTCCGTTACTTTTTTTAGTGTGGAAAATAGACCATAGGTGTGACCTTTTTTATACGTACTATTATGTCCTATGTCCTATTTTCCCAGATCAGGCATACTCTTACCTATTGATAGTTGAACACACAGGCACACACTGGTGTTTTCTTTAGTTTATCCCCTTGATACGTTGTTTATCACTCAGGGTGGAGTTTTTCCTAATATAAAGTGATCACATGATAACATAAGGCCCTGTGAGTACCTGTGTGTGTTATATCCATCTTCCACCTTCTACTCATATCCAAAATATTGGAGATAGTTACCTTCTTGCTAGGGTGACTCATAGGAAATGGTAGCCTTTCCGCTTTCCACTTGTCTGTGGTAGTTTTTGGAGCGCTTCCACTCTTCTTAGTTATTTCTCTATGTAACTGTATGAGTGGAAAAATGACTCCATTATGGGGTGTCTGATGGAAAAACCGAGTCCCCCCTCCCCCTTCCCCCTTCAAGAGGTTCCTGGGTCTCATACCTTCCTATTTAACATCATCTTTGCTTCTCTTACCTTAAAAACAATGAAATAAATTTCAATGGACGGGCATAGATCAGCTTGGTTCCATGAGACACCTTGATACGTTCTGTCAGGGAAACAAAGTGTACAAGGGTATGGATCCTCCTCCTTATTTTACTATTTTATATTATATTAGCGTTTCCTTTCTCATCTCCTATTTTCTATCCCATTCTAGTATATGTCATTGCCTCAAGAGTGTCACCAACTCGTGCTTCTTTAGGTTCGGTCCCCGTTAGTAGGAGCCTGTCTCACTGAGTCTACAAAGGCCCCTTCCCCCTCCTTTACGGTTTTCATCAACCGGGTTGCCTAATACGCAAGCTGAGGCCTCTTCTAGTCTATGCGAGCGCTGGGGTACCTCTCCTTTATGCCTATGTTCGTAGATCTATTTCTCTTACCTCATTTTTTTTCCCGTAACCGCGCTTCTGCCTCGTCTTCATCCTGTTTGTTTTCGCAGGGCCGAGCGCGCATTATTTATGCCCGAGTCAGTAATACTGATTGTTTACAGGTTGTGTCTGCGCATGCGCATTCTCCTACCGATCCTATACTCGTATGGGCGCCATCTTTTAGTGGTGTTACTCTCGATATGCCCTACGTGTCCAGGTGTTATTATTCTGTATTATTCGATTTTTTAATTCAATCGCCCTCCCTTGTCTACATTCTACTTTAGAAAAACGCTAAATGGAGGCCATTTCTGATTTTACTTTGTGTTTTATTTTGTAACATTATTGGAGATGACGCTTTACATAGAAAATACATGTTTTTGGTATTTAGCGAGTGGCATAAAGATTTGGGTATTTTGTAATTAATCTGGCTTTATATCGGCCCGCCCCCGTTTGTGTATATTTATCAGCCTACCTTAATGCATATTTGTTATTACAGAGAGCTCAGCCTCCCACTATCCTACTCCTTTATTAGTACAGTGGGACACACGCTTTTATTTTTTGGGAAAGTTGTCTCAATGGTGCTCCTTAATAACATCTTCCTTTTTAAAAAGGACCTTTATATCCAACGCAAAGGGACCAGCATGGGCGCAACATGTGCGCCGAGCCTGGCCTGTATCTATGTAAGCGTATTCGAAAACAAACACATCTATAATGAGGTTAGCCCATACTATGAGAACATCCGGGGGTGGGTACGCTTTATAGATGATATCTTTTTTATATGGACAGGTACAACAGAGCTTCTTGAGGATTTTATTTCATGGCTGAACTTAGGGGATACGAATCTAAGATTTACAGCAGCATATAGTAGAAACAGAGTAAATTTCTTAGATATTAGCATAGTAAATGAGGACATGCAATTAAAGGTGGAACTATACAAAAAGGAGTCAGATCGCAACACAGTGCTGCACTATAGAAGTTACCACCCTAGGAGCCAAAAAGATTCAATACCCTTCGGGGAATTTCTCCGTCTGAGGAGAAACTGTACAACAATAGATTGCTTTTACAGACATGCTGGACAAATGAAGCAGAAATTCCAAGAGAGAGGTTACCCAAAAAAACTGATTACCCACTCCCTTAAAAGAGCCCGCTACTATGACAGGGACTGTCTGTTGAACAAAAAAGAAAAAAAGGAAACCAAAGAGACAATAGTAATGGTAAGCCAGTACTCAGCAGTGGCCAACCAAGTTAAGAACATAATAAATCACAATTGGAAAATTCTGAATGAAGGAGCTGAGACCCCATTACAACGTCCTCTTTACACCTACAGAAAAAACAAAAACCTAAGATCTAGTCTTGTACATACCTATAGGGATGATGTAATAGAACGCCAAACCACCTTGACTGGAATAAAAGCTGTAGGGAACCACAAATGCGGCAACTGCTGTATATGCGATTTATGCATAGTCACAAAGAGAGTAGAACATAATGGAGCAACACAAGAAATTACTAAATTAAACAACTGTAGAACTTAAAATGTGGTCTACATGATCATGTGCCCATGTAACCAGGGGTACATAGGTGAGACAGGCAGGGAACTTAGGCTGAGAATAGGTGAACACAAATCTGCAATAAAAAACATCAAGGAAAATGCGCCACTAGTGGATCATTGGAGAAAACAGGGACATACTGAAAAAGATCTAAGATGGGTCATTCTTGAAAGGATTAGGGAACAAACCAGGGGAGGTGATAGCAGAAAAAGGAGGAAACAACAAGAACAATGGTTCATGATTAAGTTCAATACCATCAAAAGTGGATTAAACTCTAGGGAGGAGTGGGAAACCCTGATATGAGCCAGAGTAGATATGTATTAACTGTAGGGATGTACGGGTAAGATTGTGGATGTAATGACTTAAAACAGGTTGAGAAAGATATTACAAATAGAATAAGAAAATAGGATTAGGTTAACATTAGGCAGATATCCATTGAAATGAGGAGGACAACTTTCCCAAAAAATAAAAGCGTGTGTCCCACTGTACTAATAAAGGAGTAGGATAGTGGGAGGCTGAGCTCTCTGTAATAACAAATATGGATTAAGGTAGGCTGATAAATATACAAAAACGGGTGCGGGCCGATATAAAACCAGATTAATTACAAAATACCCAAATCTTTATGCCACTTGCTAAATACCTAAAACGTGTATTTTCTATGTAAAGCGTCATCCCAATAATGTTACAAAATAAAACACGAAGTAAAATCAGAAATGGCCTCCATTTAGCGTTTTTCTAAAGTAGAATGTAGACAAGGGAGGGCGATTGAATTAAAAAATCGAATAATACAGAATAATAACACCTGGACACGTAGGGCATATCGAGAGTAACACCACTAAAAGATGGCCCCCATACGAGTATAGGATTGGTAGGAGAATGCGCATGCGCAGACACCACCTGTAAACAATCAGTATTACTGACTCGGGCATAAATAATGCGCGCTCGGCCCGGCGAAAACAAACAGGACGAGGACGAGGCAGAAGCGCGGTTACGGGAAAAAAAACGAGGTAAGAGAAATAGATCTACGAACATAGGCATAAGGGAGAGGTACCCCAGCGCTCGCATAGACTAGAAGAGGCCTTAGCTTGCGTATTAGGCAACCCGGTTTATGAAAACCGTAAAGGATGGGGAAGGGGCCTTTGTAGACTCAGTGAGACAGGCTCTTACTAACGGGGACCGAACCTAAAGAAGCACGAGTTGGTGACACTCTTGAGGCAATGACATATACTAGAATGGGATAGAAAATAGGAGGTGAGAAAGGAAACGCTAATATAATATAAAATAGTAAAATAAGGAGGAGGATCCATACCCTTGTACACTTTGTTTCCCTGACAGAACGTATCAAGGTGTCTCATGGAACCAAGCTGATCTATGCCCGTCCATTGAAATTTATTTCATTGTTTTTAAGGTAAGAGAAGGAAAGATGATGTTAAATAGGAAGGTATGAGACCCAGGAACCTCTTGAAGGGGGAGGGGGGACTCGGTTTTTCCATCAGACACCCCATAATGGAGTCATTTTTCCACTCATACAGTTACATAGAGAAATAACTAAGAAGAGTGGAAGCGCTCCAAAAACTACCACAGACAAGTGGAAAGCGGAAAGGCTACCATTTCCTATGAGTCACCCTAGCAAGAAGGTAACTATCTCCAATACTTCGGATATGAGTAGAAGGTGGAAGATGGATATAACACACACAGGTACTCACAGGGCCTTATGTTATCATGTGATCACTTTATATTAGGAAGAACTCCACCCTGAGTGATAAACAACGTATCAAGGGGATAAACTAAAGAAAACACCAGTGTGTGCCTGTGTGTTCAACTATCAATAGGTAAGAGTATGCCTGATCTGGGAAAATAAGACATAGGACATAATAGTACGTATAAATAAGGTCACACCTATGGTCTATTTTCCACACTAAAAAAAGTAACGGAGGAAATAAATAATGAGACTATGTGTGTATTTCCCTTATGTTGTGAAATTGAATATACTGTGCGAAGAATATTGACTGCCATTATGAGCTCTGGAAAATAAGGCCGCCATACCTTGTATATTTATAGGACCACTATTATTAAAGCTATCTGGTCATCATCAGAAACAGAGGTAAGAGACACACCCATGTGTCATCATTAATTCAAATATGAGTTTCCTGAACCTAGAGTAATATATCAGATCATCATGACCAGATAAGAGATGTTAGAGATACACACAAATGTTACTATTAACTTAACGATAATTTTCCTGTAACTAAGTATGTCAGAGGAATACACCAATGTACTGTGATGAGTTTGGATGTAATGATAATTGTACTACGCACTATTACGCAGTAGTGACACACTGCTTCTCTCCCCATATTTACAGCGAGGGTGACAAACAATAGTCTTTGATGCCGGTGGCCCCAATGAAACGGCAGTCCTGAAGAAGGTGCTACAATATCAAATGTCAACAGCACCGAAACGCGTCGACGCACTCATGTTTTTTGTGTAGAATCCAAACAGGGTCTGAGGAGCAGTAGATGTTCATATATATATGATACTATTGACTATACCTTTGTTTATATAGAGAGGACCATTGGATCTAGTAACTATTGTGGCAAAGGAATTCAAAGGCCATATGATATAGGGGTTTTTCTTGTGTTATATCTTTGATTGTTATACTTATTTTAAAATGTCTTCTGTCTCACATGTATTAAGTTAGATAATGGAATTTATATTTGTCTAAATGTCTATATTGAAAATGTTTAATGAATTTTTATGAATATTTGACTGACAGTGTATGAAACGATAGTAAATCTCTAAGACTGTGTTTACCCAGGGATCTTCCTCTGACTGGTGTCACTGTACCCTGTTCCCTGGTGATAGTGGGGTACTGTAGGAGAGTAGGGTCTGCAATCCTATGATCACCCAGATTTTTGCTTTTTGCTGCACTGGTTTACGACTTTCCCTGGCTGTGGGCCTGCTAATCAGACCCACAGCCTAGCTGTTCTCTCTATCCAAATTGTACTTAGGTACTGAATTGGCACTGGGCCCTCTCCAAGTCCCTGTACCCAGGGCTGAGGTGCACCCAGAAGTCTCCCAGGGGCTGAAGCATGTATTGTGCCACCCCTGGATTGACTAACTAAAACTGACACAACTGGCTGCACGACAGCTGGGGCAAGGTGGTGTACTCACCCTTTGCTTTAGATATAGTATACCTATATCTAACCCTAAAATGGACACATAGATCTCCTATCAGTCACTCCTATGGCAGGCCTTAACAATCCTGAAGGCAGAGTGCTTGGAATCGTGTGAGATGGTGCTCTGGCATGAGCTGAGCCTGTCTGCGGCTTTCGGGATCCATCCCTTAGCCGTTTCCATGATATCGCATACCATATACTCTTAAGTGCATTATAATCCTCGCGGTTATGTGCCAACTCTGGTATCGCTTTATCAAAACATGTCGAGTAAGGTGTCATACGAATTGGAATACTAACCCCTCGCCAATTCTGGCGACGGGGTTAGCATTCCACCCTTCTAGAGGGACACGACATGTATGTAACCCCTAACCCCGGTTAAAGTCAGACAGAGCCTTAGCATCCACAAAATGGATGCTGCCACCGAGACACAAGTCTGCCCTCCTGCTGCTGGGAGTCCTCCCAGAGCAGGAGATAAGGACAAAGGGTTTCCTGCCAGGGGCGGTGCCAGCACCGTCCCAGACAGGGTTTTGTGTATTGTAGGTAGGCAGGGCTTTAGAGGAAGGTGACTGCACGTGGCACCCCGGTGCTCACTGTGCATAGGCTGGCTGGAACCAGTTCCAGGGTCACTCCAGACCCTGTGCTGGGGAAAAGCCCGCCAAGGAAGTGGGTGTAACCACCCCCCTCCTAGTCCCACCCATAGGGCAGGACTTAGTCGCGTGCCAGCCCCTTTTTACAGGATAAAGGTAGAGACTGGCCCCCTTCCAAATCAGATCATCTTTGAATCCTGAAACTACTTTCTGCGAAAGGAACTCAAGACTTCTTCCTAAGATTTCTCCCTTGTGACTAAGGAGTAGTCACCCTGCATCCGCAGGCACCATCTAAGAACACTGCGGTCTGCTGCAAGTCCTTCCTCCGGAATCCGACTGCCCAGCTCGACGAGAACCGGCTTCCCTGGCACCTCTGACCTCTACCCACCTCTACAGCCCAGCTGAGAACCGTGGGTGCGACGAGACCTCAAGGGACCGGCCATCTGCAAGACTGCACGACTTCTTTCCAGCAAGCCCGCCGAGTGAATTCCTGGTGAGTGCTTTGGGGTCCGAGAAGCCCCCACCCTGAGCAGCTCCAGCACCGAAGAGCAGCCCCCCAGCATCTCCACGATCTGCGTGGGGCCCTTCTGCTTTTTACTGCTCACCGCGTTGTTTGGCTACTAGCCGCTGGCTTGTGGCCTTCCTGACGACGCCCGACAACATTTCTGCTGCTGGTCTGGTTGCTCCAGACTGGCCCTTGCTTCCCTCCATCGGAGAAGTACCCTGGACCCTCCTGGTCCACTCAAGACGCCATTTTAGGTCCACCGCGTGGGCCTTGCATTTGCCAAGACTTGTTGCCCAATCCTGGGTCCAGCGACGTCGACAGCAAGATCCTTCGTGGGACAGCTCGCACCTCCATCCTGGTCGCCGACAACGCCTCCTGGTCCGAGAGACTGCAGAGCCCAGCAGCGCCCACTCACCTGACTGCGGTGACTTCGCCCGGTGCCATCCTGGTGCCCACTTAATCACTGGCTAGTGATTCAAGAACTTGGTCCCCTCTGCTTTCAGGTTTTCTTCTTCCTTGATCCAGGCTTGGATCCATCGAACTTTTCTTCACTGGTCGCCTGCCAGCAACTTCTTCCTTCCAGGCTCCTGGTCCGGCAACGAGATCCCCGACGTCTTTTCAGACCTATGCAGCTGCAGCCCCTGGGCTAGGTAACTTCGGCACTTCGGTGTCCCAGCATAGCCTCACTATCCTAGGGTCAGGATCCACTGTCGTTTTCTTCCTACCAGGTCGGGTTCGCCCGTGAACACTAACTTTGCCTTTACTAGCCTCCATAGACTTTGTCCCGCATCCCGCGTGAGAGTGCACACTCTGCACCCGAGTCCCCTGGGTCTCCTAGTAGTAATCTAACGATTCCCTAGTCCAGTCCTAGCGATTCCAAAGCCTATTAGAACTGTTACTTACCTGCTAGTAATTCGCATTCCACTTTTAAAGTATATGGTTTTTCGTGCCCCTCGGGCATTTGTGTATAACGTGCTAACTTAAGTATTTTCGTAAGAGTTTTGTTGTGTGCCTAGCACCCTGTCCTCATAAAGAGTACAGGGTTGTTGTGATTCTAATAAATACACTGTTTATTTTCATAACACTTGTGTGGTGTCCTTTCACTGGGTGTTCAAGGGGTAATGTGATGGTAAAACAGCTGGCTTAACACGCCCTCTAGAGTCTTAGCCTTAGACTGCTCGTATCCATGCTACTAGGATAGCTGGTCTATAAGGTTGACTTACAACCAATCATCAATAAGGGTTGTTTGGACTGATATATAGTGATCACTAGAATAGTGAACACTGCACATCAGGCCAACTTCTCACATTGGTGAGCAGCGGTTGGGATTTGAGCTTGCTGTTGTTTTACCACACATGCCCTAAGAATATCTTGTGAAAGATCACATAAGTACTAAAGGTACATATAACTTAGCTTAGAATACTCTGAGTTCTACTGAACCAGCTGTTGTAGCTCCTAGGGCCTAGCACACCCTAAACTACAACTCTAGCAAGGGATCAGTAGGCAAACATATAGTGTAGGTAAGTGCACCACTTACACCTCACTAGAAAAGCATGTCGACTCAGGGGGACTCTACTGAGACTCCCCTGGTCAGTGTTGACCCTCCACAGGTCACTTCAAGATATGCAGCTCTCAGTTTCCATGAGATGAGACAGATCTGTGTCTCCAGAAAACTGAAGCAGGGGTCTAACCCCACCACTTCCTTTCTGATAGGTCTCTTAGAGACATATGATGCCAGAAAGCTTTCTCAGTTACATGAGAACATGCCAGCCTTAGAGGGAACCTCTGGGGATCCAGATCTCCCCAACACTGATTCAGCAGTTGAGGAGGAGGATCAGGAGGTACTCTCTGGGGATGAGGTAGACAAAGGTCTTGAGGTAGTCAGAAGGCTAACTAGGACCAACTTAGACTTACTTGGGCTAGGATCTGGGGGCCCCCCAGTACTAACCCGAAGTGGGCCTAACCTTGGAGTTAGGAGAGATAGATCTCTTTCTAGGGACTCCAATAGATCTCTGCACTCTAATGCCTCTTCTCAGGGGAGAAGGAATCCTCCACAGAGGAGATTTACTTCCCCTCAGAGAAAGGAGCATGAAGCTAGGATGAGACAAGCTGAACTGAGGATTGAAAGGGAAGAAATTGCCCTGGCCAAAGAGAAGCTTGCCCTGGCAAGAGAGCAGCAGATGAGTGGGCTAGCTCCCACTGGTGGCAGCAATCTCCCAAGAGATAGAGAGAAGGGTTTAGATACTAAACACCTGACTAAAATAGTGCCCCCCTTTAAGCAAGGGGAGGACATCCAGAAATGGATGGCTGCTCTGGAGAGGGCCTGCACTGTGCAGGGCATTCCCCAGAGTCAGTGGGCAGCTATACTGTGGCTCTCCTTTGATGGTAAAGGTAGAGATAAGCTCCTCACTACAAGAGTGGAGGATGCTAACAATTACCAGGTCCTGAAGAATACACTGGTTGATGGGTTTGGTTTAACCACTGAGCAGTACAGGTTGCTGTTCAGAGACACCCAGAAAACTCAGTCTCAGGACTGGTCTGATTTTGTGGATTGTGCCACTAAGGCTTTGGAGGGCTGGTTGCTGGGTAGCAAGGTTACAGATTACACAGGATTGTATAATCTAATGATGAGAGAACAAATTTTGAACAATTGTCAGAACCAGTTGCTGCACCAGCACCTTGTTGATTCAGATCTGACCTCTCCCCAAGAATTGGGAAAGAAGGCAGACAAATGGGTCAGGACAAGGATCAAGCAGAACCAGAACCAGAACCAGGGTGGTCAGAAGAAAGCAGACCAGAAGGGTAATGTTAAGAATGAGCAAAATGACCAGAAGTCTTCACCAGGTCCCCAACAAACCAAAGAGGGTGGGGGTCAGGCTTCCCAGAAGAAGAAGACTCAAGAAGGCCAGTCAAAAAGGTGGTGCCAGTACTGCAAAAGTAAATCTCACTGGTTTAGTGAGTGCACCAAAAGAGGAGGACAAACTCCTGCCACTACAGCTCCTAAAGCAACTGCACCCCCTAGTACAGTCAGTAGTGGTAGTGTCGCTCCCAAGGCATTAGTTGGGTTAACCTTGGGTACTGAGGGGTCTGACAACTTAGTTGGCACACTCACTCAGGCTGTCCTTGTCTGTACAGGGGATATGGATATGTCCCCTGAAATAAGTCCCAATACTTTGGGCAAATACAGGCAGACACCTTTGATTAATGGCAAAATGGCTCAGGCCTATAGGGACACTTGTGCCAGTGTCACCATGGTGACACCTAACTTTGTGGACCCTGGACAGATCATGCCAGGTACTGATTTCCTGGTGACCAATGCCAGCAATGTCACTACTAGTCATAGTGTGACAATTGTGGCTTTCTCCTGGGGTGGAGTGAAGGGACAAAAGAAAGTTGTAGTCAGTTCAGACCTCCCAGTTGATTGTTTGTTGGGCAATGATTTGGAGTCATCACAATGGTCAGAAGTGGAGCAGAGGACTCACATGGAGATGTTAGGCTTGCCAGCACATGTGCTTGCTGTGACTAGGTCACAGGCCAGAAGATGCCCCACTGAACAGGTGCTGGATCCTGAAATTATGGACCAGACACCTCCCAAGAAGAAGAGCAGTAAGGGTAAGGCTTTGCCTTCCCCCTTGCCCCAGGTTGAGGATCAAGTCTCTGAGGAGGCTGATCTAGAAGAGCTGAGGGAAACTGAGCCTAAAGAGCTTGAACTTGATCAAGTTGAGTTTCTGGGCTCAGGGGGACCCTCCAGAGCAGACCTGGTGAAGGAACAGTTGAGCTGCCCTTCCCTTGAACCCCTCAGACAGCAGGCTGCTGCTGAGGCTGCAGGGAATGCCACAGGTGCCCACAGGGTATACTGGGAAGATGGACTCCTGTACTCTGAGTCAAGAGACCCCAAGCCTGGTGCAACCAGGAGGCTGGTCATCCCCTTGTCTCTGAGAGGTTTCCTTCTCACCTTGGCCCATGAGATTCCCCTTGCAGGTCATTTAGGTCAGACAAAGACTTGGGACAGGCTTGTCTCACACTTTCACTGGCCCCATATGAATGAGAATACCAAGGAGTTTTGTCGCTCATGTGTCACTTGCCAAGCCAGTGGTAAGTCAGGTGGCACAACAAAGGCCCCCCTCATACCACTACCTGTGGTGGGGGTTCCCTTTGAAAGAGTGGGGATTGACATTGTTGGTCCAATGGAACCCCAGACAGCATCAGGACACAAGTTTATACTGGTGGTGGTGGACCATGCCACCAGGTATCCTGAGGCTATTCCCCTTAGGACCACTACAGCCCCTGTAGTGGCAAGATCCCTAGTTGGAGTGTTCTCCAGAGTGGGTTTCCCTAAGGAGGTCGTTTCTGACAGAGGTACAAACTTCATGTCAGGATATCTGACTGCCATGTGGAAAGAGTGTGGTGTGAACTACAAGTTCACCACACCCTATCATCCACAATGCAATGGGCTTGTTGAGAGATTCAACAGGACCCTGAAAGGGATGATTCATGGACTACCTGAACCTCTTAGGAGAAGATGGGATGTCCTGATCCCCTGCCTCTTGTTTGCTTACAGAGAGGTCCCACAGAAGGGGGTTGGCTACAGCCCTTTTGAACTTCTGTATGGGCATCCTGTAAGAGGACCCCTGTGTTTGGTGAAGGAAGGATGGGAGAGACCTCTCAAAAAGCCTGCAACCAACATAGTGGACTATGTACTTGGTCTCCGCTCCAGGATGGCTGAGTATATGGAGAAGGCATCCAAAAACCTTGAGGCCAGCCAGGAACTTCAAAAAGCTTGGCATGACCAAAAGGCTGTACTGACTGTATACCAGCCAGGACAGAAGGTGTGGGTGCTGGAGCCAGTGGCCCCAGCAGCTCTGAAAGACAAATGGTCTGGGCCCCACACCATCATTGAGCAAAAGGGAGAGGTTACCTACTTGGTGGACCTTGGAACTCCCAGGAGCCCTCTCAGAGTGCTCCATGTTAACAGGCTCAAGGCATATGTTGACAGGAAGGACATGAGCTTGCTCATGGCCACAGATGAGGGACAGGAGGAAGAGAGTGACCCTCTCCCAGACCTGCTCACTCAGAATCCTGATGATGGGTCAGTTGATGGTGTTGTCTTTTGTGGCAGCCTCACTGAACATCAGCAACAGGATTGCAGGCAAGTTCTGCAATCCTTTCGACATATGTTCTCTCTGACACCCAGCCAAACTGATTGGTGTACCCATGATGTTGACACTGGAGACAGTCTGCCTGTCAAGAGTAAAATCTACAGACAGCCTGATCATGTTAGAGACTGCATCAAAACTGAAGTGCAGAAAATGTTGGAACTGGGAGTCATTGAGCCCTCAGATAGCCCTTGGGCTAGCCCAGTAGTTCTAGTGCCAAAGCCTCACACCCAGGGTGGTAAGAGAGAGATGAGGTTTTGCGTAGACTACAGAGGCCTCAATGCAGTCACTAAGACTGATGCCCACCCAATACCAAGAGCAGATGAGCTTATAGATAGATTGGCTTCTGCCAACTTCTTAAGCACATTTGATTTGACAGCTGGGTATTGGCAAATCAGGTTAGCTGAGGAAGCCAAACCTAAGACAGCATTTTCGACCCCTGGAGGGCATTATCAATTTGTGGTAATGCCCTTTGGACTGAAAAATGCACCTGCCACCTTCCAAAGGTTGGTGAATCAAGTCCTCACTGGGCTGGATGACTTCTGTGCAGCTTATCTTGACGATATTGCTGTCTTTAGCTCCACCTGGGAGGATCACCTGGTCCACCTGAGGAAAGTGTTAGAGGCCCTGCAAAAGGCAGGCCTCACTATCAAGGCCACAAAGTGCCAGATAGGGCAGTCACAGGTTGTATACCTGGGCCACCTTGTAGGTGGAGGCCAGGTTCAGCCACTGGAGAGTAAGATACAGGCCATCAAGGACTGGACTCCTCCAATCACCCAGACTCAGGTTCGAGCTTTCTTGGGCCTGACTGGGTACTATAGGAAGTTTGTCAGAAATTATGGGTCCATAGTGACCCCCCTTAATGACCTGACAAGCAAGAAGATGCCAAAGAAAGTTCAGTGGACAGCAAGCTGTCAGAAAGCATTCAATGACCTAAAGCAGGCCATGTGCACAGCACCTATCCTCAAGAGTCCAGATTACTCCAAGCCATTCATTGTCCAAACAGATGCTTCTGAGTTGGGTGTGGGAGCTGTTCTGTCTCAACTGAATTTTGATGGTAATGATCAGCCTATTGCTTTCATTAGTAGAAGGTTGACACCCAGAGAGAAAAATTGGTCAGCTATTGAGAGGGAGGCCTTTGCTGTGGTCTGGGCCCTGAAGAAGCTGAGGGCCTACTTGTTTGGCACTCACTTCACCATTCAGACAGACCATAAGCCCCTCTTGTGGCTAAATCAGATGAAGGGTGAAAACCCCAAACTGCTTAGGTGGTCCATTTCCCTACAGGGGATGGATTTTACAGTGGAGCATAGACCTGGGACTGATCACAGCAATGCTGATGGGCTCTCCAGGTATTTCCACTTAGAGCAAGAAGACTCACCTGGTCAAGGTTAGTTTATTGTCCCAAAGTTTGGGGGGGGGGTCATGTAGGAGAGTAGGGTCTGCAATCCTATGATCACCCAGATTTTTGCTTTTTGCTGCACTGGTTTACGACTTTCCCTGGCTGTGGGCCTGCTAATCAGACCCACAGCCTAGCTGTTCTCTCTATCCAAATTGTACTTAGGTACTGAATTGGCACTGGGCCCTCTCCAAGTCCCTGTACCCAGGGCTGAGGTGCACCCAGAAGTCTCCCAGGGGCTGAAGCATGTATTGTGCCACCCCTGGATTGACTAACTAAAACTGACACAACTGGCTGCACGACAGCTGGGGCAAGGTGGTGTACTCACCCTTTGCTTTAGATATAGTATACCTATATCTAACCCTAAAATGGACACATAGATCTCCTATCAGTCACTCCTATGGCAGGCCTTAACAATCCTGAAGGCAGAGTGCTTGGAATCGTGTGAGATGGTGCTCTGGCATGAGCTGAGCCTGTCTGCGGCTTTCGGGATCCATCCCTTAGCCGTTTCCATGATATCGCATACCATATACTCTTAAGTGCATTATAATCCTCGCGGTTATGTGCCAACTCTGGTATCGCTTTATCAAAACATGTCGAGTAAGGTGTCATACGAATTGGAATACTAACCCCTCGCCAATTCTGGCGACGGGGTTAGCATTCCACCCTTCTAGAGGGACACGACATGTATGTAACCCCTAACCCCGGTTAAAGTCAGACAGAGCCTTAGCATCCACAAAATGGATGCTGCCACCGAGACACAAGTCTGCCCTCCTGCTGCTGGGAGTCCTCCCAGAGCAGGAGATAAGGACAAAGGGTTTCCTGCCAGGGGCGGTGCCAGCACCGTCCCAGACAGGGTTTTGTGTATTGTAGGTAGGCAGGGCTTTAGAGGAAGGTGACTGCACGTGGCACCCCGGTGCTCACTGTGCATAGGCTGGCTGGAACCAGTTCCAGGGTCACTCCAGACCCTGTGCTGGGGAAAAGCCCGCCAAGGAAGTGGGTGTAACCACCCCCCTCCTAGTCCCACCCATAGGGCAGGACTTAGTCGCGTGCCAGCCCCTTTTTACAGGATAAAGGTAGAGACTGGCCCCCTTCCAAATCAGATCATCTTTGAATCCTGAAACTACTTTCTGCGAAAGGAACTCAAGACTTCTTCCTAAGATTTCTCCCTTGTGACTAAGGAGTAGTCACCCTGCATCCGCAGGCACCATCTAAGAACACTGCGGTCTGCTGCAAGTCCTTCCTCCGGAATCCGACTGCCCAGCTCGACGAGAACCGGCTTCCCTGGCACCTCTGACCTCTACCCACCTCTACAGCCCAGCTGAGAACCGTGGGTGCGACGAGACCTCAAGGGACCGGCCATCTGCAAGACTGCACGACTTCTTTCCAGCAAGCCCGCCGAGTGAATTCCTGGTGAGTGCTTTGGGGTCCGAGAAGCCCCCACCCTGAGCAGCTCCAGCACCGAAGAGCAGCCCCCCAGCATCTCCACGATCTGCGTGGGGCCCTTCTGCTTTTTACTGCTCACCGCGTTGTTTGGCTACTAGCCGCTGGCTTGTGGCCTTCCT
The DNA here is from genome assembly GCF_964261635.1 of Lissotriton helveticus. NCBI lineage: Eukaryota > Metazoa > Chordata > Amphibia > Caudata > Salamandridae > Lissotriton > Lissotriton helveticus. The sequence continues at coordinate 1,290,562,605 of NC_136061.1, forward strand.
GACGACGCCCGACGACATTTCTGCTGCTGGTCTGGTTGCTCCAGACTGGCCCTTGCTTCCCTCCATCGGAGAAGTACCCTGGACCCTCCTGGTCCACTCAAGACGCCATTTTAGGTCCACCGCGTGGGCCTTGCATTTGCCAAGACTTGTTGCCCAATCCTGGGTCCAGCGACGTCGACAGCAAGATCCTTCGTGGGACAGCTCGCACCTCCATCCTGGTCGCCGACAACGCCTCCTGGTCCGAGAGACTGCAGAGCCCAGCAGCGCCCACTCACCTGACTGCGGTGACTTCGCCCGGTGCCATCCTGGTGCCCACTTAATCACTGGCTAGTGATTCAAGAACTTGGTCCCCTCTGCTTTCAGGTTTTCTTCTTCCTTGATCCAGGCTTGGATCCATCGAACTTTTCTTCACTGGTCGCCTGCCAGCAACTTCTTCCTTCCAGGCTCCTGGTCCGGCAACGAGATCCCCGACGTCTTTTCAGACCTATGCAGCTGCAGCCCCTGGGCTAGGTAACTTCGGCACTTCGGTGTCCCAGCATAGCCTCACTATCCTAGGGTCAGGATCCACTGTCGTTTTCTTCCTACCAGGTCGGGTTCGCCCGTGAACACTAACTTTGCCTTTACTAGCCTCCATAGACTTTGTCCCGCATCCCGCGTGAGAGTGCACACTCTGCACCCGAGTCCCCTGGGTCTCCTAGTAGTAATCTAACGATTCCCTAGTCCAGTCCTAGCGATTCCAAAGCCTATTAGAACTGTTACTTACCTGCTAGTAATTCGCATTCCACTTTTAAAGTATATGGTTTTTCGTGCCCCTCGGGCATTTGTGTATAACGTGCTAACTTAAGTATTTTCGTAAGAGTTTTGTTGTGTGCCTAGCACCCTGTCCTCATAAAGAGTACAGGGTTGTTGTGATTCTAATAAATACACTGTTTATTTTCATAACACTTGTGTGGTGTCCTTTCACTGGGTGTTCAAGGGGTAATGTGATGGTAAAACAGCTGGCTTAACACGCCCTCTAGAGTCTTAGCCTTAGACTGCTCGTATCCATGCTACTAGGATAGCTGGTCTATAAGGTTGACTTACAACCAATCATCAATAAGGGTTGTTTGGACTGATATATAGTGATCACTAGAATAGTGAACACTGCACATCAGGCCAACTTCTCACAGGTACTCTCTCTCTTGATACTTAGATAGAACAGCCTTGTGCTGGAGAGCTAGGTTTTGTGTTGACTGACCAGTTTTTCCTCTAAAAAACTAACAGTAGGTGATCCAATCATACAATGGATACACTAAAGACCTTTGGCTTTAGTGAAGAACAATTAAATAAAATACTTAGTTCCAACAAAGGGGGGAGTAACATAACAGTAATCCCCAATGGTGGTGAAAAGTGGAACCAGTTGGTCAACCTTAAAAAGAAAATCATTAGAACCGAACTGCATGCTGAGTTTATGACACAATATGTGAGGGCTGGAACGATACCCATTGGGCTCCAGATACATAACGAACCAGGGCTCTTAATTGATAATCCAAAATTCTGTGAAACCTGGACATTTATATGTAATAGATGTACCAGAGACCTAATGCTTTTAATAATTGAGACAGCACAGAGCACCATCCTGATAGAATTACAAGAGATGGAAGAACTAGAAAAAAGTCTCTTAGAAAGCAATGTGGTCGAAGAGGCTAAAAAGAAAATAGAAGAGATAAATCAGGATAGGAACGGGTACTGTGAATATTTAACTAATCGTAAAACACAAAAACTGAGGAAGGACATAAACAAATTCACTCAGGAAGTAGTGTACCCCTTCCTCAAAAAAGACTATTACACAGAGAGGCAAGAACATAATAGAAACGGAGGCCCTAAAGTCAGGTTTCAGTCAAGAAGACCAAGACACTTGAACTTCTCAGGAACATCTGAAAGCAGTGGAGAAGAAGAGGTTCAGACTAGAGAGGATGAAGAGTATACAGGCCCCAATAGAGCATATGAAAAAGCTTTTTTAGACAAGCGCCCCCAGAGAGCCCGGGGAGGCTTTCGAGGGAAAGGGAGAGGTCAGTACACGAGGAGACCAGCTCCAAGAGAGGAGGACCAGGAATACCAACAGAACCAGGCCCCTCAAGAGTACAAACGGACCAGAAACAAGGTATACTGGCGATAGAAACCCCCATCATAAACCTATCCCGTAGAACCTTGACAAATATTGAACAAGTCTTAGGGATGGGCTTTAATTTCGTGCCCACAGCAGGTATTAATAAATTTCAATTAGAAAAAGACCTAAGAGCTTTTTTTCGACAAATCGGTCTACGTCGCTTTTTTGAGAATAGACCAGTGAGGGAAGCCCCACTCGATTCCGGCTTAGGATTAAATCGACATTCACCCCGAGTTTAGGGATGGTAGACAAAAATCTTGAGATTTTTGAAACCATGGTGAAATTAGAGATTGGAATTCTGCTGAACAAAAAGCACTTCCAGGAACATAACATCACTAAAGCCCAAAGAGATGCTATAGATTCCCTCTCGAAACACACACAAATAACAATCAAACCCGCGGACAAGGGTGGAGGGGTGGTTGTCCTGGATACCACAGACTACGACCAGAGAGTGATGACCCTTCTCTCTAATGAATCACACTACATGAGAGTACCCCAGAGTAGACTCGATACCCTAAAGAAAGATGTAGCTACACTGCTACAGCAAGCACGGACCAATGGGGACATTACAGAAGAGGAATGGAAGTTCCTCAACAATATGAACCCAAAGACTCCGGCATTTTATGGACTTCCAAAAGTTCATAAGAGCTTAGACAACCCCCCACATAGACCCATAGTGGCATCAATTGACTCTCTGCTAGAACCACTGAGTAAATACGCGGACAGGTTTTTGAAACCTCTAGTGGAAAAGCAAAAATCATATATCAGGGATACCTCTGACATGATAGCAAAAGTAGAAGGAATGGAATTTGACGGAGCAAATGAAATCATGGTGACCCTCGACGTAGAGTCACTTTACACCAATATACCCCAACATGACACTATTTAGGTTATTAAGACTCTACTAGAAGAGAATGAAATTGTAGGAGGAAATAAGGAGTTTATAGTAGAATGTGTCTCAATGGTGCTCCTTAATAACATCTTCCTTTTTAAAAAGGACCTTTATATCCAACGCAAAGGGACCAGCATGGGCGCAACATGTGCGCCGAGCCTGGCCTGTATCTATGTAAGCGTATTCTAAAACAAACACATCTATAATGAGGTTAGCCCATACTATGAGAACATCCGGGGGTGGGTACGCTTTATAGATGATATCTTTTTTATATGGACAGGTACAACAGAGCTTCTTGAGGATTTTATTTCATGGCTGAACTTAGGGGATACGAATCTAAGATTTGCAGCAGCATATAGTAGAAACAGAGTAAATTTCTTAGATATGAGCATAGTAAATGAGGACATGCAATTAAAAGTGGAACTATACAAAAAGGAGTCAGATCGCAACACAGTGCTGCACTATAGAAGTTACCACCCTAGGAGCCAAAAAGATTCAATACCCTTCGGGGAATTTCTCCGTCTGAGGAGAAACTGTACAACAATAGATGACTTTTACAGACATGCTGGACAAATGAAGCAGAAATTCCAAGAGAGAGGTTACCCAAAAAACTGATTACCCACTCCCTTAAAAGAGCCCGCTACTATGACAGGGACTGTTTGTTGAACAAAAAAGAAAAAAAGGAAACCAAAGAGACAATAGTAATGGTAAGCCAGTACTCAGCAGTGACCAACCAAGTTAAGAACATAATAAATCACAATTGGAAAATTCTGAATGAAGGAGCTGAGACCCCATTACAACGTCCTCTTTACGCCTACAGAAAAAACAAAAACCTAAGATCTAGTCTTGTACATACCTATAGGGATGATGTAATAGAACGCCAAACCACCTTGACTGGAATAAAAGCTGTAGGGAACCACAAATGCGGCAACTGCTGTATATGCGATTTATGCATAGTCACAAAGAGAGTAGAACATAATGGAGCAACACAAGAAATTACTACATTAAACAACTGTAGAACTAAAAATGTGGTCTACATGATGTGCCCATGTAACCAGGGGTACATAGGTGAGACAGGCAGGGAACTTAGGCTGAGAATAGGTGAACACAAATCTGCAATAAAAAACATCAAGGAAAATGCGCCACTAGTGGATCATTGGAGAAAACAGGGACATACTGAAAAAGATCTAAGATGGGTCATTCTTGAAAGGATTAGGGAACAAACCAGGGGAGGTGATAGCAGAAAAAGGAGGAAACAACAAGAACAATGGTTCATGATTAAGTTCAATACCATCAAAAGTGGATTAAACTCTAGAGAGGAGTGGGAAACCCTGATATGAGCCAGAGTAGATATGTATTAACTGTAGGGATGTACGGGTAAATATTGTGGATATAATGACTTAAAACAGGTTGAGAAAGATATTACAAATAGAATAAGAAAATAGGATTAGGTTAACATTAGGCAGATATCCATTGAAATGAGGAGGACAACTTTCCCAAAAAATAAAAGCGTGTGTCCCACTGTACTAATAAAGGAGTAGGATAGTGGGAGGCTGAGCTCTCTGTAATAACAAATATGGATTAAGGTAGGCTGATAAATATACACAAACGGGGGCGGGCCGATATAAAACCAGATTAATTACAAAATACCCAAATCTTTATGCCACTCGCTAAATACCTAAAACGTGTATTTTCTATGTAAAGCGTCATCCCACTAATGTTACAAAATAAAACACGAAGTAAAATCAGAAATGTCCTCCATTTAGCGTTTTTCTAAAGTAGAATGTAGACAAGGGAGGGCGATTGAATTAAAAAATCGAATAATACAGAATAATAAAACCTGGACACGTAGGGCATATCGAGAGTAACACCACTAAAAGATGGCGCCCATACGAGTATAGGATCGGTAGGAGAATGCGCATGCGCAGACACCACCTGTAAACAATCAGTATTACTGACTCGGGCATAAATAATGCGCGCTCGGCCCGGTGAAAACAAACAGGACGAGGACGAGGCAGAAGCGCGGTTACGGGAAAAAAAACGAGGTAAGAGAAATAGATCTACGAACATAGGCATAAGGGAGAGGTACCCCAGCGCTCGCATAGACTAGGAGGCCTCAGCTTGCGTATTAGGCAACCCGGTTTATGAAAACCGTAAAGGAGGGGGAAGGGGCCTTTGTAGACTCAGTGAGACAGGCTCCTACTAACGGGGAACGAACCTAAAGAAGCACGAGTTGGTGACACTCTTGAGGCAATGACATATACTAGAATGGGATAGAAAATAGGAGATGAGAAAGGAAACGCTAATATAATATAAAATAGTAAAATAAGGAGGAGGATCCATACCCTTGTATACTTTGTTTCCCTGACAGAACGTATCAAGGTGTCTCATGGAACCAAGCTGATCTATGCCCGTCCATTGAAATTTATTTCATTGTTTTTAAGGTAAGAGAAGCAAAGATCATGTTAAATAGGAAGGTATGAGACCCAGGAACCTCTTGAAGGGGGAGGGGGGACTCGGTTTTTCCATCAGACACCCCATAATGGAGTCATTTTTCCACTCATACTGTTACATAGAGAAATAACTAAGAAGAGTGGAAGCGCTCCAAAAACTACCACAGACAAGTGGAAAGCGGAAAGGCTACCATTTCCTATGACTCACCCTAGCAAGAAGGTAACTATCTCCAATACTTTGGATATGAGTAGAAGGTGGAAGATGGATATAACACACACAGGTACTCACAGGGCCTTATGTTATCGTGTGATCACTTTATATTAGGAAGAACTCCACCCTGAGTGATAAACAACGTATCAAGGGGATAAACTAAAGAAAACACCAGTGTGTGCCTGTGTGTTCAACTATCAATAGGTAAGAGTATGCCTGGTCTAGGAAAATAAGACATAGGACATAATAGTACGTATAAATAAGGTCACACCTATGGTCTATTTTCCACACTAAAAAAAGTAACGGAGGAAATAAATAATGAGACTATGTGTGAATTTCCCTTATGTTGTGAAATTGAATATACTGTGCGAAGAATATTGACTGCCATTATGAGCTCTGGAAAATAAGGCCGCCATACCTTGTATATTTATAGGACCACTATTATTAAAGATATCTGGTCATCATCAGAAACAGAGGTTAGAGACACACCCATGTGTCATCATTAATTCAAATATGAGTTTCCTGTACCTAGAGTAATATATCAGATCATCATGACCAGATAAGAGATGTTAGAGATACACACAAATGTAACTATTAACTTAAAGATAATTTTCCTGTAACTAAGTATGTCAGAGGAATACACCAATGTACTGTGATGAGTTTGGATGTAATGATAATTGTACTACGCACTATTACGCAGTAGTGACACCCTGCTTCTCTCCCCATATTTACAGCGAGGGTGACAAACCATAGTCTTTGATGCCGGTGACCCCAATGAAACGGCAGTCCTGAAGAAGGCGCTACAATATCAAATGTCAACAGCACCGAAACGCGTCGATGCACTCATGTTTTTTGTGTAGAATCCAAACAGGGTCTGAGGAGCAGTAGATGTTCATATAAATATGATACTATTGACTATACCTTTGTTTATATAGAGAGGACCATTGGATCTAGTAACTATTGTGGCAAAGGAATTCAAAGGCCATATGATATAGGGGTTTTTCTTGTGTTATATCTTTGATTGTTATACTTATTTTAAAATGTCTTCTGTCTCACATGTATTAAGTTAGATAATGGAATGTGTATTTGTCTAAATGTCTATAATGAAAATGTTTAATGAATTTTTATGAATATTTGTTGTTTTTTATGATACATATTCAAGGATTATTCTTTGAAATTTTAAGTCATCTTTATGAAAATTGTTATTTTAATTAAAAAGACTGTGAACGTTCAATTTTAGTGTGGAATTTAACTACTTACTGGTACCGTGAGTGATTGGTTAGAAAAAGCAGGAACGTATGAATGCATGGACTGACAGTGTATGAAACGATAGTAAATCTCTAAGACTGTGTTTACCCAGGGATCTCCCTCTGACTCGTACCTAGAGATGAACCTGACTGGTACAGTGCTGTCGTGGCTGATATCATCATTACCGCTTGCATTGAGCAGGATCTCGTCCCTCTAGAGACCCCTTACTCGGGCTTCTGCCTGTTTGAGGGCTCTAGTTGGGTAGCCTCTCTAGTCTGAAAGTCAGTTTCATAGCCTGTGTTGTTTGTTAGAAAGCAGTAGTAGTACTGCAATTTCTCTTTGCGCTGAGAAATTCGCTGTAGGGTATGCCCCATCTAAAACTTGGTGGAGGACTACTCGAGGCATGCAAGATAGAATTCCCTGCAGTTTTCTTCCTGAAGAGATTGATGCAGATTGTTCCCCCCTCAATAAACAGTTTCAAATCTAGAATGTCAATTGTTTTCTTGCTATAGTGTCTGGTGAATTTCAGATTAACAGAGTTTTCATTAAGTAGATCAGTTCCACTACACTCGCTACCCACACAAAAAACTCATCATCGATGTAGCTTAGCCATTTTTTAACGTTGTAAATGTCTCAGTTTGGTCGTTCCAGAGCACCAGCTTCTCCCACCAGCCTACAATTAGATTGGCATAGCTGTGGGCAAAGCAGGTGCCCATGGCAGTCCCCTGCAGCTGTTTGTCATGAACTTTTCAAACACAAATACATTTTCTTTCAAACATGTATCATTCATCTCTAAAAGCATGTGTGTATGTTCCGACAGATGGATATCACATGTCTTCAGAAAGGATTTGCATGCCTTGAGTCCATCGTCGTGTTTAATTCTTGTGTAAAGGGACTCTACGTCCAGACTGACTAGCCAATGGTTGTCATTGATGACTGTGTCACTGATTTTCTCAAGGAAGTCACTGGTGTCTCTTAGGTAAGAATTCTATTTTTTCACAAAAGGGAATAAGTGGTCAACAAAGGTTGACGTTTTTTCCAAGATGCTATTTTTGGAGGAGACTATTGATCTACTTGGGGGTTCCTGTGCATTTTTGTGGACTTTGAGCAGAAGGTCAAATGTGGGCGTGGTCGGTGTCTCATTTCTGAGAAACCTCCTCTCATCCCATGTTAGTAGTCCTCCCTCATGCCAGTCATCTAGTCTACTATGGTATCTGTGTTGAAGTTATCTCAGGTATTTGTTATCAACTTTGCAATAGCATTGTGTGTTGTTCAGTTGCCGGTAGGCCTCCCTAGTGTAGATGGTTTTGGTCATAAGGACTACGTTGCCCCCTTTGTCTGACGGTTTTATTATGAGATCCTAGACACTCTGTAGGTTTCTGATGGCTTCCCACTGAGTTTCGGTCATGGTTTTGTTGTGTGGTGTCTTATGTATCAGTCTCTCAAGGTCTTGAGCAACTAGGTCGCTAAAGATGTCAATATTGACCTTAGCGATCATGGGTACAAATTTCGACCTGGCTTTGAACTCTGTTGTCAGAGTTTCTCGTGTTCCTATTCCACATTTCTGTGTTATATCCTGTATACGTGCAGGGTCAAATGAATCAGTCACTTCGGCCAATTGTGTTCAATTCTATGTCTTCCTCTAGGTCAGTCACCATCCGTAGCCTAGGTATGTCTTCAAATGCCAGTCTATTATCTGTGCTCGGTGTACTGGGGTGTCTGGCCCTACTCATTTCTATAGATTTTTTTTACCATAGTGTAATTTATACAATTTTTATTTTCTTTCAAATTTATAGAGGTCAACTCTTGTTTGCACAAAATCAAAACTGATATTGGGACAAAAGGATGGCCCCAACTTCCATACAGTTTGTTCTTCTTTGATACTCTTCTGTTTGTGAGGTTCATTACTGTTAACTGTGTAGTATTGTCCTCCATTATGGTTTCTTGTTCATCGGGCCTCGTGTTCCCATGCAAACTGTTCTTACATTTCCTTCTGATGATCCTCCATTTCCGGTTTAGTTTTTTGTTCAGCGTCCTCTTCCTCTCATTTTCCCTCTGGTAGAATATTATTTTGTCATTTGCAGGAGGCGTAGTTCCTCGGGAAATTTATGTTGTTCTTGTAGACTTGATGAGAGGCTGTCTGTGGATTCCTGTTCGGAACTGAGGTCAGTATTGAATCCTTCTCTGTTTGCCTCCAGGGCCTTGTCCTTTGCCAGTGCTGATCTTGCTGTGTCGAATTTCCTGGCAAATGTCAGTATCCTGCCTGTGGCATAGTCACATTCATTTCGTAGGACCTTGCGTTGTTTTCTAGCCACTACTTCCTTTTCATGTGTTCTCACTTTGTCATCTACTAGTTTAAGGACTTTGCTGGTCTCCGTTTGATCAGTTTCCTTGCTGAATTCCTCCATCAATCCATCAATCAAGTTCATTAGAGCTTTATGTTCTTCCCACACATTGGCAATGAGGATTTCCAGCATCTTTTCGGGGCAAGAGTGATGTTTTCCACCAAGTCTTTTAGCACTTGTGGCTTTGGGATTGACAAAGTTGGGGTAATCGGTATTCTAAGCACTCTCGGGATTCTGTTCACCTCTAAATAGTTTTGGAGGGAGGTCGCCTCCCACCATCGACAGATCTCTTTTTTCCGCAGTTGCTCTAAGATGTTGCCTCTCTGTTTTATGCAGATAGCTGGTGTCTCCGATGGATGAGTCTGTGCTGCACTCGTTGTTGCTGTATCCTTGTTTATAGTAAAGATCGCTTTTGCTGAGGCCTCACCCCCCTTCAGAAATTCACTTGTCATTCTGGTATTGTAGAAGTTACTGTTGGGAGGAGTAGGACTCCCTCCCTCTCAACCTGATCGCACACTTTGGCTACAGTAGCCTACGTGAACTCTGGTGGCTGCAGTCCAGTGAAAAAAAGGTAAAAATTTAAAAGGCTAAAAAAAAATTGTGCAGCACACCGTTTCATCCCAAGTGAAAGATGAAAAAATAATATATCTACCTTTTTTTCACTGGATTTTAGGTATACATTGTCCCATGTGGATGTAAGAAAAAGGTTTTAAACTTTCTAGAAACTGATAAATGTTTATATGTTCTTTTCCTTTTCACCATTGTCCTTACAGCCTTGAGAAAGTCACGGTGGTGATGAAACGCGTGTTGGCTGTCTTTCATGTGTTTTTTTAAACAAGGACTGGACCGTCATGATATCATGGAAGAAAGTTCCTAGGATTGTACCAAGCATGATTCATATGTCCTAGCCCTTGTATTTCCGTATTAAATATAACATGTTTCCGATATATAAGAAATAAATCATTAATGGAATAGATAATTGCACTTGTAATGTTTCCTGTGTTAGGAGGAATCTCTCCTCATCTATTTGTCTTTGGATCAGATCGACAGATTACTGTCTCTAATGAAATTTGTGAAATTGTGAGTGCCAGGGTGTTCCTTGAAAATGATACAATTTATACCATGTGAAATCAGAGCAGTCATAATAATGCTTATTACATCTCAAATGACTTTATTGATCAGAACAGAGTGCATGGTAGAGTGCCGATTTATAGTAAATGTAGTGTTCAGAATTGGGTGACGTATAGTAAATTGAAACTGGTGCATACATTTTAATTTTAAGTTATAACTGGTGATGAGGAAATTAGAAGCTTAAGTTATAGCTATAATTTTTGATTTTACCTTTGGGTTTTTCATATATATATATATATATCAAGAAAAGATTTGCCGAGCCCGGTTCAGAATCATTTCCAGCCATTTAATGCATTTTACTGCAGCTCCAAACCTTACGCGTTTCAGCTTTGTTAAGCCTTGTTCACAGGTAGGCAACAATTTACAAAATGATTGCAAGTGCTCCAATTCATCAAGTCATGTGACTTTCCGTGATAGCACCACAAGTTCCAAAAAGCATCAGTTTTCATTTGTACACACGTGGAGAATATCACTCTTTTACTTAATAGCATTCTTTACCATCGTTGCAAAGTTATAAAAATAGCATTTCGAAATAAAGTGTTTGTGTGCCCAAAATTGTCACGGAGCAGCAGCTTCGTAATTTTGAAATGGCAAGTTGTTACAAACTGTCCAAGTGAGGTGTACCCTCACTAATCTCCCATTCTCACCTCTGCTATCCAAAATAACAACGGCAGTCCATCAGTTTGGCGCAGGGTCATGCCCCCACGAGTGTCAGAAACACAAAGAAGAAAGCTCCATAATGGGGGGCCCCAACCCTGCAGGGCGACTCCGGCGGCAGAGGGAATGGAGAGTCCCGTTATTTTAACATCAGGAAAAGAATTGCCGAGCCCGGTTCAGAATCATTTCCAGCCATTTAATGCATTTTTCTGCAGCTCCAAACCTTACGCGTTTCAGCTTTGTTAAGCCTTGTTCACAGGTAGGCAACAATTTACAAAATGATTGCAAGTGCTCCAATTTATCAAGTCATGTGACTTTCCGTGATAGCACCACAAGTTCCAAAAAGCATCAGTTTTCATTTGTACACACGTGGAGAATATCATTTTTTTACTTAATAGCATTCTTTACCATCGTTGCACAGTTATAAAAATAGCATTTCTAAATAAAGTGTCTGGGTGCCCAAAATTGTCACGGAGCAGCAGCATCGTAATTTTGAAATGGCAAGTTGTTCCAAACTGTCCAAGTGAGGTGTACCCTCACTTATCTCCCTTTCTCACCTCTGCTATCCAAAATAACTATAGATATATATATATATATATATATATATATATATATATATATATATATATTACCTACTGGCGGTCGCCAGTAGGTATATATAGTTAGGATTTTTTCTCTATGGGTTTTTTGAAAATTCTATGTCTAATAACTTTGGCGTTTGTGGACGGAATTGGCTGAAATTTTCAGGAAAATGGCACATTTTGTTTCTGAGCAGCCCTTGAAAATTTGGGGGGGGTTCGTCCAGTGGGGGCCGAGAAAAAAGGGGGGTCCCAAAACGTGTTTTTAACATTGAGTTTTCCATAGGGCGGTTGGCCTCACTTTTAGCCCGAACGGCTGAATGGATTTGCACGAAACTTGGCAAAATTGTAGGGACTGGTAGCCCGATGTGCCTTTTGTAGGTCTCAATATATGTGCTCCAGTGGATTTTGAGAAATTAACGTTTAAAAAAAGATATATATCTGTAACAGCGGACCGGTTAGCGCTCTGGTTCGCGGACTTTTCGCGCAACGGAGCTTTGTGAAGCGAAGCTGATTGGTTCTCCGGCGTCTGTCAACATTCCAAACAGTCCGTAGCGGCCGCAATCTTGTCTCTCGGTAGGATCGAGAGACAAGAGGAGGTCAAAACAAAGGGGGAAATAACTATAAGGGGGCATAGTAGATCCTCGCTGACCCCCTAGGTTTGATGTGGAGGTTTTAAAAGGGCCCCGCGGGGCAAAAAAAAAAAATAAAAATAATAATTGAACGGCTGAATGGATTTGCACGAAACTTGGCAAAATATTAGGGACTGGTAGCCCGATGTGCCTTTGCTAGGTCTCAATATATGTGCTCCAGTGGATTTTGAGAAATTAACGTTCAAAAAAAGATATATATCTGTAACAGCGCTCCGCTTCGCGTAACGGAGGTTTGCGAAGCTGATTGGTCATTCTGTCACTGGGCTATAGTTGGGCTACATCTGGCTGATATTTGGGCTACATTTGTTTTTTTGTGTGTCTGGCGGCCATCTTTGGGCTACATTGGGCTACATTGGGCTTCATTGGGCTACATTCGGCTAATTAGCAAATAGCTCATCGCAAACTAGGAATGGTAAAGAATCGCTATTTATTCCTTAAAGTTCGCTATTTAGGAAATGCAAATAACTTTGATGATACATATGGCGGTTCATCTCTAACAAGATAAGAAGCATAGGGATAGATTTATGATGACTGGCGCATCACCAGGGATGTGTTAGTCATTCTGTGCCGCTGTTCCGTCACCTATGGTGTGCTGCATTTACAATGCGGCGCATCATGGGGCAAAAACAGCACAGATGCGTGATGTATCTGTGCCGTAAAGGTGGCGCATTGCTGGAGTTGTATCGCAAGTGTGATGAAGCTCCAGCAAGGGTCGGGGGTGCCCCTGTCGCAGGGTTTCTGTTCTCACACAGAACTGTGGACAGAGGATTGGAACCTCGGCGAATTAGGGTGTCCCAAAACTCACGTTAGTAATCAAAAACTATTTAGCAAGCTAGGTACAGTGTCACATTGGATATAACAAACTCTCAATGTTTAGACAATCCAGAATATGAACTTATAGTACCTCAGGATACGTGGAACTCATGAACAGTCGGTCGTTATATATTTCTTAGAAACCAGAACATGGAGTTAAGAAGAACACATGTGTATTTGAAATGTTTATTTACTAATGCCGTCTTCTCAGGCGTAGTACCTTAGATAATAAAAGTACACATACACATAAGTCCAAGCCCTTGAGTGCTGCAGAGGCAGCCAGTATACTTCTTCAATCACCATCGACCAGTGATGTTGGCTCATCGCAAGAAAGCAGCAGCAATGTCCCTCAATCAACACAGGTTGTTGTAGCTCATCTGACGAGTGTTGAACAACCACAGCGGCAACAACAATCACATGTGCAAGTACAAGCCCAAGTACATGTGGAAGGAGAGGCAGCGCAAGGAGATGCGCATGCAGAGGTGCATGGAGGGTCACAACAAGTGCCCACAATAGTTGTTCCTCCCGAAGTAGGGGCACATCAGGAAATCGACAATCAAGGCGAGGTATCATTTGAGGAAGCCACTCCTCCTGATGATCCTTCATTGTCTTCCACAACCCTAGCAAGGAAGAGATCAAGGGTGGTGTCTACATCCTCTTCAAGCACACCTCCTTCTGATGATACGGATCAAACTTGGGAACCAGCACCACAGCCGTCTGAGAGTGAGGCACACCATGATCCAACAAAGGTACTTAAGCGTAAAAGGAAGCTCGTCCAAAGTCTCAGACTTATGGAGTGTGATGAGGCTCAACAAGAAGTGGCGGATACTGCTGCTGATGAAGACTCTGCCAACGACGACCCAGTCATCATAAAGGTCACTGCAGCCCCAGCGGGCATGCAGCAAACAGACATTTTGACCCTAGCCCGAAGAGCTGCTGCGCGTGATGATGATGATGATGATGTTGTCGATGAGGAGGCAGTGGAAACACCACAATCATTGGAGTTAAGTAGTACACCAACTCGTCCCGCTTCCATATTTCTTTCTGGCAAGAAGAGACCTGCGTCAACCTCGACCTTAATTAGTGGCGGTGAAAGTGGAAAACGTACAAAAGTTGGCCAATCCAGATCCTCCACTTCATCTGGCATTAGCTTCATGACCACCACCACCACCAGTATCGCCGCCTCCTCCAGGTCCCACAGACACTTCAAGTCCCCAGTTTGGGACTTCTTTACTGTTTGTCCCAAAAATCCAAGGTTTGCCATTTGTACCCTTTGTAAGCTTGCAGTTAGTCGTGGTAAGCCAGGTAGCAACTATGGTACCGGCGGCCAGAGTGGTCATCTTGACAGAAAGCACGGTGTCCAATGGTTTGCGCACCTAGCTGCGATCAAGAAAGGCCAAAATCAAGGAAACGTTGATGTTTCATCTGATGTTGACGAGCAGGAAGAAGACGTGTCAAACACTTCCCTTACACCCAGTACCCCTCTCAGCAGCACACCCAATGTGAGGCACACTAAGAGTGTTGGAGCGAGTGAGACACCAACGCACAAAAGTTCACCAGCGAGCAAAATTGGGTCAACGAAGTCATTATCAGCCCGTAAATGCTTGGTCCAGGCCAACATTAGAACAATGCTTACTTCAGACGTGCCATATGAACGCAACCACCCACTGACGCGTCTGTATAACACTAAGCTGGCTAAAATGCTAGCTGTGGACCTTCTACCTTTTTCTTTTGTAGAAGCGGTAGGTTTTCTTGAATTAGTTGCAACGCTCTGCCCTAAATGGAAGGTTCCGAGCCGGTTCTATTTTGCCAGAGTTGCGGTTCCAGCACTACATGAAGATGTGCTGCAGGCGATTGGGGCAGCTTTGCAGAAGAGTGCTGTTCACACAATACATCTGACAACAGACATGTGGACTAGTGGCCCAGGCGATGATTACATGTGCATCACTGCACACTGGGTCTCTTTTTCAGGTGTTATAGCAAAGCTAAACGCAGGTGTTGACCCGGACCAAGTTTTCAAAGCTGCTCGGAAACATGCAACACTAGCCATGTTTGCCTTGGAGAAAAGTCACACAGCAGAAAACCTTTTGGAAGAGTTTGACAAAAAGGTGTTGTCAATGCTATCCCCCCTAAAACGCAAGATTGGTTATGTTTCCACGGATAATGGCGCCAATGTAGTTAAGGCCATGTCACAGGGTCACCATGTTAGAGTGCCGTGTTTGGCGCACTGTATCAACCTGGTAGTTCAAAAATTCTTGAGTGATAAAGAGAGTCCAGCGTTCGAGGTAATGGCCACCTGCCGCAAAATGTGCAACCATTTCAGCCATTCTTTTAAGGCCCGGAAGCATCTGCGGAGACTGCTACTTCAACGTGGAATGCCAGTGAAAGCACTCATCCAGGAGGTGGCAACACGTTGGAACTCAACCTTCTACATGCTTGAGCGTCTGCATGAGCAGTATACGGTACTCGATCACTATTTCTTGACAGAGGCTACATCTCAGAAGGAGGACCTGCGGATGAGTAAGGCGCAATGGGCCATAGTTAAAAGCCTGACAGACATGCTTCGTCCTTTTGAGTTCTTCACGCGTGCAGTCAGCCAGGAGGACTGTAATTTGGGAAAAGCTATCCCATTGTTGTGCATACTGGAGCACCAACTGATGGCGGTTTCTTCTGAGTTTGAAAAAGATGGAAAAAAAAAAAACATTTCATTTTGTCTGAGAAATTATTACATCGCCTACGTGGTGATGAACGTCTTAAAAACATCAACTCAGATCAGCATTACATTTGTGCTACTATTCTGGATCCACGCTACAAAAAGGCGCTGGCAGACAACGCATTCTTTCCTTTCGCTGATGCAGATGTTCAAAAGTACAAACATTGGTTAGCCTGGTCAGCCAAGAGGTTTGAAAAAGAACGGCAGGTTATTGAAGGAGAAGCCAGTACATCAGCATCAGCATCAGCAGGCCATCCGCAGTCACAAGAATCCACTTCTGCACCTGTGGCTGGGGCACAAGTGACCTCTCAGCCATTAAAGACACCGGCAACTGGATCATCTGCACCACACACAATGACAACACTAACAGTGGCTGGGGAGGAGGATTGGCTAAGTTTGATGGGGTATGGTTCTCTAAAAAATGTCACAGGCACAGCAAAAAGTAAGCAAAGTGGAGGAACAGTTGATGACCTTGAGTCGATGGTGCAGGACTATCTGAATGACTCAACAGTGGTCTTTCTTAATGAGGAGCCATTGCAGTATTGGCATGGCAAAAAACAATTGTGGCCACAGCTCTACAACCTGGCTATAAACTATTTGTCTTGCCCACTCGCAAGTGTGTCTTCTGAACGTGTTTTCAGTGCTGCTGGTGGCATTGTAACTGCCAAACGGAGCCGCCTATCGCCCAAAAATGTGGAGCGGCTGACAATGATCAAGATGAATCAGCACCTCATACCACCAGATTACAAAGTGCGAGAAAGCACGCCACATGAAGACGATGAGGACAGCAACGTAGATGAGGGGATTTTTTCTCTGTTCGGTGCCACTGACCTCATCCAGCCTGAATTCGCAGAGTATGATGACGAAATCTTGTTCTTATTCTCTGACACCGAGCCCTGAAAATGAGACAATCAATCAAGAACTTTCTTTTTCGTCCTTATTCACTTTTATTCCTGTGTGCTTTGTGTCTCTCTTTCTTTGTTTTGCACAGTTAATTTAATTCAAACTTTAATCACCTAATCCCAAAAACAAGACCATCATCAGAACTGTCTTCACTTGTTTGCTTATTGATTTGAAGGTGCCGCAGTCTACATTCCTCAGGTTCACAAGTTCTGAAGAACATGCTCCTCTATCCTCCTCCTCCAGACTGCGATTTCCCTCCAAGCAGAGTGCTGGATTACGCACAATGAAGAAAGACTCAGCACTTGTGGGGGTGTTGTACTTCTTTGCGGGTGAGTTGACGGTTTTGGGCCCATTGCTGTGAAGCTCTAATAATGGACAAAAGTGTTTTGGACCAAATATGAGGTGGAAATTTCTTGCCGTTTTTGCTGACTTGCTTGCCTTTGAGGTGCTCTTTGGCGGGGTTCCGGGGGTTTGTGTGTAATTTTTGGTGTCTGTCGAAGCACTGCTGCGACAGTCTAATCTTGATTGCATTTGCTTTTCAGGAAATCCGTGGTGGAAAACAGGAGTTATGATGATTGATGATGACCTAGCTGCACAGCGCGTTACTTTGGACCGAAGGCCGAGAGATATTGTAAGTATGAGATTTAGCTTTTTCGCTGTTTGGGGGTGTTGTCGGGTGTTTTTTTGCGGGTGGGTTGGCGCCGGCGGGTCTTGCCTGGGGCATTCCTGGGAAGGTCTAATACCGGATACAAGTGTTTTGGACAAAATCCATAAGGAACAGCCTTTTTTTTGCCATTTCTTCAGACATCTTGCTCAATGTAGCCTTTTGGGGGGCTTCCTGCTGTTCGTGGGTGGGTTGCGGCCGGGGTCTCTGTCGAAGCACTGCTGCGACAGTCTAATCTTGATTGCATTTGCTTTTCAGGAAATCCGTGGTGGAAAACAGGAGTTATGATGATTGATGATGATGACGACCTAGCTGCACAGCGCCGCGTTTGGACCGAAGGCCGAGAGACATTGTAAGTATGAGATTTAGCTTTTTCGCTGTTTGGTGGTGTTGTGTCGCGTGTTTTTTTGCGGGTGGGTTGGCGCCGGCGGGTCTTGCCTGGGGCATTCCTGGGAAGGTCTAATACCGGATACAAGTGTTTTGGACAAAATCCATAAGGAACAGCCTTTTTTTTGCCATTTCTTCAGACATCTTGCTCAATGTAGCCTTTTGGGGGGCTTCCTGCTGTTCGTGGGTGGGTTGCGGCCGGGGTCTCTGTCGAAGCACTGCTGCGACAGTCTAATCTTGATTGCATTTGCTTTTCAGGAAATCCGTGGTGGAAAACAGGAGTTATGATGATTGATGATGATGACGACCTAGCTGCACAGCGCCGCGTTTGGACCGAAGGCCGAGAGACATTGTAAGTATGAGATTTAGCTTTTTCGCTGTTTGGTGGTGTTGTGTCGCGTGTTTTTTTGCGGGTGGGTTGGCGCCGGCGGGTCTTGCCTGGGGCATTCCTGGGAAGGTCTAATACCGGATACAAGTGTTTTGGACAAAATCCATAAGGAACAGCCTTTTTTTTGCCATTTCTTCAGACATCTTGCTCAATGTAGCCTTTTGGGGGGCTTCCTGCTGTTCGTGGGTGGGTTGCGGCCGGGGTCTCTGTCGAAGCACTGCTGCGACAGTCTAATCTTGATTGCATTTGCTTTTCAGGAAATCCGTGGTGGAAAACAGGAGTTATGATGATTGATGATGATGATGACGACCTAGCTGCACAGCGCCGCGTTTGGACCGAAGGCCGAGAGACATTGTAAGTATGAGATTTAGCTTTTTCGCTGTTTGGTGGTGTTGTGTCGGGTGTTTTTTTGCGGGTGGGTTGGCGGGTCTTGCCTGGGGCATTCCTGGGAAGGTCTAATACCGGCTAGAAGTTAGTTGGACAAAATCCATAAGGAAACACCAGTTTTGGCACTTTTTGTAAGTTAGGGTTCGTTAGGGTTAGCCCTAGCAGCAGGATTGCATGTGTTTAGGGGGGTTCTATTGCAACGCGGTTCTGTTGTTGTAGAGCACTGTTGGAGCGATGCTGGCTATGGATACTTTTGCTTGCAGGCAAGTGGTTTGAATACAATCCACGGTCTGTATTTGGGTCTACTGTTACTTTCAAAGTACGTTTTGTAACCATTTTTCTGCTAGGCATCGTTTTTGGAGATATGATTGGGTTCTTCTACATTTTTGCGACTGGCTTTAGTAAGGGTCTTGGTGGGAGCATTGCTGGGAAGGTCAAATTTTGTTCTAAAACACAGTAGTACACCCACCTTGAGGGGAAAGATCCGCTATAATATTTTGGCCATACTTATTGATCCTTAAAAAGGTGACTCAGACAGAGCACGCAATTTCAAAAATATTGTACTGTCTATTAGGGAAATCAAAGTGTGACTTTTTGAACCACACAGCGTACATACCTTTTATTTATTTATCAGTGGTATTGTAATAGCACTTCCTGTTTTCCGTTCAATAATTACAGGCCGGGTTTCAGTCAACATCCGCCAGGCAGGCAGTGGACAGGGTGTCTCTTCTGTCAGTGGTCACCACCACATTGATGGACGAAGCGTCAGCTGGAATGGAGGAGTGCCGCCAATAAGAGGAATTGTTTGCTGCATGCAACTTACTTACCAATTTCAACAGGACAACTCCAACAACATACGCAATACAGATACAGTATCCATTGTTGTCTTTTATTCTATGAGTGTGACTGCATGTGCTTACCTTTACTTTGTAACCAAAGATTGTCTGTAAACTCTGTATCTTCAATTATTGTTTGTCCATGCTCTGCTTTTTTTTTCTTCTCTCAACAAAACCTACCCAAAAAGAAACCCCCATTCCCATCCATTTTACAAACCCTAACCCTCTTCCCCCGGGCTGTGTTGTTTTGCTTGATGTCTGACTAAAATGACATCAATAATTCCACACACTTGCTGGGGAGGATAAGGTGATAGCAGCAACAGGCTGGTGAAGGAATACGAGGATATCTTCTAGACTTACTCAGCTTCAGTACTATATCTTCTAGTAGTAGTAGCCAATGTCAAATAAATTCAACGCAAGTACTAGTTATACTTGCAATACTTTACCATTTGTTAGGCTACATTATGGCACTGTTCTAGTGTACTGTCACCTGCTATTTTCTCGATCGTACCGTAACCGTTGTAATGCTACAGTAAGGAGTACAAACAAGGTTTCGTTTTCTTTTTTTCCATAGGCATGCAACTGCCACTGTGTCACACCACTAGTAACACCGCAATGAGGAAATGTCACCCGCCCAGGAATGACAACGTTAATCCCCATTTCACCTGGAGCCAGCCCTGGGCCTAGCCCTAATTTCTAACACAAATTACAGGTAAGATAAGCGTTTGGTGGGAGGTAGTATAATGGAGTATTATTTCGGAGTAGACAAGAGTTTGACGGTTGTACTACTAAAGTCCTACGACTGTTCAGGAAAACAAAGTTACTGTTACACCCCCGCCCCCCACCCACCAGACTGAAAAGCAGTAAAAAACAGGTATGGTCAGATAAAGTAGTTGAAAAATATATTTATTTATCCCTGTTAGAAGCGGCTGTCTCTAGTTGGCAGAGGTATATACTTTGGGCACTGTGCCACTGCTGATCAGTGCCACAGTGCAAGTGCTCCCTATGTGAAATTGCTGTATTGATTGACTTCCATGTTTGGCTTATTTGGTTTACTATCAGTCCCTAGTAGAGTGCACCAGGGGTGCCAGGGCTTGTAAATACAAATGCTGCTAGTGGGCCTGCAGCACATGTTGTGCCACCCACAAGAGCGGCCTAGTAAAAGTATGTCTGAAGGTCTGCCATTGCCAGACCACGTGCAGTCTGACTGGCACGAGGACTGCGCAAGTACACCTACTTGCCAGTCCCTAAACTTTCCCTTAACTTCATGTTAGTCACCCCTATGGTAGGCCCACGGGCAGGGTGCATTGTAAGCATAAGGTAGGACAAGCCTGACAAGGTTGGCATGTCCTAATAGTGAATTACATCCATAGTCGTTTTTCACTATTGTAAGGTAGCCTGCTCTCCATCAGTTAGAATGGGCTGCCAGGATTATTAAGGTTATAATCCTAGCGGGCTCGGGGAGCATGGTGCAATGTCAAGTTTGGTATCCCTGAACTCAGGGTTTAATAACGCATCCGTTTGTGTGGATGGTTTTTGGACTCTGTGTTTGAAAATAGCACTTTTAGAAAGTAGCTATTTTCTTGTCTAACTGTCTACCGGTCTCTGCTGGTTCTGGTGTGCTTGTGACAGGAGCTGGGTGGCTCCAGAGAGTCTGAATGAGTCA
Organism: Lissotriton helveticus; assembly: GCF_964261635.1. Taxonomy (NCBI): domain Eukaryota; kingdom Metazoa; phylum Chordata; class Amphibia; order Caudata; family Salamandridae; genus Lissotriton; species Lissotriton helveticus. Next base: position 1,290,583,679 of record NC_136061.1, read on the forward strand.
GTGTGGGATGAGTGGGGCATTTGCATTGAGAGTAGGGGAGAGTAGCTCTTGATAGCCTGCCCTGCCTGATACAATGTTGGCTCCGCCCCCCTGCCAGGCGACTGATGACTCTGTGCTTGCCTGGGACTTTCCTGGCCCGCCTCCTGCCGGGCAGCTGATGGCCCTGCCCCTGCCAGTGACAATGCTGGCTCCGCTCCTGCTGAGCGGCTGAGGACTCTGCCCTGCCCAGTGAATAGGCCAGGTGCTCTGGCCTGGCAACACCCACAACAAACCCAGGATGGGGGGAAATTCCCCTGCATGGACAAAGGGATCAAAGCCAAAAAGGGGTATAAGAGAAGGACCCCTGAACCAAGAAATCAGATCACTTCTGACAAGGAAACCTGAACCAAGGACAAGAAGCCTGCTGATCTAAGGACTGCCTACCCCTTCTGCCAGAGTGCTGTTTGTTGGGGGAATCCTGCATTGCTTCTTTATTTTTGCCAAGGAACCAGGAGAGAGGAACTTTGTGTGTACTCTCACTCTTTGCTGAGAAAATCTCCAAGGGCTGGAAGAGTGCCAGTCTCCTGTTGAAGTCACAGGGCTAAAGGACTTCATCTGTTAAAGTGCTATTTTGCTGGAGTTTGTGAATCCAGCACCTCTGAAAGAATCCAGCAATCTCGACGCCGACGGACGCCGCCGAATCCAGCTCGACATCGTGAGTAACGGCTCCAGTGTCCCGCTTCCTCGACGCCGGCCGCCGGGCCCGATCGACGCCAGCAGCAACGCCAGTGAGTAGTGAGTTCGGCTCCAGCTCCAAGTGACCCCGTGTCTGCACCGCCGCTGATCGCATCGACTTCGAGCCCTCTCGACGCCGTGAGCGCTGCTCACTCTTGCAACATCGACATCGACGACGCCGTATCCCGCTTCATCCCGTGAGCGCTGCTCCCGCCTGACTTCGGTCGACGCCGCTGCAGATCGCCCCGACTCCGAGGCCCGATCGACGCCGAAGACGCGACGCCGGACATCTCGACGCCGCTGATCATCGAGTGCTTCACTTTTCCAAGGTACTGTGTTGTTGGGGTCTGTGCGACTCCGGGCTCGACGTAGCGCTCCTCGCGGTCGACGCCGAACCTTTGGATTAACTTTGCCTCGACGTCGTGTGACTCCCGTGTGGGTTACATTGTTGCCAAGAACTGTGTTTTAGAGAAGAAGAGTTGCTTTTGATACTAAAGACTTTGTGCTAAGAAGAAACCGTGCTTGAACTATTATTTTTCCTTCCAAGAGTATTTATTAAGACTGTGGTATATTTTTGTCGTTATTTGGTCTTGTGCTAAACCTTATATAAAAATACTTATTTTTATAATACTACTGTGTCGTGTCCATTTGTGGTGTATTCACTTTATTACTGTATGTGGTCATAAATGCTTAACGCACTGCCTCTGAGATAAGCCTGTCTGCTTTGCCAAGCTACCAAGGGGGTGAGCAGGGGTTATCTAAGTGTGTGATCTCCTTGCCCTGACTAGAAAAGGTGTGTCCCTATTTGTCAGAAGTATATACCTCTGCCAACTAGAGACAGCCGCTTCTAACATTGGTGGGTCAGCGGTGGGATTTTGAACTTTGCATTTATGACCCATGTGCAGTGATTAGTGTGCGCTACATAGTGAAAGCAGACCATAGCGCAGCCACAATCTGTTTTGGTTGGATATTCTATTTTTGTTCTCCGCTTTTCCTGAAGCTTGATTTTTGAAACTGCCAGTTTTAACCATGAGTGATACCGGAGTCACTCCCCTTGTTGTTGTTGTGGAGGAATTTGATAGAGCCAAGATAGGGACATACGAAAAGAAGCAACTGCAATACTTTTGCAAGCAGTTTCAAGTTCCTACCAAAGGCATCTCCCGGAAAGGAGACTATTCCAAAGCATTGGAGGCCTGGTTAGAGGCCAGAGACCCCTCTGCCCCGGTGGTGGTACCGACAGAGGAAGGGGAGGAGGAAGTGCCCGTGACTGGGCCTGTATCCCCTCCTGGCAGCAGTGTTTCCTCCAAAGGTCTTTCCCCTGAAGAAAGAGAAGAAAGGGCGAAGGAGCGAGCCTACAACGTGGAAATGGCAAAACTTAAGATAAATGGGCAGTTGGAGATAGAGAATGCAAGAGGCAGGAGAGAAGCTGATTTGGAGATCAAAAGATTAGAGTTTGAAAGAGAGAAGTTAGCTTTTGAGCGTGAGAGAATGGTGAGGGACATGGAGCTCAAAGCTAAGGAGTTAGAATTGAATCCCTCTGGTGGCAGCGTCCCATCTGTGCCTGCAGAAAGTAGGTTTTATTTTCCCAAAGATGTGATCAAAGATTTTCAGAAGAATGAGGATATTGGTCAGTGGTTTAAAGCATATGAGTTAGCATTGTTGGCCCACCGGGTCCCTGAGAAGGATTGGGGAGCGGGGTTGTGGGGTCGCTTTGTGAATGAGGGAAGAGATACCCTGTTAGACATACCTGTTGAGAATAGGATGTCTTATGCTCATATGAAAGATGCTTTAATGTTAAGGTATGGCCTAACCCCAGAAAAGTACAGACAGGCCTTTAGAGAATGTAAGAAGTTGCCTGGTACCACGTGGGTGGAGTATGTGTCATATTTTTGCAGAGCCATGGATGGTTGGGTAAAGGGCAGCAAAGTGGAAAGTTATGATGCTCTTTATGATTTGTTTGCTTGGGAGCACTTGTCTAATAACTGTTTTCCAGAGCTGCGCCAGCACCTTATTGATAGCAAGATATCTAACCCTAGAAAACTTGCTGAAGAGGCGGACCGCTGGGTCAGTACCAGGGTCCACAAGGGTCCAGTGGGAGACTCAGCCAAAGGTGGGCAGGGTCCCCAGCAGAAGAGTGGGGGGGACAGGGGTAAACAGAAGGAGTCCCAGAAAGGGCCCCAAAGTAATCCCCAAGGGAACCAAGGGAAAGGTTCCCAGCCTCCCCCTGTGAAGAAATCAGAGGCCCCGCCGGGTAAACCTGGTCATAGGGGCCCCCTGACCTGCTTCGTTTGTAAGCAGGTAGGACACCGTTTTTATGACCCTCAGTGTCCCTTGAAGAAGTCTGGTGCACTACCCAGTGCACCACCCCGTCAGTTGGCTAGTGTAGCTCTGGGAGGGGAGGAGATGGTTGCCCATGGTGGGGAGGGTCCCGCAGAGATGTCCCTGGTCTCTCTAGGAGACATGGAATTGGTCCCTCCACCCCCTCTGCCTAGTAACACTAAAAAATATAGGCAGTGGGTGACCATTAATGGCCATAGAGTGGAAGCTCTCAGAGACACCGGAGCGAGTGTGACAGCTGTCAAGTGTCACTTGGTGTCCAGAGAGCAGGTTGTTCCCCACGCATTCTACCCTGTGATAGCTGCTGACAACTCCCAGAAAGAGTGTGAGGTAGCTCAAGTTTCCTTTGAATGGGGGGGAGTTTCGGGTACTCTTCAGGTTGCTGTGAGGCCCGCCATGCCTGTTGATTGTCTCCTGGGCAATGATTTGGAAGACTCCCCTTGGGCTAAGGTGGAGAGGGAGACACATTTGAAAATGTTGGGTGTGCCAGAGTGGGTGTGTGCAACCACTCGATCCATGACAGCAAGTAAGGGTGTTGATGGAGTTCTGGAGCCTGAAAGTATGGCCCAGGACCCAGCTGTGAAGAGAAGAGGCAGGGGGCGCGGGAAACCGTCCCCCGTAGTTCCCGTGGTCCAGGAGGAGGCAGACCTCGAGGGGGATGCCCTGGAACCCACAGGTGAACAAGTTGCCGAACTGGGAGACCTGCCCGAGCTGACCCATTGGCAGCAGGATGGTGGTCCCTCCAGGGAGGAATTCTGTGCAGAACAGAAAGTGTGCCCTTCTCTTGTGGGTATGAGGCAGCAGGCCTCAGCCCAAACCTCAGGTGATCAGTCAGGGTCACATTTTGTGTACTGGGAGAACGACCTCCTGTATAGCGAGCCTAAGGCTGCTGAGCCTGGGTCAGCCCGTGTGCTGGTGGTACCCCAGCGCTTCAGAGCCTTCCTACTGGGTTTGGCTCATGACGTTCCTTTAGCTGGACATCTGGGGCAGGACAAGACCTATGACAGGCTTGTCACCCATTTCTATTGGCCTCAGATGCGAAGGGATGTGGACATCCAGTGCAAGACCTGTCAGACTTGCCAGGCAAGTGGGAAAAGCGGGCGGAAGCAGAAGGCTCCCCTCCAACCTTTTCCCGTGGTCAGTACCCCCTTTGACCGGGTGGGGATTGACATTGTTGGGCCACTGGACCCCAAGACAGCCCTGGGCAACAGGTTCATCCTGGTCTTGGTGGACCATGCCACACGGTACCCGGAAGCCATCCCTCTCAGAACAGTGACTGCCCCCGTGGTGGGACGGGCACTAATGGGTGTTTTCTCCCGAATGGGGTTCCCCAGAGAGGTGGTGTCCGACCGGGGCACCAACTTCATTTCCAACTATATGAAGTCTCTGTGGAAGGAGTGTGGGGTAACTTATAAGTTCACCACTCCTTACCACCCTCAAGGTAATGGGTTGGTTGAAAGATTCAACCGTACCCTTAAAGGCATGATCATGGGTCTTGAAGAACCAATGAGGCGTAAATGGGACGTCCTCTTGCCATGCCTGTTGTTTGCTTACCGTGAGGTGCCACAGAAGTCTCTAGGGTTCAGCCCCTTTGAGCTTTTGTATGGTCACCCGGTAAGAGGACCTTTAAGTCTGGTCAAAGAAGGCTGGGAGCAATCTCCCAGGAAACCTCCCCAGGATGTATACAGTTACATGCTGGCCTTTAGGAACCAGACTAGGCGCTTCAGGGATCTTGCTCAGGCAAATCTGGAGGCCAGCCAGGAGGAGATGAAGCGGTGGTACGACCAGAAGGCCACTCTGGTAGAGCTTCAGCCTGGACAGAAAGTTTGGGTCATGTCCCCTGTGGAACCTTGTGCGCTCAAGGACAGGTGGACTGGACCATTCGAGGTTGTGGAGAAGAAGAGCGATGTCACCTACCTGGTGGATTTAAAGTCTCCCAGGAACCCCTTACGGGTCCTGCATGTCAACCGTTTGAAGCCCCACTTAGAAAGGTCCGAAGTGGGCATGCTCCTAGCTACAGATGCTGGAATGGAGGAGGAGAGTGAGCCTCTTCCTGACCTCCTGTATGCAAAAGAGCAAGATGGGTCAGTGGATGGTGTTGTCCTCTCTGACACACTGACCCCTGAACAGCAGCAGGATTGTCGCCATTTGTTGGGGCAATTCCCTGATCTGTTCTCCTTGATTCCTGGTGTTACTCAGTGGTGTGTCCATGATGTAGACACCGGGGACAGCACTCCTGTCAAGCACAAGGCTTACAGAGTGACTGACAAGGTCAGAGCATACATCAAGGAGGAGGTCTCCAAGATGTTTGCCCTAGGGGTGGTTGAGTCCTCTAGCAGTCCTTGGGCCAGCCCCGTGGTCTTGGTTCCAAAAGCTGCAGCGCCTGGTGCTTCACCGGAACTTCGGTTCTGTGTGGATTACCGAGGACTCAATTCAGTCACCAAGACTGACGCGCACCCCATCCCCAGAGCTGATGAGCTCATCGATCGGTTAGGGGCTGCCCAGTACCTTAGTACGTTTGATCTAACGTCTGGGTACTGGCAGATCGCCTTGACCGATGGGGCAAAAGAGAGGTCAGCATTCTCCACACCAGATGGGCACTACCAGTTCCGGGTTATGCCCTTTGGGATGAAGAATGCCCCTGCCACCTTCCAGAGGTTGGTCAACCAGGTCTTGGCTGGACTGGAGGATTTCAGTGCTGCCTACCTGGACGACATCGCAGTGTTCAGCGCCAGCTGGGAAGAACACTTGTGCCACCTCCAGGAAGTGTTGTTGGCCCTGCGCAGAGCAGGCCTCACAATCAAGGCCAGTAAGTGCCAGATTGGGCAGGGTTCAGTGGTGTACTTGGGGCACCAAGTAGGGAGCGGCAAGGTGGCCCCCCTACAACCCAAGATTGATACCATCCTGGCATGGGCACCGCCCAAAACCCAGACTCAGGTGAGAGCCTTCCTGGGTCTCACGGGTTACTACAGGAGGTTTGTCAAGGATTATGGTAACATTGTGCACCCCTTGACTTCGCTGACTTCCAGGAAGCAGCCACGACTTGTGAACTGGACTGACGCCTGTCAGACGGCCTTTGACACCCTGAAAACTGCAATGTGCACCGCACCCATACTCCAGGCACCCGACTTTTCTAAAGAATTTGTTGTTCAGACGGACGCTTCAGAGCATGGCGTGGGGGCTGTTCTAGCTCAGGTGAATGAAGAGGGCCGAGACTTACCTGTAGCCTTCATCAGCAGGAGGTTACTTCCCAGGGAACAGAGGTGGAGTGCGATAGAAAGAGAAGCATTTGCTGTGGTCTGGGCACTGAAAAAGCTGAGACCCTACCTGTTTGGAACTCACTTCCGGGTGCAGACAGACCACAGGCCCCTCAGATGGTTGATGCAGATGAGGGGTGAGAATCCAAAGCTGTTGAGGTGGTCCATTTCCCTACAGGGGATGGACTTCACGGTGGAACACCGCCCTGGCACAGATCACGCCAATGCTGATGGTCTGTCCAGATTTTTCCGCCTTAGTGATGAGGACTCCCTAGGGTAGGGTAGTTCTCCCCACATTTCAGCTGGAGGGGACACGTGTTAGACCTGGCATCATTGGCATGAGTCTCTCCTCCATTTTTTCTGTTTGCCTCTTCTGTTTACGATGTTTTTGCTGGTATATGCTTTGGGCACTGTGCCACTGCTGATCAGTGCCACAGTGCAAGTGCTCCCTATGTGAAATTGCTGTATTGATTGACTTCCATGTTTGGCTTATTTGGTTTACTATCAGTCCCTAGTAGAGTGCACCAGGGGTGCCAGGGCTTGTAAATACAAATGCTGCTAGTGGGCCTGCAGCACATGTTGTGCCACCCACAAGAGCGGCCTAGTAAAAGTATGTCTGAAGGTCTGCCATTGCCAGACCACGTGCAGTCTGACTGGCACGAGGACTGCGCAAGTACACCTACTTGCCAGTCCCTAAACTTTCCCTTAACTTCATGTTAGTCACCCCTATGGTAGGCCCACGGGCAGGGTGCATTGTAAGCATAAGGTAGGACAAGCCTGACAAGGTTGGCATGTCCTAATAGTGAATTACATCCATAGTCGTTTTTCACTATTGTAAGGTAGCCTGCTCTCCATCAGTTAGAATGGGCTGCCAGGATTATTAAGGTTATAATCCTAGCGGGCTCGGGGAGCATGGTGCAATGTCAAGTTTGGTATCCCTGAACTCAGGGTTTAATAACGCATCCGTTTGTGTGGATGGTTTTTGGACTCTGTGTTTGAAAATAGCACTTTTAGAAAGTAGCTATTTTCTTGTCTAACTGTCTACCGGTCTCTGCTGGTTCTGGTGTGCTTGTGACAGGAGCTGGGTGGCTCCAGAGAGTCTGAATGAGTCAGTGTGGGATGAGTGGGGCATTTGCATTGAGAGTAGGGGAGAGTAGCTCTTGATAGCCTGCCCTGCCTGATACAATGTTGGCTCCGCCCCCCTGCCAGGCGACTGATGACTCTGTGCTTGCCTGGGACTTTCCTGGCCCGCCTCCTGCCGGGCAGCTGATGGCCCTGCCCCTGCCAGTGACAATGCTGGCTCCGCTCCTGCTGAGCGGCTGAGGACTCTGCCCTGCCCAGTGAATAGGCCAGGTGCTCTGGCCTGGCAACACCCACAACAAACCCAGGATGGGGGGAAATTCCCCTGCATGGACAAAGGGATCAAAGCCAAAAAGGGGTATAAGAGAAGGACCCCTGAACCAAGAAATCAGATCACTTCTGACAAGGAAACCTGAACCAAGGACAAGAAGCCTGCTGATCTAAGGACTGCCTACCCCTTCTGCCAGAGTGCTGTTTGTTGGGGGAATCCTGCATTGCTTCTTTATTTTTGCCAAGGAACCAGGAGAGAGGAACTTTGTGTGTACTCTCACTCTTTGCTGAGAAAATCTCCAAGGGCTGGAAGAGTGCCAGTCTCCTGTTGAAGTCACAGGGCTAAAGGACTTCATCTGTTAAAGTGCTATTTTGCTGGAGTTTGTGAATCCAGCACCTCTGAAAGAATCCAGCAATCTCGACGCCGACGGACGCCGCCGAATCCAGCTCGACATCGTGAGTAACGGCTCCAGTGTCCCGCTTCCTCGACGCCGGCCGCCGGGCCCGATCGACGCCAGCAGCAACGCCAGTGAGTAGTGAGTTCGGCTCCAGCTCCAAGTGACCCCGTGTCTGCACCGCCGCTGATCGCATCGACTTCGAGCCCTCTCGACGCCGTGAGCGCTGCTCACTCTTGCAACATCGACATCGACGACGCCGTATCCCGCTTCATCCCGTGAGCGCTGCTCCCGCCTGACTTCGGTCGACGCCGCTGCAGATCGCCCCGACTCCGAGGCCCGATCGACGCCGAAGACGCGACGCCGGACATCTCGACGCCGCTGATCATCGAGTGCTTCACTTTTCCAAGGTACTGTGTTGTTGGGGTCTGTGCGACTCCGGGCTCGACGTAGCGCTCCTCGCGGTCGACGCCGAACCTTTGGATTAACTTTGCCTCGACGTCGTGTGACTCCCGTGTGGGTTACATTGTTGCCAAGAACTGTGTTTTAGAGAAGAAGAGTTGCTTTTGATACTAAAGACTTTGTGCTAAGAAGAAACCGTGCTTGAACTATTATTTTTCCTTCCAAGAGTATTTATTAAGACTGTGGTATATTTTTGTCGTTATTTGGTCTTGTGCTAAACCTTATATAAAAATACTTATTTTTATAATACTACTGTGTCGTGTCCATTTGTGGTGTATTCACTTTATTACTGTATGTGGTCATAAATGCTTAACGCACTGCCTCTGAGATAAGCCTGTCTGCTTTGCCAAGCTACCAAGGGGGTGAGCAGGGGTTATCTAAGTGTGTGATCTCCTTGCCCTGACTAGAAAAGGTGTGTCCCTATTTGTCAGAAGTATATACCTCTGCCAACTAGAGACAGCCGCTTCTAACAATCCCTAACAAAATAATCTCCCTCACCCACCCTAACCCCAACGATTGTCTCTGAAACGTCCCAAAACGATCCCAACTCCCAAATCCCACCCCCCAAAAGTCTATAAAAAAAGGGCAAGGGACACTCCACTACTGGAGGGTGCTGGTGCTGGTGCATGATGCGGCATGGGCATCATACTCCTTGCGGAGGGTGGCAAGCTCGGAGCGGAGGCCCTTAACCAAGGTCTTATACCTCAGGACCTCCTGCTCCAGGTTGGACATGCGGACTCGTAGGCGGTGTTGGCGTTCCTTGCAGCTCCTGTGGGGGGCAGCTGGTGTTTCGGGTGCTTGGCGGTGGCGGTCGGCTTTCTTAGCCCGGCTCGGTCCCGCTGGTTTAGTCACGGAGGAGGATGCAGTGGTCACAGTCGAAGATGTTGCCCCGCTCGACTGCGTGTCCTCCTCCTCCTCCAGGGCCACCAGCCGCCGATACTCGGCGACTGTGGCCTCCAGCCTCCGTTGCCGGGCCAATCTAGCCTGCTCCCTCCTTGTTGTTGATTTGGAAGGAGCAACTATATGAAGAAAGAAAGACATAGTCTGTAACCAATGCTCCTTATTAATAACACAAAGTGATTGAGCCGAAAGTTGGGTCACAGAGTACAAGTAGCAAATTGAAAGCACAGTACATAACTATTGAGGACAGTATCTATGTAACCCTCCCACTTCTGCATCCTTGCTCTAACAGTAGTGGTAGTTTAATGAACTAATTCTACGACCACTATGGACTTCCATTACAGTCGACTATGACAGTACACCAGTCTTATTCTTCTTCTTCTCTCTTGTTTAGGGAAATGGGTACGTTATCTTATGCAAGCCGGCAGAATGACATGGACACAGCACAGTGAAGTTGCACCCGAGAAAAAAAGTTGCACACCATGATGATGGAGACAGACTTGCGTTACTGTACCGGTCCAGTACATGCAGGTGGTGAAGCTATTACTTTTCTATTACGGGTGGCACTGAGAATACTCTGTTACAAGGGCTACTGCTTAATTAATTTACCTTTCACCCTACAGTGCAAATGAGTACTAGAAAAGGAAACTGAAGAAGCTAACTAATTTGATTATCTATCACTTCACATGGGACGTATTTAATGACAGATGAGATGACTTTAGGTGCTTTGCTTAATATTGAGTGAACACAGTGATACACCCACACATGAATGACGTACTACAAGTAAACTAAAGTTATTAAGAGAGGTACGGAGTGTCCACCGTAATAACCAGATATATGCTGTGAATGCAAACGCAATACAAAGTACTGCTACTATTCATGGTAGTATTGGACACATTTACAATTTCTTTTCCTTGCCTTCCCTGCACTGGGACGGACGTGCGGGTGCGGTGGTACATGCTCTTCAAGGTAACACTTACTTCACCTGGCGACCATCTACTCTCTCTAGATACACATTTGCTATGTAAGAGTCAGAGAATACCATGCTCCAGGTATCCATTCATTCAAAGTATACGCACACATACAGTTTCTGTTTCACCCACCCAGGCTGCTGTCCTTCCACCCATCCTTGCTTCATCATTGACCCAGCCATGCACCATACCATATTCTTTCCTTCCCAGCCACCTCTGGGTCCAAGCAAACACATATCGTTCTTCTTTGCCAGCCATCATACAAGTTCGCGTCCCACTTACTTACACCCTTCTTTCGCTTTTCGTTCATCCCATCCATCACGTTCGTCTAAGAACTTATTGGGATTCTTCTCACCAAAAACTTCACAGCTAAGTCGAAGTACATTTCGAGGAGGCTACTACCTGGTTGATTTGTAATTGTAATACACCCGTGCAGAAAGCACACTATGCAGTCTTCAATCTCAATAAGTAAGGAATATATAGCTTACCTGTTTCCGCCACCACCGTTTGATCCCCCACAGGAACGGCCACCAGCTCTTCTACCGCCGCATCCTCCCCAGAGGCCTCCGAGTCCAAGTCCAACACATCAGCCACCTCCGCGCTGGCCCCGTCACCAGATGTTACACCTACAAAGTACATTTAAGAAAGTTAGAATACACCACTCACTACTATATAATATTTGGTCTAGGAGAAATGTTAAAAAAACAGAATACAATGTAATAATTTGTGACTGTCTACTCCATAGTAAAAATGTCCCATTTTCCAGGGAAGGCTGTTGTCTTGCTGCACTTTTATGCACAACTGATGAATGCTTGCTTTTGATTTTTAACACGCACCACTTTTTCTCCTAACAGACAGAAGCTTGACTCCTGAGTCCTAAGAACACGACCAGGATCAAGTTCAAAGTAGGTGAGAGTTCGGCTCGACCACAAGAAATGTGTCCAATTAATCGTCAGCACTAACCACTTTTCCGTTTACAGTTAAATAGTTTTATGACAAAGTAGATTTCAATAAATGTGTTTACTTTTAATAAAGCTTTTACACTTAAATAGACTCTGTGGTTTTTGTTCCTCTAGACTAGAGTGGATGAGCTAAAGGTTTTGGAATTTTTGCAAGCATGAGTGCCTCTGACACTTCTTGACTGTGCTGTGACTCCGTACTACTCTCTTGTCCTGCGTACGATAATCTAGAGATCATTGGGGATCTATAATCTGTGACTTCGGGAGCTGAATGACTCTGCCACACTATCTAGTCAGTAAGGAGACAGTGCATAGAGGTATTGCTGAATATAATGGGAGTCCAATGGAATTGCCAAATGTCCAATCTTAGTTAGCTACACAGACAGACTAATAAGAATAGTCTAGTAATACCACAGGGAGTCATCATATTCGAGGCAGGATAAGAATTTATATCCAGTCTACAAGAAGATCAAAGACGATTTAGAAAAAATCGAATGAGGAACGCTAGGAAAAAATAGGTACTGTTTAGTAAAATGTAAACTTACTGGGGCCAGCAAAGGAGCCCTCGCCTGCCCGATCCTGGCCTGCATCCTCAGCACCCTCCTCCTGTGTCCTCTTGCCCTTGGGGGGAGCTGATGTACAACATGAAAGAAAGAAAAACCATAAAACATGGATGAGATTTTTCAACCAAATCAAACATTTCAAAAGAACAATAACAACATATTTTGGAAAAATAGCAAATAGATAGACAACTATTCCACGGGATCTATCTCATGTGGTATACTACGTTATTCGTATTGCCTGATTTGCGGAACGTTGACTTAGAAAGTTCCTATGTAACTCAATAAACAGACTACTAAAGAGGTTTGCCTAGGCCTGGCACTGCAGGCAGTAGTGCACAACACGTGACAGACAAAGTCCATCCTGCTTGCAGATCAGTGAATACTCAAACTATCAATCCACCCGCCACCACCGCCACTATTTCTTCTGATAGCCATGTGACTGTCTAAAGGAAGGACACTGGACTTCAGTCTGTTGGGGCTGATTTATAAGTCCCTTGCGGAAGTTGCGGCTGATTTTCCTCCATTGTTGCGTGCCTTTTCTGACGCAGCGGCAGAACAAAAGACTCGCCATGGTGTTGGTGCGGCGTATATATTAAAAAAAAAAACACATATGGGCATATGGGCGATGCATCACGTTGTAAAGCCCTGCGCCATCAGGGGGCGTTCCGGCGCAAGGGAGGGCGTACCTGCGCAGGAACAAATCCTAAAAGTGGCTGAGGGAAATCTACAAGATGTCAATCAGTCATTTTTATGACAATGATGCATGACTCAAACCCTGCGCGCTTGAAGCCGACGTACGGCTTGATGCAGCATTGGGGAGATAGGGTACCCCAGAGCATTGCTGGAGCTGCGCCATCGTTGGCACGCAACTCCAGCAATGCGCTGCCTTTACGGCACAGATGCGTAAGGCTTCTGTGACGTTTTGGGCCAATGGGTGGTGGTGGCATGGCACACAATTACTGCCGCATCCCTGCTACTTTGCAGGGATGCGCCGGTAATTGAAAATATGACCCTTACTGTCTAGCATTACGCAGTTCTTTTCTTTACAGTACACTGATACATAATTTCTCAGGCCAATGAAATGCTTCTGAACACAACATACAAAACAAAGAAGCATAGTAGCAAGCAAGGCTACTGAGAAGGAGAGCAGTGCACCTGAAAATGAAATGCATAGAAGATTTTGAAATATAATTTACCTCAATGTAATCGGCAGCATTATTGCTCTTGGTAAAGAACAAAGATTTGCAAATAACAGAGCAGGATAAAACAGAGTAGTAAATGTACTACTACTACTACTCACCAAGCCCGGGGACCTCTACGCCGAGCGCGTCCAGCAAGTCCCGCTCCCGGTCCATGACATCGGTCCAGCGGTGGGTGGCCTGGTTATATGTGCGCCGGACCCCAGAGATCTTGTACATGGCCCGGCACACCTTCTCCCACCGCTGGCGGCGCTCCCGGATGCCATAGCCGGTCGCGATCTTGCCGCCTCCCAGGATCGTCTTGGGGAGGCGGCGCTGGACATGGAAGATCAGTGCCGCCACTTCCTCCGCGCTAAAGATCTCCCTCGGGACCACTTGCTCCCCCCTTAAACGCCCGCACGGGAGCCGGGCACGGGGTGCGGGACCCTTCCCCTTCTCAGGGTGCTTCCCGGCTCCCTTTACCATGGTCTGGGCAGAAATAAACTTAAATGATAAAGAAGAAATAGAATAGTGAAGAAGAAAATAAAAGAGTTTAAAAAAGTAGTTTAAAAGTAACTAAAAGCTGCAGAAAACACAAAAATATAGAGCTAGAAAAATAGAGGGTTAGATAATAAGTAAAATTAGATCAAAAAAACTTCAAACAAGCAAAGGATGGCAGAGATTGAGAGAGGATAGAGAAAGCATGCCCAGAACCATAGCAATGAATGAGAAACAAGATGGCCGCGCCCGTTCACGAACGCGGGGGTAAGTTCGCGCGAGATTTTCCTTGCGAGTACGCGCGAACTTGTACTCGCGAGCAGCACACTTTGCGAGATTACACATAGCGGGCGGAAACGGAATTACGTCACGCCAACAAGATGGCCGCGCCCGTGTACGACCGATAGGGTAACTTGGCAAACGAATAGCTAGAAGCGCCTCGCGAACACGCGCAAGATCACGCGAACATACACGTCGCAACAAAAACAATTTTGTATTCGCACGTATTCGCGGCTTCCGAAATCGATCTCGCACGGATTCGCGCCCCAAATAACGCGCGAAATTGCAAAAAAAACGATTTTAGCTAAAATGAAAGCAATGAGCAGGTGCAAAAGTTCAAACTTAACATTAGTAACATTCAAGGTAGTGCTTCCTGATGGGCCCCTCCAGAGTTTGCAACAATTCTATGACCCTGCTATGACCCAAACAGCAGGCTCATAGAATAGCACCATAAAGGTCCTGTAAAAAAAAAATTTCACTGCAACAAAAAGCAAATTACAGATAAGGAAGGAAGCAGGTGCCAGCCAGACTGGAACTTTCAAAATTACTGACACATTAATGAAACACAAATTAATTGATGGCAGTTGAAGAAGGGCAGGTGTGCTAGCTTTTTTCAACCACCATAATCTACAGTAATAAATAAACCTAATAGGTGCCTGTGAGGATGTACTAGAGGGTGGCATGGGTGTCCCAGAGGGTGGCAGTGGTGAAACAGAGGGTGCTGTGAACCTGTGATGATAAACCAGACGTAGAAACAACATAGTCGCGGCCGTTGCAAGCCGAAAAGTAAGTTCGCAATTGCGAACTTGTCCCAAAATCGGCGCGAACACGCGCCAACACAAAAAACGGAAAAATCCGCAAGTCCGCTAGAGTTCGCGGATCTTCGCGGATTGCGAATCCGTAAATACGCAAGTTCGCGGATTGCCAATCCGCAAAATCCGCCCATGCTTAATCCTGTGATTCCAGGAAAATCGCTTTGTCTCCCTGTGCCTACCACAAATGAATGTGTTTTTCTGTAATGGAAATTGTGCTCATGCCATGTTGTCGAGTTCGTGCTATGTAATATTGCAAGGAAAAATAAAGTAGGGAAACTCGAGTTCACACACTACTGAACACGCACTCTTAAGTGCATCAGCAGTGCACTGTGAATCGGAGCGTTTCACAGACCTGTCACAGATAAGAAATGCTATCAAAACGAAATCCTACAAAACAATATACTACTGGCCGGCAGCAATTCATACCCAGACAACGTCGGGACGGGCTGCTAGTATCTTTATAAAGAGAACTTGAACCCCTCAAAACAACAAGTACGGGCATGGCTGAGCACTGAATCACTATATTCCCTAACGCAGGCCGGTAAAGATCTCCTGGACTCCCTGATCTCGTTGGAGGAGATACAAACTCAAATTAATATATTTAAACATAATAAAGCATCTGGTATGGATGCCCTGCCAATCGAAGTCTACAAACTTCTGTCGGAGGAGTTAACTTCAGCCTTGGGGAACCTATTTAAGTCCATCTATAGCCTAACAGGTCAAATCCCTAGCTTTTGGAGGGAAACAACTATTGTCTTAATACCTAAACCCGGAAAAGACCCTTTGAGAGCAGATTCTTATTGTCCGATCTCCCTGCTGAAAGCCGACTATAAGATCTTTATGCACATTTTAGCAGGGAGATTGGCTAAACTGGTCTCCAGATTGATTAATACCGACCAAAAGGGCTTCATAATTGGACGCTATATCCAGGAACAGACATAGTTGCTTATAGGCAATACAGACCTGGCCATAGTAAGATCAGAACACTTGGCAGTAATCGTTTTAGATGCCGCCAAGGCGTTCAAAAGGGTATGTTGGACCTCCCTCTGTGAGGTATTGGAAGTAATGGGCTTTGGCCCCGTATTTATTCAAACTATGAGACAATACTACCAGGGAGCATCAGCAAAAATTCTGATTAATGGATCACTCACTTCCAGCTTTGAAATTCATAGGGGAACTAGGCAAGGGTGCCCTATTTCACCTCTGGTATTTGACCTGTACATAGAGCCGTTGGCCCAGGCTATAAGGTTAGATGAGTTAATTCCTCCCTTTAAATCTCAGCAGTATCTATCTAAAATAGCCTTATACGCTGACAATATAAATCTTTACACCAGCAACCCAGAAGTAACAATGTCACGGGTTAAGACCCTCTTGGAAGAGTTTGGCTTGATTTCTGGTTATCTAGCCAACTCCTCCAAGACGGAGGTGATGTGCTGGAATTTTGATCAGTGGAGGGGACCGACCAGTACAGAGTTTAAATACTTGAAAAAAGTCACTAAGGAAATAGACCGTCTTTTGGTAAGGTGGAGAAATCTCCCCTTAACTATTTATGGGAAGGTAAATCTAGTAAAAATGATTATCCTCCCCAAGTTGACTTATTTGTTTAATGCTGTCCCCCTGACGTTTCCCCAACAGGGTATTTCCAAAGTTCAAAGTAAGATTGGGAGCTTTGTATGGGGGGATAAGGGAGTGAGGCTGTCGTGGAAGAAACTGAGGCACAGGCTAGTCAAAGGTGGGTTAGCCCTCCCAGACATCAGCTGGTATTTGGTTGCATTCCAATGTAAAGCTACCCGGATTCTTTTGTCTAAACCAGCGGTAACAGCATGGGGATTGTTGCTTAGTGAATTGGCAATGAATGAAGGTAGGGGTAGCGCAGAGGGGTTTCTTTACAAGTTTGGGTCACCTAAGTGTTTTAAAAGGGTGCGTTTGAAGGTTCTTAAGAATGCATTAGAAATTTGGTTCAAAGTAAGGACTAGATATGGGATTGGTTACTATTCTGACCATGCCCCCATATGGGACTCTACAGGACCCCACTCTGTCTTCAGGATGGTTTGGCCTGCCCCATTAAGAGAGCAGGAGTCTCAATATGGTCAGACTTGGGGGACGCAAATGGTATTCACTCGTGGGAAATATTGAGAGCCAGGATAGGCCCCGGTATATCAAAATGTAACTTTTTACAACTAAAATCCGGGTTCGAGGCTGACACTGGGGGTATCAGCGGAGATTGGGATGCTGAGGTTTTGTTTATGTCTGCTCAGCAGTTGAAGAAAGAAGTTTCTATTTGGTATAGGAAGCCTGTTGAAGCTGACGATCTAGATACCCCATCACAGGCATCAGTTTGGAACCAATCCCCGTTTGAATCTTATATAGGAGATCTCTTAGAACCATCCTTAAAACTTCTCTATAAGTACACCAAATCAGCTAGCTTAAAGAAAAAACACTTTTTTGTGGCCAATCGCATTTTTTATACCCCAGCTAAAATGGCAAAATTTGCCCCAAACCCCGAGCCGAAATGTCCCAGATGTATGGCTCCTAAAGCCAACGATATACATATCTTCTATGAGTGTTCTGAACTGGGATCGTTCTGAAAGGGGATTGGTGACTTCCTGCGTAAAAATTTTGAAGTCAACATTGTGGTCAACGGATCCTTAGTCTTCTTTGCCAATGATGGACTCTCTACCTTGGATCTGGCACCGACTCATAGAGGATTACTGTTATGTCTGATTCTGCTGGCACATAGAAAGATATGTATTAAATGGAAAGATCCCACTCCCCCAAAAACTGAGGACTGGCTTAATTCCGCATTTGCAATGGCTTGGCTTGATCTTGTTGGTTCCAGCAACAGCTTAATTAGTCTCTGGCAACCCCTTATCAGTATGGGCCGAGACTCGAGACTGTGCGAAAAGGTACTCTGTCCTATGATTATACCTTAAACCCAATAAAGGGGTTGGTCGGGCGACCTAAGCAAGTGCAGGAAGTCGGAGGGTGCCCAGGTTGACAACAACGGCTGTATAAGTTCTGCAATATGCTTATATGTGAGATGTGGACAAAAAAAGAGATATCCTCATATTCCTTGGCATCAAAAATGCATCACCATACTTAGATGGAAATGGGCTGGGTGGTCTCTTGTTAAGCTGTCCATCATTCTGGCAGGGAGGCTGTGTGGGTCTGTGAGTGTATGTGAAAGAGGCTGAATGGGTGTGTCAGTGGGTGTGCGAGTATCAGTGTGGGTATGTCTGTAGCTGTGTGAGTAACTGGGCTAGAACGGAACCTCTCCTGCCCTTTTATCAAACAAGTGTCCACAGTTTTGCTGAAAAAGTCTACCCACTGCAGTACTTTCTACTGGTTTATTAATAAATGCTACCTCGTTGGGTAATAACTTGTTCATAATCTACAGTACAGCTGTGTAAACAACCATGAGGTGATATCTCCAGGGACCTTGTGTGCATACAATTTCGACAATGTGATTGTTCCCTAGGATCTTCACCCACAAGTCTTTGACAACATGAATCATTGTCAAGAGAAGACGACGAGAATACAAAGAGATGACTCTCCACCAAATAAGGGTACTTCCTCCTTAGTTTATGAAGTAAAGGGGAGGGGACTGAGTGGCCAGCAGTTCAGGCAGTAGCCTTGTCTAAAATCTATATGGGAAATTGCATGAGAAATGTACTTTTTGACCCCTCCTTTTTCTCGGCCCCTGCTTGACAGATCTACCCAAACTTTCCATGCACAACTAGACATGGGGGACCACTTTTTATGGAAACATTTGTGAAGATTCGTCAAACAGCACCAAAGGTATAAGCAAGTCCAAAAACACTTTACCCATGCTTACCATACATATATACACATACACATACACATATATATATAAATATATATATACATATACATATATACATACACACACACACACACACACCACACACATATATATATATATATATATATATGTATATATATATATATATATATATATATATATATATATATATATATATATATATATATATATATATATATATATATATATATATATATTCCAACCTTTCGTCCACAGATAAGAAAGAACGATGTCCAAGCCTCAGTTGTATGCAAAAATGGAGTTTAATTCACATCCCACTCGACGCGTTTCGGGAAAGCCTTCCCTTTGTCACGAGTACATTGGTCAGTTACATCCATACTTTTAAAGAAAAATCACATGACTTAATTGCATGATAAACATAGCCAACAGACTACCAACATATCCTATGTCTGGAGCTATGCATTGCGCCTTCTATTCCCAGTATTGGGCTAAAGTATGCTTATAATTTATAAATTCAATTTAAAGGCTTGAATCTAACATTTAAATCCATGTTCTGTAACGGGTGATTTAGACAGCATATGTCACGTAATAAATGGAGCGCTTTTAAAACATTACATTGAGCATTATGTGATATTTTATCTTAGCGCTATTCAGTTTAAATAAATATCGTATTCAAACTCATGTCAATTAAGGAGAGAATCACACACGACATGAATCACATGGATGAAAATAAATAAATGAAATGAACAAATGACACGGCAATTAGTCAGCCTCGAACCCGTGGTCAGGCATATGCTTCTGAATGCCGAGCGAACGAGCGAACGCGCTATGGGTAGAGCTACCATTAATCTCAGCTCGCTGCCACATTATATATATATATATATATATATTACCTACTGGCGGTCGCCAGTAGGTATATATAGTTAGGATTTTTTCTCTATGGGATTTTTGAAAATTCTATGTCTAATAACTTTGGCGTTTGTGGACGGAATTGGCTGAAATTTTCAGGAAAATTGAACATTTTGTTTCTGAACAGCCCGTGAAAATTTGGGGGGGTTTTGTCTAGGGGGGGCCGAGAAAAAAGGGGGGTCCCAAAACGTGTTTTTGCCATTCATTTTTCCATAGGGCGGTTGGACTCACTTTTAGCTCGAACGGCTGAATGGATTTCCACGAAACTTGGCAAAATTGTAGATATTGTTTGCCCGATGTGCCTTTGCTAGGTCTCAAGATATGTGCTCCTGTGAATTTTGAGTAAATTAGGTTTAATAAAAGATATATATCTAGAGCCGCGCCCCGGTGCGCGTACCGGGGAGCGCACCGGGCGCGCCACGCGACTTGCGCACGGCAAGATGATTGGTTCTCGGGTGTCTGTAAACATTCGAAACAGTCCGCAGCGGCCGCCATCTTGTGTCTCGGTAGGATTGAGACACAAGAGGTGGCAAAAATCAAAGGGGGAAATGAGCAAAAGGGGGCAGGGTACACCCCCCTGACCCCCTAGTTTTGATGTGTGGGCCATAAAAGGGTCCCGCGGGTAAAAAAAAATTTTAAAAAAAATTCGATTTTCGCGTGGGGAGCGCCCGGTACGCGCACCGGGGAGCGTACGGGGGAGCGTACCATGGAGATAAAAAATGACAGACTTTTAAAAAAAAAAAATAGCATTTTTTTATAAATTGGAGGTAGTTCTGAAAAGAACTTTTTTTTGTTTTTGTTGTTTTATATTTTTTTAGACTTTTTAAAACGATTTTATATTTTTTTGGGATTTTTGTCAGGGGAAAAACAAAAACAGGGATTCCAAAACTGCTCAACAGGAGCAAAAAAATGTGAAAATGTAGGGACTGGCAGTGCAGCGGTGTTGCTGTTTCTTTATGGCAATGAGTTCAACACTCTGCTCCCCATAGCAGAGCAGTTCGTCACACTCCGTGCACAGAAATTTGATCCCTGCAAACACCGGCTGTATGTTAGGGACCATTCTTCCACGGGGTGGTCCCGAAGGTGTTGCTCCACCAGTGGAGGTGCTGCCGCCATCTGTGGGTAAATTCCGTGCCAGCTCTCTGACACTCTCCCTGGCAAAGTTGTTTGGGTGTCTTCTTTTGACATGCCTGATTAAATTGGCATTTCCAAAACTATATTTTTTCAGAGGATTGCCTCTGGATAAAGTACTACCACATATTTTGCAGGTTACTTTTGGAGCGTTGACTTTTTTTTGTCCTTCAGGGATGTCATAGAATTTCCAGATGAAATGGTCTTTTTTCTTCTGCTGAGGAGGGTCCTCATCTAAAAATCCGTCGGAATCACTGCTGGATGACTCTCTTGCAGCCATTGCTGTAGATCAGGAAAGTAGGAGATGAAGACAGTACACAGAACAGCTCTTGCTCTCTCCAAGTACAAAGCAATAGTGAGAGAAATGGGTGGGTTTCACACAATTGGGAAAAAAAAAGTTCTGAACCAATGAAAAGTGTTATTTTAAAGTCACATGGTTTGACGCGCTTACGCTACGCGCCCCGGGGCGCGTTCCGGGGCGTGTTTCATAAGCGCATCAGGGCGTTTACGTTACGCGATCGTCTGCGCTTCCGGGTGCGCTTACGCGGTGCGTCATAAGACGCATTTCGCGGCTACGCGATACGTGTCTTATGACGCAAGGCGTGGCGGCTACGCAATACGTCACAATGTTGTTTTCGTTCGCGGCAATAGCGCTATCGGGACGCTCATCGGTACGCGCCCTGGGGCGCGCCGCAAGATTGCGCTTACCCGTGCGTTCACCGGTCCGCGCCCCGGGAGCGCACCGAAAAGAATTAAAAAAAAAAAATTACATAATTATACAATATAAAATTAGCTTTAAAATTTATTATTTTTTAAAACTATAAAGATTTGCTATTAAAAAACCTATGAAATTCACTGAAAAAACCATAGGTTATAGACCATATATAGTTAGGAATTAGCATTTACAAAACCTTGAAAATTCACTGAAAAAACCATAGGTTATAGACCATATATAGTTAGGAATTAGCATTTACAAAACCTTATTTTACTCACACAAAACCATTGAAATTCCATATATAGTTAGTTGCACTAACTATATATCGCGCACCCGCAATCCACTGCTGATGATGTCACATATTACATCATTCATGAGATGGTCAGTGACATCACTGATGACATCACTGATGACATCTCAAATGACATCACTGATGACATCACTGATGACATCTCATTTGACATTACTGATCACATCACTGATGACATCATTCATGTGATGATACGATGAACCTCTTCAGACTCTAATATAACCTTAGATACACTCAGTGTAAACAGACACTCACAGACTGTCACTCATCCATGGAGTTACTCACACACCTAGTCAGTCTTGCAAAGAATCAATCACACCTCCATTTCCTCAACTATATAGTTATACACACCTTACTTATTGAAACATATACTAACACATATTTACTCTGTTATACAATCCCTGATACAAGTTCACAATGATCCATACAGCCACTCACACATTCACTGGCTCTTATGCACAGTTATTTATATATGTCAACTCTCACATGTACTGTGTTTTACATATGTACTTACTTTGACATGTAGCACTGAGATATCCATTCACTCACCAATACACTCATGCACACAGTCAACCGCCCATACAGCTGTTTCCACATGCACTTTTGGACCCATACATCTAGTGAATCAACTGCTCACACATCTATGCACAGAGTCATACACCTCCCAGACACCCACACACACACTCAGTCTCCCATACAAATACTTGGCCAACCAATCAATAACCCATATAGTTAGTCATATAGCTAATGATCAACACATGCATCAGATTACAGAACAACAGACACAATGATGCACAATTTAAAACAGTTTAGTCACTGACCCATGCACTCAGTGAGACACATTTAATCACTCACTTATACAGTCAGTCATGCACCTACTAAATCCTTCATCCAGACACTTATACATCCACTCATTCTTCAATATGTAAGACATATTTTAACTTTACAGAAACATACAGTCACTGGATGTTGTCATCAGTGATGTCATCAGTGATGTCATTTGAGATGTCATCAGTGATGTCATCAGTGATGTCACTGACCATGTCATGAATGATGTAATATGTGACATCATCAGCAGTGGATTGCGGGTGCGCGATATATAGTTAGTGCAACTAACTATATATGGAATTTCAATGGTTTTGTGTGAGTAAAATAAGGTTTTGTAAATGCTAATTCCTAACTATATATGGTCTATAACCTATGGTTTTTTCAGTGAATATATATATATATATATATTTATTACCTACTGGCGGTCGCCAGTCGGTAGTTATAGTTAGGATTGATTTCCATAGGGAAATCGCAACATTCTATTTGGAATAACTTTGGCGCCGGTTGAGGAATCGGCCTGAATTTTTCAGCAACTTTGCCTCGCGGCGCTCCGCTCCTTCTGTGAAAGTTTGGGGGGGATTCGTTAAGTGGGGGCCGAGATAAAAGGGGGTCCCAAAACGTGTTTTCCCCATGTTAATTTCCATAGGGCGGTCGGTCGCACTTTTAGCTCGAACGGCTGAATGGATTTTCACCAAACTTGGCAAAATTGTAAGGACTGGTAGCCCGATGTGCCTTTGCTATGTCTCAAGATATGTGCTCCAGAGGATTTTGAGTAATTTAGGTTAAAAAAAGTATATATCTAGAGCCGCGCCCCGGTACGCGCACCGGGGAGCGCTCCGGGCGCGCCACGCGACTTGCGCACGAGAAGCTGATTGGCTCTCGGGTGTCTGTAAACATTTGAAACAGTCCGGAGCGGCCGCCATCTTGTGTCTCGGTAGGACCGAGACACAAGAGGTGGCTAAAAACAAAAGGGGGAAATGACCAAAAGGGGGCAGGGTACACCCCCCCTGACCCCCTAGGCTTGATGTGGGGGCCATAAAAGGGTCCCGCGGGACAAAAAAAAAAGGAATTTTTTTTTCGATTTTCACCGGGGGAGCGCCCGGTACGCGCACCGGGGAGCGTACCGGGGAGCGTAATATGGAGAAAAAAGAATGACAGAGTTTTTTAAAAATGTAGCATTTTTTTATAAATTGGAGGTAGTTCTGAAAAGAACTTTTTTTTTTCTTTTTTTTTTTATCTTTTTTTATACTTTTTTAAAACGATTTTATATTTTTTTGGATTTTTTTCAGGGGAAAAACAAAAACAGGGATTCCAAAACTGCTCAACAGGAGCAAAAAATTGTGAAAAATTAGGGACGGGGAGGGCAGCGGTGTTCCTGTCTCTTTATAGCAATGAGTTCAACACTCTGCTCCCCATAACAGAGAAGTTCATCACAGTCCACGCATAGAAATGTTATGCCTGCAAACACCGGCTGCACGTTAGGGACCATTCTTCCGCGTGGTGTTCCTGAAGGTGTTGCTCCACCAGTGGAGGTGCTGCTGCCATCTCTTGGTAATTTCCGTGCCAGGTCCCTCACACTCTCTCTGGCATAGTTTTTTGGGTGTCTTCTCTGGACATGCCTAATTAAATTGGCATTTCCAAAGCTATATTTTTTATTAGGATTGCCTCTGGATAAAATACTGCCACATATCTTGCAGGTTACCTTAGCAGCAGTAACCTTTTTTTTCCTTCAGGGATGTCATAAAATTTCCAAATGAAGTGGTCCTTTGTTTTGTGGTGAGGAGGGTCCTCACGCAAAAAAACATCAGAATCCCTGCTGGATGACTCCCTTGCAGCCATTGCTGTAGATCAGGAAACTTTGATAAGCAGATAATGCAAAGAACACCTCTTGCTCTCTCCAAGTACAAAGCAATAGTGAGAGAAATGGGTGGGTTTCTCAATATTTTGAAAAAAAAAAATTCTGAACCAATGAAAAGTGTTATTTTAAAGTCACATGGCTTGACGCGCTTACGCTACGCGCCCTGGGGCGCGTCCCGGGGCGCGTAGCGTAAGCGCGTCGGGGCGCTTACGTTGCGCGATCGTATGCGATCGCGTGCTTCCGGGTGCGCTTACGCAGTGCGTCATATGACGCATCACGCGGCTTCGCGATACGTCACGATGTTGTTTTCATTCGCGGGAATAGCGCTAACGGGACGCTCCCCGGTACACGCCTCGGGGCGCGCCGTAACATTGCGCTTACCTGTGCGTTCACCGGTACGCGCCCCTGGAGCGCACCAGGCAAAAAATATTTTTAAAAAATTAAAAAATTAAAATTACATATTTATACAATATAAAATTCATTATAAAAAATATTATTTCATACCTATAGAGATTTGCTATTAAAAAACCGATGAAATTCACTGAAAAAAACCATAGGTTTCACACCAGTTATAGTTAGGAATTAGCATTTAAAAAAGCTATTAAATTCACTGAAAAAACCATAGGTTTCACACCAGTTATAGTCAGCTGGAAATTTTACTGGCATAAAACCAATGAAATTCCCATGTTATAGTTAGTTGGACTCACTATAACTTGCGCGTGCAATGCACTGCTGATGACGTCACATATTACATCACTCATGACATGGTCAGTGACATCACTCATGATGCCGCAACATCTCATGCTCAATTTCTTTACTTTAGAATAAAAACCGCACTCACAGGGGAGCTTTTCACATCAGGCTTCTTTATTTTGAAGCGAACAAACGCGTTTCGGCGTCAAGCCTTCGTCGGTGTTCATGACACCGCTATCGTGACAGACTGATAAAGGTTCTTAGTCTCATGGCAATAGAGAAAGGACCATTACCCTAGTATAAACATTAGGCACCATCTTGGACTGTATGCAATGCGCAAAACTATTAGCACCACATATTACGGTAATAAAACCACAACATTATTGAGACATAAATCGGCCTAACACTGGCCCCACAAATTCTCATGTTATTACAGGGTGAAACCACTTATACATGTATATCATTACATGAAATAGCGCCGTGGACCGGCATGGGTCCCTTCTACATAAACCATTGTTGTACTACACATGAAACTTTACATTCCTTCTGTAGAAAGTGCAATTTCCTTAAACTCATTGGATGAACAACTCAAATTAATAATCATTAACTCATGATCTCATATTTCCTCCAGCATTCATGAATAAGCGAATAGACATAAACATAGACATGAGCATAAATCATCTATGGTTACCCATAGATCCCCGTGACCTAATGTGACCGTTTTAGCCAGAATCAGTATCTTCTCAGTATATAGTTAGCATGATATAACAAAACCGGACAGAACAAACCTGAACCATAGCAGCAAACCACAACTTAAGTCGGAACTGTAAGGCAAATCCTATTATTTCCCCAGATGTATTGCAAGTTCTTCCCCACTGTTTAGACCCTTAGGGAATTTAGACGATAGGTCGATGATATATCTCGACTCTAATCGCCGTAACTTCCACAAGCGGTCCCCTCCTCTGATGTTACAAGGGACACAATCTAATCCAAAATACTGTAGCTTTTTTCTATTCTTGTTATGGAATTCTGCAAAATGACGGGCAACCGGATAGGCGGGATCCGCTTTATCGATGGCCCGTAGATGTTCCAATATTCTGATTTTCAGCTCATGAATTGTACTGCCAATGTAGCGTAAGCCACATGGGCAGACAAGACAGAATACTGCAAAAGGAGTGTGACGAGTCAAGAACTTTTTGATTTCCATAGTTCTTCCTGTGTCTAAAAGAGTGTAAGTGAGGACCCGTTTACTAGCCACACAGGCTTTACACCTGCTACAAGTGTAGAATCCCTTCATCTCTTTCAAGGTGTTAGTTTTAGGTATGGGTTTCTCAAGATGGCTTCTAACCAGCATGTCCTTTAAGGACCTGGCTTTCCCAAAAGTTACCTGTGGATACTGGGGTATACCATCCTTGATTGCATTATCAGTCAGCAGAATATGTCAGTTCTTTCTAAGCATTCTTTTCAAATAGTTAGCCTCGGAGGAGTATGGTGTAATCATCCAAAATTTCCTTTCCTTATTGGTGTCCTCCTTCTTACTAGGTTTGTCTACCAAAAGTGTCTCCCTCGGGATCTTTCTGACCTTATTTAGTGTCTTGTTCAAAGCGACTCGTTCATAGCCTCGCAGACTAAATCTCTCTACACACTCTGAGGCAGCCGCCTCAAAGTCTTGCTCCCTTGAGCTATTTCTACGAAGCCTCAACAGCTCACCATAAGATATGCTGTTGATTAGCTTCGGTGGATGATTGCTGCTGGCGGACAGAATAGAATTGCCAGCCGTTTGTTTACAGAAAAGTGCAGTGTGGAGTCGACCACCCTCAATGAACACCCTCAGGTCCAAATAGTCTACTGCCACCGGACTAATGGTACCGGAGAAGCGCAGGTTGTAATTGTTATTATTCAGATAATCAATGTATTTAAGAGCTGTCACAGTTGACCCCTGCCATACAATGAATAAATCGTCAATATAATGATTCCACTGGATGACCTTACCACTGTGTTGACCTATTCTACAGCCTCTGGGCACCTGCTCCTCCCACCAGCCAACAAACACGTTTGCATAGCTGGGGGCAAAGCAAGTGCCCATCGCCGTCCCAGATATTTGTCTGAAAAATTGATTCTCGAACAGAAATATATTGTACGAGAGACAACATTCCACAAATTCCAACAGCATCATGTTATGCTGTGCAAATCTCAATTGACGTTTTCCCAAATAGTGTCGGACTGCTGTTAAGCCATGTAAATGTTCTATACTGGTGTAAAGGCTTGTAATGTCTAACACCATTAGCAAGTACTCGCTCTTCCAATTGATGTCAGTGATTTTCTTTAGAAACTCATTAGTGTCTTTTGTGTATGATTCAAGTTGCACAACAAAGGGGAACAGAAAGTTGTCAACGAATTTAGACATATGTTCGGTCAGGCTGTTCACCGAGGAGACTAACGGTCTACCAGGTGGATGTTGGTACTTCTTATGAAGTTTTGGGAGATGGTAGAAAGTCGGAATTGTCGGATTGCCACTTCTTAAGAATAGATGTTCCTCACTACCGAGCATGGATGGATCATACAATTTTTTCAAAAATAGAGTTTCACACTTTGCCTGTATGCCACATTAGTGGTTGGTTTGTAGTACTTCTTGTCCGAAAGTTGTTGGATTGCTTCGTTCTTATAATACTCCCTAGTGAGTAGCACTACGATGCCGCCTTTATCAGAAGGCTTCACAATAACTGTAGCATCATTCATAAGATCTTGTAAAGCTGACCTTTGGACCGGTGTGATGTTTCCCCCAGTCTTTTTCCGATGGTGAATTTTCAACCTAAATTTCAATAGGTTATTCGTCATGGTCTCTGTAAAAACATCAATCGAGTCCCAAGGCATTTGAGGGACAAAGACAGAAGATGGTTTGAAGGGACTTTCTTCCCTATCTTGATCAATGTTCTGCCTTACTGCTCTCTGTGCCATACTCATACCCATAGTTGAGCTGGATTCCTGTTGCATCCTCAGATCTTCCAAGGCTTCCAGGCACAACTGCGGCGGTGCTCCAGAAAATGTAAACCACCGCTCGTTTTCCACTACTTGTCCAGTGCACTCATAAGCGGGTGCGGTGATTCTGTCTAAAACGGTCACATTAGGTCACGGGGAAATATGGGTAACCATAAATGATTTATGCTTATGTCTATGTTTATGTCTATTCGCTTATTCATGAATGCTGGATGAAATATGAGATCATGATTTAATGATTATTAATTTGAGTTGTTCATCCAATGAGTTTAAGGAAATTGCACTTTCTACAGAAGGAATGTAAAGTTTCATGTGTAGTACAACAATGGTTTATGTAGAAGGGACCCAGGCCTATCCACGGTGCTATTTCATGTAATGATGTACATGTATACGTGGTTTCACCCTGTAATAACATGAGAATTTGTGGGGCCAGTGTTAGGCCGATTTATGGCTCAATAATGTTGTGGTTTTATTACCGTAATATGTGTAGATAATAGTTTTGCGCATTGCATGCACTCCAAGATGGCGCTCAATGTTTATACTAGGGTAATGGTCCTTTCTCTATTGCCATGAGACTAAGAAACTTTATCAGTCTGTCACGATAGCAGTGTCATAAACATTGACGAAGGCTTGACGCCGAAACGCGTTTGTTCGCTTCAAAATAAAGAAGCCTGATGTGAAAAGCTCCCCCTTGAGTGCGGTTTTCTTTCTAAAGTAAAGAAATTGAGCATGATATATATATATATATATATATATATATATATATATATATATATATGTAAATGTATATATGTAAATAGAAGCCCGTCCCGACGTTGTCCGGGTATGAATTGCTGCCGGCCAGTAGTATATTGTTTTGTAGGATTTCGTTTTGATAGCATTTCTTATCTGTGACAGGCCTGTGAAACGCTCCGATTCACAGTGCACTGCTGATGCACTTAAGAGTGCGCAAAGATTCGTCAAACAATTTCCATTACAGAATAACACATTCATTTGTGGTAGGCACAGGGAGACAAAGCAATTTGCCTGGAATCACAGAATGTTGAGCTGATGCCGAGATTCGAACGTAGCTCCCCAGCTCCAAAGTTCGCAATTCTAGAACTTGTGGTGGGAGGTGTGTCTAAAAGTGTATGTTGGTGCTGGCCATCAATGAGAGAGACATGTGCATTTTTCAAATGGGTGGTGAAAAAATATGAGTATGTTGCTGGAGATGTGGGCCGCAGTGCCACCAATGTACTTACCGGGGAGGGTAAACACCCATTTTTCCGCAACATTCTTTCCGCATACCATCACTCCGCATACTTTCATTATGAAAGTACCATGACTCCGCAATGCCATTATAACGCATGGCATTACATTTTATATGCTTTTAGCACGCATACATTTACCACGAAATTTGTTGTAAATGCATGAATGTTTTTTTTTTAATGTTTGGATAAGGTAAGTATGGGTATAGGGGTATATGTTTTGGGGTACTGAGGTATATGTTTTGGGGTGTTTGGGTATTTTAAGGGTTCAGATATAGTTTTGGGTTATGGGGTACAGGGGTAGTTTTAGGGTTTAGGGATAGGTATGGGTTTTGGGGTACAGGGGTATTTTTAGGGTTCAGGGCTAGGTTTGGGTTTTGGGGTACAGGGGTATTTTTAGGGTTCAGGGCTAGGTTTGGGTTTTGGGGCACAGGGGTATTTTAGGGTTCAGGGGTAGGTTTGGGTTTTGGGGTACAGGGTTATTTTTAGGGTTCAGGGCTAGGTTTGGGTTTTGGGGTACAGGGGTATTTTTAGGGTTCAGGGCTAGGTTTGGGTTTTGGGGTACAGGGGTATTTTAGGGCTCAGGGGTAGGTTTGGGTTTTGAGGTACAGGGGTATTTATAGGGTTCAGGGCTAGGTTTGTGTTTTGGGGACAGGGGTATTTTTAGGGTTTAGTGATAAGTTTGGGTTTTGGGGAACAGGGTATATTTATAGGGTTAAGATGCGTTAGTGTTTAAGGGTGTTAGGGTATTTTAAGGAGTAAGGGTGGGTTATGATTATGGGGTGCAGGGGTATTTAAAGGGAGCAGGGTGGAATTAGCACACAATATAAGACATGACATGAAGGGAGGAACGTACCACACGCCCCCAACGTTTGTCACGCCCCAGCACACGTCCACAGCACAACGCAGACACGCCCACAAGGGACTATTTTGCTGGCACGGTTCTTTTACCTTTTAAATGTATATGGTGGGCGTCTACATAGCCCATGTCCTTCTGCTGCAACTGCCCTTTCTAACGCTGTATTGGGTGTTGTGATTGGTGCTGTGGTTCCTGAGATTTCCCGCCTCAAAGGTTTGGGCTCTCTCTTTATTATATTAGTATAGATATATATATATATATATATATATATATATATATATATATATATATATATATATATATATATATATATATATATATATGTGTGTGTATATATGGGTTTTTTATATAACCTTGGCTCCCGCCACGCCGTCCAAATTCAAAGCTCCAATCCCCAAGAATTCCGACAGACAAGCAAATGTGGCACAGCCAGAAAATAAATGGTTGTTTCAGGTATGCTTATTTATTTTTCTTGCTTTCTCTTTCTTTTTCAGCCAAAGTGTATAGTGCTCACAAACACAGGCCTGCGTGTTTCGCTTGAAGCCTTGTACTGGGCCATAGAGTGCTATCACACAGAGTGTCTATTTAAAGGGCCATTGCCCTACAATAACTTCACCCTAAATTAAAATAACAATTTGTTCAAATTGCCAAGTACAATTCCTTCCATTATGAATAGATTTGTGTAAACATCAACATTATAATTAGAACTAATGCTTATTCTCTCACATGTCTTTACACGTCTTAATATGTCAGCAAATTATATTATCTAACAGGTTGTATTTTAGGGAATGCATTTGCATTCTCTCACATGTCTTTAAATGTCTTAATATGTCAGCAAATTGTATTATCTAACAGGTTGTATTTTAGGGAATGCATAGGAAAAGCATTTTTTGATTTGCCAATATCTTTGGCCCCGTTTGACGAATCTTCGCAAATTTTTTAAAAGTGATGACCAGCTCCTGTATTGAAAGTTTCAGGGTGATTCGTGGAGGGGGGGGGTTGATGAGAAATTGTTTTTGGAACAGACTGTAGGTAAGTACTGGAGGTAATAAAAGGGGGAGTTGGCCCCCAAGGTTGACGTTGGGGCCAACATCCCCTCCAGTTACCTCCAGTAAGTCCCACACAGTGGGATTGCAAAGAGGTCTTCAGGGGCCACGCTCACCACTCTGTGAATGCCCCTCGTGGCACAGTACTTGTTGGGGATGAATTCCACTTTACTCCTGAGGGACTTTGGAGGCAAAGAAGCCCCCCCCTGGTACCTCCTGTATGTCCTAAACAATGGAATTCCTGAGCTCTGGTCGGAGGCCCAGCCCCCTTTCTCCACCACTCTGCAAATGCTACTACTAGTTAAAGAAGCATTTGCAATGTAATAGATCTTGCATTTGCGAGAGTTAGAGCTATTGGCATTGTAAATGTAAAAGTTTTTTACTAATGTTTTTGGAGTGGAGAGGATGTAGGTTGTGTGTAGTGGAATACTGTGGTATGTTGTGCAGTGAAATTATGTGGATAGAAAGTAGGTGGTATTTAGTGTGTAGGAATTATGTAGAGTGGGATTATGTGTTATGGAGAGTAATTATGTGGTGTGATTGTGTTGTGTAGTTGTAACCTCAGGTTTAGTCTTCCTCATTTCCATAGAAGCTAAACTATAAACTCAATGAGACAAAAAAAAAGAAGGAACCACTGAGGAGCACTTCTGGACCTAGTCAGAGGTATGAGCAGGGCCACTGGAATTATGTGACTGTTTGGCTGCACCACCTTTTGCACAATTATACATTTTCCGCATGTGCCACATACACAAGCAGAAACGGCTCAAACATTACCAGAAATGCAGCGACAAGTGTTACAGCGTGGTAGAAGGCCCTGTGCAAACCTAGAATGGTCACCTGTTACTTATTGCTAAATGTGGGTGTTAAATTGGTACTAATGGTTTGTAAACCATTCTTGCCTTTTCTGCGCCTCTCTAGTCTCTTTCTGCACTTCTACTGCTTCATTCTGCACCTCTATATTGTCTCTTTCTCCACCCCTATATTCTCTTTCTGCCCCTGTCTTCCCTCTTTCCACACCTGTTGCTTTTTTCAGCAGTTCTCTTGCCTGTTTCTACACTTAACTTGCTTGTTTCTGCACCTCTGTTGCGTCTTTCTGCACCTCTGTTGCCTCTTTCTGTACCTCACTTGCTTTTTTCTGCACTTTTGTTGCCTCTTTCGAAACCCCTCTTGCCTCTTTCTGCACCTCTGTTCCTTCTTTCTGCACTTCTCTTGCCTCTTTCTGCATACCTCTTGCCTCTTTCTGCGCTTCTGGTGGCTCTTTTGCACTGCTCTTGCTTCTTTCTACACCTCTCTTGCAAATGTCTACACCCCTTTTGCCTTTTTCTGTACCCCTCTTTCTAATTTCCGCAGCTCCCTTGCCTGTCTGTAACCCTGTACCCCCTTTCTGCGCCTCTTCTTCCTGTTTTTGCAACTTGTTTGCCCGTTTCTGCTGTGGTTCTCTTGCAACTCTTGTTTCTTTCTGTACCCTTCTTCCCTTTTCTGCATTCCTCTTGCCTCGTTCTGCAGTTCTCTTGTCATTTGTTGCACCTCTATTGCCACTTTCTGCACTTCGCTTGCCTCTTTCTTCACTTCTCTTGCTTCTTTGTACACCTCTATTCCTTCTTTCAGCAATTCTCTTGCCTCTTTCTGCACTTCTCTTACTTTATTCTGTACCTCTGTTGTTTCTTTCTGCACCTCACTTGCTTCTTGCTGCACCCCTGTTCCCTCTTTCTGTACCTTTCCTGCCTGTTTCCTCACCTATCCTGCCACTTTATGCACCTCTGTTGTCTCTTTCGGCACCTTACATGCTTCTTTCTGCACCCCTGTTCCCTCTTTATGTACCTTTCCTGTCTGTTTCCTCACCTTTCATGCCTCTTTCTGTACCTCTGTTGCTTCTTTCTGCACTTCTCTTACCCCTTTCTGGGCCCTTTGTGCTTCTTTCAGCATCTCTGTTGCTTCTTTCTGTTCTTCTCTTCCTTCTTTCTGCATCTCTCCTGTCTCTTTCTGTACCCCTCTTGCCTCTTTGTTCAGCTCTCCTACCTCCTTCTGCACCTCTCTTGCCCCAATGGCCTCTTTCTGCACTTCTCTTGCTTCTTTCCACACCTCTGTTGCTTCTTTCAGCAATTCTCTAGCCTCTTTCTGTACCTCCCTTGCTTGTTTCGGCACCTCTCTTGCATCTTTCTGCACCTCTGTTACCTCTTCCTGTACCTCACTTGCTTCTTCCTGCACCCATCTTGCCTCTTTCTGCATCCCTCTCCCCTCTCTCTGCCCCTCTCTTGCCTCTCTGTAACCCTGTTCCCCCTTTCTGCACCTTTGCTGCCTGTGTCTGTACCTCTCTTGCCTCTTTCTGTACTTCTGTATATCTTTATGCAATTGTATTGCCTCTTTATGAACCCTGTGTGCCTCTTTTAGCACCTCTATTGCTTCTTTCTGTACTTCTCTCCCTTCTTTCTACACCTCTCCTGCCTCTTTCTGTATACCTCTTGCCTCTTTTTGCACTTCTGCTGGTTCTTTCTGCACAACTCCCTCTTTCTGCACCCCTTGTGCCTCTTTGTGCAACTCTTTTGCTTCTTTCTGCACTTCTCTCTCCTTTTTCTGTACCCCTCTTCCATCTTTCTGCACCTCTCGTGCTTCTTTCTGCACTTCTATTGTCTCCTTCTGTACCTCTCTTGCTTCTTTCTGCACCCCTGTTGCCTCTTTCAGCACCCCTGTTGTTTCTTTCTGTACTTGTCTTCCCTCTTTCTGCATCTTTCTTACTTCTTTCTGTACTTCTCTTGCTTCTTTTTGCACCTCTCCTGATTCTTTCAGCTCCCTTCTTCCCTTTTCCCTCTTGCCTCTTTCTTCTATTCTCTTGCCAGTTTCTGTACCTCTCTTGCCTCTTTCTGCACCTCACTTGCCCCTTTCTGAACTTATCTTACTTCTTTCCACACATCTGTTGCTTCCTTTAGCAATTCTCTTGCCTCTTTCTGCACTTCTCTTGCTTGTTTCTGCACCTTTCTTACATTTTTCTGCACCTCTCTTATGTTTTTCTGCACCTCTGTTGCCTCTTTCTGCACCTCACGTGCTTCTTTCTGCACCTCTGTTGCTTCTTTCTGCACCCCTCTTGCCTCTTTCTGTACCTTTCTTCCCTCTTTGTGCAACTCTCTTGCCTCTTTCTACACCTCTCTTCCCTCTTGCTGCACCCCTCTTGCCTCTATGTGCACCTCTGTTCTTTCTTTCTGTACTTCTCTTGCCTCTTTCTGCACACCTCTTGCCTCTTCCTGCACTTCTGTTGGTTCTTTTGCACTGCTCTTGCTTCTTTTTACACCTCTCTTGCAAATATCTACACCCCTTTTGCCTTTTTCTGCACCTCTCTTTCCACTTTCTGCTGCTCCCTTGTCTGTCTGCACCCCTGTACCCTCATTCTGCGCCTCTTTTTCCTGTTTCTGCAACTTGTTTGCCCGTTTCTGAGGTTCTCTTACTTCCTTATGCACCTCTTGCTTCTTTCTGTACCCTTCTTCCCTTTTCTGCGTTCCTCTTGCCTCTTTCTGCAGTTCTCTTGTAATTTGTTGCACCTCTATTGCCTCTTTCTGCACTTTCCTTGCCTCTTTCTTCACTTCTCTTGCTTCTTTTTACACCTCTATTCCTTCTTGCAGCAATTGTCTTGCCTCTTTCTGCACTTCTCCTGCTTGATTCTGCACCTCTGTTCTTTCTTTCTGCACCTCACTTGCTTCTTGCTGCACCCCTGTTCCCTCTTTCTGTACCTTTCCTGCCTGTTTCCTCACCTATCCTGTCACTTTATGCACCTCTGTTGTCTCTTTCTGCACCTCACTTGCTTCTTTCTGCATCCCTGTTCCCTCTTTATGCACCTTTCCTGTCTGTTTCCTCACCTTTCCAGCCTCTTTCTGTACCTCTGTTGCTTCTTTCTGCACTTCTCTTGCCTCTTTCTGGGCCCTTTGTGCTTCTTTCAGCATCTCTGTTGCTTCTTTCTGTCCTTTTCTTCCTTCTTTCTGCATCCCTCCTGCCTCTTTCTGTATCCCTCTTGCCTGTTTGTTCACCTCTCCTACCTTCTTCTGCACCCCTCTTGCGTCAGTGGCCTCTTTCTGTACTTCTCTTGCTTCTTTCTACACCTCTGTTGCTTCTTTCAGCAATTCTCTTGCCTCTTCTGCACTTCCCTTGCTTGTTTCGGCACCTCTCTTGCATCTTTCTGCACCTCTGTTACCTCTTTCTGTACCTCACTTTCTTCTTCCTGCACCCCTCTTGCTCTTTCTGCACCCCTCTTCCCTCTCTCTGCACCTCTCTTGACTCTTTCTGAAACCCTGTTTTCTCTTTCGGCACCTTTGCTGCCTGTGTCTATACCTCTCTTGCCTCTTTCTGTACCTCTGTATATCTTTATGCACTTGTATTGCCTCTTTCTGCACCCTTTGTGCCTCTGTTAGCTCCTCTGTTGCTTCTTTCTGTACTTCTTTTCCTTCTTTCTGCACCCCTCCTGCCTCTTTCTGTATCCCTCTTGCCTCTTTGTACACCTCTCCTACCTCTTTCTGTACCCCTTTTACATCTTTTGGCACTTCTGCTGGTTCTTTCTGCACAACTCCTTCCTCTTTCTGCACCCCTTGTGCCTCTTTGTGCAACTCTTTTGCTTCTTTCTGCACTTCTCTCTCCTTTTTCTGCACCCCTCTTCCATCTTTCTGCACCTCTGGTGCTTCTTTCTGTACTTCTATTGCTTCCTTCTGTACCTCTCTTGCTTCTTTCTGCACCCCTGTTGCCTCTTTCAGCACCCCTGTTGTTTCTTTCTGCACTTGTTTTCCCTCTTTCGGTACCTTTCTTACTTCTTTCTGTACTTCTCTTGCTTCTTTATGCACCTCTCCTGATTCTTTCTGCTCCATTCTTCCCTTTTTTACTCTTGCCTCTTTCTGCTATTCTCTTGCCAGTTTCTGTACCTCTCTTCTTGCCTCTTTCTGCACCTCACTTGCCCCTTTCTGAACTTATCTTACTTCTTTCCACACCTCTGTTGCTTCTTTCAGCAATTCTCTTGCCTCTTTCTGCACTTTACTTGCTTGTTTCTGCACCTTTCCTATATTTTTCTGCACCTCTCTTATGTTTTTCTGCACCACTGTTGCCTCTTTCTGTACCTCACTTGCTTCTTTCTGCACCTCAGTTGCTTCTTTCTGTACCTCTCTTGCCTCTTTCTGTACCTTTCTTCCCTCTTTGTGCTACTCTCTTGCCTCTTTCTATACCTCTCTTCCCTCTTGCTGCACCCCTCTTGCCTCTTTGTGCACCTCTGTTCTTTCTTTCTGTACTTCTCTTGCCTCTTTCTGCACACCTCTTGCCTCTTCCTGCACTTCTGTTGGTTCTTTTGCACTGATCTTGCTTCTTTATACACCTCTCTTGCAAATATCTGCACCCCTCTTGCCTTTTTCTGCACCCCTCTTTCTACTTTCTATACTTCTCTTGCCTCTGTTTGTACCCCTGTTCCCTCTTTCTGCACCTCTTTCTCCTGTTTCTGCAACTGTTGTGCCTCTTTCTGCAGTTCTCATGCTTCCTTATGCACCTCTGTTGTTTCTTTCTGCACTTGTCTTCCCTCTTTCTGCACCTCTCTTGCTTCTTTCTGCACCCTTCTTCCCTTTTTTGCATCCCTCTTGCCTCTTTCTGCAGATCTCTTGTCATTTTCTGACCCTCTATTGCCTCTTTCTACACCCCACTTGCCTCGTTCTGTACTCCTCTTACTTATTTTTACTCCTCTGTTGCTTCTTTCAGCAATTCTCTTGCCTCGTTCTGTACCTCACTCGCTTCTTTCTGCACCCCTTGCCCATTTCTGCACCCCTGTTCCCTCTTTCTGCACCTTTCCTGCCTGTTTCTGCACCTCTCTCTCCTCTTACTGTACCTCTGTTGCTTCTTTCTGCACTTCTCCTGCCTCTTTCTGCACCCTTTGTGCCTCTTTTGGCACCTCTATTGCTTCTTTCTGCACTTCTCTTCCTTCTTTCTGCATCCCTCCTGCCTCTTTCCGTACACCTCTTGTCTCTTTGTGTACCTACCCCACCGCTTTATGCACCTTTATTGCGTCTTTCTGTACCTCTGTTGCCTCTTTCTGTACCTCACATGCTTCTTTCTACACTCCTCTTGCCTCATTCTGCACCCTCTCCCCTCTTTCTGCACCTTTCTTATCTCTTTCTGTACCCCTGTTCTCTCTTTCTGTACTTTCCATGCCTGTTTCTGCACCTCTCTTGTCTCTTTAGGCACCTCTGTTACTTCCTTTTGCATTTGTTTTGCCTCTTTCTGCACCCCTCTTGACTCTTGAAGTACCCCTGTCGCTTCTTTCTGCACTTCTCTTGCTTCTTATTGCACCCCTCTTTCCTCTTTCTGTACCCCTTTCGCCTCTTTGTGCACCTCTATTGCCTCTTTATGCACCCCTCTTGCCCCGTTTTGCACCTCTGTTCGTTCTTTCTGCATTGCTTTTGCTTCTTTCTGCACCTCTACCGCCTATTTCTGTACCCCTTTTGCCTATTTCTTTACCCCTTGTACCTCTTTGTGCACATGTTTTGCTTCTTTCTGCACTTTTATTGCTTCTTTCTG
This sequence comes from Lissotriton helveticus, assembly GCF_964261635.1. Classification (NCBI taxonomy): domain Eukaryota; kingdom Metazoa; phylum Chordata; class Amphibia; order Caudata; family Salamandridae; genus Lissotriton; species Lissotriton helveticus. The sequence continues at coordinate 1,290,621,286 of NC_136061.1, forward strand.
CACCTCTCTTGCTTCTTTCTGCACCCCTGCTGTCTTTTTCTATGCCCCTGTAGTCTCTTTCTGTACTTGCCTTCCCTCTTTCTGCAACTCTCTTGCTTCTTTCTGTACATCTCTTGCTTCTTTCTGCACCTCTCTTGAGTCTTTCTGCACCTTTCTTCCCTTTACTGTATCCCTCTTGACTCTTTCTGCTATTTTCTTGCCATTTTCTGCACCTCTCGTTCCTCTTTCTGCACCTTACTTGCCTCTTTCTGCACTTCTCTTGCTTCTTTTCACACCTCTGTTGCATCTTTCAGCAATTCTCTTGCCTCTTTCTGTACTTCTCTTGTTTGTTTCTGCACCTCTGTTTTGTCTTTCTGCACCTCTGTTGGCTCTTTCTGTACCTCACTTGCTTCTTTCTGCACCTCTCTTGGCTCTTTCTGCACCCCTGTTCCCTCTTTCTGCACATTTCCTGCCTCTTTCTGCAACTCTCTTGCCTCTTTCTGTATCTCTGTTGCTTCTTTGTGCTCTTCTCTTGCTCTATTTGCACCCTTCGCGCCTCTTTCAGCACCTCTGTTGCTTCCTTCTGCACTTCTCTTCCTTTTTTCCGTACCCTACCTGCCTCTTTTTGTATCTGTCTTGCCTCTTTGTGCACCTCTCCTACCTTTTTCTGTACCACTCTTGCCTTTTTCTGTACCTCTGTTTGTTCTTTCTGCAATGCTCTTGCTTCTTTCTACACCTCTGTTGTTTCTTTCAGCAATTCTCTTGCCTCTTTCTGCACTTCTCTACCTTCTTTCTGTACTTCTCTTGCCTCTTTCTGCAATTCTGAGTTGGAGGTAGTGTTAATCCCAATGCACTATTATTTACTAGGGCCTTACAGGGGAGATCATGCCAATCAAAGGGGTTACCCCAACCCATAGCGCACTCTGGTATATGTAGGTGTTTTCACTGTATTATAAGTGTTTTTCAGCATAGCACAGGCTCCGGGCCTGGTTGATCAGAGTCAGTTACCACCAGTACCCGTCAGCAAAAAGTTGGGGGCATAGGAAGATTTTGCACCAAGGCCTCTTTCTGCAGCTCTGTTGGTTCTTTCTGCATAGCTCTTGCTTCTTTCTGCACTTTTCTTCGTCTTTCTGGACTTATGTCGCCTCTTTCTGCATTTCTCGTGGCACATTCTGCACCTTTCTTCCTCTTTCTGCACATGTCCTACCTCTGTAGGCATAATTAGAAATTAGAATTAAAAAAACCTTAGAAACTCACTGAAGAAACCATAGGTTTCAGGGACGTTATAGTTAGAAATTAGCATTTAAAAAACCTTTGAAGTTCACTGAAAAAAACATCGTTTTCAGAGATGTTATAGTTAGAAATGAGCATTTATAAACCATAGAAATTCACTGAAATAAACACAGTTTTCAGGGACGTTATAGGTAGTAAATAGCATTTACAAAACCTTAGAAATTCACTGGAAAAAACACAGGTTTCAGGGACGTTTTAGTTAGTTGGACATTTCACTCGTAAAAAAACAGAGAAATTCGGCCGTTATAACTCACGCCCCCGCAATGCACTGCTGATGATGTCACATATTACATAATTCATGATATGGTCAGTGACATCACTGATGACATCACTTATAACATCTCAAATTACATCACTGATGACCCCTGCCGAAAATTAAAAAATAAAAATGCTTTTTTGGGGCCTGGTGGTCCCTGTGGGGCCCCTTGAGCAGACCTAGGCGATCAGGGTGTTTCTACTCTGCCCCCTTTTCTTGTTTGTTATCTTTTTTACTGTTTTCTTGTGACTCGTTTTTACCGAGTCACAAGATGGCTGCCAAAAAGTCATGGTTTGAAGTGTTGGCAGCCAATCAGAATGAAGCTTTTGATCGGGAGGGTTTGCAAATACTCCTCGGTCACCAGATATCGATATTATTTAGTTTTAAATTTCTCAGGGACTACCAAATGGATTTACACCATTTAAAACAAAGAGTGCACCCTGGACCAAGAGCTACCTCTCGCCAAATTTGGCGTAATTCTGTTCAGCAGTTCGGGCTGTAGCCGCGACAAAAGTTCCTATGGAAATGAACATGGAGAAAACGCGGTTAGGGACCACCCTTTTTTCTCGGCCTCCGCTTGACAAATCACCTTGAAACTTTCAAGATAGGAGCTGACCTGAGCGTGCCATTAGTTTTGAAAATTTTGCCAAGATTCGTGAAATGGCGCAAAAGATATTGCCAAATCAAAAAACGCTTTTTCTATGGAAACTAGGTCCTAACTATATATACATATAAGGAGATCTATTATGATCGAACAAAGAAAATCAAGAAAGATGCAGAAAAGAAGATACTACTTCTCGACTCATCATAGATTTTAATAATCAGAGCAGAGAACAACAGAACATCAACCACAAGAAATGGGGAATACTAATGCTAGATGGAACACTATGAAGGATATTGTCTCCTCATCCAAACATCACGTATAGAAAAACAGAATCCCTGGGGGTCATCCTAATGCAAAGTCATCTAGAACTGAAAAAATCAATAACATCATCTTGGATGAACACTCCAGGCTTCTGGAAATGCTCTAAGTGTTGAGCATGTGAACATGGTCAAAACTATATCAACTCCAAAATGGCCAAACTGAATATATCAAGGATCACATAACATGCAAATCCAAATGTGTGGTATACTTATTAGAATGCTCCTGCAGAAAACAATATGTAGGAAGCACCATCAACAAATTAAAACTTAGAGTCCTACAATATTTACGAGCCATCAAAAACAGAGATTTCACCTACCCTATGGCTAAACACTTTAACAACTTCCACTCAAGTGATAGCCAGCAATTAAAGTACTCAGGGATTAGAATTGTGAAATCAAAAGAAAGAGGTGAAGACAGAACCCTCAACCTACAAAGAACAGAGTCAAGATTAATTCTTGCGATTGGCCCTGAAAAACCATTTGGCCATAACTTAGATGCAGAATTTCACATTCATCTGTAGCAAAATAAACAGCAGAGTTTGAAAAATGGATGGATGCTTGTCTTTACCACAATTAGTGAAGAACATCAAGGTACAATGGCAGGACCCATCATGAGAAACTATCGAATGGCAAACTAGATATATGGGACAAAATAAAGGATGATCAATACTGGTATACTTCATGAACACTTGATCAAACTGCTGCTCATTAACAAAAAATTAAAAAGAGCAAGAGCTGAGTAGAACATATGGGACAATGCCTCTTCCTGCATGAACACTGTATAATGACTGTTTTCAAATGCTGATTTTATCCATCAAATCAACTCTTTTCATGGTATATTTTATAAATGACAAAAGCACTCTTTGCACATTAATTGAAAACTGATATCTTGTAGGCGTCAACAAAGTTGATTGTACTTTACATTTAATCATTCCTAAAAACGATCACTAGAATGAACACACTAGTCACTTTATAAACAGGTGGCTAAACCTCTTTTTGACCGTAGCTTAAGTTATACTTTATAAACAGATTTGTTTTCAAAATGATGTAAGAATGTACTTTACAATTGATGAGTTGTGAACTCGTCACTTTATATTAACGATATACCTCATAGACAGTGCTCACACATGTGAGGAGAAGAACAAGATACCATGCATAAAATCAGGAATCAGGGAGATGTAAGAAACAGAGATTAACAGTGCAGAGTGGAAACTCACTGCAGTATACAAAGCATTACCAATTATGTTCCTAGCCCAATTATGCTCTCCCTCTGAAACCTGACGATACTTTTCTCTCTTCCCTCCCCCAAAGGGTTGAGTAGACTAATTGTTTTACAAACACTCTGGCGCTTTAGATTTTAGAAACACAGTTGCTTTCCTTGTTTTACACTCGCACCTTCTACACTCACGAATGGTTTCTTTTAAAAATTACTGTCATAGTCAGAATGGTAGTCTGTTATATATTTATACTATCAGTGAGGATTGACAAGCGTCTAGTCATTTTTCTAATAGAAAGCAACAAGTGCACACAGGCTCACTGCTGAGATTCCTCCCGACGTTCTACCCCTCCGGTAAGTCAGCGTCCCGGTCGGCTCACTGTGGACCATATGGTAATGGCGGCGGCAAGCTGCACTGCTTAATGGCGGAGGTGTCACTGTGAGGGGGCGGGCTGCGGGTGAAGAGCTGCGGTACTGGTCGCTGGAGATTGCGGCCGCCATGACAGAGCCCTGTTCGCGCTCGCGGGGGAGACGGCTGAGTGTGTCCGCCGGCCTGCTGTGACTGGGGCCGAGCCCCGTGAGGGCACCTCATATAGCAGCGCAAGAGGCCGGCTGTGGGGACATCGGCGGGCCGCGGCCGTTTGGCAGGAAGCTGGTGCAGGCCGCGGTCTGTTTCAGAGTGGAGCGGCGCTCTTTGAATGCATGCTGGTGACAGACGGCGGTCAGATTGAAGAGGCATCACTGGCCTAACGACATATGGGAACAAAGAGTGCACCTTGAATGACAGCGTGGGGCCTAAATTTCGAGGAGTGGGCTGCATGGTAGCAATTACTGCACACTGAATAAAGCAGCCACAACACACAGCATTGGCTTGACGCTGACTGCACTGCACTGCTGATACTACCTTCCTTGTTTGCCCTTGGACGGTGGGGCCTACCTTTGGGGCCGGCGGTGCTGGGCTGTTGGAGTGCACTGCGGTGGGGACGGGCTGAAAATGCAGTGGTGCCCCGTGACACATAGAGACGGTGTGGCGGGCCTGGAGTCACCAAGTTGGTAACCTGTTGGTGTTCGGGACCCCCACCGCTACAGAAACCACGCGCAAGGAATAGAGACAGGTGGCCATTATCGGGCTGCGAGCTGTAGAAGCCAGCACTCCCCTGTTGAGCTGTGAAGCGGCGGTTGAGAGGGACATCATGGACAAGCCGGACAAAACCTAACCGCGGCTAACGTTTGATTTGCGCAAAGGGGGTAAACCGTCGCAAACTGCAGCTTTGGACTCTGAATTGGAGGTGTCGGCCCCTGCGCCCACGACCCTTGAGAAGTCGCTGGCCGCTATTCATGCCAGTCTTCAGGCTATTGATGGGAAGATCGAGGCCTTGAATGGTAGAATGGACCATTTTTACTCTAAGTTGGATAAACAGGCTTCCAGGCTGGGAGAAGCAGAACAGCGCATATCGGACACGGAGGACAGTCTGCAGCAGGTGTCTACGAAACAGGTAGACATGTCGAAGCTGCTAGCAATAATCCAGGCCAAGAACGAGGACATCGAAGCGCACTCCAGGCGCAACAATGTGCATATTTTGGGTCTGCCAGAGTCCACCAATGTGGGGCGCCTGGGGGATTATGTGGAGACTCTCCTGCGTGAGGTATGTGGTGCGGAGGCCTTGTCACCTATGTTCGCGGTGGAGCGAGCACATAGGTCCCTGGCGGGCACGCCCCCCTCCGTGTGCTCCGGCGAGGCCAATCATCGCCAGGCTACTCAATTTTCGCGATCGTGACGCTGTTTTGAGGACCACTCGACAGCTAGGTGCTATCAACTATCAAGGCAATGTACACTCGTTATATCCTGATTTTATAGCTACGGTGCAGGCGGCACGTAAGGAGTTCCAGGGGGTGAAGAAGCTGTTGGCGAAGGAACAGATTCAGTACGCCATGCTTTATTCAGCGAGTCTGCACATTGGGGAGGCAACCAATTCTAAAATCTTCATTAATCCTAAAACGGCGATGGACTATGCCAAGTCACTGCGGCGACGTAACAGCCCTCCGGCTCACACATCTGATGTGGATGATTAAGTATCCATGAGCGATTTTGGAAAAGGGGGGTGGTGATGGACAGAGTTTCTGAATGATGCAGAATACTCTTACCAAGTCAATAGATCATGGTTTTAATCCATCACCGTTTTTTAGCTCACTGCACCATCCCAGCTCAGAACCTGGCTATATGCAAATTAGTCTGTTCCTGTCCCAGTGCATGATGGGAACAGGGCAAACCAAACTACCAAGCCAATTCTTATACTGGGAAGGAAACAAGCTTCCGGGGACCGGTTTCTGGCATCACAGCCTTCTTCGGCCCGGCTTGCTTGAATCCTGATGGTGCAATGAGCAAGGGACTCACGTCTGAGTATACCCTCCCACACATAGTGTGGATAAAACCGATTTTGGAAAAGGGGGGTGGTGATGGACAGAGTTTCTGAATGATGCAGAATACTCTTACCAAGTCAATAGATCATGGTTTTAATCCATCACCGTTTTTTAGCTCACTGCACCATCCCAGCTCAGAACCTGGCTATATGCAAATTAGTCTGTTCCTGTCCCAGTGCATGATGGGAACAGGGCAAACCAAACTACCAAGCCAATTCTTATACTGGGAAGGAAACAAGCTTCCGGGGACCGGTTTCTTGCATCACAGCCTTCTTCGGCCCGGCTTGCTTGAATCCTGATGGTGCAATGAGCAAGGGACTCACGTCTGAGTATACTCTCCCACACATAGTGTGGATAAAACCGATTTTGGAAAAGGGGGGTGGTGATGGACAGAGTTTCTGAATGATGCAGAATACTCTTACCAAGTCAATAGATCATGGTTTTAATCCATCACCGTTTTTTAGCTCACTGCACCATCCCAGCTCAGAACCTGGCTATATGCAAATTAGTCTGTTCCTGTCCCAGTGCATGATGGGAACAGGGCAAACCAAACTACCAAGCCAATTCTTATACTGGGAAGGAAACAAGCTTCCGGGGACCGGTTTCTGGCATCACAGCCTTCTTCGGCCCGGCTTGCTTGAATCCTGATGGTGCAATGAGCAAGGGACTCACGTCTGAGTATACCCTCCCACACATAGTGTGGATAAAACCGATTTTGGAAAAGGGGGGTGGTGATGGACAGAGTTTCTGAATGATGCAGAATACTCTTACCAAGTCAATAGATCATGGTTTTAATCCATCACCGTTTTTTAGCTCACTGCACCATCCCAGCTCAGAACCTGGCTATATGCAAATTAGTCTGTTCCTGTCCCAGGGCATGATGGGAACAGGGCAAACCAAACTACCAAGCCAATTCTTATACTGGGAAGGAAACAAGCTTCCGGGGACCGGTTTCTGGCATCACAGCCTTCTTCGGCCCGGCTTGCTTGAATCCTGATGGTGCAATGAGCAAGGGACTCACGTCTGAGTATACCCTCCCACACATAGTGTGGATAAAACCGATTTTGGAAAAGGGGAGTGGTGATGGACAGAGTTTCTGAATGATGCAGAATACTCTTACCAAGTCAATAGATCATGGTTTTAATCCATCACCGTTTTTTAGCTCACTGCACCATCCCAGCTCAGAACCTGGCTATATGCAAATTAGTCTGTTCCTGTCCCAGTGCATGATGGGAACAGGGCAAACCAAACTACCAAGCCAATTCTTATACTGGGAAGGAAACAAGCTTCCGGGGACCGGTTTCTGGCATCACAGCCTTCTTCGGCCCGGCTTGCTTGAATCCTGATGGTGCAATGAGCAAGGGACTCACGTCTGAGTATACCCTCCCACACATAGTGTGGATAAAACCGATTTTGGGCACCAGGTTCCTTATCTTTATATATTCTGTTTGAAAGTTCATGCATATATAGCCCTCTGTTTGTTTACATTCTGACCACACGGGGCCTGCTGATGGCTATACAGGGACTATGGGCTGGGCACCTGTATGTGGTGTGATGGGTGACGGGGGTGGACGTGGGAGTTCCACTTTTTCCTCTAGGTAGTACTGTCCTATAAACTTTGCTGGGCTTTTGTTGTGCTATGCTTTACAGTAAAACCTGAGGATTGCTGCTTTGACAGTTTACTGTTAACCTGACTATGTGTTATTTTGGCGGTTTGAGATACACCCGTCTGTGTGCTGCTGTGTTGACTATATACAGGGATACTAAGATGGCCGTGGGGTTTGGGGGGCGCATTTCACTTCGGGTGGCCCCCCTCCCTTCTTGTTCAATGAGAGGGCATGCCGCTACCACCCCTATGGGTGTACCCCAGCTGATGTTCTGCTTTTCTCGATTTTTGTGAGTGTGCGAGTTTCATCCGGGCTGTGTCTTTAGCATGTTGGGGAAGCTAAAGTGAGCGGGGGGAGGGAGGGGTTGTTTTTCTGTTATCAGCCATCAGTACTGGCAATGTAAACATCATGGTTGGTGTGGAGGAGATAATGGTGCAACTGACCACAAGATATTAGCGCGCTGGGTAGGTGTCTCTGAATCTGTTCGCAAATGATGGGTGAAAAGCTTAATTGTATAACCTGGAATGTACATGGGTTAAATTCGCCCAAAAAGATCAGACAAGTGCTAGCTCAGCTAGACAGACACAATGTACTGCAAGAAAGTCATCAGAGCAAGTCCACAGAAACTTCAATAGCGAGCAGATGGGTGACTTACAAGCTAGCATCGTCTTACTCCACCTATTCCAGGGGTGTCCTTACTATAATTAAAAAGGGGGTAGGGTTTACGGCAAAATGTACCAGTGTGGACACTGAGGGAGATGGGCGATGGTGCAGGGTAGGATAGGTATGGCCCTGGTGACCCTTATTAACGTGTACGGTCCTATAGCAGATGATGTCTCACCGTTCTCACAGACGCTGGCGGTGGTGCGCTCGTGGCCGGAAGCAGCAATCTTGTTGGGAAGAGACCTCAACATTCACCTCAATCCCTTACTAGATAAATCCAACCCTGAGGGTGCACATACGGTCCAGGTAGCTACTTGTATTAATGATTTGATGGTGGAACTGGGGCTGGTAGATGTCTGGCGAGTACGAAATGTTGGGCGGCATGAGGGTACTCACATTACTCCTGCATTCAGCAGCTGGTCTCGACTGGATTATTGGCTGCTGAGTGACGAGGCTAACACATGGGTGAAGGCGGTTACCACACTCCCCCGCACTCTCTCAGATCACAACCCTGTTCTACTAGAGTTAGTAATACCGTTAAATATACATAGACCCTTTACTTGGTGCTTTAGAGCGTACGCACTTACAGACCCAACCCACACTGAGGCTATTAGGACGGCTATTATCCAATACTTTGAGCATAACGTGGGGTCAGTGGATAGCCAGGCGATCCTCTGGGAGGCTTTTAAAGTAACGATTAGGTGGATATGTATCAGCACTTCTGCAGGGATCCTCTGGGACCTTAGGTCACAATTACAAACATTAGAACGACAACTAGAGACCCTGGAACGCCAATACACCCTTGCACCATCACGGGATACCCTGGCCCGAATACGAGAACACATCGAGGAATATAATTCATTAGCTGATGTTGAAATAAAGTATTTATCTAAGCGTCACGTTGTCAGAGCGTACGGGGAGGGGGGTAGGCCGGGTAGGATTCTAGCAAACAGATTACGTGATAGATCGGTTAACCCTTCAATAGACCATATCATAGACTCAGACGGGGAGCTGCACTGTTCTCCACAGTCAATAGTGGGACAATTTTGAACGTTTTATGCTTCCACATACACTTCCTGTGAGGGGACGACAGCAGAAGTTTTAGATGACTACCTTGACGATACACAGAATTCAAGACCAGTTTGTTTCGCAAGACCACCGACAGGAATAACACCCTACATTATGCAAGCTTTCACCCCCAACCTCTGAAAAATCACTTACCATACAGCCAACTCATCAGGGCAAAAAGGATTACCTCTGACACTGACCACTTTGAGAAAGAAGTTCAAACCACCATACAGAGATTCAAATCTCGAGGGTACCCAGACTCAGTCCTCGAGCAGGCCAAACAACATTGTGAAACAAAATCCAGAAACGACCTACTATCTAGCACAACTACACCTAAAAAAGATTCCATCACCGTTGTGTCGAAATACTCCACATCCAGCAACAAATTCAAGCAGATTGTTAAAAAGCATTGGGAGATACTCAGGATAGAACCTGATTTCAACAAGATTTTCAATGACCAACCCATCTTCGCTTACACCAGAGCAAAAAATTTAGGAGAAGTCCTCAAGTCTCCCAAACCTTCAATTACCGAATTCAAAGGAACAGTTCCATGTAGAAACTGCAATCATTGTAACAATGTTATTCGAGGTACTACTATAAACCACTCCATGAAGGGGAATAAAATCAAGGTGAGAGCAACAGCGACCTGTGATACCTCTAATGCCATCTACATGCTAAAATGTCCCTGCGGGAAGATTTATGTTGGACAAATGGAAAGAAAACTAAAAACACGCCTCAATGAACATAAGTCCAATATTAGAACTAAACAACTCAAATCCACGGTGGCACAACACTTCCTTGAAGCAGGACATGGAATCAGTCAATTACGATATTGTGCCTTGGAAACAGTTACCAAAAAAGAAGGCAGAGACAATCACACTGAACTGCTTAGAAGAGAGAATTTCTGGATTTTCACCCTGTGCAGCATGAAACCACACGGCCTTAATGACCTTGTGGAATATTTATGTTATCTATAATAGACTATGTTTTTTCAGACCAAAGCCTCCTAAATGCGAAAAGTGACTAGCTCAGTTACCTTCAAGGTCACATCACCAGTATTGATCACCCATTGGATTTAATGTTTAAATTTAGTATTATTTATTACTTATTTTTTATTTTCTATTTTTTTAAGTTTCTATCTTACGCACTGGCCAGTAGCATTTTAGTTGAACCTCAGATCCACGTTTAGACATTTATTATCTGGCTGTCTTTCTAGACCTTCGGAACGATCATTAATTAATTGCCTGAAACATCGCATGTTTACTTTTGACATATTCTGCGCTCTTTTTTCAGTTACCACACATGGGTTAGTATTTCAGTGTTAATCCCACATTTTTTTCACTCTATTCCCATCCCCACTTGGGACTACTACACTCTGTACCTTTAAGAAATGAACTCCACCCGTCTGTGTAACCTCCCTCTAATACACTTCCGGGGCACAGCTCTCTCTAATCCCGGCATGAGAACCCACGTACAAACCACTTGGAACCCGTTAGCACGTTATTGGTAAGTTAAGCGTTCACTTTTCGGTTACCAAAATACCCGGTATTTTTAAGCATTGCGCTAAATAACATCTTTCACCCCCCAGCGAACTTTACCACGAACACCTGCCGCGCAGCCCGCTTTTTTCCCTGAGACTGCCATCTATCTTAGTAAGGGTAATGGGTCAGCAACGACACGTTTCAAGCGTATATCTTTTTAACGATATTTAAGAGGCATGTTGCAGTACTTCACTCGCTTTCGTTCTGAATCACACGTTCACCGACCCCAAACCTTTATTGCACGAGCACTTCACTAAGTTGATATATGTAACTTACCCTCACTCCTTACATTCAATACTTAGACCATTATTGTTTCCTCTTTGTTGACAGAACTTGTTCCCTGACAAAGGCATAATCTTAATGCCGAAATGCATTGGAATGTTTGAGTGCATTTACTGAATAGTGATGATATCACGATATGTATACTTGTGATTACAACGAGATGCATGAAAAAATACTTGATTAAAAACCGGAATATCATCATCGTCTGAACTATGTAATTACCTTTATACTCAACTTGGTAAGAAACCTTTATATAAGGACATCTGAGGAGCCCGGAGGACATTTCTCAACATTGAGAGTGCTACCCCCTCATATTATTCACGCCTCCAGTCAGAAGGCGATACTCTGGAGCACCTTACAAAATAAAAAACATTACACAATCAGCTGTGCGCCCAGTTATTACCCTTTGTACCTTGATGATACGGCATGCGCTTGGCTGTCGGACATACATAGAAAATATCTAGATTTACCCCTCACTGAGGAAGATGTCAGGGAAGCTATTCATGCAAAAACAACAATTGATGGACAGAATGCAGAACAATGTCATACATTCACCCCAGTACAGAGATCGGGGCCTAAATCCATTGTTTTTTTGCACTCCACACCACCCCAGGTCAGACATGGTCATATGCAAATCAGCCTTGACCCTGTGCCTCATGGAAACAGTCCAGCCCGAACTGCCAAGCCATGTCTTTCCTGGACCGGAATCAAGCATCCAAGGACCGGTTTCTGGCTATCAGCCGTCATCAGCCTGGATAGCTTGACTCCAGTGGTGTGGAGAGCATGGGACTCACGTCTGAGCATACCGATCCCACTCGGGGTGACAAATGCAAAAACACCAATTGATGGACAAATTGCAGAACAATGTCATACATTCACCCCAGTACAGAGATCTGGGCCTAAATCCCTCGTTTTTTTGCACTCCACACCACCCCAGGTCAGACATGGCCATATTCAAATCAGCCTTGACCCTGTGCCTCATGGGAACAGTCCAGCCCGAACTGCCAAGGCATGTCTTTCCTGGACCGGAATCAAGCATCCAAGGACCGGTTTCTGGCTATCAGCCGTCATCAGCCTGGTTAGCTTGACTCCAGTGGTGTGGAGAGCATGGGACTCACATCTGAGCATACCCATCCCACTCGGGGTGACAAATGCAAAAACAATTGATGGACAGAATACAGAACAATGTCATACATTCACCCCAGTACAGAGATCGGGGCCTAAATCCATTGTTTTTTTGCACTCCACACCACCCCAGGTCAGACATGGTCATATGCAAATCAGCCTTGACCCTGTGCCTCATGGAAACAGTCCAGCCCGAACTGCCAAGCCATGTCTTTCCTGGACCGGAATCAAGCATCCAAGGACCGGTTTCTGGCTATCAGCCGTCATCAGCCTGGATAGCTTGACTCCAGTGGTGTGGAGAGCATGGGACTCACGTCTGAGCATACCGATCCCACTCGGGGTGACAAATGCAAAAACACCAATTGATGGACAAATTGCAGAACAATGTCATACATTCACCCCAGTACAGAGATCTGGGCCTAAATCCCTCGTTTTTTTGCACTCCACACCACCCCAGGTCAGACATGGCCATATTCAAATCAGCCTTGACCCTGTGCCTCATGGGAACAGTCCAGCCCGAACTGCCAAGGCATGTCTTTCCTGGACCGGAATCAAGCATCCAAGGACCGGTTTCTGGCTATCAGCCGTCATCAGCCTGGTTAGCTTGACTCCAGTGGTGTGGAGAGCATGGGACTCACATCTGAGCATACCCATCCCACTCGGGGTGACAAATGCAAAAACAATTGATGGACAGAATACAGAACAATGTCATACATTCACCCCAGTACAGAGATCTGGGCCTAAATCCATCGTTTTTTGCACTCCACACCACCCCAGGTCAGACATGGCCATATGCAAATCAGCCTTGACCCTGTGCCTCATGGGAACAGTCCAGCCCGAACTGCCAAGCCATGTCTTTCCTAGACCGGAATCAAGCATCCAAGGACCGGTTTATGGCTATCAGCCATCATCAGCCTGGATAGCCTGACTCCAGTGATGTGGAGACCATGGGACTCACGTCTGAGAATACCCATCCCACTCGGGGTGACAAATGCAAAAACAACAATTGATGGACGGAATGCAGAGCAATGTCATACATTCACCCCAGTACAGAGATCTGGGCCTAAATCCATCATTTTTTTGCACTCCACACCACCCCAGGTCAGACATGGCCATATGCAAACCAGCATTGACCCTGTGCCTCATGGGAACAGTCCAGCCCGAACTGCCAAGCCATGTCTTTCCTGGACCGGAATCAAGCATCCAAGGACCGGTTTCTGGCTATCAGCTATCATCAGCCTTGATAGCTTGACTCCAGTGGTGTGGAGAGCATGGGACTCACGTCTGAGCATACCCATCCCACTTGGGGTGACAAATGCAAAAACAACAATTGATGGACAGAATGCAGAACAATGTCATACATTCACCCCAGTACAGAGATCTGGGCCTAAATCCATCGTTTTTTGCACTCCACACCACCCCAGGTCAGATATGGCCATATGCAAATCATCCTTGACCCTGTGCCTCATGGTAACAGTCCAGCCCGAACTGCCAAGCCATGTCTTTCCTGGACCGGAATCAAGCATCCAAGGACCGTTTTCTGGATATCAGCCTTTATCAGCCTGGATAACTTGACTCCAGTGGTGTGGAGAGCATGGGACTCACGTCTGAGCATACCCATCCCACTCGGGATGACAAATGCAAAAACAACAATTGATGGACAGAATGCAGAACATTGTCATACATTCACCCCAGTACAGAGATCTGGGCCTTAATCCATATTTTTTTGCACTCCACACCACCCCAGGTCAGACATGGCCATATGCAAATCAGCCTTGACCCAGTGCCTCATGGGAACAGTCCTGCCCGAACTGCCAAGCCATGTCTTTCCTGGACCGGAATCAAGCATCCAAGGACCGGTTTCTGGCTATCAGCCGTCATCAGCCTGGATAGCTTGACTCCAGTGGTGTGGAGAGCATGGGACTCACGTCTGAGCATACCCATCCCACTCGGGGTGACAAATGCAAAAACAACAATTGATGGACAGAATGCAGAACAATGTCATACATTCACCCCAGTACAGAGATCTGGGCCTAAATCCATCGTTTTGTTGCACTCCACACCACCCCAGGTCAGATATGGCCATATGCAAATCAGCCTTGACCCTGTGCCTCATGGTAACAGTCCAGCCCGAACTGCCAAGCCATGTCTTTCCTGGACCGGAATCAAGCATCCAAGGACCGTTTTCTGGCTATCAGCCTTCATCAGCATGGATAGCTTGACTCCAGTGGTGTGGAGAGCATGGGACTCACGTCTGAGCATACCCATCCCACTCGGGGTGACAAATGCAAAAACAACAATTGATGGACAGAATGCAGAACATTGTCATACATTCACCCCAGTACAGAGATCTGGGCCTAAATCCATCTTTTTTTGCACTCCACACCACCCCAGGTCAGACATGGCCATATGCAAATCAGCCTTGACCCTGTGCCTCATGGGAACAGTCCAGCCCGAACTGCCAAGCCATGTCTTTCCTGGACCGGAATCAAGCATCCAAGGACCGGTTTCTGGCTATCAGCCGTCATCAGCCTGGATAGCTTGACTCCAGTGGTGTGGAGAGCATGGGACTCACGTCTGAGCATACCCATCCCACTCGGGGTGACAAATGCAAAAACAACAATTGATGGACAGAATGCAGAACAATGTCATACATTCACCCCAGTATAGAGATCTGGGACTAAATCCATCGTTTTTTTGCACTCCACACCACCTCAGGTCAGACATGGCCATATGCAAATCAGCCTTGACCCTTTGCCTCATGGGAACAGTCCAGCCGGAACTGCCAAGCCATGTCTTTCCTGGACCGGAATCAAGCATCCAGGGACCGGTTCTGGCTATCAGCTGTCAACAGCCTGGATAGCTTGACTCCAGTGGTGTGGAGACCATGGGACTCACGTCTGAGCATACCCATCCCACTCGGGTGACAAATGCAAAAACAACAATTGATGGACAGAATGCAGAACAATGTCATACATTCACCCCAGTACAGAGATCTGGGCCTAAATCCCTCGTTTTTTTGCACTCCACACTACCCCAGGTCAGATATGGCCATATGGAAATCAGCCTTGACCCTGTGCCTCATGGTAACAGTCCAGCCCGAACTGCCAAGCCATGTTTTCCTGGACCGGAATCAAGCATCCAAGGACCGTTTTCTGGCTATCAGCCTTCATCAGCCTGGATAGCTTGACTCCCGTGGTGTGGAGAGCATGGGACTCACGTTTGAGCATACCCATCCCACTCGGGGTGACAAATGCAAAAACAACAATTGATGGACAGAATGCAGAACAATGTCATACATTCACCCCAGTATGGAGATCTGGGACTAAATCCATCGTTTTTTTGCACTCCACACCACCTCAGGTCAGACATGGCCATATGCAAATCAGCCTTGACCCTTTGCCTCATGGGAACAGTCCAGCCGGAACTGCCAAGCCATGACTTTCCAGGACCGGAATCAAGCATCCAAGGACCGTTTTCTGGCTACCAGCCTTCATCAGCCTGGATAGCTTGACTCCAGTGGTGTGGAGAGCATGGGACTCACGTTTGAGCGAACCCATCCCACTCGGGGTGACAAATGCAAAAACAACAATTGATGGACAGAATGCAGAACAATGTCATACATTCACCCCAGTACAGAGATCTGGGCCTAAATCCATCGTTTTTTTGCACTCCACACCACCTCAGGTCAGGTATGGCTATATGCAAATCAGCCTTGACCCTGTGCCTCATGGGAACAGTCCAGCCCGAACTGCCAAGCCATGCCTTTCCTGGACCGGAATCAAACATCCAAGGACCGGTTTCTGGCTATCAGCCGTCATCAGCCTGGATAGCTTGACTCTAGTGGTGTGGAGAGCATGGGACTCACGTCTGAGCATACCCATCCCACTCGGGGTGACAAATGCAAAAACAACAATTGATGGACAGAATGCAGAACAATGTCATACATTCACTCCAGTACAGAGATCTGGGCCTAAATCCATCGTTTTTTTGCACTCCACACCACCTCAGGTCAGACATGGCCATATGCAAATCAGCCTTGACCCTTTGCCTCATGGGAACAGTCCAGCCCGAACTGCCAAGCCATGTCTTTCCTGGACCGGAATCAAGCATCCAAGGACTGGTTTCTGGCTATCAGCCATCATCAGCCTGGATAGCTTGACTCCAGTGGTGTGGAGAGCATGGGACTCACGTCTGAGCATATCCATCTCACTCGGGGTGACAAATGCAAAAACAACAATTGATGGACAGAATGCAGCACAATGTCATACATTCACCCCAGTACAGAGATCTGGGACTAAATCCATCGTTTTTTTTGCACTCCACACCATCCCAGGTCAGACATGGCCATATGCAAATCAGCCTTGACCCTGTGCCTCATGGGAACAGTCCAGCCCGAACTGCCAAGCCATGTCTTTCCTGGACCGGAATCAAGCATCCAAGGACCGGTTTCTGGCTATCAGCCGTCAACAGCCTGGATAGCTTGACTCCAGTGTTGTGGAGAGCATGGGACTCACGTCTGAGCATACCCATCCCACTCGGGGTGACAAATGCAAAAACAACAATTGATGGACAGAATGCAGAACAATGTCGTACATTCACCCCAGTACAGAGTTCTGGGCCTAAATCCGTCGTTATTTTGCACTCCACACCACCCCAGGTCAGACATGGCCATATGCAAATCAGCCTTGACCCTGTGCCTCATGGGAACAGTTCAGCCCGAACTGCCAAGCCATGTCTTTCCTAGACCGGAATCAAGCATCCAAGGACCGGTTTCTGGCTATCAGCCATCATCAGCCTGGATAGCTTGACTCCAGTGATGTGGAGACCATGGGACTCACGTCTGAGCATACCCATCCCACTCGGTGTGACAAATGCAAAAACAACAATTGATGGACGGAATGCAGAGCAATGTCATACATTCACCCCAGTACAGAGATCTGGGCCTAAATCCATCATTTTTTTGCACTCCACACCACCCCAGGTCAGACATGGCCATATGCAAACCAGCATTGACCCTGTGCCTCATGGGAACAGTCCAGCCCGAACTGCCAAGCCATGTCTTTCCTGGACCGGAATCAAGCACCCAAGGACCGGTTTCTGGCTATCAGCTATCATCAGCCTTGATAGCTTGACTCCAGTGGTGTGGAGAGCATGGGACTCACGTCTGAGCATACCCATCCCACTTGGGGTGACAAATGCAAAAACAACAATTGATGGACAGAATGCAGAACAATGTCATACATTCACCCCAGTACAGAGATCTGGGCCTAAATCCATCGTTTTTTGCACTCCACACCACCCCAGGTCAGATATGGCCATATGCAAATCATCCTTGACCCTGTGCCTCATGGTAACAGTCCAGCCCGAACTGCCAAGCCATGTCTTTCCTGGACCGGAATCAAGCATCCAAGGACCGTTTTCTGGATATCAGCCTTTATCAGCCTGGATAACTTGACTCCAGTGGTGTGGAGAGCATGGGACTCACGTCTGAGCATACCCATCCCACTCGGGATGACAAATGCAAAAACAACAATTGATGGACAGAATGCAGAACATTGTCATACATTCACCCCAGTACAGAGATCTGGGCCTTAATCCATATTTTTTTGCACTCCACACCACCCCAGGTCAGACATGGCCATATGCAAATCAGCCTTGACCCAGTGCCTCATGGGAACAGTCCTGCCCGAACTGCCAAGCCATGTCTTTCCTGGACCGGAATCAAGCATCCAAGGACCGTTTTCTGGCTATCAGCCGTCATCAGCCTGGATAGCTTGACTCCAGTGGTGTGGAGAGCATGGGACTCACATCTGAGCATACCCATCCCACTCGGGGTGACAAATGCAAAAACAACAATTGATGGACAGAATGCAGAACAATGTCATACATTCACCCCAGTACAGAGATCTGGGCCTAAATCCATCGTTTTTGTGCACTCCACACCACCCCAGGTCAGATATGGCCATATGCAAATCAGCCTTGACCCTGTGCCTCATGGTAACAATCCAGCCCGAACTGCCAAGCCATGTCTTTCCAGGACCGGAATCAAGCATCCAAGGACCGTTTTCTGGCTATCAGCCTTCATCAGCCTGGATAGCTTGACTCCAGTGGTGTGGAGAGCATGGGACTCATGTCTGAGCATACCCATCCCACTCGGGGTGACAAATGCAAAAACAACAATTGATGGACAGAATGCAGAACATTGTCATACATTCACCCCAGTACAGAGATCTGGGCCTAAATCCATCTTTTTTTGCACTCCACACCACCCCAGGTCAGACATGGCCATATGCAAATCAGCCTTGACCCTGTGCCTCATGGGAACAGTCCAGCCCGAACTGCCAAGCCATGTCTTTCCTGGACCGGAATCAAGCATTCAAGGACCGGTTTCTGGCTATCAGCCGTCATCAGCCTGGATAGCTTGACTCCAGTGGTGTGGAGAGCATGAGACTCACGTCTGAGCATACCCATCGCACTCGGGGTGACAAATGCAAAAACAACAATTGATGGACAGAATGCAGAACAATGTCATACATTCACCCCAGTACAGAGATCTGGGCCTAAATCCATCGTTTTGTTGCACTCCACACCACCCCAGGTCAGATATGGCCATATGCAAATCAGCCTTGACCCTGTGCCTCATGGTAACAGTCCAGCCCGAACTGCCAAGCCATGTCTTTCCTGGACCGGAATCAAGCATCCAAGGACCGTTTTCTGGCTATCAGCCTTCATCAGCATGGATAGCTTGACTCCAGTGGTGTGGAGAGCATGGGACTCACGTCTGAGCATACCCATCCCACTCGGGGTGACAAATGCAAAAACAACAATAGATGGACAGAATGCAGAACATTGTCATACATTCACCCCAGTACAGAGATCTGGGCCTAAATCCATCTTTTTTTGCACTCCACACCACCCCAGGTCAGAAATGGCCATATGCAAATCAGCCTTGACCCTGTGCCTCATTGGAACAGCCTAGCACGAACTGCCAAGCCATGTCTTTCCTGGACCGGAATCAAGCATCCAAGGACCGGTTTCTGGCTATCAGCCGTCATCAGCCTGGATAGCTTGACTCCAGTGGTGTGGAGAGCATGGGACTCACGTCTGAGCATACCCATCCCACTCGGGGTGACAAATGCAAAAACAACAATTGATGGACAGAATGCAGAACAATGTCGTACATTCACCCCAGTACAGAGTTCTGGGCCTAAATCCGTCGTTATTTTGCACTCCACACCACCCCAGGTCAGACATGGCCATATGCAAATCAGCCTTGACCCTGTGCCTCATGGGAACAGTTCAGCCCGAACTGCCAAGCCATGTCTTTCCTAGACCGGAATCAAGCATCCAAGGACCGGTTTCTGGCTATCAGCCATCATCAGCCTGGATAGCTTGACTCCAGTGATGTGGAGACCATGGGACTCACGTCTGAGCATACCCATCCCACTCGGGGTGACAAATGCAAAAACAACAATTGATGGACGGAATGCAGAGCAATGTCATACATTCACCCCAGTACAGAGATCTGGGCCTAAATCCATCATTTTTTTGCACTCCACACCACCCCAGGTCAGACATGGCCATATGCAAACCAGCATTGACCCTGTGCCTCATGGGAACAGTCCAGCCCGAACTGCCAAGCCATGACTTTCCTGGACCGGAATCAAGCATACAAGGACTGGTTTCTGGCTATCAGCTATCATCAGCCTTGATAGCTTGACTCCAGTGGTGTGGAGAGCATGGGACTCACGTCTGAGCATACCCATCCCACTTGGGGTGACAAATGCAAAAACAACAATTGATGGACAGAATGCAGAACAATGTCATACATTCACCCCAGTACAGAGATCTGGGCCTAAATCCATCGTTTTTTGCACTCCACACCACCCCAGGTCAGATATGGCCATATGCAAATCATCCTTGACCCTGTGCCTCATGGTAACAGTCCAGCCCGAACTGCCAAGCCATGTCTTTCCTGGACCGGAATCAAGCATCCAAGGACCGTTTTCTGGATATCAGCCTTTATCAGCCTGGATAACTTGACTCCAGTGGTGTGGAGAGCATGGGACTCACGTCTGAGCATACCCATCCCACTCGGGATGACAAATGCAAAAACAACAATTGATGGACAGAATGCAGAACATTGTCATACATTCACCCCAGTACAGAGATCTGGGCCTTAATCCATATTTTTTTGCACTCCACACCACCCCAGGTCAGACATGGCCATATGCAAATCAGCCTTGACCCAGTGCCTCATGGGAACAGTCCTGCCTGAACTGCCAAGCCATGTCTTTCCTGGACCGGCATCAAGCATCCAAGGACCGGTTTCTGGCTATCAGCCGTCATCAGCCTGGATAGCTTGACTCCAGTGGTGTGGAGAGCATGGGACTCACGTCTGAGCATACCCATCCCACTCGGGGTGACAAATGCAAAAACAACAATTGATGGACAGAATGCAGAACAATGTCATACATTCACCCCAGTACAGAGATCTGGGCCTAAATCCGTCGTTTTTGTGCACTCCACACCACCCCAGGTCAGATATGGCCATATGCAAATCAGCCTTGACCCTGTGCCTCATGGTAACAATCCAGCCCGAACTGCCAAGCCATGTCTTTCCAGGACCGGAATCAAGCATCCAAGGACCGTTTTCTGGCTATCAGCCTTCATCAGCCTGGATAGCTTGACTCCAGTGGTGTGGAGAGCATGGGACTCATGTCTGAGCATACCCATCCCACTCGGGGTGACAAATGCAAAAACAACAATTGATGGACAGAATGCAGAACATTGTCATACATTCACCCCAGTACAGAGATCTGGGCCTAAATCCATCTTTTTTTGCACTCCACACCACCCCAGGTCAGACATGGCCATATGCAAATCAGCCTTGACCCTGTGCCTCATGGGAACAGTCCAGCCCGAACTGCCAAGCCATGTCTTTCCTGGACCGGAATCAAGCATCCAAGGACCGGTTTCTGGCTATCAGCCGTCATCAGCCTGGATAGCTTGACTCCAGTGGTGTGGAGAGCATGAGACTCACGTCTGAGCATACCCATCCCACTCGGGGTGACAAATGCAAAAACAACAATTGATGGACAGAATGCAGAACAATGTCATACATTCACCCCAGTACAGAGATCTGGGCCTAAATCCATCGTTTTGTTGCACTCCACACCACCCCAGGTCAGATATGGCCATATGCAAATCAGCCTTGACCCTGTGCCTCATAGTAACAGTCCAGCCCGAACTGCCAAGCCATGTCTTTCCTGGACCGGAATCAAGCATCCAAGGACCGTTTTCTGGCTATCAGCCTTCATCAGCATGGATAGCTTGACTCCAGTGGTGTGGAGAGCATGGGACTCACGTCTGAGCATACCCATCCT
This sequence comes from Lissotriton helveticus, assembly GCF_964261635.1. Lineage (NCBI taxonomy): Eukaryota > Metazoa > Chordata > Amphibia > Caudata > Salamandridae > Lissotriton > Lissotriton helveticus. Next base: position 1,290,643,050 of record NC_136061.1, read on the forward strand.
ACTCGGGGTGACAAATGCAAAAACAACAATTGATGGACAGAATGCAGAACATTGTCATACATTCACCCCAGTACAGAGATCTGGGCCTAAACCCATCTTTTTTTGCACTCCACACCACCCCAGGTCAGACATGGCCATATGCAAATCAGCCTTGACCCTGTGCCTCATGGGAACAGTCCAGCCCGAACTGCCAAGCCATGTCTTTCCTGGACCGGAATCAAGCATCCAAGGACCGGTTTCTGGCTATCAGCCGTCATCAGCCTGGATAGCTTGACTCCAGTGGTGTGGAGAGCATGGGACTCACGTCTGAGCATACCCATCCCACTCGGGGTGACAAATGCAAAAACAACAATTGATGGACAGAATGCAGAACAATGTCATACATTCACCCCAGTATAGAGATCTGGGACTAAATCCATCGTTTTTTTGCACTCCACACCACCTCAGGTCAGACATGGCCATATGCAAATCAGCCTTGACCCTTTGCCTCATGGGAACAGTCCAGCCGGAACTGCCAAGCCATGTCTTTCCTGGACCGGAATCAAGCATCCAGGGACCGGTTCTGGCTATCAGCTGTCAACAGCCTGGATAGCTTGACTCCAGTGGTGTGGAGACCATGGGACTCACGTCTGAGCATACCCATCCCACTCGGGTGACAAATGCAAAAACAACAATTGATGGACAGAATGCAGAACAATGTCATACATTCACCCCAGTACAGAGATCTGGGCCTAAATCCCTCGTTTTTTTGCACTCCACACCACCCCAGGTCAGATATGGCCATATGGAAATCAGCCTTGACCCTGTGCCTCATGGTAACAGTCCAGCCCGAACTGCCAAGCCATGTCTTTCCTGGACCGGAATCAAGCATCCAAGGACCGTTTTCTGGCTATCAGCCTTCATCAGCCTGGATAGCTTGACTCCCGTGGTGTGGAGAGCATGGGACTCACGTTTGAGCATACCCATCCCACTCGGGGTGACAAATGCAAAAACAACAATTGATGGACAGAATGCAGAACAATGTCATACATTCACCCCAGTATGGAGATCTGGGACTAAATCCATTGTTTTTTTGCACTCCACACCACCTCAGGTCAGACATGGCCATATGCAAATCAGCCTTGACCCTTTGCCTCATGGGAACAGTCCAGCCGGAACTGCCAAGCCATGACTTTCCAGGACCGGAATCAAGCATCCAAGGACCGTTTTCTGGCTACCAGCCTTCATCAGCCTGGATAGCTTGACTCCAGTGGTGTGGAGAGCATGGGACTCACGTTTGAGCGAACCCATCCCACTCGGGGTGACAAATGCAAAAACAACAATTGATGGACAGAATGCAGAACAATGTCATACATCCACCCCAGTACAGAGATCTGGGCCTAAATCCATCGTTTTTTTGCACTCCACACCACCTCAGGTCAGATATGGCCATATGCAAATCAGCCTTGACCCTGTGCCTCATGGGAACAGTCCAGCCCGAACTGCCAAGCCATGCCTTTCTTGGACCGGAATCAAACATCCAAGGACCGGTTTCTGGCTATCAGCCGTCATCAGCCTGGATAGCTTGACTCTAGTGGTGTGGAGAGCATGGGACTCATGTCTGAGCATACCCATCCCACTCGGGGTGACAAATGCAAAAACAACAATTGATGGACAGAATGCAGAACAATGTCATACATTCACCCCAGTACAGAGATCTGGGCCTAAATCCATCGTTTTTTTGCACTCCACACCACCTCAGGTCAGACATGGCCATATGCAAATCAGCCTTGACCCTTTGCCTCATGGGAACAGTCCAGCCCGAACTGCCAAGCCATGTCTTTCCTGGACCGGAATCAAGCGTCCAAGGACCGGTTTCTGGCTATCAGCCATCATCAGCCTGGATAGCTTGACTCCAGTGGTGTGGAGAGCATGGGACTCACGTTTGAGCATACCCATCTCACTCGGGGTGACAAATGCAAAAACAACAATTGATGGGCAGAAAGCAGAACAATGTCATACATTCACCCCAGTACAGAGATCTGGGCCTAAATCCATCGTTTTTTTTGCACTCCACACCACCCCAGGTCAGACATGGCCATATGCAAATCAGCCTTGACCCTGTGCCTCATGGGAACAGTCCAGCCTGAACTGCCAAGCCATGTCTTTCCTGGACCGGAATCAAGCATCCAAGGACCGGTTTCTGGCTATCAGCCGTCATCAGCCTGGATAGCTTGACTCCAGTGGTGTGGAGAGCATGGGACTCGCGTCTGAGCATACCCATCCCACTCGGGGTGACAAATGCAAAAACAACAATTGATGGACAGAATGCAGAACAATGTCATACATTCACCCCAGTACAGAGATCTGGGCCTAAATCCATCGTTTTTTTGCACTCCACACCACCTCAGGTCAGACATGGCCATATGCAAATCAGCCTTGACCCTTTGCCTCATGGGAACAGTCCAGCCCGAACTGCCAAGCCATGTCTTTCCTGGACCGGAATCAAGCATCCAAGGACTGGTTTCTGGCTATCAGCCATCATCAGCCTGGATAGCTTGACTCCAGTGGTGTGGAGAGCATGGGACTCACGTCTGAGCATATCCATCTCACTCGGGGTGACAAATGCAAAACCAACAATTGATGGACAGAATGCAGCACAATGTCATACATTCACCCCAGTACAGAGATCTGGGACTAAATCCATCGTTTTTTTTGCACTCCACACCATCCCAGGTCAGACATGGCCATATGCAAATCAGCCTTGACCCTGTGCCTCATGGGAACAGTCCAGCCCGAACTGCCAAGCCATGTCTTTCCTGGACCGGAATCAAGCATCCAAGGACCGGTTTCTGGCTATCAGCCGTCAACAGCCTGGATAGCTTGACTCCAGTGTTGTGGAGAGCATGGGACTCACGTCTGAGCATACCCATCCCACTCGGGGTGACAAATGCAAAAACAACAATTGCTGGACAGAATGCAGAACAATGGCGTACATTCACCCCAGTACAGAGTTCCGGGCCTAAATCCGTCGTTATTTTGCACTCCACACCACCCCAGGTCAGACATGGCCATATGCAAATCAGCCTTGACCCTGTGCCTCATGGGAACAGTTCAGCCCGAACTGCCAAGCTATGTCTTTCCTGGACCGGAATCCAGCATCCAAGGACCGGTGTCTGGCTATCAGCCGTCATCAGCCTGGATAGCTTGACTTCAGTGGTGTGGAGAGCATGGGACTCACGCCTGAGCGTACCCATCCCACTCGGGGTGACAAATGCAAAAACAACAATTGATGGACAGAATGCAGAACAATGTCATACATTCACCCCAGTACAGAGATCTGGGCCTAAATCCATCGCTTTTTGACACTCCACACCACCTCAGGTCAGACATGGCCATATGCAAATCAGCCTTGACCCTTTGCCTCATGGGAACAGTCCAGCCCGAACTGCCAAGCCATGTCTTTCCTGGACCGGAATCAAGCGTCCAAGGACCGGTTTCTGGCTATCAGCCATCATCAGCCTGGATAGCTTGACTCCAGTGGTGTGGAGAGCATGGGACTCACGTTTGAGCATACCCATCTCACTCGGGGTGACAAATGCAAAAACAACAATTGATGGGCAGAAAGCAGAACAATGTCATACATTCACCCCAGTACAGAGATCTGGGCCTAAATCCATCGTTTTTTTGCACTCCACACCACCCCAGGTCAGACATGGCCATATGCAAATCAGCCTTGACCCTGTGCCTCATGGGAACAGTCCAGCCTGAACTGCCAAGCCATGTCTTTCCTGGACCGGAATCAAGCATCCAAGGACCGGTTTCTGGCTATCAGCCGTCATCAGCCTGGATAGCTTGACTCCAGTGGTGTGGAGAGCATGGGACTCGCGTCTGAGCATACCCATCCCACTCGGGGTGACAAATGCAAAAACAACAATTGATGGACAGAATGCAGAACAATGTCATACATTCACCCCAGTACAGAGATCTGGGCCTAAATCCATCGTTTTTTTGCACTCCACACCACCTCAGGTCAGACATGGCCATATGCAAATCAGCCTTGACCCTTTGCCTCATGGGAACAGTCCAGCCCGAACTGCCAAGCCATGTCTTTCCTGGACCGGAATCAAGCATCCAAGGACTGGTTTCTGGCTATCAGCCATCATCAGCCTGGATAGCTTGACTCCAGTGGTGTGGAGAGCATGGGACTCACGTCTGAGCATATCCATCTCACTCGGGGTGACAAATGCAAAACCAACAATTGATGGACAGAATGCAGCACAATGTCATACATTCACCCCAGTACAGAGATCTGGGACTAAATCCATCGGTTTTTTTGCACTCCACACCATCCCAGGTCAGACATGGCCATATGCAAATCAGCCTTGACCCTGTGCCTCATGGGAACAGTCCAGCCCGAACTGCCAAGCCATGTCTTTCCTGGACCGGAATCAAGCATCCAAGGACCGGTTTCTGGCTATCAGCCGTCAACAGCCTGGATAGCTTGACTCCAGTGTTGTGGAGAGCATGGGACTCACGTCTGAGCATACCCATCCCACTCGGGGTGACAAATGCAAAAACAACAATTGCTGGACAGAATGCAGAACAATGGCGTACATTCACCCCAGTACAGAGATCTGGGCCTAAATCCATCGCTTTTTGGCACTCCACACCACCTCAGGTCAGACATGGCCATATGCAAATCAGCCTTGACCCTTTGCCTCATGGGAACAGTCCAGCCCGAACTGCCAAGCCATGTCTTTCCTGGACCGGAATCAAGCGTCCAAGGACCGGTTTCTGGCTATCAGCCACCATCAGCCTGGATAGCTTGACTCCAGTGGTGTGGAGAGCATGGGACTCACGTTTGAGCATACCCATCTCACTCGGGGTGACAAATGCAAAAACAACAATTGATGGACAGAAAGCAGAACAATGTCATACATTCACCCCAGTACAGAGATCTGGGACTAAATCCATCGTTTTTTTGCACTCCACACCATCCCAGGTCCGACATGGCCATATGCAAATCAGCCTTGACCCTGTGCCTCATGGGAACAGTCCAGCCCGAACTGCCAAGCCATGTCTTTCCTGGACCGGAATCAAGCATCCAAGGACCGGTTTCTGGCTATCAGCCGTCAACAGCCTGGATAGCTTGACTCCAGTGGTGTGGAGAGCATGGGACTCACGTCTGAGCACACCCGTCCCACTCGGGGTGACAAATGCAAAAACAACAATTGATGGACAGAATGCAGAACAATGTCATACATTCACCCCAGTACAGAGATCTGGGCCTAAATCCATTGTTTTTTTGCACTCCACACCACCCCAGGTCAGACATGGCCATATGCAAATCAGCCTTGACCCTGTGCCTCATGGGAACAGTCCAGCCCGAACTGCCAAGCCATGTCTTTCCTGGACCGGAATCAAGCATCCAAGGACCGGTTTCTGGCTATCAGCCGTCATCAGCCTGGATAGCTTGACTCCAGTGGTGTGGAGAGCATGGGACTCACGTCTGAGCATACCCATCCCACTCGGGGTGACAAATTCAAAAACAACAATTGATGGACAGAATGCAGAACAATGTCATACATTCACCCCAGTACAGAGATCTGGGCCTAAATCCATCATTTTTTTGCACTCCACACCACCCCAGGTCAGACATGGCCATATGCAAACCAGCATTGACCCTGTGCCTCATGGGAACAGTCCAGCCCGAACTGCCAAGCCATGCCTTTCCTGGACCGGAATCAAGCATACAAGGACTGGTTTCTGGCTATCAGCTATCATCAGCCTTGATAGCTTGACTCCAGTGGTGTGGAGAGCATGGGACTCACGTCTGAGCATACCCATCCCACTTGGGGTGACAAATGCAAAAACAACAATTGATGGACAGAATGCAGAACAATGTCATACATTCACCCCAGTACAGAGATCTGGGCCTAAATCCATCGTTTTTTGCACTCCACACCACCCCAGGTCAGATATGGTCATATGCAAATCATCCTTGACCCTGTGCCTCATGGTAACAGTCCAGCCCGAACTGCCAAGCCATGTCTTTCCTGGACCGGAATCAACCATCCAAGGACCGTTTTCTGGATATCAGCCTTTATCAGCCTGGATAACTTGACTCCAGTGGTGTGGAGAGCATGGGACTCACGTCTGAGCATACCCATCCCACTCGGGATGACAAATGCAAAAACAACAATTGATGGACAGAATGCAGAACATTGTCATACATTCACCCCAGTACAGAGATCTGGGCCTTAATCCATATTTTTTTGCACTCCACACCACCCCAGGTCAGACATGGCCATATGCAAATCAGCCTTGACCCAGTGCCTCATGGGAACAGTCCTGCCCGAACTGCCAAGCCATGTCTTTCCTGGACCGGAATCAAGCATCCAAGGACCGGTTTCTGGCTATCAGCCGTCATCAGCCTGGATAGCTTGACTCCAGTGGTGTGGAGAGCATGGGACTCACGTCTGAGCATACCCATCCCACTCGGGGTGACAAATGCAAAAACAACAATTGATGGACAGAATGCAGAACAATGTCATACATTCACCCCAGTACAGAGATCTGGGCCTAAATCCGTCGTTTTTGTGCACTCCACACCACCCCAGGTCAGATATGGCCATATGCAAATCAGCCTTGACCCTGTGCCTCATGGTAACAATCCAGCCCGAACTGCCAAGCCATGTCTTTCCAGGACCGGAATCAAGCATCCAAGGACCGTTTTCTGGCTATCAGCCTTCATCAGCCTGGATAGCTTGACTCCAGTGGTGTGGAGAGCATGGGACTCATGTCTGAGCATACCCATCCCACTCGGGGTGACAAATGCAAAAACAACAATTGATGGACAGAATGCAGAACATTGTCATACATTCACCCCAGTACAGAGATCTGGGCCTAAATCCATCTTTTTTTGCACTCCACACCACCCCAGGTCAGACATGGCCATATGCAAATCAGCTTTGACCCTGTGCCTCATGGGAACAGTCCAGCCCGAACTGCCAAGCCATGTCTTTCCTGGACCGGAATCAAGCATCCAAGGACCGGTTTCTGGCTATCAGCCGTCATCAGCCTGGATAGCTTGACTCCAGTGGTGTGGAGAGCATGAGACTCACGTCTGAGCATACCCATCCCACTCGGGGTGACAAATGCAAAAACAACAATTGATGGACAGAATGCAGAACAATGTCATACATTCACCCCAGTACAGAGATCTGGGCCTAAATCCATCGTTTTGTTGCACTCCACACCACCCCAGGTCAGATATGGCCATATGCAAATCAGCCTTGACCCTGTGCCTCATAGTAACAGTCCAGCCCGAACTGCCAAGCCATGTCTTTCCTGGACCGGAATCAAGCATCCAAGGACCGTTTTCTGGCTATCAGCCTTCATCAGCATGGATAGCTTGACTCCAGTGGTGTGGAGAGCATGGGACTCACGTCTGAGCATACCCATCCCACTCGGGGTGACAAATGCAAAAAGCAACAATTGATGGACAGAATGCAGAACATTGTCATACATTCACCCCAGTACAGAGATCTGGGCCTAAATCCATCTTTTTTTGCACTCCACACCACCCCAGGTCAGACATGGCCATATGCAAATCAGCCTTGACCCTGTGCCTCATGGGAACAGTCCAGCCCGAACTGCCAAGCCATGTCTTTCCTGGACCGGAATCAAGCATCCAAGGACCGGTTTCTGGCTATCAGCCGTCATCAGCCTGGATAGCTTGACTCCAGTGGTGTGGAGAGCATGGGACTCACGTCTGAGCATACCCATCCCACTCGGGGTGATAAATGCAAAAACAACAATTGATGGACAGAATGCAGAACAATGTCATACATTCACCCCAGTATAGAGATCTGGGACTAAATCCATCGTTTTTTTGCACTCCACACCACCTCAGGTCAGACATGGCCATATGCAAATCAGCCTTGACCCTTTGCCTCATGGGAACAGTCCAGCCGGAACTGCCAAGCCATCTCCTTCCTGGACCGGAATCAAGCATCCAGGGACCGGTTCTGGCTATCAGCTGTCAACAGCCTGGATAGCTTGACTCCAGTGGTGTGGAGACCATGGGACTCACGTCTGAGCATACCCATCCCACTCGGGTGACAAATGCAAAAACAACAATTGATGGACAGAATGCAGAACAATGTCATACATTCACCCCAGTACAGAGATCTGGGCCTAAATCCCTCGTTTTTTTGCACTCCACACCACCCCAGGTCAGATATGGCCATATGGAAATCAGCCTTGACCCTGTGCCTCATGGTAACAGTCCAGCCCGAACTGCCAAGCCATGTCTTTCCTGGACCGGAATCAAGCATCCAAGGACCGTTTTCTGGCTATCAGCCTTCATCAGCCTGGATAGCTTGACTCCCGTGGTGTGGAGAGCATGGGACTCACGTTTGAGCATACCCATCCCACTCGGGGTGACAAATGCAAAAACAACAATTGATGGACAGAATGCAGAACAATGTCATACATTCACCCCAGTATGGAGATCTGGGACTAAATCCATTGTTTTTTTGCACTTCACACCACCTCAGGTCAGACATAACCATATGCAAATCAGCCTTGACCCTTTGCCTCATGGGAACAGTCCAGCCGGAACTGCCAAGCCATGACTTTCCAGGACCGGAATCAAGCATCCAAGGACCGTTTTCTGGCTACCAGCCTTCATCAGCCTGGATAGCTTGACTCCAGTGGTGTGGAGAGCATGGGACTCACGTTTGAGCGAACCCATCCCACTCGGGGTGACAAATGCAAAAACAACAATTGATGGACAGAATGCAGAACAATGTCATACATTCACCCCAGTACAGAGATCTGGGCCTAAATCCGTCGTTTTTGTGCACTCCACACCACCCCAGGTCAGACATGGCCATATGCAAATCAGCCTTGACCCTGTGCCTCATGGGAACAGTCCAGCCCGAACTGCCAAGCCATGTCTTTCCTGGACCGGAATCAAGCATCCAAGGACCGGTTTCTGGCTATCAGCCGTCATCAGCCTGGATAGCTTGACTCCAGTGGTGTGGAGAGCATGAGACTCACGTCTGAGCATACCCATCCCACTCGGGGTGACAAATGCAAAAACAACAATTGATGGACAGAATGCAGAACAATGTCATACATTCACCCCAGTACAGAGATCTGGGCCTAAATCCATCGTTTTGTTGCACTCCACACCACCCCAGGTCAGATATGGCCATATGCAAATCAGCCTTGACCCTGTGCCTCATAGTAACAGTCCAGCCCGAACTGCCAAGCCATGTCTTTCCTGGACCGGAATCAAGCATCCAAGGACCGTTTTCTGGCTATCAGCCTTCATCAGCATGGATAGCTTGACTCCAGTGGTGTGGAGAGCATGGGACTCACGTCTGAGCATACCCATCCCACTCGGGGTGACAAATGCAAAAACAACAATTGATGGACAGAATGCAGAACATTGTCATACATTCACCCCAGTACAGAGATCTGGGCCTAAATCCATCTTTTTTTGCACTCCACACCACCCCAGGTCAGACATGGCCATATGCAAATCAGCCTTGACCCTGTGCCTCATGGGAACAGTCCAGCCCGAACTGCCAAGCCATGTCTTTCCTGGACCGGAATCAAGCATCCAAGGACCGGTTTCTGGCTATCAGCCGTCATCAGCCTGGATAGCTTGACTCCAGTGGTGTGGAGAGCATGGGACTCACGTCTGAGCATACCCATCCCACTCGGGGTGACAAATGCAAAAACAACAATTGATGGACAGAATGCAGAACAATGTCATACATTCACCCCAGTATAGAGATCTGGGACTAAATCCATCGTTTTTTTGCACTCCACACCACCTCAGGTCAGACATGGCCATATGCAAATCAGCCTTGACCCTTTGCCTCATGGGAACAGTCCAGCCGGAACTGCCAAGCCATGTCTTTCCTGGACCGGAATCAAGCATCCAGGGACCGGTTCTGGCTATCAGCTGTCAACAGCCTGGATAGCTTGACTCCAGTGGTGTGGAGACCATGGGACTCACGTCTGAGCATACCCATCCCACTCGGGTGACAAATGCAAAAACAACAATTGATGGACAGAATGCAGAACAATGTCATACATTCACCCCAGTACAGAGATCTGGGCCTAAATCCCTCGTTTTTTTGCACTCCACACCACCCCAGGTCAGATATGGCCATATGGAAATCAGCCTTGACCCTGTGCCTCATGGTAACAGTCCAGCCCGAACTGCCAAGCCATGTCTTTCCTGGACCGGAATCAAGCATCCAAGGACCGTTTTCTGGCTATCAGCCTTCATCAGCCTGGATAGCTTGACTCCCGTGGTGTGGAGAGCATGGGACTCACGTTTGAGCATACCCATCCCACTCGGGGTGACAAATGCAAAAACAACAATTGATGGACAGAATGCAGAACAATGTCATACATTCACCCCAGTATGGAGATCTGGGACTAAATCCATTGTTTTTTTGCACTCCACACCACCTCAGGTCAGACATGGCCATATGCAAATCAGCCTTGACCCTTTGCCTCATGGGAACAGTCCAGCCGGAACTGCCAAGCCATGACTTTCCAGGACCGGAATCAAGCATCCAAGGACCGTTTTCTGGCTACCAGCCTTCATCAGCCTGGATAGCTTGACTCCAGTGGTGTGGAGAGCATGGGACTCACGTTTGAGCGAACCCATCCCACTCGGGGTGACAAATGCAAAAACAACAATTGATGGACAGAATGCAGAACAATGTCATACATCCACCCCAGTACAGAGATCTGGGCCTAAATCCATCGTTTTTTTGCACTCCACACCACCTTAGGTCAGATATGGCCATATGCAAATCAGCCTTGACCCTGTGCCTCATGGGAACAGTCCAGCCCGAACTGCCAAGCCATGCCTTTCCTGGACCGGAATCAAACATCCAAGGACCGGTTTCTGGCTATCAGCCGTCATCAGCCTGGATAGCTTGACTCTAGTGGTGTGGAGAGCATGGGACTCATGTCTGAGCATACCCATCCCACTCGGGGTGACAAATGCAAAAACAACAATTGATGGACAGAATGCAGAACAATGTCATACATTCACCCCAGTACAGAGATCTGGGCCTAAATCCATCGTTTTTTTGCACTCCACACCACCTCAGGTCAGACATGGCCATATGCAAATCAGCCTTGACCCTTTGCCTCATGGGAACAGTCCAGCCCGAACTGCCAAGCCATGTCTTTCCTGGACCGGAATCAAGCATCCAAGGACTGGTTTCTGGCTATCAGCCATCATCAGCCTGGATAGCTTGACTCCAGTGGTGTGGAGAGCATGGGACTCACGTCTGAGCATATCCATCTCACTCGGGGTGACAAATGCAAAAACAACAATTGATGGACAGAATGCAGCACAATGTCATACATTCACCCCAGTACAGAGATCTGGGACTAAATCCATCGGTTTTTTTGCACTCCACACCATCCCAGGTCAGACATGGCCATATGCAAATCAGCCTTGACCCTGTGCCTCATGGGAACAGTCCAGCCCGAACTGCCAAGCCATGTCTTTCCTGGACCGGAATCAAGCATCCAAGGACCGGTTTCTGGCTATCAGCCGTCAAAAGCCTGGATAGCTTGACTCCAGTGTTGTGGAGAGCATGGGACTCACGTCTGAGCATACCCATCCCACTCGGGGTGACAAATGCAAAAACAACAATTGATGGACAGAATGCAGAACAATGTCGTACATTCACCCCAGTACAGAGTTCTGGGCCTAAATCCGTCGTTATTTTGCACTCCACACCACCCCAGGTCAGACATGGCCATATGCAAATCAGCCTTGACCCTGTGCCTCATGGGAACAGTTCAGCCCGAACTGCCAAGCCATGTCTTTCCTGGACCGGAATCCAGCATCCAAGGACCGGTGTCTGGCTATCAGCCGTCATCAGCCTGGATAGCTTGACTTCAGTGGTGTGGAGAGCATGGGACTCACGCCTGAGCATACCCATCCCTCTCGGGGTGACAAATGCAAAAACAACAATTGATGGACAGAATGCAGAACAATGTCATACATTCACCCCAGTACAGAGATCTGGGCCTAAATCCATCGCTTTTTGGCACTCCACACCACCTCAGGTCAGACATGGCCATATGCAAATCAGCCTTGACCCTTTGCCTCATGGGAACAGTCCAGCCCGAACTGCCAAGCCATGTCTTTCCTGGACCGGAATCAAGCGTCCAAGGACCGGTTTCTGGCTATCAGCCATCATCAGCCTGGATAGCTTGACTCCAGTGGTGTGGAGAGCATGGGACTCACGTTTGAGCATACCCATCTCACTCGGGGTGACAAATGCAAAAACAACAATTGATGGGCAGAAAGCAGAACAATGTCATACATTCACCCCAGTACAGAGATCTGGGCCTAAATCCATCGTTTTTTTTGCACTCCACACCACCCCAGGTCAGACATGGCCATATGCAAATCAGCCTTGACCCTGTGCCTCATGGGAACAGTCCAGCCTGAACTGCCAAGCCATGTCTTTCCTGGACCGGAATCAAGCATCCAAGGACCGGTTTCTGGCTATCAGCCGTCATCAGCCTGGATAGCTTGACTCCAGTGGTGTGGAGAGCATGGGACTCGCGTCTGAGCATACCCATCCCACTCGGGGTGACAAATGCAAAAACAACAATTGATGGACAGAATGCAGAACAATGTCATACATTCACCCCAGTACAGAGATCTGGGCCTAAATCCATCGTTTTTTTGCACTCCACACCACCTCAGGTCAGACATGGCCATATGCAAATCAGCCTTGACCCTTTGCCTCATGGGAACAGTCCAGCCCGAACTGCCAAGCCATGTTTTTCCTGGACCGGAATCAAGCATCCAAGGACTGGTTTCTGGCTATCAGCCATCATCAGCCTAGATAGCTTGACTCCAGTGGTGTGGAGAGCATGGGACTCACGTCTGAGCATATCCATCTCACTCGGGGTGACAAATGCAAAACCAACAATTGATGGACAGAATGCAGCACAATGTCATACATTCACCCCAGTACAGAGATCTGGGACTAAATCCATCGTTTTTTTTGCACTCCACACCATCCCAGGTCAGACATGGCCATATGCAAATCAGCCTTGACCCTGTGCCTCATGGGAACAGTCCAGCCCGAACTGCCAAGCCATGTCTTTCCTGGACCGGAATCAAGCATCCAAGGACCGGTTTCTGGCTATCAGCCGTCAACAGCCTGGATAGCTTGACTCCAGTGTTGTGGAGAGCATGGGACTCACGTCTGAGCATACCCATCCCACTCGGGGTGACAAATGCAAAAACAACAATTGCTGGACAGAATGCAGAACAATGTCGTACATTCACCCCAGTACAGAGTTCCGGGCCTAAATCCGTCGTTATTTTGCACTCCACACCACCCCAGGTCAGACATGGCCATATGCAAATCAGCCTTGACCCTGTGCCTCATGGGAACAGTTCAGCCCGAACTGCCAAGCTATGTCTTTCCTGGACCGGAATCCAGCATCCAAGGACCGGTGTCTGGCTATCAGCCGTCATCAGCCTGGATAGCTTGACTTCAGTGGTGTGGAGAGCATGGGACTCACGCCTGAGCGTACCCATCCCACTCGGGGTGACAAATGCAAAAGCAACAATTGATGGACAGAATGCAGAACAATGTCATACATTCACCCCAGTACAGAGATCTGGGCCTAAATCCATCGCTTTTTGGCACTCCACACCACCTCAGGTCAGACATGGCCATATGCAAATCAGCCTTGACCCTTTGCCTCATGGGAACAGTCCAGCCCGAACTGCCAAGCCATGTCTTTCCTGGACCGGAATCAAGCGTCCAAGGACCGGTTTCTGGCTATCAGCCACCATCAGCCTGGATAGCTTGACTCCAGTGGTGTGGAGAGCATGGGACTCACGTTTGAGCATACCCATCTCACTCGGGGTGACAAATGCAAAAACAACAATTGATGGACAGAAAGCAGAACAATGTCATACATTCACCCCAGTACAGAGATCTGGGACTAAATCCATGGTTTTTTTGCACTCCACACCATCCCAGGTCCGACATGGCCATATGCAAATCAGCCTTGACCCTGTGCCTCATGGGAACAGTCCAGCCCGAACTGCCAAGCCATGTCTTTCCTGGACCGGAATCAAGCATCCAAGGATCGGTTTCTGGCTATCAGCCGTCAACAGCCTGGATAGCTTGACTCCAGTGGTGTGGAGAGCATGGGACTCACGTCTGAGCACACCCGTCCCACTCGGGGTGACAAATGCAAAAACAACAATTGATGGACAGAATGCAGAACAATGTCATACATTCACCCCAGTACAGAGATCTGGGCCTAAATCCATCGTTTTTTTGCACTCCACACCACCCCAGGTCAGACATGGCCATATGCAAATCAGCCTTGACCCTGTGCCTCATGGGAACAGTCCAGCCCGAACTGCCAAGCCATGTCTTTCCTGGACCGGAATCAAGCATCCAAGGACCGGTTTCTGGCTATCAGCCGTCATCAGCCTGGATAGCTTGACTCCAGTGGTGTGGAGAGCATGGGACTCACGTCTGAGCATACCCATCCCACTCGGGGTGACAAATGCAAAAACAACAATTGATGGACAGAATATAGAACAATGTCATACATTCACCCCAGTACAGAGATCTGGGCCTAAATCCATCGTTTTTTTGCACTCCACACCACCCCAGGTCAGACATGGCCATATGCAAATCAGCCTTGACCCTGTGCCTCATGGGAACAGTCCAGCCTGAACTGCCAAGCCATGTCTTTCCTGGACCGGAATCAAGCATCCAAGGACCGGTTTCTGGCTATCAGCCGTCATCAGCCTGGATAGCTTGACTCCAGTGGTGTGGAGAGCATGGGACTCACGTCTGAGCATACCCATCCCACTCGGGGTGACAAATTCAAAAACAACAATTGATGGACAGAATGCAGAACAATGTCATACATTCACCCCAGTACAGAGATCTGGGCTTAAATCCATCGTTTTTTAGCACTCCACACCACCCCAGGTCAGACATGGCCATATGCAAATCAGCATTGACCCTGTGCCTCATGGGAACAGTCCAGCCCGAACCGCCAAGCCATGTCTTTCCTGGACCGGAATCAAGCATCCAAGGACCGGTTTCTGGCTATCAGCTATCATCAGCCTGGATAGCTTGACTCCAGTGGTGTGGAGAGCATGGGACTCACGTCTGAGCATTCCCATCCCACTCGGGGTGACAAATGCAAAAACAACAATTGATGGACAGAATGCAGAACAATGTCATACATTCACCCCAGTACAGAGATCTGGGCCTAAATCCATCGTTCTTTTGCACTCCACACCACCCCAGGTCAGATATGGCCATATGCAAATCAGCCTTGACCCTGTGCCTCATGGTAACAGTCCAGCCCGAACTGCCAAGCCATGTCTTTCCTGGACCGGAATCAAGCATCCAAGAACCGTTTTCTGGCTATCAGCCTTCATCAGCCTGGATAGCTTGACTCCAGTGGTGTGGAGAGCATGGGACTCACGTTTGAGCATACCCATCTCACTCGGGGTGACAAATGCAAAAACAACAATTGATGGACAGAAAGCAGAACAATGTCATACATTCACCCCAGTACAGAGATCTGGGACTAAATCCATCGTTTTTTTGCACTCCACACCATCCCAGGTCCGACATGGCCATATGCAAATCAGCCTTGACCCTGTGCCTCATGGGAACAGTCCAGCCCGAACTGCCAAGCCATGTCTTTCCTGGACCGGAATCAAGCATCCAAGGACCGGTTTCTGGCTATCAGCCGTCAACAGCCTGGATAGCTTGACTCCAGTGGTGTGGAGAGCATGGGACTCACGTCTGAGCACACCCGTCCCACTCGGGGTGACAAATGCAAAAACAACAATTGATGGACAGAATGCAGAACAATGTCATACATTCACCCCAGTACAGAGATCTGGGCCTAAATCCATCGTTTTTTTGCACTCCACACCATCCCAGGTCCGACATGGCCATATGCAAATCAGCCTTGACCCTGTGCCTCATGGGAACAGTCCAGCCCGAACTGCCAAGCCATGTCTTCCTGGACCGGAATCAAGCATCCAAGGACCGGTTTCTGGCTATCAGCCGTCAACAGCCTGGATAGCTTGACCCCAGTGGTGTGGAGAGCATGGGACTCACGTCTGAGCACACCCGTCCCACTCGGGGTGACAAATGCAAAAACAACAATTGATGGACAGAATGCAGAACAATGTCATACATTCACCCCAGTACAGAGATCTGGGCCTAAATCCATCGTTTTTTTGCACTCCACACCACCCCAGGTCAGACATGGCCATATGCAAATCAGCCTTGACCCTGTGCCTCATGGGAACAGTCCAGCCCGAACTGCCAAGCCATGTCTTTCCTGGACCGGAATCAAGCATCCAAGGACCGGTTTCTGGCTATCAGCCGTCATCAGCCTGGATAGCTTGACTCCAGTGGTGTGGAGAGCATGGGACTCACGTCTGAGCATACCCATCCCACTCGGGGTGACAAATGCAAAAACAACAATTGATGGACAGAATATAGAACAATGTCATACATTCACCCCAGTACAGAGATCTGGGCCTAAATCCATCGTTTTTTTGCACTCCACACCACCCCAGGTCAGACATGGCCATATGCAAATCAGCCTTGACCCTGTGCCTCATGGGAACAGTCCAGCCTGAACTGCCAAGCCATGTCTTTCCTGGACCGGAATCAAGCATCCAAGGACCGGTTTCTGGCTATCAGCCGTCATCAGCCTGGATAGCTTGACTCCAGTGGTGTGGAGAGCATGGGACTCACGTCTGAGCATACCCATCCCACTCGGGGTGACAAATTCAAAAACAACAATTGATGGACAGAATGCAGAACAATGTCATACATTCACCCCAGTACAGAGATCTGGGCTTAAATCCATCGTTTTTTAGCACTCCACACCACCCCAGGTCAGACATGGCCATATGCAAATCAGCATTGACCCTGTGCCTCATGGGAACAGTCCAGCCCGAACCGCCAAGCCATGTCTTTCCTGGACCGGAATCAAGCATCCAAGGACCGGTTTCTGGCTATCAGCTATCATCAGCCTGGATAGCTTGACTCCAGTGGTGTGGAGAGCATGGGACTCACGTCTGAGCATTCCCATCCCACTCGGGGTGACAAATGCAAAAACAACAATTGATGGACAGAATGCAGAACAATGTCATACATTCACCCCAGTACAGAGATCTGGGCCTAAATCCATCGTTCTTTTGCACTCCACACCACCCCAGGTCAGATATGGCCATATGCAAATCAGCCTTGACCCTGTGCCTCATGGTAACAGTCCAGCCCGAACTGCCAAGTCATGTCTTTCCTGGACCGGAATCAAGCATCCAAGGACCGGTTTCTGGCTATCAGCTATCATCAGCCTGGATAGCTTGACTCCAGTGGTGTGGAGAGCATGGGACTCACGTCTGAGCATTCCCATCCCACTCGGGGTGACAAATGCAAAAACAACAATTGATGGACAGAATGCAGAACAATGTCATACATTCACCCCAGTACAGAGATCTGGGCCTAAATCCATCGTTCTTTTGCACTCCACACCACCCCAGGTCAGATATGGCCATATGCAAATCAGCCTTGACCCTGTGCCTCATGGTAACAGTCCAGCCAGAACTGCCAAGCCATGTCTTTCCTGGACCGGAATCAAGCATCCAAGAACCGTTTTCTGGCTATCAGCCTTCATCAGCCTGGATAGCTTGACTCCAGTGGTGTGGAGAGCATGGGACTCACGTCTGAGCATATCCATCCCACTCAGGGTGACAAATGCAAAAACAACAATTGATGGACAGAATGCAGAACAATGTCATACATTCACCCCAGTACAGAGTTCTGGGCCTAAATCCGTCGTTTGTTTGCACTCCACACCACCCCAGGTCAGACATGGCCATATGGAAATCAGCCTTGACCCTGTGCCTCATGGGAATAGTCCAGCCCGAGCTGCCAAGCCATGTCTTTCCTGGACCGGAATCAAGTATCCAAGGACCGGTTTCTGGCTATCAGCCGTGTTCAGCCAGGATAGCTTGACTCCAATGCTGTGGAGAGCATGGGACTCACGTCTGAGCATACCCATCCCACTCAGGGTGACAAATGCAAAAACAACAATTGATGGACAGAATGCAGAACAATGTCGTACATTCACCCCAGTACAGAGTTCTGGGCCTAAATCCGACGTTTGTTTGCACTCCACACCACCCCAGGTCAGACATGGCCATATGGAAATCAGCCTTGACCCTGTGCCTCATGGGAATAGTCTAGCCCGAGCTGCCAAGCCATGTCTTTCCTGGACCAGAATCAAGCATCCAAGTACCGGTTTCTGGCTATCAGCCGTCATCAGCCTGGATAGCTTGACTCCAGTGGTGTGGAGAGCATGGGACTCACGCCTGAGCATACCCATCCCACTCGGGGTGACAAATGCAAAAACAACAATTAATGGGCAGAATGCAGGACAATGTCATACATTCACCCCAGTACAGAGATCTGGGCCTAAATCCATTGTTTTTTTGCACTCCATACCACCCCAGGTCAGACATGGCCATATGCAAATCAGCCTTGACCCTGTGCCTCATGGGAACAGTCCAGCCCGAACTGCCAAGCCATGTCTTTCCTGGACCGGAATCAAGCATCCAAGGACCGGTTTCTGGCTATCAGCCGTCATCAGCCTGGATAGCTTGACTCCAGTGGTGTGGAGAGCATGGGACTCACGTCTGAGCATACCCATCCCACTCGGGGTGACAAATGCAAAAACAACAATTGATGGACAGAATGCAGAACAATGTCATACATTCACCCCAGTACAGAGATCTGGTCCTATACGTCCGAGAACCGCAACGATATCTTACGCAGGTGTTGCGTGAATACATTAGATTTGGCTTGTTCTCAGGTCTCCAGATCAACTGGGATAAGTCCGTTATTATCCCTCTAATGACCATCACTACTCAGCCTCAAGTGGAATACCCATTGTTATGGTCCGTAGAACTGGTCAAATACTTGGGGGTGTGGCTCCTTCGGGACCCTGAGGTGGTGATTAGGGAAAACTATGGCCGCGCATACACTACTCTAGAGCAGCAAATTGATCGCTGGGCTGGCCTTCCGCTTTCCCTGGCGGACCTCATTGCTTTTGTTAAGATGATTGTTCTGCCAAAGTTTCTATACTTATTTAGCATTATCCCTATCTCACCGACCAAACATTTTTTTCAAACGTTACTGTCACAACTGGTTCGAATAGTCTGGGGGAATAAACAGCCGAGACTCAGCTGGCGGACGCTAACATTGCCGTTCGAGCGAGGTGGGTTTGGAGCCCCGGACTTTTATGCATACTTTTTATGCGGTCAGGTGCAATACGCCTATTTCTGTTTCAAACCACATGATTTCATCCTTCACGTGGCGGTGGAGCAGGGAGACGCTCACCAGATACCACTGCAAGGCATTCTTACTCACATGGCCAGACATACACCAAAACCAGAGATTAACACGTTGGATGCCACTATTGCTGCTTGGCAGGAAATTGGGAAGCGCACACAGAAGTTACCTCTATATGCGCCCGCCATGCCCATCGCTGGACATGCCGCTATGTCGGTGGCGCAGGACAGTGGCCCCATCGCTGCTCCGAGAGATGTAGGCATCACAACACTGAAGGATCTGTATCCTGATGGGAAATACCTTAGGGGGGAGATTTAGAGTATATACAACACCTCACACTACTCTTCCAATATACCTGCTATAGATTACGCAGGGCCATACAGGACCATTACACCACTTTCCCTGATGAGCCAATGACATCACAAGCCTTACAATTAGTGATGGTGTCCCCACATTGGAAAAAGCTAATTACCAGACTATATAGGGTCATACAGGAAGAGACTCCCCATGGGCACGATCACAGCTTGGATCGCTGGAACACGGTAGTCACCCCCCCCCCCCCATCACAGACAAGGAATGGGCCCACATATGTGCACTGACAGGTCAACTGACCTCCAACAATAACTTGAGGATTATACAACTGAAATATTTACATCAGGTATACTATACGCCTAAAACGTTGTGCAGAATGGGGCTGCGAGAATCGGCTTGTTGCAAGAGATGTGGATGTAATAGTGCAGACATTTGTCACCTAGCATTTCAATGTGAGCTAGTGCTTCAATACTGGGAGGGGGTGCTCGTTCTTATTAGCACTATGACAGGTTTAGAAATTCAGTGCACACCACTAGAGTGCCTCTTAGGCTACATCCCACATGAGAAAGCTACACTGGGGAAGTTTGTAAGAGTTGGCCTGCTGCTGGCTAAAAGGAGGGTACTGTTCACGTGGGACATCCACCAGGGCCCTAAAGTTGAATTATGATTGAAGGACATGGTCTACTGCAGAGAACAACTTGAACTGTATGCTTAGGAGCTGCCTGCCTCGTCCAGACCTAAAGACATATGGGCTTCTTTAAGGGAATATTTTGTGACACGACAAGAGCTGGACTCTAATTGAACATCTCATGAAGAACCATGAGGGCTGGGACCGCTAATGGCCCACTGTGCTTTGCGGATAGCATTGTGAAATGCAATTGAGTGTATGCTATATCCACACTGACCACGGGTAATTCTTGTACAACTAAGGCTGATTTTCTTTTGTTACTGTTCATTTCTGATTTGCTCTAAGCGTTTATGTTCACATATGTGCATATGTGTCTGCTGTGACATGGCATTGCATGCCAGATGCATAATTTTGAAATACTCAATAAATATTTTTTTTAAGTATGAGTTACTATCTATATGAATAAATAAAGTGGTGTTTGTGTAATTGTGTGGCTTAGTAAATATAAGTATGATCAATTGTTTGCATAAGTGAGTAGGATTTCTGCATAAGTGAATAGGATATTTGCTGGTGTGTAATGTTGATGTAGGTATATAAGTATATTTAATAGTGTTCTATTGATCTTTGTTAGCATGTATGAGTGAATCTATAGGTAAGTGTTTAGATGTGTGTGTAGATGTTGGAATCACTGAGTGGGTTTTTAGAATCTTGTACTGGTGTGTCAATGGTTTCAAATATGGTACTGCATATTTTATAATGAGTATTGAAAGGTTATGCTACTGTATGATGAGGTGTATCAGTTTGACACATGGATGATGTCATCAGTGATGTCATCAGTGATGCCATTTGAGATGTCATGAGTGATGTCACTGACAATGTCATGAATGATGTAATATGTGACATATTCAGCAGTGGATTGCGGGCATGCGAGTTATAGTTAGTACAACTAACTATAACGGGGAATTTCAATGGTTTTATACGAGTGAAATGTCTAGCTAACTATAACACCCCTAAAACCTATGGTTTTTTCAGTGAATTTCTAAGGTTTCTTAAATGCTAATTCTGAACTATAACTTGTCTGAAACCTATGGTTTTTTAAGTGAATTTCAAAGTTTTTTTAAATGCTAATTCCTAACTATAACATGTCTGGAATCTATGGTTTTTTCCGTGAATTTCAAAGGTTTTGTAAATGACAATTTTTAAATGTTTTAAAAGTTATTTATATTATTTTAATACTGATTTTCTACATTTTTTTAAACAATTTATTTTTAGATATTTTATTTTTTTAATTACATTATACATTACATTACAAAATATACTTTCTCAAAATGAATTACTTTAGTTTAAATACTTTGCAAATAGGCAAAAGTCTGCTAAGTACAGTAGTTAAAGTTGTTGTAATGCGCAACACAATTTCAGACACAATGCAACATTGAGGTCAATGGGAATTTCTAGTTAAATGCAATTAGTTACTTTTTGGATTACTTTTCTAACCAGAGGGCTGGATCCTAGATTCAGTCCTGGGACATCTACTGTAAACAGTGGAGTAAAATCGTTTTGGTTACAGTAGTGATTTTTAAGGAATATTATTGTATTTTAAAAGTTGACACAGAAACTTTTTCACATAGAATCACCAATGTTATCCTATAGGAGGAAATTCACTTAGCAGGTAAGTAGTGTTATTGATACTTTTTCTTACTCAGTGGTGGATCCTGGATCCAGCACTGGTGCATCTCCTGTAAACAGTTGAAAGAATGCGTTTAAGTCATACAGGCAATTTTTTAGGAATATTTGTAGTTTGAGAAAATAGACACTTGGAAACTTTTCTGTTGAAAACCAGACAATGGATTCCTATGGAAGGAAATACAAGTTACTGGTAAGTACGGTTAGAATTACTTTTCAGGATCAGTACTGGGCTCAAAGAAGCAGCACTGAGGTCTTTTCTGATAACAGGTGAGTAAATCGGAATTCGTAGTTCGGCTGATTTTAGAGGAATATTTGTACGTTTCAAAAATCAAAACTTAGAAACTTTTCTGCTTAAAACCACACAATGGATTCCTATGGAAGGAAATACAAGTTACTGGTAAGTGTGGTTAGAATTACTTTTCAGGTTCAGTGCTGGGCTAAAAGATGCCCCACTGGGTTCTCTCCCGATAACAGGTGAGTAAATCGGAATTCGTAGTTTAGCTGAATTTAGCGGGAACATTTGTACAATGGTGAAGGAAAGGGGCGGGGCCTGAGGCGACATGTGTGCAAACACGCCCTGTGGCGCGTTTTAAGTTGTGGCATTAAGAGCCCTTGAATCCTGAGGTCCCCTGGGTGCCAACTAGCCCACCAGTTACCTCTAGTATGCGCCAGGGGGCTGCATTGCAGAGGGGTGTTCAGAGGCCATGCCCCTTTTTACAACAATCAGCAACGCAGCTCCGTGGCGCTTACTAAAGGTACCTGGTGGGCTAGTTGGCCCCCAGGGACCCTCAGTATTGACACGGAATTAATTCCCCAACTTAAACCGCGCCACAGAGCGTGTTTGCAAACATGTGAACTCAGACCCCACCCCTCCCTTCACCACTGTGCAAACACGCCCCGTGGCGTGTTTTAAGTTGGGGGATTAACTCCCCTTGAATACTGAGGGTCCCTGGGGTGCAACTAGCCCACCACCTACCTCTAGTAAGTGCCACGGAGCTGCGTTGCAGACAGGTGTAAAAAGGGGCGTGGTCTCAGAACACCTCTTTGCAACGCAGCCCCCTTGCACATACTGGAGATAGCTGGTGGGCTAGTTGGCCCCCAGGGACCCCCAGTATTCAAGGGGAATATGTTCCCCCTCTGCAAACGCGCCAGGGGGCCGCATTTGCAAAGTTGTGCAATAAAGGGGGGGCGGCC
Source organism: Lissotriton helveticus (assembly GCF_964261635.1). Classification (NCBI taxonomy): domain Eukaryota; kingdom Metazoa; phylum Chordata; class Amphibia; order Caudata; family Salamandridae; genus Lissotriton; species Lissotriton helveticus. The sequence continues at coordinate 1,290,666,294 of NC_136061.1, forward strand.
TCCGGCTGCGATCCCGTTTAAAAAAATTGTTTTTTTGTTTAAGAAGGGAGGCTGTGTAGCCCCCCTTCTTTTTCAATTTTTTTAGCCCTGGTAACCCCATCCCCCAGGGCCTGCCTCCAGTTTTTTTATTTTTATTTAAAATATTTGGAAGGGGGCCGCGTGGTCCCCCTTCTGAGGCCATAGTCTGCCCCGTGGACCCCATCCCCCGGGGCATAAGTCTTTTTATTAACTTTTTTTTTATAAGGAGGGGGGCTACCTTGCGCCCCTCCTGTGGCCACTTATGGCTCCGGGGACCCCATCCCCCGGGCCGGCCCTTTATTATTTTTTTCTTAAGTTCCTTTTGGGGAGGGGGGCTGCGTGGCCCCCTCCCGGGCCACTAATAGCCCCGGGGACCCCATCCCCCGGGGCTGGCCCTCATCGTTGGGGACCATAGGGGGTCCCCAATCCCCCATGGTCCTGCCGGCTCCCGCCTCCTGCAGGAGCCGGCATTGCATTTCCATATGGGGAGCAGCTAACATGCTTCTCCCCATATATAAAAGCAATTTGCTTTGCTTCATTGAAGCCAGAGCAGGTTTCCCTGCTCTCGCTTCGCCTTGCCATTGCGAACAGCAGTGTCCCGGGGTGGGCACCCCGGGACACTGCAGGAGCCGGCCCTGGGGAGTGGCGGTCCCCAGGGCCTACACAAGGTTCCAGAAGGGGGGCCACGTGCTCCCTCCCACATTTATTACAAGCCCCGGGGAGTGGCGGTCCCCGGGCCTGGGGGTCCTCAGAGCCCCCCACCCATTTCAAGTTAGCCCTGGGGGGTGGCAGTCCCCAGGGCTGGGGGGGCCTCAGAGCCCCCCCACCCATTTCAAGTTAGCTCTGGGGGTGTCGGTCCTTGGGGCTGCGGGCAGACCCCTTGAGCCCCCCCCGCATACATTAAATTTGAGCCCCCGGGGTTGGCGGTTCTGGGGCTGGGGGCCCTGAGAGCCCACCACCCATTTCAAAGTAGCCCAGGGGTGTGGCGGTCCCCAGTGCTGCGGGGGGGGGGGCCACGAGCCCCACCGCATACAGTCAGTCAAGAATCTTCATTCGATTTAGTTAAAAATCATACAAAGAAATAAAAACATTAGTATACAAATAAAAACTATTTACAATATCATACAAATCAGTGCGTACAATGTTATTCTTTTCCGGGCTATATAAAGAGAGTGAATTAATTCATTTTATGCAAAGCTAAAAAATAAAAAAACTCATTCAGGGGGGCCAATTACTATGTTAAATTTTTTGATTCTAGCTGCCGCCACCAGGAAATATGCCAGACAAAATGTAATATGAGTGTTGTTCAGTGATTGAAGGTAGAGCAGGGCTGGTCTCACCTGCGTGAAGCCAGCCTCCTTTAAAACATGCAACAGATATTTTTTGTTAGGCTCTAAAAAGAAAACACAAAACATAACAAAATGCATGGTATCTTGAACAGAAAAATTATCACAACAACGGGGGGGGGGCTAATTCTTGTTTTTCCCAAGTTTTGAAGTTACCCAAATAAAAATGTAACAAATTAAACCTAAACTTGGTCAGGAGAAACCTATGAAATGGCTTTGTAACAAAACCAAGGTAAGGTGCTAGTGCAATGGAGTTTACAAGCAGATAGTGCTTCCTCACTGCCGGTTTCTGCAGTTCCCTTTCCTCACGCCCCACTCTTGCCCTACTCATGAACTGCTTCTTAATTGCAACTACATCCTGTTTCTTAATATCCAGAGGGGATGTGAAGAGTTCCGGGCTTTCCAGGTCTGAAAAAGACTTCATCAGGTAGGCCAACCATGGCACCCTTTTAAAATGGTCCAAAGACATGACATCAGTCATAATCTTATGATTAAGAGACAGTTCTTCATTGAGCCACGTCTTTAGCCAAAAGATCAAGGGTGCCATGTTCAGTCTATCAGTGACGAAATCCAGGCCCACCTCCATGTGTATGGAAAAAGTCGGTGTGGACTGTGAGACAGACAAAAGGGAACGCAAAAATCTGTTCTCCGCCTTCTGTATCGGTTCGAGGTTTACATAACCCCAAAGGGGTGAACCATATAATGCCAATGCAACAGATTTACTATTATACATTTTTAAAAGGGCTTCCATCGGCCTAGCGCCCAACCTATTTGCAAATCCCATGAGGGCTGCTGATGATCTGGTCACCGCCAGCCTCTTAGCTCTAACCTGGGGTCCCAAAGAGCCCCTTTGATCAAAAAGGACACCCAAATAGGGAAAAGTCGAGACTCTGGTGACTACCTCACCTTTGCATTCAAAGGTTTTAGATATCCCCTTAATTCTTTGGCACCCAACAACCATTGTGTGTGATTTATTCGTGTTTATTTTTAAATCCAGGTGGTCCATAAATGTGCCAAAGGCATCCAGAAGGCGTTGAAGACAGACACCAGTGCGGGCTATCAGCACCGCGTCGTCCGCGTACAGGAGAGCGGGGATCTTAGCTGCTCCTGCACGCGGAACGTCTCCCTCCACGTCCTCCAGATAGGCCCCCAAGCCATTAATGTAAATAGTGAAGAGCAGCGGGGCCAATATACAACCCTGCCTGACCCCGCGCATGGAATTAAAATGGGGCGTGCACCTTCCCTCATTGGTAACCCGCACTGCAGCATATAGCTCTTGATGAAGTGACGCCATATACCTAACCAGTGCCTCATCTATCCCCATCCCCAGGAGAGTGGTCCACAACTTAGACCTGTTCACCAAGTCGAAGGCCGAGGAGAAGTCCATAAACGCTAGGAATAAAGACCCCTCCTTGGCCACCGTATATTTCGAGATCAACAGATGTAAGTTGGAGCATTGCTCTACTGTTCCTCTCCTCTCCCTAAACCCATATTGAATGTCGGCCAGCCCCCGCAGCTCTCCACGCTATCCCTCAACTTGACCAGAAGGACTCTGCCTAAGATCTTAACTGCAGAGTCCAAGAGGGATATGGGCCTGTAGCACCCGGGGTCATCTCGCTGGCCCTTCTTAAAAATGGGGACGATGGTAGAAGTTACCCAGGTGGTTGGTAGAGGGTTGCCATTAACGGCGGTGAAAACATTGGCCAGAACTCCCACCCATAACTTGGGTGAGTGTATGTAGAAGTCGGCTGGCATCCCATCAGGGCCAGGTACCTTGTTCTTGGTGGTGGCCAGGATAGCTTTCTCGACCTCTGCCCTCTTAAAACAAATAGGGGGTGCATCCGGACCGCCAGGGGACATACTTGACAGTCCGTCTCATTGTCTCCATACACTGTTCTAAAATGAGCCAACCATTTGTCGTCAGGGATAACACAATCCATGGCGACATTGGCTGAATCAGAGAAGAAGGGCTGGTTGATTATGTCCCAAAATTGTCTGCTGTCCCGCAGGACGGCCGTGGAAAGAAGATTCTCCCAGGCTTTGTGCTTGATATTGTCCTGCCTGGTCTTGACTGCTCGCTTGTTTTCCGTCCTCAATATGGCAATGTCAGCCCTCGGCCTAGGCATTATCTTCAAGGCTGCCATTAAGGATTTATGTGCTTTTGAACAAGTGGCGTCAAACCAGCGCTGCTTGTTACAAGCTCCCTTCCTAGTTTTTACCAATAAGTCCCGCGAGACCTGACCACAAATTGCTTGGAAGGCCCCTATAATTTCGCTGTCTGAGGCGTTTGGATTTTGGCATGTCACCACATGGGTCTCGATTTTCGGAAAAACTTCCGCATAGAAATTTTCCGATGCCACCTTCGCCCATTTGAGCCTTCTACCCTGATCGGCTGTGCGTAAGATATGACCTGGTTTTATTAACCCCTGCATAGGCCCCCCAAATCTCCCCAAGCAACCTCAAGTATGACAGGGTTATGGTCACTGTAGAGAGAGGGGGCTGTACGATAGGAGCTGACACTGTTTAAAATACCTGGTGTTACAAATATGTAGTCAATGATTGTTCCAGGGTCAGTCCCCTTAAAAGTAGCTGTTCTTGACCCACCCTCCGTAGACAGTGGTTCAAAAAGATTAAAATTAGCCAAAAGATGTTCCAGCTCCTCACCTGGTGTAGTATGCTCAAAGTGAGGTCCTTCAGGTCCTTCACCCCCCTCTTCATAACTTGAACCGCACATGAGCTTTCAGGGGTGGATATTAAAATCGCCCAATAGTACGCATACATTAAATTAGAGCCCCGGGGTGGTGGTACCCGGGGCTGGGGGGCCACAGAGCCCCCCAGCTAATATTTTAAAGTCCCAGGGGTGGCGGTCCCCGGGGCTGGAGGGGCCTGAGAGCCCCCCACATATATTATCTAAGAACCCCGGGGTGGCGGTCCCTGGGTAGTGTGGGAGGGATTGGAACCCCCCACACTATTTTTTTTAATAATGCCCCTGGGATTTGCCCCCCCGGGGGCAAATTAACATATTTACCGCGTGAGACAGCGTTCCCTTTTTTTTATATTGCGGGATGCGCGGATCCGACATGCATCCCGCGATTTAAAAAAATAAATAATAATAATTTTTGGGCCCTGGGGGTCCTTGTGGGACCCCCTGAGCAGGCCCAGGGGGTCAGGGTGTGTCTAGCCTGCCCCCTTTTTGCGTTTTGCTGCGTTTGTTTTTGGTTTCTTGTGCCTCGGTATATGGCTGCCAACACTTCCTGATTTTGACTGTTGACAGCCAATTAGCATGCAGCTCGTGCACAGCAGGTGCGTGCAGGCTTCGCTTAGGGTACGCGGATAGGTACGCGGATCCACCGCGCCCATAGATATATACATGACTTTAACTGTCATTTTCTCAGGAACTACTGAACTGATTTACACCAAATAAGCAAAAGGCACAAGTCTAAACCAAGAACTACCTCTTTGCCAAATTTGGTGTAATTCTGTTCAGCCGTTCGGGCTGTAGCCGTGGCTAAAGGTCCCATAGGAAATTGCATGGGGAAAACATGTTTTGGGACCCCCCTTTTTCTCGGCCCTCATTTGACCAATCACCCTTTCAGAGAAGGAGCATAACTGAGCTGGCCAAAAGTCTGGAAAATTTCATGCAGATTGAACAACCGGGGCCAAAGTTATTCCAAATAGAATGTGTGGATTTCCTATGGATAATAGGTCCTAACTATAACTGCCTACTGGCGACCGCCAGTAGGTAATATATATATATATATATTTTCCTCACACAACCGGATGCAGACGAAAAGCAGATCCACAAGCCCACTTGTTCAGGTTAGAAGATTTATTTCTTTTGTGACAAAAAGACACGTTTTGACCACGTTCATGATCTTGATCACCTGACCCTATCCTGGGTCATACACCATTTAAATAATTTTCTTTTGGTAATACATACCACATGACATAACAATAGACAGAGAAAAAATATTTACAGTTTTAGTGAGTTGAAAAAACAACATAGTGGATATTATACAACGCATTGGTATAGATGTTATTAGACAGATCCATTTTGCTTATTATACATTGGGATATTGGTGCGGCTTTGGTGTGCTAAGGTGTCCTAGGCTTGATTGCGTCCTGTGCTTCGTGCCATAGGTGAGGTGCTTGAGTGCATCCTAATTTCAAGGGGTGTGTGTTTACTACAAGGTATAATACCTGACTGCGCACCCTAGCGTTAGGTTGGTGTTGCCTCAGTTGACCCAGTGGAGCTGTGCCGGTATAGTAATATTACTAAAAGGAAGGGAAAAGTTGCCGGGGAGGGGAAGGGGATGGGAAAATTGGGAATGGATGGGGGTGGAGAGTGAGGCTAGCATAAGCTGGTATCAAGGTTATCTCTATTCTTTCACAAATGGGAATGCATCTCCTCATCTAAGTTCAGCCCTCCTGGGAACTTGCCACCAGCTTGTAAGATGAAGTGTGATTCTAATCTGCGAAGGACCCCTACTCTGTTCCCACCTCTTGGGTTCAGGTTCACGCAGTCTAGGCCAAAGTATTTGGCCTTCGTCCAATCTCCATTATGCTTAACTGTGAAGTGCCTAGCCATGTTGTAACTGTGGTATTTGTGGGTTATTATCCTCTAGTGTTCTAGAATCCTCTTCTTCACAGGGAATGCTGTAGAGCTGATATACCATAGGTCACATGGGCACACTACGGCATAAACGACAAAATCGCTGTTACAAGTTATCAACTTGGGTATCTTCCATGGGGTTGTGACCTTTCCTAGGGTAATTTCAGTTACACTACTGCTGTGTCTACAGGCCTTGCAGTTTCCGCATTTGCGGAAGCCTTTGGCTTGTTTGAGCCAATTGGATTCCTTAGTTTATAGATGGCTATGCACCAGCATGTCTTTAAGTGAGGTTCTCCTGTAACCAGCCCATCTGTGTCCTATCGTGTTCCTTAATATAGGGTCCTGCCTCAAGATCCCCTACCTGTGTTTCAAGATTTTAGATAGTTGTTCTGCATGGCAGCTGTACCTAGAGATGAGTATCAAGAGAGAGAGTACCCCACTATCACCAGGGAACAGGGTACAGTGACACCAGTCAGAGGGAGATCCCTGGGTAAACACAGTCTTAGAGATTTACTATCGTTTCATACACTGTCAGTCCATGCATTCATACGTTCCTGCTTTTACTAACCAATCACTCACGGTACCAGTAAGTAGTTAAATTCCACACTAAAATTGAACGTTCACAGTCTTTTTAATTAAAATAAAAATTTTCATAAAGATGACTTAAAATTTCAAAGAATAATCCTTGAATATGTATCATAAAAAACAACAAATATTCATAAAAATTCATTAAACATTTTCATTATAGACATTTAGACAAATACAAATTCCATTATCTAACTTAATACATGTGAGACAGAAGACATTTTAAAATAAGTATAACAATCAAAGATATAACACAAGAAAAACCCCTATATCATATGGCCTGTGAATTCCTTTGCCACAATAGTTACTAGATCCAATGGTCATCTCTATATAAACAAAGGAATAGTCAATAGTATCATATATATATGAACATCTACTGCTCCTCAGACCCTGTTTGGATTCTACACAAAAAACATGAGTGCGTCGACGCGTTTCGGTGCTGTTGACATTTGATATTGTAGCACCTTCTTCAGGACTGCCGTTTCATTGGGGTCATCGGCATCAAAGACTATTGTTTGTCACCCTCGCTGTAAATATGGGGAGAGAAGCAGGGTGTCACTACTGCGTAATAGTGAGTAGTACAATTATCATTACATCCAAACTCATCACGGTACATTGGTGTATTCCTCTGACATACTTAGTTACAGGAAATTTATCTTTAAGTTAATAGTAACATTTGTGTGTATCTCTAACATCTTTTATCTGGTCATGATGATCTGATATATTACTCTAGGTTCAGGAAACTCATATTTGAATTAATGATGACACATGGGTGTGTCTCTAACCTCTGTTTCTGATGATGACCAGATATCTTTAATAATAGTGGTCCTATAAATATACAAGGTATGGCGGCCTTATTTTCCAGAGCTCATAATGGCAGTCAATATTCTTCGCACAGTATATTCAATTTCACAACATAAGGGAAATACTCACATAGTCTCATTATTTATTTCCTCCGTTACTTTTTTTAGTGTGGAAAATAGACCATAGGTGTGACCTTTTTTATACGTACTATTATGTCCTATGTCCTATTTTCCCAGATCAGGCATACTCTTACCTATTGATAGTTGAACACACAGGCACACACTGGTGTTTTCTTTAGTTTATCCCCTTGATACGTTGTTTATCACTCAGGGTGGAGTTTTTCCTAATATAAAGTGATCACATGATAACATAAGGCCCTGTGAGTACCTGTGTGTGTTATATCCATCTTCCACCTTCTACTCATATCCAAAGTATTGGAGATAGTTACCTTCTTGCTAGGGTGACTCATAGGAAATGGTAGCCTTTCCGCTTTCCACTTGTCTGTGGTAGTTTTTGGAGCGCTTCCACTCTTCTTAGTTATTTCTCTATGTAACTGTATGAGTGGAAAAATGACTCCATTATGGGGTGTCTGATGGAAAAACCGAGTCCCCCCTCCCCCTTCCCCCTTCAAGAGGTTCCTGGGTCTCATACCTTCCTATTTAACATCATCTTTGCTTCTCTTACCTTAAAAACAATGAAATAAATTTCAATGGACGGGCATAGATCAGCTTGGTTCCATGAGACACCTTGATACGTTCTGTCAGGGAAACAAAGTGTACAAGGGTATGGATCCTCCTCCTTATTTTACTATTTTATATTATATTAGCGTTTCCTTTCTCATCTCCTATTTTCTATCCCATTCTAGTATATGTCATTGCCTCAAGAGTGTCACCAACTCGTGCTTCTTTAGGTTCGGTCCCCGTTAGTAGGAGCCTGTCTCACTGAGTCTACAAAGGCCCCTTCCCCCTCCTTTACGGTTTTCATCAACCGGGTTGCCTAATACGCAAGCTGAGGCCTCTTCTAGTCTATGCGAGCGCTGGGGTACCTCTCCTTTATGCCTATGTTCGTAGATCTATTTCTCTTACCTCATTTTTTTTCCCGTAACCGCGCTTCTGCCTCGTCTTCATCCTGTTTGTTTTCGCAGGGCCGAGCGCGCATTATTTATGCCCGAGTCAGTAATACTGATTGTTTACAGGTTGTGTCTGCGCATGCGCATTCTCCTACCGATCCTATACTCGTATGGGCGCCATCTTTTAGTGGTGTTACTCTCGATATGCCCTACGTGTCCAGGTGTTATTATTCTGTATTATTCGATTTTTTAATTCAATCGCCCTCCCTTGTCTACATTCTACTTTAGAAAAACGCTAAATGGAGGCCATTTCTGATTTTACTTTGTGTTTTATTTTGTAACATTATTGGAGATGACGCTTTACATAGAAAATACATGTTTTTGGTATTTAGCGAGTGGCATAAAGATTTGGGTATTTTGTAATTAATCTGGCTTTATATCGGCCCGCCCCCGTTTGTGTATATTTATCAGCCTACCTTAATGCATATTTGTTATTACAGAGAGCTCAGCCTCCCACTATCCTACTCCTTTATTAGTACAGTGGGACACACGCTTTTATTTTTTGGGAAAGTTGTCTCAATGGTGCTCCTTAATAACATCTTCCTTTTTAAAAAGGACCTTTATATCCAACGCAAAGGGACCAGCATGGGCGCAACATGTGCGCCGAGCCTGGCCTGTATCTATGTAAGCGTATTCGAAAACAAACACATCTATAATGAGGTTAGCCCATACTATGAGAACATCCGGGGGTGGGTACGCTTTATAGATGATATCTTTTTTATATGGACAGGTACAACAGAGCTTCTTGAGGATTTTATTTCATGGCTGAACTTAGGGGATACGAATCTAAGATTTACAGCAGCATATAGTAGAAACAGAGTAAATTTCTTAGATATTAGCATAGTAAATGAGGACATGCAATTAAAGGTGGAACTATACAAAAAGGAGTCAGATCGCAACACAGTGCTGCACTATAGAAGTTACCACCCTAGGAGCCAAAAAGATTCAATACCCTTCGGGGAATTTCTCCGTCTGAGGAGAAACTGTACAACAATAGATTGCTTTTACAGACATGCTGGACAAATGAAGCAGAAATTCCAAGAGAGAGGTTACCCAAAAAAACTGATTACCCACTCCCTTAAAAGAGCCCGCTACTATGACAGGGACTGTCTGTTGAACAAAAAAGAAAAAAAGGAAACCAAAGAGACAATAGTAATGGTAAGCCAGTACTCAGCAGTGGCCAACCAAGTTAAGAACATAATAAATCACAATTGGAAAATTCTGAATGAAGGAGCTGAGACCCCATTACAACGTCCTCTTTACACCTACAGAAAAAACAAAAACCTAAGATCTAGTCTTGTACATACCTATAGGGATGATGTAATAGAACGCCAAACCACCTTGACTGGAATAAAAGCTGTAGGGAACCACAAATGCGGCAACTGCTGTATATGCGATTTATGCATAGTCACAAAGAGAGTAGAACATAATGGAGCAACACAAGAAATTACTAAATTAAACAACTGTAGAACTTAAAATGTGGTCTACATGATCATGTGCCCATGTAACCAGGGGTACATAGGTGAGACAGGCAGGGAACTTAGGCTGAGAATAGGTGAACACAAATCTGCAATAAAAAACATCAAGGAAAATGCGCCACTAGTGGATCATTGGAGAAAACAGGGACATACTGAAAAAGATCTAAGATGGGTCATTCTTGAAAGGATTAGGGAACAAACCAGGGGAGGTGATAGCAGAAAAAGGAGGAAACAACAAGAACAATGGTTCATGATTAAGTTCAATACCATCAAAAGTGGATTAAACTCTAGGGAGGAGTGGGAAACCCTGATATGAGCCAGAGTAGATATGTATTAACTGTAGGGATGTACGGGTAAGATTGTGGATGTAATGACTTAAAACAGGTTGAGAAAGATATTACAAATAGAATAAGAAAATAGGATTAGGTTAACATTAGGCAGATATCCATTGAAATGAGGAGGACAACTTTCCCAAAAAATAAAAGCGTGTGTCCCACTGTACTAATAAAGGAGTAGGATAGTGGGAGGCTGAGCTCTCTGTAATAACAAATATGGATTAAGGTAGGCTGATAAATATACAAAAACGGGTGCGGGCCGATATAAAACCAGATTAATTACAAAATACCCAAATCTTTATGCCACTTGCTAAATACCTAAAACGTGTATTTTCTATGTAAAGCGTCATCCCAATAATGTTACAAAATAAAACACGAAGTAAAATCAGAAATGGCCTCCATTTAGCGTTTTTCTAAAGTAGAATGTAGACAAGGGAGGGCGATTGAATTAAAAAATCGAATAATACAGAATAATAACACCTGGACACGTAGGGCATATCGAGAGTAACACCACTAAAAGATGGCCCCCATACGAGTATAGGATTGGTAGGAGAATGCGCATGCGCAGACACCACCTGTAAACAATCAGTATTACTGACTCGGGCATAAATAATGCGCGCTCGGCCCGGCGAAAACAAACAGGACGAGGACGAGGCAGAAGCGCGGTTACGGGAAAAAAAACGAGGTAAGAGAAATAGATCTACGAACATAGGCATAAGGGAGAGGTACCCCAGCGCTCGCATAGACTAGAAGAGGCCTTAGCTTGCGTATTAGGCAACCCGGTTTATGAAAACCGTAAAGGATGGGGAAGGGGCCTTTGTAGACTCAGTGAGACAGGCTCTTACTAACGGGGACCGAACCTAAAGAAGCACGAGTTGGTGACACTCTTGAGGCAATGACATATACTAGAATGGGATAGAAAATAGGAGGTGAGAAAGGAAACGCTAATATAATATAAAATAGTAAAATAAGGAGGAGGATCCATACCCTTGTACACTTTGTTTCCCTGACAGAACGTATCAAGGTGTCTCATGGAACCAAGCTGATCTATGCCCGTCCATTGAAATTTATTTCATTGTTTTTAAGGTAAGAGAAGGAAAGATGATGTTAAATAGGAAGGTATGAGACCCAGGAACCTCTTGAAGGGGGAGGGGGGACTCGGTTTTTCCATCAGACACCCCATAATGGAGTCATTTTTCCACTCATACAGTTACATAGAGAAATAACTAAGAAGAGTGGAAGCGCTCCAAAAACTACCACAGACAAGTGGAAAGCGGAAAGGCTACCATTTCCTATGAGTCACCCTAGCAAGAAGGTAACTATCTCCAATACTTCGGATATGAGTAGAAGGTGGAAGATGGATATAACACACACAGGTACTCACAGGGCCTTATGTTATCATGTGATCACTTTATATTAGGAAGAACTCCACCCTGAGTGATAAACAACGTATCAAGGGGATAAACTAAAGAAAACACCAGTGTGTGCCTGTGTGTTCAACTATCAATAGGTAAGAGTATGCCTGATCTGGGAAAATAAGACATAGGACATAATAGTACGTATAAATAAGGTCACACCTATGGTCTATTTTCCACACTAAAAAAAGTAACGGAGGAAATAAATAATGAGACTATGTGTGTATTTCCCTTATGTTGTGAAATTGAATATACTGTGCGAAGAATATTGACTGCCATTATGAGCTCTGGAAAATAAGGCCGCCATACCTTGTATATTTATAGGACCACTATTATTAAAGCTATCTGGTCATCATCAGAAACAGAGGTAAGAGACACACCCATGTGTCATCATTAATTCAAATATGAGTTTCCTGAACCTAGAGTAATATATCAGATCATCATGACCAGATAAGAGATGTTAGAGATACACACAAATGTTACTATTAACTTAACGATAATTTTCCTGTAACTAAGTATGTCAGAGGAATACACCAATGTACTGTGATGAGTTTGGATGTAATGATAATTGTACTACGCACTATTACGCAGTAGTGACACACTGCTTCTCTCCCCATATTTACAGCGAGGGTGACAAACAATAGTCTTTGATGCCGGTGACCCCAATGAAACGGCAGTCCTGAAGAAGGTGCTACAATATCAAATGTCAACAGCACCGAAACGCGTCGACGCACTCATGTTTTTTGTGTAGAATCCAAACAGGGTCTGAGGAGCAGTAGATGTTCATATATATATGATACTATTGACTATACCTTTGTTTATATAGAGAGGACCATTGGATCTAGTAACTATTGTGGCAAAGGAATTCAAAGGCCATATGATATAGGGGTTTTTCTTGTGTTATATCTTTGATTGTTATACTTATTTTAAAATGTCTTCTGTCTCACATGTATTAAGTTAGATAATGGAATTTATATTTGTCTAAATGTCTATATTGAAAATGTTTAATGAATTTTTATGAATATTTGACTGACAGTGTATGAAACGATAGTAAATCTCTAAGACTGTGTTTACCCAGGGATCTTCCTCTGACTGGTGTCACTGTACCCTGTTCCCTGGTGATAGTGGGGTACTGTAGGAGAGTAGGGTCTGCAATCCTATGATCACCCAGATTTTTGCTTTTTGCTGCACTGGTTTACGACTTTCCCTGGCTGTGGGCCTGCTAATCAGACCCACAGCCTAGCTGTTCTCTCTATCCAAATTGTACTTAGGTACTGAATTGGCACTGGGCCCTCTCCAAGTCCCTGTACCCAGGGCTGAGGTGCACCCAGAAGTCTCCCAGGGGCTGAAGCATGTATTGTGCCACCCCTGGATTGACTAACTAAAACTGACACAACTGGCTGCACGACAGCTGGGGCAAGGTGGTGTACTCACCCTTTGCTTTAGATATAGTATACCTATATCTAACCCTAAAATGGACACATAGATCTCCTATCAGTCACTCCTATGGCAGGCCTTAACAATCCTGAAGGCAGAGTGCTTGGAATCGTGTGAGATGGTGCTCTGGCATGAGCTGAGCCTGTCTGCGGCTTTCGGGATCCATCCCTTAGCCGTTTCCATGATATCGCATACCATATACTCTTAAGTGCATTATAATCCTCGCGGTTATGTGCCAACTCTGGTATCGCTTTATCAAAACATGTCGAGTAAGGTGTCATACGAATTGGAATACTAACCCCTCGCCAATTCTGGCGACGGGGTTAGCATTCCACCCTTCTAGAGGGACACGACATGTATGTAACCCCTAACCCCGGTTAAAGTCAGACAGAGCCTTAGCATCCACAAAATGGATGCTGCCACCGAGACACAAGTCTGCCCTCCTGCTGCTGGGAGTCCTCCCAGAGCAGGAGATAAGGACAAAGGGTTTCCTGCCAGGGGCGGTGCCAGCACCGTCCCAGACAGGGTTTTGTGTATTGTAGGTAGGCAGGGCTTTAGAGGAAGGTGACTGCACGTGGCACCCCGGTGCTCACTGTGCATAGGCTGGCTGGAACCAGTTCCAGGGTCACTCCAGACCCTGTGCTGGGGAAAAGCCCGCCAAGGAAGTGGGTGTAACCACCCCCCTCCTAGTCCCACCCATAGGGCAGGACTTAGTCGCGTGCCAGCCCCTTTTTACAGGATAAAGGTAGAGACTGGCCCCCTTCCAAATCAGATCATCTTTGAATCCTGAAACTACTTTCTGCGAAAGGAACTCAAGACTTCTTCCTAAGATTTCTCCCTTGTGACTAAGGAGTAGTCACCCTGCATCCGCAGGCACCATCTAAGAACACTGCGGTCTGCTGCAAGTCCTTCCTCCGGAATCCGACTGCCCAGCTCGACGAGAACCGGCTTCCCTGGCACCTCTGACCTCTACCCACCTCTACAGCCCAGCTGAGAACCGTGGGTGCGACGAGACCTCAAGGGACCGGCCATCTGCAAGACTGCACGACTTCTTTCCAGCAAGCCCGCCGAGTGAATTCCTGGTGAGTGCTTTGGGGTCCGAGAAGCCCCCACCCTGAGCAGCTCCAGCACCGAAGAGCAGCCCCCCAGCATCTCCACGATCTGCGTGGGGCCCTTCTGCTTTTTACTGCTCACCGCGTTGTTTGGCTACTAGCCGCTGGCTTGTGGCCTTCCTGACGACGCCCGACAACATTTCTGCTGCTGGTCTGGTTGCTCCAGACTGGCCCTTGCTTCCCTCCATCGGAGAAGTACCCTGGACCCTCCTGGTCCACTCAAGACGCCATTTTAGGTCCACCGCGTGGGCCTTGCATTTGCCAAGACTTGTTGCCCAATCCTGGGTCCAGCGACGTCGACAGCAAGATCCTTCGTGGGACAGCTCGCACCTCCATCCTGGTCGCCGACAACGCCTCCTGGTCCGAGAGACTGCAGAGCCCAGCAGCGCCCACTCACCTGACTGCGGTGACTTCGCCCGGTGCCATCCTGGTGCCCACTTAATCACTGGCTAGTGATTCAAGAACTTGGTCCCCTCTGCTTTCAGGTTTTCTTCTTCCTTGATCCAGGCTTGGATCCATCGAACTTTTCTTCACTGGTCGCCTGCCAGCAACTTCTTCCTTCCAGGCTCCTGGTCCGGCAACGAGATCCCCGACGTCTTTTCAGACCTATGCAGCTGCAGCCCCTGGGCTAGGTAACTTCGGCACTTCGGTGTCCCAGCATAGCCTCACTATCCTAGGGTCAGGATCCACTGTCGTTTTCTTCCTACCAGGTCGGGTTCGCCCGTGAACACTAACTTTGCCTTTACTAGCCTCCATAGACTTTGTCCCGCATCCCGCGTGAGAGTGCACACTCTGCACCCGAGTCCCCTGGGTCTCCTAGTAGTAATCTAACGATTCCCTAGTCCAGTCCTAGCGATTCCAAAGCCTATTAGAACTGTTACTTACCTGCTAGTAATTCGCATTCCACTTTTAAAGTATATGGTTTTTCGTGCCCCTCGGGCATTTGTGTATAACGTGCTAACTTAAGTATTTTCGTAAGAGTTTTGTTGTGTGCCTAGCACCCTGTCCTCATAAAGAGTACAGGGTTGTTGTGATTCTAATAAATACACTGTTTATTTTCATAACACTTGTGTGGTGTCCTTTCACTGGGTGTTCAAGGGGTAATGTGATGGTAAAACAGCTGGCTTAACACGCCCTCTAGAGTCTTAGCCTTAGACTGCTCGTATCCATGCTACTAGGATAGCTGGTCTATAAGGTTGACTTACAACCAATCATCAATAAGGGTTGTTTGGACTGATATATAGTGATCACTAGAATAGTGAACACTGCACATCAGGCCAACTTCTCACATTGGTGAGCAGCGGTTGGGATTTGAGCTTGCTGTTGTTTTACCACACATGCCCTAAGAATATCTTGTGAAAGATCACATAAGTACTAAAGGTACATATAACTTAGCTTAGAATACTCTGAGTTCTACTGAACCAGCTGTTGTAGCTCCTAGGGCCTAGCACACCCTAAACTACAACTCTAGCAAGGGATCAGTAGGCAAACATATAGTGTAGGTAAGTGCACCACTTACACCTCACTAGAAAAGCATGTCGACTCAGGGGGACTCTACTGAGACTCCCCTGGTCAGTGTTGACCCTCCACAGGTCACTTCAAGATATGCAGCTCTCAGTTTCCATGAGATGAGACAGATCTGTGTCTCCAGAAAACTGAAGCAGGGGTCTAACCCCACCACTTCCTTTCTGATAGGTCTCTTAGAGACATATGATGCCAGAAAGCTTTCTCAGTTACATGAGAACATGCCAGCCTTAGAGGGAACCTCTGGGGATCCAGATCTCCCCAACACTGATTCAGCAGTTGAGGAGGAGGATCAGGAGGTACTCTCTGGGGATGAGGTAGACAAAGGTCTTGAGGTAGTCAGAAGGCTAACTAGGACCAACTTAGACTTACTTGGGCTAGGATCTGGGGGCCCCCCAGTACTAACCCGAAGTGGGCCTAACCTTGGAGTTAGGAGAGATAGATCTCTTTCTAGGGACTCCAATAGATCTCTGCACTCTAATGCCTCTTCTCAGGGGAGAAGGAATCCTCCACAGAGGAGATTTACTTCCCCTCAGAGAAAGGAGCATGAAGCTAGGATGAGACAAGCTGAACTGAGGATTGAAAGGGAAGAAATTGCCCTGGCCAAAGAGAAGCTTGCCCTGGCAAGAGAGCAGCAGATGAGTGGGCTAGCTCCCACTGGTGGCAGCAATCTCCCAAGAGATAGAGAGAAGGGTTTAGATACTAAACACCTGACTAAAATAGTGCCCCCCTTTAAGCAAGGGGATGACATCCAGAAATGGATGGCTGCTCTGGAGAGGGCCTGCACTGTGCAGGGCATTCCCCAGAGTCAGTGGGCAGCTATACTGTGGCTCTCCTTTGATGGTAAAGGTAGAGATAAGCTCCTCACTACAAGAGTGGAGGATGCTAACAATTACCAGGTCCTGAAGAATACACTGGTTGATGGGTTTGGTTTAACCACTGAGCAGTACAGGTTGCTGTTCAGAGACACCCAGAAAACTCAGTCTCAGGACTGGTCTGATTTTGTGGATTGTGCCACTAAGGCTTTGGAGGGCTGGTTGCTGGGTAGCAAGGTTACAGATTACACAGGATTGTATAATCTAATGATGAGAGAACACATTTTGAACAATTGTCAGAACCAGTTGCTGCACCAGCACCTTGTTGATTCAGATCTGACCTCTCCCCAAGAATTGGGAAAGAAGGCAGACAAATGGGTCAGGACAAGGATCAAGCAGAACCAGAACCAGAACCAGGGTGGTCAGAAGAAAGCAGACCAGAAGGGTAATGTTAAGAATGAGCAAAATGACCAGAAGTCTTCACCAGGTCCCCAACAAACCAAAGAGGGTGGGGGTCAGGCTTCCCAGAAGAAGAAGACTCAAGAAGGCCAGTCAAAAAGGTGGTGCCAGTACTGCAAAAGTAAATCTCACTGGTTTAGTGAGTGCACCAAGAGAGGAGGACAAACTCCTGCCACTACAGCTCCTAAAGCAACTGCACCCCCTAGTACAGTCAGTAGTGGTAGTGTCGCTCCCAAGGCATTAGTTGGGTTAACCTTGGGTACTGAGGGGTCTGACAACTTAGTTGGCACACTCACTCAGGCTGTCCTTGTCTGTACAGGGGATATGGATATGTCCCCTGAAATAAGTCCCAATACTTTGGGCAAATACAGGCAGACACCTTTGATTAATGGCAAAATGGCTCAGGCCTATAGGGACACTTGTGCCAGTGTCACCATGGTGACACCTAACTTTGTGGACCCTGGACAGATCATGCCAGGTACTGATTTCCTGGTGACCAATGCCAGCAATGTCACTACTAGTCATAGTGTGACAATTGTGGCTTTCTCCTGGGGTGGAGTGAAGGGACAAAAGAAAGTTGTAGTCAGTTCAGACCTCCCAGTTGATTGTTTGTTGGGCAATGATTTGGAGTCATCACAATGGTCAGAAGTGGAGCAGAGGACTCACATGGAGATGTTAGGCTTGCCAGCACATGTGCTTGCTGTGACTAGGTCACAGGCCAGAAGATGCCCCACTGAACAGGTGCTGGATCCTGAAATTATGGACCAGACACCTCCCAAGAAGAAGAGCAGTAAGGGTAAGGCTTTGCCTTCCCCCTTGCCCCAGGTTGAGGATCAAGTCTCTGAGGAGGCTGATCTAGAAGAGCTGAGGGAAACTGAGCCTAAAGAGCTTGAACTTGATCAAGTTGAGTTTCTGGGCTCAGGGGGACCCTCCAGAGCAGACCTGGTGAAGGAACAGTTGAGCTGCCCTTCCCTTGAACCCCTCAGACAGCAGGCTGCTGCTGAGGCTGCAGGGAATGCCACAGGTGCCCACAGGGTATACTGGGAAGATGGACTCCTGTACTCTGAGTCAAGAGACCCCAAGCCTGGTGCAACCAGGAGGCTGGTCATCCCCTTGTCTCTGAGAGGTTTCCTTCTCACCTTGGCCCATGAGATTCCCCTTGCAGGTCATTTAGGTCAGACAAAGACTTGGGACAGGCTTGTCTCACACTTTCACTGGCCCCATATGAATGAGAATACCAAGGAGTTTTGTCGCTCATGTGTCACTTGCCAAGCCAGTGGTAAGTCAGGTGGCACAACAAAGGCCCCCCTCATACCACTACCTGTGGTGGGGGTTCCCTTTGAAAGAGTGGGGATTGACATTGTTGGTCCAATGGAACCCCAGACAGCATCAGGACACAAGTTTATACTGGTGGTGGTGGACCATGCCACCAGGTATCCTGAGGCTATTCCCCTTAGGACCACTACAGCCCCTGTAGTGGCAAGATCCCTAGTTGGAGTGTTCTCCAGAGTGGGTTTCCCTAAGGAGGTCGTTTCTGACAGAGGTACAAACTTCATGTCAGGATATCTGACTGCCATGTGGAAAGAGTGTGGTGTGAACTACAAGTTCACCACACCCTATCATCCACAATGCAATGGGCTTGTTGAGAGATTCAACAGGACCCTGAAAGGGATGATTCATGGACTACCTGAACCTCTTAGGAGAAGATGGGATGTCCTGATCCCCTGCCTCTTGTTTGCTTACAGAGAGGTCCCACAGAAGGGGGTTGGCTACAGCCCTTTTGAACTTCTGTATGGGCATCCTGTAAGAGGACCCCTGTGTTTGGTGAAGGAAGGATGGGAGAGACCTCTCAAAAAGCCTGCAACCAACATAGTGGACTATGTACTTGGTCTCCGCTCCAGGATGGCTGAGTATATGGAGAAGGCATCCAAAAACCTTGAGGCCAGCCAGGAACTTCAAAAAGCTTGGCATGACCAAAAGGCTGTACTGACTGTATACCAGCCAGGACAGAAGGTGTGGGTGCTGGAGCCAGTGGCCCCAGCAGCTCTGAAAGACAAATGGTCTGGGCCCCACACCATCATTGAGCAAAAGGGAGAGGTTACCTACTTGGTGGACCTTGGAACTCCCAGGAGCCCTCTCAGAGTGCTCCATGTTAACAGGCTCAAGGCATATGTTGACAGGAAGGACATGAGCTTGCTCATGGCCACAGATGAGGGACAGGAGGAAGAGAGTGACCCTCTCCCAGACCTGCTCACTCAGAATCCTGATGATGGGTCAGTTGATGGTGTTGTCTTTTGTGGCAGCCTCACTGAACATCAGCAACAGGATTGCAGGCAAGTTCTGCAATCCTTTCGACATATGTTCTCTCTGACACCCAGCCAAACTGATTGGTGTACCCATGATGTTGACACTGGAGACAGTCTGCCTGTCAAGAGTAAAATCTACAGACAGCCTGATCATGTTAGAGACTGCATCAAAACTGAAGTGCAGAAAATGTTGGAACTGGGAGTCATTGAGCCCTCAGATAGCCCTTGGGCTAGCCCAGTAGTTCTAGTGCCAAAGCCTCACACCCAGGGTGGTAAGAGAGAGATGAGGTTTTGCGTAGACTACAGAGGCCTCAATGCAGTCACTAAGACTGATGCCGACCCAATACCAAGAGCAGATGAGCTTATAGATAGATTGGCTTCTGCCAACTTCTTAAGCACATTTGATTTGACAGCTGGGTATTGGCAAATCAGGTTAGCTGAGGAAGCCAAACCTAAGACAGCATTTTCGACCCCTGGAGGGCATTATCAATTTGTGGTAATGCCCTTTGGACTGAAAAATGCACCTGCCACCTTCCAAAGGTTGGTGAATCAAGTCCTCACTGGGCTGGATGACTTCTGTGCAGCTTATCTTGACGATATTGCTGTCTTTAGCTCCACCTGGGAGGATCACCTGGTCCACCTGAGGAAAGTGTTAGAGGCCCTGCAAAAGGCAGGCCTCACTATCAAGGCCACAAAGTGCCAGATAGGGCAGTCACAGGTTGTATACCTGGGCCACCTTGTAGGTGGAGGCCAGGTTCAGCCACTGGAGAGTAAGATACAGGCCATCAAGGACTGGACTCCTCCAATCACCCAGACTCAGGTTCGAGCTTTCTTGGGCCTGACTGGGTACTATAGGAAGTTTGTCAGAAATTATGGGTCCATAGTGACCCCCCTTAATGACCTGACAAGCAAGAAGATGCCAAAGAAAGTTCAGTGGACAGCAAGCTGTCAGAAAGCATTCAATGACCTAAAGCAGGCCATGTGCACAGCACCTATCCTCAAGAGTCCAGATTACTCCAAGCCATTCATTGTCCAAACAGATGCTTCTGAGTTGGGTGTGGGAGCTGTTCTGTCTCAACTGAATTTTGATGGTAATGATCAGCCTATTGCTTTCATTAGTAGAAGGTTGACACCCAGAGAGAAAAATTGGTCAGCTATTGAGAGGGAGGCCTTTGCTGTGGTCTGGGCCCTGAAGAAGCTGAGGGCCTACTTGTTTGGCACTCACTTCACCATTCAGACAGACCATAAGCCCCTCTTGTGGCTAAATCAGATGAAGGGTGAAAACCCCAAACTGCTTAGGTGGTCCATTTCCCTACAGGGGATGGATTTTACAGTGGAGCATAGACCTGGGACTGATCACAGCAATGCTGATGGGCTCTCCAGGTATTTCCACTTAGAGCAAGAAGACTCACCTGGTCAAGGTTAGTTTATTGTCCCAAAGTTTGGGGGGGGGGTCATGTAGGAGAGTAGGGTCTGCAATCCTATGATCACCCAGATTTTTGCTTTTTGCTGCACTGGTTTACGACTTTCCCTGGCTGTGGGCCTGCTAATCAGACCCACAGCCTAGCTGTTCTCTCTATCCAAATTGTACTTAGGTACTGAATTGGCACTGGGCCCTCTCCAAGTCCCTGTACCCAGGGCTGAGGTGCACCCAGAAGTCTCCCAGGGGCTGAAGCATGTATTGTGCCACCCCTGGATTGACTAACTAAAACTGACACAACTGGCTGCACGACAGCTGGGGCAAGGTGGTGTACTCACCCTTTGCTTTAGATATAGTATACCTATATCTAACCCTAAAATGGACACATAGATCTCCTATCAGTCACTCCTATGGCAGGCCTTAACAATCCTGAAGGCAGAGTGCTTGGAATCGTGTGAGATGGTGCTCTGGCATGAGCTGAGCCTGTCTGCGGCTTTCGGGATCCATCCCTTAGCCGTTTCCATGATATCGCATACCATATACTCTTAAGTGCATTATAATCCTCGCGGTTATGTGCCAACTCTGGTATCGCTTTATCAAAACATGTCGAGTAAGGTGTCATACGAATTGGAATACTAACCCCTCGCCAATTCTGGCGACGGGGTTAGCATTCCACCCTTCTAGAGGGACACGACATGTATGTAACCCCTAACCCCGGTTAAAGTCAGACAGAGCCTTAGCATCCACAAAATGGATGCTGCCACCGAGACACAAGTCTGCCCTCCTGCTGCTGGGAGTCCTCCCAGAGCAGGAGATAAGGACAAAGGGTTTCCTGCCAGGGGCGGTGCCAGCACCGTCCCAGACAGGGTTTTGTGTATTGTAGGTAGGCAGGGCTTTAGAGGAAGGTGACTGCACGTGGCACCCCGGTGCTCACTGTGCATAGGCTGGCTGGAACCAGTTCCAGGGTCACTCCAGACCCTGTGCTGGGGAAAAGCCCGCCAAGGAAGTGGGTGTAACCACCCCCCTCCTAGTCCCACCCATAGGGCAGGACTTAGTCGCGTGCCAGCCCCTTTTTACAGGATAAAGGTAGAGACTGGCCCCCTTCCAAATCAGATCATCTTTGAATCCTGAAACTACTTTCTGCGAAAGGAACTCAAGACTTCTTCCTAAGATTTCTCCCTTGTGACTAAGGAGTAGTCACCCTGCATCCGCAGGCACCATCTAAGAACACTGCGGTCTGCTGCAAGTCCTTCCTCCGGAATCCGACTGCCCAGCTCGACGAGAACCGGCTTCCCTGGCACCTCTGACCTCTACCCACCTCTACAGCCCAGCTGAGAACCGTGGGTGCGACGAGACCTCAAGGGACCGGCCATCTGCAAGACTGCACGACTTCTTTCCAGCAAGCCCGCCGAGTGAATTCCTGGTGAGTGCTTTGGGGTCCGAGAAGCCCCCACCCTGAGCAGCTCCAGCACCGAAGAGCAGCCCCCCAGCATCTCCACGATCTGCGTGGGGCCCTTCTGCTTTTTACTGCTCACCGCGTTGTTTGGCTACTAGCCGCTGGCTTGTGGCCTTCCTGACGACGCCCGACGACATTTCTGCTGCTGGTCTGGTTGCTCCAGACTGGCCCTTGCTTCCCTCCATCGGAGAAGTACCCTGGACCCTCCTGGTCCACTCAAGACGCCATTTTAGGTCCACCGCGTGGGCCTTGCATTTGCCAAGACTTGTTGCCCAATCCTGGGTCCAGCGACGTCGACAGCAAGATCCTTCGTGGGACAGCTCGCACCTCCATCCTGGTCGCCGACAACGCCTCCTGGTCCGAGAGACTGCAGAGCCCAGCAGCGCCCACTCACCTGACTGCGGTGACTTCGCCCGGTGCCATCCTGGTGCCCACTTAATCACTGGCTAGTGATTCAAGAACTTGGTCCCCTCTGCTTTCAGGTTTTCTTCTTCCTTGATCCAGGCTTGGATCCATCGAACTTTTCTTCACTGGTCGCCTGCCAGCAACTTCTTCCTTCCAGGCTCCTGGTCCGGCAACGAGATCCCCGACGTCTTTTCAGACCTATGCAGCTGCAGCCCCTGGGCTAGGTAACTTCGGCACTTCGGTGTCCCAGCATAGCCTCACTATCCTAGGGTCAGGATCCACTGTCGTTTTCTTCCTACCAGGTCGGGTTCGCCCGTGAACACTAACTTTGCCTTTACTAGCCTCCATAGACTTTGTCCCGCATCCCGCGTGAGAGTGCACACTCTGCACCCGAGTCCCCTGGGTCTCCTAGTAGTAATCTAACGATTCCCTAGTCCAGTCCTAGCGATTCCAAAGCCTATTAGAACTGTTACTTACCTGCTAGTAATTCGCATTCCACTTTAAAGTATATGGTTTTTCGTGCCCCTCGGGCATTTGTGTATAACGTGCTAACTTAAGTATTTTCGTAAGAGTTTTGTTGTGTGCCTAGCACCCTGTCCTCATAAAGAGTACAGGGTTGTTGTGATTCTAATAAATACACTGTTTATTTTCATAACACTTGTGTGGTGTCCTTTCACTGGGTGTTCAAGGGGTAATGTGATGGTAAAACAGCTGGCTTAACACGCCCTCTAGAGTCTTAGCCTTAGACTGCTCGTATCCATGCTACTAGGATAGCTGGTCTATAAGGTTGACTTACAACCAATCATCAATAAGGGTTGTTTGGACTGATATATAGTGATCACTAGAATAGTGAACACTGCACATCAGGCCAACTTCTCACAGGTACTCTCTCTCTTGATACTTAGATAGAACAGCCTTGTGCTGGAGAGCTAGGTTTTGTGTTGACTGACCAGTTTTTCCTCTAAAAAACTAACAGTAGGTGATCCAATCATACAATGGATACACTAAAGACCTTTGGCTTTAGTGAAGAACAATTAAATAAAATACTTAGTTCCAACAAAGGGGGGAGTAACATAACAGTAATCCCCAATGGTGGTGAAAAGTGGAACCAGTTGGTCAACCTTAAAAAGAAAATCATTAGAACCGAACTGCATGCTGAGTTTATGACACAATATGTGAGGGCTGGAACGATACCCATTGGGCTCCAGATACATAACGAACCAGGGCTCTTCATTGATAATCCAAAATTCTGTGAAACCTGGACATTTATATGTAATAGATGTACCAGAGACCTAATGCTTTTAATAATTGAGACAGCACAGAGCACCATCCTGATAGAATTACAAGAGATGGAAGAACTAGAAAAAAGTCTCTTAGAAAGCAATGTGGTCGAAGAGGCTAAAAAGAAAATAGAAGAGATAAATCAGGATATGAACGGGTACTGTGAATATTTAACTAATCGTAAAACACAAAAACTGAGGAAGGACATAAACAAATTCACTCAGGAAGTAGTGTACCCCTTCCTCAAAAAAGACTATTACACAGAGAGGCAAGAACATAATAGAAACGGAGGCCCTAAAGTCAGGTTTCAGTCAAGAAGACCAAGACACTTGAACTTCTCAGGAACATCTGAAAGCAGTGGAGAAGAAGAGGTTCAGACTAGAGAGGATGAAGAGTATACAGGCCCCAATAGAGCATATGAAAAAGCTTTTTTAGACAAGCGCCCCCAGAGAGCCCGGGGAGGCTTTCGAGGGAAAGGGAGAGGTCAGTACACGAGGAGACCAGCTCCAAGAGAGGAGGACCAGGAATACCAACAGAACCAGGCCCCTCAAGAGTACAAACGGACCAGAAACAAGGTATACTGGCGATAGAAACCCCCATCATAAACCTATCCCGTAGAACCTTGACAAATATTGAACAAGTCTTAGGGATGGGCTTTAATTTCGTGCCCACAGCAGGTATTAATAAATTTCAATTAGAAAAAGACCTAAGAGCTTTTTTTCGACAAATCGGTCTACGTCGCTTTTTTGAGAATAGACCAGTGAGGGAAGCCCCACTCGATTCCGGCTTAGGATTAAATCGACATTCACCCCGAGTTTAGGGATGGTAGACAAAAATCTTGAGATTTTTGAAACCATGGTGAAATTAGAGATTGGAATTCTGCTGAACAAAAAGCACTTCCAGGAACATAACATCACTAAAGCCCAAAGAGATGCTATAGATTCCCTCTCGAAACACACACAAATAACAATCAAACCCGCGGACAAGGGTGGAGGGGTGGTTGTCCTGGATACCACAGACTACGACCAGAGAGTGATGACCCTTCTCTCTAATGAATCACACTACATGAGAGTACCCCAGAGTAGACTCGATACCCTAAAGAAAGATGTAGCTACACTGCTACAGCAAGCACGGACCAATGGGGACATTACAGAAGAGGAATGGAAGTTCCTCAACAATATGAACCCAAAGACTCCGGCATTTTATGGACTTCCAAAAGTTCATAAGAGCTTAGACAACCCCCCACATAGACCCATAGTGGCATCAATTGACTCTCTGCTAGAACCACTGAGTAAATACGCGGACAGGTTTTTGAAACCTCTAGTGGAAAAGCAAAAATCATATATCAGGGATACCTCTGACATGATAGCAAAAGTAGAAGGAATGGAATTTGACGGAGCAAATGAAATCATGGTGACCCTCGACGTAGAGTCACTTTACACCAATATACCCCAACATGACACTATTTAGGTTATTAAGACTCTACTAGAAGAGAATGAAATTGTAGGAGGAAATAAGGAGTTTATAGTAGAATGTGTCTCAATGGTGCTCCTTAATAACATCTTCCTTTTTAAAAAGGACCTTTATATCCAACGCAAAGGGACCAGCATGGGCGCAACATGTGCGCCGAGCCTGGCCTGTATCTATGTAAGCGTATTCTAAAACAAACACATCTATAATGAGGTTAGCCCATACTATGAGAACATCCGGGGGTGGGTACGCTTTATAGATGATATCTTTTTTATATGGACAGGTACAACAGAGCTTCTTGAGGATTTTATTTCATGGCTGAACTTAGGGGATACGAATCTAAGATTTGCAGCAGCATATAGTAGAAACAGAGTAAATTTCTTAGATATGAGCATAGTAAATGAGGACATGCAATTAAAAGTGGAACTATACAAAAAGGAGTCAGATCGCAACACAGTGCTGCACTATAGAAGTTACCACCCTAGGAGCCAAAAAGATTCAATACCCTTCGGGGAATTTCTCCGTCTGAGGAGAAACTGTACAACAATAGATGACTTTTACAGACATGCTGGACAAATGAAGCAGAAATTCCAAGAGAGAGGTTACCCAAAAAACTGATTACCCACTCCCTTAAAAGAGCCCGCTACTATGACAGGGACTGTTTGTTGAACAAAAAAGAAAAAAAGGAAACCAAAGAGACAATAGTAATGGTAAGCCAGTACTCAGCAGTGACCAACCAAGTTAAGAACATAATAAATCACAATTGGAAAATTCTGAATGAAGGAGCTGAGACCCCATTACAACGTCCTCTTTACGCCTACAGAAAAAACAAAAACCTAAGATCTAGTCTTGTACATACCTATAGGGATGATGTAATAGAACGCCAAACCACCTTGACTGGAATAAAAGCTGTAGGGAACCACAAATGCGGCAACTGCTGTATATGCGATTTATGCATAGTCACAAAGAGAGTAGAACATAATGGAGCAACACAAGAAATTACTACATTAAACAACTGTAGAACTAAAAATGTGGTCTACATGATGTGCCCATGTAACCAGGGGTACATAGGTGAGACAGGCAGGGAACTTAGGCTGAGAATAGGTGAACACAAATCTGCAATAAAAAACATCAAGGAAAATGCGCCACTAGTGGATCATTGGAGAAAACAGGGACATACTGAAAAAGATCTAAGATGGGTCATTCTTGAAAGGATTAGGGAACAAACCAGGGGAGGTGATAGCAGAAAAAGGAGGAAACAACAAGAACAATGGTTCATGATTAAGTTCAATACCATCAAAAGTGGATTAAACTCTAGAGAGGAGTGGGAAACCCTGATATGAGCCAGAGTAGATATGTATTAACTGTAGGGATGTACGGGTAAATATTGTGGATATAATGACTTAAAACAGGTTGAGAAAGATATTACAAATAGAATAAGAAAATAGGATTAGGTTAACATTAGGCAGATATCCATTGAAATGAGGAGGACAACTTTCCCAAAAAATAAAAGCGTGTGTCCCACTGTACTAATAAAGGAGTAGGATAGTGGGAGGCTGAGCTCTCTGTAATAACAAATATGGATTAAGGTAGGCTGATAAATATACACAAACGGGGGCGGGCCGATATAAAACCAGATTAATTACAAAATACCCAAATCTTTATGCCACTCGCTAAATACCTAAAACGTGTATTTTCTATGTAAAGCGTCATCCCACTAATGTTACAAAATAAAACACGAAGTAAAATCAGAAATGTCCTCCATTTAGCGTTTTTCTAAAGTAGAATGTAGACAAGGGAGGGCGATTGAATTAAAAAATCGAATAATACAGAATAATAAAACCTGGACACGTAGGGCATATCGAGAGTAACACCACTAAAAGATGGCGCCCATACGAGTATAGGATCGGTAGGAGAATGCGCATGCGCAGACACCACCTGTAAACAATCAGTATTACTGACTCGGGCATAAATAATGCGCGCTCGGCCCGGTGAAAACAAACAGGACGAGGACGAGGCAGAAGCGCGGTTACGGGAAAAAAAACGAGGTAAGAGAAATAGATCTACGAACATAGGCATAAGGGAGAGGTACCCCAGCGCTCGCATAGACTAGGAGGCCTCAGCTTGCGTATTAGGCAACCCGGTTTATGAAAACCGTAAAGGAGGGGGAAGGGGCCTTTGTAGACTCAGTGAGACAGGCTCCTACTAACGGGGAACGAACCTAAAGAAGCACGAGTTGGTGACACTCTTGAGGCAATGACATATACTAGAATGGGATAGAAAATAGGAGATGAGAAAGGAAACGCTAATATAATATAAAATAGTAAAATAAGGAGGAGGATCCATACCCTTGTATACTTTGTTTCCCTGACAGAACGTATCAAGGTGTCTCATGGAACCAAGCTGATCTATGCCCGTCCATTGAAATTTATTTCATTGTTTTTAAGGTAAGAGAAGCAAAGATCATGTTAAATAGGAAGGTATGAGACCCAGGAACCTCTTGAAGGGGGAGGGGGGACTCGGTTTTTCCATCAGACACCCCATAATGGAGTCATTTTTCCACTCATACTGTTACATAGAGAAATAACTAAGAAGAGTGGAAGCGCTCCAAAAACTACCACAGACAAGTGGAAAGCGGAAAGGCTACCATTTCCTATGACTCACCCTAGCAAGAAGGTAACTATCTCCAATACTTTGGATATGAGTAGAAGGTGGAAGATGGATATAACACACACAGGTACTCACAGGGCCTTATGTTATCGTGTGATCACTTTATATTAGGAAGAACTCCACCCTGAGTGATAAACAACGTATCAAGGGGATAAACTAAAGAAAACACCAGTGTGTGCCTGTGTGTTCAACTATCAATAGGTAAGAGTATGCCTGGTCTAGGAAAATAAGACATAGGACATAATAGTACGTATAAATAAGGTCACACCTATGGTCTATTTTCCACACTAAAAAAAGTAACGGAGGAAATAAATAATGAGACTATGTGTGAATTTCCCTTATGTTGTGAAATTGAATATACTGTGCGAAGAATATTGACTGCCATTATGAGCTCTGGAAAATAAGGCCGCCATACCTTGTATATTTATAGGACCACTATTATTAAAGATATCTGGTCATCATCAGAAACAGAGGTTAGAGACACACCCATGTGTCATCATTAATTCAAATATGAGTTTCCTGTACCTAGAGTAATATATCAGATCATCATGACCAGATAAGAGATGTTAGAGATACACACAAATGTAACTATTAACTTAAAGATAATTTTCCTGTAACTAAGTATGTCAGAGGAATACACCAATGTACTGTGATGAGTTTGGATGTAATGATAATTGTACTACGCACTATTACGCAGTAGTGACACCCTGCTTCTCTCCCCATATTTACAGCGAGGGTGACAAACCATAGTCTTTGATGCCGGTGACCCCAATGAAACGGCAGTCCTGAAGAAGGCGCTACAATATCAAATGTCAACAGCACCGAAACGCGTCGATGCACTCATGTTTTTTGTGTAGAATCCAAACAGGGTCTGAGGAGCAGTAGATGTTCATATAAATATGATACTATTGACTATACCTTTGTTTATATAGAGAGGACCATTGGATCTAGTAACTATTGTGGCAAAGGAATTCAAAGGCCATATGATATAGGGGTTTTTCTTGTGTTATATCTTTGATTGTTATACTTATTTTAAAATGTCTTCTGTCTCACATGTATTAAGTTAGATAATGGAATGTGTATTTGTCTAAATGTCTATAATGAAAATGTTTAATGAATTTTTATGAATATTTGTTGTTTTTTATGATACATATTCAAGGATTATTCTTTGAAATTTTAAGTCATCTTTATGAAAATTGTTATTTTAATTAAAAAGACTGTGAACGTTCAATTTTAGTGTGGAATTTAACTACTTACTGGTACCGTGAGTGATTGGTTAGAAAAAGCAGGAACGTATGAATGCATGGACTGACAGTGTATGAAACGATAGTAAATCTCTAAGACTGTGTTTACCCAGGGATCTCCCTCTGACTCGTACCTAGAGATGAACCTGACTGGTACAGTGCTGTCGTGGCTGATATCATCATTACCGCTTGCATTGAGCAGGATCTCGTCCCTCTAGAGACCCCTTACTCGGGCTTCTGCCTGTTTGAGGGCTCTAGTTGGGTAGCCTCTCTAGTCTGAAAGTCAGTTTCATAGCCTGTGTTGTTTGTTAGAAAGCAGTAGTAGTACTGCAATTTCTCTTTGCGCTGAGAAATTCGCTGTAGGGTATGCCCCATCTAAAACTTGGTGGAGGACTACTCGAGGCATGCAAGATAGAATTCCCTGCAGTTTTCTTCCTGAAGAGATTGATGCAGATTGTTCCCCCCTCAATAAACAGTTTCAAATCTAGAATGTCAATTGTTTTCTTGCTATAGTGTCTGGTGAATTTCAGATTAACAGAGTTTTCATTAAGTAGATCAGTTCCACTACACTCGCTACCCACACAAAAAACACATCATCGATGTAGCTTAGCCATTTTTTAACGTTGTAAATGTCTCAGTTTGGTCGTTCCAGAGCACCAGCTTCTCCCACCAGCCTACAATTAGATTGGCATAGCTGTGGGCAAAGCAGGTGCCCATGGCAGTCCCCTGCAGCTGTTTGTCATGAACTTTTCAAACACAAATACATTTTCTTTCAAACATGTATCATTCATCTCTAAAAGCATGTGTGTATGTTCCGACAGATGGATATCACATGTCTTCAGAAAGGATTTGCATGCCTTGAGTCCATCGTCGTGTTTAATTCTTGTGTAAAGGGACTCTACGTCCAGACTGACTAGCCAATGGTTGTCATTGATGACTGTGTCACTGATTTTCTCAAGGAAGTCACTGGTGTCTCTTAGGTAAGAATTCTATTTTTTCACAAAAGGGAATAAGTGGTCAACAAAGGTTGACGTTTTTTCCAAGATGCTATTTTTGGAGGAGACTATTGATCTACTTGGGGGTTCCTGGGCATTTTTGTGGACTTTGAGCAGAAGGTCAAATGTGGGCGTGGTCGGTGTCTCATTTCTGAGAAACCTCCTCTCATCCCATGTTAGTAGTCCTCCCTCATGCCAGTCATCTAGTCTACTATGGTATCTGTGTTGAAGTTATCTCAGGTATTTGTTATCAACTTTGCAATAGCATTGTGTGTTGTTCAGTTGCCGGTAGGCCTCCCTAGTGTAGATGGTTTTGGTCATAAGGACTACGTTGCCCCCTTTGTCTGACGGTTTTATTATGAGATCCTAGACACTCTGTAGGTTTCTGATGGCTTCCCACTGAGTTTCGGTCATGGTTTTGTTGTGTGGTGTCTTATGTATCAGTCTCTCAAGGTCTTGAGCAACTAGGTCGCTAAAGATGTCAATATTGACCTTAGCGATCATGGGTACAAATTTCGACCTGGCTTTGAACTCTGTTGTCAGAGTTTCTCGTGTTCCTATTCCACATTTCTGTGTTATATCCTGTATACGTGCAGGGTCAAATGAATCAGTCACTTCGGCCAATTGTGTTCAATTCTATGTCTTCCTCTAGGTCAGTCACCATCCGTAGCCTAGGTATGTCTTCAAATGCCAGTCTATTATCTGTGCTCGGTGTACTGGGGTGTCTGGCCCTACTCATTTCTATAGATTTTTTTTACCATAGTGTAATTTATACAATTTTTATTTTCTTTCAAATTTATAGAGGTCAACTCTTGTTTGCACAAAATCAAAACTGATATTGGGACAAAAGGATGGCCCCAACTTCCATACAGTTTGTTCTTCTTTGATACTCTTCTGTTTGTGAGGTTCATTACTGTTAACTGTGTAGTATTGTCCTCCATTATGGTTTCTTGTTCATCGGGCCTCGTGTTCCCATGCAAACTGTTCTTACATTTCCTTCTGATGATCCTCCATTTCCGGTTTAGTTTTTTGTTCAGCGTCCTCTTCCTCTCATTTTCCCTCTGGTAGAATATTATTTTGTCATTTGCAGGAGGCGTAGTTCCTCGGGAAATTTATGTTGTTCTTGTAGACTTGATGAGAGGCTGTCTGTGGATTCCTGTTCGGAACTGAGGTCAGTATTGAATCCTTCTCTGTTTGCCTCCAGGGCCTTGTCCTTTGCCAGTGCTGATCTTGCTGTGTCGAATTTCCTGGCAAATGTCAGTATCCTGCCTGTGGCATAGTCACATTCATTTCGTAGGACCTTGCGTTGTTTTCTAGCCACTACTTCCTTTTCATGTGTTCTCACTTTGTCATCTACTAGTTTAAGGACTTTGCTGGTCTCCGTTTGATCAGTTTCCTTGCTGAATTCCTCCATCAATCCATCAATCAAGTTCATTAGAGCTTTATGTTCTTCCCACACATTGGCAATGAGGATTTCCAGCATCTTTTCGGGGCAAGAGTGATGTTTTCCACCAAGTCTTTTAGCACTTGTGGCTTTGGGATTGACAAAGTTGGGGTAATCGGTATTCTAAGCACTCTCGGGATTCTGTTCACCTCTAAATAGTTTTGGAGGGAGGTCGCCTCCCACCATCGACAGATCTCTTTTTTCCGCAGTTGCTCTAAGATGTTGCCTCTCTGTTTTATGCAGATAGCTGGTGTCTCCGATGGATGAGTCTGTGCTGCACTCGTTGTTGCTGTATCCTTGTTTATAGTAAAGATCGCTTTTGCTGAGGCCTCACCCCCCTTCAGAAATTCACTTGTCATTCTGGTATTGTAGAAGTTACTGTTGGGAGGAGTAGGACTCCCTCCCTCTCAACCTGATCGCACACTTTGGCTACAGTAGCCTACGTGAACTCTGGTGGCTGCAGTCCAGTGAAAAAAAGGTAAAAATTTAAAAGGCTAAAAAAAAATTGTGCAGCACACCGTTTCATCCCAAGTGAAAGATGAAAAAATAATATATCTACCTTTTTTTCACTGGATTTTAGGTATACATTGTCCCATGTGGATGTAAGAAAAAGGTTTTAAACTTTCTAGAAACTGATAAATGTTTATATGTTCTTTTCCTTTTCACCATTGTCCTTACAGCCTTGAGAAAGTCACGGTGGTGATGAAACGCGTGTTGGCTGTCTTTCATGTGTTTTTTTAAACAAGGACTGGACCGTCATGATATCATGGAAGAAAGTTCCTAGGATTGTACCAAGCATGATTCATATGTCCTAGCCCTTGTATTTCCGTATTAAATATAACATGTTTCCGATATATAAGAAATAAATCATTAATGGAATAGATAATTGCACTTGTAATGTTTCCTGTGTTAGGAGGAATCTCTCCTCATCTATTTGTCTTTGGATCAGATCGACAGATTACTGTCTCTAATGAAATTTGTGAAATTGTGAGTGCCAGGGTGTTCCTTGAAAATGATACAATTTATACCATGTGAAATCAGAGCAGTCATAATAATGCTTATTACATCTCAAATGACTTTATTGATCAGAACAGAGTGCATGGTAGAGTGCCGATTTATAGTAAATGTAGTGTTCAGAATTGGGTGACGTATAGTAAATTGAAACTGGTGCATACATTTTAATTTTAAGTTATAACTGGTGATGAGGAAATTAGAAGCTTAAGTTATAGCTATAATTTTTGATTTTACCTTTGGGTTTTTCATATATATATATATATATATATCAAGAAAAGATTTGCCGAGCCCGGTTCAGAATCATTTCCAGCCATTTAATGCATTTTACTGCAGCTCCAAACCTTACGCGTTTCAGCTTTGTTAAGCCTTGTTCACAGGTAGGCAACAATTTACAAAATGATTGCAAGTGCTCCAATTCATCAAGTCATGTGACTTTCCGTGATAGCACCACAAGTTCCAAAAAGCATCAGTTTTCATTTGTACACACGTGGAGAATATCACTCTTTTACTTAATAGCATTCTTTACCATCGTTGCAAAGTTATAAAAATAGCATTTCGAAATAAAGTGTTTGTGTGCCCAAAATTGTCACGGAGCAGCAGCTTCGTAATTTTGAAATGGCAAGTTGTTACAAACTGTCCAAGTGAGGTGTACCCTCACTAATCTCCCATTCTCACCTCTGCTATCCAAAATAACAACGGCAGTCCATCAGTTTGGCGCAGGGTCATGCCCCCACGAGTGTCAGAAACACAAAGAAGAAAGCTCCATAATGGGGGGCCCCAACCCTGCAGGGCGACTCCGGCGGCAGAGGGAATGGAGAGTCCCGTTATTTTAACATCAGGAAAAGAATTGCCAAGCCCGGTTCAGAATCATTTCCAGCCATTTAATGCATTTTTCTGCAGCTCCAAACCTTACGCGTTTCAGCTTTGTTAAGCCTTGTTCACAGGTAGGCAACAATTTACAAAATGATTGCAAGTGCTCCAATTTATCAAGTCATGTGACTTTCCGTGATAGCACCACAAGTTCCAAAAAGCATCAGTTTTCATTTGTACACACGTGGAGAATATCATTTTTTTACTTAATAGCATTCTTTACCATCGTTGCACAGTTATAAAAATAGCATTTCTAAATAAAGTGTCTGGGTGCCCAAAATTGTCACGGAGCAGCAGCATCGTAATTTTGAAATGGCAAGTTGTTCCAAACTGTCCAAGTGAGGTGTACCCTCACTTATCTCCCTTTCTCACCTCTGCTATCCAAAATAACTATATATATATATATATATATATATATATATATATATATATATATATTACCTACTGGCGGTCGCCAGTAGGTATATATAGTTAGGATTTTTTCTCTATGGGTTTTTTGAAAATTCTATGTCTAATAACTTTGGCGTTTGTGGACGGAATTGGCTGAAATTTTCAGGAAAATGGCACATTTTGTTTCTGAGCAGCCCTTGAAAATTTGGGGGGGGTTCGTCCAGTGGGGGCCGAGAAAAAAGGGGGTCCCAAAACGTGTTTTTAACATTGAGTTTTCCATAGGGCGGTTGGCCTCACTTTTAGCCCGAACGGCTGAATGGATTTGCACGAAACTTGGCAAAATTGTAGGGACTGGTAGCCCGATGTGCCTTTTGTAGGTCTCAATATATGTGCTCCAGTGGATTTTGAGAAATTAACGTTTAAAAAAAGATATATATCTGTAACAGCGGACCGGTTAGCGCTCTGGTTCGCGGACTTTTCGCGCAACGGAGCTTTGTGAAGCGAAGCTGATTGGTTCTCCGGCGTCTGTCAACATTCCAAACAGTCCGTAGCGGCCGCAATCTTGTCTCTCGGTAGGATCGAGAGACAAGAGGAGGTCAAAACAAAGGGGGAAATAACTATAAGGGGGCATAGTAGATCCTCGCTGACCCCCTAGGTTTGATGTGGAGGTTTTAAAAGGGCCCCGCGGGGCAAAAAAAAATAATAAAAATAATAATTGAACGGCTGAATGGATTTGCACGAAACTTGGCAAAATATTAGGGACTGGTAGCCCGATGTGCCTTTGCTAGGTCTCAATATATGTGCTCCAGTGGATTTTGAGAAATTAACGTTCAAAAAAAGATATATATCTGTAACAGCGCTCCGCTTCGCGTAACGGAGGTTTGCGAAGCTGATTGGTCATTCTGTCACTGGGCTATAGTTGGGCTACATCTGGCTGATATTTGGGCTACATTTGTTTTTTTGTGTGTCTGGCGGCCATCTTTGGGCTACATTGGGCTACATTGGGCTTCATTGGGCTACATTCGGCTAATTAGCAAATAGCTCATCGCAAACTAGGAATGGTAAAGAATCGCTATTTATTCCTTAAAGTTCGCTATTTAGGAAATGCAAATAACTTTGATGATACATATGGCGGTTCATCTCTAACAAGATAAGAAGCATAGGGATAGATTTATGATGACTGGCGCATCACCAGGGATGTGTTAGTCATTCTGTGCCGCTGTTCCGTCACCTATGGTGTGCTGCATTTACAATGCGGCGCATCATGGGGCAAAAACAGCACAGATGCGTGATGTATCTGTGCCGTAAAGGTGGCGCATTGCTGGAGTTGTATCGCAAGTGTGATGAAGCTCCAGCAAGGGTCGGGGGTGCCCCTGTCGCAGGGTTTCTGTTCTCACACAGAACTGTGGACAGAGGATTGGAACCTCGGCGAATTAGGGTGTCCCAAAACTCACGTTAGTAATCAAAAACTATTTAGCAAGCTAGGTACAGTGTCACATTGGATATAACAAACTCTCAATGTTTAGACAATCCAGAATATGAACTTATAGTACCTCAGGATACGTGGAACTCATGAACAGTCGGTCGTTATATATTTCTTAGAAACCAGAACATGGAGTTAAGAAGAACACATGTGTATTTGAAATGTTTATTTACTAATGCCGTCTTCTCAGGCGTAGTACCTTAGATAATAAAAGTACACATATTATCAGTAGCAAAATTACCAGCATAGTTACTAGTACATAAAAAGTGAATGGTGATAGTATGTTAACATGCTGTAAATGAATAAGAGTTAGCAACACTTATAAGCAGCCGCGGGCCGTGGAGGGAGTTACGGTGAGGCAGGGAGGCGGGGAGGGGGAGAAGCAGGGTGGAGAATACAAGTACACATATTATCAGTAGCAAAATTACCAGCATAGTTACTAGTACATAAAAAGCGAATGGTGACAGTATGTTAACATGCTGTAAATGAATAAGAGTTAGCAACACTTATAAGCAGCCGCGGGCCGTGGAGGGAGTTACGGTGGGGCAGGGAGGCGGGGAGGGGGAGGGGCAAGGTAGAGAGGGCTCCACCCTGCTTCTCCCCCTCCCCGCCTCCCTGCCCCATCGTAACTCCCTCCACGGCCCGCGGCTGCTTATATCTCACCCTCCCTAATACACATATTATATTATTTGCTAAGAAGGTCTCTTTGTGTTGGTTTAGGGCGTGTCCATACTTTAGTGTCTTAGATTTGAAGGAATCACATCAGCATACACCAGCTCTCTCTTCATGTGAACCGCATCAACTGTTGTGTATGTGTGTTCGGCAAAGCAATATAAAACCCGCCTCATGCCCAGAATTGGCAGAAGTTGCACTTATGTTATGAGTATGAAGTCGTGGAGATCAGACCTCATAACAATTCTGTATCGTGTTGTTCTTGAAACTTTAGCACTCGCTGTACAGATATAGTTTAACAAGTAAAGCAGATAGTAGACCAATAACATATTATTCTCATGTAAACCACGATGAACTACTAGGTGGAAAGCTAAAGCAACAACTAAGTGTCGTGTGCAGAAGTTGCAAAAAAGGAAAAATGGCGTTTAAACCGGTAATGAGCCCATGCTAACTTAACACGGTGTAAAGATATCCAGGACCTAGATGACACCTCCTCATGATCCGGAAACGAACTGAATAAGATAATAGAAGTGCCATCTCATGAGAGCAGATTGCAAGTTTATATGTGGACGGTCCGCAAGGTAAAGCATTAAAAACTAGGAAAATTCAATGCTAAAGAAAAATAAAACAGCCAAGTACTTTATCGAGTCTTAAGCCAATAGGCAAGGTAAATAATAAAAACTTGACAAATAAGTCAATGAATTGTCAATGAAATGCTAGTACTCAGCATATCAAACATGAAAAAGGTCTATGACATAACTGTGTATGCAAAATAAGCTGCAACAGCCTCCAATAGGAAGTCACCGTCTTCATCCGAAAACAGTTCAGCCATCCAATTTAAAAGCGGAAAAGAACATACGTGCTCTCCCAGCACCGGATCCTCTATCACCATCAGAGGACAGCTCGGTGGGTTTTCAAGAAAGCTGTGTTCCAAGAAAGACTGTGCTGCCGCCAGTAAATTCCAGGGACCAAGTAGTCCATGCATCAATGCCACAGCCATAATCCTTTCGCCAGGACAAATCAACTCGTGAGTAATGATAGGAGTCATCAGCTGATTAAAGTCGACGTCAGGAGAAACCGGTCCGCAGAGACACAAATCAATGGCCCAATCGAAATCACAGGTCAGGCAGTGAAATACAGGCTGGAGACAGGTGAAGTAGGAGAACCGAAAAGATAATCCATATGCCGTGCTTAATATCGCCAACGGCATTGTGCCATAATATTCTAGCATGCGATTGCGGAACAGTGTCAGCAGCTGCAGGGTCGGAGGTTGCATAGGAGGGACATCCATATTTAAAAATGTAAAAAAGCACAAGAGCGTCCGCTGGTAATGCAAGTAAAAATGCAATCCACGAACCAGAGTGGAGAAAATGGAATGAAAGGGAGCAGGGATGACTCCAAAGATTTTCTCAAATGAAGTCACGAGACCACTGGTAACAACTTTAAAAAAGTGTGCCAGGGATTTTGTGGAGGATGCGTTAAAGATAGTCGGAAACATGTTGCTGAAATTGAAAGGCAAACCTGTGTACGGGTGTTCGATATGTGAAGTACGAAAGTTTCACGGGCCGAACTCAAGGCCACCTCTCTCTGAGACAAAAGAGCTCTTATTCTTGTCATGCCGTTGAAACGTGTCCCAAGGTTGGTATTTGTGGCCAGATTGAAAACTCCCTATGTTCATGTGTGGGAGGAAATAGAACATTTCTGCAGCAAATAACCCGTTCACTTACTGTTACGATAAAAGGAATACTTTTAATTAACTCAGAACAATCTTCATTATTGAGCATCAAATAACTACCATTTTCCAACAACTTGAACGTGGGGATGATAGCAGGAACTGGCGTGCCTTGCAACACGCAAGCCATATTTGGTCGGTGTTTGTTGCATGAATCGTGTAACTGTATGTGCCTACACATTAGTGAATGATCTGGCGTCTCAGTGCATTCCTCTCCATTCAGATAAACTTCTTGATCATCTTTGAAACATCTGTATGTGTATGGAAGCGACCAGACCTCATGAACAAAAGCACTACCTAAAGGTTCATAAAGACCTATTGGTATATATTTCATACAATTTGAAAACTTATATAAAGCAAAAGGCAGCGTTATTAAACCGTGGATAAGGCATGTTGCCAAAAAACCCGCAATCCTCTGCTGATGATGTCACTGAGCATGTCATGAATGATGTAATATGTGACATCATCAGTAGTGGATTATGGGTAATAGTATCTCTAGTTTACTCCCCTATAGCTGTCTTTCTTTTAACATAAGTGTGTGTTTCCTTCCCTTATACTTACTGTTTTTGGTTCGCTTCCAGTTCGCGTACCAGCGAGCGAACTAGGAAGCGAACTAAGAGAAATAGAGGTTGGCACAGTTCCAAATATTGTACCAATTTTTTAATAACGGGGAGGTAGTTCTGAAAAGAACTTTTTTTTTTTTTTTTCTGAACATTTTTTTACTGTTTTTGAATTTTTCGGAACAGTTTTATATTTTTTTGGGTTTTTCTTGGAGGGGGCAATGAAAACGATTCATTGTAAAGGGCTCAACAGGAGCAACAAAACAAAAAAAAGAAGTATTTATTATTTTGGGCGTTTCGGACAAACTTGCATATGATAGTCAATAGCTCTGTTGATCAGAGTGATGCTTCTTTCTCCGTAGGAAATGAATCCATCGCAAAATACGCAGGTGTGTTTTACTTCACCAAATCTCATTTGTATATTTGGCACCATCTCCCTGCCCTCTGGTCCCGTTACTTCCGGTACAACAGATCTTCTGGCCATAATAGGGAGATTATCTAGGTCGTTCCGAAACTGTGCAGCACTGTAGTTGTTAGGATGCCACCTAGTCATATGGCGATGCATTGTGTAGTTTCCGAAACTGTATTTTTTGTCGGTCCCTCTGGACAGTCTATCTTGACATATAAGGCAAGTTACGTATCTTGCATTTACTTTTTTCTGACCTTTGGGAATTTTAAAAAATTGCCAAATGAAGTTTTCTTTCCGGTGAGACGTCTTGGGCTGCTCAGGCAAAAACTGCCTCTCTTCGTGCTCGTCCTCCTGTTCCTCTTCTTCTTCTTCTTGTTGAATTACAACTTGAGCAGGTGGTCCACTCTTCCTTGGATGTGGTGGAGGTGGTGGGGAAGCACCAGCTGAAGCTACTAAAGAAGCCATTGCTCAGTGATCACAAAGGGTCTTTCTCTCACAATGATGAAAGTCAGAGTGAGGAAAGAAGGAGGGATTTTCATCATTTGGGAAAAACAAGAGTTCTCAACCAATCAAAAGTGTTCATTTTAGATTATATGACCTAGTCTTACATCATTAGGAAACCAAAAGTGAAATGAACCAATGAAAAGTGTTATTACCAAGTCACATGACTTGCTGTGTTTACGTTAAGCGCTTTGCAGGGCCTCCCGGTTTGCTTCCAGAAACCTGCGCTTTGGCACTCGCTTCGCGTACCAGTTCGCTAACGTAGCACGTCATATGACGTATCAAGCGACAACGTGGAACGTCATGCGGACGGGAGGCGTCACGATGTTGTTTTCTAACGCGGCACTTGCGGTAAAGAAACGTTTACCGGCTCGCGGTCTATTTCGCGGCATCAAGGTCAGCTAACGGGAAGCTTCCCGATTCGCGAAGCGGGAACGAAGAAAAAAAAATATTTTAAAAAAAAATTATTCATAAACATATAAAATATATTTTTGGATTTAAAGAAGAATACATTTTACAGCTACAGATATTAGCTGTTAAAAAACCAATGAAATTCACAGAAAAAACCATAGGTTATAGACCATATATAGTTAGGAATTAGCATTTACAAAACCTTGAAAATTCACTGAAAAAACCATAGGTTATAGACCATATATAGTTAGGAAATAGCATTTAGAAAACCTTATTTTACTCACACAAAACCATTGAAATTCCATATATAGTTAGTTGCACTAACTATATATCGCGCACCTGCAATCCACTGCTGATGATGTCACATATTACATCATTCATGACATGGTCAGTGACATCACTGATGACATCACTGATGACATCTCAAATGACATCACTGATGACATCACTGATGACAACATCCAGTGACTGTATGCTTCTGTAAAGTTAAAATATGTCTTACATATTGAAGAATGAGTGGATGTATAAGTGTCTGGATGAAGGATTTAGTAGGTGCATGACTGACTGTATAAGTGAGTGATTAAATGTGTCTCACTGAGTGCATGGGTTAGTGACTAAACTGTTTTAAATTGTGCATCATTGTGTCTGTTGTTTTGTAATCTGATGCATGTGTTGATCATTAGCTATATGACTAACTATATGGGTTATTGATTAGTTGCCCAAGTATTTGTATGGGAGACTGAGTGTGTGTGTGGGTGTCTGGGAGGTGTATGACTCTGTGCATAGATGTGTGAGCAGTTGATTCACTAGATGTATGGGTTCAAAAGTGCATGTGGAAACATCTGTATGGGCGGTTGACTGTGTGCATGAGTGTATTGGTGAGTGAATGGATATCTCAGTGCTACATGTCAAAGTAAGTACATATGTAAAACACAGTACATGTGATAGTTGACATATATAAATAACTGTGCATAAGAGCCAGTGAATGTGTGAGTGGCTGTATGGATTATTGTGAACTTGTATCAGGGATTGTATAACAGAGTAAATATGTGTTATTATATGTTCCAATAAGTAAGGTGTGTATAACTATATAGTTGAGGAAATCGAGGTGTGATTGATTCTTTGCAAGACTGACTAGGTGTGTGAGTAACTCCATGGATGAGTGACAGTCTGTGAGTGTCTGTTTACACTGAGTGTATCTAAGGTTATATTAGAGTCTGAAGAGGTTCATTGTATCATCACATGAATGATGTCATCAGTGATGTGATCAGTAATGTCAAATGAGATGTCATCAGTGATGTCATCAGTGATGTCATTTGAGATGTCATCAGTGATGTCATCAGTGATGTCACTGACCATGTCATGAATGATGTAATATGTGACATCATCAGCAGTGGATTGCAGGTGCGCGATATATAGTTAGTGCAACTAACTATATATGGAATTTCAATGGTTTTGTGTGAGTAAAATAAGGTTTTCTAAATGCTATTTCCTAACTATATATGGTCTATAACCTATGGTTTTTTCAGTGAATTTTCAAGGTTTTGTAAATGCTAATTCCTAACTATATATGGTCTATAACCTATGGTTTTTTCTGTGAATATATATATATATATATGTATGTATGTATATATATATATATATATTTATATATATATTCCAACATAGTTTTCGGCGTGTCAAGCCTCCGTGCACGGTGGCAAAACACGGAAGGGACGCCACTCCCAAATTATGTAGCGAAGACCAAATAAACACTCACTGGTGCCGTGGCCTCGTTATACAGCAGACTTTATTCAATGCAAACGGGTGCCCAACGCGTTTCGGAGTTACCTCACTCCCGTGAACAAGGAGTGAAGTAACTCCGAAACGCGTTGGGCACTCGTTTGCTTTGAATAAAGTCTGCTGTATACCGATATACCGAGGCCACGGCACCAGTGAGTGTTTATTTCTCAGTAACTGGTCTTCGCTACACATATATATATATATATATATATATATATATATATGTATATGTATATGTATATATATATATATATTCACTGAAAAAAACCATAGGTTTCACACCAGTTATAGTTAGCTGGAAATTTTACTCGCATAAAACCATTGAAATTCCCACGTTATAGTTAGTTGGACTCACTATAACTCGCGCGCCCGCAATGCACTGCTGATGATGTCACATATTACATCATTCATGACATGGTTAGTGACATCACTGATGACATCACTGATGACATCTCAAATGACATCACTGATGACACCACTGATGACATCATCCAATACACCTCCTCACACTCTAATCTAACACATGATACAGTGAATTTAATAGGTTTTTTAAATGCTAATTCCTAACTATAACTGGTGTGAAACCTATGTTATTTTCACTGAATTTCATAGGTTTTTTAAATGCTAATTTCTAACTATAACTGGTGTGAAACGTATGGTTTTTTCAGTGAATTTCATAGGTTTTGTAAATGCTAATTCCTAACTATATATAGGGCCTCAAACCTATGTTTTTTTCAGTGAATTTCAAAGGTTTTTTAATAGCATATCTCTATAGGTATGAAATGTAATATTTTTTATAATGAATTTTATATTGTATATTTATGTAATACTATTTTTTAATGTATATTTTTCCCTTTTTAAAAAAAATGTTTGCCTTGGTGCGCTCCCGGTGCGCGTACCGGTGAGCGCACCGGTAAGCGCAGTGTTGCGGCGCGCTCCGGTGCGTGTACCGGTGAGCGTCCCGTTAGCGCTATTGCCGCGAACGAAAACATCATCGTGACGTATCGCGTAGCCGCGTGATGCGTCTTATGACGCACGGCATAAGCGCACCCGGAAGCGTCCGAGCGCATACGATCGCGCAACGTAAGCGCCCCGGGGCATGTGACCTGAAAATAACACTTTTCATTGGTTCAGAACACTTTTGGTTTCCAAATGATGAAAGACCGGGTCATGTGACCTGAAAATAACACTTTTCATTGGTTCAGAACACTTTTGGTTTCCAAATGATGAAAGACCGGGTCATGTGACCTGAAAATAACACTTTTCATTGGTTAAGAACAGTTTTGTTTTCCAAATGATGAAAGCCCCCACCTTTTTCCTCATTCTCACTTTGTTCTTTGAGTGAGGAAGACCTGTTTTCATTCATTAAGAAATGGCTACAGTAGCAGCAGCAGCAGGTGCATCTGCACCACCCCCACCACCACCACCACAAGGACCACCACAACACCACATTGGTGGTGAAGAAGAGGAGGAGGAAG
Source organism: Lissotriton helveticus (assembly GCF_964261635.1). Classification (NCBI taxonomy): domain Eukaryota; kingdom Metazoa; phylum Chordata; class Amphibia; order Caudata; family Salamandridae; genus Lissotriton; species Lissotriton helveticus. Next base: position 1,290,709,356 of record NC_136061.1, read on the forward strand.
AGGAGGAGGAGAGGAGGTTCCAGCCTGAAGACAATCCCCCTTACAAACCGAGAGAGCACATTGTGTGGGAGTTTTTTAAATTCCCAGAAGAAAGTCAATGCAGCAAAAGTGACTTGTCTGATCTGTGGCACTGAACTTTCCAGGGGGAACCCTACAAAAAAATATTCTTTTGGTAATTACACCATGATGCGCCACATGCAACGCAGGCATTCTAACAACTATTCTGCGGCAGAGGTGAGAGAACTGTCCAGAAACCTTCCCCAATCATCTTCCAGAACCTCAACAAGCAAAGAACCCACTCCATCGGGTCCAGAGACAAGTGAGATGGTCCCAAACATACAAACCAAGTTTGGTGGATACAAAATCTTTTGTATATTTTGTGGAAAACAATTACCTATGGTGAGCAAATTATTACACTCATCAACCATGCTGGTGATAACCACAAGTGCCCAAAGAAACCTTAATTTTGTTCGGATTTTTTTTTTGCTCCAGTTGAGCCGTTTACAATTCCCTGTTTTTTGTTTCTCCCCATAAAAAATACAAAAAAATATAAAATTGTTCATAAAAGCCAAAAAAAGTAAAAAAATTTCAAAAAACAATAAAAAAAATATAAAACAACAAAAAGAATTAAAAAAAGTTCTAACTACCTCCAATTTATAAAAAAAAAAACTACATTTTTAAAAAACTCTGTCATTCTTTTTCTCCAGGGTACGCTCCCCGGTGCGCGTACCGGGCGCTCCCCCCGCGGAAATCGAAAAAAATATTTATTTTTTTGCCCGCGGTGCCCTTTTATGGCCCCCACATCAAACCTAGTGGGTCAGGGGGGTCTACCCTGCCCCCTTTCGGTCATTTCCCCCTTTGTTTTTGCCACCTCTTGTGTCTCGATCCTACCGAGACACAAGATGGCGGCCGCTCCTGACTGTTTAGAATGTTGACAGACACCCGAGAGCCAAACAGCTTTCCGCTCGCGTACTCGCGTAGCGCGCTGGTACGCGCCCCGGGGCGCGTACCGGGGCGCGCATATCGATATATATATTTTTTTTAACCTAAATTACTCAAAATCCACTGAAGCACATATCTTGAGACATAGCAAAGGCACATCGGGCTACCAGTCCCTACAATTTTGTCAAGTTTGGAGGAAATCCATTCAGCCGTTCGGGCTAAAAGTGAGTCCAACCGCCCTATGGAAATTAACATGGGGAAAACACGTTTTGGGACCCCCCTTTTATCTCGGCCCCCGCTTGACGAATCCCCCCAAACTTTCAGGGAAGGAGCGGAGCGGAGCTTGCCATTTTCTTGGAGAAATTCAGCCAATTCCGTCCATCAACGCAAAAGTTATTACCAATAGAATGTTGCGGATTTCCTATGGAAACTAGGTCCTAACTATAACTACCTACTGGCGACCGCCAGTAGGTAATATATATATATATATATATATATATATATATATATATATATATATATATATATATATATATATATATATGATTTTGTCAACACTTAAAATTAACTTTTATGTGAAAGTAAAGATGTAGAAAGTAAAAAGTAAAAGATTGAGAATTTACCTGGGATGTAAAGATTCCTGATGTAATTCCCAGGATGCAGTGACTCCTGAAGTAGAGCTTGGAATGCAGAGGTAACATATCCTCCACAATCAGTGGTCCAGTGGGTCTCAGAGAAGACAATATCCATTGTGTATTCTCCCATTGATTACTTCCATTTTTAAGTTGAAATGGGTTGTGGTATCATTGGGTTTGACCATCAGTCATTACCAGCATTGTGGCAGGTTCTAGGAGCCCAGTTTATTTCTGTGTACGGTAAGCCACAAAAATACAGAAACTTATTCGGGATCACATTAGTCCCGTGGGGAAAGTCTGCTTCACATGTAATCCTTTAGTCACCTCTTTGTTATGGACCATGGGGCATATTTACATGCCCTGTGCGCCACCACTTTTTGTGACATTCTGGTGGTGCACAGGGCTTAGCCATATCTACAAGGCCACATAAAGTCACCCTGCATGACTTTTCATGACCTTGCAGATATGGAGTAAGCAGAGGCAGCACAAATTGCTGCCTTGAAATGATGATGATGAAATGATTACGCACTTGTATAGCACACGACTACCCATAGGCATCTCGGCGCTTGTCTGAATACCGCCGAGGAACCCTTCCTGGCCTTTCCCTGTGAGGAGCCCACTCCTGGGCACCCCCAAGGTGAAGTCAGGCATCCTCAGCGTTGTTGGGGCCGTTGTAGAGATTAAGCAAGCTATTGCCCAGAGGTGCAGAGTGGGACTCATGATTAGAATAGGCACCGAAGCGAGAATTATCAGGTGCGAGGAAATTGAGCCCGAGACTCGCCGAGGCGGGAATTGAACCCTGGTCCCAGCCAGCCTACTTCATCAGGGTCTGCCGCTCTAACCATTGAGCCACACCTTACTCTGTGTGAAAAGAGGCACTCAATGGGTGTTGCTGTGGGTGTTCCTACTCAACCCTCATGGAATTTGACGTTGGCCCAGATTTACAACATCAGGCAAACCTGGGGTAGTGCCAAAACCTTGCGCCTCCCTAAAGCAGGTGTAAATGTTTTTATTTTTCCTCGTTTTTCCCTCTTTCCACATATGCTGCATTCTGAAGCACACATAAAAAGAGGAAAACAACTCTTGTGATTGTTTGCCCCTTCCTGCCTAAAAACAATTGTGTCAACAACACAGACACCCTTGCACCATGGTGCAAGGATGCATGCGCTGGTGTACGGCGGCAAAATGTGCGCCGCAGCTGGCTGAAAGGACAGGAATGCACAGTATCTTGTAAATACAGTGCATTCCTGTCCTTTCAACTTGGCGTAGGGCAGCACAGCAAAATATTTTGCAATGCTGCCCTATTCCAATTCTTTGTAAATATGCTGACTTTTTTTGGCCTCCAAGACAATCTATGTAGCTTATCTGTGGCTAAATAGGCAGGCTATGATAGGCTTTAGCGCATCAGGTTTTCTTGAAACATGGGGACAGACACTGTGGGTTCAACTGAATTCGAGTGGTGTTAGACCCAGTAGATCCAGGAAGAATCTAACCAAAAATAAGAATCTAGCATTGCTCTTTCCCTTCTCAAAGATGTCAAAAATATGAATAATTGTTTACCTGTTGAGGTCCTCCATATGTAATCCCCTCCATGTAGAATCCATATTTCGCCATATCTCATCGCTCCAAATAGGGTGGCCAGCAATCTCCTGACTAACTCATCTATTGTTTTGTTGTTGTCACCCTGTAGTACTTTAAAGTTGGCAAGGTTTAACCAAATGGACTTCACGTCTCTGTTCCTGCAGTGGTAGGCTCAAGTGTGCTTATTGACAGCTTTATTGCTTGCAGCTCAGAGAGGAGTAAATCCAATGTAGTAGCCTAGGCAGTTGTCGCTAGTGCAGAAGTTCTCAGACCATTAAACTTGCTGAATACAGCCTCCAAAAAAATGTAATTAGCAAAATGCCTTGGGTCCAAGCATGGGATCAGTTTGGACTGCTAACGTAGAGCATGGAAGGACAGGCTGCAGAAACTTTAGGTGGGGTTTTACTCTTATCTTCTTCAATGTCATAATATCTATCACCAGATTATTGAACAGACAAGCTACTATTTTATGGTCTTCAGAAGTAGGTAATGTTTTTGAACTGTTAGGACAACGCTTTACCATTTATTCCATACTATTACACCCGGACCCTCAGCAACCTTATTTTTTGGAGGTCGATGTCTTTAACAATATGATTGGAGCAATTGTATCACAAGAAACCCCAACACAGGAAAATGCATCGAGTGGAATATTATGCTAAGAAATCAATGAAGCCGTTTCTTCAACCTTACCATCCAAAGATGGATTGACAAACAGAAAAAAAATAATCAATATCTCAAAAGTTTTTTACATTGGAATCACCAGGATTAAAAGCTTGAGTGAAACATGTATGACAAGCTGAATTCTATCCCAACAACACCTCACATTTTTCAACAGTTGTTTCACTGTTCTTCTATGCACAAGTATATCATCCTTGCTTTCTTTTGAGATGTACTACCCCTGCAATTTCAGGAGATATCCTCTCTCACAGTTGTGCAAAAAGAAGTAAAAAACATACTCTGAAAAGCTAAAGACCTATTCAAGAATTATACCGACCAATACAGACATATCACACCCACAAATAAACCTGGATTTGCAATTTGGCTATCAAGCAAAGCTTTTTAAAGCTACATGGTAAGAAGAAATTCAAATTCTGTTTCATTGTCCCATTATCTATTACTAAAATCATTCATGATACTTTATTTTCAGGGTTGCGTCCATCCTCTATGAAGGCGTTTCATGTGACACTCCTAAAATCATCCACAATGAGTACTCCTCTGATGCCGCCTCCACCAAATATTTTTCTCTGGTTCTGACAGTGAATATGACCTAAAAGCAATCCTTGACTCTTCGCTACAATATCTGATAGACTGAACAAGATATGGTCCTGAGAAGCTATCATGGGAAAATAAATCACAGGTTCATGCACCCCAGTTAGTAAAAGCACTTGACATAGACAATAATACTTCGAATTTGGGCCTCGGCCATGGCCTAGCAGGAGAGGTGTACTTTCAGGCACTATTACTCTGTAAAGGCTATAACCACAAAACATGGAAAAAAAAGACATGTCTTGGAGGCTAACAAAGGCGGATCGCATTAGCAATTATTGTACAGTACCATTTGTCCTCTTTTTTTCCTTCTATGTTAATAGCAAATTTCAGCACCAGAGACCATGGCCGCCCTATAACCTCAACAACGTTTGTTTCCTGTACTATCATGCTCTTTTGATTGCCTTAAGTTACAAAGAGGTCATATTTCAAATGAAATATGACAGCCATCATCTCAAGAGATTTGGTAGACTTGCTTAATTTAAAGAAATATCCAATGCTGTGGACATGTTTTGCCATTAGAATATATTAAAGTGACCAGTGTTGTGTCAGCACTTCCCAATCAGTCCTTATGGACTCTGCATCACTGTTGTACTTTCAGAGGAAGCTTATTCCAGAACCTCATGAAACTCTTCTGCAGGTATCCCATGTCTTCAGTTACTTGTTGAATGTATATGGGAACTTGTTATCTGAAGCAAAATCATTATTCACTGGTGGATTGTGCTGTAACAGTCTACATGAAGAAAACTTCAAGAGCACTTAAGAACTCAATCAAATTCTGATGTAATATATCCAATGGATGTCTGGACCTTTTCTTGTTTCACTAAGTACTAAAAACCCTGTTTAGATGCCACCTACAAGCAGGTTCTACTGTGCCTAACTGTGGGTGTTGAGACCTTTTTTCTCCTGATGTCTCAGAGACAGACCTACTATGAGTCCTGAGCAACTGGGCCAAGTTCCCGTTCAGCACTTGACTCTCAGTGGTAGCGCAGGTTGAGCACTCCATGGCTTTTTGTGGGGGAGGTAGATACAGGGAGATAAGCACAGGTTCACAAATCAAAATATGATCAGCCCCAGCAATAAACAATTTCCCAATCAAATACTTCCCTTTATGAAATAAAGAAGTATTTATATAGCAACACAAAGTAAAATGTGGCAATCAAAAACAATCCAGTCACCTGACCTCAGGGCTCTGGTGTTTTTGTAGGCAGGGTTTTGAGTTCAACTCACTTTTTACTATTGGTAGTGGTTTTCTAGCATTCTCTATAGGTGGCATTCTTGTTAAGCCCTGCTAGTAGTTCGAGTATCAGGAGTCCCACTCTGATTCTTATTGAAGTAAAAAGTGTTCCAGGGCTGAAGCTCTACATGGCAGGCAAGTTCTCTTGGGGCCATCTGGCCTATAAATCACACTTACCCACATCAGCAGGACCCGCACGACCGGAGCCTCTGTGTGTGCCCCTTTCGAGGGCACTGATGCTGAATGCATCTCTTCAATGAGTTCTTAACATGTGGCCCTGGAGGGACAGTGGTTGGGTATCCTCGAGTTCTTCACATGTGGTCATGTACAGGCAGTAGCCCATGGAGGGTTCCTGGATAGTCCTCTGATGCTGGTAAGTTTCCTAGGATCCTCGCCACAGGTGGGGGGATTTGAAGCTCCTGGTGCTGGTTTTTAGGCGTAAAGCACAACCCAGCCCAGTTCCTTAGTGCAGGAGAATAATAAGGTATTCTAGACAAGAGAAAAGTAACCTGAAAAGGTGTATCCTGAAATACATTTTATATCCTGCATATCATTTGATCAAGACATCATACCTGCCAGTGGGAACCCTTAGACTTTGGAGACTATACTCTAGAAACAGGCAAACAACAACATTTTTATACATAGTTGTTGTAGTCACTACCCAAATCTCAAAGGAGATCTAGATATTATTTGGAAAATCATCTTGTGTATCATTATTTCAAAAGAAATCACACTAATTTGTTTGTTCGAATTCTTTATTCGGTTCATTTATTAATAAACCGTAAAAGCACACACTCATTTTAAATTCACTTATTTGAGCTTAAAACCATTTAAAACTACACTACTACATTTCATCTTGAATTAAACTTGTACGAGTACATCTTAAAAGCATAAAACAGCCTTTAACACATAATATATTTAATAACATGTCTTCATTTCTTAGCATAAATTCACACAATTAGGTCATAATTAGTAGGAGAGGGTCAGATCCAGTATCATTACAATGCTGTGCCACCTCTTGGTTGGAGAACCTTTTCCTTAAAGTTATTACGTTAACAAAATAGTTAGCTAAAGTATAACAGACCCCAATATCCTTCATGTCCCTTAAAAATTGAAACTCTTCCTTGTAATGATACAGAAATAAAGGCAAATGATGTATGGGAAACGATCAGACTCATTCTCTAGAAAGAAAATCAATTAGACCCTACATCTGGGCACCTAATCACCAGGCTAATTATTTAAATAATTCAAATACTCACCAAATCTGCTCCCAATTGATTTACACTGTAGGTTTTTATATCCTTTCTTTGAAAATGTATAACAAATCAAAAACATAAAATACAAGATAACATCAATCAATAATCAGTCATGATTCCTTCCTACCCATACAAGCTAATCCTGGTTGCAAACAAACACAAATTCATATGCAATCTGTGAGGAAATAGTCCAATACCCACAAATGAGGCATACTTCCACCTACACTCAGTCCAAGAAGTGTGTATTAGTAAATGTGCACATATAATTTTTACTCCGTTAGACTTTTTGTGGGTGACGCGTTTCGGCCCACTGGCTCTGGCCTCTTCAGGACCTGGGCAAAAATGAACAAACCACAATGATTTCAGACTACCAAGAAGGGCAAAACTCGTACTGATACTCTGCCTTGTGTGTCTCCAAGCAAGGCCTCTGCGGGCAGAGATACTCTCCTCTAGGAGAGTGCGAAGATGGAACTGGTTCACCAGCATAAACAAACTGCTGTAGGGCTTCTGTCTGATAGCCTCACTTCCTAATCCACCATCCCTCTTCAATGTTCAGGAATTCGGCAAAGACTGGGCGGCTCCAAATAGCCATCTGGGAAGCTTGCATGCGATGCTAGTGCTTCTTGGTCCATGTTGCTGGCAGTCTTTGCTGTGTTCCTGAAGTATCAATATGAGTTTGCCCATCTTGGTAGTCTGAAATCGTTGTGGTTTGTTCTTTTTTGCTCATGTTCTGATGAGGCCTGAAGCCAGTGGGCCGAAATGCGTTGACCACAAAAATTGGAGAAGTCTAACGGAGTAAAAATTATAGATAGAAATTTACAAATACACACTTCTTGGACTCAGCGGAGGTGGAAGTATCCCTCATTTTTCTGTATTGGACTATCTCCTCATGGATTGCATATGAATTTGTGTTTGTTTGCACCCAGGTTTAGATTGTATGGGTAGGAATGAATCATGAATGATTATTGATTATGATGTTATCTTGTGTTTTCTGTTCTTGGCTTGTTATACATTATCAAAGAAAAAATATAAAAACCTACAGTATAAACCAATTGAGGTAGATGAGCATTTGAATTACTTAAATAATTAGTCTGGGGACTAGGTGCCCATACGTAGGGACTAATTGATTTTCTTCCTACAGAGAATGAGTCTGATTGTTTCCCAAACATAATTTGCTTTTGTTTCTGTATGCCTTTGCCCAGATGTGTTGGGGTGATGAGGGCAAACCCCTGTTTTTTGTATATTTAATGATACAGCCGCTCTCTTATGAACAGAGGTTTCAAGAATTTTTTCCTAAGACAAAAAGAAAAAAATCTGCAAGAGTGTTAAGTGCAGTGTAGGCTGTTGAGATGTTTTATCACATGGGCATTTAACATCAACATAGACCCAGGTATTCCCATTCCAGAAAGCGACCAACTAGTGAATTGTTAAAAAACAAACTCTAGTAATATAAATCTGTGCGGACATTTGAGACCAGACTAATATATTTTTGTAATCCCAAATGTCTAAAGTGCAATATATAACTACTCACTGCACATTTCGTCATATTTCTATTCTAATTTAATGCTCCCGAGCACCTTTGTCCAGGGCAGTGCCGTCTTTACACATGGGCGCGCAGGGCAGTTGCCCGGGGGCCTGACGAGCATAGGGGCTCCAAGCAGATCAGAATTTAACACACATTTTTCGTTAAACATTTTTATTCCTGTGAGAGGTTGTGTAGGAAGGGCCCGTGCACTTCTTTGCCTGGGGGCCTATTGTGCTGTTAAGACAGCCTTGGTCCAGGGCTTGTGTTTTAGAGACACTTTGGGAAATTTGACAACATTCTCTGGGATCTCCCATGGTCTCCGTTTGCCACTGTCAAGACATTTTATGTTATTCCTGATATAAGCTAACCATGGTATTTTTTTACCCTGGTCCATAGCTAGGCAATCTCTAAGCATTAGTTGAGTCAGTTGAGTCTCAGGTTTGGACCATATTAAGTGCCAAAGTAGCAATGGTTTTGCCTTTATGATACCCTTAATAGGATTAACACCCAACTCCATCGGTGTTATAGTTTCATCAGTTGAGCGAGGAACTGCCAATAACCTTTTACGGAATTTGTTCTCCTGCCTTTGTATAACTTGATTATCTCCCATACTAATTATATCAATAAATAAACAATCCAAGAAAATACATAAAAATGAACCCATATTTGTCATTTACATTCAGAAAAACTTTCATTCCTTGGTTTGAACTATAAAAAAAACCTACACTAACTTTTCACTAACCTAGGCTCTGATGTTTCTAAGCATTTCCCCCTAGACATAGAACGAGGAAAACCCTTTGATACATCGGGCATCTAGTTCTTAATCAGAATTTAGTGACTAGATTGGTAAGAATCAATAACCCAAAGCAAGACAAGCACTTTAACAACAAGCAAATAATGAAACCTCATACCATTAGAAATTGTATGTGTTCAGGTATATCCCTGTAAGATTTGTTGTTCCTGGTCTCTTATTAGAATGAATCAGTCACTCATCAAAATCCCTTTCTACCAGGCCCAGGAGTGAGGAGGCACCATTCATACAAGTAAAAATGTGTCATTAAACGATGTAGGTTTCTCTGTCAATTACTGACATTATTTCAAGCAGCAGCATACTCGCATCACGTCATCTCACAGATCTATCGACCTAGCTTCAGAAGACACGCCTTTCTAAAAGAGCATTCAGTCCACTCCCCTTGTCTGATAAGAACACCTACTTATATTTGCCACCGGCATAGCTATTATCTCATTTAGGTCCTATCAAATCAGAATTACACGTCAGATGGACAGGCTTGGAACTGTAACATTGCCCTCTCTAGCTAATAGAAAATGACATATGGTCGAGCTCCTGTCATCAGCTGGTTCAAACCAGAAAAGGTGAGAGAATGTGACCTATGCAGCTGATTTCCTTGCCTTTTCTAGTGGAGCGTATGACTTCGCATCAGGATGACATAACCTCTTGAAACTCATCCAAAATTACACAATACTCTTGGATCTAAATATGCACCTTCCAGAAACAAACCAAAACATTGGCTTACATCCCAGACTCTTCACTATCTCAGTGACCTTGGTGAGCAGCCAAAGCTTTCAGATAAAAGGACATGTTCTTCCGCCTCCTAGTACTGGGACGACTTCCAGTCTGACAATACAGCAGCATTCGTGTGTGGTGTAGTAAACACCAGGAACGAGGTAAAGTAACACAGCCATTTATTAGTCAAGCTGTACAATCAAGAGGCCACCGCTGTCCTGCTCTCTCAGGAGATACTCCAACTGACACTAGTTAAATGTTCCTCAGGTGAGACGCAGCTATGGAACATCCCAACCGAACATTCTACATGCATTATGTTTAGGGCTCCCAGTTTTATGGTATTTTTATTTTACAGTTACGTCTGCATTAATCCATATTTATTTTATGGCCACTTTATTGGTTTTATCCATATTTATTTTGTGGTTTTAAAATAAAAGGACAGATTGTCCCGAGTAACCAACAAATATATGAAATAAGTGTGTAAAGTCTTCTTGCTTTCAGGTTGGTTTATTTCTCCAATCCACAAACATCAACAACCTTCAGTAGCCGTAGCCAACACGTGTTTTGTCAGATAGATGTATAGGCATCACTGACTTCATCAGGGCTGATTTCTGAGTATCGTCACTTATAATTTTTACAGTTGTACCTCAGAACTCAGTTTCTTTCCAGATTGCGTCGGGTTGGATAGTCTGAGGAGTATTCTCCTTAACGCAGGTGAACATGAACCATCATAGCAATGGTGAATACTGATGAGGAAAGAAACTGCGTTCTGAGGTACGACTTTTAGAGAATTATACATGACGATACTCAGAAATGAGCCCTGATGAAGTCAGTGATGCCTAAACATCTATCTGACGAAACACGTGTTGGCTACGGCTACTGAACATTGTTGATGGTTGTGGATTGGAGAAATGAACTGACCTGAAATCAAGAAGAATTGGACACAATTATTTCATATATTTGTTGGTTGCTCGGGACAATCTGTTCCATATAAACTGGGGTTTCTCAGTTATTGTGGGAGCGCTAGAGGCCGCTCCCTCCCTTGGAGCACCAAAAGTTTTGAAAACATACATTTACTGTGGGGATACCTAAAAGGTTTGCGCAAGTGGCCCTGCCACGCTTTAGTTTGATTTCAAAATAAATGGAGTCAGAATTGGTACATTTCCACATTTTTTTAACTGATAAACATGCACTCATACTTTGATTCCTGTAGCGTTTTAGAAAATTCAAAAGCCAAATATAGCAAAACACTACATCCACAGGTAACTATTAGCAATTTACGACAAATATATTTTACCATATGCCTGTATTTAAATCTATCTTAAATAGTTTTTAACTCCCCATGCTATCTATTTACTCATCTGTTGTACTGGAATTAACAACAGACACCATGGAAAGTCACTCATTAGAAACACAATTTTCAGTACTCTTCCGCTTTAAAAAATAAATAGACAGGAAACACATTTTTTCTGTCTGTATTTATCTGTAAAAATCTGTAAAAATGGAAAACTGGGGGCCCTAATTTATGTTCTACATAATTAAACTATGACATTGTGTTAGCAGGGTTGGTTAGGGCACCCAAGACCGCACATGATCAACCGTGATATATGTTACAACTATATGCACAAAATCAAACTGAAAATTAGACATTCAGGCTTCATCTTGCTAATTAAAAAAAAGTGTGCGGTCATAACACATGCCAGTGCGTAGGGTTTTACTCGACGCACAATGTTGTTGGTACAGGATATTACTCCGCGAGGCTGCCAACATATCTTTTTAATAAACGATGCTGCCGAAGATAACCTGTGTAATGGGGTTTCTTGATTATCTTCTTTCCTGTCAGCTCTTTCGAAAACTGCAAAAATGAAAAACAAATGAACATAATAGCTATTAGTTATTTGTGACAAATGAGTTGTGGAACGGGCAAATACGCCATCCTTTTAACCCCTTCGATGCTCAGGTACACCTCTCGTACACTCATGACGAGCTGAGCTCGTCGTGAACCGCGGGTTTTTTAAAAGTGCAGCGCACAGCGGGAAAATGCACCGCATGCATGGAGTTAACAGCTGGATTGAAACAACCCGGGTCTACTGGTGTGTGACATTTTAACTTGTCTATAGAAGTTGGTCCGAATTCACAAAAGGCAAAGCTCAACTTCTGTGGCACAGACTCCCTGCTGCTGTTCGAATTTCCCCAAAGAAAAGTGGGACGTCATGCTTCAGGGTACTGGCCAAACTGTGCTACTATCCCCTGCTGTCACTCCGGGAAGACCCGATCCCTGAGTCATTTCCAAGCGGGGACGGGCGTCCCGTCATCTAAAAAGGCATTTCCAATGCTCGCGGAGTGCAAGCATGCATCGTCCATTTTAGACATATTGGAAGTCGAGCAGCTGCATGGGGTGGCGGGGCAGTTCGCAGCCCGGAGCGAAAGCTAAAGCATTTTTCTACTACCATGCTGCAGGACTTTATTTATATATTTTTCCCTTACAATCTTAAAACTTTGTTTACCAGGTGATGCTCAGTAATTATGTTAAACTGTGAAGACTCTGACCTTCCAGCTTCACAGACGATTACCTGGTACACACAGCACGAGCGCAGAGTTAAAGCCACATGACATAAGGGTCGATTATGATGGCAGACGGACTTGCGTCCGTCCGCCACCCCTGAGTAAGAGGGACCGTCCGCATGGGCAGTGGTGGTCCCTCCATGGGAATTAGGATGTGACTGCCACCCTGGAGGTCACATCCTGTATTCTTTACATTGCGGCGGGTGCTGCTTGAAGCAGCACCAGCCGCAATGTAAAACTGACAACAGTGCATTTGCATGCACAAAGCGGCAGGCACCGCTTCGTGCACGCAAAGGCAGGGGTACCCCCCATGTGCACCCCCCAGCTCCCCTTCACCCCTGGGGGCCCGCAATGGGCCCCCAAACAAAAGTACGTATGCCTTTCCACGGCGGAAATGCTGCCGTGGAAAGGCATGGAACAGCAGACATCCTAATATGCCTGGCGGTGTCTGATAGAAACCGCCAGACATGTTAGAGCTTTTCCGCCGCGGTCGGAAGGCGACCGCGGCGGAAAAGTGGCGGACGGTCTTCCTGACCCCCCAGCCATCCTAATCTGGCAGGGGGTCTTTGAAGTCTCAGCAGCGGTTTTTCCGCATCCTCCGGGCCGGCGGATACTTCCGCCGGCCCGGAGGATGCGGAAAAACCGCTATCATAATCGGCCCCATAATTTGGAGTGAAGTGCTAAATCAAGGGCAATACCTGAATGTGATCATGTTTCTGCAATTTGGAGGTGCTGTATTTCCCCAGGAATACTTTTTATTCGCCTACACATAATAACCATCACAACTTGTTTTTATATTGCCCTTCATGCCAAAAGCTTTCTTTCTCAATGGACTGCACAGGGCACAAGTCCTAAAAAAGTGGGGGGATTAACCGAGTTAATCAGAATGCAAGTGGCATCACAGCAAGTGACATCACGGCATGTGACATCCCGGCACGTGACATCGCAGGAAGTGGCATCAGAAGAAGTGACATCAAAGCTTAAGCCCTCACATATATGTTTAACAGGTCTATCATGAGTAGATTGGAGCATATTTCGAGTATACAGGGAAACCCTCCTGATTTAGGCAGAAGATTCACACTTTTGTTAGCAACATTTAAAGCAGTGTTGCCTTTTGTAAGCATAAACTTCCTCTACCCATAGTGCTTTACAAGAAAAAATAGTGGTACTTTAATTATTTCAACGCCTCCTCAGGTGTAGTAAGCTCTATATATATGATATTTATTTTGTGTAAATACAGGGAAAGACCAACACATCTGATATTCTTACACTGCGTGCATATCTCGTAAACAGGGACTGAACAAAGTGAAAAAGCTGCCTCTTAAATATGTGTGAAGTGTTAACAAGGTGCAAGCCTTTGTTTCCCCTCTGCTTGCCTCATTTGCATCAGGTGTGAGTCTCCTGACTGCTCCCAGCCAGAAGACTCATACAAAAGGAAGTCTGATGACTGCTCAAATTGGGCATTTTGTTATGGGCCCAGCAGGAGTCTAAAATAGGGAAGCCCCATCCCGTCCCCGCCTGCACGTTGTTGTAGATCTAGAGCAGACAATGTTCAGGCGTTGCTAAAAGTGTCCCAGTGTTTGAAAATTACACCGGGGCGAGTTCAGCCCAGTAGCAGTCGGTGGTGGGAGTAGCTGCCGGGCAGTGACGTGGGGAGGGGCAGGGTGGGGGGTAGTAAACTATGGATAATAGCCGATTACAGGTAAGTAAACATATAAATAAATAAAACTAATTTTGTTGCGCGAACTGCATTGCATTTGGGGATGCAGTGCGCGCAACGAAATTCATTTTATTTATTTATGTGTTTACTTACCTGTAATCGGACACAACCCATATTTTAGTACCCCCCTCTCTCCCCCTCCCTACATCACCGCCCGGCAGCTACTCCCACCACCCACCGCTACTGGTTCAGCACATTATTCAGTGGGGCACAACTTCTTGGCAGGGTGGGCGCGCACCCTGTGAAAATAGTGGGCGGACGCCGTCCACCCGCATGTACCCACTGACTCGTGCCCTGGGACTACAGCTACTGTTAGCAACTTTGGCCAGGCTAAATTAGCCATGACTAGCAGGAATGAGCAGGTGCGGGTAGCAAGGGTTCAACGCATTGTTACAGCTTGGTGTCTTAGGCGCTCATTAGCATTAAAGTGGTAATAGAGTGTTTCAAAATTTTCAGTTGCATTGATTTTCACCTACCAAGGATTTTTGGGGGAATCGCATACAGATTTTGTTACTTTCTGTGCCAAAATCTACATATTCCAGAAAACAGTGGGCCTTTTCCCATCCAATAAATATATGGAGACTTGATCTACTGACCTTTATTACAAAACTCACCTTTTTGAACCTTGCTGTAACAGAAGTTACCACACATATCAAAATGTATCAGCAAACTGGTAACGAGGGCCTTAGTGAGTTAGCACTTTATGCTGAGATATGATGAGCGTAGTTACAAGCTGCCGTCAGTGGTTGTAAGTGGCCATGGTATTTTCATACAGTATTACCACACTACAGTAATGTGGTCCATGCGATTACTCTAAACTGAACAATAGGAATGTGAAGTAATTCAAACACCACACATTTACATACCAGGGATCGAGTCCTCCTCCCTGTACAGCAGATGATGAAGAAGGGAGGCTGGATGGGCCAGAAGGTCTTTAATCCATTGATAAATATTTGTATATTACTTTCCTTTTACCCTTCACCTTGCTACTGCACCCAACAGTAAATGACTTTCTGAGGGTTATGTCTACACTCGAAAACATTTTTTTCTTCATGTAAGGAGACAGTGACAGTGTTACATACTGCACTACATTTAGAAACAATGGAGCTGGTTTGTTCTTCATGTAAGGAGACAGTGACAGTGTTACATACTGCACTACATTTAGAAACAATGGAGCTGGTTTGTTCTTCGTGTAAGGAGACAGTGACAGTGTTACACACTGCACTACATTTAGAAACAATGGAGCTGGTTTGTTCTTCGTGTAAGGAGACAGTGACAGTGTTACACACTGCACTACATTTAGAAACAAGGGAGCTGGTTTGTTCTTCGTGTAAGGAGACAGTGACAGTGTTACACACTGCACTACATTTAGAAACAAGGGAGCTGGTTTGTTCTTCGTGTAAGGAGACAGTGACAGTGTTACACACTGCACTACATTTAGAAACAAGGGAGCTGGTTTGTTCTTCGTGTAAGGAGACAGTGACAGTGTTACACACTGCACTACATTTAGAAACAAGGGAGCTGGTTTGTTCTTCGTGTAAGGAGACAGTGACAGTGTTACACACTGCACTACATTTAGAAACAATGGAGCTGGTTTGTTCTTCGTGTAAGGAGACAGTGACAGTGTTACACACTGCACTACATTTAGAAACAATGGAGCTGGTTTGTTCTTCGTGTAAGGAGACAGTGACAGTGTTACACACTGCACTACATTTAGAAACAATGGAGCTGGTTTGTTCTTCATGTAAGGAGACAGTGACAGTGTTACACACTGCACTACATTTAGAAACAATGGAGCTGGTTTGTTCTTCGTGTAAGGAGACAGTGACAGTGTTACACACTGCACTACATTTAGAAACAATGGAGCTGGTTTGTTCTTCGTGTAAGGAGACAGTGACAGTGTTACACACTGCACTACATTTAGAAACAAGGGAGCTGGTTTGTTCTTCGTGTAAGGAGACAGTGACAGTGTTACACACTGCACTACATTTAGAAACAATGGAGCTGGTTTGTTCTTCATGTAAGGAGACAGTGACAGTGTTACACACTGCACTACATTTAGAAACAAGGGAGCTGGTTTGTTCTTCGTGTAAGGAGACAGTGACAGTGTTACATACTGCACTAGTAAGGAGACAGTGACAGTGTTACACACTGCACTACATTTAGAAACAATGGAGCTGGTTTGTTCTTCGTGTAAGGAGACAGTGAGACAGTGACAGTGTTACACACTGCACTACATTTAGAAACAAGGGAGCTGGTTTGTTCTTCGTGTAAGGAGACAGTGACAGTGTTACACACTGCACTACATTTAGAAACAAGGGAGCTGGTTTGTTCTTCGTGTAAGGAGACAGTGACAGTGTTACACACTGCACTACATTTAGAAACAATGGAGCTGGTTTGTTCTTCGTGTAAGGAGACAGTGACAGTGTTACACACTGCACTACATTTAGAAACAATGGAGCTGGTTTGTTCTTCATGTAAGGAGACAGTGACAGTGTTACACACTGCACTACATTTAGAAACAATGAAGCTGGTTTGTTCTTCGTGTAAGGAGACAGTGACAGTGTTACACACTGCACTACATTTAGAAACAATGGAGCTGGTTTGTTCTTCGTGTAAGGAGACAGTGACAGTGTTACACACTGCACTACATTTAGAAACAATGGAGCTGGTTTGTTCTTCGTGTAAGGAGACAGTGACAGTGTTACATACTGCACTACATTTAGAAACAAGGGAGCTGGTTTGTTCTTCGTGTAAGGAGACAGTGACAGTGTTACACACTGCACTACATTTAGAAACAAGGGAGCTGGTTTGTTCTTCGTGTAAGGAGACAGTGACAGTGTTACACACTGCACTACATTTAGAAACAAGGGAGCTGGTTTGTTCTTCATTTAAGGAGACAGTGACAGTGTTACACACTGCACTACATTTAGAAACAAGGGAGCTGGTTTGTTCTTCATGTAAGGAGACAATGACAGTGTTACACACTTCACTACATTTAGAAACAAGGGAGCTGGTTTGTTCTTCATGTAAGGAGACAGTGACAGTGTCACACACTGAACTACATTTAGAAACAAGGGAGCTGAACAACAACAAACACCATTTAAGACTTAAAAAGCATGAAATAAACAAGATTGTTAGAGTCGCTTGCCTGCACGGATGGAGGGCACCAATTGGCACTGTCTTTGTTCAACTGTTCCCCACCTTCACTGATGGCACTTCCCTCTTCATTGGTCTCGTCCACGTTTGTAAATAGCATCTTTTTCTCACCTCTTCTGAAACCTTCTCCCCAGGAGAGTCCTGATATAGAATAGAAGCAGGAGCTTCACAGCTGCCTTCTGCAGGGGCACATTGTGGTCACGCGCTGAAGACGTCAAAGCTGCCTTTTATTTATGGCTTTCTCTATTGGAGATGAAAGAAAGGTCCCCGTTTTCCTTGTTTCATAAAAATATCTACATGTGTTTTATGTATGTTAAAAACTCCCGCAAATATCAAGCTGGCTTCTATGACTGAGAATCTGCAATCGAAGACCATAAAAAAAAACTTTTATCACTGCTAATGTGTTAATTTCTGATTAAGTTTCATTTTAAAACTCTTTGGGGTCAATTAGTATGTAAGGCGGATGGCCACTGCTTGCAAGGCAGTGGTGATCCGCCCGCCATTTACCTCTGCCTGCATCCCATTTCCCCGGCCATATTTCTATGGCGGGGGGACCCCGGCGGACGGAAAGACCGTCCGCCGGTTCTCTGTGGAAAAGGAGCTGGATATGATGGCGGTGTCTTCCAGACACCGCCAACCATATTACCATACAGGCGGACTAGTGCGTTTCCATAGCGGAAAGGCATGCGGTGCATGAATGTGGGGGCCCGTTGCGGGCCCCCAGGGTGTTGGGGGGTGCAGGGGGTGCACATGGGGGGTTTTGCATGCACAACGTGGCAGGCACCACACTGTGCCTGCCACGTTGTGCATGCAACTGCACAAGGTGCATCCATGGCATTGTGGCGGGCGGTGCTGTGAGCACCGCCTGCCTCAATGTTGTGGATGAGGTATGCCACCGTGGCGGTGGCATCCTGATTGCCGGTGCGGGACCGCTGCACCACTTGCGGCCGGTCCCATTCGTCCGCCCGCCATCCTAATAGGCCCCTTAGTATCTTGCTCAATTTTGATTTCAAGAACAGTGTATATCCTTTTTGTGAAAAGGAAAATAAAAATCCTCTATTTAAAACCGCCGATTACTCTCAAGTCAAAGTATGCAGGGGGTAGGAATTCTACGTCTGAATTACTGTCAGGAGAGTACATGTTTGGGGCTATAAATCATTTGCAGAGAAAGAGCCTTTATTACTACTTTCTGAAGGATACAAGAGGAATTAGAACAAACTTAACTCATTACCCTATAGAGAGTAAAACAAGCATTTACAATGCAATAGGTCTCGCATTTTTTTAGAGTTAGAGCTACTGTCATTGCAATGAAAACGATTGTTTTAGCACCTTTAAGTACCCTTAAGTAATGTCTCACTGCTGCCAGGTTGGAAGTGAACCATATGTTTAGTTATGCTTTGGTAAAAGTGAGCATCTGGTACTTGGGGGTTAATATATGGCGAGGTGGGGAAAGGTAGGTGTCCTGTTGCAGTTTGTGCATTCTCAAAGTGCAGACCCCTTGGGCCCTCAGTGCTAAGTACCGCATTCCTGGTGTCGGAATAAACACACAGCATGCATGGGGAGGAGAGTTGAAACGGGGGGAGGGGTAGTTTAGAGGTGTTGGAGTATGAATGTACAGGCTAAAAGAAAGGGAGGATGAGAACAGGGAGGAGTATGGACGAGACATGCAAAGGGAGAGCAAACATTTTCAGAGATAATAGAAAACGCAGTAGACTATGTGGCAGGAAGAAACATTTAAAAGCAGAGATCTTAGATGGGTGGTGGGGGCGGGTAAGTAGTGTTGTGGGAAGGGCGAGGGTGTGGTAGAATACAGCATAGGGAGATTACGTAACGGACGCTGGGGAACTGGTTTTGAGTCTCGGCAGGGACACTCAACATCCTGTGATTTTGGGATAATCACTTAAACACTGAGTGCCTAGAAAAAGATGAATGTGTTTGTCTGTAAAACAACTGGTGCTCATGTAAGGAACTCTGATACCTTCGAGTCAACACTAGGGGAAAAAAAAGCTTAATTCAATTTTATTTTAACCAAATAAAAAAAGAGCTGCAAACTTGGACGGTTGGTCTGTGTGAAATACCAACCTTGCTCTTCAAAAGCAGCAGTGGATCGCCGACCAGTCTCTTGCCACATGCCCCTCTGCGACCATCCAAAGTGATGAGATACGGCGCCCTGCTGCGGCGTGCTATCAAACTCAGAAATGGGAAGCAACCAACAATAAGGGAGGAGTTGCACAATGCTGTGTAGAATTAAAGGCGCGTTTGTTAAAGGGTGGTGCTTAACCCTGCAAGCAACACCGATTCTGAACAAAAAAAGCATTGGCATAGCCAATAGGTCTGCCTTTAGGACCTTATAAGTGTTTAGTTATCCAGCACAATATCCTTGGTGCAACAACATCAAGTGGTGCATGGCTAAACACTTATAAGGTCCCAAAGTCGAGACCTATTGGCTATGCCAATGCTGGTTTATTTAAGGTTTAATTTGCTGATGCTTCAAAGCAAGAACGCGGAAGCATCCAATGATTGTTGTAAAACTTTTAGAGCCGTCTTTTAAAAAAAAAAATACACTGTTCCAGTGAGACCTTACCACTGGATCGCAGCAGTAGATTTCTAGACTGCCTTATCTTTTTCCTTTAAAACGTCTTTATCAGCAGTTCCCGTCTTGAATCTGAAGTCAAATACCTGCGGCTGCCCTCGGCCCCCACAGGGGGCCACCTCAGAGGGCGGCTAACCCTTAGTTGCATTTGGGCGCCTCCCCACCCCCACTCACTTCTGCGGTACTCCAGCAGGAGTCCCCTTACAGGGTGCGCTGGACACGTCATGTCCGGCTCACCGGGGGATGGGGAGGGGTATTTAGGCCTCTCCCACCATTGTTGTTCCTCTTTGCTGCCCGACACGCCGTCTGGGGACGTGTGCCACCTGGACCCCTGCCGAGCCTGTGTGCACGGTGAGTGTACCCCCAACCCCACTAGTGGGCAGTCCCCCAGGCCGGGTTGCTTAGCCCACCCATTGCCGAGGCTTTTGTGCACCCGAGGGTGAGGTGGGGGTTGTAATTGCTCCCGGCACGCTCAGGCCAGCATATTTGGCGCAGGCTGTAGTGTTGCGCTAGGCCCTAGGCAATAACTCCCACAGACACACGTGTTGGTACTGTGGTGGCCAGCAACGTACTAAACCACGCCCAGAGAGCTGGACTATTTATTACTTAACTTACACGCCGGCCCGCACGGACGCAGGAACAGCCCATTACACTCACGCTCCGGGGGGGAACTGCCATGTTAACCCTAACAGAGGGTGTCACATGGGCCAGTCCGATTCGCGGGCAACATTACATTCCTCCTTTACCCAGAAATGCAAAACATTTTAAACCAAAGAACAGACGCACATTTATCATATGATACTTCACAGTCTCTGACAAGTTTATAACATTTGGAACAGTCTTACTTGGTCTTCACTGGTGCACTGGTTCGTCAAACTCATGTGGCTGGCAACGGGCAACAAAGTCTTGATACCTCTGTGATGGCTGGGGATGAGGTCTCAGGTGATACTTGCTCTGGCTGCTTCTGGCTGACGGGGTCGGGAGCATGTCTTTGGAGCAGTCTACCTCGGAGGCGTCTTGTCCACCTTGTGCCCCTTGTGATGGAGTACTTTCTGGGTCCATGACTGCTCGGTCGCTCCTTCCACTGGAGGCCGGTCGAGGAGTGTGATCTTCGTTCGTCACTGACGGGCTGCGGGATGTGTCATGGTCGTGTACTCCTCTCTCTTGGAATTCTTCCCAGTCGTCCACTGGGACCTTTTTGAAGAAGGATACATTTCTGGTGACACTCTCTGTTCCTCGTAAGGCGGTGACCATGGTGCCTTTGACTCCTGTCACGGTCCAGGGGTCCAGTTCGACAGGCAGACGGTATTTTCCTCCCAGGTGACGGTCTTTTACTAGCACCCGGTCGCCAACACCAATCGGACTGTCCACGGCTCGCCTCCTCCGGGATGCGTCTCTGTTTGTCTTGGTTCTCCGCTCCATGGATTGACTGGGGGGGGGTCGGAGATGTCCCCCTCACAGGATGGTGTGGGCTGGTGCCTGTCACCACCCTGCCAAAACAGAGGTGGCTTGGTGGGACGCCTGTGGTGCAATGGGGGGTGAGGCGGTACTCTCGAAGAAATTGATAGAGGGCTAGTTCAAGTCTTTGGCCATCTCTTAGAGCGATCTGGATGGGTTTGTTCAGTGTTCTCATTAGCCGTTCAAATTCCCCGTTTGCCTGGGGCCACCGCTGGGTTACTCAGCGGTGCTTGATTCGGTGGGCCGTCAGATATTCTCTCAGTTCGATACCGTTGAAGGGTGGGCAGTTGTCTGTACGCAGCTCGCCGATGAGGCCATGGGTGGCTATCATTTTCTCTAGCTTTGGTATGACTTCCGAGGCTGCGGTGGAGGCCAGGATCTCCACTTTCGGATATCTTGAGAAGTCATCCACTACTACGAACATGTACTTTCCGCCCGGGAGGCTGCTGAAGTCAGCACTGGCCCGTTCCCATGGAGATGTCGGGCCTTCTTCAGTGAACACTGGCGCTGGGCGGTTAGGTGAGCTGGTTGCTAGACACACGGGGCACCGGTGGATTAATGATTCCACTACCTGGTCTAGGCCCGGGAACCAGAGCTTGCTCCGGAGGCGTTTTTTCGATTTTACTATGCCCTGATGGGCGCCGTTGAGTGAGACATTCAGGTAGCACCAGGCGGGGGCCTCTCAATAGGCAACCTTCCGTGGAAACGGACAGCTCGTGGCGGACTTGATAGAGAGCCTTCAGCGTGGCTTGTGCATCCGGTGTGCGGAATGAGGTCGGGCTTTGGAGAGGCTTCCAGTTTCCTGATGTGAGGGCTTGAATAGTGATTTGGAGGCAGTCATCATCCTTGGTGAATCTCACTACTTCATCTAGGGAGATCGGGAGTGGTCTGGACCTGTCCACAATCATCCGGACATATTCTTCAGTTGCTGCAGCTTCAGCCGCTTCTGCCACGGTGACTGGGCGGGCATGACGCGACAGGAAGTCAGCGGGGTTGCGAGTGCCTGGTCGATATTCCACAGTGAACTGGAACTCCTGGAGCTGAAGTACCCACTTCTCAATTCGGGGAGGAGGACGCGAAGAGGAGCCATGGAACAGTGGAACTAGGGGTTTATGGTCCGTTATCACCACGAAGGGACGCCCGTACAGGTATATGTGGAAGTGGCAGCATCCCCACAGGATCGCGATGGCCTCCTTTTCAATCTGCGAGTAGCGCTGTTCCGTTGGCGTGAGAGTTCTGCTCGCATAGGCCACGGGGGCCCACTCGCCACATGCTTGTTGTTGGGACAAAACAGCTCCCAGGCCAGTTGGACTAGCGTCCACTACTAGTTGTGACTCCCGCCGGGGGTCGAAATAGGCCAGGGTCATGTCCGCGGAGACTGCGGCCTTCGTCCTCTGGAATGCTTCTTGTTATTCTGTGCCCCACACCCACACGCTGGTTGACTTGGTGAGGTCACAAAGGGGGCCTGTGAGGTCTGACACGTCTCTGATGAAACGCCCGCAGTATGTGACCATCCCTAAGAAGCTGCGCACTGCGGTCACTGACGTTGGGGCAGGGACATCGTGGATGTCTTTGACTTTGTCTGGGTCCGGGCCTATCCCTTGGTCAGAGAAGCGATAGCCAAAGAAGCTGATGTCCTTGCGCAGAAACTCGCATTTCTCCGGGTGGAGGGTAAGGCCTCGGTCTTGAAGTCAAATGAACTCGGCGTGGAGGCGTCAGATGTGCTTGTCAAGTGTGGGTGCGTGAACTAGTATGTCGTCACTGACGTTTAAGACACCGTCAAGTGCTTGGAGGACATTCTGGATGATGTTCTGGAACACCTCTGCAGCGCTTGATATACCAAAGTTGAGGCGTGTGTAATGCCAGAGTCCGGCGTGGGTGGAGAAGGTGGTGATCTGGCGTGAATCTGGGTGGAGAGGAATCTGGTGGTACCCTGAACCTAAGTCCATTTTCGAGAACCACTTCGAGCCCGATAGCTCACCAATGATGTCGTCTATGGTTGGCATCAGGTGGCGTTCTCGCTTGATGGCGAGGTTGGGGATGCGCATATCCACACAGATGCGGACGGCGTCAGGCTGTTTTCGTTTCTTCGCCACGACGATGGGCGACACCCATGGGGTGGGGCCGCTTACTCTCTCGATAATCCCCGCTTGTTCCAGCGTGCGTAGCTCTGCTTCTACTTTGGGCCGCAGGTGAAAAGCAATGCGCCGGTGTCGGAGGGCTACTGGGGCCACCGACTTATCTATGTGAAGGTGAACTGCGGGTCCCTTCAGGCGTCCACTACCATCGAACAGGGTTGAGAACCCTTGCAGAAGATGGTCGAGGTTGTGGGCCTGAACTGTGAGGGCAAAGTGGATCAGGCTGAGATCTTGCGCTGTCTTGCATCCTAATAAGAACCCCGATCCTTCTTGAGACACGTATACCTTAGTCTGCTGGCGGGCTTAGTCATGTGACAGGTCCGCTCGGAACATCCCGCACAGGCGGAGTGGGCACCTGGCATATGCGTATACTTGCATTCTGATCGGATGGAGTGCTGGGGGATTCACAAGTGTTCGGTACACGCTGGCAGCCATCAGGTTAATGGTAGCCCCTGTGTCAATGAGGGCTGCCACTGCTTGATCGTGTACTTTGATGGTGCACATGGGTGCTGCAGACAGTGTGGCCGCAAGGGTGTTGAGCATCCTGACCACATTGACAGAGGCTGTGTTCGCTTCATCGCCATCCATGTCGCTGCTGGCGGGGCTGCCGGGAGGCATTTCTACCGTTCGCACCCTCCGGGGTGGGCAACTCTGCTTCTTCCTTGGCGTTGACCGACATACCGCCGAGAAAAGATTCGCTTTTCTGCAGGCACTGCAAGTTTTTCCATGTGCTGGGCAGGCGCCGTCATGGGGTGTGGGGCCTCCGCACCATGCACAGGCGCAGCCACGTGGCGGCTGGGTGGGCTTAGGTGCTCCTCGCCAGGGATGTTTTGGGCAGGTGCTCGAGGTGTCGGTCTGCAGGGCACACACTGGTTCTGTCTTGACCGCTACGGAGGGTGTGGGGTCCATATGCGCGGCCCTAGCTTTGGATAGTTCCTTTGAGCACCCAAGTGTAAGGATGTCTCTCATGGGCATGTTGTTTTCCTGCAGTACTCTTTCTCGCAGTTTTGAGGATGCGCAGCCTTGAATGAACTGGGCGCGGATTTCATCATCTGCATCTGGGAGAGTGCACGTACTAGCCAGTTTCTTCAGCCTTGCATAAAAGACAACAACAGATTCCTCAGGGAGTTGGTGGGCCTGGCGGAGGAGGAAATGCTCATAGGCGGCGCTTGCAAATGGTTCGAAATACACGGTGATTGCGTCGCGCATGGAGGCGTAGTTTCTGGGTGGGCCTGCCTCCCTGACATCTTTCGAAATTTCATGAATGTCCGCACCCCCTAGGTGTAACAGCATGGCTCTCCACCGCGGGGCAGCGATTTCAGCCTCTTCAGAGTAGTTTTCAAGCCGTTCCACCCATGCTTTCCACCTCGCTGCTTGGGACGGTGGGGGGCCCGTGATGACAAATGGTTCCAGGGCGGGCACGGTGGTCATGGCTGCAGGTTCTGGCTGTGATGGCGGCAGATGAGTTTCTTACAGGCCCAGAGGGGCACTCTAGGGCGTGGGGTGCAGCAGGTGGCACAGGCCAGACCCTCAGCAGGCTTCGTGGGGTGCGCAGTGGGGCACACGAGGGCGTGTCGTGCAGCAGGCAGCGCAGGAAGGACTTTGCAGGCAACCACTGAAGAGTGTGAGGGCGCAAACGTGGCCAGCTGGGTTTGCAGGGCGGGGCACTTGGCACTTCTGCAGTGAGGGATAAGGGAGGGCCCTTGCTGGAAAAACAGGCAGCAATGCCGCCTGAATTGTACTCCCAGGGGCGACCCAGGGTAATATCTGGCACAGTGCAGAGTCTATTTCAGCCCGGTAGCAAGGGTAGAAGAGAGGCGTCAGCTGGGTGAAAACGCCGCCACGCACGCTTCAGTGTGACGTGCGCACTAACCTCCTGTGGCGCGGCCCTTCCGCGGGCCGGGAGATGGAGCGTGCCCAAACCGGGTGGGCGCGCATGCGTGGCCGGCGTGCTTGAGGGCTGGCAGTGGCAATGGCAGGTGCGGCCGAGTGCCGGAAGCGGAAGGTCAGCGCCACGCTCTTGGGGCCTCACGGGAGCGGGAGGGACAGCCGGGCACAGCCGCTCATGATGTAGGGTTGCAGCACCACAGGGGAGCACTGGAAAGACGAGGTAGGCCGCCGGGGGGGGGGCACAGCGGGTCGCTCCAATGTTCGTGCCGGCAGGAGGCACAGAGACAACAGCGAGTGTGGTGGGGTGGCGAGACCACCTCGTCGCCAGTGTAGTGTTGCGCTAGGCCCTAGGCAATAACTCGCACAGACTCACGTGTTGGTACTGTGGTGGCCAGCAACGTACTAAACCACGCCCAGAGTGCTGGGCTATTTATTACCTAACTTACGGGGCGGCACGCGCGTACGCAGGGCCAGCCCATTACACTCACGCTCCAGGGGGAACTGCCATGTTAACCCTAACAGAGGGTGTCACATGGGCCAGCCCGATTCGCGGGCAACATTACACAGGCCACTGGTACGGGTCATGTGCCCCTGGGGTCAGCGGGGGCTTGAGAGCAGCGTTGGAGTGCTGCGGGCGACGTTTAACCTCCTAGCCCTTTCTCCTGTAGCTTGGCGAGGTTGTGCAGACTGCTTCAGGAGCTGCAGATAGTCGTGGGAGTGCTGATCTCACCCCCCTCCCACGCCGTCTGGTCTTGTCACTGTCCTGTGGCTAAGGTCAGGTGGTCGTCGCGTCTTGAGGCTAAGTGAGAGCGGTCAAAAGCCCTTCCCCTCACCTTCTCCTCTCTCCCCCGGGTCTAACCACGCGTGGCTATGCCCGTGTGTGACCCAGTGCTCGCTGCAATTTACCAAGTCCGCCCCCCGCAGGAGGCCCACCTGTCCGAAGCGGTGGACCCAGCAGGGGGGCTGTGGCATGGGACGGGGGCAGTTTCAGGGGATATATATATATATATATCCATCTTGGCCTCACGTCCCACAGGCGACCTCTAGAACCAAGCAGCCCTATTTATGGGAACAACCAGCTCCAAGAGCCATCGCCTCTTTACAGGCGCAACGTAGCTGGTCATTACAACTACAGCGCGCTCACAGTTTAAGAAATGTGGCCAGGTCCAGTAGCCCTCGGCCCGAGTCAGCGCTGACCCGGGCAACTGTTTGGTCGGCTGGCTGCCCGTATGAAAGCCCGGCGCAGCTTCACACTGGATGCCTCCCTCCATGTTTTCGCAAGTGGTCTGTGGGTAGGACAACCAGGATCCCCTCTGGCGTTAATGGTGAAGCTCGGGTCCCAGGTTTCGCGATGCATGGTGGCACGGTCAGGTGAACTCGGGGTACTGCAGTGATCGGCGGAGGGCAGGGGTCACAAGAGCAAAGCACGGCTGCAGCCTATGTCAAAGCAGCCATCAGCACCTAGTGTCTCATATGGAAACTGCACAGCATTTCCCAACTGTGACATTTGCCCGCCACAACTGGGCTGAAAAAATATTTATTTGAACGTTTGATTAGTTGGGATCTCCGGTCCGAGTCAAGCGGGTGCAGGTTTTGCCTCTGGAAGCTAAGCGAAACTCGGGATTGCCTGGTCCGGTGCCTGTGTTTCGCCGGGTTTGGTTCTACTGTTGTCCAGCTGGTCGCCACCTACCTTTGCATAGGAGCACCCTGCCCTCGTGCTGGGCCGGATGCACACCTGGCAGGGCGTGAAAGGCCGCTTCCGCCCCGGTGACCGGGCTTGCATGGGGCGGCATATAAGTGTGCGGCCCTGGGGTATCTCCATTATCATGCAGGAGTGCATAGCCCTAGGCCGTGGCTGGGAGAGAGGCCGCAATATTTGGTGATTATGAGTTAATCTCCTCTGCTTTGTGCTGCACTGTACAGGACGCATCCCACTTGTGCTGAGGGCCAGATGTCGCTACTTGGTGTATGGCAGTGTCCGCAGCACCCATGAAGGGGGGTGTGTTCCGTGGAGCAGGAAAACTTGCAAGGCGCAGTCTTTGTGCAGGATTGGATCCCCGGTGGGCCATTATGCCGCTCATACTCCAGAGGTCGGATAAAAGCCTCTGTCTGCACAGGAAATTCATAAATTCGGAGTTGTGTGAAGACACGCAGTCCGTGAATTTGAAAGACTTTTAGGGTTGCAATATTATACGGAGGGGATGGGTTCTTGTAGGACACATCTTCCTTTTAAACCAACCCCATTGAGGTTTCCTCCACGACTTGGTTAACTTTCGACCACGCCCTTAAGTTCTCTTTAAGCATGAATTAGCATGGCACTTGTAGTGACCCAGATTCACAGTCAGCAGTCTAGTGTTT
The DNA here is from genome assembly GCF_964261635.1 of Lissotriton helveticus. Lineage (NCBI taxonomy): Eukaryota > Metazoa > Chordata > Amphibia > Caudata > Salamandridae > Lissotriton > Lissotriton helveticus. Next base: position 1,290,737,204 of record NC_136061.1, read on the forward strand.
CTGTATGCCCTACACTAAACACCCACCCACCACTGATGTCACTGATCAGGTGACACAGCTTTAATAAAAGGGGCCGAGCCCATGTGCTCTGGGCCAGTTGTACCAAGTAGCTGACTGTGTCTGCGTCAGTCCTTTCCAGCAATGAGGGCCCAGGGCCCCCAACATTACATTGGCGACGAGGAGGGCGGACGCTAGACGCGCGTGCCTCATTTAAAAGAAGAAAAACCCCGGAAAGAAGAAGGGAACTGCCCATGTGGAGGGCACCCTCCCGGGGAAGCGGCGCCGAGAGGCCTGCAGGGCGTAAGCCGAGCCCCGGGCCTGCCTGCAGACAAGAAGGTGACCGGGAGCCTACCCCACACCTTCTGAGCCAAGCCTGCACGGCCCCCTGCGTGGGTTGAAGAGGAGCGGACCGACCGGAGCCCACCCGCGTCGGCTGCGATTGAGCCCCCCTGCCTGGGATGAAGAGAGAGAGCCGTGCAGAGCCCACCTGCATCGGCCGCCACTGAACCCGTGACGAGGAAGACCATCGCGGTGCCCACCCGCTTGGTCGAAAAGGCCGAAGGGGAGCCCGGGCGTTCGCAAAATGCCTGGGAGGGGGCCGCGCAAGCCTGGAGCGACCCCCCCCATGACTGCATGACAAGCGGTGCCCACCCGCATGACCAGGGCGCCTTGACGGGCGCAATGCGGCCGAAAATAAACGTTAGATGAAGCAGGGCCAGCGGAGCCCACCCGCGGCCTGCCTGCAGCGTCCCCTGCCCCCGCCGCGCAGCGTGTGACCAAAGCTGCTGTGGCGGTGGGGTAAATGTGCTGGCGGCATGTGGAGAGCTGACCACGGAAGGCGGAGCCCACCCGCGTTAAAGAGGACTGCCGAGAGCCAGCGGGAGCTCACCCCGCTGCGCCCAGCCCAGAGGTGAGGCGTGAAGTGCCTGAAGATGAGGAGGCCTCCGAGAGTCCACTGCGCACCTCTCAGGCAGGCCGTAGGTGTCCCCGCCGTGGGAGCACGCCATGATGAGGTGCAGGACGCAGCGAGAGGCCTGCGGGAAGGTCGGAGCCCCGCAGCGTGAGCAGCCGGCGGTCAAGAGCACACCCCGCGTATGACCAGCCCAGTGGAAGTAAGGTGAGCCCACCGGCCACTCAAAGAGCGCCAGCGTACGAGACGGCCCAAGTGGGAGAACACTCCACACCAGTGGACACTGTCCCGTCCAAGCAGCACTCCAGTCTGCCCCCCTCCCGCAGCATGTGAAGCGAAGAGGCTGCTGCGGGCGGGGACAACCAGGAAAGACAGCTAGCGGCCCATGGCCGATTGGAGCACCCAGCATGCGCTGATGCCTGCTCCGGCGCACCGTGTGTGTAGAGAGACTGCAAGAGAGCAGCAGGCACATCATTGATCGTAGGTGCACCCATTGCAGGTACACGAACAAAAAAATAAATAAATAACTCACCGCGAAGGTAGAGGCGGTCCTGCTGCAGCGCAGCCGTCCGAGGAGATGCCCAGCCCATGGGGTAATTAATGACTGTGGGACCGTCGGGAGTCCCGGGACAGAGCCGGCAAACAGGGGTCACCACCAAGCGAGAATCCCCGAGAGCCAGCACGAAGATCCCCAGCAGGTACAAAGCTGCCGGGGCATCAGAAATGAATACAACACTGCCATCTAGTGGCCAAAGCGCGTAATTGCGGCCACAAAGTACAAAACTGACATGCCACCAAGTGAAAGGAGCTAGTGGGCTGCGAGGCAACTGTGTGCCAGAAGGAAAGTAATGCAGCACCTGACTGACGGACAAAGAGCACCAGTGGAGAGGAAAAGGCAACACTGGACACTAAGGCACAATAAGGACTGCCAAGTAGGAAAATTACTGCACAGCAACGCCAACTACACAGTGTTCACAAACCCACCGTCACTGCCCAGTGACACAGGACAGCATAGAACAGCGCAGGAACGCGCCAGAAGAACAAGAACACTGCCTCACCAGACAGCGCAGGAACGCGCCAAAACCAACGCGCCGGAAACTCCAGGAACGTGCCAGGAGCGTCAGAAATCAGGAGCGCCCGAGTGACGCTGCTCAGCGACACGCCAACGCCATAGAACAGCACTGTGCAGGAACGCGTAAGGAGTGATGGAACTCCACACCTCAGGACCGAACAACACTGCGCAGGAACGCGCAAGGAGTGAAGGAACTCCACACCTCAGGATCGAACAGCACTGCGCAGGAATGCTCACGGAGTGAAGGAACTCCACGCCACCACGACCGAGTAACGCAGGGATTGCGTCCTCGGAGACCTGTCAGTAGGTCACAGCGAAGATGACTTGCCGGACCAGTCAGTTGGTCGCCCGAAAGAAAAGGAGAAGATGACCAGCCAGTTGGTCGCCCGGAAAGAAAAGGAGAAGATGACCAGTCAGTTGGTCGCCCGGAAAGAAAAGGAGAAGATGACCAGTCAGATGGTCGCCCGGAAAAAGAAAGGAGAAGCTGACAGTCAGAAGGTCACGACTGCGAAGACATGCCAGAAGATCAAAGGCATAGTAACTGAATAGATCAAGAAGAGGTCCATGGAAAGGACCCAGAAGAGGTCTGATGACACCGACCCGAAGTAAAGAAGGAGCGACAGGAAGAAAGGTGCGATGCCTGGTTTGGCCATCGGAAGAAGAGGAGGCATGTCCTAAGGGTAGGACGCAACCAGGGAGATTCGTGTGGAGTGCACGCCACACGGAGATGGCCTGGGTAGTGAAGATAAGAAAAGGGACCGACCACGTCGTGAAAGGAATGGAGGAGAAGAAGGGTAGTAAGTGCCACGGTGCCACTAGAAGATCACAAGAAGTGAAGAGGTGTGACCAGTCAACTCACACACCCATCAGAGGAAGATGGTGACATGCACCAGGACACCGGAGTGCAACAGAGAACAAGGCCTGGCATGAACACCGGCGGCACAAGTCAAAAATATCCACCTACAAGCCATCCATCCATGGGGCGATCGTAGAAGAGGGCAAGTTTGGACTGTTGACAACAATCTACCTTTGGGGTTGAACGGAAGATTGGTTGGCGAGAGTGCTCACACATCCGGCTGAGGAACTGACCACTCCACACCAACCCCTGGCAGCCCAAGAAGCAAAGGCCTCAAGGGATTCTGGTGGCAGCAAGTCCCACAAGAGAGACAGGTTCACAACGGTGCGTCTGCAAGACCCACGGAGAGGAAAGCTTCGTGTGCAAGAAAAGAGTCAACAGCGTAACCTTCAGGTGGAACTAGGACACGACGGTGAAGATCGTGGAGCTATGGTGGAGCAACATGACCGACAACACCAGTCCAGTGGAAGCCTGGCAAAGAGGTCCTCCCGGACATCTTGTGAGAGAAGAACACCGGCGAGAGGGACATCCTAGTGAGAGGGATGTATGCACCTACTCCTTTCATCTGCCGAGAAATACTTTGAAGCTTGCCCAGAGACATCACCAAGGACCAGGACTGAAGAGGAGAACCGAGAAGACAAACAATACTCAGATCATGTCACCCTTCTCTCTAACTACCAACTGTTACCAGTGGTGCCATGCAAAGGCAAGACCGAGAACAACGTCCAGGCGGCGCAGAAAGAAGATAGGACCCGTCGAAAAAATGGCAAACTATGCCACAGTGACTCATGAGTCCTGGTTGCAGCAACTACACCATCTGAAAAGGGGGGGCCCTCGGCCCCCCCGCACGCATGGCGGCGCGGCGACCGTCGCCCCCACTGTCTCCTTTGTCGCCATTCGGCGGTGGGGGCGTGCCCTTGGGGGCGCGGCCCACCGCCGATTGGCTGGCGGCCTCCCTGACCCGGATCCTGGGAAGTGGGTCCGGGTCAGGGGGGGCGGGCTATAGGAGGGGCCACCTGGCCCCTCGGGAATAAAGAGATAGGGAGCGCCCAGGAGACCCCCTTGTCCCTGGACGCTCCCTCGCCGAAACGGTGTGCCCCGCGCTCGGGGCTTCTTTGTTTTTTCTTCTCTTGCCTTTTGTTCAGGTCAAACTTCCTCGGAGCGAAGCAGGGGCGGTCGGAACCAACAACGAACGAAGGGAGCAGGAGCGCACGATCGGCGACTGCATTTGAGGGTCCGATCCCAGCCGAGCGGTGTTCTGTTGGCGATGGAGCTAGGGGCACAGGGAGCGAGCGTTCATTGTTCGACCAGGGTTGGCAAGGCCTGTCGGGCGCAAGGTACGTTTCACGGAGCGAAGCAGGGTCTGCTTCGGCAGCAGACGAATGGGAGACCATTCGGGGGCTTTTGTTAAAGTAAACTGATTCTGTGTCTTAGGCGGGGGCCACACTCTGTTAATATGGTGTGGGAAAGCTTGATTATTTTATGAAGCAGGTCAGTTTTTAAATAAGGTGTGATTATGCTAAATCCACTTAATCTCACTGTGCCTAACGCAATGAATGTGTCCTCATGTGACGTAACTGGTGCTATGTAAAGCCATCTGATAGCTGATGCAGTACAAGCTTACGGTTGACAAGATAGCTCGTTGTTGCACTTTCATGCTGTTTAGCACAGCTCTGCAGCGATTAATAAGTGACCAGTAGGAAGGTAATGGTGGGGCTGAATTCAGGCGGTTTGGCTCTCCACCGAGAGGCACGGAGGAGGGGGCGGTCGCCGCGCCGCCATGCGGGCGGGGGGGGCCAAGAGCCCCCCCCCCCCTTTCAGATGAGCGTGGTTCGTTGCTCTCTTCCCACCGCCAGCCAACTATAATGGAAACGGGGATACAATTTACATTCAGGCCGAACACGTTTAGTTTCATTAATGTAACTGAGTTACTTTATCTGATGCAAAGCGAATAAAATATAACTGGTCGCCAGCAGCTCTCTCCTGGCACAGCGGTCAAGTTATTTAGTAAAAAGAAGCACAAACACCCATAGGGCGTCCAGGGCATTCTCATTATCTAGTCTGTGTTTTTCCACCTTCCCAATTCAGTTACAAAGTAAACTAAGCATAGTCATATATGATGGCTCCTTCTTTACTCTGACAATAGGGAATACGTGTCATTTCAAAAGTGGTTTCTAGCATTTGCAATACCTAGGTCAGGAACTCATTTCTGGCCGCCTTCTGGCTATGTTGATTGTGTGGGGCCCAATTTAATAAATATAAAATAGAATAAAGCAACCCTCACTCGCTATTTAAATGCTTCCATGAAACTCCTTCCTGAGTGGCAACGTGGAGCTCAAATAATGGTGAACCACTACCAGAGCCAGGTTTTCTTGAATGTGGGTATCTATCATTAGAAAGCTGTTCTCTTCCATTGGACTACAATCCGAAGAGATCTTGGGTTGGGGGGTGTTGAGGTGGCAAGTGAGGGCTAATGATTGAGAGCATGAACACTTTAGAACAGCTTATCAAAAGTTTAACCTCTTATCCTGAAATTTGAAGTGGAAATATGCAAGGATTGCAAAACCTCGAGGACAGCAACAGTATTTGTTATTATGTGTCCTCGCCATATAGAACCAAAAATGTACAACATCTGTAAATGTGTTCTCTGAAATGTGTGGTTAATTCTCATTGCTTGCTTTTGTTTTTGTCTTTGATTACTGACATAAAATAGTGGAGCAGCCTGAAGAACTTCTAGAGCAATTTGTGCGATGCATTACCAGCTTTTTATCTCACACTCACACTCATGATTAAATACTGTCTCATTCCTGTTTACTTATGTGTATAGGCCATTTCTATAATCTTGCTCGTCCTTTTTTTGGGATCAGCAAACAATAGGATTGAAGCTTGCGTATGGAAGCCATCACTTTCAGTAGTTCTTCAGTCTCTACTTACATTCCTTGTGGTGCTGAACTGAACTTTCACTAAGGCATATGTTGTTAGTTTCTGCCATCTTACTCGGATTCATGTTTCAAAGACGTGATCGATCCTTGTTTGATTAGGTGTGAAGTTGTTGAGTTCAGATTGTTGTCTAGCATGTGGTGAGCTGCCAGTTTATGCAGGTGCTAATCCAGTAGACTCTAACTGAAGTGTGAGCCTAGTCCATGCACCCACTAGAGCCAAAGGGGTGCGTTCAATAACGGGTTCAAATAGCTAGGCTTTCAAGTAGAAGTTATTGCTGAGGAGTAGCTACTTAGCAATTAAGAACATGCTGTAGGCCTTGCAAGTCTTTTGTCAAAGGCTACATATATTCCAATGCAACGCAGGTTGTTCAACACCTTCTGACTGTCTGAGTCTGTAACCTTTGTAGCTGTGATTTAATGTATTTAAGCATCACGTCTCAATAATATTTCGTGGTATAACCTTTGCTGCAATGTGTATTTTGTTCCAGTGTTATTTTCTATGTCAATGCTCTCAATTGTACGCATGCACACTCACCGGGTTCAGGCACAGACCATGGCATGGACCAAGCACTGAGGTTCAGTAGCTGGTTCCTTCTACAATTCAGAGCTGATTTTCACATAGCACTGCAACATTTTTTGCAAATCTGAACGTATGAGTAGGGACAAAATATTGTATGCATGCAGTAGTTTTATATCCCATTAATCGGTGATATCTGCGTATCATCAACATTGGTCAGACTGGTTGACTTTGCTTGGCCAGTCGGTTCATGCTACACTTTGTTTGCTCTATTCCCACAACAGTTTACTCATGTAACGGGTCCTATGTTACAGTGCTCTGACACCTTCGGGAAAAATCAGCGCTTTATAAAAGCGCATAGAATACAATAGGATAGAATTAGTCGTACATCTGTAGGTATCCAGACACATTGCGCTGGATTACTGACTTGTCTGCGTATGTAGCGTACACCTACGGGGGATGAGTGTGCAGAAGGAGTGCCATGGAATTCAGGGCTGTTTACAGGGACGTACAGACAGAAATATAGGGATCTGCGCTATCACATGGGTAAATATGGCACACACGCTCAAAATACGGTGACACGTTTGGGGTAAACAGAGCATAGATGCACATGCGTAGGGGCACACACGGACTGTGACAGTCCAGAGTTGGGAATAGTGCACGGTAATGGTGGTAGTTTTACCTTTGTGGGCCAAGCCGCCGCACGCACCGGCCAGGAGTTTCAGTGCAAAACAGTGAGCGAGGCCGGTGTTTTAGTTGCTCCGCGTTACCACTTTTCTGCAGTGGTTAAACGTGTTGTATTACGGCATGGTGCTGTTTCATTGTGTACCATGTTTGTAACTTTGGCACTGTGATTACAAGTTTCCTTAGATCACCCGGGTGCGGGCGCTAAACACATTCCTTAATCGCCGTGATGCCCGGGCTACATATGCTTTTTTTGTGTTCATTCCTGGGCTTCTTTATTGATGTCCTCCAGGCACTTGCAATATTTTACCCAAGCCATGGTTGCTGCTTATTTATCTTACGCAAGGAACAGCCATTGACATAAGTCAAATTTTGACACTCGAGAATTACAATGATTGGTGTCTGCTGAGGTGATAGTTAGAACAATAGTGGAACCATTCACGAATAAGGGATACCCCCTTCTCTTGGGGTCCTCCTGGGGATTAACGCACATCTAAGGGTGGGGCTGGACGAGACTGTGAAAGCCAGTTCCCCAGGTCCAACATTCCTTGGTAAGCCAAAGCAGAAAGCCAAGCAAGGGAGTTATTTCATTGTGAGGTAATCAACATCTGAGGCGCTGTTCACTATTCAAGGGGGGACATTGCACCAGTCCAAACGACCCTTCATGATAGGTTAAAGTCAACCTTATTAGAAAGCTATCCTAGCGGTAGCTGTATCGCGTGCAGCCTTCAGGCTAAGTCTTGAAGGAATGTAGAGCAGCTTGTTTTACCAGTCTATAATTTCATGACTGAGTACATGGAAAGAGAACAGGTGTATAACAAATATATGTATTTGTTCTAAACACATCCCCTTAGTTCCTCTACGAGGCTAAAGGCAAGACATTACAGTCAGTAAATTTATTTAACACACAAGTAAATTGGCACAATATACGTTGAGCCTATGATGAGTTTAGAGGCGAATAATTACAGTCTGTAAACCTATATAGCACACAGTAATTTAGCACCAGATAGTTGAGCTCTAGGGGTGTACCAAAGCCATATATCAGTAAAATGGTAGGGGAACCACAAATGGCATAGAGGCAGGGCCTAGAGCCTGTAGAAAGATTACTTGGGGTCCTGATAATCCGACACACCCTGCTGTCACACCTAGAAGGTGCCCAAGAGCCTAGTTGCAGCATCACATTATTCTGGGGATGCGTGTATTCATGTACGGTTGCCTAGGATGATATCTACCAGAAGCCAAAGTGGCGAGCGTAGAAGGCCCTTGGGGCCAGCTTACAGCCTGGCATAGTTAGGGCTGTGCTAATCCTTTTAGCCCTAGATGCTGCACTAGCAAACAGACTGGCCTTTTCAAACCTAGACCCTATGGCCTAAAGGCGTGGGTGGACAATAAGGAATAGGAGGTGATGTCCTGGCTACAGCAGAATTTTTAGTAGCCATAAATGTGCCATGGCACTGCCACTGGGTCACTGTACTGCACACGGGATATTGTGGCACTACCACTGGGTCACTGTACTGCGCACGGGATATTATTCCTAATAAAGGTCATTCTACAGGGCACTCTCCGTAACACTAATTCAGTCACACTACATGGGACACAAACTGAGGCTATGCTTAACACTTACAGTCGGCAGTGTCAATGAGTATGCAGGTGGCGCTAATTGTATCTAAAACGTAGCAAGTGATGGCAATGTAAGACTAGCACGTAAAAAGCAGTTATCGCCAGAAACACTAATGGTTTGTGTTTATCTTTTCCATTTATGTATGGCCGGGTCCATGGTGGATATCTGGAGTGCTCCACGTCACAACAGCTGAAACAGGTGGACAGCCCAAGGGATGCTTACGTCAGTCACGGCTGGGTCCATGCTGGATATCTGAGGGGTGCTCCACACCGCAACATCAGCAGCGGGTGGACGTCAAAAGGGAAGCATACGTCAAGAAAGAGGACACCCGAGGGCACAAGTAGTGCTGGCAGGTGTAAGTGCCACCCATTCCCTAAGGTGGAAGTGGGAATTGTCACCCAGGTTTTCTTGGTCTTTTCCTGGTTCTTGCAGTTTCTCAAACCTGTGACGCAGGGGAGGAATTCATCACCAGAAGTGGAGGAGCTACAACGTCCCAGCACAAGGAACAGGCTGGACGCGGGACAGGGGAGATCTGGTTCGGGGTCTGTGCGTTGGTCAGTCAGGATCTTCTTTCAGGGACTCTTAGCTCAGCAGCCCGACCCCCCCATCAGTGGTGATACTTCACCTGGGGGGGGAATGATTTGGCCAAACTTGGGAGCGAATACTCTTTGATGAGTTCATCTCCACTGCGGGTGGGTCTTCAGGACTTGCCCGGGTGGCATAGTAGTAGGGTCTCAACTTATCCCGCGGGGGCAGGGGCGAGGGGCGGACTCGGTCAGGGCGTTGAATCACTCGGTAAAGAGGATCGACACACAGTTGGACAAATGATTTCGAGCCCCCCCCCCCTCGGTTGCAGACGATCCAACATGGGTGGATTTGGAGTGCATAATTCTACCTGGTGAGGGGAGTCCATTTGACGGAGGAAGGAAAGGTCCTGTGGTATGATAATGTCAGGGCCTGGTTGAAAGGTTTTGCTAAAGTGAGAACTTTCTAGGGTAGGTCTAGGCAGGGGGAGGCCAGATCGTCGGTTAACAATGCTGGCCTGTGGCGGTAAGGTCATTATCGGTGAGCACATATTTGAGGTCTGAGGGGGCGGGCATCATCCTATGGAGGTTCCCGCCCAGGGGGAGGGGCCTGCGGGCCACTCCCATAACTCCAGGGGCAAGGTAATATGCAAAGGAGCGCGGGTAGGAGTAGTTCACGCTTTCCTTAGGCTGGTAGCCACCCCGCGCGCGTGGACTCATGACGCCACCGGCGCAGAGTAAGGGCCCTCCTTTAGTGGGTAAATGGAGTTCAGGGCGTAGACCGGGCAATTCCCGGGGTAACACTGCGCATGCGCACATCCAGAGGGGAGGCGCAGCTTGTAGGACCTGACACCGGTAGTGACCCTGCCATATGGCCAGAAATGTACAAAAATTCTAGATGAGGATGTTTAGTCTAAGTTAGGAAACAACATGTATTAGAGTTTTGTTAAAGTCAGGCTCTCAAACTTGTTGCTAAGAATCATGTACCTAAATGTCCTGCTGAATTTTTGTATAAATTGTTGATTATGCAATTAAAACCTTTTTTTTTAATTTCATACTTTAATAAATACGGCCGGGCGACTAGCGCCCGCCTTCCAAAAAGTAAAGACGTCTCGTGTCCACGTTCCTGGGTATTGGGTGCCGGATTGGGGGGGAGGCGGCAGCTAGTCGCTGACCATGTGAAAAGGGGGGGCCCTCGGCCCCCCCGCACGCATGGCGGCGCGGCGACCGTCGCCCCCACTGTCTCCTTTGTCGCCATTCGGCGGTGGGGGCGTGCCCTTGGGGGCGCGGCCCACCGCCGATTGGCTGGCGGCCTCCCTGACCCGGATCCTGGGAAGTGGGTCCGGGTCAGGGGGGGCGGGCTATAGGAGGGGCCACCTGGCCCCTCGGGAATAAAGAGATAGGGAGCGCCCAGGAGACCCCCTTGTCCCTGGACGCTCCCTCGCCGAAACGGTGTGCCCCGCGCTCGGGGCTTCTTTGTTTTCCCACCCACCATCCCTTGGAACAAAAGTTTTGTAGCAGTTCTTATGTCTGGTTGAATGGTAAGTTTTGAAGGTACGGTCCACGGGTCTCACAGGGTAATAGAGATGCAACTGTTGGTATATTTTGTTTATGCTTTTGTCTAGGAATTTTTTCCCCTTTTAGCAAGTCATGTGTGAAGTGAATTGTATTTGATGCTAAGTGTCTTTAGGCCTTTTTTCCCTTTGTAGCTATACGTTGATACTGTTATTTATTAGCCAGTGTAGCTGTCCTTTAGAATTTTTCCCATAGGTCGTCGTATTTATTAGGTATGGGGCATGCGGTAAGGTCATTATCGGTGAGCACATATTTGAGGTCTGAGGGGGCGGGCATCATCCTATGGAGGTTCCCGCCCAGGGGGAGGGGCCTGCGGGCCACTCCCAGAACTCCAGGGGCAAGGTAATATGCAAAGGAGCGCGGGTAGGAGTAGTTCACGCTTTCCTTAGGCTGGTAGCCACCCCGCGCGCGTGGACTCATGACGCCACCGGCGCAGAGTAAGGGCCCTCCTTTAGTGGGTAAATGGAGTTCAGGGCGTAGACCGGGCAATTCCCGGGGTAACACTGCGCATGCGCACATCCAGAGGGGAGGCGCAGCTTGTAGGACCTGACACCGGTAGTGACCCTGCCATATGGCCAGAAATGTACAAAAATTCTAGATGAGGATGTTTAGTCTAAGTTAGGAAACAACATGTATTAGAGTTTTGTTAAAGTCAGGCTCTCAAACTTGTTGCTAAGAATCATGTACCTAAATGTCCTGCTGAATTTTTGTATAAATTGTTGATTATGCAATTAAAACCTTTTTTTTTAATTTCATACTTTAATAAATACGGCCGGGCGACTAGCGCCCGCCTTCCAAAAAGTAAAGACGTCTCGTGTCCACGTTCCTGGGTATTGGGTGCCGGATTGGGGGGGAGGCGGCAGCTAGTCGCTGACCATGTGCGACCTGCAATCCACCAAAGAGACTCACTTCAAATCACAGAGTCCAGTGTTATATTGTATGTACATGTTCTTTCCCACAGGTTGAACTTTGTCGTGGGGTTTGCGAACTGCACTTTTCTCCCACAGGTTGGACTTTCTTTTGTTTTCATTTTCCCCCAAGTTTGGGAGGGATGTAGTGACCCAGAGTCACAGTCAGCAGTCTAGTGTTTCTGTATGCCCTACACTAAACACCCACTCACCACTGATGTCACTGGTCAGGTGACACAGCTTTAATAAAAGGGGCCGAGCCCATGTGCTCTGGGCCAGTTGTACCAAGTAGCTGACTGTGTCTGCGTCAGTCCTTTCCAGCAATGAGGGCCCAGGGCCCCGAACATTACAGCACTCTTGTGCCTTGCGTTCGGGCCAACTTCAAAGTAATCCGCCTGCTTGTCTATCCGCCTGTCCACATTGAAGGGCACCAGATAATTATAGCAATAAGCACTAAATGTGATTGCTATGAAGGGTATGGTCAGGGGTTCGAATCACGACCAGGCAAAAATGTGAAAATTGTTTAGAGGCGCAATAAATGAAAACTGAAAGAATCTAGCTTGAAATTTGCTTCTTTTGGGGTGGTTCGCCACGTTCCTTCCCCGTCTTGGGTTCGGCTCCAAAGGGCCGTGGCCGCTTGGTCACTTTCGGGTGCACCGACTGGACTGTATGGTGCGTGAGTAGAATCAGGCGGCGGTTTTTGTGTACTCTGCTGCACGGTAATTGCCAACACTGAAAGTAACCCAATTACTACTGATCTGCTTCCGGGCGCCGCGTTTGTAGGCGCATGGCTACGACGCGGGCCCAAGGGGTAGACTCGCAACTGCGGCTCGGCTGCAGCTGCCACGATTTGAGCTGGTGCGATATTGCAGTGAGGCGGGGGTCCCGGCACCAGGTTGTGCGCGGTTGGGACAGCGCCGGTTTTCAAGTCTGGTCACAATGGCGGTGGGCAGAGGATGCTGACTCGGCGTCAGCTGCAGACCTAGCACGAGGAACCGGGATCATCACAACGGGTGGATGATAAACAACTCCAAAGGATGGGTGGCCCCTGGTTATTCGACCCATCAACAGTTGGGTTGACCGGGTTGGGTGAGAGATGTGAGGGATGGTCACGGCACAGGTAGGCCCACACCAGCCGCCCCTATGTTGTCTGGCATTTGTGACACAACACGGCACGGAGCATTTTACAGTAACATATTTAAGACATGTTCTTATGTGTGAACAGCTTTTAAATCGCTTTATAGTGATTATTTTATGTTCGCACATGCTTATGTTACATAAACTGAATTAATTGTTTCGTCTAACGTACGAGTGGTAGCTCAAGCAGTTACAGTGTGGCGCTTGGAATAACAAGGTTGCCGGGGTTCGATCCCCATGCAGGTCATAAAGTGCCGAGACTTAGTTTTCATTGGGAGGTTTTAAATGGTCGAAAAGTTGCCTATTTGAGAGCAGTAAGAAGTTATTAATGTGTCTCACTTGCCAACTGATATTTAAACCGAATTTTCAATGTTGGTGCCTGATAAGTGATAGCATCTATTTCTCACACGCCGATGGTAAGCGCGAACACGGAAGCGTTTCAAAGTATGAATTATTACCTTTTGTTCTCGGGTGAGAAACGCACATTTAAACCACCTTAGAGTGTTGATTTGGTGGACGAGGTTCACGATGATGGTCTCGTATGCCGATGGTTAACTTGAACCATAGTACTTGCGTGTTTCAGGTACGAGCTACCAATAACAAGATGCAGGGCAATTTAGGCCAATGTACATGCAGCGATAATGGCGCCGCCTCGCAAGCGGTGCGCATTTAGGTTTGACGTTGGCGCAACCTGAGTCGAATAAACCATAAGGCAAAGGCATGATTTTGTGAATAATATCATTTGACATTAACGCTGCACTAGAATAATGGTGGGCAGGGGTGTAGGAGACACTAAAATTCTGGGGGGGACAGGGACAACCTTGTGGACTTCCCAGTGACCCTATACAAATCACCGCCCGTTAAACAAATACAATTGCAGGCGCTATACGGACTGAGGGGACTCCACGTCTGGGCGGATATTTCCTGCTTTTTCCAGCTTCTCCTAGAACACAGGAGGAGGAATCATGAGAGACTCCATTTGATGTCAGGATCTCCGTTATAAGGGGCACATGGATATTCTTAGATTGAAGTGCACATCGCATCGATGGTGCACCACATATTAATTTCTTTTTGCTATTTGGAGTTCAAAATAATTCTCCTATAAAGCATTGATAGCCTATTCTAGTATTTTGGCCAAGACCCCTTATATATACGATACCTCATGATTGAATAGTTCCATGACTATCTACGCTTATACTTACTATCCATTTTGTATTAGAGACTGACAGAGCGGACTGCAACCCAACTGGTTCTTACACTTCACCCTGGATATTTATCGAATTCTTGCCCTGAAGAAGTCCCGTCTGGGACGAAACGCGTCGGCTGTCCTTTTCCTCTCTGTTGAAAAATAAATCATCAAAACAAAACGGACTTTTGGACAATCATATTTGTGAATTTGTTATAATTGAATTTGAGAACTTGTTCAGTTTATGGTGCACCTGTGCTTTCATTTAACCTATGGTTTCAAAAATACCTGCTGCTGCATTCCTGGTCTCCAGCAATTTTCAGGCAACAATACAAATGTGAAGATAACTTCGGTGATTAATGTTCTTTATTGAGAGAGATCAGAGGTTTGTCTAGTGGACGTTTTGACTCTTGGTAAGGTAGCCACAGTGGGGTAATATGCCTGCGCAAAGAACGTGTACCACGCAGATCACAAAATGCATATCATGTAAATAGGTCAGTGAGTTACTGCTGTTGTTCAGAGCTTCACGTCCCCGATGGCTCAAGCAAGTGTGTCGCTATCTTCATCTTCTTGGTGCAACACCCTTTCCTGCTGTTTTAGGTATAAGATTCAGGCTATCCAAGCAGCATTTATTCCTCGCAATAGCACTATGGAGATACCTTTAGAATGTCATCTGCTGGTCTAGTCCCCACCTGGTCCGTATTCAGCACAGTGGACCCATTGGTGTGTCATAAAATTTTGAAGGTTCTGAAATCAGGCTTACCTTCCGACCCCTGCCCAGCGAGGACACTGGCAGCAGTTGCCGAGGTTATCAACACTGAGGTTAATACCATTATCAATCTGTCTCTTCAGAAAAGGGTGGTCCTGCAGGCTTGGAAGGAGGCCAAGATCCTTCCTTTTCTAAAAAAAAGCAGTTGCTGGACACCCTCTGCCAAGGAAATTACCGACCTATCTCCCTCCTCCTTGCTGTGGCGAAGGTGTGTGAGAAGGTGGTCAATAAGCTGTTGACAGACTTTGTGGAAAGGGAGTTGCTTCTGCACCCTGCTCAATCAGGGTTCAGGGCATCCTACAGCACAGAAACTGTGCTGGTGGAGGTGGCTGAAGCCATCCGGGAGTGCTTTGATGCCGGCGGGAGAGCAGCATTAATTTGGCTTGACCTCTCAGCGGCTTTCGACACGGTTTAGGTCATTTCTGGATGGGCCTGCTGAGCAGATCTGGATCCCACCATCCTCCTCCTCCCCTCAACCGGTAACAACCGGTGTTCCACAGGGTTCCTCACTTAGCCCCCTTCTTTTTAACATCTATGTGACCCCGCTGGTCTATTTGGCAGAGGAGTTGGGGGCTAAGGAGATGGCATATGCAGATGATATCCAGCTGCTTTTTACCTGGGACATAGAGGCGGACACAGTATTACCGGTTCAACACTGTCTGTCCTCGATTTTTAAATGGCTGGCTGAGGCGCAGCTTAAATGTAATGTAGAAAAAAACGGAGGTTCTGCTCTTTGGCAAATTTCCCCTTAATTATAGAGAGCAGCTCTGGCCTCCTGAGTTTCCTTCACCCACCTCATCAGGGAATGCAGCAAAAAACTTGGGGGTTTGGTTTAATGAACGTCTTTCCTTCTCGACACACATCAACAAGCTGGCTGGATGTTGTTTTCGGCCTGCTTAAAACCCTCAGAAGATTTTTCCCACTCCTCCCTCTAGCAGCGAGGAAAGCTGTTGCCTGTGCTCTGATCCTGTCTAGGTTGGACTATGCAAATGCCCTCTATGCTGGTGTTCCTGGGTACCTGCTGAAAAAACTGCAGGTGGTTCAAAATACAGCAGTCAGACTTTTGTTGGACATTCCAGCTAGAAACAGTATCCGACAACAGCTATGCTATGCTCTCTTCACTAGCTCCCCATATTGGAGCGAGTCAAATTTAAATCCTTGATTTTGACCCACCGTGCCCTGCATGATCTTGGTCCTCTCTATTTACAGAGCCGCTTTTCTTTTTATGTTCCTGCACGTCCTTTGTTGTCCTCGTCCCTTTGCTATGCTCTGACCCCTCGCTTTAAGCTTCAGAGAATAGGGGGCAGTTCTTTTACGGTGAAGGGGGCGGCTGCCTGGAACGCCCTTCCTCTTGCTTTACGCACTATCCAGGACCCTGCTGTTTTCAGGAGGAAACTGAAAACTCATCTATTCTCCTGCTAGTACTCCATCTCCTCCCCCGCCAGGCTCCGCGCCAAGATACTCATGAGTAGCTATGCGCGCTATAAATTTATGTAACATAACGTAATAGAGATTCTTTTGGTATTTGCAGTTTATAAGTTAAAATCCTAACATTGAACAGTGAGCTATTAACCGTCATCAAAGAACTGCATGAAAACTTCAAGGTATAGATTAGAACGTTTTGATTTTTCCCCAGTCTTTCCTCATCCTAATGTTGGAAAATTGATTAATTAGGATAGAAATCAATTCTGGTTAATAAAGAGAACCCCCCAACCATGGTGTTATGTTTTAAATTCTGAATTTGTGCTTCTTTAGTGTTGCAAAGTCATCCTGTGCCCTGTACACTCCCCAAAGTTTTGCTGACTGGCACTGGTGGTACCTGACTGACTGACCCTGGCCTCTGCCTGAACAGGCACAGGGCCAGTGCTATTCTGAAAGAGACACTTAAAGATACTGTGAAAACACCTACATACACTAGGGTGCACTATGGGTTAGGGTACCCCTATGACCTCTCCTATATGGCCTTAGTACATAATAGGGCAGGGTGATTAGAACTACCTTTAAGTCCCTAGAATATAATAGGGCATGGCAGTTTAGAGGCCAGCAGCCCTTTCTGCGTTTGCATGTGTGCACTGCTGAAGCTAGAGGTCAGTTTAAAAGTAGCCCTGTGTTGTAGGACTGCTTTTAAAATGAAAATTGTGTCCAAACTCGACTTTTGGGTTTGGCGTACTTACAAATTGATCAACTACAATGCTGGAACAAAATTGAGTTAAGTGGAAAAATGTTTTCCACTTAACTATGGCTGTATCATATTTGCCACATAATACATCATCTGCTGCATAATCTAACGATTTTACCCAAAACAGTTTTGTAGCTCAAACGGATCAAAAACTACTAAAAGAAATGTGATTTATGTTGCTCTGAAGTGTAGGACCCTTTGCAAAGGTTGACTGGTCACCTTTCCCACTGCTGCATTTGTATGTTACACAGGTACTAATGAGGCTGTTAGTATGTATAAATATGTCAAAATAATAAAGTATCATAAAATGCACCACATTACGCTGCAGCCTTTTTATTGTTGCATAATTTAGTCAACACTGCAACATATTTTTGGCCTCCATTACTGCATAACTCCAGTGGCGCGAAAGCAGGCTGCACATGTTAAAAGTGTTTGTGAATGAAGCAGAGGCCATGAAGTTTGCAAAATTAGGGGCTGATTATGAGGGCAGGCGGACTTCAGTCCGTCCGCCATCAAATCGGGGAATGGAACCGCTGGCCTTCAAGGTGGCAGCCCCACGATAGTAATTACAATGCGACCGCCACCATGGCGTTTGCAGTGCCTATCTTTTACATTGCAGCAGGTGCTGCTGGCTGCATCATCCGCTGCAATGTAAAAACTGACATGTTACATATATCACTGCACTACGTGATAGGCACAATGCGGTGCCTGCCACATGGTTCAGTGATATGTAGGGGGGCATCTTAGATGCCCCCGGGTCCCATGCCTGGGGGGAAAGGGGCCTGCTATGAGCCCCCAACGTCCCTTTCCGCCAACTTTTCCATGGCGGGTGAACCGCCATGGATAGGCTTGCGGGTAAGAGGTATCGTAATCCCTAGTGCGGTGCCTGGTAGGCACCACTAGCATTGAAGGAACCACGAGCCCCTCCGCCGCACTGGAGGGCCCAAGGAGCCAGTCGGGTGCGTGGCGGTTGGTCTTTCCGACCGCCAGTGAACCACCCACCATTGTAAAATGGCTGGTGGTGATGCAGTCACCGATGGCGGTGGGGCCACCTCTGATGGGGTGACATGGCGGTCCCACCTCCATTATAATCACCCCCTAAGTTTGGTGTGCATGCAAATCCTTCATTGCCGTTTCCTGGTGAGTTGCACTACTACTGCTGAAAAAGGCCAATGGAGGTACCAATGGGTGCGGTGGACTGGCCTCAAGGATCTTGTGACCTCAGTGTCACTGTCGATCTAGGGTGTGCTTCTTCGTATACCTGCTCACAAGACTGGAGGTGAACTGCAGTATGGAATGTGGTAGACAGGCCTTCAAAGTTAACTCACAAGTGCCACCGTTAGGGTCCACCTGCGGGTGCTAAGACACCAGGGCTTCTAAGGTCTATTGGGCCTTCTAAGGTGTAGCATCAGAATCAGTTCTGTCAGGAGTGCGGTCTGGTGGACTGGTCATGAAGGCTGAAAATGGTGCGCCAGTTCCAAATTCAGCAGCTCTGGCCAGAGTGCCACATCCGCTCCCACACTGAACACCATATTGCCCCACTGAGAGAAATTTGCACTGCCTTCAGCTACAACTCAATTGTGCTGCGACTAAATCCAAATTATGCACTAGACAGCAGTAAAATGCCGCCTGAAAAAAATGAATCACCCTGGAAAAAGTAAACACTCATAAGGAATGCAAGAAGAAGCAAAGCATGTGAAATGTATTCAGGAACAACATAGTTACCTTAACAGTTTTAAACTCATTATTCAGAAATCAGTAAGTGATTTTGCTTGAAAAATTCAGGACAGGACTACAGGATTAGGAAGGGACCCGTTTCAAGGTCCATTGCTTAAATCCTTTCAAAATGTAAGCAGTTTGGTTTAAAAAGGACCACATCCTCGGACACAGAGCCGCAGTACACATTTTATAAGCTAAAATAATTAAAATAGTTGAAAACGATCATATTAAACATTTCCACTCCACCCATCAACCAGGTATTGCAGTCCCTTTAGGAATGGTGCACTTACCCACCCTGAAAAAACAATGTTGTTCAAAGAAAGAAGAAAAAAAAAGAAAGTAGCGTTTTCCCTGGCAAACTCTGTAAAGTGGCGCTAATGTGTGTGGGTGTAAATAACAATCTGGCCTGTCTACTGACCACTCTGTGACGCTTTCTTTAGATATTTAATAATTTTTTTCTCTCTGTCTGAGGTTTTTCTTTGAAATTATACAACAGTCAGCAAATGCGGACATTTCCAGCCAAAGTGTTCTGCTCATTTTTGGATCCATTTCACAGGGAAACAAATAAGGAAAAGGTGAAGCAAGAGAGAGTACTTAAGAGCTGTCTCTAGAAATCAGAACTGAAGGAGGAGGGAGACCGAGACAGAAAGAGATGGAGGAATAAAGAGAGGGAGGGGGGCGGAGGGACGCTGCCAGAGGCAGATCAGGAGTGGGCACTGTCCTTGCCTTCCCTGGGCATGACGGAAAAGAGACAGAGTTTTTTTTTCCTTCTCTGCCCTTCCCAGACCACAGAGCCTTCATGCAGCATAACAAATGGCAGAGGGGGGGGGGCCTCTTTGAAGACTTTGACTCCAGGCAGGTCAAGTGCAGGGCCATTAGGTAGCACTTACACGTGCTAATGGCCCTGTGAATAACAGAAGGCAGAGGGGAAAGTCTTTTGTCGCCTCGTTCCCCCACCTTTGTCCCCCGTGTCCCCCCCACTCCAAAATCTGGGGGGGATATATCCCCCGCGTCCCCCACGCTTCCTACGCCCATGATGGTGGGGTAGTGTGGTCTTTTTGTTTTGGAGGCTTGGTGCGAAAGAAAGGGATTGAGGTTCTGTAACATATACACAGCATGGTACTTCGGCCACTGCCCCACTGTAACTCAAGTGACTTGAGTCCATGATGATCACTGTTCGCCAATAAAGAAAAATGTCACGGTAGGTGGTCTTCAGGCAATGAAGTCATGCGTTTTGTGGCATGGCTGGCTATGCTCCACTGTAACTCAAGTAACAGTACCACTGTTTCTAGATTTCAAGGTACCAGTTAGTCACCGTGACTTAGTGGTTAACAACCACTGCTAGGTCCTACTAGACTTCAGCCAGATGACCACTGGCGCAAGTTGGTCAAATGTGGTTTTTGAAAAGGGGCTTGATGAGTTAAGTTCTGCCTAGAAGAGATTGGTCTGCCTAGGGGAACCACTGACCAGGACACTGGCACTGGTATCAAGCTGCTACCCTATTATTACGATAATGGAAATCCAGATTAACATTGTGCCTTAAGGGTCAACCAAGAAAACCATTAGCTGCAGATGCCAAGGTAATGCTCCTATATGCTTTCATAATTGAGTGACTGGTGCCCTGACGGGCGCTGTCGGTGCGTCTTACACCTGCAGAGCAGAGGAGAAGTCATCCGCATCTGGTGCCATGGGCCCCGTCCACGTCAAGGTTTCAGATGGTTTTAAGACTAAGACATGCTGCGGAATTTGTGGCAGACAGCCAACAAGAGATGGGTCTTTCTATACATCTATATCTGGTTGAGTATCCAGGCTAAGGGGTGGCTGAGTGACACTCTGGTGTGGGAAGTGGCGAGCTGGCTGGCAGGCTGTCTAGAGGAAGGTTTCTAGCTCGGGCCTGTAGAAGTAAGGGTTTAAGTGCCAGAAGTCGGCACTTGGGTACAATTTCACAGGTCTGTGGTGCGGCAGAACAGAAGGGGGCTTGTGTTCAACCTCCTGGTCACAGGTTCAGAGCCTGGTAGGTCCACTTAGCATTTCATCCTTCAGAAGTCGATAAAACAAGTACCAGTGAAAGGTAACAATAACCATGTTAGTCAGCGCCAAGATACCACGGGGTGAAGGTATTCACAATTAGTCAGAAATGGAAATTTGAAAGGTTTCTGTTCTAACCATCCCAGGAGCCTTATGAAAGCTGTCTTTCAGTAGTCTGGGGAGATGTCGTTGAAGCACAATTGACGATAATTACCAGTACAGTTGCATTTCTATCTGAGAAGGGGCAGGGATAGTTGCTTATGTTTTACTCCCTGTCCTCATATCCAAATACATTGGCAAACCTTTTGGCCCGCTGGGATACCGTAGCAAAGTTGTTATGGATAACATATACTGAGTGAGGGACACCAGCATGGCGACACAGCAACTTTGTGCAGATGACGGAGGGGGTTTGCAGGCAATAAGGACATGACGATTCAACCTTGTCTTGTTTAGGCGAGGTGGGAATCAAAGCGGACTTGTAGGGCACGAGATAGCGTAAATTCACTCCATGTCTACATGTTTATTGACTGGCGCAGTACTTGGTTATGTGTCTGTACCCTCATACTGGGGATCATCCAGGTAAGGGGGCACAATAGGGTTTGGTCACCACAAAAGGATATGCACAAACTGGCTCAGGGTGCGTTAGGGTTGTATCACACAGAACTGGGGGTGTCTCATTGGGCACACTCACTGCCTGTGCATTGTGCTTTGGCCGGTTTGTTTCATCTGTTCAAAGGAAAGAGTTGTGGGGTACCTAATTGCTCACAGCATGGCACATTAAGGTGGGCGCAAACCAGGTTGTTACCCATTAAATGTTTATAATAAATGCTTTGGGGCACCTGCGGCAGTGAGGGATGCTTCCTGATTGCCTCGGACTTGAGAGTAAGTAGCACTCCTCTCCCCCAGGCCCACAGGGCTTTGAGCAGAATGGCCACAGGCTCGAGCAGGTCAAAGGGGGGATTTCTGTGCAGTGCTTGTAGAATGTCACATACCATTAAGGGCATGTTGCTACTAAGGTTGTCCCAAAGTTTTGTGGTCTAACTATTTGGGGGCAATCATTTAAGGCACAAATAGGCCACAATGTATTGAAGAACAGTTGGCATTCCCAGTATTCAAGAAAGGGCAGGTATTGATACATATTGTTCCCCTCCGGTTCCCATTGTCTTGTCTGCTCCCTGGTATACTAGCAGAAGTTTTGGAGGGCAAGACTTCACTAGGGGGGGACTGGCGTAATGCGATGGACAAATCCAATATGTTTCACATTTACTAACATGTGAAAGTTGTCAGCTGCTGGTGCATAGTTTTATTCATATGCACAGTATTATTAACTTAAATAACCGCTGTAAGGAATAGTGCAGCTACCAGGCGTTTACGCCCTAAGTCATCTTGCAGCGGTGAGTGTTGCCATGCTGTAAGGATATAAAGTTTCAATATGACTGCCAGGTCCCACTGGGGTGTCAGGCCATTGGCCACTTTCGGGTTGCAATCAACCTTCCATCCGTGCTTGGTAAAAGGAATATCAGTAGCAGGGTATAAAAGATCTCTGATCCAGCGGCAACATGCCTACAGGAACAAGGTGCACTTAAAAAATACACAAGCGTCATGCTCCAACAAGCGCTATACACCGATAGCTGGGGAAGAAAATAAGGCGGGCTGGATAATCTTTTACTTCTCCCCGCATTGGAACATCTTGTCAGGAGTCCAAGTTAGTGCACTTCAGCCAGGCAATGTTAACACCCAGCCACTCCAAGCTGATTATTTAAGGTTATCTTGGGCCTCATGATACACAGCCCAGTATTAGGCCCCTGGGTTTTTCAGCATCATGAATTACTACATTCAACTGAACAAGAGACGTGAACGTGGTGTACACTAGCAGAAGTTTGGGAGTGCAAAACTCCACCTAGGGGGGTGGCTGGTTGAATTTGATGGACTAGTCCAAGAGGTTTCACAGCAACTGCACGTGGGAGAGTGTCAGTTACCTGTGCATTGTTCTTGCAGATACACCATATCATATTAATTGAAATAATCGCTTTAGTTTCAAGTGGTAAGGGTGAGATTCCCTTAATTTAAGCAAATGGTCACAATTTCAGCAACAACGCTGCCTGGGGGGTCTGGGTGCAGTCACCACAGATTAAATTGAACAGGCAACAGCTTGGCAGGAAAGCAGAGATGTTGAATCGAATAGCCCACCTAGCAGTATGACTATTGCACAGGAAGATGTCAGCTTATGCTGGGTAGGAGGTTCTGTATCGCCAACCAGAAGGGTTCCAAGTGGCAAACCCAGAAAAATTTTAAAGATATGGGTGTTTCTGGCCTTAAGGCGGTGTAGAGCCATTCTCAGTTGGAGGCTTGCCCAGGTGAAAATTGTGTGCTGCTTAAGGTTCTAATGACCAGTGCGGTTTGTGGTATCTTTTCAAGGGAAGAGATATGTTAGTCACTTAATTGCTTAAAGCGTAGCACATTCAAGCGGGCGTTGTTTTATTGCAAGTTGCAATGGGAGATTCCCTTATTACGCCAGCAGCTGCGCTCGTGGCCAGCAGTACGCAGCCTGGGAAGCCTGGGGGCGGATACCACAAATTAAACTGTAAGGCAAAATTACAGTAAGACGGGGGATAATGGAAAGTGCACGAAGACTACCTTGCTCGAGTCACATATTCTATGGTGGGATAGTCACCAATTGACACTGGGAACCTTAGATTCTAGTAGTATCATTGGTAATATACACACGACTCAGTGGTCTCGTGGGGTATGTAGTCCCACTCTGAAGTGTAGAATGCAAAAGAACTGCACATTGCACTATTTTGAGTGTGACAGGTGCAACAATTGATGCCTGCCAAAGCAAACTAAAAATTCTGAGGGTCAGATGCACAACATACAACCATTCACTCCAGCCTCATGGAAGGTAGTCTGTTAGCAGGGGTGTAGAACGGGACATCTTGTGCCAGGGTGCGGTCATTGCATGGGCGACACAGCAGATAGTCTGCTGTCAGACGAGGGTGCTTGCGGGCTAGGAGGCCAGGCAATGTAGCAGAAACAATGCTAAGAACCCTCCCCCACTAGACTGCCTGAGAATGTGCAGTGGGATTTGCAATGTTACAGGTATTTTCCCGCCCATACAGGGGCAGAAGGGTACATTGCAGGAATCTGCATTAATAGAGTGGGGGCAAGACCTATAGAGCATCAAGGGTCACAGCTGGTTAGCAGGTATGTGGGTTTCTGTGATCGAGCTTTAGTTATGCAAGCCTGGTAGTTGATGTAAGTTGTCACTCCATATGGTTGCGTGACTACGATAGTGTGCGCTATGCAAACAGTCTTGTTTGCCATGGTTTGTTAATCGCAAAGTTTTGTGCACATGTCTGGTCAACCCCAACAAAGTAGGTGCACTCTGCTCCCAGGGCTGGTTACGGGTTGCTTCAGTGATGCATGACATGCCTCGTATGCATAAAGAGTATATAGGCTGGTTGTGGAAGCAGTCTTTTTAGCAAGTGTGCTGCTGTTCCATAAATTGGGGTGGCAGGCGTTAGAGAGCTCAAAATGCTAGAAGCGCTGCAACTACAGGTTGCAGGAGGTGGGAGCCACATCAGTTTGCAGGGTGACATAGCGATGTTTAAGAGAGAGCTCCCTCCTGGGAAGCCATCACTGTCTTGCAGGGCTTTGTGAGGTACTGGTTCCTTCCCAGAGAAGGATAACCCGCTCCATGCGCAAGTTCGCTGAACAAGGGGCTTTGGCTTCAGCAGGCATGGGCTACGCCTGTCTTGGCATGGGGCCAAGTCTACTCAAGCAGTGGAGCATTCCCGCAAAGGGTGAATAGTGCTATGCGCAAGTTCACAGACCAAAGAGGTTTTGGGTTTATCAGACATGAGCTGATCCAAATGAAGGTGAGAGGCTATTTTGATGCTGATGAGGTTCACTTGCAGCAGGTTGGAATGGCCCTGTTCCTCTAGGACATACAAGAGACACTGGAAAGAGCCGGTTGCAAGTGAAGAAAGTGTGGTTTGGTTGGTGGGGGGCTCTTTAGGTGACGGGGGCCGCCTCTAGATCTGTGGCGGAGTTACAGGGCAATCTGGAAGCAGTTTGGGTACAGAAGGATACCGCTGCAAGTGCACAATAAGGGCACCAGAGCCAAATCCCAGGAGCCTCATGGGAGGGTCCTGGAACAATGACATTGGCGCCCCATTAGTCCTTCGGGCGGTTGTGGGCCTGACACGTCATGTCTGGCTCACCGGGGGATGGGGAGGGGTATTTAGGCCTCCCCCAGCCATTGTTTTTCCTCTTTGCTGCCCGACACGCCGTCTCCCACCCTACCGCGTACCCGGCATGGGACAGGCAATGGAAGTGTAGAGGATGTTGTAATGTTTTCTTTGTCGTTGCAGGTGGAGTTACAGGGCGATCTGGAAGCAGTTTGGGTACAGAAGGATACCCCTGCAAGTGCACAATAAGGGTGCCAGAGCCAAATCCCAGGAGCCTCATGTGAGGGTTCTGGAACAATGACGTTGGTGCCCCGTTAGTCCTTCAGGTGGTTACGGGCCTGAACAACCAGGGGCTTGCCTTGCTACGCTCTGCCCTGAAAGGGGCGTGAGTAATAAGGGACCAATGTGTCACGTGATCCAGTAAGGGGATCACCCCTATAAGGGTGGCGCTGATTGGGTTTCCACAGAGCTTGGCTCATTAGGCAGGCAGGGCAGCATAGGTTAGTGTGGCTACCTGCCCTTGGATTGCCCGTAAGAAAACCCACCATAATTTGCATACTTTTGTATGGAATAAACCTGCAGCAATATTTTCTCCAAACAAAAAAGTTGTGTTGTGTATTTATTCATGCATGCCTATTCTACTTTGGTGGGGTGGGGTCTTGTGCCTGTAATGGAACTATGCGGCTGCCCTCGGCCCCCGCAGGGGGCCACCTCAGAGGGCGGCCAACCCTTAGTTGCATTTGGATGCCTCCCCACCCCCACTCACTTCTGCGGGACTCCAGGAGGAGTCCCCTTACAGGGTGCACTGGACACGTCATGTCCGGCTCACTGGGGGATGGGGTGGGGTATTTAGGCCTCCCCCCGCCATTGGTTTTCCTCTTTGCTGCCCAATACTCCGTCTCCCACCCTACTGTGTACCCGGCATGGGACAAGCAAGGAAAGTTTAGAGGATGTTGTAATGTTTTCTTTGTCGTTGCAGGTGGAGTTACGGGGCGATCTGGAAGCAGTATGGGTACAGAAGGATACCGCTGCAAGTGCATAATAAGGGTGCCAGAGCCAAATCCCAGGAGCCTCATGGAGGGTCCTGGAACAATGATGTTGGCACCCCATTAGTCCTTCAGGCGGTTGTGGGCCTGAACAACCGGGGGCTTGCCTTGCTACGCTCCGCCCTGAAAGGGGCGTGAGTAATAAGGGACCAATGTGTCAAGTGATCCAGTAAGGGGATCACTCCTATAAGGGTAGCGCTGATTGGGTTTCCACAGTGCTTGGCTCATCAGGCGGGCAGGGCAGCATAGGTTAGTATGGCTTTCTGCCCTTGGATCGCACGTAAGATAACCCACCATAATTTGCATACTTTTGTATGGAATAAACCTGCAGCAATATTTTCTCCAAACAAAAAAGTTGTGTTATGTATTTATTCATGCATGCCTATTCTACTTTGGTGTGGGTGGGGTCTTGCACCTATAATGGAACTATGATAAATTGCAGTGGAGTGCTTAAAGATACACTATTTGGCAGTACTTTTCTACTGCATATCTGCTGCTTTTTTTAATGTCTACTTACAATCTAAACCAATAAGGTCAGTAATGGAAAACATTAAAAAAATTACACAACAAACTGCACACGAACTTGGCCAAAAGTAAACCCAGGATCCTATGTGCCGGCAAATGCCATTCCCATCCACAAGCAGGCAGCCAATGAGAAACGAGCTTGTGGCAGTGTTAAAGGAATGTACAGTTTATGCAGAGAGAAGGGGCACACATCCCTCAGTCGCTCCATTGTGTATGCAGGGTCTCTAGAGTGGTCGGACACACCCCCTCCCCCTCCCCAGTTCAACAGGTCCCACTTCCTCACGCGCCCTGCACAACAGCCCACGCTTCACAGACACTCTCATCCCTCGCGCGCCCAGCACAATAGGCCACACTTCACTGATGCCCCCGACAGGGCACGCTTCACCGGCACTCCCGTCCCTCTCCACAACACGCAGATTCCCAAACACTCCCCACATCTCAGGGCAGAACTTGTTTTACAACAAACCTCAGGAGGCGTGGCGCCAAACAAATCAGGCAAGTTGTCAGGGAAATGTTAGCTGCCGAAAGCACGCGTGCAGCGCTGTGCAAGTGGGCTGTCAGCAGGCCTCGGGCGAGGAATTCAAAGGCCCGCATGAAAGGCTAATTCCGTAATCCCCAGCACGAACGAGCGGGAGTGAACATAGTCACTTCAGGGCCACAGGACCCCCCGCCCCAACATATACAATATCCCGCAAATAACACACAGACACAAGTGTTAAGATTGGGAAAATTTGCTGCAGGTTTATTATTACACACAACATTATGTAATCACGGTGGGTTATCTTATGGACGGTCCAAGGGCAGGCCGCATTCTCGCCACCTGCCCGCCTGTTGAGCCAATCAGCACAGTGGCGAACCACCCAACTGCTGCACCATTATGGTAATAAAATTACACACGCCCCTTGCGGGGCGTATCTAGGCAAACCCCCGGTTGCACAGGCCCACAATCGCCCGAAGGACTACTGGGGCGCCGACACGAGTTCCTGGACCTCCCATGAGGTTCCAGGTTAGGCTCTGGCACCCCTATGTGCCCGCTGAAGTACATTGTTGCACCTCTCTGCTTCCAGATCGCCCTGTACCTCCGCCTGCAATGAAAAAGGAACACATTAAAAACTCCCTTATGAGCGCCTCCCCCAAGCTGACACTCTGGGTTAGAGGTAGGGAGGGACAAGAGTGTCCCCGACATAGAGCGCGCGACGTCTGGAGCGGCAAAGAGGCCTGAGCAATGGCGAGGGGGAGAGGTATACCCCCCTCTCCCTGCCTGCCGCCCCGGACGCGCGTCACCTGACCCGCCCACATCCCACCGGGCAACGCTTGCCCTGGGGGGGAGTGGCTGACCACGTTACGGGACGGGGGCAGCCCTCCGCGACTAAGGGCCCGCCCTCCTGATGGCCAAAGGGTGGCCTCGGGCAGGCACATAGTCACTTCAGGGCCACAGGACCCCCCGCCCCAACATATACAATATCCCGCAAATAACACACAGACACAAGTGTTAAGATTGGGAAAATTTGCTGCAGGTTTATTATTACATACAACATTATGTTCTCACGGTGGGTTATCTTACGGATGATCCAAGGGCAGGCCGCATTCTCGCCACCTGACCGCCTGTTGAGCCAATCAGCACAGTGGCGAACCACCCAACTGCTGCACCATTATGGTAATAAAATTACACACGCCCCTTGCGGGGCGTATCTAGGCAAACCCCCGGTTGCACAGGCCCACAACCGCCCGAAGGACTACTGGGGCGCCGACACGAGTTCCTGGACCTCCCATGAGGTTCCAGGTTAGGCTCTGGCACCCCTATGTGCCCGCTGAAGTACATTGTTGCACCTCTCTGCTTCCGGATCGCCCTGTAACTCCGCCACAGCCCTGCCTGCGGCCACCGTCGCCGTCCGGGCCCCCCACCACTTCGCTTCTTAGTGTCCCCGACGTAGAGCGTGCGACGTCCGGAGCGGCAAAGAGGCCTGAGCAATGGCGAGGGGGAGAGGTATACCCCCCTCTCCCTGCCTGCCGCCCCGGACGCGCGTCACCTGACCCGCCCACATCCCACTGGGCAACGCCTGCCCTGGGGGGGAGTGGCTGACCACGTTACGGGACGGGGCAGCCCTCCGCGACTAAGGGCCCGCCCTCCTGATGGCCACAGGGTGGCCTCGGGCAGGCACAAAAACTTGGTACAAAAGTCACTGCACTGCGAGCCGAGCTGCAAACACAGATGGATCTTAAAATCGGTAAAGTGAACCATTTTGAAACCCAACTGATCATTTCCATCCTATTTCCGTTGAATGATCCACTGGATACCAGGTGGAAAAACCACCTCTGAATGGGCAAGGATAATGTGGTGTGTCCCTATTTCCACTGATCGCTATGCACCAGGAAGTCACGAGACTCGCCTTCATACCCTAGTAACACCGCTCAGAATAAGACCAGCAAAGAATTGGTCCTATTCTGGGCGGTGTTTCTACATCCATGGCTGCCACTGGTAGAAATACTGTAAAGTATAACTGGTGGTGGTGGTAGAATAAGGATCAACTTTGCATTTGGTGCCTGACATGCACCTGAGGCCTAGCCAGGAAGTGGGTAACCAGGTGCAGTGATGCATGATGAGATTTCCACCACAGGCAAAGCACTCCACAGAGCACTTCCATCCTATAATGGGCGATAGCGAATTCTACCGCCGGCAGTAACGCAGATTACAGCCAGGCAGTAACGCAGATAATACGCCAGACAGAACACTACTTCCATTATATATAATAAGACTCTTCATAAGTATACCACGTTGGTGTAAAATATGGGAAAAGGTGAAAGATAAAGGTTCGCTTTGTAATAACTTAAATGTCAGTTTAATTAATCACTTCTGATATATTTACAGAGTGTTTTGTAACGGAGGGCAGAACATGACTAATTTCCATTAAATAACATTAATAGTAATTTGAAATTAGAGCTGTAAATCTATGAGAAGGAATTGTTCAGCCTCGTGTGACAGGCTTTCTGAACAAAAACATTTGCTATTATAATACTAAAACCCAGAGGCACTTAAATGTAAGCTAACATGTTGTGGTATGTGTTTCATGGTCATGTTTTGTGCGAGTTTTCCTGATAAGGAATTAAGTGACAGTTGTAATGTCTTTGAATATTCGTTATAGGCTTGAATGTGCTGCCACATATAGTAAACATACAGTATTTTATTAATTATTATTATTGTGCGAATCGTATACGTTATTGGGTACGAGTAACTGAAAAGCTGTACTGAACTAAACTAAACGCAAGCAGGACTTTGCACTACATTGTTTATTTAGACTCAATACAATTATGCACTCTTGACCATTTGCTGCATTTTTACTCATTTGAATATCCATCTGTCAGTGCAGCTGTACGCATCTGATGGAAATGTATTTTTCATTCAGAAAGGCATGAATTGTGTATGTAAGTGAAATATTCAGACAGCTCTCTGTTCGGTGCCCCCTAAATAAACATGTGAAGAAGTGCACCACACGACTAGGGAGCCAATGGCAAATGTTTATCAACAAAAAGGCCTTTGTTTTCAAACCTGAGTGTCCCAGGCTGGATTTGTCAATGTATGCAAGCGAGATTCCTGTGAGTTAAAGGCAAGCAGTCGCATCGCAACGCCCCTTTCTTCAGATAAATAATCAACCCACCCTCTATCAGGGGGCCTTTTCTTCCCAGCCCCTCGCCCCCCTTCCGCCAGTGCCTTCCCTGCTGCAGGTACCTCCGCCTTCCGCGAAAGCACACCAGGCAGCCCAATTTCCTGTTGACACCAGAATGTTTTAGCTGGGAGTGCAGGAGCAGCAGCGCCAGTCGTTCCCTTCACCTTTCAGGCAGTGCTCTCTGCTCCAGCCCCTCCCAGCAGCATCCCCGGCCTCTGTTGTTGTCCAGGAGGAGCAGGAATCCCCAAACCGGCCCTGAGCCAGGGAAAACTTTTTAGACATGGAAGCACTGAAGACGAGATAAGGAAAGGTAGCAGCAGTGCACGCACAGAGGAGGGACGGGGAAAGCGCGACAAAGTCCTGCGCTTGTAAGGAGGAGCTGGTGCAATTCAGAGTGGGGGGAACCCGTAAGTGGGGGTGTTTAGCAGGGAGTTGAGCCGAGCCGCAAAACCGCAGAGAGCTCAGATGAACTCAACCGCACCGCAGAACCCCTGCCCCGACAAACCACACACTGGCAGCAAACACACACCTGGGCCACAGTCAGAGCAGTCACAGAAAGAACGGAGGAGAAACAAGAGCTTCATAAAACGGTGGGGTACTGTAATACTAAAATGTTCGGGGGGAAAAGCCACCTGGAAAAGAAGCAATGCCAGCATCAAAAGAAAGCAAACGAGGGCAGAAATCGAAACCAGTGGTGTGCGCGCACCACAGAGGAGCAGGGGGGCGAGGGAGCCTGTCATCTGTGCTGCTCGCTGATGCGACGGGACGGGAATAGGCGGAGCAAAGGCGGGACATGCACCCGCCTTTGCCCAATTGTGTGCCTTTTTTTTTTAAAGCACGCTACAGCCAATACCAGTCTGCGAAAGCAAAACCACATGCACGAGCATGTGGTTAGCTTTCTGAAGCCCATTCAAGAGGTCTCGCGCAGGTCTCGCACTGCAACGCTAGGCGCGAGACCTAAAAACAAAAAAGAATCAAGCTTGTTATCTAAGGTGTGCGATAACCCAGGTAAATTAGGCAATTCTTGTGGTCAGTCTGTTAAACCTGCGACGGGTCGGGGACAATCGGTATTTGCCCGGCGGTATTGCCTCTGTGACCCTCTAGTTATTTAATCAATGAAGAGGCAGGCGCTGGAGACTGGAAGGCAGGAAACAAGGTTTTTTATTCTCTCCGGAGGAGAACACAACAAAACGGGCAGAAGGTATCGTTCTGAGGTGCTCTAGCTACATTTCTGAGGCCTGGCCTCTTATACACTGTTTTATGACTTTATTGCAGATTACATATTCATGTTAAAGCTTTGATGTATGGAAAAGACATTCCCGGAACTCCCCTTTGGGCCCGTTCCCACACACATTTACAGTTGAAGTCCCCACCCTAGTCACAACAGGTGATGAGTATCGCGCAGCTGGATATTCCGCCGATTCACGGAATGTGGGGGGTTTGATCGGATCTCATGGAGTGGGGGCTTTGATCAACCCGGGGATCCTTTGGTGGGGGAAGCTTTCTATTGTACGGGGAGGGGCAAGGAATGGTATCGGCAGTGCTGGGTGTCGGCCTGGGAACGGGGAAGACAAACGGGCACACGGGGAAAAAGGGGGTTTGCATCTAAGGGCCGGGGATCATGAAAGGGAAGAAGGGAGGTGTCGCGCTGGGAACAGGATGAGGGCCTGGGGCAGAGCAGCGCCGAAGAGGGGTTTATGATTCAAGGCAGGTGCAAGCAGGGGGTTGGTCAGCGTGCAGGCTTAGTGAGGGCGAAGGGCTATATCAGGGGCCAGCGGCATGCAAAAGGGTTCGCTCTGATCAGGGCATCTTAAAATGGCGGGTGCGCACGAAAAAAAGTGTGGCATCAGGGGAAGAGGCAAGATGGCGCAGATAATGTTCACCAAACCGTACTAATTTTCAACAGTCCTCCCTTTAACATATTCAAGACATCTTGCTGGTTCATTTTCTACTCGGTTCTATTGTGGTGGGCATGAGAAAGAAAACGGTAGGAACCCTAGATGAAAAGAGTTGTAAACAATACATTTTAACATTTCTAGTTTTAGGAGGTGGACCTATTTGATAAACTTTGATCAATTTGTTTTAGCAGGAAAGTCATAAAAATGTAATACAAAAAACGATTCTGTAGCGAGAGCAGCAAGTACATTTCATAACGTGAACTGGTAGGTTATTACATATATCAGATTCGGATTGGAGCATGATCAATACAATGGCGGCTGGGAGAGAAATGAGGCATAGCAGGAACGGTGATTGAGGATGTCAAATGTTCGAAGTTAACGAGTTCTCATTATTCTTTGTTGTCTTTCGTTGGCGCTGTGGAGCACCGGCGGTGGAGCTACAAGTCCAGCTCTATTCTAAGTTCTGCGTTGCAGGGCACGACCCTTTCCTCGCGTTTCTGGTCGGAAAGGTCCTTTTCGCCCTGTGTCCTTTGAGGTGATTGTCAGAAAGTTCAGATGGAAGAAGAGCGTACAAAACAGTCCATAGGGTAGGTCGGAGAAAAAGGGGGATGGAGCAAGGCCAAATTAGGAACAAACTAGGGGAACGAGAGACTTCAGATGGGCGGGCTCATGACCGAGTCTGGAGAGCGGGGACCTTTCGGCACACATTCGAACATAGAGCGGGGGCATCAGTTTAGCCCTTTCTTCTCACTTTGCTGGAGGTAGTGCCTCGTCCTGTAGCTCTGTTCTGTCGCGGTCTCGCCTTGGCCCATGTCGTAGGTGTTCCATAGTCTGCAGTCAGGCCTCGTGCTCCCACATCCGGTCCTTCTCTCTCCTGACAGCCGTACCCTTAAACGAGTTTGAAAAGACAGTCTTTAGAGAATTTGCAGAGTAAGGAAATCACAAAAGTCTATTTCTCTCCCAGCTTCAGATAGAAATGAAAACGTCCGTTATTTTAGGGTTCACAACTAACATATAAATGACCGATGACGGGCCTGTTGGAGGTATTATGGCTTTCCTTCATAATTATTTATTACAGTTTCGACAGTTTATCTGATGGAGACCCACCTTCGTAAGACGGGCTTGACAAAGTTATGCCGTTCTCTAGGGCTTTATATTTACCAAGGGTACTGTGTGCTATCGACATGGTACTAAACAGATATTTTGCTGAGGGACGAACATAGGCTAAACAGTTCTTTTTGTCAATGCGTGTAAGGGCGTAAATCGACCCATCCCTCCCAACCGGGAATGAGGGGTAGTTTCGTAACTCCAGTTTGGAGCGGCTGATATAGGGGATGTAACAGGGGTGATCATTTTTTCCTGTTTGGGTATTGCGACAATTCGGGGCGGGGAGGGTCGCGTATTCTGAGGTCCTTGTTTTATACCATAGGAGCCGTTGACATGTAGTTCCCTTATTACGGGCCAGATTAGGGAACCTCTGTCGTCTTACCTGTCCTTTCCCTTACGGCCCAACCTCGGTTCATTGACTTCTAGCGGAAAAGGAGAGGTAATGACACGGTCTCAGGGTGATTGTATTAAAGACAAGTTTTTGTGCAAATACTGACGGTATTTGAAGCCAATTAGGTGGTGCGCTAGGGGTGGCAGTCTGCCAATTTCGGGGCTAATCGCTCGGAAGAGTGGGAGTGCAAAAATAGAAGGAGAGAGAGAGAGAGAGAGAGAGAGAGAGAGAGAGAGAGAGAGAGAGAGAGAGAGAGAGAGAGAGAGAGAGAGAGAGAGAGTGCAACGGCAGGCTAAATAGTACACGTGCAACAGAGAGGGTGGCAGTGTATTCAAGAAAGGCTATTTAGTGCATTACACAGTAAAGGACATTCACGGGTCTGCGTTAGGATCTTGTAATCATGCAGTTTGAGTATTAGACAGGGTAGAGGGGACGTGCCTTGAGAAAAGGAAAGAAGAGAGGAGGTACCATTTTGTCGCATTTTCTCGCATTCTCGGTCCTTCGACCAGTTGGGTCAGCGCCTCGGTCACACACACACATTCTCTCAGTTTCGCATCATACGTGACATGGGTTCATTCGTCCGGTCTGGTTTAAGGGTGATCACTTTTTATCAGGTCGTGCTAATTTTTCGGGTTTGTTCGATACGTGAGTAGTTTGCAGGCGTGCTTAGGCACCACCTTGCGGCGCTAGTCTGCTTCGTGTATTAGACATGGCAAGGCTTCAGATCTTCGCCACACCTCGGCTGTAATTTCTGATGTAACCTGCAGAGGGAGGAAAAAAGGGGGGAGGGGAGGGAACAGCATTCGCGCATATTTAAATACATGTATTCAAGAGTCCTTTACTCACCTCTTACTCGTCTTCCCTCCTCGGGGCAGAGTCCCCGGGGATATGGTTTCCGGAGTCGGGGGGGGGGGGGCAGTGTGTCCATATAGGTCGTGTGCGGGGAACGTGAAAAGGAAACCAGAGGTGCCTAGTGCGAGGTATCTAGTCAAAGGACGTATCTCACTATCGGGATCCTTAAACCTCCTTCAACGCTGTGGCGTTCTAAGGTTCTTCGGTTCTTGGGTCAGCTCCGTTCCCTGATACCTTGGAACGTTGTACTTTATAACGTTTACATCATTTCATTTCACCCTCCTTTTACATTCCCTCATTTACACCGTTCGTTTTACCCATCCTTGGAAGTCAAGGTCTTCCTCCACGCGAGAGTTCATGAGTCAGTCGCGTACTTTGAAGGCAGAGTGTCGTGTTGTCGATCCGATCCGTCCTCCAGGGCTGGGCAACCATCTTCTTTCAACCTTAAAGAGAGAGCAGAGTAGGGTGCACAGAAAAGAACTTTCCCACCGATCCCACATTTTTAAAAAATAAAAGCATGCAATACCCGTCCATAGTTTCGAAAACCTTTATTTCTCGGAATCATTTCAGTACGTGGATGATGAGGGTGCAGTCGTATTTGGTCGGACATGGCAATGGCTAAAGCGCGTACAGTGGGAGTGTCGTCTTGCGGCAATAAATACATTGGAAAGTTTTATTCATTCATTTGTAAGAAACTAAAACGTCTATTAATTGGCTGGGGGTTCGGGGGCATTTATTTCATAATTTAGAAGCATAATCATAATAGTTGCAATCAGATTTCCTATATGCATACTGTATGTGTGCGTCGTAGATGAGGTTATACATCAGCTATAAAAATATAATACATTGTACATTTGTAATCAACATTTTTAACGGGATCCTTTCATACTGTTCGTCGAGTGAGCTCTCCTTGTCTTTTCTAGCCAAGTGTACAAAGGATCATATAAAGTCTCAGAACATCAAGTTTATATTAGTGCGAAGGAACACCACGAGGTGTTTGCAAGTCCCTCTTGATACCGGCGCCATTTTGGGCGGGGCCGGCTCAGTCCGGAAGTAGCATCAGGGGGAAATGTTTCCCATTACTGGCAGTTGGACCAGAGTCCTTTTCGGCAGTTCTAGAATTCATGCTAACAGAAGGAGTGGCAATGTCATGCTTGTTCCGTTAGTGATCAAGGCAGTCGCCCCTTACCGGAAGCCTGCAGGGGCCGAAGGCTCCGCCGGGGACCTTTGTAGAATCTTCAAGGCTGTGGAGATGCTGTCGGAGATGGGGGCTCGTGCTCCGGTGGGCGAGCGACCGAGTTACATTGCTGTTCAAAGTTACTCTAGCGGCCGAGACCCGCCTTCCAGCAGGCCCAGACGCCATTTTCAGGTCCTGCAGCAGTCACCCTTCGCCAAGTCTATAAGAGTGGAAGAGGCCCTTCGGAGTGAAAGGAAAAGGGCTCTGTTTTGTGAAAGCAGGACGTTCGGCTGGGGTGCAGCTGTGGCGCCCTCACCTGGGAGCACGAGGGAGGCTCTTTCGCGCCATCTCCCGCTCCATCCCAAACTGCACTCTTTCATGGCCCTGCACGACGGTCTCTCCACATCCGGTGCTCCCCACATCTGGTGTTCAGTGCTGTGGGAGTATGGCCACCTGCGGTGCACATTCGGTGCTGCACAAGTATCGGTGCAGCCATTGCATATTCGGTGCTCCGAAAATATGGGCACCATTGTACATTCGGTGCTGCGCAAGTATTGGCGTCGCCGCTTGGCTGGAGGAGTTTGGCGTTGGGCCGGGGCTGGGAAACCTCCTATCGGTGGAGGTGGGAGAGGCTCGTCCGCGTCGCCTCTCCCTCCCGGCCCGACCTGGACGCATTCCTGCAGGGGTATGGACAGGGCATCCGCCGCCCAGAGCTGCTGCGGCTGTTGCGGAGGAGAAAAGGAAGAGGTGCCTCGCTCTTCTCTGGACATGTGGCGGGACTACTCAAGTCTATCCAGGCCCGTTGCGGCTGGGCCGAGGAGGCATGTGGCGGGACTACCGGCAACTACCTAGGGCCGTTGCGGCTGGACTCCGCTGGCCCCTGCCTCTCCTCCGGCTTCCCCATATGTTAAGATTTCCTGACCAAGAGTTGGCAGCGGGGCCCGCCTTATATGGGTTGCCGCTGGTTGGGCGTAGCCGTAACCCTGCCCTACTTTGGAAGGTTCCAGAATGGGGGGGGGGCGGATGTTCTGTTTGACTTTCATTTTCTACAGTTTACCGTTATTATTTCTTGTTTGCTGTGTTAAATTAAAAGTTCAAGTTCATCAATGGTCTACGGATTTTGTTGTACCATTTCTTTCTTTCCAGGTTGCTTTTATGCTAAGTTTCTGCTTAACAGAGGTTGAGTAACACGGAAACACGTGTAGAGGGATGACGCAGATTCGTACATTACATACACACAAACTCAGACGGGGGGGGGGGACAGTACAAGTACGACATACAAAGACCCAAGACGAATATAAAACAGTTATTGGTCATAATTATCTCTTTCCGTTTGTGAATCTTAAAGCGTGGCTGGGTTCCCGTCTTGACGTTGCCCGACCTAGGAGAACTTGAGCATGCCGCTGAAATTGTCCTGGCGAAATCTGTGCCATCGGGCATAATCAAACGTGGTGGTTCTATCTGGTCTGTCTATGTAAGTCGGGTTCTTCTTTGTCTCGCGCTTTTTCTCATACTGCCGATCTGTCGTTCCTGTCGGCCCTTTGCCTTTACTCACGCTCAGTAGAGTCGGGCATTGTGCTTTCCAGTGTCCGACATATCTACAAAAAGCGCATTGGTCTGGCCCTAAGTCTGGTCGTCTTTTGCGTAGTGTCGGGGAATAACTTGTGGGTAGCGGTGTCCTGGGGTTGTCCTGTCGGTATATTTCTCTACTTGGTTTGTCCTCGTCTTTTCTCTGTCGTTGCATAGCCTCTCTGCGCCACATACCGAGACTGTCGAGCATAATAGGCGTTGTCTTATTATTTCGAAGGGCTATTTCTAACGTTTCTATTTTATCAAGGTCAAAGGATCCTGCCAGTGGCCACTGTTTGTCTTGACTTTCTTTGGTATACCTGTGCCACAATTTATTATAGGCTATGGTAACTAATCCATAGTTTATGAACATGTCCTTATTAGGGGTGCCTTCTAGTGGAGCTATATGGTCCACCTCTAATACACGGTCCGGGCTGAACCAATTATCAATCAATGGGGAGAAGACAGACATGACGGCTCGTAACGAGGGACTAATAAGTCAGCAGTGCCTATCTATCACTAGGTGCAAAGACTAGACAGAATATTCCTATTCTACGTTGTTTGCAGGCAGTGAATACCTCATGAACAAAAATAAAAAAGAGTAACCAAGAGCGCGGAACAATCAAGCAATTAATAAATAAATAAATAGGATAGAAAAAGGACAATGGGGAGAGTAAGTAGGGCGCAAAAGTCTGCGTCCTCTACCCTTTCACTAACCGCAAAGAGGAAGCTGTTGTTTCCGGTTTGCAGACAGAGAATCTCCAGAAGACAATCTGTGAACAGTAGTTCGGGGTTAAAGAACCCAGTTTAATCAGTGAGGGAGAGGGGAGTCTCCCAAAAACCGTTAAGAAATAATAGAGTCAGTGGGGGAGAAAGATAGGCGCGACGGTTACGTTACCTATCCTTCACCGTTTGCAAAAGAGAAGGAGCCTACTGTTTCTCCGTGTGCAGACAGTGAATCTCCAAATAGGTCAAACAAAGAGTAATACTAGTATTTTATAAATAATCAAGCAATCAAACAATCAAGCAATCATTTCGCAACTTGTCGTGATTACACGACCTTACCCGGACCATGTGGACAGTTTCTTGTCTTCCGAATCCAGCGCCCGTTCGTCCTCTTTTTCTCGTATTTCTCACGGCACTCCTAATGGTTCCCAGTCAGGACCGTAGATCACTCGAGAGAGGTCTGTTCGGAACTAGTGAAGTTCGGATGATCGGCTGCCAGACGAGGGTCTATTGGGCAAGAGCTCTCCCGATCGTTGCAGTCGTTCACTCTGTCGTCGGGACCTCTCCCACTGGATCCACGAGTCGCTGATGGGCCCCACGCTTGGGACGCCAATTGTTAAACCTGCGACGGGTCGGGGACAATCGGTATTTGCCCGGCGGTATTGCCTCTGTGACCCTCTAGTTATTTAATCAATGAAGAGGCAGGCGCTGGAGACTGGAAGGCAGGAAACAAGGTTTTTTATTCTCTCCGGAGGAGAACACAACAAAACGGGCAGGAGGTATCGTTCTGAGGTGCTCTAGCTACATTTCTGAGGCCTGGCCTCTTATACACTGTTTTATGACTTTATTGCAGATTACATATTCATGTTAAAGCTTTGATGTATGGAAAAGACATTCCCGGAACTCCCCTTTGGGCCCGTTCCCACACACATTTACAGTTGAAGTCCCCACCCTAGTCACAACAGGTGATGAGTATCGCGCAGCTGGATATTCCGCCGATTCACGGAATGTGGGGGGTTTGATCGGATCTCATGGAGTGGGGGCTTTGATCAACCCGGGGATCCTTTGGTGGGGGAAGCTTTCTATTGTACGGGGAGGGGCAAGGAATGGTATCGGCAGTGCTGGGTGTCGGCCTGGGAACGGGGAAGACAAACGGGCACACGGGGAAAAAGGGGGTTTGCATCTAAGGGCCGGGGATCATGAAAGGGAAGAAGGGAGGTGTCGCGCTGGGAACAGGATGAGGGCCTGGGGCAGAGCAGCGCCGAAGAGGGGTTTATGATTCAAGGCAGGTGCAAGCAGGGGGTTGGTCAGCGTGCAGGCTTAGTGAGGGCGAAGGGCTATATCAGGGGCCAGCGGCATGCAAAAGGGTTCGCTCTGATCAGGGCATCTTAAAATGGCGGGTGCGCACGAAAAAAAGTGTGGCATCAGGGGAAGAGGCAAGATGGCGCAGATAATGTTCACCAAACCGTACTAATTTTCAACAAGTCCTTGCCATTGTCCTTGACCACTGCAAGCCAAGGACAACGTCGAACAATAGAACATACACTTTTGGAAGTCACCACCTTGGAAGGTGGTGGAGGTTTACAATGTTTAGTTCCATAGGCACCTGTGACAACAATATATATAAGGACAGTTATGTGCTCTGTAAATGCAATAAGACCTTTTTCATTTTATGAAAATGCTTAGTAACCAGTGGTGGCTGCTACCTGGAAGCAGCAGTGGGATGGGGGGGGGTTGATTGGTTAAAAAAAAAATCACTTACCTCTTGTCTGGCTTGCCGGCCGCCGCCTCTCCTACTTCCTCATCCTGGCTTCTTGGTGGAGACAGGAAGCACCAGGGCTCCCAGCAGCCAATTACAACATTGCAATGCAGTTTTGAGATTGGTCTGAGCGCCATGACGGCACTCAGCCAGGGGCTGGAGCGAAGGGCATGTTTTCCACGCAGGCTAACATGCAGCCTGCATTGAGAACATGGTATGTGCACATGACTGTTTTGGGCGGCCCAAGAGGGCCAGCCAAGCAATCATGCTCACATAGGGAGTGCAAAACAGAACTCCCCTTGCTCTGAGAGCAGCCCCACCCCACAAAGACACCATAATTGTGGGTTTATATAGCGCTAGGAATCGACTCCCGGAGGAGTATCTCCACGCTTCGACCGCTGGGGAACCCGTCCTGGCTCACCCTGAGAGATGGTCCCAGATGTGTATCTCTAAGGTGCGACCAAGCATCCCCGGTGATCTGGGGGGGCCGTTGTGAAGATGAGGCAAGCTGATGCCCAGAGTTGCCGCGTGTGGTCTCTGACTAGAGTAGGCACCGAGGCGAGAATTATCGAGTCCGCTGACCTTGGTCCACGACCCTGCCGCGTCGGGAATCGAACCCTGGTCCCGGGCCGTTCTCTGCTCACGGGTCTGCCGCCTCTAACCAGTGAGCCACACTTCTCCACCATGACGGGGAAAACAAAAATGACAATAACCTCAAGTTATTATCATTTTATTTTTCCTTTTTTTACACTGCAAAAAGCAGTCGGGCGACACTCCTCCACCTTACTGGAGCAGCCGCCACTGTTAGTAACGCCAGTAAGTCTTGGGGCACATCATTACTGTCCGTTTGAGAAAGCAAAACCCATCATTTCAGCTGTCTCTCCTTCAACTTCACCCCTTCGATGCCCATGGATCTTTGGCACTATATGATGCCATGTTCATGACATATCTGAGTTAGTCCCTGGCCAATCTTCTGCCACTGAGGACTTTACGCACTTAGGAGCACAGATGACACTGCAAGGGGTGAATACCGCTTCTCAATAGTCAGAACACACATTAGCATTTCATCTTTAAAATTGTGGGTGTCTACGCTCGCACTAAGCTAGTGAAGGCGTAATTAAAACATAGTGAGTCGGTATACATTTTAGAAGGACACATGCGGGCAAACAACAAGAGCAAGAACCAAAAGTAAAAGCGAGGGCATGAGGCTTACTTGCAGCGCTAGAATAGCGTGCCTCCTGGGCGTCGGGGTCTGAATATGTGATCCTACCAAAATCTAGGTGGGAGAGCCAAAAACGATTAGAGCGGAGGGCTAGGGGAGGCGGGGCAGATGAAGCGGTTCCCACCCGCTAAAGGTCTGTAACTTACTTCGTGTAGAATAAGTTGTGGCTGTTGCACCTATTTTGCAAACCTCATCGGCGCTCCGTGTGATAATGCCGAAGGCTTAGGAAAGAAGTGAAATAGCCGCCATTTCCAGGTGGATGAGGGGCGTTGCTACATGAGGTGGTGCGAGTGCTGGAGGCATCCGGGGGCGTGGTTGTCTAAATGACGTAAGTGCTGAAGGCGTCGCGGGGCGTGGTAGCCTGCTGTGAAACCATTGCTAAGGACGCTGCAAGTGCGAGTGTCTCAGTAGAGACAAGGTAAAAAGACTCATTAGCAGGCGTGAGTTTCTCGGTAGAGACTAGATAAAAAGACTCGTTTTACTGGAAGAAGGGGTCATGCAATGACCGGGAAGGCTAGTGACAACCCCAAGTGTGGGGGTAAAAACAACCTAGCTTGGAATAGCTGGGCCAACATAAGAATACCGAGGCCTAGGGTAAAATGGCTAATTCCACCGTGTGAGGTGAAACTAATCATTGGAAATGACATTTAAAGGAAAATGGATCCTCCATCAAAACATCATACGTGGTGACACACATTCACACAAAATGGGGGATAGTTCGTACATACTCAGCAGACACCTCCATTCATTAGTATCATCCCAGATTCAGAAATTCAAGGAAAAAGAATGGTCTATCTGGGGGAGAATATTATCATTTAGTCCAGTCTGCGTGGAGAGCCTATATATACAACATTGCTCTTTCTTAAAAAGACATTGTTGTAGTCTCTCTCCTGGTTTGATTTGCTCTTTGACAGTCAACCTCATATCATTTGGTGTGTGGTTCATCAAGAGGAAATGTTCAGTGAGTTTGGTCATTAATTTTTCACACCTAATTGTGCTGCAGTGTTCACAAATTCTATGTTTTACTCTTCTGCTGGTCATCCCCACATATTGGAGATTATATGGGCACACAATCCTGTAGACAACATTGATACTGTTACAGTTAGTGTGTGCTCGTAAAGTCCAAACCTTACCAAGCTCCAGTGCCAGTGTCTTGGTGTTATCTGTAAGGGGACAGACACCGCAATTGCCACACTTGTAATGTCCTGTGATGTCTGGTAAGCCCCAAGCATTAAAGACAGTTGCTGATTTTTCTTGGGTCTTTTCATTAGGGCGTGTGCTCACAACTGCGTCTTTAATGCTTCTCGCTTTCCTGTAAGAAAAGAGTGGCTTCTCCCACTTCAGATTTCCTGTATTCAAAATAATTGAATGTTTGTGGATAGACGTAGTGACCAGATTTGATGCCGTGCTGTATGTAGTGACGCAGGTCAATGGTATTTCATTTTCATTTCTTGATGTGTTCTGCAAAAGTGCCGCTCTGGGTTGCTTGCGTGCTCTTTTCTGGCATTTGGTGACAATTCTCTCAGGGTAACCTCTCTCAGTAGGTTTTTCAGTAAGATCAAAAGCCTGCTTGCGGTAGTCAGTGATCTTGTTGCAGTTGCAACGG
Source organism: Lissotriton helveticus (assembly GCF_964261635.1). Classification (NCBI taxonomy): domain Eukaryota; kingdom Metazoa; phylum Chordata; class Amphibia; order Caudata; family Salamandridae; genus Lissotriton; species Lissotriton helveticus. The sequence goes on from NC_136061.1 coordinate 1,290,779,564, forward strand.
ATCCTCAGGTACTGACCATAGGCACTCGCGCTTGCAGCGTCCTTAGCAATAGTTTCACGGTAGGCTACCACGCCCCGTGACGCCTTCAGCACTCACGTCATTTAGACAACCACACCCTCACTTTTCATTTTGGTTCTTGCTATTGTTGTTTACCCGCATGTGTCCTTCTAAAATGTATGCCGACTCACTATGTTTTAATTACGCTCTCACTAGCTGAGTGCGAGCGTAGACACCCACAATTTTAAAGATGAAATGAGAATGTGTGTTCTGACTATTGAGAAGCGGTATTTACCACCCTTTGGCAACACTTTGTTTGCTCACAAACTTGATCTGTGAAAACACTGTGAGTGTCGTAAGAGTGCACAAACACACAGCATTGAGTGGGTTGTAATATACAATCAAGGGCAGTTTCTTACGCCCTATGGTGCCATAGTCACGTTAATGGCACACTTGGCATGACCAGCTGTGAGTCATGCAATCACATCCATTATTGCTTCACCTCACATATCATTGGATGTTGAACAAGAGGAGCACTTTGAACACGCTCTGTATTTAATGAATTATGCTTTGCGATTATTTTTTGTCTTTTACAGGATTTCTCTTTCTAGAAAACAGGAAATGAAACATTAACCACCACTGCTGTGAGTACTAGGTGGGGTTACCAAGTAGCCAAGGGTAGGGTACACCTTAGCGTGTGTATACCGCCCGGGCTACCCCCATTGGACCTGACGAAAACCTTATAGTCACTCAAGAGTTTGAAACATGTAGACCATTTTTATTTCTTCACTTCACTTTTGATACCACAGGCCAACCTAATTTGGCATGGTGTCCCACGAATATTTTTTCTGTTGCTCAATTACTCCAGAATAAAGAGGTTTTTGTAGAGTGTTTTAAAGAGGTCAACTTTTAAACCACTGTTTTTCACTTACACACAAAAAAAATCAAAAACAAACCAGCTCCACTGTAGTCAGGTGTTGCAGCAAACCCGGATGGCCTTTGGCTATCCGGGTGGGACCCCGATGATGAAGCATGTCACCAACTAGGTTGGTGAGTGAGGGGTCTTCTAATAAAGGATGAATCTGTCCTTCTCTTGTGCACCTCTATCTCTTTGATGGAGGCATTGAGGTGCCTCCAGGGTGTACTCCTCCGACTGTTTAGTGATCACCTCAATAGAGACCAAAATGGATGCTATGAGTGCACGCATGGACAATATAACTCATAAGATAGATCAACACGACGAGCGTATTAAAGAGGCGGAGCAACGTATCTCTGATTTGAAAGACACATCTGCGGATAGAAAAGAACGAGGAACAGTGTTTACAATGCAACTTTTACCACGCATCACCTTTACCACGCAACTTTTACAACGCAAGTCGTTACAACGACTTGCGCTGGGGGGCGCTGTAGGATAGGAAATAGTTTAATTTACTCTCCAAAACCTTCCCTGCCATCCACGGGGACTGAAGTTGGAATAGTAAATTAAATTATTCACTATCCAGCGCCCCCCAACGCAAGTCGTTGTAACCACTTGTGTTGTAAAACCTGCGTGGTAAAGGCATGCATTGTAAAAGCATGCGTAGTAACGACATACATCCGAAAAGAACCACTCAACATGGAGCGTCTACTAAAGGTGATAGCGGCTAAAAATGAAGACTTAGAATGATGATCACGCCACAACAATATACTAATTTTCGGCATACCGGAGCCCGCAAACACCGGCCACATGGAGGATGATGTGGAACGCCTACTCACGACGGTGTTTGAGAAAGCGCTTTTCCACAATGCTCATAATAGAAAGGGCACACAGCTCACTGGCTAATTGTCCCCCACCCGGAACTTGCCCAAGACTGATCATCGCAAGATTATTAAATTACAGGGATCAAGACACTGCCCTGCACTTGGCGCAAGAACGACTAGCACTTTCCTTTGAGGGCTCTTCAGTGGCTATCTATCTGGACTTCACCATGGAGGTCCAGGAGGCTGAGAAATAGTTTATATCGATCAAAAAGAAACTCCAGCAAGCAAACATAACTTATGCCATGCTCTTCCCTATACGTCTTCGGATAACGTACCAAGGCAAGCAGCATTTTTTCACAAGCCCTCAATACGTTGCAGACTTTTTGAAGGCTACAGTCAGAAGATCGCCCGAGGCAAATTAGCTTTGAGTCCTTCCCGCTCGACAACAGCCCTGTCTGACATAGAATAATGGGGGAAAAAACAGTCATCCACCTTAGAATTCAAAAAGAAGGCAGAATAGTGGACATGGGCCATATCAAGAATGTAGCTCAACTGAGCACTTGCTACAGATCCTATGAAAGAAACTAGGGACTGGGATCGAGCAAAATACCTGCAACAGATGACACCAGTGCTCGCTCAAGGAACGTACCTGTAATTACCGAAAACATGGAACACCTATTCTTGTCCTGGGCATCCTCATACTCACGAGGAGGAACTGTTGTGCCCTCAAGCAATTCCCCAGAAGGACATCCCTACAACAACTTGTGTTAATTTCTTTCTTGTTTTTTCTTAATCTGTTTCTCTCTGGTGCTTTTTCTTCCAGGTTAAGGGAAGGGAGGGGGGATACATACCACAGCAGGATTGGGCTGCTGATGTGGGAGGAGGGGGAAGACACTTATGAATGCCATGGTACCAGCTATTAAGGTGAAATACTGCGACAGCCTACCACGAAACATCAAAACCTCACTAGCCACACAATCCAAGACACACATAACAGATGAGTCACCCCGCCCTGCCTGGCTACAACTTTATGATGTGGAACGTATAAGGCCGGCAATCCCCGGAAGAGACGCCATGTCCTGGCATACCTAAACAGGCATAACATACATTGCGCCATGCTCCAAGAAAAACACCTTAGCCCCTCAGCCCAACTGCTTTTGCAACCCACTGGGCGGCCCATCGAAGCTTTTCTGTATATTCTACATATGCCTGGGGCACTGCCATTCTCATTAAGAAAAATGTACCATACGTGGCTATAGGCTCGACAACAGACCCACAGGGACGACACTGGCTCATGTGGGGTACATTGGCATCTCAATCTATAACACTCGTCTGTTGTTACGGTCCTAATAATGATGATCTTGAATTCTTTAACATACTGCGAGGGAAAATGCTAGATATAGGGTCCACCCATGTAATGTGGGGAGGGGACTTTAACATGACATTGGACTTGAAATGGGTAATTTGCACCCCCAGACCCGCCATCATACTAATCAGACCCCCCAGGATATAGCGGCATGGGTTAGCAAATTTAGCGACACAAATATGGAAATTTAGCGGCACAAATATGGAAATTTAGCTGCATTTTGCAGCACTTTATTTTACTCATAATCATTCATCTTCAGCCTGAAATCGCGAAATCCTTGAGGGTCTGTAAAGGAAGTAAGATAATGACTATTATCTCATATTGAAAATTAAATTACTCTCCTTTGACTTAGGAACTGAGTACATTTATGTTAGTTCATTACTGAATAATATTTGTTTATCGCATATTCTGTTATATTTTGACCTCTCTCGACTTAATATAATTTTATACATCGTTGATGTGGAATTGAAACCTAACTCCTGAAATATTCTTAATTTTGATTTAACATTTACAATGTTCTAGTTTGTTCAAGGGCCTCTGTCTTTTGGGACTTACATAACCCTGATCCTGCACATCAGCCCTTTTTATTTATTAATGAAAGCATTGACAATTGCAAGTCTGCTAGTGTATCATAATGCTTATACTGGGGCTACCTTCTCACTGTCCTTTCCAGCCGAGCTGCTGGAGAAAGTGTAAATTGTTCAACTGCAACAATGCACTTGCACATCTTGGACTATCTGTCCAAATAGAGAAACAGAGGAACACAAGCCATGCCTCGGTCTAATTACCTTGCACCCAGTCAGTGTCACAAACTTGAAGATGAAGGTCATGGTGTTATGCTGGGTGTACTAAAACAATCACAGGAATGTCAGAATCTATGACAAAATACCGAAAACAATAAAATCGACCTACAAAATTATCGAGTACTAAATATCGATGACAAATAATTCGACCTCCTATATTTAACTAACAAACAACATAAATATCGAGTTAACAACATCGTTAAACACAAATATCGACCACAAAAAAATCATAAGCACACATTTCGAAATCAATTATATCGACAGTCTTAAATAAATATAGCACATACCTAAAATATCGTAAACAAAAATATAGACATTAATATTATCGACAATACATAAATATCGACAGCTAGAAAATACAAATAAATTCTTGATTTACACACTATAATTGCAAATAATGAAATACACACTCATAAAAAATGTTATATACATAACAAACACAACTAAAACAAAAAATTCACAATAAAAATAAATAAACATACTAAATAAACTAAAACATTCTAAATAAACACACTTAATTTATAAAAAAATTATAAACAATATAATACCTTTTCAAAAACAACATACCTTAAAAAGACCTTTCATAAAATGAGAAAAACACAGCAAAATTCGACGTTACAAATTCACATACAATTTAAATAATTAACAAAGTGAAAAACATTCTAACTAACCAATAGAAACACATTTAAATATAACTAACCAATCAAAATGAACAACTAATTAAATACTCACTATATAAAGAACTAAACTGAAAACTCTCACACCTTCAAGGAAAGAAACAATGAGAAACCCTACCACATCTGCTACAACTTTAAGGACTAATTTGAAAACGAGACAACAACAAATATCAAAAAGTAAGTAAATAATACTTTAAAAATAAACTAACAATTTACTTTTAACCTGCCTTTCATCATCAAAACATAAATACAAATTTATATTTTTATCTCTCCATATAGCCACAACAGACCCAACTACAAAAAACAGAAGAACATTTTCTACCTACAAAAACAACAAATCTAAAAAGTAAGTATACTATTCCAATGCCTTAAACACTAAATAAAAGACAACTAAACAGCTAAAATGTTCCAAGTATGAAACAAATGCCATTCTGATTTTTTATATTTCCTAAAAATGTTAACACATTTTTTAAACACAAATAAAATAAATCTAGTCTTTAAAAAATGCTAAATGTATATAAAAATAAAATTCAACACATAAAATACATATGACTTTCTTTCCACAGCCAACTGAATAAATTAAGCAGAAAAATCTTACAAGAACATCTACATTGAAGTGCAAAGAAACAACACTCGATTCCGATCCGTTAAAAAGCGCTCCGAATTGCGGTTGGGAGCGTTTTTCCCCGTACGAATCGTACCCGTAGGCGTCCCCGTACGAATCTGCAAGTACGATCACAATCTAAAGCGTCACTCCGTACGGCTCGTAAAAAACGCCGTCCGAATCGAAAGTCCATACGAATTGCAGTCGGCTGACGTTCCACGCTACGTCCGGACGTAAAAAGACCGGGTCTCCTGAACCAGGAAGTACGATCCGTGTAGAACACACTCCGTACGGCTCTTTTTCTATGAGAGCTCAAAACTACCGTAAAACCGCACTCCGGCACGAACCGCACACCGGTACGCGACAAGCAGGACATGAACGCCATCGTCCGTCTAATCCCTATCCTGTACGGCCACCACCTCGTACTTAGAAACCGACAACGGCGCAGAAGGTGAGTACAACGAACTTCAACATACCTGTACGTGTTGCCACACGTGCACATCTCCATTGCACTTCTGTCATGTCTGGGTACGTTGCACCACACATTCCCGCATTTCACCAGTGGAATACGGAGACGTACCGCACCTACGTCATCGACCTCGGGATACGGTACGTCACCGCACAACACCAGTGGAATACGGAGACGTACCGCACCTACGTCATCGACGTCGGGGTACGGTACGTCACCGCACAACACCAGTGGAATACGTGCCACATGTCCGTAATCGACCTCGGGGTACGGTACGTCACCGCACAACACCAGTAGAATACGTGCCACACCTACGTCATCGACCTCGGGGTACGGTACGTCACCGCAAAACACCAGTGGAATACGGAGACGTACCGCACCTACGTCATCGACCTTGGGGTACGGTACATCACCGCACAACACCAGTGGAATAAGGAGACGTACCGCACCTACGTCATCGACCTCGGGGTACGATACGTCACCGCACAACACCAGTGGAATACGTGCCGCATGTACGTCATCGACCTCGGGGTACGGTACGTCACCGCACAACACCAGTGGAATACGGAGACGTACCGCACCTACGTCATCGACCTCGGGGTACGGTACGTCACCGCACAACACCAGTGGAATACGGAGACGTACCGCACCTACGTCATCGACCTCGGGGTACGGTACGTCACCGCACAACACCAGTGGAATACGTGCCGCATGTATGCCATCGACCTCGGGGTACGGTACGTCACCGCACAACACCAGTGGAATACGTGCCGCACCTACGTCATCGACCTCGGGGTACGGTACGTCACCGCACAACACCAGTGGAATACAGAGACGTACCACACCTACGTCATCGACCTCGGGGTACGGTACGTCACCGCACAACACCAGAGGAATACGGAGACGTACCGCACCTACGTCATCGACCTCGGGGTACGGTACGTCACCGCACAACACCAGTGGAATACGGAGACGTACCGCACCTACGTCATCGACCTCGGGGTACGGTACGTCACCGCACAACACCAATGGAATACGTGCCGCATGTACGTCATCGAAGTATGTCACCGCACTTCACCAGTGTAATAGACGTGTGGGACATACGTCTGCTAAGTAATTGTAAGTGTAAGTATCAGAGTGTGTGTGTGTATAACACCCCCCCCCACTGCCCACCAGTGCCCAGCATCAGAGTGTGTGTATGGCTAACACCCCCCCCCACTGCCCACCAGTGCCCAGCATCAGAGTGTGTGGCTGAGACCCCCCCACTGCCCACCAGTGCCCAGCATCAGAGTGGGTGGCTGAGACCCCCCACTACCCACCAGTGCCCAGCATCAGAGTGTGTGGCTGAGACCCCCCCCACTGCCCACCAGTGCCCAGCATCAGAGTGGTAGGCTGAGACCCCCCCACTGCCCACCAGTGCCCAGCATCAGAGTGTGTGGCTGAGACCCCCCCCCACTGCCCACCAGTGCCCAGCATCAGAGTGGGTGGCTGAGACCCCCCCACTGCCCACCAGTGCCCAGCATCAGAGTGTGTGTATTGCTAACACCCCCCCCCACTGCCCAGCAGTGCCCAGCATCAGAGTGTGTGTATGGCTAACACCCCCCCCCCCACTGCCCACCAGTGCCCAGCATCAGAGTGGGTGGCTGAGACCCCCCCACTGCCCACCAGTGCCCAGCATCAGAGTGTGTGACTGAGACCCCCCAACTGCCCACCAGTGCCCAGCATCAGAGTGTGTGGCTGAGACCCCCCCCACTGCCCACCAGTGCCCAGCATCAGAGTGGGTGGCTGAGACCCCCCCCACTGCCCACCAGTGCCCAGCATCAGAGTGGGTGGCTGAGACCCCCCCACTGCCCACCAGTGCCCAGCATCAGAGTGGGTGGCTGAGACCCCCCCACTGCCCACCAGTGCCCAGCATCAGAGTGTGTGTATGGCTAACATCCCCCCCCAATGCCCACCAGTGCCCAGCATCAGAGTGTGTGTATGGCTAACACCCCCCCACTGCCCACCAGTGCCCAGCATCAGAGTGTGTGTATGGCTAACACCCCCCCCCCACTGCCCACCAGGGCCCAGCATCAGAGTGGGTGGCTGAGACCCCCCCCCACTGCCCACCAGTGCCCAGCATCAGAGTGGGTGGCTGAGACCCCCCCACTGCCCACCAGTGCCCAGCATCAGAGTGGGTGGCTGAGACCCCCCCCACTGCCCACCAGTGCCCAGCATCAGAGTGTGTGTATGGCTAACACCCCCCCACTGCCCACCAGTGCCCAGCATCAGAGTGTGTGCATGGCTAACACCCCCCCCACTGCCCACCAGTGCCCAGCTTCAGAGTGTGTGTATGGCTAACACCCCCCCACTGCCCACCAGTGCCCAGCATCAGAGTGGGTGGCTGAGACCCCCCCCACTGCCCACCAGTGCCCAGCATCAGAGTGTGTGGCTGAGAACCCCCCACTGCCCACCAGTGCCCAGCATCAGAGTGGGTGGCTGAGACCCCCCCACTACCCACCAGTGCCCAGCATCAGAGTGTGTGGCTGAGACCCCCCCACTGCCCACCAGTGCCCAGCATCAGAGTGGTAGGCTGAGACCCCCCCACTGCCCACCAGTGCCCAGCATCAGAGTGTGTGGCTGAGACCCCCCACTGCCCACCAGTGCCCAGCATCAGAGTGGGTGGCTGAGACCCCCCCACTGCCCACCAGTGCCCAGCATCAGAGTGTGTGTATGGCTAACACCCCCCCCCACTGCCCAGCAGTGCCCAGCATCAGCGTGTGTGTATGGCTAACACCCCCCCGCCCCACTGCCCACCAGTGCCCAGCATCAGAGTGGGTGGCTGAGACCCCCCCACTGCCCACCAGTGCCCAGCATCAGAGTGTGTGGCTGAGACCCCCCCCCCACTGCCCACCAGTGCCCAGCATCAGAGTGGGTGGCTGAGACCCCCCCACTGCCCACCAGTGCCCAGCATCAGAGTGGTAGGCTGAGACCCCCCCCACTGCCCACCAGTGCCCAGCATCAGAGTGTGTGGCTGAGACCCCCCCACTGCCCACCAGTGCCCAGCATCAGAGTGGGTGGCTGAGACCCCCCCCACTGCCCAGCAGTGCCCAGCATCAGAGTGTGTGTATGGCTAACACCCCCCCACTGCCCTCCAGTGCCCAGCATCAGAGTGGGTGGCTGAGACCCCCCCCACTGCCCACCAGTGCCCAGCATCAGAGTGTGTGGCTGAGACCCCCCCCACTGCCCACCAGTGCCCAGCATCAGAGTGGGTGGCTGAGACCCCCCCACTGCCCACCAGTGCCCAGCATCAGAGTGGGTGGCTGAGACCCCCCCACTGCCCACCAGTGCCCAGCATCAGAGTGGGTGGCTGAGACCCCCCCACTGCCCACCAGTGCCCAGCATCAGAGTGTGTGTATGGCTAACACCCCCCCACTGCCCACCAGTGCCCAGCATCAGAGTGTGTGTATGGCTAACACCCCCCCCACTGCCCACCAGTGCCCAGCATCAGAGTGTGTGTATGGCTAACACCCCCCTCCACTGCCCACCAGTGCCCAGCATCAGAGTGGGTGGCTGAGACCCCCCCCCCCACTGCCCACCAGTGCCCAGCATCAGAGTGGGTGGCTGAGACCCCCCACTGCCCACCAGTGCCCAGCATCAGAGTGGGTGGCTGAGACCCCCCCACTGCCCACCAGTACCCAGCATCAGAGTGTGTGTATGGCTAACACCCCCCCCACTGCCCACCAGTGCCCAGCATCAGAGTGTGTGTATGGCTAACACCCCCCCCCCACTGCCCACCAGTGCCCAGCTTCAGAGTGTGTGTATGGCTAACACCCCCCCACTGCCCACCAGTGCCCAGCTTCAGAGTGGGTGGCTGAGACCCCCCCCCACTGCCCACCAGTGCCCAGCATCAGAGTGTGTGGCTGAGACCCCCCACTGCCCACCAGTGCCCAGCATCAGAGTGGGTGGCTGAGACCCCCCCCCACTACCCACCAGTGCCCAGCATCAGAGTGTGTGGCTGAGACCCCCCCACTGCCCACCAGTGCCCAGCATCAGAGTGGTAGGCTGAGACCCCCCCCCCACTGCCCACCAGTGCCCAGCATCAGAGTGTGTGGCTGAGACCCCCCCACTGCCCACCAGTGCCCAGCATCAGAGTGGGTGGCTGAGACCCCCCCCACTGCCCAGCAGTGCCCAGCATCAGAGTGTGTGTATGGCTAACACCCCCCCCACTGCCCTCCAGTGCCCAGCATCAGAGTGGGTGGCTGAGACCCCCCCCCACTGCCCACCAGTGCCCAGCATCAGAGTGTGTGGCTGAGACCCCCCCCCCCACTGCCCACCAGTGCCCAGCATCAGAGTGTGTGGCTGAGACCCCCCCACTGCCCACCAGTGCCCAGCATCAGAGTGGGTGGCTGAGACCCCCCCCACTGCCCACCAGTGCCCAGCATCAGAGTGGGTGGCTGAGACCCCCCCCCCACTGCCCACCACTGCCCAGCATCAGAGTGGGTGGCTGAGACCCCCCCCACTGCCCACCAGTGCCCAGCATCAGAGTGTGTGTATGGCTAACTCCCCCCCCCCCACTGCCCACCAGTGCCCAGCATCAGAGTGTGTGTATGGCTAACACCCCCCACACTGTCCACCAGTGCCCAGCATCAAAGTGGGGGCTGAGACCCCCCACTGCCCACCAGTGCCCAGCATCAGAGTGTGTGGCTGAGACCCCCCCACTGCCCACCAGTGCCCAGCATCAGAGTGTGTGGCTGAGACCCCCCCCCACTGCCCACCAGTGCCCAGCATCAGAGTGGGTGGCTGAGACCCCCCCCACTGCCCACCAGTGCCCAGCATCAGAGTGTATGGCTGAGACCCCCCCCCACTGCCCACCAGTGCCCAGCATCAGAGTGTGTGGCTGAGACCCCCCCACTGCCCACCAGTGCCCAGCATCAGAGTGGGTGACTGAGACCCCCCCACTGCCCACCAGTGCCCAGCATCAGAGTGGGTGGCTGAGACCCCCCCACTGCCCACCAGTGCCCAGCATCAGAGTGTGTGTATGGCTAACACCCCCCACACTGTCCACCAGTGCCCAGCATCAAAGTGGGGGCTGAGACCCCCCACTGCCCACCAGTGCCCAGCATCAGAGTGTGTGGCTGAGACCCCCCACTGCCCACCAGTGCCCAGCATCAGAGTGTGTGGCTGAGACCCCCCCCACTGCCCACCAGTGCCCAGCATCAGAGTGGGTGGCTGAGACCCCCCCCACTGCCCACCAGTGCCCAGCATCAGAGTGTATGGCTGAGACCCCCCCCCCCACTGCCCACCAGTGCCCAGCATCAGAGTGTGTGGCTGAGACCCCCCCACTGCCCACCAGTGCCCAGCATCAGAGTGGGTGACTGAGACCCCCCCACTGCCCACCAGTGCCCAGCATCAGAGTGGGTGGCTGAGACCCCCCCACTGCCCACCAGTGCCCAGCATCAGAGTGGGTGGCTGAGACCCCCCCCCACTGCCCACCAGTGCCCAGCATCAGAGTGTGTGGCTGAGACCCCCCCCCACTGCCCACCAGTGCCCAGCATCAGAGTGTGTGGCTTAGACCCCCCCACTGCCCACCAGTGCCCAGCATCAGAGTGGGTGGCTGAGACCCCCCCCCACTGCCCACCAGTGCCCAGCATCAGAGTGGGTGGCTGAGACCCCCCCCCCACTGCCCACCAGTGCCCAGCATCAGAGTGGGTGGCTGAGACCCCCCCCACTGCCCACCAGTGCCCAGCATCAGAGTGTGTGTATGGCTAACACCCCCCCACTGCCCACCAGTGCCCAGCATCAGAGTGTGTGTATGGCTAACACCCCCCCCCCCACTGTCCACCAGTGCCCAGCATCAAAGTGGGTGGCTGAGACCCCCCCACTGCCCACCAGTGCCCAGCATCAGAGTGTGTGGCTGAGACCCCCCCACTGCCCACCAGTGCCCAGAATCAGAGTGTGTGGCTGAGACCCCCCCACTGCCCACCAGTGCCCAGCATCAGAGTGGGTGGCTGAGACCCCCCCCCCACTGCCCACCAGTGCCCAGCATCAGAGTGTGTGGCCGAGACCCCCCCCACTGCCCACCAGTGCCCAGCATCAGAGTGTGTGGCTGAGACCCCCCCACTGCCCACCAGTGCCCAGCATCAGAGTGGGTGACTGAGACCCCCCCCACTGCCCACCAGTGCCCAGCATCAGAGTGGGTGGCTGAGACCCCCCCTACCGCCCACCAGTGCCCAGCATCAGAGTGTGTGTATGGCTAACACCCCCCCCACTGCCCACCAGTGCCCAGCACCAGAGTGGGTGGCTGAGACCCCCCCACTGCCCAACAGTGGCCAACCTTTACATCAAAAACCTACCATTGCTAACCACATTACCATCAGGAGAGTGACACATGTCATCATACCTATATTCTAACATCACACCAGCTCCCAGGCACACAGCAGTCACAGACATTTTCACACAAACAAAAGTTCAGAAAAGGAAAAAAGTAGCTTTATTCAGCTGGTTCAAAATAGAAAAGCAAATAAGAGTCCTCGCTCATTAAAGGCCAATGGCCAGTCCAAAGATGTCTCTGCAACAGTCTGTGCCTCCATGGGTGTGCTCACACCAAAACTTGCCTGCACATGGCGTTTAATCCGCTGTGGCAACTATGGGGGCACCATCTGTGGAATCCACCGGCACCGCATGGACAGGAGAGGGAAGGATAGGTGGAATGGGTGCAGGTGTAGTGGATTCATCCACACTGGCTGGGGCATCGCCGAAAGTAGCTTCAAAAACCTGGCTGCACACCTCAGCCAGTGCGGAAAAACTACCACCTGAACCCGCGGACACATTGGGGGTGAAGGTACAGGGCTGTGAGTCAGTTCTACTGGGTGTGTGGATGCGTGTGTGAGGTGTCTCCCCTCTCCCTGTGGGTGTGCCTACTTCCCCTTGAGAATGGGTGCGTGGAGCTTTGAGCTTCTTATGCTCTGTGTGTGCGCTGGGTGTGTCTGACCTGTGGCGTGTGCGTATATGATGTGTAGGTATGTGAGAGGCAGAGGTGGATGGGTCTGAAGGATGGGGGGACAGATGCTGCTGGGTGTACAGAGCTGCCGTCAGTGTTGACTCCATGGCAGCCACACTCCGACGTAGATCAGACATGGCTGATGACATGCTCTCCATGAACGACACCACCTGTGTAAGCAGTTGTGTATGTCCATGGAGGACAGTCAGCATGGATGTCTGACCTACTGCAATCTGCCGGAGTAGGTCCACAGTCTCAGCACTGAGGGCAGCAGGGGACACAGAGGCATGGGCTGCGGTGCCGGGAACAAAGGAGACACGGGGTCTAGCACGGACCCTAGGGACACTAACGACTGGGAGGGTGGAGATGGTACTGGTGGAGGGGAGGGCAGCCAAAGAGGAAGATGTGACCATTGCTGCATATTCCCCCTCCTCCTGAGAGTCTGACGCGGAGTTGTCGGCATGGTAAGATGTGTCAGTCAAATGTCGTCCGGCCTGCAGACTCTCCTCACCCTCCGTGCTACTGCCTCCCTCTGACTCCTCATAGCAGGTGGCACTGTCGCTGGGTCCCTCGGCCTGGTCTGCGCCTGTGTCTCCTCCAGATTCAGGTGATGATGCTGTGGGCAAGGAGAACAACAAAAACATATCAGTCACTTGTACACATCAGACATATCAGGTACAATACATTATGCCTCATTTCTAAACATGAGACAACAAAGAACCAATTGACCAGATAGGTTATTTTACAACAAAGTCTTGTACCACTTACCAAAATAATCTAAGTGGACGCACTTATGATTTAGTATTTTTACTTGTTTTTTCAGTTTTTTTGCAATATACTTCATAAATGGCTGAAGAAGGATACAATTAAGTGACAACAAAAATACACATAAGATCTATGCTCATTAAACATAAACTGTACAATCACCATGAGTGAGATATATTTACAAATATACATTGATACAAACAAACAGTATAAAACGAGAAATGCCTATCTTCAATAAATGTTCAAGGCACCAGTCCTAGTATCTAACCTACAAGCCAGCAGGAAGCTTTTTGGTGTAATTATTAGCCCGCTAGCTTGCCTATACTGGAACGCACAACTTTCTAGGGTCAAAAAATCAGGTTAAATTAATCTTAAATCACACTCCTGATATGCCCTTTGTGTAAATCCTTCCAGTATTATGCCAACGCGTTTCGGACCCACACGATAATCTGGGGTACTCCTCAGGACCTGGACTGGAAACTTGTCCTGTACTGTAAAGTGTGAAAAAAACATCGTGTAAGATGCTGATCTTCCCTCAGTTCACCCCCTCACGGAGAATCTCAAAATGTGTACCTGAACTGTAGCGTGTTTAGCACTGTGTTCCTTCTTGTCAGGGAAACTGTGATTCTGTGAATGTACAAAGAATCATATCAGCGCCACCCTAGTTGGCCACAATAATTTTCAAAATGAGCTGCACGAGCAAAACAACATGAAGGATTTAACAGAATCCTACCTGTAGGCGGGATTTTCAGTATTCACCCTTTTATAAAATCTGTAACAAGAATGGAAGCCCCTTTTAGTTTTTCAATGTTCTCAGCAGGCTAGTATTCCAATATTCTCAGCGCGCTGGCTGCCTAATGCACCCAGCATTCAATGTGTTCAAATGCACATACCTCCTTGCAGAGGTCGCTCGCGTGTCACTCGGCGATGTCTCTCCAGCGTCTGCCGATCTATTCTTCAATCTTCGCCCTTGTCTCCCGAACAGTTTGCAATTTGGCGTCTGACGTCAGTTAGTGTGGGCGGGCGAGCCGCTGTGCTTTTTTACTCGCGTTACTACTGCCGAGGCATCTGGTCCTTGTAGTTCGCTAGTATTTGCATGACGTTTTGGCACATTGTACCAGGCAAGGGAATGGATTGTGGCAGCACTGATCTAATGTGGCGATCAAGTGAAAACGCATCACTTGATCGCCACATTAGATCAGTGCTGCCACAATCCATTCCCTTGCCTGGTACAATGTGCCAAAACGTCATGCAAATACTAGCGAACTACAAGGACCAGATGCCTCGGCAGTAGTAACGCGAGTAAAAAAGCACAGCGGCTCGCCCGCCCACACTAACTGACGTCAGACGCCAAATTGCAAACTGTTCGGGAGACAAGGGCGAAGATTGAAGAATAGATCGGCAGACGCTGGAGAGACATCGCCGAGTGACACGCAAGCGACCTCTGCAAGGAGGTATGTGCATTTGAACACATTGAATGCTGGGTGCATTAGGCAGCCAGCGCGCTGAGAATATTGGAATACTAGCCTGCTGAGAACATTGAAAAACTAAAAGGGGCTTCCATTCTTGTTACAGATTTTATAAAAGGGTGAATACTGAAAATCCCGCCTACAGGTAGGATTCTGTTAAATCCTTCATGTTGTTTTGCTCGTGCAGCTCATTTTGAAAATTATTGTGGCCAACTAGGGTGGCGCTGATATGATTCTTTGTACATTCACAGAATCACAGTTTCCCTGACAAGAAGGAACACAGTGCTAAACACGCTACAGTTCAGGTACACATTTTGAGATTCTCCGTGAGGGGGTGAACTGAGGGAAGATCAGCATCTTACACAATGTTTTTTTCACACTTTACAGTACAGGACAAGTTTCCAGTCCAGGTCCTGAGGAGTACCCCAGATTATCGTGTGGGTCCGAAACGCGTTGGCATAATACTGGAAGGATTTACACAAAGGGCATATCAGGAGTGTGATTTAAGATTAATTTAACCTGATTTTTTGACCCTAGAAAGTTGTGCGTTCCAGTATAGGCAAGCTAGCGGGCTAATAATTACACCAAAAAGCTTCCTGCTGGCTTGTAGGTTAGATACTAG
The DNA here is from genome assembly GCF_964261635.1 of Lissotriton helveticus. NCBI lineage: Eukaryota > Metazoa > Chordata > Amphibia > Caudata > Salamandridae > Lissotriton > Lissotriton helveticus. The sequence continues at coordinate 1,290,795,058 of NC_136061.1, forward strand.
GACTGGTGCCTTGAACATTTATTGAAGATAGGCATTTCTCGTTTTATACTGTTTGTTTGTATCAATGTATATTTGTAAATATATCTCACTCATGGTGATTGTACAGTTTATGTTTAATGAGCATAGATCTTATGTGTATTTTTGTTGTCACTTAATTGTATCCTTCTTCAGCCATTTATGAAGTATATTGCAAAAAAACTGAAAAAACAAGTAAAAATACTAAATCATAAGTGCGTCCACTTAGATTATTTTGGTAAGTGGTACAAGACTTTGTTGTAAAATAACCTATCTGGTCAATTGGTTCTTTGTTGTCTCAGTTAGAGTGGTCTAGGCCAGATAGTGAAAGACCCAAGCCTTATTTGTTTCCCCTCATTTCTAAACATGGCATGCATCATGAGGCACATTACACAGAACTCTGCACAATGCAAAGTCTACTTGTGGCCAATTGTGAGAGACGCAATGCTCAATGTACAGTAGGATACAAGCAAAAGGCAAGCAAAAAACTAGTATGAGATACACAATGATGATCCACTGCCTGACAACAGGATAGCTGATTATGCATCCCTGCTCATTTTCCCACCCTGCCACCCAAACCCAGAACAGGACATGTTTGAATTGCTTAGACCTTGTGCCACATGGGAAAAGTCCTGCCTGTACTGAAATGTGATGCCATCCTGGGACCTGAACCAAGTGTAACATCACCTCACACTGGCATCACAGCTGTTGACACCCAAAGCCTCATTGTGTGGCTGACCATCATTATTAGTTAGAAACAACATTCTACATATTTGGCGCATATGCACACACGCACTGCCCAGTGTGAGTATGCATAAGGCCAAAATATTGCACATGTACATTGTGCACCTGTATCCAACACGTTACAATTCAAAAGAGTACCATGGTCCAAGGCCACTGAGGCAGACTCGTGCAGAAAACACATGTTCAAGATCAGTGCAAAAATATGAAGAATGGCAGACACAGTGAACATGTGGTGCTACATGTAATGTACCAACAGGTGTCACAGACCCACCTCAAACATGATGATGTGCAAAGGAAGATGCATACTGAGACATTGCACCATAGGAGTACATGTGAAAAATAAACATCAGCCAAAGCACAGGGCAAATGTGGAGTAGGGCAAGGCATGTAAAGAAGCAGCTGCAGAAACTGGGACATTCTAATGCCAAAGCATGGAGTGCCTGTCTGACCACACCACTCAAACTATGGGAGTGTTACCATGCCTTGGAGCACTGCAGGGAGCATGTGACACACATGACAACAAACAGACATGTACCTACCCCCTACTTGCTGCTGTCCCTCCTGCAACTGCCTATGGAGGTCTGGGAACACCACTAAAATGCTGCGGAGGTTCCTGCCTCTTTTGTCGGAGGAGCACAGGAGGCTGACAGTGCAGTCCCTGATAGGCTCCAGGTTGGATTATGCCAACATTCTTTACCTGGGCCTACCAGAGTACCTGCTGCAGCGGCTTCAAGTTGCGCAGAATGCGGCGGCCAGGGCCATTTTTGGTCTTAACAGACGTGCCAGCGCCTCCGGGCTAATGCTGACTTTGCACTGGTTACCGATCCGTAAACGGATCGCTTTTAAGGCTATGATACTGGCCTACAAGGCACTCCACGCTGTGGGAGCAAAGCATCTCCAAAAGAGATTGGTCTTTTACCAGCCGGGCCGCTCTCTGCGGTCTGAATCTTTGCTTCTGGCGGCTGTCCCTCGTGTCAAGAGAGCTCGCCTGGGCGGCCGCTCTTTCAGTCTGCTGGCCCCACAGATGTGGAATTTGCTTCCACTTTCACTTCGGGGGGCTACTACTCTTCTGGATTTTAGGAGAGGTCTTAAAACTTGGTTGTTTACCCAGTAGGCCTCCCTAGCAGTCCCTCTTCGTCTTTGTGTGTGTAGTGTTCTCTTTTTTTAACTGTGTTATGTTATCCCGAATTAGTTCCCCTTACCTAAAGCGCCGGGACACTCTTTTTGAGTAACCGTTGCGCTATACAAAAGAATAAATAACATAACATAACATAACATAACTTCCAGGACCCGGAGCATGTTGGGGTGAGGTGGCGGGTGCCGCCATGCCGGCGTGGAGCTTCCAGATGCAGCTGGACTCTGGCGATGCGGCGAGTCCAGCACCGGATGTCCTGCCACCTCTTCTTGATGTTCCTGAGCCTCCTGCGAGGCCCCCCCTCACTCCTGACAGCCCTGGCGATGTCCAGCCAGATTTCACCCTTCTCATAGGCAGATACCTGTCACAAATGTAAAGTAAAAGAGCATCAGTACACCTGGTCCATGTTCAAAAGACACACATATGTGCACTAAATACTTGATGACAACAGGGCATCGTAGGCTCCACACATTTGCATCATTGTCCATGAGTATGTGGCCTGCGAGCAAACACTGCTGCATTACATGCCATTGAAAGGCTACAGATGACATGACGTGGGCTAAACACTCTTAGAGCATGGCACTCACAGAGCAATGTATGCTACATCTGGGTGCACTGCAGCCCGTGACACGCTGTCACACACCCCACTACAAGAAATAACCCTCTTTACACAAGACTGTACACCCTGGCATTCACTCCCAACAACATTGCATCTATACACCATACATACACAGTGGGCATTATGTCACCCATACAACAGGTGCACACTCCAAGGTATTGCACCAATCACTCACCTGATCCTCTGGTCTCCCATACAGCTTGCTGTAGTTGGGCAGGAGGGCATCCAGCAGGGCATTGTTCTCGCCATCAGTGAATGTAGGTGCCCTCTCCATGCTCAGCTAATCAGGGTCCAGAGGATTCAGAGACAGCAGCTGTGGTTACCACACCAATGTTGTGCAGGCAAGTGCCCTCCCACAGCCACATGCTGCCTTATATCTGTGCTGCAGAGGGTCTGTGAGTCCAAGGAGTAGTGTGTGATAGGCCACCATAGTTAGCATCCTATGTTCCATCCAATCACATCGCACATAAGCCCATTACACACATATGCATGGTTTGAAAATTGAGCCTGAGCTGAACAACAACTTTTGCAACATTGTATACTTTTGCCAAACTGAATTTTCTAGAACACCTGTAGGAGCCTCAAAAAACTCTGTATCCATGACAACCTGGTTGCATTTTGATCAGTACACTGTTCCCCTAGTTGTTCACTATTATTTTTCTAAAATGCCCACACAAGTACGGTGACATTGCGTTGCTAATGCAACCCAGTCAATGGTGTAATGATGCGTACACACGCACGTACCTTGGGGTACGCTTTGCTTGCGCATGGCCGAAATGCAATAGGGAAACGAGGCGTACACATGCACGTACCTTGGGGTACGCTTTGCTCGCGCATGGCCGAAATGCAATAGGGAAATGAGGTGTACACATGCATATACCTTGGGGTACGCTTTGCTCGCGCATGGCCAAAATGCAATAGGGAAACGAGGCGTACACATGCACGTACCTTGGGGTACGCTTTGCTCGCACATGGCCGAAATTCAATAGGGAAATGAGGTGTACACATGCACGTACCTTGGGGGACGCTTTGCTCGTGCATGGCCGAAATGCAATAGGGAAACGAGGCGTACACATGCACGTACCTTCGGGTACGCTTTGCTCGCGCATTGCCGAAATGCAATAGGGAAACGAGGCGTACACACGCACGTACCATTGGGGTACAGTGCGTCAGACATGGTCAAGTGAAGGATTGTGTAGCCTGCGTCCCTGCCCACCTTCATGTCACCATTGGGAGAGTCACACCAGGAAATCACATAGCAGGGATGTAGTCTACACTCATGTCGACGATGTGGTGCATACATCAGCATGGCATACATACATCAGGATGCCCCTGGTGTGGCAGACATTGAAGAAGCACAAGGATTGTGCCCTTGTGCCTCAGTTGATGTGTGAAGAGCTTGCGAGACATGTCATCAATCATATTGCACATGTCCATCACATGCAGTCAACACTTTGCACCGGAGTAACGTCAGCAACATGTTGCAAGGAACATCAACACTGGAATGGCTCACGATTCAGTACAGGGAACTGGCACATGATGACAGCAACATGCCCACTGTCACAGAGGTGTAATAGCCGCACAGCATGACCCTGTGTGACCACGTCATGTGTGTGCCATGAGCGACATTGTGCATGCCGTTTGCATATGAAATGAACAGGTCAGTATTCAATCAATTAATCATGCCATTTGTATAGCGCACTACTCACCCGGGAGGGTCTCAGGCGCTTGGGGGGAGGGGTATGCTACTGCTCGAACGGCCAGGTCTTGAGTTGTTTCCTGAAGGCAAGATGGTCCTGGGTCAGCCGAAGGTGGATGGGGAGGGAGTTCCAAGTCTTGGCAGCCAGGTAAGAGAAGGATCTTCCTCCGGCGGTGGCTCTTCGGATGCGTGGTACGGCTGCGAGGGCGAGGCTGGTGGACCGTAGCTGGCGGGTGGGCGTGTAGAAGGTCAGGCGGTCGTTGAGGTACTTGGGGCCCAGGTCGTGGAGAGACTTGTGTGCGTGGGTGAGGAGCCGGAACGTGATCCTCATGTCGACGGGGAGCCAGTGCAGGTTCCTCAGGTGGCTGGAGATGTGGCTGCGTCGGGGGACATCCAGGATGAGTCGGGCGGAGGCGTTCTGGATGCGCTGGAGTCTTTTCTGTAGCTTGGCTGTGGTTCCGGCGTAGAGGGCGTTTCCGTAGTCCAGTCGGCTGGTGACGAGTGCCTGGGTGACAGTCTTCCTGGTCTCGGTCGGGATCCAGCAGAAGATCTTGCGAAGCATACGCAGGGTGTTGAAGCACGATGAGGAGACGGCGTTGACTTGTCTGGTCATCGAGAGGGAGGGGTCCAGGATGAAGCCCAGGTTGCGTGCGTGGTCGGGTGGCTTGGGTGCGGTGCCCAGGGCTGGGGGCCACCAGGAGTCGTCCCAGGCGGAGGGCGAAGATCCCAGAATGAGGACTTCCGTCTTGTCCGAGTTCAGTTTCAGGCGGCTGTCCTTCATCCACTCGGCGACGTCTTTCATCCCTTCGTGTAGGCAGGTTCTGGCGGTGTCGGGGTCTCTGGTGAGGGAGAGAATCAGCTGGGTGTCGTCGGCGTAAGCGATGATGTTGAGGTTGTGCTGGCGTGCGATGGCTGCGAAAGGTTTCATGTAGATGTTGAAGAGGGTGGGGCTGAGTGAAGATCCTTGCGGGACGCCGCAGATGACTTCGGTGGCCTCGGAGCGAAACGGGGGGAGGCGGACTCTTTGTGTTCTTCCGGCGAGGAACGAGATGATTCACTCCAGTGCCTTCTCTTGGATACCGATGTTGCTGAGGCACTGGACTAGGGTGCGGTGGCAGACCGTCTCGAACTCAGCGGAGAGGTCCAGGAGGATGAGGGCCACTGTTTCCCCCTTGTCGAGCAGGGTCCAGATGTCGTCGGTGGCTGCGATGAGGGCGGTCTCGGTGCTGTGGTTGGCTCTGAAGCCGGACTGCGAGGGGTCGAGGGATCCGTTCGTTTCGAGGAAGGCGGTCAGCCGTCTGTTGACGATCTTCTCGATGACTTTAGCAGGAAAAGGGAGGAGCGAGATGGGGCGGAAGTTTTTGAGATCGGTGGGGTCCGCTGTAGGTTTCTTCAGAAGGGCGCTGATCTCGGCGTGCTTCCAGCTCTCCGGGAAGGTGGCGGTGTTGAAGGAGGCGTTGATGATGTTCCGGAGTTGGGGTGCGATGGTGGAGTCGGCCTTGTTGAAGACGTGGTGTGGGCAGGGGTCGGTCGGTGATCCGGAGTGGATGGTGTTCATCGTGCGGGCTGTGTCTTCGGTGGTCACCGTGGTCCAGGTGCGAAGGGTGGCGGTGGGGGGCATTGGTTCGACGGTTGGGTGCGTGGGTGGGGCGCCGAAGCTGTTGTGGATGTCGGCGATCTTGCGGTGGAAGAACGAGGCGAGGGAGTCGCAGAGGTCTTGTGACGGAGTGATGTCGTTGGTGCTGGTGCTGGGGTTGGAGAACTCCTTGACGATAGTGAAGAGCTCTTTGCTGTCGTGGGCGTTGTTGTCCAGTCGTTCCTTCAGGGATTTCTTCTTGGTGGTGCGGATGAGCTGGTGGTGCTTGCGGGTAGCGTGTTTGAGGGCGGTCATGTTGTCGGTGGTCCGGTCGAGGAGCCAGGCTTTCTCGAGGGTGCGGCAGGTCTTCTTGGAGTCCTTGAGGTCATCGATGAACCAGGATGCCTTCTTGCTTCTGGGTCTGCTGGGAGGGTTCTTTAGTGGCGCGAGGTCATCGGCGCAGGCGGTCAGCCACTGTGTGAAGTTGCGGGCTGCTTCGTTGGGGTCCGTTGTGTTGGCGGGTGGGCTCTGGCTGAGGGAGGTGGTGAGCTGGTCTGCGGTGATCTTGCTCCAATTCCTGTGAGGTACCTGTTGAGGGTGGTGGTGGGTCGTGGATCTTTTGAAGCTGAAGTGGACGCAGCTGTGGTCGGTCCAGTGGAGTCCGGTGGCGTGGCTGAAGGTGATGTACTTGCTGGAATAGAAGACGGGATCAAGCGTGTGGCCGGCGTAGTGGGTGGGGGTGTTGACCAGTTGCTTGAGTCCGAGGTTGGCGAGGTTTTCCAGCAGGGCGGTGGTGTTGCGGTCCTTGTTGTTCTCCAGGTGGAAGTTGTATAACTCACCTTAGAATATCCCCACATGTCATCCTGGATATGTCAATTTCCGTTCTGTAGTACACTTGTGTGTCGGTAGGCATGTCCTGCGGCTCTGCATGTGTTGTTGGCGTCATGTGGGCCGTGATGACGTCGTCAGAGTACTCATACGTCACCTCTGCGTGCACACGTCAGGTCCTCTTTTTTAACAACACCAGCGCTGGTCCCGTATAAGTGTAACCTTACACACTTTTGTTGCCACATTCATAGTACAATCACTTCAGACCTTTTAGCTTGGATTCTCTGACTCAGGACGGTGCCAATAGGGATGTCATTTTCAAAGCCTGTGAGGAATACAAACTAGTCATGTTGGTGACTGACCCTCACCGTCTGTGTCTCCACTCTTATCACGTCAAGCACAACAACAAGAGCTGCTCCCACTGCCGAGACCAGACATATGAATCCAGGTGTGATTGGTCCCACAAGCCACTCAGACTCCAGCAGTTGGCACTGCACCACAATAGCTCATGGGCTGGACGTAGGACGAGTGCATGGTCGTTGTAGTTGAGACATCACAGCCCCTTAATTTGACATCAGTGCTCCAGGGCAAAGTTGTCAGGTAAACCAAATAAGTCAGATATATCTGATAGCAAATCAAAATCACCACAATGCACGTGCAATGCTGCATGGGATTCGGGTGACACCGACCACGCGGCTCTGTCAAATTGCAGCCGTCATAGCCAGCACCACGACCTCCGGTCCCTGCCCTGCATGTGACGCAGGAGGAGTTAGTGCACTTCCTCATGTCCATGATGTCCCTCACCCCACCAACGGCCTACGCGTCGGCTTCTGGCACAGCGGACCCATCTGGGGGCACTGGCGCGTCTGTTGAATAGCCCCTGACGCCATCACTCGCTTACTCCTGGACACAGGCGGCGCATATGTCCCAGAACCGCTGGGACAGACAGGATCTGAATGTTCATCCTGGTCCCCGCTGGTTCCACTCCCAACCTCACTGGCAACTATCCCCCAGGTGTCAGCCGTGGCGCCGTTCTCGGGTGGTGATGTCCCCGATACCACACACTGTACGGCTCCGGCGTTGGAAATGTGCAGCAGAACACCGCTATTAATGCTGCATAGGGAGTTTAACTTCAATGAGCCGGGCACTGCTCATTACAATGGTTGTCAATGAGTATTGGGAGGGTCATGAAGAACCACTGGCACGTGAGTGTCAGTCCCAAGACAACAGGACAGGTGGAATGGGGGATGCAAGTGGTCTGGACACCTAGCCAGACACTGGGGATGTCTCTACTCCTAACGTGTCTTAGGATGAGCGGGCAACGTACAGTGTTGTGTTAACGTGGGCGGCCGGAGCCTTGGCCCTTCATCTCCCCGTTGCTGCCATGAGGACCAACTCCTCACTGAGGTCCTTAAACTCCACTCCGGCTCCGCTGAGCCTCTGCAGGCCTATCTTGAGGAATGTACTGTATCTATATTGGGTAGCATGTACAGCCACGCATCATGTTTGGCTGTAGATCGGCATGTTGTCAGACCCCCACACCCCGCCCTGGACTGACCATGTTCCCTGTCCTCCCACCCCACCCCAGAGAGCATGGGCATCCAGGCCTCCAAATCACAGTCCACATTCCCATTAGCTCTGCTGTAGAGGGTATCCAGGAGGTATGAGCAATACGGAAAGCCGTCATCATCCTCCCTGAGTCTGGGACTGAGGTCTTCCAACATTACATGCATCTTAGTCCGCACCCCCACACTCTCGGTGAGACATGGTTGTGTAACTGCTGGAAGAGTGTGCGTTGTAGGTACGGGCAATACTTGGGCACGCCCTTGTAGGATGCCAATCAGCGGCACTGTCATTTTTCCAGTGTGGCCTGGATACCCCCGACTCACTGGGCAGAGCGATGGCATCCAGGGAGGCTAATAGGTCAAAAGCCTGGTATGTATTGAAAGTCGGGAATATGCTACTAACTACTGTTGCTTACTGATATTTTGTTACGAAAGGTAAGTAATCCGTCCTTACTGTTCAGTACATCTGCTGTAGGAGCATCCATGTAGTGTCCTTGCCGTGATGACAGGGTTACTAATGTACGCACACCATGCCACGTGTGTTAATGACCTGTTCATATGTGTGATGGCATCACAGACCATTTGTGAGAATAAAACATTTATGCTGTATGATGATGGATATGTAATAGTTAGGGATGCTACACACAGCAACATGACTAAGGCAGAACTGTGCAAATGATGGCACATGTGGTGTGTGTGTGTGTTTATTGCTGTCAGATGTCTGGTTGTGCAGACAACCTGCTACAGACATTCACATGACGTTTGTCACTGACATGATACATTGTCATGCTCACTAAGACCTTTCCATCAGATCATTTGTATGCATGTCATATCCATTCCACACACCACAGGTCTTTAATTATTCACGGAGGAGTGGCTGGGAGCTGGCACACGTTATTTCAGTGTGTATGCCACGCCACACTCCAAATTGTCTAGATTATTTGAAGCAGTCTTGCTTGTGCCATGTACATTGTTACAGTCTTAGTCAGAGAGTTGAAGACATTTCCAATAAATTGTGTATTGCAGGGCACCCCCTCTGGAAAGGCCGTTGCCTGACTTAGAAGCCATGAGGGAGCGCAATTGTATTTGTCGTATCGCTTCAACAGACAGTTGATCAAGGACCTGACGAACAGGCTTGAGGCTCACCTACAACCACGCCACAGGTATCCAACTGCACTGTCACCCAAGGTAAAGGTGATGGCAGCCCTCCATTTCTTTGCCACAGGTACGTTCCAATTTACCATAGCTGATGTGAGAGAGATGTCTCAGACAATGATAAGCCGGGTGTTGAGTGATGTTTTGGCAGCTATGTTGCTCCACCTAGATGAATTCATTAGATTCCCTACTCCAGAAGAGTTGACAGATGTCAAGGGGGAATTCTATGCCCTGGGCCGCATGCCACATGTAATTGGTGCAATTGATGGTACACATGTTACTCTGGTGCCACCACAGGCTCAGGAGCAAGCGTATCACAACAGGAAACACGACCACTCGATAAATGCCCTGGTGGTGTGTCTTGCCAACATGATTATCTCACATGTTTGTGCACGTTTTCCAGGATCGTGCCACGATGCTTTCATCATGAGGCGTAGCAGGGTACCACAGATGATGCTGCAGCTGCACAACCACCGGGCATGTCTAGTTGGTGAGTATACACTGTCAGCTCTGTATGTCAGTATGTCACAACTTCATGATCTGCATCATATTAATCACTCTTGTACATGATGTCAATTTGCAGGAGACGCTGGATATCCTAACATGCTGTGGTTAATGACTACACTACGCAACCCCAGGACAGCTGCAGACCAGCGGTACAACAATGCCCATGGGAAGACCAGGCGGGTGATTGAGCGAACATTTGGACTCCTGAAGAGCCGGTTCAGGTGCCTTGACAAGACAGGCGGAGCCCTCCAATACAGCCCACGCAAGGTGTGTGACATCTTCACCGTGTGCTGCATGCTACACAACATGCCAGTGGAGAAGGCCGTGCCACTCTACCTTGATCCTGATGAGCTGGAATATCCGCCCATTGAGGATGAAGGCCTTGCCCAGGATGCCAGTGACGAGGAGGATGAAGATGATATCCGGAGTCACCTCATCCGCAACTTCTTTTCATAATGGTGAGTCATAGCAGCTTTTCTGTAACAGATGAACTCTAGAGTAGCATGGGTAGCATGCTGTGTATGCAACAGACTGTATGCAAGGTCACTTGGATGTGTGTTGTGCAGTGTCACACATGTGCAGTTCTAATGCAACACACATACGTGCTATGTGTGCACTTGGAATGTACAGGTGTTCTACAACATCTGGCTATTCAACAGGACATTGTGATAATGACATTATACAGAACTTGACCCCTTGTGTGCCACTCTCTTCCACAGCTCGCCCTGCCTGTTGTCCGTTGGGGTCATCGTGGTCATCCTGCTATTGCTCATTATGATTGCAACATCAGCCAAATCAACGGAGCATGCATGGACATGTGTAGAAGTCAATTTGGGTAAGGACGCATATGAGGCTGTTTAGCGTTGGTATGTTTTGAAACATGTGGTACATGTTCATGTGCATGTAGTGAGACCATACATACATGCAACTACATTATGTTACTTATTACATGTATGCCCACTCCCATGACAGGATATTCACCCCATCTGACTGTCATCTGTTGTAGTTTGAGACTCTGGTGAATGCATCAATGTGTGTAGACATTGCCACTGCAACATTGCAAATACCTTGGGTTGACATTGTGTCAGAGGTCACAACCACGGACTCTGTGGGGGATTGCAGCCTCACTGTGTGCATTAGATTGTGACTGGATCCTCACCTCCAGCTTGTGGCCCAGTCCAGTTTGATTACCATGAAACTATGTGGTGTGGGTGTGGCCCAGTGTATGTTCCACATGTTAAGACAACTGTCCTGTGAATCAGTTTACATGGATGCATTGCCCCTTGTAGCAGTATATCACGTCACTGTCATGTCGTTACCTCAGTGCAGGTTGAGAATACTGCTACGCCAGCCTTCACAGTGAGTAGCAGTGCTGTTTAGATTCACATGATGCCAAGTATGTTTTGCATGTAAAGTGAAATTGTTGGGATGATGCATATGTGATTTATTGTGTTGCACCAGTGGAGTGCAGTCATTCACATGAATCTCTGGTCCCGTGCTGCATTCCTGTGTAATGGTAGGGTCTCATTATGTGGCTCGGATCAACATCACTAGCACTTTATAGTTCTTCTACCTGCATGTAATGTTTTGCATAGTAATGCTAACTTGACAGATCAAAAGACTGGCTACAGAGTGCCTCCATTGCATGTTGGTCATTAGCTTCCTCAACATATGTGATAGTTACAGCTGTTGTGGCTGAAGTCAAGTTTGCCTACATGGCCCTTATGGGTAACCAATATCAGATACAGACATTACAGTTAGCGTAAGTAGCATTTCTATATGTTTCCATTTGTTTGTAAGGTCCACCTCATCTGAGCCAGTGAATGAGTTTTTTACAACATAGATCTAATTGCAGGGTAGCTCAGTTGTGAGCGGTACACATGACTCTAATGGATGACAGACTGTCCTAGGTTTTATGTGTCCGTGTCATAGCATCGGATCTCATGTGATGGCATGATTAATCATCTAAACTTGTCTCCAGTTAGTACACTTCACAGGTGTGAGTGGTACAGTGTATCAAATGAGGTATTTGAAATGTCAGTGACATGAGAATGTTATCCTAATGGTTATTTGCCTCTGTTTCAGGATTCCCTCCCAGCAGTTCCCATCCTCTCCTTCCCTCGCCTGATCACCCTTTTGTGTCTGTCGTTTGTACTCAGACCAAGGGGCTATTTGGAGGTGGAACCCTTTGAGCATCACACCACTCTGAAGAAGAAAGGTATGGCCAGTCCTTGACAGGCTTGTAGGTAATAGTACTGCTGCATTACAGGTGACATCAATAATAGTGTAATTTGGACTTCTTGCCAATGCACATGTATGTTTCATGATGCTCCATGGGCTCACAATGTAAATAATCATGTTGTGCATGACATCTGACTTCTACGGAATATTGTGCCGCCTTGATGTCAACGCACATGTCCTTCTAATGTGCATCTATACTATTTGTCATTAACTTAGCTTATGCTTGTTATGTGTTTACCTGTAAAGTGACCACACGCATGGGGTTGGGGAAGGCTAGTATACTATGTTGTATGTGAGGTAGATGGCTTTGTAGCTGCTGTTTAGCTTTGAAAACACTAGCTGTAGTCTACACCTGATGATGCTGTGTGTCCTGAGCACCACTTGTCCGTAATGGCCCTGACCCAGTGACTGTGATATTGGTGATTACTGTGCCATTTAATTGTCAGTGACCCTGAGTGAGGCAGACACTCCTGCCTTCACATACACATGTCACTTTGTGGCTTGCCAATGGCGTTGTGGTATGTGCTTGTTTTGCAAGTTGTCACACCCCTCCTGCTGTCATGTCTTCACTCATTGCTGCTGCTGCATACACAGCCACCATGCAGCGCACACCATCCAGGAACACTGACACCTACAGGATGACCCTCCTTCCATCCATTTATGGAGAATGCACCTGCCACCCTACACACAGACAAAACCAGACAATCAGCATCCTGGTATCACAATGCTTCGGACTCAGCCATTGCTGCTGCTATGCCTGTGTGTGCGACACATACTGGCACGACTATGCAGATTCACATGACATCGGGTCTACGTACCACCAGGTCATGTGCCGTGTCCAGCACCCCCCCCTTCCACGGCACAATATTGTACAGTGTTACCTTGTCAACACCACTATAGCACTAACCTGCTTGCTTACAATCACGTGGCTGTACACAACCTGCTCACACCACTGCAACATAGCTGTCACAGTCAGTCAAGTTGCCACATGGAACACACACCATGACCATGTCTCTTGGGTGTGGTGTGATTTCCCTGTTGTAGTGTAGGTATTTGTCAGACGTGTGTAGTTGTTCTGTATGCGTAGCTACCATTACAGTAGTATAGAACTTGTAGCTACATAGGGGTAGGTCACCTATTCAGGTGTGCTTGTGTAGAGTGCTACAGCCCATTGCCCACAGTCTGTCCTGTCAGCCTTGTCCTGTGCGCCACACATCACATCCACAGTACTGCATCATGCTGATGATAGCTCACATACCTGAGGACACAGTTGTAGGTACTCCCTACGTGGACCACTACTTTTGTGCCACTGATATGTACACCTCAAAGTGACTCTCCTGGGCCAGCCTGTGATAGAATTTTTGGGATCCATACCCCCCTCCAGCATTTACTGTCCCACGCAGGTGTGTCTTTCCATCCATGTATGTAGTTGCTAGGAATTTCTGACCAATGTGTGTACTCACTCAGATTCTGATCGAAGTGTGAGGCTGACTCCAGTTTGTTGTATACCCTTGCATTTTATACATTTGCACACACATATCAGTTTATGCTGTTTCAAAGATAACTCACCAAATGCGTATGAGGTTTAGAATATTTATTGGGTGATATTGTGCAGGAAACGTGAATAGATGCTGTACAGGAAGGGGTGGAATCCAAAGTTCACTGCTGGAGATGAGATGCCTTACAGTTTGAGTCACCAGAGTCCAAGCCACAGTGCTTGGCATCATTGGGCAGACTGTGACCAGCAAGTCCATGTGGGAGAGTCTCATAGGGGATGCTGTTGCACCCATGGGCAATATGCCAGGTCCAGTGTCCTGGGAGATGTCCATGGCCCACTGCCCCTCAACGTCTTCGCCGTGGACGACCCACCTTCCTTGGGGGACCCTCATGTGCAGGCATGGACGGTGCATGGGACGCTACGTCAGAGGGTTCCTCCTCCTCCTCCTCCTCCTCCTCCCTCCCTGTGGCTGGTGTTGCACTTTGCCGTGATGTTACTGGCCTTGTGACACAGGGAGGGGGCCGCATGTTGGCAGCCATCTGACGTAGTATATGGCAAATGTCCCGATGCACCATCAAGAGCTGAGCCTGGTGTGCCTCCACCCGTCCATAATGCTGGTCTTGCCTGGCTATTTGCACTGCCTGCTGTTGTCTGACCTGGTTGAGGGCCTCCGCAAGCTGGCTTACCTCCCTGGTGTCCCGCCGGTATGCCTCCAGGATGTTAGCGAGTTCAGGCATACCGGGTGCTGCAGCTGACTGTCCAGATTCTCGCCTCCGCCTTCCGCCACTCCCACCACCCTGACCCACATGAGCACGGCCTGCGCTAGTGGACACATCCGCTCGACGGGCCCCCGATTGCTGGCAGGGTGGAGGTCGTCACCAACCTCAGGGGCGCCCGACAAAGGGTGTCCCTCATTTTCAGACTGGCTCTCTTGTGGATCATGGGCAGGGCTCTGACCTGTCTGCTGGGATGTGGTGGGAATGGGTCCGGTGGTTGGCTGAGATGTAGCTGGTTCAGTTGCTGCAGGGGTTTGGGATCCAGAGGAGCCAGGTTGGTTGGGGTCATCCACAGTGCGTTGAGGGACGGTGCTGTTGGAGGGGTCTAGGTCCTGCTGAGCCTGGGACTGGGATCCTTCTCCCCCCTGGTTGGGGGGGAGCTCCGCACGTTCCCCTGTGTGTGGGAGAGACAGACACTGTTAAGGCACTATCAAGTGACATCTTGTTTACTTATCCATTATCAGCATCACAGTTCCACAAGCTTTACATTGTTGACATTGTTAAGTTGTGTATGTAGTGGTACAAAAATAAAATGTACTCTGGGGTATTTACATTCTTCCTTTGTCTTGACAATGACTGACACAGCCATTGCTGTGTCTTGTGTTGCCGGCACCACACGTGTTAAGCATTGCTCAGTTTCACGCAACATCCAGGATACGGTGTAAATCCTTATGTCTGCGTCATGCATGCACAGAGTTCATATGCAGCGTGTTGATGTAAGAGACAGAGCATCATTATTTTGCATGTCATCTACTACTTTGCATGTCTTTTGCTGTCCCGTGCTGGCCAAACAATGCCAACACCCCTGGACCTGTAGACACACAGTTATAGATCATGGCTTTTGAACTTGGCACTTCTCAAACACCCATCACCTTGTCGATACCCATGTCCATGTCAGTACTTACGTGCATACACAAAGTTCATGAGATGGGACACGTGCATTGTTTGAGAGGCACAATGGACTAGAGCATCTGCTATGTGCATGTATGAGTTGTATGCATATTCATATGAGTGAGTGTTTTGTTGTGGTACATGACAATTGGGACAGTGTTGCACTCCATTGCCTGTCCCCAGGGGATGACTTTCTGTATGGGGGTGTATGACAAGGCATGCTATTACTTTGCTTGGGAATTGGAAGCGTCCATCGTTCATGATTTGGCTGTCCCCTGATGTAGCATGCTGGCATGATCATGTTTTTGTGTTGGTGCACAGGATGTGTGACCTTGTCCTGGTGTTTGTGTTTGCAGTGATCACAGGAGGGACTTGTGCTGCCTACACCTGTGCCCATTGTGTACTACAGAGCATTCCGAGATGTGTGTCCTGACACAGTACAGTGTGGACTGCAAATGGTGGGTGTGTTGCAGGCACATAGCAGATGACTGCTGGTACTTGTGAGACATCCCTTAACATTCTGATCTATGCAAGTAAGTAATTCTTTATTGTTTAGGTTAATAAAAACCGTTACAAAAAGTGCAATAAAGCAATCTCATCAGAAATTTAAAAGAGCTTAAAAGCAGAAATTCATGGTTGATCGAATAATAAAAATAAAAAACAGTAAAACCCCGCGGGAAAAAATGTTCAAGGCACTTGGTCCTGTCCCGGGTTTCCACTTAGCCAAGTGCCTGGGATATTTGTTTCCGTTCAGCTAGTTTCAGAAATTTCACTAGTTTCCCGTTTAGTGGCGGGAAACCAGGATCAAAACAAGCGAGGACTGCTTGTCTGCGTGAGCGAACTCCTAGTTCGTTGAAAGCAGTTTTGAACAGAGCTACTCTTTCTTCGTTCAGCCTCGGGAAAGTGCACAATAGGTGTTCCAAATCTTCGATTCCTGTTCCGCAGAGCCGGCAGTTGGTCCCGTAGTTCTGCCTCAACCATGGTGGTAGGTGAGGAATGGCAGGAAGAATCCCCAGCCTGTGTTTTGAAAAAGGCCTCTTTTGTTTTCCAGCCATACCCCAGATCAAAATATGCTTGGAGGCCCGGTGTTCTGTATGTGGACAAGGTCATCCAGGCATGGCGCCTATAAGAGAGCAAAGCTTTGTCCTCCACATGCGATTGTCTCTTTAGACTCTTGTTCGCTATGCGCTTAAATTGCGCATGTGATACAGGAGTCTCCCATAGGTCTTTCAGTCCTGTGATGGACAAGGACTTCTCTAGGTATTTTTTCGCCGGCGTTCGCGATGTAGTAAGCATTTCTTGCCAGAGCTGTCGGTTCAGGGTGTTTTCTTGAGAATTCTTTAGTTTGTGCCAGCACTTGATGTATGAGCCACTTCGAGCAAGCGTTTGGCACGTCAGCCCGAATTCCAACCGAATCTGGGCCTGCGAGGTATAGGATGGTAGATTAAAAAGAAATCTGTAGGCCTTTGAGATGGTTGTGTCCAGAAGTTTAGCATCAATTCCTCTTAGAGCCTCACTGCCATACGTGATTGATGACTCTATTTTGATTTTAGCTACTCGTAATAGAGGAAGTAGAGTCTCGCCGGTCAGATTGGTCTTTAGCTGTTTCAATGTCACGGCTATTAACATGCCTTTCCTCTTGATGTCCTCTAATTGATTTTGATAGCGGCCACCTTTATCGACATTCTGATCTATGGTGTTTGTAAGGCCTGTGCAGTGCTTAGGTGCAACTGTGTGTGTGCCCAGGGAGCTGCGGTGAGGTGACAGAGGGAGGAACACTGAGGGATGGATACAGAAGGAGGGAGGGCAACAGAGGGAGAGGGCAACAGTGGGAGAGGGCAACAGGGCGACAGAGGGAGAGGGCAACAGATGGAGAGGGCAACAGAGGTAGAGGGCGACAGTGGGAGAGGGCGACAGTGGGAGAGGGCGACAGTGGGAGAGGGCGACAGTGGGAGAGGGCAACAGTGGGAGAGGGCAACAGAGGGAGAGGGCAACAGAGGGAGAGGGCAACAGTGGGAGAGGGCGACAGTGTGAGAAAGCGACAGTGGGAGAGGGCGACAGTGGGAGAGGGCAACAGAGGGAGAGGGCAACAGAGGGAGAGGGCGACAGTGGGAGAGGGCGACAGTGGGAGAGGGCGACAGTGGGAGAGGGCGACAGTGGGAGAGGGCGACAGTGGGAGAGGGCGACAGTGGGAGAGGGCAACAGAGGGAGAGGGCAACAGAGGTAGAGGGCGACTGTGGGAGAGGGCAACAGAGGGACAGGGCAACAGAGGGAGAGGGCGACAGTGGGAGAGGGCGACAGTGGGAGAGGGCGACAGTGGGAGAGGGCGACAGTGGGAGAGGGCAACAGAGGGAGAGGGCAACAGAGGGAGAGGGTGACAGTGGGAGAGGGCAACAGAGGGAGAGGGCGACAGGGCAACAGAGGGAGAGGGCAACAGAGGGAGAGTGCGACAGTGGGAGTGGGTCACAGAGGGAGAGGGAGACAGGGATGGAGACAGATTGTTTGTGCTTGCTTGCTTGCTACACTGCCTTACTGTGTCACTAAATATCGCATCTCTGGAAGGTGTGTCCGCAACATGAAATTGATTAGGAGCTGTGGTCTACTATCTTGTGTGATATTTCCCTATCCCTGTACATTGGGCATGGTGCTTGAGTGAGGCCCTGGGACATATGGGATGAGAGCGGCCTCCTACCCTCCACCTTCCACCCTTTGTGGCTCCCACTTGCAACAAACCACTTTTAGTTGTGTCCTGCTAGGACTCATGGCCACCCGCCCCATGCTGCTGGGCACTGTTGTAAGTCCACCCATGTGACATGTATTTTTTGTACACTCACCAGACTCAACGGCTCCTTCTATTCCATGTACTCCCACCGGTGGCAGCAGGGCCATGACTCTCTCCTCCCAGGGATGGTATACAGGAGGTCTGCGGGGACCGCCGCCTCCTGTGTGGTGTGCAGAGGCGTAGTCCTGGTCCATTTTCTTCTTGACCATCCTCCGCAGCTCATACCACATGGACTGGCATTCCGCCCTGGTGCGCCGGATGGGTGCAACAGCATTGACCCGGTCTACAATCCTCTCCCACAGGCGTGTTTTTTCTGCCAGGCTGGTCTGTCTGACCAATGCGCCAAACAGCTGTGGCTCGACTCTGATGACTTCATCTGTAAGTATCTCTTTCTCCGGGTTAGTGAACTTTGGATTCTTGGCTGTGGTCATGGTGTGGGGTGTATGTGATTGAGGGTGTGATGGTGTGTATGGATGAGGGTGTGTGGTTGTGATTGTGAAGGGGGTGGTGTGGGTGTAGATGTGATGGTGTATGTGTGAAGGTATGTGACTGCAATTGTTGGTGTGCTCTCAGTTTCCTCGCAAGAATGGTTATGTTGCAAAGGATGATGGGTTGTATGTGTGGACCCTTTTATTGGTCAAATAGTGGGTGTGGCTTAATTTGAATTGGGTGTGTGTGTTATATGGGGTGGGTGTTGGTGTTGACCTCTGTTTGGCTGTGACCAGGACAGTGATTCTCAATGGAGTGTACACAAGAGACATGTTCAGTGTTGTTGTGCGACCTGTTTGGTAAGTCCTTGTGCTGCTTTGGGTGTTGGCGTTATGTGTGCGTGTCGTACTTGTGCGTGCGATCGACTTGTACGGGCCGTTGGCGGTTGGGGCTGTTCGCGTGGGCTGGTTGGGGGGTGTGCGTGTCGTACTTGTGCGTGCGGTTGACTGGTACGAGCCGTTGGTGGGTGGGGGTGTTCGTGTAGGGGGGTGTGCGTGTCGTACTTGTGCGTGCGGTTGACTGGTACGAGCCGATGGCGGGTGGGGGTGTTCGCGTAGGGGGGTGTGCGTGTCGTACTTGTGCGTGCGATTGACTTGTACGGGCCATTGGCGGGTGGGGTTGTTCGCGTAGGGGGGTGTGCGTGTCGTACTTGTGCGTGCAATCGACTTGTACGGGGCTTTGGCGGGTGGGGGTGTTCGCGTATGGGGGTGTGCGTGTCGTACTTGTGCGTGCGATTGACTTGTACGGGCTGTTGGCGGGTGGGGGTGTTCGCATATGGGGGTGTGCGTGTCGTACTTGTGCGTGCGATCGACTTGTACGGGCCGTTGGCGGGTGGGGGTGTTTGCGTATGGGGGTGTGCGTGTCGTACTTGTGCGTGCGATCGACTTGTACGGGCCATTGGCGGGTGGGGGTGTTCGCGTATGGGGGTGTGCGTGTCGTACTTGTGCGTGCGATCGACTTGTACGGGCCGTTGGCGGGTGGGGGTGTTCGCGTATGGGGGTGTGTGTGTCGTACTTGTGCGTGCGATCGACTTGTACGGGCCATTGGTGGGTGGGGGTGTTCGCGTATGGGGTTGTGTGTGTCGTACTTGTGCGTGCAATCAACTTGTACGGGCCATTGGCGGGTGGGGGTGTTCGCATATGGGGGTGTGCGTGTCGTACTTGTGCATGCGATCGACTTGTACGAGCCGTTGGCGGGTGGGGCTGTTCACGTGGGCTGGTTGGGGGTTGTGCGTGTCGTACTTGTGCGTGCGGTTGACTGGTACGAGCCGTTGGCGGGTGGGGGTGTTCATGTAGGGGGGTGTGCGTGTCGTACTTGTGCGTGCGGTTGACTGGTACGAGCCGTTGGCGGGTGGGGGTGTTCATGTAGGGGGGTGTGCGTGTTGTACTTGTGCGTGCGATCGACTTGTACGGGCCGTTGGCGGTTGGGGCTGTTCGCGTGGGCTGGTTGGGGGGGTGTGCGTGTCGTACTTGTGCGTGCGGTTGACTGGTACGAGCCGTTGGCGTGTGGGGGTGTTCGCGTAGGGGGGTGTGCGTGTCGTACTTGTGCGTGCGATCGACTTGTACGGGCCGTTGGCGGGTGGGGGTGTTCGCGTAGGGGGTGTGCGTGGCGTACTTGTGCTTGTGCGAGGGGTACACGTGTGGTATGGTTTGACACTGCTTGATGCGACCCGATATTTGCCGTACGAATCATTGTTTATGTCCGAATACTTTGTTCCGTCCGAATCGCTGTCAGGCTTCTCGTACAGGATCGTACTTGTGTGTTTGTACGGGCTGGTTACGAATCGTACGGTAGGATTCCCGATGCATGTTCGTACGGATCATCGACTGTGATTTGGACGGTTCGATGATATTCGTACGGAAATAGACGGGAACGGATCGGAATTCGCAGGTCGGACGGAAAGTTCCCATTCGTACGGATTCGGATACGAATGCGATTCGTACGGCGGATTATTTTACCGGATCGGAATCGGCCCCTTAATTGGGGGAGGTTATTGACACTGAACCTAATTAATTTACTATTTCCACTCCGGTCTACATTTAATTGGGGTAAGTGAGGGATAATAAACCTAATTAATTTACTATTCCCACTCCAATATACATTTAATTGGGGTAGGTGCTGGACACTGAACCTAATTAATTTACTATTCCCACTCCAGTCTACATTTAATTGGAGTAGGTGCTGGATAATAAACCTAATTAATTTACTATTCCCACTCCAATAAACAGTTAAATGGGGTAGGTGCTGGATAATAAACAAAATTAATTTACTATTCCACTCCAATTTACATTTAATTGGGGTAGGTGCTGGATAATAAACCTATTTAAATTACTATTCCCACTCCAATATACATTTAATTGGGGTAGGTGCTGGACACTGAACCTAATTAATTTACTATTCCCACTCCAGTCTACATTTAATCGAGGTAGTTGGTGGACACTGAACCTAATTAATTTACTATTCCCACTCCAATATACATTAACATACTATTCACAATCAAAATTAAAATAAATAATACATTGATACATTTTAAAACATTTATTTCAAATTCAAATAAAAAAATACATTATTTACATTATTCTTTTCTAAAAATGCAAACACTTACCCACTATAAACTCAACACCACACTTTTAAATAATTCTAATATTTATAAAAATATACATTTTAAAATCATATTTCTTTTAAATTTTACTAATACATAACTCCCAATTTTTGAAACAATCCCCACCTTCATCCCCTATAAACCAACATCCCACTCCTAAAAATTAAAAATAATTTCAAATTCCTAATTTTAAAATTCATATTTCAAATAAAATTATAAAAAATATATATATATTTAAAACACTCACCACCCTTATCCCCTATAAACCCAACATCCCACTCCTAAATTTTGTAATTCATTTATAAATTCAAAATTTGAATTTCCTATTTCCAAACATTTTTTAAATTAATTTAATATTTTTAACACACTACCCACACTTATCCCCTATAAAACCAACATCCCACTCCTAAAATTTTAAATTATTTTCTAAATTGTATATTTTAATTTCCTAATTCAAAAATGTTTTAAATATTTTTTATATTTTTAAAACACTCTCCACCTCTATCTCCTATAAACCCAACATCCCACTCCTAAATTTTTAAAATAATTTCTAAATTCAAAAATGTAATTTCCTTTTTCAAATAATGTTTTTTTTAAATTATATATTTTTAAAACACTCCCCACCCTTATCCCCTATAAACCCAACATCCCACTCCTAAAATCTTTAAAATAATTTCTAAATTATACATTTTAATTTCGTAATTCCAATTTTTTTTATTTTTAAATATTATATATTTTTCAAACACTCCCCACCCTTATCCCCTATAAACCCAATATCCCGCTCCTAAAATTTTAAAATTAATTTCTAAATTCTAAATTTTAATTTCGAAATTCAATTTTTTTTTATTTTTTAATTATATATTTTTAAAACACTCCCCACCCTTATCCCCTATAAACCCAACATACCGCTCCTAAAATTTTAAAATTAATTTCTAAATTCTAAATTTTTATTTTGTAATTCTAATATTTTTTTATTTAAATTATATATTTTTAAAACACTCCCCACCCTTATCTCATATAAACCCAACATCCTGCTCCTAAAATTTTAAAATTAATTTCTAAATTCTAAATTTTAATTTCGTAATACAAATATATAATTTTTTTTAATTATATATTTTTAAAACACTCCCCACCCTTATCCCCTATAAACCCAACATCCCGCTCCTAAAATCTTTAAAATAATTTCTAAATTATACATTTTAATTTCGTAATTCCAAATTTTTTTATTTTTAAATATTAT
Source organism: Lissotriton helveticus (assembly GCF_964261635.1). Lineage (NCBI taxonomy): Eukaryota > Metazoa > Chordata > Amphibia > Caudata > Salamandridae > Lissotriton > Lissotriton helveticus. The sequence continues at coordinate 1,290,817,420 of NC_136061.1, forward strand.
ATATTTTTCAAACACTCCCCACCCTTATCCCCTATAAACCCAACATCCCGCTCCTAAAATTTTAAAATTAATATCTAAATTCTAAATTTTAATTTCGAAATTCAAATATTTTTTTATATTTTAATTATATATCTTTAAAACACTCCCCACCCTTATCCCCTATAAACCCAACATCCCGCTCCTAAAATTTTAAAATTAATTTCTAAATTCTAAATTTTAATTTCGTAATTCTAATATTTTTTTATTTAAATTATATATTTTTAAAACACTCCCCACCCTTATCTCATATAAACCCAACATCCTGCTTCTAAATGTTTTTAATTAATTTCTAAATTCTAAATTTTAATTTCGTAATACAAATATATAATTTTTTTTAATTATATATTTTTAAAACACTCCCCACCCTTATCCCCTATAAACCCAACATCCCGCTCCTAAAATTTTAAAATTAATTTCTAAATTCTAAATTTTAATTTCCTATTTCAAATAAATTTAAAAAATATATATATTTTTTTAAAACACTCCCCACCTTTATCCCCTATAAATCCAACATCCTGCTCCTAAAATATTTATAAAATTAAAAATTTCTTAAATATTTCTTAGAAAATAAACATACATAAAATATAAATAAATACAATGTACAAAACTTAAAACAACAATATTTTTACTTTTCGATATTTTGTACATCGACATTACCTACATCGATATTACATACACTAATCAAAAAACGATATTTAATACATCGATATTAATATAATCGAAATTTCTTACCTGCGATATTTAGGTGTCGATATTACTGCATGTCGACATCATTGACTCGATATTTTGACTGTGCACCGGAATGTCAATCTAATCACGCTCTGAGCCAGTCCCAGTGAATAACACTCACAGGAAACGGGGCACAGCAAAAGACTAGTAAAACTAGAGCTGTAAGCTGTTCTTAAATCCAGCTGTCCCACTTGAGTTTGCGCTTAATATGCACTTTTGCAACAGCAGCTTTCCATACATAAAATGTCAGCTCTTCAAAAGGAGTTCTCATGAGCCACAGGTAATTGGCGAATTTAGCCCTCGAGCCACCTGGCATTTGACAAGTATGTTGTACGTTCAGGGTGGTACTATCCACTACCAGCACAAAACGTTAATAGTATCGAAAGCAGAGCTGGCTGTGACTGAGCCTCTAAGAAATTAGATAACCCTGGTCGAAAGACGCCCAAAAGGGAATTTCAGTAAATAAAGAAAGTAAACAAAGGAATGTGAGTTAATTGCTTCTAAAAGCACGCTCAACAAGGCTCTAAGCCAAACCCGGCAATAGAAAACAGGGGAACTGGGCCCTGTAACATTGCAACTCAAAACTGTGAACCAAGGGTTGCAGCGCAACACAGAGCGGGGAACAGCATATTTCACAAATCATTGCACCAACAGCACTTATGTAAAAATCGCTGCTTTTTTTTTGCAAAAGTGCTGATTTTGCGGGCATTTTTGCAAAAATCGCTGCATTTTTACAAAAATGCCGATTTCGCGGCAAACCTCAAAATCGCGAAATCATGGAGGGTCTGACTAATGCCCAACACCAGCTATGAGAGTTAGTGACTGATCATATGCTACTAGATGCCTGGCGTGACTTACACCCAACTGATAGAGAAGGCACATGCTACTCCACTGTACACTCCACATGGTTGTGTATAGATTGCTTGCTGATATCTAGAGGACTGAAACCCTGGTTGACGAATTTGAGCCATTTACCACACACATATTCTGATCACTCTCCAGTATTAATGATGATCACCCCCCCTTGCACAACTATGCCTTGCCAGGCCTGGAGGCTGCCAACAAACGCCCTGTTAAACATCCCTTTCCAGACGGAACAAAAGCAGGAAATTATAGAGTTTTTCCCATGTGACATTGATACGGTGCCTCAATTATTCACAGTTTGGGAGGCATTCACAGTCACCATCCGGGGGGTGTATAGCAAAGGGAGGAACGATATTGAGAGACGTTCGCAACACGCTCCAAAAACTGGAGACTGATCTCAAGCGGCTGGAGGCCTAATTGCAATCTGCACCCAATAAAGACCTGAGGAAGCAGATTAAGGAGGTGCTAATGGAATACCAGGAGACAGCAAATACAGAGTGCTTGTTTTGTGGAAAATATCATCAAGCTCGAAAACATGGTAAGGGGGAGAGGCCAGGAAAGGCCCTGGCGTAATTGGTGCGTAAATTAAGATTTTCAAACACCATTTTAGAAATCACCAGCACAGAGGGGAGGACGTGCAGAGACACCCCAGACATAATGAATGCTTTTCACACAGTTTACAGCACCCTATATACAACACACAGAACGGTGCCCATAGAGATTGAGTCCTACTTTGAGGATGTGCCGCTGGGTTGGTTGGGGAATGCCCAAAGAGAATTCCTCTTGGTCGAATTTGAGCATGACGAGATTCGAGCTGCAATAATGCAACTCTGCTCCGTACGAGCCCCAGGCCTGGACGGCCTCACAGTAGAATCTTATAAAACTTATAGCAACTCCCTCATACTGATTTTAAAAACTGTATATGAAGAAGCCCGTAAGAAAGGTACTCTCCCACAGACAATGCACAAAGTGCTTATCATATCCATATTGAAACCTGGGAAACCGGGAGATAAATGCGATTCATATAGGCCACTATCGTTCATAAACTGCGATGCTAAAATTCTAGCCAAGGTCCTTGCGAATCGTTTAAGTCTCATTTTGGTGTTGCCAGACCAATCACGATTTGTGCCAGGGAGGGCGACATCACACAACTTACGCACTCTGTTTGCCCTAATGCAGGACATTGATTCAGACCTAGCTGCAGTGGCAGTTTTTTAGACGCCACCAAGGCTTTTGATTCCCCTGAATGGGACTATCTAGCCAGTGTTTTGTAGCATATGGGCTTTCTGCCTGCCTTTTTATCCTGAATACAAGTGCTTTATACTAAACCACAGGCCAAAGAATTCATTATGGAATGTGCTCCCCCAGCTTTCAAATCACAAGAGGAACACGACAGGGGTGTCTGTTGTCTCCTCTCCTTTTTGCACTGGCTATGGAGCCACTGGCGGCTAAGCTCCAGCAGCACCATCAAGACTATGCACTCCAATATCCTAAAAGTCAAATTTTGTCAGTCAGTCAGTCAAATATCTTTATTCGGTTAGTTAAAACCATAAAAGCAATACACAATTCATTGTAAAATATCCATACATTAAAAAATTTACAATTAAACGAATGTACACCTGATTGCAGTTCCTAAGTTCATTCCTAAAACAATTTAAAAGGTTTTGATACAAAAAATAGATACTATACAAAATAAGGTCCACGAAAAACAGGCACCTCTGTATCCCACTGATCTTGGTGCAGTTCCCCAGAACGAAGTTGACAAAATATCAACCTAGTTGTGTATTTGTCTGGGTGACTCTTGTTTTATTTAATCGAGCTGCCGCTACCAAAAAACTGGCTACACCATATGTGACCTGCACAGAGTTAAGCATTTGCAAGCGTAAAAGTGCAGGCCTCACCTGGACAAAATTGAGTTCCTTCAGGATTGGATATAAAAAAAAATTTCGGGGCGCCAGATAGTGTTCGCAAAACATCACAAAGTGAAGCGTATCCTGTATTGAAAAGCTGTCACATGTACAAGGTGGGGTGTTTTCTAAGATCCCCCACTTTATATGGGTACCAAGCACTAAATGAATGAGGTTGAACCTAAATCTCAATAGAAGAAAACAATGGTATGATTTAGTCACGTATTTTAGGTAGGGTTCCATGACTGGGGAGATAGATAGTTGATATATTGTTCTCACCGTTGGTTTATTAAGTTCAACCTCCTCCCTTTCTAACTCCAACAGATTCCGGAGATGCAACTTGACCCACCCTACATCCTCTTTCTTGAGGCCCTGTGGTAAAGAGTACATATCCGGACGCCCCAGCTTCACGCATGCCGCTCTAACATACGCAAGCCAGGGAATACTGTCCGCTTTATCTAAGGCCATACAGTCTTTGAGTATGAGGTGGTTCAACGTGATCTCCTCATTTGTCCAGGTTTTGACCCAGCATAGCAGGGGGGACATTTTTAGAAGGTCGGTAATATGTCCCAAACCCACTTCACTATGAATTGAGTATGTAGGAGATGACTTTGGGAGTGACAACAAAGCTCGTATAAAATTATTTTCTATAATTTGGATGCCTGGAGATGATACATAGCCCCAAATATCAGCCCCATAGGATGCGATTGCTAGGCATTTGGATTTATAGATGCGGATCATGGCCTCCATGGGTCTCGAACCTAGTCTTTTAGAAAAGTTCATAAGGCCTGTAGTAGATCTTGCAACTCCGTTGCCCTTCAGTTATAGCTGAGGTCCCCAGGATCCTCTTTCGTCAAAAGTGACGCCTAAATAGCAAAAGAAAGGTACCCTAGAGATTGGTGTTTCGTTGCATCTAAAAGTTTTAATCTTCATGCTTTTCCTGCGTGAGCCAGTTACCATAACATGGGATTTTGATATGTTGATCTTTAAATCCAAAGCTTCCATAAAAGATCCAAAATGGTCTAGCAGTCTTTGTAAGCCCGTGCCTGTACGTGCTAGTAGGACGGCGTCGTCCGCGTACAGGAGGACCGGAATGGGTGACCCTCCCTTACGCGGGACCTCCAAGGTGGCTAAATTTAGTGATTTACCAAGGGAATTAATGTAGAGTGTAAATAGAAGAGGGGCCAGAATACAGCCTTGTCTGACCCCTCTCCCTGATCTAAATTTTTCAGTACACCTACCTTCCCTTGTTACCCTAACAGAAGCGAACAAATTCTGATGGAGATCATGTAAAAAATTCACCAAGGTAGTGTCCAAACCCAAATCCCGCAAAATAAGCCAAAGTTTAGAGCGATTAACCAAATCAAAAGCGGAGGATAAGTCCATAAAACCTAAATATAAAAGCCCCTCCTTCACCACAGTGTATTTACTAATAATGAGGTGAAGGTTTAAACATTGGTTCATGGTCCCCCTGTGTGGTCTAAAACCATACTGAAGGTCAGAGAGAACCCCACTTCCCTCAAGCCAATCCCCGAGTCTTTGTAAAATGACTCTGCCCAAGATTTTAACAGCAGAGTCCAACAAGGAGATTGGCCTGTAGCAAGCAGGGTCCCCCCTGTTCCCCTTCTTAAAAATCGGGACAATTATGGAGGTGGACCAGGAGGACGGGAAGCCTGCCGAAGGTATCGCATTAAAGACGTTGGTCAGTATTTTGGACCAAAATTGCGGATACTGAATGTAAAGATCGGCAGGTACCCCGTCAGGTCCAGGGGCCTTATGTTTACTTGTGTCTTTAATCGCCCTTTCCACCTCAGAAGTGTTAAAATCCATGATCATGATATTTCGCGAAGGGGCACTAGCTGGGGGGATTGGAACCTCGGTTTCATAGATTTGTTTAAAATGGTTAAGCCATCTTTCGTCTTCAATCACACAATCCATGTCTGATTTCCCATCCTCGGTGAAGAAAGACTGATTAACGATGGCCCAAAATTTTTTACTGTCTCTCATTACATCTACGGATAATAAACTGTCCCAAGCTTCCTCCTTGATTTGTGTCTTACGTTTGGCAAGTGCGGATTTGTATTCCTTTCGCAGGGTTGCCACTAGAGTCCTATCTCTAGGTCTCTGTTTAAGTGCTTTCAGTAAGGCGCTGTGTTTTTTCGAGCATTCCTTATCGAACCATTTGTGTATGTTCTTATTGCCTTGCGGGCCATTCCTGGACTCCAAGTTCTTGGAGATCCTTGAACATATCTCAACATAGGCGGCCACAACCTCAGGCCCTAAGGAAGTGGGATCTAAGCAGACTGCCATCTTTGCCTCTGTTTCCTGCGCTAATGTTTGGAAGAAGTTTTCGGGAACAATCTTCTCCCACTTTATCCTCCTACCCTGCTCCTTAGATGAGAGATCTCTTGGGGCTGCCACACCTATCTCCCTCCCATTCCGGAAACATTCTAAATCCATAGTCAGTAGGACAGGATTGTGGTCGCTAAAGGTAGTGGTCACAACCCTGTATTCCCGTGCCTTTACTAACACCCCCGATGATACAAAGATGTAGTCAATGATGGTATTTGCATCTCTCCCGATGAATGTGGGCGCTCTAATCTCATTTTTGCCATGGCCTAATTCGAATAAATTTGAGTTGGCAAGAAGGCTCTCAAGCCCCTCACCCTCCTTAGTATGTTCAAAATGAGGAATCCCTTCAACCGGTGATCCTCCGTATCTATCATTATAACAATCCCCCTCACAGGGGTAAATATTAAAATCACCCAGGATAACCATCTCTGGGACGGAAGTGCAATTGTGTCTATAGACTGACAAAAAGTCTGACAGGGCAGTCAGATGCTCATTCACAAAAGAGCCATCCCTAGAATTATAAAAATTAATAAGTAAAAAGGATTGATGGTCCGAAATAGCCCACTCAATTATTAACGTGTTCATAGGAGCAGGTTCTATTTTTTTTAAAGTCCCAGCCAGATTCAATGAGAACAGTGTGAGTAGGCCACCCTTGGCTCTCCCTCTCACACCCGATACTGCTGGGGTGGAAAAACTATAAAAGCCATCCAATGAGAAACAGGTTGATGTATCCCATGTTTCTTGAAAAGCCAGTATATCGTGTTGTTTAACAAACCCCTGCCAGATAGAATCTGAAGCCTTAGCGGTAATACCCGCTACATTCCAGGTGAGGATTTTACAAATTGGCTTATTGGAATTATGCGAGTTATGCGCTCCCCTGTCCTCAATGACTACAGGACCCTTATCAGGAGATAGAGTTAGGTTTGACTTCTGCAAGTCCACGATACTATCCTCTTTTAGCAGAAGAGTGGAGGAGGTATGGCGCCGCTGTCCCCTTAGTAAACCCTGTGTTTGTCAGTCAACCCAATCCGTGGTTGACAAACAGTCGTAACGGTTAGCAATTGGGAAATTATAATAGTTATCTTGCCCATTTGCAATCTGATGATAATGATGTGGGTGACTATTTTGGGGCCCTATGACACACCCTCCTTGGAGCGGTCTACCTCTTCTTCTCCTAACTAAGTTCCATCCTACATCTTCACCCTCCTCCCATCCATAGGGTTGCACTTCCCTTGGTTCAGTATTGCTAGATTAGTGACTTCCCCACTAAGCTCCAGAATTTCCTCCAGACTGTTGTCAATAATGGTATCATCTGGAAGACTAAAAGGTAAGCCAATTTTTGTAGGATGCACCCCCCCTGTATCATTTGTGCAGACTGGCAGGTTATTATTAACAAATGCCGGGTCTACAGTGATAGCGTGTTGATTTTGGGCAGTTTGAGCTTTTTTCCCTTTAAGGGTGGTGGATTTATTAACCTTTTGTTTAGAGATTGCCCCTTCTTTCAAACCCCTTTGATTTATGGTAGTTGCCGCAGGAGAATTATCTGGCTCATTTCTGTGTGATCCACTCTCTGTCAAAAGGTTAAGATTAGGGGTAGCTTCCAAGTCCTGTTGTGAGATGGAAACATCAAGTTCCCCGGTAACCCCAGTGTAATGAACTAAGGCGTGAGTATTAGGGCGGGAGTCAGTTTTGGGCGTATGTGCCTGAGCAATGAGGCCCAACGAGGATCTCTTGGCCGCAGCTAGGTCCTGGGATACTCTCCTGTCCATTAATATTATTCCCTCATCAATTAATGCATGAGTGCGGACAATAAATTCGTCCAGAGTCCCGGTTCGTTTTTTTGCTCCTGCTACGGCCATACTTCTGGTTTCCCGGCAGTTCATGGCACGCCTATGTTAATCACAAAATGACCTAATAAATAATAGTGATGTAATAAGGGGCGTGTACTTAGGGCTTAACAATGCATAACCTCTAGCGACCCTATATCTTGTGAAACTTGTGTTAAATAAGTCTCCAACTTACAGTTTCTGTGGAAAATGGTTATTTTAGGCTGAGGAAAATCAGGCAGGGGTTATGGCCCAGGCTCCTCAGGCCTCTGAGGGCCACAGAGGGCCCGCCCTTTGCCCGGGCTTAGCCCCGGGCGTCCCGCTCGCGTCCCGCGAGGCTGAGGGCTTGCTGTTTATCTAGCCCCTCCTGGCGCGTATTCCGCGTCAGGGAACGCGCCGCCGCAAAGGCTGCCGGGATATGGAGTCCCGGGGCGGCGGACGCGCCTGATGGAAGCGGTGTCTGTATTCCCCGGTTGTTGGTCTGCTGGCAATGTGCTCCTCTTATGCCTCGATCCTCTTCCACGCAGGTAAGGCTGTAGTGACTTTTGGGTCCCCCCGCTCCACCGAGGGCTTGCTGTTTATCTAGCCCCTCCTGGCGCGTATTCCGCGTCAGGGAACGCGCCGCCGCAAAGGCTGCCGGGATATGGAGTCCCGGGGCGGCGGACGCACCTGATGGAAGCGGTGTCTGTATTCCCCGGTTGTTGGTCTGCTGGCAATGTGCTCCTCTTATGCCTCGATCCTCTTCCACGCAGGTAAGGCTGTAGTAACTTTTGGGTCCCCCCGCTCCACCGAGGGCTTGCTGTTTATCTAGCCCCTCCTGGCGCGTATTCCGCGTCAGGGAACGCGCCGCCGCAAAGGCTGCCGGGATATGGAGTCCCGGGGCGGCGGACGCGCCTGATGGAAGCGGTGTCTGTATTCCCCGGTTGTTGGTCTGCTGGCAATGTGCTCCTCTTATGCCTCGATCCTCTTCCACGCAGGTAAGGCTGTAGTGACTTTTGGGTCAATTTTATTCTCCCTATATGCTGATGATCTCACACAGCATTTATAAGATCTCCAAGTCAGCCTAAACACGATATTACGCAAATTTATACAATTCAGAATGTATTCAGTAGTCAATATTAACTGGGGATAATCCTGGATGTTCCCCCCTTTTCACTCAGTCCAAAGATACAAACCTGACTATCCATTAACTTGATGCAATACCGAAATCAAATATTTGGGAATTGTGATAACTAGGGACAAGACAGAACTTATGAGAGCCAATTACGGTGGAGCCATAGAGACATTGACAGACTCCATTACTAGATGGATTGCCATGCCTATTTCATTGGCGGGAAGAGGGTCACTGAAAAAACTAATGATTCTTCCAAAATTTCTCTACCTCTTCACCAATATCCCCTACGCACCCAGCAAACATTTTTTCAGAGCCCTCAAATCTCAACTGATTTGCCTAACCTGGGGAGGACGACAGCCTAGACTAAAATGGGAGGTCATGACTCAACCATTTGCGAAGGGGGGTTTGAGGTGCCAGATATGGAGCTGTACTTTTGGTGTGCCCAGGCACACTTTGTTGCATACTGGATACAACCACCACCATACATGCTGCACCTGGCCATAGAGTATGGGTACATGGCACCAGTGCCCTACGCCCCTTATCTAAGCCCCAACATTTAATCCCAGAAGCAGGAACCCGACAACTGTTGACTGCATGAGCAGACCATGGCGTGACATTGCTAAACGCTTGCAAATACCTATCATATACTCTCCCCTGCTGGCACTGCAGTGCTGCTTAGATCTACCGGTTACGCAGGAAGTGAGCTGTCGGCAATTGCTTCAAATGGTTGAAGCTTTGACCTGGGGGTGCTTGTATGAGGAGGGGATGTTTCACACCAAAGAAACTTTCTTTAAGGACCAGCAGCCTACCCCAATGGAGCTTTAATTATATGTCAGGCTTCATCAGAACGTTCAGGCTGCTACCCCAGATTTTCCAGTTGAGCCTCCAAACCTGGTCCCACTACATGCCTTACTTAAAAAGCTGCACCCAGACATGTGGTCTCTATGCTCTATCGAATCGCTCATACAGACAGTCCAAATGTAAATTATACATCGCGAATCCACTGGGATTGCTGTCAAAAGGCCAGACGTATATCAGCAAGTAGCAGACTCCGCATCATACATCTTAAATATTTACATTGTTTATATTATACTCCTGTGAAACTACATTGATTCCAGCTGAGAGAGAATGGTAACTGTGAAAGATGTGGGGGCGCGGTAGGCGGCTTTCTGCACCTGGCATGGAAATGCGCCCCCATTCAGAGATATTGGCACAGAATACTTGAGGCTATGGGCCAGATGACTGGATCCCCCATTCCGAACACCCCACTCATTACACTATTAGGATACACAAAATACCTTGATTCCTCAATCAGGAAATATGTCTCGCTGGGCTTACTATTAGCCAAACACAGGGTGGCCTGTAGATGGGGCAGAGGGTAGGCTCCTAAATTTAAGGAGTGGATGAATGACCTTATATTTTGTCAAGATCAATTACCTACGTATGCGGAGCTAATGCCGCCCACTTCCCGACAAAAAAACATCTGGGAACCCTTACGAACACACTTATTTGAACAATCCACCACAGGAGGGAAAGGGGAAGGGAATACTCAGGACTCAAATACGATACAGGACGAAATACCTATGGACAAGGGGCAGGAGGAAAGGGAAGAGATTGCTATGTGAGGCCAAGGATTTTGTAGTGTGACTTTCTGGATTATATCAACATAATTTGCTATATTGCTTATGAAAATGCACGAGTACATGTTAAATATGCTATTTGAGCCCGCATGGCTTCTCTATGTATTTTAATAATATGCTGTGATGTAAGGCTTGATTAAATCCTGTTATTGCTGGGTTTCAATTGTAAAATCAATAAAAAAAAAGAATTAAAAAAAAGTCTTTGTAAGGAACTAAACACTTATGTTTATTTCTAAGAAAATATGTCAATATTGAAACGAAATATTAATAGTTATTGTTGGTATACTCTATATACCGTTGTTGGTGTTATTTTAATTAGCATGTGCATAATACATAATTAAATGTCTTGTTATACTCGTAGTAGGAAACATAACTAATGTTACCTTTTTTGTCTCTAGTTTAAAGTATGAACACAAATCAATATTCTGAGATTTTATTCACTGACCTTCAGGTTAAATACTCATTTCTTTAATGCTTACGTTACCTACTTGATCCACCTCTCAGCCTTAAATGATGCTCTCCAACATAAAACTTTAAAGTGTTTCTTTGTACCCTATTCCCAGACGTGCCACATTACATGATGCTTCTCACAAATAACACTTCCAATCATACTACTGCTCAATCCTGTCAATTGGGAAGTTTCCACAATGACAGAAAAGGTTTACTATTGCCCATTAGATTGAAACAAATCTGCAGGTTACATTTTTCAAAGCGGATTACTAACCATCGGTGATGTGCAATAACACAATCTATTTAAACTGATTGCACCATAAGAATATTCTAGAAACACTGATCAATAGACCCACAAATCCTACTATGAGGACTTCTTTCCAGGCATGTGGCAGAATGTGCACTCTAAATAGTAACAGTATTTGCTACTGTCATTTCCACTCTCTTTTTCAGGTCCCTGGATACAGTTACACAAAAGCTAGTTAAGTGACATATGCATCAATAAATGTTCTCTGATGGGCTAAAACGTCAAGATCATTGTCCACAGACAAGCCTGCACTTCTTTCTTTGACCCACATGTCTCAAAGTGAGCTGGTATCACCCTTGTTCTAGCCTTGGAGGAACACTGTGTGTTTTACCTTTCACCAAAATACCTTGGGATGTGTCCCAATGTGTAACTAGTAACTCCAATTACAAGTGTTTTCCAGGTCTATCGGTCACTTTAGTCCCCTAGATCTAGGGGGAATTCTCATCAGAATAGTCCACTGCAAATAGCCATTTATGAGACACATTCACCTACATCAGAGCAGCCCTTAAAGAGGCCAGTGTGGGTGCTAAGGTAATTGACACAAACCCATGAACCATTGACTGTAACACACAGTGCCTAATGAAACTTGGGGGAGGGGGCCCGCAACGTACATAGAGGGTGACCCCATGCTCCAGAACCAGGGGTGGAGGATTCTTTTTTTGGTTTAATAATTTTATTGGTTTTAGAGAAAGACAAACATTTTCAATCATATAAATACAATACAGATATTTTATAACAACCACTATAGAGGAATAGGGCATGGTCAAGTAATTAAGAAGAGGAGAAAAAAAAGAGGTACAGGAAGATCAATAAATAATTATATATAGTATGTTGTAAGATTATGAAAGACGAGAGAAGAAGGAAAAGAAGAGGAGAGAAGAAAGAAAGAAAAGGTATATAAAATGAAATGAAGATATAAGAGAAAAATAGAGAGTAAGATACTGGTTAATATGCAGGTGTATGTGCAGTGAGATATGAAGTAAAAGCTAACTGCAGTAGATCAGATTTAATTTTCTGAGATAATGAGAGAGAAGAAACATTAGCAATTCTGTGTTCATCACTAATATAATTCCACCAGATCAATGTTGATAATTTAGAGGTGTCTCTCCAACAGGATCACCTTAAATGCAATAGTGATAAAAAGATCAAATAGCATAGGTTTAGGAGAGAGATCATCAAAAGCAGGCGAGGCAGTGCCTAGAAAAACTTTTTGCATTGATAATGAAATGTTACATTTAAATATTTCCAGACATTTTGCCCAAGTAAATTCCCAAAACCTCAACACATTAGAACATTCACATAGTTGGTGAATAAAATTCCCAGTAAAAGCAGAACAAGACCAACATAGGGGAGAGGAGGTGGGAGAGAACTTCGATATACATTCAGTTGTAAAAAGAGCTCTGTTATAAATTAAATATAAGGATTGAGTGATACGAGCTGCTCTAGAAGTTTTGAATAACTTAAGCCAAAATGTATTCCCTGAAGGAATATGAAGTGATATAGATACATCCGCTTCCCAGAGTAACTCATTAGGGGTTTTAGATCTTTCAGAAACAGGTGACAACAACATCTAATAAATAGAAGCAGCCTTGGGTATACGGTCATGTGAAATGTTGTATATTGCTGTGGTGGGGATAAGTGAGGGAGAAGCTGGAGGAAACATATTAGTTGTTAAATAGGACTGTAAAGCAGAGGATATTAAAAGATACTCATGAAGAAACAAATTAGGCAAGATATACTGTGACTGCAATTGGGGGAAGGGAATAACAGAGTTATGCTGGACAAGCTGATAAATGAACATAATGCCCTTCTCCTTCCAGTGATTGTAGTAAAACGATTTACGCCTAAATTTAATAAAGTTATTATACCAAACAGTAGAGGACAAAAAATATTGGTGGGGGTCAAGACCTATTGACAATATATTATATAACAATTGATCCCCCAAAAACAAAGAAACCTATAAATCGTCTATAAAACAATACAAACCTCTTATCAAAAAAACACAAGCCTCCTATTATGAACAGAGAATCTTGGCTGCATCCAACTCCTCCAGGGAAACCTATCGCGTGGTAAAAAGTCTCTTGAAAGTCCCTGAACCGCAGCCTGCCGCTGATCCCACCGGTGCCAGGTGTACTCAACTCGCGGAGTTTTTCTCAGCCAAAATTTTAAAAATCATAATGACTTTCCCCAGCACCCACCCCCCAACCGTCTCCCCAGATGGGCCCTCGACCCAGACGTACCAACTCTGATAGCCTTCCTCCCCGTCTCTACTGAGAAGCTAATGGACACTCTCAACCGGGTGAAGAGTGGATCCCCAGACGACCCAGCCCCCATGAGCAAACTTAAATTAGTAGCCCCGACCATAGCTCCCCATCTCACGAGTCAGATAAATGCCTCCCTTTCCAGCGGCACAGTCCCCGCCAGCTGGAAAAGTGCAGTAGTGCGTGCACTCTTAAAAAAGCCTCACCTAGACCCACTGGACCCCTCTAATTTCAGACACATCTCCTTCCTCCCAGGCATCTGCAAAGTGGCTGAGAGAATTGTAAATGAACAACTTTCAACTTTTCTAGAGACTAACAACCTCCTTCGCCACTCACAGACAGGTTTCAGACCTGGACAGGGGACTGATACCGCCCTGCTGGCTGTGACCGAGGAAACAAGGTCCATTCTAGACGCAGGAGGATCAGTGGCAGTGATCCTCCTGGACTTGAGCGCAGCCTTCGACACGGTGGACCACACCATCCTTCTCCACCGCCTCCGAAAATCGGGCATTTCGAACACCGCTCTGGCGTGGTTAAAATTCTACCTGGAACACAGGACCTTCCTAGTGGCCGATAGTCACGGCCACTCTAAATCTTTTCCCTTGAATTGTGGAGTCCCTCAGGGCTCCTCCCTGAGTCCCACTCTTTTTAATGTTTACATGGCCCCTCTTGATGACATCGCCTCTCCATTCGGCATAAAAGTGGTCATGTACGCTGACGACACACAATTAGTCGTCTCCATCAACCAGGCTGATCAATCAATGGATAATCTAGTCTCCTGCCTGCATAACATCTCTGTATGGATGGGCGACTCCAGGCTCAAACTCAACAGAGATAAATCTGAAATCATGCTTCTGGGCAACCCAAACAAACTCCCCAAAACCCTTTTCTGGCCAGCAAGCATGGGCACCCCTCCTATACCAAAACAAGAAATCAAAAGCCTAGGCTTCTGGCTAGACCAAGACCTCATCTTCAGAGCCCAAGCAAGAAAAACAGCCGGCACTTGCTTTGGGCTCATGCGAGCAGCCCGTAAGATCCTACCGCTCACCCCCCCCGAATCCAGAAAAATTCTGATTCAGGGCCTCATCTTGTCTAGATTAGACTACGGAAACGCCTTATACCTAGGGCCACCTGTAGCGGTCATAAAAAACTGCAGCATACTCAGAACGCTGCTGCGAGACTACTGACTGGAATAAAATCCAGATGTTCAGCCAGACCCTCCCTCAAGGCTCTTCATTGGCTTCCCGTTCAAGAATGCATCTCCTTTAAAGCCTTGTGCATCTCCCATAAAATCCTACAAGGCAAAGGTCCACCAATACTGAGACCCCTCATCAAACCACACAAATCATCCCGTCAGCTCAGATCGGACACCCTGTTTCTAGCAAGCGTCCCCAGAATAAGGAAAGCTCGTGCTGGCGGTCGCCGCTTTTCTTATAATGCTTCCAAACTTTGGAACAGTTTATCCCTCAACATCCGCAAAGAAAATAATCTTCCTGCATTTTGCAGATTATTGAAAACCTGGCTGTTCCCCCAATAAACCAGCCCCAGGAGTTCTGCCAAGCTTCATGTTTAGCGCTGGGAAGCCCAATGGTAGCTACGCGCTTTAGAAATCCTAAATCAAATCAAATCAAATCAATGTGAGTATTTCAGTATAGGGTTATTTGATATAAAAGTGCAATTAGACATGTAATCATTTTTTTATAGGAAAAATCCTGCAATAAGGAGTGTTCAAATGTAATCCAACGTGGCATGGGATTAACATCATGTTCATAAGTTAAGGCAAACAATTGCCTAATTAAAAATGCAGAATGATATAGTTTAAAATCAAGAAAAGGAACACCACCCTCATTTTTGGGACATTTAAGTTTTGCAAGGGCAATAAGGGGATGTTTATTATTGCATAAAAATTCGATGCAGATAGAATTAATTTGAGAAAAATATGAAACAGGAATTGTAAAAGGTAATATGTATAATGTATAAAAGACATGAGGAACAATCATCATTTTAATAGTATCCAGTCTACCCCACCATGATAAGAGAGGAAACAAAGAGAGAAGTAATCTCTGAGGAGTGGTGATGCATGCATTAAACGAACAACTAATTGGGTTAAAAACAGTGGAAGAGAACCAAATTCCACAATATTTTATTTCTGTAGGGCACCAAGGGAAGTTAGTGTTAGCGAACATATACTGGTAGCATAAGGAGTTTAAAGGTAATACCTCTGTTTTGGAGAAATGTAATTCATGTCCAGAGATGCTAGAATATAACTGAATTTCATGCAAAAAGGGAGGCAGGGAGGAGAGGGGATTAGACATATAAACCAAAATATCATCAGCATTAGAGTTATGTACAAACCCTGAGATAAGCAACTTAACACGAATGCTTTCAGGGAAAGGTTCTAAACACAAAACAAATAACAGGGGTGAAAGAGGATGTCCTTGTTGGGTACCTCTATACAGGTGAACATTTTTTGAAAAATGGTTATTGACAAAAATACTGGCACGTGGGGTAGAGTATAATAATTTAACAAAAGAGCTAAAATTCGATCCAAACCCATACCATTGAAGAGTAGTAAACATAAATTGGCAATTAATATGATCAAAAGCCTTTTCGGCATCAAGAGACAATGCAGCAAGAGGAGACTTGTATTTTCTCCCAAAGGTAATGACATTAGGAAACATTCTAGCATTATCAGCAGCCAGTCTGCCCTTAACAAAACTGGATTGATCGGTATTCACCAGCAATGGAACAATAGTCTCAAGATGAGAGGAAAGCATTTGAGCAAATATCTTGCCATCATAATTAATTAAATAGGTAGAACGATAGCTTTTACAAAGGGAGTGATCTTTATCGGGCTTGGGAACAAGGACATTCAGGGCTTCCATAAAGGAACCAGATGCCTTTGAGTCAGTGAAGAAGGAGTTAAAAAGCTCAAGAGGATTAGGGGCAAAAATAGAAGAAAAAGTGGAAACAAAATTCAGCAGAGGCCATCAGGACGAGGGGCTTTGGATTTTTTAAAGATCTGATGGCATCCGTTATTTCTTGGAGAGTTATCTAAACTTCCAATAAATCAAATTTTCAGATAAGGATGGGGGGTTAGGTAGGCCATTAAAAAAGGTATGCATATTCAGATTAGAGGGTTTGTGTCCTCAGAATACAGTCACTGATAATATTCTTGAAAAGTGGTAGAAATATCTGCATCAGTGGACGCCATTTTGTTGGTAAGCTCGTTTAGGATGGAACCAATATTTTTCTCTTCAGATTAGATTTTTTTTTTAATTGGCCTGCATCTTGCCTACTTTATTTTGCCCTCCGTGATATTTAGATTTAACTTTAAGAAGAGCATTGCTAGCATCAACTGTGGCAAGTTTGTTAAGAGCACACGTGACCGTAATTAACTTATGGAGTGTCAGGGGGCATTTAGATGAAAAGTAAGTATGTTCCAGTGTTTTGAGTTGTTGTAGTAGAGTTTTATATTTGGCCTGGTTGGTTTTCTTCTTTCTTGCTGAGTATGCTATATTAAAAGCACGAAAAGATGGCTGGAAGTCATCCCAAGTATGGGGGATAGATGTGTCCAAAGGACTATGAATGTTAAAAAATGTGTTGATGAAAGTAGTAGCTTCAGATGTGAAATTATTGTTGGACAAGAGAAAGTTATTACATTTCCAACGACCAGTTTTCGGAGTGTTCAAAGAGAGGTCAAGTGAGGAAAGGACTGGAGCGAATCACTGACAAAATATCAAAGGTCACAATATCGCCCTAAAAAAATATCGCAGCAAAAAATATCGAAGACAAGAATATCAACATTCTATGTACATTATGGTAAGTACAAAAATATTGAGAAAAAAATATTGATGTCAAAAAATATCATTGTTAAAAATATTGTTTTTTATTTAAGTTAAAACAATAATGTAAAATACAGTAAATAATACATATATTTGTTGTTGTAAAGCTTTTATTCGACACTTTGTCATAAAGCCAACACACAATATAATACATACAAACATCGACGTGATTAAAAATTTGTTACAGTTAGCAAAACATTCATAATATACAAAAGAGCAATAATAGTAGGTCCCGGAACATTCCAATTTGTTTATAATTTTAGACTACTTCATTTACTCATTTGCTAATAGAGTACCTACAATCGAGCCATCATACAAGACCAGTATTAAAAACGATTTAATACAATTATAAATAATTAAAAAATGCCAGCGATAAAAACACTTAAAATCTTATATTGTCATTCCTAATCTCTTTCTAGTTAAACAGACACCAAGAAGATACCTGCTCACACCAAATGTTATCAACCTAATGGTTGAGGATCTAAGTAATCGCTCTGCCTCTTTATACGAACGTGTGCCCAGGTTTTTACAGAGAGGTATGATCCATTTCTTACGTTGCAATTCGTAGGATGGGCAAAAAAAGAGGATGTGAGCCTCGTCCTCTCTTTGTTTTAAATCACACAATTTGCAATTAGGATCATTATTTGCTCCTCCCCACCGACAAGTGTTCGCATTGATCTGTAAAACCCCATATCTATATTGGAGGAAAACAGTTTTAGCCAAGGGTGGCTCAATTTCATCCATAACATTTTCGAATGTAGGGTAGTCCTTAAATTGCAAAAACGTATGCGTTAATGAGCCAGTAGCGCGTTCGTAAACATTGGTATTCACATAGTTCCAGTAGGCAGATTTTACTTGTTCTTTGCAAATATTTAACGAAGTGATTGACATTGCTGGTGTTTTCCAGAAGTGTGAAAGGCCTATTTTTGTGAGCCAACGGGATACATGTCTCAGCCACTTGATCGAGTTGAAAGAGTCCAGCTCCCTGATTTCCAATACTCCAGCTCTATAATCAGCGAGTTCCGGGGTAGACCATAACCTTACCCAATAGAGCAATGGCCTCA
Source organism: Lissotriton helveticus (assembly GCF_964261635.1). Taxonomy (NCBI): domain Eukaryota; kingdom Metazoa; phylum Chordata; class Amphibia; order Caudata; family Salamandridae; genus Lissotriton; species Lissotriton helveticus. Next base: position 1,290,835,818 of record NC_136061.1, read on the forward strand.
ACCAGCACAAATAATCTGTCCGTTTTAAGTTAATATCGAGATAGACTGGTACTAGGGGCGTTCTTCCTGGTAGTCTTAGCAGACGTCTAAAGAACACATTTTCCTCTATATCGAATGTTTTTTTAGTATAAGGCCCCCAGATCTCGGCCCCATACAGGGCGGCAGATTGTGCTTTGGCTTTAAAAACTTCAATCGCAGGGGTTATAGCTTTTGAAATACTCCCACCATGAATTTTTAAAATGGGGAGGGAGTTTTGCTTAAGTATTACCCTGCTTTTTTCTAATTGATTTATCCAAGACATTCTACTATCCAACCTAATACCGAGATAATCAAAAAAGTCCACATACTCAAGTTTAGTGTTGTTTAGGGCCAAGTTCTTCCTAAAAGATTATAAACATAGTTAAAAATATTTTTAAATGCTTTTTTACATTTTAAAATATTTTTAACCATGTTTATTTTAATTATATGTATTATTTACTTTATTTTACATTATTTTATTAACTTAAATAAAAAACAATATTTTTAACAATGATATTTTTATCGTCCAGAAGGAAGATGGCGGCCGACTGACACCGCCGATGAGCTGCTTTGCTGAGCATCTCCCCGTATTCTGAAACTTTCCAATGCTGAGCCGGTAAGGCCGTACCGGGGACCCAACTGGAACAATCACGCCTTCTCCATACAGTGTGCTGAGCGAGAGGACCATGAGGAATGGTCCTGGGACACCCCCCTGGGGCCGTGCACGTTGTCCTGACTTACAGCCTCTGGTACAAACAGTCGCATCGCTCCTGCCGTGAGGACGTGCATCCACTATCCAGGATCTGTGCAGAGCTGTGCACAGCCTCATCTGACGCTCTACAGGAGTTAGCCCACAGCGCTGCTGCAGGCTGCGCTCATTACCGCCTCCTGTCCAGTCATCGGAACCAGCCTTATACCTTTGACTGGAGAAAACCCTTGCCATGCTGCCCTTCCCTGTGTCATCTCCGTGCAGGCTGGGATTCACAAGTAAGAATGACAGGGAAGGGGGCGCGTGGGGGGAAACCCAAAAATACACCAGTGATAGGGAACACCCTTCCAGCTGCTACTTGGCAGAAGAAACCGGAGATTCCAGGCAGCAAGGCAAAAGTGGGGGGAGAGAAGGCGGAAAAAGCTGAAAAAGTGGTATGCACAGAGAAAAGGCCAGATGAGCTGGACATCCTGAACTCTGCTACAATTAAAAAAGGCCCTGCTCCAGTAACAGGGAAACAACAACCATTAATTACAACAAGCTTTGGGGCCATTTTAAGAGATGAGAAAGGTCCAGTTTCTATTGATACTGCTGCTGGTGCTACAAATAGCGAGACCCAGGTAGGCGAGCCTGGGCAAGGGGGGCCCAGACCTAGCCCTCCCTTACTGGATGCTTCTGTGAGTGTGCCGCAGCTTTCAGATTATGCTACATCTACAACAGCCACTGTATACTTTCTTCCCTCCCTTAGGGTAGTATGACGCAGGATTTTGGCAGCCCCAGCATTGACATTAACAAAGCAAGCCACCACAATTCCATCCTGCTGGAGCCCCCCCCTCCATGCACCCCTTAGTAACCCCTCGCAGCTGGAGTTTACTCTCAAAACCCCAGACTGTCAAGACAAATTTTAATCCCTTACCGAAGATTCTGAACTCTCAGACATAAGTATCTCCATCTCCAGTGGGGAGGAAGGCGCCAAGTGGTATGGTGGCTCTAATACTGTCCCTATGAAGCATAAGCGCCTCTCAAAAAAGAAACAACTGCTTATAGCAAAGGGGGACAAGGACCTGCATGGCAACGACTGGGACACGTCCGACAAAGATGATAATACAGACTTAAAATGGGAGTATGAAGATACCTCACTGTCATCATTCTCTAAACCTGTTGAAAACTCTGGGGGGGTTCAAGCGGTGTCAGGCTGCTCCAAAGTGAGCAATGGAAATGGTCAAAACAATGTACCAGCTTGAGCAGATATTCTCCAATCCATCAGGAGTTTCCAAGCAGAAGCTAAGGCAGATAGCCGAAGGTCACAACTGGCAGCAAAGAAACTACAAGGCGCGGTGCGCACAGTGGGAAGACGTGCGCTGAAATTGTTGATCGCATGGCCTCGGTGGAACTGCGAACTGAACAACTGGAAAATGAGGTTACCTTGCTCAAGACTAAGCATGACGAACGCAAGGACATTGTTAAAAACTTAGGGCCAGATGTAGGAGCCTAAATACCGGTCGGTAACGGCCGATTTTGGCCGTTACCGACCGGTATTTAAGTTTTGGCATGTAGGGGCATTTTTTTACAGAATCGGTAAATTTACCGATTCGGTAAATTTACCGATTCTGTAAAATACCGAATCGGTATTTTTACCGATTCGGTAAATCCCAGATGTAGGTGGGACTCTTCTGAGTCCCAAGGCCCTACATATTTGGTATTTTACCACCCAATCCAATTGGGTGTTAAAACACCGAATCCAGGTGTGCATGCACATGTGTGCATGCACACCTAGCCATGTGACAGACAAACATGCCCTTAGGGCATGTCTGTGTGCCACATGGCGCACATGCCTATTTTTGGGGTGCCAGAGGGTGTCAAAGTGACACCCCCTGCACCCTTGCTGGAATCGGTATTTACCGATTCGGTAATTACCGAATCGGTATTTCCCATTGATTCCTATGGGCTTCACAGCCCATAGGAATCAATAGGAAATACCGATTCGGTATTTACCGAATCGGTAAATACCGAATTTTAACGATTCGGTATTTCCACATCTGGAAATACCTACATCTCCCCCCTTAATATTTACCGATTCATAAATACCGAATCGGTAAAATTTGGTATTTATGAATCGGTAAATATCATTTACCTACATCTAGCCCAATATGTGGAAGGCTGAGGAGCAAGAAGATCAGCAGAGGCGGATTGAAAAGGATGACCCAAGGAGATTTATGGATTTATGGTAACTTTTCTTAAGGGAGCGTTTCCAGTACTTCAAGACTAGGACTGGGACAAGGAGGTCTAAAGAGCTCACAGATTTCCCTTATTTCCCAGCAAGAAAGGCCCGGCCTCTCCACAGCATCCTCGGGCGATGTTGTTTTTGTTCTGCAACTTTTTACTTCGCCAGCCCATCTATGAACTTGCCAGACCCACTAATAAACGCTCTTTTGAAGGTATATCATTCTTCTCTCGACCAGACTTCGCGCACGCCACCGTGGAGCGCAGATGGAGACTCTGACAGCTATTCGACCCTTTCCAAAAACTGGGGGCCACAATGTACCTTCAAAATCCAGCAAGGCTTAAAGTTATCTTTCAGGGGTCAACTCGAAGCTTTATATCAGAAATTCAGTCCAAAAGCTACTTAGACGAAAACGCTGGACATAAGTAATGATTATTGTTCTAGAAATGTTAAAAACGCACTAACAGGTGGCAATGTACAGTCATGAACAGCCTAACAGATGGGATGACTCCTCTAGGGCTTCCATGGTATTTCTTTTCTTCTTTCTTATCTTTTTTTTCTTCTTTCTTCTGGCTCATTACAGATTTAGACTCATGCGAATGGGAGATGGTTCAGCTGCTCATGGGGGAGTGAATGACGGACGTCACTTCCCTGCCCCTGTGCGGGGCAGGTAACCTTCAAGATTGGTGGAGGGTGGGGGGGAGGAGGCTGGGAGGAAGGGGAGGAGTGGGTCGGACAGGACAGATCACAAAAAGGGTGACATTTATTGTAGGCATCACAAATGTGTTTCAGCAGAATGTAGGCAACACTGGGATTGGTGGTAAGCTTGGCTCTGCTCCGGCTTCAGCTTTCTTAATTTCATGGGGGCACTAAAAATATTATCATTACCCATCTGTGGCCTAAATGACTTAAAAAAAGACAAATAGTAACATTAGGATTACGGGCTTGGGGGGCAGACATTGTATGCCTCCAAGAAACACATATAGAGGGGTCTCAGTGCCGGCTGTTGAATTCACTTGGGTATAGGTTGGTTTACGCAACTTCAAAGGGGGCTCGGGTCCGGGGGGTCGCTATCTTAGCTAAAGGCAACGGACTGATCTTTAGCCGATCCAAAACCAATAATTTGGGTAGTCGGGCCATCACCGAATGTCTCCTTTACATTATGCAGGGTCTACGGGAGTAATAGTGATGACCCAGCTGTTTTTGATGTAATCTCTAAAGAGCTCGCACTCTGGCCCCTACTGATATTCGTCTGTGGGGATTTTAACATTAATCTCCCAATTAACTGGTCGATCAAGGATGAATGGGTATACAGAGGCCGTAGGCCACAAGTATTCAAATCCTTAAAAAATGTTTGCCTCACAGATGGACTGGTGGATGGCTGGCAGACATCTAAACCCAATGATCCGGGATATACCTTTTTTTCTAATCCTCACTCCTCTCACGCCAGAATTGAATTTATGTTTATGTCTAACTCTCTCAAAACCAAATGTCAAACCGAGAAGCTGCCCCGAATACTGTCCGATCACAATCCCCTAGTTTGTTCATTAAATGTAATATCGGCCAAAACCGAGCCCACATCCTGGACCTTTAAGAAAATCCTGTTAGAGGATGACAAATACAATGCCCATATGAAGGAATGGATCCCTAACTTCTTAGCTTATAACTTAGGTAGCGCCTCAATCGATATAGTTTGGGACACCCTGAAAGCGGGGATTCGTGGTGAGACCATACAGTACTCAATGAGAGTCAATAAGGCAGAGAGGGAGACCATGGGTGCCCTGCATGAGAGTCTTAGGCAAGCTGAAGAAGAATTGTCAGGAGCTACTAAGAGGGACTACAAGGCTGACGAAATCTCCAAATTTCAAAGTCAGGTTGCAATTGCCAAGGCAGCTATTACCAATATTTTCACTGAAAAGGCAGTGAGGAAAGCTGCTGCCAGGAAAGAATTGGTTTACAAAGTTAATGAATTAGTGGGCCATCAGTTAGCGGTGTGCATGCGACAACAAGCCACCTCTAATCTGATTCGTGAAATACACGATCCGGTGGAAAGCTCTATATCTGACCCAGAGCTGATTAGAGAGGCCTTTTGGAGATTCTACCGGACTTTGTATACAGAGGATGGACGGGGGACACAACGGAGATAGGAAAATACTTAGAGAGTGGTGACTTTGACAAATTGGATTAGGAGGATCAGAGCATGTTGGAACAACCCCCCAAATTGGAGGGATTTGTATCTATTATTCAAAACCTCCCAAAGGGAAGGCCTCTGGACTGGATAGCCTCCCATCTGAGTTCTATCTAATCTTTTTAGAGCAAATTAAGGATACTTTATTAGAACTATTTATTCAGATTTTTGAAGGTGGTCAACCTCCCAGTTTCTTGTCCAGGGCTAATATAATAATATTCCCTAAACAGAATAAACCCCCGGAACAGCTAGGATCTTGCCGCCCTATCACGCTCATTATTGCGGACTCAAAGATTTATTCCAAGCTGTTAGATAATAGGGTTGCTCCTACTGTGCTTAAAGTGATTATGCGACACGGTTTTGTCCCGGGGAAGTCTACCATTAATCATATACGAAGAGTGATTACCTTATTCGATGGCGCTGAAGTGGCAAGAGACCATATGGCACTAATCCTTCTAGACGCCGAGAAGGCGTCTAGAAGGGTCTCCTGGCAATTCTTATGGGCTAGATTGGCAGGAGGTGTTAATCCAAAAAGTTCAAGCAGTGGTGAGTTAATAAGCCACTTTCAGTGTATCGTCATCAGCCAATGCACATCATATTAAGATTGTGAACTAATAAAGTCCCTTGTTACGAAAGTTCCTCCATATCACCAAGGCACCATGCTAATGCCTGAGGAGCAGGAACAAGAAGTACATTTTGAAAGGCACATGGAAACTACGAGGCAACAATGCAGATTCAATGGTTTAGTACTGTTGACCAGGGGATATTGTCATTTAGTCCATGCGTGTGAGTGTCCAGCCGGTACACCCACCTCTATTCTTTTTTGAACAATATCTTTTGAGTGTTACGTTGTGATTATGCTGTATAAAGTGTTCACTCAGATTAGTTGTAATTCGACCACAGCGGATGTTATTTCGATACTCACCCACACATATTTTGACTTTACGTGTGGTCATGCCCACATAACGTAACCCACATGGACAAGTGATCAAATAGACCACATTTTGTGGAGTTACAATTAGTGTGGGCTTGCTGTGTCCAGGTTTTTCCTTGTTCTATGCCTAGTACTTTGGTGTGTTTAGTAAGATGGCAAATGCTACAAGTGGTGCAGGGAAAATGCCCCGTGACTTTGGGTAGACCCCATGCTACTGTAATAGTTGAATCTCTCACTGTGTTGTCCCTGGGGCATGTATGCACTAAAGTATCCTTTAGACTACGTCCCTTTTTAAAAGAAAAGAGGGGTTTTTCCCAGTTTCAACCGTTGTTAGTAAGTATGCCCCAGTGTTTGTTGACTACCTTCTTCACAGTGTTAGATGTACTGCTGAAAGTCGTCACACATGTCAGGGGCAACTCTCTCTTTTCTTTTGGGTTATCTTTGAGTAGCGCTTCTCTAGGTTGATTTTGTGCCCTTTTGTAGTCCTTATTAAGAATTCTATCTTGGTAGCCCCTGTGTTGTAATTTAGTTGTTAAATCTGAAGCCTGTTTGCGGAAATCATCCAGATTGCTACAATTTCTTCTCACCCGTAAATATTGTCCATAAGGTACATTTTCTTTTAATGACCTTGGGTGGAAACTGGAGAATTCAAGAAGGTTGTTCCTGGCTGTTGGTTTGTAATGTGTTTTAGTAGTTAGGGCCTCATTGGATTTTGAGATGACCACATCAAGGAATACTACTGATTGTGAACTGCAGGCATGGGTGAACTTCAAATTCTGATCCAAAGTATGAATCCATTGTGAGAAAGCCAGTAGATCATTCTCCAAACCTTGCATGTCAGAAGAATGTCAACGATATATCTCTTCTAAAAACTAATGGAAGAGGAGAAAGGGTTGGTCGTACTTTGGATGAATCTCCGTTCAAAATCATGAACGTAGAGACCTGCCACACTAGGGGCAAAAGTACTGCCCATCGATGTTCCAGTGCTTTGTAGGAACAGGTCACCTTTGTATTAAAAAAAGTTCTGTTTTAGAGCTAAAGTAGCACATTCCAAAATAAATTACTTGGGTGTCTGATATTCCCAGTAAGTGTAATCCAAAGCCTGCCCCAGGACCCTGATGGTATCGTCCTGGGGTATACTTGTGTAAAGGCTCTCGATATCGAGGGTCACAAGTATTGTGGTTTCAATGTCAATGGATAATTCTTGCAATAGATTCAGAAGGTTCTTGGTATCCTTGAGGTAAGTTTGGGGTTTGTTGAATCAAAGGCTTCAGAAATTGGTCACAAAAACGTCACGTTTTTGTGACCAATTTCTGAAGCCTTTGATTCAGAGTTGAAAACTCGTATCCTGAATTTGGTGAGAGAGGCTGAGGACAATGTACATATCACAAGACATGAGGCTAAATTCCTGACGACAGGGGAAAGCGTGGTGCCCTATTTCTACACGCTACCAAACATACACAAAAATAAAATGCCCCCACCAGGACGCCCCATTGTCAGCGGTATTGGCTCTTTAGTAGAGGCTCTACAGGATACGAGTTTTCAACTCTGTAGAGGGATCTGTAGTGAGTAATTGGTATTTTTTTTTCTGTTGCACAACAAGCGTTTGCATTCCTTATCATAATCCACTGTATTCTGAATTACAACTCCCCCACCCTTGTCAGCGGATTTTATTGTAATCGTGGAATTTGCTTTAAGATTGTCAAGGGAATTGAATTCTAAAGCACTCAAGTTCTTAAAAGGTTTTGGTTCATTGAAAGTCTAAATTTCCTGAAAAATCGCCTGCTCAAAAACAGTGATCTCTGCTGGTGTTGGGTGTGGTGGTGGTATAAAGGTCAACTTGTTTCTTAAACCAGCATCTCCTTGGTTATGTTCTGATACAGTACCTTCTTTTCCTTCGAAGAAGGCCTTCAATTTCAACTTCCTAAAAAAGTTGGCGAGTTCACAATGACGCCGGAACTTGTCCAGGCGGGCAGTGGGCACAAAGCCCAAGACCTTTTCAAGAACTTGTGTTTTTAGAGGCGATAGAGTTACGTCAGAGAGGTTTACAATCAGACTCCCTGGGCACTATTGCTCGCTTGTGGTGATTTGCTGCGAGTGTTGTTGCCCACTGGGTCGTCCTGTTCCCATCGGACTTGGTTGTGCCCTCTCCTCTTTCCTCTTCCTCTCCGGCCTCTCCCTAAAAAAGGCGGTCCGTAGGTGTTTTGTGGGAAGCGGGGTGCTTGCAAAAAATCGGGGTTCCATCTCATCATAGGCATTTGAGGAAGTTGAAAGTGCATGGGGTGTACCCCTCCACCTGGCATAGAGTATGGATGCCACATGGGTTGTGGAAAGTTCGGCCTGGTAGTACCTCTCCCTCCACCTCTCTGTTTCTGTTTATAACTGCTATTATTAGAACCACTTGATGTGGGAGAGTTATTATCAGAGATGTCTGATTTAGAGTTGTTCCTACTGGATTTTCATACTATACACCCCTAGTAGATAACCTTGTACATCCAGGTGCCATCTTTAGAGATAACTGCCTGCTTAAATTGAGTAGGGCTGGGTTGTCACAGTTAGGTTGCTTTTTTACCCCAGCTGGGATTAAATCTTTTGAAATGCTCAAAACTGAGTACCACCTGGAGTGGCGAGATTTTTTAAAATACTTACAAATAAGGGATTTTCTTATACGAAAACTAAGAGGGAAAGCTGTGAGTGAAGAGTCAGCTTTTATTGAATTAATTATCCAATCTAGGGTCCCTACTTTTGGAAGAATGTACTCCTCTCTGATATCTATGCTCCCAGACGATCTGGAAAAAAACTCCCAGAAATGGCAGGATACAGTAACTATATCCGCTGAGGGATTTAAACATGCTTACTCTCTCTCCCAATCCATCCTAATGTCTACCAAACTTCAGACCCAGTTTTATAAAACCTGTTTTTCTCTTTATTACACGCCAGACAAAATTGCCAAATGGCAAGGTAACATTCCGTCCTAGATGCAACGCTTTCAAGGCCAACTTGGTTCATATTTTTGCACTGTGTAGTGGGCTAACAAAGTTAATACGAGAAATAGAGTCATTTTTGACTACTGTCTTACAAAGGAATATAGTCTTATCCAGTGAAGTAATTGTGTTAGGGGTCGCCGATACGGATAATTCTGGTTATGGCCATGAGTTAATCTTTATCGCCATAGCGGTTTTACGGCTATGCATAGCTTCTGCGTGGCTAGATTCAACGGCACCGTCCTTCCAACAATGGTTAGCTAGGCTTTTAGCTATTTCTAATCTGGAAGCTGCAATTTATAAATGAAAAGCTAATCAACGGCGGACTAGGGGACTTAGTATTTGGTCTCCACTACTACAATGGAGTGCGACTCAGGGCTCAGCTCAGAGTACAGCTTAAACTTGTTTTTTGTGATTGCTTGCTTGAAGGTATTTTAGCTTCACATGCTAGTTCTAAATATATGATGCCTTAAAATACATATGCGGTTTACAATAGGAAATGTAATATGCTATCATTATATGTGTACCTGTCTGACCAGGGTGGGTGGGGTGAAGGGTGTTAATTTTTGCTGTAAAAATCCAATAAAGATCATTTAAAATAAATAAATACATATATATATTTTAAAATGATTAAAAATGATAAGTAATATATATAATTTAAAAATACATTAAACATATACATATAATTACCTACTGGTGGTCGCCAGTAGGTAGATATAGTTAGGACTAAGTTTCCATAGGAAGAGCATTTTTTGTTTTGCTTATAACTTTGGCGTTGTTTGATGAATCATCATGAAATTTTCCAAACTAATTCTTTGTTCATATCAGCTCCTATGTTGAATGTTTAGGGGGTTCATCAAGGGGGGGCCGAGATAAAAAGGGGGTCCCAAAAAGTGTTTTCTCCATGTTAATTTCCATAGGAAACTTTAGACAAGGCTACAGGTCGAACAGGTGAACGGAATTACCCCAAATTTGGCAGTGAGAAGGTTCTTGGTCTAGAAAGCACGCTTTTGTTTATTTGGTGTAAATTCGTTCAGTAGTTTTGGAGAAATATCGAAATTTACAGATAACGATATTTGGGAATTCTGCCATATGATTGACAGGGGCGTTACAAGCACGAGCTTGCTGCTTTTTGGCTGTGAGTGGTGCAAGCTAGGAAGTGTTGGCCGCCATTTCGTGATTCTGCTGAAGCGAGTAAGGGGAAAAAAGGGCGAAAAGAGTAGGAAAGAGGAGGATATGAGCACCGTAACCTCTGTGGGAGAGTGTGAAGCGAAGTAGTCACTCCTACTGGTCTGAAAGTGCGGTGTTACTCAGAGTGACATGGTGCTGAGATGAGATGCTGCTACACTCTGGTATGAAACCGAGAGCCTAAACTGTGTGCTCATTGGTGTAAAGTGATGTGGTCTGGTCTTTGTAGCAAATGTGTGCAAGTAGTGTTAGTAGGTGTTTATACCATACAGGGAGTGAGCAGCGAACTACTGACCGCCACCATACGTTTATACTATACTGGAAGTGAAGTACTCATGCCTACCGGTGTGAAGACTCGGGGATCAAACCGAGCTGATTGGTGTAAAGTGATGGGCTCTGGGTGCTGTAGCATACTGGCCACTGTAGTATAACTGTGTAAGTAGTGTTACTATGCGCTTATAGTATACAGGGAGTGGGAAGCGAACTAATCACCCCTACTGGTCTGAAGACTTGGGGATTAAACCGTGAGCCTAAATCGTGAGCCCATTCCTGTAAAGTGATGTGTTCTGGGAGGTGTAGCATACCCGTGGAAGTAGTGTTAGTTTGCATTTATGCATTACAGGGAGTGGGAAGCAAACTGCTCACCCCTACCGGTCTCAAGACTCGTGGATGAAACCATGAGCTCAGTGCTGTAAAGTCATGTGCTCTGTGGTGTTGCTCAGAGGAACATGGTGCTGAGATGAGATGCTGCTACACTCAGGTATGAAACCGAGAGCCTAAACTGTGAGCTCATTGCTGTAAAGTCTTGTGGTCTGGTCTTTGTAGCATACGTGTGCAAGTAGTATTAGTAGGCGTTTATACCATACAGGGAGTGGGAAGCGAACTACTGACCGCTACCATTCGTTTATACTATACCAGAAGTGAAGTACTCATGCCTACTGGTGTGAAGACTCGGGGATCAAATCAAGCTGATTGGTCTAAAGTGATGGGCTCTGGGCGCTGTAGCATACTGGCCGCTGTAGTATAACTGTGTTAGTATGCGTTTATAGTATACAGGGAGTGGGAAGCAAACTAATCACCCCTACTGGCCTGAAGACTCGGGGATTAAACTGTGAGCCTAAATCGTGAGCCCATTGCTGTAAAGTGATGTGTTATGGGCGGTGTAGCATACCTGTGGAAGTAGTGTTAGTTTGCGTTTATACAATACAGGGAGTGGGAAGCGAACCACTCACCCCTACCGGTCTCAAGACTCGTGGATGAAACCATGAGCTCAGTGCTGTAAAGTCATGTGCTCTGTATAGTATTGCACATAAGTCATAGTATAATCTTAGTATCTAATGCTATTAGAATGTAAGTATGTAATGTTAGAAAGTAGGGCTGTCATGAGGGGAATCTTGGGGAGTTTGTACACGGTGATGGAGAAGATGGTTGCCTTGCTGTCTGGTTCTGTAGGTGGCTGTTTAAGCGGTCTTGTTTTCCTGCAATAAATCTAATTATCGGATCCACTGATGTCTGCCTCTTCAGTACATACATTTGATGATGAGCAGGAGAAGACAAAAAAAAAGCAGCACTCACCAATATTTCGAGCTTGCTTGCGTTGTGCTGAAGACCAGTTTTCTTCGTGAAGCTGTTTTTACAGGGTCGTCGGCTCATTGAACAATGTCATCCGACCTCTGGTAGCTTTATATTTTTAGATTTTGGGCTCCCTCTGCCTCTTCAGTACACTCTGGTTGCTGTACTACACGTGTGCAAGTAGTGTTAGTATGCGTTTATACTAATTCTGTAGTTATGCAGTAACCAATGCGTCCCTAGGGTGCGCCACGTCCCAGGCGCAGCTCATGCAATGTCCCGGGGTGTGCATCCGTGGGACATTTATGTTTGCTATTACCGGGCGGGAGCATGGCTTCCACCCTGTAATAACAAACCCTTGTTTGGCTTGTTGAAAGGAGAAGAGGAAAACCTCGTATCGTTTCAATAAAGTGGATCCGGATTGTAAAAATGGAGGAAAAAAAATGAAGCAGGGTCTCACCCTTTCATTTAAATGAGCCTCCTGGTGGGTAATGTTCAGTGGCCAATCCCATTATTATATTGCGGGGTCTGTGCAGGACTGGGGACCTTAATCTCACATGCAAATTAGGCGCGGGAGGGCACAAAAGTTTCGCAGCCTAGGGATCGCCACCTCCCCGTATTGTTTACTAATTGTTTGGGGGGCTTCGAGGCCAACTGAAGTCCGGGGATCGCCACCCTCCGAGGCTTTACTTAAATATGCAGGGTGAGCCTCACCAGTCCCTGAAGCGTCGGTGGTCCTAGGCAGTGCCTTATTGGTTTGTAATCACACGGGCAGTACTCATGGTTTTGCAAAAGTGATACACGCATAGAACCCTTGCAGTTGTGGAATTCCGCAGGCTTCATTTGTGTAATAGTCTGTTGGTTTATATTTGGTACGTGCACCACAAAATTACCAATGTTTTCCCTCACAACATCCTATAAACACACGATTTTCACAATAAACTTCAGACAAGTGTTGTCAGAAAAAGAGGACAAATACACTCACTTATTTATTGGTAAAGAAAATAACCTTTATTAAAACAACACAAATTAATGGAAACGCAACTTTATTCGAAGAAACAACAGTATAACATCAAATAAGTGGGTGGGACTCCTCCGGAAGCAGTGTACAAAACCTGAAAGACAAAAATGAAACATAAGTATGTGTGCTATGTCCAAGAGAAAAAGAAAGGTAGTCAAAATGAAAGGAAGATAGTGAGAATGGGACAGAGAGGGAGTGGGTGGAAGGTAGAAGAGGAGGATGAGTCAAAAGAACAGAGAGAGGAGGAGACAGAGTGTCGGTCTACTGCACCCAGCCCTCAATGTTTACCTCCTGTCACCCGTGTGTCTAGGGCGCTGGGGCCACGAGAAAGAGTGTGGTCCAGCAAGTCCTTAAAATGAAACAGGTATGAATTAGGTCAGAGATTACATTGTTAGCTACGGGAACATCACTTGTTCGCACCTGTGCACCCAGACTGCTGCACCCTAGCTCCTACCCCCGCACTGTGCTCAATTGTAGCTCCTGCGCACAGAGGCTTCACTGCTCACCTGTCACCATCGGTGTGTCCAACGGCGCCCTGGTGCAGTCTCCGACTCCGGGGTGCCTCTGTAGTGTGGCACAGCAGGTTTACGCTCAGGGATGGTGTCTTGATACCACGATGGAAGGCGTCAGAATACCCAGGGCATCATCACGGGGTGAGCACCCGCTCCGCTCATTTCGGCGCAACCAATTCAGTGTCTGAAAAGGGAGAAAAAATATAATGGTGGAAACGTCTGAAGGTAAATGAAGGTTTATTTGAAGCTTAATAGAGAACACCAGTTGAGTGCATCCTTCCTTCTTGAAGTACGATCTACCAACTGTTAGTGGTAATGGTGGTTCAAAGAGGAGTTGGAGTGCACGAGAATACACAAGGTTAAATAATAATATGTTATGCCAACATTTACATACAAAGGAACAGAGCGCATGCTAGAAACATAATGTGCGTGTGTAATGCAGTGGCGCAAGCCTGTGTGCATAAACACTTAGTAATCAGCTCACTACAGTGCCCTAAAAGCCAACGCCACGTGTCTGTAGGGCAGTGCTGGCCTGGGCTCAGGCCTACAGTACGGTCCAGCAGGTCCTTAAAATGAGACAGAGATGTGACTGAATGAGGTCAAAGAGCACATCATTACGCACGGCAACATGGCTTGTTCGCAGCTGCGCACCCAGGCTGATGTACCCCACCCCTCCCGCAGCACTGCGCTCAACATGTATCTGTAGGGCAACACTGCCCACAGGCTCAGGCCTATAGTACAGTCCAGCAGGTCCTTAAAATGAGACAAATATGTGACTGAATGAGGTCAGAGATCACATCATTACGGAGGGCAACATCGCTTGTTCGCACCTGCGCACACAGGCTGATGCACTTCACCCCTCCCGTAGCACTGCGCTCAACACGTGCCTGTAAGGCAGCGCTGCCCGCTGGCTCAGGCCTACAGTACGGTCCAGCAGGTCCTGAAAATGAGACAGACATGTGACTGAATGAGGTCAGAGATCATATCATTACGCACGGCAACATCACTTGTTCGCACCTGTGCACCCAGGCTGCTGCACCCTAGCTCCTTTCCCCGTACTGTACTCAATTGTAGCTCCTGCGCACCGAGGCTTCACTGCTCACCTGCCACCATCGTTGTGTCCAATGACGTCCCGGTTCAAGCTCCGCCTCCGGGGTGCCTCTGTACGGTGGCACAGTAAGTGTCCGGTTGGGGACGGTGTCTTGATGCGCACAGAGGCTTCACTGCTCACCTGTCACCATCGGTGTGTCCAACGGCGCCCTGGTGCAGTCTCCGACTCCGGGGTGCCTCTGTAGTGTGGCACAGCAGGTTTACGCTCAGGGATGGTGTCTTGATACCACGATGGAAGGCGTCAGAATGCCCAGGGCATCATCACGGGGTGAGCACCTGCTCCGCCCATTTCGGCGCAGCCAATTCAGTGTCTGAAAAGAGAGAAAAAATATTTTGGTGGAAACGTCTGGAAGAAATGAAGCTTTATTTGAAGCTTAATAAAGAACACCAGTTCAGTGCATCTTTCCTTCTTGAAGTACGATCTACCAACTGTTAGTGGTAATCGTGGTTCAAAGAGGAGTTGGAGTGCACGAGAATAGACAAGGTTAAATAATAATATGTTATGCCAACGTTCATATATAAAGGAACAGAGTGCATGCTAGAAGCCTAATATGCGAGTGTAATGCAGTGGCGCAAGCCTGTGTGCATGTACACTTAGTAATCAGCTCACTACAGTGCCCTAAAAGCCAATGCCACGTGTCTGTAGGGCAGCCCTGCACGCTGGCTTAGGCCTACAGTATGGTCCAGCAGGTCCTTAAAATGAGACAAAGATGTGACTGAATGAGGTCAGAGATCACATCATTATTCACTGCAACTTCGCTTGTTCCCAGCTTCGCACCCAGACTGATGCACCCCACCCCACCCCTCCCGCAGCACCTTTCGAAACACGACGTCCAGTAGGGTTCACAATTAATGTCCAGTGTTGATTGCCAGGATGGCGTACGCCTTATGGATCCTATTTTTTATTGCCCATTGTGGTATGCGAAGGGTATGCGGCCATATCACCTTAGGCAGTGTGGAAGAACTGGGCCATGTGGTGTCGTCGTTATCCTATTTATACTTATGCAAAGTAGGCTGGGCTTGCATACTCCAGGTCAGCATAGGGGTGTGAATAATTGTTACGGGGACCTGGGCGTTGTTCAGTTCCTGCCTGGCCAGAAAGTGTACTTATGTGTGTTTCTGTTGCAGTTTTGACGTCGCAGAATGCTCAGTTTACATTACTGTAGCATGTACCGGGAGGGCGGCAACTAGGGCTAATGAGATGCTGTTTGAAAACATTGATTGGTCAACATCACATGTCGTTGTCAAGGTTGTTGATATGCGCAGACACGCATGTAAATAGTTTGCGGTATTATTGAAAGTTTTGCTATCGCGAAGCGCACACATGTGAATGTGCTCGGATGGAGGGAGGATCAGCAGTGAGGCTACGTCATTACAGTCAAGCAATGCATATTAAACGTGAATCTGAAAGTCTCACAAATGACACACTATTAAACTGGTAAAACCTGACAACAGAGCATACAGCAATACAAATCTACACATTACTGTTAACTGCTTGTCACATGTGATCTAGGATGTGCACTCTGCCCGTGGCTGATGATACCCCTTCGAGCCAACGATACCCAGGCTGAAAAGCAGAACACAATAATGTGCACACACACACACACCAGGGGCATTGTGTAACACACATTTGTTTTTTGATGTAACGTTTGAGATGCATGGCCATCGCACGTGGAAGGCTTATGTACAGACCATGAATATGGATCAAGATGATCGTTGCATGTTGTTTGTAGTATAAGATATGTGTACACAGCAAAAAAACTTTTCAAAAAAGCTCTCTAAGCAGAAGGTGTGTGTCTCATCAAACGCTGTAGAGAGAATGAGTAAAATGGGTGGGGTCCTCCAATGGTTACAATGGGAAATGTTTTGAAGCAATCAAATGCTTTTTTTAAGGTCACATGGCAATCACGCACCGAGCGCGCACAGAGGCCAACGCGATTTTGTGAAAATATATTTATCATAATATAAGTTTATTACAGTTAGAAATATATAAATGTTTAAAATATTTTAGATTATTGCTCGCTCTCATATACAGTTTAAAGTTACTTAGATTTCATTTTGAGACATAAAAAAACAAAAAACAAGGGAATGGCGTACCCGGCGCGGCACCATACGTCTATGACATACCACAGGGCCTGGTAACATGCACTCGTCGCATACGCAATGCGCAGCGAGCGTGATCCCATACGTACATGACGTAATTGGTACTGCGTACCCGTCAGATACCAAAGTAACAGCTGGTGTGACCTCAAACGTATATGATGTTACGCGGGACGCTGTTCCATGAACCAGTTGGATACGAAATGCACATCATTTACGAGTTTAGCAGTATGGCGGATAGGATTTGCGTGGTAATGGAGCTTGTTACACTACCTGTATGGGAGTGCAGTTATTAAAAAAAATATATATATACATATTTTTCGGGGAAGATATAAAACATTACATAATTTTTAAAGTAAAAAAAAGAAGTATAATAGAGTTCCAAAATGTTTTTTTTTTAAATAGAAAAAATATAGGTTTTATAAACATTAAAATATGAAATTAACATTTAAAAAACCTTCGAAATTCCAAAGCACTATATAGCGCCGAAGAGTCTAGACTGCTCCTGGACGAGATGAGACTTCCCACTCTCTCCGACTCTGAAGTGCAGGAATTGGAGACAGACCTCACCTCAGAAGAGGTTGGAAATGCCTTGTTTGCCGTTCAATCAGGTAAAGCTATGGGCCCCAACGGTGTCCCTAATGAGTTCCTAAAAGGCATGGCAGGCGAGATCCTCCCACACATTAAGGTGATGTTTGAGGAGAGCCGAGAGGTTGGATGCCTGCCACTTGACCAACGATTAGCGTCAATAGTGGTCATCCGTAAACCTAATAAACAAACTAACGATTGCGGCTCCTACCGACCAATCTCCCTCATTAACTCTGAGGCGAAGATCCTGGCGAAGCTCCTCGCTACCAGGCTCATGACAGTCCTCCCCGCCTTGATCCACGAAGATCAATCTGGCTTCCTGCTAGGCCGGAATACAGCGCTCAACCTCCGACGGGTTCATAATGTAATGAGTAGAATGCCACACCTTCAGGAAGACGCAGCCATTCTCTCCCTAGATGCTACACTTGCCTTTGATTCTATAGAATGGTCATACCTTTTTGCGGTCCTACATCGCTATGGCTTTGGTCCTAAATTCATTCAGTGGATCCGATTGCTTTACACTGATCTCTGGGGTCAAGTCTATGTTAATTGACATACATCCAGGCGATTTCCCCTACACAGAGGTACGAGGCAGGGGTGCCCACTATCCCCTCTGTTGTTCGCACTCACTCTCGAACCTTTGGCCCACTGGGTCAGGACTGACAACTCCATCCGCAGCCTCCAATGGAATGACGACACAATTGACAAGATCTCGCTCTACGCGGACGACATTCTCGTATACGTCTCCTCCCCCAAATCCTCTATCAATAGTTTAGTACACGTCATCGCCAACTTTGGCAAGTACTCAGGTTTTTCCATTAATTGGTCCAAATTGATAATATACATACTACACGGCCCACCACCTCCCCTCCCACAAGGCTACTCAATTGAACTGGCCCAGGAGGGATTTAAATCCTCTGAATTTTTGTCACTCCAGACCCAAAAATATTCTACGATCGCAACCTTAAATGCCCACTACAAAGACTTCGTGAAGACATTTCTCATTGGAGTTCACTCCCTCTCTCTCTCCCCGGCAGAGCAGCCCTCTTTAAAATGTTAGCACTCCCTCGATTCTTATATGCCTTACAGAACTGTCCATTTCCCATAGCCGATTCTTACTTTAACACGCTCGAAGGAGACCTCCGACTCCTTATATGGGACGGCGGTTCCCCCCGTATTGCTCTCCTTTCACTTACACAGGGGTGGTACGACGGAGGTATTGCCTTGCCGAACATCCGACTTTACTATTGGGCTACCCAACTGACCGCCACTAACATATGGATCTATGGTTCACCCACGAACCCGGCTTTTCACCTAGAGCGGTACCAGACGGGCCGCGGTGGCTATCTAGAGGCCTTATATGGTAAACACTCTCGAGCCCGATATATAGGCCCGATGTCCCACACAATCACAATCTGGCACCGTGCTAACAAACGACTTGGGTGGGCCAACACTCTTACGATATCTACCCCACTATGGACCTCATATAAACTGGGCTCTCTCTGCCACTATCAGGGCTTTGACAGATGGGACACAATTGGCATCTCCACTCTAGGTGACATGCTTCACAAGGGTAAACTGCTGACGTTCGAGGAACTCCAGAAGGCACATGACTTGGCCCAATCTGAGGCTTTCCGCTATCTCCAAATCCAACATGCCATACTTGCCAACATCCCTGATCTTTCTTCTCTTCCACAATCCTCGCCCCTCGAGGATAGACTCTTATCGGAACCCCTCCAGGCCAAAGCACTATCGTAGACCTACCGCAAATTATGTAATAATATGCCCAATGCCTTCCAACTTTTACGAGACAAATGGCAAAGCGACATCGGAGACTTAGACGAGACAGAATGGCAGGCGGCGCTGATGTCCCAGCGCGAATCAGCTATTAATCATAGATTTTGACTCATACAATTAAAGATACTACACAGAACATACATGTCCGCTCCCCTACTGGCCAAGATTGGTAGACGCACATCTGACCTCTGTCTCCGTAACTGCGGTCTGATTGGTACCTTCTACCACATTCTCTGGGAATGCCCGGTGATCCAAGACCTATGGGAGCGAGCTGTTTGCAAAATGACCGATGCTCTAGGGAAGCCCGTCACTCTGACTCCCAGGTGCGCACTCCTCAATAAATGGGACTCCACAGATCTAACTGCACTGGAGCAACAGTTGGCAGCTCTGGGCTTCCTCTTAGTGAAAAGGGAAATAGCAATGCAATGGGGCTCACCAGCTAAACCGCTTTTGATCAGATGGGTCGCTGCTATGGATGTGTGTATGTTGTCTGAAAAAACGGTCTATAAGATCAGGGGATGCCCTGGTGTCTGGGATAAAAAATGGGGCAATGGAACGTTTATAGAGGTGAACTGTGTACTTCCCCCTCTACTGAAATGTCATTGGCTAGATCTGGTTCCCCTCGAAATCGTGCTGGCGATGCATTGCTGTAGCATACGTATTCTATGTCAAATATGTATTTTGTGACTGACTACTTGATACTACCTCTGCTTTTGTTCAATAAAATATAAAAAAAAAAAAAAACTTCGAAATTCACTGATAAAACCATAGGTTTTACAGACTTTATAGCTAAGAATTAGCATTTAAAAAACCTTTGAAATTCACTAAAAAACCATAGGTTTCAGGGATGTTATAGTTAGTTGGACATTTGAGTCATATAAAACCAGAGAAATTCGCCTGTTATAGTTAGTTGAGCTAACTATAACTCACGCGCCCGCAATGCACTGCTGATGATGTCACATATTACATCACTCATGACATGGTCAGTGACATCACTGATGACATCTCAAATGACATCACTGATGACATCATCCAGTGAATGTGTGTTTCTGTAAAGTTTAAATATGTTTTATATATATATATGCCAAGGTGTATTGAAGAATGAATGCATTTACAAGTGCCTAAAGGGATTATTTCATAGGTGCGTGACTGACTGTATAAGTGAGTGATTGAACATGTCTTACTGAATGCATGGGTTACTGACTAAACTGTGTGAAAGTCTGTATTAGTCTATCAGTTGGTGTGTAAACAACTGCTTGGGTTGTTTAATAACTACATGAGTGTCTAAATAAGTTATGGATTTGTTGTCTGAGTATCTGTATGGGTCCCTGAGTGTGTGGGTGGGGGGTATATGAGTCTGTGCATAGATGTCTGAGTGTGTGATTCACTGGTTGTATGGATTAAAAAGTGTATCTGGAAAGGGCTGTGTGGGTGAGTTAGTGTGTGCATGGGTGTGTTGATGAGTGAATGGATGTCTCAATGGTATATCTGTGACTAACTACATATGTTTTACGGCACTAAATGTGAGTGTTGGAGTATATAAATGACTACGTGAGACTAAGTTGTTTGAAGAGTGTCTGCTTCTATCAGTGATTGTATAAGACAGTAAATATGTGTTAGTATCTGTATAAATAAGTGATGTGGTATGTATATAAATAACTGAGTTGGTGTGTATAACTGTATACATGAGTAAATGGGTATGTGATTGATTCTTTGCATTACTGGCTAGGTGTGTGAGTAACTCTATGGATGAGTGTGAATGCTTGTATAGATGTATCAGTGCATATTATAGTTCTGTATTGATGAGTAACTACATGTATAAGTGACTGGATGTGAGTGTAGACCTAGGAAATAGTGAGTGGTATGTAGTATATGGCATTCTTTTGTGTAGGGTTTCAAAAATATTAGTCTGCATTTGATAATGGGTGTATCAAAGTTTATATTAGGGAATCAGTATGTGCCTCAGATTATCATGTGGATGATGTCATGAATGATGTCATCAGTGATGTCATTTGAGATGTCACTTACCATGTTATGAGTGATGCAATATGTGACATCATCAGCAGTGCATTGCAGGCGCACAAGTTATAGTTAGCTCAACTAACTATAACAGGCAAATTTCTCTGATTTTATATGAGTTAAATGTCCAACTAACTATAAAGTCCCTGAAACCTATGTTTTTTTAGTGAATTTCAAAGGTTTTTTAAATGATAATTCCTAACAATAATTTCTGTAACACCTATGCTTTTTTCAGTGAATATATAATATTATAGTTACTTATTCATATGTTTTAATATGTATTTTAATAAATTATAAACTATTTAATTTTTTTATAAATTATAAATACATCTATACATATACAACAATAATATAAATAACAATTAAATACATATATGTAACAAATAAATAAAACAATTTTTTATCTTTTTTAAAATTAATTATACACTACATTAGCTAAAATAACACAAAAAATATGAGATAGCACAGAAAATAAAATTACTATTCCAACTCCAGTGACAGCAACAGTAGGAAAAGTGTTGGATAGCGTAGGGGTAAACATTACTATTCCCACTCCAGTGAGTGCAACAGTAGAGAAAGTGTTGGATAGCGTAGTGGTACAAATTACTATTCCCACTCCAGTGAGTGCAACAGTAGTGAAAGTGTTAGCTAGCGGAGGGGTAAAAATTACTATTCCCAATCCAGTGAGTGCAATAGTAGGGGAAGTGTTGGCTAGCGTAGGGGTAAAAATTAGTATTCCCACTCCAGTGAGTGCAACAGTAGGGAAAGTGTTGGATAGCGTAGGGGTTAAAATTACCATACCCCCTCCAGTGAGTGCAACACTAGGGAAAGTGTTGGATAGCGGAGGGGTAAAACTTACTATTCCCACTCCAGTGAGTGCAACAGTAGGGAAAGTGTTGGATAGCAGAGGGCTAAAAATTACTATTCCCACTCCAGTGAGTTCAACAGTAGGGAAAGTGTTGGATAGAAGAGGGGTTAAAATTACTATTCAAACTCCAGTGAGTGTAACAGTGTGGAAAATGTAGGATAGAGTAGGGGTTAAATTAACATACTTGTCAATTAAATATTTTTTGTAAAATAAATAACATATTACTAATTATTTAACAAAATTATTAATAAATACCTATTAAATTAAATTAATATTTACTTAAATAACATTAAATTACTCCCCACCCTATTCCCCTATGAACACACAACACACTACACATAAAAAAGAACATAATTAATGTAATTATCAGTTAATAAACATGAATTGACAATTAGTAATTAAGAAACAAAAAATAATTAACAATAACAATAAATAAAAATGATTAGAAGTTAATTATAAATAATCTAATGATAAATTAATCAATTATTAAAATTAATTACCCGTTAATTAATTAACAATTAATTAAGAATCAATAACAATAAATACAACCATATTAATTAATTAATTATAATTAAATTACTTCCCACCCTAGTCCCCTATGAACCCACAACCTGCTCTGATACTAAAACGCATAATTCACTTAAAAAAAATACTATTTTCTAAACATTTAATACATATATTTAAAAATAATGAAAAAATATTTTAAAAAGTTGAACATACATATAAAATACATACTAAAATACATAACACTAAAAAAATCTGTATTATTTACACTATTTTTTCTAACAATATTATTTACTTAAATATTACTTACATTGATATTTAAAAAATCAATATTACTTACCTTGCAGTCGATATTCTGGTCAACGATATTCTTGACTTCGATGTTCTGTCCCTACGATATTAAAAACTCAATATTAGTGTAGGTCGATATTAAAAATGTTATATTTTGACTGCACAACGACTGGAGCATGGTCAGAGATCAAAATAGAACCTATTTCGGAAGATTGGATGGAGGCAAATGAGGGTTTACTAACCAAAATAT
The DNA here is from genome assembly GCF_964261635.1 of Lissotriton helveticus. Classification (NCBI taxonomy): domain Eukaryota; kingdom Metazoa; phylum Chordata; class Amphibia; order Caudata; family Salamandridae; genus Lissotriton; species Lissotriton helveticus. The sequence continues at coordinate 1,290,858,692 of NC_136061.1, forward strand.
AATCAATTCTAGAGCGAGTATGATGGACATTGGAAAAAAATATGAATTCAAAAGAGTCAGGATTACAGGTTTTCCATACATAAAATAATGGACGTGTGGCAATGGCAGATTGAAATTCTCTGTGAGATCTGTCTGGATTGAATTTACATTTAGATTGTCGGTCAGAAAATGGGTCTAAGCTCTGATTGAAATCACCTGCAACAATAATGTTGGGATTATCAAAAGAGGATAGTAAAATCTTAATGCTGTTCCAAAAATCAGGGTCTGGTTTAACAGGACCATAAATATCGAATAAAACGATTTCTCTAATGTGAATGACAACCTTTGCCATTTCCCAATGTCCATCACTATCACATTGAGTAGATACAAGTTGTACATGTAACAATTTATGGAAAAGAATAGCAACACCACCCTTATGATTGGAAGCTGGGGAATAAACAACTTGGCCTACCCACTGTCTCTTTAATTTAAGAGATTCTGCATCATTACAATGAGTTTCTTGCAAGAAAGATACATGTGAATTGAATCTAGATAAATGAGAGCATACCTTTTGTCTTTTAACAGGGTGTCCCAGACCACGAACATTCCACGAGTCAATGTTACACATATTGGGAAGTGGGGTGGGTATTAAATGGATAGAGGTGATACACTGCAGAAACACAGCTGAAAACAGAAAAACACTATTTTTTAAGTAAATGCGGAACACAATATGAACAACAACAAATAAAAAAGAGAAGGACATTCATCATACAGAATAAAAAAAGAACAACTAATAACATAAGGAGAGAAGGTGATAGTAAGAAAAGAGATAGATCAAGGAAAGAGATCCAGACCTAAGACGAAGAGTAGAAGAAATAAGCATGGGGCATAACAGCACCAAGAACAAATAGAGCCACAGAAGAAGAGGTACTAAGATATAGAAGAAAGAACAGCCATAAGGAACATTAAAGGAAAAAGGTTAGAGGTGTTGGGTAGAAGAAGCAATGGAATTTAGGGAAAGACTTTGGAGAAAAGACTTTAATTTGACAGGATCGTAAAAAGAATGAGAAGTGCCCTGATGAGTAATTTTACACAGACACGGATGTAAAATGCCATACCGAATATGCAACTGTCTCATCTATGAGACAGAGCAAGAAAGTCCTTCCTTCTGGCATTTGTGAGCATTAGAGAGATCCTGAGAGAGATAAACGGTAGAAACAAACCATATAAGGGGATGTTTCTCTTTTGCTGCCTTAAGAACACGGATGAGATCTGTGATTTCCGAAAATAGCTTTATAATTCCTCTAGGCCTAGTAAAATGAGGTTGAACGCGACCAAGACGGTGTGCAGGTTGAATGTTTAGAGGTAGCTCGAATGGAAGATCCAGGAGCTCAGGCAGGAACTTCTTCAGAAAGAGAAGAAGGTCAGGCCCACCAAATTCTCTGGTAAGCCATACAGACTGAGGTTACTACGCCTATTGAGATTTTCCAGGTCCTCAGTATGTAACTTGAGGCTGTAAACTCCTGTTCCCAGATAGGAATCGTGGTGGGAACGTCATGCAAGTCACTGACACATTGCTCGATATCGGACACCTTTGCCTCCATATTAATCCATCTGTCCTCAATTTGTTGGAGTTTCTCATTAGCAGAGGACATGAAAGATTGTAATCCCTTCACCTCATCAAGGATAGAGTCAAGAACAGGATTGTGAGATGACAAACTAGGTGAGGGGGGGTCATTTTTTACCCTCTTGGGTATTGTGCCAGAAGATGAAGGTGTAACGGAGGTTGAAATGTCACTAGCTATATTAGCAAGGTAAGGACGATGATGTATCAACTTTAATGATGTTCTCATCCTGCCCATATGCTTTATATACACTATGTAGATGAAGGCAAGCGTGAAGAAAAAATACTAATAGGCTACATGTGTCACATGCCCAAAATGAAAGACACTCCTTTTAAAAAGAATAAGCTGTTCAGATATCAAACATGCGACAAGCAAGGCAAACTCAGTGTAGGAAATGATGTGAGGCATCAGCATGTGAAAAAAGAAGATAAAAGGAGTCTTTATGTGTCTGGAAAGACATTCTGAAGAAATGGCATAGCAGAACCTGCAAGTTAGTGAGTAAAAACAAATAGCTGCAGTGGCAGGAAAGGAAAAAAAAACTTTGCAGAGCGTTAATGAATGAAACGCAGGTACTAGCTCACCAGGAGATCACGAAGAGCGAGCGGCAGGCTTGTAAAATGGTGGCTGGTTGCTTCTGAGGGAAGGAATCTCACTGCTGCTGCTCCGAGTCAGCCAGGAAGTAAGTTGGAATCGGAGCAGCTCCAAAAGCCGCTCCGACCTTCAAGAAGGCCATAAATAAAGGTGTCCTCACCGAAACGCAACATAAACAGGCTGGGAATGTGGAAAGAGCTCCGTGCTCGAGTGGAACTCAGCCGAGTGCCACCATTTTGCTCCGGCGCGAGACCACGCCCCTCCAAAAAAGAAAAATTGACTTACAGACTATGCTACAACTGTTACCTTAGAATTCATTTAATCTGCTGCAGAAATGTGTTCACAATGAAAATAACACGTAGGAAACTTGTGCCTGCTTTAGTTTGTGAAATAATCATATTCAAACAAATTATTAATATTGTAAATAATTTGTAGATTAATCACATGTAGGGATAATGTGTAGTGCCTAATCCTGTGCGAAATAATATAAAAGAATTTTATTTGTACCACGCTATCATTCTTAAATGTTCCTCTTTAATTTGGCCTAAAAGCCTTTTTATTTCTACTCTTGCTCATAGCTCAATAGACGTTCATGTAGAACATTTGCCTAGCACCAGAAACTTGCTGAAGAATGTGCTGACTTTAAATCAATGTTTCTTTTGCTTCATCACACTATATTAGAAAATCTGCTTCATTACAATGAGCTACTGCGACTGCTTGAATAAATAATGATTTAGATATATTTTATGAATGCCTCACAGAATATTATTGCCAGTTTGCCCCATCATATCCGACTTGCTTTCTATTCACAATGGACATAGAGTTTATATTTTAGCTTAGGTAAGAAGGTTCGCATGAGGACGTTCCTCCCTGTAACAAAATCCTGAAACAATGTTTTACACTATATCGATGAGAATGTTTATCATGGGAATTGGGAGAAGAAGTTGACGACACCATCAGATTAGCGGTTTCCGTTGTACAAGAGGAGCTAATGCCTAACAAGTTTGTTACATTATTGTGTGATTTTATATTAATGGTTGTTCCTAGCTAGTTAGGAAGAAGACTCTCTCAGACTCTGACCCAGATCTCTTTTCCCTGCCGTGCGATTCTTCGAATGGGGAGTTGGATCTTTTGCTTCTGTTGCTGACAGCTACTGCTAAAGGTGCCTTTATTCTTTCTTTATCCAGAGACCCTTCTCTGATCAGTGCTTCTGCAAAGATCATTCTATTATTGACTGTTGCTACTGCAGCTGTCCGGAACTTGGCTGAGTTTCCAGGACAATTCTTTATGGGTCGTTGTTCTTATATTCAAAATATTGCTTCTTTCTGAAAAGAACTCTTTATGGGTTCTAGTTAGCATAGATTAGGCTCCTTAGATAGTTTAGTGATCATTTTCCTTTGTGGAGCACTCTGTATTAATATATGCTGTCACTAATCAATCATTTTTAATGATATTTCTGTAAAACGACTAATCTGAATAAAGATCACAAAATCAATACTAATCCTTTAGGATGAATAAAAGTGTTGGAAACTTAATCAACTTCTCATCATTGACTGCACAGTAATCTGACCGTTGATGATATATGCAAAGTGTATCTCTTTGTTCTAACTCTGTTCTAACATTGTGGCAAACGTCCATTGACCATTTCAAGAGCCATTTCACAGAGGACGAAATCTGTAAATTGGGTGTTTAGAATTAAATATCATTCTTGGTTAATCCTCAGGCTACTGCAGGGAAGAGGAGTCAGTTGGAAGAAGCTGCCTAACTGGTTGGTGTTTCATTTTTGCTCCTGCTACAAATAAAGTATCTTCCTTGCAATCTCTACAATTCATTGCATCTGCTTTCCAGGCTAAGATTTTAATGTAACATATGGTAACGAGAAGCTGGCTTGTGCATGGGACTGGCCTATAACATCATGACCCCCTTAAAGTTACTGACCAGAAAGGTGATACATTACTGTAGTTTAATATATGTGAAAATGTAAGACTCTGGAGGAAAGTAGAGACATTACAGTGTATAGATAATGTGTTGGGCTGAAGGCAAGCAAGTACAGAACACAGTGAATGCTTGAGAGAGTTTACTGACTTCAAATAGGATCACTTGAGAATAACAGTTTTGCATTACAATAGAGATGGAAGGTGGATAGAATAACTATGAATAGATTTTTTTTGTTTAGAATACTGAGAAGCGGGTGTGAATTGCTGTAGAGACTTGTGAATTTGACGAGTGTGACTGAAAGTAACAGTTAGTTGTTTCGATGCTTACTATAAATTATAACGTAAAAATGTTTATATTACTTTTTTCTGCTTTGTGCTATGTCATTCAACACATTGCTGTCTGGAAAGCAGCTTCACATATCTATTATTCAAAAGATAGCTTACTGGAGGCTTTGTGGTGTGCAAAAGGTCTAAGTCCTGTTGTTCAGCTCGAGGAAGGAACATGCAATAGGGCCTTCCTTATGACTTGGGCATTCCCAATTCGTCACTATGAAGTTAACACGTATGTGCAGTACATAATGTGACCCCACATTATGAGGTCATGCAAGAATGACAGCCATATTTGCTCAGGAAACTATTGGAAAAAAACTCTCTGTGGAATCTGTCAATGACCCCTCAGAAACAATTATGAAGAGTACATTAATTGAGATATACTTTTGAACTGGATTGCACCTTCATGATGGCTGACATTGTTCTATTTTCCATCTATTTCCATGCATGTGTTTTTTCATGAATTTCGACAAGCTTTTCCTAATACTTCTACTGACAGTGAGTAGTCAGTCGGTCAGTCAAACCACTTTATTCGATTAGTTTAAAATCATAAAAGTACATCACAAAATACACAACACATTAAAATTCAATACAATTGGGTGACACAACACTATTTAAAACACGCTCATGTTAAGCTAGAAAAATTCATGTTACAATCATTACAGGATATCTTATTTTTCTCCTCCTTGCAGCAGCTACAAAAAAGTTTGCAACATTAAAAATATTCCATGGGTTATCTAGTAACTGCAGGTACATTAAGACAGGTTTGACTACAGATCACAGAATAATGTAAAATGAACCGTATCTTGAAGTGAACTGTGATCGCACTCACAGACTGCTGCATCCTTCGGTTTGTTACAGCCCTGAAAATTCCCCAATATAAAATGAATCAGATTAAAACGGAATCTTGTCAATAACCAGCGGTGGAACGGCTTATTTACTAGCTTTAGGTAAGGCTCAATAAATGGGGAGGTGATTAATAAATAATGAGCCCTTACCAAGGGTTTTTTAGTTCCTCGCTCTCACGTTCCTGTGCCCTCAAACTTAGATAATGTACTTTCACCCAGCTAATATCACCTTTGGTGATTTCTTCCGGTTTTACAAAGATTTCGGGGCAACCTAGTTTAAAAAACATGGTCTTTATATAAGAAAGCCAAGGTATATCATTTGCCCTGTCTAGAAGGACACAGTCTTTTAAAATCTGTCGATTATGTTAGGAATCGGGCGCAGTCCTCTTTCAGTGGCCATGCCCTGTTGACACATGATCAGCCGGGGGTGGTATAAAGGTCAGTCCTACCTTGATGTCGGGGCTTGTTATTGCTCACCTGTGGGTTCCTGTTGCTGGTAGCAGTGTTCTTGACCTTGTGGTGTCGATTTTCACGGGCTCGTGAGAATTGTATTTCTTCTTTTTGTTCCCTTTTTGTCTAAATCCCCTTTTTTGAGTCTGGCCCTTTTGTCCTTTCTTAGTCCCCTAGGTTCCTTATCCCTGCTTAGTGAGTTAGTCCTTTTTCCCTCCCCGCTCTTGTTTTGGTCCCGTTTTTGGCTTAGTACATATTGGGTTTTTTATGTACTTCGTTGTCCTGGGTTTTTGGGATTTATTTTGTTCTCCCTCAGGGATCGGCACTTGATTCAGTTGGTTACCGAGGAGAACACGGTGAGAGTCGGCGCCTTTCTTCACTTTTGCGCGGCTCTCGGTTTCACCGCTCCATGTCTTTGTAAGACGGAAATGACGTTTTAGGTCATTCCGCGAGTGCAAAACAAACTCGGTTGCATTCATAATACTTCCCCGTCCTACTGAACTAGTATTCCCGTTTCGGTTTACACGCTGTTACTGAAGCGTGAGTGGGGTTTTTTGTCCTTCTGGAGTTTTTTCCCCCACTATCCCCCACTATACATACATGTGAGACACCTTGCTTTGTTTTGTTGGTCCAGCTTTAATATCGGCTCCAAGAGACGTATCTTGGGGAAGAGCTGGCTGTCTCCACAATACAAAACCTGTGCTTCTAACTGGTAAGCCTTTATGATTGTGGGAACAGGACATGGTCACTGATGTTGGGTTTTCAGGTAGGGCATGTATTATGAAGTGTGTGTTCTTTGTGTTTCTGTAGGGGCAGATGCGTGGAGGAAGGAGCAGTTTGTTCTTCGCTCTATAGGGGTGGTAGACTTGGTGTCTCCCCGTAATCCACCCCCTTTTCTGGGTCATCAGTCTACTCATTTAATACCTCTTGTGAGTGGCTGGTGAGTCGGGGAAGTGGTGGGTGCATACGTCGTTCCTGCAGTGTGTGGGCCGAGTGGGAACCTAACAGAATAACAAGCCCACAAAGTAGTACACTGCCTGGACGAGTATGGATGTGGATGCGGGAGGTCCACTGGGTGGGGGAACTGATGTCCCCACTATGCAGGACGTGATGGGGGCTTTGGCTGCCTTACAGTCCCAGGTACAAGACTTACGGCAAGAGAATGTGGGCCTTAGACAGGAACTGGGGGCCGTAAGAGCTAGAGAACAGGCACATGCGAGAGGGACTGCCCCTGTTTTACAGCCTGCCACTTTTCAGTATGGAGGGGCGGTACAGAACGCTAGTGGAAGTGGGGTCCCGATTGCAGTTACTGTCACCTCCCCTGTTCCGGTACCATTGGCCCCCCAGAGAGGTTTACGGGAGAGAGTGACAAATACGGGATGTTCATGAATCAGTGCCAGTTACACTTCATGTGCAGACCTGGGGCTTTCCCTAATGATTCAGCTAAAGTCGCTTTCACAATCTCATACTTGGCTGGCACCGCTGCTCAGTGGGCTATTCCTTTGGTGGAATGTGATGATCGTGTGTTGAATAATTATGCGGAGTTCAAAGAGTTGATGCGAGGGCTGTTTGCCAAGCATGCGTTTATGCAGGCAAGCGACTCGGAATTATTAAAGCTACGGCAGGGCAGACAGGATCTCTTGACATACATAGCTACGTTCAACCGGTTGGTGTCTGAGACCCATTGGCCGGCGGATAAGCGGACTTCATTGTTCTACCAGGGTCTGTCTGAGGAACTCAAGGACGTTGTATCTCAGGTGGTGAACCCACCAGACGATTGTGCTGAGTTCATAGACCTTGTGGTGAAACTCAACCACCGATTGGCTGAGAGGCGGGGTGATCGGAGCCGTTATCAAGTATCCCGCAGTTATGTAAAACCGGACATCAAACCACTTGGGGAGCATAAGAGCGCCCCCGAACCCATGGAGATAGGGGGAGTAAGAGGGCCCTTGACCCCTGAAGAAAAGAAAAGGAGAAGAGAGTTAAATCTCTGCTTGTATTGTGGACAGGGTGGGCATTTCGCCAGGGAATGTCCAGTGAAACCATCTGGTGCTGGGTATGGTAAGAGGGTTGCCTTTGTCCATGTGGATTGTCACACTCAATCAGAGGATGAAGTAAGGGGACGGTATGAAGTAGTAGGGGCAGTGGATATGGCTCCTAGGCATTTTGTTATATCAGCCCATCTGTTGCTTTCAGTACAGGAACAAGTACCGGTGTCCGTGTTATTGGATTCTAGGGCCACCGGTAACTTTATAGATATATCATTGGTGGATAAACTAAGGATCTCCTGTCTGTATAAGCAACAACCAGAGCCGGTGAGAGCCATTGACGGAACAGAATTGACATCAGGGTGTATCACACGTCAAACCGTTCCTTTAAGACTGTTGTGTGAGAACAGGCATTCAGAGATGGTGGTGTTTGACTTAATTGACGCTCCGTCTTTTGGGTTAGTGTTGGGGGTTCCCTGGTTACAAGAGCACAACCCCAGGATTGATTGGGTGCAGCGTTTGGTGACGTTGGATTCAGTATATTGTTTGAAACATTGCTACAGAGAGGCCCGTGAAAGGATCCCCCCTCTGTCTTGTGCGGTAACAGAGGTGTGTTCAGTTCCACCGCAGTATGCTGCTTTTAAGAAGGTGTTTGATAAAGGTCAGGCCCAGGGTCTTCCTCCACACCGATCCTTTGATTGTAGGATCGAGCTGGTGCCTGGTATCCCTTTGCCATGTAGTCGTATATACGCGTTGTCAGAACCCGAAGAACAACATCTCAAGGAGTATATTGCGGAGATGCTGAAGTCAGGTTTTATCCGTCCCTCCCGTTCGCCAGTGTCATTGACGATCTTTTTTATACCAAAAAAGGAGGGGACGTTGAGGGCCTGTGTGGATTATAGAACCTTAAATAAGGCCACAGTGAAGAATAAGTACCCTCTTCCACTCATCCCCGTGTTGTTGGACCAGCTCCGCAAAGCCACGGTGTTTACCAAACTGGATTTGCGGGGCGCATACCATCTTATTCGAGTTCGATCCGGGAATGAGTGGAAAACGGCTTTTAAGACCAAACAGGGCCTTTTTGAGTACTGTGTAATGCCGTTCGGCTTATGCAATGCACCGGCGGCATTTCAGTACTTCATTAATGAAGTCCTTGGTGAGTACCTTGACAGGACTGTCATTGTGTACTTGGATGACATCCTTATATTCTCAAATACCGCTGCCGAACACCAAGAGCATGTGGTACAGGTGCTACAGAAACTGCAGGAGCATCAACTGTATGCCAAACTTGAAAAATGTCAGTTTGGCGTTTCCGAGGTTGAGTTCTTGGGGTTTATTATCTCAGCGGAAGGTATACGAATGGACCCGAAGAAGAATTAGGCTATTGTGACCTGGCCTATTCCATCTACTGTGAAGCACATTCAGGTGCTTCTGGGTTTCGCCAACTTTTATCGGCGTTTTATCTCCCACTTTTCCGATATAGTGGCACCTATGACCCGTCTGTTGAGGAAGGGGGTTCCCTTCGTTTGGTCTGCTGGGGCTCAGGACGCCTTCCGGTTGTTGCTCAAGAGTTTTACGTCAGCACCTGTGTTGACGCATCCTGATCCTGCCCTGCCGTTCTTTGTGGAAACGGATGCCTCCTCGTGTGCGGTGGGTGGGGTATTATCACAGCGAGAGGAGAGTACAGGCCATATGCACCCTATCGCTTACTTTTCTAAAACCCTGTTGCCGGCAGAACGCAACTATACAGTGGCGGAGAGGGAGTTATTGGCTGTGAAGCTGTCCTTTGAGGAGTGGCGCCATTATTTATGGGGCGCTAGGCATACCATTACAATCTATACCGACAATAAAAATCTGGAGTTTTTCCGGTCGGCTCGGGCTTTGACTCCGCGCCAGATGCGTTGGGTTCTATTCTTCAGCGAATATGATTTCGTCCCGCAGTACAGCAGATTAAATCTGACGCCCTTTCCCGGATCCATGTGGTTCCAGATGAAGTGAGTTCTGTGAAGGAAGAAAGACCAATGATTGAGAGTGGGAGAATCATCGGGTTGTTAACTACTGATGACTTTCCTACCCTAGTGGAAGAGCGGTTGCGTCAGGTGGATCTGACTCCTTGGTTGGCATTACCCCAGATGGTATCTCTGGATGGGTTATTGTATAATGAGGGTCGGTTGTTTGTTCCTCCAGCCCTGAGAGAGATGGTTTTGGAGTGGTGTCATTCTTCTGCACTGGTGGCACATCCGGGGATGCGAAAGACGAAGGAGCTATGTTTGAGATGGTTCTGGTGGGAGACAGTGGCGCGAGATATTCAGGGTTATGTGTCCGCTTGCCCTGTTTGCGCCATTAGTAAGCCCTCACATGGTAAGCCCTCTGGTCTTTTGCAGCCTTTAGAGGTCCCTCCCTCTCCTTGGCATACCATTAGTATGGATTTTGTGACGGATTTACCCTCTGTGTCTGGATTCACCGCCATTATGGTGGTGGTGGATTTATTCACAAAAATGGCGCATTTCATCCCGCTAGCCAATGTCCCTACAGCTAAGGAGATGGCTTTGGTTTTTATGGCCTCGGTGGTGAGGATACATGGCTTGCCGTCGGTTATTGTGTCCGATAGAGGGGCCCAGTTCGTGTCCCATTTCTGGACAGAGCTTTGTTTGGTACTCAAGATGGAAGTTCGGCTGTCTTCGGCATACCATCCGCAGTCTGATGGCCAGACTGAGCGCACCAACCAGACAATGGAACAGTACTTGAGGTGCCTGATTTCGTCCCTGTCGTGTGACTGGGTGACTGCTTTACCCATAGCGGAATTTGCGTATAATAACAGTCTGCATTCCGCTTTGGGTATGACTCCTTTCTATTGTTCATTGGGGTACCATCCTAAAGCATTGGCTATTCAACCTACTGGGCATGTGCCGGCCATTGATGAGGTGTGTAAGAGGTTGAGTGACATCCGGGAGGTGGCGAGGGCACGGTTGAAGCTAAGGCCGTTATGAAACAGCAGGCCGATCATCATCGGGTCCCCGCTCCTTGTTATCAAGTGGGTGACCAGGTATGGTTGGCTTCTCGCAATCTGAGATTGCGGGGATCTCGGAAACTGCAACCACGTTTTGTGGGCCCTTTTCCGGTAGTTCAGGTGGTCACTCCAGTGGCTATGAAGCTCCAGTTGCCGCAGGATTATAAAGTCCATCCTGTGTTCCATACCTCCTTCTTAAAACCATATGTCCCTTCTGATCAGGTGTTACCCCCTCCTGCCCCTTTGATGGTCGATGGACAGGAGGAGTTTGAGGTCCAGGCTATTCTTGATTCCAGACGTAAAAGAGGACGTTTATACTATCTGGTTGATTGGAAGGGATATTCCCTGGAGGACAGGACGTGGGAGCCCGCTGGAGGGGTGCATGCGCCTCGGTTAGTTAGGATGTTCCATAGACAGCCTCCCCTGAAACCCCCGACCTGTGGGGAGGATCATTGGGGGGGGTACTGTTAGGAATCGGGCGCAGTCCTCTTTCAGTGGCCATGCCCTGTTGACACATGATCAGCCGGGGGTGGTATAAATGTCAGTCCTACCTTGATGTCGGGGCTTGTTATTGCTCACCTGTGGGTTCCTGTTGCTGGTAGCAGTGTTCTTGACCTTGTGGTGTCGATTTTCACGGGCTCGTGAGAATTGTATTTCTTCTTTTTGTTCCCTTTTTGTCTAAATCCCCTTTTTTGAGTCTGGCCCTTTTGTCCTTTCTTAGTCCCCTAGGTTCCTTATCCCTGCTTAGTGAGTTAGTCCTTTTTCCCTCCCCGCTCTTGTTTTGGTCCCGTTTTTGGCTTAGTACATATTGGGTTTTTTATGTACTTCGTTGTCCTGGGTTTTTGGGATTTATTTTGTTCTCCCTCAGGGATCGGCACTTGATTCAGTTGGTTACCGAGGAGAACGCGATGAGAGTCGGCACCTTTCTTCACTTTTGCGCGGCTCTCGGTTTCACCGCTCCATGTCTTTGTAAGGCGGAAATGACGTTTTAGGTCATTCCGCGAGTGCAAAACAAACTCGGTTGCATTCATAATACTTCCCCGTCCTACTGAACTAGTATTCCCGTTTCGGTTTACACGCTGTTACTGAAGCGTGAGTGGGGTTTTTTTGTCCTTCTGGAGTTTTTTCCCCCACTATCCCCCACTATACATACATGTGAGACACCTTGCTTTGTTTTGTTGGTCCAGCTTTAATATCGGCTCCAAGAGACGTATCTTGGGGAAGAGCTGGCTGTCTCCACGATACAAAACCTGTGCTTCTAACTGGTAAGCCTTTATGATTGTGGGAACAGGACATGGTCACTGATGTTGGGTTTTCAGGTAGGGCATGTATTATGAAGTGTGTGTTCTTTGTGTTTCTGTAGGTGCAGACGCGTGGAAGAATGAGCAGTTTGTTCTTCGCTCTATAGGGGTGGTAGACTTGGTGTCTCCCCGTAATCCACCCCCTTTTCTGGGTCATCAGTCTACTCATTTAATACCTCTTGTGAGTGGCTGGTGAGTCGGGGAAGTGGTGGGTGCATACGTCGTTCCTGCAGTGTGTGGGCCGAGTGGGAACCTAACAGATTAAGAGTAAGTTCGGGGTTCAGCCACGTTTTAATCTAGCAAATCAGTGGGGTCATACTAATTAAATCAGAGACGTATCCCATCCCCAGCTCCTGATGTACAGCAAAGGTTGGGTATGATTGGGGGATAGAGAGGAGTGTACAGAACAAGCGCCAGCGCCGATCCCTGTGATCCTGCCAACTACAGGCCCATCTCTCTACTGCGTGCCCCTGCTAAAGTACTAGAAAGACTTGCTCAACAACAACTAGCTAACTTTCTCGAAACATCAGGTGCCTTTCACGATTCTCAACACGGCTTTGGACAAGGATACAGCACTGAGTCGGCTCTCATCGAGATGTCAGACGCAGTAAGATGGAGGCTGGACGAGGGATCAAGAGCGGTGTTGGTGCTGCTGGACTTGTCGGCAGCATTCGACACCGTCTCCCACCCCCTCCTCCTTGATCGCCTGCATTCAAAAGGTATTCAGGGCACGGCCTTAGGATGGATTTCATCCTTCTTGTCTAGCCGGACCCAGGCAGTGTTTACCCCCCCATTCATTTCTGAAAGTCGTCCGCTTCGGTGGGTAGTCCCTCAGGGCTCCTCGCTGAGCCCCCTCTTATTTAATGTTTATTTTTCCCCACTTTTTGATATCATCGCCCAAACTGGTATAAAGGTCACCTCCTATGCTGATGATATCCAGCTTATGTTTTCTTTCAATAACATCTCCCCCTCAACTTTTGATCCATTAAAAAATTGTCTTCGTACAATTGCTCACTGGATGGACAATAATTTTCTTAGATTGAATGCTGGGAAAACGGAGGTTCTATTTTTTCACCAGCCTTCTCCACTGGACCCTAATATTTGGTGGCCTACCGACTTAAGTACCCCCCCTTCCCAAAAGACTCTGTGAAGAATCTTGGAGTGAGATGGGACTCCAACCTCACTTTTCATCATCAAGTGCATACAGTCTCCACTGCCTGTCTAGCCAAGATTAGAATGATAAAAAAGTTCATTCACTTTCTGCCGAGTAACACCAGGAAGATTGTAGTCCAGGCGTTGATTACTTCACACCTGGACTACGCCAATGGCCTCTACTCTGGCCTGTCTGCAGGGCTCAGTCATCGCCTTCAGACAGTACAGAATGCGGCGGTGCGATTGGTTACCGGTCTCCCCCATGTGAGCACATCACCCCTCACCGCCGCAACCTCCACTGGCTAACACTGCAAAAGAGGGCCGAATTTAAAGCTTTGGTACTAGCTCATCGGGCAATGCAGGGTAAAGGCTCCGCATATCTGTCTTCCTGTTTGATCCCTTATAATAACTTCAGGACTCTACGTTCCTCGTCAAAAAACCTCCTGTCGGTTCCTAGATTCAGGAAATCCCACTCAGGTGGGAAAACTTTCCCAGTGTTGACAGCGGCCTTATGGAATAAACTTCCTAATGCCATCCGGCTGATCAAAGACGAACAACCTTTCCGGCGAGCACTCAAAACTCACCTGTTCTGCTGAGTTACTTCTGCCTCAATTAACCATCAAAGGTCTGCATGTAGTTATACAGGAGCGCCGGGACACCCCGTTGGGGTAGCTGTGCGCGATACCAAAACACACTAAATAAATAAATAAATTTATTTTCAACCTTCTGCACCCCTTCTGGTTGCTTATACCCCCATATTGCTGCACCATACGTCGCTATTGATAGGCATTTTGCCTTATAGATTGCAAGTACTGCCTCATATGGCTCCCCACCCAATCGATGAGCAAAACTTAAAATGGCAGAAGAGGACCTGGCTACACTATTTCTTTTGGCCATAAACTGGGGGCCCACGAGCCTCTATCATCAAACAGGACACCTAGGTAGGTAAAGACCTTGACTCTTGTAACATCCGCCCCAAGGCAATAAAAGGTTCTAACCTTGTTTTTACGTGGTCCCATAGTCAAGACGTGTGATTTAGCGATGTTAACCAACAGGTCCACAGAGTTCATAAACTCCCCATAGGACTTCAAAAGTCTCCGGAGACCTAGTGGGGTACGGGCTAAAAGTACGGCATCGTCCGCGTATAGGAGAACCGGGATGGAGCTGTTTCCTACACGCGGAACGTCCAGACTGGCGTTGCCTAGGGTTTTGTCTATACTGTTGATATAGAGAGTAAAAAGTAAAGGGGCCAGGATACACCCCTGTCGAACCCCTCTACCCGATTTGAACTGTCGGGTACATTTACCCTTGTGGGTCACCCAAACCGCCGCAAACAAATCCTGATGTAGGTCTGCTAAAAAGTAAACCAAGCAGGGGTCTAACCCCAGATCTATCAAAATGGTCCACAGCCTCGATCTATTCACCAGATCGAAAGCCGTTGATAAATCCATAAAGCCCAGATACATGGATCCTTTAGTAGCTATGGTAAACTTATTTATTAAAAAATACAGATTTAAGCACTGATCCATTGTGTTTCTTCCAGATCTAAAACCGTACTGAGGATCCGAAAGGATCCCTTTTTCTGTGACCCAGTCTGAGACCTGGTTCAGGATTACTTTACCTAAACTTTGACAGCGAAATTTATTAGAGAAATGGGTCTGTAACACCTCGGGTCACCTCTTTGCCCTTTTTTAAAAACAGGAATAATGATCGATTGGGACCCTGACCCCGGGAACCCCTGAACAGCACTAGCATTAAAAACATAGGTTAAAATGTTGGTCCATAATTCAACATTACTTTTATAAAGATCAGCAGGGACACCATCTGGTCCAGGAGCCTTATTAGTAGCTGATTCTTTTATTGCCCTCTTGACATCCTTTTCTTTAAAAACTAAGGCAGGTAAAGGAGAATTACTAACAGGGGCCTTAAAGCGTTCAAACATCACGTTACTTGCATAAATGCCCTCGAAGTGAGTCAACCACTCATCTTCAGAGATATTATTGTCAAGTAGACCATTTTCCTCCCACGTAAAGAGTGGGTTATTTACAATGGCCCAGAACTTTGAACTGTCTTTGAGGACCTCGACAGTCATTAAAGCATCCCATGCTTCCGTTTTAATTTCATTTTTACGCCTCTGTAAAGTCAATTTGTATTCTTTTCTAAGACTAGCTGTAAGGGCCTTATCCCGTGGGACAATTTTCTGTGATTTTATCAAATTATGGTGGGCCCTAGAGCATTTAGAATCAAACCATCTTTTAGCCTGCGTTACTTTAGGCCTAGGAGTGGTAATTAGGTCAGTAGCGACCTGTCTACAGATTACTTCAAAAGCCAAGATGGTTTCCCCACCCGAAGTAAGATGATCTGTACATTTCCTAAAGTCTTCACTGACTTTCGTCCTTACACTATCCAGGAAATCATCAGGGACTACATTAGCCCATTTTAATTTGCTCCCTTGGTCTTTAGGGACCACAGAGATAGAGCCCTTCAGAGTTGGTTTATTAACTTCGGGACAAGGGCCCTTATCCAACTCTAAGATCACTGGGTTGTGGTCACTAAAAGGGGAACGTCATGCAATATACTTGAGTACGCTCCCTAGAAATGCGGGGGATATGAATATATAATCAATAATTGTTTCACTATCCCTAGCTTCAAATGTTGCAACCCTCTCACTCTTCTCGAAGACACCTGGCTCATAAAGGTCTGCGTGTAAAAGGAGTTCTTCTAAGGCCTCCCCTCTTAAGGTATGTTCAAAATGAGGTAGGTCGGAATGAGGCGGGCCATGGAATTCATCAATTCGACAATTAAAATTACGTAAGTGGATATTAAAATCACCCATAAGAATAATGTAAACAAAAGTGGTTTGCTGCGCTTTATAAGATTCTAAAAACCGTGACAAATAGCAGAGATGCTCATTCAAAAATTCACTTTCCCCAGAATTGTAAAAATGTATTAACAGTGTTTTTGGATAGTTCATAGTTGTGAGCTCTGCTATTAAACAGTTGAGAGAAGCCACATCTAACATTGTCACAGAGGCCTTTAGGTTAACAGAAATGAGGAACATCAACCCTCCCTTGGCTCTGTGGTTCTGAAAATCTGGATTCATATAATAGTTCGGGACTCGAGAAATAAAACTTCGTCGAAATATGACGAATTTGGTATCAAAAGACCGAGAATGACGAGTACATCATGTACATGTATTTTCGGCGTGTTCGAGTGACGATTTCACCTCGAAATCGTCATTTACATTCTGAACCCTTAGCTCCCATTGATATGTTGCCCTTTACATAGGCCTTAATCCAGTTGAATTTGATTCCACAAGGACACGTACTCCTTAATCGACTTTTCCCTGACCTCAGTACAAGTTGGAACCATTGCCCCAGGCCAAGCTCGTTAGGTCAGTTCCCTCCCAGTGGCCGAGCAAGATAGCATCTAGGCTAAACCAGCCATAAAACCATTTCAGCGCGCACACCTGCCATATCTCGCTTACATCTTTTTCCACTTGTTTGCTTCACTTACTTTATGATGGGGAGGTGCCCGTTTTTATTAGGGGTCCAGTGTTATCTGATGAAATGTTGGGCCTTGCCAAATGATTTGTTGTCGGCAGCACGAAGTGAAATATGGACATGCCATCATGACTCTGCTTTTTCTTTGAACCAAAATATTTTAACTATTTACTTTACAACCAAGAATGTTTTGCCCAAGGCCCAAATCTGTGTATAAGAAGAGAAGCCTGACTTCATGAAAGTGTGCAGTCTCCTGAGAACATACCCGTATTGTACTTCTAGGACACCTGTTACCTTGGTTGCAGCCAATAAACTAATCTTTGACTTCACCTAGAAGACTCCGAGTTTCTGTAGGTCTGTATCAGGAGAACCCGAGGTCTCTGGGTGTTGATTCCCTGGCACCGCTGGGTTACCGGTTCTGTGCCGGTTCTTAAAAACCCAGTACCTCAGTTGGCGCCCAACGTTTGGGGCGATTCCAGTGGTACCAGTCAGCCTGAAGATCGTGAGGAGCTTCGTGTGAAAATTCCGGAGGATGGCCAACCACCTCATCGACCCCTGCATGTCGACGTGGTCCGAAGGTCTTTGCTGCGAGGTTCCCCGCTTCCCGACGGCTACAAGGACTGCTGCCCTGGCTATCGCCCTGATTTGGACCCTTGAAGTTTTTGGTAGAGCGAAACACTGAGACGAGTCTTCTGGTGACGTCATCGATATATTTCAGTTAAGTATAAGTGGGGCGTCTCCCAGTCCTTAGTTGGACTTACTTTGTGGTATCTTTGGGATACAAAAGGTTTTGTATTGGTACTTGCAAGCACCATAACCGAAGGACTCGTGTATTCACGAGAAATATCGTAATCGATAAATCCTTTGAAGTTTGGAACTAGACTAGAGAGCGAGGATGCCTAGTCTTAGACTTGGGAATTTCTTTTGTCTTGGTAATAATAGGGACTCCCGATTGGAGGACTCATGTCCGGTTCCTCCAGTTGGAACTCCGACTTACGAACTGTATGTAAAACATGGGGTAGGCCCCATCACTTACAACGACGTATGGATTAAATACACCAGGAAAGATGGTGTTTTAAAATGGCCCCAATATGGTAGTTTTGATTCTGAAATCTTAGACAACCTTGAAGTTAAACTCTTCAAAAAGAAAGCCCGGCCGGCGATGTTTGACTCTTTCCGCTTATGGCGTAAAGAAGCCAAACAAAAAGAAATTAAATTAGCTAAGAAAAATAAGAGAGAAGGGGGACTTTCAGTAATGCAAGCTGCTGTGCAGTTTAAAGATAATGAAGAAGAGCAGATGAATGAGCAGTTGCACAGGCAACGTAAAATGGCAATAGATAAGTGTTATCCAGTTTTGCCGTCTCTTCAGCAAGAGGCAGCAAAAGAGCATGAAAAAGACCCATTAATGTTACATTTGCTAAATTCACCACCCCCCTATGCGCAGAATGCCACAGCACCCCCGCAACCTTTAGTTGCGCAAACTACGCCTCCTGCTCTTCAACAGCACCCACCAGCTGTTCTTCAGCTGGCTCCTACTTCTTCGGTGCAGCCTCCTCCAGGCCCACCGACCACTTCTGTTTCACCTGTGTTTTCTACAATTTTGCCTACTGTACTTTTTACGTCTCCTAATGCTCCCTCTACGATTTTGCCTAGTGCCCCCTCTATTTCCTCTGATACCTCTTCTGCTATCTCTACCCCTGCCTTATCTCACCCCGTTTTTCCATCTGTTTGTCCGTCAGTTTCACCTTCAATTCGGCAGAAAATGGCCAGCACTGTTACTAATCTTCTTTTACCTCTTTTCGGGTTGCCTGCTACGACCCCTAACATAGGAAGAAGACAGTTGCGAAGTCAACTGCCTGATTATCAAGAGAGAGATTTCCTGAATAGTTTAGCTCGGAAATGGGTCACGGACACTGCAAAATATGATGTACAGTCTGTCTTGGAAGTCTTCCATCAATGGGAAGCAGCGACACAGAGATATGTTTTCGAACAAATGTGTGTTTTTCTTGGCGAGGATTTAGAAGATAATGATCAAGAATGCATCCCACAAGAGATGTGTCGTGTACGGTTTAAGTTTGGAGAGGGTATGATTGTCGGTCCCGATGTGGAAAAAGCAGTTGAAATGTTGTTATCATATCGGAGTAAGGGAAACAGTTCTGGGTCGCCATCTGAATCTAATACATCCAGTAGGAAAAAGGCGCGACAATACCCTATGAGAGAAGTTCCCCCACAGTGGAGAGAAGGTGACACAAACGCTAACCCACCTATTCTGCCACATTTCCAGCATGTATGGGTACATGTCCCATGGAAGCGAGCTGAAGTTTTAGCACTCAAACAAACATTACCAGATCCGCGTAAAAATCCTGCAGGGTACTATAAAGAATTGTCACAAACAGCTGGGTCATGTATAATGAATTTAGCCGATATCGACATGTTATTTGGGAACGTTGTTCCACAGCCTTTATGGGGTAAAATTCGTAATGTAGATCACGACCAGGAATTAGGTAACACGTGGGCTAATATTACTGCTACAGATGCCCGCCAAGTTGGTGGTGCCAAGCCTGAGCCTTTGATAGCAGAACTCCCTGGTAGAATAGTAGATTACATGAAAACGATAATGCCTGCAATACGCGTAAATTGGGATAAGTTGTCTGCATGCAAGCAGAAGAAAGAAGAAACTGTTTCAGATTTCTTCACCAGATTTGAAGAAACATTCATTGACCACAGCGGTCAAGATATGACCACGGAAGGTGGTCAGAGATTGTTTGTCGACAAATTCGTGCACAATCTGCTTCCAGAATTGTGTAGAAAATTAAAAGATTCAGAAAGTTCGTGGGCAGTCTCACCTTCAGCCCAGATATTAGCTACTGCGCAATATTACGAAAATAGAGACAAAGATGAGAAAGATAAAGTAGAAAAGAAAACTAGAGAACTCAAAACGAAGGTTTTGCTACAGCAAGCCTATCCGCCACGTGGTGGTGGTAATCAACATAATGGCCAGAATCACTACCAGAATACTTTTCAGCAGCCTCAACAGTATCAGAGAAACTCGCAAAGATTCGATTACACTCAACCCCGTGTAGGTCCCAACCAGTGTTTATATTGCAAACAAGAGGGTCACTACAAGTATAATTGTCCTGCCCTATCACAACGTGCAAATGGAGTTTCTGGTGTTAGAGGTCGTGGCGGTCAGCAAGCACCTAGAGGTAGAGGGCGTGGGAACGCCCCACAGGACACACGTCCCCTTCCACCACAAAACTCTGTGAACAGGTTTGATCAGCAAAATAACGTATCTGACAGGACCGCTCAATACTATGTTGATGAATATTACACAGAAAATGAGCAGTGGGAGAATGATGATTGCTAGCACAGCCATAGACAAAGAGAGGGAGTTGTTTCAGTTCCAGTAGATCAGAGTGGACCTTACGTTGAGGTGATTACATCAGGTGTGTCAGAACCTTTTCTGTTGGATACTGGTGCTACAAAGAGTTCTATTATGCACTCCAAACTCCCTGGCGCACCTTTGTCTGGCGAAATGAACGTTTCTGTAGGTTTTTCTGGCGCCCCAGTTAGAAATCCGATTTCTGACCCTTTATCTCTTTCTGTTGGTCCTTGTGAATTCGAAGCACCCCTTATTCTGACAACAGGTTGTGGTGAAAATTTGCTAGGTTTAGATTTGCTAAAAAGATTGTACGCGACTTTGTACTGTTCTCCTTCAGGAGTACAACTCACTTTAGGTAAGAAAGTGGTTTCTCCCATGTATTTGTCGAGAGATGCACTTCCAGCAGAATTAGCACTTCTCCCAGATATTCTTTGGGCTACTGGTCCTAATGATGTAGGTCTTTTAGAAATTCCACCATATGTTGTAACATTGAAGTCGAATGTCAAAATGCCACGAATTCCCCAATACAGAATATCTAATGAGGGTGAAAAAGCTTTGCTAGCGATTGTTTACGAATTGATTGAAAAGGATGTGATTGAGGAAACACGAGGCAATGTTTGCAATAGTCCTGTTCTGCCTGTTTTAAAACGAACTGACCCTTCTCAGCCACCTGTGTACAGATTCGTGATTGATCTTCGAGAAGTAAATAAGATAGTCGTGCCACAATTCCCAGTTGTGCCCGACATTACCACATTATTGACTATGATTCCAGCTTCTGCTTCATGGTTTTCAGTGATTGACCTAAAGAATGCTTTCTTCAGCATCCCAATTGCTGAGGAGAGCAGGGATATTTTTTCCTTCAGTTTAGGAGGTCGAAGCTTCCGCTTTAAACGCGCTCCTCAAGGCTACTGTGAAAGCCCCTCGATATACAGTCAAGCTCTGAAAACACAGCTTGACACGATTGTTTTGCCTAAAGGTGCCACTCTTGTACAGTACGTGGACGATTTGCTCATTGCTGCAGATACTGAGAAAATTTGTAAAAAGGCCACATTGACATTATTGCGTCATCTGTGTGATCTGCATCACAAGGTGTCACTTTCCAAGCTTCAATATTGCCGACAAGAAGTAACCTACTTAGGTCACCTCTTATCGAAGGAGGGAAGGAAACTGACCCCAGAAAGAATTCAGGCAATAGCGAAAGTGAGTGTGCCAAGAACACAGAGAGAAGTGCGTGCTTTCTTGGGCATTACATCGTACTGTAGACAGTGGATTCCAAATTTTTCGTTATTGGCCAAACCCTTGGTGGCATTAACGTGTAAAAATACACCCAATCCCATTCCTTGGTCTGAAGAATGTCAGAAAAGGTTTCTTGAATTACGCACAGTATTATGTTCGGCTCCTGTGTTAGGTACCCCCAACTACAGTAAGCCTTTCACATTGTATGTCCACGAGAAGGAGGGCTGTGCATTGTCTGTGCTGACTCAGTTATTCGGAGATAGACAGCGGCCATGCGCCTATTTTTCGTCAACTTTGGACCCGGTAGCACGAGCATTACCAAGTTGTTTAAGGGCCACAGCAGCAGCAGCTGTTTCTATTAGACAGTCTGCAGGTCTAGTAATGAATAATACACTAATCGTGATGGTCCCGCATGCAGTAGACACATTGTTAAATAGAACCAAGACACAGCACTTAACTAGTGCTCGACTGTCCAGTTATGAATTAACGCTGCTAGCGAGCCATGTGCATATAAAAAGGTGCAGTACTTTGAATTTAGCCACGTTGTTACCAATTGCAGAAGAGTCGGATGCTTTAGAACAGCACGACTGTTTCCTCACAACAGAGGAAGAGACAAAGGGAGAGTGGATTTATTTGACACTCCTCTTGCTGAATGTGATGGTACATTATGGGTAGATGGTTCATGCTTTAAGCTCCCAAATGGGAATGTGACTGCAGCATATGCTGTCACAACTTTACACACAGTCGTTGAAACTGCGCGAATACCACATGGTTCAGCTCAAGCCGCGGAACTAGTCGCACTTACGAGAGCATGTGTGTTGTCTAAAGGAATGAGAGTGACTGTCTACACTGATAGTCAGTATGCGTTTGGAGTGGCTCACAGTTTTGGACGATTGTGGAGAGAACGTGGGTTCCTGACTTCGCATGGAACTAAGATTCAGCATGGTCAGTTGGTGAATGAGCTTCTTGAATCACTGACCTTGCCCCTGCAAATGGCGATTGTGAAATGTAGTGCTCACAAGAAGGTGACTGATGATGTTGGTCGTGGAAATGCATTCGCTGATGAGACCGCTAAAGAAACGGCAAAGAATGTGATGAGCAGAATGTATGTTGCAAGCCCTGAAAGATGGACTGGTGAGGTTGGAGTATGTGAGGACACGATAGAAAGTGTGAAGTCCATCCAAGCTGAGGCCACAGAGAAGGAGTTAAGCACGTGGAGAGAGAGTACAGGAAGAATGGATGCAAATGGTTGTTGGGTTGAATTGACAGAACATCAGAGATGGTTGTTACCCGATGCATATGTGCTTGCAGTGGTTACAATGGCTCATGGAATGGCTCATATCGGCGTGAAAGGGATTTGCGAGTTGTTGGCCCCAGTGTGGAAGAATTCAGGGATTCCCAAGTGTGCAGAGAATGTTGTCAAGAATTGCATGGTATGTCTGAAGCACAATCCTGGTAGGGGAACCCCAACTCCAGCTGGTCATTTTGCACCTCCTACGTATCCGTTCGAGGTTTTGCAGCTAGATTTTATACACATGGAGAGGTGCAACAACTTAAAATACGTGCTCGTTGTTGTTTGTGCCTTCTCAAGATGGGTAGAAGCCTATCCCTTAAAAGACAATACTGCCTTGTCCACAGCAAAAGCCCTTGTAAAAGAGTACTTCCCCAGGTTCGGAATGCCTAGAATGGTCTGGTCTGACAACGGAAGTGAATTTGTGGGTCGTGTGATGAAAAGAGTGTGTGAAGGGCTAGGCATTAGGCAGAAGTTTCGCGCTGCAAATCACCCCCAATCAGCTGGATTAGTAGAATGTTACAATGGCACGCTAAAACTTAAATTGGCCAAAATCCAAGCGAGCACAGGTCTTAAATGGCCTGACGCTCTACCCTTAGCACTCCTATCCACCAGAATGACTGTGCATTCGCGAGTGAAACTCAGCCCCTACGAAATCGTCTTTGGCCGGCCAGCCAACATATGGGGAGTGCCTAGGCCCTCGAAGTTCAGCGAGCTGCAACACCCTATTTTGCTTGATTACTTGTATGAATTGACGGCTAAATTGCGTGTTTTACATCAACAGGTCCACAACACCCTGCCTCCGGTCTCTGAGACTCCGGGTCACGCCATTGACCCCGGTTCGTGGGTCCTCGTCCGCAACTTTCAAAGAACAAGAAACGACCAGCCCAGGTGGACGGGGCCTCACCTCGTCCTTCTGTCCACGAGGTCAGCCGTCCGGGTGGAGGGGAAGGCCAACTGGGTCCACGGGATCCATTGTAAAAAAGTACCCTTCCCTCTGCCCTATGACCAATGGATCCAGAAGGGTGTCACTGACTCAGAGCTCTCAACTGATGACCGTGTAAAAGAAACTAACCCTGATTGTGAAAGTGAGAACATTTTTCAAGAAACTGTGCCACCACCAGAACAATTGAACTCTTTGGAGCCTGAACTCCTGTTTCAGGACCAGACAGTACCAGGAAAAAGACGCTACAATTTGCGACTGAGAAAAACAGACTAATAAAAGTGATTCCTTTTTATGATTTTGAGACCAAGACCTATGGACTATTAAATTCTTTTTTTCTCCCAAATACTTTTGTGCAGCTCTCCCATTTAGGAAACTTGCTTATTTTTGTTTTTCGAACCGCCATCCGGGTTCCGCTGCTAGGGCCGCGATTGGTTCAAGTCTTCGGAAAGTGCAGCCAACGACGTTAGGTCGGTGGTTCTGGTTGGTCCAAGGGAGTTGCCCTAGACTGACAGAAGCACTCCTTAGCAGAAACAACCTCGTCGTCGCGGGCAGCACTTTAGAGAGGATGGAGTTTCCTGATGTGGAGAGACCTGCCAAACAAATGAACTTTAAGCAGAGACTACGTAACACGATGACAAAGAAAAGTTTTATAATATTGTGTATTTTTATGCTATCAAGCGTAATGATCTTTTTGATAAGTTATGTTTTATTCTCTTTCCATGTAACATTTGCGCCTACTGCATCCCCCATTCCTCCTCCTACTGTTTCCTCTCATTCTTTCCACCCTCTGCCTGACCACGAATCCAATAGAAGGTTAGAATTCATTAATAACTCCTTCGTTCAGTTATTACACCAACACCAACTTGTAATGAACACAACTAACTGTTGGGTGTGTGGTCTCATGCCTCACACAACGGATAAAGGTATCCCCTATTTGGTCCTGCCATTTAGTCACAATGGTTCAGTATGGGCATATAGGACAATGTTCATATACGCACGAGAAATCCAACCCCTACGTTCTGTAAAAGACAACCTCAAGACTAGCGCCCTAGTCAAAGGTATAATTGACATGATCAAGGAAGTAACTTCCTATGAAAATACTCCGGATGATGAGATACTTGCATATGTAGGTTGGAACGTGACCGGATATGGCACTACGCTAAGTGAGAAACAGCAAGCCAAAAGATCGTCCCCTATCTGGATCGTACCCCATCAAGGTCACCTGTGTCTGCAAGGTATTGGCAAGAATCCCAGAGCTCAGCTAGGGAAGAGTGTCTGTACCGAAACGTATGTTTTTGGATCTCAGACTTCCCCTGCGTTTTTAGCTGCTAAGGGTACTTATTTCCTCTGCCATGATAGAGCCTATACATGGTTGCCCCCCGACTTCTCGGGCTCATGTTTTGTTTCATTCCTGTTACCTCCCACCTACACAGCAACGGCGGATTACCAACGGACAAGGGTAGTTAGAGGTGTTTTGAGTAAAGAAGACACTGCAGGTCAAGAATTTGGGGACTTTGCAAAGGGTTTTCTGCCATTCTGGGGATCCATGGCTAACAGTAGAAACATAAGGCAATTAACAAGGGTAGTTGAATCCACCGTGATTGAAACTGCTGGTGCCCTTAGTAACCTGACTGCTGAGCTCCAGTCCGATCGACTTATGACCCTTCAGAACCGGGTCGCTTTGGATGTAATACTTGCGGACCGAGGTGGAGTATGCAAATTGATCCAGTCTAGTTGTTGCATTTTCATCCCAGATAATGCTCCAACAGTGTACAGGGCCATCTCCAAACTGCATAAGATTTCCGAATCTATTCATGTGGAAAAAGGAGATTGGTCGTTAATGGGATGGTTCTGGGAACTGATATCTGCCTGGGGATGGAAAATTCTGATAGTCATTGGGATGGTCTTAGCCATTCTTTTTCTGTTCTGTCTATGCATACAGTGTGCTCCTGCAATATGTGGCCTCTGTGTTACATCATGTGTAAGGAAGCCTGTGTCAAGAGATGAACTAAGTACTAGAATGATGTTACAGCAACATCTCAATGACTTTAGGAATATAGATCTGGACTCAGACTAACATGAGGATTATAGGTCTGGACTCAGACTAACATGAGGATAGATTAATTGCCTATGTAAGGGCAAAAGGAGGGTTTGTGGTTCTGAAAATCTGGATTCATATAATAGTTCGGGACTCGAGAAATAAAACTTCGTCGAAATATGACAAATTTGGTATCAAAAGACCGAGAATGACGAGTACATCATGTACATGTATTTTCGGCGTGTTCGAGTGACGATTTCACCTCGAAATCGTCATTTACATTCTGAACCCTTAGCTCCCATTGATATGTTGCCCTTTACATAGGCCTTAATCCAGTTGAATTTGATTCCACAAGGACACGTACTCCTTAATCGACTTTTCCCTGACCTCAGTACAAGTTGGAACCATTGCCCCAGGCCAAGCTCGTTAGGTCAGTTCCCTCCCAGTGGCCGAGCAAGATAGCATCTAGGCTCAACCAGCCATAAAACCATTTCAGCGCGCACACCTGCCATATCTCGCTTACATCTTTTTCCACTCGTTTGCTTCACTTACTTTATGGTGGGGAGGTGCCCGTTTTTATTAGGGGTCCAGTGTTATCTGATGAAATGTTGGGCCTTGCCAAATGATTTGTTGTCGGCAGCACGAAGTGAAATATGGACATGCCATCATGACTCTGCTTTTTCTTTGAACCAAAATATGTTAACTATTTACTTTACAACCAAGAATGTTTTGCCCAAGGCCCAAAACTGTGTATAAGAAGAGAAGCCTGACTTCATGAAAGTGTGCAGTCTCCTGAGAACATACCCGTATTGTACTTCTAGGACACCTGTTACCTTGGTTGCAGCCAATAAACTAATCTTTGACTTCACCTAGAAGACACCGAGTTTCTGTAGGTCTGGATCAGGAGAACCCGAGGTCTCTGGGTGTTGATTCCCTGGCACCGCTGGGTTACCGGTTCTGTGCCGGTTCTTAAAAACCCAGTACCTCAGCTCTACCTGCTGATGATGGTCGGGCAGGCTGGAAGTAGGATCCATATCCATCAACCCACAGATCATTATCCGTATCCCAGGTCTCTTGTAGTGCAATGATATCATAATCACAAAGAAATCTTAGCTAAATTTGATCTTCCCTTTTGGAACGTAACCCTGCTATGTTCCAACTCAATAGCCTCATTGTAACCCCCACTTTAACAGGGGTGTCGGGTTCATTAACAGGGGCACAAGGGGAAATAACAGTTTGGGTTAGTCAATCATTTTCATCTAACCGGGATAAGGGCATGAACCTATTTAATAGGGGTATTACCAAACTCTTACTGTTCGCCTGGGGACCTTTAAAATTAGACTGAGGTATACCTCTGGGGGTGCTCCAGGTAGTCGAGTCGAACCCGTTTGGAGCTCTGTGAGGGGTCCAGGCTGCACTCCCTTCTGGCTGTTCTAAGCAGCCACTCCTTGCTGTATTTAAGCTTCTGGGTGGAGGGGGGTAGAAGTGACCCAGTGATAGAGCCCTGATATTTCCTTCCTCCCCCTTTAACTCTGAAGCATCCCACAGCATACGGGCAGCTACTTGGCGTTTATTAAAATTAACAACCACACAGTCCCAATTCACACATTTCTGGGTACCTTCTATCCACCCCACCCGCCTGGCCATTATAATGTTAGGAGAAATTTCGGAGTCACCTGAACAATTAAGATCACACCAATTTCTAGTAGCCACTAACAGTGCTTCTGTTGATTCCACCTCACCCTTCGCTAATGGTGGAACTCTAACAAGAATGGCCAACAGCGGTGCAGCCTCCGGGCGAGATTAATGTAAGGTTGAGGTTGAGTGACTGTATTGCTCCTAATCTGTGGGGCCACACTAATACCATTAGGCCTAGGTAGAGCTGGAGTACTATGAGGCTTGGGCTTCCTGCTTACAGTCATCTCAATGTCCCTATCACATATAGATGTTGGTCGAGAACCAGGCGCAAGGATCACATCCGTGAAAGGGCTCTTGATCATGGGCCTTTCCCCATCCCTCCTACTAGACCCATCTCCTATTAACGAAACTCCGCAAGGGGGCGCGAGTGTTTGATCAGAGCAGAGTGCATGATTTGGTAAAGATAAAATAGTGTTAATACGGTCACATTTCGCAAGCAGGCTAGCAACACACATGTTCAGCGTATCAACAATGTCCTTTGCCACGCTTTTTAGAGCTTCCTCTAATCGGGCAGTAAAAATATCCTCCACCATGTCCTGGACCGTAGACTGAATTTGTTTATTAATGTCGGGGCCAAGGTCCGGAGTGGCAAATTTAATGATTTTGTCCCGCTTGTTCAGCCTCTTTATGGTTCACTTTGACGCCTTCTTCTGAGTAATTACTTGCCCATTGTCAACTTGGACCTCACTAGGCACTTCATACAAAGTGTTGTTTAGAGAAACCGTAACCTTTTTGTCACATGCAACAGGATGTAACTCATGTGCACATGATGGGTTATTCACAAGAATAGTGGGCTACAAGGGAACTAGAGTTTTCACTGTCAGGGGTGGGGAGCTAAACTAGTTGTGCGACATTTGCATCCAGCCCAAGTTCCCTCTCTGCCATAGCGATTTCAGTTGTCAGGACGCCAACTGCAGAGGTTAAGTAGGATATAATGGAAGTGGACTTTCTCAGTACCTTAGCTTTAGCTCCCCCCTGATCTTATAATTGATGGAGTTTTCGCTTACCCATTCTGGAGTCTCAGCTTGAAGAGGGGGGGCCCAGCCCGGCCTCCTCCGGCCCCGGACGGCCACATACGGCCCGCCCTTTGCCCGGGCTTAGCCCGGCGTGGCCCGCTCGCGTCCCGCGAAGCGGGGGATCCCAGCTGCTTTTAATCACCCCCGGGTGCCGAATAGCATATGCGGCGTCCTTGCCGCGAGTGCTGTCGGGGGCTGTGGTCCCTGGGCAGGCGGGTGTAGTTCCTGGCTGCAAAATGAGTAGCCCGGCACAGCGAGCAACAGTAGCTCTACAAGGTGGATGATGGTGTCAGCGTCAGCGTCCTACAGGGGTAAGTGAGCCTTGTGGATGATTCAGACCCCCACTTCGCCGGGGATCCCAGCTGCTTTTAATCACCCCCGGGTGCCGGAATAGCGTAGGGGGCGTCGTTGCTGCGAGTGCTGTCGGGGGTTGTGGTCCCTGGGCAGGCGGGTGTAGTTCCTGGCTGCAAAACGAGTAGCCCGGCACAGGGAGCAACAGCAGCTCTACAAGGATAATGATGGTGTCAGCGTCCTACAGTGGTAAGTGGCCCCTGTGAATGATTCAGACAGTGAGCAATAATCAACAATAATTCTAACAAGCTGCGCAGATCAATATACTGATCCTTTCCTATTTTAAAATATGATAACATTTTTGTTTATATTATGTTTTTTCTTTTCTTTAAACTTTTGGAAGCTTTGGATCAGGACTCCATGTCCATATTGCACTCAACTGGGAACTATGGGGCCTATTAGGATGGCGGGCGGACTTACATCCGCCCGCCATGCTAGCGGTGCTGGGACCGTCTGCCAGTGGTGCAGCGGTCCCGCACTGGCAATTAGAATTCCACTATCACGGTGGCATCCCCCATTCACATCATTGTGGCAGGCAGTGCACACAGCACCGCCCGCCACAATGCGGTTGCTGCACATTGTGCATTTGCATGCACAACATGATAGGCACCGCGCGGTGTCTGCCCAGTTGTGCATGCAAATGCAGGGGGTACCATAGGTACCCCCATGTGACCCCCTTCCCTCCAACATCCTGGGTGCCCGCATTGGGCCCCCAACTGCAAAATCCGCATGCCTTTAAAGGATGAATCCCGCATGCATAGTAATATGCACACACCGCCACTATATTCAACCCTTTTCCGTCCGGTCAACTTATCGACCGGGTGGAAAAGCGTCAGACTATCTTCCCGTCCGCCGTGGTACCCCTGCCATCATAATATGGTGGGGAGGAAAAGGGAGGCAGGTGGGAGTTAATGTTGGGCGGATCGCCACCGCCATGCGGGGGGTGGCGATCTGTCCGAGATTGTAATAGACCCCTATGTTTCCAGTTGGGTTACTGGAAAAGAGCCTCACCACCAGGCACTTGAGTTCTTCCTCCACTTGTAGTTAAATGTGCACTGGAACTTGACTGTGAGTCTGACCCACAGGTCTGATGGCTTCTTTGATGTGGAGTGTGATTTGCATGTCCTTCAGCCTTCCAAGCCCTCTGAAGAATGCCAGGTATTCCTTCAAGATGCTAATTCAAGTGCCTGCTGGTGAAGCTCTTTTCCAGTAACCCAACTGGAGACATAGGGGTCTATTACAACGTCGGGCGGATCGCCACCGCCCGCATGGCGGTGGCGATCTGCCCGACATTACTCACATTATGTTGTGACAAACAGGCCAATGAGTTGTGCCATGAAATTTCTGAGCAAGCATGGATCTGGTATGTCTCCTCGTAGGACATGTATCTCTTCTTGTACAGAAGCTTCCTTGTATGTGATAGTCTCCATGAATTTTCCTAGATTAGTTACCTCGCGTCTTGAGCCCCATGTGAAGACATCGACATCGGAAGGCGATAATGGGGGCTTGCTTTTCATCTCGTCATACTCCAATGCACACATGACGTTATACTCGGTCCACTGTCAAACACATTCTGCACTACATGACCTCCTACTGTATCCGTCTTCACTATTTTATTTTTTGTCTACTAGCTGGATATGCTCTGAGTGCGTTTCTGAGGCCACCATCTCTGTCATAAAGTGTTCACCAGATGCTTTTACTGAGGTAGAATCAGAATCACTGGAATGGTTCTCATTGTGTGCTGTGATATGCCTTACATGACAAATCAATGTTGTTTTTCGGCCCGTGGAACCGACCTCATCCGAGTTGATGTATCCGCCCATGCAGACATTCGCAGAATGATTGTAGCTGTTGCACTTGTGACGTTTCTGGCCCAGAGTCGGGCAGGCACCAACGTGTGTATATTCCAGTCCGCAACGATAGTATGTTTTCTCTGGCTTCTCTTGAGATGACGTTGGTGTCTGCTTATCATGTCTGTTGTTACCTTTAGCCATGCGATGAACTTGTTGCAGGTTTTTTGTTTTCCCACTTTCCATGGTAATGGGGTGCATTTTGTCCAGCGTGTACGTCTCTTTAAGAATTTTTGGTCGAGACGCAGTTCAGTGGCACCCTTCAATGGTAAACAGTCTGATGGCTTCCTCGTTGTTAAATTTTTGAAACTTACAATTGGTCACGCGTTTGTGCAGGCAGATTGCAAAATCATCAAGGGATTCATCCTTTCTTTCATCCTTCACATGGGTGTTGAATGTATATCGCTCATAGTCAACGTCTTACTGAGGGCCAAAACTGGCCTTGAGACATTGGACCAGATCTTTGAAGGTAGAAACCGAATCAGGTGGGAAAGTTATAAGCAAATCTACTACATCATCTCCCACAAGATTGAGTAACAGATCACTGGCGTGCTCATCTGCGTGATTTTTGCAAGCTGCTTGTGTGAGGTGTTCGAAATGCTGGATCCATTTCTCCCACTGAGTGCCCTTCATTTGGGAGTCTGAGAGATCAAAGGTCAGAGATCGCCGAAAGATGGAGCTAGGGATGTTTCTTTGGTCCTCAATCATGGCACCGGTATGTTGTTTACACCAACTTTGTTACACCTTCTGAGCCGTTGTGCAGTGGTTATCAGTTATATTGGTCTTAACCCTTGATTTACAGTGCAGCCTGACCTTGAAATGGTGGCTCTGATAGACTTGAATGAGGCAAGGCCTGACTTCAAAATGGCAACCAAGGTAGTTTCAAGTAACAACCCTTGTGTTCATATGCAATCTTCCGCTGGCCTTATTCCGGTATGGCAGCTCGAATCTACTTGAATAGGGCCTTGCGTGAATTTGAAATGTCACAGAGGAACCTATTCGATCTTACTTATGATTTTATAGGTGCTATTGACTTGGCCTCCACCTTCTCACTACCTCTTGCAGCAATGAAACTAGACACCACCAAGGCCTTTGATGGGGTCAATTGGATATATCTCTCGGCAGTAATGGAAAAGTTTAATTTTGGGGAGAAATTCTGTAGAGTTGTTCAGCTTATATATTGCGATCCCTCTGCAAGTCTACCAGTTGATGGCAAATTGACCAACTCTTTTAAAATCACCAGGAGATCTAGACAGGGCTGCCCCCTCTCCCAGCTCCTCTTCGACCTGTACATGGAGCCCTTCACTCAGCGGCTGAGAGATGAGTCGGGTCTTGCATCATTCAAGTTTGGAGCGTGGGAGAGGATGGTAGCCCGGTATGCGTACAACGTTTTGATCCTTTCATCTGATCTAGAGTCATGAAGTAAATGAAATACCAGTATTTGTAAAGCGCACAGCATCCTCCGAAGTGGTGTCCCGGTGCTGGGGGCCCTCGGGAAGATTAAGCAACCTATTACTCTTTCCTCAGGGCATGAGGTTGGCACAAGACTTTGGTCAATGCAGGGAAAACAGAAATCATGTTAAGGAACCTGCCGGAGTGCCGGCACCAGACCAAGAATGACATAAGATATCTGGGGGTCTGGATTGTCCAGAGTATAGATAAGATTGCAGGGACTAACCTGGCAAACGTCTCTAAGGAATGCCAGAAACTTTTGAAATCTTGGGCCCATCTCCCATTGACTATTTTGGGTAGGATCAATTTGATCAAAATGCTTATATTACCGAAAATTACTTTTTTTTTTAATACTATTCCTTTACATTTTGAAAAACAGGCAATCGACAAATTTCAGCAAGCAATGAACTCATTCATCTGGGCTTACAGGGCCACAAGGATAGCCTGGAAGAAGCTATGGCGCAGGAGGGAGAAAGGGGGCCTCACACTCCCCGACCTTCAGTACTACGCCTGGGCTTTTCAGTTATAACACTCAAGAGAGGGGGGTCATGTTCTTTGCCATGCTAAAAGGAGTTGGGCTGTCGCTCGAGGGGTTTCTTTTTAAATATGGTGATCAGAATTGTTTCAAGAAGATCAGGCTGAAAGTTCTCCTGGGGATGGCTCGTACATGGGCTAGAATTAAGCTATGCACTGGCCTAAATTATTTTTCAAGTTTGGCTCCTCTGTGGGACTCTCCATTAGCTCCAGGCTGTTTGAAAGACAGACTGGAGCTATACACTTAGAACAGCAGGGTTTAAGGTGTGGAGGGATTTGGCTTCTTACGGTTTACTTTTATCATGGTTGTCACTTCACAATAGGTTAGAGGAGGGCATGTCTAGGTTTAAGTATCTACAGTTGCAGAGTTGGTCTCAGAATCTTAAAAAACCTATAGATATAGGGGACACTCCGGAGGAGCAACTAGTGTTGAGGCCGGTGGGGAGCAAAGAGGTCTCTTTCTTTTAGTGATCCATAGAGGAAGCTGTTGATGGAGATTTTAAATTACCCAAAGAACTGTGGGGAGCTTCAATGCCAGACGAACACTAGGAAGACTAGTGGCAAACTTCCTTCAACACCTTGTTTGCTACTGTAAAACCAGCCTGGCTTAGGAGGAATCACTGCTTTACTACCCTATTTATCCCCTTCAAGACTGTCTAAAATAGCGAAGGGCCCCCCAGTCAGCCATAAGAAGTATGATCTAGTAAACTCCTCAAATATACATATGTTTAAAGATTGCCCAGTGATTACTGAATACTAGGGGAAAGTAGGGGCAACTTTAGCTGACATCTTGGGATCCCCAGTCCCAGTTTCTTTCGCCTTGATCATCTTTGTCATAGCTAGTGAAGTTACAGGCCCTGCTAGGGGGGTTCCTATTTTATGCAATCTTGCTGGCTAGGAGGGAAATCTGTAGGAGATGGGTAGAGGTTACACCCCCTACTCATTCAGAATGGCTGTCTTCTCTATATAAGATCTCTAAGACTGATCTGGTTAGATTGCAAAATAGTAAGAAGAAAGCACTGAGGGATTGCTTATTAAATTGGTCTAAGCGCTAGTTTTTGGGTGAGTTTAATTTAGGGGTTTAAGTTGTTATGTTAGCAAGTTGGAAAATAATTTTTGGATCCTATGATTATGCCTCTCGGTAAACTCTCAGACTGTGTTGGGCCCTATTCCCCAATTGCCACACCGCGTGGGTCAACATTAGCAATCTTCGGCTACAATCCACCAGAAGAGAGTGAGACCACCCCTTTTAAAAAAGGGGCCAGCAACATTCCGTGGGATTGTTGTACACCGGTAGGCGGGCGTTGTCCCCAGGCGTCATTTCGATTGCCTACGTCTCTTTGAAACTGAGCAACGGTAATGACATCCTACTTTCTGTCGACTGGGGTCTGAGGTGAATGAGAATTAAACAAAATATTAAGAATATTTTTTTTTAAAGAAGTGCAGTACAGTTTCCGGAGCTCTGTGGTGAGCTCTGGCCTTGTGCGCACTCCAGCTGATCTCGTGGCTTCTGGGATGCCATTACTCACGCTTGAAAAAATGGAGCACTGAATCTGCTGCACTGAGCTTGAAGTCATGCTCCTTCATCTACCGCAGCCATTGCAGCAATCACGGGCTGCCAGCATGGGAAGTGCATGCTGTAAAAGAGACTGATCAGCACCGTACTGCTGCAGCACCGCTATTGGTCACGTGGGTCGTATGTGCCCCACCTCCTCGTCGCCAGATGTCGTGTCCCCTGTCCCAGCAAGGGGCACATGGGGACAGGTAGGTATGGAGAGCGGATTCTTTATTCCGCAGTCAGATGTTCGCTGGCCATCGTCCAGCTGTGCCCATTCCCCTGGTCTAAGTGACCAGTTCCGGCCTAACCCCTTCCTCTCTGGAAATGGTGTACAGTGTCCAGGGTAATGGACAAGTGGACATGGTCCTTATTCCCTGCCACATCTCGTCACTATGACAAAGAGAAATATTGCTTATTGTTGGAAAAGCGAGAATCTCCCCTTTCCAATGGTAGACACTAGGCATTCTTTTCGAAGGGGGAGAAACCCCATGGCAATGGGCTGGTGTAGTCCCTTTACACCCGGTCACAACAGTCTTTCTACTACCCTTGGTCGCATAAAGGTCTTCAAATCCAATCTGCCTTTACTGGAGATTGCAGTAAGCCCGTCAGAGCCCATGGCGTTTCCTTTTCACAGGTAAAAGGGTTATGGATGTTCCACCCTGTCACAGCGACATGCCCCTACCCCAAAGTTGACGGAGCACTCTTTCTACCCGACCCAGTGGCTGATTGGGGGATTGCCCTCAATTGGCCCCTTCCCCTTGGGAGAAGGCCACTAGACACCAGGAAGTATATATATTTTTTAATGGTACGTCCCACCCAGGCATAGGGCCATACTTCCATCTCACAGTTGAAAATATAATCTTTCTCCTCCCTGTAGGGCAAATTGGGGGTGGGAGGTACAAACAAAAGAATGGGTGGCGGTCTACCCTGGCATCAAGACATACACCCACCCAAGAAGGGGCAAAAGAGTCTTTATAAACCCCTGGGGGCAGATACGAGGATTGCCTTGATTGGGGAAGCTGTTCCTAATTTGTCCTGCTGGGGGTAATGGACCCTTAGACACCAGAAATTTCATATGTGGGCAATTCAGTGAGGTGCAGGCATCCCACCCTGCTACTAAGTTATACACCGATCCCACAAGGATCAACCCAGTCTTTATGCAACCCCTCCCCCAGGATCAGAAGGCAGGTTTGTCCAATGTTGTCCCACCAGGGGCAGAATATGCACTAGCTAGCAGGAATAACAAAATATATATAAAATAAGGGGGTGGTGTCTGACCCATCCTGACATCAGGCCTCACCCCCAGACTCCCAACAGTCTTTCTGATCCACTGGGAACAAAAGCATTCTAATCCCTATGGCAAGCTAAAGAAAATTTAAATTCTTTTGGAGTTGTTTTTAAATATGTACCAGTATATTGGGGCTAAATTCCAATATCGTCCCACACGCCATGCTGAATGGCTACACTTTTCAGGCCAGGGTCACATGCCACCTAGGGAAATCTACCAGACCCGGAAATTTCTGAAATCTAGACACCGAGGGGAGTCCAGCGTGATGTGCCTTGTGTGAATCACAAAACAGTTTCTAATGCACAATTCCCTGTAAACCTCAAACATGACCTAAAATTGCCAATTTTCCTTGTATTTCTGAAACATAAATTTAACATTAATTACTAAAATCCACAGCAATCCACAAAATTCCTACCCCCAGCATTCCCCTAATTGTCTTTATGAAGACGCTACCTTGCTTGTATGGCTCGTCCTAGTGTCCATAATAGAATAGGCCCCAAATTGTGATGTGGAGACCTTGGCGATAGGGGTAGACATCCCGGAGAGTACAGAGTGGTGTGATTCACATGGATTCCATGACTTTTGTTGACCAGAATGCATTGCATTCTCAAACTTTGCCTAAAATCATGGATTTACTCTCTATTTCCGTGACATAAACTTCTGGAATTTCCAGGGATACACTGCCTGCAAATATAATGTGTCTCAAAGTCTGGAACTCCAAGTACCCCGTACCCCGTAGCCAGCCTGATATTTCAACCTCCCCAGTGCGACTCTGGTCTTACTGCTATCCAAATACAGTTGTTTAACAGCATGTCAAAGTCTTTAAAGGCCCGTCCAAGGAAAATCAGTGTCAGGTTGACAAAAGGTTACAAGAAGCAAGATAGCAACTGTGCAACAGTGAGTGACAGGATCCTCCAAAAGACTATTTGGGGCCTGAAGGCCCTATTAGCAAGTTCAATACAGTAATTCAGAGATATAAATGTGTACCCCTAACTATCTAAAAGTGGTACTGTCCCATCTCACAACCTAACATACTTCGACTTGAAATGTCTCCAGATCCAGTGGATAAAAACATGACTTTGTCCAGTTAACGCACAGCCCAGTGAATCACTCAAATCAATTCAGGACCTCTGTGAATTGGTACAGATCTGTTCTTTACTTACAGATTTGCAACAGAAGGTCATCGAGTATAGCAAGATAATATAAACACACCACCCAGTACATGTTAGAATCCACATTTAGGATAGAAAGAGAGAGGGCTATCATGAGATTTTGACTGGGTCCCTCTTTTCAAACTTAAGGAGAGATATTGTTAGATATTTACCCACTGTGGAACTAAATTGCCCTAGTTCAAACTCTGTGGTATACAGCACAGTCAACTTAGGTGCTGCTCTGTTTGAGAAGGTGGCATCACATTATTAAGTGGGCTCAGCTGTGCTAGGCACCTTGCCACAAGCTAGATCCAATAAGTCCTGTTTGATTTCTTGAGGTGAGATGGGTTGATCAAGCACTGCTCTGGCTTGTCATTCTAGGTGTGGAAGTGATATATCCTCCAGGTGACTTGATTGTGCCTGTTATATAGCTGGGTATAATACCGGTAAAATGCCCCATTAATTGTCTTTTGAGAATAAGGCAGGATCCCCTTTGAGTCTTTAATCATAATCAGAGATTACATATTAGTGTCTGACCTAGCTATCCAGGCTAAAAGGCTACCCAGTGTGTCCCCCTCAATGTGCTTGTGCACTGTATATGCAGAGTAGTCTAAGCACCACTGTCTCTCAACTAGGGCTGCATGTGCCTCTCTAGTCTTGGTGAAGATATTACGTTTAGCCCTATTTGTCTCCACCTCACATTTTAGGACTTTGAGTCTAAGCCTCCCAGCCTTTGGTCTTTTAACCCCTTAGCTCAGAAAGAGTACCGAATACACTGCCCCACACTACCACCTTGAAAGCGTCCCACTCCGTTAAGGCAGAGGAAGCTGATCTCTCATTGTCCACAAAGAAATGATCAATCACCTCCTCCAAAGTGCTCTAACACGGAGTCCCGATGGCGCCAAGTCACCATAAGAGTCAGTCTGTGAGTTGTGGTCAGATAAGGTAATCCCTAGGTACTCAGTCGACCCCACATCCAGAACTAAGACACTAAAGCAAACCAGGTGGTCCAGCCCAATGGGTACAGCAAGAGTAAAAATAATATTAATTCACAAGTTGGTTTCCAAAACTGCCATTTGTCCACTAGGCAATGGTCGCTCAACCACTCTTACAAGGCTCAGGCCGAAGATGGGAATGATCTATGTGCACATCCAAGATCACATTAAAATCTCCCCCATCATTACAAGCTTACGAGACCAAATTGCTAACAATTTAGCCAGGGATATATAGAACGGCTAACGCCAGGGGCATAAAAACTGCACCGAACAATTAGCTTGCAATCTAGCCTCCTCTCCAGGCACCTAACGCCCCTTTAAAGGAGCTTCACTGCATCTCTGGAATGAATACATTTTGTGTCATTTGGCAGCTGTAAACATCCTCTCTACATTCCACGTTAGGAATTTATACATACTCACACCCCTTTTCAGTACAAAAAGTGAGTGACCAAACCACACCTACGGCAGCGCCCTCAGCACAAACCCCCCCACCCCCTGTCGTGACATGAAGCCCCCAAAGATCACAGGAGACAGTTGGTAGGTTTCAAGGGTGTTTATTGTTGATCGTGCTCACAGCATAGGATGCGTCCTTCCCCTTGCCCTCTTGGTCATCTTCTGTCCCGTCCCGCTTCCCTGACCGGAAGTGGTGTCCGGTGTCCCCTCCCACACTCCTGACCCCAGGGTCCTAGTGCCCACTGTCTGGGCACGACATCTCCCCCCGTCAGTTGATTCTTTCAGAATGGGCTATCTGACTTCCTCAGCTGTCTCTGCCGCATTAGTACTGTGTCTCCTTCTTTTAGTTTTGCTTGAATGGCATGTCTCCTCTTGTCTGCGTATGCTTTTATTTTCGCTTTTGCTTCTCCGTCTTTGGCAGCTATGCAGCTTCGCTCCTCTCTTGCTGTCTCTTCCATCTGCGGTAGCCTTGTCCTGCTCGAGCGTCCTAGCACGAGCTTGGCGGGGCACCGTCCTGTGGAGCTGTGAGGAGTATTCCGGTAGTCTCTTAGTATCTGGCATAGTGCCTGGCCTATCGATATCTGCGTTATCTTGGCTCGTTGTACCACCTTCTTGATTGTTCCCATGAATCTTTCTGCCATTCCATTCGCCTTTGGCCACAAAGGTGTTATTTTCCGGTGGCGAATCCCTAGGTACTCCATGAATTTTTCCCGCAGCATTTTCTTTGTTGCTACCATGCCTCTGTGTGACTTGTGCGCTAGGTCTATCGTCGGTCTCCTCAGTGTCCTGGACATTACTATTCGTGTTCCTCTCATCATTATGCCATTTTTGGTCTCTGAGAGATCTTCATGGATCTTCTTGAATGCCAGCAGTTCCTCTTTTATTACTCCTTCTTCCACGATGCTGTTGTTTTTAACATGCCTCCACCTCTGTTGTCTTGTCACCTTCTGGATAGCTTGCATTGTGGGGTCACGTTTTGTTTCTTGCTCCAGTTCTTCCATCGTTATTGATGCCGGAGTGTTGTGCTTCAATATGAAGTTCAGGTATTCTTCCGCCATTGAGGTCGCCTCAACTGCAAGTGGTAGAGGATGTCGTGACATGTAGTCCGCCGGGTTGTGTTCCTTTCCTGGTTTATGTATGATCTTGAAGTTGTAGTCCATTAGTCTGATTCCCCACCTCCCTATTCGGGGCGGTATTTTTGCATTGGAATTTCCATAGATCGTTATCACTGCCTGGTGGTCTGTAATTATTGTGAACGGTTTCCCGTATATGAACATGTGGTAGTGTTCTCATGCCCATACTACTGCCAAGCTCTCTTTCTCCGGCTGCGAGTATGCTCTTTCAATGTCAGACAGGCTCTTGCTTCCGTAGGCTACTACACTCCTTGGTGATTCCTTGCCTGGTCTGTGTTGTGCTAGTATGGCGCGCAACACCACTGGGCTGGCGTCCACCATCAGTTCGATACAAAGTAGCGGATCAAAGTATGCAAGGTGGTCTACTGCCGTCACTGCGTGCCTGATCACTTCAAATGCTTTGCTGCGTTCTTCTGTCCATGCAAAAGTCTGTCCTTGTTTAGTTAGTTCTCGCAGTGGTGCACTCACTGTGGCAAAGTATTTTATGTACTTTGCGTAGTAGCTAGCAAGGCCGAGAAATGACCTCACTTCTGCAACGTCGCTCGGGTGTTTTGCTTTTTCTAGCATCTCCACCTTGCTGCTATCTGGTCGTCGTCCTCTTTTGGAGAAGATATGTCCAAAGAACACCAGTTCGTCTCGCCTCAGCTCGCACTTGTCCTCATTTAGCGTCAGCCCAGCCCGCTCCAGTTGGGAACACACATCCCGCAGTGCCTTGTCATGTTCCTCATCTGACTTGCCGAACACCAGAATGTCGTCACTGTAGTTCAGACTGTTTTTTACCGGCCTTATTACTTGCTGCATTGTTTCTTGGAATATTTCAGCAGCTGATGATATTCCAAAACTCAGGCGTTTATATCGAAAGAGACCCAGGTGCGTGGAAAACATTGTGCTATATCTGGACTGAGGGTCAAGTTCAAGCCGATGATAGCCTTTACATAGGTCTAGTTTGGAGAAACGTCTTGTGCCTGTTAGGCAACTGATCATATCATCGAGGTGGGGTCCAGGGTGTCTTTCGCGTTCGATTGCTGTGTTCGGTACTTTCATGTCGACACAGATGCGAATCTTGGACGTTTTCTTCTTCGGCACTGCCACTATTGGTGATACCCATGGCGTCGGTCCCTCGGCTAGCTCTATGATGTCCGGCTTGAGCAGCGCTTTAATCTCTTCTTCTACCTGCGGTTGCAGGTGTATTGGCACTCGCCGATGGTGTTGAGCTACTGGTTTTACTGCTTCGTTGATGTGCAGCGTTATTTGGCGTCCCTTCAATGTCCCTAGTCCTTGTAGTAGTTCAGGATATTCTTTCAGGATGCTTTTCTCCTCTGCCATTTTGTATGTCATTTCGAGGAGGCCCATCACCTGCGCGGTGACATTGCTCGACAGGCACGGTGCCGGAATGTCACTTTTTAACACGTGAACTTCTTCCTTGAGGGTTTGGCCTTTGTATGTCAGATTTTCTGTGAATTTTCCCATGTTCGTCACTTTTTTTCTTGACCCTCACATGAATACCTCAACTTTTGACAGCATCAGCACTGGCTTTACTTCCATCTTCTCAGATTCTGACACGCACATGATATTACATGTTGCTCCGCTGTCTAGCATGAAACGTGCCTTGTGTGGTCCCACCTCTATTGTCACGGACTCCGTCTTCTTTATGTTGTTCTTGTTCACGAGGTGGATGCTTTCTCGATTCCTGCCTTCCTCTGTGGGCATGGTAGCAGTGTCGGACATGAGGTACAGTCGTTCTACCTTTTCCTCCTCCTCTACGTTTCCTGACTCCATCGAGGAGCTTCTGTTTGCTGTGTCTACATGCCTGACATGTCTGCTCGTCGTCATCCGCGGTCTTCCCGGTCTTCCTCTTTCACTCCTGCACTGCAGTCCCAGGCACGCACTGGCAAAATGGTTGCTTCTGTTGCATTTCCTGCATGTTCGGCCCATTGTGGGTGGCACGTGCCTTTGTGTGGAAATTTAAGCCTACATCTGTAGCAGGTTGATTCAGGTTGCTTCTTTGTCGCCTGTTCGTTGTGTCCTTTTTTCCAGCTGGTTGGGCGGTTGTTCTCTGCCATGCCTGTTCAACTCGCCGTTCCTTTCCCCGGTCCATTTGCTTTGCTTGCGCTGTTGCTCTTGCCTCGGCCCTTGCCAGTGACAGGATCTTCTCCAGTGAGGTTGGTTCCTTCAGTATTCTCGCATGGAAGTCTGTGTCACGGCATCCTTCAATGATGCGCAGGCGAATCGCTTGTTCGTTGTCGTACTTGTCGATTCATCTGTGTGTTATGTTATGTTATGTTAAATTTTATTTCTATAGCGCACGGCTACTCAAAAAGAGTGTCCCGGCGCTTTATTTAGGCAGCTCAGTATAAAAAACATAACACCATAAAACAGACACTAACAGGGAAAGGACAAAAAAGACATCCTAAAGGTTAAAAAGCCAGGTCTTAAGGCTCTTCCTGAACAGGAGCAGATTGGATGAGCGCCGCAAGGCCAGAGGCAAGGTGTTCCACAGCTGAGGGGCCCTCAAACTAAAGGAGCGCCCCCCGGTACGGGCCTTCCTCACTCGAGGAACCGCAGCCAAAAACAGAGATTCCGAGCGCAGAGATCGGGCCAGGCGATAAAAGACAAGCCTGCGCTGTAAGTACTTAGCTCCGGAGCCGAAAAGCGCTTTGTGCGCCAGGGTCAATGTTTTAAACATGATCCGCTTCCGGATGGGCAGCCAATGAAGTGTGTTGAAATGCTATTGTGAAGGTGTACCGTTCAAAATCAATGTTTCTCTGCGGATAAAATTTGTTTGTGAGGCATTTTATTAGCCCTTTGTATGTCGAAGTCTCATCTGCTGGTAGTGTTACTAGTAGATCGTCTACTTCATCACCCACTAGATTCAGGAACAGACCCAGTTTTTTGGCCTCTGTCACATCTGTGGCACTCATGTACCTCTCGAATCTCCTAATCCATCACTCCCATCTGATTCCCACTTGCAGTTCTGATAAGTTGAATGGGAGAGGTCTGCGATATTGGGCGCTTTGCCTTTCGCTTCTTGGTTTAGCCATCTTTGTTTGCGCCTCTACTTCGATGTGTCTTCTTTCCTTTATATGCTCTTAGCGGCACTTATTCTTCCTTCTTTCTTTCCTTCCTTTGTCACTATTGTCTTCTATTTTCCTTTTATTTCAATATTTTCTTTGTTTGCATCTCTTTGTGCTTCCTTTTTATCTATTTTCCTCTTTTGTTCTGTTATTTTGTGTCTTTGCACTTCCTTGTGCTTGTTCTCTTTGCTTCAGTGCTATTCTCGGGCACTTTTTCTTTGTTTTTCTTGTTCCGCCTGACTTCAAAATGGCCGCCGGTCTTTCCAGCTCTCTGATTGGTTCCTTTTCCTGGTTTCAAAATGGCCGCCGAGACTCTAGTGAGACTTCCAGGCCAATCCGAGCATTGCCTGGTTTCAAAATGGCCACCCGATCTTCTCTAGCGCTGATTGGCCAGTCCGCCTGACTTCAAGATGGCCGCTCTCGCTCTCGCGAGAGTTAGCGTGCTATTTTCGATTCTCGGGCCAAATCTGCTAGTTTTCGTCGGGTCTTTCCGGCGCTTGCAGATGCTTTGTTTTTCTCGTCAGTTGCGGTCAGGGTGGGCTCCCGCGCCGTTTCTTTTCTTCTTGACGCGAACCAGGGTCGGCTCCTGGTCTCGCTGCTTCCATCGTTTTGCCACTCGACGTGACCCAGGGTGGCCTCCTGGTCTCGCTCCTTTACTTCTGCTGGGCACTCGTCACACGTGTGCTCGTCGCCTTCATCGCCAGATGTCGTGTCGTGAATCCCCCCGAAGATCACAGGAGACAGTTGGTAGGTTTCAAGGGTGTTTGTTGTCAATCGTGCTCACAGCATAGGATGCG
The DNA here is from genome assembly GCF_964261635.1 of Lissotriton helveticus. Lineage (NCBI taxonomy): Eukaryota > Metazoa > Chordata > Amphibia > Caudata > Salamandridae > Lissotriton > Lissotriton helveticus. The sequence goes on from NC_136061.1 coordinate 1,290,901,649, forward strand.
TCCTGCCTCTTGCCCCCTTGGTCATCTTCTGTCCCGCCCCGCTCCCCTGACCGGAAGTGTTGTCCGGTGTCCCCTCCCACACTCCTAACCCTGGGGTCCTAGTGCCCACTGTCTGGGCATGACACCCCCTTTGGATAGCCACCTGTCCACCCCCACCAGCCAGATGCCCCAGAATCCTCTAACAGTTACCCCAGTCGCTGTGGTCAAACTTCAGTCTGTGATCATCTCACACTCATCAGAGCTGAAACCCACACCTTTCCCTCCTAAACAACCCAATCTGTAAAGAATTGTCAAACTAGGAGCACGTGTTGCAATTCTCTCTGGAGGGGGGTCATGCATTTTAGTATAGGGGGCACTGGTGGATACTCCGCTTGAATTGGGGAGATCAGCCCACGTCAAGCTTTCCCAGTCTAGCCCAACTGAACTTTATAAACATGTGTGCCCAGAAGCCTTTAGTCTATTATTACTAGCCATCTCTTATTTTCTGTTTATCTTCTCATCCTCCTTGCTAATTTAAGGGTAATATCTGCACCTGATGGGAAGCATTCATACAGCGACCTCTTGTCTCGCTACAGTGCTTATTCTCTAAAAGGAGTGGCTCGAGAACCCCTCTTAGCACTGTCTTCTCGATCATGTCACTGTTCTGGGACTCAACAAGTAAAACCCATCAGCTGAAACGGAGCTCTCAGGTGCGCATATAGGGTCATGAGACATCTGTGGGGTGACTCAGGGAAGCCACCTGGATGCCTTACTACCACTTCCGGAATTCACTTCAGTATCATACGAGTGGGTTTGGGAATCATCTGAATTGTATTCTGCTATTTTCTGGTGGACGGATGCAGCACATGTAAGGGCAGATGTTGTCTGTGCTGCATTTGGATAGAGTGGCATACTCCCGGGGCAGATTCCTCCAGATGGGCTCGCCAATGTCTACATTTTCGATGTGAAATGGGTGGATAGTGCCCGGATGCACATCCCTCTTTGCCAGTGTTGTGGGTTGTTCATAGGCTTGGCCAAAATGTTAATTATGCTGGAGTAACTGGAATTCTTTCAGTAAATTTGCATTTCTCTTATGACACCAAATTACAAAACTACACGATTATGGCCGTTCACATAGTTATGAGAAATTTTGCACAAATATCATACTGCAGGAGACAGAAACAACAAGCTTAGCAAGTGTGAGCAGTTGCTGATGTTCATGTTCTATTGCATTTAGCTCTATTTTTTTTTTATTTTTTTTTTTGGTAATCCTCATATACCATTATTGGAAGTCTTGATGGGAAACTGGTAACCTTTGCGCTGTTTGGTCGTCCTGATCCGGCCCTTGTTGTTATGCATGACCAAAAGCGGGATAGGTGAACCTACTCCCTCAAGTAGCCACTGCTTTCCCATCCATACTCCGTTTCACAGTTTTACTGGTGCCCCGTGCTACTTTGGAGTCAAGGGAACCGGCAAGGCTCCAGATAAATCATTGGAAAACCTATCAACTGTGTTGCCATGCCTCGAGGGCCGCCCAGATTCTGACCAAACTTGTGGGATCACATGCCAAGTCGGACTTACTGGTAAGGATGATTTGTCGTAAGCAGCATGGGAAGGTGGGGGGGGCTATGTCCTTCCAAGCTCTACATATTTCTCGCCTTGCAAGGAGGATGACATAAAAGACAAGTTTTGTAGAGGGGTCATTGATGTTATAGCCCATACCCAGCCCCGTCAGGATGGTAGTTGTAGTTATTACCAAGGGGACCCCTAGAACCTCTCCCAGGAAATCGGTGATTTTCTCCCAGTAACCTTTCAATTCGGGACAGTCAGCAAACATGTGAACATCGTCAGCTTCCGGATAGCTACATCTCGGGCAACAATGCTCTAGCTTGGTGATCTTCACTAGTTTCTTAGGAGTTATATAAACCTGATACATAGTATATAGATGATTTCTTTTTAACGTTGCGGGTTTAACCCCTTCCACGCTCATGACGAGCTGGGCTCGTCATGAAGCAGGGCGCTCACACGCTCATGACGAGCCCAGCTCGTCATGAATGCACTGAATCCACCATACCCCCAGCACAGCAGGGGAATGTGCTGAGCGGCGAAGGTGTTAACTACTGAATGTAGAATAGCAAAGGAGTCAAGCCACCAGTTTCTAATGTTAATAATATCCGTACTTAACTTATTCATCCAGAGTTTTTCCAGTTCAGGTTCAGTTACATCCTCCTCCTCAAGCATCGATGTATACCAGTATGCAATTTGACTCTTCCACCTTCCTCTTCTAGTTACAGCGTCGAATCTTGGGTTTGGGGTTTTGTTGCCCTCCCTTCTGGTTAACCACCAACCAGACAGCTGGTAGTACTTGAACCTGGTGAGTGATCCCTCTGTCAAATTGGAGAGAGCGTCCCATGTCAGGAGCTGGGTTCCTCCCTGTAGGTCCCCCCAGTGTTCCAGTCCTGCTGCCTTCAGTGGTCGAGACAGTTGGTCGTCAAGACAGGCTGGTGTCCCAGGGGAATCCCATATCGGGGCCTGCTCTGCATAGTAGGGGATATTAAGCCTCTTCCTGACAAATACCCAGTTTCTGATCGCGGTCCCCAGAGTCTTAAGCCTGACCTTCTTGAAGAATTTTGGGTCCCCAAACTTAAACAAGAAAGAGTCATGTCCCTGGGGGATATCGTGCAATAGTGCTAGAAATAATAAACCCATGGAGGTTTGGTCAGTTTTGCCGGCCATAAGTCTAAAATGTTTGAAGTGAAAGGCATGGCAGTAGATGTGTAGGTCAGGGAAGGCTAATCCTCCAGTCTTTAAGCTTCTTCTAAGCTTCTTCCAAGCTATTCGAGGGGCTTTCGTGTTCCAGATAAAGGATCCCAATTTCCCTTGTAGCTTCTTAATTGTTATCAAGGGAAAGGATAAGGGTATTGAATTAAATAAAAATGTGATCTTAGGGAGGATAATCATTTTGAGTAGGTTCACCCGCCCAAAGATATTTAATGGGAGAGATGACCAGCGATGGAGTAGGGCTATAGTGTCTTTTATAACCCTATCCAGATTGACTTTTGGGATGTCCTCAATTTTTTTGACTAAGTGTACTCCCAGATATCTCATTTTTGTCCTACAACCTGCCGTGGCTACCCCCTGATTCCATTCAATGATCTCAGTTTTATCCTTGTTGATTGAATACCCAGAGATCTCGCCAAAACTTTCTGCTAGTTGTATTAGTCTAGGAATGGCTGCTCCCGGGTTTGAGGTGTACATCAACAGGTCGTCAGCATAGAGTGCAAATTTTAATTCCAGGTCAGCAATCTTAAATGATTTGATAAGAGGGTCCGATCTAAGTAAGCACACAAAAGGCTCAATATACAAGTCAAATAAAAGAGGGGATAGGGGACAGCCCTGTCTGGTTCCTCGAGCTATACATATCTGATCTGTGAGAGAGCCATTGACTAAAATTTTAGCTAGTGGTGCATTGTATAGGGATTTAATCGCGGTTATAACATTAACGGGAAAACCAAATTTTGCCAGAGCCAGCCATAGATATTCCCACTCTACCTGGTCGAATGGTTTAGCAGCATCGACAGCTACAATAGTCAGGGGCAGCTTTTTCTCAATGGCGACATCTATTGCAGCAATGACTTGGAAAGTTAATTCATTGAGTTGCCGCTCAGGGATAAACCCCCTTTGGTCACAGTGGACAATGGATTTGATTGTCTTGGCCAGTCTTGTTGCTAATACCCCTGCGAAGATCTTATAATCTACATTTAGTAGAGAGATAGGTCTATACGACTCTACCTTGCGAGGATCTTTATTCTGTTTCAGTATTAGAGTGACTGAGGCCTCCGCCCAAGACTTAGGAGCCAGCTCTCCCCGTAGCAGGATTTCATTAAATAATATCGTTAAGCTTATGACAATTTGATCTATAACGGTCCTGTATAGCTCTACCGGAAGCCCATCGGGACCTGCCGCTTTGCCATTAACCATTTTTAAGATCTGAGCCCTTACCTCTCCTTCCCTTATCTCGGAGCTAAGGAAAGATCTGTCTGCCTCTGATAATTCGGGGAGCTGGACTTTACTTAACCAGTTGCCAGCCTGCCGTCCGCTCTGGGGCAGAGTAGTGCTATACAGGGATTGCATATGGGTTTTGACTTCCTCTCTAATGAGATCATCATCGTATGTGGTTTCCCCTGTACTGGCCTTGGATAAGCTATCGATCTGATTCCTAGTTTTATCCACTCGGGTCTTCCACGCCAGGAGGCGACCACATTTCTCCCCGTATGAGAAGGATTGGAGTTTACTCGCATCCCACCTGTGCTTCAGGGTTCTGTCTAGCTCTGCTTGATATTCCGCCCGTAGGATATCGAGTTCTTTTTGTAGAGTGAGTCTAGTCTCTAACTGGCCTAAGGAAGCCTTCTGGAGTTCCTGTTCCTTTAATTTAAGTCTCAGAAGTTGGTCTTCCTTCTTCTCTCTTGAAAGCTTATTCCTCCTAATCGTCAGGGTGCTCAACCAGCCTCTTATGAAGACTTTATATGTTTCCCAGACTATCTGTTTGCTTGCTGACCCAACATTGGTCCTAAAAAACTCTTCTGACTGAGTTGCCAGATCTTGCTTAACTGCCTCTTCCAGAAGGAGTGTTCTGTCTAAGGTCCACCTTCTCTGCTGGATCTGCTGTTTAAGTCGAATTACTATCTCGACAGCAGAATGATCGGACAGGATAGCCGGGGCGTAAGATATGGTGTCTACTGCCGAGAAAAGGGTTTTATCGAGTAGAAAAAAATCTATCCTTGAGTGATGACCATGTCTTCTGCTATAAAAAGAATATTCCCTTTTCCCTGTGTTTTTGAGCCTCCAGATATCTATGAGGTTAAAATCCCTCATAATGTTCTTGAGTTCCAGTCTGGACTTTTGGGGAGGAGTGAATCTAACTTTGGAGGTGCGATCTAGATCTTTATCAAATATCAGATTAAAATCACCCCCTATAATTACCGGTCCGTCCGTCTCTACTAGGCTGTTTTTTAGTTTCGTGAGGGCCCCTGGCGCGTCCTGATTAGGCCCATAATAAACTGCACAAGTGAGGGGAGTTTGTCCTGCTGTTAACGAAGCCACCAACCATCTCCCAGAATGGTCCGTTTCGCACCTCGATACCCTAATCCCTGCATTAGCTCTGATTAATATAGCCACCCCTCTTGTGCTACCACTTTGTTCAGAACAGAGAATATCCTGGATCCACCTACATTTTTTAAATGCCGTCTTACATTCTGCTTTCTCTAGGTGTGTCTCCTCCAGTAGGCAAATGTGTGCTCCTGAATTGTATAAATAATTTGTTACCCTGTGTACCTTTCTCCTATCCCTCAATCCATTTACATTCCAACTAAAAACTTTTAACTTATGTGTCATATTGGCCATAAGAACCGATTTCTAGAGAAAAAGGCGCGTACCCAGCACCCAGTAAGTATAGTGTTCTGTTATATATATGAGGATTATTTTTTCCATTTTTCAACCTTGCCACCCCCCAGCTTCCCACCCACCCCCCCTGAGGAACCCCCCCATACCTGTTTTGGCGATCATGTCGCCATGTGAGAGCTCTCCGTACCCAGTCGGATACTCCCTCCAAAAATAACAAAAGGTAGGCACCAAAAATGTGATTCTACTTTAAATGTGTATACCTATATGGATAAGCTCAGCTTACCCTTTTTTGTGCAAAAATTATATATTTATTTGTTTGTTTACTATATTAAAAAATTCTTTTTTTTTTTCTTTCCTCCCCCTACTCCTTTTTTTTTTTTTTTTTAATTTATTTTCCCATCTCCCGATATGTGTGATGTTTTTTTTCCCTTTTTTTTTTTTTCTTTATGCTACTCCGGGAGGGATAATAGGGGCAAGAGCCGTAAGGATAAGCTATGATACTTAGAGCCCTAAGATCCTTTGTGACATTTGATCAACACCCACTATTTCCCTGTACTTATGTTCTAACATTGTGTGGGGAACCTTACATTGTTGCTCGCTTCTGCCTGCCCTTGGATAACCTTTATATCCTTAATGGGAACTATCTCGCATTAAAGTTAAGAAGGTGTCCACTTCTTCGGGGGGAAGTGAAGTTGTGTGTTTTGTTTCTCCATACCACCCTCAAGAAGGCCGGAAATTTCATCTGCACCTGAGCGCCCATACTTCTTAAATCTGGCATCCGATTACCCAGTTCCCATTGTCGTTGGGCCGTAACCCTCCCCACATCAGAGCGGATGAGGTAGTGAGCTGAGCCTGTTTGGAGGGTTTTATCTGACAATGCCTTGCTCAGAATCAGCTCCTTTACAGTAAATGTGTGGAAATTAACTAAGATTTTCCTCTGGGCGGCTCTGTCAGCGTGGCGCCTAAAAGGGTCTCTGTGCGCCCTCTGTATTTCTGATTCTAAGTCTATCTCAGGACCGTCTTTGAGCACTCCCTCCCTAAGGAGCTTACACACCAAACCCCTTACGTCCCCATTTTCCACACCTTCCGGAATCTTTAAGAACTTCAGGTTGTTCCTTCTAGAGTGGATTTCTAGCCTTTCTACGTCCATCTGGAGTGCCCTATTCTGAGCTCTAAGGGTCTCGATATCCCTTTCATGCCTCTTGGAAGCCCCTGTGAGCAAAGAGACATCTTCTTCCAACACAGTAGTCCGTTTACAAACATCGTCTAATTTAGTCTCCAAGTTAGCGCACTGATCTTGTATGTTCTTTTGGTTTGCTTCTGAGGTATCAAATTTGGACAGTAGATCCCCTCTAAGGTTGAAAAGGAGTGCCTCAAGCTGTGAGAGGCCTCCATCGGGGATCTTAACCCCTGTTACCTCTTCTGCTGAACCATGAGCTTTCGCCACTTCCACCCTTCTTACTGCAGGCATCTCCTCATGACTGATAGCTGAAACCGGCCCCGCCGTATTTATTTGATTTTCTTGTTCGTTTTCCATCTGGTCCTCTATATCCGCTATGTCCACTGAATCCTCCATGTCAGCTAATACAGTGTACCTACTGCCCGACTGAGACCCATTGAGTTCAGTAGTGGGTTTAACGTTTGAGGTACTAACCAAATTGTTGGGCACGGAGGCAGAGGAAGGGAGAGGGGTTTTTTTCCCCTTAGGGTCGACAACTTGCTCCATAATTTTGAAATATGCCTTTAGAGAGGGTGGGGGTTTTGGCGGGAGCGTGCCAGGCAGTTTGTTTTTTTTGGACTCGCCTGTTCTCCTGGGTCGGTCCCTTTTCTCTTTATCCTTCCTCCCTTTTTTCTTTGGGGTAAGTGGTGTTGCTGTCGCTTTAGACACACTCTGGTACCCACCCTCGGACTTTTGTTGCTCAAGATAGGACCTGAGCTGGTATCTGTTCCTGCCAGGTGCCACCTGGGTTGCTGGTGCAGGGAGTGCAGGGAGCGCAGGGTGTGTATGTAGCCGGGTGTCGCACCTCGCTCCCACTGTATTGCCAGCTGTATCTGCTTGTGGGCGAGGGCAAGGGGGGTGTGATTGTGTAGAGAATGAAATTGCGCCCAGGTCCATCCCCTCGTACTGCACCGAGTACCAGGTAGCTATGGCAGTGTCTGCAGTATCTGCATTATCCACTTGATCGGTACAACCAGCGCACCCAGACTCCCCAGACACCCCAGACACCACCCAGGGGGGATTAACTCTTACTAAATAAGCGCCACCTCCTTGAGTTAGGAGTTCAGACCCCAGCTTATGCCCTGATGCCCCCTTCACTGACCGTTTACTGTTGTTACTGTTGCTGCTGGAATCACAACATAAGGGAGCACTGAGGCACACACGGGCTAGAAACCGCCTCGACCTTTTCCACAAGCAGGTCCGGTCTCCTCGGCCTCTTCTGACTTCTGACAGCGGCGCTCGATTCCAGCCGGCTCTGTATTCCTCTCCCTGCCCGACCTTCAGCCCCTCCGCAGCGTGGATCCGTGTTGAAGCCACGAAAACAGAGACAGCGTCAGCACCAGCGTCTCCAAACAGGCAGGCTTGCTCGCAGATCCTGACCATTGCCGATGTAGATCACAGGGTCCTAGTGCGAGTAGGATGCAGGCACAGGCACACCCGCCTCGATAGGTGAAACCCCCCTCGGAAAAGAAAGAAAAACAAGGTAGGGGAGAAGAAAGTGTGCGTTAGCACTGCGCCACTGTAAAAAGCGCGATTTCACATTTTCTGCTCACCGTTAGGTGCCGTCATCTCCGCCTAAGTTTTCGAGAGAAGCCTCCCTGGACACGGAGCTCTCGCAACACAAAATGCTTCTGCAGGTCCTTTTTGGTTGAAAGGGTGTATTTTGTGCTAAATAAAATAGCTCTATATGCTGGGTTATGCTCCTCATGTAACTAATATGTAATGTTGCTTAATTTTACTATGATTTTGCATAATTAAGCTACAACACATTACATAAGTTACACCGCACCTAACTTGTTCAGCCCAGTCCCATGCCGCTTCCAGCTTTGTAAAAAGTGCGCAAATTGGTTTAGCATGACTCTCGCTTGGCCAGAAAGAGGGGTTTGTAGTAGAAGCCCATATCTATCATGTTTTTGTGACTTCTGTAAAACTGGCTCTGCCATTGTTAGACCTGGCCCTTTTGACAGGTTTATCCCCAAGCTTTTTGCCTACTATTTTTCTGACCGAGTTTTCGTTGGCTATAGGATTCTGGGCACTTTACCACTATTGACCAGTGCTAAAGTGCATATGCTCTCTGTATAAATTTTGAAAATGATTGGTTATTCATAATTGGCATATTTGATTTACTGGTAAGTACCTAGTAAAGTGCACAGTGTGTGCCAAGGCCTGTAAATCAAATGATACTAGTGGGCTTGCAGCACTGATGTCCCACCCACATGAGTAGCCCTGTAAATGTGTCTCAGACCTAACACCGTAATGTCTGCGTGTGCAGAAACAGCTGATATTTCACACAGTCTGTAGGATTTGTGTGAAAGTCCTACAAATTGTGTACAATATCAGCTGTTGTTGCCAAGATTTGACTGCCGACATGGGCTAGGACTGTTTCACTGTACAACCGCGAATACTTCTCCAAAATTACGGAGACTCTGAATTAGCTGATCAAGGTTTACCTCTAAATTTGAAAATCGAAATACAAATAGACGTCATGAGGCAAATCGCTTTAGAAATGTGTTTGCTACATTTTATACAACATGAATAAAGAATTATGAAGAAATATCATGTCTACATGAACTTGATTGGAGTCTGTGCAATCTTTAACCTAAGTGTTTTTTTATGAATGAACTGTCATTTTCTCAGTTCTCACTTGAAAAAAATAGTGGGTAATGATCTTTCTCACTACCAAGTGAGTGTGTTCTGAGGTGTTTTCGCCTTTGATGGCAAAGTGAAATAGAACCTGTGTTATGTCATGACAAGTGCCTAGTGGCACAGTAATACATGTAATTACGGTCTTATGTGGTATATGTGCCTCTTTATGACAAGCGCCTAGTGGCGCAGTGGTGTATGTTATGTTTGTCTAATGTGTTCTACATGCTATGCAGTGATTTATGGACTAATGTGATTTTATGTGTATATAATACAAGGGCTATTTTTATATAACCTTGTGTGCAGTCTCTTTTGTGGTGTGTCTAGTGTGTCACTGGTGTGTGTGTGTTGCGCAAGTGCTTTTCACATTGCCTATGAGATAAGCCTGACTGCTCTGCCAAGCTACCAAGGGGGTGAGGAGGGGTTACCCGAGTGTGTAACTCCCTTACCCTGACTAGAGTGGTGGGTTCTGCCTGGCTTAGGTGCATACCCTAGCCAACCAGAAACCCCATTTCTAACAGCCGTGTTGAACTGATAGGGTGTATTTGGGGAAGATCATGACCCTCCCACCCTCGAGTGCAAAACGCTCCTCTTTTCTGGACACTTGCAATATGTATCTCTGTTACTAAAATTCAGCATTTTAGCAATAAAAGATCTTGTGGTACATCCTGGGGATGGAGGCTCAACGAGAACCCTGGGACATCTCTCAACTGTGAGACAGGTAGATCATCCCTGATGGGCCCCTGTCAGGTCCAGCAAAGTTTCGTAGAACTGTGTGGGATTTTCACCCTCTACCCGGTAGAGCATCTGTATGATCTGCAAGTTGTTTCATTGTGCTTTGCCTTCCGTCCCTCCTCAGCTTTCCCTTCTAGGAATCAAATTCTGTCATTCAACTCTTGGACCTGCTTTTACAGGTCAGCAACTTGAAGTTATAGCTGCTTAATCACAGTTTCTATTTGTCAAACTCTATTTGACATTTTACGGTGGCCTTTGTGTAGTCTAAGGTCTACAGCCACTGCATCCACTTCCCTCTCCAAGGTAATTCTGGTCTCGACAATATCCTCCAGTATTTTTCTAGCTTATCTTGCGTGGGTCCCTCTGCATCAGCACTTGCTCTGGCATACCCACCCTACAGTGGCATAGTGTTGCTTTCTTGCTTAAAGAAAGTGGAACTTTCAACTAAAATAATTTCTTTTTCGACTTGGCCTTGACCATCAGGATAGGAAGATCGTGGTGATGGGGAGACTCCTTTCCGGCTTCTCCCCAATACTGGATCCAGTGTGCACGGGGTACTCTATCCCTTTCCCCAGGACCTCCGTGAAAGATAGATGTTTCTTTCGAGGAGAGGGAACCAGCCCACCTTGCCCAGCAACTGCCATCTATACACCACCGGCATTGGGGCAGAGAGGAGACATGAGCAGCTGACGCCTACTTGCTGAAAGAGGGGTGGGGTTGGGGCCAGACTCCTTCAGTTGATCACTGCAGGCGATGCTCCTCCCCATGGCTCACTATTACCAAAGTGGGGTCAGGCCATAGGGCCCAGCTGGTCATCTCTCTGACACAGGCAGAGGGAAAGGCACTCTTATACTGGAGACCAGGTTTTATGATCAGTCCCATAACTCTAAAGATAGACTTCAAACCCCAGGATGAGGTGCTTGGCTTCATTTCCACAGGTTAGTTCACCCTTGCAGAGGCGTCCAAGTGCTGGGCGATGCTTTCCCAGTCTACATGTGCTCACAGGACAGGGCCACTGTGCAAGGGAGAGACTGGTGGGGGGAGGAGGACCTAGCACCAGTCCCAATCTCTCTCCTCTTCAGCTCATGCCTCTCTCTGGGGTTGGTGGTCTCACCCACATTTGTAGGGGGCCACAATGTCCTCCAATGTGGCCGCTTCTCTAGTGTGCAGGCAGACAAATGCTGATGAGGGAGAGAGGTGGAAAGGCTCACCGCCACAATAACGGACCCAACTGGTGGATGGGTGTCTCATGGGGCTGTAGCACACCAGTGGCAGACCCGTCCCTCAGTGTGGCTTTCCAAAGCCCTGATGAGTTGCAGTGCTAGTCAGTAGGCACCAACGTGAGATGTGCCTCCAGACTCCTCCACACAATCTGTGTTTTCTCTGGGAGCACGCTCCCTGCTTGTTGTCCCTGTTGACAACAAGCAGGCCTCATGACTGTTGCAGGACCGAGGGCTTAAGGGCTTAGGTTCTGCTGATGTAAAATAGGTGCAATTTGTCCAGACTAGCAGCTCACTCATTTGCATCAGCCATGGTGCATGGCCACACCCTTATTGACTCCTACTTAATAGTCACTGGTGGTGAAAAGATTTCTCTGGCCAGAAAACAGTCTATTATTATACAGTTTGGTAATTGAGGGAAGTCCCACATTTGGGAGTATTAAAGAGTTCACTCTTGAGAATGGAGAAGTTGAACTTTGGATGCATATGAGTTGCAATGAAAATGTATGAAGCTCACATTGGGGCTCACAACAACACTGTGTAAGATAAGCATAGTTTATTTAAGAGACAGCAAGTTAAGACTGAAAGATTAGGCAATTGTGTATCATCACTTAGAAATATGGATAGAACCTATCAGTTTGGTGTGCTGACTCTAAGATTTGTGATCAGTTGGTATTCTGCATCAACAACCCATGTGTGTAAGAGAAATCATTAGTAAACAATTGGACATCAAAGACGCTATTGCTATTATGGAAGGCATGATGCACACAATGGGATAGGTTTAAGAAAGTGGGGGTGGAAGATAATGGTGTGGCAGAGGTTGCTAGATCAAAAAGAGACTTTCTGGGAAGATAAAGCCAAAATAAGCAATGCTACTGGTGTCCATAAAGATAGAAGCACAGTTGAGAATGTGTTTGAATGTTACAAGTGTAGAGGTTTCTTACATGCTGCAAACAGTGGAGTATGTTATGCAAATAATTGTTAACATAGAAAATGTGCCAAACATGGGCAAAATGCATGTGCAAGGGCTTTTGGGAAGATAGAGCAGTGAGCCAAGTGGATGAGAGGCCCAATAACGTTAAGATTTGGTTGTAGTACATTTCTAATATCAAAAACATTGATAGTCAGTGTGTCATTGGTAAACTTATCATGCCTGAGTGTGAGATAGGAGAAGGTAGTAATTGTAACAGGGCTTGCTGATTCAATATCGCAATAAACCCCCATAGGAGACAGAATTTCTGGCAGTGATATTACCCTGCCAAAGGTATCAATCCAAGTGGATATGGAATGTCTAGTCTTGGTTTTCTTGTGTGAAGATCGTGTTCAAAGGCAGAGACACTTAGGAAAAATTAGATGGCTAAAGTGGATAATCTCTTGGGCTGGAGACATCAATATGATTTAGAAACTTCATTGAACCCCAATGCCCCCAATCAAGTTATGATGTTAAAACACTTGTGGGTGGATGAGGGTATTATCAAAACGTTTCTTAGATTGTTTAATAGATGTTGGGCTTGCCCCACACTCTGCTACACAACCCACACAACCCACACTACCCATAAGCCCCTGCAACTACCAGCAGGCGACAACTACCCGTTATCTCATCACAGACCCTCCACATGACCCACCTTAATGTCATCACATTGAATGCGAGGGGCATGCACACCCCCTCACATTGATATTCAGTGTACTCATATCTCAAGCGATGCTCTACCCATATTGCCCTCCTACAAGAAACGCACTTATCACAGGCTGAACCCACCAAGATACAGCGATGCTAGCACATGCAGGTCATTGCTACTAATTTCTGCTCTTATGGTAGAGGTATGCTATAGTAGATAAAGCGGGAAACTCCCTTTGTAGGGGAGGAAACCCCTGTAGATGTAGAATCTCGTCTGAATGTGCCAAGGCCGGCTATACAGTTGTCAAATCTTTCTATGTTCACGATACACCCCTAACTTTGACCAAACCGCATTCTTAAACACGCTATCAGGGGTATTATCTCGCTGGAATGGGCTACCATGGCTTATTAGGGTGTATTTCAACTATGTCCTGGAAACCACCTTTGATCGCTCTTTCTCTCCCCTTCTGAAAATGCCAACAACCTCTAATGCCCTAGGATGAGCACTTGGCTCCAACACTGGAAATTAACTCATATCTGGTGCCACTGTAACCCAAACACGAGGGCGTATTCTTTCTTTTCTTCCCTGCACCAACTACATGTTCGAATTGACAGAATCCTAGTTTCACACTCCCTGCTTCTGACCATCTCCAACACAGATTATTTGGGTCACACACATTCTGGTCACAACCCGCAGTTCCTACAGTTTGTTTGGATGCATATCCCTTTTCCATTCCTAGCAGGCCTTACTACCATCACTCTTTGAAGATCCACCCCTCCGTGCTTCCCTGGATGCAGTGATCGCAGAGTATTTTGACAACAGTAGCAATACAGCACTCACTCAATTGAATGGGATGCCTATAAAGTATCCATACGGGGACACTGCTTTGGAACACAGTGGTCAATTAGCTAACTACTTCATAGGGACATATCGTAAATAGAATGTACCAACCTAACCCTTGAAAACAAAGCCACACAATGCTCCAGCGCCATGCCCCAACTAACAGATGCCAGAAGGGAGCATTCCTCCCTGCCATAAAGACTGGGGTGTCTTAATTACACCACCCACTCGGCTCAAACACATGCAATGGCATATAAGATTGGCCGATAATTGGCACAGCTTATTAGCCAGGACCAACCTAGGCACTCCATAGTGGTGTTGCACACTGCCAACGATAAGTTATTCTACACGCAGCTTGAAATACACAGAGAATTGGCCAACCATTATACACGCTTGTATAAATCGGTTCTATCCACTGGCCCCCTCCGATTTCAATAATTTCTTCTCTAAGTTATTATCATCACACATAAAGCTGGAAAAGCATTCCTAACTTGATGGCCCCATTATACTATACAAAATTTGAGAAGCAGTACGCTGACTTGCCTCCAGCATATCCCCAGGACCTGATGGACTCCCCGCTGTGTTATACAAGATCTATGCACTTCTGCTTGCTCCCCGACTGTTATCATTATATGATGAAGCTCTTTTACTTCATTGCCTTCCTGCCTCCCAACGCGAGGCACTCCTCATTTTTCTTCTTAAACTCTATAAAGACCCTATACTAGGGAGCTCCTACAGGCCACTTGCCCTACTCAACACACACTGCAAGATTTTGGCCAAGATTCATGCTAACCATCTGACGGCTCTGGTCCCGTTGTTAGTACACCCAAATCAAGACAGATTTTTCCCAGCCCACAATACTTCCTTGATCCTGAGATGTTTAAATTAGCATTATAACCTAATCCTGAACGCATTCGCCTAATACCACCTGCCTGGTTTTGGACCAGGAGAAAGCATTCGACTTGTTGGAATATGCCATCTTGTTTTCTACATTGTTTCATTATGGCATTGAAACTGATTTCTCTGCCTAATCGACTGCTCTATGCCCAACCACTGGTATGAGTCAAGATGGACTCCCTCATATCCAATCCCATTTACATAGACCGTGGCACTAGACAGGGAAGTCTGCTGTCCCCCCTTCTATTTCCACTGGCGATTGAGCCACTTGCTGAGACCATCAGGTTGCAAGGGGAAATATGGCGCATACCATTGGAGGATTGAGCACATACTATTTCCCTTTATGCCAATGACCTCTTACTTTACCCCAGGGACACCCATGTTGTTTCTGAGATGTTAGCACTGATCCTAAATCGATTTGCTTGCCTCTCAGGCCTGCCAGTTAACTGGGCAGAATTCTATTTATTTCCCTTTACTCCTGATTTATCTAACACATACCTTACCCTTGGTGTCACACGGATTACTTGGCAGCCCTCCACATTTAGGTATTTAGGTGTACACATATATCATTCTCTGGCTGACTTATTTGTTGGCAATATTACAAGGGTGGCCATGTCCTTAAAATCCCAAATGTCATTTTGATGCACAGTACCAATAGCATCAGCGGGCGTATCATGCTCCTGAAAATGGTAGTGTTACCTTGCTTCCTATACTATTTTACTAATATACGCATATACACCCAGGCATCCTTTTTCCATTCCTTTGAGCGATATACACAAGAGTTCATATGGCACACCTCCTGCTGCAGAGTGGTCTTGACAAAACTATATTTACCCCTCAACCAGGGCTGACTTGCTTGGATGGAGCAATACTATCTTGCTTCCCAGATCCAATGAGAGGCCAGATAGACAGCAGCTCGACAACTACAAAAGATGGCCACGACTTTACCCACCTGGAGGCTATCCGCTGTCCTTCGCTAATTCTACCCATGCTTTAAACCAAAAGTCCCAGATCCCCTCCTATTGGGTGTGGCCTATCATTGCCGCTGTGGATGTCTCAACCTTTTATAACCCCAGTTCCCCTATGCACCCGGGCTGGCAATTCTTATCACTCCTAGGAGTGACAACTAAACATCGGCAATAGAGCTGGCTGCATGGCGCGCTGCTGGAGTACACACACCCTGGGTGACCTCTATCAGAATGGCTTCCTCTTCCCATATGACTTGTTAATGACCGAAAATGGATTACCCCTGGACAATTCTTGCTTCACATCTCCTTGCGGGCCTCGTTGGGGAGACACTGGGGAGATATGTCCCACGAACCCCCATGCATCTCACAATCCAATACCTCCACATGATGGGATCCGGGGTCATTTGGTACGTTGGTTCGCCTACTCACTATGCTTACCCATTGACCCTCCACTCACAGCCCTCCATAACAGATGAGAGGCCGACCTAGCTCATCCTCACTTGGATAAGATGAGAATTGGCTTGACTTACTGGGGGGCCCAACACACAATCTGTGTAATACCCAATTTAAACTGATTCAATTCTATATCATAGACCAAGCTTACCTTACACCCCAAAAAATTAACAGATATTTCCACAATACGATGCCCCCTGCCCTTGTTGCAACACCATCAATGCAGATCTACTACACGTGTTGTGAATTTGCACATGGTCACATGCATACTGGCAAGCTATAACATCCCGCTTGTCTGAACGTACCAACCAACAGGGCTTACATACGTGGGAGGTGTGTATCTTAGGTTTATACCGTAGGCAAAAGAAAACTAATGCCGCCACCCACTTCCTAGACCTAGGCTTCAGAATGGCCAGATGGTGAAAATCACCTGAACCACCGACACTAGAGGCTTGGAACACCTCTTTACTTTTATTGGCTCAGGCGGAAAGCCTAGCATTACATTGGGAAGATACCCTGGGACTCTGCAAATACCCAATAGCCTCCTACTGGGACACAATTTTATCCACACTTGCCACCGACCCACCAGTGACCAAGTTAATGTGAGTGCACACCAAGGTAGCTTTTATAGCTGTCGCTTGGAACAAGTACCCTCCTTTACTGAACATTCAGCCAACTCACTATCAATACTGTTCGTTACATTAGTGGCATACCCTGCTCTGTGGGGTGGGGTGGGGTGGATGGGAGGAGTTGATGGGACATTTTGTTGAAATGTGTTGCAGCTTTTTACTTTCTTGTTGTAGTTCAGTTTTCTTTTTCCTTTTAACCCCTCTCCTCCTTTATTTCATTTTCTTTATCAATATCGCAACTGTTTGTTGCCAATCAACCTCAGTTTTACTGGAGGCTGGCCTATTTGATCTATTGTATTTGTATTGAATCTACCTCAATGCCGATTTTGACAATTCACATGATAACTTGTTGCAATAGTATTCTACCTATGCTACGTAAATTCGATGCAGTGTCAATAAGGTACATGCTTTAAAACTCCAATAAACAGATTCAAACAAAAAAAAGAGGTGTTGGGCTTGCTGAACATCCTTAGAGAATACATTTAAAAACTGTTCAAAACCTGTGGTACAAAAGGTGAGGAAAGTTCCAAACCTGATGTTGAAACCCCTGAAAATGCAATCAGAAAGGTGGAATGGTATTTCAGTCAGAGGATATTGATGCCTCTGAATGATCGGGTTGAACAGTTTTGGTCCTGAAAGACCAGTGAAAAAACATAAGAATGAATGAATAGCAACACCGCCTGAACAAAAACATACGGGAGGAAATGTGGCCTTTGTCTAACATTACTGAAGCAGTGCCTACTCTAAGGAATGCCCAAATGTGTGGTGTAACCAATCCGGTGTCAGTATACCAGCAGGTGATGCTGTGGGATGAGTCAAGACGAACCTTAAGGATGCATTTTGGCCAGTCTTCTGTTAAAGCCTGCTTCCAAAGAGTATTGAGGGAAGTCATGGAGAATGTGGAATGGGTCATGTGTTTCGAAGATGATATTCTTGTGCATGTTAAGAATAAAAAGGAGTAGAACATGACCTTGATGCTGGTGCTGCAGAAGCTGGAGAGAGGTGCACTCAGTCATGAGAAAATGTCAGTCCTGGCTGGTTGTGGTATCGTTTTAGAATATAGCATTTTCTGTGAAAATAGTAATCCCAAACAGGATCTTGTCGAATCAACTGTTAAGGAACCCACACAACAAGACAAGGATCATCTGTGCACATTACTGGGGCTACCTAAATAATACTCCAAGTTTGTGAGTAACTCTGCCAGTTAAGTTCATCGTTTAAGAACGTTGATAAAATGAGAGGAATATCTTTGGACTGAAGGCGTTTTAAGCCATTAAGCACAGGATGGCCAAGTTGTCTACGAAAAGGCCCTTCTTTGTGAACAAAAAAACACTGCTGACAGTTGATGCCAGTGTGAGAGGTCTTGGTGTAGGGTTGACTAAGGTATTTTAGGGTGAGGAAAGGATGTGGCTTTTGCTTTGTGTTTCCTCACTGGAAATGAAGCCATCTTTTCTGTGATAGACAGAGAGGCATTGGCCGGCAAGTGGGCCATTTGTCTCTTTAAATTTTTCTTGAAGGGAAAACTGTTTGCAGTCAGTAGTGATCATCTACCTCTGGTTAAGGGTTAGGGGAGAGGATGGAGCCTTACGGCCGGAGCAGTCGACCTCGAAGCTGAGGAACCGGGTTTGAGTCTCCGCAATGACTCTCAACATCCTGTGATTCTGGGAAAATCACTTAGGGCCAGATGTAGGTAATTCCAATTTACAGAGTCTAAAATACCGAATCATACCGAATCGGTATTTCAGAATCGGAAAACGGGATGTAGGTAATTTTTCGGTAAAAAATACCGAATCGGTAACATTTGGATTTCCTGGCCCATAGGGCCCATAGGAATGAATGGGAATTACCTCGGTAATACAAAATACACCTAATTGAGCCTGTCAACCAATCAGGATCACCCACCACACCCCACAACAAAGCAACAGAGGAATGAACCAATCAAATGCATCAACCCCACCCCACAACCAGGAAGTGGCCACACCCATGCAGGCGCAGAGCAACTGATGAAACAGGAGAGCTGTGAGAGACTGAGGAACAGGCTGTCCTGAGTTGAGCAGAGCTGCATAATGGAGTCCCAGGAGTCACAGAGGGATGGAGCAGAGCGAAAAAGGAAAGTGAAATTCAGCCCAGCTGAACTGCAAGTGCTGGTGGAGGAAGTAGTGAGACACCACACCCAGGTCTTCGGAAAGCAGTCTCTGTATGTTGCAGACTCTGTTAAAAGAAACACCTGGCTGGGGATCCAGTCCAAGGCGAATGCCATCGGGGTCACAACCAGAGAAATAGATGACTTAAAAAAATGGTGGTATGATCTTAGGATCATAGCCAAAAAAAAGCTGGCAGCACAGAGAAAAGAAGCCAGTGCCACAGGTGGAGGAAGGAACCGGGCACCTGCATTAACAGACCTGGAGCAGCTGGTGGAGTCCACCCTGGAGCCAGAGAGTGTCCATGGGATCGGTGATGCTGACAGCTGAGCCAGAGCTGCAAGAAAAGAAGGTACGCTGCATGAACTTCAATCCTCACCCCCTTCGCAGTCCCCCTTCCCCAATGTGGTTGAGTGTATCACACTACAGTACAGGTTTTAGGATTTCCCTGCAATGCATCATGGGAGACATAGTTAGAGAAACATACATCAATACATTCATCACAGAATACAGCAAGGCGTGCCACACACTACATCCAGAAGCAGTTGAGGACTAGGCAATTGTGTGACAGCAATGTGATTTAATAATGACACACAGGTGTACATCACCACTGACCTAATGTTCATGTTGCTCCACTGGAGAGTCATCGCGCAGGACAGCGCAGGAAAGGGAGGAGAGGGCACCACCAACGGAGAGGAGTGATGACGCTGGCACAAGTGCAGGGCAAAGCACAGATCCACAACCCGCACCCACAGCACAGGCACCATCAACACCTGAGCGACCCACCACAGCACAGCGTTTGTCACCTCTGCTGTACGACTCAACACAGCAGGACCTACCACCGCACTCCCAATCACCAACTTCAGTCTCGTCAGAAGTGGTAAGGCCAAGGAGGCATGATGTGCCCCCTCTCAGGATCTTGGAAACATCCGATGAGGATGATGGTGAGGGTGACACACAACCAGACCCACTGGAGGCAGACCACGCTGGGCAGCAGTCCACATCTGTCGGTGTGCGTAGCGGTGCCAGACGCCGAAGGGTACGGGAGAGAAGCGATGGTCAGGATGGAGAGGGGTTTTCTGTGGCCTGGAGTCCACTATGGTCAGAGTGCAGTGTCTGCAAGCAAAGGGAATATTAGCTGTACAGAGACAGGTGCGCCACTTGAATACAAAGATGGGCAACATTGACCGGGGGATTGGCTCCATGGCTGAGAGCATGAAAGACATGGCAGACGGGATGAGGGACATGTCGCAGTGCATAATGGCTCTCTGTGACAAACTCGATTCAGACCACACTGAGAGGCGCCGGGATAGGCAGTGTATGCGCCAACAAACCAAGGCCATGAACTGCCTTGCTACGGCCACCTCCCTGCTATGTCGGCGTTCTGTCGCCATGCAAGATGGCATTGTGCACTGCTGCACGGATTTGTCTAGGGGATGGGGAGAGTAACCTCGGCCATGGAACTACTTCTGACAAACCAGTCAGCCACTGCTTGGAACACAGGTGTGGGGGACACTGAGGACTCTACCAGCAGGAGCAGCTGTAGCACTCCCATACCAGACATTCGGCAAAGCAGCAGGCGCCAATCTGCTGACCCCAGCTCCACTGCCACCGTTGCCACCCAGCCTCGGGCATCCCCCACTGTAGTGCGTGGGCGCAAACAGTAATGCTGCCCACAACCCGCAGGACATGTCAGGGTGAAGTAACCTGTGACCACCCAGTGAGGTATTATGACATTGAAGTAGCATGATGTGCTATTCTTAAATTATCGTAGTGCCAATTAAACTACGTCATTGAAAAACAAAGCCTGGCTGTGTCTCGTTAGTTACTTAGAAATAGATGCGTGTGATCTCTGCTCATCTCAGTCTCCAATCTGGGGCTGGCGCTACTCCTGCTGCATAGGGCTCTGGCTGTTCACTTCCATCATCAATGTCCTCATAATATGTCATTTCCACTTCTGTGCCTTTCTTGGTGGCAAGGTTGTACAGCATGTCACAGGTCGCAATGATCTTGCAGCAGATTATTGGAGTGTACTGCCGTGCACTTCCGCTCTTGTGGATAAGCGGAACCTGCTTTTTAAAAGTCCTACTGTGCTTTCTACAACGCTGCGTGTTGCTCTGTGTGCCACATTGTAACGCCTCTCACTCCTAGTAGAAGGATTCAGGTAGGGGGTGAGCACAAAGGACCGCACAGCATAAGCGCCTTCGCCAGGTGGAAAAGAGAGAGCCATTACTTACATACTCATTATACATTCATCTGCAATAACTATCAGGGTGTGTCACAGTAATTTACCTAGCAGGTATCCATCACCAAAATCCTCAGCGGCAAGGCATGCATAGATCCCACTGTTCTGGAATATGTAGGAATCGTGGGTGCTCCCAGGAAATTTGGCCACAGTGTCTGTTATGATGTTGCTAGCGTTGCATATCACCTGCACATTGATTGAGTGTGTTGACTTCTGGTTCCTGTATATGTATTCTGTGGCTGCAGGTGGACAGATTAGGATGTGGGTGTGATCTATACAGCCTATAACATGAGGGAAGTGTGACAGTTGATAGAAATCAGTTTTGGTCTTCACCAGTTCTGCACGTGTCTCAGGGAAGCTAATGTAATGATGCATTCTCTGCATCATGGCCTCCAGGAAATTCCTGAAGAAACAGGACAGGCAGCTCTGTGACACCCCACCTACGGCAGCAATCACACTTTGGTAACTCCCAGATGCAAGCAGGTGAAGGCTACACAGCACCTGCACATGGGGTGGGATGGCGTGCGCCCTTGGTGTTGGGTGCTCCAAGAGTGGGTGCAGGTCCCTGATCAAGTCCAGGATGGTTTGGGGGTGTAGCCTGTACCTTTGCAATATCTCTGGCTCAGTGATTTGGAAAAGCGTAATCCTCTGCCGGTAGACTTGCTCCTCCCTTCTCCAGACCCTCTCTCCTGCTGCCTGTAGCCGTAGCCGCCTTGCAATGATGTAGAATGCCGCCATTCTGGTCACACTGTTGCATTTTGGGGCCTTTTTTATAGCCTGCACCTGGTTACCACCTGCTTTCACCCCATGGTAAATACCGACTCTTAAATATCGAATTTCATGAAATTCAGTATTTTTGAGGTTTCCTACATCTCAATGGTAATTTTTTACCATTTCTTATTTACCGATTTGGAAAATTAGAATTCAGTAAATAAGAATTCGGTAACTACCGAGTCGGTGAAATACTGACTCGTATTTCCAGATTCGGTAACATTTTGCCTCCTACATCTCAAATAGCCAATTCCGGTCGGTAACGGCTGAAATTCGGTATTTTCGGCCGTTACCGACTGGTATTTGGCTATCTACATCTAGCCCTTAATCTCCCCGTGCCTCACAAAAAACGAACGTGTCCTTGTGTAACGAAACTGGTGCTCATGTAAAGCGCTCTGATACCTGATATCTTCGGGTCTAGTTAGCACTATATAAAACTCTAAAAAAAGGTTTTTCATGTAGGGGAAGAGAGAGAGACCGCAACCCACATCAGCATATGGATAGATGGAAGGAAGGAGTGGCAGAATTCAATTTCATAGTAAAGAATTTACCTGGGGTCAAAAACCTGACTGCTGATGGTCTTTTGCAGTAGCCTGTTAGTAATTGAAATGTTGGCTGTCATGTGTGTGACTGAATGTTTAATGGGAAGAAATGGCTGGATGGTCGCAGTTGAGGCAGATTGACTGTTTGCCCAAGTGAAGGGTTTTGTTCTCCAGTGTTGACCTAAAAGTAAGTTGTCTG
The DNA here is from genome assembly GCF_964261635.1 of Lissotriton helveticus. Taxonomy (NCBI): domain Eukaryota; kingdom Metazoa; phylum Chordata; class Amphibia; order Caudata; family Salamandridae; genus Lissotriton; species Lissotriton helveticus. Next base: position 1,290,924,152 of record NC_136061.1, read on the forward strand.
ATACATTGAAACAGTTTTAGACGATGAGGAGTGAACTAAGTCAGGAGCATGACCATGTCGAGTAGGAACAGGTGATGTGAAACACTACAAAGTCCAGATGCTGTTTGCAACCTTGCCCTCCTTTTAGCAAGTTAGGAACCATAACACATTGGTGCACACCTGCGGAGCCTGCCTTGGCGGCCTGGATTGGAGCAGTCTATAAGATGGGTGCTGCTGAGGAGGAGGCGGTCCGTCAAGAGGAGGTACGGGGAGTGCGCCGACGGCACATCTCCACTGAATGGGCCATGTTAATTCTGTGCTTCCGACAAACAACTGAGAATAACCTGGCTTCCTCACCACAGCAGTTTACACCCCAGGACACCCCTCTGCAAGCCTTCCTCCTGGTCTAAAGCAGGCTCTCCCTTGCGAAGTCCGCTGCACTACACACATGAACACTTGACACCGATATAAGATGTTTAAGAAAGACAAGGGAATCCAAAAGGTATGCCATAGGGACCTTGGGCAGTATCATGTTACAAAAAACAGTGGTCCCTACTCGTGGACACAATGGTATACTGAGCTGATAATCACACACCTGATAAGTGTTATGTCTTTTGTCCAGCCGGACAAGGAATTTATTTAACAATTTTCTTAATAAAAACTGAATGAACACATTAATAACAAGTGGGCACAGCCGTGACCCACAACATTCAGACAAAACAACGAACAGAATGGTAAAAGGAGCAAAGCAAAAATATGTCTGTGTACTTGTAGTCAGTGTTATAGACAGAGATTGTTATAACCACACCATTGCATTCCATAATATTTTAAATGTCATATTGCATACGGGGTTTTTTTGGTCGACGACGTTTCGATGCCTAAGTTAAATGAGGGGCATCATCATCATCAGGACAAAATTATAGTCATTGTTGTCTTTAAATATTACACTGCCTTTTATCGCAATTCTATAGATTTATACATCACATGGGAAAAAGGGGGAGAAAAGGGGAGAAGAAATACATGAAATTAGGCATGTTGTATTGGAAACTTGCAACCTCACTTCTTCCATTAAAACATAGTATATTTATGTGCTCGTGGTGGAGAAAAACTGCGCATTTGTGGGACTCAGTGTCCAGGACTGTGAAGTACAACAGGAAAATTACTTCATCGTGTGAGAGGGGTGTATTTGAGTGCCAGTGATGACAAAATAGCGGCGCATTGAGGAGCAAAATATCAATTCCCGTGAGGGCAGACTATTTAGGTGCAGTGATGGAGACAAATGTTCCGAATTTCGATGTGACACAATGACCGGAGTGAGAACGGTCGGAATTGAGTAGTTAATGATGGCTGGCAGTGAAGGTCTTTATACTATGAAACACAATTGTAGACGGAGGCTGAACCGGGTTCCGTGGGGCAGTCATGTAGTGAAGGGCACAACCGCTATTAGTGCAGGTGAACATTAACACGGAGCATACGACTGGGAAAAATAGAGGCTAAAACCTACGCGTATCGCATCAGGCAATTCAACGGATCAGCAGATACCATGAACAATGGAGGAATCTGGAAAAATAATGGTTGAGCATTAAAAGGGGTCGAGTGCAACTGGGGGGGGTGAGCGGCATGGCGTGTGCTACTGGTAGAATAATTACCGGTACTGCAGTTTCCAGCGTGGAAAGTCGTCTGGATTGGGAGCATAATAGCTCGATCTGGGGAGAAAGTTCAGTGGAGTCAATTACCCAGCGGGGCATGGTGGGACTAGAGTGATAAGAGAAACAGCACGTGTGGGTTACTTACATGCAGAAGGCGGCAACGCTGTGGCGGACGGTGGGGTTCTGGTGTTAGAGAACTCACGTGTGGCAAGTTTTTAAAGGACCATGTGGTCTGCAGAAAGCGATGGTGGACTACGGAAGTGAGAGCCAGTTAGGCTGTGAACAGTGAAAAAGGACCAGGGAAGTGAAACCTCTAGTCATGGTGTGCAGTTCCAACATTGGTTGAACAACAATAGCGGAGGTTTAAAATACACCCTGTCCACCAGTACTGAATCCATCGCATTTCTAGACTTGGAGATAAGACACACAGATGGTCGCCTTACCACCTGCCTACACCGAGACGATTCAGGCCATGCCTAATTTCATGTATTTCTTCTCCCCTTTTCTCCCCCTTTTTCCCATGTAATATATAAATGTATAGAATTGCGTTAAAATGCAGTGTAATATTTAAAGACAACAATGACTATAATTTTGTCCTGATGATGCCCCTCATTTAACTTCGAAACGTCGTCGACCAAAAAACCCCCGTATGCAATATGACATTTAAAATATTATGAAATGCAATGGTGTGGTTATAACAATCTCTGTCTGTAACACTGACTACAAGTACACAGACATATTTTTGCTTTGCTCCTTTTACCATTCTGTTCGTTGTTTTGTCTGAATGTTGTGGGTCACGCCTGTGCCCACTTGTTATTAATGTGTTCATTCAGTTTTTATTAAGAAAATTGTTAAATAAATTCCTTGTCCGGCTGGACAAAAGACATAACACTTATCAGGTGTGTGATTATCAGCTCAGTATACCATTGTGTCCACGAGTAGGGACCACTGTTTTTTGTAACATGATACTGCCCAAGGTCCCTATGGCATACCTTTTGGGTTCCCTTGTCTTTCTTAAACATCTTATATCGGTGTCAAGTGTTCATTTGTGTAGTGCAGCGGACTTCGCAAGGGAGAGCCTGCTTTAGACCAGGAGGAAGGCTTGCAGAGGGGTGTCCTGGGGTGTAACCTGCTGTGGTGAGGAAGCCAGGTTATTCTCAGTTGTTTGTCGGAAGCACAGAATTAACATGGCCCATTCAGTGGAGATGTGGCGTCGGCGCACTCCCCGTACCTCCTCTTGACGGACCGCCTCCTCCTCAGCAGCATCCATCTTATAGACTGCTCCAATCCAGGCCGCCAAGGCAGGCTCCGCAGGTGTGCACCAATGTGTTATGGTTCCTAACTTGCTACAAGGAGGACAAGGTTGCAAACGGCATCTGGACTTTGTGGTGTTTCACATCACCTGTTCCTGCTCGACATGGTCATGCTCCTGACTTAGTTCACTCCTCATCGTCTAAAACTGTTTCAATGCATGAGACAACTCACTTTTAGGTCAACACTGGAGAACAAAACCCTTCACTGTGTGTGATTATCAGCTCAGTATACCATTGTGTCCACGAGTAGGGACCACTGTTTTTTGTAACACCAATATAAGATGGCCCTATGAGGCCATCTCCTTCCACCCCTCGCCTGAGACAGCAGCCCCAGCCGTATATTCACCATTGACAAAAATCCAAACCACCCACCTCCCCCGCCACCTATTCCTGGTTGGTACCCCACATAAGTAGTTAGGTGTCTCTCCCAATTTTCTCTTCTTGAGTTCATTCATAGGAAGACAACCACCTTCCATGGGTAGGACTAGCCCCTCTAAGACATCACTCGAATGATACGCATTGCCAGTTTCTATGACTACTGTCTGTAACCATGCTTCAGTACCCTTGATATGTCTCTGATATTATGCCTGTAACTATGATTGGTAACAATGTGCATCATTCTTGGAATGTTGAAAACCCAATAAATGGTTTAACAAAAATAAAATCGATGTGTCAGTTTACTTACGCCAGCGTCAAATGTCCTTGCGACACCATGGGTGCGCTGTATTTGTAATACAAGGCTCCATGGTCCCAGAAATTCTGATGAAACAGTTGGGACAAAAGTGACACATTGCTGGAGTTGGCTGTAAAAATGACTCAACTACAGCAATGTGTCAGAACACATAGGCGAGCCCCATAGTAAAAACCCTGCATCAATCCCTATGCCTGGTCTGAACAGGCATAAGGATTTTGACACAGTGAAGTCATGGAGTGATGCAGTGAAATGTGGTAAATTTCACTGCGCCAGTTCTTGGTGGCTTTGTTGCGAGGGAACGCCTACCCTGCAAACATTATACCAGGCGCAGGTATAATGTGATGCAGGGTTCTACAAACTGATGCATTGGACCTATTTAATCAGGTTGGTGATATGGCGCAGTATAGTTCACTGATTGCACCGCTGCTGCATAAAAAAAACCATGATGCAGCGGTGGCACAAGGGACTTGTAAATACGTCCTTAAGTTTCCCTAAATGTTCCCTTCCTCAAACTAACAGGCAATTGCTTACGTATGTGTAACTATTATATAGATCATTTCTTGTTGAAATGCATCAGTTGCTGCTATAAATAAAAAGGAATGTAGCCAACTTACAGACAGTGTTTGCACTGGTTTTCCCTTGGCAGCTGATCAAGCATGAGATAGATTTAGTGGCTTTCTCTGAGCTGATCATAAAACAAAAACTCAGACTTGAGTGGATGTTGCATTCAACCAGAGAAAACATTGTACAACACTGTTTTACAGAGTGTTGATATGGAGGAAAGGCACAAAGCAAAATTAACAAAGGCCTATGTCTTGAAGCCTGAAGGGATTAAGGGCCATATTACCAACAACTAGCAATATTTATCGCTAAATGGGCTTAGCGAGTTTTTTTTATCGCCAAGCATCGCCGGATATTATCGCAGAGATAACATGCTATTAGCAACGTTTATCTCTAAAGCGATAAAATATCCGGCGATAACGGCAAAATGCGGGAATATCGCTGAGAATACAGCGATATTCACGCATTAAGGCCAATAGGGTCTTAGCCATAATATCCACCTCCCATTGGATATAATGGCTAAGAACTGGTCTGAGCAGGCGTTAGCTTCTGGAGATATTCGAGCTTAGCGCAAATATTTCCATCGCTACACCTACATTGATAATAGGCGATAGCGATATTAGCGACTGTTTTTAATTGCTAACAGGTTGGGTACGCCCACTTTGCATGTCATTATCGATAAATATCGCTGACATGCAAAGCGGGCCCCAAACAGCTCGCTATCGCCTACAAGCTGTCGCTAACTGCTGTTAGCGACAGCTTGCTAATAGGGCAATAGAATTATCGCCGCTTAGCGGCCGAAAACGGCGCGTAATCTCTTATCGCCCTGCTTGATAATATGCCCCTGAATTACTGATTTGACGCTCTGAGGAGGAAACATGGGGACATGGCCGGGACATGGATAGAGGAAAGGCCTGGTCATGCGGGTGAGAAGAACACTTTCTTGTATTTATCCCTGACAAAAGGGATTTCAAGTACGCAGAAAGCTGCCTTTTAGCACTCCCTCTCTTACACAACTACCGTACAAAAATAAGGCAGAGATGGGCTGAAAAGACCAGATTCATGTGAGATAGATAGTGGACATCACACTCAGGGGACGTGAAAGGGAAATGTTTCAAGTATTTCTTGATCTGCGGGTACTCCCTGAACCTAGAAGAATTTAACGTTGCCTGGAGGCACACCAGATCTGCCACCTGAATTGTACCTGAATCAGAAACCACCAAGTGAAAATAATAAAAAGTGATTACATCAGGAGAAAATACAAAATATAGCAGCATGGTAAAGCTCTAGTGGGATGCTCTGTACAATTGTAGAATGTAATATAACACAGGAGCCAATTCAATGTATAAAACATGAGTGCCATAATACTATTCTGTGTATTGATATTCAGGAAAAATTCTGTAGTTTCTTCTTTTACCGTGATTTAATAGAAAAACAAATAGTGGGCGGGCGCTTTTGTTCACGGTGAAGATTTGTGTAATTCAGAAGCAAAGACTATGATTGCTGTAACGCCCACACTGTATCCGAAGTATGATTATCTCTTGGTTAACAAGTGGTATTTAAACAAACCTTCAATCTACTTTGAATTAGACAAAAGCAAAATATGCCGATCAAATAAGACACAGTCATATGCTGGGTTTATTTTCTAATCAGGCAAGTGTTCGTAAATATGGCAAACAAGACTTTTATGAGGAACATTACCAGAACCAGGCGGTGGCACTTCTGAGGGTTCAGAAGGCATACAATGAGAATTGCCCTTAAGTAGACGACCCCATTAACAAATGGCAAGTCATTATCACAACAATGACAAATATATAGGGGCAGATTTATGAGGCTCTTGCGCCTCCTTGCGCCGCAATTGCGTCACGTAATGTGACGCAACGGCGGCGCAAACAATGCGCCCTATTTACAACGTGACGCATCTAGGAGATGCGGCACGTTGGAAACCCCTGCGCCATGAGGAGGCGTTCCTGCGCAGGGGGGGGGCGTTCCTGCGCAGGAACGCCTCCTAAAAGTGGCTGAGTGAAATCTATGAGATTTCACTCATTCACTTTCTACGTCAATTCCCTATGCCTGCTTGAAGCAGGCGTAAGGGTGACGCAGCATGCATAGAATAGGTGGCTCCTGTGCATTGCAGGAGTCATGTCGCACTTGCGACATGACTCCTGCAATGCGCCGCACGTACGCCAAGAGATGCGTCACGCATCCTCACTGCCTTGCACCATGGTGCGCCGCATCATAAATGCGGCGCACCATGGGTGGCGGAGCAGTGGCGCACTGTGGCGCATGTTAACTGGCGCATCCCTGGGGATGCGCCAGTTAACATAAATCTGCCCCAATGTGTGCAGAGCATGAACAATCCTACATAATCAAACTAACAAAGTCCACATAAAAGAAACAAGAAACCTTCCTCTTTAACTAAATGTGTGCTTTTATTGCTGAATATTGTTAAAGGTGCACCCAAATCAGCCTTTTGAGAGTTTTACTTAAGCTGCACCTATGAGACTACGGGTTCTGTGCATGCATTCTTTAAGTTTTGATGTATCCAGACAGTGCTTTATTAGTGCAGTTGTTGCAGGTGGTTAGCATCAGCATTCCCCTTTGGGAACCAGCACTTATTTTTCATCACCAGACTTTGACCGAGTGCAAGAGAAAGAAAGGCAGCAAAGGAAAATAGTGAGATTATGAGAGAGAAATTGTAGGGTGGTAAAATAAGGTGGCATGAGGCAGAATCAAGACAAAGCAGTCTTCTTATTGGCAATTCTTGCACTCCCAGTGCCAGTAGTTTACGCCTAAGAAAAAAATTGGACTCTTAGACTTGGGTGTCTCTCCATGGTAAGGTGACAACGGGAAGGTTAGATTTTCAGTAGGTAAACTACAGGGCGCCATTCTAAACTATCAGCTTTCAGTATATCACTTTAACCCCTCCCATGCTGGTGACGAACCCCAGCCGTCACGCCCCGCGGTGGGCGTGTGCTGATGAAGGCTGGGGTTCGTCACGGCCCCGCCCTGTTTGTTTGTTTACAGCACAGGGGAAAAATCGCGGCCGCAGCGAAGGGGTTAAATAAAATAAAAGCATAATGAGTCTCCTGCAGCATATACAATGCTGTTTGAGAGGCCACAACATTTTCAGAAACACCCTTAACGTTATCTTTTTTGCTTCGATAACCAAAGTCTAAGTATACTGATACGGAATGATTCCAGAATTTTCCAATTTATGTAGGCTGTATTTCCTAAAGTGCCGTAGAATGGTTTATATGATCGAACCACAGTGATAATGGCCCTTCTCTACATATGGTGAACACTTCTCAAAGCACTAAGCTTGCACCATTGATCCAACAGAAGCAATACACTCCTCGACTCCTGCCCACCTTCACCACTAAACACAGACAATAAAATATTACAACCACTAAAAGAAATGGGCAAGGGGAGTGGAATAAGAGAGAAAACCTCAGTGTTCCATGACTCTGTGAAAGAACTCGAACTTTGGGCTCATTCCTCTATATGGCCATGATACTCCTTGTTGACTTGCAATATCCTTATACTTTATGGCAGGGAGTACTTTATCCCATACATATCACTTGCTAAACACCAGTTGTACCTTTGCAAATAATTATATATATATATATATATATATATTGGCTGTTGTTTTCTTGTGATCCTTCATCCTCAAGTATATATATAATATTTAATAGACTTGGTAGGAAAAATCTTCCTTTTTCTCCCTACAAGAGCTACTTTCCACCTAAACTTGAGAACTACCCAGAGTTCTCTCCTTCTTTTTTGCATAATTTATTTGTCACTCTATGCCTGAAAGGGTTTTTTTTTTACTTATACTGGGTGCTCCCTTGTGTCTGGACCAGCCACGGCCCGTGGAGGGAGTTACGGTGGGGCAGGAAGGCGGGGCGGGGGTAGGGCAGGGTGGGGGGTGCTAAAAACCGGAATATGGATAATTGGTGGTAAGTAAACAATTTAATTAATAAAACAAATTTCGTAGCGCGCATTGCATTGCATTTTGCGATGCAGGGCCAGACGGAACGGTAGTGAAAACGTCTGGTATCGGGAAGAAGAAAAAAAAATGCTTCACAGATTCAGGGAAAGAGGGTACCCTGACTGGGTCCTGAATAAAGCAATATCTAAAATGAAAGAAATGACACATAAGAAAACACTCATGACCAAATCAAAAGACATCACAGAGGAAGGGAACACTACTAGAGTCATGCTTACATTTAACAGGGGATCCACAGAAAGTGCAAAAAATCCTTAACGAAAATTGGAACATACTTAAGAGTGACCCTGTCATAAGTCAAAGTATCAGTGAAAGACCTAAAGTCACATACCATAAGAGCAGAAGCCTGAAAGATATTTTGGTCTGTGGAGATATAACTAGTCACACGGACAGTAACCGCCACAATTTGAAAGGATTTTATCCATGTGGCCATTGTAAGGCCTGCAAATATAGCATGATGATGAAGGAATTCAGTATTCCACACAAGGAAGAAAAACAAAAAATAACTCAATTCCTTACGTGTAGCACCACGTATGTTGTATACATCCTGGAGTGTCCCTGCAACAACTGGTATGTGGGTAGCACTACCAAACAAGCGAAAAAAAGAGTGATGGAACATCTCAGGGCAATAACCAACAAAGACCCTAAATATCCTGTGGCAAGACACTTTGCCGAGTTTCATCTGGCAAATAGCAGCCTACTAAAATACTTTGCAATAGAACAGATACATGTAGGAAAGCGGGGGGGAAACAGAGAGCTCAGTCTCAGGAAAAAGGAATCCAAATGGATCCTGCATCTCGAGACTAAGCAGGCGAGAGGGCATAACCAGGACGAAGAAATGGCAACACACTTGGTAGAAGAGTAACTTTATGTATAATGTATGATGATATGACCTGAGCTCTGAATCATGTACCATGGTTGCAACGATTTAAATTGTGTGTGTATTACTGTGTATTTTAATCATGATAGGGTACATTTGTACTGTCTAATTTAATCACTTAAGTTTATGTCTTATCTTTTCTTGTAGGAGGGATGGAAAGGCCCCTGTATAATACAAAATAGCAAGTCACGTGCCAGCCACCCTATCTTCACCATCAGAAAGGACATCACGTAACAAGATTAGATAAGGACGAATCTTTTTCAACTCTTTATTTTTTTATGGTACACTTTAGTTCACTGTAAGAGGTAATTGTAATATTAATGTGCATATTGGACAGATCGGGCGAGATCTAATGTCGGTCTATACCCTTAGAGCCAACCCCTCCACGGGCACAAAGACACTGTGAGCCACTTGGCGAGAGTATTGAGATCCACTTAGCAGCATTGTCGCTATGACTACGGCACAAAGGCAAGTAGGAAGGGAAATGTACCTTACGGCCGCGTTTTCTCAGAATACAGACAAACAAATCTAACAGTGTGAGTTGGTGTGCATTGGGAGGCAATGTTATGCCGTTATTAATACATAGTATGCTAAATATTAATACCATGTAAAAGGGACTATTGACAGTATTTTCACGCATCTAGCAGACAATGATGAAAATTAAAATGTAATTGCCCTAAAAGCGGTGGAATTTACATGTGCTCTAAGAAGCAAAAACACTTTGCAATATGGCCGCCACACAAATGCATGAGAATGTAATGCATTCACACTCACGACAAGTCCTGTGTCTATGCACATGCCATTTACCTATGTATAGCACTGTTCCATGGAATCCATTGTGTGATCAAGAGACTTGTTCTCGAAACGCGTTACCTAGTATATATTAAAATCTTTGTTTCCTGCATACTGAGAGCGCGTTACTACTTTATCACTCTAAAGAAAATTTGTCGGCAGTTGCTCCACCCACACCTATCGCGCCACCAGACTATGGGCAGATTTCCCTGGAGGAGCTAACTTGCACTTCTATATATATATATATATATATATATATATATATATATATATATATATATATATATATATATATATATATATATATATATATATATATATATATATATATTATATCCTTGTAGATTCTGCATTCGGCGTGCTTTGTACCACAGAATAACGGACCACCACGCAGCAGGTAAATATTTCAGGAAGATTTATTCTCTCTTATCACGATCCTTCTCTGGCATGACGCGTTTCGGTTACCAAGTAACCTTGATCACATGGCGACCATGCAGTAACCTTCCACATTAAATACTTATTTTTTCAACCATTCTCACCACGTGGTGCTAAAAAGGGAAGACATACTATTTAAGACAATGCATTTTTCTCCTTATGTATGCCTTATAACATGCTCATTATTCATATATTCTTAATGGTTTCATCTTTTGATAGTCACTGTTAAGACATGCAACATTTTATAAATGTGCAAAGATCATGCCATAAATATTAAATAAATAATAAATATGAGCAACACAATTTCATGACATTTTACATTATTTAAAACATTCTAAAATTAATCACATTCTAGAAAATTAAATATAGCAGCATAAATGCTAAAAAATCAATCTACTGTTGTGCAATATTGCGTGTTGGTTCATATTAAAATTCTAAAATAACAAATTATTAGAGAATAACGGCATAAATGCTTTATAAAACCAATTATGTGCAAAATTGCGCAGTTACAGTACATAGAGGAAAATCCTCCTTCAATATGTGCAAAAAATGCCTAACAATGACTATCCTTAAAACCAATAAATTAACATAGCATACTTGGTACTTTACAACTTTCTATGGTTAAGAGTCCCAGCCCGGGCACAAAACCAAATATGTTATCTGCATTTGTCTTAAAAAGTGCTCTGTGCATATACAAAAAATGGACAAAATGTAAGTGTATTTAAAAATTAGGAATAAGAGATTGGCTTGTGCATTTGCATAAAAATCTGATTAATCTTTTGCCATATTTTACTTTATATTTTATAGCTTTCATAGGAACGTGTGCATGTCTTCCGTGTTATTTAATCCGTTTGGAGACTTACTATTTAGATTTAATATATATTTTGTCTCCAACTGCCTCAAAAGCTTTTCTCTGTCCCCACCTCTTTTGGGTACCGGTACTGCATCAATGACATAATAGGATAAACAAATAATGTTTTTATCATGTATTGCCTTAAAATGCCTTGCTACCTGATAGGTGGGATCACTGTTGATAATTGCTCGTATATGTTGTAATATTCTTACAATACAAAAGGGGGTGGTGATGGACAGAGTATCTGAATTAAGCAGAACACTCCTACCCAGTCAAAAGATCAGGGCTTGATCCATCACCGTTTTTTAGCTCACTGCACCATCCCAGTTCAGAACCTGGCTACATGCAAATTAGTCTGACCCTGGCCCAGTGCATCATGGGAACAGGGCAGACCAAACTACCAAGCCAATTCTTTACTGGAAAGGAAACAAGCTTCCGGGGACCGGTTTCTGGCATTACAGCTGTCTTCAGCCCGGCTTGCTTGAATCCTGATAGTGCAGTGAGCAAGGGACTCACATCTGAGCATACCCTTCCACACTTGTGGTGGTCAAAACGATTCAAAAGGGGGTGGTGATGGACAGAGTATCTGAATTAAGCAGAACACTCCTACCCAGTCAAAAGATCAGGGCTTGATCCATCACCGTTTTTTAGCTCACTGCACCATCCCAGTTGTTGATGGATCAGGCCCTGATCTCTTGACTGGGTAGGAGTGTTCTGATTAACTCAGATACTCTGTCCATCACCACCCCCTTTTTGAAATTATTTTGGCCACCACAAGTGTGGAAGGGTATGCTCAGACATGAGTCCCTTGCTCACTGCACCATCAGGATTCAAGCAAGCCGGGCCGAAGACGGCTGTAATGCCAGAAACCGGTCCCCGGAAGCTTGTTTCCTTTCCAGTAAAGAATTGGCTTGGTAGTTTGGTCTGCACTGTTCCCATGATGCAATGGACCAGGGTCAGACTAATTTGCATATAGCCAGGTTCTGAACTGGGATGGTGCAGTGAGCTAAAAAACGGTGATGGATCAGGCCCTGATCTCTTGACTGGGTAGGAGTGTTCTGATTAACTCAGATACTCTGTCCATCACCACCCCCTTTTTGAAATTATTTTGGCCACCACAAGTGTGGAAGGGTATGCTCAGACATGAGTCCCTTGCTCACTGCACCATCAGGATTCAAGCAAGCCGGGCCGAAGACGGCTGTAATGCCAGAAACCGGTCCCCGGAAGCTTGTTTCCTTTCCAGTGAAGAATTGGCTTGGTAGTTTGGTCTGCCCTGTTCCCATGATGCACTGGACCAGGGTCAGACTAATTTGCATATGGCCAGGTTCTGAACTGGGATGGTGCAGTGAGCTAAAAAACGGTGATGGATCAGGCCCTGATCTCTTGACTGGGTAGGAGTGTTCTGATTAACTCAGATACTCTGTCCATCACCACCCCCTTTTTGAAAGTAATATTCTTACATGCACTGGTTTGATAGTGCTGCCCACGTGTCTGAGCCCACATGTACATGTGAGTATATATACAGCGAATTCTGTACAACAGTCATAATTGCCTTTAATTTAATTTAAAATTTAATTGTGGGTTTATATAGCGCTAGGAATCGACTCCCGGAGGAGTATCTCCACGCTTCGACCGCTGGGGAACCCGTCCTGGCTCACCCTGAGAGATGGTCCCTGATGGGTATCTCTAAGGTGCGACCAAGCATCCCCGGCAGTCTGGGGGGGCCGTTGTGAAGATGAGGCAAGCTGATGCCCAGAGTTGCCGAGTGTGGTTTCTGACTAGAGTAGGCACCGAGGCGAAAATTATCGAGTCCGCTGACCCTGGTCCACGACCCTGCCGCGTCGGGAATCGAACCCTGGTCCCGGGCCATTCTCTGCTTACGGGTCTGCCGCCTCTAACCAGTGAGCCACACTTCTCACTTTGATCTTATATTCACATTTACTGAAAGGGGTGTTATATTTAGTGGTGTTGACACCAAAATTACATGCCCGGCAGGTTGTACATTTATAGAAACCTTGTTTGGTTGGCAACCACATAGATGCAGGAGCCCCTGCTGCCAGTGGTTGTGATACAAAGGCGGCCATGTTTTTGCATTTTCTAAAGGTTACCTGAGGTTTATCTGAAAGGTCATCTTTTAAAATGCTATCGGTTAGAACAATTGGCCAATTCCTATTCAATATTGCTCTTATTTTACGTTCCTGTCTACTGAACGTAGTGATTAATCTTGGTGCCTCTTTGCTATTTACAATTTCATTGTCTACCTCGATATCTGGTGGTAATAGTTCTATTCAAGGTCTTTCATCTGCCTTGATTGTAGCTCTAATAAGCATGTCTTCTGTACACCCCCTAGCTCGCAACCTCTCTAAACTTGCATTTTTACATTTTTCATATTCTTCGGGGGTACTGCATATGCGCTTTAGACGCAATACTTCCCCGTAGGGTATACTGGCAATTAGGTGTTTCGGGTGTGCGCTTGACGCATGGAGGGTCGCATTTCCTGCAGTTGGCTTTCTGTATGCAGTGGTGGTTAATTTGTTGCCTGCTACCTGTATTTGAACATCTAAAAACTCAATTGAGCTCCTGCTACAGTGAGACGTAAAATACAGGTTATAATCATTTACATTCAATTTTTCAACAAACTCTTTTGCACTTTGACTGTATAAATACATATATATATATAAAAAAAAATATATATATATATATATATAAAGAAAATGTAATAGGCTTGGTAGGAAAAATCTTCCTGTTCCTTCCTACAAGAGCTGCTTTCCACCTAAACTTGAGAACTACCCAGAGTTCTCTCCTTCTTTTTTGCATAATTTATTTGTCACTCTATGCCTGAAAGGGTATTTTTTTTACTTATACTGGGTGCTCCCTTGTGTCTGGGAGTTATGGTGAGGCAGGAAGGCAGAGCAGGGGAGGGGCAGGGTGGGGGGTGCTAAAAACCGGAATATGGATTATTGGTGTTAAGTAAACAATTTAATTAATAAAAGAATTTCGTAGCGCGCACTGCATCGATTTTTTAAATCACGGGATGCACATAGGATTCGCGCATCCCGTAGCTGAAAAAAAGAAGCACGCCACGGGGCCTGAGGTGATATGTGTGCAAACACGCCCTGTGGCGCGTTTTAAGTTGGGGAATTAATTCCACTTCAATCCAGAGGTCCCCTGGGGCCAACTAGCCCACCAGGTACCTCCACTAAGCGCCATGGAGCTGCTTTGCAGAGTATTGTAAAAAGGGGCGCGGCCTCAGAGCACCTCTCGGCAACACAGCTCCATGGCGCATACTGGAGGTACCTGGTGGGCTAGTCAAGAACTGTAATCTTCATTATCAGGGGTCTCACTAATACAAAGAACTTGGCACAGAAGCTGAAATATGAAAAGACATCTTTATTAAACTTAATTAAGTGAGACTACGTCACACAGGAGCCTTAACAACTGAATGAGGCAGTCTAAAGAGTACAAAGCACAGAGGCCTTTTATATGCTTAGGGTTACAAACTCAGCACAAAAGTAAGGGGCAGTCCTAGCTTTTGCAAGCATGCAAAATACCTAATATGGACATACAAGATCTGCAAAATAATAGCCAATAGGAAAACATTCAGAACAAGGCATCATATAACCAGAACGTCCCCGTTACGTCGTGTTTCTGCCCAACCCACAAGTAAATCAATTACAGCACCTATAGGTCAATCAGTAATGGCAGGACATGTCTGTATGCAGTTAGGCCAGCTGGTGTCTGAGATTGATTTCAAAGCAAGGACAGATGGGGTTTTCAACACGTTGCAGTCCAAAGGGCAAAGGGCAGAGACACTTCATGAATAGAGCAGCCTGTGTAAAGGCAACACAAAAATGACGACAAATGTAAGATGGAGTCAAAATTAAAGAACCTCAGACCCTCCTTTTGCCATTACACAGGCAAATCCTAATTCATTGATAGGTGAGCAGTCTACTCATTTTATACAAACAGGCATATATAAACTATCAGCAGGAATACAAAGAGAACAAAGCATTTAACATTTAGATAGCAAAAGAAAGTAATGACCACTATTACAAACAGGTTTATCATATTTTTTCACAACCCTAGGCAAAAGCAAATCCTAAAATTATTTTGCAAACATTTTCAGGGCTCCTAATTATTTCAGTGACTATTGACAATGCCAGTAAAACAATAAGAATCAGTCTCCAAACACCCATTCTATGCAATCGCACAGGAAATACCCAGAGTCCGTCGAAGCCTCTCTGGCAGGCTTCTATTGTCCATCAAATCTGCTTCTGTTGTTTTCTTCCGCATGGGCCTCTTCATTCAGGCCTTTCATGAAAATTGTGTTTCTCAGTATCCGTTGGAGTGCCTTCCTGGCAAACACTCACAGCTCACTTGAAAGTCTCAATGTCTCAATGCAGTGCACCAATATATTTCCTGTGCTGCAGGCACTACAGATATTGTGCTCTTCGTTAGTCATGGGCACAGATCATCTCATGCAGACCCAAGTACTATTAATCGGGAAAGAGCAACAGAATTTCACACTCAGCAACACTTTCAGGCTCCAACTCTCTCTATTCAGTGTCAGAGGATGCTCGGGCTGCTCTTTCATTTAATCATAGGTACCACAATGTAGTGCTTTGTGCCAATCTTGGATCCTCCGGTGCACTGCCTTTCCGTTGGAGCAAAGAAAAGGGGGGGTGTGGCCAAAACTCAGGCCAAGGGGCTCAAGGGACTGCACACTGTCAGAGGTTACCAGCACATGACAGGTGGAAAACTGAAGCCTCAATTATTTCGCTCTTTTGCACTGAAACTCTGGTTCTGTGGCAAAACCAGCTCCTCCTTCTTTTCTGATGTTCAACGCCTTCTGATGAAGCAAGCACAATACGTTGGAGATACCACTGATGGCACGCTGGCGATCGCTGTCCAGTCTTGCTACTTTTCTGGGTTCTGGGACTGTAGGGCCAAGACGTCTGCCATTCATCTGTAGCTGTCACTAATGGAAATTGTGGGTGAGTTCCGCAGGTTATTATGACTTAATCCCGCAGAACCTAGTGACGTAGGAAATGTGACACAGTTGTTAGTTTCCTTCAATTAAGTACAAAAACAGTTCATTGTATAACAAGGGGACTGCAAGCAGGTGGCCTGCAATCTTTAAAGGAGTGGCCATACGTCATGGGACATTTCTGGTCTAGAATACACTGTCATTCTCAAAGGCAATACAAAGACAAAGGCAGTAGGCAAAACAGTGCCTCTAGCCTCTTCAATTGGTTTCCATGTGAGAGCATATCCTCTACCATCTAAGGGTAGATAGCGACATGGGAATTCTATCTGAATGGATGTCCTCACATATGGTGGCATCGTCCAATGGGGTAAACACATTTTTTTTCTCTAAATGATTACATATAGGTGTTCCTAAATTCCTTATCTACAACACCTCAAAAGAGAACTCGCATAATACATATTATCAGGGACATGTAGATACCTCCCTTTAATAATTGTGCATCAGGTGGACTATGCAATACAAAAGCTAATGATCAAATGTGGAAACAAAAGACAAGAACTAGAGAGTCCTGGTATTGCCATTATTTGGAACACATCTAATCCACCAAAAATTAAAGCAGCAGAAAAAAGGAACTAAAAACCAAATTAGAATATGCATTGAATTTGTCATATTAAAAAAAAAACGTAAGGTGTCTCCTATTGAGGTGGAAAACTTATCTTACTATAGTATTGAGTCAGTTAACCAGTCTATCACTACCCTGACGGTCAGACTGGAAAACATCAAAGTAGGCCTAAAGAAAATTCTTGAAAACCAGTCTGGTCATACAAAAGGAATAAATGAGTTGACTGGTGAAAAGAATACGGAAAAGGGAAATGTGAGTAAAACACAGCTAAAATCCCCAATAACTAGGCACAATGCAACATCAGTCAGGGGGAAGCGGCAAAAGAAAAATCTATAGGAAGAACAAAAAAAATTACTTGGGTGATAGTCAAGTTTGTGACATAATACCAAGAGTATGGGTGATGCACAAAAGTCAAAATAGTTCACAAATGTTAGCTCTACCGCTGGCCGCTACACCATATAAGGTAATCTCAGCTAATGGTTCAGTTCCTTTTTCAGGGAAAAAATGAAAAGTTTAGGTCACCTTTAGCAAGAGCCACAAATCTATAATTTCATCCTTATCTCCAATCAAGGAAACATAAATCTAGGGCTGCCTGTTCCTTAAGGGAAGAGGACAGTATCGTGACTAATTGCAGGTGACACACTTTGATCCTGTATATCTCTTTTATTTTACTTCAATACTATATGGCCAAATTTGACATACACTGGTGAAGTGTTGTCTGTCTTGTTCACAGCATAAAAAATCATATCTGTGAAATTTAGTATCAGCGCAAATTCACCCAACTGTTGTGCAGCGATATACATCGTCATGTAGAACCCTTCACAACACAGGTGAACTTGTAATAGTATCTAAAGCAGCAACATAAAACAAAAACATGCATAAAATAAAAAAAACACACACATGCGAAGCCATCAGATATACGCGCTGTATATCAAGCACAAAAAGCATAGATAAAGTACAATAGAATATGTAAATAAGCGGTGACACACAACACCATTGTATGCACTTTATGCACTGTGAACCTGCAGCCCAAAACCCAATATTCGGGCCTGCTTAATTTGTCAGGTTTAAAATCCTCACCCTCCTTTTGACAGCAGATCACCAGTTAGTGGAGATTTGGCTGTCAAACACAACTTACTGTGTCGCTTCTGACACACAGGACCAGCAGGAACAATTCATAAAAGGATAAAATGCAAAAAATATGTAAAACGCACGAACATTTCTTTCCAAAGGAATTACGCAAAAACACATCTCTTTTCAACCAACCAAACTCACGTGTCTTGTCAGCCTTAAAATCACCCAGAACAATCCATGAATGATCTGTGGGCAGGAGCAAAACAAAATACACAACACACAAAAGAGAGACATTTTTCATAACAAACAAATATCCTTTATAACTTTTAATCAGAAGACAAAACATGATACACATTAATAAACACAAAAATAAATTTCCATTACTTAACTGTTACCATCTTGTCAGTCAGCTTGCAACATTAAGCCATTTTAACTTTCTAAAAGTAAAATTGTTTCACTGACACTCCATGTTAGCTTTGTGCCACAATTTCCACTGTGAAAAATAATTCTTAATTGGCAAATCGTTCTCACTTAGGCATGTAGCCTTCAAAATTTTAATAAAGAGCTTTGTCTTATTTTCTGTCTAAGACTTAATGCACTACCTCATTTTTTTGTCAAATAAAAGCAACTAGCGGACATTATTTTTTAGAGCAGAGATACAAATGTATCATTTCTGCAGAGCATTTAGCATGATGTTGGGACTTTCAAAGAAACCCTTTTTTCATATTTTCCCTTTGGAATTAGGTTCTTTAATGTATTGAGAACAAATGCTTGTTGCAATGGTACTTATTTCATCAACCTTAAATAGATAAAGGTCTCAGTAGGTCCAGCTAAAGTTAAAACCTTCCACCCTGATATTAAACTCAAACCTCTGCACCGGGCACATTGGCTCACTGAGCCATTTAAAAGCAAACCCAAATGGGAACAACATGCAAATTTGTATTATACCTAAATGTATGCATTTACTGAAGCCTAAAGCACTTTAAAGCTATTGTACATGGCAAGAATGCCCAAATGTTACCCAAATTCGACTTTAATATTTGGGCCACTTAAAAATAAATATCCTATAATTGTGATACATATTAATCATCCTCAGAATGTTCTTTACAAATTGCAGAGATTGGACATTAGACATATCTCATGCAAATCCTGAGAAAAATGAATTTTTCACGCCTGCGCCAAGTGAAATTCTATATGCTAATGTCCTCATTATGCAGTATAACACAACTTAAATTAAATTATAATGCTAGGAGGTCACAGTATAAGTATTAAGCTTCATGAATAGTAAAAAACGAATTTTGTAGCACTTATTTTTAATAATTATTTTGCTTAATTAATAATTATTTTTAATAAACCCAATCATTTTTTATAATTCCACATATTAAGGTTCTGTAATTCCTCGAATCTGACTTCATTTTCTTTTTTTTTGCTCTGTGCCACGTAGGCCTGCAAAGATAGCCTGGCGAACAAGGTGGTACACATTAACTAGGTTTACTCTAAAATGAACTGCAAGAAACTGACCTCTTCACCTGAAACTGACCTCGCAAAGCCAATTTCCCTGATTGATCTTTATCTGAGATTGCCAATCAATGTTCAAGACATCGTTAACTTTTTAGTTTCCTTGCACATGCCTTATCTTGTTTCAGCATCTGTTACTGTTTCTTTCTTTTTAAATGTTTCTTCATTACATGGGTTAATTATTATTTAGCAATAGAACCAAGAATATACTTACAGAAATGCTTAAAGAGAGGAAAACCCTTAATTGTAATGTCTTCATATAATACAAAATAATGAACCTTAGTTTTGGAACCTTTTTAAAACAACATTCTGAAATTCAAAGTTTCACCCGTGCAACTGAGGGCAAAGTCCTGGCTTGAGTAAATATTCCTGTCTATTTAGCTTGTCTCTCAATGTTTATAACATGAGCACAGTGGCAATCTATTTAAAACTAAAACATATTAATTCTATAATATGCATTTGAATTCAGCAAAAATGTACTTCAGCTGAAGTGTTTGCCTGTTAATATCTAACACAATGTATGTAAGTAAAGAATACTATAACTTTATTTTTCTACAAAACACAAAATTTCGATTTTGAGGCTTTTTTTATTCCTGGTGAATGTGAATTTACATTTTAGTTTTTAAGCATTTAGACATTTTGCTTAATAGACTGAAAACATCAAGAAAAACCACGAACAGACATTGAGCTCATTTCAGACATAAACAGAAAGGGGTCAAACACTCAGGACACACAATACGGCGGGCTTTAGCCATTTATTTCGTGAATAGCGCCATCGCTATTCACTTACAGAAATTGTACTAATGGGAAAACCACATAGACATTTAAACACACATTTAACCAACAAACCAATACTCAGAACAGAAACAAAGGACAGCCCACAGACTGTACTTAAACCAAACCATTTATAAATACTAGTTGTAAGTCATATTTACAAGAAGCGCTTCTCAATTGTGTTCCAAAAGACTGCAAAAACAGCCCAACAGACTGATGTATGTCCAAGAAGCGAAAATACACTCAATTCACTAGCTTTGGCTAGCAGAACACCAAAAATCGCTCTGCATATCTTCATTCATAAAATTGCACAGAACAAAGGATCCTTGTATGTATTATGTCCATATTTTAATTCCCTGGGGATACAAAATCACCAAGGAAGAAATATGTTTGTATACCTAAACCTATTTAGGTATTCCTTCTAGGAGAGCCGGCTAATTAATTTCACATCACACTATGGTACCTTCCAAATAAAGCAACACATTCTTCTATGTGAGCTTTGAAACAGGCATGCCAGAAATATTGCAGAATATACAATATTATAATCAAAGTAGTGCTTAATGTACTTTTCGTATGCGCACCGTTCAACAAAACCAAATAGAGAAAAATCTCCTCATTACCTGTCTACACAAATTGCAATTTGCATATCAAATCCATACAAATCAAAAGTTGGCCAACACAAATTCCAAAATTCCAAAGCTACAGTAAGCGTTACTAAACTACCTTACTTTTACCAATCAAAAGGTTGTCCAAATTCTAACTGCCAAGTTCTAAATGACTTAACGGTCCTTTTTTAGAATACTCAGGCCAAAAAGGTTCTCAGTCAAGAGTGACATCATGTGGAGGATCAAAATCAGGAAGATCGTAAATATACTGGGCTGCAAAGACAAAGAATCCCCAGAATCTCCATGCACGGAGTACTTTCGTAGTAGAATTCTGTCATGTCCTCCTCAGTAGATTTCAGTCTCCTGACAAGATCACTCCTTCAGAAAGTCCCTTCTCTGATGAAGCCCACGTTGGCCGCGCCATTTGAAGAACTGTAATCTTCATTCTCAGGGGTCTCACTAATACAAACAACTTGGCACAGAAGCTGAAATATGAAAAGACATCTTTATTAAACTTAATTAAGTGAGACTACGTCACACAGGAGCCTTAACAACTGAATGAGGCAGTCTAAAGAGTACAAAACACAGAGGCCTTTTATATGCTTAGGGTTGCAAACTCAGCACAAAAGTAAGGGGCAGTCCTAGCTTTTGCAAGCATGCAAAATACCTAATATGGACATACAAGATCTGCAAAATATTAGCCAATAGGAAAACATTCAGAACAAGGCATCATATAACCAGAACGTCCCTGTTACGTCGTGTTTCTGCCCAACCCACAAGTAAATCAATTACAGCACCTATAGGTCAATCAGTAATGGCAGGACATGTCTGTATGCAGTTAGGCCAGCTGGTGTCTGAGATTGATTTCAAAGCAAGGACAGAGGGGGTTTTCAACATGTTGCAGTCCAAAGGGCAGAGACACTTCATGAACAGAGCAGCCTGTGTAAAGGCAACACAAAAATGACGACAAATGTAAGATGGAGTCAAAATTAAAGAACCTCACTAGTAGGCCGCCTGGGGACCTCAGGATTCAAGGGGACTTAATCCCCCAACTTAAAACACACCACGGGGCGTGTTTGCACAGTGGTGAAGGTAGGGGGCGGGGCCTAAGGTAATATGTGAGCAAACACGCCCTGTGGCGTGTTTTAAATTGGGGAAATAATTCCTCTTCAATCCAGAGGTCTCCTAGGGGCCAACTTGCCCACCAGGTACCTCCAGTAAGCGCCACGGAGCTGTGTTGCAGAGTGTTGTAAAAAGGGGTATGGCATCTGAATTCGGGAGGGGGGTGGTGATGCGCCCTCCTGCTCCCACACCACCAAAGTCATAATCAACCCCATAATGTTAAAAACTAGATCAAAATTTGTTTCCTCAAAATTACTTAATTTCAAATGCATTTCCTTTCCCCAAACATTTAATTAAAGCCACTGTTCTCCAAATGAACAAAAATCCAAATAGCAATGTTTTGGACGCAGGAGCATTGTATCATGTTTACCTAGAAAGCTTATGTGCTGTCGTTGAATGACTGGTGCCTATAATATTGACATCAAACAAAGCTGAAATTAAGTAATTTCTATACTATATTAATGTAAGAGCAGAATGATCCAAAAGTCAAGGTAATTCCATTTACCATAACAGAAAAAGAGATTCCCCTTCTCACAGTTTTATTAGCAGGTAAAAAGCTCAAAGATGTTCAGACAGAGTGAGATACAGTTTCATTGCTTTCACATAAAATCTCTAAAGATTGAAGAAAATAAGAGAATTAGATGGAGTAGAATCAATTTAGCTGAACATTATCTACAATTTTATCAGCTTCACATAGGACCCCACAAGTGAACCAGTCCTTATGTTCTTACCCACGGAGGAAATACTTGTGTCGTAGAAGCTAGAAACCATAGACTGTGGGGTACTTACCTATTGGAAAGAACACTTTACAACAAATTGAAGTAGCTAATTGCATACTTTTTTATTAACATTATTTACATTTTGCCTTCTTCAGGAATCAAGAAAAAGGTAAAAAAGCAAAGTCTACCTCGTCTAATGGTACAAGGAACCGAAACAGAAAGAATAATCATAGTCACTCTTAGTGAAATTCTGCTGGGTTAACACAGATCTAGTCACCCCTCTCCTTCCGTCCCATATTGTCACTTTTCATCAAGCAGAAGACCATCCCGATTCATGGGGTTGGCCCTTATGGGACCAATCGCAGTCCTTTTGATGAGTAAAGGACTCCAGCCATTAAGGTCTATACCAATCTCTCATGTTGTGGGGTGTCGGACTTCATACTACTATCACTTTGGGATATTATATAATTCATGGTGGCCAATATTTCCGTCCAATCATTCAGATCTTCCTTTACCTTCTCATCAGTTCTGAACACCCTAAATCTCATCTCTTCTGCTAATGCCCTATCTTTCCTAGTTGGTTGTCTGTTTGACCCCTAATAGATTGATATGCGGCACTTTCCCAACAATAATCCAATGCCACACACTAAAATTGCATTTTCCTATTCAGGGATTTTGGTGAAACCCGCAATAAACAGAGCCTGATTTTGGTCTTTCATTAGATCCCAGTGGTAGCGCATATCACTGCTATCACCTTCTCTCAATATTTGTTTATCATCAGACACCGCCTGGTCAGTTGTATGAATGTGACTTCCTGGTCTAAACATCTAGTAGAAATAGGGAAGTATCCTTTGGATTTTGTAACAAATTGTCATTGACCAATCATCTATGTCTTTCACACCTAGTTCATCTAGGCTCACCATTCATGCCTCATCACACTTGAGAAAAATGTATCTTACAACTCCCACAAAAATACATTTGCTGTCAAAGTTACAAAAATATAAATCGATTTATTAATAAAAAACAGAAGATGAAAAGAACAAATTAAAATCAGAGGGAAACCTGTACCAGACAAGTACCATATATAATAGTATCACATCGAAATATACACATCAGCTCTAATATACATTCACAAATAAGTCAACATTACATTCAAAAAAGAAAAAAATGATGAAAAAAGGAGAGTACATAACACAGGCAAATTCCATATGCCCCCTATTTGTTACATATCTGTGTTACAGCAGTGGTTGTGGTGTAAATCTTGGTACCCAGTGCTCGATGACCTCCGCCTTTATACAGATTATGTCTTAAAATGTGCATTGACGAGTTTCGATGGGTTAAAATTATTTCACCATCTTTTTCAAGACAAGACAATTCGTACTCTCCGAAATTGTAAGATTGTATCTGATGAAGAAATTTCAATAATCCTAGTGTCTCTATAGAAAAAGACAAACCTCAATTAGCTTAGTCCTGATCAAACAAAACTATAGAGACAACATACTAAATGCAGTGTACATGTCCTAAGAGGAATGCTGTTACATTTATTATCATGAAGGTTCTCCCAGTAGTGACTCAGAACACCCTTTATTTAATTATTAAAACACATATGAGTATTCCACATTAAAAACCGTTATTATTACAACTATGAAAGTAAATTGTTCTTAATTCATCAAAAATTGAAAATAAACATCAGCAAATCACCATTGTACCAGAGAGTTATATGATACATCTACCTCGATCACACCCTCAGTCTGTTATCCTAAGAGGTCATCTACTTATCAACAGGCCTCTCATACTTCATTCATTCAAAGCCAGATGCCCACAAGTATAATTCAACTTTCTACTTAAGAAAAAGGATATTTAATAAGAGGATGAGGAAAATAAAATGTTTTATGTCATACCTCCCCTTCTCCAAATAGTACTACTAATTCCCCAGTATTGATCAAGTTAATACAAGAGATAATGTATCCTCTTAATATTCACAGATTTGTTTCATTTAATATATATGTGAAAACATCGTACTGCCTTGTTATATACCCCTTCCAGTTGGATACATTAGTAACCTAAGGTATGGGGTGCAGGAAAAGATGAGGGAATATATCTCACCTGACTCTAGAACTGAAGATAGTACATGTTAAAGGCGTCTTATTGCTGCCCATTAATCTTTAAAACGTATACCTCGTGGCCGGAAAATCTAGAACACATATAAAAGAGTTTCTGATACTATTTATATTATGCAAAGAAATGTTTTATGTGATAGATTCACAGACAGATGTATTGTGTATCTAGTTACCTTCTAGATTGTCCTTCATATTATGCAAGATATAACTTGAAGTGGTATATACATAGCCAAGCTTTTTTTTACTGGACATAATAGTTCCTTGGTAGACTTGGACCGGGCTAATTAATCTTTCGTCCTATTAGCCCCCCTCTTTGAATTTATGGTCTTAAAAACAATAGTATTGTAGAATCCTTTAGGCAAACCTGCAGATAATGAATGTTAAACGAGTGAGTCAAAGCTAAAAATCTATGCATTTGGGTATTATAAAGTCTCAAAAACGTATTGATTTTCTATTAGACTATCCACCCCTTATGTTGCTTATAAGCATATCGCCTTGCTTTCTATTTCAAATTATTGTATAAGGGGACCTGGTTGATGTTAAAAAAGAGAACAACAAGCCTATTTAACTAGTTATAGTTTAATTGTTCTAGGGGTGCAAATGAGTTCTGTTTTGCAAAACTTCCAACCCAACCACCGTGTGGCCCTCCCGAACTTACTTGGATGAAACGGTCCTCCCAGCAGAGTCTTGACGTGGCGGCTCGAGTAAAAATGACCAAACTCCACTCTATGCGGTATTTATATAGCAACTCCTAATGAGAAGTGCCCTCATCTGTTTGGGGATTGTACTTGTTGACCCCAGAGTCCTCGATCTATGCAAGGTTTGACTACGTTAATACTTCTGGTATGGGCCGGACTGCGACTCTATGATCTGCCCGTCGAATGCGGGCGCCATATTGGAAAGAGAGCGATAATAATTAGTTGCAATATCGTCAATCCCTAATACCTCTCTTAGCATCCTACATATGTATATTGTTTCGCCAATTTGAACTTTCCTGTCCATATAACATGGAGTCAAGCTAGCCGGGCTGAAGAGAGGTGTTACCTCGAAACCGGTCCGGTCCTCGGATGCTTGATTCCGGTCTGGGAAAGATATGGCTGTTGTAGTTCGGACTGGACTGTTCCCATGGGGCAACAGGGTCAGAGCTGATTTGCATAAAGCCATTATCTGACCCAGGGTGGTGTGGAGTGCAAAAAAACGATGGATTTGGGCCCAGATCTTTTGACTGGGGGAGTGTGTGACATTGATCCACATTCAGTCCATCACTTGTTGTTTTTTGCAATTGCCGCCCTAAGTGCGCTGGGGATGCCCAGACGTGGGTCCCAGGCACTCCACACCACTTGGAGTCAAGCTAGCCGGGCTGAAGAGAGGTGTTACCTCGAAACCGGTCCAGTCCTCGGATGCTTAATTCCGGTCTGGGAAAGATATGGCTGTTGTAGTTCGGACTGGACTGTTCCCATGGGGCAACAGGGTCAGAGCTGATTTGCATAAAGCCATTATCTGACCCAGGGTGGTGTGGAGTGCAAAAAAACGATGGATTTGGGCCCAGATCTTTTGACTGGGGGAGTGTGTGACATTGATCCACATTCAGTCCATCACTTGTTGTTTTTTGCAATTGCCGCCCTAAGTGCGCTGGGGATGCCCAGACGTGGGTCCCAGGCACTCCACACCACTTGGAGTCAAGCTACCCGGGCTGAAGAGAGGTGTTACCTCGAAACCGGTCCGGTCCTCGGATGCTTGATTCCGGTCTGGGAAAGATATGGCTGTTGTAGTTCGGACTGGACTGTTCCCATGGGGCAACAGGGTCAGAGCTGATTTGCATAAAGCCATTATCTGACCCAGGGTGGTGTGGAGTGCAAAAAAACGATGGATTTGGGCCCAGATCTTTTGACTGGGGGAGTGTGTGACATTGATCCACATTCAGTCCATCACTTGTTGTTTTTTGCAATTGCCGCCCTAAGTGCGCTGGGGATGCCCAGACGTGGGTCCCAGGCACTCCACACCACTTGGAGTCAAGCTAGCCGGGCTGAAGAGAGGTGTTACCCCGAAACCGGTCCGGTCCTCGGATGCTTGATTCCGGTCTGGGAAAGATATGGCTGTTGTAGTTCGGACTGGACTGTTCCCATGGGGCAACAGGGTCAGAGCTGATTTGCATAAAGCCATTATCTGACCCAGGGTGGTGTGGAGTGCAAAAAAACGATGGATTTGGGCCCAGATCTTTTGACTGGGGGAGTGTGTGACATTGATCCACATTCAGTCCATCACTTGTTGTTTTTTGCAATTGCCGCCCTAAGTGCGCTGGGGATGCCCAGACGTGGGTCCCAGGCACTCCACACCACTTGGAGTCAAGCTAGCCGGGCTGAAGAGAGGTGTTACCTCGAAACCGGTCCGGTCCTCGGATGCTTGATTCCGGTCTGGGAAAGATATGGCTGTTGTAGTTCGGACTGGATTGTTCCCATGGGGCAACAGGGTCAGAGCTGATTTGCATAAAGCCATTATCTGACCCAGGGTGGTGTGGAGTGCAAAAAAACGATGGATTTGGGCCCAGATCTTTTGACTGGGGGAGTGTGTGACATTGATCCACATTCAGTCCATCACTTGTTGTTTTTTGCAATTGCCGCCCTAAGTGCGCTGGGGATGCCCAGACGTGGGTCCCAGGCACTCCACACCACTTGGAGTCAAGCTAGCCGGGCTGAAGAGAGGTGTTACCTCGAAACCGGTCCGGTCCTCGGATGCTTGATTCCGGTCTGGGAAAGATATGGCTGTTGTAGTTCGGACTGGACTGTTCCCATGGGGCAACAGGGTCAGAGCTGATTTGCATAAAGCCATTATCTGACCCAGGGTGGTGTGGAGTGCAAAAAAACGATGGATTTGGGCCCAGATCTTTTGACTGGGGGAGTGTGTGACATTGATCCACATTCAGTCCATCACTTGTTGTTTTTTGCAATTGCCGCCCTAAGTGCGCTGGGGATGCCCAGACGTGGGTCCCAGGCACTCCACACCACTTGGAGTCAAGCTAGCCGGGCTGAAGAGAGGTGTTACCTCGAAACCGGTCCGGTCCTCGGATGCTTGATTCCGGTCTGGGAAAGATATGGCTGTTGTAGTTCGGACTGGACTGTTCCCATGGGGCAACAGGGTCAGAGCTGATTTGCATAAAGCCATTATCTGACCCGGGGTGGTGTGGAGTGCAAAAAAACGATGGATTTGAGCCCAGATCTTTTGACTGGGGGAGTGTGTGACATTGATCCACATTCAGTCCATCACTTGTTGTTTTTTGCAATTGCCGCCCTAAGTGCGCTGGGGATGCCCAGACGTGGGTCCCAGGCACTCCACACCACTTGGAGTCAAGCTAGCCGGGCTGAAGAGAGGTGTTACCTCGAAACCGGTCCGGTCCTCGGATGCTTGATTCCGGTCTGGGAAAGATATGGCTGTTGTAGTTCGGACTGGACTGTTCCCATGGGGCAACAGGGTCAGAGCTGATTTGCATAAAGCCATTATCTGACCCAGGGTGGTGTGGAGTGCAAAAAAACGATGGATTTGGGCCCAGATCTTTTGACTGGGGGAGTGTGTGACATAGATCCACATTCAGTCCATCACTTGTTGTTTTTTGCATATAACGAATAGCATAATATATATTATGAGAAAACCTCATCCCAATAAACGAGTCGGGCAGAACGGACGATAGATCAGTTTAAAAAGAAATTGGATGAAATGAAATTAGAAACTGAAGGCTATAGAGAATATTTGGTTAACAAAAAATGAACAAGCTTAGAAAAGATGTAGAGAAATTCAGTGCTGAAGTGATATATCCCTATTTAGGGAATGACTACTATGAACGTAAAAAGGATCAGAGATGGGAGAAGCCTAACTACCAGAGATCAATCTACTCAAGGGGTGGCCTAAAACAGATCACTTTTTCTGACACTTCCTGCACCAGCAGTGATGAGGAAGTTCACAGCTCAGAACCAAGAGGTAGGACGACTTTTAACCAAGAATCAGATTATTTTTTAGGGCAGCACCAGATGCGAGACCAGGGGAATTTCAGGAACCCCAACAGGCGAAAACCAGCCAGGAATGATCCCCCAAATATACTCAAAGACCAGGAACCGCCAGTACTGGCGACAGATCGGAAAACATTTCTATCATTTATCTTTCCTCCAAAACACTTAGTAAAGTTGAAAAGGAGGGTTTAGAACGAGGTTTCAGCTTTGCACCTACATCAGCCCCTAATCAATTTGAGTTTGAAAAAGATCTTAAACAGTTTTTTAGAAAGTTTAGGCTTAAAGACTTCTTCACAGACAGAGAGGGCCGCCCGAATACAAATGTCACAGGATTTCGGGGTAAATCATCTTTTCCCCGTCTCTGGGACAAGTGAGCAACAATATAGAAACTTTTTAAAAAAATAGTAGAAAATCTTTTTAAGCAACCTCATTATCTCACTAACAACTTTTCATTAGAACATAGATCGCACTCAAAACACTGAAAGATGATGTCAAAATTGTCATCAAACCCGCCGACAAGGGCGGCGGGGTAGTGATCTTTGACCATGACAACTATGATTGCAAAATGTTGAATCTCCTTGAGGTGAGAGAGCATTATCTAAAAGTGTCACGCTCTAGGAACATCCAACTACAAAGAGAGGTACGTGAACTGTTAGCAGTTGCCATACATGAAGAATGGATATGGGAAGAAGAATATACATTTTTGAGCAACCTAGAGACCACTATCCCGGCAATATATGGGTTGCCGACGATCCATAAAAATGCTATTGACCCCCCCATGAGGGCTATAGTTAGCAGCATTGGTTCCATTCTAGAACCCCTCAGTAAATATGCTGACTTCTTTTTAAAACCAATTGTGGCAAAACAAAGATCATTCTTGAGGGATTCAGCACATGCCATTACTACTTTTGAGGGTTTGGGCTTCAATGGGGTGACCCAATTTTTGGTCACCTTGGACATTGAAGCCGTGTACACTAATATACCCCAAGATGATACCATCAAAACTATTGGATCAATCTTAGAAACAGAAATTCTAGGTGGGGGTAACATTGACTTCATTATGAGCTGTGTCACGATGGATTTAAAAAACACCTTTTTTCATATAAAAAGGACTTGTATCACCAAAACAAGGGGATCAGCATGGGCGCAACTTGCGCCCCAAGTCTGGGCTGTCTTTATGTGAGCCGATTTGAGCAGGTCCACAATTTCAATGAAATGGCCGCCTTTTATGAGAACATCAGTCACTGGTACCGCTTCATAGACGATATTATCTTCATCTGGAGCGGTACCAGTGACCAGCTACAAGAATTTATAACCTGGCTGAACATGGGAGATCCTAATCTCAGGTTTACTTCACAGGGGAGTAACTCACATATTAATTTTCTAGATATTTGCATTAAGGATTAGGAAAAGACACTGGCAGTAGAATTGTAGAGGAAACCTACTGATAAAAATAACCTTCTACCTTATAAAAGTCATCACCCTAAAGCACAGAGAGACAATATCCCCTTTGGTGAATTTTTGCGATTGCGAAGAAATTGCACCACTATTGAAGATTTCTTGAAACATGCCGATGAACTGAAGAAAAAGATAGGTGACAGGGGCTACCCTAAAAAGCTTATAAGAAATTAATTTAAGAAAGCACAATTTTATAATAGGGAATCCATGATTGATATGAATAAACATAAAAATAGGAACAACAACACAGAGAAGAAGATAGTGTTTGTTAGTAAACTTTCAGCAGTCAGCAATCAAGTCAAAAATATAATTAACAGGAACTGCAAAATCATTAACAGTAACAAGGAGAGAGTCCATTTGAGAAACCACTGTTTGCGTTTAAACGTAACACCAACCTTCGCAACTCATTGGTTCATATGTTTAAAGACACGGAAGAGAATTTTCAATCCACGTTGTTTCAAACCAAAGTAATTGGTAACAATAAGTGCGGTTCCTACTCGATTTGTGAACAGTGTAGGGTAGATAAAACTATCTCTTTTAATTGCATGACCTTTTCCTCCAAAGATCTAACAAACTGTAGAACCAAAAATGTAATTTATCTCTTAGTCTGCCCATGAGGCCTCGGCTATGTGGGTGAGACAGGCCGAGAATTGAGATGCAGGCTGACGGAGCATAAATCCGCTATAAGGACTCAAAAAGCAAATGCTCCTTTGACTGAACATTTTGTCCAAAATAACCACAAATGTGAGGACTTCTGGTGGTTTATTTTGAAGAAAATTAAGTTCAATAGAAGAGGACGCAATATAGATAAGATCAGAAAAATGAGAGAACAGTGGTACAAATGTAGATTGGACACTGTCAACAAGGGTCTTAATACAAAAGAAGATTGGATGTCATTTATTAATTAGACAAGATGCAATAAAAAGATATTGGGGGCTTTGCCCAAGGGATTGATGCTGTAATAATCTTTATGAAAATGGATATCTGTCATAAGATTTAACTCCCTTTTTCTGTCATTCTTCCTGTCCAACTTAATTCCCTCCCTTTTTTCTTGGCTTTTTTAGCAATTAATATTGTGTTAGGGTGATAAGTCAGCTTATTAATATAGGGGCACTAATTAATGTATAAATACAATGAATTTTCAATCTGTATGTAATCCACATTTTCCAGATTAACATTAGGCTAAACTGGAGTATATTACATGTTGCCTTATATGTGAATACGGTAGTTTAAAAAAAATGTTTTATCTGAAATGGTTATCTATACACTGTACGATTTAGTCTTATGTAGAGGTGCGTTCTGCATGACTCGTTTATTGGGATGAGGTTTTCTCATAATATATATTATGCTATTCATTATATGAACAATATACATATGTAGGATGCTAAGAGAGGTATTAGGGATTGACGAAATTGCAACTAATTATTATCGCTCTCGTTCCAATATGGTGCTCACATTCGACGGGCGGATCATAGAGTCGCAGTCCGGCCCGTACCGGAAGTATTAGCGTAGTCAAACCTTGCATAGATCGTGGACTCTGTGGTCGACAGTACAATCCCCAAACAGGTGAGGGCACTTCTCATTAGGAGTTGCTATATAAATACTGCATAGATTGGAGTTCGGTCATTTTTACTCGGACCGCCAAGTCGAGACTCTTCTGGGAGGACCGTTTCATCCAAGTAAGTTCGGGAGGGCCATGCGGCGGTTGGGTTGCTAGTTTTACAAAACAGAACGCATTTGCACCCCTAGAACAATTAAACTGTAACTAGTGAAATATGCTTGAAGTTCTCTTTTTTAACACCAACCAGGTCCTCTTATACAATAATTTGAAATAAAAGCAAGGTGATATGCTTATAAGCAACATAAGGGGTGGATAGTCTCATAGAACATCCATACGTTTTTGAGACATTATAATACCCAAATGCATAGATTTTTAGCTTTGACTCACTCGTTTAACATTCATTATCTGCGGGTTCGCTTAAAAGATTCTACAATACTTTTGTTTTTAAGACCCTAAATGCAAAGAGGGGGGCTAATTGGATAAAAGATTCATTAGCCCGGTCCAAGTCAACCAGGGAATTATCACATCCAGTAAAAAGAAGCCCGGCTATTTATATACCACTTCAAGTTACATCTTGCATAATATGAAGAACAATCTAGAAGGTAACTAGATACACAATACATCTGTCTGTGAATCTATCACAGACAGATGTGAATACATGTGTCTGTGAATCTATAAAAAATGTCTTTGCATAATATAAATAGTATCGGAACCTATTTCATATCTGTTCTATAGTTTCCGGCCACGAGGTTTAGGTTTTAAAGATTAACGGGCAGCAATAAGACGCCTGTAACGTGTACTATCTTCAGTTCTAAAGTCAGGTGAGATATATTCCCTCATCTTTTCCTGCCCCCATACCTTAGGTTACTAATGTATCCAACCGGGAGGGGTATATAACATGACAGTACGATGTTTTCACATATATATTTCACGAAACAAATCTGTGAATATTAAGAGGATAAATTATGTCTTGTATTAACTTGACCAATACTGGGGAATTAGTAGTACTATTTGGAGAACGGGAGGTATAACATAAAACATTAGAAAGTAGAAAGTTGAATTATACTTGGGGTCATCTGGCTTTGAATGAATGAAGTATGAGAGGCCTGTTGATAAGTAGATGACTCTTAGGATAACAGACTGTGATGGGTGGGATTGAGGTAGATGTATCATAACTCTCTGGCACAATAGTGATTTGCTGATATTTATTTTCGATTTTTGATTAATTGAGAACAATTTACCCTCATGGTTGTAATAATAACGGTTTTTAATGTGGAATACTCATATGTGTTTTAATATTTAAATAAAGGGTGTTCTGAGTCACTACTGGGAGAACCTTCATGATAATAAATGTACCAGCGTTCATCTTAGGACATGTACACTGCATTTAGTATGTTGTCTCTATAGTTTTGTTTGATTAGGACTAAGCTAATTGAGGTTTGTTGTTTTCAATAGAGACACTGGGATTATTGAAATTTCTTCATCAGATACAATCTTACAATTTAAGAGAGTACGAATTGTCTTGTCTTGAAAAAGATGGTGAAATAATTTTAACTCATCTAAACACGTTGACACACATTTTAATACATAATCTGTATAAAGGCGAAGGTCATCGAGCACTGGGTACCAAGATTTACGCAACAACCGCTGCTGCAACACAGATTTGTAACAAATAAAGGGCATATGGAATTTGCTGTGTTATGTACTCTCCTTTTTTCATCATTTTTTTCTTTTTTTGAATGTAATGTTTACTTATTTGTGATTGTATATTAGAGCTGATGTGTATATTTCCGATGTGATACTATGATATATGGTACTTGTCTGGTACAGGTTTCCCTCTGATTCTAATTTGTACTACTTATCTTCTGTTTTTTATTAGTAAATCGATTTATATTTTTGTAACTTTGACAGCTAATGTATTTTTGTGGGAGTCGTATGATACATTTTTCTCAAGTGTGATGAGGCATGAATGGTGAGCCTAGATGAACTAGGTGTGTAAGACATAGATGATTGGTCAATGACAAGTTGTTGCAAAATTCAAAGGATACTTCCCTATTTCTACTGTATAGTGCACTAATCCTTTTGGTTTTAAAAGGCTCCTCTTTGTTTCTATTGGTTTTGAGCACAGCTGGTCAGGCTGAAGAGGTCTTTGACTTTCTGGAAAGCTTACAGCTTCTTGATAAACTATAGCGCAACTATATTTTTTATAGGATAAACATCTATGAGACCTCTTTTGGAAGATTCTGTGTAGTGAAGTGATGGTGAGAGATGTGCGATATAAAAAAAAGAAAAGGTGCTCATTGAAATCTGGCACTGTACATTACTTGTACCTAGGCAAAAGCAGTTTCCAATTCAATGTCAGATAAGGGTATTTGTAAGTCCCTGTTCCAGGCTTGCCTGGCCTTCAGTGGAGCTTGTCTATCTGCCTTCAATTCCCCATTATGGAGTGAGACTAATCAATGTACCTTTTCCAGCATTGGTTCCAGGGTTGTAGATGTCGTTGGAGCAACTGGGAATCCAGTCCCGATCTCTCTAGCTGGACTAGACAGTTTTGCAAATTGTGGCAACTAGCCCAGTTCAACCCCAAATGCTTCCTGGGCTTCCTGAAAGGTTAATAATTTGTCCATGCGGTGTTAGCCCCCTAGATTCTGACATCTTTCCTTTCTCCAAGCTGTCAGTGACATTGTTGATGTTATTTGCCTAAAGGATTGTAGCCACCAGATCTGGAACGATCTAGCAAAGCGAAGTCTAGTTAAAATACATAGGAGTTGTTTAATGTGATAATGATATTCTGTATGCTTAAAATGTTAATTGCAAATATATATCTTTATATATATATATGTATTTATGGCAAGTGTTTTCAATAAAAAAAATTGGCACAAAAAAATACATTGGAGTGTCCAGCCTATTGTAACTTGTCTCACCACATACAGTATCATCAGGCTGCACTCTATCCCACAGAAGGCTTATGGGCAAAGTACCCTCCTACACCGTTCATGCAAGTAATCTTTTCTCCCACTTCAACTACTCGGCACACCAATGTGGCCAGATGCCTAAATCCCCGGAGTCCGTTGTAATTACATTTCCTGGGTTAAAAATGCTAGAGAAATGTGCAACCCATGCCTCACTGCTGACATGCTGACATGTGATGTCATTTTGGGAACCTCCTCATTTTTTAAGAAAGGTGAGTTAACTGTTTCCCAGAACAACTGGCTGTTAGATGTTTCCACAGCCAGTGTTAATTTGTCCCAGGCCTCCTCTTGGAGCTCTCTCTTTCTCTGGTTAAGTTGTAATTTATAGGTCAATCTTAAATTCTTAACAAGCACCATATCCCTACTCCTACTAGACAGTGCATGTTTTAACTGGTTCAGAGAGTGAGTACATGCATGGTTAAACCATCCTCTATTCTGAATCGGTTTCTTATTAGAAGTCCTAGTCATAATACTATTAATAAATCCATTGATTTTACAAAAATTCATTACAATCTGGGCTGATTCGATATTAACTTCCAGACTCTCCACAATCTCAGTGTAACCAACTGTAATGATATTTTTTAATACCTTATCCGGGTTGACCCCTTTCCATTTTATCCTGGTACCATTAGATCTACATGGGGTTATATTGCCAATCCTTGTTTGTATTACTGGGCATCTATTGCCCCATACAGCTAAAGTCATACTAATACAATTATGGTCACTTAATAATAAGTCTTCTACCCGGGGTATGGGACATAAGGAGACAATGTTTTTTGAGACCAGTATGTGATCTATAATGGTGTTAGCATTTCTACCTGTAAAGTTAGGCATCAACTTCCCATTGCCATCTTTTGCACACAGCATTATGTCCAAGTCGAATTTAGCCATAAATGTGTTTAAAATTTCACCATAATGATTGTGTGGGAAGTGCACACAGTCATCTCCAGAGTCATTCCTAAACCCACATATCTTGGTTGCAGACAGGGGCATAATTGCATATTAAAATCACCCACCCAAATTATATAAAAAATAACACCTTCATCACAACACAATTTATCAACTGCATTCTCCAATTCTGTAACTATCTTATGGCGTGTGTAATCAAACAAATTATTATAAAAGTTTGATTAACAAAGCTTCCCTACCATTTTTCTGATGTAGCCAAAGTACCTGTGAGTGGCATCCAACATTAATAGATATTTTAACTTCCATCGGCAGGTCAATGGACATAAGTATTAACAAACCCCCCTTTGCTCTACCTGCTATAGAACGCAGAACAGGTAAATTATAGGATACAAACCCATCAAAATTGACATGTTCTTAACACCAGGTTTCCTGGAGATAAATAATGTCATGTTTATTAACAAAATCAATCCATCCTAACATATCTCTTTTCTTGGTCCATGAGGCTATACTAAACCCTCTAATTTTGGGTCTCTCTGTGGTTTCTACTATCTGGGTCATTAGACGCTGATCATCCCCAGTCGCATTAACGATATTGGTCACAGTGTGGATCAAAAGATCTGCCATTATATATTTGTTTCCGTTACCATCTAAAGTCTCTCTCTGTTCTTCACTCAGATTCCTACCTTCCAAAATGCTTATATCCCCCTGTAGACTTGAAACCTGACTAGATGACAATTGCGCTACTGACTTTTCAGCCCCTTGTTGCCTAAAACTCCTAAAACCCGCCATACTTTTATTGTGGCGGGCGGGGCTGTGTCAATCAATATCTTCAGGGGAACTAAGTGGTAGGAATCTATTATGGATAGGGAGGGCACAGTGTTGCAAAGATGGCAATGACCAATTAGCTCTTGGATAAGCCCGATCTGATGCCATGGGTATATCACGTTTTAAATGGCTATAGAAAAAAACAAGTGGCAGGGCTAGAATACTACCATCATTATCTATCAGGACAGAAGCTCTCTCCAATGTAATCCTGGCATAATATGGGTTCTTAAAATTCACAATAACACAGTCCCCCTTCTTTGTTTTCCTTGTAGGACCGATCCAATTTACTCTTCTGGTCGTAAGGATCTGGTCTGCATGGCTAACAGGGAAACCTCAATTACGATTTAACCAGTCTATCTCTTTTTTTTTTTTTTAGGGATACATGTGTTTCTATTAAACTCGGGCTAAGGGGAGGGATGTTCACTAATACTGCCACATACGAACAGCAATCCAGGGGCAAATTAATAGGTTTAATCCTTATTCCTGCCTCTGGGTCTTTATCTGTCGGATTTATGGGTACCTTAATAGGCTCCTTATTCCTAATGCCTTGGCTTTCTGCCTCACGGGAGTAACTATCCCTTAGTAATTCATTTCTTTGTCCTACAGGGACTAAGGGGCATATTACCAAGCTATAGCGATAATTATCGCTAAGCTTGGTTAGCGGGAATTAAAATATCACTGCGCTCCGACGATTTTTACCCCTGAGATACCTTGATATTATCAAGGTTTATCTCAAAAGCGGTTAAAATCGTGGGAAATGCATGAATATCGCTGTAAAATCAGCGATATTCATGCATTATCGTGACAATGCTCTTAGCCATGTTATCCACCTTCCATTGGATAACATGGCTAAGAACTGCTCTGGGCAGGCGATGGCTTTTGAAGATAATTGCGCTTAGCAATAGGGGATAGCGATGTTAGCGACTGTTTCCAGTCGCTAACATCTTGGCACGCCCACTTTGCATGTCATTAGCGATAATCATCGCTGACATGCAGAGTGGGCCCCTAAATGCCCGCTATCGCCTATTAGCTGTCGCAAACTGGTGTTAGCGACAGCTAGGTAATAGGGCGATAAAATTATCACCGCTTTAGTGGGAAAAATTCCCGCTAAAGCGGCGATAATGCCCTTGGTAATATGCCCCTAATATCTACTGTTATCTACTGTATTAGATACTCTGAGATTAGAGCTTATCGGTGGCCAAGCCCTTCCATTCCCTGGGGTATCTGATAAAGCCCCTAGGGCGGTTGTTGTTCCTGTACCTTGTAGATCTTTCTGCTTACTTTTAGTATTATCTTTAAGCAACTTTTCTAAATTGTTAAATATCCCGTTAAGTCTAACAACCTCACCATTAAGTTTATTTATTCTATCTTCCAGTGGTTCAAGATATTTTTCTAATGTAAGGGTTAAGGCCGTTATGATCTTATTAACCAGCGCATCACACATAATCCCCATATTAGGTGGATCTTCCGCTATAGGATTAGGAGATAGAACCTTGGTGCCTTTATTGGCTGTCCCCTGTATTTGCTGGGTTTTCCTACAGCTCCTTTTCTTTTTAGGGGTAGGTGATTCTTGTGAACTGTGTACTTCTCTGCGTTCAGAAGAATCTGGGGCAGGATCTAGGCACATAACATTCAAATGGGGGTAATGTGTGGTTCTTTACTTATATTAGGCTCAACATTAGACTCCAATGGTGAGTCAATCGCTTTTGCGGGAACGGGTACATTTCCTGGTCCTAACGAGAGACGCCGCTCAGCCTTATCTATCTCAATGCTGATGGCGCTTACCGCCTTCACGAGGTAGCATTCAATAGTGGAGCCTGGGGTCTCAATAACATTGTTATTTCCTTTTTGTGTTTTACGTTTCAACATGTTGTTAATGGCGTGTTAAGTAAAAATCAGAAATTACAGGGAGTAAAGAACCCCCGTTAATAAGATTTTTTACTTAATAACAGCAGGAACACAAATACCCCTATACACTAGATGTTATAAGTGTAACACTTATTCCAAAAGCCAGAATCTAGTACTCTGATATAACCAACACTCGGGGGAGATAGAACAGAATGAAGATGAATGTCAAATCGGATATCCTAATTACATAAACACCCTTAAAATTATAAAAAGCTTATTGATCATATAAATTCCAAAGAGAATTTACGTCTGCTAATATTAAAACTGCAGGGAGGTTAAGCATGTCCAAAGGAACCGGTTGCATAAGTTTTAACAAAACACAAGCATAGCCGGTTACTCACAAGTTCTTTATCAGTCTCCAGTTACAAATCCAAAGGGATTGACCAGCCCAGCCTTGCCCAGTCTCGGACGGGCTCAGACGGGCCCGCCCTTGGCCCGGGCTTCGCCCGGCGCACGCCCGCGCGCATCCCGCGCAGCGGGTACCGCGAGAGGTGATGTAGGGCTTATGGGCAGGAGAACAGGCAGCACAGGCGGACGACGTTACAGGGCTCCTGGTCCTTGGAGTCCCCGTGCTCAGCAACTGGTCCCTTCAAAATCCCCAAAGCGAGCGGCTCCCTTGAAGCAGGGGCCGCAAGAAGTGATGTAGGGCTTGTGGGCCTACAAGTGATGTAGGGTTTGTGACATAGGGCTTGTGGGTGGGGTAACAGGCAGCACAGGTAGACGACGTTACAGGGCTCCTGGTCCTTGGAGTCCCCGTGCTCAGCAGCCGGTCCCTTCAAAATCCCCAAAGCAAGATTCTCTTGTCTGATTTAAGCATACCAAGGTATTATCGCCATACAACATAACTGTATGAATTATACCCATGGACGCATCACTGTTCTAAGCCAGATCGCCAAAGGTTCCATCACCAAATCAAATAGTAAATGCGACAGGGGGAAACCCTGCCTAGTACACCATGTGACATCACAGCTTCTGGACACCACACCTTCTAACCAAACCCTTGCTGTGGGTCGACAATAAAATAAACGTACCCAGAACAGGAGGTGGGGCCCGAACCCCATTCTCCTCAGGACCTCCATCATATATCTTCAGTCTAGTGTATTGAATGTTTTTTTTTTATATCAAGTGCCACCAGGGCACTTTCGTCCTGGGAATCCCCCATTGTATGCATCACATGATTAAGGTGTCTCATGTTCATCAGAGTACTATGACAAGGCAGGAACCCACAGTCATCATCATGTATTAGGATCCCGCCTTAGCCTGCTAGATAGTATTTTTGCAAAACCTTCTTGACCACATTGAGCATCAAAATCGATCAATATGCACTCAGCTCAGAAGCATCTTTATCCACTTTAGGTATCATTACTGTTATGGCCTCCCTCACACTGCCCAGTAGGGAAACCAGTTGCTCGTCTCCATATACCTCTAGAAGTCTATCAGAGAGGACCTCGCCGTAAGCTTTGCAAAACTCTGATTGGGATCTATGGACCCTGGAGTTTTCTGTGTAGGTAGCTGTTGTAGGTCAACCAGGATCTCTTCTTGCTAGAAACAAATTGAGAAAATCTGATATTGGTCCACTGTCACTGTCGGCAGTCTAACCTTATTAAAAAAACTGTTGCTTTGTCAAAAATGTCATCAAGTGGGCTGTGGAATAGGTAAGTTACATATACTCCTAAATTTTCATTGGTGCTAGTTGGGGTCAAGGCCTTAGAGCCATCCACCCTGTTTAGGGTCAATATATGAGGAGGAAGATTCTTTCTATTTGACAACCAAGTCAATATCTTCCCCGATTGATCACCTTCTCTATGTATTATCTGCCTGCAATCCAAGTAGGTGAACTTGTCTAAGGCCTGCCTGTTTGATCCACCACTCTTCTTCACCTAGAAAGCCTCTATCACATGTCTCTGGTCCGGCATTTTCTTTAAATGAAGACTCCGAAGTTCCTGTTTCTGATGCATAAAGATATTCTGTAACTGTCGCTTTAGGTCATAGGTTTTTCCCATGAATTCTCCCTGATTGTGGATTTTAAAGCCTCCTAGTGCATTGTTCTACTGCCTGTTGTCTGCCAGTTAGTATCGAGGTAATTGTCCAATGCCATACAGATAACAGCCTGGACGTCTACATCTCCAAGTGCCTCTGGAATCACTCAAGAGTTACGACCGGTTCCCTTGTCGACCCATGTCGTAGTCAGTCAACGGGGATGAGTGATCTGAGAGGAATTTAGAAAGGTACTGTGCCCTGCAAACTTGGGCCCTACCTGGGGCAATAGCAATTTCCTGTCTAGTCTGCTATCTGTATCATGTGTCAATGAGTGGCAGGAGTAACTCCTGTGTGCTGTGAAAAGGGCCCTCCATATGTAAATGCCCCCCAGTCTGTCCATTACCCTTCATATTGCATTTGTCATTGTTGGCTTAGTGTTTAAATTATGGGGGTGTCTATCCAATAACTCATCCAGGATGCAATTAAAATCAAATTGCCTAATAACTGGCAGTTTAATATATGAAAGCAGCAAATCAAGCAGGGTCCAGTAAAATGCCCTGTCATCTGTACTTGGTGCATAGGAATTCAAAAGCTATAGTTCCGCTCTGTCTAATAACCCTTACACTAAGATATATATTGTCCTTCTACATCTGCCAAAGAGTGTCTATGAATGAAAAGCACACCTGGGGCTACCCAAACTGACACCACCTTTGCAAACTATGAGTATGTGGAGGAGAACATCAGACCTCTTCGTTTATTTGCATTTTTGACAGATTTGGTGTCTATCTGATGTGGTTTCTGAAGAAACACCAGTTCCACTTCAGATCTACAAAAATAGGTATGTGCCATGTAGCGTTAATTGAAATTGTTCAGCCAATGTATATTCCATGTGGTTATATTAAATGTATGTGATTTGTTGCCCACCATGATAGTAATGATGTCAGTAGATCCAGTAACTGCCGGAAACATCTCTGGGGTGTACTGGTCAGCACTCGCTACCTGAGTCCAGTGTCTGTGGCCCTTTCTTGTTATGCATCATGTTCTATTTGTCGTCCGGTCCCTGTAGTTGAAAAACCAGAAAACAGTAAAACCCTGCCTCTCCCCCTCCCATCAGGTAAACACCTCTAATGTAAAAAAAACTGGTGTTGCCTGATAGTGTCCCACAAACATGGAACCCTTAAACTTTATCTTTTTGTAATTAACCTAAATTATCTAAGTTGTAAACCTAAACATATGAAGGGTCCAAGTCACCCCGGTTGTGCCCCGTAGGCCCTTGTGCACCATTCCAGGGAAGGTGGTCCCTCCATCACCCTAATCAATTCCTAACCTCTGGGAGTGTATCGATTAACCTGGGCAGGGCAGCATCTCCACCCTGCTCCAAATAAAATGTGGTCTCTGGTTTGGGACCCCAAGCATGCCGAAATGTAACGTCAAGGGCAACCCCTCTGAAAACTAAATTTGCGCCTATTCTGATTCCATGATAGAGGACCATGGCACTTCCAAGCCACCCTCCCTTTTCAATAATACCTCTAAAATAGAAAATAGTCCAGGACTTGGGTGGGTGGGTTTGCAGGTCTCAAGAGGCTTTCGGTTGGCCTGTGGCCTCTTCAACAGTGGCCCCTGTCAACCTGTTCAGCTGTGCATTTGATCTACCCCATTCTGCAATGTCCCAACCCCCAAGGGAGCAGCATGTGTAGAGGCTTCTGGCTCGTCCTCAACACCAGGGTGCAACCCTGTCTCACTATTATACGTTCCGTACTTGGTGGATAAGTCTCAAAGCATTGCATGCCCCACGGAGTAGTCCCGTTGGCACCGCCAGTCGCTGCGAGGGCTGGCTGAGCAACCTTTGTTCTTGTCATTACTCCCTTCTTTGGCCACATATCAAGTCAGTCCCATACCTCACCTGGGCTGACAAAAAGTGTGATGTTCCCTTATGAAGCATCTTCAGCTTTCCGGGGAACTACAACACATATGGCACGTAAACGATTGATTCCAAGAAATGATTTCCAAGCTTCTTGACTTTCTGTGTGTAGTCAGGGGAAGATCTGCATAGTGGTGCCTTTGCAATGGGGGTCTCCTTTACTTTTAATTGTTTTGAGGATAGTTTCTCTATCTCTATAGTTATAGCTTTTGGAAATCATAGCTAGTGGCAGGGCCCAGAGAGGAGGCCTTGGCGCCATTGCCCTCTGTGCTCTCTCCATTGTGAGAAAATGTAAAAGATTCTCTGGTCGCAGTGTCGATAGGATCCACTGTTCCAGGAGCACCTGTGGCAAGTCGTTCCACTGGCTGTTCGGTCGAGGTGAGCTCGTAGGTGTTTGACTTTGACCATCATAGTGTCAATCTTGTATTTGAGCATGAGTTTAGATCTTACAATCACGGCCAAGAATTGTGCCTCTGTTCGTTCCAAAGACTGTGAGTCCTGACAAGCCACAAAGACTTGTTGGACTATGGGGGCTCAGTATACTGGTCCATACGTGTCTGTTGAGTGGCCTAGGTGGGCTTGTCACAACCCATATTGTGGCCATGGGATGCACCATGAGGGGTTCACAATCCTCTCTGGCCACCAAAGTGTATCATCCGGACCTAGTGTATCTCAGCTCGACATCACCCACCACATTAATGTGCACTGTTTAGGAGTCCCCAGGTATACTCACACTTGTGCTGTTATGCCTAATGCATTGGCTCTTAGTAGTGTTCATATGACAAAGGGTAAGCAAATGAGTGCCACCACCTTCCACTCAGTCACCATTTCCTGAGCAGCTTGTCTAGTGCCTGCATGTCAGCCGCGTTCACAGCTCAGGGAGTGGAGGTCGCCACATGATGGAAGTAGGAGAAATCCAAAGCTGTGCACTGCTGCATCCATGTTTCATGCTATCCTTGGGATCCCCAGCCTTGGCCATTGTCCTGCAGTCCCAAGCCCCCGAGTCACAAGGTACCTCCTCTTCTGAAGAGATGATTTACCTCTCAGCCCGAGCTGGTGGGTTTCCCCATACTGGCTACAGGCCAGTTGTTCTTCCAACCTCTACCCTTGAGCCAGCTCCAATGAGGAGGATCTGACGACAGCAGGCACCCCCTCAACCTAGTCCCATGCAATTCAGACAGAACTGTTCTTGAACCACTCATCAGGCTCGGTCCGTCCAGCTATGGCGCACTACGTCGGCTGCCTCAATATCCACTGCCACTATATTGGGTTGGTGTGTCAGGGCCTTGGAGCTCCCCGACCTCCTCATTAACAGCTTTGAGTAGGGAAGGTGCATTACCAGAGGGGGTCTAGAGTGGCCCCGGATATCAAGGCTAAACTTGGGGGTTAATTACTCCCATTACACTCTAGGATGTTGGCGGGTTTACTCAACAGTATGAGGCGAGACGTGTAGAGCCCGAGCTCTACATGTCTTGCCTGCCACCCCCAGTTGATTGCATACTTAGTGTGGAAGGACTGATAATGGAATTTTAGGTCAATCTGAAGAGAGACAGCTTTGAGAGTATGAAAACACTGCATTGCTTGACCACATCATGCTATTACCAATTTCCAGTAAATAGTGCCATAGATTGTTTTTGGGTTATTAGACAACTTCATTAAGTAGGTGCTCTCTAGTAGAGTGATTGGCAAAGTTTTATCGCCTTTCTTATTAAGCAGGGTTATTTACAATGGTGTGAAGATAGCTAGACCATTTCTTGAAACAATGCGGCAATTGAACCTGTGCAAGAGAGCTATACTATTTTCAACCGTTATGATTCAAACAATTAACGTAATTGTCAGAGAGATAGAAATTGGATTTACAAATAATTTAACTACGGGTGCACCTAAGTAATATAATAGCAAATCATGTTTAGAAAATGCCTATGTTCACCTTGTAAGTTAATCTTCTGGTTTCAAGAAAGATACAATAGGCAGTGACTATCTATCACTTCCAAAATGCACTTCAATTCAGTTGTCAAATATGTATTTAATTTAGTCTGCCATAAGGTCATTACATCGTCAGCTTAATTGAATTACAAGAATACTGGATCTAATTCCTTTTAGAACAGCAGCGATTCCATTCAGTGTATTTACCCTCCACAGCAGTCATTTGCCCTTCTTGTGCACTGTAGCTCTTGAGAGGTTCTATATTTTGTATAAAGGTTACATTGCACTGTCACCAAGCAGCAGTTGATGTAAAATGTTTACAGTTGCATAACTATCTCTATGGATACCAGCATCAATGGGTTTCAGGACTGAAAGTCTGCATACACAGCAGTGTTTCCATACTATCTTGAGATACAACACCGTAGTACTAAAATATTTGCAGACAGTTTGCACTTTTAAATCCTTTCTGAGACTTGTTTGTTTTGAATAGATCAGTAAGTTAATGT
Source organism: Lissotriton helveticus (assembly GCF_964261635.1). Lineage (NCBI taxonomy): Eukaryota > Metazoa > Chordata > Amphibia > Caudata > Salamandridae > Lissotriton > Lissotriton helveticus. The sequence continues at coordinate 1,290,968,825 of NC_136061.1, forward strand.
GAAAAGCACATCTTAGTTTACTAACTCATATGTTGCAGTTTTGCAAATTCGCACAAACCTTTTAGTATTCATATAGATTAGCAAAACTATTAGGGTAAGAGGTCAAACTATGTTTTTCTTCATTTTACCACCAGCGATATTTTTGGCCACCAGATACAAAGAAATGCTGCTTTGAAGAAAAGCATATCTAATAAATGCACATAGCCCAATCATTTTTCTGAATTTGTGGCACCATGTATCTGGTTCTAATTTGCGACCAGTAAAGAATTTAACAAAATGACCATTGTACTACTAGGTTGGTTCTATAAATTCTAATCCAGAGTGATGTTTTTAATGCTACCAGGTTTTCTTAAAGAAACAGTGCTGCATTTATAAAGAAAGGTTTGAGTTTGCTGTGATCTCTGGACCACTGCCTACTCCACAGCAAACTTGTTTTTTCACTTTCACAAAGGGGGAAGTAGTCCCAAGGAGACCCCATCACTTTTGCAAATGCATTACCACCCCACCTTGGAAGTTGGCTATTTCTTATTATTTTTCAACTGGATTTCAGTAGCAAAACATTGCTACCTCGCATGTAGAATTGCTATTTGTAAGGACACCTATGTTATGTTAAAGGGTATTTGTAAAGCACACAGCTACTCAGGAAGAGTGTACCGGCGCTAATGAACCTCGGAGCTGGACTGATGCTGTCCCTGAAGGGGAAAAAACCTTAAGGTTGTTGCTGGAACAGCCAGGTTTTCAGCAGCTTCCTAAAGGCAAGTAGGTCCGACACCTGTCTAAGTGTTACCGGCAGGAGGTTCCAGATTCTGGCAACCTGAACTTTGAAAGAGCGGCCTCAAGTACGGATGCTGGAAAACTTAGGGACAACCACCTGATGCCGTGAAGATGACCTCAGGGTTCCGCAGGGAACATATTGTGTGACTCTCCTTCTAAGATAGTGTGCGCCTCTACCTTGTAAAGCCTTAAAAGCCAGAACCAAGGCTTTAAAGCAGATTCTTTTTCGGACGGGAAGCCAATGCAAAGCCTTCAGGTGAGGTGAGATCCGAGCTCTCAGTCCAAGCATGAGGACCACCCTGGCGGCCGCATTCTGGACCACCTGTAGTCTGTTCAGTAAGTACTCCGGGAGGCTTAGGTATAGGACATTTACATAGTCCAACCTTGGGACAATTAGGGCTTGGACCAAGGTCTTCCTGTGGATGAGAGGCAGGAGGGGTAGAAATTTCTTGAGTATCAGCAGGAGACTAAAACAAGATACTGCAACTGACTGGATTTAGGCTTTCATGGACAGGGTATCATCCAACTTACCACCCAGGTCCTTGACCGTGTTAACTGAGGCAAAGGAAGGTGACATGTCTGATGGCCACCATTGTTTCCACTTGCCTCGAGATGGAGAGCCGAAGAATAGTATCTCCAATTTCGCTGGGTTACATTTAAGTTGATTCTCTCTGAGCCATGTGAAAACCCCAGTGAGGCATTTATTGATTTCCCCTACAAAGTCCTCGCCCTTATCACATGTAAACAGAAGCTGCGTGTCGTCAGCATAGGAGATTATTGTCGCACCGCAAGCCTTCGCCAGGGGAGCAAGGAGGGACATGTAGAGGATGAAAAGTGTTGTGATCAAAATAGAACCCTGAGGGACACCCACCTTCATGGAGTGAATGGGAGCGGCGAAAGGAGAGGACCAGACCTCTTGGTATCTGTCCTCCATAAAGGAGGAGAACCACTTGAACACCGTGCAACCCAGGCCACACTCCTGTAATCTCTGCAGGAGCCCGTCATTTGGCACGTTATCAAAGGCCGCGGAGAGGTCCAGCAAGAACACTGCTTTACCTCCTTTATCCAGCTTCCCCTTAATGGACTCAGAAATTTCAAGCAGAGCTGTCTCTATGCTGAAATAGATCTAAAACCGGACTGGCTCTAGTGAAAAAGGTTATTTGTTTCCACGTAATCCGTAATGACTACGTTCACATATTTCTTTAGGGCTTTAAAAAGAAACGGGAAGAGTGAGATAGGTCTATAGTTAGAAGCCACCAAAGGGTATGCAGAAGGCTTTTTTAGCAGCAATAGAATTGTAGCATTTTTCTATCTGCATGGCACCAGGCCAGTCCTCAGCGAGGAGTTAAGTACAATATTAGCAGCTGGGTTAATAATCCTGGCCACCGAGGCCAGGACTTTTGCTAGGCAGGGGTCCGTGGGGGAGCCTGACTTGAGGCCTTTCATAATCTCCAAGGACGTCTCCATTAGAAGAAGGGGAAACTGTGTTAAAGATGGGCCTCTAATGGGAGCTCCGGGTGTTAGAGATTCTGTGCTCCATCCCTCAACCGAGACTGTCTCCGCGAAGGCAAGTTGACTTGTCCATTCCATATTAGGAGTAAAAGGCCTGACAGCCACATTTGAGGAGGAAAAGTCTTTCCAATTTTGAAAATGTCTTTGCTTTTCTTACCCGGGTACTCAATTTTGGAGGAGAAAAATATTTTTTTTGCCTCATAGATTTTATTGTGATGGACTTTGAAGGCTTGTTTATAGATTTCTTTGTCCTCTGAGTTAAAATGTTTATGCCATACTCTTTCCAGACGTTTGCAGGCGCTTTTGCTCTGCCTAAGAGCTTCATGGAACCATGGGGCAGAAATTCTAGTTGACTTGGAAGAGCAGGTGGAGGTAGGAGCAAGCGCTTGGGAGCTTTGCTACAGCCAGTTCTCCAAGCAGAGAGCATCCCTCTCCAGATTGCCACTGAATGAAAGCGGGTGATGGACTAGTGTTTCGCTCAGGGCTTATGGAGTAATTAGATGGAAGGGTCTTGAGGTAGCTGCTCTCTGCTTCCCAAGCGATTGAGGGCATCTTGTCAATCTACACACCTTGAAACCTATCAGGTAATGATCTGACCATACTAAAGGAAAAGGCACATCTATTTGGAGCTCTGATGGAGAGTGTGACCCTTATCGTGGGTGGGGTGACAAACATAAGGGGACAGATTGAAGATGGCAAGGAACTCAGTCAGAGAGATGGTCTCTTGCTCTGCTGGTTTGTCTATATGAATATTGAAGTCTCCCAGGACCAGGAAGTGCTTATACTTGAGGACTGATGGTGAGATTAACTGATTGATGGAATTGAGGAAATTCCTGTCTCTCCCAGGGGGCCTATATATTAAGACTCCAGCCAAGGATTGGTGTACTGATAGTACACAATGGAAACCTAAGCATTCCGCTCCGTCCAACTCTCCTATAGTGACTATGTTGCAGGAGATGTCATTTAAAAAAATAATTGCAACTCCACCGCCCTTGCCCACAGCACGATCCTTCCTCAAGATCTGATAGCCTGAGGGGATGGCTTTAGCAATGGTGTGGTTAGAGGCCTCGGTGAGCCACATTTCTGTCAGAAACATTATATAGACTCTTGCAGCAACTCAAAAACATGCTGGTCATGCTTCCTCAAGGAGCGAGCGTTGAGTAAAAGTGCTTTGAAATGCCCACCTTGGCTAATTAAGGAGCCCGTTCTATGACCCCTGTCCACATAGTCCTCCCTCCCCGGGTTAGTCCCACTGTTGTTGTCAGAAACCACCCATGTACAGTGTGTACACTTTGAAGTGGTGCTTTCCGGGTTCATAGCAACGAGGTTGTGGCAGCGAGATGCCTTACCAATATTTAGTAGCATTTCTCTATTGTAAATTCCAAATAGCGAATGGGCAAGGGGCCACAAATCTATTTTAGTAGTTGGCAAAAGTTTACTGACTTCTACAATGGTTTTAGTATAAAATGTGTCTGCAGTCACAAACAGAAATTCAGGATGTGTGCGACCATAAAAACATGCAGTGTATATGGCTCTCGGATCAGATTAATCAAGAAGTTTTTCTGAAGTTTCAAAAAGATAATGTATATGTGGGAGTAAAAGCAACCAAAATCCATCTACATCTGTACATTTCAAAATAAGATGAATGTCTTTTCAATTGTCTGTATATTGCTTTAGGAGGAATGAACTTTGAAGTGTGCTATTTAAGAACAGGTGATTCTGGCATGAATACAACTACATATTTATTTTACAGAGTATGATGCTTGACCCTAAAAACCTGAATATACCCAAGGGCTTAAAAAAAACTGGTGTTGTGTATATATACATTGGTGATGTCACAATACACCCATAAATGAGGTGCATGACCCCACAAGTAGTAGTAAATGTCAAACACATATTCAACTGTAATGACAAGTGTGTGGTAAATGGGTGCACACAAAGGCGGCCGGTTCGATGAACAGGTGATAGGAGATGAGTGTAATGTGGTCACATCTAGAAGGTATGAGGTCGATTTTTCAGATTTTCATCTATTGAATGACAGATGATACGGGGTACTTATTTGTTGACAAGCATGCAGAGAATTATACACATCGATACTCTCGATAAGAGTTTCTCTGAGTTTGCAGTGGTTCACAAAGACACTTGTATATACAGAATTTTTTAACATTATAAAAATTTTATTTCTGTGTCTTCTATTCCCACAGGAAAAAGAGAGCAGGATAACTTCCTGAGCGCAAGCAACATAGCCTGGACTGTAAGACAAGTAACCCATGCATAAGAGCAGGGCATGATTGACATTGGTGTATTCTCTATAAAATACTAGATACCAAATTTGAGGGATCCCAAGAGGAATCGCCGGCTCTGAAGAAGTTCAGCAAATTGTGTTCAGATTGAAACACGTTGACCATATAGATGCTGAAGCATAATCAATTCACCAAGAGCATCAGCTGTATCGTTAATCTTGCCAAAAAATACATTCTTCTGGGGGCTCTTCCTAGGCCATTTTAATAGTTTTTAATGTGATTCCCACTACTAAGGCTATCACTATAGACCATAGGAGAGCCCTATGTGATATCTAAGTGCTCCCGCCATGTGAGGGATTGAGCGCTCCCTGCGTTTAGTACTGTTTAGGGTGCAGACCCAAAGATGATGCATGCCAAATGATAACCACGTGGGTGAGGGTCCACATAGAAAGGGAAACCTTTTTTATTCTCATGAATGGGGATGGGACTACAAATTTGATAGGGTCTGTTATTGGGAGAGATCTCATCTCTACTAGTGTCTTAATGTAGCTTAAGCCCATACCCCCAAAACTCTAACTAAAACACTACTTTTTCCAGTATGCACGGTACATATGGCTATGCTATATCCTAGTATACCCCTTTATACTTGTACATATAGAAACTGTGTATAGTTGTAGAAGAGTAATTGGTCCTGCATGGCCTAATCTCAGCAAACAAAAGTTATTGAGTGGTTGAAAGTCAAGATGATCTTAAAACATGGATTTTGACAACGACTAAGATAGCTTACATTGAAAGGGTCAGGTTTAAATAGAGAAATCAATTGGATATTGGAGAGAATTTGGAAGAAGTGCTTGGACTTCAATCACAGTTAATTCTTCAATTACACTGATGTTCCAAAACACTCAATGTGGACTCAAGCTGTTACCTACAAGCTGGGTTTAGGGCAAGGACTACCACCACTGACCAAGTCCTCCATTGCGGTTAGTATATCGGAAATATGTTACAATGGGTGTTGGCCATTTATATGTTATCTTCGTCGACCTTTCGTCGGCATTTGCCCTCGTCCTTAGGGAGATCGTGTATGAAGTCTTGACCAGCATGGGCTTCCCAAAATATCATGCAGACATCATCAGAATGCTTCAGATGAATAATTATGCCCAGGTCAGGTGTAGGACATCTAGGGGGCTGACAGCGTCTTGGGATGTGAGACAAGGGCGTGTCTTAGCTCCAACCCTTTTCTTGCTTTTTATCAATGATCTAGTGACCCTCTTGTAGCAGTGTCAGCATGATGCCCTGAGTCTGGCTAGTAGGAAGGTCCCGTAACTCCTATTTGCGGACGATAGGTTGCTGATATTGAAGTCTCCCATGGGCATTCAAAATATTGTCGATCAGGCCGGTGTCTTCTGCAGGCAGAGAGGACTAGAAATCAATTTTAGCAAAACCAAGTATATGGTCTTAAAGCCCTGTCATACCACTTAGCCACATTGAGTCTTCAATGGTGTTCTTCTGGAGAGGGTTCACACCTATGACTTGCTGTGATTTAGCCTTATTGAGTCTTTTGGATGGCCTTCCCAGATACAGAAGTACAAACGTAGGCTGGAGCATTATACAGGTGGTATCGTGAGGGCTGTCCAGGGCTACAGCTTTAGCACGAAAAGCCCTGCATTACAAATCTATTACCTGCGGACACGGGCGGGGGGGGGGGGGTCGTTAAACATTGGAGAACTCTGAGGGGCCTGAAAGTGTAAAGGACATGGAAAAGGTAGAGAATCATTTTCTATGACTTCTCACCAATTTGTTTCCCTCCGGTTAGACCTGGGTATCAGGTATCTTGTTAATAGGATAAGACTTAGACTCCTGATGTATTGGAGGAGGATTTGGGCTGGCACCCTATAGGATGGGTATAGATGACATTTTAATTCACTGTGGGGTTGATAAGATTCCTTGGATGTAACACAACAAACGTAGTTCAATTGAGATGGGCTGGGAGAAGGTATGGGTACATTCAGAATCTGCTTGCAGGGTGTGTAAGCCCAAGCTAAAGGGAATGCATTGGAGACACATAGATGAAGGGCTTTACAGGCTTATGAGTGTGGGCTCCTTGACCTCAGTATTCTTAAATTTCAAGGATGCTCACTCACTGGAAGGGTACATGGATGATATCGAGCCCCGGACTGCTAGAACATTGTACATCAAATTTCGGTTTGGGACCTTGCCGCTTCTGCAATTTACAGTGAGATGGCTGCATTTCCTTACCGACTCAGACAAGAGTTGCCCCTTTTGCCCTGGGATTAATGAGACCATAGAGCATGTTTTCTTCTTCTGCTCCCAGTATCATGCACACAGGGGGGTTTGGATTTCGCTGTTATGTCACAACAGGTGGACCAGGGAGCCTAGATCAGCATTATGAATATAAAGATCAAATACAGCCCACTCAATAGTCTTTGCTGTGTCCTGGTTTTTACTATACATGTGGAGGCGTAGACTGAAATGAATTGCTCCCCCACCAGCAGATTAGTTTGGGGGACTTGTATCCTACTCCTGTGAGTAATATGCAAGCAGCAGATATTGCATGAGTTATACATTTTATTTTATTAGGGATTTGAATCTTTGGCTCCAGGCATGTTTTTATCTATTTTCTAATTTGCAATATCATGATTAATCGAGGTCTACTTGCTGTTACTGTAGGGGTGGTATGCTTTCCCAGTAGAGATTGCATTGTTTTTATTTACATGTATGTTTTTATTCTTCCTATTTATTTTATTCTGTTGTATTAGTATGATTGTCGGCCATTTGCTGCTATTTCAAATATAGGGCTTTTAAATATGTCTTGAGATGTTTTGAATGTTTTATTTGTGCCTTATGACTTGTGCTTTTATGGCTAGTTGCCAAAATAAAGATAGTGATTGATTGACTCAAGCTGAATTCGACTCCCACACACCTCCATTTGGTTTTAAGACCCATCTTGTTGAACTTACTCAGAATGGTTCATTGGTGTGTATAATCCAGTATCTGCAACCTGTAAAATGATGTTCTGTATAGTAATATTTTATACTATCTAACAATGTGGTGTAATATCGAGGGACAGAATAAAAAACATGTACATGGCTTATAACTTTGGAACAATACACTTTCTAAATACAAGGTAGGTCACTACAAACATTGTTCTGCAAGTGGAATGAAAATTGATCAATAGTGTGGAGGTTAAGGCAGTCAGAGAAATGACATATACCTCTGACATTCACAAAGGGAACTATGGATATATAATTACACAAAACTGGTGCCACCGGACTACATATATGGGGTGGTGGATAGCTGCATGACCTGACCAAAGGCCTGCTCTATGGGCCAGTGTCCACCGACCATGGCAAAAGGGAATGACCAGTGTTCACTGGGAAACAGGGTACTGGTCACAGATGCGGCTTAAGGCACTGTCTAAACCATGTGCCCAATTGGCGTGGGCAAAGACCATTCCCAACAGGCACTCTGGGACAGAGATGTTCTGCAGGACATGGCTGAGTGTCACTACTTTACACATCCAAATGCGGTATCCATGCATCTTGATATAGTGGACTGAACAAAGAGCATTGTATATGCCTGTTACCTGCAGGAAATGGTCACAGACCTTGATAGTGGGTTATGGCAGCCGTATATTGTTCATAGGGCATAACCTATGCCCTGCTACTGATGTATATTTCCAAAAGCTGTAACACACTGAATTTTTGCTGGGCCACTGGGCTTCATAAAGTATGTAGTCACAAAATGTATTTTCAAAATATGTAATAAAAGGCCCCAGAAAAACATCAGCTAAATGCTATGGCTGTTATCCAAGACTTAGAAACAACAGAATTGTGGTAGTTATTTTTAAGTAAACCATCAAATGTTCCCCCACAAAGCACTGCTCTTGATTCAAGATGCCATCACACATGAAGTCAAAGAATCATATGTGCTGTGACCTAAAACATATATGAATTCACTTTTTCCCCATTAACTGTGGCGTGCCATTGAGATATCACATTGCAGTACCACTTATCATTCCTGGGTTTCCCTGTCCCTATTTTATTTTGTATACAAAGAGTATGCAGTTCCTAAAGTTGTCTCATTGGGGAACACCACTAATGTATACCCATTACAAGAGTGGTCGGTGGAATGTTTATATTCAGGAGCAAGAACGCTCACCCACCCAAATGTGTGGCATGCTTCATCATTGGGCTCCTCCTCGCTGGGCTGGCGCTGCAACACCCAACCAATGGGCACCTCGAGAAGGCTCTTTGCCGGATATCTTTTAAAATCATTCGCCATAGGTAGCCTATGTTGAGGGTGCTGGAAGTGTGGAGACTCCAATCTACACTGAGACATGAGACAACTTTAGGAGCCGCACTCTAGTTCTATATTGATTAGTCTACACTGGGGAGCGTGTATGCTGTCCTGAATCACTGCCATTCCCTCCTGTTGTTGATTGACTCATTTAGTTAAACCAGAAAGGCTGCAGTACCACTGATTTTTATTAGGAATCCTCACCACAGTTTTACATGGGGAACGCAGTCTTGAAGGCCACTGCTAAGACAGTAAATACAGGTCGACACTGTTATTCAATGTATGAAAAAGGCTATACTGCTACAACATTATATAATTATACTCATGGTTATCAACAATAGGACTCCTAATATAATATTATATTATTTAAAGTACAAGGGCACACATGTGGTACATAACGTCATTTTTGTGATATAGATTAAAATATGTTTGGAAACATTACCATATATAAAGGTTAACAGCATACATCGGGCATATGACAGTAGCGCTCGGAAATCCATGGCACCTTCGGAGATTAGGAGAGTATTTGGGAATATTTAATGCCCTTTGGGTCTTAGAATTACATTTTATTTAGGTATTTGCGAACGTTTTTCATTTGCCTGAGAGGTTATAAATCGTTAACTCTGATGAGAAATCCTTTATCAGATATCACAAGAGGTGTGCAACCCTTCGCATGCAGGTAAGAGATGTGGGCAGGCGATAGGGAAGATAGCAGGTTTTGAGAATACAGACAGGTCAGGGTGCAGCTCCGGAAACAGAGATAGAGTCACTAAGGAAGTGCTGGATAGATTGCAGGAAGTACTCAGGATTTGCTCTTGGAACAGGGGATGTGGGAAAGGTGCTAGTTGCAACATTCCACGTGATTCCCTGTGTGACAATTTTTGCCAGAAGAAACTGCTTCCAGCTGCAGCGCAAGATCAATAAAGGTGTCCCATTAAAAAAAATCTTTGCAAGCTTTACATTTCACGGTTGGGGAGTTTTAAAAAAGGACTATGTTGTGAGGCACCTGACTTCTCAACCTCTCATACAACTCAATGTATAAAAAATCTGTGACCACATCTAGTGAAAGAGTGGTGAAAAGGGGGGGACACTGAGCTGCTGCAGGAACATTCCAGCAATGCTGGGCCACAAGTTCCCCAATCTTTAGATTGATCTCACCAGTTGTGGGTAAACCAAATAATTTGACCTACCCTAATAAAGAAAGTCCCAAAGGTGGTACTTTCCAATGAAGGTATGGAGAAGTTCCAGTTTTTTGGGCTGCAGCCATTGTGCTTTTATATTGTAAATCAGGGCTGGTAGCTCTAAGTGACAGTCAAATAAAATAAAATAAAATCAAATATACTTTATTCTGTTTTAGAGTTAAAACCATAAACGTTTTTTAGATCCATAAAACAGTTAAAACATACAATAAATAACGATAAAAATGAATAAAAATCCCCAAAACACAACAATATCTACATCTGGTACAAAAGACTGGTCGGGCGGAGCAAACACACAAAAAGGAATGCCTACCAATGATAGGGGCTAACTAGCTCTCTGTACAAATCCTTGATCGCAATGACGATTTAAAAAAACCTACTATAAAAGTTACACATTCTGGTTTCAAGAATTGTAGATAAAAAAGCGCTGGGCGGACCTGGGTAAAATTCAACTTCTTTAAAAGGGGTATTAAAAAGTATCTGCGAGGTACTTCATAAAATTTACAAAAAAACATGAAGTGTAGCAAATCCTGGGGAGACACTCCTTCGCAGCCACAGGATGCTAACACCTGACCTCTGCAGCTCCCCTTTGGGACAGAAAGCATCAAGTGAAAATAATCTAAATGAAACCTGAGCAATAAAAAACGCTCATGGGATGAAAGTGGCCACAAGAGATAGGGCTCAATAGATGGCGATGTTTTGAGCACCATATGTTTGCGGACACTAGTTTTTCCAATTTCTAAGTCATCTCTACAAAACTTTTTTAAGGTAGTGAAAGTTTTCTTTACAAATTCCACGTCCTTCGGTGTAATTGATTCAGGCTTTAAAAACAGGTCCGGCCGTCCCAGCTCTTCACAGCATCCCTTAATATAGTTTAACCATGGAATGAGTGTCATATGATCAAGGGTCATGTTTTCTCTTAAAATCTGGTGGTTAAGAGCTAGATCTTTCTTTATCCAACAATTAAGCCAGAACAACAAGGGGCGCATTGCCAGTGTATCCCCTATATAAGGCAACCCCAGTTCCTCATGAACTACCAAGTTTGATGTTCCACTGGGCACTCCTAAAATGCGTTTTAAAAAGACGTTCTCCGGCACTCAAAGCATTGGTTGCTGCATAGCCCCAATTTTCACTCCCATAGCGGGCAATGGCAACACTTTTCGCCTGTTATGTCTTCAACATTGCCGCGTTTGGGCGCTTACCCATCTTCGCGGCAAAGTTAAAGATTGCGGCATTTGCTCTTATAACCTCCCCTTTTTTTCTCTTGATCAGAGGCCCCCAGTTTAACCGATCATCATTTAAGACACCCAGGTAAGAAAATCAATTGTCACCAGAACGTTCTTGTTACCCACTTTGAAAGGGTACTGTTTCTTCGGGCGAGTCCCAACCTGCATGACATAAGATTTAGAGATGTTAATTACAAGTTCACGATCTTCCATAAAGCTTCGGAATGTATCAAGCAGGGTCTGAAGTCCCCTTGCTGCTCTAACAACGAGGACCGCGTTGTCCGCGTATAGCAGGACAGGCAGACCCGTCGCCCCACGTAAGGGAAATCGACCCCTGTTTTTACCAGGGTGTTTTCCAGGTCGTTGATATATAGATTGAATAAGAAGGAGGCCAGGATACATCCCTGCCTAACCCCCTCTCTATTTTGAAATCCCTGGATGCACGAAGATCCTTGGAAAATCTAATATTGGCCTAGGTGTCCCTATGTAGATCCTCCAGGTAGTCAACCAAGTTATCCTCCACCCCCATGGCCCTCATGGATTGCCACAATTTCCCCCGATTGACACAGTCAAAAGCGGAGGAAAGATCCATGAAGGCCATGTAGATTGTACCTTGGCGAGCGATTGCATACTTCCCCAGGATCAAATACAGGTTAGGGCATTGGGCCATGGTAGACCACCCTGGGCGATAGCCATATTGTATGTCGGAGATGATCTTATTCTCTGCCGCCCAGGATGATAATCTTTCCAATAACACCCCCCCCCCACAACCTTAACCACAGAATCAAGAAGAGAGTCTAGGCGATAACACAGAGTGCTATTGCGATCACCCTTCTTGAAGACCGGCACAATGGTCGAGATGCCCCAAGAGCCTGGGCAACTGATCCTGGCCGCCGCATTAAGTACCGCCATCAGGACCGGAGCCCATAGGATTGGGTTTGATTTGAAAAGATCTGGGGGGATACCATCTGGGCCTGGGGCTTTGTTGCATGTCAGCCCTAGAATACCCTTCTCCACCGCTTTCTGTTCGAACGTAACTAGATCATTAGTGATGGCCCTACTGAGGAGTTGGTGGTTAACCATGGGGCAGGTGAAGATGCATTGAAGGTGAGAAACCCATTCGTCCTCATTTATATCAGTGCCTCGTTCTCCTTCCCCCGCCCTTTCAAATAAAGGTTGGTTAAGGATGCCCCAAAACCTTGCACTATTCCCCAAGTTGCTTGCCTCCAGAAGATCTCTCCACATTTCCTCCTTCAATTCACCCTTACGGCTGGCCAACGCCCGTTTGTACTCGAGACGACGGCGCTAACCAAAGGTTGGTTTCTCGGGGTGGCTTTTAGGTCATCTTTTAATTGTCTCGCTGTCCTAGAACATAGTGGGTTGAACCATGTGTGGTCCAATTACATCGTCCTGTTCGAAGGAATGCATAGGAGAGACCCTACCTTGGTGATAATCCCATCAAAAGCCTTGAGGACTCCCCCCGGATGGGAATCAGATGACACACAATAGGCTAATTCTGATGCACAAGACCCTTGAACTTTGCCGTAAAATGAGTCTGGAGATATCTGGAACCATTTTAAGCGGCGACCTCCCTCTACGGGTCTCAACATGCCTAGGGCTGTCACCCTAGCTAATGTTGAGAGCAGCCTTACTTCCAGGTGCATACAGACAGGATCATGGTATCTAAAAATACTGTCCATAATTGTGAACCCGTGAAAACAGGACTGAAGACCAGTGGAGATCAGAATATGATCTATAAAAGAACCGCTACTACATCCTTTAACCCCTTGCATGCGGGGCTCATTCCCCCGCTGTGCTGGGGGGAGGGGGAGCTGGACTCATCATGACCACACCCGTTTCTTTAGAACGCTCCACAGCGGACGAATTAGCCCAGCGTGCGAGGGTTCCAACGGTCATGACGAGCGCAGCTCGTCATGAGCACACGAGCACCGTGGCTCATGACGAGCTGAGCTCATCATGAGCGTCCAAGGGGTTAGAAGAGGAGACAGGCTGTTTGCTAAGGGGGGCAGTTAAAGACATTGATGAGAGCAAATCAAATTTGTTAAGCAAGTTGTTTAATACACCCCACTGGACAGAAAGCTCAAAATGGCATCCCCGCATCCTGGCACATCCCAACTCAGCCATACTTCTGGATTTAGGATCTCCATATGGGTGAATATTAAAATCCCCGCCACCATAAACTTATGAGCAATAGGGGCACAGGTCTGTCTTATAAGACAACCCAACTGGGCAATTTTGTACTCCCCCTGCATGCTTATTGCATTACAAAAGTTAATTATGGCCATACTGTTGTTTCCTCTCCTTTGGACAATTACTTGAAAATCCTTATTATCAGTAGGGAGTTGCTGTATCTTGCAGGATACAGCCAACGATATATAGATCACCAGCCCCCCCTAGCTCCACCACATGGGGACGGGGACGTGGGAACAAAGAAGGATTTGTAGCCCTCCAAGAATAGGTTACAGTTCACAAGCCAAGTCTCTTGGAGACAAATCACAGGGAATTGTCTGATGAACTGCATCTAAATAGGGTCCTGACATTTTCCCGTCAGTCCGGCTATGTTCCATGACAGAACATTATACAAATATGCTGTTGCAATCTTCCCTTGATCTAGAACCTGTAAAAGCGACTGCTGGGCTTCCCAGAGCTCTCCATGGCACTGGGCACAGCGTCTCCCGTAGGAAAGCAAGGGGACACCTGTTGATATGATAGCTCATTGGCAGACTCTGGATTCGTGACAGTCAGTTAAAAACATTTCTGCAGCTTGATATCCCTCAGGATGTCTGACTGCAGGAAAAAGGATTCAGGTGATATAAGACGTAACCTCTTATAAAGTGATTAAAGTTTGCCCATTTTCACGAAGAAAGATGTTTTTCAACATCGCCTGGTTAGGCGGCCAAACTTTGAAATTCACACACCCCTAAGATTCATTTCTGTAGACTTGCTAGCCATTAAGAAGTTTGCTATCACTCAAGGGTGGCTAGCGTCGCCCCACGGTCTTCAAGCATGGCAAAAAAGGAAAAATAAAATGATAATAAAGATGTTAGTATCATTTTATTTTTCTGTGCTGTGACACTTTTGTGGAGCGGGGCTAGTCTGTGCAGGCGGAAGAAATGGAGGCACCCTCCTAAGTGCCTATGAATGTGGGGCTGACCTTCTCGGGCCGACCAAACATTCATGCGCACTTGGCATGCTCTCCACCCAGGCTGCAATAAAGCCTGGGTGGAGAACCTGCCCAGGCTTCCATTTCCCATCTGAGCGGGGAACCACAGCGCTCATACCGATCACAATGCTGCATTGCAGCGCTATGATTGGCTCAGGAGAGCCTGGGAGCTTCCTGCTCCAAAAGAAGCCAGGAAATGGAAGACAGAGAGGCGGCGGCTGGTCAGCAGGCTGGCAGGTAAGTGTTTTTTTTAATTGCACCCACCCTCCTTCCCACCTCACTACTAATCTACTAATTCGCGGGAGCAGCAGGAACTGCTATCACTGAATGCAAATTGCCAGATTCCACAAGCTTTTTTGCACACCTAAATTAAACAAGCACAAAATTACATTTTTAAGCACCCTCATAGATCCAAGTGCCCACCTCATTTCGGGCAATGAAATGAACACTTAAATCTGTGGAAATGTTACTCAGACATTCAGGTATATAAATAAAGCCTGTATATATATATACTGAGAAATATTGAACTGCATTTGAAGGAGAAGAAACAAGTGTTTAACTCTCACTCGTATTTTGTAGTACCTCTCTTTCACCCTTTCACCTCTGTGAACCAACAGATTCAGACTCCTCTTTTATAGGCTTTAGAAACCTACCAACCCATGCTATACTTGCTGTTCCTTTAGTAATGTTAACCTCCTCCCAGTATGTGTTGTTGCTGGCAACTTTCTTCCTCCGCATTTGACAGGAAATTATAAATGTAGAAATTCCACTGTTCCAGAGGAAATTTCTAATTTTCAAATGCTTATTGTGCATGTAAAACTCCACCAAATCAGGATTTTTATATGTGCAAATGATGTCCATTGCATAAACTAAGCAACACTATTATAATCCTACCTTATTGCTTATTTTGATTTCAATGTTGGATGAGAGATTTTCGTAAAGTTAAATCAATTAGTCACTACTTTTGTCTGGTGTGCAATACCCCAACGATAACTAGGAAAATACCTATGTGGATAGTTGGAAAAATAGTTATAGTTGTTGCCTTTTTATATTGATGTTGCTTGTTCATCACAAGCTATGAATTAAAAAAAAGTAATACTAATGATGCACCACTGGATCTTAAATGTTTTACTGACTCAGACCTACAATAACTTATGGGCTTTCTTTTCTTGTCTTTGTAATTTCTTGGCCTGGTGCTTCCTTAGGGCATAAGCATCTCACCCCAGGTGGCGGGGTGTACATACAGGCACAGCGCCAGTGACGCAAAAAAGACTTTCTTTGTTGATATACTGTTTCCCAGAACATTTCAACAGTTATTTAGATGTGCAAACTTGGTACCACAGCCATCACCTAACGCTTTTTTTGGTACATCATGTGTTCCAGACCAACCATGAATTCAAACATTCACTATAAGAAAAGATAGGGCAACCAGATTTCAAGTTGCGTAGCCACGTTGCATGCAAGAGCTAATGAACAAGAGAAAAGTGCAACAATTGAGAAATGTATGATTACTTAGTGATGAGGAATATAATGACCTTAACATGCTTAATCCTAGGACACCGGTTATCTACTTTCTTTTTTTTTTAATGTTTTTATTCGAGTTCCCCCCCCCCCATTTTTGCTGTAGAGAGCACATAAGAAAATTCATTACAGTTTAACATGTAAGGTTTGTCACAAATCATTCAAAAAATGTATACAAAATACAGCGAAAAAAAAAAAAAAAGGAAAAAAGCAGGTGAAGACAAAGCAATAAATTAAAATAAAACTGGGTCCTGGATCCCTTTACTTTCCATCCTACCCCGGATCTCTCTCCTTCCACCTCTGTACATAATCCCATATTTCCTTTCCAAGTTTCTTGCCTTTTCCACCCCACCTTGCATAGATTGCTTTCTCAAGATTGAAGGCAGCTAATAATTTCATTAGCCATTGGTGAAACGTGGGTGGTAACTGATCAAGCCATGCTGTAGCAATGCACAGCCTTAAAACAGCCATAGCCACAAAGATAAAGTGCTCGTGGTTAGTCTTGCTAACATTGTCCTCTATCCCGAGGAGTATAACTGAAGGTGTTAAGATGATTTCTATTGTTAACCATCTTTTATGAAATGCTTCAATTTCCTCTTGGGTCATTTTTAAATGAGGACAGGTAGCAAACATATGGACTAGATCAGCCTCAGTACTGTTACATCTTGGACACGTAATGCCAGCTACCCTCCCCATTGTGCCACCCTAGATGGAGTATAGTACAAAAAATACAATGTCTTAAAATGTTGTGCCTGGAGTGATGCTGCACATAGTAGCTTCTGCCCTAGTTTCAATGATCTACGGAAATTTTCCTTCTCTACGCCCAGCTTCTGGATCCATTTACCTTCATATTTTTCCAGATCATCTACTTGGTACTCTATTAATTAAGAATAAAATCTTTTAATTGTACAGTCTGTACCGGCCTGTATAATATCCAAAATACGATTCATTGCAAATCCCGCAGGTCCTCCAGTTTTAGTCGAGATAAAGCTCCTAATTTGCAAATATTTAAAAAAAATGGGATGCATTTAGCCCATATATTGCCTGTAAGCTACTAAACTGCATCACCCCCTGCGTTCCTATCAAATCACCCATTTTGCTAATCCCATGATTTCCCCATTCAGAGAATACCAATCCTGAGAATATATCACCAGGGAAATTAGGATTATTACTCAATCTGGTGTAGGCATTATATCTGCCTAGGCCAAATTTTTTCGCAAAGGAAACCCAGATCTTTTGGGAGGCCATAACCGTTTTAAATTTGGTTCTCTTGAAGTAACTATGCTCTGTAAATTTCAACAGGAAATTCTCAGCTTGATCCCCTAGTACTAGTGAATAAATTGCCAAAGTTCCTAACTCATCATGTCCTTCGCTCTCTGCCCCTCCAAGTAAGCCTACCATATATTGGAGGGATGCCGCCCATTAATAGGGTTTTAAATCAGGTAAGGCCCACCCCCCTTGCTCCCTCTGCAGCGCCATATATCGGAGTGCCCTTCGAGTCTTCCCATGTGCCCACACAAATCGGTTTACCATATGCTCGAGAACCTTAAACCACTTTAGTTCAAACAATAAGGGTATGGCCCTGAATAAATACAGAAACTTTGGGAGAAAGATCATTTTGATTATGTTAGTTCGGCCTAGTGATTTTAACTTCTTTTTAAACTCTTGCTGCTTATTTTTAAAATTGTGTATTTTGCACTGTGATATTTGCTACTGTGCACTGCACCTACCTTCCACCTAAAACGCTCTGTTTGGCAGTGTCCTGAGGCGAAAAGCCGGGTCCTGCTCCTCTAAAATCCACAAACTTTCCTATCTTCAGCTACCCCTGCTCCCTGGTCACTGACCTCGAGGTAGGACTTCTAGCGGCGGCCATATTAGGTGAGGAGAAGGCTTGGGGGCTGAGAAGCAAGCGCTTAGCCACGCCCACCCTCCCGCCCTCGTGGGCATAAAATGGAACCCTTATACAGGCAGCGCAGCGGACGGGCGCAGCGGGGGCGCCGGCGGGGCGCCGAAGGCGCGCCAAAGGCAAGCCCGTCTGCGCCCGTCCACGACCGACCGGGACCAGGGGCCAGGACCCTTGGCCCTACGCCGTATTATTCCAAGGAAAACTTAACTGCATTGAATAGCGCTACCTATTCCATTAGCCACCATACACAAGAGATTCTAAGGCAGGAGAACCTACTGAAATCCGTAGCTGAACCAGCCAAAACAAAACCCAACCAGAGAAGAAGTAGAGCAACGGTAACATCATTGAGCGTCGGCTTGTTGAACACCCGTTCGCTCCAAAAACACCATTTAGAGGTATTCTCCCTGCTCCAGGAGGGGAATATAGACATTCTAGGAGTCACAGAGACATGGTTGGATGACTCTTCCACACCCGACCTAGTTGCCGCCCTCCCAGCCAATTTTGGTGCTATCTCCCATAATAGAAAAAATGGCAGAAAAGGTGGGGGAGTAGCACTGCTATATAAAAATGTCTTTAAAGCAGAAACTATCTGTGCTGAATGCATTGAGGGAGCAGACATCCTAGGCGTCAAGCTTTGCTCTCCCACCAATTGCCTCACGATAGTCACTGTATATCGCCCACCTAAAACACCCCCAACATTTCTAGAACCTTTCTTGGCATTGCTCCATGACCTCTGCACGAGATACGAGGGTCTCGTGGTAATGGGCGATTTTAACCTCCACTGGGAGGAGCCCAGTAGAGACATCACGTGCAAACAGCTAGAAGATGCAATGACCACACTAGAATTAACTCAGATTGTGATAGGCCCAACCCACATAAAGGGCCATACACTGGACCTGATTTGGACCTCTTTTCCTGCCCTGTGCCCAGTCACTTCATTGCCCTGCATTTGGTCAGACCACTATCTTTTGCAAGGTACCTTAGCCTTCCCGAAACAAGATAGCACCGCATCTGACAAATGGCGGGTTGTGAGAAGATGGAACGCCATTAACCCGGATACTTTGCTACCTACTCTACAGCAAGCCTCCCACTTAAACAGGCTACCGGAAGATGACCTAGAGAAAGCCAGTCAAAAGCTATCGCAAAAATTAGTATCTGCAGTTGAGGTGGTAGCCCCAGCACGTAAGATAAAAATCAGAGAAAAAGGTAAAGGCGCCCCATGGTTCAACGACGATTTGAGACTCCTAAAACGATCCCTGCGACAGTGTGAAAGAGCCTGGCGTAAGGGGTATGATCCCAACTGCCAGACTTGTTATAAGGAAAAGCTTGCCGTGTATAAACAAGCCATCATAACTAGAAAAAGTGAATTCTACGAGAACAGAATTGCCACAGCATCTAACCCCCAGAAGGAAGTTTTCCAAGTCCTCACTGAACTGAGGAAAAAGAAGGACCAACCGCCCTCTTTTACGCAAGAGGACTGTCATAAATTTCAATCCTTCTTCACCTCTAAGATATCCGACCTTTTGAGAGAAATCAAAAGCACCCCTAGGCTTGACTGCCCGACCACTCCGCCAACTCCACCTCCCACAATCACTGAGCCTTTAACCTCCATACCCCTATTCACCAAGGACTCCCTGACAAAAGTGATGAACCAAATTAAATCAGGTTCTCCGGCGGACCCGTGCCCCCCGCAGATATTTAAACAAGCCTGGCCAGTTCTGGAGGAGGATATTTTATCGCTCCTAAATAGCTCCCTAACCTCGGGACTAGTCCCCTCTATTCTGAAAGAGGCGAGACTGATACCCCTGCTAAAAAAGGCCGGTGCCGACACCAAGAATCTAAAGAATTACAGGCCCATATCTCAATTGCCTTTTTTAGCAAAAATATTGGAACACCATGTGCTGTCTGCCCTCTCGCACCACCTCGAGAGCAACGCACTACTACAACCCAACCAAGCGGGGTTTAGAGCTCACAACAGCACAGAACTAGTCATGCTATCAGTGCTAGATGACCTACGCCTGAAATCAGAAAATAAAGATCCTTGTGCCCTGGTGCTTCTCGACCTCTCCGCGGCATTCGATACGGTCAATCATGACCTTCTTCTGTCGCGGTTGGGGGAGTTTGGCATCAAGGGCACGGCCCACGCCTGGCTGACCTCGTTCCTAGGTGGTCGGGTCCAGAAAGTACAACTGGATGACATGGTGTCAGAGGCTGCTGAAATCACATGCGGTGTCCCGCAGGGCTCTGCACTGTCCCCCTTGATGTTCAACGCCTATCTGCAGCCCCTCATTGCATCCCTGAATCAGATGGAATGTAATATATATAATTATGCCGACGACACCCAGATCATCATCCAGATAGGCGACTCCCCTCTGACTGATCAAAACCTGAAGAATATTTTAAAATTTACCGTCAACTGGATGACGGCAAATTTTTTAAAGATTAACCCGGACAAAACGGAGGTCCTTCCTATCACCACTTCATCCAGCCCCATGGTGCGACCTCCTTTGGCCTTTGGAGCTGGGTACCCCACCAATACCGGCAACTGCAGTGAAAAGCCTGGGCATAACCATAGACACTAATCTCACGATGTCAGCCCAGGTCTCGACGGTGGTGGGCACCTGTGTAGGTCTCCTGAGACAACTGCGCAAGCTAGCTCCCATTCTAAAGGCAGATACTCTCAGAACAGCAGTGTCAGCCTTAATTCTTGCCCGACTGGACTATGGTAATGCCATGTACTTCGGCATTACGAAAAAACTCTCCAGGAGACTGCAGATCGTCATGAATGACGCGGCCAGACTTATTTTTAATAAACCGAGAAGGACACCGGCCACCCCCCTCCTCCGGGAGCTACACTGGTTGCCAGTGAATCAACGAGCTAAGTTCAAGGGCCTATGCATCACGCAGAAAGCCCTATATGGGCAAGCCCCGGAATACATTAAAAAACGACTTGTCCCATATGCCCCTAACAGGAACCTACGCTCAGCTAACGCCGCCCTATTGATCTGCCCTAGGATCAAACGATCCACTATTGGTGGTCGGACATTCTCCCACATAATGCCCAAAGCCTGGAACGAACTGCCTGAAAATCTGCGCAAGGAAACCAGACTCCTGCCTTTCAGGAAAAAGCTAAAAACCGTGCTTTTCCAAGAGGCATGGGGTAATATCTAGTCTGTTTTTCCTCTGCCAGTACTCACTCGCCTGTCAAGCGCTTAGAGACCCCTGGGTGATAAGGCGCTCTACAAATCGAAAATACAAATACAAATACAAATACAAATACTAGGGAAAAATGTATATTATGTAGCCTATCTAAATCCTTCTTAACTTTATTTATTATCGGTGATATATTTAACTCCACAAGGTTATCTAAATCTGGCGTTATTGTTACCCCTAGATATACTACACTTTGCACCACCTGATTATTTGTGCAGTCTACCTTACTGTTCTTAATGATCTGTGTTTTTGCAGTGTTGATGGCATAGCCAGACACTTCTCCAAATAGTTGCGCCTCCGCCTCAACCAAGCCTATAGCTTCTGTGGGTTTGGGTGTGACAATTGCCACGTCATAGGCATAGGCCAGAATTTTACATTGGCCCCTGCAAGTCACTACTGGGCATATGTTATCATTGAGTTCTATACGCCTTATATACGGGTCCATGTAGAGGGCAAATAAGAGCGGGGAGCAGGGGCACCCCTGTCGTGTGCCCCTCTTTATCTGAAATGGTAGCGTGTACTCTCCGTTTACTCTTATACAGGCAGATGGTCCTGCATATAATACCTGTAGAGCTTTCACCAGACCCTCCCCAAATCCCACCCTTCTCAAAATAAACCAAAGAAAGTCCCAGGAGACCCGATCGAAAGCTTTTTCAGCATCTAATAACATTACTGCGAACGGGTCTCCTGCAACCTCTGCGAAATCCAATAAGGTATTAACCTTTCGGGTATGATGAGTGGTACACCTCCCTGGTATAAACCCATGCTGGTTAATACTGACCAAAGTATCTATTACCTTCGCTATTCTTAATGTGAGTATCTTAGAATACACCTTTGTATCTGCGTTCATTAGGGTTTTTGGCCTATATGAACCAGGCTGGTTAGATGGTTTGCCCTTTTTTAAGATTATAACAATATCAGCCCCCGCCCAAGTGTTTGGGATTGATATTCCTGTCTGCGCTTGTTGCATTGTGGTAATGAAATCATGCCTAATCACATCCCAGAACGTTTTAAAAAATTCTAGTGGGATTTGGTCAGGGCCTGCAGCCTTCCCTGATGGGAGGCTGGTTAAAGCGGTCAGAATCTCTTCTGAGGTAAACGGAGCCTCTAGGTTAATAGCCTCCTCCTCCACTAAGGTAGCTACTGGTATATCGCGCAAGTAATTACTTAATTTGGGTAGGTCGCTCGGGCACTCTTGATCATATAAAGAAGTATAGAATTTTCTAAAGACTTCTTGGACCCCCTCTGAATCTGAAACTGCTGTTCCTGCATCATCCTGTATCTCCTTTACTTGTCCCATGGACACATTCTGCCATGTATGAATAGCAAGGGTGCGGCCAACAGTTTCATTGAATTCATAGCACCTTTCTCTATTCGCCAAATATGTTTTAGCTGCCTTGTTAGCTATATTCTCCTCCGCCTCCATCTTTGCTTTCACTATTCTAATCAATACCTGGTCTAGAGGGGCCCCCCTAACAACACTCTGAGTTAGCTCCTCCTCTGCCTCTACCACTGCTTGAACAAGCTCTGCCTCCCTTTGTCTGTCCCTTCTTCGGCTCGCTACGCTAAAGCTTATTGTCTCCCCCCGTACGGCCGCCTTAAAGGAGTCCCACATATTCCCAGTTGCCGTACTACCTCTGTTGATGTCCAAAAAGCTCCTAATCCAGTTATTCATATGCGTAATGTAGGCATCATCCTTTAGCAGCCCTCTCTCGAATGTCCAAACCCGAGCCGGGCCCGTACTCACACCAGCATTTAACGTTAATATCAAGGGGTTGTGGTCGAACATTATCCGCGGGAGTCTCTCAATTTTAAATTTGGATTGCAAAGAATGTGAAACAAAAAAAGAATCTAGTCTGGCACAGACTTTATGTGGAGCTGAGTAATAAGTAAATCCCTGCTCAGCAGGCTTTAGGGCCCCCCATACATCCACTAGCGAGTTATTCCTTGTGAGGTTATACAATGACCGCCAGACTCTCTTTTTCCTACCCTGATACCCCCCGCCAGAGGCCATTCCCAGTCCACCTGCCCCATTAATATTAAAATCCCCGGCCAAAATTACAATGGGGGACCAGGTAGCTAGCTCCAGATCCAAAAAATCCAAAATATCCGGATCATCTTCCGTCGAGCCGTATATGCAGCCTAACGTAATCCATTTCTCATTAGCTTTATATTCTATAAGCACCCATCTCCCCCATCGATCTTCAAGCTTCCTCCTTATTATAGCATCTCTGCGCTTCGCTAATATTGCCACTCCTCTATTTTTAGCCCCTCGCTTGGAATATGCTAGAACGGAGAATCCCAGTTGCTCTAATAGGTGACCTTGTTCCCCTTCTACATGGGTTTCCTGTAAACAGACCAAGTGCGCATTTAAAGATCTTAACCATGTTGCAACTCGCTGCCTTTTAGTGCGATCATTTAGGCCACAAACATTGACCGTAACTATTTGTATACTCATTAATGCACATCAAGTAAGTAATCCATAAAACTCATATCAGTAACAGACAATATTTTGTCATTCTTCCCTTGTTTCAATGCCTTCACCCAGTCAAACACCCCACCTTTTTCCGTGCTCCCCTGCATGTTGTAACCAAACCTAAAAACAATGTGCCCTGTACCCCACCCCCACCCTCTCCCCCCCTCCCAACCCCACCTTACGGGCAAATAGGTCAGGCCTGACCTATGTGTGACAGCTGTAGCCCCAAGTGCCACCCGACCCTCCTACCCCTGCTCCTTTTTAAAAGCTTTCATGTGCCTCTGAAATGCACCCTGCTATGTGCTACCGCTTCTAGTTTTATCTAAACTTTTAACTTTAGCCTTACCCATTTTCTGAATATTGCGCCTTGTTATTTCTGGTGCCTTAGGGCCACCGTCATGGACTTTGAACCTCCTTTCTTTCATCTCATCCAAATACGCCTGAGCTTTAATTTCTGAGAAAAAGATCTTAATCTGCCCGCTGGCTATGACTTTGAGGCGGCATGGAAACATTAAATAGGCCTCACAGCCCATATTTTGAAAAGGGGTTATCAATTGCCTCATGAGACACCTTCTTTCCACTGTCGCATGACAGAAATCCGGGCGGGCAAAAAACGTCGTGCCATTATAGGACCGCCTTGCCTCAGGTTTGGCTTTATCCATAATCTCCCGGTTATCTACTTTCTAATGAAAGTCCACAAGTAAGTCCATAAGAACTCCGCACCCCCTCAAGGTAGACCAATAGTCTCGAGCAACAACTCTCAGTTAACGATTATCAGATTTCATTAGTATTTACATTGCATCATTTGTAAAGGCATTTCCATCTTACATTTAAGAAACCAGTGATTTCCTGACGCAAATCTACAACATTCCTTGGGAGGACAGTATGTTTCTAGTCACCATGGATGTGAAATCGCTTTAAACATGTACTTCACATAAAAATGGGTTGAACAGTATGAAGCATTATTTGAACAGTAGAAGAGCTAACCTTTCATCACACAGCATGACGCTATTAAATGGCCAATTTTGTACCTATCAATAATTTGTTCTTCTATGAGAACAGTTTATACCATCAAGTTTGCGGGACTGTGATGAGTTCATGCTCTGCGCCATCATCAGCATCTCTGTTCATGGATGAATTTGAAATTGAAACTAGCTGCAGTGAATTGTCGCTACCTTTTCAGAATAATGTTCTCCTATGGCTCAGATTAATCAATGACATTTTTATTAAATGGAATGATGATGTAACAACTTTATTACAGTTTCACTCATTTTTATATCAGAATTCTCACAACTTTGAGTTGACCACTGAGTATAGCAAAGAAACCCTTAATTTACTTGATTGAACATTATATGTATAGAATCAGAAAATCATTAGTAAAATATACAGGAATCCTTCATCAGTCAATAGTATAGTACATTCCACTTCTGCATATCTGTCATATCAGATACACAACATTCCCTTTGGCGAATTACCTCGAGCCAGAAGAATATGTGGTAAACATTCAATCAATCAATCAAATAAACTTTATTCGTTTTCACGTACAGAAAACCATAAAAGTTCCAAAGCAGTCAAATTTCATTAAGAACATAATACAATAAAATTACATATAAAAACAATCATAGCCCCTGAAGGCAAGGAGGGACATGATGAAATACCCTGCCTAAAAAGCTAACAGTGAAGTACGCTATCTAAAAATTGTGACATACACAGTAGATACATGTACACTGAGCTTAAGCCGTAAAACTAAACAACACAAGCCTCTACACCGCATGTACTCCACAGATGGGTCACTAAGTGTCCAGACAGGTCCTGATTCTCACCATAGATTTCAAGTAACCCACGATAAAAAAGATACTATCGGCCTTCAGCAATTGAAGGAACAGAATCACAGGGCATACCTGGTTAAAATTCAGCGTCTTTAATAATGGGACTAAAAAGTATCTCTGGGGTATCTCATAAAAATTGCAGAAAAACATAGAGTGAAGCAAATCCTGTGGAGACACTCCGTCGCAGACACAGGGTGCTAACACTTGGCCTCTACTGCACCCTTTAGGCATAGCAAGCAGGAGGTGAAAAAGATCCAGACGAAATCTGTCCAATAAAAACCGCTCATATATAGACAGGGGCCCCAGTAGATAAGGCTCGATAGATGGGCTTGTTTTTAACATCAAGAATTTTCGGATACTAGGTTTTCTCACCTTTCTCTCATCTCTTTCTAGTTTCCTTAAACTAACGAAGGCTTTCTTGACTAACTCCACATCCTTTTTTACAATAGATTCAGGCTTCAAGAATAAATCCGGGCGCCCAGCTCATCGAAGCTACGTTTCATGTATTTAAGCCATGGTATGCGAGATGCATGATCATGGCTCATACATTCAATTAGGATCAAGTGACTGAGCTCTAGGTCTTTATTCACCCAGCACTTGAGCCAAAATACCAAGGGGCACAAAGCCAAAATATCACTAAGAAAAGGCACCCCCAGTTCTTCATGAGCCACCAAATTCGACAAACCACTTGGAGTGCCCAACAATCGCTTCAGGAAATTATTTTCAACTACCTGCAAGGTGTCGGTGGCGAGTGCCCCCAAATTTCACTAGCATAGCAGGCTGTAGCTATGCTTTTTGCCTGATAGACTTTCAGCATTGCTGCAGTTGGACACTTGCCTATCTTAGCCGCAAAATTAAAAATAGCAGCATTTACCCGCACCAAATCCCCCTTTTTCTTCTCAATAAGTCGCACCCAGTTCAAATGATCATCCAATAGCACCCTCAGATACGAGAAGACAGTTGTCAGAGGAACTTACTCGGGCCAACTGTGAATAGAAACCTTTTCTCAGACCTCAGCCCAACCTGCAACATGTATGATTTTGAATTATTAATTGCTAGATCACGCTCCATCATAAATTCAAGAAAGGTGTCTAACGAGGATTGAAGACCCTGGCAATTCTAGCTATATGAACGGCATCAGCCGCATATAGTAGGACAGGAAGCCCCCTACAGCCTACATACGGAAAATCTGCCCCCGTGTCTATCAAAGCCCCATCCAGATCATTTATGTAGAGCTTGAACAAAAATGGAGCCAGAATACAGCCCTGCCGTACGCCCCTCCTGATCTCAAAATCCTTGGAAACACGAAGATCCTCAGAAAATCTGACATTGGCCTTCGTGGCCCTGTGCAGGTCCTCAAGAAAGTTAACAATATTGCTCTCAACCCCCATGGCCATCATGGACTGCCACAATTTAGCCCGGTTGACACAATCAAAAGTGGACGATAAGTCCATAGTTCCATGGCGGGCAATCGTGTACTTATCATGTGAAGATTGAGGCATCAGGCCACTGTTGACCACCCCGGGTGGAATCCAAATTGGATATCAGAAATAATCTTGTGCGCCTCTGCCCAGGAGGATAGTCTTTCTAGTAACACCATTCTCACTACCTTTACTACTGAGTCAAGAAGGGAAATCGGTCTATAGCGAAAGTGCTATTACGGTCCCCCTTCATGAACACAGGCACGATAGTTGAGGTGGCCCAGGACTCAGGACATCCGTTCCTAGCAGCTGCATTAAAGACGGACAAGAGAACCGGTGCCCAGAAACTTGGATCCGATTTTAAAAGGTCCGGTGGAATGCCATCCGGGCCTGGGGCTTTATTGCTAGTTAATCCGGCAATTCCTGCCTCCACCTCATTCTGCTCGAAAACCACAACTGAGGTGTCAGTATCCGACTCAAGTTACTGAGTTTGCCCTGTAAGACTTTGAAACATGGTTTTAAAATGGGTCACCCATTCCTCCTCAGTGATGTGGGAACTCAAATGACCCCCTGCTTCTTGCTCAAATAGCGGCCTATTAACAATATTCCAAAACTTTGCACTATCCCTAAGAGTGCTTGGCTCTAACAGCTCCCTCCATGCCTCCTCCTTCAGGGCACCCTTGCGTTTGTCCAGTGACTGTACTCATTATGGTGAGCCTGTATCAGGGGCTGGTTTCTCTGTATTATTTTTAAAACCTCCCTCAGCTTCCTTGCCGCCTGGGTACAAGATTAATCAAACCATCTAGGAGTTAGGCTAATTACTTTACAAGCAGGAGCACTTAGGAGTTCACCCACTTTGATGAAAATAGAGTTAAAACCGCTAAGGCAGTCCCCCACGGACGAATCCATCAAGGTGCAAAGCTCTAGTTCTACGGCACAAGAATCTCTTACTTTATGGTGGAAAACATCAGGGGAAACCTGGAACCACTTGGGCCGTCACCCACCATCCGTTGGTCTCAGTGTACCCGTTATCGCCACCCTTGGATTTTGAAAAATTATAGGGCTACAGAGTTGCACACGGAGTGGGTTGCGATTGCTATAAGCGCTTTCCAGGATGGTAAACCTACAAAATAAAGACTGTAAGATGGATAAAACTAAAATGCAATCTATAAAGGAGCCACTGCCTCTCCCTTTAAAGGAGGGGATGAGGGCTTAACTCTGCGGTTCAGAAAGAGACATAAGTGACATCAAATCGTATTCATTTAATATGTTGTTCAGTAATTCCCCCTGAGTGCGGTGCTGAAAATGGAACACCCTCATCAGGGGGAAGCCCATATTAGCCATTCATGTGGACCTGGGGTCTCCACATGGATGACAGTTTCACTCAATTCTATCAGAATTCACACAACTTTGAGTTGACCACTGAGTACAGCAAAGAAACCCTTAATTTACTTGATTGCACATTATGGGGCTGATTCCGATTTGGTAAACCAATCCGTACGACCGAATCGAATTTGTAGCCCTTTCCATACGACTCGTAAAATTCCATCCGAATCGCGTAGTACAATTTGTTTGAAAAATATACGACCTAATCGTTGCGAACCATACGAAAAGCAAGGGGAAAATCCATACGACACGGACCCTCACAGTGAACTGTACGAATCGTAAACATGCTGTACGACCCAACAAGTATGATCCGGACCGGGAAATGAGAACGCGATTCGTACGGAAAACATCGCTTATGAGCGATTCGTACGGAGAGCCGCACAATCACATAAGCACCGTACCCCTGCAATCATGAGGTGTGCACACACTAGACCTGGGCGGCAAATTCCGTTCCGCTCAGAGAATTTGCGGAATTTGGATAATTTTGTGTTCCGCGGAGAACGCGAAATTCCCCAAAAATTCTGCGGACCGGGATTTCGGGAATTTTTTTTCTTGTTCGCGTTCTCAAATGCATGTTTGCGAGATATTTCCCCCCGAGCATGCAAACAGTGATTGCGAACAGTAAAAAAGCATTGCGAACAAGCAATTCCGCGCGTTCGCAGAATTTCTGCGTGCTCGCTGAGATTTTTTACCGTTTCGCGGAGATTTGCATAACGAGATTACGCAAATTCCGCTACCCCTAGTACGCACCGTACCCCAATAATGCATGGGGTGTGTAAGCACCGTAACCCAATAATGCATGAGGTGTGTACGCACCGTACCCCAATAATGCATGGGGTGTGTGGGCACCGTACCCTAATAATGCATGGGGTGTGTAGGCACCGTACCCCGGCAGTCATGGGGTGTACTCGCGTACCCGGGGGGTCCGTTTCGTGCGCGGTTCGATTAGAAATCTGCTTTTGCAGACGTTTTGAGCTCCCGTAGAAAAAACGTCGTACGGAGTGTTGACGAGACGAATCGTACTTGCTGGGTCGGAAAATGCTGCTTCGATCCGTACGGATGTTGCGTACTGCGTGTTCCGAGTACCATTCGTACGTATTTTTAAGTCATATGGTCTTTCGTACGATTAGTACAGAGATCTGTTTTGGGTCCGAATCGTACTTCATCGTACATACGGGGACATTTACGGGTACGATTCATATGGGAAATATGCTCCGTGCGGCTATTTGTAAAGGGATTTTACCGAATCGGAATTGGCCCCTATATGTAGAGAATTAGAAAATCATTAGTAAAATACACAGGAAGCCTACATCAGTCAATAGTAGAGTACATTCCACTTCTGCATATCTGTCACATCAGATACACAACATTCCCCTTTGGTGAATTACCTCGAGCCAGAAGAATATGTGGTAAACATTCAGATTTTAACGATGAGGCAACTAATATTGGAGCACGCTGCTTTCAATGAGCCTACAGCCCACAATCCATTCAGAAATCCTTCACTAAAGTCAGATACATGATGAGAAATGAGTTACAGTACAACAACACTAGTAAACAAGATAGACCCGCAGTGACTAGACACCCAGTAGTAACACCATCAGATTTGTAACTAAATATAACAACGAAAGCATGCAGATACACTAAATATTGAGAAACCAGTGGGATCTTCTCCGCTTAGATTATGAATTAAGTACACATTTTAACAAAACGACCCAACATTACTTTTCAGAGAGGGAAATCATTAAAGAACATTTTATGTGCCAGTGACACTGTGTGTTACTGGAAATTAACCCCCAAAAAGGAGACTATAGCAAATTTACCAGGTTTTTTTCAGTTGGGGTAACTGTATCTGCTGTGACTTTCCTTGTGGAAAACAGACTCACTTCTGTGACCTTGAACAAAAGAAAATATTTCCAATAACTGATTTTTAACTGTTTTTGTGTTTATGTAATTACATGTGTTTGATGTAAAACATATGTGTGCTCTACTATCAGACCACTCAAAGAATGCTGAAAAAACATCTCAGAGCATTTAACAAGCCCCATGACAAATATCCAATATTTTTTGTATTTTTTTTAAAGACCTTTATTGCACATTACCATTATAACACAGCTTAAGGCCTACAACCTCTTGGGCCGGTCGCAATATTAACATTAGCAAATTATCATTATAAGGTTGACACAGCCGTGTAGCCGTTAGCCCTGGGTCCGGCGGCAAATGGAGACAAATTGTGCATAATGCAAACGATACAGGTATACGATATAACTTAGGTCTACGTTTTTTAAACCAAACTTTCCATTAAATTAAAGGCACAGTAAACACTTCGATCTTTGAAGGTGACATAACATATGCTCATAATTGTAGTATTGTTAGCATTAGCGGTGCAACCACTGATCCGTCCTTAGCATTACAGCACCCGTTAACAGCAGGGCGGGTTTCAAAACAGCAGGATATACAACCACTGACATCTAGATCTCAGGTCCAATCCCTAATCCGAAAGGCACTCATCCGAGTCCACCCGTGGCGGCTCACATATGTTTCCCCTGAACCTGTTCCACGCCCCCCAGATCTGTCCCCATTTTTTAGGGCATCCCCGATGGACAAACACCGCCCTCTCAGCCACCATTGTTTCATACATGTCACTGCACCAGTCTCTCAATGCGGGTAGTACATTAGAACCCCACAGTTTAGCAATATTGCGTTTCACAACCATCATTCCAAGCATGACCCAGTCCTGCTGCCGATGGGTTAAGTCTACTGCATCCCATATTTTCAACAGACAGCAGGGAGGGTCGGGCATCAGGGAGACAGCCGTAGTTTGGGAAATGGTTCGCATTAATGCCGCCCAGTACCTGGCTAACCGACCACAGTCCCAAATGGTATGGTAGAACGTCCCCCTCTCCCCGCATCCACGGGGACAGTACTCGTGGGAAGCTCTCCCTATCTTGTGAAGGACCGTTCTGGTGTAATATGTGCGGTGTAGTATTTTCAACTGAACCAGTTTAAGTCTGGAAGGAATCGCAGATTCACGCGGCGAGGAGAGTGCCTCCTGCCACTCCGAGTCATCAAGGTCACCAATATCTTCCACCCAACTCGAACGTAATTTGGACAACATGTCAGGGAGGTTGTTGACTAGTTTCTGGTATGTGTAGGAGGTCGCTTTGTGGGTCATATGTTCAGTCAGTAACCTGTCCTCTAGAGGGGTGGATTCCTTCAGAGTCGTTCCCGTCGGGATGACTGCCTGAAGTGCATGTCTTATTTGCATGTACCTGTAATGTTCGTACTGGGCCAGATCGTATTTGGTTTGTAGGAAAGTGAAGCCCACCATTTTGTGTTTTTTCCAGAGGTCTCCCACAACGGAAATACCTATGGTGTCCCACGCCTGGAACCCTTTGCTGTTGCCCATGTAACCTAATCTGTATGAGTCCCACAGGGGTGTCATTTGTGTAATAATGTTCGCGCACTGAAGGTGTCTATGTGCCCTATACCAGAGTTGAACCGTGTGACGAGTCGGGCCCAGCAGATCGGACGGGACGCTACGACTATAGAGGTTTCTTAACAGCCCCCTGGATTCGATACTCTGCCTGTCCGCCAAGTAGGCGGGTTCGGTCTGTGGGGCGTGTAGTCAGTAATTGATTTGCTTAAGATGGGCAGCCCAGTAGTACAGTTCAATATTAGGGAGTGCTATACCCCCATCATACCAGTCCTTCACCAGTTTGCATTGCGCAATGCGTGCCGGTTTGCCGTCCCAAAGCAAAGTAGAAACAGCCGCTGCGATGGCCTTAAAGTAGGAGGGGGGGACCTGAAATGGTGTGTTCTCAAGGAGGTACAGAAAACGGGGCAGCGCCATCATTTTGAACAATGCAGCTTTACCCAGGAGGGTGAGAGGGAGGGAGCACCACACCTTTACATCCCTATTGAGCCGTTCCAGAGGGGGTTTCAAATTTAGGGCGTGGAATTCGTCCAGGTTAGAAGAGACGTAAACTCCCAGATACTTAAAAGGGGTGTCAGTGTAACTTAACGGACAGTCCACCGGAAGTGGGGGTGGGCAGCCAGCAAGAACGAATAAGACTGATTTAGTCCAGTTAATTCTATATCCCGAAACTCTCCAAAACTTCTCGCAGACATTAAGTAGTTCTAGGATTGACTTTTTAGGGGAGGTGAGATAGAGAAGGATATCGTCCGCGTAGAGAGATATCCGATCCTCCCACGACGGCGACCACCGGATACCTTTGATGGATGGTTCCCACCGGACCCAAGTCGCCAACGGCTCAAAGACTAGCGTGAACAGTAAGGGGGACAACGGGCAGCCCTGTCTCGTCCCACGACCGAGCGGGAAATCCCTGGAGATATGACCATTAGCTGCTATCTGGGCCAGGGGTCTGGTATAAAGTAGGCGGACCCACGCGCAGAACTTGGGGCCGAAGCCCATGTGACGAAGCACCGCGAATAGATAAGGCCATTCCACGGTGTCAAACGCCATAGTGGCATCAAGGGAGAGAAGGACCGCCGGCTCCTGTATGTACTCTCGGTGAGCTAACACCGCCTGTAGGCGGCGCAGATTATGTGAGGTATTACGATTTGGCATAAAACCAGACTGATCTGGGTGTACCAGAGTGGTAAGATGGGGGCCAACCTCTGCGCTAGTAATTTGGCAAGGATCTTTGGTTCCGCATTTAGTAAGGAGATGGGACGGTAAGAAGTGCACGCCTCCGGTACTTTACCAGGTTTGTGGATCGGGATGATTGTGGCAAGACGTTGATCTCCAGGGAGTTCTCCTACTTCTAGGCTGTCCACGAACATTCTGAGGAGATGAGGGGCTGTTGTCTGGGCTGTTTGCTTGTACAGTTCTACCGGGAGACCGTTGGGTCCCAGAGCCTTGCCAGACGCCAGCGCGTTGGTCGTCCCCGTACTTCTTCCACGGTAATGTCAGCATCCAGCAACAACGCCGCCTCAGGTGAGAGACAGGGGATCGTCAGATCCTTTATATAGTCATAAGCTTCTTCCGTCGAATACGTCGCCTGGGGGGCATATATCGCCTCAAAATGGTCAGCCAGCAGTTCTGCTATGGCACCGGGGTCAGAGGTCAAACGCCCCTCAGGCAGTGCCAGTTGTGCAATGACCCTGCCCGCTTTTTCTTTTTTATCGAGCCAAGCCAGCATCTTTCCTGCCTTGTCGCCCAACTCGTAAATCCTGTGACGGGAGGCCTGAATTGAGGTCTGAACCATCTCCTTTTGATATGCCATCCATTCAGTGCGGCGCAGTCGGACCGCCTGAGCGGCTCCCCGGGACGGGTGAGACTCCTGTTCAGAGATTGCTATTGTGAGGGCTTCCTCAAGGGCGCTAAGTTCTTGATGTTGTGTTCGCTTATGAGCAACAATGGATGCAATCGCCTGCCCACGCAGGACTGTTTTATATGTGTCCCATAAGGTACTCTGGGAGCCGACTGAGCCCGAGTTCTCCTGAAAGTAGTGTTCAGCAGTATCGGAAAGGGTTTTCCTCAAAGGGGCCCTCTGCAGATAGCTCGCATGGACAGGAAACACACGGCTCCTACGGGAACGGTGGTGTGTGTATGTGAGTCTTAGCGGGGAGTGGTCGGAGATTCCCCTGGGACAGATGCCTACCTCCTCAACGCCGTGTAGCCCCTCCCCAGACATTAAAATGTAATCAATCCGTGAGAGACAGTTATGTGTCGCTGAGTAATAAGTGTATTGTTTGTCGTAAGGATGTTTGTACCGCCAGTAGTCTGTTAGACCCAGGGCATCAAACAGTCCGACGAGTCGCCTGCCTCCCCGCACCGTTGTGGTATGTGGGTGTCTATCGAGCTCATGATCTACAACGTCATTAAAGTGGCCCCCCTATGACTAGCGTCGCCGTCGGTAGGGACAGTAGAAAGGCCGCAAGGGCGGCGTGCGCTGTGGCCTGCAGGCCAGGAGGGACATATACGGACACAAAGTTGAAAAGTCGTCCCTCCCACTGTACCGTCACAGCTGCAAAGCGGCCCTGATTATCTATGCTAGTCTGTTGACACACCATCGGAAAGCACTTTCGTATAAGTATCCCCGTCCCTCTAGAGCCGGAGGAGAAGTCCGCATGTGCAATGAATTTGTATCCCCATCTATCCATCGCTTTCGAGGCCGTGCCCACAAGATGGGTTTCCTGCAACAGGACTATCGCCGGTTTACAGCGTTTCAGATATTGTAGCACTAGGCCCCGTTTCACCTTATCGCCCAATCCCCTGACATTCCATGTGAGGGCTGTTAAAGTCGGTGCGTGGGAAGGATGCGACGTACGATTCTCAGGTGTATCTATCACGTGTGCCACCATTTACCAGTATATGTGGCCTCGTACAAGTCAATAAGGAACGAATCTCGCGGTGCATTGTCACCAAATAACCTGTCTCCTTCGTGCTGTTTAGGACATGTCGTGTTGTGCCGTGGAATACAATAACTAAAACCAAAACATTTAAACATTCCCTCCCCTCCCCCCTCCCTGCCTCCCTGCTGCACGGGCCGAAAACCGCCCGCCTCCCCCAACTTAGCAGAGCGCGTAGTCCCAACCCAACCCATTGTACTTGCTTGCAGGGGGTAAGTAGCTCTGCGACTCCGATAGCAGCTCCATGTGACCTCTTCCGCCTAACACAGAGTGGAGTCCAAGGGTCTCATAGTCATTGTGCTGAAGTAGTGTTGACCATGGGCCTTGTCTTCTGGCGTTCACTCCTCCGGATGTTCTCCCTCCTCCAGACCTGATTCAGTGAATAGGTCCTGGCTATGACCTTGCGATGCCTGTTGAGTCGACTGGTTAGCTGTCTTTTGTTTGCGTTGACTCTTGCCATTCCGCCTAGGAGCCTCAACACGTCTCCAGCCATCCAGCTATTCCCTCGCCGCCTCCGGGGTGTCGAAGAACCACGCTTTGTGATTATCCACGATTCTCAATCTCGCCGGGAACAGCATGGAGTATGGTAATTCTTTGGCCCGCAAGGCTTTTTTGATGTCGGGAAAAGTCTTCCGTCACCGGGCTACCTCAGCTGTATAGTCCGGGAAGAAAGCGATGGTGGAATTCAGTATCTTGATAGGTGCAGAGATCCTGGCTGTTGGAAGTATGGCATCCCTATCCCGGAAATTAAAGAGTCTAGCCAGCACTGGCCGCGGTGGTGCCCCCGGTTTCGGCGCCCCCCCCGGGGACTCTATGAGCCCTTTCGACCGAGAAGAAATGGGAGAGGCCCTTCGGCTGCAATTTCGTCTTAATTAAGTCCTCCACATACAGATCCATTGTACGTTTGCCCTCCGACTCCGGAATGTCTAAGATTTGGACGTTGTTCCTCCGCGAGCGTCCTTCCTGATCGTCCAGTCGTTCCTGCAGCTTCCTGGTGATCGCTTCCATGCGTTCGGCAGCCAGCTACAGTTCTGAAGTGTCTTCCACTAACGATTTGGAGACCACTTCCACCTGCGCCACACGCTCCGTCATTTTGTGGAGATCCGCCCTCAGTAGGCCAACATCCGTAGAGATAGAGCCCACTGTCGCTTGGACGCTCGAAAGCATTTTCATCAGATCCTCCAATGTCACTCTTTTGGCGCCATCTCCCTCTGGACTTTTGCCCGTGGACGGGCGACCTTCCGGATGTTTTGTGGCAGCTTTTTCGAAGGCGTACTTCTCCAGTTTCGATTGTGCCGCTGCATTCCTGGGTCCCCTTCCCGCCATTGCGTCCGGTTGTTATCTCGCTGTTGTACCTGTGATTCCGTACCGCAGCACGGCTATGCGACCGCCATTCCGGGGTGTGGGGCAGCGGTATCAAAATGGCGTCGCCCACCAAGGCCCCCTCACCGCCACAAGGTGTATCAGAATAATGGCGTTAGCAGTAGACTAATGGCTCCACCGCCACTTCCCCGGTAAATCCACAGGCCCCCACACCTCCGGTCGCCAGCCAGCACTTACTGTCCTCTTGCCTGGCAGCACCGCTACTCAGTCACTTAGCGCACCCCAGGATACTCTCAGAATCTCGGTGACTTTATGGAGACTCCGCTGGGCATTGGAGCAGTGGACGTGTCATTGAGTTCTGTTGCGTGCCTCCCGTGCGTGGGGTATCACTGGCGTCTTCAGTCCAGGATCAAGCGCGGCAACGTCGGTCTCGGTAAACCATGCCCAGGGCTCTGTCTGTACAGCACCTGCACCTGTGCCCCAAACTCTTCAATGTATTCGCCTCCAGGGGTGGGAGCGGGCGTCACCTCCGCGCCCCGCCAGCCCAACAGGCCAACAGCTCTCCCGGTCCCGGGGCACGCTGGACAGGCGCTCTGCCGCCGGGGACCGAATTACGCCTTCTCGTGGGCGGTAGCACGCTGGGTGAATTTGCGACCGGAATGGCCCGTCTCCACTCCCACGCAGGCCGACCGCCGATGCGGTCCGCAGTCGGACAGCGGCACCTTCTGGTGAAGCCCGACGTCCACAGGGCACTTCCGGTCGGTCCGCAGCTCAGCGGCAGGACGGTGCTTGGATACACGGCAGGGCCCACCTCGTCTCCTCGGTCTCCCTTCGGCTGTCCTCACTCGATTTCGTCCGGGATAGCGCCGGACAGTGCCATTCAGCTCCCTCACTCCGGCCCAGCGTCAGAAGGTGCACTAATGCCGGATGAACAGACGGATTACTGCAGGAAGAGCCGCTTCGGTCTCAGAGCTCACGTACTACGCCGCCATCTCGGTCGGCTCGTAGCCACGCCCCCACAAATATCCAATATTGATGCATTTGAGAGATTCTATATATGGACAAAAGTTAAGTAATATTTGTTTTGCTGCAATTGAAATGATTAAACCCTTTAGAAGAGGAGAGGATCATACGCAGTGTTTGCGTGAGAGAGAGTTTCAGATTTTTAAACTCCAAGCGTTTACGCTGGGATTTAATAAAGAAGAATTACATTACCTATTATAACTCATCACATTCTAACAAAGATCATATATTATGTCTTGAATTGTTATAGAATAACT
This sequence comes from Lissotriton helveticus, assembly GCF_964261635.1. Classification (NCBI taxonomy): domain Eukaryota; kingdom Metazoa; phylum Chordata; class Amphibia; order Caudata; family Salamandridae; genus Lissotriton; species Lissotriton helveticus. Next base: position 1,291,006,010 of record NC_136061.1, read on the forward strand.
GTTGTCAACTTTAAGATAAGGGCATCCGAAAGGGCTGTTACCCAGATTCATTACACAACATTCAAGACTTTTGGTAATTTTTCACAAATGTTTGAATCGTGTATTTTGTATAGGACAATATGCCAATGATTATAAATAACCCTCACTTTTACAGAAGGCCTTATAACTTGAGTTGGTCCATCAAGGTACTTCACTTTGAGAATTCCTACATTTAAGCCTTGTATGGTTTTAGTTTGTTTCAGTCCATGCCTTTAGATTGAGGGAATTGATCTTTAATTGTCCGCTCACACTGTATCACTGTAGAATGTTAAGGGTTTATTATTTTGAGCTATCAGTCGTTGTGTGATACTTTACACCACTGAATGGTATAACGAGTAGCTCTTACCTTAGGGATCATAACTAGTTAGCTGTTATTTATCTGAGAACATCATGAGAGTCACCCATCACATTATCATGAGTGAACTCTGTGTTTTTCAGTGTGATTATTAGCCATCATTTAATTTTGACAGTTGCTACTCTGTGGTTCGTTAACATTTATTTTCGCTTCATTTATCTATATAAAACTTTCAAACAGCTCTAGTTCATTTACCTTTTCAAGTTTGCCCATTGTTTGCTGTAAGGATCTTAGACCCGTTAGATGGGGCCGCAGGATTGGCACGGCGTGTGCAGCAGTTGCATGCAAGGGACACATGCACGAAGTACCATTACTACAGTTTGAAGATCTCAAGCGATATTTGCCCCTTTATTTTATAACCCCTGGCCACGCCTGGCCAGAGGGTGTTACAGGGTGCAGCTTACGGGTCACCTGAGCACTGCATGAGTGATGCTGAGGTCTTTACATACCTCCCCCACTATTTGTTGACCTGCATCCGAGTGCTTGGCAAGAAAATTCTCTCAGTCTCTGACTCTGCAGTGGATTTGCCCTCTGGTTGCAATGCTGAGGGTGGGAATGACTGCTACTGAGCCCATCTTTTGACTCATTCTGGGGGTTTGTGTCCCTGCTGTCTCTGACATACGGTGACTCGACCTGAGGAATAGCAGGGGGGTTTCCTTCAGAGTCAGGTGCCGGCTCAGGCTGCCCTAGTCAACTTCTGCATCTTGTGAAAGGGTTATTTCTTGGCTAGGGCGGTCTACCCTCTGGAACCACAACACATTCCTGGTGACAACTACTCCCCCTGCTTGGCAGTGACCATGATCCCATTCACGTTTGACACTGTCCAAGTTCATCTGGAATTTCCATCTGGCTCGTCCATTTCGTATCAACACCAGATCCCCAGGCAGGAGCTGTCAGGATTTGGCACTCCGTTTCAGGCTGACGTGTTCATTGGTCCAGACATGTTGGGCCTGGACATTTGCTGGTTCATACAGCATTTGGAGTCCACTGGATGGACACAGGGATGGCGTTCAGTCGATGTCCATTGAGCATTAAATACCAGGGGGACCATTGTGTGGTGCAGTGCTGCATTCCTTGGTACTCTCGCAGAAACTGGGGTAGACTGCGGGGTGATGCAGCGATGTCTTATGTTGAAAGATGTAGGTAGGTCTCTGAAGTCAACCCCTTGGAATGGTGGTCTGTTGTTGGTCTTTATGTCCTGGGGGAGTCCCAATAGAGCAAAGGTGTTCTCCTGCACCGGGGCAACATTCATGAACGCTGTGGACTATCACCTCAACTACTGGCTATTTGGAGTTGCTGTCGATCACTACTGCTGTGATCCTTCCGTCTGGGGAGCTTCCAAAGTCAAGGCTAATCTGGGACCAGGGGATTGGGCATGGTTCCGGGGTGATGATGGGCGCTGTGGGTTCCTGCGTACTTGTCATCCGGCAGGATGGATATTGTCACACAAAGTCATCCACGGCGGATTCCAGCCCAGGAACCAGTTCTTCTCTCTCATTCGAGATTTCATCCGAACAGTCCCTTGATGGCCTTGATGGGCAAAAGTCTTCACATGGGTCTGTAGATTTTCAGGGATTACAATGCGAGACCCTAGTAGTATCAGAATGTCTGCCCTGGCACTCAGGTCATTTTGTATCCTCCACATCTTTCCGAGGCGCTCCTTATCTGGGCCACACCAGTTGTTGGCTTCTCATAGGAAGTTGTGCCATGAGGCTTGCTGGTGGGCATCCATGACTCTTATCATGACTGGATCGCTCCTAGTCCTCTCTCTGATTTCCTTGATGGTGAGCGCATGGGGACATGCTTCTTGAGACACCATGTTTACATAGTCTTCTGTGATGCTGTCGGTGTCAACTTCCGCCGGAATTGGAGGTTGCCAGGATAGAAAATGGTCTGTTGATTAGCTCCGTTTGAAAGTGTTGCAACTGGATTGCCCAGCATTCAATTTGTGGCAGAGGGTTGTTGACATAGAAATATTTTTTGCCAAATTCTCCAAACATTGTACGACTTAAGTTAGCATTCAATGCACCATTTTGTTTTCAGCCGCCATTTTGAGCCATGTTCGAAACTAACATCTGTCTCGCTTTCTGTCTGCTTTAGCTGAAAGCAGCTGCAATAGTTTTTTTGTTTCTCCAAGGCTTTGCTTCGCTGTGCTAACGAACACACTGTCTTTCCTAGTGCATACCTTTCCTTGTAGATCGACCTGCTCCCACCCGTAGAGCAGCAGGCGCAGGCAGAGTGACCTTTGCGTTGAGATAGCATGTACCCCGTCTCAGGATCTAGACGCATCCTTCTGTACCTCCTTTGTTCACCAGCTACCAATTGGAAATTTCCAGTGAGGGTGTGTCATTATCGGTTCTGAACTGTATTTTATGAGTTGCTATGCTTGCTGAAGTTAGTCCCTCTGCAGCAATCCAAGGAGGCTGGTCAGACCAGACTCCACTAGAGTGCACCTGGCCGACTCTTCCTTTGTGTGAAGGATGAGAGGTGGTCGCGAGTGACCCTAATCGGGTCACTTCCTTCAGGATGTGGTGCTTTACCTCAGAACAAGGGAACAAGCGGCTGGTGATGAGCAACTACCAGAAATGGCTCTCCGCTGATGTAGAGGTGGAAATGGCTGCATGCCCACTTGATTGTAAGTGCTTCCCTTTCTGTTTGAGAGTACCATGCTTCAGTTGGTGTGAGGGCTTTACCGGTGAATTTGAGGGGTGCCCATTTCCCTGTTTCCACTTATTGGGTGATCACTGCTCCCATGCCTACAGGACTGGTGTTGACCAGTAGTCTGTGTTTTTCTTTGCATCGAAATAAGCCATGGTCGTCTTACTGAGCAGAGCTTCCTTGATGTTACGAAAGGCTTCTTCTTCTTCAGGGCCCCACTTCCATGCAGGATCTTTCTTTATTAGGGCTCGGAGAGGTTCGGCTACGGTTGCTAGGTTGGAAATGAACTAGCCACAATACGTGGCCATTCCCAGTAAGCTGCGCACTTCAGACACGGTGGTCGGAGCTTGTGCTTGCTTGAAGGCGTAGGACTTGCGAGGGTCGACTTGAACTCCTTCCGGACTGAACATGGAGCCAAAGAACACGATGGAGTTCTGAAAGAATGAGCACTTGTCTTCATAAAGTGTAACACTGTGGTTGGACAGCCGTTTCAGCGCTGCTCTAAGGTGCTGGTGATGTTCTTCGATGGACGATAAATGAATCAATATGTCTTCACTGACATTCATTACACCCTGCAGGCCAGACAGGGTCTCTCGAATTGCATATGGAAAGACTTCCGCTGCTGAAGAGATTCCGAAGTTCAGCCAATTGTACCGGCGTAGTCCAAAATGCGTTGAGAATGAAATTATGTAACGTCTTTTCTCTGCCTGCATTAGTTGGTGATACCCAGCATTGAGGTCCAATTTAGAGAACCATTGTGAGCCGTTGAGGTCGACTATTATGTCAACCATCATGGGCATTATGTGTCTCTCTCTTTTAATCGCTTGGTTACAGAGCGGCAGCTCTATTCACAGCTGTATTTTGCATGGTTGCCTTGGCTTTTCAGCGATCACCATGGGTGATACCCACGTCGTCGGACTAGAAACCTTCTCTATTACTCCTTGCTTGTTGTTCGAGTTTGTGTAGCTCTTGCTCAACCAAGGGCCTCAGGTGAAATGGTATTCATCAGTGCCAGAGGGCTACTGGCTTGACATATTTATCAATATGCAGTTTGACTGGGGTAGACTTCAGATAAGCAAGCCCTGTGAACAGGTGAGGAAACAGGTCTAATATCTCATCAGTCTGGAAGGTTTTTCATGGCACATGCACAGGTGACCAGACCTGCAGTGTGGCTTCCAACGAGGGTGTCGACCACATGGAAAGTCGTTGTGATTTCTTGGTCTTCTGCTCTCAGCTGGACGGTCATCTTGTCTTTTAGAGGAAAGGGTGTCTGGCTTCCATAAGTAAATATCTTCACATTAGTCAGGGACAGTGGAGGGCATGGAGGGAGTTTCCGATATTGCTGGAACCCCCAATAGATTGATAGAGGTGACAGTGTCAATTAGGGCCTTGACACTGGATCCTGCTACTTCAACCATGCATGTCGGTTGTGGGAGCCTGTGTCGCATAAGGTCACCTGCAAATGAAATGAGGAATATTTCTTCTTCATCATCAGGGACGAGTCTTCTACGCAGTAGCGGTGACGTTGTGATATTTTTGATGCTCCCTGGGGTCTGGGTCTTTCAGAGACAATTGTCACACCAACTTCGATGGTGGGCATCTGCCTTGTGTGTTTCTGTTTCTTGGCCCAACTCTGCATGTAGTGGTGAAGTGGTTTAGGGTGCCACACTTGGAGCATGTTTGTCCTTGCACCGGGCATTCTTCAAGGTCGTTTCCGTCTCTCCCACAGTACCCACATCGGGATCCGTGCATGGATTGGTTGTTGCGTGATGGTGATTCCATTTCTGTTGCTCTGGCATTGGATAGGTCATAAGACCGAACGAGGATAAGGATATCTTCTAAGGCAATGTGAGATTGGCATAGGATGAGGTCTGTCAGCTTTTTGTTCTGGCAGCCTTGTATTATCTGTGCTCTGACTTCTTTGTCTGGTTGTCAGCAGTGCACGTGCTGGCTAGTTCTCGCAAACGTATGTAGAATGTATCCCAAGACTCCCCTTCCCTTTGGCAGGCTTGGTGGAGTTTGAAGCGCTCGCAGTCCGGGTTGAGCTGGGGGCCAAGGTGTGCATTGAGTGCTCTGACGGCCACATTGTAGTTGTTTGCTGCTCCCTTGTTGGGTAGGTGCACAAAAAGTTTGTAGATCTTGTCTCCAGCGTAATGGAGCAGCAGGGTTCTCTTTACTGTGCTGTCTGTCTCCCAGGTCAGGACAAAGTAATTGTCCAGTTGCCCAATCCAGGTTTTCCAGTGGGCGGAGTCGGTGGCAGGGTCTGTGAGTTCACTGAATTGTGGCAGCACGCTGACTTGAGTGTGTTGGGTGGTAGGTGGGGCAGGAGGCTGCGCCTACTGGGGACCGGCATTGACTTTTCCATCAGTCATGCCTGCAAGACAGTGCAGGTGATGGGGTGGAGTGGCTTACTCACTGAGCTGAGGCAGAAGATTTATTGCTGCCAACTCCTGATGAAGGTATCAACAATTGTAGGTTGTGGCATCCAGTGCTGGTTTTCTTGTACCCTCAAGGGCACCTGGCTTCTGGTACCTAGGGTGTGGAGAGGGTGTGTCTCAGGCAGTTGTCTGGCAGGTAGGCAGGAGAGTTCTTGTGCCTTATGTTGTCTTTATTGTTATTTCCCCTTTTTATCTATTTTTTTTCTTTTGTTGCTGTCTTTATATTTCTGATGTTGTCTTTCAATCTCCCTGTGTGGACCTCACCCTCGCTAGCAAAAGTGAAGGCTCTAGGGCGTGGGGCAGGCAGCAGGCCTGAGGGAGGAGGTCAGCCGATGACACTCACCCGGGCGTGAAGGAGATTGCAGCCAAGGGAGGTGCCACAATGACAAGCAGTTCCCACAGTGGGCTGGCTGTGTGTCCCCCGTCAGACATGAGATGCATCCACATTCGGTGGAGCAACGGAGCTCCGGCGGATGGGGAATAAATTCATGCAGCAGAGACTGCACTGAAGACACAGCAGATTTCAGCTGGCCTACTGCGCAAAGGTGCCTGTGCCGAAGGTAGGCATGTGCCAGCGTTCAGGGCGGGCTTGCAGATTTGATGTCTGGTTGCAGTCAGTGAGTGGGTGTGTGTACTCACCACCCTTGTTGCCAGTGTGAGGCCGTTGGCTGAGGGCCGCAGGATTGGCAGGGCGACACATAATGTCAACTTCACATAATGTCAACTTCATCACTACGGGTGAAAGACCCCGAGCGGTATTCGCACCCTTTATTTTATAACCTCTGGCTACTCCTGGCCAGAGGGTGTTTCAGGGTGCAGCTTCCAGGTCACCTTAGCTCCACGAGAGTGGTGCTGAGGTCATTACAGTTGCCATTCTTTGGACACTTTCTGCTACTTGTATACGTTCTAGTCATCTAGACACTGCTCACATAATGTTCCCATGTGACCGGAAACCTCACTTTCAAATGGGCGCGTACTAGGAGATCGGCGTCTAAAGACCCTTGTTTAATTCCTCCAGATTGTTATCATGCCAGTAAGAATTTATGAGTTTCTTGATGTGTTTGTAAGCAACCATCGTATCATGTGGAACCCCCTTTTTATCTCCTAAATGACTGTATGCGCAGCAGTGAGAGTTATGCGTCCTGATATCAATAGTGTTTTTGATATGCATATTAGTAATGAACATTCGCTATCAACATACGTCACTCAGCAGGTTTTAATTAAATTTTTCTCGCTTGCACTGTTTAACAAAATTCCATTGCAGTCATTCTTTTCGTCGTGTAGGGTTGTACACCCACCAGTTGTATTTATTGGATTATATACAGAGCATCATATATCAGTCCAATACTCATTATGTCTGCCTTATAATTATAAAGTGACCTTTCGACACATATAGCACTGTCAAATGCAAATTTTAATTACTACTGGCCTACTATAATTTTCAAATTATCCACATGGCTGATACTTCCGGTGTGTACTTCGCTCAATTGTATTATTTTGGTCTTAACAACCATCATTTATAGCTTCTAACTTTTGGCTAGCTTATTGCTCGTTATTTGCGAGTTAACATGTATCATAGTAGTTTATTTTGGAGGCACAGATAATTGTTTTGGGCCACGTAAAGGATTTCTAATCTGTATGCTTGGATGTCACTTGTACCAATTTTTATTAATGTCACATTTAATCCTATCGAGTGGTTACGAGCATATGGCTAATCACAGAACCACATGGGTGTTTTCAAATTGTTTCTAAGGGTATCTGTTCTCTTTGACCAGTTTGAGTGCGATCACAATCATGCATTTTTGCTAAATAGGCCTCTTTTCTTCAGAGATGGACCCATTTAGTTTAAATCGGAATTACATCCTTTCATGGAATATGTTTCAATTATGTTTCTGTTGTCTTAGATCACAACACACCGCCTTTTCTCCTGTTCACTAGCTCTCTCGTGCAAATACAGAAGCCTTATGATATCTAGTTGTGCAATTTATACTTGTGCTTTGAAAACAGTAATGTAGTTATCACATGGGTACGATCAACTTTTTGTTAAATTATATTCTTTCTCTGTGGGCATGGCCAAGCCGCAGACCAAGATGGCCGTGCGGCTCTGAAGCTCCTCCGGCCGCTTGGGCAATCCATCAGCGTCCCACCCTCCAGCACGACCCCAAGGCACAGCTCCCATGACCTGGAGATAAGGAATGCTCCCTGATTCACCGGAGCTTGCAACCACCCGAAACGATGCAGAAATTAAGGAGATCTGGCACGAATCCACCTCCGCCGTGAATTCAACAGGGCCTGCGAACAGATTTTCCTGTGTGTCCCCAGTAGCGGGTGCCCGCGTGGGCGCTCCATTTGTAAATCTCTCGGCGCCTGGCTCTGCCCCCTGCTGTACTCTCCCTCCCTCCCCCCCCCGCTGGGTGCGCCCGCTTTGACGCTGCTCCCCGCCACGGAGTGCACTGTGGGCAGCGGCCTGCATTCGCCCCTTCTTCCGCTACCTGCCGCGCTTCTGTCTGTGCACCGGCTGCCTTCAAGACATTCTGCAGCCCACAGCCACTGGGACAACGCTTGATACCAGGAAAGACAGCGCGTGTACAGTGGCTGACTCCCTGCAGTACGGCCCAAGCTACCTGCCCTCAGCTCTGGCATTCTATCATTCTATCAACTACCCATATATATTGCCACACTGTACAGTGAAGAAAAGGCAGTCATTGCTTCCAGTTACTGACGTGTCTGATACTCCCTGCTTGCAATATATGCGCGCTGCACCTGCGCCCCATGTCCTGATGAATCCACCTCTCAGATTGTCTCTCTCCTGCCGGAGATGCGTGCAGGCTTCAAGGCACTGGATGTTCGCTTTGACTCCTTAGATAAACACATGGCAGACATGGGGGTTAAGATTCAGTCTCTTGATTGGCGCCTGTTTGTTGTGGAATCCCGCACCTCAGATCTCGAAGATGGCACAGCACAGACACTAAAAAGGCTCGACCGCGTCAAGCGAATCCTCAAGGAAGTTGATATAAAAAATGAGGACTTGGAATTGCCCAATCGCCGAAACAACGTGCTCATTCTTGGTGCACTGGAGACCACTGCTACTGGGCGAATGGATACCTTTGTGGAAATGATTCTAATTCAGCTTTTTGGTAGGGGTGCATTCACGGCGGGCTTTGTGGTGGAGAGAGCGCACCGGTCACTGGGACCTAGGCCAAATCCAGATTGTCCTCCCCGACCAATTATAACCCGGATTATGAACTTCAGGGACTGTGATACTGCGCTTCGCATGTCACGTGAATGTGGCAAAACAATATGGCTGGGCTCCAAACTTTCGCTGTTCCCGGATTTCACCATCATGGTACAGGAAGCCAGATGGAAATACAACGGAGTGCAGGCCACTCTGAGGAATCTCGGGTTGAAATACGGTATGTTGTACCCAGCACGGCTCAAAGTTGAATCCAATGGAAAGACCCGCATCTTTGATAGTCCCACGGAGGCGCTGGAATTCTGCCATAAATACAAAGCTAACAGTGCTCGCTCTAATGACGAACATAGACTCTCCCCACCACAGAGCGGATCTGACGCCAGTATAGAACTTTTCTCGGGATCAGGTCATGGTTGACTCCTCATATAACTTTTGCTGCAAGCTGGTATTTATAGCTTATAGGACATAGTTCATGCTACATCACAATTCATTTCCTAATGGCGAACGGAGCATCGCCTCCCCCCCCGGTGAACACCGTCTAAACGTTTTCTGATATGTTATTGCACATTTTACACGATTTGTTCTTGGTAGTATTGTTCAGTCTGGGACATTGTTCCTATTCGATAATGTGGGGATTGCCTCTCGGAACGGGTTGGGAGGCTGAGTGATTGTTGCAAGATAGTTTGACTATGACAGTATATACATGGCTCAGGTAGGACATAACCCTGCCCCCTCGAAGCTGTCTGTGGTGACATGGAACATTCGTGGCCAAAATGATACAAGCAAGAAACGTCAAATACTCCATTACCTTCTTCAGCACGGTATTGACATAGCCTTCCTGCAAGAGACCCATATGGCCAAAACTGACCAAAATCGCTTTGCCTCGAGCTGGGACACAAATAGATATTTCAATAACTCCAGCAATTATGAAAGAGGCACGGCCATCCTTATACACAAAAGAGTCCCCTTTTCCTTCCATTCAGACACTAGGGACAATGAGGGCAGGTACGTGTCAGTGCAGGGCACGCTGATGGGACATAAGGTAGCACTAGCCTCCATCTATGGTCCTAATAATGACTCCCCTGATTTTTTATTATTCCCTACTTTCCCTCCTCATGCAACTTGGACCAACATTTCTTTTGATTGGGGGAGACTTTAATGTCACTCCTGATCCAATCTTGGATAACACCTCTAGCGCACCAGATCCCAAGCCTCGTGCGTGCAGGACTTTGAACTCCTTAAAGGAACAATTCACTTTAGTAGTTGTGGGTCGTGCCCACAAAACTCAGCACACAGACTATACACACTACACCAGCTCTCACAACACGTGGACTCTGATAGACTACTGGTTTGCCTCCCCTGGTATGTATAGTTGGTGCTGTGCCATCCAAACACTCCCATGAACGTACTCTGATCACTCTTCCGGTATTAGCAACACTGAAAGTCCCACGCCCTGAAGGTTTCAAGAGACAGTGGCAGTTCCCAAATCGAGCATTGGAAGATGAGGTATTCCAAAATGACATTCGAGAGGCGATAGAGGAATATTTTGCTCTCAATACTGGCTCTGTAGATTTAGCAGCGATGCTGTGGGAAGGCTTTAACGCCTATTTAAGAGGTGTATGCATATCCAAACATGCAGGGGTGTTGCGAGACTGGCGTAGGACTCTGGCCAGGATAGAAAAAGACCTAGTGACACTGGATTCCAGACAAATTCTGACACAAAGCCCCGAAATCGATAAACAGTGATTGTCACTTCTGGCTGAATATAGAGACACAGCCGACAAATAAATTCTGTTTATGGGGAAATATCAAACTGCCCTGCGATATGGGGAGAGTGAATGCCCGGGTAGGGTCTTGGCCCAGATGATTAGACCTCCTTATCAAAATGCGTATATAGCTAAACTACAAACGGACACAGGGCAAGATCTCACGGACCAGCTTGACATTCAGGGGGAATTCTTGTTGCATTTTAAGAAACTATACCCCACTAGAGTGGAACATGATCGGACAGGACAGGACACATCTCTCTGAGGTGGCTCTTGTATACCTCCAGATATACATGCTGGACTTCCTTGAAGAGCCAATATCCGAGGCGGATATTGACAAAGCCATTTCCTCCCTCAAATCATCTTCAGCCCCGGGCCTGGATGGCTTCAAGGGAGTCTTCTACAAAGTCTTCATGGATTTATTGATCCCACAACTTCTTGAGGTCTACGCTGAGGAATTGAACAGACAGATCTCGCCCCCTACGTTACGTGAGGCAGTTATTATCCTTCTTCCTAAGCCTGGGAAAGATCCCCTCCTGTGTGGCTTTTATCTACCGCTCTCCCTTCTGAATCTAGATTACTAAATATTGGCTAAAGTTCTCGCCTCCAGACTTTCCCTATTGATGGAATCCATAATATCACCGGCACAATCTGGCTTTATTCCCCATCGTTCGACCGCCATCAATTTGCGTACCTTGTTCAAAATAATAATAATAATAAGGAGACTTATAAAGCGCCTTGTTACGCCCATCGGTGTGTCCCCACGCTGTAGTAAGTGAGAGATCCTAGAGCCCCATTCCCAGATTAAGACATCCAGGCCTATCAATGAAGGAACACGTATGCTTTAAGCTATCTTCTAAACCTGGTCTCAGAGGGTTCCAACCAAAGCTCGAGAGGGAGTTTATTCCAGCTCCTGGCCGCCAAGAGCCGGAGGATCTACCACTCATCCTGGCCCTCTTGACTTTAGGGACAACCAGCAGGCCAATCCCAGTAGATCTAAGGAACCGTATGGGCCTGTAGACAGGGATGAGATTCTGCAGGTACCTAGGACCAATGCCTTGGGTGATGCGGTGGCAAGTACAAAGGGCCTTAAACACAATTTGCTTCCTGACAGGGAGTCAGTGAAAAGCATCCAAGGCCCTTTTGGAAGCAGCCCTTTTCGGTTGCCTAAGGACCAACCGAGCTGCCGCATTTTGCATCACCTGAAGCCGGTTAAGACTTTTGACCGTGGCACCCAGATACAGTATATTGCCATAATCTAAACGTGAGGTAACAAGTGCATGCACTAGCGTCTTCTTTGTTCAATACTCTTCACAGAATAAACCGTGAGATCCCAGCTGCTGCAGTCCTATTAGATGCCGTAAAGGCATTTGACTCTCTAGAATGGCCTTTTATAATGCCTATTATGCAACGTTTGGGGATGTCGGCAAGCTTTATAGCCACAACAGCGCTACTATACAGCCAACCGACCTCCAGACTGAGATTGAACGGTACACTGTCTATGCCTTTCACCCTGTCTCAGGGTACAAGACAGGGTTGACCGTTGTCTCCCCTGTTATTTATTCTAGCAATGGACCTATTGATACGCCATTCTCAAGAAAAACACCTGCACAGGGGACTACAGTTCAACACGGGCCCATTGTTGGTGTCATTATATGTGGACGACATGATCCTATACGTCTGCCGACCACAGATTAATCTAGTCCCGCTCCTTGGAGAAATTTAGCGTTTCGGTACATATTCAGGGCTGGGCATCAATTGGGGCAAATCTGTGATTTTTGCCCCTCACGGCAGGCACAGTTACATGGGACTTAGAGTTTCCATTGGAATGGTGTACGGAATCTGTTAAATATTTGGGTATTCATATGCATGTATACACTGAACACATCATTAGGCTAAACTACGGGCAAACTGTTTCCGCCCTAGAAACACAGGTAGATAAATGGCTTAAACTTCCATTGTTTTTAGCTGGCAGACTAGCCCTTATTAAAATGTTTGTGCTTCCAAAGTTTTTATATTTATTTCATAACATTCCAATTCCCCGGCCAAATAGCTTCTTTTTGACTTTACGCTCCAAGTTAATCTGTCTAGTTTGGGGCCACAAGGGAGCCCGGATTTAATGGCAAACCATGACGTTACCTTGTGATAGAGGGGGATATGGAGTCCCAGATCTACAGTTATATTATTTGGTGGCTCAGTGCAGCTTTGCACAGCCGTGGTGTAGGAGAGTAGGATCTTCTTCCTATGGTTACCCCCACTTTTTGCTGTGTTTCACTGGTTTCTCGACTTTAGTCTGGCTGTGGCCCTGCTAATCAGGACCACAGCCTAGCTGTTCTCTCTCTAAATTGATAGCATGTACTTTAGGTACATCCCAGATTGGTTACTGGGTCACCCTTATGAGTCCCTAGTATATGGTACCTTAGGTACCAAGGGCATAGGTACCCCTAGGGCAAAATGTATGCTGTGCCAGTTTACTGTGTGCTATTTAAGTCCTTGTATTGTACTTTTGCCTCTAGCCTCATAAAGAGATTAGAGGGGTTGTGTTTAGAATAAATACATATATTTTATATATGTGGTGTACTTTCAGTTGATCATTCAAGAGAATATAGACTGGTAAAACAAGCTGCTTTACATTCCTTCAAGACTTAGCCTGAAGGCTGCTCTCCACAGCTACCACTAGGATAGCTTTCTATAAAGGTTGTCTAAACCTACCATCAATAAGGGTCATTTGGACTGGTGCAAGGTGCCCACTAGAACAGTGGACATCGTATGTCAGGCCAACTTCTCACAAGTGGTACCACCCTGATGCCAGAATTCCCTATCTGCGCCCAGAAGCAGACCTGGTCCTCTCGACACATTGGCAGCAATCCTACCTACAGGTTTTCCCAGAGACCTTAAGGACGTTCAAACAGTATCAACGACCAGTTGGGCATGGGAAAAGCTGCGGCATACCACCTGCACCGCTATTCTTTATTCCTCTGCACTTCCACTCCCGAATACAACATTTCTTCCTATCACAAGTGAAACTCTTGTACAGTGTACATGCGCCAAGTTCAATATCGTCAAACTGGGTGATTTATTTCCTGAAGGCCATATATTTGACCCTACGGATGAGTCCAGATTCCCCGAAACAACATTCATGGATAAATGTGAACCACTGTCATTCACTCCACTAACCATGGTAATAGAAAGCGAGAGAGGGATACACTTAATCTCCGAACTTTATAAAGCCTGCGCAGCTATCATCCCAGTTAAGGATGATAGAATTTGTACCACGTGGGAAACAGACCTAGGTACCCAAATCACAGATGAGCAATGTTTTTTCTGCTGCACAGTCACTCAAAACGTCTCGATTAACAGTCGTCACAAACTAATACATTTTAAATGTTTACGAAGAACCTACATTACCCCAGTAAGAATACATAAAATAGACCCATCTAGGTCCCATCACTGCCCCGAATGCAACTCTCTTGAAGCGGATTTCACCAATCTGGCATGGACCTGTCCACGTATACACACATTCTGGGTTCAAGTCCACAACATAATCAGCACTATGGTGAAGATCCCGATGATCCCTCTACCTGAAATAGCTCTGCTGGCATACGTAGTGCCGTTTCCTCCCAAGGTCCGTAGGTTTGTCGCCATTAGCCTGTTACTGGCAAAAAGAGAAGTTGCCCTTTATTGGGGTGGGAAAGCCGCGCCATCATTGAAGGGTTGGCTGAATAGTTTAGCATCCTGCTCCATGCACAGTGAATGGTATGCAACCACTACCCCTCACTCATCCAGACCTAAAGATATATGGGACTTTATCTAGACACGCAGAAAACAGTCCCCACTACACAGCTGGAGCAAGGCATTGTCCCTACAGGAATTGGGTAAACAAACACTGATATCTTTGCCTTACCCCATTGTTGAAATGCAAAGATATAATTGTTGGGATGCGAGTGTTGCCTTGAGATACATGATTGGCATACTAGTTGGAATTGTAGCATGCATAGACACGCAGCACTGCCTGAGGATAAGGTGGAGGTGCGTTATTAGACTTCTTATTGGTTTTTCTTTTATTGTCCTACCATGACTGCTTGTAGTAAACTGCATTTCTGCCTAGACTGTAACTCACATTTTCCTATGTGACTTGATAAATACACATGTTCCATGGAATTGATCAAGATATGTGAAAATGCTAAATAAAGTTAAAAAAAATAATATATATATATATATATATATATATATATATATATATATATATATATATTCACAGAAAAAACCATAGGTTATAGACCATATATAGTTAGGAATTAGCATTTACAAAACCTTGAAAATTCACTGAAAAAACCATAGGTTATAGACCATATATAGTTAGGAAATAGCATTTAGAAAACCTTATTTTACTCACACAAAACCATTGAAATTCCATATATAGTTAGTTGCACTAACTATATATCGCGCACCTGCAATCCACTGCTGATGATGTCACATATTACATCATTCATGACATGGTCAGTGACATCACTGATGACATCACTGATGACATCTCAAATGACATCACTGATGACATCACTGATGACATCTCATTTGACATTACTGATCACATCACTGATGACATCATTCATGTGATGATACAATGAACCTCTTCAGACTCTAATATAACCTTAGATACACTCAGTGTAAACAGACACTCACAGACTGTCACTCATCCATGGAGTTACTCACACACCTAGTCAGTCTTGCAAAGAATCAATCACACCTCGATTTCCTCAACTATATAGTTATACACACCTTACTTATTGGAACATATAATAACACATATTTACTCTGTTATACAATCCCTGATACAAGTTCACAATAATCCATACAGCCACTCACACATTCACTGGCTCTTATGCACAGTTATTTATATATGTCAACTATCACATGTACTGTGTTTTACATATGTACTTACTTTGACATGTAGCACTGAGATATCCATTCACTCACCAATACACTCATGCACACAGTCAACCGCCCATACAGATGTTTCCACATGCACTTTTGAACCCATACATCTAGTGAATCAACTGCTCACACATCTATGCACAGAGTCATACACCTCCCAGACACCCACACACACACTCAGTCTCCCATACAAATACTTGGGCAACTAATCAATAACCCATATAGTTAGTCATATAGCTAATGATCAACACATGCATCAGATTACAAAACAACAGACACAATGATGCACAATTTAAAACAGTTTAGTCACTAACCCATGCACTCAGTGAGACACATTTAATCACTCACTTATACAGTCAGTCATGCACCTACTAAATCCTTCATCCAGACACTTATACATCCACTCATTCTTCAATATGTAAGACATATTTTAACTTTACAGAAGCATACAGTCACTGGATGTTGTCATCAGTGATGTCATCAGTGATGTCATTTGAGATGTCATCAGTGATGTCATCAGTGATGTCACTGACCATGTCATGAATGATGTAATATGTGACATCATCAGCAGTGGATTGCAGGTGCGCGATATATAGTTAGTGCAACTAACTATATATGGAATTTCAATGGTTTTGTGTGAGTAAAATAAGGTTTTCTAAATGCTATTTCCTAACTATATATGGTCTATAACCTATGGTTTTTTCAGTGAATTTTCAAGGTTTTGTAAATGCTAATTCCTAACTATATATGGTCTATAACCTATGGTTTTTTCTGTGAATTTCATTGGTTTTTTAACAGCTAATATCTGTAGCTGTAAAATGTATTCTTCTTTAAATCCAAAAATATATTTTATATGTTTATGAATAATTTTTTTTTAAAATATTTTTTTTTCTTCGTTCCCGCTTCGCGAATCGGGAAGCTTCCCGTTAGCTGACCTTGATGCCGCGAAATAGACCGCGAGCCGGTAAACGTTTCTTTACCGCAAGTGCCGCGTTAGAAAACAACATCGTGACGCCTCCCGTCCGCATGACGTTCCACGTTGTCGCTTGATACGTCATATGACGTGCTACGTTAGCGAACTGGTACGCGAAGCGAGTGCCAAAGCGCAGGTTTCTGGAAGCAAACCGGGAGGCCCTGCAAAGCGCTTAACGTAAACACAGCAAGTCATGTGACTTGGTAATAACACTTTTCATTGGTTCATTTCACTTTTGGTTTCCTAATGATGTAAGACTAGGTCATATAATCTAAAATGAACACTTTTGATTGGTTGAGAACTCTTGTTTTTCCCAAATGATGAAAATCCCTCCTTCTTTCCTCACTCTGACTTTCATCATTGTGAGAGAAAGACCCTTTGTGATCACTGAGCAATGGCTTCTTTAGTAGCTTCAGCTGGTGCTTCCCCACCACCTCCACCACATCCAAGGAAGAGTGGACCACCTGCTCAAGTTGTAATTCAACAAGAAGAAGAAGAAGAGGAACAGGAGGACGAGCACGAAGAGAGGCAGTTTTTGCCTGAGCAGCCCAAGACGTCTCACCGGAAAGAAAACTTCATTTGGCAATTTTTTAAAATTCCCAAAGGTCAGAAAAAAGTAAATGCAAGATACGTAACTTGCCTTATATGTCAAGATAGACTGTCCAGAGGGACCGACAAAAAATACAGTTTCGGAAACTACACAATGCATCGCCATATGACTAGGTGGCATCCTAACAACTACAGTGCTGCACAGTTTCGGAACGACCTAGATAATCTCCCTATTATGGCCAGAAGATCTGTTGTACCGGAAGTAACGGGACCAGAGGGCAGGGAGATGGTGCCAAATATACAAATGAGATTTGGTGAAGTAAAACACACCTGCGTATTTTGCGATGGATTCATTTCCTACGGAGAAAGAAGCATCACTCTGATCAACAGAGCTATTGACTATCATATGCAAGTTTGTCCGAAACGCCCAAAATAATAAATACTTCTTTTTTTTGTTTTGTTGCTCCTGTTGAGCCCTTTACAATGAATCGTTTTCATTGCCCCCTCCAAGAAAAACCCAAAAAAATATAAAACTGTTCCGAAAAATTCAAAAACAGTAAAAAAATGTTCAGAAAAATAAAAAAAAGTTCTTTTCAGAACTACCTCCCCGTTATTAAAAAATTGGTACAATATTTGGAACTGTGCCAACCTCTATTTCTCTTAGTTCGCTTCCTAGTTCGCTCGCTGGTACGCGAACTGGAAGCGAACCAAAAACAGTAAGTATAAGGGAAGGAAACACACACTTATGTTAAAAGAAAGACAGCTATAGGGGAGTAAACTAGAGATACTATTACCCATAATCCACTACTGATGATGTCACATATTACATCATTCATGACATGCTCAGTGACATCATCAGCAGAGGATTGCGGGTTTTTTGGCAACATGCCTTATCCACGGTTTAATAACGCTGCCTTTTGCTTTATATAAGTTTTCAAATTGTATGAAATATATACCAATAGGTCTTTATGAACCTTTAGGTAGTGCTTTTGTTCATGAGGTCTGGTCGCTTCCATACACATACAGATGTTTCAAAGATGATCAAGAAGTTTATCTGAATGGAGAGGAATGCACTGAGACGCCAGATCATTCACTAATGTGTAGGCACATACAGTTACACGATTCATGCAACAAACACCGACCAAATATGGCTTGCGTGTTGCAAGGCACGCCAGTTCCTGCTATCATCCCCACGTTCAAGTTGTTGGAAAATGGTAGTTATTTGATGCTCAATAATGAAGATTGTTCTGAGTTAATTAAAAGTATTCCTTTTATCGTAACAGTAAGTGAACGGGTTATTTGCTGCAGAAATGTTCTATTTCCTCCCACACATGAACATAGGGAGTTTTCAATCTGGCCACAAATACCAACCTTGGGACACGTTTCAACGGCATGACAAGAATAAGAGCTCTTTTGTCTCAGAGAGAGGTGGCCTTGAGTTCGGCCCGTGAAACTTTCGTACTTCACATAGCGAACACCCGTACACAGGTTTGCCTTTCAATTTCAGCAACATGTTTCCGACTATCTTTAACGCATCCTCCACAAAATCCCTGGCACACTTTTTTAAAGTTGTTACCAGTGGTCTCGTGACTTCATTTGAGAAAATCTTTGGAGTCATCCCTGCTCCCTTTCATTCCATTTTCTCCACTCTGGTTCGTGGATTGCATTTTCACTTGCATTACCAGCGGACGCTCTTGTGCTTTTTTACATTTTTAAATATGGATGTCCCTCCTATGCAACCTCCGACCCTGCAGCTGCTGACACTGTTCCGCAATCGCATGCTAGAATATTATGGCACAATGCCGTTGGCGATATTAAGCACGGCATATGGATTATCTTTTCGGTTCTCCTACTTCACCTGTGTCCAGCCTGTATTTCACTGCCTGACCTGTGATTTCGATTGGGCCATTGATTTGTGTCTCTGCGGACCGGTTTCTCCTGACGTCGACTTTAATCAGCTGATGACTCCTATCATTACTCACAAGTTGATTTGTCCTGGCGAAAGGATTATGGCTGTGGCATTGATGCATGGACTACTTGGTCCCTGGAATTTACTGGCGGCAGCACAGTCTTTCTTGGAACACAGCTTTCTTGAAAACCCACCGAGCTGTCCTCTGATGGTGATAGAGGATCCGGTGCTGGGAGAGCACGTATGTTCTTTTCCGCTTTTAAATTGGATGGCTGAACTGTTTTCGGATGAAGACGGTGACTTCCTATTGGAGGCTGTTGCAGCTTATTTTGCATACACAGTTATGTCATAGACCTTTTTCATGTTTGATATGCTGAGTACTAGCATTTCATTGACAATTCATTGACTTATTTGTCAAGTTTTTATTATTTACCTTGCCTATTGGCTTAAGACTCGATAAAGTACTTGGCTGTTTTATTTTTCTTTAGCATTGAATTTTCCTAGTTTTTAATGCTTTACCTTGCGGACCGCCCACATATAAACTTGCAATCTGCTCTCATGAGATGGCACTTCTATTATCTTATTCAGTTCGTTTCCGGATCATGAGGAGGTGTCATCTAGGTCCTGGATATCTTTACACCGTGTTAAGTTAGCATGGGCTCATTACCGGTTTAAACGCCATTTTTCCTTTTTTGCAACTTCTGCACACGACACTTAGTTGTTGCTTTAGCTTTCCACCTAGTAGTTCATCGTGGTTTACATGAGAATAATATGTTATTGGTCTACTATCTGCTTTACTTGTTAAACTATATCTGTACAGCGAGTGCTAAAGTTTCAAGAACAACACGATACAGAATTGTTATGAGGTCTGATCTCCACGACTTCATACTCATAACATAAGTGCAACTTCTGCCAATTCTGGGCATGAGGCGGGTTTTATATTGCTTTGCCGAACACACATACACAACAGTTGATGCGGTTCACATGAAGAGAGAGCTGGTGTATGCTGATGTGATTCCTTCAAATCTAAGACACTAAAGTATGGACACGCCCTAAACCAACACAAAGAGACCTTCTTAGCAAATAATATAATATGTGTATTAGGGAGGGTGAGATATAAGCAGCCGCGGGCCGTGGAGGGAGTTACGATGGGGCAGGGAGGCGGGGAGGGGGAGAAGCAGGGTGGAGCCCTCTCTACCTTGCCCCTCCCCCTCCCCGCCTCCCTGCCCCACCGTAACTCCCTCCACGGCCCGCGGCTGCTTATAAGTGTTGCTAACTCTTATTCATTTACAGCATGTTAACATACTGTCACCATTCGCTTTTTATGTACTAGTAACTATGCTGGTAATTTTGCTACTGATAATATGTGTACTTGTATTCTCCACCCTGCTTCTCCCCCTCCCCGCCTCCCTGCCTCACCGTAACTCCCTCCACGGCCCGCGGCTGCTTATAAGTGTTGCTAACTCTTATTCATTTACAGCATGTTAACATACTATCACCATTCACTTTTTATGTACTAGTAACTATGCTGGTAATTTTGCTACTGATAATATGTGTACTTTTATTATCTAAGGTACTACGCCTGAGAAGACGGCATTAGTAAATAAACATTTCAAATACACATGTGTTCTTCTTAACTCCATGTTCTGGTTTCTAAGAAATATATAACGACCGACTGTTCATGAGTTCCACGTATCCTGAGGTACTATAAGTTCATATTCTGGATTGTCTAAACATTGAGAGTTTGTTATATCCAATGTGACACTGTACCTAGCTTGCTAAATAGTTTTTGATTACTAACGTGAGTTTTGGGACACCCTAATTCGCCGAGGTTCCAATCCTCTGTCCACAGTTCTGTGTGAGAACAGAAACCCTGCGACAGGGGCACCCCCGACCCTTGCTGGAGCTTCATCACACTTGCGATACAACTCCAGCAATGCGCCACCTTTACGGCACAGATACATCACGCATCTGTGCTGTTTTTGCCCCATGATGCGCCGCATTGTAAATGCAGCACACCATAGGTGACGGAACAGCGGCACAGAATGACTAACACATCCCTGGTGATGCGCCAGTCATCATAAATCTATCCCTATGCTTCTTATCTTGTTAGAGATGAACCGCCATATGTATCATCAAAGTTATTTGCATTTCCTAAATAGCGAACTTTAAGGAATAAATAGCGATTCTTTACCATTCCTAGTTTGCGATGAGCTATTTGCTAATTAGCCGAATGTAGCCCAATGAAGCCCAATGTAGCCCAATGTAGCCCAAAGATGGCCGCCAGACACACAAAAAAACAAATGTAGCCCAAATATCAGCCAGATGTAGCCCAACTATAGCCCAGTGACAGAATGACCAATCAGCTTCGCAAACCTCCGTTACGCGAAGCGGAGCGCTGTTACAGATATATATCTTTTTTTGAACGTTAATTTCTCAAAATCCACTGGAGCACATATATTGAGACCTAGCAAAGGCACATCGGGCTACCAGTCCCTAATATTTTGCCAAGTTTCGTGCAAATCCATTCAGCCGTTCAATTATTATTATTTTTTTTTTTTTTTGCCCCGCGGGGCCCTTTTAAAACCTCCACATCAAACCTAGGGGGTCAGCGAGGATCTACTATGCCCCCTTATAGTTATTTCCCCCTTTGTTTTGACCTCCTCTTGTCTCTCGATCCTACCGAGAGACAAGATGGCGGCCGCTACGGACTGTTTGGAATGTTGACAGACGCCGGAGAACCAATCAGCTTCGCTTCACAAAGCTCCGTTGCGCGAAAAGTCCGCGAACCAGAGCGCTAACCGGTCCGCTGTTACAGATATATATCTTTTTTTAAATGTTAATTTCTCAAAATCCACTGGAGCACATATATTGAGACCTACAAAAGGCACATCGGGCTACCAGTCCCTACAATTTTGCCAAGTTTCGTGCAAATCCATTCAGCCGTTCGGGCTAAAAGTGAGGCCAACCGCCCTATGGAAAACTCAATGTTAAAAACACGTTTTGGGACCCCCCTTTTTTCTCGGCCCCCACTGGACGAACCCCCCCCAAATTTTCAAGGGCTGCTCAGAAACAAAATGTGCCATTTTCCTGAAAATTTCAGCCAATTCCGTCCACAAACGCCAAAGTTATTAGACATAGAATTTTCAAAAAACCCATAGAGAAAAAATCCTAACTATATATACCTACTGGCGACCGCCAGTAGGTAATATATATATATATTTTTTTTTCACTGAAAAAACCATAGGTTTCACACTCGTTATAGTTAGGAATTAGCATTTAAAAAACCTTTGAAATTCACTGAAAAAACCATAGGTTTCACACCAGTTATAGTTAGCTGAACATTTTACTCATACAAAACCATTGAAATTCCCACGTTATAGTTAGTTGGACTCACTATAACTCGCGCGCCCGCAATCCACTGCTGATGATATCACATATTACATCATTCATGACATGGTCAGTGACATCACTGATGATATCACTGATGGCATCTCAAATGACATCACTGGTGACATCACTGATGACATCTCAAATGACATCACTGATGACATCATCCAGTGTCTGTGTGTTTCTGTAAATTTTAAATATGTTTAATATATTGAAGAATGAGTGGATGTATAAGTGTCAGGATAAAGGATATAGAAGGTGCTTGACTGACTGTATGAGTGAGTGATTAAATGTGTCTTACTGAATGCATGGGTTAGTGACTAAACTGTCTGAATGTGTGCATTATTATGTCTGTTGTTGTGTAAGCTGCTGCATGTGTTGATCAGTAGCTATATGAGTGGCTATATGGGTTATTGATTGGTTGCCCAAATATTTGTATGTGAGGCTGAGTGTGTGTGTGGGTGCCTGGGAGGTGTGTGACTCTGTGCATAGATGTGTGAGCAGTTGATTCACTTGGTGTATGGGTTTAAGAGTGCATGTGGAAACATCTGTATGGGCGGTTGACTATGTGCATGGGTGTGTTGGTGAGTGAATGGATATATCTGTGCTACATGTGCAAGTAAGTACATATGTAAAACATAGTGCTTGGGAGAGTTGGCATATGTAAATGACTATACATGGGAGCCTGTGATTGCGTAAGTGACTGTATGGATCAATGTGTACTTGTATCAGTGATTGTAAAAGAGAGTAAGCATGTGCTACTATATGTTTGAATAAGTAAGGTTTAGTGTGTATAACTGTGTAGTTGAGGAAATGGGAGTGTGATTGATTCTTTGCCTAACTGACTAGGTGTGTGAGTAACTCTGTGGATGAGTGTCAGTCTGTGAGTGTCTGTATAGGTGTATGAGTTGATATGATAGTGTTCTATTGATGAGTGACTGCATGTATGAGTGATTGTATGGGTGAATGAGTGGATGTGTGTGTAGACCTAGAAATTAGTGAGTGCGTATGTAGTTACTGGTATTGGTGTGTCAATAATTTCAGGAATGGTAGTTTGTATTTTACACTGGGTGTATCAAAGGTTAGATTAGAATGTGAGGAGGTGCATTGTATTATCACATGGATGATGTCATCAGTGATGTCATCAGTGATGTCATTTGAGATGTCATCAGTGATGTCACCAGTGATGTCATTTGAGATGTCATCAGTGATGTCATCAGTGATGTCACTGACCATGTCATGAATGATGTAATATGTGACATCATCAGCAGTGGATTGCGGGCGCGCGAGTTATAGTGAGTCCAACTAACTATAACGTGGGAATTTCAATGGTTTTGTATGAGTAAAATGTTCAGCTAACTATAACTGGTGTGAAACCTATGGTTTTTTCAGTGAATTTCAAAGATTTTTTAAATGCTAATTCCTAACTATAACAAGTGTGAAACCTATGGTTTTTTCAGTGAATTTCAAAGGTTTTTTAAATGCTAATTCCTAACTATAACGATTGTCAAACCTATGTTTTTTTTTGTGAATTTCAAAGGTTTTTTAAACGCTAATTCCTAACTATAACGTTTGTGAAACCTATGGTTTTTTCAGTGAATTTCAAAGTTTTTTAAAAGCTAATTCCTTTGTATATCGACTTTGTAACCTACGATTTTTTTTTTTTATTAGCTGTTTTTTATAACTATAATTATTTTATTTTTTTTCATTATTTGTTCACTGTATTTTTTTTAATCATTTTTTCCTGGTGCGCTCAGGGTGCGCGCACCGGTAAGCTTACCCATATCATTTTGTCTTGGAGCGCTCAGGGTGCGCGCACTGGTAAGCTCTCCCGAGAGCGCAGCGAGAGCACTATTTCTGCGTTCGTAAAAAAAATATGTATGAAAACTAAATAATAATGCAAGACATTCAGTACCATACTTATAAAAGCAGTATTTTTGATTTTCCGAATGAAAATGATTTAGCATTTCCGCAAAGCTACCAAAACGTCACTCAGGTGCGCCGCGTAAGCGCCCCCAGAAGCGCCTATGTTCGCGCCGCGTAAGCGCCCCCGGAAGTGCTCCGGTGCGCGCAGCGTAAGCGCGTCAAGTCATGTGACCTAAAAATAACACTTTTCATTGTTTGCTTCACTTCTTCTTTCACTTTTGTGACTGCAAGACCTGTCTTTTTCCTGCTCAATCTTTTTTGGATTATTATGGCTGCTGGACCCACCAGTAGCAGTGAGGACTCAGATGGGTACATAGAGGAAGAGGCTCCTCAGCCTAGAGTAAAGGAGCATTTCATATGGAAATTTTTCTCAATACCTGCAGACCAATAAAAAGTAAATGCTCCAAAGGTGGAGTGCCGAATATGTCATACTGTCCTATCACGGGGTGACCCTACCAGGAAATACTCATTTGGGAATTCCACCATGATTCAGCACGTCCAGAGGAGGCACCCCAAGAACTATGCCCGGGAGAGTGTAAGGGCTCTGGCACGAGAGGCTCCAAGGGATGGATTACAGCAATGCGCTGTTTCTGGGGGCGCCAGAATCAACTCTGAATAAATTGCAGCAAGTACAAAATGCTGCTGCCAGGCTTTTGACGGACCTTCCCAGGCGGCAATCAGCCCGTCCGGCGCTGAAGGCGCTTCACTGGCTCCCTGTCAGAGAGAGGGTGAAGTTTAAGGCACTCTGCATGGCCCACAAAATCTTGCAGGGGAAAGGGCCACCTATCCTCCGGGATATGGTTCAACCTTACAAGGCCTCCCGTGCCCTCCGCTCAGACCACCAACACCTCCTGCAAGTCGCGAGAGTAAGAAAGGCCAGGACTGGCGGGAGAAGATTTTCCGTCAACGTGGCTGTTTTGTGGAATTCCATTCCGCTCGCCCTGCGCTCTGAAACTAGCACTCTACGATTTCGTAGACTTTCAAAGACTCACCTGTTCCCTGTCTAACGAGTTGTCTTTGTCATGGCCGTTCGCTGGATAAGCGCTGGGATGCCCAAGGGTAACCACACGCGATACAAAACTCATTAAAAATAATAATAATAATAACTTCAACTGGAGGAGCAACTGTATCGGTGAGGGGGCGACCAGAACAGCTGATTCCAAATATTCAGCCTGTTTTCGACGGAATCACAATCAAATGCAAGGATTGAGATGAATTACTTTGTTATGGTGAACAAAGTATTTTGAACATTGTCAGAACCTGAGAAAATCACCGCTGCCGTCCCCACCCCTAATTTTGATTCTTTTTTTTTGCTCCCGTTGAGCTGTTTGCCATTCCCTGTTTTTGTTTTTGTTGAGAAAAAAATGAAAAAAAGAAGAAAAAAAGTTATTTTAAGAACTACCTCCAATTCTCAAAAAAGAGCTGTATTCTTAATAAAATCAAAAAGAGTAACTGAAGTGGAGTGCAGTAAGAGAGGAGAGGAAAATGAGTGAGAAGGTAAAAAAAAGGTACACGAGGGGAAGTAGGGGGACTGAAAGAAGGTGAGTGTGGGAAGTGAGTGACGAGAAGGAGAGTAAACATGTAGAATGAGGATAAGTGAAGAAAATTTAGTAATGGAACGGGGGTGGAAGGGTAAGAAAAGATCAGTGATATTTAGGAAACAGTGGAAATACAGACTGGATAAAGGCAAGTGAGTGTGAGACAAGGTGAGTAAGGGAGTGAAGAGACAGAGAAAGTGAAAGAAAAAGTGAGAGTAGAAGACTGAGTAAGGGAGGAAAGAAACATAAGTGAGGGAGTGTGGCTCTGTTATAGGGAGTGAGCATGATAGAAGAGGAATGACAGACTAAGGGGTCAGAGAGAATGAGGCTAACAGAGAGGGAATGAGGGAAGGGAAGTATAGAAGTAAGAGGACAGAGGGAGTAAGAGAAGGAATTAATGAAGTAGAGTAAGGAGAGTAAGGGAAGGGAAAACAGTGAAGGAGTAAAGAAAGGGAAGTGAGAGGAAGGAAAGTAAAGGAGAAGGTCTGAAAGAAGGTGAGTGTGGGAGTATGGCTGAGTTATAGGGAGTGAGTGTGACAGAAGAGGAGTGATAGACTAAAGGGACGGAGAGAATGAGGCTAACAAAGAGCGAATGAGGTAAGGGGAGTGTAGAAGTAAGAGGACAGAGGGAGTAAGACAAGGAATTAGTGAAGTGGAGTAAGGAGAGTAAGGGAAGGGAAAACAGTGAAAGAGCGAAGGATGGGAAGAGAGAGGAAGGAAAGTAAAGGAGAAGGTCTGAAAGAAGGTGAGTGTGGGAGTATGGCTCAGTTATACGGAGTGAGCGTGATAGAAAAGGAGTGAGAGACTAAGAGGACGGAGAGAATGTGGGTAACAGAGAAAGAGTGAGAAAAGGGGAGTGAGTAAATTAGAGGACAGAGTGTTTGAGAGAAGGAGTTACTGAAGTGGAGTAAGAAGAGTAAGGGAAGGCAAAAGAATGAAGGAGCAAAGGATGGGAAGAGAGAGGAAGGGAAGTAAAGGAGAAGGTTTCAAAAAAAGGTGAGTGTGGGAGTATGGCTGAACGTGACAGAAGAGGAGTGAGAGACTAAAGGGACGGAGAGAATGAGGCTAACAGAGAGAGAATGAGATAAGGGGAGTGTAGAAGTAAGAGGACAGAGGGAGTAAGACAAGGAATTAGTGAAGTGGAGTGAGGAGAGTAACGGAAGGGAAAACAGTGAAAGAGCGAAGGATGGGAAGAGAGAGGAAGGAAAGTAAAGGAGACGGTCTGAAAGAAGGTGAGTGTGGGAGTATAGCTCAGTTATAGGGAGTGAGCGTGATAGAAGAGGAGTGAGAAACTAAGAGGACGGTGAGAATGGGGGTAACAGAGAGAGAGTGAGAAAAGGGGAGTGAGTAACTTATAGGACAGAGGGATTGACAGAAGCAGTTACTGAAGTAGAGTAAGGGGAGTAAGGGAAGGGAAAATAGTGAAGGAGCGAAGGATGGGAAGAGAGAGGAAGGAAAGTAAAGGAAAAGGTCTGAAAGAACGTGAGTGTAGGAGTATGGCTGAGTTAAAGGGAGTGTGTGTGACAGAAAAGGAGTGAGAGACTAAGGGGACGGAGAAAATGAGGGTAACAGAGAGAGAATGAGAGAAGAGGAGTGTAGAACTAAGAGGACAGAGGGAGTAAGAGAAGGAGTTAGTAAAGTGGAATAAGAAAGTAAGGGAAGAGAAAAGAGTGAAGGAGCAAACGAAGGAAAGAGAGAGGAAGCAAACTAAAGAAGAAGGTCTGAAAGAAAGTGAGTGTGGGAGTATGGCTGAGTTATAGGCAGTGAGCGTGACAGAAGAGGAGTGAGAGACTAAGGGGATGGAGAGAATGAGGCTAACAGAAAGAGATTGAGGGAAGGGGAGTGTAGAAGTAAGAGGACAGAGGGAGAAAGAGAAGGAGTTAGTGAAGTAGAGTAAGGACAGTAAGGGAAGGGAAAAGAGTGAAGGAGCGAAGGAAGGGAAGAGACAGGAAGGAAAGTAAAGGAGAACGTCTGAAAGAAGGTGAGTGTAAGAGGGGAGTGAGCAAAAGGGGAGGAAACATGGGGATTGAGAATAAGTGAGGGAAGCGGAGTAAGGGAACGGGGGTGTGGGTGGGTGAGAGAAGAGTAGTGAGGTTAAGGAAAAGAGTGTTGAGAAACTAAATTTTGTACGTCAAACTTACCTTATAAGTAATGTAAACTTAATTACATAATTTCAGTAAATTTAATATCTGTGAAAGAGAAAAAAAAGTAAGTTATAATATTTATAATATATATTTCACAATACAAGAGACAAAGTACAACATTAAAAGTCATAAAAGGTTAGTAAGAGATAGAGTAGAAGTGAAGTAGTCAGAACGAAAAACAAAGGAATGGTGAAGGTCAGAGAGAGTTAAAAAGAAATAGAGAGACAGCAAATTACTAAAAGGATAATGACATAGATACATTCAGTGACAGTGAACAAGAGCAGGAGAGAGAAATAAACTGAAGGTGAGTAAGATCCTAAAGAAATATGCATTACGAAAACTAAAGGCAGACAGGGGAGAAAAGAAAGGGGAGTGAGTGACAGAGAAGCAGGAGTGAATAACAGTGGATTAATGACAATGAGGCATGGAATTTCAGTGAGGGTGAATGTAGACTTGTATGACAGTGAGGACACAATGGGAGTGAAGGTAACAGAGAGGGAGTGAGGGAAGACAAGTAAGAATATGAGAGAATAGAGGGAGTAAGACAAACAGTGAGTAAAGGGCAGTAAGGTGAGTAAGGGAAGGAGAATGACTGAGAGAGCAAAGGAAGGGAAGAAAGGGAAGAAAAGTGAAGCAAAGGGACTGGGAAAAGGTGAGTACGTGACGAAAGAAAGAAGAAGGGTAGTTAAAGATGATGATTGAGGATAACTGAACGAACTGAAGTAAGGGAACAAGGATGAGGGAGGGTGAGTACAGGACAGTGAGGTTGATAAAAAAGGAAAATAAAAAGAGGATAAAAGCAAATGAGCTTGAGACAAAGGAAGTGAAAGAGTGAGAACATAGACGTAGTGAAGGAAACACTGGCAGAAAGAAACTGAGTAAGAGAGCAAAGAAAGATAAGTAAGGGAGTGTGGGTGAGTTTTAGGGAGTAAGGATGACGGAAGAGGAGTGAGAGAGTAAGAGGATCGAGAGACTGAACC
The DNA here is from genome assembly GCF_964261635.1 of Lissotriton helveticus. NCBI lineage: Eukaryota > Metazoa > Chordata > Amphibia > Caudata > Salamandridae > Lissotriton > Lissotriton helveticus. The sequence goes on from NC_136061.1 coordinate 1,291,034,803, forward strand.
TAAGAGACAGGGAGTGAGGGAAAGGGAGTGAGGATGTGAGAGGACAGATGAAGTGAGAGAAGGAGTGAGTGAAGTGTAATAAGGTGAGTGAGAGAAGGGGAATTATTGAGGAAACAAAGAAAGAAAAAAAGGGGAAGGGGAGTGAAGTAGAGTGACTGACAGCTGGAGAGTAGTGAATGGGAGAGAGGGAAAGGGCAGTGAAGGAGTGGTTAATGAGAATAAGTGAGGAAAGTGGAATAAGGGAAGGGAGGTGAGGGAGAGTGAAAAAAGGCCAGTGAAGGTGAGTTAAGAGGAGAGATAGAGGGTGGAAATAGATAAGTGACCATAAGAGAATGGGAAAATAATATATAAATAGTAATAGAAAATACAAAATAATTTCAACAACATGTTATATGGTTTATTTTTGCTGTTCTCAGAATATATTGAATTTCACCTAAAACAGTGACTTCAATAGTACTCATCATATAACAGCGGGCAAATAAAAACACAATCAAAATGATTGTGTTTAAAAAACCCATATCATTATTTCTTAAATAATGTAAAATTTTAAAAAACATATCCAAACTCACTTTTGATCCTTCCACTTTTCCACGAGGCCAAATAGTATATGGAAAGTACTTTTCTTTGGAAATTAGTCCAGAGTATTCCTAATTTCTCATTTATCCGACTTTCTGAAAGAAAAGCTCCAACATCTTTTACATTATGAACAATAGTTTTATTTCCACCTCTAGCTTATTTTTTAGAAATAATTTGTATAATACTCACAGCTCACACTATATGATATACATATACTATCTCTATGAGAACTACATGTTTTTTATTATCTTCATCACTCTCATTCAGAAAGTAATTTTGAAGAGCAAACTAGGTTATATTAACTGCTGCAATCTTCATAGGCCAATTACCTTCCCTAAAATTTCGGTTGTAAGAACACTAGGTAAGAATTTAGTAAGTCAGAAGGCAAACGTTGTTTAAAAGTCAATTGAGTATCATTATAGAGCTTCCAGCCTTTTTGACATTTTAATTAACATGTGTAATGTCCTGATGTTGTTGAAGGACCATCATGGTAAATAATTGCTGCAGTTGTGAAGGTTCTTCCTGAAATTGATAATTGAGAAGCCACAACATTTTTAATTAATGTTGTCAATTTAGTTCCATCAGGTCTACATCGTTGGAACATTAAAATAACATACTGTCCATATCTTTGTAAAAATAAAGTTGATAGCATTGCAGATTTACATTGAGTACAGACCATGTTTTGATTTGCTTCTCTAATTAGATTATTAAAAGACACTGATTTGCTGTCTGGTAAAGTCAAATATATAAATCTTTCAGTGTCTACTGTAGTACTACTTGAAAAGGAGCAGTTGTCGCAGTCATGTTGCCATTTATAAGAAAGGCCAACAAGATTTTCTAATCTACACCTTCATCTTGCAAAACAACAAGCATATACATTAGACATTCCTGACAATCTTGCTGAATATTCTGTGTAAATTGATTTAGACCAGAACATATGTCTAAAACCTTTCGAATTTCAGAAACACTTTGTATTTTTGTTCTATCACTGCTACATTTCTCTAACACAGAATTTAATAAACAACAAAGTGTTTGATCACGATTTTCAGCAATCTGTTCTTGTACAGTTTGGAGAAAGAAAACAACATTAACCAGAACATTAGCATAGCAGTTGACACCAGAACTATTTTCAAACTGAAATCCAACAACATCTTTAACTGAATCCATTTAGTTTCTGCTTCCAATTACTGGTTCATCTACCTTTTTTCTTTTTGCTACAACTTCACTACAATTTTTCTCATTTCTTCTTTTTCGGCCTACCACACGCTTTTCAAACAGAGGATATTGAGGTAAATTTGGAGCATACTCTCTTCTTAACCTATTATATTCTTTTACACAATTTAGATCTGCATTAATTTTTGTCTCATCAAAATCAATCAAGTACAATCCTGATAAAGTTCTGACTCGAGATAAAGCAACATATGCCATACCCTCTTTGAACACAGAATTTCCAATATTCACCAAAGCACTATCAACACTTAAACCTTGATATTTATGAATAGTTACTGCATATGCCAAAGAAACAGGAAACTGTTTTCTGCGGACATATAAATCTTTCACTAGCAAAAAACGGGCAGAACAACAACTGATTTGTTGTACTTCTTCAATACCATCAAATTTAATTTTTATAATTTCCATTCCATCTCTATTTCGGTAATTCACAAAATCCACAACATGACCCATTGCTCCATTTACTAAACCTCTTTCCACATGTAAATTACGTCGTAAAATTATACGACAATTTAAAGATGCATACAGAGTCTTTTCCATACCAGCAGTTTTAGATATTGTCTTCTCTAAAGAATCCAATTTTGATTTCAACTTCTCTGACAAAATAATAGTTGCTCCTTCATGTTCAATTTTATCAATAGCTTCCAGTTTCACAATCTCTTGATTTTCCAAGTTTAACATTTTGTTGTTGAAGATTGAACATTCTTGCAGAGTTGGCATCAAGCATATGACAGATTGGTTTTCAGGAATTTTCTTAAAAATATTCTCTGGAAGAATATTTTCATTCGGAAACAAATTTGAAATTATTCGTCCATGTAAAGCTTCTTTGCCATGCTCAGTTAGTTTTCCAATTCTTACATTTTGTAGAATATTTTTATAATCTTCATCCTTTGCCTGTCGCATATTTTAAAGCAGTTCTGCATATTTAAAATGTAACCAGATATTCACATTTCCATTACTTCCTAAGCACTTCCTGGTATCTTCATGCGTAAGCATTTTAAACACTGGCTGTCCTTGCACTGGAGTTAGTTGCAGTAAATCTCCAAAAACAATGATGTGTTTGCCTCCAAATAACACATCATACTCTGTTTTAAGAATTTCTTGCATTCTTAAATGCACAAAAGCAAGCATTACATTTGATACCATGCTTACTTCATCAATGATAAGAAGTTTCATTTTCTTTAGGACTCTTGCAACTTCACAACAAGCTTCTCCAGATAGCTTGTGGTATTGTAATTTGTTATCATGCTCCACTGGCAGCATCAATAAGCGATGTAAAGTAATCCCTTAAATGTTGTGTGCTGCCAACCCAGTTGGAGCAGTAACAACACAAGAGAGCGATGACTCCGTTGTTTTCTGCAAATATGTTGCAATCGCTTTAATCAGGAAACTTTTCCCAGTTCCTGCTTCTCCACTCACATATAGTCGGACAGTTACAAATGATGTACATGAGCACTCTTTTTTCTCATGAGATAAACCATGCTCAATATGTTCTGTGACTTCGTCATATATTTGTCTTTGCTCAACGTTTAGTTCTTTTTCCAAATCTTCGAAGTCAACTCCATCCTCCTGAGCTTGTTACATGGCTCTTTCAAATTCATCCATGGCAGTAGAAGCTTCATTTTGTATCATTGGTCCTCCTAGTGGATCCTGACTCAATGAAGCAGAACTCTGACTATCTTGAGAACTATCTCTAGCAATCTCTGCTGCAATTGTAGCTTCTTGCTGTATTTCCTCGTTTAACATTTGGAGATAATTTGAAAAAACAGGACATTTTATCGTATCCTTAGTTGCACTGAACGAATCTTCATAAGTAAGAAAATCTCCAAGTAGTTCCTCTTCTGTACGCCAAGGTTTAAAGAGTTGCAAAAGAGCTAAGTAATAAAATTCCCTTTTGTCTGGAGAATCACAACTCAATTTTCGATGATTAATCAAATGGCCTTTTCTTTGTTTCACTAGAGAGCCTTCACAACCAATTACAGCATATACACCTTTATTGATGTCTTCTGTGACGTTCTTTTTAAAAATATAGGTTTGCAGAACTTCATAGAGACAAACGTTCTCAAGGTGAGTACTTCTATTTGGATAGTATGTATCCAACATGTTTGTCTTCAAAATATCTGTACTGTCTGGTTCTTTCTCCGCCAAATACTCAATTTCTTGTACAGATTTCAAAACTCGGTGTCGTGTTGCAGCAAGACCTAGACTCACCCAAATGATGGTTCTAGATTTGGCATATAGACTTGCTGATAACAACCGATCAGAACATTCATATGCTCCAATTTCTCGATGCGACAACATCTTCAGACTGTAACTGTATAATTTCTTTCTTAGACTCTTTTCATGTGAAATTTCCTCCCACATTTCCTTCAGTTCCGTCTTTTCTGATTTTGTGATGTAAGACGTCACATATCGAGCCAAAGCAATAGAGTTGTCAGCCACATATTGAATATCCATGTTAGCATACCACATGGACAAAATGACTGGGTTGCAGTCATTTATGAATTTGGATTCCTCATTTCTTCTTAGGTTGTATATATTTTTGGGTGATTTTCTTGTCACATTATGTCGCAGAGAATACATAAAATTGTTGACTCTTCCTTTCGATGTTACTGGACGTGGAAATGCAAAACGACATTTCGTGTAGAACTTGTCCTTGGATTTGTATTTTCTACGACAGTATTTCCCACAACGATCGCTTTGAAAGCGTAAAACTTGATGTCTTAAATTGTTTTCTTCTGTACTTTTCGGAACAGCACATGTAGAATACTGATCAATAAAACTCATCACTTTCTCATCTGAATCTGTTCCAAATTTTGGTGCATCTTTTATCCATAGCAGCATATGTATATGAGGAGCACCTCTTGCTTGATACTCCTTTCTCCAAAAGAAATCCAACACCTCTCCAAGCGGAGGATTTTTTTTGTTTGTAATAAAAGACATCATAGCTTCAAACCTATGATTGAAATACCTGCATACATTAACTGAATCCAAAGAGCACAGTTCTCCAGGTGTCTTGTATTCAATATTTTCAATGTTTTTATTTGCCTCTCGTAGAAATGCAAGTAAGTCTTCCCAAGCATACTCAGAACAGCTAAGAGTGAGGAACCATGTAGGAGTTCCTAAGTTTCTTAGCATACATTTCAATTCCCCATGACAACGGTACCAATACTCGTTAGTACCACGCTGACATGCCATGAGATTAATTAGCTGAGATTCCAAAACACTGTCTTGCAGTTTCACTTTATCCATAAAATCCCTTGCCGAAACATTTTGTAGATGTGCTCCACTTTTCAGTATATGGTTTACTGCATAGGAAAGTCCAGATAAGTCACTCTCAAACAGTAGATGGAACAAATATGGAATGCATTGACGAAACCTTGGATCTTCTGCATATAATCTTGAAGTCCGGTATTCAGATGCAGGAATTTGAACAGGTCGGTCGTCATATCGTCCACCTTCACCTGTTGGAAATAACTGTGGAAAACAACGAGCTTCCAAACTTTCTTCCCATACACTAATGGGACTTCCTTTGGCTTTTTTCATCTGAAACAAGTCAATAGCATTCCCCATTACTTCTTTCGAATGCAATGGATGAACACTATAATGTTCATAAATTTCTTCACTTCTAGAGACATCAACTTTTTCTATTTGCCCAGCAGAGACATCAGTGTCCTCTTCTACAGTTGTTTCTTCATCTCCCACATACACATTTCTATAGTACTGATTATTTTTTACCAAATACAACATTGCCTTCTTGAATTTCCTAACATCCACTAATTCTTGCCAGATTTTCTCACTTTTTGTCGGAACACCATTAACTAGAATAACCAGAGGTTCCTCTTCTACTTTTTCGACACCAATTGTATCAATATTTTTCTTAAAATCTAGAGGCAAATAAACAACTCTTCCCTTTAATCCTCTCTGTAAATCTGAAGGAGGCAATTTCCTTGTCTTAGGCTCCATGCGAACAATAGCCTGAAAAGGATGAACACATTGAATCAGAATAGACTCATAGGTATTTAAATCCATCAATTCAGAAGGAATGTCTGCCAACTCCAGATTATTATGAACAGCTCTAGCAGGCATTCTGTTCTCATTTAATTTATTATAGCAATATGTACAAATTTGTTGATCAGAGCCCAAATCAAAACAATTTTCTACCAACAAATAAGTTGCAAAATCGTTCCACTCATTATTATTTATCTTTTCGCTTTTTTCATATAAATCAACTAATCTAGTCTGATGCTTATAATGAGTTCGTCGACAACAAACACAAGAAAAATTAGGCCTTTCACTTGAATCGACCTTAAACTTTATAATTTCATTTTCAAATGTTTCTGTACTTAAAATCTCTACATTGTCTTCTACATTACCTTCTATTACTGTATCAATTTCTGCACTGACCTCTTTTTCACCAAAGTAACCAAACTCAATTTCATCACAAATGTTGTTGACATCTAATTCAGTTCCATGCAAAAGAGCACTGTTTAACTGTTTTAGTTTAAGTGCTGGACTTTTTGCAAAGTACAACCTTCTCACTAATTTCCTCACTTTATTATGATGCACTGCTAACATCCTAAAATGGTGAAAAAGATTCTGACATACTTTTCTTGAAAGACAAGCCAGTGAATACCCTTGCAAACCTGTATTTTCTCTCACTGTACAAGGATCTAACTCTTGTAAAATTATAATTTTTTGTTTCATACTTTTCTTAGTATATGTCCGTAAGAAAGTGCGAAACAAATCAATTGATTCCTGTCGGACACTACAAATACTACTACAATTCCATGTATACACTGGAGCCTTAGGACATCTGCCTAAAACTTCATCAGATAACACCTCTTCTGTATTTCTAGGCACGAACTCTTCTTTTTCAACCGGACAACCGTCCTTCACCTCATATGCTCGACCACTGGTGTCAACTGCATGCACCAAATCATTATCCTGAAAGTAACTTTCTTCATTAAAAAATGGCTCAGAACTTGAACTATGCTTCCATTCTCCAGAAAAAACATCACAGAAATTAGTTTGATTAATTACTCTCCTCCACTTACATTTTTTTTAACACATTGATTACCTTATCAAGTGTACGAATTCTATTCATTACTAAACTAAACAATTTATTTTTCACTTTAAATGCTTCATCCACAATCTTAACTATGTTTTCTTTTTTCTTGTAAAAAGCGGTCTTTTTTCATACCTCTTTACATTTTTTAATAAATTTGATACTATTCTGTTGTAAAACATTCGTCTACGAATTTCAGTAAATTGCTTGCTTCTCCTTTTCTTATACAAAATATCATCTCCTTGTACAGGTCTTACATTTTTAGAAGGACATCCTGTCTTCTTTGGAATTACAGGTGTTTCATTGTTCTTTAAAAAAAAACATTTTTTTTCTTGACATTTCAATAAGTTCCTGATAAAATTTTTAGTTTGCTTACCCGGAGCATTTTTCTTTTTCTCTGAAGATTTTATTTTGGTTGGTTCTTGATTTTCTTTTTCCTTAGACCTTAATTTTCTTTTATAAATGTTTTCTCTTCGTGCTTTAGAAGGCATCTTTTTATTTGTTTGTATAGATGATTATAATTTGTGGTAAACAAGAAATAACATATTATAGACCACTACAAACATATTACATATCCATTACAATAAGTAAACAATATAAACATTAGTATACAATAAAAGTCTCATTTACATTACATGTGCTTTGCTTTGTGTCAAAAACGATTTACTAGTTAATGTTATGTCTTGTTTATATATAGGTGGCCTGTTTTTGGCCTGTAGATACAGTGAAATAATATGAGCAGAGACACACATACTGCTTGCAGAGACAGAGATGGTAGATTACATGTAATATCGTCGACATGTGCCTAAGATCACACTGTGACTGAAGCTTTATTCACCCATCACTGTGATCTTAGGCAGACTCACACATACTGTTGGCAGAGACAGACATGGTACATTATATCTAAAATCCTATTAATCTGCCTAAGATCACACTGTGAGTGAAGCTTGATTCACCCATCATTGTAATCTTGGGCAGAGTCAAACATACTGTTGGCAGAGACAGACATGGTACATTATATCTAACATTCTGTTCATGTGCCTAAGATCACACTGTGACTGAAGCTTGATTCACCCATCACTGTGATCTTAGGCAGAGTCACACATACTGTTGGCAGAGACAGACATGGTACATTATATCTAACATTCTGATCATGTGCCTAAAATCACACTGTGAATGAAGCTTGATTCACGCATCACTGTGATCTTAGGCAGAGTCACACATACTGTTGGCAGAGACAGAGATGGTAGATTATATCTAACATACTGATCACGTGCCTAAGATCACACTGTGACTGAAGCTTGATTCACCCATCACTGTGATCTTAGGCAGAGTCACACATACTGTTGGCAGAGACAGACATGGTAGATTATATCTAATATTCTGATCATGTGCCTAAGATCACACTGTGACTGAAGCTTGATTCACCCATCAGTGTGATCTTAGGCAGAGTCACACATACTGCTGGCAACATTGCGCAAGGGGCTTGTAAATATGTCAATGAAACCATTACACTATCTCTATACCAGCATTAATGTCAAACATTGCGCAAGCGGCTTGTAAATATGCCAATGAAACCATTACATTAATGCTGGTATAGAGATAGTGTAATGGTTTCATTGGCATATTTTCCAGCCGCTTGTGAAATGTTTGACAATAATGCTGGTATAGAGATAGTGTAATGGTTTCCTTGGCATATTAACAAGCCGCGTGCGCAATGTTTGACATTAATGCTGGTATAGAGATAGTGTAATGGTTTCGTTGGCATATTTACAAGCCGCGTGCGCAATGTTTGACATTAATGCTGGTATAGAGATAGTGTAATGGTTTCATTGGCATATTTACAAGCCACGTGCGCAATGTTTGACATTAATGCTGGTATAGAGATAGTGTAATGGTTTCATTGGCATATTTACAAGCCGCGTGCGCAATGTTTGACATTAATGCTGGTTTAGAGATAGTGTAATGGTTTCACTGGCATATTTACAAGCCGCGTGCGCAATGTTTCACATTAATGCTGGTATAGAGATAGTGTAATGGTTTCATTGGCATATTTACAAGCCGTGTGCGCAATGTTTGACATTAATGCTGGTATAGAGATAGTGTAATGGTTTCATTGGCATATTTACATTATCTTTGTGCGATGTTTCTCTGATGATTTCCTTTTCGGCTTGTTAATTTCACCTATTCACTTTTTTTCACTTATTTGCAATCATATACACGTTTAGTGTATGCAACATTAAATATGCACTGTGACCATGATGAAACGACTCGTTGTCGTGAAACACGTGTTGGTCTATGATGTTCACCAGATATATGGGCATAGAAAATAAATTCTATATTTGAATTATTGATCACCCCATTGTGGATAATTTTTGTTTAATTCTAAAGACCTCAGAACTCAGTCTTTGTTATGTATGAGGTGTTTGCTGCTAAATGGACACATGTTGGCATATGTACTGGCTCTCCCCTACTGAGACCTGCTACCTGCATGTTATTTATTTGAGACATACTTGTTACTGTATGCTTTTTAGTGCTTGATTGTACTCACTTTCACCGTGGGCTCATTTGGGAGTATGCGCCCCTTGATTGTCTTGATTGTATTTGGGGGACTCTGAGCCACCCTTCTAGATGCTCGGTGTGCCTTTGATTCCCCCAGGGCAGTTATTAGAACCTCATTTAAATAATGTGGCTGGGTTAATTGATGTGTTTGGCGCTCTGCTGAATGCCTGTGTGTCTGTTCTGACTCCCAGTTTACCGATGGGTCACTGCAGCAACTCCGAGAAGTGTCAGGCAATCTGCTGAGCAGCCATGTGTCTTCAATATTCTTGTTCTGTGCAGCGCTTTTTAACATAAGCAACCACACCGATTGGTTCTGAAACGGACTCAGAGGAAGAGCCCTTTACTTCAGTGTTCCTGTTCGATGCAGCACTTCTCAACACAAGCTACTGCACTGATTGGCACTTAATCAAAAGCCCTTATTAGTGAGCGATCACACTTCGGGAATGCATATCGGCTTCTATTTTTTAAGATTGAGATAGTTGAATCCCTTATTATTATAGAAGTATAGTCATTTTGTCTGTTAGGGGCATAACTAGCGGTGGGACAATGAACTGCGCTACGCTGGTGAAGCTTGCAAAGTTTTTTCCACTTCGCACTCCTCTTGGAGCGTGGAGTTCAGCAAAAAACCTTGCCTCCTAAATAGTTAGCGGCACTGGCCATCAGCTCACCCCTATCACTTCAACCTCATTGGTGGTTGGTGGGAGAGGGAAGGGGAGGGAAGGGACAGATTGCTTGTTGTTTTGCCCTGGTCTCGCGTCTTGCCGCCATTTCCTGGTCGAGGGACCCGCCAGACACGCCCACCTCGGTTGGCCATGCCCCCCCCTCCCAGGTACATATAAATGCGCGCTGAACGCTAGCGCTGCATTTTCAATCTGAGAAAACTCCTGAGGCGGAAAGCCGGGAGCAGCTATTTTAGAAACTTGTGATACTTTTTAAAGACTGTAATACTGTGCTTTTAAAACTCCTTTGCACATTATTTCCTGGCATTACCTGTACTAGCGCTCAGCAGCAGATTGCTTGTTGTTTTGCCCTGGTCTCGCGTCTTGCCGCCATTTCCTGGTCGAGGGACCCGCCAGACACGCCCACCTCGGTTGGCCATGCCCCCCCCTCCTATGCACTGAGCTCCACTATAAAAACATGAGTCTCTGCCGGAAGCGCAGCAGACGAGCGCAGCGGGCGCGACGAATGCGCGCCGAAGGCGCGCATAAGGCAAGCTCGTCTGCGCTCGTCCGCGCCTCGGTCGCGACTGGAGCAGCCCTCCATGCCCAGGCCCCCCCGCTGTCCACTACCCTCCTTCCGCATCTAACTCGTGAGTCCCTACTCCGTCTCAGAGATTTTGCACATGAAGGTCACCTTTTTTTCTCCGACACTGCCTACCCTCTGCATGATTTTACTTGTAAAGGTCTGCTATCGGGTGGCCTGCTTAACGTCAGGTCATTGCCAAAACACGCCAATGAAATTCAACTGCTTATTGATAATCATCACCTTGACGCATTATTCCTTACGGAGACGTGGACCCACGCCGACTGTAACATTGAACTTGATTGGGCCTGCCCCCAAGATTTCAAAATATTGCATCTTCCTAGACCCATGGGCCGCGGTGGTGGAGTAGGCGTTATCTATAGAGCCTCCTGGTCTATAAACATCCTAGACATGGACCCAGTTGCCGGTACGGAACTCCTCGGCCTTTCCATAAACTGTCACTCCGGAGCCACCTTCACGGCCATTATCTGCTATCGACCCCCGGGAGCCTTCAATTCCCAACAGCAACAATCGCTACTCACCATTCTCACTAATATGGCTACCTCCCACAACAAGCTGATCATTCTAGGCGACTTCAATCTCTGGCCAAACGGCAGCCTGGACACTGCATTGAACAATCTGGTACTCTCCTGTGAAAGTGTGGGACTCACCCAACTGGTTAACAAACCCACCCACACAGCAGGGCACCAACTCGACTTAATCTTTTCCTCCCCTCAACTAGTACACCTGAGCGACATCCTGCCTATGTGCTGGACCGACCACGCACTCATCAAATTCCACATAACTAGCAACAGAGCTAGAAGGCCGCCACATAGCACCTTTCCCGAATTTCTGTACAGAGACTGGAAAGCCCTGGATAAATTAAGATCGGCCGGCTCTGTATTCAAAGTGGAAAACAGTTTCTCCCCCACTAATTCGGTGGAGGACAACTATAAAGCCTTCTGTACAAAGATTTCCTCTGCCTCGGACTCCTTTGCCCCCCAGAAAAAATGCAAACCTAAGAGCAGAGCACCAGCCCCCTGATTTGACGACTCTTTGAAAGTCCTCAAACTAGCCTGTAGACAATCGGAGAGGAAATGGAGGCAAGGCTACTCCGACACCAACAAGTCACTCTGGAAAAATAACCTTCGGGCATATAAAATTGCAATTGTTCAAAGTAAAGCCAACTACTTTTGCTCTACCATTGTCAACGCCACCAACAGCTCGAAAAGTATCTTTCAAATTCTTAACAACCTCACTCACCCCGATTGTGCCATAAAGACTATGCCACCCACACAAGCACTCTGCGACAATCTCGCATTATTTTTTAAAAACAAAATTGAGACCATTATCCACAACATGAACACTTCCCCTCCGTTGGGAAGCTCCAACAACCCGGGGGCTAGCACCATCGACTCTGATCCGATGCATTCAGGTCACCTCCCCACGGAAAGGTTGCGGGAATTCCCCCCCATTCCAGAAATCGAGTTTGAAAGATTGGCGCTCGGAATCACTTCGGGCTCCCCTCTTGATCCTCTGCCTCCAAAAATTTGGAAAAGTTTTGGAACCGAACTCTTCGGCACCCTGCGTAGGATCTGCAACCAATCCTTGCATTGCGGATTTGTTCCAACCCCATGGAAGCAAGCTCTTATCACCCCGCTGTTGAAAAAACCCTCCTTAAACCCTGAATGTTTGTCGAACTATCGGCCTATCTCCCTCCTGCCATTCTCGGCAAAGGTTGCCGAACGATGGGTGAACTCCTGTCTCTCTACTCACTTGGAGCAAAATAACATCCTGGACGATTTCCAATTTGGCTTTCGTCCAGCCCATGGCACCGAAACAGCTGTCCTGACAGCCATGGAGGATCTCCGTATGCGTGCAGACAGGGGCCAGGCAGTAGCCTTGATCTTGCTGGACCTGTCTGCCGCATTCGACACGGTTAACCATGGGATTCTGCTGGAGAGACTCGGTGATGCTGGGGTGGATGGCATGGCTCTGCTATGGTTCCATTCTTACCTGCGGGACAGGAGGCAGGCTGTGTCCCTCCCCCCATTCCAATCCGCCTTTGTCTCTGTGCCCCATGGGGTGCCCCAGGGCTCGTCTATCAGCCCCATTCTTTTTAACGTTTACCTCAAGCCCCTGATCACGTTAATAAAGGCCCACAGGTTAAAAACTATCAACTATGCGGACGACACCCAGCTCATTCTCTCTTGGGAGGGAGAAGACTCTATCCCCCTAACATCATTTCACGATTGCCTAAGAGAGACGGCTGGTTGGTTGCACAAAAATTCCCTGCAATTCAACTCCTCCAAAACTGAGGTTCTGTTTTGTGCTGGAAGCCGAATACCACGCCTGTTCCCTAGCGACTTTTGGCCTCCGGAAACACCGGATAAACCACAGCCAGTCACCTCGGTTCGCAACCTGGGGGCCATGCTGAACAACAAGCTGAGTACGGAAACCCAGGTTGCAAAAACAGTGGGGACTTGCTCGGCCCTACTGCGCTCTCTGCGCAAAATCATGCCACTCCTCCCCACACAAGCTCGGGCGTTGATAGTCAGGTGCACTATCCTTAGTCGCCTTGACTATTGTAACGCTCTGTTACTTGAGTCTCCAGTTGTGCTGCTGGATCGACTCCAAAGAATTCAGTCGGCCGCCGCCAAGCTAGCTCTTGGCTGGACCAGGAGGTCCTCTGCCACGGCGGCCTTAGCCAAGCTACACTGGCTCCCTTTAAGGCAACGAGTGGCCTTCAAGGCCCTTTGCCTTGTCTTTAGGGCTCTGCACGGAGTCGGGCCCAGACCCCTGCAAGCCTTGTTCTCCTGGTACACCCCCACGAGAACTCTTCGCTCTGCCTCTGCCTGCTTGGCAACAGTTCCTAGATACAACAAAGTCAGGACTGGGGGTAGATCCTTCAGAGTCGCAGCGGCTAAACTGTGGAACAGTCTGCCCCTTAAAATCCGCCAAATATCGCAACTCCTCTCCTTTCGGAAACGTATCAAAACCTGGCTATTTCCTTAAATCCTAATTGCTTGCTACTCGCTCTCAGTCTCCTCAGTTAAAGAGTATTCTCCAGCGCCAGGAAACCTGCAAGGTGTCAGCCGCGCTATATAAATATTTTAAATAAATATATAAATAAGGGGGTTCCTTTGAGGCATGCGGGTGGGTGCTGGACCCTGGTCTTGCTGTATTACAAGGAGGGGATTGAAATCTGTCTGCCCACCTTACTCCTCATTCTGATACCCTTTGAAATAACAGAAAAGGTCAGGGTTTGAAGGGAATTGATGCAGGTGTAAATGAGCCCCATTCTGGCTTAAAGTGGATCGATTGTACGGATAAATCTTGATGACAGCTGACAAGTGCAGCTGACACCCCCACTGTAGGATGGCAGGTCTCTGCGGACTTCTAGGGATGTGTCTCTCCATAATCTGTCTGCAGGGAGAGACTGCACTCTCTGCTGAGACCCCAAAGTGCGACCTCAGAGTTTACAGCCTTTTCAGTGCACAGCCGATCGATTGATTCAGTCTGTGTGCCTTGACTTTCACGGCTGTGTTCTCATGAGGAGAGCTAGGACAGAGCTGGAGACTAGACAGAGGGTGGTGCTGCAGTGGACATTGAAATGGAGAGATTAAAAAATGCCAAAAGTATCTGCTTTCAGTATTAATGTTTACATCTAGGTCCTGTTAGCATTAACCCTGGGCATAGTTCGCATAGTAGCGCTAGACGCATATCACACTAAGTGAGTTACGCTTAGCTATGCGAATTGCGTAGTGCACTGTGAAAAATGCTGTTCACACTGATTGCTCAGTGCTGGATGCTTGTCCACACTGTGCAAACAATGCAAACCTCATCTTGCACAGTGCAGGCGGTCGTTTTCTGCCACTCAAGTAGATTCGTACTCGAGCGGCAGCTTTCTCAACGAGGACTGGTAGTTTCTCATCGCGAGCGGTCGTGAGTATACGCGACCACTTGCAATGAGAAACATGACCTCCCCGCATTGAGAATCTCGCCGGGAGGTTTGTTTTCTATGCTCGCGATCAGCAACTTGATGTTTCTGATCGCGAACGAGGAAAAAGTCTCGCTGGGATGTCATTTTGCTCGCTCGCACTTGCCAACTTGATGCTGACGTTGACGCGAACAAGTAAAAAATGACCACTACGTGTGTTTGCACTGTGCTATGTGCTATTCGGGTAGTGAGAAGTAGCGCAAACTTCGCAAACTACGTGAGCGTAGGGTAGTACTTTGCCCAGGGTTAGTTAGCATAGAATGAGAGCAAAGATAGAGCTGGAGACAGAGCGTGGTGACGGGGCAGACACTGAGACTAAGAGATTATACAACACTAGAAGTATCTATCTATAGGGGGGCAAGATGGCGTCCGCGGGGTGGACGCGAGAGTGAGGAGCTCCCGAGAGCTCACCTCCTTCATTGCTTTGGGTGTTATTTGGCAGTGCAGTTGACCGCTGAACACCGGAATCCCTGCGTGGACTTTTCTGGAGACCAAAGGGCTCCGTGTGTTGAGGGAGCCCCCGGTGCGGGAGCGGAGTGTTAGCAGGACAACAGCGGACAGCGGACGATGCACCAAGCGGCAGTTGGTGTGCGAATTTTGAGCACCTGGTATCAGAGCTCGGGGCTCCAGGCTGAATGCGTGAACTGGGAAGGCGCCGCAGCACAGCCGTGTGGAGAGAGGGTCTTGTTGCAAGGAAATCGATAATGCTGGCGAGGAGCAGTGAAGGAAACAACTCTGGATAGTTTGTTTCCAGTTTGTTTTTGCAGCACCCCAGATAAGGAAGATGAGGAAGCATTTCGGTGAGTGTGTGGAGTTACCAAAAATCTTCAACATTTATTGCGGACATAACGCTGGTTGGGGTAAGTGTAAGGACTGTTCACAGATGTTGCGAGAAGATAACCTTTTATTTTTCTCCTACATTTCCTACATGGAAATTAGATTATCTTGCTATTGTAGACATTTGTGGTGAAGGACTGGAATATTTAAGATCCAGCGGTGCCAGGGAACAACACCTGAAACCTTCGTAGGATACCTGTTCGGCGCACAAGTGACAGAGACACGGGACACTTCCTTCGGCGTCAAAGATCAGCGTTTATTACTGCAGGGATGCAAAAAGTCATAGGAAGTACAACAGAGTGTAGGTTCCAAGAGCCTGCTTCAAATTGTAAATGTGGATCGCTCCTTTTATACACGTTTTCAGCATTCAATAACGTAACGGACAAAAGGTTACCACTCAGTTCCCACAGTAAACTTAAAAGGGCTTCATTCATGGTGTCGGAAACCCGGAACATAATCACAGTAACATGTGTCGGTTCCCAACTGTAAAAGCACATTATCCTGCTGTTATGCACATTCCACTCTGGTTGTAAAAGGACGAGAGCAAGAGACAGGAACAGGTGCAAGGAAGTCAGACAGAAGGAGAAGGAGTGTGGAGGTAATATCGGAAGCGCAATCCCAGGATCAAAGGATTCGAGCCGAGCGCATGCAAGGCTGAAACAATAGGCCAACGTGGGAAGATAACCCAGCTGCGGAGCCATCTGTCTCTGCCGTGTCATCCCCCAGTCTTGGGAATCACAGGGTCATGAGGCGGACATTTGCCTGTTCGCTGACTACGTGAGGGCAAGAAACAAAATGGATGCCGTATCTAAAATGGAACCCGAGGGTAAAAACGAAGAAACCTGTAAATAAGACGAACCCTTCTAAGTAGCGTATCGAAAATGCGTACACCTATTAATCTCGTCATTTACGGTTCATAGATACCACACTCGCTAGCATCGTAACGGAGCTCATTGCTCTTCAGACGCTCCTTTTGCCCTCATGTAGGCAAGCACTAGTCGGAATCATAATCAATTTCGATATTCATCAGATCATTCAAGTGTTGCTGGAACATCATCTTATTCATCAATGTCTCGCCGGTAACAGATGGCCTTCTTATACACGTTGTAGCACAAAGGCCACATAAGGCAGGACCACACTGCACACAGAGACAACACGTGAACAGAAACGTCACAACAACTCCTATAATCATCAGAATTTTCCAACCCCAAGTTGACATCAGACCCCAAAACCATCCTAGAAGCGTCCAATCTCCCTCGTCCACGTGTATGGACTCCGAGATTTTATGCAACTTCGAGATGGCTTGGTAAACCGTTGGAGCGTTATCAGGTATGAAAATGCAGCAGCTCGAATGGATGACCTTACACACACCACCTCTGTCTGCTAGTACTACATCTAGAACCATACGGTTCTGTAGCGTCATAAGCCTATCCGCTTGAAGCTCTGCTGTCAGATTACCAAGGGCGCTTGCAGTTATGTTAGTGGTTGCTTCCACTACACGAGTTAACTGTCTCAGATTCCTGCTATTGACCATAGGGCCCCAAAACGGTAGGAAACCCTTAAAGAAATCTCCTGCTTCTTGACCGGCAGTATCTTCTTTACTAATGACACCTCTCACAACTCTGGTTTTGTGATAATCTGAGGCAACAGTGAAAGTTGGAGGCAAAAGATTCGCGATATAGCAGGTAACCGAGAAGTCATGAGGTAACCACGTATATGCGCGATCATAACATACAAAATAGGTACCCTTGGCAGTCAGAAAGACAGGGGACGAGAGCATTGGTAAAACGTAAGTATCAACACAAGCACTCTTCCCAAGCTGAGCTCTCGGATTTCGACCAAGACCTTGCAGACAGAAATGACCGAGATGAGGTACGATCCAGATTGGAGATGAGCTTTTAAACTGCCTATCATTCACTGATGTACTATACTCGACCTCACTCAGATCCTTATAAGCTCGCACCTCTTCCTCTGGGATAAGTGTTGCGTCAAAAATATCTCTATTTAAATCTGCAATTGCTATTGCCAAGGACTTGTGGAACGGGCCAGGACCGAGGTTTGCAGAGCGAGGCTCTCGATGGGGGTAGGAGTCTAGTGCACTACGGAACATGGTCTGGAATGCTCGAGCTGACCCTTGGGGGCTATAAGGAAGAACAAAATACGGGATACCCTTATCCATGGTATGTGGCATTAACCCACATATCCAACAATTGGTAGTGTTCATCACCAACTGATGCTGATGTAGAAGTTGAACAAAAGAATTGTTCATAAATTCCGCACGTCTGACCTGTTCATGTTGGGGCAGAAGATGAAAGGAATGTGGAGACATAGTGGAAACAGAATTTAAATCAAGATAAGGAGGAGTAGGTAAAGTAGAAGGCAGCAATGATTGAAAACCAAAATATACTCCACCCACCAGCAGCATAGAAACAGTTAGGAACAACATAAAAACCTGTAACAAAAAACATTTTTTCCGAAATGTCTTGTGCAGTTTGGATCTTTGCGCCACCATTTTCTCATTTTCCAACAGCTTAGAAGACTCCATCTTCTAAAAACCGTCCGTGACGTTCTTGACGCACTTCGTTCTGAGTAGCGATTATCAATCCCCAGGAGTTCCCAGAAATCGACAAAAGTAATCGACCTAGTGTCAGATACCTGCTAAACAGGAGGAAGTACCCGCACGGCCCTACGGTTAACCCAGATGAAAAGGTTTTTAACCAAGAGTTCATTGAGTTCAATATACGCCTCCTAGCTGTAAGGAAAAAGGTACAATATATATATATATATACACGTCCACAATTTTTATGGCAACAATAGAGGTGATGTAAATTCGAAAAAATAAAAATAATTTATTAGTCTGTTAGCGCGGTCGAAGGAAGTATCGACTTCTTCCGGGGCGAGTCTGCTCTTCAAACAGTGGATCAGACGGCAAAGGAGTTTTCGATTGTCCACGCAATCGTTCAGAACTTGAATTCTCCAATGTTGCTGAAAGAGGGTTAACTTCGGATGGTTCAACAAGGGTGTCGGGTCTTACTGTGTTATCTCCTACAAGCTGTGCGTCACTAAACGGCACGTAATTTAGAGGGACGTAAGTTTCAGACGAGCCGAATCCTTTTCTGATCCAACTATCTGCTGGCAATGGGAGCGGAATTTTCTTGGTGTGGGTGGCATGCACCCAGTGTTTTCTCCCTTCCAGCCGAACCGCAGTCCTCGTTGCCAGCAACACCTGGTAAGGTCCCACGAACCTTGGCTCAAGATTTCGTTTTCGTCCAAAGTTGCGGGTAAGAACCCAATCACCTGGTTGGAGCCGATGACCAGGACCCTCTGTTTGTGTCGGTAGAGCCTCAAAGACCTGTTGATGAATCAAACTCAATTTAGCAGTCAGATCATAGAGATAGTCGATTAACATTGGATATTCAAGTCTGTCAAATTCTTTAGGCCTCGGAACTCCCCAAATGTTCGCAGGACGGCCGAACACAATCTCATATGGGCTGAGCCCTACTCGAGAGTGCACAGTCACTCTGGTCGATAGGAGAGCTAAAGGCAAACCGTCGGGCCATGATAGACCAGTCGTTGCCTGGATTTTGGCAAGTTTCAGTTTCAGAGTGCCATTATATCTTTCCACTAAACCCGCAGACTGAGGATGATTAGCACTATGAAATTTCTGATTTATGCCAAGACCACGACATACACTCTTCATTACACTTCCCACAAACTCACTTCCGTTATCTGACCATACAATCCGTGGCATTCCATACCTGGGGAAATACTCTTTGAGTAGGACCTTTGCTGTGGACAGGGCAGTATTATCCTTTAGGGGGTAAGCCTCAATCCATCTGGAGAACGCACAAACTACAACCAAGACGAACTTTACATTATTGCATCTCTCCATGTGGATAAAGTCTAACTGAATAATTTCAAAGGGACATGTGGGAGGAGCAAAATGACCACGTGGAGTGGGGGTGCCCTTGCCAGGATTATACATCAAACATACCCTGCAATTCTTAACCACCCTCTCCGCACATCTAATAATTCCATCATTCTTCCATACGGGCGACAGCAATTTACATATGCCTTTCGTATTAATGTGTGATGTACCATGAGCCATAGTAACAACAGCAAGCACGTATGCATCTGGTAACATCCATCTCTGTTTTTCCGACAAATCAACCCAACATCCATTCTCGTCTAACTTTCCCGTACTTTCTTTCCACTGAGTCTTTTCCATCTCAGTAGCTTCATCCTGTATCTTCTTCACACTCTCAACTGTGTCCTCACACATACTAGTCTCCGCTGGCCATCTTACTGAATTCGCAACGTACATTCGATTTGTCAGATCTCTGGCCGTTTCCTTCGCAATCTCATCCGCAAACGCATTACCGCGACCAACATCATCCGTCACCTTCCGATGCGCACTACATTTGATTATTGCCACCTCTTTAGGCAATGTAAGTGCGTCCAAAAGGTCATTCACAAGCTGTCCGTGCTGAATCTTCGTACCATGCGACGTCAAAAATCCTCTTTCTCTCCACAATCGACCAAAACTATGCGCCACACCAAATGCATACTGGCTGTCTGTAAACACATTCACCCGCTTCCCTCTGGATAACACACACGCTCTCGTCAAGGCAATCAACTCAGCCGCTTGGGCCGAATTCTGACTCAATCTCGCAGATTCCACAACCGTACTCAATGTTACTACAGCATACGCAGTCGTCACATCACCATTTGGTAACTTAAAACATGAACCATCCACATACAAAGTACCATCGGGATCTACCAATGGAGTGTTTTTCAGGTCAATACGACCCTTCGTCTCCTCTTCAGTTCTCAAATAGCAATCATGTGGTGTTACATCACTTAATTCCATTTCGATCGGCAACAACGTTGCTGGATTCAACACATTACACCGTTTTATCCGTATGTGACTTGCCAATAACGTCAACTCATATCCAGAAACCTTGCGCTCGTCAAATGTTGAGTTTTCGTTCGGTTCAAGAGAGTGTCGACTGCATGCGGGACCATCACCGTGAGCATATTATCCATGACCAGACCTGCGGACTGTCGAATGGACGCCGCAGCTGCCGCGGTTGCTCTCAAACAACTCGGCAAGGCTCTAGCTACTGGGTCTAAGGTCGAAGAAAAATATGCGCATGGACGCTGTTTGTCGCCAAATTGTTGTGTCAGAACACTCAACGCACAACCGTCCCTCTCGTGAACATAGAGTGTGAACGGCTTATTGTAATCAGGAGTACCCAACACGGGAGCCGAACACAACGCATCACGCAATTCAGAAAAACTTTTCTGACACTCTTCAGTCCATGGCAAAGGAGATGAAACATCCTTGCACGTAAGGGCTATCAATGGTTTCGCCGACAATGACAAATTTGGAATCCATTGTCTGCAGTATGATGTAATACCTAGAAAGGCACGTACATCTCTCTGAGTCTTTGGCACAGTCATTCGAGCAATCGCTGCAATTCTCTCTGGGGTCAACCTTCTCCCATTCTTTGACAGTAAGTGACCTAAGTAGGTTACTTCTTGACAACAATATTGTAGCTTAGAAGGTGACACCTTGTGATGTAAGTCACATAGGTGCTGCAATAATGATACTGTAGCGGTTCTGCAAATAGTCTCTGTATCAGCTGCCACTAATAGGTCGTCAACGTATTGAACTAAGGCTGCGCCTGTCGGCAACACAAATGCATCAAGCTGACTTTTAAGTGCTTGGCTATAGATCGACGGACTTTCACAGTAGCCCTGAGGTGCGCGTTTAAATCTAAAACTGCGACCACCCAGTGAAAATCCGAATAGGTCTCTGCTTTCCTCAGCGATCGGAATACTAAAGAAAGCATTCTTTAGATCGATTACCGTGAACCAGGAGGCAGAAGCCGGAATCAGGGTCAACAAAGCCGTGATGTCCGGCACCACAGGAAACTGGGGAATCACGATTTTATTTACTTCTCGTAAATCAATTACAAAGCGGTACACAGGAGGTTTAGTTGGATCTGTGCGTTTCAAAATCGGTAACACAGGACTATTACACACATTGCCTCGAGTTTCTTCAATGACATCCTTTTCGATCAGGTCATAAATGATCGCTAATAGTGCTCGCTCACCATCAAAAGAGATACGATAATGTGGTATACGTGGGAAACGCACGTTCGATTTCAACTGGACCACATAAGGTGGGATGTCCAATAAGCCTACATCATTGGGACCCGTAGCCCATAACGACGCAGGAAGGGAACTCAATTCCGGTGGGAACTTATCAATTGATAAGTACATAGGAGAGATCGCTCTCTGACCTAATGTAAGCTCCACTCCCGCAGGAGAGCAGTACAAAGTCGCATATAACCGTTTTAACAAATCCAAGCCCAAAAGATTCTCACCACAACCAGTAGATAAAATCAATGGGGCCTCTAACTCATGAGGACCAATCGTAAGGGACAAAGGGCTAGAGACAGGAATGCTAACAGGGGCGCCAGAGAATCCAATGGAAACATTTGTTAAGCCGGACAAAGGTGCGCCAGGGAGTTTCGAGTGCATGATGGAACTTTTCGTCGCACCAGTGTCTAACAGAAAAGGCTCAACTACGCCAGATGTAGCAACTGCGACGTAAGGCCCACTCTGATCAACCGGAACTGATACTACTCCCTCTCTCTGTCGATGGCTGTCCTAGTAGCGGTTACCTGCATCAATCTCATGTTCGACGTAATAATCGTCCACATGATACTGTGCTGATTTATCGGACCTCACATTTCGTTGGTCAAAATAATTATTCGCGTCTGATGGGGTATGAGGGCGCTCATGATTTTGATTTTGGGGGGCACCGCGGCCTCTACCTCGGGGTGCTTGTTGAGGACCACCACGACCCCCTCGTGCTGACACACCGTTAAGCCGGTCACGCAAAGCTGGGCAATCATATTTTATATGGCCCTCTCTTCTACAATATGCACACTGATTATACCCAAGCGTAGATCTAAATTCGGAGAAGTCAGATCGTGACTGCATCCTGGAAGATTGTAATTGTGGTCGATATTGCTGTTGAGAATCATTTTGATTTGATCGCGGAGGATACGCTTGCTGTAACAAAACCTTCGTTTTAAGCTCCTTCGTTTTCTTGTCTGAACGATCACTTTCTTCCTTTTCCCTATTCTCATAGTATTGAGCTGTCGCTAATATTTGAGCAGTAGTTGAAACCGCCCAAGCACTCTCTGAATTTTTCAATTTGTTGCATAGTTCGGGCAACAAATTCAATACAAATTTATCAACAAATAACCGTTGGCCTCCCTCGGTGCCCATATCCTGACCACTATGATTGACAAATGCCTCTTCGAATCTGGTAAAGAAATCGGAGACACTCTCGTCCTTCTTTTGCTTACAAGCGGCTAATTTATCCCAATTTACCTTCATCGCTGGCATGAGCGTTTTCATAAGTGTAATAATTTTCAGAGGCAGATCCGTAATTAACTGCTCAGGCTTAGCCCCACCAACTTGTCGTCCATCTGCCGCTATTAGTGTAGCCCAGTCACCACCTAACTCAACTAAATGATTCTCTTGGTGAATTTTCGCCCAAATCGGTTGTGGTACGACATTGCCAAACAGCATGTCGATGTCCGCAAGATTCATAATAGTAGCGTCTACCAGTTGAGACAACTCCTTATAATAACCTGCCGGATTCTTGCGTGGATCAGGTAAAGATTGTTTTACCTGCAAAACTTCTGATCGTTTCCATGGGAGGTGTATCCAAACTCTCTGAAAGTATGGCAGAATCACAGGATTAGCTTGCGGGTCACCTGGCATGTATACTGGCGGAACCTCTCTCATAGGATACTGACCAGAGTTCGTTCTCTGAGTATCGGAATCGTCATCAAACGACACCCGAGAAAACACTGTGCACCGTAAGGCTAATAATCGCTCTAATGCACGTCGTACATCTCCACCTACAATCATGCCGTTCGAAAATTGACTCTGAAGTTCAGTCATATCGGGCGGTACATTATCTAAATCATCATTGTACCATTCTTCTCTCAAAAAGTTACACATTTCTTCAAACACAAATCTCTGAGTGGGCTCATTAAACTGAGAAAACGTATCAAAGACCACGCGCGGCGGGTAGTTAACGGGGTGTCTTATCCATCTACGCGCCATAGTTACCAACGTGGCACTCTCCCTTCCACCAGGGATTTGACTGCGCCTCTGAGGAGTTTCAGAGACATCGGGTCGACATAACGATCCAGAAAGTGGGGAGTAAAGAGTAGCGACAGTATTAGGGATACGATTACGAACAGAAGGAGAAAAAAGAACAGGAGCGACTACATTAGAAGTGAACGTAGGGACAGCAGAGGTAGCCGGAACGGCTGAGGTAGCAGGAACAATTGACTGAGGAGGTACAGGCAAAGGAGCATTAGGAATAGGACCAGGTGGTAGGACAAAAGCAGGACCAACAACAGGCTGACCAGCAGCCGCTGGAACTACAGGAGGAACTACAGGAGGAACTACAGGAGGAACTACAAGAGGAACTACCGGGGCTGTAGCACCCTGTGCATAAGGAGGTGGTGATTTCATCAAATACGCTAACAGAGGATCCTCCTTCGAGTCCTCTTCTGTCTTATCAAGACTAGTTGGTAATACCGGATAACATTTGTCTATTCTCATGTGATGTAGTCTAGCAGAAACTTCTATTTCTTTTTCTTCTTTATCTCGCTGACATTGTTGTACAACTTGCATTATCGGGACGATACCTTCTTTACGATTCCTTTTAAGCTGTTTGATTTCTTTCTGTTTGGCCTCTTTACGCCACAACCAAAGGGAATCAAACATAGCTGGCCTAGCTTTTTTCTTAAATAATTTAGTTTCTAGATTATCTAAAATCTCCATTTCAAAACTTCCGTGTGGTGGCCAACTAAGGACACCATCCTTTCTCGTATAACGGACCCAATAGTCACTATATATAATGGGGCCCACACCATGTCGACTATAGAGCTCATATATCGGAGTTCCAACTGGAGGTATCGGACACGAGTCCTCCAACCGGGAGTCCTTGTTGCAACATTTGAAGAAACCAATGAAACCACTACGGCTAGGCATCATGCACACTAACCAAGTATCAAACTTCAAGGGTTACCAAAGTACTAAATCTTCGTGAAAGACAAAACCCTCGGTTTTTGGCAATTGCAACTGTCAAATAACAACTAAAGACCAACAACTAAGCACCACAAATGCAATGGAACCATGCAAACAACTAAGCACCAACAACTAAGGACTGGGAGCAACCCACAAATACTTAACTGAGAGCTCGATGGCGTCACCAGGAAGGCCCATCTATCGTCTCGCCATACAAAGGACTACGCCAGGCACCAAAACAGGTCGACAGTCAGAGCATCGATCCGTTGCAGCCGTCAGGAGGCGGGAATCTTCGCGGAAAAAAATCTTCGGACCACTTATTTCGACAACAGGGTCGATGAAGCGGGGTGCACCTTTTCCTCGGAGATTTCACACGAAGTTCCTCGCAATCGTCAGGATTTGGACCGGTACCGCTGATGTCGCCCCACATTGGGCGCCAACTGAAGGACTGGAATATTTAAGATCCAGCGGTGCCAGGGAACAACACCTGAAACCTTCGTAGAATACCTGTTCGGCGCACAAATGACAGAGACACGGGACACTTCCTTCGGCGTCAAAGATCAGCGTTTATTACTGCAGGGATGCAAAAAGTCATAGGAAGTACAACAGAGTGTAGGTTCCAAGAGCCTGCTTCAAATTGTAAATGTGGATCGCTCCTTTTATACACGTTTTCAGCATTCAATAACGTAACGAACAAAAGGTTACCACTCAGTTCCCACAGTAAACTTAAAAGGGCTTCATTCATGGTGTCGGAAACCCGGAACATAATCACAGTAACATGTGTCGGTTCCCAACTGTAAAAGCACATTATCCTGCTGTTATGCACATTCCACTCTGGTTGTAAAAGGACGAGAGCAAGAGACAGGAACAGGTGCAAGGAAGTCAGACAGAAGGAGAAGGAGTGTGGAGGTAATATGGGAAGCGCAATCCCAGGATCAAAGGATTCGAGCCGAGCGCATGCAAGGCTGAAACAATAGGCCAACGTGGGAAGATTACCCAGCTGCGGAGCCATCTGTCTCTGCCGTGTCATCCCCCAGTCTTGGGAATCACAGGGTCATGAGGCGGACATTTGCCTGTTCGCTGACTACGTGAGGGCAAGAAACAAAATGGATGCCGTATCTAAAATGGAACCCGAGGGTAAAAACGAAGAAACCTGTAAATAAGACGAACCCTTCTAAGTAGCGTATCGAAAATGCGTACACCTATTAATCTCGTCATTTACGGTTCATGGATACACCCTCGCTAGCATCGTAACGGAGCTCATTGCTCTTCAGAGGGGGGTGTAATAATTAAACATGCCTCCAAAGACATCTCGTGGTGGCAAGAACAGGGGCAGTATGGAAGGACAAGCGGGCACCAGGGCAGCACTCGCTGGAAAAGACCCAAAGGAGCACATAGGAGAAATGCAGGCGGAGTCCACAATGCAAGGGAAGAGCATTATTCAGGGGCCTTCCAAGGTCCATCGATTTTCCAAGGGGCTGCTAGCAAGAGAGTAGGTGTGCCAACATCAAATACCATTCCCCCAGTTTTTGTACCCGCTGTTGAAGACGCTGCTGCTAGTGGTGGTGGAGAATTGGGTGTTGAGAGCTCTGGTGAAACTCCCCTAGCTTCAGTCCCTGCTCCACAGGTCTGGATTAATGTGCCAGCTTCTAGCAAACCCCCATTAACGGAGGGAGGTGCAATATACATTATAAAGGCAATGAAGCTGCTAGTAGCAAAGAGAGCGAGTGCTTTCTATGTCTGAGCCCTTGGACCTTTCAGACGGGGAAGATGAGGAAATTCAAATATCAGTCGATGGTTCTCCTCGCCGGTCACCTATAAATGATACAGAGAACACTCTCACAGTACGGAAGGCGGCTAAGGGGGAGGGTGCTGCTGGCACATCAGTGCAGACACCAGAATGGGACTCTACCATTGGCAATAAGACGTCCGAGGAATTGGATCTTCTTGATGAGGCAACCGGGGGTCTGCCGGATGAAATACAAGGCCAGATATCTCTTGAAGCCATCTATAAATGTATAACGGTTCATAGGAAGGAAACACGGGCAGAGAATTCCAAAACGCATTCCGCTTGTAGGAAACTACAAAATACAGTAAGGGGGCTCGCTAAAACCTGCAACGACTTTACTGCGCGTATGGCTGAGGCTGAAACTCATATTTCAGCACTAGAAGATCAGATGGTAGTGCAAAAGGATCTTGGGTTAGACATGCAGGCTACTAAATAGGATGTTCACAACAAGCTGGTGGACATGGAAAATCGATTGCGTCGCAATAATTTGCGCATATTGGGAGTACCAGAAGGCTTGGAAGGGCAAGATGTCCGGCAATTTGTTATTGCAATGTTTGATGAAGCATTCCCCTAGCTCAAGGAAAGGAAATTGGCTCAAGAAATACAGTGTGCGCATAGATTTCCTTTCCGGCAATGGATGCAAAGAGATGGACAGGCGACGCAGCAGCCACGGGCGATTTTGATTTCTTTAAATAATTTTCTGGCCAGGCAGGCAATATACAATCTGGCGAGACCCAAAAAGAAGAGAACTGGGAAAGGGACACCATTTTTTTTACGGCCGGATTACTGCCACGCCACAGTGGAAAAGAGATGGCAGATGCGCCTGTTGATTAATCCATTCCAAGTAAAAGGACTACAAGTGTTTTTGTGGCAACCAGCCACAAGTTGTTAATAAGGGTCAGGTTCGCTTTTTTACGTCTGAGGTTAATGCTAAAGAATATAGCAATCTTTGGGTTGAGTAGAAATGTTGTTTGGACATATATCCTGACATTATTGTAGTCACGTGTAGGGGGCTAAATTAATGGGATGGAGAAAAGGAACATACTATGGTGTAACATTGTGATGGATTATCAGCGTATCTATTGGTATTTGGGAAGAGGTGAGCACTAAGCGAGCTATTCACTGAGCATCACAAGGGTGGTTAGCCCTAAAGCTTCTATTTGGGGGAGGGTCACGGGTGGTGGGGGGTCTCAGGGGTAGGTGGTGGGGGGGAGTGGTGGGGTCACTTGGGAGAAAGGGGAAAGGGGGAAGCAGGAAAAGGAGGAAAATCCAGTTCAATACATGTGTTACTGGTTTGATGCGACGTATTTATATATATTTAGTTAGTGAGATATGATGGCATCAATGGTCGATAGGAGGGTCGAAAAGCGGTTGCGAAAATGCACATTTAATGTATGTGGGCTCAACAATGCTCTTAAAAGAAAACGCGTGGCTGCTGAGTTAAAATTGATAAATCCAGATATTTTGTGTTTGCAAGAGATGCATATTCCCTTGTCTAGTAGGAGGATTTTATTTGATCTGGGGTATACGGTAATTTCAACATCTAGACAATCTATCATGAATAGGGGAGTAGCGATTCTAGCACGACAGGGAATCTCTGGTACGGGTAAGGGAAAGGCTGATAATTTGGGGAGGTGGGCCATTGCGGAATGCCTAATAGGAGACACGAAAATTGTTTTTTGTACAGTCTATGGCTCGAACCTAGATGAGGCAGAGACTATTGAATTTTGAAATGTAGAACTGGCTTTATAGGGAACACCATTGGTATTGACTGTGGATTTTAATATACATGGGAAGGCCAGATGTGGGACCCCGAGCAGGGGAAGTATATTGGGCGCAAATCAAAAGTGTATAGGGCTTTACAACAGCTGTTGCAGAACCATGGCTTAGTAGATGGGTGGGCAGAAGTGAACCAGGGGGATCCAGAGTATACATTTTATTCGTACCCATATAATACATTTGTTCGGCTAGACTATGTGTTTTTACCCCGGTCATTTACGGTTGGTGCTAAGATGCAAGGATGGCCACGCATTACATCGGATCACGGACCAGTGCTAGCTGATCTTATCAGCCTTAGTCCCGCAAAGGAATGTAGATCTTTTACTTTTAATAAGAAGTTATTATGCAACCCTTATTATATTACTCAAAATAAAATCTGGGCAAAATCGTTTTTGGAGAGTAACAGAGGCTCAGCTACATTACCAATTGTCTGGGACGCTCTGAAAGCTGGACTTAGGGGGAGACAGTTAGTTATGGATGGAAAAAGCAAAGGCTTGAGAAGGAGCAAATGCGGGGCTGTTTAGCAGATTTAAGGGTAGCAGAACAAGAACTTATACAAACGGTTCGAGACAAGGTAGACCCCAAGACTGCACGAACTAAGAGGGCATGCTGGAAGGCTCGGATTAATGGGATATGGTGTCAGGAAATAGCGGCTCAATATAAAACCTAGAAAGAGGATAGGTATGAATATGGGGAGATGACTGGTCGCTGTCTAGCTCAAAGGCTGCGGGGGAAGCAAGCTGCCCAGAGAATCTCTATTTTAGAAGATGGGAAAGGGGGCGTTGTAGAGACTAGGGAAGGGATATTGAAGGTGTTTGATTCTTTTTATAAAGAGCTCTACACACAAGATGTAGTGCAGCAGGTTAATATAGAACAGGTATTGGAGGTGATTGGGCTTGCACAGGAAGAGTGAGAGGCGTTTGAAACCCCAATAACAATGTTAGAGTTGGAGGAAGCGCTGGGGTTATTGGCTTTAGGGAAAGCAGCAGGACCAGACAAACTCCCGCTGGAGATCTACGGGATACTTTTCCCTGTTATTAAAGACCATATGTTGGCTACTTTTTTAGAGGCTCAGGTAGGAAATCCACTACCTTCTTGGGACGATGCTAATATTGTGGTTATTAAAAAGAAAATTAAGTCGGCGAGGCTTCCTGGGTCATATAGACCAATATAATTAATAAATGCAGATGGCAAGGTATACTCAAAGATTTTAGCAACTAGAATGGCCCAAATTATACCTCCGTTAGTATCCAAGTATCAACATGGTTTTAAACCAGGACCTAGTACGGTTAATCATATACAAAGGGTGATTGCATCTATAGACGAAAGGGGTGTCCTTGTTCGCCCCTCCCTTTTGCCATCTATATTATTCCATTGTTAACTCTGTTGGAAACAACTACTGGAATACAGTCAATGACACTTGGCCAACATCAAGTTTGTGTCCTTGCTTATGCTGATGACATTGCAATAGTGACGTCTGACCCAGAGCAGGCTGTAAGGGAAATTGAGAACCTTACTCAGAGATATGGTGAAGTTGCCGGGTACAAATTGAATATATCTAAAACCCAGATAGTCTGCACTGAAGGTCTGTGTCCAGCAGAAGCGTGGGTTACGCAGGAAGCTTGATATCAGGGCATTAAGATTAGGATGGAGCTTCAAGAGGTTGTGGATGTTAATTGGGGAGATATAGTATCTTCGGCACGGCAGCAATTGGAACGGGTTGAGTGCCTACATTTGTCAATGGTAGTGTGGTGCAACATGCTTAAAATGTGCATACTCCCTAAGGCAATGTACTACTTTAGGACTGTCCGATTAGAGCTAACACGTTCTCAATTGCTACAGTTACAAACCCTCCGTGATAAGTTTATTTGGGGTAAAAAAAAAAACTCGGCGGGCTTCAAGATATATGATGCGACCATTAGAACAGGGGGGATGGGCAGTGCAGAATTCTTCATTTTATTATTTAGCTTGTCTCCTCCAAAGCATGCAGTATTTAGTGACAAGAGCAGAAATACAGCAGGCGGAAGTACCTAACATATATCAAATGTTGATGGAGGCTTCTGTCAGTAACGGCTAGGGCATTCGACCTCGGACCTGGAAGAACTGGGTTCGAGTCTCGGTAAGGACGCCAAACATCCTGTGATTCTGGGCAAATCACGTAATCTCCCCGTGCCTAACAAAAAATGAATGTGTGTCCTCATGTAACGTAACTGGTGCTATGTAAAGCGCTCTGATACCCGATTCGGTTCGGGTCTAGTTCACGCTATATAAAACTCTGAAAAAAAAAGGCTTTATATAGGTTTTTTTGAACCCAGCTATTTTAAGAGAACGCGGTTCAAAACATATCTTACAGCATATAAAGCCTGGAAGACAATGTGCAAATTGATATCGCTAGGACGTATAAATTACTATACACCCTTAAATGCCACAGAATTATTTCCTGCTATCTTTTGCGATGCAAGGATGGATAGATGGCGTGAGCAGGGGTTTCAACAGCTAGGAGATTTGTACAAGGATGGGATAATGGCCTCATTTATTGAATTGGCTGAACAGTATAATTTAGCCAAACACGATTTCTTTACATTTTTACAAATTCGTGGTTATTTAACTAAACATCAAAGACACTTAGTGGTAACATCTTATACGTTAATAGAGGCTGTTAAAAAAAGGGCCAGGATTGGGACATTATATGGTATTTTGATTGAGACCCTGCCGGATGATATAGAGAGACATGATGCGAAGTGGAGTGAAAGATTTGGGACTATAAGCACATATTTGCAACAATCAATTGACATTGCAGCTACAATTATGTTGACAGCGAACTTGCGCACACAGCACTATAAAACTTTGTTTAACTTATATCATACCCCTGTTAAAATTCAGAAGTGGGGTGGACCCCACAATGGGAAATGTTTTAGGTGTCAGATGGATAATGCTGATATTGTACATATTTTTTTTGATTGTACAGGCTTAGATCAGTTTCGAGTATCGCAGTTTTTGACTCATATTATAGGGTCACATGTGACTATTTCTAGAGAAGTGATGTTGACAGGAGTGGGTGAAGACACACAACCTACTCAGACATGTTACTCATTCAGATATCTTATGTTTATGGCAGCTGCAGTTGCACAACTATATATGCTACTGTGTGGCTTCAGCTGTAAGCACCCTCATTTGAAATATAGGCTCTAAAGCATTAAATCAATGAGGGAAAAAAAATTGGGGGCCAAAATATGGGGGCCTATGTTGCACCATATGGACAAATCGCTGTGAAAAACATCTAACCTCCTAGATATTTATGTAACATTTTTTTTTAATGTTGTTCTTCTTTGTCGTATAAATTATGTCCGCAACGAAGATTTAATTATTGATTGGGAAGTATAAACATGCTTTGAACTGAACAATAAAGAATCATTAAAAAAAAAGAAGTATCTATCTGTCTTCAGTAGCTATATTTACATCTAGGTAACATTACCATAGTAAGGTAGGCAAAAAAGGGAAACCACCAGAATAGTATCAGTGGTGGGTAGTCCAAGGTGTGGCCGGTACAACTACGAGCGGTGGGCAAAGCGGGGTGGGGGAAGTCGACATACAACAGGATAGTGAAAATAAAATAAATAAATAAATAAACCACTTACCTTGTGCTTGCCGCATCGCCAAGTCAGCAATGCAGTAAGTGCAAGGTAAGTGGTATTTTCCTTATCCCGTCGTATGTCTACTTCCCCCCTTCCCTGCCCCTGCCCCACCACTCTTACCTGTACTTGCCACACGTAGGTAGTCCTTTCTCTCTCTTACTTAACTTTGGCGGTCTGAATGGGCAGTATTTCTGGTTCTGGGTTAGCAGAGGCAGAGCCAGTGGTGATGCTAGCCAATCAGCCATTTGACACAGTCTTACCAAGCCGACGGGGTGGAGGATGGGTCCCTTCTCCATCCCTGCAATCATTTTCATTATCTGACCAGAAGGCGGGCCCCCAGACAACTCGTGTTCACCAGTCCGAAGAGAAAAGAGTCTGGGAATATCTGCACACACTACTGTTCAGGTAGGAGGCTGCAAGGACCATCTGGAGAAATACAATGGTCAGAAATCTATTTTGAGGGGCATTCTGTATATATATGAACCATTTACTCTGGGTCCACTTCTCCAGTCTCTTAAAGCATCCCCTTTGGCCGACTTAACCCATCTCCCTAGGCTTCAACATCAGCCACGGCCGGTAGTAGGTAGGGGAGGGGGAGGGGCAGGGTGGGGGGTAGTAATGTATGGATTACTGACTTTAACAGGTAAGTAAACATATAAATAAATAAAACGAATTTTGTTGTGCGCACTGCATCGCATTTGGTGATGCAGTGCACACAGCGAAATTCGTTTTATTTATTTATATGTTTACTTACCTGTTAAAGTCCGTAATCCATACATTACTACCCCCACCCTGCCGCTCCCCCTCCCCACGTCACCGCCCTGCAGTTACACCTACTACCGGCCGCGGCTGTTCAACATACTGAGGAGATGCCAGGCAGAAAGGAGCTAGCACAGCAGTCCTGCTCCTAGCTCCAGCTTGGAGAGCCAACTGCCCTGCCCTCTTGTTTGCATCCAGTACTTACACACTTCTCCACAACCACAGACCTTCCAGCTGCTGCATGGAGAGTACAGGGAGACTCGTGAGCGAGTATGACTTCCCAGTGCTGCCAGATCATGCCTTCTTTTTAATCATCTGCTGCTGAGACGAGTGATCATGTTCTGCACATTTATAAAAAAAGATGTATGTAAATGTGCCTATAAGTCTAGCCCCATATACATTAGCCATGGTGGAGTGGTATTCTGTGGAATTGCACTGAGTTTTTAAGCAACTCCGCGAAGTTCCACGTAGTGCTACTCCATGAGCTCCGCCCACCTCTAGCTATAAATGTAAGACAGTTGGAACGGATCTTGGCAGTTGTAGTCCTGCTGTTAGGTATTTGGACTGATTTGTTTGAGGAAAGATTTGGTCCTTTTTTTAATTTGAAAAGTTAAGGTTTTAGCTTATTTAAATATAATAGCATATTTTACCTGTCATATTGTACTAAAATATATAATATTGTGGCAGGAATGTTGGGGGATCAGTTAGAGGGAAGACTGGAGGATAAGTAGGAGGGTATGGTAAACGGAGCTCTGGGAAGGTTGATGGGGTTGCTGACACCATCAACAAGAAATTTGAAGCACTTTCCAAGAAACATAAGGTTTCAAAAATACCTAGCTCAAGAAGGAATGCCAAACAACCAGAATGCTCAGGTTAGATAAGTAAAATCCAAAGGAAAAGAGCTTCACGGATGGCCATCAGACCAAGAAGGGAAAGGTAACAGGGGAAGATTTTACACTTGGTGGTGTCCCTGTAACAACTGATGGGGACAAGGCCTCAGAGCCAGAATTTGATCAGTATTACGGGATGCGCTTTGTTCACTGATCCTTCTGGGGCCAGACTACATCCCCCAGAAGGCTTTACTTTCCTGCTCTCCTAGTGCCGAGAGGGGGGGGGGGGGGGGGGTCGGACTGCACAACTGAAGCACCTGGAGCTGCAAGTCCCCCGATCAATACAGGCGGGATGGAATCAACAGCAGACCTTTGGTGTAAAGTTAAACACTGTTGCGACCAAAACTTAGAGAAGGGGCTACTGCTTATCACCCCACATAATTATGGTACAAAGAGTGAGGTGGGTAGGGAATAAGGGAAATGTATAGATGGAGATTGTGTCATAGTTTATATTACAAAAACAACAAGTGATGGACTGAATGTGGATCAATGTCACACACTCCCCCAGTCAAAAGATCTGGGCCCAAATCCATCGTTTTTTTGCACTCCACACCACCCTGGGTTAGACAATGGCGATATGCAAATCAGCTCTGACCCTGTTGCCCATGGGAACAGTCCAGTCCGAACTACAAAAGCCATGTCCTTCCCAGAACGGAATCAAGCATCCGAGGACCGGACCGGTTTCGAGGTAACACCTCTCTTCAGCCCAGCTAGCTTGACTCCAAGTGGTGTGGAGTGCCTGGGACCCACGTCTGGGCATCCCCAGCGCACTTAGGTCGGCAATTGCAAAAACAACAAGTGATGGACTGAATGTGGATCAATGTCACACACTCCCCCAGTCAAAAGATCTGGGCCCAAATCCATCGTTTTTTTGCACTCCACACCACCCTGGGTTAGACAATGGCGATATGCAAATCAGCTCTGACCCTGTTGCCCCATGGGAACAGTCCAGTCCGAACTACAAAAGCCATGTCCTTCCCAGAACGGAATCAAGCATCCGAGGACCGGACCGGTTTCGAGGTAACACCTCTCTTCAGCCCGGCTAGCTTGACTCCAAGTGGTGTGGAGTGCCTGGGACCCACGTCTGGGCATCCCCAGCGCACTTAGGGCGGCAATTGCAAAAACAACAAGTGATTGACTGAATGTGGATCAATGTCACACACTCCCCCAGTCAAAAGATCTGGGCCCAAATCCATCGTTTTTTTGCACTCCACACCACCCTGGGTTAGACAATGGCGATATGCAAATCAGCTCTGACCCTGTTGCCCCATGGGAACAGTCCAGTCCGAACTACAAAAGCCATGTCCTTCCCAGAACGGAATCAAGCATCCGAGGACCGGACCGGTTTCGAGGTAACACCTCTCTTCAGCCCGGCTAGCTTGACTCCAAGTGGTGTGGAGTGCCTGGGACCCACGTCTGGGCATCCCCAGCGCACTTAGGGCGGCAATTGCAAAAACAACAAGTGATGGACTGAATGTGGATCAATGTCACACACTCCCCCAGTCAAAAGATCTGGGCCCAAATCCATCGTTTTTTTGCACTCCACACCACCCTGGGTTAGACAATGGCGATATGCAAATCAGCTCTGACCCTGTTGCCCCATGGGAACAGTCCAGTCCGAACTACAAAAGCCATGTCCTTCCCAGAACGGAATCAAGCATCCGAGGACCGGACCGGTTTCGAGGTAACACCTCTCTTCAGCCCGGCTAGCTTGACTCCAAGTGGTGTGGAGTGCCTGGGACCCACGTCTGGGCATCCCCAGCGCACTTAGGGCGGCAATTGCAAAAACAACAAGTGATTGACTGAATGTGGATCAATGTCACACACTCCCCCAGTCAAAAGATCTGGGCCCAAATCCATCGTTTTTTTGCACTCCACACCACCCTGGGTTAGACAATGGCGATATGCAAATCAGCTCTGACCCTGTTGCCCCATGGGAACAGTCCAGTCCGAACTACAAAAGCCATGTCCTTCCCAGAACGGAATCAAGCATCCGAGGACCGGACCGGTTTCGAGGTAACACCTCTCTTCAGCCCGGCTAGCTTGACTCCAAGTGGTGTGGAGTGCCTGGGACCCACGTCTGGGCATCCCCAGCGCACTTAGGGCGGCAATTGCAAAAACAACAAGTGATGGACTGAATGTGGATCAATGTCACACACTCCCCCAGTCAAAAGATCTGGGCCCAAATCCATCGTTTTTTTGCACTCCACACCACCCTGGGTTAGACAATGGCGATATGCAAATCAGCTCTGACCCTGTTGCCCCATGGGAACAGTCCAGTCCGAACTACAAAAGCCATGTCCTTCCCAGAACGGAATCAAGCATCCGAGGACCGGACCGGTTTCGAGGTAACACCTCTCTTCAGCCCGGGTAGCTTGACTCCAAGTGGTGTGGAGTGCCTGGGACCCACGTCTGGGCATCCCCAGCGCACTTAGGGCGGCAATTGCAAAAACAACAAGGGATGGACTGAATGTGGATCAATGTCACACACTCCCCCAGTCAAAAGATCTGGGCCCAAATCTATCGTTTTTTTGCACTCCACACCACCCTGGGTTAGACAATGGCGATATGCAAATCAGCTCTGACCCTGTTGCCCCATGGGAACAGTCCAGTCCGAACTACAAAAGCCATGTCCTTCCCAGAACGGAATCAAGCATCCGAGGACCGGACCGGTTTCGAGGTAACACCTCTCTTCAGCCCGGCTAGCTTGACTCCAAGTGGTGTGGAGTGCCTGGGACCCACGTCTGGGCATCCCCAGCGCACTTAGGGCGGCAATTGCAAAAACAACAAGTGATGGACTGAATGTGGATCAATGTCACACACTCCCCCAGTCAAAAGATCTGGGCCCAAATCCATAGTTTTTTTGCACTCCACACCACCCTGGGTTAGACAATGGCGATATGCAAATCAGCTCTGACCCTGTTGCCCCATGGGAACAGTCCAGTCCGAACTACAAAAGCCATGTCCTTCCCAGAACGGAATCAAGCATCCGAGGACCGGACCGGTTTCGAGGTAACACCTCTCTTCAGCCCGGCTAGCTTGACTCCAAGTGGTGTGGAGTGCCTGGGACCCACGTCTGGGCATCCCCAGCGCACTTAGGGCGGCAATTGCAAAAACAACAAGTGATGGACTGAATGTGGATCAATGTCACACACTCCCCCAGTCAAAAGATCTGGGCCCAAATCCATCGTTTTTTTGCACTCCACACCACCCTGGGTTAGACAATGGCGATATGCAAATCAGCTCTGACCCTGTTGCCCCATGGGAACAGTCCAGTCCGAACTACAAAAGCCATGTCCTTCCCAGAACGGAATCAAGCATCCGAGGACCGGACCGGTTTCGAGGTAACACCTCTCTTCAGCCCGGCTAGCTTGACTCCAAGTGGTGTGGAGTGCCTGGGACCCACGTCTGGGCATCCCCAGGGCCGGTCCTCGGATGCTTGTTTCCGTTCTGGGAAGGACATGGCTTTTGTAGTTCGGACTGGACTGTTCCCATGGGGCACAGGGTCAGCGCTGATTTGCATATCGCCATTGTCTAACCCAGGGTGGTGTGGAGTGGAAAAACGATGGATTTGGGCCCAGATCTTTGGACTGGGGTGAATGTGTGACATTGATCCACATTCTGTCCATCATTGTTGTGTTTGCAGTTACCGCTCTAAGTGTACTGGGGATGCTCAGACGTGAGTACCAGGCACTCCACACCACTGGAATCAAGCTAGCCGGGCTGATGAGAGGTGTTACCTCGAAACCGGGCCGGTCCTCGGATGCTTGTTTCCGTTCTGGGAAGGACATGGCTTTTGTAGTTCGGACTGGACTGTTCCCATGGGGCACAGGGTCAGCGCTGATTTGCATATCGCCATTGTCTAACCCAGGGTGGTGTGGAGTGGAAAAACGATGGATTTGGGGCCAGATCTTTGGACTGGGGTGAATGTGTGACATTGATCCACATTCTGTCCATCATTGTTGTGTTTGCAGTTACCGCTCTAAGTGTACTGGGGATGCTCAGACGTGAGTACCAGGCACTCCACACCACTGGAATCAAGCTAGCCGGGCTGATGAGAGGTGTTACCTCGAAACCGGGCCGGTCCTCGGATGCTTGTTTCCGTTCTGGGAAGGACATGGCTTTTGTAGTTCGGACTGGACTGTTCCCATGGGGCACAGGGTCAGCGCTGATTTGCATATCGCCATTGTCTAACCCAGGGTGGTGTGGAGTGGAAAAACGATGGATTTGGGCCCAGATCTTTGGACTGGGGTGAATGTGTGACATTGATCCACATTCTGTCCATCATTGTTGTGTTTGCAGTTACCGCTCTAAGTGTACTGGGGATGCTCAGACGTGAGTACCAGGCACTCCACACCACTGGAATCAAGCTAGCCGGGCTGATGAGAGGTGTGACCTCGAAACCGGGCCGGTCCTCGGATGCTTGTTTCCGTTCTGGGAAGGACATGGCTTTTGTAGTTCGGACTGGACTGTTCCCATGGGGCACAGGGTCAGCGCTGATTTGCATATCGCCATTGTCTAACCCAGGGTGGTGTGGAGTGGAAAAACGATGGATTTGGGCCCAGATCTTTGGACTGGGGTGAATGTGTGACATTGATCCACATTCTGTCCATCATTGTTGTGTTTATAGTTTATATTAGGCATCTAAAGTTCACTGAGGATTTTATATTTGGCAGATGAACATGACACCTTCCGACCTCAGAGATAAGGGTTTATCCCATACAGTATTGTTATCCTACCGCTCCCTCCAGCATTAAAGGGAATGAGCCCTTATTAGTAAGTTGTCTCCGGATGGCAGGGAATTTGAGCCGGCTCAGGGAAATTGCCCTAGAGGACAGGTTTGGTCCCCTGTCCAGGTTAGAGGAAAATGACTGACTGAGTTCTCTGCAAGAGAGTGCTATTCCTCTGTGTAATACCTTCATGAGTAGTTGTGAGATAGGGGGTCACCATAAGTTTGAGCACAAATCTGTTAAAAAGTATAAGCAAAATATTCTAAGTTGGAATATCGCAGGGTTTAGGGTGAAAAGGGAGGAATCTAGGTGGCGGAATGTTCTTGTGACCAATTTTCTAGTTGCCATGCGAGAAATTTGGGGCTTGAATAACTCATTTCATTGGGAGGGCTTCTCATCCTTTTTCAAGGTCGCAATACTGTCACCTCTGGGAAAAGCTAGGGGAGGTCTACTGACCCATGTCTCGATTAAACTGCCTCGTACCACCATTCCTGTAGATATGGTCTCCTGCAATTTACTGACAGTAAAGCTGGTGTTTAAGTACGTAGAACCACTTGTGATTGTCGATTTCTGTAATTCTTTTGTCCAAGAAGAGCAAACAGAAAATCGAATTAGTCTCATGCGCTTCCTGGAAGATTTGGGGGAGAAACAGGTTACTCATTTCTTCCTCTTACTTGCTGGGGACTTTAATATTCACAGCTGTCAGTAAGAGTGTGTTGTATAGGAAGGGTTGGATGGGAATGGCCCAAATAACATAAGATTCGACACAGAGGGCACTTCTGGGAGAGATCATGGCTAACAATAATTTGTTTTGTACTGACCAGACTGATGTGGGGGATCATGTTCTGTCATTCTCTGGTCGGGATATCAGTCCACAATAGATTTTATAATGGTATCAGCCCCTCTATCATCATGAGACCAGGATCTGCAAGTGGAATGGAATAATTTTAGCAATCATAATCTGATCTTTCTAGAACTAATGTGTGGTTTGGAAATAGAAAGAACCCAGGAAGTAGGCCCCTCAAATTTGGAAATATTGCCCAAGGATCAAAAAAGAAGACAAAAATGGGATAGAGTGGCTCCAGATACCTTTTTAAAGAATTTATACACAGGTAATGCAGCTGATTTAGCTATCTGTCTATACAAAAATACACAGGAGGGAGAGATTTTGCCAGCCTTTTTTAGGCTTAGTGGGAAGATCTCATTAAGCCTTTCCACTAGATTATTTGTTCTGAAAAAAACCTTTCCACTAGAAATGGAATGGCTAAGCAAGAAGGGAAGAAGTGGTTTGATGCCAATTATTCTATAATGCATTAAAACGTACTCTCTGCGCTAAAATAAAAATCCCACAGGATAGGGAGGAAATAAGGGCCTGCAGGAAACTGTACAAAGAAGCGATCCGGAGACAAAAGCAGGGAATTAGGGACCAAGCCTGGGATAAACTTTTACAATCAAGGGCTCTCCATGATAGTCATACATTTTGGGAAATAGTAGATAGACCCTTTTTTTCAGTTTGTCAAAATAACAGTCTGGAATATTTTATTCCCCCTGATAAATGGGTTGCATATTTTCAAGAGATGTTTGGGAAGGTGAGGGCAGAGGATGAAGAGCTGGTGTGGGAGCCAAATGGTAATGCCCACCTGTTGTCTTTCAGCGAAGAGGAGTCTATGAAGACTTCATGGCCTCTGCAGGGGGTAAACCCCTGGGGTAGATAACGTCCCGGCAGATCTTTATAAGGATGATTCATCAAAATGAGTCAAAATTATATCTTAGGTTTTTAGTGCAGCATGCAGAAAATGCTTTCATGTGGCCTGGTTCAAATTGATCATTGTCCCTATATTTTTTAAAAAAAGGGACTAGGGACAATCCACATTGTTACTGGCCTATCTCCCTGCTATCAGCTGCAGTTAAAATTATGGGAATCGGAATGACAGGTGTGCAATGGTCACCCAAAAAACAACTAAAGAAGTTATCCCATTTAATAACAATCGTAGATTAAAATGGGATAAGGCTAAGCTTAATGAGGGCGACATAGGAAGTATCAAAGAAATGGTTGAGGGTTTGTCTTCCACCTTAGAAATATGGGCTGGTGAAAATAGGACCGTCAGCCCCCAATACCCCTCCCTTGACTCTGCCTATAAATCCACAATAGACCAAGTTGGGAAATTTTTTATCTCGAAGGGGAAAAGTAATAGGGCTCATGCTATACCCTCTACTCTTAGCAAAGTTTGGTATAATGAACTTTGTAAAAGCAAAAGGAAAAAATTGACAGTAGCTCTACTTTCAGGGGACCCTCCACTGGTTAGAGCGGCCAGGAAGGATTACCTGAAAGAACTGTCATTGGCCAAACGGGAGTGGGAGGAACAGCATTGGCAGGATCTTTCCAATGCAGTGAGTGGTAGGAATCCAAACCTCTTTTGGGAACTAGTTAATAGATCAAGGCAGAGAAAATCGCAACCATTGTCTGATCATATAACTTGCCAGCAATGGTTTACACACTTCTCATCCCTATATGGAGACTCGGAAGAAACAACTAGTCCTGGGGTGAATAGCCTGGGTGAAGGGGCCCCCATGGATGATACCGAGCTTCTGTTTTCAACGGGAGAGGTAGTATTGGCGATTAGACACCTAACCCCCAAAAAAGCCGCTGGGCAGGACGGGATCCCAGGGGATCTATTGTTGGTGGAGCCTGAGTCCTGGGCTAAACTAATCGCGATTATAATGAACCTGATTATGAGGGGACACCAGGTTCCAGACTCCTGGAAAGGGGCCGAGGTAGTTACCGTGTACAAGAAGGGGGCTAGAGATGACCCTGCAAACTACAGACCTATCAGTCTGATAGACATAATCCAGAAAGTGGTCGGCAGGGTCATCATTTCAAGAGTAGGCGATTGGATAGAGGAGGCTAGTATCCTCTCCCATTTACAAGCGGGGTTCAGAAGGAAGGTAGGTACGATGGACCAGGTCTTTCGATTCTTTGCCATCTATTGGAAGGCGGTTACTATCATGAAGGGCAGTTTGTATATGGCCTTCATTGATCTTAAAACCGCCTTCGACCTGGTCCCTCGTACTAAACTTTGGGGAATTCTAGGAGAGATGGGTATTCCCAGTGGTCTTCTGAGCCTAATCGTCAAGCTACACGAAGGGAACTATGCGAGGGTGAGATGGGGATCCCAGGGTCAACTTACAGATAGGATCCCTGTGCGAAGAGGAGTGCGTCAGGGCTGTGTCATGGCTCCGACCCTCTTCTCCCTATTCGTAAATGGAGTGGTTGACCATCTGATGGGGGAGGAGTCGGATGCCCCATCCCTGGCGGGGGAGAAAATCCCCACACTTCTCTTCGCTGACGACACCCTATTAATTTCTAAATCCCCGGTGGGCTTGCAGAAACTCTTAAATCGGTTTAGCTCCTTTTGTACCAATCGAGGTCTAACTATCAATACATCAAAAACCAAACTGATGGCTTTTGCACCCTCAAGAAGATTTAGAAATAATTTTGTGCTTAATAGCGCCCCCCTTGAGCTGGTCGAGTCTTTTGACTATCTTGGTGTCCGAATTAACAGTCATATGTCTTGGAAGGATCATCTGTCTAAGATGCTATTAAACCATCATAGAGTATCCGGGGTGATGTTGAAGGAGATTCGGGAGTCAACCAGCAAACCGGTCTCCCCAGCTATGACCATCTACGAGGGCCAGATCCTTCCTGCAGCACTCTATGGCTCTGAACTGTGGGGATTTGAAGGGGTTTCGGCCTTGATGAGAGCGGAAAACAATTTTTTTAGGAATGTGGTAGCTCTCCCTACTTCCACCCCTATGATCCCTCTTAGATTAGATCTGGGCAGGAAAACAGTAAAGGACTTAGTGAGGCTTCGTCCATTGTTATTCTGGTCCCGACTAAGAAGAACCGAGGAGCTCGCAAAGTACGCAGAAGGGCTGGATGAACTGTTACTATTGGATACCTGTAAAAAAATAAGATGGTTAAACAAATTAAAAGAATTGGTTTTTAGCTTGGGTCTTAGAGAGGCATGGGAGTCGCAGTCACCACCACCAAAAGATGTTTTAAAAAAACTATACTGGGATTGGGTACAGAATAATACCATGAGGTCTATGAATTTGGGTTCACTCACTGATCAGTTTTTGTCTATTAAGTCTGTGCGTAAACTGGAACCCTTTTTAGACTTAATAACCAAACCATTGGACCGAGCGCTGTACCTTAAACTGCGGTATGGGACACTCCCGGTGAATGAATTTACAGTGAGATGGCTGAACACAGATGTCTGCTCCCGTGGTTGCCCGGGCTGTGCGGCCCCCAAGGAATCGGTGGCTCACTTGTTCTTTGCCTGCCCTGCTTACAAAGGGGCACGGAAATTTTGGTTGAAACCTGTCTGCAGGGAAATGGGGCTGAGGTGCCACAGCCAGGCACTACGTGTCCTTTCTACAGATTCCTCATCTGCCAGTATGATCTGTGGGGTGGCTAAGTTTTTAGGAAGTGCGTGGTTGACACGTTCCCGGTTACTTAAACTACAAACTGAAGATACTACTAGCTGAGGACGATTTGTCCATGCTTTTACTGTATTTTATAATCTTTTATTGGGATGAAATGTTTATGTATGTGCATTCTTTTATGGTGAAAAATTGCCGAATAAAGATATTCAACTACTACTACTAATTATGGGAATGGAGTGTGACTAGATTAACTAATTGTCTTGAAAGAAAATAACATAATCTCGGATCCCAGTAAGGTTTTAGCAAGGGGTTAGGAACATTGGACCACTGCATGATCTTACAGCTGATCATTGGCAAGTATACTATTGCCAAAGATGGGAATCTCTCTATGGCTTTCATGGACCTTACTGAAGCCTTTGATCTAGTAAACAGAGCAGAATTGTAGCCCATGCTTATTAAAATAAGGGTGGTTTATGAGTTAGTGGCCATCCTACATACCCTCCATACAGACCTCT
The DNA here is from genome assembly GCF_964261635.1 of Lissotriton helveticus. NCBI lineage: Eukaryota > Metazoa > Chordata > Amphibia > Caudata > Salamandridae > Lissotriton > Lissotriton helveticus. The sequence goes on from NC_136061.1 coordinate 1,291,077,990, forward strand.
TGGCCTTCATTAGGTATGATGAGGCTGGCCGTGAAAATCAAAATGTGAGTAAAGCAGGTATACATTATTGTCCCTCTCACACTCTACATCAACCATCTAGAGCCCAAACTCAATGCCCTTTGTAACGATATACCTAGGGCTGGCAAAAATATGACTCCTTTTTAAATATAATCGGACAATGCAGTCCTGATAGCGAGAACACCAGTGGGGTGCAAAGACATTTGGATGCCTTTGTGGGCTTCTTGGATTCTTTGGATCTAGTAACACATTTTTCAAAATCACACTCAACGGTACTGGGCCAATGAAAGAAAGTAAAGCTAAAATCTTTTCATAAGGAAGTTGACCTCAAGAAAGTAGCCACCTTCTCATACTTGGGCATTGTGTTTGATGAGAGGGGGTCATGGAAACCTCATACAATTTGGAAAAAGAACACCTGGCTAAGAGGTGTTGCAGCAACAACAGGCTTTGCAAGAAGGTTAGTGGTCAGGCCATTGCAGATACTGATGAATGTTTAGCTAGAAAAATGTATTCCTATGGCATGCTACGGGTCTGATCTCTATGGCTACAAAGAAAATAGAGAGTTGCAATGGGTAGAAGATACTTTTTTTGAGAAACATCTTGACCGTTTCCCCTAGAAACCCTGCTTTTATAGTTCCTGAAGAGTTGGGCATAGGGTATGTCTCATACTTATTGCCATAGCTCCATTCTTGCGATGGCTGACAATCTGGAAAACCCCAGCTGCTGACCTAAACAGGAAAGTGATTAGTGATTATGTATCACTAGAGAAAGGACTCTGAATCCCCTGGATTTGATATTTTAAAAACTGGTTGGAAAAGGTGGGGAGACTGGACTTGTTAATAACCCTGAATCGAGGGTAAAAAGGGATTTGGTGGAGATTAAGAATATATCTCTTTCACCAATGGCTGCATAAAGGAAAGGGAGGGAGCTCACCACTGACTTGTTGAGGGCGTATACCATGTCACTGAAGGGTCCAGTGGTGGAGCCATATGTGGCGATAGTTATTAATCCTCATCATCGACACTTACTAACGAGATTTATGTTAAATATGATCCACTGGGTCCTTGCTGTCCCTAAAGGTTTTAGTAAAGTAGAGGATCTGGCCCCTTGTACCTTGTTCTTGTGGCAACTTCTCATTACAAGATGCAAAGCACTTTATATTCTTGTGTGAGTTTTATCAGCCATTACGGAGGTGCTTTATCATGTAATTGCTAAAAGAAATGGATTAACAACAAGTGAAACCAGCAATGTTGTACTTGCAAATGCTTTCATCCGCCCTGGTTATTTTTGGTGCTGCAGGTTTTTGGGTGGGAGCTTTTAGACTTAGGAACAAAACATTTAGATATAAGTATGTGCAATAAATGAAATAACCTAGGCAATTACTTTTTTGTTTACAGTGCCAAATTTGTCTGCTTTGTATGTTTCTTTTAATATATTTACGACACTGGTTTGCACTATGTGAGTCATTTCAAAGTAAGCTTACTTTTAAATTTACAGGCTGTCCATTAAGACTGGGCATCTAATGCCAGAGAAAATTATGGTTTTATCTTTTTTTTATGTATTTTTCGTACGTTGTACTTATATGGATTTAAAATAACAAATAACGTATTATTGACTGACTAATCTGTCTTACTCCTCAAAGTGTGACTCAGACCACGAGGGCATCGAAGTCCGGATAAAAGAAACTTCAGGGGAGGTGACTAAGGCCAAAGGGTCAAAGATGGGCATATTTGACCCTTTGGCGGATGAAATGTTTGACCCCCTATTAGTAAAAAACCCTCTATCCTCTAAATGGGCGCATCACAGTACGGGGCTGATTATACCTCCTTCTGCATCAGAAAGAGATGAGGTCTGAACTGAGACCCAATGCTGACACCCTTCTCTCCCTGGTAACTTGCTACAACCCCAGATTTTGGACCCTAAAGTACTGGCATTCATTAGTAGGAGTGGAAAGGAGCAGAGGAAGGGCCTAGACAGAGGTATGAAATCCTACCACAATTGTCTTTTGGATGTGATTGATCCCCTGACTAAGAATTTTGAAATGACAGAGGGAGCCTATCTTAATGAGATTTCAGTCGATGCTGAAGAATTACACTAGGGGTCCCAAACAGCTATTTGTATTTGGGTTATGCTAAACCTGCACTTTCAAATGAGAGAAGGAAGAGTAGACTCAAAATATTTATCTGAAATTAAATGAACTGGTGGATAAGGAGAGGAGTACTTCCTCTCAGCTCCAGCTCTTCGAAGATAATTTTATTAAAGACATGGCTAAATACATTGGGGGTCTTTAACTCGACACAGAAGACCCAAAAGGATAATAAAAAGGTTTTAACAAAGATTTTGGCAAGTCCGGGTGAACGAGAGTACGGCTCCTCAGCTGAGGCCAATCCACATCAAGACCCTACTTAGGACGTGGCACAAGGTACACCCAAACAGGGTTTGGACCCTACCAGGGATTAAACCCCCAGAAATAGATGTTTCGAGGTAGGTCTACCAGAGGACATAGGAGACAAAGGGGAATGTCAGCAGGGAACAATTTCAAAAGATCTTTCAGATACCGCTATAAAGGTGGAAAGCAGGTTGGCCCAGTTTTGTGGAAACTGGAGGTTGGTATCACAGGATCCTTGGGTTTTACAGACTGTCAAAGGATACACACTGAAGTTTATAGATACCCTAGGAACAGACAAGGACGACTCTGGAGAGAAGATTCACAGAGGCAGATTCGAAGATGGTCCTGTAAAGACTTGACATACGCAGTATAAAGTTGTAAGTAGGTTTATTGGTATAATCAACCCCTTCAGGCATCAAGGTCCTGCTCCTTCATCAATCCAGTCTTCTCTCCCTGCCACCTGGATTCCACATTCCAGAATCCAGTAAGCAAGGTGGAACATTTGCATATAAAGCAACACACACATTTCTTTAGATATAACAAGATACAACATATCTCCCTTCCTAAATTACTAAAATAAATTGACCATTAGTAAAAATTAAAATACTACTGAGTGAACTTGTATATGTTCCTAGGTAACTATATACAGTTTATGTACACTTATAATCCTTCATCCAAATTGGTTTAGATTTAGAACGGATACATCTCCCTCTCTCACTCAATTCCGCATCAAAAAGTTTTGCTAAATTAGGTGTTGATCCACTACTTCCTTGTCTACTAAGGAGTTTACATTCTAAATCATTACATTTTGTTACACTCCTCATATTCCATTTCTTCCCATCATTAAGTTTGACTATGTTTCCTACTACATAAACTATCTGTTTAGGATCAGACCACTTGGAAGAACCAGGTCTTCTATTCTCCATGCGCTGAGTGCGTACCCAATCACCACTTTTTAAAGGTTTCATTGTTGTCTTTAGTCTCACATTGTGCTTCTGAACATATTTTTCTTGATAATTTTGTATTTTATCAGATATTTTTGTGTTATCCCTGACTATTTTGTCATCATTTTTACTCATCCAATTGGGTTTGACCTTGGAACCTGCCTCTCGTCCTTTTAATAGACTGAAAGGAGATGTTCCTGTAGCTGAGTGCGGAGTGTTTCTATAAGACCATAACATGTTTTTTACAGCCTCTTTGCAATTTTCACCATTGTTGTTAGCTAGTTGTATACATCCTTTCAAAACACGGTTAAACCTCTCTACTAAACCATTCTCCCTTGGATTGTAAACTGAGGTAGTGTTGTGTTTAACACCAATTTTTTTGAGATAACCAGCAAATTCACCCGCCACGAATTGTGGACCGTTATCAGATAGAATTATACTCGGATACCCTTCTCTTCGAAAAATTTCTTCACAAAAATCAATTATGTTGGAAGCTTTGATGTCTTTTACAAAGGCCACTTCAGGCCATTTGGAATGAAAATCCACTAAGACTATGGCATATTTGTCTTCAATACCCTTTACATGAAATGGACCACATATATCCATGGCAATCTTGTCCCATGGTTTATCGGGAAAAGATGTCGCCGAAATTGTGGTTTCTTGTGACTTGTGAGACTTATCACTACACATACACGCTACACAATTTCTAACACATCTTTCGATGTCCTTGTCCATGCCTAACCACCAAAAATCATTCCTAGCCCTTCTCTTCATGCTAGTCATTCCACTGTGCCCCTCATGTAATAAGTTCAACATCTTCTCTTTAAGGGAAAAAGGCACCACCAATCTGTGACCTCTCCTAAGAATCCCGCCAACAATGGATAATTCTCCCCATATCATCTTGTAATCAGCTAAATCTGTTTTTATTAAGGTGGATGGATCTACACTTTCCTGCAATTCTTTGATAATATGTTGTAAAACGTCATCCCCAGCAACAGCTTCTATCCACTCCTGTTCCTTTACTGCATTGTTACATGAATCCTCAATGTTTGCTATTAACCACTCATCCTTGTCATTGTCTATACTTTCTATATCACTATTCAATGGTAGACGTGAAAGACAGTCAGCATTGATGTTCTTGTGACCTGGCACATACTTTATCTTGAAATTATACTCCTGTAACCTATAAGACCATTTTGCTATCCGTGGTGTAGCTTTTGAAGCTCCTTTGGTAGTGAATATATCAATTAAAGGTCTATGATCAGTCCATAATTCAAATGCAGTGCCCCATATAAACGTCTTAAAATGATCTACACCCCACCAACATGCTAAAGCCTCTTTTTCAATAACTGATTAAGATGGTTCAGCTCCTTTAAGGGTGCGAGAAGCAAAAGCGATGATTCTTTCCACATTGTCATTATCTCTCTGCATGAGAACAGCACCAAGACCGTATGCACTAGAGTCAACCACAATGATTGAAGTATGACAAGGATCATATGGTTTTAAAGCTACTGCCTTGGTGATATCTTTTTTAATATTGTCAAAAGCCAATTGGCACAACGTAGACCAATTGAATGATACACCCTTTTTCATCAATAATCTTAATTCATGCACTTTGTCAGCAAAATTGGGAACGAATTTGGAATAATATTCCGCAAGTCCTAAAAAAGACTGCAGCTGATCTTTGTTCATTGGGTGCGGAGCGTTTTCTATGGCATCCAATAACTTCAATTTTGGTTTGACACCCTCACTTGATATTGTATGACCCAAGTAGTCAATTTGTCTTACCCCAAATTTACATTTTTCACCACACACCGTTAATCCAGCATCTTGTAATTTACTAAGAACACTGCGCAAATTTTGATCATGGGAATGTGAATCATCACCCCAAATCAAAACGTCATCCTGAAAAATTCTTACTTGTTTATCATCTTTTAAAATGTTGCTCATAACCCTTTGGAACACTGAAGATGCGGAGGCTAAACCAAATGGCATCCTCAAGTATTGAAATGCACCTTCGGGAGTTATAAAAGATGTCAAGTGTTTGGAACTTTCATGTAATTTGATTTGATGGTACGCATTGGACAAATCAATAGAGGAAAAATACATTGCATCTTTTATACTTGATATCATTTCATTTATGTGTGGTAATGGATACCGGTCGACCCATATATTATTGTTTAAATCTCTCAGGTCCACACACATCCTGATTTTTCCATTGGTTTTTCGAGCTAAAACAATAGGACTAAGCCAATCAGATGCTTCTATTGGTTCAATTACCTTGGCATCACATAGTCTTTTTAATTCCTCTTTTAAAGGCTCTCTCAATGCAAACGGTACATTTCTTACTTTATGTACAACTGGATTGTTATCTGCTTTAAGGATAATTTTGTGTTCGAATTTAACTAAACATCCAAGTGTTTTGCTGAACAGTTTTGGAAATGTAGATTCCCATTTTGAAGAGTGCTCGTCTTCAGTTAGTAGTACTTGATCTACAAAATTTTCAGATAATAACACTTGATCCGGATGATTTGGATCTAATATTAAGCCCATCTTCTTTGCATCTTTCCATCCTAATAATGCACGTCCTCGCTCAACTACATATATAGGACTAAAACAAGACCTTCCTTTGAAGGTTATTTGTGCATCATAATATCCTATCATGGGTAACTTGACTCCACAATATCCTTTTGGAGATGCAACCGAGTAAATTAATGTTGGCTTACTCCCATTTTCCCACATGTATTTATCTATGATGGTATACGGTGAACATGAATCTGCCCATAGTGTCATGTCATCCTTATTTATTTTTACTATACATTTAGGAGGTTGATAGTCATCTGATATTTCACACACAGAGTCATCTTGTACAAGCATTACTTCTATTTCACTATTAACGTTGTCATCATCTTCACTCTCATCTTGTGGCTCAATAAAATTAATTGAACGTTTCCAATTACTATTATCACCTGTACGGCACCATTTGGCAAAATGACCTATTTTCTTACACTTACTACAAGTGACTTTTACAGCTGGACATTTGTTGAAGTCAGCAGTATGTTTTTGACTACCACATCTGAAACAAATGCGTTTGCTAAAACTATTCCTATTCTTTGAAAAGTTTCCTTTCGTATCTTTGTTATCAGCTCTAAAATCATTTCTTGTTTTACTGTTGTTTATTACGCTCACACTGTTAGAACCTTCAGTATCTTTTTGTGAAACACTTAATTCTTTGACATAATGAGATGTGTTTTCCATTTTCCTAGCTACATCTAATGTTTTCTGTAATGATGGATTTTTTAGCTCAAGCAATCGTTCCTGAATTTTTTTATTTCTAATTCTATTGATGAATTGGTCTCGAATTATTTCTTCGTGTAAATCCTTAAATTTGCAGGTTACAGCCAAAGACCTTAAACAAGCTACGTATTGTTGCACATTTTCTCCTTGAGATTGTGCTCTAGAGAAAAATTTATGTCTTTCTACCACTATGCTGGTTTTTTTTCCATAGTTTTCTTCTAAAGCCTTTAAAGCCTCAGAATAAACATCTATGGATGTATCGTTGGAACTTGTTTCACTGGTTTCACTACTTTCATCTACAGTATCAACTACAGAAGATACAACACGATTATTTACAGGTAAAGTCTTAAGAACTTTCCTTCCCTCCACACCCAAATTGTGTTTGAGCAAAGCTAATTTTCTAGATGGCAAAAACACATCTCCTCCTATTGCTTCTAAATAAGTTTCAAATGATTCAGACCAATCTTCCCAATTCATGGAAGGTGAACCAGGGTTTTGAAGAAATTTGGGAGGAGGGGTGACAGAGGAATTGACATCCATTGTAATTATTTGGTTATTATTAACGTACAACTGTTTGAATTATCAATTTGCTAAGTATAACTGTGTGAATTATCAATTTGCTAAGTGTTAAACAACAGAATAATCAATACTCAAGGATGTGCTCTGTTAGTTAAAGTAATTGCAGTTATAATATAATATCCGCTTTTTTTTTTTATCTTATAATACAGCTTTTCATGTAGAAATACCGCTATTGTAAGATGCGATTATTCTTGGACGTTGTCTTCGTTTTCGTTCCGTGTGTTTCCGTGTTTTTGTTTAGATCGTTGCCGTGGTGACTTAAGATGGCCGCTGTGCGTCTGCTTGCGTCGTTACGCGTTGTTACGTTTCAATGAGGACGTCTGTTAAGCGTGTAGACGTGTATACTGATGCGTGTCACACAAGGAAATGTGGAACGCTGCGAAGAGTCGGTGTAGACATGGATACTGATGCGTGTCACATAAGGAAATGTGGAACGCTATGAAGAGTCGCGCAGCTCTTTTGAAACACAACACGCTCCCAACTGTAAGTGGATTTCACGTGGCAGTTCAAACAAAATGTTTAAAATTTTTAGTTGTACAAATAGCGTAACATGTTCCTCGTTTGCACAGATATAGCAATACGCTCCTCGTTCCAGGCGGATAGTTCATTCACTCCAATTCAAATTGCAAAACGAAATCAGTCTCAGTTATAAAATCAAGGCGTCATGCGCTGTTCAGTTATGCACAAACTGCATTAACAATACTTAAGGAGCGTAGAGAAGATTGTTCAGTTGATTAAATTGTTAATCATATTGTGGTACCTTGTAGTTGAAGTTGAAGATTCAGCCTGGGGGTTGAAAATTTTCGGTTAGAGTTGAAAGTTTCTTCTTTTTCCTTCATGAATTCATTTATGTCCATCAAAGTTCTAGATTAATTCTTTGATACTGCATCCCATCCTCGTGGCCACTGTAAAGACTTGACATACGCAGTATAAAGTTGTAAGTAGGTTTATTGGTATAATCAACCCCTTCAGGCATCAAGGTCCTGCTCCTTCATCAATCCAGTCTTCTCTCCCTGCCACCTGGATTCCACATTCCAGAATCCAGTAAGCAAGGTGGAACATTTGCATATAAAGCAACACACACATTTCTTTAGATATAACAAGATACAACAGGTCCCACAAGAGGTAGAGGATTTTCTGGTAAAAGAGGCCATACAGGAAGTCACATATGGTGGTTTGGGTTTCATCAGCAATATATTCCTGGTCGAAAAAAAAGACAAAGACATGTGACCAGTGATAAATGTAATGGAATTGAATGAATTGGTGGTGTACCGCCACTTCAAGATGGAGGGGATTTACCTGTTAAGAGATCAATAGCTGAATCTTGTAAAGCGTGACTTGTCAACCCAGGGGATCTCCAGGCACTGGGGTTCTGTGAGCCTCAGTTGGATGGCCATGTCAGTTGAGAACCAAGTCTTGAGCTCATACCTGAAGCCATCTAATGATGGGGATGTTTGTAGGTGGATGTTGTTCAAGGACTTGGCGGTGAGGTAGGAGATGGATTGACCTCCGCAGCGGCTTCGACAGATGCAGGGTATGTGGGCCAGGTCGAGGGCGTAGGAGCAGAGTTCCCTGGTTGGTTGGTGGAACGTCAGACAGTTGTTGATGTAGGTGAGTCTGTATTTGTGGAGGGCTTTGTAGTCGTGTGTGAGGAGTTTGAAGAGGCATATTTCCTAGATGGGGAGCCAGTGAAGAGCCTTGAGGTGAGGGGAGATGCTGGTTCTTCTGGGAAGGTCGGGGATGAGTCTTGCTGCTGAGTTCTGAAATGTCTTGAGGCGGGTCAGGAGTTGTTTGGTGGTTCCATCATAGAGTACCGTCTAGAGTTCTGAATTGTCTGGAGGCGGGTCAGGAGTTGTTTGGTGGTTCCAGCTTAGAGTGCAGTCTGGGAGGGCAGGAGCTGAGCGGGAAGCATGAAGCAGGAACCGGGGAGAACTGGTCTGCAGCGGTTGGAGGAGCGATGCGAGGGGTGGTGGGGAGGAGAGCAACAATGCAGGGAAATGAAAGAACAGGAACTAATAAGGCAGAAGGAGAAATCCAGAAGAAAAGTGCGTTGAGAGTGAGATGAGAATGAATAAAAATACAATGGAAATAAGAATAAATAGGGAGTGTGACACTAGAGGTCCACCAAAACAAAACAGAGGGCAAAAAGTAAAGTAAGAGAAGGCAGAATAAAATGAAGTAAGTCAAAGATGGCAAAAATGCAATGGAAATACAGTGGAGGAAAATGAGTCGGCACAAGAAGACCAGGGGCAAAGGCCAAAATGGCAAGGAATTGGCAGAGGGCTCAGGAGGCACGAGATGAACGACTCAGGACAGGCTCAAACCGTGGCTGCTCAGCTGGAGGGCCACGAGTGGCAGGAGAGTGGCTACTAAGACCAGGTAAGAGATGTGTTGTGGAAAGGAGATTCTCTAACAAGATTAAATTTCAAAGATGCTTATTTGACTACACTGATTTGGCCACCTCATCAGAGATATCACCAATTCAGATGGATGGGGAAATTATGGCAATTTTGTAGTCTTCCAATTGGCCTTTCCTCAGCACCTTGATGCTTTATTAAAGTGCTTCATTCAGTGGCAGCATGGCTACGGATGAGAGGAGTAAGGCTAATCATTTACCTGGACGACATTCTATTTATGGGCAAGCACAAGCAAGTAGTTTTGAGATGTATGTATATGAGACATATAGAAATGACTATGGAGTTACAAGAATAACTGGGATTTCTGATAAACAAAAAGAAATCTTTGATCCCAAGTCAGGAAACTCAGTTTCGGGTTTTTGTTGTGGACACTGTCCAGGCAGAGTTAAAATTACCAAGGTAAAAGTTTAAAAAGTTGCAAAAGGAGTTGAGGAAGGTGTAAGGGATGAAGGAGATATCTTTGAGGATTTTGGTAGGGATTCTGGGCCTGTTACCCTCAAAGATCCAGGCAATATTTCCTGGACCACAGTACTATCGGGCCCTATAGAGACTGAAAACAATAACGAAAGACTGTAATTTGGCCAAAATGTTGAAATATGGGTGCACCTTTGAAGGCCCAGAAGCACAGATGCAACCAAAGCTTGTATCAACTACTACTAAATAAAGAGCATGGCAAAAATGGATTTGCAATAGAATTATTGACTGGAAACCTGCTTTTCGGAAAAAGTAGTCTCAGGAAGTAATTTATTTTTCTGATTTTTTTTAGACAAAGGAAGCAAGACTATGTTACTTTATTGACCTTAGTTTTATAAAATAAGACATTATTCGTAATGACTCCAATATTTATAATGTTGTGAACATATCAAGGACCCTATTTAAATATTCCCGATTCATGCCCTTATGTGGTTATAACAAATCATATCCTTATAAAGGCATAAGAATCATATCCATATTTAGTCATAGGCAATGCAGTCGAAATACGGCAAGGCTACTCCCATAGACTCCTAGAAAGTACAACGCGTTCTTTAAACAAACCAAGCCTCCAGCAGCCCGGGAATCCCCCTGCTTTTGTTTTGATTTGTCCAAGAACTCCTAGAGTCCTGAAAGAACTGCAAGTTCTTAGTGACGTCTTATGTCCAACCTTACGTCAAACTCGGCACCTTCCAGGTATAAATATACCAGCAGCTGCCCTAACAAACACACGGTGGATTGGAGCAGATCGGCTATCTACTTACCCGAAGCCCAGCTGTAACGAGAGCCGAAGGAAGCCGACCCTCCCATTGACGCACTGAGAGAGACGCTGTCTTTTCTCCTGCCGAGAAATCCAGCTCCAGTGTTTCCAGTCACCCTTGCAGATTGCTGGGAGATCAAGTCCTGAGAAAGAGGTACAAGACCTCCTTCATTCTATAACCAAGGTACGGAGCTGATTAGATCCTTAGAGAATTCTTGATTCAGATTCTTGGCATAAACTATCTTAACTTAAACTGCAACTTACTCCTTCCCACGTACTAGGCTTAGGTTAGGTACACCGGGGTAGGCTTATTTTGGAAACACCAGTTGAGTACGTCTAGTCAACTTTTATCATTGTAGTATTTTATCCGTTTTAAGTATCTTATGGCTTAGAAACCATATAAATGCTTTTACAGTATTATTTCCTAATACTCGTTTTACTGTACGCACTTTACTTTATGACAAGTATTGCAATTGTGGCAATTCACTTCTCTTGCATGAGAAAGAGGACTGCTCAATAAATAACCACTTTTATTGAAAATGCCCGTCTCTCTATTTCTCTGCACTCCTGGTGAAACTAAGCATGCACGATTGACTGAGTGAAATAGCTGTCTATTGTTTTCCACGACTCTGGAGATATACTCCTTATTCTGGGGGGAGCAAAATGGTCATGTTTATGTGGTTGTTAGAAGCTAATCCCTTCTTGTCTATTCGGGAAAGTTAACACCTTCTTGTTTACTCGAGAAAGTTTCTAGTGACCTCTGAGCTAGCTGGCATTCATAATTAAGTTTAACATATTCAATAGAGACCAAGTCGACCTCAGTCCTACGTCTAAACTATCGTTTATGTTATTCCAATGCGCAGGGCCTATTGGGAATATAGGAACTACACTACATGGCGCCCAACGATTGGTAAGGCGATAATCTAACGCTAGATACTAGAGTAACTCAGTCGTGCTTTTCACACAGACCCCTTTTTCCCGTAAAAACTCCAATAGACGTCTGGAGTGGGTAAAAGGTTAATATCTGCCAGAACTTAGTAGGATGAGAATCCTATGTATTAGTTTTTGGTATAGTCAACGTTGAAGGATACTGTGTTCCAAAATATTGTGCACCTAATCTTTGTTTCCTTGAAACTTGCTCTGCAATAAAAAAACTTTCTGCCAGAAAAATGTCGGATAGTGAAGACGAAAGGGAGAGAGCCAAATTAGCAGCTCAACTTTTAGCGGAAGACACAACTCTCCAAAATGATGACCCGAATGCTCTAATCATCCCGGTCAATATAAGAAAAACTATAACTATGAAACAAAAAATGGAGTATCACCAAGAGGTGGTACAGTCATATTTGTGGTAGAGGCCCATGAATATCGGCAGACAGAGGTATTCTATTCCTGGATACATTTTCCAGCAGCACATGCTGTGACCCGCGAGTTCCACTACTACAAAATAGAGGAATCTCCAGAGGAATACGTTACTTTCGAGGACATTGAAATTCCGATAACATACCAAGAGCGCGAGCTCTGGTTTAAAGGCGCACTAAAACATCAAAATCACATCACCAGACTCGGTCCACTAGGTAGACCAGGAGCCAAATGGCCGGTTCTAGCCAGCTACACACCACATCCGGACATTGAAAAAATGTCAGACCAAGAACTTTTAGTTAAGATAAAAGAATTAACAAAAGCATATAGAGAATTAGTTCAATTGACAATTGACGGTACAAACTGCCGCCAAAAATTAAAAGAAACAGATATAGCAGAACAACCTTTTGAACTTGCCAGAATAATTGAAAAATCCTATGAAGAACTAGGTAGAGATAGTTTGGGTGGGAAACCACTAAAACCCCAACTAACTGAAAATCCTGAAAAAACCTTTATCAAGAATAGTCTCAATACTCCAAAAAAGAGGTGGGAGGGTAATAAACAAACCACTTCCAGAGAAAAACAGTTTCAGTCCAGAGGAAAGTCTCCTCAATGGAGAGATACATCTCCAGAACGAGGGGGCAAGTCTTCACAAAGGGAGCCTTCTGAAAAAATATATAACCTTAGAAATAGGGACGATTTGAAAAAACCTGAAAGATATCAAGATATTGATACACGTCCCTCTCGATCTTTTCAGACTTCCTCACAGAAATCGGAAAGAAGAGGACGGTCAGAACACAAAGAAGAGCACGTCAAGTCCAAAGACAAGGAACCTGCTCATCAAAGTAAAAAATTACAATTTCCAAAAAAGAAGGTAGCTAGTATTAAAATAAAACATGGCGAGGATTCTGAGGACACAACTGAAAAACGGAGAATGGTCCCAGACAATGCTAGACAGTGCAGCAGAAGTGACCATAGCTCGCAGGATCCTGATGAATCTTCTGGAGACAGTGGACACGAATGAATACATTCAGGTGGAAACTGCAGACACCAGAGTTAGCGTGCCAGATAAAATATATGAAATAACATTGGGTATAGAGGGGGACAAAACTAGGAAAATAAGAGGTCTCTTTTGGGATAACCTATAGAAAGGCTATGATATCCTTCTAGCAGAGAAAGACTGGCCACCAGAGTTTGTCAGGGAGTGCCCACATGGCGAAGAAATGATTATGCCTGCCTTCTCAAATCACATTCCAATTCATAAAAAATACACATTTGCTAGAAAATGGGCAGTAGCCCAAGCCCCTGCATTATATAAAAATCATGTAGGATGGGATGAGGATTCTCCTCACCATAAAATTCAGTTAAAAGATCAACCTACTGCACAAAGGCAGTATCATGTTAAGCAAGAAGCTAAAAAGCAAGTCAGGGAGATCTTAGATCAACTTGAATATCAGGGGGTTATTGAAACATGCACCTCACAAATGAACAATCCTTTGTTTCCTGTCTCCAAGCCAGATGATTCATATCGTCTAGTTTTGGATTACAGACACCTAAACTCTTGTTGCAAAACATTTGCAGTACAAAATTCACACAGTGCAGCACTAATGAATAACATTGTGCGCAAAAAATATAAAACGCGATTAGATATTTCAAATGGCTTCTTCTGTAAAAACATTGCACCAGAAAGCAGGTATTTGACCGCTTTCTCCAGTATGGGGACCCATTGGCAATTTTGTCGTCTCCCACAGGGATTCAAGAATAGCCCAGGATTATTCTCAGCCAGGGTAACAGAGTTACTACAAATGTATGATGATGAGGCGTTATCTTATGTCGATGACATCTATCTTACAGACGACGACCTGGAGACACACTTGAAAAGAGTGAACACCATAATACTTGGGTTCGCAGCTGAAGGGTACAAATTCAACTTTAAAAAGTCACGAATTGCCCACCTAACTGTCCTGTTTTTATGATATGAATTGTCAAGTGAAGGCAAAAGTCTAGCAGACAACTTCTTAGAGAAGTGTGCAGTACTCCAACCTCCAAAAACGCTGAAGAACTTACAATCAATTCTAGGTTTCCTGAATTTCTGAAGAACATACATTCTAAATTATGCAGAGAGGGTTAAACCTCTCTACGAATTAATAAAACCTGATTTCAAACCAATTAATTGGACTCAGAAACACACAGAAATTTTACGATCATTACAAACAGACATGTTAACTAAAACAAAACTACAAAAACGCGCAAACGAACTCAACCTTGTAATCCGAGTCATCCCAGGAAGATGCAGATTCACATACCTGACCTCTAATGAGGGAGAAACGGTACCAATAGCTTATAAATCACACTTGTACACACAAGCTGAAATGAAATTCAGTTCTACTGAAAAAATTCTGACTGCGGTTCAAACTGCTGTAGCAAAAGAAAGGGCCCTCGCACAAGGTAAACGTATAATAATCGTTACACCGGTACTTGCCCTAGAAGCGGTAACAAGAGCAAGCATTCCCAATGCTAAAGCTTTACATCCGAGAAGGATACAATGGGTTAATTCTCTTGCTGCATCAGACGTAGTATACGAATTTGATCCTAACTTAAAAACACAAGAATTTCTCCAATACGAATATGAATGTCCTCTGCCGACCGAAATCCTGCCTCTCGAACATTACGGCTGTATAATATATACAGGCGGTTCAGCACAACCCACAGTTGGGGGTAAACAAGCATATAGTGCTGCGTGCGCGATTGTTAAAAGTCGTTGGCATGAAGGAAAATTTAGACCATTGGTCACTAAAACTCAATCACACGGAGACTGTATAGCTCAGCGACCTGAACTACAGGCTTTTAAGATGGCGCATGAAAATACTGATCGCGAATTCCCCACACTAATAGTGTGCGATTCATATTACTGCGTCCAGTCTTACAATGAATACTTGCAGAACTGGGTTCAAAACGGATACAAAGATGATACAGGTGCCACAATAAAGCATAAAAAGCTCTGGGAACAAGTAGTTCTTTTAAAGAAAGAACTACGAAAGACTCACATGATACATACAATGAGTCATCAACGGGATGGCGTTCACGTTGCAGGGAATTCATTGGCTAACAGAGCCATGGCGGCAGCTGTTCAATCGGCTTCCGTAGCCACAAAAAAGCGTACTAAAAAACAATTAGACGGTGAAACGCTACTAGCAGTAAAAGCCTCAATGAAAGGCAACTATGCGGCGATACCTCTAAATTATCCACTCGGAAATACATACATAATTGATGCGAACTCAGTTCCTTTTGCTCAAATCCCTGGAGTGGGGGATAGAGTAATTCCAAACACGAACCGGAGGGCTTACTTGATTCAAGAAGCACACATGGGAATGGGTCTGCGGCACCAAGAGATCTTGAGATCTCTAATAGAATTGCAATCACAATGCTGGTGGCCTGGGATGAGCGTGCAAATATATAACTTTGCAATGAATTGTCAGAACTGCAATAGAGATCGCAGTTGTGAACCGGACCAGATACCAGCCCGGACACCTTTATTAGACAGCATTAGGCTATCTATACGCAGACATCCAGACAGAAAAATGCGATCCCATAATTATTAAGACGAGATTCATTTGGATGTGGCCCCAGCGCTCGGCTGACGCCAGAACTGTTATAAAAGATTTGCGAGTCTTTATCGGCACATACTCAATTGGCATGCTACATTCTGACCAGGGTCCTGCGTTTAGCTCTCGACCTTACAAGGAGGCTATGGCCAGCATGGGCATTGCATTGCGGTAATCTAGTCCATTCTATCCGGAGGGAAATGCGGTAGTGGAGAGAAAAAACCGTGACATAAAGCAATCTATAACAGCGAGGGTATTAGGTTCGGGTGACGGATGGGTCAAACATCTAATAAGTGTCCGACGTAGTCTTAATAATCTGCCAAGAAATTCTCTAGGAGGCATTACTCCATACGAATTATTATTTGGTACTAGAATGATCATTCATGATCTCGATTGTCAGACTTCAGTGGTGGAACAAAAAACCTTTGATATCAAAGATCGTTTGGCTGTTTTACAGGACTTAAATGAAACAAGAAGTAGTCTAAGTAACACAAAGCTAAAGCCAACGGCCACTGAAGAAAAAACACCTGTCCCAGTAAGAGCTGTCTGGATTCCAAAGATTGGGTTCTGGTCAGAGAAAAGATCGCGGTGAAGAAGGAATTTGGGCCTTGTTACAGAAAAGCAGTACCTGTCTTAGCTGTCAACGGAACAAGATCAGTAGTACTACCGCCCCTTGCTGGTAAAAAAGAGAACAGAGTTGTATCAATCGACCTGGTAAAACCACAATCATGTGGCCAATAATAAGTAGTAGGCCCAGTGGACTCCCAAGAAGTAGCAGAAGACCAAACCTTGCTACAATCTAAGAGTTTCAAACTGAAAGACTAATCACTTTTTATAAACCTGCAGTGAATAAAAAAGGACTATGCAATAAAGCCATGGAACTTGTACCTCTTGAAACCCAAATTGCAACAGTTCATCAAGAAACACCTGTCTACAATGATGTAGCCTCTGAACATACATATCCAAAGATTAATGAAAATCCGGAAGCAATCCCAACAATTGACAGAACTGCATCTGGCTACTTCATCAATTTCGATGACTTTTCTGATGATCCAAGTGAACATGAAGAAACGCCAGCAACAAAAACTTTCAAAGAAAAAATGACTGAACTCTTTCATCAACTCAAAGAAACATATCTGATTGCACCATGGATTGAATTATGGATTGTGTTAGGTGTACTTTTCCTCCTACTCTGGCTCATCTTGGTTTTAAGTTAGGGTAGATTTATTGATGGAAAATATAGTACAATGGACACAGCAAGTCAGGACATCAACTTGGTCCTAAAGCCTCACAGATTTTCTCACATCGAAAAAAGAGAACTGTCATTGGTGAACATCACAGCCATTCCAATATCTGGTGGTGTAGCATGGGACACAACTGATTACGAAATCTATGGCCCGATTGAACTCTTGAAATATCTACATCAGTTCAAAGTTTCATTAAGTGACTTTGTGACACCAAGTACTTTCTCTGATGATTGGGACTTTGAAAATATTAATAATATGATGTCAGATTTAGAAATGTCAGCAAAATTTACAGAACATGATTATTTACAGGGTTCATCAAATTATGAAGAAATGTACTGTTTTAATCATTATTGTCATCACTATTTGCATAAATCTGCTAATCCTCGAAATGTTTTTACTTATAATCAATGGGAACATTGTCCAACACCGCCAAAAGGCAGTTCGAAAACATTTTATGAGAAATTCCGATACTTCTCAGGGTTTAACAACACTGATCCAGAAACGTTTTATTTCAAAATTTTAAATAAGACAGGAATGAAAAACATGTTGACAAATACTAAATTGATTTATTCTAAAAAATATTATGAAAAAATGTCTACATTTGGTTTTGAATTTTGGAAAAATAACATTGAGACAAAAACCATCTGGGGTACAAAAGACTGGCAGGTGCAAGGTTTAGAATCACTATTTAGAGCCTGCATGATCCCAGAACAGATAATATTCCTGAATGACACCATTCAACAGACAACCTGTCTTGGCCTAGCCAAGATAAAAGACTTAAACAAACCGTCTATTCCAAAACCCATTCCTGATAGTAATAGCACTACAGATGTGGAGATAGACGTATCCCATATTTTACACCAAAACAGAACAAATCCTGATTCGAAAAAATGGTTGATCTGGCCCACAGACACTAATAACTGTCAAGATAGATTCCTGAACAATACACAGGGGTTCAAACAGATCAGGCCAGACCCAAGATATTCCCAGAGACAACATCCAGGGATAGTTACAACATACAGTGTAGGAAAGCTATGTCTCGAACACAACATACAGTGTTGGAAAGCTATGTCTCGAATGGCTTCATAAATCCACATTGCCTGAAATTAAGCAACACTTCACTTTACTTAAAGAAGGTGCTGACTTGCGAGATTTCATACTGGGACCTCGCAAACAGCGTCAAAAATGTTTCATATACGCCGGTATATACGCTACTTACAACGAAGCTTGGAAAGTAATGCAAATTGAAACTGCTAAAAAAAATACGAGAAATTGATCGTATTAATTTGGAAAAATCACTGTCTGTAGTGGACAATGGGTTAACGACTCTGTCCTCCAGAATATATTCACTGGACAGCATTGTATCATCTGCTATTGATATGATAGAGCAGGACTTGCTAATGTTACAAGATGGCTAGTCCCAATTGCGTTCTATTGTGCAGTTAGGCTGGATGTTACAAAACCTCCGTTCAGGCTACATGCCATGGCGTCTAATCAACACAACGTCATTATTTTCTATCTTTAACCTTACAGATAAACAAATCTCTTTGGCACAAAAAGGAGCAGACTATACGGTGCTAAGCATTGAAAAACTAGAAAAATTACCATTGACAATGTCAGAACGACCTGTCATTGAATGGATAATACATGGTACAATTACAATTCCGATAACGACTTCTCAGTTTCAATATTGCCAAAAGTATATACCAACAGGCCTGTACGAAAGGTTGGGTAAAGGTTACATCAAGTCGACCTGGAATTTACCTTATACACATAGATGTTATAGTGAAGGGAAAAAAGAGGTATTTCTTAGTGGTAACAACTGTAAAAATTCACTAAGCGGTACACTTCTGTGTCAAGGTATTAACTTGCATGGAGCCTGCGAAGGTTCATCAAATAACCTTTCATGTCACCTGCACGGCATCCCTGCAACACAGATAGAGCCTTTTTTCAGACAGCTTTCCAACGGCAGCTACGTTATAATAAGTGACCACAGCTGTTGTGGCATGGTACCAGGAATAGCCTATCTCGTGAGCGTTACTTCCAGGGTCATTTGCTGTATGCAAGTATTGTATCCAAACAGCAAACCAGACAAGGAGGCAGCAATATGGTCTTCTCTGAATATCTCTTCTATTCGAATTGATACTTTAAGCAGAATGAAGTCTATTCTTTTACAGACAACTGTGCCTTTAACCTCGTCCAAAGAGACGTATGATCTGCAAGTTGCAAGGACAGCGGCAGAGATAAATACACTATTATCGACAAATTGCCCCGTGCATTTCGTAGAAATGTTAGGTCAAATCTTAAACATGTCAGATACCAGTGGCATCGCACATGTATTTAAGACAATTTTTTCGGGACTATTAGCACCCTTTGAAGCAGTCCTGGACATCTTCCAGAATTTCGTGCACTCTGTGTTCAGTGGCCTGCCTCTTCTCTTGGGACTCGTAGCAGGAATTTTATTTTTGTTCCTTCTGCTCTGATATGGCAAGTCAAGTCACAGACAAAACTCAGGCAACAATGGAAGAAACGATCCTAGCGATAAGATACCGAGAAAGGATTACTAAGGTCCTCGACTTGGCGAAGCTAAGAGATCTGAATACTACCTGGTTTCTTTCATTCAGACCAATCTGGCAAGATTGCATCTTACCTGTTATACGATGCCTGCTATGCGGAGAAGAATGCGCGTTGGACATCTGTCTTACACTACCATCAGCAGTACCTATGGATATCGATACTTTGCTTGGTTCGGTAACGGCTCATGCTACGTGTTGTCCCCAGTGGCTACCAATTCTGATGACGGCATTCGTTGAGACCTCACCATTACGATTAGATGGCGATGAGGTACAAGATGAAAGCGGCACACAGGTACAACCTTCTGTGAACATTGCTGATCCAGACATCGATGATGGCAATGAATCTCACATCTGCACTATTTGTACTTTTTCGGACTAGGTCCAACTTTCACCTACTGTTGTAAACAAATTCTTTGCCAGCCTATCTGAACTTATGTTCTCCCCTAACAACGAGAATAACTTTTAAAAGAAAACATGAGCACACAGCGTTCCCTGAACTCTGAATTCAGCCTTCAGTGTTTGATAAAAAAAACTTCTGAAAACATTTTGAACTATTTTTCTTCCCTGAAAGCGAAATTATTTTTTTTCCCGTTCCCAAAATATTTAACTTTTTTTGGCACATGGTACTCAGCTTCAAGTAGAACTATTCTTAGAGAACAGAAATTTCTATTTTTAGAATCTCTAGAGGCAATGTTTTGACTTAGCCTCTAGCACATGTACAGTCTTGTATAAATATGTGATGAAATGGTCTCGACCTTCTCTTCTGTATTAAGAGCCATTTCATAAATGTAATTTTCGGTTATAATACTCATTTTTCGTGTATATTCCATTTCAAATACATTTTATGTATTTTGGGGTCGGTTGGAAAACACATGCATCATTATACATGTTTAGTATTGTGGTTCTGAAAATTCTGGACTCGTGTAATAAACTTTGCCGCAGTATGACGATTTTGGTATCAAAAGACCGAGAATGGCCAGTACACTATGTACAAGCGTCATAATCCAGTAACGATTTCACCTCGAAATCGTCATTTTCGTCCTAAACCCATGGCTTCCATTTTGTGTACGGCAGCCATTTTGTGAGTTGCCCTCACATAGGCTATAATACAGCCAAATTCGATTCCAGAGGACACATACACCTTAATTGACTTCTCTTTGACCTGGGAAAGCTGAAACCATTGCCCCAGGCCGACCCTGCCCGGCCAGTTCCTTTCCCAGTGGCCGAGCGAGATAGCATCAAGGCACAACATGCCATAAACCTTTTCATCACACACACACCCTGCCTAATCTTGCTCACACCTGTCCCTGTTTCTTTACATATGGCTTGTTTTACGAGGAGGAGGTGCCAGTTTTATTGGGGGTACACCGATATCTGATGAAAATGTTGGGCCTTGCCGGGTAATTTGTTGTGGGCTGGACGAACTGAAATGTGGGCTTGTCATCATGACTCTGCTTTTTCTTTGTAGTAAAAATATGTGAATGGTCTACTGTAAATCTAAGAATGTTTGCCTGAAGCATAATATTTTGTATAAAAAGAGAAGACTGGCTTTGTAAGGTTGAGCAGTCTCCTGAGAATATACACACCGTGCTGTTGTACTTCTAGGACGCCTGTTACTTGGTTGCAGCCAATAGATTCGATCTTTGACTTCACCTAGAAGACTCTGAGTTTCTGTGTCTGAATCAGGAAAGTACTCAAGGTCTTAGGGTGTACCCTGACACCGCTGGGTTACCGGTTCGGTACCGGTTCTGAAAAACCCAGTACCTCAGCTGGCGCCCAACGTGGGGCGATACCAATGGTACCGGTCCAAGCCAGAGGTTCGTGAGGAGCTTCGTGTGAAAATTCTGGAGGAAGGCCGCCACTTCATCGACCCCTGCATGTTGACGTGGTCCGAAAGTCTTTGCTGCGAGGTTCCCTGCTTCCCGACGGCTACGAAGGACTGCTGCCCTGGCTATCGCCCTGATTTGGACCCTTGATGTTTGGTAGAGCGAAATGATAGCCGAGTCTTCTGGTGACGTCATCGATACCTCAGTTAAGTATAAGTGGAGCGTCTCCCAGTGCTTAGTTTTGGGTATCCCTTTGAGATATTTGATTTGGAACTTGCAAGTACCAAAGCCGAAGGACTCGTGTATTCACGAGAATATCGTATTCGATAATCCTTTGAAGTTTGAAGCTAGACTAGTGAGCGAAGATGCCTGGTCTTAACAGACTTGGAAACTTGTTTTGTTGTGGTAATAATAGGGATTCCCGATTGGAGGACTCGTGTCCGGTTCCTCCGATTGGAACTCCAACCTATGAATTGTATGTGAAACATGGAGTAGGCCCCATCACATATAATGAAGTGTGGATCCGCTACACCAGAAAAGATGGTGTTCTAAAATGGCCCCAATATGGTAGCTTTGACACGGAAATCCTAGATAATCTAGAAGTTAAACTTTTTAAGAAGGAAACCGGCGATGTTTGACTCTTTCCGCCTATGGCGTAAGGAAGCCAAACAGAAGGAAATTAAATTAGAGAAGAAAAAAATAAGAGAGAAAGGGGTATCTCGATAATGCAAGCTGCTATGCAGTATAAAGATAATGAAGAAGAACAGATGAGCGAGCAGTTGCATAGGCAACGTAAAATGATAACTGATAAATGTTATCCAGTTTTGCCGCCTCTTCAGCAAGATGCAGCAAAAGAACTTGAAAAAGACCCCCTAATGTCGCATTTGCTAAGTTCGCCACCCCCTTATGCACAGAATGCTACGGCACCTCCGCAACCTTTGGTTGTATTGCCTCCTGCTCCTCCACAACCACCAGCTGCCTTTCAGTTGGCTCCTATTCCTCCGGTGCAGCCTCCTCAAGGGCCACCGGCTTTGACATCTGCTCTTCCTCTACTTCCTACAACTTTGACTACTATAACGACTACCACTCCTGGTACTCCTCCTGACACTGCCTCTGCGTCTGCCTTGCCTCACCCTGCTTTTCCGCCTGTCCTTTCATCGACTTCGCCCTCTGTTCGCCAGAGAATGACTAGCACTGTTGCTAGCCTTCTATATCCTCTCTTTGGAGCAACAAGTGCTACCCCTGTCACAGAGCGTAAGCAGTTGCGTAGCCAACTGCCTGATTCTAGGGAGAAGGAGACATTGAATTATTTGGCGCATAAATGGGTTACTGAACCAACGAGGTATGGGCTAGAGTCTGTTATGGATGTCTTCCATCAGTGGGAAGAACAGAAGCAGAGATACGTTTTTGAGAAAATGTGTACTTTCCTTTCTGAGGATTTAGAGGAAAATGATTTGGAGCCCAATCCGTCTGAGTTGTGCCATGTATGGTTCGAGTTTGGGAAAGGCGCAATTGTGGGTTCAGATGTAAAGAAAGCAGTTGCGACGTTGTTGTCGCTTAGGACTGAAGGTGTTTCTAGGTCGTTGTTTGAGTCTGATTCCTCTGTTAAGAAGAAGGGAAGACAATATCTCATGAGAGAAGTTCCTCCGGTATGGAAGGAAGCAATTCAGGCTGATGCAGCTCTTCATATTGATGCTGTACCAGCTCATTTTCAGCGTGTTTGGGTACATGTTCCTTGGAAGCGAGCTGAAGTCTTGGCCCTTAAGCAGACATTACCTGATCCCCGTAAGAATCCTGCAGGGTATTACAAGGAATTGTCACAGACTGCAGGTTCTTGCATTATGAATTTAGCCGACGTAGACATGTTGTTTGGAAATGTTGTTCCACAGCCTTTATGGGGAAAGATTCGTCATGCAGATCATGACCAAGAGTTAGGTGACTCATGGGCTAATATTACTGCTACAGATGCCCGACAAATTGGTGGTGCTAAACCCGTGCCTTTAGTAGCAGAACTCCCTGGTAGGATCATTAATTACATGAAAACTTTCATGCCCGCGATGCGTGTGAATTGGGATAAATTGTCTGCGTGTAAGCAGAAGAAAGATGAAACGGTGTCTGATTTCTTCACCAGGTTTGAAGAAACGTTTGTCGACCACAGTGGTCAAGATATGAGTACAGAAGGTGGCCAACGGTTGTTTGTCGATAAGTTTGTGCACAATTTGTTACCCGAGTTATGTAAGAAATTAAAAGATTCAGAGAGTTCATGGGCTGTTTCCTCTTCAGCACAGATATTGGCTACTGTGCAGTATTATGAAAATCGAGACAAAGATGAGAAAGATAGAGCAGAGAAGAAAACTAAAGAGTTAAAAACGAAGGTTCTGTTACAGCAAGCATATCCGCCACGTGGTGGTCAAAAATAGTGGTGGTCAGAGTAACTATCAGAATAACTATCAGCAACCTCAACAGTTTCAGAGGAACTCGCAAAGAGTCGAATATACTCAACCACGTGTCCCTGTAGGTCCCAATCAGTGTTCATATTGTAAGGAAGAGGGTCATTTTAAGTATATTTGCCCTATTTTGTTACAGCGTATGAATGGTGCTTCTGGTGCACGAGGTCGAGGTATTTCACAAGCTCCTAGAGGTAGAGGACGTGGAAATTTTCCCCAGAATGCGCGTTCCTTTCCACCTCAAAATTCAATGAATAGTTTTGATCAGCAGAATAACGCGTCTGGTAGGACGGCTCAGTACTATGCTGATGATTACTATGCAGAAGATGAGCATATGGACGGTAATGATTGCTAGGACAGCCATAGACAAATAGAGGGAGTTGTTTCAGTTCCAGTAGATCAGAGTGGACCTAAAATTGAGGTGATTACATCAGGTGTGTCAGAGCCTTTTCTGTTGGATACTGGTGCTACAAAGAGTTCTATTATGCACTCTAAACTCCCTGGCGCACCTTTGTCTGGCGAAACGAATGTATCAGTAGGTTTTTCTGGCGCCCCAGTTAGAAACCCGATTTCTAACCCTTTGTCCCTTTCTGTTGGACCTTGTGAATTCGAAGCACCCCTTATTTTAACGACAGGTTGTGGTGAAAACTTGCTAGGATTGGATCTGTTAAAAAGATTGTATGCGACTATGTACGGTTCTCCTTCGGGAGTACAACTTACATTGGGTAAGAAAGTGGTTTCTCCAATGTATTTGTCAAGGGATAAACTTCCGACAGAATTGTCGTTTCTTCCTAAAATTCTTTAGGCTACTGGTCCTAATGATGTAGGTCTTTTGGAAATACCGCCATATGTTGTGACATTGAAAGCCAATGTTAAAATGCCACGCATTCCTCAATATAAAATTTCTAGTGAAGGTGAAAAAGCTTTACTAGCGATCATTTATGTTCTGATTGAAAAAGATGTGGTTGAAGAGACAAGAGGCAACGTTTGCAATAGTCCTGTTCTGCCTTTTTGAAACGAACTGATTCTTCCCAGCGACCTGTCTACAGATTCGTGATCGATCTTAGAGAGGTCAATAAAATAGTGTTGTCACAATTTCCAGTTGTTCCTGATATCACTGCCCTATTGACTATGATTCCAGCTTCCGCGACCTGGTTTTCGGTGATTGACTTGAAGAATGCTTTCTTCAGCATCCCAATTGCCGAGGAGAGTAGGGATATTTTTGGCTTCAGTTTAGGAGGTCGAAGCTTCCGCTTTAAACGCGCTCCCCAGGGCTACTGTGAAAGTCCATCAATATATAGTCAGGCTTTAAAAACACAGCTTGATACGATTGTTTTACCTGATGGAGCTACACTCATTCAGTATGTAGATGATTTGCTTGTTGCTGCAGATACTGAGGAAATTTGTAAAGAAGCCACGCTGTCATTGTTGCGTCATTTGTGTGATCTGCATCACAAAGTGTCTCTCTCAAAGTTGCAACGACTTTGCATACAATTGTTGAAGCTGCACGTATCCCACATAATTCAGCTCAAGCAGCAGAATTGATTGCACTTACGAGAGCATGTGTGTTGTCGAAAGGAATGAAAGTGACTATCTATACCGACAGCCAGTATGCATTTGGTGTGGCTCACAGTTTTGGACGATTGTGGAAAGAACGTGGGTTCCTGACTTCGCATGGAGGTAAGATTCAGCATGGTCAGTTGGTGAATGAGCTTCTTGAATCACTTACTTTGCCGTTGCAAGTTGCGATTGTGAAATGTAGTGCACACAAGAAGGTGACTGATGATGTTGGTCGTGGAAATGCATTTGCTGACGAAATCGCAAAAGAAACAGCAAGGAATGTGATGAGTCGAATGTATATTGCGGGCCCTGCAAGATGGGTTGGTGACGTTGGAATGTGTGAAGACACAATAGAGAGTGTGAAGTCTATTCAAGCTGAAGCTACAGAGAAAGAGTTGAGTGTGTGGAGAGAAAGTACGGGTAAAATGGATGCCAATGGTTGCTGGATTGAATTGTCTGAGCATCAGAGATGGTTGTTACCCGATGCGTACATGCTTGCAGTGGTTACAATGGCCCATGGAATGGCTCACATCAGTGTGAAAGGGATTTGTAAGTTGTTGGCTCCAGTATGGCAAAATGCTGGAATTCCTAAGTGTGCAGAAAATGTGGTCAAGAATTGCATGGTGTGTCTGAAATACAATCCTGGTAGGGGAACCCCAACTCCAGCCGGTCATTTTGCACCTCCAACGTATCCGTTCGAGGTTTTGCAGCTAGATTTCATCCACATGGAGAGGTGCAACAATTTAAAATACGTACTCGTTGTTGTTTGTGCCTTTTCAAGATGGGTAGAAGCGTACCCCCTAAAAGACAACACTGCCCTATCCACAGCTAAAGCCCTTGTGAAAGAGTTCTTTCCTAGGTTTGGAATGCCGGGAATGGTCTGGAGTGACAATGGGAGTGAATTTGTGGGTCGAGTGATGAAGAAAGTATGCGAAGGGCTAGGCATTCATCAGAAATTTCACGCTGCAAATCACCACCAATCAGCTGGATTAGTAGAATGTTACAATGGCACGCTAAAGTTAAAGCTGGCCAAAATTCAAGCGAGCTCTGGTCTTAAATGGCCTGACGCTCTACCCCTAGCACTCCTATCCACCAGAATGACTGTGCATTCGCGAGTGGGACTTAGTCCTTATGAAATAGTTTTCGGCCGCCCGGCCAACATATGGGGAGTGCCAAGGCCCACAAAATTTAGTGAAATCGAACACCCAGTTCTGCTTGACTATTTGTACGAATTGACAGCTAAATTGTGTGTTTTACACCAACAGGTTCACGATACTCTGCCTCAAGCCTCTGAAGCTCCAGGTCATCACATCGAACCTGGCTCCTGGGTGCTGGTGAAGAATTTTCAGCGAACAAAGAACGACCAGCCCAGGTGGACCGGCCCACACCTCGTCCTTCTGTCAACGAGATCAGCTGTTCGTGTAGAAGGGAAGAAGCACTGGATCCACGGCGTACATTGCAAGAGGGTGCCTTTACCTCTGCCGTACGACCGGTGGGTCCAGGAGGGTGTCGCTGACTCAGAGACTGAAACTGTGCCTCGTTTTTCACCTTTCAGTGATGCACGTATAAAAGGAACACTTACTGAAAAAGAGAGTGACAATATTTTGCAACCAGCTGTATTACCGTCAGTTCGATTGGACACTACAGAACCTGAACTCTTGTTCCAAGACCAGACAATACCTGGAAAACAAAGATACAATCTGAGGCTGAGAACTACGAACTAATAAAATTGTCTTTCTAAGAACTATTTTTGAAAGTGCAGCTCTCCCATCTGAGAAACTTTTTTATTTTTGTTTTTCGAACCACCATCCGGGTTCCGCTGTAGGGTCGCGGTTACCCAAAGTCTTTGGGGTGCAGCTGAAGACGTTAGGTCGACAGTTCTGGTCGGTCTAAGGGAGTTGCCCTGGACTGACAGAAGCATTCCTTAGCATAGAACACCCAACCATCGCGAGCAGCATATTAGAGAGGATGGAGTTTTTCGAGATGGAGAGACCTGCCAAGGAAAAGAACTTTAAAAGCAGAATATGTAAAATGATGACCAAGAAGAGCTTTTTGATATTGTGCATTTTAATGTTATTCAGTGTAATAATATTTTTAATAGGATATGTTTTATTCTCTTTTCGAGTGACATTTGCACCCACTACATCGCCCATACCTCCTCCTTCTACTGTTTCCCCACACTCTTTTCAACCCCTTCCTGGACATGTAACCGCTAGGAGATTAGAGTTTATTAATAACTCCTTCGTTCAGCTTTTACACCAACACCAACTAGTAATGAACACGACTAACTGTTGGGTGTGTGGTCTTATGCCTCACACAACGGATAAAGGTATCCCTTATCTGGTCCTGCATTTCAGCCACAATGGTTCTGTGTGGGCATACAGAACAATGTTCATCTATGCACATGAAGTCTACCCCCTACGTTCTGTGGAAGACAATCCTAAGAATAGTGCTCTAGTTAAGGGTATAGTAGACATGATTAAGGAAGATATTTCCTACGAAACTATCCCGAGAGATGAGACACTAGTATACATAGGATGGAACGTGACTGGATATGAAGCTACTCTGAGTGAGAAACAGCAAGCTAAGAGATCTTCTCCGATTTGGATTGTACCCCATCAGGTTCACCTGTGTCTGCAAGGTACTGGCAAGAATCCCAGAGCTCAGCTAGGGAAAAGCATCTGCACTGAAACATATGTTCTTGCATCTCAGACTTCCCCTCCGTTCTTAGCAGCTAAGGGTACCTATTTCATCTGCCATGATAGAGCCTATACATGGTTGCCCCCTGACTTTTCGGGCACATGTTTTGTTTCATTCCTGTTGCCTCCCACCTACACAGCTGCGGCAGATTACCATAAGACAAGGATAGTTAGAGGTGTCTTTAGTACAGAAGACACTGCAGGACAAGAATTTGGGGACTTAGTAAAGGGTTTTCTGCCGTTCTGGGGACCCATGGTTAACAGCAGGAACATAAGGCAATTGGCAAGGGTGGTTGAATCCACCGTGGTTGAAACTGCCGGTGCCCTTAGTAACTTGACTGCTGAGCTCCAGTCGGATCGTCTCATGACCCTTCAGAACAGGGTCGCATTAGATGTCATACTTGCAGACCGAGGTGGGGTATGTAAATTGATCCAATCGAGTTGCTGTGTTTTCATTCCGGATAACGCTCCAACAGTGTACCAGGCCATCTCCAAACTACATAAGATTTCCGAATCTATTCATGTGGATAAAGGAGATTGGTCGTTAATGGGATGGTTCTGGGAACTGATATCCGCCTGGGGATGGAAAAGTCTGATGGTCATTGGGATGGTCTTAGCCATTCTTTTCCTGTTCTGTCTGTGCGTGCAGTGTGCTCCTGCAATATGTGGCCTCTGTGCTACATCATGTGTAAGGAAACCTGTATCAAGAGACAAGCTAAGTACTAGGATGATGTTACAGCAACATCTCAATGACTTTAGGAATATAGACCTGGACTCAGATTAGCATGAGGATAGGTTAAATTGCCTATGTAAGGGCAAAAGGAGGGTTTGTGGTTCTGAAAATTCTGGACTCGTGTAATAAACTTTGCCACAGTATGACGATTTTGGTATCAAAAGACCGAGAATGGCCAGTACACTATGTACAAGCATTTTCGTCATATTCCAGTAACGATTTCACCTCGAAATCGTCATTTTCGTCCTAAACCCTTGGCTTCCATTTTGTGTACGGCAGCCATTTTGTGAGTTGCCCTCACATAGGCTATAATACAGCCAAATTCGATTCCAGAGGACACATACACCTTAATTGACTTCTCTTTGACCTGGGAAAGCTGAAACCATTGCCCCAGGCCGAACCTGCCCGGCCAGTTCCTTTCCCAGTGGCCGAGCGAGATAGCATCAAGGCACAACATGCCATAAACCTTTTCATCACACACACACCCTGCCTAATCTTGCTCACACCTGTCCCTGTTTCTTTACATATGGCTTGTTTTACAAGGAGGAGGTGCCCGTTTTGTTGGGGGTACACCGATATCTGATGAAAATGTTGGGCCTTGCCGGGTAATTTGTTGTGGGCTGGACGAACTGAAATGTGGGCTTGTCATCATGACTCTGCTTTTTCTTTGTAGTAAAAATATGTGAATGGTCTACTGTAAATATAAGAATGTTTGCCTGAAGCATAATATTTTGTATAAAAAGAGAAGACTGGCTTTGTAAGGTTGAGCAGTCTCCTGAGAATATACACACCGTGCTGTTGTACTTCTAGGACGCCTGTTACTTGGTTGCAGCCAATAAATTCGATCTTTGACTTCACCTAGAAGACTCTGAGTTTCTGTGTCTGAATCAGGAAAGTACTCTAGGTCTTAGGGTGTACCCTGACACCGCTGGGTTACCGGTTCGGTACCGGTTCTGAAAAACCCAGTACCTCAGTATTGCTTAGTATTTAGTAATGATGAACATTATACGTGGAGTGGGTGTTGTGAACGTATCTAGGACCCTATTTAAATATTCCCGATTCCTGCCCGTATGTGGTTATAACAAATCATATCATTATAAAGGCATAAGAATCATATCCATATTTAGTCATAGCCATTGCAGTCCAAATACGGCAAGGCTACTCCCATAGACTCCTAGAAAGTACAACGCGTTCTTTAAACAAACCAAGTCTCCAGCAGCCCGGGAATCCCCCTGCTTTTGTTTTGATTTGTCCAAGAACCCCTAGAGTCCTGAAAGAACTGCAAGTTCCTAGTGACATCTTATGTCCAACCTTACGTCAAACTCGGCACCTTCCAGGTATAAATATACCAGCAGCTGCCCTAACAAACACACGGTGGATTGGAGCAGATCAGCTATCTAGTTACCCGAAGCCCAGCTGTAACGAGAGCCGAAGGAAGCCGAGCCTCCCATTGACGCACTGAGAGAGATGCTGTCTTTTCTCCTTCCGAGAAATCCAGCTCCAGTGTTTTCAGTCACCCTTGCAGATTGCTGGAAGATCAAGTCCTGAGAAAGAGATACAAGACCTCCTTCATTCTATAACCAAGGTACGGCGCTGATTAGATCCTTAGAGAATTCTTGATTCAGATTCTTGGCAAAAACTATCTTAACTTAAACTGCAACTTACTTACTCCTTCCCACGTACTAGGCTTAGGTTAGGTACACCGGGGTAGGCTTATTTTAGAAACACCAGTTGAGTACGTTTAGTCAACTTTTATCATTGTATGTATTTTATCTGTTTTAAGTATCTTATAGCTTATAAACCATATAAATGCTTTTACAGTATTATTTCATAATACTCCTTTTACTGTATGCACTTTACTTTATGACAAGTATTGCAATTGTGGCAATTCACTTCTCTTGCATGAGAAAGAGGACTGCTCAATAAATAACCACTTTTATTGAAAACGCCCGTCTCTCTATTTCTCTGCACTCCTGGTGAAACTAAGCATGCACGATTGACTGAGTGAAATAGCTGCCTATTGTTTTCCACGACTCTGGAGATATACTCCTTATTCTGGGGGGAGCAAAGTTGTCATGTCATGTCACGTTTATGCGGTTGTCAGAAACTAATCCCTTCTTGTCTATTCAGGAAAGTTAACACCTTCTTCTTTACTCGAGAAAGTTTCTAGTGACCTCTGAGCTAGCTGGCATTCATAATTAAGTCTAACATATTCAATAGAGACCTAGCCGATCTCAGTCCTACGTCTAAACTATTGTTTATGTTATTCCAATGCGCAGAGCCTATTGGGAATATAGCAACTACACTACAATAACAGTTGATATTGGAATTGGATTACAGCTTGTTATGAACATGATGCCAAAAGATCTTAGCCAGCAAGCTAGTAGAGACACACTGATATTAAATAGTGTAGGTCTTAATGAGTATCCCTGTTGCACACACATCTTTATCTGCAATACTTTGAGTAGAATGAAGTGGTTTTGTACATGGGCTGTATCTTGTTGATAGGAAGTGAACCATTGAGTGTCTTACACCGTATTCCAATTTCTTGTTAAAATGTGCTATTTGTATAGCTCAAGCCTAGCCAAAATGGCAGTGGAGTGCTGGGCAGGGTCAAAGGCAAGCATACATTTAACGGGCATTGGAGATGTAGCTGGTTATTAGATTGTTACTGTATTGTGAAGAAGTGATCTATAAAGCAGACTTTCAAAATGTCATGAGAGATTGCATCACAGGTATATCACTTTTTCAGATGCAAGACTTACATATGACTGATTCTGCTACACAGACGGTCCTAACATATCACTGATCTGAACCATCTCTACAAGCCTTTAGTGGCAAATCTATTACTGTCTTACACTTACCAAGTTCTTCCATCTACATCTACTACACTCAAAGTCTTCTAGACCACAATGCTACCAATTACCCCATGTCATGTGACACCTTGAGCCAGTCAAGGCTTTTTTTCCGGGGCCTTCGACTTTCTGAAATTTGTAATATTGCTTTTTTCTTATTGTTGTGTGCGTTTCAAATCTCTGCATGTGAAGTACTGTTGACTAGTAAGAAAGAACTGGTTATGGGTATCAAACTGACTTTAGTCATTTGCCGAATACGTGATGTAACAGTTGTCTAGTCCTACTAACATTTCAAAGGCAGATAAGTAAAAGCAATAATATACTAATTATGTTATCAGCAAGTAGAATGTGACATATTTGCTTAATCCCTTACATGCTTAGGGTTTTCCCCAACAATGCCATGCCCTTTTTAGGTCTCGCCTAGGCAGCACATGAGCTGTCTCTATGAGACATGCTGTATCTGCTCTGTGTGCTTTGAGAATGCCCATCGTTTTTCATTCGTTCTTTTGTGTGCCATTCAAAAATCCATGCTTTTCAGTGGTGCATTGGTTTTATTTGTCTTTCCTTTTGGTGTTTGGTTCCCTCCAATGGAGCTTGGCCCTATTACATGCAGTTGTTACCTCCTGTCTATGTATGTTAGTTTCTGCATACTTTTTCTAAATCTCAGCTTGTGTTTTCAGAATGCTGTGTTTTGGGGCTTTTCGATCTAAACGCGCTCAGATGACGGCATTTTCATTTTCCAACCTCTTTATATTTTTGAGATCCACATGTCTTTGAGTTTTTTTTGCCACAGGGAGAGCATGCCGAGAATTGGACTTGGTTCCCCAGTTCTAAAGACGTCAGCTCTGGATGTTATGCTACATTCTTTCTCCCACAATCAGCTTTTTATTGCATCCCAATGCTTTCACCCAACAGGAGTTTAGCAAGTATTGTTGTAGTGATAATACAGTTTGATATCGGCATGTTTCTGCCTTTCTGTCCTGGGCGGGTTGGCCCATGGAGAGCATGCTGAGACTTGACCTGGGTTGCCCACTTCCAAAGTTGCCAGCTTTGGGTGTCATATTACATCCTCTTTCCCAAACAATCTGCATTGTATGCATCCACTCGTGGCTACTTCTATAACATTTAAATGTCTAAAAAAGGATTGATTCAATTCCAGCCTTACTCGCCCTTTAAAAACCATACAGTATTTACTTTTTTGATATCGGCATGTCTCTGGCATTTATTTTTTTGTTGGCACAGGGAGAGCACACTGAGACATGAACCCTGTTCCCCAGTTACAAAGTCGACAGCTCTGGATGTTATGTTACATCTTCTTACCCAAGCACTCACCAATATTTGCATCCAACTTAAAAAAAAACATTAAAATATCTAAAATGTCTTACATTTTTTATATCGGCTGTACTCTGCTTTCATCTGTAACCCCGCATCTGTAACCCTGCATGCTGCGAGCGGCGCTGCCACTCGGTAGCACCGCCGGGGTGATCCGCGCGGGGGTGGGCCCGGTGCTCAGACCCCTGGAAGGAAAGGACAGGGCTCTCATGGGTGCTGCTTGACTCCGCTTCTCCAGCCTCCTCGCCCTGCTTCTCACGTGGCTCAGCAGTGGAGAAGGTGGTGATTGTGACCTGGCCAGTCTGGCGCCAAACTGGCCGGCCAGCCGATGAAGGTGACGGTGCAGTGGGCTTGTCCAATTGCAAAGGCTGAACCCCTGCGGGCAGCCTGTGTCCAGGTGCGCTCCCTCGCACCTGCAGCCCGTTGTAAGGCTGTCTGTAACGGCTGCTGCATCCCCATCAGCCGATAACAGCCCAACAATTTTGTCTACACTGATACCCTGTGAAAGATCTCCGCAAGAGCACTTTGTTAATTTTTACCTCCCTAACTGCCCACTGAACTGCAACTGTAAATAAACCTTTGCTTTGGGAGACTTGTATCGCCTACCAGATGGGACTCCAGGTCCCAGGAGCACCACGGACTGCCGCACCTGAGCCGCATCTGCACTCCCTGCTGCCAGCTACTTTACAGCTCGCGGCCCCTGCTCCGCTGATAGTTGGGCTGGTGCAATACGAGCAATTAGCCGCGGAATTTTGCTAACGATGAATTTGCGGGAGGGGAGGGGGCGGAATGCCGTCACAGGTGGCAGTGTTGTTGGGACTTTGGACCAATTTATTGTAAGAGCCACCTCGGTACTAACTCATGAAATCGCCATGACTAAACGTCGGCTATCGCTTGATCCCCAGCAAAATAAATAGTCATCCTTTGGTGGCCTAATGCTTGTTTGCTCACCTGAAGGCTGCATGACCATAGGCTCAGATTCACTGAACTCTGTAGGGGGATGCAGCCAAACTCCTTCACTACCGCTGGATCGTACAACAACAGCGGATCCATCGACTGGTCCCATCTCGTGTGATCAGGCACTATTGAGCTCACTAATCCCCCCTCTGCAACGAGTGATGACGAGGTCTGTCCCACAACCTAATGCCCAAGTACTGGGAACATTACCAGACCCAGCCTCAAAGAGGAAGCGGAGGGGGGGTCCCCAAAGGCAAAAGAATGCTAAAATTCCAAAAGTGTCTAAAACTGGTGGGCAGACGCCATTACCATCTTCAACTCCACCTGAGCCTCTGTCTACCAACCGTACAGCAGGTACCCAGAATGTGACCATGGCTGGAAACCTGCTGGTTGAAAACGAAGAGAGACTATGGGCTAAAATGGGGGCCCTAATATCGGCATCTTTCTCTCCAATCCTTGATACATTGACTGTAATAGAGGAGAAAGTAACTAATCTTGAACTTTTAGCTGTGTCCAATCATGCATCAGCCATGGTACTATTGGGGGGGAATTGGATCTAATGAGTTAGTGTCTAAAGCAACAAGTAACCCCACAATACCAAACTCGCTACCTGACATCCCACAAATCCCTAATTCACTACCTACTGCACAAACTAGAAATAAGGGGGTGGTAATTACTTCTGATGAGGGTACAGTGGCCCAGGAAGGTGGAGGAAGTGAGGTAGGGAATATGTCTGGGGAATCTGCCCAGCTCATTTCGAGCACGCCGAGGGTGGAGGGAGACTGGCCCAATGGTAGGACCACTGTGAGCATGGTAGGCATGCACGGCATGCTAGGTTTAGATAATCAACCAATCCAAGCCCCTTGGGCTATTAGTCATAACTTTACTGCAACACATCATGGGCAGGGAAATAGCACATCTA
This sequence comes from Lissotriton helveticus, assembly GCF_964261635.1. Classification (NCBI taxonomy): domain Eukaryota; kingdom Metazoa; phylum Chordata; class Amphibia; order Caudata; family Salamandridae; genus Lissotriton; species Lissotriton helveticus. The sequence continues at coordinate 1,291,112,983 of NC_136061.1, forward strand.
GACATGATCTCAGGGTATTAAATCTCCCTCCTGATGCAGCACCATTGGTCGTAGTCCTGAGGGATGTACCTATTTTACAGGATGGCCAGGTAGAATGCACCAAACAGTTAATGGCGAACATAATGCATTGGCTGAACACACACTTGAAAAAAGTGGGGGTTTGAGGCTGGGACATTTGCAACCATCTCATAATGGCCAGACGCTGCTCTTGGGTAGGTTATTCTGCGAATAATGGAGGGAGTAATTATGTGGTGGCGAACTTCAATCACGTGCGTATAGTCAGGCTCATACTTGAATGCCTAGGAAATAGGAATGAAGGGTTTTGTCCTGCTAAATTATCTGTGCTTCCCCTGGGTTTTTTTTATAGCCCCCCTATAACTTTGTATCAGGAGCGAGGCCCAATAGTGACTATCACAGCAACAACTATAGAGTTATAGTGCACCCTTTTGAATCGAATCTCTCAAACAGATATGCCCCATTGTCTGGTCTAGATGACTGTGACTGACTATCACTGGCTGATACATCCGAGATGGAAGAGACCCCCAAGGTTTCTGACACCCCCCAATGGGCGTATTTAAATCTTCAACTAACAAATCCAATTGGGACTCAGGGCACTGTGGACTTAGCTATCCTAGGACAAAAGATCGGTTTAGCCGAGAAGTCATATAACATATTTTCCTGGAACATTGCTGGGTTGCTAAGTAAGACAAGATCAGAGGACTGGTCAAGCTTCATTGAGTTGGGTGATATGGCTGCGTTCCAAGAAACTTGGGCTTTGAGTACGATTTTCCGGCCAGGTTATCTGACATTTGGTAAGCCTGCAACTTCTGGTAGTAAAGGGCGTCCTTCTGATGGCTTATTAATATGGGTGAGACAAAAGGCTGGTTTTCAGGTCAAAGAGATAGTGATTGATAATCCAGATATTCAGGTCATTAGGATAACCTCCAAGCATGAGTCAGAGTGCTTATTTATAAATGTCAATGCCAGAGGGCAGGTAGGCGGAAAGGCTTCGCCGACCATCTCTAGATTGGATTCCTTTCCGAAATCCCTAAATGGGCCCTGTAACAAGATCATTGCTGGGTACTTTAACTGCACGTTTGAGCCGCTTGGGCTACAAGACAGGAACCTCGCTAGTAATGAAGACGCGATTTGGGGTGTCCCGTCATTAATGCTCGCCCCAGTCAAGAAATGGTCTGAAGCTGTGCTCCAGCTCAAAAGTCTAACAATGGACTGTGGGCTCCGTGCAGTTAATGGAAGATCTAAATCAGACACCCAAGGCAAACCTACTTTTAGTGGTGGGACAAGGAAAAGTAGGATTGATTATTTCCTCATCAATTTAGAACTCTGGCAAAGGATGAGGGACATGGAGGTCGTGAATATACCAGAGAACGACCACAACTCTCTTCTTCTGATGTTAGATGTGTTTCTCTCTGAGAACGGGGGTGGCAGTTTGGGCAACACACCACCAGATGTGATTGTGTCCAACAACTCCCGCAGGTTAAAATGGGGTCAGGTTGCCGCGGATGAGGCCACGGTAGCTCAGATCAAGCTGACACTTGAAGACTCTCTTGCAGCCCTTTTGCACCTAGATCCTAATGAGGATACCTTATTAGCCCTTACAGCACACCATGAGGCTCTGCTCACCAAGCTTAGAACTTACTTTGTTAAACCTGGAGTGCGAAGCATCAGGGGAACAGGGTACAAAGCAGCAAAATGGTACGATGGGGCATGTAGGAAAGCCTACAGCGCTCTTTCTAGTGCAATAAGGGCAGGCTTTGCTCAGGAGGTAAGGAGTAGGAGATCTGAATACAAGGTTATCCAACAATGAGCAAAAAAGGCCCATGATGAAAATAGATGGAAGGAGCTGCTAGCAGCATGTAATGGAAAAAACTGGTGTAGATTTTGGCATTTAATTAAGTGGGGAAGTGACCACCCCAGTCCGCAACTTGCCAATAACGTTCCACCAGAAGCTTGGGTCACCTATTTTCAGACACAATTCTCCTCTAGCACATACGACCCAGGAGAGTTCCAGTGTGCAGAATCAGAGACAATAATAACTTTTACCCCTCTAGAAATAGAATGTGCACTTGACGGGGTGGCTGCAGGTAGAGCCCCGGGCCTGGAAGGCATCCCGGCAGACATATTTAAAACTGACCGGGAGAATTGGCTGAAATATATCCTTATTCTTGCCAATGGCTTAGCTAGAGGTGCCCCAATCCCAGAATCAGGGCACGGGAGGAGATAATCCCAATATATAAAAAAGGGGACCGAGCCTCCCCATCCAACTACCGGCTGATCAGTCTTATTGACACTATGCAGAAGTTGGTGGCCAGATTAGTGTTAAGCAGGGTAAATGGGTGGATTGACGATAATGAGATATTATACACCTATCAAGCAGGACTCTGCTCCCATGTCAGTACTACTGACCAAGTCTTTAGATGTACGATGTTGTATTGGAATACCGTGGTTTTAGCTGGGGGCACCCTCTATGCAGCATTCATAGATCTTAAGTCAGCATTTGATCTAGTGCCCCGCAACAAACTTTGGGACACTCTTAACAAAGCTGGGATGCCCACAGAGATCCTTTCATTTATCATCAAACTACATGATTCTACCTTTGCCTCAGTTAGATGGGGACAACAGGGGGAGACAACAGAACGTTTTTTGGTAAACAAGGGAGTGCGATAGGGGTGTGTCCTAGCCTCTATCCTTTTCTCCCTGTTCATCAATAAAGTGGTCTCCTACTACTCTGACTTTCCCACGGATGCTCCTAATCTTGCTGGTTCGAGGGTGCCTTTAATAATATTTGCAGACGATACTTTAATCTTGTCCAAAACACAAATGGGTCTGCAAAGAGCCCTCGACCGATTTGCTCTTTTCTGTGATGACCATGAGCTTGTAGTCAATGTTGATAAGACCAAGTTCATGGTCTTGCACAGAAGTAAATCTGTCAAAGCCAGAGTAGAAATGAATAATGTGCCCCTTGAACAAACTGATTTGTTTGCCTACTTAGGGGTCACAATAGGCAAAAGACTAAATTGGAAGCCACAGATGGATTTATTGGCGGTAAAGCATAATCAACTTGCGGGGGCTCTCCTCAAAGAACATCGTCTATCACTAGCCAAACTAGTCACTCCGGTCATGGCTATTTATCAAGGGAAGGTTAAAGCCTCAATAATTTACAGAGCTGAACTCTGGGGATTCGAAATTTTTGGGTGCCGCCTCGAGGGGAGCTGTTTCTTGGTCTGCTAGCTCGAGTGGGGAAGAAAGAAATCTGCCTCAGGGGAGAGCGCTGCAGGGACTCGCTTGTCCAGGAGTCCCTGCGTGACCCGAGTCAGCTGGTCTGCACACCCTGAGAGCCCCGCCCCCCAGCCGTCACGTATTCTATTTAATCAACTCACTTTACCGCTGCAAGGGACGCCGGGCGAAGCCCGGGCAAAGGGCGGGCCGTCCACGGCCGTCTAAGGCCGACTGTGGCTGGGCTGGGCCATTTCCCTTGATTTTCCTATACCAGTGACTTTGTGTGTATTTTATTCGTCTCTGCTCCAAGGTTTCCCCTGTGTGCACTAGATTGCTTTAGCCTGAGGTGCAATGGCAGCTCTATCAACCAAGGGAGGCAAGGAAAGTGAGAAACCCAATACTGGAAGCATTTTGGGTACTTTGGACAACTACTTTACTTAGGTCTCTGTTGCATTGGAAAACCAGATAGGTGTAGTGGAAAAAAGACTTTCAGCTGAGTTCTTCTCGCAACGCTCCTCTCTGTGGGCAATTCAGCATTGTACTACTCCCGAAAACCGCATAAGCCAATGGCTAAGTGATCTGGGTTTGCCCGAATCCAGTATTGAGTTAGATTCCCTTGCTAACATTCTAGAGAAAAATAACTCTCCTACACTGCCAGGCAGTGGTGACTTAGTTGAAATTCCCACTTGCATATCTTCCCCCAATGGCTCTCCGGTTTGTGTGGTAGTTGATTCACAGACCCCAAACAAAAGAACTACGGCCAAAAGGAAAAGAAGGGGGGTGTTCCTCAAAGTAAAAGAGCTAAAAGATCCAAACATACAAAAAAGGTGAATAAACAAGTGGGTGTTGGGATCGGCGTAGAGTCTGATAATACACTATATCGAATTCCCACTCCATTATTTCCTCCAGTTATATATGGGGACGGATCATTGGTGGGGCAGGTTGAACACCTGCTTCGATCTTCCTTACTCCCTATTTTTGAGAGGTTGAGATTAGTCACTGCAAGCCTGGATAAACTGGAAAATGCAGTTAAGGATAACTCCCATATGTTACATTTATTGACTGTTGGAAAAAACAAGACCAAAACTCTTCCTGCTAATCCAGAACAGAAGGTAGGCAGAAGTGACCAGGCACCCTCTATCTGCAAATCCCCTCTGCAGAATGGAAAAAAGCCAGTGGTTCCCAGGGATCCTAGTCTAGTTGAGCTAGGTTATAAAAACCTATATCCTGAGTTATCTAATGCTATGAAGGGGGCATCTCAATCTCGTCAGGAAGCTCAGCCAGAACCTACTAAACTTGTTCCTGGGTACTTGGCCCCTAACAATTTGGACTCAGTTACAGGAAATCAATTTACACTGAACTTACCCCCCCAAAGTACCCCCCTAGTGGTGGTTATGACTAAGGTTCCACCTCTTAGAGCTGGTTCAACTGAGGGGTTTTATCAACTGAAGACAAAGGTTATTCATTGGTTTGTAAAGAATCTGGCAGGGGGTCAAGAACTGGGAAGTGATATACTCATGGTTCGTAGAGTAGGATGGGTGGGTAGCTTAAGGAAGACCAGGGAGGGTGACTGTATAGTCATACATTTTAACAATCCAAATACAGTTGCTAGAATATTATGGGAGACAGAACAGCATTCATTAGAGAGGGGACAGGGCATTGAAGTTGTGCCCCTCGGGTTCTTTTATAGACCAGGTACCCAAGGTAAATCCTCCCATAGGATTCCTTCACAGGAATTTTTCCAATCAAGCGTACCCTATAGGAAGACATGGGTTGCAATCTAGACCTCATTTGATGCCATCTGGTTGTTGGCAAGGGGGTGATTCCAGACATAGAGGAGGAGTAGAAACAGCAAATAGATTCAATGTTCTCTCGGGGCTCAATGAATGCGACTGACTTGCCCGTAATGAAGTTGGCAGAAATTTGGATCATGATGTTAGCCCCCATTATTGCCATCGTCTTAAGGAGGGGACTCAAACTAAGGGGAATTCTAGGCTAGTAGAGTGTACTGATAATAATATCGACCTGGGTACATCCCCGCTAGGCACTTACAGGGAATTGATAACAAACGATATGGAGGGAGTAGGAAGCTTGGTCTCCTGGAACATTGCAGGTATCCGCCCAAAGATGGAGTCTAAGGAATGGGTAGATTTTGTAAATTGTTTTGATGTATGCATATTTCAGGAAACTTGGAATTGCGAGCCCTGCTTTCTCCATGGGTATTTGAACTATTTTATCCCGGCAACTAAAGGACAAAAGGGCCGTCCTAAGGGTGGCTTGATTATATGGGTACGTCAATGCCTGCCCTTTTCCATTAAAGTGGTTGATACTGGTAGTAACGATATTCAATTTATAAAAGTGAGTATGGGCTTATTTGGGAGCCTAGATATATACAATGTGTATGCTAGGGGCTCAAATGGGGGGAAATCAGTAGTTCTTGAGGCTCTGGCTACCCTACTTGAGACATACTCCACGAATAATAACACTATTATTGCTGGAGATTTCAACCGTACGTTCGAACCCTTGGTCATTAGTGAAGATTTAGTTGAGATGGATGAGGATATGCTATGGGGCGTCCCCAAACTAAATCTAGATCCAATTAAACGTTGGCCTGAGGATATTATATGTCTGAATGCCATTTGCCTGGAAAGGGGCCTTAGGGCACTAAATGGGTGAACAATGAGTGACAAGGAGGGGGCATGCCCATTTGATAATGGTAGAAACAGGAGCAGGATAGACTATGTTCTGTGCAGTCTTCAACTATGGAAGGGAGTCCAGGATATGGAAGTAAAGCAAAGGCTAGAAAGTGACCACTACCCATTGTGTGTTACACCCAAATGGTGGTTGCTCTCAAAAGGGAAGCCCGCTAAAGAGTGGGTTGGTGTTCCCCTGCCTGTACCCACCAACAATATGCGACGGCTAAAATGACCAAATGTTTTGGCTAATCAGCAGTCCATGGGTGATATAGCTAGTGAGGTAGATAAGGCGATAATTGCCCTAGAGCAAACAAATATAGTCGTTCCAGGGTCTCATGAAATTTCTGCTATACATGATAATATTTTCTGTGCTATTAGATGCCATTTCCAGAAACCGGGTAGGAAAAACAATAAGGTACTTCCCAGTCCTGTGAGGTGGTATAACGCTAAGTGTAGAAAGGCTAGGCTAACTTTGGGAATAGCTATTAAGAGCAGAAATCTAGAGAACATCCGTGGTGCAAGAAGGATGTATAAGGATTGTATTGCCTCTGCAAAAAAATCATGGGATGAGAGACATTGGAATGAACTAAGAGAGGCAAGTAGGATTAAAGACTCTAGACTCTTTTGGAGCATTGTTAAATGGGGGAGTGGTGGCCTACCTAATTGCCCAGACAATAATGTTGGTGAGGAGGACTGGGTCAATTACTTTAAGCCACAATATGCCGATAGCAGCCCTGGTTCTGAGATGGAAGGGCTTAAGGCTGTATATTCCAAAGACAACTTTTTTAGCCGTGGTGAGGTGTTGGTGGCCATAGATGCAATATCAAGAGGAAGAGCGCCGGGTTTGGATGGGATTCCGGCAGATCTTTTCATTAATGACAAGGAACGCTGGGGCAAATATATCTTACTTTTGTCTAATGCTGTTGCACAGGGTGCAAATGTTCCGTTATCCTGGAAGGGTGCAATTATTATCCCGGTACATAAGAAAGGTGATCGGGGTTTGCCGGGTAATTATAGACCCATAAGCTTGATAGCTACCATCCAAAAGGTGGTGGGGAGGATGGTGGTGAACAGGCTTATGGCCTGGGTGGACGAAAACAATGCATTATCCCCTTGCCAGGCGGGGTTCAGGAAGGCCACTAGTACGGTGGACCAGGTGTTCCGCTTCACTCTGTTACGGTGGCGAACTGTGGTGCTGGGAGGGGGCAGATACCCCCTCCTGAGGCACAGCCGGGAGATAGACCCCTGATAGTTGTTTTTAAAAACTGTAGAATTACTTGTATGTTTTTAAAATCGTATTGCTCCACTAGACCATTTTGGACCACAGCTGCACTTTACTAGACTCCCGCGTAGCGGATTTATTGCTGCCGCGGCCCTAGTCAACTTCCAGTGACATCACGGACAGGGACTCCCTGAGGCCACGCCCACTACGGTCAGCCACGCCCCCCCACCTATCTACGCCTATTTAAAGCGCTGAGTGCTAGCGCGACGACAAACAGATACCCCCTCCTCAGGCACAGCCGGGAGATAGACCCCTGATAGTTGTTTTTAAAAACTGTAGAATTACTTGTATGTTTTTAAAATCGTATTGCTCCACTAGACCATTTTGGACCACAGCTGCACTTTACTAGACTCCCGCGTAGCGGATTTATCGCGGCCGTGGCCCTAGTCAACTTCCAGTGACATCACGGACAGGGACTCCCTGAGGCCACGCCCACTATGGTCAGCCACGCCCCCCCACCTATCTACGCCTATTTAAAGCGCTGAGTGCTAGCGCGACGACAAACAGATACCCCCTCCTGAGGCACAGCCGGGAGATAGACCCCTGATAGTTGTTTTTAAAAACTGTAGAATTACTTGTATGTTTTTAAAATCGTATTGCTCCACTAGACCATTTTGGACCACAGCTGCACTTCACTAGACTCCCGCGTAGCGGATTTTTCGCTGCCGTGGCCCTAGTCAATTTCCAGTGACATCACGGACGGGGACTCCCTGAGGCCACGCCCACTACGGTCGGCCACGCCCCCCCACCTATCTACGCCTCACATCCCATATAAACATGTGTTATCACCGGACGCGCAGCGGACGAGCGCAGCGGGCGCGCCTAAGGCAAGCCCGTCTGCGCCCGTCCGCGCCGGTCCCGTGCCGAGTGCCGGACACTCTGCCCATCTTCCCAACCTTCAATATTCTAAACACAACTTATGCAAACTAGATCAACGTTACTGCGATCTACCGACTAAAACAGATCTTGGGACCATCGATACTCCCCTTACCTGTCCCTCCTGTGACTTTCAAATACCAGTCTCTTCTCTGACTATCACACAGAACCTACCCAAACCACCCTTTTCCAAAAAATCGCACCCTACTGTGAGCAACCCGCTACAGGCCACCTCTCATACCATCGACTACCGGGCCCATACTATCTCTCACAAAAAAAGGTCCCTCAAATGCATTTTACTCAATGTAAGATCTATGCCCAAACATAAACACGAGATCGAAGCCTTGCTCAACGATCACAGCATCGACCTCATGTTTCGAACGGAAACTTGGGCTTCTCAGACCTCCGGACCAGACTGGAATATCGCCACGCCCATAGGCTACTCCGTCGAAAGCTTGAATCGAACAGGGTCCACCGGGGGAGGTATTGCGATAATCCATCGGTCGCACCTGAAAACAACCATTTGCGCCCAACCAGAATTAGAAGCCAAAGTAATGACTTTTAAGATCAAGGAAAACAATCATCTGATCTTTGAAGGACTGCTAGTTTACCGCCCTCCCGGCCCCAGGAAGTCCTTCACCAAAGCTATACACACCTTTCTAGAAACCACTTTTGATACAGCCTCTTATACCATCCTAGGCAATTTCAATTACCATCTAGAGCTAAAAACGACCCTGACTCAGCCACTCCTATCGATAACTTTCTCAGTTTCGACATGAAACAGTTAATCGATAAACCCACCCACATAGCAGGACACACCCTCGATGGGATTTTCTCGAACTGTCATTCCTTCAAAATTTTATCCATCACCCCCATACCCTGGTCGGATCATAATGTGGTCTATTTTAATCTACAATTAAAAAACTTTGCAACTCAGCGCAGAAGCTACCCGCCCCCTGAAACCTCCCGCCCTTGGAAAAAACTTGAAACCATCCAACTTGCTGAGGCATTGGGAAAGATTCTTCCCGACTTTGACCACAGCAGTAGTGAAGTATGGACTTCGAATTTCAACAAATGGATCACTGACGCGGTAAACGAGCTGGTCTCACTTGAACCAAAGAAATCCAGCAAACGACTCGTCACTGCTCAATGGTACACGGCCGAGGTAAAAACTGTTAAGATCAAGTGCCGAAGCGCAGAACGAAGCTGGCGCTCTGACTACAGCCTTGAGAAAAAACTAGAATACTCAAAAACCCTACAAGAGTGCAAATCCATAATAATTCAGGCAAAAACCGCCTACTTCACAGAAAAAATCCAAAAATCAGCTAATTCTTCCAGGGAACTTTTCAAAACTGTGGCCCACCTAACAAAAACTCCACGAGACACAGTATTCAACCCTGATCAGAGCTTTGTTGATGGAATGGCCACCTTCTGTCAAAAGAAGGTACAATCAGTGAATGATGAACTTAGCTCCACGGTATCCATCATACCCCACAACAAAGTTGGACCTGCCGACATGACTTCCCCCCGCTTTTCCAGCTTCTCTGTTCTTGAAAAACAGCAAGTACATGACTTACTAACTCAGATGAAATCCGGCTCTCCGCTGGACCCATGCCCTCCCTATGTGTTACATCAAATCCCTGAGACCATTGCAAATACCTTAACTCCTTTGCTCAATAAAATCATCTCTCTAGGAGAATTCCCAAAAAATTGGAAAATGGCCTGCATTAGGCCTATCCTTAAAAAAGACTCCCTGGATCCTTCTGAATACAAACATTATCGACCGATTTCCTGTCTGCCATTACCATCAAAAATTCTAGAAAACGCTATAAATCAGGAAATAATGCTGCATGTGGAGGAAAAGAAGCTACTTGATCCATCTCAACATGGCTTCAGACCACTACATTCTACGGAATCTGCCCTTATCATGGTGACTGAAAAAATTCGCAAAACCATGGACGAAGGTGGACGATCAGCCCTGATACTTTTAGATCTCACAGCGGCCTTCGACACCGTTAATCATGCCGTCCTACTAAAAAGACTTACATCCTTAGGCTTCACCGGCTCTGCCCTGGTCCTCATTGCCTCCTTCCTAACCACCCGCACCAATCAAGTGATTTGGAATGGACTGCAATCCACTGAATTCTCTCTCCCGGGCGGTGTTCCACAAGGCTCAGCACTGTCTCCTACTCTTTTTAACCTTTACGTCACCCCCCTAGCTGCCCTGATCAGATCTCATGGACTACAATTGGTGTCGTACGCCGACGACACACAGATTGTTGTGTCCATCTCCCAATCCGTTGACGACACAGCGGAACGATTCAGGAATTGCCTCTCTCAGGTTAAGAATTGGATGAACAACAACTTCCTAAAACTTAATACGGATAAAACCGAAGTTATCGAGTTTGGCAACAAATCTTCCATATGGAACAACCTATGGTGGCCCCCTGAAGCAGGAACCTGCCCTCTCCCCGTAGACAAGGTTAGAAACCTCGGCTTCCTATTAGACAAGGAACTCTCCTGTAAAGCCCAGGTGAACCAGGTGACTTCAGCCTGCTTTCACAATATCAAATTGATCAGGAAAGTTTTTCCCTATATCCCAGACACACTCAGAAAAACAGTAATGGGAGCCCTGGTGTTATCCCGCATTGACTACTGCAATTCCCTCTACCTGGGAGCAGGTGAAAAACAGCTGTCTAAACTTCAGGCGATCCAAAATGCGGCGGCTAGAGCCTTACTGAACATCCCTAGACGCCACCCCACGTCCAAAGCTATTTGGGAGCTACACTGGCTCCCGGTTAGACGCCGCATTCAATTTAAAGCTCTCTGCCTTGTCCACAGATCTATTCATGGCAAGGGACCCGACGACCTCAACAACCTGCTGGCCCGATACATTCCCCCGCGCGCATTGAGGTCATCCACCCTTGACCTCATCTGCCAACCCGGAATAAACAGAGCCCGCTGGGGGGGAAGGTACTTCTCCTACCAGGCGGCAAAAATTTGGAACTCGCTACCCCCAGCACTTCGTGCTCAAAAATCTAAAATGATCTTTAGAAAAGCCCTAAAAACCTGTCTCTTTGTCTAGACCAATCCGCCCCTCTGCCTCCTTATCATCTGTATCTGTTAGCGCCAAGACGCTTCGGCAATCGTGCGCTCTACAAATATTTCAGTCAGTCAGTCAGTCAGTCAGCCTATATGCTGCTTTTGTGGACTTGCGGGCTGCCTTCGACCTGGTTCCTAGGTCTAAGCTGTGGCCAGTACTCTGGAAGCTGGGTCTACCGGAGGACTTGCTGACCCTGGTTATGAGGTTGCATGAGGCGAATTTCGCCAGGATACAGTGGGGTATTCAAGGGGAGGTCACTGCGGACTTCCCGGTCGAGCGGGGAGTTCGGCAGGGGTGTGCTATGGCCCCTCTACTTTTTTCCTTGTTTATTAATGGTGTAGTAGCAAGAATGCCGTCGGCTAATTTAGACGCCCCCTCGTTGGCGAACATTAAGGTCCCAATACTAATGTTCGCAGACGACACTCTTATTCTATCAAAGACCCCGAGTGGCATGCAGTGTGCCCTTAACATCTTTGAGGATTTTTGTGGGGAGCATGGCTTTAAAGTCAACGTGGCCAAAACCAAGTTAATGGTTTTTAACCCTCACCGTAATTTCCGCTCCAGGCTGACTATGAACCAGCGTCCCCTAGAGGTAGTCAAAGCTTTTACCTACCTTGGTATTTATATTACCAATGATCTTAAATGGTCCCAGCATATTGATCTAGCGACATTAAGGCATAGACAATTAGCTGGAGCCCTAGGGGCTGAACATAAAAAATAAAAAACTAAACCTATTATGCCAGCCTTACAGGTTTATGAGGCAAAAGCTTTGGGCTCAGGACTTTATGGGGCTGAGTTGTGGGGTTTTGGGAAGCTCGATTCATTACAGAGGTCCGAAAATAAGTTCTTCAGGACAATTACGGGTCTTTCCAAAAGTACCCCCCTCCTCCCCCTTAGATACGAGCTGGGCAGAAAGGCAGTGGTTGATTTGGCAATGCTTCGCCCGATATTGTATTGGAGACGACTCTGGATTACCCCAGAACTTAAGCATTATGCTGAGGGTTTTTTGGCGTTAATCAAGGAGGATGTCTTTCATAAAATTAAATGGCTAAAAGACCTTAGATCCTTGTTATGTTTGTTGGGTCTTCAAACCCTCTGGGATAACCCGCCAGGCGCATTGTTCCCAAGTAAGAGTATTGTTGAGGAGTTGTATTGGGACCATGTGGCTGAGCGGGCTTGGAGAAATACTGACTCTAGAACTATGACAGGAGTTTATCTGGAATTTAAAATCTTTCCTGATCATGAACTTTATTGGGACCAGATAACAAAGCCATGGGATAGGAAGCTTTTTTGCCAACTGAGGATAGGTGCTCTTCCGCTGAGGTCCCTAACGCGCAGGTGGCGGGGTTCATCAAATACTATCTGCCCTGCTTGTGGAACTGTAAGGGAGACCATTGGCCACTTTTTATTCGCCTGTCAAGCCTATGCCGTTCCTAGGCAAATCTGGTTAAAACCTGCATGTAAAAACTTAGACACTAACAGTAGCATTGTAGCCCTGAGAATTATCTGTACTAGTTCTTGCTTGCCATTGGCTATAGCAGTAGCGAAATTTATGGGGTGGGCTTGGTCTATTAGGGATAAATTGTTAGTTAAGTAACTGGTTACGTTGGGAGGGTTTATTAAAGCTACTTGACGCAGTTTGTATTTTATATTTTATGTATATATATTTATATTTATTCTTTTTATGAATAGTACTTGCTTTATCTGTTAAGAGGCAATCATTTAATACTGTTTTTAATAATATTGTATGTATTGTGCTTTTATGAGAAATACTCGAATAAAGCCTCTATGATGATGATGAAAATTTATCACATTTAGTCCAAGCCCAGAACAAGTTTTTAAGGGCATTGACTGGTCTCCCGCAGTCCACACCATTAAGGCCGCTATTGATGGATCTGGGGTGTACTTTTTTGAAGAGGCACCGGGTTTTAGACCTCTTGCCTATTGGCGATGGCTTTGGACTACCCCGGAGTTGGCTCCTTATGCGCAGGCACTTAAGTATATCAGAGAAGCCGATAAATCCAACAAAATTCCATGGTTACACAAGATTAAGGTTATTCTATCGGACATGGGTCTTAACCACTTATGGCTGGACCCAGAAGGAAATTCTTTCCCCTCAAAAATGGAGTTCAAAGCCCTGTACAGGGAGTTGGTTTGGCAGAAGTCCTATTCCCAGGAGAATGGAGATTCCTTAACCCCTTCGCTGCTAGGCCTTTTCCCCTCCTGTGCTAAGCCTTTTTTTGGCGTTTTGGGGTAGTGCTAGCTTAGGCCCCTGTAACTTTTTGACCACATAAGGTATCCATGCCAAATTTGCGTCCTTTTCTTCCAACATCATGTGGATTCCAAAGGCGCCCAGGGTTTGTGGATTCCCTGGGTCCCAGAAATTAACCAAAATATAGTGAAATATTTGTTTTTTTCAGAAAAATGGGAAAAACGGGCTGCAAATTAAAGCCTCTGGGTTTTTTCCTGCAAATGTTATCAAAAAAGGGTTTGTGGGGTTGAAATCTCCATTTTCTCAGCTTTTAGGGAATGACAGTATTTTGTCAGAGAACCGACATTTTTCACACAGTTTTGGCATTTTTCTGGGACATAGCCTATTTTTGCTATTTTTAGAACTTTCCACCTCCTTCCAGTTAATGGTAGAAATGAGTTTGAAAGCAATAATGGATCCTAGAAAGCTGTACATTTTCGAAAAGTAGACAAAATTCTAAATTCAGAAAGGGGTCATTTGTCTAAATCCATGAAGGTTTCTTTATAGAATCTAACAGTTAAATATTGGAATAATTGAACATTTGTTGAAAAAAACAGTCTTTTGTCTCAACGTTTTCACCTATAACTTTTTCTAATCTTGACAGCTCTTGGAAAGCAATATACCGTTACATCTGTTAGACCTTCCTGGTTGTGGGGATATATAGGACTTGTAGTTTCACCAAGAACCCGACGAACCCATATCCAAAAACTGAGCAGCAACTTGCAATGGTATTTTTTCATTTACTGGGTATAGAGCACTTTGTCTTGGAAAATGTATACATGGAAAAATCTGTATGAAAGACACCTATGTATTTCTGAATTGGGTACAAAATATAGAGTTCAGAAACAGTATATAATTGCACATTTTCAAAATTGGGAATACTCATACTAGCATGAGAATTATTGGTCATTTTTCAAAAACATTTTTTTTTACACAATGTCTTTCATTGAAAGGGAGAAATGCATGAAAGATCAATTGGTAATAACAGTTGATTTACAAATCTGAATTACCCGAAGTCTCCCGATAAAAACGGTACCTCACTTGTGTGGGTCGGCCTTGTGCCTGCGACAGGAAACGGCGCAAAATGCAACGTGGTCACACCTCAATTTTGCAGTTACAAATTGACCCTTTTATGGCAAAGTGCCTACCTGTAGTTTTTGCACCCTAGCTCTGCCGGCACCTAGGGAAACCTAGCAAACCTATACATTTTTGAAAAGTAGATACTCAGGGGAATTCAGGATGGGGTGACTCGACTGCCTACCACCAGGTTTTGTTACCCAGAATCACTTGCAAATCTAAGAATTTGACAAAGAAAACACAATTTCCTCACATTTCTGTGGTGGAAAGTTCTGGAATCTGCGTGTATCAACAGATTTCCACCCACCCAACGTTCCCCCAGGTCTCCCAAAAAAAATGGTACCTCACTTGCGTGGGTAGGCATAGTGGCTGTGACACGAAACAGCGCAAAACGCAACGTGGTCGCACCTTAATTTCCCAGTGAAATCTTGTGCTTTTTGGACAAAGAGACTACCTTTTGTTTTTGAGTCCTAGCTCTGCCAGCACCTAGGGAAACCTAGCAAACCTATACATTTTTGAAAAGTAGACACCCAGGGGAATTCAGGATGGGGTAACTCGACTGCCTACCACCAGGTTTTGTTACCAAGAATCCCTTGCAAAGCTAAGAATTTGACAAAAAAACACATTTTCCTCACATTTCTGTAGTGGAAAGTTCTGGAATCTGCGTGGATCAACAAATTTCCACCCACCCAGCGTTCCCCCAGGTCTCCCAAAAAAAATGGTACCTCACTTGCGTGGGTAGGCATAGTGGCTGCGACATGAAACAGCGCAAAACGCAACATGGTTGCACCTCAATTTCCCAGTGAAATCTTGCGCTTTTTGGAGAAAGAGACTACCTTTTGTTTTTGAGGCCTAGCTCTGCCAGCACCTAGGGAAACCTAGCAAACCTGTACTTTTTGGAAAACTAGACACCAAGGGAAATTCAGGATGGGGTGAATCGACTGCCTACCACCAGGTTTTGTTACCCAGAATCCCTTGCAAAGCTAAGAATTTGACAAAAAAAACACATTTTCCTCACATTTCTGTGGTGGAAAGTTCTGGAATCTGCGTGGATCAACAAATTTCCACCCACCCAGCGTTCCCCCAGGTCTCCCCAAAAAAATGGTACCTCACTTGCGTTGTTAGGCATAGTGGCTGCGACTTGAAACAGTGCAAAACGCAATGTGGTTGCACCTCAATTTCACAGTGAAATCTTGCGCTTTTTGGACAAAGAGACTACCTTTTGTTTTGAGCCCTAGCTCTGCCAGCACCTAGGGAAACCTAGCAAACCTATACATTTTTGAAAACTAGACACCCAGGGAAATTCAGGATGGGGTGACTCGACTGCCTACCACCAGGTTTTGTTACACAGAATCCTTTGCAAATCTAAGAATTTGACAAAAAAACACATTTTCCTTACATTTCTGTGGTGGAAAGTTCTGGAATCTGCGTGGATCAACAAATTTCCACCCACCCAGCGTTCCCCCAGGTCTCCCAAAAAAATGGTACCTCACTTGCCTGGGTAGGCATAGTGGCTGTGACATGAAACAGCGCAAAACGCAACATGGTCGCACCTTAATTTCCCTGTGAAATCTTGCCCATTTTGGACAAAAGGACTACCTTTTTTTTTTGAGCCCTAGCTCTGCCAGCACCTAGGGAAACCTAGCAAACCTATACATTTTTTAAAACTAGCCACCCAGGGAAATTCAGGATGGGGTGACTCGTCTGCCTACCCCCAGGTTTTGTTACCCAGAATCACTTGCAAAGCTAAGAATTTGACAAACAAAACACAATTTCCTCACATTTCTGTGGTGGAAAGTTCTGGAATCTGCGTGGATCAACAGATTTCTACCCACCCAACGTTTCCCCAGGTCTCCCAAAAGAAATGGTAACTCACTTGCGTGGGTAGGCATAGTGGCTGCGACACAAAACCGCGCAAAATGCAACGTGGTCGCACCTTAATTTCCCAGTGAAATCTTGTGCTTTTTGGACAAAGAGACTACCTTTTGTTTTTGAGTCCTAGCTCTGCCAGCACCTAGGGAAACCTAGCAAACCTATTCATTTTTGAAAAGTAAACACCCAGGGGAATTCAGGATGGGGTGACTTGACTGCCTACCAACAGGTTTTGTTACCCAGAATCCCTTGCAAAGCTAAGAATTTGACAAAAAAAACACATTTTCCTCACATTTCTGTGGTGGAAAGTTCTGGAATCTGCGTGGATCAACAAATTTCCACCCACCCAGCGTTTCCCCAGGTCTCCCAAAAAAGATGGTACCTCACTTGCGTGGGTAGGCATCGTGGCTGCGACATGAAACAGCGCAAAACGCAACGTGGTCGCACCTCAATTTCCCAGTGAAACCTTGCGCTTTTTGGAGAAAGAGACTACCTTTTGTTTTTGAGGCCTAGCTCTGCCAGCACCTAGGGAAACCTAGCAAACCCGTACATTTTTGAAAACTAGACACCAAGGGGAATTCAGGATTGGGTGAATCGACTGCCTACTACCAGGTTTTGTTACCCAGAATCCCTTGCAAAGCTAAGAATTTGACAAACAAAACACATTTTCCTCACATTTCTGTGGTGGAAAGTTCTGGAATCTGCGTGGATCAACAAATTTCCACCCACCCAGCGTTCCCTCAGGTCTCCCGAAAAAAATGGTACCTCACTTGCGTTGTTAGGCATAGTGGCTGCGACTTGAAACAGTGCAAAACGCAATGTGGTTGCACCTCAATTTCACAGTGAAATCTTGCGCTTTTTGGACAAAGAGACTACCTTTTGTTTTTGAGCCCTATGTCTGCCAGCACCTAGGGAAACCTAGCAAACCTATATATTTTTGAAAACTAGACACCCAGGGGAATTTAGGATAGGGTGACTCGACTGCCTAGCACCAGGTTTTGTTACCCAGAATCCCTTGCAAATCTAAGAATTTGACAAAAAAACACATTTTCCTTACATTTCTGTGGTGGAAAATTCTGGAATCTGCATGGATCAACAAATTTCCACCCACCCAGCGTTCCCCCAGGTCTCCCAAAAAAATGGTACCTCACTTGCGTGGGTAGGCATAGTGGCTGTGACATGAAACAGCGCAAAACGCAATATGGTCGCACCTCAATTTCCCAGTGAAATCTTGCCCATTTTGGACAAAAAGACTACCTTTTGTTTTTGAGCCCTAGCTCTGCCAGCACCTAGGGAAACCTAGCAAACCTATACATTTTTTAAAACTAGCCACCCAGGGGAATTCAGGATGGGGTGACTCGTCTTCCTACTGTCAGGTTTTGTTACCCAGAATCCCTTGCAAACCTAAAAACTTGACAAAAAAACACATTTTTCTCACATTTCTGTGGTGGAAAGTTCTGGAATCTGCGTGGATCAACAAATTTCCACCCACCCAGCGTTCCCCCAGGTTTCCCAAAAAAAATGGTACCTCACTCGCGTTGTTAGGCATAGTGGCTGTGACATGACACAGCGCAAATCGCAACGTGGTTGCACCTCAATTTCACAGTGAAATCTTGCGCTTTTAGGACAAAGAGACTACCTTTTGTTTTTGAGCCCTAGCTCTGCCAGCACCTAGGGAAACCTAGCAAACCTATACATTTTTGAAAAATAGACACCCAGGGGAATTCAGGATGGGGTGACTGGTCTGCCTACCCCCAGGTTTTGTTACCCAAAATCCCTTGCAAAGCTAAGAATTTGACCAAAAAAACACATTTTCCTCACATTTCTATGGTGGAATGTTCTGGAATCTGCGTGGATCAACAAATTTCCACCCACCCAGCGTTCCCCCAGGTCTCCCGAAAAAAATGGTACCTCACTTGCGTGGGTAGGCATAGTGGCTGCAACAGGAAACAGTTCAAATCGTACGGTGGTGAATTTGCAATACCCCATTGGGGGGGGCACCTGAGATTTTGGCTTGGGGCTCAGTGGCTGGATTTGTCAAGTCCACCAGCTTTTGCAAAAGGGGTTACCTGGGATTTTGGCCCCGTGCTAGACGGCCATCTAGGGAAACCTACCAAACCCACACATTTCTGAAAAGTAGACACCCGGGGGCTTCCAAGGAGGTATGGCTTGCGTGGATCCTCCAACGTTCCTTTACCCAGAATCCCTTGCAAACCTCAATTTTAGCTGAAAAAATCAGTTTTTTCACACTTTTTTGTGTGGGAAAGCGTGGCATTACTGGGCTCACACAAATTACCTCCCACCCAGCGTTCCCCCAGGTCTCCCGATAAAAATGGTACCTCACTTGCGTGGGTAGGCATAGTGGCTGCAACAGGAAAAGGTCCAAATCGTACGGTGGTAAATTTAAAATACCCTACAGCTACATAACCTTGATTTTGGGGGGGCACCTGAGTTTTTGGCCCGGGGCTCGGTGGCCATCTTTGTAAACTACCAAACCCAAACAGTTCTAAAAACTAGACACCCGGGGGAGTCCAGGGAGGTATGGCATGCCTGGGTCCCCCAATGTTTTCCTACCCAGAATTCCTTGCAAACCTTATAGTTAGGTAAAAATATCACTTTTCCAAACTTTTTTGCGTGGGATCTCCGTGCCGGCAAAAAAGTCCTACCACCCAGCGTTCCCCTTGTTCTCCCGAGTAAAAGGATACCTCACTTGTGTGGGTGCCCCAAAGCAGAACAGGCTAAAAATG
Source organism: Lissotriton helveticus (assembly GCF_964261635.1). NCBI lineage: Eukaryota > Metazoa > Chordata > Amphibia > Caudata > Salamandridae > Lissotriton > Lissotriton helveticus. The sequence continues at coordinate 1,291,132,127 of NC_136061.1, forward strand.
AATTTTTAAAAAAGTCCTTTTTAAGTTTGACAAATTAAGCCCCCCTACCTTAGCCACAGGCCTTTGGCCCACCCACACAAGTGAGGTATCATTTTACTCGGAAGAACAAGGGGAACGCTGGGTGGTAGGACATTTGTTCCGGCAGCGAGATCCCACCCAAAAATGTATGGAAAAGTGGGTTTTTTAACCTAAATTTAAGGTTTGCAGGGGTTTCTGGGTAGGAAAACATTGGGGGACCAACGCATGCCATACCTCCCTGGACTCCCCCGGGTGTCTAGTTTTCAGAACTGTTTGGGTTTGGTAGTTTTCAAAGATGCCCGCCAAGCCCCGGGCCAAAAACTCATGGGAACCCCCTTGCAAAACCAAATTGTTTTGAATGAATTAAGTTTTCAGTTGGAGAACGTGCGATTCAGGGGACAATATCGCATGAAAATTGTGACAGACAATTTCAAGTTTGCAAGTGATTGTGGACAAAAAACAACAATGGAATTCACCAGAAAGACATGACCATATACTACCATGAATTAACAATAATATCTAAATTTAGAAAGTTATTTATAGCTATAATATACACCATAACTGAGTTACTCAAAAGACAAAGAATCAAGCACGGCTATCTATTCCTCAAAGACACACACATACAGGTTGGATTTGGCACGAGGGCGAGTGATGGTTCAGTACATAAAATTTTATTAACATGATATTTCAAAAAAATGAAATGCTCTGTAAATAAATAAATGCATAAAAACCGAAACAGTGACTCGCAACTCGTGAGCTGTAAAGCCACGACAAGGCACCAACCGTTTTACAGGCCATTCACGTACCTTTCATACCTGATACAAACCAGACCACTGACACCATCTGGAAGGAAAAGCAACACATTACAACAATCACAATAAGGGACAAGGTACACCCTACTGCAGAAAGAGAAAAAAAACAAATATTACTGCACAGCCATCTAATCCGCAAGCACACACACATACTGGTTGGATTTGGCACGAGGGTGAGTGATGATTCAGTACATACAATTGTATTCGCAAGTAATTTCACAAAAAATGAAATACACTGCGTATAATTGAAAGTATGATTAACTGAACCACTGACTCACAGCTCGTGAGCTGTAAAGCCACGTCAAGGCACCAACCTCTTTACAGGCCATTCATGCACCTTTCGTACGTGTGACACATTCAAAACATTCACACCGCCAGCCGCGGACCCATCACATTTCAACACTCACACCAGCAAACAGCGCCATTCAAGGGCCCATCACTTTCACACGCCCACATTTCTGACACTGCAACTACACAAAATGATGGACTGCGTGGAGTGTCACTCAACTAGCAGTGTGTGTAGTGACCAACAGAAATTAACTACTCACACACCACCAGCCGAGCGCCAGTCCACCCACACCACCATCCAAGCACCAGACCATGCACACCGCCAGCCAAACACCACTCAGCGCACACCGACAGCCAAGTAGCACTCCACACACACCGCCAGCCAAGCACCACTCCACGCACACCGCAAGCCAAGCACCACTCACCGCCAGCCAAGCACCGCTCCACGCACACCATCCAGCCAATTACCACTCCACACACACCGCCAGCCAAACACCACTCCACACACACCACCAGCCAAACACCACTCCGTGCACAGACAACCAAGTACCACTCCACGCACACCATCCAGCCAAGCACCACTCCACACACACCGCCAGCCAAGCAGCACTCAGTGTACAGACATGCAAGTACCACTGCACGCACACCATCCAGCCAAGCGCAGCTCCACACACACCGCCAGCCAAGCACCACTTCACGCACACCGCAAGCCAAGCGCCACTCCACACACACCGCCAGCCAAGCAGCACTCCGTGCACAGACAGCCAATTACCACTCCACGCACACCACCAGCCAAGCGCCACTCCACACACACCGCCAGCCAAGCACCACTCCACACACATCGCCAGCCAAGCACCACTCCCCCCTGGGGGCAAAACGGCAAAAAAAGGGCCGATTTGCCCCCAGGGTGGACAGAAAAAAAAAAACACAATCATGGCCACCTGGAAGCGACCCTTACCCAAGGGGTCGCTTCCCAAAACAAACACATTGCCCCAACAAAAATCCCTGGTGCTAGTGGGAAATTTCTGCCCCCCCTGGGGGCAAAACGGCCAAAAAATTCATGTAAGGCCACCTGGAAGCGACCCTTGCCCAAGGGGTCTCTTCCTAAAAGCTAAAAACAAAATCCCTGGTGCCAATTGGGCATTTTCTGCCCCCCCCCGGGGGCAAAACGGCAAAAAAAACTGGCCGATTTGCCCCCAGGGGATACAGAAAAATGTAAACATTGAACATGGCCGCCATATTGCGACCAAAAAACAACCCTGGTGCTAGTGGTGAATTTCTACCCCCCCCCCCCCAGGGGCAAAACGGCCAAAAAAACGGGCCTATTTGCCCCCAGAGGGGGCAGAAAAATGAAAAGATAATTACAGGCCGCCTGGAAGCAACCCTTGCCCAAGGGGTCGCTTCCTGTAAACTAAATTTAAATCCCTGGTGCTAGTGGGGGCATTTCCGCCGCACTATCGCGACGCTGTGCGCGATCGTGAGGCAGAAATGCCCTGCAAAGAGACATCAGGGGAGAGGAAAATCTCTTTCCTCTCCCCTGATGCCTCTTTGCGGCCCCAATCCCCCCCCCAGACACGAGAAACCCACCTTCTATCCAAGCGCGCAGGAAGCAAATGGCTTCCCGAGCGCTGGGAATCCCTGATGATGTCAGCGCGCGCTGTGCGCGCTGACGTCATCAGGGATTCCCATGGGGAGGGGCGGGGGCGGCAGCGGAAACTCTTCCGCTGCCGCCCCCAGCAAAACGAGCGCAATCAGATACCCTCGAGGGGAGCGCCAGCGCTTCCCCCGAGGGTGGGGCTGATGACGAGCTGGCCTTGTCATCCGCGCACGACCGGTGTGCGCCATGACGAGCCCAGCCCGTCATCAGCCCCGAAGGAGTTAACAGGCCTCTTTATGGATAATAAAATGGAATATAGATTGGAGGCCTATTGGGACACCATCACCAGCTTTTGGGACAGGAAGCTCTACCACCAATTGAGAGTGGGTAGCCTCCCCATAAAATCGTTCACCAAAAACAAGGGAGATTGACTTAGACTTATATTGCCACGTTTGCCCATGTGTGGAAGAGACCTTGCTGCACATCCTCTTTGTTTGCCCTGCTTATAAGGCACCACGCATAAAATGGATCAAGCCAGTTTGTGCACAAATGGGAACAAGATCTTCTCAACTGGGTTTGCGTATTCTAAAGTCTGACACCAGCGAAGTCATAGTTGTTGCCATGGCAAAATTCTGGAGCTGGACTTGGGCCATAAAATGGATTAGGATACAGGGCATTATGTGACCATGTATGTATTTTAATACCCTTTTTGCCATCTTGTAATAGGTGTTTTAGAGCTCTGGTGTCTTTCTCCAACCTAAATATGTTAACATATGCCTATATCCTTGTGCAGATGTACTGTTTCAGCAAGCGCTAAATAAATGCAAACCCTTCCCTCTTCTATCCATCCACTATCCTTTTTCAATCAAAATAATAAACTCACATGTCCACTGCTCATATTAGTTTAATATCTCCCTATACTAAGTCACCATTAATCCTTTTTGGGTTCCAGAGTAGCTTGCTACTCGCCAAAGAGGGCTTTGACATCTCATCTGGGGTAGTTAGCACTTTATAAATGCAATCACAATTTCAATATTTGCACTTACTGAGAAAATACATGGCATTGGGGTCATGTCCACATGACTGTATAAAGGCGACAACGAAGCAGACGGCGAAAGACCTTTACAACGGGGTCATTACACCGCAATACATTTACATCGTGGTCATTACATCGCAAGTCGTTATGACTTGAGCTGGATGGCACCAGACACTAAGGAATAGTATGATTAGAAACTAACTAGAAAAGAGAGGTGTTCTCTGGACAACATCAGAAAGAACAAAGAGTTGATAATCCATGAGGTGGACAAAGGTGGGAATATGTTCTTATGAACAGAAAAGACTATGACGCTCAGATTCATAGACAGTTAACAAACGAGACTTGTTACAAAAAGATAAGCTCAAACCCCTATGGAACCGCCTCAATGATAATCAATGACAATTTGAGTCATTGGAAAGAGGTTGGTTTATTGTCAGACACTGAATATAGGTTCCTACGGGTAGAACATCCCAGACATCCATGTATATATTTACTACCTAAAATACATAAACAAGCCAACTTTCCCCCTGAACGACCAATCATTGCTGGTAATGCATCTTTGACAGAACCTCTGGCACAATTTGTGGATTCATTTTTACAGCCATATGTACACAGTCTTCCATCCTATATTAAAGACACAATGGATCTATTGAATACATTGGATGGGTTGACGTGGGAAGAGCCATTTTTGCTCTGTACATTGGATGTGGAATCCCTTTTAAGTGCATAAGGGAGGAGTTGGGCTGTAGAGCAGTGGAACATTTTCTTTCCTCACGTCAAGCGCAATTTTATGACCATAACAAGATGCTCATTAAGATGTTGCATCTAATTTTGGACAACAATTTTTTGCTTTATGACGCCTCTTGGTACAAGCAATTGCAAGGCACTGCGATGGGGTCCAAGGTGGCCCCATCCTATGCCAAATTGTTCATGGGGTGGTTTGAAGCCAGACACGTATGGGCCCATGCGGCGTCTGAGTGGATTGAACATATGCATTTTTGGGGATGCTATATCGACGACGTCATTATTATTTGGTCTGGCTCAGAAGAGAGTTTTAAGTCCTATTTTAGTTATCTAAATGGGAACACCATGAATGTGAAGTTTACCATGATGATGTCACAAACGAAGATTGATTTTCTAGATGTAACATTGTATGTTGCTGACAACATTTTGCACAGTACCCTACATAGGAAAGAGACGTCAGTAAATAGTTTACTGCACTTCCAGAGTTCGCATCCGACCAATACCAAAAACGCCATTCCATTTACCAAATTGGTCCGAATAAAGAGAAATTGTAGCGAGGGGTCGGAATATGACAAACATAGCTCGGATTTGGTACAGCGTTTAAAACAAAGAGGGTATAACAATCAGGTCCTGAAGAAAGCAATTGACAAAGCAAGCAAGGTAAATCGGACAGCAACACTGACTCCTAGAATAAAAACTTCCAATGAAAGGTTATCTTTCATCACTAAAAATTCTAGTTAAATCAGGATGTCTATAAATTGCTGTGGAAACACTGGCACCTCTTACAGGGTGTTCCAGGGGTTGGTAACTTGACTAAGGACAAACATAGTGTAGTATATAGGAGACAAGAACATCAACTAGAGAGTAAGGGCGTGGACAATCACTCCTGTGCCCCTATCAAATATTTGTTAAACAACTAAAGAGTGACTTTGTGAAAAATTGAAAAAAAGTATTTGAAGAATATATAAGAGTATCTGCGTATTCTCTTTTCAAGAATATATAAAAGAGTATCCTATCCGTGTATATAGGAGATGCAGAACGATAAGAGAAAATCTATGTCCAAGTTATACGCGACCAGTTCGCAAAAAACAAGAGATGTGGCTTAGTCCAAAAACTGGTTTCTTTCCTTGTGGCTGTTGCAATATGTGCAATCAAGCAAGCCGGATGGCTTCTTTTAAATACAATATGGAAAACATCTATGACATCAGACACTTTTTGAACTGTCTGACGCAATACGTGCTCTATGTGATTATCTGTAACTGTAAAAGGATTTATGTAGGGAGCACTGTGAGAACTTTAAAAGCGCGCATGCAGGGACAAAGACGAGCATGTGTGAATCAGGATGTGTCCTATGATCTGGCCTCACATGAATGCGAGGGAATAGGGGACGGATCTAATTTTAAAGTTCATGCTATTGATCATGTACCACTTCCCCAAAGAGGAGGTGAAAGGGAACTACACCTCCGACAAATGGAAGCCAGGTGGATTTGTAGGTTAGGAGCTACAACACATGGTCTCAATTTTGACTCCAAAATGCATCATTTTTTGTAATTTTGATTATCAAATACTGATCTGTAAGGAGCACATCGGATTCATGTCTTAACATTGCCCCAGATGTACCTATTTTTGTGACTTGAATTACATAATATTGATCTGAAATAAGAGTATCAGAGTAATGTTCTATTGTGGGTCCCGTCAAAATGTTCTGGGCAATTGGAAGAATGAGGTAATGTGAACTGACTCTCGTTTTTCACATTGGTCTATTTAGAACAGCACACTGGCACGTAATATGTAGATAGGGGACAAATGCCAGTTAGTAACAAACTTCCACCTTAACACGACACCCCTTTTTGGGTCTGGATACGGAATAGGGATAGTTAGAACTATATCTCCTCTTATCTCTCATATCTGTGCTCAATTGAAATGGGAAGGACACACAAAAATATCTCTTCTTTCATTCGTCTTCTTTCTTGACTCTGGACATGTAACCAGACACAGGCCTAGATACAAGTGATTACCCTGTGATGATTTTCTAGTCGTATTAAATCTGAAGGCCCATAGCTAAATGTATTGGATGGACAGGCCATACAGGCGGCTTTAATCCGAAGCTTGTGTCATTTAGGATCACCACAATGTGTGGCTCACTGCGCTAACCGTTTGGTTTGGGCACCTGAACTGGAACAGAGTTCAAGCCTTTGACTTGTCTAATTGGAATAAATTCATTTTCCTCTAAAACGTGAACATTGGTCCTCCTTGGATACACATGAGGGTTTTTTTTAAAAAAGGTTCGTTTTGAGATTGTCCTTTGGAAAACAATAGACGTCTCTGCAGTGGATTTATATTTTAAAAGGATAGAACTGACAAGCAGCGTGTTCATAAAAGATTAGCGCTTTAGTCTTTAAGAATCTAGATATTTCCAGGTTTAAATGAGCTTTTTTTCAGTTACCACATTGTGTAGTTCATTGCGCTGATCGTTTGGCTTGGGCACCTGAACTATAACAGGGTTCAAGCCTTCGAAATGTTTAATCAAAGAAATGTATTTATTTTTCTTAAAAAACATTAATGGTGACACACCGTGAATTCACACAAGGGAATCTTTGCAAAAATTAATTTTAGGATTGGGTTTTGGAAAACTAATAGTAGTCTCGGTATTGCATGGAGATGTCGGAACTATCGAGCAATATGTTGGTGCAAGCTTAGTGCTTTAGTTTTTAAGAACCTAAATGTTTGTAGGTTCAAATGTGTGGTTCATGTTATTCAGGATTATCGTAGCGTGTGGCTCACTGTTTTTGTCGGGTGGTTCGGCCACCTGAACTGGAACAGGGTTCAAGACTCCGGTGGGACCAATTGAAAAGATATACATATTTTTTCTTTCCGAAATGTTAGAATTCGCACACTTTGATTATATGAAGGAAATTTAAAATTGTTTTGGATTGTGTTCTGGGAAATTAATAGATGTGTCTATAAAGGACACATATCATGAAGGACAGGACTGGTGAGTAACCTGCTCTTAATAGCCGAAGACGGCTGTAATGCCAGAAACCGGTCCCCGGAAGCTTGTTTCCTTTCCAGTAAAGAATTGGCTTGGTAGTTTGGTCTGCCCTGTTCCCATGATGCACTGGGCCAGGGTCAGACTAATTTGCATGTAGCCGGGTTCTGAGCTGGGATGGTGCAGTGAGCTAAAAAACGGTGATGGATCAAGCCCTGATCTTTTGACTGGGTAGGAGTGTTCTGCTTAATTCAGATACTCTGTCCATCACCACCCCCTTTATGAATCGTTTTGGCCACCAAAAGTGTGGAAGGGTATGCTCAGATGTGAGTCCCTTGCTCACTGCACCATCAAGATTCAAGCAAGCCGGGCCGAAGACGGCTGTAATGCCAGAAACTGGTCCCCGGAAGCTTGTTTCCTTTCCAGTAAAGTATTGGCTTGGTAGTTTGGTCTGCCCTGTTCCCATGATGCACTGGGCCAGGGTCAGACTAATTTGCATGTAGCCGGGTTCTGAGCTGGGATGGTGCAGAGAGCTAAAAAACGGTGATGGATCAAGCCCTGATCTTTTGACTGGGTAGGAGTGTTCTGCTTAATTCAGATACTCTGTCCATCACCACCCCCTTTATGAATCGTTTTGTCCACCACAAGTGTGGAAGGGTATGCTCAGATGTGAGTCCCTTGCTCACTGCACCATCAGGATTCAAGCAAGCCGGGCCGAAGACGGCTGTAATGCCAGAAAGCGGTCCCCGGAAGCTTGTTTCCTTTCCAGTAAAGAATTGGCTTGGTGTTTGGTCTGCCCTGTTCCCATGATGCACTGGGCCAGGGTCAGACTAATTTGCATGTAGCCGGGTTCTGAGCTGGGATGGTGCAGTGAGCTAAAAAACGGTGATGGATCAAGCCCTGATCTTTTGACTGGGTAGGAGTGTTCTGCTTAATTCAGATACTCTGTCCATCACCACCCCCCTTATGAATCGTTTTGGCCACCACAAGTGTGGAAGGGTATGCTCAGATGTGAGTCCCTTGCTCACTGCACCATCAGGATTCAAGCAAGCCGGGCTGAAGACGGCTGTAATGCCAGAAACCGGTCCCCGGAAGCTTGTTTCCTTTCCAGTAAAGAATTGGCTTGGTAGTTTGGTCTGCCCTGTTCCCATGATGCACTGGGCCAGGGTCAGACTAATTTGCATGTAGCCGGGTTCTGAGCTGGGATGGTGCAGTGAGCTAAAAAACGGTGATGGATCAAGCCCTGATCTTTTGACTGGGTAGGAGTGTTCTGCTTAATTCAGATACTCTGTCCATCACCACCCCCTTTATGAATCTTAATAGGTTAGCGTTCTAGTCTTTAAATAACCTAAATCCTCACAGCTGAACTTAATAGAATGATCAACATGCACTATATAACCACGGCGCAAAACCCACTGATTTCCCTTGAAATCGGGTCGAGGTACGCGTCGGATCGTCGGAAATGGCGAGGTAAGGAATTCCAGGGTCTTTGGCGAATAGCGCTCCCCTGTTTTCAGAGGGAGTGCTGATGGACTTAAAAGATATTGGTAGAATGTTGCTGGGCATATATGGGGGGGTCTGCAGTGACTCTGGATAGATAACAAGGGACTGTTTGAAGTTAAAGGTGTCCTGTGATTTAGACTTGAGTGGCCCTCGAATAATGTTTTAATAGTGTAAATGCCCATGACTGTAATATAAAAAATAAATTAAAAAAATGCTGCATAAGGCAGAATAGAGGAATGGAAATGATATATGTGGGGAGAACCACAAATTAATTGTCTGGCTTATATGCTAGTAGTGAACATATGGATTTTTAAACACGCCATACATTATGTATATATCTTTCAGGGTACCGCCAGTGCTCTAATCGGCACTTCACACAATAACTCCTGCTTCATAGGAACTGATGAAAGAGTTTCATTTATGAAACTACGTACACTAGGTAAGATAGGAGACTATGATTTGTGGGAACTAGGTACTGGTATTTATGTGAATGCGAGTTACAACAATGTCTCTTTCTAACATCTTGCTTGAAGAAACTTGTACTCAAGGTTGCAGAGGGCCTCGTTGTCCAAAAAGAATTTGCCAGATGTTATACTGTACACAGAAGGATTTGTCCTGTGGAATTTGACTACAAAGGTCATATTCATATTTGTGGAAAATAAAGGTAGATGCATTTCTCTTTTTTTACCCCATTCCAGTTCTTAGTTTGTAGAAATTGTCACGGCCTAAAGATGTAGTGGTCCCGAAGCAATAAATTGTGAAAAGATGTATTTCTCTTTTCTTCCATTCCTGCTCTGTCTGTAGAAGGTAACATGGCTAAATGAGTTAGTAGTCCCTAAGCAATAAAGTGTGAAAAGAGTTTATTTCACTCTCTCTATTCCTCTCTCTGTGTAAAAGAACTCTTTCTCTGGTCAAAGCTATCAAGTACTAGCGATTAGAGTGGTCTCTGATTACCTCATTCTGCCAAATTATATATAGAAATCTGAATCTCATGTCTGTGTAATAAATATACGGAGTGTAGAACCGGCAAATAGCACCGTGTGAGGGAATTTTGGGAATGATCAAAAAGGAGCCCTCTTCGCTATGAGCAAAGAATACACCTTAAGTATTTTTAAAAAGAACTTTGGATATCATAGTAAAGAATGTGAAAATTATTTTTCAATCTCCCGTCTCTTTCAGAAAACAGAATTGCATATATGTAGTTTGTAATGTTTGCATTAGCTTTTAAGAATATGTTTGTTTATATCTGTGTTTGTAAAAAGTTTTTAAAATGTGTATTATATGTATAAAGTGTTGATATGTGTTTATATTATGTACTATTAACAGCCCTGAAGAAGCCCGTGTTGGGCGAAACGCGTTGACTGTGGATGCACTGAAATGAAATAAAATATTTATAATCTTAAAAAAAAACTGCGTGAACGTCCATCACTCCTGTCATCTCTATTGTTAAATTGTATGGCATCTTAGCCAGGAATCGTGATTATAACGTTGCCTCTCCAAATGTGTGTTAAAAAATAGTATGATTTACTATTCCAACATCTTCCCTACTGTTACGTAGGCTGGAGTTGAAATAGTAAATCGTACTATTTATAAGTCCAGTGCCCTCCAGCGCAAGTCGTTGTAACGACTTGCGTTGTAACGACTTGCGTTGTAATAACTGCGATGTAATGTACCACGATGTAAGTCAACGCGTTGTGACGTCACATATTCAGGCTTTATTGGGGAAAAGTAAGTGATACCGATTCTCTCATTAAGGCCAGCTTCTGAGCTCTTTTTAATGCTCAAAACATTGAGAGAATGGATTTGCGCGCAGCTCTGAAATATTCTGGGCCTCCAAGTATACTAAAAATGTGAAGTATTTTTTTTTTGCCTGCTATAAATAAAATAACTTGCAATGCTATTGGTCTCGCATTACTGAAAGTTTGAGCTATTGGCGTTGCAAATAATAATGCAACACCAACAGCTCAAACTTTCAGTATTGCGAGACCTACTGCATTGCCAATGCTCGTTTTGGTTGGCGCAGGGACAGCATGCTGAGACATTACCCCGGTTCCCCAGTTACAAAGCCGGCAGCTCTGGATGTTATGTTACATCTTCTTTCCCAAATATTTGGCATTATTTGCAGCCAAAAGAAGCAAGTTAAAAAAACAGTCATGTGTGTAACAAATGACTAATTCAATGCCAGCTCTCCTGGCCCTTTAAAAACCATATGGTGTTTACATTTGTGATATTGGCATGTCTCTGCCTTTTTTCTGGGGTTATGAACCCGAAACCGGTCCCAGGATGCTTGTTTCCAGTCCAGGGAAGACATGGCTTGGCAGTTCGGGCTGGACTGTTCCCATGAGGCACAGGGTCAGACTGATTTGCATATGGCCATGTCTGAACTGGGGTGGTGGAGTGAGCTAAAGACTGATGATGGATTAAAAACAGATCAGTTTGCTGGAGGTGAGTGTTTGATTTGCTCTAACGCTCCGTCCGGTATCGCATTGTTCGCCCTAAGTTGGCAGGGTATGCCCAGACGCGTGTCCCTTGCTCACATTGCCACTGGATTCAAGATAGCCTGGCTGAGGAGGGTTATGAACCCGAAACCGGTCCCAGGATGCTTGTTTCCGGTCCAGGGAAGACATGGCTAGGCAGTCCGGGCGGGACTGTTCCCATGAGGCACAGGGTCAGACAGATTTGCATATGGCCATGTCCGAACTGGGGTGGTGGAGTGAGCTAAAGAATGATGATGGATTAAACCCAGATCAGTTGACTGGGGGTGAGGGCTTGATTTGCTCTAACGCTCTGTCCATCATCCCCTTTGGTATTGCTTTGTTCGCCCTAAGTTGGCAGGGTATACCCAGACGTGGGTCCCTTGCTCACTTTGCCACTGGATTCAAGATAGCCTGCCTGAGGAGGGTTATGAGCCCGGAACCGGTCCCAGGATGCTTGTTTCCGGTCCAGGGAAGACAGGGCTTGGCAGTTCGGGCTGGACTGTTTCCATGAGGCACAGGGTCAGACTGATTTGCATATGGCCATGTCTGAACTGCGGTGGTGGAGTGATCTAAAGAATGATTGTTAGACCAGGCACCTTGGCGTGAGTCTCCCTTCCACTTTTTGCTGATGTGCCTCAGATGTTTTGCTGGTGTTCGCTCCTCAGGGCACTGCGCAACGGCCAATCCATGCAGCAGTGCAAGTGCTCCCAATGTAAAGTGTACCTGTAATTGATTTCCATGATTGGCTCATTGGATTTACTGTCAGTCCCAGTAAAGTGCACCAGGAGTGCCAGGGCTTGTAAATGCCAATACTGCTAGGGGGCCTGCAGCGCTGGTTGCGCCACCCACAGAAGCAGCCTGGTAAAATGTGTCTAGGTCTGCCATTGCAGAACCTCTGTGCAGTCTGGTACTGTCATGCTGGCTGGGCAAGTGCACACGCTTGCCAGCCTCTAAACCTTCCCTTTGCTTCATATTAGTCACCCCTATGGTAGGCCCAAGGGCAGGGTGCATTGTAAGTATAAGGAAGGACAAGCCCAGATGTGTGTGGCATGTCCTAATAGTGAATTACAGCCAATTTCGTTTTTCACTATTGTAAGGCTACCTGTTCTCTTAGGCCAAGATGGGCTGCTGGAATTATTACACCCTATAATCCCAGCAGGCTCAGGGAACATGGTAGAAGGTCATGTTTCGTATGCCTGAACTCAGAATAAAAAACTACTTCTTTTAGTAAAGTTTATTTTAATATCCTGTGTTTGCAAATGCTACTTTTAGAAAGCTAGCATTTGCTTGCCTAACCATTTCAGCCCGCCTCTGCTAGGATGTGTATCTGCTGTCTGGGTTGTGTGATTGACAGGGCTGGGGGATGACAGGTGGTGAATGCAAGGATTACACCTAGGTGGGTGGTGGGAGTGCCCCTGGACTCTGAATAGGGCTGTGCTCTGCCACCACAATGCTGGCTCCACCTCCTGGGGAGCGACTGATGACTCAGCCCGACACCTGGCCCAGGAAGAGGGGAGCCTGTCAACAGAGTACTCCTGGCTGCCCCTGTCCCCACAGTGCCAGCTCCACCTCCTGTGGAGCGTCTGATGTGCCTTCCCTGCTCCCTGAAAGGGGAGACCCGAGTTTACCCAACACAGTGCTCAGAGGCTGAAAAGGAACTATGCAAAGCCCCCCTGGCCTGCCAGGACAAAAGAAATTCTGTATAAAAGAAGGATCCCTGCTCCCAAGAAACTAGATCCTGTTTCCCACAACGAATCTCTGCCCAACCAGAGGGAAGAAGAAGAAGCTAAAGGACTGATCTGCTGTCTGCCTTGCTGAGGAAGGAGAGGAAAAGACCTAGGAAGGACTTTGCTGAATTGTGCTTGAAACTTTCTCCAAGGGTTGATTGGGCTTGCCCCCTGAACTGAACCCCAAGACTAGTGGGTTCTCTGTCCCTTGGCTCATCTACAACTGAGCCGTGTGGTTCCTCCCACTGGAGGCAAGACTGCGTCCCCCTCGCCCCCTCCTAGAGCCGTGACACTCGGGAGTGGCCCGCCCTTCTGCCCGTTGAGAGCCTCGCTCTGCCCAGAGCCGCTCTCAGCCCCTCGGGTCAGGCCGCCTGCTCCTCTGCCACTGCGCTCATCATTGGAGTGCTTGGAGTGCTTTCTTCCCCGCTCCCGCCGGAATCCTGGCCTCCTGAGCGCACTCCGAAAGCCTGAAGGCCGCCCGTGCGCTGTGAACGCACCCGGCCGCACTTGTGCCCTCTGACCTGTGGAGAGGCCACGCCGCACATCGAGGGAATCTGCCCCCATTACGGACCGTACCGGAGGCCCCCGTGCCGCGCCCCGCCTTCTGGAACCCGCCCGCTGTTTTAAAGACCCCAAGGTACGTCCCGTGCTTTGGAGCGCACCGACCTCCTACGTCTCGTCTGCCTGCCTGGTAAACTGAGGGAAAAGTGGACGTCGCTGTGCCAGCACGAATCTACACACCACGGGCATCGGAGTACCAGTCTCACCAGAACAGTACGACCCATACGCCGCCTTTGAGACCAGCAGCGTCGTACACACCGCAAGAAGCGCGGGAGTCGGCAGGACTCCGCTTCCCTTCCCCTTCGCCGCACAGAGAAGCGCTAAAAAGCGCGTAGCCAGCACAGACCGTGCCCCAGTGTCTGGGAATTGTTCCCAGAGAGTAACAGAACTGTTCTAAGATAATAAGGACTGAAAAGAAACCATTTGCAACCAAAAAGAACACATACCAATGTCTGGTATCTTGTGGCCCAAGCTAATAAACGTTATAAGAAGTCTTGTGATAAGTTGAACTGCATATGATACATATATTTTTACATAAAGGAACCGTATTTTTACAGAACCTAAGCCTGATGTCCATTTGTGGGGGGAATCAGTGTGTTTTACTGTGAAAGGTCATAAATGCTTAACTATAGCGCCCCGAAGTTTAGCCTTGTCTGCTCGCGCCACACTACCTAAAAGGGTGAGCAGGGGTCATTCTGAGGGGTAGTTCCCTTGCCCTGACTAGAGTGTTGGTTTCTGCCTGGCTTTGGTGCCAACCTCAGCCAGCCAGAAATCCAATTTCTAACAATGATGATGGATTAAACCCAGAACAGTTGACTGGGGGTGACTGTTTGATTTGCTCTAATGCTCCGCCCATCATCCCGTTTGGTATCGCTTTTTTATGGGGTTGGCACGGGGAGAGCACTGTCAGACTTGAAGCACGTTCTCTAGTTCGTAACTCAGCAGTGCTGAATGTTATGTAACATCCTCTTTCCAAAACTATCTGAATTGTTTGCAACCAAACGTGGCTACTTTTACAACATTTGAACAAAGGAGGGACTAGAGAAGGACAATCTTTAACGGGGTCCAGTGTACAAGTCCAATAACTAATAACACAATAAGGGTACAGAGTTCCCCGGAAAGAGTGGAAAAGAAAAAGTGTGTGTGCTAGAAGAAGGGGGGAATCCCCTTGTTGGAACTAAAACCCTCACACACCCAGATAACTAGGTGTCATGCTTCATGATATGGGTTCTGCTCCTCGTCAGACTGGCGCTGCAATGTCTGACGGGCTCCCGAAACCGGGGCTCTTTATCGGAGATCTTTTGTTCCGGCCATATGGTGCATGCGTGTGAGAGGGCGGGGAAGTGTAGTCGTGGCGTGAAAAGGTTAATTTAAAAAAGGTGGGTCAGTCCACAATGTAATTTATTCGCGTGGTTGACTCCCTTGCTTAAAAAGTGGGAGGGGAGATAAATGCCCTGGATTTATCCATGCATGTTAACTACTACCTTCTGGTCAGGTCGACATGTTTCTTGCCAAAATGGCAATTCCTCAGGACCTCGGTAAATAGTACTACACAAAAGAAAGAAAAATCACAGTGTGGTATACAACCTTCTTTAGTAGGTTACACCGAAAAGCAGGCCGATTGGTCCTGCTGAAGTATTGCGACCCCAGAGAATTCCCTAAGGTGCCCCGCAGACTGCTCCCGTGTGACCGGCTGTCAAGGTATGGTACCTCCGGCGGCGCACGGTCCTGGCTGTTGGAACCTACCCCCACGTCCAGCGTCCGAACAGGGCGCAGAGCAGCTGGAAGGTCATAAATGCTTAACTATAGCGCCCCGAAGTTTATCCTTGTCTGCTCGTGCCACACTACCTAAAAGGGTGAGCAGGGGTCATTCTGAGGGGTAGTTCCCTTGCCCTGACTAGAGTGTTGGTTTCTGCCTGGCTTTGGTGCCAACCTCAGCCAGCCAGAAATCCCATTTCTAACAATGATGATGGATTAAACCCAGAACAGTTGACTGGGGGTGACTGTTTGATTTGCTCTAATCCTCCGTCCATCATCCCGTTTGGTATCGCTTTTTTATGGGGTTGGCACGGGGAGAGCACTCTCAGACTTGAAGCACGTTCTCTAGTTCGTAATTCAGCAGTGCTGAATGTTATGTAACATCCTCTTTCCAAAACTATCTGAATTGTTTGCAACCAAACGTGGCTACTTTTACAACATATAAAATGTCTAACAAATGACAGATTCCATTCCAATCCTACTGGCCCTTTAAAAACTATATGGTATTTACTTTTTTGATATCTCTGTCTTTTTTTTGTTGGCATGGGCAGTGGTGTAGCAAGGTCAGGTGGTACCCGGTGCGGAAAATTTCTTGTCACGTGTTTAAAACACATATTTTTGCCATTTTGTCACCCCCCTCATTGATGACATCCAGGGCGGCCCGCATCCACCGCACCCCCCTTCCTACCCCACTGGGCATGGGAAGTGCATGCTAAGACATGAACCCTGTTTACCAGTTACAAATTAGACAGCTCTGGATGTTATGTTACATCTTCTTTCCTAAACAATAGGCATTATTTGCATCAAAACACGGCTACTTTAAAAGAATATAAATGTCTAACAAATTCCTGATTTGCTCCCAACCCTCCCGGCCCTTTAAAAAACCATACAGTATTAACATTTTTGGGTATCGGCATGTCGCTGCCTTTTTTTTGTGTGTTTTCGCATGGAGAGCACACAGAGATTCAAACTCTGTTTACCATTTTTGGGTTTCGCCTGCCGAAGGCTGCGCTCTGCGCAGCTTTTCAGCGCAGGTGAAATCCTATGTTGACCATAAGGACTTCGGGAACGTCCCCCGGCTCTCATTGGCTAGCTCCATAAATGGAGGCTAGCCATTGAGTGCCGGATCTGTCCGTCAAGGCCGGACCAGATTCGGGGGCGTTCCCGAGATTTTTTCCCAGGGCGGAGTTACGTTTTTTCCCGTTCCCTCCCCTTTCACTGAAAGTCTGTCCATTCCCGCCCCCTCCGTGTGCCTTTCCGCCCCCCCCTCGCTGTCCTGTGCACGTTTCCCGCCGTCCGTGTCCTCTCCCGCCCCCTCCCGCCGTCCGTGTCCACTCCCGCCCCCTCCCGCCGTCCGTGTCCTCTCCCGCCCCCTCCCGCCGTCCGTGTCCTCTCCCGCCCCCTCCCGCCGTCCGTGTCCTCTCCCGCCCCCTCCCGCCGTCCGTGTCCTCTCCCGCCCCCTGTGTCCTCGTAGGTGCTTGTTCATCCCTTTGCCAATGTTGCCGCCCCGCCTCTCCTTTCTCTCCTCAGACTCGCTCCTCCCTCTCAGATAGTTTCTCCCCCCCTCTCCTGTTCCAGGGGCGGGGCGGCAGCTTTCACTCTTGTTCGCCCCCCACCCCCTCCATTTTCACGTCACAAAACTGGGCTCTGGTGAGAGTGGAGCTGAGCCCCGGGGGCCGGAACGATACTGGCGGAATGTGATCCTGGGAACAAGTGCAGGGTGGAAAGCGGGGCAGCCAAACAACTCGGTCTGCGAACAAGTGCAGCGGGGTGGAGTCTACGCCGTCGGCCAGAATCGCACGGAGTGCTGGTGGACGGGGAGTAGTGTCGTCTCTGATCGGGGACAAGCTCGGAGCAGGGGTCTGGTCGGGGACAAGCACGGAGCAGGGGTAAATCACAGGACCAGCACTCGGACAAAGAACAAGCAGACCTAGAGCCAGGATTCTGAGCAGCCGCCGAGCAAGGAGTGACCCCAGGAGCGGGACTACGCCTTCCGAGCCTCGGGAGCACTGGACACGGCGCGGGCAGGCTGAGGACTGTCCAGCAACAGGTACCGCCTGCAGGACCTGCCCCACCCCTAACAGCAGTGAGGGCGGTCGGGGCCGTTGGGGTTGTGCTCCTAAGAATGTTACTGGTGAGTCTGGCGCGTTTCAACTTTATTCACTATCTGTCAGCAGCCTCGCGTGCCTCCTGGGAGCGGGAAGACACGGGGAAGAACGGCCAGCGCTAGGGCGACATCTCTCACGCTGTGGCGTAGCAAGGAGTGTGGTCCCTTTGACTGCTGTTGATGTAGTAAAATGGAGGTTTGTCGGGGTTGAGCGAGCCCCTCGGGCTTTTGGGCTCCGGTGCCACTGCACCTGCTGCACCCCCTGTTCTCGCAGCGATAGCGGTGGGCTGCACTCATAAGAGTTTCTCTTGCAATGGCATGAGAGTTCGAGGTGGGCTCGGAGGTAGCGGAGCAGGTGTGTTCAGACAGGGTCTTCCATGGGCAGCAGCTTGGGGCGGGCTGGAGGTTGCAGGGTGCTTCTTAAGTAGTCGAGGAGGAGAGGTATCAACCTATAGACCGCAGGTAACAGGCGGGAGATGCAGGGAACTTCCCTCTTAGTTTTGAGGAGGGGACGTGTTCAGAGGACAGCTGGCATGTATTATTCTTCTCTCAGAGTTTAGTGGAGGACGAGAAGTATACAGGACCTTTCCTGATGGTATAGGGAAGAAAGAGAAGTGTTCAGAGGACTGAACTTTGGAGAGCCGAGTAGATGCAGTGGCTGCTCAAAGATAGCGCAGGATGAGAGCTTTTTATGGTCCTTCTCTGACAGAGACTGGGAGGAGGAGCACGATTCTTCCCATTAATACGGCAGAGAAGGAGCATTGTTTAGGGATCATCACTTATGCTGTGGTAGGGATTCGTGGACCTTATCTACTAGAGGAGGAGAGGGGTTCTCTTAGAGCTGTGGGGTGCAGGGGCTTTCGGGCACAGAGATGGCCGAGGAGAGAGAACGGAGATGGTGAAAGAAAAATGCAGGAGGCTTCTCGGTAGAGATTACGAAAGACACCGCAAAAATTCCGTTTTCGCCTCAGTGAGTCGATACATAGACTTTTCATTTTGAATGTTTTCTCTGCAGATTTTCTTTTATCGTAGTTGCCAAGCCGGTTCCCCAAACACATTTCCCACGCTGTCACTGTGTTGGGAAGCGCCTCTTGTGTCCCAGGGTGTGGCAGCTGCGCTGCCTCTCCTGTGTACCTCAGTTCTCTTTTGAACAACACTGTTGACAGGCTGTGGGAATGCTTTAAACAGCCCAATAATTATCCCAGTAGGCAGATATTTACGTTCTAATCCCCCCCCACCCCCTCAAAAGAATAGGAGCAGAAGGTATTTGGTTCTAAACACTGATTGGATAGGCTCAGGACAACTATGTCAAGAACCACCTCCCAGCGTCGTCACTGTACATGGGGATTGGGAGACTTGTATGACAGATGGAAGGTAGGGTGCCCTCGGTAGAGGAAAGTAATAACATTTTGGGAAAAACAGAGATATTACTGCCTTAGAAGAACGCATGACATACCTGCAGGGGCGTCAATAACCCTCCTCCCCTTAGCAGCTTGAGTGGGGGCGGGTGCCACTGGACAGTTCTGATTAACATGAAACATTAAACTATTTGTTTATAGCTCCCATTCCTACAATGAGGGAGAAGCGCTAGCCTCCAAACAGGAGCTTGTAAATAAATATCACTATAGTGTAAGTGGATAGTATAAATGAGCTATGGGGCGGAAGAACAAATGAAACAAAGCATGATAAAAATGGAGGTGTGGATGAGGGAAAGATGAACGGATCGAAAAATTGATAGATTGAGGGTTGGATGGTGGCAAGATGGCTGCAGATATGGGTGGATGATAAGATAAAGACAGAGGGATGGAGAAGCGAAAAGACGGTGAATGGAAGGGTGGAAAGGACATAAAGATTACGAAAAGAAAATACTGAAAAGGAATGGAGGACAGCAAGGACGTATCAGAATTCCTTCAAGGGAATGACTACTGGGCTTGCTCATTGCGCTCGTTCACTTAATGCCAATTGCAATGGTTCAATGAGGGGGTAATTTTCATTTTTCAGACTATTCCCATGCCCTCCTGCGTGAGGAAGAGACTTGGTGCCCAACTCGCCTAAACCTCATAGGGAACAACAAGCATTTACAATGCAACGGTTTCGCCTTTGGAAATGTTAAAGCTATTTGCAATGTAAATGACAATGCCATTTATTTATCTGTTTTCAAAACCAACACATAAATACAAATGTTGTCATTTACAATGCCAATAACTCAAACTTTTCCAAAGGCGAAACCGTTGCATTGTAAATGCTTGTTTAAGTCGGCATCTCTCGATGTTATGCTGCATTCTCCCTCCTAAACAATTGGCATTTATTGCATCCAAAGTCCTTCATCCGATGGATGTTTAGTGAGGATTGCTCTAGTGATAATAAACTAATGTAACAAGCGTCCTCAATCTGCATCCAATGCAGTTTCCCGCAGTTTTTTACATTAAAGTTTATTAGCACTACGGGAATCTTTGCTAAAGTTCCGTTGGCTGAACAGAAAGCGCGTTCACGAAGGATTGCGATAGTGCTAATTAACGTTGATGTAAAAAGCTTCCTAAACATGCATTGAAGGTGCTTTCTGTTCGCCCAAAGGGAGTTTAGCAAGTATAATTGAGTTGCTGAGTAATTTTGTCATACCCTACAATAGGACTCCATTATATTAAAAGAAACGCAATTTGTGAAACTCCGGTCAGGTGTGCGCATTTGTAACCTTTAAAAAGCATACAATCCGATGGCAACTTTTATTTTCTTTTACTAAATTTGGATATGGAATTTGGAATTTAACTTTGAAGCTTTACTTAGTTCGATTTTCCCAGTGATATGGCAAAAGTTGTTACATATAGGCAGTTAGAGTAGTGCTAATCTATAAACCCAACATTTGTGGTCAATTTCTGGAAGGCCTTGATAATGCTATCAGAGGGTTTTCCATTAAAATAGGGGTATATTGGTCTATGAAAAGGTTTCCAAGTTTTCAAACAAGGTTTCTGTTTTGCCTTTTAGGAAACAAAGAAAAGATCCAAAATTGTGGGGTGTCTGGAAAAATAGAGGAAAAAGTGTGCACTCGTCACAGTTTTCCAGGCAGTTATTCAATAGATAATTATTCCCCTCATTTTTAGCTACTTTCTAAATGTTTCCTAGACTTGGTTTTTCAAGCAGTTTGCAAGATATGGGGAAAAGCAGCCTGAAACTCCTACAAAATCCCAGAAAGCTATACATTTATAAAAAGCAGATACAATTTTGATCACAGCAAAGGGTCATTTGGTAAATGGATTTTCTGAAGAAGAATAAAAAACTAAACGTTGTAATAGAAAAGTGAAATAATGGATAAAGGTGACAATATTCTTAACTGTAATTTTTTACACTGAAGGCTAGTCTACAAAAGTAAACTATTCTTACATCTATCACAGTCTTCTAATCACAGTGTTAGTGCTTCTCAGTTGCCAACATGTAACCATCAGCTAGAGCCATTAACCGAGGTCTTGTTTAAACTGACGTTTCCTTGTATTTCAACCACCCATATATTTGTAAAGGAAAATCTAATTAATAAAAATTTGAGATGAAGGAAAGCTATGGGTTCCTCCAATGTGCACAAGAATCTGAGTTTTGAAATATTTATTCATCTTACTATGAATTTGGAGTGGTCGATACTATCACGTGATTCTGAGGGCACTTTCCAATATGCATTATTTTGTGCTCACTCACTTAAATTTGAAAACCAAGCATGAAATACAATCTAATAGAAAATAGCAAATGTCATGCTGTTCCCCATTCCCACACATCTCCTGCCAAAAACGTTCCTCATATGTGTGTGTAGGTCTATTCCATAGAACAGAAATCCCCAAAACACATCAGATTAGTGTAAAAAATCTCGATTTGAATTACATCAATTCTTGGATTGGGGGAAGCTACAGTATTTGTGCCTGAAGTTGGCTGACACCCAAGGTAGCCTAACAACCCCATATATTTTATGAAAGGTAGATATATATGGGATTCAATGGTGGTGTGGTTTACAGTGATCCTGCTACTTTTCTTTTATGCAGACTGCCCTACAAGAGTTGAAACTATAATCACTGAATTTCCTCATATATCTGTGAGATAAAGTTCCAGAATTTGCAGGGGTTGGTAAAACTCCTTCCACCCAGCATTCTCACACTTCAGCCGAAAAATACAATATTCCAAGTGTGTACATGGGCCTGCAACCAGAGACAGAAAAGGCCCAAAATGTAAACATAACTGTAGGAAATTGGAGTATTAGTTGAAGGAGGAAGAGAACACAAAAATAATAATAATCACAATCCTTTTCAGGGTGAACCCCCAGAGTCACTAAAGAAACCTGTGCTTAACCCTTTGGTAGCTTCACACAACTCAAATCAGTCAGGTTTAACTTAGAGACAATGTGTAAAGTATTTATGCAGTACTCAAACAGTAATAAAGTAAGTACACAACAAAAGAAAAATCCCAAACTAAGGGGCCGATTAGGATGGCGGTGAATCCGCATCCTCCGGGCCGGCGGAAGCCACCGCCAGCCTAGAGGATGCGGATTCACCACCGCGGCCACAGAAAAGACCCACCACCAGATTATGATGGCGGTGGGATTGCAGTGGGACCAGCGTCGGACGGCAGGTCCGTCCGCCGCTGATCCGCGGCTTGTGGAGGGCTATTTGGTGGTGGTGTCTGCAAGACACCATCAGCCAAATTACGATATGCAGTGCAACATGCTTTTCCACGGCGGCTTTTCCGCCGTGGAAAAGCATGTGGTCTTTGGTGTTTGGGGGCCCATTGCGGGCCCCCAGTGTGTCGGGGGTGGGGAGTGCACATGGGGGGAACCTATGGTACCCCCCCAGCATTTACATGCACAAAGCGGCAGTCACCGCGGGGTGCCTGCCACTTTGTGCATGTAAATGTAAAACATGCATTTTTAACCTTGCGGCGGGTGCTGCTTCAAGCAGCACCCGCCGCAATGTTAAAGATACGGGATGTGACCGCCAGGGTGGCGGTCACATCCTAATTACACCGGAGGGACCGCCGCCTTCTCTGCGGACGGTCCCTCCACCTCGGGGGTGGCGGACGGACGCAGGTCCGTCCGCCATCCTAATAGGCCCCTTATTTATAAAAATGGAGAATATTGTATAAAATAAAATGACACAAAAACAACATACATAAATCCAACAAGTATAACCTATGATATGAATATTTAAAGTTTGTATTAAAAATAACGCCAAAAAGCACAAAGTGCCAACTGCAGTTATTCAGGCACGCTAGACCAGGTCAAAGTCAAAAGTTCAGGGCGTCTGTGATGGAGCACAGGTCGGACACAAGGACTAGTTTTGTCACAGGCAAAAGTTTAAAAACACAAACACTTAAGATAGGGTCAGAGGCAATATTTAAAGACCAACCTGGATACCTTGCCCCAATTAACAATACTCACATACCTAGAGTTTCCAAGGGTCTACAGTAATATTCCGTATACTGTAGAATCAGAAGAAAAAACAACACTGAGATAGTCGCCAGAAAAAGAAAGGAAACATATTCAATATATTTCCGGATTCCCATCACTCACCAACATGGTGGCATGCTTCCTCATCTGGGTCTCCTTTTTACAGTCACACTAAGGACCCTAAGGGCTACAACCCTATCATACTGATGGGGAGCCTGAGGATGTTTTAGTATAGCTATTTAACCTCCTACCAGATGAGAGTAGTAGAGTGTATGGGAACTAGGTGCAGTGCGTAGGTGATAAGTGAAGTTAAAATTGAGTTGCGAGAGACCCCTTATTTATTATTATCTCCGCAATTCAAATTAAAAACAGTGCAAAAAGACAGTTTTACCAAGTAGCTGTCTAAGAAAATAAAGTGGTCAACATGTTTCGGCACACTCAGACAACGTTCTGTCCAGTGTCTTCGTTAGGACCCACCTAATGTTTGCTACTGCAATAGTGTCAAAACAAAATTCAATGTAAAAAAAGAGTTATGTCAATACTAATACATTAGAAAAGGTTGGCAACGATACAACCAAGTCACCTCTTATAAGGTGTGTACAATCCTTCCTTTGCAATCACCATGTATCTGAAGGTGTCTGCAAGAATAAAAACAACGTGCATCACAATGCGGTTAATCAACAAAAAAGACAGGGATATCATAAATTTATCAAGATAGTGGTATCGAACATTGCCAGCTATCATCCTCCAATAATGGATCAAAAGCTTATATTTCTTACCTAGACATTGCAAGGAAGCTACCTCACCTCACCTGGCAACAGCGCAGGAAAAAAGGGAGGCACTGCTCTAGAAAGGAAAGAACAAGACCACAATTGAATTGATCTTTCCCCTTTCTTAACAACCCATATCTATGTCTAGCAAAGTGTTACAAAAACCTTTTTAAGTCCCATTTCTTGCAGTTTAGGGACAGGAGGAGTACATTCTAGCTCCACTCAAGTGTCCCGGACCTCAGGGACACCACTTGGGGCCTAGAACTTACTCCAACAGTGGTCTTCAGCAGGGTCCAAGGGAGGGTCCAGATGTAACTGTTTGGCTGGGCAGTTGCTGGTAGAGTGACCTCTGGTAGCTTGCTCCCTGTAGCTCAAACAGGAGCAGGGGAAGCTTCTTCGCTAAGGCAGAGAAGAGTCACCCCACTGCCTTCAGCAGTGCAAAAAATGGAAAACTAAAATGATAATAACACAATGTTATTATCATTTTATTTTTCCCTGCTGAGGTAGTTTTGCAGGCGGAGCTAGCCTGCTCCTAGAGTAAGGGGAGGAGTGGTTGGGACACTTTCTAAGTGCGCATGATGGTTTGGCGGACTGTCTTGGGCCAGCCAAACAGCCATGCCCACTTTGCATGTTCTCCACCGGGCTGTAATGCCCAGCCTAGGTGGAGAACATGCATGCACAGGCTGTCAGTCGCAGTATGAGAGCCAAACCACGGTGCTCAGACCAATCACGAGGCTGCTGTCATGGTGATAGCAGCATACTCATTGGCTTAGGGGAGCCTGTGTGTGGTTCCTCCTTCCGTTCCGAGACATGTTGAAAGGGAAGTGGAGGAGAGACACGGCCGGCCGAAGAGGTACATTCTTTCTTTTATCAGTGCCAAAGCAGAGCTGCAAGGAGATGCAATATGCTGCATCGGTTCTGCTCACAACACCACAGTGGGCTGGCAGAGCACCTTCATGCCCACTTCCAGTGGTCCAAGACTTGGGGAGGAACAACTTGGCGAAGTAAGATTCACAGCAAAACAGCAAACAGAGTCCCGGTGCTGGGTCCAAGGTGGTTGTAGTCTTTTCTGACCCTGAGACTCTAATCAGGAGGCCAGCCAACTAGCCCTTGGAGTTACTCTGGTGGTCCTGGGTTCACGATGCAGGTCTAATCGTTTTCACTCAGACAACAAGGCAGTAGGGAAGAAGAGTAAAGGTCCTTCTTGCAGAGCAGCACAGTAGTCCTTCTGAGTCTTCCATTTGTCCAGAGGTGTACTGAAGAGTTGGATCTAAAGGTCCATTATTTAAACCTTGTCCCACTTTGAAGTAGGAGATGCTTAGAATTTCCTGCCTCCCTGCCATGGCCACAGCTTTTCTGGGGGCACAAAAGACCCCTTTGTGAGTGTGCTGAGAAGAGCCTTTGTGGTGTGTAATGGGGTAGTTAACAGCTCTACCCCCTCATCAAGTCAGAGATGGCCCATCTTGCCAAGACCAATTTCCCATTTGTCCTACTGTCTGGGAGCAATACACAAAGATCAACTGCCAGCCACACCTAGTCATTTAACCCAACATACAGGCTTCAGGCACCAACTGGTTGGGACAAGAAAATGCCAACTTTCTAAAGTCGCATTTTTAGAATTGTGACTTAAATTCTGACTTTTCCATTATAGGCGGTTTTAAATTACAATTCTTTAGATATCAAACTCGGTATTCCTACCTGCTCTACATTGTAAGGTATAACTTATTAAATGAAATAAGTTAACCCAATGTTACCCTTTTGGGAGAGGTAGGCCTTGCTGTAGTTTTTCACTACCAGGACACTTAAAACTTAAATGTACATATCCAACTTTTTAAATACTCTGCAGCCTGTCCAATGGCCGATTTCAGGCCTACGCTAAGGGAGTGACCTATGTCAGGTTCTCTTTGGGGGGGAAGAGAAGACTCCTCAGAATTCAGGTGCAGCAGTAAAGGGTTCAACTCCCAACATCCCCAAACTCTGAATATAATACACAGAGAATTAGGGCGATCAGGCAAGAGAAGGATAGGAAAGGGACAGCAGGGAAAAAGGACCTGCAACAAAAAATTGACATAGCATTAAAGAACAAGTAAGAACAGTCTACTCTCATGTATTCTCACTAATCCTATGTAATATACCTTGACAGGCTATCCGAGTTCTCTATGTACAATGCTGATCTTCTATTTCTCCAAAGTACTCTAGAACACAAAATGCATGTACATGGTTAGCCTATACAGTCCTAACAAACTACAGAAACCCCATCATCAATCATTCCACATACATACCAGCATTTATGTCTGTATTCTCAAAAAAGGTAATCATCTAAAAAGAATAGTGCAAAAGAAACCAAAAGCAGTAGTCCAGAAAATCCCTTGACTCCACAGTAGAGGGAAATAGAATAACTCCTTCTGTTAACCCTAAACCGGGAAGTATTCCCCTGTAGTTCTTTGAGCATAGAAAGAACAAGGTACAATTCTGCAGATACGGTAATGCGTGGCCAGGAACACCACCAAATTCCGCTCTACTCTCCAATAAGTTCCTATTCCACTGCCAGAAAAGAAATAAGAATAAATGCGGAAGACAAGAAACAGAATCCACAAATAAGACACGGTAATATGTAGATACTCACACCAATACATTCTGCTCGTTGGGGTAGCACTCCAAATATTAGTTCCCCTATGGATCACTCCTGTGACCACCAGATACGGCAGTACGTGGTAGGAACCACCGTATTCCGCTCAGAGGAAAACAAACACTGAACACGAAGATCTCACCAATGGTACACTCCGATGATTAGAGGGAGACAGCAATGCGTGGTTTGACACACCACCACATTCTGCTCTCGCACACCACAATCCCTAGCTCAGAATCCTCCGAGTCGTAATTACTCACAGACACGGGTGCACAACGGGGCTTCAACTCCGCCACTCAATCCCAACGCTGATCACGATAGGCACCTTCACCACTCCAAGGAAAGAAACGCGACCTCAGCAGGGATCCCTCTCTGAGAATGAGAGCAAACAGGAAACTGAATTACGCACACCGTCCGGTGTGCGTTCTTCCCGTAAATAGCCCCTCCCCCGCCGAGCATCATGGGATATGTAGTGTCTTGTCCCTTGAGGCAGAGACAAGTACAGTAGACACGGTAAAATCAGTTCCTGACAACCTATATGTACTAAAAGGGAAGGTTTTGCCCTGGCAAAAGGTTTATTTTGTCAGGTTGAAAAGACAGTTTAATACTGCATACACATTCTGCAATGGCAGGCCTGAGGCATCTTTAAAGGACTCCTTAAGAGGGTAGCACAATAACTGCTGCAGACCCACTAGTAGCATTTCATTTACAGCCCTTGGGTACATGTATTACCACTGTACTAGGAACTTATAAGTAAATGAAATATGTCAGTTGGGTGTAAGCCATTGTTACTATGTTTAAAGGAGAGAGCACAAAAACATTTAACAGTGGTTAGCAGTGGTAAAGTGCACAAAGTCCTGAGGCTAACAAAAACGAGATCATCAAAAATGTAGGGGCAAGTCAAAAGATTGTGGAAAGACCATCCTATGGCTGACAGCTCTAAAAAACATTTTGGAGTACATGGTCATATTTCCGCCAAGAAGGGCATACACCTCTCCCTTCTGTCAAGTGGAAAAGAAGCAGGCAGTGAATGTCTACAATTCAGTTCATGGCAGAAGAAAGCAAATGCAAGGACAAAGTAGAAGTATACATCCACAAACACTGGAGTAACACACAGAGGGAGTGGAGAGGGGGAAAAAACGTTAAATGTGCACAGCAAGGAAAGGCCAAGTGTGAACTGTGAGAGCCACATAAATCCTGCAACATGCAAAGCTGCCAGACAAAGACTATATAGAACCCCTGCCTCTTATACTGACACACCCGCCGCTGCCTCATAAAATGAATTTATTGCAAATGGTTGCCATATTTGATATGGAACATACCAATGTGACATCATGATTTTGACAGCATCAAAGAAATATGACAGATATACACAGAGACAAAATCGATTATAAGCAGAGTCTTCTCTGTGTGACTTTCAATGTTCCCCTGGCAGCCATAATCTCCAAACCCAGATACACCTCTGTCTCCCAGCAAGAGTTGTGCTCCAAAATCCTCCAGGTAAGTAACTATGTGTGTTGCCACTGTGTCTGTTGCATAATACTACCTGCTGTTCCTAACCTAATTATGTCCATCTGTCTGGATGCCTACTAATATGTTATTAGTAGCTTGCAAGGGTTAGGGAAGACCTTATTACTCCATAGATGACAAACAGAAATTGTGAATTGCCACCAAATACCAAGGTCACCAATTGTCCAGAAAAGGCAACCAATAGGCATTTCATAGCAAACACAATGCCATAACACCTCAAAGGCCAGGACCACTATAATGCCAGCATGGCTAGCAAAATTCTAGTCTGCAAAGGGTCCATCAAGGAGGGAGATCCTATACCTGGTGCCATGATTATTCCAGGTCAGGTCACCATAAGCCTTAAAAAGTCCCACAATATGACAATGGAGCTAATCTATGTCTGGATAACCACAGTTAGACAACAAATGGAGGAGTAGCCCCTGGAAGAGTAACAGAGAGAAGCTCTGTACCTGGAGCTTAAGGCTCAAGGGAGCACAGTGTGCCCAACCTTATAGCAGGACAAAGCATGTCCTTTTTGAAGACCTCTCACTCACCAACCTGGTTGGTGACATGCTTCATCATCGGGGTCCCACCCCGAAGGCCGAGTGCCAACAGGGTTTGCTGCGACACCTGACTACAGTGGAGCGGGTTTTCTCTTTTTTTATATGTGCAATGACTCTATAAAGAGATACGTGGTTTAAAAAGGGGACAATACTACTCACTGCAAGACTTTATTCTTGAGTGATTGAACCCCCATAAAATAAAGTGTGACACCTATGTCTAATAAGGTAGACTTCGATGTCTGAGACGTGTAGTGTTTTTAAAAAATAGCGACGTGTGCTATGTGATTTTAAAATTAGGTCTACATGTTTCAACCTTCTTGCGATTGTGGGTTTTCGTCAGGACCAAAGAAGGTGACCTGGGCGGTACGCACACGCTAAGGTGCGCCCTGCCCTCGATCACGTGAGAAAGATGGGCCCACAAACTTGTGGACCTAAACAAAATATAAAAGTCTTCTCCCCACTCCGGAAGAAAAACGGAGAAAGCGGTGTAAGCCGCTACATGGGCGTCCGGGTTCCAAGAGTCATGCTCACGTCACTAGTGGCTTCTGCTCATCGGACTGGAAACCGACTTGGTTCCTGTTCGGTACACCCCGTGGAAGTTCCTGATAACCACAGTAACAGCTATGGACCCCATACACCTGAAGACACTGAAAGGATTCCAAGAGAGATAGTCGCAGTCACTATTATGCAATGTATAGCTACCATCAAGCATTAGATGTCGAGAATATGGCACGCCTATCGATCACACAGGCTCATATGCCCATAACACGGCAAAGTAGAGAGAAAAGTGCCAAGATCACCATTGCAACACGTGTTTCACCATACAGGGCAATACGACCATAATATGGAAAGGTGGCAGCTTATACTAATGACACTCATGTCAAGTATGGTGATCAATCAATGAGAACTAGCTCTGGCTTAAATTGTTTGTATGTCTGCGGGTGGACGAAAACCATTAGGTTTTATGAAGACCCTCACCCACCAACCTAGTTGGTGGCATGCTTCATCATCGGGCCCCACCCGAGGTACCGAGTGTACCTCAGGTGTGCTTCCACGCCAGATTACTGCGGAGTGGGTTTTTTGGTTCGTGAGGGAGCTGTGAGTGTGCTCTGAGTGAGGTTTAAAATACTGTCCTGGTGTCCCATAGACTGTCAGTCAGTCAGTCAAAGAATCTTTATTCGAATTTTTTCAATTCATAAAAGTACATATCATAGTACATATTCCATAAAAAATACGATTATCCATTAAAATACAGAAAAACAGATTAAATTTACATTCTAAACGTTTTCCATCATTTTACGTGCACCAACAGCAATTTTTAAAAAGTTACCGATACGACAAATTACTTCTTCATTATCTAGATTTAGCAGTGCCTGATAGGATTGTTCCAGCGTGATAGGTCTATGTTTTTTAAAAAACGGGATTAGCAGCCATTTTGTGTGTTTCACATAAAATTTACAGCAAAAAAGAAAGTGTAGATCGTTTTGTGTACTTTGCCCATCACAGGGGCAACTAATTTTAACTGTACTTTGCTGGTAACCCAAAGGGAAATTTAACAAATACCTCACGGTGCCAGCCCCTAAGCGGAACAATAAACTTCTTTCCCAACTAGTCAATGATAATGTTAAATACAATGCAAAAGAACATCTAGGTGCCTCAATGTTCAGGTACCTAGCAACTGTGGTTTTCCCTGATTCGATCATTGATTTCTTCAGTAAATTAAGTGCTTTTAGTGCTTCTTTCAGTTCAGATTTCTTAACAGTACAAGCCTCATTAGGATTAGAGAAAATATTTCCCATACCTACTTCCTGTAGGCTAGAATGCACATATGAAAGCCACGGGATCTTCCTCCCTCTTTCGCAATTTAAACAGTCAGTCATTATCTCTTGTGTAAGTTTTGCTGACTGGTTCATCCAGACCGAGTGCCAAAATAAAGCTGGGCGAGTATTAACAAAATCTGAGACAAATTGTAGGTTTAGTTCACTGTGTGTAATAAAATTAGATGTATACATTGGGACTCTTAACAATTTCCTGCAAAACCTATTCTCTATTTGCTGGATAGTGGTACTTTTCCCAATGCCCCATACTTCTGCCCCGTAGGTCGCTACCGGGACACACTGTAATTTAAAATTTTTAACAATCGCTTTAATGGCATCATATCTCTTTGGTCTCGGGATACTTAAAATTGAGTTAGTGGCCTTTGAGAATTTGCTCATGGCCTGGGCCAAATGCCCAGTCCACGAGCCATTCGCAGCAAAGGTCACTCCCAAGTATGGAAAATTGTAGGTTGCAGTAAGTTTTCCTTCTCCAACCTGTATGGAGTTCATCTGTCGCTTGCCTGGCCCACAAGACATTATAAAAGATTTTTTAAAATTTGCCCTTAGGTCTAATTTGTCCATAAAATCTGTAAAACTTGAGACCAAAGTACGGAGTGAGTTAGGTGTTCGTCCCAATAGTACTGCATAATCTGCATACAGAAGAGCAGGTATCGGTTTGCCATTTACTAACGGGACATCAGGGGTAGATTTTTCAAAGTGCTTACTCAGTCCATTAATATAGATTATGAAAAGCAAGGGTGCTAAAACACAACCCTGCCTAACTCCTCTGCCTATCTTAATTAAACCTGATAATTCTTCACCCATACCTATTCTCACTCTGGATTTTGAGTCTATGTGTAAAAAGGCTAAAAAGTGAACCAGAGCAATGTCCAGACCATACTCCAATAAAATGGACCAAAGTTTGGACCTGTTAACAAAATCAAAAGCTGAAGACAGGTCCATAAATGCTAAATAAATAGGAACCGGCCGTGCGATGTTATATTTATCAATAATTAATTTCAAGTTGAGGCATTGTTCGACTGTACCAACCCCATTTCTGAATCCCAATTGGCATGATGACAAGATCCCACTGTCTTCTATCCATGTAGTAAGCCTATTATAGATAACACGGCCTAAAATTTTTAGAGAGTTATCTAACAATGAGATAGGCCTGTAATTCATGGGATCAGACCTGTCTCCTTTCTTATGTATGGGGACTATTATACTAATACCCCAAGTTTCTGGCATTTTGGCTTTAGGAAGACTGTTAAAAACATTCACCAGTATTGGAGCCCATAGACCGGTTGCCATTTGATAAGGTCTATAGGTAGCCCATCTGGGCCAGGAGCTTTATTTCCAAGACTCTGAGCAATTGCTTCTTCCACCTCTCCCATGTTAAAATTTAAGTTATTACATACCTCAAATGCATTTATATCCTCACTATTCAATGGTGAGGCATACATTTTTGAGAAGTGGGATTCCCAAATGTCACTGGCAATGGTGCAGCTAATCGGGGTGAGTTGTTGACCCATATTTCGAAATTCTTTAACTGCGGGCCAAAATAGTTTGCTTAGCTTCCCTTCTGCAAATTCGGACAGGGACTCCCAACGTTCACCCAAGAGTGTAGCTCTCCGTTTCTCTACAGCTAGTTTATATATTTTCCTCGCTGCACTTACATTCGCCCTAATTCTGGGAATCTCTGAAAGAGCCTTGCATAAATTCCTGTTAGCCACAGAGCAGCTATTATCAAACCACCTAGGTTCTTTTGGGCCCTGACCTGCTGGTACAGATAACAAGGTTCTAACTGTGGAACATATTCTGCTAAAGCAGGAGATAATAACCTGACCATCAGTTTTAGAATCTAAACAATGGTCTATTAACATCTGTTCTTCCTTTAATAAAGACTTAGTAATTCCAGCTTTATCTATACCTTTCCATTTCAATCTTAATTTATCTGTGGTTACGCTTATATCTCTTGCTCCTTGCGTCACACAGAAAACAGGTCGTGGATCTAACCTCATAGTTACCGTTACTGGATTATGGTCCCCAAAGTCTAATGCTACAACATCCGTTGCTATTATACGGTCTGCCATACCAGGGGAAACAAAAATAAAATCAATGATAGAAGTACTAACTAAACCTCTATGCGTAGGTACCTGCTGTGGCGAGATCTTCTGGCCAGAATCCATAATATTAGTCAGAATATGTTCATCTAACAAGCTTTTCAATTCTTGGCCCCTTTGATTCGCTAGATTACCCCTTCCTTCTTTTTCCTGCCAAGTTTTATTTGGGAGGTGGGCATTGAAATCTCCACCTAAAATAATTTCAAGATCTTCACTTTTACCCCAGCTATTCTCTAATTTAGAGATAAATTTGGTGAGCGCTAAAAAATTCCTGTTTGGGATCGAAATAAAATCATTGTTATAAAAGTTTATCAAGACAAAAGGGGCCTGCCGTGTATATTCAATGGCTTGTATATTAGCGTTCTCCGTGTTGATAATCCTATGTTTCCCCCCAGCCATAATGCTAAAACCAACAAACAGTCCTCCAACTGCATGGCCGAAATGCGATTTACGAGCCGCTATATTGTAGCAGTGGAACCCATTAACATTCAAATCAGGAGGTGCCCAAGTTTCCTGGACCATTATTATATCATAACCTGAGATTAGTTCGACCCAATCTTTGTCCGCCAATCTAGGTTCAAGACCCGCTATGTTCCAACTAAGTATTTTTAAATCACGGGCATTATTCAACTTGACTTCTGATGGTAATGTTAATATTGGTTGGCACATTTGCAGGGGTGAGGCTAAAGCTAGGTTTTTATTCTCCGGTAGTGCAACATCTTCCACCAATTGATCTAACTGTATCTCCGTTTCACCCAAGTTATATAGTGGAGAAATCTCTACTCTGTCCCTTAAATCTGTGGACAGATATAATCGTTCACCGTTTCCCCATTCCTTCGCTGTGCCCCGGAAAGGAAGTCAGTCCACTCCCTCCATACCTGTTAAGGCCGCATAACGGTTATAAACAGGTATAAAACGGTCGTCTTGATATCGAGATAGGGCCCTAGAATTGTTAATGGGTGCCATTACGGATCTAGGGTAAAAATAAGTCAATTCACGTGGTGTAATGCCATTGGTGCCATTCTCTAGGGGCCAATCTAAAATATATCTGACTGCCCTATAGTCTCTAAAATTAATTACAATGATATCACCCGTTAAATCTTTTGTTCTATGTCCCAACCAGGAGAGACGCCTTACATGTAGGATATCACCGTTTATGTTTGGGGGAAGTGGACGATTTTGTCTAAGCCAAAAAATATCTTTATTTTTTAGCTGGTGATAATCTTCTCTCTTACCATCCTCTAGTGATGGAACTCCCGTAAGAACCACAACGAGCGGAACAGCTTCCGGTGGCAAATCTACTCTGTGCCTCTTACTCTGCATTACCCTGACAGGATTTTCAAAGCCTTTCGGATGTTGTACATTTCCTGGGAGATTACGTTTCCCTCCTGTCTGCCCTCTTTATCCCTATTTATAATGTTTTGTCGTGATATTTTGGGAGACGATGATTTTTGGAGTTTGGATTTAATTTGGCTATTAAGATTTACTTCCTTTTGGACAGTAGGTTTTGGGGGCACTAATGTAGGCTTTGGTGTATCCTTAATTACCCCTCTATTTCCCCAAATTATTTGTTCTAGTGTCTCTAACTGAAGTGCCATTTTTTTCATTCTCTCTATCAGTGGTGATATAAAGGATCTGAGTAAATGTTCAATGCTACCCAATAAGTCATTACTAGGTGTTTCTTTCGCTGGGTAGTGTGGAGGAATGATTATGGCAGGTATCGCTGGTACATTTGGAGGGGACCTTTTAGAAGTGCCAGACTCAGATCGAGTGATCTTACTTTTCTGTGGTCCACTCTTCCTCTTTCTCCTCTTTTTTGGTGGTGGGCCTTGTTGTCGTGGACACTTGGGGGTTTTGGGGTTTTTTCCTTGAACAGTCTCAACTACTGTGAAGGTGTATCTTCTAAAGCTTCAACCTCTGGTATCGAAAGGGAAGCAGAAACATTTAAGTTCAGTTCACTGTTTGCATTATTTACATTGAGTGAAGAAGTTCCCTCTCGCAAGAGTAATGGAATACTGTCATTACTAGAAATATCAAGTCCCTCGCTATCAATATGAATCATGATGGGTGGAGAAATCGCTAACTGTAACAAGCCCAGAGATGAGCGTTTGTTCTTAATAAGCTCAATAGAGAGACGTCGCTCGGCTCGTCGCTCAGCTAGAGTGATTTCCCTTTCAATTCCTGGGGTGGCCCTTATAACATAGTCTTCCAACGTTCCTCTATTTGCCCCTCCTCCCACTGAAGATTTCCCCTTTGGGACATGCGAAGTCATGGTGCGTACTTGAAATAGATTTAGGAGAATGATTAAACCACACTAAACCTTGCGGGTAGGGTTAAACAAATAAGTACACAGACAGAAATCCCAAAAAGCTATATGACAAGTGTCTGCTTACTATCACTGATAGTCATACCCGTTGTTTACGGATCAAGGGGGGTGACCCAGCCCAGCCTCCTTTGGCCTCTGAGAGCCTAAGAGGGCCCGCCCTTTGCCCGGGCTTAGCCCGGCTGAGCCCGCGCGCGGTCCCGCGACGCGGGGGAAGGTGTAGTAATTTATGCGCCGGTTG
Organism: Lissotriton helveticus; assembly: GCF_964261635.1. Taxonomy (NCBI): domain Eukaryota; kingdom Metazoa; phylum Chordata; class Amphibia; order Caudata; family Salamandridae; genus Lissotriton; species Lissotriton helveticus. Next base: position 1,291,167,138 of record NC_136061.1, read on the forward strand.
GCGCGCTGATTACAGGTGCGGCTTCCGGCCGCTAAGGGTGATGGGATTTGTATGTTCCCCCCTCCGCTCGGCGGCCTCGCTGAGGTGTCCTGGAGGCGAGGCGGCGGGAGGCGAGCTGGCTCGGTTAGCGTGTGCAGCGCATCCGCGAACAAACAAACAGCCAAGTCCTGCAAGGTATTGGGCCTGACAGACAAGATTCCCAGAGACTGTTTTAATAGTGGGCCCCAGGCAGTCAATAAAAACAAAGGCTTTCAGACGTGCACGGTAGGCTTATGGCCCCCGACGTCCTGTGCGGTCAACTAGTTTCAGCCAGGCCTTTTTTTTCTACTGGCTTTCGTTAGGACCATATATGTGTAGGGTGATTCCTCTCACAGAGCATCTGCCCGGACAACAGGTTCATTGCGGGCCCAGCGACATCGCGCAAGTGCACATGGTCCTGGCCCCCGGCTGAGCTCCATGCTGAGTTGTTCGCTAAAATCAGGTGTACAACTCGAGAGGAAACACCTTTTGCACATATAAGCACCGTAGCTTGTGCTTTACACACAGGGCACTGACAAACTCATACAAACCCATGTAACACCCTACACATATAAGGTCCTGACGAAAGCCAGTAGAAGAAAAGGCCTGGATGAAACTAGTTGACCGCACAGGAGGCCATTCGCCTACCGTGCACGTCTGAAAGCCTTTTTTTTTATTGACTGCCTGGGGCCCACAATTAAAACAGTCTTTGGGACACCCACGACAGTATTTTAAACCTCACTCAGAGCACACTCACAGCACCCTCACGAGCCAAAAAACCCACTCTGAAGTAATCTGGCGTCAAAGCACACCTGAGGTACGCTCTGTACCTCGGGTGGGGCCCAATGATGAAGCATGCAACCAACTAGGTTGGTGGGTGAGGGCCTTCATAAAAAGTAATGGTTTTCCTCCACCCGCAGACATACAAACAATTTAAACCAGAGCTAGTTCTCCTCTCTCTTTTTGAGTACAACACAAGTATGGTGATCAGACATATTAGGATCGCTATAAAACATCAAGGGGTCTAGTTTAATCTGAAAACAATCTTACATTGCACATGTTCACCACTGAGAACAATATGTTTATAATGTTATAAGGGGGGAGCCTATTCTGTAGGCAGTATGGCCACAATATAAAGTAAAAAGCGCACCAAATGTCATGAAGGTCAGATTATACCAAAATCATAACATCAGGTATGGCCACTATATTATACATAATGGAAAAGGGATCCTACTATTCAAAGGGAGTCAGTTTATGCCAAGGTCAACATTATATTTGGTGCAGCCACTACAAAGTGTAATATCCCTATCATTTGCTGTGGGAGCAGCTGTGACAAGGCCACCATGTCTGGTATGGCAACCGTACTGGGTACAATGCCCATAACATGCCAGATTGTTTTCTCTTGCCAGGCTTATCTTTATGTCAGATAGGGCCACCCGATAATATGACCATAATATGCCACAGAGAGGGCATCAGTATAAGGACACCATAATGCCGATGGGCTCCAACACAAACACATACAGGCATGACAGACCTATACATAAATTCATTGAATCAGTCACGAGCATCCAATTGAAGACACAAATATGTGGAAGCACACAAAGCATGTTTAAGCTTCTCTTACCTTTCACAATATACACCCTACAATGGCCTTACTGCTCTGCTCAGCTTCGAGTTCAGGCACTGGAGAGAGACAGAAAGGCAAGAGTAGCATGCAGAAGCTGTCATGACTAACAGCTTCTACTTGTCCCGCCTAGGTCCCTGCCTCCTGTACTCATGGCAGAGGTTGACAGACACTCTCATCCAATAAATCAGGAAGGAGGCGACTGGAGGATGACTTTCCTTGTATGACAACTGATGAATAAAGCGCTCGTCAGACTTTAAACCGTGTTTTAGAAGCATAATGCATGCAAATGGAGAATGATCACTGAGCTGCCTCCAGTCACATGCACAGGGCGTGTGCACGGCAGTCAATAGCTAAGCCGATGGTCTAAGTTCAGGACTTTAGCATAGCTAATGATTGCACAAGAGTGGTGGCTGGAATGTGGGAAGGATGAAATCAGAACACACTAATGGTCCTTTCTCCCCAGGAACAAAGTGAGGTTTCTGCCACACTGTGGTTAAAGACTGGATACAGTGATGCTCGCTCTGGCTTCTTTCTTGATTGCCTAAGGAAAGGGCAACTCCCCTAAATACCCACAGTTCCATCCTGAACAGTAACATGCACATGGAAGGTGTTCTGGCTCCCTAAGATGGTCCCAGTTAGTAGGAAATAGAACATTCAAATCTCGCCACCTACTCTTCCAGAAGAATGCCACTTTCCCGACCGAAATGGCCGACGAAGGAAACGGACATGTTTAAGTCCCTCGAGCCTTTGGGCACTGCCGACCACGTCCTGGACCCTGAGCTCCATAAGGTCTGTGAAACATCCAGCCGAATGGCCGCAACTGCAGGCCAGGGCAGGGAAATCAGCCAGGTAGAGAGAGGGGACGCCTCTTACCCCCAGGTCCCTCCGTCCTCGACACCTTCATACTAAACAAGTGGAGATGACCATCTCCCGACAGAAAAAAACAAGAGGAATGCTGGGACACTATTACTGCTCCTCCCCCCGGGAGTACATAAGCAGCACTTACCCAGCAGACCTCCTGTTCTTTTTTTCTGTCTGTCGACAGAGTTGATGGTGTGCTGGTGCTGCTCCTGCTGGGCTTGAGTGGCGGTGCTTCTATTCTCCCCTCGCCCTGCTGCCTGGCTGTGTGGGCGTGGGGTTCCCTGGACTGCCTCCTGGCCTGCCGGGCTTGCTTGGAGTCAGTCTTTCTCTGGAGCCGGTGTTTGGTTTCCTGTGTTCCCGGCTTTGCTGTGTGATGCCTGCTCCTGCCGGCCCTTTGTGGCTGGTGCGGACGTTCCTGGAAGAAAATTGCTTCCGGGTCGCGGGCTCGGCTTCCCGAGCCTGGCCGGGGAGCCGTGCCTTGCTGGATGGGCTCCTGATGGTCGTCTGCTGGGCGGTGCTGTGGGCGCCTTGTTCCTGGGGTTGGCCCCCACTCCTGGTGAGTCCCGATTTCGGGATCCCTTTTTTTCTTCTTCTGCCTGGCACTCGTGATTCAGGGGCCCTGGAGTGACGTTTGGTTCTGTTTGTCCGTGGGTGTGTTTCATCCTGTTTTCCAACTGCACATTCTCGGTGGCTCCTGTGCTGATTCTGTCTGATTCCTTGTTGTTTGCTCACGGAGTTTGACACGTTTTTTTCTTTAAGCTTTGTTTCGGCTCGGAACGGTGAAATACTTTGCTTTGACAGCTGCAGGCGCCTGGCCTCGCTTCTTGGGCTCGCTGCTCGCAGCGCTTCTCTTCCTGCCCCGGAGGCTTCGCTGTGCTGTGTCTTCTGCTGCCATGCCTCTGTTCCGAGTTTGGTGCCTGTGATCTTTGCAACAGAGATTGTGGAGGTCTTCTTCAGCGTTGTGTGAAGAGGGCTGGCTGTCACGGTTGCTCCCAGTTTCTGCTGTAGGTGGTGAGCGCATACGTGCATAATCTTCCAGCAAGCTTGATGGAATTCCTTTTTGATGTTGTTCTTTAGGAATCTGTGCTCCTCATGTATTATTTGTTCGCTATTTGTGAACGTCCTGGGAGTGGAATTGCCTCCATATGTACCGGAATGGGTTTGGCTTGCTCATTGCGCTCCCTTCTTCGGTGCCTCCTTGGTCTTCTGTTGCAGGAGTCCTTTGTGCTGTATTCAGCTGCTAATCTATCCAGCTGTCGAAATGCTGGTGGCATCGAGTGGTGTTTCATGTATATTCTCTGCTCCTGTCCACTTTCTGCACTGCAGTTGACATTGCTATTTGGCGTTACATATGTTTTGGTGACATGATATTTCTTCTTTTTTCTGGCGTGCTGCTGTGGTCTCGTGCGCTGGGTGCCCTGTTTCTTTCCTGCAGTGTCTCTTGGGGTCTGTGGTGTATGTATTGTTTTTTCCCTCCAGGTTGCAGTGGGGGCCTTGTTGGGCTGTTTGGCCCCTGCTCTGCTTGTTTTCACCCCCTTCTTTCTTCTAGGAGGACCCTGTTGGCCTGCTGGTGTCTGTCCTGGAGTGGTGTCGGGCGGACCTTCTGTTCCATGCCTTGTTCCTGCTTCTGGTGCCTCCTGGGGGTGCCGAGGTTTGTGCTGGGGCCTCTTACTTGGGGTGCATGTGTTCACGCTGTGCTTCGTCCCTTCTTCCTTGGGGGTGTCCTGCTGCCTCTGGGTGCCCCGCGCTGCTTGCTTCCTGTGTGGGCTGGGTAGCGGGTGCTTCTGTGTGCCTATGGTCGCTCGGTCGTCCTGGTGCACTCTGGGGCTCCCTGTCCGCGCCCTCCCCACCTGTGTTGCGGGGGTGTCTGGTTGGTGCTGGGCGGTCGGGCGCTGTGGTTCCTGTGCTCCTCTTCTTGGTCTGTTTGGTTCGTGTTTCTGTTCCGGGCCTGCTGCCTTGCCGCTTGCCCCGGCTCTCGTCTGTTTTCTGGGTTGGGGCTTGCCGGGGTCTTCTCCGTTTGGTGCGCTTCTTGGGTGGTGCCCCTGCTCTTGACCTCTCGTACCTGTGGGTTCCTTTCGGGCTCTGTTGAGGGGTTTCCTCTCCAGTGTGTTGTTTGCTGGTTCTCTGTGCTGTTGGCTTTCGCTTGTGGCCTGCATGGGGTTGGCGTGGGTTCCTGTCGCCTCTTATGTGGCTGGTTCCTTTTCGCTGGCTCTGCCTTTGTTTGCTCCTGGGGTTCCCTGTGTTATTGGGGTTTTTCCCTGCGTGCTTGCTTGCGCCTTGCTCTCTTCTTCAGGGCGTTCCTCTCTTCTTCAGCAACGGCCTGTGTGGGGTGTGTTCTGTTCCCCTCTTCTTCGGGCTGCCTGCCCCGCCTGGTGGTGAGCCGGTGTTCCGGCTCCTCGGACCACTGCGGGGGTGTGGTGCCTCTGCTCTGCTTGGGTGTCCTGGTTCTTGGCTTCCTGGCCTCTGTGAGGTTGGTCGCCTTTGGGGCTCCTGGTTCCTGTTCCTGTTCCTTCCGTCCCTTGGGCTGTGCCTGGTTCCGCTCCTGGTGCTTGCCTGTGTCTTGCCGGGGGCTCTTTGGGGTGGTCTGTCCCCTCTGCCCGCGCTTGGGTGGCTTGTGCTGCCTTGGGTGCGGCTGTTCTGTTTCAGCTCTGCCTGCTCCTGTCCTCGTCTGTTCCCTGCTTGGTGCCTGTTTGTGGTGCCTGCCTGGGTCTTCCTGTTGGTGTGGGCTTCCCTCGCTCCCGCTTGGGGCTTCTGTTGTTGTCCGGGGGCTTTTCTGTGTGCTTGGCCTGGCTGCTTCTGCGCTGGCTCCCCCTTGGCGGGCTTTTGGCCGTCTGCCCCTCCTGTTTCTGCCGGGGTGCCTGCCTGGTTTGTTCCTGTTTGGGGCCTCCGGGCTGCTGCCGGTTCCTGTCATGCCTCCTGTTCTCCGGGTTGGTGTGCTGTCCCCGTGCTCCGCTGTCGGCTCTGTGTTGGCTTGGTCGGGCAGGGTTGGTCCCTGCCTGGCCTTCTGGGGCTGCTGGGGGCGTTTGGCTTACGGGTCCGTCTCCTGTTGGGGGTGTTTGCTCCCTGTCCTGTTCTGGTCTCGTCTGGTTCCCTTGGTGGGTGCCTGGCTGAGGTTTTGGCTGGGGCGTGTCGCTCCTGCTTGTTGGGCTCCTTTTTGGGCTCTGCTTCCCAGCTGGTGTCCCTTTGGGTCCTGGCGGGGTGTTCTGCGTTGGGGCCGCTTCCTGGTGGTTCCTTCTGGGCCTTCTCCTGCTGTTGGTTCTCTTCCCGGGCTTGTTTTCCCGGTGTTGTGGGCCTGTGTGGGGTTCTGTGGCTCCGGTTCTGCCGGCTTCTTGCTGGTTGTGTGTGGCTGCGGGCTGTGCCTTCTGGGTTTTCGGGCTGTGCTGTCCCTTTTTGGCCTGTTCTGGGGGTTTGTTGCCGGCCTTTTCCGGGTTCTTCCTGGTTCTGTGGTCCTGGCTCGCTCCTTCCTCCCTTGCTTTCCCGGGCTTTGTTCTCGGTGTGGGTCTGTTTGGTTGCCCCTCCTGCTGTGGTTGGGGTGCTGTTCTGTGGTGCTCGTGCATCTGCGGGTCCCTCCCTCCTGGCTGCGGGTTGTCTGTGGTTTCCTGCTGCTTGGTCCTCTGCTCTTCTTCTGGGGTTTGCTTGGGCCTGCTGTTCCTCCTGCGTGGTCGGGTTGCTTGGCTCTGGTCCTGGCTTCCCGGTTCTGTTGGGGTTTGTTGGCCTCTTTTTTGGGGGTTTGCTTGGCTCCTCTCCGGTGTTGCTGTGTTGGGGCCTTGTGGTTGTGGTCTAGGGTGCTGTGCTCCCTGGGCTTTCTTTTTTCCGCTGCTCCTGCCCTTGCTGCTTGCCTGGCCTGGGTGTGGGGTTCCTGGGCGGTCCTGTGCTTTTTGGGCGCCTTCTTTGTTCTGCCCTCTGTGCCTCGTTGGGCGGCTGCTGGGGTTTCCGGGTTGCTCTGTGCTACCCTCCTGCCTTGTGTTCCTTCCCTTTGGGGTTGGGGTTTTCTGGGCTTTCTCTGTTTCCGCCCTGGTTGATATTTTCTTTGTGGCTGGTTTCCGGTCTTGTTGGCCTCTCCTTGTTTGGTGGGCGTTCGGCTGGGTTCTGGGGTTGTTCCCCGTCCCTGTCTTTTGGGTCGGGTTCTCGGTCCTGTTCGGCTCCTGGGTGCTTGTTGCTTCCTGGGCCTCCTCGGCGGGGTTACCTCCTCGCGTCTCTTGTGCTCGGGTCCTTTATTTTGGGAGTTTGGCCGTGTTTCTGGCCTGTGCTTCTCCTTCCTTTTTGGGCTGGGTGCTTGTGCCTGCGCTCTGTTGGCCTTTTTCTTCTTTGGCTTTCTTCCGGGTTGTCTCGTCTTCCTGGTGGGTCTGCCTGGCCCTGTGTCCCTTCCTGCTGGTTTTGGCCTGGGGGTCTTCTCCGGTGGGTTGTTTTGGCTGGTCTTGTTGTTCTGGTCCGGGTCCCGGTTGCCGGTTGCTCGGGTTGGCGGCCTCATTTGTTTGGAGCCCTGGGTTTTCTTTCTCTCTGGCCCTTGTCCCTGCTGTCCTGTTCTGGGTTGCGGGCCGGGTGTTTCCTGCGGTCTTCCTTTCCTCCTTCTCGGTGCTCCCTTGGGTGGCTGCTTTTGTTGTGGTTTCCTGGGTGTGCTTGTGCGTGCGGAAGGCCGGGTTTCTGCTTTGGTATTCTCCACTTGTTTAGTATGAAGGTGTCGAGGACGGAGGGACCTGGGGGTAATGTCCTATTACTTACCGGTAATCTTCATTACTCCGGGTCCCGTAGTCCTCGACACCTTCATACGCCCCTCCCTCCCTCCCGGGCGGGCGGCCGGCCTTCCTGTCTGGGCTTGTTAGTACAGGAGGTCTGCTGGGTAAGTGCTGCTTATGTACTCCCGGGGGGAGGGGCAGTAATAGTGTCCCAGCATTCCTCTTGTTTTTTTCTGTCGGGAGATGGTCATCTCCACTTGTTTAGTATGAAGGTGTCGAGGACTACGGGACCCGGAGTAATGAAGATTACCGGTAAGTAATAGGACATTACCACACGCCGGACACAATTATCTAACGCGCGCTGCCTTCTCCTTGCAAGTGTTATGCCCTGTGAAGACGCCTCCACTGGTGGGTCCTGTTCTGAGATTAAACTGTTTCAGCCATTCTTTCTTATTCTGGACATATGTACGATTTGTGCATACGATCGTTGCCTCAACGGCTAAAATACTTCTTGTATTTATATTTTACAGGTAGAGTTCTGGTGATTCTGGGGCCCGTCCTCGACACTGCAGGGCACAGCCCTTCCACTTAGTGCATTTGTCAAGCTGGATGCCCTATCCATTATCCCTGGTGCTCCATTTCATTTTTTGGAGTGTTATCATTCAAGTTCTAAGTGGCCATTATCAGACTGAAACAAAAAAATGCATCTGAAGGGACCTCAAAGTCACCTAAAGATCTACCGATCTTTAGTGACTCAGAAAAGAGGTCTATGTATGAAGAGATTCTAATAAAAAAAGACAGGCCAGGTATTTCATGAAGTGTTAAAACGACCTTTTATTGTAGTAAGGATCTATAGTAAAGTTCAACATTAATGTCTGAAATAAACCGTTTGAAATAACCAGGCAGGCGGAAAGACATGAAAAACGTTTCATGTCATGGAACCTTCAATTTGGCAGCTTGAATCCTTTTAGGGCCTACAGCTTTTTAGATAAACTGTGTGGATATCTACCTGCACATCAATACCACAATGTCATATCAAGTCTCTAAAGTAATAAAATATGATGAGCCCAACATCAGTGAAGCTTTAAACGTGTAGAGGGCCCCCAGCTTCATTCACTTCATGATCAGACTTAGCAATAAAAGGGTCATTCAGAAAGGACACCTGCAGGTATAAGTGGTGTGCAGAAGTTTTGTGCATGTCTATAGGAAACTCTGCATCTTTGCAAAGACAGCAGCATTTTTTTTCACAGTTTTGGGAAAACCATGTCTTCTGTCACAGTTTATGTGGACTATATATATTTATTTTTTAATCATTAAATTGTTTCTCGTGAGATACACTTTGCAGAAAACTGTATTCCCCGCCTGGGCTTGGACACTGCACTCAGAACAAAGTAAACTTTCCCAAAAAATTTCTTTGCACGGATTTATTACGATTAGTATGAAACTTACCTCCATTACAATGAAAATTATTACGTAATGCAGAGAAAAACTTTATATGGATAACACTGAAGGTATACTGGTGTACTGGTGGATAAAAGTTTTGCACATATGAATCTTTCACTACACTATTGTCCTTTTCACCATTACAATACTGGACAGCAGTTTTACCAGCTCTATTAGGGAGAACTCTTTGGAAAGCCATGTTATAGTGCAGTGTAGTTCCAATAGTACCCTTTCATGCAGGACCTACACTCTTTATGGATAACGTATACTGTGTGTTTGGTGGCGAACTGACTCTGTACACCCCCACCGAATATGTCAGCCTATGTTTTCGCATTAGCTAGCTCACAGTGCCACTAGAATCTCCTGTTATCAGAGAGATTGGTTTTTGGCAACCTCAGAACATAATAACCTCAGACTCGTGGAAACAACATACTACTTTTCACCCAGTCACTCGTGCACGCTTGTTTTGCTCTCAGATAGATACACAGAAGAAACAGACGAGCATGTTTACAATAAGAATTTATTGTACCGTTGTTCTTCTCATGTTAAATAAGTGCGCTGCTACAACTGTAACACAGTAGCAGAGATATAGAACCAGTGGTACAGTGAATGAAAAGAAATAGTATTGTGCTACCATTTTGCAATAGTCTGTATCACATACATGAATATGAAATGCATTTATAAAATAAACTGTGTACTCCTAAAATGCCTATCTAGATGTACCTAAGTGAGCCTAGCATGTGAGTAGGTGTGAAAGAGCCTAAGTCTAAGAGCCAAGAATCCTACTAGAATTTAGTCGAACCCCCATACTTAAATAGTGAGAGTGTGGGACTACGTCCTGGAATTGATCTGGACACCCCGCAAGGGATCGTCAGACAGCTGTCAACTGGCGCGATGGCATGCCGGAGCCTAAGCATCTCTGATCAGTGTGTCGGCCTTGAAGTCTGAGTTTCCTCCTGTTTTCTGATAGCAAGAGGTGCTGTACTTATACAGTCTATGTGCGTATGTTCCCCATTGTACAGTATGAGGATGACGTTGGGGATTAAACCATGTGCATTGATGGGAGAGGTGAAGTGTACCTCTTGGAGAGTGTACTCCTAAATTATTCATATGTGCTAAGGATGACGTCTTAGCAATATCAATTGGAAAATACCCACCCTCGGCGTGGAACTAGGTGAAAGGTTTAGTCCAATAAAGGCTACAATCCTTATAAATGAGAATGTGTATTGCTTCAGAATAACAAATTATCTTGGGAATAGAGGAAAATGTCGACGTTTCAGTCTGTTCGGTAGTAGTCCCGTTTCAGGACGAGAGCAATTGTAGCTGACAAAAGGCCTCTCTTTGTAAAAGTGGGCGGCTGCCTGGTACCATATGCAAAATCTATGCTTACTGCTGCAGAAACGTATGCTGTGTTATAGAGGAAATCATTTCCTATATTTAATTCTTCAGCCCGGATCTGTCTGTGTTCAGATCAGATGACTTTAGGATGCTGTGTATTTTTGCACTATCTCTGTCAATTGACGACGTTTCTAAATGGATCAGGAGCAGCTCCTGATCCAATTCCCCTATAACACAGCACACGTTTCTGCAGCAGTAACCAAAGATTTTGCATATGGTAACACTTTTACAAAAAGAGTCCTTTTGTCAGCTGCAATTGCTCTCGTCCTGAAGATGGTCTGAGGGACTACTGCCGAACAGACTGAAACATCGACATTTTCCTCTATTCCCAAGATAATTTGTTATTCTGAAGCAATACACATTCTCATTTGGAGATTTGCTGCTTATAATTGATTTGGAATAGATGTATAGTCATGTATTGTTAGGACAATTTGATTTTTGCTTCTCTCCATGACTGTATGCTGAATGTTTTTATGTACTTTATTATTTCAAACAAAAAAGATATAAAACAAGATATATTTTCTCAAATTACTAGGTCTCCCTGTGTTTCTTCTCTTAAGATTTTTTCCTTGTATTTATTGTTGTCTAATTACACTTTGGCGTTTGTTCCATTAGGACTGACTCCCTTACCCAGTTTGGATTAACTTTGAACTATTGTACAAAAAAATCCCTTGTAGGCCTCATTTACCATATATATTGTCGCCCAAGCCTGCAATGGTACATTGGGTTCCCCACACTATTGATTATTACAATCTTTATAAGGCGTTATGTCCACACAAGGCAGTCTGTCCTTACTTGGAGTTATGTCCTTATAAGGCTCGTTCTTCTGAAATGACAGGGAGATGATGTAGGGAAAGTGTATGATGTTCCCTGGACCCATAGCAGGGTACTGATATGAAATATAAAAATAGAATTAAAGGAAGACCCATAAACATGAAAACTATTCGTTGTATATGCAGCGCAGAATTCTCACAGAAATGTTAGAAACAGCTCCACCTTAGAACTTACTAAATGAACCTCCAATTTCCACGCCAATTTCTTACAATGAAACTCAACCCAGATACATTTATAAAATAATTATCAGCATACAGTATTTAATGTTTAGTCAATGATGAGACGTTTGGTGAAGTTTTAAAAGTTTTATTCTCTCATTAAGGGATTAGTCCGTATTTTTGTCTTTTTATTCAAAATAGTCAGATAAGTCTGTTTACAGAAATACTGAGATAATTTGGTTAGAGAGAGCATTCAAAATTACAGCATATTCCTTTAATGAATTTGTCCCTATCCTTTTCCAAAGGACCTAACCTATCCTTTGGAAAAGAGCAAGAGAAATTTAAAGCAACAGGCTAATAGTTATGAAAGATCGAATTCCTCATAATGGCGGTGGCGGCGGCTATCCAAGTCATTGCGAGGAAACTTAGGCTGTTTCCTCACACGAAGTGCACCAAGCAGGAAGGAGGAAGCAGGAACCGTGAGCAGAGATGGTGACGCTAGAGAGAAGAGAGGTAAGGGGGTTTGAGCTTGGGATGGGGGTTTCTTTTGTAGGGTTTAGGGTAGTGTAAAAGTAGTGTTATAACGTTTGTGTGTGTTTTGTTAACGTTTTAGTGTGTTTTTTGTAGTGTAGTGTAGTGTTTGTTTAGTGTAGTGTATTAGGGTTTAGGTTACTGTTGTAGTGATTTAGGTTTTAGGGTAGTGAAGTAGTGTTTGTGTACTGTAGTGAATTACGTTTTAGGGTAGTGTAGTAGTGTTTGTGTAGTGTAGTGTTTTAGGGTTTAGGGAAGTGTAGTGTTTTAGGGTTTAGGGTAGTGTAGTAGTGTTTTTGTAGTGTAGTGTTTTAGGGTTTAGGGTAATGTAATGTTTTAGGGTTTAGGGTAATGTAGTAGTGTTTGTGTGAGTGTAGTGTTTTAGAGTTTAGGGAAGTGTAGTGTTTAGGGTAGTGTAGTAGTGTTTTTGTAGTGTAGTGTTTTAGGGTTTAGGGTTGTGTAGTGTTTTAGGGTTTAGGGTAATGTAGTAGTGTTTGTGTAGTGTAGTGTTTTAGGGTTTAGGGTAGTGTAGTAGTGTTTCTGTAGTGTAGTGTTTTAGGGTTTAGTGTAGTATAGTAGTTTTTGTGTAGTGTTTTAGGGTAATGTAGTAGTGTTTGTGTAGTGTTTTAGGGTTTAGGGTAGTGTATTGTTTTAGGTTTTAGTGTAGTATAGTAGTGTTTGTGTAGTGTAGTGATTTAGGTTTTAGGGTAGTGTAGTAGTGTTCCTGTAGTGTAGTGATTTAGGTTTTAGGGTAGTAAAGTAGTGTTTGTGTAGTGTAGTGTTTTAGGGTTTAGGGTAGTGCAGTGTTTTAGGGTTTAGGGTAGTGTAGTAGTGTTTGTGTAGTGTAGTGTTTTAGGGTTTTGGGTAGTGTAGTGTTTTAGGGTTTAGGGTAGTGTAGTAGTGTTTGTGTAGTGTAGTGTTTTAGGGTTTAGGGCAGTGTAGTGTTTTAGGGTTTAGTATAGTGGTGTTTGTGTAGTGATTTAGGGTAGTGTAGTAGTGTTTGTGTACTATAGTGTTTTAGGGTTTAGGGTAGAGTAGTGTTTTAGGTTTTAGTGTAGTATAGTAGTGTTTGTGTAGTGTAGTGTTTAGGTAGTGTTTTAGGGTTTAGGGTAGTGTGGGGGTGGGAGTAGTGTGGCTAGTGTTGTAGTGTTTTAGGGTTTAGTGTAGGGGTGGGAGTAGTGTGGGTAGTGTTGTAGTGTAGTAGTGTTTTAGAGTTTAGGGTAGTGTAGGGGTGGGAGTACTGTGGGTAGTGGTTTAGGGTAGGGTAGTAGTCTTTTAGGGTTAGGGGTAGTGTAGAGGTGGGTGTAGTGTGGGTAGTTTTGTATTGTAGTAGTGTTTTAGGGTTTGAGGTAATGTAGGGTGGGAGTAGTGTGTGTAGTATAGTAGTGTTTTGAAGTTAGGGGTAGTGTAGGGGTGGGAGTAGTGTGGGTAGTGTTGTAGTGTAGTAGTGTTATAGGGTTAGGGGTAGTGTAGGGGTGGGAGTAGTGTGGGTAGTGTAGTAGTGTTTTAGGGTTAGGGGTAGTGTAGGGGTGGGGGTAGTGTTGAGGTGTAGTAGTGTTTTAGGGTTAGGGGTAGTGTAGGGGGAGTAGTGTGTTGTGTAGGTGTAGGGGTAGGGTTGTCACTTACCTTGCAAACTTTAACCACGAGTAAAGCTTTACCACGCATGCCTTTGCGTTGCAATGGCATGCGTGGTAAAGTCATACTCATGGTAAAAGTATGCGATGTAATGGCATGTCAGTGAAATTGACATTGCATAGTAATACCCACGTTGTAATAGCACGCATGGTATTACTATGCGATGTAACGTCATACAACCACCTAGAATGTACTAACTTTCTAACTAGGAACATGTACTATATAAAAAAGCACAAAACATGTTGCAAACTCTGAATGTTGGGTCATCTCTAGCCAATAGGAAAGGATCTACCCATGGTCAGTCGTCCTCTCTCTTGATTCCCACAGTAAAAGTCCATGTTGACATGTTGTCATCTGAATGTGGATGCAGCACATTGCAAAAAGATAAATCTAAGAAGGTTCTCATGAAAACCTTTGCAAGCCTGCTATGTTAGCTGTTCAGTGTCCCAATGTGTAACAGTGAACTGCATTTTCAAATGCAGCATTAATATATAGCATGCCCGGGTTAGATCATGAATTTCAAATCTATAGCAAGCATTTTCTTTCATCAATATACTTGTTCATTATAAGCATGTGGCAGAGGAAACTATCTAAAATATGAGGAAGTCCAATGGTGTGAGTGTGAGTGTGGAAAGAAAAAACATTTTGCAGCAAACAGCATATTTTACAAAGATTTCAAGTTCTGCAGTTCAATTATGATGCTAAATTAGCATTTTAATAAAGGCAGATTTTCTTTAACCACTATATTGACCCGCATTTTCTACAGCAATGTTAAGGCACATTTCTACATTGTTAAGAGGTAAATTTACGAAAAAATGTTCAACATCCACATATACAATTATGTAAATTAAATTAAAATATCCTGGAGAATTACTCACTGATAGAATTAATCTGAAGGTGACAGTCACACATACCGCCAAAATATTTAATCTAATCAGCAGTAGTGACAACGAGTACTGAAAACGAGTGATTACATAAGCAGTTTTGTGGTTTAATGTGTAAAGGTGTTAAAGAAGCAAGTACCTGATTGCCTTTCAGATGCTTTTCCAAGTATCTCATGTGGAAGGACCCGCTGTTTTACTACACCTGTCTGAGATAGTTAGTATATATACCTAAGTTTTTTATATGTTTCTATGTTATTGTGTGTGCAATTATGGCTTGTTTCTAAGCAAACATATTCATTAACGAATAATGAAAACACTTTTAAAAATTTAGCTTCAAATAATGAGTTCAAAAAGATTATTTTTCTACAAATGTGTGTTTGTCCAGGTAATAATGTTACCAGCACTAAGCCAATTTAAGATGACAATAAGAGCTTTGTGAATAAGGCCCACAATTGTTTGGTTAACATGGAGCTGTGCGATCAAACAAAAAGATTATTTCACATACACCCTTAAACTTGCTGTTAAATGTTTTACAGACAGTTGTCTTTTTCGTGTAGACTATGGAAAGCAAGCAATTTATGCACTTCTATGATTCACGATTCTAAACTAGGAATAGCTGAAATTCTCTTTTCTCGATTCGTGGTACATTACAAAACTGTAGGCAATTCTGTATATTGCCTGCCCCAGATTGAAAAAAGGGAAGACTGCATGCGAAATTCCCCACAAAATAAGAATTCCTGATTTTCGCTGTGAGAAATGCACAGATGAAGGAGTTTTTGTGCAGGTCTGGTCAATGTAATTTCCTTAATAGTTATTATATTATGTTAATACATTATTCTCCCCCTTTTTTACACCCATGGAACATGGGATATGCCCCAATTTTGCTTTACAGATGTGTAACTTATTCTGCCTTCTTGACTGGACTGCTGAGACCATCAATGACAAGTGTAGTGCCCAGAATAGTAAAGGGCAAGCAAGGGGAAGTAGCTGCTACCTCTAGGGAATCCTAATTAACAGCCATGGTACCTCACAGAAGATTAATTTACATCCCTTTTTAACTCCATTCTCAGTTTTTCAGACTTTGGGGCAGAGCACTTGTAACTGTACCTTTATCTACAACTAAGTGAAGGATTTGCCTGTCCAACCATATGAGATAATCGACAGTGAGTACAAGAAGATACCTTAACAGTAAACAGATTTATAAAGAAAACCCAACATTCTAAACAGCGGATAGAAGTCTAACTTGTGTTTAACACAGAAATCGCCAACAAGCATTCAAAATAAGTAAGGCAATTTTATTTTCAACAAACTAGAGCTTCACCCTCGATTAGTTGGAGAGGGCAATGTTGAAACTTGCAGTTAGTCAATAATGAGTTAGTGCAAAGATCATCTTTTTTTTTTTTTTTGTCCTCATTTATCACCTTGGTTTCTAGTGAGGTCACTGTCTGGGACACTACAATCTGTCTCAGGTTAACAACCAGGCAGGGTATGGTTATAGTCGCCTCTGAATGAACCAACACCCTCAGATATGTTATGACCTCAGAGGACCATCAAATAAGAAACCAAAAAGGGAGTGCAAACACTACCTAAGCCAGCAAAAGGTGCAAGTACAACCAATATCTCCCAGATAAGAATCCGGGTTCTTCGGGTTCAAGAGCACCATTGGTGAGTAATCTTCGGACCGGGGGAAAAAAAAAAAAAAACCCCGATAAGTCAATGACCCCCAATCCAACTGGTGCCAAAATGCTGTCTTAGCTGGGTTACCAGATCTTACTAGATCAACTCTAGACACTTGCAAAACTGAATTCTGCCACTCGAGGTGTGAGGGCGGAACAGAGTCTTTCCACTTTTTGCAAATCTCTCTATGGGCAAGTAGGATTGAATAAAACAGTAGACTTTTTGCTTCCCCTTGAACCTCGGCCGAGAGCCCAAAGATGACAGTAGAAACGTCTAGGGTGATTTGACTTCCTAACGATTCAGAGAGAGTGTGGCATATAGCATCCCAAAAAGGAGTTAAGCGAGGACACCCAAAGAACATGTGGGCATCTGAGGCCGCTGGTAGACCACATTTAGGACAAACCACAGGGCTCCCTTGTGAGAATTTTGAGAGTATGAGGGGAGAATAGTAGGCCCTGTGGAGCGTGAACAAATGGTTTCTGCGCAGCCAGGCTGGCTTAACAAGATCCCACAAAACTTTGAATGAGTTGCTTTACATATCCTTTACATTATGTCCCGGCATAGTAGGTCCCCAAAGCTGGTCTGGTAACAAAAAGTCCCCATCGAGTTCCTCAATGATCCGATTGTACCAGAGGGAGACTTCCTTTTTAGCCGCTGGATTATCTACCATCTGGGATACTAAATGACTATGGCCTCCAATAGGAAATCTATTTGCCAAGGATGTCCGAGCCAAGAAGGAATGAGTCCACCCAGCCATTTGCATATATTTAAACCTTGAAAGGTTAGGACCCACTCTATCTCTCAGACACTCCCACAGAAGCAAACTACCCTCTGAAAATAAGTCCCCCAAAACTAGCATCCCTGCCTCCTTAAGTGGAGCCACTAAACTATCACCCAGCCACAAAGGGCTCTCCGGAAGACCCCAAAGAGGTGTCCTATAGCCATAATAGCTAACATTTAAGTTGACCATTAACTTTGCCCACGTTTTTGTTAAACCCTGCAAAATCTTCAACTTAATTTTTTTTTAAAACTTTTGGTTGACAAATTTAAACAAAAAAACCTGACTGGCTAAGACCTTCCCCATCGAGCAAAGCTGAGAGCAGAGCTCTGACTCCCGAATCCACAGGCATCTTTAAAAGCATTCTATCATGCAAGAGTTGAAATGCCCAGGCGTACAACTGCAGATCAAGGGCAGCTAACCACCCCTTCTCTCTGCGTCTCCTAAGTTTCTTCCAGGCAATCCGCCGAAGATGCCTATTCCAAATAAAGGAAGAGATATCCGCCTGTAACTTCGCTATATTGGAAGGGTCATAATAAAGAGGGATCGTATTGAATAAAAAGGAAACTTTGGGTGAAATGGTCATTTTGACCAAGTTAACTCTCCCTAAAAGAGATAATGGTAGTGATACCAAGGATCGCATTAACTGCCGGCAATGCTTTGCTACTGCAGAGAAGTTAGAGGCTACTAAATGGTTTATGTCCTTCGTGATGTTTAAGCCAAGATATCGCATAGAAGATCCTGGCAGTATGTTGATTTCACAGAGATCATCGTTCCAAATTAAAACCTCGGTTTTTGAGGCATTTATCTCGTACCCTGATACTTCCCCGAACTCCTGCGCTATCTTCAATGCTGCTGGAAGTGCGGTTTGTACATCTGAAGAAAGGATAAGCACATCATCCGCATAGAGGGCTACCTTCCGCTCCCAATCCCCATACGAGAAAGGCTTAATATTTATGTCATCCCTCAAGCGTTGCGCTAGGGGCTCGATATACAAATCGTTGGCTCCTATTAAATCATATGTTAATTCATACAGCTGGCGTCCTTTTATGAACCCCTTCTGATCCTGGTGAAGCAGCTCGGGAGCAACCCCTGCCAGCCTCCTTGCCATGACAGTAGCAAAGATTTTGTAGTCTACATTTAAGATCGAAATTAGCCTATGAGACCCACAAGAGGAGGCAGGCTTACCGGGTTTCAGAATAAGAGAATAAGAGTAATGAAGGCACCGTTCCAAGATTCTGGGGAAGCTGACTGTCCATCAAAATTAGGTTAAATAGAGTGACAAGAGGAGGTGTTATTTCATGTTCTAACAACTTAAAAATTTCTGCTGGTAGACCGTCAGGTCCTGCCGCTTTCCCTTTCTTGCCACTTTTTGAATGGCTGCCCTAACCTCCTCCTCAGAAATCTCACTATCCAAGAGTATACTTTGATCAGCAGACAGGGCCGGAAGGGAGATTTTACTTAGCCAATGCTTAACTAAATCAGGGTTGATGGATTTATCTTCATGGTATATTTTCTGAAAAAAGTCTCTAAAGGCTAATCTTATGCTCTGATCCGCAGAAATTATGGACTCATTTGAGGCTATTGACACAATGTTGTTACGAGCCTGATCTGTTTTAGCCTTCTAGGCCAACAGCTTCCCTGCGCCTTCCCCATATTGGAAGTGGGACAATTTGCTGGCTTCCCATCTTTGCTGAACTCTCTTACTCAGAACTGAACCCAAGTGTGCTTTTAAACCAAGCAGCTTATCCTGGTGTGATTTTGAGGCCGCCTCCATAGAAGCGGGCAAAAGATCGATATCTGATTGAGTTTTAGCAATGTCTATCTCAATGGAAGCAACCTCCTCCCTATATTGCTTACAGTGATAGGAAACTTTGCCTGTAATAAGCCCCCTTAGGCACGCCTTAAGGGAGTCCCAAACTACTCCAGACGCGGCTGAACCAACATTTATGATCATAAAACTTTGGATCTCGCTCTTAAGATAGGAGACATCATCAGGATGTGAAAGCAGAGAACGATCAAAAGACCAACCTCTAGGGGAGATGCTGGGAGTCCCCTTATACTCCATGAGTATTGCAGAGTGGTCAGACAGATGTAAAGGGAGGTACCTTATAGATTTGACAGCATCCGTCAGACTCTGACTTATCAGAACAAAGTCAATTCTGCATTTATGATGGTATTTATAATTTCTAAAGGAAATGCCCTGTTGCTGTCCTGACCTTAATCTCCAAATGTCCACGTATCCATATTGTCTCATAGATGTGAGCAGAAAGGACCTAAATTGAGAAAGGGCCACCGGACGACTACTAGGAGTTTTGTCCAGGAGAGGGTCCAAGACTATATTGAAGTCGCCTGCCCATATGGTTGGTTCCGGACATGACAGGAGGTGGTCAAAATAGCTTCAAGAGAAGAGGGGTCATCAATATTCGGCCCATAGTAACCAACAAATGTATATTGGACCCCAGAGATGACAACTGTGGTAATGACCCATCTGCCACCTGGGTCCACAATCTGGGCAACTAACCTGGCTTTAAGCTGTTTTTTAAAAAGAATTGATACCCCTCTGATGTTAGTATTCTGTGAGGAAGACACCGCAAAGTCAATCCATCTATTTTTCTTCACTAAGGCAAGAGATTCAGCATGCATCAGATGAGTCTCCTGGAGCATAACTACCTGTGCCTCCGAATCACGCACATACTGTAAAATTTTATCAGCTCTTGGTTTAGAACGCAGGCCATTGACATTCCAGGAAATGACTTTAATATTCCCCATAAATTCTAATCCAAGGCCTAGCTAAATACACCTGCACAAGGAAAATAACCACTCTACACCTTTGGAAGACTGTTACCAGTTCCGACGGCATCATATACAATTGAACTAAAACCAAATGAAAAATTAGGATTTTTTTGTTTTTAACGCTCGACCCCTCCCTCCTCCTACCCCTGTGACCCCCCCCACAACCCTCCACCCATCCCCTGGAGAACCCTTGCTTTATCTAACCGGAACAGGTCCATTAGATAGCGCCCCTCCCCGCGCTCCCGCAAGAACTACTCCTACCCCAACCCTAAGTGCATAGTGAAATGACCTGGTATTATACAGGATTCCTATAAGTTAAATTTAATCTCTTGCTGTAATATTGGTCTAAAATTAGTGTATGGTTAAGGTAGCAATAGACTAAGCTAAATTAGACAAGCTAATCTGTATTTTAATTTTAACTTTACTATATTAAATAGTTCATGAAACGTGTTCTCCCATTTTTTATTTTTCAATTTTGTTTCCCTTATGTGTGCTTTTTTTTTTTAACTAACTCGAGGAAATCTTACTTTTACTGCCCAGAGTTAATAACAACTCATCCGCTGCCTGCACAGATTTTGTTATTGTGCATGACTTTTAAGGCAGCAGGAAACATCAGTTGTGCCGTAGCACCCAACCCCCTAAAAGCTTCCAGTCGCCTCCCAAATTCCCACTGCTTTTCCAGAGTAACTCTCGAAAGATCGGACCTTATTTGAAAAGTATATCCCTTCCCCCCAAGGATTTTTGTTTCAAGGCCAGATTAAGAATATGATCTTTAAGAGAATATGTATGAAAGTTCACCAAGATTTTACGTGGTTTAGACCTTTGGGGGGTTGCGTCTAAAAGGGTCCCGATGGACTCGCTGGATATCAAGAGCGAGGTCTTCCACTGATTGATCTAAGGACAAGGACTCATTCAGGAGGTGAATAACAAATTGCTTAATTTCAGACTCTTCTGTTCCCTCAGGGACATTGAGAATGCGGATCTTGCATTGTTTTCCAAAGTTTCCATTCTGTCCGCCAGGTCCATATCAGCCCTTTAAGCCTAGTGATGTCATCTTTGGCCTGGTCCAAATGGACAGATAACACAGCTACTGTCTCTTCCAATTTCCCTGTTCTTGATGTGAGACCATCAATTTTACCATCCAAAGATTCGCAGTAATTCCTGATTTCCAACTGATTGGCCGAGGATTCCTCGAACCCCTTTTTTATATCTAGCGATAGGGAAGCCAACATGGCTGCCAAAGAACCTGCAGGGACGCAGCACTCATCAGGCATGGCCATAGAGGCTAGATCCGGGGTCCCCTGTCCCTGCAAGGCTTCCTGAGCATTGACCTCTCCGGGGCCCCTTGGAGCCTCAACAGGCAAGCCTTGGCCAACAGATGGAACAAATGCCGAGTATACAGCATCGGAGATCCCAGGCGAACCTGGCAGAGAGATAGATTTTTCGACCGTAGAAGCGGAAACATACAAATCAAACAATGGCTCAGCATTTTGGGCACATGGAACAGAAGAGCCAATTAGCACGGGGGAGGCAGCAGGATCACAGGCAAGAGCTGGATCAGATAAGGAGGGAGCTGTGGTTGAAGCTAGAGCTGACATAACTGACATGGATCTATCCTTCGCAAGATCTACCACCTGAGGAATAGCCTTAAAGTACGAGTGGAGAGAGGGCGTGATTTTTGACCCCACACCCAAAACCACTCCAAGATTCCTAGTGGCTTTAGGTTCTTGGTCTTTACCTCCGTAGACAGATAAGATGAGGGTTTTTTTTTAACTGCGTCTGATCTTTCTGGGGGACTGCGGTAGTCTTTAGACTCAGGAGCAACTTTTTCCAAAGCCTCTTTCTTTTTTCTCCCACGCTTACTCTTTAACTTGCAACCTTTTAGAGGTGACTGAAATGAATCAGGCTGATGCCCGCCTGGGGGAGTATGAATCAGACCGGGTTGAAGCTCACAGTTTTTCCCCCCTTCCTCACTGCTAATTGCAGAGGGTGCCTCACTATCTCCCTCCACAATGTCTACAGGCGAAGGCTTAGGTGGAGGATTTTTTGATCGCACCTCGTTCTTCTGAATGCCGCTGTAAGTCTTACCACCGGGGGCTTGCACGAGGCTTTGTGCCTTTCTGCCCCTTCTCAGCTCCAGGGCGGCCACCGCCCACAGCCGTAGCCCCGGGGAGACCTGAAACTGCCGCGGAGACAGGGGAAATCCAATCCTCCCAGGATCGCTGCGAGCTGAGCAAGCCGAATGGTAACCTCCGCTGAATGGATCCGGCATGCGGAGGGAAGACAGACTCTACAGATGCCGAAAAAAAGAAACTCTCACAGATGCCAAACACGCTATGTGAGTAACTCAAAAAAGAATAAAAATAAGGATATTTCCCTCTTCTTGCCTCTACCGAGGGACACCGAGGGTCTTCAAATGTTGAATTCCGGGCCAAATCACCGAGATTGCCGAGCGGAGCAGCTCATTGCAGGAGCGCGTTCACGGAGCACCGCATCAGGTCAGCCGACTGCCGCCATGTTCTCCCCCGATGAGGAGTCGCTTACCCGGTGCAAAGATCATCTTGCTGGAAGTAAAGCGAGAAGACCTTGGAAAGCAAATACAGTTAAAACTAACAGGAGCTCATTCTACTCTTTTCTGAAATCCTCGCTTCGTTGTGTCAACTTCAGAACAAGGTTAAGCTTTAGCATGGTCCAGCAGAAATGTGAAGTGTACAACATGGAATACCAAAACTATAGCTCATTTAAAACATGTGTAAGTCTGCTATGATACTAAGGCTTTAAAGATCCTCAAGCAGGGTGAATAAAACAACATTTTCAATGGTTAACATTATGTGACTGTGAATATTAAGATACACATGAGCATTAGCATTTTCATAGTACACGTATACACATTAAAGCACCTATAAAGATGAATTCACTTTCACACAACCTTCTAGTACAAGCAATTGTGACTAAGCTAAAGAAAGTGTTTTAGAGCCAACACAGTAATACACCCAGCAATCCTCACTTGAATAGAAGTCAATACTAGATTAGCATGGTGGAACTGTTTCGTAGTATCATTTACCAAAACATTAGAAAATATTTTTAAGAGTCTAAGATAACCGATTTCCCTTTTTCCTTCAGTCTTCATAATCTCAAATGTTATTATAAGTACTATCACAGTTTAAAAGTGGTGTTCAATACTACACTGACAAGAACGTTTATTCCACAGATAAGGATCGCTACAAGTCTAGAAATACAGCACTGATTCTGCCATCACCAAAGGGACAGTGAAAATAGACATCAGCCATTCTCCACAAATAACCCTTCAAGTATCATAAGGGTATTTAAATTCTTTGCTTGACTGTTGAGATGCAAGATTGGTCCGTTAAAGCTAAAGACGTTCCTAAGAATTGATTGTAACATTGCTATTGATGGCCTTCGTTATCACAATTTTGAAACGCTGTGAATAACAGGGTTTACAAAATATAGTGGTTTACAATCTCAGGAATATGAAAATCTGAGCCAGCCATCCTTGGAATCAAACCTGTGAACTGCAGAAAAGACACATATCTAAGTTGTGAGCATTTAACTTAGCAATATTTCTACCATAAAATGAAAGCTTCAATATGTCAAATGTTCTCAATGAGTAGTAAGAGCTTGCAAGGTTTTTTTTGCTTTACAGTTTTGTCTATCTAGCAGAATCAAAACTGTCTGTGTAATATTGGGTGAGGAGGGTGCCTTTGAAAAAACTATTGAATACACGAGGATCTTTACTATCCAAAAACAGGTTCACCTAATCAAAATCTAATATTTGCCACACTTTCACATTATGTTAATCTTTAAAATCCCTAAGGCAAATC
The DNA here is from genome assembly GCF_964261635.1 of Lissotriton helveticus. Taxonomy (NCBI): domain Eukaryota; kingdom Metazoa; phylum Chordata; class Amphibia; order Caudata; family Salamandridae; genus Lissotriton; species Lissotriton helveticus. The sequence goes on from NC_136061.1 coordinate 1,291,190,296, forward strand.
ATTCTTACCTTGGTTATTTGTAACAGCATTTTTACACAAGGTTTGTCTTCAAATTCACATAAAATTAAAGGGTTGTGTCAGAGAGCGCTCTACCCAGAATTAGCTCATTTACTGTATAGGTGAGAAAGTTCACCAAGATCTTCCTATGTGTTTTCCTCTCTTTGTGCAACCTGAAAGGATCCCTGTGGGCTCTCTGTATTTCAACCTCCAGGTCTATGTAGCGCACCTTACTAACACTTCACTCCACCAAACAAGTATCTCTCCACTTCCTTGAAATTTGCAGTGTCAGAGCACTAAACAACTGTTTTGAAATACAATGTATATATTCAACGGATTGAAGTAGAACTCCCATGTGCTAGAGGCCCTGTAATTATGTATATTTCAAGAGAAAATGCAACAATTGCATCAAAGCTGACGACAAAGAAGGTAGGCTTTCTAGACATGTTTAAATTAATCTTTAACACATATGGGGCTAATATGATAGCAGGCGGTCGGACCGCCGCCGGCTATCATGGCGGTCAGGAGACCATCCGACAAGCAGTTGGTGATCTGGCCGCCGAATTAGGATGCGATCACCATGCTGGTGGTCGGAAAGGTGCTCTTTAACACAGCGGCGTGCCCTGCAGTGCAAGCCACAATGTAAAGAGTACTTTGTGCACATCTAAGTACTGTGTGGAATGCACCATGTGGTGCATGGATGTGCGTGGAGGCACTACGTGTGCCCCCAGGGCCAACTTGCAGTGGCCCACGAGGGGTGAGGGCCCTTTTTGGGGCCTCCAAAGCACCTTTCCGACAGCCTTTCCATGGCAGTCGGCGCACCATGAAAATGCTGTCAGAAAGGGACATCGTAACCCTATCGGTGGTGCCTGCCTTGGCACTGCTGCCATTCAAGGTATACGATTCCAACTGCCGCCCCGACAGGATCGTAGAGCCTATCGGAGGGCAGTCTCCCCCGATTGTTTTGGTCCAACGGTTTGCATCATAATGCGGCGTTCAAACCGAAGGGCTTTCTGTCAGTGGGACAGCCACCGACAGCCTGTCAGTGGTCGTCCCACCGACATCAAAATCATCTCCATAGTATCTCTCGCAAGAACATTCATGCATATGCAAATCAGGATGCTACAAAGTTTTTTTCAGAAATGGTTTACTAAACACTGCAATGTTTACAATGACAGCATGTATTACATATAATTTCTCTGTAATCTACACAATAATGCCCCACAACATTAACCAGTGTATATTTTGTAAAATAAAACACAAAGTTACAATCAAGACCAGAGCACCACTTATAGGCGGACAGACACAACAATTAAGACGTTTATGAAAGGGCCATCCATGCAAAAGTTTAAAAAAAATAGTATTCTTCTTCAATGTTGTATCAACAACAATCAATGGTGGGATGTGTTAGGTTTTGGAATACAAAATGTTCCTCCTATGAATGCTTATTAGGTTTTGAATCCCAGAATTGCTTTCGGGTTGGTCATGGCTCATTGAATTTTCAATTCCAAAACATCCCTTTTATATGACAACTGTGTGGATGTTTCACTTAATGTTTTGTTTGTTGAGCCACATTGGGTTTTATATTAAAGAATGCCCCTTTTTTCTAATGGGGTCTTGTTCAATTTTGGATTTCAGAATGTCCCTTTGTTTGATGACAAACAGTGGGATTCCAGAATGCTCATTTGTTTGACAATTCCTGCTTAGGTATAGCAGAAGGCCTCTTGGTTTGATGGTGGTTGTTTCGGTCTTGTATGAGGGAATGTACCGCTGCTTGTAAGGTCTCAACGGGTTTTGGATGCCACAATATTATTTTCTGTTTGATGATGGCTGAGTGGGATTTCAGAATTTGGGCCAATTCAGTGCTGAGCCAAAATGGCATCAGCTTTTCCACAACCAAACCCCAATAAAAGCTGAATGCAAATTAAGAAGGCATATACAGAGCTTAGAATTGATTTCTAAAAGTAACAAATTGTTGCCATGTAAAGCACAGTGAAGTCATGCCAAACTACACATATCACACTATTTTTAAAATACAAAACACGCTCTGTTATACCAAGAAAATATGTTTTATCGCACTATATAAAAAGTAAATTTTTAAGCACTTTGGCTAGGTGCCCCTAAATCTCTTTCTAACTGTAATCCAGCACCAGACATAGCCTAGGCTAACTTATTGCACTGTATGGACAGCAGAGACATGTTCTGATTGCAGGTCATCTCTAAAGGGAATTATTATGAATTTACTGCTATAATTACTGGGAGTGAATCTAATCTAAGCATTATTTGTTTCAAACCTGCGAATGATACCCAGGGTTTCACTATTCTTATGGCCAAAGAGTTGTTAAATACTTGGAATTACCAGCTGTCTACAAATATTTCACTTCCAAGCATTAATGAGTGTTTGTCAAAGTAATTACTCTCAAAATCTTTATAAAAGGCACACATTATGCCTTGTGATCAAAGACAAGTAAACATCAAATCATGCACATTTTAACATTTCTTCTAATTCCAGACTGTAACGTAAGGGACCATATGACACATGGCCATCATATCTCCACTTTATTTATATCCAGGCTCACACAGAGCATAATTTCATGGGTTATATGCACTGAACTCTCAGAAAGAAAGACCTGTTCAACCTGTATGCTGGCCAACAAGAACCTAAAGGTCGGCATCCTGAGTCACTTCTGAGTCCTGAATTTGGCATTTAAATCACCTTTACTTTTGGCAGTAGTCTCACACATATTGTAAGTCTTGTTCACGAGATAGTCAGTTTAATATGGTACCAATATTAATTTCATTAGAAGACCCAGACTGGGATGTGTTGGTAATCTAAACAAATTACACATCTTCTTTAAGGAAAAATTACATGCAAAGGCTTAGACCAAATAGTAATGCTCTTTGGCCGCAAGTGTGTTTTGCCTCTTATGGAATTTACTTTTCTGGATTAGCGATAATTAGGCTGAGGACCTCTGCTTAAAACACTGCTTCAGATTATTTTTGCAAAAATTTCAATTCACAGTTCCGAGAGAAGCTGTATACCATGCATTTCATGCCTTTTAAGATTTAAAGAGCACCAATGTGTGGGTTTAGATGGGGGTTGGCAGTAATCATATCCCTGGTTTAGTAAGTGTGCACTGCAAAAAATAAGGCAACAAAAGAGTTGTCAAACACAAGCACCTTTGGTAGAACATTATGTATTCCTTCACATATATTTAAAAGCTACAACCACATGGTTTTTATAAGCATGGTGTTATTTGAATAGTTTCAATTACAGGATTTGTCTTACCATAAAATATTGAGAATTCCTGATGCAACGTGACATAATAAGTGATGATAGCAATAACATCAAGCTGAATTATAAAATCTACACGAACTGACGGCTTGCCTCACGTTATGGATGGGTTGACTTGCCAAGAGTTAACTAGCTCTACAGAAAATTAGGTACATACTGAATGACAACAGACTAACCCCAAAACTTATAGCACAAACGATTAAACCTCCAACGCAAGGTGTCTATTTAAAATAAATAATTAAATTTGGTGCTTCAATGCCAGGGCCAAAAAGCCTAAAAAAAACCTTAATTAACATAAAAGAAATACCACAGGAGAGGAGCACTCGAAGAGTTCAATTCAATTCTAAATTACACCTAGACGTATTCAAGCAGACAAAAAAATCCAAAAGTCTATATCCAAAATTATGTTTTAAACAATTACCATCCAAAAAAGAGACTCAGATGCCGTTGATTAAAAAAGGATTACATCTTTGTTCTTCATCTACATAAAAGACAGACATCAACTGCCCAGTCAATGTGTTTTGTCCCCACACAGGGCTTCATCAGGGCTGTAAGAAACATACGTGATGTATTTTTATAAAAAGCATCTAGGTCTTGGAATGATTAAAATTCCAAGATAGCATAACTCTGTGTAAAGTAGAGTGTGTTTTGTATGTGGATATTCAATATGGAATTTATGTTATGTCTGAAACTGGGAATGATTTAGGTTTTCCATGGCATTTCGTGTATGAACTCATCATACATAATTTGCTGTACAAGAGATCACAATCAGATATTGGTTCTTGGATGGATAATGGCAGCAGTGTTCATAAAGCTTGTGAGAGTCTAACATACTGGCTTTAGGAATCGGAAAGGGGTTTAGCGTTATAGTTGTTACATGACCAATGAGTGGTTGGGACCGGCCTTAAAAGACTATGCATGGCAAGGTTACTGCTTTCATTGTCATACGCAATTGTGTAATAAAACAAAAACACTGAAATGAAATGAAAAAAAAATATATAGCCACTGCTTCCCGGAGGTGCCTAGCGCTAGCCGATAAAAAGGTAACCTAAAAAGCTGTACAAAAAATATGAATAGGAGCAGAGAGTTGCAATTCACTTGGTTCATTCCCTACTTATGCTACCCCGTCTCTTCCTCTCTTTTGGAACATTCTGAAACTTTGATGAAAATGAAGAATCTACAGCTGCCTTCAGCTGACTGGAACCGGTGGTGGTGTAATGGTGAATTTTTCCTGTTTACGCAGTGTTTTGTCTTTTTAAAAACTGGCGACGACTTGCTGTGTGGCGAAAGCCACACCACCACCACCCACAACTGTATTCCAATTACTGAATACATCCGTAATCCATTGACTACATTATCCTACTACTGGGGTGAGGAGATCCATTCATCTGGAATCTACTATATTACTTCTTTTGAGAACTGGAGGTACAGTTTAAACACATTATGGTAAAGTTGCTTTCACCTATCATTTGCCTCTTCGCACCTGTGTACTGCGCTGCACTTCATCTTTCCTGTGCTGGCCTTGTGGTTTAAGGTACTTTTTCTGATGTGCCTGGTTCGTTGGACTCTCTTGTGAGGAGGCCGGTCTTATTGTATTTTTCTGCCTCCATTTCTTGGTTCGCTACGAATAGCGTATTCTTGCTTGTTCTTCATTGTGGATTGGCCATAAAGCAAGTCCTCCATGAAGGGAGCCTTTCACGGCGTTTGGATCATCTTGTCCTCTTCTGTTATGAATCATACGGTGCTGATTCCCCGATGCACTTCCTGGTGTTGGGACGATGGAGTGTCCTTATTTCTTCCTCTCCCCCCATCACACTGACAAGCAGAGCAAGCCTGTCAACTCTATTGAGGCGAGATAGGCTTTGTCATCGCAACCTTTCTTCTCCGTCCATTCTTTACGGGCTCTGCCTATTCATCAATTGCAAGGGCAGACTGTCTTTTTTGCTTTTTTGTGCTCACTGAAAGGCACAGTTATTCGCCTGTTGGCAGTTGCCTCTTATGGATAAGCTCGTCGAGAATAATTCTGCAATTCTCTCTCGCTGACGGGCACAGACTTCTTGTGATTGAAGATAATTGGAATTGTTCACGCAGACTAGCACAGCTTGTGCTAAACTTTTGCTTTTACATTTTTACTGCCATAGTATTAAGGAGTATTTTCACACTGACTAACTAGTTGGGTTGGACCTCTTTTCTACAGGTTATATTTTCTGCATTTCCTTTTTTAACAACACTACTTTTCCATTATTCCACATGAAAGTAGGTCTTTTTGAGGTAATGTACTGGTGAAGTATTTTGTCTGGTCCTTATGTACTTTGTCTGCTGCTTCATGCTCACTTATGTATGAATGTTTCTCTTAGTTTTTTCCTCTTTTACATTTTTTTATAGTACTAGTGTTTACTACTGTGTTTTACCCTGTTTCAGATTTATTCTTGCATTTTGGCTGAGATCAATATGTCTTTACTTCCTCCACTTCTTAATGAGGTTGGGGAACCAAATATTCCATGGAAGCAATGGAAGGATTTATTCGAGTCTTACCTCATAGCGATTGGTGGGGACAATTTTTCTCCCTTCAGGAAGCAACACATTTTATTACATAATTTAGGAATAGAAGGTCGTAAAACATTTAACAACTTAAATGAATCTGAACAAGGTACGGATCAAGGGGAAGGGGATGTCAATGTGTACCTGGTAACCATGAATGAATTAGAGAAACATTTTGGGCACATTATCAATGTTGTGTTAGAAAGACATACGTTTTTCTCAAGGATTCAAGGCAAGAATGAAAAAGTCAGACCTTACATTGCCGCTTTGAAGGGCTTGTCGAAAACTTGTAAATTTGAAGGTTTGACTGATTCACTGATCAGGGACCAGTTGGTAAAATGCACTAATAATCCCAAAATATAGGAGAAATTACTAGCTGGTAACCCGATCTCAAACAAGCCATAGAGATAGCTTTGGGAGGATAACATACTGCTAATTGTATAACAGAAACAAGAGTCAGTACTGACTCTTCCCCTGATGTCAATACTATTTCACTACTGAATCTTCACCCCGAGGTAAATACTATTTCCAAGTTAGACACTAAAGAAGTTAACAAACAGGATACGGAGAGAAAATTCAAAAACCAGAGTAACACACATAGTAAGTGTAAGTGTTACAGGTGGAGTAATTCAGCGCACTTAGCAAACAACCCATCCTGCCCAGCTAGAAGTGTAACATTTCATAAGTGTGGGTGGAGGGGACATTAGGCCACGGTTTGCCGTGACTTGCGTGGGAGACTGTATCTATGATAGAGCCTACAACCTCAGTGGAACCTAAATAGGTATTTCAATTAGAGAACAGTTTTCCTGAGACTCGACTACGAAAACGCCCTCTACGCCGGAGCCTCGTCCAAGCTCATCAGCAGACTACAGAGAATCCAGAATGCCTCTGCACGCCTGATCCTCGACATCCCGTGCCGCGACCACATCACCCCCACCTGAGGAACCTGCACTGGCTCTCCGTTGACAAAAGAATCTCCTTCAAGCTCCTAATCCACGCACACAAGGCACTCCACAAAACCGGCCCAGACTATCTCAACAGTCGACTCTCCTTCTACGTACCCAACAGGAAACTCAGCTCCACCGACCATGCCCTGGCCACGGTCCCACGCATCCGGAGAACTACTTCCGGAGGCAGATCCTTTCCCCAACGCGCCGCCAGGACCTGGAACACCCACCCACTTTATCTGCGACAAACCGAAGAACTGCTGAACTTCAGGAGACAACTCAAGACCTGGCTCTTTGACCAATAGCAGCAGCAACCCCCCTCCCCCCCAGCGCCTTAGAACCCTCACGGGTTTGTAGTGCTCTTTACAAGTTATATGATTGATTGATTGAGTGTTGTATTACTCTTGACAACAAACAAGTCAATGTTTTTGCAGATTCCTGCTCTCCCTTCACTTTACTGGACAGTAAAGTGTTTCAAGAAATATTTCAAAACACACTAAGTGGGCTCTAGACATTAAGCTCAGGGGGGAGGTTACAATGGTGATCCTATTCCTTTGATGGAGATGAACACTATGCTGTTCAGTTACAAAGGTAGGAACACGGTAGCTAAAGTCTATATCACAAAGAAGGGTTGGAAACTCCAGAAGGAGCTTGGCATCAAATTGGACCCAAACAGCCCAGATCATGTACTTCTAATGGATTGCTCTGTGTGTGGTCAAGACATTTGTGATTATTTCCCTGAGGTTTTTGTGGACAAACTAGGGTTATTAAAAGACTTTCAACATCGTATACAACTCAAAGCCAAGGCCAGAGCTGTAGCACACAAAGTCAGACCCATTCCACACATCATGCAGATCCCCCTTCAAAAAGAATTAAACAAGCTATTGGAATTGGGTGTGATAGAACCCATAGAAAGTTCGCAATAGTTGGCTCCCATGGTTATTATGAATAGATCAGCTGGCAAAAATGTTATATTAAGCATTGATCCTAGGGTTTTGCATAGGAACATCTGGGTGGACAGACACCCACTTCCTGGGATTCATGAAATATTATCTCTCATCAAGGATGCCAGCTTTTTCAGTGCCCTTGATTTATCCTCAGTGTATCACCAAGTGGAACTGCACCCTTATTCTTGTCACCTCACTTCATTTATTACTCCCTTGGGTGTGTTTCAATATTTGCATATGCTTTTTGGGCTGGCATCAGCCACTGCTACATTTCCAAGGATAATGAAGCCTATTCTCAAGGATGTTCCGGGCATTTTATGCTTCCAAGATGATATTCTTATACATGGGAAAGATATGAAAGAGCACAGCATCATGCTAAGACAAGTACTACACAAACTTTGTAGTGCAGGTCTCACACTCAAGAAAGAAAAATGCCAAATTGGGGAGGGTTCTGTTCAATACCTAGGTAACAGCATTTCCTGTGATGGCATCAAGCCTAAAATGAATCTAGTAGATGCCATCTTAAATACTGTTGCTCCCACCAGTGTTGAAGAACTTAAGCCTTATACAGGCCTTTCAGAGTACTATTCCAAGTTCATACAAAACTATGCCAGTATGGTAGACCCCTTATGAAGCTTACTCAGGGCAAAAACCTAATTTGTATGAAAACTGCCAGATGGCTTTTGAGTCCATCAAGTCTCGCATCACCAATGCACTTTTTTAGGCAGGTTTGAGCCCACTAAAGCCACATTTCTCTTTAATGATGCCAGTAATAAGGATTGGGAGCCAGCCTTACTCAGAGGGTAGTGGACAAGGAGCAAATAGTTGCTTTTGCTTCAAGGACATTGAAGGAAGCTGAACGTCATTACTCTGCGGTAGAAAAAGAAGCTCTAGCATGTTTTTGGGCTATCAGACACTTCGTATTTTTTGTTAGGGGCCTACTGTTCACTGTCATGACTGATCATTAACCCCTCATATATGTTTTCACAACCAAAGGTTCTACTAGGACCATACCTAGGATCTCAAGATGGGTCTTTTGGGTTGGAAGGTTACAATTTTGGAGTGGAATATGTGCCAGGCAAACAAAAAATATAGTAGCTGATTTGCTTTCTCGTGCTCTTCTAAATTTGAGTCTTGACATCCAAGAGGAGGAGGAGGACGGATGCATAGTATTGAAGGTAGCAGTTTTGAAAAAGAAAATTGGGGATTATTGTATTATATACAATGAAATTGTCCAATTACTTAAAAAATACATAACAGAGTGCTGGCCAGACAAAAAGCATAATCTAGCAGAGGTCCTGAGTAAGTTTCGGGAAGTAAGGTTGAAATTGTGCATAGTTGGGGAAACCATTCACCGAGGGGAAATAATTGTACCTCCAAAGGATATTAGAAATGAAATTGTGGATTGGGCACATGTTGGACACTTAGGCCGCAGCCTTACTAAGAGTAAAGTATGAGAGGAATACTGGTGGCTAGGCATGGAGCCATGGTAGAAAACTCAGTCAAAAACTGCAACAAATGTGCAAAAAGTGATAAAGCGTTTGCGGTCAGGAAAACCCCATTATCCCCCGTCCAAGTTCCGGTACTACTGTGGTCAAAACTTGCATTGGATATAATTGGTCCTCTCAACCTCAAATGTTCAAGCGAACGTTTCATTTTAGTTCTCATTGATTATCATACAAGTTGAGTTGTTACTAAATGCGTTCATCAAATGGATACTAAATTCCTCATTCAGTTTTTGAAGGACACTCTCCATAAAAAAGGCATACCTGACACCCTGGGGATGGACAACGGTGTTCAATTTACTTCTGATCTTATGAAGGATGTCCTTACTGAGCTTTACATTTGTCACCGAAGGACATCTTGGGATTGCCCCCCGGGCAAATGGGTTGGTGGCGCGTATGAACAGAGTTGTAAAAGAGTATTTGCAAAGGGCTGAAGTGACAAATGCACCTGATAAGTCTGCTTTGCAAGAGATGATGTTGGCCTACCACACCAAACAGTGTCACAGGGGTGTAACCCTTCATTTCCTTGAAAGGGAGGAAGGCTAAAACTAATCTCACTGCCGGGTGGTTACGCAAGGACAGCTCATGTTTGGTGGGCAGCTGTAGAATTGCCAAAAGGGTTGAATTTTTATTTTTTTTGCAGAATTTTATATAGCGCAAACTAGACCCAAACTGAATCAGGTATCAGGGCGCTTTACATAGCACCAGTTACGTTACATGAGGACACGCATTCCTTTTAGGCCCAGGGAGAATACGTGATTTGCCCAGAATCACAGGAGGTTTTTTGGCGTCGTTACCAAGACTCGAACCCAGATCCCCAGGTCCGAGGTCGAGCGCCCTAGCCGTTAGGCCAACTCCTCTGCATCAAATTGCATCAGGAAAAATACAAAACCAGATATGACGCTACCAAGTGCGTCAACACGCAGTTCTTTAGACAAGGTGATTTGGTCTGGATTGACCTTCCCAAGGCAAGAAGGAAGGATTACTCCTGCTTCTCCGAACCTCTAAGTGTGGGAGAAACGTGGTTCAGTCAGTGAACGGACAGACATGGGGGATGGACAAGGTGATAGCATGCAAGCCTCCTCGATCACTTCTAAATGGATCTTCTGGCACAGGAAGGTGGTTAGAAAGGGAGGTCTATGAGAGATAATGTTTGCCCTGCATGGTATAGAGATTATAGTATTGAATAAATCTGTTAATGTTTAACTTATTCTATCTTAACCTTCAGCTTAGGCTCATCTGTACTGTAATTTTGTTAGTACTCTTATTCTCTTCCTTCCTCATCCTTCCTCTTCCATTCTCCTGCCCAAGGAGGTGTGTTGTAACTCACTTGGTTCACTCCTTACTTATGCTACCCCCTCTCATTCTTTCTTTTGGAATATTCTGACTGTTGATGAAAACAAAGGTTCTACATCTGCCTTCAGGTGACTGGAACCTGTGGTGATGCAAGAGTTAATAAAGACTTCCTCCTGTTGACACAGTGTTTTGTCTTTTTAACACCGACTATTGGTTGAAAAGCCTTGTTTTCAGATATTTCCTGAAGAACATCAGTCCTGTCATTTCCTTGAGGTGTGGGGGAAGGGTATTCCAAAGCTTGGAAGTACAGATAATAAAGCTTCGGCCTCCCCAGTTCGATCTTCTGACTTTGGAACAATTACATGAAAAGCTGAAGATGAGCGTAAGGACTTGAAGGGAGTGTATCATTGGAAGCTTTGCTTTAAGTAGTTAGAGCCACACTCATGCAGGGCCCTAAAAGTGATACAGAGAGCTTTAAAATCAAAGTGTTTCTTTATTGGGAGCCAATGAAGTTTGGTCAGGGCTTAAAAGGAAGATTAATGCTTGGAGACCCTCAGCAATCAACAATCTACCACATTCTGTATGATCTGCTGCTTGTTTAAAAGTATTTTCCGCAAATTCATAAATAAAGCATTCCAATAGTTAAGTTTGGACAGCAAGGAGAGCAGAGACCACAGTTTTCTACAACTCATGTGGGATGAAAGGATAGCCTTTCCTTAAAAGATCCAAAGTCAAGAAGGAGGAGGATGTGACAGCATTAATCTGACATTCAAAGGAAAGTTTTCTGTTGAAAAAGATTCCCAGGTTTTCCACGTTTTCCACTGAAGTGGGTAGGTTGCCTTGTTTCTGTGGCCACCAGCCGGGGGACCAAAAAGAGGTATTCCTTCCAAACAGCAGAACCTCGGTTTTACCCAAGTTCAATTTCAAACACTTTTCGTTCACACACCTGCTAATCTGTTGCATACAGTTATGGATCCTAATAGCCCTATCCTAAGGATTACTGGCCACTGACACCACAATCTGGGTATCAAGGATAAACCAAACAATTTAATGAGACGTGCCAGAGGGGTAACGTACTGGTTGAAAAGGGTTGGACTTAAAAATGAGCCATGTGGCACGCCACATGGTAGAAAAAACACAGGTGATGTAAATTCATCCCAGGTGACGAGTTGCTCATGTGTGTGTTGAGAAACTATTTTAAAATAGCTGGGGATAATCTTCTATAATTTCAATTGACTAAAGTCAATTCATAAGCAGGTTATGGCTGACTGTGTCAATTGCTGCTGAGAGGTCTAATACGATCACTGCAGCATTATCTTCATTGTCAAGTGCCTTTCTGATATTTTCCGAGGCTGCAATAAAGGCCAGTTTGGTACTGTGTTCCCCTCTGAAGCAAAACTGAGTCAGGTCCAGAAGGTGATTGTTGTTTATAAATGCCATAAGTTCATGATTATGGTCTTCTATACCACCTTAGCGAGGAGGGGCAGGTGTGAAATTGGCCTGTAGCTGTAAGGATCTGAAGCATCAAGGTTTTGCTTCTTGAGGAGGTTCAGGATTGAGGGTTTTTCCAGGCTTCAGCAAAGTAACCAGTGCTGAACATCGAGTTAAAGATGTCAGTTAGATGAGTTGATACAGTTTGTGGACTCAAATGCATAATTTTTGGATGACAAGGGTCAAGAGGGGAACCTGAATTTCACTGAGTAGGTTCTGGACCAGATTCGGTCAGTGGGGAGAAGGAGGACAAATGCATCTGATCAAGGGCCGAATTGGGTGGTTATAAGACACTGACGGTGAAGTCTGAGGCCACGATTCACATAGGTAAACTGAGAAGAAAGTCTAACTTTATGAATTTCTATATTCACAAAGGCATTTACGAGTAGTAAAGTTAGTCTTATATCTCAGTTTAACTTAAGTTTTGGTCTAAAGTTTACTGATACCAAAAGTCTAGTCTCAGTTAAACTTAAGACCAAATCTTAAGTTAAACTGAGACAAAAGTCAACTTTACTTCTCGCAAATGCCCTTTGTGAATACCGAAAGTAGTAAAGTTAGACTTTTGTCTCAGTTTACCGTTGTCAATCGGCCCTAAACCTCTGGCTAAGTAATTTTCCGCTAATAGGAATGGAGGTTGCTTGTTATTGGCAGAAAAGATGTTATATATTTCACCTTAGCTTGAAAGGAAGAAGATAGCAAATTGTAGAAGGCTTGGTTGGCCATGTTTTTTTTATTATCTGAGAGCTTGGTTAATTTGCTATAGAAGCAAACAGTTTTTAGAAGAGTTTTTTTGATGACTCAATTTTGTGAGTAAAATAATGGGCTTATTCCTGAAAGATGAATTCTTTCTAAGCTCGGATGGTTGTTTTGTGGATTTCATTTTCTGTGTTGTCATAGTTAATTCTCCACCTCCCTTCTTGCCAGTGGCAAATTTGTTTTTGTAATCTAAATTTCTCTGAGAACCAAGGTTCAGAAAGAGTGGCTCCATGGCTTTTATACACTATTCCTGGTACTAACTGATTTAAGATACCTTCCAGCCACAGATGGTAATTGGCGGTGGCAATGTCTAAGGGCCGGATGTAGGTAATCCGATTTTACAGATTCTAAAATACCGAATTTTATCGAATCGGTATTTTAGAATCGGTAAATGGCATGTAGAAAAAGAATCGGTAAAGAATACCGATTCGGTAAAAATCGGTATCAGACAATCGGAAAATACCGAATCGGTATTTACCGATTCTGTATTTACCAAATCGGTATTCTCCATGTATTCCTATGGGCCTTTTGGCCCATAGGAATGCATGGGAAATACTGATTCGGTAAATACAGAATCGGTAAATACCAATTCGGTAAATACCGAATCGGAAAGCTAACAAAAGTGAAACTTAAGTAGGCAGCCAATCAGGTGCTACCACCCTCCCCCTCCCTCCCAGGAAGTGGCTACACAGGCAACTGCAACTAATTAGAAGCTCCTGGAAAGGCAGTTGGAGCTGAGCTGAGTCACTGAGCAGCAGAAAGGGTTTGGTGCACTTTTAAAAGTGTAAAATGGCAAGCAGCAAGGAAAAAGAGCAGCCTGAGAGGAGGAGGAAACTCAACGTCAGCAGCATGGAGTTGCAGGTCCTTGTTGAGGAGGTGGTGAAGGTGCACCACAAACTCTTTGGCAGGCAGTCCCTCACTGTGGCAGAATCTGCAAAAGGAAAAATCGGGCTGGAAATTTTGGACAAGGTAAATGCAGTTGGGGTGACCACCAGAGACACAGAGGACCTTCATGAAACGCTTTTATGACCTCAGGAGCCAAACCAAAAAGAAATTGGCTGAACATCACAAGCAGGCATCAAAAACTGGCAGAGGCAAGAACCCAGCACCCCCCCTTACTGACCTGGAGGAGATAATGGCCTCAACCATTGAACCAGACAGTGTCTGCGGAGTGGACAGCTCAGCCAGAGCTGCAAGCAAAAAAGGTAAGACAAATGCACAGCATGCGCCCCCATACCACCATCCTTACCTGTACCCTTTGTGGCCAAGTGAACCCCAGTCCAGTACTGCTAGCACTATACAGGGCCAATGCATGATGCGATATGTAGTCAGGAAATGTAATAGCATGTCATACAGCACAACAACCAACTAGTGAAGGAAATGACTGCATAGAGAATATAGCCAATGTGATACATATTTAATGGTAGTGACTGTGAGACAGTAGCGCTTAGCTAATGTACGCTCATATGTCCACAGGTGAAACGTCTCGCAGGCGTTCGCAGGAGACTGAAGGCACACCACCTGAGAGGGAGGAGAGTCAGAAATCCGCTCCAACTACCCACACCGTACCACAGGACACAGGTGCATCATGTAGCCATCCTCCTGCACCAGAATCAGAAATGCCTCAAGATTTCCTGGCGTCCCCTGGCAGATCTCAATCCCCTCTGCTGCTGTCATCCCCAGAAATGCCAGCATCACAGCATGATATCACACCTGCATCACAACCAAGCAGGAGGCAGGTTGTGGCCCCACTCCTAGAAATGGAGTCAGCAGCAGCTGACATTGAGGGGGACGAAACACACAACTTGCCTGCAGATGTCAGCTCTGGTACAGCGCACTCCAGTGCAGGGGTGGCCCATAGTGGTGCAAGACTCCGCAGAGTCAAAGAGAGGCCAGCAGATGCAACAGTTGAGGGTCCGAGTGTGTTCCGTGGTCTGGAGGGGAGCAAGGTGAGAATACAGAGGATGCATCCAGTCATGCCAACGACAAATGAGGTCCCTGAACAGCAACATAGGGGAAATAGGAAAGGGCATCAGTGAGCTGGTACAAGTCAACAGAGAGATGGCAGCAGGGATGCGTGGAATTGGCAACTCGGTGCAGCTGCTATGCACCAAACTAGACACTGATTTCGAGGCAAGGCGCAAGGAAAGGCAGCGTACTCATGGCCAAAATAAAGCCATCAACCGTCTGGCCACTGCCACATCCCTGTTATGCAGGAGAAGCAGTAACATGCAGGAGGCTATGACCCAAAACACCAATGAGGTCACTAGGGGCAGGGGCAGGATGACCAGTGCTCTTGAGGCGCTGTTGAATGCCAAACTGCACATACAGCTGCTCTGGATGTGCCTGTAAGTGAGGAGAGCACTAGCTGGAGCAGCATAGGAAGCACCCTTGTCCCTGAAACAAGGAGGAGCAGGCGCCACGCTGAGGCCACAGGCCAGCAAGACAGTGAGCAGGGTGAGCAACCTACAGGTGTTACAGGGAAGCGAGGAAGGAAATGATTTTTACAGTTCATGGTGAGGTGAACCAGGACTGACATAATTGCAGTTAAATACTTTTTGTTGCACAGTTGTGCTTTAATAAGCTACCTTGTTACCAAATTAAACTACATTTGGTGCATACTCCAACTGTCTGTGTCTCTTTACTTACTTAAAAGTAGTTGCGTGTGATCTCATCCCGTCTGTGTCTGCCATCAGTTGGTGTTGCAACTCCAGATGCGTGTGGTTCAGGCACTGCTTCCTCATCATCATGGTCCTTATAATCTGAGGGATGTATGATGTTACAACGCGATATATTACAACGCACTCCGTTACAACGCATTTTTTACAACGCAGGATCCATTACATTGCATGCCTTTACAACGCATGACATTACATAGCAGATGCTATTACAACGCATGCCATTACAATGTAAGTATAGGTAAGTATATTATTTTTTTTTTAAATGTAAGTAATTTAAATGTAATTAATTAAATAAATTAAATTGTTTTTAAATAATTATTTAGTACATATATTACTTTAAGTTTATTTTTAAAAGAACTTTTAATAATAAAGAACTATTTTTAATAAATAATAAAATTATTAAAATTAATTTTTTTTAATTAAAATAAAAGATTGTATTTTAAAACTAAACCCTAAAAAAAACCTGTACCCCAAAACCCAAACCCAGCCCTGAACCCTAAAAATACCCCTGTACCCCAAAACCCAAACCCAGCCCTGAAACCTAAAAATACCCCTGTACCCCAAAACCCAAACCCAGCCCTGAACCCTAAAAATACCCCTGTACCCCAAAACCCAAACCCAGCCCTGACACCTAAAAATACCCCTGTACCCCAAAACCCAAACCCAACCCTGAAACCTAAAAATACCCATGTACCCCAAAACCCAAACCCAACCCTGAAACCTAAAAATACCCCTGCTCCCCAAAACCCAAACCCAGCCCTGAAACCTAAAAATACCCCTGTACCCCAAAACTCAAACCCAGCCCTGCAACCTAAAAATACCCCTGTACCCCAAAACCCAAACCCAACCCTGAAACCTAAAAATACCCCTGTACCCCAAAACCCAAACCCAGCCCTGAAACCTAAAAATACCCCTGTACCCCAAAACTCAAACCCAACCCTGAAACCTAAAAATACCCCTGTACCCCAAAACCCAAACCCAACCCTGAAACCTACAAATACCCCTGTACCCCAAAACCCAAACCCAACCCTGAAACCTAAAAATACCCCTGTACCCCAAAACCCAAACCCAACCCTGAAACCTAAAAATACCCCTGTACCCCAAAACCCAAACCCAACCCTGAAACCTAAAAATACCCCTGTACCCCAAAACCCAAACCCAATATATTTATTTTTTTTTAATATTAAATAAAATAATTAAATAATGTTAAATAAAATATAAAATAAAATTATATACTTACCTATACTTACGTTGTAATGGCATGCGTTGTAATAGCATCTGCTATGTAATGTCATGCGTTGTAAAGGCATGCGATGTAATGGATCCAGCGTTGTAAAAGTTGCGTTGTAATAGAAGTGCGTTGTAAAAGTTGCGATGTAACGGCTGTTTCCCAATCTGAGAGTTCCACTGCTGTGCCCTTCTTGACCGCAAGGTTGTGCAGCATTGCACAGGCTGCAATCATCTTGCAGCAGGTGATTGGTGTGTACTGGCGGGCACCTCCACTCTTATGGAGGCAGCCAAACCTGCTCTTCCACATGCCAAAGGTGCGCTCCACAATGTTTCGGGTTGTTTTGTGTGCCCTGTTGTATCTCCTCTGGCTTGGTGTTGTAGGGTTAAGGTAGGGAGTGAGGATGAAGGCCCGGAGGGCATATGCACTGTCCCCTATTAGTAAGAGAAAAATAATTATTCACATGCACACGCACACATCCACCTGTAATACGTATCAAGGGAGTTTCACACAGTGTGTTACCTAGCAAGTATCCTTCGCCAAATTCCCCCGCTCTCAGGCGTGCGTAGATCCCACTGTTTTGGAAGATGTATGAGTCGTGGGTACTCCTGGGGAATTTGGCTACTAGGTCAGTGATCATGTACTTGGAATCACAGATCACCTGTACATTTATGGTGTGGGTGGACTTCCGGTTCCGATAAATGTGCTCAGTGGCAGCCGGTGGGCATATTGGTATGTGGGTACCATCAACACAGCCAATTATATTTGGGAAATGCGCCATCTGATAGAAGTCTGTCTTTGTCCTTAGCAGTTCAGCTTGCGTTGCAGGGAAGCTGATGTACAAATGCATTCTCTACAACATGGCATCAAGGAAATTTTTAAAGAAACGTGACAGACAGCTCTGGGACACCCCACCTACCGCAGCAACCACACTCTGGTAACTCCCAGATGCAAGCAGGTGTAGGCTGCACAGCACCTGCACATGGGGTGGGATGGCGTGTGCCCTTGTGGTTGGATGTTCCAATAGTGGGTGAAGGTCCCTGATTAGGTCCAGGATAGTTTGGGGAGCCAGCCTGTACCTTTGTAGGATCTCTGGCTCAGTTAGCTGGAATAGTGTGATCCTCTGCCTATACACCTGCTCCTCCCTCATCCAGACCCTCTCTCCTTCTGCCTTTAGCCGTAGCCGCCTCGCAATGACATAGAATGCCGCCATTCAGGTGAAAATGTTGCATTTTGGGGCCTTTTTTATACACTGCACCTGTTTACCACCTGATTTGATTTGAATCCATGGTAAATACCGACTCTTAAATACCGAATTTCATGCAAATTCGGTATTTCTGAGGTTACCTACATCTCAAATAATCATTTTTACCATTTCATATGTTTCGATTCGGTAAATTTACCGAATCGGTAATGTTTCCGATTCGGTAAACGTACCGATTCGGTAAATTTACCAAATCGGAAACTTTACCGATTCGGTATTTTTTCCGATTTGGTATATTTTCTGATTCGGTAACTTTACCGAGTCGGTAATTTTACCGATTCGGTAAATTTACCGATTCTGATGTTTTTGGGTCCCCTACATCCCAAATGCACAATACCGGTCGGTAACTGCCGAAAATCGGTAAATTCGGCCGTTATCGACCGGTATTGGCCTACCTACATCCGGCCCTAAATCATTTAAAGAGGAGGGCAGTGTGCTCACTAGTGCTGATTTAAGCCTATTAGCATCTAAAGTATGTCAAAGACGGAGTGCCCTCTTTATTGGAGTGGATTAGTACTAGTGGCGTTAGTCCCTGTCACCATTTCAAACATGACTGCCAAGGGACTGATTATGAGTCTGATGGTCCACAGACAGCCAGACTCATGGTGGTGCGATGGCCTGGCCACCGCCACACCAGCAGTTCAAATGCCCTATTACAATTGAGGAGGACGGACCACCATTGCACCGCCACAACTGCCATCTATCAGAGATCCCTCGCGGTTGTGCAGAAGTCTTGAGATTGTATTATGCTTGTTGGGACCGCCGCAGCCCCACCTAGCATATTACGAGTTTCCTCTATGCCACAGTTTTCATCGCAGTTCTACTCCATGTAAACCGTGGCAGGGGGTAAACATAGGGGGGCCTACAGGGCAATGGGGTGCATGTAATGTGTGCATACACCCCAGTACATGTACGGCATGATCTATACCAGTCCATGCCATCCAAGTACTGCCTTTGATTTTCCCATTGCAGTGCCTATTTCACAGGCACCACTGTGGGACTGCCAAAGAACCTCCCGCTAGTGTTGAAAAAGTAATAATCTGGCAGGTGTTGTGCACACTGGTTTGGTGGTACAGGAGCAGGTGGCAGCACGGCGGTCCAGCACCGCCAAATTCGCAATCAGGCCCTAAGTGATCAGACCAAATAAGTGGCAGAGTAGTAGTAGGAAGAAGAGAGGAGTTATCTAAAAAAAATGCCATCTAGTAAATGACCCGCTTGATGTGTAGGGCCCTTGACCAACTGAGATAAGTCTAGATTTGCCATCATATCCAAAAGATATACAGAGACTTTGTCCAGACTATTCTCCAGATGGAGATGAAAGTCTTCAAGAGCTGTGAAATCTGTGTAATTTACCACAGTTTCAATTAGTTGACTAAAGTTGACACTGAAATATTTCAGTTAAATGAATGGTATTGACAAGGAATGCATTCTAAATTGTTGTAGCCATAAGTACCATAGAAGCACTGTCATTACTTACAGGAATGAATGAGACACTGGCATTAACAATGTTTGTGTCTCCACAAGAAAATGAAAGTAGTTTTACTTTTTGGGGGATAAATGAGGGATTGGCATGAACGAGGTTTGTGCTACTACAAGACAATGGAGACATGGATACTACTTTGTTCGGGGCAAATGAGGCACCAGCATAAATGAAGTACTAATGTTATTGCTATGGGGATAGAAGTGTTTGGAGAAGGGGCAAAAACTCTCAAGTATGGCAAAATAGTAGAACCAGGAAATAAGTGTACTGCTGCTGATGAATAAAAAACATATGGATGGTGTTCCAATATACACTCAGGTTGCATTAGTTCGTTTTGGTAATGTACAGAATAATTATAGGGTTTTAGTGTGGAGCATATATGATAGAAGGACTGAAATCTGATTGTTGCAATTGTTCTCGGTATTTTAGGGATTTTTATATGCTCATGACACTGAGGAGTGGGAATAATTTGACGGAGACATACAGATTATTATGCAAGTATGTATGTATTCTTATTTTGGAGGTCGATAGTTTAAGCCAATAATTTTGTGCATTTGGCATACCATTTGTACAATTTCATGAGGTACGTTGATCATGGGCAACTATGAGCTTGATATGGACACACAACAGCATAAATTAATGTGTCATGACTACATATTGATTTTCAAAACGACGATTAATGACATGGAGCAATGTGAGATGAATACATTGAACTTCTGCCTTTTATGTATATGGATGTTATGTAACTGTGTTATGGAAAATTTCCTCGAAATCATGAATGATTAAAAAATGGTTATTTCTGTGATTTTAAACATGTGAGAGTAGCAACAAGGCGCTGATGTAATGTATAAATGTTGGGAGACCTACATGCTTTTTTATAACATTCATGACATATGTTTCTTAAGCCCTGATGGAGTCCAGAGTGGGGACCAAACATGTTGGCTAGGCTGTTGCAGTCTGTCTTTAAAGGAGATGAAATGAAGAATAAAGATGTAATCCTTTTTTTGAATAACAGCGTTTGAGTCTCCTTTTTGAATGACACTTTGTTAAGAACATCATTTTGGAGATATGGACTCCGGGCTTTTTTGTCTACTTGAATATATGTATGACTAATTAAAAATTGAATTCAACTCTCCAAGTGCTCCCCCTCCTGTGGCATTTTTTGCATAATTAGAAAATATGACTCAGTTTTAAAAAAAAATTGGAACACACATAGGGAGTATTTCACTCCACAAATATCATTAAATGAATAATTGCAAACACCTCCTAACAAAGGATGTCTTTGTTGCCAGCAAATTACAAATAGCCTCCTCTGTACTGTACCAGCGTTTTTCCAACAAATCAGATAGAAAATACCACGTGTGCTTCAAATACATAACAGATAATTTGATTTTATTTACCACTAATAACGTTTTTATATTACTCTCTTTCTCTTATCATTTCAATCGCACATTGACCAATAATGCAAGTATTATTATAGCGTGACAATAGTGAAAGTTTAGGTCGCTGTAACACTTAAAGCCAGAATGGAATGTTGATGCGTAGATTTGTGGAGAATCCTGCATATGTATGTGTCTTGTAATGTATTTTCCACCACCTGCTCAGCCAGTGCCTGTGCTCTGAACTCAGTAGAATGTTGGAATCTGATGAGCCTCGGAATGTTGGGACACAGAGAGGTGAAGCGACAGTTGGACATGGGCTGACCAGCTGACAGGCTGCTCCTGGTGGGGCTCTCCTTCAGAACACAACTACCTGTTACCTGCTTGAATAAATCATACTTAATTACTACTTCCTGCATGGACCTCCTCACTACAATTTGATTGTTGGCCTTCAACCAGATTTTAATGAAAAATTAACCAAAACATTGTTCATGGCCCAGGAACCTAAGAGTTATTAGGAATTATGCCACTCAGAAATGCTAAACGTACAATGTGGTAACATTCTAGCCAGTACCAACAAAACCAATTGAATAAATTGACTTCATACTGAGGTTCTGAAAACCTGGATCCGTGTAATAGTTCTGGACTCGAGAACCAAAAACTTCGTCGGAACATGACGAATTTGGTATCAAAAGACCGAGAATGACGAGTACATCATGTACATATATTTTCAGCACATTCAATTGACGATTTCACCCCGAAATCGTCATTTGAGTTCTAAACCCTAGGCTTCCATTAATGTGTTGCCATTTACATAGGCCTTAATCCAGTTGAATTCAACTCCACAAGGACACATACTCCTTAATCGACTTTTCCATGACCTGTACAAGTTGGAACCATTGCCCCAGGCCGAACTCGTTAGGTCAGTTCCCCTCCCAGTGGCCGAGCAAGATAGCATCTAGGCTCAACAAACCATAAAACCATTTCAGCGCGCACACCTGCCATATCTCGCTCACATCTATCTCCACTCTTTTGCTTCACTTACTTTATGGTGGGGAGGTGCCCGTTTTTATTAGGGGTCCAGTGATATCTGATGAAATGTTGGGCCTTGCCAAATGATTTGTTGTAGGCAGCACGAAGTGAAATATGGACATGTCATCATGACTCTGCTTTCTCTTTATACTAGAAATATGTTAACGATTTACTTTACAACCAAGAATGTTTTGCCTGGAGCCCAAAATTGTGTATAA
Organism: Lissotriton helveticus; assembly: GCF_964261635.1. Lineage (NCBI taxonomy): Eukaryota > Metazoa > Chordata > Amphibia > Caudata > Salamandridae > Lissotriton > Lissotriton helveticus. The sequence goes on from NC_136061.1 coordinate 1,291,212,353, forward strand.
GAAGAGAAGCCTGACTTTGTAAAGGTGTGCAGTCTCCTGAGAATATACCGGTATTGTACTTCTAGGACACTTGTTACCTTGGTTGCAGCCAATAAACTAATCTTTGACTTCACCTAGAAGACTCTGAGTTTCTGTGGTCTGGATCAGGAAGAACCCGAGGTCTCTGGGTGTTGATTCCCTGGCACCGCTGGGTTACCGGTTCTGTGCCGGTTCTTAAAAACCCAGTACCTCAGTTGGCACCCAACGTTTGGGGCGATTCCAGTGGTACCAGTCAGCCTGAAGATCGTGAGGAGCTTTGTGTGAAAATTCCGGAGGACGGCCAACCACCTCATCGACCCCTGCATGTCGACGTGGTCCGAAGGTCTTTGCTGCGAGGTTCCCCGCTTCCCGACGGCTACAAGGACTGCTGCCCTGGCTATTGCCCTGATTTGGACCCTTGAAGTTTGGTAGAGCGAAACACTAAGACGAGTCTTCTGGTGACGTCATCGATATTTCAGTTAAGTATAAGTGGAGCGTCTCCCAGTCCTTAGTTGGACTTAGTTTTGGGTATCTTTGGGATACAAAGTTTTGTATTGGTACTTGCAAGCACCAAAACCGAAGGACTCGTGTATTCACGAGAAATATCGTAATCGATAATCCTTTGAAGTTTGGAACTAGACTAGAGAGCAAAGATGCCTAGTCTTAGACTTGGGAATTTGTTTTGTCTTGGTGGTAATAATAGGGACTCCCGATTGGAGGACTCATGTCCGGTTCCTACAGTTGGAACTCCGACTTATGAGCTATATGTAAAACATGGGGTAGGCCCCATCACCTACAACGAAGTATGGATTAAATACACCAGGAAAGATGGTGTTCTAAAATGGCCCCAATATGGTAGCTTTGATTCTGAAATCTTAGACAACCTCGAAGTTAAACTCTTTAAAAAGAAAGCCCGGCCGGCGATGTTTGACTCTTTCCGCTTATGGCGTAAAGAAGCCAAACAAAAAGAAATTAAATTAGCTAAGAAAAATAAGAGAGAAGGGGGACTTTCAGTAATGCAAGCTGCTGTGCAGTTTAAAGATAATGAAGAGCAGATGAATGAGCAGTTGCATAGGCAACATAAAATGGAAATAGATAAGTGTTATCCAGTTTTGCCGTCTCTTCAGAAAGAGGCAGAAAAAGAGCGTGAGAAAGACCCATTAATGTCGCATTTACTAAATTCACCACCCCCCTATGCGCAGAATGCCACAGCACCCCCGCAACCTTTAGTTGCGCAAACTACGCCTCCTGCTCCTCCACAGCACCCACCAGCTGTTCTTCAGCTGGCTCCTACTTCTTCGGTGCAGCCTCCTTCAGGCCCACCGACCACCTCTGTTTCACCTGTGTTTTCTACGATTTTGCCTACTGTACTTTTTACATCTCCTAATGCTCCCTCTACGATTTTGCCTAGTGCCCCCTCTTTTTCCCCTGATACCTCTTCTGCTATCTCTACCCCTGCCTTATCTCACCCCGTTTTTCCATCTGTTTGTCCTTCAGTTTCACCTTCCATTCGGCAGAAAATGGCCAGCACTGTTAATAACCTTCTTTTACCTCTTTTCGGGTCGCCTACTACGACCCCTAACATGGGAAGAAGACAGTTGCGAAGTCAACTACCCGATTATCAAGAGAGAGATTCACTGAATAGTTTAGCACGGAAATGGGTCATGGACACTGTAAAATATGATGTACAGTCTGTCATGGAAGTCTTCCATCAATGGGAAGCAGCGACACAGAGATATGTTTTCGAACAGATGTGTGTTTTCCTTTGCGAGGATTTAGAAGACAATGATCAGGAATGCATCCCACGAGAAATGTGTCGTGTACGGTTTAAGTTCGGAGAGGGTATGATTGTAGGTCCAGATGTGGAGAAAGCAGTTGAAATGTTGATATCATATCGGAGTAAGGGGAGCAGTTCTGAGTCACAATCTGAACATAATACATCTAGTAGGAAAAAGGTGCGACAATACCCTATGAGAGAAGTTCCCCCACAATGGAGAGAGGGTGACACGACTGCTGTCCCACCTATTCTGCCACACTTTCAGCGTGTATGGGTACATGTCCCATGGAAGCGAGCTGAAGTTTTAGCACTCAAACAAACATTACCAGATCCGCGTAAAAATCCTGCAGGGTACTATAAAGAGTTGTCACAAACTGCTGGGTCATGTATAATGAATTTAGCCGATATCGATATGTTATTTGGGAATGTTGTTCCACAGCCTTTATGGGGTAAAATTCGTCATATAGATCATGACCAGGAATTAGGTGACACATGGGCTAATATTACTGCTGCAGATGCCCGACAAGTTGATGGTGCCAAGCCTGAGCCTTTGATAGCAGAACTCCCTGGTAAAATAGTAGATTACATGAAAACGATAATGCCTGCAATACGCGTAAATTGGGATAAGTTGTCTGCATGCAAGCAGAAGAAAGAAGAAACAGTCTCAGACTTCTTCACCAGATTTAAAGAAACATTCGTTGACCACAGCGGTCAAGATATGACCACAGAAGGTGGTCAGAGATTATTTGTCGATAAATTCGTGCACAATCTGCTTCCAGAATTGTGTAAAAAATTAAAAGATTCAGAAAGTTCTTGGGCAGTCTCATCTTCAGCCCAGATATTGGCTACCGCACAATATTACGAGAATAGGGACAAAGATGAGAAAGATAAAGTGGAAAAGAAAACTAGAGAACTGAAAACAAACGAAGGTTTTGCTACAGCAAGCCTATCCGCCACGTGGTGGTGGTAATCAAAATAATAATGGCCAAAATCACTACCAAAATACTTTTCAGCAGCCTCAACAGTATCAGAGAAACTCGCAAAGATTCGAGTATACTCAACCCCGTGTACCTGTAGGCCCCAACCAGTGTTTATATTGCAAACAAGAGGGTCATTACAAGTATAATTGTCCTATTCTATTACAACGTGCAAATGGAGTTTCTGGTGTTAGAGGTCGTGGCAGTCAGCAAGCACCTAGAGGTAGAGGTCGTGGAAACGCCCCTCAGGACACACGTCCCCTTCCACCGCAAAACTCTATCAACAGGTTTGATCAGCAAAATAACGTATCTGACAGGACAGCTCAATACTACGTTGATGATTATTACACAGAAGATGAGCATTGGGAAGGTAATGATTGCTAGGACAGCCATAGACAAAGAGAGGGAGTTGTTTCAGTTCCAGTAGATCAGAATGGACCTTACGTTGAGGTGATTACATCAGGTGTGTCAGAACCTTTTCTGTTGGATACTGGTGCTACAAAGAGTTCTATTATGCACTCCAAACTCCCTGGCGCACCTTTGTCTGGCAAAATGAAAGTTTCCGTAGGTTTTTCTGGCGCCCCAGTTAGAAATCCGATTTCTGACCCTTTATCTCTTTCTGTTGGTCCTTGTGAATTCGAAGCACCCCTTATTCTGACGACAGGTTGTGGTGAAAATTTGCTAGGATTAGATTTGCTAAAAAGATTGTATGCGACTTTGTACTGTTCTCCTTCAGGAGTACAACTTACTTTAGGTAAGAAAGTGGTTTCTCCCATGTATTTGTGGAGAGATGCACTTCCAGCAGAATTGTCACTTCTCCCAGATATTCTTTGGGCTACTGGTCCTAATGATGTCGGTCTTTTAGAAATTCCACCATATGTTGTAACATTGAAGGCCAATGTCAAAATGCCACGAATTCCCCAATACAAAATATCTAATGAGGGTGAAAAAGCTTTGCTAGCGATTGTTTACGAATTTATTGAAAAGGATGTGATTGAGGAAACACGAGGCAACGTTTGCAATAGTCCTGTTCTACCTGTTTTAAAACGAACTGACCCTTCTAAGCCACCTGTGTACAGATTCGTGATTGATCTTCGAGAAGTAAATAAGATAGTTGTGCCACAATTTCCAGTTGTCCCCGACATTACCACATTATTGACTATGATTCCAGCTTCTGCTTCGTGGTTTTCGGTGATTGACCTAAAGAATGCTTTCTTCAGCATCCCAATTGCTGAGGAGAGCAGGGATATTTTTTCCTTCAGTTTAGGAGGTCGAAGCTTCCGCTTTAAACGCGCTCCTCAAGGCTACTGTGAAAGCCCCTCAATATACAGTCAAGCTCTGAAAACACAGCTTGACATGATTGTTTTGCCTAAAGGTGCCACTCTTGTACAGTATGTGGACGATTTGCTCATTGCTGCAGACACAGAAAATTTGTAAAAAGGCCACATTGACATTATTGCGTCATCTGTGTGATCTGCATCACAAGGTGTCACTTTCCAAGCTTCAATATTGCCGACAAGAAGTGACCTACTTAGGTCACCTCTTATCGAAGGAGGGAAGGAAACTGACCCCAGAAAGAATTCAGGCAATAGCGAAATTGAATGTGCCAAGAACGCAGAGAGAAGTGCGTGCTTTCTTGGGCATTACATCGTACTGTAGACAGTGGATTCCAAATTTTTCGTTATTGGCCAAACCCTTGGTGGCATTAACGTGTAAAAATACACCCAATCCCATTCCTTGGTCTGAAGAGTGTCAGAAAAGTTTTCTCGAATTACGCACAGCATTATGTTCGGCTCCTGTGTTAGGTACCCCCAACTACAGTAAGCCTTTCACATTGTATGTCCACGAGAAGGAAGGCTGTGCATTGTCTGTGTTGACTCAGTTATTTGGAGGTAGACAGCGGCCATGCGCCTATTTTTCGTCAACTTTGGATCCGGTAGCACAAGCATTGCCAAGTTGTTTAAGGGCCACAGCAGCAGCAGCTGTTTCTATTTGACAGTCTGCTGGTCTAGTAATGAATAATACACTAATCGTGATGGTCCCGCATGCAGTAGACACATTGTTAAATAGGACCAAGACACAGCACTTAACTAGTGCTCGACTGTCCAGTTACGAATTGACGCTGCTAGCGAGCCATGTGCACATAAAAAGGTGCAGTACCTTAAATCTAGCCACGTTGTTACCAATTGCAGAGGAATCAGATGCTTTAGAACAGCACGATTGTTTCCTCACAACAGAGGAAGAGACAAAAGGGAGAATGGATTTATTTGACACTCCTCTTGCTGAATGTGATGGTACATTATGGGTGGATGGTTCACGCTTTAAGCTCCCAAATGGGAACGTGACTGCAGCATATGCTGTCACGACTTTGCACACAGTTGTTGAAACTGCACGAATACCACATGGTTCAGCCCAAGCCGCAGAATTAGTTGCACTAACGAGAGCATGTATATTGTCTAAAGGAATGAGAGTGACTGTCTACACTGATAGTCAGTATGCGTTTGGAGTGGCTCACAGCTTTGGACGATTGTGGAGAGAACATGGATTCCTGACTTCGCATGGAGCTAAGATTCAGCATGGTCAGTTGGTGAATGAGCTTCTTGAATCACTGACCTTGCCTTTGCAGATGGCGATTGTGAAATGTAGTGCTCACAAGAAGGTGACTGATGATGTTGGTCGTGGAAATGCATTTGCTGATGAGACCGCTAAAGAAACGGCAAAGAATGTGATGAGCCGAATGTATGTTGCAGGCCCTGAAAGATGGACTGGCGATGTTGGAATATGTGAGGACACGATAGAGAGTGTGAAGTCCATCCAAGCTGAGGCCACAGAGAAAGAGTTGAGCACGTGGAGAGAAAGTACAGGTAGAATGGATGCAAATGGTTGTTGGGTTGAATTGACAGAGCATCAGAGATGGTTGTTACCCGATGCATATGTGCTTGCAGTGGTTACAATGGCTCATGGAATGGCTCATATCAGCGTGAAAGGGATTTGCGAGTTGTTGGCCCCAGTATGGAAGAATGCAGGGATTCCCAAGTGTGCAGAGAATGTTGTCAAGAATTGCATGGTATGTCTGAAGCACAATCCTGGTAGGTGAACCCCAACTCCAGCTGGTCATTTTGCACCTCCTACGTATCCGTTCGAGGTTTTGCAGCTAGATTTCATACACATGGAGAGGTTCAACAACTTAAAATACGTGCTCGTTGTTGTTTGTGCTTTCTCAAGATGGGTAGAAGCCTATCCCCTAAAAGACAATACTGCCTTGTCCACAGCAAAAGCCCTTGTAAAAGAGTACTTCCCCAGGTTTGGAATGCCTAGAATGGTCTGGTCTGACAACGGAAGTGAATTTGTGGGTCGTGTGATGAAAAGAGTGTGTGAAGGGCTAGGCATTAGGCAGAAGTTCCACGCTGCAAATCACCCCCAATCAGCTGGATTAGTAGAATATTACAATGGCACTTTAAAACTTAAATTGGCCACAATCCAAGCGAGCACAGGTCTTAAATGGCCTGACGCTCTACCCTTAGCACTCCTATCCACCAGAATGACTGTGCATTCGCGAGTGAAACTCAGCCCTTACGAAATTGTTTTTGGCCGGCCAGCCAACATATGGGGAGTGCCTAGACCCACAAAGTTCAGCGAGCTAGAACACCCTATTTTGCTTGATTACTTGTATGAATTGACGGCTAAATTGCGTGTTTTACATCAACAGGTCCACAACACCCTGCCTCCGGTCTCTGAGACTCCAGGTCACTCCATTGTCCCTGGATCCTGGATTCTCGTGAAAAACTTCCAGAGAACAAAGAACGACCAGCCCAGGTGGACCGGGCCACATCTCGTCCTTCTTTCCACGAGGTCAGCCGTTCGAGTGGAGGGGAAGGCCAACTGGATCCACGGGGTCCACTGCAAAAGAATCCCTTCACCTCCGCCACATGACCAGTGGGTCCAGAAGGGTGTCACTGACTCAGAGCTTACAACTGTGCCACGTGTCATACCTTTCAGTGATGACCGTGTAAAAGAAACTAACCCTGAATGTGAAAGCGAGGACATTTTTCAAGAGACTGTGCCACCATCAGAACAATTGAACTTTTTGGAGCCTGAACTGCTGTTTCAGGACCAGACAGTACCAGGGAAAAGACGCTACAATTTGCGACCTAGAAAAACGAACTAACAAAAGTGATTCCTTTTTATGATTTCAGACCAAGACCTATGGACAAATAAATATACCTTTTTTCCTCCCAAGTACTCCTTTTGAAAGTGCAGATCTCCCATCTAGGTAACTTGCTTATTTTTGTTTTTTCGAACCGCCATCCGGGTTCCGCTGCTAGGGCCGCGGTTGATTAAAGTCTTTTTGGTGCAGCTGACGACGTTAGGTCGGTAGTTCTGGTCAGTCCAAGGGAGTTGCCCTAGACTGACGGAAGCATCCTTTAGCAGAAGCAACCTCCCACCGCGGGCAGCACTTTAGAGAGGATGGAGTTTCCTGATGTGGAGAGACCTGCCAAACAAATGAACTTTAAGCAGAGACTGTGTAACACGATGACAAAGAAAAGTTTTATAATATTGTGTATTTTTATGCTATCCAGCGTAATGATCTTTTTGATAAGTTATGTTTTATTCTCTTTCCATGTAACATTTGCGCCCACTGCATCACCCATACCTCCTCTTACTGTTTCCTCTCATTCTTTCCACCCTCTGCCTGACCACAAATCAAATAGGAGATTAGAGTTCATTAATAACTCCTTTGTTCAGTTATTACACCAACACCAACTTGTAATGAACACAACTAACTGTTGGGTGTGCGGTCTCATGCCTCACACAACGGATAAAGGTATACCCTATTTGGTCCTGCCATTTAGTCACAATGGTTCAGTATGGGCATATAGGACAATGTTCATATATGCACGAGAAGTCCAACCCCTACGTTCTGTAAAAGATAACCTCAAGACTAGCGCCTTAGTCAAAGGTATAGTTGACATGATCAAGGAAGTAACTTCCTATGAAGATACTCCGGATGATGAGATACTTGCATATGTAGGTTGGAACGTGACCGGATATGGCACTACTTTAAGTGAGAAACAGCAAGCCAAAAGATCGTCCCCTATCTGGATCGTACCCCATCAAGGTCACCTGTGTCTGCAAGGTGTTGGCAAGAATCCCAGAGCTCAGCTAGGGAAGAGTATCTGTACAGAAACGTATGTTTTTGGATCCCAGACTTCCCCTGCGTTTTTAGCCGCTAAGGGTACTTATTTCATCTGCCATGATAGAGCCTATACATGGTTGCCCCCTGACTTCTCGGGCTCATGTTTTGTTTCATTCCTGTTACCTCCCACCTACACAGCAGCGGCGGATTACCACCGGACAAGGGTAGTTAGAGGTGTCTTGAGTAAAGAAGACACTGCAGGTCAAGAATTTGGAGACTTTGCAAATGTTTTTCTGCCGTTCTGGGGATCCATGGCTAACAGTAGAAACATAAGGCAATTAACAAGAGTAGTTGAGTCCACCGTGACCGAAACTGCTGGTGCCCTTAGTAACTTGACTGCTGAGCTCCAGTCGGATCGACTTATGACCCTTCAGAACCGGGTCGCTTTGGATGTTATACTTGCAGACCGAGGTGGAGTATGCAAATTGATCCAGTCTAGTTGTTGCATTTTCATCCCAGATAATGCTCCAACAGTGTTTCTGGGCCATCTCCAAACTGCATAAGATTTCCGAATCTATTCATGTGGATAAAGGAGATTGGTCGTTAATGGGATGGTTCTGGGAACTGATATCTGCCTGGGGATGGAAAATTCTGATGGTCATTGGGATGGTCATAGCCATTCTTTTCCTGTTCTGTCTGTGCATACAGTGTGCTCCTGCAATATGTGGCCTCTGTGTTACATCATGTGTAAGGAAGCCTGTGTCAAGAGATGAACTAAGTACTAGAATGATGTTACAGCAACATCTCAATGACTTTAGGAATATAGATCTGGACTCAGACTAAAATGAGGATAGATTAATTGCCTATGTAAGGGCAAAAGGAGGGATTGAGGTTCTGAAAACCTGGATCCGTGTAATAGCTCTGGACTCGAGAACCAAAAACTTCGTCGGAACATGACGAATTTGGTATCAAAAGACCGAGAATGACGAGTACATCATGTACATATATTTTCAGCACATTCAAGTGACGATTTCACCCCGAAATCGTCATTTGAGTTCTAAACCCTCGGCTTCCATTAATGTGTTGCCCTTTACATAGGCCTTAATCCAGTTGAATTCAACTCCACAAGGACACATACTCCTTAATCGACTTTTCCATGACCTGTACAAGTTGGAACCATTGCCCCAGGCCGAACTCGTTAGGTCAGTTCCCCTCCCAGTGGCCGAGCAAGATAGCATCTAGGCTCAACAAACCATAAAACCATTTCAGCGCGCACACCTGCCATATCTCGCTCACATCTATCTCCACTCTTTTGCTTCACTTACTTTATGGTGGGGAGGTGCCCGTTTTTATTAGGGGTCCAGTGATATCTGATGAAATGTTGGGCCTTGCCAAATGATTTGTTGTAGGCAGCACAAAGTGAAATATGGACATGTCATCATGACTCTGCTTTCTCTTTATACTAGAAATTTGTTAACGATTTACTTTACAACCAAGAATGTTTTGCCTGGAGCCCAAAATTGTGTATAAGAAGAGAAGCCTGACTTTGTAAAGGTGTGCAGTCTCCTGAGAATATACCGTATTGTACTTCTAGGACACTTGTTACCTTGGTTGCAGATATTAAACTAATCTTTGACTTCACCTAGAAGACTCTGAGTTCCTGTGGTCTGGATCAGGAAGAACCCGAGGTCTCTGGGTGTTGATTCCCTGGCACCGCTGGGTTACCGGTTCTGTGCCGGTTCTTAAAAACCCAGTACCTCAATACCAGCATACCAGGATTTCAAAGCCAACTCACCTCAGATTAATTATCAACTACTTGGACGCTGCATTGACAAGCATTCTGTTAAAAACCACCACACCTTTCCCTTTAGGCGAGAAACAGGGAATCAGGCAGATTTGCGCACTGACACTAAGGGATTATGTCATCCCTTAGCTGTGTCACTGCCCATCAGTACAAATCAGACTGCAGTTTAACATTTGTTCTTGGCACCAGAGGTTTATGGTTGCTTCAATCAATAAAATTAATGCCACCCAAGCTCAACCGTCAGAGCTTTCAATAGAGAATGGCCGCAGTGAATACAATGACCCTTTGGGATGTCCTACAACTATTTTCCCACGTGAAAAACGACTTGCAATCTGCTGACAGCTATATTATTCAAAATGTGTGTGCAATCTCAAATAAAATCACTGTTGGAGTGAAGGAGTATAACAGCGAACAGAGCTGCTGCGGATAGAGAATCTGTTCAACTAACTAACTATATACTTTGGGCAGCAACACCAACATAACAAATCATTACTTACTACCAGCACCACTACATTTACAAGATTTTTTTGCTGCAGCATTTTCTGCATAATTATGCATTCATCACACTTATATTGCAGATTTTACCTAAAAAGTTGCTTTTAGCTCTATCTGATTAAAATAACAAACGCCTACTTGTAACAGTGAAATGAAGGCAAGTCCACGCCACAATTCTTGGTTCAAACCAGGCAACAATTTTACCCATCTTCTGATACATGAAGAACAGTGAAACTAAGATGAGCGTCCCTGCTAAAAAAAATTCCTCACACCTCCAAACAAGAAAAAGTGCAACAGTGACATACCTTCATCTCCCTAACACGCAGGAAGAACAAGGACACCAACATGCTCCCTCACCCAAAAGTCAGGCTTCAAGGAGACACACATGATCGAAACATAGGAGCATGCAAAGACCTTTCAACTGTTACAATGCCACCTTGTGCCACACAATAGCAGCTCCCTTGACACAATCTACTGGTCAGCAGCTAATAGCACACAGTGGAATGCAGGGTGAGCTGGAAATCCTCCATAAGTGGGCTTCCGGATCGTATTTGGAGGCTGTGTAATGCTGATGTCCATTAAGGGTTTTGAAACTAACTAGGGTGTTGGGGAAGCTACAAAAACGTGTTCTTTTGTGGGGGAAGTGGAAGTGTTTCAGGCTGTGCTGGGACAAAGCACCACCCACCTCACACAGTGGAAAGTTTTTACAAGTTGGCAGGGGTACACTCACGTGCTTCTCTGACACCCACATTAAAAGTGAAAAAATGTATCTTAGAATTGGGGGTCTCTGGTTGGCACAGGTAGGTACTTGTGACAAGCAGGGACCCTCTCCTCTAGTCAGGGCAAGGGAATTACTCTCTCAAATAACCCCTGCTCACACTCTAGGCTGCGTGGTGCAAGCAGTCAAGGCTTATTTCAGAGGCGATGTAATTTAAGCAGTTGTGACCACATACAGTAACCCAGTGACAACACTATAAATGGACACCACAAAGGTTTTATATCAAAAATAAGTGTACTTTATATAGAGTTATCACAAGACCCATAAACGACAAAATGAATCCACAGTACTATTAGCTGTCAAGAGTTCTTGTTGAAAAAGGCTTAAATCAAGGTTCTGTGCGAGTCGGTAGCCCGGGCGGACTACAGCGTCGTTGAAAATAACAGAGTCTAGCAAATCCAGCGGACCACGTCGGTACGGGCCCACTCAATGGTCGACAGACTCAGTCACAGTACCTTTTACTTCGTGCGGCCGGCACGGACGTGCGAGCCGGTTCCGGTGATCGTCGCGGTGCACAAAGGAAGCATTGCAGGATGCGTTGTCCCTCGATGCGGTGCAGGCAGCGGCCCATTGACAGTTGGTGGATCCAAGGCTTGCGTTGCAGGGCGAGACGGTGCTTCGATGCGGTGCTTGCAGCTTGCGGTGCGGCGAACGAGCCGGAGTTCGGGAGCTGGCGGCGATCAGTCGCGACAGGGGTGCGATTCGGGCGGTGCGACGCAAAGTGTGCGAGGCGGTGGCCAACTCCGGTGCGGTCACAGGACTCGAAGTCAGCAGCAGTGACCGCGTCGGTCAGACCAGTTCGATTCGGTGTAGCGAGGCGTTGCACTTCGCAGTGTCTACCAGTTACGGTGCAAGCAACGGCTCGGTGACGGCGTCAGGACGGAGTCGGTGAGCTCAGAGCTTGCGTTGTTCGAGGCGGACGTTGCTTGATGCGGTGCCTACAGGACACCGGGCTGGTCGGGAGAGTCGGTCACAGGTCCCTGCCTCTGTAGCCACTTGTTTCCAGGAGCAATTCACAAAGGCTGGTGAAGTCCACTGGTCCTGGGACTTCGGTCAGGGGGAAAGCTCTCTTCCAAGCCCTTGGAGATCTTTGCGCAAGTTGAAAGAAAAGTCCACAAACTTCTTTCTCCTCTCTTTGGCAGTCAGGCAACCACTGCAGGCCAATCCCCCAAGTAGCACTTCAGCTTGGGAATTGTCTCTCCTCAATTTCTTCAGGTTCCTTCTCCTCAGCAGAAGTTTTGTCTTGTAAGTCCAGAAGTGATCTAATTTCATGGGATCAGGGTCCCAATACTTACACCCCAAAATCCTTTGTTGTCTGAAGGGAGAGGGGCCTGTGCCCAGTTCAAGCCAGTTCTGAAGCACTTCCCTTTCACAGCAAAGGACAGGCACATCAGACGCCACACAGGAGGTGGAGCCAGCATTGTGGAAGGCAAGTAAAGTCCTGGAGCACTTTGTTGACAGTCTTCCTCCTCTTCTTTCAGTGTGCAGGGCAGAGACATCAGGCACACCACAGGGGGTGGAGCCAGCATTGTAGAGGGAAGGCCCAGCCCTATTCAGGTCCCAGGTGCAACTCCTCCCTCCCATCTAGATGCAGATGTCCCTATTCACCACCGGGCTGCCCCAGCCAGTCGCCTGGAATTCCCCAGCCCTGTCACACACAAACCCAGACAAGGAATACACAACCTCGCAGAGCCAGGCTCAAATGGTTAGGCAAGCAAATGCCTACTTTCTAAAGTGGTATTTGCAAACACAGAATACTAAAATTAACTTTACTAAAAGATGTATTTTATTATTCTGAGTCCAGGTATACTAAACCCAAATTTTTACCATGTTCTCTGAGTCTGCTAGGATTATAAAGTGTAATAATTCTAGCAGCCCATTCTGGCCTATCGAGAACAGGTAGCCTCGCAATAGTGAAAAACAAAAATGGCTCTAATTCACTATTAGGACATGCCACACACATCAGGGCTTGTCCTAACTTATACTTACAATGCACCCTGCACTTGGGTCTACCATGGGGTGACTAATATGAAGAAAATTGAAGGTTTAGGGACTGGCAAGTGGGTGCACGTGCCCAGTCAGCATGACAGTACCAGACTGCATGCAGGCTCTGCAATGGCAGACCATTTTACAAGGTTGCTTCTGTGGGTGGCACAACCAGTGCTGCAAGCCCACTAGCAGCATTTGGATGTACACGCCCTGGGCACACTCAGTGCACTGCACTAGGGTCTGACAGTAAACCAAACATCCAATCATGGAACCACTAATCAATACATCATTTACAGTAGGGGGCACTCGCACTGTAGCACTGGACAGCAGTGGCACAGTGCCCAAAGCATCTAAAACCAGCAAAAACACAAGAGGCAACAACAAAAGTGGAAGGGAGACCCACGCCAATGGTGCCAGGTCTAACAATGTATATAACATCTCCCATACTTTAACAAACAAGCAAAAACAATGCTTAACTTCAGACACAGTCGTACACATACCCATGCAAACATGGAAAAATAAAGTACAGTGGCGCCTTTCAGTTGTTCACAATCCCGTTGTATAAGACCATTCCTGGTAAATGACGGGTATTGTTAATAGTCAGACTAGAAAACTCAAGATTATGGGCCAGATGTATGAAGAAAACATGTTGCGATTCCCTAATTGCGAATCCATACGATTCGCAATTTGGAAATCGTAAAACGGCCTCTATGAAAGTGTTTTGAACACTTTCTACCATTCCTAATGGGTCGCAAATGACCTACCTCATGAATATTAATGATTCTAAAATCACAGGGATGGTGACCTGCTACGTTCTGCAGATCACCACGTCTGTGATTGCTTTTAAATAAAACAATCTTTTTTTTGTAAAGCATCCCTTTTTCTTAAAAGGAAATCTGGATGCTAGTACAATGAAAAGTTTTCTTGTCCTTTTTTTTCCTCTCTTTTTATTAGCACATAAACAATGAGCAGTACAAAACGGAGAAGTGGATTTTACATTGCCATTTCCTTTGTTACATTGTTGGTTGGGATTTTGTTATACATTGTTATTACTTTCACCAAACATCCTGGGCTAACTACTACATTTGGTGTGATCACTCTAGACCCCTCTGAAGGTCTGCCAGGCCCCCCATACATTTTCCCATTTCCTGGGATAGCCCCTGCTTGCATAAACTCTGCGTTCTGCCTGCCAGAACCAATCCAGGTCGTTTTCCCATTCTGCCAGCATCGGAGTGGTGATTGCCCCCCCACTTCCTTTCTATATTCCGCTTCGCAACCGAAGATGCTATCGCTAGCCAAGTTCTTATGTGTCTCAGTCAGTCCTCTTCTTCCAGGATCAGTAATAGGAACAATTTTGGTTCTAGCGGTACCCCAAGCCCACTGCTTTTGCCATTGCCTCACTCACTTTGTGCCAATATGCCTGCTGCTTGGAGCACAGTAAGTGATAAAAGGTCCCTTCTAACACGCAGCCACTGTGGCAGTGTGTATTTTCACCACCTCCCATATGATGCAGCACTGATCTGAGGTAGTACACTCTATGTGGAATTTTTAGTTGTATTTGTCGAAACCTCGCTCCTATTGCCACTACAATCAGTCCTTGGAGTGCCTCTGTCCACTCTTCTTCTTCAATAGAGCCTATGCCCCTTTCCCATGTGCTTTTCAGAGTGTTCAGTGTGTTGGGGGCATTATTGATTATTTTCCTATACAACAACGAGATGGTTTTCTCCTACAGATTCTTTTCATTGTTTAAGACCAAGCAGTGGTCTGTGGAACAGGGGAAGGGATCCCTTGGGGACTCTTTCCCATTTGCGAATGGGTTACCACCTACTAGAAGTAGATGGTAAAATGTGAATGCTTTGCAACCGCATTCACGTCACGTTACATTCATACATACCGCAGCAATTCTGTATTTGGAAGGGACACCCTAAACACGCCCCTTCCAAATACTGAATCACAAACCCATTACTGAATCGCAAAATAGGGTTTGATTAATTTAAAAAGCATTTATTGTGTTTGCAAATGGGCAAATTCTGAGAATCTGCCAGTTTACGAATGCAAAATTGCTTGTTACTTGTGACCCATGATTCTGTAAGGCATTCTTTCGCCATGCTTTTCAGATTGACAAGCTTGTCTGCAGACCACTGACTGTAAATCAAGCTGTAATGTTGACTTTCTGCATTACAATGGCAGGTGGGAGCTAACAGCATCCAGAGATTCATAGAAAAATCCTGGCAAGACTGATTTCTTAGCCAATAGAGTAAGAGGACATCAAAGCAGCCTCCTCAACAGGATGCTTCAAGCAGATAGGTCATTAGAATGTCAGAAACATTGTATGATCTAGTCTAGTAGTAGTGCAGTTGCTGTGGTCTTTCACAATGACTTTCTTCAAAGTGCTTGACATAGCTGTAAGTACCACTGCCACCTACAATAACAAACAAACATGGGGAACACTTGTGGGACTACTAGTTCAAGCAGTTTCACACTCTGCTAAGAGCTAATGTTGGTTGTGCCTCACCCAGCCTCTAGACCTCAACCTTTATCACTAGACAGTTTCAGATTATTTCGAAAACCAATGGTGGGGAAGCAGTTTGTAAATTGTAATCATTATCAACAACATTTTAGAAAGCACATCAAAAATGTGCTCAAACATGATTCTGCTATTCTTCCACTGAAAACAATAGCTATACCTGGTCATAAAACCTGTACCCGTAGCTCTTATTTGCCCTCTTTTGTTGATTTCACGTTTGATCAGTTTGACTTAGAAAGTAATTCAACAAGTAGACCAAACCAGTGAATGTTCAATCTATACATGTACGTGAGTGAACTCAAATGGTAAATAGCTTAGGTTTTTGAACATGTGCATAGGTGTCCTTCCGTGTATAATAAGTGATCAAGCATATACCTGCAATTAACTCATTATTACATGGTAGCATGCCACTGCTTTTATAACTACTACCATTATGAACAAGGCCAAGCTCCACCTAGTTCCAATATTCCTAATTACCTGATGATGAGGAACACACAGGGCATTGTGAATATTGCTACAAACAAATAACTGAAAATAGGTACTCTCTTGAATTATCCAGGGAATTGTATTATAATCACGGTTGAGGAACGGGCCTCAAAAGCTAAAACTTGACTACAATTATTTGAAGGTTCTGCACAGTTGATGTCCAATATAGAGTGTGAGACATCGCTAGCACATCGGCGGCAGCCTCAGAAGCTTTGTTTTTTGGTGCTGCAGGGGGATGGTGGTGATTTTAAAGTGCCTCTGGCCCCACCCCCTTTCCACATGGTGAACGTTTCTTTTATAAATTGGCAGGTCTGTAGACTCAATGTAGAATACCGCAAAACAAACAATTCAGGTTTCACCAACTTTGATTTCTCCCATGGTAATATGACTTATGAGAAACACAATTTTCAGATTCTCTTTCACCCCATTTGCAATTATTCTGACAAGAGTGATTGTTAAGCACTTCCAGTGCATTGTAGACCATCATGCAGTTCATGGCTCATTTGTCAAAACTTTCTGCCCTTTAATATAACCATGGCCTTTCCAGGCTCCCTCCACAACTGCGCTTAAGGTACACTAGGGCAGCAAATGTTAATTGTGGAACCAGTGGCAAAACTAGAGCGTTTGCCACCTAGTGACGGCCGGCCGGTGTGGGTAAAAGCGGGGGGGGGAGGGGTCAAAAGACAACAAGTAGGGAAATTAAAATAACAAATATTTACAACTTACCTTACGATCGCTGCCGTGCCCAAAAAAGTGCCACCCGGGGCAGACTCCCCCTACCCACCCGCCCTAGCTATGCCACTGTGTAGGACCTCCGTGAGAGCATATCAACAGCAAAAAAATACAGATGTAATTCTCCTTCAATTCTCACAGCAAATTTTGTAGTTTTCCTCCTATTGGTTTTGTGATCAGATTGAGGTGGACAAAGATAAAAACCTTCAGCTACAAAGTCAGGGGAATTTTGAAACTTACATTCATGAAGCTGGGCAATGTTTTGAGACTTCTCCTGATTTAGCTAATGCAAAGGTTCCCATCCACATAACTAGACAGTTTCCCGATTGTAGTATGTAACGCCCATGAAAGGCAGAAACACCTGGTACTTACATGAGTGAAAGATGAAGTGTGTTATGCAGGAGAATGGAGTAGGTAATGGGGCATGGTTACAGGCTTCAGAAGTATGGGAACTCCAGGACCTTCAGACAGGGGCCTCTCCTCCACTAGGGCAGAGAAGCGTTGTCCCTCTGCTTTGACGCAGTGCGAGAACCAAAAACATAAAATGGTAATAACTGGAAGTTATTACCATTTTATGTTTGTTTGCGGGCGGGCGGGCTGCTCTGCAAGTTGGGCAGGGGAGGAGTGGTGTGCAGGTCCACTCCAGAGTGAGCAAAGACTGTTTGGACGGCCCACTGGGGTCGCCCTAACCAGTCATGCACACTCTGCCTTTGTCCTTGCTATGGCCTCCCCATAAGCCCCTGGCTGGGTGGCGTCCCGACCAATCACAACGCTGCTTGCAGCATTGTGATTGGCTTAGGGGAGGAAGCCTGGCTGCCTGTTTCTACTTCCTGTTCTTGCCAGAGTCAGGAGAGCAGGAGCAGAGAAGACACGGGACCCGGCCGGCAGAAAGGTAAGTTGAATTATTTTTTTTTAATTATTAAATTAAACCCCCACGCAAACTCCCTCCGAGCGAACTCAAAAATACCCCCCCCCCCAACACCCTCACCCGTGAGCCAGGCCTGCCACAACTGCCTTCAGAGTGGTGACACTGAGAGAATGGGTCCCAGCAAATCGAGAAGGATTTAAAATGAATAGTAAAAGTATAAAGCAAAATTAGATAACAAACAATTAGCATACGTTGTTGTTTAGCATACATTGTTGTTTATTCACAATGTAGACACATATTATATATCACAAGAGTGAGTTGATAATATACTCCAACGATATTCAAAAAAGTGCCCCTGGACGGGAAGGGAGTGGTATGGTGAAGGATAGTGCAAATGAAGTAGTGACATAAAAAGGCTAAGTAGCCACACTGTACTATGTATACTCAATTGAACATAGACAAAGCCATCATCAACACAAAAGTTCCTTAGAAACACAAAGCATGCTCCACATAATACATTTAATGTTATGTTCATTGGGTGGAGCTGAAAGTAACAGAGAGCTGTCGACGTTTCAACCCCTTTGAGATTGACAGGCGTTAATAAAGTCCTTGCAGCGGGGTCTTCATCAGGACGGGGGCGGGGCAAAGGACCTATTCAGTAAATAATGAATATTTTCAATATATCGTATCAATCCAAAGTTAATAATATTAATAGGCACATGAATAACAGACAAGACATACCGAGTCGGCCATCCGATCTGTAGGGAAGCCAGAGCACATAATATATCACCTCAGAGGATTCACTCCCTACCTCCCAGGTATGCACACGCACTGCTATGCGGGATGCAATGCAGTTTCCCTACAGATTGGATGGCCGACTTGGGGTTTTCAACCACCATGAGTGTTTTCAATTTATTTCCCTCTCTTTCACTCAGATAATTCAGTTGATCAATATAGTCCTGACGACCAAACCACCTCTTCTCCACAGGAATTGGAGCTCTCTCCAGTAGGAGCGTTTTCCATCTCTACCTAAGACAAGCAACCGCTCGATATGTCTTGTCTGTTATTCATGTGCCTTTAATATTATTAACTTTGGATTGATACGATATATTGAAAATATTCATTATTTACTGAATAGGTCCTTTGCCCCGCCCCCGTCCTTATGAAGACCCCGCTGCAAGGACTTTATTAACGCCTGTCAATCTCAAAGGGGTCGAAACGTCAACAGCTCTCTGTTACTTTCAGCTCCACCCCATGAACATAACATTAAATGTATTATGTGGAGTATGCTTT
The DNA here is from genome assembly GCF_964261635.1 of Lissotriton helveticus. Classification (NCBI taxonomy): domain Eukaryota; kingdom Metazoa; phylum Chordata; class Amphibia; order Caudata; family Salamandridae; genus Lissotriton; species Lissotriton helveticus. Next base: position 1,291,231,234 of record NC_136061.1, read on the forward strand.
GTGTTTTTAAGGAACTTTTGTGTTGATGATGGCTTTATCTATGTTCAATTGAGTATACATAGTACAGTGTGGCTACTTAGCCTTTTTATGTCACTACTTCATTTGCACTATCCTTCACCATACCACTCCCTTCCCATCCAGGGGCACTTTTTTGAATATCGTTGGAGTATATTATCAACTCACTCTTGTGATATATAATATGTGTCTACATTGTGAATAAACAACAATGTATGCTAATTGTTTGTTATCTAATTTTGCTTTATACTTTTACTATTCATTATAAATCTTTCTCGATTTGCTGGGACCCTTTCTCTCAGTGCCTACAGTACCCAGGTCCCAGCGACTTATACTGGGTGAACCCCCTTTTTCTTACACTTCAGAGTGGTGAGGCAAGACTAGCTGGCAGAACAGTACCCCAGTGGGAAGAAGAGGAAGCAATGTGGCAGGGACAATGCAAGGGGTAAGGTAGGGAATATGCAGGGGGCTCTGAAGTAAGGCAGGCAGTGAGCAACGGCGGAGGACCTACAGTCTTTCATGGCGAAGGACTGCAAATAAAACCTCACTTATTATGAAAATATTTCCAAAACAGCAAAACCTCATAACAACATCACAACATATACGTCACAGAATCATATAAACAGATCCAAGACATCACAAGACAAAATCAAGCTTATTGTACATTAATTTTCTATCCCAAGATCAGAGCCATCACTTATGTTTTAACCTGTAAAATACATACAGCCTTAAGATACATTTAAAACTTAAATAAAATCTATCTTAATCAAACGTTATATTCTCAATCCAATTGATACAGCATTTCTAATAAGGTACTGCCACTGTACGATAACAGTCCATAACTTAAAATGATATTGTAAATTCATAACCTATAGTTATTCAAATAAAAAATGCTAGGTATCTTCCAGAGACAACCCTTGCTGTTCCCGATACTGGCATTCATGTTCTTCTGTAGCTTTTTCAAGAATCGAAATTTGACAACATATATGATGTACTTTGTAGGGTAACTTCCAGTATAATAGGAAAAATGTGGTCTCTTTACTAATATGGATCCAGGCACCCATGAAGCAAAATAATAGGAATCCTCCCATCCAAAACATCATAAAGGGAAACTTAAAAGGGCTATCAGGTGTAAAGAAAAGAAAACAGTTCCTTTTACCCAATTCAGTGCCTCTAACAATTACCACCAATAGCCATTCCAGAACGTTCCTTTTGTTTGACTATGCCTGCTTGGGCTTTGAGACCTTGAGACACCATTTATTGAAGTTCCTTTAATCCCTTCCATGCTCATGACGAGCCCAGCTCATCATGAGGCACAGTGGAGCTGTGCTCATGACGAGCTGGGCTTGTCATAACAGCTCTACTGTGACTCATGACGAGCTGGGTTCGTCACGAGCACCGCGGCACCGCGGTGCCGCGGCCCCCCTCCCCCCGTGCCGTGGGGGAATTACCCCCGCGGCGAAGGGGTTAAACACTAGGCACCAGAATTAATTGCTATGGTTGCATATAACAATTTTGCAGACAATTAGCCTACACTGAAAGTGTTCCATTACCAACTGGGATGCCAACTTGGTACGCGAGACACCTCTTTTTCCTTTTCCTACCCAAGTAAAAATTGTCTGATAGATAAAACTTGACAGTAAAAACTTTCTTAATAGCAAAAAAAATCCAAAAGATAGTTAGGCCCACCAAACCTTAAGGGATGGGGACAGTTTCATTTGCTTCACTTTTATAGAAAATTAAAGTATCAGATGCAGCTGGAAGCAATCATTATTGTCAGATCTGGAGAGTGCCAAAGTTACATCTTAAGCAGACCCAAAGGACAGTTTGGATCTAATACCCTCAAAAGGCACTGAATTTAGCAGACCAAGTGCTGCCTCCAATATGCAGCCTACGATGAAACTAAATTATGGTTACAACTAGGGCTGTGTGAAATTTAAATTTGGCCTGCTTGGCTGATGACATGGTTCACCGAGTTGGCAAACCCATACTTGGCCATTGGCTGGATCGGCCTCAAGACTGACACGTCACTGGTGATATTTTTTTAGAAGGAAACTTCACTGATGACATTTTAGTCAACACTTGCTTTTGAAGCCAACAAGCAAACTGGTGGATGTCTTCAAACCACATAAATCCTTGAAGGTTGGGCTGCACCTTGCCTCGGGCAGGAAAAGTCTGTCCATTGGCTGGCACCTCTGGCCTCCTAAGCTAAAGTCATAGCTTCTCCTGTCTCTCACCGGGGATTATTGGATCTGTGCAGCCCGCAGGAGTCCTAAACTCCTTCTCCTGGCCCGACACTTCAAGGACCAGGTCAGGCTATGTAACTGCCTGGTCGAGGGGCCTTCATTGAGATCTCATATCTGCACCTCACACCGAAGGGGCAAGAGGGTCCTCCCAGGTGTGCAGTCAACTTGCCCTGGGTGGTGTGATTCCCTTGGTATGCACCACATCTAAGTCAGTGCTAGGAACTGGGCGAGGCAGAACTCTGGCCCTGAGGAAGTACACAAGGAATGGCAACCACAGCAGCGGGGGAGATTCACAGGAAGGTCCAGGTTTTCATCTATAGTCGCTCCACCCCAGACGGGGACATTTAATCTACCGCGGCCTGTGCCAAGTCCCCCATCGCGCCCCAGCCCGACCAACCTAACCCTTGGAATCAATCCTTTTCCCAAAATTATTGATCTGACTTACCAACTTCCCCTACCTACATTGTTCCAACATGCCACAGGCTGTTCAGCTTCGAGACCTGTTTCTGATATGGGTACAACACTTTCCAAGGCTCTGCGCCTGTTTCAATCCTCTCTCCGGGGCTCCAATCGGCTTCTCATGGATCATTTGTGTTACCGCACAGGACGAACTCAGGGTTCAAATCTCCACCACTTCTTTTCACTTGGCTGATGGTCATCTCCTGTCCCCTCCGAATCTTTATCACCCATCTTTTAAGACTGACTGACTGACCGGCCCACATGTTGTTCACATGGAATTTTTCTCCAATTGGTCTTCAAAGTTCTCATTTGAAATTTTGCTTTTACCACCAAGATCTGCACCTGCAGCAGCTCCACCTGGACCCTCGCCCTGGGCTTCCGTGCCCACTGCAGTGACCCTCCTACTCATCATGGCTCAGCCTCCGTGGCTCTGAGCACTGGCGATGGCTGAGTATAGGCCCTACTCTACAGCGCAATTCATTCTCAGGGCTAGTTGATTCAGCAGAATAATTATTACACACTGCTTAGTGCATTACAATTGCCTCTGCTGCCAGCCGGCAGGAGAAATGGGGTGTGCAGGCCCCTGGGAGGTCGCCACCGCAATGTGCGGTGCAGCATGCTGGCTTCCCCATCCCACCCTGGGTCACCGGCTGCAGGGACGGTGGCACAATCCCCTACAGGTCAGGTCAGCAGGACAACCAGATTGCTGGAGCAGGCACCTGAGGAGTCATTGGGAGGCAAGCCAGCTGGTGGCCCTAGGAAGGAGCCTCTTTCGCAATGGCATCTGATTGCATTGCCGCTCTGGTCATTGTAGGCCTTGGCACTCCAGGTCAGTCTGGACCATCTGGTCCCCAACTGATCTGGGCCATCTGGTCACCTATTAGATGACTGGAAGACTGACTTGCCGACCAGATGACATGTAGATCAGCCAGTGTGGCCAGCTCTGACTTGTGCCTCCCCACCATTCTGTAAGCTCCATCTTTATATGGACTTAATAGTAATGAAGAAATGGCTACCTGGACAGGCCCAAAGGGAGAGGTGCATTTTCTGGGGGCTTTACCCTCCTTAGGTCCCCAGGCATGGTCAGCAGAAAGGCGAAAGGAACCAACTTGTGCACCCTTAGCCAATGGACTGGGGTGACAGTTCTTATCCAGGGCATGGTGGCTGCTGACTGGTGAGGACTCTTGTGTTCCTCTGGGATGTTAAGTGGAGCCGAAACCCCCATGAAGGCCCAGTCAGCTGGCTGATCCTGGGACAGGGTGGTGGCGGACCGGGGAGAAGTCTATGGCTCCTGCAGACTGAACAGTTCCAGTAATCCCATATGAGAGATGGGCACACCATGAGATTTGCCTATGGGAACTAGCTCTGGAGTAGGTGCTCCTATTGAATGTTTGTGTTGAAAGGAAAACACATTTTGTTTTCAGGAAGGCCCTTACTCACCAACCTAGTTGGTGACATGCTTCATCATTGGGCCCCACCCAAGGCACCCAGTGCACCTCGGGTGTGCTGCAATGACTGAATACAGCGGAGCGGGTATTGTGCCGTGAGAGTGCAGTGAAAATGGTTGAGTAAATGTTAAAAAGACTGTCCTAAGGATCCAACAGAGCAATAATTACTATTTTAATGTATGGGCCCTTGGTAGTAAGTAAAAACGAGAGACGGATATCATGGGAGGTCTAAGGTAACTCCAATATCCTATTCAGTCCACATGTTTCAGCCATGCTCCATTTAATGGTATGGCTTTCTTCAGGACCTATTGTTTTTAAAAGACCAATTATGTGACACAAGCGCTAAGGTGGGGTATGTGGTAGAGGAGTATTTCCTCTAACAGCGCATTCTCAGAGAGTTTCTGAAAGATGTCCCATGAGTTCCATGTGGGGGCCCGGCCTGTAGTTACACTTTCATCAAGGTCTAGGACCCTGCTCGATATCTGCTGCGGCCCCCACCTTGCCCCATGGCGGCCACACCTTAGCGCGTGTGTCACATAATTGGTCTTTTAAAAACAACACTTTTTTAGACCACTCACTTTGCACTACACATAGGTCCTGAAGAAAGCCATACCATTAAAGGGAGCATGGCTAAAACATGTTGACCGACTAGGATATTGGAGTTACCTTTGACCTCTCATGATATCCGACTCTCGTTTTTACTCACTGCTAAGGGCCCATACATTAAAATAGTCATTCTTGCTCTGTGGGATCCTTAGGACAGTGTTTTTAACATTCGCTCACCCATTTTCACTGCACTTTCACGGCCTATTACCCGCTCTGCTGTATCCAGGCTTTGTAGCACACCCGAGGTGCACTTGGTGCCTTGGGTGGGGCCTAATGATGAAGCAGGTCACCAACTAGGTTGGTGAGTGAGGGCCTTTCTTAAAAAAAAAGTGTTTTCCTTTCAACACAAACATACGCTAGCAGCACCTTCTCCAGAGCTACTTCTCTTTGATTCAAACATACATACCAGGGGATGTGAACTGGCTCCAGTACCTTTCCTCCCTCTATCTTTGATACGTATCATTCACCCATGGGACCCATCTCCCAAGGGCCAGGGGTCCAGGCACCAGGCAGGGCCACCATACTAAACCAGGACAGGGTGAGGTCAGACTAGGGAGGAGTCTGGGGCTCCTGTAGGATGTACAGCTCCTATAATTCCCTGTAAGAGGCAGGCAAAGCCATGACGTTCCTCTGGGAGGCCAGATCCCCTCACTCAAGGTAGCAAGCAGGACCACCTTTTGTACCTGGTGCATGGTAGTGTCAGAATGTGGAGGAGTCTGCGGCTCCTGCGGGCTGGATAGCTCTTGTAATCATTGATGAGAGGAGAGTGAATCCACGGCTTTTGTCTGAGAGGCCCAGACCCCATAGGCCAGTGGTGCAAGCCAGCAGGCAGGGCCTCCTAGCATGCTCGGGCAGGGTGGCACCCAGCCACCAAGGGTTTGCCATTTTTCAAGATGCCCACCAGCTATCTCGTTAGCTTCCAGTTGTAAAACAATTCACTGTTATGTAACATTCTCAAGGCCTATCCAGCAAATGGACAAGTATCGACATGTCAACACAGTGAACCATGTGACCAGCCAATCAGGTCTAGTTTGAATGCCACCCAAGCCTTAGGTTAGGGATGTGTGTAAATTGGCATGCTATTTGCAAGCACTTGCATTAAGGAAGTGCCAGTATCCAAGATAAGGTGCAGAGGTTGTGACATTAATGCAGACCCTGGTGAGAGACCTTGAAGACATAGACCCCAGTGGCTGCAAGACCTCTGGAGGCAAGTGATCTTCAATAGGATCTACTGTCAGCCACACAACTGGGTGTATGATCGCATTCTGTGTGTATTTAGGCAAAGTTTAATTGATACCACAGGGTAAATGCCACCTATTTGTGCACAGAAAGAAGTTATTAAGTTGAGTCAGTCATCCCTTAGTAAATCATGAATCAAAGCTGAGAGCAAATCCCTGGATATAAATATGATATCATGCCCAAACTGTAAAACACAAATCTGATTGTTATGATATTTCATAGGAGCTAAAGCTGGACTTAATGGACCTTTAAAACTAAGTGAACAATATAAGGAAGTTTTCCCTTCAGCCATCACCTCACGATTGCCCAGCTCTTAGACTTACATTGGCAGATGGACCCTGAAACACTGCACAACTAAAACCACCAGCACCTGGGACCCGCGAGGCCACGCCCACCACAGCTAGGCCACGCACCCCCGTCGAGACTGTTACGGCGCGCTGAACGCTAGCGCGAGCCATAGGATAAACACTACTCCTGAGGCACAGCCGGGAGCGCGATTGCTGACATTCTTTTAAAAACTTGAATTGTGATTTTGTGTATTGTATTTTAACCTGACCCCTGTCCCCTGGGCACCTACCTGACGTGCTCTCCTCTCCCCTGGGCATCCCCGCGCAGCCGATTTTGGCGCTGCGGCGGGAAACAAGCAAAGGCTAAACCACCAGCACCTGGGACCCGCGAGGCCACGCCCACCACAGCTAGGCCACGCCCCCCCCCACTACCATAAATCATGTGTATCTACCGAACGCGCAGCGGACGAGCGCAGCGGGCGTGCCACCAGCGCGCCGAAGGCGCGCCAAAGGCAAGCCCGTCTGCGCCCGTCCGCGGCCGGCCGGGGACAGGGGCCAACTCCCTTGGTCCCCCTCTCAAAACCCGATATAGCGCTGCCACCCTACTGACAATGAAACCCCCCATGGAAGAGAGCTGTCTGCATCAACATCACCCCTTGAATTTCCCCACCTACTGCTCGCACTGCAACATCAACCTCCGACCCACTCGACCAAGGACTTCCCTGCAAAACTATACCCTACTACTCCTGAACTGTAGGTCTCTACCAAAACACACTGCAGAAATCTTCCTGCTCCTAGATGAGCGGGCCCCCGACGCTATCTTCCTGACCGAAACTTGGTTAACCTCAGATTGCGACCCGGATGTGATTCAAGCCTTGCCTCCGGGATACCAAATTGCCCGCAAGGACCGCTCACGCGGAAAAGGGGGAGGTCTTGCCATTGTTTATAAAGCCATATATCAGTGTCATTGTACCCCCGATCCATTCCCAGACTGCGAAAGCATGTCCTTCTGCCTCAAACTCACCGCCAATGATAGTTTAACTGGGGCACTTGTTTACCGCCCCCCAGGCCCACTGAATCACTTCCATTCGTCACTACCCTCCTTAGTAGCCGACTCTGCGATGTCTTCCTCCAACTTTACGTTGTTGGGAGACTTCAATATTCATTTCGATAATAACACGGACAGTACGGCTAACGAGCTACTTTCCAGCCTAGCCGCAATCGAACTAGAACAACTAATCAGGTCTCCCACTCATAACAAAGGTCACTTGCTTGACCCAGTCTTCACAAACTGCCCCAACCTCACGGTCGGCACTATCACCCACCTCCCATGGACTGATCACCTGCTAATCCCCATCAACTGGTCCACATGCAAAATTACTCCCCTTCCGCCTATCCCACGTAAAAGGAGAGATTGGTCAAGACTCCCGCTGGAGCAGTGGTCGAGCCTCCTTTCCTCGTCCAAACCTGCTCTTTCCAACAGCCCTATACTTGACAGCAGGACTTTCAACAAGTGGATTGAGAATTCCATAGACACTGTCCTCCCTCCCAGGAAAATCAAACCAAAAAGAGCACGAGAGACTGCCCCCTGGTACTCGGAAAGGCTTAGGGAGTTAAAACGACAGTGCAGAAAGTCGGAAAGGAAGTGGCGCTTGGGGTACGCTACGACAGCAAAGGACAGATATAGGGAAGCCATTAGGACATACAAATGTGAAATCAACTTAGCCCAAACTACCTACTACAAAGATAAAATCATGGCAGCCCGATCTAAGCCAAAAGAAATATATTTGATAGTTAAAAGCCTTTCCAAATCCACCCCCCCACGGTTCCAACCGACAATCCTACAGCCCGATGCAACGAGCTTGCCGACTTTTTCTTTCATAAAATCAATAAAATATACTCTTCCCTTGCAGCCCCCACCTCGGAGACTATTATTGCCACGCCACCATCCCCAAGCAATATAGTACACCCGCCGCAAGCATCCATGAGCACATTCCCACCACTAGACCCGGATTCACTAAAATCCCTCGCACACCAAATTAAATCTGGCTCCCCCCTTGACCCAGTGCCCCCTCAGATGATGCACATGGCCAAGCAAGTCATTTTCCCTACCCTCACAGACCTACTTAATAGCTCCATGCGAATTGGAGTGGTCCCCCCCCCCTGGAAACAGGCTATGGTGAGAGCACTGCTTAAAAAACCCAAACTCAACCCTATGGACCCCAATAATTTCCGCCCAATATCCCTGTTACCTTGGGCAAGCAAAATTCTAGAAAAGCACATTAACCATCACCTCACCAACTTCCTTGAGGAAAACTCCCTACTGGACCCCACTCAGACAGGATTCCGCCCTAAACACGGCACAGAAACTGCCCTTCTGGCCGTAACGGAGGAATCTAGGAGGATCTTGGATCAGGGGGGATCAGTGGCAGTGATCCTCCTTGACCTAAGCGCCGCGTTTGACACGGTGTGCCACAAAACCCTGCTGTCTTGTCTAATCGACCTGGGGATCGCAGGAGTCGCCCTCGACTGGTTGGACTCCTTTTTGAGCGGAAGGACCTTCCAGGTCTTTGATGGCGACTCCTGCTCCACGAGCAGACCTTTAAACTGTGGGGTTCCCCAGGGCTCCTCCTTAAGCCCCACGCTGTTCAATGTGTACATGAGACCGCTGGCTGAGGTCGTCCGACAATACGGTGTCAAGATCATCTCGTATGCGGATGACACTCAGCTGGTGGTCTCTCTGGCACAGAAGAACAGCAGGCTTCCCCAAATCAACCTAGCTGCATGCATGGAGGACGTCAGGAGATGGATGACAGCATCCTCATTAAAACTCAATGGGGACAAGACCGAGATAATGCTCCTTGGCCCCTCCATCCCTACGCCCATGAACCAACTATGGCCTCCCAGTTTGGGTCCGCCACCATCCCCGAAGGATGACATCAAGAGTCTGGGAATATGGCTGGACAAAACCCTTACCTTTAATACGCAGGCAACAAAAACAGCAGCAACGTGCTTTGGAATTATCCGAATGCTAAGGAAGATCCTGCCCATCCTACCCCTGGAAGCCAAACAGATTGTTATCCAGGGCCTCATCCAATCCCGACTCGACTTCAATAATGCCCTTTACCTAGGAGCCCCCGACTACGTGCTACAGAAACTCCAGCGCACACAGAATTGTGCAGCCCGCACGCTTCTCCAAATCCCGCGTAGGGAATCGGCTAAACCAGGGATCAGGGCACTACACTGGCTCCCGATCAGGGACAGAATTAAATTTAAGACTCTGTGCATATCGCACCAAGCCTTCCACAGAGCCAGACCTGAGATCAACCACCCTCTTCTGACTCCCTACTGTCCCGGTAAGTCACTTCGCTCTGAGAACGCATTCCTTGCTGCAGTTCCCAGAGTAAAAAGATCTAGAGCAGGAGGTAGGTCCTTCTCACTTAACGCTGCTAAATTATGGAACTCCCTTCCTTTCTCACTCAGGTCCAACCCTATCCTGTCATCCTTCCGTAAAGAGCTAAAAACACATCTCTTCAGCAATTAGTTCTTCCACCTGGATACCTCCCCCTTCCCCCTAGAGTTCTGTTATCTTTACTTAGCGCCTGGACGCCCTTGGGCAACAGCCGCGCTTTACAAAACTCCTTTCATTTCATTTCATTCATTTCATTTCATTTCACTCTCCATGTGTGCATGGACTGGTCAATAGCTGGAACATAAGCTGCTAAGAAACATCTCTGATGATTCGAAGCCCCTGGACCCTGTGGACACAATGACAGAAATGGGCGTGGTCGGAGGCAGTTTGCTCAGAGTGTTCGTGTAATCCAGAAGCTGATCTTTGCATTAGAGGGGTGTTGTAAAAAAAGGTTAGTGCTGCTTCACTTATTGTTATCACAATGACATACACTTCTGTGAGACGGAAATAGGGCGTATGTCCAAAGTGTATCTGCTCCCCTCCTCTTTAGCAATTCTTTGGATAAAAGTATAAATAGTCCATATAGTAAACTTTGGGGACATGATGAGTGGGGACTGGCCCTTTTAGAGGTGGCTCTGGATAGTAACGATGAAATATTTATGACTATATTCATTAATTCCGTTACACTCAAAAGAAATTTCTGAAAGTTAATTGTAGGTTGAAGAACTATTTCAATTCTGTCTCCATCTCCAAGGAAACGCTCAGCTTGGTACCTAAGATCCTTGTTCCTTTAAATGGGCAATTATTCAAGCGGAGTTATCAAGTTTTCTGATTACAGCAATGAGCAGCTTGGCCAATTATTTATTTTTTGCACTCTGGTTGTTGTAATCTTTGTATTTCAAATGCAGAACTATAGGCACCAGAATGCAAAGATAACAACAGAATGGAAGAGCTACTCTTGCATAGACCTGGAAAATATTGGCACGCTGCACAAAGCCTGGCCACAGTTGTTAATTTTTCCACAGGTAATTTACACTAAATGATGTGCACTGCCTGAAATACACTCAGTGGTCAACTATAAAATCGTAGTATCAACTCATTCCACTGTGTACGTTGTTTCTTGTAAAATACATTAAATGTATAAGTGCTTTGTTGCCATAACATAAAACAACTGCCAGTAAATTAAAATACTGAAGACATGTTGTACCTGGCACCGTAAGGAGAGCAAGCACAAGTTGCTCAGACCAACCACGCCAGCAGGTCAATACGCCAGCCGGCACCCTGAGGAAGCCTGTAGTTGGGTAATTAAGATATAGGTACTCTATGGCAAATGAATAACAAGTAACCTGGTGAGCCTAAACTATACTCACCCAGGCTGTGACAATATTCAGCCTCCACATTTTTAGGTCCTGAAGAAGGCCCCCCGACCCGTCCGGGCAATTGTATGGGGCTGAAGCATGTCGACCGATCACATGGACAATTCAGTGGGTTAGACAAATAATTTGTCTTCCCACACATGCCACTGTTTTTATTTCCCTCCATTCCGAACTGAATAAAGATACAGTTCAGGCAATGTGAGGTCCTTTTAACTAACCTCACTTGAGCACCCCCACTTTTTATATCTCTGATCACTACTGCTATTGTAATGAATGTGCTTTTCACTAAAATGACACACCCAAACCCTGCACTCCCACTTTGGAGGCAAATATACCACTGCACCTTTAAACAATACACTTTGAGCAGCACTCCCTAAAGATGAGGAAAAGACGCAGCACTCCCTTTAGGTGAGGCAAGAAAACAAATTCAGGTGCATTTAGAATAACATATACTTTGAGCAGCACTTCCTAAAGACGAGGAAAAGACGCAGCACTCTCTTTAGACGAGGCAAGAAAACAAATCCAGATGCATTAAAAATAACACACAAGTATATTAATGAAACATTTTAGAACAGTGGGCAAAATATAACAGTAAATGCAGATTCTCAAGTATCAATTAACTACAATGAACAATTTAGAATACAATGCAGTATATACAAGTAGCAAAGAGTATAATATATATACAAAATGGTTAAGAACACCTCTCTGATCGGTTAAGCAACATCCTTGCCAACTCAAGCTGGGGGAGCCCTTTATCTGCTCTGGAAGGAGTTCGATCAGGACTCAAATTCCGTCACCTCCACAGCAATACATCTGTTTTGTGGTGAGCTTCCACCTGGCCCCGATGGTTCCCAGCTTAAATATCATTACTCAACGTGAGTCGAAGCTTCTAGAAAAACGCACCCCCTTCTCATTGGAAAAAAAAAACGAGCTGGCTGTACCAATCAGCGTCAAGACCAAGACGGAGGGTGGCCACACTCCCGTATTTTGCCTTCGAGCCAGAGTTGCACATTGTACAGATAATATCCAGTTCACTCTGGTCAGTGAAGAGCGAAAAATAAGTGAGGAGCAGAAACATGCCCTCCCCACTTTGCAGCAACGTACGAGCAGCAAGGCAAAGCCAGAAAACAAGATGACATGAGGCCATGTCAAAGCCTATAGTAAGAACTCATAATTCTCATAACACAATCAACTTGCAAGCCCTGTTGTGCTCGCACAAAAGCTGAAGCAAGGCAAAGTCAGAAAACAAGATGACATGAGGCCATGTCAAAGCCAATAGTAAGAACTCATCAATGTTCAACACAATACACATTTCCACACAACTGCCTATAGCATCACATACTTTATCTCTCAATGTACCACATCGAGCACATGTGTGCACCACCGCTCACAACACTGCACTTCGAAACCAAAACGTACATTCCACACCTCTCTCTCCCTCCCACGCGTTGAAATGCACATCCCACATACTCTGCTCTTGGCAAGACTGTTCTACTCCATGACAGCTCCCACTGAAAGACAACAAGATTACAAGAAAGAAGAGAAGCAGGCATATGCAGGACCGTCTCATATATCCAGGCTAGGATAAAATAACACACTAAAATCAGTCAAAATGATGGTAGTTGAAGGTCAGCATAGGGTGCCAAACCACAAGAGTGCCTCTTTCACTACAGCTATAACCAGCGGTTTCTCTTCCGGGTGGAGGATAGCATACAACAAAAAAAGAAACCCAATGATGATGCTGCCAGATTTTTAATAAGGCTGAAAATCAAGATATACCGCCTCACGACCTTTGTACATGAATGAGGGTTTTTTACAGAAGGCAAGAACATCAAACCCTGGTAACACAGGTAAAAGTGATCCATTCCCCTCCGATTATTTGGTTACAACAAGGAAGCTGAATGGATCAAAGCTCCATCTTCCTCCCCCCTTTTTTATGAAATATATGTACCTGGCAATCACCCCGTTTCACTATTGTACTAGACTATAGTCTCTGTGATTTGTTAAAACCTCCATCAGTTCTTTGGTACACAGGTTATTGCATAAGCATTATGCTATGAATCTATTTTGCCCAATTGAGTGTTTGTCAGGGTGCCTTAATACTATAAATCACCCAGAAATTACTTCACCCTATTCAGTAATTTTGTACCCTGACAAGCTAGGTGGGTTGGGGCACTGCTCAGCCAGGAGATCACTGCTTAACTGCCATCTTTGTTCTAGAATAGCTGGACATGTCCAGAATATATGGCAGATTGATTCGTGTTTATATATACAGCTTTACAAGAGATTTCACTCACTTAAACAAATTAACCCTTTGTACTGAGTACACCTAACCAATGTACAATGGATTTATTTAGCTTTGGTCATATACAAGAACAGATGTTGATTCGGTACAGACCTCTTAGATTTCCTAGATTAAAGTGTGACCAACTCCTACAGTCCAGTTAGTTTTTTTGCTTTCTAGAAGCCATGGCCCATATGTACAAAATTATGAGTTTGCGATTCCCAAATAGCGAATCCATAGAAATATCTATTTGGGAATCGCAAATTGGAATGTACGCAACATGCAATTTCCTAATAGCAATTCCTAAGGATTAGCATTCGCTATTAGGAAATTGCTAATTAGGAAATCGCTAAATTGCAACTTCCTAATAGGTAACTGCAATTTTGGAAACAGAGCATCCTGGAAGCTCCTGTTTGCTTTATAGATATCACTAGCCCCGATCGAATACTGGATTGGATCTAAGTCGTGCCCAGCGACATCCGTCCATCACCACCCCCTTTTGTATCACTTTGTTCGGCATAAGTTGGCAGGGTATGCTCAGACGTGAGTCCCTTGCTCACTTTGCCACTGGATTCAAGCAAGCCGGGCTGAAGACGGCTGAAATGCCAGACACCGGTCCTCGGAAGCTTGTTTCCGGTCCAGGGAAGGCATGGCTTGGCAGTTCGGGCTGGACTGTTCCCATGAGGCACAGGGTCAGACTGATTTGCACATGGCCATGTCTGAACTGGGGTGGCAGAGTGGGCTAAAGAACGGTGATGGATTAAACCCAGATCTGTTCACTGGGTGTGAGTGTTTGATTGGTTCAGATGCTCCATCCATCACCACCCCTTTTGTATCTCAGCGACATCAATGGCACCTCACTGCAGCTGGGTGGTAAACATAGGGGTAAAATACTTGTGCAACAACATACCACTCAGCAGGGGAGTAGCCAGAGAAAAATAAGTACCCTCCACTACACATGGGCAAGCGAGTGAGCCCCATTATTCATAAGGGAACCTGTGGGAGTTAGGCTACCCTCGAGGATTTTATTTTAAAGTGGGGCCAATGGATGAATTTTACAGGACAACTACATTTGGGCACAAAATACAGGCCTTTCTTGAGGGGCACTCATGTAATAATCCAAAACGTATGGGTCTACTTACTGAGGTTTAACTACTCCTGAGGTTTGGGGTGTTTCCATCCAAGACACAAATGTGCTAAATAATATTTCTAGAACAACATTTTACTGAGAAATTTGCTTCAATTGCCTATTGGTTTGCAATTTGATTTAGAAATATTTCTTCTGTATTTAAACTATCTTCTCTCATTTGTACCTGGCAGTTCCTCTCACCATTAAAAAAAAAGGTCCAACTGGTATATATTGAAGTGCCATCATCATGCCACTGCATTTCCATTATAGGGAGTTATTAAGGTCCTCTACTTTCATTATATTTTGTATCTTAAGGAGGCCATTCGGTGTACAATAAAAACACAGTTTTCTTACCTAGTTGTGCTGCTTCACTTACACGCACCAAAAACAGTCATTCTAGAATGGTGCTTTGTTTCATGACTGCAGCATGGGTTTTTAGATGTACTTTCATTACCCAGGTGGCCTTCTGAATTCAAGCTGAGCATCTCGATCCCTCACAGCCAAGGCTAATACTTTAATGATATTGTGTTGAGAGTGGAGCTGAGGTATACGTTAAAAAGAATGAAATGACAACACCGTCTTACTTCCATTCTTTCAGTGACAGTGCACATGATATATTTTCATACTGTGCAAGTCTAACTGTGAAGCCATATGGCCACAGTGCAGTAGACACCACTTGCACACACTAGTACCCGCGTACCATGTATGGATAGAATGACATAAGTGGTCTATTCTCCCTCCCTCACAGACCCAAAAAAATGAAGTAATTTTTACAGTTGGCCTTGTGTGTCTGGACCTCTGCTCACACTACTGCCTTTGGTTGCAGCCAACAGTATATAGTGAAGGGGATAGTAAATGAAACAAGCATTGGCATAGCCAATAGGTCTCGCCTTTGGAGTCTTGTAAGTGTTTAGGCAGATCTATTGGCTTTGTCAGTGTATTTAAGCTATGTTGTTGAGCAGCGTGGGTGCTGTGCAACATGTCGAAAAGTTATAATATAAAAGTATTTTAAGCATTTGTGTTACTCTATATATAACCAATAAGACCTTTTTTAAACTTTAAACACATTTTTTGAATCATTGTTTTTGTACGTGTTTAAATTTTTTTTCAAAAAAAAGTGTTTTCATAATTTCATAATTAAAACCTCTGATGTTCTGATACTTCTTAGTGTGTTTTCGAGCTTAAGTGGCCCATTTAGTGCATTAGAGTGCTAAAAAGTAGTCCAGATTTACAAATTGGGGCAGTTTATAACTTACGAACATACATAGAACTGTTGAGTCATCGAGATCTTTAAGGCGACCAGATCAGGTTACTCAATAGTGAACTTAGAAGCAGACAAACTACACACTGCACATCGTTTAAAAAACCCAAACAAAAACAAATAAATTAAAACCATTGCCTTTCATACCACTATAACGCTGGGATAATGCGCCCCTCCCCCTTGTCTCTGGGAATCTGAGGAATCCCAGAAATGTAAATTTTGGGCTCTTAAATAGCATTTGGGAAGAAAGCAGTAAATCGTCACCTTGCACAACTGTCAGGGAGCTTTAGCATGAAGATTGCAAAATACTGTTTAAAAGCTTCGGCGACGCAGCCTTTGCTAACAGCACTAGGCTACAAGCATGAAACACGAATATGCTGGCGGGTGACTTCATATAGAGTGATTTCATTTCTACATGCAATTTAATTTGTGAAGATGAAAAT
Source organism: Lissotriton helveticus (assembly GCF_964261635.1). Classification (NCBI taxonomy): domain Eukaryota; kingdom Metazoa; phylum Chordata; class Amphibia; order Caudata; family Salamandridae; genus Lissotriton; species Lissotriton helveticus. Next base: position 1,291,247,439 of record NC_136061.1, read on the forward strand.
GGACTCACGTGACCCAAGCACTCACATTGTGTTTTGAAGAAGAATGGTAATACAGCATGACAATTTCCAGTAAAAGCAAACATTTTCACCAAGCCCCCCTCCTGTTGCACACATACAAAACATCGCAAACGAATGCAGTTAAGTGTGCCGATTAAAAGGTGTGTGCCTTTTATTTCTAACGCTCGCATGGTGCAAAATGACATTTGCAAAATGTCAGAAGTGAGTTCTGTGGAATCCCTGAATAAATAAATGAATAAATACATAGACAAGTGAATGAATGTATTACTTACAAGTGAAGGGCATTTTTGTGAAGTAATCTGGGTACTATATGCTAGTAGATCCCTCCTAAGTCACCACTGTCGCTTCACTGTATTTAAAGCATGTGTTCTCGTTAGCCTCTGTATTTTCTTTGATTTGATGGAAGCATTTTAGATGATTTGTATTTCACAAGGTGCATTGATATGAAACGTCCTCCCATTATCCTTCCAACCTGTAGCCAACGGTGTGAAACAGTGGAAAGGTTTCAAAACATGCTACTTAACATTAGGGAAAGAAATCAACTTCATTATAGTCTTTACTTCCACGGTTCAACACAGCAATTTTCAGTATAAGTCCAGAAACCCCGATGCATGCCAAATTTTCAGAATACCCATGGACTTTGTAAATTTGTTCCATTTAGATTTGCTGAATGCAAATTTATATTAAGAGGATTCCCCGAAAGTCTGGCATGGATTCTGTCCTCCTGGACCTACATTGGACACCCCTTGTTCATCATTTTTTTTTTTGAAGCTTTGTAAACTTTCTCAAACAATAGCTACACTACAAATATAGCATTATTAACAGTGTTTAGTGTCAGCTCACAATGCAAAATGGAACAGCAGAATTACAGCAAGGAAACAGAGGTGATTTTTCTGCAGTTATATCATTTACGACCTCCAAAGAGCTGATTTCTTGTCAAAATTTTAGGAGAACCAGAGAGCGTAACTTTGCATACAATTAATCTAAATTGAACACTTTACATTGTGATTTTCAGTACTTCAAACAGTGTTCACACTTAAAGTATCTTTTTCCTACTGAGTCATGTTGGTACTCTCCCATTAAAAGCATTGCCCCCTGCTAAGGAGAGCTCCCAGGAGAGCATTGCAGCATTAAAGAAGTGCTCGTACCCAGTACCTGACAGTTAATGGCCAGTTAAAGCACTCGCTGCTTTCCTGAAAATGTGGCATTAGTCTGGCACAAATGGTGGGCTAAGTGGGCACTGCTGCCGGACAGGCGATCACGAAGCAGCCCTGCCGGACAACCACGGTGCCCTGACGTGGACGGAATACAACGCACACCACTGTCCAAAGCACCTAAATTATTTATACAACTGTGTCCGCAACAGGTCTACAACAAGCGAATAGCAGCGTAAAGGAGGTCTCGAAATGTTGTGGGGTGTGCACCTCTTTCACAAGCCTGCCTCCTGCCAAACCTTCTCCTATTCACCTCCTTGCACGGGATGGTGACTGGCATCATGGCCCCCACAACAGATGTGTGCCCCCTGACCTGTGGATGGCCCCCGTGGAAGCCTGTTGGAGCTGGGGCCCCTGCGGTACAGGGATATCTTGCAAGTGTGAATAGGAGTGTGTACGGGGGCCGTGACTGATGGACGGGGCAGCAGAGAGTTTTTGAGGCAATCCACAAGGCGCTTCTTGCGTCTGCTTCAGAAGTTAACTGGGTGGCAGTGTGCGTAGAGCTGGAAAAAGACGTCCCAACTGAGGACTAACGTGACTCGGGCTGTGGTACAGAAAGGGGGAGCAGAGGGCTGGCTGGGAGGTGGAAAGAGAGTCTGACAGAAGCCAGAGGTGGACTCAGAGGAGGGATGAGAACATCCCGTGAAAGAGAGCGGCACGCAGACTGGAGTTAAGAAATCTTGAACTGTGTTCTAAGACCCGGACGAGGAGGAGAGCAGACTACTTTTAGACGCCCAGAGCTGCAGACGGTGCGCAGCCCCGGCCCAGCCTGTCCAGCCTGCATGCGCGGAAGGATCCAGCTTTGGGGTCTTCGGCGGAGCCACTGCAGGTACGAGAGATGGCATGGGGAACCAGGGCGAGGGTGGGCTCCGGGAAGGGACAAACTAGCGCGCTCCTTGCGCTGAAAGTAAAAAAAAAAAGAGATGGGAGTGGAGGAGGCAGCAGGGGGAGGGGAGAGAGGAGGGGGCCTGCAGCTGTTTCACTTGCGGGAGCGATCAGGAATCACATGTTAAAGCTTGCTGCCGCAAGGGAATCGCCAAACGTGAACTCGTTGCATTCAAAGCAATGCAATGCGTGTACGTTTTTAACTGAAAAACAGAATCGATTGCTAAAGGTCTTTTTTCCTCTGCGGCGAATGTGCGCTACATAGGCGAGACCTAAAAAAAGGAAAATGAAGGGAGCGAGGGGGACAGTTAAATAAGAGCAGAGAAAAAGAGCAGGATAGAGTGGCGATAGAAAGAGGAGTACATGAAGGAGAGGAGGACAGAGAGTGCACAAGTTTCCCAGTCTCAAGTGTAAGTCTCACTTCAAGCCCAGGTACTTTTTTTGCATTCTGGGATTTGTAGTCCTGATAATCCACTCTTAAATTCAGACCTCTACATCCCAGAATGTAAAGATAAACCATGACCTGGATAAGGTGCTCACAATTGACCTGGGAAGCATGAAAGCTCTGGAGATAGTCACAGAAAATATGCAACAGAAAAAGGTAGAGGAACAGGTATATAATGAGATAGGGATACCAATCTTTAACAAGCACAAATACCTGGTCATATATGGGCACTAAAATGAGCTGTGTACGTTACAAGAGTCATTGGAACTAAGAAAGAGCATGGACAGAACGGGAACCCAAAGCAGCCCTGGCAAGGCTGACGGACCAGCCCCACTGCTGCTTCTGTTACTGAGGGCCGATATAGCATCACCAGTGTAAAATCGGCACCAGTAGCAAAAAAGGCCCCCACCACTGCAAAATCAGCCCCCACCCTTTCAGCCTCCAAGGGAAATGCCCAATGCCCTCTGTGGCCAGACCGGTCCTGAGAAAGACCTGTTACATATAATTGTTCAGAACAGATTCACCATCTGGCGAAGAGCCACAGAACAAGCTCCTGAAGGCTTTACATTAAGGGTGGGTGGCGAACTCAGCTCCGCCAGCGGAGGTTGCAGAGTTTTGCCAACTCCGCACTCCACTGGGAACGTAGAGTTTGGCAAAACTCTGATTCGACAGCGTGATGTAGTTTGCCCCTGCCACCCACCGCTAAGAAGGCCGCTACAGCTTACCTTGCCCTGGATCTGGCGTTCTCCGCCATGCCCGGGCTGTTCGCTTCTTCCTGGCGTTGGTGCAAAATCCCTGTGGTCTACGTTTTGGGAGGTCTGTGCATGCGTGTGAATGTGCAGTCCTGCCAAGACATACAGAGGAGGTGTTTTGCACCGACGAGGAGACAGGAGGAGGATACCGGATCCAGGTAAACCAAGCAGGTGCCAGTCCGGAGTCAGGAACACTCCAGGTCTGCTGCCTGCATGCAGGTTAGGGCGCAGCGGAGCGGAATTCCACTGAGTTTTTAGGCAACTTTGTGGAATTACGCGTAATGGCACTCCAACAGCTCAGTTTATATTGGAATCACAGCTTTCCACCAGGATCATCTTTAGCAATGTAAATAGAAAGGTAGAGCTAAGAATTGCCCTCAAAAGGTCAGACTAGATATTGGGGGACTTCTCATCCAGCGGTGCTAAATGCTAATAGCATCTAAAAACACTGTTCTGGCATTTCAGCTTAAGAGAAAAGGAAGCGATATGGCCTAATAGCCAGAGTGGCTGACTTTGGAGCTAGATTGTTGCGCCTAAAATAAGAAAAAAATTAAACATGACCTTGTTGAACTTAATCTTGTGTAGAGCGCTCTAAGCCCTCTGGGCAGAGTTTGGGTTATATAAAACTGCAAAGGAAAAAAAACTTACTGTGACAAATGGTTCTTGGCTGAGTCTCTTTACAATCAGTGACTGAGGCTGCAGCGAGCAGAAAGGTATCTTTTAGGTCATTGTGCTCTGCGTCATCTGCTCTTGGAAATGCCCCCTGGAGTTGTAGTCTGAGAAAGGCCAATCACCTAAAGTAATAATGCTGTTTAACAAACCAACTATGTACTATCTAAACTAATACCAAACCATAAGCCTTGTGTTAGGAGCGAATGGCCTAGCTGGCAGGGTTCCTTAAACCACAAAATTACCATAAGCCCTCATTTTGCGATGTCTAGAAATAAGGGACACTAAAGTATATATTTCCACACCACCTTTTACTATTGGCACAGTAACGACATGATTATAAAATAATGCAGCTGTATGAACCAAACGCACTCGGAAAACAGCTCACAACAGTAACCATCTCTATTGTTTCGAAAATTGTTTTGTGGTTCAAAACTACAGAAATTTAAGAAGTCCACATACATTAATGAAGAAGCCTTGTGAAAAATGTACAACCATGCCCACTTATTAAAGCCTTTATGGGGATTTTTGGGTGCTTTTTTGATGTTTTCACCTGGTTACAATCAGATTCGATACGATGATAATTGAATTTCCTAAATGCCCATTTTGCGACTAGTTGTAATTTGGAAATGTTACGTACATGCGTTTACTGAGCAGCAAATAGGAAAATCCCTTTTTTGATTTCCTATTTTATGAATCACTTAGGGGCACATGCATCAATATTGCATTTTGCGATTCCTTAATTGCGAAAAATAAGGAATCGCAATTAAGGAATTGCAAACTGCAATGCATCAAGAAATTGCTAAAAAAAATAGCGATTTCTTACAATCCCTTAATTGGGATTCTCTAATTGAGAATCGCAATTAAGGAATACCTCCCCATCCATTCCTATGGGCCTAGAGGCCCATAGGATTGAGTGGAAAGACATTCTTAATTTGCAATTCACCATTAGAAATTCGCAAATTAAGAATGCAATTTCAAGGGTGCAGGGGTGTCCAAAGGACACCCTGTTGCACCCCTGAAATCTGCTTAGAAGTACATTTTGCACACATGTGTGTGTAAAATGGAACTTTGAAAAATGCACTTTAGTGCATTTTTCAAAGTTTTCACAAATTACCATGAAGGTCAACTTCATGGTAATTTGCTCCCCTTATTTGCGAATTCGCTAATTTTTAAAGTTTGATGCATTGCATTTAAGGAATCTCAATTTGAGATTCCTTAAATGCAATCGCAATTTAAGAAATCGCAATTTTGCGATTTCTTAAATTGCGAAAATTACAAAAATGTTAATACATCCCAAAAATGGGAATTGCATTCGCAAACGGCCGAATTTTGCGATTCGCACCATTTGCGAATGCAATTTCCATTGATGCATGTGCCCCTAAATGCGATGTCTACTAGGTAGAAATCGCATTTTGAGATGCAGCATTTGCCTTTCATATATACAGAAAGGCAATTTTGCATTTCTTAACGGCCCGAAATAGAGATTCGGACCGTTAAAAAATGCAAAATCCATTTGTACACATAGGCCCTTATTCTTAATATATGAATGAGATTGACAGGACTGCAAATCCCAGAATGCACGAAAAAACAACCTTGACTGGGTTAGCTACTCAAGCACTAACTGGGAATCTTGGAGAAAAGTGATATCTCTGTATATAGCGCCCAGGAAGGGATGCCCCTTGTGCTCCGCAACCAGGTTGGAGAGGGGGGGACTCCAACCAGAGTACCTGTCCCTGAAAGGGGCGGGGGTCGGGGGGGTGCCCAGGCGATACTAGAGTGCTGACCTCTCTGTTGGCCCCCTGTGGGTGCCTCGGCCAGCAGTATTCACACTAACTCACAGTAAGCTGCATGTGAGACAGCCCCTGAGGTAGACATGACCCCACGTATATACCCCTGCAAATAACGTAAAGCAAATGCTCATTTTAACTACTAGTGTGTCAAATAAGGGACTGTTGTCCTCATCGTCAAATTATCGCAGAAAGTACAACTACAAAGAGAAATTAGTACAAAGGAAATAAATGTAACAATACTAAGATTGCTAAAAAGTCACCACATCCCGTAGTTTGCTTCAGTGCGACGTAAAATTACTTTATACACGATGCTCGTAATAAAAACAACGAAAAACATACCAAATAAGACCATTTACAAACCAGAGACTCTGTCCGACAGTTATCTGTGGCTGAAAAGAGGCAGGGAATAGCTGCATTCAGAAGATGTAGTCTTGTGTAACTTCGGGGGCAAAAAGGGATGGGGGGCTTAAAATAATGGTTATTTAGCCTGTTGCCGTCTGACATTGGAATAGATGTAGCAAGTAGTTGCACAGACGGTCCATTTTTTCCGTACTGCAGTGACAGCAGGCACATCGATGTGCGCATGCTCACACTGCTGACTCCTCACTAGCCGAGAAGTTACGGCATGACATCATGCCAGGTGAGCGTTGTGGGGGGAGGGAAATCCTTCAGCGAGTCAATTACTCTCTGGATTTCCCTTCTCTTTTTGAAACTCAGGAGCAGCATCATTGTCATGGTGTCACCAGGGCTGTAAGCCGAAGCTTTTTCAATATTATATACAAGCCATGGTTGCTGCTTATTTGTCTTATGCAACTAACAACCATTGACAAAGCCAATAGTCCTGACTTTTTGTTGGTATGATGTTACTTGTTGAATCATACCTGGATGCAATCACAGAAACAGCAAAATATAAGTCGTGCGGCACACTATGCTAAAAACAGATTTTTAGCTTACGTGTTTTAAGCCACGCCCTTAGTCACATTGGCCACGCCCTTAGTCACATTGGCCACGCCCCTTTATGTGACCCCCCAGTTATATCATCCAACTTAAAGCCCTGCATATACCAATTGAAACTGAGCAGTCATTAGCTAATGCATAGGAAAAGTTTTCCTTCAACAAGGTTACTACAGTAGACATTGGTAACACACTGTTGAGAACAAATCCTGTCCAACGCATCAGATTCTGCCCATCACCCATTATTATGATTGCCATAGAACCGTGGTGCTCCAAATACTAGGGGCATATATATGACATCAGTGCCGGAGGGCAGCGCAGCAAGTCACCTTTCTGCACCTCCCTACGTCACAGGGAAAGGGCAGGAAAGCTCTTGTCCTTCCACTTGTGCCGTTACGGCAGCCTAGCACCAATGAGGGCTCCCATTCACCATGGTACAAGGCTGCCTGTGTTGTAGGCAGGATTGTTTTTGTGCAGTGAGAGGCACCTACGTGCACAAAAACAATCCTGAGAAGTATGTTCCTCTTTCAATGTGTGCTTTAAAATGACACATTGCATAATGCAGCACACATTGAGGGGAAAAAACAAGGAGAAATGGGCATATTTCTACTTGTTACGCCTCTGTATCTTTTTGGCGCATTAGCAGGTTTGGTAAATGTGGGAATGCGTCAAAAACCATGGGAGTTGCATGAGAACACCCAGTGCATTGCCTCCCTTGCGCAGAAGAACACAGCACAGCGATTTGCGCTGCGTTGCATTACTCCATATTTTTTAAGCCATGCAAAGTGGCTTTGCGTGACTTCAAAAATATGACCTAGAGGTTTGGGTCACTCATATCCTCATTGCGTAGTGAAAGCATGATGCAAAGCTCATATGAATATGCCCCTTAGTTTGTAAACTGGTAATTTACATAAAGATCAATCCAAAAGGAGTTTTAAAGTGTTTTGAGTATTCGCAACACCCAAAAGTTTTCCTTTTTCTTTTTTTTTTTGCAGATTTTATCGCACAAACCCAACTCAACCCCAAGATATTACAGCACTTTACACGAGTACCAGTTATGTTGCACAAGGAGACGTTAATTTTTTAGGTCTCGGCTAGCGTGGCTGCGCACATGTGTAGTTCGCTCAGCGAGATTTTATGTTTTTAGGTCTGCATCAGTAAAGGGCTTTAAGCCCGCCCCTCTTTTCCATTGACTGGCGTCACTGTTTATGCTAAACGGTGGCCAGCCATTCGAAAAGAGCTTTTCATGACATAGACTTTTGGCTTTTCCAGACGGCCCACTTGGACAGGCTTGCCTGCTTTTCTTCTGGTGTAAAAGGTTTCTTATCTTTATGGGGCCATGTGTTTAAACACATAGCCCCATAAAGACAAGCTATAGCGCGATCCTCGCCCCACCACATTCCCAACCACACCCGCTCACCCCCTATGCCCATATGCGGTCTCTTATTCCTTTCCCGCAACACGGGATTGCAGCAGCTGCCCTGTGTATCCCCACGGTATCGCGCCACAAGCGCCCCCACCCCTTCCCAAAGGTGCCCGTCCGCTCCCCAATCACCGGCGCAACCACCTCCAGCCTCCCCTGCATCCCACTGATTGCTGCTCATCGTAACTTTGGTGGTACAGCCTGAATGTACCCGTGGCTTATTTTATAGTGGTAACTCCCTTAACTGCTGGTCTCCTTGTAATAGTTACCCCACAGGACGTTGCAGTCTGTCTCTAAGTCCCAGGCATCATCCCGCTAATCCACTTTCCCCCTGCTGTGAACTAAAAAAAAGGGGGCCATAAGCCTGTCTGTGCCCTCATGTGCGCCCCCCAGTGTTTTCCCTCAACGAATCGGACTGGTGCCTCTATTCCCCCCACGTGCCCTCGTGTGCAAAAGAATCTCGCCCGTTTAAAATGGTGGGCACTCCACGACGTGTTATTTTCTCACTTCACTGGTAAGGGGATTATGGATTGGACTAGCTGATAGTACGTGAGCCTGGAGGAGACATCCTCCCTTTCCCTCTCTGGTGAGCCTGGCCGCTAGCCGTGTTCCCAATGGTGTTTGTAGTTCTTTTTTGCATTCTCTCAAGCAGTGGCTCAAAGTCAAGGGCGACTTTTGGTACGAGCGAGCTGGGCCCTGGCCCGGGGTGCCTACAGTTTAGGTGCTCACATGTAACTCACCCCTTGAACTTCTTCGAATAATGCTTTTATTCCAGGGTGTTGGTTCTGTTCATTATCTCCGTAGTGCAGGCTGGATATCATTTTTTTTCACGTTAGTCTCCATCCGATTAACTCCCCCCCTTCTCGCCTCCCCCTCCTTCCTTCTCCGTTGCCCAACAGAATAGGGGATTAAGGTGAGGTCTCTGTTGTATACTGTACATATTGTTGTTATCTATGACCACGAGATGGCACGTGGCCTTTCCCTGTGACATCTCGTGACAGCGCGAGTTCCCAGCGCGAGTCTGCCCTTCGAGCCTCTAACTCCACGCGCGCATGCGCGAACTTTGTGAAAAGCGTCTTCACGTCACGCGCTGTCAAAACAAGGGCAATCTCCTCTAAAGAGAAAGCAATTTCCATGGCGGCCATCTTGAGTTAGTAACTTTCATCGGATTGTTATTTTCCTCATCGTTTTTTTTTTACTTTCAAAGCCGTTTTACTTCCTGAAATTCATTCTACACGACAGTCTCTCAACTCGACCTCATTTAAAGGTATTGTTTCAGCCAGCCTTATATTTAAAAGTACTCTTATTAAATTAATTTTTTACACATCAAAATATTGTTTTACATCAACAATTTTGACATGAGTGGAATTGTTCCTCCCCCTTCGTTTTTGGCTAATAAAGGTGACCCCCCCATGGAGTGGGAAATATGGGAACCTGTTTTCCTAGCCTATGTTGAGGTCATGGAGGGCACCGAATGTGAACCTGAGAGGAAATTATCTCTTTTAAAACATTGCCTAGGGGGAATTGGATTAAAAGAATTCGTCACTCTTCCAGCCTTAACTGATCCTGGACAAAAAAATGTGTATGAATGTGCAGCTGAACAATTAAAAATCAGATTTGGAAAGAAAAAGAACATTGTTATGGAGAGATTTATTTTCTATTCTCGCAAACAATCAGCAGATGAACCAATTGATGATTTTGTATCATCTCTCAGATCTCTTGCCGCGACGTGTGATTTTGAACACATAACCTATGAACAGGTATTAAGAGACCAAATACTGATGAGAACGAATAATAAAAAATTCCAGGAAAGACTTTGGACAACCTCGGATATGTCTCTAAATGCAGCCATTGACATTGCCAGGTCGATTGAACATTCCGAGAAATTTGTAAAGGAGATAAGAGGGAATGAAAAAGGAGATGTTTTTAGCGTTTCTAAAGAAGGAGAGAAATTCAGGAAACCGTTTACTTCTAGAAATGACTTTGCTAATAATAAGAGTGACTCAAAGTCTAAGTACACTAAAAGCGACAAGAAGAGCAACACTCAGTGGATTTGTTTCAGATGCGGAAGTTCAAATCATTTAGCAAATTCTAAAGCTTGTCCTGCTCTTGATAAAATGTGTATGAAATGCAATAAGAAAGGACATTTAACAAAATTTTGTAAATCTACTACCAAAAAAGTCAACATTGTTCAAGATTATGACGACTATGATTCCAATGAAAATGATATCAATACTGTCATTAATATTTGTGGTAGTGAAGGTGTAAGTAAATTCCCATCTTGTGATGTGATTATAGAGGGAAAGACAATTAACATTTTTGTAGACACCTGTGCATGGTATACATTATTGGGTTTAGATGTTGTAAAAAAAAATTGGCCCAACAAGGTTTTACTTGAGTCTGACATTTCCCCAGGGGGTTATACTGGACATAGGATTGAATTAGTAGGTTATTTTTGGGGAAAAATCACCTTCTCTGGTGAATCCACATATGGGAAAATATATGTCGCTAAGTCTGGGCAGCCTCTGTTAGGATGGCCACACCAGGATCAATTGGGCATTAAGATAGACCCTAGAGCTAATCCTCCTGTTTACTCTGTTGCTAACACCAGTGATCCTGATCGTAATCTCATGCTTGATAATCTGAAATCTGAGTTCTCTGATGTTTTCAGTGGGAAACTCGGTCAGTTTTTGGGTTTTAAACACACTATTAAACTCAATGATGGTGCTGTTCCTGTTCGGCACAGAGTCAGGAACGTTCCCCTCACCTACAGGGATAAACTGAAAGTTCTTCTCAAAGACTTGTGTGACAAGGATATCATCGAGCCCATTGAGTCCTCCCCGTGGGTTTCCCCGATCGTCATTTCGGTCAAATCCAATGGCGAACTGAGGCTCTGTGTTGACCTTCGCAGTTTAAATAACTCTATTTGGGTAGATGCTCATCCCTTGCCAAATTTGCATGAGATGGTTTCAACATTAGGAGGTGCTGTCATTTTCTCATGTATAGATTTAGCAAGCGCATATCATCAAGTCGTTCTAGATGATGATTCCAAAAATCTGACGGCTTTTATTACGCCAGAAGGCCTCTTTAGATATAAGCGCATGCCTTTTGGATTGGCTAGTGCCGCTTCCGTCTTTCAAAGACTGATGAAAGAGACACTTGAAGGGTTAACAGGGGCAATCGCTTTTCAAGATGATATTCTTGTATTTGGAAAAAATATAGAGGAGCATGATATTAATTTAAGGAATGTCATTTCTGCTTTGTCCTCTAAAGGTCTTACTCTTCGCCTTGATAAGTGTAAAATAAGAGAAAAAGAAGTTGAATACTTGGGACATTCCATTAGTGGTTCTGGGATCAGACCTAAGCAAAAACATATAGAGAGCATCATTAGAGCCCCAGTCCCTGTTTCAAAAGAACAATTGGTAGCATTCTTAGGATTGATAGAATTCTATGCCAAATTTATCCCAAATTTTTCTTCCAAAGTTGATTCTTTTAGACCACTCCTAAAGAAGAACGCAAGGTTTTTATGGTCTGACGTAATGACAGAAGCATTTCAGAATCTTAAAGCGTTTGTTGTGAATGCACCCTGTTTAAGACCTTTTGTTATTGGAAAAAAATGTACCATCATGGTAGATGCAAGTAGCACAGGGTTAGGAGCTGTGCTCATGCAGAATGACTGTGGGAAAGAATGGATAGTCGCTTATGCTTCAAGGGCTCTGAGGGATGCTGAAAGACACTATTCAGTTATTGAAAGAGAGTTATTGGCGTCAGTTTGGGCAGCCGAACATTTTAAAACATTCTTGTGGGGAACAAAATTCACCATTAAGACGGACCATAAACCTCTCATTTACATGATGGCACCAGGTGGAGGTCGAACCTTATCAGCTCGCCTAGCCAGGTTGGCATCTAGACTACAATCTTTTCATTTTGAGATGGTGTATGTAAAAGGGAAAACTAACATTCATGCTGATTGCATGTCTAGGTTGCACACTTCTTGTGATGTTCCATGTGATGATGATGAATGTGAAGTAGCCTTCACTTCGCAAGACATCATGCTAGTGTTTGGGGAGAAGTTTGATTTGAGTAAGGAGTCCTGGGCAAGAGAAATGGAGAAGAGTGTTGAATTGACTCAGGTTAAGAATTACATTCTACAAGGATGGCCTGAACAAAGGAAGTTCTCAGGTGATATGATGAGTTATGCCAAAGTTCAAGACGAGTTAGCTGTTGAAAATGGGGTTTTGATGAGAGGTGATAAATTCATCCCTCCTTTTGCCTTGAGAAATACTATTATTAGTATTGCCCACGAGGGGCATTTGGGAATCTCTTTTACTAGGAGACACAAAAAAAATTTTTTGGGTGGCCAGGAGTGGACGGTTGTGTAGAACATTATATCCAAAAATGTTCAGAATGCGCTAACAGTGATAAGTCTGCTGTTCCTTTGCGTCCTGAACCTTGTCCTGTGGAGTATCCTCGTGGTCCTTGGCAGAAATTAGGTCTTGATTTCATTGGTCCGTTTTCTGTTCTACCGGAGCGTGAAAGATTTGGGATGGTTTTGATTGACTACTTCTCAAAATGGCCAGAGGTGAAAATGGTTAAGGAGATAACAACTAGGAGTGTAGTAGAGTTCTTAGATGAAGTGTTTTGTAGAGAAAGAATTCCAGAAGAAATAGTAACGGACAATGGACCACAGTTTACTAGTAAGGATTTTCAATGTTTTATCACCAAATGTGGGATTTTGCACAATAAAATTGCTGTATTCCATCCTGAAGCCAATGGCCAGGTTGAAAGATTTAATAGAGTTGTGAAGGAAGCAATCCAACTTTCTGTTAAAGGCCAATTAAATTGGCGTAATGCCCTTCAGTCTATGTTATTGTCTTACAGGACATCTCCCAACTCTGTCACTTTAATTAGTCCGTTTGAACTTTTAAGGGGTCGGAAACCCAGTACTCGCTTAACTCCATGGTGGCTAAAAAGAAGTTTGAGTGACAATGGGTTTTTTTCAAAAGTAGATTATGAATTGGTTCGAGACAGAGTTAGTGCATATAAGGATAAGATGAAGGAAAGGATGGAAGCCAAGCAAGGATCCGCTAGCAAACATATCATCTCAGTTGGTGATTTTGTTCGTATTAAAAGAAAGGAAGGTGTTTTGAAAGGGGGTCAAATTTGGTCTCGTCCCATGGAAGTTATTGAGGTTTTCAAGCATGCCGTCAGAATTGAGGATGGGAGTGTTTGGAACTTGAACAGAGTTTCTATATTTAAAGGGCAAAGTACGCTTGGGTCAAAAGATGGTGGTAACACTTTATTCAAAGGAGGTGATGCTGTTGTGCCAGGCGATGATAGCAATGTTTTTCTTGATTTTGAATCTGGAAATGTAGGAACTTCTCCAGGAAGTCTTTTGAGTGAGAATGGAGACCCTAAGGTTGTAAGGACCACTCCTTTTGCTGTGGCCTCAAAAAATTGTTCTAGGCCTCATCGTCTTCCTGAAAGATACAAGGATTTTGTCATGAATTAAAATTTTAGGATTGTATAGGTTATTGTTTTTTTTCCCTACTAGGAATTTGTCATGTATTAAGATTTTAGCATTGTATAGGTTTTGAGTTTTGTTTTTGTTTTTTTTTTATTTTTCATTACAGGAAGGGAGGTGTGTTGTATACTGTACATATTGTTGTTATCTATGACCACGAGATGGCACGTGGCCTTTCCCTGTGACATCTCGTGGCAGTTTCTGGCTGTTGTGCACATGCCTTTGAATGCATCTTTTGAATGTACATGCTGGGATCTGTGGTTTAGAACTATGCCATTATGAACTGATGCACTGGACTTCCTAAGACGTGTTTCCAATAAACTCCTGCTTCTTTCAACTCCTTGAGTCTACCAGTCTTTCCTACAGTCTCAAGGGGCAAATGTGTGTGTTAACAGGCAGGTCACCGGTCTGAGGTATTCAGTAAGGACGTGACCAGAGAACACATAAGCTTCTCCCTTATATCCCTCCCCCCACCGGATCACCAGTGGCAGGGGATAGATGCGGAAAGGATGAGGATCCATAGGGAGCAAAATGAAGTTTCACCCGGGGCACTTTACTTGAGGTAGGACCAGCCCTGCTTAAGGTTACACGTCCGTGGTGGGATTTATTTCATGAGAGAGGGGAGGAATTTTTTATGTCTGAGCCATTTTAACTTAACCCTGGCTTTGTTTTTAAGCATATTATTGTTACTTGAAACACAAGCTGATATTTTTGTAATGTTTACAGTTCTTGACGGAGGTGGAGGGGGAAAAGAGTGTGAAATTGTCGATACTTTTGAGAGAGGCATAAATACATTTGCTTATTAATGATATCTCCCACTGTAGTCAATATCGAAACGGGCATCTCGGTCTGTGTATTGCAGCTTCTGGCATTAAAGTCCTGTCATTCTGTCATTTATTCAGCCTAACCTTGTGGACTTGCATTGCATGCACATTTAAAGGGTTTTAATCTTGTTTTCTCTGAGTCTGAATTCTAAACATGGCAAGGTGCACAGGACACAGTGCTGTATATTTGAAACAGGCGAAAGAATGTGATTCGAGTGCTAGCCCAGGGAGATGAGTTTCTTTTCCGTGCCTTCCCCAGCACTCGTCGTGCAAGTGGCAAATTCATGACACTCATGTAAAAGTGTATTCTTGGCGAGAAAGTCAGCTGAGTGGCCCGCTTCTTTTTGTGTGTCAGCTTTTCCTTGTCTGGCGCATCCATCATCTTCTTCCAACATTATCTGCTCCACCCTTTACTTTCCTGCTCACATACCAGTCTTGTCGGGTTAGATTGAAACTATTCCTGCACATGATCAAACACCAATCAAAAGATAATTCTTGGATCGATTTGTTGTATTTTTTAATTCTTTTTTTTTAAGCGCTTGCAGCTTTGTAAGGAAACTGAATTTAAAGCAACATCAGTACAAGCCTTTGAATTTGAATTTCCACGTTATTTAAAAAAATGAATGTATTTGAGGATGCATTTTGTATTGTATGTAAAGCAAACAGTGACCCTTATTTTGGCGTTACGTTTCCTTTCTTAACCTGTCTCATTGAGAACCAAGAGGATGAGCTGCCAGTGTGTTTGGCGCTTTGAGTGAGAATGGGAATTTGCCTCGCCTAGGTGACGGTAAGTTCCGATTCTATTAAGGACTCGGAGGCGAGGATTAGGCCTTCTTTCTCCGCTTTTATTTTCACAGCAGTGATAAAAACAGTAGTCCTTCCTCAGTGACTGCATCCCAGCCAGCCTTGATAGTCCTTCTTCTGTCATTCCTCATCCTCTTTCTTCGCGGGATGTACTTGTGGTGGAGTTTCACGCATCTTGCTTGGAACCATAATTTCCTGCAAAAGAGGCAATGTCAGAGGCTGAGCTGGCCAAAAGGTATCACAACACCAGGCACAACAGCTGAAAGCAAGAGCTAAAAAGCCATCAGAACAAATAATCCCCATGAATATTTTTAATAGAATCGGAACTTACTGGCACCTAGGCTAGGCAAATTCCCATTCTATGGCAGGACCGGAGGCTTCGGATTATGCCAGTTCAAAGCTTGTCGACAACTATCCTTGCCACCTCAACCACTGGCTTAAAATAGAACCTCTTAAAAGCAGAATCCGAGGACCAATCGGCCACACGCATCGGATCTACCAACCGTGCCCCTAGGGCAAAAGCTTTGGAGGCCATCGCACCCCTTGCTGAATGAGCACCAAACTGCTTTGTGACAATACCAGCCTCCTGCATCACCCAACACACTCATCTGGCGATGGTCGGGGAAGAAAATGCTTTGTACGGCTTGCGTAGCGCAATAAACAGTTGCCTTTCGCCCGGAGGGTGAGTCTCATCAGTCATTTCTGCGTAAGCACGGAGGCACTGAACCACACACAGCTTCGGGGAGTCAGGAAAAGCTGGATAAGAAATCATCCTTGTGTTTGACTTCCTCCTTCTGCTCACTGTGAAGGATACCCCTTCCGGGGAACAAACTCTGGCAGAAACATCCAAGGCTCCTACATCCGAGACCCGTCTGTATGACACTAGACACAACAACGTCGCCAACTTGGCTGATAACTTCTTACGGGAGAGGTACCTATTTGGTTGCCAAGAGAGAAACAGGTTCAGCACACTGTTCACGTCCCACAGGACAGAATATCGTGACTCCGGGGGAAGCGACAGACGTAGTCCCCTAAGGAGCCGGCACACCAAGGGGTGTTCACCAACAGGAGAAACCTGCACCATCCCATGTCCAGCCGAGATTGCTGACCGGAAGATATTAATTGACCGATAGGCCAAACCGTTCTCCGCCAAATTCGCCAAGAAATTCAGGACATGGACTACATCCGCCCCCACGGAATCGACACCCAGTCGTGCTGTCCAACGATGCTTTGGAGAGCAAGTCCTCAGCCTTTCCCGAAAGGTCTGGGAGCATCCAATGACACCGGAGATCCTCCGGGCCATAAGCCTCAGCGTTCCGTCTTGGACTAGGCGATGAGGAATGAGATCTGGACTGAGAAGGATGTGAGGAGAGTGGGGGAGTGGGATTGGAAAATCCCAGGAAAGTTCTAGTAGAACCGGAAACCACACTTGAGACCTCCACTGCTGGGTGATCAACACCACCTCTGCTTTCTGGCAATGCAAGAGCGCTGACACCCTTGTGATCATCAAGAATGGGGGAAAGGCATAGCCCTGCTCCCCCTGCCAGTCCTGGAGGAACAAGTACGTCGCCTCTGCTAGAGGATCTGGCCACCAACTGAAAAATCGCAGAAGCTGGTGATCTAGCCTTGAGGCAAACAGATCCACTGAAAACGGACCCCACAACACCGACAGTCGGGCAAAGACCGGAGGGTCTAGCTTCCACATGCTGGCATCCAGAAGATGGAGGGATTGCGAATCGGCCACCTCGTTCTCCCGTCCCGGTAGGTACTCTGCAGTAACCGAAATCTGGTTGTCGAGGCAAAAATGCCAGAAATCCCTGGCTAGGTTCGCCAACATCTTGGACCTGGTCCCACCCAGGTGATTGATGTAACGGACCGCTGAAACGTTGTCGATCCTGAGAAGGACACACAAATGCACCCTGTCCTTTGTCCAGCACTAAACCGCGAAGGAGCCCGCCAGCAGCTCCAAGCAGTTGATGTGTAATGATTGCTCTTGAGTGGACCAGGTGCCACCGGTGGAAAACTCTCCGCAGCGGGCTCCCCACCCAGAGTGACTGGGATCGGACTCGATAACAATATCTGGGGCTGACCCGAAAATTACATGGCCGTTCCAGGCCTCCATGTGCGTAAGCCACCATCTCAACTCGTCCATTGAGAATATGTCAGACCCCGACAGAGATGGTAAGCCTTCAGGCACTGCATGGCCTGAGAGTGCAAGGGCCCGGGGAAAATCACCTGAATGGAAGAAGCGAGCAACCCCATTAGGTGTGCCAGTTGGCGCAGAGAGATCTGACTCTTCGCCAAAGTCTGACGCAACTCGTGTCTGATCTTTGCCATCTTCCTGGCGGAAAGACTCAGGGTAGACGCGACTGAATCTATGTTGAACCCCAAAAATGTTGCACACTGGACAGGGACCAGCAGGGACTTCTTTTTGTTGATAACGAAATCCAGGCCCTGAAGGAGTACGACTGCGGTCTGCAACTGGGATGACAATCTCTGAGGACATTAGTCCAAAAAAAACATGTCATCCAAGTAGACGATCATCCGCACTCCCCTCGCTCTGAGGAACTCCACAACCGGCCGCAGGATCTTAGTGAAGCACCACGGTGCGGAGGATAGACCGAAAGGGAGTGTGGTGAACTCGTAAGCCTGACCTTCCCATCTGAACTGCAAGAACCGATGATGAGGGGGAACTATAGGCACTGTCAGGTATGCGACCTTCAGGTCTAGCCTGAACATCCAATCGTTCAGCTGCAGGAAATCTCAAAGGAGGTGAATGCCCCCCATCTTGAAGTGCAAAAACCACCACAAGTGGCAGAACACGCTGCGCACTGTACAAATATAGTCCAAAAGGACTCTCAATTATATCATCAAAAGTAATCCAATCGACATCCTAAATTCAAAAACAATTTTTTCAAACACGTTATTGTTCAGCAATTCATACTATTATTTAATACATGTACTCAATGTATGATATAGTTTCATAGAATAAATACAACAATAATAAATGTATCACTGGTTCATTATAATCATGAAGACCAATAAATTCTGTTGAACATTGAAATTCAATCTTTCATCAAAATGGTTGCTAGATGAGCATTTTGAAACATATTATGTTGTGCCCGATGCATTTCGGGACAATGGTGTCCCTTCCTCAGGGGCAATCTGTAAATGCAAAAAACGACGATAAAGGATAAACAGTACAAATACTAACACTGTACAACAAATTAATAATGTTATAGGTGATGGCCAATCCTGTGGCGGGTCAAAATATTCTGTCATGTCATATATCACCAATTATATATGAACCGATATACTCCATCGTGTGATGAGTGAATGTAAAGGTGAATTAATGATAACTGTCATGCCAAACTCATAAAAAGAGATTAAAGTTGTGGTTAAAATAACACAAAAGTGCCCAGTGATATCATCACCAATGAGTAAACTTTTAGGAAAGAAAAGAGGATGAAAAGATACACCACACAAGAGAGGGTACCTGGCTGAATAGATTTACTCACCAACTGAAACGAACAAGGTTCTTGTAAGTACCAAAGGTGCTATATAACATACTCATCCGTAAAGCAGGGCTAAATAAAATCTAAAACGCCAATATAGTGGCCTACCTGATAGTGTAAAACCACTGAAATTGTTCAATGCTCGCTCAATGCAGCTCACTGCACAACACAATAAAGACCAAGGAACTCATTGACTTCTGATAAAATTAAACATACCAAACACTTAATGTAAATGGTCCAAAACCAACCAATACATTATACCTATTCAATAAAGTATCTAACGATATTTTACTTACCGGCGCCGAAAACGCTGAATGTATATCAGCACCGCCTTCAATCTGTGTTTACTCAGCGTGCTTACTGGATCACAGTCCCTATCTACAAGAAGGAATTGAAAATCACATTTATACTACCTCCGACATCCATGCGCACGTAAGCGTTATCCCTTCGGTGCTCATAAGTACTCACCATAGCTAAAGTTGAGAGTATCAAAAAGTATCGCCTGCCTTTTCCTACGATATTCTCTTAGTGAAAGCCTGCCCCTGATCCCGCTACTCGCGTTAAACCTTCAATGACGTTGCCGTCATAAAAATGAAAGAGGGACTACAAATGCTAGTACGAGCTCGAAAGGAGCCGCCATCTTAGTGCAGGGTATATTTATGAAGCCTCACTGTCCTAGTACCTGAACGTAATGATAAATGATAAATGCA
The DNA here is from genome assembly GCF_964261635.1 of Lissotriton helveticus. Lineage (NCBI taxonomy): Eukaryota > Metazoa > Chordata > Amphibia > Caudata > Salamandridae > Lissotriton > Lissotriton helveticus. The sequence continues at coordinate 1,291,266,969 of NC_136061.1, forward strand.
ATAACAATGCAATAACCATGTCCACGCTTTCTAAGCTCGACTGAATGCGAGTAAGAATGCTCTTCACGGCATACTCTGTACAAATAATCAAACGGTGCAAAGATGAAAATGAGTGATTATCGAGTGTGGTTAACAAAAAAACGGGTGTGCAGGTGATTATATTTGGTAAGGGATCTGTGAATAAAATATAAATAACGTGGAAAAGATAGCAAAATAAAAAGAGAGAAAAGGAAGGTACATGATGGCAATCTAATTGTTCTGGACCCCTCTACAAAAACACTGTACAATGCATAAGTGCACTAAGATCTACTTTTCTAGTGTATACATTGATATGGGCTCGCTGGTACACATATCCATCTTCACCAGAATGGTTTTGATCCAAAAAAAACAGTTTAAGCAGATGAACGATACAGATCTCACAAGGATAGTTTTACAGTGACTAAATTATAGTGTTAATAAGAGTAATAAAGCCAAGTGATAACATTGACATTAGAAATACAACAATGATATTACATCAATCATGAATGTAACAACATTTATAGAAAGCAGCTCATATCAAAACGGTCATTAAGACCGGATGGATGCATAGTGCCTAGTGTCTGAATCCAATGTAATTCTCGTTGTAACAAAATTCGATCAACATTCATGCCTGGTTTACAATGAATCCGCTCTATGACTTGAACCCGTAATTGGGAAATAGAATGTTTCGCTTCTTCCCAGTGAACCGCTAAACTAGAGGTGGAATTCCTAGTGCGTATTCTACTCTTGTGTTCTGTGATTCTCACTCTAAGTTTCCTAGTGGTTTTGCCAACATACGCTTTATCGCAAGGACATTTTATGCAGTAAATGATATTAACTGAGTTGCAATCATTCGTATGTATCAATTTGATTTTTTTGGCCTGATAATGGATGTGACAACACATCTCCAACTGTCACATTATTGCAGTGAGTGCAACTATTGCATCGTTTTGTCCCTAGGAACTCCTGTTGTGTGTCACTCTGAGTTTTCCTGGATAAAAGTGTCCGCAAGTTTCTACCCTTGGTATAAGCAAAAAGGGGTCTCTCTGAATATATGCCTTTAACCCCTTCAGCGCTAATGACAAAGCCAGATCGTCATGGGCGTTACCTGCGATACGCGGATGACGAGCTGGCTTTGTCATAAACAAGCCATTTTTAAAATTTCAGCGCACAGCGGGAAAACGCCTAACTCATGTTGTAAAACATCCCAATGTTTAGTGATGATGTCTTTTACTGCGGGTGAAACCGTTGAATATCTAGACACAAAAACTAGACGTGTATTGGTGGTCACCTCTTTTTTCTGTAGCAACTGATCTCTGGTTTTATCAAGTGCCTTCCTCCGGCATTGCTCAACATTCTGGGTTGGGTAACCCCTTTCATAAAATCTCTGTGCTTGCTGCTCTAGTTTCGTGATGCTTTCAAAAAGGTCTGAACAAATCCTCCTTACTCTAATAAACTGCGAGTAAGGTAAATTACATATAAGACTTTTTGGGTGGAAACTTGAAAATTGCAATGTGCTATTCCGATCAGTCGGTTTGGTATAAACTGAAGTTTGAAATCTGTTGTTTGGGAGCTTCTCAATCTGAACATCCAGGTAATGTATGGTATCCTTATGTATATTGAATGTCAATCGTATGTGGGGATTTGCATTGTTCAGTTGATTGATCATGGTTACTAGAGATTGTTCAGATGCCTTCCATATTAGAAAAATGACATCGATGAATCGACAATACATGAGGATGTTGTTCATCCATTCAGTGTTCGTAATAATATGACTCATACTGTGCCATATAGATATTAGCATACGCTGGAGCCCCCGAAAAACCCATGGAGGTTCCAGTGAGTTGAGTGTAAAAATGTTGCTGCCATTCGAAATAGCTATTATGCAAACAAAATTTCAACAACTGAAGCAAAATACTTTTTCCAAAGTGATGTCAGGTGATTGGAATAATACCCACTCTACTGCTTCCAATCCTGCAGCATGGGGAATTAACGTATACAGTGCTGTTACGTCTATTGTACATAAAAGTACTTGAGTATCAACTTCAGGTGTGATGGTTGATAATTTTTGTAAAAAATGCGTCGTGTCCTTGAGGTACGTACTCCACTGCTGTACAAACTGCTGTAAGTAAAAATCCAAAAACTTGTCAAGGGGGTCAAAAATAGAGCTCGTACTAGCATTTGTAGTCCCTCTTTCATTTTTATGACGGCAGCGTCATTGAAGGTTTAACGCGAGTAGCGGGATCAGGGGCAGGATTTCACTAAGAGAATATCGTAGGAAAAGGCAGGCGATACTTTTTGATACTCTCAACTTTAGCTATGGTGAGTACTTGTGAGCACCGAAGGGATAACGCTTACGTGCGCATGGATGTCGGAGGTAGTATAAATGTGATTTTCAATTCCTTCTTGTAGATAGGGACTGTGATCCAGTAAGCACGCTGAGTGAACACAGATTGAAGGCGGTGCTGATATACACTCGGCGTTTTCGGCGCCGGTAAGTAAAATATCGTTAGATACTTTATTGAATAGGTATAATGTATTGGTTGGTTTTGGACCATTTACATTAAGTGTTTGGTATGTTTACTTTTATCAGCAGTCAACGAGTTCCTTGGTCTTTATTGTGTTGTGCAGTAAGCTGCATTGAGCGAGCATTGAACAACTTCAGTGGTTTTACACTATCAGGTAGGCCACTATATTGGCGTTTTAGATTTTATTTAGCCCTGCTTTACGGATGAGTATGTTATATAGCACCTTTTTTACTTACAAGGACCTTGTTCGTTTCAGTTGGCGAGTAAATCCATTCAGCCAGGTACCCTCTCTTGTGTGGTGTATCTTTTCATCCTCTTTTCTTTCCTAAAAGTTTACTCATTGGTGATGATATCACTGGGCACTTTTGTGCTATTTTAACCACAACTTTAATCTCTTTTTATGAGTTTGGCATGACAGTTATCATTAATTCACCTTTACATTCACTCATCACACTATGGAGTATATCGGTTCATATATAATTGGTGATACATGACATGACAGAATATTTTGACCCGCCACAGGATTGGTCATCACCTATAACATTAGTAATTTGTTGTACAGTGTTAGTATTTGTACTGTTTATCCTGAATCGTCGTTTTTTGCATTTACAGATTGCCCCTGAGGAAGGGACACCATGGTCCCGAAATGCATCGGGCACAACATAATATGTTTCAAAATGCTCATCTAGCAACCATTTTGATGAAAGATTGAATTTCAATGTTCAACAGAATTTATTGGTCTTCATGATTATAATGAACCAGTGACACATTTATTGTTGTTGTATTTATTCTATGAAACTATATCATACATTGAGTACATGTATTAAATAATAGTATGAATTGCTGAACAATAACGTGTTTGAAAAAATTGTTTTTGAATTTAAGATGTTGATTGGATTACTTTTGATGATATAATTGAGAGTCCTTTTGGACTATATTTGTACAGTGCACAGCGTGTTCTGCCACTTGTGGCGGTCTTTGCATTTCATATTACTTAACACTTGATAGACAGCAAGTGTTACGCTGCAGCACCAGTCTCCCAAGATTGTTTATTTTGCTACACTAGATTAAAACACATTAGAACAGGGAGTGCGCTTCCATCCCCCTTTTTTATTCTCCATCTTGAAGTGGCAGTACACCAGCCACTCATTGAACTCTTTCAAGCTGATAACGTGGCACCTGCCACCGTCGACCTTGTCGACCAAGAACAGATTGCAGATAAAACCTCCGAAATGCTCCACCGAATAACAAACCGCCCCTTTTTGGAGGAGGGCGGACACCTCCTCGTGCACCAAATCTGTCTCGCCCTGCGAAAAGGAAATGGGACAGGCCATGGAGCTGACAGGGACGGCCATGGAACTCCAGCTGGAAGCCCTGGACCGTATGCAGCACCCACGCATCGCTGGTGAGGTAGACCCAAGCCGGAAAGAACTGCGCCAAGTGCCCCCCCACCTGCAAGCTCGCCGAAGGCAGCACACTCACTTCTCCCAGCACCGTGCTGCTGTCCTCTTTGGTGGCCTCGGCCATGGAACTTCTGGGCTCTCATAGGGTAGAAGTTATTAAACCGGTCGTTGTCCTGGACTTGGCCACAGCCGGAGCCTCGCCCCCGGTCGGAGCTGTTAAAATGACCGAATGAGTGGCCCCTCCCACGTCCGGCCCTGTCGAAAACCCAAGGGGTGAACACCTTTCTGATGTTGGCCTGCGCCCTGTCAAGGGAGGTGAAAGTTGCCACAAACTTCCCCAACTCCTTGACGAAGGGATCGCCGAACAACCCCCCTTGGGCCACAGCACCAGCCTCGGACGAGGCGAGGTCCCCCTGCTTAGGGTCTACCTTGAGCAGGAGCGACCACCTCCTCTCTGCGGAAAGTGCACAGCTCGCATTTCCAATGAAGACTATGGTGCACTGTGCCTAATTAGACAGAATCTCAGGGGATATCACTTTCCCCGACACCTTGGTCTCCTCAGCCATGTCCAAAATCTTTGTGACTGTCCCTACTACGTCGAGTAGCTTATCCTAGCAAGACCGCCAGGAGCAGTCTATGCCCTTCTTCGGGTCATTAACAAATTTTGCCAGGAATGTCGCCATTTTCTGGTCTATCTCGGGTGTGAGGGCGACCTTTCCTTACAGAGTAGGGCGGGGACACTCCGCTCGAAGGTGACTGCGGGCATCTTTATCAATGGGTTTACGAAGACGCACCGCCACATATTGGGCCACCTTATCCCCGGGAACCCAATCTGAGGATCTCAGGTGGACAATATCATCAGGGTCCAGCATACCCGAAGGACCCGAAGGTTCGGGGACCGGGCCCAGGACCTAGACAAGCATGCCTTCTCATCTGTATCTGGGGTGTCTCCATCATCAATGTTGTCTGGGGTTCTAGGTCTGGGAGATGGCGGGGGCCCCTCTGTAGGGACAGGTGGATCAGGATGAACAGGCGGCATAGCCATAAAAGCGCAAAAAAACTATGGATTTAGGCCCAGATCTCTGAAATGGGGTGAATGTATGACATTGTTCTGCATTCTATCCATCAACTGTTTTTGCATTTGTCACCCCAAGTGGGAGGGGTATGCTCAGACGTGAGTCCCGTGCTCTCCACACCTCTGGAGTCAAGCTATCCTGGCTGCCTGGCTGAAGATGGCTGATAGCCAGAAACCGGTCCTAGGATGCTTGATTCCGGTCCATGGAAGACATGGCTTGGCAGTTTGGGCTGGACTGTTCCCATGAGGCACAGGGTCAAGGCTGATTTGCATATGGCCATGTCTGAACTGGGGTGGTGTGGTGAGCAAAAAAAACATGGATTTTGGACCAGATCTCTGTACTAGGGTGAATGTATGTCATTGTTCTGCAGTCTGTCCATCAACTGTTGTTTTTACACATAGAGAAGTGTCATAATCTCTGAACCCAGTGTTATTTGGAGTTCGCTCTGGCGTTTAAAATCTGTTTATACAAATTTTCGTGCAAACCAAAGATTGGATTTCGGGACAGTTCTGATGACATACATTTTTTTCCATCTGTTCAAGGATGAGTTGAGAGACAATGAGTAAGTGTCCAATACTTTCGACATAATTCAATTATTTTCGGTATTAGCTTTTCAGTAGATGAGTTTCCCCAAGAGGGGAGCTGTCTGCCCATACGCAGGCCCCAAGCTGGCTTTACCACTTAATTCAATCTGTTCCTCTCTTATTAGGCATAACCTGTCTGACACCTTTCTTAGCCTTAGGTTTTATTCTTTTATTTTGCTAAGTGGATGGGGGATAGTGGCCAATAGAAAGACTTCATTGTTGGATTGATAATACACAAATTGATCTGTCACTAGTAATTAGGTTACGGCCATTCTGCAATATTTTTATCTTGTCTGCGCCACTGCTGAAGGCCTACTCTTAGACAAATATATATTGCCCTTGACCCAAAAAAAGACAATCCATCCAGAACTATCAAGCCACTTCCCCTCTGAATGGAAACACAAGCATAACTATACCTTGGTGGGCTTCATTAGCGAGGCTCAGCCTCGGACACAGCAGCATCAGGAGGACACAAACCTGGTCATGCTCACACCACTTTCTCTCATTGGGTAAAATGTGTACTGCCCGGGTGCGTTCTATTGCTCCTTGTCTTTCCTAGTGTTTTATATATATACGATTTAATGAAGCATCATATACATACATATATATATATATATATATATATTGCATTATAAAAATATTAACATTCTGCTACTCTCTGCATGTGAACAAGGGCCGCTTGGCACGAAACGCGTCATCGCTGGTTTTTCCACCTGACCTTTTCTGCAGTAAAAAGAATTGTTTCCCTCAATTGTGGCCCGTCTCCTGCTTCGCCGATCTTGTGGGATTGGAGGTGGCTGTTGGGAGTTTTCGTGGCATATATATATATATATATATATATATATATATATATATATATATATATATATATATGTATATATATATTACCTACTGGCGGTCGCCAGTAGGTATATATAGTTAGGATTTTTTCTCTATGGGATTTTTGAAAATTCTATGTCTAATAACTTTGGCGTTTGTGGACGGAATTGGCTGAAATTTTCAGGTAAATGGCACATTTTGTTTCTGAGCAGCCCTTGAAAATTTGGGGGGGGTTCGTCAAGGGGGGCCGAGAAAAAAGGGGGGTCCCAAAACGTGTTTTTAACATTGAGTTTTCCATAGGGCGGTTGGCCTCACTTTTAGCCCGAACGGCTGAATGGATTTGCACGAAACTTGGCAAAATTGTAGGGACTGGTAGCCCGATGTGCCTTTTGTAGGTCTCAATATATGTGCTCCAGTGGATTTTGAGAAATTAACGTTTAAAAAAAGATATATATCTGTAACAGCGGACCTGGCAGCGTCCCAGGACGCGTACTTTTCGCGCAACGGAGCTTTGTGAAGCGAAGCTGATTGGTTCTCCGGCGTCTGTCAACATTCCAAAAAGTCCGTAGCGGCCGCCATCTTGTCTCTCGGTAGGATCGAGAGACAAGAGGAGGTCAAAACAAAGGGGGAAATAACTATAAGGGGGCATAGTAGATCCTCGCTGACCCCCTAGGTTTGATGTGGAGGTTTTAAAAGGGCCCCGCGGGGCAAAAAAAAATAATAATAATAATAATCGAACGGCTGAATGGATTTGCACGAAACTTGGCAAAATATTAGGGACTGGTAGCCCGATGTGCCTTTGCTAGGTCTCAATATATGTGCTCCAGTGGATTTTGAGAAATTAACGTTCAAAAAAAGATATATATCTGTAACAGCGCTCCGCTTCGCGTAACGGAGGTTTGCGAAGCTGATTGGTCATTCCGTCACTGGGCTATAGTTGGGCTACATCTGGCTGATATTTGGGCTACATTTGTTTTTTTGTGTGTCTGGCGGCCATCTTTGGGCTACATTGGGCTACATTGGGCTTCATTGGGCTACATTGGGCTACATTTGGGCTCCAACATATATATAGGCCAATGTAGCCCAATATATATTTTTCAAAGTTAATTTTCGTAAAAACCACTGGAGCATATATCTTGAGACATAGCAAAGGCACATCGGGCTACCAGTCCCTACAATTTTGCCAAGTTTCATGGAAATCCATTCAGCCGTTCGAGCTAAAAGTGAGTCCAACCGCCCTATGGAAATGAAGGAAATGAATGGGTAATTTGTAATTAGCAAATAGCTAATCGCAAACTAGGAATGGTAAAGAATCGCTATTTATTCCTTAAAGTTCGCTATTTAGGAAATGCAAAAAACTTTGATGATACATATGGCGGTTCATCTCTAACAAGATAAGAAGCATAGGGATACATTTATGATGACTGGCGCATCACCAGGGATGTGTTAGTCATTCTGTGCCGCTGTTCCGTCACCTATGGTGTGCTGCATTTACAATGCGGCGCATCATGGGGCAAAAACAGCACAGATGCGTGATGTATCTGTGCCGTAAAGGTGGCGCATTGCTGGAGTTGTATCGCAAGTGTGATGAAGCTCCAGCAAGGGTCGGGGGTGCCCCTGTCGCAGGGTTTCTGTTCTCACACAGAACTGTGGACAGAGGATTGGAACCTCGGCGAATTAGGGTGTCCCAAAACTCACGTTAGTAATCAAAAACTCCTTAGTAAGCTAGGTACAGTGTCACATTGGATATAACAAACTCTCAATGTTTAGACAATCCAGAATATGAACTTATAGTACCTCAGGATACGTGGAACTCATGAACAGTCGGTCGTTATATATTTCTTAGAAACCAGAACATGGAGTTAAGAAGAACACATGTGTATTTGAAATGTTTATTTACTAATGCCGTCTTCTCAGGCGTAGTATCTTAGATAATACAAGTACACATATTATCAGTAGCAAAATTACCAGCATAGTTACTAGTACATAAAAAGCGAATGGTGATAGTATGTTAACATGCTGTAAATGAATAAGAGTTAGCAACACTTATAAGCAGCCGCGGGCCGTGGAGGGAGTTACGGTGAGGCAGGGAGGCGGGGAGGGGGAGAAGCAGGGTGGAGAATACAAGTACACATATTATCAGTAGCAAAATTACCAGCATAGTTACTAGTACATAAAAAGCGAATGGTGACAGTATGTTAACATGCTGTAAATGAATAAGAGTTAGCAACACTTATAAGCAGCCGCGGGCCGTGGAGGGAGTTACGGTGGGGCAGGGAGGCGGGGAGGGGGAGGGGCAAGGTAGAGAGGGCTCCACCCTGCTTCTCCCCCTCCCCGCCTCCCTGCCTCACCGTAACTCCCTCCACGGCCCGCGGCTGCTTATATCTCACCCTCCCTAATACACATATTATATTATTTGCTAAGAAGGTCTCTTTGTGTTGGTTTAGGGCGTGCCCATACTTTAGTGTCTTAGATTTGAAGGAATCACATCAGCATACACCAGCTCTCTCTTCATGTGAACCGCATCAACTGTTGTGTATGTGTGTTCGGCAAAGCAATATAAAACCCGCCTCATGCCCAGAATTGGCAGAAGTTGCACTTATGTTATGAGTATGAAGTCGTGGAGATCAGACCTCATAACAATTCTGTATCGTGTTGTTCTTGAAACTTTAGCACTCGCTGTACAGATATAGTTTAACAAGCAAAGCAGATAGTAGAGCAATAACATATTATTCTCATGTAAACCACGATGAACTACTAGGTGGAAAGCTAAAGCAACAACTAAGTGTCGTGTGCAGAAGTTGCAAAAAAGGAAAAATGGCGTTTAAACCGGTAATGAGCCCATGCTAACTTAACACGGTGTAAAGATATCCAGGACCTAGATGACACCTCCCCATGATCCGGAAACGAACTGAATAAGATAATAGAAGTGCCATCTCATGAGAGCAGATTGCAAGTTTATATGTGGACGGTCCGCAAGGTAAAGCATTAAAAACTAGGAAAATTTAATGCTAAAGAAAAATAAAACAGCCAAGTACTTTATCGAGTCTTAAGCCAATAGGCAAGGTAAATAATAAAAACTTGACAAATAAGTCAATGAATTGTCAATGAAATGCTAGTACTCAGCATATCAAACATGAAAAAGGTCTATGACATAACTGTGTATGCAAAATAAGCTGCAACAGCCTCCAATAGGAAGTCACCGTCTTCATCCGAAAACAGTTCAGCCATCCAATTTAAAAGCGGAAAAGAACATACGTGCTCTCCCAGCACCGGATCCTCTATCACCATCAGAGGACAGCTCGGTGGGTTTTCAAGAAAGCTCTGTTCCAAGAAAGACTGTGCTGCCGCCAGTAAATTCCAGGGACCAAGTAGTCCATGCATCAATGCCACAGCCATAATCCTTTCGCCAGGACAAACCAACTCGTGAGTAATGATAGGAGTCATCAGCTGATTAAAGTCGACGTCAGGAGAAACCGGTCCGCAGAGACACAAATCAATGGCCCAATCGAAATCACAGGTCAGGCAGTGAAATACAGGCTGGACACAGGTGAAGTAGGAGAATCGAAAAGATAATCCATATGCCGTGCTTAATATCGCCAACGGCATTGTGCCATAATATTCTAGCATGCGATTGCGGAACAGTGTCAGCAGCTGCAGGGTGGGAGGTTGCATAGGAGGGACATCCATATTTAAAAATGTAAAAAAGCACAAGAGCGTCCGCTGGTAATGCAAGTAAAAATGCCAATCCACGAACCAGAGTGGAGAAAATAGAATGAAAGGAAGCAGGGATGACTCCAAAGATTTTCTCAAATGAAGTCACGAGACCACTGGTAACAACTTTAAAAAAGTGCGCCAGGGCCTTTGTGGAGGATGCGTTAAAGATAGTCGGAACCATCTTGCTGAAATTGAAAGGCAAATCTGAATTGAAAAGGGTCTGCACCTCTGTACGGGTGTTCGCTATGTGAAGCACGAAAGTTTCACGGGCCGAACTCAAGGCCACCTCTCTCTGAGACAAAAGAGCTCTTATTCTTGCCATGCCGTTGAAATCTGTCCCAAGGTTGGTATTTGTGGCAGATTGAAAACTCCCTATGTTCATGTGTGGGAGGAAATAGAACATTTCTGCAGCAAATAACCCGTTCACTTACTGTTACGATAAAAGGAATACTTTTAATTAACTCAGAACAATCTTCATTATTGAGCATCAAATAACTACCATTTTCCAACAACTTGAACGTGGGGATGATAGCAGGAACTGGCGTGCCTTGCAACACGCAAGCCATATTTGGTCGGTGTTTGTTGCATGAACCGTGTAACTGTATGTGCCTACACATTAGTGAATGATCTGGCGTCTCAGTGCATTCCTCTCCATTCAGATAAACTTCTTGATCATCTTTGAAACATCTGTATGTGTATGGAAGCGACCAGACCTCATGAAGAAAAGCACTACCTAAAGGTTCATAACGACCTATTGGTATATATTTCATACAATTTGAAAACTTATATAAAGCAAAAGGCAGCGTTATTAAACCGTGGATAAGGCACGTTGCCAAAAAACCCGCAATCCTCTGCTGATGATGTCACTGAGCATGTCATGAATGATGTAATATGTGACATCATCAGCAGTGGATTACGGGTAATAGTATCTCTAGTTTACTCCCCTATAGCTGTCTTTCTTTTAACATAAGTGTCTGTTTCCTTCCCTTATACTTACTGTTTTTGGTTCGCTTCCGGTTCGCGTACCGGCGAGCGAACTGGGAAGCGAACTAAGAGAAATAGAGGTTGGCACAGTTCCAAATATTGTACCAATTTTTTAATAACGGGGAGGTAGTTCTGAAAAGAACTTTTTTTTTTATTGTTTTTGTTGTTTTATATTTTTTTTATTATTTTTCGGAACATTTTTTTACTTTTTTTGAATTTTTCTGAACAGTTTTATATTTTTGGGGTTTTTTCTTGGAGGGGGCAATGAAAACGATTCATTGTAAAGGGCTCAACAGGAGCAACAAAACAAAAAAAGAAGTATTTATTATTTTGGGCGTTTCGTACAAACTTGCATATGATAGTCAATAGCTCTGTTGATCAGAGTGATGCTTCTTTCTCCGTAGGAAATGAATCCATCGCAAAATACGCAGATGTGTTTTACTTCACCAAATTTCATTTGTATATTTGGCACCATCTCCCTGCCCTGTGGTCCCGTTACTTCCGGTACAACAGATCTTCTGGCCATAATAGGGAGATTATCTAGGTCGTTCCGAAACTGTGCAGCACTGTAGTTGTTAGGATGCCACCTAGTCATATGGCGATGCATTGTGTAGTTTCCGAAACTGTATTTTTTCTCGGTTCCTCTGGACAGTCTATCTTGACATATAAGGCAAGTTACGTATCTTGCATTTACTTTTTTCTGACCTTTGGGAATTTAAAAAAATTGCCAAATGAAGTTTTCTTTCCGGTGAGACGTCCTGGGCTGCTCAGGCAAAAACTGCCTCTCTTCGTGCTCGTCGTCCTGTTCCTCTTCTTCCTCTTCTTGTTGAATTATAACTTGAGCAGGTGGTCCACTCTTCCTTGGATGTGGTGGAGGTGGTGGGGAAGCACCAGCTGAAGCTACTAAAGAAGCCATTGCTCAGTGATCACAAAGGGTCTTTCTCTTACAATGATGAAAGTCAGAGTGAGGAAAGAAGGAGGGATTTTCATCATTTGGGAAAAACAAGAGTTCTCAACCAATCAAAAGTGTTCATTTTAGATTATATGACCTAGTCTTACATCATTAGGAAACCAAAAGTGAAATGAACCAATGAAAAGTGTTATTACCAAGTCACATGACTTGCTGTGTTTACGTTAAGCGCTTTGCAGGGCCTCCCGGTTTGCTTCCAGAAACCTGCGCTTTGCGACTCGCTTCGCGTACCAGTTCGCTAACGTAGCACGTCATATGACGTATCACGCGACAACGTGAAACGTCATGCGGACGGGAGGCGTCATGATGTTGTTTTCTAACGCGGCACTTGCGGTAAAGAAACGTTTACCGGCTCGCGGTCTATTTCGCGGCATCAAGGTCAGCTAACGGGAAGCTTCCCGATTCGCGAAGCGGGAACGAAGAAAAAAAAATATTTTAAAAAAAAATTATTCATAAACATATAAAATATATTTTTGGATTTAAAGAAGAATACATTTTACAGCTACAGATATTAGCTGTTAAAAAACCAATGAAATTCACAGAAAAAACCATAGGTTATAGACCATATATAGTTAGGAATTAGCATTTACAAAACCTTGAAAATTCACTGAAAAAACCATAGGTTATAGACCATATATAGTTAGGAATTAGCATTTAGAAAACCTTATTTTACTCACACAAAACCATTGAAATTCCATATATAGTTAGTTGCACTAACTATATATCGCGCACCCGCAATCCACTGCTGATGATGTCACATATTACATCATTCATGACATGGTCAGTGACATCACTGATGACATCACTGATGACATCTCAAATGACATCACTGATGACATCATCTAGTGTCTGTGTGTTTTTGTAAAGTTTAAATACGTTTTACATATTGAAGAATGAGTGGATGTATGGAAGACTGAGTGTGTGTGTGGCTGGCTGGGAGGTGTGTGACTCTGTGCATATCAATGTGTACTTGTATCAGTGATTGTATAAGAGAGTAAGTATGTGTTAGTATATGTGTGAAAAGTATGGTGTTCTGTGTTTAACTATAGATGAGGAAATCGAAGTGTGATTGATTCTTCACAGGACTGACTAGGTGTATGAGTGCATATGATAGTGTTCTAATAATAACTGACTGTATGTATGAGTAATTGTATGGGTGAATGAGTGAATGTGTGTGTAGACGTATGAATCAGTGAGTGCGTATGTAGTAACTGGTATTGGTGTGTCATGATGTCATCAGTGATGTCATTTGAGATGTCATCAGTGATGTCATTTCAGATGTCATTAGTGATGTCATCAGTGATGTCACTGAAGTATGGTGTTCTGTGTTTAACTGTATAGATGAAGAAATGGAAGTGTGATTGATTCTTTACAGGACTGACTTGGTGTGTGAGTAACTCCATGGATGAGTGGCAGTGTGTGACTGTCTGCATAGGTGTATGAGTGCATATGATAGTGTTGTAATAATGAGTGACTGTATGTATGAGTGATTGTATGGGTGAATGAGTGAATGTGTGTGTAGACGTAGGAATCAGTGAGTGCGTATGTAGTAACTGGTATTGGTGTGTCATGATGTCATCAGTGATGTCATTTGAGATGTCATCAGTGATGTCATCAGTGATGTCATTTGAGATGTCATCAGTGATGTCATCAGTGATGTCATCAGTGATGTCACTGACCATGTCATGAATGATGTAATATGTGACATCATCAGCAGTGGATTGCGGGTGCGCGATATATAGTTAGTGCAACTAACTATATATGGAATTTCAATGGTTTTGTGTGAGTAAAATAAGGTTTTCTAAATGCTAATTCCTAACTATATATGGTCTATAACCTATGGTTTTTTCTGTGAATATATATATATATATATATATATATATTGTTAGACAAAAACGATCCTTTCAGGCATGAGCGCGCTCAGCAGTGTGTGCTCGACCCAAGGGCTGGATCAGAGCCCCAAAATTAATTTTACAATACAAGAAGGGCGGCACAACCGGTTAACAGCAGAGAAAATTTAACAACGGATGAACGAAAAGCAATCACATCACTCATGGAGAATGGAAAAATTACAATTAAACCCGCTGATAAAGGGGGAAATATTGTAATAATGGAAACCACTGATTATGTCATGGAAGCCATGAGGCAATTAAATGAACAACAAAACTATTCTAAACTAACGATTAATCCGAGTGTCAGCATGCTTAAAGAACTCAAAGATCATCTGAATGAATGGCACTCGAAAGTATTGCTTAGTGATGAAGAAAGGAAATTCTTGGACATTGATTTTCCAATGATGCCCTGCATCTATTTCTTACCGAAAATACATAAGACACTGAAAAATCCACCAGGTAGACCAATTGTCTCCTCATGCAGTTCCTTATATGAGAACCTCTCAAAATATGTGGACACTTTCTTGGCCCCGATTGCTCAAAGTATGCCCTCCTACATCAAGGACACAGGAGAGTTCCTGAGAATCATTCAAGACATAACATGGAATGATGAATACCTTCTAGTTACAATAGATGTAGTTTCACTCTATACATCAATTAGGCATAATGTGGGTATGGAGGCCTGTCAGTACTTCTTGATAATACTCCTGTAAGCGGAAAAAAGGCCTAAGGAGAAAATTTAGTTAAAATATCACGACACTGTACAAAATATCTACATCTGTTCTACCTTCCAGTAAACGGAAAATACAAGGCCTACTGGATCAAGCCCCCTAAACCTATAGTCCGGCACATTGACAAACCTGATACTTACCATTTGCCAGGCCCCAAGGACTGCTACCAAGGGATGGAGGGTGGGGAAAATTACACGGCCCCACGGTGGGGCGAGGAGCTAGCCTGGGAGCGCGGGCACAAAGAGGCCGCTTCCCGTGCTCCCCAGGCTTTTAACCCTTTCGCCGCCGCGGCCCCGCCCCCTCGCCCCGGAAGCGCACAACTACTTCCGGGGCGAGGGCGCGGGGCAAGCGGCCCCGAAAGGGACGGGGTGTGGGAGGGGCCGGGCCCCGCCATGCTTGCGTGGGGGCCTATTGGCCCCCCCTTGTATCATGGTCTTGGACTGCCGGCCACCTCCCCCCTTAAAACACTGACTGAATTACCCAATTCAACCAGTCAACACATGGGGGTCTTTGGAAGTCAAGGGGGGTACAGGCCCCCCCCCCTGGCCGTATTTATTAAAATATAAAACAAATCAAAAATTTTAATCAAATAAACATTTCTGACAATTATTAAAATGCACACTTTTCAGAAGATTAGATTGACATCCGTTTCGACATGGTATGATGGGCTAACCTTAACAAATAGCTAGTACAGCGTGTTTCCTAACCGAATCTAATCATCCTGAAAATTAAACTGCATTCTAATATTTTTAATAAAGTCCTACGGCAAGGTCGCCAACCGGTGTCAGATCCTTTTACAGCTGCGCTCCCACGTTGGAGATGCGCATGCGCAACCCAGGGCACGTTACACCTACGTGCGCTCCCTGAACTCCATTTAACCATAACAGGAGGGCCCAGACACTCGCGCACCTTAGTGATGTCATAGTGTTGTGAGGGGTGGCTACCAGCCTGAGGAAAGCGTAGACTCCCTCCCCCGCACCCTTTAAAACGGGATATCATATCCTGCCCCTGAAGTTCTGAGAGAGACCAATGGCCCCTCCCGCGGGCGGCCCCTTTCGTGAATGGGTCCGCCCCCCCGTAAGGACCTTAAAATGCTGCTCACCGATTAATGACCTTACCGCCACAGGCCAGGTAGTTGACCGACTATCTGGCCCCCCCCAACCGCCTACACTGAAAGGTCATAACTTCCTAATCCAAAAACCCTCTACCCCTGCTATTTTTGTTAGTCTACTTGGTCCTGCGATGACCCCTTGTGGGATATTCTGTCATTAATGTGTATGAAATAGTTTCTCCAACCAAGTGTAGATCCTCTTTATCGAGTGATTCTTCACCGAGTGACTCCGTGCACTCGCCTAGTCCCCCCTCCCCTTTTGCGTGCAGCCCGGGGAAAACTGAGCCCCCCTATGGTGCAGACTGGGTCCTATCATAGTTACCCCATGTCCTAAAATGAATGAGGGTGTGGGGGCACGCCTCTCGAGGGTCCCTGCAGATGGTGTGACCGGGTGCATCCTGGTACTACCATTCTACCCTTCCCACTGGCATACTGTACAGTCTGCTAACCATCCACACCTAGCCACCACGCTCTGGAAAGTGTTAAGTGTATGGTACTACTTTTACCATGGAAGTCCCCACTTCCTGAACAGGGGAAATGAGGCGTTGCATAGGCCTATCATTCCTGGGGTTTGCCGAGGCTAGGAATGCACACCCTTGTGTACTGTCCCATCTCTACCGTTGTCACTACCAATTGGTGATCTATGCATATACCATGCTTACACTGGTGGCCCAGCGTGCACAGGCGCCGTTACTGTAGGTATACCATTTCCTGTTAAGGCAAATACTGCAATTTTTTGTGAAACAACATCCTGCTACATTACTGCCGCCAGCCCAATTAAGGGCTTACACACCGAAACAATCAACTCTGTGTTGGCACCTCCTGCGTCTTTTGATCGCTCGCCCCTCACACTTGCGTTGTTGTTTGCCATCCTCTACCCGCCGTAAGCATCCCTTGGGCTGTCCACCTGTAGCAGCTGTTGTGATGCGGAGCACTTCAGATATCCACCATGGACCCGGCCATACATAAATGAAAAAGATAAACACAAACCATTAGTGTTTCTGGCGATAACTGCTGTACACGTGCTAGTCTTACATTGCCATTACTTGCTACGTTTGAGATACAATTAGCGTCAGATGCATACTCCTAAACACTTCCGGCTAAGTGTTGAGCATAGCCTCAGTTTGTGTCCCCTGTAGCGTGACTGTATTAGTGTTACGAAGAGTGCCCTGTAAAATGGCCTTCATTAACGAATACTACCCAGTGTGCAGTGCAGTGACACAAAGGATGGAGTCCCCAGTGCATCCCATAACGCCCTCATGACTCCTTAAGGATGATTAGGATATCAGTTTAAAAGGAACAGTCAGTTTGTATTAGCACCCACCCAATCACAACTTGATGAGATATACGTATTCTAAGTATCGAACCCCTCGCGCCTGACTGTTGGCTTCGACCGTGGCTGACAGTGGCAACGCGTAATATAACTAAGGGGCAACCATAACCTATATATATTATTCTTATGATACCAGACTGAGCATCATTCCCTTAACAAGTTGCAAGTAACAGATGGCCCTCCAGCTGCCACAGATAATTTTCCCATCAATTCATAGTATACCGCCACCTATTGTAAATCATGATGCAACATTAGTTTCAACAGATCATGGTTTAATGTGTTACCGTTCATTAACCCATTCTGCCTCCCCCAGTTCAGCCCTGTTCATATGCAAATCTGTCTGACCCTCCTGCCCATATAAGAGCACCAGCAGTATCAGAGATGGGATTTAGGCATGGTCACGACCTTCTTCTTTAGATCCACTCTACTATAGTGAGTCCTTTGCGTGCTCTATGTCCTCTGAGAAAATTACCTGAAACTAACAGGCCTACTTTGGAATGGCAATTTCCTGGCTGACATTTGGTACGGCTGACTTACTTAGGCAATAAAACAGGGGGGGAAGAATTAAGTGCCAAATGCTGTTAAGTAAACACGCCAGTGCACCCAGGTGACCCTTAACTAGTATTGTCAATATTCCCAATAGATATATCCCTTACGTAGCCACTTTACCATGTTACCGTTGGTAAGTAGCATTACCTCGGTCCGGGGGCGTCAAAGGTTTTCTACCACTGTAACCAGGCTTAAAACGCACTGTACCTGCTAACCTGTGCTACACATTTCATAGATCTGGCTAGATCAATGTTTAAAGCATTTAGCACCATCTACAGAGGATCTCAATGAAAAGGAGTACCTCTATAAACCAACTGTAAGTAATTCAGAGGTGGCACTTCATATTCCAAATTTAGGTTTCCATAAGAAATCCACTGGAGGATTCACTCTCTTGGTCCGAATGGTAAAGCCCTGGAAGTCAATGCCACGTAAGTCTCGCTGCATTCAGTGATGCGGGAAGAGTTGGATGTTCATGAGATAACCCTGTGACGCACCCACCACAGGAATGAGCAATAATTAAAACATCAATACCAGAGCCATCCTGAGTCCCGGGCCGGTCCCATCTAGAAAACAGACCCAGGGACTTGCTGCTGTTAGTGTTTCTAAAAATTCCAAGAAACTAACACTCCACGGCAGTATGCTATTCCGAACTGATGAGCAGGGGGGGGGGGGTGTCTACCTGACAGTCCCTACCGTCGCATTCAGTGATGCGTAAAGTTCAGAAGAGAAAAGAAAGTTGGATGATTATATGTCAGGCAACCCTCTCACACTATGCTCACATAATCTGGCCCCCAGATCCGGCTAGATCAATCTTTAAGGCCTTCTGAACCACCTACAACTCATCTCCAGGAGGAAGGGGGAACACTACCTACAGCGTATGCAATGCAGACAAAAAGGGGTGGCAACACCTCGTATTCCCACTCAAGTTTCAATAAGAAATCCACCCGAGGGCTCCCTTTTAGGTCCCAATGGCCAAGCCCTGGCAGTCTTAGTCACCTAAGGTTCGTTGCATTCCGTAATGCATAAATTCAGAAGAGAAGAGTTGGGCGTTCATCAGTTAACCATATGGCGCCCCCCCCCCCTAGTATTGAGCAACATTCGACCTTCAATACAAGTTCAATGTATGTCACCTGCGTCAATCAGCGTGAACTAGCTGTAGGAAAAAACAAGGTATAATGTGCAACGCACCCCCCCCCCCCATGGAATGAGCAATAATTCACATATCAATACACGGGCCATCCCGAGCTCTGGGCCCGTCCCAGCTAGTAGGTGAAGAAAGCAAAAACAAACACAGGGACTCGTTGCCTGTATGTGTGCTCACTTCTCGTTAGTGGAGAAGTTATGGCATGACGTCATGGCCTATGAGCCTTTACCAGCTAACAACCTTTGAAAACCTTATCGGTATGATGTTACTTGTTGTTGTATCATATATGTGGATGCAATGCCAGAAACCTCAAAAACACAATTTAAGGCAGCACACCATGCTAAGCCCAAATGAAGGAATATAGGCAGATGCATGGGTATCTCATTATTGCTATGGTTACCGTATTACAGATAAAAGGCATCGACAGTGTACTGACCAATGATGTAATTCAAGCTCATGGAGGCGCATCCGAAAAATTGAAAGTACATACTCTACTTGCGTGGTCGTGGACCGCATCTGCCGCAAAGAGTGACCCCACTGAGCAGCGCAGCGCCCCATTAAGGTGATCCCAGCCAACAAGTATGGTGTTGTATTGTCCCCAAAATTTACCTATATTGCACAGGCTATCGACATCGCTGCAAGATTGATTGTTTACATGCAACCTATGTATCTTCTAAATATCGTGGGCAAAACCACCCAATGCTAGTGTAAACTGCAGAGTCTGGCTAATGACCCGACATTTTCGTTTTAGAATACGGAATTACCCTTCTCATGTAATTTAGCACATTCTGGGGTCATTCCGCTACCTAAAGTTACCCAAGTTACGTCCAGCCCAAGCATGCACCTCGTGCAGGAAGAACAGAACCTGTGCAGGCCGCAGGTAACCGACACTGCCTCTTTGATGCATCCACTGAAACAGCCACCTTTAAATCTGTTTCCTGAACATTGTCTGGTTACTCGTGTATCCAGTTAATTAGTCAACGGCCATTGGCTAAACCACTTCGACCACATATAATTGGCTACTGCAAACAGGTCTGTCCCTTTCGGAAACTGGATTGGAATTGATGTCGAAATGTATAAGCATATGCCACGCGTTGACACTTTAGCGCTCAAGTGTTTGTATCGGCAACATATTTCCTTATTGAATAGGGCCCACGAGACAGAGGTGAAGACCCCCCCTCACAGGCCGGATGATCGGATGTGCCTACCCCACTCCGTGCCTCAGCAACAAAAAAACTGTGTGTGCAGAGTACCCCGAGGCAGTTAGGGATTATAGCTTAAAACGTAATCTATCGAGCCCATTGTGTTATTATAATTACTGATTTACTAGACCGAAAGGGGAGCACATGACTCCGTTCTTTATCGGGACTTTACCAGAATAAATTACACTCTTCACACTGACCACAAAGAGGAGCTTGGGGATCAATTGAACCTTTCTATGCTATGGGCTATAGTTATCCTCGTTTTATTTCATACTTCACTGCTCGACCTTCAGTCAATTTAAACCGATTTTAGTAAGAATTATCGTACTCTTGCTCATACCATGTTCCCCATTCTTAACATTGTACAATAGACCTGTTTTGCCTGGATTCCATTTACCCTGTATCCAAAAGAGATCGGTAAATTTGCATACAACATATATAAAGGGGAATCAGTTCGGTCAGTGATTATCTTAGAATTCTAGCATACCAATGCCCAATGCTGAATATGGATTTATATTCTATTATAATGTATAGGGTCCAAACCAAACATGTATTACTGTAAAACGATCGAAAACATTGCTTTGTGTAATAAGATACGTCAGGTGTCGAATTTTAAATGTGAGGCTTGCTGCAAAGCCTGCAGAAGCCATCCAAAGAAGGCACACGTTATCAAGTCCTGACATGAGAAGAATTGAACCCTCTAGGGGATACCAAACATCCCGTTAAAATATTCAGGAACACAAAATTACGGGTTTCAAGATGCAAGCGGCGCGTGGATGTCCAGGTCCCTACCCCTCCCGCAAATGTGCGTGCAAAGTGCAGGGGAGCGCCATCACTCAGGGCAGACACATCCACGAGGCACACAGAAGCATGTTCCCCTCCCCCGTTCCACCCTCTACCCCTGCTGACCAAAGAGACCCAGAAACGAAGCCACCAAACCAGCAAACAGACACACATCTATGCAAATGCAATATACTCCACCACAGCTATGTATCAGAGCAAGACGCCTACACACAGTCACTGAAAAACAACAGTAGGCCAACAAGACTGCCCGGTGATTCCATTCATGATGGCAAGGCTGCTCCGCTCCGTGCAAGCATCGCTCGTCCATGTCCAAACGCATGCGCATACTGTCTGAAACACTCTGCGATGTAAAAAATGAAGCCAATAGCAAGCCTACGTTTTTGCTGCTTACCACACGTCCCCCGACGAAAGGGGAAAACATCTGCTGCTCTCCTGGGCTTCGTTCCTGGAAGCGCTGCGCAGCTCCCGACCTCTCCTGGGCTCTCTCTCGGACCTTTCCTGCGCCGCACGTCCCGCTCCGGCTGCCCATCACTTGCGAAAGTTCCACGCTGGCCACATCCTGCGAAGCTCCGCTGCCCCGATGGCAAAAACCTGCAGGGAGAAAAAATGAAGAAAATTACACGGCCCCACGGTGGGGCGAGGAGCTAGCCTGGGAGCGCGGGCACAAAGAGGCCGCTTCCCGCGCTCCCCAGGCTTTTAACCCTTTCGCCGCCGCGGCCCCGCCCCCTCGCCCCGGAAGCGCACAACTACTTCCGGGGCGAGGGCGCGGGGCAAGCGGCCCCGAAAGGGACGGGGTGTGGGAGGGGCCGGGCCCCGCCATGCTTGCGTGGGGGCCTATTGGCCCCCCCTTGTATTAAAGGAGGGTAAAATCACTGTCAGCAGTAGCTTTCAGTAATAAAAGAACAAAATGCCTGAAGCATCCGGCGTCGTGCAAGGTAAAGGGTCTTCTCTCCTTACTAACTAGGAACACTCGATTATAATATGAAATACACAAGAATGTAGCTAAAATTAGTAGGTGTATGTGCGCAGCGGCCAGGGCGACTGACGCTGGAATCTGGGGACCACGGTTCGATCCCCGGCTCCGGCGGCAGGTTAGCCCAGCACCATGTGACTCTGGGCAATAGCTCGCTTAATCTTCCCGACGGCCCCCCAGCGCCTAGAGACCCTTATGGGTGATTGTGCGCTTTACAAATGTGGACTTTACTTTACTTTTTTATCTTCAGCCAATAGAAACCACTTATCCGATTGTGTCATTGCCATTGGTTGCTTCTCCTCCTGATTCCCACATTCAAGGCAGTTTATAGTTAAACTAATGTTGCAGTATTTGATAGATGGGAGAAAGTTCTCTGAGAACCTTGATACCTAAGCTGTTAGCTGCTACGACTAGCTTGTTGTAAAGACAAAGGGCTAGTCAAATGTAAGGGAAAAATTCTAACGGCAATGCATACGCATTATGTATCTAATTTGTTCTTTATTCTAACAGTCTATTTATTATAAACAATAGCTTACTGATTGTCAAAGCAGGGTGAGCTAATGTGGTGTGATGAAGCAAAAGAGTAACATCTTAAAGTCAACACATACTTCGGTCTGACGCTGGTGCTAGGCAAAATATTCTACAGAAACGTCTATTTATCTGTGAGCTAGAGTCGAAAGAAAATATGGTTTGGGCCTAGTTACAGAAGCACATTGACAATGATAGCCTTCTTAGCAGTGTTTTAAATGCATTCTCAAAGTGAAATTCTAACACTTTATGCAAGTCTTGATTGATGATTATTTATTTCTAATACATTTATTCCATAAATTAACACTAAGGGCTTGAGTGAAGTTTACCCCAGGACCCATTGGCACTAAATAATAATTACGCACTTGTATAGTGACTACCCGGAGGCATCTCAGCGCTTGTACGAATACCGCTGAGGAACCATTCCTGGCCTTTCCCTGTGAGGGGCCCACTCCTGGGCACCTCCAAGGTGAAGCCAGGCATCCTAGCATTGTTGGGGCCATTGTGGAGATTAAGCAAGAGTTGCAGATTAGAAATGGCACCGAGGCAAGAATTCTGAGGTCTGAGGAAATTGAGCACAAGACGCACCGAGGCAGGAATTGAACCCTGGTCCCGGGCCAGACTTCCGCATCAGGGTCTGCCGCTCTAACCATTGAGTCACACTTCTCCACTAAAGTGTAACTTGCACCTCATTCAGGTAGCTCTTTAAATTGGGATGTGGACTAGGAATTCCCATTCCCTATTTTGACTGTATCAATGTTTTTTAATCTTTATTGGTGTGCTGCACATAAAAAAATGCCACGTTCCCTGCCACTGACAAGGAAGGTAAAAAATTACCCGCACAATAAATAGACCCTGGACCCCAGAAAAGAAACTCCAGCCCTCGAGAAAAGGTCCATCAATCAGTTGTAATAACCAGAGCACTCCTCCAATAGATGTCACACCGCGGCTGCCAGGCAGATGGAGAATCGTAGGCCTTGGCTCGGAAGAGAAGCTATTCGCGGCTCATTCAGAGAATGCCATAGAGCGCTGACGAGAGGCAGGAGGGCTCACAAGGTTGATGGAAGCGTTCTGAATAGTCGATTACAAATAATTACAGGAGAAAGACCACAGTTGAAATAATTAGCATGTGCCACGCTCACTCTTAGTGAAGAATAGGCGGAAGCCCTCCTTCCCCTATTAAACCCCACTTAGGCGGTGCTTTAGGGAGCCGGTGAGGGGGGAGAGTTGAAGAACACACAGTACAATTATCGACAAAGCTGAACTGGGAGCAACCGAGCGATATTTGACATTGTTCTATAATCATATTATTCTCTTTCTCTCACCCTTTTGTATGGTCTGGATTGACAGCACAGATGTCCCCAGACAATTATGTGAGTATTACTAGAGGAGCTTCGTTGGAATGTTGGAAGCCAGAGGTACATGTTTTGAATGGGCAGAAGTTGTATCCTTCCCAAAAAAAAGCGCTTGCCCTCTCTTACAGCTGTGACAATTTTGTTTGTCCATCCACCTGGTTGACCTTGAACTTGCAGGGGCACGCACACACGTATGAATGCACACCCACGCACACACACAGTAAAAGTGTCTTTGATGACTAGATCGTTTATGGTGTTTGTCTTTCTCTGGCAGCAGCACTGATGGGAGGAGGGCAGTCAACCTACACTGATTTTTTAGGTCTGGCTTGACAGTGCATCTGTCCCTAATCTTTTAACCTACACTAAAATCATTCTACAGTTCTTTGCTCCCACCCAAATGCATATTAATTTCCATGCAATGTATTTGAAATGCATCACATTCCCATGCAACAGTCCTTCTAAAACCAGACCTATTGACATTGGCAATGCTTGTTTGCTTCATTTTACCTTTCACTCACTGTGTTAATCCTACTCCCCAAACCGAAAATGTGTTGTAACCCCACCAATCATTTTGCTTCCTCATACCCCATATCCTTTTTTGACTAAATTGTTTACTCGGGGGTGTTAAACTGCTGCAGCACCCCCATTGTGACCTAAAAGCGCAGGTGTTTTCGGGATTTTTGGTCAGGCTTGCTAGTGTTTGAATTTCTAGTGGATTAATTAATCTTCGAAGTAGATCATGGATGCAGGAGTTTTATGGTTATGCAACATTGCTCATGAAGCATTGCAATCTTCTCCATTGTTCTCTACGAAAGAAACAGTCACTGCTAAGATACTGTAGAACAAGCCTGGTGTGTGCCATCAGCATGGCACAGGGCTGCCCTGCTTGCTTCAAAGAGTATGCCTTGCCAATCACCTGTCATTGCTTTTCACAGGACTGCAAAGGTAGCAATTTCCTGGAGTCACTGGATTGGCAGGGAATTGAATTGAGTAGGGTTTGGCCCAAAAGTCTCTTATAAGCAAGGTAACGATCACCCCATTTTGCTCAGTAATTTACTCCACAGGAATGGACAGAAAAGAAAATCATTAACCCCTTGCATGTGCAGCGAATTTTTGCACTATGCAGGCGTTTTTAAAAGTGAGCGGGATTCGGACACAAACCCAAGGTGATGCTTGATGGCCACGGGCCGTCATGAGCATGCAAGGGGTTAAAAAAAGATTTTTGAAGAAAACAAATCGATTTCTTTTAACTGAAATTGGTCATTTTAAACAAAAGTGAATTTGAATTATCATTGATTCTTTACACCCTGAAGAATAAAGAATCCATTCCAAACGTGAATCTGTTCACCAAGGAGTGAATCTAATTTTTTGTATATAAACTGCCTTGATTTGTAGCTTAATGAACCTGGCCTCTTCCAAGTCGTCTTTGCATTTTGTTTGGCATTCGGAAGTTGAGGCGAGTCTATGCACCAGCCAAGAGAGCGGTTTTCCAGGAATAGGACTCAGTTTGCTTGTCTTTGATTATGAAGGCCAGAATCTGCTTAGAAACAGGAGTTGCTGCTCAGTTGATATGCTTTGGAAGAAGGCTAACTCTACTGGCTGGTATGCTAACAAGAGTGGACCGCAAACCACAAAAATAAAGAGTAATAGCCAGCTGGCTTGAGACTACGTGGAGGTCATTTTGAGGGACTGAAACATCAAGGAGCCAAGTGGAATTTTTGCATATCTTCCCAGAAATTACCTAAAATGTGCAGAATCTGCAGAATGGCATGCCAGAACTGTGAGCTTACTTTCGTGTGTCCTTAGCTGCAGCTTATTGCAGGGCTATTTTAAATGATTGGAACTGGTTTTTAGTTTTCATGCTTTCAGACATGCCATCATTTGAAATTCTTCTTACACCTTAGTCGTAATTCAAAGTTTACCATCTGGAGTCAGGTTGATGCCCCATGAGTGGACGCCCCATGGCGGAAGGGTATGTTTGCCATCTGAAAATCTTGAACACAGCTGCCAAGTTTTAAAATAAAGGCCCTTGTCAATGGTAGCCCAACTCTACAGTAGTCTTCCAAGTAACCTCAGCTTGGCTCACCTTGATCTGCATCTCATGCTTCAGTGCAATAACTACATTCCCTTATTAGCCTTAGTGACTGGATACAGACTTGGTATTTGTTTGTTTTTTGCTCCCATAACATGCCATTCATCTTTATTTTGAGTAGTGCTGTTTTTTTATAGTCAAGTCTGACACCCAGGGCTACAGAGAGCCTAAAACAGAGGTCAAGCATATCATGGCACACCTGACACTTTGTAGTAATAGAACAAGCATTTAGGTCTCCAGCATACACCATAGTAAAGCAGAACGTTCACAAAAAAATGTGCAAGAGCATCCAAATGATTTACAATAAAATTACATTGGCCATGGTATTGTCAATAGGACTTGTGTAGCATTTCATACCACTGAAGAGGCTTCAAAGGACTCTGCTTTGCATGGGTTCCTGGGAACCCTTTCAAGATATATGGTTGAAAAGGGTGTTGGATGTAGTATACCTTTTATGCAGGGTGTTGGGTGACGTGCATGAGGTTCGATGACATGCTTCAAATATGATGTGATGGATATCACTGGGCATAAGCATACACTGTTGAAAAGAGTGAGAACAGCATCTCTGAATACCTCCTTTCCAACTCACACAAATAGACATTTGCTTTTTGTAACTACGTGGATGGAAAAGACAAGTTTTAATACCCTGCAGAATTTGAAATGATTGTCAATTGTTATTATTCACACAGGGCCGAGTTTCAGAGCTTCTCTCTCCGATTTCAAGGTCGGATTCCACACGTTCTACTTTTTAATACACTGGATGATTAAAAGAGAGGCAGCCCTCAAACATAGTTGCCCTGTTTGGCAATAGGTGAGATGCATATGTTAAAGAAAGAGAGATCTATTCCCATGGGTTTCCTGGAGTCACTGGATTGGCAGGGAATTGAATTGAGTAGGGTTTGGCCCCAAAATCTCTTAACAGCAAGGTAACAATCACCCCATTTTGCTCAGTAATTTACTCCACAAAAATGGACAGAAAAGAAAATCATTAAAAAAAGATTTTTGAAGAAAACTAATAGATTTTAACACAAACATTGAAATTGGTCATTTTAAACAAAAGTGAATTTGATTAATAATTGATAAGTGGCGGATGAGCAAAATTCATTGTTTAAAATTTTAAACAGCTACATACGGGCTTAGAGAGTTTAGATCTACTGCCTGTTCTGATGTTAGTCTGGAGTGTTAGGTTGAGGAAGCATTGAACCATCATGTCCTGAATTCTCTGTAATTTACCGAATATTATACGATGTGTTCCAGGGTCAAGTCTGTTGGCATAGTCAACATGTGCACTGAGGCGATGGTTAGTTTTGAACTTATTGAGGGATGTCATGGAGTGTGACTTTTCACTGAAGGCATCTCATCATGTAGAAATTTCATTCAGAGATTTGATTTACTTAAGCTATTAGTGAGAAATACAAGTACATAATCATCCATAAACTCCTCACATGTACTGTAAGGGATGGTGGTGGCTCTAGTTACAGTGTCCATGTTTGAAATGTGATACTTGGTCCATTTCCTACATGCTAGAATCTCATCTCTTGAGGTATTTAATTTGAAATGAGCCAATAGTATTCAGTGGTCTTGGGCTTCTAAGCATTGCCCAAAACTGTATGACTCAAGAACTCAAGCTTTTTCAAGATTTATTATGATTTGCCAGTCATATGTATAGTTACAACAGTTGCTATTGAGCGAGGAGATGAGTTAAGTTAGAAGGTGATGGTAGACATTTAAAAGGAGTGGATCAATGACTGATCTTTGGGTTATACCAGCTATGCACATGAATGGATGAATGGCGACAGGGACAAAAGAGGCAGTAAGTTAATGAGAGATCTTCATTGACGAAAGAGCTAATCCATTTTAGGTAAATTCATTAAACTGTCAAGTGTCACTCTAATGTTGTCAAGCCCCCTTAACAGCACGAGGAGGTCAAATGCACCAAAAGCATCTCAAAGGTCAAGAAAGAGGAGCATTACTCTTCATTTGAGTAAACAGTAGTTTTGGTGATCAATGCTGCTCCAGTCTCCTGACCAGGGCATAATCCAGTATGGCAGACTGGGAGAAGTTTGAAAAGTGATGTTTCAACTAAATTGTCTAAGAAAGGACCTTTAGATGTATGAAAGTAACTAGAAGGATGGGTACAATTAAAGCCACTTGGAAAGGTTGCAATCTCCGATGAACGATTGATTAGTGAAAGGTCTGACCAGGATGGCAGCAGGTAGCAGGTATATTAAGAAGGTTGCCCTTCAATATATGCAACATAAAGGAGTCTGTTGTTGATTAAGTCAAGACACCAGTGCCAGTAAAATTGGTGAAATTGTCAAGGATTACAGTTTGAAAAAGTAGCCTCAACCAATATCTTAATTTATATGTTAGAAGTGGCATTGAGAAAACTAGATTTTCCTTTCTTCTTTGCAAGGTATATTACCAGATATTTGTCTTTTGCTATGAAAGGCCAGACAGACTCACATTGTTTGCAGTATAGTCTCGCTTGCCTCAATTTATTTGGCTTTCCTGAATGTATTAAATGTTTCTATGAATTCCCTATATGGGCAAAAGCCTACATAATCAGTTGAGTTTAGTTGCATTTTTGATGGTGGCCTTATAGATTCCGTAAAAACTGAGTTTAAATTAGATGCTATTCTTCCAGGCTCTTTTCAGGATCCCATCATTTGATTTTCTTGAATTTACATCTGGTGTCCAACTGCCAAGTTTTGTAACGGGTTTAGTGATTGGGATGGACTTAAATGGGATACCTTTGTTAAGTACAAATCAGTGCCTGAGATGGAACTTTTGAACTGTTACTGTAGGGCTGGTGGGCAAAGAAGCAAATAGTTAAGAACAAAAGGAGGATAGGTAAAGTTTCTTCCATGGTCTGACACTTCTTTGATCCCTGTATGGATCCTTGCATTATCCCCAAAATATTTTATGTAAGAACTCCTATATTTTTGGTTGAATCTGCCCTGATGGTATATCCTACCAGGGTTGGATAGTGGCAATGATGAAGCATGTCATGTTTCAGTGAGTGAAGCGTCAATTCCAATATCTTTGGAAACTTTGGTAGGATCGTGAAGTAGTGTGCTCTCAGGAATCCACCTTTTTTCCTTTCACCTAGTTTCCCTTTTGTGGGGAAAAAGACAAATCAGTGCTTTAGATACAACTTTTGAACTGTTATTGTAGGACTGGTGAGCAAAGAATCAAATAGTCCAGAGCAATAGGAGGATAGGTAAGGTTTCTTCCATGGTCTAACACTTGTTTGATAATGCATGGAGCCTCTTATTTAAGTGATGATTAATGGGAAAGTTTTATAGGATCATGTTGGTCAGTCCAGGTAAAAGAATAGTTGTCAGTCAGTGAGATGATATTATGTGAGACAAATTTAAGATCAAGGACCATATTTTTCAAAGATTTGCATTGCCCTTGCACCACACAAGGTAACACAACCTAGATAAGATTTACCAAACTACGCAAGGCTACCTTGCGGGCCTATGCAATACTTGGTAAATCTGGAGTAGCACAAGGCAGCACAAGTCACTACCTTGCATTACTCTGCCCTGGGGAGGCGTTGCATGGGAGAAGCGTGGGTATTCCCACACATCCACGCATGGATTTTGGTACGTTCCCAGATTTACCATGAGTGGTAGGCCTAGTAATGCATCAAAATGCTACGCCTACCCAGGGGAGATGTAACAAGGAGAAATATCTAACTTCTCATTCTTTACCTCTTTCTATGTGATACAAAGAGGAAAAGGCCTCAAAGGATTGTTTTTGTGCAAGAAGGCACCTCTTCCTGTACAAAATACAATGCTGCCTGCAATGCTAGCACCCTTGCACCTTGTGAAAGGGTGCCTTCATTGGAGCGGGGCAGCACACAGTGCACCAATGGAAGAAGATATCAGGAATGCACTATATAATGTTAAATATGGCACATTCATGTACTCTCCCTATCACGCAATGCAGCACAGCAAGGTGTCTTGCTGTGCTGCGTTGCGTGACATTTTGATATATATGCCCCCAAGTGTATGTCATTATGCATGAGCAGGCCTAGAGAACAGTGGATGAACGTTAACTTATTATAGGTTAGAGAGATGGCATTTTGTACATAAGTTGGCTCTGTCAAACCAGATACTAACCTCTACAAATATGCAGGGTTTGGAATTTTTTAAGGTAGTCTCTGCAACAAAGTCTAAGAATGACTTAGAGAATGACAGATTGTATGGTGGAGTCTGTAAACCAGGAGAAATGTAGATGTGTAGTTTGGAGACACAGTATTTAATGAGTAGATATTCACCTTTAGGGCCAAATAATCCACTGAGCGTTTGCTACACAAATATGTTTAGATGGACGATTTGTTAGAAATCTTTTACAAATAGAGCTGGTTTTGAATAAAATGTGTGGTCTCTCATCCTATAGTAAAGATTCCTTGATAAACAGCATGTCAGGAGTAGATTTAGATAAAATGGAAGTGTACAGCAGAGTACGAAGTTCAGTGTTGGGAGAAGAATGTAGGGCCAAGCCATTGTTATTACTCAGTAAAAACAAATTATGGCTCAGAAACTGTCAGGAGAATGGTGCAGCAAGAATGGAGCGAGATGAAATGAGAGGAGGATGGAGAAAGGAGGGGTTGAAGACTGGAAGAGCTAGGGGGTGCAGAAGGAGAAGATTGGGTTCTGGGGGAATTGTGGATGAGACATGATGCTAGGTCAGATAACCTTTAAGCGTTGTTTTCAGCATTGGTATTAGTTTGTAAATGAGTGGTGGTATTATTACTGTAAGATTAGATAGTTTCTAAGTTTGGGGAAAGGAGGATTAGCATTGGAGAATTGAATGAAAGGGTAAGGTACATACAGAGTGATACACAGAAGGCTGTAGGAAGGTGCTAGAAGGGCCTTGTAGGAGACCATTAGAAAAGGTAGAAGTGAGACAAGAAGAGGGAGAATAACTAGTAATGTGAAAAGTGGAAGCTGAAGTGGCAGGATGGTTAGTGGTGTGAGTGATGATGGTTAAAAATGGCGGGAAGGATTTTCATATGGAGTCAAAATTATGATGAACATACAGAAATGTTATCAAATGGGTGAGGAAGTGAGGGAGCTGATAGTCTTGAAGGAGTATGATGGGGCTATAGTAGACATCATTTGTTTTATCATTGGCACATTTTAGACATCCAGTATGGCAATTTCTGGTGATATTTCGATCTGGATTGTGACATTTTATGTTGTCTCAGATGGTGGATGTTCAATATGCAAAAACAGTTGTTTGGCTAAAAGAAACCAGTTGTACTCACAGTTGAGTCGTAGCACAAAAGATGGAGAAGCAGAAGCTTAGGTACCAGAGATTGTATTACACAGAGTGCCCAGAGGGTGCAATAGACGAGTGTGCCCACTTTCAAAATTATGAGGTACTTTGGGGTAACTGAAGTGACTGCAGATGCTTGCACAGCCCCCTCTGTAATAAAAATCATGCTAGCGCACATATAGCGGAGGTATGATTTAAAGGGCGACTCCACATTAGCATGAGTGTAACCCCATACTAATGAGGAAAATACTTTGCCTCAGCACCAATACCATAGTACGGACAGGTGTGGAAAGACAAAGAGACCATCAGGAGACACGCTGACTAAACACCCCAAAAAGGAAAGGTGGTGCACAGTCAGTGAGTGACCCTTGCAAAGGAGATGGTAGGGTGACCCATAGATGCCACCCCCTCAAACATCCCCCTGTTTAAGTTGCAGGTCAGCAGACATCAACACCGTGAAAGACTGTGTAGCTGCTTCAAATAGCTGCTCTGCTTTTCACTAACTTTTTGCCCCCAGGGCACATGGGTCCTCGCAGCAGCCATAGGAGCAGCACATTGATTGTAATATGATGCACTACCTTGATATGCACTCCGTGCACCTTGTTACGGGTGCACTGGCACAGACAGGGCCGGAATGGCCGTTGCGAGCACCAGGCAATCCCCCGGTGCGCCGCAAGGGTGGGGGCCGGTTTTGGGCCCCTGGGAAGCGTTTTTGTTACAGGGCCGTTTATGCAGTATTGCTGCAAAATCGGCCCTGTAACAAATTCGGCCGAAAACCGGCCCGGCAAAGAGCTCGGTCGCAACCCCAACCTCCCCACCGAGGGGTCGGCCGAGCACTTTGCCAGGGCCGGTTTTGGTTCCCAGTCCGGCCCTGGGCACAGACAAAGGCAGTGCACCCTTTTCATTATGTGGACCCAGGTAGGGAAATGAGTCATAACAATTCTCCAGTGGAAGTTCCTTTAGCAGGAATTTAGGTGAATTATTGTGGATCAGTTTGCATTGATTGTTATTGCAGGGAGGTGTTTACCTCTGGAGCGGCAGGAGCTCCGCTAACAGGACTGTTAGTTGTGGAATGCTTTGCATAGTTTGATACTATAGTGTGTGTCAGAGTCGGATTGGTAAGGTGGGCTCTCGGGGAACGGCCAAGGGGCGGTATCCAAGTTCCTGTGGGCTGCTTTTTTGGGCAGCCTAGGGGGTCCGATTTAGGCGATGTCTGCATTGTTCAGATGTCTCCAGCGTCTCAGTGGGTGCCTGAGTGGCCTTTCCGAAGGCAGATGGGCGCCCATTACCTCCCTTTTACCAACGGGTAGAGGTGTCACTCCCTTTCTCTCGCTGGGCCGGCCCATTAATATATGCAGATTGGGGGGGGGAGGCTGAGCAGTTGTCGTCTC
The DNA here is from genome assembly GCF_964261635.1 of Lissotriton helveticus. NCBI lineage: Eukaryota > Metazoa > Chordata > Amphibia > Caudata > Salamandridae > Lissotriton > Lissotriton helveticus. The sequence goes on from NC_136061.1 coordinate 1,291,299,465, forward strand.
ACTTGTTTTCAGGTGTGTTTCACCAATGTGAACTAATCCCTGCATTTATTTTTTATCTAAGTGGAATTAAGAAAAAATGCCTCTGTCAGATTCCCCACCCGTCCTGTTTTCATAAAACTTCGCTGAAGCAGTGTTTTGCAGAAAGGCAATATGCAAATGTGGGCCACATTTTATCCCAATCCAATACTGTCAGGGCAGGCCCTAGGCATGTGCAAAGTGTGCACCTGCACAGGGCCGCCAAACCCCAGGGGCCGCCACGACGAGGATCGGATCGGAAGGATTGTGGCAGTGGCGGCCCCCTGGCAGGATTTGGCGGCCTCCGGCTCCGCGCAGCTCGACACACACATAGGCTGGCCTGGGTAAGCCCACTACACATCATGCAACACTGTTCTTTGTTGAAACAATCACCGCGCAGCCGCGCGCATTCACGCACTTTCCTGACGTCACAGTTACTGCCTCCAATAGACAGACACCGGGCGGCAGTTAATTCTGCACTGAGCCCCCTCGCTGTAAAATGAATGCTCCTGTAGTTTTGCAATTCAGCATGAGCCCGACCCCCGGCCCTGAGGACACCACGGGGGCCACCGTGGTCAGTCTTGACGCCGCCCGAGCAAACTGGCCCGCTCAGGACCCCTGATTGCAGCTCAGTTGACACTGAGCCGACCCAAGCGAGCTCGGGCTGCCAGGCTGCTCAGACAAGGGGAGGCCGTAGGCGGCCGACAATGGAAATGCAGCTGCACTCTCGGCAATCACTGCATAAAGTAAGTGTGTGAGCGGAACGGAAGGCAAGCCCTAGATGCATAAAATAATTCATTGAAGTAACGTCAATTTAAAGTTCCAAATATTGTGGTTCCCATAATTTAGAGAGCCTCTGCCTGCCAGCAGTGTCTATTATTTAGTGATAAATAATATTTACCAAATGTCCTGGATAGTGTTGGGCTGGGTTAGTAATCTTTGCAACTAAACATGCCTGGTACCGTAGGAGCGAACACTTTCTGTGTTTAAACGCACATATTCTGACAGTACCGGCTTCAAGCTTTCAGCTCCTGCTTCCGATAAAGCTTTGAATTTTCGAGTCTCTGATTTTTCCTCAGGGCACTCTGTACCTCTTTTCCGGTCTGTTGGCCTCTGGAAGATTCCTTTGGGTCGCCTTCAGAGCCATATCTAAATCTAAATATCTATTTATGCATGAGACTTTTACTCCGAGAGTTTACACTGCTCCAGCAGCACTTTGTCAATGGAACACGATTACAATCCATTCGCAAAATATCTTAATGATAACTACAAGTAGAATTCACCATGCAGTTTGTAAGTATTTAAGTTTAACAAGCACCTGTTGTTAACTTCCTTTCCTCCTGAAATGTTCATACAACAATACAAATGTCACCATAACTGCAATTAATGTTCTTCTTGGAGTGCGATCATTTTCTATAGTGGACGTTTTGACTAATTATAAAGTTGCACAGCAGGTTAATATACCTGCTGCAAAATACGCGATCCATGCATACCAGGGAGTCCATATAATGAAAATAGGTCAGTGCTTTAGTTAGAGAGGTAATTTTTTTACTTGAAGTGTATAAGTTAAAATCCCAGTTTAGAACAGGGAGCTAATAACTGTCATAAAAGAAGGAAGAGATTAGAGCACTATGATCCTCCCTCCCCCACCCCAGTCTTTCATTATTATAATGTTGCAAAAAGGGGCCATTTCGATAAAATAAAATACAGTTATTATTAAAGAGAGCCCCCAACCACGCTTTAACATTTTGAATTCCGAGTTTGTTGTTTCTTCAGACTAAGCACTCATAAACTATACTGTATCAGTATGGATGACAGGTCACTTCTACACCTTGCCCACAGGCTTTCTTTAACAGTAGTTATCCGAGAAGTATTGGTAATTTGTGCCAGTTTAATACTATGCTTGAGGTGGCCATTGAAATGTTCAACTTGACTTTTGCACTGTGGGTGATACAGAACAGTGTTGATGTTTTTTTATCTGATATTGGATTAGAAATTCTTTCATTTATGTGGCGCTCAATTGCATACCATTGTCTGTAATGAGTGACTCAGGGAATACATCTTTCTTTTAAAACTAAAAGACGGTTCAAAATAGCTCTGGTGGTGGCTTTTCAACAAATTGCTCTTCCAGTCACTTAAAGAGACAGGCAACTAACATAAGGGCAAATTCCTATGAGCCAGAAGAATTTCGAGGGCACCCACACATCTGAGGCTAGTTTTTCCCATTTAGCTTTTGACCAATGTGCGGGAGACATGGGTAGATAAGAAGTAAAGGTATTTGTTTATGTCACTCGAAGTACACACATCAGTGTTGATTCCAAACCACCAGAAACGGGTTTGCAAGAAATTCTTGAGAGCAGATATTCCCAAGTGCCCATGATGTGCACTTTGAAGTAAGCACATTTTATGTCCTCTAGTAGAATGCATTTGTTTTCTCAAAACACCGGATTGCTTTTCAAACTAAATTCTTGCACTATGTGGACAAAATGACTTAAAGGGACCCTGTAGGGATTTCATGGATGGTGCACGTTCATTAACAAATTGTTTTACTTTAGTCAAGATGATATCAGTGGCATACCATGCAACTCCTGTAACTCCAAAGAAAGACTGATCAACTTCTTTGTGAATGACCAACTCCATGTATATCTCTTCAGATGGTTCAGAACTTTTGCTTGTCAACAGGTCAACCTGATAAAAAAGTATGCTGTTCTCTTCTTCCTTCCTGGTACGAACATGTCCTCCAAGTTGTATTGGTAGAGCTTGGAATACAAGTGGATAATGAGAACAGTAGCTGAAAGACCACCTCCAGAAATTTGTGGGCATTATTTGAATTGCCAAACATAATGTCCAAAATGCTTGATAGCCCATACGCGTACTAGTAAATCGTTTTCAAATACACCATATTTGCGTTTGGTAGGAGATAGCGACTTTGAAGCAAACAAAACATTCCATTCTTGTTTAACCTGCAACCTGGTCTAATACAGTGCCGAAACCATATGCACTAACCCTACATTTATGACACAGGTTTTGCCTGTGCAAGAGTATTTCAAAGTAGGAGCAGAAGCAATAGCAACTTTGACGTTGTTGAAAGCTAACTGCTGCCATTCAGTGCACACAAATTTTTGCTTTGTGCGCAATAATTTACAAAGATATTCCGTTTTGCTTGCAAAATCTTTCACAAATTTGCTATGGTATTCACAAAGCAATTAAATGACAATACTTTATTCTTAGGAAAGAAACAAGAGCATTCATAGATTGCTTGGACTAATTGACTTTGTCTTGAAACAAGGTACACTTTTCAGTCCTTTTGTGCTAATCTAGAGCAAACCTCCTCCAAAACAGTCTTAATGTGATTCAGTGTCTTTGGAGAACACCAGAATAGCATCTTGAAATAATTTAATGCAGCAATCCATATCTTCTGACGTAGGGAACATATCCTTTTGAAGACAAATGAAGCAGATGCAAGATCAAAAGGCATGCGTTTATAAAGAAAACCACAAATGAGGTGATGACTGTTATTGCACTATCTCGACTCTTCCCCGAGCCCGACCCTTCAAATTTGGAACGGTGAGCAATGTGCAGGCCTCGAGTGGGTGGGAACAGTCTTGCAATGACAGCCTGCTGCAGTGCTGCCTGATCGCGCCGACACCGGCAGTGACGCACGCCATAATTCTATATTATATTATTAAATTGTTTGATGGCCTTGTAGCGTGATCATATTGGCAACTACTTTAGTTGTGATAGGAACCTTCGATATATATAAAAAAAGAAAGACTAAATAGTCTAAGGTCACCTATACACATTCCAAATATCGTTTTGCACCCTTTTATCTTTCCTTGAGCTCCTGGTGTATGAGCCAGCACGTATGAGCAAGTTGAGCATGAACGTATCACAGTATGATTGTTGAGATTGATAACTGACACCTGATTTCTATAATCTTTCTATTCACCTCACTCTTGTACATATTCACTCATTTCATATTGAACTTAAAAGTCTCCCTCCCCTAATGAGAATGTAATGTTTGAATGTAAATAATTGTCAATTACAGAAGCTCTTAAAAACACTTTTGAAAAACATTTCAAATAATACAAAAAGATATTTTGAATTAATAAAACTTTATTTGAAAGAGATCCTGGACTGAATGAGTGGTCCATGCAAATGAGCAAGTTAGTTTCCTCGTTTTTACAAAAGTGATAACAAATAACTGAGCAGTACTGGCCCTTTGTTTTGTTGTTTATAATTCTATATTAGGCATTATTTAAAAGGCTCATCCCTGGTCTCAGGCTCCATCTCAAAAACACGGATCCCTGTGCGTCCTGAGCCTAACCCCTGTACTGAGTCGAGAACAAAGGAGCAAGGTGACAGACGACCAAAATACCCCTTGTTCAGGCCTCAGTGCGTGAAATGGAAATATTGAATTGCAGGCACTCACTAATTAGAGTACCTGCTTGCTCCTGAGAAGTGCCGGTGCTCTCCCATTAAATATGTTACAGCAGTGCTGAGAGGTGCAGATACTCTACCCTTCACATTCAGGAAGTGCAGGCACGCAGTACCGGGCAGTATCTTCCCATTTAAAGCACTTCCCTTTCCCTTTTCTCTAACCACTTCACAGAGCCCCTAGAGACGACTCCACCCCCCCTGCCTTCTATTTATTCCCTGCGTAGCATGCCCCCAGAGATGACCTCTGCCTTCTACTCTCGGCACAGCACTTCCCAGAAAAGAAGAAGCCTTGCCTTCTACTACTGGTCAATCATCTAACGACTTTTCTGGACGTATTATTAAAACACCTTCCTGAGCTCCGCCCCGTCCGGACCCCCTCTTCCGGGGCCCCCACCTACGCTCCCTGCACAGGGCCACCATGAGCCTAGAGCCGGCCCTGATACTGTGTGGGTAATGGTGTTCCGCACTTCTAATGCTGATTGCTGTTACGCTACGATTTTAGGCGCCAATATCCTTCACCAAAAACATTGAATGATGCTTTTTATTTCATGTGTTTTGCAATCAAAGATGCTAGTATTACCCTTTAACAGTTCAGTTTGAAGACACTGTTGAAAAATACCACCTGTCTTGACAATAGTAATGCTCACAGATAAAGAAAGCTATTAAAAAACAGCAAACCAAACTCTGGACAATGCCATTCGAAACTTTCTGCATTTGCAGTTCTTTTGTCAAAAGACAGCTAATGTAACCTTACCGATGAGCAATCAGAATACCGGAAGTTATTTGTTGTTCATCAGGACATCTGCACATCACAGTATTTTTCTCTACCCATGGTTGTTGTAAGCACAGACCTTGGTGAACGGAAGAGTTCGCAACTACTACTGAGGACACCCAGACTTTTCCACTTGTGATTACATTAGCCTTTGAAACCCATGACGTGTTTTACAGCGCCTTGTTACTTAAGCGTTATATTCTTTTGGTCTTTTCTCGGCCCCCAGAAGGTGATTGGACATTGCATTTTTTTGTTTTGCCCATAATTGTAACTGCTTGCTTTCCAACCTGTAAATAAAATAGCTTTCATTTTTCACAGCTCCAACTTTAATTGGACATTAAAGTTTTTGAATTTGCTTGCGTTTGTCATATGTTATCTGCATTTCACATCCTCTAACTCCTCCTAGACAAATGCTTCTTTTCAACTTGATATCCATTTAGAGTCAGGTGGACAAAGGGAGTGAATTGGGTATCCAACTTGAGCACAAGACTACATATGGTCAGAGACACCTGTTGCAAACAATTGTATCCATGGCAAATTCTGCCACTTAACCACTGGTTACTACAGCACTAAGAAGAACTACTTTATAGCTGTACAGAAGGTGAGTCGATTCGTAGTGTCTAATTTCAGGAATGCTATTGTGTGATAAAGCTGCAAGATTAGGGTGCAGTAGACAACTAACACCAAAATAACTTAAACAAAATGAAAGTAAGCTAGACTCAGCCCTTTTGCTGCCCTTGCAACCACTGATACTGGTTCTGGGTGAGGGTCTTGAAGCCAGCGGCAGGAATAGAAAATAGATTAAGCACATATGCCTTAATTATGAGTGGTCTGGATTTAGGGGTGAGGTAATTACCACACCCGGTAAATGCTCCTACTGAGGGATGCATGAAAATACCTCCAATTATGAGTTTACTAGTTAAATTCAGTAATTACCACTATTCTTAGAATTCAGGGGCATATTACCAACGATGAGCGATATTTATCGCTAACGATGCTTAACAACAAATTTTTTAACGCTAAGCATCGCCGGAAATTATCGCAGAGATAACTTGCTATTAGCAAGGTTTATCTCAGAAGTGATAAAAATCCTCGCGCTAACTGCCAAATGAGAGATTATCGCTGGAAAACCAATGATATTCTCTCGAAGTTTGGCGTTAGCTTGATGATAGGGGCTCACAAACTTAGCTATGATATCCACCTTCCATAGGATATCATGGCTAAGTCAGGAAAATACCAGGTGTAAAAAAAGCAGTGCTAACCGCGGTTAGCGCTGCTTTTTTTTATCACTAACAGGGTTAGCGAAATCCTTGATAATAGTAGTAATGTCGCTTAACAACATTTCTCCTATTATTTTTCTCTGGAACGCCCCCTTTGCATCTCATTAGAGATGCAAGGGGAAGCGTAGAGAAAAAGGGTGCTGACATGCGAATTTGCGTGTTAGCACCCTGTTGCTGATAGGGAGATAATTTTATCTCCCCTTTCTTGGCTTTTAAAGCCAAAAAAGTAGAGATAAATCCCTTGATAATATGCCCCTCAGTTCCTTATGGAATCAAAGATTAATGTAGTGATCAAATTCAACCGACCATTCATAATCAGAGCCTTCATTAACACATAGGATGATAGGGCTAAGTGTTAATACTGTCATGTTATCGGAGGTCAAAGGTTGTGTGATGTTACTTCTGCTACCCATGCCCTTATGGCAAATTAAAATCAATGTCTCTGTGGATAGACCTTTGCCTGTACAAGATTCGGTTAAGTAGTAACTAAGGACTTTGGCTGAGAGAGTACTCTATCACAGAGGTGACGGAGTACCCTCCATCCAAAGGAAAGTTCTGCCCGCCTCATTTAGAGACTTGCAGAAACCTAAGTATGTAGACGGTTTAGACTACTCAATTGCCTCTACCTGCATACACCTCTGATGGCCCGTTGGAGTAAGGGCTGTTGGAGGTATGGCCACGTGCCTGCCTGCCCTATTTAGCAAAGCAAAATAGCCACTTTTTGCTTTCACTTACCGCATAGCAACAACCGTTACCGTGACCCCCCCACGCCATAGGCGAAACCTCCCATAGTGAGGAGGGTCATTGGTTTCTTTTTGGGGGGTTTCGAAAACAAAAACCCACTTTTGGACTTTGTTTTTAAAATAGTAAAAAAGTTGAAAGTTTGATGGATGGCTTTGTCATGTTGAAGGAGACCTATGTCAATCGTTCAATGCATGTACAGGAACCGGGAAGGAGGTTGCCAGAAATGTAAGAACTGTCCACTGGGCTGGGGGACATCTGTAATTTTGGAGGGTGGAGTAGCCTTGACATGGTGACAGGAATAAAGTACTCCACCATTCCAACAAAGTCTAAATCAAGCCCCAAGTCTTTGAAAACAACTTTGTGTATAGTTGATTCTGTTTCTTGACCTGTGTGCCCCTTCCGTCCATTTCAGAGTATCAGATTTGTGTGGGCCAGTAAACATATACTGTAACATTAATATACTCCTGTAAAAAGGTGCACAATCCAACAAATGAACAGGGAGAGCCGAGCCAGAGCTGAGTCAAGGGTCGGGCTTGGATCTTAGAGCCCGTGCCCACGCTCTGCCCTGTAAATGTTTGCTATGTAAATCATAGATCAAACTACACTCAGGATATGATAACGTCTCTTCACAATTCAAAAGTTTATTTCCTTAGCATTTGGAATCTATGGCATTAATTATTATGTCACATTATAGCACTACACTGAGAAGTACTTTATTAAAATTGATAGTTTTGAAACAAGAACCATTAGTGAACTAAAACTCAAGTTAATTGTCACTTAAAACCTGTACGTGTCTCAGATTATTATAGAGCAACATTTCTTATGTTAGGACTGTGTTTTTATCTCTTTGTACACCTTTGGCAGTTTTTATAAAGTACAACGAACACAAAGAGTTGGAGGGTCTGTTGACCAACAGAACTGAGTCTATAAGGTCTTGTATAGGAGACCACACTTTTGCATTGCACTAACCCAGACCTAGTGGTCACATGACACAAGCCTATGATCGATATCCTATCAGCCCACCCATTTGGCGGAGCCTCGTCATGTAGGACGTCTAACCAGGGTGGTGAGTCAGAGCCCAGGTGAATTGGCCAGACAACACACACTACTGGTTCATATTGTCAAAGTGTCCATGCCACAGAATGGTGCTGAAAAAGTTCAGTGCAAAATAAGGAGTGAAATAAGTGATGTTAAAATGACGGTCGAGGCAAAAGAAACATTTTTATTGATATTCACCAGGACGCCAGGTTAAAAAGAAGTGTAGAACAGTGTGAAAAAATCACTGTGATGCTTTGCTGTGTTATGGATTAGGCCAACATGTTTCTGCCTAAGGTGAAACTACACCGGCATTCTTCAGGGCCAGATACAAAAGATGTTGCTACTGCAAAGGTACACTCAAATGTTAATGTGTAAATTGAAATAAAGAAAAGAACAGACCAAATCATTTGTTTAACGGACTGTCCAAACTGGTGAAGTGGTCATGTAGACCATCCTACCGTATCCATCCGAATATGAACCAGTAGTGTGTGTTGTCTGGCCAATTCACCTGGGCTCTGACTCACCACCCTGGTTAGACGTCCTACATGACGAGGCTCCGCCAAATGGGTGGGCTGATAGGATATCGATCATAGGCTTGTGTCATGTGACCACTAGGTCTGGGTTAGTGCAATGCAAAAGTGTGGTCTCCTATACAAGACCTTATAGACTCAGTTCTGTTGGTCAACAGACCCTCCAACTCTTTGTGTTCGTTGTAGTTTGAGTAGGGGTATTGAGTTTGGATGGTCTATAAACATAGTCCCCTTGACCCTCCTTTAACCATTGTTTTTCAGTTTTTATAAAGTGCCAACTCAACCCGAAGGAATTGGAGCGTTTTACATAAGCATCTGTTACATTATACAAGGTCACCATTCATTGTTTATAGGGTTGGATAAATAAAGTGATTTGCTCAGAATCACAGAATGTTGAGCCTACGCCGAGATTCAAACCTGGTTCCCCATGTCCAAGGTCTTCAGCTGGGGCCCTAATGCAACACATAGAGTATGTGCAGACAGCCGGAAGAAGCCACATGAAAGCTCAGCTTGTTATGGGCTAGAGGTTCCAATAGGACTATGAGATGAGTCAGAGCCAGGCTTCAGGCCTGAGCCTGGCCGAGCCTTCGGTGTCCCACCCACCTCTACTCCTTTCTTTTTTCTTCTCAAGCTGTGATAAAATCTAAAGAAAAAACTATCATCACAATTTTCAAAATATTGACATTACATATTTAAATGATTCAACAGCTCTATATCAACAAGTATATTACAAACATGTTCTCTTGCATGATATTTTGGGTGGGAAGATTTATTTTCCTCTTGGTACTCATATTTTAAAAGTGGAGCAAGAGTCCCTGTGGAAAAGTCAGCCCATATCGCACCCGATGCCCAGGCTGCTGGTGCAGGGCGACTCTTCGTTTCCATCTTGAATAATTACCAAATAAAGAGACGGGCGCTGGAGGCAGGAAAACAAGAACAGAGTTTATTACTCCAGAGGAGAGCATGTCATTTGGGACGCTCGCATAGTGTCTTCGGGAGGTGCTCTAACAAGTTTCTCTGAGGCTTCGTCTTTTATACACAGGTTTATGACACACACACATCCTCCATTACAATCAGGACATTGTAAAGTACAAAGATATTCCAACACGTGGCTACAGTAGGGGCCCTTATCCTCCATACAATAGGAGGGGGCTGTCATGCAGCTGAGTGTGCTGTTGATTCCGTTGGAATGTGTGCTCCTGATCGAATCTCAGGGGGTGGGGTGGTCATGATCAATAGTGGCTCCTTTCAAGAGAGGCGAGTGCCTACAGTAGTGGGCAATAAACTGCATCCTCGGGCTAAGGGATGACCAGCGGTCCGTGCAAAGAATTAGGTTCAGAGGAAGAGGTCATCAAAGGAGGGGTATTCATGGAGGGACAGGAGATGTTGGTCAGGCGCGGGGTGCGATTCTCAGAGACAGAGTCATACGGGAGGGGAGGGCTCGTGACTTGTGCATGTGATAGCGGGGGCGGTCAGGGTGCATGGGGGAAGCTTGCAGGGTCAGGGAAGGGGCGCTGGTGATCGATCGCAAACTGGGAGACCATGATACCTAAAAATGGCTGTGTGTACGTGTGTGCATGGGTCTATGCTAGCGGGATAACACAGTCAGTGTTTTAGCGATATTCGTTCTGCTTACAACAAGGGGTACAGTGAACACAAATGAACGCCGCTTATGTATATATATAATGTCAATTTCAACAGTCGCCGCTTTTAAACATAGCTAGTACATTTGTGTTTACCCCAACTGATGGAGTGTACATATAGTCATGTGGGGCCAATGAAATAACGTTCGTCGAATGCTAGCAAATTGCGTGTAGCCATATGCAGTCGATACAATTGGCGAAATACGGTACATATGAATTTACATTCGCTGCGTTATTCATAGATCGGTATAACACGTAGTCGAGGGCAATCAGAAAAAACGTTCCGACATATTGTAGACTCAGGTTCTGACTTTCTTTTCAATGACATCAACATATAGTAAAAAGTGCTATATGAGACCTTTGGACTTAAGTGACCAAAAACATTTTGAAAGCAACAAGAATTGAGAGAGAAAGTTCAGGAAGGGGGTCTTAGTGAAAATGTCTTTTTCAACGACGAACCACTACTGGTAGACTCTGTTAGTCCGTTTTTCTTTTCGTTGGCGCTTTTGAGCACCGGCGGTGGAGCTATAAGTCCAGCTCGGAATCATCCTTACGCGTTGCAGGGTGCGATCAGTCCTCTGCTGTTAGATCACAGTCCTGTTTCCTAACTCATTTTCTTAGGGGTGCCTCATGCTGGGCACCTGCGTGTCTTTCTTTTTCCGTGGCAAAATCCCAGTCCATAGTCAAAGTTTATATGAAAGAGTTTGTTGAATAATCGAGGGAAGAGAGGGCGGAGTGGGGCCAGATCTTTGAACATACCAAGGGAGCAAAAGACGACGAGCAGGCGAGCCCAACAGTTGGACTCAAAAAGGGGACGGGGGACTTCAGGCACGAGTGGGTCAGCGAGTCGAGGGCTTCAAGGCAGCCCTTCATTCCTCCATCTGCTGAGTTTGAACGTTATGCCTCGTCCCGCGTCTCATTGCTCTGTGGCTCCACCTTTGGTTGTGGTCACACGTGTTCCATGATCTGTGGCCAGGCTGTGCGTCACGTCCAGCTCCTCTCCTCCGGTAATTGGATCTTTGAATGGGTAGAAAACAAGTTTTAGAAAAACTGGCAGGAGAAGACATTTATACATCTCAATTCCGTCCCCAATCCTATGTAGGTGGGGAATAAGTTCATCGGTCACAGTCAGAAGTTGTCATTTATGGAGTCTGTAGGAGTGCATTGCTATGGAATTCATAAACGTTCGGTGCTCATTCGTGACGTACGTGGAGAGAAATTGGACCTTTATACACAGTGTATTATATCAATCTCAAAATCGAGTCCTTATGTAGAGACTCGCCCTTCCCTTTAACCCAAGTATCGACACTCTTACATTTCCCTTCGGGGTCGGCTAACCCTTGTAAGTGGGGCGTTATCGTCATGAAGAAGGGGAAGGGGGTGGACGTAAAACATGCTCTTTTTGGGGAGTGAACGTTAATCAAAGTCATCAATTTCGCTTTCGAGGGTAGATGACATGAAGCTGGGGTTAATCGGGGGAAAGGGGACGATTTGGACAGGGAGCCGGGGTCGATCGGGAGAAGTGGGGTATTCTGGACATCCACATTTAAGTGCAGGGGGGTGGGACAATCGGGGCATTGGGGATCATATTCCTACCGAGCTTGAGAAACAGAAGGCCATTGACGTTATAGTTCCCTTAGAAAAACCAGATTAGGGGACATCCGTCGTCATACCTGTCCTTTCCTTTATTACCAACTCGGGTTTTATCGTTTTGAAGAAAGGAGAGGTAGTAATATGGCAAGTCACAATTGTTTTGGTTTTGGTCAATTTTGCTGAACACCTTTGCGTTCGAGGAAAATCCAATAATGTTTTTGTGCCGGAGAGGCACAACGTCATTATACACGAAAAGAGGAAACGGGGCTTTTGGAAAGAGAAAGAGAGAGGGAGAGAGAGAGAGAGAGAGAGAGAGAGAGAGAGAGAGACCGCACCCTAAATGGTCCATTCGGTACACGTATGACATGGGGAGAGGAAGAGAGAGGGTGAGAGAGAGAGAGAGAGAGACGGGTATAATAATGGACCGTTCAGTGCGCGCACAACACAGAACAACAGGGGTTAAGTAACACGGAAACACAGGCAGAGGGATGACGTAGGATTCATGCATCACGTACACACAAACTCAGACGGGGAGACAATACATGTATTATATACAAAAATCCAAGACAAAACATAAAACAGATATTGGCCAAAATTATCCCTTTCTGCATGCTGCGCGTTTTTAGCATCCTAAGCTCTTTTTACCTTTTTCTTCTCTTTTAACTGTCGGTTGCCCTTACTGGTGGCTTTGATTGTACACACTTACGCCTTGGGCAATTGGTCATGAACTAACCTGGTCGGGCTAATGCTCACGGTGGTTTATTCGAGTCATTTTTAGCAAATGCGTTTCCAGGCTGAGACAACGGTTGGTGTCAGTTGGAGAACAATGGGGCAGCTTGAAGTTACATGTCTAGGAGGGTGCGAAGAAGGATGCAGTAGATTTTAAATGTACCTCACCTCAAAATATTCCTTAACCTTCCCCATTCAATTAATTGTGGGGTGCTTATTCATTAGCGCACGTCATTTTAGTTGTACTATTCGGGGTGCCAAGCGAAGTTATATTTTGTGGTTTTCCCTTCAGGCTGCCCTCCCAGGCGCTAAGTTCAGGGAGAGAAAATAGTCATGGTTTGCTAGTTGCGGTTAGGTACCATAATCAAACCCTTTTTCCCGTCTCTTCGTCCGTTAGATCACCGTTTTCATACACTGGTCGATATTCCGATGCGACCTGCAGAGAGAGGGAAAAAGAAGGGGCAGGGGCTACATTGATAGACACATTTAGCGTGCATAAACCCAGAAAGGCTTTTACTTACTGCATACTCGGCCTATCTCCACGGGATGCAGTCCCTGCCAACTGGGCGTTCAAGCCCGGGTGGACCGTTAGTGTGACTCTTTTTATACAGGTAGCACATAAAGTATAGGCTAAACACCAGGATATTTAGTGGTTGCTTTTTGGCTGTACAAAAAGGAAAAACGCACATAACGAAAACTTGGACCCTTCATTTTTGCAATATTTCTCCGTACTATATTTTTTTTAATCCTTTAAACAGTGGTCATTTATTCGAAAATTACCAATTCACACGTAACAACTATGTTTGCTTTTACCAAAAATCTTTAATAAGAATGTCGGTGCATAAATATGGGCCTACAACCCCGTGGGCCGGCCACGGAGCAGGCTGGAACTTAAGATGCGGGGATACTTTATTAGTAAAACTTTAGTGGAGTCAGTGGTCGTTTATTTCATAATAAAAGTGCGAAAAGCGCAATAAATCATGCCGAGACTTCAGTGTGAGCGAGTGTCATAAGTGTTGGGCTTCCAACTTTCAATAATCATGATGTGCGAAACTTAAACAACAATTCATTGTCCGAATGTTCAATCAATACCCATCTGATGTCAATTTACCGTCTGAACACATAATCAGTACCCATCCAATATCAATTCATTGTCCGAACCTATAACCAGTACCCATCCCATATCAATTCATTTCCCGAACTGACAGTACACATCCTGAATCCATTAATTGTCCGAACACGTAATCAGTACACATCCTATATCAATTCATGTGGTTAAGAAAACCTCCATACATATCTCATGACACCAGGGCTGAACAATCGGGGTACAACAAGGAGTTGAAATTTTCATTTGCATCGGCGCCATTTTGAGTGCAGTCAGGCAGAACCAGGCATAGTCTAAATGTCTACTAACTCGTGGTTGGTCCGGAGCTTCTTTTGGCAGTCCAAAAGTTCCGTTAAAGGGTAAAAGAAGGGATCGGTGGTCTGAACCATCAATCAGAAGGGGAGGGAGGCAACAATGTTCCTACCGGGTCATACTGTGCTTTTCACCGGAACTGATCCGAACTGTGGTCTGCAGGATTCTAGTCATTCAAACTGAGGCTGGCGACAGCATGGAAGCGTCGACGTCCTGTGGCTACATTTCCATTGTTTCGTGGGCAATCATGGCAGTCATTCCCCATCGGGGGTATCTGCGGGGGTCGGGGACTCCCGCGGCTCCACTAGAATCTTCAAGGTTGCGGAGAACTATGGTGGTGGAGTCAACAAGTGACCGGGCCATTCCTTCATGCTGGGCCCGCTCTTGCCAGGTCGATCGCCATTTTGAAAGTTCGGCAGCTACCGGCGATCGCGGGGTCAAATGAGCGGACGGGCTCCACCCTGCCGGGTGAGGCGTTGCAGCATCGCCACAGTGGAAGAACCCTTTTCCGGGCGCCTGGAGCGCTGAGGGTGCAGCTGGGAAGCCTCCACCTGGGGAGGCGGGAGAGGCTTGTACGCACCGCCTCTCCCTCCCAGTGCACCCCACGGCGTCTCGCTTGACATTTGTTATGGCCGGACCAGGCGATGAGGACGAGGGGGGGGGTCGGAGGCATGTGCAAGACACCCCCCCCCAGTGTTGTTGCGGCCATTACGGAAGAGAAGAGAAATGTCCCGTCCGTCTTTGGGCCGGGCCTCTGGTTAATGGCGGCCAGACGCTCCTTGCCATGACTGGGAGAGAGAGAGAGACAACCTGCAACTCTCCAGTGTTACCGCCACCGTGGCCGGATCCCGTCGGCCTCGGCCTCTGGTTGATGGTGGCCGGACAGGGAGAGGGAGGGGAGGGTCGAGGACACGGACATTCCCTCCCCTGCAACTCTCCAGGGTGGTCGTAGCAATCCCCCTGGCCGGGTCCCGTTGGCCTCGGCCTCGGCCTCTCCTCCGGCTACACCCTACGTGATGATCTCCTGTCGACGGTTGGCAGCAGGACCCGCCCTATATGTGTTGTTTCCGGCTGGGCGTAGCCGCAACCCTGTTGCACTTTGGAAGTTTCCAGAGTGGGGCGGATGTCTGCTGACTTGTATCTTTCCCAGTTTTGCCGTTATTTGGGCGTGGCAGGCGGTGGGACAGACATGTTTGGGGCAGTGAGGGGCAGTGAAGCCTCGTTGCCTTGTGACCGTTGCAATGTCACGCTTGGTTTCTCTTACTGTTTTCAGGTTTCTTATTACAGACTTTTTCTAACGTTTCTTGTTTCTAGGACAGTCATAGGTTTTATCATTAAGTATTGTTATCGTTTCCTTTGTTCGTTATTTAATAAAAAGTTCATCAGTGGCCTACTGATTTTCGTTTTCCTATTCCTTTCTTTCCAGGTTGTTTCATGCTAAAGTTTCTGTTAACAGGGTATAGTGATCACTTCGTTATTATTTTATATATGTCCTTTTCACTAGGGGTGCTCTCTGGTCGGGCCAGACGACCTTCCTCTAGTAAATGGTCCGGGTGAGACTGGCGTATCAATCAGTGGGGAGTAGATAGGCATGACAGATTACAACAGGGGACAAAGGTCCGCATTACCTACCCTTCACTATTTGCAAAGACTAGACAGAGCATGGCGACTCTGTGCTTGTTTGCAAATAGTGAACCCCTCCAAAAAGAACCAATTCCAAACAGTCAATGTTCGGACAATCAATCAATCAATGAGGAATAAAATAGGTACGACGTGTTAAAGGTTTGCGTTACCTACCCTTCACTATCGGCAAAGGGAGAGAGAATATTCCTATTCTTCCCCGTTTGCAGGCAGAGAAGATCCTTAAGAGAACCAACTTCGAACAATTCAATGCTCGATTCAATCAATCAATCAATGGGGAGAAAAATAGGTATGACGGATTACAATGGGGACAAAAGTCTGCATTACCTATCCTTCACTATCTGCAAAGACTAAACAGAGTATGACGACTCTGTGCTTGTTTGCAAATAGAGAATCTCTCAGAAGCAATCAATAAGTAATACTAGTATTTTCAAACAATCAATCAATCAATTTCGCAACTCGTCGTGTGTCACGACCTTACCCGGACCGGACCATGTGGACAGTTCTTCGCCTTCCTTTTTCCAGCGCCCGATCGTTCTCTTTCTCCATGTTTTTACCACAGCATTCCTGTGGGCTTCCAGTCAGGACAATAGGTCACTTGAGAGAGGTCCGTTCGGAATTGGTGAAGTTCATTCAATCGGCAGCCGGACGAGGGCCCTCTCAAGGCAGGTATACTCCAATCATTTAGATGTTCACCCCATCGTCTGGACCTCTCTTACCGGACCTTATGTTGCTGATGGGCCCAACGTTGGGCGCCAATTGTGGAAAAGTCAGCCCATATCGCACCCGATGCCCAGGCTGCTGGTGCAGGGCGACTCTTCGTTTCCATCTTGAATAATTACCAAATAAAGAGACGGGCGCTGGAGGCAGGAAAACAAGAACAGAGTTTATTACTCCAGAGGAGAGCATGTCATTTGGGACGCTCGCATAGTGTCTTCGGGAGGTGCTCTAACAAATTTCTCTGAGGCTTCGTCTTTTATACACAGGTTTATGACACACACACATCCTCCATTACAATCAGGACATTGTAAAGTACAAAGATATTCCAACACGTGGCTACAGTAGGGGCCCTTATCCTCCATACAATAGGAGGGGGCTGTCATGCAGCTGAGTGTGCTGTTGATTCCGTTGGAATGTGTGCTCCTGATCGAATCTCAGGGGGTGGGGTGGTCATGATCAATAGTGGCTCCTTTCAAGAGAGGCGAGTGCATACAGTAGTGGGCAATAAACTGCATCCTCGGGCTAAGGGATGACCAGCGGTCCGTGCAAACAATTAGGTTCAGAGGAAGAGGTCATCAAAGGAGGGGTATTCATGGAGGGACAGGAGGTGTTGGTCAGGCGCGGGGTGCGATTCTCAGAGACAGAGTCATACGGGAGGGGAGGGCTCGTGACTTGTGCATGTGATAGCGGGGGCGGTCAGGGTGCATGGGGGAAGCTTGCAGGGTCAGGGAAGGGGCGCTGGTGATCGATCGCAAACTGGGAGACCATGATACCTAAAAATGGCTGTGTGTACGTGTGTGCATGGGTCTATGCTAGCGGGATAACACAGTCAGTGTTTTAGCGATATTCGTTCTGCTTACAACAAGGGGTACAGTGAACACAAATGAACGCCGCTTATGTATATATATAATGTCAATTTCAACATCCCCTCTACCCTTCTCCACCCATGCCGGATTCCATCACCCCTCTTGTTTTCTTTTTTCTCAATGGGGATATATCTCCTTCAGGCAACCTGTTTTCCCCATTGTGTTCCTATTTGCACATTTCAAACCTGTGCCATCCTGTCTGAAGTTTAACAAGATAAAGCTAATTTAACATTTCTCCTTCACATTACAGATATGCACATTTTTATAAATACTAATGAAAACATCTGCATTTGCTAACTACACTGAAGTGTTTTTGACGCAATGGGGTATGTGGTCAATGCAGCCAGCTACAATCCTGTACCTTGTCAACTTGAGGACTCTTCCTGTGGAAACCAGGCCCCTTCTGAGAGTGTGGAATGAAGTTCATGAATAAATATATGAATATAATACAAATATCCAACTCTGTGTGTATAATGCCTTCGGAATCTCTAGATGGCAGCCTGTCCAGGCGGTATGTAGAGTAGGTGCCTTACCAGTGAAACATGTTCCTCTACAGTGTGGAAGAGCAATGGGAATAAATATGATGCTGTTATCTCCTCTTCAGCATGTTGGTCTGATAATGATCTTCGAGACACAGCTCTCCAGACAGAGCATCTCTCCCCAGGAGTCCACGGATACACATGACTGATGCGTAGACTCCCCGTCTGCAAATGACACCATATCTACCTCAGAGGTGACAGGAGACGTCTCCTGTATTGGCTGTCACAATGCACGTTGACAGATCAGGATGGAAGGAGAAATCATCTGTGCCTCCTGCATCCAGGAAGGCAATCATCTCTCAAGGATCAAAATACCATTATTACAAATAAAGGGAAGTGTATTCTAGCCCAAATACACATACCTTTCAGGCACATCTTGAAAGGTAAAAGCCACTTAGACGTGCATTTAATAGAAGAGATCTGAGTCAGGCTCTGGAAATTGAGGCTATTTGCTAAAAAGCAAAATGTTTTTGTCATTCAGGTACATAAAACCTCTACCAACTGCCCTCCTTGCATTAATGACTGGTGAGGTGAGGAGCTGTACTGATGCATACATTACATATGCTGACTAATACTTGAGAAGAATTAAAATAGTGCTTGGTTAAGAACAAAAATAGAGGGGTCAAAGATTGCCAGCAGCCTATTTTTTATTCATTTTATTCATATACAATAAAAAATGGATACTGTATCATTAAAGCAGCATTAGACCATAATCAAGCATAATCAAATAAATTAACAACAGTAAATCAACAGTTTGAATGACTCTAGATACACGGTGCATTCTGCAACACTTATAACCCTTAATTTAAGATCTCATTGAAACTCAAACAGCTATATTTGATATCAATTAATAGAGAAGGGTGGGACAAAGTAAGTATGTACCGCTGAGCAGTGCTAGGAACTTTTAGAAAGTTCTAGTTTTTTCTTTTTTGATCCTTACATGTCATATACAGTACATCAGAACACTTCTTTGGAAACCGTCTACTGCTGAATTCAGGGCAACTGGTTTGCTTTATATTTAAACAGCTTATCGTGGTAAAGTCAAATGTTTATTTTGGCAAAGGAAATGTACTGTATTTAATGCAAAACATCATAGGTAAACCACCAGGCTTGTCTAGTCTGTTCATTTCAGTGACCTTGCATGGTTAGGAGAGACCTCTTGTGAACTTGTCAGTGTCTCTCTTCTGCTCTTTGCATATTGTAGCCTGAATATTGAGCAAATGTGGCCAATATGAAATGGCAGAGAGTGGTTCTGTTTTGTAGTTCTGTCACATCACAGCAGATATAATAAAAAGTAAAATAGCTATTACACAGACCAAATGTACTATCTACATGCAAAAGTCTGTAGTTCAAGAGCTGCTGCTTGTCTGATGGCCAGATGTGTGACTGGCCTTCAGGTAAGAACTGAGGCATTTGGAATTGTTGATGCCTCTCCCCATCCCTGCTCAACTTTCACTTAGTCTGCTGCTAAGCCACCCACGTGCATGGAGTTCCCAGAGTCAGAGACAAAAAATGTCCAATTTAGAATTTAGAGAAATTAAAAAATGGCACTCACTCAACATTAAGGGCTACCGAAAATGCATCCACCACACTAGTCGATACACCTAAGACAGAGAGATCCTCACCTCTCAGGCTGGACACTCTCGATACAATGGGTGGTCCACCCCTATGTGAACTGAGCCCCTGCCCTGGTCGGCTAGCTGGTCGCTTGCCAAGGTCTCAGCTAGCCAAAACCTAAATTTCCCCTATAGGGAATGTGCAGATGTCTCTGCTACTAGTGGTTTACATTGAAGTACTTTAGATAATAATCCTAATGATCAATTGCATAGTGCAGAATTAGGCCCTAGGATCTACCTTGATATAGTTCTACTCACTCCTGGTAAAGTCAAGGATTACATTCGAAAATCTGTGTAGGGTGCAAAAGGCACAATAATGCAAGGTCTGGCCTACTTTTAGACACTTATAGGCACTGCACTGCATGTGTCCATGCTGTTCGATAAAGCATCTCTAACTTGATATAATAACAAGGTTTTGAAAGTCTAAAACCCAGAGCTGTGCCATTAGGAGTCCCAGAACCCGACTCTGCAATGCAATCAACTAGGGGTTCCTTTCCAGGGGCTCCTGGGTGTACCCTGCCACCTGTGAGCCCAAGGAGCCACTGCTGAATTAAATTATTTCACTTGTAATTATTTAATTTAGCAGTGTTCTTGCAAACACAATTTTCACTTTCATGTTTGCATGAACTCGACGTTGAGCAGGTCAGCCCTCTCAGCCTCCTCTCTCGGCTCCTGATGACAGGAGGAGGAGGGGGGAGCTAAGGGGGCTCAGCAATGATCCAGCTACAGGGTGTTGTTTAAAACCACAACACTCTGTTGGTGGATACCTGGATAGTGAATGACTTATGGGTGTGGTTCAACTTTTATCCTGTCACTCAAGCAAAATCCATTTTATTTAGCATGCATACTGTGCATGCCACAGGCAGCACAGTATATCTGCTAAAATGTGCCTGTCAGGACTAAGAACATCAGTGCATCCCTGAGACCAATGAGCAACCACGCAGAGCAACAGGGGCCGGACCACCAGCACTATCCCACCCTCTGATAGCAGTGTGCTTCCAGTCCTATCATGAAAGTGGAAGATTACTTGAGGTGGGTTATCCTCTAAAACCTGGCCCTGCTGCTCCTCTGTCTGGCTCCTCATTAGGAATCATGCCTTGCTGGTTCCAGCGTCCAGCTCCAGATTCCTGCTCTGCTGGTGCCAGCAAAAGAATAGAGGTGAGTTAAAAAAGTGTTGTTTCTCTGTGTATGTGTGGGTGAAAGTGTGTTTGTGAGTGATTGAGAGAGAGAGAGAGTGAGATTAAGTGAGCGTGTCCTAGTTTAATGTGTTTGAGATTGTCAATGAAAATGAAAGAGAAACAATAAGTGAAAAAGGGTGAGTATGAATAAGGGAAACTGAGGGAATGAGTAAAGCAGTGTGAGTGAGTTAGTGTGCGAGGGGAGATTGTGAGAGGGAGTGGACTGAGCCAGGGTGTCTCTAAAAATGGTGCAACAGGAACATTTTCACCAGAGGACAGGGACCCTGGTGGAGCTGCACCTGCTACACTATTAAACCAGAACATCTGTACCCCAGAAGTTGAAATCAGAGCCCCAGTACACCAGTAGTTGTGAGTGAGAGGCGAAAAGAAATGGTAGCTGCCTTTCATGCCTTGTGTGAATGGAAGCACTGCCCCAGGTTTTCTTGACATAGCAGAAATATGACGATGTACTCACTACTGTTTGAGTGCAGAAACCACCTGAAAAGTGTGCCCCATTTTTTGTTGAAAACAGTAAACACGCATCTGCAATAATGGCAGTACAGCCTTTGTAACAATGCCTTCATGTAAAAATTTAATTTTGCGTTTTATAATGAGAATATGTTTTTTTCATTCTAGTTTTAATAATACACTTCTCCCCTTTGCAGTAATAGTAGATTGCTTATTTGTAATTTTGATGAATAAGGTGCTTTTGTTTCTGCATTGTTTTATTTGTAAATAAACGCTTTGTTAATCTATTTTCCCTGTATTCTGTAGAAATCTGATAATTGATGGTTATTGACAGTGCAATTGCTTTTCTGCCTTGGACTGTATTCTGCACTTGGGTTTTTACATATATTACCCTGATTTTTGGGAACATAGGAAAGTGGTTCTGGATTATGGTTTAATTTTATTGGGAGGCATGACTTTGTATTTCCATATAGTGCACACACAGGTTGCATATTATGCGTTTATTTGTTTCTCAGTACTTTCCTTCTCAACTATATCATATGAACAAGTTCAGGTGCCAGTGTTGTGTGCCCTCCTGGCTGTCTGGTCTCTGCCATCCAATTGTTTAGAGTCCTTCATTGGTTCCATCCAATGATTCTGTATATTTTTGTATGGATACATTTTGTTGTCTTCAGGAACTTTAGTTTCTCTTCCTTACGAATGGCAGTCAAAAGATACAAGGCAGCATGAGAATACACATTTAGGGGGCTTTGGTCCCAAATAGGAAAGATTATTTTTCTGGTTCTGAGGTGATTTCCTACAACTCAGAGGGTTTACGGCACACCAGGCAGTTCTGTCACCCAACTATGAGTGAGTGTGTTATAACTCAAGCATTTTGGCAACGCTTCTTCTGCAAAAAGCAATTTCCCACCTTTGATAAGAGTTTTGATCCCAGAAATTGAATTGTCTGCATGCCTTTAAGCCATTTGTATCCACCCACAATGTATTGTTAGTATTGTTTGTTTTGGGTAATGAATATAGAATGTTTTTAGTATCCTGATTGATTGTTTTTTTATAAGGGATTCCTTGGTAGATTCATATTTCTGCCATTGGGCAATTTTTCTTCAGTTTATCTTTTTCTCCACCAATTGTGGAGTTGCCATTGCCCTTCCATTTTCCAGCAGATCTCATCAGTGGTTTCATCTATCCACATGGATGCTAATCTTATGGCAGGAAGAAATCGCTGGGATACTGGCAGTAATCCCTAGATCCAATTTTCAATGTTTCCTCTACAGGAGCAGTTGAGGGAGGGTGATCAACTATCTATCCTTTTTGGCAAATCTCACCTTTTGCCTCTGGCTATTTATCAACTTCACTTTGAGGCTTGGGCATTAGAGGTCGAGGTTTCTGGGTTGACATGATATCACATGTTGCATATTTGAAGGTCCTGGTAGCTTTTCCAACGAGTGTTCTCCATTCACCAACAGCATCCTTTTTTGAGCGATTAATTTTTTGCGTTCTTGATTTGTGTGGGTTCCTCTTCAGATTTTGCACTGTCTACTCTTAGGGGCTGGTGGGTAACCAGCCATTTTTCTCTTTTAAAAATGCTCCATCAGTGGTGTCTAATTTTAAAATCTGGACGCCTGCCTACTTACATTTCTAATACTTCCTCCTACTGATCCAGTTTCTGGTTCCTTTAGGTGTTTTTGCAATTGGTGGAGCAGGCTTTTTTTCTGCAATTGTGAGTTGCCCTCTTCTCTTTTTTCAGCTGAAACTGGATTTATGTGCTGTAGCGGAAATCAATTGAAATATAAATGGTTTAACATCTCTATCTCACACCAACAGGGTTTCCTCTATAATTCCTTGTGACAGACCTTTCTCTTTTCCTTTCTCACGATTCCGCAGAAAGAACTTACAAAGAATTAGCACAAACTGTGAAACATTATTAAAACTATGTGTACTTTTGAGGCCTTTCAATTCTTAGACCTCACATTCTTCACCTTGTACTAAAATACATTGTGTGTTAGCTAAAAAATATTCTCTTGGAAATAGATAAAATCAGCTGCAACGAATATTATTCAGCACTATATCTCTTCATTAGAACATATGTTAATAGTTCAACATTTTCAATTCATTATTTGTATTTTTATTGTATTGTGTGAAAATAAGGATTCATTTTATTTAACAATAAAGTAATTCTAGTAAGCATTTCAAAAAGCAATTATTAATCAGGAACATTCTGCAAAGTGATGTGAAGCTTTTATTACAGACATGTCAGAGAAAGGTAAACTTTTAAGCATGTTGTGCTGTCTCAGCACATTTGGTTTAGTTGTTTGTAAAATGAAGCTTGCTTAAACATTTTGAGGGCTAGTCCTAATAAGTATAGCTATACACTGCACTTGACACATTTAATGTAATGTCAGTTCAATATAAATGGCATGTTTACTAGATTAATTTAGCATTTTAATAAAACATTCCCTAAATTCCCCCTTCTGATGGTTATCTTCACCATCAATCTTTCGCATGTAACTTCTCCTCAAAGGGCACTCTCATCATCAGTCGTGTTCTGTCTTTTTCCCTTCAAATGTTTGAATTGTAATGATTTTCTATATCCGCTAGTATTGGCATAACAATAGCTTTCAGGAGTCCTACTTCCGCAGTTGCATACCAGTTTCCAATTGAGTGTATTCCCTTCCCAAAGGTTTCTAAAATGCTAGGTGTTTCTAAGTCCTCTAATTCAGGTTTTAGTTCTGAAATATTTTTAGCAAATTCTTGAATTTTCTTGCTCATATCGGTTATGTATGAGGAGTAATGAAGAGTTTTCAGCATTGGACAGATCACCTTTTTCTGTGAGTAAGATGTTTAATACTAAGCGATTTTGCATAAACATGGAAAGCACTAGTTGCCAGCTTGTCGACAACTATTGATAGCTTTCTAATCTTTTTATCATTTAGTATGACTCTTACAGGTGAAATGATTGTGTCCCCCACTAACCGGGTACTCTTCAATATTATTTGTATATCTGTGTGCTGGTGTCATTGTTAATTAGTTTATTTCATAGACATGAAACTTCTTCAGAAACAATATATCTAAATAACAAACACTCTCCCAATCAGCAGGTAAATGGAAGTAAGCATTTTGTCCAGAAAAAAAACTCCTGAAATAGTGGTTTATTTCCCTTGTAAAAGTTGCCATGTACCTCCGATTAATTCAAATGTGTGCTTTTTTTTATAAAAGATTTCTACTTTAAAACCTTTTTTTCCTATGAGTTTACAAAAAGGCAAGAAAAAACAAAACAGCAAAGTACATGGTCCTGCCCACCCAGAACCGTAACCCTCCTGGTCCAACACAGTCTACAAAAAAGGGTCACTTCATTTAGAAATGGGTCCAATTTTACATATAAAAAGTTAATCCATCAAATTAGGCCGTAGATCGTGGCGAACGATAATCGTAACCCAATACTTTAGGGCCCAAACCTTCCTAAAGTGCAAAAGTGTAAATAGTTGGTTTCCCTAGATACATTCATAAACATAAAGTGACCCATGCAAAAGTGCAAAAGTGCATACAGAAAGTGCAAAAGGTGCATAAGATTAACATAATGGGCAAAACCCTTCATCCAGCTAGTAGGTACACTGTCCAATCGTCTTACGGTTCGTCAGACAAGCTCTGGAGTATGTGAAATACCCCTCCCATAATTAATGTAGATTTGTCTGATTGAGCCAACTAGACAGAGGTCCCAATATTACCAATCCTTTCGCCTGGATATCCTTCTTAGCATAGATAGCTTTCTCAAGGTTGTGTATTGAATAAAGCCGGGCCACCAACTGCTGAAATAAGGTGAGATTGGGGTCTAACCAAGCCGATGTGATACACAGCCTATAGATTGCCATGGTGATGTAGATTAGAGCCCCTCCACTTTTCCTATCTATGGTATCTTGTACTCCCAGTAGAACTACGGTGGGATTAAGCAGGATATCTCGAGATAAAACTAATTGGAGAAAGCCTTGAATCTCCTGTGGCAAATAGCCAAGCATCACAGGTGGCAAACATATGAAAGGAATCCGCACTATGTTCAAAGCATCAGGGACAGTTAGTACCTCTGCCGACTCCCCATTTCACAATTTTACTCAGGGTATAGTACAAGAAAAAACTTGCTTTGTAAAATTGGGCTTGTAAATTAACTGTAAGTAAATTGCTTTGGGCAGATTGAAGAGCTAGCTGAAAGACATTGTTGGTAATGTCTAATATCAGTTGCCAATTCCCTGAAAGTTTGGCAAAATCGTCCGGCATACAGCTGTTAAGGATGCCATAGATAGTCCTGATTAGGGGGATAATGGGATTTAGCAATCTCTTGATAAGCTCACATTTAGTGAACCCCGAGGGCCCTCCTGCCTTGCGTGACAAGAAATTCCTAATAGCGACATATTTGAAGGCCTCTTTCTGGCTTAAACCAAACTGAATTTTAAGATCCTCAAAATCCAAAACACCCTCAATCGAAAACAGGACCCTGAGTCTATTAATACCGGAATTAAACCAGGTTAGAAAGTAAGAGCCCTCAAATATATCTGGCAGGTGTTTGTTGCTACTAGTAGGGGTGTAATGAATGATTCAATCTGCCAATCCCCAATAGCTTGCACATGGCGGTAAAGACCTTATATGTTCCCATAAGGGTCTTGAACCATACCTTTTTATAATAGCCATACTCGAGATGGCACCATAGGTGCCCCCAAGCATCTGACCCGAGTAATAATGCAAATGGAGAAGGAGGTCCGTAGTCGAGCTAAAGGCCGAACTTGTAACAATACTGGGCAAATCTGCAAAATAGTGGCCAACTAATAATTTTTCAGGTTTGGAAGCGCCCAACTGCCTTTCTTGCCAGGGAGAGATAGATATTTCAACGACCTCCTTGGATGCGAATATGCCCAAATAAACTATGAAAAAAGACTGTCAAATTTCTGTAGCCTTATGCTGGCTAATTCGAAGGGGATAGCTCTAAAAAAATAAAGAATTTTGGGGAAAAAATCATTTTGAGGACATTATATTGGTCAACTAATGCCAGGTGTAAGTTATTCAGCTGATTCAGTGCCTTCTTTGTCTCTGAGGCTAGCGGGACTAGATTCTCTCTAATGATCAGATCTGTTTCCGCCAAAGATACCTTGCTTTAATAACAACTCTGCCATCAATCCAATTGATTTTATTATTCATAATTATCTGGGTTTTCCCTTTATTAAGAGCATACCCGGAGACCGCCCGAACTTCTGGGCCTCTCGTTCTATAGCTTCTATAGCCTTGCAGGGGTCCAGGGTCACAAAAGCCAGGTCAGCTGCATAAGCCTTGATTTTTGTTTCAAAGCCATGTGTATAGATGGCCGGAATCCCTTGGTTGTTTTCAAGGCTGTTGATAAATGGGTCAATATACATTGCAAAGAGCAACAGGGAGCAGGGGCAACCCTGACGAGTGCCCTGTGATATTACAGGCTGTTCGGTCAGTTGCCCATTGATCAAAACCCTAGCCGTGGGATTTATACATAGAGCCTTGACGGCCTAAATGACCCCTGGCCCAAAACCCATTTTCTGCATGACGTTCCACAGAAATAACCAGGAAACCCGATCGAAAGCTTTTTCAGCATCAAGAAATATTAACGCCATCGGGTCTCCTGTGGCCTGTGCCACGGCAAACAGAGTAATGATCCTCCGGATATGATCGGTAGTGCTTTTTCTGGGAATAAACCCATGTTGCCATTTGGAGACAAGGTTTTCAATGATGGCATATAGCCTGGAAGCAAGGATCTTGGAATACATTTTAGAATCTCCGTTGATGAGCGTTATGTGTGGGTACAAGCCCATTTCCAAGGGAGATTCATCCTTCTTAGGAAAGATGATAATTTTGGCGATCAACCAAGATAAAGGTGGAGTCAAACCATTAACAATTTGAACCAAACGGGCCTCAAAAATGTTTTTAATTTGTGTAGAAAAAACTTTATAAAATTCCACTGGTATGCAATCGGTTCCAGCCACCTTACCATCAGGTAGACAAGATATTGCCCTGGCAATCTCCTCCTGGATGGGGGATCCTCTAGATGTTCGCAATCCTCTGAACTGTGGTGTGACATCAAGACCGGATCTAAAAAGTTGTCAATAGCTTTTTGTCTAGCAGCTGGAGAGCCAGTATCTTCCTCAGTATACAGGTCTTGATAGCACAATTGAAAGGCAGTTTGAATATTATTCAGCTCTCTAGTAATTCCCCCTAAAGGAGCCCAAATAGAATGTATGGTATTATTAGTAAGATGCTACCTAGTTCTTAGAGGTAACTGGTGACTGATTTTTTCACTGAATTCATAGATTTTTTCATGCACAGTGGGCTATTTAGTGGCAGCTTTCTCAGCCAAAATTGTGCCGAATTTGGCGCTTACTGCTGTAGCTTCTAATTGTGCCAGCTCAATATCCTCCCCCTTCTGGACAGCTCCATTAAGTTTTTCCTCTGCCCTTGCTAGTGTTTCTTGAAGCTCCAAGATCTACAGTTTCTCCTGCTTACTCTTCCTAAGAGAAAAAAGCAGTCTACCCTAACCCTGGGCGTAGTGTGCGGAGTGGGGCTCCGCGGAGCTACGCGAAGTGGGCGCACAACTACGCCCACCCGTGCACTCCGCGTAGCCCCACTCCGCGCCGCCCGCCTCCCTCCCACCCTCCCTAAATACATAAATAAATGTATAAAAAACTTTTAAAAACACTTACCTTGTCTGCCGCGTCCCCGGGGCTCCCTCTCGCCGACCCGCCGTTCGCGCCGCCACCGAATCGGATCCTAATGCGCATGCGCGGGCGGCCGCGCATGCGCATTCCTCACGAGAAATGCGCATGCGCGGCCGCCCGCGCATGCGCATTAGGATCCGAAATGGCGGCGCGCATCGCGGGACGGCGAGAGGGAGCCCCGGGGACGCGGCAGACAAGGTAAGTGTTTTAAAAAGCTTTTTATACATTTATTTATGTATTTAGGGAGGGCGGGAGGGAGGCGGGTGGCGGCCGGCTACGCTCCGTCTGCGGAGCGCGCGTAGTGCCGCCTGGCTACGCAAAATGCGT
The DNA here is from genome assembly GCF_964261635.1 of Lissotriton helveticus. Taxonomy (NCBI): domain Eukaryota; kingdom Metazoa; phylum Chordata; class Amphibia; order Caudata; family Salamandridae; genus Lissotriton; species Lissotriton helveticus. The sequence goes on from NC_136061.1 coordinate 1,291,327,746, forward strand.
AGGAGGCGGCACTCCGTGCACTCCGTGCACGGAGCGTAGCTGGCCGCCCAGGCTTAGTCTACCCCCGTATACACACCTTCAGGGTGTCCCAGACCACCTCGACTGTGGCAGAACCAATATTTCTCTTGAGAAATTGAAAGTCCTGTAACCAGTTTTTCATATGGTTTTGATAATCTTTATCAAACAGCAGCGCCCTCTCAAAGCTCCAAGACGGAGCTACCTTACAGAAGGACATTCCTTTGACAACTAAAATTAAAGGGTTATGGTCCGACATGAATCGTGGAACAATATCAATACTGATATCCTGAACTAAGGAAACCCAAAAATAATCAAGTGGAGTATGTGATTGATGGGGTGCAGAATAGTAGGTGTACCCTGATTGATTAGGTTTTAAACGGCCCAAGCGTCAGCCAGCCCATGAGTGTGGAATAGATTCCTCAAGGCCTGTAAAACTTTAGGTTTCCGGCCTGAGTAATGCAATTGTGTACCCATATCCCAGTCACAGGGTAGACTGATGTTAAGGTCCCCATATATTATGACAGGAAGAGGCTAATGATCTAATTCTCCTGTAAGCCAGTTGATTACTCCAGGGTCATCTACTGTGCTCTCATAAATTGAACATAGAGTGAAGGAGGGCTTAGATAGCTTACATTCGGCCAGAACCCTTCTCCCAAGAGGATCCGATTTAATTTGTTTGGTCTGAAGCAGACCATTACGTCGAGTCAAAATAGCAACCCCTCTAACACGCGTGCCTTGTGTTGTCCCTCCAATCAGAGTATATCCCATAGTATTTAGGAGATTTGTCTGTTATCAGTCAATGTGTGTTTCCTGGAGGGGAACTATGACTGCCCCCAACAGATGTAAACCCTGTGAGACCTTCTGCCTCTTTTGTGCATCATTTAAACCGCAGACATTCAGAGAAGCAATTCTAAAATGCATTAAGTTCGACATATTAGCTGCAAATCTACTCCATCAATGAAACAGCATTGAAAAAATAACAAGAGAATTCGTAAAAGGGAGCCCCCCATAACAAGATACATCAGTCTAGCATCATCACTACCACATTTTCTTATGCTTTTGAATTCATCAGAAGAAAAGTACATTCTCTCAATAGCACCTAAACAAAAACAGTGAAGGACCCAGCAAAACACAACCCACCCAACCCCCCAACCCCCCAACCCCCACCCCCCACCCCACTCCCACTTATTAAAGCAATCAGGAAAAACCTGCATGATGAACGCCTATAGGAAGCACCCACCACCCGACCCTGCCGCATATTTTACCATACATTTTTTACCTTTTTAAGCCAAAAAGAAAGAAGCAATAAAAGAGAAAAAAAGAAGAAAAAGAGGAAAGCCCCAAGAATCCATCCAGAACTAGAGCTCGCTAATGACGGGCCCGGCTCTCATTCCCCTCTACCCCTCGCAGCAAGTGCCTCCTTTTGAAGGTTTCCTATAGAGGAAAAAACATAAAAAAGGAGAAGAGGAGTCTAAGGCTGACCCACATTTTATGATAACATTCTTTAGCTATGCCCCTTCCTATTCTTGATTTCATTGAGGTATTCTTGGGATTTATTTTCTGACACAAAGGTGAAGGCAGAATAACTTTAAGTTTAGCAGGGTTCATAAGAAATACTTGAGTGCCCAACTACGGAAAAGGGATGAATAATTGGCGAAGACGCCATCTACCGTAGTGTGACAATAGTCAGGCTTAGCAGCCTCGGCAGCAGCGGCTGGACTACGGCAACACCCTCTGTGTCGGAACCACGGTCAAATTCCAAAAGAGACTCCAACGCATACAAAACGCCTCTGCATGCCTCATCTTTGGAATCCCCTGCCACAGCCACATCACCGTCCACCTGAGAGACCTGCACTGGCTCCCGATCAACAAGAGGATCACCTTCAACCTCCTTACCCATGCCCACAAAGCACTCCACAACGCTGGACCGGCATACCTCAACGAACGACTCACCTTCTACACACCAAACCGCCAGCTTCACTCAGCAGACCTCGCCCTTGCCACCATCCCACACATCCGCCGAACAATCACAGGCGGCAGATCATTCTTCCACCTCGCCGCCAAGACCTGGAACACCCTCCCCATCCACTTGCAACAGGCCCAGGACCTGCTGACCTTCAGGAGACTCCTCAAGACCTGGCTGTTTGATCAGTAGCTGATTCACCCCCCCCCCCCAGCGTCTTGAGACCCTCATGGGTGAGTAGCGTGCTCTATAAATGTTCTGATTGATTGATTAGCAAAGAAAGACACCCCCTCAAACCCCTTCTATGAGTTCGGCCGAGCATGCTCATACACCAATTGTCTGAGAAGAAAGTTGCCAAAAAACACCAAAAAGGTTTCTCGCCCCATTAGCATGTTGTTTCTTCAAGATGAAGGGGAAACGGTGAGCCGTCTGTATCTCTTGCACCCAGTTCCAATCTGAATACTCTGGAAAGGCACCCTTTAGGAACTTCACGATATACCGGCGGGAGTCTTCTCCTTCTATCCCTGCCAGGATCCCCAGCAGACGGCTGTTGTTTCGACATGCCTGTTCTCTTGATCTTCTAGCTTCCACATAACAACGGTCATGCAAGCGCCTTGGATAGGACTCAGTTCTTTCAGGGAGGTGACTTCAGTTTCCAGGCATTTGGCGCGCCTTTTTTTCATTGTAACCCTCTCTACAATGTCTGAACAGGTCTTATTCAGTTTTCCCAGTCCCCCTCGCAATTATTTGGCCGCCCCTTTTGCTTGTCTATTGTCCATCCATACCTCCTCTTGAAATTGTTTGATAGACAATAAGATAGCTGTCAAAGAGGGTTCTTCAGAGGGTTCAGTGATCGCATTAATGCTTTCCGAGCCAGGAATCCTACCGAGAGGGTAGTGTCTCCGGACGGAGACACTACCCGTCTCGTTCCCAGGCGCCTAACCAGAGCGCCGTGAAAACGGTTGCACTCGCCGTTCTTCACCCTGTACCAAGATTATCAGTCATGGTACCCTCCGCTAACCCGTAAATGCCGGGTCGGAAATATCACCAGCAACGTGCCTTGAAGAATCACGTGCTAAGTGCCCGCTTGACGAAACACGTGTCGGCTGGTTGTTTGTTTTTGGTTAAAGTCACTCTTCCAGAAAGGAGGAGTCAATACACTGCTATTTGTAAAGAAACAATACATATGGGACTACCTTGTTTCATTTCATTTTACTCTGTTTTGTATCATCGATGACTTCCAAAACGTATTTGATAGAACGTGTGCACAAGACGTTTGTTGTATTGCATTCACGGAGTGGGCCCTGGCCACTCTCAGCAGAGGTTTCTTGGGTTTCCTCTGCCTTGTAGCACCATCCAACATTACTTTTCCTCAACTTACACTTACCGCTACCAGCACAGATGCCAACCTTCCTGCCTAAGTTGTAAGAAAAATCCCCTAATTTCACAAGTAAAATCAATAGGGCATGTATGTGATCAACCGATTATAGGAAGGTTCAAGTATTCTCAGCTCAAGGCACGACAATATACGAGCAACCAAAGGGTAAGTATCCTGTTATTTATCATTAGAGAAATTGCCCAAAAGCCTAGTACGACTACACAAGGGCCATAGCGCTACCCGTGAGACACGCCTACCTTGCAACTCGTAAAAGCACGCCGCCGACCCTCACCACTGCCGGAAAACTCGACAAACATTAAAGGGGGTTAGATGTACCGTTTTAAACTGTCTCACTGAGCCATCAGTCACGCGAGATCTCGCATAATGTGAACGTGATGAAAAACGCCTCTAGCAATGGCATTGTGATCTTGCCAACCCAGTTCCTTTTCTTCATTTTAGGATGTGATTTGACTGTGGTATGAGTGTTAGTATGTGAGCAGATTGTCTGGTATGGTCGATACCAAGGGGTATTTTTCTAATGATATGGTTTTTTGTTATTTATATTTATGATCTATTTGTGTTATTTCTGACTTTAAATATGAAGTAAAAAAAAATGTTCTCCTCGAAATAAATAGATGCATTTTTTATGAAATTTCTAATCTCTAAAAAAAGTATGTATATGAAATGAAAAAAGTGAAATAAAATATTTTTTGAATAACTTTTGTTTAGAATAAATCCCTTTTGTCACCCACCTTTGAAATCTAAGGATGTATACCAATTATTGAAATGTATGGCCACTGAAGGAACAACCTGCTACATAATTCTGTGTTTCTGTTCCCCTCTGTTCCTTGGCCACATCTTGTTCTCTTGAGGGGGTCCCATCATACATGCTCCTAGGGATAGTAGACACAGACTGTGTTTACTGTCCCTAGGTACATTATTGAATTCACAGTGTGGCGAGGATTGACCCCTAGCCCTGAAGAAATTGCTGGAAATGGTTAAAAGGCAATGAAACATGTTGGCTTCTCATAACAAACTGATGGAGTACAACAGTAGGTCTTGTTTTTAATATGAGAAATCACAGAGCAGTGATTACAATTGGAAATAGTCCCAGTGACTGTTTAGCTCGTTTCTTACATTTTAGGAGCAGGAAAAACTTTCTTCCATTGCTCTTATAGTAGGGGGTCAAGGTTGATAGGCACACAAACACATTTTGGGGTGCTTATTTTACTTTTTTCACACTTTTATTTCAATTTAGTTGTGCATATCTGTTTACATATTTTTTTGGTTGTGAAGGCTGTCAATAAAGATAATCGGAGCAAACTGATGAGAACATATCAGTAGCTCCCATGGTGGTGTTTCCATGAGGTGCCTTCACATCCGTCACACATTCAAAATATGAGCTGTCAACAAAAATTATATAATTGGGTTCAATCCAAGGTTCATCTTTAATGTCAGGTCTTGGATTTTTGCCATCTAGGCAATCATGTTCAACTTCATCACAAACAGTATTAGTAATAAGGAGAAAATAAGTTGGGGTCAAGATCTGGCAAAGTTTCAAAAATCACGTTGTCCGTGTCAGCCACTACGATCTATATTGTGTTTTTGTTTGTGTCAGCAAATTTTCTACAGAGTTTCGGACCATTACAGTTAAAGGGTGTCCCATCACTATGCCCTCACTCCTCTCAATACTAATAGCCACTACGGCCAACGCTTTAAGGCAGTCTCCGCTCCAGGTTCAAAGGTTGTCGAAAAGTATGCCACAGGTTTTCGAGCATCTCAATGCATCTGAGTAAGCACTACTCACTGCAAAATAAATTAAACATCTTAATGTTATGAGGCATTCCTATTGCCGGGGCACAACTGGGACTTTCTCTCAGTCTAGGAAAGCTTTCAAACAATCACTGTCCCAAGGAAGCGGATCAGGCACATCTTTGCATGTCAGCCTCAGTAAAGGCTTAGCCACTAGCAAAACATTTGCTGTCCACCATTTCTGTTGACACCTTTTGTGCTCCTTTCTCAATGTTGTGTCCCAGATAGTTTTGATTTTTTTTTTAAATACCACACCTTGTGTCCATTCTCAGCCTGGTGACTTAAGAGTGCAATCGTATTCTGCTTACAGGCTTCTAATATCTCTGATGCCATGAGTAAATTGTCTATATCTATACTAATATAATAAAGAGAGAGCCCAAACCGTTGAGGCTGGTAATCTCAGGAACCACAGCACCAATCACAACACCCAATACAGCGTTGGAAAGGGCAGTTGCAGCAGAAGGACATAGGCTATGCAGACGCCCACCATATACATTTAAAAGGTAAAAGAACCGTGCCAGCAAGGCAGTCCCTTGTGGGCGTGTCTGCGTTGTGCTGTGGGCGTGGGCTGGGGGCGTGACAAACGCTGGGGGCGTGTGGTACGTTCCGCCCTTCATGCCATGTCTCATATCGTGTGCTAATCTCACCCTGCTCCCTTTAAATACCCCTGCACCCCATATTCATAACCCACCCTTACTCCTTAAAATACCCCAACACCCTTAAACACTAACCCACCTTAACCCTATAAATATACCCTGTACCCCAAAACCCAAACCAATCCCTAAACACTAAAAATACCCCTGTACTCCAAAACCCAAACCTAGCCCTGAACCCTATAAATACCCCTGTACCTCAAAACCCAAACCTACCCCTGAACCCTAAAATACCCCTGTACCCCAAAACCCAAACCTAGCCCTGAACCCTTAAAATACCCCTGTACCCCCAAACCCAAACCTACCCCTGAACCCTAAAAATACCCCTGTACCCCAAAACCCAAACCTAGCCATGAACCCTAAAAATAACCCTGTACCCCAAAACCCAAACCTACCCCTGAACCCTAAAATACCCCTGTACCCCAAAACCCAAACCCAGCCCTGAACCCTAAAAATACCCCTGTACACCAAAACCCAAACCTAGCCCTGAAACCTAAAAATACCCCTGTACCCCAAAACCCAAACCCAACCCTGAAACCTAAAAATACCCCTGTACCCCAAAACCCAAACCAAACCCTGAAACCTAAAAATACCCCTGTACCCCAAAACCCAAACTCAACCCTGAAACCTAAACATACCCCTGTACCCCAAAACCCAAACCTACCCCTGAACCCTAAAAATACCCCTGTACCCCAAAACCCATACCTATCCCTAAACCCTAAAACTACCCCTGTACCCCATAACCCAAAACTATATCTGGACCTTAAAATACCCAAACACCCCAAAACATATACCTCAGTACCCCAAAACATATACCCCTATACCCATACTTACCTTATCCAAACATTTAAAAAAAACATGCTTTTACCATTCATGCATTTACAACAAATTTCATTGTAAATGTATGTGTGGTAAAAGCATATAAAATGTAATGCCATGCGTTATAATGGCATTGCGGAGTCATGGTACTTTCATAATGAAAGTATGAGGAGTGATGGTATGCGGAAAGAAAGTTGCGGAAAAATGGGTGTTTACCCTCCCCGGTAAGTACATTGGTGGCACAGTGGCCCACATCTACAGCAACATACTCATATTTTTTCACCACCCATTTGAAAAATGCACAGGTCTCTCTCATTGATGGCCAGCACCAACATACACTTTTAGACACACCTCCCACCACAAGTTCTAGAATTGCGAACTTTAGAGCTGGGGAGCTACGTTCGAATCTCGGCATCAGCTCAACATCCTGTGATTCCAGGCAAATCGCTTTGTCTCCCTGTGCCTACCACAGATGAATGTGTTCTTCTGTAATGGAAATTGTGCTCATGCCATTTTGTCGAGTTTGCGCTATATAATATTGCAAGGAAAAATAAAGTAGGGAAACTCGAGTTCACACACTACTGAAAGCGCACTCTTAAGTGCATCAGCAGTGCACTGTGAATCGGAGCATTTCACAGGCCTGTCACAGATAAGAAATGCTATCAAAACGAAATCCTACAAAACAATATACTACTGGCCGGCAGCAATTCATACCCGGACAACGTCGGGACGGGCTGCTAGTATTGTATAAGTACGGATCTGTAGGGCATCTTGAATGACTCCAAATAATTTTTTTAGATCTGGATAAAGATGGAAGGACTCACTGTATACCCTTGTGAGACCCAGCACAATGCTAAAACTCTCTGCTGTAACATGAAGGAAAAAAGGTACTGACTATCCTCGTGTAATGGCACTGAGTAAAAGGCATGGACAAAGATCAATAACAGCAAATCATTCTGCAGTGCACAGGATCTAGAAAAGTATAGTGGGTGGATTCAATACTACAGGACAACATGGAGCAACAATGCTATACATTTTTCTGAATCCTGCTAAATCTGATATTTACCTTTGGATTCTGTAAACCCAGGAACGGAGAGTTGCATGGAGTCCCAAACAATTCCTTCAATATTCCTTTGCTCAGCATGTCTTCGTTTACAGGTGTTATTCCGGCAACTCTGATGTCAAATTGTATGACGGTGTTCTTGGATACAGGGCATTTGGTTTTAGTGTGACTCAGACTAGTTCTACACCTGTTTCCTGTGAAATCCCATACTTTTGGGTTCACTGTTTCTTTCAAATCAGGAGGTTACTCTTCAATTGTTCTTACTGGGAATAACTCAACAGCTGAATCTTGTTGAGCCTTTTTGAATTTAATGTCCTCATCATAGTTCTAAATTTCAACACCGTCCGGTGTGCAGTAAACTATGCAGTTTAACTTGCACAACTAATCTCTTCCTAGCAAGTTCACAGGACTGGAATCACAAACAACAAATTGAGGATTTTCCTCAAATGAACCTATTTTTACAGGAACTTTCTCTGAAACTGTGTTTGTGATCTGTTTATTTAAAACTCCCACAACTCTGACCCTTTTCCCAAGAGGGATAAGACTGGGACTTCTGCTGTTCAAACAGTGGATATGGTCGCTCCAGTATCAATCAGAAATGAAATGGGTGGCAAATTAATTCACCTCACCTTCTACCAATGGACCTCTCTGGTCTACCTCCAAGACTGCACCAAGCACGCAACCTTTCTCCCCCCTCAAGCACTGTCATTGGGAATTGCCAGAGCCGAGACAATCATTATCAAATATAGGGAACAGTTGAAAAGTGTTCTGATTTTGGGTCTGGAAGGGGTTACGGTTTGACTTGGGCAACTGAATCAAATTAAATATGGAGTTTTCAATATTTTGTGGGATCATCTGGGCATGGGGAACTTGCATCATCAGGATCTGTTTCTGCATTGGCACTTGCATCTGCTGGACTGGCACATTTTGCATTTGTACTAGATTTCCACTCTGCATTTTCATATACTCCATCAGGATTAAGCCTACACTCCCTCTTCCAATGCCTGATCTTGTTAACATAATGACAAGGAGTGATTTTCTTTAAAGTCACAACGTTCATTCCAGAATTCAGATCAACTGGAACACCTCTACCCTGTGAAACACCAAATCCTCCTTGAGTATCTTGCACATCTGCTTGTGCACTGACACTTTGGATACCATCTTCATTTACTTCAAAAGACTGGTTCTGAAACCCTCTCTGAGCAAACTTTGTGTGGGCCAATATTAATTTCTCCTGTAGCTTTTATTTGCTTCATTTCTTGTTCATGACTATAATATTTTGCATAGCTCAGGATCTCATCAAGTGAGTTATTCTGCCAGCAAACCACACTCTGATGTATATGCACACTGATCTCTGGTCTTCACCCAATGACAAACTGAGATACAAAAAATCCCATATCACTTGGATTGAGATATTCTCACCTACTGTGTTGTTGAAACATCTGAAGCAATCACTCATAGTAATTCTTCTGGTGCATGTGAAGCTCCTTTAATCTTCACCCAATCAAAATCTTTCAGGGGCACCTTGCCTTTCAAAAAAGTAATCACTGCTACATAGTTCTCCATAACTACAGAGGATGGTGCATTAGTGCTGGTATCTCTCATTGGTTCTTCATGTGATCATTGCACAACAACTTTGCATTCAACCTAGAGATCATTTGGCACTACAATGGCAAAGGACGTATTCAAATCAATCCACAATATCTTAGAAATGTTGCCAAATCTGACAACCTATGTGTTCCACTGCACAGGGTTTGCCTCTCAATTTTAGAAAATTATTCGTAAATGTTACAAAATCACCTCTGCTCAATGGAACATGGACATATACTCCACCGGATACCTCTCTTAGTGGATAAGTCAAAGCTTTTTCCACATCTTATGAATCTGTCAACAACTTTTTAATTTCCCCATCCACTTCTGCCTGTTTGCTTTTCTTTTCATGTTTCTTGGGCCATTTAATTTCAAATCTCTCTAAAACACTCCATTTACAGTTGCACTTTACACATTCAGTTATGTGTAAATGCATTCCTGAAGAACGCATTGTTTTAATTGCTCCATCATGTAATTGAACTCAGTAACTTCTCTGTAAAGGAAACCTTTTTGAGAGGTAAACCTCATACTTTTGGGCCAAATCAGTCAATTTTTCATGTGTGATTGATGCACGTCTTGTAATTTCCTTACTTAGGTGAACTAGTTATTTCTCCTAATACTTGTTTAAATGTTCAAGATCTAAACATCCCCATATAATTTCTTCAAGTTCAAACTTTAATTTTGAAACATTTAATGGCCTCTTTTTCAGGTTTTGGAGTAACTTGTCATTCTGCACGTTCTGTTTTTCCAAGTCCTGCTGCTACCTCAAACCCTAGTGGAAAAAATCCATCCTCAAACAAATTTGCCTCTTCCTCTATTATTGGTATTGTAAAACAATCCTTCCCCCTTCTCTCTATTACTAAATTGTTTGTAGTGGCTTCCAGGTAGCCCTCTTTGAATTGTGGGATGTCGGGATAGACCCTAATGCAGCTAATTCTCCTACAGCTCATTGAGCTTCTGGATTTGGGGCAATATTTATTGGAGCAATTGCATGTGGGTCATATATAATTGCGGATGTCACAAGTGACCTAGGCACTGTATGCACAGTTGCAATTTGTGGTAATTGTACCAAAACAGTCATAATAGAGGCAGTAACCCCAGGTTTGATAATTGTTGGTGCCTGAACAACAGGTGGTGGGGCAATCTAGAAAGTCTGAAAAGGTTTCTCAATCTGCATTATGCTTGGTTCAACAGGTGAAGGAGCCACTGTAGTACTTACAGCTGCACTATATTGGTAATAGTGCCGGGGGTCACATAAGGTGGGGGATACGCAGCTAAAACAAATTCCAAAATATCATCCTCTGAATCACTAGCTGTCTCATCTTTCTTTTGATGCTTTCCTTTGTCTTTTTCCTGTGGCTTAGTCTTTTTAAATTTCTCAGGTCTCTCAGTAGTAATAGCTGGATTCAATATAGTTCCCTCAACGATAGCTTTCCTCCAGCTCTTCTGTGCTTCACCACATTGAACATCTGTATAATTATGCATTATTCTTTTAGTCTTACTCTGGTATTTTTCCCTTTATTTGTTTCGTGCTACCTTCTCCCACATATTCAGGGCTTCGTATTGTGTGGGTCTAAGTGGTAGCTTCATTTCGCACAGCTTTTCTTTATGTTTTTCAATGATTCTTAGCTCAAAAGTACCATATGAAGGAAAACTCATTGGACCCTCTTTTTCAGTAATCTTTCACCTTTTGGCAAATCCATAAACATGTATGTAATCCCAATTTGGTTGTCATATAATGTGCAAGTGTACCCTTTGGAGCGCCTCTTCATCTTCCTATATCAGAATTGTAACAACACGTTTCACAAAACTTGATTTTTTCAAAGTATTTCATGATTTTGTAAGGTTCAACAATATTCAATTCAAATATAAGTAGTTGAAATTCACAGTTGTGATTCTGTCCATAACGTCAAATCTTTTCTCCAATCCTTTCAAAGTTTGTATTCTTGAAAACCTGTTAACCAAGCTCACTGTAGTATTCACACAACAACTGACCTAAATCAGGGTGGCACTCTGTGTCATCATCGACTAATCACAACGCAACTGTACACTAATTAACCTATCCCAGTGCGACACACTATGATGTATGATCTCACTCCTTGCAGAAGTTCACCCTAGTTGGGAATTTCTTTAGTAAACACAATTCTACAGCTGTAAACAAAACAAAAATAAACAATCATTGTCTGCTCCACTAGGAAACCAAAGGCAATTCACCAATTGAAATATTAAAGTTTTTACACCTTCCAACTTTCCCACAAAAAGGTTTTCACATTCGCAAGTTAAATCTCAACCAGCGGCAAATCAACCTAATCAGCGTTTTGTCACCCATTTCACAATCAGGTCCTGCCAAAATCAACCAATATTAGTACAATCACAACAGTTTATTAATGCCCCTATCTCAATTTGTATAGTTGAGGGTACTTCATGATTTACACCACAAAGCTTTGTCAGACAAGAAAACCACAAAGTGTATTCTACACTTGTCTAAATATCTAATAAGTGTCTTGTATACTTATCTCATATCCGGGGATCTTAGACTGATATCTTTTCAACTTCTTCAAAATAAGCAATGAACATATAAATTCATCAAATCATTCAAAGTTCATACTCGGAATCACTTCTCAATAGACCCAACAATTAATCATACATCATGAAGCATAACCTTATTATTACTCCCACCATCAAACAACAGTTGCCTTTAAAAACTCTACCTTGTCAGTCTAGAGGTTCTGGACATTGGGCTTTGGAACTCAGGCATTACTCTAATTCATGCAGGCATTTTATAGCTCCTCTCCTCAAGGTGTTCAACCATATGTCTGCTACCAGAAATTGCAGGATCTGGAACCAATCTAAATATAAATGGTTTAACAGCTCTATCACACATCAACTGGGTTGAACCCTAGCTTCAGTGTTTTGTCTCTTACTGCTCTGTGACAGACCTTTGCCATCGTATATGAGAACATCAGGAGTTATGCCTCACATAAATTAAAATCACAATAGCTATTTCTAGGTGTGTAGACAATAATGAGAGTTAGTTGTAAGATTTCAGGGCTATCATTTCAGTAACATTTTAGTAAGTACTCTTCCTGTTATTATTCTATTAGTTAAATGTATCAGTCAAATTACAGATTTGATCATGAAAATATTTTTTAGAACAAATCATAACAAATAATGCATTCAGCATGTTCCGTAATGGAAGAATCCCTATTTTAAAGAATGGGCCAAAGATGGTGTTAGCACAAATCCATAAAGAGTTCAAGTTCAAGAGGCAAGAATGAGATAGAGCATAAAGCTCAAAACTCAATCAGTCAATAACATCTGAACTTACCATAAAGAGAGGTTCACCAAACTTAGTAAAGTCCCAGCAATGAAGCAAAATAGTCATGCAGTAGCAGTAGTAACTGAATTCAGCAATCAGGTCAGAAAGAGATGGCAAATTAGCGTTCAGCCTTCAGCACAAAAGCCGTTAGCATCCAGCATAAAGGGTATGGAGCAAGGATCTGAGAAGAATGCATTAACCTACTCTAGGAATATGTGCTAATGTAAACAGTCGAAAAGAAATGTTGCACTTGTATCTTCTTCTCCTCTTGTCCAGTCAGCTTTTGGTGTTCTTCTGAGAACAGACTCTCCATTTCCTTTCTCACGATTTTGCAAAAAGAACTTAAAAAGACTTTTCACGAAGTATGAAACATTATCAAAACTATGTCTATGTATGAGACCTTTTGATCCCAAGACCTCCTTGCCCATTGGTATGATCACATACTTAACCTTCTAATAAAATTAATTGTATGTTAGCTAAACAATAGGCTATGTGAAAAAGAAAAATATTTAGCTGCAACAAATAAAAAGAAAAATATTTAGCTGCAACAAATATTATCCAGAACCACATCTCTTCATTATAAAATGAGAAAAATATGTTAATAGATCAACATTTTCTATTTATGCATTGTATTTAGTGTGTGAAATAAGGATTCATTTTATTTAACCATAAAGTGTTTCTAGCAAACATTTCAAAATGTTATCATTAATCAGGAACATCCTGCAAGGTGATGTGAAGCTTTTATTAAAGGCATGTCAGGGTAAGGTAAATGTTTAAGCATTGTGTGCACCTCATCACATTTGGTTTAGTTGCTTGTAAAATGAAGCTTATTTAAACATTTTGAGGGCTAGTGCTAATAAGTATAGCTACTCTAATGCAGGGCTGCCCGGGGCCCCAGCATTCTCTGTGACATGGGAGGCAGGGGCAGTCTTCCTGATGCCTTAAAGGCACTGTGACACTCCAGCAGCATGGGATGCTAATACAGGGCCATCCCTGGCCCCGCGGATTCTTGTTGATCCCTGCTTTCCTGGCTGGTGCTGGCAGAAGTTAGACTCAGCATTCTCTGTGGCATGGGAGACAGGGCCAGCCTTCCCGATGCCGTAAAGGTACTGTGACACTCCCGCAGCAAGCACCGCGCCCAGGCAAAGCCCAGGCCAAGAGCAGGTCCATTTGTGCCCGTTGGCGGCTGATCGAGGATGGGCTGGACAGCCACTTGTAGTTCCACTGCAGGAGGGGCACCAAAAGTCTGGGGACTTTGTAAGGTACTGTAGAATTTCTAAGGTGGATGTCTTTTAAGGACAACAACTATTTTTACTTGTTTTATTATCACTGTATCAGATTAAAATGTGCTGGCCACTAACCTTGCTAGGATGGGGAAACGCAAAACAAACCTAGGGCCTCCGGTCACCAGCACTATACTTGATGGCTTTCTACAGCCGGCTGTAGGAGTTTTAAACAAAGAAATAGAACTGGCGGAACGCAGTATGTCTCTTTCTTCACCCCTCAACCCCCCACATGGTTGCAGTTCAAGAGCTGGCAAAGGGAGGGCCGAGGTTCAGCAGGTGATACAACCAGTTGTTTCCCTATCCCCCGTTGCTGTCTGTAACCATCCCGCCAGCCACCATCAAACTCGAATGCAGAGCGAGGGTGGTGATGAAAGTTTAAAACCCAAATGTGGAAAAGGGAAAATATAGAACTCGGAACAACCTCTAAGAAAGAACGCTTGGTCAACCAAAAGCGTATGCTAAGTCTTGACTAGGCCAGGAATACTGCAGCTAATCACCAGGGAGAAGATAGGATTCAACCCCTTTTAGAGGAGTCTACCCTAGGATAACACATTTCTTATCAGATATCCTAAAGCCTATATTGTACTGTTTGGGGAAATTGTAAGAACAATCACTAAAGAAGAGTGCCAAATAGACTCCCCCAAGAGAACCTGGTCAACCAGGACTTATTTCACCAAACTGTTACTGAAGCTTGAGCTCTAGGTTTGTCTTCTACAGTTGGTGGAAATCTCTCCCAAGACCATGTACATGGGCCTGAGCTTGGCACTGTAAGGTGTGCCAGCAAACAAAGAGAACATGATGCCGGGATGAGTGCCGAGCCAGGTTTTCCTCAGGTTGGCAGAGATAGATCTACACCGGGGATAAAAATGTACCACATCAACAGCAGACTGCTCTTTTGCCCTTGTTTCCAGGCACCCCTGATAGTCTGCATTTACCACTGGAGTGTAATCCATACACAATGGTTTTAGTGAGAGCCCCTCCCTTATTACACAGGAATCTAGTCAAAGTCTTATAAATAATGTCACTTATTGGTGCAGGAGGAATGTAGATTGTGAATATGCCATTGTCGATAAAATTATCATGGCCCATAGAGTAAATTGGGTGGGCCCCACAGAGAAATCTGCTGATGTAGTTTTAAGTTTTAAAGACCCAGAGTACGTACGTATTTTGCTGTCCTGTTTTAATTTTGTTAACCCAATTTTCAGCAAAGTAATGGCTCGCCCATTAGGGTTCTTTTATCCACCCCCACCTGGTTATCCTCTCAACATACAGTGTAACCAAATGAATAGAACCCCCCAAAAATGTGTCCTCCATACTGAAATGTTCCCACCCCAACTGATCTGAACCATTACCAGGGCTCACAGGAAATGATTGACACCTGAACCAAAGTAGTCAATTAGAGGTATCCAACCAACTTGAGTTTGCTATTACAGTGTCCTTTTTAGCTCTATCTAAGTGTACTCCAAATAAAGAAAAGAATGATGTTGTCTGTGGGCAGAGTTTTCAAGTTCCTTTCATGCAACATTGCGGGGTTTCGGGATAAGGTTAATAATGAAGATTTACTGGCATACCTCCAAAATTATAACATTATGTGCTGTCAGGAAGCATAGGCTGTAGATCACATTACTATCCATGGATATCAATCATACTGTTGCCAAGCTAACCCATCATCTGCAAGGAGGGGAAAAGGGGGTTTGGCCTGTTTTTTTTTAATATGCCAACACAAAGTTTGACAGTGAAATTCATAGCATCAAGACTGTGCTAGAAAAAGCGTCCAATTTGAGAAACACCAGATTATTCGGGGAGGTTGTTAACCAGCCCTTTTTCATGGATAATCCCCCAACTGTATTGAGTGTCACTTCCTTGAACAGTACTGGTTTATTCATCTCTCCACAATTTTTAACATGGATCAAGAGAAGGTTGCCCATGACAATGCTATGAGGCTTGATCCCCGCTAATAAAGGAGGACTGGCTAGCTGATCTTATAAGTCTTCCCTCTGTTGTTGCAGCCATCCAGTGATAGTGATTTTTTGAGAATCGCTATTAGAGAATGGCAAAAAGGGATGTATGTAAAAAAAATCACAATTTTTTTGAGATTTCTTAGTATTCCATAATTGCGATTAGCAAATTGCGAAATCGCAATTACGGAATACTTTCTCATTCATTTCTACGGGCCAGGAGGCCCATAGGAACGAATGGGAATAATTCTCAATTTGCGATTCGCAATTTGAGAATTGCAAATTGAGAATAATTTCAAGGGTGCAAGGGTGTCATAAGGACACCCTGATGCACCCCTGAAATGAACATGTGTGTGCATATGGCGCTCATACATGCCCTAAGGGCATGTATGTGCGCCACATGGCATCTTCACAAGTGCCAAAAAGTGCTTTTGTGACAGAATTCGCAAATTACCACCAACTTGAACTTGGAGGTAATTTGCGATTTCATAAGCTGAAATCGCAAAACTTGAGTGCTTCTTACATAGCATTTAAGGAATCGCATTTTGCGATTCCTTAAAGACTTACGCAAAGTTAAGGAATTGCAAATTTTGTGATTCCTTAATTTTGCGATGCGATTTTCCTCATACATACCGTTTTTTGAATTTTTAGTCGCAAACGCTGCTTTTTTGCGATTCGCAGCGTTTGCGACAAAAAATTCCATTGATACATATGCCTCTAAGTGTTTTAATATTGGAGGGATACCAATAGAAAATGTATCTTCTTTTAATTATCTAGGCCTCCTGATTGACACTAACGGGTCTTGGGAAAGTTTAATTAGTCAGAGATCGCAAAAGATGGGGTACCCGAGGATACAATTTTGAGCTTTGCTAAACGAACTGGGGTACAAACCGATCAGGGAGATGATCCAATTGTACAAAAGTAAGTGCCTATCTCTTGGCTCTTACTGTGCCGGAGTACAGGGTTATACAGTCGCAGAGCCCTTAAGACCTGGGATTCAACCAATAAGTCTGTCTATCTGTAGTACCTAGGCTACCAGTTCTCTGACCGTCCAGCGCCGGGAAACCCTTTGTGGTTAGCTGTCGCGCTCTACAAGCTCAATAAATAAATAAATAAATAAATAAAGTTTCCCAAATCTACCCCAAGTTTTATCATGCATGCAGAATTAGGGATGGGATTTATGGAAGATTTTAATTTGTATAGCCTCTTTATTATTATGGGTAAAATTGTGGAGCACGTCCATAGCCAGCTTGTCTAGGAAAGTTCTAAAGGAGTGTTTGAATCTTATAACATGACTCATG
The DNA here is from genome assembly GCF_964261635.1 of Lissotriton helveticus. Taxonomy (NCBI): domain Eukaryota; kingdom Metazoa; phylum Chordata; class Amphibia; order Caudata; family Salamandridae; genus Lissotriton; species Lissotriton helveticus. The sequence goes on from NC_136061.1 coordinate 1,291,344,906, forward strand.
ATTGCGATCCTATGGCTGGTTTATGTTAAAAAAGGCTTTTATTAACTTAGCTCTGAGTGCCCTTTTCAATTCTCCAGAAGGCATTGGCCCCCAGACAAAAGGAAGTGTTAAATAGATGCTTGCTTCTTATAGAGAAGGGACACCAATTAAAAAGTCTCTCAGTTAAAGTGCAATTATTAATTATATGCACAATGTTAACACTCCTGGAACAGAATCTTATTTAATTTGGTTGGATAACCACAGCACAGATTCTATTTGACGAGGATACGATTAAATGTAATTCATCATTTAGTTGCCTTTGCCCTGGCTTGTTCTTGGGTTGCCTTATGTTCGAAATGTCTGTCTGATGCTTCCACTCAATCTGCTGCACACTTTATGCTGTTTTGCACACTCTATCGCTTGATATTGGTTCAATTTCTGCGCCCAATTCCTATGTATAGGCATTTTATTTAATATAAGGAGAGATTAGGATATTTACAATCATTGGCCTCCCCAGAAATTTGTCATGCAGTACTGAGTTACATCTTTGCTGCTTTGAAACTTAGGAAATCATATGCGATATAAAATCTTTTTATGCTCACAATGTGGTACTCTCACTTTTGTGATTTTAGATTTTTAAAATCTTTTGCTAACTGTATATGCCGTTTTCTATTATTGTTATTTTATGTGCTTTTATGACAAGTATCTTGGTGAATATAGATTTTTGACTGACTGAAAACTATAGCTACAAACGGCATTTGACAGAATTTAATGTCATGTCGGTTTAATATAAATTGCACTTTAACATTGCACATGTGGCTTTACCTAGAATAATTTAGTATTTTAATAAAACTTTCCCTCATTTATGAGGTGGGATTTTGATACTCAGTGTGAAACGGTTGCATTTTTTTAAATATGAATTGAAAAGATTTCTAAAGCCCCTAAGTTACTTTAAAATGTTTCAGAAAAACTGCAAGCAGAAGGTGCTCTTTGTTTTAAGGCAAACTACTTAAATCACCCTAGATATTTTCTCAAACTGGTGAGAGTCAACACAATATAAATGGGATGAGTTTGTGTTCTTTTTCACACACAAAAAGATTTAAATGATAAGAAGCTTTGTTCTGATGTCCAACTCTACCAAATCTAAACACTCACTATTCCTGACACATGCAAGTAGCTGGTCCAACTTTACCCCTATTACTCTTACAAAGGTTGCAAGTGGTCTAAATCCTAGCCTTTAGTATCATTACATGAATCTAGCCTTGATTATCAAAAGTGACGTAAATCTATTCAGCAACCTTTGGTGCAAATGAATAAATGCATTCCCAAAGGAAGGTGGCCTCCCGAACTCTCTCATTAAAGGATCCGTCACTTCTCTATTGAAGAAATCTCCTGATGAACCCAACGATAGGGCCAACTATGATAATCTCTCAAATGTGCCACAGATAGCCAGCGTTTTAGCCAAGGTTTTGGAAAAAATAGCAATTCACCTTCCCACTACATTGAAAAGAAAGGTTTTCTAGCCACTTATCAATCTGTTTTTTGTAACAGTTACAGTGCAGAGTAAACCACTCTCAAGATCCCAATTGAATTTCAGTGCATGCTGTGTGATGGTGCTTCTTCTTCCCTTAATCTTAGAGACTTGAAGCCTTTGATTGATCGCCCACCTCAGGCTATTTGAGGTCCTGGAGCCATGTATAGGCATACGCTGTGAGATGGTCTGCCGGTTCTTGTCCTTCCTTACTGGTCCTTACTATACACAAACTACTGGTCAAGGTGGGCAGTTATACATCAAGCATTACCCTTGTTACTTGTAGTGGTCCTGAAAGCTTGATATGTGCCTTTCTATTATTCAAGCTCTGTATGGAGCTACTTAGAATGTTGATGAAAGTGGTAGGTGTGACCACCCACCAATATGTTAATGGTAAACAGATGTATCTGAAGATCTCATGTGTGCAGGATAACATTACTCTCGAATATTGTCTCTGTCAGTGCTTCAGAGCTGGATGTCATCAAGTCTACTAAAGCTCAACGTTGAAAAATGAATTTCATCCTGATCTGCCACCCACAAATGATTACATTTAATTGTATACTCATGCTTAGATTATAAAGTGTGGGTGTCATGGTCTTCATTAGCAATTAAAGTCAAGTCTCTATGATTCTGTTTGGATTCCCATCAATTTGTGGCAGGACAGATTCAGCACACAGGTTCCAACGCCAAAGCTGAAATCCTCCATAAAGAAAAGTAAACCATTTCTTCTTCCTAACAATGTTCACCTCCTGTTTAAACATTAGTTATATCCTAAATTTTCTCTATATTAATGCCACGTTGTTGGGTACCCCAACATATTCACTCTTCCCTAAAAGAGCTGCTCTCTACTCTGGTGATAGTTTGGTTCAGGAACGAGAAAATATGACTACTTTTCTCCAGTACTTGGAGAACTTCACTGGCTGATTCTTTAAGCCACGATTAATCCTAATGTATTATATATGACATACAAACCTGACGAGGGCAAAATCTAAATCACACCTGCATAATTTGGGGAATTTAGCATTATGCTTGTTACATGAAATTCCTGGAATTACGCGTAATTATGTGCCAGTCACGGAAAACATTTGCAGTGAATGCACCATTCACTGTAAAACTATACCATAAATGCACAGGAAGAGCTGAACGCAGGTACCTGACTGTGCTTTTGGGCTTTGCACTTTCTTTAACCGCATGCGTGCGGCATGATTTCCGCCCGTACGCTGGATTTTGCGGATTCGCACTTTACATGACGAGCTGGGCTCGTCATGAGCGTGCGAGGAGGCTACCTCATGACGAGCCCAGCTCGTCATGAGCGTCGAAGGGGTTAAGCGGAAAATAAATTTTTGCGTCAAAAACGGATGCAAGAACACATTACACACTAAAATATAACTAACCCTAACTGATGGATTTCCATTTCATATAATTACACATAATTTTGCATACATTTCACTTAATTACATGAACAAGCTAATTTCATGAATTTAACACACACCTAATGCAAACCCTACAACTACCAGGACCTGGATACCTTCACACCTCCTTAAAGATATCTGAAGAAAACAGAAATCTTAGATGTGAGTAAAATCTTACATTAGAAGCCTAGATATACATAATTCAAAAATCTAGAAATGAGGCCTTCTCAGTGGCCACCTCTGCACTCTAGAATTTGCTTTGTTTTAATTTGTGATGTGCAGAAGTAATAATCAGTTTTCACGAAAAATTCAAATACATCAGTTTAATCTGCATTTTAAATAGTTGCCAATTAGCTTCCCTACCCTCTAGAAGTAATTAACTGTAAAATTAAGATGTACAAAATCACAATCTTTAAGTACCTGCTCTAGGGTGGCTTGCAGACCAACCTCAATGCCCTTGTTACTCACTGGTAATCTTCATTACTTCAACTCAAAGCTTCCTCACTAGAGTAAAGTTTCGGCTGGTCTTTTCTTTCTGGAAGAGAAGCTGAAGTTCATTCTGTTATGACTGTGCCGAGGAAGATTAAAGAGGAGGTAATGCCTCCTGCTACCCTCCCTCATTCTTTTTCCAAACCTTTGCCTTTTCCTTTTTTCATTGCTGTTTTGTTTGCATGCCTCTCTTGTATATTTCCTTCTCATTCAGTGTTCAAACTTACTTGCACTTTCATTTCCCATCTTACGCTGGAACAGTATGTTTGTAAATATGTGTTATAAATGGGGTTTCTGGTTGGCTAGGGTATGCATCTACCAACCCACCATTCTAGTAAGGGCGAGGGAGTTACACACTGAAGATAAACCCTGCTCACCCCTTGGTAGCTTGGCAGAGCAGTCAGGCTTACCCAAGAGGCAATGTGTAAAGCGTTTGCGCAACACATTCACAAAGCAGTGACACACTAGGCGCACCACAAAAGAAACTCCACAGAAGGTTATATAAAAAATATCCTTTGTATTGCACATAGAAACACATTAGGCCATAACTCACTTTGTAGAATGAAAGGCACATTAGACCACATAACATAAATCACTGCCCCACTCGGAGCTTGTCATAAAGGTGCACATAAACCAACTAAGACTGCATTTACATAATACACTGTGCCACTAGGGACATGTCATGCACTTTGCCATTAGGCAATGGTCATACTATTGCAGGTAGGGCAATCGCATGAATCATACTGGGAGATCATACATCTTATCCAACATTGTGAGGAACCTCATCACTGGGTTGCTCATACTGTCCCAATACACCCTAGTGCCTCAGGACCACAACACCTGAAACAGCTAGATCATGCCCCCAGCACAGGATCCACTCCTGGTTTCAGATGTTAAAACAACTGCAGGCACCAAAAGCAGAACATCCTTATATCGTCAAAGTTCCTAGCTGTAACTAGGGTGCAGCTCCACAGAAGGACCAGTACCTCTGGAGAGGGTGTCCCTCCCGGCCTGCAACCGATTACCAATCTCTTGAGGCACCCTCAAAGTGTGTCCACAGCGAAAGCGACGGTGTCGCCCGGTGAGTAGGCTGCAGGATGCATGTGGTGGCACAACCAGTGCTGCAAGCCCACTAGTAGCATTTGATTTATAGGCCCTGGCACACACCATGCACTTTACCAGGGCATTACGATTAAATCAAATATGCTAATCGTGGATAACCAATCATAACACAATTTACAAAGAGAGTATATGGACTTTAGTACTGATCAGCAGTGGTAAATTGCCCAGAATCCTATGGCCAACAACAACAGGGTCAGAACAATAGGAGGCAAAAGGTAAAACGTTTGGGGATAAACCTGTCGAAAGGGGCATGTCTAACAATATAGTAAGACTCTCTTGTCATCATTTGCTCTGTAGCGGATGACACAGGTCCAAGGTTGTTCAAATGCCCAACGGACTGATGCCCTTTATGGTTTCGTGCACTTTAATAACAATGACAATTTAAATTGGAAAAATAAACATTTGTTTCTTGACGTTTTATCCACCTGGCATTCCCAACTGAGTGGACTTCTACCGCATTCTGTGCCTTTGCATATTTCAGAGGTGTGTTTTTTTCTCTTTGTGTTCTCCTGGTACTGAGTGGAAAGCACCGGTCGCTACTCTTGCCTCCTCACTTGAGGCTGCCGGCCCTAAAGCATCAGTGCATCAGAGCCCTGTGAATTGATTTCTGCAGAAGGTTGCAATGGTTTATGGACATTTGTGTTAGCGTTGCATATTCAATTTTCTATTTACAGCTTAATAAATACACCACTTGGACCATCCTCATACACGCAAAAGAAATTCCGTGGATGGTAATAGAGATTATTTCTTAAAAACGTTAAAAATAAAATTAGGAAGTTGTGGGGTAAACATTTTCAAGGTGTTAAGTGACTATGTGCTTCCATGGGAAGGAATGACTACATTTGTGAAGGAGCTGGGTCACGATTCTCTTGAAATAGGAGTAAAAAATATATTTAGTTATATAATTCCGCGTCGATAGCGCATTCTTTATGTCTTAATGTATTTAACAATATTTTCTATTCCTTTTGATACAGAGGAATACCATACAATCGTATTTTGTGCTGAAATCACTGCCTGTAAATATGTCACACTATTATTTAAATACACGTTAAGCAAGAGTATCTGGAAGTGATTTCCTTCTTCCTTGGTTTCCTGTAAAATGACTGCTTTTTCATATTGCTATGGTAATTTCTTTTCTGGGTTTACATAGTTGTTCCTATTTGCAACATGAATAGAGCCTTTTTCTCCTAGACTGAAGAAAGAAAGCATGATGGAGTCTACGCATGCATACTAAATGCATTCATGGTTCAATTGTCTTTGCTTCATGTGCACACAAATGAATTGTGCCAGCAGACTTTTGTTACAAATTTCAGTCTTGGAATATATTTGGTATCTGAATATACAGTTCCATTTTATGTAGCATTTTGATTTTAACTTGTCAAACAACACTGCCATTTCAAAGATGTCACAGTTTAGGCTTGCTATAAATGTAAAGGCTTTTTTAACAATGGCATTCATAATTTACATGTCATGCCATGTCTATAATCCATTTCCTTTTTTATGAAAACTACTTATTGAGTTTCCTTTTTTTAAGATTCGTAGAATACTTTGCCAATAGTACTGTTTCAGTGCGATTTCTTTCTAAAATAATTATTGATTAAGAATTTTTACTTTAAACATATCATATTGAAATGCGAAAAGAACAGTTTTAACCAAAATGACATAGGGTATATCTGATGCCTAACAAAATGGAAACAGTCAAACAACACGAGGGATTCCACATTTTCTAATAATATCAAGGAGGAACAGTAACATGCTAGGACACGCCTCTCCTAAAACAAATCAGCTTTGTCACAGGCGGGATATAGGTTTGAGGACTCGTGCTGTGATGAAGCTGTCATCCCCATATACCAGCGTTTTGGGCTCATCAGAAATTGAGCTGACTCTGGTGGGTGGTTGTGACAGGAGTTCCAGTGCTAGCTGAACCGGGAACAAAGGAAAAATTCCCATCAATTAGGAGTCCAACCTCTATAATGAACATCACACTACAAAACCACAATATCTCATCAAGAAACAAACAAACAGGCCAATAAATAAACTGAATACACATTCGAGCTCAAAAAGGCTGCTTAGCTGTCAAGGAGCAGCAAAGAAAAGAGGAAGGGTTCTGGATTGAGCTGGATTATATGAAACAGGTTGATAACCCTGGATGGTTCAGTCTTGTAACTGATTTCCTTTTTAAGCTGCTGAGGTGTAGCAATTTAGAGATTTAGGCACAATGAATAATGCTAGCCTTCGCTCTTGACATGAAATTGGTTGATATCTGTGACAGGGATTCCAAAGCTTGCAGAAACATGAACGTTGACATGGGGCACCCTTGATCAGGGCATTTCCATATTGAGAAGGAATTCGAAAGAAAACCACCATAGTTGAGGCCCATCATGATTTTGCAAAATAATTAATACTTGTGAATTCTAAAAAATGCTATATTTTTCACCATTTTAATATAGTTCGCTAGGTGGCGTTACTCTAATTTGTGGTGATTTATATTACCTTGTTGAATGGAATGTGCTACTTAACGTGTACTACATCACTTAGCATATGTATTCCATAAGTAGCAGTTACCATCTGAACTACTCTCAGCTTTTCAACGAAGGTCAGCACAGGGTTGTCTTAGAGATTCCTGGATGTATGCATCATGCGTGCCTAGCCAGAGTTTAAAAGCCTTTCTTAACCTTAGCTTTTTTTTCATTGAAGAGTGATCTCAGTATTATGAGGACAGCAAAATGAAAGCTCTTCATTATGATGACTAGTTTACATTTCATTTAATCAAAAAGTTCGATTCTGCTGTTCAGTTTACAGCTTTTAAAATTCGGATTGAGCCATAAGCAAGGCCCCTGTGATGATGAACGTATCATTCATTTAAATGCCATTTCTTTCAAAGCAATTTAAATATGAAAAAACATCTTCACTAAAACGTCACTTTTGGACCTGCAAAAGAAACGTTTTATCACAACTTTTAAAAGTTACAAACATTTAATCTACTATAGGATGAGGGTACATAATTTCTGGTAAAAGGTTCCTTAAAATTATGTTTTATTAAAGGCAAACTGAGCAGAACTGAACTATGAAATATCAAAATAAAATAATAGGGAGAATGTATTTTTATTAAAAAGAAATTACATTTCAATGTTTCTGGAGGTATCAGTTACTAGCATGCTGATTGTAGAATCAGCACGACCGCACTGTGGCTTCATATGATTATGATACACCCAAGTGGACAAATTAGCAAGGTCAGGCTTCATTACTATGAAAACTCTGCAATGCATCTTCCCCCACCTGGGATTTCCACACAAGGTCCAAGCCACTATCTCTCTTGTGCTTTCTAAACTTGATTACACCAATGGCCTCTACCATGGATCTTCTTTATCAACTATGACAAGATTATAACGGATTCAGAACTCTGCTGCCAGACTACTCCTACATGTAAAGCCACAACCCCACATCTCACCTGCCTTGAGGGCCCTACATTGGTTACTGCTAGCCAGGAGATCCACATTCAAGCTGCTTCATATCACTCACATTGCAATACATGGAACAGGACAGTTTTTCATCAGAAATAAAACCACCAAATACGTTCAACAAAGGAATCTCGGCCTCCAGATTGACACCTCGCCTCAAAATCCCACCATGCAAGACAAAGGCCATAGGTGGCATATCTTTCTCTGTTTAAGCAGCCAAACTATGGAATTCATTACCCCTAAACATGCAAAGCTTATCTTCAGAAGACTACTCAACTTGGCTCTTTCCTACATAACCACAACCATACTCAAACACAATTGTACAGCATATCACTGTGCATATAAACATTTAATTTGATTTTATATGCTTCTAGATATGTCTTTTTCTTGAAGTAATATCTATATATTTATTACTTTACTCCTACTGTAAAAAAAAACGTTGACTCTCTACAATTCACTACCCTATCATATACCTCTCAATATATCCTCTACCTCCCCTCTCTGACTTATCCCAAAACTCATTTTGCTACTATTATCTACACAAAAAACCCTTTCCAGACTCTTCCCTCCTATATCCCTCTTTGGATCACCCCAAACCTAATTTTAATACTATGATCTCCCAAACAACACTTCTAAATTCTTCCCTTACTTATCTCTCCTTTGACTCATCCTGAAACTAATTTTACTACTATAGTCTCCCTAATCTATTTCTAAAGATTGTTCTCTTCACCATCTCTCCTTATACTCATCCCAAATTTAATCTTACTACTATTATCTCCCAATAAGCACTTTCTAGACTCTTCCCTCTTCTATCCCCCATTATCCTTTTCAATCCAAAGAAAAGACTTACAAATCCACTGCTCAAATTATCTAAAATATCACACTATACTAATCAACCACTAATCCTTTTTGGGTTGTGGAGTAGCGTGCTACTCGCTGAAAAACACTTGGACACCTCGTCAGGGGTACTAAGCGCTATATTAATACAATCACAATTATTATGCATCCTGCACAAACACACCTATGGTTGACAACTATGTAGGACGTTGGTGGCATCAGAGACAAGGTATTATAGTGATTTGGCATATCCACGGTTGCTTCTGCCACATCATAAAAACGTTATGATTGATGCAATTTCCCCATAGCTATTTTACTGTGCCCCAATGAGAACGGTATGTTGTGGTGCTGAGGGAAAGAACATTATGTATTGCATGTTCACTCATAAAACAAATAAATGTTGAAATAAATGGTGTTTTCAATTCACAATAGATTTACTTACAATAGAAATGAAAAAACAAAACGAGAAACGAGCTGCTACAGCAACATATAGAAAAACCATGAAGAGAAGCCCAAACTTAAAAATGTCTATTTCTCCCCTTCTTCCATGCCATAGAAATACAATTTGTAGTAGCATGTTGAGTCAATTCATCTTTGCAACTCGTACAATGTTCGATTGCAGAGTACCAACTGCAAATGTTCAATTCACTGAACAGATGTTTCAATCACTCTGCCAAAAGGCTAACAATAAAATAAAAAATAAAGATATGAAAAGCAATAACGGCTCTACAATGTTTCAATCGCATGGGTATATTCTGTGTTTATTTGCTGGCACCTCCATGTTTAAGGTCAATAGGCAAACTTGGGCAAATCGAATGGGCTCACTATTAAGCCTACCTTTCATTGTTTTCATGCAGTGGTATAGCGGCAGTTGTTAGTTGCAACGGCCATTATTATTGAATGCTTGCAACGTTTTAACCATTTCAGGGTTAGTTCGGTGCTTAAAACAACAAAGTACTGCTATGGGTCTTAGCTGAATAGGGGTGATGGGGCAAAGGTTTTCCTGATCTGCACGTCTAGGATCGCTAAAAGGCAGCACTCAGGAACTCAGCTTCCGTCATATGTTAATCCATTTAATGGATGTAAAACTTTACTTGTAGAGAGGGTCTCAAGACAAGAGTTCATCTGATGGTTGTCCACGGGCCCGGAGGCAAGTTATTCTTGGCAGCTTTCCACACTCATCTGCTCCACTGCAGAGTTCCGGGAGCATTTCCATCATGTTGAGAAAGGGTAGCAGGCTGAGGAGGAGCAGAGTTCCACATCCTCCAATGGAGTTTGTGAGAGCTCGCGGTGGATTTGTGCAGATGAAATGAGAAGGTTCGAGACAGGAGAAAGGACTGGAGTGTGGTTCTGAAACTTCTGGACTCGTGTAATCATTCTGGACTCAAGAATTAAACTTCGTCGAAACATGACGAATTTGGTATCAAAAAACCGAGAATGACGAGCACACCATGTACAAATATTTTCAGCATATTCGAGTGACGATTTCACCTCAAAATCGTCATCTGCGTTCTGAACCCTTGGCTTCCATTTATGTGTTGCCCTTTACATAGGCCTTAATCCAGCTAAATTCAATTCCACAAGGACACATACTCCTTAATCGACTTTCCTATGACCTGTGCAAGTTGGAACCATTGCCCCAGGCCGAGCTCGTTAGGTCAGTTCCCCTCCCAGTGGCCGAGCAAGATAGCATCAAGGCTCAACAAGCCATAAAACCATTTCTGCGCGCACACCTGCCGTATCTTGCTCACATCTGTCTCTACTCTTTTTGCTTCACTTACTTTATGGTGGGGAGGTGCCTGTTTTATTGGGGGTCTACCGATATCTGATGAAATGTTGGGCCTTGCCGGGTGATTTGTTGTGGGCAGCACGACGTGAAATATGTACATGTCATCATGACTCTGCTTTTCCTTTATAACACAGAAATGTTAATGATATACTGCAAATTTGAAGAATGTTTGCCTGATGCTGAATATTCTGTATAAAGAGAGAAGTCTGACTTTGTAAATTCGAGCAGTCTCCTGAGAACATACTTCCTGTGTGTTGTACTTCTAGGACACTTGTTACTTTGGTTGCAGCCAATAAAATCGATCCTTGACTTCACCTAGAAGACTCTGAGTTTCTGTGGTCTGAATCAGGAAGAACCCGAGGTCTCTGGGTGTACCCTGACACCGCTGGGTTGCCGGTTCTGTGCCGGTTCTTAAAACCCAGTACCTCAGCTGGCGCCCAACGTTTGGGGCGATTCCAGTGGTACCAGTCAGCCAGAGGTTCGTGAGGAGCTTCGTGTGGAAATTCTGGAGGACGGCCAATCACCTCATCGACCCCTGCATGTCGACGTGGTCCGAAGGTCTTTGCTGCGAGGTTCCCCGCTTCCCGATGGCTACGAAGGACTGCTGCCATGGCTATCGCCCTGATTTGGACCCTTGAAGTTTGGTAGAGCGAAACACTAAGACGAGTCTTCTGGTGACGTCATCGATATCTCAGTTAAGTATAAGTGGAGCGTCTCCCAGTCCTTAGTTGGTCTTAGTCTTGGGTATCCTTTGGGATAATTTGTTGGTACTTGCAAGCACCAAAACCGAAGGACTCGTGTATTCACGAGAAATATCGTAATCGATAATCCTTTGAAGTTTGGAACTAGACTAGAGAGCAAAGATGCCTAGTCTTAGACTTGGAAATTTGTTTTGTCTTGGTTGTAATAATAGGGACTCCCGATTGGAGGACTCATGTCCGGTTCCTCCGGTTGGAACTCCAACTTACAAATTGTACGTCAAACATGGGGTAGGCCCCATCACATACAACGAAGTGTGGATCAAATACACCAGAAAAGATGGTGTTTTAAAATGGCCCCAATATGGTAGTTTTGATACCGAAATCTTAGACAACCTTGAAGTTAAACTGTTCAAAAAGAAAGCCCGGCCGGCGATGTTTGACTCTTTCCGCCTATGGCGTAAGGAGGCCAAACAAAAAGAAATTAAATTAGCTAAGAAAAATAAGAGAGAAGGGGGACTTTCAGTAATGCAAGCTGCTATACAGTTTAAAGACAATGAAGAAGAACAGATGAGTGAGCAGTTGCACAGGCAACGTAAAATGGCAATGGACAAATGTTATCCAGTTTTGCCGTCTCTTCAGCAAGAGGCAGCAAAAGAGCGTGAAAAAGATCCATTAATGTCACATTTATTAAATTCGCCACCCCCCTATGCGCAAAATGCCACAGCACCCCCGCAACCTTTAGTTATGCCACCTACGCCTCCTGTTCTTCCGCAGCACCCACCAGCTGTTCTTCAGCTGACTCCTGTCCCTACGGTGCAGCCTGCTCCAGGCCCACCGACCACATCTGCTCCACCTGCGCTTTCTACAATTTTGCCTACTGTACTTTTTACCTCTCCTAATGCTCCCTCTACGATTTTGCCTAGTGCTCCTTCTATTTCCCCTGATGCCTCCTCTGCTATTGTCTCTGCCCCTGCCTTATCTCACCCCGTTTTTCCACCCGTTCTTCCTTCAGTTTCACCTTCCATTCGGCAGAAAATGGCCAGCACTGTTACTAACCTTTTCACACCTCTTTTTGGGTCGCCTACTACGACCCCTAACATGGGACGAAGACAGTTGCGAAGTCGACTGCCTGACTATGAAGAGAGAGACACATTGAATCGTTTAGCACGGAAATGGGTTATGGACACTGTAAAATATGATGTAGAGTCTGTCATGGAAGTCTTCCATCAATGGGAAGCACCGACGCAGAGATATGTTTTCGAACAGATGTGTGTTTTCCTTTGTGAGGATTTGGAAGACAATGATCTGGAATGCAACCCGCAAGAGTTGTGTCGTGTACGGTTTAAATTTGGAGAAGGCATGATTGTAGGTCCTGATGTAGAGAAAGCGGTTGAAATATTGTTATCATATCGGAGTAAGGGGAGCAGATCTGGGTCACAATCTGAGCCTGGTGCATCTAGTAGGAAAAAGGCGCGACAATACCCTATGAGAGAAGTTCCCCCACAATGGAGAGAGGGTGACACAACTGCTAACCCACCTATTCTGCCACACTTTCAGCGTGTATGGGTACATGTCCCATGGAAGCGAGCTGAAGTTTTAGCCCTTAAACAGACATTACCTGATCCGCGTAAGAATCCTGCAGGGTATTACAAAGAGTTGTCATAGACTGCTGGGTCATGTATAATGAATTTAGCCGATATCGATATGCTATTTGGGAATGTTGTTCCACAGCCTTTATGGGGTAAAATTCGTCATATAGATCATGATCAAGAGTTAGGTGACTCGTGGGCTAATATTGCTGCTGCAGATGCCCGACAAGTTGGTGGTGCTAAGCCTGAGCCTTTGATAGCAGAACTCCCTGGTAAAATAGTTGATTACATGAAAACGATAATGCCTGCAATACGTGTAAATTGGGATAAGTTGTCTGCATGCAAGCATAAGAAAGAAGAAACTGTCTCAGATTTCTTCACCAGGTTTGAAGAAACCTTTGTCGACCATAGCGGTCAAGATATGACCACGGAGGGTGGTCAGAGATTGTTTGTCGATAAATTCGTGCACAATCTGCTTCCAGAATTGTGTAAAAAGTTAGAGGATTCAGAAAGTTCTTGGGCAGTCTCATCTTCAGCCCAGATATTGGCTACTGCACAATATTACGAAAATAGAGACAAGGACGAGAAAGATAGAGCAGAAAAGAAAACTAAGGAGTTGAAAACGAAGGTTTTGCTACCGCTGAGGTTCCGTAAAAATAATTACGATGTTCTGGGCATTGCCGAATATGGATAAGTTTGGTATCTACGAACCGCAAATGACGAGTTCGGCAAGTGTGCGAAATTTCGCTACACTACCTGCCAGGGTTCGTCTAATATTATGCGTTCTTCATCTGAACCCTCGGGTTCCATTTTAGATACGGCATCCATTTTGTTTCTTGCCCTCACGTAGTCAGCGAGCAGATAACTGTTCGCCCCCTGACCCTCTAGTTCCCAAGCCTTACGGAAGACGCATATTGCTTTCATGCGTCTTTATGGCCGTAGGAATGACACAGCAAAGGCAAATGGCTCAGCTTGAGGGTAATCTGGTCGTGCCGGCTTATTGTGACAGCCTTGCAGGCGATGGATCCAACTCTTTGATCCTACGATCATGCTTCCGATATTACCCCCACACTCTTTTCTCTACACGTGTCTGACTTCCTTGCAGCTGTTCTTGTCTCTTCTTCTTTGTCATTTACAACTCTAATGGGTGTGCCTAATGGTGGGAAGATGTACTTTTACAGTTGGGAACCGGCATAGCTATTATAATGATGTTCCGGGATTCTGAACACATGAAAGCGACCCTTTTTGAAACCTACTGTGGGAACCGGATTATAATCTTTTGTCCACATGTTATGCAATGGTAACACTCTGTATAAAAGAGAGCGACCTACAACCTCAATTTGAAGCAGACTCTCAGAACCTACACACTGTTGTACTTCTTGTGACTTTTGCCTCCCTGCAGTAATAAACGCTGATCTTTGACGCCGAAGGAAGTTTCCCGTGTCTCTGTAATTTGTGCGCCGAAACAGGTATCCCATGAAGGTTATAGGTGTTGTTCCCTGGCACCGCTGGTACTGTTAAAAGTCCAGTCCTTCAGTTGGCGCCCAACGTGGGGCGACTTCAGCGGTACCGGTCCAAAGCCTGATGATCGTGAGGAACTTCGTGTGAAATCTCCGAGGGAAGGTGCACCCCGCTTCATCGATCCTGTTGTCGAAATAAGTGGCCCGAAGTTTTTCCCTGCGAAGATTCCCGCCACCTGACGGCTGCGACGGACCGATGCCCTGACTGTCGACCTGTCTTCGACGCCCGGCGTAGACCTTACGTACAAGCGAGACGATAGACGGGCCTTCCTGGTGACGCCATTGAAGTTCTGAGTTAAGTATTTGTGGGTCGCTCCCAGTCCTTAGTAGTTGTTCTAGCTTCTCGAAAGCTTTGTTGTAGCCTTTAAGGCTTTGTTGTAATAGCTCACTGAGCTTTGTTATAGCCTCCTCAGGCTTTGTTGTTAGCTCTTCGAGCTTTGTGGTAGCCTTAAGGCTTTGTTGTATTGCATGGTTCCATTGCATTTGTGGTTCTTAGTATTGGTCCTTAGTATTATTTGACAGTTGCAATTGCCAAAAACCGAGGGTTTTGACTTACACGAGGTTTAATTACTTCGGTAATCCTTGAAGTTTGATACTAGGTTAGTGTGCACGATGCCTAGCCATAGTGGTTTGTTTCATATTTTCCAATGTTGCGCAATGGATTCCCGGTTGGAGGACTCGTGTCCGATACCTCCAGTTGGAACTCCGATACATGATCTTTATAGTCGACATGGGGTGGGTCCTATAATATATAATGATTACTGGGTCCGCTATACAAAGAAAGACGGTGACCTTAGATGGCCACCACATGGAACTTTTGAACTTTCGATTTTAGACAATCTTGAGGCTAAATTATTTTTAAAGAAAGCTAGGCCAGCTATGTTTGATTCCTTTCGGAACTGGCGTAAAGAGGCCAAGCAGAAAGAAATCAAACAACTTAAAAAGGATCAAAAGCAAGGGTTCGTTCCGATAATGCAAACTATACGAGAATGTAAACAAGACAAAGAAGAAAAGGAAATGGAAATCTCTACTAGATTGCATCATATGAAAATAGATAAATGTTACCCAGTTTTACCGAATAATTTAGAAAAGAAAGAAGAAGATTTGAAGGAGGATTCCTTGCTGTCATATTTGATGAAATCACCACCTCCTTATGTACAGGGTGCTACTGCTCCTGTAGCTGCTCCTGTAGCTCCTCCTGTTGTACCCCTTGTTGCTCCAGCGGCTGCGGGTCAGCCCGTTGTTAACACTACGTTTGTTCCACCTCCTGTCCTTGTTCCTACTGCTCCTGTACCTGTACCTTCGCAGACTGTTGTTTCTGCTTCTCCGACTATCTTGTCAGTTCCTACTATGCCTTCCTTCACCTCCAGTATTGTTGCCCCTGTTTTTCTTTCTCCTTCTGTTCGTAAGCGTGTTCCTAACTCTGTTGCTACCCTTTATTCACCTCTTTCCGGTCCGTTATTTTCGTCTGACTCATCTGAAACTCCTCAGAGACGGAGTCAGATCCCTAGTGGTAGGGAGAAAGAAACGTTAGTAACCATGGCACATAAGTGGATAAAACATCCTGCTAACTACACTCCTCGTGTGGTCTTCGACACGTTTTCTCAGTTTAATGAGCCTACGCAGAGATTCGTGTTTGAAGAGATGTGTAACTTTTTGAGGGAAGAATGGTATAATGATGATGTAGATAATGTACCATCCGACATAATTGAACTTCAGAGTCACTTTTCGAACGGTATGATTATAGGAGACCATGTACGACGTGCCGTGGAACGTTTATTAGCGTTCAGATCCACAGCACATTCTCGGGTGTCATCAGATGATACCACCGAGAATTGGAAAGCGGTTCCTGGTCAATATCCCATGAGAGAGGTTCCGCCACTGTGGGTGCCTGGTGATCCTAATGCAAACCCTGTGGTTCTACCGCATTTTCGAAGGGTATGGATACATCTTCCATGGAAACGATCGGAAGTTTTGCAAGTGAAGCAATCCTTGCCCGATCCGCGTAAAAATCCGGCTGGTTATTATAAGGAGTTATTACAACTGGTGGAAGCTTCTATTATGAACCTTGCCGACATCGACATGTTGTTTGGCAATGTTGTACCGCAACCAGTTTGGGCTAAAATTTGTCAAGCCAATCACGCAGTTGAATTAGGGGGTGATTGGGCTGCACTGCTAGCAGCTGATGCATTACAAGTTGGTGGGGCTAAACCTGACCAGTTGGTCTTGGATTTGCCTCAGAAAATAATTACGCTCATGAAAACTCTCATGCCAGCGATGAAGGTGAACTGGGATAAGTTATCAGCTTGTAAGCAAAAGAAAGACGAGAGTGTCTCGGATTTCTTTACAAGGTTTGAGGAAGCGTTTGTCGACCACAGCGGCCAGGACATGGGCGCTGAGGGAGGCCAGCGGTTATTCGTTGACAAGTTCGTATCAAATTTGCTGCCTGAACTAAGCAACAAGCTGAAGAATTCAGAGAGTGCGTGGGCAGTTTCAACCCCTGCACAAATACTAGCAACGGCCCAGTATTATGAGAATAGGGAAAAGGAAGAAAGTGATCGTGTAGAAAAGAAAACGAAAGAACTCAAAACGAAGGTTTTGTTGCAGCAAGCATACCCTCCACGATCAAACCAAACTGATTCACAACAGCAGTATCGACCACGAGCACAGCCCGATAGGACACAGCCGCGTTCTGACAACTTTGATTATAGATCTTCCCTTGGGTATAATCAGTGCGCATATTGTAAGAAAGAGGGACACCTAAAATATGATTGTCTTGCCTTACGGGACCGCCTAAATGGTGTGTCAGCACGAGGAAATCGTGGTAGTGGTCCCCAACAGGCTTCACGAGGTAGAGGTCGAGGTTCATCCCACAATCAGAGTGATCGTTATCAAAATCAATCAGATGCAAATAATTGTTTTGACCAGCGAAATGCAGGGTCAGTCCGATCTGCACAGTATAATATGGATGATTATTACGTAGAGCATGAGACTGTTGTAAATGACCATTACTAGGACAGCCAACGACAAAGAGAGGGAGTAGTGTCAGTTCCGGTCGATCAGAGTGGGCCTTACGTTGCAGTGGCTACATCGGGTGTAGTTGAGCCTTTTCTGTTAGACACTGGTGCGACAAAAAGTTCCATCATGCATTCGAAACTCCCTGGCGCACCTTTGTCTGGCTTAACGAACGTTTCCGTTGGATTCTCTGGCGCCCCTGTTAGTAACCCAGTCTCTAATCCTTTGCCTCTTATGATTGGACCTCGTGAGCTAACGGCTCCACTGATTCTATCTACAGGTTGTGGTGAAAATCTTTTGGGCCTGGATTTGTTGAAACGATTATATGCAACATTGTATTGTTCCCCCGAAGGAGTGGAGCTTACATTGGGACGGAGAGTGATCTCTCCAATGTATTTATCGGTCGATAAATTCCCACCGGAATTGAATTCCCTCCCTGCGTCCTTATGGGCCACAGGTCCCAATGATGTGGGCCTGTTAGACATTCCACCCTATGTGATTCAATTGAAACCAAATGCGCGATTACCACGTTTACCTCAATATCGTATTTCTCTTGAGGGCGAACGAGCGCTGTTAGCAATCGTTCATGATCTCATTGGAAAAGGTGTTGTTGAAGAAACTCGTGGAAATGTGTGTAATAGCCCTGTATTACCAATTCTGAAACGAACTGACCCAACTAAACCTCCTGTGTATCGTTTTGTAATAGACTTAAGAGAGGTGAACAAAATAGTGGTTCCACAATTTCCTGTAGTTCCCGACATTACGGCTTTACTAACAATGATTCCGGCATCTGCCTCCTGGTTCACAGTGATCGATCTAAAGAATGCTTTCTTTAGCATCCCAATTGCAGAGGAAAGCAGAGACCTATTCGGATTCTCATTAGGTGGTCGCAGTTTTAGGTTAAAACGCGCTCCACAGGGCTACTGTGAGAGTCCGTCAATCTACAGCCAAGCACTTAAAGGTCAACTTGATGCCTTTGTATTACCTAAAGGTGCAGCTTTGATTCAATACGTTGATGATCTTTTAGTGGCAGCTGATACAGAAGCTATTTGCAAAACGGCTACAGTATCATTGTTACATTATCTACATAACTTACACCACAAGGTATCGCCTTCAAAGCTACAGTATTGTTGTCAAGAAGTTACCTATCTAGGTCACTTATTGTCAAGAGAAGGGAGAAGGTTGACCCCAGAGAGAATTGCAGCGATTTCCCGAATGACTGTGCCAAAAACCCAGAGAGATGTTCGTGCCTTTTTAGATATTACGTCCTATTGCAGACAATGGATTCCAAATTTTTCATTGTTGGCGAAACCATTGATAGCCCTTACGTGCAAGGATGTTTCATCCCCATTGCCTTGGACTGAAGAGTGTCAGAAAAGTTTTTCTGAATCGCGTAATGCGTTATGTTCGGCTCCTGTGTTGGGCACTCCTGACTACAGTAAGCCATTTACACTATACGTTCACGAGAGGGATGGTTGGGCGTTGAGTGTCCTGACACAACCTTTTGGTGGTAAGCAACGCCCATGTGCCTATTTTTCTTCAACTTTAGACCCAGTAGCAAGAGCCTTGCCAAGTTGTTTAAGAGCAACAGCGGCAGCTGCGGCGTCCATTCGACAGTCCGCAGGTTTAGTTATGGATAATATGCTCACGGTAATGGTTCCGCATGCAGTTGACACTCTATTGAATCAAATGAAAACTCAACATCTGACGAGCGCAAGATTGTCTGGATATGAGTTGACGTTGCTGGCCAGTCACATACGGATAAAACGATGTAATGTGTTGAATCCAGCAACATTGCTGCCGATCGACACAAAATCAAATGGTGAAGCAGTACATGACTGCTATCTCAGAACTGAGGAGGAAACTAAGAGTCGTATTGACCTAAAAGATACTCCATTGACAGATCCTGATGGTACTTTGTATGTGGATGGTTCTTGTTTCAAGTTGCCGAACGGTGATGTGACGACTGCATATGCTGTAGTTACATTGAGAACGATTGTGGAAAGCGAAAGACTAAGTCAGAATTCGGCTCAGGCTGCCGAGTTAATCGCTTTGACGAGAGCGTGTGTGTTGTCTAAAGATAAACGGGTGAATGTGTTTACAGATAGCCAGTACGCGTTTGGTGTGGCACATAGTTTTGGACGATTGTGGAGAGAGAGAGGATTTCTTACGTCGCATGGCACGAAGATTCAACATGGTCAGCTTGTAAATGATCTTTTAGATGCACTCACATTGCCTAAACAAGTGGCCATAGTCAAATGTAGCGCACATCAGAAAGTAACAGATGATGTGGGTCGTGGAAATGCGTTTGCAGATGAAACGGCTAAAGAAACGGCTACAGATTTGACGAACAGAATGTATGTTACGAGCTCAGTGAGATGGCCAACAGAGACTGGTATGTGTGAAGACACATTTGAAAGTGTGAAAGGAATACAGAATGAAGCCACTGAGACGGAAAGGACTAAATGGAGAGAGAGCACGGGAAGATTGGATGAGAATGGATGTTGGGTTGATTTATCAGAGAAGCAGAGATGGATGTTACCGGATGCGTATGTGCTCGCTGTTGTTACAATGGCTCATGGTATGGCACACATCAACACTAAAGGCATATGCAAGTTGTTGTCTCATGTATGGAAGAATGATGGGATTACTAAGTGTGCCGAGAGAGTGGTCAAGAATTGTATGGTGTGTTTGATGCACAATCCTGGTAAGGACACCCCCACTCCACCTGGTCATTTTGCCCCTCCTACGTACCCTTTCGAAGTTATCCAGTTGGACTTTATCCACATGGACCGATGTAATAACTTGAAGTATGTGTTGGTTGTGGTGTGTGCATTCTCTAGGTGGATTGAGGCCTACCCCCTTAAGGATAATACGGTTTTATCCACGGCAAAAATTTTGCTCAAAGAGTATTTTCCCCGCTACGGAATGCCTCGGGTCGTATGGTCGGACAACGGAAGTGAGTTTGTTGGGAGTGTGATGAAGAGTGTGTGTCGCGGTTTAGGGATAGTACAAAAATTCCATAGTGCAAACCATCCACAATCAGCAGGACTGGTGGAAGGATATAATGGCACTCTAAAACTGAAATTGGCTAAAATTCAGGCAACAACTGCTTTATCATGGCCCGACGCTTTGCCTCTAGCTCTCCTGTCGACCAGGGCGACTGTACACTCTCGAGTAGGGCTCAGCCCATATGAGATTGTGTTCGGCCGTCCTGCTAATGTATGGGGAGTCCCAAGACCTAAGGAGTTTGATAGAATTGAATACCCTATGTTGATCGATTATCTCTATGATCTGACTGCTAAATTGAGTTTGATTCACCAACAGGTCTTTGAGTCTCTGCCATCACAAACAGAGGGTCCTGGTCATCGACTTCAACCAGGGGACTGGGTCCTCGTCAGAAACTACGGACGAAAACGAAACCTTGAACCAAGATTTGTGGGCCCGTTTCAGGTACAGCTGGCTACGAGGACGGCGGTTCGACTACACGGACGCCGGAACTGGGTACACGCTACCCACACCAAAAGAGTCCCGCTTCCTCTGCCGTCGGACACCTGGATGAGAAGAGGTCTTTCTTCATCTGAGACCGACACTCCACCACGTTTCGTTCCATTCAGCGAAGCTCGGCTTGTATCTGACACTGTTGCTGACTCCTCTCAAACAATTTCCTCCACGTCAACCTTGGAAAATTTGACTGTCGAACAATTGCCTAAACAATTGAACACTCCTTTGCCGTCCAATCCATTGTTTGAAGATCAGACTCATCCTGGAAGTAGCCGATATTTTCTTCGTCCACGAACAAGCCACAAATAAAAAGATTTTTTTTGTTTATAGGTTCTACATTGCTCTGAAAACAGTGGACATTATATATTGTGTATCTTTTTCTTTTTCTTTTTTCGTACAGCCAAGAACATTATTTAGTTAGAACCTACCATCCAGGTTGACCGTAAGGCCGTGCGGGTACTTCCTTCTATTTAGCAGCTATCGACACAAGGTTGGTTTCTATTATCAATTTCTGGGAACTCCTGGGAATTGATAACCGCTACTCAAGAACGTCGCGGACGGTCGTTAGGGGATGGAATCATCATTGTCTGAGCTGTCGAAAAGAGAAGAAATGTTGGCGCAAAGATCTACATTGCAGAAAATATGTCATACAAAATGGTTTTTCTCACAAGTAATCATACTGTTTCTCACCATATCTATGCTATTGGTAGGAGGAATATATTATGGGTCTCAGTTCTTATTGTCTTCTGCTACACCTACTCTTCCATCTCATGATCAATATGTCGTTTCTACTGTTTCTCCACATTCCTTTTTTCCTCTGCCTCAACACGAACAAATCAGACGTGCGGAATTTAGAAACAACTCTTTTATTCAACTCCTGCATCAGCATCAGTTAGTGGTAAACACTACCAACTGTTGGGTGTGTGGATTAATGCCACATACCATGGATAAGGGTATTCCGTACTTAGTTCTGCCTTATAGTGCACAAGGGTCAGCTCGAGCATTACAAACCATGTTCCGTAGCGCACTAGATTCCTACCCCCATCGAGAACCACGCTCAGCAAACTCTGGTCCTGGCCCGTACCACAAGACTCTGGCGAGAGCTATTGCAGACTTAGATAGAGATATTTTTGACGCATCACTCATCCCAGAGGAAGAGGTGCGAGCATATAAGGAACTAAGTGAAGCTGAGTACAGCTTATCAGTGGGTGAGAGGCAGCTTAAAAGCTCGCCACCGATATGGATTGTACCTCACCTTGGTAATTTCTGCTTGAAAGGTCTTGGTCGAAATCCGAGAGCTCAGTTTGGGGAGAGTGCTTGTACCGAGACATATGTCTTACCGACACTCTCCTCCCCTGTCTTCCTACCTGCCAAGGGTACCTACTTTGTATGTTATGATCGAGCCTATACGTGGTTACCTCATGACTTCTCGGGTATCTGCTATATTGCAAATCTTTTGCCTCCGACCTTCACTGTGGCCTCTGATTATCACAGAAATAGAATTGTAAGAGGTGTGGTTAGCAAAGAAGATACTTCCGGACAAGAAGCGGGAGACTTCTTTAAGGGTTTCCTACCGTTCTGGGGACCGATGGTTAATAGCAGGAACTTGAGACAGTTAACTCGTGTAGTAGAATCAACTGCCAACATAACTGCAAATGCCCTTGGTAATTTGACAGCCGAGCTCCAAGCAGATAGACTGATGACGTTGCAGAACCGTATGGTTCTAGATATCGTTCTAGCAGATAGAGGTGGGGTTTGTAAAGTCATCCATTCGAGCTGCTGCATATTCATACCTGATAACGCTCCAACGGTTTATCAAGCCATCTCTAAGTTGCACAAAATTTCGGAGTCCATACACGTGGACGAAGGAAATTGGACGCTTCTGGGATGGTTTTGGGGTCTGATATCGACTTGGGGTTGGAAGATTCTGATGATCATAGGGATTGTTGTGACATTTCTGTTCTCATGTTGTCTTTGTGTGCAATGTGGTCCTGCCTTATGTGGCCTTTGTGCTACGACGTGTATAAGACAGCCCGTTGTCACCAAAGAGGCATTGAAGGATCGAATAATGTATCAACAACATCTGAGTGATCTGATGAGTATCGAAATCGATTATGATTCCGACTAGTGCTTGCCTACATGAGGGCAAAAGGACCGTCTGAGGTTCCGTAAAAATAATTACGATGTTCTGGGCATTGCCGAATATGGATAAGTTTGGTATCTACGAACCGCAAATGACGAGTTCGGCAAGTGTGCGAAATTTCGCTACACTACCTGCCAGGGTTCGTCTAATATTACGCGTTCTTCATCTGAACCCTCGGGTTCCATTTTAGATACGGCATCCATTTTGTTTCTTGCCCTCACGTAGTCAGCGAGCAGATAACTGTTCGCCCCCTGACCCTCTAGTTCCCAAGCCTTACGGAAGACGCATATTGCTTTCATGCGTCTTTATGGCCGGAGGAATGACACAGCAAAGGCAAATGGCTCAGCTTGAGGGTAATCTGGTCGTGCCGGCTTATTGTGACAGCCTTGCAGGCGATGGATCCAACTCTTTGATCCTACGATCATGCTTCCGATATTACCCCCACACTCTTTTCTCTACACGTGTCTGACTTCCTTGCAGCTGTTCTTGTCTCTTCTTCTTTGTCATTTACAACTCTAATGGGTGTGCCTAATGGTGGGAAGATGTACTTTTACAGTTGGGAACCGGCATAGCTATTATAATGATGTTCCGGGATTCTGAACACATGAAAGCGACCCTTTTTGAAACCTACTGTGGGAACCGGATTATAATCTTTTGTCCACATGTTATGCAATGGTAACACTCTGTATAAAAGAGAGCGACCTACAACCTCAATTTGAAGCAGACTCTCAGAACCTACACACTGTTGTACTTCTTGTGACTTTTGCCTCCCTGCAGTAATAAACGCTGATCTTTGACGCCGAAGGAAGTTTCCCGTGTCTCTGTAACTTGTGCGCCGAAACAGGTATCCCATGAAGGTTATAGGTGTTGTTCCCTGGCACCGCTGGTACTGTTAAAAGTCCAGTCCTTCACCGCAAGCATATCCGCCACGTGGTGGTGGTAATCAGAATAATGGTAGCCAGAATCACTACCAGAATAATTTCCAGCAGCTTCAACAGTATCAGAGGAACTCGCAAAGAGTCGAGTACACTCAGCCACGTGTTCCTGTAGGCCCCAACCATTGTTCATATTGCAAAGAAGAGGGTCATTTCAAGTATAGTTGTCCTATTTTGTTACAGCGTGCAAATGGTGCTTCTGGTGTAAGAGGTCGTGGTGTTCAGCAAGCGCCTAGAGGTAGAGAACGTGGAAACGTCCCCCAAAACGCACGTCCCCTTCCACCCCAAAATTCTATGAATAGGTTCGATCAGCAGAACAACGCATCTGACAGGACAGCTCAATACTATGTTGATGATTACTATACAGAAGATGAGTATTTGGAGGGTAATCATTGCTAGGACAGCCATAGACAAAGAGAGGGAGTTGTTTCAGTTCCAGTAGATCAGAGTGGACCTTACGTTGAGGTGATTACATCTGGTGTGTCAGAGCCTTTTCTGTTGGATACTGGTGCTACAAAGAGTTCTATTATGCACTCCAAACTCCCTGGCGCACCTTTGTCTGGCGAAATGAACGTTTCTGTAGGTTTTTCTGGCGCCCCAGTTAGAAATCCAATTTCTGACCCTTTGTCTCTTTCTATTGGTCCTTGCGAATTCGAAGCACCCCTCATTCTGACAACAGGTTGTGGTGAAAACTTGCTAGGATTGGATTTATTAAAAAGATTGTATGCGACTTTGTACTGTTCTCCTTCAGGAGTACAACTTACTTTAGGTAAGAAAGTGGTTTCTCCCATGTATTTGTCGAGGGATAAACTTCCAGCAGAATTGTCGTTTCTTCCAGATATTCTTTGGGCTACTGGTCCTAATGATGTGGGCCTTTTAGAAATTCCACCATATGTTGTAACATTGAAAGCCAATGTTCAAATGCCACGAATTCCACAATATAGGATATCTAGTGAGGGTGAAAAAGCTTTGCTAGCGATCGTTTACGAATTGATTGAAAAAGATGTGATTGAAGAAACACGAGGCCACGTTTGCAATAGTCCTGTTCTGCCTGTTTTAAAACGAACTGATCCCTCTAAGCCACCTGTGTACAGATTCGTGATTGATCTTAGAGAGGTGAATAAAATAGTTGTGCCACAATTCCCAGTTGTCCCCGACATTACCACATTATTGACTATGATTCCAGCATCTGCCTCTTGGTTTTCGGTGATTGACCTGAAGAATGCTTTCTTCAGCATCCTGATTGCTGAGGAAAGCAGGGATATTTTTTCCTTTAGTTTAGGAGGTCGCAGTTTCCGCTTTAAACGCGCTCCTCAGGGCTACTGTGAAAGTCCATCGATATACAGTCAAGCTCTAAAAACAAAGCTTGATACGATTGTTTTACCTAAAGGTGCTGCTCTTGTACAGTATGTGGATGATTTGCTCATTGCTGCAGACACTGAGGAAATTTGTAAAAAGGCCACGCTGTCATTATTGCGTCATCTGTGTGATCTTCATCACAAGGTGTCACTTTCCAAACTGCAATATTGCCGACAAGAAGGGATCTACTTAGGTCACCTCTTATCGAAGGAGGGCAGGAAACTGACCCCAGAAAGAATTCAGGCAATAGCGAAATTGAGTGTGCCAAGAACACAGAGAGAAGTGCGTGCTTTCTTGGGCATTACATCGTACTGTAGACAGTGGATTCCAAATTTTTCGTTATTGGCCAAACCCTTGGTGGCATTAACGTGTAAAAATACACCCAATCCCATTCCTTGGTCTGAAGAGTGTCAGAAAAGTTTCCTCGAATTGCGCACAGCATTATGTTCGGCTCCTGTGTTAGGTACTCCCAACTACAGTAAGCCTTTCACATTGTATGTTCACGAGAAAGAGGGCTGTGCATTGTCTGTGTTGACTCAGTTATTTGGAGGTAGGCAGCGCCCATGTGCCTATTTTTCGTCGACTTTGGATCTGGTAGCCAAAGCATTGCCAAGTTGTTTAAGAGCCACAGCAGCAGCAGCTGTTTCTATTCGACAGTCTGCTGGTCTAGTAATGAATAATACACTAGTCGTGATGGTCCCACATGCAGTAGACACGTTGTTAAATAGAACCAAGACACAGCACTTAACTAGTGCTCGATTGTCCAGTTACGAATTAACATTACTAGCGAGTCATGTGCACATAAAAAGGTGCAGTACTTTAAACCTAGCCACATTGTTGCCAATTGTAGAGAAATCAGGTGTTTCAGAACAGCACGATTGTTTTCTTAGAACAGAGGAAGAGACGAAAGGGAGAGTAGATCTATCCGATACTCCTCTTGCTGAATGTGATGGTACATTATGGGTGGATGGTTCATGCTTCAAGCTCCCGAGTGGTGACACGACTGCAGCATATGCCGTCACGACTTTGCATACAATTGTTGAAGCTGCACGTGTGCCACATAATTCAGCTCAAGCAGCAGAATTAGTCGCACTCACGAGAGCATGTGTGTTGTCTAAAGGGATGAAAGTGACTATCTACACTGATAGTCAGTATGCATTTGGAGTGGCTCACAGTTTTGGACGATTGTGGAGAGAACGTGGGTTCCTGACTTCGCATGGAGCTAAGATTCAGCATGGTCAGTTGGTGAATGAGCTTCTTGAATCACTGACCTTGCCTCTGCAAATGGCGATTGTGAAATGTAGTGCTCACAAGAAGGTGAATGATGATGTTGGTCGTGGAAATGCATTTGCTGATGAGATCGCGAAAGAAACGGCAAAGAATGTAATGAGCCGAATGTATGTTGCAGGCCCTGCAAGATGGACTGGTGATGTTGGAGTGTGTGAAGACACGATAGAGAGTGTGAAGTCCATCCAAGCTGAGACCACAGAGAAAGAGTTGAGCACGTGGAGAGAAAGTACGGGTAGAATGGATGCAAATAGTTGCTGGATTGAATTATCAGAGCATCAGAGATGGTTGTTACCCAATGCATATGTGCTTGCAGTGGTTACAATGGCTCATGGAATGGCTCATATCAGCGTAAAAGGGATTTGCGAGTTGTTGGCTTCTGTATGGCAAAATTCAGGGATTCCCAAGTGTGCAGAGAATGTTGTCAAGAATTGCATGGTATGTCTGAAGCACAATCCTGGTAGGGGAACCCCAACTCCAGCTGGTCATTTTGCGCCTCCTACGTATCCGTTCGAGGTTTTGCAGCTAGATTTCATTCACATGGAGAGGTGCAACAATTTAAAATACGTACTCGTTGTTGTTTGTGCCTTCTCAAGATGGGTGGAAGCCTATCCCCTAAAAGACAACACTGCCTTGTCCACAGCAAAAGCCCTTGTGAAAGAGTACTTCCCCAGGTTTGGAATGCCTAGAATGGTCTGGTCTGATAATGGAAGTGAATTTGTGGGTCGTGTGATGAAGAGAGTATGCGAGGGACTAGGTATTCGGCAGAAGTTCCACGCTGCAAATCACCCCCAATCAGCTGGATTAGTAGAATGTTACAATGGCACTTTAAAACTTAAACTGGCCAAAATCCAAGCGAGCACAGGTCTTAAATGGCCTGACGCTCTACCCTTAGCACTCCTGTCCACCAGAATGACTGTGCATTCACGAGTGAAACTCAGCCCTTACGAGATCGTTTTTGGCCGGCCAGCCAACATATGGGGAGTGCCTAGACCCACAAAGTTCAGCGAGCTTGAACACCCTGTGTTGCTTGATTATCTGTATGAATTGATGGCTAAATTACGTGTTTTGCATCAACAGGTTCACGACACCCTGCCTCCGGTCTCTGAGACAACGGGTCACGCCATTGACCCTGGTTCCTGGGTTCTTGTCAGGAACTTTCAAAGAACGAAGAACGACCAGCCCAGGTGGACCGGACCGCACCTCGTCCTTCTTTCCACAAGATCAGCCGTTCGGGTGGAGAGGAAGGCCAACTGGGTCCACGGGATCCATTGTAAGAAAATTCCTTTTCCTCTGCCTTATGACCAGTGGGTCCAGAAGGGTGTCGCTGACCCAGAGCCTGATACCGTGCCACATGTCATACCTTTCAGTGATGCACGTGTACAAAGAACTGACTCTGAACTAGAAAATGAGAACATTTCGCACAAGGCTGTGCCACCATCCAAGCTATTGAACGCTACAGAGCCTGAACTCTTGTTCCAGGATCAGACAGTACCTGGAAGACAACGGTATAATTTGAGACCAAGAAAAACGAACTAATAAAAACGATTTTCTTTTGCAATTTGAGACCGAGACCCATGGACAAATAAAGAATTATTTTTCCTTCCAAACACCATTTTTTGAAAGTGCAGCTCTCCCATCTAAGAAACTTGCTTATTTTTGTTTTTCGAACCGCCATCCGGGTTCCGCTGCTAGGGCCGCGGTTGATTAAAGTCTTTGGGGTGCAGCTGACGACGTTAGGTCGGTAGTTCTGGTTGGTCCAAGGGAGTTGCCCTAGACTGACAGAAGCATCCCTTAGCAGAGGCAACCTCCCACCGCGGGCAGCACTTTAGAGAGGATGGAGTTTCCCGATGTGGAGAGACCTGCCAAACGAACGAACTTTAAGCGCAAATTATGTAACGTGATGACAAAGAAAAGTTTTATAACATTGTGTATTTTTATGCTATTCAGCGCAATGATATTTTTGATAAGTTATGTTTTATTCTCTTTTCGTGTAACATTTGCACCCACTGCATCACCCATACCTCCTCCTACTGTTTCCTCTCATTCTTTCCACCCCCTTCCTGACCATGAATCCAATAGGAGATTGGAGTTCATTAATAACTCCTTTGTTCAGCTCTTGCACCAACACCAACTCGTAATGAACACAACTAACTGTTGGGTGTGTGGTCTTATGCCTCACACAACGGATAAAGGTATCCCTTATCTGGTCCTGCCATTCAGTCGCAATGGTTCTGTATGGGCATATAGGACAATGTTCATATATGCACACAAAATCTACCCCCTACGTTCTGTAACAGACAATCCTAGAAAAAGTGCTCTAGTCAAGGGTATAGTAGACATGATTAAGGAAGGTATTTCTTATGAGACTGTCCCGAGAGATGAGACACTAGTATACATAGGATGGAACATGACTGGATATGGAGCTACTCTGAGTGAGAAACAGCAAGCTAAGAGATCTTCCCCGATTTGGATTGTACCCCATCAGGGTCATCTGTGTCTGCAAGGTAATGGCACAAATCCCAGGGCTCAGTTAGGGAAGAGTGTCTGTACTGAAACGTATGTGTTTGGATCTCAGACTTCCCCTGCGTTTTTAGCAGCTAAGGGTACCTATTTCATCTGCCATGATAGAGCCTATACATTGTTGCCCCCTGACTTTTCGGGCTCCTGTTTTGTTTCCTTCCTGTTGCCTCCCACCTACACAGCAGCGGCAGACTACCACAGGACAAGGATAGTTAGAGGTGTTTTGAGTGAAGAAGACACTGCAGGTCAAGAATTTGGGGACTTTGCAAAGGGTTTTCTGCCTCTCTGGGGATCCATGGCTAACAGCAGAAACATAAGGCAATTAACAAGGGTAGTTGAGTCCACCGTGATTGAAACTGCTGGTGCCCTTAGTAACTTGACTGCTGAGCTCCAGTCGGATCGACTTATGACCCTTCAGAACAGGGTCGCGTTAGATGTCATACTTGCAGACCGAGGTGGGGTATGCAGATTGATCCAATCGAGTTGCTGCGTTTTCATCCCAGATAATGCTCCAACGGTGTACCAGGCCATCTCCAAACTACATAAGATTTCCGAATCGATTCATGTGGATAA
Source organism: Lissotriton helveticus (assembly GCF_964261635.1). Classification (NCBI taxonomy): domain Eukaryota; kingdom Metazoa; phylum Chordata; class Amphibia; order Caudata; family Salamandridae; genus Lissotriton; species Lissotriton helveticus. The sequence goes on from NC_136061.1 coordinate 1,291,374,675, forward strand.
AGGAGATTGGTCGTTAATGGGATGGTTCTGGGGACTGATATCCGCCTGGGGATGGAAAATTCTGATGGTCATTGGGATGGTCTTAGCCATTCTTTTCCTGTTCTGTCTATGCGTGCAGTGTGCTCCTGCAATATGTGGCCTTTGTGTCACATCATGTGTAAGGAAGCCTGTATCAAGAGATGAACTAAGTACTAGAATGATGTTACAGCAACATCTCAATGACTTTAGGAATATAGATCTGGACTCAGATTAGCATGAGGACAGATTAATTGCCTATGTAAGGGCAAAAGGAGGGTTTGTGGTTCTGAAACTTCTGGACTCGTGTAATCATTCTGGACTCGAGAATTAAACTTCGTCGAAACATGACGAATTTGGTATAAAAAAACCGAGAATGAAGAGCACACCATGTACAAATATTTTCAGCATATTCGAGTGACGATTTCACCTCGAAATCGTCATCTGCGTTCTGAACCCTTGGCTTCCATTTATGTGTTGCCCTTTACATAGGCCTTAATCCAGCTAAATTCAATTCCACAAGGACACATACTCCTTAATCGACTTTCCTATGACCTGTGTGGAAAAGTAAATTTTGCCATGTTCTGTGTCCCTACGTGTCATCCATCATATGTTATGTGTGCATGATTAGATATGCATATGTATTCCCCATGTTCGATTCATGACGCAATTATAGTTGTGTCCATCTCTAATATGCCAGTTTCTAGTCCTCGTGAATACTACGAATATCAGGCCTATGTACTGTCTACGTTGCCACGTTTCTCAGTGTGCACGTTATTCCATTATAAAGTCCCCGTTTCTAGGTCTCAAAAGGGCCTGGACACCAGATTCAGCTCCTGTCTCCTGGAGCCCTCGCTGAGGAGCGATACAGCCCCCACCTGTATCCTCGACCCTTCACTTACTTCCTGCCTCACAGTGCCCGGTTCAGCCTGGCTCTGCCTCTGAGTCTGCCAAAAGTATGTTATAGTTCCAGTTATCAGTTCAGTCCTCCTTCTCTGCATTCCTAAACTACTGAATCGCATCAATAGTTTCCGTCATTGTCTAGCCTTTCCGGCTCCACGTTAGAGAAATACTGTATTAATGGTCATTTAATATTCTTCATCACGTACTACATGTAGAATAATGCATGGTCCAGTCTTAGAATCAAGTCAGCCTTTCCCCTCCTAACTTCTAGTTCATATCAACATGTTCTCTAAACATCAGATACTAGATACTGCTTAGGTACATGTCGCCCTGACTCTCCAGACTTCAGTCTCTGCTCCTAGCACAGAGTTCATAGCCCCCAGTTTCTCCTAGTGATACGTCATTGCTAGTTCGCGCGCACCATCAGGTTAGAGGTCCCGGCTCCTCAGGTAGCCCCCTCCATGGTTTCCGCCCCATTCATGACATATTCTGTTACGTTTGCATAACATGTCCATGTATACGCCCTGTTACACCTCTTCTCACCCTTATCTTTCGCGACTGCTACGCGTCACACCCTTTGCTCCACCCACTGCTCCGCCTATCATATGTACTGTAATGCAACTGTTTTACTATATATGCTTGTGTATTGTTATTAAATGCTAGCGCGCTCATCCCAGATCCAGCCCCGGCAGCTGCTGGGCCCTGCCATCCTATTCGTATGCAGGTTGTCCTGTTCCTGTCCTTTATGCTGTAATAAACCTGCGTAACTCCTACTACCTCGAATTTTGACTCTTATTTATTGAGCTATCTGTTATTCATTTATACATTCAAAAATAGGGTATTATTTATTTATTTACCACATAATGGCGCCCGAACAGGGACTTGCCCTTTCCCCACGCGTCGGTGAAGCCACGCCGACCCCCTGACCCTCTGCAGTCGTGACGGAACTCTTCTGCGCACCGGCAGATATTTCTGCTCCAAGTATCCCTCAGGCCCACGGAGGAGACGGAGGAGGCGGTCCAGCATCCAAACGAGACGGTGGAGGAACGCGGCGAGTCCCGACCAGAGCCCAAGCCGAGAGTCCAAGGTCCGAGGTATCCGGAGGCCCACCCGTAACTGAAGTCCGAAGTTCGTCCGTCCGTCGTCGTAGCAGTCCAGTCCAGTCTGAGGCCTTCCGTTCTTGCCGCCCGGTGAGTACCGTTACTGGGGTGGTATCTAGACAGGGTCAATTTAATTGACTCTGGTCTGTGGGTTGGTGGTACACAGACCCACAAAACGAAGTATCCACTTCGGTGGATGCGGGTCCTGACGTGTCTCTTTATGAGACCGGTAAGTTTCGTACTGTTTCAGCAGTGCATCTAGTTCCTGTTCTAGTCAGTTCTGTTCTCGAGAAAATTCATGTATTCTGTGTTCCGTATTCCAGGTAGTATTCTGTTCGAACTGTTATTTTTAAATGTTCTTCATGTATTTTAATGTCGTGGTATGAATGGGGAATAAGTATCGTGTTTATTGTGTATTGTATTGTGTCTAGATTATAGTTCAGTCATGCCGCTCTTTTCGAAATTACGTCAGTTAAAAACCAGAAAGGGTCTGCTGGAAGCAGCAGTTCCAGTTCCGCCTAGGGACAGTCCAGGTCATTTTATGTATCAGAAGCATGGCATAAGCGCCATATTGTATCTAGATTTATGGGTAGAGTATACCAAACAGTTAGAAGAAAAGTATAGATGGCCCGTATCGGGTACATGGGATGCCGAGTGCATCATGCGAGTAGAAGAGGCATTATGGAAAAAGAAAGCCAGACAGTCACAGAAAGATGCCATCGAGTTATGGCGCAAAGAAGCTCATAAAAGAACTGAAAAGGAAATCAGAAAGTCAGAATTAAGTAGAGAATCCTTAGAACGAGCACAAGAAAAAGAACTAATCGAGATAGGTGAACAAGTCAAAGCCGAACAGTCAGACAGACAGAGGCATGCCCTTATTAGGGGTATGTATCCTCTCTTTGCCGAGGGCTTGCCAAAAGCGACCCCAGAGGCATCCAGTAATTTCCCGCCACCATTAGTTCCGACCAAGCTACGTCACAAACAGACCGCAGCTGATATTTTTATTTCATCCTATTTGGACGACACAGTCCCAGAATATGCAAATCCTGTTCGCGCTCCGCCAGTCCCTGTAAATCAGGCACTTCCCGCTCCTCCAGACACCGGAGTACCTGTTACGGTACCCCCGGTCCAGCCCGCCATACAAGTCCAGCCTACGTTTCCATTTCCCACTCTGCCAGGACGAAGAGCCTCAGTAGACGACTCTAGTTTAGGGGCCGCAGGGGGAGGTACTCCTCAAACCCCGCCGCCACACAAGCGTTTAACGACAGCCGAATTACATGCACAAGCGTCACAGCGTACGCCCAGACATCAGACTGTAGCAGAAATAAGAAAATCCCTTGCCGAATGCGGCTATGATCCAGTCCCAGGCGAGGATAATATGGTTTTATATTCATTCCGCGTAAGAAAGGTGGCCGAGTATCTAGTCACCTTACCGAATATGAAAGAAGATCTAGACAGAATATATCGTTTCATCCGTACAGGGGATGATCCAGAAAGTATTAGCGAGACCATGTCTCAAAGGAAAGCCGAGATCCAGCTCATGATATTAAAGTTTCTGATCAATTGTCTAATAAGAGAACAAGATTACCCGTCTAAAGATCCGGCCGAAATGAAAATCCTGACAAGGTGGAGTGATAATATAGCCGAGGGTAAGCACAAGACCGTCGGTGCTATGGAGAGTATGTACAAGAAAATCCGTAGAGAAATAATAAAGATACACGAACAACGTAAAGCAGCACAAGTAAGCGAGAAAGAAAGTAACTCTGATACTGAAGAGGTAGAGGACGAGAATCCCGCCAGAATAGCGTATGTAGGAAAACCTAGATTTCCAGATCGCCATTTACGCCTAGAACACAAGTCTATTTTTCATTCTCCAGCACCAGAACAAGGTTCACTAGAACAAGTGTTTCAAGCTACCGATCACATTCTGAAATCACGAATCGGTTACAGTGAGTTAAGTACCATGCATGAACAAGAACTAGCCCGATCAGCAGTCCGATGGATTACTGATTCTACCACTTTTCCAGACGAAATAGTGGCACAGATGTTTTCTGAAAATGCCCCCAGCCGAACAACGACTGGTGGGTATGTATATGATTCAGCACCTCATTACATTGTATGAGGGTCAGCACTCTGATCCAGGCCCGTTACATGATGTCCTGAACGAGTTACTCCAGTATAGATGGAAAGGTTTAGGTACCGATTTAATTAGTGTCATTCTAGAACAGCGCCACAAATATAGAACGTTTCTGAACCCGCATTTTGTTCATGTCTCACCCCCAGAAAGTAAACCATTTTACATAGACAGACAGAATCCGTTACGAGAAGTCCACCCAGTTAGAGGAACGGGTGGCGAAATGCAGCGAGTGTTTGTATACACTCCGATCACAAAGATGGAACTTCTGGAGATGAAGAAATTAATTCCCTGTCATGATAAAGATCCAGCAGGGTTCCATAGAGAATTAAAAGACATGCTCCGTATGGGAGAATACACGTATCCAGATATAATTAAAATGTTAAAGGTTCTGTTGCCCGCAGGGGTGTATGAAAAGCTCAAGGAAAAAGACTGGGAGGTGGGAGAGAAAAAGATCGATTGGGCAGTCCTAGAAGCTGAAGATAAGATACGAGTACCAGGTACCGGTCTTGGAGCAAAATGTAAAGAATTACCAGAATTATTAATACAAGTTTTACCCAGATTATTAACAACTAAAAAGGAAGACTGGGATGCAATCTCAGCCTGTAAACAGAAACAAGACGAAGATATTAGTGATTTTTATTCTAGATTCGAGAAATGTTTTAGCATCAACAGTGGCCTCAAGACAAGTAGTGAGTCGTACCCTCACCTTTTTGTTACTAAATTAGTCGAGAATTCAAGCCCACAAATTAAAAATCGAGTTTTGAAAGTCGAAAGTACCTGGCAAGCTAATACCCCGTCCCAGATGTTGCAGATGCTCCAATACCACCAGAATAGGATCAGAGAAGAGCAAGAACATGAAAGAAAACGTATGAAAGACACGAAAATGAAAGTACTAGTTGCACAATCTGTTCCTCAAGACAGTCAGAAGAGGGGTCCGAATCAAGCCAGTCATCCTGCAGCTCCCGTTAAAGGGAATTGCAATTATTGTAAACAGCCAGGTCATTTTATAAACGAGTGTGCAGTTCTGAAACACAACATAGCTACTGGTAAGACTAAAGAAAGACCACGTCCGCCTAGACAAGAACAAGTTTCACAGATTCCTCAGCCACAGAATGCGCCACAGACAGTTACAGCTCCGCAGCCTATCGCTGCAACACAGCATGTCACACAGCAGATGTACCAGTATGCACAGTCTGAGTATCCAGAGTACCAACAGTATTCATGAAACAGCCTAGAGAGGGAGGTAGGCTTGCCTCTCATCGAGATACCTGTAGATCAAGAAGGTCCCTATGTTCACAGTCAAGTATTAGGGAAAGACAGAAAGTTTTTGATTGATACAGGGGCAAGTAGGACCACAATTAGTCACGCCGAAGTTCCAGGGGCTCCGCTCTCAGGCTCAAGAAATGTTTCCCTTGGATTTTCAGGAAAGCCTATCGTAAATGAGATCTCAAAGCCAGTTTCTCTAGAAGTAGGTCCATTGTCCCGCACTACTGATCTGTTACTTACTAAGTCATGTCCAGAAAATCTATTAGGCATTAAAACACTGAAAGAGTTAGGTGCAGTTATATGCTGTTCCCCAGAGGGAATACGATTGTTCCTACGTGACTTTAAGGGTCACTATGTATTACGAGATTTTGATTCAAGACTGTCTAATGTTCCGCAGCACTTATGGGCGCATGGTCCAACTGATGTAGGTTACATGCAAATCACACCCTATCGTGTGACTCTCAAGCCAGGTGTAGTGTTACCACGAATCAGACAGTACAGATTGCCACCTGAGGCTGTAGCAGCCTTATCCAAAATTATTGACGAGCTTATTGCTCAAGGAGTGGTTGTAGAAACTGACTCCAATGTATGTAATTCTCCGATCATTCCAGTCATGAAACGTACTGATCCAAATGCACCCCCAGTATATCGATTAGTGATTGACCTACGAGAGCTTAATAAGTGTATTATTCCTCAGTACCCAGTTGTCCCAGACATCTCTTCCCTATTAACAGCCATTGATTCCGAAGCCACGTTCTTTACTGTAATCGACCTCAAGAACGCATTTTTTAGTGTTCCCATTCATCCAGACAGCCAGTTCCTTTTCGGATTTTGTTTAAATGGAAGGAGCTATATGTTCACACGCGCTCCTCAAGGTTTCACAGAAAGTCCTAGTATTTATAGTCAAGCACTTAAAAGACAACTAGACAACATTCACATGCCAACTGACACTGCCCTGCTCCAGTATGTCGATGATCTACTGATCACAGCCCGTTCTGAACGTGCTTGCGAGCAAGCATCACTGACAGTTCTGTATTTCTTAGCCGAGATGGGGCACAAGGTGTCCCCTTCTAAGCTTCAATTCTGTGTCCAGCAAGTGGTCTACTTAGGACACTTACTGTCCAAGAGGGGTAGGCAGTTGACACCAGACCGTATCCAGTTAATAGCGAGTCTTCCTCAGCCCAAGACCCAGAAGGAGGTACGAGCTTTTATCGGCCTTACTTCTTATTGCAGACAATGGATTCCTCAGTATGCATTTCTAGCCAAACCACTGATACAGTTAACGACACAGGAGGCAGCCGTATCGACTGTTCTCCCTTGGACATCTGAACATACACTTAGTTTCAATGAGTTAAAGAAAGCCCTATGCCAAGCTCCAGTTCTAGCGACACCGAACTACAGTAAGTATTTTACACTTTTTGTCACAGAACGTGAAGGTACAGCATTATCTGTTCTCACACAAGATCAAGCAGGACAATACAAGCCCTGTGCTTATTTTTCGAGCACATTAGATCCTGTAGCCCAGGCTCTGCCTGCGTGCCTCAAGTCAGTTGCAGCCGCAGCCCTAGCTATCAGACAAAGTGATTCCATAGTCTTAGGACATTCCTTGACAGTACAAGTTCCACATTCCGTGGAAGTTCTTTTGAACCGAACACAAACTCAGCACTTGACAATTGCACGTTTAACAGGTTATGAATTGACACTGTTCCAGCCACACATAGAAATCAGACGCTGCAACATCCTGAACCCTGCTACACTGTTACCATCAGTTAATTCAAATCCAGCCACACATGATTGCGTGGAAGTAGTTAACATTACGACAAAGCCAAGACAAGATCTGACAGATACTCCGTTACCAGACCCCGACCTGACACTTTATGTGGATGGTTCATGTATGAGAACAAGTACAGGAGAACTAGTCGCCGCGTATGCAGTGACTACTGACACTGAAGTTATTGAGACACACCGTATTGACACCCTGTCCGCTCAAGCAGCAGAGCTAGTTGCTCTGACACAAGCCTGCATACACGCCAAGAACTTGAAAGTTAATGTCTACACGGATTCACGCTACGCATTTGGAGTTGTACACGACTTCGGAGTGCTCTGGCAGGAGAGAGGTTTCATGACTTCTCATGGAACCAAGATTCAGCATGGTCTCCTTATTCAAGCTCTGTTAGATGCCATACACTTACCGACATCTATCGCTATCATGAAATGCAAGGCACATACGAAAGTTACTGACAATATTTCCCAAGGTAATGATCTAGCAGATCGCACAGCCAAGCTTACAGCACAGACTCCAGACATTCCAGTTAATCAGACACATACTCCAGATCCGACTACATGTATGACAGTTAAAGACCCTACACAAGATGTCATAGACATACAGTTACACGCTACTCCCGAAGAAATCAAGAAATGGTCCGAACAAGGAGGGGTCCAGACAGATCAAGGATGGTTAACGAAGGGTAGAGCCACATGGTTTCTCCCCGACTCTATGGTTCAAGTCATTATTAATACCGCACATAGTCCAGCACATTTAGGAGAAAAAGCTATGTTAGACAGTATCCAGAACATTTGGTTCAACAAGCATTTACGAGCTGCAGCCAAGCAGAAAGTCCGTACCTGTATGATATGTTGTCAGTTTAATCCAGGTAAAAGTGTCCCGGTGGAACAAGGTGGATTCCAGCCCCCTGACCACCCTTTTGAAGTCCTCCAGATGGATTATATTCAGATGGAGCGATGTCGAGGTTTCAAATATGTCCTTGTAGTTGTATGCGCTTTGTCCAGGTGGACAGAAGCATATCCAGTCCCAGATTACACAGCCGCGACCACTGCCAAGCAGTTGGTTCGTGAGTTTTTCCCTCGTTATGGACTCCCTAGAGTCGTATATTCTGATAACGGTCAGCCATTCTCATCTGAACTCATGAAGCATGTTTCCCTGTTGTTAGGGTACCAGTGGAAGTTTCATTGTGTACGCCATCCTGAAGCAGCCGGTCTTGTAGAGAGACATAACCAGACTCTGAAAATCCGTATCGCCAAAGTATGCAAAGAAAAAGGTGTGGACTGGCTAGTAGCTCTGCCAGTCGCTTTATTTTATATGCGCATGGTCGCACATTCCAGATCAGGTCTGTCCCCGTATGAGGTCGTTTTCGGCCGCCCCCCTAACATGTGGGGTACTCCTAGACCCCGAAGTATTACCGATGTTTCAAGTAATATGCTGACAGATTACCTAGCTTCCTTGATGTCTGCCCTCAACTCATGTCGTTCACAGGTTGCCGCCGCATTTCCAGACAATACCGAGGTGGCACCGCATGAAATTGTTCCAGGATCCATGGTATTGGTGAGGAATTTCGACAGATCAAGTCCGCTGGAGCCTCGCTGGAAAGAGCCCCGACAGGTCCTCCTCACCACCCGTACAGCCGTGAAGTTGGAAGGTCGCAAAGGCTGGGTGCACCTTTCTCATGTAAAACAATTTAATGGACTGAAACCCGTCTTAAAGAACATTTCCCAGGATTTGAAGGATTGCCAAAATATTGTTCTCAAGGACTGTCCCGCAAAAGACATTGCTACAACACCCCCCCTGTTAGAGAAAACTCCGCAACAGGAGTATAAGTTAAAACTCCGGTCTAGTAAAATAAGTCAGTCAGTTTGATTGTCTAAGTCCTCCCCTAGGTGAAACGGTTAGACTGTTTCTGACATGTATAAAATAGACCCCCATAGTGAGAGAGTTAGTCAAAACTCAATCCGATGTATCATTTTTCTATGTTTCATATTATTTCTCAGCATTATGATTTCCTGCACCAGTTATGCATTTTTCTTGTATTTCCCAGTTCTTCATGTAAATAAGTCTGCTAATGCTACAGTAGAACACACGTTTAGTGATCTGCCTCCTCATGAACTCTCTTACCGCCTCGCTATGCGAAATAACTCATTCATCCGCATGTTACATTACTCACACCAGTCCAGCAATGCCACTAATTGTTGGGTGTGTGGTCGACTCCCCCCTTTTCAGACACCGAAGGGAGTTCTGCCACTTTTTCCTTATCCATTTTCACATAATGGTTCGTGTGGAGCATGGTCCACGTTAACGTCATCCTCAACAGATATGTCTTTTCTTAACAGTACATGTTTCCCAGACAAGCAAGGTCTCCCCCACAGAACAGGTTTAGATCTAGAAAATGAAGTGTATAATTTAGGTAATTATTCTTCGAATTTCATGGTCTTGAATGTTCAGTCTGATACTACTCCAGACTTACCTGCTATTTCAGTACTGCCAGTCAAAGGTGAATTATGTGTCCGAAATTATGGTTCCGTACATGTAGGACATAGTGATTGTACTACTATTGTCAAGTATAGTGACAGTGGGAAATCTATCTTCAAAGCTTCACGTCATTCTTATTTTATTTGTGGTCAAACTGCATATGTTCGTCTGCCCCTCGATTGGGAGGGAACCTGTTACATTGCCTTCCTACTGCCACCTGTTTTTCTAGCCCCACCTGATTATCATAGAAACACACATCTAGTACACATTAGACATAAAAGGGAGTCCCCAATTGTCGATTATACTAAAACTGCTCTAGAACAGTATACAGATTTCAACAGAGGTTTCTTTTTCTTTATAGGACCTATCCAGAATAGTAAGCTAATCCGCAGGTTAACCAGAACCCTTGAAGTAGTAGTCAATGAAACTGCCTCTGCTCTAGGTAACTTAACCGAAGAGCAATCTGCTATGAGATTTGTCGTTTTACAGAATCGTCTCGTCCTTGACGTCATACTGGCCGATAGGGGCGGGGCCTGTAGAGTCATCGGATCTAGTTGCTGCATTTTCATTCCAAATAACGCGCCGTCTGTTTATTCAGCTATAACCAGACTCCATAAAATTGCCCATCTGTTACACCTAGATCCAGGCACCTGGACATGGTCCGGTTGGTTCTGGAATATAATTTCCGCATGGGGATGGAAAATATTGTCCTTCCTAGGTATTGCAGTAGCGATCATATTCAGCTGCTGTCTCTGTATACAATGTGGCCCTGCGATTTGCGGCATTTGTGCTACCTCTTGTATTCCTAGTCCCAAGCCCCGTTCTAAATCCCGTTCCAGGATAATTCGAGACGAGCAAATGATACTGTATGAAATGATAGATGGTATCATGAATATTGATGTTTCCTGATGGAAACGTAGTGACAAGGAGGGAATGTGGAAAAGTAAATTTTGCCATGTTCTGTGTCCCTACGTGTCATCCATCATATGTTATGTGTGCATGATTAGATATGCATATGTATTCCCCATGTTCGATTCATGACGCAATTATAGTTGTGTCCATCTCTAATATGCCAGTTTCTAGTCCTCGTGAATACTACGAATATCAGGCCTATGTACTGTCTACGTTGCCACGTTTCTCAGTGTGCACGTTATTCCATTATAAAGTCCCCGTTTCTAGGTCTCAAAAGGGCCTGGACACCAGATTCAGCTCCTGTCTCCTGGAGCCCTCGCTGAGGAGCGATACAGCCCCCACCTGTATCCTCGACCCTTCACTTACTTCCTGCCTCACAGTGCCCGGTTCAGCCTGGCTCTGCCTCTGAGTCTGCCAAAAGTATGTTATAGTTCCAGTTATCAGTTCAGTCCTCCTTCTCTGCATTCCTAAACTACTGAATCGCATCAATAGTTTCCGTCATTGTCTAGCCTTTCCGGCTCCACGTTAGAGAAATACTGTATTAATGGTCATTTAATATTCTTCATCACGTACTACATGTAGAATAATGCATGGTCCAGTCTTAGAATCAAGTCAGCCTTTCCCCTCCTAACTTCTAGTTCATATCAACATGTTCTCTAAACATCAGATACTAGATACTGCTTAGGTACATGTCGCCCTGACTCTCCAGACTTCAGTCTCTGCTCCTAGCACAGAGTTCATAGCCCCCAGTTTCTCCTAGTGATACGTCATTGCTAGTTCGCGCGCACCATCAGGTTAGAGGTCCCGGCTCCTCAGGTAGCCCCCTCCATGGTTTCCGCCCCATTCATGACATATTCTGTTACGTTTGCATAACATGTCCATGTATACGCCCTGTTACACCTCTTCTCACCCTTATCTTTCGCGACTGCTACGCGTCACACCCTTTGCTCCACCCACTGCTCCGCCTATCATATGTACTGTAATGCAACTGTTTTACTATATATGCTTGTGTATTGTTATTAAATGCTAGCGCGCTCATCCCAGATCCAGCCCCGGCAGCTGCTGGGCCCTGCCATCCTATTCCTATGCAGGTTGTCCTGTTCCTGTCCTTTATGCTGTAATAAACCTGCGTAACTCCTACTACCTCGAATTTTGACTCTTATTTATTGAGCTATCTGTTATTCATTTATACATTCAAAAATAGGGTATTATTTATTTATTTACCACACCTGTGCAAGTTGGAATCATTGCCCCAGGCCGAACTCGTTAGGTCAGTTCCCCTCCCAGTGGCCGAGCAAGATAGCATCAAGGCTCAACAAGCCATAAAATCATTTCAGCGCGCACACCTGCCGTATCTTGCTCACATCTGTCTCTACTCTTTTTGCTTCACTTACTTTATGGTGGGGAGGTGCCTGTTTTATTGGGGGTCCACCGATATCTGATGAAATGTTGGGCCTTGCCGGGTGATTTGTTGTGGGCAGCACGACGTGAAATATGTACATGTCATCATGACTCTGGTTTTCCTTTATAACACAGAAATGTAAATGATATACTGCAAATTCGAGGAATGTTTGCCTGAAGCTGAATATTCTGTATAAAGAGAGAAGCCTGACTTTGTAAATTCGAGCAGTATCCTGAGAACATACTTCCTGTGTGTTGTACTTCTAGGACACTTGTTACTTTGGTTGCAGCCAATAAAAACGATCCTTGACTTCACCTAGAAGACTCTGAGTTTCTGTGGTCTGAATCAGGAAGAACCCGAGGTCTCTGGGTGTACCCTGACACCGCTGGGTTGCCGGTTCTGTGCCGGTTCTTAAAACCCAGTACCTCAGCAGTAGGCAGAGAATGTTGCATACTTGCGTCACTCATGATTTGCTCTGATCAAGTCTGGGAAAAATGATAACAAACCCGTTTGTTGTACAACTCTCCCAAAATAAAAATTTACTTGTATAATAAGCAAGGCCAAATTCTAGTTGGGCCGGCTGATGTGCAAAGGTGGACACCATCTTTATGTACAAAGCGTTTTTGCGTTTGTAAGTGGGCCGACTTGCAGAATCGGCCCATTTGCGAACGTAAAAAAGCTTTTTGAAATGGACAAATTCTGATTTGCAATTAAGTAACTTATCACCGAATTGCAAATTGAGTTAGAAATTTGGTATTAGGATTGGGCGTTTTTAGTATGTCCTTTCCTAATACCGAATCACTGTGGTATGTAAGAATGTTTTGCGACCGAAATGCGGTCACAAAACATTCACATTTACCTACCTACTTCAGGAAGGTGGTAACCCATTTCCAAAAGGGAAGGTGTCCAAAAGGGACCCCTTCCCCTTTGTGAATATTTGTAACAACAAATTCTGAGAGCAGGAAGTGGTCCGACCAACTTTTCAATGTACTTTTTGAAATGCATCTTTTTTTCCTTTAAGGAAAACAGGCTGCATTTAAAAAGAAACTACTTCATCGAAAAGCAATCACAGACATGGTGGTCTACTGACCTCTGCAGGACACCATCCCTATGATTTTTGCAATGCGCAATGGGTCACAAACCGAGACCTATCTCATTAATATTAATGAGGCAGGTCTATTTGCAACCCACTGGAAATCGCAAAATGTGTAATACACAGATTTGTATATGAGTGTTTGCGATCAACAAATAGCAAATCACAAAAATGCGCTATTGCAAGGGATATATTTAAAGATGCATAATTGCATACAATTACCTACGTACATCTGGCCCAGCGTGTCTTAGAAAGTATTATGGTTGTGAGCCCAAAAAGAAGATGGATAAAAAAGCTAGTTTCCATCCATGCACATTTTGATGGGTCCTGTATACACAAGCAAGTTTAAACATTTGAAGTTTTCCTAAGAAGCATATAGATTTTAAACTAATAACAAGAACATTTGTTTCTAACTCATAGTTTATTGGAAAATAATGGTATGACTTTAATTCATCCAGTTTAATAAAAAAAAACATTATCTGTGTTGGCTTAAGAAGGACTTTTCAATGCAACTGAGAGTGCTTGGTAAGGTGTGACCAGAAGTGGAATGCCCTGGCAGACCAGGAAGAATGGTTAAAGTAAGAACCTTTGCAAAGGCAAGTGGTCTCGCCTATGCAAGAGCTATTGCCTTTGCCAATGTGTTTTAGCCATAATGTGCATCAACATGGCTGCTGTTCAACATGGCTAAAAGTTAATGGCCTAAAGGATAGTGACGTGGAGTGTCGTGGAGAAGAATGGGGAAGAGTGGAGTAGAGTGTTGTAGAGTGGAGTGACATAGAGTGTTGTGTATTGGAGTGGCATAATGTGGAGTCACATAGAGTGGTGCATAGTGGCATAGAGTGCAGTAGCATAGAGTACAGTGGCGTAGAGTGCTGTGGCGTACAATGCAGTATTGGAGATTAGAGTGTTGCACAGTAGAGTGCTGTAGTGCAGAGAGGAGTGGTGCAGAGTAGAGTAGAGTCTCGGGTAATAGTGCCAACAAGGGATATATTTAACACCTTTACTGCTGTGCAGAGTTTACCCTGAGTGCTGAAAATTGCAAAAACCCATTGTTCATGACAAGGTCAGCTCGTCATAAGCACAGCTCCAGTGTACTGCATGACGAGCTGACCTTGTCATGAGCATGGAAGGTGTTAAAGATGTGTTTAAATAAAGTTAGCGATTACTTCCTAGACATGTATTCACGACATCTAAAATCAACGAAAGGCACAAAAGTCTATATAAATTCACAGAAAAAGAATAAATCAGTACAACCAGCTGTCTTTCTTTATTCATTATATTGTATTCAGAGAATGAAAGTTACATTCGGGGTTTAATAGTAAGGAAGTACTTCAAAGGCATTGATAACAGAACTGAAAGGTTCTGGGCATTTATGTTTTGGTAGTAATCAATGCACAAAACTCATGTCCCAAAAGTAAACAATATGCAGACTGTCCTAGACATAGGAACATAGTCTCCAAGGTTCAGTCGTAACAGAAACTAAAAGGAAGATGGGTTAAAGCGTTGACTCTTGTGAAGTATATCTATGAGACCCTAATCAGGGCAAGATTTTTTCATGCAAAGATCCAAGAACCCTAGGCACAAGAATCAGGGTAATTTTGCAGAAGAAATACCCTCAGTTGAATTGCGGAATTTGTCGGCTTGAATAGCACACATGACAAAATCTGTGTTGATAAATTTGGAAAAGGTAATGGCCACAGTCACACTCAGCGGTTGCTGGATGCTTTTCACTCAGTGTTGGGAGTCGTGTAGAGTAGAGTGGCATAGAGTGCAGTGGCATAGAGTGGTGCAGAGTAGAATATAGTGACATAGAGTTCAGTGGCATAGAGTGCAGTGGCGAGAGTGGAGTGCTGAAGAGTGCAATGACATAGAGTGCATTGGCATAGAATACAGTAGTGCCGAGAAGAGTGGCATAGAGTTCAGTGGTGTAGAGTGCTGTGTTGCAGAGTGGAGTGTCTTGGAGTGAAGTGGTGTAGAGTGGCATAGAGTGCAGTGGCATAAAGTGGTGCTGAGTAAAGTGGCGCACAGTGATGTGGAGTTAAGTGGCATAGAGTGATGTGGAGTTAAGTACAGTACTGCAGAGTCAAGTGCAGTGGCATAAAGTGCAGCGACATAGAGTAGAGTTCTGAAGAGAGCAGCAGCATAGAAATTAGTGATGTGGAGTAGAATGGCATAGAGTTCAGTGCATTAGCATAGAATAAAGCACCTCAGAGTAGAGTGGTGTAGAGTTCAGTGGCGTAGAGTGTAGTGTTGCAGAGTCAAGTGTCATAAAGTGTAGTGGTGTAGAGTGGCATATAGTCCAATGGTGTTGAGTACAGTGGTGCAGAGTGGAGTTTAGTGGTGGGACTTAGAGTGGACTGTGTAGAGTTTATTGGTGGACAATATTGCAGAGTAAAATGATGTAGAGTGCAGCAGCATACAATTCTGTCACGTATAATGCAGTGTAATAGAATACAGACGTATAGATTAGACTGTTGCATAGTAGAGTTCAGGTGTACAGAGAAGAGCGCCATCCTGTGCACTGGTGTAGAGTAGAGTAGAGTGGCAGATAGTGTGGTGGCATAGAGTGGCGCAGAGTGGAGTAGTATTGTGTGGAATGATGCAGAGTGCAGTGATGCAGAGTATAGTGGCGTAGAGTGCATTGGCACAGAGTGCCGTTGTGCAGAGTAGAGTGGTGTAGAGTTTAGTGGCAGATAGTGCATGGTTGCAGAGTAGAGTGTTTTAGAGTGCAGTGGTATAGATTGCATAAGCGTAGAGTGGTGTAGAGTACAGAGGTACAGTGGAATCGAGTGCAGTGACATAGGGTGAAGTTGCGTAGAGTTCAGTTGTGTAGTGTGCATTGGTATAGAATGCAGCTGTTTAGAGTAGAGCGGTGTATAGTGCAGTGACATAGAGTGGGGTGGCACAGAGTGGAGTAGAGTGCAATGGTATGGAGTAGATTGTTTCCAAGTAGGGTGAAGTAGCATTGAGTAGAGTGGTGCAGGGTAGAGTGCTGTAGCATATGGTATAATGGTGTAAAGTGGTGCAGAGCGCAATGGTTCAGAATAGATTTGAGCGGTATATAGTGGACTGGCATAGAGTGCAGGGGCGTACAGTTAATTGTTACAGAGTAAAGTTCATTGGCGTAGAGTATATTGGCATAGAGTGCAGTGTTGCAGAGTGGCGTAGAGTGTAGTTGTGCTGAGTAGATTGGTTTGGCTTAAACTGGGGGGATGTAAAATGCAGTGAAGTAGAGTGGAGTGGCGTAGAGTAGAGAAGTGTTGAGTGAAGTGACGTAGAGTGCAGTGGTGCAGATTGTAGTGCAGCAGAGTGCAGTGGCATGGAGTTGTATAAAGTGGAGGGGTGCAGAGTAGAATGCAGTGGCATGGAATTGTGCAGAGTAGACAAGAGTATTCATGGTGTGATAGTACACTGCCATTATAGACAACACATTTTCAATTGAAATGACCAATACATTTGCACATACAGTTTTACTGATAACACTATACAGCTTACAAATGATAATGTGTGGAAATGGCATCACTAAGTGAATTGATTTGTTAAAGTATTTGTTTCCAACAGACTTCAGAATTTAAAAAAAACGTGATTTATTTGTGCTTTCATAATTCTGATATATTCTGAAGTACTTGCACAGTTCATTTAAATGTTGTAGTGTGCTAGAAAAAAAGCCTCTCCTACCCCAGTATCCAGCAAGATTATCACACAAATCCTCTCACTTCCAAGTCAGAGAAAGAAAAGTAAATACTGAGCCGCCTTGGTAGACAGACACTGACATTTGACCTCTGCCTTTGAATGCCCAGCAAATGTGACAAGATAAGAACAAGATTTACAGGCCCAATTAAAGAAAGGACCACTCATAGAAGAATACAAGGCGAATTGGTGTGAAAAGGCTTTGTTCCTTATGAGGGAATAACTCACCCTGGACAGCCTAAAACAAATAAAGCCAGCAAATAGAAAGCCAGAAAACATAAGTCACAAACCGCAAAACCAATGGTAAGCAACTGGCGGAATGCATTCCCAGGGAAGCTCTCTGAATGTCCTCAAGATTGTCTTCAGCAAACCAGACAGCTGTGCTGCCTGATAGGCTTCAAAATAAAATATTAGCAGGAATCACAGGATTCCTGGAAGCAGAGCTTTCACAGTAAAACAGAAATACCTGCCTTCTTGGAACTGAGAGGAAAAATTCAAGGTTTAAACATGCCACATAGTGGTAAAAGGATGTACTAGACAGCTCAGTGAAAGTTTAAGATTGGCACTTTGAAGGTTTGTATATGTTGCTATAATACTGTCTGGTGTTTCCTTTATGAACTTTGTGAAGCTGGGCTCACAATCTGTTTTGTGATTTTGGATCAAAAGTAGAATTCTTGACTCTCTTGACCAAGGAGCTGAAAAAAGCAGTTTCCCTTGCAACTGAGTTTCTGCTGGACTGCATTTGCCTCCCAAAATTGAGGCAAAACAGGTTTATTTTGCAGTCCCAGGATCAGTGGAACACTGCCTTATAGAGAATAGCTCCCTGAAGTTTGGCCATATAAAAACATGAGGAAATACCAATTTCATCTTATTCCCCTAAAACTTGTAACTTCTGTTATAGCCGATCTCTGCAAATCACAGGAACATGGGTAATGTACCAATTTCTTACGGGTACTATTTATTACTCCTAGTCCTGGTGTCCGTGCCCACGCATTACTTTTGAGTTGGAGTCCACCTCACAAGATAGAAAACAAACAGACTGGAACGCTTGTGTCAGCGCTACACCCCCTCAATCCGGACTCATAAAGGACTGCCTTATCCAGCATTCCACCTGGATTTCCAAGCCTAGACATAAAAGTAAATGAAAGCCTATGATCCGGGAGGGATGGGGGAAGTAATGAATGGGACAACAGAACTAGGAGTATTGAATAATACTGGTAAGTTATTGGTACATTAAACCCATGTCCTTTAGTCCTTGTCCCTTTTCATTACTTTTGAGCAATGCCATAGCATACTTTGGTTGACTTTCATATCCAAAATAAAGGAATTGTAAGCCTCTTGTTATACTACACCATGAAGTGATTTGATGAAACTATATAAAATGATAACGAAATAAATTGATACTACCCCTGTACCGAGGTTTGTGCTATCACTTAAAATATTTTGCAATGTGTTGTGCTTTACAAATCCATTCGGAGTTGCCCGTGTGGGTGCCCTGCACATTTTGGAAATGTAAACTCCCTTTATTTCAGCCCAAGAGGTAGGTTAAAATATGCCAAAGAGATTGGCTGTTTTTAAGCATCTGTTGAGTGATACCAGAGAGGCTTTAGACCTTTTTGATTAGAAGCACCGACAGGGATGAGGATAGATCTGTAATGTAAAATGTCCCTTCCTGCAGATAATCAGTAAATAATGATGATTTGCTACTTCTAAGTGTGCTGCAGAATGTAGCACACATAGAAGTAACAAAAAGCCATTATTGATTGTTTATGTGCAGGAAGAGACACCTTCTTGCGAATAAACAATCATTCCTTACAACACAGGCACCCTTGCTCTATAATGCAAGGGTGCCTGCATTGACACTAGGCAGCTAAAATCAGCACCAATGCTAGGGAAAATACAGGGGTGCACCATATTATATTACATACAGGGCACCCCTGCATTAGGAAAATGTCTGCGCACGTCGCTGCCAAAATGTGGCGCAGCTCCATTCTCTGACATTTTGTTGCACATATGCCCCCAAGACTTTTAGGGCCACAGACATGCCTCACATAGGGTACAAAGATATTTTCACTGGACGGGAAAGCGAAAGTTTTTAATAATCTGGCTGCTAAGTCTTCCTCGTCAGAAAGGTTTCTCCATGGTTTCCTGAAGGCTCTGATGGCTGGCCATTGAGATCATAGGGTAGAAACAGACAGGTGCCTCTCATAAACATTCCATAGAAACTGGTGGGAACGTCATTTAGATCATGATCTAGAGGGGGTAATTTATGCAGAAAACTCCAATTTTGGAAATTTCCCTAAAGACTCATATGATTTTAATGCAGAAGTCTTCCGAGATGCCAGAATAGCTATTGTTAGAAGTCTTGGTAACTCCTTCCTTTGCAGGCCCCTACTCTTCTTACCGAGACGTGGCCTCTGGGAAAGGATTATATCTGGTGTTTATAAGGAAGAAAGATCTAGTGGGAGACATGAATGTTCTTGAACTGCCAATGATTCCAATAGGGGGGGGCAGCCTTTACAATGAGGTTTTTATCATTTTGTGCCTTTACCACACATTGTTTAGCAAGCATGTTTTTACCAGATTTATGTTTTTACAAAGCATGCCTTTATCGTGCATTTAAGGTAAGTTGGGGGGGGTGTGGAGGGTCTCTCTCCACAAATACATAGTTTTACATCTATAGACAATGCTTGGTAATGGCACATGTTATAAAAACCTATATGCGTTGTAAAACAATGAGGGGTAAAAATTGTGTGGTTTAGGCATGCAATATATTTCCCTGCGTTGTTCCATCGTACAAACCAATATGTAGAACCACAACCGCCTCTGCTAAAATGGAACCACCGGAATCCCTCTGCTGTCCTCCAATTGAATTCTGGGCAGCAGTCTGGAGATCAGAGCGATTGGAAGGACGGCATAAAGTAGTTGATTTGGCAAATGCAATGTCATACATCCACCCCCATGGTCACTTGTGCACATTCCTGGAGCAGATCCTTGGTACTTGTGCACTCTGAGTGAAGGCAAAGAAACCCAGAAAAGGTTTTCAAAATCCCGCAATTGGCCTGAAATATTTGTTTGAATAAAGACTTCTCCTGGGATGAGGGAAAACCCTGCTCAGGTTGCCTCCAATCTCATTGGCTGATCCCTTTACATGAACCGCTATTAAGCAGACTAGATTTTGCTCTGCCCATTCAAACAATTGTATAGCTATCATGTTCAGCGACATGGATCTGGTACCCCCTTGGTTGTTCACATATGCAACAGACTCTATAATCTCTGAGTTTGTCACCACAGTTGACTGAAAAATCCACTGTTGCAAATGAAGCACTTCCCGGAGCTCCACTGTCAGCTCCCTCCAGTTGGAAGATCACCTGCTTTCCAACTTTGCCCATGTTGACTAACATGTAATTGAATCAAGAGTTGCTCCCAAACCTAAGGCGCTTGCCTCAATGGTTCTTACGTTTGAAGGATTTTTCTGTAAGAATATCCTCCTGTTTAGTGACCCCGGAAGTAACCACCATCTGAGCTCTTCCTTGATCTCTGAATTGACTGGTGCCAACATCTCGAAATCCTGTGATCTGAGATTCCAATAGAGGCCTCGTTTGCTGTCTCACCCAAGGCACTGTGAAGACCGAAGCTGCCATGTGCCCCTGGGCCCTTAGCCATTATCTCGCCAAAAAACGTGACTCTGAATACATTGCAACACCAAGCTCCTTCAGGTTATTGCCTAGGCCACAGGGAGGGATATTGTGTTGTTATCAGCCTGGATTCATACAAAAGCTTGCTCCTATGCATGTCATTTCCTGGGATGAAACCATCTGGTATTTAGCAACGTTCAATAAGAAACTATGTTCGTCTATGACTTTGCGAACCAAACTCATCTGTTGGAATAAAAGGTGTTTTGACGGAACATTCAGTACTCAGTCTTCCAAGTAAGGATATATCCTTATGTCTTTTAGATGTAGAGATGTCATCACTTTTGTGAACACACGTGGAGCCGTTTTCAGGCCAAATGGTAATAACCTGAAAAGACAGAGTCTCATCTTGATGCAAATTCAGAGGTATCTTTGAGGACTGGTAAACATTGGGACATGATAATAAGCATCCTGATGATCCAGTGGGCTCATAAAATGCTTTTTGGGAATAGTGGAATTATCCTCTGGAGTGTCTCAATCTTGAATGTTAGAGTTTTAACAAATAACAATAATAACATCCAATGCAATACTGCATCTCTGCTATGTGGACTTACCTTAGCTGTCTTCCTCATTAAAAACTCTTCCTCATAATGACCAGGAATGAAAAGGAAATTCTGAGCATGCGCGATCAGCAAACATCTTCAAGTATGCTCACAGATGTTCAATAATGTTCTACCCTTATGTGTCCTCCATGATTCTCCCAATCAATATTAGTAGGACAGGGAGAAAACATCAAATCATGATTAACAAAGGCCTAATTTGCAGTCCGACAATCGTTGTCCTTGTTCCTCCTTCCCACATCTGATCCAGTGAAAAGTTAGATAGAAAACTGTAAAGTACGGCTCAAACCCAGTAGGAGCCATGGGCCGTATTATACAAGTGGTGCATTTTACTTGTTTGCGTCATGTCTCACCTTTCAAAAGGCGTGCCGGGAGCAAACAGGGATAGTGCATCGTATTGTAAAGAATGTGCTGCCTCAGGACAGCACATTCAAGTAAAATATGAAGCAGCTGTTTGAAAGCAAAATTAATGATTACTTTGCAGGCAAGTACAGTGAGTGACTGCACCCTCCTGCAAGGGGATGTGTGGGAGGTCCATGGAACCCACCTTCTCTCCTCCAGAGGGCAGTACGCCTCCTAAGGGGATGTTTGCCTCCGCGCTCGCATCCATAATAAGGCACGGGCGCAGAGGCAAAGAGATTCTCTCACTTGCATGGGGCCACACCTCAATGCAAATGAGGAAACACCCTCTCATGATAGAGCTGATGATACATGTGCACCAGCACTATTTATTTTACAGATGAAAACGCACAGGTGTCTGTGTCCCCTTCTGTAATATCATTGTGCCTCGGCGGCAGACAAACTGGTCGCTCAAACCTCTTGCGCCCCCAGGGCACAATGTATAATACAGCCCCAGGAATTCTAGTCATTGAATGGCCTTTGTGAGCTTAACGCCTTAGCGCTTGTGAGCCTTGTGAGCACGCCAGTGGCAGCGGTGTATCTGCAATTTCGACAGCCCCCCCCCAAGCAGCAGCGATAGCAGGGGGCAGACCAGTGGACTGCATTGGGAAAGGCGAGACCCGAGACAGGCCTACGGACTGTGGACTGGGGTCGGCGGTCAGAAGCTGGAACGTCGTCAATAAAGCCCGGGGCGAGGTGACAAGGAGCAGGTGGCGGGGGTGTGCCCCTCAATGACTCCTCAATGACCCCATTTTGATGGCCCTTGTGAAACTTCTGAGAGTACAGTAAAAGTAGGTGTTGTTCTTTGGCTGCCCGGACTGTTGCTGTATTTATCGGCAGTTCTGGACTTTGCTTGCTGCCTCTTGCTGCCTCTTGTGTCTCCTGTGCCGGTCACCGCGCCACACCCCGCGGCCCCCGCTTCGCGGGCGCCGCTCCTGCCACCACCTGAAGGGGACTCTGCACTGAGGTCGCTATTGCTGTTACAGGCGCTGCCAGCCCCGTCTTTTACCCCAGCAAGAGCCAGGCGGGATTGCGAGGACCAGGATTCCGTGCGGCGTTAATCGCCTGCACCTGGTCATCTTCCCGCCTTCTCAATATCTGTGTATTTATTCTGGGTGTAGAAATCCCGCGTTAGCGGGACGCGTGCGGGACGAAGCCCAGATAAAGGGCGGACCCTCTGAGACCGAAGTAGGCCGCGCTGGGCCCATTTATTTTCATTTTTTACAAATTTATAATTTGTCCCTACATATTTGTTTGGTACCCTGCTCTCTATTTTGCTGTGTCAATGTTTGCAATTGAATAGACTTTATTATCAGCTTTTTATTTTCCTTTATATGTGTCATATGTTTGACCAGCAGCTTTTGCATTTTGTCAATACCATTTCCCCGCGCATATACTGTTCCTCTCCTCAAATTTACTTATATTGACTTCCATATCACGCTATGACTGCTAAAAAGTTACGGTCAGGGAGAGTGTTGGTAGGAAGGACCAGTACCAAAACTAAATCCAACCCTCTCCGCAACAAGAATATTCATGCACCACAGCTGAAGGGAAAATGCCAACTATTTAATTTGTGGGAAAGGGCTAAGGAAAAAAAAACCGCAGTAGAGGTGTGCTTGGAACTTCCTTTGGGGAAAGTCAATACTGATGTACGCAAATCGCTATTAATGGTCGATGACAATTTAAGAGAGGGATTTACAGGGGGAACTGGGGTTGTTGAGAATCTGTTATCAACTAAGATCCCAAGTAAATCTGTTTCGCCTACTACTGATGTTATTGTAGAGAAGTGTCCTAAAATAGTGAGTGCGGAATTGCACAAATCTATTCAGACCTCTCTGGATACATGTCTATATGATGCTAATGGTCCTACTCAGATGAAGGTAGTAAGGAGTGGGGATAATATACTGACAGATTCTGATATGGAATTATGTAGGAGATATATGGCGGAGGAATCTAGGCAGATCTGTGAGCCTCCTAAGACTCCGTGAGCTGCTGTCCCCTCTGGGCT
The DNA here is from genome assembly GCF_964261635.1 of Lissotriton helveticus. NCBI lineage: Eukaryota > Metazoa > Chordata > Amphibia > Caudata > Salamandridae > Lissotriton > Lissotriton helveticus. Next base: position 1,291,398,119 of record NC_136061.1, read on the forward strand.
TCATTTGTTTAGCAGCAGACCCTCTATTCAATCTCAATGCATGACTTCTCATTCTAATATCTCTATGAGCCCTGAGATGAACCTTACCGGTATTACTCCCATTCCCGCAACCAAACTAGATAAACCCGTCTCTGATACTCTATTCTCCTTAGAACGGCTCCTTTCTTCGATTTTATCTCTATTAGAAAAATTTGTAGGGGGATCGGACTGCGTCTTAGAAACGATCAACGAGATATTGAAGGTTTTATTGATTAAAGCCTCTGTCAAGCAAACTGGAGGGACTGTTGATTTAGGGCTGCTTGGGGCCGGAATGAATGTAGATTTGGCAGAGGGAAAAATTTCCCCTGTTATTCCTACAACTTCAGATCAAATTAATCCTGTTGGAAAAACTCTCCCCATTGTTGGAAAGGTGAATTCTTTGTTATTGCGCCCCCCCTCTGGAAATTGCGTAGCAATTGCTGACCTGGAAATAAAAGTAATGGAGGTGCCTATGCTCAAGATAAATGAAGTTTCTTCCTCTGTTCTGGTACCTTCGGTCCCAGATAAGGAAATTGTAACTCGGCCCCATTCAAGGGTAGATAAAGAATTCTTTCCTATTTTTACCCTGGAGGCAGAGGTTAAGGAAACAAATGGTAAATTGGTTGACCCAAAAAAGATTAAAGGTAAAAAGAGGAAACCCACTCGTAGAATTGGAAGAAAGAGGCAGAGAAGGATTCATTTTGAGAAGCAGGATGTTAGAGGTGATATCTCCTCGTCCAATTCGGAAGGGAACCATGAAGAAATTCTTTCACTTGAGGAAAAAATTCCCTCGGTGTTGGATAGGGAGATACCGGTAGGGCATGGCGATTTTTCCTCTAGATGTGTGGTTTCCAATCTGGGAGTTCCCAATGCTGATGAGGGGAAGCCTTGTATGTCGGCCCCTATCCTAGAATTAACTAAACCGGTCTTTGGTGCTCCTACTGATTTTATTCCTTGTATAAAAAAATGTTTTGCTATGGCGGGAAGGGAAGAGGTTTCTAAAAGTTCCCAAGTTGCCATTGAAAAGAAAAGCGTTGACACAGTTACTTTGGATTTCCTCCCGTTGTTTGACACTGAGTTGATTTTAAATAGGGGCCTTCTCCTTAAAAGTTTTGAAGAGTTGGAATGCCTGAAACTGATTACGACAAATGACATTGACCTGGTAACAATCCGGAAATTGGAAACCGGAACATTGACTAGGGTGAAATTTTATTCTAAACTCATTGCTAATCTTGTTGTGAAGCAGTCTGAGTTCTTTCAAAGTCGAGGGATTGATGTTATTCCCTTCTTGGGGGGCTCATGAATTGGTACATTAGCAGGGGGAAGTTTTTTGTCTCCCCTTAATCGACCGGGTGGTCTGGCTGGTTTTGACGACCTAAAAATTTGTGTCTCTAAAAACACACGTCTTGTGTCCAGTGTAAGTCCCCCCCCAGTTATTTCCCTCAAAAATAATGTTGAGGAGAGCGCTCAATGGAATTGGTTACCTGGTGTCCTTTCTAATAGGACAACAGATAACATGATTTCCCTTTCTCATCTTTAGTTGTGACTTAAAGATATTATCGTGGAATGCCGCAGGTGTAAAAAACAGCCCAGATAAACTTCAGTTCCTTCACTCTTTTGATGCTAGCGTGATTTGTCTCCAAGAGACTTGGTGTGTGGATAGAACTCCTGTTGGAGGGGCCTATATTTCTTTGGAAGGTGGAGCCATTCCTTCCAGGAGAGGTCATGCCAAAGGGGGCATCGCTTGTCTCTTATCTAATCGGATTAAGTGGAATTTCACCCACTATTTGGATCCAAGTAATCTTTTTCAGGTGGTAACATTGTTTGGTCATGCTGAGATTGAGGCAGCCAAATCTATTACGCTGATAAATGTTTACATCCCCCCAGATGCTTGTTATAATGTAATTGTGAAACAGGTCTTCTCTCACATAAAGAGTATCAAGGCTAAAGTACCTGCAACCCACATCATTTTAGTGGGTGACTTTAATTGTAAGGTCTCTAATTCGAGTCTAGCTCTGTTCAGAAACAAATGTAAAGAGGAATCATTACAGATTCCACAGACTCTTTTCCCGGGTAACATCAAAACAGATAAGAGAGGGAAATTGTTTCTGGAAGAACTGGCTGAACTGGAGGGGATCATTGTAAATGGTAGACTTCCCTCTGACATTCCAGCAAGTTTCACTCACAAAGCAAATCAGGGTGAGTCCATTTTGGACTACGTGGCTGTGGATAATGATTCTTTTTATCTTTTAAAAGATCTGGTAGTCACCAAAACCCTAAACAGCGATCACAATGTGATAACTCTAACTGTTAATATAAATCCACCTAAAACGGATCCATGGTCGCTTGATGGTGACCTGGTTAGTTTCGGCGGTAAAACAGGGAGATGTTTCTGGAATACAAGGGCCATAAGGGGCTTGTCCATTGTATTGGATAAAACTGTAAAAGAACTCCCTAGTTGGAAAGGGTCGGAAATATCGTATTTTGCGGGGTTTATGAAGGAGGTAGTCCTGGTCGCAAGAAAATCTAATTCGCATAGAAATACGAGTCCTGTTCCGAGCTCCCTACGCTTGCTTAATAAAGAAATAAACACACTGGTTAGGGAACAATACTTGAATAGGTCTACAGAAAGGTCGCGTAAAATAACCTTACTAAGGAGAAGGAGAAGTAGAGTAAAGTTAAAGATTTAAAAGAGAGGGAAGACTCCTTATGGATAAAGTTAAGGGAGGCTGTAAATAGAGGGAATGTAAGACTATTTTGGTCTCTTATTGGTGAGGGTTGTGGAACAAGAATCAGGTCCCTTCCTCCTCCTATTTCCGAGAAAGTTTGGGTGGGTTATGTTGCGCAGTTATACGCTGGTAATGGGCCTGTTGAGGAGGACAGAAGGTTGGGCGATGTCGGACCGTTGTTTGAACCGCCCTCTGAAAAGATCATCGAATCAGCCATAAAGGATTTGCGCTCCTCTGGCGCCATGGGCCCTGATGAGCTCCCAGTTTCGGTGTTAAAACAGGATGCCGAATCATGGAGCAAGATCCTATTTCCAGTATATAGATTCTGCTTCCTACATAGAACTGTTCTCCCCTCTTGGAGGGGGAGTATATTGGTACCCCTGTTCGAAAAGGGGGATAGGAACGTGCCCCAAAATTATCGACAAATAGCTTTGCTTGACGCTATAGGGAAAGTATTTGCGAAATTTATTTTAACACTAATCTCTGACTGGGTAGATGGGGGTCAGTTGCTGCCATTGGAGCAGACGGGTTTCCGTAAGGGTCACAGCACAATGGATAACCTATCCGCCTTGCAGATAATTTTGGATAAATACATAGGGGCCCGAGGTGGAAGAGTTTATGCTGCGTTCATAGATTTCTCCACAGCATTCGACAAAGTCGATCGCCCCCTGCTGTGGAGGAAGCTATCTTCCCTCGGAATGCCCTCACTGCTCTTGGATTTAGTTAGGGATCTCCATTCTGATACCTGGTGCAGGGTTTTATTGGGTGGCGAAAGAGGGCTATCCCAGGCGATACCCACTGTAAATGGATTGAAACAAGGATGTCTGTTAGCGCCATTATTATTCTCCCTATACATTTCTGACTTACCTTCGTTTTTGTCTTCAAGTGATGGTAACGCCCCAGTATTAGGGGATCTCCGATTGTCTGTATGCTACATGCGGATGATATCCTGATACTGGATTTAACACCGAAAGGCTTGAACAATCGTCTACAAGCACTTTACGCATATGCAGAACATCATCACCTGAAAATAAACGTAGCAAAAAGTAAAATCATGTGTATGGCTGGTAGGAGAAAGACGAAATATGAGAACTTTAGGTGGATGGTGGGAGGACATAGGCTGGAGGTGGTGAATTCCTATGTGTTCTTAGGGAAGATAATATCTGCCAATTTGAGCGATAAGGATCATGTTGCTAACAATTCTCGAAAGGCTCTGGCTCAGGGTAAAAATCTGAGTGCTTTTTATTGCGCAACGGGGAAAAGACATTTCCCTTATTTGCTAGAGGTCTTTCGCGCAAAGATTTCAGCATCCCTGCTCTATGGTGTTGAACTAATTGATTTGGGGCAATGGAGTTTTCTGAATACTGTAGAGGGAAAAATTCTCAGACAATTAGCCTCAGTTAATACCGCCTGCACAGCGGCTGCCCTTAGATTAGAGTTTGGAATCCGCAGTAGTTGGGTGCAGGCTTTAGCAGGGATCGTTCGTTGGGTGTCGTGCCTGGCCCGGGGGGACTCAGGAACTATGCGGAATCTTATGAAAAAAGAATTGTTGGGATCCTTAAAAGAACACTCTAGAATTGTGAGGAATTTTAGAAAGGCGGTTGAATACCTGCAATTAGATGAACTAACTTTATTCACATTGTCCCCTGGCCAGTTGAAGGCTGTTTTAAAACTGGCCACTTGGAAATTGAGTTTTAGCCTAGACAGGGAGGCAATTCTTGCAAAAAAAGGCCCTTCCCCATTTCTTGACTCCTGCCTATATAAGAAAATGCAACCGTATGTTTCTTGGAATATACCTCATGGTATACGGCGTTTTTGGTTCCTCTTGAGGCTGGACCTTCTTCCTCTAAATAATTTAACATCTAGATGGTATGGGTCCCCTGCAATTTGTCACCTTTGTAATATGTCCACCCAGGATATTGTACATGTCCTCTTTATATGTCCAGCCTTGCGGATATCACGTAGAAAGTGGTTTAGACATATATGTTTAAAATTGGGTCTCTTGACGGCGAGTTCCTTTCTGAATGCTTTGTACAATCCGCCCAATGAAATGTTCTGTTTTAATATATTTAACTTTTTTTAATGTTTTCTAGATATTTATTAGAGGGCTTGGGAATCAAATGCTTGTCAGTATTTGTTTTATGCAAAGTTTGTGTATGTACAAATATATGTTGTATTTCTTTTATGTGGATCTCTTATGAGTTCCAAAACATAAATAAAGAATTGATGTCTCAAAGGAGCAGAAAAATAAAAGGTGGAAGGCTGAGAGAGACAGCTTTTATGGGTCCCTCTGGAGGGGTTGGCACACTCTCACTAGCATTCCAGCTTGTTCTTGTTTCTGTCTTGTGAGTTGGGCTCCACCTCTAACATCATGAAGGGGACGAGAACTAAAGGACGTGGGGGTGATTGTAACCCCAAGGTGGAGAAATAATGGGAACTTTGCTGAGCTAGTTGTGATCTGACTCTAAATGCTGTTCCTAGTTGTGTGCAGCAGAAATTTGGCTGAGGTTTTTACTGATTTGCATTTGTGGTTGTAAACGTGATCATAACACTACCAAACTGAAGACAGTTCAATTTGTGAGATTTGCTAATAATTTAGGCCTTGTTTACGAGGTGACAAATTCACAAGCTCTCCCATTCTGAAGACCAGCTTCATGAAAGTGACAAACAGGCCCGGTTCTAGCATGGGGGCCAAGGGGATCAGGTGAGCCAGGCCCTCCCAAGGTAGCCCTCTGGCCCTCCCAAAGTCCATATAAAAGTCGAAAACTATATTTTGAATTTTTCTTTAATGTTTTACATGGACCTGCAACCTTGCTTTATGAGCTTAATTGGCAAACTTCCTGACAAACACCAATGCTGTGGGTCACTGTAAGTGCCTGTGCATAGGATAGGGACACGCAGGATTTAAGAGTTGCACATGGTCAGAGCTGCTGGGATTTTGAGATTTTGTGGATGTGGTGATTTGCGCATAATTATGGGTTGGACGCACTTGTCACAAAGAGGCAATAATTTGCTGATTGTAACTAAAAAATTGTTTCTAGTTCAAATGGATGAAAAGTTACTAAAAAACTGCCATGTGTGTTGCAACGAAATGTCAGTTCTTTTCTCATGAACAGGCAGGTCACTTCTCTGTTGCAGATTGCTGTATTTAGGTGTTAAACTGATATTAGAGAGGGGTAAAAGTGAGAAACTGGTGACTACCGATTCAGAATATGCCATATTAGACAGCATAAGATGCCTTCTCTTGTAACATAATTTTATACACCTTACAGCATTATTTATGCATACAATCAATGTATATCTTAGCAGAGAGTTGTTTTCGTTTCTTCCAGCTGTCACCCTAAACTTAACATGTTTCGCAATACGTAATAAAACACTGACAATCCCACACCTTTTAACTTTCCTGAATTTAAAAGATTTTTATAAGTTTCATTAATGCAACCCAGATGGAGCATGGACTGGAGCAGTGCAAGTTCCGGTTATACATAGTGCCATATTAGCAGCTATTCTGTGGCAGCACTGGCACCATGAACAGCAACTGTGTTGCCTGCTCCCTACTCCCAGTCTCCAACTGTGGAAGGTGAATCTAAAATAATTATAAGGACCTCAAGGTGGAGACAGCACCCTTTGAGGAGCAGGGAACTATGGGGCAGATTTATGAAGGGAATGCGCCACGTTTGCGTCACGCAACTGCCGCGTAAACGTGGCGCATCCCTACGACCCATTTACAATGTGACGCATCTAGGCAGATGCGTCACGTTGTAAAGCTCTGCGCCACTTGTGGGCGTTCTGGCGGAGGGTGGGCGTTCCGGGGCAGGTGCGCCTCGCAAAAGTGGCTGAGTGAAATCTATAAGATTTCACTCAGTCACTTTCAGGCCAATGCTGCGTCAAAACCCTGCGCCTGCTTGAAGCAGGCGTAGGTCTTGACACAGCATTGTATAGATGGGGCGGCCCCGAGCCTTGCTGGAGCTGCGTCGCGCTTGCGACGCAACTCCAGCAATGCGCCACCTTTACGGCACAGATGCGTCACGCATCTGTGCCGTTTTTGCCCCATGGTGCGCCGCATTGTAAATGCTAAAACAGAAAAAATGGCTGATCAGGATAATTTCAATGAAAAATCTGGACCCACGCAGCCAATGTATACTGCGTAGCCGAAAGTTTTATATTACAAAAGCATTTATTTTCATTTGCAATCGAATTTCGTTAATTGCTCAAAAGATGACATCAAAGCAAAACTCTGTCAAGACAGTCAGTTAAAAAACATACAATTGTGTGTGCAATATATACAAATATACAAACATTTAAGGTAGACACTCAAGGTTTCTCAAAATTTCTCGACACCAACAAGAGACTTGATACACAAAATGACATTTTAAACTAATTGCGACATAGAATGTCCTGTACACAAACCAATATTTACACATTAGAAAGAACCAGTCCTTAGACTAGAATCCAGTGGACAGGCGGCGATAGGATGGAATAAAGTTGCCTGCCTGTCTCACAACACCTGTGATAGAATGTTTTTAGGATTAACAGCAAGGGCCCACAACGGTGATATTAATTAATCCCTAGCTGCACCCTTCTTTCTTGCCACAGGCTGCGTGTCAACGCGTTTCGAACCGTAGATATTGTAGGTTCTCCTCAGGACAGGGAATGGGTGGGAGCTTCTCTGAAAAAAGAATTGGGGATGGTGTCAAACATATATAGTCACACTAAAAGGGCCCTCTCTGTCTCTGCCCATAGAAGTGACAGCAATTTACCTGCACAACGAGCACAAGGGCTGCAGGAGTGTAGGTCGACTGCACATCAAAGTGATATTCTGAAAAAAAAAAAGCGAAGGCAATCAAAACCAGTGAATTCTCAAACCGCCGTGCAACCACAAACACAGCAAGCATGTTGTGGGAGATTAGATCGATATCGTACCTGTGATCAGTAGAGTGAGTGTCTTAAATCACAGTGCCCGCAAAGCGGAGCGCACTCAGTTGCTGGCGCGGCTCACATACTTTTTTCTTGTTGTGTAGGCTACATGAGACGGCATGGAGAAAGGGAGAAAGAAAGCATAATGTAATCAACCCTGGCCTCACGGTAAACAAAGTAAGTATGTACACGTGAGTTTTTTTTAGGGGAGAGGGTGCGTCTCCTACCTGCATGCAATTGTAGAAGCAGGAGGACGGATGTTCAACGAAACAGATTCGGGAATTCTAGCGGGTACGATTCCACCGCGTACCGCTGCGGAGGAAGGGGAGAACATACACGTTAGGATCTAGATGTATTATCGTGTAGTCTCCAATATATTTAACGAATAGCGAAGAGTAGAGGCACTTACTCGAGCTGAAGATGGAAAGCTTCCTCTCCAATGCCGCACCCGTGGACAATGAACCAGCCGCGAACCCGCGCCGGTACTTGTTTCGAGTGGAATTTTTTTGGGGGAAAGTGAAAATAGAGGAAGGACATATTCCTAGTCCTAATGATGCTGGTACTTGTAGTTACTTGGAACGAGATCGGGGAAATTTCTTGGCCACAGTGGGTTGTTTTAAACAGAAAGAACACAGCGTTTCATAGACAAGGGGCGACCAATGTCCACTAGACCTATGGGTGATTACCCTCGATAGGTGTTTATGTTTTTGCAGAAAAAAGACCAGTATCGAACAGTATATTCAACAATCATAATTTTCAATAGCCTAACACCACCACTAAAGAACATAAGTCAGAGCGCCCCATAAGTGCACACATGGTACATATTGTCTTCTTCAAAATTGTTTCCTCACAGATGGTATCGCACAGCCGTCTATAAATGAGTGTAATAGAAAGGAAGAGAGAGCCACAATTACCATAAAATTTATGAAAGAGAGAAACAGAAATGTTTAAACTTCACTTTTCTGCGTTGCTGTGCTGAGCTGCGTAGAAGCCGTGCTGCCTTTCTGTTTCTCTCTTTCATAAATTTTATGGTAATTGTGGCTCTCTCTTCCTTTCTATTACACTCCTTTATAGACGGCTGTGCGATACCATCTGTGAGGAAACAATTTTGAAGAAGACAATATGTACCATGCGTGCACTTATGGGGCGCTCTGACTTATGTTCTTTAGTGGTGGTGTTAGGCTATTGAAAATTATGATTGTTGAATATACTGTTCGATACTGGTCTTTTTTCTGCAAAAACATAAACACCTGTCGAGGGTAATCACCCATAGGTCTAGTGGACATTGGTCGCCCCTTGTCTATGAAACGCTGTGTTCTTTCTGTTTAAAACAACCCACTGTGGCCAAGAAATTTCCCCGATCTCGTTCCAAGTAACTACAAGTACCAGCATCATTAGGACTAGGAATATGTCCTTCCTCTATTTTCACTTTCCCAAAAAATGTTTCCACTTGAAACAAGTACCGGCGCGGGCTCGCGGCTGGTTCATTGTCCACGGGTGCGGCATTGGAGAGGAAGCTTTCCATCTTCAGCTCGAGTAAGTGCCTCTACTCTTCGCTATTAGTTAACTATATTGGAGACTACACGATAATACATCTAGATCCTAACGTGTATGTTCTCCCCTTCCTCGGCAGCGGTACGCGGTGGAATCGTACCCGCTAGACTTCCCTAATCTGTTTTGTTGAACATCCGTCCTCCTGCTTCTACAATTGCATGCAGGTAGGAGACGCACCCTCTCCCCTAAAAAAAACTCATGTGTACATACTTACTTTGTTTACCGTGAGGCCAGGGTTGATTACATTATGCTTTCTTTCTCCCTTTCTCCATGCCGTCTCATGTAGCCTACACAACAAGAAAAAAGTATGTGAGCCGCCCCAGCAACTGAGTGCGCTCCGCTTTGCGGGCACTGTGATTTAAGACACTCACTCTACTGATCACAGGTACGATATCGATCTAATCTCCCACAACATGCTTGCTGTGTTTGTGGTTGCACGCCGGTTTAAGAATTCACTGGTTTTGATTGCCTTCGCTTATTTTTTCAGAATATCACTTTGATGTGCAGTCGACCTACACTCCTGCAGCCCTTGTGCTCGTTGTGCAGGTAAATTGCTGTCACTTCTATGGGCAGAGACAGAGAGGGCCCTTTTAGTGTGACTATATATGTTTGACACCATCCCCAATTCTTTTTTCAGAGAAGCTCCCACCCAGTCCCTGTCCTGAGGAGAACCTACAATATCTACGGTTCGAAACGCGTTGACACGCAGCCTGTGGCAAGAAAGAAGGGTGCAGCTAGGGATTAATTAATATCACCGTTGTGGGCCCTTGCTGTTAATCCTAAAAACATTCTATCACAGGTGTTGTGAGACAGGCAGGCAACTTTATTCCATCCTATCTCCGCCTGTCCACTGGATTCTAGTCTAAGGACTGGTTCTTTCTAATGTGTAAATATTGGTTTGTGTAAAGGACATTCTATGTCGCAATTGGTTTGAAATGTCATTTTGTGTATCAAGTCTCTTGTTGGTGTCGAGAAATTTTGAGAACCTTGAGTGTCTACCTTAAATGTTTGTATATTTGTATATATTGCACACACAATTGTATGTTTTTGAACTGACTGTCTTGACAGAGTTTTGCTTTGATGTCATCTTTTGAGCAATTAACGAAATTCGATTGCAAATGAAAATAAATGCTTTTGTAATATAAAACTTTCGGCTACGCAGTATACATTGGCTGCGTGGGTCCAGATTTTTCATTGAAATTATCCTGATCAGCCATTTTTTCTGTTTTATCAATTGTTGAGATCCGGGCTGGTCAGATGTAGGATCCAAAATCTTCACTTGTATACAGCATTGTAAATGCAGCGCACCATGGGTGGCGGAGCAGCGGCGCAAAATAACTGGCGCATCCCTGGGGATGCGCCAGTTATCATAAATCTGCCCCATACTATGTATTCTCTTCTAAAATAATTCTCCCTTCATGTCACATTGCTTCAACCCCTCTGTCCTAAACAAATAAGATAATATAGTGGGATAATGCACATGCTGCCAAGAGGTTCCTAAAATCTTCGGGGTTCAAATATTGCTACTCAGCTTTTTCATTTTTGACTAAACATTAGGACTGCAGACAGTGTAAATAAAATTGTATGTCCTGCCAGCAATATAAAAATTCTGAGCTTCTAGGGGTCCCTAAAAAGCAACACAATTATTTAAGCTGCAAATGTTTGTGTTTTGGCGCATTTTGAAAGGCTGAGCACATAACCAGTAGCGGTCGGTGGTGAGAGTAGCTGCCGGGTGGTGACGTGGGGAGGGGGAGGGGCAGTGGGGGTAGTAATCTATGGATTATGGAGGATTACAGGTAAATACACATATAAATTTAAAAAAACGAATTTCTTTGCGCGCACTGCATCCCCAAATGCAATGCAGTGCACACAACGACATTTTTTATTTATCTATATGTGTACTTACCTGTAATCCTCCAAAATCCATAGATTACTACCCCCCACCATGCCCTCACCCTCCCCACGTCACCGCCGAGCAGCTACTCCCACCACCGACCGCTACTGCACATAACCCCCTTAGACCGATAATGTTATTAACTATCAATTAACTCACCGCTTTGGATGTGGTGGCGTCCTTTCGTCAGAAGTCCTGAAATAGCTAGGTCCGCAGCTTCCACAACTGTGGCTCTAGAGGGTTGTGGCCCTAATCAAAAAATCTAGATTCTTGACCAGAGGAAATGGTGATGGGAATGGTGCAGATGTGAGAAATGGAGATTAATTAGAAGAGAGTGCGAGAATAGAAAAGATGAGGGTAAGGTAAAAAGGAAGGATAACAAAAAAGAACAACAAGGAAAGCGGTGAAGAAGAGTAAATCAAAGAGTAAAAGGGAAGAAAACAAACATGACAAGGTTTGATTGCAGAGGAGTAGGATAGTGATGTGTGTCATGAAGTGGAGAATGTGATGAAAATATGTTAGAGGTGGATGAATAAGGATATAGCTGGAGAACGATGAAGTGGGTGATGGAAATAGGGTGATTGATAGATCTGAACTGAGACAGGGACGGGGGAGTAGGTAAGGGTGAAGGTGATGGGTGAGGCTGTGATAAAGGATAGAGATGATGAGAAAGGAAGATAATCAGAGAGGGGTGTTATGAGCACATTCTAAATTGTGTTGGGCAGCGAATGAGTGTAAAGAGGAGAGAGATAGAATGTGAGGGAGATGAATGAGAGTGATGGATGGAGAGAGTGATGGAGACAGAGAGGTTGATTGAATAGAAGAGACTATCTGTAAACAACTTTGCATGTATGCTGTAATGTACAGTACACATACAAAATGGGAAAGGTTAAATTATATCTGAGTGTAGCATTTTGCAAAAAGGTTATGCTAGACATCACGCACACACCTTTGTACTACAGTACAAAGGTGACGATCTGGTGCAAGGCAGGTTAATTGTGCACCAGTGTTTGGGAAGAGGAGCAGCAGCACTATGTCTTTGTGGATATGGGACTCACCTGTACTCTCCCTTTCAAGGTACATTGCTTTCTTCACTGAATTGTATGAAGTAATAGTAAATCATTTTTCCTTTTCATCCAAATGGTGGAATTTTTATTTAATAGGGTTTAACTCACTGTACATGCGGTTGATTTGTTGGTTTTATATGTTTTGATATACTTGTGGGATGAACGTCTAGTGCTCCTGTCAAAACAATTTCATCCAACAGATTGTAAACCCTGTCCTAAACCTCTCCTTTAGTTTCACTTGTTTGTTAACTCTTTTTTTATTCAAACATTGAGAGAGTTACAATCATGACAAATCACTACATTAGATGTTACAGAAGTATAGAAGACGATTGCGCAATCAGATTGTAGTCAAAGCAGTGAGTATCTCATTACAGCCCATCATCGGTTTCCTCACATTCAAACCTAACACCTCTTCCACAGTTCCGTTGGACAATTGATATTGATAACACAGATATTACCCGCATGTTCATTCCACGTCCCCTATATCTGGTTCCACTTATTGGGACAAACTCTACCCTCGTAGATAGCCTTTTCCACCACCATGGATCAGTTCATATTCCTTTCCCACTCACCCAACGTTGGAGAATCACACGCCCCCCATTTCTGTGCGATGCTTCTCTTAGCAATCATCACCACGAGGGTGGCCCAGAGTTGTTCTTTGCTATTCATGTCAGTCTCATCCCATATATTTAGCTGGCACAATTTGGGCGTCAGTGGGAGCTCCTTGCCACATACCCGTTGGAGTTGAGCCATTATAGATTCCCAATACTGCTTAATGGCAGGACCGTTCCATATTATATAGTAGAACGTGTCTTTTTCCCCAATAGCCATTTCCCACAATACACCCTAGTCTCAGTTCATATGTAATTCCCCGCTTGTCACAAAGGGCTGCAAAGGCTAATCATTTCAACAACTCAAAAAATATTCTGGAAAATATTGGTGACCTCCCGGTTGACGCCAGTAAGGATTTCTTTCACTGCGCACTGCCTCTGTAAAACCTGTTTTGTCTCTCAAATGTACAAGAGTACATAATTTAAAGTCTACATGATTGAGACCCTAGACTCTACGGATGTTCATGGCAAATTGCATCCCAGTTTTCCATAGAGTTGGCAAGCTAGCATAGTTCTATCTGTGCTTTGAAAGTGCTCTTTTTGCCTGTGAATTGTGTACTATATGACACATTGTGCTTCATCCATTGGTTGTTGCTGTTGTACTGTCTGGCTGTGAGACAAAATTCTTCAGCGACCAAGTTCTAACGGAATTGTTTCCAGAAAGAATTTGAAAGGATTGACTACCAATTACTGGGAGCTGTACTCCTTCCTTGCGAGATTCCTATAATCATACACATACTGAAGCCAGAGGCCACATACAATGAGTTACTGGTAACCCCAACTAAAATGCAGAACTTTGCTAAAATTCCTAAGAATCTGGACATATTTTTTGTTCTTTATACATTTCCCAGCCAGAAACATTTTGGAAAAAATATTTACTTCATTGGACTGTCTGACACTTACCTACCTGCTATAGTGAAGAGAAAACATATTCCAAGGAGCCACCTGTAAGACAGATCAGTGAGGGAACCTGGGAACGCTTCTCCACGTTGCACTCTGAGGATATGGATGCTGCCTGTGGATGAAGGTTATGCTTTCATGAGGTACTTGATATTCAGGTTCTTAATACAGCTGCATGGTGATGAAGAATTACTGGTGAACCAGCAGTGTGCAGTGACAGTGGCTGATGGGCTTGCAGTATCCTCAACCACAGCAAGTACATCCCAACTAACTTCACAGGAGCAGCCTTTCCCATCCCTTAGTACCTCTACCAATGGCAGGAGGGGGTTCAGTTCTTACCATGGTTGGCTGTGAAGCTGCCTGAAGATACTCCTGGGCTCACTGGGGTCCAAATACTGAGACTTGTTTGACCCTTTTGCTGACATCCATTTCCTTGTCTGGTGAACCCTTTTAATTGCAATCAGTAGATGCTTACCTTCAGGGTTTAGACATTTCTGGGCTTAGACATTTCCATGAAGGCCATACTGCTAAGTCCTCGCCATTGGAACTCACAAGCCATTGGAGCAACACAACTCTTGACTGTGACCACCCGTTTTGTGATACAGTTCTGTGAAGAATGGGGCCCATTAGGATGGCGGGCGGACTTTGTCCGTCTGCAATCCCGACGTAAAACAGGACCGCCCGCCATAAGGGCAGCGGTCCCGTGGAGGCCCTTAGGATGCGCCCACCACACTGGCGGGTGCATCCCGCATTATTAACATTGCGGCTGACGGTGCTTGAAGTGCAGGGGGTACTATAGGTACCCCCCATGTGCGCCCCCCAACCTCCCAGAATCCCTGGGGGCCCGCAACGAGCCCCTGCAGAAGATTCCAGCATGCCTTTCCGTGGCGGCAACGACGCCACAGAAAAGCATGTTCCGCTGCCTTCCTAATATGGATGACGGTGTCTAACAGACGCTGCCACCATATGGAACCCTTTTCCGCCCGGTCGACATGTCGACTGGGCGGAACAGCGGCGGACGGTCTTTCCGTACGCCGCGGTCCCCCCGCCATAGTAATATGGCGGGGGAAAATGGGTGGCGGGCGGGGAAGGATGTCGGGCGGATCACCACCGCCCGCATGGCGGTGGCGATCCGCCCGACATCCTAATGGGGCCCTAAGAGTAACAAGAGCCTTATAATACTGTATTTTACTCAATACTGTTTGAAGATCCTGGGCTGAATGTTTCTTAGTAGCTCAAACTGATACAAGGGGCCAAGAGGGAACTGTTGCAATAATAGTATGTGACAAACTTCTGAAAAAATGTTCATCCCACGACCCTCTGAATTTTTCTCTACTGGAACATGTAAATGTCTAGTATTTGTAAAGCGCAAACAATTACCCAAAGGTGTCAAGGCACTGGGGGTTCTCGGGAAGATTTAGCAAGCTATTGCCGAGTCACATGGTGCTGGGCTGATCTGCCGCCAGAACCGGGGATCGAACCATGAGCCCCCGGGTTCCGGCATCAGTTGCCCTGGCCGCTGCGCCACACGTCTTGGCTTTTTTAATTGTTAGAAGTAGGAGCCTCAATAAAGTGAGCTTCTTTTAGGGAAGAAGGACTGCTGTAGAGGGGAGGGCTGATGTAGGACGTTTGGTGCTACCCTGTTAAAATCCCCAGTTTTTTCAATCCCAACTTCGGATTTTTGGACTTTTTCTGTGGCATGGGAACCCCTAATGGACACATTATCGCTCTATGGAAAAAAAAAGGTTTATAGCCGTTCCCTGCAGTTTTGCAGCTGGGGAAAGTGGCTCTGTGTAGGTTGCACATGAGCAGGTGTGTACACATGCAGGGTAAGCACAGAAGACTATTGGCTGACGCAGCTTGTCGTATGTGTACAAGTAGTACCATAGCAGATGGGCCTAGACTAAAATTTATATAAATTAAGTGGCAACCAAAAGAGACTGCACCATCATGTTTCGGATAAAGTGTTACGTGTAATATTTTAACTTTTTAATATGTAGATAGGTTGTGTTGTACTGTACCTCCAGATAGGCTTGTGATACGAAGATCAGAGCCGCTGCATTATGTACAAACTGTTAGACACAGAATCCAACTAGTAAGCCAGTTTTGTCATGTCTGGATTCCTTACTATACTTCATAATTTGGCGTATTTCTCTGAGCTAGACCATAGTGAAACTAGGGGCATATTACCAACGATTAGCGATATTTATCGCTAACGATGCTTAGCAACAAATTTTTTAACGCTAAGCATCGCCGGACATTATCGCAGAGATAACTTGCTATTAGCAAGGTTTATCTCAGAAGTGATAAAAATCCTCGCGCTAACTGCCAAATGAGAGATTATCGCTGGAAAACCAATGATAATCTCTCGAAGTTTGGCGTTAGCTTGATGATAGGGGCTCACAAACTTAGCCATGATATCCACCTTCCATAGGATATCATGGCTAAGTCAGGAAAATACCAGGTGTAAAAAAAGCAGTGCTAACTGCGGTTAGCGCTGCTTTTTTTTTATCACTAACAGGGTTAGCGAAATCCTTGATAATAGGAGAAATGTCGCTTAACAACATTTCTCCTATTATTTTTCTCTGGAACGCCCCCTTTGCATCTCATTAGAGATGCAAGGGGAAGCGTAGAGAAAAAGGGTGCTAACATGCGAATTTGCGTGTTAGCACCCTGTTGCTGATAGGGAGATAATTTTATCTCCGCTTTCTTGGCTTTTAAAGCCAAAAAAGCGGAGATAAATCCCTTGATAATATGCCCCTTAGTGCTTTGAGCCACTTGGTGACTTAATTACTCTGCTGCACCAACTGAACATCATAGGTACATTCCAGGGACATTCTATTGCTAGAAGAGGATGAGTTTAGAAATTCCATAGCTGTCAGCAGCGATTCCATGTTAATTAGGTGAAATGATGATCCCACATTGGACAAATAAAGGACAGGTAGACCTCAGGCTCCAGCCCTCACTGGAAGTTTCTTTGGAGTTATGAAGGCACAGGATCTGGCCTGGGTGGAAGGAGCTTGACTCCGAGTGGAGATGTGCCATAGCACAATGGTTTGGCAAGAAGTGAACTGATCCTTGCTAGTGACTCAGAGGAGCAGCAGGATTATATGGGATCTCCGGGTTGGGTGTGTGCCTCACCAATCATGGGATATGCCACCTCACTTTCTAAGTCCTTGAAAAGGCAGGAAAATGTGAAAGGCATTCAACAAGCATGGCAGAAGGACCAGCCTGTGATGATGCCCCGGTCACAGATCTGGAGACTCATCACTTGTATTCTGGACTTTGTTGATACTCTGAATGACATGATCTCATCAGCTTCCAGGAACCCTTTCAGGACCAGTGGAGGGTGTAGATGCTGGGGATGCCGAAGAAAGGGATCTCTTTCACTTATACGGACAATTCCCTTGATGGGTGCCTCAGGAATGATATTACAAATTAATTTTGAACGTACAGCCCTGCAAGTGACAATAGGGCTGGGCAGCTGAGAAGTTTAGGCATGGCAAGTTGCCTGTCATAGAGAACTCAGAAGCTACTGTCCGGAAGACCCCAGGTCAGAAGCTAAGCCCCCCAGGAATGAACAAAAGGGCATTTCCAGACACACATTGACATGCTGCTGCTATGGAGGATAAAGCAGTAGTGCTGGAAGCTGAGGGGGAAAACTTTAAGGGTCCTAAACCCCATGGAAAATGCCCATTAGCTGGAACACACCACCTGGAGCAGGATGGTGAAAGCCCTACTGGAATCTGCCCACCGGGAGGAAAGATTTCTATAATTACTTGATCGCTCATGCTGATCATTTTGAGCTCTGGTGGGGTTGGGCGTACCCACTGCAACAAGAAGACCTCAAGCGTGATAGTGGGGAACTCCAGGCAAACCCATTTGTAATCTGGCTCTCTTGAGAACTTTAGCTTGAACCTGCATTTTGGCAAGTTGCCCACCCTTACCAGAGGAACAACTGCAAAAGAAGAGCTTGGTCTCAGCCGCATGACCCTGTGCAAAGGGAGGACCAGGCCCCCAGTCACCTCCCTCATGAGGGAAAGACAAGGGAATAGTGGGAGTGAGAACCAGATGTAGCTGAGTCTACTAGCGAGCATTTACAGATAGCAGAACAGATAGCACTGGTCATGGAGCCCAGAATCTGGCTATTGCATGTCAAACAAAGGGGTATAAGAAAAATAATAAACAACTATAGGTTGTCTTGAAAATTCTTCAAGATTAAGACACATAAAAGAAATCTAATCTGGGGCATGGTCTCGCTGCAAATGGAGTGAGGCACACGATGTGTGAGCTCCGGGCCGCCTCCGAGATCATTAGCGATTTTCATCAGCTCAACGGTGCCAAAAGTGCTCTGGTTAGGAGTGAACAGTTAGCAGAAAGGCTTGAGCACTTCTCTAGGGCCTGAAGAATGCTGGTGGTGGCAGACGGAGGAGACCCGAGCTGTGTGGGAAGAGGGGCCTGGCATTGTACAGCGTGTCCGCCATCTTAGCTACCCGAGCCCCACGTCTTCACAACCGTGACCCCTGGTGGCACTCAGGGGCGACAGAGAAGCTTGGCAGCATCTGGGAGGTGTGATCGAGACTCGAAGGGGACCCGGCGCCGCCAACGCTTAACCACCCCGGTCCGTGCTTCACACCGCCTCGCACAGCACGGTACTCCTGCCATTTTATGTATCCTGAATCTGCGGGCATAAACCGGAGGCAGTTGGTGGTGGCTTGGAGTGGCCCCACACTCCATTAATACTGCGGGGTGGATAGAGTGGCCTGGAGAGAGCCTGGAGCTGCGAGTCTGCTGGTTAGCCTGGTGGTGCCTTGAAGCGGAGGAATAGACGCCGGCGGGCGGGAACGTGTCTGCCATCTTGCAGCTTTGAGAGTTTGCGGATCTCGCCTGGACCTCTAAGTGAGCTGGGGGGGCCATCGCCGCCGCTGGGGGGGACTGCCATGAGGATCTGGGCTGCTTGGGACTCTGCCCTTCTGCTGCCCTCTTGGGGTCTGGGGCATGCCCCGGCGGCAGCGCCCCTGCCCTCCTAGGCGAGACTTCTGCAGCAGCCTTAGACCAACTGTACCACTATACAGCGCTGACTAACCCACTGCATTATTTCTGTCTGCAGCCTTACCGCTGGACACCACCATCTATGGTCCTTGCTGGGGCCCCCTGCATGCCGGCCCTCCTCTCCTGTACCCCCTCGTGAGGATCTCAAAAGAAATTCTTTTTCATACTGTGGAGAGTCGGAGAGCACCTACAGCACAGTGAGACATTAAGGTGTTGGCTTGGGGGAAATCTGTGTATCGATGGACAACCTGAGGGACATGGGCATCTACTGGTGGGCCTTGAGGTGATTGGGGACGCCATCGTCTACACAACCTGTTGGGGTAACAAGGCGCCTCTCACCGTACCGCCCCGACATCAGCAGCTTTCGTGCACCCCAATTGACAAGAGGTACTGCACAGCCGTTTCCATCGCCTAACGAGCGGGCCACTGGATTGACGAGCCCAGGGCCAACGAGCTGCACTCCATCCCCGTGACTGCCTACGGGTGTAGCTCCCTGGGCCCAACTGGTTTAGTGTTAATAGAGGGGTGGCACGACACTCGGACTGACCTGGCCCCTGTTCCTCTTGCGACCACTCCTCCTTTGAAGTATGCATCTGCCCGAAGGCCCCCGACACGGCACCACGCATCATTGCAATACTGGGCCTAGTAATCACCTGCAGCTTGCTGCTTCCTGGGCCCTGAAACTTGGAGCACGGAAACGATTGGATATCGACAACCGTTAACGCGGTGACAATTTCCTTGGGACCTGCAGCGATACATACTACTATTACAGGACCATCACTCGTTCAAAGTCTGGGAAAGACCCTTCCACTACCCCTAAAGATACTATGGTCATGGCCAAGTGGAACAAACTGGGCCCAATGCCAGCATCTGATGGGATGCTGGCAGCCGGAGGGCCTTCGGAGCCAGTCACGCAATCCTTCATGACCCTTTTTATGCAGGAACTTAAATCTGAAATTGGGTCTCTGCGCACCGAGGTCCAAGATTGTGTCAAAGAACTCCGGAGAGATGTAGGAGAGCTGGGTGGATGAGTGGATGACCTCGATGCCCCTACGGAAGAACAGGAACACCTGTGGCAGTGGCTGGCCACCCTAGAGGAGCAGCACATTGAGTTGCAGATCAAGCAGGAAGACCTGGAAAATAGGGGGCACCGGAATAAGATACGTATGTGGGGGATTCCGATTGGAGTGGAAGGCATGGACATAATGACTTTTGTGGCTGACCTGCTCCACGACATTAGGGGAGATGATGATGCCTCACCACCCGCTCTGGATCGTGCGCATCAAGTGTCTGGTCCATCTGGGAGACCTGGCCTCGTCCCTGACATCCTGACTCGGGTACATTTCTTTACTGAGAAGGAGGCTATCATTAAGGCAGCTAGGGACAAGCCTGAGATCTTGTGCAGGGACGTGCCCATCCAGTTCTTCGAAGATTTGGCTCCCAAGACATGCCGCAGGGACTTCCGACCCATCAAGGACAAACCCCGGGAGCTCAACATCCACTACCAATGGGGACACCCCTTTGCTCTCATCTTTCAGTGGGAATCTAAACGGCGTGTGCTGAGATCCTACAGGGAGGCGGCCCAACTGCTACAGATCCTCGACACTCCCCCGGCAAGTCCCTTGCGCATGCTTCTGAAGGCCCGAATTCCACTGAAGCCGCAATGGTCCACGGTACGACACACTAGACATCCATCCTCCCGAGAGCGAAGCAGTTCTTCCCAAGAAAAACAAAACATAATCCAACACATAGAATCCTTGGAGGAGGGTCATTCATCTCCAGGTTCGCGAGCATCTACTAACAAATAATTGGACTACAGGCTTGTTAACTCACTGGGCGTACACCCCTCACTCCTGGTCAGGCCCCTGACCCCTATTATGCAGCCATTTTACCCTCCCCCACTCCGCCCAAGCTGCACTACTAGTCAGTGCTCATCATATGCTAAGACAGCGGCCCTGGGTTGCACTCCAGAGATACAGACTTGCTTCGCAACACGATGACTGACCCCCACTCCTATTTCTGGGAGAGTGGCATCTCCGGGACAGCATGTGCCATTGCATCTGGCTACTCTCTGGACTGAAATAGGCTCTGTTGGCCTTTGAACTATTTGGGTTGTTTTGTTCACCGTTGTCCCTTCCCCCCTCTCTCCCTTCCTTACCCATCCACCGGGCGGGCGGCCACTTTGACACCTGGAGGAACTCCCATTGGTTGCTATGCTCCTCGGGCCACCAGCTTGAGACAGCGCTGGCACCTGATGATAGGCGACTATGACCTCTGCACCCTGCTTGAAGCTTATATCCCTTAATGTGAAGGGACTTAACTCCCCCAATAAGCGGCACCAAATATGGAGGTACCTGCTATTTCAAAATCCAGACATTGTTTTTTTACAGGAGACCCATCTCCTCAGGGCTGACATAACATGCATATCTCACCCAAGCTTATCCCTCCAGTTTTGGTGCTCAGCGTCCACTATGACAGCGGATGTAGCCATCCTCTGCCGGGCAGGCATCCACCAAGGATACTCCAGGGTGATCTGGGGCACTGAGGGCAGATTTCTTGAAGTGGTGGTCAAGTTGGGGCATCGCACTCTCACCCTTTGCACCATTTATGCACCGGGCCAGGACTCTTTCCTGCTCGAGATCCTACTAGAACACATAGCACATGTGAATTCAGACCTCATAGTGAGAGGCAATTTTAACCTAGTGTGGGATGCGGGCCTTGATCGCAGCGGGGGCACATTCCAAGGGGTGGGTGCCATGTCGGCAGTAACAAAGAAATGGCTCACTGCTTTAGGTCTTGTAGACATTTGGCGTTACCACTCCCCGAGACTTGCGACTTCTC
Source organism: Lissotriton helveticus (assembly GCF_964261635.1). Taxonomy (NCBI): domain Eukaryota; kingdom Metazoa; phylum Chordata; class Amphibia; order Caudata; family Salamandridae; genus Lissotriton; species Lissotriton helveticus. The sequence goes on from NC_136061.1 coordinate 1,291,419,702, forward strand.
TTACTATTCCCACGCACACCGCTCCTACTCACTCATTGACTACGTCTTTGTGTCACTTTCCCTGGTTAAGGATACTCTCTCGGCAACTATGTCCGATATCTCAATCTCACATACATGTTGAGCTACTCCTTCATGAGCACTTTTCTCACCCCAAGCGGCCTACTAGATGGTGATTTCCCCTCCACATCCTTAGAGACCCGGTGGACAGGGTGAAACTCCAGGCCGCCATCTTGTCCTATTTTGAAACTAATGACCTCCCGGAAACAGCGCTTCCTGTCTTATGGGATGCATTTAAGGCTACGATTCATGGCACCCTCACATCTACTGCCTGTGCTCAGACTCGGGAGGCCCATTTATATGAGGGCAAGCTCACACATAAAATCAAAACGCTTGAGAGACTGGATCAGGAGCACCCCTTGGCGATATATAGGAGGCGTTTGGCTATACTCAGTGGTCAGCTTTGGGCACACAGAACCAACAAGGTCGAGCACGCTCTTCTCGCGCTACAACAGCATTGCTACGACGGAGGGGACAAGGTGGGCACTGTTTTAGGGCGCCGCCTGAGAACACGGGCAGCCAAAGCACACATTGCTTAACTAAAGTTAGGAAACGTGACTTGGGCCGCTACGAAATCTGCTAAACTTCAAGCATTCCAAAACTACTATGCATCTCTCCATGCACATGACACACCAGCTCCTGATCAAATATCACCCACCTTAGACGCTTGCGACTGGGAACCCCTGAACCCGTATCATTCCAAACTCTTGGAAGAACCAATCACACTAGAGGCACTAACTAGCATCCTTAAGGAACTCCCACTCGGCAAAACGCCGGGCCCAGATAGACTCCCAGTCTCGTTTTATCGTGCTTTTTTGCCACAACTTCAACCATATATGCTATGCCTCTTCAACTCCTTCACGGATACAATCGGGCCTTCCGCAGATATGGCAATGGCAGAAATAGCTCTAATCCCGAAGCCCGGGAAAGACCCCACGCTCTGCTCTTCCTTCCGCCGCATTGCCCTATTAAACACGGATCTCAAACTTTACACCAAAATACATGCCAAACACCTCAGCATACATCTTCCCGGCCTAATCGAACTAGATCAGGTGGGCTTTATTCATCAACGTGCGCCGAGTTGCACACCTGGTTGGGAAGGCGTGCCACTAGAAGATACTCTCCTGCCTACTCTCGCTGGATGCTGAAAAAGCATTTGATCGGGTGGACTGGGTGTTTCTTTGTGCCATCTTGCAGGAAGTAGGCTTAGGCCCACAGATGATAGCGTGCATCATGGCTCCTTACCTCTCGCCGCTTGCTAGGGTACGAGTCAATGGTCAACTCACGCAACCTATCTCCATCCTTAGGGGCACCAGACAGGGTTGCACCTTGTCCCTTCTATTGTTCGCCCTCGTAGTAGAGCCACTCGCTATTATGATCCACCAGTCGCCCGATATCCACGGTCTTGCTCTTGGGGGCATCGAACACAAGATTGCCCTTTTTGCAGACAACTTACTTCTCATGTTGTCCAACCTGATTCACTCGCTGCCAGCTGTACATACCCTGCCCCTGTCTTACGAGCAAGTCTCAGGGCTTAAAATCAATCATACGAAATCGTGGACTCTCAACTGATGAAATTGCTACCCTGCAAGCCCTTGTCCTTTACCAATGAGCAACCAGTTTTATTAGATATCTTGAGCTTAACCTAACACCAGATTTGGCCATCTGATCCCAAGCTAACTGGCAGGAATATAAAAATTCAGTTGTAACCAACTTGCGAACGTGGAGATCCCTGCTGCTCTCCTGGTTGGGGCGTCTCAACACAGTTAAAATGTCCATCCTCCCGAAGATACTCTACTTATTCCAGACCCTGCTGATGCCCATCCCAGAGCACCAAATCCAGAGCCTACAACGTGAACAAGTCACATTCATAGGGGGGAGGGAAGAGACCACGATTCTCCAGTAAAATCTTAATGCTCTTGCGAGATAAGGGTGGACTCGCCTGCCCTAATCTGTTAGAATATTATTGGGCGTCTCATCTTTGCTTTATACCGAAATGGACTGCCTTGGAGAGTGAGAAGGTGTGGTTCCATATGGATAGGTCAGTTACCTGTCGCCCTGTCTGGGAACATGCGTGGCTTCCTCATGAGGCACGCCACCGCAGCGCTTACATGACGTTCCCTACCAAAACTGTACTCGAGATCTGGCTGTCCGCAGGGGCCTCACCTCTTTCCCGTCCCCGCACACTCCAATTGCTCGCAACATGCAACTTCCTCCTGCCTGTCGCCCACCTTACTTCACAAACTGGACAGACAAGGGCTGTAGGACGATGCAAGACTTATTTCCCTTGGGGACAGCATCAGAACCTTTGCCCAATGCAAGCAGGAATTCCAGTTAACAGAGAAGGAGAGATTCCAATATGTACAACTCCAGCACTGGATACAGGCGTCTTCTATATCACAGACGGCCACACAGCCTTTCACGCCGTTCGAACGGCTGACGCGTACATTTGACAATTCTAAGGGTTTAATCACTCACATATACCAATTCCTTCAGCAAACACAATGCATTAACCCTCACCCATACCAACAGCAGTGGTAAACTCTCTCCGACGCCGACATTGCTCCCTCTCAGTGGATGCGTCTTTGGCGTGATATCCCGAAAACTTTCCATTGCATCCCCTAGCAGGAATCCGCCTACAATGAAATGACCCAATGGTACTATACTCCCCTTAGGCTTCAGAAAATGTTCCCCAACACATCACCTCTCTGTTGGCGCTGCACACAAGCAGTGGGAGATTTTATACACATTTGGTGGCCGTGCCTTCTCTTGGCCACTTACTGGAAGGAAGTCCTTAGCCACATTAAACGGGTGCTAGGCTACCGACTACCTCAAAGCCCGCTCACGATTATTCTGGGCCTCAGGCCGGTGAACCTAAGAACTATGACCCGCCGAGATCGGCATCTCAGTCTCTATATGCTTGGTGCTGCTAAGCAGACAATCGCCCTCTATTGGAAAAAAACAGAAATGCTCTCGATAAACATGTGGTTCACCCGCCTGTGGCACACAGTGGCAATGGAGCTGCTCAGAGCGTGCCTGCAGTTTCGGGACACCAAATTCACAAAGATGTGGAACCTGCTGGTGGATCACCTGGGAAGACTGGAGAATGCTAGACTACAGCCACCAAGGCTGCGAGCTCTGCGCCTCTTTGAGGATGCAGTCCATCCCACAGACCCAGAGGGATTTTGGAATCCCACTGACTGACAGCCCTATGCACTCACTGCGACTTGGATTTTGTACCTCTTGACACCCTGACCACTGCTGCCACTTCTAGCATTGCCCCGCTCGCCACTAGAGACAGTAACTGACATAGCTACAGCAGCGCCCCCCAGCGATGTGAGGTACCACGGATATAGTGTCAAACTACCACCACCTCCCCCCACCACGCCCTCACACTTTCCTTACAACCCCCTTCCCACCCTCCTTCCCTTCCTATTGGTTGTTTCTTTTTGACTACTGATATATTGCTAAGAGCTAAGTTAGTGGCGCCATTATACAGTTAAGGCTTAGCTACTAGAGAAAGAGCTCTAAAGTGATAGCACATAGCTCTGCGCCCTAGCGACTTACATGTTGTCACTAGATAATCGGAACTCTATGATTCTTGTACCAGAGATCTGTTAATCTGATGTTGTTTTTTGCTAACACTGTAATTCATTGTAATGCGCCATAATCTTGAATCTGGCTAACTAGGCCTGCCAAGCTAAAACTGCCTGATTTGATGTATGGGCCACGGAGTTTTGATTTGACCTCTTTAGTATCATTTTGAAGCGCCCGCCAAATGTTGTACTAAATAATGCGCATTAGCTTCTTATAAATGCTAATAAAAACGTGTTGAAACTAAAGAAATAAAATGAAAACCACCTAAGGCCACATATTAACTACAAGTGTCCGAAAAGGGAAACGGGGTACACGCACAGCTTTGGCATCGTTTTTATTTGATGTTGGGGGCTGCCTGGAGTTATGATGCACTTTGATACAGGAGGTAAAATTTCACAAGAATGCAGGTGCACTAGAGAAACAGGACACCAGTTAAAAAATCTATATTATCTAACCTTTGTGAAGGCCTTCGTCCCACCCTACCCTTTTTCGTATGATCCATGAACAATTGTATAGCAACCATTGTCACAAAAATAAATTTTGTGATAAAGTAGGTCTTAATTTAAGTGAAAAGTAATGCTAAAACCAAGGGGCCTGTGGTGTTTAAGGAACCATGCAGTGCCATAGACTGGAAGCCTGATGTGAATTTTTGAATACTTTGACAAAGCCTTCACGACCAGCACTGTTTATTTTGCAGAGTAGCTCACCATTCCTGGTGGTTCTCGGCATGCCTGCAGCCTGGACACCATCACTCTGCAAAAATCTGTGTAAATAGAAAAAACAAGCAGGAGTGGCCCTTGCAGGTAAGAGCGGTGGAGTGTGGGATTGAGGGGTTGGGGAGGGAGGGAGTGGACAGACGAGGAGGAGGAAAAGTTAAATTTAAAAAAAAAGAAAACCACTTACCTTGCTCTCGCCTCAACGCTGAGTAGGCGCTCCTGCAAGTGCAAGGTAAGTGATTATCTATTTTTAACTTTAACTTTACCTCCTCGACGTCTGTCGACTCCCCCTCCCCACCTCGCCCTACCGCTCTTACCTCCAGGGCCGCTCCTGAAAACAAGGCAGCATGCTTTTAACATCTATGTACCCAGAATCTGAAACTACATCTGCATGGCTTTCAGGACCTCCAAAACGCTACTCCAATTTAGGAAAGAGTTGAAGACTTGCCTTTTTAAAGGCTATTACATCACAATGCATTAATCGTTCACAACCCAGGTACCTCTCCTATCACCCATTGACTTTATGCTTGTCTTCAACCCTGTACAGCACTCTCCTGCCTATTGGGTAGGAATGTGCTATATAAATACTTTAAACAAAGAAATATACATACATACATGCATACACATATACTAACAAAGCCAGTAGGCATACCTTTTTAATAGTGAATATGCTTTCTTATTTGCTCAGTTTTATGTAAGTAGGTTATTGTTTTAAAAGATAGGGCTTGGTAGTGCACAGCTATCACTAGCTACATATCGGATATTGCATGCAGACTAGATATAGCGTTTTAATTCTCCAACGTAAACTTTTTTGACATACCTGGTTTTACACCATGGTTATTCTGAAGAAACTGTTTAGCAAGAATTCCAATTACTATTTCTACCTGTCAGTGTGTACATATTTGCAATTTTGTCTGCAGTATTTAGTTGTGTGTGCTTTAAAGCAGTTTTCATTTTTATAGAAAGAGCGATGACTAAATAATACAGCCAATGAGAGTTTGATCCACGCGGGAGAATATACTTCAGAAAAACCCTAGTTCTTTCCGTTCACTACGGCGTCAATTTTGCCTCATTTTTAACATGGGAAAAGTGACGCAAAAGTGGCGCAAGGCAATTGTAAATCAGCCCCTACATGTTTAGGCGCTATGACTTCACTCGGGATAAGCGCACCAGCTGGCCAATCACGTGCTCACCAATACACGTCTTACAGAGACAACATTACAATGCAACACTATTGCAATTGTTTATCTCCAATTACACTTTTGTAAATTGAGGTACAAAGCAGGTGGATGAGTACGCAATGCTTAAAATGGAATAAAAAATGTGCGGGGGTCTTTAAAATGGGTACGAGGAAAGAAGCACAACTAGGGATCCTTTACAAGGAGCATGGCCAACGTTATTAAGGGTATGGCCTAAAACAATGACATATTCATGAAGAATGCGAACATCGGCCGAATTCTGAAAATAAAAGAACAGTTCTCTCCTTCACATTAGTTTTCTCTACAATCTCTCCCTTAGTGTCAGGCACTTAACCGTTTTATCTCCCGATATCTCTCTTTCTGAATTTCTTCCATCTGCATGCCTCACACTTCATTTCACTCACACACACCTCCACCAGTAAAACCTGCATATCCTTTACCTGTGGCACTGGCAGTATTTCGTCAGTTGTGTTCCTCTTTCACACACTTCATCATAGAATTGAATTATAGCTGGCAGTAGGTTGCTGTTGCTCTGTGCATGCTGCAGAGAGATCAAGGATTGGATGAACATTAGTCAAAACACTTTTAGGCTGAGCCATGTCCTCCGGTAAATGCAACTATGCAAGTCCATGGACCAGGCAGGCTCGAAAATTCCACAGGGCCCAGAAGAGGCAAGTAAAATGATGCAGCTGTAAAAATAAACATCAATCACCCTTATGTTCAGGTAGCTTGCCTTGTTGTTTTTGAAGATAAGGACATGGCTGACCACAAAACATATTTATTTTTTCCAGCACTTTATAAGTACATCAATATGCCTGCCCCTTTGGTGCCCTATGGGGCTGGAGATTGCAGGTCATGAGCGCCAGTACTTATTTTTGAAGACTGGTCCCTATGTTTTTTACCATCAGACTTTGATCCAGAGCAAGAGAAAACAAGCATTGGCAAAGGCAATAGTTCTGGTGTTTGGCAATTCTTTTGTCAACATTGTTCGGGAAGCTGCTGGACACTCATAAACATAAATTGGCTAAAGGCAAAAGTTTTTTTTTGGTCCAAAAAAAGTACACAAATCACCACTGAAGGAAACTGCCTTGTATGTGGATGTGCTCCTTGTGAAAGGGCAGCATGCAATTACTCATCGTGAAGTTAGTCAAAGGCCAAAGTGGGTTAACATTGCCCTCGATGTATTCCATCTTGTATTAAAAAGCCCACACTGATACCAGTGATGGTGTTATTAATACATGCACCTAGAGGTCACCTTTGAAGTACCCCACCCCCCTGAAAACTTACCAACTACAAGTGTGCTGACTGATTGGTTCTGATCAGTTTGCCACTACAGATGAGATTCTGACCCCCCGGGGTGAGGGCCCACGCTCTCAGGAGGTCAGAACGAAAGCCTCCTCTGGAAGAGGGTATTTTACACCACCTACAGCAAGAAAGCCTGTAAATTAGCATTCCAAGGCAAGGAGATTTAAAGAGCCCACCCCCTTTGGTATGCCATCTGACGTCCTTCAGAGGGATTGCACCCCTTATGACCAGGGCCCATTTGGCACCAGGACAGGTGATAATATTAGTACTCAGAGAGGCATGTTCACCTTCAGGCTAGTTCCACCCCTAAGGTGGGCTACCTGATGTCGACATGATATTTTAGAGTCTTCCATCTTTGTGTTGGCACAATTAGGAACTGTGGGACAGGGTTATGGCCACTACCCACAGGAAGTGGTTATATATGGGGTGCAGGTACTCCAGGGGTAAGTAGCCCATTGGTTACTACCCTACACTCCCCTAACACCCCTAAATGTAGTATTTAGGGGAGGCCATGGTATCAGGAAATCAGATAATGCAGACCTGAAAGAAGAAGACAGACTGTTAAGAGCCACAAAAGCAAGGACAGAGGAGCAGCTACGGACAAGTCGCCAACCCTGCCGGCTGCCTGCTGTCCTCGACCATTGCACCAAAGTTGACTCGTCTTGAAACTGCTGTAGCTCCAAAGGGCTGGGAGGACTGTCAGCCTTTCTCCAAAGACCCAGGATCTCCAAAGGCGTAGCAGAGCTGCTTCCCTGCACCCTGCTGGCACCACAAAAGACATATGAGGAGTCCAGACCGCCAAAACCTGACACCAGAAAGTACCACTGCACTGAACTGCCTAGCCCGAGTTGAAGTGGGCCAACAGTGCCATTGTGGTCCCCAGACCCTCCAGAGACAAAGCCCACCCTAAATTTTCCGACTGTGGACTGCAGAATCTTTGTGTAGGCCCCCTCTTCTGCAAGTGACTCCGGTAACAACAACCCGACGCAGCAGACAACATCTGCACCCGACCGCCTCAGCCCGAGGAGAAGAGGACCAAAGGTGTTCCCTAGCATCGTGAGGCCTGAGCTCTTTTTTTGGTTCAGCTTCGCTGGCCTCGACCTCCTGCATCGATTTTGTAACCGGACCAATCTCTATTCCCTCACGCAAGGCACCTGATGCTGTATAGCACCTCTGAACATAGCAGCCCCAGTCCTGCCCGCAGTGACCTGCTGGTGCTGCCTAGGACCCTGCCCCATAGTCCCCTTAAGTCCTGAAGATTGGTCCCTAAGTCACTGTTAAGTACCTGTATGCAGTATATAACTTTCCACAAGTAGCAGTGATACCTAGCTGGGTATTACTGTCCCCCTGGGCACCGATTCGTGCTGCGTAACCAGCTCTAAATGTTCAATCCGAAGTTAAAGTTCAAATTGATTACAATGATGCATCTTCAAAAAATGTTTTGTTATCCATAATTTCATTTATTCCTCATGAAATCCAATGCATTTCGGCGTAACACACGCCGAGGTGAGCATTTTGAATCTTAAAGACCGGGGGGCTCTAAATAGAGAGCGCGTAAGCCGCTTTGCAATTAAGATGCCAGTATTGTTTGTAGATACGGCGTTTGAGCAGCATCTCACCAGTTGTTTAAACAGAAAGGCCAGCGCGCATGAGCGAGGTTGAAACGATATCATTAGTTACGAGGGTAGAACATCAGCGGCGACTTAATGGTAAACATAAAGACGGCGGACACCCGCCAGATAAGTTAACAGCAATATCCCCGTGAAGCAAATACTCAGTGAAAGCCATTCAACGTTACCTTTAGATAGTCCTAATGTTCACACGGTTCTTTTCAATGAGAGACGAACAATATGTAACGCGCACCAAATGAATTTAGAACTTTATATAACCAAGTACTATTATAAATGAGTTAAGACGTTTAATAACAGTACATGCAATGAGTTTGATGACATTACTGATGATGATTTTTTGATTATTGTAGAACTTATTTCCCTGATGAAGGCAGAAATTACTGCCGAAATGCATTGGATTTCATGAGGAATAAATGAAATTATGGATAACAAAACATTTTTTGAAGATGCATCATTGTAATCAATTTGAACTTTAACTTCGGATTGAACATTTAGAGCTGGTTACGCAGCACGAATCGGTGCCCAGGGGGACAGTAATACCCAGCTAGGTATCACTGCTACTTGTGGTTCATAGACTTAACACTCCAGACGGGGGGTGAGCCCTGGAGGCACGAAAGCAAGAAAATAACATATAGGTTTAACAGCAGTGCATGACCCTATACCCACAGCGTATATAACTTTCCACCATAGGATAACATTACCTCTTCAAAAATTGCACAGTGTCGCTTTTTGAAAATAAAAACATTTCTATCTCAAAATGTACTTGCCTGATTTTGACGATCTTGGTGCCAAATATTATATAAATGTGTGTTAGTGTTATAAACAGGTGTGGATCTCCTTATTGAGTTGCATGTACCATTTATTGACTATGTGTGTTTTGCAGATGTCTAACACTCCTCTCTGATAAGTCTAAGGCTGCTCTACCACACTACCCCCTAAGAGAGCACAGTGAAATTTCTAGAGCAAGTCCCTGTCCACTTATAAGGGATACCTGTTCTCTTTGCACAGTATGCCTCTTTTTGGTATACTATACAAAGAGCTGGCTTCCAAAAGAAAGAAGGAAGGAAGGAGGATTCACAGTATAAATGATTGCATACTAAAACCCAAATTACACCCAACCTATGTTTAAATAAAAGTATTACAAATGTGCTCTACATTAAACACAATAAAGTTTGATTCTCTGCCTGGGCAAACTATAATAAAAACATTTGTGGAACAGACCACAGGAACACAATTTGGTATTCTGTGAAATACCAGCAGTCCTCTTCAAAAGGAATTTCCAACAGCATTGGAAGAAGACAGGAACAGAAAAAGCGGGAATGTGCCCTGTGCTACCTCAAATGTGTCCTACTATCACATCAGGCAACACTGACACTAAAGGGAACTACATTGTGTGCGGGTGTGCACCTTGTGAAAGATCAAAATGCATTCATTCAAAGTGGCATTAACCAGGGGCTTTAGTAGGCTGATCCTTTGCCCCATGCTGCAGTGGGTGGAAGCATAATGGGAATGACGCAACAAACCAATGGATGAATAAATGCGGCTGAAAGCCCCTTTAGGTAAGTATATTATACGTTATTTTAGCAAAATCGAAACAGCTTAGCTAATGACAGACCTCAAAAAGGAACAAAGAAGGAGAAAGAGAATTATGAAAAAACTGCAACAAAGCGAGAAAGCATGGATGTGAAAGAATCTGTAAGAATGGGTTAAAGAGACAGGAAGTGAGGAAGTGTAGAAGGGTAGATAGAAGTGGAATCAAGACGAAGCATCTTGTTATTTGGAATTTCCGTGGTATTTAGTGCCACATATTTATATTTTTACAAATTAAGCATAGATTACAGAATAGGTGCATAAACCTTAAACCACTGAGTATTATGACAACTAGCTACTTTTAGACTGATAAATTAAGAGAACACTTGTCAGGGCTGAGGGGAACAGATATTAAGTAGGGTTTCTTAAGGAAGTGGATGTTCTGCACGAAGGGTGTGATGTCAAACGTCACAGACACATTCGATATTTGGCGAATCTCCCTTTATATACACCCCCTTCACTTTGATTCACTCTTCCCCTTTCACCACATGCTTTATTATTAAGGCTTCCAGGCTTCTGTTTTTACTGATTTGTACACATAAATTCAGACAGAAAAGAATGTGTTTCCTGTCTATACTTATATTTAAAAGCGGAAAGTACTGAAAATTAGACTTTTTGTGAGTGACTCTCCATTCTCTTTCATGAATTCCAGGCAACAGCATGGGAAGGAAAAAAACAGGATGAGATTAACTTAAAAGCAGACATATGTTAACATATATTTGTACAATAATGCTAATATTTACCTGTAGATGTAGCGTCTTGCTATTTATAGCTGCTTCATTTTGGAAAACATGGCAGGAATAAAAATATGAGAGCATGCTTTTCAGTTAAATAAATGTGGAAACGTTCAACATACAACATAAATATGAAAAAATACCAAAAGGATAGACACAAAATAAATATACATAAATACAGACAGAAATTATAATTTAAAAAAACACCATAAAAACGAGAGCCCTGTTGTATGATGATCTTGCTGTACATCTCATGTACAACCTGTGACACAGGGTGCATTTTACGCTTTCATTTTCGCGTTACCCTCTCTCTGATTCGCATGGTTGGAGCAGCAGTGGCATGCAGTGTTCTTTTACTGCCACGAACTAGCTCAGCATTGTACACAACACCTCTGTGTTGTATGGTGGGAAGGGAGGAGAAACAACTGTAGCCCAGAGAGCGTGCGAGAGAGAGAGGAAAAGGAAGGTTGACAAAATATACAACAGAGACGAAGAGAAAGAAGAAGCGAGACATATAGACACAGAAAAAGCGACAGAGAGCACGAACGGAGCAGGGGGAAAAAGGGAAAAGAGGACCTGAGTTAAAGAAGAGAGGGATAAAAAGACAAAGAGACGGGAGGGAGCGAAACAAAGTGAGAGAGGGAGAGAGAAAAACCTCAACACCTGAAACCTCACTTGAGTTGATCGTCTTCCATCTTCTGGAAAGCTGGAGTAAATGGCACACTCAGGGGTCGATTCCGATTCGGGAAAAAAAACGTCCGTACGATTTGTATCCGGAGCCCTCTCCGTGCGAATCGTACCCGTCCGTCCGAGTCACGAAGTACGATCCGTATTCCGTGAATCCGTCCAAATCGTCGCGATCCGTACACCCCATGATCGCAGGGGTACGCACCGTACCCCTACGATCATGGGGTGTACGAGCCGAACCCCCATTGTACGATTGGTGTACGAGCCGTACCCCCATTGTACGATCGGTGTCCGAGCCGTACCCCCATTGTACGATCCGTACCCCCATTGTACGATCAGTGTATGAGCCTTACCCCCATCGTACATGGGGTACGACTCGTACACCAATCGTACAATGGGGGTACGGCTCATACACCGATCGTACATGGGGTACGGCTCGTACACTGATCGTACAATGGGGGTACGGCTCGTACACCGATCGTACATGGGGTACGGCTCGTACACCGATCGTAAAATGGGGGTACGGCTCGTACACCAATCGTACATGGGGTACGGCTCGCACACCAATCGTACAATGGGGGTACGGCTCGTACACCGATCGTACATGGGGTACGGCTTGTACACTGATTGTACATGGGGTACGGCTCGTACACCGATCGTACAATGGGGGTACGGCTCGTGCATCCCATGATCGCAGGGGTACGGTGCATACCCCTGCGATCATGGGTGGTATGCACCGTACCCGGGGTCCGTTCCGTACCTGTTTCAGCGCGAACTCTGCTTTTACGGCTGTTTTCAGCTCCCGTAGAAAAAAGGTCGTACGGTGCAAACCCAACACGTATCGTACTTGCTGGGTCGTAAAAACCAGCCACGAACAGTACAGATGTCACGTACAGCGGGTTCCGAGGGTGAATCGTACGGAGATTAGAGTCGTACGGTGTCTTATACGACTCGTACGGAGTACGGCTCCTGGTACGAATCGTACTTCGTCGTACGTATGGGGGACGTTTCAGGGTACGATTCGTATGGGAAAAACGCTCCGAACGGCTATTCGGAGCATTTTCCCCCGAATCGGAATCGACCCCAAAGTGTCACTGACTCAAAAACTGAAATGCCTGCCACATAACAGGAAAATACTCAGAGCCTCTCTCCAATCTCCTCCCCTCGCCTCGCGCCATACTATCAGGACAATAGCTACAAACATAAATCAGGCAGGGCAACAGAAAAATCAGAAAAAAACAAAGGACCAGTGCTTTAAGTGGGCCGGGTTCTGCCGGTGCTCAGCACCGGCCGTTCTAGAAGCGGGCGTTGAGCCTTTTATGTAACTTCAAAGAGATTTGGTAAAGTTCTTTCACAGTCTTATCATGTCAGAACTTAAGCATTTCTAATGTTATATACAATACACAACTAACAATCATTGACAAAGCCAACAGTCCTGATTTGTTGCAGGTGTAATGTTACTTGTTGTATTATATATCTTGATGCAAGGACAGAGCAGCAAAATACCAGTCGGGTGTCACACTATTCTAAGCACAAATATGTAGCTTATGTGTTTTAAAGCCACACCCTTAATTACATCAACCACACCCCTTTGAGAGACCTCCAGTTTTTCCATTCCACTTAAAGCCCTGCATAGAACTGCGCCCATCTCTTCAACTTGATTTTTGTCTGTGCCAGATCTGGGTTCATCTCCACTCAGCCACCGCCAGCATGACCTGTTTATCTCATAGGGTTTAGGTGAGGCTGTAGAGAGGCGTACACCGTCTGAGCACCTTGGAGCATAGGCCAACTCATACCGCATAATAAGGCGCGCAGGCTCAGACGGATGCTGCCTACAGCAGGGTGAGACTGGGACACTAACTAGGACCTCAAACATACATAAAAGTGTCCCGCATTAGTGAATTAGAAAGCTAAAAATGTGGCCCATATTAACAATTGGGGGACGTTTTGAACTTGTAAAGACACATTGTATAATATTTTACGAAGACTGTATGGATTTGAGCTTGCTGCAGGAAATGCATATTTTAATATCAGGGAAATCAATAGTAAAACTAGCCCAGCAGACAATTAAACATACCTACAAACAGCCAGAAAACGGACCCACACACTGAACTGTCAGACCAGCCTGTTGGGCACTGTCTATTGGACCTAGCCATCCGACCCTGGCCTACAGTATTACAAACTGCACCTAGTGCTGAGAACAAGGATCACTTTTTACATGTGAGATTTTCAGCACTGATTTTCACCTGCTGCTTGCACATACACATGGGGTTGGGGCGGTGGCTAGTCTCCAGGTAGAAGGAGAGCAGCAGCAGCATTCAATGGGAGGCCTGCTTGTCTTTTGTGGACTGTCAAAATGGTGGACCATCACCGCCAACCCAGCTGGATGGGCAAAATAAGTCTAGTCCTAAACTGGTCCCAGGATTATTGTTTCCGGTCCAGGGAAGACCTGGATTGGCAGTTTGGGCTGGACTGTTCCTATGAGGCACAGGGTCAAGACTGATTTTCATATGGCTAGGTGGGAACTGGGGTGGTGAAGTGAGCTAAACAATGATGTTGGATTAACCCAGATCTGTGACTTTGGGTGAGTGGCTGAAAAGTTTCAGTGCTCCTTCCATCATTTTCTTGTGTTTGCTTTGGGCAAAATAAGTCCACAGTAATGAATACCAGTAGGGCACACAGGTAACCATCTGCTCAATTCAAACACTGTTTGTGCCTGACTTCCATTCAAAAATACCTACAAAAGGAACTGTAGCATCCTCCCCAGTACCAGGATCATGCAAAGGATTATGCCATACAATCACACACTGTACTCTAATTACGTTATAACCATTAATAACCACACCTTTCCACCTCCAAGTAAGTTATGTTATTCCTGGTTGAGTCCGACCAGACCCGCAAGAGTTCTAGCGCACAGTTTCATGACACTACAGAACCCGCCTCAAAAATTACATTGGGTTGTGATTGACTCTCTATGATAGCAGTAAGTTGTTTCAGTTCGTATGTAAGTGCTAACACAGTAATACTTCAAAGATTTCAACATTTATAAAGAAGTATTCATTTTTAAAGAAACACATATGACTAGACATTCATCTTTATTATCTGTGAAAATATCTGTGCTATGTTATGTCCCACTGCAAGTAGTTTTTTCTTCTTTTTTTGCCAGAGTATTTTCTTGAGATTTAGTTACCCTGCCATATAATCCACATTTAGTGTATTATTTGCAGATTCATCGAAACATATTTAGTCCTCAAGTGTGTCAAGACATTCAAAGAATTCTGCCTTTAAGTTCACTAAATCGGTCTGTATTTGCCAAAGTTAACTCGTTACTTCTCACTTGTTGACCAATATATTACTGCACTAAGCATCGTCAGTGGATTGTTTAAATGGTCGACCTGGATGGATGGATGAGGAAAGTGCTGTTCTCTTCAGAGTAACCAAAAACTCTACATCTTTAAACACTTTTGAAACAGGATGGAAAGAAAGTTTTGCCCTTTGTCCTCAAAGTATTATTTTACAATTAGTGTCAAATAAGTTTACATCATGGAGTTCTCAATGCAGCAGTTACTTCGCGACAGCACTCACACTGTAGATTATCACGAAACACTTTGCATAACTTATAAGGTTTCATGTCATAAATCTGAAAGGCCTCCTGCTGAGTCTCTTACATAATGAATGTGCAGAATAAAATATTATTCATGCGACTATTTCTAGATGAAAAGAGATGCTTGCAGAAGCCAGATGGAGTGAAAAGAAGAAACCCAAGAGAGTAAAGAGGTGCACAGTTAATTACAAGTGTGTGCATGTGTATGTGTATACATGAAGCGGCAGGAAAGTCTGCCGATTAGAGGGTGGGACAAACGGTTAATAGATTTTTTTTAAAAGCACATAAATACAATTAAATACTTGCTTATCAAAAAATACAATTAAATACACAAAAGAAATAAAAAGGTACTTATTATTTTTTTCTAGAGACATGTCCTCCTCACTCCAGTTGCCTTATACTCCTGATGTCACTCACATCCAGCTGGGCTTTACCAATCCTGGTGCTGCATGAGAACAGTGCCAAGATTGGAGGGAACGGCCTCTCTTTCCACTCCCAAAAACACTGGAGGCTTGTGTGGGCTCTTAACCCGGCTGTCTAAGCAGTGGTGGCTCCTCCGCTATGGCGGAGGAGCGTCGCCCCACTGTTTTCCTGCAGTGCAAAACATAAAATGGTTATAACTTTTAGTTATTATCATTTTATTCTTGCTTTACGGGCAGGAGGGTAGGCGGGGCTGCTCTGCTCATTGAGCAGGGCGGGAAAGGAGTGGTGGGACCACTCCTGAGTGCACAAAGACTGTTTGATCAACCCTCTCGGACCGCCCAAACCAGTCATGCATACTCTGCCCTTCTCCTACCAAGCTGCAATGCAGCCTGCATAGAGAACATGTCCACCTCGCTAGCCCCTGGCTGAGCGCTGTGTTACGGCGCTCCAGACCAATCACAGCGCTGCATGCAGCATTGTGATTGGCTTAGGGGAGTAAGCCTGGCTGCCTGCTTCCTATTCCTGAAGGAGGCAGGAGAGCAGGAGCCGAGAAGGTGCGGGACCCGGCCTCAAGGTAAGTTTGATTTTTTAATTATTTTTTAAATTATAACACCCCTGTGACCCATCCCCTGCACAACCCCCCATGTGACCCCCCTCCCCGCGTGACCCCCCGCACCCACCCACCCCTCTGCGCACCAGTCAAAGTGACATGCGCACTATAAACTTGTGCACAGTCAGGAGGCTCGCCACTGCTGCCACTTAACCGGCCCGCCCCGTCCTGACACTCGGTTCAGGACCGGTTGACGGAAAAAGAAAATGGTAATGAAATAATTTCATTACCATTTTATTTTTCATCTCTGGGGCAATTAAGTGAGGCAACACTCCTGCACTCAAATGGAGGAGCCGCTCCTGTGTACATGTTGTTCTTGTGTAGGATTTTCAGGAACTGTAAATCTCTGGAAGGAAGAGATACAAATATTAATAAAACTGTAATTCTGATATCTTATGCAGGATAAAATTATTCCTTGGTGGCAAATTACAATTTTAAATTGTATCTGTGGAATATTTATGTGTTACAGTAGCTTTGAATTTGGACCTTTTATGAACCATTGTCTATGACCCTCATTAAAAGCTCAGGGCTAAATTGCGATGCCTGTACAAACGCTTCTTTGCAAGCAGATAGGAATTAAGACTTTAATGATAATTGCAACAACCTCACAGTTATCCACAGAGAGATTCCAACAGGCCAATCCTGGCACAAATTATTGGGGAGAAAAGCCTATAAAAAAGGGGTGATGCAAAATTTGATGTGTTAAATTCAAGTTCTTCATGTGCAGATTCTGTATGTTATGCATTATATGCAAGTTGAAAACTCAGAATAGAAGGTATTTACAAGACATTGTAAACATCTTCACCCATGATAATGGTATTTACCAAGTGTGTTAAATACCTCACCCTATTCCGTCAAACTTGAAATGAGACTTCATGGGGCATATTTACAAGCTGCTTGCACCACTGGTACATCATTTTTCCCCATAATAATAGTGACACACCGGTGGTGCAAAGGGCTTGTAAATGTAAATGTTTTAAAAGCTAGAAAATAAGCCTACAATATGTGCATTATTGCTGCATAAATCACTAATTCCTACCGAACTGCTGGGGGCTTTTTTCATTATTTCAGTATGAATCTTTATTAGTTGCGTGCAGTAATGTTACATATAGGCAACCAATTGTGTTCCTTGTCATAACTTTGTAAGATTCTGAACATATGTGAGGCAGCATTTTACTGAGCCAGAAAAGTGCAAATTATCTTCAGAATTAACTTTAGAGGACCTTAGAGGGACTGCTTCTAAAAATGCCTAGAAACCCTTGGGCCATTGAAAGGATGTTCAGTGCTTGGAGCGAAATAGCATTTTTCCTTCTGGAGCACTCCACAATCATAGAAAGAGAAAGGCTGTCTCGGGCCTGTCGAACTGACGTGATGCTTCCAATGGGTGGTGCTTTAAACTTGGCTTTCCTTGTCTTAGGCAAGAGTCGCCCTGCCAGCCTTCGGCATACAGATCTTTCCACGCGCTGGCTGGCATCAAGGGATCTCTCGCTCCCACATCATCTCTGTGCCTTTAAAGACAGAAACTACTTTATGAGTGAGCTGCAGATCTTGATGCTTCTTACACTTGTCTTACAGGGCACGCCTTGCAATTCGATAACAATCAGCGACAGCACCCAGAGGCCTCTGCCATAACAATTATTGAGACTGATGCACAAGCTCTCACAGTCAACAGTCTCAGCCACTGGCAAATTGTGTAACATGTATAGTGCCTGCCCTGCATATCTTAACCCTGGTGCTCTTGACACAACCGAAGCCTGATCTCATATTCTCCATTCTTTATAAGTCGAAGAGAAAACCGTTGGCCAGGCCGAGAAATTCTATAACTGTCTAATGAAAAGGCAAGTGTATAGCCTGGGCGCGAGCTCTGTTTAAGTATGCTAAAGAGGGAACAATTCTTCTAATAGCTAGTGTCACAGGTTGTAAAAAGAACTATGTAGAGGTGACTTCTGTAAGTTAGCACTCCAGCAAAGTTCATTATCAAAAGTACCTATTCATTATTTAAAACATGTACTATTTGCTCTTCAAGATCACAGTTTTGTAATTATGTTCTGGCAAGGTTTGTATTTATTTCTTAGTGTTATTTTCACTTAGATGTTACATTTTTCTTTCCATTGTGTAGTATTCTTTTCCTGTCTTTATTGTTATTACATTTTTTTATTCATTGTTGTTTCATTCATGTTGTGATTTTTGTTTCCATACACATTGGACCATTGTTTGTATATTCCTTCACAAAGTTTTGGAATGCTGCCAGGTTCTAGCGAACCACTTTCAAAACAAGGTATCCACTATCTATAGGAACTTCGAGCCCCAACCCACCGACCTCTTCAGCCTACTCACTTCAATGGAAGGCCCCCTCATCCTGTAGCTCAGCGCATGTGAACAGTCACCACATTGAACACTACAGCCATCATAAACTCCATCCACTCAGGAGCACCTACAGACCCCTACCCCCACCGCCTCTTCAACTAAGGAAGCAACAACATCAGCCACCAACTCATTGCCATCTTCAACGCATCCATTGACACAGACACCTTTACCGATGCATGGAAACACGCAGAAGTCAGACCTCTCCTCAAGAAACCCTTTGCCAACCCGAGCAAACTCCAGAACTGCTGCACCATCTCGCTACTCCCATTCCCTGCCAAAGTCCTGTAGAAGGCCACCAACCTGCATCTCACTGAACACCTGGAGAGAAACAGTATGCTAGATGCCTCCCAATCAGTTTCCGCGCCAACCACGGCACCAAGACCACCATGATCACTGCGATGAAATACATCTGCCCCCTACTCAACAAAGGAGAATCGGCGGCCCTGATCCTCCTTGACCTTTCCGCAGTTTTTAACACCGTATCCCACCACACACTCATCAAAAGACTGCACCAGATTGGGATAAAAAAAACACACTCAGTTGGATTGCAACATTCCTCACAAGAAGAACACTGAGAATCCGCCTATCTCCCTTCACCTTGGAACACACGAGCACTGTCTGTGGCGTCTCTTAAGGTTCATCCCTCAACCCAGCTCATCCTCTCACTTTCTGCAGACCCCAACACCAGTAAGACCAACTTCCACAACAATATCGCAGACTTGATGAAGGACAAATCTCTGAAGCTCGACACTGACAAGACAGTAGTGCTAATCTTTGGCAAACACACCTCACTCTGAAAATAACACCTTCAACCTTGCCATCATCCTGGACAGCAAGCTCACTTTGAAATGACAGATCAACACAGTCTCCTCCACCTGCTTCCACACTGTCCACTTGATCCAAAGAATTTTCAAATGGTTCCCCATCAGCACAAGAAAAACAGTCACACAAGCCTTAATCTCCAGCAGGCTGGGCTAAGGCAACACACTGTACACAGGAAACCCCATCAAACTCATGAGAAGGCGCCAGAAAATGCAGAAATCAGTGGCAGCCTGAGTCTCAACCTGCCCAAATGGACTACATTATCCAACACTTGAGAAACCTTCACTGGCTTCCCGTCCAGGAAAGATGCCAATTCAAGTTATTGACACACGCCTACAATGGCCTGCACGATTAATAACCAGCATACACGAACCACCACATGAACTTCCACCAACCATCCAGAAAACTTTCCTCTGCCTTCCTCGCTCTTACACAGATGCCACGCATCTGCCCTAGTCACAGAGGTGGCTGCTTCTTCTCCCACCATGCCTCCAAGTCCTGGAAAGCGCTCCCCCTCCACCTCTGAATGAACGTCACCCTTGCTGACAGACTTCAGGAAGAGACTCTAGACCTCTTCGACTGAGCCTAGAATTACAGCGTCTGGATACCCTCACGGGTGTTAAGCCACACTGACAAATACTGAATGAATGATTCATTCCTTTCTACTGCTTTAAATAAAAAAAAACAATTTCGGAGCTGCAAATAAAGAGTTTTGGAGTAGGAGAACTACACTAATATCCACTCCTCCCCTGAACAGTAATCTTTATTTTATTTCAATGACTCCCATTATGTTCCCACCTTCAGAAAACTGTATAATTCAAGGTATTATCTTACTTTAATTGGCTTTAATGGTATACTCATATTAATCCAAATTACATGGAAAAAGTTTTCTGAGATGTTATTTCAGCAGAATTCATAAGAAATTACTCAATGATTCACAAAATAACAAGTCGGTTGCACCTAAGCAAGACATGATAGCACGGCAACATTTACATATGTTAAACACATTGAAAGGCGACGGCAAAGGTGCACAAGGTGAAGCTGTAAAGGAAGACTATGTAAAAGCAATAGAGTGAATACTGAGAAAGTATGCCCTTGAGTGTTTTCATCACTGTGTAAACATTTCTTGGCATTAACACCCTTTATTATGATGTGCTCTTCATATGATTAGTGTTATGCAGGGATGTTATTCCTCTGAGTGGGAAGGTTTTTGTTAAGTGCTTGCTTATCTTAGTTTTTCACCCACAAGTGGCAGACTTCACTGAATTCCAGCTGAGCATATATATGCTCTGAATAGCGCTTTCACTTTGTGCACTTCAATTATACATTTCAGTTGTTGATGAGTGTAATTATATGATACTTTCAGCTTGTATATTCCTCTGATTCACGTCATTGTATATTGACTTAGAAAATGTATGACATTTTCTTGAAAAATTAATTAAGAGCTTGAATGTAAAAAAAAATAGGATGCATCATTTAAACATTACTTACGAATATTGATACAATGAGCAAGGCTTAGATTCTATTGTGTAGGTGCAAATGACCGGGTATCATGCTGTGGATGCTGTTTGCACCGAATCTACTCCCAACTGTAAAGTAGAGGTGAACAATGCAAGCAAATGGTGTCTGTAAACATGTGTTTTTTTATTTTATTTACATGAATTCACAGCGGACCGCATCTCTCGCAACTTAATGATTTTTTTGTAGCTGGGATTTGCTCTGTGTTTCTTTAATTTGTATATTGCCATTGCATATTTCCATGTAAAATCGCTCAGGTATGTAATGTTTCCAAATATAAAGTTTTCATTGTAGTTTATATTCCCAGGAAACTTTAAATGAAAATAAAATCTGTACACTTAAAGATGGTCGACATGTTTGAGAAGCGATTTCAGATGCTAGCCTCTTCTGCCGACTTGTTTGTCCCTTTTCTGTTTACCACAAATATATGACGTTACAACGCATGCAATTCCAACGAATGCTTTTACAACGCAGTCTTCACATCGCAACTACCATTACATTGCATGATTTTACAATGCATGCCATTACAAAACATTAAAAAAAATTACCATTACAACGCATTCCATTACTAACGCATACCATTACGACGCATAATACTTTTAGGGCAACAGTAGGGTAAGGGTTGAATACTGAAGGGGTAAAAATTGCTAAGTGTTGGATAGTGTAGAGGTAAAAAATTACTATTCTCACTCCAGTGAGTGCAACAGTAGGGAAAATGTTGGATAGTGTAAGGGTAAAAATTACCATTCCCATGTACCCCAAAACCCATACACACCCTAATACTAACAAAATCTCCTTTACTTACCTTATAATGCGTTGTAATGGCATGCGTTGTAATGGTATGCGTTGTAATGGCATGCGTTGTAGTGACATGCGTTGTAATGGCATGCATTGTAATGGCATGCGATGTAAAAGCAGTTGCATTGTAACAGTTGTGTTGGTAAGGTACGTCGTTGTAATGACTGCGTTGAAATGGATGTTTCCCATTTACCACCACACAGCGAGGCTGGAGCTGTGTGCAGTAGAGGTGTAGGCACAACACATGATGTGTGCTTGAGGCGGATAGTCACTTCCATCTCCACCTTCAGATGTGGCAGGTCCGGCAACCACAGAGACGGTTTGCGCTATGCTCAATAACGTATTGTTGAAATGCTTTGTCGTTGATGAGGCTCAAGGGGTGGAGTGTAGAAACTGAGCCTTTGACGGCAAACGGTGCCCAGATGTCCCCCTGCATTTCCCAGCGCCACAACTCCAGATTTCATGATGTGTAGGGCACAAGACAAAACTAATCTTGCAGTTGTCTGGTTTTGAACATGAAACATGTTTCCTGATCTGCTATCCTAAAATGTTTCCCGTTTCCCCCGAGAATTATATTTTTTATTTCAAACTATCAGCCTCTCCTGCTTTTAGTTTAGAATAAATTGGAGGTTCGTTTTGAAAAAGAAAGGCAGCTTTAATAACACAAGCATTTGCAACGCAATAGGTCTCGGAATGGAGAGAGTTTAAGCTATTAGCATTGTAAATGACAATGCCTTTTATTTACGTTTTAAAAAACAAGACACAAATTAAAGGCATTGTTATTTACAATGCCAATAGCAAAAGCGTGCGTAAATGCGAGATCTATTGCATTGCAAATGCTTGTTACATATGTTCTCTAAACAATTAACCATGCTCTTGAACCAAGGGCAGTTTGCTTCCTCATGTCATTTTTTTTTTATATTACCACTTCATCTGACCCTTCCTTGACATCTACTCTTTTCTCATCCTCTCCTTCAATCTCTAATATGGAAAAGACTGTAGCCATTATCCCCATCATTCTATCACACCTTTAGCTCACCCCCTAAGAAAAACCTGGAGAATCCCGAATCTCCTGCCCCATCACACCATCAGAAAGCCTATGTCTGGTCTTATTCACACTCCACTCCTATTGCTGTATAGCATTTTAAGACCCTAGTGTAATTTTCCCGATTCATGCCCTTATATAGGTATAAAGAACCTTGTCATTATATAGGCATAGAATTCATAACCATATTTAGACATAGCCCATGCAGATCAAATACGTCACGGCTACTTCCACTAGTTCCGAAAATCCACAACGATTTCTTGGAAAACTCGGCTTCAGCAGTTAGGAACTTCCCCTTGCTTGAATATTGATTTGTCCAAGAACTCATGGAGTTTTCAAAGAACTGAGACTCTTTGATGACGATATTATGTCCACCTTTACGTCAAACTCGGCACCTTCAAGGTATAAATATGCCCACACTTGCCCAAGCAAACACACAGTGGTTTGGAGCAGTTCGACTATCTACTTGTCCGACGCATCTTGCTACAGCAAGTGCCAAAGGTAGCCGACCCTCCAGGAGACACACTGAGAGAGACGCTGTCTTTTCTCTTGCTGAGAAATCCAGCTCCAGTGTTTCCAAGCTCCCCTTGCGGGGTGTAAGGAAATCGAGTCCTGAGACAAGAGAGATGCCAGACTTCCTTCATTCTAAACCAAGGTACGGAGCTGATTAGACCCTAAGAGAAATCTTGGATAGATTCTTGGCAAAAAGAATACTAAAATTATGCTACACCACACTTACTTCTTCCCTCGTACTAGACTTAGGTTAGGTACATCGCTGTACCGCTTAGTGAGTTCATAAAATTATTACCTATAAGGAATACCTCTTTTCCCTTATTCAAACATTTATGTGTGTAAGGTAAAGTCCAGGTCAACTTAATGTATTCTTTACCCAACCTTTCATACAGTCCTGCTGGTATATGCTGTAGACAATACTCGAACTTGAAAATCGTCACTGGTATCGTAATGGTGCCATGTATTATCCCTTCAATGACAGGCTTCTCAGAAACTGTTAATGGTAATCTTTCCAGTTTTTCAATGCTCAGCACCGTATAGTCTGCTCCTTTTTGTGCCAAAGAGATTTGTTTATCTGTAATGTTAAATACAGAAAACAATGACGTGGTGTTGATTAGACGCCATGGCACGTAGCCTGAACGCAGATTTTGTAACGTCCAGCCCAGCTGCATTATAGAACGTAATTGAGACTGGCCATGTTGTAACATTAGCAAGTCCTGCTCTATTATGTCAATTGCAGATGATACAATGCTGTCCAATGAATATATTCTGGAGGACAAAGTTGTTAACCCATTGTCTACTACAGAGAGAGTTTTCTCTAAATTAATACGATAAATTTCTCGTATTATTTCTGCAGTTTCTATTTGCGTCACTTCCCAAGCTTCGTTGTACGCAGCATGTATAACGGCGTATATGAAACATTTTTGACGTGGTTTGCGAGGGCCCATTAAGAAATCTCGCAAATCATTGCCTTCTTTAAGTAAAGATAAGTGTTGTTTGATTTCCAAAGTGTCGATTTCTGTAGCCACTCAAGGCATAGCTTTCCTACACTATAAGTAGTTACTATCCCTGGATGTTGTCTCTGGGAGTATCTTTGATCTGGCCTAGTTATTGTCAACCCGTGTGTTTTTTCCAGGAATCTATCATGACAGTTATTAGTGTCTGTGGGCCAGATTAACCAGTTTTTCCAATCAGGATTAGTTCTGTTCTGTTTTAAAATATAGGGTACGTCTACCTCCTTTTCTGTAGTATTATCACTGTCAGATGTGGGTTTAGGTATAGACGGTTTATTTAAATCTTTTATCTTAGCTAAGCCAAGACAAGAAGTTTGTTGAATAGTGTCATTTAAAAACATTATTTGTTCTGGTATAATGCAGGCTCTGAACAGGGCTTCTAAACCTTTCACCTGCCAGTCTTTTGTGCCCCAGACAGTTTTTGTCTCGATGTTGTCTTTCCAAAATTCAAAACCTAATGTAGACAACTGAGCATAAACGTTTGCAGGATAAATTTGTTTAGTATTGGTCAACATTGTTTTCATTCCTGTTTTATTCTCATTTTTGAAATAAAACGTTTCTGGATTTGTAACATTAAGCCCTGTGAAGTATGGAAACTTTTCATAGAACGTTTTTGAGCTGCCTTTTGGCAGCGTTGGACAGTGTTCCCATTGATTATATGTATAAACATTTCTAGGGTTCGCAGATTTATGCAAATAATGGTGACCATAATGATTAAAACAATACATTTGTTCATAATCTGATGAACCTTGTAAGTATTCATGTTCAGTAAATTTAGCTGACATCTCTAAATCTGACATCATATTATTAATAGTTTCAAAGTCCCAATCATCAGAAAATGTGTTTGGTGATACAAAGTAACTTAAAGAGATCTTGAACTGGTGTGGAATCTTCAGAAGCTCTTCCGGGCCATAGATGTTATACTCAGTTTTGTCCCATGCTATACCACGAGGTATAGGAACGGCTGTGATGTTCACTGATGACAGATCTCTTCTTTCACGATGGGAAGATTTATGAGGTTTCAGGACCAAGTTGATTTTCTGACTTGCTGTGTCCATTGTATTATATTTTCCATCTCTCATTCTTTCCAAGCTCAAAACCAGAATGAGCCAGAGGAGGAGGAAAAGTACTCCTAACACAATCCAAAATTCAATCCATGGTGAAACCAGATATACTTTCTCAAGTTGATGAAAGAGTTATTTTATTTTTACTTTGAAAGTTTTATTTGCTCGGTTATCTTCGGGCTCACTGGGATCCTCAAAAAATGTCAAAGTTGATAAAATAGCCAGAGGCAGTTCTGTCAGTTGTTGGAATTGTATCAGGATTGTTATCAATCTTTGGAGCTGCTTCTTCCTTTGTCATATTTGTATCATCAGAGGCTACATCACTGTAGACAGGTGTTTCTTGACAAACTGATATTTGGGTCTCAAGAGGCACGAGTTCCATGGTTTTGTTGCATAGTCCTTCTTTTCTCACTGCAGGTTTATCGAAGGTGATAAGTCTTCCAGTTTGAACCTCTTGAATAGTAGCGCGATTTGGTCTTCTGCTACTTCTTGGGAGTCCACTGGGCCTAGTACTTATTATTGGCCACATGATTGTGGTTTGACCAGGTCGATGGACACAACTCTGTTTTCCCTTTTACCAGCAAGGGGCAGTAGTACTACTGACCTTGTTCCTTGGATTGCCAAAACAGGTACTGTTTTTCTGTAAGAAGGCCTAAATTCCTTCTTTACCACAATCTTCTCTCTAACTAGATCCCCAATCTTTGGAATCCAGACAGGTCTTGCTGGGACAGATGGTTTTTCTTCAGTAGATGTTGGCTTTTGTGATGTGTTACTTAGACTTCTTCTCGTTTAATTTAAGTCCTGTAAAACAGCCAAACGGTCTTTGACATCAAAGGGTTTTTGTTCCACCACTGAAGTTTGACAATTGAAGTCTTCGATTAACATTCTAGTACCAGTAATTCATACGGAGTGATTCCACCCAGAGAACTTCTTGGCAGATTGTTAAGACTACGTTGGACACTTATTAGATGTTTGACCCACCCATCACCCGAACCTAATACCTTAGCTGTTATGGATTGCTTTATGTCACTTTTTTTCTTTCCACTACCGCATTACCCTCAGGATGGAGGGACTCGGATACCACAATGCAAAGCCCAAACTAGCCATGGCCTCTTTGTAAGCTCGAGAGCTGAACGCGGGACCCTGGTCAGAATGTAGCGTGCCTATTGCGTATGTGCCGATTAAGACTCGCAAATCCTTTATAACAGTTCTGGCGCCAGCCGAGCGCTTGGGCCACGTCCAAATAAATCTTGTCCTAGTAGTTGTGGGACTGCATCCGTTCAATATAACGTTTGCGTGTAGATAGTCTAATGCTGTCTAGCAATGGTATCTGAATTGGGCTGGCTACTCTGGAGTCAGGTATCTGGTGGCTTTCGCTGCTGCGATTTTTGTTGCAGTTAGGGCAATAAATTGCGAAATTGTACACATCAACTCCCAGTCCCAGCTACCCGTACATCTTTTCTAATTGTATTAGAGATTTTAAGATCCCTTGATGTCTCAGACCCTCTCCCATACGTACTTTGTGTACCAAAGCAGCTGTCCAATTCCTGTTTGGAATTACTCGGTCCCCCACTCCAGGGATTAGAGCAAAAGGAACGGATTTTGCATCAATTATGTATGTATTTGTGAGTGGATAGTTTAGAGGTAATGCTGCATAGCTGCCTTCCATTGAGGCTTTTACAGATAGTAACGTTTCACCGTCTATTACTCTTTTCGAATGACTGATTGTAGCTACAGAAGCCGTTTGCACAGCTGCCTTTGCGGCTTCATCAGCCAATGAATTCCCTGTAACGTGAACGCCATCACGTTGATGACTCAGTGTATGAATCACGTGAGTCTTTTGTAGTTCTTTCTGCAAAAGAACTACTTGCTCCCAAAGCGTTTTATGCTTAATTGTGCCACTCTTTGAATTTTTGAAACCGTTTTGAACCCAGTTCTGCAAGTGTTCATTGTAAGATTCAATGCAGAAAAACGAATCACACACTATTAGTGTGGGAATTCGCGATCGGTATTTTCAAGCGTCATCTTGAAAGCTTGTAGTTCAGCTCGCTGAGCTGTACAGTGTCCGAGTGATTGAGTTTTAGTGACCATAGGTCTGAATTTACCTTCGCGCCAACGACCTTTAACGATCGCGCACGCAGCACTATAGGCTTGTTTACCCCCAACTGCAGGCTGCGCTGATCCGTCTGTATAGATTATACATCCGTAATGTTCTAGAGGCAGAATCTCGGTCGGCAGGGGGCATTCGTACTCGTATTGTAGGAATTCTTGTGTTTTTAAGTAGGGGTCAAACACGTATTCAACGTCTGTTGCAGCAAGAGAGTTAACCCATGGTATCCATCTTGGATGTAAAGCTTTTGCATTGGGAATACTAGCTTTTGTCACTGCCTCTAAGGCAGGTACAGGTGTAACGATCATTATGCGTTGACCCTGTGCCAGGGCTCTCTCCTTTGCTACTGCAGTTTGAACCGCTGTCAGAATTTTTACTGTAGAAGTGATTTTTATTTCCGCTTGTGTGTACAAGTGTGATTTATATGTTATTGGTATCTTTTCACCTTCATTAAAAGTCAAGTACGTGTATCCGCATCTCCCTGGGATGATTCGGATCACAAGGTTGCATGTATTATCATGTGTATCTAATTGTGTTTTTGCTAACATGTCTGTTTGAACTGAACGCAACATTTTTGTGTGCGTTTTAGTCCAATTAGTTGGTTTGAAATCAGGTTTGATTAGTTTGTAGAGCGGTTTAACCCTTTCTGCGTAATTCAGAACATATGTTCTTCCAAAATTCAGGAAACCTAGAAAAGACTGTAAGTTCTTCAGCATTCTCGGAGTTTGGAGCAGTGCACATTTCTCTAGAAAGTTTGCTGCCAGGCTTTTGCCTTCACTTATTAACTCGTATCCTAAGAAAAGGACGTTGAGGTGGGCAATTTGTGATTTCTTAAAATTGAACTTGTACCCTTCAGAAGCAAACCCAAGTATTATGGTGTTCACTCTTTTCAAGTGCACGTCCAAATCATCATCTGTAAGATAGATGTCATCGACATATGATAATGCCTCATCATCGTACGTTTGTAGTAACTCTGTTACTCTAGCTGAAAATAACCCTGGACTATTCTTGGATCCCTGGGGGAGATGGCAAAATTGTCGCTGTGTCCCCATAATTGAGAAAGCGGTCAAATGCCTGCTTTCAGGTGCAATATTTTGACAGAAAAACCCATTTGAAATGTCTAATGTGGTTTTATATTTTTTCCGCACAATGTTATTCATCAGTGCTGCACTATGTGCATTTTGTACTGCAAATGTTTTGCAACAGGAGTTTAAGTGCGGTAATCCAAAACTAGACAATATGAATTGTCTGGTTGGGAGACAGGAAACAAAGGATTGTTCATTGACGAGGTGCATGTTTCAATCACCCCTTGGTATTCAAGTTGATTTAAAATCTCCCTCACTTGTTTCTTAGCTTCTTGCTTAACTGGATACTGCCTTTGAAGAGTAGGTTGATTTTTTAACTGGATTTTATGGTGAGGGGAATCCTCATCCCATCCTGTATGATTTTTATATAATGCTGGAGCTTGGGCCACAGCCCATTTTCTGGCATATGTGTATTTTTTATGAATAGGAATGTGATTTGAGAAGGCTGGCATAATTACTTCCTCACCATGTGGGCACTCCCTAACAATTTCAGGTGGCCAGTCTTTTTTAGCTAGAAGTATGTCATAGCACTTAGAGAGCTTCTCCCAAAAGAGTGCTCTTATTTTTCTAGTTACGTCCCCCTCCATCTGGAGTGTTACTTCATATAACTTGTGAGGTACACTAACCCTGGTGTCGGCAGTTTCAACCTGAATGCATTCATTCAAGTCCACTGTCTCCAGATGATCCATCAGGATCCTGCAAATTATTGTGACTTCTGCTGCGCTGTCTAGCATTGTCTGGGCCCACTCCCCGTTCATGAGTTGTGTCCTCAAGATCCTCTGCATGTCTGATCTTAATGCTTGCTACTTTCTTTTTTGTAAATTGGGTTTTCTTGTTTTTTTTAACGTGCTGTTCTTCTTTGGACTTCACGCGTTCCTCTTTCTGTTCTGATCGTCCTCTCCTCTCGGATTTCTGCGTAGAAGTCTGAAAGGTACGAGAAGAACGAGTTTCAGTATCTTGATATCTATCAGGCTTTCTTAAAGTATCCCTATTTCTAAGGTTATACCATCTTTCAGAGGGTCCCGTTGGGGAGACCTATCTCCCTTTTGGCGGGATCTTCCTCTGGACTGAGAATATTTCTCTTTAGGAAGTGTCTGTTTAGTATTTTCCCA
This sequence comes from Lissotriton helveticus, assembly GCF_964261635.1. Taxonomy (NCBI): domain Eukaryota; kingdom Metazoa; phylum Chordata; class Amphibia; order Caudata; family Salamandridae; genus Lissotriton; species Lissotriton helveticus. The sequence goes on from NC_136061.1 coordinate 1,291,449,302, forward strand.
CTTCTTTTTAGGAGTAGTGAGATTATTTTTAATAAATACCTTTTCAGGATTTTCAGTTAGCTGGGGTTTTAATGGTTTCCCTCCCAAACTATCTCTTCCTAGTTCTTCATATGATTTTTCAAAAATTCTTGCAAGCTCATATGGTTGGTCTGTTATATCTGTTTCTTTTAACTTCTGGCGGATTGTCACGGATGCTACTTCACCTTTGATGTTGGCTAATAGTATAGCCGAGACCTGTTTGAAATCTTTCAGTAATTTTATACCTAGATTTAAGGCCGGTTCTGGACGGTATTCATTTTGAATCTGTCTCAGAACGTCTGGTATCACCGCCATGGATGATACACCATGTGTTTTTGTGTAGATCGAAGCAAAGACTGTACCCCAAGTGTCACAGTCCTCCACATGTGGTGCTATCCCCATTGGTAAACAGATTGTCAGAATTCTGTGTTTCTCATGAGGTGTACTATCAGGGAATACTGCCTCAATTTGAGTAATTTTTTGTGCTAACCAAAACGGAATTTGTTCCGTTTTGGCAGGCATTTTACCAATGACTGATTGTATAGTCTGTGGTGTGATTTTGTTTGTGTTCCCCTGGTGAGGGGTGTGCTGTGGAATCCTTACAGTAGGTTGTACTGTTAAGGTCCGCATAACATATTGAACCAATTGTCTATGTATTTGAATTAACTGTTTCAGCTGTGCTAGCCGTTCTCTACCTGTCATACTTTCTCTGTCAGGATGTGGTGTATAGCTGGCTAGTATCGGCCATGTAGCTCCTGGTCTACCTAGTGGACCAAGCCTAGTAATGTGATTTTCATGTTTTAGGGCGCCTTTAAACCAGAGCTGATGCTCTTGGTAAGTTAATGGAATTTCAATGTCCTCGTAAGGAACGTATTCCTCTGGAGGTTCCTCTACTTTGTAGTAGTGAAACTCGTGTGTTCCACCATCTGCTGGAGGAAAGTGAATCCATGAATAGAATACCTCTGTCTGCCGATAATCATGTGCCTCTATAACAAATATTACTTTACCATCTCTCGATGATACTCCATTGTTTATGAGGTTGTAAGTTATAGTTTTCCTTACATTTACCGGACTAATTATAGCATCCGGGTCATTCTGTAGCCTTTTTCTGTCATCTAAATCTGCTTGTGCTGCTGCTGCAGCTAATTCTTTGTCAGTAACCATTATTTTTACTGATTGAAGAGTTTGCAGAACAAGTTTCAAGGAAACAAAGATTAGGTGCACAATATTTTGGAACACTGTATCCTTCAACATTGAACAAACCAAAAAACTAATACATAGGATTTTTCGTCCTACTCAGTTTTGGCGGATATTTAGCCTTTCACCCACTTCAGACGTCTATTGGAGTTTTTACGGGAGAAAGGGGTCTGTGTGAAAATCACGATTTGGTTACTCCAGTATCTAGCGTTAAATTATCGCCTTACCAAACGTTGGGCGCCATGTAGTGTAGTTCCTATACTCCCAATAGGCTCTGCGCATTGGAATAATAAATCCTGTAGTTTAGACGTAGGACTGCGGTCGACTAGGTCTCTACCGAATCTATTAGACTTAATTGTGAGTGCTAGCTCGCTCAGAGGTCACTAGAAACTTTCTCGAATTCACAAGAAGGGATTAGTTTCTGACAGCCGCATAAACATGACAACTTTGTTTCCCAAGAATAAGAAATCAATCTCTAGAGTCGCGGAAACAATAGATAGCTATTTTACTCAGTCATTCGTGCATGCTTCGTTTCACCAGAGGTGCTGAGAAAATAGAGAGACGGGAATTTTCAATAAAAAGTATTTATTGAACAGTCTTCTTTCTCAAGCATAAGAAATGTACTGCTACAATCGTAATACTGGTAATAAAGTACAGAGTATATAATACGAACATTATTATAAAGTATTACTGTAAAAGCATGATATGGTTTCTAAGCCAAAAATTGCCTTAAAACGGATAAAATACATACAGTGTTAAAATGATGGCTAAAAGTACTTAACTGGTGCTTTTAAAATACGCCTACCCCGGTGTACCTGACCTAAGCCTAGCACAAGGGAAGAAGTAAGTGAGGAGTAGTTTAAGTTTAGTATTTTCTGCCAAGATTCTAATCAAGAATTCTCTAAGGGTCTAATCATCTCCGTACCTTGGTTTAGAATAAAGTAGGTCTTGTATCTCTCTCTCAGGGCTCGATTTCCCAGCAACCCGCAAGGGTAGCCTGGAAACACTGGATCTGGATTTCTCAGCAGGAGAAAAGACAGCGTCTCCCAGTGCGTCAGCTGGAGGGTCGGCTTCCTTCGGCACTTGCTGCTGCAGGGCGTCGGGCAAGTAGTAAGTCGATTTGCTCCAAACCACCGTGTGTCTGCTTTGGCAAATCTAGGCATATTTATACTATGAAGGTGCCGAGTTTGCCATGTGATTGGACTTAATAACGTCATAGAAGACTCAGTTCTTCAAAAACTCCATGATTTCCTAGATAAATTAGTGTTCAGGCAAGGGGATGTCCCTAGCTGCTGAAGGCGGGTTTTTCTAAGAAATCGTTGCTGATTCTTGGAACATAGTGGAAGTAGCCATGCCGTATTTGGGCTGCATAGGCTCAGTCTAAATATGGTAATGATTTCTATGCCTATATAAGGATAGGATAATCCGTACCTATATAAGGCATGAATCTGGAAGATTTACACTAGGGTCCTAGATTCATTTACAACAATAGGATATATTATTCCAATGCGCAGAACCTATTGGGAATATAGGAACTACACTACATGGCGCCCAACATTTGATAAGGCACTAATTTAACGCTAGATACTAGAGTAACTCAGTCGTGCTTTTTACAGAGACCCCTTTGTGTGACTTCAATGCATGGTTCTAAACTATGAATGACCATCAATGGAAGGCCTAATCTCAGGGCCCTACGCTTTGTTAGTCAAAGAATTCATCATCAAGTCAATATACTATCCGAGGCACGCCCTTGACTAAATCATTGTTAACACTGGCAACATTCCTACCTTCAACTACTACTCCTGACCTGGTTTTACCATGAAAACATTCCTTTTAAAGTAGCACTACCAAAACAATGCAACTCTAAATGAACCTTATCTCCAAGAATAATACATTGTCTCTGGAAACAACGTTATCATCTCAAAATCTTCACCCAAAATGGTTGTGTGTGCCTACAATCTGCAACTCCAAAGTTTTATGACTCATTCAAACCCATTGTCCCAAACAAAAAACTTCAACACTTGAGTTGCCACTGGTCAGCCAAGGAGCTTGCATATCTGCAAAGCACACAACTCTCTTTTGCATCAGGGCTATGAAAGTAGATTTTCAGGATAATGCGAGCATTTAAAAAACGATATGTTTGCTCACAGGAAACAGCCCAGTATCTAAGTGTTTTTGCAATGCCTTCCCACTCTCAGTGAAAGCCAGAAATTACACATATCCTAGAGCTCAAAGAAACATTGAAAAATCTGCATTGTCAACCAGACCTCAGAGTGAAAACAAATACACTAAAGTCCTTCTTTCCTTTGTCAGAACCATCATTTAAAGAACTAATGTCAATTAAGTAAAAATCTGGATTTCCAGGAGACCCGTGTACCCCAGCTATCTTCAAGGAAATCTATCAAGTGCATTGCAGAAGCTGCACAAATGATAAACAATATCTTACTATAAGCACCATACCAAGTGAACGGAGATGCTTAGTCACCAAGCCTACTCTAAAGAAGGCAGGCCTGTATGCGAAAAAACACAACAAATTGCAAGTCGATAGCAAACGCGTATTTCTGCACTAGGGTCATACCAGAACACTGGCCAAATGTAACTAGTTGCTGCGCTTGTTCTACTAAACCTTTCAGCTTCATTAAATACTATCACCCAAACTATTGACCAGGCTATAGAAATGCACGCATTTTGCATTGCCTCCATCGTGAAAAAGCATTACCACATTGTCCCAAAATTGCTGTACACATCCTAACAATACTGGCTAATACCAAGCTTACTTGGGGATCAACAATCTTCCCACTTCTCCTCAACATATGCCTCAGCACACAGCCTGGATTGATTCAATCCCGATCAGTTTTAACTTACATTACAGCACATTGAACACCACCCCACTTAGACTCTCTCTTGCACTCATCATACGGCATATGAAAAAAGAATTCCGCAAAAGTTACCCTTCGGGGGACCCATTGGGCATTGCAGCGCTGGCCTAACGAGGAGCATCAGCTCTATGATGAAGCATGACATTCCTCGTGATGTGTGAGGGTAACCTGGATCAGTCTTGCTGACTGACATTCTTCATGTGCCCCAACCTTGTTCAGCCTACTCATACCTCATCTTCTTCTCTCTAGGAACAGTGACCCCCTGTTTGTCATTTATATTAAATTACATTAGCCCTTTTCACTGCACACTAAATTCCAGACTCTCACTGGATTGCTTTCAAGGCACTATTTTTAACGCTTTCCTCTGAATTACATCCCTCACTTCAACTAAGAAGCTTTCAATCTATGTTTACAAATGTTTTACCTCAATCTCCATCTAGATAAAGAATTTACAAAATCACCACTTTCTAGAAAGGCACAAAAGTACACAACTATAAGTTTCAGACCCTGGGGTAATCCCCAATCCCACTATTAGGCAGAAACTATTAGCCATGAAATATATCAAGTTTCTTGACTGATCCTCACAAGTCATAGCCAGATAAAATCTAAGAGATTTTCGGTGACGTCTCTATAGATCACCAATATATCCCGATCTCCAATGGAAAGAAGAGGAATATATTCCCTCTGGGAAAACAGTCACAGATTGGGTACTCAATATATACGCTACATGAAGCACAATCCTTCACTTCGCAAATGCCATATTGTCATGCACACCGGTGGCAAATTGTTTCCAAAAACATGGTCAGACCACACGTATGACTCCCAACTTTTATCGGGCAGAACATACAACAACCAGAGGCCTTCCAACCGACCCGACTGGTATGAGTGCTACGATGTGCACAGTACAAATGACAGATAACATATTGTAATTTTTCTTATGGTAATATCTGAGCAAACATCAATTCAGCACCGGTGCCTGTAGAGTTCTGTAACTGTGACCTTAGCAGGGTATTGCCAGAAGCTGCAGCAAGGACAACAGTGCAAACAGTTCCCTCTCTTTCCTTGGGCCTGCTGACTGGAAATTTAAACTCTCCTGGGAATGTATAGATGTATGTGACAGTAAACAGTGGTGGATCTACCTATTACTGCTATGTCAGTTTACCTTAAGTGAAGCACCTTCATCTGACCCATCAGATGTACCTGTGCTCCTCAGGGATTTGCCTTACTTTGCATTGAGATGTTCCTTTTTAGGTCGATTTATACAAAGAGGGAGGTACCCTACTATTCACATTAGGGACTGGGTAAGCACAACAGCAAGATCAAATATGTCCCACAGACATGAACACAGATATGTCATAAAAGTTTAAACTAGCAGCATATCATACAAACCCAAAGCAATATGAATAACGTACACATTCATTATGTCAGCTATCTTCGGAATAATACACTTAGACCCAAAAGTTTGATATGTCAAGAAAATCATTTGTACAATTTATTACACATATAAAGTTAAAATACAGTTTGCTCATAAAATTTATAAAAACATAATCAGTCAATACAATTTTTTTTTTAAGAAAACACAAGTCGACGCGGCGTTTCGGTGATTTCAATTGATGTTTACCTTCTTCAGGACAGTTTTCTCTCCATGTACGTAGAGTTGCTACAATGCTCGAGGGTCAGATTCTTTTCATTTTTAGAGAGATCCCTCCAGATGTGTGTCAATTATTAAAAGATATCAGAAGATAAAAGCCTCGGTTGGAGCCATCGTATTTATTTTTTATCAAGGTACACTTGGCATAAGCTTTTCAAAGGGCCTGCTACGGTCTCCTTGTCAGTCGCATTTGGATGTTGCCAGAGTATCGAGATGCTGTCATGGGCAATCTTCACAAAGTTGTATTACTGGTCCTGTGATTTGGCTGACCAATCAGTACAGGTAAAAGTATATATATATATATTTCTCTTTCCTTAAAAGACCTTGAGTAAACTTTACTCCCTGCATCCAACCAGCGTTCCGTTTCCAATCCGAGATAGGTCGAGCCTGGGCAGTGCATGCGCTGCTCTGTGAGCCATCCTGTATTGGACTATGTACTTGAAGTCCTGCCCACTCTCCGCCCACACTTGTCATTGGCTTGTGTCATTCTCCTTTGTAAATGGCTACTGATTCGTTATTTGGCTTGTTAGCCCCTCCTTAGTACCAACTTTTCTTCATTTGTAACCTCCCATAAGAAGTGTCCCTTTTACTTCGGTTGTTAGACGGTACAACGTCCTTAGTTGTCAGCACTAATTTCTTTAATGAGTTTCTCTTACTGCGGGAGGGTTTTTCATGCATAGTTGTGTCCACCAGCTTGTTTAACTCATAGCAACCGGGGAGCTCTTCGGGGGCCATGGGAAACAGAAGGGGTCAACTCAGCGATGCCTTTATGGAGGTCAAAGGTGCATAATGTAAATTCCGCTAGATCTGGTGTGTTTATTTTCTGAACTAACATCTATGTTAAACATGAATATGCTTTAGGTTTGCTCTTCCGCTAACTTGCTAAAAAACATGACTTCAACAAAGGGCTCTTACCCTCTTTTCTCAATGTGTTCCTCTGTGAAATGGATCCAAAAAAGAAAGAAACCCTGGCTGCAACCGCAAGCGCGAACCGGACTGGAATGTATTGGAGCACTTTACTGAGCAGTTGTCCAATTACAAAGTGGCAGCTCGCTGCGCTTTGCTCCTCGGCTCAGTTTACCTGTAAATGGTGTGCTTTCAACCCCAGCTTAACGTTGCTCTATCTCATTTGCTTGTCTCCCCCTGCCCGCCACATTGGTCTGTCTATCATTTGCTTCCCTAGGCCCTCCCTGCCCCTTCACCCACGGTGCCATCATTTTTGCTTCCCCTCACCCGCACCCTCAGTTTTCCTTCCACACATCCTCCTCATCTGTGTTCCTTCTGCTACCTGCTGTTTGCAACCACCCCACACACTTTTAAACAAGCATTTGGAATGCAATAGGGGTCGCATTTGCGAGAGTTTAAGCTATTGGCATTGTAAATGACAATGCCGTTTATTTATGTTTTCAAAAACAAAATATAAATAAAAGGCCTTGTCTTTTACAATGCCAATCTAAATCTTGCGTGAAAGCGAGACCTACTGCATTGCAGATGCTTGTTTCTTGTGTTTTAATGGCTAGTGGTGTTCTAAGCTATCTAGCACAGCTCTCACTGAGGACATGTGTATTGAAAATTGTTTAGCCAGAAGGTTTGTAGTGCATCGATCCTGGAATTGTATTTATTTGCTAAAGAGAAGCTTCTTTACCAGAAAAGTAACATTTTCAAATGACACACATAATAACAAGGCTGCTACAAACACAGAGTCAGTAAGAAGTAAGGATAAAAGAACAGTAGTTGAAAGACTTTCCTAAACTTAAACAACAATATAGTGTAAGACTGGTGTAAAAGAGAATGTACATAAGCACATGGCAAACCCTTTTGCACCTTTTTTTATTCCTTGTGTAATGTGAAATGTCACAAACCAGTTTTGTACCATTCATTATTACAGACATATTTTGGTATAAAAACAAAACTACTGGAAACTTGCTGTGAAATCAAATATATGTATTTCTTCTACGTCACTGTATAAATAACAATCATTGGCAAAGCTAATAGGTTTACTGCTATTGGCTTTTCCAGTGTTTTTTGGCCATGTTGTACAGCAGTATACAGTGGAAGGTAGCGGTGTGGTGTAGAGTGGTGTGGAGTGGCATAGAATGGAGTGGCATAGACCACAGTGGATCAGAGTGTGTTGGAGTGGCATGGAAGAGTGTAGGGTGAAGTGGGGTAGAGTGGAGTGGCGTAGAGTGGAGTGGCGGTAGAGTGGATTACAGTGCAGTCGAGTGGCATAGGGTCAAGTGCATGGAGTAGAGTGGTGTAGTGTAGAGTAGAGTGGACTGGTGTAGAGCAGATTACAGTGGTGTGGAGTGCGAGGATTGGAATGGTGTAGAGTTGAGTGGAGTGAAGTACAATAGAGTGACATAGAGTGGAGTGGCATAGAGAGGCAGCATTGCGTAGAGTAGTGTGGAGCAGCATAGAGTGGAGTAGAATGGGGTAAAGTGGAATGAGTAGAGTTGCTTGGAGTGGCATTGTGTGGAGTGGGTTAGAGTGACGTCGAGTGGCACTGTGTAGAGTTATGTGTTTTAGAGTAGAGCGGCATAGAGTGGTGTAGAGTGGAGTGGCATAAAGTAGAGTTGAGTAGCGTAGAGTAGAGTTGTCTGGCGTAGAGTGCAATGGTGTACAGCACATTGGTTTAGAGCAGTGAAGAGTTGAGGGCAGTGGTGCAGAGTGCAGTGGCATAGAGTAGTGTACAATAGAGTTGAGTAGTGTATAGCACACTGGGATAGAGTGGAGATAAATAGAGTGGTGCAGAGTAGAGTGGCATAGAGTGGTGTGGCATAGAGTAGAGTGGTGCAAAGTAGAGTAGAGTGGCATAGAGTGCAGTGGGGTAGAATAGAGTACAGTGGCGTAGACTGCAGTGGCATAGAGTAGAGTGGTGCAGAGAACACTCAAGTGGCATTGAGTGCAGTGGTGTAGAGTGGTGCAGTATAGAGCGCAGTGGCAAACAGTGGAGTGGCATAGAGTAGTTTGGTGCAGAGTAGAGTGCAGTGGCATAGAGTGGTGCATAGTAGAGTGCAGCAGCATAGAGTGCAATAGTATATAGTGCAGTAGCATAAAGTATGCTGCGTAAAGTGCAGTGACATAGTGCACTGGCGTAGATCAGGTTGGTGCAGTGTAGAGTGCTGTAGACTGCAGTAGCAAAAAGTGCTGTGATGTAGAGAGCAGTGGCATAGAGCAGGGCAGAGTAGAGTGCAGTGGCACTGAGTGGGGCAGAGTAGAGTGATGTAAAGTGCAGTAGTGTAGAGTGGTGTATAGTGGCATAGAGTGCAGCGGTATAAAGTAATGTGGTGCAGAGAATAGCAGAGAGGCATAGAGCGGAGTGAAGCAGAGTAGAGTGGTGTAGTTCAGTGGCTCAGAGTGCAGTGGCATACAGTGGTGCAGAATAGAGTGCAGTGGCACAGAGTTCAGTGACAGAGTGTAGTGGCATAGAGTTAAGTGGTACATAGTGAAATGCAGTTGTGTAGAGTATAGTGGTGCAGAGTTGAGTGTTGTAGAGTGCAGTGGCATAAAGTGTATTGGTATAGAGTGCAGTGGCATAGAGTGGGGCAGAGTAGAGTGATGTGGCACAGAGTGGTGTAGAGTGTTGTAAAGTGCAGTGGTATAGAGTGGTGCAGAGTAGAATGGCGAAGATTGCATTGACATAGAGTAGGGTGATGCATAGAGTTCAGTGGCACATAGTACAGTGCTTTAGAGTAGACTGCAGTGATATAGAGTTGTTCAGAGAATAGTATAGTGTTATAAAGTGGTGGAGAGTAGAGTACAGTGGTGTAGAGTGCAGTTATTTAGAGTGCAGTAGCATACAGTAGAGTAATGTGCGGTGACGTGGAGTGTAGTAGCATAGAGTACAGGGTAGGGTGGTTGGAGGGTAAAGAAGCAACATGGAATGGAGACCAGTAGGAGGGAATAAATGCTACATGGATGGGGTTAAAGGAAACTGACTGAAAACACAAGCACTATGGAGTGCTTGAACACAAAGAAAAAGTAGTTACAAAAACGTGAGCAGTGGATGGACATATACTTTGTTCATGCTCCAGAGGAGGGCCAAAAAAAGAGAGATGACGCCTCCCCTGGTGCAAATCGTGACGGTGCTTTCAAGATGCTGAAAAGAGCATCAGGATTTGCCTGACCATCAAGGATTTGTGCTCCCATTGAGACTGGGAGCCTGTGCTTGCTCTTTCCAACCCTGCAATGCACCTCGGGTTGGAGAGAGCTTCAGTGTGCAGGACGGTTTGGCCGGCCTCAGACAGCCGGCCAAACCATCATGTGCACTGAAAATAGTGGCCAGCCCCCCACTCCCTCTCCATGCCGGCCCCACCTCCAAGCCTTGGCTATTGTAAGAAAAATAAAACTATAACCAACACTTTTATAATAGTTTTATTTTTAAAGTTTTGAGGCTGATAAGGGGGGCAATTCTCCTCCACCATAGCGGAAGAGCTGCCGCTGGAGGCGAACATCTTGCAACTGTGGTCCGCGAAGGTGTATAACCCAGCAACTCTCAGTTATGCAATAAAAAGAAAAGTGTGTGCTTCTCAAAAATTACAACACTTGCAAAGTTTATGACAATGGTAGCAGCTTCAGCACCCCTTTGTAGCTGTAGCAAACCATTCATGTGGACCCACACAGAAAAGAGTTGAGTCCCGACACTTAGTGACAGTTCTCCATCAGAGCCCCCACCTCTCTCACATTCCATGTCCTGTCTCCATTCCCCATTTCATGCCCTTCATTCCATTATAGATGGCAGCAACCCAAGGCAAGGACTCATTTAGCTTTATCCAAATTATCACCCTACTATGGCCCCAGGCCCCTATACCCAGCCTGTGACATCCTTGCCTGCCATTACAGGAATTCACATGAAGTTGGTCCCCATAGCTTTGTGACTGGAACATACTGCAGTTGGAAAAAGCCCAGTTTTGTACACCTGCAAGCTCCCAGCAAAGTCATACAGCTTTTGAAGAGTACCCAATGTAGTCTGACTGATACCCCGAACCCGGTCCCAAGATACTTATTCCCAGTACAAAGATGACGTGGCCTTGCAGCTCGGGCTGGACTGTTCCCTGGGTCAAATCTGATTTGCATACGGATGTGTCCAAACTGGAGTGGCATAGTGATCAAAAGAACGATGGATTAAACCCAGATCTATTGACTGTGGGTGAGAGGTGAAAAGTTTCAGCACTGTGTCCATCATCTTGTTTGTTTGCTATGTTCACTCAAAGGGGCCAAGGGTATGCCCAGACGTGGATCCCTTGCTCAATGCACCACTGGATTCAAGCTAGCCTGGCTGAAGAGGGTTGATACCACAAAACAGGTCCCAGGATGCTTGTTTCCTCTACAAATACGTCCTGGCCTGGCAGTTTGGGCTGGACTGTTCTCATGAGGGGCAGGATCAAGACTGATTTGCATATGGCTGGGTCCAAACTGGGGTGGCATAGTGAGCAAAGGAACGATGGATTAAACCCATATCTATTGACTCTGGGTGAGTGGTTGAAAAGTTAAAGAAGTCAGTTCATCATCTTGTTGTGTTGCCATGTTCACCCTAAGAGGCCACGGGTATGCCTAGACATGGGTCCCGGGCTCACTGTGCCACTGGATTCAAGCTAACCTGGCTGAAGAGGGGTGAAACCCAGAAACCGGTCCTAGGATGCTTGTTTTGGTTCAGCAGTTGGGTCTGGACTGTTCCCATTAGGCACAGGGTCAAGATTGATTTGCATATGGCTGGGTCTAAACTGAGGTGGCATGGTGAGCAAAAGAAAAATTAATTTAACCAATATCTCTTGACTGGGATGAATGTTTAGATTTGTTCTGCATTCCGTCCATCATTTGTGTGTCTTTTGCTTTCTCAACCTAAATGTACCGGGTATGCCCAGATGTGAGTCCACAGCTTCACTGTGACACTGAATTTAAGCTAGCCAGGCTGATGAGGGGTGACACCCCAAAACCGGTCCTAGGATGCTTGTTTCTGGTCCTTGGGGGACCTGGCTTGGCAGTTTGGTTTGGACTGTTCCCACGATCTCTTGACTGGCTATGAAAGTTTTGATCTGTTCTTCATTCTGTCCATCATTTGTGTGTCTTTTGCTTTCTTGTATTTGTATTTGTATTTGTATTTGTGTTTGTATAGCGCGTAAATCACACGTAGGTCTCAGAGCGCTTGCAGATGCTAGAAAGGAGTAACCGGTACACCAGATAGCTAAAAGAGCCATGTTTTTAGGAGTCTTCGAAATCGCATGTGGTTGGATTCGGTCCTGATGTTTAGGGGATGGCATTCCAGGCATCTGGGGCTAATTTGGAGAAGGACCTATCACCATTCCTGACAGTGCGAACTTTGGAAACGGTGAGGAGAGACTTGTTGGTGGACCGAAGGGTTCTGACCGGACAATGGTTTACAAGTTTCTTCTCTAGGTATGTGGGACCTTGTCCATTGATGGTTTTGTGGACTAGGCAGCAGACTTTAAAGTGTATGCTCTTTCTTATGGGGAGCCAGTGAAGAGTTCTAAGATTGGGCATGGATGGGGAGCGGGGAGGGAGATCAAGAACCATTCTGGCTGTGGTATTTTGTAGGACCTGGAGTTTAGCAAGGAGACTCTCATTGATGGATGCAAGTAGTACGTTACCATAATCCAACCTGCTAATGATTAGGCCTTGGACTAGGGGCATACGAGAGGAAAGGGGTATCCATTTGAAAATGTTCTTGAGGTTACGCATCAGCACGAAACTTGTGTGCACTATCTTGTTGACCTGGCTGGCCATGGACAGTTTGTCATCAATTGTCACTCCCAGGTTACGAACCGAGGTCTTGGGAGGGGGACAGGGTCCTAGTGATGGTGGCCACCATTCATCAGTCCAGTGTTTGTGGGCATTTCCAAAAAGCACGATCTCGGTTTTGCCAGCATTGAGCATCAAGAAGCTATTCGTCATCCAGTCCTTGATTGAGATCATGCTTTTTGGAATCTCAGTTTGGTATCGCCGGGGTCAGGGCCTAGGGTGATCAGTAGCTGCGTGTCGTCCGCATAGGACACGGTGTCAAAGCCGTGCGCCTTTATTACTCGTGCTAGGGGGGATACATATAAATTAAACAGAGTGGGCCTCAAAATTGATCCCTGGGGCACCCCCTTGTCGTTATCTTGACTATTAGAGGTGAAGGACCCAATTTGCACCTTTGATCGCTGTTCAGTTAGGTAGCTTTTGATCCAGAGTAGGCCTGGACCTTAGACATCCATCTCCAGCAGACGCTCTAAGAGAATGCTCTGAGAGATGGTGTCGAAGGCCGCCGACAGATCGAGCAAGACCAGGATGGCGGATTGTCCTGCATCGAGTGTCAGCCTGATATTATCCACAATCTCAAGCAGTGCTGTTTCAGTGCAGTGGTGTGCCCTGAAACCAGACTGAGATGGGTCAAGCAGCTGGTTGGCCTCTAGGTGTTTACACAGTTGCTTGGTAATTAGGGATTCCATGATTTTTCCGAAGATTGGTAAGAGGGAGATAGGGCGATAGTTGGAAAGCTCCTAGGCTAGAATTTAAAGGGGTTTACTTTGTAGAGGGAATTCCCTGGCAGAATTATCAAAGCTCCTATGGTAGAATGAAAAACAGAATGTGAGATGTGGGTCTGTTGTGCGTATGAATAACAGTATATGTATGTTATGCTCTTGGAGAGTCTTCTTGTTTTTACTTTGTAAACCTAGGAGCCAGCCAGCTATGTGCACACAAGGGAGGGGTGTGTATGTGCATATAAGTGAGAGAAAGCATGTCAGGTGTGCAGGTGGTGCACACACGCGAGACGTGGCTAAGTGTGACATATATGGCTAACATAATTAGAACACAGTGATCAACCAAGATCCAGGCATGCTGGACACATACCAGATACCAACCAGATTTGTATGATAGCCACATAAAATATATTTACATGGAATTAATCTAAATGCAACCGACATGTTATTCTGAAAATCTGGCAGATATTTAGTATATGTTTTCCATGATCAATCATTGCAGGTTTATTTGAACTTCAGTCATATCACTTCTTCTAATGCTAACAGGTTCAAATATCACTTTATGTGAATTCCTGTGCCATCACTAGTGTCAAAGGTTATATGGACCACTTGCATGTGATTTTGCTGAATTGTCATCCATGCTTACGTCCTGCCACAATGGGTTGACTGTTCATAAAGAGAAGCATTAATTAAGCATTTTTTTACTTGTTAAATTATCTTTTTATATTGTCCCTGAAATAACCTACATAAGTGTAAAAGGGCTTCATTTATTCCACATTTCAGTCAAAATTTCAGGTTTCTCCTGCCAGTATGACCAAATTTTGCATCTTGACTCAAAGTTTTTAAGAAATAGTAATAGGATGGCTGATCATATGTGGTATTTGAAAGAAAAAAACTATTATCTATGATTCTGAAAATTTATGAAAGACCTTTATCAGGCAACTGATTAGAAAAAAACATTTATTGAAAACAAATAACTATCCAAGGAAAACAAGTATTGGCCAAAGCCTGTACATCTGCTGGTGGCTGCCAGCCTTTTGGCCTTATCCAGGGGCATAGCAATAGATGGTACAGCACGTACAGTGACACTGGGGCCCAGGAGTCTCAGAGGCCCACTGACTCTTTGTTATTGCTATATTTTATTACACTGGGGCCAATGACATTAGTGTGACACCACTGTATTTGTCAATGCTTGTTTTGTTTTGTCACAGCATTTGCAAAACTGTATTGTTGAAGTAGCTGCCGGAAACTCACCTGTATATAAGACTAAAATTGTCTAAAAGCAAAACATTTGTTTTGTTTCAAAATACACACAGTGCCAAAGAAGTCTGTGTACCTGAACAGAACTACTTTGTGTGAGGATGCACTCCTTGTGAAAGCTCAGAATGCCATCTCACAGTGAAGTTAGTCAGTGGCTGAATTGGTTCACTCACTGCCCCAAGCTGCAGTGGGTATAAAAACTGTGAATGGCAGAATACCCGTCTCCACACCGCTAGGAGCAGTAAAGAAAGGAAAAAATAAAATAATAACAGAATGTTCTTGTCATTTTATTTACTCCACCAGCTGCAGAAGTGCGTGAGGGGGTGGGGCAGGGGGAGGAGTGGTAGAACACTCCTTTACGCAATGACTGTTTGGTCGACTCTCTCTGGCCACCCAAAACAGTTGTGCGCTCTCCCCTGTTCTCCATGCAGGCTGCTTTACAGCATACATAGAGAGCATGCCAACCCCTACAGCCCCTGTCTGAGGGTCGTGTCACGGCGCTCAGACCAATCACAATGCTCCATTGAAGCGTTGTGATTGGCTTAGGGGTGGGAGGTTGGCAGCCTGCTTCCTGTTCTGACCGGGAGTCGGACACAGGCGAGCAGGAGAAAAGACACGGGGCCCGGCAGCAGCAAGGTATTTTTAATTTTTATTATTACTTGTTTTTTAAGCAGCCCGCACCCCTCCAATGCGACCCCCCTCACCAGCGAGCTGTGCCCACCGCCCCTGATGAAGAGGACCAGCTGGAAGACCTTATAAGTAAGGAAATCATATGTATACCTTTAATAAAAAACAACAGTCATGCCCAGACTTATAACAAAAATATAGATTGTAATGAATCATAGCCTTCTAATGTGTGCAAATAGAAATTGTGTTGCTAAAGGTCATCAGTGTGGGCTGCCCTCCTCGCATATCAGAGCACCATCACACACATAATTTCATATTTACACACAGATCAATCACCTTTCATTTAATTTGAGAGCATGCAAAATAATTACTCATCAAATCACTGTCATAACATGAATTCAATACCATACATGTTATTGTTCCAGAGGCAGCCCTGTATCCGAAATCTATTCTTCATTGATTTCAACAGGAATAGATGAAAGAACATACAGACGCTGCTTGTTTTTTTCCCACCAGGCTGGCTTTTACCGGTAATTCTCCTTTTGATGTTAAATTACTCTATTCTTGACTGTAACAACTGTACTTGTTCTTCTCTACTTGTGTTTACCCATCCTCTGCCTATCTCCTCCATTGCTTAATTTGTAATATGGATAAATAAAATAAAATATATGCGGGTGGCCAACGTTTTTCTAAGGACCTCGAAGCCAGTGATAATGAATTCCAAGGCAGGGTTGACTTCAGAGCATGCCTTTTTTCTTCCACCTCCCTGCACTTATTCTCTTTTTACCTCCCTCTTGTAAGTTATTTTTCATCCCTGCATCTTCATCACAATTTTCCATTATTTTTCTCCCCCTTCTTTATTTATTTTTTGTCTTTTTTCTCCTTTGCTCAAAGTCTGAGGATAAAAAGACATGCTGGTGCCCTGCACTTGCACCACCGGCACAAATTAGGCACTGATAGTTTAACTTGTTTGCGCACTATTGTGAATGTAAGCCCTGCCTGCATGTCGATTTATTTCAGTTTCGAAGGGTGGGAGTCAACGGCGCTTTCGAAATAATGTACTACACTTAATAAAAATCAGTGGAGAACTGTACTGCAGTAGTTAGCTGTGAGATTACCAGCAGGTTTGAACTGTCTAAAAAACTGTATAAATTCTTCACGGGAAGACTTCATTGTCGCTTCAACCACGAGAAAAATGTATTTCACACCAGGTAGCAGGGTGATGAAAGATGCTTCTTGCACTTATGCAACAGTTGTAAAAGAGCTGGCAATTAAGAACCTCATTAACAGCCAAGCTCAGCAAGGATCTTGGGGGCATATTACCAACGATTAGCGATATTTATCGCTAACGAGGCTTAGCAACAAATTTTTTAACGCTAAGCATCGCTGGAAATTATCGCAGAGATAACTTGCTATTAGCAAGGTTTATCTCAGAAGTGATAAAAATCCTTGCGCTAACTGCCAAATGAGAGATTATCGCTGGAAAACCAACGATAATCTCTCGAAGTTTGGCGTTAGCTTGATAATAGGGGCTCACCAATTTAGCCATGATATCCACCTTCCATAGGATATCATGGCTACGTCAGGAAAATACCAGGTAAAAAAAAGCAGCGCTAACCGGGTTAGCGAAATCCTTGATAACAGGAGAAATGTCGCTTAACAACATTTCTCCTATTATTTTTCTCTGGAACGCCCCCTTTGCATCTCATTAAAGATGCAAGGGGAAGCGTGGAGAAAAAGGGTGCTAACATGCGAATTTGCGTGTTAGCACCCTGTTGCTGATAGGGAGATCATTTTATCTCCGCTTTCTTGGCTTTTAAAGCCAAAAAAGCGGAGATAAATCCCTTGATAACATGCCCCTTGGTTATGTAAAGTGAGTTTAGCTAACTAAAGGCTACTTTCTTAGACAGTGCTTTACGGCTGAGCATGGCATCCAATTACATGAAATCGATTCTAGGATGCTGACTAAGTGACATCCATTTTTTTTTTTACTCAGCGGTACAATTTCTATTCAAATGATGATAATCGTCACCACCAGATCTATCTTTTCCGTATACCAAAGTAGCTCATAAGCCTCCACGTGGATTATGACACTTATCTATTGTATTTGCAGATTTATATAGCACGACTCGACGCGAAGGTATTGGAGCGCTTTACATGAGTACCAGTTACGTTACACAAGGACACATTCGTTTTTAAAAACATTTTTTTGGTAGGCACAGGGAAATTAAGGGGGTGATTACAATGGCAGTAAAACCGCCACGGCAGCCTGCCAGAGGCGATTTCACCGCCATCTCGAAGCACTTCTCCGCTCGCCATATTATGATGGCGGCAGTTTGCTGGCAGACTCAAAGTCCGTCCGCCACGAGTCCACCACAGGCAATCATTACAATTGGCTGGCAGAACCACCAACCATTTCTATAATGGTGGTGGTGCCTAGCAGGCACCATCCGCCAGATTAGGATGCTACATCCCCGCCAGCCGGTGTATGGCGGTTTAACCGCCATTCACAGGCTGGCAGGGATTGCATTTGGGGGTCTGTTGCGGGTCCCCCTTGTGCTGGGGGTGGTGGGTGTGCACTCGGGGGGTACCTATGGTACCCCACTACATTTCTGTGCACCAGGTGGCAGGCACAGCGTGGTGCCTGCCATGTAGTACAGGGAAATGTAAACTGTGAACCTTTAACATTGCAGCAGACGGTGCAGCTAGCAGCACCCACTTCAATGTTAAAGATAGTAAATGTGCTCGCCATTGTGGCTTCAGCATCATAATACCGCCGCATTGTAGGAGGGCGGTCCAACTGCCACACACAAAGGGGGACAGACTGAAGTCCGTCCGCCATCGTAATCACCCCCTAAGTGATTTGTCCAGAATCACAGGATGTGGAATCGAGGCTCGAACCTTGGTTTCCCGGTTCCAAAGTCGGCAGTCTGCCAATTTGAGCAATATCTGAAATTTCTGGTTCTTGATTCGAAGGCCAGTGTAGTGACGGTTGCGCTGGTCATATTGGCTTTGTCCTGAAATGTCTTCATGCACTGTATAAATAAAACTCAAACACATGCGTGCACAGAGCAGACTGTGTTAAACAGTCAAACTCACTGCTATGTGTGCTTGAGTCTTCTATAAATGGGGGTGGTACAACAATATGGGGACGAGAATGCAGTACCCTCTGCATGTCCCTGCTTCTTGTTGCTAACCTACCCATGCCTCTAAATGCCTGGTGGTGTGCCCCACTGCCTCAATCGACTACGTCTCAGAACGAGTGGAACCACATCCTACTTAGTGGAAGCAGGTTCACAAGCGCCCCATGGCGGCCTACAGAGGCACCACAGTCCAGCATGAAAATCTTCCTTATAAGGAAGTGGCACTTATGCATGAGACCATGTCAACATCACACAAAATGAAAGAGCTGGTGGTGCCACACCAAGCAAAACAAGTTGTACAAAATACTGCACCAAATGCTGAAGACCCACGTGTTGAAGCAGAGGTATTTCGTACACCCACTGTTAAAATCAAACAACAAAAATGGGGTGCACATAAACTGCACAGCACACACTGATTGTATTTAGGGGTAAGCAGGAAAGTCCATTCCGCCAGCAGAATTTGTGGAGATTTGCCCATTCCGCATTCCAGAAAAACTGTGAACCTCCGTCCATCACCACCCCCTTTTGTACCGCTTTGGCCGCCATAAGTGTGGCAGGGTATGCTCAGACGTGAGTCCCTTGCTCACTTTGCCACTGGATACAAGCAAGCCGGGATGAAGTCGTCTGAAATGCCAGAAACCGGTCCTCGGAAGCTTGTTTCCGGTCCAGGGAAGGCATGGCTTGGCAGTTCGGGCTGGACTGTTCCCATGAGGCACAGGGTCAGACTGATTTGCATATAGCCATGTCTGAACTGGGGTGGCAGAGTGGGCTAAAGAACGGTGATGGATCAAACCCAGATCTTTTGACTGGGTGTGAGTATTTGATTGGTTCTGATGCTCCGTCCATCACCATCCCCTTTTGTACCGCTTTGGCCGCCATAAGTGTGGCAGGGTATGCTCAGACGTGAGTCCCTTGCTCACTTTGACACTGGATACAAGCAAGCCGGGCTGAAGACGGCTGGAATGCCAGAAACCGGTCCTCGGAAGCTTGTTTCCGGTCCAGGGTAGGCATGGCTTGGCAGTTCGGGCAGGACTGTTCCCATGAGGCACAGGGTCAGACTGATTTGCATATAGCCATGTCTGAACTGGGGTGGCAGAGTGGGCTAAAGAACGGTGATGGATCAAACCCAGATCTTTTGACTGGGTGTGAGTATTTGATTGGTTCTGATGCTCCGTCCATCACCACCCCCTTTTGTACCGCTTTGGCCGCCTTAAGTGTGGCAGGGTATGCTCAGACGTGAGTCCCTTGCTCACGTTGCCACTGGATACAAGCAAGCCGGGCTGAAGACGGCTGGATTGCCAGAAACCGGTCCTCGAAAGCTTGTTTCCGGTCCAGGGAAGGCATGGCTTGGCAGTTCGGGCTGGACTGTTCCCATGAGGCACAGGGTCCGACTTATTTGCATATAGCCATGTCTGAACTGGGGTGGCAGAGTGGGCTAAAGAACGGTGATGGATCAAACCCAGATCTTTTGACTGGGTGTGAGTATTTGATTGGTTCTGATGCTCCGTCCATCACCACCCCCTTTTGTACCGCTTTGGCCGCCATAAGTGTGGCAGGGTATGCTCAGACGTGAGTCCCTTGCTCACTTTGCCACGGATACAAGCAAGCCGGGCTGAAGGCGGCTGGAATGCCAGAAACCGGTCCTCGGAAGCTTGTTTCCAGTCCAGGGAAGGCAGGGCTTGGCAGTTCGGGCTGGACTGTTCCCATGAGGCACAGGGTCAGACTGATTTGCATATAGCCATGTCTGAACTGGGGTGGCAGAGTGGGCTAAAGAACGGTGATGGATCAAACCCAGATCTTTTGACTGGGTGTGAGTATTTGATTGGTTCTGATGCTCCGTCCATCACCACCCCCTTTTGGACCGCTTTGGCCTACAGAGGCACCGCAGTCCTGCATGAAAATCTTCCTTATAAGGAAGTGGAGCTTATGCATGAGACCATGTCAACATCACACAAAATGAAAGAGCTGGTGGTGCCACACCAAGCAAAACAAGTTGTACAAAATACTGCACCAAATGCTGAACACCCACGTGTTGAAGCAGAGGTATTTCGTACACCCACAGTTAAAATCAAACAACAAAAATGGGGTGCACATTAACTGCACAGCACACACTGATTGTATTTAGGGGTAAGCAGGAAAGTCCATTCCGCCAGCAGAATTTGTGGAGATTTGCCCATTCCGCATTCCAGAAAAACTGTGAACCTTCAGTGGCAGAATATTTCTTGCGCATGGCTCACCAACATTGAGTATGCAAGCCGAAAAAATTGAGTGCTAGGACAAGTCCCGGCGCGATTTCTCAATGGGGGTTATCGTGCAGGTCACTACCATTCATGTTGAGAATGCTGCTTCTCAAGTAGAAAATCTACTCTAGCAGCAGAGAGTGAGGTACTGGGTTTTTAAGAACCGGTACCGAACCTACAGAATCGGTAACCCAGCGGTGCCAGGGGATCAACACCCAGAGACCTCGGGTTCTCCTGAGTCAGACCGACAGAAACTTCAGAGTCTTCCAGGTGAAGTCAAAGATTTGTTTATTGGCTGCAACCAAGGTGACAGGGTCCTAGAAGTACAATACCAGTATATTCAGGAGACTGCACACTTTCACAAGGTTAGGTTTCTCTTCTTATACACAATTTTCACCCTTGGCAAAACATTCCTTGGATTCGCGGTATTTCATTTATGGTTACTGATTACAAAAGAAAAGCAGAGTCATGATGACATGTACATATTTCACGTCGTGCTGCTCATAACAAATCATCCGGCAAGGCCCAACATTTCATCAGATATCGCTGGACCCCTAATAAAAATGGTCACCTCCCCATCATAAAATAAGTGAGGAAAAGGAGTGGAGAAAGATGTGAGCGAGATATGGCAGGTGTGCGCGCTGAAATGGCTTTATGGCCGGTTGGGCCTAGATGCTATCTTGCTCGGCCACTGGGAGGGAACTGACCTAACGAGTTCGGCCTGGGGCAATGGTTCTAACTTGTACTGAGGTCAGGGAGAAGTCGATTAAGGAGTATGTGTCCTTGTGGAATCAAATTCAACTGGATTAAGGCCTATGTAGAGGGCAACATGCAGCTAAGGGTTTAGAAGGTAAATGACGATTTCGAGGTGAAATCGTCACTCGAATATGCCGAAAATACATGTACTTGATTTACTCGTCATTCTCGGTCTTTTGATACCAAATTCGTCCTATTTCGACGAAGTCTTTATTCTCGAGTCCAATACTATAATATGAATCCAGATTTTTCAGAACCACATACCCTCCTTTTGCCCTTACATAGGCAATTAATCTATCCTCATGTCAATCCGAAGTCCAGATCTATATTCCTAAAGTCATTGAGATGTTGCTGCAACATCATTCTAGTGCTGAGCTCATGTCTTGACACAGGCTTCCTTACACATGATGTAACACAGAGGCCACATATTGCAGGAGCGCACTGTATGCATAGACAGAACAGAAGAAGAATGGCTAAGACCATCCCAACGACCATCAGAATTTTCCATCCCCAGGCAGATATCAGTCCCCAGAACCATCCCATTAATGACCAATCTCCTTTATCCACATGAATAGATTCGGAAATCTTATGTAGTTTGGAGATGGCCCCGTACACTGTTGGAGCATTATCTGGAATAAAAATGCAACAACTGGACTGGATCAATTTGCATACTCCACCTCGGTCCGCAAGTATTACATCCAAAGCGACCCGGTTCTGAAGGGTCATCAGTCGATCCGACTGGAGCTCAGCAGTCAGGTTACTAAGGGCACCAGCAGTTTCAATCACGGTGGATTCAACTACCCTTGTTAATTGCCTTATGTTTCTGCTGTTAACCATGGCTCCCCAGAACGGCAGAACACCCATTGCAAAGTCACCAAATTCTTGACCTGCAGTGTCTTCTTTACTCAAAACACCTCTAACTACCCTTGTCCGATGGTAATCCGCCGCTGCTGTGTAGGTGGGAGGTAACAGGAATGAAACAAAACATGAGCCCGAGAAGTCAGGGGGCAACCATGTATAGGCTCTATCATGACAGATGAAATAAGTACCCTTAGCGGCTAAAAAGGCAGGGGAAGTCTGAGATCCAAAAACATACGTTTCTGTGCAGACACTCTTCCCTAGCTGAGCTCTGGGATTCTTACCAATACCTTGCAGACACAGGTGACCTTGATGGGGTACGATCCAGATAGGGGACGATCTCTTGGCTTGCTGTTTCTCACTTAATGTAGTGCCATATCCGGTCACATTCCAACCTACATATGCAAGTATCTCATCATCCGGGGTATCTTCGTAAGAAGTTACTTCCTTGATCATGTCAACTATACCCTTGACTAGGGCGCTAGTCTTGAGGTTGTCTTTTACAGAACGTAGGGGTTGGATTTCTCGTGCATATATGAACATTGTCCTATATGCCCATACTGACCCATTGTGACTAAATGGCAGGACCAAATAGGGGATACCTCTATCCGTGGTGTGGGGCATGAGACCACACACCCAACAGTTGGTTGTGTTCATTACAAGTTGGTGTTGGTGTAATAGCTGAACGAAGGAGTTATTAATGAACTCTAATCTCCTATTTGATTCGTGGTCAGGCAAAGGGAGGAAAGAATGAGAGGGAACAGTAGGAGGAGGTATGGGTGATGTAGTGGGCGCAAATGTCACATGAAAATAAAATAAAACATAGCTTATCAAAAAGACCATTACGCTAAGTAGCATAAAAATACACATTATTATAAAAAATTTCTTTTTCATTGTTTTCAAAAGTCTCTGCTTAAAGTTCATTTGTTTGGCAGTTCTCTCCACATCAGGAAACTCCATCCTCTCTAAGGTGCTGCCCGCGGCGGTAGGTTGTTTCTGCTAAAGGATGCTTCCGTCAGTCTAGGGTGACTCCCTTGGACCAACTGGAACCAGCGACCTATTGTCGTCAGCTGCACCCAAAAGTCTTTAATCAACCGCGACCCTAGCAGCGGAACCCGGATGGCGGTTCAAGAAAAACAAAAATAAGCAAGTTACCTAGATGGGAGAATCTGCACTTTCAAAAATAGGATTTGGGGAAAAAAACGTATTTTATTAGTCCACAGGTTTTTCTCTCGGATCATAAAATAAATCACTTTTACTTTTAGTCTGTTTTTCTTGGTCGCAAATCGTAGCGTCTTTTCCCGGGTACTGTCTGGTCCAGAAATAGTAGCTCAGGTTCCACAGAGTTCAATTGTTCTGATGGCGGCGTAGTTTCTTGAAAAATGTTCCCACTCCTACAATCACGTTTAGCTTCTTTTACACGTTCATCAGTTGTGCGCTCTGAGTCAGTGCCTCCTTTTCGGACCCCTTGGTCCTGTGGCAGAGGGAAGGGTATCTTCTTACAATGGATCCCGTGGACCCAATTGGCCTTCCCCTCCACTTTAACAGTCGACCTTGTGGACAGGAGGACGAGGTGAGGCCCGGTCCATCTGGGCTGGTCGTTTCTTGTCCTCTGGAAATTGCGGACCAATACCCAGGAGCCGGGGTCAATGGAGTGACCCGGTGTCTCAGAGACCGGAGGCAAGGTGTTGTGGACCTGTTGATATAAAACACGCAATTTAGCCGTCAATTCATACAAATAGTCAAGCAAAATGGGGTGTTGCAGCTCGCTAAACTTCATGGGCCTAGGCACTCCCCATATGTTGGCTGGCCGACCAAAGATTATCTCATAGGGGCTGAGCTTCATTCGCGAATGCACAGTCATTCTGGTGGATAGGAGTGCTAAGGGTAGAGCGTCGGGCCATTTAAGACCCGTGCTCGCTTGGATTTTGGCCAATTTAAGTTTAAGCGTGCCATTGTAACATTCCACTAATCCAGCTGATTGGGGGTGATTTGCAGCGTGGAACTTCTGCCTAATGCCTAGCCCTTCACACACTCTTTTCATCACACAACCCACAAATTCACTTCCGTTGTCCGACCAGACCATTCTAGGCATTCCGAACCTGGGGAAGAACTCTTTCACAAGGGCTTTCGCTGTGGACAAGGCAGTATTGTCCCTTAGGGGATAAGCTTCTACCCATCTTGAGAAGGCACAAACAACCACGAGCACATATTTTAAGTTGTTGCACCTCTCCATGTGTATGAAATCTAGCTGCAAAACCTCGAACGGATACGTAGGAGGTGCAAAATGACCAGCTGGAGTTGGGGTTCCCCTACCAGGATTGTGCTTCAGACATACCATGCAATTCTTGACAACATTCTCTGCACACTTGGGAATCCCTGAATTCTTCCACACTGGGGCCAACGACTCGCAAATCCCTTTCGCGCTGATATGGGCCATCCCATGAGCCATTGTAACCACTGCAGGCACATATGCATCGGGTAACAACCATCTCTGTTGCTCTGTCGATTCAATCCAACAACCATTTGCATCCATTCTCCCTGTACTTTCTCTCCACATGCTTAACTCTTTCTTCGTGGCCTCAGCTTGGATGGACTTCACACTTTCTATCGTGTCTTCACATATTCCAACATCACCAGTCCATCTTTCTGGGCTCGCGACATACATTCGGCTCATCATATTCTTTGCCGTTTCCTTAGCAGTTTCATCAGTGAATGCATTTCCACGACCAACATCATCAATCACTTTCTTGTGTGCACTACACTTCACGATCGCTACTTTCAGGGGCAACGTCAATGATTCAAGAAGCTCATTCACCAACTGACCATGCTGAATCTTAGCTCCATGCGAAGTCAGGAACCCACGTTCTCTCCACAATCGTCCAAAACTGTGAGCCACTCCAAAAGCATACTGACTGTCGGTATAGATAGTCACTTTCATTCCTTTGGATAACACACATGCTCTCGTTAGTGCAACGAGTTCAGCGGCTTGAGCTGAACCATGTGATATTCGCGCAGTTTCAACGATTGTGTGCAAAGTTGTGACAGCATACGCTGTAGTCACGTTACCATTTGGGAGTTTAAAGCAGGAACCATCCACCCATAATGTACCATCACATTCAGCAAGAGGAGTGTCGAATAAATCAACTCTCCCTTTTGTCTCTTCCTCTGTTCTGAGGAAACAATCGTGCTGTTCTGAAGCATCCGATTCCTCAGTAATTGGTAACAATGTGGCTATGTTCAAGGTACTGCATCTTTTGATGTGCACATGGCTCGCTAGTAGCGTCAATTCATAACTGGACAGTCGAGCACTAGTTAAATGCTGTGTCTTGGTCCTATTTAACAATGTGTCTACTGCATGTGGGACCATCACGATTAGTGTATTATTCATTACTAGACCTGCAGACTGTCGAATAGAAACAGCTGCTGCTGCTGTGGCCCTTAAACAACTTCGCAATGCTCGTGCTACCGGATCCAAAGTTGACGAAAAATAGGCGCATGGCCGCTGTCTATCTCCGTATAACTGAGTCAGCACGGACAATGCACAGCCCTCCTTCTCGTGGACATATAATGTGAAAGGCTTACTGTAGTTGGGGTTACCTAACACAGGGGCCGAACATAATGCTGTGCGTAATTCGAGAAAACTTTTCTGACACTCATCGGACCAAGGAATGGGATTGGGTGTATTTGTACACGTTAGTGCCAATAAGGGTTTGGCTAATAACGAAAAATTTGGAATCCACTGTCTACAGTACGATGTAATGCCCAAGAAAGCGCGTACTTCTCTCTGCGTTCTTGGCACATTCAATTTAGCTATTGCCTGAATTCTTTCTGGGGTCAGTTTCCTCCCCTCCTTCGATAAGAGATGACCTCAGTAGGTCACTTCTTGTCGGCAATATTGAAGCTTGGAAAGTGACACCTTGTGATGTAGATCACATAGATGACGCAGTAATTCCAACGTGGCCATTTTACATATTTTCTCAGTGTCCGCAGCTATGAGCAAATCGTCCACGTACTGTACGAGAGTGGAACCTTTGGGCAAAATCATTGTGTCAAGCTGACTTTTCAGAGCTTGACTGTATATTGAGGGGCTTTCACAGTAGCCTTGAGGAGCGCGTTTGAAGCGGAAGCTGCGACCACCTAAACTAAAGGAAAAAATATCCCTGCTTTCCTCAGCAATCGGGATACTGAAGAAAGCATTTTTCAGGTCAATCACCGAAAACCAGGATGCGGATGCTGGAATCATAGTCAATAATGTTGTAATGTCGGGGACAACTGGGAATTGTGGCACCACTATCTTATTTACTTCCCTAAGATCGATCACAAATCTATACACAGGTGGCTGAGAAGGGTCAGTTCGTTTTAAAACAGGCAGAACAGGACTATTGCAAACATTGCCTTGTGTTTCTTCAATTACGTCTTTCTCGATTAACTCGTTAACAATCGCTAGCAAAGCTTTTTCGCCTTCATTGGATATTCTGTATTGGGGAATTCGTGGCATTTTGACATTCGACTTCAATGTTACAACATATGGTGGAATTTCTAAAA
Organism: Lissotriton helveticus; assembly: GCF_964261635.1. Taxonomy (NCBI): domain Eukaryota; kingdom Metazoa; phylum Chordata; class Amphibia; order Caudata; family Salamandridae; genus Lissotriton; species Lissotriton helveticus. The sequence continues at coordinate 1,291,475,960 of NC_136061.1, forward strand.
GACCTACATCATTTGGACCAGTAGCCCAAAGAATATCTGGAAGAAATGCCAATTCTGCTGGAAGTGCATTTCTCGACAAATACATGGGAGAAACCACTTTCTTACCTAAAGTAAGTTGTACTCCTGAGGGAGAACAGTACAAAGTCGCATACAATCTTTTTAGCAAATCTAATCCTAGCAAATTTTCACCACAACCTGTTGTCAAAATAAGGGGTGCTTCGAATTCACAAGGACCAACAGAAAGAGATAAAGGGTCAGAAATCGGATTTCTAACCGGGGCGCCAGAAAAACCTACGGAAACGTTCATTTCGCCAGACAAAGGTGCGCCAGGGAGTTTGGAGTGCATAATCGAACTCTTTGTAGCACCAGTATCCAACAGAAAAGGTTCTGACACACCCGATGTAATCACCTCAACGTAAGGTCCACTCTGATCTACTGGAACTGAGACAACTCTCTCTCCTTGTCTAAGGCTGTCCTAGCAATCATTACTCTCCCACTGCTCATTTTCTGTGTAATACTCATCGACGTAGTATTGAGCTGTCCTGTCAGATACGTTATTTTGCTGGTCAAACCTGTTCATAGAGTTTTGTGGTGGAAGGGGACGTGCGTCCTGAGGGGCGTTTCCATGCCCTCTACCTCTAGGCGCTTGCTGACTACCACGACCTCTTACGCCAGAAAATCCATTTGCCCGGTGTGGCAGGGCAGGACAGTCATATTTGTAATGACCCTCTTGTTTGCAGTATAAACACTGGTTGGGACCTACGCGGTTTTGATTGTAATCGAATCTCTGCAAGTTTCTCTGAGGCTGCTGAAAAGTGTTCTGGTACTGATTCGGACCATTATTATTTCTGTTACCACCACCACGTGGCGGATAGGCTTGCTGTAGCAAAACCTTTGTTTTGAGTTCTCTAGCTTTCTTCTCTACTTTATCTTTCTCATCCTTGTCTCTATTCTCGTAGTACTGTGCCGTAGCTAATATCTGGGCTGAAGATGAGACTGCCCAAGAACTTTCTGAATCTTTCAATTTCTTACACAAGTCTGGAAGTAGATTGTGCACAAATTTATCGACAAACAATCTCTGACCACCTTCTGTGGTCATATCTTGACCGCTGTGGTCAATGAATGTTTCTTCAAATCTGGTGAAGAAATCTGAAACAGTTTCTTCTTTCTTTTGCTTGCATGCAGATAACTTATCCCAATTTACGCGTATTGCAGGCATTATTGTTTTCATGTAATCTACTATCCTACCAGGTAGTTCCGCTATTAAAGGCTCAGGCTTAGCACCACCAACTTGTCGTGCATCTGCAGCAGTAATATTAGCCCACGTGTCACCTAATTCCTGGTCATGATCTACATGACGAATTTTTCCCCATAAAGGCTGTGGAACAACGTTCCCGAATAACATATCGATATCGGCCAAATTCATTATACATGACCCAGCAGTTTGCGACAATTCTTTATAGTACCCTGCAGGATTTTTACGCGGATCTGGTAGTGTTTGTTTGAGTGCTAAAACTTCAGCTCGCTTCCATGGAACATGTACCCATACTCGGTGAAAGTAGGGCAGGACAGGTGGGACAGCTGTCGCGTCACCCTCTCTCCACTGTGGGGGAACTTCTCTCATAGGGTATTGTCGTGCCTTTTTCCTACTAGATGCACTAAATTCCGATGGTGACCCAGAACTGCTTCCCTTACTTCGATATGATAATAGCATTTCAACTGCTTTTTCTACATCGGGACCTACAATCATACCCTCTCCAAACTTAAATCGTACACGACACATTTCTTGTGGGATACATTCTTGATCATTGTCTTCTAAATCCTCGCCAAGAAAGACACACATTTGTTCGAACACATATCTCTGTGTCGCTGTTTCCCATTGATGGAAAACTTCCATGACAGACTGTAAATCATATTTTGCAGTGTCCATGACCCATTTCCGAGCTAAACCATTCAGGGAATCTCTCTCTTGATAATCAGGCAGTTGACTTCGCAACTGTCTTCTACTTATGTTAGGGGCCGCAGCAGGCGACCCAAAAAGGGGTAAAAGAAGATTAGTAACAGTGCTGGCCATTTTCTGCCGAAGGGAAGGTGAAACTGAAGGACAAACAGATGAAAAAACGGGGTGAGATAAGGCTGTGGTAGAGATGGCTGAAGAGGGATCAGTAATAATAGATGTGGTACTAGGCAAAATCGTAGAAAACACAGGAGAAACAGAAGTTGTCGGTGGGCCTGAAGGAGGCTGCACCGAAGAAGTAGGAGCCAGCTGAAGAACAGCTGGTGGGTGCTGTGGAAGAGCCGGAGGCGCAGCTTGTGCAACTAAAGGTTGCGGGGGTGCTGTGGCATTCTGCGCATAGGGGGGTGGTGAAGTTAATAATTACGACATTAATTGGTCTTTTTCACGCTCTTTTGCTGTCCCTTGCTGAAGAGATGGCAAAACTGGATAACACTTATCTATTGCCATTTTACGTTGCCTGTGCAACTGCTCATTTATCTGCTCTTCCTCATTATCTTTAAACTGCACGGCAGCTTGCATTACTGAAAGTCCCCCTTCTCTCTTATTTTTCTTAGCTAATTTAATTTCTTTTTGTTTGGCTTCTTTTCGCCATAGGCGGAAAGAGTCAAACATCGCCGGCCGGGCTTTCTTTTTGAAGAGTTTAACTTCAAGGTTGTCTAAGGTTTCAGAATCAAAGCTACCATATTGGGGCCATTTTAAAGCACCATCTTTCCTAGTGTATTTAATCCATACCTCGTTGTAAACGATGGGGCCTACCCCATGTTTAACGTACAGCTCGTAAGTCGGAGTTCCAACTGGAGGAACCGGACATGAGTCCTCCAATCGGGAGTCCCTATTATTACTACCAAGACAAAACCAATTCCCGAGTCTAAGACTAGGCATCCTCGCTCTCTAGTCTAGTTCCAAAACTTCAAAGGATTTATCGATTACGATATTTCTCGTGAATACACGAGTCCTTCGGTTATGGTGCTTGCAAGTACCAATAAAACCTTTATGTATCTCCAAGATACCACAAAGTAAGTCCAACTAAGGACTAGGAGACGCTCCACTTATACTTAACTGAAAAATATCGATGGCTTCACCAGAAGACTCGTCTCAGCGTTTCGCTCTACCGAAAATTTCAAGGGTCCAACATCAGGGCGATAGCCAGGGCAGCAGTCCTTGTAGCCATCGGGAAGCGGGGAACCTCGTAGTAAAGACCTTCGGACCACGTCGACATGCAGGGGTCGATGAGGTGGTGGGCCCTCCTCCGGAATTTTCACACGAAGCTCCTCACGATCTTCAGGCTGATTGGTACCACTGGAATCGCCCCAAACGCTGGGCGCCAAATGAGGTACTGGGTTTTTAAGAACCGGTACCGAACCTACAGAACCGGTAACCCAGCGGTGCCAGGGGATCAACACCCAGAGACCTCGGGTTCTCCTGAGTCAGACCTACAGAAACTTCAGAGTCTTCCAGGTGAAGTCAAAGATTCGTTTATTGGCTGCAACCAAGGTGACAGGGTCCTAGAAGTACAATACCAGTATATTCAGGAGACTGCACACTTTCACAAGGTTAGGTTTCTCTTCTTATACACAATTTTCACCCTTGGGCAAAACATTCCTTGGATTCGCGGTATTTCATTTATGGTTACTGATTACAAAAGAAAAGCAGAGTCATGATGACATGTACATATTTCACGTCGTGCTGCTCATAACAAATCATCCGGCAAGGCCCAACATTTCATCAGATATCGCTGGACCCCTAATAAAAATGGTCACCTCCCCATCATAAAATAAGTGAGGAAAAGGAGTGGAGAAAGATGTGAGCGAGATATGGCAGGTGTGCGCGCTGAAATGGCTTTATGGCCGGTTGGGCCTAGATGCTATCTTGCTCGGCCACTGGGAGGGAACTGACCTAACGAGTTCGGCCTGGGGCAATGGTTCTAACTTGTACTGAGGACAGGGAGAAGTCGATTAAGGAGTATGTGTCCTTGTGGAATCAAATTCAACTGGATTAAGGCCTATGTAGAGGGCAACATGCAGCTAAGGGTTTAGAAGGTAAATGACGATTTCGAGGTGAAATCGTCACTCGAATATGCCGAAAATACATGTACTTGATGTACTCGTCATTCTCGGTCTTTTGATACCAAATTCGTCCTATTTCGACGAAGTCTTTATTCTCGAGTCCAATACTATAATATGAATCCAGATTTTTCAGAACCACAAGAGAAGCAGCGCCCTCTGGCGCAGTGTGTGGCCCCGTTCGCACTGTTTTTACAGTGCGGAATAAGCTCCTCGAGCTAAACTTCAGCGCAAGCAGTGTGACATGCTGAAATTGTGCCACTTGTGGAACTCCTCGAAACATCTCTGACCTTTTATGTAATTCGCAGAATTCAGCAGAGTAAAACTCTGTAAGGCCTGCCCTCACCTAATTGTAATACAACTGCCAATGGCGGCACCTGCAAACACATAAACTCACCGAGGTGACATTAGGGCAAATTCGTCACCCAAGCATTGGTCTATCTACATCACTGTGTTCGCAGCACATTTACACAGGCCTCAAATGTGGACCCTGTGGTGCAGCGCATCGGTTACTCACTCAGCTGCACTTATTCTCAGCATGCCGCATAGAACTGCAAATCGCATCTAACTATTTGACATGTTCTCTGCACCGTCAACAGTAGTGGCCAGATGGAGGAAAGCTATTTGTCTGCCACTAAAGAGACTGACTCTGCTACAAACTAGTCCATCCTACTCCATTTTGTTGGTGAGAAAGTTCACAAAATGTTATTCCCACCCCCACCTCCATTATTGACCAAGATAATCATTATGCTGCTGCACTGAATGTGTTTAATCTGCAATTCGTCACAGAGGCAAATCCATAATACAAACAATTTGCTCTGAGGCTGGAAAAACAAGGACCAACAGAGTTAATCAACATAGTGTAGGATCACCTCCTTGGGCTCGCTAGTACCTGTGAATTTGTTAACGTTGATGAGGAACCGAAATCACAAATCATTCAAGGATCTCATTTGTCAGACCTTCAAAAAGAAATTTTGAGGACGGCAAAAACTGCCTAGGGCCTCCATGCTTGCTCAAGTGAGAGCTCATGAACTGGCTAACATCCCAGCAGGACACATGAAGTTCTCCCCGGTGGCTAAAATATTAGGATAGAGCCGACTGTCTCCCATAAGCTGCAGATAGAAAGCTCGAAAAACATTTTGGATATTGGGGTAATCTGCAGTACCCCGGAAGTCAATGTCAAGGGAAAGGCAAGGGCAGTGCTGAATGTGGCTAAACAAACCATTTTACGAAAGTATGCTAATCTGTGCATGCAGTTCAATCAACAGTAAAAAAAAAAAAGCACCTAGAACACCCAACCCCATGGTAAAACACCTCAGCACAAGCAATAGGGGCTCTACACCACCAGAAGAAATGAATGAGACTTATCTGACCTTAACAGGCCCAACTGATCGCAGCCATCGACAACCCAACTCTCCTTTGGAGGGAGTCACAACCATGATGTGTGGTGTACATACATGGGCAGCCAATCACCAGCCTGATATACACTGGGACCACAGTGTGTGTGATACTGAAAACACACTATAGTAAACTGTGCCCATCGCCAGACCTCCAGATTACCCCTATATGAATATACACTTATGGGAGTGCATCTCCCATTGAGCTGGGTGGAGCTTTCACCACGAGGGTGACAGGCCAAAAAAAACTGATCTTTAATGCTTTTTGTGACTAAGCTCAAAAGCACCACCCTAAGTTTCAGAGTTGCAGCGCTGTTGAATCCCTGAAGCTTATTGCCTTTGCGTTGTGGTGCAGATGCTCAGAGAATTTACAGATGTTTTTAATGCCATTGGATTTCTCAAGGGGAAGCCAGTGAAATTCCATATCAACCCGACCATTCAGTCAGTGGCACTTTATCACCCCAGGATCCCATTTCACATGTGGTACAAGTAGAGCAAAAATTGGAAAAATTGAAAGCTGCAGAGTAGTATGTCGAGGGGCTCACTCCATGGGTCTTCCCTATTTTACTGGTCAAAAAGCTAAAATAATCTGGTGCTGTCCACGTATGGTTCCATATGTAGATGCCTAACAAAGCAATAAAAAGGAAAGGGAATACCACTTGACTCCGAGATTGCATGATATTGGTGCCGAATTCAATGGAGCAAAATGGTTCTCCAAAATAGATTTGAAGTCAAGGTGTCATCAAATCTGATCGAGCAAAAAATCAATATCTCATCCTGTTCTACACATGAAGGACTACAGAGATACTACTCTCTCAACATTGGTATCCCTAGTGCAGCTGAAGTTTTTCAGAATTGCATCAAAGAAATGCTGTCTGGTTTACCAGGAGTACTAAACGTCATTGACAATATGTTAGTTGACTTTGACTAGCTCATGTCATGTCCATTAAATAATACCATGAACGCCTCAGAGCGCTGCTAAGATGGCTTTGAAATAGTTGACTGATTCTCCACTGCAAGAAGTGTGAGGTCCTCACAAATAAAATCAAATACTATAAGTGCCGCTCTCAGAAGGACTGCTGTGTATACCTCCTTGGTTTATCAGGAGTGATGACACTTTACCTTGTAGGGATGAGCCAAATACTGCTTCAGCCAACTCTAGCGGCAACCAATCCTCATGCTGGCTGACATCACTATTTACTGAGGACAACCCCCCTTATTTCAGTGCTGCAAAGATCTTGAAGTGGAAACCTAGGCAAACTAAAATCATTTGAAATGTTCATAGGTGGTTTATGAATGAAGCAAGTTTTTATACTTTACTGTGTTGCACTGAGCTCTCTTTTTCTCTCATTATATATATCTCACTCCATTGTGGCCTTTCAAAGTTTTTCTCTTCCACACTTTTAATTACCTCTCTCAGAAGCTTGTATGGGGCATACCTAAATGTTGGAAGGAATGTAGTGTTGGTCGGCCTGTCTAGGATCCAGGAATTGCCCACACTACCCATGTTATTTGGTTTGTCCTGAAATGTTGCCATACACTGTATAAATAAAAGATGTTTGCGTGCGCAGAGCACTAGTTGTACAACAGTCAAACTCACTACTGTCTGTGTATGATTCTCCTTTGAAAATGCCTTTGAAACTTGGAGCCGACAATACAAGCCAGCACCGACCTGCTTTCTATCTGCCAGAGTGGCACCCTGTGCAACCCGGTTCATCAATGCCCAAAGTCCCACACTGAGACTCCCATTTCTAGGGAGTAAGACGTATATGGGGGACAAGCAGTGACTATTGTTTTTCCCCCTCTATTGCAAAGAGCTACATTCATGGCCTCGTACTCTTGTGTCTGGATGGTGGTATCACCTGTTCTATGGCCTCCAAGACTCCACACTGGCAGCCCTTAAGGGTATCCTCCACACCGCAGCAGGTCTCAAGCAGGGCCGGAATAAATATGATCTCATAAACCCAATTCTGATGAAAATCATTTGGTTCCCTTTGCCAGACAGGATCATCTTCTAAACCAGCTGCATCATTTACAAAGCTGAATGACCAGCATCTCCACTTATCTGGCAGACAAGCTCACCATCTCCGGTGGCTCTAGGTATAACCAGAGCCAGGCCTCCATCAGACTGGAGACTGAGAAGAGTAAAAAAGAACAAACAAAGTTTGACTAGTCTTGGACAACATTCCTCATAACGATAAGGACTGCCCAACTCTGGTCCAATTTCGGAAACAGTTGAAGACCCACCTCTTTAAAGAACACAACAAAACACTGTAGTGACAAACTAATAACCAGCCACCACTCCTCTCACTCGTTGACTGTATACTTACCTTTGTCCCTGTTCCTTGTACAGCACTCCTCTTCCTTTTTAGCTCGGTTTGCAGTATATAAATACATACATACATACATACATACATACATACATACATACATATATACAAGGGCTAGGCCAGTCCTGCGTAACAGCAATGGAACACAATTCCAGGCAGGAGTATATCCTGTCCACTATGGTCCGTGAAGCGGAACTTCGCTTTGGACAAACTCGAGAAAATTCATACTTCCTCACAAAGGTTAAAGCTTTGCAGGTGACGATTTACATGCTGTTAATGTCTTTTAAAATACAAACAGAGAATAGCAACATGCTTTCTTTGTATGCATTGCAAAGTGCGTAATGTACTCTTCATCAGTGTAAATGCATGGCGCGATTGTAAAATGTCTACAGAAATACACACATATTGAACCACATACGTATTTTGAGGAATAACGAGAAAAAAAACCTGATTCACAGCACAGGTGAACCCAGTTTGCAAATCAGAGGACTATAAACACAGACCCAATCTTCAGACACGCAATTAACGTCAAACAAAACACACACACACACACACACGCGCGTACACACAGACGCTCAAGGGCCCTGCGTTTTCTCCGGCTTCCGGAACTTCGGCTGCTCGTCATACAAGTACAACTGCAGGTGCAAGAGCAGCCCTTGTAACCACATATAGAGGGTCCCAGCCACCCTCAAGGCTCAGGCTGAGAGCCAGGATGTTCTGGGGGGTTTGTACAGACAATTCACACTGACGATGTATTGCTTGGACGAGGACACATTCCAAACCTGCTTCATACAACAGGAAATGCTCTAACTAGAGCGATCTTCAGTGCCATTTTGCCTAAAGTTGATTTTGCCAGTTTTGGGCTCACACTAGGTTCCTGGTACCTGAAGGTAGCCTGCATATCGAGGAGCAGTCAATTTTCTCAAAAGTGCAAAAGCAGGTCAGGGGTGCCCTATTGTGTTGACACCACGAACACTGTTTTCCCAGCTTTCCCATAACAATCAATTGTGTAAAGGCAAAGTGTAATGCCAAATGTCTCTAAAATAGTGGATTGTTCTCCAGTGTCTGTCAACCAGGATCAACCCATCAATCCATGATCCTTTTAAGCAGCTGGATATCACATAACCTGGCAATATACTACTCACAAAAGACATGTGTGCTACGATGGTACAACCCCTTCACCCAAATAATGTGTCTGAAACAGTGTTCCCTTTTTACCAAGATATAATAAGAACGTAAAGAACAAAGCCACAATGTTTTGAGGTAGTGTGGCTTTGATAGTTGTTAGTCGACAATGTGATGAGACATGCATTCAAGATGAGTTCCCACAGAAATTAGCTGCTTTAATCCATTAGTGACAATTATACGACATCTGTAGCCACGTCACAATTCAACATGGAAACCCTGAAGTCAATGAAGAACACTCTTGGACACATAAAGTCATCAAGCATGCATAGGTTTTCTGAATTTTATTACAAGACTGGAGGCTGATATTTTGCCATCTTTTCTTGCTGTTTATTAAATAGCAGCCAATCACAAAGCACAACTACATTACCCAGAAGTCCTGGATAAAAAAACTACACTGATGACATCATATTAGGAGTACCAATAGGACATCGAGTTAACCTAATAATTATCTTGACTGAGAGCAACAAATCCTCTTTTCTTGCTTCTTGCAGACAAGATAAGTACTGTTTTTCAATGATCACTCTTCTATCATTGTGGTTGTACATGTAGAAAGTATTTCATTCCTAGTACTGCTTAAATTTATCATATTTGTATTGCTTTTTACCAATGGCTTGTGTTCGTGCGTGTGCTCTTTAAACCTGTTCCTACTCCTCACGATGCTTGTTCTTTTCAGTGCGTCAATGGCCTTAATTCAAAGTGCGTCTCTTTACCTGCAGCATGTGACGCTCTTATTGCATGCATCTCTGCCTGCTTTCTCCTCTGCAAACTGTCATATTCTGCCCAATTGCATTCCTTCTGTAGCCACTCCTTCTCACACAGGCAATTCCCTGATACACGCCCCTGTTGCGGTAGCCACTTCCCCTAGTTTCTTCACTCAGTTAACCCTTGCATTTTATGTGAAAATGTTGTCAGTTGAAGCTTTGTGTAGTTTATTTACATTTTTACATTTTCCTTACAGTAATAAATTGTTTCTTAATTATGTCTGAGGAAGAAGATACTCAGGGTTTTAAATATAATTTGGAAACCTGTATGGAGGATTCTGTGCAACAAGCTATTGCATTTTCTATGCTAGATGTCTCGAAAAGTTTAGAAGCGTCGCTGTCTCAAATGCTTTCTTTCTCGGAGTGTCCTTCTAAAAAGGACAAGAAGGGTGCAGCTACCTCTGGTCTCGCTCTTAAAGGCATTTCTCTTACTACTGGTCCTCCCACCTGAGAAGCTTCTTTTTTGGGTCTCACTTCCTCTCCCCTGAATGTTACCCATCTCAAAGACACTGATGATGATGATGATGTCATGAATGACAATTTAGATGGAGTTTCGGACCGTACAGTTTATGAACCCCAGAGAAAAGGTGGAAGATTTCTCCTAATGATGATGTTATTGCTCACCCAGTGTCTACTGATTTAGTGGACCATCTTGGGAACTTATGTTTGACCACTCCCTCATTCACCACCCCAGCGGTAATGAATGAGGGAGTGGTTTCTTTCTGAGCATGTGTCTCCGTTCCTCTTCGCCATGCTCTTGATAGGACATCAGGTAACAAATTAAAAATCTGAATGTCCCCACCCTTCCCTTCCTAATAACATAACTTCTACTCCTGTAATTGATCCCAATATGTTATTGTTTTTCACTAAATACAGAAAAGACCTAAGAAAGGTGTTGATAGGGCCTGGTCCAATTGTCAGGATCGCATTTTAGATCACTAGGATTTTTGATTTAGCCGAAGAGGCTAAGAAGGAAGCCACTCAGGTGGATCCAGATACTTTATCTAATGGGCAATATGTACTTAGGGCAATCCAAATACCCATATTTCACAGAAAAAGAAGGAAAAGTTGTCAGCTTAAAATGTATCCCAAGCTCAGTAGTATGGCTACCAAAGAAGAAGGTCCATTTGCTAATTGCCTTTTATTTGGAGATTCTTTTATAAAAGAACTTGGAAGTACATCTCCACCTTTGCTACTATGGACACAGCCAAACTTTCACTCAAGGAAATTATCTCCTCTCGGTTTTTGCCAGGACCAGCAAAGGTAGGAGCCGCTTTGCTGGCCGCTACAACACAAAAAGATCAATCCCTCTGAAGAGGTCCCTTTGATCTTCGGTCCCAGGTCCACGTCTATACTGGGTACAAACTACTATTTCAGAGGATTCAATTCCAGGGGATACAGGAACAAAGGAGACTAATTTTAAGGTAAGACTTCCGAGTTCTGGCCTACCTCCTATAGGAAGCGGATTAGCGATTTTTCTAGATGCATGGTTATCTTTAAACTCAGATCCTTGGGTGGTTCAGACTGTGCAAGGTTATCAGATAGACCTCTATCAATGCCCAATCCAATCACATATTCCACCTTCTCTTCTTTTTTCTCAACAGCAATCTCTTTTAATTCAAGAAAAGATTGCTTCTTTTCTGACGAAGGAAGTTATAAAACAAACAGATCTCGATCCTTCAGGATTTTTCAGCACCATCTTTCTGGTGCAGAAGAAAACCAAAACATTTAGCCTGGTATTAAATCTAAAGGTTTTCAACAATTTCGTTGTGTTTTTTATGTTATGTTATGTTAACGTTTATTTATAGAGCGCGCAGCTACTCCCAGGAGTGTCCCGGCGCTGAAACATCCAGATGTCACGTCACATAAAACACATAATGCATCATGATTTCAAAATGAAAACCATTCTCCATCTCTTGGATATCCTTCTTTAGGACGATTGACTTGTCAGGTTAGATTTCAGGACACTTATCTTTCTGCTCCAATTAATCCTTCTCACAGAAGGTTTCTTCAATTACAATGGGGAACTTCTTTCTTCAGCTTCAAAGCTCTCCCCTTCAGACTTTCTTCATCACCTTGGTGTTTCACCAAGATTTTCAAACCTATTGTAGCCTTTCTCAGAGCGCAAGGGATCAGACTCATTGTCTACCTCAACGACTTCTTGATAATGGCTCAAGTCAAGGAAGTACTAATAACTCATTTACAATTTTGCCAAGGGTTGCTTCTTCGCCTTGGCTTTCTAATCAACGTTCCTAAGTCGGCTTTGATTCCTTCTTGTCAGGTCGAGTTTCTGGGTTCTCTAATAGATACCTCTCAATCTATTCTGCAACCTTCTTCAAAAAGTTGGCCTCATCAAAAAAGAGATCAGTCACACTATTTCTCTCATGCATTTTTCTTTGAGATCATTAGCCCGCTTGGTAGGGCTCCTCGCTTTCACCATTCAAGCAATCTTTACTGGCACTCCTCATTATCGTGCCCTTCAGAGATTAAAAATCTGGCATATTCATAGAGGTTTTGCTTATTCCGACCCCGTTTCTTTTGATCCAGAGTCCAAAGGAGAACTCCTTTCGTGGCTGACTCATTTAGATGCCAGGAACAGGAGAACAATTTTTTTTGCCACCCCAGAACTTGCTCTAGAGTCTGATGCAAGTTGGACAGGTTGGTCAATTCTCGACTGGAGGTACATGGTCTCCTCTGGAGTCATTCTTCCATATCAACAGTTTAGAGATGCTTCCAAGTACCTTTGCCATCCAGTCCTTTACAAAAACAAGGTAAAATGTGCTATTCTCTTACGAATGAACAATCTGACAGCGGTCCGATAAATAAATCCTCGGGGGTGGGGGGGGGGGGCACAATGTTGAAATTTTAGGGCAGATCTTGACAAATGTCTTTGGGAATATTGTCTTCTATGCCAAATCTCGGTCAGAGCTGTCTATCTCCCAGGAAACCTGAATATCATAGCAGATTGATACACCAAACATCTTCACGACTCAAGCAACTTGTAACTGCACCCTACTGTTTTCAATTAACTTTCTTCCATCTTTGGCACCATGTCAGTCGATCTATTTGCCTCCCAACTCAATACCCAACTTCCTACCTTTTTCAGTTGGAGACAGGATCCTCAAGCTTTACCTATCAACTCCTTTATTCAGTTTTGGCCCCAATCTCTTCTCTATGCCTTTCCTCTCTTTCTTCTAATTGAGCGAGTTAGCCCAAGCTCGCGGACAACACTCCGTTGGAACTTTCATCTGGCTTGCCAGTTTAGCTCCCTCATTTTCCCAGTCTCTTGCTGAACCCTCAGGGCATTCAACACATTATGATCCTTCAGGGATCCCTCTTTCTCATTGCCTGGAGAATTTCGGGTCTTCCTGGAGAACTCCAGGAAGTTCGCAAAAGGTGATCCTCCTCATCCAACAATCTTGGGCCCCAGGCACTTCCGGATTCTATAAATCAGCCTGGGTGGCTTGGTGTAGCTGATATGTGGACAGGGATTCAGATCCCATTTCAACAGATGTGACTCTTGTTGTCAACTTTTTAGCCTCCCTTGCCTCTCAAGGAAAAGCTTAGCGCACAATCAATACCTATAAGTCATTTCTGCTGAGCATCTTCAAGTGCACGGAAGACCCATTGGAGAACTGTTAAAGGTAGTATGTTATGTCAATCCTCCTCTACCTAAGTAAAAAACAATTATGCGATCTTAATTTGGCATTTAAATTGTTTGTTTCATGGCAAGATAATATATTTCTCTCTCAAACAGTTATCTGCAAAATTGACAATTCTGTTTAATATCATTGAAATGTGTTTCTGATGTCAAGGCTTTGGATGTGTCCACTTTCCAATATTCTCCCCTTGGAGTTACTTTTCAGGTAGATAGAAATACCAAAACAACTGTGTCAGCAATTCATTACATTATCCCTTTTTCCATTCTCAACCAAAATTATGTGTTGGAAATTGTCTGAAATCCTACATTTCATAAACTGCAGATCTGAGGTCCCTCTAGTCTCTTCAGTTGCTAATTTTTTTCAGAACCCCAAAGCCTGTTTATTCTCCCTCTTTATCCCGCTGAGTAGAATTGATTATATCTTTGGCTCGTATTGATGTTGACTCTTTTGGCGCCCATTCGGCCAGTGGGGCTATGACCTCTAGGGCCTTTTGGGCTAGTGCAGGTTTGCACGATATTCTCAAATCTGCCAATTGGTCAAATGTTAAACATTCAGAAACTTCTATTGTAAACCTAATGCACATGTATCTGATTCTTTTATTTCAATGCTTTAAACATGCATAAGATGATCCTCCGGGTCTTCTAATACAATTGAGATTTTCCAAGCCTTGGTGTCAGAAAGGCTACATTTCTATTGAAGACATATAGGCGGGTATTATCCCAACACTTAGAATAACCCATCCTGTTTTGTTTTCTGCGGTTCCGGCGCCATCAGCTGGTGCTTCCACCTTCACATATTCTTTCTGGATTTTCATATTTAATGGAATCGGATGCTGTTCTACATGGATCATTCCTTCCCTTCCAAAGGACTTTTCCTCGGCTGATGTTGTCCTGCCTAGCAGATATATGATCTGTTCCTATTTCTCTTGGTTCAGTGTTGTTTTTTCTTTCCATGCCTCACTTTGACTAACTCGCTTCAGGAAAATAGAATTTGTTGCTCTCAGTGAAGATAGTTAGTAGGTTAACTCAATGTTCTATTGGTGCTTCTTTTATGATGCCTCCAATGTAGATTTTATCCAAGATTTCTGGGTACTGTAGTTGTGTTTGTTTGATTGGCTGCTATTTAATAAACAGTAAGAAAAGACGGCATAATACTAGCCTACGTCTCTTTAATAAAATCTAGCCTTTCTGACACCAGGCTAGCAAAATATCAATTTCGGTTCAACTAGAAAAAGGCCAGTGGCAAACCGCCAACAAAAAAATTGCTCTTTTGGTTTAAACCAGAATCCACTGCTTCATAAAACATTTGGCCCACTTTAGGAGGTCCCTTGCTAGGCTCTCTATGATGGGGACCATCAGTGTAAAAGGGTAGGCGTAAGGAGGTATATGAGTCTTGGGCTGAATGCTGCGACTTCCTCTAGAGGTGTAGTTGCTAGTGTTGGAATGCACAGTAGGACTTGGGGACATAAGAGAGGTACAAGTGTGAGTACGCTCATCAAGAGTAACTGAACCCACAGGGGCAGGGTGGAGTAAAGCACTGTTCATGGGGGAAGGGGAGAGAGAGCGAGAGAGAGAGAGAGAGTGAGAGAGAGAGAGAACGACAGGGGGGATGTCCCATAAACGAGTTAAGGACTGCAGCCTTAAACTTTTGCTTTAGCAATTTCACTGCTCCACACAGAGCGCCGACATGTTCAATCACTCCTTGTCTATCGTGCATAGTGTTTGAACCCACATGAATATCCCAGGAAATCAATAAATTGGGGTTAGCATTATCCAGAATAAGGCTCAAATTGTATTGGACCCATCAGAATTCAAACTTGTATTCTCCTTTCACCTGCAGCAGGGGCAACAAGTTTCAGCAGCAACAGACTTACAGAAAGACAATGCCATCAGACTAAATGCGGTTTGTAATCCATGCTAGGTGGTTTACTAGACAATGGGTAGTGGTGGCACAGATGAGATGTGCTTCCTTCAATGGCTGCACTGATTGTCATCTCTACGGCGATAGCATAGGAGATGGTTTTCAGCAATCTGCAATGTAAGAGATAGTCCTACTGCAGTCGAAATATTACTTGAGAATGTGTATTGTAGGCACTGGAAAACAGTCTTTGGGGAACTTTTCCACGTTTAAACGTATATACACTTATAACCATTGTTTTTCTGAATTTTGGGAAACACTGGAAAATACCCACTGTAATTCACAAAAGAAATATATTGAAAACAGAAAGCCATAAGCAACATTTGGTTAAACAACAACAAGGGACCCCAAAATTAGTCAGCAGGGACCTCGGGGAGCATATTTCTTTCAAACAACATTGGTCCCCAACATTGAGAAATTTCAGCACAACAATTAATTAATTGCGGGTTTATATAGCGCTAGGAATCGACTCCCGGAGGAGTATCTCCACGCTTCGACCGCTGGGGAACCCGTCCTGGCTCACCCTGAGAGATGGTCCCTGATGGGTATCTCTAAGGTGCGACCAAGCATCCCCGGCGGTCTGGGGGGCCGTTGTGAAGATGAGGCAAGCTGATGCCCAGAGTTGCTGAGTGTGGTTTCTGAGTAGAGTAGGCACCGAGGCGAGAATTATCGAGTCCGCTGACCCTGGTCCACGACCCTGCCGCATCGGGAATCGAACCCTGGTCCTGGGCCGTTCTCTGCTTACGGGTCTGCCGCCTCTAACCAGTGAGCCACACTTCTCCACTTCTCAACAATACAATATAGACAGAGTCAATCTATATTTTTAGAAAGGCATGTCCAGCCGGACAGTGGTCTTTCAGAGATTTTACTCAGGATTCATGTATTCAAATCATATAGAAATACCTAGCAACATTTGGAGCACTGAATAGTCACTTTCCACATCTGCACCACACAGGTGGGGCCTTATCACATTCACCAGGAAAAAATGGCAAAATACACTGCTGTGCTGCATGCTCCACAATGTGTCAATACAAAGTTGTGTGCCCATGGCTGGAGAGAATGACCAGGCAGGTGATAGTCCAAGTGATGATGAAAGACAGCCACAAGCTGAACTGGACCAACAGTGACAATGAAGTTGGGGCATTATTCCCCCATCTCTCTAGGAGTTCCACAAGGATCCATACTATCTCCCTCTCTCTTTAACCTCTTCATGGAACCTCTCACCCTCATTCTCAAACAAGCAGGGATTAACTATCACCTCTACGCTGACGATACACAACTCTACCATAAGATAAAAACCCATGCTGACATCCTCCACCTCAACAACACCCTCATCAAAATTCAAGCCTGGTTCCACTCGAACCATCTCAAACTTAACCCCAAAAAAACTGAAATTATTCTTTTCTCCCCAAAAAACAACCAGCTCCCCATTCAAAAGTGGATCACAGACCTTAACGCCCTCAACTGCTCCCTGTCCCTAGCCACCTCAGTCAAATCCTTGGGCATCTCTCTTGACAACCGACTAACTCTCAACGTTCACATCAACAACTCTGCCAAAGGAGCCCTCCTTACCCTCCGTAACCTTAAGAAAATTAAGCCCTTCATCCCAATTGATGACTTTAAACTGGCAGTCCAATCGCTTGCTCTATCGCGCATTGATTACGGCAATGCCATCCTCACCGGAATTCCCAAAACCCACCTGGCACCTCTTAAATCTGTGCTCAACCTCGCAGCTAGGCTTATCACGGACTGCAAACGATTTGACCACATCTCTCCCGCCCTTAAATCCCTTAAATGGCTCCCCATTGAAGGTAGATCCACATATAAAACCGCCTGCATTACGCACAAAATCCTCCACCAAAACACACCGGCATACCTCTCCAATAAACTGACCAAAGCAGGCTGCACGCGATCACTGAGAAGCTCCAACACCCTCCTACTTATTCCCCCCATTCAGAAAAAGAATTCCACTCAGTCACGCTCATTTTCAGGCAATGCCCCACTTATTTGGAATGCCCTCCCTAAAGACCTCCGCTGTAACCAGTCCTACCCCAGCTTCAAAAAAGAACTCAAACTTCTTCTCCTTAATAAATACTGGGGTTTCTAATCCCTCCCTGGTAGCCTCGCCCCTCTGCATCACCCTACCTATCTGCTCTGCATATGACTTGTGACCATCCCGCCTGGCCAACTCCCTTTCCTTCTATCTGACCACCTTACCTCCCCTCCTCATGACAGTCAGTTCTCTTGCATGTTTTTGTATACCTAAGTGAGGCTTCCCGCCAAACTGTGACCGCTATTTTGTATGACTCATAGTGTCTAGCAATTGTTTTTACTTTTTTATCTAGATGTCATGTATCCTATGTGGACTTGTTCTTTTATTATTCCGTTGTCTGTGCTTATACACACTGTACCTGTATGGAAACACCTTGTAAAGCGCTCTGATACTCCTGGGTCCAGCCAGCGCTATATAAAACCTCTTAAATAAAATTATTATTGATTAATCTGCTTTTTATACTCACCAGTTTCACAAAAAGACCTTATTACATCAGTGTATTAAATCACACTTCAAGCATATTGCAAGTGTTCAAAATCTATTTTGTGACCCCCTACCTCACACCAAACTCACATCCATCCTATTTAACACAATCCCAGACTATCCTAACATTCCTTCTAGCTGCCTAGTCCTATCAGCTGTAGTAACCTCAATTATCGCTAACCAGGGCAACCTAGCCCCACTCCCAACATAACCATTCCAATTAACCTACACACACACACACACACACTTTTTTACTTCTAACTACTACTACAGGAACTAAGTACAGGTAGGACTAGGGTGTTTTTTCCTTGGGAATGGTTTGACCTTCTCCAGAGATTTGCATAAAGCAGACTGACCTCCTTCATAGCATTACAGTGGGCACCTTTTTGGAGGACTGGGATTGGGATGTAGCATGTGGAGTGGCCAATGGCCAGTAGAACTACTGTCCATTGGGAGTGACTTTGAATCACTGGGCCCGTATTACTGAAAGGGTGCACTTTCCCTGCGTGCACCTTCGTGCACCTTTAAGCAAGTGTACAAGGTGCAGACAGGGAAACTGCATCCTATTATAAAGGAGGCACTGCCCTCAGGGCAGCCTCAAATCGAACTGCCCCAGGGCAGCACATTCAGGAGAAATATGGAGCAGCTGTTTATAAGTTGCTCTGTGTTTCTCTGTGCAGGCAGCAACCTGACTGCACTTTCAAAAGCATTAGAGATCCACTTTCAAGAGGGTGCAGTGAGTGACTCTACCTGATTGCACAGGGATGTGTGATGGGGCACATGGGACCCCCTTTTATCCCTTGATAGGGCTGCCCTCAGGAGGTGCACTGACAGTGCTCCACCTTTTTGTTGTAAATTTTCAGTGTGCCTCCTATGGGCATGTTAGTCTCTACACCCACGTCGGTAATACGGTGTGGGCAAAGAGGCAAAGTGATTCCCTCATTTGAATGGGACTATGCCCCAAACAAAAGAAAGAAGCCTTCTCTTGGTGGCACTACATGTGCGCCAACGCTATCTGTATTACAAAAGGGACTGCACAAGCATCTGCAGCTCCTACCATAATGCCAAAGTACAAAGCAGGTACAAACACACGTTGGCCTCTGGGGCACTTTGTGTAATATGGCCTCTGGAAGACACCCTCTGTATTCTGGCGTCTCTAACAAGTGCATCATTTCCTGCAGTAATGCCATTTGTCCTTGTGCTGTTTCTTTGGCCCTGTTAGTCACGGTGTTACAATATAATGTGGTAAATCAAAGAACCGTTGTCCCTGGTATAGTGCGATAGATGCAACAAATGGTTCATACAAGATATGTCAACGTTTTTTGCAAAACAGAAAAACTATTCTCACAGACCAAACAAACACTAATGCAAGAACAACATCAGAGACATGAAATATGCAAAATGTCACATACATTCAAGTTATAAAGATTTATAATACAATGGTTGCTCCATCGTGTGAAAAGTGACAGAACAATTGCTCGTGCAAAAGTGATAAGTGATGGAATTTTGCACATAAAATGATGAAAAGACGAATCACAGTGCATGTAGTCAACTGCACACAGCTTGTCTACCATAATACTTTAGCACTAGTAGCTAACTTAACGACTATAATGGACAGTTTTTCCATTTTTAGATCATTCAAAACAACTCTTACAGAAGAAATCAAGGCACCAAATATGTCGCCAACTATTTCAGAACCACTTTTACTTTGTTTAGTTCTAACTGGCGATCCTCACACTGGCTCACCCAAGTGCTCTACATGATAAATGTTCGGGAAGATTATTGCCAAATAACATGTGCCATATCACCCTCGGGGCAATGTAAAATATGTGTGTTCCCCAAAAACATAATAAACTCCAGGAATAATAGGATCCTGACCTCCCTTGAATAATGACCAGTTTTGCATGTATTAAAAATGTGATGACAATTCCTTTTTCTCATGAAGTTAGTATGATCTATGGACTTACCTCTAAGCAAGTACACACCATTTTCCTTTGTGTTTCCAATTTAAAGTTAGCGCCGACATAACTCCTGACTCTTGATGTTCTAATTCCTCTTTACCCCACTTATTTCAATACTTTTGACCCTTTCCTATTTTCCATCTAGTATCCATTGCCATTTTCCTGTCTTCTAACAATGTAAAAAATGTCTTCTCAAAATCAGTTAAGAAACAAGTCAAATTATGGCTATGAGCAAAAGCAGTATCTAATGTTGCAATGGGTATAAAGAAACACTCAGCTGTATCCATCTCTTTCTCATTGGGGTGACAATTCAAATGTTTAAACATAGGGAGTTCAGAAAGCACTAGATCATAATAAAAAAAAAATACTGACAATGACCTTGTCAATATAAAAGGCTCATTACAAGCCTACCTGTAATACCATCTGTAAGAGGAATCTGATAATAGGTAATCCCTTCTGCAGTTGATGCAGGCAACTGCGTACATACGTAGCAATCCTTAGCATCAATAGTATTAATATATTCTTAAAGCAACCTAAAATAAGCGTTTGTAGAACTATCTCCTCTGGATGAATCTACTTGTAATGACTCAAAATCAAGTGAATGCAAACTATTGTCAGTCGAAATCAGGGTTCTCAAGATAGGTTAGATCTAAGTTCAACTACATTGGAACATGAAGGTGAATTTAATCCAAAAAGCAAAAACATGAATCCTACAATTGTAGCTATTTATACACCAGCCAGTATAAGCCTACATATACTACGACTATTCGTTTCCATGACTTTACTAGAATCAGACCATTGAATAGAAATTAGCAGTAAACTTATTTTTTTCACATCTTACTACTGGTGCAAATGGCAAAACAAAGATCATGAATCGTATGATGAAGTTATTTACAAAGTCTTTGTGAATCTTCCATAACCCTACACCGACTTCTTCTGAGTGACACTCTTATGCTCATTCTTCAGCCTCAGGTCTATGGAATCTTCTGAATTCTTTTTAACAAATTTCATTTAATTGTCTCTAGGGTCAATCCATTCAACAGCAAAGCAAATTCAAAGCAAAGCTCAGTAACCAATTCAAATTCACGGAGGTTCAACTGGGATCTCACTATTATCCTCCAAATCAAAAGATTCACTCTCACTGTCATTTGCCACAAAGCATGTCAATTCAGGGGACAAGTACCACCAAGTTGATCTTCTGAGCGCAGATCATTCGTCCTCACTGACTCTTAGGCCAGAATCCTCAGTATCCTCTGGGATAGTACGCAATACATGTTCTACAGGCAGACTTAGTCTCTCTGCCTTTTGACTTCTCGACCGGCCATCTACAGCTACAACCCAGTTTGACACAGCACTAGGCCCTTCGTCAAGGTCTGAATCTGGCTCACTCAGCGCCACAGGCCAAGACTGTCCTGTCTCAAAACCAGATGCAGACTCATCAAGACCCCCCTCAGACTAAAGATGTGCTGTTTCAGGTTCTTGTAGATTTCCTTTAGCTCATTCAACTTCTTCTCATTGCCTTTCAGATGCGGTCTGCACTACTGGGAGAGGCACTATCACATCATCAAGGAAACACCCCACTCTGCGAGTATGAGCGGTATGAATACCGGTGAGGAGGCCTCCACACTTAACAGCAGAGCTCATCCCAAGGAACACTTATTTATTTTATTTTATTTTGGTATCTTGGCACGGCGCTGATCATGACAAGGAAATTATTTAGAGACAAGGGAACCCAATGGGATTAATCAGGGACCATGGGTATCAGTTTGCTTTGAACACAACGGTCCCTCACAAAAACAATGAAAAAAAATAATAAATATAGAAATACAATTAGATCTATATCGTGCTGTCCAGCCAGACAGGAATCCTTTAATGTAACAACATTGTTTTAAGGACAAACAATGAAGTGGGAACAAAGTATTGTGTTGAGTGAGACACGAACAAAGCAAAAAAGGCTCAGGCAAAGCTTGGTGCTGGCAATAATTTCAACAATTCAAGAAGCACAAATGAAGGAAGACACCATTACACTTTGGGAAATATTAACTATCATTGTGTTAGGGTGTCAAGGAGTCGACAATGTTTCGATCCATACATAGACTTGAGGAGCATCATCAGGATATTAAGTTATATGCCTGTGTGATTGCCTGTTGAAAAATGGGAAAGAATAGAAGGGAGAGAAGAGATGTAGAGTAGGAATAATTATTAACTGACATCCATGCGTTTTTGAGAAGTGAGTGATGGTTGCTGAAAACCTAGAGTGATCACTTGCTCACGGTGAATGGCGGTGATTAATAAACCGCTAATGATAACCAGAGAACCTGGAAGGAACACTGACGATGGTTAACAGCGACATCCTATATTGACCGTGGATATTGGCCTACGGCGACAAGAAATGCTGGAGTGATCAGTTACTCTTGTGAGTGCAAGTGAGAAAGTTTAACCCCTTCGGTGCTGATGACAAAGCCAGCTCGTCATCAGCGTTACCTGCGCTGCGCGGATGACGAGCTGGCTTTGTCATAAACAAGCCATTTTTTTTTTAGCGCACAGCGGGAATACGCGGTAGCGCTCATGAGGTTAAACATCACAATGACATGCTTGATGAAGGCAAATCATTATGGAGTGATCTAATACTGTGGTGCGTGGCGGTGAGTAGACTAACAGTAATCGAGTCTAGCTTATCTATAACTCTCGTCAAGATGGGTCAACTGCGAGAGTCAACGTACCCACTGCATGGTAGGGATGGTCTGCAGTGCGGTGAAATCGGAAGTCCAAATGTGTAAACATTCTCGTACGCCTAAATTATGAAAAAGCGGATATAGTGAAACTAAATTAATTCCAGGCATTCTGGTCATGCTCTCGGGAGTGAGTGGAATGGCGGTGCTTACCAGAATTAAAGGGGAGATCTGCATCCATATGCAGGGATCCATGAGGACTGGTGGAATCCGGTCACTCGTGCACGTGTTCTAGAAAAACTATATGGAACGCACGTCATCCAGTGCCCGGAACAAGTTGTTCCGATATTGCTAAAATTCATCACACATTTATTAATGTCCGTAAAGACTCCAGGGATATTGCTTAACTTCAGTTCGGCTGGTATAATGTTGGCTTTAAGATATTCTGTGAGCATTCGAATCATGAGTTGCAATCTCACATATTTCTTTTTACACTTTTCTAGCTGTTCAGTCAAAGAGGTGTTTGTAGATTGTGAAGTTTCAGCAACATCAGTGTTTAAAGAGAGCCCTTCTAGGATTTTCTTGATAAATTCGTCAGAGTATAGTGGGGCATGGTCTGTCATGGCACTTCTAATAAAATCAAATCGAATGGAGGATTGGACCTCCTTACTCTGACCTTGATGGACTCCTCCTTTTGGACTTTGCAGAAACGGCCACAAATCAACCTGTAATGCACTGGAAATAGGTGCACAGCATGGTCTTCTTTCACTTGTAATGTATTTTAACTGATATTGTATCTTGTTCAGAGAATCACATGCTTGCTCTATGAATGTGTAGCCCCACCGTCCTTCTATCTGCATTGTAGTGGAATTAACACCCTGCATCAATGTCATTCTATTATTTGTGCTGTTTTTTAATCAACCAGAAGAAACCAAGAGCTAATTGTTCCAATTAGTTCCGTATTTACATGTGCCCTACCTATCATGTATATAATTTCCTCTTCATTTTGTTAATTTTCGCCACTCCTCGTGGATCCCTGCATATCGATGCGGATCTCCCCTTTAATTCCAGTAAGCGCCCTCATTCCACTCACTCTCAAGAGCACAACCAGAACCCCTGGAATTCATTCTGTTTTACTATATCTGCTTTTCATAATTTAGGTGAACGAGAATATTTACGTAATTGGATATCCCTACTGCAGACCATCCCTACCGTGCAGTGTGTAAGTTTCCTCTCGCTGTTGCCCCATCTTCATGAGAGTTATAGATAAGCTAGTCTCGATTACCGTTAGTCTATTCGCCGCCAAGTACCTGAGTATTAGATCACGTCATAATGGTCATCAAGCATCTCATCGTGATCTTTAAACTTTCTCACCGGCACTCACAAGAGTATTTGATCACTCCAGCAATTCTTGTCACCGTAGGCCAATATCCACGGTCAATATAAGATGTCGCTGCTAACCATCGTCATAGTTTCTGGTAGTTTCTTCACCGCCACTCACTCAGCGTTCCTTCTAGGTTCTCTAGTTATCATTACCAGTTTAATCATCACCGCCATTCACTTTGAGCAAGTGATAACTCTAGGTTTTCATCAACCATCATTCATTTCTCAGAAACGCATTGATGACAGTTAATGGTTATTCCTACCCTAACTCTACATCTCCTATTTCCCTTCTCTCCCTTCTATTCTTTCCCATTTTTCAACAGGCAATCACTCAGGCATGTATTTAATGTCCTTATGATGATCCTCAATTCTATCTCTGGATCGAAACGTCGTCGACTCCTTGACACCCTAACACAAAAATACTTATTATTTCCTAATGTGTAATGGTGTCTTCCTTCACTTGTGCTTCTTAAATTGTTGAAATTATTGCAAGCACCAAGCTTTGCCTGAGACTTTTTAGTTGTGTTCCTGTCTCACTCTACACAATACTTTGTTCCCACTTCATTGTTTGTCCTTAAAAATATTTTGTTATATTAAAAGGTTCTTGTCCGTCTGGACAGCACAATATAGATCTAATTGTATATCTATGTTTATTATTTCATCGTTTTTGTGAGGGACTGTTGTGTTCATATCGATCATGACAAGGAAAGCACATCCTAAAACAGCCAGGTTTTTAGCATCTTCATAAAGTTTGTGAAGTCTTGGCGGGTACGAAGATGAAGCATGAGTTTGTTCCATTGATAAGGAGGAGTATAGGAGAAAGATCGGCCCCTGAATCTTGAACAGCGGATGCATGGGGTCAGCAAAAAAGCCTGATTTGAAGATCTTAGTCACCTAGATGGAAGGTAATAGTTATGGCGTGACGAAAGGTAAGCTGGGCGGGCCTTATGAAGAGCCTTATGTGTAAAACTGAAGAGTTGAAAAAACAACCCACTTTCTGATGGTCAGCCAGTGTAATTTCCTTAGGATAGGTGTAAGGAGGAACATGGAGGAAGGTTGTAGATCAGCTGTGTGGCTGTATTCTACACTACTTGCAACTTAGTTAACAGGGTATAGTTTACTCATACCTGTAGTGCGTTGCCATAGTCCAAGCAATTGGTTGAGTGCTTGGACAAGTGTTTTTCTAGAGGCATCCGGAAGCCAAGGATAAGCATTTATTAGAAGACTCACTGCGGCAAAACAGATACGGTAAAACATGTGGCATTGACTTGATCTTTCATTCAGAATGACTGATCTACTTTCACTCCAAGATTTTTCATTCACCACCTGCTAAGGTGCAGGGGCAGGACCAAGTTTCACTGGCAGCCAGTCTGCCGACCACAGCTCGTTGGCTTTGCAAATAGCATGATCTCAGTCTTCTCGCTGTTTAGTGAGAAAGAGTTCTTATTCATCCACACAGTGATTTCCCTCATGCAGCCTGAGAATTTGTCCTTCACTTTGTCTGGATCAGGGCCAAAAGAGGTGTGAAACTGAGTGTCATCTGCTTACGACATGATCTCCACCCCATATGCTTTAATAATTTGGGCTACAGGTGCTACATAGATATTAAACAGAGTTGGACTCAGGTATGCTCCCTGGTAGACTACCTTGTTTATTTCCATCAGTCTTGATTTGAAAGGGCCAAGCCAGACATGTTGTGTGTGATTTTCAAGAAAGTCCCTGAGCCAAAGTAGCATCCTGCCATGAAAAAGAGCCTCATGAAATTTGAGAACTAGAATAGGGTGGAAGACCATGCTGAAGGCCAGTGATAGATCCAGTAACACAAACATGACTGGCATTCCTGCTTCTAAAGAGAGCCTGATGTTATTGGTAACAGCCAAGAGAGCAGTCTCAGTACTGTGTAACTCTCTGAAACCGGATTGAGAGGGATCTAAGATCGTATGTGCCTTAAGAAAAGATAAGAGCTGTTTATTAACACATCTTTTGAGGGCTTTTGCAAGTAGCGGTAACAGCAAAATCAGTCTGTGGTCGGAGAGGACTTCGGGCTAGCTGCTTTTGTTTTTAAGAATCGGAGATACTTGGGCACACTTCCATTCCTTGGGTATTTTTGGTCTTAGCCAATGAGAGATTGAAGATATCACTGACTGCTGGTGCCAGAAAGTGCACTAAGCTGGTAGTTATCCCAGAAGGACATCAATCCTGAGAAGAGCCAGATTTGGCAAGAGCGAGTATCTACTGCGCTTGAGCTACAGAGCAGCATTTAAAAACGCACAGGCTGGCCGTGGCATCAGGGTGCCTTTCAGATCCATTTTGGATCATTCAGGCCTGGCTAAAAAGTTCTTATAAATTATGTTAACATTACCTTAAAAAAAGTCAGCTAAGACGTCACAAAGATTTAGGGAAGCCACAATTGTAGAGGCACAAGAATGAAGTTTCCTAAAGCTATTTAGTGCTTTATATAACTCTTTCGAGAAATTGCTAGCATTGGCAATCGTGACGGTAAGATGTGCTTGCCGTACTGCCTTGATCATGTCTTGATCATGTCTAGCCTAGTCCAATTTTCTGCTTTATCCTCTAAGGATTTAGTAAGATGCCATCTGAGGTCTAGTCATTTGCAAATTGACTTTTCCTGACGCAGGCTGTCAGAGTACCAGGGAGATCGGTTTCCGGAGGAGATGTGCATAGATTTTTTAAAGGAGTGATTTGATCAAGAGAGGCTGTGAGGGAGTCATGGTAAGCAGACAGAGCCAAATCAACATCCGAGTAGAATGCAAATGAGGGGACCTAAAAGATCTCTTTAAAGGAGGCTTGGTTGACCAATTTCCAGAGGCGTCGAAGTCTATTGACCTCTTTCCTAGGTTTACTGGGTCACTCTCTTACAAGGGATAATTAACTTGATTAGATGATGATCAAACCAAGCAGTAGGAAGTGAAGGTTCACATGTTACTTTAAAAACAATAATAAAAATTAAGTACAGCCTTATGCGTGGAGCCTGACACTGTTTGCTTCAGCCCTAATGTCTCCAGATCTGCTAAAATCCGGATTACTTCTGAATCGTCAGTGTTCTCACCATGATAATTAAATTCACCTAATAATAGGAACTTGTCAGAGGTTTGTACATGCAGCGCAATATAATCAATTAAAATCTTTCTTGGTGCCAAGAGGGCGATACATTAGGGCTCCAGTCCAAACTTCTGTAACAGAGATAGGGTATTAATCAGCTCGACCCACAGAGAATTGTGAAAGAGAATAGCAACGCCACCCCCAATAGTCTCTGCCCTGTCTGATTTAACCACTGAATAATGCTCTGGTATTGCTAGAGGAATACAAGGGACAGCTGAATCACTGAGCGAAGTCTCTGGAAAGAAACACAGTTTGCGATTCTGTGACAAAATAAAATCACATATCTCTGTGGCATGTTTGGCCCTAGACCTGATATTGCAATGTATGCTACCTATACTCATCAGGTAGTCCTTGGAGTGAGGGGGCTAATATATGTGATCTGAGTGGAAGTTGCTCCAGAGGAACAGGTCAGGCAAATGCAATAGTGATGACGATCTTCCAAATCCTGGTGCTCCTGGCGCAGTTATACAGGAGAGTTTGCCTTTTCTTGCGGGAGGCTGGTCCCTCCCATGAAGGAAAACGTTGATTACAGTATAATGAGGGGTGAATAGCCTTGGCACATGCCAACCGAATTTGTTTGAGCTTATTAGAGGAGTACTTCTTCGCAATGCTGGTGGCTAAGGTGAGCAAGGTATATAAGGAAACGGCCAGGGATCCTGGCGTCTGGCATCGTTCCGGCATAGACGGGTGCAGACAGGCTTGCCTTTGGCTCGCTTTCAGTGCCAGCAATGCATCCACGCCCTGCAGCTAGTTATATGCGACTTTGGTGATTGGAGCCCTACACCTAGACCACGGACCTGCACATGATGGCGGCGGTCTAGAGGCTCACAGGAGTAGTGTGTTGCCTAGAAAGATCAGCTGTCTCTTCAACAAAAAACGCCAATAAGCTAACATAATTAGTGTTATTTTTTTATTTTTCCTTTTTCTTTTTCTTATCTACTCATCCCCTTTCTTCTTCTTTGAGACCTTCTTTATCATTTCCGCGGACTGTACTGCTCCAGCTATTGACATAAATGAAGGACAATTGTTTCCATTGGAATCAATGTAAAATCGTGAGAATTTTTTTTCATATACTAATAATAATCATAATTAAAATTTCTAGAGTCTTAATTTTATTTTTATATTAAATATGTTAAGTAATGTTTAAAAAATATATTAAATTTTTTTTTTTAATTTATCAAATTATTATTATTAATACTACAGTATTATTTCTTAATACTCAATTTTATAAATTTATAAATTACAAAAATAATAATTTAATATCAAAATAATAAATATTTTTCAAATAATAATTCAATATTTTTACAAAATAATTTTCATACATTACTAGAGTATTTAATTATTTTTTAATAAATAAATTTAAAATAATATTTATTAATATTGCAAAATTTATCAAAATCAATTAATATTTTTTTTACAATATATTTGATAGTTTTATCATAATTATAAAGTATTATAACAATATCATTATCTAAAATTACTAGAGTATTAATTTTTGTTTATATTAAATATTTCATTATTTATTATTAACATTTACATTAACTAATAATAATCATACTGAAAATTACTAGATTCTCAAAATAATACTAGAGTATTATTTTTTTTTAAATAACTGTTTATCCAATTTTTTTTTTAAAAACTCTTAAAATTATAAAAATCATAATAAATTAATAAATAAAAATTTAAATAAAATATATATTATTATTAATACTACAGTATTTTTTCTTAATACACAAACTAATATATTTATAACTTTAAAAATATTAATTTAATAACATAATAATAAACTATATTTTTATATTAATATAGTATTTAAAAAAATAATTTTCAAACATTATTAGATTATTATATGTTTTTTAATAATAAATATAAAATAATATTTATAAATAAATGTAAATATTTATTTTCTTAGTAGCTATATATTGTTTGTAATACTACAGTATTATTTCATAGAACACAAACTAATATATTTATAAATTAAAAAAGTAATATATCCATTTAATAATATAGAATTTATTTGTATTTTTTTTATTAATTATTTTAATATATTATATATTTATATACAAAATAAATTAATAAATAAATTTAAAAAAAAATAATTTTAATATATCAAATAAAATGTAACATAATATATTTATTAATACTCCAATATGATTTAAATTAACATTTTTTTTAAATTAAAATATATATAAAAATAATACTTGCGTTGTAAAGGTACTTACGTTGTAAAAGTACTTGCGTTGTAATAACATGCGTTGTAATAACATCCGTTTAAAAAACATTTGCATTGTAAAAGTTTCGTTGTAATTGTTGTGCGTTGTAAAAGTTGCGTTGTAAAGGTAAAATACCATCAAAGAGATGCTGTCTGGTTTACCAGGGGTACTAAACGTCAGTGAAAATATGTTAGTTGACTTTGACTAGCTCTTGTCACGTCCATTACACAATACCATGAACGCCTCAGAGCGCTGCTAAGATGGCTTTGAAATAGTTGACTGATTCTCCACTGCAAGAAGTGTGAGGCCCTCACAAATAAAATCAAATACTTTAAGTGCCGCTCTCAGAAGGACTGCTCTGTATACCTCCTTGGTTTATCAGGAGTGATATAAAACCTGAAAAAAATGTGATTGGTGGAAAAACCTTAGTTTAAAAAAAAAAAATAACCCTCACTCACCAACATAGTTGGTGACATACCTTATCATAGGGTTCCACCAAGGAGACCGAATGTCTCCCCGGTGTGCTACAATGCCTGGATTTACAGCGGATCTGGTTTTTCTGAACCAATGTGTCCTATGCGACCTCCACAGTTGCTTAGGACACATTGGTTCAAATTTACCTAACCACAATAGTGTCCGCTTCACTTGTTTTTATTGATCGTTGGCTGTCCCATTATTAAAATTGGTATAAGGAACAGCTGGCCTTCTTTTAACCCCACCGGTGCTGCCGATGTTCAGTGGACGTTGCG
Source organism: Lissotriton helveticus (assembly GCF_964261635.1). NCBI lineage: Eukaryota > Metazoa > Chordata > Amphibia > Caudata > Salamandridae > Lissotriton > Lissotriton helveticus. The sequence goes on from NC_136061.1 coordinate 1,291,505,932, forward strand.
TGCACTACCTCGGTAGTGCTGCGCACGTCCGTTGAACGTCGCAGCCCTGCCCGCGCAATAGAACGTTCCGCACTAGCGCGGAACGTTCAGAGCAGGCAAGGGGTTAAATCACTTTCCATTTTATTTTTGGGCACTAATTCACTAGTCCAACTCAGAAAAACCAGCTCCGCTGAAAACCCAGGCGTTGTAGCACACCGGGGAGACATTCGGTCTCCTTGGTGGAACCCTATGATGAAGCATGTCACCAACTATGTTGGTGAGTGAGGGTTCTTTTGTTAAAAAAAACTAAGGTTTTTTCCACCAATCACATTTTTTTCGGGTTTTATGTTAATTTGTTTAGTTCTGAAGTAGGTTGCAAACAAATATACTCGTGTGCACCTTTCTGTCACTCTTTTGTTGTTGTATAGATTAACTTAGGGGTAGAAGAGTGACTTCTTTACCCTTACTCTCTTGTTGGTTAAATATAATTTATCAGGAGTGATGGCACTTTACCTTGTAGGGATGAGCGATATACTGCTTCAGCCAACTCTAGAGGCAACCAATCCTCATGCTGGCTGAACACTATTTACTGAGAACAACACCCCTCATTTCAGTGCGACAAAGATTTTGAAGTGGAAACCTAGGCAAACTAAAATCATTTGAAATGTTCACAGGTGGTTTATGAATGAAGCAAGTTTTTATACTTTACTGTGTTGCACTGAACTCTCTTTTTCTCTCATTATGTATCTCACTCCATTGTGCCCTTTCAAAGGTTTTCTCTTTCACACTTTTAATTACCTCTCTCAGAAGCTTGTATGGGCATACCTAAATGTTGGAAGGAATGTAGTGTTGGTCGGCCTGTCTAGGATCCAGGACTTGTCCACACTGCCCATGTTATTTGGTTTGTCCTGAAATGATGCCATACACTGTATAAATAAAAGATGTTTGCGTGCGCAGAGCACTAGTTGTACAACAGTCAAACTCACTACTGTCTGTGTATGATTCTCCTTTGAATAGGCCTTGGAAACTTGGAGCCGACAATACAAGCCAGCACCGAGCTGCTTTCTATCTGAGAGAGTGGCACCCGGTACAACCCCATTCATCAAGGCCCAAAGTCCCACACTGAGACTCCCATTTCTAGGGAGTAAGACGCATTTGGGGGACAAGCAGTGACTATTGTTTTTCCCCATCTATTGCAAAGAGCTACATTCATGGCCTCGTACTCTTAAGTCTGGATGGTGGTATCACCCGTTCTATGGCCTCCTAGACTCCACACTGGCAGCCCTTAAGGACATCCTTCACACCGCAGCAGGTCTCATGCAGGGCCAGAATAAATATAATCTCAAAAACCCAATTCTAAGGAAAACCATTTGGTTCCCTTTGCCGGACAGGATCATCTTCTAAACCAGCTGCATCATTTACAAAGCTGAATGACCAGCATCTCCAGTTCAAGTTCAAGTTCAAGTTCAGTGATTTGTATAGCGCACTACTCACCCAGAGGGTCTCAAGGCGCTTGGGGGAGGGTGGGTGCGTTACTTATCGAATAGCCAGGTTTTTAGCTGCTTTCTGAAGGAGGGGTGGTTCTGTGTGAGGCGGAGGTGATTGGGGAGAGAGTTCCAGGTTTTTGCCTCTAAGTAGGAGAAAGATCTTCCTCCCATGGTGGATCTATTGATGCGCGGAATTGTGGCGAGGGCTTTATTGGAAGAACGTAGTTGGCGGGTGGGTGTGTAGAAGGACATTCGTTTATTGAGGCATTCAGGTCCTTTGTCGTGGAGGGCCTTGTGTGCGTGGGTGAGGAGACGGAACGTAATTCTTTTGTTGATGGGAAGCCAGTGGAGATCTTTCAGGTGGCCGGAAATGTGAGCTTGGCGGGGGATGTCCAGTATGAGTTTGGCTGAGGCGTTTTGGATGCGTTGGAGTTTTTTCTGTAGTTTGGCAGTGGTTCCGGCGTAAAGGGTGTTTCCATAATCTAGTCGGCTAGTGACTAGTGCGTGGGTGACTGTCTTTCTTGTATCGGTGGGGATCCAGCGGAAATTTTTTTTGAGCATGCGTAGGATGTTGAAGCACGATGATGAGACAGCACTGACTTGTCTGGTCATCGAGAGGGAGGAGTCTAGGATGAAGCCCAGGTTACGAGCGTGATCTGTAGGTATGGGTGCTGTGCCCAGAGCTGGAGACCACCATGAGTTGTCCCATGCAGAGGGGGATGATCCTAAGATGAGGACTTCTGTTTTGTCCGAGTTTAGTTTTAGCCGGCTGTTCTTGATCCATTCGGCTACTTCTTTCATTCCCTCGAGTAGGTTGGTTTTGGCGGTGTTAGGGTCTTTGGTGAGGGAGAGAATTAGCTGGGTGTCGTTGGCGTAGGAGATGATGTTGAGGTTGTGTTGTCGCACGATGGATGCGAGGGGACTCATGTACACGTTGAAGAGGGTGGGACTGAGTGATGATCCTTGTGGTACGCCGCAGATGACTTTGGTGGCCTCAGATTTGAAAGGGGGAGGCGGACTCTCTGGGTTCTTCCGTCGAGGAACAAGATGATCCAGTCCAACGCTTTTCCTTGTATTCCGACGTTACTGAAGCGTTGTATGAGGGTGTTATGACAGACTGTGTCAAAGGCAGCGGAGAGGTCTAGTAGGATGAGGGCAACTGTCTCTCCGTTGTCCAGTAGCGTTCGGATGTCATCAGTAGCGGCGATGAGGGTGGTTTGCTGTGTTTGGCTCGGAAGCCGGACTGTGAGGGGTCAAGTGAGTTGTTGGATTCAAGGAAGGCGGCGAGTTGAGTATTGACGGCTTTCTCGATGACTTTGGCCGGGAAGGGGAGGAGTGAGATGGGGCGGTAGTTCTTCAGTTCAGAGGGGTCCGCTGTGGGTTTTTTCAGAAGGGCGCTGAGTTCGGCATGTTTTCAGCTTTCCGGGAAGGTAGCGGAGTTGAATGAGCAGTTGATGACGTCACGGAGATGGGGTGCGATAATAGAGTGTGCTTTGTTGAAAATGTGGTGGGGACATGGGTCGGTTGGTGATCCTGAGTGGATGAGTTCATCAGACGGATGGTGTCTTCAGTCGTGATTGGGTTCCAGGTGAAAAGGTTGTGAGAGTGTTGTTTGGGTTCGGAGGTGGGTGGAGTGGGTTGTTCTTCGGACAGGTTATCAAAGCTGTTATGAACGTCGGTGATTTTGTTGTGGAAGAAAGAGGATAGAGAGTCGCAGAGGTCTTGGGAGGGAGTGATGTCGTTGGTGCCGGCGGTGGGGTTGGTAAATTCTTTGACGATGTTATTATTATTATTATTATTAAAAAATTTTATAGAGCGCGTAGTCACCCTGGGGTATCCCAGCGCTGAAGAACCCTGCAACCAGAGGAGGCATGGGGGAAAATGAGGGCAGGAGTGATTTTAACATAATCATTATGGGTAGAGGCGGTATTGAGTCGGAGGGGTCATGGTGTAAGGGAACAGGTGAGTTTTGAGTAGTTTCCTGAATCTCAAGTAGTTCGGTTCTTTCCGCAGGTCTCGAGGAAGGGCATTCCATAGACGCGCTGTATGGATCGAAAAACGTCTACCGCCCGTGCGGACCTTCCTGAATCTATGCACGGTAATGAGGGACTCCTCGTCTGATCGAAGAGATCTGGGGGCTTTGTAGGGTTGTATAAATTTCCTCAAAATGGGGGGGCCCTGATTCTGCAGTAGCCTGTGGGCCAGGCTTAGGGCTTTGAATGTTACTCGTTCCCTGATAGGGAGCCAGTGCAGGGATTTCAGGGCCGGTTTGGCCGAAGCTCTGACGGGAGTGTGCATGAGAATCCGGGCGGCCGCGTTTTGAATTTTCTGTAGTTTGTTTAGGGTGGCTTCGGGGGCGCCTAGGTATATAGCATTGCTATAGTCGAGCCTTGATAATATGAGGCCTTGGATGAGAAGTCTTTGCGAAGTGGATGGGAGGAGGGGCAGGATCTTTCTCATTGATTTGAGTAGGCCGAAGCATGTGCCTGCTACTTTTTTTGCCTGCGTGGTGAATGTAAGGTCCGTGTCGATCCATACTCCTAGGCTTTTTACTTCCTGTTTAGGGACAGGGGGGGGTCCTAGGCCGGGTGGCCAGATGTTTGCAGGGAAGGTGAGTCCTTTCTGGCCCAGAAGAAGAATGTCAGTTTTAGAACCATTGAGTTTTAATGCTGAATGGTTCATCCACCCTTGGATCTCCTTCAAGCAGTTGAATAGGTCCGCTGGCTGCTGGCTAGGGTGGTAAAGGGAGACGACTAGTTGTGTGTCGTCCGCATAGCTGACAATGCTCACTCCGAATGGGGTGACGATCTCCTCCAATGGGGACATATAGATGTTAAACAATGTGGGGCTCAGGGAGGAGCCCTGAGGCACACCACATTGGAGGGAAGTGTCGGAGGAGCAGGTGTTATTTTCCCATATCTGGAAGGAGCGGTGGGCCAGAAAGGAGGAGAGCCAGGACAAAGCGGTACCTTCTACTCCTACCTTTTTGAGCCGTTTGACCAGTAATCGATGGTTGACAGTGTCGAAGGCCGCACTCAGGTCGAGGAGGATCACTGCCACTGATCCTCCTTCGTCTAAGAGTGTTCTGGCCTCCTCCACTGCCGCCAGGAGGGCGATGTCGGTGCCCTGTCCAGGGCGGAAGCCTGTCTGCGAGTTTTTCAGCAGTTTGTTGGATTCGAGAAATTGGGAGAGTTTCTTATTCACCAGTTTCTCGGCAACCTTACTGGTCCCGGGGAGGAGGGATATTGGTCGGTAGTTGGCCAGTTCAGCTGGATCTAGGGAGGGTTTTTTTAGCAGCGCCTTAACGACGGCCGCTTTCCAGCTAGGGGGGACGACTCCCTGTTGAAGAGAGGCGTTGATGAGCTTAGTAAGAGGAGGGATGATGGTTGGGGCGACTTCCTTAAGGGTCCGTAGCGGTGCGGGGTCCCTGGGAGATCCGCTTTTGATGGATGTAAGCGTGATCTCGACTTCTTCTTGGGTTATTTGTCCCCATGAAGATAGGCGAGGGGCGATCGAGGTGTCGGAGGACTCGTCTGTCTCACCAATATCAGACAAGGGGATGGAGTCAAGAATTTTTTGAATTTTTTCTTGGAAGAAGCATGCTAACTGACTACATTTTTCCTGATCCACCTTTGGGTCTGGTGGGTGTCTGGGGGCGGGGTCGGGGATCTTAAGCAGTTCTTTCAAGATGGTGTAGGTTTCTTTGCTTGAACAGGCAGCTTTTTCAATTCGTTCTTGGAAAAACCGACTTTTTGTCTTGTCGATAGCAGTTTTGTATGCTGCTAGGGCGGTGGAATAGGCGTCCTTGTTTGCATTAGATTTTTCCTTCCTCCAAGACCGTTCCGCTCTTTTGCAGTCCTGCCGCAGTGACTTGAGCTCGGGCGTATACCATGGAGCTGGAGGTACACGTTTATTGTGTTTCAGGGTGGCGGTTTTGGGAATAAGGATATCCAGGGAGGACGTGATCCAGGAGCAGAACTGTTCGTCGGCCGTTATGGCGTCGGAGGACAGTACTGGGGTGGTCTTAGCGAGGATGTCAGTCCATTCTGATGGTATGAGTTTGTGCCATCGTCTGTCTTTGGTTTTAACTTTTGCAGGCTGGGTAGGCACCGAGGGGGCTTCCCATGAGAAGGGGACTAGGAAGTGGTCGGTCCATGGCAGTGGCAAAGGTGGACTGGTGGTGATATTGGCGTTAGTGAGAACGGGGTCTAGTAGGTGTCCCTTGTTATGGGTGGGTTCCTTGTTGGCCAGCCTGATATTAAGTGCTAGCAGGTCCACTAGTAGGTCCGAGGCAAAACGGTCAGTGGGATCTGTGAAGTGAAGGTTCAAGTCGCCAACAATGAGAAAGTTGGAAACCGAAGCGGCTAGTTGGGAGGTAGTTTCGGTGACTGCGTTGAGAAATTTTCCGGGCGTGCCTGGGGGCCGATAGATTAGGAGACCCGAGAGGGAGTGCCTCGGGGAAGATTGAAGGGAGAAGTGGCAGCTTTCGGAGTTGTCAATTTGGGCGTCACTGGTTCTACAGGTAAGCTTTTCCCGGTAAATTATGGCCAACCCTCCTCCTCTTCCCTTTTGTCTATGGAGAGTTTGGATAAGGTAGCCTGGGGGAAGGGCGGATACCACGTCCGCATCGGTGCTGTTAGAGAGCCAAGTTTCTGTGAGAAATAGGGCGTCCAAGCCTTGCTCTTCGATCAGCTCATTAATTTCGAGTGCGTGCTTGGGGAGAGAACGACAGTTGAGAAGACCCAGTTGTAGACTGGGATTAACTGTGGTATGAGTGGTTGGGTGACAGCCCGGGCAGCTTGTGAAGGGTTTGCCTGTTTCGTGCAAGTAACTACATCCTTGATTTTTTTCAGGTCGGAGTTCCAGGAGCCTGTCTACCGAGTATGTCAGACGGCTGGGGGGTGAATCTGGCAGGGTTCCTGAGCCTGGGTCCGTTCGGGCCCGGACGGGCCCAGACGGGCTTGCCTTTGGCGCGCCTTCGGCGCGCTGACGGCGCGCCCGCTGCGCCCGTCCGCTGCGCGTCCGGGGATTACACATTTTTTTATGGGTGACCACGGTGCGTGTGGCGTGGCCTAGAGGTGGGCGTGGCCTCTTCCCTCGCCGTCAATGGCGGCTGGGTTTGTTAGTTCCACTAAGTAATCGCTACAGCGCTAAGTCCGCTGTTCAGGGCGATGTCAGCTCGGTTTAAGTGATGCCAGAAGGGTGAGTGCAATATAAAAATAAAAGCTCCAACAGTTGCGTGACACACAAAGAAAATACAATTTTTAAAATCAATTTCAATTTCAGCTCCCGGCTTCCGCCTCAGGAGTAGCGAGGTTCAGGAGTGCGGCGCTTCAGATCGCGCTTTATACCTGGGGTGGGCGTGGCCTAGAGGTGGGCGTGGCCTCTTCCCTCGCCGTCAATGGCGGCTGGGTTTGTTAGTTCCACTAAGTAATCGCTACAGCGCTAAGTCCGCTGTTCAGGGCGATGTCAGCTCGGTTTAAGTGATGCCAGAAGGGTGAGTGCAATATAAAAATAAAAGCTCCAACAGTTGCGTGACACACAAAGAAAATACAATTTTTAAAATCAATTTCAATTTCAGCTCCCGGCTTCCGCCTCAGGAGTAGCGAGGTTCAGGAGTGCGGCGCTTCAGATCGCGCTTTATACCTGGGGTGGGCGTGGCCTAGAGGTGGGCGTGGCCTCTTCCCTCGCCGTCAATGGCGGCTGGGTTTGTTAGTTCCACTAAGTAATCGCTACAGCGCTAAGTCCGCTGTTCAGGGCGATGTCAGCTCGGTTTAAGTGATGCCAGAAGGGTGAGTGCAATATAAAAATAAAAATAAAAGCTAAAATGTTGAATAGTTCCTTGCTGTTGTGGGTGTTGTTGTCGAGTCGATCCTTGAGTGCTGATTTTTTGGTGGATCGGATCAATTGGTAGTGTTTGCGAGTGGCGTCCTTGAAGGTGGTGAGGTTGTTGGTGGTTGGGTTTTTTCTCCAAGTTTTCTCGAGGGTACGACATAGCTTCTTGGATTTCTTAAGGTCATCGTTGAACCAGGGGGCCTTTTTGTTACCTTGTTTGATCTGGTGGTTTTTCAGGGGCGCTAGTTCGTCAGCGCTGTGGGTGATCCATTGTGTGAGTTTGGTGGCAGCTTTGTTTGGGTCCGATGGTATGGTGGGGGGTTTTTGGTTAAGCGAAGTGAAGAGTTGGTCGGTGGTGATTTTGTTCCAGTTTCTTCGAGGAATTGGTTGTGGCGGGATGTGGGTCATGGTCTTTCTGTAGCTGAAGTGAACGCAGCTGTGGTCCGTCCAATGGAGAGCTTTGGTGTGATCGAAGGAGATGTGTTTGCTGGAGGTGAAGATAGGGTCGAGCGTGTGTCCAGCTCAGTGGGTGAGGGTGTCAACAAGTTGTTTGAGTCCGAGATTGGCCAGGTTGTCCAGAAGGGTGTTGGTGTTGCTGTCATTAATTTTTTCCAAGTGGAAGTTGAGGTCTCCCAGTAGAATGTAGTTCTCGGAGGTGAGGGTATGTGGGCTGATGAAGTCAGTGATGTCTTCGTTGAATTGTGTGCGAGTTCCTGGTGGTCTGTAGATGAGGGTGCCTCTGAGTGTGGTCCTGGGGTCGGTGTGGATCTGGAAGTGGAGGTGTTCGGCGGTCGCGAGGTTGTCGTCAGAGCTGGTCGTGATTCGGATGGTGTTCTTATGAACGATGGCGATGCCTCCTCCTGTTTGGTTGGTGCGGTCTTTTCGGAGGATCTTGTAAGCGTCCGGGATGGCAATGGCGATGTCGGGTGCTGATGAGGCGTTCATCCAGGTTTCTGTAAGGAAAGTGACATCCGGTGATGTGGTGTTGAGTAGGTCCCAGAGTTCAGTGGCGTGTTTGTGGACCGAGCGGGTGTTCAGCAGGATGCACTTCAGTTGGTTACAGTCGGAGATGTTTTTGGAGGGGGGTTTGGTGTGGGTCTTGATGCTGGTGAATTTGCAGGGGTGGCAGGCGAAAGGTCCATGGGTGTGTCCAGGGGTAGCTACGCAGCATTGTGGATTGAGTCCGGGGTTAATGGCAAGGAGAGTAGCGGCGGCATACGTTAAGCGACTGGAGGGGGTATGGCGGGGACCAGGGAGTCTGGCGCTGGGCGCGGTCCAGGCGCGGACGGGCGTAGACGGGCTTAACTTTGGCGCGCCTTCGGCGCGCATGGGGCGCGTCCGCTTCGCGTGAACGCTGCGCGAAAATGCATCTGTCATATGAGGATGGTGGAGAGGGGAGGGGCGAGGGAGGGTCAGCTGGGAGGCGTGGGCGGGGCGGATAGCCGGGCTGGGAGGCACAACAGACAACAAATAAAATGGCAGCGAGCCAAAAGGCAATCAGGGCGATATTGGGGCACAGGCAAAGCAATGGTACAGAGATCGCTAGATAAATCTGCACAATTCGGCGTAAATCGGCAATCAGGCAAAGGACAACAGCACTGGACAACAATAAGCAAACTAAGCGCAGTCTGGCGGCACAACGCTCCTAATAATCCAATTAATCTTTAGTAGCGCGAGAATGCGACAATGCTTGCAGTTCACAGAGATCAGCTTTCGTGTAATCAGCAATTACAGTGCGAGCAGCGCTACAATACCAGGTCAGGTCAGGTACTGGTCTGGGAGCAGCGTGGGGGAGCGACCGCCTTCATGGAGCTCAGGACAGTCACAGCGCTTAAAGCGGAAGGTAGGATCTAAGCTCGTAGTGGGAGGGAGGGTCAGCTGGGAGGCGGGGGGGGGCGGATACCCGGGCTGGGAGGCACAACAGACAACAAATAAAATGGCAGCGAGCCAAAAGGCAATCAGGGCGATATTGGGGCACAGGCAAAGCAATGGTACAGAGATCGCTAGATAAATCTGCACAATTCGGCGTAAATCGGCAATCAGGCAAAGGACAACAGCACTGGACAACAATAAGCAAACTAAGCGCAGTCTGGCGGCACAACGCTCCTAATAATCCAATTAATCTTTAGTAGCGCGAGAATGCGACAATGCTTGCAGTTCACAGATATCATCTTTCGTGTAATCAGCAATTACAGTGCGAGCAGCGCTACGATACCAGGTCAGGTCAGGTACTGGTCTGGGAGCAGCGTGGGGGAGCGACCGACTTCGTGGAGGTCAGGACAGTCCACTTATCTGGCAGACAAGCTCACCATCTCCGGTGGCTCTAGGTATAACCAGAGCCAGGCCTCCATCAGACTGGAGACTGAGAAGAGTAAAAAAGAACAAACAAAGTTTGACTAGTCTTGGACAACATTCCTCATAACGATAAGGACTGCCCAACTCTGGTCCAATTTCGGAAACAGTTGAAGACCCACCTCTTTAAAGAACACCACAAAACAATGTAGTGACAAACTAATAACCAGCTACCTCTCCTTTCACTCGTTGACTATATACTTACCTTTGTCCCTGTTTCTTGTACAGCACTCCTTTTCTTTTTAGCTCGGTTTGCAGTATATAAATACATACATACATACATACATACATACATACATATATACAAGGGCTAGGCCAGTCCTGCGTAACAGCAATGGAACACAATTCCAGGCAGGAGTATATCCTGTCCACTATGGTCCGTGAAGCAGAACTTCGCTTTGGACAAACTCGAGAAAATTCATACTTCCTCACAAAGGTTAAAGCTTTGCAGGCGACGATTTACATGCTGTTAATGTCTTTTAAAATCCAAACAATGCAGAGAATAGTAACATGCTTTCTTTGTATGCATTGCAAAGTGCGTAATGTACTCTTCATCGGTGTAAATGCATGGCGCGATTGTAAAATGTCTACAGAAATACACACACATTGAACCACATACGTATTTTGAGGAATAACGAGAAAAAACACCTGATTCACAGCACAGGTGAACCCAGTTTGCAAATCAGAGGACTATAAACACAGACCCAATCTTCAGACACGCAATTAACGTCAAACAAAACACACACACACACACACACACGCGCGTACACACAGACGCTCAAGGGCCCTGCGTTTTCTCGGCTTCCGGAACTTCGGCTGCTCGTCATACAAGTACAACTGCAGGTGCAAGAGCAGCCCTTGTAACCACATATAGAGGGTCCCAGCCACCCTCAAGGCTCAGGCTGAGAGCCAGGAGGTTCTGGGGGGTCTGTACAGACAATTCACACTGACGATGTATTGCTTGGACGAGGACACATTCCAAACCTGCTTCATGCAACAGGAAATGCACTAACTAGAGCGATCTTCAGTGCCATTTTCCCTAAAGTTGATTTTGCCAGTTTTGGGCTCACAGTAGGTTCCTGGGACCTGAAGGTAGCCTGCATATCGAGGAGCAGTCAATTTTCTCAAAAGTGCAAAAGGAGGTCATGGGTGCCCTATTGTGTTGACACCACGAAACAATGTTTTCTCAGCTTTCCCATAACAATCAATTGTGTAAAGGCAAAGTGTAATGCCAAATGTCTCTAAAATAATGGATTGTACTCCTGTGTCTGTGAACCAGGATCAACCCATCAATCCGTGATCCTTTTTAGCAGCTGGATACCACATAACCTGGCAACATACTACTCACAAAAGACATGTGTGCTACGAGGGTACAACCCCCTCACCCAAATGATGTGTCTGAAACACTGTTCCCTTTTTACCAAGATATAATAAGAACGTAAAGAACAAAGCCACAATGTATTGAGGTAGTGTGGCTTTGATAGTTGTCAGTCGACAATGTGATGAGACATGCATTCAAGATGAGTTCCCACAGAAATTATCTGCTTTAATCCATTAGTGACAATTATACGACATCTGTAGCCACATCACAATTCAACATGGAAACCCTGAAGTCAATGAAGAACACTCTTGGACACATAAAGTCATTAAGCATGCATAGGTTTTCTGAATTTTATAACAAGACTGGAGGCTGATATTTTACCAAAGTCAAAGTCAAAAAGCTTTATTTCGATAAAAGTAATTATCATAAAAGCAGATATTTTACCATCTTTTCTTGCTGTTTATTAAATAGCAGCCAATCAAAAAGCCCAACTACATTACCCAGAAGTCCTGGATAAAAAAACTACACTGATGACATCATATTAGGAGTACCAATAGGACATCGAGTTAACCTAATAATTATCTTGACTGAGAGCAACAAATCCTCTTTTCTTGCTTCTTGCAGTCAAGATAAGTACTGTTTTTCAATTATCACTCTTCTATCATTGTGGTTGCACATGCAGAAAGTATTTCATTCCTAGTACTGCTTAAATTTATCATATTTGTATTGCTTTTTACCAATGGCTGGTGTTTGTGCGTGTGCTCTTTAAACCTATTCCTACTCCTCACGATGCTCGATCTTTTCAGTGCGTCGATGGCCTTAATTCCAAGTGCGTCTCTTTACCTGCAGCCTGAGACGCTCTTATTGCATTTCTGCCTGCTTTCTCCTCACCAGCTGTCAGATTCTGCCCAATTGCATTCCTTCTGTAGCCACTCCTTCTCACACAGGCAATTCCCTGATACACGCCCCTGTTGCGGTAGCCACTTCCCCTAGTTTCTTCACTAAGTTAACCCTTGCATTTTATGTGAAAATGTTGTCAGTTGAAGCTTTGTGTAGTTTGGGTATTCTATTTACATTTTATTTACATTTTTACATTTTTCCTTACAGTAATAAATTGTTTCTTAATTATGTCTGAGGAAGAAGATACTCAGGGTTTTAAAGATAATTTGGAAACCTGTATGGAGGATTCTGTGCAACAAGCTATTGCAGTTTCTATGCAAGATGTCTTGAAAAGTTTAGAAGCGTCGCTGTCAAAAATGCTTTCTTTCTCTGAGTGTCCTTCTAAAAAGGACAAGAAGGGTGCAGCTACCTCTGGTCTTGCTCTTAAAGGCATTTCTCTTACTACTGGTCCTCCCACCTGAGAGGCTTCTTTTTTGGGTCTCACTTCCTCTCCCCTGAATGTTACCCATCTCAAAGACACTGATGATAATGATGATGTCATGAATGACAATTTAGATGGAGTTTCGGACCGTACAGTTTATGGACCCCCAGAGAAAAGGTGGAAGATTTCTCCTAATTATGATGTTATTGCTCACCCAGTGTCTACTGATTTAGTGGACCATCTTGGGGAACACATGTTTGACTACTCCCTCATTCACCACCCCAGCTCAACTTGAGTGGTTTCTTTCTGAGCATGTGTCTCCGTTCATCTTCGCCACACTCTTGATAGGACATCACGTACCAAATTAAAATATGAATGTCCCCACCCTTCCCTTCCTAATAACATAACTTCTACTCCTGTAATTGATCCCAATATGTTATTGTTTTTCACTAAATACAGAAAAGACCTAAGAAAGGTGTTGATAGGGCCTGGTCCAATTGTCAGGATCGCATTTTAGATCACCAGGATTTTTGATTTAGCCGAAAAGGCTAAGATGGAAGCCACTCAGGTGGATCCAGATACTTTAGCTAATGGGCAATATGTACTTAGGGCAATCCGAATACCCATATTTCACAGGAAAGGAAGAAAAGTTGTCTGCTTAAAAGGTATCCCAAGCTCAGTAGTATGGCTACCAAAGAAGAAGGTCCACTTGCTAATGGCCTTTTATTTGGAGATTCTTTTATAAAACCTTTGCTAGTATGGACACAGCCAAACTTTCACTCAAGAAAATGATCTCCTCTCGGGTTTTGCCAGGACCAGCAAAGGTAGGAGCCGCTTTGCTGGCCGCTACAACACAAAAAGATCAATCCCTCTGAAAAGGTCCCTTTGATCTTCGGTCCCAGGTCCACGTCTATACTGGATACAAACTACTATTTTATCCCCATCATTCCAGAGGATTCGATTCCAGGGGATACAGGAACAAAGGAGACCAATTTTAAGGTAAGACTTCCGAGTTCTGGCCTACCTACTACAGGAGGCGGATTAGCGATTTTTCTAGATGCATGGTTATCTCTAACCTCAGATCCTTGGGTGGGTCAGACTGTGCAAGGTTATCAGATAGACCTCTATCAATTCCCCATTCCACTCACATCTTCCTCCTTCTCTTCTATTTTTTCAACAGCAATCTCTTTTAATTCAAGAAAAGATTGTTTCTTTTCTGACGAAGGAAGTTATAAAACAAACAGATCTCGATCCTTCAGGGTTTTTCAGCACCATCTTTCTGGTGCAGAAGAAAACCAAAACATTTAGTCTGGTATTAAATCTACAGGTTTTCAACAATTTCGTTGTGTATCATAATTTCAAAATGAAAACCATTCTCCATCTCTTGGATATCCTTCTTCAGGACGATTGACTGGTCAAGTTAGATTTCAAGACGCTTATCTTTCTGCTCCAATTAATCCTTCTCACAGAACGTTTCTTCAATTACAATGGGGAACTTCTTTCTTCTGCTTCAAAGCTCTCCCCTTCAGACTTTCTTCATCCCCTTGGTGTTTCACCAAGATTTTCAAACATGTTGTAGCCTTTCTCAAAGCGCAAGGGATCAGACTCATTGTCTAGCTCAACAACTTCTTGATAATGGCTCAAGTCAATAAAGTACTAATAGCTCATTTACAATTTTGCCAAGGCTTGCTTCTTCGTCTCGGCTTTCTAATCAATGTTCCTAAGTCGGCATTGATTCCTTCTCGTCAGCTCGAGTTTCTGGGTTCTCTAATAGATACCTCTCGATCTATTCTGCAACCTTCTTCAACAAGTTGGCCTCATCAAAAAGGAGATTAGTCACACTATTTCTCTCATGCATTTTTCTTTGAGATCATTAGCCCACTTGATAGGGCTCCTCGCTTTCTCCATTCAAGCAATCTTTACTGGCCCTCCTCATTATTGTGCCATCCAGAGATTAAAAATCTGGCAGATTCACAGAGGTTTTGCTTATTCCGACCCCGTTTCTTTTTATCCAGAGTCCAAAGAAGAACTCCGTTCTTGGCTGACTCATTTAGATGCCAGGAACAGGAGAGCATTTTTTTTGCCACCCCAGAACTTGCTTTAGAGTCTGATGCAAGTTGGACAGGTTGGTCAATTCTCGACTGGAGGTACATGGTCTCCTCTGGAGTCATTCTTCCATATCAACAGTTTAGAGATGCTTCCAAGTTCTTTTGCCATCCAGTCCTTTACAAAAAAACAAGGTAAAATGTGCTATTCTCTTACGAATGGACAATCTGACAGCGGTTCGATAAATAAATCATCTGGGGGGGCACAATGTTCAAATTTTGGGGCAGATCTTGCCAAATGTCTTTGGGAATATTGTCTTCTATGCCAAATCTCGGTCAGAGCTGTCTATCTCCCAGGAAACCTGAATATCGTAGCAGATTGATACACCAGACATCTTCATGACTCAAGCAACTTGCAACTGCACCCTACTGTATTCAATCAACTTTCTTTAATCTTTGGCACCATGTCAGTCGATCTATTTGCCTCCCAACTCAATATCCAACTTCCTACCTTTTTCAGTTGGAGACAGGATCCTCAAGCTTTACCTACCAACTTCTTTATTCAGTTTTGGCCCCAATCTCTTCTCTATGCCTTTCCTCTCTTTCTTCTAATTGAGCGAGTTAGCCCAAGCTCAAAGACAACACTCCATTGGAACTTTCATCTGACTTGCCAGTTTGGCTCCTTCATTTTCCCAGTCTCTTGCTGAACCATTAGGGCCTTCAACACAATAAGATCCTTCAGGGATAACTCTTTCTCATTGCCTGGAGAATTTCGGGTCTTCCTGGAGAACTCCAGGAATTTTGCAAAAGGTGATCTTCCTCATCCAACAATCTTGGGCCCCTGGCACTTCCAGATTCTATAAATCAGCCTGGGTGGCTTGGTGTAGCTGGTGTGTAGACAGGGATTCAGATCCCATTTCAGCAGATGTAACTCTTGTTGTCAACTTTTTATCCTCCCTTGCCTCTCAAGGAAAAGCTTAGCGCACAATCAATACCCATAAGTCAGCCATTTCTGCTGAGCACCTTCAAGTGCATGGAAGACCCATTTGAGAACTGTTAAAGGTAGTATGTTATGTCAATCCTTCTCTACCTAAGTACAAAACTTTATGGGATCTTAATTTGGTATTGAAATTGTTTGTTTCATGGCAAGATAATATATTTCTCTCTCTCAAACAGTTATCTTTAAAATCTACAATTCTGTTTAATATCATGGAAATGTGTTTCTGATGTCAAGGCTTTGGATGTGTCCCCTTTCCAATATTCTCCCCTCGGAGTTACTTTTCCAGTAGATAGAAATAACAAAACAAATGTGTCAGCAATTCATTACATTATCCCTTTTTCCATTCTCAATCAAAATTATGTGTTGGAAATTGTCTGAAATCCTACGTTTCATGAACTGCAGATTTGAGGTCTCTCTAGTCTCTTCAGTTGCAATTTTTTTTTTCAGAACCCCATAAGCCTGTTTCTTCTCCTCATTTAGCCCGCTGAGTAAAATTGATTATATCTTTGGCTCGTATTGATGTTGACTCTTTTGGCGCCCATTCGGCCAGTGGGGCTATGACCATTATCTAGTGGCGCCGTCTAGAATTACATCTCGTAAAGCACCATTGAGTGTATTGTAAGAAGTTTTCTTTTTTTTTCTTTTTTTATTAACCGCACACTCAATGTAGCTAAACTTTAGACCCAATGTATTGATTATAACCCAATGTACTGATTATAATGTTAGTGTAATATATGTTTTAAAATGTACATAAATGTTCTTATATCTTTTTATGATTTTAACGAAATCGAATAAAGTATTTTGACTGACTGACTGGCTATGACCACTAGGGCCTTTTGGGCTAGTGCAGGTTTGCACGATATTCTCAAATCTGACAATTGGTCAAATGTTAAAACGTTCAGAACCTTCCATTGTAAACCTATTGCACATGCATCTGATTCTTTTATTTCAATGCTTTAAACGCACATAAGATGATCCTCCGGGTCTTCTAATAAAATTTAGATTTTCCAAGCCTTGGTGTCAGAAAGGCTACATTTTTATTAAAGACATGGAGGCGGGTATTATCCCATCACTTAGAATAACCCACCCTGTTTTGTTTTCTGCGGTTCCGGCGCCATCAGCTGGTGCTTCCACCTCCACATAATCTTTCTGGATTTTCATATTCAATGGAATCGGATGCTGTTCTACATGGATCATTCCTTCCCTTCCAAAGGACTTTTTCTCGGCTGATGTTGTCCTGCCTAGCAGATATATGATCTGTTTCTATTTCTCTTGGTTCAGTGTTGTTTTTTCTTTCCATGCTTCACTTTGACCGACTCGCTTCAAGAAAAGAGAATTTGTTGCTCTCAGTCAAGATAGTTAGTAGGTTAACTCAATGTTTTATTAGTGCTTCTTTTATGATGCCTCCAATGTAGATTTTATCCAGGATTTCTGGGTACTGTAGTTGTATTTGTTTGATTGGCTGCTGTTTATTAAACAGTAAGAAAAAAAAACCCTCAGACCAAAGATGTGCTGTTACAGGTTCTTGTAGATTTCCTTTATCTCATTCAACTTCTTCTCATTGCCTTTCAGATGCGGTCTGCACTTCTGGGAGAGGCACTGTCACATCATCAAGGAAACACCCCACTCTGCAAGTATGAGCTGTATGAGTACAGGTGAGGAGGCCTCCACACCTAACAGCAGAGCTCATCACAAGGAACACTTATTTATTTTATTTTATTTTGGTATCTTGGCGCTGCGTTGATCATGAAAAGGAAATTATTTAAAGACAAGGGAACCCAATGGGATTAATCAGGGACCATGGATATCAGTTTGCTTTCAACAGAACGGTCCCTCACAAAAACAATGAGAAAGAAATAATAAATATAGAAATACAATTAGATCTATGTTGTGCTGTCCAGCCAGACAGGAATCCTTTAATGTAACAAAATTGATTTAAGGACAAACAATGAAGTGGGAACAAAGTATTGCGTTGAGTGAGACACAAACAAAGCAAAAAAGGCTCAGGCAAAGCTTGGTGCTGGCAATAATTTCAACAATTCAAGTAGCACAAATGAAGGAAAACACCATTACACATTGGGAAATATTAACTATCATTGTGTTAGGGTGTAAAGGAGTCGACGATGTTTCGATCCATACATAGACTTGAGGAGCATCATCAGGATATTAAGTTATATGCCTGAGTGATTGCCTGTTGAAAAATGGGAAAGAATAGGAGAGAAGAGATGTAGATTTAGGGTAGGAATAACCATTAACTAACATCCATGCGTTTCTGAGGAGTGAGTGATGGTTGAAGAAAACCTAGAGTGATCACTTGCTCAAGGTGAATGGCGATGATGAATAAACCGCTAATGATAACCAGAGAACCTGGAAGGAATGCTGACGATGGTTAACAGCGACATCCTATCTTGACCGTGGATGTTGGCCTACGGCGACAAGAATTGCTGGAGTGATCAGTTACTCTTGTGAATGCCGGTGAGAAAGTTTAAAGATCACAATGACATGCTTGATGACGGCAAACCATTATGGAGTGATCTAATACTCTGGTGCGTGGCGGTGAATAGACTAATAGTAATCGCGTCTAGCTTATCTATAACTCTCGTCAAGATGGATCAACAGAGAGAGTCACCGTACCCACTGCATGGTAGGGATGGTCTGCAGTGCGGTGAAATCGGAAGTCCAAGGGATCGATTCCGATCCGGTAAAAAGTCCTCCGAATTGTCGTACGGAGCGTTTTTTCCCCGTACGAATCGTACCCGTAAACGTCCCATACGTACGACGAAGTACGATTCATACCAGGAGCCGTACTCCGTACGAATCGTACAGAGACCATACAACTCTAATCTCTGTACGATTCTCCCTCGGAACCCGTTGTACGCGACATCTGTACGGTTCGCGGCTGCTTTTTCCGACCCAGCAAGTACGATTCGTGTTGGGTACGCTCCGTACGACCCTTTTTCTACGGGAGCTGAAAACTCCCGTAGAAGCAGAGATCGCCCTGAAACAGGTACGGGACGGCCCCCCCGGGTAAGGTGTGTACCCCTCATGATCGCAGGGGTACGGTGCGTACCCCTGCGATCATGGGGTGTACAAGCCGTACCCCATGTACGATGGGTGTACGAGTCATACCCCGAGCCGTACGCCATGTATGATGGGTGTACGAGTTGTACCCCGAGCCGTACCCCATGTACGATGGGTGTACGAGTTGTACCCCATGTAGGATGGGTGTACGAGTCGTACCCCGAACCGTACCCCATTTACGATGGGTGTACGAGCGGTACCCCATGTACAATGGTACCCATCGTACATGGGGTACGGCTTGGGGTACGACTCGTACACCCATTGTACATGGGGTACGGCTCGGGGTACGACTTGTACACCCATCGTACATGGGGTACGGCTCTACACCCCATGATCGCAGTGGTACGCACCATACCCCTGCGATCATGGGGTGTACGCGCAGGGGTGTACGATATGTATGTGTTTGTGTGCTTTTCCGTACGACTCGCCCTTACCTGACGTGGCCGTACGAATCGCGTACTGATCACCCGGTCTGGATCGTACTCGCCGAGTCATACGGTGTGTGTACGAGTCATACGGAAACGGCTCCGGATACGAATCGTACGGACGGTGATTTTACCGGATCGGAATCGACCCACAAATGTGTAAATATTCTCGTACGCCTAAATTATGAAAAAGCGGATATAGTGAAACTAAATTAATTCCAGGAATTCTGGTTGTGCTCTTGGGAGTGAGTGGAAGGGCGGTGCTTACCAGAATTAAAAGGGGGAGCTCCGCATCGATATGCAGGGATCCATGAGGAGTGGTGGAATCTGGTCACTCGTGCACGTGTTTTAGAAAAACTATTTGGAACGAGCGCCATCCAGTGCCAGGAACAAGTGGTTCCGACATAGCTAAAATTCGTCACATTTATTATTGTCCGTAAGGACTCCGGAGATATTTCTTAACTGCAGTTTGGCTGGTATAATGTTGGCTTTAAGAAATTCTGTGAGCATTCGTATTATGAGTTGCAATCTCACATATTTATTCTTACACTTTTCTAGCTGTTCAGTCAAAGAGGTGTTTGTAGATTGTGAAGTTTCAGCAATATAAGTGTTTAAGGAGAGCCATTCTAGGATTTTCCTGATAAATTCGTCAGAGTATAGTGGGGCATGGTCTGTCATGGCTCTTCTAATCAAATCAAATCAAATGGAAGATTGTTCCTCCTTACTCTGACCTTGATGGACCCTTCCTTTTGGACTTTGCAGAAATGGCCATGAATCAACCTGTAATGCACTGGAAATAGGTGCACAGCATGGTCTTGTATCACTTGTAATCTATTTTAACTGCTATCGTATCTTGTTCAGAGAATCACATGCTTGCTCTATGAATGTGTAGCCCCACCGTCCTTCTATCTGCATTGTAGTGGAATTAACACCCTGCATCAATGTCATTCTATTATTTGTGCTGTTTTTTAATCAACCAGAAGAAACCAAGAGCTAATTGTTCCAATTAGTAACATATTTACATGTGCCCTACCTATCATGTATATAATTTCCTCTTCATTTTGTTAATTTTCTTCTTACACTTATTCACTCTAAGATGGCGGCCGCTTTTTACTCCAACCTCTCAGTTTACACGCAACACTACACCATGTGACCTACTCACATGTCGTCTCGTGTCACAGCCTTATGATATTTCTCACTGTGCACACAGAGCATTACACCGATATGCCACCATCGAGCAGCTGCCATAGAGGCATGCACTACGAGCACCCTGCCATTCCAATCTGTAAGTTTTGCTCCCGCTAATGGCCCCATTCCACCACCCTCAATTCCATTTGTAATGTGCGTTCCATATAATTTTTCTAAAACGCCTGCACGAGTGACTGGATTTCGCCACTCCTCGTGGATCCCTGCATATCCATGCGGATCTTCCCTTTAATTCCAGTAAGCGCCCCCATTCCACTCACTCTCAAGAGCACAACCAGAACGCCTGGAATTCATTCTGTTTTACTATATCTGCTTTTCATAATTTAGGTGAACGAGAATATTTACATAAATGGATATCTGATTTTACCGTACAGCAGTCCATCCCTACCGTGAAGTGGGTAAGTTGCCTCTTGCTGTTGCCCCATCTTCATGAGAATTATAGATAAGCTAGTCTCAATTACTGTTAGTCTATTCAGCACCACGTACTCGAGTATTAGATCACTTCATTATGGTTTGCCGTCATTAAGCATCTCATCGTGATCTTTAAACTTTCTCACCGGCACTCACAAGAGTATTTGATCACTCCAGCAGTTCTTGTCACTGTAGGCCAATATCCATGGTCAATATAAGATGTCGCTGCTAACCATCGTCATAGTTTCTGGTAGTTTCTTCATGGCCACTCACTCAGTGTTCCTTCTAGGTTCTCTAGTTATCATTACCAGTTTATTCATCACTGCCATTCACTTGGCTAGTGATAACAATTATACAGTTTTAAAACAATTGTGCAAAACACACAATTTAGCAGCAGGTAAACAGCCATACTGATGGAGACACGGGCTCTGAAATGCTACTTCACACACTGCGTGGTCGCGCCAGTGTGGGTTTTATGGCCGGAGTGAGTAGGTAGCTAGAACGCTGACCCCTACCATCAGTAAGTGGGTTCTCTTGAATGCTATATATAGGGCATGAACTCATAGGTGCCGTCTTATGGATTAAAAGACTGACAACCATCTGGGCATATAACCGAAAGAAAAAGGGGCAGTGTGGATAGCAGAGTGGACACTTTATTTTCTGAAGTCGGTCCACTGGATATCACCATTCAGTGCTGACATGTCAGTGCGGAGACGGAATGCCCACTGCTGTTCCTTCTCATATAGTCTCACAGGTATGTAATTTCCAGTCACAGTCTCAATGATCGTCCTTGTAAGGACTATGGCGGTATGGTTGGTAGTTACAAAATATGTACTAAGTTTGGTGGTCATTCTGCTCCATCAAATGTTATTCTGCTGCTTGTTATTTCTTGTCTTAACTGCCCTGGTGTTCATCCCCACATACCTAAGGCCACATGGGCAAGTTATGAGGTACACACAGTTCTTAGTTTGACAATGAGTGTGGTTGACTTTGCGCCATTCTTCATGGAGACCCAGATCCAGAGTCTTCATCGGTCGAGTGAGGTAGCATACAATGCACCTACCGCAGGGAAAATGGCCAGTTACTGGTGCTAACCCCCCAATGTGTACTGATATTAGTCAATATCTTGGTTGTACAGAGTCTGATATGCACCAATAAATCCTGAATGTTGTTTGTGCACTTGGTAGGCAAACAAAGATTTTTCTATCTTGGAATCTCCCACATTGAGAATGAACCATCTTTAGTAGATCACTTTGGTCACTTTGTTTAACGTAGGGTTAAAAGTAGTCACACGTGTTTTGTGGATTTGAGGCTCTCTCATTAGCGGATAAGATGGCATCACAATGATTACTGTGAGCTCTCTTGTGTGCCATTTTATTGATGCAACATGGGTACTCTCTTGCCAGTAACATCTGTTCAAGATCGTCAGCTTGTTTCTTAAAAGTATCAGTATCACTGCAATTGCGTTGGAGTCTGTGAAATTGACCAAAAGGCAGGTTGGTCCAAAGTGATCGGAAGAGGCTGTTCCGATCTGTCAGTTTGTTCAATGATCATCAAATTCCTCTGAGGCTCTTTCTTTGGCCACTGTATAGCCATTGTACATTCTGTCCATAAGTCACTCTGTACCACAAAGTCAAAAAGGGTGTCCAAAACCACCCAAAGCACCTATGAAATCTTCACAAACCGATCAACCTGTGTGTACCCACTGCTTCTCTCTCAATTTAAGGAAATTGTTTGTAAATGACGGAAGATCACCTCTACACCACGGTACAAGAACATAACCTCCATCAGGCACCTCTCTCAATGGGAAATGTGGAGCACCTTCTCCATCTATCAAAGACACAGACAGCTCACCCTGTACTTTCTTCTGCTCTTTCTTATTGGCCCATCTACCTTCCCACTTGTCCAACTCACTCAATTTCTGGAAGCTGCCAATGAACTCCTTAATTTGCATTTTCAACCCTGATATCCTCATACTGGTTATGACACTTTCATCAAAACATACTTTTCTGTAAGGATTTGGTCCTCCTTAAATCTACATCTTACACTCATGCAAATTCAGAGAGTTTATCATGAGCTCATCCTGCACATTTAGTGATGTTCTTGCTCATGCATATGAGTTCATGTTCTTGATAGATATCTAATTAGGAAAGATCAAGATTTCCTAATGTCATCTCATCCAATTCAAATGTTAATTTGACATACACTGCAGTCTCCCGCCTCAGAAACTGGAGCTTCCTACTCAATTCCGAACCTTCGCCTTCTCGTTGGGAACCCATTGAAAACCTGAATCAAATCATCCAACTCTTGTGAATTAACACCATTCTGGTCTCCAGAATTATTGGACATTATCCCTTTATGGGGACTGCTGCTTGAAATACATTGAGGTGATTTTAAAATGGAAAGATGAGAACTGTGTGGCCACGGAGCTGGTTCCTCTACAGGGAGGATTCCTGTCTGATTCATTGCCAATGGTATAAGAGTGACATAAGGTGGAGCCACTTTATTAGGGATCAAATGAGTTCTGTCCGTTCCCGCCCATCAACGGACAAGAGGAACAGTAGTTGATGGATTTACTCCGGTAGAAACCATCCAAGCATGTGTTGTGGTTCCTGAGGACTCAGGTTTATACAAGAGAACTGTGGGACCAATAATAACTGGAACAGTTATTGCGTCTTAAGCATTAGAAACAGTAGAGTTAACAAATCCCTAAACTCTCTACCATAAGGTTCTGACTTGTATTCACCGGGGTGGGGGCTCCTTTAGGGTGAGTCACATTATAAGGCAATGGACTGGTTGATAATCACACCTTCAGAAAGTAATCACTAGAATTGCTCTCACTATCTTCGCCTGAACTCCCTGCACTCTCTACTATAAACTCTTTCTTGTTTTCCTAGTTCTTGATGTACCTCACTCATAAATGCAGGGTATAACCCAGTTCCCTCAATTATGTCAGCTCTCCATTTCTGTTCATCAGCATCACACCTAGCTTCAGCACAGCTACGTACTACCTATCTGGCTCTGCCCTGATATTTCTCTTTCTCTTTCACATAAGCTGCACGCTCTCAGGCATTAACGGCCTGATTCATGAACCGAAATAGCGCTCGCAATAGCTGCGAAAAAGCTATTGCGAGCGCAATAGTCAAAATCGGCATTCATGAACAAATTAACGAATTCGCAAACACTGATTAACGAATAAGCAAAAATAATCGCAGAATCCCGGCAGTAGCCCATTTGCGAATCGGAAATTGCGAGGAACCAGGGATACTGCAAAAAATATTGCGAAACCGCAATATAATCGCTATCGATATTCATGAAAAATCGCTAATAGCGAAAAACCCGTAAATCGCAATTTGCGAGGCGCATATTAAGGACAACCCAAAGCAGGTGGTAACCATCAAAGCCTATGACATTTTTTTTTGAAAAACGGTTACCCAATCAGGAACAGGTGCTGGCCTGACCAACCACACTTAAGGAGATGCAGCAACTACATTAGGAGTCTCACAATGCCAGGGCTGTACATGGTGGTCAGGCGGCGAAGGCTACAGCGAGCAGCACGGAGGAGACGTAGGATCCAGGAGAGGATATTCCGCCAGCGTGTCACCCCGCTGGGCCAAACCAGAGAGCAAATATATGCAAAGTACCGCCTGAATGGGGCAATGATCATCCAGCTAATTCATGACCTTGACCCCCTGATGCAGCACCCATCAAGGCGGACCAATGATGTGCCCACACATGTCCAGGTATTGTGCAGCCTGCACCTTCTGGCCTCCGGGAGCTTCCAGGGGATAGTTGCTGTTGCAGAGGGGATATCCCAGACCACCATGTTCCGCTGCCTGAGGAGTTTCCTAAATGCAATGCTAACCCAGCTACACCAGCACATCAAATTTCCCACCAGCCAACAGGAGTTGGATGAGACCAAGCACCAATTCTACAATGTTGCGCATTTCCCACATGTGATAGGATTCATTGACTGTACCCACATCGCCATCTGCCCACCAGCTGAAACGGAGTACATGTACCACAACCGCAAGTCCTACCACTCCCTCAACATCCAGATGGTGTGTAATGCTAAGACATACATCACGGACAAAGTGGCACAGTACCCGGGGAGCACACATGACTCCTTCATATTCCGGCATAGCGGCCTCCACACACGACTGGCCAGGGGAGACTTTGGTGAAGGACACCTACTTGGTAAGTACACTTGGCCCACAATGTTACACTGTGATGAAGTAGCTGCGCTGCACAGGCACTCACTCTCTGCTCCTCTCATGCAGGTGACAGTGGCTACGCCCTCCGTGAATACCTCCTCACCCCATACCTCAACCCTGCTACACCACAGCAACGGCGTTACAATGTAGCCCACATACGCACAAGGAATTGCATAGAGAGGACATTTGGGCTACTAAAGAGCAGATTCCGCATACTGCATAAGACTGGTGGGGCCATGTACTACAGTCCTGATGTGTGCTGCCGTATAGTGGCTGTGTGTGCAATTCTACACAACATTGCTACCAAGCGACGGATACCTGTAGAGATCTCTGGCAGTGAGTTGGAAGGGGACGACCGGCCACCTGCACATGTACGTCAAACACGCGGGGAGAATCCAGCTGAAGGACACAGACCCCGCAACCACATCACAATGAACAGTTTCTAATGCACCCACTCCCCACACCCCACAATTCACAAATGCATGCAAATGGAAATAATGACAGGAGGCCGATGTACAATGCTAGAATAAATATTATTGTTGAAGGCACAATAATAATGACTTTTTGCAATTCTTAACATGTGAGCAGTATTGCGCCATACTCCTCTAAATCATACACAGGACATGCTTCTATCGTCAGCATGTCCCTGCCAATGGACAGTAAAGTCAAGTGCGCCTCCGGCGCGCGGCACCCAATCGCCTTTCAGGCTCATCCTCTGGGACGGCACGTGAACCCGCAGTGGGCCTGCAGCTGCGGCGTAGCACACCAACCTGTGAGGCAGACAGGCTGCTGACACTGGAGTTCCCCTCACTAGTGTCGTCCCCACCACCATTGGCTGGGCCGGTTGGATGAAGTGCCAGTACGGCACTGGTGACCTGCTCCAAGACTCGCGCCACATCCTCGCTGCATTGCACCAGCTGCAGCTGCATAGCTAGGCACCGACGTGAGAGCTGGGAGGTGGCATTACCAATTACATAGTTTGAGCGCGTGTAGGCAGTTAGCCGCGTAAGTAGCTGGCGGTGGCGGCGGTGGGCGGTGTTGCGCTGCGAGATGATGGCCGCAGTGTTTGCCTCCATAGCAGTTGTCATCCGCTCTATCCTGTCCGACACATTTGTGACATTGCGGCCAATGTTGTGGAGCTGGAGGTGAATTGCCCCTTGGCGTCGTGCCTGCAGTTGATGGATGCTCAGCATCCGGCGCTCTATGCTCTGCCCTGGCACGCGCACAGCCATCCCCCTCCTGCCACTGCGTGCTGTGCTCTGCTGGCGAACCCTGCCATGCCTGCTGTGCTGCCTGGCCACAGTGGGTGTGCGCACTGTCTCCGCACTAGCAGCACCAGATGTTGAGGGTCCCGCTGGTGGTGGTGTTGCGGTTGACAATGGTGCAGCGCCCAATGGTGCTGGCGCTGATGGTGCTGGTCTGGCAGCAGGGATCGGTGCAGCGCCTGATGGTGCTGGCGCAGATGGTGCTGGTCTGGCAGCAGGGATCGGTGCAGCGCCTAATGGTGCTGGCGCAGATGGTGCTGGTCTGGCAGCAGGGATCGGTGCAGCGCCTGATGGTGCTGGCGCTGATCGTGGTCGTCTGGCTGCAGGGATTGGTGCAGCGCATGATGGTGCAGCATGTGTGGCTGTTAGCACCTCCTCTGCATCCTCTGGTGCCTCGTCTATGAGCAGCCTGTCGCTGTCGCTGCTGTTGTTGTCAGCGCCACCTGTGAGGGGAAGTGGACCTAGATTAATTGCATGTATCTGTCACACGTGCAGTTGCTACATGCATGCTGGCTGACATTCCCTGACTGGCTGTGGCATTGCGTACTTTGGGACATTTCTGGCTGCATTGGGGTTTTTGTACATTGTGGGCAGACTACATGTCCCACAATGCTTTTGGGCATGACCTAATGTGCATGGATTGCATGACTTGGGTTGATTATGGGAGGCTATAGGGTCATGGCCATTGTTAGGGGACAGGGTCGCAGTCGCATGCCACTTACCTTGGCTGTCTTGGGTGGGTCGGGATGAGTCCAGTGTGATGACCCCTATACACACCTCTGGCTCAAGTGTGTCCTCCACACGGTCCTCCAAGGGGGTGTTGGGAGGGACTGTAGGATCTCCACCTCCAGTAGCCAGGGTCTCGCCCAGCCTCTCTGCCACCCTCTCCTTGGCACGACCTCGGAGGTCGTACCACCTCTTCTTCAGCTCCTCGAGCGACCTGTGTGTCATGCCCACAGCGTTGACTTTTGCGCCGATCCCCAGCCACAGTCGGCGTTTCTCTGCTTCAGGCACCCTCGTGGAGTCCTTTCCAAAAAGTTTTGAGTGGTTTTCTACCACTCCGTCTATCAGGTGCTCCAACTCCTGCTCACTGAATTTGAGCTTCCGCTTGCACCCTGAGTCACTGTGCCCTGGTGCTGCATCCTCTGCCATTGCTGCAGTCACAAAAGTGAAGTATTTTAAAGTTTGGAGGTGTTCTGGAAGGACCTCTGTGAGATGCAGCCTTGAGATCTGCCTCACTGTTCTGAATGGGGGTGGGAACTGCCTGCTTCCTGGTTGTGATGTCATCACTGTGCTCGAAATGCGACTTCCCGTTTTAGCGATCTCTCTACTAGCGAGATCGCATTTATCGATCTCGTAAATAGCGAAATCGCTATTCCTACACGGATTTTGACGGAAATAGCGATTTTCCAGCGATTTTTGTAACTCGCTAACGCTTTTTGCGCCCGCGTGCGAATCGCTTTATTTTCAAGGAAATTTTGATGAATGCCGGTCTGCGAATTCTAAATAGCGATTCGCTGTCAATTGCAATTTAGAATTCGCAGTGTTCGGTTTTCATGAATCAGGCCGCAAGTGCCTTATATTGTGAGGGACTAGGAGGCTGATTAATCTCATACCATAATATAATACAGATTTTCAATAATTTTTAAAGTAAATGTGCCATAGCGTGGAAACCTTCTTATCAGTGATCTTATACCATTGACTTAGTCAAATGCATGTGTGGAGCCGCATATTTATGGCCATATAATGACCAGCCATGCCTTCTGCCGCCGCCTCATCACCTTCTCAATCAGGGACTCTCACATCTCCCCTAATCAAGTCTCTGATAGCCCTGAAACATTTCATTTTTCAACAGTAATATCAACAATCACAACTAGAATTTTGTTTCAAAACAGGAAAATATTTCTTTGACTACAGTTCTCACTCAGCGTCACAACCAATCTCAGCGCAGCGCTCTGTGATGTCAATGGCAAATAACAGAGCACTACTAACACCAACTGTCCAATCTCAGCACAGCACACTATGAGGTACTTCTTATTCCTTAAAGTGGTTCGTTCACCCTCCTTTACCATTTTTACAAATGTATCCTTTCTCAACTCTAAGCAAGCATAAAAACAAAACACTAAGCGATTTCAACAAATAACATTTGTATGTTCCACTAAAGAATTCAAGGCATTCAATTAAACAAGAAATTTTTCAAAGTGACACTTTCCGACCTATTCAGACACACACTTGAGCGAAGCTTCGACCAACTGGCAATCACCCGGATTAGTGCAGTTTTTTCTTTGTGCAATAGGATCCATCACACAAATCACACCTTACTCTCACACAAAGTATATGTCCCTATCTCAATTGTGCAGCCAATAGTACCTCATGACTAACACCACAAAAACTCGCAGACAAATTACAACACAGTGTATTCACACTAATATATTTATCCCGGGATCTTAGACTATGCCCAGCCAGTTAACAACTTCAACTGTTCAACGTAAAGCACTTTTGCATCTATGCAACAGCTAAAGCATTACTACACCATGTAATCTCAAAAAACTACTGCAAGCTTGTCATACACAATTTTAACATGCAACCCTATTAAGACTCACTCCTCTGCTGTTAGAACTCTCTTCCGAACCGCTGGAACTCAGCAGATCCTCCAAATCAAGATATGGGCTTTAAGGACTTGATTGGGTTTGGGCAAGTCTAGAATTTCTACAAGAGTACTCTAACTCCCTTTGCTTTAATAACCAACCATCTGATGCTACTACCAATTTAAAGATCTCTGGAGCCTAAAATGCAATCTATTGGGTTGAAGAGTTCACCCCATTAGTCATATGGACCTTTGTTGATTGCTGTGAAGCACTGAAAGGAGAAGACATCAACAATGCAGTTCTAACTTGTGAAGCTGTGACTCAACAATAAGGACCAGGAATCGCAAAATATGGTCAAGGAAATGTTATTTTGGATTACCAATCAATACAGTATATATCCAATCCAATAAGAATGTCAATAGATACAACAGTACAGCAGATAAGCTGAACTATCTTAGTAGGTTGAGTCATAAAATGAGATACAGAACTGTGACAGCCAAAACAATAAAGAAACAGATTAATGTAAACAGGTGTTCCACAAAGAAACTTCCCTTCTCTCTCCTGAACATAAGTCAGTTACTGAATCATCTACCAAGGGTCTCTATTTCGTGAGCATGGAAGGTGTCAGCAAGATCAGACTTCAGTAGAAGTCTTAGAAAAAGGAAATAAGTGTTTTACTTAAAGATTCACACTTGCAAAAATAAGTCTGACAGAGAGGTCTGTTCTTCTTGAAGTTTAAAGGGAATCTGCCTTGCCTAACTATGAGAAAACAAATTAAAAAGCAACAGGAGAGTCTGAAATGTCCTTATCCCCTTTCACACCACCAGGAACAAACCAAATCCTTACTCGAGTGCATCTGCCACATCCCTTCCATTTCCCATCACATCGAAACTTTTACTGTATTTTCTCAACCTTAAACATCTCTCCATTCCGGCATGTGAAGAAGAGAAAGCCTCTTTTGCCCATTAATTCTTCCCGTTCACTGCCAAATATTTCCCTCCAAGCTTCACTATCAGCAATCTAATACAAACAATGAGCCTTTCTCTGACTAATGAAAATCGTGATAATGCACCTGCAAGAAAGAAAAAACATGCTGGCACAGCTAAATGCATTCCAAATTTGGCCTATAGTAAGGCTAACTTTAGTTGAGCAGTTAATATAAAATCAAACACTTGATTATACACACGTAAGTATAACTTTCATGATAAATGCAAATATAACTTGAAGTATGTGTAAAACGTGAATAAAGAATACATGATTATATGTTACAACTGAACAATAGGGCACACTTGTATGAATCTCTTAGTCTCTACAATGATTCCATTTCATGAATACGTTCAATACTTCATACACGTTGTTGAAGTTAAGGCACATAGCAAATTAATTTCAATTATCTGTACATAATTGTGAAATTGTGACATATAAGGGTGGAGTCTAAATAGTGCTGCTTCAATGTCAGTGTTGTAGGGATGGTTTCTTCCCATGGTTCAATGTTGGCATGACATACTGGGGTCCAACTGTTTGCAAAACTCACCTTCCTGTACTTGCATCGCAGGTCAATCACCTTCCTGGTAAAGTCATTAAGTCTTTTTTTGGCATTCTTTTACTGTGTGTGAAGACAACAATCATGTTGTTGGTAATCTTCACTGAACTAGGTTTTGCATAATTTGAGAGCTTTTTTACCAATATGTTGGCCATAATTTCTGCCTCTTGTGTTTTTTCCTACATCAGCCAATAAGGAAAGCTCTTACAAAACCTCTGCTCCTGCATATACTCTGCAGCAATGTCATTAGTTCTGGAGGCACCGTGCGTGCAGATTGGCCCCCTTGCTGAGCATAGCAGTGGATGCACATATTTGTAAATATGAGGTTTGGAATTCTCCAAAATGGTAAACCAATGAGGCAGATAATGTTTTCATAGTGTTTGACTGTGGTAACTTTTTTCTTTCCCGACATGCAAAGGAAGTTGGTCTACGGTCACACTTCTTGTGATATGGTCACATGAATAAAGTATTTCCTGTTTTCCAGGTCAGAAGAAGTCGGGAGTTTGTCTCATTCAGAATACCAGATAAAATCGCAGACGATCATAGACGTAGCTTCCCTTGGTGCAGCAGATACAGAGGCACCAGGGCCCAAAAGTCTGAGGTGGCCTATGAACCCCGAATATTGCTGTATTTCACATTTCAAACTGCAGCCAGGTGGGCAATTTTTACCTGACATACTCTGCAGGCAATATCACACCCGGATTTAGCAGCTGCAACCTGTTGATCAATTTTACATGTGCATATGGGCCAAGTATCTGATAACATGGGTCTATGATAAAATGAATAATGGTTATCCGGATCCTGGATTTATGTTCCGGTGTCGGAGTTACCAAGTTCACTGTTTTTACCGGTTGTAATTAGAAAACTCGTAATGGGCACTAAGTATTGATAGAGTGCCATGTTATTCTGAAATCTGTAGGGGTGCATCATAATCAATGATAGTCAGCACCCATATATTTAGAGGACTGTATTAATGTGTAATCATTGGGAATGTAGTACTAAAGCCACATATATTAGAATGATTCGAAATTTAACCATGTTGTTTATGTATACCACAGTAGAGTCTAATCGAAGATGCATTTTAGATGATGCAGACTGTATTAGTTTACGTATGAAGTGATGCATTAGGATTAAACGTGCACCATATTAAAGTTTGCACATGTAGATTTGCCTATTCATGTAATGAAATGTAATGCTATAGCTGTTTATGAAATGTAATGCTTATAATGTGACTTTAGAATTGTATGTTTAAATGTGTAATGGCGAGATCGCATACACGTTCAAGAAAAGGCCTATTTGTGATTTCTTATGTTAGCTGAATATTGAAGGCCCGAAATGTATTTTCCTTGGGAAGGCTCTTTTTCTTAGTCGAAAGTAGACTGTAGAATTTGTGTGTGTGTGAGGTCGATTTGCTCACAGGCTTTCTGTTGCAGGTGCAAGGACACATGCCTCATTAGGCAAAATAACCATTTTGTTTTAGGAGTTAGGATGGTAGGGAAAGGCGCAATGGGAGTATGCTGGAATGCAGATATGATACTTTAAGCGGAGAAGATGCCTGGGACTCAAGGACAACCTAACGGTTTCTAGATGAAGTCAGAGTTTCGATGGAAAATCACTGGAGGAAAACCTGCCCGAAGGGGTGTGTGAATGGCGTGTTTTACTGTTTTGGGATTTTGTATTAGGGACAGTGCCCCGAGGGAGGAAGTTCAGAACAGCTGATGAGGACTAGAGGGGCAACAAGAAGGAGCATCTTTAAACGAACTCTTTAGCTTCGGCTGCTTACCTATGCAAAAGTGAGTGTACTTCTGAGGAAGTCTTCACTGCTGACACCTTTTTCTCTTGCCTGGGGATGATGCTAAGTAGGGAGCCACTTTAGCGTTAGTGTAGGGATAGATTAGTAATCTTTCTTTCTTTTAGGTCAATGCAGTCCAAGATCTAAATTGGAACTGTTATTGTGTGCCTGATGCTTTTAGAAATAACGCTTATTCTTATTCTGAGTCGGATGAGACTCCTGCGTAGGATTATGTTTGATTTAGTGCCCGTCTATTTTCTTAACCTCTTGCTGAGGTGCCTGTATGTTCAGTTATTTTTGGCTTTGTAATAAACCTCAAAACTTTACCTGGGTAGTCAGTAGTTCCTTTGAATTAGATTGATTTGGTTATTGATAAATTTGTGAATGAAAAGTGTTTCTTCCCTTTACACTTCTTAGCAGACAAAAATGTCCGATGGAAAGAGGATTCTCAAGATTGGTAAGATAAGGTCAAAAATAGAACTAAGAATCCAGCGTCATCAGTGTAATAAAAACATAGCTCTTACAAAATATTGAAGAATATGTGCTTCAAGTAAGGCCCTCAACCTTTTCAGTTAAATATATTGTAGGGCAAATTGAAAGATTAACTGACTGGCTGAAGTCCAAAGAGACTAGTCAAAGTGTAAACAGATTCAGTTTATTCTATGATTCAAACATTGTTAAACATCAAAATAGGATAATTTCAGCAGATCGAATTAGAGTGCAGATGAGAGCAAAATTCCAATTTCTGCCAGTCGCAATTCTTAAATAAGGACAAGCAAAATGTCTTGACTTTACCAGAATGTGCCTTCCATGAAGCAAAGTCCTTCTTGACACCGTTTAATGAAGATTTCTAGTGATTCAATTTGCATAGGCTATTAGGCAAATGCCTGGTGTTGTGGGGTTAAAACTGGCCAGCTGCTGTGAGCAGGGGCATAGTTTGGCGTGTTAAGCCCCCTAAAAAATGTTTTCTGTAATAAATAGTTGGGTACAAGTGCTTTCAGTCCGTTAATGTGCAGTGTGTGTCGTATTTCACCTGGGATTTTTACATGCCCAAACTGACAAAAACACACTATTGTCTATGTATTATAGCCCAAACAAATGTTGGTTAGTTGGAAAAATATTGCATTTTAAGTACCCCCTGACAATCCACACTTTTCTCTCTTTCCACTGGCCCTTAAGACCCCCTCATTTCTGCCTTCTCTTATAATGTGCTTTAACAAAATGTGGCGGCATGATTATTGGGAAATCTGGAGCTCAAACACCTCCCCCCCCCCCATCATACTGACCACGCTGCGCCCCTACTTATTGGCCTTGAGGTGCAATCAAAACCATTTTCCAATACTTCAAAGGGACGCAAAACTAAACCCCCTTTGTTGGTTCTCACTTGAGACAGCGCATGGGCTGTTACTTGCAAGACATTGTGTTTACATACATGGAGCTTAGAGCCTACCCATTGCTTACAATTGGTTGGCTTCATTGTCACTCTCATTTCCTTGCTTCTCTTTGGTTAGTACATGCCAGCTTCACTTCTTCTTCATGTGTTTGTCCCTCCCATGTAGCATGGCCCAAGTGCTGCTTCTTGTCCCAATGTCCTTCCACTGAAATGTACACTGTGGCTTGAAGCCCCTCCTCTTTTTATCATTTGTTCCCATGTGTGCCTTTTATAAATGCATGCTTCTGTTTGGCCATCATTTCCAACTCCTCTCGCCTTTTGTTGTTTTAGATCCTCCCTGATGTGGTTTTCCACATTCTTTATTTAACATTGATTTGTGCGCACTCCTTATTAGGTCTCGCCTACGCAGCATGCATGCGCTTTAGCCATCAGTCCCCTTTTTCACCCACAACTGTGCAAGTGTTCCATTGCCTTCAATGGCAACGCATGCACGTGTGGAGATTCACTTGCGGGAGCGAGCGCCACCATATGGTAGCAATTATCGCTCCCGAAAGTGAATCGCGCAGGCTCCCCTTCTCCCCACTGCTGCCGCGAGAGCTTGTTTTTCTGGGAAGAGTAGCAACTGATACACACACACCCCTACAGTAAATAAACACTTTAGACCTGTGAATTATAAACATATCAATGCATGATGTCCGCGTGCACTTTTACAGTTGAACATTAACGGGGCGTTCCCAAATGCCATGCTATGATCAGGCAGTGCTTACTATGTGCCAGAAGAAGACGTTGACAGTGACGTTTCCTCTGCGATGACGAGCAATATTTTGAGCGAGCGCATTTGTACAGTGAGAAATGCGCGTCTGGTGGTTTATGAAGGCTATTCAACGCAACGGGAACCCTTGTGCTTCTCTCTTCGATGTCTATGAAAAACACCTTGTGCATCTGGAGCGGAGGCAAGGATGTGAGCATGCGCATCTTGTTGGTCGCCACCCCCGCCTTCTCAAGCCAGTCCAGTTTTCAGGATACCCTTAGCGAGTCACGATGGCAGCGCGCGGCCATGAGATAGTGACCCCTTAGCGCACGCAGCCCATTCCCGCAGTGCAATAGAGCGAGTGCCGGACCTTCCGGAAACAGGCGTAGCGGCGATGGAGTCAAGTGGAGACAGCCTCATGCAGATCACCCTGAAGACCCTGCAGCAGCAAGCCTTCAAGATAGAGATCGACCCCAAACAGACGGTACAGCGAGGGCCTGGGCGCAGGAGTGGGCCTGAAGAAGGGGTGGTTGGAGGGGGAAACACCCGTTACAACGAATGTATTAGTTTGCGCTGCCATCGCAACGTGACTTTTACATCGCGGGCGGCGTTACAACGCATGCTTTCGGGACGCATGCTACAACAACGCGGCTACTTATACATCTCTGGCGATTGCATTGCTGGGATGGGGTAGCATGCGTCACAAATTACTTGTATCGCTGGGATAGGGTGGCACGTCCCGAAATAGTCACAAACAAAACGTGTGTAATTAATTAGTTGGGCTGAAAAGTTTCAATTTTCCATGGTGGGAGAATGCCACTATTACTTTGGGATGACTTTACCTTCCCTGGAACAATTACACTTTAAGGAAGCACTTTGACATATGTGAAACAGAACGTACTCAATAAATCACAAAATATACCAAAAATCCAATCCGAAATCCAAATAAAAGGTAACAAGACAATGTAACTTTGTTAATGTGATGAAGGACTGAATAAAGCTACAAATAACGTGAATCGCGCGCATGCGATGTTCTGAACGCATTCCTTTGATAATGCCATGTTCTGAACGCTCATAAAGTCTCCAAACAAAAGGCAACATGTATTAATAACGCTCATAAAGTGTTGGCATTGTATTATTACCATCACGCGCATTTACGTTGTATTAATAACGTATTAATAATGCTCATATAGGTAATGCCTGAATTGTTTGCAAACGCACAATAAAACTACATATAACGTAAATCGTGCACAATGTCATCATTCCTTTGTTAATGCGAGGTTATGGATGTTATGCATTGTTCGTAAAAGGCAACATGACGCGCGTTTTCGTTGTATTAATAATGCTCATATACTTAATAACGGTCATATACTTAATGCCAGTTGACTGTATTATTTGTCATGCATTTATTAATACTGCAAACGCTCAATAAAGCTACAAATAACGTAAATCGTGCGCAATGTCAATGTCAACGTTGTATTAATACCGCGCAATGTCATCATTCCTTGCTATTCGGCACACATGCAGATTAAAAGTTCATTAATACAGTCATTATTGTAAGCTGTATAATTATTAATTTAGTCATTCTCGGCCACGTGTACTGGATGGGTGAATGATGGATGAATGATGGAAGGCAGGGATCAATGATGGGTGGATGCGCGAGAGGGTGGATGAATGAGGGTTGTGTGGTTGGATGGGTGAAAGGCTGGGGGATTAATGGATGGATGAAAGGGTGGATGGATGATGGATTAATGATGGGGTGGTGGAGGAATGATGGATGGATGGATGATGGTTGGATGGATGGATGATGGATTAATGATGGGGTTGTGGAGGAATGATGGGTGGATGGATGGGGAGAGGGTGGATGGATGAAGGGTGTATGGTAGAACTGGTGAGAGGCTAGCTGGATGGATGGATGGATGGAGGGGTGGGTGGATGACGGATGGCTTGCTGGCTGAATGAAAGTGTGGCTGGATGCATGGACGGATGAAAGGGTGGGTGCGTGAAGGATTGGTGGGTGGATGGATAGATGAAATGGTGCATGGGTGAATGGATGTTTGAAAGGATGGATGGGTGAAGAATGGCTGGATGGATGAAAGGGTATGTGGATGAATGGATGTTTGAAAGGGTGGATGGATCAAAGGGTGGGTGGATGGATGGATCAAAGGGTGGGTGGATGAATGGGTAGGTGGATGGTTTGCAAACAAATACTTTACAATAATTGCTTCATGTAAGTCTGTACAGGGTAGATGGACGTTGACATATTTAGAGCAGATGTTTCTAAAATGGTTTGAAAAGACCTCTGTCAGAGAGTAGTGTACGATAATTGCTGGAGACTGGATTGGCCGGAGAATGCTTTGGCGGTGTGTGTGTAATACAGATAAAATCCTCCGTAACTATTGCTCATCAGGCACCCGCCCTCTTCTCTCCAGTGAGGCATTTCCATTCTGACGCTTACAGTGGTTTAATCATTTTAGTTTCATTTTCAAACAGCAACAGATCTTCCTCTGCGTCATATATTTACTGTGACACAGTTTCCTTGTCTATGACAAATATTTCAATGTGGTACCGTGGCCGAGCCGTCTAAGGCACTGGATTTAGGCTTCAGTCTCTCTGGAGGTGGGGGTTCCAATCCCACCGCTGCCAGTTACTTTTATTTTATTATTAAATAAATACTCCTGACATCACCCCGGCCTATTGTTCGGTCCTCCAGACATTACATATTGAGTGACTGTAACAACATATCCTATTAAGAACTTTCTCACCATAAATTGCTCCACTATTTTTTTCAATACGGACTACAGGAAATCGTCAGTTTCTCCAGTTTTTAGTAACTACCTATGCATGCTACTTACTGTTAAGGTGATGTTTCGTTTTCAGAGTGCTTAGCATACCGTCACATAAACTTTGCTTTAATAGCCATAAATATTTCGTCTCCCTATGGAGCATCCTGTCCAACTCGCTGAGTAAACATTCAAAATAAATTCTGGCAGGTGAGTCGATCATACATATTTTTTTGAGTGATATCATCGTAAAGGCCAGTTGTAAGTGTCCTAGTAATCCAGCACACTCCTGGTAATGGGAGTCGCCAGCCCCATTTGTACTAACGCGTTGTCACGGTGTGCGATATCAGGGTCTGCGATGTGATGTTACGCCCAATAGAAAGCAACGCATTGGCGTTGCTACAGCTCTCGATGTAACAGTTGACGAGGTAATGTACTATGCGGGGTAAAAGACGCATGGTAAACGCACGCGATGAAAAGGTGCGCGATGTATCGTCATATATCCGGTTGGAGGGTCTCCTTTCAAGTTCCTGTGCAGTGGAAGAAACCCCACCCACAGTAAAGAGCACACAACATCTTTTCTTAATATTTGAAATATTTCAGGTGTGCCACGTATTTCATTTTTGAGTCGGACCTCAACCTCCCAGTGGACTCTGTGGCTTACTTCAGATTATCTTCTAAATCTGAAGTAACCCATAGACTGTAACTCACCACTTCTCCCTTGTGAGAGGACCTGTAGTAGTTAAAGCCCTCCATTCTAGCATCCGCCACCCAACACAAGCGAAAATTGAGAACTCAGAGTATTTCTGGAAGGCATATTATGTCCCCGTTGCCTTGCATTGGCAAGGGAGTTATACATTTGGGTACCTTGGGGAGTCTAAATTAGACATTGCAACGGGGTGTTTATTATCTTTGACAAAAATTCTGGTCGTAGAGATGGATGTTGCTCTTCAAGAAAAGTTAAAAGTAGCGGTCTTAATGTGAAATTATTAGGAGGAGGGTCAGAAGTTAAGTATCGGAGCTGGGTATGATGGGGGACTTGGGGGGCCGCTGACACGCGTGATGTGAGCGCTGCGGCCGCAATTATTACACCGGAGACTCGTGTTGGTTCTCGGCGTAGTCCCCACTAATTGCCTTGGGGCACGCCTCCTTTATTTATTCATTTATAGCGCCAGAGTAACTTCTCCGACGCAGGTAGACTGAACCGCTACCTCGCGTTGGAGATCAGAGAACAATACATTCCTTCTAACCTTTACAAACAATGATCACATAGATCTATTACCAGTCACTAGAATTCCAGTCCCAATTCGTCACATCATGAAGTCGGCCAGCCGGGAGGATGGAGCCAGGTTTCTCGCAGGATAACTCGGCGGGCTCGCAATCGGTGTTCCCGGCAGGGAAGGTGCGCCTTGTTCTTGCCCAGTCTCGTCTCTCGTGGTGGTTGACTCGTGACCGTCGCCTGGAACCTCCTCCTCTGCTGGTGGACGTGGGTTGGTGTCCATGTTTTCTGATGCTGGCAGGTCCGGAGTCCCGTCATCCACCTTTTTGAAGAACGAGATGTTGCGGGTAACCTCCTCTGTTCCTCTTCCAGCGGTTCTCATGGTGCCGGTCTGCGGAAGACAGTCCAAGGCCTATGTTCGAATGGAAGTCGGAACTTGCTTCCTGGGTACCTGTCCTTGACAAAGACTCGGTCTCCTACTTGAATGACAGACATCCGGGCTCGTCGGTTGGCACTGGCTTGGTCATTAGAGCTGGTTCTGTTGGCTAGGGTCTTTCCCGCATCGACCGGAGACGGGGTCCAACTCGGGTGATGTGGTATGGTGTCTCTCACTACTCTGCCCACGCTAGCTGGTCCCGGAGTAGCCTCCGTTGTGAGGTGGGGTGTCAGACGATATTCCCTCAGGAAGCTGTATATGGCCCTCTCGAGAGGTGAACCATCTGCATGCGCAATGCATATCACTTTGTTGAGAGTATGCATGAACCTCTCTACTTCTCTATTTGCTTGAGGCCAGCGCGGGGTCACTTTCCGGTGCTGGATCCCCCAGGCCTTGAGATAGTCCACAAACTCCTGTCCCTGGAAGGGTGGACCGTTATCTGTCTTCACCACTTCGAATATTCCGTGGGTAGCGATGGTCTTCTCAAGCTTAGTGATGACCTCTGTGGCTGTCTGACTTCCCACGATCTCGACCTCAGGGTATTTCGTGTAATCATCGATGACTACTAGAGCATAGCGTCCGTCTGGAAGGTGTCCAAAGTCTACACTCGTAGGGTCATTGAGGGTTCTCTTCCGTGATGACTGGGTGAGGGCGGTCTGGTTGGCCCGCTGCCTGGCACCATGCACATGCCGTGACTGCTTGTTCAACCAGTGGGTCCATTCCCGGGAACCACACCTTGGCTCTCAGTCGGCTCTTGGTTTTTACCATGCCTTGGTGTCCTCTGTGTGCGAGGTCTACTGCCTGTTGAGCCAGACTTGATGGTATCACTAGCCGCGGGCCTCAGAGCAGACACCCTCGGCTATCGACCGAAAGTTCATCTTGGACTCGCACAATGGATTCCAGAACAGCCTTACCTTGGGGCGTCCTTCGGGTCATGGTGGATTGAATGGGGCGCCAGTCATTCGATTGGACTCCGCTTATGGCCAGCTGTAGGCATTTATCACCCTCGGTGGCTTCTACAGTGGTCTCTAGACTCATGGGCAGTGGTCGGGACCTTTCCGATATCGATATAAAATGGACATATTCTTCAGTGTCTACGGCATCCTCCTCTTCCGCTTTGGTGGCCGCCCTGGGGTGCCTCGAGAGGTAGTCCGCTGGATTGGAGGAGCCTGATTTGTACTCCACACGGTAGTCGTATCCCTGCAGCTGAAGTATCCACTTATCAATCCTCGGTGGAGGTTTGGACGCTGATCCCTGAAACAGGGGAATGAGGGGCTTGTGGTCTGTGGACACTGTGAACGGATGGCCATACACGTAGACGTGGAAGTGCTGACAGGCCCAGTGGATGGCGATCGCCTCTCGTTCAATTTGCGAGTATCTCTGTTCGGTGTCCGTCAGGGACCGACTCGCATACGCTATTGGGGCCCACTCCCCGTTCTCTTGCAATTGAGCGAGTAACGCTCCAAGCCCGTGCGGGCTGGCGTCTACAGCGACGTTGGTGGATCGGGCCGGGTCGAAGTAGGACAGTGTCGTGTCTGCTGACAGTGCTGACTTACTGTCCTTGAACGCTTGCTCCTCCTCGGGGCCCCACTGCCATGTTGTAGAAGCTTTTGTCAGTTCCCTGAGGGGTTTCGTGAGATTTGACAAGTCTGGGATAAAGCATCCGCAAAAGTTCACCATTCCCAGGAAACTTCTTACTTCTGAGATGTTGGTTGGTGCCGGAGCTTCTTGTACATCTCGTACCTTGTCCGGGTCTGATGCCACTCCTTGGTCCGAGAATGTGTATCCAAAGAAACTAATCTTGTTCTTTAGGAATTGGCACTTTTCTCGATGTAGAGTCAGTCCGGATTCTTTGATCCTCCGGAGGACCCCACAAAGTCTCCGATGGTGGTCTTCTATCGTTGACGCATAGATGAGTAAATCATCACTTACTTTTAAGACTCCTGGGAGCCCACTGAGAACCTCACGGATGGTGTTTTGGAACACCTCCGCAGCGCTCGAGATCCCGAAGTTGAGGCGTCGGTATCTCCGGAGACCGACGTGCGTAAAAAAGGTGGTGATGTATCGGGAGTCCGGGTGTAGTGGTAACTGGTGGTAGCCGGACCGGAGGTCCATCTTCGAGAACCAACTTGCGCCATTCGGTTCTCTCAATATGTCGTCAATGGTGGGGGTTAGATGGCGTTCCCTCTTCACCGCAGCGTTTGGGAGGCGCATGTCCACACAGATGCGGACCTGCCCGGCTGTTTCAGCTTCTGCGCCACTACGATCGAGGATACCCATGGTGTGGGTCCACTGACCTTTTCGATGATGCCTTGCCTCTCCAGCGCCTCTAGCTCTTCTTCCATCTTCTGTCTCAGGTGGAACGCAATGCGCCTGTGCCTCAGCGCCACCGGTTGGACTGACGGGTCAATATGGAGGGAGACCTCTTTTCCTTTCAGGCATCCAATACCTGTGAAAATGTCTGCGAACTCCTCCATGATGGTTTCTACTTCTTCCTCTTGCACTGCCATGGCAAATAATATTAGCTTTAGTTCTTCAGCTGATTGACCGCTGCCTCCCTCCTTGATTTCGCTGAAAGGCATACCGCCGCGAATTGGTTCATCCACCCGCATGCACTGCACTTTTTCCCTCTCGCTGGGCAGTCGTGCATGCGATGGGGCGCACCTCCGCAGTAGCCACACTCCCTCTTCTTGTCTTGCTGCCGTCTCCCGGTGTTTTGGCACACTTTGGACCTCACCACATTCGCCTTTTCCACCACGTCAACTTGTTCCGTCTTGATGGGTCGGTGGAGGGCTGCCTCCATATGGGACGCTCTGGCTTGCGACAACTTCTTTGACAGCCCCAGGGTGAGGATATCCGACAGGGGCTTACCATGCTCCTGAAGAATGTTCACTCTCAGTTTGGACGAATAGCATCCTTGTATTATCTGACCTCGGATCTCTTCCTGTTCGTCGCGGAAACCGCATGTGCTGGCTAGTTCTTTCAATCTTCCGTGGAACGCGTCCAGCGACTCCTCCGCTTCTTGCTTGGCTTGACGAAAAATGAATCTTTCGTAGTCCCTGTTCGCCA
This sequence comes from Lissotriton helveticus, assembly GCF_964261635.1. Taxonomy (NCBI): domain Eukaryota; kingdom Metazoa; phylum Chordata; class Amphibia; order Caudata; family Salamandridae; genus Lissotriton; species Lissotriton helveticus. The sequence goes on from NC_136061.1 coordinate 1,291,547,448, forward strand.
TCGGCTCAAAATGCGCGTTTAGGGCATTGAGAAGAGTTACATATGATTTGGGTGTGGCTTCTACCAGGGTTTTGTAGATGCGGTGGATATCCTTGCCTCCAAGGTGGAGGAGTAGGGCCCTGCGCCTTTCTCGGGCTATGCCAGCCCCTTCGAGGTAGATCTGGAGGCGGTCTGTCCAGTCTCTCCATCGCGGGGCAAGGGATGAGGGTGCTCCATCCCCTTCAAATAGCTCAAGTGCGGGAATCGACGCCATCTTGGCGCTGACGCAGACACACCTCGCGGCACGTGCCACTGCTTACCTCCTGGGAATACTAGCAGCCGCCCGGCCGAGGGTGAATGTAACGCTTACCAGGTCCTCTCCTGTTGCCAGCACGTTTCAGGCCTCAACGATGCCTCCTTCCTTCACCTGGTGCTGGGGCTCCTTCAAACGAGGATTCCACCGTGTGTATAGGGCCTCTGTTTCAGCAGAGCATGTTCAGGAGCTGCAGGGCCTGCCTCGACTGCCACAGGCCCCCCTGAGGGCGCGCAGAAGGCCTGGGCTGCTCACTATAGGCCCGGGGCTGCTATCAATGGCCCACTGATTGCCCTTCCTTAGGCTCAGAATGTGCTAACAGTGCTGCACAGCATGGGGTTGTCAATCCCACCTTCGTCGCCAGTGTGATGGGGGACATGGAGGGGGGCTGCTGGAGCGCGTGATGTGAGCTCTGCGGCCACAATTATTATACCGGAGACTCGTGTTGGTTCTCGGCGTAGTCCCACTAATTGCCTTGGGGCGCACCTCCTTTATTTATAGCTGGCGCATGACGACACGCGCCAGCGCCAGCGTAACTTCTCCGAACCGCTACCTCGCGTCGGTGATCAGAGAACACTACACTGGGAATTGCAGTGTCATCCCTGGGTCTGTTAATGGAATGAGGCTTGCCTGAACACTTTCCTCCCAGTTGCACTACCTGCAGCACAGAACAGCCCAGGCTTGCTTTTGGAAGTCTGAAGAAGTCATACGCAACCCTACATCTTTTGCAGAGTAACCAGATGTGACAGTGAGGTACGTTTGACGTAAAATGGGTGTGTTGAAAACTGGGGTTTCCTGAAAACCCCGGACTATGACTAGAAACGTCACACTCGGCTGCTCAGGGCACCTGCTTCAGTCTAATATCGATGTAACTCGATGTAGTTTGTTCGGTATTTTTTTCCCAACACGTTAGCTGCACAGGCGTTGAAAAGTAAACCTAATCACGTGAACAACGGTAGTTGTAGTTTTTCAGAATTTATCTTATTTTATAAGCATCATATGGAGCATTTGAATGTATCTAAATGGATAGTCTTGTGCAAAAATGTTAAGGACTTAATTTTGCTTTGGTGGGTACCGCTAGAACTGCAGTGTTTTAACCGGTTGGTGAATGTCATACTTTTTCCGTTATACATATGTATGCTATTTTTTCACCTTATGAAGGTGACGTTTGTCAGAAGAAATGAAAACGTATTCAACCCGCTTCAATTTAACAACAATCCGCCTTCTTGAATTATATGTGTATAAATCATCACCTGCATTTGCCTACCTAGGATGTTCAATTTGGGCCCTGCAGGATTGGATCCATGCCTTTTCCAGACTATCCACATACGATACATTTATTGTATTCTAGTTTCATGTCTCTGATAAGGCATTGAAGTGTGCTACTCAGTTGTGCTTGGTTGTGAGCTTGTGGTTTTGCCGAGTGCCCCATGTCTGCAGTGTTTTGGTGTCTTGCACGTTGCTCTTATTACATTGCATGTGTCTTTGCTTGAGTGAGAATACATTAAAGCTAGCAAGTCCAGGAGGCTATTTCAACTCCTACAATATTGTCAGGAAAGTTAAAAATAGACCAAATACTTTGCATTGACCAAAGAGCTGCACTTAGTGCGCCACTCAAGGAAAACAGTTACGGATACCTAGATGCACATCATAACCAAAAACAGTGTATAACCCTAAGAACATGTTTTTTCATTGGATTCCCGACGGCTGAAGTTTCACAAAGATTGGGTGCAGAGGTTGCAAGGTTGTTTTATGTGCTACAATGTCCTTCAAATGCTCGTATGTCTGCTCATTACGCTTTTGATGCAAAATTTGGAAACAATTGTCCTGTAAACGGTGATGATTGAGCAACCCTGAACGTGCCACTTTCTCATTGCTCATTATTTAAATCAACTACGGGGTGTTTGCTTCTGTAGACATTGCACATCATGTACAGTTTCAGCAGTGCTGTAACGGGGCCTGAGTCACACATGTTTCTGTGAACCTGAGTGCCCCTTAGTCATGCAGAACAAAGATGTGCTGTAATAAATTGCACCTCCCCATTCGGGCACACATAATATTGCGAAAAGGCAGAGTAAGCGACTTTTGTTTGAGTGGATGGGAACTACCCCTTCTCCAATTTCTTGGCGGTCTCGGAGAATGAGTTTATTAGGGACAGTCGTTTTCCTCTGCTGGAAAAAAGAAATGCACTGTCACACATTTCTACATTATTTTACCTCACTGACTCTCCACTCAGTGGAAAATGCACGATAACTTTGTTGTGCTTGATTACACAGGGAATAGGTGTCTGTCATCGATTTCAAAGTGTACTTATGGGATTATTTGGGAGTCCCATGTGATAGAAATCTTCTCCAAATGTATAAGGAAATCCGTAGGAGCAGGTTCTGGTCAGTTGGTCTTTCTCTGAGTGAGTACCCAGAAGCCTTTCTTAAAATGATGTGGAAGGGTGTTATAGCAAAATCTATTGAAATTTTCATGTTAGGCAGTAGTCAATATACATGCACTTTTAAGTTTGTGTTCTCTGGTCCAAGTAGGAGAAGAAGCTCCTTGTAGACTAAAACTGACACATTTCATGAGTATATTTCCTGGCTTACCAGATCATTCTTCTACACCTGAATTTTTGCTTGAATAATACATAATTCTGACAATACGGTTCTATAGTCTTGAATGTTGTGTGGATCTGTTGCAGCAAATGGTATTAGCATCTGCAGCACAATATCCTTGGTGCAATAACATCAACTGTTGCATGGCTAAAAAATTATAAGGTCCCAAAGGCGAGACCTATTGGCAATGCCAATGCTTGTTTCTTTGGGTGATGGCTCCCGGGGACCTGACGGCAGAGACAGCACAAGTCGTGCGAAGCTTACACACGAGCAGACACTCCGTCTCTGGGATCACCCGAGGAGGTCGGTAATTACTGACCAAGAGGTACTCGCAGACCTCAATAAGTCAGGTCATTGTACACAGACTTACACACCTATAATATATAGGTCACTTTTCCAATTTTTTCCATTTTTTTCCTTTGGGTCCTAATGAAAGCCTAACTGACCCCTCCTGGGCGACGACAGGCAGAAACATGTTGACCTTTTTAACGGATACTTATTAGTGCAGAAGACCCCTAACTTCTCTTCCACTGCACGCCCGGAAATTTTATCCAGCCTGAACCCAGATTTAATAAATCCTTGTATTCTGGCCATTCAAGCTTTTTAAGTAACTTCCTTCCTTTTGGTCACTGATCACTACTGGTTTCACCAGTGGTTAACCTCCGGGTGGAGGAAGCACAACCACTAACCCAATGATGATGCTGGCACGTACCAATAAAGACAGAAAAATCAAGATATACCGTCATTTAGCCTGGGCACGTGATTGAGGGTTTTTTATCGATACCACCAAACGACAAATCAAAAACCCTGGTGACCCAGGACAAGTGATCCATTCCCCCCCCTGATTTTTTGATATATGTACAAAGGAATCTGAACGGATCATAACTTCCTTCTCCCCCCCCTTGATTATATATATTGTTAAAGGAGGCGTCACTTTTCTGTCACAGACGCCATGTTTAAATTTTTCAGTGAGCCTTACAGACACCGTGTTTACACTTTGCAGTGAGCCTTTGTTTAAACTTTAATGCTCACAAGTGTTTTTTTTTTCTTTGGTGATGGCTTTTTTTGTTGTTTCAGTTTTATAAAGCGTGTTCTCGACCTGAAGGGATTTGAGCGTTTTCAGTTACACAAGGACACATTCATTTTTGGTAGGCATGGGTTCCAAAGTCCGCAACTCCTACCGTTACGCCAAATGCTCTTTCATTGCGTGTTAACTGCAATTTGCTACCCGGAGCAGGAAGCAACATTCGTGTTAACTGTAATTTTACAACCAGAGCAAGAAGTGACATTAGCGAGGAATGCATTGTGGGTCTTCCCATAGAGCAGGAAACAACTTGCAAGAAAGAAGGGGTCTGACACTAAGTAGAACAGAAGAGGGTTCTGAGCATGGTTTCTTCACCTGGCAGCAGGGAACTAACACCTGCGCGGAATTCGAAGTGACCGACCTACTCCGTGGACAGTAGTTTGGGACTGACAACAGGCTTCTGGTATGGCTTGCTTAAAGTTCTTTTGGTTTTAGTGACACGTGCAGGATGATCATGGAAGGCACGCTGCACCCACCCTCACTGCTGGAACTGGCTCTGAAGGTACTTTTAGACATTGGCAAAGCAAATAGTTCTGGCTAAAAACGTATTTTGTCTCCCTTACTGCGACGAGTGAGTGTTTGCATCTGCCTGGCCAACATTTTACACCTTTCTCATCACCTGCCTGGCAGTGACTGTGCCCCCACGCTGCAATTGCATCCCGTAATGACAGCCAAAAGGACTTGCTGTATTACAAACTAAACCCTTTATAGTCCTTGTTCCATGCCAATAGTGTCTCACTAGTGCATTGCCCATGCTGTAAACAGTTTTATAGTGTTCTGCCTCTTGCAAGTGTTGTGTTGTTTGTAGTCCCGACCCGTGTCCTATATGGCGTGTCTTATATGAATATGCTGTCCAGTCCATGTCTCTTTTGCATTCTGGGACTTGTAGTTAGTTCTGCGTATATGATAGGTAGGTCAAAGCCACCTGAACTTAGATTGCAAAACCTATCCCAGAACTTCAAATGCTGTCTCATCCCATGTTTGACATGCATATCCTTCTGGCGAATGAAGCACTTCAACACTCCCATTTGTGCAAAGTGCCTTCTGTGGTTCTATTTATATCAAGTGGGTGAAATAAGTCTAGGTACATTTGGGATGTGGTCTGAATAAAGAGACATTGGAATGTGGAGTGAAAGAGAGTAGGTCAAACAAATAAGTTGAGCAGAAAAATAGGGTCTTACCAAGGGAACACTTTTGTTTAAATATTGTGATTTACCCAGTTCCCTTTTTGTTTCAAGGGTTACTCTATACCTTTATTATTGTTACTGTACTGCTTGTGAGCCCGAGAGTTTGATTTTAAATGTAAGTAAGATGAATACGATAAAGACACTTTACTAAAGATCAGTTTTCTAAAATCATAGGCTGCTCCAAGAGTATTAATGCATCCATTATCACGGATAGTAATTCAGAAAAATGGAACACCTTCTGGAACTTAAAAAAGAAAGTAATACGCACAGAGTTACATGCGGAATTCCTAATAGAATATTGCAAAAAAGGCATAATTCCAATAGGATTACAGGTTAAAAATGAACCTGGTCTATTCGTGAAGAATGACAAATGTATTGAGCACTGGACCCTGATAGCTAATCGATGCAGCAGGGACTGGATGCTCTTCATTATTGAGACAGCACAAGAATACATCTTAGTGGAAAAAAGGGAACTAGAGCAAATGGAAGCCCAGCTCAAGAGTAGTAGTAGTAATCCTCTTGAATATGCGAAACGAAAACTAAAAGAAATAGATGAGGATGTGGACGGATATAGGGAATACTTAATAAATAAAACAACAAATAAATTAAGAAAGGACATCAACTGATATACTGCAGAAATAGTGTATCCTTACACCCAAAAAAGATTATTATGATACTCCGGCCCAAGACTCTAATAAAAAAAAGAATTGGTACCCTTAGCGCCCTAAAGGATAGAGAAAAAACCTAAGCTTCTCTGATACTTCTTTAAAAAAAAATATATATTTTTAATATTCTGTTCATAGCATACAAAAAGCAAAAAAAAAACAGATGAAATTCAAGGCAAACAAATAAATGTCATTATAACATGATTTCACAGCGAAACCTCCAAATGTTGAAGCATAGGTTGCCATATCTTTAGCCCTAATTGTTTTTTCTTCAAAGATTTGATACGATACAAATTAAATTCAAGATGAAACACATTATAGAACTTAGCTAGCCACATTTCATCGGCTGGTGCCTCTGGTTTCAGCCACATCGTGGCAATACATAATCTAGCTACCGCCATTGCCATAAAGATAAAATAACGGTAAGGATAGCATTTCTGTGTACTTTCTCTATCTTGACCCACCCCGAAAAGCAGCAGTTCCCGACTTATAGAACATTGCACCTTAATTGTTTCTAACAAAAATTATTCAATACATAAAAAAAACTGAGTAAGTGCATTGCAATAAAAAAAGACATGAAAAATATCTGCTTCTTCCATTTGACACCTAAAACATTTTCCATCATAGATATCGCCCCACTTCATCATTTTAGCTGGCGTATGATATAAATTAAACAGAGTTTTATAGTGTTGGGTGCGTAAATTTGCAGTCAAAATTACTACACCCACCATATCAATTGATTCTTGCAAAAATAATCCAGAATTTCCCAGTCGAGTCTGCCATTTCATATCTTGAATCTCATCACGTTGCTTTGAAAGTAATATTTCATACAAAATCCCAATCTTTGCCCCTTTTAACAAAGCTTCAATGAATTTATTACATAAAATACCCTGTGATCTACAATGTTTATGTAAGAAATCACGTAACTGTAAATATTTAAAGAAATCATTCTTGGTTATTGCATATATTTCCATTAAATCCATAAACGAAACCAATGCTCCATCCTTAAAAATATCCCCTAAACGACGTACCCCTTTATCTCTCCATGTTTTCATCCTTGTATCCCAAAATATCAACGGGAATTGTCCATAGAGTCAAGGGGTGTATAGAAATTAATCCGTCTAATAGCCAAGATTTTACAAAGCCATTTCCCCCCCTTATAAGCTGCGATCATAGTTTTAAATCTAGTGCGTTTAAAATAACTTGGCTCAAAGAACTTAACCAGAGCTTCACATGCCTGGTTTCCTAATAACATCTGGTAGATGTTAGGCGATTCGAACTGCCTTGTCTCCCCCCTATTACCATATACTTCGAATTTTGTATAAGGCATACTAAATAATATAAAATAAAATTTGGAACCCCCCACCCACCGCGTGTCAATGGTAACGTCATATATTTTGAGGCCCGACGGGCTTTCTTCCACCCCCAAATAAACATACCCGTAATTGATTGAAGCTGCATTAATTGTACCTGTGACAACTCCAAGTGAACCGTCCGAAAATAATAAAGCACTTTGGGGAGTATACACATCTTTAACACGTTACGACGTCCAACCATTGTCAAATGTAAACATTCTTCCTTTTCTAACTGTCTTTTAACAGACCCTAATATATCAGTCCAGTTTACATCAATTTTCTCCTGAATGGACATCCTAATTTTAATCCCCAGGCACTTAGCCTCTGGTGTTAATCGTGACTCACTTGAACACAACCCCGTCGAGCAGATAACTTGGGTTTTAGAGATATTTAATTTATACCCAGCTACCTGCCCAAACGCTTGCGTCAAGTGTTCAACCTCGCTTAGTGCTGGCGCGGGATCCGATGTCACAACCGCAATATCATCAGCGTAAGCAAGAACACGTACTTCATACTCGTCCACTGACATGGATTGTATGGAGTTAGTAGACTCCAATAGCTGTAATAATGGCTCTTTATAAATAGCAAAAAGCAAGGGAGAGCATCGGCATCCCTGCCGTGTTCCCCTGGTAATATAAACAAAAGATGATTCGTGCCCCATGGTGCATATTTTTGCCCGAGGGCGTTTGTACATAGTTTGTAATTCCAGGAAAAACTGAGGTCCAAACCCCATCTTGCACATTATAGCCCATAGAAAAGCCCATGTAACACGGTCGAAGGCTTTTCCGCATCTAAAAAAATAATACCAATATTCTGATGAAATGCGGTTGCATAGTCTATTAACGATATGACCATGTGCAAGTGATTAACCGTGCTTCTACCTGGGAGAAACCCATGTTGGTATCGAGATACAAGCGACGGGACAACTTTCACAAGCCGTGTCGCCAATATTTTAGAATAAACTTTTGTATCTGCATTAATTAATGATATGGGGCTGTATGACCCAGTAGACCGTGGGGGTTTGTCTTTTTTTTAAAACAACTATATTTGCGTCATCCCAAGACACCGGAGGGTTTCCACATTGAGCTGTTATAAAAGTAGCAAGCATATCGTCCTTTATAGTACAACATAGGAACCGATAAACCTCCAAAGGAAGTTTATCAGGGCCAGATGCTTTCCCCAGCACTAAATCTTCTACTGCTAACTGTAATTCTTGCATGGAAATTGGAGCTTCCAGTATTTCCCTTTCAGAAGACCCAATTTTAGAAAAGTTAAAGTCCTGAAGGTATAGTTCTATTTGATCTTCAGCGACCAGATTTTGAGTATATAGTTCTTTATAATATTTACAAAAAACTTCCATGATACCATCCATGGTTTCAACTGTATCCCCTTTTTCATTCTCCAGCATATCAATACGTTGAGACGCCTGCTTACCCCGCATTCTTTGAGCCAAGCATCTACCCGTTGCTTTCCCATATTCATATCTTTCAGCTTTATGAATTTTATAATGAGCAGCTATATCCTGGCTCCAGACCCCGTTAATCCTGGCTTTACAACAAGCGACCTTGGTTTGTGCAGTTTGAAAGTCGGCATTAGATCGAATTACAGAAATAAGCTCACACTCTGCCACTCTTAATTCCTCAATCAAACCCTCTATCAAGGCTTTCTTTTGCTTTTGTTTAGCCCAGCCATAACTACATGTTTCCCCCCTAAGACCAGCTTTAACGGAGTCCCAAACCATTGGTTGGGTAGCAGTGCCTCTTTTATATTCTAGAAACTGCTTAGCCCATGACTTGATCTGAGTTATGTGTTCCTCATCACTGACAAGCTTTTTACTAAAGGTAAATGCTTGTGCTTCACGTGACAACTTAAAGCAAGTCAAATCTATACCTACCGGGCTATGATCAGAAGTAAATTGAGGCATTACTTGCATCTTTGCATCAACAGTTAAAAATCGGGGTAAAAAATATAGTCTAACCTCACGAGCTTAGAGTGGGGAGATGAAAAAAAGTATGCCCTGGATTCCCAGGATTTAACGTTGGCCACCCATTAACTAGTCCATGTTGTAATATCAACTGGTATAAAGCCCGATATACCTTTGGCTTACGGCCTTGATAGCTCTTAAAGTGAGGATTCCATGTATGGGCATCTCCATGTATATTAAAATCCCCGAGTAGTATCAAAGGGTTTGCCCAATGTGCTAGCTCAACGTTCAGAAATTCCAAAATTTCTGCCTCATCTAGATTAGATCCGTACACTGTACATATTGTAACCTTGGTAGCCCCTATAGTACATTCAGTGATCGCCCACCGCCCAAGGTTATCAACCCGCATCCTGCCCGTACCGACTACAGCCCGGCTACCCATTATGGCCACACCTCTATTCATAGTAGATTGTCTAGATATCGCAAGCAAAGTAAATCCCAACTCTGATAAGATCTTATAATTGGACCAAGGAATATGGCTTTCCTGCAAGCAGAGAACATCAGGATTGATTAAGCGCAGCTCGTTAATCACACGTTTCCTTTTCAAAGCATTATTGAGCCCGCAAACATTAAAGGAGCAGATTCGTAAATTCCTAGCCAACATCAAAGCTTGTATATTGCTGGTTGTTAACAAATAAACAAGAAGTTAGATCTACTCCAAAATGCTTAAAACAGATGCTATGAACTGACATTTTATCTTTTTCCCCCTTACCCATACCCCCCTCTACCACTAGCCCCCAAGTGCCCCCTAACCCACACCCACACCACCACATCAGACCCACCCACCCCCCAAGTTGACCCCCCCTTAACTAAGGCAATAGGGCTAAACGCCCTTATGATGTTCGGTGAGTGGCTCCCTTGAAACTCGGCTCACTAAACCAAAAATAAACTAATTTCCCTTTTTTTCTGCCACTTTTTTTCTCTTTTCTATTCCCTTTTTTTGCCCCCTTTTTTCTCTTTTCTTTCTCTCTTCCCTTTCCCCTTGCTCCTTTCCCCCTTTTTCTACCTTTAGTGAATCAAACCTTTACCACCAACGTACAAAAAAATAAAAAAAAATAAAAAAACAAAAGCAAAAAGAAAGAGGGAAAAGGGAGAGTCAATATTAGATCAACAACGTCCAGATTAGTATACCGGTCCATCAAACCAAAGTATGCAAATACTCTTTCGCAGCAGCCTCAGAGGTAAAAAAACGAGTCTAGCCCTTATTGACAGTTTTTAAAGTTGCTGGTTGTACTTGTAGGCCCTTTGTTTGAAAAGGAACAATTAGCTGCCGTAGTTTCCATCGCTTTTCGACTGTGGAATGGCAAAAATCCAGCCGAACAAAAAACAGTAATCCTTTTCCAGTTCTCTTCCTGTCAGGTCTAGGCATGTCGTACAGTACCTGCCTTGCCAAAAAATTGTTCAAAGAAATCAAAATGGCCCACGGTTGCTGGGGTCCTGCTTGCCCACTTCTAGCCGGTCGCTGCTTAAAAGGAAATTTATGGGCCCGCTGAATCTCGCGGACCCAGTTCCACTCTGCTACTTCTGGAAGTGCTTCCTCAAAAAACTCTGCCACAAATGTATGTACATCCTGTCCCTCGGGACCTTCTGGGACCCCAAGAATGCGTAAATTATTACGGTGAAGTCGATTTTCCAGTTCGGCAATCTTGTCGTCTACATCGTCCTTATGCGCCTTTATTTCAGCAACATCAGCCTTTTGAGACACCATCTGATCCTCTAATGATGATATCCGCGCCTCCGCTTCCACCATTCTGTCTGTAAAGTCGTTGCATGTTTTAGCCAAGCGTCGGACTGTATTTTGTAGCTTCCTACATGCGGTGTGTGTTTTCAAATGCTCAGCTCGAGCCTCTAGCCTATGATCGTTAATAGATCTATACATTTCCTCCAACGATACTTGGCTGGACATTTGGCTAGAACTCTCTACGTCTACACCCCCAGTAGCTTGACCTTATAAATTTTATTTATTTTATTTTAAATTCTTCTATAGCGCCGGAATCAATCCCATGAGGGTATCTCCGCGCTTTGCCAGCTGAGGAATTTTTCCCAGAATGAGCAGCCTGGAGAGTTATGTGGATAGAAATGCCTCTTGGTAAAGAAGGGTTTTCAGTGTCTTTCTAAAAGACAAGTGATTTGTGTTAGTTCTTAGGTCAATGGGAAGACTGTTCCAGAGGGCGGGGCCAACAGAGGAGAAAGCACGGTCTCCTTGTCTAATTTTCTTTGTGGTAGGAGGTTTTAATAGGGCTTGATTGCATGAGCGGAGGGACCTGCTGGGCTGGTACAGTTCCAGGGACTGGGATAGGTATTTAGGGCTTGCTCCATACAGGCATTTATGCACCGTGCAACAGATCTTAAAATTGATGCACTGCCGTATGGGAAGCCAGTGCAGTTCTTTCAGCAAGGGCTTAGAAGGAGTCCTGGCGGGTACACCCATGACCAGTCTTGCAGCCGTGTTCTGGACTACCTGCAAGCGGCCTACAGCATCAGCATTAGCTAATGTTAGCAGGCCGTTACAGTAGTCCAGACGACTAGTTACCAAGGCCTGTACAAGTGTCTTTCTACATGTGGCCGGGAGAAAAGGAAAGACACGCCTGAGCAGACCAATGGTGTGAAAGCACAGACCCGCAATATAGTTTGTGTGATCTTTTAGGGTCAGTTTTTGATCCAGCTTCACTCCGAGATTTTTAACGTGAGGTTTGGGTACAGGTACTGGGCCAAGGTCTAGTGGCCACCAGTCAGGGGACCAAAGGATACTTGCTTTGCCAAAGAGCAAGACCTCTGTTTTTGTTACATTACACTGGAGGCAATTCCTCGCCATCCAGTGTGACACCGCTCTCATACCCTCAGCAAAGTTCTCCTTGGTTTTGAGGCCAAGGGAGCTGAAAGGGTAGAGGAGCTGGGTGTCGTCGGCGTAGGAAACCGGTATGAACCCATATTTCCGCACAATCTCAGCAAGGGGGGCCACATAGACATTAAACAATGTAGGGCTGAGGCAAGAGCCCTGTGGCACCCCCTTTGTGAGCCCCCTAGAGATGGAATTGAAGGGGCCCAGGCTGATAGATTGCGACCTCCCGGAAAGGAAACTCTCCAACCAAGATAGTGCTACGCCTCCGATTCCCACTCCTTGCAACCGGTTCAACAGGGTGTTATGAGACACGGTATCGAAGGCTGCAGACAGGTCCAACAGCACAAGAATCATAGAGCCCCCTTTGTCTTGTGACATTTTGATCTGGTCTGTCACAGAGAGGAGGGCCGATTCCGTGCTGTGGTTGGGCCTGAATCCAGATTGGGATTGGTCCAGGCCCCCTGTTGCTTCGATAAAGTTGGAAAGAGTGGTGTTAACGTGCTTTTCTGCCAGTTTGCTGATGAAAGGAAGGAGAGAAATCGGGCGAAGGTTGGAGAGTGCAGACCAGGGCAAGGTGGAATTTTTACGTATGGGGTTCACTACCGCTTCCTTCCAGGCGAGTGGGAGCTGGCCTTTGGTAAAGGATAGGTTGAGAAGTTTCTGAATATGAGGACCTAGTATCTCAATTAGCGGGGAGATGAATTTGATGAATCTAGTCTCTCTAGTAGCTGTGTGCCAACAGAAAGATCCCAATTGGTTGTTTCAGTGGTAGCCGATCCTACGCTGACTCCCCTATCTTTCTTCTGAATGGTAGAAGACTGGGTTGAAATGTCCCCAGAAAAGCCATTTTTATGTTGACTACCTTCCAGCATCATAGGGGTATTATCTCCATCTACATCTTCTGGAAGCGAGAGTTCTTCTTCCAAGTCTGACCCATCGGAATGTTCTGAAAGTGAATAGAATGCACCATTCTTACTGCTTAACGTCTCATGGGCTTCTTCTTCGCTTGCGGCACCCTCTCCATCCTCCATTATGCCTGCATCTTTACTCCCTGCTCCAATCTGTGCCAAAATTTGAGGTGTTTCGGGAGGCGGCATAAGTGCATCTGGAGGTATTTGAGATGCATTACTCTGTTCCGCACTTTCTCCATTTCCAGTTACATCAGTCTCAAAGTTCGAATTGGATGCAGAGATGCAAATTTTTTTCGCCCCAACCACCAACTGGAACATTTGTAGTATCTTGGGATTACCGGAAATTGCATCTTTACTCTGTCCAACATTCCCAAAGTCTTGAGCACCCTGCACTTCCTTAGATCTTGCAGCGAGCGCTGCACGTGTACCAACTGCCCCTTCACCAGCAGGTCTGGTTTTCCCGCCATGAGCCACCTTGTCTAGAAAACGTGACCAATGAGTCACGTTTTCATAGAAAGAGGCAGCTTTATTATAAATATGCTTTTCTTCAAAGGCACCAATATAGAGGCACGCTAGACTTGGAGCACATGTGGCCCCCATGCTGGTACCCTTGATTTGGCAGTATAGACCATCCTCAGATATAAAGATATTATTTTTCAAAATCAACTCTGTGAGCTCTATCACAAAATAGGAATGTTCAGACAAATCACCATTCTCATCTTTTAAAATGTCCTTCACTGTGTTTACTGTGGCAGTTTGAGGTATATTTGTGTAAAGTGCTTCAATGTCTAGAGATACTAGCCATTGATTGCACCCATCATATTTAAGACCTTCCACTTTCTTAATCATATCGGTGGTGTCCTTAATATACGATTTCTGTTGCGACACCAAAGGTCTCAGAAACTTGTCTACATGGATACTTAGAGTTTCTGTTAGTGAATTTAAACTAGAGACAATAGGCCTCATCGGGGGTCCTGTATATTTTTATGGACTTTTGGTAATCCATATATCGCTGGTAAAACTAGACGAGAATTGTATAGAAATTCAGATTATGTCATCTTCCTTCGCTAAATCCAAAAGCCTTTTGATATTAATTTGAAGATTCTTCCCTTCCTCTCGGGATGACTTTCTGTAGTGTTCTTTTACTTTTAGGAGGCACATCATTCTCTTATTGTAATCCTCAGTATCTAGCAGGACTATACTCCCCCCTTTGTCCCCCGGTTTTATAGTCAAACTCTCTCATGTTTCTAAGTATTGTAGGGCTTCTCTACATTCTTTTGACAGATTATTATTATATGTTTTTATTTCTACGCTAAGATGATCCTCTACATTTTTCTCCACTGCTTTCTCAAAAAGTTCTATATTTTTATTTACCATGTTACGGGCTGGAGTCCATATTGACGGTGGTTTAAATCCTGAATTATTCACTTTCTCTACTTGTTCTTTGTTTAAAAAATATTGTTTTAGCCTAATATTTCTAAATAGACTTTTTATATCTTTCTGGGTCTCTTAGGGGTTTGGTTTTGATATAGGTGCAAATCCTAAACCTAGACTTAAAACTGTCTCCTCATCCCTACTTAACACTTTTTTTGATAGATTGATAATTGGGGCTTTATCTTGTGGGTTTAATCCCAGATCTTTTGGCTCCTTGTTTTCATATACTGTGGCCTGAATTGTGGAGCTGGTCGGTGGTAATTCCCCTGACCTCTCCCTCTCATCCCTTCATTTTGCCTCTGTTATTGCTTCGCTAAAAAAGATCTTTGCTCTCTATGTTGCCCATTATTCACCTCTTTCCTATTTCTATTGTCAGTCTGATTCTCTTCTTCCGAGTCAGTGCTTGCATAAGAAGTATCAGAGAAGCTTACGTTTTTTCTCTATCCTTTAGGGCGCTATGTATGTATAGGCATTTATATAGCGCACTACTTACCCGTAGGGTCCCAAGGCGCTTCGACCGCTGCGAAACCCTTCCTGGTTTCCCTGAGAGATGGTCCCTTAATGGGTATCTCCAGGGTGAGACCAGGCATCCCCGGCGGTCTGGTGGGGCCGTTAGTGAAGATGAGGCAAGCTAATGCCCAGAGTTGCCGAGTGTGAACGCTGATCAGAGTGGGCACCGAGGCGAGAGAATTATCGAGTCTGCTGACCCTGGTCCAGAAACCTGCCGCGCCGGGAATCGAACCCTGGTCCCGGGCCGTCCTCTGCTCTCGGGTCTGCCGCCTCTAACCAGTGAGCCACACTACTTGACGTATGGGTACCAATTCTTTTTTTGATTAGAGTCTTGGGCCGGAGTATCATAATAATCTTTTTTGGGTGTAAGGATACACTATTTCTGCACTATATCAGTTGATGTCCTTTCTTAATTTATTTGTTTTTTTATTTATTAAGTACTCCCTATATCCGTCCATATCCTCATCTATTTCTTTTAGTTTTCGTTTCGCATCTTCAAGAGCATTACTACTACTACTCTTGAGCTGGGCTTCCATTTGCTCTAGTTCCCTTTTTTTCCACTAAGATGTATTCTTGTGCTGTCTCAAAAATTAAGAGCATCCAGTCCCTGCTGCATCGATTAGCTATCAAGGTCCAGTGCTTAATAAATTTGTCATTCTTCACGAATAGACCAGGTTCATTTTTAACCTATAATCCTATTGGAATTATGCCTTTTTTGCAATATTCTATTAGGAATTCCGCATGTAACTCTGTGCGTATTACTTTCTTTTTTAAGTTCCAGAAAGTGTTCCCTTTTTCTGAATTATTATCCGTGTAATGGATGCATTATTACTCTTGGAGCTGCCTATGATTTTAGAAAACTGATCTTCAGTAAAGTGTCTTTATCGTATTCATCTTACTTACATTTAAAATCAAACTCTCAGGCTCACAAGCCGTACAGTAACAATACTAAAGATATAGAGTAACCCTTGAAACAAAAAGGGAACTGGGTAAGTCACAATATTTAAACAAAAGTGTTCCCTTGGTAAGACCCTATTTTTTTGCTCAACTTATTTGTTTGACCTACTCTCTTTCACTCCACATTCCAATGTCTCTTTATTCAGACCACATCCCAAACGTACCTAGACTTATTTCACCCACTTGATATAAATGGAACCACAGCAGGCACTTTTCACAATGGAAAATATTAAGCCTAACAATGCCTATTATATACTACGTTCAGTTTTATTAAAGCATTTAAAAACACATTGCTTCATTGGTCAGTTAAAAATATTTGCTTCTCACTTTTTAACAACTGATCAGATGTCTACAATCAGGAAGCACATTTACTATATTATCACACTTTGTGATACACATTCACAATATTCAACATTTTGTTAAAAACATTATACAATTTGTATAAAACCACAGAGGTTTATTGTCGAGGCGTTTCGGTGGATCCTGCTTTCGCACCACCTTCCTCAGGACAGTTAAAAAACACATAATAATCTGTGATTAAAAATTAAAAATCCAAAATCACGAATATACATTGGCAGATTTTTTCAATACATAGCATAATCCATGGTTACATAAAATTAATCCTCATCAGCACCTATTATTCTGCTGTTTGTAGTCCCACTTAAGCAATGAGAGAAAGTTATCAAAACATCCTCTCTCCCTGATTCGGGATTAGCCCTTAAGTACCACTCTCGAATCTCTCCCCTTTTACCAAATTTCCTTCATTCATTCTCCATTCATCTTTAATTTGATCAGCCTATATGCATACCTTTAAAAGCTTGTGCTGATTCCCTGATAAACCATCTAAGGACATTGCAGTCAGCTTCACCAGTTGTACAATTTTTTAAGACTGCAAAGGCAAATATTTATATATGTGATTTTTCTTAAGTCTCATAAGTTTGTTTATTTGATATTTAATATCTAATTATACACTCACCCTCTTATAGGTTGCTGGGTGTTTAATGTATTATCACTCTCCAGTCATCCTATGCTTTTGACAGTGTCACTTTCCTTGTGACCTCTTCACATGATATATTCACCTAATGCAAAATCAATATTTTGGAAGGTCATTTTAGAATTAATCACTTAATGACCTAGATTGAGCATATTTGTTCAACATATTTTTAAGTGCTCACCCGTCTATATGTGGTGTTCTCTCTCCACTGTATGGATTGAATAATGGATGTCAACACGAACTTAAAGCTCCCCTCTTTTTTCTATATTGGGATTTTTCAATTGTCCCCGGGTTCTGCTCTAAGAAGAAAACACAGCGTTAAGGCCTTTCTTTCTTTTCATTGTGCTCATACCTAACTAATTAGGTATCTATAGACATTGAAGCACTTTACACAAATATACCTCAAACTGCCACAGTAAACACAGCGAGGTATATTTTAAAAGATTAGAACGGTGATCTGTCTGAACATTCCTATTTTGTGATAGAGCTGACAGAGTTGATTTTGAAAAATAATATCTTTACATTTGAGGATGATCTATACAGCCAAATAAAGGGTACCAGCATGGGGGCCACATGTGCTCCAAGTCTATCCTGCCTCTATGTTGGTGCCTTTGAAGAAAAACATATTTCTAATGAAGCTGCCCCCTTCTATGAAAACGTGACGATCACCCCAAGTGCCAAAAGGATAATATTCCTTTTGGCCAGTTTCTGCGTTTACGCAGAAACTGCTCTGATAGACAGCATTTCAAAAAACAGGCAGAGAACTTGAAAAAGAAACTGTCAATGAGAGCCTACCCCAACAGAACTATAAAACAGGCTTATAAACGAGCAAAATATTATAATCGTGACTCCTTATTTGAGGACAACAGAAGAGAAAAGCAACAGATGGATAAAATCACTTTCGTTACGAACTTCTCCACAGTTAGTAATAAAATTACAAAATATAATAAACAGAAACTGGAGTTTCTTATGAAATAAGAACGCTGTACAAATAGAAAAACCTCTGTTCTCCTATAGGAGAAACAGAACTATTAGAAATAGATTAGTGAAAACATATAGAGAAACATATAGAGAAAAAAGTGGAGCACAAACAGTAGAATAATTAGTACATTTCCATGCAGTACATGCTCGAATTGTAAGTCAGTAATAACAGGCCAAAATATTGTACTCAACGTCGCAGAGGACATCTTTAAAGATATGTTCAACTGCAGATCTAAGAACGTAATTTAATTAATCATGTGTCCCTGCGGGATGGGATATGTAGGTGAAACTAAGAGAGAAATCCGGGTACGCCTCAATGAACATAGATCTGCCATACGGACAAACAAGTGTAATGCCCCTCTAACTGAACATTGGAGTCAGTATAAACATAAAGTGTAAGAATTACGCTGGTGCGTATTGGAAAGAACTGAACTGTCCAAGAGAGGGGGAGATTTGGACAAAAAAGGGAAGATGCGGGAACAGTTTTTCATGTGTAAATTTAAAACTTTCACACATGGTCTTAATAGCCGTGAAGAGTGGGAAAGGCTATATAGATAAGAAGTTGGTACAATGCTCATCTAACCATTCAGCAATTTGGTTGATCTAGAGATTGACTGTATAATGATTGGTAATAGAACAGGATGTTCATTGTAAGGGTTCTTTACAATGCTGGTAGAAACGCCTGATCGCGAGTGCAGTGAAGGGAAATTCACGGCGGGTTGCCTTTATCAATATCTGGGTCAATTATCTTTATTGTACACGTATAGCTAGAAAATGAATAGCATAATATGCCAATATAAATTATGATAATGAAAATGGTAGTATGGATGAGAACTCGCAAAGAATAAATATAAGGCGTGTAAATGTCACTGTTATGCAACACTACGCCTATATTAGTATATTAATCAGTGGTAATATTATGCCCAATATGGTAATTGGACATTTCAAAATGGCTGCGGAATAGCTAACGGCATTTTGTCCTGATTTGGGGGACCTGAGACTGGAAGAAGTTATAGATTAATGAGCTCCTGAACGGGCGGATCATTCTTTTTATATAAAAAAAATTCTTTAACACTGAAGGACACTGAGAAAGAATTAGCGGCCCTGTTTAAGAAGTATTTAGTAAATATAAGCATTAATGCCGATCACGAAGGGGCGTTTGTTTAGAATATATTAATGTGAACATTGAAGATCTGGGTAAGATAGCAATGTGAACATTGCAGGTATGGGTAAGATAGTTCGTTAATAACGTTTGAAATGCGGGGCACCTCTTGATTTCTCCATTCAAACAACACCAAGACAAGATGGCGCCCATTATTAAAAACAATAAACACATTGCTGTTCGGGAGAGCTTCGATTTAAGGAACCGGAACCAGACATCATATGATTGGGGCAATACATTTAATGGCGTCTTGTTTCTTTTTCCCGTCGATCGAGGACAACACGTATTGCTTCCATAAGGAATGAGAGGTCAGGAGACTATGGGGAGTTTGTAACGTGTAGTGAAGGTGTTCGTTGCGAGGTAGGAAATTGATTTTATATCCGCACTATAGGCACCGCTGGAGAAGAATTCTCTGTGAAAACAAATAATAAATAAATGGTGGTAAATGGCCCTTGCTTCATGCAGTAATGGGTGTGCTTAATTAGCCATTACGGTTCTTATCTACAGCGTGGAAACATTATGAAAAACTTAGCAGTAGCCTCTCTGCAAGATAGAGATTAAGAGGTGGGACCGCAAATAGCAGCAATGGTCTAATGAGGAACAGCGAGTAAGTGTGCATAATTCTGCTGATCAAGCACTCATCATGATAGATATGCAGAATCTATGGACAATATTTAAATACCTTGGAAAACTCTCCCAGCCAATATGAAAATAGGGAGCATAAAGGTGTTTAAGAATTGAAGTAAAGAGACAAGGGGTAATTCCTTGCAGGAGAGTAATAAACAAATGAGGCTATAGTAGCAAGAGGATATAAAAATAGAATAAAAAACCAGAGCAATTTGAGAGATTAATTAGTTAGGTGTGAGCACAATGAAAAGAAAGAAAGAACTTAATGCTGTGTTTTCTTCTTAGAGCAGAACCTGGGGACAATTGAAAAATCCCAATATAGAAAAAAGAGGGGAGCTCTAGGTTCGTGTTGACATCCATTAGTCAATCCATACAGTGGAGAGAGAACACCACGTATAGACGGGTGAGTACTAAAAAATATGTTGAACAAATATGCTCAATCTAGGTCATTAAGTGATTAATTCTAAAATGGCCTTCCAAAATATTGATTTTGCATTAGGTGAATATATCGTGTGAAGAGGTCACAAGGAAAGTGAAAAGCATAGGATGACTGGAGAGTGATATTACATTAAACACCCAGCAGCCTATACGAGGGTGAGTGTATAATTAGATATTAAACATCAAATAAATGAACTTATGAGACTTAAGGAAAATCACATATATAAATATTTGCCCTTGCAGTCTTAAAAAATTGTACAACTGGTGAAGCTGACTGCAACGTCCTTAGATGGTTTATCAGGGAATCGGCACAAGCTTTTAAAGGTATGCATATAGGCTGAACAAATTATAGATGAATGGAGAATGAATGAAGGAAATTTGGTAAAAGGGGAGAGATTTGAGAGTGGTACTTAAGGGCTAATCCCGAATCGGGGAGAGAGGATGTTTTGATAACTTTCTCTCGTTGCTTTAAGTGGGACTCCAAACAGCAGAATAATAGGTCCTAATAAGGATTAATTTTATGTAACAATGGATTATGCTATGTATTGAAAAAATCTGCCAATGTATATTAGTGATTTTGGATTTTTAATTTTTATTCACAGCTTATTGTGTGTTTTTTAACTGCCCTGAGGAAGGTGGTGTCGAAAGCAGGATCCATCGAAACGCTTCGACAATAAACCTCTGTGGTTTTATACAAATTGTATAATATTTTTTACGAAATGTTGAATATTGTGAATGTGTATCACAAAGTGTGATATTATAGCAAATGTGTTTCCTGATTGTAGACATCTGATCAGCTGTTAAAAAATGAGAAGCAAATATTTTTAACTGACCAATAAAGCAATGTGTTTTTAAATGTTTTAATAAACCTGAACGTAATATATAATTGGCACTGTTAGGCTTAATATTTTCCATTGTGCAAAATGCCTTTTGTGGTTCTACTGATGACACAGGTGCTTCAAATAATATGATGCCATCTTATTGGACGTTTAGCCCGCAGTCCATGATTAAGTGCATTCTAGCACAAAACGTGTCGGGAAGCAGGATCTTCACTGAGTGTGTCACTACGGTCTAGTCTACATGCACAGCAACCTCCATTATAGAATCTTAATTAAATCTTACCTGTTGGGGCTCTTCCTCAGCAGGCTCGCGTCTGGCAATTATATTCTGCGAGGAGCTGACTTTCCTTGTTGTAGCTTCCAGAATAAAGACACGAGAAACAAACCTACGTGTGTGTGGCTGGTCCAAGGGGGTAACTCTTTGCGAATTGATTTTGTACGGCTGACCTGGCCGCGGACCCAGCCCCGCTGCACAGTGTAAGCAGCCCGTATGTGACGCCAGATGGTTGTTATCAGGACAGGAGGTTCATGCTGGAAGAGGTTTATGTGCAACCAGGATAAGCGGGACTTTTGTGCAGGCCCACTGGGGTGTTTGATTGATGGATTCAGGCTGCGCAGAGCACCTCACGGTAGGAATACTTCGGCACATCAAGTACTAACAAACAGTGCAAAACTGCCACTGGGCGGGAGCCAAGAATTGTGTAAAGTGCCAATCATCCTCTCCGCTGTGACTGTTATCCTGCCTTTGAGAAAGTGAATGTTTGTCACAAAACGCCTCAGGCAATTGTATTCTGCAAGGAGCTGGCTTTCCTTGTTGTAACTTCTAGAATAAAGACACGAGAAACAAACCTACCTGTGTGCGGCTGGTCCAAGGGGGTAACTCTTTGCGATTGGATTTTGTACGGCTGACCCGGTCGTGGATCCAGCCCCGCTGAGCAGTGTAAGCAGCCCGTAGGTGACGCCAGATGGTTGTTATCAGGACAGGAGGCTCATGCTGGAAGAGTTTCCTGTGCAACCAAGATAAGCAGGACTTTTGTGCAGGCCCACTGGGGTGTTTGATTGATGGATTCAGGCTGCGCAGAGCACCTCACGGTAGGAATACTTCGGCACTTCAAGTACCAGCAAGCTGTGCAAAACTGCCACTGGGCGGGAGCCAAGAATTGTATAAAGTGCCCATCATGCTCTGCGCTGTGACTGTTATCCTGCCTTTGAGAAAGTGAATGTTTGTCACGAAACGCGTCAGGCAATTGTATTCTGCGAGGAGCTGGCTTTCCTTGTTGTAGCTTCCAGAATAAAGACACGAGAAACAAATCTACCTGTGTGTGGCTGGTCTAAGGGGGTAACTCTTTGTGATTGGATATATATATATATATACACGGGAGCACGATTGGGGCTGAGAAAGTACCAGCGTGCGGGTGTACAGGTATAGGACTTTCCAAAAATATACCGAACACCACGAAATAAAAGGAACAGTATTGCAAGATGTCAGCTGACACGGTTAGGGACAGGGAGGCTGCAGCTAATTACATGTTTTCTAACAGCCCCCCATCGACATCAGGCACTTCTCAACAAGAGAGCAACAGTAGAAGTGGCAAGGAATCAAACTCCGTAAAACAAATATTTATAAAATTGGGAAAAAAGATGAAAAATGAACAGAGCAAGTGGTGGGAGTCTGTCACTCCAAAAATACATTGACGCAGGAAGAATCCCGAGGGCCTTAAGAATTTTGAATGCCCCGAGTTACGAAGACCCAAACCCTGACTTGATGAAAGAGAGGGCTGAGAGTAATTTAGACTCGTCTAGAAGGCTTGTTCTAATTCTCATAAAATATGCTGATATAGATCGAGCACAGCTTTTAAAAGATATAGATGACATCAATGAGGAACTGGGGCAAATGGAGCAGACTGGGGAAATGGAGAAACTCAAAAGGGAGATGATGACACGCATGAAAAAAGAGGAAGATAAAATAAAAGAAAGAAAGACATACAAATTTCAAAGGGACCGAACAGATTATGAACTAGGTCAAATTTTTACTTTCTCCAAGAAATACGACAGATATAGGGTGGTCAAGAATAAACCAACAATTAATTCATGAGATGCTAATAGAGGTACGGAGGCACGCTCGGATATATCAAAGTCTGACTTGAGTTCAGGAGGGGGAAGTGAATCGGAAACAGAAATGAGGAACCCGGAACTCACAGGCAACCGTAAAAAACCATTACCAGGCGAAGAGCTGTTTTTTTTGTGTGAACAACGGAGACAAACACTCCGGCCAAGAATACCCAGGCAAAACGACGAAAAATCATTAACTTCAGGCGCAGGCAGAGGAGAAAAGCAAACAAATTGAGCGCAAAACTACCCCAAAAGGAAAGGAAGGGGATATTGGAAAAAGAATTAGATAAGAATATGATGCCAATACTGTAATGAATCTTTCTAGAATGGCTTTAACATCGGAAGAGGAAAAAATATTGAGTTTAGGACTATCGTATGCACCTGGAGTAAACAAGAATAGATGTCTACAAAACAGTGAGAAAACTGAAATTAAAGAAATATTATACTCTAAAGCAAGCTCAAGAGTGGAAAACAAAATCAAGCACTAACAATATTGCAGGATTTCCCCTGCCTATCACAATCAGATGTACCACTGTTTAATGAAATTGAAGAACTATGGGTCAGCACAGAACAAACCGAGACATCGACAAGTCAGGATGCTTTCAGACTTGAAGTTAATGAGCACAACCCAACAACAAGACCAAAGGAGAAATTACAACCAATCCCCTTTAAACAGGCGTCCACGTTCAATCCTATAATGCCCAGGGACACGATTGATGTGTTCCACGAGACTGTGACAGTACAACTGAAAAACCTTAACAAAGATTTGGGCAAAACTAAAATCAGGTACAATAATCAACAGAGAAAATATTACAATCTTGTGACCAAGTTGAAAAAAGATAAAAACGTAATTATCAGAAACAGTGACAAAGGAGGCAATGTGGTCATTTGGCCACAAGATGAATACCTCAAAGAAGCTTTTTTACAACTTAATGATAGGGACTGTTACATCAGGAATTCGGCAACAAATCTAAAAACTGTGTACACAGTATATTACAAAAACCTGACAACATGGAAAATTAAAGGTTTGATCACTGACAATGAATATAAGTATTTAAGGAAGGATGATCCAGTGACACCGAAACTTTATTTCCAAAGTACACAAAAATGCTATTAAACCTCCAGGACGACCCATCATATCAGCGAGAGGAAGCCTTCTGGAGTACACATCTGTATGTGTGGACTTCTTCCTGCAAGAGTTTGTGAAAAGCTTATCATACATTTGAGATATAGCGGATTTTTTAAGATGAATTGAGGGGATGGAATGGAAAGAAGATTATCTACTAATGACAATGGATGTGACATCCCTATACACCAGTATCAATCATGTAGATGATCCAAAGGCCACTAAACATTATTTGTCTCAACGAGCATCTGGTCACAAGGAACATAATACAATGCTGTTAGATATGTTGGAATTTTGTCTTAACAACAACAATTTTATGTTTAATAATCTTCTCTTTCAGCAGACCAGAGGAGTGGCCATGGGGGCCAGTTTTTCTCCCAGTTAAGCCTGTCTCCATATGGGTTACTGGGAGGAAACGGTCCTCATGGGCACACACAGCCAAAATATGCTTAAACATGTACGCAAGTGGCTCAGATTTATTGATGATTTGTTTTTAGTTTGGCAAGGCACTGAGCAAGAAGCCAGGTCATTTGTGGAAGCTCTCAATGTAAATGATATCAACCTTCATTTCACAATGACTATTAGTGCCAGTTCAGTTAGTTTCCTGGATACTGAAATCTATATCTGCAATAACAAAGTGGAAAGCAAATTTTATCGGAAAGAGATAGCAGGCAACACTACTCTCCATGCATCTAGTGCTCATCCTAGACACCTAATAGAAAGTATACCCTATGGGGAGATGCTGCGGCTACGCAGAATATGCAGCAATATACAGGACTAAAAAATAGCACAAGCTGAAAGCACAAAAAGATTCAGGGAAAGAGGATATAGATAGCAAACAATTGAGAAAGCCATAATTAAATCAATAGTTCCAACGAGGGAATCTCTACTAAATGTGGAGTATAACACCGACCCAGTAAAAAAGAAGTAGACTCCACATTCAGGATGATAACTAGATTCAGCAACCAAACACAAACAGATAAGTAAGATTATTCAGAAAAGTTGGCCATTGTTGCTGAGTGACAGTGTATTAGGACCCCTGCTACAGCAGAGGGTGTCCATTACACATAGTAAATCACCCTCTATGAGAGATACTCAAGTCAACACTAATCCAGAAGTATTGGAAAAAACTAATTGGCTACAGACAAATAAGGGATACAAGTGGCAAGGAAAAACAAGAAGGAATTGTGCAGGAAGTTCTGGGGACTCCTCAGGGGTTATCACTGTTGGTTGGGGGGGCAGGGGTATGTCATCTTTCTCATTGGAAATTACATCACCCACCTCCACCGACCTTTTTACGGATCCCTTAAACTTTCCTGACCCTCAAACGTCACTTGAAATTGCCCCTAGACAATTGGTTGGAAAAACTAGGCCGGGTGGAGACCTCAAGATTTTATCTTGGAATCTGGCAGGCATCAAGGCAAAGCTATCTTCCCCAGAATGGGGTGAGTTTATCGACCAGTTTGATGTCTGCCTGTTCTAGGAGACATGGGCAAGAGATCAGTGCGCAAGGGTGGGCTTTGTTACCCATAATATACCAGCTATTACAGGGGGAAGGGGAAGGCCATCAGGTGGTTTATGTATATGGGTAGCATCCCATGTGGGCTGCTATCCAACCTCCCTCAATACACATTCCCCAGACATTCAAGCGATATTGCCTACTTTTCCATCTAAACTAAAATTAGCAATTATTAATATCTATTCCCGCCCTGTATCCCTTGCTCAGGAATCCAAAACTCTAGAGGAAATACATCTCTTCCTCCCTAGGGTGCCCCCTAATTCAGCTCTGATAGTGGGTGGAGATCTAAACTGTCACTATGAACCTTTTTTAGGTTCATATGCTGCCACTACCAATGAGGAGGACTTACAGTGGGCTATACCTGACCCACAAACCTGCCCAGTTAAGTCCTGGTCACCCTTGGTTCTACAAATTCACGCCATTGCCTTAACACACTCTCTGAGGGCATGTAATGGGCGTACACCTTCAGACAGGTCGAGTAGACCAACTTTTAATAGAACTGGCCAGGCCTCTCAAATAAATTATATCATGGTTGAGTGTAGTGCCTGGCACCGGGTCAAGTACTTTGAGATCATCGTACGGGTGGACAGTGACCATAACGATCTGTCATTGATTTTGGGGATTCCAGATTCAGGTATATTGCCTGTAAGCAAGACCCCCATTGTTGACAGGCTGATTCTGTCCAACAGGAGAAGAATAAAATGAGGGACCCTGAAACAGTCCCCAGAGAAAATTAAGGAATTGTATGGAGAGGTCATCCGGATACTGCAGGAATTGAGTATGTCTATGGGTGACGGATCTAATCCAGCCCATATACACTTGATCGCAACACTCCATAATCAGTTTATTGCTAATTTAGCTAATATTTTAAATCCCATCAGTCGCCCAAACAAAACCAGAGTGTCACTGCATATGTGGTAAAATGATGAATGTCGTAAGGCCAAGACAGCGCTCCTTGCGGCTTTTAAAGGGGAAAAAAAGCCACTCATAAAAACCAGACGGGCCAAGTACAAAGAGGTTGTCTCTAGTGCAAAATTATCCTGGGAAGAAATGGTTAAATATCAAATCCGCCTTACTGTCTCGGGATATGAAAGCATTCTGGAAAATAGTAAGAACTGGATGCAAGGAGGGTAATTCTGTGGGCGAACCTAATCTGCCAGAGGAAGTGTGGACTGAGCATTTCACAGCTCTGTTCGCAACTGATTTAGAACAGGATCACCTAATAGACTCTAGGGGTAAGCCCTGTATACAAACTGTAAGTTTACAGGACCAACTAGTACCATCTAGCAGACAGGCAAACGAGGTCCAGGAAGGAATAACATTATCTGAGGTTTTTCTAGCGTTAGAAAGACCAGGCTTAGAACAAACTCCCTGGGGATTTGTTTCGGGAAGAACCGCGAATTTGGGGCCCCTATTTGTTGGTCCTATTTAATGCTATCATGAATGGTATGCCCATTCTTGACACCTGGGCCAGGGCCGAAATTGTCAAAATATTCAAAAAGGGCTCCCCGCTACACCCCGCAAACTATAGACCGATCAGTTTGATCGATGTCACACAAAAACTGTTTGCACGGGTATTACTAGAACGAATCCAGGGCTGGCTGGAAGAAAATGACATCATTAGTCCCTATCAAGCAGGATTCAGGAAGAACACTTCCACACTGGATCAAGTATTTAGATTTCAACTAATTACTTGGAAGACGGTATTACTGGAGGGTGGCAGCCTCTATTTGATATTCGTGGACCTGAAAACTGCTTTTGACCTCGTGCCCAGACCCAAACTTTGGGGAGTCCTGAGAGACATGGGGATCCCTTCCTATCTATTTGATATACTGATCAAGCTGCATGACAACACCTATGCTCAAGTAAGATGTGGAAGGGGAGGAGAATTAACCAACAGGCTCCCAGTTGGCAGAGGTGTAAGGCAGGGCTGCGTGCTCGCACTGACCCTGTTTTGCCTCTTTGTCAACGCACTAATCCCACTACTGGCTGAGGTTGTAAATAATGATGCGCCAAAGTTAGCAAACACCAAGGTTGCGGCACTGATGTTTGCTGACGATACCCTCCTCTTATCAAAGACACCACTGGGTATGCAGAGGCTATTGGGCAGCTTTTCTGTATTCTGTAATATGAGGGGACTCACGATTAATACCACCAAAACCAAATTTATGATTGTAAATTCCCCCAAGACAATGCGCCCGAATCCGCAATTGAACAGGATGCTTCTGGAGAGGGTGTCAGTCTTTGAATATCTAGGCGTCACCCTCTCAGAAGACATGCAGTGGGCGCCCCAAATAGCCAAAGCTAAACTCAAGTTATCCCAGATTGCCAGGAGCATAGCCAATTTGACCAGGGAATCGCCTTTTAAACCCATTGGCCCCGCGCTAGAAATGTATAGGGCTCAAGCGCGAGGAGCTACACTGTATGGAGCGGAACTCTGGGGGCATTGTTCGTCCTCTACTTTAGCCGCAGATGAGAATAGATTCCTAAGACAAATATTGTGTCTCCCAGTAGGCACCCAACTAATCCCTCTCCGCTTAGATTTGGGTATTTCGTCGATTGAAGATGAGGTTGCATTAAAACCTCTAACCTTTTGGCGAAGACTCTGGGCAACCCCCGAACTAGCGTCTAACCAGGCAGAAACTAACGAGCTTTTATCTTACCCAGGATTGCTTAAAAGGGTCCCTTGGTTCGTCCATGTAAAGCAAGAGTGCGAAAAGCTCGGTGGATCAGCTCTGTGGACCAATCCAGGGGCTACCAGCCCATTGGTTCCTCGAGCTCTATTACCAAGGACCTATCACACCCAAAAGCTCGAACTGATCTATTCAAATCCCAAATTGGGCTCCCTTATCACTCATTTCCTGACAGTGAAGGATAACTATGGATTGGAAACCTTTATGGATGATATCCTTCCACAGGTTGCAAGAAAACTGTATGTCCAGTTCAGATATAGCACTTTACCTGTACGTGCCTTTACAAACAAATGGGCTGGGCAGAAAGAGGAGGGGTGTCCAGCATGTCATACAAAAGAAGAAACAGAAATGCATGTTTTATTTTTCTGTCCTGGTTATCAAAAAGCGAGGTGCTATTGGTTAGTACAACTTTGCAGGAATCTGGGGTTCGAACATTGCAGGGAGGCATTCCGGGTGTTAAAATATGATACATCTACACCCATTTTGTTTGCTGTTTCAAGATTCTTAAATGCAATGTGGCGAAGGAGATGGGCTTTTATCAACAAGGGTAAACAATCTTAAACTGTACATAGGCTTCCAATTTCTACCCAAATAGATTAGTATGTGATCTCGGTGAACATTGTCGTTTTTTAACTGAATTTTTATTTATAAGTATTCATCACGAATGTGATTTTATTGTATATAGACCATTTTCTTAAATTATTTATTACAATATTGCTGCTATCTTTTTTTACTTGGTTTGCCAATTGCACTACTCTACTAGTAATAACTGATATTTGTTGCCCTACTTTACTACCTTTACCCCTCCTACCCCACCCTTCTGGCAAAAATTACTGATGTGATTTATAATTAGAAATTATATTAATTTTATGGAGTGTTGTTAAGAAGGGTATGAAATTCCTGTATATGTTTGTTATTTTGTTTTTTGTGTACACTTTTTATGGTCCGAGTGACCGAAATAAAAGTTTTTGAAATGATTTAGGGCCTGAGTGTTTGAAGTTTGTGTCAGGGGTCTGTTTCTGTTTGTGAGGCCCACTCCTCTGCCCTGTCCTTCCTACAGAAAGCAGTCTGTCACAGAAAGAGTGACTCCAAATCTAATAGCCTCACAACACAGGCCATGGGAGGGACAAGAGGTTTACACCTGGATGCCAGCCACAGTGATATGTATATCAAATGATTACCCCAGGGCCTCAACCCTACTCTTTATGATTCTCTTATTAGTCCCATCTCTTTCCTGAGATATGCCTAGGCCCCTTTCCATTTACCTCTCACTCTGAATCAAAGAATGCTCTTTGAAGTATGCTGGAGAGCCTGGCTCTTCTTCCTCCAGTTTGTGTCCCACCCAGCTCACAGGAATGCAGCAATCTACCATTCTTTCTGGGGAAATTCCTCTACCTTCTCATGCTCCTTCAGTTATCCCTGGGTCCCACAAAATGAAACCCAGAATCTGCCATGTATTGTACCATCCACAGGCACACATATACCCAGCACATGAATACTACACACAAGCACTATCGAGAGCTGCATATTAACTTGATATAGGCAATGGTGAATAAAACACACAGCTGTAAGACTCACCCAAGCGACAAGGGTAAAAAGACCTTTTCATGTCTACTGATCGCACACGTATACTGCCAATACCATGCTTATGCTGCTTAGCTGATGGCGAAGGAACCCCTCCTGGGACAACAAGACTGCAATCTGTGAGACAGGCCTATGTCATGGTGCATAGGCATGATCCTTATTCGCCCACAGCAACAAAAATCAGCACTTGAGATCCAGACATCGCTGCAACCGGGGCCCTCCAGGAAGCGGTACATGACAATCATCATGCGAGGGACTTTTCCGTCCCAACAATAGTAAAATGAAACTAGGCCACAAGCCGATGCAAGGGAGGAAACCAAAAAGATGTGTGTACATTAGTGAAAAATTGGTCAACATCAATCCTTCTTTAAATGTAATGTTGTTTTTACCAGCCAGGATTTCGAACCAGAAGAAACATGCATAAAAGATGGCTAATTGTGTTATGGTGTTTATATGGTGCTGGGAGCAAATTGTCATAATGAGAAATGCCCACTCTGTGTATGCATTTGGAAAGTGTGCATCTGGACTACCGAGAATAAATAGTTATTTCTTTACTTTTGGAAACCTCCGCCCAAATGTTCACTACATGTGAACCGAACGGGACAGGTCACTAGCAAAATCTTGTCTGTACTTTTAGCTGTTGTTTACTTGTGGGAAATGTGACATACAAATATAATTAGTGAGTGCTTACAGCCACACATGCATTTACATATTTATGTCGAGATCCATGCTGTCCAAGGCATAATACACAGAACACTTTGGGAAGCCTACCACCCTGCATATTTCTCCCGTAAATACCACAGCAGAGTACCACAGTTTGCTGGAGAGGTTAACCTGTGGAAAGGGTGGGGCACATTTGGGTCTACACAGAAACACTCGGAGAGCTATTACAGCAACTCATCTGCTACTGGTGAAAGTCTGAGAGCCAGGTTTACATTTGCTCCCTTGAGGACGAGGTTTTATTTTGCTTCCTTGAAAGAAGACAACAATCAACCCAGTGTATTCACTTTCAAATTAGTATATGTGTTAATGTGTCTACACTGTCCAATATCATGAATTTATACAGCTCTTCATGCCAGAGGAAGGTTGGATGGGCCTGGGCCCAATTGTTCAGTTCTGCTCTAATGTTAGTCTCCCGATGGTTCTTTTTAGCAGCATGGAAGGGTAAAGGGGAGTAAAATGTTGTGAGTCAATTTAAGATACAGTGTAACTCAATAATGGCTACACAATAACCCAAGTCAACAACCAAATGAAGGTTAGTCAATTTATTACAGATTAAAAAATAGTTGTACATATACATACATTAGCATGAGAGTATAAAAATACAGGGGAAACAGAAGGAATCCAAATCTTCTGAAGATATTTACTCAGTGCAACATGGTAAGACTAACAAGTTCTATGACTATTATGCCGGAAATTAAAAAACAAAAAATAAGGTTCCCCTGCATCAGCACTTCGTCGGTTTAAAACATTTAATTGTATATATCTCTACTCTAATTCTTGAAGTGCATCTCTAAATTAGCATGTAGGCGATAGGTTAGAAAGAGAAAAGGTGTCATTAAGTGGAGCCTTCCTAAGACGTCACTCCTCCATAAGATGGGTTTGCTGCTTGAAGCCACAAGCAGGAAAGGGAACAACTTAGCTCTCAGGTGCTCTCTCCATCAAGAAGGCAAGGAAGAATGGGGTGTCTATCCTGGTCTATAATGCTCCATATATATAAAATCGTAATCAGCAAAGTCCCATAAAGCTTTTCTCACATATACTCTACAGTAGGCTCTGTTACACAACTTTTCCATGACGTTGATTCCTTTCATCGCCTTCTCCATGTATGCTGCTCTGCAATAGTTTGTCCTTGGTCTCCTCTCCTTCTCCTGTGTGAAAGCACTTCCCTTCACCTGATCTTCGCCAGGCCAAGTGAAATGTAACTCCTTCATTCCGCAACTTATTTAATGGAACAATACACTTACTATTCACTAACAAATGTTGTCCACCTAAAATGCAAAGATGGGAAAAAATACCATTCTACAAAACTAACATGAGAATCTAAGCATCAGTTTAAGAAACAAGAACATTTCAACATGTACTGCAGATTCAGGCCTACGACTTAGGCTAAATTAATGAAATTTCCATGTTAAGTACATTAGTATTTACATAAAATATTTAACTTTCAATAGGGACATTTTATCTAACTACATTTATTCGTATATTTCAACTACATCATTAGCTTAAGAAACATTCAAAATACAGTTAACATATCACTTTGTCACATCACTTATGAGCCATATAGATGTGGATTACATTGGTTATATGTTTCAGTACAATTTCTATGAATCATTTATTAAGCTTCACATCCAATCACATTGATTTCTTTACTTTACTTTTTACTTTAGACTCATTTGTATGGCGCACGAATCATCCCCAGGGGGATCTCTCGGCGCCAGAGAGAGAAGGCCACATATACAATTAAATCATTAGAATAGCTAGGTCTTGAGCATTTTTTAAATTGTGATAGGTTGGGGCAGGCACGAATTTGTTCAGGGAACTCGTTCCAAAGTTTGGGGGCCAGATAGGAAAACGCACGCCCACCCATTTTGACTTTCCTTATTCTCCGGCTGCAGACCATTTCTTAACAACATGTTACTTGATTCACGTTTCCTCTAATTTTTAATCTAATTTCTCTAATAACACAGAATAACATGTGAATGTGTACTACAAACAGTTACATTGCACTCCTAACAGGTACCCCGTGTAGGAAACAAATTTTCGCTCGATCAATGTCCTATCTAAGCACTGTGAATAACTGTATTTCTATGATAATATTTATTGGCACTCCAATCTCCCAGCTCTGAACGATTGAAAAGACCAACAGTGCTGCGAGGCCATATTAGTAGCATCACAGTGCTACACAAATCTTCATAACATGGCATAAGCCATCTAGTAGTGCTGTTTATTGTGTGTGCTACTGTAATTCTTACTTTACTTGAACACCCACTAATTGAATGGAAAACTTCAGTTGGTGTGCTTGTACAATAGTGTATTAGAAATATACATATAATATGACATTGTTTTACAACTTTATATTGAATGTCTAGTCCCTCCCACATTGTTGCTAGCTCAGCTACTCCTGCCCCCCTACATTGTTATTAATTGCCCTGCCCACCCACTCTCTTGTGCTGTTGTTGCTTGCTCAGTCCATCCCACCTCGCTCTGGCATTATTTATTTTTTTTGTCCTCATATCATGCAAATGTAGGTTCTAGAAAGACGGGTATCATATATTCAGGCAACTTTACCAACCCGGATCATTCTCACCTCTCCTGGAATTGTGTAGACCTCCTTGATCTTAGGTAGAATACTGTCTTTAATCTCCAAATTCTTTGGGAAAATCACTAGTGGTGCCACCACTGTGCCTGATCCAGAATTTGTTATTGCAAGGTGAGTAATCATTGGACTTCCCTTCCTGCCTTACCTTTTTCTCTTTATCTACTCTAAGAGTTGTTCCTATGCCATTTAGATATCTCCTTCCCTGATTGGTCCCTTCATATCTCTTCCTCTGCATTCATCTTTTCGCCCAGCGCCTTCTCCAAGCTTGTAGACCAGCTTGTCAGCTGATTATCAATCTTCCTGCTTGTATCAGCTGACCCCATTTTGTTATGCCTGCTTTTTTGATGAGAATTGCTAATGTGTCTTTCAGGCATTCTGGTATGCCTGGACCGACCCATATCATTGCATAGGTGCTGTAGTATGGTATTTGTAATATTCTAATCTGGTACAAGATAACGCAAGCAGCGCGTAGGACCAGTGGCGGCTGGTCACATTTCAAAGTGGTCAGGCGTGAAAGCTGGACATGAATTTTACTGTTGCAAGTGAGTCCAGCCGACATAAGGACGCTCAGAACATACATCATTCACACAATCATCCCCTCATTAATTCATTCATGTTTCCATATCCTCTGCATTCATCTGTTCATTCATCCATCCTTCTCTAGAGACTCTCCCATTCACTCATTCACCCATCCATCCCCTGCCAAGCATCTTGCCAGCAGACACTGAGCGCAATGAAGCAATAGATCGTAGATGATTCTAGAAATGAGAACGCATCACTACTGGGGATAGAACACAGTATAGCAACAATGCTCTTAAAAACAGCCCCATCCTCAGAGAAGAGCCTGATGACAACTTGTAATGCAAATGTAATATGTTCAGTTCATCAAAAGGCACACGGCTCTGTGGTTAATTCATAGCAAAGGTGCTGCGCCAGCATGCAGGTAGGTCAGGGCTATAGAAAAGTTGTGAGGCGAGTATCACCAGTCGGCATGGCAGGCACTGAGCCTTAGGCACAGTCTTCATGACAGATAAAATCGAATAAGATATCGCCCGCTCCCGTTTTTTCTTTTCTCTTGATGTACAGGTAAATGTGGCACATGCTGCATGTGCTTTTTCATGTCAGACTCTCTGGAAATCACTACCGGATGGTTATGGCCACATACAAAAATCGCATGAAATCGCCTGCATCGGCGCACTCTTTCTCTTTTAATTGATGTACCACTAACACAGCTCTTGCCAAAAAACTCATAGGATTTACCAGCTGTACTAAAGATACCAAGCTGGCAACTTGGCTATTGTTACACACATCTTTATAGTCCTTAGCCCTATGCAGTATTTACAACACACCACCTTCTATAATGACAAAACCGCATCCACAGTAAAGAGAGATGTTCCATAATTCCGATGACGGTCGCATTCTTTCCCATTCATTGAAGATAATCCGCTTGTAAACTATGCCCCTGCCCCCAGAGATAGTGATCTGATCATCTCACTCAAGTGACAATGGACAGTAGACACCTTTATCTCTCTAAAAGTTGAAATCACTCCCCCGGAGAGGACACTCACCTCCCAGACTGTCCTGCGTGACCTGTGATCCATGTTTATCGAAGAACAATACAAATACACATTTTAAAACCTTGGGCAACTCGTTTTCCATCCACTGTGAATTAAAACCTGTGGCACGTCACTCCCTTACATGGTACAAACGCATCTGATTGCTTGGCCCCTCTTCTAAGGAAGTACATCACCATTAATGCAGTCGCGGCCCGGCCGGCATGACGGGCGGGTGGGGGGGGGTTGTGGAAAAGGGGTCGTCGCGGGGGGGATGGGGGAGGCGGGAGGGGTTTAATGAAAGAAAAATAAAAAATTTAACTTACCGCCCGCGCCATGACTCCCGTTCCTGCCGGCCTGCATTTTCCAATTACTGCAGGTCGTCATCAAGGAAAGGCAGTCACCCTCCCTCCCCTCCGCCAATCACAACGCTGCAATGGCACCGTTGTGATTGGTGAGGCGAAGAGGATTGCGCGCCACCTGGACCATTTTCTCTATGTAGGCTGCTGCATGCAGAATCCTACATCTAGAAAAAGGGAGTGTGGACGGTCCTGCTTGAGGGAAGTGGGGGCCGACCAAACAGTCAGTACCCACAACAGTGGGTAAGCCACTCCCCCACTGCCCTCGAGCAGGACCTCCCACCCCCAACCAGGCACTTCTGCTTTCTCGCCGTGCGAGAAGGCAGAAACATAAAATGGTAGTTTTTACCATTTATGTTTCTGCCTTCTTGCACTGCAAGAAAGCAGTGGGGTGATGCCCTCATGCCCCAATGGGAGAGCCGCCACTGCGTAGGACCTTCAACGTAACTTTTTAAAAATATTTTGGCTGGCCAAATTTGTATAAGTAGAAGTCGTCTGCTAAAATTGACTTGTAATAGGATTGATAGGAGGAGTATTCTTTAAGTAAGACTCTAAAGTTTTTTAATTGGAAGGCTCTGAAGAAAAACAAAAAGTCTGAGTGGTTATGCCCCTGTGTTCCTTTTTCCTACGCAATTTCTTCCATGCTATTTGTACACCTTTTGATGCCCAAATGAAACTATTCACCTCACTTTGTATTTTCTTGAACCATTGTATTTTTAATTCCAGGCGGTTAGTATTAAAGATAAAATTAAATTTGGGTAAGTTCATCATTTGTATTGCATTGGATCTTCCTATAAAGGACAATGGTAATCCGCTCCAAGTTTTTAAGTGTTTCCTAGCCTCTTTCACCCTTATGTCACAATTCGTTTGTGCAATCTCATCAATATCCTGTAATATCTTTATTCCTGGATATCTAATTCTGTTTTTTGTTAAGGGGTGTGGGAGTGGAAAGTTCCAATCCATGATTTCAGTTTTTTGGTGGTTAACTTGGTATACTGAGACTCCCCCAAAGTCGTCTAATAGTTTAGTAACATTAGGTAAAAATATCGTAAGATTATTTATGAAGACCATTAGGACATCTGAGTATAATGCCACTTTTTTTCCCATCCTTGAAAACTAAACGGAATAACTCCCTGTGATGTTCTTATGGAGTGGGCTAACGGCTCGATATACAAATTAAATAAAGATGGAGAAAGTGGGCATCCTTGACGCGTGCCTCTTTCAATCCTAATTTCTTTGGTCAGGGTTCCGTTTACCAATATTTTCGTCCTTGGAGACTCATAGTTATTCCTAATTTCTTTCAGAAATTTGTCACCTAGATTGTATTTGCGAATTACCTTACAGAGGAAGGCCCAGTTCACTCGATCGAAAGCCTTAGCGGTGTTGAATGTGAGAATTGAAGGGGAGTGTTCTCTTGCGTGGCTATGTCAATTGTTTCTATCAATTTCTGTGTTAATTCATGTAGTTGTTTGCCCTTAATAAAACCTTTTTGATCATTGTGAACCAGCTTATTTGACACCTGCCCCAGTCTTGTTGCTAAGATCTGTGAGTATAATCATTATTCAAGAGAGAGATGGGTCTGTACGATTCACATCATAGGGTCCTTCCCCCGTTTCAAAAGTATGCTAATAGTGGCATAGTTCCAAGATTCCGGTAGCTTTAAACCATTAAAAAAGATCTCATTTAGCAGAGTAATTAATATGGACCCAGTAGGTCCTTCAGATAGATGTATAACTTGTTCGGAAGGGCATCTGGGCCAGATGCCTTGCTTTTGCTTCACCTCGAAAAACCCCTGTTTACCTCTTCAATTGTCATTTCTGCGTTGAGTACATCCCTGTCTTCTTCTTCTAGGCTAGGAACCGCTATTTTACTCAGGTAGAACTCCGCCTGTTCCTCGGAGGACTCTAGGTCTTCTGCATATAAAGACTGAAAGAAATCAAAGAAGGCATTCTCAATCTCCTCTTTGTCTACTACCTGCTCTGCTTGGTTTCCTATCTGTATTGCTGGTATTCTATTTCCATTCTGTTTAGTCTTGAGTTTCCAAGCGAGCAATTTGCCACTGCCTTCTCCATATTCGTAATTTGACAGTGTTGGAAAACGAAGCAGCATCTGTGAGGCCTGCACAAATAACATGTCACATTTGTCCTTCACTGGGAACCAAACACCCTAGAGCAGCGCCTTACTCTCAGAGGGTAGTGTTGCAGAGCAGTCTAAGACTTACTCGAGGGAGGTGGTGTGGGCTAGTAATCGCCATTTGCAGGTGCGCAAAAATAATAACACTCACTAATTGATTGTCCAGTCTGTACTTTGCTTTATAAAAGTAAGAGTACATTTATTAAACACACACACTACTCAATACTATGCACCAATTTAAACATATAGATAAGCTGTTGGAAATACTTTGTGACATTGCAGTACATCTCCACTCCTCCGGCGGGGGTGGGGGGTGAGGTCTGGTACCACCACTCCCATGTATGCACATCATCTTGGCCCTAATGCAGGTAGTTGAACATAACCTGGAGTCAGGGCCCTACGCACTGGCAACATCCCAGTGGCGACCCACCCCATTATCTCAACAAGCATTTAAAATAGGTAACCCTGCCTTGGTGACACGTAACCCTAACTGAGCATGTCCTACTGACCATGAAGTATACACCTCAACATCTTAAGGGCTAGCAGTCTGGGTCCTTCACCTAAGCGCAGCAACAATAATACATGTTTGAGCATCACTTTAGAATGACAGTACTCATCACATTTGTGGATAATTAGAATGCATTGCAATTACAGCCCCTAAAGGCATCACAGATTGAATCACAGGATTACGCATATACAGCCAGACACCCTAGCAGGAATGTCAGGCAACATAACACCGCTTTGCCTATGACATCACCTTCACAGTACACATGTGACCTTCAGTCCCCCTAAAAGAAATAACATTAGTAAATGACCTAAGGATGCAATTGCACCTCTTCATCTCCAGGGGATGCCCTTCTCAAGACATCCCCAACTCAGCCTTTCACTCCTTGATGCACTTCTCAACCCTTCTCCAGCTGTAGAACAAAAGTTCCAGCCCAAAAGAAGTTAAAATGCTGGCTGAGCCCTTGAGGGGTTATTCTTTTCAAGTCCCCATGTGACCTAGGGAGGGACTCCTCTTCGTGCTAAGGGGGAGACTGCACTTCTCCAGCTGCTCCCCCAGCACCTTTGCACACAAATGATGGTGACCCCATTCTCCTGGGGCCACCACAAGCAATGAAAACGCTGTGTTGCCCTTGCAGTCCAGTCCTGGCCTGCAAGGCATTATAGGATTTGCCGCATATTAGAGCAGCAGCTGATGGAGCAAGGATTCTCACGTAAAGCGCCTTGCTTGTATTCAAGAACCTCAAATGACCCGAATAAACTAATTAATCTGTTTGTCTTATTAATTTACCCCTTATTCTGACCTTTTGGGTGTCCCAGTGACGCTTGCCTATGTGTTTATTAATCCTAATACGCTTGCTACTTAAGATGGCTGCTGCTACGCGGGAATTTCTTCTGCGCATGCGTCGGTCATACCCATGTGACGTGACGTACTTGCAGTTCTGGTGGGAAACTCTTTGCACTTGCGCAGTAGAATTAAGATGGCTGCTATGTGTTCTCACATGCCTGAAGCTTGCATTGCTGCTTTTGCTAAAGCTTTTCGTTCTGCATTAATCACTATAGCTATAGTTAATATAAAGTAATGGGAGTAGTATAGTGATTCCTGGTATACAGTGCATTCATTTTTTCTGTGTTCTAAAACTGTTCCTTTCTATTTCATGGTACATTACGAAATGTGGCCTGCCTTCCCTTGCTGTACTCCATCTTGATTGAAACTGAGTCTGCGCGAGATTTGCAAGTCCCCACAGCATTGACCTTTGGAACTTTACCAAGTGGCAGTCCCAGCCAAGATGCGCCTGGGAAGAAGTTTTCTCACCTAGTCGAAGAAGCTGAACTGTACCCAACAAAATACAATGTATTTAAAGATAAACTCTCCATTGTTATGTGTAAAGCATATGTCATGTGAACCCAAAATTCGATGGGCGGGTATGAAAGATTCAAATGAGGGGCTTGAGAAAGTCAAATCCTAGGAGGTGTGATGACCTGTCCTTCCTTTTGTCCAATCAAAATTGGGGATTCTAACACTTGCAACACTTGGGGGGATGGAACACTGACCCAAAAACAGTATAACTAGCCTGGGTTTAGCTAGAGAATTGTCCGACTTGTCCGAATAGCTGACCTGACACTGACCCAACGCACTCAATAGCTGATCGAGAACTGGAGGTGCTGCGGAGCACTTTGTCTGACAGATTCACAGACCCAATCGGGGTTTTGGGAACCCTAAAGTGCTGGCGAAGCACTTTGCTTGGGAATTCGAGAAACCAATCGGGGTTTTGACTAATGGCTGCAGAGAAGGTGTAGCGCAGACGTTGCAACTGAACTGAGGCGCTGGTCTTACCTTGGTGGTCCTGTCCTGATCCTAATCTGGTTTTCCTGTCCTGGGTTTCTATTTCTGCACCTGCTGGCCTACTGGTGACTGTATTCTTTGGGGTTCTCCTGTCCTTAACTGACCCGTGGCCAGGGTTGGTCTCCACATCGTTCTAGGTAAATATAAATCTGTGAGGGAAACACACTTGCGTTCTTTTTCCTTTAACCTTTCCCTGAAATCTTGCTAAAGTTATAATTGCATATGTTCCTTTCTTTCCCTTCCCTTGTGACAAAATACGGAGTCGTGAAAGTGCCTTTATTAGCGTGTTCCAATTTTCCCTACCTTATAGTTTGGATACTAAAGTACTGTCTCTGAATAAATAGATGTTCCTTTTTCTTTACCCACCCTTTATGGTACTAAAGGGATCATTCTGAATTTCTAGCATGTTCCCAATTTTCTCACCTTCCCTATAAGCTACATGGTTATTTCAAATCTTATGTCATTATAAGTCAAGGTTTTTCCTTGTACACTTATTTTAGGGTACTCAAACTTGCAACATTCTAGCATGTTCCTTATTTTTCCCCGTCCTTTAGATAACCCATGCCAAGTCTGATTTCTGAAAATTTCTTACTAGCATATCCCTTGTTCTTATCTTCCCTTTGGGTTCTAAATGATTGGCATAATCTATGTTCTGCATGGTTACATGATTTTCATGATTTTGGTCCTTGATAGTCTGCTCACTGTGAATTTCATGCTTTCTGACTGTCTGATGGACTTGATACTCCCGACTCCCATCATCCTCACTCTTAAAATGAGACCGCTCAGATCAGTTCATTATGTTCATGAAAGATCTAGAAGTTTCAAAACACATCTCACCTTTGCAGAACTCCAAGCCAAAACATGCTCTCTCCAACATAGAATTCAACAACTTTCTGCCACTCAAAGAAATAATTCAACAGACAATTTGCTATGCAATAAGTCTCGCATTTACACAAGTTTAAGCTATTGGCATTGTAAATGGCAATGCTTTTTATTTATATTTTAAAAACCAAAACATAAATAAAAGGCAGTGTCTTTTTCAATGCCATTCTATATCCAGAAGGGCCATAAAATGATTTTATTATTTTTAATTCTCTTATTGTGCAAGAATGCTTGTAAGCTTGATTTGTTAATGGTATTTTTTTTGTCTGTTTGGAGTAGAGCAGTAGCTGTATCGAGTAGAGCAGTAGCTGTATCAAGTAGGATGTGAATTGTCTGAACTGATCTGAGCGGTCTCATTTTAAGAGTGAGGATGATGGGAGTCGGGAGTATCAAGTCCATCTTGATATCTACCCAAATAGTGTGGAAAAGTAAATTTTGCCATGTTCTGTGTCCCTACGTGTCATCCATCATATGTTATGTGTGCATGATTAAATATGCATATGCATTCCCTATGTTCGATTAATGACGCAATTACAGTTGTGTCCACCTCTAGTATGCCGGTTTCCAGTTCTCGTGAATACTACGAATATCAGGCCTATGTAAAGTTACGTTGCCACGTTTCTCAGTGTGCACGTTATTCCATTGTAAAGTCCCCGTTTCTAGGCCTCAAAAGGGCCTGGACACCAGATTCAGCTCCTGTCTCCTGAAGCCTCGCTGAGGAGCGATACAGCCCCCACCTGTATCCTCGACCCTTCACTTACTTCCTGCCCCGCAGTGCCCGGCTCACCCTGGCTCTGCCTCTGAGTCTGCCAAGAATATGTTATGATTCCAGTTATCAGTTCAGTCCTCCTTCTCTGCATTCCTAAAGCTACTGAATCGCATCAATAGTTTCCGTCATTGTCTAGCCTTCACGTCTCCATGTAAGAGAAATACTGCATTTAATGGTCATTTAATATTCTTCATCACGCACTACATGTAGAATAATGCATGG
Source organism: Lissotriton helveticus (assembly GCF_964261635.1). Lineage (NCBI taxonomy): Eukaryota > Metazoa > Chordata > Amphibia > Caudata > Salamandridae > Lissotriton > Lissotriton helveticus. Next base: position 1,291,588,937 of record NC_136061.1, read on the forward strand.
TCCAGTCTTAGAATCAAGTTAGCCTTTCCCCTCCTGACTTCTAGTTTATATCAACATGTTCTCTAAACATCAGATACTAGATACTGTTTAGGTACATGTCGCCCTGACTCTCCAGACTTCAGTCTCTGCTCCTAGCACAGAGTTCATAGCCCCCAGCTTCTCCTAGTAACACGTCATTGCTAGTTTGCGCGCACCATCAGGTTAGAGGTCCCGGCTCCTCAGGTAGCCTCCTCCATGGTTTCCGCCCCATTCATGACATATTCTGTTACGTTTGCATCACATGTCTATGTATACGCCCTGTTACACCTCTTTTCACCCTTATCTTTCGCGACTGCTACGCGTCACGCCTTTTGCTCCACCCACTGCTACGCCTATTGCAATGTAATGCTATGTGTTTGCGTTATGTATATATGCTCATGCACTGTTATTAAAAAGTTACCTTTCCCTTGTCCCGATCCTGTCCCCGGCAGCGCTGCTGGGCCTTACCATCCTGTTCCTGTCCTTTATGCTGTAATAAACCTGCAAACTCCTACTACCTCGAATCTTGACTCTTATTTATTGAGCTATCTGTTATTCATTTATGCATTCAAAAATAGGGTATTATTTATTTATTTACCACATAATGGCGCCCGAATAGGGACTTGCCCTTTCCCCACGCGTCGGTGAAGCCACGCCGACCCCCTGACCCTCTGCAGTCGTGACGGAACTCTTCTGCGCACCGGCAGATATTTCTGCTTCAAGTATCCCTCAGGCCCACGGAGGAGACGGAGGAGGCGGTCCAGCATCCAGACGAGACGGTGGAGGAACGCGGCGAGTCCCGACCAGAGCCCAAGCCGAGAGTTCAAGGTCCGAGGTATCCGGAGGCCCACCCGTAACAGAAGTCCGAAGTTCGTCCGTCCGACGTCGAGGCAGTCCAGTCCAGTCTGAGGCTTTCCGTTCTTGCTGCCCGGTGAGTACCGTTACTGGGGTAGTATCTAGACAGGGTCAATTTAATTGACTCTGGTCCGTGGGTCGGTGGTACACAGACCCACAAACGAAGTGTCCACTTCGGTGGATGCGGGTCCTGACGTGTCTCTTTATGAGACCGGTAAGTTTCGTACTGTTTCAGCAGTACATCTAGTTCCTGTTCTAGTCAGTCCTGTTCTTGAGGAAATTCATGTATTCTGTGTTCCGTATTCCAGGTAGTATTCTGTTCGAACTGTTATTTTTAAATGTTCTTCATGTAGTTTAATGTCGTGGTATGAATGGGGAATAAGTATCGTGTTCATTGTGTATTGTATTGTGTCTAGATTACAGTCCAGTCATGCCCTTGTTTTCTAAGTTACGCCAGTTAAAAACTAGAAAGGGTCTGCTGGAAGCAGCAGTTCCTGTCCCGCCTAGGGACAGTCCAGGTCATTTTATGTATCAGAAGCATGGCATAAGCGCCATACTATATCTAGATTTATGGGTAGAGTACACCAAACAGTTGGAAGAAAAGTATAGATGGCCCGTATCGGGTACATGGGATGCCGAGTGCATCATGCGAGTAGAAGAGGCATTATGGAAAAAGAAAGCCAGACAGTCACAGAAAGATGCCATCGAGTTATGGCGCAAAGAAGCTCATAAAAGAACTGAAAAAGAAATCAGAAAGTCAGAATTAAGTAGAGAATCCTTAGAACGAGCACATGAAAAAGAATTAATCGAGATAGGTGAACAAGTCAAAGCCGAACAGTCAGACAGACAGAGGCATGCCCTTATTAAGGGTATGTATCCTCTCCTTGCCGAGGGCTTGCCAAAAGCGACCCCAGAGGCATCCAGTAATTTCCCGCCACCATTAGTTCCGACCAAGCTACGTCACAAACAGACCGCAGCTGATATTTTTATTTCGTCCTATTTGGACGACACAGTCCCAGAATATGCAAATCCTGTTCGCGCTCCGCCAGTCCCTGTAAATCAGGCACTTCCCGCTCCTCCAGACACCGGGGTACCTGTTACGGTACCCCCGGTCCAGCCCGCCATACAAGTCCAGCCTACATTTCCATTTCCCACTCTGCCAGGACGAAGAGCATCAGTAGACGACTCTAGTTTAGGGGCCGCAGGGGGAGGTACTCCTCAAACCCCGCCGCCACACAAGCGTTTAACGACAGCCGAATTACATATGCAAGCATCACAGCGTACGCCCAGACATCAGACTGTAGCAGAAATCAGAAAATCCCTTGCCGAATGCGGCTATGATCCAGTCCCAGGCGAGGATAATATGGTTTTATATTCATTCCGCGTAAGAAAGGTGGCCGAGTATCTAGTCACCTTACCGAATATGAAAGAAGATCTAGACAGAATATATCGTTTCATCCGTACAGGGGATGATCCAGAAAGCATTGGCGAGGCCATGTCTCAAAGGAAAGCTGAGACCCAGCTCATGATATTAAAGTTTCTGATCAATTGTCTAATAAGAGAACAAGATTACCCGTCTAAAGATCCGGCTGAAATGAAAACCCTGACAAGGTGGAGTGATAATATAGCCGAGGGTAAGCACAAGACCGTCGGTGCTATGGAGAGTATGTACAAGAAAATCCGTAAAGAAATAATAAAGTTACACGAACAGCGTAAAGCAGCACAAGTAAGCGAGAAAGAAAGTAACTCTGATCCTGAAGAGTTAGACGACGAGAATCCCGACAGAATAGCGTATGTAGGAAAATCTAGATTTCCAGATCGCCATTTACGCCTAGAACACAAGTCTATTTTTCATCATCCAGCACCAGAACAAGGTTCTCTAGAACAAGTGTTTCAAGCTACCGATCACATTCTGAAATCACGAATCGGTTACAGTGAGTTAAGTACCATGCATGAACAAGAACTAGCCCGATCAGCAGTCCGATGGATTACTGATTCTACCACTTTTCCAGACGAAATAGTGGCACAAATGTTTCTAAAAATGCCCCCAGCCGAGCAGCGACTGGTGGGTATGTATATGATTCAGCACCTCATTACATTGTATGAGGGTCAGCACTCTGATCCAGGCCCGTTACATGATGTCCTGAACGAGTTACTCCAGTATAGATGGAAAGGTTTAGGTACCGACTTAATTAGTGTCATTCTAGAACAGCGTCACAAATATAGAACGTTTCTGAACCCGCATTTTGTTCATGTCTCACCCCCGGAAGGTAAACCATTTTACATGGAGAGACAGAATCCGTTACGAGAAGTCCACCCAGTTAGAGGAACGGGTGGCGAACTAGAACGAGTGTTTGTTTACACTCCGATTACAAAGATGGAACTCCTAGAGATGAAGAAATTAATTCCCTGTCATGATAAAGATCCAGCAGGGTTCCATAGAGAATTAAAAGACATGCTCCGTATGGGAGAATACACGTACCCAGATATAATTAAAATGTTAAAAGTTCTGCTGCCCGCAGGGGTGTATGAAAAGCTCAAGGAAAAAGAATGGGAGGTGGGAGAGAAAAAGATCGATTGGGCAGTTCTAGAAGCTGAAGACAAGGCACGAGTACCAGGTACCGGTCTTGGAGCGAAATGTAAAGAATTACCAGAATTATTAATACAAGTTTTACCTAGATTATTGACAACTAGAAAAGAAGACTGGGATGCAATCTCAGCCTGTAAACAGAAACAAGACGAAGATATTAGTGATTTTTATTCTAGATTCGAGAAATGTTTTAGCATCAACAGTGGCCTCAAGACAAGTAGTGAGTCATACCCTCACCTTTTTGTTACTAAATTAGTCGAGAATTCAAGCCCACAAATTAAAAATCGAGTTTTAAAAGTCGAAAGTACCTGGCAAGCTAATACCCCGTCCCAGATGTTGCAGATGCTCCAATACCACCAGAATAGGATCAGGGAAGAACAAGAACACGAGAGAAAACGTATGAAAGACACGAAAATGAAAGTACTAGTTGCACAATCTGTTCCTCAAGACAGTCAGAAGAGGGGTCCGAATCAAGCCAGTCATCCTGCAGCTCCCGTTAAAGGGAACTGCAATTATTGTAAACAGCCAGGTCATTTTATAAACGAGTGTGCAGTTCTGAAACACAACATAGCTACTGGTAAGACTAAAGAAAGACCACGTCCGCCTAGACAAGAACAAGTTTCACAGACTTCTCAGCCACAGAATGCACCACAGACAGTTACCGCACCGCAGCCCATCGCTGCAACACAGCACGTTACACAGCAGATGTACCAGTATGCACAGTCTGAGTATCCAGAGTACCAGCAGTATTCATGAAACAGCCTAGAGAGGGAGGTAGGCTTGCCTCTCATCGAGATACCTGTAGATCAAGAAGGTCCCTATGTTCACAGTCAAGTATTAGGGAAAGACAGAAAGTTTTTGATTGATACAGGGGCAAGTAGGACCACAATTAGTCACGCCGAAGTTCCAGGGGCTCCGCTCTCAGGCTCAAGAAATGTTTCCCTTGGATTTTCAGGAAAACCCATTGTAAATGAAATATCAAAGCCAGTTACTCTAGAAGTAGGTCCATTGTCCCGCACTACTGATCTGTTACTTACTAAGTCATGTCCTGAAAACCTATTAGGCATTAAAACACTGAAAGAGTTAGGTGCAGTTATATGCTGTTCCCCAGAGGGAATACGATTGTTCCTACGTGACTTTAAGGGTCACTATGTATTACGAGATTTTGATTCCAGATTGTCTAATGTCCCGCAGCATCTATGGGCGCAAGGTCCAACTGATGTTGGTTATATGCAAATCACACCCTATCGTGTGACTCTCAAGTCAGGTGTAGTGTTACCACGAATCAGACAGTACAGATTGCCACCTGAGGCTGTAGCAGCCTTATCCAAAATTATTGACGAGCTCATGGCTCAAGGAGTGGTTGTAGAAACTGACTCCAATGTATGCAATTCCCCGATCATTCCAGTCATGAAACGTACTGATCCAAATGCACCCCCAGTATATCGATTAGTGATTGACCTACGAGAGCTTAATAAATGTATTATTCCTCAGTACCCAGTCGTTCCAGATATCTCTTCCCTATTGACAGCCATTGATTCCGAAGCCACGTTCTTTACTGTAATAGACCTCAAGAACGCGTTTTTCAGTGTCCCTATTCATCCAGACAGCCAGTTCCTTTTCGGATTTTGTTTAAATGGAAGGAGCTATATGTTCACACGCGCTCCTCAAGGTTTCACAGAAAGTCCTAGTATTTACAGTCAAGCACTTAAGAGACAACTAGACAACATTCACATGCCAACTGACACTGCCCTGCTCCAGTATGTCGATGATCTCCTGATCACAGCCCGTTCTGAACGTGCTTGCGAGCGAGCATCCCTTACAGTCTTGTATTTCCTAGCCGAGATGGGGCACAAGGTGTCCCCTTCTAAGCTTCAATTCTGTGTCCAGCAAGTGGTCTACTTAGGACACTTACTGTCCAAGAGGGGTAGGCAGTTGACACCAGACCGTATCCAGTTAATAGCGAGTCTTCCTCAGCCCAAGACCCAGAAGGAGGTACGTGCTTTTATTGGCCTTACTTCTTACTGCAGACAATGGATTCCTCAGTATGCATTTCTAGCCAAGCCACTGATACAGTTAACGACACAGGAGGCAGCCGTATCGACTGTCCTCCCTTGGACATCTGAACATACACTTAGTTTCAATGAGTTAAAGAAAGCCCTATGCCAAGCTCCAGTTCTAGCGACACCGAACTACAGTAAGCCTTTTACACTTTTCGTCACTGAACGCGAAGGTACAGCATTATCTGTTCTCACACAAGATCAAGCAGGACAATACAAGCCCTGTGCTTATTTTTCGAGCACATTAGATCCTGTAGCCCAGGCTCTGCCTGTGTGCCTCAAGTCAGTTGCAGCCACAGCACTAGCTATCAGACAAAGTGATTCCATAGTCTTAGGACATACCTTGACAGTACAAGTTCCACATTCCGTGGAAGTTCTTTTAAACCGAACACAGACTCAGCACTTGACAATTGCACGTTTAACAGGTTATGAATTGACACTGTTCCAGCCACACATAGAAATCAGACGCTGCAACATCCTGAACCCTGCTACACTGTTACCATCAGTTACTTCGAATTCTGCCGCACATGACTGTGTGGAAGTAGTTAACATAATGACAAAGCCAAGACAAGATCTGACAGATATTCCGTTACCAGACCCCGACCTGACACTTTATGTGGATGGTTCATGTATGAGAACAAGTACAGGAGAACTAGTCGCCGCGTATGCAGTGACTACTGACACTGAAGTTATTGAAACACACCGTATTGACACCCTGTCCGCTCAAGCAGCAGAGCTAGTTGCTCTGACACAAGCCTGCATGCACGCCAAGAACTTGAAAGTTAATGTTTACACAGATTCACGCTACGCATTTGGAGTTGTACACGACTTCGGAGTGCTCTGGCAGGAGAGAGGTTTCATGACTTCTCATGGAACCAAGATTCAGCATGGTCTCCTTATTCAAGCTCTGTTAGATGCCATACATTTACCGACATCTATCGCTATCATGAAGTGCAAAGCACATACGAAAGTTACTGACATTATTTCTCAAGGTAACGATCTAGCAGATCGCACAGCCAAGCTTACAGCACAGACTCTAGACATTCCAGTTAACATGACACACACTCCAGATCCGATTACATGCATGACAGTTAAGGACCCTACACAAGATGTCATAGACATACAGTTACATGCTACTCCCGAAGAAATCAAGAAATGGTCCGAACAAGGAGGGGTCCAGACAGATCAAGGATGGTTAACGAAGGGTAGAGCCACATGGTTTCTCCCCGACTCTATGGTTCAAGTCATTATCAATACCGCACATAGTCCAGCACATTTAGGAGAAAAAGCTATGTTAGACAGTATCCAGAACATTTGGTTCAACAAGCATTTACGAGCTGCAGCCAAGCAGAAAGTCCGTACCTGTATGATATGTTGTCAGTTTAATCCAGGTAAAAGTGTCCCGGTGGAACAAGGTGGATTCCAGCCCCCTGACCACCCTTTTGAAGTCCTCCAGATGGATTATATTCAGATGGAGCGATGTCGAGGTTTCAAGTATGTCCTTGTAGTTGTATGCGCTTTGTCCAGGTGGACAGAAGCATATCCAGTCCCAGATTACACCGCCGCGACCACTGCCAAGCAGTTGGTTCGTGAGTTCTTCCCCCGTTATGGACTCCCTAGAGTCGTATATTCTGACAACGGCCAGCCATTCTCATCTGAGTTGATGAAGCATGTTTCCCTTTTGTTAGGGTACCAGTGGAAGTTTCATTGTGTACGCCATCCTGAAGCAGCCGGTCTCGTAGAGAGACATAACCAAACTCTGAAAATCCGTATTGCAAAAGTGTGTAAAGAGAAAGGTGTGGACTGGCTAGTAGCTCTGCCAGTCGCTTTATTTTATATGCGCATGGTCGCACATTCCAGATCAGGTCTGTCCCCGTACGAGGTCGTTTTCGGCCGCCCCCCTAACATGTGGGGTACTCCTAGACCCCGAAGTATTACCGATGTTTCAAGTAATATGCTGACAGATTACCTAGCTTCCTTGATGTCTGCCCTCAACTCTTGTCGTTCACAGGTTGCCGCCGCATTTCCAGACAATACCGAGGTGGCACCGCATGAAATCGTTCCAGGATCCATGGTCCTTGTCCGCAATTTTGACCGCTCAAGTCCGCTGGAGCCACGCTGGAAGGAGCCCCGACAGGTCCTCCTCGCCACCCGTACGGCCGTGAAGTTGGAAGGTCGCAAAGGCTGGGTGCACCTTTCACATATAAAAAAGTTTTATGGACTGAAACCCGTCTCAAAGAACATTTCCCAGGATTTGAAGGATTGCCAAAATATTGTTCTCAAGGACTGTCCCGCAAAAGACATTGCTACAAACCCTCCCCTGTTAGAGAAAACTCCGCAACAGGAGTATAAGTTGAAACTCCGGTCTAGTAAAATAAGTCAGCCAGTTTGATTGTCTAAGTCCTCCCCTAGGTGAAACGGTTAAACTGTTTCTGACATGTATAAAATAGACCCCAATAGTGAGAGAGTTAGTCAAAACTCAATTCGATGTATCGTTTTTCTATGTTTCATATTATTTCTCAGCATTATGATTTCCTGCACCAGTTATGCATTTTTCTTGTATTTCCCAGTTCTTCATGTAAATAAGTCTGCTAATGCTACAGTAGAGCACACGTTTAGTGATCTGCCTCCTCATGAACTCTCTTACCGCCTCGCTATGAAAAATAATTCTTTCATCCGCATGTTACATTACTCACATCAGACCAGCAATGCCACTAATTGTTGGGTGTGTGGTCGACTCCCCCCTTTCCAGATACCGAAGGGAGTTCTGCCACTTTTTCCTTATCCATTTTCACATAATGGTTCGTGTGGAGCATGGTCCACGTTAACGTCATCCTCAACAGATATGTCTTTTCTTAACAGTACATGTTTTCCAGACAAGCAAGGTCTCCCCCACAGAACCGGGTTAGATCTAGAAAATGAAGTGTATAATTTAGGTAACTATTCTTCGAATTTCATGGTCCTGAATGTTCAGTCTGATACTACTCCAGACTTACCTGCTATTTCAGTACTACCGGTTAAAGGCGAATTATGTGTCCGAAATAATGGTTCCGTACATGTAGGACATAGTGATTGTACTACTATTGTCAAGTATAGTGACAGTGGGAAATCCATTTTCAAAGCTTCACGTCATTCTTATTTTATTTGTGGTCAAACTGCATATGTTCGTCTGCCCCTCGATTGGGAGGGAACCTGTTACATTGCCTTCCTACTGCCACCAGTTTTTCTAGCCCCACCTGATTATCATAGAAACACACATCTAGTACACATTAGACATAGAAGGGAGTCCCCAATTGTCGATTATACTGAAACTGCTCTAGAACAGTATACAGATTTCAACAGAGGTTTCTTTTTCTTTATAGGACCTATCCAGAATAGTAAGCTAATCCGTAGGTTAACCAGAACCCTCGAAGCTGTAGTAAATGAGACTGCCTCTGCTCTAGGTAATTTAACTGAAGAGCAATCTGCTATGAGATTTGTCGTTTTACAGAATCGTCTCGTCCTTGACGTCATACTGGCCGATAGGGGCGGGGCCTGTAGAGTCATCGGATCTAGTTGCTGCATTTTCATTCCAAATAACGCGCCGTCTGTTTATTCAGCTATAACCAGACTCCATAAGATTGCCCATCTGTTACACCAAGATCCAGGCACCTGGACATGGTCCGGTTGGTTCTGGAATATAATTTCCGCCTGGGGATGGAAAGTCTTGTCCTTTCTAGGTATTGCAGTAGCGATCATATTCAGCTGCTGCCTCTGTATACAATGTGGCCCTGCGATTTGCGGCATTTGTGCTACCTCTTGTATTCCTAGTCCCAAGCCCCGTTCTAAATCCCGTTCCAGGATAATTCGAGACGAGCAAATGATACTGTATGAAATGATAGATGGTATCATGAAAATTGATGTTTCCTGATGGAAACGTAGTGACAAGGAGGGAATGTGGAAAAGTAAATTTTGCCATGTTCTGTGTCCCTACGTGTCATCCATCATATGTTATGTGTGCATGATTAAATATGCATATGCATTCCCTATGTTCGATTAATGACGCAATTACAGTTGTGTCCACCTCTAGTATGCCGGTTTCCAGTTCTCGTGAATACTACGAATATCAGGCCTATGTAAAGTTACGTTGCCACGTTTCTCAGTGTGCACGTTATTCCATTGTAAAGTCCCCGTTTCTAGGCCTCAAAAGGGCCTGGACACCAGATTCAGCTCCTGTCTCCTGAAGCCTCGCTGAGGAGCGATACAGCCCCCACCTGTATCCTCGACCCTTCACTTACTTCCTGCCCCGCAGTGCCCGGCTCACCCTGGCTCTGCCTCTGAGTCTGCCAAGAATATGTTATGATTCCAGTTATCAGTTCAGTCCTCCTTCTCTGCATTCCTAAAGCTACTGAATCGCATCAATAGTTTCCGTCATTGTCTAGCCTTCACGTCTCCATGTAAGAGAAATACTGCATTTAATGGTCATTTAATATTCTTCATCACGCACTACATGTAGAATAATGCATGGTCCAGTCTTAGAATCAAGTTAGCCTTTCCCCTCCTGACTTCTAGTTTATATCAACATGTTCTCTACTAGATACTGTTTAGGTACATGTCGCCCTGACTCTCCAGACTTCAGTCTCTGCTCCTAGCACAGAGTTCATAGCCCCCAGCTTCTCCTAGTAACACGTCATTGCTAGTTTGCGCGCACCATCAGGTTAGAGGTCCCGGCTCCTCAGGTAGCCCCCTCCATGGTTTCCGCCCCATTCATGACATATTCTGTTACGTTTGCATCACATGTCTATGTATACGCCCTGTTACACCTCTTTTCACCCTTATCTTTCGCGACTGCTACGCGTCACGCCTTTTGCTCCACCCACTGCTACGCCTATTGCAATGTAATGCTATGTGTTTGCGTTATGTATATATGCTCATGCACTGTTATTAAAAAGTTACCTTTCCCTTGTCCCGATCCTGTCCCCGGCAGCGCTGCTGGGCCTTACCATCCTGTTCCTGTCCTTTATGCTGTAATAAACCTGCAAACTCCTACTACCTCGAATCTTGACTCTTATTTATTGAGCTATCTGTTATTCATTTATGCATTCAAAAATAGGGTATTATTAATTTATTTACCACAATAGAGTGGGTAGTTGAGGGTTCAGAAAACCGTAGAGAGACCCACCTTATCAGGAAAGGTGGCTTACGGTTGTCCCAGTTGGGTAGTCTATATCCTCTAGACTTCTACCCTGAGCAGAGCTTTTTATTGAGATTCTTGTTCTATTCTCATGCCAAAGAAAGGAACAGCACTTTTTATCCAGATTGGGAAAGAAATTAGATGTCTGTTCGGCATCATTTTGGAGAGGAAAAGTACAGTTGGTGTGAATATAATTTTCAGTTTCCATTCTCCCCCCACCAAGATATATACTTTGGAGACCAGTACTTCAAGTGGTCTTCAATATTGGATAGGATCTTCTCTTTCTGCCTTACCGACTTAAGTAGGCCACTGGAGAACCAAATGCGCAAGCACTTAATGAATTTAGGTTGCTATTGGATGCACACCTTATTAATGAAGCCTTGGAGGCATAACATGTTAAGTGGAAAAATGTCTGTTTTATCTCTGTTCAGAGAGTAACTGTTCTTGGATAATGTCTAGAAGGACTAGAATAGATTTTTCTTCATAGGCACAACAAAATAAAATATCATCCACATATGCTGCCACTTTGAGAGTGTGTGATTTATAGTTAAAGGCAGTAATATCTGGGTGGTTATTGATGTATTGTAGACGTTGGTAGATAGCTAAAAGAAATAATAGCTGTGAAAGAGGCCAGGTTTTGCGGTTGCCTTGATCAAGGTGGAAGACGTCTCATCAGTTCTATTTCTTGTGAACCATCATGCCTAAAGCACATAATCATTCTCATGAAGTGGTCCTTAAGAGTGAACGTCTGAAGTGTGGCATTTAGATAGGATCAAGAGACTTAGTCAGAGGCGGTTGCCAAAGCTGGAGAAGAAATTAACATGGACCATTTCATTTGTGCGCCAAAATATTTCAGTGTTTTCACAAGCCGTTCAACCTTGTTCTAACAATATCATGACTCCTTAGATAATAAATTGTGACTTTTTTTATGATAATTTTTTTGGTGTTGATTGCTTTATATGTTTTATATGTTTTATTTAGGACATTTTATATGTAACGAAACTGGTGCTCATGTAAAGCGCTCTGAAATCCGACGTCTCGGGTCTAGTTCGCTATTTAAAACAAAAAATAGAAAAATCAGTTGTTGGCCTATATATGGCCTTAAAGCTGAGATTTTCATGAAAGTCTTATAGTCTGAATTCCGCACCTGAGCGTAATAGGACAGAATGTATGAAGCTCTGTGGTTATACTGAATAAGCAGCTACCTATGTTATGCCATCTATTAATGTAATAACTGCACTTTCACAATTGCTTTATTAACCTTCCTGCTTTCTCAAATTTGCTTGAAAATGCACGATTTTTCTTCTTTTTTTTCAAAATTTTCTTGGGGGGTAACCCCCCAAAACCCCCCTTTTGGGGTTTGGGCTCGCTCACTGCGCTCGCTCGCTACAGTGCTGTATGCAACTCACTTTGCGCCCCACCACCATCAAATGTCACCCACCGCCCCTGGAAACAAATCTTTTCTTTCTAGACACTCGAGTACAGTGGCGAATGTTTTTGCGTTGTAAAATAAACAGAGCACTTGCACTTTAAATAAAGAATTACATTTTACGATACCTTGTGAAGGAGGGAGTCAGTTGCGTAGCTGTGCTGACGTCACTCAGTTGGTATTGGTCGAGACAGCGGGCGTGTAGCTGAGATAGCATTGTAAAGGAGGGGTGTGTACAGGAGCGTGAGAACTCGTTTCACGAGAAAGCCGCGCACTCATTGGTTGAAATTGTTTGAAACAGCCTATTTGATTGGTTGCAGAAAAATAAAAGACGCATTTGTATTGGAAGTGATTTTGTAAACAAAGTAATTTGCGGAAAAAGTATATGTGGTATCCAACTCATCCCGAGACTAGACCTGACCAGAGATATCAAGGTTTTGTGAGGGATCAGTGGAAAAACGCTAGATATAGCATTATGAATGGAAGTAAGAGGAAAATGACATTTGTAGACAAAGTAAAGAATTATTTCAAGAAGGATAAGCCTATCAAAAATAGAGAAGGAGTTATCATTCCACCACCTAATACTCCCACATTATTTCTGTTATTCGACAGAGGCTACCATGCTTGTGTATGGCTAGAAAATTGGGTGGAATACACTAAAGATGATGGAATTTTAGCATTTCCCTTAGAAGATACATTTAATGGGAGAATTCTGTTTAATTTGAGGACCCGAATGAATGATTTGCATCCCAGACCTAGACTAACACAATATGAGGCCTTAGAAGAATGGGAAATAGAGGCTTTTGAGTGAGACAGACCCAGAATTGACAAAGGGTTAGCTAAATTTTACCTGAAGGTAAAGAAAGAGACCCGAGAAAAAAGGATGAAAGAATGGAGAGAGAACATGATGGTAGAAGGACTGTACCCTGTATTACAAGTAGAAGAGCCCATGGGAGGGAAAAGGGCAGAGAAAACAAAACATTTAATGACCACTGGTGATTCAGAAGATGAGTATCTGGAGGATTTGTTAATGAAAAATCCACCACCTTATAATGAGGAACCAAGATCCCTAAGCACAAGAAACCCATTCCTGAAACCTAATTATGGCGAGGGACCAAGTATGACAAATCCAAGAGCCCCGAGTTAAGGCCCTCCCTTAATTCCACAGATAGTACATGAAACTTCCATGGATAAGGTACTGCAGGATAGAGAATGAGAGGCTTTAATTAAACAAAGAACAGAACTAATTCAGAAAATTTCCCAATTAAATACCAGTCCTCAAGCTTTGACAATCTCAGTAACTATTGGACCAGTTGTTCCCTTGTACGAGGATAAGGAAAGTAGTCTGAAAACTCCAATTATAACCCCATCTGTAGTACAGCCAAGAAAAGAGCCCTTGATAATAGACGATCAGGCAAGTGAATGTGAATCTGTGAGTTTCTTGATGGATTTACCGATAAGGGAACCAGAAGGGAATTCACAGAGAAAGAACACTCCTTTTACTTCGAGAGAAGTTCAAATTGAGTTATCTTCCGGTACTAGAAGTGCTACGGTAGTGACTCCTGAAGAGATCGACAGATGGACCCGAGAATTAGAAAAACTAAATCCTCAGCCAAAACCATTAGATATATACAAACTGAGAGTAGAATTGGAGGAACTGATGGCTGGGAATGTGGGCTTGGACAGACTGAACACCCTTAGTGAAGAGGAATTGTTATTTATTTTCAAAAGTATAACTCGTAATACCAGAGTGTACCATGAGAAATTAATGGACACTGCAGCTAGTATGGGAATAGACATTAGCCGATCTAAAGTGTTACAAAAACCATATAGAGCAGAATTCTCAGACAAAGATTTAGAGAACATGAATGTGTCAGGGAAAAAGGTGCAAATAAGAGAATTGCTAAACCTGTTACAGAAATGGGGAGAGTTAGAAAAATGGAAAGCCAGGTGGGCAAAGAAAAAAGAAGATAGTAGATCAAAGCAATTGACCTCTAAATATGTTCTAAAAGAAGCAGAAAAGGTGGAAAAATTATATCCTATGCGAGAAGTGCCAGGTGGAGGATATGTACATGTTCCATGGTCCCGACAGGATATTGTGTCCTTTACAAATGACTTCCCAAAATTGCGAGAAAAACCTGTAGAATGGTACAGACAGGTCGAGAGGTTTGTGAAAGTTCAAAAATGCCTCCTTAAAGATCTAGATGGTTTCTTTGACACTGTAGTCCCTGTAGATTTATGGACAGAATGTAAAATTGCTGTTGATTGGCCTAGTGAAGAATTCCCGAGGGACCCAAAGACAGGGGCTCCTTCAGGGGATGTCATGAGGAAATACAATCAGGTGATGTTGTATCTGAAAGGAAAGGTGCCTGCAAAAGAAACTGATTGGACCCGAATTGATAGAACTACCCAGACTCGAGATGAGACTGTACACTAATATTATGAACGACTGTTACAGGTGTTCAAGACGTACAGTGGCTTGGATAACATAGAAATGAAGGACATGACCCACTTCATTTATCGATTTGTGTTAGGGTTAAGACCTGAAATCTCACAGTGGATCAAAGACAATAAAATCTGCTGGCAAGCCAAACCAATTGATGAAGTCCTTAAATATGCTAAGTACTATGAAGATGAGCTAGAAGATAAACGAAAGGAATTGAAAGAAAATGTAATGTGGGCACAGGTAAAATTAGCAGAGCACCAGGAACAACAGTTAAGCAAAAGGACTAATAATCAGAGTCAGGCCCCTGGGGGTGGGGGAAAGCAGAGAGTAAAAATGAGCCGAGAAGAGGCAAGGAAGAAATTCCCCTGCCATGGGTGCGGAAAGATAGGACACTGGAGGGACGAGTGTAAGGCTGTGCAGAATGGTAATGTGCAAATTAATGATTTGAATCCACAGACGCAGAATGAGACACCACGGAAGAACAAGCAGCAGGTAAAACAGAATCAGTTGCCTCGTGCACCTAGGCCAAATTACAGGAGCAAAGCACAACAGAGTGAAGACACTGAAGGTTGGGAAGGAAGGGAGGATAGAAATGCAGCATTTTCACAATTTCTGTTAAATGACACATTCCTCTGTGACGATACTTACTGACGGTGCCTGAGGGGGGGAGGACGAGGAGTGCGTGCTTGGCGCCTCCTTGCTGGTGGACCAGTCAGGGCCATACATTGAAGGAAAGGTTGAAGGAAATGACGTCACCTTTCTGTTGGACACTGGTGCTACCCGTTCTACTGTGAGAACAGCAGACGTTCGAAACCTACCCCTCTCGGGAGAAGCGATCCAAGTAGTGGGCGTTTCTAATCAGCTAATTAGTACCCCGTTTACAGAACCAATGGAGATTAAAACAGGGAATTTTAAAGAAATGCATAGATTTGTTGTTTGTGATTCCAGTCCTGTAAACTTATTAGGACGAGATTTGTTGTGCAAAATGAACTGTACCATCTTTTGCACTCCAAATGGTGTTGAAATTCAAACCCCAGATGAAGACGGAATATACAAATTAATGTTAGCAAGACCCAACTCAGAAATTAAAAGACTGGCAATACAAGACTTACCTGAAGAACTCCAAGAGACAGTGAAACCAGAGGTATGGGATTTTACTGGAAAAGATGTAGGATTAATGGCAAATTTTGACCCAATTAAAATAGCCATAAAAGAAGATGCAATCTACCCAAATACCAAACAGTACAAAATGAGTGCAGAAGTGAAAGCAGGAGTTGCTATGGAAATCAAACGGTTGCTAGAAGCAGGCATTTTGCAAGAGGTATTAAGCAGTCCTTGTAACTCACCGATAATTGGAATAAAGAAACCTAGTGGTAAGTACAGTGTCGTACAGGACCTGCACAAGGTTAATAAAATCGTGGTTCCTTTCTGTCCTGTTGTGCCAAACCCTGCAGTGATTCTATACCAAATACCGTGGAATGCTGGATGGTTTACCGTCATTGACTTATGTCATGCATTCTTTTCAATTCCATTACATCCAGACAGCAAATTTCTTTTCTCATTTGAATTCGACAGCCATGTCTACGTCTGGAATCGTGTTCCTCAGGGGTACACAGAAAGCCCTTCGATCTTTAATCAGATTCTGAAAAAATGCCTTGAAACTCTGGTGTTGCCCGGAAATTCAGTCCTGGAGCAATACATAGACGACCTCTTGGTGGCGTCTAAGAGCAGGAAAGACTGTGTTGTCGACACCATTGCCTTACTGAACTATTTAGGAGAAGGGGGACATAAAGTGTCACCAGAAAAACTACAGTTCTGTACCTCATCAGTAAAATATCTGGGGCACCAGATAGAGAGAGGTATCAGGAAAGTTACCACAGAAAGAATTAGAATAATTCGAAACATGGAATTGCCAAATACCCAGAAAGAAATCAGAATGTTTCTTTGAGTTGTAGGATACTGTAGGCAGTGGATTGTGGGATTTGCAGTCCTAGCAAGTCCATTGATAAAAATGACAAAGAAAGGAGCATAAGATCCTGTGGAATGGGATGACGAAAGCATGAATGCTTTTGTAAAATTGTGAGAATGTCTGTGTACAGCTCCTGCATTAGGAATGCCTGACTATTCAAAAGATTTTGCACTTTTCTGTGACACACAAGATAATTGTGCACTTTCAGTCCTGACACAAATTCATGGTTTAACTCGACGTCCAGTGGCATATTTTTCTTCCACATTGGACCCAGTAGCAGATGGATTACCTGGATGTTTGAAAGCTGTAGCTGCAACCTGCGTGAGTTTAGAACAAAGTGAGTCCATTGTTATGGGACATCCAGTAACTGTGTATGTTCCACATTCTGTTGTAATCTTGCTGATAAGAACCAAAACTTAGTATCTCACACCTAGTCGGCTGACTAAGTATGAGAGAATCCTTGTAGGTGCAGGAAATGTAACCATTGCTAGATGTAATATTCTGAATCCAGCTACCTTGCTGCCTAATTCATTCGCAGCAGAAGTGAGGGAGGAAATTGAACATGACTGCATTGATCTGACTGAATTTAGTACAAAACCGCGCCCAGACATAAAGGAAGAGCCTTTGAATTATGAGGATTATGAGCTGTTTGTAGACGGGTCATGCATGAGAGATGTGGAAGGAGGCCTAAGTGCTGCATACTCAGTGTGCACTCTGGGAGATCCAGTGGAAGCATCTTATTTACATGGAGTCAAGTCTGCACGAGTAGCTGAATTGTCTGCATTGACAAAAGCTTGTAAATTTGGGAAGAACTCGAAGATAACCATATATACTGATAGCCAGTATGGTTATGGGGTTGTGCATGACTTTGGCCAATTGTGGATGCAAAGGGAGTTCCTGACTTCTTCAGGCACCCCTATCAGAAATGGAAATTATGTGCAGGATTTACTGGAAGCAATCCAGTTACCAAAAGAATTGGCTGTGGTCAAGTGTGCTGCTCACAAATCTGGCGATGACAAAGTGACAGCAGGTAATCGATATGCTGACCAGTTAGCCCAACATTGTGCAAGATACCGAATAGCAATCAATATAAGGGTTGGGGGAAACGGAAACAGCTGCCAACTTATGATGCTAGAAGGAATAAATACATGGGAGGAAGTGAGAGACTTGCAGGACACAGCAGAGCCACAAGAAAAGGAAAATTGGAAAAAATGTGGTTGTCAGAGGAGGGTGGAAGATGGTGTCATTGTTTACTTAGATGGTATGTGTTAGACCTGGCATCTTTGGCGTGGTTTCCCCTATCTTTTTGCCTCTACCTCCTGTATTTTTGATGCTGTGCTGGATTTCGTTTTTGCTGGTTTAGATGCTTTGGACACTCTGCCACTGCTGATCAGTGCCAGAGTGTAAGTGCTCCCTGTGTAAATTGTTATTCTGATTGAATATACCTGTTTGGCATATTTGTATCACCATGAAGTCCCTAGTAAAGTGCACTGAGTGTGCCAGGGCTGGTGATGACAAATGCTACTAGTGGGCCTGCAGCATTGATTGTGCCACCCACAGGAGTAGCCCTAAAATGATGTCTCAGGCCTGACACTGCAGTGCCTGTGTGCAGTTTAGAACTGCCATGTCCTCCTGGTCAGTGTCCCCACTGACCAGGCCTAACCCTTCCCTTTTTGTGCACTTCAGTCACCCCTGTGGAAGGCCCAAGGTACCCCCCTGGGCAGGGTGCAGTGTATGTAAAAGGTAGAGCATGGACTAGTGCAGGTGACATGCTCTGGTAGTGAATGGCAGCCATTTTTGTTTTTCACTACTGTAAGGCTATCTTGCTCCATAGGTT
This sequence comes from Lissotriton helveticus, assembly GCF_964261635.1. Lineage (NCBI taxonomy): Eukaryota > Metazoa > Chordata > Amphibia > Caudata > Salamandridae > Lissotriton > Lissotriton helveticus. Next base: position 1,291,607,314 of record NC_136061.1, read on the forward strand.
AACATGGGGGATGCTGGCTACAGTGGTTAACAGCATTTCTTCCCATAGGAACAAGATAGGACATAAGTATCTAGTATCCCTGAACTCAAAATTTAATAACACATCTTTTAGGAAAGGTTGTTTTTAAATCCTGTGTTTGAGAACAGCACTTTTAGAAAGTTGCTGTTCTCTTGTCTGACCCTTCTGTGTGCCTGGGCCTGTTTGTGTATTGACTGTCTGGTTTGAGAGTGACAGGGGCTGGGGGATTCCCCAGGAGGCTGGATGAGTCAGCACTAGGCTGAATGACTGCAATTGCAACTGGAGTGGTGGGAGGAGTTAGCACCTGGGCTGAATAGGGCTGTGCCTGCCTTCCACAATGCTGGCTCCACCCCCCTGCTGGGCGGCTGAGGACCCTGCCCCTCACTCTGAAAGGAAAGATGCAGCCAGCAAAACAAAGTGCTCAGGATCCACTCAGAACTGGTTCAGACCGGGCTCAGGGCCCACATGCACCAAGAGAACAAAGACTTTAGGGGTATAAGTACAGGACCCCTGACAACAGAAAATTAGATCATCCTGGAAATCAAGAAGGAACCTCTGCCAAGGAGAAAGCTGAAACTGAAGAAGGAAGATTGTCCTGCTGTTGCTCTGCTGGACTGACCTGTTGCTTTGCTGCCAAGGAGAGGGGAAGGACTTTGCTGCTGAGCTGTGTCCCCTGTCTTGAAGGAATCTCCAAGGGCCTGAGAAGAGCTGGCTCCCTGTTTTGAAGTCCCAGGAACAAAAGGACTTCACCCCCAGCTTCCCTGAACTCTGCTGAGAGAGTTCTGTCCTTCCTAGAGTGCTTGATCCAGTTGTGGGGCCTCTGGAAGTTGTACCTGAGCTGGGAAGCTTGAAACTGAGCTTGAGTGACTTTTGAACTTGAAAAGTGTCGCATCGCTCGCTTGCGGAGCGCATCCCCGACAGTGCGAGAAGTTTCCCGCCGCTACGGAGGTCGAGATCGTCGCAGCGCCTGACGCCGCTGCCAGAGACGTTGCATCCTTCGTTTGCGGGACGCACCAGACCGGTGCGGGAGAATCGAACATCGCTGCGAGTATCGTCGCAGAGCCTGTCGCCGCTGGGTGAGAACGCCGCACCGCTTGCTTGCGGACCGCATCACGTCGCTGCGAGCATCGTCGCAGAATCAACGCATCGAGGAGCTGCGAGAGAGAGGATCCCCGCTGGACCGCGCATCGCCGCCCCAGAGATCGTCGCAGCCCCTACGAGATCGTCACATCGTGCCTTTGCGAGAACAGACTTCCTACGGAACCTACGCACCGGAATCCATACAAGTGGCCTTCCTCCCCATACAGACCGGATTCGTCGCAACACGCCCGCTGCTGCAGCGGGGCTGTCGCATCGCCTCCCCAGGGTCTCAGGAGCAACGCATCGCTTGTTTTCCACCGCACCAGCTTCTGCTTTTGGAACTTTGTTGCAACTAAAAGGTACTGTGAGTAAACGTGACGCAACTGTGAACTTTTCACGCATCAGTAGAGAATTCTATCGCAACGTAGAGAATTCTAACGCAACCTTAATAACTCTTTTGAAACCATATTCTTGAACTGTGTATGTTGGATTTTTGTCGTTTTGGTCTTGTGTAGTTTAGATTAAAATACCTTAATTTTTCTAAACTGTTGTGGAGTCAGTTTGTGGTGTTTTCACTGTGTCACTGTGAATGTTGGTACAAATACTTTACGCATTGCCTCTGGTTAGCCTAGACTGCTCGTGCCAAGCTACCTAGAGGGTGAGCAGGGGTTATCTCAGAGGGTTATCTCCTTGACCTGACTAAAAGCAAGGGTCCCTATTTGGACAGTGGTACCTACCTCTGCCAACTAGAGACCCCCAGTTCTAACATTGGTGGTCAGGCGGTGGGATTTGAACTTGTATTTGTACTTGACCCAGAGTAATTGGTGTACATCACTAGTGAGTGCAGACCACTACGCCACCGCATACTACTGGTTTTTGATTTTTGATTCCATTTTTGAGTAACTCTTCAATACAGCATGTCTTTGCATGGGAAGGCACCCAGTAAGGAGGCAGAAGTAGAGATGGAGTTTGCCATTGGGGATTTGTATTCATACAAAGTTGAGCAACTTAGGAAATTCTGCCTTGAGTTTGAGTGCCCCATAAAGAGCGCCTACAGAAAGGAGGAGCTGCAGAAATTCTTGAAGGCTCATTGGGAGGCACAAGAGGGAGAGGATGATGTGGATGTAGAAAACAGTTTTCAAGTCACAGATTTGCCAGTGGGCAAAGTAGGTGCAGGAGCTGGCAGCAACCATTCCAGCAGGAGCCTCTCCCCAGAAGAGTTACAAGAAAATCAGAGAGTAAGAGAGTATGAGTTGGAAGTCATGAAAATGAAAATGAAGCAATTGGAAGTAGAAAAGGCGGTGGAGGAGAGCAAAAATGCCTGTGCCTTAGAAGAGAAGAAATTGCTTTTGGCTCATGAGTTGAGCATGAGAGAACTGGATCTTAAAGCCAAGGAGGTGGATGCCAGTTCTAATGGTGGCAGCGCGCAGCCAGTGCATGGGGGTAAAGTATATATTCCCAAGGACCTGGTACAGAATTACCATAGGGGTGAGGATATTTATGCCTGGTTCACTTTGTATGAAATTGCATTGAAGATGAATGGTGTGCCTGATCAGCATTGGGGGGCGGGCCTGTGGAAACATTTTGAGGCTTCTGGGAGGAGTGCTCTAGAGCCCTTAGAATTAGCAGGTGCCATGACCTACCCCAATATGAACGAGGCCTTATGTCTCAGGTATGGCCTTACCCCAGAGCAGTACAGACTGCAGTTTAGGAACTCCAAGAAGAGAGAGTCTGAGACTTGGATGGAGAGTGTGAATTCGTACTCGCGTGCACTGGAAGGTTGGATGAAGGGCAGTAAAGTAACTGATTTTAAGGGGTTGTTGCATTGAATCAGTTGGGAGCACTTGAGTAGTCTTTGTGTTCCAGAGCTGCGCCAGCATCTTTTAGACAGCAAGCTGACAGACCCCATTGAGCTTGCTAAGGAGGCGGACCGCTGGACCAGTACCAGGGTCCACAGAGGAATTGTGGGTACCACAGCCAAAGGTTGGCAGGGTCCCCAGCAGAAGAGTGGGGGGGACAAGGGTAACCAAAAGGAGTTCTCAGAAGGGCCCCAAAATAGTTCCCAGGGAAAGGAATCCCAACCCCCCAAACCTAAACAGCCATGGCCCTCTAAGGGCAGGCGGGACAATAAAGACAACAGGGGTCCACCTACCTGCTATCACTGCAATGAGGTGGGCCACATTGCTCCAAAATGTCCCAAGAAGAAGCAAGCACCCACTGGTGCCCCCGCCCCAGCGTTAGCTAGTGTAGCTTTGGGAGGGGATTTGGTTTCTAGTGATTGGGGGGAGCTAGCAGTTATGACCCTTGTCTCTCTAGGAGACCAAGAGGTGGTCCAAGAAACCTTACTGCCCTCTAACACTAAGAAATATGGGCAGAAGGTGACCATCAATGGGAGGGAGATTGAGGCTCTGAGAGACACAGGAGCCAGCGTGACATCCGTGAGGTGTCAGTGGGTGTCTGAAGAGCAAATCATCCCTGGTGTACTCCGCCCTGTAGTGGCAGCTGACAGTTCAGTGCGCTTCAGCAAGCTGGCGCGTGTTCCCTTTGAATGGGGGGGAGTCTCAGGTCTTTTGGAAATAGTTGTCAGTGATGCCTTGCCTGTAGACTGTCTGTTAGGTAACGACCTGGAGAGTTCTCCATGGAAGGATGTAGAACACAGAACTCACTTGGAGATGTTGGGTTTGCCGGCGTGGATCTGTGTGTCCACACGTGCTATGACAGCCAGTAGGGGGGAGTCCGCAGAACTGGAGCCTGAAACAGTGGCCCAGAGACCTGCCAGGAGAGGAAGAGGCAGAGGGCGCGGGAAACCAGCCCCAGCCGTTCCCACGGTCCAGGAGGAAGCAGAACCTGAGGGGGATGCCCTGGAACCTACAGGGGAACAGGTAGCCGAACTGGGAGACTTGCCTGAGCTGACCCATTGGCAGCAGGAAGGTGGTCCCTCCAGGGAGGAATTCTGCAAGGCGCAGAAGGAGTGCCCTTCCCTCATTGGTCTGCGGCAACAGGCTGTAGATCAGGCAGCAGGTGGAGCAGCCAGAGATCACTTCATCTGCTGGGAAGATGACTTGTTATATAGCGAGCCTAAGTTTGCTGAGCCCGGTGCAGCCCGTGTGCTGGTGGTACCCGAGCGCTTCAGAAACTTCCTAATGGGTCTGGCTCATGACGTGCCTCTTGCAGGACATCTGGGGCAAGACAAGACCCTAAACAGGCTTGTCACCCACTTCCACTGGCCCCAGATGAGAAAGCACGTTGGTTCCTTTTGCAGATCTTGCCAAACCTGTCAAGCCAGTAGCAAGACTGGAACAAAGTTGAAGGCACCCCTTCAACCCTTCCCAGTAGTGAGCACCCCTTTCGAGCGGGTGGGCATAGACATTGTAGGGCCACTGGACCCCAAGACAGCCTTAGGCAACAGGTTCATCCTGGTCTTGGTGGACCATGCCACCCGGTACCCGGAAGCAGTCCCTCTCAGGACAATCACAGCACCCGTGGTGGGCCGTGCATTGATGGGGATCTTTTCCCGTGTGGGGTTCCCCAGAGAGGTGGTCTCCGACCGGGGTACCAACTTCATCTCTAAATACATGAAGTCTCTGTGGGAGGAGTGTGGGGTGACTTATAAGTTCACCACTCCTTACCACCCTCAAGGAAATGGGTTGGTTGAAAGGTTCAACCGGACCCTGAAAGGTATGATTATGGGCCTAGCGGAGCCCATGAGACGCAAGTGGGACGTCTTGTTACCATGCCTGTTGTTTGCCTACAGGGAGGTGCCTCAGAAGTCCTTAGGGTTCAGTCCCTTTGAACTCCTGTATGGCCACCCTGTTAGAGGACCTCTCTCACTGGTGAAGGAGGGTTGGGAAAAGTCCCATGGGAAAACCCCCCAGGATGTGTTCAGCTATGTGCTGGCCATCCGCAACCAGACACAACGCTTCAGGAAGCTCGCTCAGGCGAACCTGGAAGCAAGCCAGGAAGAAATGAAAAGATGGTATGACCAGAATACCACTTTGGTCGAATTTCAACCTGGGCAGAGAGTGTGGGTGATGGCGCCAGTGGAGCCTTGTGCGCTCCAAGACAAGTGGACTGGGCCATATGAGGTGGTGGAAAGGAAGAGTGAGGTAACCTACCTGGTTAACCTGAGGACTCCCAGGCAGCCCCTGAGAGTCTTGCATGTGAACCGCCTCAAACCACACTTTGAGAGGTCTGAAGTGACTATGCTCATGGCTACAGATGCAGGAATGGAAGAGGATAGTGATCCTCTCCCTGTCCTCCTGGCAGTTAAGGAGCAAGGTGGGTCAGTGGATGGTGTGGTCCTCTCGCCCACCCTGACCCCAGAGAAGCAGAGTGACTGTCGCCAAGTGTTGGGTCAGTTCTCCTCCCTGTTCTCCCTGACCCCAGGAGTCACCAACTGGTGCATCCATGATGTGGACACTGGAGACAGTCCGCCTGTGAAACAAAAATTTTACAGGGTGGCTGACAAGGTCAGGGCCAGCATCAAGGAAGAGGTTTCCAAGATGTTGGCGCTAGGGGTGATTGAGCCCTCCAGCAGCCCCTGGGCTAGCCCAGTGGTCTTGGTGCCCAAGAAAGCTGCTACACCCGGTGGCCCTCCAGAACTCCGGTTTTGCGTGGACTACCGTGGGCTCAATGCGGTCACGAAGACTGACGCACACCCCATCCCCAGAGCTGATGAGCTCGTGGATCGGTTGGGAGCTGCCCAGTACCTCAGTACATTTGATTTGACTTCGGGGTACTGGCAGATTGCCCTAACCGATGGGGCCAAAGAGAGGTCAGCATTTTCAACGCCAGAGGGGCACTTCCAGTTCCGAGTCATGCCCTTTGGGTTGAAAAATGCCCCTGCCACCTTCCAGAGACTGGTTAACCAGGTACTGACCGGGCTGGAGGAATTCAGCGCCGCATACCTGGATGACATTGCTGTGTTCAGCTCCACATGGGAGGAACACTTGCAACACCTCTGTGAAGTGTTGAAGGCTCTGCAAAGGGCAGGCCTCACTATCAAGGCAAGCAAGTGCCAGATAGGGCAGGGATCTGTGGTGTATTTGGGACACCAGGTGGGGAGCGGCCAGGTGGCGCCCCTGCAGGCAAAGATTGATACCATTCTGGCTTGGGAGCCCCCCAAGACCCAGATAGAGGTGAGAGCCTTTTTAGGACTCACCGGGTATTACAGGCGTTTTGTCAAGGGATATGGCACCATTGTCGCCCCCTTGACAGAACTCACTTCCAAGAAGTTGCCCAAAAGAGTTGACTGGACTGACGCCTGCCAAACTGCTTTTGAAACCCTGAAAACTGCTATGTGCACAGCGCCGGCGCTCAAGGCACCTGACTTTTCCAGTGAGTTCATAGTTCAGACAGACGCTTCAGAGCATAGTGTGGGAGCAGTACTCTCACAAATCACTGAGGAGGGAGGAGACCAGCCGGTAGCCTTCATTAGCAGGAGACTACTCCCCAGGGAACAGAGGTGGAGTGCGATTGAGAGAGAGGCATTTGCTGTGGTCTGGGCTCTGAAAAAGTTGAGGCCCTACCTGTTTGGGACTCACTTCCGTGTTCAGACCGACCACAGGCCCCTCAGATGGTTAATGCAAATGAGGGGTGAGAACCCAAAACTGTTGAGGTGGTCCATCTCCCTACAGGGAATGGACTTCACGGTGGAACACCGCCCTGGCACAGAACACGCCAATGCTGATGGTCTGTCCAGGTTTTTCCGCCTTAGTGAAGAGAACTCCCAAGAGGGTGGGCAGTTCTCCCCACTTTCAGCTGGAGGGGACATGTGTTAGACCTGGCATCTTTGGCGTGGTTTCCCCTATCTTTTTGCCTCTACCTCCTGTATTTTTGATGCAGTGCTGGATTTCGTTTTTGCTGGTTTAGATGCTTTGGACACTCTGCCACTGCTGATCAGTGCCAGAGTGTAAGTGCTCCCTGTGTAAATTGTTATTCTGATTGAATATACCTGTTTGGCATATTTGTATCACCATGAAGTCCCTAGTAAAGTGCACTGAGTGTGCCAGGGCTGGTGATGACAAATGCTACTAGTGGGCCTGCAGCACTGATTGTGCCACCCACAGGAGTAGCCCTAAAATGATGTCTCAGGCCTGACACTGCAGTGCCTGTGTGCAGTTTAGAACTGCCATGTCCTCCTGGTCAGTGTCCCCACTGACCAGGCCTAACCCTTCCCTTTTTGTGCACATCAGTCACCCCTATGGAAGGCCCAAGGTACCCCCCTGGGCAGGGTGTATTGACTGTCTGGTTTGAGAGTGACAGGGGCTGGGGGATTCCCCAGGAGGCTGGATGAGTCAGCACTAGGCTGAATGACTGCAATTGCAACTGGAGTGGTGGGAGGAGTTAGCACCTGGGCTGAATAGGGCTGTGCCTGCCTTCCACAATGCTGGCTCCACCCCCCTGCTGGGCGGCTGAGGACCCTGCCCCTCACTCTGAAAGGAAAGATGCAGCCAGCAAAACAAAGTGCTCAGGATCCACCCAGAACTGGTTCAGACCGGGCTCAGGGCCCACATGCACCAAGAGAACAAAGACTTTAGGGGTATAAGTACAGGACCCCTGACAACAGAAAATTAGATCATCCTGGAAATCAAGAAGGAACCTCTGCCAAGGAGAAAGCTGAAACTGAAGAAGGAAGATTGTCCTGCTGTTGCTCTGCTGGACTGACCTGTTGCTTTGCTGCCAAGGAGAGGGGAAGGACTTTGCTGCTGAGCTGTGTCCCCTGTCTTGAAGGAATCTCCAAGGGCCTGAGAAGAGCTGGCTCCCTGTTTTGAAGTCCCAGGAACAAAAGGACTTCACCCCCAGCTTCCCTGAACTCTGCTGAGAGAGTTCTGTCCTTCCTAGAGTGCTTGATCCAGTTGTGGGGCCTCTGGAAGTTGTACCTGAGCTGGGAAGCTTGAAACTGAGCTTGAGTGACTTTTGAACTTGAAAAGTGTCGCATCGCTCGCTTGCGGAGCGCATCCCCGACAGTGCGAGAAGTTTCCCGCCGCTACGGAGGTCGAGATCGTCGCAGCGCCTGACGCCGCTGCCAGAGACGTTGCATCCTTCGTTTGAGGGACGCACCAGACCGGTGCGGGAGAATCGAACATCGCTGCGAGTATCGTCGCAGAGCCTGTCGTCGCTGGGTGAGAACGCCGCACCGCTTGCTTGCGGACCGCATCACGTCGCTGCGAGCATCGTCGCAAAATCAACGCATCGAGGAGCTGCAAGAGAGAGGATCCCCGCTGGACCGCGCATCGCCGCCCCGGAGATCGTCGCAGCCCCTACGAGATCGTCGCATCGTGCCTTTGCGAGAACAGACTTCCTACGGAACCTACGCACCGGAATCCATATAAGTGGCCTTCCTCCCCATACAGACCAGATTCGTCGCAACACGCCCGCTGCTGCAGCGGGGCTGTCGCATCGCCTCCCCAGGGTCTCAGGAGCAACGCATCGATTGTTTTCCACCGCACCAGCTTCTGCTTTTGGAACTTTGTTGCAACTAAAAGGTACTGTGAGTAAATGTGACACAACTGTGAACTTTTCACGCATCAGTAGAGAATTCTATCGCAACTTAGAGAATTCTAACGCAACCTTAAGAACTCTTTTGAAACCATATTCTTGAACTGTGTATGTTGGATTTTTGTCATTTTGGTCTTGTGTAGTTTAGATTAAAATACCTTTATTTTTCTAAACTGTTGTGGAGTCAGTTTGTGGTGTTTTCACTGTGTTACTGTGAGTGTTGGTACAAATACTTTACGCATTGCCTCTGGTTAGCCTAGACTGCTCGTGCCAAGCTACCTAGAGGGTGAGCAGGGGTTATCTCAGAGGGTTATCTCCTTGCCCTGACTAGAAGCAAGGGTCCCTATTTATGTGGTAAATAAATAAATAATACCTCTCTTTTTGTCTAGACATATATCATAACAGATAGCTCAATAAATAAGAGTCAAGATTCGAGGTAGTAGGAGTTTTGCAGGTTTAATACAGCATAAGGACAGGAACAGGACAACCTGCATAGGAATAGGATGGCAGGGCCCAGCAGCTGCTGGGGCTGGATCTGGGATGAGCGCGCTGACTTTTAATAACAATACACGAGCATATATACATAACGCAAACACATAGCATTACATTGCAGTAGGCGTAGCAGTGGGTGGAGCAGAAGGCGTGACGCGTAGCAGTCGCGAAAGATAAGGGCGAAAATAGGTGTAACGGGGCGTATACATAGACATGTGATGCAAACGTAACAGAATATGTCATGAATGGGGCGGAAACCATGGAGGGGGCTACCTAAGGAGCCGGGACCTCTAACCTGATGGTGCGCGCAAACTAGCAATGACGTATTACTAGGAGAAGCTGGGGGCTATGAACTCTGTGCTAGGAGCAGAGACTGAAGTCTGGAGAGTCAGGGCGACATGTACCTAAACAGTATCTAGTATCTGATGTTTAGAGAACATGTTGATATAAACTAGAAGTTAGGAGGGGAAAGGCTAACTTGATTCTAAGACTGGACCATGCATTATTCTACATGTAGTGCGTGATGAAGAATATTAAATGACCATTAAATGCAGTATTTCTCTAACGTGGAGACGTGAAGGCTAGACAATGACGGAAACTATTGATGCAATTCAGTAGCTTAGGAATGCAGAGAAGGAGGACTGAACTGATAACTGGAACTATAACATTTTCTTGGCAGACTCAGAGACTGAGCCAGGCTGCACCGGGCACTGCAAGGCAGGAAGTAAGTGAAGGGTCGAGGATACAGGTGGGGGCTGTATCGCTCCTCAGCGAGGCTTCAGGAGACAGGAGCTGAATCTGGTGTCCAGGCCCTTTTGAGGCCTAGAAACGGGGACTTTATAATAGAATAACGTGCACACTGAGAAACGTGGCAACGTAGCTTTACATAGGCCTGATATTCGTAGTATTCACGAGGACTGGAAACTGGCATACTAGAGGTGGACACAACTATAATTGCGTCATTAATCGAACATGGGGAGTACATATGCATATTTAATCATGCACACATAACATATGATGGATGACACGTAGGGACACAGAACATGGCAAAATTTACTTTTCCACATTCCCTCCTTGTCACTACGTTTCCATCAGGAAACATCAATTTTCATGATACCATCTATCATTTCATACAGTATCATTTGCTCGTCTCGAATTATCCTGGAACGGGATTTAGAACGGGGCTTGGGACTAGGAATACAAGAGGTAGCACAAATGCCGCAAATCGCAGGGCCACATTGTATACAGAGACAGCAGCTGAATATGATCGCTACTGCAATACCTAGAAAGGACAATATTTTCCATCCCCAGGCGGAAATTATATTCCAGAACCAACCGGACCATGTCCAGGTGCCTGGATCTTGGTGTATCAGATGGGCAATTTTATGGAGTCTGGTTATAGCTGAATAAACAGACGGCGCGTTATTTGGAATGAAAATGCAGCAACTAGATCCGATGACTCTACAGGCCCCGCCCCTATCGGCCAGTATGACGTCAAGGACGAGACGATTCTGTAAAACGACAAATCTCATAGCAGATTGCTCTTCAGTTAAGTTACCTAGAGCAGAGGCAGTCTCATTTACTACAGCTTCGAGGGTTCTGGTTAACCTACGGATTAGCTTACTATTCTGGATAGGTCCTATACAGAAAAAGAAACCTCTATTGAAATCTGTATACTGTTCTAGAGCAGTTTCAGTATAATCGACAATTGGGGACTCCCTTCTATGTCTAATGTGTACTAGATGTGTGTTTCTATGATAATCAGGTGGGGCTAGAAAAACTGGTGGCAGTAGGAAGGCAATGTAACAGGTTCCCTCCCAATCGAGGGGCAAACGAACATATGCGGTTTGACCACAAATAAAATAAGAATGACGTGAAGCTTTGAAGATAGATTTCCCACTGTCACTATACTTGACAATAGTAGTACAATCACTATGTCCTACGTGTATGGAACCCTTATTTCGGACACATAATTCGCCTTTGACTGGTAGTACTGAAATAGCAGGTAAGTCTGGAGTAGTATCAGACTGAACATTCAGGACCATAAAATTCGACGAATAATTACCTAAATTATACACTTCATTTTCTAGATCTAAACCTGTTCTGTGGGGAAGACCTTGCTTGTCTGGAAAACATGTACTGTTAAGAAAAGACATATCTGTAGAGGATGACGTTAACGTGGACCATGCTCCACACGAACCATTATGTGAGAATGGATAAGGAAAAAGTGGCAGAACTCCCTTCGGTGTCTGGAAAGGGGGGAGTCGACCACACACCCAACAATTAGTAGCATTGCTGGTCTGGTGTGAGTAATGTAACATGCGGATAAATGAGTTATTTCGCATAGCGAGGCGGTAAGAGAGTTCATGAGGAGGCAGATCACTAAACGTGTGCTCTATTGTAGCATTAGCAGACTTATTTACATGAAGAACTGGGAAATACAAGAAAAATGCATAACTGGTGCAGGAAATCATAAGGCTGAGAAACAATATGAAACATAGAAAAACGATACATCGGATTGAGGTTTGACTAACTCTCTCACTATGGGGTTCTATTTTATACATGTCAGAAACAGTCTAACCGTTTCACCTAGGGGAGGACTTAGACAATCAAACTGACTGACTTATTTTACTAGACCGAAGTTTTAGCTTGTACTCCTGTTGCGGAGTTTTCTCTAACAGGGGAGGGGTTGTAGCAATGTCATTTGCGGGACAGTCCTTGAGAACAATATTTTGGCAATCCTTCAAATCCTGGGAAATGTTCTTTAAGACGGGTTTCAGTCCATTAAAAGGTTTAATATGAGAAAGGTGCACCCAGCCTTTGCGTCCTTCCAACTTCACGGCTGTACGGGTGGTGAGGAGGACCTGTCGGGGCTCTTTCCAACGAGGCTCCAGCGGACTTGATCTGTCAAAGTTGCGGACCATCACCATGGATCCTGGAACGATTTCGTGCGGTGCCACCTCGGTATTGTCTGGAAATGCGGCAGCAACCTGTGAACGACATGAGTTGAGGGCAGACATCAAGGAAGCTAGGTAATCTGTCAGCATATTACTTGAAACATCGGTAATACTTCGGGGTCTAGGAGTACCCCACATGTTAGGGGGGCGGCCGAATACGACCTCGTACGGGGACAGACCTGATCTGGAATGTGCGACCATGCGCATATAAAATAAAGCGACTGGTAGAGCTACTAGCCAGTCCACACCTTTTTCTTTACACACTTTTGCAATACGGATTTTCAGAGTCTGGTTATGTCTCTCTACGAGACCGGCTGCTTCAGGATGGCGTACACAATGAAACTTCCACTGGTACCCTAACAACAGGGAAACATGCTTCATGAGTTCAGATGAGAATGGCTGGCCGTTATCAGAATATACGACTCTAGGGAGTCCATAACGAGGGAAGAATTCACGAACCAACTGCTTGGCAGTGGTCGCGGCTGTGTAATCTGGGACTGGATATGCTTCTGTCCACCTGGACAAAGCGCATACAACTACAAGGACATACTTAAAACCTCGACATCGCTCCATCTGAATATAATCCATCTGGAGGACTTCAAAAGGGTGGTCAGGAGGCTGGAATCCACCTTGTTCCACCGGGACACTTTTACCTGGATTAAACTGACAACATATCATACAGGTACGGACTTTCTGCTTGGCTGCAGCTCGTAAATGCTTGTTGAACCAAATGTTCTGGATACTGTCTAACATAGCTTTTTCTCCTAAATGTGCTGGACTATGTGCGGTATTGATAATGACTTGAACCATAGAGTCGGGGAGAAACCATGTGGCTCTACCCTTCGTTAACCATCCTTGATCTGTCTGGACCCCTCCTTGTTCGGACCATTTCTTGATTTCTTCGGGAGTAGCGTGTAACTGAATATCTATGACATCTTGTGTAGGGTCCTTAACTGTCATACATGTAGTCGGATCTGGAGTATGTGTCTGATTAACTGGAATGTCTGGAGTCTGTGCTGTAAGCTTGGCTGTGCGATCTGCTAGATCATTACCTTGAGAAATAATGTCAGTAACTTTCGTATGTGCTTTACACTTCATGATAGCAATAGATGTCGGTAAGTGTATGGCATCTAACAGAGCTTGAATAAGGAGACCATGCTGAATCTTGGTTCCATGAGAAGTCATGAAACCTCTCTCCTGCCAGAGCACTCCGAAGTCGTGTACAACTCCAAATGCGTAACGTGAATCTGTGTAAACATTAACTTTCAAGTTCTTGGCGTGTATGCAGGCTTGTGTCAGAGCAACTAGCTCTGCTGCTTGAGCGGACAGGGTATCAATACGGTGTGTTTCAATAACTTCGGTGTCAGTAGTCACTGCATACGCGGCGACTAGTTCTCCTGTACTTGTTCTTAGGCATGAACCATCCACATAGAGTGTCAGGTCGGGATCTGGTAACGGAGTATCTGTCAGATCTTGTCTTGGTTTTGTCGTAATGTTAACTACTTCCACACAGTCATGTGTGGCTGGATTTGAATTAACTGATGGTAACAGTGTAGCAGGATTTAAAATGTTGCAGCGTCTGATTTCTATGTGTGGCTGGAACAGTGTCAATTCATAACCTGTTAAACGTGCAATTGTCAAGTGCTGAGTTTGTGTTCGGTTTAAAAGAACTTCCACGGAATGTGGAACTTGTACTGTCAAGGAGTGTCCTAAGACTATGGAATCACTTTGTCTGATAGCTAGTGCTGTGGCTGCAACTGACTTGAGGCACGCAGGCAGAGCCTGGGCTACAGGATCTAATGTGCTCGAAAAATAAGCACAGGGCTTGTATTGTCCTGCTTGATCTTGTGTGAGAACAGATAATGCTGTACCTTCGCGTTCAGTAACGAAAAGTGTAAAAGGCTTACTGTAGTTCGGTGTTGCTAGAACTGGAGCTTGGCATAGGGCTTTCTTTAACTCATTGAAACTAAGTGTATGTTCAGATGTCCAAGGGAGGACAGTCGATACGGCTGCCTCCTGTGTCGTTAACTGTATCAGTGGCTTGGCTAGAAATGCATACTGGGGAATCCATTGTCTGCAGTAAGAAGTAAGGCCGATAAAAGCACGTACCTCCTTCTGGGTCTTGGGCTGAGGAAGACTCGCTATTAACTGGATACGGTCTGGTGTCAACTGCCTACCCCTCTTGGACAGTAAGTGTCCTAAGTAGACCACTTGCTGGACACAGAATTGAAGCTTAGAAGGGGACACCTTGTGCCCCATCTCGGCTAGGAAATACAAAACTGTAAGGGATGCTCGCTCGCAAGCACGTTCAGAACGGGCTGTGATCAGTAGATCATCGACATACTGGAGCAGGGCAGTGTCAGTTGGCATGTGAATGTTGTCTAGTTGTCTCTTGAGTGCTTGACTGTAAATACTAGGACTCTCTGTGAAACCTTGAGGAGCTCGTGTAAACATATAGCTCCTTCCATTTAAACAAAATCCGAAAAGGAACTGGCTGTCTGGATGAATAGGAACACTGAAAAATGCGTTCTTGAGGTCTATGACAGTGAAGAACGTGGCTTCGGAATCAATGGCCGTTAATAGGGAAGAGATGTCTGGGACAACTGGGTACTGCGGAATAATACATTTATTAAGCTCTCGTAGGTCAATCACTAATCGATATACTGGGGATGCATTTGGATCAGTACGTTTCATGACTGGAATGATCGGAGAATTACATATATTGGAGTCAGTTTCTACAACCACTCCTTGAGCCATGAGCTCGTCAATATTTTTGGATAAGGCTGCTACAGCCTCAGGTGGCAATCTGTACTGTCTGATTCGTGGTAACACTACACCTGGCTTGAGAGTCACACGATAGGGTGTGATTTGCATGTAACCTACATCAGTTGGACCTTGCGCCCATAAGTGCTGCGGAACATTAGACAGTCTTGAATCAAAATCTCGTAATACGTAGTGACCCTTGAAGTCACGTAGGAACAATCGTATTCCCTCTGGGGAACAGCATATAACTGCACCTAACTCTTTCAGTGTCTTAATGCCTAATAGGTTTTCTGGACATGACTTAGTAAGTAACAGATCAGTAGTGCGGGACAATGGACCTACTTCTAGAGTAACTGGCTTTGAAATCTCATTTACGATAGGTTTTCCTGAAAATCCAAGGGAAACATTTCTTGAGCCTGAGAGCGGAGCCCCTGGAACTTCGGCGTGACTAATTGTGGTCCTACTTGCCCCTGTATCAATCAAAAACTTTCTGTCTTTCCCTAATACTTGACTGTGAACATAGGGACCTTCTTGATCTACAGGTATCTCGATGAGAGGCAAGCCTACCTCCCTCTCTAGGCTGTTTCATGAATACTGCTGGTACTCTGGATACTCAGACTGTGCATACTGGTACATCTGCGATGTAACATGCTGTGTTGCAGCGATAGGCTGCGGTGCGGTAACTGTCTGTGGTGCATTCTGTGGCTGAGGAATCTGTGAAACTTGTTCTTGTCTAGGCGGACGTGGTCTTTCTTTAGTTTTACCAGTAGCTATGTTGTGTTTCAGAACTGCACACTCATTTATAAAATGACCTGGCTGTTTACAATAATTGCAATTCCCTTTAACGGGAGCTGCAGGATGACTGGCTTGATTTGGACCCCTCTTCTGACTGTCTTGAGGAACAGATTGTGCAACTAGTACTTTCATTTTCGTGTCTTTCATACGTTTTCTCTCGTGTTCTTGTTCTTCTCTGATTCTATTCTGATGGTATTGAAGCATTTGCAACATCTGGGACGGGGTATTAGCTTGCCAGGTACTTTCGACTTTCAAAACTCGATTTTTAATTTGTGGACTTGAATTCTCGACTAATTTAGTAACAAAAAGGTGAGGGTATGACTCACTACTTGTCTTGAGGCCACTGTTGATACTGAAACATTTTTCAAATCTAGAATAAAAATCACTAATATCCTCATCTTGTTTCTATTTACAGGCTGAGATTGCATCCCAGTCTTCTTTTCTCGTTGTCAATAATCTAGGTAAAACTTGTATTAATAATTCTGGTAATTCTTTACATTTATCTCCAAGACCGGTACCTGGTACTCGTGCCTTGTCTTCAGCTTCTAGAACTGCCCAATCGATCTTTTTCTCTCCCACCTCCCATTCTTTTTCCTTGAGCTTTTCATACACCCCTGCGGGCAGCAGAACCTTTAACATTTTAATTATATCTGGGTATGTGTATTCTCCCATACGGAGCATGTCTTTTAATTCTCTATGGAACCCTGCTGGATCTTTGTCATGACAGGGAATTAATTTCTTCATCTCAAGGAGTTCCATCTTTGTAATTGGAGTGTAAACAAACACTCGCTGCATTTCGCCACCCGTTCCTTTAACTGGGTGGACTTCTCGTAACGGATTCTGTCTCTCCATGTAAAATGGTTTACTTTCTGGAGGTGAGACATGAACAAAATGCGGGTTCAAAAACGTTCTATATTTGTGACGTTGTTCTAGAATGACACTAATTAAGTCGGTACCTAGACCTTTCCATCTATACTGGAGTAACTCGTTCAGGAT
This sequence comes from Lissotriton helveticus, assembly GCF_964261635.1. Taxonomy (NCBI): domain Eukaryota; kingdom Metazoa; phylum Chordata; class Amphibia; order Caudata; family Salamandridae; genus Lissotriton; species Lissotriton helveticus. The sequence goes on from NC_136061.1 coordinate 1,291,623,915, forward strand.
ATCATGTAACGGACCTGGATCAGAGTGCTGACCCTCATACAATGTAATGAGGTGCTGAATCATATACATACCCACCAGTCGTTGTTCGGCTGGGGGCAGTTTCAGAAACATTTGTGCCACTATTTCGTCTGGAAAAGTGGTAGAATCAGTAATCCATCGGACCGCTGATCGGGCTAGTTCTTGTTCATGCATGGTACTTAACTCACTGTAACCGATTCGTGATTTCAGAATGTGATCGGTAGCTTGGAATACTTGTTCTAGGGAACCTTGTTCTGGTGCTGGAGAATGAGAAATAGACTTGTGTTCTAGGCGTAAATGGCGATCTGGAAATCTAGATTTTCCTACATACGCTATTCTGGCGGGATTCTCGTCCTCTACCTCTTCAGTATCAGAGTTACTTTCTTTCTCGCTTACTTGTGCTGCTTTACGTTGTTCGTGTATCTTTATTATTTCTCTACGGATTTTCTTGTACATACTCTCCATAGCACCGACGGTCTTGTGCTTACCCTCGGCTATATTATCACTCCACCTTGTCAGGGTTCTCATTTCGGCTTGATCTTTAGACGGATAATCTTGTTCTCTTATTAGACAATTGATCAGAAACTTTAATATCATGAGCTGGATCTCGGCTTTCCTTTGAGACATGGCCTCGCTAATACTTTCTGGATCACCCCCTGTACGGATGAAACGATATATTCTGTCTAGATCTTCTTTCATATTCGGTAAGGTGACTAGATACTCGGCCACCTTTCTTACGCGGAATGAATATAAAACCATATTATCCTCGCCTGGGACTGGATCATAGCAGCATTCGGCAAGGGATTTTCTTATTTCTGCTACAGTCTGATGTCTGGGCGTACGCTGTGACGCTTGTGCATGTAATTCGGCTGTCGTTAAACGCTTGTGTGGCGGCGGGGTTTGAGGAGGACCTCCTCCTGCGGCCCCTAAACTGGAGTCTAGGTCTACTGAGGCTCTTCGTCCTGGCAGAGTGGGGAATGGAAATGCAGGCTGGACTTGTATGGCGGGCTGGACCGGGGGTACCGTAACAGGTACTCCGGTGTCTGGAGGAGCGGGAAGTGCCTGATTTACAGGGACTGGCGGAGCGCGAACAGGATTTGCATATTCTGGGACTGTATCGTCCAAATAGGACGAAATAAAAATATCAGCTGCGGTCTGTTTGTGACGTAGCTTGGTCGGAACTAATGGTGGCGGGAAATTACTGGATGCCTCTGGGGTCGCTTTTGGCAAGCCCTCGGCAAGGAGAGGATACATACCCCTAATAAGGGCATGCCTCTGTCTGTCTGACTGTTCGGCTTTGACTTGTTCACCAATCTCGATTAGTTCTTTTTCTTGTGCTCGTTCTAAGGATTCTCTACTTAATTCTGACTTTCTGATTTCCTTTTCAGTTCTTTTATGAGCTTCTTTACGCCATAACTCGATGGCATCTTTCTGTGACTGTCTGGCTTTCTTTTTCCATAATGCTTCTTCTACTCGCATGATGCACTCGGCATCCCATGTACCCGATACGGGCCACCTATACTTTTCTTCTAACTGTTTGGTATACTCTACCCATAAATCTAGATACAATATGGCGCTTATGCCATGCTTCTGATACATAAAATGACCTGGACTGTCCCTCGGCGGAACAGGAACTGCTTCTTCTAACAAACCCTTTCTAGTTTTTAGCTGACGTAATCTCGAAAAGAGAGACATTGTAAACTTGAATCGGAACACAATACAATACACGAGGGACAATAACAATTGGGAAAACAATTCAGGCATACCACGACATTGGAAATACATTGAACAACATCATAACATAACAGTTCGGACAGAATATTACCTGGAATACTGAGAACAGAAACACAAGACTTTCTCGAGAACGGAACAGACTAGAGTTACTGGATGCACTGCTGAAACAGTACGGAACATACCGGTCCCATAAAGGGACGCATCAAGACCCGTATCCACCTAGGTGAACACTTCGTTTGTGAGTCTGTGTACCACCAACCCACGGACCAGAGTCAATTTAGATTGACCCTGTCTAGATACTACCCCAGTAATGGTACTCACCGGGCAGCAAGAACGGAAAGCCTCGGACTGGACTGAACTGCTACGACGACGGACGACGAACTTCGGACTTCAGTTACGGGTGGGCCTCCGGATACCTCGGACCTTGGACTCTTGGCTTGGGCTCTGGTCGGGACTCGCCGCGTTCCTCCACCGTCTCGTTTGGATGCTGGACCGCCTCCTCCGTCTCCTCCGTGGGCCTGAGGGATACTTGAAGCAGAAATATCTGCCGGTGCACAGAAGAGTTCCGTCACGACTGCAGAGGGTCAGGGGGTCGGCGTGGCTTCACCGACGCGTGGGGAAAGGGCAAGTCCCTGTTCGGGCGCCATTATGTGGTAAATAAATAAATAATACCTCTCTTTTTGTCTAGACATATATCATAACAGATAGCTCAATAAATAAGAGTCAAGATTCGAGGTAGTAGGAGTTTTGCAGGTTTAATACAGCATAAGGACAGGAACAGGACAACCTGCATAGGAATAGGATGGCAGGGCCCAGCAGCTGCTGGGGCTGGATCTGGGATGAGCGCGCTGACTTTTAATAACAATACACGAGCATATATACATAACGCAAACACATAGCATTACATTGCAGTAGGCGTAGCAGTGGGTGGAGCAGAAGGCGTGACGCGTAGCAGTCGCGAAAGATAAGGGCGAAAATAGGTGTAACGGGGCGTATACATAGACATGTGATGCAAACGTAACAGAATATGTCATGAATGGGGCGGAAACCATGGAGGGGGCTACCTAAGGAGCCGGGACCTCTAACCTGATGGTGCGCGCAAACTAGCAATGACGTATTACTAGGAGAAGCTGGGGGCTATGAACTCTGTGCTAGGAGCAGAGACTGAAGTCTGGAGAGTCAGGGCGACATGTACCTAAACAGTATCTAGTATCTGATGTTTAGAGAACATGTTGATATAAACTAGAAGTTAGGAGGGGAAAGGCTAACTTGATTCTAAGACTGGACCATGCATTATTCTACATGTAGTGCGTGATGAAGAATATTAAATGACCATTAAATGCAGTATTTCTCTAACGTGGAGACGTGAAGGCTAGACAATGACGGAAACTATTGATGCAATTCAGTAGCTTAGGAATGCAGAGAAGGAGGACTGAACTGATAACTGGAACTATAACATTTTCTTGGCAGACTCAGAGACTGAGCCAGGCTGCACCGGGCACTGCAAGGCAGGAAGTAAGTGAAGGGTCGAGGATACAGGTGGGGGCTGTATCGCTCCTCAGCGAGGCTTCAGGAGACAGGAGCTGAATCTGGTGTCCAGGCCCTTTTGAGGCCTAGAAACGGGGACTTTATAATAGAATAACGTGCACACTGAGAAACGTGGCAACGTAGCTTTACATAGGCCTGATATTCGTAGTATTCACGAGGACTGGAAACTGGCATACTAGAGGTGGACACAACTATAATTGCGTCATTAATCGAACATGGGGAGTACATATGCATATTTAATCATGCACACATAACATATGATGGATGACACGTAGGGACACAGAACATGGCAAAATTTACTTTTCCACAAGTGGTACCTATCTCTGCCAACTAGAGACCCCCAGTTCTAACAGTATGCCTGTGTTGTCAGACTGTCTGCTTGCTCCTATGGCTAGGTTGATACATGGAGACACACATTTAGGAAGAGATGCGATGATTTGCATGTTCCGACAGACATGGTTCAATTCGAAATTAGCAGAGGCACTCTGCCAAAGGTGCCTGGTTTGTCAGCAATTTAACCCCGGAAAGAAAACTGTAGTGTTACCAGGAAGGATTGAAAAGGCAGAGGGCCCCTTTATCTGACTATAACTCGACTTTATTCAGGTATCCCCTTGTCGAGGAATGAAATACCTACTTGTCATTGTCTGCCTATTTTCAAAATGGATAGAAGCTTACCCTGCATGCAGGAATGATAGCCTCACTGTAGCTAAGTTGTTACTTAGGGAACTTATACCTCGGTACGGTTTTCCAGTCACAATTGAATCTGACAGAGGGAGTCATTTCCAAAATGAAATAATAAAGCAGATTTGTGCAGCATTCAAAATCACACAAAAACTGCACTGTGCATATCGCCCAGAGGCTTCTGGAGTGGTGGAACAGCTGAATGGCACTATCAAGTCAAGATTGGTAAAAATGTGTGAATTCACTCAAATGGAATGGCCAGATGCTTTGCCCCTTGTGTTGATGGGACTTAGAAGTATTCCAGCACGGAACACGGGCTTGGGTCCCCATGAGATACTGATGGGAAGAGCAATGCGGCAAGCATGGGTGCCAGGATACAAACTTATAAGCATATCTGATTATTTGGTACTAGAATACTGCAAAGAACTGGCTGACCAAGTGCGTTCTATCTCTCACCAGGTTGGGGAAGACGCTGTCGCCAGGCCAACGACTCCAGCACATGACCTGAATCCAGGTGACTGGGTCGTAATAAGGAAACATACTCAGAAAAGTTGCCTTACACCAAGGTGGGGAAAGCCACAACAAGTGATTCTGGTTACCACCACAGCTGTGAAGTGTGCAGGAGTACCTCGCTGGATCCATGCCAGCCCTACAAAGAAAGTGACTGAACCTGAAGAAACGGAGCCTGAAGGTTGTGCAGCTGAAGGGTCCCAAGAGATCGATCCTGAAGTAGCTGAAGAAGAAGAGCCACGAGCTCCAGTCAAGATGATTGGATCCCAATAGTCGACCTGACTATAGATCCTGTGAGAACAAGAAGACAAATCTATTTTCGACAGACAGTGGGATAGTGAGGACGAGACAGGTATAGAAGAAGGTACTCAGATCATCAAAATCCAAATCAAATCTGATTCTGAGGAGGACCAGGTAGGGAAAGAACATGTAATTGACACTCCACCAAGAACACCTGAGCCAGGAGAGGGACAGATAGAAATTAGGGCAGAAGTTCAAGCGGAAGAAAATCAAGAGTTCAAAGAGCTTGAACAGGACCAGATAGAACTAGACAATTGTGTTCAGGAAGAAGAAAACGATACAACCCAAAGCCAAAATCCACATACACCTGAACAAGGCCAGTTTAGAGACCAGGCAGAAGAAACTGATGAAAGACCTGGACCTAGTCAGTTAGGGAGAAATACTGAAGACGAACTTGAAACAAATGTGCCACAACTGAACGAAAACACAAGAGTGTTTGAGGAAAGTCAAGATACAGTGCCAGTTAAAAGACTCAAAAAAGGTGACTCAGTACCTAGATTTGTGAAAAGACTGAGATTGAGATTAAAGACAATAAACGAAGAACCTGAACAGATAAATGAGGTCTCAAGTCAAACTGACCCAGCTGTGATAAAAGCCAGGAGAAGAAGTGCCCATATAAAGAAACTGAATAACAAGTACCAGAGTCCTGAGTGGACTTACTTTGTATTGGAAGAATTAAAAAATTTGGAAATAAATGACAAAAGTGATGAAGAATTGATTATTGACCAGGCTGAAGAAGAAGCAAAACCAACCTGAAAGTTGCTTGAGTAAGCAAGCTGTGCAGAGTTACAAAGAGGGGTTGAAGCTTTTTTTGAGTCAAAATATCTGATTCCTCTGTGAATGGGAGACCGAGACGAAGTTGTTTAAAAACATGCTGCCAAGTATGTTTATGTAGTGTAGCAATAGTACTGATACTTTGGATAGGACTAACAATAGCTATTCCTTCTATGATGAGTAAAGACCCGAACCTGTACCCAAATAATCACCTATCAGAGGACACTTTAGAATCACACACTAGAAATAGACCACAAAGAGTAGATGCACCAGAAAAGACCCTTAGCCTTAAACAAACAAAATTAGATTTAGAAGCACCAGATGAGGGAGGATTACATTATAATAAAATCAAGAACAAAACTCATTTAAATGTTTTCGCAAACCTGTTAGTACATTATGTAGAAGCTATGGAAATAGACGACTGTTAGGTCTGTATGAAGCCGCCCACTTCAGTAGCTGAAGGTGTGACGTATCACCACTTGCCCTAAACCTATGGAATTTCCTGTAGTATTCTAACTAGTTTATTTTATAGAAAAAGACCTTTACAGTATTATTATTCAAACTTTGATGTGATATTTTCTGAACTTCCTGTGCGAAGAAACCTGAACCCTGTACATACGACTAGAGACGTAGCCAAATACATGAGTGAATATTTTCTAACTGTAGGTAAAATAAATATAGATGACGCACACAAAGATAACTTGACCTGTTCATTACACGAAAAAGAGAAAATGTTTCTGAATATGGTAGAGAAAAGAAGACAAAGTTTCCAAAAGAAAGCAAAAGACAAGAATCAGAAAACCCCTAAATGGGCTGAAAGCATAGAGAGCACCTCAAATGGTGGGGCTAATGCTGCTATGTTGCTGGATTTCGAAAAGAAGGGGAAACTTTGTCTTCAAAGAGAAAGAACTAGTTATTATAACAATATATTAATTGGTTTCAGTGAATGCGAACACAATTACAAGGTAATTGGGGGTTGGGGTTTCAAAGATGGGTCAGAGCCTGTGTTTCCTGGAATTTACTATATATGTGGGAACAAGGCCTATTTCAAATTGCCCGACCATTGGTACGGAAGCTGTTACTTTGGTATTGTCTTCCCAAAGATATACCATGTGGGGAAAATCACTGGAAGGACTGAAAGAACTAATGAATTAGTACGTAGTAAAAGAGAAAGTGTTGGTGAAATAGTAGGTGATATTTTTAGTGCATTGATACCTACAGTGGGAGTGGCTCTGAATACACACAGAATTTGCAAATTGTCAACAGTGGTAGATCGGTTATCAACTGACACTGCTGGAGGGTTCCTGATGGTCAATACCGAATTGGTTGCGGTCAGATCAATGGTTTTACAAAACAGACTTGCTCTTGATACGTTATTGGCAAAAGAGGGGGGAGTCTGCAGAATGTTGAAAGCGCAATATTGTTGCACTGACATACCCAACAAAAGTGTGGAAATTAAAGGGTATGTAAGAAACATTAAAAATTTGGAAAACGTTCTTAAACCACTGGAGGTTGGTAGTGCATGGAAGAGACTTACTGATGGTCTCTCCGCCGTAGGTAGTTGGTTTTCTAACCCAGGTAAGAGTCTTGTGAGTAAAATAACTGATGCCAATAGCGGGAATAGGTTTATTAGTGTTTATAATAATAATTAGCTGCAAATGTCAAAAACACAAAAATAAATATACTGTGAACAAGAGAGGAGTGAAAAGAAATGTTGATGTGCTCGAATTAGAAGAATTGAATAATCAAATTTACAAAAGGGTGAAAAATCTCACCCTAGTAAAGATCCTGAGAAAAACCTAAACAGAATGTTTGAAGAGATTGAACTGGGTGAAATGTGAGAAGTTGGCATCTGGTTCCATTAGTTTGTGATGATATAAAATATCATCAAAGAGGGGATTGATGGAGCAAGGATTCGCACGTAAAGCGCCTTGCTTGTATTCAAGAACCTCAAAGAACCCTAATAAACTAATTAATCTGTTTGTCTTCTTAATTTACCCCTTATTCTGACATTTTGTGTGTCCCAGTGACGCTTGCCTATGTGTTTATTAATCCTAATACGCTTGCTACTTAAGATGGCTGCTGCTACGCGGGAATTTCTTCTGCGCATGCGTCGGTCATACCCATGTGACGTGACGTACTCACAGTTCTGGTGGGAAACTCTTTGCACTTGCGCAGTAGAATTAAGATGGCTGCTATGTGTTCTCACATGCCTGAAGCTTGCATTGCTGCTTTTGCTAAAGTTGTTCGTTCTGCATTAATCACTAAAGCTATAGTTAATATAAAGTAATGGGAGTAGTATAGTGATTCCTGGTATACAGTGCATTCATTTTTTCTGTGTTCTAAAACTGTTCCTTTCTATTTCATGGTACATTACAAAATGTGGCCTGCCTTCCCTTGCTGTACTCCATCTTGATTGAAACTGAGTCTGCGCGAGATTTGCGAGTCCCCACAGCATGACCTTTGGAACTTTACCAAGTGGCAGTCCCAGCCAAGATGCGCCTGGGAAGAAGTTTTCTCACCTAGTCGAAGAAGCTGAACTGTACCCAACAAAATACAATGTATTTAAAGATAAACTCTCCATTGCTATGTGTAAAGCATATGTCATGTGAACCCAAAATTCGATGGGCGGGTATGAAAGATTCAAATGAGGGGCTTGAGAAAGTCAAATCCTAGGAGGTGTGATGACCTGTCCTTCCTTTTGTCCAATCAAAATTGGGGATTCTAACGCTTGCAACACTTGGGGGGATGGAACACTGACCCGAAAACAGTATAACTAGCCTGGGTTTAGCTAGAGAATTGTCCGACTTGTCCGAATAGTTGACCTGTCACTGACCCAACGCACTCAATAGCTGATCGAGAACGGAGGTGCTGCGGAGCACTTTGTCTGACAGATTCACAGACCCAATCGGGGTGTTGGGAACCTTAAAGTGTCTTGTCTTGTCCTGTATGTGTCTTGTAAAGCGCACTGCTGCCCTGAGGCATCTGTAGACCGCTGCGGAACCCGTCCTGGCTATCCCTGTGAGATGGTCCCTACTGGGTATCTCCAAGGTGAAACCAGGCATCACCGGCGAATGTGGGGGGCCGTTGTAGAGATGAGGCAAGCTAATGCCCAGAGTTGCCGAGTGTGATCCCTGGTTAGAGCAGGCACCGAGGCGAGAATTATCGAGTCCGCTGACCCTGGTCCACGACCCTGCCGCGTCGGGAACTGAACCCTGGTCCCGGGCCGTTCTCCGCTTCCGGGTCTGCCGCCTCTAACCATAGAGCCACAGCACTCCACTGCTGGCGAAGTACTTTTCTGGGGAATTCGAGAACCCAATCGGGGGTTTTGACTAATGGCTGCAGAGAAGGTGTAGCGCACCCGTTGCAACTGAACTGCGGGTGCTGGTCTTACCTTGGTGGTCCTGTCCTGATCCTAATCTGGTTTTCCTGTCCTGGGTTTCTATTTCTGCACCTGCTGGCCTACTGGCGACTGCATTCTTTGGGGTTCTCCTGTCCTTAACTGACCCGTGGCCAGGGTTGGTCAAATATAAATCTGTGAGGGAAACACACTTGCGTTCTTTTTCCTTTAACCTTTCCCTGAAATCTTGCTAAAGTTATAATTGCATATGTTCCTTTCTTTCCCTTCCCTTGTGACAAAATACTGGAGTCGTGAAAGTGCCTTTATTAGCGTGTTCCAATTTTCCCTACCTTATAGTTTGGATACTAAAGTACTGTCTCTGAATAAATAGATGTTCCTTTTTCTTTACCCACCCTTTATGGTACTAAAGTGATCATTCTGAATTTCTAGCATGTTCCCAATTTTCTCACCTTCCCTATAAGCTACATGGTTATTTCAACTTTTACGTCATTATAAGTCAAGGTTTTTCCTTGTACACCTATTTTAGGGTACTCAAACTTGCAACATTCTAGCATGTTCCTTATTTTTCCCCGTCCTTTAGATAACCCATGCCAAGTCTGATTTCTGAAAATGTCTTACTGGCATGTTCCTTGTTCTTCCCTTCCCTTTAGGGTTCTAAATGATTGGCATAATCTATGTTCTGCATGGTTACACGATTTTCATGATTTTGGTCCTTGATAGTCTGCTCACTGTGAATTTCATGCTTTCTGACTTTGACGAGAACTAGATAAAGGTTTTCAAAACTTCCTGAGTCTGTGGTTATTATAAAGATTGCAAATATTATAAATGTTATTGTATTTTGATAACTGCTTATCTTTTCAGCTAGATCCCTGATCCATTGTGGTCATAGGTACCAATGACAAGGATTGGTAAGGCTAAGGTAAATAGGAATTAGTTAGTATAAGGTTTACTGGTAGTAGAGTGTAGGTTACCCGATTAGAACAAATATGGTAAATTAAATTTATGGGCCCAAGTGTGCATATGGTGAAATTATTAGTCGGGTGACCTGCACGCTCTATCACGGCTCTCCCGCTGCTTCGGGGAGAGCCGCGAAGTGGGCCTCCGGCCGCGTCGGCCGCCCGTTGGAGGGTCCAGGCCCACCTGGACCCCCAGGTGAGTAAGATGGCTCGGGGAACCCAGCCCCGGCCGCTCATGCAGATTTTCGGGGCCTGGTCCCACCCGGGCCCCCTGGCACCACTTCTCCTTCCTCTTCGCGGGGGCCTGGTCCCACCCAGGCCCTCCGCAGCTTTGGCACTGCTGAAGGTGGGGGCAGCCCGGGGAGCCCACCCCTGGCTGCTCCTGCTGGCTCCTGGCCCGGCCTTTGGGATCCCGGGGTTGGGATCCTGGGCCCCTTGGACTTTGTTGCGGGGGCGCGATGGCGCTCCCCGCACTTCGTTCTCGACGGGTACCAGGGTGGGCTCCTGGCAACCTGGTGGGCCCCTTCACGGGGAGCGCAAGGCGCTCCTTGACTTTTCTTCTTCGCGAGTGGTGCGATGGCACCCCCCGCCTTCAGCGGTGCCCGGAGTTGGGATCCCGGGCCCCTTCACCACCTTCACGGGGAGCGTGACGGCGCTCCCTGACTTATCTTCTGTTGGGGCAGCACCCGGGACCTGATCCACCCCGGAGGCACATTCAAGACCGATAGTGGAGCCCCACGCGCTTCATCGTCGCTTTTATTGGAGGTCAAAGGTCACCTACCTTCTGGGGGCGTATCTCGCCCCCCCCGGGGTCCGATCTTCACAGTCTTGGTCTCCTCTTGCTCCTGGTGGCGCTCCCCAGTCACTGGGAGCACTCTCCTTTGCTCTCCGGGTATCTGAGAGGTGGGTTTCAGCAGGGAGGTCTCCACCCCTCCTTCATCGCTGCTTGCCCCCTCCGTCATCAGCTGCTCTTACCATCTCCTCTCCTCTTTAGCTTTAGCTTCCCGGACCCTCGTTACAACTGTTTGCGATGGAGAGCTGCATGCACACATGAGACTACCAATCATCACATAGATGCACAATACATTAACAATAATTAGCACAGCCATGTATGCAAACCCAAAACTTCACAGCTATGTATTTTATAAAAGGTTCTGTTAGTGCACAGTCTTGTGGCTACCTGCATGTTCCAAAAGTTAACATTCCAGAGCATGGAAAGCAGTTAAGTGAGCAGTCCACTTCTTTGTGTTGAATCATGTGATTCAAGTTTGCTGACAGGTTGCGCAGAGACAATGCCGCAAGAGGTGACTGCTTTACAGACAGACATTGATTCACACATTTATGTCAAACCGCATCAGCAATACTCCACAAACCAGCTACCACATCTTTCATATGTTGTTATGGCTCTGCTTGACAATATACAGAGCTCTGCTGCATTTAAATTAGAAAATATATAAATACCTTATATGTATAATTTCTGTAATGGTGGCTAAAATAAGACCCCCCCTACTGAAACAACCAGGCCTCTGGGTGCTGTGCTAAAATGGCTTAACAAAAGCATGTACTCTGGCTCGCAGAACACATGCCAAAGGGAGTTTATGTAATCTGCAGTAACAGTTTCCAATTCCATTGATGTAGTGCAGAGCATTAATGCTTCAGCTGGTTAACATGCGTGGGCTGGAGACACAGCAGGATTTTAGAAAGGCGCTAATAACCTGGCTCCTCAGGCAGGGGCAATAGTATCAGGATTCTGATTCTGGCTAGTCTACTAGTGCCGGGACAGCTCATCTGAGGTTTGTAAGCCGTCATTCACTCATTCATGTATAACACCAACAAAAAACATTTGGAGAGCCAATAGGTCTACCATGGCAGACAAAACATCCAACATACATCACTTAATCAACAAAACATTACAAATTATTTTAATAATACAAATCTACACTTACTACCCACACAACTACTGTAGAATAGAGAAGAGAAAAAAAAGACCTCTGGTAAAGGTGAAACCTATTGGCCAGTCAAGATATACTTTATTTCGGGCTAAAAAGGCCATAAAAGCACAGTTAAAAAAAAAAGAAAAACAAATATGACATAATTCAAACAGTTCAGGTTCTCCATTGGTGAAAACACTATACATTGTAATATAGTTAAAAAGTTCCTAGAAAGTTTAAAATACAATAAATATTTTAAGAGTACATATTTATAAAATATAAGATATAGTCAAATTAGATTTATAAAGCAGTCAATCACAATGGAGGAGTAGGGTGAGTTGATTTTACAAGCCCTGTCTTTAAAATAGCTTGGCGTGCACACCACATTGAAAACAGATAGCGAGAAACTGAATACGCAATAGGTGTACTAGTGTCATATTGTAATATCCTAAAAGCCTGTGCGCAATGACATGTTCCGAGGTTTCCTCACAACTGCAGTAGCCATCGGTGTCTCGCTTTCTTTTATGCCGGGCAAAAGAATAATACATGTTGGTCCATCTCTGGTGTATTATTACATATCGGGTAGTCCTTATTTAAAATGCCTCCCCATTTATTAGTAAAAGCACATAGGGGAAGTGTACCATGCCTAAACTGTAGATATCATTTTTGGCAAGGACTGGTTGTATATCATCAATGGCAGATTCTAACCTATATTGGAGTTTTACTGCCAGTAAGGTTGCTGTCAATATGCCAGTCAAGGAACTCCCCTGCAATAAGGTGAGAATATATTCCTTATGGTTTTTTAACAATGCCTTCCTGGATGTTGTCGGGCAGCTATCTTCAGCACAAGCCCATAAATCACCCATTCAAATAGCAATTAAGGAGTTTTTAATATGGACCAACCATGGAATTTTGCTCGCTCTCTGTATGTTTACCACTTCCCTCACTTCCCTCTCTATAAGTAGATAATTCTGGAGTGCTCCATAAGCGACGCCATTATAGCAAGGGTCTGAGGGCAGCCTCTACTGAAATTGGGCCAACTCCAAGATCCATTTGAAGGGGTGTGCGCGTTGTGCTTTTGGCGAGACCCAGGAGTTGTCTGGCAAAATAATTCTCAATCTTAGAGAGACACTCAACCAGCCGATGGCCCCAGATTTCCGCCCCATACAAAGCAGCCCCTCTGGCTTGTGCCTTATAAATTTCCAATACCGGCCCAATCGTTTTATGTGTACACTTCCTCTGCATCTTTGCTAGCCACCCCCCCCCCCCCCGTTGTCTGGGCCAATTTTAGGCTTGCCTGTTTTATTTGTACATCCCACTCCATTTTTTCAGTAAGTGACAGTCCTAAGTATTCACAAACAGAAACTTTCTCTAAAATGTCCCCTTCTAACTGGGGATTGGGATGTGTAGAGTACCCTGCATTAAAAGCCATATATTTAGTTTTCTGTGTATTTATCTCCAGGCACCTATCCTTGCAGAATAAGTGGAAAGAGTCATAAGCCCTCTGTATTCCCATAGGGGACTTTGACAACAGGAGGGTATCGTTGGCAAACATCAAGGCTGGTACCTTGCGGTTCGCCAACCTTGGGGCATCTATATCCCTACCTGCTGTCAAAGCCTCCACTAGGCTATTGATAAATAAGCAAAAGAGAGTCGGGGCAAGAGGCACCCTTGTCGTACGCCTCTGTCTATGGGTATGCAATCAGTAAGCTCTCCATTTTTCCCATACCTAATTTGGGCAAAATTCTGTTCATGGAGTCTTTTCAAATGGTAGCAGAGATTCGGAGGGCACCCAGTTCTAGTAAGATAGTCCATAATTTCTCCCTTGGTACTAATTTGAATGCCGATTCTAAGTCCACAAAGATCATGTAGAGGCTGCCACCCTCCAAGAGCCACCCTCCAAGATCACTGTCTTCCAGTGCAATAATTGCAACCTGAAGATTTGGTCGATAGTGGACATTTTTGCTCTAAAACCGGCCTGATATGGAGCTAGTGGCTTTGCCAGTGCTTGTTTATAACTTTCGACCACGCCGTTGTACAACATGGCTAAGAGACAGTATGAAAGTTAATAGCTCTCACATATGCAAGATATATATACTTTGCCAATGATTGTTTAAAACTCTCCCTTCATGAAGCTTGCGGGAAAACACACACATATATATATATATTACCTACTGGCGGTCGCCAGTAGGTAGTTATAGTTAGGATTGATTTCCATAGGAAATCCGCAACATTCTATTGGGAATAACTTTGGCGCCGGTGGACGAATCTTCGCAAATTTCTCAAAGAAGATGGCCCGCTCCGCTCTGCTCCTTACCTGGAAGTTTGGGGGGATTCGTCAAGCGGGGGCCAAGATAAAAGGGGGGTCCCAAAACGTGTTTTCCCCATGTTAATTTCCATAGGGCGGTTGGACTCACTTTTAGCCCGAACGGCTGAATGGATTTCCACAAAACTTGGCAAAATTGTAGGGACTGGTAGCCCGATGTGCCTTTGCTATATCTCAAGATATGTGCTCCAGTGGATTTTGAGTAATTTAGGTTAAAAAAAAAATATATATCTGGGCGGAGCCTAACCACACATCTGATCTGATTGCCTGTCAGCACTTCATCCAAGAAGTGTTGGCAGCCATCTTGGGACCAATATACATGATAGCACCGCATTAAAAAGCATTGTAGTTAATAGAGGGTTTTAGGACTTTAGTTACATTATAAATCATTTGTTGATGGTACCATACTCATTTTAGGAATTGTGGTGTGTTCTAAGGTGATTTTACCATGTGAAAAAGCCTTCTGCTGTGATATCATGAATCATGTTTGAAAGAAAACTAATATCTCATGATTTTCCCAAAGTGGTTTGGAAGGGGATCTATAAGCTAAACTGAAAGCATATTTTCTGTAAATTCACAATATCTTTCTCAGTCATGTGAGAATGAAGTCTGACATTCTCAGTAAAACATGTACATCCAACAAGGACAGAGACTGTCAGTTGATTCCTTTGTGTTCTACTGCAACCTCCTAGAGTGTTCTAAAGAACAACTAGAGCGCTAACAGTCCTACTTATTACAAAGGTATAGCACACCTGAAGCCATTGTGATGGGAATAAAGTGGTAACTCTTAAAACATTTAATTTAAAAAGGAACAAAATGAGGGGGTATATTATGCCATAGAAAGTATTATTAGTGCTGCAAAAAGAAAAATTAGGGCACATTTTGAGTGACTTCTCAAATCCTCTTCTATTTCATTAAAAGATTCTGACATGCAGTCTCCCAAGATGGCCACCAGAGACAAAAGAGCCCAAATGTAGCCCAACTATCACCCAGATGTAGCCCAAGTATAGCCCAATGACAGAATGTCCCAGAGTGTTCTAAAGAACAACTAGAGCGCTAACAGTCCTACTTATTACAAATGTATGGCACACCTGAAGCCATCTTGAGTGGAATAAAGTGGTAACTCTTAAAACATTTAATTTAAAAAGGAACAAAATGAGGGGGTATATTTTGCCATAGAAAATATGATTAGTGCTGCAGAAAGAAAAATGAGGGCACATTTTGAGTGACTTCTCAAATCCTCTTCAATTTCATTAAAAAATTCTGACACACAGTCTCCCAAGATGGCCACCAGAGACAAAAGAGCCTAAATGTAGCCCAAATATCACCCAGATGTAGCCCAAGTATAGCCCAATGACAGAATGTCACAGAGTGTTCTAAAGAACAACTAGAGCGCTAACAGTCTTACTTATGACAAAAGTATGGCACACCAGAAGCCATCTTGATTGGAATGAAGTGGTAAGTCTGAAAACATTTAATTTAAAAAGGAACAAAATGAGGGGGTTAATTGTGCCATAGAAAGTATGATTAGTGCTTAAGAAAGAAAAAATAGGGATCATTTTGAGTGACTTCTCAAATCCTCTTCTATTTCATTAAAGAAATTCTGACATGCAGACTGAAACATGCACTTTGAATACCAGCAGCAGACTTCCCTGGTGAGCAGTAGCTTTGCTATAGTGATCTAATGAGCAACTAGAGTGCTAACATTCAGAATTTATGGCAAATGTGTGACACATCTGAATGCCTTCTTGATGGAACCAAAGTTAACAAGCATTGAAAATGCAATAGATCTCGCCCTTGTTTAAGTTAAAGCCATTCTGTTTGTAATGAGGTGGCTTTTTAGCTTTGCTTTCATTAGTGTTTTTTAAACTTTCATGTAAATAACATGCATCTGTATGCATATATGTATATGTATGCATGCATTTATATTTGTATTTATATAGATATACAGATTATATATGTTTATATATGTATGTGTATATATATATATATATACATACACATACATATATATAAATGCATATGCATATATATGCATATATATATATTCACTGAAAAAACCATAGGTTATAGACCATATATAGTTAGGAATTAGCATTTAAAAAACCTTATTTTACTCACACAAAACCATTGAAATTCAATATATAGTTAGTTGCACTAACTATATATCGCGCACCCGCAATCCACTGCTGATGATGTCACATATTACATCATTCATGACATGGTCAGTGACATCACTGATGACATCACTGATGACATCTCAAATGACATCACTGATGACATCACTGATGACATCTCATTTGACATCAATGACCACATCACTGATGATATCATTCATGTGACAATACAATGCATCTACTCACATTTTAATATAACCTCTGTTTCACCCAGTGTTAAATACAGAGTATAATTTTTGAAACCATTGACACACCAATACTAGTTACTACATACGCACTCACTGATTCCTATGTCTACACACACATTCACTCATTCACCCATACAATCATTCATACATACAATCACTCATCTTTACAACACTATCATATGCACTCATACACCTATACAGACACTCACAGTCTGCCACTCATCCATGGAGTTACTCACACACCTAGTCAGTCCTGTAAAGAATCAATGACACTTCCATTTTCTTGTCTATATAGTTAAACATAGAGCACCTTACATTTTCAAACATATACTAACACATACTTACCTTCTTATACAATCATTGATACAAGTACACATTGATCTGCACAGAGTCACACACCTCCCAGCCAGCCACACACACACTCAGTCTCCCATACAAATACTTGGACAATCAATCAGTAACCCATATAGTTAATCATATAGCTACTGATCAACACATGCAGCAGTTTACAGAACAACAGACATAATGATGCACAAATTAAGACAGTTTAGTCACTAACCCATGCACTCAGTGAGACACATTTAATCACTCACTCATACATTCAGTCATGCACCTACTAAATCCTTTGTCCAGACACTTATACTTCCACTCATTCTTCAATATGTAAGACACATTTTAACTTTACAGAAACATACAGTCACTGGATGTTGTCATCAGTGATGTCATCAGTGATGTCATCAGTGATGTCATTTGAGATGTCATCAGTGATGTCATCAGTGATGTCACTGACCATGTCATGAATGATGTAATATGTGACATCATCAGCAGTGGATTGCGGGTGCGCGATATATAGTTAGTGCAACTAACTATATATTGAATTTCAATGGTTTTGTGTGAGTAAAATAAGGTTTTTTAAATGCTAATTCCTAACTATATATGGTCTATAACCTATGGTTTTTTCAGTGAATTTTCAAGGTTTTGTAAATGCTAATTCCTAACTATATATGGTCTATAACCTATGGTTTTTTCAGTGAATTTCATTGGTTTTTTAACAGCTAATATCTGTAGCTGTAAAATGTATTCTTCTTTAAATCCAAAAATATATTTTATATGTTTATGAATAATTTTTTTTTTAAATATTTTTTTTTCTTCGTTCCCGCTTCGCGAATCGGGAAGCTTCCCGTTAGCTGACCTTGATGCCGCGAAATAGACCGCGAGCCGGTAAACGTTTCTTTACCGCAACTGCCGCGTTAGAAAACAACATCGTGACGCCTCCCGTCTGCATGACGTTTCACGTTGTCGCGTGATACGTCATATGACGTGCTACGTTAGCGAACTGGTACGCGAAGCGAGTCGCAAAGCGCAGGTTTCTGGAAGCAAACCGGGAGGCCCTGCAAAGCGCTTAACGTAAACACAGCAGGTCATGTGACTTGGTAATAACACTTTTCATTGGTTCATTTCACTTTTGGTTTCCTAATGATGTAAGACTAGGTCATATAATCTAAAATGAACACTTTTCATTGGTTGAGAACTCTTGTTTTTCCCAAATGATGAAAATCCCTCCTTCTTTCCTCACTCTGACTTTCATCATTGTGAGAGAAAGACCCTTTGTTACCAGTGAGCAATGGCTTCTTTAGTAGCTTCAACTGGTGCTTCCCCACCACCTCCACCACATCCAAGGAAGAGTGGACCACCTGCTCAAGTTATAATTCAACAAGAAGAGGAAGAAGAGGAACAGGACGACGAGCATGAAGAGAGGCAGTTTTTGCCTGAGGAGCCCAGGACGTCTCACCGGAAAGAAAACTTCATTTGGCAATTTTTTAAAATTCCCAAAGGTCAGAAAAAAGTAAATGCAAGATACGTAACTTGCCTTATATGTCAAGATAGACTGTCCAGAGGGACCGAGAAAAAATACAGTTTCGGAAACTACACAATGCATCGCCATATGACTAGGTGGCATCCTAACAACTACAGTGCTGCACAGTTTCGGAACGACCTAGATAATCTCCCTATTATGGCCAGAAGATCTGTTGTACCGGAAGTAACGGGACCAGAGGGCAGGGAGATGGTGCCAAATATACAAATGAGATTTGGTGAAGTAAAACAAGTCTGCGTACATTGCAATGGATTCATTTGCTACAGAGAAAGTAGCATCACTCTGATCAACAGAGCTATTGACAATCATATGCAAGTTTGTACGAAACGCCCCAAATAATAAATACTTTTTTTTTATTTTGTTGCTCCTGTTGAGCCCTTTACAATGAATCGTTTTCATTGCCCCCTCCAAGAAAAACCCCCAAAAATATAAAACTGTTCAGAAAAATTCAAAAAAAGTAAAAAAATGTTCAGAAAAATAATAAAAAAAATATAAAACAACAAAAACAATAAAAAAAAAGTTCTTTTCAGAACTACCTCCCCGTTATTAAAAAATTGGTACAATATTTGGAACTGTGCCAACCTCTATTTCTCGTAGTTCGCTTCCCAGTTCGCGAACCGGTACGCGAACCGGAAGTGAACCAAACATTTTTTTTTTAAAAAAGAACAGTAAGTATAAGGGAAGGAAACAGACACTTATGTTAAAAGAAAGACAGCTATAGGGGAGTAAACTAGAGATACTATTACCCGTAATCCACTGCTGATGATGTCACATATTACATCATTCATGACATGCTCAGTGACATCATCAGCAGAGGATTGCGGGTTTTTTGGCAACGTGCCTTATCCACGGTTTAATAACGCTGCCTTTTGCTTTATATAAGTTTTCAAATTGTATGAAATATATACCAATAGGTTGTTATGAACCTTTAGGTAGTGCTTTTCTTCATGAGGTCTGGTCGCTTCCATACACATACAGATGTTTCAAAGATGATCAAGAAGTTTATCTGAATGGAGAGGAATGCACTGAGACGCCAGATCATTCACTAATGTGTAGGCACATACAGTTACACGGTTCATGCAACAAACACCGACCAAATATGGCTTGCGTGTTGCAAGGCACGCCAGTTCCTGCTATCATCCCCACGTTCAAGTTGTTGGAAAATGGTAGTTATTTGATGCTCAATAATGAAGATTGTTCTGGGTTAATTAAAAGTATTCCTTTTATCGTAACAGTAAGTGAACGGGTTATTTGCTGCAGAAATGTTCTATTTCCTCCCACACATGAACATAGGGAGTTTTCAATCTCGCCACAAATACCAACCTTGGGAGCACATTTCAACGGCATGGCAAGAATAAGAGCTCTTTTGTCTCAGAGAGAGGTGGCCTTGAGTTCGGCCCGTGAAACTTTCGTGCTTCACATAGCGAACACCCGTACAGAGGTGCAGACCCTTTTCAATACAGATTTGCCTTTCCATTTCAGCAAGATGGTTCGGACTATCTTTAACGCGTCCTCCACAAAGGCCCTGGCGCACTTTTTTAAAGTTGTTACCAGTGGTCTTGTGACTTCATTTGAGAAAATCTTTGGAGTCATCCCTGCTTTCTTTCATTCTATTTTTTCCACTCTGCTTCGTGGATTCCCATTTTTACTTGCATTACCAGCGGACGCTCTTGTGCTTTTTTACATTTTTAAATATGGATGTCCCTCCTGTGCAAGCTCCCGCCCTGCAGCTGCTGACACTGTTCCGCAATCGCATGCTAGAATATTATGGCACAATGCCGTTGGCGATATTAAGCACGGCATATGGATTATCTTTTCGATTCTCCTACTTCACCTGTGTCCAGCCTGTATTTCACTGCCTGACCTGTGATTTCGATTGGGCCATTGATTTGTTTCTCTGCGGACCGGTTTCTCCTGACGTCGACTTTAATCAGCTGATGACTCCTATCATTACTCACGAGTTGGTTTGTCCTGGCGAAAGGATTATGGCTGTGGCATTGATGCATGGACTAATTGGTCCCTGGAATTTACTGGCGGCAACACAGTCTTTCTTGGAACAGAGCTTTCTTGAAAACCCACCGAGCTGTCCTCTGATGGTGATAGAGGATCCGGTGCTGGGAGAGCACGTATGTTCTTTTCCGCTTTTAAATTGGATGGCTGAACTCTTTTCGGATGAAGACGGTGACTTCCTATTGGAGGCTGTTGCAGCTTATTTTGCATACACAGTTATGTCATAGACCTTTTTCATGTTTGATATGCTGAGTACTAGCATTTCATTGACAATTCATTGACTTATTTGTCAAGTTTTTATTATTTAGCTTGCCTATTGGCTTAACACTCGATAAAGTACTTGGCTGTTTTATTTTTCTTTAGCATTAAATTTTCCTAGTTTTTAATGTTTTACCTTGCGGACCGTCCACATATAAAGTTGCAATCTGCTCTCATGAGATGGCACTTCTATTATCTTATTCAGTTCGTTTCCGGATCATGGGGAGGTGTCATCTAGGTCCTGGATATCTTTACACCGTGTTAAGTTAGCATGGGCTCATTACCGGTTTAAACGCCATTTTTCCTTTTTTGCAACTTCTGCACACGACACTTAGTTGTTGCTTTAGCTTTCAACCTAGTAGTTCATCGTGGTTTACATGAGAATAATATGTTATTGCTCTACTATCTGCTTTGCTTGTTAAACTATATCTGTACAGCGAGTGCTGAAGTTTCAAGAACAACACGATACAGAATTGTTATGAGGTCTGATCTCCACGACTTCATACTCATAACATAAGTGCAGCTTCTGCCAATTCTGGGCATGAGGCGGGTTTTATATTGCTTTGCCGAACACACATACACAACAGTTGATGCGGTTCACATGAAGAGAGAGCTGGTGTATGCTGATGTGATTCCTTCAAATCTAAGACACTAAAGTATGGACACGCCCTAAACCAACACAAACAGACCTTCTTAGCAAATAATATAATATGTGTATTAGGGAGGGTGAGATATAAGCAGCCGCGGGCCGTGGAGGGAGTTACGGTGGGGCAGGGAGGCGGGGAGGGGGAGGGGCAGGGTGGAGCCCTCTCCACCCTCCCCCTCCCCCTCCCCGCCTCCCTGCCCCACCGTAACTCCCTCCACGGCCCGTGGCTGCTTATAAGTGTTGCTAACTCTTATTCATTTACAGCATGTTAACATACTGTCACCATTCGCTTTTTATGTACTAGTAACTATGCTGGTAATTTTGCTACTGATAATATGTGTACTTGTATTATCTAAGATACTACGCCTGAGAAGACGGCATTAGTAAATAAACATTTCAAATACACATGTGTTCTTCTTAACTCCATGTTCTGGTTTCTAAAAAATATATAACGACCGACTGTTAATGAGTTCCACGTATCCTGAGGTACTATAAGTTCATATTCTGGATTGTCTAAACATTGAGAGTTTGTTATATCCAATATGACACTGTACCTAGCTTGCTAAGGGGTTTTTGATTACTAAGGTGAGTTTTGGGACACCCTAATTCGCCGAGGTTCCAATCCTCTGTCCACAGTTCTGTGTGAGAACAGAAACCCTGCGACAGGGGCACCCCCGACCCTTGCTGGAGTTTCATCACACTTGCGATACAACTCCAGCAATGTGCCACCTTTACGGCACAGATACATCACGCATCTGTGCTGTTTTTGCCCCATGATGCGCCGCATTGTAAATGCAGCACACCATAGGTGACGGAACAGCGGCACAGAATGACTAACACATCCCTGGTGATGCGCCAGTCATCATAAATCTATCCCTATGCTACTTATCTTGTTAGAGATGAACCGCCATATGTATCATCAAAGTTTTTTGCATTTCCTAAATAGCGAACTTTAAGGAATAAATAGCGATTCTTTACCATTCCTAGTTTGCGATGAGCTATTTGCTAATTACAAATTACCCATTCATTTCCTTCATTTCCATAGGGCGGTTGGACTCACTTTTAGCTCGAACGGCTGAATGGATTTCCACGAAACTTGGCAAAATTGTAGGGACTGGTAGCCCGATGTGCCTTTGCTATGTCTCAAGATATATGCTCCAGTGGTTTTTACGAAAATTAACTTTGAAAAATATATATTGGGCTACATTGGCCTATATATATGTTGGAGCCCAAATGTAGCCCAATGTAGCCCAATGAAGCCCAATGAAGCCCAATGTAGCCCAATGTAGCCCAAAGATGGCCGCCAGAGACAAAAAAAACAAATGTAGCCCAAATATCAGCCAGATGTAGCCCAACTATAGCCCAGTGACAGAATGACCAATCAGCTTCGCAAACCTCCGTTACGCGAAGCGGAGCGCTGTTACAGATATATATCTTTTTTTGAACGTTAATTTCTCAAAATCCACTGGAGCACATATATTGAGACCTAGCAAAGGCACATCGGGCTACCAGTCCCTAATATTTTACCAAGTTTCGTGCAAATCCATTCAGCCGTTCGATTATTATTATTATTATTTTTTTTTGCCCCGCGGGGCCCTTTTAAAACCTCCACATCAAACCTAGGGGGTCAGCGAGGATCTACTATGCCCCCTTATGGTCATTTGCCCCTTCGCTTTGGCCTCCTCTTGTCTCTCGATCCTACCGAGAGACAAGATGGCGGCCGCTACGGACTGTTTGGAATGTTTACAGACGCCGGAGAACCAATCAGCTTCGCTTCACAAAGCTCCGTTGCGCGAAAAGTACGCGTACTGGAGCGCTGCCCGGTCCGCTGTTACAGATATATATCTTTTTTTAAACGTTAATTTCTCAAAATCCACTGTAGCACATATATTGAGACCTACAAAAGGCACATCGGGCTACCAGTCCCTACAATTTTGCCAAGTTTCGTGCAAATCCATTCAGCCGTTCGGGCTAAAAGTGAGGCCAACCGCCCTATGGAAAACTCAATGTTAAAAACATGTTTTGGGACCCCCCTTTTTTCTCGGCCCCCCCTTGACGAACCCCCCCCCAAATTTTCAAGGGCTGCTCAGAAACAAAATGTGCCATTTTCCTGAAAATTTCAGCCAATTCCGTCCACAAACGCCAAAGTTATTAGACATAGAATTTTCAAAAATCCCATAGAGAAAAAATCCTAACTATATATACCTACTGGCGACCGCCAGTAGGTAATATATATGTGTATATGTGTGCGTGAAGAGAGAGGTAGAGAGGTAGAGGTGTAGAGGTAGAGAGGTAGAGGTAGAGAGGTAGCGGTAGAGAGGTAGAAACTAGTAGAGAGAGAAGTAGAGAGAGGTAGAGAGTAGAGAGTGAGTAATAGAGAGTAGAGAGTGAGTAGTAGAGAGTAGTAGAGAGCAGTAGAGAGAGTAGCAGAGAGTGAGTAGTAGAGAGTAGCAGAGAGTGAGTAGTAAAGAGTAGTAGAGTGAATAGTAGAGTGAGTAGTAGAGAGTAGTAGAGAGTGAGTAGTAGAGAGTGAGTAGTAGAGAGTAGTAGAGAGTAAGTAGTAGAGTGAGTAGTAGAGAGCAGTAGAGAGTAGTAAAGAGTGAGTAGTAGAGAGTGAGTAGTAGAGAGTAGTAGAGAGTGAGAGAGAGAATAGTAGAGAGTAGTAGAGAGTGAGTAGTAGAGTGAGTAGTAGAGACTAGTAGAGAGAGAGTAGTAGAGAGTGAGTAGTAGAGTGAGTAGTAGAGAGTGAGTAGTAGAGAGAGAGTAGTAGAGAGTGAGTAGTAGAGAGTAGTAGAGAGTGAGAAGTAGAGAGTGAGTAGTAGAGAGTAGTAGAGAGTGAGTAGTAAAGAGTGAGTAGTAGAGAGAGAGTAGTAGAGAGTGAGTAGTAGAGAGTAGTAGATAGTGAGTAGTAGGGAGTGAGTAGTAGAGACAGAGTAGTAGAGAGTAGTAGAGTAGTAGAGAATGAGTAGTAGAGAGTGAGTATTTGAGAGTAGTGGAGTAGGAGAGAGTAAGTAGTAGAGAGTAGTAGAGAATATTCCAAAGTTTGGCAGAGCACCACTTGCACAATAAGTCCAATCAAATCATATCACTTAGAGTCCGTATTGAAGATCTGAATATTGGTGTATATTCAAATGCTTTTATTTTCCTTAAGTTTATGTACCACAGCCAGCCGAAATGTTTAGTTCTGTACAACAGAACTTCTTCAGGGCGTTCTTATTTCCTTCAAGTTATGTCGGTATCCTGTTGTCATATAACTAGATATTTCTTCCAAATGTTAGACGAGAAGTAAGTACATTCTTATTCAAAGTGACTAGGTATCAATTTTACCCACACAATTCGGGCAGACTTGAGTAATTTATAGCATCCTCAAAGTCAGTCTTTCAAAAATTCCAAAGTATAGGACATGATAATCCAAATCCAAATGTTTCTCAAGAAAAGTCATTTTCAATCGTTCTGAATATCGGTGTTTGGGCAGCTATGACCCAGGGACCCCCAGTATGCAAGGGGAATTAGTCCCCCCTCTGCAAACGCGCCAGTGGCCTGCGTTGCAGAGAGGTGTAAAAAGGGGCATAGCCTCATTACACCTCTGTGCAATGCAGCCCCCTGGCGCATACTGGTGGTTCCAGGTGGGCTAGTTGGCCCCCAGGGACCCCTAGTATACAAGGGGAATTAGTTCCCCCTCTTCAAACATGCACGGGGGCTGCGTTGCAGAGAGGTGTAAAAAAGGGTGTGGCCTCATTACACCTCTCTGCAATGCAGCCCCCTGGCGCATACTGGAGGCTCCTGCTGGGCTAGTTGGCCCCCAGGGACCCCCAGTATGCAAGGGGAATTAGTTCCCCCTCTGTAATCGCGGCAGGGGGCTGCATTGCAGAGAGGTGTAACAAGGGGCATAGCCTCATTACACCTCTGCAATGCAGCCCCCTGGCGCATACTGGAGGTTCCAGGAGGGCTAGTTGGCCCCCAGGGGCGCCCAGTATGCAAGGGGAATTAGTTCCCCCTCTTCAAACATGCACGGGGGCTGCATTGCAGAGAGGTGTAAAAAGGGGCGTGGCTTCATGACACCTCTCTGCAATGCAGTCCCCTGGCGCATACTGGAGATTCCTGGTGGGCTTTCAGGTCTTATATAGTTAGGAATTAGCATTAAAAAAAACTTTGAAATTCACTGAAAAAAACATATGTTTCAGGCCTTATATAGTTAGGAATTAGCATTTAAAAAACCTATGAAATTCACTCAAAAACCATAGGTTTCACACCAGTTATAGTTAGGAATTAGCATTTAAAAAACCTATTAAATTCACTGAAAAAACCATAAGTTTGACACCAGTTATAGTTAGCTGGAAATTTTACTGACATAAAACCATTGAAATTCCCACGTTATAGTTAGTTGGACTCACTATAACTTGCGCGCCTGCAATGCACTGCTGATGACGTCACATATTACATCACTCATGACATGGTCAGTGACATCACTCATGACATCACTGATGACACCATCCTTGTGACAGAGTGACAGACCTCCTTTCAGTGTAATGTAACCCTTGAAACACATATTCAAAAATAGAAACTAAAATTTTCAAAAAAATAGAGATACCCATACCAGTTACAACAACCAATTCAGTAATACCACCATCTATATACACATCCACTCATTCACCAACAGTTCTATATAGTCACTCATACATATATTCACTCATCATATGTAGTGAACACCTATACATCCTGTTACACACCGACAGTCATCCAAAAGTTACTCACACACATACTCACACATGCAAATAAACTATTGAACATCCATTTATTTGCATATACAGCTATACACACACTACCACCTTACTTCTAAGGAAACTTACACATACTTACTCTCTTAAACAATCACTTATAGAAACACATACTTATTTAAACAAGAACTCTTTCAATCTCTCACTCTCACATATACTCACTTATATACATCAATACTCACATATACTAGATTAAAACATATGTAGTTACTGATAAAGAAACTAGTGAGACAGTCATTCACTCACTAACACACACATATACACACTCATCCACCCATACAGTCCTGCACATATGCTGTCTTCAAAACACATACAAACAGTGAGTCAGTTATTGATGCATTTATGTGCTAAGTAACACCCCCACCAAACCATACAGACACTCATATTGATACTAAAAAAAACATCTAATAACCCATATACACACACATGTAGCTACTCACCAACCCATGCAGCCACTTATACACAAAGTGAAACACTGATACAAACATTTAAATATTTAAACAATACTCGCTAATATATGTATTCACTAAGATACACTTAATAAGCCAGTTAACCAATCAATTTTTTTTTTAAAAACCATCCATTAAGACACTTATTTAAACATTTATTCTTCCATCGACTTTTACATATACATATATAAAACATATTTATTTTTCAGAAAGACACACATTCGCTGGATGGTGTCATCAGTGATGTCATGAGTGATGTCACTGACCATGTCATGAGTGATGTAATATGTGACTTCATCAGCAGTGAATTGCAGGCGCGCAAGTTATAGTGAGTCCAACTAACTATAACGTGGGAATTTCAATGGTTTTATGTCAGTAAAATTTCCAGCTAACTATAACTGGTGTCAAACCTATGGTTTTTTCAGTGAATTTAATAGGTTTTTTAAATGCTAATTCCTAACTATAACTGGTGTGAAACCTATGGTTTTTTCAGTGAATATATATATACTAGCAGCCCGTCCCGAAGTTGTCCGGGAGCAATTAGGCTTCAGGGCCCCCGCCCGCCCCGACGTTGTCCGTGGGTCCCCCGGAGCCTTCCTCCATATATTGCAGTATTATACCTCTATGTTTACTTTGTATGCTTTTGTAACCTGCACACGTAACATTTTCCTCCTGTAATGCACCGTTTGGCTCACTTTTTTAATGCTCCGTTTGCTTCCTCTTGCTACCTGCACACGTCACTTTTTCCTCCTATACTTCTGTTTACTTTCTACGCTTTTGTAACCTGGACACGTAACTTTTTCCTCCTGTAATGCACCGTTTCACTCACTTTTGTAATGCTCCGTTTGCTTCCTCTTGCTCACGATGTACGCTTTTGTAACCTGCACACGTAACTTTTTCCGCCAGTAATGCACCGTTTGGCTCACTTTTGTAATGCTCCGTTTGTTTCCTCTTGCTCACGATTTTCATTTTTGCTTCATTTTTCCGCCGCTCACCGCTCCTAAATAAATAAATAAATAACCTACCTCATCCGCCGCTCACTGCTCCTCCCCGCCTGTCCGCCGCTCCTCACCACCTGTCTGCCGCTCCTCACCGCCTGTCCGCCGCTCCTCACCGCTCCTCCCCGCGCCATGTCCGCCGGTCCTCCTCGCACTCCTGGACGCCGCTCCTCACGTCGGGCACGCACGTCGCAGCCGGCGCTTCTTCCAAGGGACTACTTTTTTTTCCGGTAAATTTTTTAAATAACGTATATTTATTACGTTTATATAGCCTATGTCCATCTGCACACCCTGACGATTACAACGATGTATCGGGTGTGTGGATCGGCGCTGTGGTTCCCGAGTTTACCCGCCTCAAATGTTCAAAGTTCTTCCTTTATAATAGTAGTATAGATATTTATATATATATATATATATATATATATATATATATATATATATATATATATATATATCAACGCTCCACTTTCTTTCACAACGGTAAAAGAATTGACGGCACTCCACAACCCATATTCAGTAAGACTCTATATTTATTTCAGAAAAACAGGACGCGTTTCGGCATCACGCCTTTGTCTGCTGTGACTGGCGCCAAATTCATTCGTGATTTAAATAAAGTTATGTCACGAGAGTCTTCTCATGTTCAATTAACACAAAAGAAGGACTCAACAGTCTATGTACACATACATTATACATGGCGGCTATCTTAAAGTGGGTTCAGCTAGATATGAATCTGATGGCAAAATTACTAAACAACAGAATTGAGCCCTGAATGGGCAAACCAATGATTGAAGAGGGAAAAACAAATCAAAGAAGAAAACAACACAATTCATAATATCAATCAGCGTCAAATCTCTCATTAATAACGACATGTGATGAAAATAATATATAACAGTTCAATTCATTATTACAGCCTGTGACAGAAACACATATCACTGAGCTACAGGGGATTTATGCCTCTCAGTTAGCCAAGATGACTGGCCAATTCTTCCCCTATGTTCAGTCCTAATGGATGCTTGGTACGGAGATCAATAATAAACCTCGACTCAAGCTTTCTCATTTGTAATTCTCTGTTACCACCTCGATCTTTGGGGGGTATTTGATCTAAACAGTGAAATTTCAAAAGATTACGATCACTCTTATGTTTTAAGGCAAAGTGTCTTGCTACTGGATAGTTTGGGTCATGGTGTTCAATCACTCTAGCGTGCTCTAAAATGCGCTTTTTGACAGGGTGGATGGAGCTCCCAACATAATATAATTTGCATGGGCATTCTAGACGATATACACAGAAAGGGGTTGTACTAGTGAGGAATTTGTTAATTTTCCTCACTGTCCCTGTATCTGGAATCTCATATGAGGTGACTTTTTCACTTGACTGGCAGGCTTTGCAATTTTGGCATGGGAAAAACCCTGTCAGGTTTCCCAGTCGTGGTGATCT
The DNA here is from genome assembly GCF_964261635.1 of Lissotriton helveticus. Classification (NCBI taxonomy): domain Eukaryota; kingdom Metazoa; phylum Chordata; class Amphibia; order Caudata; family Salamandridae; genus Lissotriton; species Lissotriton helveticus. The sequence goes on from NC_136061.1 coordinate 1,291,652,869, forward strand.
TGGAATAGCATCAAAGTGGCTGTGTATTAAGGTGTCTTTTAAAGATCTACTCCTCCTGTAAGTGATTTTTGGATGGGGTGATAATTGTTTGCCGATAGTTACATCTGTTTTGAGGATGTTCCAGTGACGACTCATAATGCTATGAATCCTTAAGGAGTCATTGGAAAAAGCTGTAATAAAGCGAGGGGTATTATCTTTCTTGTCTTCTTTTCTTTTCACTTGCTTGAACAAGCTTGCTCTCGAGATTAAATGAACCTTGTCATAAGCTTTTTTCAAAATGTCATCAGAATATCCTCTCAGTTTTAACCTTTCTATAGATTCTTGAGCGGCTTGCTCAAAATCCTCAGTAAGCGTGCAGTTTCTTTTAAGACGCAATAGTTCCCCAAAGGGTTTACTGTTCTTTAAAGGTTTGGGGTGACAACTGCTTGCTTCTAGTGTGGAATTACCGGCTGTAACCTTTCGAAAAAGGGAAGTACATATTTTGCCATCTTTAATAGAGACCTTTAGGTCAAGGAAGTCTACCTCTTGACTACTTATCGTGCCACTCAGATGTAAGTTGAGGTCATTATTATTCAAGGTTTGAATAAATAGCTCTGCTTCAGTTTTAGAGCCTTTACAGAAAATAAATAAGTCGTCAATATACCGGTGCCACCCGATAATTGACGTGACCCATCTCTGGTTCTCATCGGACCAGGCCACCTGCTTCTCCCACCAGCCCACGAACAGGTTCGCGTAACTGGGGGCGAAGCAGGTGCCCCTCGCCGTCCCTCTCTTTTGCCTGTAGTGTTGTTTCTGAAACAAAAAGATGTTATTGTGTAGACAGAAATGCAAGAATTCAATCAGCATGGTATTGTGTTTCATATATTTCAAAGAGCGAGTCTTTAGAAAGTACTGCACTGCTTGTATTCCATGATTGTGTGCTATGCAGGTATATAGTCCTGTAACATCCAGCACTATCATCAACATGTCATCTTCCCAGGGTGTGTCCGAAATGGTGCGAATGAAGTCCGATGTGTCCCTGAGATATGAAGGGAGAGTTTTGACATGCTCAATCAAAAAGAAATCTAAAAATTGTGACATCTTCTCGGTTAAACTGCCCTTTGAAGAAATTATTGGCCTTCCTGGTGGTAGTGTTGAATGTTTATGGACTTTTGGTAAATGATAAAAAGTCGGAGTTATGGGTTGTTGGCATGTCAAAAACTTCAGTTCATTCGCGTCCAACATCCCCTCTGCTGACCACTTATCAAGTAATCGGTGATATTCAGTGATGCTGGAAACATATTCCTCTTTATTAAATTTGGTGTAGCAGTCTGTGTCTTTGAGTTGACGAAGCGCTTTTGTGCAGTAGTATTCTCTAGTCATTAAGACGATGTTGCCGCCTTTATCTGATGGCTTACAGACTATATTAATGTTTGATTTCAATTTGGTCAATGCATTCCTTTGAGCCAGTGATAGATTCCATTGTTTATTGTTAAGTTTATGTGATCTTGTTGTTCTCAATTTTAACAGATCTGTTTTTACTGCTTCCTCAAAAACGTCGATGGCAACATGTGGCATCGTCGGAATAAATTTGGATGCCGGTTTGAAGTTGGTTATTGCTCTGGTCTGAGATACACCAAATTGTTCAGCTAGATCACCTAGCCCGCTGGTTGTTTGATCTGGATCACTTCTTTGACTCGATATGACTTGCATCAGTTCCAAATCTGTTAAGTCCAGATCAGTAGTTGCGGCAATATCTCCTCTTGGTGGCTCTATACTTGTGGTGTTTTTGAGGATATGAAACTTTTGAAGTTTAAGTTTTCGAATAAAGAGAAACAGATCTATTCTGGTTTGAGTAAATTCAAATTCACTGGTCGGACAAAAAGTCAGTCCTTTCTTTAAGACTTGCTCTTCTATTTGTGAAAGTTTGTATGAAGTCAAATTTACGATGGTAAGATCATCTTGAGCACTTATCTCCTGGTGCCTCTCATACTCCTGGTCCGTGTAGCCATGCCTCGATTGTTTGAGGTGGAAGCCCCCGCGTTGTATCTGTCTTGTCTTTGTTGTCTTTCTGGCGGTTTGCCTCTTGTGCCCTTTGTTGTGTTTGGAGCAATAGCCGAAAATGGCTCTGCGAGGTCGATAAGGTGGATGTGCTGGATGTCCCAGATCTCTCATCCCCGGATTGCTCTGCGTCGGTTACATCTGATTCCGATGTAACAGGTTCTGGAACGGCTTTGTTGATTGCCTTACTTCTTAGGGCTTGTCGTGGGGCATCGAATTTGCGTGCGAACGTTAATATCCGTCCTTGTGCGTAATCCCTGGCATCTCTTTGAAATTTAGACTGCTTTCGTTGTCTAATTTTGTCTTCATATGCCAGTAATCGCGTCTTCATTTCTTCACGTAAGCGATCAATAGTTGTTGCATCAGGGTCCTGTGAAATAAGGGCTTCCAGAGCATCAATTTCCTTTTGACATTTAGCCCTGTCGCTCCATGCAAATTTAATAAGTATTCTCAGCATTCCGCCAGACATTTCCGCAGTATATGTAGACCACTCATCTAATAGCTGCGGGTCAGGATATTCATAAGCGGGCACCGTGTAAACACGTAGTCCGCGCGGGATACGTTTGACTGCCAGGTATTTTTCAAGAAAGGTGGCCTCCCACCATTTTCTGATTTCACGTTCATACAGTCTTTCTAACTGTATGAACATGGTTTTGAGAGGGCTTGTGGTGCTCCCATCGGGTCTGCTGGCTGCAGCTCCTTGCATTGTGTCAGTCTCAAACAGTTCATCAGCTGTATTTCGACGTTGATCTGAATACATTGTTCCCAATGTTGCAATATATATATATATATATATTCCTACGCTCTGGTTCCTCCCAGGCTGCTGAACTCTTTGAGACGGGTGCACCGTGCATGAGGGTGAGTTCACGGATAAACAGCGAAGCTCCTTTCAAATTGAAAGTTGTGCACTCATTCATAAACCAACTTTATTATACCAATATGCAGCCGCGTTTCGGCAGCTATGCCTTTATCAATGCTCCTGGTAACTGAAGGTGACAATCTGACAATTTCATGCCACACTCCCATTTGTGTTTTTTGCGTGGCTATTGAGGAAGGACAAACAATGTTTGACTCCTCTATTTACGGTCGCCGTGCCAGTAAGTGCAATGTTCAGTTAATGTTCTGTTGATATCCAATGACGGTATTAGTGACTAATCATCTAATTGTTTGTCCTTCCTCAATGGGAAAACACATTCTTATCAAAATATTCTAAGTAAACGTATTGATCCATTTGTGAGATTATAAGACAGTCTGCATAATTTTTCGTCTCTGAATCCCACGTGCACCTTTCGATAACCTGGCTATGGGTTGGTGGTGTCACGTAGAAACATGTCAAAAATTGCTGGAATGCTTTCTCCTTCTGTTTGGTAAAACAATAATAGAGTGACTTGAAATAGATACCTGTGCAGGATAACTGACAGAATCTCTTACTGTCTAAAGTTGATCATTGGCATGAATGAAGATGGTATTCATAAGGCGCATGAGACTGGCCAAATTTAGGTGGTGGGGGGGCTAATTCTTCCAGCAATAGGCAGAGTGGAGATGAAGAGGTGAAAAAACAACAAAGCCTCCTTAACACATAACTGGTCTTTTAAAGACCTGTACATTACTCGGGTCCTGCTGCGATAAGCTTAAAAACTGTCAGTGTGTGTGCCCGGGAAGCTGTCTCAGTCCGGGCTGACACACACGAGGAAGTGGGGGGGGGGGGCTGTTAGGCTGAAGCCCTTTGAGCTCTATGGGCGTTGCGCGCCTGCATGCGACATCGTGGCTCCGGAAACTGGAAAGAACCGCATCGTTTTCGGTATTGCTCTTGAGTTGTAATGCAGTAATTTCCTGCAAACGCTGCTCTCAGTTTCGTCCTAAGAGGCTCACAAATGAGATCCTTTTGGAAACACACTCACAGTCAGGTAAACTGCAAAATCTGGGAACACACCCCATTATCTCGAAGATGCGGCCTGTAATTAGGCTAGTCACTATCATCTTTGGTTCAACCTCCTTCTGTTGCTATGGTAACGTCAGCCAGGTTCAAATTGAAGCCTGCTTTGAACTGCAGTGGAAAACTTCCAAAGGAGGAAGACCTTACCACCTTCTACCTGTGCAGTCTTACAGTCACTCGCGGTCACTTCCTGCGAGCAAGCAGAGAGCAGAGCTAGTCGAAGCAGAGGAGATGTAGGCAGACGAGGAGGGCATATAAGCAGGGTAGACGCAACAGGAGGCCGAGGTGTGCCAGCGCATACAGAGAGGAACCGACGGATACTAGATGCAAGAAGGTTCGAGGCTTGTATGAGAATGTGCAAAACAGAAGTGCAGAAGAACGCTTAGCAGGTGCAACGACAAGCACGCGCAGAGCACAGGGTAGCAGGCGCAGAGGGGCAGCGAGCAGGTGCAAAAGATGAGAGCTGATGCAGGGGTCCAGGTGCAGAGCCGGGTTCAGTGCCAACGAGCTCTCAATGCGCTGAGTGGAATTGAACAGGTGAAAACGACAAGGGAGCAGGTAAAGAGCAGAGCTGAACAGGTGGTTTTCCTTGAAAAGACTAAGATGCTACACATCGTCCTGCTTTTGCCGACATAGAGAGACACGGGGACCACAGTGATGCATGTGAGTGAGGGGATGCTGTACGGGCGAAGTCTGCTGCAGTTAGTATTTTATATCTGTCTGCAAGTAGCAAAAGGGTCTCTCGGATTGAAGCACTAACGTACTGACCTTTTTACATTGTATGCACTTTGTGATCTGCATGATACACGTGCTTTGCAGCAGGCATATTAACCTCCTGTGCTACTTAATGATGAGTCAAAACTGCCACAAGGCAGAACTCGGATCTTTCTCCAGGAAGAACATTAATCACCATCGTTATCTTGACATTTTTATGGTTCAAAAAAATTGCTGGAGGCAAGGAAAGCGACAGCAGGTGCTATTAACCCCGTAGTGCATCAAAGTCACCACCCAGTGCTGTGGCACTGATCACACCGCCCGGGTATGAGTATGGTACAAATTAATAATTAATAATATACAGTACAGTAAGGATTAATGCAGTACATTGGAGATCCCAAAGAGAGAAAAAAGTGCAAGTGCAGCATACAATACTTACAAAGATTAAACATGGAGAATCTCCATGCTAAAATTACTATTTACAAGGGGTACTTTATCTAGAACATCAAGCGTACAACAGGACATCCCTAGCATATTTAACGGTATTGGTGCAAATAATGCAGCAGAAAATCACTCTGCATAAGCCCCACCCCACCACCTTATCTGTGGATGGGACTCAACCATATCGTCATCAAACCAAACTGTCCATCCATTGTGTGACAGAGTGCCAATTCCCAGCACCCCCTTCCTGCACCTTTCATACTTTACACTCATATAGCTTTATCTCCATATTCTAAATAGCCAGCAATCTAGATTGCCATTCAATAAATGTGGGGGGATAAGGGTTTAACCATCTTGTAGCAATACACATCCATGCAACTGATATAGCAATAAAAAACATATACCCCTCTTTTGGCTAGCTGATTTTCCTGTTGAGTCCTCTACCACCCCTAATACCCCAATATACCATTGATTTTAATCTGGCCCCAGGAGACCTGTTCTAAGAAATTAGCAATCTCTTGATAGAAAGATCCTAATGCCGGACATGTTTAAAACATGTGTACTATTTTAACGGCCCAGTGCCACATCAGTGGCAACAATCATTATCTCTCCTACTCCACTTTAATAATTTCTCTGGGGTATAATACAAATCAAATATTATTTTAAAAAGTTGACTCTTTAATCCTGCTGTTAAAAGTACTTTACTACCTACATCCCATTATTCTTGCAATACCAACCCCTCCACTCCCAGCCTCTTCTCTAATTTAGCATTTTGAGACTCCAATTCATCCAGCAATAACAGATAGCCTTTAGCCTTCTCTCCCATTATCAGCTCATAAATTGTGGGGACTCAGCTGGCCTGAGTGTGTATGTACTCCCCGTGATTAATATTCCCATATTTTGCAGCAGACAAGCCCAGTAATACAGAGCTATATTCGGTAGACCCCATCCACCACAAACCTTGGGAACAGTCATGTATTTAGAGGCTCTCCTTTGGTTTTAAATCCCCACAGAAAACCATAACACATGCTCTCAATTTTCACTACCCCCTGCGATTGACTTCCAGCGGGATTCCCCTAAATATATAAAATAATTTGGGTAAAATCGTAATTCTTAAAATGCTAGCCTTTCCTACAAGTGAAAGATGGAGATAATTCAGTCTCCTGAGTTCCTGTTCAATTAAGCATGTCAGGGGAGTCATGTTTAAATCTACTATATGCTCTACCACTGATGAGACCTGAATCCCAAGGTAGATTGCCTCTTCCAGCACCCAGATATCAAACTGCCCAGTATTACTGGCACATTGCACTTGGGCTTTTCCTTGATTCAATTTATACCCTGAACAAGCCCCAAATACCTTTGTTGTTCCCTCTATCTCTCCCAAAGCTTGCTGAGGGTCTGTTGTAATTGTTACATTATCTGCATATGCCAAATCATTATATTCTGCCCGCCCTACAGATATTGGCTTCATCTGCTGATTCCATTCCAGCATTGTAATTAAAGGCTCAGTATACAGGGCGAAAAGAAGTTGTTAACATGGGCAGCCTTGTCTGGTCCACCAGGAGAGGCAGACCTCTTCCGATTCTAGCCCGTTAACCTGTAATTTGAGCCTGGGGGCAGAATATGGTGATTTAATATCTCCAATAAACCCTGGGCCAAATCCATATCTACCTAACACTGCCCACAAAAAGATCCATGACACCCAGTCAAATCCCTTTTCGGCATATAATTAAAAAAAAAACTATTTCCTCTCCTGTGGTTTTAGCAATGTCAAATGGAGAGATTACTTTTTTAATATGGTCAAGTGTCCCATGGGCCGAAATAAACATGTGTTGTCTAGAGGATACTAACGTAAAAATTATGTTACCCAACTGATTCGCCCAAACTGTTGAATATATTTTGGCAACACAGTTAATTAATGTTATTGGTCTGTAGGACCCTGGATTCAGCGAGTATTTTTTTCTCCCTAAATACGACAATCTGCGTTGCCCCCCATTAAGCTGGTGTCTTCCCTACCTGCGCTTTTTGCAAATCCAATAGCATATCTACTGCAAGTTCCTTATGCAGTACCTTATATAGTTCAAGGGGAATATTATCAGGCTCCGTCACCTTCCCATTGGCTAATGAGCTAAATGCTGCTGTGACTTCATCATCAGAAATGAGTTACTCTAAGACAATCCGATCTGCCGAGCTAAGTTTGGTCTTGTCAATTAATAGCAAGACATCATTATAGCCTCCCACCAGAGGCCCACCATCCTCCACATACAGTTTCTTGGAAATCTCTTAAAAAACTTTAACAATTTTACTGGGTGACACATTTAGATCTCTGCTCATTTTCAATTGTCTCTATCCCTGTTGACATCTCGCTTTGCTGGGTCCAAAGAGCGAGGAGACGTCCAACATTCTCTCCATATTCATACCACTCCATTTTCTGCTGAATCTCATTATTACTCAATCTATGAGTGACCACTTGGGTCTTAATTCCCTCTAACGCTGAGAGGTCATTAAATAAAGTCAGAATCTCTCTGCGTTTCTTCTTTTCTTGGTAAAATGTATACGTTAAAGTTTCTCCCCTGATCCCAACCTTTAACGAATCCCAGACCATTGTCTCTTTTTCGGATCCCCTATTGAGCTCCAAAACTGGGTAATCCATTTTTGCATATCATCTACATACTCCTTGTTGCATAAAAGCTTTTTATCGAACGTCCAATTAGCTCTCGGTTTATAAACCCCTGTGATCGGGAACCCTACAACCAAAGGGTTATGATCCAATAGGATCCTAGGGTATTTCTCAATTGTTATTTGATTAATGAGTACCTTGTAGGTGAATAAATAAACCAGATGGACCGATTTATTGTGTGGGCATGAGAAAAAAGTATACCCTGGGTCTGGAGCCATACATTTCCCCCCAATATCAACTGAACCATGATTATTCACCAAACAGGAGAGAGTCTTAAAATGAAGGGGTTTCCTCCCTATGTATGTCTGGGACACATCCAGTCTCTTATCGACCTTTAAATGAATATTCAAATTTCTACAGATTATCAGTGGGGTCGGCCAATTTGACAATTCGATATAAACAAAAACAGAGTATCAGCCTCGTCTGTGCTGCTCCATAGATTGAACACAGCATGAAGCACCCACCCCTAATCTTGCAATATAGGATAACCCACCTACCCATCTTGTCTGATATTTTCTGGTGTACGGCCCAACAGGATTGTTTTGCTAGTATAGCACCCCTCTAGATGTTATCCCCTTTTGTGTACAGCCCAGCAGATCTAATCCAAGGTCAGAAAAAACATTCCTTTTACACCAGGGAATACGAGTCTCTTGAAGACAAATAATGTCAAATTTTGATATCCTAAGAACTGATGCCACCCTAGATTTCTTGGTTCTATCATTTAAACTGCAGATATTAAGTGTAGCTATACGCATCCTTCTATCCTGCATATCACCCTAGTAGATCCATGCACCTCATAAATTCACCTATAGAATTATACTGAGCTTTCTGCTCTTCCCATTCTAACAACCAGATATCTGTATTCTGTAATTGTCACCTTAATATCTGACCATGTTCCACCACAATTTCTATCTTCCCGAGCCCAAAAAAGAACATTTACAAAACAACCGTACAATACAACAATATAAAAACTTTTAACCCATGACCCTCCAGATTGGTTCTCCTTCCCCTAGCCTCAGCCCCCTTGCCCAGCCTACCCCTGATAACCCCCCACTCCACCACCCCACCACCCAATCAAGGCTGATTGACTGTCTTGGACCATTAAAGATGAACCGCACTTCTCCCTAGCCCTCGCCCAACGTCTCTTGATCATCAATAGGAAAATTATTTCCCGTCCCAAAAAAACCCATCAAAATCACACAAAACAAAACTAACATAATAGTATTCCATCTACCATATTTGTAATCCTGTATAGATAACCTGCACTTTAGGGGAAGAAAACTTCCCCAGACTAATCACATTATCCATTTCCCTTAGTCACTTGCTTTGATCAGAGCCTGCTATTATCCCAATCATTTAAACGTCTCAAGAAATTTGTTAGCCTTGATTTCTGATGAACAATAGTTGGTTATATCCTAGATTATATCCTTAAATTTAGCAGGATTCAGTAAAAAAACCTGTTCCCCCCTTACTCTGGAAAGGCTGAACATTTGTCTATAATGCCATCTTCTTTCCACTGTAGTGTGGCAAAAGTCGGATCGTTAAAAAAAAAAAACAGTTATTGAAGGTGCATTTCTGATCTGGGTGTGCAACTTCAAATATTGCTTGACAGATGAGAAAATTCCCAAAGCACACCAATATGGCTCTTGGTTTGGACCCCTCCTTTATAAATGACGGGTGTTGCTTAAAGGGGAATCTATGAGCTCTTTGGATTTCATTCTCCCAAGTCCAAGTGGCCAGTTCCGGAATAGCTCCCTTGAACAGGTCAATTATGTATTTCTGTGGGTTGGTCCCCTCAATCCTTCCAGGGACGCCCACACTCTTAGATTGTTCCTTCTCGGTCTGTTCTCTAGATCTTCAAGGATTCACTGAGTGTCCGTCATCTGGGATTCCAGGGATTCTGTTGCTTTTTTACTACTTGCTGCTTCACTCTCTAGGGTTACCACCCTGTTTTCCATCTCCGCCATTCGCTCTGTATATTCCGAGCAGGCTTGTGCCTCTCTCTGTATAGCTGCTTGTATCTTTCAATGTTATTGCTCAGCTTTCTGGCTCAGAGCGCGTCTGCTCCCTGTGAACCATGATACCCTGATTAATTATTTCCAGTGTTGGGGTGTCTGGAAATGTTGATCGCTCCAATCCCTCTGCATCTTGTCCAGCACGACTTTTTACTCCTATGCTCTTGCTTGTGTAGTCCCATTGTCAATCATGGGGTGTCTTTTCCCTCATGATCATAAGTTTCTCTTGTTGAGTTCCTAGGGGGGGATATAGATTACTCTTTATCTGGAGAGGAGCTTTCATCATTGATAACACTATCTTTTGAGTATCTCCAAATTATTTATTTATAAGGTATTGTATAGTGTGAACGTGACCCAGGAGGGTATCAGAGCGCTTATACAGTATAAAACATATAAAGATGAGGTAGTATACAAGCATTTGGTATTCGTTCGTCATTACGTACAAAAGAGGTATGTAGTCTATGGTTAACATAGGTGACCTGTAGCCAACAGAACATTGCACTATATACAGTTATTGAGCATTGGGTGGTTGTGATAATAAACATACTTATATATTCTCCTTCAGTCTACCGTCGGAATGTGGTATATGGATAATATAGGAGACCCATGGCCAACAGAGCATTACATTATATACAGTTATTGAGCATTACGTGGATATGATAATAAACATACAAATAATATTCTCCTTCATTCCACCAGAGGTAGGCAGTGATAAGAGGATCGTATAGGTGACTCAATGTCAGCATATAATTAAGTCTAAGGCTGGAATTTGTTCATTAGTAGTGTTTTTACTTCTTTTTTTAATGCGGTAAAGGAAGAGATTTCACATACACCTGGAGGTAAGGAGTCCCAAATCTTTGGTGCAATCCCTGAGAACGCCGTGCAACCAGTTCTTTTCTTATGGAAGGATTGTGGTTTCAGCAGTAAAGTACTCACACTTCGTAGTTGTCTGCATCCTCTCGACCTTTCTAGCTTTAGAGCTAAGTAACTGAGTTTATTGTCATGTAGTGCTTTATGGGTCATGCAGGCAACCTTTATGTGTATTCTTGCCTCGTATGGCAGCCAGTACAGAGCTTTCAGGGTTGGAGAGATGTGGCTATTTCTTTTTGTTCCTGATACCAGTCCTGCCGGAGCATTAAGTGATGCACTCAGCAGAGCCAACTTGTATTTGAGGAGACTGCAAAGAGAAGTGCTTCCATAGTCTAATCGTGGTAGCACTAGGGCTTGCACTGCCATTTTTAGGTCTGCCTGCGGCAGGAAGGGTTTGAGTTTCCTTAGAATACTCAACTTGTGATTATCTCTCTTAGTGGCATTAGTGATGTGCGTCTGCATGTTCAGGTGTTTGTCTATGGTGATTCCTAGGGATTTTGCGGAGTCAATGATGAGGGGATTACAGTTAAAGGAGGTTAGGTGTTTCAACCATAGGTCTATCTTAGGTGTGTGATTCGGTGGAGAGATGAGAATGAATTCAATTTTTTTGGGTATTCAGCATGAGGTAGTTGTTAGTGAGCCAGCTTTGCGTGTTCTGTAGAATAGCGTTGAGGGAAATGAAGTCTTTTGGAGTGGAGATTTTCTAATACAGTTGTGTGTCGTCCGCATATAGGTGATATAGAATATTTGCTGATTTCAATGCATTCGCCAGGTGTTCCATTAATAGGTTGAAAAGAATAGGTGATAGGGCGGATCCCTGTGGAACACCCAGGGTGACCAAGGAGGGTTGAGAGAGTGAGTTCTTCATCTTGATTCTTTGTGTTCTGTTATTTAGGAAGGAGGAGAACCATTGTAACACTGGGCCCGAGAGGCACATCCTTTGTTCCAATAGGGACAATAGGTTGTCATGCTTGACCGTATCGAAGGCGGAGGATAAGTCAAGAAGTATCATTAGGCATGAATTGTTGCGGTCAAGCATTTTTAGTACATCATCCATTATGTTTGTGAGTGCAGATTCTGTGCTGTGACCTTGACAGAACCCAAATTGGTGACTGTCTAGGAGGTTGTAATTCTCAATATGGTTGCATAATAGAATTTGTACACATTTCTCCAGCAGATTCGCCAAAGTGGGGATGTTGGATATAGGGGGGTAGTTGTTGAGATCAGATGGGGTGGCGTCGGATTTCTTTAGTATAGGTGTGACCTGCCCTATTTTAAGACAGTCCGGTATGGCGCCTTGGTTCAGAGAGGCGTTTACAATTATTGCCCATAGTGGTAGGTTAGTTGTTTTTATCATTTTGAATAGAGCAGGAGGAAGGGGGTCAGAGAAGTGATTGGAGGGGCTGATTGTTTGAAGAGTGTTATAGATTTTTTGTTGAGAGATTGGCGAGAAGGTGTGCCATGAGGCATTGTTTTTTGCGACTTCCCCAGAGTATTAAAATGACCCTTTAGTTGTGCGCAACATTTAGTATCCTGGACAACAGGCTGTGGGAGAGCCTTCTTAAATTGGATGTCAAACTTGATGGCCTTAGTCTTTTCATGGAAGAAATTGACAAGTTCATCGCAGGTGGGTGTGCCCATGACGTTTAGTTCCATAGGGTTAGTCGTGTTGCATGATTGTCGCTTGAAGATTTCAAAAAGTTTTTGGGGACGGTTGATTGCTTGGTTCAGCTGGGTTTTGAAAACGTCTGCCTTGGCCTTAACAATCTTCCTGTAGTATGAGTTCCTTAACCTTCTAAGGTGATCTAGCTGATCAGCAGTGGGTGCTGATTTCCATAATCTCTCAGCAGCTCTTAGCTTGCGTCGCTCCGAGTTCAGGGTCTCATTGAACGAAGGTTTGGAAATTTTGTAGGAGATGTTTTTTTCTTGAAGGGGCGCTGTAGAGTCCAGGATTTCAAGCATGGTGGAATTATAGAAGGCTGTGAGGTCATGTACATCAGTTATGTCCGTCGTGGGGGCCAGGACGGAGTTGCATCGGTTTACCAAGGTGATGGGGGTTGATATTTTGTAAGTTCCTTTTCCTTTGCTTTGTTTTTGAGGGTTGGCCCCTTTTTGGAAATACTTCGATATTGATGGAGAATAGGATGCAGTGATGGTCAGTTCAGTCACATGGGGTGATGGATTATAATGAGACGGTGTTCGTTTTTGTTATGATGAGGTCCAGTGTCTCTCCCTTGTTGTGAGTTGGACTGTCGCAGAATTGAGATAGCTCCTGGTCTGACAGAATCGCTTTAAGACAGGCTACACCATGATCGTTTGCGTTGTTGCAGTGGAGATTAAAGTCACCTAAGAAAATTTGAGGTACTTGTGAGTTGAAGTTGGATGAAATTACCTCCATTAGCTCGTCGATGAAAGCCAAGTTATCACCCGGGGGGTGGTAGAATATGTGAAGCTTGCTGGCAATGCGCTTATCATCCGAGATATTAATACAGAGATAATCGCAGGAGGATAAAGCGATGGAGTCGGCTTGCTTGACTGAGATTGAGTTACGATAAATGCAGGCTACCCCTCCACTAGGTTTCCTGTTTATGTCTTGTCGGATTAGGTCCTGACTTGGAAGGATGGGAGAGGAGGAACTATACAGTCATGTTTCGGTGAGGACAATAATGTCTAAATCATTCTCGAGGATGAGGTTGGAAATGTCAGGAGCATCTTTGCTAGCGGATCTGCAATTAATGAGTGTACACTTCATCTTGTTAATAGAGTGGGTTAGGGTAGTCTGCTCTATGTTAATATTTGTGAGGTTTTCTCTATTTACGGATCTTTTGCTGTGAGTTGGTTCTCTGAAGGGGTTGGTTACAATGGATTGGATAGTGCCACATTGCGACTTACTGTTATCTGTTGCCCAGGCATAAGATATGAGGCGGTCATCATTTTCTCTATCTGATAGATCATAATTTGCCCTCCTAGGCCAGGATGAGGAAGGTAAATTACCCTGATTAGTGTTCTCAGGGTGTAAGAACTTGGGTATGTATCTACTAGGATGAAAACTGGTATGGTTACTCTGACTAGTGTTTTCGGCATGTGAGTTCTTGGGGATGTAATTTCTCGTTTGGAGACTGATTTGGTTCACGGTGGCATTGGTGGCTCTGTGTATGTTTTGAAGTTCTTTAGTGATGGTTAATGGATTACGCATCTCGGCCTTGAGATGGGATAGGCCTGTGGCTAACTCACTAAGTTGTGCGAGTTATATATTTATATTTTTTAGGAGTTTTCTATAGCGCTGGCCAGACCCAAGGGTATCGGAGCGCTTCACAACAGGATATGTATAAGTCAGATAACGAGTACAATAAACATAAAGATAAGCGTACAGCAAGTCCACAGATAAAATAAGCATACAAATAAGTGTTCTGCTGGACCAGAGGCAATGAGGGCAAAGTAATATCCTAAGAAGCTTCACATAGCGGTGCCGACCCCATGTGATGGGGAGGAAGGGGGTAGAGGACGGTTGCAGGTACGTGCGGTCTGGAGGCAGAACAAGTTAGGGCTTGAAAGTTACGTAATTGGTTTCGGGAAGGCACGGTTGAGGTAGAGGTCTTTTAGGTGGCGTTTAAACTTTAGAAAGGAGGAAATAGTTCTGATGTCCACAGGGATGGCGTTCCAGATTTTTGGAGCATTCCCTGCAAAGGAGTGATTTGCCGTTTTCTGTTTGCGTGTTTTTAAGGGGATGAGAAGGAGGGGGTTTGAACTTCTGAGTGTTCTAGATTGACCGGCTTTCTTGAGTTTCGAGGCTAGGTATTCTGGTTTCTCAGTGTGCAAGACTTAGCGGAGTTGGGAAAGTTGGTAGTATGTCTGGGTTTATGATCAAATAGGGAGTGCGATCCACAGGTAGGATCTGTTTGCATGATCATGTTCTCCAATTGCTTGGGAATATCTTCATTAGGGGTCGATGTGAGAAGCTGAACCGGTAGGTTCGTTGTGGGGTCCAAGTCAGTGTGTGGTATGGTATTGAGGCGAGATTGGGGAATGGTCTTTGCACACTGTGTTTGGATGAGTGGGATGAGTATAGAGGTTGTTAGGATCCTCTCAGATATCATGGTAGTCAATAGGCTAAGGGTTCTTTGCAATCTGCTGTGGATGAAAGGGGGAGAGGAGGACAGTGTGGGAGGAATCCCATTTGATGACTTTACTCACAGGCATCAGGGATAACAGTGGTGAGTCTGCAATGAAGTGATCAGTAGCTAAGACTAACCCTGTCCCTTCTGGGCTGGAGATCCAGGTGTGGTAGCGACCAATAGGACTGGGGTGTCATCCGTTGTCAGTTTGGAAGAGTTTGTTATGGAATTTTGTAGTGGAGTTAGGGTGGCATCTAGATACTGAGGATGAGTGGTTGTGGTGAGTGTGCTATTCTTACTGTTTACTGCTTTCTTGAGAGTAAGGAAGATCCTGTCTATGGTATCGAGATTAGCGTTGGAGGCTTGTATAAGGATATTACCATTGCTGTAGATAGTGATGGTGGCATTCACAGGTCATAGGTCTGAGACTGTTACCGACAATTTGAGGGCATGCAGGTTTTTTTTTCGCATTGGAGATTCGGAGCAATGAGTAAAAGATATTTCTCCACTGGGCACGTTTTTTTGTGTGGAAGATAATGTCGTTGGATATTCGCCTTTGCTAATTCAGAAGTATGGATCTGAAATAAGAGTCTCAGGGTGGTTTATCATTAGCCTGTGCTTGAACTTCTTCGCTGCATTATTGGACAGATTGGGCGGGTAGAGAATGGTGAAGGCGTGGTGGCTTGAAGGTTCAAGGTCTTTATCCATTTTATTATTTCCTCTCTTCTTTTTAGATTCTATATTTCCTAACCTTGCCCTTTTTTGTGTTTTTCCCCCTTTTTCTTCTTTGTTTCCTACCTTCACCCATCCGTTGTGGGTAGTTTTAACTTTCGGATTAGTTTAGCTATGACATACAGTTATTTATTTGATATCTCACTTGGCTGAAACACACCTTTGTAGATGTTAAATGAGGAGATAGGGGTGTGAGCCCCTTCAGTATGAATCAGTTCAAGATGGCTGCTCTGAATACTCCCTCGATCTGTCCCAGCAATGTGGTCCTTTTTTGTTTCCAAGTATTTTCTTCCTAGACCTATCTCTGCTATGCAGTCCACTTTTGCTTCCCATTAAGTGGGCCTCCGAGGGTCTAGTCCTGTTTCTCTGTTTATCAGCAGCTTAGATGAGTGGTCCTTTCATTGTTATCAGTATGGAGATTCACTTATATTGAACTCAGCACCATTTGTTGAGAGGCTCCAATTCACTATCTTCCCTAGGCAACCTCACAGGCATCAGCCACGGATGATTAGTGGTCTACCCTCCCACTATCCAACGCTTTCCCTACTGTTGCACTCTCTGGAGTGGGAATAGTAATTTTTACCCCTACGCTATCCAACGCTTTCCCTACTGTTGCACTCTCTGGAGTGGTAATGGTAATTTTTACCCTCCAGCTATCCAACGCGTTCCCTACTGTTGCAATCACTGGAGTGGGAATAGTAATTTTTCCCCTACGCTATCCAACGCTTTTCCTATTGTTGTACTCCTTGGTGTGGGAATAGTAATTCTTACCCTCTCCCTATCTAACGCTTTCCCTACTGTTGCACTCACTGGAGTAGGAATAGTAATTTTTACCCTCCCAATATCCAACGCTTTCCCTACTGTTGCACTCTCTGGAGAGGGAATAGTAATTTTTACCCCTACGCTATCCAACGCTTTCCCTACTGTTGCACTCACGGGAGTGGGAATAGTAATTTTTACCCCTACGCTATCCAACTCTTTCCCTACAGTTGCACTCTCTGGAGTGGGAATATAAATTTTGACCCTCCCGCTATCCAATGCTTTCCCTACAGTTGCACTCACTGGAGTGGGAATAGTAATTTTTTCCCTACGCTATCCAACGCTTTTCCTACTGTTGTACTCCTTGGAGTGGGAATAGTAATTCTTATCCTCCCCCTATCTAACGCTTTCCCTACTGTTGCACTCATTGGAGTGGGAATAGTAATTTTTACCCTCCCACTATCCAACGCTTTCCCTACTGTTGCACTCTCTGGAGTTGGAATAGTAATTTTTACCCCTATGCTATCCAATGCTTTCCCTACTGTTGCACTCACTGGAGTGGGAATAGTAATTTCAAAATGAATACCAATAAATACATAAAAATATTTAATTAATTACAATTAAGTTACTTCCCACCCTATTCCCCTATAAACCCACAACCTGCTACAGCACAAAAAAGCAAAATTAAATTAAAAATAAGTAATAATTGCTAAAAATGTATATTTAATTTAATATAATTAAATTACTTCCCACCCTATTCCCCTATAAACCCACAACCCGCCACAGAATTAAATTACGCTAAAATTAAATAACATAAAATTCATTACTTAAAAAAAATTAAACATACATTAAAAAAATAAAAATATATACTTTTCACACATACACTAACATACAAAAAACTTTAAAAAATGTTAATGCCTATATTATATACTTCGATATTTTGACTTCGATATTTTGACAATCGATATTCCTTATCTTCAATTCGATATTTTTAACCACTATATTGTGTCCATTCGATATTTTTCCCATTCTATATTTTTAATTCGATATTATGTCCATTGTATATTTTTACTTCGATATTATGTCTTGTTACCCTGCTCTGGCATCTCCAGGCTGCCCTCCTCCTGGCCATGGTCTCTCCTCCTCACCGGTCACAAACCCCTATGTTGTATGTTTTGCAAGGACTGCGCATGCCCAGCAACATCTGACGGTCGTCCCCAGGGTAAAAAAGGCCCGATCGGGAGGTAGGAGATTTTCGGTCAATGTTTCCATTCTTTGGAACGCCCTTCCTCTAGGTCTTCGCGCGGAACCATGTCTCCTGCGCTTTCGAAAACAACTTAAGACCCTCCTCTTCTGTTAATTTTTCTTCGTTTTCTGCTATCTCTGATGTCGGTAGTTGGCAAAAGCGCAGGGATGCTCCAGGGTAACCTGGCGCTATACAAAACCGATTTAATAATAATAATAATAATAATAATAATGCCCAGGTCTCGCAAGACGTACAACATAGGGGCTTACGACCGACGATGACTTGCAAAGAGGAGAGACCACGGCCAGGAGGAGAGCAGCAGGAGATGAAAGAGCAGGTAAGTGTTTTTTTTGTTACTATTTTTAAGTGCAGGAGAGTGGAGTGGAGCAGAGTTCCTCAGAGTTTTTTTTAAACTCCAAAGAACTATGTGTAGCGGCACTCTGCAGACGGTTAATATTTACCAGGCCCCTAAGATCAGTTGTTTTCTTCAGTGCCTCGCTCCATCTTTGTCCAACCTTAGGATTAGGCACATTGTCTCCAACCCAAGATATGGCACCGCCTGCAGCCTTAGGTGCCATATTCCCCGGTCCAGAAAAGGGGGTGGTGATGAACAGAGTGTCTGAATTAAGCAGACCACTCTTACCCAGTCCAAAGATCAGGGCTTGATCCATCACCGTTATTTAGCTCACTGCCCCATCCCAGCTCAGAACCTGGCTATATGCAAATTAGTCTGTCCCTGGCCCAGTGCATCATGGAAACAGGGCAGACCAAACTACCAAGCCAATTCTTCACCAGAAAGGAGACAAGCTACCGGGGACCGGTTTCTGGCATTTCAGCCTCATCTGCCCGGCTTGCTTGAATCCTGATGGAGCAGTGAGCAAGGGACTCATGTCTGAGTATACCCTGCCACACCTATAGTGGCCAAAAACGATTCAGAAAAGGGGGTGGAGATGAACAGAGTGTCTGAATTAAGCAGACCACTCTTACCCAGTCCAAAGATCTGGGCTTGATCCATCACCGTTATTTAGCTCACTGCCCCATCCCAGCTCAGAACCTGGCTATATGCAAATTAGTCTGTCCCTGGCACAGTGCATCATGGGAACAGGGCAGACCAAACTACCAAGCCAATTCTTCACCAGAAAGGAGACAAGCTACCGGGGACCGGTTTCTGGCATTTCAGCCTCGTCGGCCCGGCTTGCTTGAATCCTGATGGAGCAGTGAGCAAGGGACTCATGTCTGAGTATACCCTACCACACCTATAGTGGCCAAAAACGATTCAGAAAAGGGGGTGGTGATGAACAGAGTGTCTGAATTAAGCAGACCACTCTTACCCAGTCCAAAGATCAGGGCTTGATCCATCACCGTTATTTAGCTCACTGCCCCATCCCAGCTCAGAACCTGGCTATATGCAAATTAGTCTGTCCCTGCCCCAGTGCATCATGGGAACAGGGCAGACCAAACTACCAAGCCAATTCTTCACCAGAAAGGAGACAAGCTACCGGGGACCGGTTTCTGGCATTTCAGCCTCGTCGGCCCGGCTTGCTTGAATCCTGATGGAGCAGTGAGCAAGGGACTCATGTCTGAGTATACCCTGCCACACCTATAGTGGCCAAAAACGATTCAGAAAAGGGGGTGGTGATGAACAGAGTGTCTGAATTAAGCAGACAAGCTACCGGGGACCGGTTTCTGGCATTTCAGCCTCGACGACGGCTGTAATGCCAGAAACCGGTCCCCGGAAGCTTGTCTCCTTTCTGGAGAAGAATTGGCTTGGTAGTTTGAATCATTTTGTCCACCATAAGCGTGGAAGGGTATACTCAGATGTGAGTCCCTTGCTCATTGCACCATCAGGATTCAAGCAAGCCGGGCCGACGACGCCTGAAATGGCAGAAATCGGTCCCCGGAAGCTTGTTTCCTTCCCAGTATAGGAATTGGCTTGGTAGTTTGGTTTGCCCTGTTCCCATCATGCACTGGGACAGGAACAGACTAATTTGCATATAGCCAAGTTCTGAGCTGGGATGGTGCAGTGAGCTAAAAAACGGTGATGGATCAAGCCCTGATCTTTGGACTGGGTAAGAGTGGTCTGCTTAATTCAGGCACTCTGTTCATCACCACCCCCTTTTCTGAATCATTTTGTCCACCATAAGCGTGGAAGGGTATACTCAGATGTGAGTCCCTTGCTCATTGCACCATCAGGATTCAAGCAAGCCGGGCCGACGACGCCTGAAATGGCAGAAACCGGTCCCCGGAAGCTTGTTTCCTTCCCAGTATAAGAATTGGCTTGGTAGTTTGGTTTGCCCTGTTCCCATCATGCACTGGGACAGGAACAGACTAATTTGCATATAGCCAAGTTCTGAGCTGGGATGGTGCAGTGAGCTAAAAAACAGTGATGGATCAAGCCCTGATCTTTGGACTGGGTAAGAGTGGTCTGCTTAATTCAGGCACTCTGTTCATCACCACCCCCTTTTCTGAATCATTTTGTCCACCATAAGCGTGGAAGGGTATACTCAGATGTGAGTCCCTTGCTCATTGCACCATCAGGATTCAAGCAAGCCGGGCCGACGACGCCTGAAATGGCAGAAACCGGTCCCCGGAAGCTTGTTTCCTTCCCAGTATAAGAATTGGCTTGGTAGTTTGGTTTGCCCTGTTCCCATCATGCACTGGGACAGGAACAGACTAATTTGCATATAGCCAAGTTCTGAGCTGGGATGGTGCAGTGAGCTAAAAAACGGTGATGGATCAAGCCCTGATCTTTGGACTGGGTAAGAGTGGTCTGCTTAATTCAGGCACTCTGTTCATCACCACCCCCTTTTCTGAATCATATTCCCCGGTCGTCATCTCGGAGAGAACGAGATCCAGCACAGTCTCTGCTTCTGCCTGCTCGAATGAACCACACTGTGAATGGCTCACACCATCAGCATGCGCGCTGTCAGAGCCTGCCTGTCGATAGGCAATGTCGGCAGGATACCCGATGCAGAGTAAACGCGTCCATATCCGAATGCCTTCCCTTTGCGGCTGCCCCATGAGATGAGCCGCAACCACTGAGGATGCCTGCAATCAGCAGCAGCTGAATCGCAATAGGCGAGGTAATGAGAGCAGCCATACCCGCCACTCACATAGCCGCCATCTTTTTGCCAATTGGGGTTCAGGCTTGATGTGGATTTGTTAATTTCAGACTGGCAGAACCCAACAATGTATTTAGGTTACTTCTTTTATTTCCACTTTCCCTGTCATCTATGGAGTTCAATGAGGGCTTTTCCATGATCTATTATTTCTCCATCAGGGGTTCCCTTGTGCCGGATGATAGAGTGCTGTGGCCTTTAATATCAGAATCCTGGATCCCGCTGAAGCTTGTTGGGAGCTTTGACTCGATGGCAGTGTCTGAATACCCGGGGGGAATGCTGCAATGGACATGAGAAAATGAGCTCTTCCATAGCAGCAGTATAAATAGGTTTCTGCCCCTTGGTTGCACTATCATTGTCGATGCCCTTCAACTGGCCTTACTGCATGTGTTTAACTGCATCTCCCTTGGACTATGTCAGAAATCCGGGTGTGATACTTGACAGTAGCATCAAATCAGTGGTAACGGCAGCTCATTTCCACCTCAGCTTCCCATGGAAAGCTTTGATGCCTACTACAATGAGAACAGAGACAGTCACAACTACAGGCTATAGTACTCCCTTGAGTAACATATTATATGCCCAAAACACAGATTGTGGTAGTGCTCAAAGCAGCACACAACATTTCACATGTAAATGTCCTCAGGAAGGCAGTGTTTAGTAAGCACTCTCACCATGCACTGTGCTAGATGTGGGCCTTGCATCTTTCATTTAGTTTTACAGTATTTACCAGTAAAATATTGAACATTCTTCAATGGAGTCGTCTTTTATTTATGTAGTTAGTATATTCCAGTTTTCACTAATGTATCTTCCTGACATCATGACGTCTTGCTTCCATTAAAGCTCTTCAGAGGAACTTAACCTTGTTAAGCAAGTATGGCTCTTAAAGCTGCGGAACAATCCAAACTGTGAAATACTCAGCTATCTTTTCCAGAAGGAAAGCAGCCTTCTAGAATAGACAACTGGTCCTTGAAGCTGACTATCATACGGATAACTGGATGCTACTGTGTTGATTAGAAGTTTCTAATCAAATCCAATTTGAAGTTATGTCTATGATATGGAAACCTACAAGGGACCCTGCCCTAATTTTCTGGCAGATTTTGTTAGTCAAACCTTTACAAGGTGCTTTCACTCCAGCATTGACACTAGACGTGCTCTTGTCATGTACACCAGACTAAAGGTAGATGGCAGTTCAATTACACTTTATGAAGTCAACTTGTGAAATGCAATGCTAGAATTCCTGCATGACATTTTTGTTTTCTTTACTTTTATTATTATGCGGAAGACTCCTCCTTGCTCAGAAGATATGTGTATTACTATGTGTATGACTGTAATCCCTATTGGGTATTACCCCCTTCTCTAAAAGGCCTATTCCCACCACTGGGCTAAGCCTTTTTTGGCTATTTGGGGTAGTTTGTGCTTAGGCCCCTGTAACTTTCTGTCCGCATAAGATATCCATGTCAAATTTCCATCCTTTTTTCCAACTCCCTGAGGATCATAAAGGTACCCAGGCTTTGTGGATTCCCCTGGCGGGGACCCAGAAATTAGCCAAAATAAAGATTCATTTTTTTACATCTGTTTTTTTCACTGCAAATGGTATGAACAAAGGGTTTGTGGTGCTGAAATCACCATCTTCTCAGCTTTCAGTGACAGGCAGACTTTTGTCAGAAAACCAAACATTTCTACACATTGTTGGCATTTTACTGGGACATAGCCTATTTTTGCTATTTTTTGTGCTTTCAATATCCTTCCCATTAGTGGTAGAACTGGGTGTGAAAGTTATACATTTCTGAAACGTAGACAACATTCTGAATCCCGCAAGAGGTCATATGTGTATATTCTTCAAGGTTTTTTTAATAGAAACTAACAGTAGAATATAGCTAAATATTGAAATTCATTTGAAAAAACAGCAGCTTGTGCCAACATTTTCACATGTAACTATTACTATTACAGATGTTTGAAAGCTATAGACTGTTACATCTACTGGACGCTACTCGTTGCAGGTTTGTATAAGACTTGTAGATTCACCAGGAACCCGAGGAACGCAGAGCCAATAACTGATCTGCGTCTTGCAATGGTTTCTCATAGTGTACCGGGTTTATAGCAATTAATTTGGTTAAATATAAAGAGTGAAAAATAGGTACCAAGGAAACCTATATATATCACAGAAATATGAGGAAAATGTGTCGTTTTTTTAACAAGGTTTGAGGTTTGCAAGAGATTCTGGGTATCAGAACCTGGTGAGAAGCACATAAGTCACCACATCCTGGATTTGCCTGGATGTCTAGTTTTCATAAATGTAGAGGTTTGCTAGATTTCCTTAGGTGCCGGCTGAGCTAGGGCCCAAAGTCCACAGCTAGGCACATTGCGAAAAAAGGTCAGTGCCTAGTGGGCGTTCTGCCGCCCTGGGGGGGGAGAGTTCGGGGGCTATTGCTCTAATATGATCCCAAGGGGGGCAGAAAGACTGTGGCTATATTTTGGGGGGTTGGGGCATTGGTATGCCCATTCTGGGCAGCCCCCACCCTACGTATAAACAAGCCAGCGTAATCCCTTACGCCTAGTGGGCTCTCCTGGGGGGGCAAAAAGACAGTGGAACTTTTTTGGGGGCGATCCCCAAGCAGGTATCCACTAGGGAAGGGTACCATTGGAAAGGGGAGATTCTCACCTTTCCAATGTTACTCCTCCCATGTGTTTTGGTGCTCAGGGGTGAGGTAGCCCCACAAGCACTGAAACAGTGAAACTGAAACTTAGTTTCAGTGTAATTTTCAATGTGATGACGTCAGCACGCTAAGCGTGCGATCGTCATTACATTGAAGAAACAAAGAAAAGCCTTGGAAGATAGCGGAAGCTCTTCCTCACCTGCTGAGGCCAAAAAAAAAAAGAAATCCCTTTGGTGTTTGCAGCAGAGGGATTTAGTGCACCTGTGCACATGACGGAATGGTTCCATCATAAGTACAAGAGCGCTGGTGCTCATTACGGAACCATTCCGTCATGAGCACCGAAGGGGTTTACTCTTTGTTTTTAACATTCTCCTGTTTTTATCTTATTCACTTGTTTATGTTTGCATTATTGTGTTTGTTGGTGGTTGTTATTCTTTGTAATTTTGTTATTTGCATATGTGCCTTGTTCTTTTTGCTTCTTCCATTGTTGTACTGTCCAAATATTAAACTGCACGAAACTAAAGAGAAGGGTACTTATGTTTCTTACCTATATGCCTGGTAGATAGATACTCTTCCTGCAGATTACTCACCTTATGAACTATCCATCAGTGTTTCAGACTTTTCTGAAAAGGCTTTTCCTTAGCAATAGCTATTCTGTGCCACTAGATGGTGCCATGTGGCTCATGCTACAAATCTGCTTATGGACATGATGACACACGTGTATATTAGGCGCCAACCAGCAATCTGGAATCAATTCCTTTAGGGTTTTTTTCAGCATGCCGCGAAAGGGTGCCGAGTGTAACCGAGACAGCAAAGACACCGACAAATACTTACATGACATATTTGCATGCTGTTCAATTTTATTAGAAACCTTGCTAACTGATTGAAGGAAGATGAAGGGTGATGATGATTTTGCAGGAAAATTACACATTCACCAGAAACAGCATCACCAAAAGTAACATTGTCTTCTGATTGATAGACTTTCCTCTAGATTCTTCAACTTATGATTGAGTCCTAAAACAACAGCATCGTTTGCCATTGACTAGTGCCAGTTAACCAAGGAAATCATGCAACACAGCTTGGGCAAAGTAACCATCACTGAACACCTGAGACATGAGGCAATAATGCTTAGCAGGTGTTGGAAAAAGGTACCATGTAGTCACCTGGCATAAGTCAACCACCAGAACACCACTAGAGAGAAGTGGAGGCAGTAATGCCTCTAGGTGAATGGGCATAAATGCCCTCTGCAGGGACTTTTTTTCCAAAGCAAAGCATAACTTTATATAAAGTGTAACTCAGTGCAAAATGGTGTGTTTGATAGCTACTTTGACCTCTTATGTCCAGTAAAGCCCTTAAAGAGCTGATCATCCACTCTGTTCTTCTGATCACTCAAATCACTGCAGTAAGACGCTGCAAGTATGGGGCCCAGTCTAGGAGTTGGTGTACCTAGTGTAAATTTGCTGTAGCATTATTTTGCAACATCACAGAACAATTAAGTGGAATGATAGGGAATTACGCACACAATGCATGCTTGAGACTAAAATGAACTTTAGGATGGATTTGCGGCAAGAAAATAGTGCTAAATGCAACAGAACAGCAGCAGCTGCTCAAACTCTATTCCTGTGCTCTCGGGTAGGCATTTATGTCCCAAATTACACAAATGCTCGGCATTGCATAATGTTCAGCAATGCTGCGTCATAATATTAATGCGAAATTACAAAAATGACTCCCATTTCGCGGCGTAATTAACATTTCGCCCAGGCCTACAGTCTTGCTCTATCTACTTTGGTAAATGTATAGGACATATGGAAGATCGAAAAGTGGGAGACTGAGCCATATGAAATGCAGAAACCCACTTGGTTAAGAAGGATCATCAGGTGCAAAGAACCAGCATATCTGGTTAGAGAACTGTAAATGTGTACAAACTAATTGGGCTGATATTCCTCCAACCCTACACCTTAGAGTTATTGCCACCAACAAAACTGTGTCCAAGGTAAGAAGTCGAAATGAGCACTTGTACATCGACCTGAACTAGGATGCTATCAAGAAAGTCAACATGATATTCAAATCCCACTGAAGAAAATAAAATGAGTGGGAGAGAACAGGTAAGTAAACTTTTCAAAACACACACCACTAAACAGCGTAGGTTGATCAGGCACCACATGTAGTCAGAAAGGACCACTACATAGCCCTTAACTATATCCACCAACAGATTCTGCTGTGCAGGGAACAACACAGGTATCAAAATGTCATAAAAATGGGATTTAAAAGGGTTGATGCCTTCCAACTCAAACCGAAGAAAAAACAGCCCTGTGCCCTGCATAGATGGATTTGGCCACAAAGAAAACAGCTGCTATTTCATAAGGAAATAAATGGGCCTTTAATTGCCACTGCTCAATCTTCAGGCTTCCAGACAATTGGTGTGGAGGAACTAATCATTTTACTGCACGAGCATGTCTGCTCTGCACAAGAGATGATGGGGCAGACGAGTGGTGAGTGCCAACCGACCAGCATGGAGCTGCCACACATGGCCCTTGAGTGACAGGCGACTGAGAACTCTCTCAAATTGAAATGGAGTTTTCCCCATTTGTACATGAATGTAACACCATTCAAATGAGAGAACACCTATGTGCATGTGCCTGCTATGTAATACTAATGTGAATGCACATGTAGAGAAGCTCTTGTTAGTGCATCCTAATACAAAGTGGACCCTTTTTGGGTAGTTACCCCCAGTTTTTCATTTTTTATGTTTTGGGACTCAACTACTGGCAATCTTAAACACTAACACATGGAACACTGTTATCCATCGCCAGAAAAACCCTTTTTGACAGGTATCAAACTTCATTTTAAACATTTGTGAGTCACAGCAATGTAGGCGTGGCATCCCCCAAGGCACTGTTCCTGGTATTTAAAAGCTGGACAAGTAAAACATTAATGGTACCATGTCCCTACAGCAACAAGGTCCCACAGCTGTTTTCAATGTTGCAGGCCTGGCTGTTCTATGAAGAAAACCAGAGTACAGATTAAAACAGTAATACTACAATCTCGGGAATGGGACCAGCTAAAAAAAATAATGAAACCACTACTGTAAATAGTTATTTAAATCCAATTCAATGGTGAAGTTGGATTTTTAATAAATAATCAAAAAAGTAACTCTTAGAAAGTTAATTTTTTTCTTCCATGAGCCTTCACGAGGCAAACTGAGCATTAGCCTCCAATAGTTGGTAAACTTGTACTTGGTCAGAATGCGGTGTGAATGGCATGTGAAATTCCTCACAAGAACTATGCAATAGGTCAGTTTGGTTGACAGGTTGACCTGAATCAGCAGGTATGACTCCTCTGCACTCAGCAGAATATTCAGGGTGTGGGGAATATCCCATTGGCACTGCATTGTCAAATGCTGCCTGACTTGTTTCTCTGGGGTGCTCGTAATACTATTGTGCCCTTGAAAGGCAATAAATAGGACGAGGTAGCAATTATTGTGCATCTCCCATCTGACCAATAAAGGATCCTGCTTTGTTTTAGTATATTTCAGTTTCCTGTTTTGTTGTGTTACATGGCCATCTTAAAACTGGATTTTAGTGCTATATGTGGGAGGACACTGGTGATTTATCTATGGCACTCCCATGCACACCCCAAACCCTCAGAGTCCAAGTTTACTGTGACAAAAGACTGTGGCCATTTTGGCTTTGCCCTTACACATGGCTTTTTTTGCCTGGTTAGGGAGTGCCCAGGAATCACCTCCAACCACTAGTAAGTGCCGGCCGCTAAAGGTACCATCCCCAGAAGACTATTTGGACCTGCAGAAAATTAGGAACAGACTGTACCTGCTGTCTGTGACATTAGAGGAGCCCTAAAGGACTCAATCAATCAATCAGTCATTTGTAAAGCGCACTACATGCCCGTGACGGTCTCAAGAAGCTACTGATCGAACAGCCAGGTCTGGAGCATCCTCCTGAAGGTCAGCAGGACTGAACCTGCTTCCTCTTGTACTCAAGACATATAAGTGGCTTCAATTGTCAGTTGACGGATCATCTGTCTGGCTGCAGGGACACAACAAGCTGCAATAGACCTTTTCCTGGAAATGCCCAGCTGACCAGCAGTAAGTGGACTGGGATTGGACTTTGCTGTTGTCCTATACTTTACACCCATGCCTTCTTCTAGGGGACTGTGGGCTTTAGTAGTGTATTGTACAGGGGCGGCTCCTCCATGTGGGTGGAGGAGCGTAGCCCCTCTACTTCCTTGTAGTACGAGAAGCAGAAACATAAAATTGTATTATAAATACTGTTTTATATTTCTGCTTCTCGCACTGTGAGAAAGCAGAAGGGTTTGGTTGGTGGCAGGCCAATGGGCGGTCCTGATTGAGGGCAGGGGAGGAGTCGCTTGCCCACTCTGAGGGCACTGACTGTTTGGTCGGCCCAAGGGCCAACCAAACCAGTCATACACACTCTCCATGCAGGCAGCCTACATGGAGCAAATGGCCTCCCTGTAGACGCCTGTGTGGTTGGCGTCCCAGCCAATCACAACGCTGCCATTGGCAGCGGTGTGATTGGTTTAGGGAAGGGGAGGGAGGCTGCCTTCTTCCTGTGAGGAGCAGAGAGAGAAGCAGATGTGACACAGGCTCGTACTGGGCCGGAGAAGATAAGCTTAACTTTTTAATTTTTAATTAAACCTCTCCCACGCGACCTCCTCCATGCGCGACCCAGCGAGTCATGCCGGTCGCGACTGGTATTGTAGTGACTGTTTGGGCACCAGAAGGAAATTTGGAAACCTATTAAAACCTTTCCTCAGAGCCTCAGTGGTACCTGCCAGAAAAGTATGCAACCGGCAGTTCCAGTGTCGGATTACATTTCAGATTCATCCTGCTTATAGTTCCCCGTACCTCAGAAAAAACAACTAAATCCCATTCTGCGTTGGGACTTAAAAACATTTTATTGCAAAATCTCAAAAGCTGAAGTGTAACCAACCTGCTTCAGGACGAACAAGCAAGGATGGCTGGGTGATAATTGCGCTGGGTTATTTGTGATGATAACAGTATTGTGATTATTACAGAAAGCTCAAAGGATAAGGTCTAGGCCACCCATCTACAACCAATTGGTATGATCAAATCAATACCTTACAAACATAAACACAGTGTATATCCTGAGCTAACAGAGATAAAGAAGTATAAATAAACAGTTGACAAGTCGTATGTGTCTTCTCTTCTTTTTTTTATTTTATTCTTGTGTTTTGCAGTAATTCTTCTTAAAAACCTCTAGCCATTGCCAACACGTGTTTCGTCTTTGGTGGTAATAGACCACAGACTTCTTCAGGGCTAAACCAAATTTCAGATCTTATTCTTGTAACCCAGGTAATGACGTGCTTGACTGTGCGATCTCAATAACTCAAAAGTATGTGTCTCCCAGCTCCATAACACTGCAATTCAGAATAAAAATCCAAACTCCAAGTGTGAGGAGTGATAATATGTTCTTCCAACAGACGGAGTAACGTCTCGTGCAGAAAGGAAAACTGGTGTGCTGGAACCGATTTGTGTCATACGTATTTAAGCACCCTGAGTGGTATGTACTGGAGAGGATACCCCTTGGTGCCCTTTCATGTTTATGTAAGGGCGCCTAGGGGTATGTACTGCACATTGCAGGCCCACTCTGTCCCTTCCCGAAATTCCATGGAGCATCACAGACTTTGAATGCAATTTTGCTGAATGAAACTCCGCAAGTTCTGCCCACCCCTAGATTAGATGGCCTTTTACATCATAATCTCTTGGCTTTATACAGTCCATGGACATGAGTCCCCATCCTTTTATCCCAAGGAATCACGTATGATAGAGTAGAAGGATTAAGCTTAAATAAATGCCATAATTTGCACTAGACATTAACATGACAATACTTAATAGAATGAAACGTAGGAAAATGTACATTTTCTTAAACTTGAAAGATTAGTGTGTAGCCATGGATATCATTTGAGACTAGTTAGGGAACTGCAGCTGCAACCTCTAACTTGCTCCCTGCTACTCCTGGCACTTCCTTTGCGTCCACTGGCCTCAGAGGGGGCAAAACCGTTGCCTCCTCCGAGGTCAGGGGTTGCAAGGAAGCGCCATGAAGCCACCCGGTGTACATGCGCTTTATAAATCATTTTTAACATTAACATTAACAAAGGAAGTGCCAAGAGTAGTAGGGAGGAAGTTAGAGGTCGCAGCTGTGACGCCTAACAGGCCTCAACTGACGTCCATGTGTGTAAAATTATTTTCACAGTGAACACTAATTTATATTGTAATTACACTACTAGCCCAGACTAGGCCTCTTCCATTTTCTATCGTCCAGTTAATTTTCTTCTTTAATAAAAAAAATATGCTTTTAGGGAATCCTGACCTGTGCAATATGATTTGATAAATGATTCACACTTGACTTGCATAAACGTGGAATCTCTATAGAATGTGATAACTTTAAAAATCTATTTCTTCTTTTTCTAAGCTACATATTTCATCGTATTTAGTTAGTTTTTTAGCTGCCACATATTCACAAAGCTGAATGCTGAATAGTGTATTAAAACAATAATGCTTACGTAAAGGCATGAATCTCATGACATAATATCATCGGTGTTAGAAATGGGGTTTCCGGTTGGCTAGGGCTTACACCTAAGCCAGGGAGAACCCACCACTGTAGTCAGGGTAAGGGAGTTACACACCCAGGATAACCCCTGCTCACCCTCTTGGGAGCTTGACAGAGCAATCAGGCTTATCCCAGAGGCAATGTGTAAAGCGTTTGCGCAACACACACATACTCACTAGCGACACACTAGGCATTCTACAAAAAGAGACTCAAAACAAGGTAATGTAAAAATAGCCTTTGTATTATATATACATCAAAACACATTAGACCATAAATCACTGTATAGCTTCTAAAACACTGTTAGACCACACAACATAAATCACTGTGCCACTAGGCACTTGTCATAATTATGCATGTAAACCACATTTATTTATTATTTATTTGAAAAGTTTTATAAAGCGAGAACAAGACCTAAATGGGTATCAGAGCGCTGTACAAAGTATCAAACATTAGCATGAGGTAACAGCATGAGTACAATGGAATAGGGAGACAAAAGAAGTACCTGAAACATAAAAAGTACATGGGGGTGCAAGGGGAAGACAAAATAACAAGTGATCAAAAGGTAACAGTCCTACTAGTAGGCGCAGTGAAGTTTTAGCAGAGCAATATGTCAAAAGGACTACAACCTAGTCTTAGGAAGCCCAGCTAGAGTCACCAAACCTTACTCCAATCGTGAGATAACTAGGGATTGAACAGCTGACTGGATGTCCTCAGGAGGTAAGAAAGGCGTGATTTTCCTAAGAGTATTGAGCTGATGATTGGCACTCCTAATGGCGGCACTTATGTGCACTTGCATATTTAGGTATTTGCCCAGGGTGACACCTAAAGAACTAGCGGAGTCAACAATATGAGGGGTGCAGTTGAGTGCTGAAAGTTGTTTGATCCAGTTTTGCATTAGTGCCGAGTGGTTACCTGAGTAATCATGAGAAATTCAGTTTTGAGGGTATTTAGTAACAGGTGATTATGCATAAGCCACTGATGAGTTTTTTTAAGCGCACCATTAAGAGTTTTCATGTCATCTGAGTTAGTCTCTTCCCCACACCTTATTTATTGTATTCTTTCACCAGTGCTGAATTTCTGTAAACTGGCTTCATATACCTGTTTATTGTATTACTCATCCTGCCTTGTAACCTTGTAATTATGTGATTATTCCTTGTTTTTTAAATTTGTTTTATTGTTACTCGATGTCGTCATTGCTCTTATGTCCTTCCTTCCATCATTTTTGTAAAGCGCTCTGATATCCTTCGGGATCTTGTTCGCGCTATATAAAACTTTATAAATAAAATAAAATAAATAAATAAAATAAATCAGGAGAGGAAATCTTCAAATACAGTTGAGTGTCATCCGCGTACATATCGTACTGAATGCTAGCACAGTTCAAAATACCAGTTAGAGGTTCCATGAAGAGGTTAAAGAGCGTGGGCGAGAGTGCAGAACCTTGAGGTACCCCAACAGAGACCGGGGTACTGGCAGCAAGTGATTGGGTGACTTTGATTCTTTGGGTACGGTTATGTAGGAAAGAGAAGAACCAATTTAAGACATGGCCAGAGAACTATATCCTATGCTGAAGAAGAGCAATCAAGTTATCATGTTTGGTAGTGTCAAAAGAAGAGCACAAGTCAAGAAGGATCAAAAGACAAGGAACATCTTGGCCAAGAACCCTCAAGGTGTCATCAACAATGTGAGTTAAAGCTGTTTCTTTACTGTGCCACGCTCCAAAGCCTGACTGGTGGACGTCTAGGAGCTGAAATTTCTCGATGTGGTCGCAAAGCTGTCTGTGAACACATTACTCGAGCAATTTAGCTGAAGTCATGATGCCGGTGATCAGGAGGAAATTATTGGGATATACTAAGTCCGCATTAGGCTTCTTGGGGATGGCCGTGACTTGCCCTATCTTAACGCAGTCAGGAATCCTCGTGTTATGAAACACGCGTCCCATGAGTGGGAACAGACAGCATGGGTGAATGGTGGAGTGTTCCTGACAGAAAGGAACCTCTCCTCCTTCCACAGCCTGAGGATTCACCAGACTGAGCTGTGTCTCGGAGCCTCATACCGGGGACGCCACCTTCCTTTCCCGACGTGGCTTCTTTAATTGGGAACTCTGGCCAGAGGACTCCGCCCCCGGACTCTTCCTCATTGCCTCAGAACCAATGACTGTAAAGAAAAGCTCGACTTCGGAGAAGGGGATGAAGGAATCCGGAAGACGCTGTCGCATGGAAGATGCCGACCCGTGCAACTACAGAGGAGGAGACAGAGATATTAGGCAAGGATACTCCGCTGCTTGTCCTGACGACGAGAGATGGAGGTCCAGAGAAGCGGGTAGAGCCAGGAGGCCAACGGTCCCACGCTTCGCCCTTCCACACTCCTGGAGGAGCATGGCTCACATAGGTATGTGCGTGGCTCTCAGGGTGGGCCACTAGGAGGGAGATAGTCGGCAGTAGCAGGCAAAGATTAACCGACCCCTGCCTATCTGACCACCCTCCCCTCACAACCGCACGTCCCTAGCCTCTTAGGTCTGTGGCACTGGGTGAACCCTCACTCCCTTTCCCCGTGGAGATACTCAGACTGACCCTCTCACCAAATACCTCTCTTCTCTTCCCCCGAGGACTACCAAATCCATGAGGGAGTAGCAGAAACAGAACGAAAACCTGACCCTGAGGAAAAGAGTATCAAAAAAGGATAAGACGTATTATCCTTATCAAACCCTGGCATTTGCTACACGCCGTGTATATAAAGAAATAAAAGAAATACATACCAGCTCTGGTGTGGAACTCGATTCTTCCAAAACCTCACACCTCTGCAAGAGAGGTTGTTGAATGATCCATGTCCAGAGAGGGAGAATGGCCGAGTTGAGATCTTTGAGAAGCTTAGCGGGAAGTGGATCACTGAGATGGTTGGAGGGTTTAAGAGATGCCAAAGAATGTAACAGCTCCTCCCCATCCGGGAGCAGGAAGGAAATCCAAGAGGCATTGTTTTGGGGAATGTACACTGTGGGGTAGAGAGGAGCACACACTGCCATAGGTACTGCTGAAGCCAGGGCGCTCATAGACCACAAGTTAGGAGCGGCACGTTGTAGTTCCTGTTCAATAATCCTAGACTTTTCTGAAAAGTGCGCTGAAAAGTCTTCCTCACTGGGGTTGGTAGTCTTGAGTGCTGGGATAAAATTAGTAGAGTGGTTAGCTTGTTGTTTGATGATTTCAAAAAGTTTCTTGGGTCAATGTTTAGCACTGACTAGCTGAGCCCTGAAATGATCTGTTTTAGCAATGCGAATGTGTTTGTAGGAGCTTCACAACCTCCAAAACTGATTGAGACTAGTAATGGAGGGAGCATTTCTCCATCGTCTCTCAGAGAGCCTAAGTTTTCGACAGCCATTGCACCAGGGTTTGAATTGTTTGATCGGAATCCTTTTGAGTTGCTTCGGAGCAGCAGAGTCGAGAATACTTGACATAGAATTGATGTAATGAACTGTCAACTCGTCCAAATTGTTCATGTTAGGCGGAGGTTCCAGCAGATACTTACTCAAATTGGATAGATTAGAGATGTTGATGTCTCTCAGATTACGAGCCAGCAGTTTGTTTTTAAGCGGTGGACCTTGTCTGAGCAAGACCTTTTCCAGAATGTCAAAGGAGATTTGGTGATGATACGACCAATCAGAGGGTACAATGTCATCAAGTTGAATGATGTGGTCTCTAGCTATGATAAGGTCATGGGTAGCGCCCTTGCTGTGGGTGGGTCCATTGCAGGCCTGAAAAAAAGCTGAGGTTGGAGAGGAAAGCCTTAAAGGATCAAACTAAGGAATCATTTGTGTCAATCCAGTGAAGGTTGACGTCACCGAGGAAGATATGGTTAGGGTGAAAGACCAAGCAAGCTGAGGTGGATTCCATCAACTGCCCTATGAAGCGCAAGTTATCCCCAGGGGATGATACATTGTATGAAGCACACAAATCAGCTTGCAGTTGTTCCAAATCTCAGTGTCTAAGTGCTCACAGGAGGACATGCGAGCATTGTGAGCCTGCTTCAATATGAGGCTGGAACGATGGATGCATGCAATACCAACCCCCTCCCCCGAATTTGATAGATCTGTTGCATCTGATTATGTCATAATCAGGAGGTATTAAGATGTAGAGTATTGGAGAGAAGGAGTCATTGAGCCAAGTTTCAGTAAGGATCAGGAGGTCCAATTCTTGTGAGATGATGAGTTCAGAGGTTTCTGCTGCATGTTTCACTTATGCTCTACAGTTGAGAAGCATCAATTTGATGCGAGCGTTGGTAGTTGCTTCAACTAGGTGAGACATGGTGACCTGAAGTAGGTTATCCTTATTCATGGATCGAAAGTTACCAGTAGCAGGCACATGCATCAACCTTTTTTGCGAACGCAAAAGGTGTGATTCGCAAAAATCTGCCGTTTGTGCCCGCAAAAAGGGATTCTGTGATGCACCAAACTGTAAGGCTCTCGCAATGTAAGAAATAGCAATTTATTGCGATTTCTTAAATTGTTATTGCATTTAAGGAATCGAAAATTGTGATTCCTTAAATACAATGCATAATGAAATCGCAAATAGCGATTTGCTAATAGGGGTCGCAAATTACCATCAACTTGAACTTGATGGTGATTTGCAAAAACTTTGAAAAATGCACTAAAGTGCATTTTTCAAAGTTGTAGGTTACAAACACATATGCCCTTGGGGCATGTGTGTGCACAACATGTGTGCACAAATAAATTTCAGGGGTGCAATAGGGTGTTCTTTTGACACCCTTGCACCCTTGAAATTGCATGCGCAATTTGCGAGTACCTATTAGGTACTCGCAAATTGCGCATGCAATTTCCCATTCATTTCTATGGGCCTGTAGGCCCATAGGAATGAATGGGAAAGTATTCCTTAATTGTATTTCTTAATTGTATTCCTTAATTGCATAGGCTTTTGCAATTCCTTAATTGCGATTCCTTAATAATCGCAATTAAGGAATCGCAAAAGCCTACATTGATGCATGTGCCCCTAGGTTCTCTATCCGGGTCAGAGGAAATAGTAGGTATGATGATTGGAGAGATCTCATAGCCATCATACAACAGCAACAGTGCAAGCGTGTCATCATCTGACAACTGAGGCAGTAATCTAAGGGGCCTGGACTGGTGGTTAGAAAGAGGTCAAGAGGGCCAGCGTGGGTTGAAAGGGTTGGTGACAGAAGATCTTTGCACTCCGCAACATTTAATACTTGCTGGAAGAGTAGGAAGCTCAGTCCCCTAGGAAAGGTAGAGTTTGCAAAGCTTCTCCTTCTTCAATGAGCAGTGTAGGAGGGTCTGGAGGTTATCCTTTACAGTAAGGAGGTCTAGTTTGAGGTCAACCAATTTCTCCTCAATCAGGGACCAATCACACTGTGCTACTAGGCCTTTGTCATTACGAAAAAACATAACACATCAACCCCCATTTTTAGAGACACTTGTTATGACGTCACATAAACCAATATGTCCTATTTGTTATAACTTTGTTTTAACTACTTAGTCATTGTCAATTTAACCTTTAATTGACCTGTATCCCATTATCAGGACATCTTCGTATTATCAACCAATACTCATTTGAGAAACTCCACAAACCTTTGAAACATCATATCTTCATTTACATGCTGAAGTACACTAACCCCCACAAAAGTGAGCTTGAAAATGCAACAAACAATGAGGGGGGTGATGATTTTGGGGATCCCGCTAATCTAGGGTGATGACCAAACAGATGACTTCAACACAAAGAGCATATCATGCTGAACGATTTGGTGATGGTACCATCCTCCTAGGACCACCCCAAGCAAAGTCATGGGCAAAAATAAGATCCAAACAAAAGGCCCCGCAAAGCATTATGTGGCGAAATTCCTTAGTGCAGTGAATATAATAGTATTGGCTCTCCCTCTGATCCTGGGGGAGCCCCTGCAAGGTTTGGCTGGGTTTATCCCTGCTTCTGGGGGTTTGCGGGAGTTGCCTGTCCCACCGGGCACCTTGGTGGATGGCAGCTCAGGGAGTCCACCACTGGCTGTCCTCGCCAGCTCCCTGCCCCAGCACCTCCCACAGATGCAGCCGCAGGAGCCGGCAACTTGCACGGAGGTCTGCATGCTTAGCAAGCAGACTGCAGCCCTTCGCGGCCGCCTTCCGCTCCCCCCAGACACTGGCATGAGCAGGGAGAGCGGACCACATGGGGGAGGCAGCGGCCCTCTCCCGTCCTTACTCGTGGGGAAGCGCGATGGCACTTCCCTGCATCAGGAAGCACTTGGGAGCACGGGGATAGGGTCCCAGCCCCCAGTTACCATGAGCCCCAAGATAGAGGCATGGGGAGTGGGACACACGCACGCCCCTCCCTCAACGCAAAAATCACAGTAGCTCTCCCCTGGGCCCTGTCCCACCCTAAGTGAATCTGATTGAATGGCAGCGGAGTTCCACGGGCTCCAGGTGAGTAAAGGTCAAAGGATGCCAAACTTGAAAAAGGGTATAACTTGGGCCATGTTGTGCCGATTTGGACAATCTTGGGCTCGTTTTACTCCTTGCAATCAGCTCTACACCAGGATCAGCAATCTTTCTCTCCTGCAACATGGTGCAGTCCTCTGAAAGTTAGCCCTTCTGACTCCCTGTGCCAGTCCTCCTTTGTGGGTTTTGTTGGGGGGCACAGAAGAGTCCGAGGTTTCCCCCAAACTGGTCCTCAGGGGGAGTAAGGGGGCATCACTCACAAGCCCTTGGAGATGTTTCACAAGCAGGAAACCACAGCAAGGCAAAAAGAGTCAGTCCTTTTCCTCCACCACAGACAGAAGCAGCAACTGCAGGCCAACCCCACACAGCACATAGCAAAGGGGCAGTACTCCTCCTTACAGCTCTCCAGCTCTTCTTCTTGGCAGGGTCCTCTTGTTCCCCGAAGTAGTCTGAATCCTTGGGGTTTAGGTGTACTACTTATACCCCAAAATGTATTTGTTCTCTTTGAGGCAAAGGTCTCTGAACCCAGTCCAAACCAATTCTGCATTCACTGGTACAGCATGACCACAGGGGATGGATACAGCATTGTTCAAAAGGAGACACAGCCTATTCAGGTGTAAGCACAACTCCTCCCACTACTCTAAATGCAGACCAGGCCTATTCAGGCCTGTAATGAGTCACCCAGGCAAGGCAGGGCACACTGCAATCCCCCCAGTGACTATCTACAGTGAATGCACATCTCAGCTCCTGTCACTCGCACACCAGACGCTGAATACACAAACAGCCAGAGGCACAAAAAATGGTCAAGTAAGAAAATGCCCAGTTTTTAACAGTGGCATTTTCAAACACAGGATTTAAAAAACACCTTCACCAAAAAGTGTGTTAATAAATTCTGAGTTCAGAGAGTCTAAACTTAATTTTTCTATCTTGTCCCTATTGCAAGTTACACATGTAAAAATGTTACAGTGCAACTCCAATGATAAGCCTATGGGACAGATAGCCTTCCAACAGTGAAAAACGAATTACACAGTATTTCACTATCAGGACATGTCACGCACACTAGTACACTGCACCCTGCCCATGGGGGTTCCTTGGGCCTCTCTTAGGGTGCCTTACATGTAAGAAAAGGAAAGGTTTGAGCATGGCAAGTGGGTACACTTGCCAGGACAACACTTGCCAGTTTACAACTGCGCTTGCAGACACTACAGTGGTAGCTAATTTACAGGGCTACTCGTGTGGGTGGCACAACCAGTCCTGCAAGCCCACTAGTAGCATTTGATTTACAGGCCCTGGCACACACTTTGCACGTTACTAGGGAAATGCCAGTAAATCAAATATGCCAATAATGGATAACCAATTATTTTTACAATTTATACAGGGAGCATATACACTTTATCACTGGTCAGCAGTGGTAAAGTGTCCAGAATCCTATAGCCAACAAAAACAGGATGGAAAAATAGGAGGCAAAAGGCAAAAAGTGTGGGGATAAACCTGTCAAATGGGCCAGGTCTATCAGCAGGTTACAACTAGATTGTTTCTGTCTTTAGAATAGTTCTTTTTTTTTTTACGCGAGGCAAGATGGCGTCAGTGTAATCGGACGCAGAGGCAGAGCTCCGCTGGTCCGGACCTCTGCTACCGCTGTTACCTGTCACTGATTCGTGAGACATGGAACCGAACTTTGGAAAACTCTGAGTATGAGAAATACAAGCGAGGTTATAGAGACTGCTCGGTCTCTCTCTACGATCTCTTAATTTCTGGCGATTGGAGCCGGGGCAGGAGATTCGGGTGCCGAGGCACCGCTGTGTGAGATGGCTGATGTGCGGTGAGGAAAAGAACTACTTCCCAAAGTACCTAGCTGCGAGTCACTGCTATACAGGAAGCATTCCGCTGTTGCTGTGCTGTGCTGATGTGCAGGAAGGGGAAAGACAAAAGACAAACCTCACGTACCTGAAGAATCCCTGGAGGAGCGCAAGAGAAGGTTGTGTACTGATTGTCGAGCTCCGTGGGCGCCCCCCCTTTGTCTTCCATTCGGCGGGGGAAGGAAAAAATTCAGAAATCTGAATCTGCGGCTGGTAGTGGACTCTGCCATGCCGTTTCCTCCTCTCTGCTTCCCCCCCCCCTCGATCTCTCTCACTGGGAGCAGGCTTGGTTAGCCTGTCTTGTCCACCATGAGGGCGCGTGGGCCTCGAGGAAAAACCTGACGCTGGCGCTGGTAGCTCGAAAATCCCCTGCCATTGCAGCCCTCCGTCAACGGGCCGGGTCTTCCTGTTGCTAGGGAACGCCGATCAATGCTGCCTGCTGTCTGTAGCATTACCTGCTATCTTGGGCAGACACTCCTGGTGATTCGAGTGACTTGTGAAGGGCTGTGGACCTGGAGGAGGCTCAGACGGCTGCAAACTGCTTCCCGAACAGACAAGGGTGGAAACTGTCCATCTTCGAGGGAGTGACAGCAACATTGGTCGATTTGAATCTGGCAAAAGAGAGCTACAGCAGACGGCATCAGGGACAACACAGGCAACACAAGTAAGCATGGCGGAGGAGAGGGGGGCCGAGGGGGGTGGCTTGGAATCAGTTGATAGCCAGGACACTGGCATATCGGGGAGCCAAGACATTCAAGAGGCCCAGTCTACACAGTCTACGCAGCCCACACAGCCCACACAGAGCTCATTGAACGCAGTTAGACGGCCCGAACCAAGAGGGTCAAAAAACAAGGATGAAAAAGAGAAAGAGAGAGAGTTAAAGACAAATCTACTGATAAAGATAAAGACCAAGATGGAAAAAGACTTGGGGGTCTGGACAGCTCGAATAATATAGACAAACCAGACAAATCATACTTGCTAGCAAAAAAAGCAAGGAGACTTCAGGTGATAAAAAATCTTAAAACTGCAGCTAAATCTAGCGGGCAAGCAGCCGACACCCAACCGCGGATTTCGAGCATGTTTACACCCATGTCCAGAGAAGTATCTGACCAAGAGGTGGATGGTGGTTCCCGTGGTCTTGGTAAAAAATCCACCTACAAAACAAAAATACCTGGTATACAAGGAACGCAAGGAGCTTTACTCCCCGTCGAGACAGGGGAACAGCCGGGGGGAAAGTCGGGTGAGATTGAAATGCTGCAGGCCAAACCGGCTAAACCAAACGAAGTAGCAAGGTTAGCGCTAACAAATGAAGCCGCAATACCAACGAAAAAAACAAATCGTGGAACATACTCACTCATTGCAAAAACTACTTCAGGCTCAGGCCTAGGCCATGGCGCTGATCCTGATTACGACACATGCGCCGCATTACAGATGCAGCAGATACAACGGGTATCAGGGATAACTGCTGACGGTGAGACTCCAAAGGAAGTCATAGGTGAAGAAGTCGACCTAATGCAAACTCCATCGACAAACCGCTGCTCTCAACGCGACACCTCTCTAACTCAAATTCAAGCTTATGCTCTTCATGCTCTTTCTGCTGAGTCAGATTCTGATTCTGAAATCTATGAAACCGGCATTGGCGGGCATCCGGCGGTCCAAGAGGCGGGCATCCGGCGGTCCAAGAGGCGGGCATCCGGCGGTCCAAGATGGCGGAGTGAGGACGCGAGCCGTCGGCAGCTAACCCTGAAGCTCCACACTCCCATCTTACGAGACTGAGAGAAGGCTGTCTCTCTCTCGACAATATGAATGAAAACCTTTAACCGGATTCTTGACAACAATTACGCTTATAGAAAGTAAATACGCTCACCAGCTCCCGCTGATGCTTTGGCTTCCCAATCTCTCCAGGACTATCGGGCGCTCAGTCGTGCGGATCCGCAGCCTGTTCTACGGATCGGAGATCAGCTGGGTAGGTCTCCGACCCGCTCGCACCTGGTCCCAGAGGGAGAGACAGCGCCCCATGGCTTCAAGGAGCTTTCTTCGACCACGGCATTGGTTGACAAAAATACGGACAAAAATACTGAAAAATCAACTCCCGGTAAGCCTCCATGTTGTCCCTTAAAACAAACTGATCTAACTGACCCTAGTACTTCCTTGCTAAAAAAAACTACAAAAAATGCTACTAAAAATGTTACTAAAAATTTTACTAAACAAAAATTCAAGACGGGAGCAGGGAATCTTGGACTTAAAAACAATGCACTTAATGATACTAATATTAACAACCCCGCAAGTCCAAATAGTATGCCTAATATGTTCGGAAAAGTAACCACGGAATCTACCAAAACAACCAATGGGTCAGGTGACACATTATCTAAAAATCAAGAGACAGAAATAAACAAAATATTAAAAGAAAACACAAGGCAAAATGCCAATTTAACTGCCGATTTAATTGCACAAACTACTGATGGGGCATCTAAACTCCAAGCTACACAACTTATCGAACCACTATCTACTTCGGAAACGGTGCAAACAATTGACTCAGCTGGTGCAGGATGCGACAGTATTGAGCCACAACAAAAAGAACTCAATTCTATTGTGGTGATAGATGAAGAGAGCGCAGACCTAGGCTCCTATGACGAACTTGAAAATGAGACAGGAGAAGAAGAATCAACTGATCCATCTGAAAATGCAGCTAAATCTTTGGCGACTAGAAGACGCAAAATAAAAGGCAAATTTAAGACCAAAAGGGGGGCGAAAGCAAGTACTACTTTAAACCGAACTGTTTTCAACAATATAGCGTCTGCTAAGAAAATTCTGGTTGACAAAAGCCCTCTTAGAAAATGGATTGAGGCTAAAGGGCTGGTTAAAAATATGACACTGAGGTTATCTGGAACAAGCCCCACGGACCTTGATTCAAATTCCAGTTTGTCAAGCGGCTCAGCTCTTCCAGTTAACAGTACTATAAAGGAACCAATCAATTTAACTGCCAAGGTTACATCGGAACAAAACACGACTACACCTATGCTACAGCATACTTTAGTGAACTTAACTGGCGATTCCACGATACTATCCAATTTAAAACAGGCAGTTACAGATGGGGGGAGAAAGATAACATTACAGATCTAATTGGTGATGATAACAATCTTGCTCTATCTACTGTCTTATCTGTGCCAAATGCGAATACTTCGCTATCCTCTCCTTCTTCTTCTCCGAAGGCCAGTAACAGCACTTTATCGTCGAATCCAGCAGGGGAGAATAAGCAAGAATCTAACTCTACTCAGTTTGACACTATACTTCAGATATTAACAAACCAACACACTGAAGCGCAAGAGCACTACTCGCAAGTACGCGAAGATAACAACAACCTTCAATCTGCCCTATCTGATCTAACTTCCAAATTCTGTGGGGTCTCACAAGATATTGAAGAGCTCCAGCACAGAGTCGTAGGTATAGAGGAAACTACAACTCGTATACACTCAGTGGTAAATCAACATGATATTCAGATAACTGCACTCCAACTTAAGGTAGAGGACTTAGAAAATAGACAGAGGAGATCAAATTTGAGACTTTTTGGGGTGCCGGAAGGATCAGAGGGATCAGACCCGAGAGCTTATTTGGTGGGATTACTGCAAAAGGCTTTCCCGGATTTAGCTGATTGGGACTGGGATTCCCAAATTCAACGAGCACACCGTTTGCCCCTAATTCAAAAAAACAAAGAAAGCAAATTTCCCCGCCCCTTTATTATCTTTTTGGGCAACTTTTTGTTGAAACAGGCCATATGGCAGAAAGCGCGTCCTAATACCCCTATAGCAATAGGGAATCTGTCTCTATTTGTTAGGTCTGATCTCAGCAAAGCCACAATGGATAGACGCTGGGAATTACGTAAACTGATAGACCCAATTAAATCTATGGGGGGGCAAGCTTTTCTTCAAGAACCGGCACGGCTGAAGGTCATGAAAGATGGGCGCACTCACTTTTTCAATGATCCTAAAGAAGCTGAACATTATCTCTCTGGACTAAGTAAAAGTTAAAGCTAGAGTGAAAGCTAAGACTATAGATATTTTACTATTCAGTTAAGACTACTATGCCTTTTTTTTCTTCTTTCTTCTGATTGTGCTGACTTAGACAGGCTAAAGTAAAAGAAACTAACTTCTCGAGATGCAAAGTTATTAGTGGGGGTGGTGGTAGGTTTCTTCAGGTAGACTGCTGTAGAAGCTGCCTCTCCATCGGCAGCAGAACCTGAAGGGTGGTCCCTTCCCGTTGTGGGTGGGTGACAGGGGGGTGGTGGGGGGGATCCATCGATTCTCCGCGGGGTGGGGGGTGGGGAAAAAACCCCCTGAAAAAACATGTTTGCAAACTAAGAGGGAGACGGGTAAAAAATGATAAAAATATAAATAAATATTTACCTATGCACGATTTTGAATTTAGGAAATACTGGTTTACTATTATGGTGGTTGTTTACATTTATAATGCATAGAATAAAGTGTCTGGCTTGGAATGTGGCGGGGCTAAACAGTAAGAACAAGCGACGTCTGGTGTCTGAAGAAATAAGAATATATAGCCCTCATTTTATACTACTTTCTGAAACACATCTAGCTGGTAAAGACAAAAAAATACTACGTCAACTAGGTTATGACATTATCAGCTGTACTACATTTGGGGCATCAATAAGAGGGGTTGCGATTCTTAAAGATAAACGATTTAAAGCTGAAACTTTACAAACTGCTTATGATAAGGATGGCAGATGGGTAATAGCTCAAATGGATATTGAAAATCACAAATATGTTATTTGTGCAATTTACGCACCAAACCAAGATGAACCTAAGTTTTTTGATGATTTGAATATAAATGTGTTGGGTTGGGATGGGTAGCTTATTATAATGGGCGATTTTAACTGTATTATGGATTATCAAATAGATACTACCAGGCCAGGGAGCTTCCAGCGGATGCGCAAAACTAGAGCTTCAATCTTAGATCTATGTCGCACTCATAACATAAAAGATGCGTGGCGATACTTATACTTAACTTCTCAAGGCTATACATATTATTCTGCACCCCACAATCTCTGCTCCCGGTTGGATATGGCTTTAGCTAACATGAATTTTTTAAATACTTGCCTAATGGAGGTTTGTCCTCGAATTTCTTCTGACCATAATCCTGTGATGCTAACTTTTGATATCTCGCATAGAAACATCAGCCCTAGATTATTTTCTTATCCCAGACATTTGATCACAGACCCTGTTTATATTTCACAGCTGAAAACCCATCTCATAGAATTTATAGAAATCAACCAAGACTCTGCTATATGTAACATAGTTTGGGATGCCTGTAAGGCAAGTATTAGGGGGTTTACGCAAGGATATGTGATTAGACAAAACTACGAACGCCAAAAAGCTAATCAATCTCTGACTTCAAGTATTTCGGCTCAAGAAGCGCTGTTGTCAACTGCATTACGTCTTAAACTGCCAACGGTTGTAGAAATAGGTTTCAAATTAAATCAGATGAAATTAGAAACAAAAGCTAAATTTATGAAAAAAACAGTACTAAACTTCATAAATATAAGATAGAACAATATGAGGGTGGGGATAAAATAGGGAAAATCTTGGCGTACAAAGTAGCAGAAGATAGAGCTAGTACTACAATCGCTAGCATTCGAGGCTCTGATAATTTATTACACGATCAACCTTATGATATACTAGAACAATTTGCTGAATTTTATAGGACTCTATATACTCCAGAATCCACTCCAAACGAAATAGCAATACAGAATTACCTAGATGAGCTTCCTATACCTTCACTTAGCGAATCAGAATCAGATCTTATGTCT
Source organism: Lissotriton helveticus (assembly GCF_964261635.1). Taxonomy (NCBI): domain Eukaryota; kingdom Metazoa; phylum Chordata; class Amphibia; order Caudata; family Salamandridae; genus Lissotriton; species Lissotriton helveticus. Next base: position 1,291,696,932 of record NC_136061.1, read on the forward strand.
GAAAACATCACTGGACAAGAATTACGTCAAGCTATTACCTCTCTACCCTCTGGAAAGGCTTCAGGAGAAGATACAATACCGTTAGAGATCTATAAAATTTGCTTTGCGGAACTTGCACCATTGTTATTACAGGTAATGCAATCGATTGGGGAAACCAGTAAGGCACCCAAATCATGGAACAGAGCCAAAATAATATTTTTTCTCAAAAAAGACAAACCAAAACAGGAAAGAGGGTCATATAGGCCCATTTCTCTGATCAATACGGACGCAAAAATCATTTTAGCTTCCAGATTAGCGCCTTTCATGCCTAAAATGGTTAACCCCCAACAACACGGGTTTGTTACTGGACGGGATACTACCATACACGTCAACATGGCTATCACAGCGTTCGATGTGGCTGAGATTGAGTCCACCCCACTTGGTATGATATTACTGGACGCCGAGAAGGCTTTTGACCGGGTGGGGTGGAACTATCTATGGCATGTAATGATCAAAATGGGGTTTAACGGATATTTTCTAAAGTGGATAAAAGCGCTATATGACAACCCCACTGCATGCATCAGTTATGGGGTTTTGATCTCTACAGATTTTCCGATACTGCGGGGCACTCGTCAAGGCTGCCCCTTATCACCATTACTGTTCGCCCTATCACTTGAACCATTTTTACATTCCCTCCAAACACAACCCAAAATCATACCATTTAAATCTAATGAACAGGTACTAAAAATAACAGCATATGCTGATGACATTGCTGTATACTCTTCTGACATTACACAGACTCTAGAAGGAATAAATATAGAGGCCCTAAAATTTGGCAAAGTATCTGGGCACAAATTAAATACAAATAAAACACAAATCATAGCTAACTATTTACCAGCAACAGAAGTCCCTGAGATATGTAAAACCGCCACCTATTTAGGCGTTAAAATTACATCAAAAATACGAGAAATAAACAATCTTAACTACAATGAATTAATTAAATCTACTATTGTTACATTAAAAAAATGGCATAGATTACCTTTGAATCTAATTGGCAGAATTAATCTCATCAAAATGAAGATACTTCCCAAATTTTTATATCTATTTCGCTCCATCCCATTTGCCTTAAATAATTCTTTTTTCAAACAGCTCGACGGGATTTTCAGTAGTTTTATATGGGGATATAAAAAAGCCAGAAGATCGTTGAAGCTCCTCAAAAATAATACAGACAAAGGCGGTTTAAATTTCCCAGATTTAAAACTATATTTCTGGTCGTCGTTTATCAGGCGTCTTCGATCTTTACTACACAAGGAAAATACTTTTTTCTTTCATGTATTCATGCTAAAATCTGAATCTAACATGTTTTTACAACGAGTTAACGACCCTAACTATTTTATAAACGGGTGAAATTCAAGACTGCCAAAGACATTATTAGAATATGGAATAATATTCTGATTTACTGTAAAACGTCCTTTTACCACCCGAAATTACAACTTTGGGACAATCCTGGCCTCCCGGGAATATTTAACGATGGAACGACCCATAGATGGTCAACACATGGTATTAATATTCTCGGGGATCTATACGGGGCACAAGGGTTTTTAGATTTTCACACTCTACAAATTCTCTACAATTTGACAGAAAATATGAGGTTCAAATATATACAAGTACATGATTTTCTAATTAGAAAGAAAAAGCTATTTAATATCTTAGATTCTGATATTTGGAATTGTTTATATTCTACCAAAAACAAATAAGCGATAAGCGAGGCATATAAACATTTTTGTGCTGCTAAAGTCGATGACTGTCTACAACTAGCTCAAAAATGGAGTAGTAAAACTGGTTTAAATATAACGCCTAAACAAATTAGATGCTCCTTAGCTAACATAAATAACGCTGTACGCTCATCTAGTTTGAGACTACAACAGTTTCGCACAGTCTGTATGCTATACTATACACCGGAAAAGATTTCAAAGTGGTCCCTTAATAATATTCAAGGAGACCGCACTAAATGCCCTAAGTGCCTTGCTTACGCAGCAGATCTAGAACACATGCTGTTTTCTTGCCCAATGTTAAAGGACTTCTGGGGGGAATTAACTAAAATTTTAAAAATTAAAATAATATTTCTGCCCACGCTTACTTCCTCAATCATATTACTCGACTTATATCCTACTGCTATATCACAACCTGCTCTGACAACAATCCTTATGTCCTGCGCCAAACTTACATTGGCTAGAGCCTGGATTTGCCCCAAGCCTCCTAATATTTGGGAATGGTGGTCATTAGTTAACGAAACTCGCTCCATGGAATTTGGATTAGCTAACCTTAGAGGAACTCGCTCACGAAAAAAAGTTGACAAAATATGGGGCGATTTCATTGATGATTCTGGGTTTGCTTAAATGCTTAAAATGTTTAAATGTTTGTATCATAGATGTATTGATATACCTTTTCTTGCTTTCTTCTGAAATGTGTTCTAAATGGAAAACCAAAATCTGTTTTTGTGAAGATCGCGCAATCTATACTTTGTATTTCATTTAATGGATTTTTTGTTATGTCTCTCTCATTAGTTTGCAAATTAAAAAAAAAAAAAAAAAGAAAAAAGAAACCAGCGCTTCTACATCAAGCGAGCTACAGAGACTGGCACAAGCAAGCGTAGAATCTTCCGAACCATCAGATTCTGAACGCTCAGACTCAGATCTGAAGAAGCTAAATGCATCCTTAAAGGATAGCGCCACAAGAAAGAAACAGGAGAAAAGGAAAAAAAGACAAAAAAAACATAACAAGCTACTATATGAAGACACTACTGATCAAGGGAGTAATACTGACCAGATGGGTCATAGACCAAGGAACCCGTCATCGCGAGCTATAACGGAATCAAACTTAAATCCCTGTTCCTCAGGAGACGCCAAAGTGATCAGCATTCAACAACCAGATACCAGTGATGGTAGGAAAAACCAAATAGAACCCTCCCTGTGTGACGTACTAAAGTCAATCAAGAATTTCCAAGATGATGTTAAACAAGACGACAAGAAAAATCATGTTGCCATCCAGAAACTACAAGGAGCAATAAAAAAAGTGGGACACACCTGTTTGGAGATTTCGGAAAGAATGGCGTCGGTGGAACTTCGAAAAGAAAATCTTGAGAGAGATGTTTCCGCTCTGTAAAAACAGGGAAGAGAGCAAGATGGAATAGTCAAAGACCTGATGCTGAAGGTCGTGGACCAGGAAAATAGGGCAAGACGTAACAACTTACGTTTTCTTGGTATCCCCGAGGGGTCAGAGGGGAACGACCCAAGGGGCTACATGATCTCTCTGCTGAAAGAAACATTTCCAGAATTAAACACATGGAAACTGGCCAGAGAAGTACAACGTGTGCATCGTTTTCCCCTGACTCTCCCAAAGAGATCACAGACATCTGTGCAGTATCCAAGGGCAATTCTGGTAAATTTTGGAAACTTTCTTCTACGGGAAGCTATTTTCGATCTAGCACGCCCTACCAGTAAAAGAGAGTATAAAGGTGTCTCGTTCTTCTGCAGACCAGATTTCGCCCATGCAACAGTAGAAAGAAGGTGGAGGATGAGACAGTTGTTTGCTCCCTTTGAACAGATCGGTGCCACGGTATACTTGCAGAACCCAGCACAATTAAAGATTATCTTTAATGTAACAACTAGAAGTTTCACCAGCGAAATCCAGGCACAAGGATATCTAAAAGAAATCACAGACTCAAACAGAAGCAAAACGAAATAATAGACAGCTCAAACTGATAGTTATCTTTATTCAAAGGTCTCCAAATAATAATGTATTAGTCATGTAAACTAAGAAATGACAGGATGAGGATTGAGTGGAGTGTAAAAACATATGCAACCTTTTTTACTATTAATCACATGTAAACACCTCGAATTCCGTTTGATAAAATAACTCACAGAGGTTAACTCCACTCCTTCAGGTAGACACAGGGGTTGGGGCTAGGCGCCGCCCGAAGCCCAACGATTACACGGATGCCCTTACCCTGGTTCACCCTGAGCCAGGAAGCCTCACTGTGGGGTAAAGGGGGATGAGGGGGGTCTATGGGGAGGGGGGCTGGTTTTCTTTAAAGAGCACTAGGGGGAAGTGGGAGGGGGCGGGTATACAGGCACAGTATCAAATCATATAAAGTGGAATTCAAAAGGTTCAAATGGAGCGAGCAAGCTTCAAAGGCAGACTAGGCAGGCCTAGGCAGATTTCATGAATGGCAAAATTAACATTTTTAACAATGAATATTTGTGGCCTTAACGACCCAAAATAAGGCAACGAGCGGCAGTAGGCCTCAACGCAATTGGGGCAGAAATCGCTTGTCTACAAGAAACCCATGTGGGAAGATCCCAGACACACATTTTAAAAACTCTTGGGTATAGAGTGGTTACTGCTACAACCCTGGCAAATAAAACTCGGGGGTGGCTATTTTAGCACGGGGTGGGGGTCTTCAATTTACTAAATCAACCGCAGATAAATTTGGACGCTGGGCCATCACTGAGTGTCAATACGGTATGGGGAAAAAATTAACCATCTGCTCGGTATATGGGTGTGTTACCGATGACCCAGATCCGTTGGAATACTTGTCCAATGAATTGCACATTGGCCACTACCAATGATTATATGTGGAGACTTTAATTTAAATCTCCCATCAGACTGGGGGATGGGGCATAATAACTTCATGTATCAAGGCAGGAAAACCAAAAGTTTGCAGAGCTCTTAAAGAACTCTGTAACACACACGGGATCTCTGATTGCTGGCATATGAAATTTCCAAATAATCCTGGTTATACCTTCTTTTCCCACACACATTATAAATTCACAAGCGTGGATTATATATTTGCCACACATTCTATTATCACCAATTGCTCCATGGATAGATTACAGAGGGTGTCGTCTTACCATAATCACCTAATGATAAGCATCGATACCGGGAAGATTCAATCCGGTCGCAGCAGATGGGCCTTCGAAAGAGCTTTATTGTTTAACGAAAAATACTGCCAGCGCATAGAACATTGGATTCCAGAATTTTTAGAACATAATCTCGGTAGTGCACCATTGGAAGTAGTTTGGGACACACTCAAGGCTGGTATTAGGGGAGAGACTCTGGGATTCTCAATTAAAAACAATCAAGAGGAAAAATCAAACTTTAAAAACTTACAAGACAAACTAGCCAGAAAGGAGGAAGATTTGGTGAGGGCAATCCAGGGAGGCACTAATACCGAAGGGGCTTTAAAAGATGTTGCTATAGCAAAAAATTTAATTGCAGAAACTTTCACCTTAAAGGCCATTTGTAAAGCAACCCAGAATAAAGAAAAGATTTACTAGGCGAACAAGTAGGACACCAATTAACTGTTCGAACTAGACAGGAGAACACTGAAAATATAATTAAAGAGATCAGAGACCCATCAATGGTCCTACGCAAGATCCCAAAGAGATCAGGGATGCATTTAAGAGATACTACGCGGATCTATACACGGAGACAGGCAAAATTCAATCCAATATTGAGGAATACTTAGAACTAGTTAAGGGGAACCAGCTACCGCAAATCGACCAGGATAGTCTAGCTGAAGTACCACATTGGGTTGAAATACTCCTTTCAATAAACAGCCTATCATCAGGAAAGGCAGCCGGGCTAGACGGAATCCCGTCAGAAATTTATGCTAGATTTAGCAAGCAGTTGAAAGTAATTATGATCGAGCTAATGACCCAAGTTTTCCTGGGAGGGCGGCCACCAGAATCCTGGGCTCGGGCAAAAACTCATTGTATTTCACAAAAAGAATAAAGACCCCACAGAGTTAGGGGCCTACCGCCCAATTACACTAATAAATAGTGATTCAAAAATCTACTCTAAATTACTAGCTAGCAGACTAGCTCCAGTAATTGATAAAATCATATTGATTAGACAACATGGATTTGGTCCGGGCAGATCAACCACCGACCACATTCAGAGGGTGATCACACTGTTTGACATAGCTGAAGTAACAGGAGACCCTATGGCGTTGATATTGCTAGATGCAGAAAAAGCATTCGATAGGGTCTCCTGGCAATATCTATGGACCGCTATGTCAAAGAGTGGGATCGGGGAACACTTTATCAAAGCTATCCGCGGGATGCATGTTAACCCAGAAGCGGTTGTTATGATAAATGGGGATATATCAAACAACTTCAAAGTGACTAGAGGGACAGGACAAGGCTGTCCCTGTTCCTCTTTACTATTCGCCATCTTCATAGACCTGTTTATTAGCAGGCTAGAGACTAACCAAGCCATAATACCAATAAAGACCCCAATGGAGACACTAAAACTTTAGCATATGCGGACGACATCTCTATTGTCACGACTAACCCAAATGAAACAGTGAATGTAATGGAAGAAGAAGCATATAATGTTGGCAAAATCTCCGGCTACAAACTAAATCAAAACAAAACCCAGATCTTAATTAACAATAAAAGTGGCTTTCGCGACATTAGGGTAGTTTAAAACGCGTTTATCTAGGAGTTAACATCACCGCAACTCTAAACAATCTGGTTAAACTAAATTTGAATCCTCTCTTGAGACAAACGGAAAAAACACTGAAGAGGTTACACAACCTACACTTAACCATCATTGGAAGATGCAATCTAATTAAAATGCTATTCTTCCCTAAATTCTTATATTTTTTCCGGACTATTTCTTAAACTTTGAACAACAAATCTTCAAAGAAATTGATGATATTTTTTCTCGTTTCATTTGGGGGTATAGCAGATCATGTAGAGCCATGAAATGTATTACTCTGCCTAAAGACAGAGGAGGCCTTGCCCTACCTAATTTTAAAATGTACTGCTCTATGCTCAAATACAGCAGAGCACTTTTAACTTCCAACATAGATTTAGATTACGTGAGGGGGGTTCCTACCCCACAAGAACTCATTCTAGGTAAAGAAACAAGAGGACATCTCTGGCGATTGATTTAAGATTGCCATTTTAAAAAGGTTTGTTTCAAAACCCTAAAAGGAATTTATATCGCTTGGAGACATATACGCAAACTTCTGGGGATTGGAAGGTTCTCGCACTACATGAGTATTCTCGGAAATAACACCCTCCCCGAATTGTTTAATGACACATGTATGAAACGGTGGGTCAGATTGGGTATCACAAAACTCTGTACTTTTTATAATTCAACAGGTTTTAGTTCATTTGAATGCTAAAAAATAAATTTGGCTTAGAAAACTGCGATTTCTTTAAATACCTGCAAATTAGAGACTTTATAACAAAAAAAGGGGGAAGCAGTGCTGCCTTTCAGAAAATCCAGATAATCGAAAGGATAGTTCAAAATGACAGAGTTAAAATTGGGGAAATCTATAATAATCTGATAACCACTGTTCCTGACGACTTGGACAAACACATCAACAAGTGGCAGAATCAGCTGGAAATACCAGAAACCTCAATCCTGAAAGCACTCGAACTCTCCCAATCGCTATTAATGTCATCCAACGCGCAAGCACAATTTGACAAAACCTTTTTCCAACTATATTATACCCCAAATAAAATGGCCAAATGGAGCACGGGGAAGGGGACACATTGTCATAGATGTGCGCAGCCTGAAGCAGATATAATCCATATGTTGGACACCTGTAATGAACTTTGTACCATTAGACAGGAGATCTCCATCTTTCTTTCAAGAATCTTTGGAACAGACATGGAGATAACAACCGTGGAAATAATGCTGGGGTAGACGGCAACACTCGACTGAACCAAATGAAGGGACTTCTTTTTGTGGCAATGGCGGTACTTAGAATAAGCCTGGCATCGGCTTGGCTTGACCTATACACACCCACGTTTCAACAATGGAGAGCACGATTATTAGCAGCATACAGTCTGGAGATAGCTATCTATAACAGAAAGGGTAGAAATAAGAAAAAGAAAGGATTAGCTATATGGGATCCCTTAAAGCAATGGATTGAACACACTGATTAATTAATTATGTTTCTATAGCTGTCTTTATAATTTTTTATTGTATAAACAAGAACCTGTACAATAATATATCTATATCCACCAATGTATATATATGTCATCCAAAATGCCTGTATGGGGGTGGGGGTGTGGGGTGGGATGTTTGAAAATGTAAAAACCTTAATAAAGAACATTAAAAAAAATAGAATAGTTCCTTCTTATGCAGTGTAATACTAAATAGCAAATAGTTTAGACTGCAGGGTTCTCGCGCATGAATGTTTGGCAGCCATGTTGACACTTGTAGATAGCACCTTGCTGACTTCCTACATTTACCATGGGAATGAAAGAAGAAGCAGCAGACCATCTGACGATCCTTTCTCATTGGATTGAGATGGGCTAATGCCAGTATGGATAGTTACATATGTTTTGTGTTTTATAATATATGTTTTCATAGTTAGAATTAAGGCAATGCAGTCCAGTCTGGTCCAGGCGCTTCTTCTGCAACCGTCCCTTTTTCTTTAGCACTTTTTACCCCATTTACTGTGAGGTACTGCAGACAGTGACTTCTGTCACCTACTAATTTGTGGGTGTCTATTTCTTTGACCGTTATGGCTAGTGCTGTGACTATTGTCTTAGCTTAACTTTAAACATTTGTTACTGCAACTTTTTTCTGATGCTGATTTGAAAGAAGAGGCTCGAAAGAGTTTCTGGAACTACTCTTCATGAGGAGTTTGGCTTCAATCTGATTCTATTTTTTTATAGTATAGATTTTTATTAGAATTTTACATTAGCAAGACAATATAGTATCACAGGTCAGCATGATGACAGAGTAGAAACATAGCAATGTACGTTCAGATGCAAGATAAATCCCCCCACACATAATCCGACAACACAAACCCAGTCAAGTACAGCATAATGGACCACTAGACATGTCAGATATCCAAAACCAAGCCTGTCCCCAACTCCCCTATCCCAAGTCCTGGTAATCCTTGACCCCACCCCCTCCCCACTGTGGTACTGAAAATTTTGGACCTATGTTATAAACATCCTCATATCATGACGATTTTGATATCAGCAGACCGAAAATGGCCAGTATACTATGTACAAGCATTTTCGTCATATTCGAGTAACGATTTCACCCTGAAATCGTCATTTTCGTCCTGAACCCTTGGGTTCCATTTTTTGTACGGCAGCCATTTTGTGAGTTGCCCTCACATAGGCCAATGATTAAGGCCAAACATGATTCTGAAGGACACGTACACCTTTGCTGACTTCTCTGCGACCTGGGCAAGCTGATTCCACTGCCGAGGGCAGAACCTGTTTGGGCAGTTCCTCTCCCAGTGGCCGGTCGAGATAGCATCAAGGCACAACATGCCATAAACCTTTCATCGCACACAAACCTTTCCTAATCTTACACACACCTGCGTCTGTTTCTTCTTTATGACTTGCTTTACGAGGAGGAGGTGCCCATTTTTATTAGGGGTCCGTCGACATCTGATGAAAATACTGGGCCTTGCCGGGTAATTGATTGTGGGCTGAACAAACTGAAATGTGGGATTGTCATCATGACTCTGCTTTTTCTTTGTAGTGAAAATATGTGGATAGTCAACTGTAAAAATAGGAATGTTTGCCTAAAGCATAATATTTTGTATAAAAAGAGAAGGCTGGCTTTGTAAGATTGAGCAGTCTCCTGAGAATATACACCGTGTTGTACTTCTAGGATGCCTGTTACTTGGTTGCAGCCAATAAATTCGATCTTTGACTTCACCTAGAAGACTCTGTGTTTCTGTAGTCTGAAACAGGAAGGACCCGAAGTCTTAGGGTGTTGTCCCTGGCACCGCTGGGTTACCGGTTCAGTACCGGTTCTGAAAAACCCAGTACTTCAGTTGGCGCCCAACGTGGGGCGATTTCAGCGGTACCGGTCCAAGCCAGATGTTCGTGAGGAGCTTCGTGTGAAAATTCTGGAGGAAGGCCGCCACTTCATCGACCCCTGCATGTCGACGTGGTCCGAAAGTCTTTGCTGCAAGGTTCCCCGCTTCCCGACGGCTACGAAGGACTGCTGCCCTGACTATCGCCCTGTTTTGGACCCTTGATGTTTGGTAGAGCGAAACGATAGACCAGTCTTCTGGTGCAGTCATCGATACCTCAGTTAAGTATAAGTGGAGCGTCTCCCAGTCCTTAGTTGGTTCTTAGTTTGGGTATCCCCTTGGGATCTTTGATTTGCAAGTACCAAAGCCGAGGGACTCGTGTATTCACGAGAATATCGTATTCGATAATCCCTTGAAGTTTGAAGCTAGACTAGTGAGCGAAGATGCCTGGTCTTAGCAGACTTGGAAACTTGTTTTGTCTTGGTTGTAATAGGGATTCCCGATTGGAGGACTCGTGTCCGGTTCCTCCGATTGGAACTCCAACCTATGAGCTTTACGTGAAACACGGCGTAGGCCCCATCACATATAATGAAGTATGGATCAAATACACCAGGAAGGATGGTGTTTTAAAATGGCCCCAATATGGTAGTTTTGACACAGAGATATTAGATAATCTAGAGGTGAGACTTTTTAAGAAGAAAGCCCGGCCGGCGATGTTTGACTCTTTCCGCCTATGGCGAAAAGAAGCCAAACAGAAGGAAATTAAATTAGAGAAGAAAAATAAAAGAGAAAAGGGTATCTCGATAATGCAAGCTGCTATGCAGTTTAAAGATAACGAAGAAGAACAGATGAGCGAACAGTTGCACAGGCAACGTAAAATGGCGATCGATAAATGCTATCCAGTTTTGCCGCCTCTTCAGCAAGATGCAGCAAAAGACCATGAAAAAGACCCCCTAATGTCGCATTTATTGAGTTCGCCACCCCCTTATGCGCAGAATGCTACCGCACATCCGCAACCTCTAGTCGTGCAACCCCCTATTGTTGTGCCTCAAGTTTTTCCACAGTCACCAGCTGCTCTTCAGTTGGCTCCTACTCTTCCGGTGCAGCCTCCTCAAGGGCCACCGGCTTTGACATTTGCTCTGCCTTTACTTCCTACAACTTTGACCACTATATCGACTACCACTCCTGGTATTCCTCCTGCCACTGCCTCTGCGTCTGCCTTGCCTCACTCTGCTCTTCCGCCTGTCCTTTCATCAACTTCTCCCTCTGTTCGTCAGAGAATGACTAGCACTGTTGCTAGCCTTCTATATCCTCTCTTTGGAGCAACAGGTGCAACCCCTGTCTCAGAGCGCAAACAGTTGCGTAGTCAACTGCCTGATTCTAGGGAGAAGGAAACATTGAATTATTTGGCACATAAATGGGTTACTGAACCGACGAAATATGAGCTAGAGTCTGTTATGGATGTCTTCCATCAGTAGGAAGCACCAAAACAGAGATACGTTTTTGAGAAAATGTGTACTTTCCTGAGTGAGGATTTAGAGGAGAATGATTTGGAGCCCAATCCACCTGAGTTATGTCATATACGGTTCGAGTTTGGGAAAGGCGCAATTGTAGGTTCAGATGTTAAGAAAGCAGTTGCGACATTGTTGTCGTTTAGGAGTGAAGATGTTTCTCGGTCGTTGTTTGGGCCTGATTCCTCTGTTAAAAAGAAGGTGAGACAATATCCCATGAGAGAAGTTCCCCCACAATGGAGGGAAGGGGACCTAGCAGCTAACCCACCTGTTCAGCCACACTTTCAGCGCGTTTGGGTACATGTTCCTTGGAAGCGAGCTGAAGTTTTGGCCCTTAAGCAGACATTGCCTGATCCCCGTAAAAATCCTGCAGGATATTACAAGGAATTGTCACAGACTGCAGGCTCTTGCATTATGAATTTAGCGGATATAGACATGTTGTTTGGAAATGTTGTTCCACAGCCTTTATGGGGAAAGATTCGTCATGCGGATCATGATCAGGAGTTAGGTGACTCATGGGATAATATTAGTGCTGCTAATGACCGACAAGTTGGTGGTGCTAAACCCGAGCCTTTAGTAGCAGAGCTCCCTGGTAGGATCATTACTTACATGAAGACTTTAATGCCTGCGATGCGAGTGAATTGGGACAAGTTGTCCGCATGTAAGCAGAAGAAAGATGAAACAGTGTCTGATTTCTTCACTAGGTTTGAAGAGACGTTTACCGACCACAGTGGTCAAGATATGAGTACAGAAGGTGGTCAACGGTTGTTCGTTGACAAGTTCGTGCACAATTTGCTTCCCGAGTTGTGTAAGAAGTTAAAAGATTCAGAAAGTTCGTGGGCCGTTTCCTCTTCAGCACAGATATTGGCTACTGCCCAGTATATCGAAAATAGAGATAAAGATGAGAAAGATAGAGCAGACAAGAAAACAAAAGAATTAAAAACGAAGGTTCTTCTACAACAAGCGTGTCCTCCACGTGGTGGTCAGAGTAACTATCAGCAACCTCAACAGGTCCAGAGGAACTCGCAAAGGTTCGAGTATCCCCAACAGCGTGTTCCTGTAGGCCCTAATCAGTGTTCATATTGTAAAGAAGAGGGTCATTTTAAGTATAGTTGTCCTATTTTGTTACAGCGCATGAATGGTGCTTCTGGTGCAAGAGGTCGAGGTGTTCCACAAGCGTCTAGAGGTAGAGGACGTGGAAATTTCCCCCAGAGCGCGCGCTCGTTTCCACCTCAAAATTCAATGAATAGGTTTGATCAGCAGAATAACGCGTCTAATAGGACAGCTCAGTACTATGCTGATGACTGCTATGCAGAAGATGAGAATATGGAAGGTAATGATTGCTAGGACAGCCATAGACAAAGAGAGGGAGTTGTTTCAGTTCCAGTAGATCAGAGTGGACCTTACGTTGAGGTGATTACATCAGGTGTGTCAGAACCTTTTCTGTTGGATACTGGTGCTACAAAGAGTTCTATTATGCACTCTAAACTCCCTGGCGCACCTTTGTCTGGCGAAATGAATGTTTCAGTAGGTTTTTCTGGCGCCCCGGTTAGGAACCCGATTTCTTGTCCTATGTCCCTTTCTGTTGGACCTTGTGAATTAGAAGCACCCCTCATTCTGACAACAGGTTGTGGTGAAAATTTGTTAGGATTGGATCTGTTGAAAAGATTGTATGCGACTTTGTATTGTTCTCCTTCAGGAGTGCAACTTACACTAGGTAAGAAAGTAGTCTCCCCAATGTATTTGTCGAAGGATAAACGTCCGACAGAGTTGTCGCTTCTTCCGGATATTCTTTGGGCTACTAGTCTTAATGATGTGGGTCTTCTGGAAATACCGCCATATGTTGTGACATTGAAAGCCAATGTTAAAATGCCACGAATTCCCTAATATAAGATTTCTAGTGAAGGTGAAAAAGCGTTGCTAGCGATCATTTATGATTTGATTGAAAAAGATGTATTTGAAGAGACAAGAGGCAACGTTTGCAATAGTCCTGTTCTGCCTGTTTTGAAACGTACTGATCCTTCTCAGCCACCTGTTTACAGATTCGTGATTGATCTTAGAGAGGTGAATAAAATAGTTGTGCCACAATTCCCAGTTGTTCCTGATATCACTGCCCTATTGACTATGATTCCAGCTTCTGTGACTTGGTTCTCGGTAATTGACTTGAAGAATGCTTTATCAGGATCCCGAATGCCGAAGAGAGTAGGGATATTTTCGGCTTCCGCTTCAAACGAGCTCCCCAGGGCTACTGTGAAAGTCCATCGATATATAGTCAAGCTTTAAAAGCACAACTTGACACAATTTTTTTACCTGATGGCGCTACCCTTATTCAGTATGTTGATGATTTGCTTGTTGCTGCAGATACTGAGAAAATCTGTAAAGAAGCCACGTTGTCGTTGTTGCATCACTTGTCTGATTTGCATCACAAAGTGTCCCTTTCGAAATTGCAATATTGTCTACAAGAAGTGACCTACTTAGGTCATCTCTTATCGAAGGAGGGAAGGAAACTGACCCCAGAAAGAATTCAGGCAATTGCAAAACTGAGTGTGCCTAGGACACAGAGAGAAGTGCGTGCTTTCTTGGGCATTACATCTTACTGCAGACAATGGATACCGAATTTTTCGTTATTGGCCAAACCTTTGGTGGCATTAACTTGTAAAGATACACCGAATCCCCTTCCATGGTCTGAAGAGTGTCAGAAAAGTTTTTCCGAATTGCGCAATGCATTATGCTCGGCTCCTGTGTTGGGTAACCCCGACTACAGTAAGCCCTTTACATTGTATGTCCATGAAAAAGAAGGTTGTGCATTGTCAGTGTTGACACAGTTGTTTGGGAACAGGCAGCGTCCATGCGCGTATTTTTCGTCGACTTTAGACCCGGTAGCTAAAGCGTTGCCGAGTTGCTTAAGAGCCACAGCGGCAGCAGCTGTTTCTATTCGCCAGTCTGCTGGTTTAGTCATGAATAATACATTGGTTGTGATGGTTCCACATGCAGTGGACACGTTGTTAAACAGAACCAAGACAAAGCACTTAACTAGTGCTCGGTTGTCAGGTTATGAGTTGACACTGTTAGCGAGCCATGTGCACATAAAAAGATGCAAGATGCTTAACCCAGCCACGTTGTTGCCGATTGAAACAGAGTTAGATACTTCTGAACAGCATGATTGTTTTCTCAGAACAGAAGAAGAAACAAAAGGGAGAATGGACCTTCAGGACACTCCTCTTTCAAAGTGTGATGGTGCCTTATGGGTGGATGGTTCATGCTTCAAGCTTCCGAATGGTGATACGACTGCGGCCTATGCTGTTACGACTTTGCATACGATTGTTGAAGCTGCACGTATCCCACATAATTCAGCTCAAGCAGCAGAATTGATTGCACTTAGGAGAGTGTGTGTGTTGTCAAAAGGAATGAAAGTGACCATATATACCGACAGCCAGTATGCATTTGGTGTGGCTCACAGTTTTGGACGATTGTGGAAAGAACGTGGGTTCCTGACTTCGCATGGAACTAAGATTCAGCATGGTCATTTGGTGAATGAACTCCTCGAATCACTTACTTTGCCGTTGCAAGTTGCGATTGTAAAATGCAGTGCACACAAGAAGGTGACTGATGATGTTGGTCGTGGAAATGCATTTGCTGACGAAGTCGCAAAAGAAACAGCGAGGGATGTGATGAGTCGAATGTATGTTGCAGGCCCTGCAAGATGGAGTGGTGACGTTGGAATGTGTGAAGACACGATAGAGAGTGTAAAGTCTATTCAAGCTGAAGCTACAGAGAAAGAGTTGAGTACATGGAGAGAGAGTAAGGAGAAATTGGATGTGAATGGTTGTTGGGTCGAATTGTCAGAGCATCAGAGATGGTTGTTACCCGATGCGTATGTGCTTGCAGTTGTTACAATGGCTCATGGAATGTCTCACATCAGTGTGAAAGGGATTTGTACATTGTTGGCTCCAGTATGGCAAAATGCTGGAATTCCTAAGTGTGCAGAGAATGTGGTCAAGAATTGCATGGTGTGTCTGAAATACAATCCTGGTAGGGGAACCCCAACTCCAGCTGGTCATTTTTGCGCCTCCAACGTATCCGTTCGAGGTTTTTCAGCTAGATTTCATCCACATGGAAAGGTGCAATAATCTGAAATACGTACTCGTTGTTGTTTGTGCCTTTTCAAGATGGATAGAAGCATATCCCTTAAAGGACAATACTGCCTTGTCCACAGCTAAAGCCCTTGCCAAAGAGTTCTTCCCTAGGTTTGGAATGCCGAGAATGGTCTGGAGTGACAATGGGAGTGAATTTGTGGGTCGAGTGATGAAAAAAGTATGTGAAGGGCTAGGCATCCAACAGAAATTCCACGCTGCAAATCACCCCCAATCAGCTGGACTAGTAGAATGTTACAATGGCACGTTAAAGCTAAAATTGGCCAAAATTCAAGCGAGCTCTGGTCTTAAATGGCCTGACGCTCTGCCTTTAGCACTCCTATCAACCAGAATGACTGTGCACTCGCGAGTGGGACTTAGTCGGTACGAAATAGTGTTCGGCTGTCCGGCCAACATATGGGGAGTGCCAAGGCCGAGAAAATTCAATGAGATCGACACCCTGTACTGCTTGACTATTTGTACGAATTGATGGCTAAATTGCGTGTTTTACACCAACAGGTTCACGATTCTCTGCCTCAGGTATCTGAAGATCCAGGCCACACCATCAATCCTGGTTCGTGGATTCTGGTGAAAAATTTCCAGCGGACAAAGAATAATCAGCCCCGCTGGAACGGCCCTCACCTAGTCCTGCTGTCAACGAGATCCGCCGTGCGAGTGGAAGGAAAAAGAACTGGATCCACGGCGTACATTGCAAGAGGGTGCCTTTGCCTCTACCGTACAACCGGTGGGTCCAGGAGGGTGTTGCTGACTCTGAGACTGAGACTGTGCCTCGTTTTCTGCCTTTCAGCGATGCACGCATAAAAGGAACAATTACTGAAAAAGAAAGTGACAATCTCTTGCAAGAAGCTGTACCGCCGTCAATTCGATTGGACACTACAGAGCCTGAACTCCTGTTTCAAGACCAGACAGTATCTGGGAAACAACGCTATAATCTGAGGCCGAGAACTATGGACAAATAAATTTTCCTTTTCTTTACTAAACTTTTTGAAAGTGCAGCTCTCTCATCTAAGAAACTTTTTTATTTTTGTTTTTCGAACCACCATCCGGGTTTAGCTGTAGGGTCGCGGTTGCCCAAAGTCTTTGGGGTGCAGCTGAAGACGTTAGGTCGACAGTTCTGGTTGGTCTAAGGGAGTTGCCCTGGACTGACAGAAGCATTCCTTAGCATAGAACACCCTACCATCGCGAGCAGCATTTTAGAGAGGATGGAGTTTTTCGAGATGGAGAGACCTGCCAAACAAATGAACTTTAAGACTACAATTTGCAGAATGATGACCAAGAAAAGTTTTTTGATATTATGTATTTTCATGTTGTTCAGCGTTGTGATGTTTTTAGTAGGATATGTTCTATTCTCTCTTCGAGTGACATTTGCACCAACTTCATCGCCCATACCTCCTCCTACTACTATTTCCTCACCTTCTTTTCAACCTCTTCCTGAACATGAGTCCGCTAGGAGATTAGAGTTTATTAATAACTCCTTCGTTCAGCTTTTGCACCAACACCAATTAGTAATGAACACGACTAACTGTTGGGTGTCCGGTCTCATGCCTCACACAACGGATAAAGGTATCCCTTATCTGGTCCTGCCTTTCAGCCACAATGGTTCTGTGTGGGCATACAGAACAATGTTCATCTATGCACATGAGATCTACCACCTACGTTCTGTGGAATATAATCCTAAGAATAGTGCTCTAGTTAAGGGTATAGTAGATATGGTTAAGGAAGATATCTCCTATGAGACTATCCCGAGAGATGAGACACTAGTATATATAGGATGGAACGCGACCGGATATGGAGTTACTCTGAGTGAAAAACAGCAAGCTAAGAGTTCTTCCCCGATTTGGATAGTACCCCATCAGGGTCACTTATGTCTGCAAGGTATTGGCAAGAATCCCAGAGCTCAGTTATAGAAGAGTATCTGCACTGAGACATATGTCTTTGCGTCTCAGACTTCCCCTCCGTTCTTAGCAGCTAAGGGTACCTATTTCATCTGCCATGATAGAGCCTATACATGGTTGCCCCATGACTTTTCGGGCACATGCTTTGTTTCGTTCCTGTTGCCTCCCACCTACACAGCGGCGGCAGATTACCATGAGACAATGATAGTTAGAGGTGTCTTCAGTGAAGAGGACACTGCAGAACAAGAATTTGGAGACTTCGTGAGGGGTTTTCTGCCGTTCTGGGGACCCATGGTTAACAGCAGGAACATGAGGCAATTGACAAGGGTGGTTGAATCCACCGTGGTTGAAACTGCCGGTGCCCTTAGTAACTTGACTGCTGAGCTCCAGTCGGATCGTCTTATGACCCTTCAGAACAGGGTCGCGTTAGACATCATACTTGCAGACCGAGGTGGGGTATGTAGAGTGATCCAATCGAGTTGCTGTGTTTTCATTCCAGATAACGCTCCAACAGTGTACCAGGCCATTTCCAAACTGCATAAGATTTCCGAATCTATTCATGTGGATAAAGGAGATTGGTCGTTGATGGGATGGTTCTGGGAACTGATATCCGCCTGGGGATGGAAAATTCTGATGGTCATTGGGATGATCTTAGCCATTCTTTTCCTGTTCTGTCTGTGTGTACAGTGTGCTCCTGCACTATGTGGCCTCTGTGCTACATCATGTGTAAGGAAACCTGTATCGAGGGACGAGCTAAGTAATAGGATGATGCTACAGCAACATCTCAATGACTTTATGAATATAGACCTGGACTCAGATTAGCATGAGTATAGGTTATTGCCTATGTAAGAGCAAAAGGAGCGTCTGTGGTACTGAAAATTTTGGACCTATGTTATAAACATCGTCATATCATGACGATTTTGATATCAGCAGACCGAAAATGGCCAGTATACTATGTACAAGCATTTTTGTCATATTCGAGTAACGATTTCACCCTGAAATCGTCATTTTCGTCCTGAACCCTTGGGTTCCATTTTTTGTACGGCAGCCATTTTGTGAGTTGCCCTCACATAGGCCAATGATTAAGGCCAAACATGATTCTGAAGGACACGTACACCTTTGCTGACTTCTCTGCGACCTGGGCAAGCTGATTCCACTGCCCAGGGCAGAACCTGTTTGGGCAGTTCCTCTCCCAGTGGCCGGTCGAGATAGCATCAAGGCACAACATGCCATAAACCTTTCATCGCACACAAACCTTTCCTAATCTTACACACACCTGCCTATGTTTCTTCTTTATGACTTGCTTTATGAGGAGGAGGTGCCTGTTTTTATTAGGGGTCCGTCGACATCTGATGAAAATACTGGGCCTTGCCGGGTAATTGATTGTGGGCTGAACAAACTGAAATGTGGGATTGTCATCATGACTCTGCTTTTTCTTTGTAGTGAAAATATGTGGATGGTCAACTGTAAAAATAGGAATGTTTGCCTAAAGCATAATATTTTGTATAAAAAGAGAAGGCTGGCTTTGTAAGATTGAGCAGTCTCCTGAGAATATACACCGTGTTGTACTTCTAGGACGCCTGTTACTTGGTTGCAGCCAATAAATTCGATCTTTGACTTCACCTAGAAGACTCTGTGTTTCTGTAGTCTGAAACAGGAAGGACCCGAAGTCTTAGGGTGTTGTCCCTGGCACCGCTGGGTTACCGGTTCAGTACCGGTTCTGAAAAACCCAGTACTTCACCACCCATGTGCCCATCTTCCCACCTAGCTCAGTTCATGGAGAACGAGTGCCCAGGAGGTCCAACTGCTCAGTGAGCATTAAAGCCCATGCCCACAAATCACTTGCAAGTTTATCATCCTTGTGTGTTGCCCATTCAGCCATGTCCCTTTCTACTCAGCAAATGTGGGGGCCCTTGGGGACAACCATCATATAGCTAACCATCGTTTGGCTAATGTGAGCCCCAACACTAAAACATTCGTACTTCATTTACTTTTATTTTTAAACTGGACCGATCCTAGGAGGCATTGCCCTATATCCCTAGGGGTGGCCCAGCTAGTGCCCCCAATCTGATTCTATTTTATTGCTCTTTTAAATCTTGATCTTTTCCAAAAGGACTCTTTATTGGTTCAGGTCGTTTAGAATCTGCTTAGAGGAGAGTAGTGATTAGATTACTTTATGGGACACACAGTTATTGTCTTGATTGACTCTAACCATGATTTATTGATATTTCTGTAAACAGATTTATCTGATTTACTAATTTGAATAAAGAGACCAAAACAATATCCTAAACTCTTATCAATAAATTAAGGTTTTTGAACTGATCCAAAACTCTCATCATTGACTGAAGTAAATGGCTAAATAGATTATGTCTATTGAGGTGTTTTTTTATTGATGCTCTATTCTAAAACAGTGGCAAAGATTCATTGCAAAGAAGGAGATTTCGGGGCGGATTCGGAGACCCCTATTGTAAGTTACGGGTTGAACTGGAATTATTAAAGAAAAATGTTTGCGCGCCAATACATAGATCCGACATCTAACTATATTGACTGTATTCTTCACATAACTGCAGGTCAATTTCTTCGATTGTGAGATTAAATAGATGCCTTCCATGACTGCTCCTCTCTCATTGTTAGGAGGATTTATGGAGAACTACTTAGGCAGTCAGTCATAACTTGGCATGGCCAGGCAGCATCGGCACCACATTAATCAACAATGCATGGCCACTCATCTATTTTAACACTCATATAATCAAGTCCTCTCCAATAGAGTTGCTTGCTTCTGCTCCTCATCAGGAGTTTAAAGCACTATACACTACACATACAAATACACAAAGTCACTACACTGTAAAAAAAATGAAAAAAGCCATTTTAAGGCCGACACCGTGCAGTAATTTGGCACTGCCACTAGGTGTCGCACTGTTTCCTTCCCTCTTGTTGAAGCCCGGGACTTGTGCAATTGTGCCTGACCTGCCCAGACCCTCTGCGAGCTGCAGCCGTTGACGAATCGCATGGCGGTTTTGAAAGGTGTAGACGTACTGGAAACACACGTATTCAGTTCATCTATCTCCTCCTTCCGCTTCAGTGAAAGGGATTGTGACAGGCGTCCTCTGTCTGCCTTTGTTGGCTCATTAGAAACTGCATTTCCAGGACAAATTAGGTTTCTAGATAATACTCTGGTATTCGGAAACAGAAAATGTTCATTCGGGGCGGTCTGTTTATTACTGCGCTGCACTAAGTGAGCTGCTTGAAAGGCTTAGGGAAAATATCCCCTCCCTGTTGGTTGTCACGCAACCATGCTCAAATGAACAGGTTTTATATTAGCTGTGGGTCACTGTGGGGAGACCCTGGGACTGGCAGGGGGCATGACAGTGTGAGGCTGTCCGCCCACTGCTAGCCCCTTTGTTTTGCTCCTTAACTTGGCATAGCTGTCAATAGGATTTACTTCATGTGGGTGTTTTCAGCCACATCCATCTTTTTAGCATTCAATTTGCATTCTCTGAGTTTAAGTTTGCTTTTAACCATTAAACATTCAAAGCGAAAATATCAGCGCGCAAAGTGTTATTGGCAGAAAAGTCCAGGTCTGACCTCATGTGTGACACATTCAGCCCGTTCTCATTTTAGTCAGAAATGTACATTCTGGGACTTATACATAGAGAATCAAAACCCCAACATACAAAGTACTATTGGCAGAAAAGGTCCGGAATGGCTGAAGTAGTCATACATGAAATAGGACATCATGGCAGTTAGGTTAACCATCCCATCAACATTTTAAAAGGGTCTCAGGTGACACCAGTGCGTTCTGGTGGAGTGTACATCTTCTATTTTATATTTATGATACACGTATAGGGTGCTGGAACTTTGTAAATGTAGCCTCCCTCCTGGAAGTCCATGATGAAATAGCTGGAAAAGACACTGATGTTGGAATCTGGTTTTGCTATTTTGAATATTTATGGCACATGTACGAACTCAAAAGGATGCTGTATAGTCATCTAGAGGTATAAAGTGGGGCGCTGTGAAAATGTGGGTCTCGGATTCCACACATTTCATTAAATTGTCTGAGAAACTTTGCATTTTTTGTATATTTCAAAGACGTTATCTAGAGGAGAACACCAGAATAGATTTTTTTTCAGACGTATTATTTAGCAAAATATATTGTTACCTATTTTGCAGAAATTATAACCTGTGCATTTTGGACCGGATGCACTCATAGACAAGTCACAGTACTGGGTGGAAACTGCGCATTGAAATTTTGCGACTTGCCTTTCATTAATGGGATGTGACCTATTTACAAGTGGGTGGTGTCCAGGGATCAAGTCCTAAAAAAGAAGTGGGGGGACTTTCCAATTTAGGTGGTGTCACAGGAAGTGACATCAAGGCAGGAAGTGACATCACAACAGGAAGTGACATCACATGTGAGGCAGATCTATCATTTGCACATATTGCAAGATTTAACAATTGAAGCTGCTCAGTACTTAAGCCTGTGACTTAAGGTCCCTGTGTGTGGGAATTAACGCCCAAATATGGATGAAGTTTGGCATACAACTACATTAGTCTTCATAAGGTTCAAACTGATGCCAGAACAAAACCTAAAAAACGATTTAAGACGTTAAAGAACTGCTTCAAATCATAAGATCATGGTAACAAAGTTGAAGCTAGGTCACACTAAAACGAAAAAGACATCCAATTGTGGTGTTTGAAGAAAACTCAGGCGGTATACAGTAGCGTTGGATTATCAGGCAGGGCTGTTGTAGACTGGTTTATCACATGCATGCTACGCACCATCAGCAAAAGTCCTTCTTTTTCAAGTCTTTTTGCCGATGATGGATAGTGTAATCAAAGAGCATAAGCAGAGCCAATAGGTCTGCATTGGCAGCCAAACGTCTAGGGAACCGGGTTCGAATCTCCCCATGAATGTGTCGTTGTGTAACATAACTGGTGCTCATGTAAAGGGCTCTGATACCTGATACCTTCGGGTCAAGTTCACGCTATATAAAATAATGGAAAAAAAAGTCAATGCATATTGACTATGACAGTGCTTGCTCTGCTGTGTGTGGCAGCTCTTAGAAACGCCGTGGAAAGGAAAGACTATTGGTATCAACTCATGTGGCCATTTCCTACATTTACTGAATGCCACACTTATGGCTGTCATTCTAGCATTCCTTAGTTCATGTTCTCTGTGAATCTGCATAAGCGCAGAACACTTTTTTACCATGGGATTTGTTTCAATGTTATGACTTTGTTTGTTAAAAAACGATTTCAAATGTTTTCTTCTGCTTGATTTTTTTTGGGTAATATGAGAAAAAACATCTGTATGTGCCATTTCCTCATATTGACTTATGAGGGGGACAGTCATTTGCAGTTAATCTAATTTAGCCTGGATTTGCCAAATACCCTCACTTGCCTACAGAGGTGAGTGACATTTTCATCTCACGTAATCAATACTTATAGTACCTTTAATTGTTAGCACCTGAATTCTGGTTGAGTTTAAAAAGAATTTTAATCAGTGATTATAGCCAAAATATTTTGCTTAAAAACAGCTTCACAATTCCCTTTCATTCTAATTATTACCAGTTTTGCATGAACACACAGGTGACCTACACTTGACTTCAGTGTTTTCAGTGTTATTATGAGTAAAATATATTTTTTAATGAAAAGTGGCTTGATGTACTGAGTGAAACCGCAGGTAATCTATGTTTCGTTTACCTTTTATGCCTAAAGCTTGAAGGAAAGAGTATCCGAATTTTAAAATGCAGTTTTCGCAAGTGTACCGTAGACTTGTGCGCAGTTACATTTTCGTAGTTTAAGCAGAGTCTCTTAATATTTATCACCATTTAAACAGGGAATATTTCTGCTGTGAAAAGTACAACAGAGTCCTACAGCTGGCAACGTTGGAAATAAGACATGTAAAAATAGTGAATACAAGTAATTTAATGCAAGAGAAAAGTGATAGCTTTCTGTGACACAAATTAATCCTATGATTGGCACAGAGGGCAGAAGGGCACATAAAACGAGTGGAACAGAGGGCAGAAGGGCACAAAAAAACAAGTGGAACAGAGGTCAGAAGGGCACAAAAACGAGGTACGAACGAGTGGAACAGAAGACAGAAAGGCACAAAAAACAAGGGAAAAACGAGTGGAACAGAGGGCAGATGGGCACAAAAAACGAGGGGAAAACAAGTGGAACAGAGGGCAGAAGGGCACAAAAAACAAGGGAAAAACGAGTGGAACAGAGGGCAGAAAGGTACAAAAAACGAGGGCAAAACGAGTGGAACAGAGGGCATAAAGGCACAAAAAAAGGAAAAACGAGTAAAAAAGAGAGGGCAGAAGGGCACAAAAAACGAGTGGAACAGAGGGCAAAAGGGCACAAAAAAACGAGTGGAGCAGAGGACAAAAGGGCACAAAAAACGAGGGAAAAACGAGTGGAACAATGTAAATGTAAATGTAGTATACTTGTAAAGCGCACAGCTGCCCCAGCAACGGGGCGTCCCGGCGCTGTATAACTCTGGGGAACCCGTCCTGGCTTTCCCTGTGGGATGGTCCCTTGCTGGGAGTCCCCAAGGTGGAGCCAGGCATCCCCGGAATTGGTGGGGCCGTTGTGGAGATTAGGCAAGCTAATGCCCAGAGTTGCCGAGTGGAACCCCTGATTAGAGTAAGCACCGAAGCGAGAATTATCGAGTCCGCTGACCAAGGTCCACGACCCTGCCGCGTCGGGAATTGAACCCTGGTCCCAGGCTGACTTCTGCTCTCAGGCCTGCCGCCTCTAACCAGTGAGCCACACTACTCCAGAGGGCAGAAGGGCACAAAAAAACAAGGGAAAAACGAGGGGAGCAGAGGGCAGAAGGGCACAAATAAACAAGTGGAACAGAGGGCAGAAAGGCACAAAAATCAAGGGGAAAACGAGTGGAACAGAGGGCAGAAGGGCACAAAAAACGAGGGAAGGATGAGTGGAATAGAGAGCAGAACAGCACAAAAAACAAGGGGAAAACAAGTGGAACAGAGGGCAGAAAGGCACAAAAAATGAAGGGAAAACAAGTGGAACAGAGGGCAGAAGGGCACAAAAAACGAGTGGAACAGAGGGCAGAAGGGCAACAAAAACAAGGGAAAAACGAGTGGAGCCATTAAACTTACACTTACCTTAAAAGTGAAACTGTCGCCAACATCGCCAAGCCGAAAATGGTTTCCTAGGTGACGGTGTACGTCGTAAATGCAGGAAGGGAAGTCTCCAGCAGGTCAGGCAGCAGGCGAGGCCAGGAAGGGACGGTGAACCGCGTCGATATCCGGATCCGGTCAAAAAGGAGCCAGAGCAAGAAAAGCCCGAAAAATAAAGGGCATGGAGCACGAGGGCGGGACTGCTGAGGTGCAGAAACACCCATCTAGTGACATCTGCTATGACCACTGATTGGTCGCAGAAGTCTCTGTTCTAAGGTCCGACTCCCCGGCAAGGTTATGAAGGGGTGGGGCAGGTTGCAAGAGCTGCGATAGGCGTAGTTAACCTAATCCTAGGTGCAGGGGCATGGTGATCAGCAAGCAGTCCGAGGCTTCACCCAGAAATGCGTGGTTTAATCGGTGCGCGCTGTGCGCGCTTTATCGCATTTTGAAGGAGCAGCCCAGCGCAGGGTGGACTTCATTTTGATAAGCAGGGGGACGGCGTCTCCCCTGGAAAATAAGTGGGGGGACGCCGTCGACCCGCGTGGTACCCCGACTCGAGCCTTGGTGGTGTCACACAATGTCCAGTTACTCTAACCTAGAACCACCACTGTCCCTCAAAATCAGACAACATGTTGCTACAATTATGCATTCTTTTATGTCACTCCTTTTTACTGATTTATCCAGTTTGTTTCAGCACCACTCTACCAAATATCTGACATTTACGTGCTGTGTGAGAGAATTTGTTGTCATTGGTAGAACCTGTGGAAGCTGATGAAGAGCTGTTTTGCTGATGCAGAGATCATTGAAAATAGATGTCGAACTAGGGGCCAGATGTACGACCCTTTTTTGCAGTTGCAAATGGAATCGGCCCATTTGCGACTGCAGAAAAGGGTCCAGGCATGTACAAATCCTATTTTGCGAGTCACTGACTCGCAAAATAGCATTTGCGACTCTTGCTATTAGGCAGGGGTGTCTCTTCCTAACAGCAAATCTCAATGCCATGTACAATAGTATTGCGACCGCATTGTGGTCGCAAAACACTTGCAGTTTACCACCTACTTCAAGTAGGTGTTAAGCCACTAGCAAACAGGAAGGGGTCCCCAGGGGACCCTTCGTCTTTGTGAGTGTGTGTGAAATTGTTTTTTAGGCGCAGGCATTGGTCCTAGGGACCACTGCCTGCCCTTAAAAAATTAGACTGAAAAGTGTCATTTTTCGTTTTTTAAATACATCCTGTTCTTAAAGGAATACAGGATGCATTAAAAAAAATAACAGCTTTATTTGAAAAGCAGTCACAGACCTGGTGGTCTGCTGACCCCAGTAGGCCACCATCCCTGGGAGTGCTAGCCATTTGGGTGTCGCAAATTGCGCTTGCCTCATGAATATTGATGAGGCATGCAATTTGCGACCCCATTGCGAATCGCAAACAGTGACTCAGTGAGACACTGTTTGTACATTCACTTTTGTGAGTTGCAAATTGACACAATTTGCAACTCGCAAAAGTGACTGGTCATACATCTGACCCTAGGTTGTCTAATCTAAGCTATGGCTCTGCTATTTATAATTAGGGCTCCTGGTTTTATGGTATTTATTTTTTCAACATTTACGTCTGTATTTACCATTCTTTTTTGGACCACTTTATTGGTATTAACCCATATTTATTTAATATTTTGAGAATAAATGGGGTCATAAAAGTTATGGGGTCATTAAAGGGGTCATTGATTTAACAGATAAAATGCACTCATACTTTGATGTCTGTCGTGTTTCAGCAAATTAAGCAGCCAAATATGACAAAACACTACACCAACAAGTAAATATAAACATTATATTCAAATATATGTTAACATATGCCTGTATTTAAGGGAATCTGATTCTGATTTTAAATCCCCATGACATTAACCTGCTTAGCCATTTGACCTGGAACTCATGAAGGTCAACAAAGAGAGTCACTCACAGGAAGCACCATTTTCTGTATTTTTCCGATTTTTAAAATCAATAGAGACAGGAAATAGATTATTTTGTGTCTGTATTCATCTGTAAAATTCAGCAAAAACGGAAAACTGGAAGCCTTATTTATAATGTGTATATTTAATTCTTTGATTATATTATTTGACAACACAATCGTTGCAGATGGGAGTTGGCGTCTCAGCTCAGTGTAGGTCTGACCGTTAGTATCAGAGCTGACCCGCAGCCTGCGACGTCCTGGCGAGAGGATTCCTGTATCGGTTTCTCCCATTTTCAGGAGAACTCTACCGGCCAATTCTGAGCTGGAACATTTTTGTTTATCGTGCCCCACCTTTTCTGCTACTACGTAGCGACCGTGAATCCTTTTAAGTCTCTAATTACTTTTGTCTAGAACAGTAACGCCGGTCTGCTATAGTTTTTGTCCCTCACCTACACTGAGCTGAGACGCCAACGCCCATCTGCAACCATTGTGTTGCACTAGACGGCTACCTGATGAAGGCGTGTATGCCGAAACGCGCGTTGTAGACATCTGCCGCACTGCCTGAATCAACGCCTCGTCTATCATTTGGATTTGGATTTATTTATGCTGATTGTCAAAATTTATCTCATGAAATGATCAATGCGAATTTTATATGTAACCTCAAATCATGAAAAGAAGTATGAAACATAAACTTTATACTTGAAAATAAATCAATAAATATATCATTATATCTTTTTCTAGTGTGTACATTGTCGATATAGGGTGTCCTATTTAGAGACCTATATATTCTACTAGCAAGAGAGGTATTTTTGTCTAAAATTGTGGTAGATATCCTTTTCTAGCTATAATTTCCTTACATTAGTTTATTTCCCTATGTTATAGCGAGCTGTAATTATAGGGGTCCCTTGTTTTCCTAAAGAGAAAAAGGCTTCAGCTTCTTTTTTTATTCTAAACTAGCTTACCCGTCGCGCGTTGCTGCGATCTCAGAAGAAAGGAAATTCAAGGAAACTTGTTATGATAACATTCAATTTACATTGTGTCATTTTTATTGAAACTTATTCTTTTTAATATGGAAAACATTTCAAAGTGTCATTTTAATTCTATTTATTTATTCGAGTACTTGTTGATACACAATATTTTTTGTTTTTCCGTATGGTGCGTACACAAATAAATTAGAAGGTTTTCCGACGCGTGAGCTGGTCACATACAGTTGTCCATGTGAGAAGCACGTATTCTCCAAATGGAGTCCACACATTTGCAGCGATTGTCCTTGTGCTTTGTTGATTGTCATTGCAAAAGCGAGTCGCACCGGAAACTGTAAACATTTGAATTCAAATGGCATATCTGTTGGGATCATTGGAATACGTGGCAACAGTACATCTTCCCCTTTGAATTTCCCATTCAAAATTGTAGCTTCGATGACATTGCTAATCATCTTTTTCACCGAAAGTCTTGTACCGTTGCAAAGTCGTGGTGGATTGATGTTTCGGAGAAAAATGATAGGCACGCCAATTTTCAATGTCAAAATGTGCGGTGGCATACCGGGCAAGAATTCCGTTGGGTAATTGACAAATTCGTCTTGATTCATCACAGTATCGATGGACTTATACGTTGTCGCTTCGCCTGGTATTCCGATTTGAATGCTGAAATTGATGGCATTTACATCGTTGTTCGTAGCTGCTAATATAGCACGTGCAGTGAGCCACTGATGATTTTTGTAATTTCGCGCGATATTCAAAAGATTATGAGGACCCTGAAGGGCCGATATTTTAAAAAAATGTATGCTAGAAACCTTTGCGGGAGTGTACTCAACAACTTCCCAAAGTTTCATGGCGATCGGATGAATGGTGTAGTAATGCATAAAGGGCAAACAGACAGGCAGACATACATTTGATTTTATATATATAGATTACCAGGAAATAAAAGGGGATTAATTCAGTTATTTGTGAAAGCTCAAGGATAAGTGAGCTGCCTATTTTGGAAGCACACATCATCGAAATAATTTTAGGGCTACTTCATCTTCAACTTTAGGATCAATCAACCAATCAATCAGAGTACTTTTAAAGCGTGCTACTCACCCGTGAGGTACTCAAGGCGCTGAGGGGAGGGGGGGTGCCGCTACTGCTCGAAGAGCCAGGTCTTGAGGAGTCTTCTGAAGGCGAGTAGGTCTTGGGTCTGCCGTAGGTGGGCAGGGAGGGTGTTCCAGGTCTTGGCGGCGAGTTAGGAGATGGATCTGCCGCCGGAGGTCGTTCGTTGGATGCGGGGGACAACGGCGAGGGCGAGGCTGGCGGAGCAGAGCTGGTGGGTTGGGAGTATAGAAGCTGAGTCTGCTGTTCAGGTAGGTTGATCCAGTGTTGTGGAGTGCTTTGTGTGCGTGGGTGAGGAGCTTGAAGGTGATCCTCTTGTTGACGGGGAGCCAGTGTAGGTCTCTCAGAAGGGGGGTGATGTGGCTGCGGCGGGGGACTTTGAGGATCAGTCGGGCGTAGGCGTTTTGGATGCGTTGTAGTCGTCATATGTGTTTTGCTGGGATTCCTGCATAGAGTGCATTGCCATAGTCCAGTCTGCTGCTGACGAGGGCCTGTGTCACCGTTCTTCTTGTTTCTGTCGGGATTCACTTGTAGATCCTGCGCAGCATGCGGAGGGTGTTGTTGCAGGAGGAGGAGATGGCGTTGACCTGTTTGGACATGGAGAGGGAGGAGTCGAGGATGAATCCTAGGTTGCGTGCATGGTCGGTGGGTGCCGTTGCTGGTCCCAGTGTGGTCGGCCAACAGGAGTCGTCCCAGGCTGAGGGGGTGGGTCCGAGGATGAGGACCTCCCTCTTGTCCGAGTTCAGTTTCAGATGGCTGCTTCTCATCCAGTCGGCGACAGCCTTCATTCCCTCGTGGAGGTTGGTTTTGACTGTGTGTGGGTCCTTGGTGAGGGAGTGGATGAGCTGGGTGTCGTCTGCGTAGGAGATGATGTTGAGGTCGTGGTGGGGGGCCACTTGTGCGAGGGGGCCATGTACACGTTGAACAGCGTCAGGCTGAGGGATGAGCCCTGGGGGATGTCGCAGATGATGTTGGTGGCCTTGGATCGGAAGGGTGGGAGGCAGACGCTCTGGGTTCTGCCAGAGAGGATGGACATAGTCCAGTTGAGGGCCTTCTCTTGGATTCCGGCTTCTTGGAGGCGTGTCTTTAGGGTGCGATGGCAGACCGTGTCGAAGGCGGCTGACGGGTCCAGGAGGATGAGGGCTGATGTTTTACCATTGTCTAGTTGGCACCTGATGTCGTCTGTGGCGGCGATGAGGGCTGTCTCGGTGCTGTGGTTTTGTCTGAATCCAGACTGGGATGGGTACAAGATGTTGTTGTCTTCGAGGTGGTGGGCCAATTGTATGTTGACTATTTTCTCGATGACCTTCGCCGGGAATGGGAGCAGGGAGATGGGCCGGAAGTTCTTGAGGTTTTTGGGGTCTGCCTTGGGCTTCTTGAGGAGGGTGTTGATTTCGACATGCTTCCAGCTTTCCGGGAATGTCGCTGTTTCGAAGGAGATGTTGATGACCTTCTGTAGTTGGGGTGTGATGGCTGAGTCTGCTTTGTTGAATACGTGGTGTGGGCACGGGTCTGACGGAGATCCTGAGTGGATGGAGTTCATGACCTTGGGTGTCTTGTCGTCGTTGACGTTGGACCAGGAGGTCAGGCGGTTGGTGCTGGTGGTGTTCGCAGGGGAGGTGGAGACTGGTGTAGTCGGGACGGTCATGGTGTTGAAGCTGTCATGGATGTCAGCGATCTTGCTGTGGAAGAAGGTGGCCAGTGAGTCACACAGTTCTTGTGAGGGCAGGATGTCGTTGGCGTTGGCGCTGGGATTGGAGAGTTCCTTTACGATGCTGAAGAGCTCTTTGCTGTTGTGTGCATTGTTATCAAGGCGGTCTTTGAAGGTGGATCTCTCGGCTAGTCTGATGAGGTGGTGATGTCTGCGGCTGGCATTCTTGTGGGCTACGTGGCTGTCCGGTGTGTATTCGTGGAGCCATTTCTTCTCCAGTTTCCGGCATGCACGTCTGGTGGTCTGGAGCTCGTTGGTGAACCAGGGGGCTCTCTTGCTAGCGTGGTTGTTGGAGGGTTTCTTTAGTGTGGCGAGGGTGTTGGCGCAGTCGTCGATCCATTGTCTGAGGTTGCGGGCTGTGGCGTCTGGGTTGGTGGGGTCGGTGGGTGGGTTCTGGGCAAGGGTGGTGATCAGCTGGTCTTCGGTGACTTTGCTCCAGCAGCTGCGAGGCAGCTGTTGGGTGTGGTGCTGCGTGATTGGGTGTTTGAAGGTGAAATGGAGGCAGCCGTGGCTGGTCCAGTGGAGTTCGGTGGTGTGGTTGAAGGCGACGTGGATGCTTGTGGAGAAGATGGGGTCCAGCGTGTGGCCGGTGGCGTGAGTGGGTGCGGTGACGAGTTGTCTGAGGCCGAGGTTGGCGAGGTTGTCGATCAGGGTGGCGGATCACAGAAGAGCTTCGTAATAAGAGGGATAGGTCTGTGATCTGTGGTGTGGGAACGATTGATGTCTATAGCCTAGACTTTAGTTGGCATCTGCCAGATTTGTCTAACCTAAGGGATCACTCTGCTTTTTATTGTAACAACATTTGCAGGAACTTTTACAGTACCCATGGGGCAAATAGAGGTTATGGGGCTCTGATTGTGAGAGCCTTTTGCCACTGATGTCCTTGGGCAGCTACTCAACTATTGAGCCCAAACCAGAGTGTGCTTATCAGCACATATTCCTTTAGGGTGGTCCCAGGGGTTAAGTATTGTGGAGAAGCAGTCAGCGTTATGTGGAAGCATCCCTTGTGTTCCCCGTCTTCTACCTTTATAGTGATTTTGCCTTACTTCCTGTCAGCATATGAATTGTCCCAAAGTCTAAGTTTGCCACATAATATCTCACCCTTGCACTGTAACTTTTATTTCAGTCCTCGGAAGGCAGGGCCACGTTCTGCATGCTAGGGGTGGGAGCTGCACCGCTCCCAGTGGTGTACATTCTCACATTGCCCCCCAAGCAGAACTGCGTTGACTCTGCTTTGGTCGATGTTGTTGCTGTCTCCAGCCTCTACGTTTTGTGTGTAGAAGAAGGCCTCTGGTTGAGGAAAAGGAGGCTGTGCGAACACAGGTAAGGTTAGAGAACGCTCTCCACTTGCTTCATTGGTGGTTGGGTGGATCTTTGCTTGGGATAATTCCTTGAGCTCAAATACAAACCCACCTCCTAAGCAAAGTGAAGAGCCCAATCCAGATTACAGGTAGAGATAATTGCTGTTTCCGGTTTTAAATTGGTTATAGTGTCAACCTTCCAAAGGCACTTCTGCTGATCAGGCCACTAAATGCGGTTGAGATCTTTCTGTGGAACCCAATCATCACAAGCAATTTGGCTTTGCCAAGTGCAGTTACAATTCTTCACAAGCGCAAAGCTGACACAAACATGTCTGCTTCTAGGCAATACTGCAGTGCATCGGGGTCTCAATGCCTCGTCAGTTGGTGTGGTGGTACAGGTCCTTTACTGTGTTCCGATGGTTCACCTTCAGTTATCCCTGTTCCAGCTCCCCGCAGTCCCCCTTTTCTAGGTTGCCTCTTCTTTGTCTAATGGCAGCTCCTGCACTCTGCCTCAGAGGTCTATCAGCTCCTTCTTCGAGGCAGGCTCAATGCAACTCTTCTGCTGGCAGGGTTTAGAACACCCACATTCCTGATCCTGAGCATGACAAAGGGGAGTTCACAACCCCAACCCTGAAGCATGCAATAGTTTCTCAGACCCCATCGCTGTGGAACCATGGATTCTGGCTGTTGAGACATCTTGGCACCTGAATAGTGGTTTGTGTCCCCTAGTTCTCCCTAGTTTACAAACAGAGTATGTATATTCCACAAGTGGGGCTTTGGGACCAATTTCAGACCTTTCTTGACATTTGTGTATTTCACCTAGACTGGTCAAGCCACAATCTTTGTCCTCTAACGTGTCAGCAGTAAGGTGGGGTAGAGCTGGGAGCTCCCAGAGAGGGGAAATCCAAGAAAAAGGCACACAAGATGGAGGAGCTTCCCCACTGAACTATATCCCAACATTCTGTGGGTAACACTTCTGGCGAACTTTGGAACGGGAAGGGGGGAAGGGTTTCCCTTACTTTCCAAAGGAGCCATCTATCTCCTACCTCTACATTCTAGAGTCTGGTACACTACAAGGAACCTTATGACTACTTTGGAAGACTCTAAAATTCACATTGTTGTCTGGCAGGCTCTTTCTGTCTTCCATTGTCTATACCACTCAGGTGCAGGGAATCAAAATGTATTAATGGCCTGCCACAGATACACACAGAGTATAGAAGGGGTGTGTGAAGTGGTGGGTGTCTGAAAAATTATCTGAGAAACTTTCAACTTTGTGATTGTATTCAATATTTCAAAAACGTTATCTGGACGAGACCACTAGGACAGATTATTTTTTCAGACTTATCATTTAGCAAAATATATTGTTACCTACTTTGCGGAAATTACAACCTGTGCATTATGGACCACATGCACTAACAGACAGGTCGCAATACTGAGAGGAAACTGCAGTGACATTTTGTGACCTGCCTTTAATTACTGGGAGTGACCTATTTACGAGTGGGTGGTGTCACAATATGTCCGGTCGCAGGGGGTCACAGAAGGACCTGGTAATGAATATTGATTGAGCAGGTCACTATTTCCAGCCCCATGCGATTGGCTATGAACACATGGGTGAGGGACTACAAGCAATAGAAAACCACTATCCCTGTCTTTGTGTCTGAAAAAGCTAAACATATTTTTTAAAGACACGTGTTCTGTGGATGACCAGATGCAACTTTTTTAAAACCCACCCGGTTGTGACCACTGTCTACTCTCTCAGAAGCTGTCAGGCACAATTTCCAAAGGAGAAGCTTTCCAACCTGGACGTATTCTGCTTTGCAAATAAGTTGCCACCTATTCTCCTTTCATGGTTTGAAATTGCAGTCACAAACAAACAATTGATATATCCAGCACCACTGGAATGATGTTATTGTGTGGCTGTGGTGATTTTGCATAATTATAGATTTGCCGCATTTGCCACATAATCCATCATCTTCCGCACAATCTGCAGATTTTAGCAAAAAAAATGTTTCTAGCTCAAATGGTTCAAAATTTACTAAAAATGCAGCAACACGTGTTGCTGCGCAGTGGAAGGTCCTTTGCAAAGCTGGACTGGTCACCGTTCTGATGCTTATTGCTCTATTTAGGTTTTAAACTGATACTGATGAGGTGCAATCAATGCTCAGACAGTGTTACCACGTTTGGAAATGATGAAATGATGAACTTAAACTATTCCAAAATGTGCTGCCTTATGCTACATAATTTGCCCTTTCTTGCCACATGATTTACTCACCCCTCCTGCATATTTTGGCCCTCTCCTGCTGCATAATTCCAGTGGCCCTGAATATATCTCACTGCAAATAGGAAGGGAGGTACCTTTTAAGCCCTCGCTTAGCCGCAATTTGAAATGAGCTGAAAATCCTCTTTTATGAACCAGAAAGGCTTTTCTGTTTCGCACATCCCACCACACACAGAGAGATTAATTTCGTATTTCATGTCAGAGTCGGCCTGCTGGCGCACATATGATTGCTAAGGAAATTACAGGTCAGGGGTGCAAGCTGCCCCGATCCATGCAGGAGGCCTTTTCAGTCGCAAGGGCATGAATAGGGTCACTGGGGTAATTCTGCTGTCTGAGGCAAAGCCTCCAACAAACGTATAGGATCTCAGACGTATACATTGCGGTAACACTCATTCTTGAGGGGTTTAACGATGAGTATTACTGAAGTAATTCAGAAATGGCTTTGCAGTAATGAGGAGTTAAGCAAATGTTAGCAGAGATTTAGAACAATACATTTTAGGGAATTCACGAAAATTCCGAGTTCACGCCTGGCAGAATTTTAATTAATACAGCCCTTGGCAGATCTCTGCTTTATTATTGATGTTGCTTCGTGAGAGTATGGATGCCTCCAGGGCAGGTACTCCAACTGAGCCTCAGTAGGCAGTTGCCTTACAGCACAACCACAGGTGGCCACCTGCGATGCCACATTGCAACAAATGGCCTTGTTGCTATGGCAGGTGGAGCACCCCCTGATAAAATGTCATTTTGCTGGGGGGCACACAATCCGCCTTACCTGAACTGAATGTCTCCGATAAGTTATTACTATGATTGATCGGTAATGCATTATGGCTGTAGGTAGACTAACAATAAAATTGATAAAGCTGAAATCTAAAGCATTAAATTGAATTTGCATTGCTGTGGATGACGCGTGCTTTTAGGTTTGAATAACTTGTTCAGCCTGATAAATGCTCTTGCTTTCCTTGTAAGAGTTCCTCGCCTGTACATGAATGGGAGTCCTCGGTTTTTTCTGATTGGTATTATTTGAATCCTATTCTAATAGACTTGGACATCACTTGGGTAACTGTAGGAAAGATGAAACCTGAAAGTGACTTTAGGAACACTGGTGTTTTCAAAATCATTATTTCTAATATTTTTTGATCCAGTGGACTCCCGGCTATAATCAATCTATTAAGTTCTGCTTCTGCAGCCAAAAGTGAGTTCATCTGTTGTTCAGACTTCTCTCTTTCAGCTTTCCGTCGAAAAGATGTAAAACTAATCGTTTCGCCTCTAATCCCTGCTTTAAAAGCATCCCAGACATTACCACTACTTGTGCTCCCCTTATTATTAAGCCAAAATTCGGTTATCCATTTCATCATATGCTTACAGTAGCTTTCGTCTTTCAACAGCGCTCTTTCAAATGTCCATTTGTACACCTTTCTGCTTATTCCACTGAGATTCAATGTCAATAGCAACGGGTTATGATCTGACATCATACGTGGTAACTTTGTAATAGATGCGTTAGATAACAGCACATTAGAAATTAAAAAATAATCCAGTCTAACAGTAATTCTATGGGGCGCTGAAAAAAAAGTGTCCCCATCACTCATTGGATTCAAATTTGCCCATACATCTGATAAAGCATTATGTGTAGCCAGATCTACTATCGCCTTATGTACCCTCTTCTTACGCCCAGTATAACCAAAATTCCTTTGAAGCTCTATACTGGCTGGTCGATTAATATTAAAATCCCCACAACATACGATAGGATCCACCCATGTTGTCAATTCCTGATCCAAAAATTCAAATATGTCTGATTCATCGGCTGTTGAGCCATAAACTGAGACCAAGGTAAATCTAGCTCCTCTGAATACTACTTCCACCATAACCCATCTTCCCCACTTATCTACCTTCTTCCTAATCACCAAACACTCTCTCCCCCTTCCCAAGATTGCCACCCCTCGTGTTTTTGAAGCTTGTGTAGTATAAGCTAATACTTCGAACCCCAGCTGTCCTAACAAAAAACCTTTACCTCCCTCAACGTGGGTCTCTTGGAGACAGATCAGATCTGGATTTAATGCCTTACAGAAAGCAGAGACCCTCAATCTCTTCTGGAGGTCGTTAAGGCCACACACATTCATTGACATAATTCTACATGCCATTCAGAATTTCAAGAATTATATCCATCCTATCCGTCCTACTCTCCCAGTTTCCTCTTACTCTCTTTGTTTCCTTGTTCCACCATATACTTAAAAGCAATACCATCTTTTTACCAGAGCTCTGTGTATACACTACCACAAATGATGTGTGCCATTTTTTCCCCCCCTCTAGAGTTCCCCCCCTTCTCCACCCCAGCCTAACCCACCCCCACCCTCCCCTACAGGCAAATAGGTCAAGCATGACCTATGTGTGATCGCCAGAGAATCAGCAGTCGCCACTTCTCCCCGCCTTCCTACCCCCCTCTATTTCAAATAAACAGTTACTATATTCTGGTTAACTGTCCTTATACCCCAAAACTTCAATCATAAAGGCCTTTGCTTTAATTTCAGAAAAAAAGAACTTAACCTGACTTTTAGTTACTATTTTCAGCTTTGCTGGGTAGAGAAGGTAGGCTTCTGAACCCAGAGATTGTATACTCGGAATCAGCTGCCTCAATCTCCATCTACGCTCTACCGTAGCGTGGCAAAAATCAGGCCTTGCAAAGAATGACACGTTATTAAAAGACTTTCTTGACTCAGGTTTGGCCTTATCTAAGATCAGCTGCCTTAGCAGGAAATTCCCAACAAAGATCAAAATTGCCCTTGGTTTACCCCCTTGGGCCCCTTCCTGCCCTCTTTTAAAGAACGGAAAGCGATGGGCTCTTTGTATTTCATGTTCCCATTGCCATGATGTTAGTTCTGGGAAAGCTCCTTTTAACAAATTCACCACAAACAATCTGATGTCTCCTCCTTCCAGTCCTTCTTCAATTCCTAGCAGTCTGATGTTATTTCGACGCTGTCTATTCTCAAAATCCTCGAGTTTCCAGTTAACATCTTCAGCAACCTTCTGATGCTCTTCCTTATATGATTTAATCTCTCTCAGGTCGTCCTCCACTTTCCCAGTTCTTTCTTCTACGTGTGCCACCCTCTCCGCCATCTCGTCCTGCCTTTGACTTATCTTCCTCAATTTGTTCTGTACCTTTCTAGCCTCATGCCTAGCTCTCCTACTTTCCCCTCTAGCCTCGGATTGCATCAATTTCAGAGTGTTGAATAATAGATCCAGAGTAACAGGTGGTTGTGTGGGCTGCAAAGAACCCTGCTCTCCAATCATTGTAGCCGGGCTATCCTGCTCTAAAAAGGAGAATGTGGTAGTAGAGTAATCCCAGGCTAGTTTTTTAGTGGGGTCTGTAGTGCTGCTTGCTGAAGATGGTTTTCTTCTGGATAGACGTTTTTTTTTAGTATATTTCTGAACCGGAGAGCTACTACCTGTATCTCCCCCAGTTGATTCATCAGAACTCTCTCCAGTAGGAGGCGAATGTGACTGGGAGTCTTCTTCTACCGAGTAGAACCTCTCGGAGGCTGCCTCAGATATAAAATGCAATTCAGTGGAGTGGGAGGTAGAAGCTGATGATTCACCGCCTGATTTCCCTCCTTCTCTTTCCAAGTTTATTTCTACTTCATTCTCCCATAGCGGGGGGATTGCTTGTGCAGTGTCCACTGTTATCAAACCACTCGCTAATCCTTCATCGCACTCCATGGATATTGTCAAGCCGCTATCTTTATCTGATAATTGCGCATTCAAAGCGTTAACCTCAAGCACTTCATTAGCAACCTTATGCAGTGTAAGATGTTCTCCTGGGCCCATTTTGCTTGAGAGCTGTGCAGAAGTGGCCACTGCAGTACTCTCACCCTCTGCCTCTCTCTCAATCACCTGTCTGGCAGCAGCGCTAACAGTGGATGCAGGCATCGCCCCAGCCGGCTTCCCTGCAGCGGGTCTTTCTCCCTGTTGCTTGGTTACCGCTATCCCAGCGCCCGCGCTGGCGCCCTTCACTGCCTTCTCTCCCGCTACCGGTGTCAGCCCACGGACCTCGCTGACAGGATTCACAACTCCTTTAGCTTCCGCGGCAACTGTAGCAGCAGGTACTGGACCAGCATCGGACACGGATACAATCTTACCGCTGCAGATCCCGCCCGGATTCGAAGGTATATTTGAGAAACTTTCCGTCACTGAAAGCTGGCGCATAGCACTCTCTTTCGTCATCTTGGTGTTTCCGCTATCCTTAACCGAGGCTGGGTTGTCACCGCCCGGTTTCTTCAGAGTTGGCTTTTTGGGAATAGCACCGGCTTTCTGAGCCGCGTTCTGTGATACTTTTGTATCCATCTTTGTATCATGTTTTGTGTCTTGCTTCATATCCGTCTTGGCTTTCTCTTTAGCATTAGGGGCTTTGATAGATTCAGTTTCACCGGGCTTCCCGCTTTTATTTCCTCTGCCGTCTTTTGCATCCTGCACTCGTTGCAGCCTCGTTGGCATTCTGAACCAAGATTTCAAAAACAGCTTGGTACTTGCTGTAATATTTCTCCAAAGCTTCAGGGCGATCCGTTTTGTTAAACCTAATTCCTGAGATAGGAATCCGGCGTCTTTCCTGCAACTCCTGTTGCAATGAAGCTGTGTGCTATGCTGCCAAGTACTGCTTCCCAAACCAGGTTCCAGCATTGATTCAGTCAACCATTTGGCCTGTGGCAGGGAGAAGTGAAAATGTGCGACTTACTCGCTGAAACCCTCAGCGGCCATCTTGCCCATTCGAGCAGTGGGCATATCTTTTAATGCAAACAAAATTTGGTTCATTGCTGAAATGGTTACAAATAGAACAGCCGTAAACTATCTCGCAAAGAAGGAACAGGTGTTTGAATATAGTGAGAAGGTGGGGCATATCCTCGCTGTTAGGACGAGGCAGAAAGCTAATGCTGGTGATATTAAAAGCATGGTAGATAACTTAGGAAATGTGATATTAGATTCGAATGGTATAAGGAATGAATTCTGGGAATACTATACGAACTTATATGACAGCGACAACAGGATGGGATCCGAGGAAATAAATAGGGAAACAAGAGATTATTTGGGAAATATACAGCTAGACACGCTGGAAATAGAAGATCAGACTAAGCTAGATTCCGATATAACATTAGAAGAAGTTGCATTAGCACTTTCGGAACTCCCATCTTCTAAAGCCGCAGGTCCAGATCTCATTCCAATTGAATTTTATAAAACATTTTTTTCCTCTATAAGTGTGGAGC
Organism: Lissotriton helveticus; assembly: GCF_964261635.1. NCBI lineage: Eukaryota > Metazoa > Chordata > Amphibia > Caudata > Salamandridae > Lissotriton > Lissotriton helveticus. Next base: position 1,291,735,998 of record NC_136061.1, read on the forward strand.
TTTTAGATACTCTCTTACAAGCACAGAGAGAAGTCTCAGTTCCAGATTCATGGGGAGGCACGGAGATCATTGTCATTCAAGCCTCCTACAACACCAGGGTCGTATAGACCAATTGGCCTTATGAACGCGGATGTGAAGTTATATTCTAAAATTCTGGCAACAAGGCTGTCTACCATTATTGAAAAACTAGTCGCACCAGAGCAACATGGATTCATTCCAGGAAAAGGCACCACTACACATGTTCGAACAGTAATCACTTGCTTTGATGCTATGGAGGTTATTGGCGGCCCGTTGGCAGCCATGTTCCTCGACGCTGAGAAGGCTTTTGACAGGGTGGCTTGGTTATACTTATGGGAAATAATGAAAGTATATGGTTTTGGCGATAAATTCATAAGGGCAATTCAGGTTTTATACAAGGCACCTACAGCTAGAATTAAAATTAATCGAGACTTAACGGCACCTGTACAAATTAAAAGAGGTACTAGGCAAGGTTGTCCTAGTTCTCCCCTTCTTTTCGCATTATATATGGATCCATATTTGCGTTATTTAAAAGCTAACCCGAATATTCCACCACTCATCTCGAATGGAGCGGAGGTTAACGTTCTAGCATATGCAGATGACGTTGCTATAATCACCCCAGACCCAGCCATAGCAGTGGAGGAGGTTGAGCGGGAGGCTAGTAAATTTGGAAGAATATCTGGGTATAAATTAAACAGCGCAAAGACACAAATCATCCAAAACACTGTGGTCTTATATAATGATGCTCGAGTGGTTCCCGCAGCAACATATTTGGGAGTGGAGATATCACCTAATCTGGATACAGTGGTAGGACGGAATATCTCTCCGTTAATTAAAGATGTAAGCATAGATTTGGCCAGAATTGATAAGCTTAAACTTTCGCTAGTAGGACGTACAAATGTAATAAAAATGATTATTCTTCCCAAATTCCTTTATTTTTTTCGCACTATTCCTCTTTTTTTTGAAACAATCTGGTTTAGTAAACTAGAATCAATACTTAATAAATTTATATGGTCTTATGGGAAAACGAGAAGGGCCTATAAGTTCATGACGCTACCAAGGGTTAGAGGAGGGTGGGGGGTCCCAGACTTCAGGCTATATTATTGGGCATCTGTACTACAATACACCCAGGGTTTGCTGGGGGCTGATAACCTAGAGGTGAATGTTAGATCTTGCTCGACAAGGGTATATTCTATTGTACTGGGGGCAGATGCCGCAAATGCTTTCCTAAATCACGCAGATTTCCTTTACTATAAGCATACACGATTTAAAACAGTTAAAGCTGCATATAACATCTGGATAGCAGTAGCAAAGAAATGCGGACTAGGAAGATACAATAGGTATACTAGATTGTATAGGAATAGAACACTACCCCCCTTGATATTTTCAGATTCTATAATGGCGGAATGGGATATGCAAGGCTTAAAAAGTATAGGGGATTTGATGGGAACGGATGGGAATATATTACAATTTTCAGATCTGATGGGTAAATATGGCATTACAAGAAATAGTTTTTTTAAGTATTTGCAAATCAGGAGCTTTTTGGGTAAGAAAAAGGGGGGAGAATCCGGATTTCGGAAGAGTAACCTTATGGAATCTCTAGCTCAGGGGGGAGTGTGTTCTATACGATTCTTTTATGCCAGTCTAGCAGGCCTAAAAAAAGACGATACTGAGAAATTTGGAGATAAATGGGCAGGGAAACTAGGTGTACAGAGTCAATTCTTTCTGGATTCACTAGAGTTAGGATGCTCTGTGCTGTGTTCTGCTCCTCTTCAATCGCAGCATTTTAAAACTGTATTTCAACTCTATCATACACCGGACCGCATTGCACAGTGGGGGGCGACCACAGGGACAACTTGTTTTCGATGCAATGCTCCAGTAGCAGATAGTATCCACATTTTCGCACTGTGTCCCCAATTAGAGAATCTACGAAAGGAGATTGAAGATTTTATGAGGTCTACTTTGGGTGTAAATGAGATTTTAACACCAATGGTTATCATGCTAGGGGTTAGGGGTTATAGGGACGATAATACTGAATTTATATTCCTAGCGATGGCAGTGTACAGACTATTAATTGCAAGAGCATGGCGGGATCCTACTCCCCCTACAACTCAACAATGGATTGCTTTGTTATTAGGGATATTTAACCTTGAAAAAGGTATATACGCCAGGAAGGGAAAAAGAACTAGAAAATTGGGATTAAAAATTTGGAATCCTATATATCGGTGGAAAGAGAGAGTAAGGATACCCCTTGGTTAATAATTTATAAGGCTTGTTTTCCACCTGAATGTGTTGATGACTTATAATTTTTTTTTTATATACATAGTAATTATTTGGGTTATATTGTGTATCGTGATCTCTGTGTATGTAAATGACAAATTGTTGTATGATGTGCCATAATTTTTTTTTAAATAAAATTAAAAAAAAAAAATAAAAAAAAAGGAACACTGGTGTTTTCACTTTCTTACATGGTTAATTGTTTTCTTGTGTCGGTGCCTGCTCTATTTTTCAACAGTCGTATTAAGTAAACTACATAATATGAGTATAGGCTAATGAAAACAATTGTGTATATATATATAGCTCTTATTGCAGCAGAGTTTCCCTTCTCGAAAGCGGTGCCTAATTTAACAGAGCTTACTCGGGCCTACAACGACTGAGTATTGGGCCCAGCATGTACAACTTCTGGTGAAAAGAGAGTGTTATTCCATTGCACTACAACAGAGCAGGGGTATCCAAAGTTGGCCCACGCGGGTAATGCCCACAGCGTATTTTAGGACTAGCATTGAACAGGTAATGTTTCTCATTTAGAGAAGTTGTGTGACTTTTCTGAAAAATTGACCAGGGTCCTGTCTTCCAAGATCAGCACTGGGCGTCTGTAATTTAGAAATTCATATATTCTGTACTACAAATGAGAGATGGCAAATGTTCCTCAGATGAGCCAGCTGAAAATATCATTGTGTGGGCTAATTGTTTTTTTAATCAGGTCACAGCCCAGTTTAATATTTTGTTGGCAGCAGTTGGGTGTACAGTGAGCGTGACTGCAAAGCTCAAGACCTCGCAAATTTGCTAAGTATTTTTTTTACTTTGCTAGCTTTGCAAAACGTGAAGCTGGCAAACGTTAAATTAAAATGCGTGGGGCAAAGAAGAAATTACCTCCTGCTCTGCAGGCCCCGAGCACATCCCTCAGCAGCGTCAATATTGGTTGTTTCAGGGCGCTATGGCAGCTATAAGTGACAGTGGATAACTATCAGTCTCTCCAAACTGAAGTCCCGTCCATGCTGGGTGGGACATCCGGCTGCATGGAATGTGCGGCTTCAACATCATTTGTGAAGTGATCTTTCTTGACTGCAGGAATCTATACAGGGGATGGAGCTTTACATTCAGCCCCTACGCCCCTGAATTCAGGCTTCCCATGACGTGATGATCTAGAGGGGGTGGGTTTCCCGATCACTTCTACCCCGTCAATAGCGATCTTGGGCCTTTTACCCGACATGCTAAAGGCCATGACCTCTGCAGACTGGCATTTAATTCTCCATTTATTGAGGGCGGCAAGACAGTCCATTGCCTCCTACTGGAAGTGGCCCCATCCGCCTCCTATTTCCGTTTGGTACCTCTTGCTGTGGGGATGTCTTGTCTTTAGAATTACTCATGGCACGCCTCAATCACACAGACACCCGATTTGACTGCATCTGGCAGCCACTTATACACTATTTCACTAAAATTGAACATTCCCGCCTAAAGCCCCCAGGCTGCGTGCCCTGCAGTTGTTTGAGGACTCCTTGGAGTCCTTCTTCCGGAGTCGGCAGTCGGAGACCCCGGAGGAGCCCGCTTGAGCTATTGGGTGGACTCCCTAGCCCTTGAGGTCACTGATCACCGCATTGGACCTGGGCCCCCCGTGCCCCCCCCATGGCGTACTCGCCTTGGACCCTTGCCCTCCCTCCTCCCCCTCCTCAGGGGACGCTTCCCCAACTTATCTATCTTCTTTTCCTCTGTACCCATCTGTTTTCCGGCTTTTGTTTCTCTCTCTTTCTTCAAATATATGCCTGTTGTTATAGTTTATATGTCAAAAATGTCTAAAATTTTCACAGCGCAGGGACTTTTCTCTCCTACGGGGTGGGGACCTCTTATTTGCTGGGCCCATGTTTGGTTAGACCCTCTCGGCTATTCATCTGACGTGCTATGTTATCTCCCTAATCTACAACGAATCATGTGTTGGCTGATGTACCCTTGTTCTTCCCTTGATCTCCCCCTTGATCTGGGTTCCCTGGAGTCATTATCTGGGACCTGGGAGGGCCCCATACCTTAAGCTACATCAGGGTGCCAAGGCTTGTAGGGGGAGGGGTGGCTTTGACGGGTTGATCTCGAGATGACCTCACTCTAGGTAACCTAGCCTATGATGCCATCTAGCACTGTTGTCTCATGCTGTGACCTGTATTTTATCCCTGCTTGTACTTAATAAACAGATGTTAAACAATAAAGATAATGTTGAGATGTCTGGGGGTTCGTTCAAGTATTGAAATAGCTCTGAACCGGTATTTTCTGGAAGGGTTGGCTCAAAAACAATTCATTTTCGAAATCAGTTATTAATATGGTCGCCTACACCGTTTTTTTTGTCGTTTTAAGCATCGCAAGTTCCGCAGCATTTCAAGCTATGTACATGTGCAGCAGCTACATTGCACAAGGTCTGATTATTTATTTTTTTAGAATGTAGAGTTTAACTGATTTGCCCTGAATCACAGAAGGTTGATCCGACGCCGGTACTCAAACTTTATTCCTCAGATTTAAAGGTAAGAACTCCGAACGTAACAGCACGTCGACTTCCAAAGACACACGAACGAAGGTGACTACAAAGGACAAGTTCCACAGAGGCAGGTGTTATAAAGGGTGTGATACAGGCCCGTTTCCAGGAATTTTTATTTGAGTGGGCCAAGGATGCGTTTGGGTGGGCCAATGCAGGCCCAATTTATAATAATTCTGAAGGTAGACTACAAGCCCTAGAGTTACATATGGACATCAATTCACCAAAATGCCTGGGGTAGCGGAAATTACACATTCTTGACTTTAATGACCTCACAAGAAGTGACATCATAACGCCTTTGACCCTCAATCTTCCTACGAAGGGATGTCACATGATCTTAACCCTTATAACATCACAATAATTGACATTGCTGAAGTTATAATAAAAGCCCTATTAAAACATTACTAATACATTGAATAATGTCTGTTTTAGATACCACTTGTATTAAGGTGCCGTTGTCATATGAAAGGAGATCTTTAATGGTTTTTCTTATGTTTACATCTGAAGAGGATGGTTCCACATTTATTCATTTTTTTTTTTGCCCTCATATTTGCCACCAGAAAATGTATGCTCTAGATGGGATCTTTCAGAGCCTTTCGCACATGTTCACTTAGATTCCGCCCCTGGATTATGTGCGCAGCTTGCCGAAATCGCCCAGAGGTAGGCTGTCTCCTTGTCCAACTCCCTATTACCATATAACCTTGTTACCAGGGAGGACCGGACCACAAAACCTCTGGCATAATCATTGGACTATTGGTTACTTTTCCGACCAATCTTTTAATGTGGACCAGATCTTATTGGCACTCTCTCCACCGCACAACCTATCTGACTGAGCAGTCATCATAATATTTTTTAAACAATCAGCAAATCTTGGGGGGGCCTTCGACTTCCATTCTCTACAGATTTCCCTTCTGGCAATGACTACAACATAGAATATGAACTGTGTGACTGGGCTGTTCATTAAGTATTCCTGCAGGAGGCCAAAGAAAATCAGTCTGGAGGAATAGGTAATTGGTATTAGTAAAACCTCCTCCAGAAAATAACAAACATGTCCCCAATAACGGGTAATTTCCCGGCACTCCATAAACATGTGCAGGTCATCTGCTGCCGTAGAATTACACCTCGGGCAGAGATAATTTTCAGCAGATATCCTACTCAGTTTGGCAGGGGTCCAATAAACCCTATAAGCGGTAAATAGGTGGTTCCTTCTAAGATTAGCTGGTTTTATTATCTTTTGTGAAATAGTAAATGAATCATCCCAGACTTTCTGTATCTCCTCACTATTCTCTATTATGGAATTGCCCCAAAGATTTGTTATTTCAGAATCCAAACAATCTTTTGCAGACACCAGAGTATTATACCAGAAGGCAACCTCCCGTTTCCAGCCTCCCCCTCTGCTCATAGAGTCTAGAAACCGGGTCTCCTTAACCTTCCCCCAACACTGACTTCCCCACCATGATGACAATTGGTAATATTTGAATCTTGTGAGGGACTGACCCGTTAGGTTAGATAAAGATTCCCAATCCAAAAGTTGAGTGTTAACACAAAGGTCCCCCCACTTTTTGAGGCCTGCTTCCCTCAATGGTTGTGCCAGTCTGTCTAACAGACAATCCAGAGTGCCCTGGGAATCCCAAATCGGGGCATGTGTGTTATAGTAGGGGATCCCTAGAATATTCTGCATATGAACCCAAATTTTGAGTGCCGTCAGTAAAATCATCAAGCGTACCTTTTTAAAGAATTTTTGGTCCCCAAATTTATTATTAAAAAAATTCGAGACCTTGGGGCTGGTCCGATAGCATTGCCTGAAAAAGTCGTCGTGTGAGGAAGAGTTCAACTTATTAGCCAGCATTCTGAAATTCTTAAACTGGAAGGCATAACAATACAAAAGCAAATCGGGTAAAGCCAGGCCCCCCAGTTTCAACCCCCTTCTTAATTTCCTCCAAGCTATCCTTGGGGATTTTGTAGCCCAGATGAATGACCCAATCTTCCCTTGGAGGTTTGTAATATCTTTAGGGTTAAATATTAAAGGTATAGAATTAAACAAAAAAGTTATTTTAGGAAGGATAGTCATTTTGACCAAGTTCACTCTTCCATAGATATTCAGGGGCAAACCCCCCCCACCTAGTTAGTAATTTATCTACCTCCTTCACCACCGTGTTCCAACTCATTTTAGATATATCCTCTAGTTTATGTGTAAGATATATACCTAGATATATAATTTTAGATTTGGCCCCCTGTACCGGATCTGTAGTATTCCAACTCATTATGTCAGTTTTTTCTTTATTGATTATATATCCGGATACCCTGCCAAAATCTTCAGCTAATTTAAACAATCTGGGAATAGTTTCTATAGGGTTGGCAGTATAAAGGAGGAGATCATCTGCGTACAAAGCTGTTTTAAGTTCTATATCCCCCATTCTGAAAGGTATGATGACAGAATCCGATCTCAGGGAGCAGGTGAAAGGCTCAATATATACATCGAACAGAAGGGGGGACAGGGGCAACCCTGCCTCGTTCCTCTGGAGATGTTAAACCAGTCTGTCAGACCCCCATTGACCAATACCTTGGCCCGAGGTCTCCTGTACAGGGCTTTAACTCCCTCTATAAAGGTGGAGGGGAACCCAAAGAGAGTCATAGTCTCCCATAAAAACCCCAAGTTTACTTGGTTAAATGCTTTAGCAGCATCTATCGCGACAATGCTGAGTGGTAGGCCTTCATCCTGAGCAAAATCAATTTCCCCAATCACTTGGAACATAAGCTCGTTGAGCTGCCTGCCTGGTGTGAATCCTCTCTGATCAGGGTGAATAATAGACTTAATTACCTTAGCTAGTCTAGTCGCTAAAATTCCCGAAAATATCTTCAAGTCGGCATTTAAAAGAGAGATAGGTCTGTACGAGTCTGTTTTTTGGGGATCCTTATTAGGTTTTATAATTAGGACAAACATAGCCTCCAGCCATGTAGGGGGAACTTCACCTCCCTCTAAAAAGATTTTATTGAAGAGTATCAAAAGGCCAGGCAGAATTTCCTCCAGGTTGTCTGCATACACCTCTGTTCGTAAGCCGTCAGGGCCGGTGGCTTTCCCTCGGCTCATCTTCCTCACCTGCACCCGTATCTCTCCCTCTGAAATCTCACTAGCCAGCCCAATCTTGTCTGCTTCACTCAATTGTGGCAAGTCCCTCAGTCCTAACCAAGCCTCCATCTCCTCAACTCCACAACAACTATTCTCTTGATATAACCCCCTCATAAACCCCCTTACTTCTTCCCTAATTTTCTCTTCTTCCGACAGCAATGCCCCCGAATCCCGCTGGATTAATGATGCGATAATATTCCTACTCCGCTCTGATCTCGCCTTCCAAGCCATGTGAGCCCCACACTTCTCTCCATACTCAAAATGTTTCAGTCTGCTGACCTCCCACCTATCCATAATTATTTCATCACCCCTTGCTTTAAGTCCTGACTGTAATTCCAGGAGTTCTTTTTCCAGCCTAGGAATATTAACCCTATCCCCTATGGCTGCTGCCTGTAATTGTTGTTCTTTCTGCTTAATATTATCCAGGTCATCAGTATCTTTTTTCTTAATTAGTCTCCTCCTATAGGTCATCTGTGAACTAAGTATACCTCTCAAATAGGCCTTAAAAGTTTCCCACACCAGTTGCTCTGTACCAGTACCTATGTTAAAACCAAAAAAATCTGTAATGCTTTCTCTAAGCTTAAGGTTACTTTCTGTGTCCAACAAAAGTGTTCTATCCAAGGTCCATCTAACCTCTATGGGGCTAGCCCTTAACTTAATTACTAGTTCCACCACTGAATGGTCGGACAGACCTGTTGGAATATGGGATAAAGACACTATATCCGGGATTATGGTCCGATCTGTTGAAAATGGCAATGTATGTGTACATAAGCGGCGTTAATTTGTGTTCACTGTACCCCTTGTTGTAAGCAGAACAAATAATTACGAAACACTGACTGTGTTATCCCGTCAGCATAAGACCCATGCACACATGTACACGACAGCTATTTTAGGCACCATGGCCTCTCTGACCGTTTGCTAAACCCCCGACACCCCTCCCCGCGCGCACTGCTCGTGCATCGACCACAAGACCCTCTCCCTCTGCGTGACCCTGCTCTAAAAGTAGCACTCCTGCTTGACCCACACCCCCCATTTCCTCCCAAGAACACCCTTCCCCTCAGCTGACAAACCCCCCGGCTGCACTTGACCTATCGACCCGGTCCCAAGTCCTAAGACCAAGCCTCGTGGATATACATCCCCCTTTTCCCTGCCCAGCATAACAAAACCCGTGATACACCAACCGAAGTGTCCGACCTTACCACCTGACCAACCTTTGACCTGATCATCCCCTTCTGCCCTCGTGTCCTGTAGGAATGTCCAGCTGAGAGATCACAATCTCTTGTTAGATTCAGGAGGGGAGGATGACATCTGAGCGACTGGTATGGGAATAGGCCTGAAGCTGGGATTCCAAGCATGCCTTTCCCCTACTTTGAAGCGTCTTATTGTAATAAGGAATGTTTGTGTGCCTTAGACATGTGTATAAAAGACGAAGCCTCAGAGAAACTTGTTAGAGCACCTCCTGAAGACACTATGCGAGTGTCCGAAATGACAGGCTCTCCTCATGAGAAATAAAACTCTATTCTTGTATTCCTGCTTCCAGCGCACGTCTCTTTATTTGGTAATCGTTCAAGATGGGAACTAAGAGGCGTCCTACGCCAGCAGCCTGGGCATCAGGTGTGTTATGGGCTGACTTTTCCTCAATTGGCGCCCAACGTGGGGCCCATCAGCGACATAAGGTCCGGTAAGAGAGGTCCAGACGATGGGGTGAACATCTAAACGATTGGAGTATACCTGCCTTGAGAGGGCCCTCGTCCGGCTGCCGATTGAATGAACTTCACCGATTCTGAACGGACCTCTCTCAAGTGACCTACTGTCCTGACTGGAATCCCACAGGAATGCTGCGATAAAAACATGGAGAAAAGAGGCGCTGGAGGAGGGAAGGCGAAGAATTGCCCACATTATCCGGTCCGGGTAAGGTTAAGTAGGACGTCTTTACGTCTGATTGGTAGGATGGCTTATCCATCTGATTGATTGATTGATTGTTTTGGAATCAGTATTTAAAATACTGGTATTGTTCATTGATTGGTTCATTTAGCCTTGGTTGCTACTTGAAGTATTGGTTCTCTTGGAGACATCCTCTGTTTGCAAACAGCGACGAATAGGAACGTTCCTCTCTCTTTGCAAATAGTGAAGGATAGGTAATGCGGACTTTTGTCCCCAGTTGTAATCCGTCATGCCTATTTTTCTCCCCACTGATTGATTGGTTGCTCTGTTGCTCTTTGAGACATTCGCTGTCTGCAAACGGGGAAGAATAGGAATATTCTGTCTCCCTTTGCAGATAGTGAAGGGTAGGTAATGCAGACTTTTGTCCCCGTTGTAATCCGTCATGCCTATCTTTTCTCCGCATTGATTGTTTGTTATCGATTTTTATCGATTATTGCTCTTTGAGAAATTCCCTGTCTACAAACGGGGAAGAATAGGAATATTCTGCCTCCCTTTGCAGATAGTGAAGGATAGGTAATGCAGACTTTTGTCCCCGTTGTAATCCGTCATGCCTGTTTTTTTCTCCCCACTGATTGATTGATTGATTGTCTGGACATTTATCGTTCAAGGAATAGTTCTTTTGAGGCATTCTCTGTTTGCAAATAACGTGGAATAGAAATGTTCTGTCTAGTCTTTGCAAATAAGGAAGGGTAGGTAATGCGGACCTTTGTCCCCCGTTGTAATCTGTCATGCCTATCTACTCCCCACTGATTGGTAAACCAGTTCCACCCGGCCCATTTATTGGAGGTAGGTCATCTGGCTCGGCCAGGAGGGTACCCCTAATATAAAAGGACAAATATAAAAATGCGGATTAGCCGCTGTATCGTGCTAGCAAATAAAAGAGAAAAATATATATATAAAAATCGTTAGGGAAAAGAAAAGGAATAGAGTGAAATCAGTAGGCCGCTGATGAGATCTCTTTTCAACCTCGCTGAAATGGAAACATAGGGAACAACCCCTCAGGAAATATGAAACTGGTGAGGAAAGCCGAACTTAACGCTATGACTTCGAGACAGCTTGGCTCCACCACCCACCCCGCCCAATTAACGACAAAACTTAGGCGAATAATAGAAAAATGTATAACACTCTAGCGAAGTAACAGGTGAACACGTTTTATTTTTTAACAAACAAAAAAAAACATTTAAGCAACTATTTACATGACAAACTGCTGCAACGACAAACGAAACCCACAATGCATTTCGCCGTCTGCCTGACGCCGTTCCAGCCCTTCCTTCCCCAAAGTAGCAATGTTGGGCTACTTTGGGCTACTTTCTAGTAGTTTTTGGGCGTTTTAAAGTCTACAAAAACTGGCAGAGGCGGGGGGGTGGAAGGACCACTACGCGAATAGCCCGAAGGCGGCGCCACACGCCAAGGCCTGTCCCCCGGATGAACCAAGGGACCCGTTCCTGGGGCCAGGGCGAAGAAGCGTCCGGCCGCCATCAACCGGAGGCCCGGCCCGAAACGTACTAGGCGCCACTTCTTCTATAATGGCTGCGACAACACTGGGGGGGTGATGTCTTGCACATGCCTCCGACCCCCCCCCTCGTCCTCATCGCCTGGTCCGGCCATAACAAATGTCAAGCGAGACGCCGTGGGGTGCACCGGGAGGGAGAAGCGGCGCGAACGAGCCTCTCCCACCTCCCCAGGTGGAGGCTCCCCAGCTGCACCCTCAACGCTCCTCGCACCCGGCAAAGGGTTCGTCCACTCTTACGGTGCAGCGACGCTCCTCGCACCCGGCAAAGGGTTCATCCACTGTGGCGATGCTGCGACACCTCGCCCGGCAGGTTGGAGCCCGTCTGCTCATTTGACCCCGCGATTGCCGGTAGCTGCCGAACTCTCAAAATGGCGGTCGACCTTGCAAGAGCGGGCCCAGCATGAAGGAATGGCCCGGTTGCTTGTTGATTCCACCATCATAAAAGTTCTCCTCGACCTTGAAGATTCTAGAAGAGCCGCGGGAGTCCCCGACTCCCGCAGATACCCCCGATGGGGAATGACTGCCATGATTGCCCACGGAACGATGGAAATGTAGCCGCAGGACGTCGGCGCTCCCATGCTGACGCCAGCCTCAATTTGAATGACTAAAATCCTGCAGACTACAGTTCGGATCAGTTCCGGTGAAAACGCAGTATGACCCGGTAGGGAAAATTGTTGCCCCCCCCCCTTTTTTTGACTGATGGTTCAGACCACCGATCCCTTTTTCTTTTGCCCTTTAACGGAACTTTTGGACTGCCGAAAGAGGCTCTGGGCCAACCACGAGTTAGTGGAGATTTAGACTATGCCTGGATCTGCCTGGTCGCACCCAAAATGGCGCCGGTACAAATGAAACTTTCAACTCCTTGTTGTACCCCGATTGCTCAGCCTTGGTGTCATGGGATATGTATGTAGTTTTTAAACATATGGATTGATATAGGATGTGTACTGATTATATGTTCGGACAATGGATTGATATAGGATGTATACTGTCAGTTCGGACAATGAATTGATATAGGATGGGTACTGATTATGTGTTCGAACAATGAAGGACAATGAATTGACATGAGATGGGTACGATTGAACATTCGGACAATGAATTGTTGTTAAGTTTTGGCACCTCATGATTATTGCAAGTACGAATTTTAACACTTACGATACTCGCCCACACTGAATTCTCAACATGTTTTTATTGCACTAATCGTACTTTTTATTATAAAATAAACAACCCCCGAGTTGTAGACCCGTATTTGTGCACCGACATTCTTATTAAAGATTTTTGGAAAAAGCAAACGTAGTTGTCACGCGTAGATTGATAAGTTTCAAATAAATGATCACTGTTTCCGATATAACTAAAATACAGGTGAAATGAGTCAGCTCGATTGGTTAAGGGTTAAAAGGTATAATATATAGAGATATTGCAGATATGGAGGGTCCAAGTTTTAGTTGTGTATTTTTCCCTTTTGTACAGCCAAAAGCAACCGCTAAAGATCCTGGTATTTAGCCTATACTTTATATGCATATGCTACCTGTATAAGAAAAGTCACACTAACGGTCCACCTGGGCTCGATCGCCCAGTTGGCAGGGACTGCATCCCGTGGAGATAGGCCGAGTATGCAGTAAGTAAACGCCTTTCTGGGTTTATGCGCGCTAATATGTCTATCAATGTAGCCCCTGCCCCCCTTCTTTTTCCCTCTCTCTGCAGGTCACATCGGAATGTCGATTAATGTACGAAAATGGTGATCTAGCGGACGAAGAGACGGGAAAGAGGGTTTGATTATGGTACCTAACCGCAACAAGCAAACCATGACTATTTTTCTCCCTGAACTTAGCGCCTGGGAGGACAGCCTGAAGCGGAAACTACAATATATGACCTCGCTTGGTACCCCAAATAATGCAACCAAAAATGACGTACAATAATGAATATATTCCTACGTTTAACTAAATAGGGAAAGTTTAAGGAATATTCCGAGGTAAGGTTTACACAAGTATCCTCCGCCGGGAGGACTAGGAATATTGCCAATATTTAAAAACCTACTACCTCCTTTTTCGCATCCTCATAGACATGTAACTCAAAGCTGCCCCATTATTCTCCAATCGACACCAACTGTTGTCTCAGCCTGGAAACACATTTACTAAAATGACTCGAAAATACCACCGTGAGCATTAGCCCGACCAGGTTAGTTCATGACCAATTGCCAAAGGCGTAAGTGTGTACAATCAAAGCCACCAGTAAAGGCAGCCGACGAATAAAAGAGAAGAAAAGGGTAAAAAGAGCTTAGGATGCTAAGGATGCGCAGCATACAGGAAAAGATAATTTTGGCCAATAACTGTTCTATGTTTTGTCTTGGATTTTTGTACATAATACATGTACTGTCTTCCCCGTCTGAGTTTGTGTATACGTGATGCATGGATCTACGTCATCCCTCTGCCTGTGTTTCCGTAGTGCTTAATCCCTGTTGTTCTGTGTTGTGTGTGCACTGAACGGCCCATTATTGTACACGTCTCTCTCTCTCTCTCTCTCTCTCTCTCTCTCTCGCTCCATGTCATGCGTGTACAGCATGGACCATTTAGAGTGCGATCTTTCTCCCTCTCTCTCTCTCTCTCCCTCTCTCTCTCCCTCTCTCTCTCTCTCTCTCTCTCTCTCTCACTCTCTAAAGTCCCCCCTGTTCCCTCTTTCCTTGTATGGTAACGTTGTGCCCCCCCCCCGGCACAACACCTAATTGGGTCTCCTCGAACACAAAGGTGTTTGGAAAAATTGACAGGAACTAAAACGATTGTGACTCGCCATATTACTACCGCTCGTCTCACAGAAGTTGCTGTTCTGAAGTCTTGTGGCGCTGTGCTTTCCCTGCGCAAATTACTGGAGCCTGTGTAGCAGTTTTAATCTACCTCGTTGTTGGAGTCTTTCTAAATCAACTTGTGGCCGCAGTGGAGAGAGAGGCGCCGGCCCCGGGACTGCGAGGACCAGCATTCAACACCTCCCAGCTGGTCCTCTTCCCGCGTGAGCCGCGCCCCCTCCCAGAGCCACACCTCCAGCCAGCCAGATAACTTCTCGCGGCCCCGGCTCCGCGGGTGCCGCTCGTCTCACAGAAGTTGCTGTTCTGAAGTCTTGTGGCGCTGTGCTTTCCCTGCGCAAATTACTGGAGCCTGTGTAGCAGTTTTAATCTACCTCGTCGTTGGAGTCTTTCTAAATCAACTTGTGGCCGCAGTGGAGAGAGAGGCACCGGCCCCGGGACTGCGAGGACCAGCATTCAACACCTCCCAGCTGGTCCTCTTCCCGCGTGAGCCACGCCCCCTCCCAGAGCCACACCTCCAGCCAGCCAGATAACTTCTCGCGGCCCCCGCTCTGCGGGAGCCGCTCGTCTCACAGAAGTTGCTGTTCTGAAGTCTTGTGGCGCTGTGCTTTTCCTGCGCAAATTACTGGAGCCTGTGTAGCAGTTTTAATCTACCTCATCGTTGGAGTCTTTCTAAATCAACTTGTGGCCGCAGTGGAGAGAGAGGCGCCGGCCCCGGGACTGCGAGGACCAGCATTCAACACCTCCCAGCTGGTCCTCTTCCCGCGTGAGCCGCGCCCCCTCCCAGAGCCACACCTCCAGCCAGCCAGATAACTTCTCGCGGCCCCCGCTCCGCGGGAGCCGCTCGTCTCACAGAAGTTGCTGTTCTGAAGTCTTGTGGCGCTGTGCTTTCCCTGCGCAAATTACTGGAGCCTGTGTAGCAGTTTTAATCTACCTCGTCGTTGGAGTCTTTCTAAATCAACTTGTGGCCGCAGTGGAGAGAGAGGCGCCGGCCCCGGGACTGCGAGGACCAGCATTCAACACCTCCCAGCTGGTCCTCTTCCCGCGTGAGCCGCGCCCCCTCCCAGAGCCACACCTCCAGCCAGCCAGATAACTTCTCGCGGCCCCCGCTCCGCGGGAGCCGCTCGTCTCACAGAAGTTGCTGTTCTGAAGTCTTGTGGCGCTGTGCTTTCCCTGCGCAAATTACTGGAGCCTGTGTAGCAGTTTTAATCTACCTCGTCGTTGGAGTCTTTCTAAATCAACTTGTGGCCGCAGTGGAGAGAGAGGCGCCGGCCCCGGGACTGCGAGTACCAGCATTCAACACCTCCCAGCTGGTCCTCTTCCCGCGTGAGCCGCGCCCCCTCCCAGAGCCACACCTTAAACTAATTAGATACGACATCAATATTTAAACAAGTCTAGGTACGCGCGCAGCGGGACGCGCGCGGGACAAAGCTCGGGGCTAAGCCCGGGCAAAGGGCGGGCCGACTAAGGCCGTCCAAGGTCGAACAAGGACGGGACGGGCCACCCCACCTTTATTTGTACTTAATATCATCCTGTATTATATACCTGGACTAAACCATTCTCTTCATAGTCAGACTCTCAGCTTTCAGGAGAAGCCAGCTAAAAGGCGGAAGGCTACCCCTTTAAGTATCTGCCTGCCGACCATCTATACTGCTTAATTTCTCATCTTACATCATAACGGTAACTATCATTAAATACTTCCTTTTATTCAATTGATACATTTTTTATGGCATACAAAAAACTAAGATCTCGTACCATTTTTATGAAGAGAATGGGTACTGAGGAAGCTGTAAGAAAATGCTCCGAAAAAGCTGTAAAACAAGGTCAGGTAGCTGGTACCCCTGCTATCAGTAATTACTTTTTAGCTCTATCTCCAAAAAGTCAATCTCGCTCACTAGCTCATGAATTGCCCGCAACATTGGAAAAAACATCACCCAAAGAGGCTTCTCAGTTACCTCTCTTAGATCCACAGACTACCTCAAATTTAAGTGACTTAGGCTCTTATTCCCAACCTCCGATCCTACGTTCTACACAGGAGTCTCAAATATCGACTCTAGATTCTTCAAATTTAAATACTATCACACCGATAAAACAAATGACCCACCTCTCGGACATTGAGGATCTCTGTCTAAACGGTATAAAACCGATGGAAAATACTTCTGACATACAACTAAATCAAGATAATTTAGAAACTGATTCTCATGAACAACTCTTTGATTTCAAAATTGATCAGGATACATCACTGGATACATTTCTCCCAAATAATACGATTTCTACTAATACAGTGACACCTATTTCAAAGGCTTTATATACTCTACAGGAAATTCTTGAATCTGTCCTCTCATTTTTGGGTAATATTTTAGAAAATTCGGATCAAACTTTGGATGTTCAAATTGGCATACTGAAATTTTTGGTAGAAGAAAAGAGGAAAAAAGATCATACTGAATTAATAAACAGTACACAGACTCAAGAAGTAAGAAAGGAGCTACCTAAATCCTCCCTCTTAACCAAAATCTCGACTCCTGAATGCCTAAATAAATGTGACAACAGCACTCAAACAACAGCTGATCACGAAACAGTACATCAATCTAAAAGTAGGGCCAAGAAAAACCCCAAGGAGGTCCGAATATATTCCTTAAAGAAATTATTTAGAGAGGACCCTTCATCGACAACGAAAGAGTATCCGATATTCTCAGTAGTAAAGAAGAACAATACGACAAAAGATACGGATGAAGGAGATGAAAAAACTACTTCTGTACCTGTATTAGATGAAGCTGGAGATGAAAAGTTCTCCCAAACGAAATGTAACAAAGGATCAAAAGGAAAAATCAGGAATAGGAAACCACTAAGAAGAATCAATAAAAGGAGACACAGAAAGATCAGATTCAAAAACGAAATCATCATTAATCACACTAACGAGGATGGTCTTGTGGACAAAGCAGAAATCAAACAATTTCCGGTAGAGGAACGAAATGAAATCATAAATAAATTACCCATGAAACAATTGAATCATAAAGCTCCTGAATTTACACCTTCCAGAACAAAAAATAGTACTGATCGAATAAATAAAGATAGTGGGTCTAATAAGATGTTATCACTTGGCGGCGACCAATCTATGACCAAACATCTCCAGTTTGAAGAACTTTTCCCAACTGATGATCTACCGTTAAACCGAGGGAGGCTAATCAATTTGCTGCAGCAAATTTATACGCTTCAATCCATCACCAGCAAAGAAATAGATCTAGTAACATTTCCCATAAAAGATAATCGAAAAATTGCGGAAGTAGCCTTTTGGTCATCTGTTGTTCCTGGTATCATCATAAGGGAAAAAGAAATATTACACAAATATGGTTATGACGTCATAGAAATATTTCCATCAAAGTACTGCACAAATAAATCGACTGGCCCTCAAAATATTACCATGAATACCCTAACAAATAATTGGTCTACAAACATCTCTGACCATGCTGATCTGGGGCGAATCAGTTCTAGGAAGGATACCTTGAAAATCCAGGTCAATAATGGTCAAAGGAATGTATGGAGCCAATATCGTGAAGAAAAAGAACTCAGGAAAACAACAGAATCTTGGGCTTGGGTATCTGAGGCCTTAAATAGTAACAAACAAGTACATCGACCGCAATGCAATGTTTAACAGCAATTTAAAGATCACCTCGTGGAATATAGCCGGAAAATCCACCAATAAAATGAACATAGCACTAAAAGATAACCCTGATATTTTAGCCATACAGGAAACATGGGCGATAAAAGCATTCAAACAGAAGGGTTACTATGTTTATAATATTCCGGCTATAGCAACAAGCAGAGGTCACGCAAAGGGTGGTCTAGCTATTCTCTTAAGCGAGGATCATCAATGGTCACAAGAAATAGTTGATTCTAAATCTGACAATTTTCAGTGCATCAAGCTCACACTAAAAACAAATATCACTGACCAAAAAAAGGCCCTTTTGTTTTTCAACATGTACATTCCTCCAGGCACCTCTCAGGATACCATCTTCGTAGAGACCATAGATTCAATGTCTAAGATAATTGAAGAGCGAACAAACACGTGGGTGATGTGAATGGGAAAATCTCTAATGTTGAAATTGGTAAATGGGCAAAAACATATGAAGACGAAAGAATAGATCTACCTACTCCAATATTTCCAAAAGGAAAAGTTTCCGACAAAAGAGGGAAAATGTTATTAGCTTCACTCCCAAACATAAATGGGTCAATTTTGAATGGCTGTGTAGAAGGTGATAGACCGGCATCTTTTACAAGGCGTGGAAACGGTTCCCCCTCAATCATTGACTATCTAATATACAATATAGAGATAGTGGACACATTCCAAGACTTGAAAATTAATTTTACAGAAGATAGCGACCACGCACTCTTATGCCTAAACACTGGATGGTCGCTAAAATTCTCATTGTTGAACCCAATGATGTACCTTAATGGGAATATCGAAGTCAATAATAAGCAGAGGCGAATCTTCTGGAATTCAGGGACCGTAGACTACATAAATGGAAAGATTTTACAAAATAAAATTTTAACTAAAATACATTCGGAAGACCAAATAATAAATTTTGAATGTATCATGACAAATCTCAAAAGATCTCTCCTCGACAGGGAAAAACCACGTAAAAATAAAACTTACAATACCTCCAATGAAAATACAAACAGGAGGAAACTCAACAAACTTATACGAGGGCAATTTTTAAATTACTCACCTGCCACACAGCAAGAGATAAATAAATTAAAAAACCAACTTATAAGAGATAAGAATAGTAAAAAAAGAAGGCTACAAGACAAAAATTGGGTGGATATTCACGAGGCAGCAAAACAATACAATCAAAGAAAATACTGGTCTTTGATAGCCAAAATTACTGGATCTAAAAAGAAATTATATGCCATTCCAGTACCACCGCAGGAATGGGAAACCTATCTAATTGACCTATACAAAGCAAACCCAACTGAAATCGATAGTAATGCTGCTGATATCCGCTCGGAAAACAATTTAACATCAATAGAAAAAAGTACAGTATTTTCTATCGAAAAGCACATTAGAAAAGCCAGGAACACTTCTGCGTCAGGCCCTGATTTGATTCCGATCAAAGTCCTGCAGTCAAACCCTAAGGAATGGAGTCAATTGTTATCACCACTTTTTAATTTTATTTTCTGTACCAGGAGAATACCAAAATCATGGCAGGGAAGTACTATAATACCCATATACAAAAAAAAGGAAGCAAAATGTTGCTAGTAATTACCGCCAAATTGCACTAATGGACGCTACAGGCAAAATCTTCGCTGCGGAGGTACTGGATAGATTAAAAGACTGGTGCTTTTCGCAGGGAATAATACCGATGTATCAAGCCGGTTTTCGTCCTAATCATTCAGTAACAGACAACATCTCAATTCTCCAGACTATTCTTGACAAATACATTGGGCGGAAATCACAACCAGTGTATGCTGCATTTATAGACTATTCCACCGCGTTTGATCGCGTGGATAGACCAACATTATGGAAAAAATTGAGAAGACTGGGGATTTCTGAAAATCTATTGCAAATTATAATCAAATTACATACGAACACCTGGTCCCAGGTACAAATGGGAGGTGAAAAAGGTCTGACGAATCCAACTAATACTCTGAATGGTCTTAAGCAAGGATGCCTTCTTGCACCAATTCTATTCTCACTATATCTGAGCGACCTTCCATCTCACTTACAACAATGCTCTAGCTTGCCTCCAAAGGTTGCTTCTCAGAGCATACACGCGTTATTATACGCAGATGATATAGTTATGTTAGACCTCACACCCTTTGGTCTCCAAAATTTACTGGATTCCTTAAATGTTTATTCGAAGGATCATTTTTTAATCCCGAACTTAACGAAAACAAAAGTAGTAGCGTTCTCTGGCCGGAAAAAAAGTGCCAAATATCGCTGGAACCTTGATGGGATAAGAGTAGAGGAAGTAGATGAATATACTTACCTCGGCAGGATTTTTACGAAGAACTTACAAAATTCCAAACAAATAAGCAATCTAAAGAAAAAATCCGAGATCCATGCCGGGGCACTCTCCAGAATTTATACTGCCACAGGAAATAGGCACTTCTCCTCTTTGCTCAAAGTGTACAAAGTAAAAATACCCTCGGTTTTGTCTTATGCAACTGAACATTTACCAACAAAACAATGGTCTTTCATGGACAATACTGAAGGAAAGATCTTGAAAAGAATACTAAAGGTTTCTACATCAACACCTGTACAGGCCCTCAGACTGGAATTTGCATTGACAAGCTCATATGCCACAGCTGTGGCGAATGTCATTCGATGGGCCTACAATATCTTGCATGCGAAGGAAGGTACTCTGAGATTCTTGTTAAAGACTGAGACATTTAAAACAGATTCTCGACAACTAAATTTTTTCAAGAATATGTCTGAAGCATTTAAAATAGTGAACCTAACCAAAGATATTCTGTTATCCTGGACAAAATCCCAGTTAAAACTTTTTCTGAAATGCTTTACTCCAAGATTAAGTTACGATCTCGACTTTATGCATTGTAGTAAGTTACCTACATATAAAACCTACATAGAGTCGCTGGAATATAAGCAATTACGGCCATGTTTGGGGCTTTGCCTTACACACGGAGCAAGAAGATCTATAACTATGCTGCGCTTAGGCATTTTACCTATTTCCGCTTATACAGCTAAATGGTCATCAGGAGACTCCCTTACTTGTAAACTCTGTTTAGGTGGTGATCAAGATATTGTGCATATTTTATTTGTCTGTCCTCACGCTAGTGTAGTTAAAGCGCGGATAAGATATCTTGAACCGATATATCAGAAACGCAACATTACTTCAGTCAACAACCTATTATTATTATGTAAACAGCCGACTGACGAATGGGTTTGTTATAATTTCTATAAATTTTTAAAATCTTTTTTAGTGTTATATTAATGAGTATGTTTATTTTTGCTTGTTTTTGTAAACTGTTTTTAAATTTGTGGTCCTCAGCTGAGTACCAAAGCAAATAAAAACTTTTTGACTTGACTTTGACTATTACTACCTCTCCATTTCTGCAAAACGATAGAACCCGAGTTGGTAATGAAGGAAAGGACAGGTAAGACGACGGATGTCCCCTAATCTGGCCTTTTATGGGGGGCCTATAACGTCAATGGCCTTCTATTTTTCGGTTCGCTAAAAATGCAATTCCCAATGCACAGATTACTTCGCTCCTCTGCACTTAAGTGCGGATGTCCAGAGTACCCCACTTCTCCCGATTGACCCCAGCTCCCTGTCCAAAGCGTCCCCGTTTGCCCCGATTAAACCCCAGCTTCATGTCATCTACCCTCGAAAGCGAAATTGATGACCTTGATTAACGTTCGCTCCCCAAGAAAAGCATGTTTAACATCTGCCCCCTCCCCCTTCTTCATGACGATAACGCCCCTGCTTACAAGAGTTAGCCGACCCCGAAGGGAAATGTAAGAGTGTCGATACTTGGGTTAAAGGGAAGGGCGAGTCTCTACATAAGGACTCGATTTTGAGTTTTGATATAATACACTGTGTATAAAGGTCCAATTTCTCTCCACATACGTCACGAATGAACGTCAAACAGGTTTTATGAATTCAATGGTAATGCCCTCCTACATACTCCATAAGTGATGACTTCTGACTGTGACCGATGAACTTACCCCCCACCTACATAGGATTGGGGACGGAATTGAGATGTATAAATGTCTTCTCCTGCCAGTTTTTCTAAAACTTATTTTTTACCCATTCAAAGATACGATCACCGGAGGAGAGGAGCTGGACGTGACGCACAGCCTGGCCACAGATCATGAAGCACGTGTGACCGCGACCAAAGGTGGAGCCACCGAGCAACGAGACGCGGGACGAGGCACCACTCTCAAACTCGGCAGATTAAGGAATAAAGGGCTGCCTTGAAGCCCTCGATTTGCTGCCCCACTCGTGCCTGAAGTCCCCGTCCTTTTTGAGCCCGACCGATGGGCCTGCCTGCTCGCCATCCTTTGCTCCTTTTGGTCCCTTGATGTGCTCAAAGATCTGATCCCACTCCGCCCTCTCTTCCCTTGATTATTCAACAACATCACCCTTTTCGCATAAACTTTTTGACTATGGAATAAGGTTTTGCCACGGAAAAAGAAAGACACGCAGGTGCCCAGCATGAGGCACCCCTAAGACAATGAGTTAAGAAACAGGACTGTGATCTAACAGCAGAGGACTGATCGCACCCTGCAACGTGTAAGGATGAATCCGAGCTGGACCTATAGCTCCACCGCCGGTGCTCAACAGCGCCAACAAAAGAAGACGGACTCCGTTAAAAAGACATTGTGACGAAAACCCCCTTCCTGAACTTTCTACTCACCCCCTTGACCAAATTGCTTGTATCAACTTGAACTCCTCCCTCAGCCATTTTTTATTGCTTTCTCAAATGTTTCATCGGTCACCCATGTATCTAGTTTTCCAAAAGTTTCTTATAACACTGATAAGACCCGAAGGTATCAGAGTACTCTTACTGTATGTTGATGTCACCGGAGAGAAAGTCTGAACTTGATTCTATAATGTTTCGGAACCTCTTTTCTTGATTGACTCCGACTAAGTATTATGCCGATTTCTAGACTTGTATGAAGAACCCAACAAATGTAAATTAACATGTATTGCATTCTGCCTATCGCATCGACTATATAGAAATTGAACTTGCTTATGTAAAAAAGCGGCGACTGTTGAAAATGGCAATGTATGTGTACATAAGCGGCGTTCATTTGTGTTCACTGTACCCCTTGTTGTAAGCAGAACAAATAATTACGAAACACTGACTGTGTTATCCCGTCAGCATAAGACCCATGCACACATGTACACGACAGCTATTTTAGGCACCATGGCCTCTCTGACCGTTTGCTAAACCCCCGACACCCCTCCCCGCGCGCACTGCTCGTGCATCGACCACAAGACCCTCTCCCTCTGCCTGACCCTGCTCTAAAAGTAGCACTCCTGCTTGACCCACACCCCCCATTTCCTCCCAAGAACACCCTTCCCCTCAGCTGACAAACCCCCCGGCTGCACTTGACCTATCGACCCGGTCCCAAGTCCTAAGACCAAGCCTCGTGGATATACATCCCCCTTTTCCCTGCCCAGCATAACAAAACCTGTGATACACCAACCGAAGTGTCCGACCTTACCACCTGACCAACCTTTGACCTGATCATCCCCTCCTGCCCTCGTGTCCTGTAGGAATGTCCAGCTGAGAGATCACAATCTCTTGTTAGATTCAGGAGGGGAGGATGACATCTGAGCGACTGGTATGGGAATAGGCCTGAAGCTGGGATTCCAAGCATGCCTTTCCCCTACTTTGAAGCGTCTTATTGTAATAAGGAATGTTTGTGTGCCTTAGACATGTGTATAAAAGACGAAGCCTCAGAGAAACTTGTTAGAGCACCTCCTGAAGACACTATGCGAGTGTCCGAAATGACAGGCTCTCCTCATGAGAAATAAAACTCTATTCTTGTATTCCTGCTTCCAGCGCCCGTCTCTTTATTTGGTAATCGTTCAAGATGGGAACTAAGAGGCGTCCTACGCCAGCAGCCTGGGCATCAGGTGTGTTATGGGCTGACTTTTTCTCAGATCTACCACAAAAAAAAATCAATTCTGGTGTACTGTTAATATTTCTTACTGTAGAAAGAATATTCTTTGGCATCCCCATATTTAGCTCTCCACCCATCCTGTAGATTAAAATCCCTCATTATATTCTTAAGGGCTGCAAAGGAATTCTTCGGGACACATTTATTCTTAGATAGTGGTCGGATATTTATGATTCCCTTGTGGCTGCTTATGCAATGAGGCATGCACTGCGATTACGGGAATATTATAATTAGGGCTCCCGGTTTTCCGTTTAAGCAGATTTTTACATATAAATACAGACGGAAAACATGGTTTCCTTTGTCTGTATTTATATGTAAAAACGGGAAAATACTAGCACATTTTGTGCGCTGCTGTGCTCCAGCAGAGTTGCCTTGTCACACCCTCTTGCTAGTCTAGGGCTGTGGGTGCCTTCAGTAAAGTGATATTTAACAACAAGGGGTGGTGATGGACAGAGTTTCTGAATTAAGCAGAATACTCTCACCCAGTCAAGAGATCAGGGCTAGATCCAACACCGTTTTTTAGCTCACTGCACCATCCCAGTTCAGAACCTGGCTATATGCAAATTAGTCTGTTCCTGTCCCAGTGCATGATGGGAACAGGGCAAACCAAACTACTAAGCCAATTCTTACACTGGGAAGGAAACAAGCTTCTGGGGACCGGTTTCTGGCATTTCAGCCGTCGTCGGCCCGGCTTGCTTGAATCCTGATGGTGCAATGAGCAAGGGACTCACATCTGAGTATACCCTTCCACGCTTAGGGTGGACAAAATATTTAACAACAAAGGGTGGTGATGGACAGAGTTTCTGAATTAAGCAGAATACTCTCACCCAGTCAAGAGATCAGGGCTAGATCCAACACCATTTTTTAGCTCACTGCACCATCCCAGTTCAGAACCTGGCTATATGCAAATTAGTCTGTTCCTGTCCCAGTGCATGATGGGAACAGGGCAAACCAAACTACCAAGCCAATTCTTACACTGGGAAGGAAACAAGCTTCCGGGGACCGGTTTCTGGCATTTCAGCCGTCGTCGGCCCGGCTTGCTTGAATTCTGATGGTGCAATGAGCAAGGGACTCACATCTGAGTATACCCTTCCACGCTTAGGGTGGACAAAATATTTAACAACAAGGGGTGGTGATGGACAGAGTTTCTGAATTAAGCAGAATACTCTCACCCAGTCAAGAGATCAGGGCTAGATCCAACACCGTTTTTTAGCTCACTGCAC
The DNA here is from genome assembly GCF_964261635.1 of Lissotriton helveticus. NCBI lineage: Eukaryota > Metazoa > Chordata > Amphibia > Caudata > Salamandridae > Lissotriton > Lissotriton helveticus. The sequence continues at coordinate 1,291,761,070 of NC_136061.1, forward strand.
CATCCCAGTTCAGAACCTGGCTATATGCAAATTAGTCTGTTCCTGTCCCAGTGCATGATGGGAACAGTGCAAACCAAACTACCAAGCCAATTCTTACACTGGGAAGGAAACAAGCTTCCGGGGGCCGGTTTCTGGCATTTCAGCCGTCGTCGGCCCGGCTTGCTTGAATCCTGATGGTGCAATGAGCAAGGGACTCACATCTGAGTATACCCTTCCACGCTTAGGGTGGACAAAATATTTAAAAACAAGGGGTGGTGATGGACAGAGTTTCTGAATTAAGCAGAATGCTCTCACCCAGTCAAGAGATCAGGGCTAGATCCAACACCGTTTTTTAGCTCACTGCACCATCCCAGTTCAGAACCTGGCTATATGCAAATTAGTCTGTTCCTGTCCCAGTGCATGATGGGAACAGGGCAAACCAAACTACCAAGCCAATTCTTACACTGGGAAGGAAACAAGCTTCCGGGGACCGGTTTCTGGCATTTCAGCCGTCGTCGGCCCGGCTTGCTTGAATCCTGATGGTGCAATGAGCAAGGGACTCACATCTGAGTATACCCTTCCACGCTTAGGGTGGACTCTGTTCATCACCATCCCCTTTTCTGAATCGTTTTTGGCCACTATAGGTGTGGCAGGGTATACTCAGACATGAGTCCCTTGCTCACTGCTCCATCAGGATTCAAGCAAGCCGGGCCGACGACGGCTGAAATGCCAGAAACCGGTCCCCGGAAGCTTGTCTCCTTTCTGGTGAAGAATTGGCTTGGTAGTTTGGTCTGCCCTGTTCCCATGATGCACTGGGCCAGGGACAGACTAATTTGCATATAGCCAGGTTCTGAACTGGGATGGGGCAGTGAGCTAAATAACGGTGATGGATCAAGCCCTGATCTTTGGACTGGGTAAGAGTGGTCTGCTTAATTCAGACACTCTGTTCATCACCATCCCCTTTTCTGAATCGTTTTTGGCCACTATAGGTGTGGCAGGGTATACTCAGACATGAGTCCCTTGCTCACTGCTCCATCAGGATTCAAGCATGCCGGGCCGACGACGGCTGAAATGCCAGAAACCGGTCCCCAGAAGCTTGTCTCCTTTCTGGTGAAGAATTGGCTTGGTAGTTTGGTCTGCCCTGTTCCCATGATGCACTGGGCCAGGGACAGACTAATTTGCATATAGCCAGGTTCTGAACTGGGATGGGGCAGTGAGCTAAATAACGGTGATGGATCAAGCCCTGATCTTTGGACTGGGTAAGAGTGGTCTGCTTAATTCAGACACTCTGTTCATCACCATCCCCTTTTCTGAATGGTTTTTGGCCACTATAGGTGTGGCAGGGTATACTCAGACATGAGTCCCTTGCTCACTGCTCCATCAGGATTCAAGCAAGCCGGGCCGACGACGGCTGAAATGCCAGAAACCGGTCCCCGGAAGCTTGTCTCCTTTCTGGTGAAGAATTGGCTTGGTAGTTTGGTCTGCCCAATTCCCATGATGCACTGGGCCAGGGACAGACTAATTTGCATCTAGCCAGGTTCTGAACTGGGATGGGGCAGTGAGCTAAATAACGGTGATGGATCAAGCCCTGATCTTTGGACTGGGTAAGAGTGGTCTGCTTAATTCAGACACTTTGTTCATCACCATCCCCTTTTCTGAATCATTTTTGGCCACTATAGGTGTGGCAGGGTATACTCAGACATGAGTCCCTTGCTCACTGCTCCATCAGGATTCAAGCAAGCCGGGCCGACGACGGCTGAAATGCCAGAAACCGGTCCCCGGAAGCTTGTCTCCTTTCTGGTGAAGAATTGGCTTGGTAGTTTGGTCTGCCCTGTTCCCATGATGCACTGGGCCAGGGACAGACTAATTTGCATATAGCCAGGTTCTGAACTGGGATGGGGCAGTGAGCTAAATAACGGTGATGGATCAAGCCCTGATCTTTGGACTGGGTAAGAGTGGTCTGCTTAATTCAGACACTCTGTTCATCACCATCCCCTTTTCTGAATCGTTTTTGGCCACTATAGGTGTGGCAGGGTATACTCAGACATGAGTCCCTTGCTCACTGCTCCATCAGGATTCAAGCAAGCCGGGCCGACGACGGCTAAAATGCCAGAAACCGGTTCCCTGGAAGCTTGTCTCCTTTCTGGTGAAGAATTGGCTTGGTAGTTTGGTCTGCCCTGTTCCCATGATGCACTGGGCCAGTACAGACTAATTTGCATATAGCCAGGTTCTGAACTGGGATGGGGCAGTGAGCTAAATAACGGTGATGGATCAAGCCCTGATCTTTGGACTGGGTAAGAGTGGTCTGCTTAATTCAGACACTCTGTTCATCACCATCCCCTTTTCTGAATCGTTTTTGGCCACTTTAGGTGTGGCAGGGTATACTCAGACATGAGTCCCTTGCTCACTGCTCCATCAGGATTCAAGCAAGCCGGGCCGACGCCGGCTGAAATGCCAGAAACCGGTCCCCGGAAGCTTGTCTCCTTTCTGGTGAAGAATTGGCTTGATAGTTTGGTCTGCCCTGTTCCCATGATGCACTGGGCCAGGGACAGACTAATTTGCATATAGCCAGGTTCTGAACTGGGATGGGGCAGTGAGCTAAAGAACGGTGATGGATCAAGCCCTGATCTTTGGACTGGGTAAGAGTGGTCTGCTTAATTCAGACACTCTGTTCATCACCATCCCCTTTTCTGAATCGTTTTTGGCCACTATAGGTGTGGCAGGGTATACTCAGACATGAGTCCCTTGCTCACTGCTCCAACAGGATTCAAGCAAGCCGGGCCGACGACGGCTGAAATGCCAGAAACCGGTCCCCGGAAGCTTGTCTCCTTTCTGGGGAAGAATTGGCTTGGTAGTTTGGTCTGCCTGTTCCCGTGATGCACTGGGCCAGGGACAGACTAATTTGCATATAGCCAGGTTCTGAACTGGGATGGGGCAGTGAGCTAAATAACGGTGATGGATCAAGCCCTGATCTTTGGACTGGGTAAGAGTGGTCTGCTTAATTCAGACACTCTGTTCATCACCATCCCCTTTTCTGAATCGTTCAGTAAAGTGAAACACCAGCTTGAGTTTTGCTGGAAATTCACTCTGGTGCTGCTGTTTGTCCCGTTCAGCTCTTCAGCTCGTCGGATTGTGTTGTGTGCAGCCCCCCTCCATCTCACCCTCACAATGACTGCTACTCCTGTTAATTGTTTAGCACTCAGTAAGTGCCTGCACAATGGGGGGTCGTGGCAGGAGGCACAGTGCCCTGAGCTCCCAGATGATCTGCGGCTGCCAGCGCCAGGAGGCCTGCATTGTTCTCAGCGCCCCACCTCTGAGAGGTGAATCACTCTCACACACTGTGACACACACCGCATTCAGTCCCCCTCCCCTGTCTTGGGCTGCGATCTCACTCTCAGACATGCCTGGGTGGACAGGGGGGGAGTGGGCAGCAGAGAGAAGAAACCTAATTCTTGCATTTTCAGCCGGGCTGCGCTGGAAGGCAGGGTTCAGTCAGACACACACAGGGAAGAGGGTGTAACTAAGTGAGACTCAGAAGAAGAGTTTTTGCATAGTTTGAATTGAGTTGCTTCTAGGCGTTTATAGCGGGACACGATTGGGTTGTAGCTGAAGGAAGTGTGAGTTTCTCTCAGTGGGGCAGGATGGTGTTCAGTGGGGGAGAGGATGTAGCACTCCTTGACGATGACAGAAACTGCAAGGCTCTGAGACAAATGGCCTGTGATAACACTTTTAAGCATATTTGGGACATTCTGCGAATGACAAAGTTTTCCGTTGAATGTATTGTGTTGACCAATAACAACCGAATGCATGTGTGTATTTCAATTTAAATAGATGTGGAAAAATACTAGCTGCAGCATTGCCTTCTGCTTGTCGTAAAAATAAATGTGGATAAATACAGATAAAATGCCCCAAAAATAAATATGGATAAATACAGACGGAGTTGGCAAAAAAATAAATACTATAAAACCGGGAGCCCTAATTATAATGTATGTCACATACTACAATATATTACTGAGTGCATCATACACAGACTAAAATACATAAACAACTTCAGAATACACACACAGAACCAGCCAGGTCTGGTGGACTAATGTGTCCACTGTAGGGGCCTGTGTTCGACCTCATAGTTACAGGTTCAAATCCTGGTGGGTCCACTCAGCCTTTCATCCTTCTGAGGTCAATAAAATGAGTACCATTGAGTTTGGTATCAATAAACATCTGTTGTTCTGTGCCAAGATACCCTTAGGTGAGCATGAACTTTACAAATACACATGTTATGCTAGATAATTGAAGTTCAAAAGGACGCTCACAGCTCTGGGCTCCGGTGCCATGGCACCTGCTGCATCATTGGCAGGTTACACCATGTCCCCACTCCCCCATACACACCGCCTAACTGCAGCTTGCCTCTGACAAAAGGTACGGTTGTCACATTGCCTTATTCTTCCAACATGAATATTTTAATGTCTCAGCCAGTGTAAAAATAGAGACAATCACCCAAAGTCACAATTTTCCCCTTTATACTGCATACTTAGTACAGTATTTATAAAAACAATGCACTTTAAAATGTGTTCTATAGGTTCCTTAATTACACCTGACTAGGGTTGCCACCTAGCCGTTTTTTTTTACTCGCACCACCGGTATTTTAATGCCCCAGCTGGTACTGGTACAAAAATTAGCAAAACCACCTAAAGCAAGAACTTTTAGCTCTTATCTGTACGAATTCAAACCGCAACTATAAATGGAAAACACGTTTAAATGGATTCTAGAGCTGCAAAGATTCCTGACTATTAAAGATAGTAAAAACAGACTGAAAAGTCATGGTACAAACGTATACATACAATTTTATTCATAGTTCTATTTAGTATCATGTCCATGCCTGTGCACACTTTTAAAACTACAACAAATAGCAGTACTTTCTTTTGGAAAGGTGACAACACTACCCCAGGTTGATAATTAACGTAAAGAAAGTGAAAAAGCATCACAATGTTTGGTCATCCTCATGGCCTCTTCTGCCGACTGGGAGGGCCAAAGGTCATGTTTGGGTGGGATGGGCCTGGCCCACCTGCTAGAACCGGGCCTGGTGTGATATCACAATATCGACTTTTAAATTCCACCTGGACAACCACATACAACGACCCGCAGCTTTCTTTTCAGCCTCAACAACACCCTCCAACTGAAGTCAGTGGGCAGATGCAAGTATATCTCTTTCTCAAAATCCCCGCATCCCAGTGTGTGCGGTGAGACGTCATACCCCTCGGGGCTCCAGTTTTTGTGCGCCTCCTACAGAAGGTACAGGCCACAGCTTGCCAAAAACTCTGCAATTAAGTGCTCGCGCAGCGTGAATTCTCCATTAGGACCCGCTGTCCCGGGCGGGATAAATGCCTGTCCGGGAACTGCCTGTTGGATTGCAAAGCATTAAGATTAAGAGGCGTTCGAGGCAGAGAGCCCACCGCCGCGCCATTAATAATGCAAGCGAGCTGCCCCTCCGTAGCCGGGGCTGCATTAGAGGGCTCCGGAGAGGTCTTAGAGCACCGGCAGCGGCATTAGACGCCCTTGTAGGCCTTCTTCAATATTTAATGCAATATTACTTTGTAAAGGGGGGCTATTATTAAGCCGTGTCATCAGATGCGCAGAAGAGGCCATACATCAGAGACGCCACGGCCCTCTGGGACGAGCAAGTAGCCAGTCGGCTTGTCAGGAGACCCCTCACCTCTGAGCAAACCTTCCCGGCAAGGCCACAACCCCCAAGCACCCCAACTCTCTACTTGTATTCAGCAACCTGGCTTAGGGGAGAGACATAGAAACTGGCGCGCAATGTAATGAGGCCCGCGCTGTGCACAGGAGGCGCGACCGTGCCGTGCCGCTGCTTTTATTGCTGCTATTAATATTTGTTAGCAGACTTTGCCCGGGGTTATTGATAAAAGAGTCTTCCCTTTCTCGCCCTCTCTCTCCTCCGATTGATTTCACTTGCCTCTTTGGAGGGCTCCGGAGCGCTGCGGTTAGCCGCGATTAGGGTCCCGCTGGGGCCGCCTCGCCTGGCGCTCGTTTGTAAAGATGACGGGAGGGAGGCCCGGCTCCGGTGGAGGCCCGGCGGACGGCGGGCGGAGGCTCGAGCACGAGCCGAAGATCCCCAGCGAACCCTGCATTAGAGACTGCAGTGCTCGGAGATAACTAACCTCGATGCTCACTTTCCATGGTCAATGAATTCAGTCTGTGGTTCCATTCCATACAAGTCTTGTTAACCAAGCCGCTCATGAATGCATTGATCCAATAATATCTTTCCTTATAAGTTCTGTGGGATAAGATCCTCACATCCAAACGATGCTTAATGTGAACAGAGGGGAAGTGAATTCGGGCAAATTGAATTCCAACTCACTAGTCACTACTGCCTCCTATGCAGGGAAACTGCCAGGCACTTCTTACTGATTTTGACTTTATTTAATGCCCACTTTTACATGACTTTTTTTCTTGTTGACCTCAAGCTCTGTGATTTTTAAGCCATCCCGCTCGCACATTGTCCACTGACATCGAAAGGAATGGCCTGGGAATGCTGTAACTAAAATATAACTCTTAACCTGCCGATCAGGTATGGAACTCTGAAATGACTGTGGTCCAGTGGTCGAAGTGGAGAAAAAAAAGTAGGGGAACTGTGGGTGGAGAATCAGGGGGCGGGAATAATCGAGGATTGAATCAGTGGGCGGAGTCAGGGGTGTGGCTAGAAATAGCAAAACATACACATTTTTAGTACGTTTAGCATTTCACTGACCAGTTACAGCTTATAACGTTATTTAAATAAAACAATGGATAAACATGTTTATTTGAGGTTTAATTCAGGAAAAAGCAAACACTCATAAGGAATACAAGTTTATGTAAAGCGTGTGAAATATAAGCCGGAACAACATGTTACCTTAATGCTTTTACTCTCATTGTTCAGAAATCCATGATTATTTTTTGTCTCAAACATTGAGGTCATGAATACAGGGCTCCTCCTGTACACATGTGTTAAGCAGGGCTCAGAAGAGAAAGGGACTCTTCAGGAGAATCTAGACTCACGGAAACCCACAAAGGCTCCTTCATATTCATGTCAGCCAGCTAGCTGCTCAATCATAAGATCGCAAAAAGAACAATTGGTGGACAGAATGCAGAACAATATCATACATTCACCCCAGTTCAGAGATCTGGGACTAAATCCATTGTTTCTTTGCTCACCATGCCATTCCAGTTTGGACCCAGCCATATGCAAATCAGTCTTGATCCTGCACCCAATGGGAACAGGGTCCTCCCTGGACTGGAAACAAGCATCCTAGGACCGGTTTCGGGTTTTCAGCCCTCATCAGCCAGGATAGCTTGATTCTAGTGGCAGGGAGAGCACGGGACTCATGTCTGACCATACCTGTCCCACTCGGGGTGACAAATGCAAAAAGAACAATTGATGGACAGAATGCAGAACAATGTCATACATTCACCCCAGTTCAGAGATCTGGGCTTAAATCCATCGTTTTTTGCTCACCATGCCATTCCACTTTGGACCCAGCCATATGCAAATCAGTCTTGATCCTGCGCCCAATATGAACAGTCCAGCCCGAACTGCCAGGCCATATGTATGCAAGTGTCCTTTCATTTGGGAAGTGAAAACAAAGCAGTACCCCCTGAACTATGCACATAACATATTGCTCTTTGATATGCATGGTACATGTTCTTTGCAGGAGGCATATTACCCCACTGCACTACCTTAGATGAGGCAAACAGCCACCAGACAAAACATGCTCCCATCTCTCTCCAGCAGGTACATTGATCACCAAAGTTATCTTGGCACTTGTATTGTTGACCAAAACCTGCTGAATATACAAAGAAATTTGCAGTGTTTTTAAAACTCCTGCACTTACACAAGACCGGTTCCCCCAAACTAAACTGGCCCCCTACCCTTCCAGTCGCCCTGGGAAACGCCTGCTCCTGTCCTTTCACTGCTCCTGTCCAGTCAGTACTCCTGCACGATCAACACTGCGGCTTCGTCAATTCCCCTTCTCCCTCCCTTTTCCTGTCCGGTCACTGCTCCTGCCCTGTTCACTGCTCCTGCCCTGTTCACTGCTCCTGCCCTGTTCACTGCTCCTGTCCGTTCCCCGCCCCTGTCCGTTCCCAGTGCCTAATCACTGCTTCTGCCCCGTCACCTCTCCTGCTCCGTCACCTCTCCTGCTCCGTCACCTCTCCTGCCCGTCATGTCACCTGCCTGTCATGTTGCCTGCCCGTCACTTCTTGTACCCGATCACCTCTCCTGCCCCGTCACTTCTCACTTCTCCTGCCCCGTCACTTCTCCTGTACCGTCACTTCTCCTGTCCCGTCACTTCTCCTGTCCCGTCACTTCTCCTGTCCCGTCACTTCTCCTGTCTCGTCACTTCTCCTGTCCTGTCCACCGCTCCTGTCCCGTTCACCGCTCCTGTCCCGTTCACCGCTCCTGTCCCGTTCACCGCTCCTGTCCCGTTCACCGCTCCTGCCCCGTTCACCGCTCCTGCCCCGTTCACCGCTCCTGCCCCGTTCACCGCTCCTGCCCCGTTCACCGCTCCTGCCCCGTTCACTGCTCCTGCCCCGCTCACTGCTCCTGCCCTGTTCACTGCTCCTGTCCGTTTCCCGCTCCTACCCCGTTCACCGCTCCTGCCCCATTCCCCGCTCCTGCCCCGTTCCCCGCTCCTGCCCCGTTCACTGCTCCTGCCCTGTTCACTGCTCCTGCCCCGTTCACTGCTCCTGCCCCGTTCACTGCTCCTGCCGGCTCAGAAGAGAAAGGGACCGTTCACTGCTCCTGCCCGGTTACCACTCCTGCTCAAGCCTAATCATTGCTCCTGCCCCATTACTTCTAATGCTTCGTCACTTCTCCTGCCTCGTCACCTCTCCTGCCTCATCACCTCTCCTGCCCCGTCGCCTCCCCTGCCCAGTCGCCTCTCCTGCCCAGTCACCTCTCCTGCCCAGTCACCTATCCTTTCCTGCAAAGCTCACATAGTGCCAAGAAGTAACTCAGTTCTGTGAGACTGCTGTACAGACTGCTCACTCAGAGTTACCAGCATCCACCTCAAGAGCTGTAGCTTTAAGCTCGCTGGCCCAATGCTGTTAAATTTCACACCTGCGGAAATTCGTTTTGGCAAACAGCCTTCTGTCCAGTCCACTACACAGCTCCAGACCCTGCTGTTCATATACAATCCTTGGGACAATTAGGAGCTTAGCAGGAAAGTGTCTGTTCTTTTGTGCAGTTTATCATACCCAAATCCCCCTCAACATGCACAGCTACCAAATTAAACATTGATACCATCTCTGGTGGTACGTGCATAACACCCCAAATTAGTGATACATGCTGAGACGTTTGCTGGAATCTCCCATCCACCCCCACCCCCACCCCAGCCCTCCACACGCCCCCCTTGGCCCACGAGGCCTGCATGCAACATTTAGTAGCCCGATTGGCTCCTGTAAGACACAGCCCTCTACTGACTTCAGACAGAAACACTTTTACTCAGCCGTCAACAAAAATCAGGAATTTGAGTGCAGCTGGAGTTAAAATGACTAACAAACAGCATAAGTAATCTATGCGTGTGAGTGATGCAACCTACTTTCTATTGGTGTCTATTCAAGGCAATTGGTTTCATATTGCGTGGTAAAAAAATAACGTATATTTTGCAGTGAAATACTCCTTACGAATGTGCTGCAGCTTCTGCCTCAGAGTTCAAACAGCCTTTCACACTGATGCATTCGTTGGCATCTCAGCACGCCCAGGCTGATGAGAAGTGAAATTTGAGCTAAAAGTTTACTCGAGACTTTGACTTAGAGGGCGTACATAATTAATAATTATAGCATCTGTTCGCGACGCCCCTGTTTAGTTTTAAAGGCACACCAGGGTGCGGCACAGATTGGGAACCCCTGTGCTAAAGGCAAAGGGCAGGCGCATTGTCATTCGAAAGGGGCTAATCGGCCTCAATCGGAATGACAATGGGCCTGCCCTCAGGCTGAGAGCGCTCAGGGAGGGGCTGCTGCAAGCCTCTGGAGTTACAGAGAAGTGTGAGCAGCCCCTGGAATCGGGAGGAAAAAAAAAAGTTCTTGTTTTTATTTAGGACTATTCTTGCCGTCCCGGGATGCTTTGTGGAAATAAGAAGTAGGGGAACGGACTGAGAGAATTTTTAGAAGTAGGGGCACGCCGTGCCCTTCCATCCCCGCCCACTTCTATCACTGCTGTGGTCACGTGGCAGCTCAACACCTTGAGCTAAAATATTTTTTAGTGAGGCAGAAATGTCCTTTGTCAGATGCCCCACCCTTGCCATTTGGAGGTGTTAGTATTCACAAAATCTGTCCATTTCCCTGCAATCCACCACGCACAGCTTCTCAGTGTCATACTCAGCACCACAAGTGCTTAAAATGTTTTGACAAAAAAGTGCAGGGGCCTACATTTTTTCTTGAGCCTGCTGCTGGATCTGACGAATGCCAATATTGTGGAACAGCTAGGCTGCCTGGTCTTCAGCGGAGTGACATTTGCATAACTTTCTTTTGCGTAATTAGTTGAACATTTGTAAAACGTATGCAAAATTACGTGGAATCCAAAACTTGCACATCTCTGTATTGTCGCGTAGAATTCGTCCTTGCTACGTTTGGAGATTCACAGAGAAACAAACACATCTAGATTTAGGGCGTAATACTCTGTGGGAGTTACTCCAACACACTAACTGTAACAGCGAGGGGGCCATATATTTGATCACATGCACTTACAGACTAAGGGATCTATTCTAAGCATGACTGCACACAAGATCAAGATTCGGATCATGGATCGCAGGAGTATCATCAGATGCAGGTGTAACACCATTAGGATGACTATTTATTTTATGCAACAGAGTCATCATGAGAATGGCATCAGATGTCACGTGATAGAAAAACCCAGACCTCTGAGCACCATGCAGGATTACAGCTTGTATCTTGCGTAGAAGGAACAACAAGGGGCTTTTAGATGGATTACACATGTCCACTGCCTAAATGATGAACTATCATGGACTGTACTTGAGTTCGTCCTTTTAGGTCCCTGATGAGTTCCTCTTACATTGACTTTGGAGGCAGTGAAGAATCTTGTCAGACTGCAACGTTGTAGTTTTTCTCTATACACAGGACGGTTTTAACCAATATTTGTTATTACCTGCTGTATCTCCATCACCGTATAGACAACACTATGTGGTTGACTCTTGAATCGCATATTTATGTAAATAGTCAGACTCAAGATTAAGACACCAGACTACACACCATGCCATATTGTAAATTGATAGTCATTGCTCCAGGAATTTAGTTAGTGACAAATGCCTGACATCCATAGCCACGTCCATATATGTACTTAATACCTGTTATTCTGACTGATATGTTTGTAGCACCATTTTTTGTGCTAAATAGTTTGATATTCAGCCTAGTGCAGTGGAAAGAGAGACGATGCTGTGAGTATTTCTTGAATAGGTTGATTCCCCTTTCATTTAGAACATCTACGGGAAAAATACAAAGTTGACTACTTTTCATAAATTACAAATGTTGAAATTCCCACAAAGTGACTTGGTCATTTGTTATACATAATTAACAAGGGGATGTTTGAAATGTGGATTCTCACTTCTACGACAGAGAGAAAAGGTGACTTTATAAATTGGTGTCTCCACTAAATTGCCCAATCCGTAAGCAGGAAAAATAACACAAATAGGTTAGCAAAGATGACTTTACTGCGTCAAACAGTCGACAGAACCCCACAAATTTAGGAGAGGTACCCTTCTACGTAAAGGGGACAAGATCAAAAGCAAGTTAAACCAAACAACAATAAATCCCTTTTGTATCATTCAGTCTCTCTATTCACATTATCCACCACTATATACTTTGTGTGGGTAAAACACAAATTCACCCTTCTACTTACTTACTTACTCTACTCTCTTGACACTGAACACTGTTTCATGTAAAAATGCCTAGTTTATTAAAAACGTATAAACCATTACATATTCAACGTTTTGAAATGTACTGTATATAGTATTTAATTGCAATAATTAAAATCTGCATTTACAAAATAATATTTATACCATGCCCAGTATATCATCACACAGCTATCTCAATATTGTCAACCACATTTGTTTCCTGTATAAAACAATGGCTCTAATTTGTGCAAACACAGGGTTTACTGCAACCAAATCTCACAAACAGTTTAAATCTTATCCCAAGTTGCCAACTTAGATGTGTGATGATATTCTGTGTATGATATAAATATTGTTTTTAAATACAGATTTGAGTTATTGCAATGAAATACTATATACAGTATATTTTTAAACTGTGAATATGTAATGGTTTATTCAATTCAATACTTTATTTTCGGTCTTTTTAGACCGTAAAAGTGCATAAAATATTTCATCACATTAATATCAAAATAACATCAATAATACAACCTTGACAATATTAAGCCAAATAACAGAGATGGGGTCAGAGTTTCCACAGTTCATCTTCATTCAACAGATAAAAACATTTAGTTATAAATCCAGTAAACATGAATATAAATATAAGTAAAAAACTGTTAAAAAGAGTTTAAAAAGAAAGAGGGGTTTCTCTTAAAAAGTCAGACATTTCATCAGAATTAACAATATTGCTATTAGGTCATATCTCTGAAAGTTAGTTGTCCACAAGTTTTTCCAGATTTAAAAAAAAAATCATTATTTGAAATTAAATTGGATAGGCTGGTTATGTCCGTTGATTACTAGAGTAGCATACTACCGCAGTTACAGTTTCAAACCATTTTTGGCTCTAAAATACATTACATTGCAGAGGAATCTTGACACACAAAAAACCACCAATCGTGTGGTGTCAGATCGTAGGATCCGCTCTGCCTGGCTACAATGTCTTAATTTAAGGTTATTACATAAAGGTTTAATCCATCGTTCCCTTGGATGTTGGTATGCAGGACAGAAAAATTAAATATGCATATCATTTTCCTTGACTAGGGAAACATTTTTACAGAAGCTACACTTATCAGAATCTTTATCATTTGGATTGCTGCCCCATTTGGATTTCTTATCATTGGTTTGCAGAACCCCATATCTGAATTTCAGGAATAACGATTTCGCCACCTGAGGGTTTACCTCATCCAGCAAGGATTCAAATTGAGGGGTGTCTTTAAACTGGAGAATCAATATAGTTAAAGATCCCAAACTGGTATCTTGTAGCAAGGTACTGCTTAAGTAGTTCCAAAATGTAGATTTTACTATCTTGCTACAGGCCCTAGTTAATTCAAGGGGATTTTCCTAATAATTTAGTAATCCTATTTTTGTAAACCAGGTAGCGATGTGTTTGAACCATGGAATATCTTTTAGAAAACCAAGAGGCATTATCTCTTGTAGCCCCTTTTTATAATGGACAAGCTCATCCGTGGTCCAGATTCTTATCTAGAACAAGAGGGGGCGTAATGCAGCAAGCCTGTCAGTGCGTTTTAAGTTAATGTCAAGGAAAACCGGAAGCATTGGAGTTCTATTTGGTAATAATAGTAGCTTACGGACAAATTTATTTTCGCCTACTTCAAAGCTACGCTTGCAATGCGGACCCCAAAGTTCTGCACCATATAAGGCTGCTGTCTGGGCCTTGAATTTAAAAACCTCTATAGGGGGTGAGGCAGCCTTGGAAATGCTCCCACTGTGTTTCTTTATGATGGGCGTACAGTTTTGGAGCAGAACTAGTCTGCTTTTTTCCAATTGAGGTTTCCAGGACAATTTGGAGTCCAGTGTAATTCCTAAATAGTTATAACTGCTCACATACTCTAGTCTTTCGCCTTGCAGCTCCAATTTATTTGTAAAACCTTTGCTTGTGTTAATGGACATGTATTTTGTCTTAGTAGGGTTGATCTCAAGTCCCTTTTTGGTACAGTACAAGTGGAAGGAATTTAGCAAGTTTTGGAGGCCGCTGGGGTTTGTGAAATTAGAATAATGTCGTCTGCGAAGAGTAGTGCAAGTATCACTCCCCCCCTAACTGGGGTGAGTCGTTCTTACATCCCTCCAAGAAGGTGGGGATGTCATTTACATATAAGGTAAACAAGGTTGGTGCAAGCACACAACCTTGTCGCACACCACGCTTCACAGGTATTTCTCTTGTAAGTTCTCCCCGCGGTCCCCATCTCACTTTTGCAAAATTACCTTCATGCGATTTGATTATCTGGACTAGCAGTTCGATTGGTATCCCTAGATACTTCAGATGACCCCAAAGACTGGTCCTGGGAACCAAATCGAACGCAGCTCTTAGGTCCACAAATGCAACATATAAAGTACCTTGCCTTATCGTAATGTATTTCCAACAGAGGCATAAAAATCTGAAGACTTGGTCGATGGTACTAATGTTCTTTCTGAACCCTGCTTGGGGTTTTGTTAGCAGATCAACCTCTTCTATCCAAGACAAGAAGCGTGTCAATATATGCCTGGCAAATATTTTCTGTGGAATGTCTATCAGACTGATAGGGCGATAATTCCACGGATCAAGTCTGTTCCCCTTTTTAAAAACTGTGACAATCTCTGCCCCACTCCATGTGTTTGGTATTGGGTCAAAGTTTGCTATTGCATTACAAAGAATATTTATATAAGGAGCCCAGATAGTCAAGTCATGTTTTAAAAGGTCACCGGGAATTTTATCTGGTCCTGGGGCTTTGCCAGATTTTACTGTTTCTAAAACTTGATTAGTTTCCTTTAACGTGAAATGTAAATTGGCTGCCTTTGCTATCACAATCATTTCCTCCGTCACTACAAATCTGTCTCCAATGGATTCAGTGTAAAGTGCGGAGAAATGGTTAACCCAAGTTTCCTCGTCTAAGAAGAGGTCTCTGTGGGCTCTGCCTGCCCTATTGCCTTTGGATATCAAATTCCAGAATCCAGCCTGGTCCTTCGCCTTAGCTGCACGTATTAGATCTGCCCATATCTCCTCATCCCAAGCTCTCTTTGCAGCATCTAATATCTGATTGTAAGTGCGCCTTTTTTTCCTTGTATTTTCTATGTCGTTTCCCTTTATGGCTTTAATTAACTCAGACTTCGCAATTCGACAGTCCTTGCTGTACCATGGTTTACCATGGCTGGCCCTTTCAGATGTTCCTGGGTTCCTTCCTTTTGGTATTTTACTTAGTATAGGGCCTAAAGCATCTACCAGTCTACCATGGAGGTCAGTCATACTTATTGGGACTGCATTGTTCTCAACTTGAGGAGATAAAGTGTCTGCAAAGATTGAATAAATACTGATCATTGCTTTTGTATCCCCTAGGATACTTGGCCACTTTACAACCCGGTTATTCCTCTTCAGCATGATTTCATCATCTAGACTACCAGTATTAGCGTTGCCAAAGAGTGCTATAGAAAAAAATTCTGGTGAAACCCTCAAACTCAAGGGTAAATGATCACTCTCTGTTCTGGAGTCTATTTTAAGGTCGCTCAAGTAACACCAGCAACCTAATCTCACCAGCATATAGTCTACATAGCTTCGTGAATTGCCTCTGTAAAACGTGTGGGCTTTAGGTCTATCTGATGGAAGTCGCCCATTACATGCTCCGAGGTTGTGTGCCAGTGTTAATACTAAGAGTTGAGTCACAGCTACTGTGCACTTGACCTCCTTTTCACTAGCCAATACTGGAATATTATATGCTTGGTCTTGGGTCTCCATCAGTTCACTAAAACCCAGCACTGGCTCGAAGTTGCAATTAAAATCGCCAGCTATTACTACATTTGGGATATGTCCTAGAGTATCAAGGGCACGGTCCAACTGATTGATCACCAATGACTCACAGTGTGCGGGGGCTGGTCTGTTATATATATTAAAGAGATATGTGGCTCTACCACCCTTGGCTGTTAGTTTTAGGCCCAATATATCTTTAGAGATAATGTCTAAAGAGGCAATATCAATTTGCAAAGAAACACGGACCCAAATCACCAGTCCTCCAGAGGGTCTTCCTTTTACTGAAGGGGTCGCCCCCACCCAGTATGTTTTGTAACCAACCCTGTGGGGGCTATCTAACAACCAGGTCTCTTGTAAGAGTATGATGTCATAAGTCTCTATGTACTCGTGCCAAGTGGGATCTGGCTAATTCCTATTTAACCCTGCGATATTAAAGGAGATGATATGCAAATCTAATGTATTGCTATGTTTTCTAGGGCTGGGTAATTCATTTTCCGACATTTTAATATTTGAGTTTGAGTCAGGGGCATTTAGTGATTGTATGGGGGTCAATTGGGTGTTAGCCCCTAGATGGACATCAGGAATTTCCACTATTACCATGGTGTCTTCATAGGAACTGTTTGGTTAATTAATTGGCCACCCATCCCCATCTTTTGTCTCAATGAGGAACTCCCTTGACTACACTTGTCACTGCTACGACTTAATACCAGCACTGATTTACAGTGTGTAGACTTTAAATGTCAATCCTGCTCCTTGAGAGTGGATAGAATCTCATAACAATTATTCAGCTCTACCCTTGGCTTAGGGTTAATTGCATGGCCACTCCCCATAGGTCTATGAAAGTATCCCAGTGGTAAAGCACTGATACTTGTGTGTCCCCGATCAGTCATATCCTTAATTTGGAGGATTTCTCTGATTGTGTGTGGCCGCCTGAAATTTACCACTACACAATCCCCGCTGATAATCTTTCTGGATTCGCCCACCCATCCTACCCTGCGTACCATCAGGATATCAGCTTCTCTCATTGGGGTAAATTGTTTAAACTTTGCTAGCCAATTGATCACTTTATTTTTCAGGCTTGACCAATTCTCCTTCTGGTCTCTCCTGAGCACCGGCACCCCTGCAAGAATTAGCGTATACGGGCATGATGCTGGCGGAAGACTGAGTACTTCTTCATTCAGGATTAAATCTGTACTTTTTGGACTGTATATAAGTAATCCATCGTTCTGTCCTCTACCGCTTTCTGCATTAGTATGTATGCTACCTTCTGATGTCCGGCAGACTTCTATGTTTTCCCTAGGCTTAGTCCCTATTAATACTCTACTGGTTGCAGACAAGAGTTTATTTCTAGACTTAGGGCTGCTCTCAACCTGATCCCGCCGTATCATTATCTCTGGTTCTAGAGGAATGGGCCTGTGATCTGAGTGTGTGTTACTTTTGCGATGGTTTCCTGGCTCCCTTGGACTATCTCCCTTAACGGTGCTGCTTGAACTCCAGCGCCCTATAGTGTTTTGAAAAAGGGCCAGCTTTTCTTCCAATGGCCTTAAGTCCTCACCGACATGCGCTGCTAAATCAGTTAAGAAGCCCTCTCTAGCAAATTCTAGGGATCTTTTTAGAATAGCCTCCAGGTCCCTTTTATAATCAATAGGAGCGGAGTAGCATTCAGTATCAAGGGGCTCAGTCTGAGTCGACATATTTTTCACAGGAAGATGGCTTGCTTCTGTTTTATTCACTGTTTTCGCTCTTGGAACTGCGCCCCCCTGCGCCCCTAGACCTCGGTTTTCTGGGTATTGGTATTTTCTTCTTTACATTTTTTGTGTCCGTTTTTTTCCCCAGTCCCTGATTTTTGTTTCTTAGTCTAGTCTCATTGGTGAGCTTATTCTGTCAGTAGGTTCAATGGCGCTTGATAAATCAATACTCTCTTTGGAGGGGTCATCCTCTTTCTCTGCGTCTGGGGCTATCTGAGGTGTAAGCAGCGGAGACGCTGAGTGCCGTGGTGAAATATTTTGTGTGTGGATGGGATCTAGGGACAGTCTTCTTTCAGCAATTTCGATCTCTTGGTTTATAAGGGTTTCTGCCCTAAGAAATAAAGCATCTAAGGGGCCCACAGTTCCCTGTCGTTTGCTCATAATTCTTCCCTGACTTGCTAGTTATATATAAAACACACAATTAACCTACCAGCAATTTAAAACGAGACACAGAAAATTGCAGCGTTCAGTGATAGAGCAAAAAAGAACTATGCCTAGGAGTTAAGTCTTACCAATGTCCAAATGTCCAATCCCTATTATTGTCCAGGTGTCAGAGAGGTGGCCCAGACCAGTCTATGTCAGGCTATGACGGGCGCAGACGGGCCCGCCCTTGGGCTGGGCTTCGCCCGGGCAGCGTCCGGGCACGCCCGCATGCGTCCCGTGCTGCGTGGGGCTTGCCTGGGATTTAAAGACCTCCTGGCGCCCGATTATGACGCGCTAAGGCAGCGCCACGGGCTTCTGGAAAGTGTAGTCCCGGCTCCTCGTGGATGGCAGTATGGGCTCCGGGACCGTTTCAGCTACAAGGAACAGCGGCCCCCCTCCAGCAACCTTGTCAGGCCAAACAAACCGGTAAGAGTAGACAAAGAGCAGCCACAGCGTTTATACATTTTTAATAAACTAGACATTTTCACATGAAACCGTGTTCAGTGTAAAGAGAGTGGAGTATATGTAAGTAGAATGGTGAATTTTTGTTTTATCTACACAAAGTATACAGTGCTGGATGGTGTGACTAGAGAGAGTGAGTGATACAAAATGGATTCCTTTTTGTTTGGTCAAACAGTACCCAGCACTTTACCGTCACTCAGAACATCCTTGGAAAGGTATACACATTGTATTGTTCCCCTTCAGAAGGCAAGGACCATTGGGTGAGTTATTTCTTTTATTTCAAGAACTCCATTGTAAACATTTCACAGTTAATAGAGAATAAGAGCGCCACTTGGGCCAAGAGTACAAGAAGATAGTATAATCGTAGTCATTTTCATTCATTCAATAATGTGGAATTCATAATATTGGGTACTTCATTGAATTTTAGTGGGATATACTTAGCATCCTCTCCTAGTAGCTGAAAAACGTCTTGCTTGTCCCTCCACGACAGAAAAATATTCTCTGGATGGGATTGCCTATCTTCTGCTTCAACAATGGAGCAATCGGACTGCAATGCTTTGGGACGAAGTGCCATGAACACACTAAACAGCGGTGCTTTAGAAATGCATTGCCCAGGGTCTAAAAATTGCAGAAGTTTCATGGAGGTTCACATAAAATAACTTAAATTAGGATAATTGTGCAGCATGTTGTGTAATTTGTGCTAAATGTCAAATGTATAAATCAATTTCCTTTGATTGTATTAGAGCTGTGGAAAATTTGAATTAGGCCTGCTTGGTTGGTGGTGTGGTTGACTGAGTTGGCACACCCATACTTGTCCTTTGTCTGGATGGCTCAGCCACACCCTAGGAAAGCCCCAGTGAGATTGAAGCTCAAGTAGCCCTCAGACAGGTATTGCCCCATGAGGAACCTCGGGCAGCATGGTTCGTTCGAAGCATTGATGATCAATGTATCCTTTGATTCTCATCAGTCATCTCAGCTGGATCAGCAGTAGTTGACCCCATTGATTTTGAAATGCACAATGGGTGCCCCTAAATGTCAATACTGATCTCCATTTTCCCATGGTAAGCATTTTTTTTGTGGGTGATCATCATATGTCATGGGTGCCCTCATCAACCAAAACCTACTAAGAACATGCCAGCACCGGAATTTGGCCTAAGTTCTGTCTACACATAATGGGCGACCATTATGTGAAAAACTTACCCTAATATTTCAGGGATAGTATATTTTCTTCATTGCCCACCTCCCAAATGTCATAGTTGTCCTGCGTTATATAAAGAATTACCTCCAATATTCTAGTGAAAGCACTTTGCCACTGATGTCCCTTCTACCAATAATTTCTCTAGTTTGCTAGCACCATCAATTTGCAATGAATGTCCCATATGGCAAGTAGTCTGCAGTACCAAATACTGCCTCTAATATACCAGTGATAGTATTTTGTCATAAGTACCTGTCATTACCTCCAATATATATGTACCATTATTTTGCTATAGGTGCCTCTAAAAGCCAAGATTTACCTTCAGAATGCCAGGGCCAACATCAGACTCACAAGCATAACCCCTCTTTCTCACTCACATTCCTTCCTCACTAATTGCACCCTGAGAATCCGCTTACCGCCTTCCACTGCTGAACCCAAGAACATCATCTGTGACGTCCCCCAGGGGTCCTCACTCAGGCCTACCCTTTTCAATAGCTATATGGCATTGCTGGCCGACATTGTTTGCACCCACAGACTCAAAATCATCTCCTACACCAATGACACCCAACTCATACTCTCCCTCATCGAAGACCACACCACTATCAGATCAAACTTAATGAACGCCATAACCAGCATCCCCGACTGGATGAAGTCCAACTGCCTGAAGTTGATCACGGACAAGACGAAAGTGCTCATCTTTGGAAGCAACACCCCATCATGGAATGACACCTGGTGGCCCGCTACACTGGGTCCAATTCCTACCCTGGTAGACTATGCCTGCAGCTTCGGCATCATCATCGACAGACAACTCACAAGCGGCAAATCAAAGCAGTATCCCCCTCCTGTACCCAAGCCCTCGTCTCCAGCCGACTTGACTACGGAAATTCTCTCAAAGCTGGAACCACCCCACAGCTCCACCACACAGCTCCTCAAACACCTCCAGAATATACAGAACACCGCAGTCAAACGCATTCTAGACCTTCCCAAACGGACCAACATCACCTCTCACCTAAGAAGCCTCCACTGGCTCAGAAGAGATGCCCGTTCAAGATAATGCTTCTATAATCATGAAATTAATCATAAACCATAAGTTTAAGCAAGTAATAACAATACTTGAGAAGATAAGCTGGCATATAAGAGACAAACAATTTAAACAGAGTCGGAAGTATTTACTTTTGCTCTGAAACAAAGTATTTTTTATGCATTTTTTGATGAGGCTGTCAAGAATTCAGTAAAAATGGAGTGATAATAAATACAGTGAAAAAGTGCTCGGTGACGGGTGAATAAGTGTCATTTCTACATGGATGAAACAAAGACATATACTCTATTAGACTGCACAGTTGCTTGGTACTCTAAACCTAGAAGACCCAATGGAACTGGACCGAAAACGAACGTCGATGTTTCGACCCTGACGTATGCGTGATTAAGAGAGCGTCATGGCAGGTCTTCTTCAGGACATGGTAACAAAGGAAAGGACAGCCAACTCTATGTAGATAAATCAGACATTATCTATTGCTGCCTTCAAGGGTGCCGGAAAACAACTGATGATCTGAACTGTTCCAGGAGACTTCCCAGTATTATTCAGGTGCATGAACCACCTGGATTGGTGTTAAATCCAACTTGCAATTTCGTGGGCTACCTCAAAAATTATTCAGAGGTAGTGAAACGAGTCTGGGATCTGGTTTCAAAAATAATAATTCAAGGGCTGAAGGGCTGCTGCAGTTGTAAATCTACCCAGAGGATGGAACTCTAATATTTCAGTTGGTGCCCTCTGCACCCTGTCAATATACTTGGAAACGATTCCTTTGAATTGAAAACGCTCAAGCATCGAGTCTAGCAGTCTCAAGACTTTTTGAGGGGTCGAAACGTCAACGTTCTTTTTCGGTCCAGTTCCATCAGGGCTTCTGGGTTTAAAGTACCAATCAACTGTGCAGTCTACCAGAGACACTTGATTCCTTTCCACACTGGCCAGATCAATAATATCTCTCTTGTATAATTTGTAAATAGAGTATATGTCCTTGTTTCACCCAGGTATAAATGACACTTATTCACCCATGTCACCAAGCACTTTTTCACTGTATTTAATGTCACTCCATTTTTACTGAAAATGCATGAAAAATACTTTGTCTCAGAGCAAAAGTAACTACTTATGAATCTGTTTAAATTGTTTGTCTCTTATGTTCCAGCTTATCTTCCCAAGTATTGTTATTACTTGCTTAAACTTATGTTTTATGATTAATTTCATGATTTTTGAAGCAATCACTCTTACCAGACAGAACCAATTGTAGTTTTTTGTATAGATGCCCAGGTTCTGAGGGACACAGGGCTAACCCATTGTCACTACGCAGTTCAAGATAATGGCCCTCACATACAGGGCCCACCACAGCATCGGACCCCACTACATCAACCACAAGCTGACTTTCCACCAACCTGCCAGAGAACTCCACTTAACCTTCTTCACCCTCGCGCACATCCCACGCATTCAGTGAAGCCGCTGTGGAGGGTATACCTTCTCCTACCTCGCTGCGAAGTCCGGGAATTACCTTCCTCTCCACCTGCGAATGGCACCCACCCTCACCGATTTTAGGAAAGGACTCAAGGTAGAAGGATGGATATCTGACTATGGTTACCCCCAACTTTTTGCCTAGTGTTTAGCTGGTTTTCGACTTAGTTGGCCTGGGATCCTGCTAATCAGGGCCCCAGGCTATATGCTCTCACTGTAACATGGTCTCCATGTACTTTAGGTACATCTCCAATTGGATATTGGGTCACCTTGTGAGCCCCTGTATAGTGTACCATAGGTACCCAGGGCATAGGTGCATCCAAGGCCTACCAGGGGCTGCAGCATATATTATGCCACCCCTGGCTGGCCATCCAAACTGACACAACTGGCTGATCACTCAGCTGGGGCAAGGTCGTGTAATCACCCCTTGCTTAGATATAGTATTCCTATATCTAACCTTATATATAGACACATATGCACCTATAAGTCACTCCTATGGCAGGCCTAAACAATCCTGAAGGCAGAGTGCTTGGTTTTATGTGAGATGAGGCTCTAGCATGAGCTGAGCCTGTCTGCAGCTTTCAGAAACATGTCCTTATACCTGTTCTATGATATAGCCATACCATATACTCTTAAGTGCATTATAATCCTCGTGGTTGAATGCTAACTTTGGTTTGGCTTTATCAAAACATGTCGTGTAAGGTGTCATACACTTTGGAATACTACCCCCTCACCAGTTCTGGCAACGGGGCTAGCATTCCACCCTTCTAGAGGGAGAAGACATGTTGTTCCTGTTAATCCCTGTTAAAGTTAACCAGAGCCTCAGCATCACAAAATGGATGCTGCTGCCACAGACACAAGTCTGACCTCCTGCTGCTGGGAGTCCTTCCAGCGAGGGAGGTTTGTACAATAGATTTCCTGCCTTTGGAGGTGCTATCACCACCCCAGACAGGCCGTAGTGTATTGGGGGAGGGAGGGCTGAATGAAATGAGACACTGCCTGGGGCACACAAGGTGCTCCATGCATAGTCCGGTTCAAACCAGTTGCTGGGGCACTCCAGCCCCAGCTCTGGTGCAAAACTGGAGAAAGGGAAATGGGTGTAACCACCCCTTCCCTTGTTCCACCCATTGGAGGGACCTAGCAGGTAATCCAGCCCCCTTGATAGGTATATAGGTAGGGGCTGAGTCAAGAGACTTTAGATTTATCCTGAACTGAAACTTGAAACGAAACTCTGGATCTTCGACATTCTACTGCAACTAGAAGACTGAAGAATCTCCCTTGTGGTCAAGGAGTGACCACCCTGTGCAAACAGGCACCATCCAGCGATCTGCGGTTTGCTTCGTCGACGCTTCCGCCGGAGCACAAGTACAGAGCCTGACAAGAACTGGACTTCCAGACTTCCTTGAGGCCGATCCACAGCCACAGCAAAGCCGAGACCCGTGGAGGCGACAAGAGACGTGGGACCGTACATCTTGAAAAACCTGCTGCTTGCTACTTGTGCAGCTTCTGAGGCACCCTCTAAGTTGTGCATTGGGGATTGAGAAGCCCCAGCCCCGAGCACCTTTTGCACCGACTCACAGCCCCTCACACTCACCGAGTGCCGCGTGGGGCCTGCTAGTACTTTTGTGCTCAACGCGTCTGTCCAGTCACATGCCCGTTGGCTAGTGGCCTCTGTGACGACGAACCTTTGAATTTACACCACCTGCCTGGTTGCTCCAGGTTGGCCCCTGCTTCTCTGAAAAGGAAAAACCCCCTAGACCTTGCTGGTCTGACTCGAAGCGAATATTCGATTCCTGCATGGGTTGCATTTGCCAAGGCATGTTGACTCCAATCCGGAAGCCGAAGCCCCCAACAGCGAGACACTTTGTGGGACAGTCCGTATCCAGCTTCTAGCCATCGTCGATGCCTCCTGGTCCACGTGGCTGCAGAGTCAAGCTTCACGACATCACCTGAATGCTTCGCGACATTGCCTGGTTCCTTCCTGGTTCCTTCCTGGTCACTGGCTAGTGACCCAAACTCTGTCCCCTCTGCTTTCAGGTACTCTTCATCCTCGATCCGCCCTTGGATCCAACCGGACACTTCTCTCCTGGTCGCCTGCAGCATCTTTTTACAGGTCTCCATAGGATTCAGCGACGAAACCCGACACAACTTGACACCTATGCACCCGGCTCCTGTGGGTGAGGTAACGCGGGCACTCTGGTGCTCCTATGGGTATTGACTATCCTAGTGTCCTAGTTTTCAGTAGCTTTCTCCTAGTTCATCCGGAAGTGTCCTAAATCAACTAGTTTCTAACTCTTACGTTCCCACTGTATTCCTATGAGAACCCGCGTGTGTGTTTAGACACTGCACACGCATCCCGTGGGCCTCCTGCTTCCTAACTCTCGTTAGCTCAGTCTAGCCCCAGCGATTCCCTAGGCCTATTCTCTGTTCATGACGTGGTTCTTATACCACTATTTTAGTATATGGTTTGCAACGCCCCTAGGGCTCGACTGTAATTTGTGCAACTTATTGTATGATAATTGAGTACCCTGTTATGTGCTTTGTCCTCTGACCTCATAAAGAGTTCAGAGGGGTTGTGTTAGTAATAAATACATATATATGTTATATATAACCTGTGTGGTGTCCTTTTATTTGGTATTCAAGGGGTTATATATGGTAAAACAGCCGGCTTCACATGCTCTCTGAAGTTTTAGCCAAAGACTGCTTTGTCCATGCTACCACTAGGATAGCTGGTCTATAAGGTTGACTTTACAACCATCACCATAAGGGTTGTTTGGACTGATACAGGGTGCCCACTAGAATAGTGGACATCACACATCAGGCCAACTTCTCACACTCAAGACCTGGCTCTTCGACATAAGGCAGTCAGAACTTCAGCACCTGGACACCCACTGGGGTGATAAGCCGCGCTTTACAAAGGCATGATAGATACGTGATTGATTGACACACTCTTTTTAAAAAATACCATCTCGAGCATAGTATTCCCCCAGATTTTTTTTACCTTACTAATCTATTATACTGCACCCATTTTAGGTGCATTTTAGGACTTTGCACACTTTACTCCTGCTAATGAGTGGTAAAGTACTTGTGCTCTCCCTTTTAAGTCGGATAAAATTGACATCTATATTTTTGGGTGCAATTAATTTACCTATAGGGCCCTAGCATATGGCACTACATGTACCCTAGGTATATAAATTAAAAGGTATAAGTGGGCTGCAGCACTCATTGTGCAACCCACAAATTAGCACAGTAAAACATGTCTCAGTCCTGCCACTGCAACCTGTATTGCAATTTGAAACTGACATTTTAGCCTGAAAAAAATAACCTTTTACGAGACCTAAACCCTCCTTTTTAATATTTGTAAGTCATCTCTAAGGTAGACCAAAAAAACTCATAAAGCAGGGTGTACGTTTTTTTGAAAATAGGACATGTTTACTTAAGTTTTGCATGTCATGGCGGTGTAACCTCCCCAAAATAATTTTTCCTTTTGGCAAAGTTGGCTCTTCCATAGAAAAGCACTGGGTTACATTGTAACAAGGACAACTGCAATTATGCGATTGATTATGCAGTAGTGGTATTTTTCTCACAATTTTGGATTTGCCACATTTGCAAAAAAAATTATTTCTTGTTCATATGGTTCAAAAGTTACTAAATGCATCAAATCATGTTGCTGCGCCTTGAAAGGCCTTTTGCAAAGGTTGACTGTTTACCTTTCTATTGCTTATAGCTATATTTGACAGTATTAACATGTGTAAAAATGAGAAAATAATGAAGTAACACTATCAGGAAATGGTCACATTATGCCACATAATTTGCATTTTTTTCCTCATAATTTAGCCAATCATGCCACATAAATTCCAGTGGCTCTATTTATATATATTTATCATGCATAACTAAAGTTTGGGAACAGCTAGAAAAATACTTCTTCCATTCATTTAAATCGTAATTACAATTATTTTTAATGATAAAGTCAGATTTTAAAGTATTATTCTGAAAATGGCACTTTTAGAAAGTTGGCATTTTTCTGCCAAAACTAAATGTGTCTTTCTGCCATTGTCCAGGGGTCACATGACTATTAATGGCTCTTCAGTGGCATGTGTATTCCTTCCAGACAGGGGACACAAGAGGATTGCGTATGGGGAGGGTGTTCTCTTATTGAGCAGGTTGGCCTGTGGGTTAATTGTAGCCCTTTCTGTGCTCCAAAGTGTAACCTGAGGGCTATACCCAGCCCCTTCCTGACTTCTGAATATGCCTGTCATGTCACTGGCAAATGTAGCCCACACCTGGCCTGCCTGCCCTGTGTTTCCATTGACAGATTGAAGCTAAACCCAAGGGAAAATGATGAACTGACCAGAACCAGTGAAAGGTTAGACACAGGTGGTGTTTCCCAAACACACACACTGGCACTGAGTATAAGATTAGCACTGCCAAAACCTCTCATCCAAACACTTCTGAACCTGAGAAAGTTCAAAAGAGGATTTTCCTGCTGTCTGAAGAAGAAAGACTGGACCTGCTTGCCTTTGTATTTATTGTGTGAAAGTATGGTGCCAATGCTTTACACATTGCCTCTGTGATAAACCTATCTGCTCAGTGCCAAGCCACCCAAGAGGTGAGCACAGGCTATACAGTGAGTGTAATCAACAAACCCTGACAGTACTGTTAGGTTCAGCCTGGCTTGAGCACCGCTTCAGCCAACCAGAAAGAGCCAGTTAAAACACTGCCAAACTAGATCATAGTGACATCAATGGGGAACAAACAACACCAGCATACTGGGGTATGGCAGGAGGGTGATCACCGTGAGAATGATGAGGTGGATAGGGAAGATGAGGAAGATGAATGCGAGGGTTTGGCCACAGGCCCAGAGCTACAGCAAAGGTAGGAAGAAAACATGCCCATAGGAGCCAGGTCACCTGCTACATCTTTATCTGGGTACCACATTGGCCTGACACCAGCAGACCTAGAGGACAAGCAGACAGAAAGAGAATTCTGTTTGCAGCTGGCCAAAAAGAAAAAGGCCAAGGCAGAAAGAGCCTTACAGGACTGAAAAGTAGCCTTGGCATAGAATAAGTTACTTCTGGCTCACGTCCTTAAAGCCAAGGCCTACTGGCACATCACAAGAATACTCAAATATGTCATCAGTGTCCTTTCAAAACCTCTAGATTTCAAGCTCGTTAATGTGGCAATTGGTCTCCAAAGAGAACATGTGTTCTAATGTTTTGCAAAATGTTTGTAACGGAAAATCCTTGAAGTAGGTTGTGCTCTCTAAGTTTGTGTGCTTGCTTATACAAATTTGAAGAAGCTGTTTAGGCCTGACTATTTTCAAAGTGCACCAGCTGCCACTGGCATAGGGTCCCTGAGGAGGTTTGGGGAGCCACTCTCTGGAGGCATATACTCACTGACAGTGGCGGCTCCACGAGGGAGTGCTGCGGGGCAGTGCGTTGGGGCGGGGGAGAGGTAGGGTGGGGGTAGAAAACTCCGGCATACAGCCGAACGGAGTTAAGTAACTAAATATATAATTAAAACAAATTACATTGGGCGCGCTGCAACGCCAAATAGCGATGCAGCGTACGCAATGAATCCGTTTTATTTATTTATTTATTACTTAACTCCATTCGGCCGTATGCCGGAGTTTACTACCCCTCACCCTGCCCCTCCCCCGCCCCCCGCAGCACTCCCTCGAGGAGCCGCCACTGACCACTGACGAGAGGGATTCACTGTTGGCCCTAAGAAGAGAGAGCAGAATACAGTATCCTCTTATGATGGAAGCCCTTGCTAGGAAGTACGGTCTGACCCCTGACAAGTACAGCTTGAAGATCCATGGGCATCCAAAAGATGCCAACCCATTCCAGAGTAGATTTTGTGGAGTACTCCAAGAAGGCACTAGATGGTTCAGTAAAGGGCAGTTTTGTGGGAAATTATGATGAGCTCTACAATCTTTTAGTAAAAGAGCAAATGTTCAATATTTGTTTTAGAGAGTTGCACTAACGCCACATTGATTTCAAGCTTACTGTACCCAGTAAGCTCGACAAAGAAGCAGACCTCTGGCTCAGCACTAGGGTCCACAAAAAAGTACTTGGGGGAGAACCCTAGAAGGGGGGGGGACAGGACACCCCTCAGCAGATGGAGAAAAAAAGGAGCGTTCTCTAAAGTCACCCAAAAGAATTTTCAGTGAAGGGAGTCCCAATCTAACTCTGATCAGAAAAATGGTGGGTTGTATCAGAAGAACCCAGAGGGCCACTTCCACCCCAAGTGCCATG
This sequence comes from Lissotriton helveticus, assembly GCF_964261635.1. Classification (NCBI taxonomy): domain Eukaryota; kingdom Metazoa; phylum Chordata; class Amphibia; order Caudata; family Salamandridae; genus Lissotriton; species Lissotriton helveticus. The sequence continues at coordinate 1,291,789,312 of NC_136061.1, forward strand.
GGTGTTACCATTATGGGCACTTAAAAGAGGATGCCATCTGTCCCCGCAAGTAACAGCCGTGGACTGTTGGGCCTACCCCAGGAATTACAAGTGTAATGCTTGGGGAGGATACAGTCCCAGTCAGTGTTGGGGGAAGTGCAGAGGTTAATCGAGTGTCCCTGGTTGACAGAGAGATGGTGCCAAATTCTCACATGCCTGACAATACTAATAAGTATAGGCAGTGGGTCACCATCAATGGGCATCAGGTGGAGGCTTTGAGAGCCACAAGAGTCTGCCATCTGATTTCATCACAGCAAGTAGTCCTTAATGTAGTCCACCAAGGTGTGACAGCAGACATCCATGTGAGTCATTATTCAATGGCTCTCTTTCAATGGGTGGGGGGTCTCAGGTTCATTAAAGGTAGCTGTGATCTCACCATGCCTGTTGACTCTCTGTTAGGAAATGACATTGAACACACCATCTGGAAAGAGGTGGAGCACAGGTCCCACCTCAATATGTTGGTATTGCAAGATTGGGTGTGCCTGACCACATGGAGGGGACTCAGGAGGATCTGGAGTATGGAAAAATGGCACAGGGACCGGCCAAAAGAGGAAGTGCAGGGGATACGGGAACTTTGCCCCAGGAGTTCCCATTGTCCAGGAGGAGGCTGAACCTGAAGGTGATGCCTCAGAACCTACAGGGGAAGACATTGCTGTTCTGGGAGCCCTACCTAAACTAGCCAGATGGCAAGCGGAAGGAGGCCCATCCAGTGCAGAGTTCAGCCAAGTGAAGGAGTGCCCAGCTCTTGAGGGCTAAGGGTGACAGGCAGAAGCCTAGACAAATGAAGACACCTCTGGTGATCACCTTATCTTTTAGGAGAATGGTCTCATGTATAACCGGTCTAAGCTTCCTGAGCCTGGGTTAGCCCTTGTGTTAGCGGTCTCCCAGTGCTATACGACCATCCTACTGGAGCTGGCTCATGATATAACTCTGGCTGTACATATGGAAAAGGACAAAAGCTTTGACCAATTTGTCACCCACATTTATGGACTCTGAATGAGCGCAACCACAGATGTATTCTGTAGGTTCTGCTCTAACAACGAGGACAGTGGAAAGTCAGGGGCAAAGCAGAAGGCTACCCTGCTCCCCTTCCATGATGAGGGTACCCTCTTTGAGAGGGTGGTAATCAATAATTGGGGGCAACAGGTCGTTCCTGGTCTTGGTGGACCATACCACCCGGTCCCTAGAGGCCATACGTCTGAGGTCAGTGACTACACCTGTGTTGGCCAGAGCACTGCTGGAGATATAAACCCATTTGCCTGCATGAGGTTCATGTGGGATGAGTGTGGGGTAACCTATAAGTTCTCTCCCACATGCTACCCCCAACCAATCTGCTTTTTAGAATTTTCACCAAGACCCTCAAAGGGGAAACATCCTTTACAACGCAACTTTTACCACGCAGTGCCTTTACGACGCAACTATTACAACGCATGTCATTACAACTCATTGCGCTGGGGGTGCGCTCTAGGATAGGGAATAGATTTAATTTACTATCCAACACCTTCCCTACTATCCACGGGGACTGGAGTTGGAATAGTAAATTAAACTATTCACTATCCAGCACCCCTAAGCGCTATGCGTTGTAACAGCATGCGTTGTAAAACTGCGTTGTAAAGGCATGCGTGGTAAAAGCATGCGTTGTAATGTCATACATCCCCCTCAAAGTCATGGTTATGGACCTGAAATACACAAAAGGTGATGGGGGAATGCTTGAAATGTGTCTAACCACTGGTAATCACTCAGTGTAGCATCCCAACCCGTGGTTCTTTTGCTTATGATGCCACCTCTGTTTGGACCTAGCCATATGCTAATCAGTCTTGATCCTGCTACTCATGGGAACAATCCAGCCCAAACTGCCCGGCCGGGTCCTTCCATAACTAGAACACAAGCAACCTAGAACCAGTTTTGTTCGATCTATGTGGGTCCTGTGCTCACTCTGTCACTGAAGCCAAGCTGTACTCTGCAGATGAACCCCTAAAAACTGCAAAACCGGTCCTAGGTTGCTTCAGTTCCAGTTCAGGGAGGACCTGGCTTGACAGATCGAGCTGGACTACTGCCATTAGGCTCAGATCAAGACTCAGATCAAGACTGATTTGCACATGGCTGGGCCCAAACTGAGGTGGCATGGTGAGCAAAAGAACGATGAGTGCTGAGCTATTGCCAGTAGTTAGATTTATTGCAAGCAGCCTCCCATCACCTTTTGTGTGTTTCATGATTATGGGCCTGCCAGAGTCCTTGAGACATAAATAGGATGTTCTATTACCATGCTTGTTATTTGCCTACATGGAAGTGCTCCAGAAGGGGGGTGGGGTTCAGTCCTGCTGAACTTCTGTTTGCCCTCCCTGCCAGAGCCCTCTCATCCATGTGAAGAAGGGGTGGAACAAGCTCACAATAGCTCCCCCCAAGATGTAGTAAGCTATATGTTGGTTCTCCGGTCTCAGATGAAGCACTATTGGAAGAAGGCCGCTGAGAACCTAAATGCCATCCAGGAGATCGTGAAACAATACCATGACCAGAAGGCCACCCTTGGTGAGTTTCAACCTGGCCAAAAAGTGTGGGTGAGGGAACCTCTGGTACCCGGGGACTTACAGGACCAGTGGACTGGGCTCTCTGAGTTCACGGAGCAGGGTGGAGAAGTTACGTTCCTTGTGGGCCTCCGAACACCCTGGAACCTTTAAGGGTCCAGCATGCCAACCCCCTCGAAAGCCCCACTTTGAGAGGAATGAGGTAATTATGAGCTTGGCCACAGATGAAGGGAAAGAAGACGTGAGCGAACCTCTCCCAGACCTCCTCTCCTCTAAAGAGCAAGATGAGTCAATGTAGGGTGTGATCCTCTACCCCACACTGACTCCAGAGCAGGAGAAATTGTCCCTAGTTGCGTAAGCACTTCTTCTCCCTTTTCTCACTTACCTCTCTCACTCCCCACTTGCTGTACCCAGGACATCAACACCAGGGACAGTACACCAGTTAAGAATACAATCTATAGACTGTCTGATAACGTGAGAGCCAGTATCAAGTAAATGGTGTCCAAGAGGCTGGAATTGGGGGTGATTGAGTACTCCAATAACCCACGGTACAGTCCAGTGGTACTGGTACCCAAAGCTGCCCCACATGAGTGTACCCCAGAACTTTGGAGCTGTGTAGACTACCGCAATCTCAGTCACCAAGACTGAAGCTTACCCCATCCCCCCAGATAATGAGTTCATTGATCATATGAGAGCTGCCAAGTTCCTGAGTTCTTTCGATTAGACATCAAGGTACTGGCAGATTGCCTTGACTGAGGTGGGCGAGGACAGGTCAGCATTCTCCACCCATATGGCCACTTTCAATTCAAAGCGGTGCCCTTTGGGTTAAAGGATGCATTTGCCACCTTCCAGAGGTTGGTCAACCAGGTCCTGGCTGGAATTGAGAACTTCTGCGCCGCCTAGTAGACGACATTGCTGTCTTCCGCTCCGTCTGGGATGACCACCTGCACCACCTCCAGGAAGTGCTTCAAAATTGATGGAGGGTGCATTTTGTGCTGAGAAATAGTGCTAAATTCAGCAGAAGACGAATAGTAAGCACAAATAACCACAGTCACCTGCTATAAGTGCTTTCGTAGTAGGATTTTTTATTCCAAATTACTCTTAATTATTATCAGTCAAAAAGTATTGCAAAATTACCGAAATTACTTCAATTTTCTGTTGTAATTTAAATTCCGCATATACTTCAACAAGAAGAGAGGTAGGGAGAGTAGTATGACACTCTTATTTCCCGGTTATTCATCAATAAACAAAACAAGAGTGTCTTAAGGAGTAGGCTTGACCACAGTAGGGAGCAACAAACTTAAGGTACAGGAACAACCTCACTGGGACGTTAAAGAAAGCCCTCACTCACCACCTAGTGATGACATGCTTCATCATCGGGCTCCACCAAAGAGACAGAGTGTCTCTTTGGTGTGCTACAACGCCAGATCTACTGCGGAGCAGGATAATGAGTTCAGGACGTGTTGTACAAAGATAAACTAATGAGTGGTGAGGGTATTTAAAATAGTCAGTAGTGTATCAAAAAGTAATTTTTATTCTATGATCACTAAAGACAGTATTTAAAATTTTATGTGTATGGAAGCAGTCCACTTTAAGTTGAGTCGTAGATTCCTATGTATCAGTCGACATGTTTCTTGCCATAGAAACGGTGTAATTTTACCCGGCAATTCTTCAGGACTATAAGTGTTCTATACCCTGGCGGTATGAACGCGCTAAGGCCCACCCTTACCTAGGGGCGTGAAAGTGAAAATGAACAAAAAAGTGAAAAAGTGCAAAAAATTAGGAAGAATAAATGTCTTCCTAATAACTCCTGGTTTAGGAAGCTTCAACTTTGCGGTTTCTGCACTATTCTGGTATTTAAATAAATCACCAAGGGTCTCAGGAGGGGGGTGGGAGCGTATTCGGCACACCGCCCTTGGCGCTCGGCACCCTCAGTCTACCTGCATCGCCCTCGGACTGGACCCTGAAGATTCCGTCCATGCCTACTGCTCATAGCTAATATCCACTGCATCCCAGTTGGTGAAATGAAGCACTGTATTCCTCTATCCCTGCAGATCTAGACCCCTTCTGAACCTCGCTTCCTCTCGCTTATAATTGTCTCTCCCTGATGCAGCACCATAACTCAGCTGACCGAAATGGTTAGAAATTCACTACTCTTAAGGATCTGCAAAGCGAATCTGTTCCACCAGTTAACGTAATTTAACCTTCACATCTACTTTTAACACCCATCATACCAACTTACGGCCTGATTACGATGTTGTTCGGAAAGCCTCCTACCGACAGTTGGATTCCCCTACACCATGTCGGAACCAATCGTAATCGGTCGGTCGGAATTGTTTCCGACTGACCGATTACGATGCCCATGGTCAGAAGGGGAACCATTCCGTCATTCCAAATCAGTTCCAAATGGCATTCAGAGAATCAGAGTTGGATGGAGCCGGTTCGTACAGCTCTATGAACAGCATTTCCAACCGACCGAATACAAAGTAGAATTCCAACAGCCTTTCTGCCTCGTTCTGTTTTGTTTTCCTGCTGTGCATGGTTACATGTGTGTGTGACTTTGCAGCTCAGTTAGGGTGGTAAGTATCCTCAATAGAGCAGCATACATGGGCATTGGTTTTGATGTGTGTTTTTTACTGCGGGCTCGACTGGGGGTTGAGCATCCCCTGCGAGCTGCATACATGTTTGTAGCTTGCGCCCATTTCAGTGTTGTGGGCTTGGCTGGGGTAATGAGCCACATGGAACCAGGTTTGAATCCCAGCGTTTGCAAATAAAACAGAGTGAAAATAATACGGTAATGCAGCACACCTTAAGTTCTCAGACACTGTAGTTTGTTCGTTTTACCCAGCTATATTATGGTTCACGTGGCTCATGCTAAGGTGTAATATTCTTCTAATCTAGGGGTAAGGCAGCATTTGATCTCTTCATAGTAATGCATGGCGAGCAATGTTAACATGCTCACAATGTTGCTTGCTTGGGAGACCCACCTAATCCTGCTGATGGGATATAGATACAATGTATACATGTTGTTGGCCTAGTATATACAATATAACCTCATAACCGCTCGTTAGCATTGCATTATTCATATTGTATTATTATAGTAAGACGCGATTCACTCCCTGCTCGCTCAGACCTATTGGTGTGACTAGAGCCATGTTCTTTCGTTTCTCTGTTTCTAGTACTTTTTTCCTGAAATCACGTGATTAAGCTAGCTGCACGAAACCATGATGGCAGACTTCACTGTCCACTCCACTTGTTAGTTTGTAGCTCAGGGAAACTCAAGGTCACACCTGCCCTTTTAGTGGGATGCACACATTCTAGTAGAACCTGTTCTTGTCCTCCCCAGCTTCAGATAGAAAGGGAGGCACCTTACTGACCTGCCCCCGGAATAGCTTAGGCCGAACTACTAGCAATCAATTGTGCCTTATATGGGTCTTCCTGTTGCCCCCTTGACAAGCAGTATCTTTCCTTCTAAGGTGACATTGTGCTATGTGTGAAACGTATATATGCTTGTATTACTTGTGTGAAGTCAGTCTCCTCTGCGCACCTCTGAGGGTCGTGCAGACTGAGGCTCCCCTGTCAGGGTTTGTATTATGGAATAAACGATTGAACCTTCTCCATTGCCGACTGACTTATTATTTATGATAAGATATATGGGCTATTGGTGAGTATAGTCCATTAGCATAATATTTTGGTTCCTTCAGTTGGCGACTCCGCCAGGACTCCGCGATTGGGTCGCCCCCTCCTGTAAACAGTAGTAGAGGGACAAGGAGGAGTTCTGGCCGAGTGGGTGGACAGAAAGAGGATCCTGATTTGAGACACCCGTTTGTGGTACGTAAACAAGTAACTCCACTCTCGAGCCCAGTATCCCTCCCAGCTGCTGAAGACCCTACGCCGGAGTCCTACGGGCTTAACCCGAGAGACAAACAGACTGTGTCGGTCTGTTTAGGAGTCGGCAGTGGGGAACTCGCAATCAACCTGAGTGCACAAGGTGAGTGAACTTTGATTGTATTGGATATGAAATACTCGGAAGAAGTGTTTCTTTGGTAGCGGTTAACTGCTTTTGAAGGTGGCCGGGGAAGCCAGACCACGAGGGAATCTGGGGATCTGCTGTTGCGACGAAGGGGCTGCGCGGGTGGATACCTCACAGACTTGTTTGGTTCTAACTTGAGACTACACCTGGTGCCTTAGCGGAGTACGGCGTTACTCACTCGGCCGAATCCTCTTCGGGAAAGCCCTGGGAGCAACTGGGTAAGCTAGGGTTCTGGAGCTACGTGCCCAGATGCCCGGCCCAACCAGAACAGGACCATGGGATGGCCTGTAAGAGGGTTCGTGGTTCGCCTATCAGGTGATCTCAGAACAGTCTGGTGACTGTTCCTTTTTGGTTTGAATTTTGTTGGTCTGGAATTCTTTTGAATCGATTCCCCGAACAGGAGTCGACGGGCTCTGTTCGTATTTTGAAGACCTCATTTGCATAGAACTAGTAACGGCCTTGCGACACTTTACAGCACTTTATTGTGCAAGAATACGAGAGTGTGAATGGTGAGAAGGACGCGTCCGATTGTGAATGGTTTTTAGAGTATGTGAGTAGAATTGAGTAAATACCAGTGAAATGCCTTGTTCTAGTAAAATATGTTTTGGGTGCTGCTGTCGGCAAAGTGCAAGGTTGGAAGAAAGACAGCCTGCCCCTCCCGAAGGCAGCCCCAGTTTCGATATGTATGTAAAACACGGTCTCCAACCGATTTTATTTAATACGCTCTGGCATAAATATACCAGAGAAAATTCTGATTTGCAATGGCCTCTAACGGGGTCGTTTGATGAGAAAAGATCAATTACATCCAGAATAAGCTATTTATGAAGAAAAGCCACCAGTCGATGTTTGACTCTTTGAACCTATGGTTGAAGGAGGCAAAACGATGACGGATAAGGGAAGAGAAATTAGGAAAACTTAAAATCGGGACAGACGGTTACGCAGAAAGCTGTAGCTTATGATAAAGCAAAGGTGTAGGAAAACATTGTACAGATGGATAGGCAGTTCCGTTTAGAAACGGGCAAATGTTATGTAGCCCGACCTGATACTGGAGACGAATTAGAGGATTTATTAGAAGCCAGACCACCTCCTCTTTATGACCCTCAGGGCTTATACCCCGCCGTACCTTTGGTACGGGCGGACCAACCTGGAGCAGCATCGGCTGTCAGAGCGCCGGTAGGAATGGTTGCCACAGCCCCTGCTGATGGGTCAGTACAGAGTGCGTTACTTCCCCCTCCCACTCTCAGACAGACTACCTCGCCCTTGATATCCTTACAGCCGGACACGGCCGTTCCTTCCCCTTCGCACCCCGTATTTCTCTCCCCTCCAATTCAGGCCGCTATAGATCCCCGACATATGGCTTGTCTGGATACCACGCCCAAGCGCCTCAGGTCTGACTTGAGTGATCAGCGGGTATATACGAGGTCACTGTTGGGTGTGGAAGAAAGAAAAGCTATAGTAATTCAGGCATCCCAGTGGATGCGAAATGCTATTTACACCTTGGAAGACATTTGGAGTACCATGAAAGATTTTGAACCAGTTGCACAACAACTGGCATTGGAGAACATGGCGATTCGATTGATTTCACTATGGGAACAGTGTTGCGAGGAAGGATTTCCTCCTCAGATACTGCGTGATATAAGAGATCGAGCCCATAAATTCCAATTACTGGCTGATGAGGTGTATCAGAATGTAAAAACTCTAGTACATTATCGTGAACGAATGCACCGAAAGTGTGCCGATTGGGGAGCACAGCACCCCATGCGAGAGGTGCACCCCCTCTTTTATCCTGAATTACCAGAAATAAAAGATGCCAATAACGTGGTAACTAGGGCTTGTGTGGATGCTAGGCTTCAGGAACAATGGGTTTATACCCCGTGGAAACGAAGCGAAGTCCTCACTTTAAAAGCTCAGCTCCCTGATCCTCGTAAAAATCCTACGGCCTATTATAAGGAACTGACTGAGGCCGGCAATTCTGCTATCATGACAATACCTGATATCGAACTGTTCTTTGGACTTCTGATCCCGGTAGACATTTGGAGACAAATACATGATACTGACCATGTCCCCGAATTAGGAGGGACATGGGATCAATTGAAAGCATGGGACAAGGAACGCAAACCTGGGGAAAAACCTAGAGATGAGGTGTTGGCAGTACCAGCTAAAATCGTTACCTATATGCAAACCCTCTTACCTCCCAGGAAAGTTGATTGGGACAAATTAACGGCTTGCAAGCAGAAGAAGGATGAAAGTGTATCGGATTTCTTTACTAGGTTCGAGAAAGTCTTTATAGATTTTAGTGGGCAAGATCTGTCTATGGAGGGCGGGATACGATTGTTTGTTAATAGGTTTGTTACAAATTTGCTTCCCGAAGTAATGTCTCGCCTCCAAGCAGCTGAGAGCACGTGGACTACGGCTGCTCCGTCTGTGATTCTCAGTATGGCACAATATTATGAACATCGGGAAAATGAAAGTAAAGAAAAGTCAGAGAAGAAGCCTAAGGACTTAAAAACTAGGGTCCTGTTGCAACAAGTTAGTAGAGGACAGAATGCTGGACGGGGAGTACGTGGTTCATTTCAGAGGGGTACAATAATGGGAAGAGGTAGGGGAGGCCCCCCGAACATTGGCATAAATCAATGTTCATATTGCAAACAGGGAGGACATTGGAGGGCAGATTGCCCTCTGTTGTTAGCCAGGAATGGTCCTATTAGAGGACGAGGAAGAGGTCGAGGAAATATAGATCGAAATAGTATGCGACGGGAAGAAATGCAACATGAGGACTCTCGGAAGAATTATTTTGATAATCCCCAGAATCGACAGTATTACAATGAAACTTACAGGGATGATGGGTATGATAGACAGGATTATGCATGAGATAGCCAAGGACAGAGAGGGGGCCACATTACAGTACCAGTCGACCAAGAGGGACCTTATGTTAAAGGAGAACTGTTGAGAGCATCAGGAAATTTTCTATTGGATACTGGGGCAATGAACAGTTCGGTTGCCCATACGTTGGTCCCAGGGGCTGCTCTGTCTGGCCAAAATAATGTCTCGGTGGGAATCTCTGGAATACCTGTGGTAAGACCCGTATCTAAGCCTCTGCCTTCCACTGTGGGTCCCATTTCTATACAATCACCTTTTCTTTTGACCTCCAATTGTGGAGAAAATCGTTTGGGACTGGACATCCTGAAAAGGTTACATGCGCGAATTTATTATTCCCCTGATGGTGTCTATTTGACAATGCAAAAACCCCCTTTTAATGGCACTCAGTATTTTGCTAAACAACGAGAACCTCCCTCCTGAATTCTCTACTATCCCTTCTACACTATGGGCCACAGGGGACACTGATGTTGGCCTGTTAATAATAGCCCCCGTGTCAATAACCTTGAAACCTAATGCCCAGCTGCCTCGCATTCCTCAGTATAGAATTTCACAGGAAGGTGAACAGGCCTTGCTGCTCATTATCCGAGACCTCATAAAAAGGGGGGTGGTAGAAGAGACATCTGCCAATGTCTGTAACAGTCCGATTTTGCCGATCTTGAAGAAAACCCCAATTGATGGTGCCCCGGATCATAAAGATACATATCGTTTTGTGATTGACCTTAGAGAGGTAAACAAAATTGTAGTCCCGCAATATCCGGTGGTGCCTGACATTACTGCAATTTTGACAATGATTACCCCTACGGCTCAGTATTTTTCAGTAATAGATTTGAAGAATGTATTCTTTAGCATCCCAATTCATCCTGATAGCAGACATGTCTTCGGATTCTCATTAGCTGGCCGAAGCTTTAGATTTACACGTGCACCTCAAGGCTATACAGAGAGTCCTAGCATTTATAGCCATGCTTTAAAGACTGTTCTTGACAAATTAATTTTGCCCCCAGGAAACTCAATCATCCAGTACGTGGATATCTTAGTGGCTTCCGATACGGAAGAAGGTTGTAAGGAGGCCACAGTTAAATTGCTGAATCATTTGGCCCAAAAAGGGAATAAAGTGTCCCTTTCTAAATTTCAGTATTGTCGACAGGAAGTGACCTACCTTGGCCACTTACTGTCGAAAGCGGGGAGGTGATTGACCCCGGAGCGAATATCTGTAATTACTAACATGTCTGTTCCTCGTACTCAACGTGATGTTCGTGCTTTTCTTGGCATAACCTCCTACTGTCGCCAGTGGATTCCTAACTATTCACTCCTCTCCTCTCTAAACCAATGTTGTATTTGACAACCACAGATGTGCATGAACCCCTACCCTGGACGGATGAATGTCAAGAAGCCTTTGATTCTTTAAAATCTGCTCTTTGTTCTGCACCTGTCTTAGGTACTCCAGATTACCGGAAGCCTTTTTCACTTCATGTGCACGAGGTGGACGGTTGCTCACTTTCAGTGTTAACACAGTGTTTTAGCGAAAAGCAGAGACCCTGTGCTTTCTTTTCATCCATCTTGGATATTGTTGCTCGAGCCCTCCCGAGTTGCCTGATGGCCACTGCTGTAGTAGCGATGGCCATCCGGCAATCAGAGGGAATAGTCCTGAATACGGATCTCACAGTTATGGTACCGCATGCTGTGGATATTCTTTTGAATAGAACTAAGACCCAGCACCTTACGAGTGCCAGATTAACTGGATATGAGCTGACTCTGTTTGCACCCCATATTACGATCAAAAGATGTGCCACTTTGAACCCAGCCATATTCCTGTCCCTTCCTTCGAATAATGTAAAAGACGATGTACATGATTGTATATTCAGTACAGAAGAAGAAAGAAAAAAGGGGCGTGCAGATCTGTCTGACACCGCTTTATCTGAACCCCTTGTTTTAAGCTACCAGATGGCACTGCGACAGCTGCCTATGCAATTACGACACTAATGACTGTGGTAGAAACAGCAAGGATTTCTCACCACTCGGCTCAGGCAGCTGAACTAATAGCCTTGTTAAGAGCATGCGAGTTGAGTGAAGGATTGAGGGTGAATATTTTTACGGACAGCCAGTACGCCTTTGGCATGGCCCATAGCTTTGGGAGGCTGTGGAGGGAGAGGGGTTTCTTTACTACACATGGTCAGAAAATTCAGCATGGCCCTTTGATCGATCGATTGTTATTTGCTTTAACGTTACCAAAGAAAGTGGCCATCATTAAGTGTAGCACCCAGAAGAAAGTTGTTGATTCTACTGGAAAGGGAAATTCTTTTGCTGATTCGGTAGCGAAGGAAACGGCCCAGACTAGAACGAATACCATGTTCCCTAGTACATCGGCCCGATGGGTAGCAGAAACATCTTTGTTTGATAATACTATTGAAAGTGTGAAAGAATTACAAAAAGAAGCCACGCTAGATGAAGTACAGAGATGGGAACAGGAAATAGGAAAACTAGATAAGAATGATTGTTGGATAGATCTCTCTGAGAAACAGCGATGGTTACTGCCCAATGCACTGGTATATGCTATTGTGACAATGGCCCATGGCCCGGCCCACATAGGCACGAAAGGTATTTGCGCTGTGTTAGATCCAGTATGGAACAACCCAAATATTTCCAAAACTGCAGCACACATAGTGAAATATTGCCCGGTGTGTTTACGCTATAATCCAGGAGGTAGAGAATCTGTTTTAAGTGGAAATGTTGCCCCGCCATCCTTGCCTTTTGAGGTAATACAAATTGATTATATACAAATGGAAAGAGTGAACAACCTAAAGTACGTATTGGTGGTTGTATGTGCTTTCAGTAAATGGGTTGAAGCCTACCCCACCAAGGAAGCCACTGCAGTTGCCACTGCGAAAGCCCTGGTTAAAGAATATCTGCCTCGGTATTGTTTGCCCCGCGTTATCTGGTCCGACAACGGGCCTCATTTTAATGCTCTGCTAGTCCAGAGCGTGTGTGAAGCGTTGCAGATCAAGCAAAAGTTCCACGCTGCTAGGCATCTTCAGTCGGCTGGATTGGTTGAAAAATATAACGGAACATTAAAATTGAAAATGGCAAAGATCTGTGAAAGTACTGGATTAAAGTGGCCTGATGCCCTCCCATTGGCCTTACTGTCCCTAAGAATGACCCCCCATACTAGAACTGGATTGTCTCCTTATGAGGTGATCTTTGGTCGGCCCGCCAACGTGTGGGGAGTCCCCAGTCCCCGATCCTTTAGGGATATTGATTACCCATTGATGACAGATTATCTGTATGCTTTGACTAAAGATTTGCGTTCTATTCATCAACAGGTATCGGACACATTGCAGCCACTACCGGAGGGTCCTGGACATCGCTTGGAGCCCGGCCAGTGGGTGATGGTGAGAATTTTTCAACGGAAATCGAGTCTGGAGCCGAGGTGGTCCGAGCCCTATCAAATCATCTTGGTGACCAGGACGCCAGTGAAAGTGCATGGAAGAAAACATTGGATCCACGTTAGTCATTTGAAACGTCTCCCGCTGCCCCTGCGTTTGATCACAGGAATCAAGAAGGAATTCCGAGTCAGGAAGGAGAGCTGAATCAAAGCTTTGTGCCCTTTTCGGACGCCCAAGAAATAGGGCAACCAAGTGAGGTGTTGCCTACCGTGGAAAGTGCAACCACTCGACCAGCGGAGTCTGTTATTCCCAGGGCACCACCGGTCTCGAATGCATCGGATACCCTTGCAACAGAATTGTTTTCTGACCAGGAGAAACCTGACCGTTGTAAATACGACCTGCGGCCCCGAAAACAGCGCGGTACCCCAGCTCCCAATGGTAGGAGCTAGACAGAGACCTGAGTTGAGGAATATTGGATAGAGTTTCTGGGGTACTGAGCGAGACACTGGACTGAACCCGTTGAGAGCTAAGAACATTGTGTTAAATAGCTCTGTTCAGAAAGAAAGACTTACTTAAGGGCCGCGGTTGTACTACTGGAATATACAAGTTGGTTCTTTTTGATGAACGATAGGAGCCTACCTGTGAGACTCTAACGGACACAGGGAGAAGATCCCTTGGTGGGAAGAAGAACCCTCTGGTGGTGTGCGTGCTTTGTGGATACAAAGAGTTAGATTTGGACTTATAGAGAGGGACTGAGTTAGATTTGGACTTATAGAGAGCATGTTTCCTTTTGCTCGATTTGCAATGGAGGATGAGCGACCACTTGCCCCTCGACGATATGTCGATAATATGCATTTGTTTTCCAGATGGCCCACTAGAGTGAAGGTGGCATTCGTTGCTTTTATCATCATAATTACAGTGATTTTGATGTGTATATTTGCGTATTTAGAATTCCAGCACCCTGTACAGAAACTGTTAGGAACTACTGCAGCTCCGGAGGAACACCTCTTTTATTCCCTGCCTCCCCAAAAGGCTCGACATAGAGAAACTTATGTGAAGAATGCTTTTATTGAAATGTTACATCAGACCCATAGTACTACAAACAAAACAAATTGTTGGGTTTGTGGGTTACTTCCATCAGTAATGCATCAGCATGAATTGTTCATTTCCTTACCGTTATCTTACTTAGCTAGCTGTGAAGCATGGTTCCAATTACTGTCATTGATGTATTCTCATTATGTAGCCGAACCTAAGATATATACCGAAAGAGATTATGAAGTATATAGAACAGCATCAAGGATTTGATGCCGAGGGAAATGGAGGAGAGGGATCCCTGGATCCAAATGCCTGCATGAATGTATATACTGATTATAAAAATGTGACCTGGTTACAAGAAGAAATGCAAGATTTTGAACTTTTCAACTACACCATGTATTTTCAGCATTTTAAAGAACGAAATGTCACTAATGACAAAGCCTTGCCGATCCCTCTTATTAATACCACCTCCCCCTTTTGCATACAGGGACGAGGTCATGTTAAGGTAGGGAAGAGTAAATGTAATTACACTTACACCTTGCAGACATACAGTACTCCTCCAATGATTACTCCTCCCGATGTGTATTTTGTGTGTGGTGAGAACGCGTATACTTGGCTACCAAGAGGATGGGTAGGGCATTGCTACCTCTCATTCCTCTACCCTCCAGTTTATATTGCCCCACCTGATTATCACAGGACACATCAATTGGTTCGGAGAGAGGTAGCAGCTAATCGAAGCATTAGGAGTTTTGATACTGAGAGTACCGATCAGACAGACACCTCCTTGCAACAATTCGAGGATTTTGCCAAAGGTCTTACCCCCTTTTGGGGACCTATTTTCAATAGCCGTAGTATAAGACGTTTGTCAAGAATAGTGGAAAATGTGGTTTAGACCACAACTGGCATCCTCACCAACATTACTGTTGAGCTTCAGGCGACGAGGCTTGTTTCGCTTCAGAACCGAATGGTTCTTGACGTCATCCTCGCAGATAGGGGCGGAGCCTGCCGCGTGATCGGCAGCTCTTGCTGTGTGTTCATTCCTGATTCGGCCCCTACCATTCATCTTGCAATACAGAAACTACATCGATTAGCCAGTGAAGCACATGTGGACAATGGTACCTGGTCCCTTAGTAGTTGATTTTGGGGTCTTTTGGCTACTTGGGGTTGGAAGATATTTATGATTCTAGCTGGAGCCTTTGGAGTCATATTTACTTGTTGCCTGTGCCTCCATTGCGGCCCGGCTTGTTGTTCTTTCTGTGCCGCTAGAATAACGTCCGCCTTAAACATCTCACGGCAGGCCAAAGCCGACAAACAAATGATTCAGAAGGAGGTATCAGATCTGATGCAGATCGATGAGGGAGTGTTTGTAGAATAAAACTAGTTATATTGGCTATAATAGGCAAAAAGGGCCATCTGATGGGATATAGATACAATGTATACATGTTGTTGGCCTAGTATATACAATATAACCTCATAACCGCTCGTTAGCATTGCATTATTCATATTGTATTATTATAGTAAGAAACGATTCACTCCCTGCTCGCTCAGACCTATTGGTGTGACTAGAGTCATGTTCTTTCGTTTCTCTGTTTCTAGTACTGTTTCCCTGAAATCACGTGATTAAGCTTGCTGCACGAAACCATGATGGCAGACTTCGCTGTCTACTCCACTATAGTTTGTAGCTCAGGGAAACTCAAGGTCACACGTGCCCTTTTAGTGGGATGCGCACATTCTAGTAGCGCCTGTTCTTGTCCTCCCCGAGCTTCAGATAGAAAGGGAGGCACCTTACTGACCTGCCCCCGGAATATCTTAGGCCGAACTACTAGCAATCAATTGTGCCTTATATGGGTCTTCCTGTTGGCCCCTTGACAAGCTGTATCTTTCCTTCTAAGGTGACATTGTGCTATGTGTGAAACGTATATATGCTTGTATTACTTGTGTGAAGTCAGTCTCCTCTGCGCACCTCTGAGGGTCGTGCAGACTGAGGCTCCCCTGTCAGGGTTTGTATTATGGAATAAACGATTGAACCTTCTCCATTGCCGACCGACTTATTAGACATCGCCGACTTCATCAGCCCACACGCCCTCCTCTCCGCCGACTACATCCTCCTCGGGGACCTCAACTTCCACCTGGAGAACAACGACGACCGCAACACCACCACCCTGCTGGAAAACCTCGCAAACCTGGGACTCAAGCAGCTGGTGACCACCCCCACCCACCTCGCCGGACACACACTCGACGCCGTCTTCTCATCCTGCAAAGACATCGCCTTCAGCCACGCCACAGGACTCCACTGGACGGACCACAGCTGCGTCCACTTCACCTTCAGAAGAACGACAATCCACCACCACCAGCAACAGGTTGCCCGAAGAAGCTGGAACAAGATCACAGCCGACCAGCTCGCCGCTTCCCTGAGTCAGCACCCTCCCACCAGCTCAGCGAACCCCAGCCAGGCCGCCGACAACCTCACGAAGTGGATCAGCAACTGCGCGGACGAACTCGGCCCTCTGAGGACCCCGCCCAGCAGACCCGGCAGCAAGAAAGCCCCATGGTTCACCGACGAACTCAAGAGCTCCAAGAAGAACTGCCGAGCCCTCGAGAAAGTCTGGAGAAGGGAACCAACACCGGACAACAGGACCACCCTCAAGCTTGCCACCCGGAAGCACCACCAACTGATCCGCGCCACCAAGAAAACTGCATTCAAGGACCGGCTGGACAACAACGCACACAACTGCAAGGAACTCTTCAACATCGTGAAAGAGCTCTCCAACCCTAACGCCGGAAACAACGACATCATCCCATCGCAAGACCTCTGCAACTCCCTCGCCTCCTACTTCCACAACAAGATCGCGGACATACACAACAGCTTCAGCATTCAACCATCGCACACAACGACCGCAGCAACGCCGCCCACCACCACCCTCCGCGCCTGGACTCCGATCAGCACCGATGACACCATCTGCATGATGAACTCCATCCACTCCGGATCTCCAACCGACCCCTGCCCTCACCACGTCTTCAACAAGGCCGACACCGTCATCGCACCCCACCTGCGGGACATCATCAACACCTTCTTCGACACCGCCACCTTCCCGGAGAGCTGGAAGCACGCCGAACTCAGCGCTCTACTAGAGAAACCAACAGCGGACCCCACCGAACTCAAAAATTACCGCCCCATCTCGCTCCTCCCGTTTCCAGCCAAAGTCATCGAGAAGACCGTCAACAAACAGCTGGCCGCCTTCCTCGAGACAAATGGATCCCTCGACCCCTCACAGTCTGGCTTCCGAGCCAACCACAGCACCGAGACCGCCCTCATCGCTGCCACCGATGACATCCGAGCCCTGATGGACAACGGAGAAAGAGCGGCCCTCATCCTCCTAGACCTCTCCGCGGCATTCGACACCGTCTGCCACCGCACCCTAGTGCAGCGCCTCAGCAATGTCGGAATTCAGGAGAAGGCACTGGAATGGATCGTCTCCTTCCTCGACGGAAGAACACAGAGAGTCCGTCTACCACCGTACAAGTCAGAGGCCACCGAAGTCATCTGCGGCGTCCCTCAAGGATCCTCGCTGAGCCCCACCCTCTTCAACGTCTACATGAGCCCCCTCGCGCCCATCGCACGCCAACACAACCTGAACATCATCTCCTACGCCGATGACACCCAGCTGATCCTCTCCCTGACCAACGACCCCGCCGCTGCCAGAGCCAACCTTCACAAAGGGATGAAAGATGTAGCCGAGTGGATGACGACCAGCCGCCTGAAACTGAACTCAGACAAGACGGAAGTCCTCATCCTGGGCTCCTCGCCCTCCGCCTGGGACGACTCCTGGTGGCCCCCCGCCCTGGGCACCGCACCCACACCGACAGACCACGCACGCAACCTGGGCTTCATCCTGGACTCCTCCCTCTCCATGACCAGACAAGTCAACGCCGTCTCCTCGTCATGCTTCAACATCCTGCGCATGCTACGGAAGATCTTCCGGTGGATCCCCATCGAGACCAGGAAGACGGTCACCCAGGCCCTCGTCACCAGCCGACTGGACTACGGCAACGCCCTCTACGCCGGAACCACCGCCAAGCTCCAGAAGAGACTCCAGCGGATCCAGAACGCCTCAGCCAGACTCATCCTCGACATCCCCCGACGCAGCCACATCTCCGGACATCTGAGAGACCTGCACTGGCTCCCCGTCAACAAAAGGATCACCTTCCGTCTCCTCACCCACGCACACAAAGCCCTACACGATCAAGGCCCGAGCTACCTCAACAACCGCATCAACTTCTACACTCCCAAACGCCACCTCCGATCAGCCAGCCACGCCCTCGCCGCCGTCCCCCGCATCCGTAGATCGACAACAGGAGGAAGGTCCTTCTCCCACCTGGCCGCCAAGACCTGGAACTCCCTCCCGACCGACCTGCGCCTGACCCAAGACCACCTCTCCTTCAGGAAGAAGCTCAAGACCTGGCTGTTCGAGCAGTAGCGGCACCCCCCCCCCCCCCAAGTGCCTTGAGACCCTCCGGGTAGGTAGTGCGCTCTATAAATGTCCTTGATTGATTGATTGATTGATTGATTGATTGATTTATGATAAGATATATGGGCTATTGCTGAGTATAGTCCATTAGCATAATATTTTGGTTCCTTCACTGCACTTTTTTCAGTATGTGGACCCCAGCTTCTGATCATGGCTCCAAAGTGTGCCAGAGTCTCCAAAGATGCCTCAGCCACACAG
The DNA here is from genome assembly GCF_964261635.1 of Lissotriton helveticus. Lineage (NCBI taxonomy): Eukaryota > Metazoa > Chordata > Amphibia > Caudata > Salamandridae > Lissotriton > Lissotriton helveticus. Next base: position 1,291,807,931 of record NC_136061.1, read on the forward strand.
GAGGAAATTCGGTCGCTCTGCAATCTTTTGAAGGTGGCAAAGACACATGGCATTGAGTGGGTGCTTGCAGATTTTGTCCCAAGGTCCTGAGAAGGAGCCACAACCAGCTGCTCCCTTACCTAAGTGGCAGGAAATGGTCACAGCACCACAGAGAGGGCCTCCCAGAACCCCCGCAAGCTAGGGCAGACGTCCAATCGCATTCGGTTCCAGCAGGTAAGGAGGAGTCAGCGGGACACCCCCTGTGGCTCCATGTGAAACCCAGGCTCCGATCAGTCCCATGCTCAGTCCAAGTGGGGGAGTGGTCAGGTGGCCTGCATTGGGCGCTTTTGACCCGTCTCGCATTTAATCTGCGGCTGCCCGCGACCCCCACAGGGGGCCACCTCGGAGTGCGGCCACCCCTTAGTGGCATTTAGGCGCCTCCCCATTCGCTTCTGCGGAACTCCAGGAGGAGTCCCCTTACAGGGCACGCTGGACACATCATGTCCGGTGCGCCGGGGGATGGGGAGGGTTATTTAGGCCTTCCCCCGCCATTGTTGGGCCTCTTTGCTGCCCGACACGCCGTCTGGGAGGTCGTGTTTGTTCGTCGTCTCCTCGTCACTGTCCCCGGGCCCGAGAGTGCCTCCTGCACGTTCAGCATCTGCTCGACGGTGAGTGCAGCTCAGCTACCCCCCCCACCCCATCCCTGGGCAGTACCAGATTGCATAGGGGCCATGGCACATTTGGCCATGGGGGGGGGGGGGCGCATGCTCAAGTTTGGCACTTCCGCGCTTTATATGGGGTATGCCACTGGGGGCAGTGCAGGACTTTGTGAGGCGAGTTATCATGGGAGCAGGGGGTGCCCTTCCAGCGATGGCCTCCAAGCTAGCCGCAGCTCCCATTAGAAGCACATGTGCGTGCACGGCCTTCGGACCCCCGCACAGGTATAGATTGTGCTAGCCGTGTGGCCATTCTCGGACCATGGGCGCAATACTGTATCGGTACAGCCTGGCACGATTTTTTAAATCTCGGGGCATTCAGGGTCCTGTTGTTGTCCCCCCCACAACGCGGAGCACGCGGCCACGGAGCATGTTGCGGACACAGGGGGCGCACTGGCTCGGGCTTTGTTGCCTCCCAATGCTGCGGTAGTGCCTTTACCGGCATCCGGGAGCATTGATAATCCGATCAGCCCGTGCCTCTCCCCCCCCCCTCGGGTGAGCAATAATATGTCCGCCCCCCCATCAGCTGCTATGGGCGTGGGGTGCAATATCCGGGGGAAGAGGGAGAGAGGGGAGATAATCTGACAGTCCCTGTCGGGGCGAGCGTGCGCTGCGTTGGCACGGCCGCCTTTGCCCTGCTGTGGAGGGGGCCACGAGGGCCGGCAGTAAGCCCGCGGCATCAGGCAGATTTATTAGTTGGTGCAGGTAACCAGGGTTCGTGCCTTGGGGTCGCATTCACAGGCTTTGAAAGCTAACCACCTAAACCCCCCTCCCCCCTACATGAATGTATAAGCAACCGGTGCGCATGTAAAGCGCTCCAAGAACTTAGGGTCGAGTTCGCGCTATACAAATATTTGAAATGCTAAATAAAGTGCCCAAAAAAGCTCAGTGCGGAGAGCGTTAGACTAATGAGCTAAAAGTTCCCGGTTCGATCCTGGGTTTCGGCAGAAGCCATTTGGGGACTAAATAATCATCCTTAACACGCTTAGAAAACGTGAATAATAAAACAACATACACTTTTCCCCCGTGCCTGAATGTGCAGGCAACCGGTGCTCATGTAAAGCGCTCCAAGGACTTCCGGTCTAGTTCGCGCCATATAAATAGGCAATGAACTGAATGCAAAGAATGTAATATCCCCGTGCCTGAATGTGTAAGCAACCAGTGCTCATGTAAAGCACGCCAAGACCTTCGGGCCGAGCTTGCGCTACATAATTAGACAATAATTGGAATGCAAATCAAAGTGCCCGAGATCGCTCCGTTCGGAGAGCGTTAGACTAAAGATCTAGAGGTTCCCGGTTTAGATCCATTTATTGACTAAATATTCATCCTTAACACGCTTAGAAACGTGAAAAATAAAACAATATACACTTTTCTCCGTGCCTGAATGTGCAGGCAACCGGTGCTCATGTAAATCAATCCAAGAACTTCGGGTCGTGTTCGCGCTATATAGGCAATTAACTGAATGTAAATAACGTAATACCCCCGGTATTGGCAGTTCGGGTTGGACTATTCCCTTGAGGCACAGGGTCAAGAATTATTTGCATATGGCCATTTCTGAACTGGGGTGGCTTGGTGAGCACTATAACGATGGATTAAACCCAGATCTTTGACTGGAGGTGAATGTTTTGCCATTGTGCAACATTCCGTCCATCATCTTGTGTGTTTTGTCATCCAAGACATTCACGTCTTTCTTACTGAAGTGGACTGAAGACGAAGAAGACGGCCCATCAAAACACCAGGCCCGAGTGCATGCAGCTCTGGCATACAATCTGACCCGGGAATCCAGGCATCCTCAACCCCCCTTGCCAACTGCTATTCATGTGTCGTTTGTATGTTTTCCCCCATGTGGATGTAATTTAATTGGGGTACTTTCGTTGCGCAGGACATGCAGCGTCACCGGATATGTTTGTGGGTGGTTCACGGACACCCTTTGCTAGCTTCCTCCAGGAGTGAGCGCGGGAGTTGCCGGGTGCCGCGGCAGTTGCATTCCACCTGGAACAACATGCTGCCGTGGACGTTTCCTAAAGGCGGGCTGGGTCCTCATTTCTTATCCGTCCCAAGGGCCGAGGGCATGCGGCTTGTAGTTTGCTGGGGCCCTTTGCGTGGCTCCAGTCCTTAGTGGGCGAGGTAGTGAGTTGTGTTTCTCTCACCTTACTTCCTGTGGCTTCCGTTTGTGTTTAGGTTGTTCACGTGCGCGCTAGGTTCTTCTCCCACAGCGAAACTGTGTTTCTGGCTTTCAGTGGGCAGGAACTTCTGCTGTTTCGTTTCAGGCTCTGCCTCTCTTGCGTGGTCCTTCCACTCATCTGGGTATTTGGTGCCCTGCAGGGGCAAATCGGTTAGGTGGGATCATTGTACTGTTTTTCCTGGAGGTTTTCAGGCAATGATCCTGGGCAAGGCTGCAATCTCTCTGCGCCACAAGTTGTAAATATGCGAAGTTCCTTCGTACATATGTGGTCTCTGGTTCAATCGTGTAAGACATGTTGTTCTGGGGGTCAGATGCTGTCTGGAAGCGGCGCTGCAGACTTTGGAACCCGGTGTTTGGGGTTCAAGTCTCGGCCTCTGCATTTGATCTGACAACCACAGATCCTGCGTTTGCTAGTTGGTCGGTGTTTGCCTAACTGCTTTCATTGGTGGATTTGGTAATTTTTCCCAATCTAGGTTTTCCCTGTCGTCACTTGTGTTTCTGGTTCTACTCCTAAACCCAGTGTGTAGGTGGGAAGTTGAGGGGGTGTGGCCTTTAGACTGGTCAGGTCGCCCTTTTGGCTTGGGGAACCCGATTCGGTTCTCGGCGCTGACGCTCAGCATCCTGTGATTCTGGACGTATCCCTATTGAGATTTGTCCTCCACGTCTTGCATGACTTACTTTTGTGTTTTGCCTGCTGGTCATTTCTGACTTTCTTTTGTAGTTCGGGGTTGTGTTTTTTGCTGCTGCATCCAGGGGCTGAGTGTGTGCTGTCACGTGCACTGCTTGTCACAGCTTTGGTCTCTTCCAGGTGTTTTCTCACTCTTTCTTATTTGGTGGAGAAGGCTTCCATTGGGTAGTGATGCACACTTAATTAAGTGCTATGTGTTTTTCCTTTTTTGTATGTTCTGATGGACACGTTCAATTCGCCCTTTTGCCATATGGATTGTGTGTTCCTGTCCTGGTGGCTTCCGGGCGTTTGTGGGTGTGTTGCAGGCCGTGGCTTCATTTGGTTTGCGGTGTTTATCCCTGGCTCCTTCTTCCCTTCCAGGCTTTGGGCCGGCGGCCCTTCCATCCTGTGTGCTTCTGCTCCTGCCTGCTCTCCGTTGGGGTGTTGCGTCTGGCCTGGTTGGTCCCTGGTTTGGCGTCCAACTGGGGGTTCCAGGGGCTGTTGGCGGCTGCGTGTCTGCTGGGGGCCGGCTGCTGTTGGCACCTGCCCGTCCTCTCGGCTGTTTCTGTGTTCTCCGAGTGGCCTTTGCTTTGGCTTCTGCTCCCTTGGGCTTGGCCTCTCTTGTCCATGACCGCAGCCGTGGCACCCCTTTTTTGTCCGGCTTCTTGGCTCTGTGAGCAGCTGCTTTGCCTCTTGTCTATGTGTGCTTGGGTTCCCGGTCGGTACAGGGTTGATTAATCCCCCTGCTGGGGGTTTCTAGTCTGGTTTCTGTTGGTTGTTCCTTGGCTTGTCCTGGGTTTGACCCTGCCCTGCGGATGCTTTTTGTTTCTATTCTGGGCGTGTTAGGGCTTCTGGCTTTCAACTTTTCTCTGGTCCCTTTTGCTTACAGGGTCTAGGCTTGTCTGGGAGGGGCTTTTGCCCTATGGGGGTGCTCACCTGGGTGCTTCTCCATTGGTTTCTGTTGCTGCGAGTGTTGGTCCATGGGGCTCTGGCTCTTTGGTTTGTATTGTTCTTCTGAGGGTACTGGCTTGCACAAGGCAAGGGTTTGTATCCTGCCACTGCTTTCGCATTATCCCTGGGGGTTTATGTTCATACAGTGTTTTTATTGTCCGGGGGTGCTGGGGTTTCCCTGTTCTCCTTCCCCTGCTGGGGCCCTGAGCTTTCTGTGCAGAGGTTGCATCCTTTTCTTCTTTGTCCCTGGTTTTGGAGTGCTGGGGCTGGCTGGCTCGGGTTTGCTCCATCGCAGTGTTGTCATTGCTCGGGCTCGTTTCGCCCGGCTCTTCTGTCCTTCTCACCTTCGGGGTGTTTCTGCCGGTGGCCTTCCCTCCCTGTGCGCTCCTCTACCTGTCGGCTCATCATTGTTCAACCTGGTAGGGCCTGATTGTTGTCTGGCTGTTTGGCCACCTGGGTGCTCACTTCGGCGGCTTGCTTACTGCATGTGGAACATTGCTGGGCTGATTTGCTTGGCCCCTGGGTGGGGCGGCTCCCTCCTCTGTTCTCCTCCCTTCCGGGTTTTATATGCTTTCTTGTGTGTAGTGTCCCCTGGTGGGCATTCGCTTCCATTCTGGTGGCTTGACTTTCGGCCTAGTCCCTTCCGCTCTTCGGGGTCCGTGGGCGGCCTTGTGGGCTTTCTGCTTTTCACTGTTGTCCGGTTGGGTTCCCTTGGTGGCTGGGTCGCTTCGGTGTCATTTCCTGTGGCCTCCTGGGTCTGTTTTGCCTTATGCCTGCGTGGGTTCTCTCATTGGTGTCGCGCTCCCTTCCTGGGGGTCCTTTGTGCGACTGGGTTCCGTGTCCCGCCTGTTTGTCTCCTTGATGGTGGGGTTTTGGTGGCCTTCGTTTTTGATGGGGTGATTAGATAGACATGTTGTGAGGTTATCACTGTAATTGAACAGAGGGGAGGCAATATGCTGAGGTTTTGTGTTAAATGTAGCACATAGAAATATTTAAATGGACGGGGTGACTTGGCAATTGGTTATGGAGTTTCCCTGTCGGGTTGAGAGAGTGGGAGTAAAACACTGTATGCTCTGGTCGACCCCATTTTATAATAACTGATCATGTGATGCATGTCTCCACAGATATATTAACGGTAACTGAATGTGCCGGAGGGGATTTATAGTTGAAGACAACACCCCTTGACATGGTGTTAAGCCGGTATGATTGACCTTGGATGCCACCGGGTAATTATACATTATACAACAGTGCTGTATGAGTCAAGTTTGACTTTTACATTTAATAGAAGGTATTGAGGTTACCCAGACTGGTTGGATGTTCTAATTGTTGTGTGTCTTTTCTATGTTTATCAGTCACTCTTCATATGAAAGTTGGAGTACAGTGAGGTGAATGACGACCTCAAGCCCTGATGAAATTGCCGCAACAACGATAGGCAATGAAACATGTTGGCCCATCCTTAAATGGTCTACAACGTGTAATATGGTTTTTAAGTTGAGCAGGCTCATGAGTCTGGTACATGCGAGTCCTAACTCAATTTTCTGTTGGAGGAACACTTTACTCCTATGCACTTCATGGGGTCCGTTTCAGACATACAAATTATTGTCTGCACCTCTTTCTTCTATACTGGACACGTTTTTCTTTTTTTTGCTTCACTGGTGAGAGATTCCGAGTATGAGAAACGTGGGCAAACTGGTGAGAACCAACCAGCAGCTCCTCTGGTAAAGTGCACATGAGGGACTCTCTCACTGGCACATACTTTTTTTGCTGGCTTTCATACACTTTGTCAGTAAGGGGGTATGTTTGCGTTGAGGGGACTGATAAATAATTGTTTGTTTTTTTAAATGTGGGGCATTTGGGACTGGATAAGACAGGTAATTATTAGTAACCAGCAGTGTCATAAAGGCAGCCTTAATGTTGCCCTTCTTCATTAGGTCTTTGGGCCATATGTAGGTGAGGCAATACCAGTCGGTAACGGTGAAATTCGGTAAATTTCACCGTTACCGACCGGTATTTAGGGATTAGAGATGTAGGAGGCAGGTTTCAAGGATTTGGTAATTTACTGCATTAGAAAAAGCTATTTTTTGCTTTTTTGTCAGTCCCATGTGGCAGACATACATGCCCTTAGGGCATGTATGTGTGCCACATGTGCACACATGCACAATTCAGGGGTGCAACAGGGTGTCAATGTGACACCCTGCCACCCTTGAATATGTTCCCCTATTACCGATTTGGTATTTACCGAGTTGGTAATAGTGAATGGCTTCCCATTCATTCCTTAAGGCCCATAGGAATGAATGGGAATTATCGAATCGGTAAATACCGAATCGGTAATACCGAATATTACCGATTCGGTAACATTTACAGAATATTTACCTACATACTATTTACTGATTTTAAAATACCGAATCTGTAAAATTTGTTTTTTTAAAAATCGGTAAATAGTGATTACCTACATATGGCCCTTTGTGTTTATTGTGATTTAAGAGTGGAGGGCGACCTGATGAATTAACCTCTGGAGCTCCTTATTGTAGTTAAATATAAATTGCTTGCCATCGCTCCTCTGAAAGAGTGCGATTTGGACTTGTTTACATCAATTACACTTTTTTCATGAGATCTTTAACCCATCTTGCAATCATTGGTGTGCTTACTACACCATAATGTTTCAATAACTGACTTTCCCCATGCTTCCTATATTCAAATACTCTGGTCTCATATTTACTCATACAATTCACCACACACAATTTCCTTACTTCTAGAAATCTTGGATAATAAATTGACTCTGACATTGTCTTTGTTCTTTTTCAGATCTCAAAACACACCCGTCTGGGCCTTTTACCTTGTTACTTACCTCTAACGCTTTTGCATCTGAAATTCCCCTGCATGATACTAAACATAATAATAATGCCATATTTTTGGTAAGTATCTTCAAATCCAATTATTTATTCACAGTCCAAGTCAAAACCAGTGACAACCACACATTGACATCCCACAACACACTGTAGTGTGCCTTCGGGTGCCTTTTTAACCTCATACCCTTTAAATTTTATACACCATAATATTCATGCCCACCGTTCTGTCATCTACATGTGCAGAACTTACAGACCTGTGGCAATTAATTGTTCAGTATCCCAATCCTTCTTCAGAATTATCTACTAAAACATGAATTACCTCCACTACAAGAGCCTCCACAGTTTCCAAACTCCTCTCCATGCACCAACTAATCCATACTCTTCAAATCCCTCTATACCTACTCCTAGTTCCTGGACACCAGGACTCCTCCACCAACTCTGCAGCCCTACTCAAAAGCCCCTTGAAACAGATAGATCTCCTGATACAGTCCAAACAAGAAGGTTCAGCAACTTGCTCTGAACTAAAGAATGATCCTCTCCTTCTGAGTTCCTGAGAAGTTCTTCCCTTGATGAATCAAAACACCCTCTGCACATGCTAACTCCATCACTGTTGGGAATCGGACCTGTGATACCCAAAACGGTGTCTCCAACACTATCTGACATTTCCTCGAACTCAACTTCAAGAACACTCTCTGTATCATTGTGAAAGGAGGAAAAGCATAGGCTCTTCTACCTCTCCATACCTGCTGGAGTGCATCTACCACTGATGACAAAGGATCCAGCCTCCAGCTGTAATAATTCTCTTTCTAGTAAGTCAGTCGGCTCGCAAATAGGTCCACCTTTAGTTGACATCATAACTCATCTATCATGCTAAAACAACTGCAGTCCAACTTCCAATCAATGTAATCCCTCAAATGCCTGGAATTCCAATCTGCGGTCAAATTTGAAACCCCCGGTAGGACTATGCCTTCACTGCTATCCTGTGTTCCAAGCAAAATTTCCAAAACTCCTTCTCCAAAATTGCCAAACCTCTGGATCTTGTTTCCTCCAGTCTGTTGATATATGCCTCTACGGACAAAGTGTCCATCATTATTAACACAGATTGTCCTTCTAGACTTCTCATGAATCTCCTCAATGCATACAATCCTGCTGTCAACTCCAAGCAATTTATATGCCCTGCCTTCTCTTCCTTTAACCAAACTCTACCTGTTTATTGTTACCCTAAACATGCTCTCCATCTACTCAAACTTGCATCTGTCTCTAAGACAAACTTTGGAGCACTTCCAAAAATGGTGTGCCCATTCCAGGCCTCCATATTGTTCACCCACCAAAGTAACTCTTCCTTTGCCTCCACACTCAAAGAGATTTTGTCTCCATACCATAAGCTTTTCTTCAACGCCTCCCCCTTCAGCTTCTGCAAAGTTCGATAATTAAGGGGTCCTGGAAATATGACCTGTATTGAAGAAGACAGCAGACCTACTATCCTTGCCAATTCCCTTAATGTTAAAAACTCTCTTTTCAGATTCTGATGGATCACCTTCTTTGTCATCTTCACTTTCTTATCTAGTAGCAACAACATGCTCTCTACTGTATCTACCTGGAAACCCAAAAACTCTGTCCTCTGAGAATGTACTAATATGGATTTCCCCCCATTCAGTAAAAACACCTAAGTCCTTGAACTTCCTCAACACCTGTATCAACTCCTTCTTCAGTTCTGCCTGATCCTGTGACATTAGAAGAATGTAATTTAAGTAAATATTCATGCGTATTCCCCACTGACAGATATATGACAAGACCACCTTCAACACATTCATGAAACACCAATGTGCAGAAGATAGGCCGAATTGATTACACTGAAATTGATAAAGAATATTTTTCCATTGGAATTGCAAAAAGTTCCAACTCTCCGTCTACATTGGTAAGGTGAAATAGGCATCTTTTAGATTCAATTTCACTAGCCTATCCTCCATTCACACATCCTTCAGACAATGGGTTACCTCTATCTTGAAATGTCTGTATACTAAATACCTGTTCAGCTGTCTGATGTTTATGATGGGCTGTCATCCTTTGTTCTTCTTCTTGACTAAAAATATGTTGCTCATAAAGCCCTGTGCTGTCTCTTTAATGCTCTTCACTGCACCTTTTTGAATTAGCAACTCTATCTCAGAATCTACAATCATCTCCTGTTCCTCTGACATTCTTATTTCTCTTTGCTCTCCTTCCTGTTTTGGGCAACCCACAAACTCTATTGAAACCCTTGTATTTTACTCCTAACACCCAAGGATCCTGCATTAACTTTTCCCATTCTTCCGTGAAATGTCTCAAACGTCCCCCTACTCTTGATTGAATAGACTCAATAATAGTCTTCGTACTCACCATGTCCTTCACCTTGCCTCCGCCTCGTCCGCTCAAGGACCATTCTCGGCCTGGTCTACCCATTCTCCCTCTGCTAGGGTAAAATCCTGAGGACAAATGAAAACATCTTCCTCTAAAAGAGTTGCCATACAGGGAATTCTACTGAGAACTGTACTGGAACCTTTGTATCCCTCGGCCAGTAGTGGGTCCCCTCCTAAGTGCTCTGCCAAAAACACCACTTCCAAACACTTTTCTCATGCTACCATGAGCCTTATCTAATGCAGTGAAATTGTTCACATACTTTCCAATAACTTTCACAAAACATTCTCTGGAAAGCAATCCCTCAGCATCCTAGCTAGTCTCCTTCTGTGCCATGTCCTCCAGTTTGGGATTTATTTTTGTTAGGATTGCCCTTCTTCTCTCTGGGAACAATCAGGCATTCACATTCTCTAGCATGACCACACCTCTCTGTCTCCAAAGTCCAAGTAATTCCAAATCAACTGGCTCATCAGTAGTGTATGCCTCCTCAGCTAAATCCTGGCCAAGTGACCCATAATGTCCAAAACTTTGTCTTGGCAAATCACCAAAGAACGTTCCAGTCTCTTCCTCGCATCCCTGCAGAAGCACAACAAAAAACAAATGAGTTCTGGATCAAAATTTGGTGTATTGCACACCTTCTCATATATTTGACAAAAGAATGGGTGGCAGAGATAAACATTGCACTATCTACCAGTATTTTCAATTAATTGGTTCAAGATGCTATAAAACTATTGCCCACCTCCTAAAACCAGCCACCTATCTTGGTTTTCTATAATACAAGCCTTTAAACACACATTTGGAGAGGCAACGTTCAATTCACAATTTCTGGCTACAAATGCCGTGCAGTTTCACAATGGAGATGACAGGAGTGATGGACGTTCACGCAGATTTGTGAAGATCATAAATATTTTATTTCATTTCGGTGCATCCACAGCCAATGCGTTTCGCCCAACACGGGCTTCTTCAGGGCTGTAAATAGTAGTACATAATATAAAAAATTTCGCCAATAAAATATACACGCTTTTTTGCATATTTTGAACATATCATTACAGAATATGAAAGAAAACGTTCTTAAAACACTAAAACAAACATATAACTTACACACATATGAAAAAAACATAGCATTTGTTTTTGTGAAAGCGAGAGATTAAAAGAAACCACATTTTTTAGCTTTGTTTTTCCTAACATTACATGTGTTCTTAACTTATAAAAAGTACGCTATTTGTTAATCATAAAAAGAGGGAATCCCTCACATGACAATTATTACTCTCCTATGTTTGGTATGTTTTATCCAGCAATGAAAATCTCATGTTATTAAAAAAATGGGGTATTGGAGGAGTGAGCTAATTCGAGATCACTCACTATGTGACCAATTGGTCAGAATGGGTAGTTAAGAACAAGGAAAGAAGGAAATGGACGGGGCAGAAAGGATTTAAGGGACAAAGAAAAAAATGAAAAAAATGTGAAAAAAAGGAGAAGAAGAGAGATGGCGTGCAAAGTGTATGCTTAAGGACTATCACAAACATGGGCCACATTTTTACTACTCACAAAAAGAGAGGAAGGTGGCATCTACCTTTTATCACATAAGCAGGTTGGACCTTTGCTGTAAAGTACCACAGGATAATCCCTTCTGCTATAAATATATCCTCTTGCAAAATCTAGGACATCGAAGCCTTCTGCACACGGAATTCAAATTTCTATAACCAAAATATATTAAAAAATAGTATTATTATAGAAACGCGTCCTCACAGATATCACGACATGTGATACCTCTCCTGACACTTTCCTATCCTAGTATCCTGTCTTACCTAGTGCACAATATTCCATGTATGTTCCAAACGGACCACTTTACTGATTCTCGTATGAAGCAGGAGTTATTCTGTCACGTGCTGATTAAAGCATTGAAGGTACTCTGAAAAAAGATATATATATAATACATAATGTGTTTCAATGTAGCACTCGCATATTGGACTAACATATTGCCCATCCATCTGACATGGCATTGTCCCTGCCTATATTAGTTTCCTTTAATGTAGTCTATCTTGTAGAGACGTATACTGAGACCATTAACATAGCACTGGCCCCAACCTCCTTAAAGTACTGACTTAGGTTGGCCCCCTCCTACCAGACTATGGCATCATTGCTAGTGACTTGTTATCCTCTTTCAAACCATCTTAAACCCTTCCACCCATATAGTAGGGAAGCTAGAGAATATATTTTAAAAAACACACATTCTTGCCAAAACCAACCTCTTATCATCTGAAACTGACTTATTTTAAAGTACCCCATGCGTGCCCACAAGCAACAATCTATCTACATTTAGTACATACTCCCACACAGCTTCATCTAAGAGAGAGAGCACAAGTAGTCATACACCAACAACCTCCTACCTCGTCATTCTGACGGTCCAATGCATACCTCGACCCGATACCGTGTACCGTTAGTCAATTTCGCCCCGCGTTTATATAGCCCAGAAAATTACTCGATTCCGCTCAGCTGCGAGTTTTCCAATTATAAACGTCTAGAGCGCTAACCCATCAGTAACGAGATGTTCAAAAGTTCTATTACTCTAGAGAACGTCTCAACCTTGAAGCCGAATATCCATATTATCCTGAGACGCAATATAAATTGCTCCCGTTTCCCTTTTGTATAATTACGAAAAAATGACAATGATATTATTATTGGTCAATAGCATACTTGAAACCTTGCTCTCTCAAGTACCCAAACCGAATGGCAAAAGCATTGAGCCACTCACTTTTGTAACCATAATCGACACCAAAAAACCACTTGTACCGGTTTATCGGCATATTCCATGAAATCTCAAGTAACGTGGTGTGTATCCACCTTGCGTGTAACCCCAACATGAAAGCAAATGTACCATTAAGCTGTTTGTCTCAGCAATACACTTATTTTTTCAGAAAAGTCCGGAGACACTCATGATTTTATTTTTGCCTGACGCTAATTGCGGACAGATGACCAAAAGTGACCGAGAAACTCCAAAATCAGGAAATAATCTAAAAACAAAAGGCAACCAAACTCCCTGTTACCCTTACTGGCAATATTACTTGTTTGGCCAAGCATATCACTCGTTTAGTAGTGTAATCAACGCATAATTTTTAACGGAGGAAACGGTGGAAAGCATTTTTATTGCTCTCTCAGTGACGTCCCGACTGCAGAATCAAACCCATACGTCTATAGGACAACCAGACTCGGGTTGTGTACCACTCGTACCACTGTGATTTGCACCGTGAAACATGCAATTTATTTTCACCGACTGAACTTACAACTCCTTGCTCTCACATCTAAGCGAAATCTCACTAATCGCATAGTTGCTTTCTCTATGGTATGGATGCATATTTCACACTCTTGTACTGCAGAATCAAAGCCCGTACATCTTTGGAAACAATGTTAGACCTTCATTAGATTTTCCCTATTCGCTCATCTAGCGGCGTGTTGCTCTGTCACAGTCGTTCTATAGACCTCCCAAAAAGTCTTATTCCGAATAATAACCAGATAGACAAGATATAACAACACTTATTGCTGTTTAAAAACCAGAAAAAATCGGGAGCAAGTCAGTTTCAAAGGCCAAATTCTAAAAGCCACCAATCCCTATGTGTGTGTTCAATTCACAAAAAGTTCATTTGTAATTTGGGGAGTGTGAAGTGGTGGAGTCAACTCATGTTACCTCACTCCTCCAATTACCCAGTGTATTTGATACAGGACCAACAATCGGACATATATCAGATTAGTATTTTGATTTTCAACTTCTGACAAAGTGGTTGTTCTCACAGAAAATAGTGCATTTCTGAGTCAATATTGAGACCTTGTGTTATGGTGCATAATCTACAGATCCATATAGCCTCCAATTGGCGGAGGTGTAGTTCCCTATCACCTCCTCTCTGGGGAACTGGCACGTGGTCAATGGCATAAAATCTAAAATTGTATCTGTCCCCTGTACCTACACATTCATGTGAGGCCAAAGCATAGGACATATCATGATTCACACATGCTCGTCTATGTTCCTGCATTCGCATCTTTAAGGGTCTCACTGTGCTCCCTACATAGATCCTCTTACAATTACAGATAATAACATAGACTACAAACTGAGTCAGACAGTTTAAAAAATGTCTTATGTCATAGATTTTTTTCTGTATTGTATTTGAAAGAAGCAGTTCGGCTGGTTTGATTGCACATGTTACAACAACCACAGGGAAAAAAACAGTTTTTGAACTAAACCACGTCTCTTGTTTTTTGCGAACTGGTCGCGTATAACTAGGACATAAGCTTTCTCTTATTGTTTTACATCTCCTATATACTACACTGGGCTTATCCTTAGTCAGATTTCCCACTCCTGGAACACCTCGTAAGAGGTGCCAGTGTTTCCACAGTAGTTTATAGACATCCTGATTTAACCTGTAGTTTGTAGTTATGAAAGATAATCTTTCATTAGAGGTTTTTACTCTCGGCGTCAGTGTTGCTGTACGATTTAAGTTACTAGCTTTGTCAGTTGCTTTCTTTAAAACCTGATTACTATAACCTCTTTGTTTTAGACGTCGTACCAAGTCTGAACTATGTCTGTCATATTCTGACGTTTCACTACAATTTATTTTTATTCGTACCAATTCGTCAAACGGAATAGCATTTTTAGTACTAGTCGGATGCGAGGTCTGAAAATGCAGTAGGCTATTTACTGATGTCTCTTTCCTATGCAGGGTACTGTGCAGAATATTGTCAGCCACATATAACGTCACATCCAAAAATTCAATCTTAGTTTGTGACATTGTCATTGTAAACTTGACATTCACGGTGTTCCCATTTTGATAATTGAAATAGGACTTGAAACTCTCTTCGGAGCCGGACCAGATGATAATAATGTTGTCTTTATACCGTCCCCCAAAAATGTATGTGTTCTGTCCATTTAGACGCCGCATGAACCCATACGTGTCTAGCTTCCATCCACCCTATGGACAAGTTGGCATAGGGCGGGGCCACCTTAGACCCCATCGCAGTGCCTTGTAGTTGTTTATACCAGGTGATGTCGTAAAGGAAAACATTGTTATCCAGAATTACATGCAACATCTCAATGAGCATCAAATTATGATCATGGAATTGTGCTTGGCGTGAAGAGAGAAAGTGTTCCACTGCTATACAACCTAAGTCCTCCCTAATACACGTATAGAGGGACTCTACATCCAAGGTGCAGAGCCAGAACGACTCCTCCCAAGCCAATCCGTCCAGTTTGTTCAATAACTCCATTGTGTCTTTGATATATGACGGAACATTGAGTACCAACGGCTGCAGGAATTAATCCACAAATTGTGCCAAAGGTTCTGTTAGTGATCCAATACCTGCAATGATTGGTCGTCCAGGGGGGAAAACGGCTTGTTTGTGTATCTTAGGTAGTAAGTATATACATGGGTGTCTAGGATGTTCTACCCGTAAGAATCTGTATTCAGTGTCCAATAATAACCCAACCTCCTTCCAATGACTCAGATTGTCATTGATTCTAATGAGGCAGTTACATAGGGGTTTGAATTTAGCTTTCTATAACAGATCTCATTTGTTAATTGTCCATGAATCTCTGCTTCATAGTCCTTCCTATTCATAAGGACAATATTTCCCCCTTCTCATATATAACTGGCCTTGAGCACTTTGTCCTCGTCACTCTTCGCACTTCTCTATTCAAGGATTTGCGAAAACCATGCTTTTATCAATATTTCTACGTGATCCATAGGCCGCCAGTCACCACTTTGTGGATGCTTTATATTCAAGGGAGTGAAGATGTCTCCTCCAAATTGATTTCTAATCGGATCTGATGAGCATACCACTTCGATATCCTCAAAATCCTCTTTAAACTCATCATCCTAATGCAAATTCAATACATACTCCCCCATTTCCTTCTCATTATCCATGCCAGAAATGTTCATCTCCCCCTCGAAGTCCTCTACCTCCTGTGTGCCACCAAGGGCAACCTTTCAATGCTTGCCACCAAGGACAGCTGATCGTTGTGTGCCACCACGAACACCCTTCTTTATAATGGCATGCAAGATATCCTTACCGCTTTTTGACACCACAATGTATTCTACATGGTTTGTCTCCCTTGCTCTCTTTCTTACTACATCACCACATTCTCCCACTGAAAGGGAATACAATTCCTCCCCAGGATCTAATTGACTTATTTTCCTACTCTTCAAAATACCTTCCACAGTTTCCTCTACCTGTTTCCTTATCTCATGCTCTTCACTACTTCTTCATTCACCATTGCACCAGTAACAGAAAAGTCACTGCCCAGCATTCCTCCTTAACAAAAATACCAACCTATTCACTTCCAATTCAGCAGGCACCCTAAATATTCCTAACAACTAATATCTTCAATAAAACAATCTCTTTCCTGTCTCTCTTAATGTCAAAACTATCCTGTCAACAGACAGTTACTGGATCGTCCGTTTAACTGCCTAAGCTCTAGTGCGTTGTCCCTTTAACCCTACCTACCACTGCCCAAACTAAAATGGCCACCTAACTCTCGCATGAGGTACCACGTTATCCTTAATAGCTCGCACTGCCCATGTGCATCTTACTCGCACTGCCCATGCATGTTCTGATGTCTCACTCCTTCACATTGCGGCCTGCAGCCTCGCTTCAGGACTACGCTCCTGCCCAGAGAGTGCCAAGCCGCACTCGAGCACGTCACAGGCTATGGAATCTGCCGACACTAGCTGTGAACATGCTCCAACATTTAAAAATGCACTTAACCTGCCTGTCTCATGCTGCGACTCGTGCGGCTCCAAATTCTAATGGTAAATAAGCCAAAGCAGCACTTTACTTACAAAACTCCTCCTGCCTCATAAACTTCACATGCGCGCTTGTGTTCATTTCCCATTCATTACCAGACATTCCTTATTAGAATTAAACTGAACCAGCTACTAAACAAAAACCCCTAAGAAATGTAGGTTCCTACCACAATCAGTTGTTCAAAACATACGAAACTCATATCTCTACCACATCTCACACATCAAACACACACTGGTTGGAAATTATATGAAAGGTACTTATCTCTCCAGGAGCAGGAATTAAAAGAGGAGGAATATTCAATGAATGGGATATTTATGGACTGTAGGGTTCTGGTTCTATTGTTTTTTATTGTTGTGAGGTATTTTGAAGGTGCTGCAGGAGTAGCATTAAAGGATATAATGCATAATGGTAGCCTCCGGTCTTGAAATGAAATTTCTGTCCTTAGTGCGAAGGCAGTTATCGGCTATTGTCTTCTTTGCAGGTTTAAAGGGCGTGGGGGACCCGACCAGGGATCCTAGGGTGTGTGGGGCAGTGATGGGATGGAAGCACATGGCTCCGGAGGCAGCTGGAGACCTATTGACATCACAAGGCTGTTCCGCATAGTGAGGATATTACCTCTGGTCTGCCTATCACCCTATGAGGCAAGCTTTTTTAGTATTTTCTATCTTCTTATCTTCTTTGGGGTGTTTAAGGTTTCTGAGCTTGTATCTTCATCGAGGGGGGACCTAAACACCGGAAGCAATGTATCAGATATCATTGTGTCGGGGGACCTCCTTCAGGTCAAGGTGAGGATATCTAAGGCAGACCTGTTGGGGAAGGGAGCATGGGTGATTTTGTGCAGCCACAGGGGGACCCTATTTTCTGGTGGCACTGACATAGGGGTTCCAGCATATGGTACATTGGTTGTGGCAACTGCAGCACGTGCACCTCCACTTACAGGACAAAAACTCTGGACCAGGAACCTAATTAAACATGGCTCTTGAAAAAACATACCAATTGCAATTCCATCAACGTTATCTATATGATAACATGCCCTTGCGGGGTATATTACATAGGAATGACGATTAGGAAGGTTAAAACAAGAATCAGTGAACATCGGAGCAATATCAGATGTAAACGCAACACAACAAAAATGACGGACCATTTCCTAAAAACCAATCATACGCTTGATGACTTGAAATGGGTGATAATAGAACAGCTGGACATACACTTAGATTACCCTTAGAGTACACTCCTAGAAAAGGAACAGAGATGGATCTATCGCCTTTTTACACATCGACAGGGCCTGAACAACAACATACCCTTGAATACACTACTGTCCAGGAAATAAGAGGAATTGGCCCTAATGTCTAGTAGATAGGAGGGAGTGACTCTGATGCCATGTTTGCAGTCACATAGGACAACATTCATAAGGTGAAAATACGATACTCCCTCTACTGCAATAAATAAAACCCATAGACCTTCCAGATTGTGATGAAAGTTTATAACCAGAGAAACGAAATAACTTTTCTTAAACATTTTTTTTAACCAACCTCTTGTAGGTTTCAAAACAATGAATATCCTTCTGTAGCCAGGAACTACATTCTTTCTGCACTTGAACTGCACACATATCATCTTTGCTCCCCTCTCGAAATGCAGGTCGCATCCTCTTACTTTTTCTGCCCCATGACCTTTAGACAGTTCTACATTCCTGACGGCTAAATCATGCCACTATAAGCACCAAATTAAGCACCAAATGTTTCGGTAAGGCATGGGTTAAATCTCCTGAAGGGCTTGCCCACCTGAACCAATCACAGGCGCCATGCCCACGCTGATGTGCAAAGCACGTTGAAGCAAGCTGAATGCCTGGTTTCCTTTCAAACAAGCATTTGCAATGTAATAGGTCCTGCATTAGGAAAGTTTGAGCTATTGGTATTGTAAATGACAAATATTTTATTTATGTGTTGGTTTTGAAAATAGTGAAATTAATAGCTTTGTTATTTACAATGCCAATAGTTATAACTTTTGCAAATGTGACACCTATAGCATTTGTAATGCAATATGTGTTGTATTTACGTGACTTAGATGTATTGATATTACAAATAACAATGGCTTTTAATTTTTTTAATTAATTAATACTTAAATAAAAGTCATTGTATTTATAATGGCAATAGCTTAAACTTTTGTAATTAACTTTTGTGAAGATTATGTTCAGTGTATTTTATTGTGACGAAAATCCAAGAACAGAAGTAAAATATAAACATCTTTTTATGACATTTGTAATAAAGCTTGAAACATTGAGAGAACATATTTGAACCAGTTATTGTTGAATGGTTGCACAGATTGATGCTGTGGTGGCGCTGAGTGATATTGTGGTGCCCCTGAGTGATGCTGTGGTGGTGCTGAGTGATGCTGTGGTGGTGCGATAGACAGATAGAGTGAGTGAGATAGATAGATAAAGGGCGGGCGATAGATAGATATAGGGAGGGCGATAGATAGATAGAGGGAGGGCGATAGATAGATAGAGGGAGGGCGATAGATAGATAGAGGGAGGGCGATAAATAGATAGAGTGAGGGCGATAGATAGAGGGAGGGTGATAGATCGATAGAGTGAGGGCGATAGATCGAGTGAGGGCGAGAGATAGATAGAGTGAGGGAGATAGATAGATAGAGTGAGGGCGATAGAGTGAGTGCGATAGATAGATAGAGGGAGGGCGATAGATAGATAGAGGGAGGTTGATAGATAGATAGAGGGAGGGCAATAGATAGATAGACAGATAGAAAGAGTGAGGGCGATCGATAGATAGATATAGGGAGGGCGATAGATAGAGGGAGGGCAATAGATAGATAGATAGAGGGAGAGCGATAGATAGATAGAGGGAGGGCGATAGATAGATAGATAGATAGATAGATAGATAGATAGATAGATAGATAGATAGATAGATAGATAGATAGATAGATAGATAGATAGATAGATAGATAGATAGATAGATAGATAGATAGAGTGAGGGCGATAGATAGATAGATTAATAGAGTGAGGGGCGATAGATAGAGTGAGGGCAATAGATAGATAGATAGAGTGAGGGGCGGTAGATAGAGTGAGGGCGATAGATAGATAGAGTGAGGGCGATAGATAGATAGATAGATAGATAGATAGATAGAGTGAGGGCGATAGATAGATTGATAGAGTGAGGGGCGGTAGATAGAGTGAGGGCGATAGACAGATAGAGTGAGGGCGATAGATAGATAGATAGATAGAGTGAGGGCGATAGACAGAGTGAGCGCGATAGATAGAGTGAGGGCGATAGATAGATAGATAGATAGATAGATAGATAGATAGATAGATAGATAGATAGATAGATAGATAGATAGATAGATAGATAGATAGATAGATAGATAGATAGATAGAGGGTGATTGATAGAGAGATAGATAGATAGAATGATAGATAGATAGATCCCGTAAACGCTTTCTCTCAGCCTTAAACGAGCTCATTGAGCCTTTTGTGGAAACCTCGCATCACACCATATTAGGAGACTTTAACTTCTATCTTGAATCCCCTAACGACATAGACACCATTAATATCATCACCGACTTGCAAGCGGTGGGACTCCATCAGATAGTGTCCTCCCCTACACATCAAGCTGGCCACACTCTTGATGGACTGTTCACCAATGACCGCGACATCACCTTGCTAACGGTCCTCCCCATGACCTGGTCTGATCACGCAGTAGTGGTGTTTGCTATTAAGGCCCACAATCCTAATCCTCGACAGTTTAAGACCCATACTCCTAAAATCACCCGAGCATGGAACAACGCGGACATACCGCTTCTCACCCAGACTCTCGCTAACTCCTTATATAAGGGCACCTCTAATCCAGCCATAGCATCAAACCTTTATCAGGACTGGATCCAGGATGCTTGTAATCTCATAGTACCTACCAAAGCGACCTTTCCCAACCGCACTACACCTTCCGCCCCTTGGTTTACAGAGGATCTTAGACTCCACAGACAGTATTGCAGAAATCTGTAGAGACATTGGCGGAAGCATTAAAACCCGCAGGATAAACAAACCTATAAGGATGCATTGTCCATATATAAGCGCTCGATCACTACTCAAAAAAGGATCTTTTGCCTCGCTCAAATTGAGGCTGCCCAGAACTCCGCCAAGAAATTGTTCCAGGTAGTCAATACCCTGTCTACTCCAAAAATACGCGAAGTAACCAAAGTATCCCAAGATCTCTGTAACTCTCTTGCGGACTTTTTTGCAACCAAGGTCACGAAGATATACTCAGCCTTCACCTCCTTTCCTCACCACAACGCTGCTAGCCCTTGTCCCCTCCCTACGCCTTGCCCTCCCTTGTTCTCCAACTTTCACAATGTTTCCTCGGAACAAATCAGTAAACTAATCGTGTCCACCAGTTCAGGAT
Source organism: Lissotriton helveticus (assembly GCF_964261635.1). Lineage (NCBI taxonomy): Eukaryota > Metazoa > Chordata > Amphibia > Caudata > Salamandridae > Lissotriton > Lissotriton helveticus. Next base: position 1,291,828,871 of record NC_136061.1, read on the forward strand.
CTCCTTTAGATCACTGTCCACCGTCCATACTCAAACTGATGCCGGAAGTTATTACACCTCCGCTTATGGATATTTTTAACTCCACATTCCTCACTGGGTCCTACCCCCCTGTCTGGAAAAAAGTAGTAATAAAACCGCTTCTCAAAAAGCCTTCCCTTGATCCCACTGCGTTAGCTAACTATAGACCTATAGCGTGTCTTCCGTTCCCCGCCAAGATCTTAGAAAATCTCATGAATAAACAGCTATCAGAGTATATCCATCAAAACCATTTGCTAGAGCACACCCAATTTGGTTTCAGGCAAGGCCACGGGACTGAAACGGCCTTGGTAAAAGCAACAGATGAAATCAGGGCAATTCTCGACCAAGGTGGATCGGCGGTGCTCATACTGCTAGATCTCTCCGCTGCATTCGACACGGTCGATCATTCCACCTTGATCGACCGTGTCTCGACCTTAGGTATCAACCCTTTGGCAAAGGATCTTCTTGCCTCATTTCTTTCCAATCGCACTCAAACAGTAAAACTGGGCGCCCTTTATTCGCCCATCTTTACTCTCCCGTGCGGGGTGCCCCAGGGATCCTCGCTAAGTCCAACGTTATTTAATATATACGTATCGGACTTGGCGAGGGTAATAAATCATACGGCCTGAGTTTAACCACCTATGCCGACGACACCCAGCTGGTGCTGGCTGTGCATAAAGATGGGGCAGCAGTTGCCTCCAGATTTCAGGAGATCATGCTAGCTATGAGCACCTGGATGTCATCGAATTGCCTTAAATAAAATTCTCAGAAAACAGAGGTCATGACCTTAGGCACCTTATCCCCCGCTTGGTCTGCCACCTGGTGGCCCAACGAAATGGGCCCCCCCCCTCAACCGGTGACCAAGGTCAGAAACCTCGGAGTAATGTTTGACGATAAACTGCTATTTCACCATCATGTAAACAATGTGGTATCATCCTCCTTTTACACACTAAAAAAAATCAAGAAGATAATGCCATTCCTGCCGGCTCCAACAGGAAACCACTTTAGTTTTCTCTAAGATGGATTATTGTAATGCCCTCCTTCTCAATGCACATGAGAATGTCCTGAAGAAGCTACAGTCCGTTCAGAACGCGGCAGCCAGGATCTTGCTCGGTATCCCCAAACACAACTCCATCACCACGGCCATACTGCATTTTCACTGGCTGCGTGGCAGAAACCGGATCAAATTTAAGGCTCTCTGTATTGCTCACAAAGCCATTCATAAATCAGTCCCTCAGTTCCTCATAGACGCTTTCTGTATTTACGCCCCTACCAGGTCCCTCCGCTCTTCTACTGCCTTCCGCCTACCAGTCCCACGCACAAAAACTTCCTCTTGGGGGGACAGACGCTTCCTAGTAGCCACGGCCAGACTCTGGAACACCCTTTCCCTCTCCATCAAAATCAGCCCCACCCTCGCAATTTTTAGGAAACCACTTAAGACCTGGCTTTTTAATCAATAAGCCCTTCCCAGCGCTTCCTTGTCAGGAACCACAGTCCTATGCGCCGAGACACCCTAGGGTATTTGTGCGCAATACAAATCACCCAAACATAAACATAAACATAAACATAGATAGATAGATAGATAGAGTGAGGGCGATAGATAGATAGATAGATAGATAGATAGATAGATAGATAGATAGATAGATAGATAGATAGATAGATAGATAGATAGATAGATAGATAGATAGATAGATAGATAGATAGATAGATAGATAGATAGATAGATAGAGGGTGATTAATAGATAGATAGAGGGTGATTAATAGATAGATAGATAGATAGATAGATAGATAGATAGATAGATAGATAGATAGATAGACAGACAGATAGATAGATAGATAGATAGATAGATAGATAGATAGATAGATAGATAGATAGATAGATAGATAGATAGATAGATAGATAGATAGATAGATAGATAGATAGATAGATAGATAGATAGATAGATGGATAGATGGATAGATAGATAGATAGATAGATAGATAGATAGATAGATAGATAGATAGATAGATAGATAGATAGATAGATAGATAGATAGATAGATAGATAGATAGATAGATAGATAGATAGAGTGAGGGCGATAGATAGATAGATTGATAGAGTGAGGGGCGATATATAGAGTGGGGGTGTGGGGGGTTGTGGGGGTCGGGTGAGTGGGGTTGTGTGTGTGTGGGGTTATGTGTGTGGGGTTGTGTGCGAGGGGTTGTATGTGTGGGGTTGTGTGTGTGTGTGGGTGTGGGGGGTTGTGTGTGGGGGGTTGTGTGTGTGGGGGGGTCTGTATGTGTGTGTGTTGGGTTGTGTGTGCATGGGGGGTGTGTGTGTAGGGTTGTGTGTGTGGGGGTCTGGGTGTGTTTGGCAATATTCCAACTAAAAGAAGTGTCCTTCCAACTTAAAGCTGTGTATTAACGATTAGCCCAACTTCTGAATTACGTAATTACTTTATTACTTAAAATCTATTTGATGTTATGTACCTTAATTTAAGGAGTAATTTGTGCCCAATGAAAACATTTTACGGGGTCTGCTCTGAAAAGTGAACATTGAGTCGGCGGGCAAAAAAATAATATGGTTCTTGCTTCAGACACGAGGTATTAGCTTTCTGAGCAGTAGATGTCTGGCGGTATCTGCCAAACACTCAACTAAATGCAGATAGGACTAATTTCGTATCGACCACCTAGCTAGCAAATGGAGTATTAGTAAAAGGTGTAATGCAAAGCTTAGATATAAGAAGTGCCGTGGGAATATATATACAATGGTTTGACCTTTACGCGCAAAATAATCGCAAGCTTGGGGAGAAGGAAGATCTGTCAACGGGCTATTGTAAAAATATAATTCAAACAGAACGCCCCACCCCCATTTTCTCATTTCTGCGCTACAATAAATATTTGGTGTTCTTGTTACTTAACTGACCTTTTTCATCGCTGGGCTTATTAATGGGGAGTCTTCTCTGGTTAAGATGGCAGGTATTAAGTCAATAAGTGCCCACAGATCTTGGTTGTAAACGCGCTACAGAACTTCAGTGTATTATTGCGACTGTTTTGCTCGCTGCTAGGTGTATTTTCTTAAGTCTTGCAATTGCATTGTAAATTCACTAGCCTGCTTTTTAGAACTGTGTCAACAATTTCAACGGTTGATTAAGTGCATAGGCACACTAGTGGAGATTTGACGTGAAAGCGCCAATATGTGTATAGGCGATGGAGCTTTAATTCCATAAGTTTTCCAACTACATGGGAAAGATGCTTGCTTGTATCGTGGCAAGCAAGCAGTGTTGTGAGAGAGGGTTGCAAAGAGGGAGCAACAACCTGAGAGGAATGGGGGGGCAGTCAAGCCGTGTTGTGGGAGGGGGTTGCGGAGATGGGTGGAAGATAGCAACAATGAAGAGGTTTAGGTCAGGGAAAAAGGTCAACCCAGTGATGTAAATTTAGGCGGGGCAAACGGTACATGACATCACTCGCTACCACCCGTGGTTTTTAGGTGAACCGGCGCCCATGATTACAAATGAAAAAAAAACACCCAGACTTCGGAGGGCGGGAGGGATCTTTTAGAGATAATCAAGAACACTGGTATGAAAGGACGGATGGTAGCCAGCCACCACACTAACATAGAGTGCTTAAAATAAAATTAACTGAGCAGCTGTGAGCAGTGCCGTAAAAGCAGTGATGGGCAGGACGTGATTCAGATAACAGAACAATGACACTACAAATAAGCTGCAAGGGGCGGGAGATGTTGTGTGCGAATGGTATGGTGAGATTAGATTAACTAGGAGCAGCGCCGTGAGCCAGCAAGGAGAAAGCAGAAAGAACAAGCAATGCACGCTGTGTGCTGGGGGAGGGGGAGGGCCATTAGCCTGTGAGAACTCATGGCGAGATCAAAGGAAGGGTGGGAGGGACATTGGCGAGCGAGGGGTGAGGGGGTGTGCAGCCTGGTGAGCTGAAGTGGCAGTAGAAGCGGAGCGCAGCGTGCGCACACAAAGGTTCTGGTGGCAAATGGAAGCTGTGCACAATGCACGCGCACGGCGCACATGCACTGTACCCAGTCCGCCTGCTTTGGGAGCATTTTTGAATGCCCCACTAAATATCTCGCAAACAAGCATTGCTAAAGCAATGCTTTAGGCTCGACCTAAAAACCCTGTGAGGCCTGGACACGGCTTCGCCGACACCCCGGAAGAGAGGAATTAACAGGTTTAGCCCTTAGGTGGCAGACCTTGACGCAGTGAGTCCAGCTCACTGTTTGCTTGAGCCACCACATGCTACATATTTCTTTGTGCTGATCCCGTGTTTTTCTTCTTTTCTCTATTTGCATTGCCACATAAAGAGTGTGACAATAGGCATCGCCTCCTGACGGGATCTATGTAACGAGAAGTGCTTGTGATCTAAGTAGGTGACATGCGAATTTGTCCATGCGCATCTAGCGACCTACCCCATATTTGTTTGGAGTATTCCCATTCATTTCCTTGCTTAGGTTTACTTTACGCTTGTATAATACAGTACTTTTAGTCCAACAGCGTATGGTTATCAATCTGGTTGTTTTTTGGATTATCCTCATACAGCCACTGAATGGGCTTACTACCTACAAGTGATTTCACATTCTTAGCTTTGCATGTCTGACAATACCCCGACTACACTCATGGACATATTTTTCAGTAGTCGATATAATGCTACCTGCGAACACATGCATGGATGAGGGGTCCCGATTATGGGGGACCTACAGATAAATCTTAATTACGCAGTGTCTCCATTACTTTCATTATTACAGGTACAGAAATTCTGACTGTAAAACCCGTATGTCACGCACCTTACACTTCTATGGACCCCCTTAGCATGTGTGCATGGTTCACCTGAGCTCAGGGTTTACTCTGAGCCGTAGGCCCTGAGGAAAGCCAAGCAACCTGACACATTGGCTGAAACATGAAGACCACCTCACAATTTATTTTCACTTTTCACACATCTTTTAGGAGACGTGTGAGATCAATTGTCTCATTCACGTCCAAGTAACTATATTTACACCCCACCCAGGGACCATATCATAAAGCATGGGTACTCACAAACTTTGTCTCGGGGGCCAAATTTACAGTGTGGTTTGTGTCCGAGGGCCGCACCGGTGGGGAGGCGGCAGTGGGGAAGGGGGCCTGGCAAGAACAAAAAAAACTGTGACCGTGAGGTTGATCACAGGTCCCTGCAGCGGACGCCTTCGTCCACTGAGCCACCAGACCCTGCATACACTCATCTCTCTCTCTCTCTCTCTCTCTCTCTCTCTCTCTCTCTCCCTCTCTTTCTCCCTCTCCCTCCCTCTCTCTCCCTCCCTCCCTCTCCCTCTATCTCCCTCCCTCCCTCCCTCTCCCTCTCTCTCCCTCTCTCCCTCTGTCTCTCTGTCTCCCTCTGTCTCACTCACTCTGACTCTCTCACTCCCTCTCTCCATCTCTCCCTGTCTCATTCACTCTGACTGTCTCACTCCCTTTCTTCCTCTGTCTCACTCACCCTGACCGTCTCCCTCTCTCTCTCTCTGTCTCCCTCTCTCTCTGTTTCCTTCTCCCTCACTCTATTTCCCTCTTCCTCACTCGATTTCCCTCTCCCTCACTCTATTTCCCTCTCTCCTTCCCTCTCCCTCCTTCCCTTTGTCTCCCTCTCTCTCTGTTTCCTTCTCCCTCACTATTTCCCTCTCCCTCTCTCTCCCTCTCTCTCCTTCCCTCTTCCTCCTTCCCTCTGTCTCCCTCTCTCTCCTTCCCTCTCCCTCATTCCCTCTGCCTCCCTCTCTCTCCTTCCCTCTCCCTCACTTTGAGGTCTCCCTCATTCTGAGGTCTCCCTCACTCTGAGGTATCCCTCTCTCTCCTTCCCTCCCCCTCACTCTGAGTTCTCCCTCTCTCTCCTTCCCTCCCCGCACTCTGAGCTCTCCCTCTCTCTGAGGTCTCCCTCTCTCTCCTTCCCTCTCCCTCACTCTGAGGTCTCCCTCCCTCTGTCTTCCTCCCTCTGTCTCTCTCCCTCTGTCTCCCTCCCTCTGAGGTCTCCCTCTCTCTCCTTCCCTCTCCCTCACTCTGAGGTCTCCCTCCCTCTGTCTCCCTCCCTCGCTCTCCCTCCCTCCCTCTCTCCCTCGCTCCCTCACTTGCTCTCCCTCCCTTGCCCTCCCTCCCTCGCTCTCCGTCGCTCTCCCTCCCTCCTTTGCTCTCCCTCGCTCTCCCTCCTTCGCTCTCCCTCCCTCTCTCTTGCTCTCCCTTGCTTGCTCTCCCTCCCTTCGTTGCTCTCCCTCCCTCGCTCTCCCTCCCTCGTGCTCCCTCTCCCTCCCTTCCTCGCTCCCTCTCGCTCTCCCTTGCTTGCTCTCCCTCCCTCCCTTGTTCTCCCTCCCTCGCTCTCCCTCCCTTTCGCTCCCTCTCCCTCCCTCCCTCGCTCTCCCTCCCTCATGCTCCCTCTCCCTCCCTTGCTCTCCCTCGCTCCCTCTCGCTCCCTCTCGCTCTCCCTCGCTCCGTCACTTGCTCTCCCTCACTCTCCCTCCCTTGCTCTCCCTCCATTGTGCTCCCTCTCCCTCCCTCCCTTGCTCTCCCTCCCTTGCTCTCCCTCACTCTCCCTCCCACCCCCTCGCTCTCCCTCACTCCCTCTCTCTCCCTCTCCCTCGCTCCCTCACTTGCTCTCCCTTCCTTCCTCACTCTACCTCCCTCGCGCTCCCTCTCCCTTCCTCCCTTGCTCTCCCTCCCTTGCTCTCCCTCGCTCCCTCACTCTCCCTCACTCCCTCGCTCGCTCTCCCTCCCTCGCTCTTCCTTCCTAGCTCCCCCTCGCTCCCTCGCTTGTTCTCCCTCCCTCTCTCTCCCTCCCTCGCTCTCCCTCACTTGCTCTCCCTCCCTCGCTTGCTCCCCCTCGCTTGCTCTCCCTCCCTCGCTTGCTCTCCCTCTCTCCCTCGCTCCCTTGCTTGCTCTCCCTTCCTTGCTCTCCTTCCCTCACTCTCTCTCCCTCGCTCCCTCCCTTGCTCTCCCTCGCTTGCTCTTCCTCGCTCCCTCACTTGCTCTCCCTCGCTCCCTCGCTTGCTCTCCCTCCCTCCCTCGCTTGCTCTCCCTCACTCCCTCGCTCTCCCTCCCTCCCTCCCTCGCTCTCCCTCCCTCCCTCGCTCTCCCTCCCTCCCTCGCTCTCCCTCGCTCTCCCTCGCTCCCTCTCTCTCTCCTTTGCTTGCTCTCCCTCCCTCCCTTGCTCTCCCTCCCTCGCTCTCCCTCCCTCCCTCCCTCCCTCGCTCTCCCTCCCTTGCTCTCCCTCGCTCTCCCTCCCTCCCTCGCTCTCCCTCGCTCCCTCTCACTCTCCTTTGCTCCCTCGCGTGCTCTCCCTCCCTCCCTCGCTCCCTCCCTTGCTCTCCTTCCCTTGCTCTCCCTCCCTCGCTCTCCCTCCCTCGCACTCCCTCTCCCTCCCTCCCTCGCTCTCCCTCCCTCGCTCCCCCTCCCTCGCTCTCCCTTCCTACCTCTCTCTCCCTCGCTTGGTCTCCCTCCCTCCCTCGCTCTCCCTCCCTCGCTCTCCCTCCCTCACTCTCCCTCCCTCGCTCTCCCTCCCTCGCTCTCTCGCTTGCTCTCCCTCCCTCTCTCTCCCTCCCTCCCTCGCTCTCTCGCTTGCTCTCCCTCCCTCGCTTGCTCCCTTGCTTGCTCTCACTCCCTCGCTTGCTCTCCCTCGCTCTCCCTCCCTCCCTCGCTCCCTCACTTGCTCTCCCTCCCTTGCCCTCCCTCGCTCTCCCTCCCTCGCACTCCCTCTCCCTCCCTCCCTCCCTCGCTCTCCCTCCCTCGCTCCCCCTTCCTCGCTCTCCCTTCCTCCCTCACTCTCCCTCGCTTGGTCTCCCTCCCTCCCTCGCTCTCCCTCCCTCCCTCGCTCTCCCTCCCTCACTCTCCCTCCCTCGCTCTCCCTCCCTCGCTCTCTCGCTTGCTCTCCCTCCCTCTCTCTCCCTCCCTCCCTCGCTCCCTCGCTTGCTCTCCCTCCCTCGCTTGCTCCCTCGCTTGCTCTCACTCCCTCGCTTGCTCTCCCTCGCTCTCCCTCCCTCCCTCGCTCCCTCACTTGCTCTCCCTCCCTTGCCCTCCCTCGCTCTCCCTCCCTCACTCTCCCTCCCTTGCTCTCCCTCCCTTGCTCTCTCGCTTGCTCTCCCTCCCTCTCTCTCCCTCCCTCCCTCGCTCCCTCGCTTGCTCTCCCTCCCTCGCTTGCTCCCTCGCTTGCTCTCACTCCCTCGCTTGCTCTCCCTCGCTCTCCCTCCCTCCCTCGCTCCCTCCCTTGCTCTCCCTCCCTCGCTCTCCCTCCCTCACACTCCCTCTCCCTCCATCCCTCCCTCGCCCTCCCTTCCTCGCTCTCCCTCCCTCGCTCTCCCTCCCTCGCTCTCCCTTCCTACCTCGCTCTCCCTAGTTTGGTCTCCCTCCCTCCCTCGCTCTCTCTCCCTCCCTGCTCTCCCTCGCTCCCTCGCTTGCTCTCCCTTCCTCCCTCCCTCGCTCCCTCGCTTGCTCTCCCTCCCTCGCTTGCTCCCTCCCTTGCTCTCACTCCCTCGCTTGCTCTCCCTCGCTCTCCCTCCCTCCCTCGCTTTCTCCCTCCCTCGCTCTCCCTCCCTCACTCTCCCTCCCTCCCTCACTCTCCCTCCGTCGCTTGCTCTCCCTCCCTCCCTCGCTTGCTCTCCCTCCCTCCCTCACTCTCTCTCGAAGCCTTGCTTGCTCTCCCTCCCTCCCTTGCTCTCCCTCCTCACCCTGCCTGTGTGTGCCTCGGCTGTGACAGCTTCCAGGAGCACACACACAGCTGCACCCAAGCACTTCACAGGTCTTTAAAAGACCATTGACATGTTAATGAGGCTTTGTTCACCTTTCAGCACCCCTGCAGCCCCACTCTGACTATGGCGGGTTTCGCCCGGCCCCCACAGAGCAACGGAGTCTGAGTCTCGCTCTGGTTACAGACACTCTTAAAAAAAAAATTAAACAAAAACTCGGATACGATGTCTGCAAGGTCCGCGGGCTGCCAGGGAAGGCTTGCCGGGCCGCCACCGGCCCGCGGCCGTACTATGAGTACCCCTGTCATAAAGGATTGGGTACCCTGGAGGTAGTTTTAACCTTCCACTCTCACGGTATCTACTATTCACAAAAAACTACTCCAAAAAAACAGCTCCTCTCTATTCAGGTATCGAAGCACACCTAGGAGGTACTCTGCTTCCAGGGTGGGAACCCGATGATGAACCATGCCACCAACTAGGTTGGTGGGTGAGGGTTCTTCTAAAAAACACAACTGGGTTCCCTGCCAAGGAGGCTTATTTTCAATGACCCTGGTTTCCTATACCGCAGCTCGAAGCTTGTGCTTTTATGTATATCTATGACCAGGGGAGACGAACGAGCACCTGTGCTTCCTTCCCTTTCTCTCTCCTTTGTTATTTGGCATTGGGTGGGGAGACAAACTGTTGGTGCAGGCTGACGGTGCCCCATTGACCGGATTCCAATTTACACTGATATGCAAACGCTCCTTGGCCCTGCTGGGTGAGGAGATGTCACAGTTCACGTTGCACTCATTTTACATTGGGGCAGCCACCACTGCGGCCTCACTTGGGTTGCCAGCAGACATGATTAAAAGGGTGGGCAGGTGGAAGTCATCGTGCTTTGAGTGCTATGTGCGGCCTTATTTGGCCAAGGGGGTATCCACAGGCCTTCCCCTCCCATTGGTTGCAAGTATCGCCTTCCCCCCTTTTTTCTTTTTTCCCTAAACTTGACATGCGAATGCATTTAGACGTATGCTGGTTTGGCCACTCTTTTGTTCACAAAGCGGCACAACACTTCCGTGGATCCAGATTGGAAAGGGCGCAGTTGGAGGTGGTGGGTGTCAGGCATCACTGAGTTGATATTGGGGGGCTGTGGTTAGGGGATGTATTCAATCACTTGGAGTGGGCTCTGGAAACTGGATGAGTGCCCACCACGGGCATCCTTATTATTCATGCAGGGGCAATGACATGGTTCCCATGGGTCGGAGGGTAGTAAGGGAGGCATTATTCTCCTTGCTGTCAGGGGTTAGGAATCAGTTGCCGGCAACTATCATCCTGTGGTCTGAGGTAATTCCATGACTAGTATAACCATGGGGGGCTCCTATTCAGGCTGTAAATGACTCAGTCAATAAACTGAACCATTCTGTTGTGAAGATTCTGGCAGTCTCACTCATGGTACGGCACAATTGAATCCAGCTATCGAACACAGAGTTATTCCGTAAGGATGGTGTGCATTTGTCCCCCAGGGGTTAGGAGCTCTTTTTCCAGACCAGATTGGGGGCTATTTCTGAGGCTGTGAGAAGCCAGTGTCGGGGGTGAGAGCACCAGTAAGCTCCTCTCCCTCTGGCAGGCTAGCTGGCAGCTAAAGAGTGGGGATACCGGGATACCAAGAAGTGGACTTTTTATCTGGACTGACACCTGGAGAGGGGGCCTTTCTTTGGGCACTGGGCTGGCGGGAGGGGCGACTGACCTGCTGGTGGGAGGGGGGACTGACCTGCTGGTGGTTCTGGACTCTCCTGCCCTACCCGAGATGTCTGAGTTAGAACTTAGGGGGCTGTGCCTGGGTTAAGGTACCCCAGCGGGGCCAATGCGGTGACCGGGTGCGGTAGTTCCCTCAGGGATGGAGAGTTGGGGAAAGTTGCTACCAATGACTGCTGGTCAACGTGTTCCATCAATGATGCATGAATGCTCTGAGTGGAACTATGGAGTAGGTGCAAATAGGGGTCTTATGGCACAATGAACATCGGAGATCACACCACAATGTACGTGTTCGTGATGATTGCTGCAATGTATATAATGTAAATATGTTTTGCATCTAATGTTTCCTTGAGGTTATTGATTGCATCTGATTATCCTTCATCTGACGTTAAGACACTTTTTAATGCCGCTTATGCTTGCTTAGACCAACGTTTATAATAAAGGACTATGTCATGACTGACCCACAAAACAGTTTTTGTCTCTCCTTGAGGCATGATCATGAAGAGGGCTGTGCAGTGGGCTAATCGCACGTTGTATGCATACTATAGAGGTCAACAAGGAGCTAACTAAGGCCCAGATGCATGAAACTAAAAACCACTCGCAAAGGGGCAGATTCTCAGAATCTGCCCCTTTGCGACCGGTATTTATGCATTTGGGATGCATCATCCCAAATGCAAAAATCGCAAATTGAGAATTCGCTAAATTGCGATTACTTGCATTTAAGGAATCTCAAATTGAGATTCCTTAAATGCAATGCATTAAAGTTTTAAAAATAGCGATTTCGCTAATAGGGCTCGCAAATTACCATGAAGTACAACTTCATGGTAATTTGCAAAAACTTTGAAAATGCACTAAAGTGCATTTTTCAAAGTTTAATGTTGCGCAAGGGCATGTGCGTGCGCAACATATGTGCACAGATCAATTTCTGGGGTGCAACAGGGTGTCCTTTGGACACCCCTGCACCCTTGAAATCGCATTCTCATTTTGCGATTTGATAATTGCGATTCGCAAATTGAAAATTCTTCCCATTCATTCCTATGGGCCTCTAGGCCCATAGGAATGAATGGGGGGGTATTCCTTAATTGCGACTCGCAGTTTGCGAATCGCAATTAAGGAATTTTAAGAAATCGCTATTTTTAAAGTGATTTCTTCTTGCATACCATTTTGCAATTCCTTATTAGCGATTCCTTACTTTTCGCTAATAAGGAATCGCAAAATGGATGCTTGATGCATCTGGGGGTAAGTCCCTTATTTCATAATTTTTTTTATAAAGCACTGATTTTTTCGGTCTGTTACTTGAAGCAGTCTCAGGCAGATATCACTATGCCCTAGTGGTACTCATTTTTATCAGCTTCTGAAGGCCAAACGGCTGAGCTGTCCAGTTGAGACTGGAAGGGTAGAATCCTTCTAACCTTGCTTGCCAGTTGGCCTTTTCTTGTGAGGATAAGGTTGGAGGATGGGAATGAGAAACAAAGACGAGTTTAGCTTCCGCTCGGCCCTCTCCTATCCTTGTCGTTGTTCGGAGGCACAAAATGTGCGCAAATGAGTTCTGGAAAGCGTCGCCAGCGCGCCTCGCTGAGAAAATAGACTTGGCCGAGGAGCAGTAAATTGTTATCTGTCATACGAGTAAAACACAAGCGACTGGAAAGCGCTTCAGATGATTGATTTTCAGGCACTGAAAAAGGAATTAACCTCTTCCAACCTCTGCTCATGCCTAGACGTCTCACCGTAGTGGGGGTTATCAGATTGTATTCCATTAAAACAAACAGGGGGGCAGATATCGGTGGCCTATCGAAGAGGAAACTGGGACCATAGCTCCAATCTCTGAAAATCGTAAAATGTCTCAGTAGGGCACATTTCCTACTGCAGAGCTGTGCTTTACATGTCTAGCAAATCCTAGCAGAGCAAACACAGGCTTTCATCATTCCGAGTTCGGTTAAAAGAGTTGGGCTATTTATAGAACGCTGCATTTTCGTTAGTTATGTTCAATTAACTTTCAAGTGTTGATGAGTTTCTGAAGCACGCATTGGTAATGCACTCGGTTACATCAAAGCGAGATACAGTGGGCAGAGTGAAGGAAGACCCGACTAGTTGTACCCAACTTGCCCGCCCTGGATCGCCAGTGCGTCTGGTGTGGGCCCAGTCAGGGCCGGCCCTAGTCCATCATGCTTTTGAAATGGTGCCATTGTTCCAGGTGGCAGCCCCCTCCATTGGGTGGGAAGGGTGCAAGGGGGAGGGCGAGAGGAGAAGAGTGCAAGGCGGAGGGGAAGAATGGTGCAAGGTGGAGGGGGAGAAGGGTGCAAGGGGGAGGGGGAGAAGGGTGCAAGGGGGAGGGGGAGAAGGGTGCAAGGCAGAGAGAAGGGAGCAAGGCAGAGGAGAGATGGGAGCAAGGCAGAGGGGAGAAGGGTGCATGGCAGAGGGGAGAAGGGTGCAAGGTAGAGAAGGGTGCAAGTCGGAAGGGGAGAAGGGTGCAACGGGAAGGAGGAGAAGGGTGTAATGGGGAGGGGCAGAAGGGTGCCACGGGGACGGGGAGAAGGGTGCAAGGCAGAGAGAAGGGAGCAAGGCAAAGGGGAGAAGGGAGCAAGGCAGAGGGGAGAAGGGAGCAAGGCAGAGGGGAGAAGGGAGCATGGCAGAGGGGAGAAGGGTGCAAGGTAGAAAAGGGTGCAAGGTGGAGGTTGAGTAGGGTACAAGGGAGAGGTGGAGAAGGGTGCAAGGGGGAGGGCAAGAAGGATGCAAGGCAGAGGGTAGAAGAGTGCAAGGCAGAGGGGGAGGAGCGTGCAAGGGGGAGGGCGAGAAGGGTGGAAGGCAGAGGGGAGGAGGATGCAAGGCAGAGGGGAAAAGGGTGCAAGGCAGAGGGGAGAAGGGTGCAAGGCAGAGGAGAGAAGGGTGCAAGGCAGAGGGGAGAAGGGTGCAAGGCAGAGAGGAGAAGGGTGCAAGGTAGAGAAGGGTGCAAGGCAGAGGGGAGAAGGGTGAAAGGCAGAGGGGAGAAGGGTGAAAGGCAGAGGGGAGCAGGGTGCAAGGCGGAGGGGAGAAGGGTGAAAGGCAGAGGGGAGAAGGGTGAAAGGCAGAGGGGAACAGGGTGCAAGGCGGAGGGGAGCAGGGTGCAAGGCGGAGGGGAGCAGGGTACAAGGCAGAGGGGAGAAGGGTGCAAGGTAGAGAAGGGTGCAAGGCAGAGGGGAGAAGGATGCAAGGTAGAGAAGGGTGCAATGCAGAGGGGAGAAGGATGCAAGGCAGAGAGGAGAAGGGTGTAGGGTAGAGGGGAGAAGGGTGTAGGGCAGAGAGGAGAAGGGTGCAAGACAGAGAGGAGAAGGGTGCAAGGCGGAGGGGAGAAGGGTGCAAGGCAGAGGGAGAAGGGTGCAAGGCAGAGGGGAGAAGGGTGCAAGGCGGAGAGGAGAAGGGTGCAAGGCAGAGGGGAGAAGGTTGCAAGGCAGAGGGGAGAAGGGTGCAAGGTGGAGGGGAGAAGGGTGCAAGGTGGAGGGGAGAAGGGTGCAAGGTAGAGAAGGATGTAAAGCAGAGGGGAGAAGGGTGCAAGGCAGAGAGGAGAAGGGTGCAAGGCAGAGTGGAGAAGGGTGCAAAGCAGAGGGGAGAAGGGTGCAAGGTAGAGAAGGGTGCAAGTCAGAGGATAGAAGGGTACAAGATAGAAAAGTGTGCAAGGCAGAGGGGAGAAGGGTGCAAAGCAGAGAGGAGAAGGGTGCAAGGTAGAGGGGAGAAGGGTGCAAGGCAGAGATGAGAGGGGTGCAAGGCGGAGGGGAGAAGGGTGCAAGGCAGAGGGGAGAAGGGTGCAAGGCAGAGGGGAGAAGGGTGCAAGGTAGAGAAGGGTGCAATGGGGAGAGGAGAAGATTGCAAGGCAGAGGGGAGAAGGGTGCAAGGTAGAGAAGGGTGCAAGGCAGAGGGGTGCAAGGCAGAGAGGAGAAGGGTACAAGGTAGAGGGGAGAAGGGTGCAAGGCAGAGAGGAGAAGGGTGCAAGGCAGAGAGAAGGAGGGAGCAAGGCAAAGGGGAGAAGGGAGCAAGGCAGAGGGGAGAAGGGTGTAAGGCAGAGGGGAGAAGGGTGCAAGGTAGAGAACGGTGCAAGGCGGAGGGGGGAATGTTGCAAGGCAGAGGGGAGAAGGGTGCAAGGTAGAGAAGGGTGCAAGGCGGAGGGGAGACGGGTGCGAGGCAGAGAGGAGAAGGGTACAAGGTAGAGGAGAGAAGGGTGCAAGGCAGAGAGGAGAAGGGTGCAAGGCATTGAGGAGAAGGGTGCAAGGCAGAGGGGAAAAGGGAGCAAGGCAGAGGGGAGAAGGGTGTAAGGCAGAGGGGAGAAGGGTGCAAGGTAGAGAAGGGTGCAAGGCGGAGGGGGAGAAGGGTGCAAGGCAGAGGGGAGAAGGGTACAAGGCATAGGGGAGAAGGGTGCAAGGCAGAGGGGAGAAGGGTGCAAGGCAGAGGGAAGAGAGCATGGCACAGGGGAGAAGGGAGCAAGGCAGAGGGGAGAAGGGTGCAAGGCAGAGGGGAGAATGGTGCAAGGTAGAGAAGGGTGCAAGGCAGAGGGTAGAAGGGTGCAAGGCAGAGAGGAGAAGGGTGCAAGGCAGAGAGAAGGGAGCAAGGCAGAGGGGAGAAGAGAGCAAGGCAGAGGGGAGAAGGGTGCAAGTTAGAGAAGGGTGCAAGGCAGAGGGGAGAATGGAGCAAGGCAGAGGGGAGAAGGGTGCAAGGTGGAGAAGGGTGCAAGGTAGAGAAGGGTGTAAGGCAGAGGGGAGAAGGGTGCAAGGCAGAGAGAAGGGAGCAAGGCAGAGGGGAGAAGGGTGCATGGTAGAGGGGAGAAGGGTGCAAGGTAGAGAAGGGTGCAAGTCAGAGGGGGAGAAGGATGCAACGGGGAGGGGGAGAAGGGTGCAACGGGGAGGGGCAGAAGGGTGCAAGGCAGAGGGCAGAAGGGAGCAAGGCAGAGGGGAGAAGGGAGCAAGGGAGCAAGGCCGAGGGGAGAAGGGAGAAAGGCAGAGGGAGAAGGGTGCAAGGTAGAAAAGGGTGCAAGTCGGAGGTGGAGTAGGGTACAAGGGGGAGGTGGAGAAGGGTGCAAGGGGGAGGTGGAGAAGGGTGCAAGGGGGAGGGCGAGAAGGGTGCAAGGGGGAGGGGAGAATGGTGCAAAGTAGAAAAGGGTGTAATAAGGTATTACCCGCCCGCTGCCTCAGCGGTCTTGCCAGCTTGTCTGGCCTGAGCCTCCGGTTGCTGAAGAAGTGAGGTGAGCGCCTCCCCCACCCATACGCGAGGCAAAATGGCGGCCCCCAATGTGTCCCAGCTCACCTATGGCAGGGCGCCCAGGGACGCCAGGGGTGTTCTTTGTTGCCGTTCTTAACAACGAATGGGCACCCCATCCCTGAAAAGCTCCACCACTCCTGACACACTCCATATGGAACAGGGTCCAAGGATGCCTGACCCCATCATGGCCGAAAATGATGACTTCTCCCCCCCCTGCTGAACTTTGACTTACTCTGCCCGTCCAGGACTGTGCCTACCCTTATGCGAACATCTGCAATTCTTTCTTTCCTCCCCGCTCTACTCCTCTCCACTTGCCTGCTACTGACCTCTGTCCTTACCTTGTCCTGGTCCTAGTCCCCACCCTGCTTACCCGTGAATTTTCCCTTGTCGTTTGAGATATAGCTATTTTGCCTGATGCCCGATGGATTTACCTGGTTTAGCTATCGGGGAGAAAGGTTGGGGATTCCCTCCTTGGACGTCACCTACCCAGTCGGTCTTTAGCCAGACTTCCTTTCATCTCTCCTGTCATCTCTTCCGGCATCCTCCCTCTATCTATGGCTCTCCTTCTCTCCTCTCTCAATGTTTTGAGAGTGAACTATTTTGTCTGATGCCCGATTGAGCTACCTGGTTTAGCTATAGGGGAGATGGGCCGTGGACTCCCTCCTTGGTCATCACCTACCCAGTCGGCCTTTAGACAGACTTCTTTTCGTCTCTCCTTGTTGTATATCCCCTTTCCTCCCTTTTCTCACCCTCCCCTATACGCTCCATTATTTTGCCATCCATGTTTTTTTAATGTTTCCCTTGAGACCTAGCTATTTGGCCAAAGCCCAGTGGAGCTACCTGATAGCTGTAGAGGAGATGGGTTTTGGGACTCCCCCTCGACCGTCACCTACCCAGCCGGACTTTGGGCAGACCTTCCTTCGTCTTTCTGCTGTATCTCCCCCCCACCCCTTTACCCTTACCCCCTTTCCCTCTACACTCCACTTATCTCGTTCTCTATGCTCTTGTAACGGTTTTTCTAGCAACTGTTGTAAATTGAAACTGATGTAATCTTGTAATTTTGTTTAACCTCTGATACCTCCGGGTCTAGCCAGCGCTATATAAAACTCTAAATAAATACAAATAAATAAATAAATAAAAGGGTGCTAGGGGGAGGGCGAGAAGGGTGCAAGGCAGAGGGGAGAAGAGTGAAAGGGGATGGTGATGAAGTAAAAAATGTGTCCTCCCTGGAAACATTTCTGCGAACGCCCATACCTAGAGGCTCTGTTTCCTGCTTTTAGGCTCTAGGAGCATGCAAAAAAACACGTATCTAACTTTGAACCGTGGCGTGACCATATTCCCATGGACAAACAGCACAACCAAACAAGCGGGCTATATTTTTTTCCAGAATAGTTTTCGCAAATTTCCCAGTTTCATGTATTTTCCACTCTATTAAAATCCAGACAATTTAGAAATGTATGGAGGCTTTTCTCATCAGTTATATCTTATGTAGAGTTTGTCTTCATGGAATGGAAGGCTGGCCGCTCTCTGCAAATTTACACTTTTGCTGAAAAAAATTGTGCTAACATCAGCGGTCAGTCCTTGGCATCGCGGCCAAAACTGCAAATTTTGGAAGAGGAGAATCAATCTCGAGCCTGGGTGTCAGCTCAATTACATGTTATGTTGGGCAAAACACGTAATCCCTCCGTGCCTAAAAAACAAAATGAGTAGTACATAGTGCTCGTGTAAAGCGCTCCTATCCCTACTAGTCGAGTTCACGCCAAATAAAAATTGCAAAATATTTTCACAGTGCTCATGTCGTATGTAAGGCGAAGTTACAAACTTTTTGATAAAGCTTTGCAAAGGTTGCTGAATGTGGAATATTATATGGTCTTGGAGAAGACATGTACCACATAGAGGTGGGCGAGCCACTGAATGCTGGAGGCTGACTCTGGCTCAGCTCGGGGTCCTGTTGAAACCTCGAGCCCATAAAGAGTCAAGCTTTCATGTGGCCTCTTCCTGCTTTCTTCTCTACTCAGCATGTGGCGTTATGGTTAGAGCGGATGACTGTGGAACAGGGGCAGGGTCGGCTTTAGCTCTGGTGGCGCCCAGTGTAACAATGTTTGTTAGCGCCCCCTAATGACCACCTCCACCATGGATTCCCTCAGTACCACCCTTTAACAGTGCCCCTCAAGTCATCATAACCGCTCCTAGATGCATTTAATTCATTTTATAGTGCCACTTATACCAGTGTAGGGTGCCAGAGCACCTTACATTACACACATACTATACAGATACAATCTAATATACACGTTAAATAAACCAGTGAACTACAAGGTGTAGGAGCCACATGTTATCCATGCTGGTAGTATAGTTTAAGAGTGTTTATTGTGGAGAAGTAGAATAACTTAGACAACACACCTCAGATCTAAGTATGGTTTTTGATATTTTCCTCTTTGCGCTATTTTCATCTATACTTGTGCACCTTCTGGTATTTCATTTTTATGATTTCCAGTTTCACACGTGGTGGAGGCTACACAGCATATTCTTATTAAGATGTTTAGTTTTAATCTTCTTCATTGGCTTGCAATTAATGTCTTGACTCATCCCACACATTGTCTAAAACTTCCACTTATATGGGATTTAGAATTCAACATAGGACCGCTTGTTATAATCTTGAATAATGGCTCATTGTACATGCATCCCTTTTGCTTTTTTCTTTTCTTAGGTTATATTTTAATACACATGGCTTCCTGATGAAGGCACCAGGCCGAAATGCACGTAGGACACAGATTTCCATTAGCCATGTTTGACAGCCATCTGTATATATGACATGATCACTTTGTCTTTTGATAATTTGAGTATATGCATTTTTGAACATTATGATGTCAAATAGCAGCAATGTGACTGTCAGAATCAATTATTGATACCCAAGGATGTAACTGTTTTTTCAATTGTTTTGTATCTATTGTTCTCAATATATATTTATAAATCTAAAATAAATCTTACAAATATTTTTGATATAACTGCACTGGTTTGCATGTACATGATGTATACCATTTATGCCTAGGTCCACTTGTATTTTCATGGTTCCTAATTGGTGATACTCACACACTAGTGTGGAAAAGTACAAACTCTGAATTTAAAATGTAACACCATGGTTAGGGGTTGTCTTTAACAATAAGAATTCATTTCGACCCAACTGAACAAATATTGCCACATTATGATGTAAAAGACTGGGTAAAAATTCATAACGCTGTAACCTACACCACACCGTTTTCATGCAGCTGTGTAATTACAGTTAATAGCACACTGTTCTACGTTCGTATTTTAATTTATAAACTGCAAGCAACAATAGGTTCTCTCTGACAAATTCATTAACCAACTAACCTATTTATATTATATGCACTTCGTAATCTGTATGGCACATGTTCTTAGCAGCAGGCATTTTAACCTCTTCGCTACGGGGATAATTCCCCCAATGTGCTGGGGGGCGGGGAGGCACACACAGCGCCCCCATGCTCATGACGAGCTGAGGCAGTGCTCCTGTGCTCATAAGGAGCTGAGCTCGTCACGGCCGCACCCGTTTTCGTGAAACGTTCAGCACAGAAGGGGAATGATCCCCGCGTGTGAGCGTTCCACGACTCATGACGAGCTCAGCTCAGACGTCATGAGCACAGGAGCACCGTGCCTCATGACGAGCTGCGCTCGTCACGAGCATGCAAGGTGTTAACACACTGCGCTACCTTACATGAGTCAAAACTTTCACTCGACAAAACTCTCTCTCTTCAGCAGGCACATTAATCACTAGAGTAACCTTGAGATTTTTATCGTTGCAGGAAAATTGCTGGAGCTGAGGAACATAGCAGCAGGTGTTTTTAAAACATAACATACTTCTCCCCCTCCCGAAGTTAGTGCCCTGTATGCTGGCACTGGTCGCACCCCCCTAGAGCTAGCCCTGAACAGAGAAACCAGGTTGAGTCTGGGTATTGGCTCAACATATTTTGATTCTGGGCAAATCACTTTATCTCCCCATGTAGATAAACAAAAACAATGCATGTAACTTCATGTAACGTAAGCGGTGCAACAAAATGGGGCAGGTTTGTGCAAAATTTTAAAAACTGCAGAAAAATGCACTGCACAACAAAAACAAATAGATACCTATTTACTGGCTGATTTCCACAAATTGAAACCAGAAACCCTGGATAAATCCCAGCTTTCCAACTTAAACTGTGTGATCTTGGGCAAATATTTTATCTCACGAAAGCTCTTTTATATTTGTTTTTGCCTATGAAAGCACTTTTAAATGTGTGAATTCAGACTACGGGTAGTACACAAGTATCACTTTTAGTAAGTACTTCTCAGTGCCGTTCTATAATGTGACATATCAATGTCAAAACCTCCACATGTTAAAAAGAGATTTTTTTTTGTTTTGAAGAGACTTTATCATATATTATGTGATGTTGTATGTTTTACATAGCAGATCTTTCCAGGGCTCGACTCGTGCACAGGCTTCAAGATCCATGCCAAACCCTTTGCTCAGCTCTCCCTGTGTAATTGTTGGCTCCACCATCCAGTGGCGTAGGTAGGGGGAGGGGCGGACTGCCTCAGGCGCACAAGTTCTGAAGGGCTGCAGCTGGCTCCCCCCACTCTTACCTGCGGCCGTAAGAATCGGCATCATTCTCCCCTAACTCTTACCTGCGGCCGTAAGAATCGGCATCATTCCTCCCCCCACTCTTACCTGCAGCTGTAAGAATCGGCATCATCCCCCCCCCCAGTCACGCCCAGTGGAGGGAGTTCCGGTGGGACAGAAAGGCGGGGCGGGGAATGCTTAAAACCGGAGGTAAGGAAACAATTTGATAAATAAAACTAATTTCGTAGCGCGCCCTGAATCGCAAAATGCAATGCAGCGCGCGCTACGAAATTCATTTTATTAATTAAATTGTATACTTACCTCCAATTATCCATATTCCGGTTCTTAGCACCCCCCACCCTGCCCCTCCCCCGACCCGCCTTACTGCCCCACCAGAACTCCCTCCACGGGCCGCGGCTGTCCCCCCCCCCACTCTTGCCTGCGGCCGTAAGAATCGGCATCATCCCCCCCCCCACTCTTACCTGAGGCCGTAAGAATCGGCATCATTCCCTCAAACAGTCCACTGGAAAAGGCAGAAGCGATGGTCGCAGTAGCTGAAGAAAACTCTGTGACGAACAACGGCCAACAGGCAGAAGGAAGAACACACAGCAGAAACTTCATTTAGGATCAGAACCTGAAAGGTAACTCAGAGTCGTAATACACTATAACCATCACAGATCAAAAATAGCAAAAGCAATAAGGGAGGGT
Organism: Lissotriton helveticus; assembly: GCF_964261635.1. Classification (NCBI taxonomy): domain Eukaryota; kingdom Metazoa; phylum Chordata; class Amphibia; order Caudata; family Salamandridae; genus Lissotriton; species Lissotriton helveticus. The sequence goes on from NC_136061.1 coordinate 1,291,849,867, forward strand.
AAACAGTGTAGGATCATCATAAAACGATGCATCAGTCAATGATATATAAAGCAAAATATCAAACATGATAAATGCAGGCAGGAAACATGGGTGGGATAATCTTCGCCTCCGTGTCCTTAATAGAATTGAAAATTCTTGTCACGTATGTTTGCAAATGTTTAATTCTATGGCAGGACCGGAGGCTCTGATTATGCTTGTTTAAAGTTGAGTCGCCACAACAGAAGCAATATCAACAATAGGTTTAAAATAGAAAGTTTTAAACACAGAGTCAGAAGACCAATCAGCGGCCTTCATGATATCATGTAGACTCACACCCATAGAAAAAGCTTTAGAAGCCATAGCCCCCCGTGCGGAATGCTCACCAAAGATGGTAAACATCAATGCCGGCTTCCAGCATGAGCCAACGCACCCATCGTGCTAACGTAGCAGGCGTCACAGGTCTAAAAGGCTTCTGTAAAGCAATCAACAATTGACCAGTTAAATCTTGTCGAAAAGGAGCGGTACTCACCTCATAATCTTTAATGCACTGAACCACACACAATTGGGGATTATGAGGAAAAGAAGGATATGTCACAGAGGACATATTGCATTTGGTGCGCCTGGAAATAGAAAAGGTAACACCTTCCGTAAAAAAGAACGACCAGCAAGGTCCAAAGCCCGAACGTAGGAGACACGTTTGCAAGATACAAAACACAGCAACATTGTCAATTTTGCTGAAAGTTGTTTGCGAGACAACAAAGAGTTGGAAGGCCAAGACTCCAAATAAGGCAAAACAAGAGAAACATCCCATAGAGCCACATACTTTGGACAAGGCGGTTTTACCAGCTGTATACCCCTAAGTAATTTAGAAATCAAAGGATGTTCCCCTGCGGGTTTCCCATCTACAGAAATGTGGCCCGCAGAAATTGCAGAACGAAAATTATTGACAGTCCTATAAGCCAGGCCTGAAGAAGCAATAGAGGCCAGAAAATTAACAATCAAAGCGATATCCGCTGAAGCGGGATCCACCTCCCGTTGTGAACACCAATCACACCATCGTTTCCAAGCTGAAGCATAACGTTTGTGTGTTTTGGGGGCCCAAGCTTCACTGATAAACCGTGCAGCGTCTCTAGAAAGGCCTGGGACTTGCCAGCGTTTCCCAAAATCCGCCATGCAACCAGAAGGAGTTGACCTGATTGAACCAGAGGGTGCGGATTGAGAAGAGGGTCCAGCAACAGATTCCACTTCTGGGGAAAAAGAAGCGGCGTCGAACAACTCATCTCCAGAAGATCCGGGAACCAAGCCTGAGCCCTCCAAAGAGGAGTGATCAGAATGAGCTCCGACTGGAAATGCTTTGTGCGAGCCAGGACCCTGGGGATCATCGCAAACGGGGGAAACGCATACCACAGGTGAGGAGGCCAAACCTGGAGAAACGCATCCGTGGCCAGAACCTCCGGATCCGGACGCCAACTGAAAAACTGGGGTAGTTGAGCGTTGAGGCGAGATGCGAACAGATCGATTTGACACCGTCCCCAAATCCGGGACAGAGACCGGAATACCCGGGGATGAAGCCTCCAATTGCTGAAGTCTCTCAGATGACGAGAATTCCAATCGGCAATCTGATTGTCGTGACCCGGGAGATACTCTGCAATAACAGTGATCTTGCGCTGTAGACAAAAATGCCAAAAATCTTTTGCAATCTCCGCCAGGAGTCTCAACCTCGTCCCCCCCAGTTTGTTGACATACCGAACCGCTGAGATATTGTCCATGCGGAGAAGTATGCAACAATTCGTCATGTGAGGTGCAAGACAACGAATCGCGAAGGAACCCGCCAAAAGCTCCAAGCAATTTATGTTCAGATTCAACTCTTCCTGCGACCAACGGCCACCCGTCGAGATGGGACAGCAACGGGCTTCTCAACCCCATAGACTGGCATCGGATTCCAACACCACATCCGGAGATGTTCCGAACATGGCTTTCCCGTTCCAAGATTCCATGTGGTCCAGCCACCATAACATCTCCAACCTCGCGTCCTCTGTCAGAGGAACAAGATCAGAATAGCGAAGGCCTTCCTGGAGATGCCTGATCTTTAGACGCTGAAGAGCCCGGTAATGTAAAGGACCCAGGAAAATCGCTTGAATGGAAGATGCCAACAGGCCGACAATCCGAGTCACCGATCTCAATGACACACTCTGTTTGGATAAAAGTAATCTCAACTCCCTCTTAATGGATCTGATCTTCTGATTGGGCAAGAGGAGTTGGCAGGAAACTGAATCAACGAGAAAACCCAGGAATTCTAGAGACTGGGAGGGGCGAAATACAGACTTCAAAGGATTCACTAGAAAACCTAGTGATTGCAACAGATCTATCGACCAGTTCAAATGAGTCTGTAACAGGAGCGGACACTGCGCCATAATGAGAATATCGTCGAGAAACACTATCAGGCGACCCCGCTAGCCCGCAAGGACTCCACCACGGGTCTCAGAAGCTTCATGAAGCACCACGGTGCTGACGAGAGATCGAACGGGAGAACAGTGTATTCGAACCAAGTCCCCAACCATTGGAACTGGAGGAAGCGGCGATGAGGGCTGTAGATCGGGACCGACAAGTAAGCATCCTTCAGATCGAGGCGGACCATCCAGTCCTCTTCCCGAAGAAGATCCCTGAGAAGATGGATGCCCTCCATCTTGAAATGGCGATAAACAACTCCGCCGTTGAAGTCTCTGAGATTGAGAACCAAACGAGAACCGCCCCATTTCTTCTCGACCAGAAAGATATTGCTGGCGAAACCCTGCGGATGATGGGAAGTCTGAACTATGGCTCCTTTGGCCAGAAGAGACTCGATTTCCACGGAAATTACCTCCTGATCTCGTTGGGAAAAAACAAGGGTTGAAGGAGGGTGAGCCTGATGCCGACAACTGTAAAACTCTATCTTGTAACCGAGGACAGTCTCCAACACCCATGCATCGCTCGAGATCAGACGCCAATTTGGTATAAAAAATTGTATCCTGCCCCCCAGAACAACCTCTGAGACTGGTATCCATCTCACCTGAATTGGAGGAGTCTTGACGTCCTACCTGGTTTCCACCGTAACGGCCTTTATTGAACTGGCCTCGTCCTTTGTGGGAGGGGCAAAAGTTGGACTTATTACCGGAGTAAGAGGTATCCTGACCACCTCCCCTCTGGGACTGATAGCCACGTTGATTCTGCTGGCCGGATCCACGGCCGAACGAGTGTCCCCTGGAACGTCCGGCCCTTCCAAAAACCGGGCGGAACGCCCGACGGAGAGATGACTGAGCTTTGTCAAGCCCACTGAAAGTGGTGAAAAATTTGGTTAACTCCTTAAGGAATGGTTGGCCAAACAACAAACCCTGAGCGAGGGAACCTGATTCCGACATAGCCAAGTCAGCCAACTTGGGATCCAACTTCAATAGAATAGAGCGACGGTGCTCAAATGAAATCGCACAGTTAGCATTACCTAACTGGCAAATAGCTCTTTGGGACCATCCAATCAACTCGTCGGGATCTATGAAGGTGGCAGACTCTTTGGCCCGAAAGCCCAGATCTAGAATCTTCGTAAGGGGTCCCAGGAGATCCAAAAGTTTATCTTGACACAAACGCCAAGACCTGTCTATACCTTTTTTGGGATCCTTGGCATATTTTTTAAGATAAGTAACCATAGTGGGATCCACTTCAGGGGTTTCCGCTAACTTGTCAGCCAAGTCAGGGCGCGGGCACTCAGACCTAAGACAGGCCCGTACTTCCTGGTTGAATGGTTGGCGTATGTGCGCTTGAACATACTCCGCCACTTCCGAAGAAGGGAGCCAAGATTTCGAATTAGGGTGAATATATTTCAGATGGATCGAAGGTAAGTAATTGGGGATGAGAAGGCGCATCCACAAAATGCTCCTTATGAGCCTTCTTTGCAGGAGGAGGGGCTTGAGGACCAGAGGAGGAAGAAGAAGTATCGTCATCCTCTGAGGACGTGTGAGCATCCTTGGACGCCTTCCCAGAAGCGTGTTCCGAAGACAGCGTCTTGGCCAATTTGGCAAAGTCAGAGCGATGTGGATTTTTTGGAGACTTGGAAGAGCGTTTGGAAGAAGAAGAAGGTAGCCAGTCTTGCTGTGAAGCATATTCAGACAGATGACGCTTTAAGGGCGCAATTGCGCGGACCAACGCCTTATTAACGGAGTGCTGGACACCCTGACCCAGAGCGTCCACCAAGGCCTGCTCCATGGAACCAGAGGGTTCCTCATCATAGTAATAATCTTCCTCGTCATAGTAATCACCCATAATTACACTGTGTGTAAAAAGATATATACCCACAAGAGGAAGGGACAAAATATTCAAGGAGTCGAGAAGACAATATCAGGGGGAGTGACAACTCCAAAGCAAGCCAGAAAAGGTAGGTAGCCACCAGACCTCAAAGATATAAAATGTGTAGGGAGGGCTTGCGTAAGTCAGGCCACTGTAGGCAATGCCTATGGATATTATACAGCCCAAACGCGTAGATAATGTAGTTTGGGCGTAATTTGGGGACTCTCTGCGTAGGCTGTGGGCTTGAGCACTTGAAAACGCTGCTCCTACGTGTAAACTCCGTCAGAAACATGGAAATAACAACAAAAATGGCCACCGCGCATGTGCGGTAACAGCCGCCTACTTAATATGCAGAAACCGAGGTCCGCGTGACAAGCAGCGCGCGCTACCTCCGAGTCCCCGGCTCCCACTCCACCAAAGATGCAGGCGCGGGCACAAAGCGCCCGATACCAAGGAGGTGAACACGCACTCCCAATCAGAAGCGGCACAAACAAGGGCCAAAACACCACAGAAACTCGGTGAAAAGTGCCACAAGTTAGGCCAGCGAGGAGAAAGCACACTCGAAAAGCGCAAGCAGCAGGCAGCACAACGCCAATGAAACAGAAGCTTGAGAAAGCCAACTAGCATGAATATAATGCAAATAAGGTAAGCAAATGCAGTAATAGTAGAGAAAAGGCACTTAACTGTCTGCGGAGCAGCAAAGAAAGAGGATAGCCTATTCTCTATGGTCCCGTATATACTGTATATACTCTATGGTTACCCAGAGTATTCATGGGAAATGTAGTTCTGTTTTTCCTTTCTTCATTGTGATTGGCTGCTGAGTATTTCTTAGTAAAGAAATGAGACAGCATAATCGGAGCCTCCGGTCCTGCCATAGAATCGTTATATTCGTTCAGTCTCGCCATTTCCGCACTGAATCACTTTCAAAATGTGATACCACAAAACTGTGGTTGTTGATTATGTATCTTATGCAACTAACAACCATTGACAAAGTCAATAGTCCAGACTTGCCGTAAGTGTAATGTTACTTGTTGTGTTATATATCTGGATCTAATGACAGAAGTAGCAAAATACCAGTCGTGCAGCGCACTATGCTAAGCACATGTTTTTAGCTTAGGTGTTTTAAGCCACGCCCTTAATCACATCGACCACGCCCCATTGAGAGAACCCCATTTTTTTCATCCCACTTGAAGCCCTTGGCACCCCGTACCTGACAGCACCTGCCCTTTTAAAGCACTGACTTTCCTCTTCACAGTGCATTTTTGTCCTACACAAACCCCAACGAGTACGCGGCAGGCCATTCTGCCACTCTGACATTTTGGAGTTAGGCTGCAGGCATTTTTCAGCGCTGGTAAGGATGAAGGCGTCTTGCAGTGTGGGCTGCTTGGAACTGTTTCGCCAGTGCTGATGTTGGTTCAGTGAAGTGAACATAACAAATATAGCAGATATTAATAGTGGAACATGCGAAGACGGGGAAAAAAGACATATTCCAACTCAACCTTGAACTTAGCTTCAGAGCAATGACCTGAAATGGACATTTTGTAAATAAATGATTCATGCTTTTATGTGTTTGAGTCGACCCTCCTTCTAAAGTGAAGTTTCTTATCCTCAATGACTCGCACGTCCTTACCCCCGAGCCCTTCCCTCCTTCTAATCGTGCACGTTGGCATTCCCAGCCCCGAGCTACAGTATTAAGAGATGCAAAATCTATTTTGGAAAGTAGTGCGGCGGCGGCGGCGGCGGCCGTTTGTCTCGCAGCGGCGAATGAACAACGATGCGTGCGCGAGCGGGGCTGGGCCGACTGAGAGGTTACCGCGGGCTAATGGCCATAATGGAGCCACTCACAGAATGCTGAGCTCTGGCCAGAGCCGATGACGGATGGCAGAGGAGCTCGCTTTTTAATGACCTCCAACCCCAGGGTAAGCAAATCGCTGCTGTGAGTCTGTTGAACGCAACTGGCGGAGTTGTGAACAGCGACCACTTAGCACGCGAGCACTATGCGGCACGGGCATGCAGTGGGGCATCAGAGGCCACCTTCTAGGAACGCTGGAAAGGCCACGAATGGCTCGGAATGTACAAGCTACAAGCTTAGGGCGGTTAGAAACACAGTCTAATAACCAATATTCTATAATTGCATTTATATCGCGCTTACTACCACTGACGATTACTTTGTTATAAAAAAAATGAAGCATCCCCGTTTTAACCTGTCTGATAGTCTCATTCATTACAAAGATAAACGAGTGTATGTTGTTTTTTTTAACAAAATTCCTTTTGTTTGCAACTCAAATCAGCGCAGCTGTCAGGGGTATAAATCGCAACTGACCATGATGAGGAAAATCAGCCCTCTCTTGCAAATCCAATACCCGATCGAACTCCCAGAGCAATAATGAGGTCACAACTCGTCTATTATATACAGGGCCACTGGAATTATGGGTCGGAATGCACCATTTTTTTTTAGATGTGGGCGAGCTACTGAAAACTTGAGTCAGACCAGAGCCAGAGACCTGGTTCTTGCTCACATCGAGGTTCACTTGGAACCTCGAGCCCAGAACAAGCCAGGTTTTTATGAGAGGCGATGTGGCCTAGGCCGTGCTTCAAATGGGCCAAACCTTTCACATTTGGGAGCAATGTTCACAATATGTAAAACTTCCAATTAAAAATGTGAATTCTGCCTGTCACCTAAACTCTAATATCTTAATGTCAGAGAAAGTTAGCCACCTTGTGGCTGAATTGCATATTGTGAAACTGGAGAATATGAGATTAATCCAGCTTCCCTGCTTTACCAAATGGTGTGGTCCTTAGCAATAGGACATTGGTTTACTTGTTGAGGTGGTGAAACCATATTCCAGGACCAACCATAATCCTGGTCAGGGTGAAACACTAGCAAGCCCCAAGTTAACCTGTGCTAAATCCTCTGGTAGTTTGGGCGCAAAGCAGTCAGGGTTAATTTAGAGGCAACATTTAAAGTATTTTGTGCAGTACTTCAAACAGTACTAAAGTGAAAACACAATATGAGGAGAATCCGACACTAATTTAGAAGAATATAATAAAATGCAATCAATTATTTTACATCAAATCAACACAAATCAAATTAGTAGAACAGAAGATATTGAAGTGAAAATAGTGACTAAGTGCACAAAGCCCTAACTGTGGTTGTCTGGCTGTGCCGGACTGGGACAAAGTCACAAGTTTAAGCCAACCACAATTGAGGGAGGGCCGGGCACATGGACCACGCTAGAACCGCTGAACAGAGTACCTTAAATCCTGGTTGCAGAGCGTTGCGAGATCCTGTGTCGAAGATGTGACGCATAGCGATGGTTCTGAGGAGCTGTGATTTGGCAATGCAGAGTCCTGCACCGTCAACGATGACATCGATGAGGGGTTTGCAATGTGAAGTCCTGCCTTGAATATAGTTCCTGCACCGGCGTTTCCGAAGAAGCTGCGGACTGCAATGCAGAGTCCTGAATTCTCGTCAAGGATGCCGTTGACTCTGGGCTTGCGATACGAAGACTTGTGTCAAGGATGGGATCGCAGGAGCAGTTCAGAGGAGACTGCGAGCTGCGATGCGAGGTCTGGCGTCTGCGATGCATTACACAGCAGCGCTTCCAAAGTGGAGCTATGAGGAGATTCTGCCCTGCTTCGTCAGTTCTTCCCGCAGGACCACAGCTGGGCTGGCAGGTATACATTTAGACCCACATCCAAAGGTCCAGGGCTGGGTTGGCATCCCTTGGGGGTAGGACTCACAGCAGACAGAGTTCAGGTGCTAGGTTCAATGTGGTTGAAGCCTCATCTTTAGCCTTAGGGCTCTGATCAGAAGGCCAGCCAGATAGCCCTTGGAGACACTCTGGTGGTCCTGGGATCAAGATTCAGGTCCAGTCCTCTCACTTCGGCAGCAGGACATCAAGGAGCAGAGTAGCAGGGTACCAGGATAGCAGTCCTTCTTGCAGAGCAGCACAGCAATCCTCCCGAGTCTTCCATAGGTCCAGAGGTGTCCTGTAGAGTTAGGCCTGAGGGTCCATTATTTATACCTGGTGTCTACTTTGAAGAAGGAGAAGGTTCTGGAGGTTTCTACCCCAGAGGTGCTTGGAATTTCTTGCCTCCTTACCCTGGACAAAGCTTGTCACAGGTCATAATAGACTACCATCAAACCATTTGTGACTGTGCTCAGGCAGAACCTTTGTGACGAGCAAGTGCGGTAGGAGACAGCTCCTCCCCCTTATCAAGCCAGAGACGGCACATCCTGCAAACACCTATTCTCCTTTTGTCTTACTGACTGGGAGCAATACACAAGGAATGCAACAAAGGGGGGACACTGTTCCAGGGTGAGTAGTGCAAAAGTCACTACCTCACTACCTACAAAGTGGGGGAAGAAAACAGGGGGAAAGAGAGGTGTCCTAGGTCTGGGACTCAGTAGGGAAGAACAAGTCTTGTCTCTTGTTGCCCTCACACACCTGGAAGGATGTCATGCTTCATCATCTGGCAGTTGCTCCTTGTCGGGCCGGCGCTGCAAAGTCTCTACGGGTCCCCCGAAGGGTCACTTTAGCGGAGATCTTTTGAGAACTGCTGTTTGATGCATGCAGGTGAGTGGAGTGAGCACTCAGTGGAGGGTGATTAAGTGCCTGCAGAGCGTTAAAACTGCCTAAGAATTACCAGAAAATGCTTTAATAAAGTGGTACCCATGGCAGAATAAAAAACCGGCGGTTGATGAGTTACCCCTGTAGGCATGGTGTGCCCAGGTAACTATAAGGTCGACATGTTTCATGCCTCCATGGTCATAACGATCCTTGGCGTTTCATCAGGACCAGAGTGAACTGTGAAAGTAGTGTTGTGCACATGAAAAATAATGGTAGAGGGGTAAGTTTTTCCTCCAGTCTCTGACAACCAGGTACCCCTGGGCCCCCTGGGCCTGTGTTCCTTCCCTAAAACTGTGTTGAAACTAAAACCCCAATTGGCATCTCTGGCCACCTATCAGCCCCTAGTAAATGGTACCCTAGGTTCCCAGGGCATGGTGATCAGAGAAGATCCCTAAGGGCTGCAGCACTTATTGTGCCACCCTTAGTGGCCTGTACCCTGACACTGACACACTGCCTTTGCCTCTGAGTACAGAACTAAATAAAGAGTTGACATGGCACACATCCCTGTGTGCCATGCCCACAAGACCCACTGCCCTGGCATACTTCAGTCACCTCTCTAGCTGGGTGCCCTATGCCAGTGGTGTGGGCACAGGTGCATGAGCCCTGTGCCCCTACAGTACCCAGGGCTATTCCTGGTCACTGTAAGTGCAGTGATGCCATTAACAGTATATGGTGCTGGGAGGTTGTCATTACAAAATCCACAGTGTGAGAAGTTGGCCTGGTATATGATGTTCATTATTCTAGTGAGCACCTTGCACCAGTCCAAACAACCCTTATGGTGATGGTTGTAAAGTCAACCTTATAGACCAGCTATCCTAGTGGTAGCATGGACAAAGCAGTCTTAGGCTAACACTTCAGAGAACATGTGAAGCCAATTGTTTTACCAATAATAATCCCTTGAATACCAAATAAAAGGAAACCACACAAGGTATATATCAAATATATATGTATTTATTACTAACACAACCTCTCTGCACTCTTTATAAGGCCAGAGTTCGATATACAGCACAAGTTACTCAATAAGCATACTATAAGTTGCACAAATACAATTCTGCCCTAGGGGCCTCACGAACCATATACTAAAGAAGTGGTATAAGAACCACTTCAGGAAGGGTGAATAGGCCTAGGGCCTAGAGAATCGCTGGGGCTACGCAGGACTACCAAAGGATTGGGAGTAGGAGACCCACAGGACGCGTGTGCAGTGTCTAAACACACACGCGGGTTACCATAGAAAGTCAATGGGAAAGTAAAATTCACAAAGTAATAGATTTAGGACACTTCCGGATGGATCACGGGAAAACCCTGTTAAACTAGGACACTTGGATAGTTACTACCAACGGGAGCACCGGAGTACTCGAGTTACCTCACCCAGGGAAGCCGGGTGCATAGGTGTGAAGTCGTGTCGGGTTTCGTCGTCGAATCCTATGGAGAGCTGCAAGAAGATGCGTCAGGCGACCAGGAGGAAGATGTCCGGGTGGATCCAAGGGTGGATCGGAGTCGAGAAGAACCTGAAAGCAGAGGGGACAGAGTCTGGGTCACTAGCCAGTGACCGGGAAGGAACCAGGAAGGAACCAGGAAGGAACCAGGCGTTGTCGAGATGCAATCAGGTGAAGATGCAAAACTTGTCTCTGCAGCCACGTGGACCAGGAGGCGTTGACGACCAGGAGCTGGATACGTACTGTCCCATGAAGGATCTCACTGTTGGCGGTGTCGGCTTCCGGATTGGAGTCAACAAGCCTTGGCAAATGCAACCCACGCAGAAAGGGAAGATCGGCTTCTTGTTCAGACCAGCATGGTCTGGGAAGCTTCCCCTTTACAGGAAAGCAGGAGCAAGCACAGAGCAACCAGGCAAGTGGTGTTGTTTCAAGGTGATGTCTTCAGGAGGGCCACTAGTCAGCGGGCTAGAAACCGTGAAGACGGGTCAAGGAGAAATGCAGGCACAGCCCCACGCGGCACTCGTGGAGTGTGGAGGGCTGAGCTTTGGTGCACTTATGACTCGGATTTGGGGCTTCTCAAACCCCAATGCACAACTTCGAGGACACCTCAGAAGCTGCACAGTTAGCAAAAAGCAGGTTTTGCAGGATGTCCGGTCCCATGTCTCTCGTGTCCGCCACGGGTCTCGGCTTTGCTGTGGATGTGGGTCGGAGTCACAAAAGTGTGGAAGTCCAGAGACTGCGTCACTAGGTCGTCGGGATCCAGCTGGAGCATCGACGAAGCAAACTGGCAAGTTACTGGTGGTGCCTGTTTGCACAGGGTGGTCACTCCTTGACCACAAGGGAGATTCTTCAGTCTTTTAGCTGCAGTAGAATGTCGAAGGTCCAGAGTTTTGTTTCAGTTCTGGATAATCTACAGTCTCTAGACTCAGCTCCTACCTATATACTAATTTGAGGGGCTGGATTACCTGCTAGGGCCCTCCTATGGGTGGGACCAGGGAAGGGGGGGTTACACCCCTTTCCCTTTGTCCAGTTGCACGCCAGAGCTGGGGCTGGAGTGCCCCAGCAACTGGTTTGAACCGGGCTATTCATGGGGCACCTTGTGTGCCCCAGGCAGTGTCTAATTTCATTCAACCCACCCTGCCCCAATCCACAAGAGACTGTCTGGGGTGGTGCTCGCACCTCCCAAGGCAGGAAACCTATGGTCCAGGCCTCCCCTGCCAGAGTTTCGTCCAGCAGCAGGAGGTCAGACTTGTGTCTGTGGCAGCAGCATCCATTTTGTGATGCTGAGGCTCTGTTTAACTTTAACCGGGTAAAGCTACAACTACATGTCTTCTCCCTCTAGAAGGGTGGAATGCTTTCCCCGCTGCCAGAACTGGCGGGGGGGGGGGGGGTGGTAGTATTCCAAAGAGTATGATACCTTACACGACATGTTTTGATAAAGCCAAACCAAAGTTAGCAATAACCGCGAGGATTATAATGCACTTAAGAGTATATGGTATGGCTATATCACAGACCAGCTATAAGGACATGGTTCCGAAAGCCGCAGACAGGCTCAGCTCATGCTAGATCACAATCTCACATAAAACCAAGCACTCTGCCTCCAGGATTGTTAAGGCCTGCCATAGGAGTGACTTATAGGTATATATGTGTCTATATATAATGGTAGGTATAGGAATACTATACCGTAGCGAGGGGTGAGTACATGACATTGCCCCAGCTGAGTGATCAGCCAGTTGTGTCAGTTTGGATTGCCAGCCAGGGGTGGCATAATACATGCTGCAGCCTCTGGTAGGCCTTGGATGCACCTATGCCCTAGGTACCTATGATACACTATACAGGGGCTCACAAAGGTGACCCAACACCCAATTGGATATGTACCTAAAGTACAGGGTGTGAATTTAAAGAGAGAACAGCTGGTCTGTGGGTCTGATTAGCAGGCCCACAGCCACACTAGAGTCGAAAAACCAGTGAATCAGAGCAAAAAGTGGGGGTGAACATAGGAAGCAGACCCTACTCTCCTACACAACCCCCCCCAAACGCAGGGACATTAAACTAACCTTGACCAGTTGAGTCTTCATGTTTTAAGTGGAAATATCTGGAGAGTCCATCTGCATTGGCATGGTTACTCCCAGGCCTATGTTCCACTGTATAGTTCATCCCCTGTAGGGAAATGGACCACCTGAGCAGTTTGGGATTTTCATCCTTCATCTGTTTTAGCCGTAAGAGGGGCTTATGGTCTGTCTGAACTGTGAAGTGAGTGCCAAACAATTATGACCTCAGCTTCTTCAGAGCCCAAACCACAGCAAAGGCCTCCCTCTCAATAGATGACCAACGTTTCTCTCTAGGGGTCAGCCTTCTGCTAATAAAAGCTACTGACGGGTCCTGACCTTCATCATTCAATTGTGAAAGAACAGCTCCCACACCCAACTCAGAAGCATCTGTTTGGACAATGAATTCCTTGGAGTAATCTGTACTTTTCAGAATAGGTGCAGAGTACATCGCCTGCTTCAGGTCATCAAATGACTTTTGACAGCTGACTGTCCACTGAACTTTCTTTGGCATTTTCTTTGAGGTCAAGTCATTAAGTGGTGTCACAATAGACCCATAATTCTTAACAAACTTTCTGTAATAACCAGACATGCCCAAGAAAGCTCTGACCTGTGTCTGGGGGGTTGGAGGAGTCCAGTCCTTGATGGTCTGGGTCTTGCTCTCCAGTGGTTGAACCTGACCTCCACCTACAAGGTGGCCCAGGTACACAACCTTACTCTGCCCTATCTGGCACTGAGTAGCCTTGATAGTTAGGCCTGCCTTCTGCAGGGCCTCCAAAACCTTCTTCAGGTGGATCAGGTGATCTCCCCAGGTGGAGCTGAAGACAGCAATATCATCAAGATAAGCTGCACAGTAGTCATCCAGACCTGAGAGGACTTGGTTCACCAACCTTTGGAATGTGGCAGGTGCATTTTTCAGACCAAAGGGCATTACTACGAATTGATAATGTCCTCCTGGGGTTCAAAATGCTGTTTTGGCTTTTGCATCATCAGCTAGTCTGATTTGCCAGTAGCCTGCTGTCAGGTCAAATGTGCTCAAAAACTTGGCAGAAGCCAATCTGTCAATGAGCTCATCTCCCCTGGGTATTGGATGGGCATCTGTCCTAGTGACAGTATTGAGACCTCTGTAGTCCACACAAAACCTCATCTCTCTCTTACCATCTTGGGTGTGAGACTTTGGCACAAGGACTACTGGACTGGCCCAGGGGCTCTCTGAGGGCTCAATAAATCCCAGTTCCACCATCTTTTGGACCTCTGTCCCGATACAGTCCCTGACATGGTCAGGTTGCCTGTAGATTTTACTCTTCACAGGCAGATTGTCACCAGTGTCCACCTCATGGGTGCACAAGTTTGTCTGACTTGAGGTCAGGGAAAACATATGCCTATAGGCCTGTAGAACTTGTCTGCAGTCCTGTTGCTGCTGGCCAGTGAGGCTGCCTGCCAAGGCCACTCCATCAACTGAACCATCATCAGGGTTCTGAGAAAGCAGGTCTGGGAGAGGGTCACTCTCCTCCTCCTGTCCCTCATCTGTAGCCATGAGCAATCCCATGTCTGCCCTGTCAGCATATGCCTTCAGTCTGTTGACATGAAGCACCCTGTGGGGGCTTCTGGGAGTCCCAAGATCAACAAAGTAGGTTACCTCTCCCTTTTGCTCAACAATAGTGTGGGGTCCAGACCATTTGTCTTGGAGTGCTGCTGGGGCCACTGGCTCCAACACCCAGACTTTCTTTCCTGGCTGGTACACAGTCAGCACAGCCATTTGGTCATGCCAGGCTTTTTGAAGTTCCTGGCTAGCCTCAAGGTTTTTAGAAGCCTTTTTCATGTATTCGGCCATCCTGTAGCGGAGACCAAGTACATAGTCCACTATGTCATGCGTAGGCTTTTTGAGAGGTAACTCCCATCCTTCCTTCACAAGACACAGGGGTCCTCTTACAGGGTGCTCAAACAAAAGTTTAAAAGGACTGTAGCCAACCCCTTTTGTTGGACCTCTCTATAAGCGAACAAAAGGCAAGGCAGCAAGATATCCCATCTTCGCCTAAGCTTCTCAGGGAGTCCCTTGATCATGCCCTTTAAGGTCTTGTTGAATCTTTCAACAAGACAATTGCACTGTGGATGGTAGGGTGTGGTGAACTTATAGTTTACACCACACTCTTTCCACATAGCAGTCAAATACCCAGACATGAAGTTTGCATCTCTATCTGAGACAACCTCTTTTGGAAAGCCCACTCTTGAGAAAACTACCAGGAGGGCTCTTGCCACAGCAGGAGCTGTTGTAGTCCTTAAGGGAATAGCTTCTGGGTACCTGATGGCATGATCCACTACCACCAGAATACATCTGTGCCCAGATGCTGTTTGGGGATCCATTGGACCAACAATGTCAATCCCAACTCTTTCAAAGGGTACCCCCACCGCAAGTAGTGGCATAAGGGGGGCCTTTGTGGTGCCACCTGATTTGCCACTGGCTTGGCAGGTGACACAGGAGCGACAAAACTCCTTGGTATCTTCTGACATGTGTGGCCAGTGAAAGTGAGAGACAAGCCTGTCCCAAGTCTTATTCTGGCCAAAATGTCCTGCTAGGGGAATATCATGGGCTAAGGTAAGAAGGAAGCCCCTAAATGTCAGATGTATGACCAACCTCCTGCAAGCACCAGGCTTGGGGTCTCTAGCCTCTGAATAAAGGAGCCCTTCTCCCAATACACTCTGTGGGTACCTGTCACATTCCCAGCAGCCTCAGCAGCAGCTTGCTGTCTGAGGGGTTCAAGAGAGGGGCAGTCCAGATGTGCCTGCCTCAGGTCTGCCCTGGAAGGCCCCCCTGTCCCAAGAAACTCAACCTGATCAGACTCAAGCTCTTCTAGGACAGTTCCTTCTTGGGTCTCACTATCAGCTTCCTCAGAAGGCTGATCTTCACGCTGAGGCAGGGGGAAGGCACTGCCTTAACCCTACTGCTCTTTCTCTTGGTAGGCAACTGGTCCATAGTTTCAGGATCCAGTGTCTGTTCAGTTTGACACTTTTTGGCCTGTGACCTGGTCACAGCAAGGACATGTGCTGATATGCCCAGCATCTCTGCATGAGTCCTATACTCCACTTCAGACCAGGCTGAAGCTTCTAGATCATTGCCCAACAAACAATCTACACGGAGGTCTGAACTTATAACAACCTTCTTGAGGCCAGTTACTCCTCCCCAGGAGAAATTAACAACTGCCATACTATGGGTGATAGTGACATTGCTAGCATTGGTCACTAGGTAATTGTCACCTAGAATGATTTTTCCAGGGTCCACACAGTTAGGCGTCACCATGGTGACACTGGCACGTTTCCCTGTAGGCCTGAGCCACTTTATTATTAATTAAAGGTGTCTGTCTGTACTTGCCCAGGTTACTGGGGCTCACAGTAGAGGACATAGCCATGTACACATCACAGACAAGGACAGCTTGAGTTTGTACTCTGACTAGGCCAGAGTCCATCTCATTTCCTAGGGTTAACCCTACTACACCCTTCTGTTGAGAACCACCAATATTAGCTATACTAGGGGGAACAGTTGCCTTAGGGGCCATGGTGGCTGGAGCTGCCTCCTTTTTGGCACAATCACTGGTCCAGTGAGTATTACTTTTACAGATATCGCACCATGGTTTCTGTTATGCATGACTTTGGTCACAACTCTAGGATCCCAAAACTTAGATTGCAACGTGCCTACATTTTTTCCACATTTCACTCTGACACACTGTCTAACATTAATACAAACTTCCTTGGTACCATGTTTTGCATCAAAATAAAGTTTATTTTTACACTGCGAATTAATGATGGAATCTCTCACTTTATCAGAATCCCAATCGTATTTTTTGCTCTTACCCATCCATCCAGGATTAATCCTGCAATGGGGAAACCTTTCATGCATTAATCCAGAAGGACTTTTCCCCACCTTATCATGGACGGTTATCTTGTATGACCATATCAACTTGTTAAGTTTGTCACACCAATTTTTGTTGCCTTTTTTTGCTAACTGTAAAACACCTATCAAAATTCTATTGACTCTCTCAAAAACTGAGTTACCTCTAGGATGATATAAAGCATTACATTTCTGTTCAATACCAGTATTCTCCATGAATTTTTTCATTAATTCTTATTTGAATTGAACGCCATTGTCGATTAAAATGGATACAGGAAAATCTTCTCTCAAGAAACATCTCTCTAAGAAACTAGTAACCGTTTCAGTGTCTACTTTCAAAACAATCTCCAACTCACTCCACCTTGAAAAAAGGTCGACTAATACTAAAATGTACTTGGTAATACTATCATGCTAAACTATTGGTCCCATGATATCTAAGGCAACTATTTCCCATGGCAACTTAGGACAAGCAAGTGAGGACATGGGAGGATTGAGAGTCTTTTGTGCCTTATCTGAATTCTGAACACTCACAACTAACACAAGCACGTACAAATCTTTCGATGTCCAAATCAATGATTGGCCACCAATATAATGCCTTAATGTTTCTTTTCATACGAGAAACACCTGGGTGACCCTCATGGCCAACAGAAACAATCCTGTACCGCATACCTTTAGGTGGCACAATTTTTTCCCCTCTACAAATAAATTCATCTTCCACACTCAATTCATCACGAACCTCCCAAAATGCTCTTACCTCCAATTTGAATTTGCAATCGTTGGACCACACATTAGTGATCCTGCTTTTTACATCCAACAAAACATCATCTTTTTTAATATTCTTTTTCCCCAATCATCCTTACATAAAGCAGCAGTGTCAGTAAACACCCCGGCAACACAAAAGTCGCCCTATGGATCAGGATCAATCTCTTTTAGGGGTAATGAAAGTCTACTAAGAAAATCAGCAAGGATATTTTTTGCTCCAGCCACATATTGCACTTCATAAACAAAATCTTGAAGTCTCATTGACATTCTAGCTATTCTTGCAGAAGCTCTTGACAGACCTTCCGTGTAAGTAATTTAGTTAAAGGTTGATGATCAGAACGTAAAACAAATTTCTTCCCTTAAATACATTTCCTAAAATGCTCCATGGCCCATACACAAGTCAAAGTTTCTCATTCTATTACTGAATACTTATCTTCAGTAGGAGAAAGAGAACATGAAGCAAAGGCTACGATAACTTCTTTAACTTTCTCGGACATTTGCAACAGGACACCCCCAAAACCTGTGCCACTGGCATCCGTAGTGACAAATGTGTTTGCGAGAGGATCAAATCATTGTAGTGTAGGAGCACTAGCAATTGCCCCCTTAATGCTATCGAAAGACTTTGCACAAGCGTCATTCCATACAAAGGTAGTTTTTTTCTTCACTAATAATCGCATGTCAAAGGTTTTTTGTGAGAAATTGTTAACAAATTTCGAATAAAATATTGCTAACCCAAGGAAGGATCTTAGTACAGCATTTGACTTGGGTGAGGGAGCATTTATAATGGCCACTACCAAATTGGTTTTAGGTTTAATGCCTGATCCACCAATTTCATGGCCTAAGTATGTTACAGATTTTTCTGCAAATTTACATTTGCTGCCTTCAGCAATGAATCCATTGTCGCTGAGAATAGTTAACACTTCTTTAAGAATGGAATCATGCTGTGATCTGTCTTTTCCCATAATTAGAATGTCATCCTGGAAGAATACGACCTCACGAATGTGACCAAATAGGTTCGACATCAGCCTCTGAAACACAGCAGCGGCTGATGCCAACCCAAAAAGCATCCGTTTAAATCTGTAACAGCCAAACAGTGTACAAAATGTGGTCAAATGTCTGCTCCTTTTGTCTAATACCACATGGTGATATGCAGCAGAAATATCCAACGTGGAGCACCACTTGGCATTGCGTGTCAAAGATGACATTTCATCAATCCTGGGAAATGGACACTGGTCAACCAATATATTGTAAGTCCACACACAAACGGGCCTTCCCATTGGATTTTCGAGCGACAACCAACGGAGAAACCCATTCGGCCGCTTCCACAGGCTCAATGACGTTGTTGCTTAACATTTTCTCTAACTCCCCTTTACCTTCTTCCCTAACTATGAAGGGAATATTTCTAGCTTTATGTGTTTTCGGAACGGCTCCATCTTTTAAGCGAATCTGATTGGTGAAGCCCTTGAGTTTACCCATACCGTTAGCAATAATTTCAGGGAACTCTTTTAACACCCACTTCCTGGTGTCCTCCCCATCACATGAGACTAAAACCTGCTCCTTACTGTTCGGATCAAGTATGATGTTCAACAACTTTTGGTCTTTCCACCCTAAAATAGATGGCCCTTCCTTCGCTATATATAGTTTTCCCACTGACTGGCTCTCCTGAAAACAGAATATTAGCCCTATCCATGCTGCTGTCGGCCATTGGCCGACGGCAGCACTACCTCGCTGGTGCTGCCGTCGGCCAATGGCCGACGCGGCTCCACCCGTTTTGCGGAAGTGCTGCCCTTCCGCAAAACGGGCGGCACAGCCAACGGATTAAGGTTCAGAAACCCAAAATGTCAATTTTCTCTCCTATGAAACTTTCTGCGGAAATATCATTTGGTTCTAACCATGTACCAATATTGTTAATGAGTTGACTTTTCCATACATCCTGGGACACAATGGCAAAGGGGGAACCAGAGTCTGCAGCTAACAGTATGCGGTCGGGTGAGGAAGCAACCAGGTAGTACCGAGCGGGTCTGCCAATAGGAACAACGTTTCCACGAGGCGTTCCTGCCCTCGCCTAAGACCATGGGGTGTAACCATACACTCTTTTATAAAACGCAGTGAAATACAGAACGTATGTACAGCACGCATGTTTATTAATAACAGCGTAGATTGTCACACATATATATATATATTTCTTTAGCAACACTTTTTTCATTTGAAAATAGGAGTGGCAATACAGGGCTGGACCCTGTATGGTCCTGAAGAAAAGCTTGGGGGAGCTTGAAACATGTTGACCTGAACACTGATCTAGCTCAGTAAAAGTTAGTACACAGTGTTACCCCTTTTTAATTTTTAATTTTTTAATTTTTATACCACACTAGGAGCGAAATAAATTGTTGAGGCCCACTAGCACGGTATTTTTAATCTCACACCCACTCCACCATCATCACACTTGCACCACACATAGTCATCTCACAAAACCAGTGCTCCAGCGTAGTCGCCTTGTCGCAGCACGCCCCTTTTCGTAGAGAACTGGGATGGCCCCAATGATGAAGCATGTCACCGTGGGGCAACCCCGGTGAGTGAGGGGACTCTAGAAAGAAATTTTTCTTTCTTACATACAAATTATGGTACACACTGACTTAGTAAGCAGTAACCATAAGCACACCCACCAGGTCTCTGGACCTTTGACATAAGGTCCCTGTATTTCGTACATAGACTGGAGGCCGACCTGGTCTGGTTTAACCTCCTTCTCCCCCTTCTTTGTTGTCTGCAGCTAACTGGACAGTCATGCCTCCCAAGGAGACTAAACACAATGGTTTCGAAGAAGAATTACTTGTGATATTTAGTACAACTTTTTTCTTTTGTATACAGTTAACCTGCATGTACTCCTCACTAGAGCTTTAGTGACTCCCATCATCCCCTTCTTGAACACAGGCAACTTTTCCTTTAGACTTCTTTTTAGGTTTACGTCTGTAAACACTCGATAAATGCCCAATCAAACCACATTCTAAGCACTTCGCAGATTTGTCAGGACATTTCTCGTACGCTGCAGAATGGGAGTAACTACCACATCTGTAACAAATTAAATTACCATATTTCCTTTGCTCAGAACTATTTCCCTTTTTCTTTTTATTTTTCGTACCACCTTAATTTTTGTATGTTGATTTTTTTTCCACAACCTTTCCTACAACTTCTTCCGCATCTTTTTTTCCTTAGAAGGTGTAGCTTTTGCACAACGTTCCAAGAGTTCAGATTTCTTTACCATTGCAACAATGTCTTTCAAGCACCCTTCACTCTCTATCCACAATTTATCTTGTAAACTTTTGTTTTTTGTATACATGACAACCTGGTCACGAATAAACTCGTCGTGTAGTTGTGCAAATCTACACTTACTAGCTATTTTTTCTAATGCCGAAACATATTCCTCTATAGTTTCATGTTTCTCCTGCTTCCTGTGAAAGAAAGAGTGTCTGGTGACAGCAATACAAACAGAAGGTGAAAAGTGGTCATCTAAATCTAAAATGGCCATTTTAAATACATTCATATCACCCTCACTTCTTTCATGTTTATGCAACTCATTGTAAACACGTAAGCCTTCGGGACTTAGTGAATATAATAAAATCCCTTTTTTTTCTCTCTGGAGAGAAAGGTCCACTGATATCCTCTGAATTAGCAATATAGATGATGAAATACTCTTTCCAGTCTAACCATGCTACTACAGGTTCTCCAGGTGTTGGCAAGAATTCTTTGGGTGAATTGATATGCATGCTCCCGATGCGGTTGTCCTTGAAGAAGTAGATTCAGACCCGGTTTCAGGCATGTCTAAAATATGCTTAAAAGTACAAAACTAAGTGATTCCTCCCAAAAAAAAACAGAATTCCAACAGTACCAATTTTAGATGAAAATGTAAAAAGTTCCAATGGATGACTGCCTTAAAGGAATCTAACAAAGAATGTAGCACAAGAAATTTTTCCTATTCAACTTCAAGTAAATAAATTGTAGCGATGCATTCACTGCAAAAACGAAATATGAAATTGATACTTAAATGCCAGTACCTTAACTTAAAAGAGTCTTTTTGTTCAAATTTAGTTCGCCTGACGCAGCGTTAATCTCCTCACATGCAGAGAAATAGAGGAGGATGTAAATAAAAAAAAATGGCCTCCGTGCGTGAAGAATCGCCGTGAGAGCGTCACAACGTGCAATCCTCTTTCTCTGTCCCTGAAAGAATTTTCTCGCGTAGTGACGTGAGGCAGGGAAACGTGTGACGTGAGGCAAAGGAACGCGCAGAAGATGGAAGCTTCTAACGAGCGCAGAGGCAGCAGCGCGTTATTTGAAAAGTGACCACCGTTGTTTCCTTGAACAGGCAGTAAGGGAGAAACTGACAGAAAGTCACTTACTAGAGCTTCCCAGGTGAAGCAGCTTTTCTCTACAGTTCCTTCAAGAAGATGCGGCATAGACGCATGCAAACCAAAGTGAAGTCCCAAAAGTGGTTCAGCGTCGTCCTGCTTTCCTTCATGTGGTGAATAGTTCTGTGGTTCCGTGAAAATAATTCAGTGGGTCGGTCTTTAAATAAGCAGAATGTAGTATTCTTCAATTCCCGCTCGTAGTCAAATTAAGTGTAGCGATCACACTTAATACTTGGATTATTTCAGTACTTTATTCAAGATCAGATGTAATAGTGCATGCAGCCCAGCAATGGATCGGCACAGGATTGAATCATAACATTCTAGTACAACGGTTAATACATTGATATTTCTATGACATATCTTAGCTTCCAATTCTATTCAACCTTAAAGGTATATACACCTTGCTACAGGGCGCCTCTAATGTCCTCCGTTCAGAGACACCAGAGCAGTGAGTGACTGTGTTTATATTATTCACCGCCGTTGCTTGACCTTCCTTGCCACCAGTAGCACTGCAGGAGCATGCAACACTTACCTGGACATGCATCGCCACTCCAAGGACTGATATTGCAGGAGATAAGCCGCCATTGCCATCTGGCCGCAGGGGACCACAAGTCGCATCATCTCCTGAGATTTTGTCACTTCCACTTCCTTGTGGGTGCTACTTACGCGTTCTGTGGTTTGAACTGTTTTGGACCAATGCTGGACCTTTCCTTGCCACCAGTAGCACTGCAGAAGCGTGCAACAGTTACCTGGACATGGCATCTCCACAAGAGAGACTGCTTAGTGGTTGTTATACGTAACAACCTGTGACATTCGAAACCAGCAGCTTATTTCTTATTCTTTTATGTTTGATTAGATTATTGTTTCTTTTTGTATAATAATCTAAAATCAGAGATTGGATTTCCCTTCTTAAAAAGATTCCAGACACCCAAAGATAGTAATAGTAAAAAGTAAGGCAACCGATAAAATCCCTGGAGTACAGAGTGCTAGGAAAATCCCCAGACGTGCAGCATAGAATTGCACACTTGATGAAACAGACGAGCTAATTTAAGAAGTACTATTACTACTACCTGGGTATACATGTCAGTCCCGTCCTCCAAAACATGATGGATGATAATCTGAACCGACAGATCGCCTTAATACAAACATATTATTACCCAATGGGAACTCTCTCAATATCTCGTTGTAGGGCAGAGTCCAAACCCTCAAAATTAATATTATGCCAGCTTGAACTACATCTTTTTCATGGTACCCCATCTAATTTTGATTCACACCCTACATGATCTTAACAGTCTCTTAAATACCTACAGATGGGCAGGGAGAAAAACACATTTAAAACTAGCCAAACTAATGGGGTATCCCCATGCAGAAAATGATTCGGATAAACACAATTGTACATACAATAGCTAAAAAATATCTATAACTGGAGGTGATTGTCTGTAAAGGTTCAGCGCTCTTTCCATCATCTCATTGTGTTTGCTTTGTTTGCCCTAATTTGGCAGGGTATGCCCAGACATGGGACCTTTGCTCACTTTGCCACTGGATTCAAGCTAGCCTGGCAGATGAGGGGTGTTACCCTGAAACCGGTCTCCGGATGCTTGTTTCCGGTTCAGGGAAGACCTGGCTTGGCAGTTCGGGCTGGACTGTTCCCATGAGGCACAGGGTCAAGACTGATTTGCGTATAGCTGGGTCTGAACTGAGGTGGCGAACTGGTAAAGAACGATGATTGATTCAACCCAGATCTGTGACTGGGGTGAGTGTCTGAAAAGTTTCAGGGCTCCGTCCATCATCTCCTTGTGTTTTAGAAAAAGATTACCATGCATACATAGAGAATCCAAATAACCCGAGTAAATTTGTCTATGATTATATGTGCAAACAAATAGGAGTAAAAGACAATGTTAAAAAAAAACGAGTACAGATTGCCACTCTTAATGTAAAATTTGACATATAAAGGGCAATATTGACAAAGTCTTAATCAAAGTAAACAGGCCACATAATCAAACCATACCATGCACAAGGAATAAACGCATGCATTTCCCCGAAAGCTTTGGATGAGGTTCATTCTAGCTACACCATGAGAATCTTTTCCCTATGTCTTATGGCCCCTATAAAGAAACTTGTGACACCAAAACAGACCTTGGGGTAGGAGAGCATTTGTAAGTATAACAATGCCAGCCTTACTTGATCAAATTGACCTGATCTAAGGAGCGGGAGAATAAATGTTTTACGCAAAGGTGCAAAAAATTCACAAAAGAAGGTGAAATGTAAGGTATCCTGTTAAAAAAAATTGTTACATTGGCATGGCTTTAAAGCACCAGGCTTTGTGAAGCCTTTAGGAAAGAGTAATAACCAGTGAATGAGAGTCAGTCTAAATCTGGTTAGCACAAAGCGATGCTGCACATTGGTGACTAGCGACAAATATGGCTGTACCTCTGGACTCAAACTTAAAGTGACATAGTTTCTCACGGTGGGCTTACCTAGTTCCCAGCCCTCCTTTTCCCCCTGCCGTCTTGCCAGAAACAGATTTTTTATGCTCTTAATATCTACTGGACATAGAGGCCTGAAGATGGTATACAAGTCAGGGCAGCCCAGCCACTACGACTGCTCCACAATGTACCTTAACCAGGTAATATGCAACGTCCCCTCAAGTGCACTGCAATCCGCTATGACAACTTGGTTTAAAGTAGGAGCTGGGCAAGACCACATTCTCAACCAATGCAGTAGAGGCACAATGTTCTGTTATGTTATGTTAGGTTGTCTTGTAAAGCGCATGGCTACCCCAGCAATGGGGCGTCCCAGCGCTGTAGACCACTGGGGAACCCGTCCTGGCTTTCCCTGTGAGATGATCCCTGCTGCGTATCTCCAAGGTGAAACCAGGCATCCCCGGTGTATGTGGGGGGCCGTTGTGGAGATGAGGCAAGCTAATGCCCAGAGTTGCCGAGTGCGATCCCTGGTTAGAGTAGGCACCGAAGCGAGAATTATCGAGTCCGCTGACCCTGGTCCACGACGCTGCCGCGTCGGGAATTAAACCCTGGTCCCAGGCCGTCCTCTGCTTCCGGGTCTGCCGCCTCTAACCAGTGAGCCACACCACTCCACCACAACACCAATAAGGTCAGAGGTGTGTCCCATACTGAGCACTTCATGCAACATAAAGGTTGGAGTGCAGGGGGGACAGCGAGAAGCCTAAGCATGAATTTATCCTCCACCACCTGTATATATCTCTCACATCCTTGAACCCCCACACATCACATCCATAGGTGGCCAAAGGGATACATTTTTCTCTGTACAGCCTTAATAAAGTAGGTATGGGCCTTGTCCTTAATCTTTTTGTGAAATCTGTGGTTGCCCCCACTGCCCTTGCCAAGACATTCTTTTTATGTATTCTTTGCGCACCCCATGACCCACAGTGATCAAACAACACACCTAGGTAAGGGTAGGTTGAAACTTTAGTTAGTTCTCCCCCCTTACAGAAGAAAGTACACCTTGCAGCCTTCTGGGTGCCAATCATCATAGTATGGGATTTAAAAAAATGGGTGACTAGATCAAGTGAGTCCATAAAATCTACAAAAGCTCCTAAAAGTTTTTGGAGACTTACAGCAGTCCTGGCAAACAACACCGGGCCATCTGCATATAAAAGTGTGGGAATAAGTTTAGAGGCAGTTCTCTGCATATCTTTGCTGGTAGCCGAGAAAATGTCCCCTAGCAAATATAGAGCGTAAACAGCAAGGGGGTCAAAATACACCCCTGCCAGACTCCTCTCTTGACTTTGCAGCCATCCTCATTATATCTCACCGCCACAGTGGTGTTATTATGTGTGGAGCATAGTAAAGCCACCAAGTCTGTGTCCTAGCCCAGATCCAAAAGAATCGCTCACAGTTTGGATCTGTTGACACGGTCGAATGCCAATGTTAGATCCAAAAACTCCATGTGCAGGGATCACTTCTTCGCTATTGTGTATTTCCACACCACCAAATGTAGGTTAATACATTGGTCTAGCGTCCCTTTGCCTTGCCTAAAACCATACTGTAGGTAAGAAATGACATTAAAATGATCTAACCAAGAGGTTAGATAGTCCAAAATCACTTTCCCCATGATTTCAGCGGCAGAATCTAAAAGAGCAATAGATTGGTACCACACTGGATTGCCCCTCGAACACTTTTTAAAAATAGGTAAAATGATGGCATTTGCCCGGGAAGAGGGGAAACCACGCAATCAGGCCGCATTAAGACCTGTGTCAATATCCTGGCCCAAGCCAGTGTGTCAGATTTGTACTGGTCCAACGGGACTCCATCCGAACCTGGCGCTTTCCCACCGGCTGTGGCCAGAATAGCTTTGTGTACCTTTTTTAATTAAAATGCAGTGGCACACTATCTATACCAAAGTCCCATTGGTCTTCAAGCCTTCCCAGGTCGTCACCACTGTACAGCGATTCAAAGTGGTTAACTCATCTTTCTGCAGCTATAGTACAATTTATTCTGGAATTTGCTGAATCAGAAAAAAGGGTTGTTGACAACTTCCCAAAACTTTGTGCTATCTGATGATGCACTTGCCTGTCCGAGGGCCTCCCAAGCCTGTTACCTGATGGACTTCTTCCTCTGTTGGCTTGCGAGTTTATAGGCCCTCCTCAATGATCTAGCCCCAGCCACATTCCTCGGGTGTGCTTTAGTGCCAACATTAGATCCCTTTGAGCCTTAGAACAGGTGCCATCAAACCTCCTTTTCTCCTTAACTCCTTTGGACCTTATCCTAATGCTTGGACTGCTGCCTATCTGCTTGGTTATTTTATCAAACACATCTAGAATAATACTGTCCTACGTACTCATATCTAAGCAGAGTGAGATCTCAACTGCACACTCTACGTAGTGCTTATTAATAAAGGTCTTTGGACTACCCCTACCCTCCCCCCAATGAGGGTCAAAGGTGTGAATCAATTCGTGCAATAAGGAATTATGGTCTTTATGGCTGCTCTAGGAAACATTCAGCTTATGAACTGCAGAAACTAAAGGTGCGGAGAGCATTATGAAATCAATGATACTGTGTATGTGGGAACAGGAACATTCACTCCGCTCTGTTGTAGGTAGGACAGATTGTTAGCTGCAAGGAGCTTATCTATGAGTTGGCCTGATTCTGAGTATTCAAGATGGGCTGCCAGTGGTAAGAAGTCCATGTGGCCCTTTACAGGAGTGCATTCAAAATGACATTGTTGAATATTGAAGTCACCTAGGATTATAACATTGTAATAAGAATGTTTCCTCTCACTGTATGGTTCGAGAAACCGATTTAATGCGGCTAATTGTTCAGTATCACAATATCTGGTGAAAGAATGATTAAAGTTTACAACCAACAGAGGGGTATGGTTCTTAAACAGCAGCTCGACTGCTAACAGGTGGGTGAGTGGGAGTCTACCATTCTAGATTTACAAGTTAGTTTAAGTGAAACCAGAAGAAGAAGAAGACCAGCCTTTGCTCCGCCCACAGTTGATGGAGTAGCACATTAAAAAACTCAATGTAAATACATCCACAGAAAAGCTCTAAGTGGTGTCCCATGTTTCCTGAAAAGCAATTAGATGAGAACATAAGAGTGACCTCTGCCAGAGCACATTGTCTCTTTTGGACCTCAGTCCTGCTATATTCTAGGACAGAATCTTCAAACAGGAGGGACCTGGAGTAATAGGAGCTAGCTCGGGGAGTGAGATCGGTGCATTACCCACCTGGCTTGTGGGCCTTGGGCCCTGCAGCTCATCCCGTGCAGATAATAGTCAGGCATTGCCATATAACCAATCTAGACTTAGCAGGGGTTCAAATCTGTTAGCTAGAGGAAGATCAAATCTACCAATGTCACCCTGGACGGGCATTTCTCGCCTAAGAACAGGCTGTGTGGGGCTATCAGAGAAGAATTTGTTGGTGGAATAAAAATGCTGAAGGGGACAACCCTGATCGATGTTTTGGAGCTTTGCATAAAGTGGCACCCAACAAAAAGTGCCACCCAACAAGCGCTTTGGCATTAGCAGAATGTTGTACATTAACTACCACACAGTCCCCCTCTATATTTTTCTTTACCCTGTGACCCACCCAACCCACTCTTCTGGCCATAATGATATGGGAGGCAAAAGATGCCCATTAAGTATATAAGTGTCACACCAATGAGTGACCTTCTGCATGAGATCCACTTAGGATTCTTTTAATCCTTGTGTGGTTGGTGGTTTGCAACTAATGGTGTTGATTCTGGGGTAAGCTCAAGAGAGCTCGGAAGTACCTACTTGAGACATTGAGGATCTATTTATGGAATGTGGATGGGTTATACTCCCCTTTACTGACAGTGCCCCTTGCATGTGAACCACCTGAGCAGTGGTGTCCGAGTTGTTGAAGCCATGAGTATCCCAGACCCTTGGGCCTCCCCCTGTGCCAGTGCCGTAATATTTTGAGTCACATGTTTTGAACTTCTGATCACAGCAGTGAGCACCCCTATGTTGGTCAAGCCCTTAGGTGTGAGCCCAACCACATGACTGATCCCCTCAGCAGCAGGCTCCATACCAGAGGAATGAATCCCAGGTGCTGGCAGGAGGAAGGAATTAAGCTTTGCCTCTATACCCTCCAACCAAGGCAGACTAGGGGCTATCAGCATATTGAACAAAGATTCCAACCTGGGAAAAAGAATATCTGACAGTTGTTCAGAATCAATGGTAGCTGGTGTAGGTGTCTTATTCTGCGGTAAAGTCAGAGGACCGGTTTTTCCACGACTCCTCTTCCTTTTAATTAAGGGACCTTCCAGGTCTGTGTTATTTAGCATTAGACACCTTGAAGGGTGATTTTCCTGAAAGTGATGAAGCAGAACCAGATGTTACCCCTTCGGCCTCAGTGCTGTACTTGAGGTAACATCCTTTGTGATTTTCCTGGTTTCCAAAGAGAGCCTCCTTTCAGTCAGGTCTATTTTCTTTAAAATTACATTATATGCCTAATCAAAAAGGAGTCTATGGTGATTACAGTGTCACCCCACATAACCTTTAAACACCTGCAGTACCCTTATGAGAAGTTATTACAGGTGTTTAAATAGCACAGTGGATGTGAATGTCCTGAAGAAAAGGATATAGTGATTATTATGCCTCAGTTTGTTCTGGAATTGAAACCAGAAATCTCATTACTCAAAGTGTTATGAACCGGCAGTCAAAGACACTAGATGAGATCTTGCATTATGCAAAGTATTGCAGTGATGAACTGAATATGAAGCAGAGGAAAATAAAAGAGAAATTCATGTTGACTCAGACAAGATTGGCTCACAAAGGTTTTCAGACCCTTTTGCATGAAATCAGGGAATGGTGCAAAGAGTAGTTATTCAACAGGTTGAATTTGCAGGAAATCAGAATGGAATGCCAATGCCCCATGGCAGAGGTAGAGGTGATCCTACAGGTGTGGGATCTGGGACAGACATTGCTGCTATGAAAAAGGTTACTGCTTGTCACATTTGTAATTTGGTGAGGTATTGGAAATGAGAATGTTAATTTAATCCTGAAAATGTATGAGGATTAATGCAAAATTCACAAGGTATGACCGGTCAGAATATGCCTATACAGTGAATGCAAACTCCCATGGAAAATCAAGCCCAGATGATGCCATTGATCCTACGCAAATGGGGAATCCCAAATTAAATTTAAAACAGATGCCAAAGTTTAATGCAAATCAATTCCAGAATGCAAAGCTGCAATTCCAGAACCAGAATCCCGATGTTGTAGGACAATATGCTTTATTTAAGATAGAGATGAGGAAAAAGATTGCGTACTTGGCACAGTCTTAGAGGTAGATCAAAGTGTGGCCCATATGTAGACACAAACGCTTATGGTCACAAATCGTCTTTCCTGATTGACACAGGAGCTACCCATTCCACAGTCAGAACAGTGGAAGTACCAGACTTTCCACTCTCAGGGAAAATGATCCAAGTAGTTAGGATTATAAATAAACAAATGCTAAATCCTATTTCGAAAGAAGTTTCAGTAAGAATAGGAACTTTTGAAGAGTAGCACCAACTTATGATTTGTGATACCAGCATAGTAAATCTGTTAGAATGAGATTTGTTTTCTAAGTTAAATTGCACAATATACTGTGTAGGAGAGTAGGATCTGCTTCCTATGGTTACCCCCACTTTTTGCTCTGTTTCACTGG
Organism: Lissotriton helveticus; assembly: GCF_964261635.1. NCBI lineage: Eukaryota > Metazoa > Chordata > Amphibia > Caudata > Salamandridae > Lissotriton > Lissotriton helveticus. Next base: position 1,291,879,484 of record NC_136061.1, read on the forward strand.
TTTTTCGACTTTAGTCTGGCTGTGGGCCTGCTAATCAGGACCACAGCCTAGCTGTTCTCTCTCTAAATTGATTGCATGTACTTTAGGTACATACCAGATTGGTTACTGCGTCACCCTTATGAGTCCCTAGTATATGGTACCTCTGGTACCAAGGGCATAGGTACCCCAGAGGCCTACCAGGGGCTGAAGCATGTATTACGCCACCCCTGGGAAGCCTTCCAAAATGGCACCACAGGTCTGCACTTGCAGTCTGAGTAAGGTGGTGTAAGCACCCCTTACTTAGATATAGCACACCTATATCTACCTATATATATATATATATATATATAGAGAGAGACACATATTAACCTATAAGTTACTCCTATGGCAGGCCTTAACAATCCTGAAGGCAGAGTGCTTGGTTTTGTGTGAGAGGGTGTTCTAGCATGAGCTGAGCCCCTCTGCAGCTTTCAGAATCCCTTCCTTGTTCTATGATATGGCCTTACTATATTTTCTTAAGTGCATTATAATCCTCGTGGTTAATGCTAACTTTGCTTTGGCTTTATCAAAACATGTTGTGTTTGGTGTCAAACACTTTGGAATACTACTCCCCCCCACCAGTTCTGGCAGCGGGGGTAGCATTCCACCCTTCTAGAGGGAGAAGACATGTACACACTGGTATACCCGGTAGAAGTTTAAAAGAGCCTCAGCATCACAAAATGGATGCTGCTGCCACAGACACGAGTCTGACCTCCTGCTGCTGGACAAAACTCCATCAGTGAAGACCTGGACAATAGGTTTCCTGTCCAGGGAGGTGCCAGCACCTTCCCAGACAGGCTTTAATGTATTGGGGCAGGATGGGTTGCATTCAGAGAATGCTTTTCAGACACTGCCTGGGGCATACAAGGTGCTCCATGCATTTCCCAGTTCAAACCGGTTGCTGGGGCACTCAGCCCCAGCTCTGGCATAAAACTGGAGAAAGGGGAAGTGGTGCAAACACCCACTCCCCAGGTCCTCCTATAGGTGGGGCCCTGGAGTTAGTCCATCCCCTAAACTTAGTATAAGTATGGGAACCCAGTCACTAGGGCTTTAGATTACCCTGGACGAAACTCTGAAGACGAAATCTTGGACCTTCGACATTCCATATTGACTGGAAGACGGGAGAAATCTCCCTTGGGGTCAAGGAGTGACCTCCCTGTTCAAACAGGCACCAAAGACGCATCTTGCCAGTCTGCATTTTTGAGGCTCCCGCCGGATCCGGAAGAATCTGCAACACAGGACATGGACTTCCAGCCATCTCTGAGGCCGACACAAGATCCCAGCACAGCTGAGACTCGCAGCCAACACGAGAGACGTGGGACAAGAGCTCCTGGACATCCTGCAATTTTGCAACTGCACCTACTTCCCAAAGTTTCCCGAAGTTGTGCATTGGGCTTTTTGTTGCCCTTCCCCCTGAGCACCTTTTGCACCGAAGCTGAGAGGCCTACACTTCACGAGTGTTCTGTGGGCCTGCTTTCTTCACCTCAGCTTGAGGCTCCTTCGCTATCTCTAGTCTGTTGGCTAGTGGGTCTCCACGAAGGACAATCCTTTGTTTCTTGAGCTTTCCTAGTTGCTCCAGATGTGCTGTGATTCCCCTCCAAATGGTGAGTCTCAAATCTTGCTGGTCTTCACCGAAGCCAATCTTGTCATCTTGCGTGGGTTGCTGTTGCCAAGGTTTGTTGGGTCCAATCTGGATACCCATGCTGCAGCACTCGACATTTGACATGGGACAGCTCGATTTCAGCTCCTGGTTGTCGTTGACGCCTCCTGGACCTTGTGGCTGAAGAGTCAAGCGTCACCTACTTTACCTTAAAGCATCCGACATCGGCTGGCATCATCTTGTCGCCATCCTGGTCACTGGCTAGTGACCCAGACTCTTTCCCCTCTGCTTTCAGGTTCTTTTGATGTCTGATCCACTCTTGGATCCATCCGGACATTTTGCTCCTGGTCGCCTGCAGTACTTCTTTGCAGCTCTCCATAGGAATCCACGACGAAACTCGACGCAAAAAGACACCTATGCACCCGGTTTCCCTGGGTGAGGTAACACGAGTACTTCGGTGCTCCCGTGGGTCTTGACTCTTGAAGTGTCCAGTACTGAAGGGGTTCCCTCGCATTCCACTCCTAAGTGTCCTAAATCTTTAACTTTGTAACTTAAACTTTCTCCAAAGAAGTCAATGGTGATTTGCGGCTGTGTTTAGACACTGCACGCGTCCCCCGTGGGTCTCCTGCATCCCTACCTTCGGTGATTCCTGATTGCCCCAGTGGTTCTTAAGGCCCTAGGCCTCACTTCTATCCCTCATGTGATATATATACCCCTATTTTAGTATATGGTTTGTGAGGCCCCTAGGGCAAAACATATACTGTGCTATTTACTGTGTGCTATTTAAAGTTCTTGTATTGTACTTTTGCATCTAGCCTCACAAAGAGACTAGAGGGGTTGTGTTTAGAATAAATACATATTTCATATATATAGCTTGTGTGGTGTACTTTCATTTGATCAGTCAAGAGATTATAGACTGGTAAAACAAGCTGCTTTACATTCCTTCAAGACTTAGCCTGAAGGCTGCTCTCCACAGCTACCACTAGGATAGCTTTCTATAAAGGTTGACTTAAAACCTACCATCAATAAGTGTCGTTTGGACTGTTGCAAGGTGCCCACTAGAATAGTGGACATCATATGCAAGGCCAACTTCTCACATTGGTGTGCAGCGTGTGGGATTCCAGCTTGCATTGTTTTACCAGATAATATTGAGAATATAATTTGATAAATCACTAAAGGTACCATTGGTACACATAATCCAAGCTTAGAATACAGTACGTTCTACTGAACTTAGAGTTGTGTGTCAAGGGCCTGGCACACCCTTTCTACAACTCAAGAGAGGTTTAGTAGGAAACCAAGTAGTGTAGGTAGGTGCACACACCACACCTCACTAGAGTCATGTCTTCAAAGGAGGGACCCAGTGGATTTGCTCCAGATGCCAGTCTAGGACAGGTATCTAAGTATGACACATTTCCTTTCCAAGAGTTATGGACTTTGTGTGCCATAAGAAAATTTAAGCCAGGACAGAATCCCAATACCCAACACCTTATAGAGGTTTTAATCCTTTACGACTTTAAGAAAACATCAGATCCTGAAAAGGTAGGCAGTGGGGTGGGTACATCGGAAGAAGAGTACACTGGTGAGTTACCTCTCCAGGACTCTCATGATAATGTAGACCGGGTAGATGTCAGTGACCTAAACCTGGGGAATCCAGATCTTCATGGGAATGAAGAAGGCCAAATAGACCCTCTCTTTGTCCCCTCAGGTAGACTAGGTGGTGTGCCTAGAAGAGAAAGGTCTCCTTCCCAAGAATGCAATCATTCTGGTACATCTGTAGGGTCTTCTGCCTCTGCTCATAGGAGGGATACCTCACTTGAGAAGAGGGAGCATAATGCTAGGATGAGAGAAGCTCATCTTAGGATGAAGAGACAAGAAGTAGCCTTACAAAAGGAGACCCTAGCTCTTGAAAGAGAGAGGAAAAACATGGGTCTTGAGCCCCATGGTGGCAGCAATATCCCTAGTGGTTGGGACAGGTCTTATGACCATAGAAACCTACACAAGATTATCCCTCCCTATCAGAATGGGGATGACATCCACAAATGGATTACTGCACTGGAGAGGGCCTGCAAAGTACAAAACGTACCCAAGGAGCAGTGGGCAGAAATCCTGTGGCTCTCCTTTGCAGACAAAGGTAGTGATAAGCTCCTCACTGTAAGCGAAGAGGATGCTGATGATTACAACGTCCTGAAGAGTACTCTGATAGATGGGTTTGGCTTAACCACTGAACAGTACAGGTTGCAGTCCAGAGACACCCAGAAGACACAGACTCAGGACTGGGTTGACTTTGTTGATTGTGCTACTAAGGCTCTGGGTGGGTGGTTACTGGGCAGTAAAGTGTGTGACTATACAGGATTGTGTAATCTGATCATGAGAGAACAAATTCTTAATAACAGTCAGAACCAGCTGTTGGATCAGCACCTGGTGGACTATGATCTGACCTCTCCCCAAGAATTGGGAAAGAAGGCAGACAAATGGGTCAGAACCAGGGTGAAGCAGAAGGTACAGAACCAAGATGGTGACCAAAAGAAGCAAGATCAAAAAGGTGGGGAGAAGGGTAAAGAACAGAAGTCTTCACAAGGTCCCCAAAAAGCTTCTAATGGTGCGGGTCCCCAATCTAAAAAGAAAGAAGGCCCAAAGAAACCATGGTGCAAAGTTTGTAAGAATAATAGTCTCTGGACTAGTGATTGTACCAAAAAGGAGACAGCTCCAGCCACCATTGCCCCTAAGGCAACTGTTCCCCCTAGTTCAGCTACAAGTGGTGGTTCCCAGCAGAAGGGTGTAGTAGGGTTAACCCTGGGATCTGAGATGGACTCTGGCCTAGTCAGAGTGCAAACTCAAGATGTTTTGATCTGTGATGGAGGCATGGATATGACCGCCTCTGTGAGTCCCAGTAATCTGGGCTTGTACAGAAAAACACCTTTAATTATTGAGAAAAAGGCTGAGGCCTACAGGGACACAGGGGCAAGTGTTACAATGGTGACACCATACTTTGAGAACCCTGGACAAGTCATACTTGGTGAGACTTACCAAGTGATCAACACCAGCAATGTCAGGACAAACCATGCCATGGCAGTTGTTGATTTCTCCTGGGGAGGGGTACCTGGCCTTAAGAAGGTTGCTATTGACACTAGCCCATGATATTCCCCTAGCAGGACACATGGGCCAGAACAAGACTTGGGACAGAATTGTCCCTCATTTCCACTGGCCCCACATGTCTGAAGACACCAAGGAGTTTTGTAGCTCCTGTGTAACCTGCCAAGCCAGTGGCAAAGCAGGTGGCACTACAAAGACCCCCCTTATACCACTACCTGTGGTGGGGGTTCCCTTTGAACATGTAGGGATTGACATTGTTGGACCAATGGATCCCCAAACTGCATCTGGGCACAGGTTTATCCTAGTGGTAGTGGGTCATGCCATTAGGAAGCCAGGGATGTTCCCCTTAGGCTCACTACAGCACATGTTGTGGCAAGAGCCCTCTTGGGAGTTTTCTCAAGAGTGGGTTTCCCTAAGGAGGTAGTATCTGACAGAGGTGCAAACTTTATGTCTAGCTACTTGACTGCAATGTGGGATGAGTGTGGAGTGAACTAAAAGTTCACCACACCCTATCATCCACAATACAATGGTTTAGTTCAAAGATTCAACAAAACCTTAAAGGGTATGATTAAGGGTCTCCCAGAAAAGCTCAGGCGGAGATGGGATATCCTGCTACCCTGCCTTTTGTTTGCATACAGGGAGGTTCCACAGAAGCGGGTTGGCTACAGCCCATTTGAACTTCTGTTTGGGCACCCTGTTTGAGGGCCACTTTGTCTGGTGAAGGAGGAATGGGAGTTAGCTCTCAAACACCTTAAACAGGATATTGTGGACTATGTACTTGGTCTCTGCTCCAGGATGACTGAGTACATGAAAAAGGCAACCAAAAACCTTGAGGCTAGCCAGGAATTACAGAAAGCCTGGCATGACCAAAAGGCTGTACTGATTGTTTACCAGCCAGGACAGAAAGTGTGGGTGTTGGAGCCTGTGGCCCCAGCAGCTCTCCAAGACAAGTGGAGTGGGCCCCACACTATTGTTGAACAGAAGGGAGAGGTCACCTATTTGGTAGATCTTGGAACTCCCAGGAGCCGCAATAGGGTGTTTTATGTCAACAGACTGAAACCATATGTTGACGGGGCAGACATAGGCTTGCTCATGGCTACTGATGAAGGAGAGGAGGAAGAGAGTGACCCTCTCCCAGACCTGCTCTCTCAGAACCCTGATGATGGATCAGTTGATGGAGTAGCCTTGGCAGGCAGCCTCACTGATCAGCAGCAAACTGATTGCAGACAAGTTCTACAACAGTTTATACATATGTTTTCACTGACTCTAATTCAGACTACCTGGTGCACTCATGAAGTGGACACTGGGGACAGTCTGCCTGTTAAAAATAAGATTTACAGGCAACCTAATCATGTCAGGGACTGTATCAGGACAGAAGTCCAGAAAATGTTCGATCTGGGAGTGATTGAACCTTCAGATAGCCCTTGGGCTAGTCCAGTAGTTCTAGTACCCAAACCTCACACCCAGGCTGGTAAGAGAGAGATGAGGTTTTGTGTAGACTACAGAGGTCTCAATGCAGTCACTAGTACTGATGCCCATCCAATTCCTAGAGCAGATGAGCTCATAGATATGTTGGCATCTGCCAAATTTCTGAGCACATTTGATCTAACAGCTGGCTACTGGCAGATCAGACTAGCTGATGATGCAAAGCCAAAAATAGCATTGTCAACCCCTAGTGGACATTATCAGTTTGTGGTAATGCCCTTTGGAATGAAAAATTCACCTACCACATTTCAAAGGTTGGTGAATAAAGTCTTAACAGGCCTGGGCAGCTATAGTGCAGCGTATCTTGATGATATTGCTGTCTTTAGCTCCACCTGGGAAGATCACCTGATCTACTTGAAAAATGTTTTGGAGGCCCTGTAGAAGGCACGAATAACTATCAAGGCTTCTAAGTGCCAGATAGGGCAGAGTCAGGTTTTGTACCTGGGCCACCTTGTGGGGGAGGCCAGGTTCAAACATTGCAGAGCAAAATCCAGACCATAATGGACTGGATTGCTCCAAACACCCAGACTCAGGTCCGAGCTTTCTTGGGCCTGATTGGGTACTATAGGAGATTTGTCAAGGGGTATGGTTCCATAGTGATACCCCTGAATGACTTAACTTCCAAAAGAATGCCTAAGAAAGTTCAGTGGACAGTCAGCTGTCAAAATGCATTTAATGACCTGAAGCAGGCCATGTGCATTGCACCAATTCTGTAAAGTCCTAACTACTCCAAAGAATTATTTGTCCAAACAGATTCATCCGAGTTGGGGGTAGGGGCTGTGCTGTCACAATTGAACGATGAAGGTCAGGACCAGCCAGTAGCTTTTATTAGCAGAAGGCTGACCCCTAGAGAGAAACGTTGGTCAGCTATTGAGAGGGAGGCCTTTGCTGTGGTTTGGGCTCTGAAGAAGCTGAGTCCATACTTGTTTGGCACTCACTTCACAGTTCAGACAGACCATAAGCCCCTCTTACAGCTAAAACAGATGAAGGGTGAAAATCCCAAACTGCTCAGGTGGTCCATTTCCCTACAGGGGATGAACTATACAGTGGAACATAGACCTGGGAGTAACCATGCCAATGCAAATGGACTCTCCAGATATTTCCACTTAGAACATGAAGACTCAACTGGTCAAGGTTAGTTTAATGTCCCTGCGTTTGGGGAGGGGGGTTGTGTAGGAGAGTAGGATCTGCTTCCTATGGTTACCCCCACTTTTTGCTGTTTCCCTGGTTTTTCGACTTTAGTCTGGCTGTGGCCCTGCTAATCAGGACCACAGCCTAGCTGTTCTCTCTAAATTGATTGCATGTACTTTAGTTACATACCGGATTGGTTACTGGCTCACCCTTATGAGTCCCTAGTATGTGGTACCTCAGGTACCAAGGGCATATGAACCCCAGAGGCCTACCAGGAGCTGAAGCATTTATTAGGCCACCCCTGGGAAGCCTTCCAAAATTGCACCACAGGTCTGCACTTGCAGCCTGGGTAAGGTGGTGTAAGCACCCCTTACTTAGATATGGTATACCTATATCTACCTATATATACAGAGACATATTAACCTATAAGTCACTCCTATGGCAGGCCTTGACAATCCTTAAGGCAGAGTGCTTGGTTTTGTGTGAGAGGGTGCCCTAGCATGAGCTGAGCCCCTCTGCAGCTTTCGGAATCCCTTCCATATAGCTGTTCTATGATATGGCCATACCATATACTCTTAAATGCATTGTAATCCTTGCGGTTAATGCTAACTTTGGTTTGGCTTTATCAAAACATGTTGTGTTTGGTGTCAAACACTTTGGAATACTACCCCACCCACCAGTTCTGGCAGCGGGGGTAGCATTCCACCCTTCTAGAGGGAAAAGACATGTACACACTGGTGTACCCGGTAGAAGTTTAAAAGAGCCTCAGCATCACAAAGTGGATGGTGCTGCCACAGACACAAATCTGACCTCCTGCTGCTGGACGAAACTCCGGCAGGGGAGGCCTGGACAATAGGTTTCCTGCCCAGGGAGGTGCCAGCACCTCCCCAGACAGGTTTTAGTGTATTGGGGCAGGGTGGGTTGCATTCAGAGAATGCTTTTCAGACACTGCTTGGGGCACACAAGGTGCTCCATGCATTTCCAAGTTCAAACCGGTTACTTGGGCACTCAGCCCCAGCTCTGGCGTGAAACTGGACAAAGGGGAAGGGGTGTAACCACCCCCTCCCCAGGTCCTCCCATAGGTGGGACCCTAGAGTTAGTCCATCCCCTTAACTTTGTATAAGTATGGGAACCCAGTCACTAGGACTTTAGATTACCCTGGATGAAACTCTGAAGACGAAATCTTGGACCTTCGACATTCCATATCGACTGGAAGACAGAAGAAATCTCCCTTGGGGTCAAGAAGTGACCTCCCTTTTCAAACAGGCACCAAAGATGCATTTTGCCGGTCAGCCTTTTTCGAGGATCCTGCCGAATCCAAAAGAATCTGCGACACAGGACACAGACTTCCAGACATTTCTGAGGCCGACACGAGATCCCAGCAAAGCTGAGACCCACAGCCAACACGAGAGACGTGGGACCGGAATTCCTGGACATCTTGCAATTTTGCAACTGCACCTACTTCCCAAAGTTTCCTGAAGTTGTGCATTGGGCTATTTATTTCCCTTGCCCCGAGCACCTTTTGCACCGAAACTGAGAGGCCTACACTCCACAAGTGTTACGTGGGCCCGCTTTCGTCACTGCAGCTTGAGGCTCCTTTGCAATCTATAATCCGTTGGCTAGTGGGTCCCCACGAAGGACAATCTTTTGTTTCTTGAGTTTTCCTGGTTGCTCCAGCTGTGCTCTAACTCCCCTCCAGTGGGTGAGTCTCTCAGACCTTGCTGGTCTACACCGAAGCCAATCTTGTCATCTTGTGTCGTTTGCTGTTGCCAAGGCTTGTTGGGTCCAATCAGGATACCGACACTGCAGCACTCGACATCTGATGTGGGTAGCTCGACACCAGCTCTTGGTAGTTGTCGATGCCTCCTGGACCTCGTGGCTGAAGAGTCAAGCTTTATCTACTTCACCTTCAACATTGGCTGGCATCTTCTTGTCGCCATCCTGGTCACTGGCTAGTGACCCAGACTCTGTCCCCTGTACTTTCATGTTCTTCTGATCTTCGATCACCTTTGGATCCATCCGGACACTTTGCTCCTGGTCGCCTGCAACCCTTCTTTGCAGTTCTCCATAGGAATCGACGACGAAACCCGACACGAAAAGACACCTACGCACCCGGTTTCCCTGGGTGAGGTAACACGAGTACTTTGGTGCTCCCGTGGGTCTTGACTCTCGAAGTGTCCAGTACTGAAGGGGTTCCCTCGCATTTCACTCCTAAGTGTCCTAAATCTTTAACTTTGTAACTTAAACTTTCTCCATAGAAGTCAATGGTGATTCGCAGCTGTGTTCAGACACTGAACGCGTCTCCCGTGGGTCTCCTGCGTCCCTACCTTCGGTGGTTCCTGGTTGCCCCAGTGGTTCTAAAGGCCCTAGGCCTCACCTCTATTCCTCACATGGTCCTTATACCACTAGTTTAGTATTTGGTTTGTGAGGCCCCTAGGGCTAAACGTATACTGTGCTATTTACTGTGTGCTATTTAAAGTTCTTGTGTTGTACTTTTGCCGCTAGCCTCATAAAGAGACTAGAGGGGTTGTGTTTAGAATAAATACATAGGGCCCGATTCACAGAATGAACTTAAGACTAAATCCTAAACTTACTACTATTTGGTATTCACAGAATGCACTTACTACTTTCAGGATTCACAGAGTGAACTTACTACTTTCGGGATTCACAGAATAAACGTACTACTTTCGGGATTCACAGAATTGATTTAAGACTACTAACTCTAAGTCCGAACTCGGGCCGGAAATTCCGGCCCGGAGGCGGAGCTTGCGGCCCGGAGGCAGAGCTTGCGGCCCGGAGGCAGAGCTTGCGGCCCGGAGGCGGAGCTTGCAGCCCAGAGGTGGAGATTTCAGCCATAGCTAAAATCCCCACCTCCGAGACGGAAGCTCTGCCTCCAAGCCGCAAGCTCCGCCTCCGGGCCGGAAGCTCCGCCCCCCAAGCCAGAAGCCCCGCCTCCGGGCCGGAATTTCCGGCCCGAGTTCGGACTTAGAGTTAGTAGTCTTAAATCAATTCTGTGAATACCGAAAGTAGTATGTTTATTCTGTGAATCCCGAAAGTAGTAAGTTGACTCTGTGAATCCCGAAAGTAGTAAGTGCATTCTGTGAATACCAAATAGTAGTAAGTTTAGGATTTAGTCTTAAGTTCATTCTGGGAATTGGGCCCATATATTTTATATATATACCTTGTGTGGTGTACTTTCATTTGATCATTCAAGAGATTATAGACTGTTAAACAAGCTGCTTTACATTCCTTCAAGACTTAGCCTGAAGGCTGCTCGCCACAGCTACCACTAGGATAGCGTTTTGTATAGTTGACTTAAAACCTACCATCAATAAGGGTCGTTTGAACTGGTGCAAGGTGCCCACTAGAATAGTGGACAACATATGCCAGGCCAACTTCTCACATACTGCACAAAGGACGTTGTTGAATTCCAGACCAATGATGAAGATGACAATTTTAAAATGATACAAAATGCTGAAGTGAGAATGTTCCCTCTACTGACTATTTCTAAATTGCCAGTAGATCTCAGAGATGCTGTAAATACGGAAGTCTGGGATTTTACTGGGAAATACTTTGGACTTATAAAAGGTGTGGAACCAGTCCAAGTCAAACTAAAACCGATAACTGTTTTTTCCAGAACACCATATTATGATTTGTCCCCAGAGAATATTGCAGGAATAAAACCAGTGATTGAAGGTGTGCTTCAGAAAGGCATATTAAAAGAGTTGATTGGGAGCCATGTACTTCACCTATAATGGGTTTACAAATGCCTAATGGCAAGTATAGAATTGTTCAGGGCCTGAGGAAATGAAATAGTGGTGCCTTGTTATCCTTTAGTGCCAAACCCTGCTACAGTACTTTTCCAAATTCCCTGTACTGCAAAACAGTTTACTGTCATTGATTTCCAGGATATCTTTTCAGTGCCTTTGCATGAAGATACAAAAACAATATAAGGGGTATGCCCAAATCACCCTCCTATACCTGGGCATAAAACATCAAAGATGAATAGCAGAGAAAAATAGTATGGAGGGACCAATCAATCATTTATTTCCGTTCAAGGCACCATCAATAACCCTGAAGTTTTTAGTCATTTGTATGAAGATTGCCAGTATTTATTTTCATTTGTCTTCCAACAGAATACAATCACTGGGTGTCGCATTTCTCAAGGGTATACCGAGAGTCCCTCTATTTTTAATCAGATCCAAAAGAAAAATCTTGTGTCCCTGCAGATGCCTTGTGAGTCTACCCTTGTACAGTATGTATATGACTTATTGATTGCATCAGATGCACGTGATACTTGTAAGTACAACACAATTGGACTTTTGAGCCACCTAGCAGAGAACAGACACTAAGTGTCTCCTGGTAAACTGCAGTACTGTCAGAACGAAGTTCAATATCTGGGACACATCATCATGAAATGAGTCAGAAAGGTTTCACCAGAAAGGGTGGAAGCCATCCTGCAGATGAATTCACCTTGAACACAGAAAGAGATCAGGATGTTCCTAGGAATGGTGCTACTGTAGACAGTGGATACTGGACATTTCCTTGATAGCAAAGCCCCTAATGAGGCTGGCACATCAAGATGTATCCAATGCGCTTACTTAGTACAATCACTGCTCAAAGGCATTCCTACATTTGAAAGAGAAATTGTATTGCGCTGCAGCTTTCGGAATGCCCAACTACACAAAGGGGTTTACTCTCATTTGCAGCGAAAGAGATGAATGTGCACTCTCAGTTTTGACACAGGCACGTGGAGGGGTCCGAAGACCTGTGGCCTATTTTTCTACCACACTTGAACCTGTAACGGCAGGACTCCCCAGCAGTTTAAAGGCAGTTGCTGTGGTGAGTGCTAGCTTGGAAAAGAGCAAGAATATAGTGATGGGACACCCTTTAATTGTCATGGTCCCACACTCAGTGGAATTACTGTTGACGAAAACTAAGACACAGTATTTGACCCACAGTAGACTTACCAGATATGAATAGAGTCTGCTGGCTTCCAACAATGTTATAAACAAACGTTGTAATTTAATAAATGTTTTTACTTTGATGCCTGTAACTGAATAAAATGACAAATGTGAAGAGTTCGATCATGATTGTCTAAGTGTTATTGAACTATGCACAAAGCCAAGAACCGACATTAAGGATGAGGCACTAAATGAGGCCAATCATGTCTTATTTGTTGATGCTTCATTCCTAAGAGGAAATTAAGGCACACTAAGAGCAGCATATGCAGTGTCCTCCGAAAATGATGTAATTGAAACTTTCTGGTTTCAGTCTGTTTTCTCTGCAGTAGCCAGTATGTTTTTGTGTAATTCATGAGTTTGGACAATTATGGTCGCAACACAGTTTTCTTACCTCCACATGTATATCTTTTCGAAAAAAACTGCATGTAAAAGATGTACCTGAGGTTCTACAGTTATCTAGTGAAATTGCTGTTGTGAAATGTCCAGGAATATCCAACAGGCTGCGGGTACGTTGCCATGGGCAACAGATACGCTAACTCCATAGCCAGGCACTATGCAGTGCTAGCATGCATATTTAATGGATGTTTCACATGCGAATCTGAAGGAAGAAAGTGCTCTTACAATGATGATGGAAATAACTAATACTTGGGAGGAGCTGAAAAGTGTACAAGAAAATGTGTCTGAAACAGAACAAGCTGGTTGGATCTGGTCATGTTGTGTAAAGAATGCAAATGACATTTGAATGTCAGCCAAAGGAAGACCAGTGTTGCCTGCTAGCTAGTTGTTTCCAATGACCCATTATTACCATGGGTACGCACATTTAGGGAGCGATGCCATGGTGGGACCTTTTCTGATAAAGCTGGTTTAAGTCTAGGTTCCGAATGATTGCAGATGAAAATTGCAGATCGTGTGTTACCTGTCAACAGCTAAATGTTGGGAAGAAAACACGTTAGAAGCACACACATAAGGAGATCAAATGGCCCTTTTAACAGACTACATATGGATTTTATTAAGATGCCTGTGTACAACGGGTTGCGATATAGCCTAGTGATCATTTGTGTATTCTCGAGATGGGTGGAAGCCTACCCAACGAGGAAAAATTACAGTTTTGCTGAAGCTAAACTGTTACGACGGGAGATCAGACCAAGATTAAGGGTGTCAGTCCTTCATGAGTCAGATAGAAGAACACTCTTCAATTATGAAGTGATAAACATGTAATGTACTACTCTCCAGATTGAGCAGAAGCTGCATTGTAGTTACAGACCAGAAGCGTCAGGCAAATTAACAGAACAATAAAGTCCAGATTGGCAAACGATTTTGCTTCAACTTCACTGAAATGGCCAGATGCTTTACCATTGGTGCTGATGAGTGCATGACATTCTATTGGGAAGGGCAGTGAAACTACCAGCTGTCCCCATGAATGGCCCTGTGAGCATTACAGATTATATGATTTTGGACTACTGCAAGACACTCGCTGATGTGGTTTGCCCTTGCTCTCATCAGGTATCAGCTACTACACGAGACCCACATCAAGAACAGTCGCACAACCTCAATCCTGGTGATTGGGTCATGATCAAGAAGGACGTTTGGAAGACTTGTCTTGAACCCATATGAAAACGTTCCTTCCAAGTCACACTGACCACAAACTCTACTGTTAAAGGTGCTGGAATTCTAAACTGGATACATGCCTTGCACACCAAGAGAGTGAGTAATCCAGAGGAGGCATATTTGGTATATGATCCAGAGAGGAGAGCATTAGTAGTTGTACTACCAGTTGAAAGACCACCTAGACCAACAGCACCAGTACCTACTGAAGTGCAGAGATAAGCACAGGAAGAAGAAGAGCAGCAAGTTGAGAGACAAGTACAAGTGCGTGAAATAACTCAAAATGGCATCAAGGTCTCAGATGGGGACGTAGCAGAGAGAGCATGCTAAAACTATCTGTGAAACCGAACAAGGAGAAGAACAAGAGCCCGGTGAAGGAAGAAGCTCTGGTATAAAAAGAATACACCGCCAAGCAGAGTGGCTAAGACGTTTTGGAAAAGAAAGACTAGGTGAAGCTCGTCAATAGCACAAATTGCTGTAATTGTCCCAAGAAACAGTGCTGAAGAGAGTGAGACAGAAAATGAAGGCACTCTTGACGCAAATCATCACATTCTGAGGGACTAGAGTACCGTGCAAAAGATATTCTGCACCTGAGTGGTCCTACTATGTAAATGCAGCACTGAATGTTATACTGGAACATTTGTGCAACACGAACCCTGAATTGTTAGAACCCCCTTGAAATTTTAGAGACATTGTTATTTGAAAAACCAATTGAAATGCAACAACAACCATACTGCAAAAATAAGAACAACTGTGAAGTGCCTATTAGATGGTTATTGTTTTAATTATTTGTTTGACAAATGACTAGTCCTGGTCCGAAAAGAAAGTTACAGAAGAATAGGGATAACCATTTTGAAGAACATGGAGTAGGGTTAAGGATTGTCTACAATAGAACTGCACTAACAAAAAAGAAAAAAAACGAGAAAAGAGAATTTGAGAAAAAAAAAACTTTTAACAGCTTTAAAGAAGAGATTATCTGCTAATTCTCTACTGCAAATCAAAACTAATTACTGACTTAGAACGATGTGTTGCATAAGAAATAATTATAAATATACCATGAGTGTGGTTTTCATAATAACAGTTACAATGATCACAATAGTACTAGTAGAATTTTACTTAACCCCTTATTTAGAACCTTCTGGTATCAATGTCACTAATCACGTACACAAAATATTAGGTATAGTATTTTTACTAACACATTTGTGAGTTGCAAGAAAGTCTATTACTCTACTAATGTGTACTCTAGATCAGTACAAGAATACACTAATGCCATGAATGTTAAGGATTGCTGTGTCTGTGCGCAGTTGCCGACTTCTGTTTTTGATGAATATTATCACATCCCAATGG
This sequence comes from Lissotriton helveticus, assembly GCF_964261635.1. Taxonomy (NCBI): domain Eukaryota; kingdom Metazoa; phylum Chordata; class Amphibia; order Caudata; family Salamandridae; genus Lissotriton; species Lissotriton helveticus. The sequence goes on from NC_136061.1 coordinate 1,291,894,727, forward strand.
CTTATGCAGTCTCTTGTACTATTCTGCTTTCACTAGTTTATAGGTCATGACACTTTGGATATTTCTCCTCAGACTATGATCTAGTGCTATCAAGAGTACCTTTAATAGAAAATCATGAATTGTTACCTGCAAGCAAAAATGATGGATACTGCTTCGTATTACTTCTTTTTACCCTTACCAGTAGATAGTGTAAAGGCTTACAAAAACAATCTAACGTGCTTAATGCGGCCCACAAAGAAAGCTTATATTATGGTTTTAGAGGAGAGGTACATGAAAATAACAAAAGCAACAGAGAGAAAGGGAGACATTTTAGAGAATACTTGGAAGAAAGAATGAAATGAATTCAGAAAGAAAATGGTTTATCCTAAATTCAGACTAGACAGCATACACATGGAAGTATTTTTTTTTACAAAAGACGTACACTAAAAAGAACTAGACATGTAGGGATCAGTAGTTGCGAACACACATTTTAACTAATGGGAGGCTCATGAAAGGTTTTACAGGGAGATGAAAATGCAATTCCTGGGGTTTATTACATTTACAGGCAGAATGCTTACTACTTATAACCTTGTTGTGAACGTATCTAGGACCCTATTTAAATATTCCAGATTCATGCCCCTATGTGGTTATAACAAATCATACCCTTATAAAGGCATAAGAATCATATCCATATTTAGTCATAACCAATGCAGTCCAAATATGGCAAGGCTACTCCCATAGACTCCTAGAAAGTACAACTCGTTCTTTAAACAAACCAAGCCTCCAGCAGCCCGGGAATTCCCCCTGCTTTTGTTTTGATTTGTCCAAGAACTCCTGGAGTCCTGAAAGAACTGTAAGTTCTTAGTGACGTCTTATGTCCAACCTTACGTCAAACTCAGCACCTTCCAGGTATAAATATACCAGCAGCTGCCCTAACAAACACACTGTGGTTTGGAGCAGATCGGCTATCTACTTACCCGAAGCCCAGCTGTAACGAGAGCCGAAGGAAGCCGACCCTCCCATTGACGCACTGAGAGAGACGCTGTCTTTTCTCCTGCCGAGAAATCCAGCTCCAGTGTTTCCAGTCACCCTTGCGGGTTACTGGGGGATCGAGTCCTGAGAAAGAGATACAAGACCTCCTTCATTCTATAACCAAGGTACGGAGCTGATTGGACCCTTAGAGAATTCTTGATTCAGATTCTTGGCAAAAACTATCTTAACTTAAACTGCAGTTCACTTCTTCCCACATACTAGGCTTAGGTTAGGTACATCGGGGTAGGCGTATCTTAGAAGCACCAGTTGAGTACGTTTAGTCAACTTTTATCATTGTATGTATTTTATCCATTTTAAGCATCTTATGGCTTAGAAACCATATACATGCTTTTACAGTATTATTTCATAATACTCCTTTTACTGTACGCACTTTACTTTATGACAAGTATTGCAATTGTGGCAATTCACTTCTCTTGCATGAGAAAGAAGACTGCTCAATAAATAACCACTTTTATTGAAAACGCCTGTCTCTCTATTTCTCTGCCCTTCTGGTGAAACTATGGAAAGCAAAGGGAGTTAGGTCCTGGGACTTGTAGTCAGTTGGACCATTTATAATTGGGAAAAAAGAGCAATTTACCGACTACAAATTGTTTTAAACCTACTATTTATGGGAAAAACATACCAAGTGATACTCCTGGGTAGTTAGGGCATATATTATTCATACCCTTTTAGTTTATTTTTTAAGGTGTAAACATCTCATATGAAAAGGAAACTTTACGTTCTCTCACAATTAGCAATTTTTTGTCATATATACAAATATACAATACATTTAGACAATACAACACTTACATATATAAACTTTCTTTGCAATATATACAGACTGTTATTTCTCAAAAAGAACAAGAGTCAAGCTTGCGACTCACAAATTAATTCAATTACAAACTGATGTAACCAGTTTTTTAGCAATTAATAGACCCTAAATTAATTCTGTGGTCTATCAAGCAACTAATAGCTAGTCTATTTCTGTGTGCCGACGCGTTTCGAACTCGGTATATTCAATTGTCGAGTTCTCCTCAGGGCTCGGTCTCTTGAATTTTTCTAAAAATATATAAAACAAAGTGGTTTTACTTTTTTATCCATATTCCGTCTGCTTCTCATCTAAGTACTCTACTGTCACGCTTTTTACCTTTGTCCCAGCAGCCGCCGGTCCGCAGGTACTTTATTTACTTTCAACTGGAGTTACTTGGACCTGTGGGTAAGTGAGGGCAAGATGTAACTTATGCCTCAGTTCAAATACAAACACAATTGCTCGAACTTAAACTCGGCATACCTCAGGGTTTCTGTGGGGAATCTTATGAGGACCCTCAGAGTTGTTTTTCTCTGTTCTCCACGATACTTTATCTGCCTAGAAAATGACAGTGTATTACTTCTAATATTAGTTTCTATCCGATAAAATACAACTAGAGAAGGAGTTCAACACTAGAAAAGGCATACCTGGCGTACTCGCCGGTTTCAACTTCAGGCTGCAGCGTCTCTCTATCTATTCTGCGCGTCAGCCTGCAAACGACAGTACAGTTCTTAGAATTGTCCAATTTAATTTAATCAAGTCTAACAAAGGCGTTCACTTCTCGGCGAGGCATACCTGGCGTGCGTGCCGTTTTCGATTTGGGCTGCAGCTTCTCTCTATGTTCCACGTATTTTTCGTATTTTTTAACCTCCGGTCAGGAAACCCGCTATTATCCTGTGTGTGTAAAGATTCATTTAGACTCAAGACAGCGAGGTGGGGTCATAACTTTAGGCTGCATCTACGGTGGCACTTACTTCCAAACACGGCAATCCGGCGACTTCCTCAATGAGTCTGTGGATTCAGCGGCCATCTTACAGGGGCTTTTTCAACCTGAATGCTACTCGCTGACAAATCAAGTGTTCTGTGGCGGCCATCTTAGAAGGTTTTTTTTGGATCGTGCAAGAGATAAAAAAGATGGGCAACTTCATCAGCCTGATGAATATATAATTCTATCAAACCCCATATTTCAGATTCAGTGTTTATTGGTCACATCTGGTATATTACAGCCTTGCAATTTCAGACAGCGAATTCATACCATGCAACGCGCTGTTGAATTTAAGAATTAGGTATGCCTCCTTTTGCAACAATATTTCGTCTGGATCCATAGGCCTGATTTGTTGCAAGACATATAAGACAGACCACTTGAAATCGTTTTCTGTGTGGTTCTTCTCAATGAAATGTTCCACCGTTGGGGTGGTTAAAATTTTATTTTTTAACCTTGATTTATGCTGCGTCATCCGTGTGTTCACTTGCTGTGTTGTCTTGCCAATATAGAGCTTTTGGCAAGGACACACTATGACATACACGACATTGCGTGTTCTGCAGTTGGAAAAATGCAAATGTTTCCATCTAACACTTCCATGTTGGAATTCCTTCCCTTCCAGCGTATTTGTACATGCCACACAGGAACCACATTTGTGGTGTCCCTCCACTGGTTTCATACCCCATTTGGACAACAAGTCACTTTTAGGCTTGGGTAATGCAATGTCGGCCCTCACCAGTTGTTGACCGATACTCCTATTTTTGCGATATGCAAAAAGCGGACGTGGAAAAGGGCAATCCAGGTTTTCCAAAAGGTGCCAATTTTTTAAGACCACCTGCCTCAATTTGTTGGTATCAGGCCCAAAGGTTGTTACACAGACCAGTCGGTCCAATTCAGGTTTAATTTTTGTTTGAAGCAGACATTCTCGAGGTGTATATCGTGCCCTCTTGAACGAGTGCTTCAACAGCTTTTTTGGGTAACCTCTCTCTGTTAATTCCTCGCAGAATCGACTAGCATGTCTTTCATAGTCCCGAGGAACTGTACAATTCCTCCTGATACGGAGCATTTGACCATAAGGTAGATTAGACTTCAGATTTCTGGGGTGGGCACTTTGATGATGTAACATAGTGTTTTTATCAGTCTTTTTCCTGTACAAGGAAGAAATTAACCGTCCTTCAATACATGTGATCTCCACATCTAGAAAAGTCATTCGCCTGTCGCTATGTTCCATTGAAAATTTATATCCAAATGTTTGGCATTAAGCCATGCATGGAACTGGATCAGTTCGGTGTGGCTCCCCTGCCACAGGAGCCACACGTCATCGATATAACGAAACCATTGTTTGATATTTCCGTTATATGGATTATCATTGTCAATGAACTTTCTTTCATACTCAGCCATATACAGAATGGCCATTTCTGGAGCATAGGGGCATCCCATGGCCGTCCCCTTCGTCTGCATGAAGAACTGCTCGTTAAATCGGAACTAATTCTTCCTTAGAGCTATTTCAGCTAGTTTCAGAATAAAGCTCGTAGGAACCCGATGTGGTCTTTCGCGGGCTTCCAAGTATAATTCGATTACCTCCAGTGCCTCGTCCTGGGGGATCTGAGTATACAGTGACGTCACATCCATGGTGACTAACAGTTGTGACGTGGGATCAAATTCTGTACCTTCCACTTTGACCAAAAAGTCCATGGTGTCTTTTATGTAGGATTTGACTGTACTTATAAAGGGTTTCAAAAAGAAATCCACATATTTGGCCAGTGGTTCCAGGCAAGAGTCACACCCGGAGACGATCGGTCGTCCAGGCGGTTCGTTCAGATTTTTATGAATCTTTGGGAGGAAGTACAGGACAGGTGTCCTAGGGAATTTTTTGATTAAAAAATCACCTTCTTTAGCTCCCACATAGCCGTTGTCTATCCCAACTTTAACAATATCAGCTATTGTGCCCTGAATGTTTTTGCCCTAACTACCCAGGAGTATCACTTGGTATGTTTTTCCCATAAATAGTAGGTTTAAAACAATTTGCAGTCGGTAAATTGCTCTTTTTTCCCTTCTGGTGAAACTAAGCATGCATGATTGACTGAGTGTAATAGTTATCTATTGTTTCCGCGACTCTGGAGATATACTCCTTATTCTGGAGGGAGCAAAGTTGTCATGCTAATGCGTTGTCAGAAGCTAATCCCTTGTTGTCTATTCAGGGAAGTTAACACCTCCTTGTTCACTCGAGAAAGTTTCTAGTGACCTCTGAGCTAGTTGGCATTCATAATTAAGTCTAACATATTCAATAGAGACCTAGTCGACCTCAGTCCTACGTCTAAACTATTGTTTATGTTATTCAAATGCGCAGAGCCTATTGGGAATATAGGAACTACACTACATGGCGCCCAACGTTTGGTAAGGCGATAATTTAACGCTAGATGCTAGAGTAACTCAGTCATGCTTTTCACACAGGCGCCTTTTTCCCGTAAATACTCCAATATACGTCTGGAGTGGGTAAAAGGTTAATATCCGCCAGAACTTAGTAGAATAAGAATCCTATGTATTAGTTTATGGTTTAGTCAACGTTGAAGGATACAGTGTTCCAAAATATTGTGCACCTAATCTTTGTTTCCTTGAAACTTGCTCTGCAACAAAAAACTTTCTGTCAGAAAACATGTCAGAAAGTGACGACGAAAGAGAGAGAGCTAAATTAGCAGCTCAACTCTTAGCGCAAGACACAAGTCTCTGGGAAGAAGACCCAGCGGCTATACTAATAGCAGTCAATGGAAAGAAGAGTGTAACTTACAAACTAATAGAAAATGGAGTTATCACCAAGAGGTGGTACAGTCATATTTGTGGTAGAGGCCCATGAATATCGGCAGACAGAGGTATTCTATTCCTGGATACATTTTCCAGCAGCACACGCTGTGACACACGAGTTCCACTACTACAAAGTAGGGAATCTCCAACGGAATACGCTCCTTTTGAGGACGTTGAAATTCCACTAACATACCAAGAGCATCAGCTCTGGTTTAATGGTGCCCTAAAACATCAAAATCACTTCACCAGGCTCGGTCCACTAGGTAGACCAGGAGCCACATGGCCGGTTCTAGCCAGCTATACACCACATCCTGACATTGAAAAGATGTCAAGCGGAGAACTTTTAGTTCAGCTAAAACAACTAATTAAAATACATAGACAATTGGTCCAATATGTCATGCGGACTTTAACAGTCCAACCAGCAATAAAAATTCCACAGCACACCCCTCATCAGGGGAACACAAATAAAATGACACCACAGACTATACAATCAGTCATTGGCAAATTACCCGCAAAACGGGAACAAATTCCATTCTGGTTAGCTCAAAAAATTACTCAGATATAGGCAGTATTTCCTGATACTACAGCTAATGAGAATCACAGAATTCTGAGTATCTGCCTTCCAATGGGGATCGCACCACATGTGGAGCACTGTGACAGTTGGGGCACAGTCTTTGCTTCAATATACACAAAAACACATGGTGTTCCGACTATGGCGGTTATACCAGACGTACTAAGACAGATTCAAAATGAATACGGTCCAGAACCTGCTTTAACTCTAGGTATGAAATTACTGAAAGACTTTAAGCAAGTCTCGGCTATATTACTAGCCAACATAAAAGGAGAAGCAGCATCTGTGGTGATCCGCCAGAAATTGAAAGAAACAGATATAGCAGAACAACCTTTTGAACTTGCCAGAATAATTAAAAAATCCTATGTAGAACTAGGTAGAGATAGTTTGGGTGGGAAACCACTAAAACCACAACTAACTGAAAATCCTGAAAAAACCTTTATCAAGAATAATCTCAATACTCCAAAAAAGAAGTGGGAAGGTAATAAACAAACCACTCCCAGAGAAAAACAGTTCCAGTCCAGAGGAAGGTCTCCTCAACGGAGAGATAGATCTCCAGAACGGGGGGGGCAGGTCTCCACAACGGGAGCCCTCTGAGAAAAGATACAACCTTAGAGATAGGGATAAATTAAGAAAACCTGACAGATATCAAGATATTGATACACGTCCCTCTCGATCTTTTCAGACTTCCTCACAGAAATCGGAAAGAAGAGGACGGTCAGAACACAAAGAAGAGCACGTCTAGTCCAAAGACAAGGAACCTGCTCATCAAAGTAAAAAATTACAATTTCCAAAAAAGAAGGTAGCTAGTATTAAAATAAAACATGCCGAGGATTCTGAGGACACAACTGAAAAACGGAGAATGGGCCCAGACAATGCTAGACAGTGCAGCAGAAGTGACCATAGCTCGCAAGATCCTGATGAATCTTCTGGAGACAGTGGACACAAATGAATACGTTCAAGTGGAAACTGCAAACACCAGAGTTAGCGTGCCTCATAAAATATACGAAATACCATTACGTATAGAAGGGGACAAAACTAGGAAAATAAGAGGTCTCTTTTAAAAGAACCTATCCAAAGGCTATGATATCCTGCTAGCAGAGAAAGACTGGCCACCAGAGTTTGTCAGGGAGTGCCCACATGGCGAAGAAATTATTATACAACAACATAACAGTACCAGAGGGTCTATAGATAGTGTGAGTTAACGGTGCAAGTCACCACGAGGCACAAAGAAGCTTCCTAACTAACTGAGAATGGTGGTAACCAATGACACCCTGGCAGATGGTCAAAGATACCCATCAGTCACCACTTGGAACCGCCCTTCATCATTTGGGATTCCTTTACGACCATATACCCAGATGTACTATTCTCAGGGAAAAGGTAACCAAGATGGTGAATGGTCCTTTTAGCTGAAATAGAAGATAGTATGGTCTTCCCACTTCCTTATAAAGGTAAGTGATAAATCGTGAGGTGACCAAGGAAGTGCAGTGCAAAAGAAAACGAATACAAAAAATAAAATAAAAAGTGCATTAAAAATTGGATGAGGGAGTAATGAACAATTTTATTCAGATGATACTCGCTCTACCAATGTTAAAAATGTGTCAATACAGTTTAAAAATTAGCTGTCTAGATATGGTACCAGGTCGACATGTTTCAGCAATGAGGGACGTAGTTGTCCTTGCTTTCTTCAGGACCCAACAACAAATATTGCTACTGCAAAAAAATTATAAGATATAAGTGAAAAGTGATAGTAAGAAACCAAATATAAAGACAAGTACAGAGATCACCTGAAGGTTTCTAAGTGACGAGTCTTGTCTATTCTTACAGGTCATGTGTTTCACGAGCTTGTAAGAAGTGAAGACCTCACCCCACCTGGCAGTGGCTCAGGAGTAGAGTGAAGCACCGCTCTTTCCGTCGGTACTTCGAAGCCAGTAACTGAACCTCCCCAGTCGAAAAGATCGTGGTGAAGAAGGAATTTGGGCCTTCTTACAGAAAAGCAGTACCTGTCTTAGCTTTCAGCGGAACAAGATCAGTAGTACTACCGCCCCTTGCTGGTAAAAAGGAGAACAGGGTTGTATCAATCGACCTGGTAAAACCACAATCATGTGGCCAATAATAAGTAGTAGGCCCAGTGGACTCCCAAGAAGTAGCAGAAGACCAAACCTTGCTACAATCCAAGAGGTTCAAACTGAAAGACTAATCACTTTTGATAAACCTGCAGTGAATAAAAAAGGACTATGCAACAAAGCCATGGAACTTGTGCCTCTTGAAACCCAAATTGCAACAGTTCGTCAAGAAACACCAATCTACAATGATGTAGCCTCTGAACATACAGAATCAAAGATTAATAACAATCCGGAAGCAATTCCAACAATTGACAGAACTGCATCTGGCTACTTCATCAATTTCGATGACTTTTCTGATGATCCAAGTGAACATGAAGAAACGCCAGCAACTAAAACTTTCAAAGAAAAAAATGACTGAACTCTTTCATCAACTCAAAGAAACATATATGATTTCACCATGGATTAAATTATGGGTTGTGTTAGGTGTACTTTTCCTCCTACTCTGGCTCTTTTTGGTTTTAAGCTCGGGAAAATTCATTGATGGAAAATATAGTACAATGGACACAGCAAGTCAGAACATCAACTTGGTCCTAAAGCCTCACAGATCTTCTCACATTGAAAAACGAGAACTATCGTCAGTAAAAATCACAGCCTTTCCTATACCTGGTGGTGTAGCTACTGATTACGAAATCTATCGCCCGGTCGAACTCTTGAAATATCCACATCAGTTCAAGGTTTCATTAAGTGACTTTATGACACCAAGTACTTTCTCTGATGATTGGGACTTTGAAAATATTAATAATATGATGTCAGATTTAGAAATGTCAGCAAAATTTACAGAACATGATTATTTACAAGGTTCATCAAATTATGAAGAAATGTACTGTTTTAATCATTATGATCATCACTATTTGCATAAATCTGCTAATCCTAGAAATGTTTTTACTTATAATCAATGGGAACATTGTCCAACGCCGCCGGATGTATGACGTTACAACGCAGGCTATTACAACGCCTGCCTTTACAACGCGGTTTTTACATCGCATACCATTACAACGCATAGTGCTTTTAGGCGCTGGATAGTGATTTATTTAATTTACTATTCAAACTCCAGTCCCCGTGGATAGTAGGGAAGGTGTTGGATAGTAAATTAAATATATTCCCTATCCTAGAGCGCCCCCAGCGCAATGCGTTGTAATGGTTTGCGTTGTAATGACCGCGTTGTAATGGTAGTGCGTTGTAAAAGTTTCGTTGTAAGTGATGTTTACCACGCCGCCAAAAGGCAGTTCAAAAACATTTTATGAGAAATACCCATACTTCTCAGGGTTTAACAACACAGATCCAGAAACGTTTTATTTTAGAATGTTAAATAAGACAGGAATGAAAAACATGTTGACAAATACTACATTGATTTATTCTGAAAAATTTTATGAAAAAATGTCTACATTTGGTTTTGAATTTTGGAAAAACAACATTGAGACAAAAACCATCTGGGGTACAAAAGACTGGCAGGTACAAGGTCTAGAAGCATTATTCAGAGCCTGCATGATCCCAGAACAGATAATATTCCTGAATGACACCATTCAACAAACAACCTGTCTTGGCCTAGCCAAGATAAAAGACTTAAACAAACCGTCTATTCCAAAGCCCATACCTGATAGTAATAGCACTTCAGATGTGGAGATAGACTTATCGCATATTTTACACCAAAAATAACAAATCCTGATTGGAAAAAATGGTTGACCTGGCCCACAGACACAAATAACTGTCAAGATAGATTCCTGAACAAAACACAGGGGTTCAAACAGAACAGGCCAGACCCAAGATATTCCCAGAGACAACATCCAGGGATAGTTACAACATACAGTGTAGGAAAGCTATGCCTCGAATGGCTACAGAGATCCACACTGCCTGAAATTAAGCAACACTTGACTTTACTTCAAGAAGGTGCTGACTTGCGAGATTTCATATTGGGACCTCGCAAACAGCGTCAAAAACGTTTCATATACGCCGGTATATACGCTGCTTACAGCTTGTTGGGGGCATTTCCTGAAGACCGCAGGAGGTCTCAGTCCCTGACTCACGGCCCGAGAATCATCACGGCTCTCCTCCGCCGCCGCCGCTTCTGACACCGCGGCCGCAGACCGGGGAGAGTGGGGGCACAAACTACAATACCCAGCGTCCCTTGGTGTTCACAGAGACGCGAATAGACGCATCAGGATCCCGCGCCCGGAGGCGCTTATCAGACGGCTGCTGCTGCGGCCGAGCGGGGGCAACAGCTTGTTGGGGGCATTTCCTGAAGACCGCAGGAGGTCTCAGTCCCTGACTCACGGCCTCAGAATCATCACGGCTCTCCTCCGCCGCCGCCGCTTCTGACACCGCGGCCGCAGAGCGGGGAGAGTGGGGGCACAAACTACAATACCCAGCGTCCCTTGGTGTTCCCAGAGACGCGAATAGACGCGTCAGGATCCCGCGCCCGGAGGCGCTTATCAGACGGCTGCTGCTCCCGCCTCGCGGGACGCGTGCGGGCGACGCCGGGCTAAGCTCGGGCAAAGGGCGGGCCCTCTGTGGCCCTCAGAGGCACGAGGAGGCCGGGACGGGCCTCCTCTTTTGGCTCCAATGGAGGAGGAGGTATCGGGTTGTTCTCATTACTTCTTGTTTTTGAACTCATATTGCACTTTTTCATTGTTTTTCTCTCAATATGTCCATCTGGGAGGAGTTGAATGCCTTGTGTGGTACGAACTACGCCCAGGATGTGTCTACCCCCCCTATAGTGAGTAGAGATCCTGATGCGGAAAAAGACAATGACACTGGGAATTCACCTAATGCCGATATAATGTGTACCAGCCCCTCATTATCTCCTTCCAATCCATCTCTATTATTATTACCGATTGAGACCGTGAACACAACACCTGACCCTGTATCCCCACTTCAATTGACCTTACTGGCCCAGATAGAGCAACTGTTATTATCTGCTTTATCACCCCTGGTCACAAAAATCGACGCCCTGGGAGACAGGCTGACCATTATTGAAAAATCAATACTAGGGAGCTATACTCCAACTGAAAAAATCGCTACACCCATCCACCCCATTTCCTCCAGCAAAAATGAAAAGCTTAAGCCTACGACAAGTAAAATAAGTACGAAAGCTCAAACTCTTGAACCCCTTATGTCTATACCCAATCTAAGAAGCCGGAATATTACTTTTAACTCTGTACCTGTACCCCATAGAGTTCCCAGGACCTCAATCCGGATTAACTTACCCCCAGAAGCCGCCCCCTATGTGGCTGTTCTCTCTGGGGTCCCTGCACCTAGGCAGAGTAAATTTGAAACTCACCAAGACTTGTTACACAAAACCATTTCCTGGCTACAACAAAACAGACCACTGCCATCTGTTTTAGATGGTGGAATCCTGAGTGTCAGGAGGGTGGGGGTGGCTAGGCACGTCGCCCAAAGACATTCCGGGCGACTTGATTTTGATTAAATTCAAGAGTGTGAACATTGTCCCCTATTTGCGATCTTCTTTGCCCAAAGAAGGAGATGGCTCCATTTGCATCTGGGACCTATATGATTTCTATCCTGGCCCCCGACTCATTCTGCCAAAAATGCAATTGACATTGAACCACAATTCTTGGTGAAAGTGGTTTCTAAGAATTGTGTACCACTAACCATCTACCCTTTTTGATTTTGCACGTACATTGTCATATTGATTTTAGTGTCTTTAATAGTTGGATCCCTCTTATTTTGTATATGTTCTGCTGAGTCTTTTACACATGTATGTATTTTTTTTTACTTGCTGCTTTTATGGTTTAAACAAAAGAAACCGAATAAAGCTTATTTTGATTTGATTTGATATACGCTGCTTACAACGAAGCTTGGAAAGTAATGCAAATTGAAACTGCTGAAAAAATACGAGAAATTGATCGTATTAATTTGGAAAAATCACTGTCTATAGTGGACAATGGGTTAACGACTCTGTCCTCCAGAATTTATTCACTGGAAAGCATTGTAACATCTGCTATTGATATAATAGAACAGGATATGCTAATGTTGCAACATGGCCAGTCCCAATTATGTTCTATTGTACAGTTAGGCTGGACGTTACAAAACCTCCGTTCAGGCTACGTGCCATGGCGTCTAATCAACAAAACTTTATTATTTTCTATCTTGGCACAAAAAGGAGCAGACTATACGATACTGAGCATTGAAAAACTCAAAAAGTTACCATTGACAATGTCAGAACGACCTGTCATTGAATGGATAATACATGGTACAATTACAATTCCGATAATGACTTTTCAGTTTCAATATTGCCAAAAGTATATACCAGCAGGCCTGTATGAAAGGTTGGATAAAGGTTACATCTAGTTGACCTGGAATTTACCTTATACACATAGATGTTATAGTGAAGGGAAAAAAGAAGTATTTCTTAGTGGCAACAACTGTAAAAAATCACTAAGCGGTACACTTCTGTGTCAAGGTATTAACTTGCATGGAGCCTGCGAAGGTTCATCAAATAACCTTTCTTGCCACCTGCACGGCACTCCTGCAACACAGATAGAGCCTTTTTTCAGACAGCTTTCCAACGGGATCTACATTATAATAAGTGACCACAGCTGTTGTGGCATGGTGCCAGGAATAGCCTATCTCGTGAGCGTTACTTCCAGGGTCATTTGCTGTATGCAAGTATTGTATCCAAACAGCAAACCAGACAAGGAGGCAGAAATATGGCCTTCTCTGAATATCTCTTCTATTCAAATTGATACTTTAAGTAGAATGAAGTCTATTCTTTTACAGACAACTGTGCCTTTAACCTCGTCTAGAGAGACGTATGATCTGCAAGTTGCAAGGACAGCAGCAGAGATATATACACTATTATCAACAAATTGCCCCGTGCATTTCGTAGAAATGTTAGGTCAAATCTTAAACATGTCTGATACCAGTGGCATCGCACATGTATTTAAGACAATTTTTTCGGGACTATTAGCACCCTTTGAAGCAGTCCTGAACATCTTCCCGAATTTCATGCACTCTGTGTTCGGCGGCCTGCCTCTTCTTTTGGTACTCGTAGCAGGAATTTTATTTTTGTTCCTTCTGCTCCGATATGGCAAGTCAAGTCACAGACAAAACCCAGGCTATGATGGAAGAAACGATCCTAGCGATGAGATACCGAGAAAGGATTACTAAGGTCCTCGGCTTGGCGAAGCTAAGAGATCTGAATACTACCTGGTTTCTTTCATTCAGACCAATCTGGCAAGATTGCATCTTACCTGTTCTACGATGCCTGCTATGCGGAGAAGAATGCGTGTTGGACGTCTGTCTTACACTACCATCAGCAGTACCTATGGATATCGATACTTTGCTTGGTTCTGTAACGGCTCATGCAACGTGTTGTCCCCAGCGGTTACATATTCTGATGATGGCATTCGTTGAGACCTCACCATTACGATTAGGTGGCGGTGAGCTACGAGATGAAACCGGCACACAGGTACAACTGTCTGTGAGCATTGCTGATCCAGACATCGATGATGGCAATGAGTCTCACATATGCACTATTTCCACTTTTCCGGTCTTGGTGCAACTTTCACCTATTGTTGTAGACAAATTCTTTGCCAGCCTATCTGAGTTAATGTTCTCTCCTAGCAACGAGAATAATTTTTGAATAACTTTTGAAAACATGAGCACACAGCTTTGAACACTGAATTCGGCCTTCAGTTTTGATAAACAGAACTCCTAAAAAAACTTTTGGAACTATTTTTGCCCTGAAAGCAAAATGCTTTTCCAGTTCCCAAAATATTTACCTTTTTTGGCACATGGTACTCTGCTTAAAGTAGAACTATTCTTAGAGAACAAGATTTCTATTTTGAAACTCTAGAGACAATATTTTGATTCAGCCTCTAGCACATGTACAGTCTTGTATAAATATGTGATGAAATGGTCTCGACCTTCTCTTCTGTATTAAGAGCCATTTCATAAATGTAATTTTCGCAAATCATTCAGCCAACGTACCATATAAGCATTATCTGAATGTTACCACTGCTTGAAAACGTACAGTATGATAATCATCTTTTGTGTATATACCATATGCCATTTCAAATGCATTTTTTTGTATATTGGGGTGGGTTGGAAAACACATGCATCGTTACATGCTTAGTATTGCTTAGTATTTAATATTGATGGACATTATACGTGGAGTGGGTGTTGTGAACGTATCTAGGACCCTATTTAAATATTCCCGATTTATGCCCTTATGTGGTTATAACAAATCATACCCTTATAAAGGCATAAGAATCATATCCATATTTAGTCATAACCAATGCAGTCCAAATACGGCAAGGCTACTCCCATAGACTCCTAGTAATGTACAACGCGTTCTTTAAACAAAACAAGCCTCCAGCAGCCCGGGAATTCCCCCTGCTTTTGTTTTGATTTGTCCAAGAACTCCTGGAGTCCTGAGGGAACTGTAAGTTCTTAGTGACGTTTTATGTCCAACCTTACGTCAAACTCGGCACCTTCCAGGTATAAATATACCAGCAGCTGCCCTAACAAACACACGGTGGTTTGGAGCAGATCGGCTATCTACTTACCCAAAGCCCAGCTGTAACGAGAGCCAAAGGAAGCCGACCCTCCCATTGACGCACTGAGAGAGACGCTGTCTTTTCTCCTGCCGAGAAATCCAGCTCCAGTGTTTCCAGTCACCCTTGCGGGTTACTGGGGGATCGAGTCCTGAGAAAGAGATACAAGACCTCCTTCATTCTATAACCAAGGTACGGAGCTGATTAGACCCTTAGAGAATTCTTGATTCAGATTCTTGGCAAAAACTATCTTAACTTAAACTGCAGTGCACTTACTCCTTCTCACGTACTAGGCTTAGGTTAGGTACATCGGGGTAGGCGTATCTTAGAAGCACCAGTTGAGTACGTTTAGTCAACTGTTATCATTGTATGTATTTTATCCATTTTAAGTATCTTATGGCATAGAAACCATATAAATGCTTTTACAGTATTATTTCATAATACTCCTTTTACTGTACACACTTTACTTTATGACAAGTATTGCAATTGTGGCAATTCACTTCTCTTGCATGAGAAAGAAGACTGCTCAATAAATAACCACTTTTATTGAAAACGCCCGTCTCTCTATTTCTCTGCGCTTCTGGTGAAACTAAGCATGAACGATTGACTGAGTGTAATAGTTATCTATTGTTTCCGCAACTCTGGAGATATACTCCTTATTCTGGAGGGAGCAAAGTTGTCATGTTAATGCGGTTGTCAGAAGCGAATTCATTCTTGTCTATTCAGGGAAGTGAACACCTCCTTGTTCACTCGATGGCATTCATAATTAAGTCTAACATATTCAATAGAGACCTAGTCGACCTCAGTCCTACGTCCAAACTATCGTTTATGTTATTCCAATGCGCAGAGCCTATTGGGAATATAGGAACTACACTACAAACTGCTGATTTGGATGGAACCTGCTATTTAAGCATACTAATAATGAAGATGTGCTATGCTACAAGCATAGAAGCTTTAATGGTAGCACAATCACACAGGCAAAAATACAACATAGAGACAGAAGCTGCTTTGGATGGAGACATATTTGGAGTAGCACTATTGAGAATCATACTAAATAATGATAAGATCAGAAAGCTAGCTACTTCAGTTGATAAAATGGCGACAAGCCCTTCTTGAGATTCACTCCAAATTAATAATGAACTAGTTGCTATAAGGTCTATAGTTTTACAATACCGTCTGGCTTTAGACAGATTACTCGCTACAAGGTAGCGGAGCGCATTGCTGTTCAGAGCGTCCTGCGCGCTCGTGTTTTATTTCTATTTTAAAAAGCGTTTTCTTTGATTTACGGTCCTTGGGGCTGTTTATTTTAATATCCCCCTTACCTGCACTCTAAATTGTGTCCACACCGCCGCTTGGCGGGCTTGGTGCCTGGGTGTCGCCATCTTTGTTTGGGGCAGAGGAGTTTCCATCCGCCAGCGCTTGACTGCGCATGAGCCAGCGAGGGGACGCCTACTTAAGGCGAGTCCCGGCTCTTCTCCTTCAGACAAGGTAGCGGAGCGCATTGCTGTTCAGAGCGTCCTGCTCGCTCGTGTTTTATTTCTATTTTAAAAAGCGTTTTCTTTGATTTACGGTCCTTGGGGCTGTTTATTTTAATATCCCCCTTACTTGCACTCTAAATTGTGTCCACACCGCCCCTTGGCGGGCTTGGTGCCTGGGTGTCGCCATCTTCGTTTGGGGCAGAGGAGTTTCCATCCGCCAGCGCTTGACTGCGCATGAGCCAGCGAGGGGACGCCTACTTAAGGCGAGTCCCGGCTCTTCTCCTTCAGACAAGGTAGCGGAGCGCATTGCTGTTCAGAGCGTCCTGCGCGCTCGTGTTTTATTTCTATTTTAAAAAGCGTTTTCTTTGATTTACGGTCCTTGGGGCTGTTTATTTTAATATCCCCCTTACCTGCACTCTAAATTGTGTCCACACCGCCGCTTGGCGGGCTTGGTGCCTGGGTGTCGCCATCTTCGTTTGGGGCAGAGGAGTTTCCATCCGCCAGCGCTTGACTGCGCATGAGCCAGCGAGGGGACGCCTACTTAACGCTCGTCCCCTAGCGTAGCGGGATCGCGTAGCGGGCGCGCCCTCGCGTGGCCGGAGTCGTGCCAGAGTCCTGCCCATCTGCGCCCGTCCGCGACAGGACGTGCTGGACGGGCTGGACTCTGACCCTCTCTGTGGCTGACTCCACGGCCACTATGCTGTGCTATACTAGGGACAGACTCGTTGCTATCGATCAGTCACGTGGGACGTGTGGGACTACACGGGTGGACCCCTTATGTGGCCCCCTCTCCTGTGGCTGTGGGCGGTTTATTCTTCCCGCTCCCCTTGGAAGGGGTACCAAGGAACGCGTCACCATGGCCATTAGTTCACTTCCTTCTATCAGCATTTCGAATCTGAACGTCAGGTCGCTTGTAAAGCATCATCTGGATATTTTCGACCTGTTAGGCCACAATCCGCCAGATCTATTCTGTCTGACAGAGACATGGCTGCAGGATGCTGATACGGCCGTTGTCAACTTGGCCTTCCCGCCTGAATACTCGGTATTCACCCTTAACCGAGTCTCTAGAGGTGGAGGGATAGCCCTGGCGGTTAAGTCCTGTTACTCGTGCACGTGGCAGAGACAGAGTATCTCTGGCTGTGAAAGTGCAATGTTTAAGGTGGCTATTACGCCTAACTTCACTCTGTCGGGGCTACTGATCTATCGACCCCCAGGGAGTGATGTGGCCTTTAGAGCTGCACTACCGGATGCCATCAGTAAGCTGGCTGTAGGGTGTTCCAACTTCTCCATTATTGGGGACTTGAATCTGCATTTTGACGATCTATCTAGCCCGTCGGTGGCTAGTTTTACGGCAGATCTTGAGGCGCTCCAGCTTACTCAGATGGTGTTACAACCTACCCATATAGGGGGACACATCCTCGACCCGTTTTTTACCAACTTTGCGGAAGCCAGCATTTTTAGCCTTGCACCGTTGGCATGGAACGATCATCATTTGATCCAGATCCGGTGCCCCGTACCTGTTATGCAGCCCAAACCAGTGGTGTGTCCAATCCCCAGACGATGCTGGAATAAACTGAAGTTGGACGAGTTTTTCCATCTCTTGTCGTCCGACCCACTAGGTGTAACTGGGGCTGTTGAGCAGGGTTACGATGGCTTCTGCAATTGGGTGACCAGGGCATTAGACTCCCTTATCCCTATAATTTGGTGTAATTCGGGGGCCAGGAACTCCAGCCCATGGTATGACGACTCATTACGGGCACTCAAGACCACCTGTAGGCGTGCAGAGCGGGCCTGGCGCAAAACCTATAATAACGAAAAAAAGGTCTTGTACCTCGCCACTGTGAAACTTTATCACCGGGCAGTGTGCAGAACCCGCGCTGCCTTCTATGCCTTACAATTTCGGACTAGTGCTAACCCCTCTAAAACCATTTTCAAGGCGTTGAAAGACCTAACCGCCAAAAAGGTGATTGCAATCCACCAGAGCTCTGTTGAGCACTGTGAAACATTGGCGGATTTCTTTTTGGAAAAGGTCAATGCTATCTATCGGGCTTTTCCGTCGGCTATTCCTTCTGCAGACACACCTTTTAAACCTTTGACATCTGAGGAGTTGCACTCTTTTCCGAATTTAACATCTGAAAGCCTTGGCAAACTGGCCCGCCAAGTGAAGTCGGGGTCCCCAGCGGACCCGCTCTGTCCGGCTGTGTTCAAAGACCTAGCTGTGTATGACATCTCACCGCTATGTTCTCTGATCAACACGTCGCTTACATCCGGCGTAGTTCCACACAAGTGGAAACAGGCCATGGTCCGGCCCATTCTCAAGAAACCTAACCTGGATGGTAGCAAGCCCGAAAGTTATCGGCCAATTTCACTCCTGCCGTGGCCTGCCAAGGTGACTGAGGCGCATGTCAACGCGGTCCTCTCGGAACATCTACGCCAAGCTGATATCCTTGATATGACGCAGAATGGGTTTCGGGCGGGTCACAGCACGGAGACGGCTCTACTGTATATGGTGGAACACCTGTGCTCCGTGCTTGATGCGGGTCAAACGGCGGCGCTGGTGTTATTAGATCTGAGCGCCGCCTTTGACACCGTATCACACCCCATCCTTCTGCGTCGTTTAGAGGAGGCTGGTGTCACCGGCATCGCTCTCCAATGGTTCCGGTCTTTCTTAGCCAATCGGACCTTTAGCGTGACCGTCCCTCCGTATCAGTCCAAATACCATCTGCTGGATCTGGGGGTTCCCCAAGGCTCCTCGCTGAGTCCTACGTTGTTCAATCTATACGTAAGGCCGCTAGCTGAGGTTGTCCGCCAATGGGGTATGACAATGGTGTCATACGCCGATGATACCCAGCTAGCGGTCACGATCAGCGGGGATGCCGAGGTGGATGCACCCAGATTCCAACAAGGACTGCGGGCGGTCGCCAGCTGGATGACGTCCAACTGTCTCCAGCTGAACGCTTGTAAAACCGAGGTCATGATCTTTGGCAAACAACCGGAACTTTGGGGAGAGAGATGGTGGCCAGGGGATTTGGGTCTTACACCTACCCCAGTTTCTGAGCTTAAAAACCTCGGAGTATGGTTGGACCCTTCCCTTACGTTTGCCTGTCATACCAAACGTACGGCGGCCTGTTGTTTTGACATTCTACGCGGGCTCCGTCCTGTGCTTAAGTTTTTTGCTGCTGCCACCAGGCAACTCGTGATCCAAGCCACTGTCATCTCTAGGTTGGATTATGCGAGCTCCCTACTGGCAGGCATGAACCAGGCAGAAATTGGACGCCTGCAGCGGATCCAGAATGCCGCAGCTAGATCGGTGGTAGGACTACCTAGATCGTGCCCCACTTCCAGCACCCTGCGCTCGCTGCACTGGCTCCCGGTGGCTCAGCGGATTCAGTTCAAGGTCCTCTGTGTTGCCTATAAAATACTTAAGGGGTCTCCAGCCATGATTATCTCCAAACTTCTGGTTCACTATATTCCAGCGCGAGCCTTAAGATCTGCTGATTTAGAACTGGCTGTTGTCCCTCGTTTTAAGCGTAGTAGAGCTGGCGGACGCTCCTTCCAAGTCCGTGCGGCGGTGCTCTGGAATTCCCTTCCCCCTGCGATTCGCGCCCTTAGGGACTTGTTTTCCTTTCGCCGGGCGGTGAAAACCTTCTTGTTCCCTTAGCTTTTAATTTTTTTCTGTATGCTGTCATGTTGTGTTGTGCTGCTACCTTGCCGTGGCGCCAGGACGCTCCTTCGCTGGAGCATCTGTGCGCCTAATAAAAACGCATAACATAACATAACATAACATAACAAAAGGGAAGAGCCTGTCGCATGCTGAAATTAACTAATTTCCGTGCATTCATACTGGACGAGATCAAGCTGATAGAAAGCTTTGCGATAAGCATATCAGTGTTAGAACCTGGATTACACAAATTGGAAACACCAAGTCTGTATACAAATTTTGGGAACGGATTGAGTACCTTTCGAAGTTGGTTTTCGACAGCTGGGAAGGGTAATTGAAAGCCATACTAATGTCAATACTAATAACAGGACTTTGCTTATTATTTCTTTACATCCTATTTCTAAGCTGTAAATACTTCATGCACAGAAGAAAGGAAAAAGTTCAAAGCAAACTGTATGAGAGGGACATGGGACTATGTGGAATAATGAATGTTGACAATATGAAATCACTCAGACAAAAAAGGAAAATTAAAAGAAAAAGACGAGACACATTTGAAGATGAAAGTGCTCTCTAAACTCGAATTTGAATGCGAAACCAAACTTTTGTGATGATTAAAATCATCACAAGGGAGGAAATTAGAGGGAATGATTTCGACATTGAAAATTTGACTTGCAGACCATGTTCAATCGCAACTTAGAATGCATTTAAACTGCTGCAGAAAGGTTTTCACATAGAAAATGACAAGTAGAAAATTGTGCCTGTTCTATAACATGAGAAAATCCTTATTAATGCTGCAAATAGTATATGTACATTAAATGAAAGGAGCTAACATCTAATACGTTTTTAAACTTTATTGTGTGGTTTTTATATTAATAGTGCTCCTAGCTAGGTTGGGGAGATGCAGATACAGATGATGAGACTCTCAGACCCAGAGCCACATCGCTTTTCCCTGCCTTGCGACTTTTCTACAGAGAGTTGGTCCTGAGCTTTCATTGCCGACAGTTATTACTAAAGGTGACTTTATACTTTCTTTATCCAAAGACCCTCTCCTTGATCAATGCAACTGCAAAGATTTGTCTATTAATGACAGTTGCTACTACACCTGTAGGAAACTCAGCTGAGTTTCTAGAACGATTCTTTATGGGTAATCCTTCTTGTATTCTAAATCTTGCTCTTTTCTGAAAAGAGATCTTCATGGGTTCTATTTAGGGTAGGTTAGCTACCTTAGTGTCAGTAATCATATTTTTTATTGATGTTTCTGTTAACCAACTAATCTGAATAAAGATGACACAACAATCCTTTGAGATAAGTAAAGGTGTTGAAAACTTCATCAAGGTCTCATCATTGACTAAAATGTAATTTGACCAATGATATATAAATAGTTTATGTATTTTTTCTAGCTCCATTCTAAAATGGTGGCAAAAGTCCATTAACCTTTGAAGAGGCATCAGGATTTCCAGAAGTGTACTGAAGAGCTGGGTCTTAGGGTACAATATTCAAACCAGGTGCCCAATTTGAAGGAAGCATCTAGAGGTTTCTACCCCCCTGAAGTGTTAGGCATCCCCGTCCTTCGTGTGCTGGCTCCAGCTTGTCTGGGGTCCTAGTAGATGAGTGATAAACCCTTTGTGAGAGTGCTCAGGCAGAGCCTATGTGATATGCAAGTTTGGTAGGTGCTATAACCTCCCGCTCGTTAACTCCAAGTGACCCATTCTACTAACCAACACCTACCTCTCTTTTTCATTCTATCTGGGAGCAACACCAAAGACCAACTGCAAGCTACACGCAGTCATGTGCCCTAGGATCAGGCTGCAGTATGCATCAAAGTATTAGGACAAGGAAATGCCAACTTTCTAAAAGTGGCATTTTCAGAATTGTGATTACAAATCTGACTTTACCATTAAAGAGGGCTTTTAATTGCAATTCATTAGACACCAAACTCAAACTATCTACCTGCTACCATTGGTAGTTACAGCTTATTAAATGTAATAAGTTAACTCCAATGTTATCCCACGTGAGAGGTAGGCCTTGCAGTAGTGAAAAAGAATTTAAGAGGTTTTTTACTACCAGGACATGTAGATCATATAAGTGATTGTCCTACTTTTTAAATACACTGCATCCTGCCCTATGGACTGTCAATGGGTGACTTATATGTATTAAAAAGGAAGGTTTGGTCTGGCAAAAGGTTTATTTTGGCAGGTCAAAATGGCAGTTTAAAACTACACACACAGGATGCAATGGCAGGCCTGAGACATGTTTGAAGGGCTACTTAAATGGGTGGCATGTTCAGTGCTGCAGGCCCACTGGTAGCATTTAGTTTACAGGCTCTGTGTACATGTAGTACCACTTTACTAAGGATTTCTAAGTAAATTAAATAGGCCAATTGGGTGTAAGCCAATTTTACCATGTATGAAGGAGAGAGCACAAGCACTTTAGCACTGGTTAGCAGTGGTAAAATGCACAGAGTCATAAGGCGAAGTCAGCAAAACAGGTAGTTTGGAGGCATAAAGTTATAGGAAAACCACACAAAGGATGGCAGGTCTAACAGTGCAAAGTGAGATAAAAGGGCTGGGAATTCCTGGTAGTCGATTAAAGAGGCAAAAGGTGGATTTAAGACTATCAGCCTTTGCATGCGGAGTGCTGATGTTTAATTGCACTGGCCATGGGCTTCTGAACAGAGCTTTGGGCACTGATTCTCTTTCTTTGACAAATTAAGCACTGCAGAAATCTGCTTTGATCAGAGACCTAGCAACACTCACCACAATGTATCATGGCAAGGCACTCAGTGCCCCACTGTTTTCTCTCTGCAACCTTGAGAACAGGTATCAGGGGGCCATTGGGGCTCAACTCTTTCGCCACCCCCGGTGCTTTAAAAGAAAAAATACCCTGTGTGGGGTGGCTCAAGTCCCCATGCACGCCCCGGGGACCACCACCTCCCCAGGGCTCTGAATATCTAAATTGGGGGGTCCATGACGGACCTCCCAGCGCTGGGGAACACCACCCCCTTGGGCTTTGAATATGTGAGGAGGGGGACAGCGCGGCCCCCCTCCTGGAGCAATCGATGGCCCTGGTGACCACCACCCCCCAGGGCTGGCTCCTACAGTGTCCCGGGGTGCTTTGCTTCATTGAAGTGAGAGTAGGGAAACCTGCTCTCGCTTCAATGAGGCAAAGCAGATTGCTTTTCCACATGGGGAGCAGCATGTTAGTTGCTCCCCATGTGGAAAAGCAATGCCGGCTCCTGCAGGGAGCCGGCTGGGACTGTGGGGTGATTGGCCCCTCCCACGGTCCCCAACGAAGAGGGCCAGCCCTGGGGGTTGAGGACCCCGGGGCTACAAGTGGCCCGGGAGGGGGGCCACGCAACCCCCTCCCCTAACAGTTAAAAAAAAAAAGGAAAAGGCCAGGCCCTGGGGGATGGGGTCCCCGGGGCCTATTAAGGCCTTGGGAGGAGGGCCACGTTGCCCCCTTCCACATTTTTTAAATATAAAAAAAATTAGGGGGAAGGCCCTGGGGGAGGGGGTCCCCAGGGCCCAAAAAAATAGAAAAAGAAGGGGGGCTACACAGCCCCCCTTCATAAAAAAATAAATTGGAAAAAAAAGACCGGCATTGCGCCGGAGGCCACGCACTCTCATTTCATCACTTTGCAGATGCGCCCCCTGGACACCGGTGTTTCGGAATAGTTGTTCCTCATCAGCAGAGTGTAGGTATTCGGGGTTAGCTGTGCAGGCTGCCAAATGTTCACAGGTATGTACCTCTCACGGCGTGGGTGCGGGATCCGAGCTCGTCAGCCCAAGCTCAAGGGAGCTTATCAAAGTACAAGAATGGGTCGCACTCCGACTCCACCCACCAGCAGGTGTGCCCCAGGAGCATCATGGTCAATGCAGTCTTTGGATAGCGAGTGCGCTATACTGAAGGAAAGTGTGTCGTAGCAAAATTGCAGCACCAACTCTGGACACCGGTGTTTCGGAATAGTTGTTCCTCATCAGCAGAGTGTAGGTATTCGGGGTTAGCTGTGCAGGCTGCCAAATGTTCACAGGTATGTACCTCTCACGGCGCGGGTGCGGGATCCGAGCTCGTCAGCCCAAGCTCAAGGGAGCTTATCAAAGTACAAGAATGGGTCGCACTCCGACTCCACCCACCAGCAGGTGTGCCCCAGGAGCATCATGGTCAATGCAGTCTTTGGATAGCGAGTGCGCTATATTGAAGGAAAGTGTGTCGTAGCAAAATTGCAGCACCAACTCTGGACACCGGTGTTTCGGAATAGTTGTTCCTCATCAGCAGAGTGTAGGTATTCGGGGTTAGCTGTGCAGGCTGCCAAATGTTCACAGGTATGTACCTCTCACGGCGCGGGTGCGGGATCCGAGCTCGTCAGCCCAAGCTCAAGGGAGCTTATCAAAGTACAAGAATGGGTCGCACTCCGACTCCACCCACCAGCAGGTGTGCCCCAGGAGCATCATGGTCAATGCAGTCTTTGGATAGCGAGTGCGCTATATTGAAGGAAAGTGTGTCGTAGCAAAATTGCAGCACCAACTCTGGACACCGGTGTTTCGGAATAGTTGTTCCTCATCAGCAGAGTGTAGGTATTCGGGGTTAGCTGTGCAGGCTGCCAAATGTTCACAGGTATGTACCTCTCACGGCGCGGGTGCGGGATCCGAGCTCGTCAGCCCAAGCTCAAGGGAGCTTATCAAAGTACAAGAATGGGTCGCACTCCGACTCCACCCACCAGCAGGTGTGCCCCAGGAGCATCATGGTCAATGCAGTCTTTGGATAGCTAGTGCGCTATATTGAAGGAAAGTGTGTCGTAGCAAAATTGCAGCACCAACTCTGGACACCGGTGTTTCGGAATAGTTGTTCCTCATCAGCAGAGTGTAGGTATTCACAGCTAACCCCGAATACCTACACTCTGCTGACGAGGAACAACTATTCCGAAACACCGGTGTCCAGAGTTGGTGCTGCAACCTTGCTACGACACACTTTTCTTCAATATAGAGCACTCGCTATCTAAAGACTGCATCGACCATGATGCTCCTGGGGCACACCTGCTGGTGGGTGGAGTCGGAGTGCGACCCATTTTGTACTTTGATAGGCTCCCTTGAGCTTGGGCTGACGAGCTCGGATCCCGCACCCGCGCCATGAGAGGTACATACCTGAGAACATTTGGCAGCCTGCACAGCTAACCCCGAATACCTACACTCTGCTGACGAGGAACAACTATTCCGAAACACCGGTGTCCAGAGTTGGTGCTGCAACCTTGCTACGACACACTTTTCTTCAATATAGCGCACTCGCTATCTAAAGACTGCATCGACCATGATGCTCCTGGGGCACACCTGCTGGTGGGTGGAGTCGGAGTGCGACCCATTTTGTACTTTGATAGGCTCCCTTGAGCTTGGGCTGACGAGCTCGGATCCCGCACCCGCGCCATGAGAGGTACATACCTGAGAACATTTGGCAGCCTGCACAGCTAACCCCGAATACCTACACTCTGCTGACGAGGAACAACTATTCCGAAACACCGGTGTCCAGAGTTGGTGCTGCAACCTTGCTACGACACACTTTTCTTCAATATAGCGCACTCGCTATCTAAAGACTGCATCGACCATGATGCTCCTGGGGCACACCTGCTGGTGGGTGGAGTCGGAGTGCGACCCATTTTGTACTGGTGTAGGAAAGTGGCTCTATATATACTGGACCGTAGTAAAATCAGCCGAATTACGAATTCCAATTTACTCACCTGTTATCAGGAAAGACCTCAGTGCTGCATCTTTGAGCCCAGTACTGATCCTGAAAAGTAATTATAACCGTACTTGCCAGTAACTTGAATTTCCTTCCATAGGCTAACATTGACTGGTTTCACTTGGAAATTATTCTAAGTGTGGAGTTTTGGAACTTTAAAATATTCTTCTAAAATCAGCCGAACTACGAATTCCGATTTACTCACCTGTTATCAGGAGAGACCTCAGTGCTGCATCTTTGAGCCTAGTACTGATCCTGAAAAGTAATTCTAACCGTACTTACCAGTAACTTGAATTTCCTAACATAGGAATTGTATTGATGTGTCAATGGTTTCAAATATGGTACTCCATATTTTCTAATGAGTGTTGAAAGGTTATACTAGTGTATGATGAGATGTATCCGATTGTCACGTGGATGATGTCATGAGTGATGTCATGAGTGATGTCATTTGAGATGTCATCAGTGATATCATCAGTGATGTCACTGACCATGTCATGAATGATGTAATATGTGACATCATCAGCAGTGGATTGCGGGCGCGCAAGTTATAGTTAGTACAAGTAACTATAACGTAGGAATTTTAATGGTTTTGTATGAGTGAAATTTCCAGCTAACTATAACACCCCTAAAACCTATGTTTTTTTCAGTGAATTTCTAAGGTTTTTTAAATGCTAATTCCTAATTATAACATGTCTGAAACCTATGGTTTTTTCAGTGAATATATCAACTCCTCGATGCCTCAGTAAAGCTGCCATGCCTGAACAGCAGGTGTGTCGTAAAATTAGGACCACCGAAGCAAGGTCCTGCCAAAATTTTCTTTGTTGCCTCGTCAAGGATAGACGACACAGCTTTCTTGCCACAGATCATTTTATTGTGTCAGTTTCAACCAGACGCGTTTCGCCTGACCAGCAGTCTTGATCACCGTGGGTTTCAAGTTCATTAGGCGGCCATTTTAACCATTGTGAGAATTATAACACCATCACGTGATAGGACCACAAACATAGTGAATAAGAAAACAGACTCGTAGTTTTTCCATGCAACATAGTTTTTCAACACGATATTTCTAAGAAAACCATTTCATTAGTAATAGCTTTTGTATAAATAGCACATCATATTTTATTTTAAAAACCATACTATTTCACACGTTTATTTTGCAGCATATGGTACATCGCGCTCGTGATTGTTGCCAAATAAAGCAATGAGCAAATATTCGTGCTCGTCAACACCTAACTTTATTAAAACGATGTGTGCGCACATTAGTCTCGCTTTGTGCCATTTGTTCAGCATGCCTTGTGTGTGGCCCCAGTGGGAAACATACGTAACAGAGTCTGTTTCTCAAAAACACTTTACCTAAAACAGTTCAGGTTTGGTAACTCAAACCTTGGGTAATTAATTTTCGCTAGTTTATTGTACTATGTATGCGCATAGTACAGCTCGCGAGCTTGCACTTACTCGATCTTATTAAGTAGTCGAGAAGTTAACCCTCATGCCCAAGTGGGCTTATTTATTATTTACATCACTGTTCTAGGTCAAGCATTTAAAACATAGAAAGTGATTGCATGTGACTACTTATATATACACCAAAACAAACATTTAAAACCTATTCATCGGAATGCTGCCTATTTATTTCTTATTACTGACCGCTACCACTCATTTTGGTTAAAGATGAGTAATTGGATCTTCCTCTACATTCAGCCCCATCGGGACACTGGTATTGAGCTCAATGATGTAGCACGATTCAAGTCTCCTAAGCTTCTTCTCTCGGTTGCCCCCTCGAATGCTGGGAGCAACACAATCAATTACGAAGTACCTAAGACCAGCTATGTTGTTATCATGATGTGAGGCAAAGTGTTGCACTACTGGGTAGTTCTTAACTCCATTGCGTATAGCCCTTAAGTGCTGTAGAATTCTGATATGGGCTTGGTGTATAGTACTGCCCACATACTTCAGGCCGCAAGGGCACTGTAGTATGTATACTGCAAACTCTGTTTTGCAGGACAAAAAACCTTTGATCTTTTTCTCTCTCTGGTAAAGATTTGAAGTGTAAGTGTGGGTGTTACCGCCATGCTTGCAGGCCTTACATTTAGTACACTTTATAAAACCTGGCTTCCTCTTCAGCCAGGGTGTACCTTGTCCTCGTGTTTCTCTAGGTGGGAGCATATTGGAAACTAACATTTGCTTAAATGAACGTGCTTTCCTAAAAGTAATTGCAGGTTTTTTCTGCACCAGTGGTTTTAAAATAGGATCATTGCAGATAAGGTGCCAGTGTCTGTTCAGGATGTTCCTAACCTGCTTATGCTGTCTGTTATAAGAGGTTATCAGTCTAACCTGATTTGCTTGTTGTTTAAGTTTTTTTGCTTTGTGTTCTTTATTAAATAAAATGTCTTCTCTACTATGCTGCTTAGCTTCGCGTATAGAACTCTGGACATTTTCATGTGTGTAACCCCTTTCTTGAAAGCGTGTGCCTAAAACTGAAAGCTCTGGCTCAAGGATGCTTTGGTCACTACAATTTCTGATTGCTCTTAAACTTTCTCCATAAGGGATACTTCTTATTAGGTTTTGTAGATGAAAGCTCCCCGCATGGAGTAGTGTGTTGCCTGTGGTCGGCTTCCTGTACAGTTTGGTGTGCAATTTGGAATTTTCGACATAAACTGTTAGGTCAAGGAAATTAATCTCTGTGCTACTGATGGTACTGGTGAAATTTAGATAGAGATTGTTATTTTGGAGTCTCTTTATAAAACTCTTAGCTAAATCTTCTGACCCCTTCCACACAATGAAAAGGTCATCGATGTATCTATTCCAGTGTAGTACATTTTGTTCTCATTCCACCTGGTATTCCACTCTGACCACCTGCTCCTCCCACCAGCCCATATGCAAATTTGCATAGCTGGTGGCGAAGCAGGTGCCCATCGCGGTACCACTTGTTTTTTTGTACAGTTCACTGTTGAACAGGAAGAAGTTTTTTTTAGACAGACAGAATCCATAGTGAGCAGCATTTGTGTATGCGACCATAGCTTAATAGGGCGTTCTTGTAGAAAATAATTGATGGCATTTAGTCCATCATAGTGTCTAATACTGGTATACAGCATTGTAACATCTATAGTCACCAGTAACATGTCATCTTCCCAGGGCAGGTCATAATTTGTTTGCAGAAAATCACCCGAGTCCTGAATATATGATGGGAGTTTTTTCACTATCGGGCCCAAAAATGAGTCTATAAACTTAGAGGTATTCTCGAATGCTCCCCAATGGCCGAAATTATTGGCCGTCCTGGTGGATTTTCTATATTTTTGTTTACTTTAGGTATTAAATAAAGTACTGGGGTCACAGGTTTAAACACTTTTAGAAATTGCAACTCTTCACGAGAAATTAAGCATTGAACATACAGTTTGGTGTGCAATTTGGAATTTTCGACATAAACTGTTAGGTCAAGGAAATTAATCTCTGTGCTACTGATGGTACTGGTGAAATTTAGATAGAGATTGTTATTTTGGAGTCTCTTTATAAAACTCTTAGCTAAATCTTCTGACCCCTTCCACACAATGAAAAGGTCATCGATGTATCTATTCCAGTGTAGTACATTTTGTTCTCATTCCACCTGGTATTCCACTCTGACCACCTGCTCCTCCCACCAGCCCATATGCAAATTCGCATAGCTGGTGGCGAAGCAGGTGCCCATCGCGGTACCACATGTTTGATTGTACAGTTCACTGTTGAACAGGAAGAAGTTTTTTTTAGACAGACAGAATCCATAGTGAGCAGCATTTGTGTATGCGACCATAGCTTAATAGGGCGATCTTGTAGAAAATATTTGATGGCATTTAGTCCATCATCGTGTCTAATACTAGTGTAGAGCATTGTAACATCTATAGTCACCAGTAACATGTCATCTTCCCAGGGCAGGTCATAATTTGTTTGCAGAAAATCACCTGAGTCCTGAATATATGATGGGAGTTTTTTCACTATCGGGCCCAAAAATGAGTCTATAAACTTAAAGGTATTCTCGAATGCTCCCCAATGGCCGAAATTATTGGCCGTCCTGGTGGATTTTCTATATTTTTGTTTACTTTAGGTATTAAATAAAGTACTGGGGTCACAGGTTTAAACACTTTTAGAAATTGCAACTCTTCACGAGAAATTAAGCATTGAACATACCATTCCTGCAGTAAGTTATTGTAGCAGTCAAAACTGCTCTGCATATCAACCTCAGCAACCTTAGAGTAGTTAGCCCGGTTATTCAATTGTTTATAGGCCTCATTGAGGTACATGGTCCTATCCCATAGAACAATGTTCCCCCCCTTATCTGCATCTCTAACAATACATTTATGTTGAGATTTTAGTTTAGAGATTAAGGCAGAGAACTCTTTTTCTTGCTGTGTAAATTTTTTATGCTTAACACTCGTGCACTTTTTCAAATTTTTAAATCATTAGTCACAAGTTCATTAAAGATGTCTACAGAGTCTCCAGAACTCATAGGAATGAATCTTGCAGTTGGCCTAATGTTGGTTGAAACGCTGCCACCACTATTCACTTCTTGCTCTCTTGCCACTTCTAATGCCAAGGTATTAGTTGTTGTGTCTTGGCCCTATTGATTGTTCGTATCAATATTCAGAACTTCGTCTTGATTATAAGGGTGTGGTTGCTCAATTTCTCTCAGATCAAGCATTAAATCCATATCCGCTACTGAGAGGCCATCTCCTTGCTCTGGGTCACATGTTCTATCAAGACTTCCCATCCTTGATTTCAGTTGATTATGTGCAAAATGTTTCTTTAGCTTTAGAGATCTTACAAATTTGAATTTATCTACCCGTGTGTTTCTATAGTTGAAGTCTGCAGGTGGACAGAACAATAGTCCCAGTTTTAGAATTTGTTGTTCCTTTTCAGACAAAGTGACATCCGTCAAATTGATAATTGTTGTATCTTGGCATGCCTGTATCATAGTAGTTGATTGCCTCTCCTTGCTTGCGCATTCTTGCTGTTTCCTGCGTTTGCGCCTCTGCCGCCTTTGCATCTGCCCCTTGGTTTTCCTCCGTATGTCAATGGTTGTCTGGGGCGGAGGTTGAACCTCCTCTAAAAAAGCAAATTCATCTATTACAGAGGGGATTGGCATGGCACCTTGTCTACTGTGACCCTTTTCCAGGTCTGTATCAATTTCGGAACTTTGTAGACTACTCAACTCCGATTGTGGTTTAGCTTTGTTAAATTTGGGATTCAACCTTTGTTTTCTAAGAGTGTCAACTTTTTTTGCAAAGGTATAAATCTGTCCACGTTCATAGTCATTCTTGTCTCTGCTAAATGTTTGCACTTTTCTTTCTTTAATTGTTGTTTCCAGTTTTTTAAGCCTTTCCATCATTTCCTTTTTGTACTTTGTTATAGACTCTTGATCGTCTTCTTTGTCCAGCATCTCCAGAATCTGCCCTATTTCCTCCATCATTTTCTGCCTATCCAAATCAGCATACTTCATAAGTATCGCTAGCATTCTTCTTGATGCCTCGTGATTATTTTCAGCCCACTCACGTAGCATGTTTGGATCTGGTTGTTCGTATGTTGGGGCCACTAAAATTCGTAGGCCACGTGGGACACGCTTAACCTCAAGGTAGCGTTGTATAGATCTTAACTCCCACCACTTCGACAACTCGCCCCTCTTAAGTTTCTCCAGGCGTTTCAAACGTGCCATAGTGTCTGATATCTTCTCAAGAGTTACATTTGAACCCGTTTTTGTTGGTATCGTAGCGGTATCATTAAATACATAAAGCGCAGCTTCCTCTCTTGCTTTCATTTCCCCAACTGACATTGTGCTTATTTATTTCCACTTCTGGCAAAAAATGCCCGGCCAGAAACTGCCAGTCCCCCGTTACTTTAATGCTCCCGGGAGTAACCGTTAGACTCGGTACTGGCTTCCCACAACCACTCGTCGTCTCCTACCTGGGACTTTGCTGCACTTCACCGCCGGTCACCCGGATACGAAGCGCGTGTTGTCTGTGTCCCGGTATGTGTTCCGCTTTCCCGATGCAATGCTTTGAGAGACTGCTTCTCCTCAATCGGGTTGCGGGGGGCGGCTGGCACAACACTTCAACTCCTCGATGCCTTGGTAAAGCTGCCGCCTGCCTGAACAGCCGGTGTGTTGCAAAATTAGGACCACCGAAGCAAGGTCCTACCAAAATTGTATGCGTCACTCTATGCCTGAAAGGGTTTTGTTTTGACTTAATACTGGGTGCTCCCTTGTGTCTGGACGAAGCTATACCTCTCTGAAGAGCTCTAATTAGAGCGAAACACTGTGTCAGGGGTTGCTTTTACTCATTTCAGGTTGGCTTGAGTTGGTATTTTACCAATTCAAAGCTGTATTATTGTGCCTGGAGTGATAAATGGCTTTTGTCATTTTACAGCTTGGCAAGGACAGCACTGTACTAGTCCTATGCTTAAAGACTTTGCTGTATAAATGGCAAAAGACTTTGTCATTTTCTATCTCGGGGTGGATAGCACTGTGTTAATCCTATGCTTAAAAACTTTGATAGAAAAACAGACATTTGAGATGAGCAGATCTAGAGTGTCGCTGGTGTTGAGAGGGCTCTAACAGGAGCTGATTTCCACCTAAACTTGAGAACTACCCAGAGTTCTCTCCTTTGTTTTTGCATAATTTATGCGTCACTCTATGCCTGAAAGGGTTTTGTTTTGATATATATATATATAACGTATACGACTTTGCCCCTTTCTAGCTCAGCGTGGATGGCACTGTGCTAATCCTACGCTTAAAGACTTTGATAGAAAAGCAGACATTTAAGGTGAGCAAATTTGAGCATCGCTGGTGTTGAGAGGGATCTATATTGGAGTTACTTTCCACCTAAACTTGAGAACTACTCAGAGTTCTCTGCTTTTGTTTTGCATATATATACATATATATATTCAGGCGCGCAACGCCCATAAGGCTAAAAGGGCTACAGCCCCCCTGTTGTGTGTGTTGCAGCCGGGGCTGCTGCAGCTCGAGCTGCTGTGGGCTCGGCTGGGAAGTGTCTGGAGTCTTATCTCTGGCCCAGGTCTTTAAAGACCATTTGCATATTTACATACCTTTGTAAACTGGTTGCCGAGGCTTAGTTTTTTTCTCTGGTTCCAGTACCGGCTGGCCCCCCACTCAGCCTTTACCTTACATTTCTATTTTACATTTACTGCCGTAGTGTGAGTATGTATTTCATGAAAAGGAATATAAAGTTGGGTTGCCAAAAGAAAAATGCCAGCCATGTGTTTAAAGAGCCTGCAAAAGCCTCCTTTCAACACTTAATAGGGTTATAAATAAAAAAATATATATATTCATTTGAATGTGACTTTTCTGTCTTTGTTCCCTTTAATTATCAGTCATGGATCATTCAGACAGCCTTAGAACACAATTAAAAGTGCTTTCTATTTATATTTGCTGTTTGAAGTATGCACAGATAAGTGCTAAAATATGGCTTTAGGTGTCTGTTTATTTTTGTACTGTCTGGGACATCAAAAGAATGAGCTGGCAACCCTAATCATGTGACTGGAAGTTTGTTGCAGGATCAGCAAATCATTTTTTCCCTCCACTCTCAATCCCTGATTAATGCTATATTAGGAATAGCTTAATTTATAAATGAAACCCTATGCTGCAGTCAATAGCATGTTGAGTTATTTCAAGTGTCTGGGAATGCACCCTGTATTCAGACAACTCACTCCTCATTCTCGCCCTTCACTTTCACACTTACCCTGCACTCACAGCAATCACAATGCACTCACCCTGATCACCATGCACTCACACCATTCACCCGCTCACCCTGCACTTACAGTGATCACTGTGCACTCACAATGCACTTTTACTGTTCACCCTGTAGCTCACCCTGCAGTCACACGAGCCCACTACTCACCCTGCACTCTTGTGACACTTCACTCACCTGTCCCCTTCACTGCTCAATCTGCAATCTTGCTCAAACAAGACCATCACTAACGATGCATTAATTCGTCCACCCCATACTTACATCTGTACCCAAATTCATATAGTCTCCTCACTTACCCTGCAGTCACTCCTCTTACCCTACTCTCACACTGCCACATCACTCTCCGTGCACTCATATGGGCAAACCTGCCCCTTACACAGCGCAGAGGGTTAATGTGCCTGCTACAGAGAACGTGTACCATGCAGGTCACAGAAATGAGTGTGAGTAAACTATGAGTAGCGCTAAAAAAAATGAAATGTTTGTCAGAAAGGTGCTAAGAAAGATGAGGTGCATTGTTGGTGTGTGGTAGTGAGGGAATTCATGGAGAAGGAGGAAATGGGGGAGGGGCGCCAAAAAAGACTGTTGCACCATGTCTGACCAGTGCTAGGGCCAGCCCTGGATGGGAGTGTATCCCCTCCCTAAAGTTCGGGTCTAGTTGCGCCCCTATATATCAACAGAAATACTGTGTATTTATCAGTAAAACAAATGAAACATTCTTGAGTTGTTTAATTTTGTTATTCTTTATTTTCATTCTCTTGATGTGTCATTTATAAACAGCAATACAGCCAACGTGTTTTTTCACACACACGCGCTTCTGCAGGCCTTTTGGATTCTGTTTCAAATGTTATCATGGATAGATTCTGTATTTTATATGTAGGTTCTAGTCACCAATTCTAATAATTTTCTTAATTCTCCCTTTGCATCGTCTTTAATTCCAATGGTTTGTTATTCGCCTCTCTCCAATAGATCCCACATCTATGTTTGGTTGTGCCTTCTGTAAGTTTTTCTATGGATAACCACAACTTGCATGTTTAGTTAGTCTGTGGTCAATTTCAATGTAGAACTGGTTGTTTTCCTTCAGTAGCAGTTCATTCCCCCTGATATGGAATGCGGAGCCGGACTTTTCATGCATCTTGTCTTCCTTCGGTTCAAAGTAGTTTACCTACTGGCGAATAGCCAGTAGGTATTTATATTTAGGACCAAAGTATCCAGAGAAAAAGTGTTTTTTGTTTTGACAATAACTTTGGCGCTGCTTGACAACAAAAAACTTCAGCTTTTTGGTTCAGCTGCTGTGTTGACTGTTTCAGGGTGATCCTTCCAGCGGGGGCCGGGAAAAAAGTGGGGTCCCAAAATACATTTCCGTCATGTTATGTCTATGGGGATTGTTCATTTTTTTAACACGACTACAGCCCAAACCGCTGAAAGGAATTACAGCAAATTTGGCAGAAAGCTAGATGTTAGTCCAGAAAGCGTGCTTTTTGTGATTTGGTGTAAATCTGTTCAGTAGTTTTTTAGATATCGGGTGACGCAAGTTCTTGAAGTGGACTTGCAGATCCTACTGAAATTTCATTGGCTGCCAACACTTCAACCAGGAAGTGCTGGCAGCCATCTTTGAACTCAGATGAAAGCTGAGTCCCACAAAAAATGTTTAAAAAAAGAAGGGGTTAGTGTAGGAATACTCTGACACCCCGAAATAGTGGGGGGTCCCACAGAGACCCCGCCGGGGGGTAAAAACTTTTTTTTAAATTACATTTTGCCACAAATTAGCATGGACTCCAGCGTGTCTTTTTCAAGAAGCAGATTTGGAGAAAGTGGAATTTCCACTTCCAAGTGGTGGTGTGCACAATTATACTCAGACCTATTTGGTATTTATCAATCTTTTTCGAATTTTTTAAATTAAGTAAATTATTCTTACAAAATTAATCTGTATTTCAGTTCGAAGAAATGTATTTGTTTCATTTCTTTCTGTTTTTTATTTATGCAAATTCGTTCTCTGCAAAAACCTCATACTTCTACATTCCACATCTACCCAATGCATTTCGGGTCGAGAGTGACCCTTCCTCAGGGGTCTGTGTGGGAAAAACAAGAGGTTGGAAAGAGCAGAATGAATTACAAAGATGTAACAAGACATTACAATGTTTGTGTATCATGTCATTTTACAATATATGCTTGAACATGTGGCCGATGGGCTCAAAATATTTCCTTGTTTTTCCCACACAGACCCCTGAGGAAGGGTCACTCTCGACCTGAAATGCATTGGGTAGATGTGGAATGTAGAAGTATGAGGTTTTTGCAAAGAACGAATTTGCATAAATGAAAAACAGAAAGAAATGAAACAAATAAATTTCTTCGAACTGAAATACAGATTAATTTTGTAAGAATCATTTACTTAATTCGAAAAAGATTGATAAAGACCAAATAGGTCCGAGTATAATTGTGCACACCTTCTCAGGGTGTTTTAGTTTTGACATTGGGGCCTCATGGACACCACCTCCCTGGGTCCAAACTCCTTTTTAGGTCTCGCCTGTCGATGCGCATGCGCATCGAGCAAGCGAGAGTATTGGGACTTATCCACTCTTTATCCACACTGCAAGGAATCGTGGCGATTCCTTGCAGTGCCCGTGACTTTTAAGCTCAATGCGCATGTGCATTGAGCTTAAAAGCGCGTGCACAGCCGCCCGCATTCCTCCGACACCTTTGAAGTGAAGCTTAGCTTCACTTCAAAGGCCCGGCTTCTTCACACCCACATGCCGCTCTCGCTCTCCCCGCTCCGCCCCCTCCCCTGCCCGCCGTGCATAACTCTTCTCTAGCTGTAGAACAGCTAAGCCGAATGTGCTGCATTAGGGCTGTTCGAGATGCTTTAGAACAGCTGAGTGATGCTGCGCGGACATAACTTGTTTTCTAATATTGTACATTGCATTGCTAGGGGTTCTTTTACACACAAAAAACATTCCAGCTGACAATATACCGCCTAGGTGTTGAAATTCGAAGCAGCTGCTCATTAGCTTCCGGGCATTGACCAAACCAGTTTTACTTGAATGGTCTGCCTGATGCTTGTTTTGTCCGTTCAGTTCATTTATAAAAAAATCGTCCTTTTTGTGCAAATTTAAAAATTGATTCTGAACAAAAAAGGGTGCTCATGCGGTAACTATATAGGGATAGCGGTCTGGAAGACCAGACTACGGTCGAGTGACTATTTGGTCAGAAGCTCAGGAAGTCTGCGCATAAATTGTGTACAGGCGCAGAACTAAAGCTCGCACTCGCTGCCTCGCCCCCTCTCTTTTCTCCCCAAAACAGAATTCGTCCTGAAACCATACGAAGGTTTACCAAGAACGGAAGATTGCGCTACATTTTTTGCTCACTCTACATTTAGCAGGTAGATGACAGACAATTGAAAAAAAACAACCTTGTCAAGGAATCCTGCGGAAATTAAGTTTAGAATTCAAGGAGTAAATTTACAGACATAAGTGTCTCAAGTGCTTCCGGGCTCGCTATAAAAAGTCGACTGAATACTTAATGACTTGCATCCTGTTGTTAATGAGGGTTAAATGCAAAAGCCATTTGATTGCTTTGGGAGTTCGTACGTTTCTCACCCCCCACGCAGAAAATAAATTCCATTTTATTGTGTACTTCGTTATGGTGCTTATAGTGTGGTTTGCAAAAGACGGGGACTACGAGTTTTGGTTTTATTTAATGCCGGTTTGCTATGTTAGTGTATTTGTAAACCAGTCGTTGCCGTGAAATCTGCCATTCAAAATACCAACTAGATTTTGCAAACGTTTCTTTTATGATCAATTCAGACCGCAGTCCATTTTGAAATCTCAGTGTTTTACCTATAAACGATTTTAGACAACTAATTTTAAAAAAGATGTTTAATAGGCGTTTTGCCAGTATTAAAAGTGTTAGCGTTTTCCGGGACTTCGAATAATTGTAAAGCCATTTTAACGAAATGCTTCTCTTGCGCTACATTTGCAGGTGAACTACCTTTTAATATGAACACTTTGAATGTTGAGTGATGTGATGTGATGCGTTTGGCACAAACACATATACCGATTCATCATTTTATACTTTCACACTGCTTAGTCCCTTGTTTTGACTGTAGTTTAGTTGTAGTTGATTTATTATTAGCAAGGATTTTCGAGAAGTTCTGAGGGTGTTCTCGGTTATCGTTTGTATTTATTACGATCGATTTCATATGTTGGGCTACTTACTGGTAACTAGGGGTCCACGTTTCATACGTTCCCTCCATTCCAGTCGCAAAATAAATTACATTTATTTAGCCTTTTCGTTTATTCTATCTCTTTGTGTAGCAACTGCAGCATTTTGGTTGTATTATTTGCAAATGAGGCATGATTTCTTATACTTATACTTCCGCTCACTGTAGGCATTGGCTTTAGAGGTTGCTCATCTGCCCAAAGCATACTGCACCCTCACTACCCTCACTACATACTACCCTCACTCACCCACCCTCAACCCCTCACCCTCACTCACCCTCAACCCCTCACCCTCACTCACTCACCCTCAACCCCTCCCCCTCAAACCCTCACTCACCCTCCCTCACCCTCAACCCCTCGCCCTCAAACCCTCACTCACCCTCAACCCCTCACTCACCCTCAACCCCTCACTCACCCTCAACCCCTCACCCTCACTCACTCACCCTCAACCCCTCACCCTCAACCCCTCACTCACCCTCACTCTCACTCACCCTCACTCAGCCTCAACTACTCCCCCTCACCCTCACTCACCCAAAACCCCTCACCCTCACTCACCCTCACTCACCCTCAACACCTCACTCACCCTCACCCTCACCCTCACTCACCCTCACCCTCACTCACCCTCACCCTCAACACCTCACCCTCAACCCCTCACTCACCCTCACTCACCCTCACTCACCCTCACTCCCTCACCCTCACTCACCCTCACTCACCCTCACCCTCACTCACCCTCACCCTCACACAGTGCAATAGTTCTCAGACCATTTCAGTTAGAGCTTTTAGAAATGTTTATGGCTTTTTTTATTTGTAATACTTTAGCATTGGCTACAGGAAACAAAAATGCTAAACATTTACAAAAAAAACCCATAAACAATTCTAAAAGCACTAACTCTAATGGTGCGAGACCTATTGCATTTCCAATGCTTTTTTATTTTGGAAATGGAAGGGTGCCTTGTGCTTCCCCTACTGTTCCTTTCATGGCACCAGTAAACGTCACCTCCCTGGGGCAGCCCTTAATCAAGAAAGGAGGGGGCTGCATGCCCCTCATCTTGGAGCCATACATGGCCCTGAGTACTGCCACCACTCAGGGACGGCTCCTGCTATGTCGTGGGGGGCCCACCCCAGGATATAGCTGTTTGCTATGGCTTGGCAGGAGCTTTGCCGCTCCCGCCAAGCCATAGCAAACTGTTCTCACTTTCAGCAAGCTAAAGCATTGAACATGCTCTCTCTTGCTCAAAGCGGAGCACAATTGCTTTTACAGAAAGGTAACTGCATGTTAGCAGTTCCCTCACTGTCAAAGCATTGCTGGCTCCCACAGAAGGTGGGGAGCGGCAGGGACCACAAGGGCCTTGAGACTCACCCTTCAGTCTCCAACCATCTTAAGTGGGATCCTGGGTGGGACTAGGGTACCCACCGTAGAGGCTGAGACCTAGGGGATGGGATCCCCTGGGCCAAAATCGACCCGGAAGGGTGGCTACATGCCCCCTCCCATTATCTATGTATTTATTTTAATTTATATAAAAAGGCTGGGACCCAGGGGATGGGATTTCCGGAGCTGAAATCAGCCTTTAGAGGCGGGTATCTCTGCAGATGTGTTTACTGTGACTAGGTCACAGGCCAAACTAGAAAAATGGACCAGGGGCCTTCCAAGAGAAGGAGCAGTAGTGGTAAGGCAGTGTGTTCCCTCAGACTCAGAGTAAGGATGAGTCTCCTGAGAAAGATGATCCCAGTTCCTGTGAAGGAACTGTCTCTGAGGAACTTGAACCTGAACAGGTTGAGTTCTTGGGTACAGGGGGCCCTTCCAGGGCAGATCTGAGCCAGGAGCAGAACAGCTGCCCCTCTCTTGAACCCCTCAGACAGCAAGTTGCTGTTGAGGCTGCTGGGAGTGCCAGTGGGTCCCACAGGATCTACTGGGATGAAGAACTCATTTACTCAGAGAGTAGAGACTCCAATCCTGGTGCTACCAGGAGGTTGGTCATACCTCTGAAGTTTAGGGGCTTCCTACTGACACTGACTGACTGAATTATTTTTAAAGCGCTCTTATGCCGAGGTGTCTTGGCGCTGTAGTACGAAAGAAAATACAGAGGTTGGTTAGGGCATGGAAAAGAGCCATGTTTTTAGTGCCTTCCTGAAACCCACTCTGGTCTTGTCAGACCTCAGCGCGAGGGGCAAGGAGTTCCACAGTTTAGCGGCCTGATGGGAAAAGGATTCCCCACCCCATCGCGCTCTCCGTATTCTGGGTAGGCGAACCAGATCTTGGCTAGCTGATCTTAGTGTACGCTACGGGGTATAGCGGGGAAAGAGTTTGGAGAGATCTTCTGGCCCATTCCCATATTGGGATTTGTGGACTAGACAGAGGGCCTTGAATTGAATTCTGCGCTTAACTGGGAGCCAGTGCAATTCACGTATGGCTTTGGATGTGGGGTGATGTTTTGGCAGGTTCATAAGGACTCTCGCTGCCGCATTTTGAATTGCCTGTAGTTTTGCCAACTGTTTTTCCCCAGTGCCTAAATAAAGTGAATTGCAGTAATCCACCCGTGACATTATAAGGGCTCCCATCATCGTCTTCCTTAGGTTGAGTGGAATATACGGTAGGATTTTCCTGAGCACCTTAATGGTGAAAAAGCAGGCCTGATTTATTTGTGCTGTGCAGGAGAGGTATTTGTCGATCATGAAGCCGAGGTTTCTGACCTTACCCGCTGGGACAGGACAGAGGCCAGCCTCCGGAGGCCACCAGAGGTGGTTCCAGATAGATGTATTCTGGCCGAACTCTATTACTTCTGTCTTTTCAGTGTTAAGTTTTAAAAAATTATGGCTCATCCAATTTTTAACATCCGAGAGACAGTTTCTGAAATGTTCTGCTGTGGCTTCCACCGTCTGGGAGAGTGACACTACAATTTGCGTGTCGTCGGCGTACAACACTAGGTGTAGACCATGGGATTTTAAAGGGGTTACATACAGGTTGAATAATTTCGGCGATAAGGCTGAACCTTGGGGTACCCCACCGGGAAGAGAGATCTCATCAGATTGGAAGACTCCCCAGTGAATTTGCTGGATTCTTGCGTCTAGGTAGGACGTGAGAAGAGTTAAGGCAGTGTCCGTAATTCCCAGAGCCCCACTGGCACATGATATCCCT
This sequence comes from Lissotriton helveticus, assembly GCF_964261635.1. Taxonomy (NCBI): domain Eukaryota; kingdom Metazoa; phylum Chordata; class Amphibia; order Caudata; family Salamandridae; genus Lissotriton; species Lissotriton helveticus. The sequence continues at coordinate 1,291,935,488 of NC_136061.1, forward strand.
TTAGAAGGACACCTAGGCCAAAGCAAGACATGGGGCAGGCGTGTCCCTCACTTTCACTGGCCTTACATGTCAGAGGACACAAAGGAGTTTTGTAGCTCCTGTACCACCTGTCAAGCCAGTCATAAGGCAGGTGGTACCTTTTGCTTTGTAGTTCCTGCGTTATTTAAATCAAAAAACATTTTTGTTTCATCTGCCAAATTTTTCAACGCAAGTCCGATCTAAGAGAATACTCTTGTCCACTGTCCACCTCTGGGGTGGGATTGAGGTTCTTAATATCAGGCTTAGTTGTACCGCTGAATAGTCTGAGATGTGGGCTGGGATATGATCGACTTTTCTTGTTCCTTCCACTAGGCTCCTTCGAATAAGAAAAAAGCCTATTCTGGAAGCATGGCCTAGCCTTTTGTTTTTATAAGTGAATCTATGATTCGTATTTCCTTTTTCCTTCCACACATCCACAATTCCTAGATCTTTTATGCATAACCCAACCCATTCACTCATTTGGATCACTGACAGAATATCGACTGTCAAAATATCGACAGTCAAAATATCGAGGTAAAAATATAGAATGACAGAATATCGACCTCCTATCTACAAACAGGTAAGTACAAAAATATCGACTCCAAAATATCGATAGGAAAAAATATAGACAGTCAAAATATCGATTTTTTTAAATATCTTAAAAGTAATTTTAAAGTACTATAATAATAAATATAACTATTTTAAACATACTTAAAATACTTAAATAAACTTAAAATTAATAAATAATTATTGTAACTTAAAAAATATATTTTTAAACCATATATATATATATATATATATATATATATATATATATATATATATATATATATATATATATATATATATATATATACATATTATTAACAAAACACATACAATATTTTTTCCGTAAGATAGCGAGAGTTTTAAATTTACTATTCCCACTCCAAAGAGTGCAACAGTAGGGAAAGCGTTGGATAGCGTAGGGGTGAAAATTACTATTCCCACTCCAAAGAGTGCAACAGTAGGGAAAGGGTTGGATAGCGTAGGGGTAAAAATTACTATTCCCACTCCAGCGAGTGCAACAGTAGGGAAAGCGTTGGATAGCGTAGGGGTAAAAATTACTATTCCCACTCCAGAGAGTGCAACAGTAGGGAAAGCATTGGATGGCGTAGGGGTAAAAATAACTATTCCAACTCCAGCAAGTGCAACAGTAGGGAAAGCGTAGGATAGCGTGGGGGTGAAAATTACTATTCCCACGCCAGAGAGTGCAACAGTAGGGAAAGCGGTGGATAGCGTAGGGGTAAAAATTACTATTCCCACTCCAGAGAGTGCAACAGTAGGGAAAGCGTTGGATAGCATAGGGGTAAAAATTACTATTCCCACTCCAGAGAGTGCAACAGTAGGGAAGACATTGGATAGCGTAGGGGTAAAAATTACTATTCCCACTCCAGTAAGTGCAACAGTAGGGAAAGCGTTGGATAGCGTAGGGGTAAATATTACTATTCCCACTCCAGAGAGTGCAACAGTAGGGAAAGCGTTGGATAGCGTAGGGGTAAAAATTACTATTCCCACTCCAGAGAGTGCAACAGTAGGGAAAGCGTTGGATGGCGTAGGGGTAAAAATTACTATTCCAACTCCAGCGAGTGCAACAGTAGGGAAAGCGTTGGATAGCATAGGAGTAAAAATTACTATTCCCACTCCAAAGAGTGCAACAGTAGGGAAAGCGTTGGATAGCGTAGGGGTAAAAATTACTATTCCAACTCCAGCGAGTGCAACAGTAGGGAAAGCGTTGGATAGAGTAGGGTTAAAAATTACTATTCCCACTCCAGAGAATGCAATAGTAGGGAAAGCGTTGGATAGCGTAGGGGTAAAAATTACTATTCCTACTCCAGAGAGTACAACCGTAGAGAAAGCGTTGGATGGCGTAGGGGTAAAAATAACTATTCCAACTCCAGCGAGTGCAACAGTAGGGAAAGCGTTGGATAGCGTAGGGGTAAAAATTACTATTCCCACTCCAGAGAGTGCAACAGTAGGGAAAGAATTGGATAGCGTAGGGATAAAAATTACTATTCCCACTCCAGAGAGTGCAACAGTAGGGAAGACGTTGGATAGCGTAGGGGTAAAAATTACTATTCCCACTCCAGAGAGTGCAACAGTAAGGAAAGCGTTGGATAGCATAGGGGTAAATTTTAATATCCCCACTCTAGTGAAAATAAATTAATCTAAGTCACATAATTATAAATTAATCAATTAATACATTTTAAATACCAATTAAGAATTAATTAATTACCAATTAAACATTAATTAATAATTTATTTAAAATAAATACCAATTAAATAATTATCATGTTTAATTAATTATATTAAATTACTTCCCACCCTATTCCCCTATAAACCCACAACCCGCTACTACAAATAAAATAATATTATTCACATAATTATTAATAAAAAAATTAATTAAACTTAATGATCAATTAAGAAATAATTATTTATCAATTAAAAATTAATTAACAATTAATTCTAAATAAATACCAATTAATTAATTAACATATTTAATTAATTATAATTAAATTACTTCCCACCCTATTCCCCTATAAACCCACAACCCGCTACAGAAAATAAATTACTAAAATTAAAATAATTATCAATTAATCAATTAAAATTAATTACCAATTATATTTTAATTAATTACCAATTAATAATTAATTAACAATTAATTCTAAATAAATAACAAAAAATAAATTAACATATTTAATTAATTATAATTAAATTACTTCCCACCCTATTCCCCTATAAACCCACAACCCGCTACAGATTTATATTACACAAAGAGAAAAATTAATATTAACTTACCTAAATTTCGATATTTTTGTTGTCTATATTATGTCTAGTCGATATTATGTCCATTCTATATTTTTGATTCGATAATATGTCCATTTTATTCGATATTAAAATTTTCTAGTCGATATTTTGGTAGTCTATATTATGTCTAGTCGATATTATGTCCATTCTATATTTTTTACTCGATATTATGTCTAGTCGATATTAAAAACTCGATATTTTGACTCTATACCCTCTCATTTTAGGCAGATTGGGGAGGTTTTTTGCTGGGTGCCGGTCTTCTTTGGGGTTAAGTATGATGTTGAAATCTCCACCCATTATGATTGGTGTGTTAGTTTTTGTTAGCTTTGTTAGCTTTTGAAGCGGTTCAGGGTCGTCGACATTTGGACCATAATAACCCACCACTGTGTACGAATTATTATGAAAGTTTGCTTTCGCAGTGACCCATCTCCCCTTTCTGTCAATTTCTGTTTTCTCGATCACTGCTTTCAGGGATTTTTTAAAGATGATCGCGACTCCCTTTACATTACAGTTTGCGTTTGTACAAATACAGTGGTCTATCCATCCTTGAGTTTTACATATCGGCTCCCATTCCTCTTTTGTTAGATGTGATTCCTGGAGTATAATTATTTTGCTGTCGCAGTTTTTTTAGGTATTCCAGTATCTTCATTCCTTGTTTTTTTATTCTCAGCCCATTTGTGTTCCATGTTAAGATTTTAAGTTCCTTTTCTTTTCCTGATCTCTTACCCGTAACTGACATCCCTACTCAGCTCTCAATATTCTGCATCTGGGCCCTAGTACTCTTGTTTTGCTTTTAGGACTTTTTTGTTTTCTTTTTTTCCCCCCCATTTTGCTCCCCACTGTGTGCTTTGTTTTTTACTTTTTTTGAATTTTTGGGGGGAACATTTATGCATTGAGTCCCCCCCCCCAACCCCACCCTGGAGAAGCCTCCCTTGTCTTCTTTCTTCTGGGCATTGATCTGCCTTTTTGAGCTCCTTGCCCTTCGGTTTAATTCAAGTTTTCCTATTTTTTCCACCGGTGTCAAGGCCATAATCTGGCGTGTTGGTTACGCAATTTATCTCATTTGTGAGTGCGAGTGATCTTCCTGTTGTGTTTTGATTTGCTCTATTAGCCTTTCTGCTTCCTTTGTATCTCTTATGTTAAGCATTTTATTGTTCCACATAATTTTCAGTGAAGCAGGAAAGCGCATCTGAACGTTCGCTCCAAGTACCCTTAGTTGCGGCATATGCTGGCCCAACTCCCATTGTATATCTTGGGTTGTTTTGGATATGTCCGATCTAATTTTGCAAGACCAGTCATCCTTGGTGAAAGATACCGCTTTTAGGCCTTCTCTTAGAATTCGCTCTTTTAGAGAATGTATCATGAAATTAATCAGGACTTTCCTCGGGTTCTTCCTCTGTTTTCCCTTCCTGAAGGGGTCCCGGTGTATCGTTTGGATATCTTCACTGAGGTTGACTGATTTAGTCCAGGGGATTTTTCCTCTAGTAGCTGGATTACGAACCCCTTTATATCTTCTCCTTCGATTCCCTCCTGTATATTCAGAATTTTTATGTTGTTTCTCCTGGCATGATTCTCTAGAGATTCCATTCTCTTGCTAATTTCAGCTTCCCTGGTTTTCAGTCTAGTTATTTCTTTATGGTTTGCCTCTCTTTTCTTGTTATGAGAAAAACACAAAACTGCCTAAACCACCATTATTTTAAACAGGATTCGATAGGCCAATCCACCAATTATCTAATTTGACCAGGTAATTTTATTTATACCAACTGTTTATATCTATTTTTTCAAATTTGTATGAATTTTTTTTATAGCAAATAAGACAACTGTACATCCATATATTTACACTATTATACAATACAATTTGCAAACAAATGATGACAAAACAAAAAACATTAAATGAAATGAATACTAACATCCTACATAAAACACAAGACTAATAACACAACAAGACCATACATCATATAATCATGTGCCTTGAAATTTGATACTTAAATCAATTCAAAACTAAAGGAGTTTTAGTCGATAAATGACCACTATTTAGACCAGCGATTGCTGGTTTAATGCTTTGAATAACCAAAAGTGCCTCTTTTTAAATGCCGACGCGTTTCGATTCCAGGACACCAGTTCCTGGGATCTCTTCAGGGCGTTGTCATTGTATCAGATAATTTCAAAGGAAGTGGGAGCTGCAGAATACATTCTTGTGATTGCACGAGCCTTGTCTCGTGGAAGTGCAAACTTGGAAGTCTTCCTTGTCTGTTTGATGATCGCCTCCGCATTACATGCAAAACACCATTCTTATTAGGCCGCTATATGCAGAGTTTAGCTGGTTAAATTCATGGGCCTTTTATTTGTAGACCCCCGGATGTTTTGTTCCGACGGGGTTAAAGCTCAAATGTAGCGCGATGTCCTTTCGTGCTGAACACAAAGCGATGGTAGCGTTTCTCTCCCTCCGTTACTGCTGCTCCTCTCAAGATCGCATCAAGATGGTTTTCCGTCTAGTTATTTCTCTATGGTTTGCCTCTGTTTTCTTGTTAAGCACCTCTATTTCGCCTTCTTCGTGGGTTACTCTGTCTATGACAGTGTTTATTTTCTGGTCCAGTACCTCACAGGCTTCACATATTTTAGACTTTTTTTTTCAGAGATTGCGAATTTAGCTCTCATCTCCTTCATCATCTCTTCAAGAATCTGCTCCGCATGAGAACCATTAGAAACATTAGAACTGTTAGAGGCTGTGGGGGGAGTAGAAGATGCAGGAGGTACGGAAGGAGTTTGGACCTGCCCGGGGATGTCATTTTCCAGTTCCCCTCTGGTAGCTACACCCCCAAACTCTACTTCTTGGATAGAGAGGACTTGATACTTATTGCTGGTATTTGGGCCCGATGCTCCTTCTTTCTGTTTTTCCGCCATTTTTTCCCTTTTCAATTCTGAGGTTTTGCCTGGTGTAGGTAGGGCTGAAATTGGGGCGGCTTCTGAGTTGGCTTTCTCTGAATTGAGGATTTTAAAGTAGGATCTTAATGATGGAGTGATCTTAAGAGCACTGTGCCCTGTCGTTTTCAGGCTTACCCGGCTGGCTCTGGATAGGGGGGCTTGTGGTTGCCCTGAAATGTGTCTTTTGCTTTTCCTTTTTACCCCCCCCCCCAGGACAAGTACCGGCTGGTGTCTGGCTTTTCTCTTAGGTGGTTTTGTTGGCCCTTGCCTCAGAGACTTTACTTCTCAAACTGTATCCCTCTCTCTCATGTGTTACACCTTCCTTGCTTCTACCAAATACCAGGGGGACCTTGGTGGTTTCCAGGTTTTTTGGCACCGTTATGACAGCTTTTGGTATAGCGGGGTGGTTTGAGGTCCTTCTGGGCCCTCTAGCACAGTTTGCTCCCAGTCCTTACCTGTCTGACCCACCCCCAATTTTTCCCTGAGAGGATAGATAAGCCAGGGGCAGACCCCCTCCAACTTACCGGGTTCAGTGTTCGCTGCAGTGTTACCTTCCTCCCTGCAACAATGACAGTGCCTCTCTCAGCCATCCAGCCTAGGGCTTCAGTGTCTCTGCTGCAATCTCCTTGCGTTGGGCTGCGCCTTCTTTTTCCTCCTTCCAGAGCAGCTGCCACCTCCTTGCCTCGATAGGATACTTGGCGCCCGGCTCTCCGATTGCTGCGGCGTGCTTTAGCTGCTTCTGCGCATACTCCAAATGAGCAGGGGACCGTTATGACAGGCTCCGTTTTCCTGCTCTCACCTGAAGGATTAAGTTGAGAATCACCTCACTCCCCTTCAACTCCCCGCATTCGCTGCTTTACTTGATCGAGAATTGTCCACGAGTGGGCGCCACCATATGCCGCCAGCGCGTCTTATCTAGCGCCCTGCATTCACTTTTGGTTTTCTTGCTAAGGCGGCTTGCGTGCTCGCTGTGTCCATGCTTTACGCGGAAGTACGCGACAGTGACGGCAGGCACTGAACACAGAGCGCTGAGCCCCCAGCCCTCGGAGCTCAGAGCCGGTTCCTCGCAGCGCTCAGCACCCACGAAGATCAGCGTAGTACAATGCTGTACCGGCAGTGCGATCCTCGCCTCGAATGCCACGAAAGCCGCCGTATGAGCCCAGCAGCACTCAGCTCACTAATTGATTGGCGATGTTCTGCAGACCGCCATCGCTGAAGCTTGGAGCCCAGAGCACCAGTAGGCCAGGTAGGATCGAATGTGGACCGTTATTTTCTCTCTTCACTAGGGAAGACTCGAGTTCTTCAGAGGCTGTGCGGGTGTAGAGCTTTCATTGTCCGATGTCAGTTTTCCCGGTGGGCACTATTCATGCTGCCTTCCCTTGGACAAGGAGCTCGTGACTGAGCTCTTCAGTCAGCCGCCATCTTCTCCGCCCAAAAATGTTTTTCGATTTAAATAACGCAGGAACTACAAAGCAAATAACCTGGGACGCATATAAAGCTTTTATCAGAAGGAACATTTTAAGTTTGGTGGCTCACAAGAATAAGGGAAAGAGACGCTTCATTGAGCAAATTGAAAAGGACTTGCTGACGCAGGAAATAGATCTTAAGAATGCCAAGACCAGTAAGACCAGTAAGACAAGTACTGAAATAGAGAGAAGCATAGAAAACAAGAAAGCAGAGTTGAACGACTTTCTAGAAACGATTACCAGAGAAAAATGGGAAGCCAGTAGACTCTCACACTATGAATACGGAGAAGGCTGCGGGAGGATCCTGGCTTGGAAAGCAAAAAAATGAAAGAACCAGAAATAGGATCACCAAGATACAGAGAGAGGGGCAACCAGGATACTCTTCTGAAAGTAGCGAAATCAGGCAAGAATTTAAACTGTTCTTTGACACTCTTTACATGGAAGAGTCAGTTGGCTCTAAAGATCAAATACAGCAATTTCTAGATAAAATCACGACTCCTGTGGCCTCCCAAGAACAGAAGTTAGGTCTTAACCAAGACATATCTAAAGAGGAAGTCAGAGCCGCAATAAAACGTTTAAAAAGAGGCAAAGCCGCAGGCCCAGACGGTTTACCTAACGAAATATTATCTACAGCTTCAGGAAATAATATTAGTACCTCTTACAGACTTTCTAAACTGCATATTCTTAGAAAACCAAGAGCTCCCAAACTCTTGGAACGACACAATTATAAGTATCATTCTAAAACCAGGGAAAGATCCAACCATATGTGAGTCATACAGGCCCATCTACCTCTTGAACTCGAATTACAAAATCTACACGCAAATACTGGCAAAAAGGTTAGGGGCAGTGGCCGGGTCCCTTATTCACCCAAATCAAAAGGGTTTCATTAAAGGTAGGCAAATCCATGAACTGTCACATGAGCTCATTTCCACCATTGATATTGCAACCCAGGTTTTACCAGGTTTTAAAGTCTTTATTTCGATAATAAAATCATAAAAGACATATATATTTGTTTTTTAAAACATGAAGTTTTTGGACATACAGATTATTATAAGAGTTGGTATTACAGCAAACATGATTATAGCTTCAGTTGCTGTATACAGATCCGAATTTCATGAGATTCATACATATAAAGTATAACATTGTTTTAAAATTACAATTAAACAGCCCAACAATACAAAGACAAACCTGACCTAGAAATTGAAGAAGATTGGAATTAAAAACATTGGAGTTAAAAAAGAGACAGGATCTTAATCATTTCTGCTTACTTCTCATTCTAATCACCCATGCCCACCCCAAGAATTTGGCTACGCTCACAACAATTACGTCGGAGGTGTTAGTTCTAAGTGCCCAAATAGCCTCAGCATACCCTTTGTATTTAAATCGCTTGCAAAGGGGTTTTATCCATTTACTTCGAGGGGCTTGATAAATCGGACAGGCAAATAGAAGATGTCCCACACTCTCCTTATGTCCCGGGCACCAAGAGCAATATTCGCTCACTCCATTAAACCAGTTTTTAGTGAACGAATTCAAGGGCAAGGATCCCACACGAAACTGGTGGTAAAGTTTCTTGTCAAGTGGCCTAGTGATAATGTCCCAATAGTTCTCTAGGAAGGGATCCAACTTATGAGTCAGGAACCTTCCTGTTAAACTAACGGAACCAGAAGCAGTGACCAAAACTTGACGAACAGAGGCCCAATAAAGTGCCTTATACTCCTGTTTTGATGGAAAAATATTAGATCCCGGGCAAATCCACAACTGTTCAAGGCACATTTCAACCAGGATCGATTTTACTGCACGCAGCCATGGAATACTACCGGACCCCCAAATTGATCTTACTTCAGCAAGCTCATTAGCAAAAAGACTAAGGTCGGGGGAGGTCCAAATACGTCTCCAAAAAGCCACCAGTCTGTACCTTGCCATTTCGTTTATTGGGTTACAGCCCATATCCAGACAAAGTGGTTTAGATGGAGAGGATTGGGGTAGACCTACTAATTTCCGCATGAACTTGCACTGCGTTTTCACCAGAGCAGAGAGGTCCATATGTCCCCAGAGATCTGCCCCATACAAAATTGCAGTGTTAACCTTGGTGGTATAGATCCGAAGTGCAGGTTTAACTCGTTTAGTAAGGGACCTTTTTTGCTCTTGTAGGAGACAACCCGTGAGACGCGCAAATTTTAAATGTAATGTGTCCACCTGCGCTTTCCAACGGAGACGATAGTCCAAGATTACTCCCAAATAGGTCATAACCTCGACTTGTTCCAAACTCTCTCCCTTCATAGTCACTACACTCCTTAGGGGATGACTCTTAGTGAGCACCATAAATTTCGTTTTGCTCACATTAATCTTAAGATCGTTGATGCGAAAGAACTCCTCAAACCGGTCCAGTGCTAACTATAAACCGCTACGGGTCTTGGAGAGGAGTAATGTGTCATCAGCGAAGATGAGCATAGGGAACCTGGTCCCCCCTAGAGTGGGTGCATCAGTTGGGGTACTGGCAAAAAACTTAACCACTTGATCGATGAACAATAGAAAGAGCGTGGGCGCCAGTACGCACCCCTGACGGACGCCCCGTGTTACGGGGAAGCAGTCCGTCACCTGTCCTTGGCCTCCCCATCTAACCCTTGCAAAATTGCCCTCGTGTAATCTGACAATCAGATCTAATAATTCAATTGGCAATCCCAGGTCTCTAAGAACGGACCATAGTTTGGCTCTTGGCACCAAGTCGAAGGCCGACTACAGATCGATAAACGCGGCATAGATAGTTCCACCGCCCAGCAGCACCACCTTCCAGTAGATCAGACAAAATCTGAAAATCTGATCGATGGTACTTGTACCAGATCTGAAGCCGGCCTGCATTGGGGACAAAATACCCTCTAACTCCATCCAGCCCTGAACTCTTGCAAGGACCATCCTTGCTATGACCTTTTGGAATGAGTCTATAAGGCTAATTGGACGGTAATTCCCTGGGTTCGAACGATCACCTTTTTTGAAAATTGGGAGAATCTCAGCCCCCTTCCATGACACGGGGATCCTGGCCCCCTTAGCAATAGTGTTTGCGATCTTGGTTATATAGGGAACCCAAAGTTGGGGATTGTTTTTATATAGATCAGCTGGAATTAGATCCATCCCCGGTGCTTTCCCCCGCTGGGTCAGGCCGAGTGCAATCTCAGTCTCCTGTTCTGTAAAAGTCAGCTCCTCTGTATGGGCAAACATGGTTTGTAACCTAGGTACACCTGTAGTGGGTTCTAAATTCAAATCCTTGAATTGACCAGAGTAGAACTCCACCCAGGCTTCTGTGGATACATGGTTAGTAGGTATTTGGGAGTCGGGATTTCTGCCCCACTTTACAGTTTCCCAGAACTTAATCTGGTTATTGGAAGTGTAGGCATCCAGAAGGTCAGACCAATAATTATCTTCCCACTCTCTTTTTGCTTTCCACTGGATTTTTTTATACGGTGCCCTGGTTTCCTTTATGTCACTCAAAATCCTGGACTTAACTGCTTTCACTAATCTACTGTGGGCCTCCCTGCATTGCTTGTTGTACCATTTCTGCCGGGGGGTGTGCACCTTTTGGGGTGCCTTTGGTTGGCGGCAGCGTTAGAAGGACCTTGAGCTGGGCAAAGCATTGTTCATGAAGTTCACAAATATTATCAATATCACCCCTAGTGGTGACAAGGGTCGAAATGTCGTTAGCAGTCTTAGAAACCACATTCGTAATGCTATCCAGAATAGACTCGTCCCCCACAATCCTTGTCCATTTGAGCCTTCTTCTATCGTTGGTCAAGATAGTGTCCCCTGTCGGGTGAACAGCTGGTGGAATCCTTCCACATGTACCCGAAAGTCTCAGACTAAGTGACAAAGGATTATGATCGCTTTCAGGGCGGGATACTACCTCCATATCTATCAGAAGTGGCCAATATTCCATCTTCAACAAGATATAATCTATACGGCTTTTCCTTAGCCCATTGTCAAAGGTGGGATTACCTCCTTGATCAGAGGCAGTACGACCATTTGTAGCTCTTAGCCCCCAATTCAGGCACAAGCCCACCCAATGTAGAGCTGCCTCAGTCCCTTTTGTGATTTTATCAACGGACAGTTCTGGGATCTTCCAAACCACATCCTCTGCTAACCCCCAATTATCCCCTACAGCATAGAGCGGCTCAAAAGTACAGTTGAAATCCCCAGCTAGGACAAATATCTTGTCTCTCCCTATCCCTTCAAGATATATGTCCACGAAGTCTACAATGCTAGGGCAACGGCCACCCGGTTGGCCGCGTGCATAGATGTTGATGACTATAAGGTCCTGGTAGCCATCCTTGCTTAATTTAATGCCCAAGAGATCTGGGTGAACCGCAAGTATTTCAGTTGGATGGTAACCTATAGCCTGCTTAACCCATGTCACGAGCCCTCCTGATGCCCGACCTTTGCTGCCCCTTATAGCTGGTTTGTGAAAGTTTAAAAACCCAGCCCTATAAATTGGATCCGGTGCCCAGGTTTCTTGAAATAATAAAACATCAAATGTATCAATATATTCTAACCAATCCTCAGAATCCATCCACCCCTTAATCCCTGCCACATTCCAAGAGGCTAGTTTAAGTGTTTCCTGTATTGTTGTTATGCTACGTGGCCCACTCCGGTCCACTGCCATGGGTGCATCTAAGCTCACTTGATGACTCTCCACCCTAGTCGCATCTCGAGCCACTACCCCCTTGCTGGTGTCCCCCTGCTCGAACCCCACCCCACTTGCCACCTTCTATCACTCCTCCTGTAGGTATTTCAGAATTCTCCCCTGGATCCGGCACCTCCATTCTCTCTTTCCCAACAACCCCCTGTGGCATCTCCAAACCAGCTCCGTCTTCCTCGCTCACCCGATTCCTCATGACCTTTTCATTCACTGCAACCGGGTAGAGTCAATCAATGGCCTCCAGGCCAGAGAGGGGCTCAAAGCGGTTACACAATGAAGGGTACTGCGGGTGGTAGGGTGTTCTATCAACTTGGTGCCTCCTGACTGGCAATCTTGAGGGTGGATGTCTCGGAGGAAACTCACAGAATCGTCTTGGATAAAAATAGTCAAGACCTAAGGTCTGCACATCCCCCAATCTTGCAAACCTTGCTTCCCTACGTAAGAAATCTACCACCCAGGGATGTTTAAAAGATATAATGATACAGTAGCCCTCCAAGTCCTTGCTGCTGTGACCCACCCATTCAACTCTCCTCACAAACAAGATTTCAGTCACGGATGATGGGGGAAGGGGGCGATTTTTGTTTAACCAGAATACCACTTTGTTACGAAGGTCCCCATAGGATTCGTTGGCACCCTCCCTAAGTTGTGCTACACCAGTTAAAACTATTGTATGCCGGGTTGCTTCAGGAGGTAGGTCTGTGCGAGGGTGAGCCCGCTTGTTAGGTTTCCCTAAGGGGATGGTAGAGTTCATGCTCACTTTAGCTGCCTGCCCTGGGGTGGACTGGGACGATGTACTAGGAACACCCTTTGCACGGTCTTGCGGCCGTATCGCCGGTGTTCGTTGAGGATTAGATTTGGAGGTGGCCTTCTTTGACACCTGCAACAAAGAGCCTACAACCGGAGTACAATCCTTAACCCTAGAGGATCCCCCCGCCACTGGATCTTTATTTGTTTTTGGATCAGGATAGTTTGATGCTAAGCCAGTGGACACGGAGGTTACTGTTTTACCAGTTGGTGCAATTTTCTGGCCCTTTATATTGATGGTAGAGGGACAAGGATTCCTCGCAGCATTTTTGGGGCTAGTAAACTTATGTAATAAACCAGTATTAGTATTTACAATGGACTCAAGTGCATCCAGTTTAGAGGTCATCAGCCTTGTTCTCTCAAGTACAGGAAGTAAAAGAGTTTTAATCATAGCCTCCATTTTTACCAATAAGCTTTCATCACTACTAAACCAAGTTGGACATGGGTCAGAGGAACCAAAGGGGATATGGGAGGGGCGTAATGGATCTATTGGTACCAGGGCAGGACAAAGGGTAGGAAGGGCCTCGGGGTTTGGGACGCTAGTGTGGGCCGGATCAATGGTCTTTGATATCTTGAAAGCTCCCCCCCCTGATGGCCCAAACGCCTTTTCCTTTTGCGAGGTACAAATCTCAACGGGTCCTCGTCACCCAGTGGGTCCGACTCATAATTACTGGCCAAGTGCACACTTTCATTTTCATTTCCATTTCCCCTGCTATTTTGGATGTCATCCAGATACGAATCAGTTTCCCCCATGGAGGGAGGGATACCCTCCCCTTCCCCCTCGCAGTGTATCTCTGCTGTAACCAAATGTAGACTGTTACTCGGGGCTTGTGCAACGGGGCTGGGTATTGTTGCCAACCTACCCAGAGAGGAACGCTTCCCACTAACTAGGTCAATAGAAAGCCTTTTCTCAACCATCGCTATCTCTTTTTCTGAGATCCCAGTAGCTCGAGTAATGAATGCGTCTAATGGACCTGAAACCACCCCCTTAGCAGTCTGCAATTGTACTGTACGTTCCTTGCTGGAGCGTAGAGGCATTGCAGTATTAATTAGTACTATAACAATAACAAAATTATACTAACACCAATAATAATGTATACAAATTAACCAGGGGGAATGGCCCAACCCAACCTCGCCCAACCACGGACGGCCACAGACGGTCCCGCCCTTGTCCCGGGCTTCTCCCGGGATGCTCCCGCGCGCTCCCGCGCAGCAGAAGTAAACACCACTGTTATAGATTAGGTGTGACGCACAGGGGGCGGGGCTAACAGGGAGAGCGGGCCGGGTGATCTAAATTGGCCAGGCAGGGACTACTGGGAGATGTAGTCCCTGCAGAACGCTCGCAGCCCCGAGCAGATGCCCCAACACTCCTCTGTCAACACAGCAGCTCCACTGATTCCCCGGCGGCTTCCCCTGCGAAGCGGGTCCGGCGAGCAGTGGTGTAGAAGCAGGTCAGCAGCCCAGAACCAGGAGTCCAAGAGCAAAAGGTCCTAGTAGCACGAAGTCCAATCCAGCAAAGGGTTGCAACCTATTACTCTTTACCTTTATCAGTAATAACTTTCGACGCGGCAAAAGAGTTAGCTGGCCTTTTCTGAATGCCACCTTAGCTAAATTTAATCTGGGGGACAAGCTAGAAAAAGCAATAATTAACTTCTATAAAAATCCTGTTGCAAAAATATTAGTGAATGACGCCCTTACAGACAACATACAAATAAAAAGAGGTACAAGGCAAGTGTGCCCCCTGTCCCCCCTCTTATTTAACTTCTATATTGAACCTCTAGCTTTCCTACTGAGAGGGGAAGAGGGGATCGTGGCTTTTAAACATCAAGGCTGGGAGAAAAAAGTCGCTCTCTATGCGGACGACTTGATGTTATTCACTGGCAATCTAACTAGCTCACTCTCCAAAATAGAGGAAATTATAGGTCACTTTGGAGCAGTCTCAGTCTATTCGGTAAACCAATCCAAATCGGAAATCCTCGAGTGGAATACCACCTTAGGAAACCCTCTATTTAAGGATAAAATAAAATACATAGGAATAAAGTACACTAAGGTATTGGACGAGGTAGCTAGCTTGAATTTCCCCAGGATCCACAAAGATATAAGGAAATTACTTAAGGCTTGGTCAGGCTTACAACTATCCTTTCTAGGACAGTCCAACTTACGAAAAATGACTATAGTACCAAAATGCACATACATATTTAACTCCATCCCGATGAGTTTTAAGACAGAACAAATTAAAAAGCTGTAGGGGGAGCTATCGAGTTTTATCTGGGCAGCCAAAGGGGTCAGAATCGGATGGAAAAAGCTAAGAAGAAACAGAGCACAGGGAGGAATCGCCAGCCCAGACCTAGTGGAGTACTGTAGATCTTTCCAGTTTAAAAATACAAGGAGATTATTGGACAAATGGGAAACCTAGCCTATGTACCTGAAAGCCCTCATAGGCCATGGAGGGGATCACTATCTCTATAAATTTGGACACCCCAAATTCTTTAAAAAGATTAAACTAAAGACAATAAAATCAGCAGCAAGAACCTGGGATGAAATAAGGAGAATCCTAAAAATACCATATTACAGCAAACATGCGCCAATTTGGGAATCATCAGGCACCCCAGAATGCCTTAAAGATGCCCTAGCGACCCCACTAAGAGAGTCTAACATAAATTACTGGGGACAGCTGATAGAGAATAATCAAATCGTACAATGGGACATTTTACACAAAGAGTCTCAAGGGTCAATACCCAGATTCAAACACTATCAACTAAACAGCTGGATAAAAGCCATAAAGGAAAACCTACAAGGAGATGAGGTTATCGAGCAAAAACATCTGAACCCAGAGTTTAAAAAAAAAGAAATATCGTACTGGTATTGGGCACTTATAAGAGCAGGTGAAACAGAATACAAAGCCCCGCATGCTATCTGGGAGAAGGACATGCCCGGGCTAGACATTTCACACTTTTGGCAAACCTCGACTGCAATCATGGAGCGAGTAACAAAGGCCGCTCCATTGAAGAAAAACCATCTCTTCACTATCCACAGATCCTACTGGACCCCTAAAAGATTGTCAAAGATGACCAGCAGCGAAGTAAAAAAGTGTCTCAAATGTGGAGAAGAAAGAGCGGATGACCTGCATATGTTCCGGGGATGCATAAAGCTGAAAGACTATTGGGACCAGATTGGTAAGACCCTCTCTGACGTGATAGAACAACAAATAGAGGTAAGCATGGAAATGGTTATTTTTGGGATTCCAGGTAACTTACACCCTCTCACAATGTCTAAAGACCAAGAAAATCTTCTTTTTTCACTGATCTTGTTAGCTAGAAGGGAGATCTGTATCAACTGGGTTAAACAATCGCCACCAAAACACACTGATTGGCTAAACTCTGTACTAAGGGTGTATAAATTAGAGAAACAAGGGAAGAGCACTAAGAAAAACAAATTCTGGAACATCTGGGAGAGATACAACCAGGCTAACATCAGGGAGTCCAATGATTAGGGCAAAGGAAACAACGATTTCAAGTTGGTTCTTGGTCTGAGTAGTCATAACGACTAGCTCCCCCACCTCCATAAATCGTGTGCCTGAGGATGGACAAAAGGGGGCCCCAAAGGACAAGGTTAAAAAATATACCATCCAGGGCAGAATTGAACTACCCGCAGTAAAGCACTGAATGGATATTGGGGCCTTCGACTCCTCCATACCCCTAGGAAATGTGCTTCTTAAGGACTAAAAAATGGCAGGTGGTACCACAAAGCCCTCGCCTGATACCACTACCTATGGTGGGATTTCCCTTTGAAAGGGTTAGGATTGACATGGATTCTCCAACTGCATCTGGGCACAGATATATTCTAGTGGTGGTGGACCATGCCTCTCCGTACCCAGAAGCTATACCCCTTAGACCCACCACCGGGACCCTCCTGGGATTTCTTTCCAGAGTTGGTTTCCCTAAGGTGGTCTTAACTGACAGAGGTGCAAACTTCATGTTTAGTTACAGTACTGCTATGTGGAAGAAGTATAGAGTAAATTACAAATTTATCACACCCTATCACCCACAGTGCAATGGGTTAGTTCAAAGGTTCAACAAAGTCCTGATGGGCATGATCATGGGCTTCCCAGAAAATCTTGGGCGAAAGTGGGAAGTCCTGTTGCCCTGCATTCTCTTTGCCTACAGAGAGGTTCTTCAGAAGGGGGCTGGCTACAGCCCTTTTGAACTCCTGTTTGGACATCCAGTTAGGGGTCCCTTGTGTTTAGTGAAGGAGGAATGGGAGTTGCCTCTAAAACCACCTAAGGAAGACATAGTGGACTATGTATTTGGTCTCTGCTCCAGGATGGCTGAGTACATGAAGAAGGCAACTAAAACCCTTGAAGCTAGCCAAGAGTTACAAAAAGCTTGGCATGACCAAAAGGCTGTACTGACTGTGTATCAGCCAGGACAGAAGGTATGGGTGTTGGAGCCTGTGGCCCCAGCAGCCACCAGGACAAGTGGAGTGGACCCCATACCATTCTTGAGCAGAAGTGAGAGGGCACCTACCTGATGGACCTTGGAGCTCCCAGGAGCCCCCACAGAGTGCGCCTTGTGAATAGGCTCAAGCCATATGTTGACAGGGCAGATATGGGCTTGCGCATGGCTACTGATGAGGGACAGGAGGAAGAGAGTGATCCACTCCCTGACCTCCTCTCCCAGAACCCTGGTGATGGCTCAGGTGATAGTGTAGCCTTGGCAGACAGCCTAACTGAGCAGCAACAAACTGATTGCAGGAAGGTCCTCAATCAGTACAGACATATTTTCCCTGACTCCTAGTCAGACTACTTGGTGTTCCCATCATGTGGACACAGGTGAAAGGTGAACGTCTGCCTGTTAAAAATAAGATTTACAGGCAACGTAACCATGTGAGTGACTGCATCAGGACTGAGGTCCAAAAGATGTTGGAATTGGGAGTCATTGAACCCTCAGATAGCTCTTGGGCTAGTCCAGTAGTCCTGGTACTCAAGCATCATACCCAAGGTGGTAAAAGAGAAATTAGGTTTTGTGTAGCCCACAGGGGGCTCAATGCTCACCCTATTCCTAGGGCAGATGAGCTCATTGATACTTTGGCCTCAGCCAAGTTCTTGAGTACATTTGACCTCACTGCTGGATATTGGCAGATCAGACTAGCTGAGGATGCCAAACCCAAGACAGCATTTTCAACCCCTAGTGGGCATTATCAATTTATTGTGATGCCCTTTGGTTTGAAAAATGCACCTGCTACATTTGAAAGGTTGGTGAATAAAGTTCTCACATGCCTGGAAAACTATAGTGCGGTCGTCAGGGAGAGGTAACGGAAACCTTCCCGGTTGAGCGGGGAGTGAGACAAGGCTGTGTCATGGCACCGACCTTGTTCTCACTCTTCGTGAACGGGGTGGCTGGGTTCCTCTCCCTGATCCCTACCGATGCCCCGGCTATGTGTGGTGAGCGGGTCCCGATTCTCATGTTCGCGGACGATACATTGATTATGTCAAAAACACCAAGTGGGCTCCAGCGTGCTCTAAAGCGCTTTGAAATTTTCTGCCTGAAGAGAGGCCTTGAAATAAACACAGCAAAAACCAAGTTTATGGTCCTTAACGGCCGTATATCACCTGGGCTTGCTAAACCTTTCAGAGGAGCGATGTATATGAATGGCGCCCCACTAGAGCGCCATAGAGCGTCACTTATCTGGGGGTCACACTCCAGAGAGATCTGGAGTGGATCAGCCAACTAGATATTGCAGTATTAAAACATCGTCAGCAGGTTGGTATCCTTCTGAAAAAATTTAGCTTATCAACAACAAAGCCCATTAGCCCACTATTGGAAATTTATAGGATGAAGGTGCTAAGCTCGACATTGTTCGGTGCCGAGCTATGGGGATTTTAGAATTTGAAAAATCTGACGCTAGCAGAAAACTAATTTTTGCGTAAAGCAACTAGCGTCCCTACAAGTACTCTTTTAACACCTTTAATGTGGGATCTTGGACAAAAAGCGGTCCAGGACCTTGCCTCTCTACGGCCCTTACTGTATTGGCGCCGACTGTGGACCACAGAGGAACTCCAACATTATGCACAGGGCTTACGGGAAATTATGATAAAAGATGGCTCCCAAAAAATTCACTGGCTGAAGTCCATTCTGTCCCTACTAATTAGGTTGGGACTGCGAGAGCTATGGGACGACCCGACAAACGCTATATTCCCTTCTAAGAAACTTCTGAAAGTAAGTTATTGGGAGATGATATGCATCCAGAAGTTTGCATAAGGGGTTCTTCCTCACACCTAACAGGCCGTTTCCTAGAATTTAAAGCCCAACCGAAACTGGAATTGTATTGGGATGCCATAGAGAAAAATCAGGACCGCAAACTCTATTTTCAATTTAGAGTAGGCTCCCTTCCAGTTAGGTCCTTTACAGCCAATTGGGCAGGGGAAAACGGTAGGGATAAATGCCCTAAGTGTGGTGAAGAACGAGAAACAATAAGTCATCTTCTCTTCTTTTGCCCCTTATATTCTGCACTGAGAGCCATGTGGGTTAAGCCTATCTGCAGAGCGATTGGTACACGAAGGTACACTGAGGCTTTAAGAATTTTAAGTAGTGATCCCTGCCCTGTAATTGCTATTGCCATGGCTAAATTTCTGAAATGGGCTTGGGTAATCCGTATGCGCCTTGTTGCGGAATGGCTCTGATTATTGTTTGCAGACTGTGTGTAATAAATATGTGGGCCTACTCAATTTGTGTAACTTATGTCCAATACCCCCTGTACTGTTAAAAATGATGGATTTTGTTTTATGAACGTAGCTTTTATGCACTCAAAATAATTGATATTCGGCAATCGTCTATAGTAGTTTAATTCAAATCTTAGATATTTATTGACCGGTTTTTTAATAGAATTTTATACTGAAATACTCCGGTTTTATGTATGTTTTTATGTATGCTTTTATGACTTAATTGTCGAATAAAGTATGATGATATATGAAAAGAGAAATTAGGTTTTGTGTAGCCCACAGGGGGCTCAATGCTCACCCTATTCCTAGGGCAGATGAGCTCATTGATACTTTGGCCTCAGCCAAGTTCTTGAGTACATTTGACCTCACTGCTGGATATTGGCAAATCAGACTAGCTGAGGATGCCAAACCCAAGACAGCATTTTCAACCCCTAGTGGGCATTATCAATTTATTGTGATGCCCTTTGGTTTGAAAAATGCACCTGCTACATTTGAAAGGTTGGTGAATAAAGTTCTCACATGCCTGGAAAACTATAGTGCAGCTTATCTTGATGATATTTCTGTCTTTAGTTCCACCTGGGAGGATCACCTAGTCCACCTGAGAAATGTTCTGGAGGCCCTGCAAAAGGCAGGCCTCACTATCATTGCCACCAAGTGCCAGATAGAGCAAAGTAAGGTTGTGTACCTGGGCCACCTTGTGGGTGGAGGCCAGGTTCAACCATTGTAGAGCAAAATCCAGACCATCATGGACTGGGTTGCTCCAACTACCCAGACTCAGGTCAGAGCTTTCTTTGGCCTGACTGGGTATTACAGGAGGTTTGTTAAGGGTTTTGCATCTATATTGACCCCCTTAAATGATCTGACTTCTAGAAGAATGCCTATGAAAGTTCAGTGGATAGTTAGCTATCAGAAGGCATTTGATGACCTGAAGCAGGCCATGTGCACTGCCCCCATTCTGCAAAGTCCTGACTATTCCAAACAATTTATTGTTCAAACTGATCCATCTGAGTTGAGGGTAGGGGCTGTGTTATCACCACTGAATGAAGAGAGTCGGGATAAGCCAGTAGCTTTTATAAGCAGAAGGCTGACCCCCAGAGAGAAACTTTGGTCAGCTATTGAGAGGTAAGCCTTTGCCATGGTTTTGGCTCTGAAGAAGCGGAGGCCATACTTGTTTGGCACTCACTTCATTGTTCAGACAGACCATAAACCCCTCTTATTGGCTAAAACAGATGAAGGGTGAAAACTCCAAACTTTTGAGGTGGTCCATTTCCCTACAGGGGATGGACTATACCGTGGAACATAGACCTGGGAGTAACCATCCCAATGCAGATGGACTCTTCAGATATTTCCACTTAAAAAATTAAGACTCAACTGGTCACGGTTAGTCTCAAGTCCTTTCGTTTGGGGGGTTGTGTAGGAAAGTAGGATCTGCTTCTTATGGTTACCCCCACTTTTTGCTTAATGCCTCACTGTTTTTGACTAGTCTGACTGGGATCCTGCTAATGAGGACCACAGTCTACTTGCTTTCACCTTTAAATTGACATACATGTACTTTGGTACACTCCAGATTGGATACCGGGATACCCTATAAGTCCCTAGTGTTGGAAATGGGATCCCCGGCTGGCCAGGGCTTTCGCCAAAGTCAGTCAGAGACCACCACTCCCAAGTCAGGGCAAGGGAGTTACACGCCAAGATAACCCCTACTCACCCTCTAGGTAACGTGGCGCGAGCAGCAAGGCTAAACTTGGAGGCGATGTAGGCTAAGTATTTGCGCACGCACCCCAGCAACAACAACCAAAGGCCCACCACAAAGGAAACTCCACACAAGGTTATATAAAAATAGCCTTTGTATTACACCAAAACACATTAGATAAAACACACACTTTACAATGTGCCTGAGGCACGGGCAGAATTTACAAGGGATTATGTACAAGACAGGGCCACCTGGACCACTGTCAGGAATCAGAAGTAGCACTTTCAGAAATAGCACTTAGAAGGTAAAATATAAATGTACTTTAGCACAAAATAGCACACAACCAGTATCTACTGGTAACAGGACCTCACTAGCACCACCTGTACTAGGGAGAAAACAACCACCTATGTATCACAATACCTGTAGGGGTGTAAGAGGAAAACACATGATGCAATGCATAACATTCATTCAGAGGTGTAAAGGAGGAAAACACATGATGCATCAACAATACATTCAGAGGTGCATAGAAAGTACAATTGCGCCAAACTCACGTAAGTCACCACCTGTGACTGTCCCTAGGCCAACTGGCCTCGAAAGGGGCGGAATGCCCTGAGTCTCAGTGTCAGGGAGGTCTGCGCAGGCAGCACAGACACAAAGCCTAAACGTGGCAACTGTCCACTAAGTGCTGGACAGTTGTAAATATGACTGAGCAACGTTGGAGCCAGGAGGGCCCAAGAACAAGGTGGGGAAGGAGCCTCTCAGGGGCTCGCCAAGCAAATCTGCAATTTAGAGCTTCAGCGCTCTAAACAAGGAACATGCCCCCAGCGAGTCTCTCAGGACTCTAAATGAACAAATATGCCCTTAAGAGCTCAGCGCTCTGAAATAAGGGAAATGCCCCCTCGAGCCTCGGGGCTCGTAACATAGAAGTAGGGCGGGAGCCTCTCGGGCTCTAAATAAACAAATGGCCCCCAGGAGCCTCGGGGCTCCAAGCACCAAAAATGCGGCCACGTGGGAGTCCCTCACGGGGGACTCAGGAATCAATAATGCCCCCGGAGCCTCTTGGCTCCAACAAAGAAATGCCACACACGTTGGAGCGGCCCTCTGCCAATCGGGGCCGCTCGGGAAACAAGGAGGAATGGACAATGCCCCACGAGCCTCTGGGCTCGATCACACCGAGGACCTCGCTTGGTCCGCAAACGGAAGGGGAGGGGCGGCACCGACAGCGTGCCCCGACGCCCTCCTCCCTTCCTTCACTCACCGGCTGTCTGCTGGCGGGACGGCTCCTCTTCCTCGGGAGCCTCGTGGACACGGGAGCAGGCTTCCTCGGTCTCCTGCCTGGCCTCGTCGCACCGTCCTTCTGCCTGACTTCCGCCGGGGCCGCCAATGGCAGCGCGGCCCTGGGGGTCAGGAGGCGGGACTTCCGGGTCGCTCTAGGCAGCGGCCCGGCAACAGCTTTCAGGGCTCCCGGGCTGCGGCGGTGAACACGGGGCAATGCCGGGTGGGCACCGGCTTGAAATAAAATCCGCACAACGGGGCAATGCCGGGTGGCACCGGCCTTCAAATTAAAAATAAAGCGAGGTGGGCACTCGCTTGCTCCAAAAATCGGCAAATCGGCGCCAATGCCGGGTAGGCACCGGCAATATCGACAGAGCGCTCCCAAGCGCTCTGGGAGCACAGGATCAGCGCGCTCAGCGCTAGAAAGACAAGCAAAGCGCTATTGAGCGCTGGGGCACCAGGAAAGCGCTCCTAGCGCTATAAATCCAATAAAAGCGCTTCCAGGCACAGCAAAAGCTCCAGCAAGGTCTGGAGGCAGGCAGAGGGGCAAGGCAGGGCCAGAGCCAGCACACTGGGTCTCCAGGCAGGGAGACAGTCCAAGTGGCGGTTCTCCTGGCCCCAGCAGCAGCAACAGCCCCCTCTGGCAAGGTCCAACGCCGAACAGAGAACAAATTGTAAGGGGACACAGCCCCTTCTTATACTGTAAATTCCTTTGTCTGAAGGTGCAGAGTGGGGGCGGAACCAGTCGCAGCTGGTTCTTGAGTACTCTGTTTACCTCAACCACCCTCTCTATTCACTGGCAGGGATTGGGTCATTAGACACACCACAGGGGGGCGGAGCCAGCATTGTGTGGGGAAAACCCAGCCCATCCAGGACACAGGTACACTCCTCCCACACATTACTCATGCAGATCTCCCACTCACCACCGGGCAGACCCATCCAGACTTCCTGGAGCCTGGCATGCCAGCCAGCTCCAGCCAATCACACGCCAGCACCCTCACAGCACACGTACAGCCATGTCTAGAAATGGCGCTTCTCTACTAGACACATACATGCTGCATACACCATCTCGCAGCATTCACTCTCACGAGTTCACACATACCAGACTCAAGCCTGTACACCCCACGCATCAGGAACTACCAGGGACACATACATTCCCCATGCATTCCTATGGGCGGGCAGGCCTAGCTCAGCACATGCACTCAGAGTGCGCACGCACTTTCCACTGGGACACAGTGAAAGTGCGCAGAATCCCTAAAATCACCATTGCCAGGTCACCATTCCACGCAAAAAGTCTAGGGGTGAACCTGCCCTAAGGGCCAAAGTCCAACATAACCCCCTTCCAGCCAAAACGCAGGGGAGACCAATCACCACCGTGATGGACTTCCCTGCTTGGGGCGATAGAACACGGACGCGGGCCCGCAACTGCAGGGACACCCTCCTGTTCTACGCCATGGTGAACCCATGGGATTCCTTCTCAACACACTGTCTGGACCAACTGGGCTACCCCACTGGTACTCCCAAGTTGTCCGCGGCCAGGACCAGGCCCTGGGCCACCCAGGTGCCACTGGTCCTTGCCAATTCGCAGAGCGGGGGGCAGTAACCCCTGGCACATAGCGGCCATTCTCCACTCTTCCTGTCTGCAAGACAGGACTAGACTGCCACTGGTTCTCCAGCCTAGGGCCTACAACCTCAGGCGGACCAGGAGTCTCAGGGAGGGCTCTCCTCCCCTTACCTCTTCTCCTAGGGTTCCTCCTCCTCCGGCGAGGGGTACACCTAGAACGCCATTCCAACCCAGGGCTTATCCACTCAGGTTGCACCGGGGTCAGAGGGGGGCTCTCCCACCCTCTGCACCCCCTTCCAGAGGTCTGCCCTCTCCCACCTGGAGAAGTTCCTCTGGAAGAAGAACCGGTCAGGACACTGGTTACAGTCATCCTACCCTTCAGGTCAGGCTGATCCTGAACCTGGCCTTCCAACCTCGGGTCTAAAACCTTCGGTGGAACAATTGCCTGGCACTCCAGGACTTCTGGGGACTTACACTCCATCCCCCTGAGGCTAACAAATGAGACATATGTTGTGTGACTGTCTGTCTGGCGCAGATCTCCCGCCCTCTGTCCACCTGACAGTGCGTGACGATCCCCCAGACCAGAAGTGGTGTTACCATGGTCACTACACGGGAACCTAGCCCAACTGGGTAGTCCCTGACCCACTGGTCCTTCCACTGGGGAACTCCCCCAATCACTCCTCACTCTGGACTCCTGTACCCTCCCTACCGGAGCGGTACTGCCAGACTCTAGAACCATAGGAGCTCTGGTTACAGACGCTCCAGGTCCTCTACTCACTAGGAGATCTTCCTCAAGTGGACTAACAGGACAGCCTAGGTCCCCAACCTGGTGTTCCCTACAGAAACCATCCAAGTCCTGAGGCAGGGCTTCGGGCGTCCGGGGAACCTCGGTCTCCCCCTCACTCCTGCTCCACTGAGCCAGGCAGTGAGCCCCTACACCCTCCTCGCTATCCTGGGACCTAGCTGGGCTACACTGAGCCTCCTCCACCACGCTGGGCTGGAAGATACCTGAACCACTACTTTTGGAGTCACTCCCTAATGACTCTAGAGAACCTTTAGCACTCTCCCAGCGGTCTGCTTCATCTGCAAGCTCACTTGGACTAAGGGATTCAGACTTCAACAGGTGCTGGCGCAACTCTGGACAAACAACATTGAGCAACTGCTCTTTGAGAAACATATTCAGTACTCCGTCTCTCTCATCATCCGAGCTAGCCTCCAGCCAATCCCACATTGCATCAGAACAGTCATCCATAAAAAAAACCAACTCTGATGAGGCAGTTTCCTACTGCCCCTGAACTTCAACCTTAACTCCTCCTCTTGGGAACAAGGGACCATACGTTGGGCACGGGGTAGGGGACTTTCTGCACTGACGTCTACATAGCTGCCACCACTGGACTCAGCCCTCCCTGGGGAATCCAGAAAATTAAAACTGCGCGCAGGGGATAGTCTATCCTCCAGAGCTACTTTGCCCCTGGTGGAGGCCCTCTCAGCCTCCTCTATCCTTTCCTGCGCTAAGACCATCTCGGTCTCTAGCTGTTGCTTCCTAAGCTCCAGCTGCGCCATAGCCTGGGCATGCTCCAACCTGAGCTTTTCTAAAGCCAGCTGGTGCTCCCTTTCTCTCCTCCTATCTTCCAGCTCCTCTGGGGACAGGGAAAGGGATGAGGCGCTGCCTCCTACACTGGACCCAGCAAGGGACTCCCTATCTATGGGGTCCTCACTCTCTACTGGCATCCAGGTGCTGTCATCTTCTTCCTCCTCTTCTGAATCTTCAGGGCTCCCCACAGACCCACCACCCTCCTGGTGTGGGGCCCGGGCCCTTTCCTCACTGCGCTCAAGATCCCATTGATCCTCTTGCCATTTGACCATGCATCTCCTAAGTGCATACCATCCTGACTGATCCGCCCCTATGCCTCTCTCTTCACAGAACTTTCTCAGCTCCCACACACCGTATGTGGCTAGATCATTGAAATCAAAAACCAGCTCCATTCTGGCAGACGTTCTAGAGAAGAGATCACACAGGGAACCTAGGGGTCTGAGCTAACACAGGAGTACACAATTCACAAAGGTATCAGCAAGCTCTCTACCCCAGAGAACTCACACTCACTTGCCTAGTGCCACACACCATTCATCCACACACAACCCTCCCCTCGGACTGGTAAGGCAGTTTCTACCACCCCTGATTCCTCAACCTGACCACAAGTGACACAGGTACCGACTCTGGGCGCAGGGTAGGGGGACAAATGTACTGGACACAATTGCACAATGATACCTTCAGGAGAAGAAAATATGAAACTTCCAAAAACAACAATCCCCTAAAATGTGGTCATCTAAAATGCAGAGTTTTGTGGTGCAGCCAGCTGCTACCAAGGTACAACGCAAACACAAATCCTTATCCCACCGCTTGCCGCCAATGTTGGAAATGGGATCCCCGGCTGGCCAGGGCTTTCGCCAAAGTCAGTCAGAGACCACCACTCCCAAGTCAGGGCAAGGGAGTTACACGCCAAGATAACCCCTACTCACCCTCTAGGTAACGTGGCGCGAGCAGCAAGGCTAAACTTGGAGGCGATGTAGGCTAAGTATTTGCGCACGCACCCCAGCAACAACAACCAAAGGCCCACCACAAAGGAAACTCCACACAAGGTTATATAAAAATAGCCTTTGTATTACACCAAAACACATTAGATAAAACACACACTTTACAATGTGCCTGAGGCACGGGCAGAATTTACAAGGGATTATGTACAAGACAGGGCCACCTGGACCACTGTCAGGAATCAGAAGTAGCACTTTCAGAAATAGCACTTAGAAGGTAAAATATAAATGTACTTTAGCACAAAATAGCACACAACCAGTATCTACTGGTAACAGGACCTCACTAGCACCACCTGTACTAGGGAGAAAACAACCACCTATGTATCACAATACCTGTAGGGGTGTAAGAGGAAAACACATGATGCAATGCATAACATTCATTCAGAGGTGTAAAGGAGGAAAACACATGATGCATCAACAATACATTCAGAGGTGCATAGAAAGTACAATTGCGCCAAACTCACGTAAGTCACCACCTGTGACTGTCCCTAGGCCAACTGGCCTCGAAAGGGGCGGAATGCCCTGAGTCTCAGTGTCAGGGAGGTCTGCGCAGGCAGCACAGACACAAAGCCTAAACGTGGCAACTGTCCACTAAGTGCTGGACAGTTGTAAATATGACTGAGCAACGTTGGAGCCAGGAGGGCCCAAGAACAAGGTGGGGAAGGAGCCTCTCAGGGGCTCGCCAAGCAAATCTGCAATTTAGAGCTTCAGCGCTCTAAACAAGGAACATGCCCCCAGCGAGTCTCTCAGGACTCTAAATGAACAAATATGCCCTTAAGAGCTCAGCGCTCTGAAATAAGGGAAATGCCCCCTCGAGCCTCGGGGCTCGTAACATAGAAGTAGGGCGGGAGCCTCTCGGGCTCTAAATAAACAAATGGCCCCCAGGAGCCTCGGGGCTCCAAGCACCAAAAATGCGGCCACGTGGGAGTCCCTCACGGGGGACTCAGGAATCAATAATGCCCCCGGAGCCTCTTGGCTCCAACAAAGAAATGCCACACACGTTGGAGCGGCCCTCTGCCAATCGGGGCCGCTCGGGAAACAAGGAGGAATGGACAATGCCCCACGAGCCTCTGGGCTCGATCACACCGAGGACCTCGCTTGGTCCGCAAACGGAAGGGGAGGGGCGGCACCGACAGCGTGCCCCGACGCCCTCCTCCCTTCCTTCACTCACCGGCTGTCTGCTGGCGGGACGGCTCCTCTTCCTCGGGAGCCTCGTGGACACGGGAGCAGGCTTCCTCGGTCTCCTGCCTGGCCTCGTCGCACCGTCCTTCTGCCTGACTTCCGCCGGGGCCGCCAATGGCAGCGCGGCCCTGGGGGTCAGGAGGCGGGACTTCCGGGTCGCTCTAGGCAGCGGCCCGGCAACAGCTTTCAGGGCTCCCGGGCTGCGGCGGTGAACACGGGGCAATGCCGGGTGGGCACCGGCTTGAAATAAAATCCGCACAACGGGGCAATGCCGGGTGGCACCGGCCTTCAAATTAAAAATAAAGCGAGGTGGGCACTCGCTTGCTCCAAAAATCGGCAAATCGGCGCCAATGCCGGGTAGGCACCGGCAGAATCGACAGAGCGCTCCCAAGCGCTCTGGGAGCACAGGATCAGCGCGCTCAGCGCTAGAAAGACAAGCAAAGCGCTATTGAGCGCTGGGGCACCAGGAAAGCGCTCCTAGCGCTATAAATCCAATAAAAGCGCTTCCAGGCACAGCAAAAGCTCCAGCAAGGTCTGGAGGCAGGCAGAGGGGCAAGGCAGGGCCAGAGCCAGCACACTGGGTCTCCAGGCAGGGAGACAGTCCAAGTGGCGGTTCTCCTGGCCCCAGCAGCAGCAACAGCCCCCTCTGGCAAGGTCCAACGCCGAACAGAGAACAAGTTGTAAGGGGACACAGCCCCTTCTTATACTGTAAATTCCTTTGTCTGAAGGTGCAGAGTGGGGGCGGAACCAGTCGCAGCTGGTTCTTGAGTACTCTGTTTACCTCAACCACCCTCTCTATTCACTGGCAGGGCTTGGGTCATTAGACACACCACAGGGGGGCGGAGCCAGCATTGTGTGGGGAAAACCCAGCCCATCCAGGACACAGGTACACTCCTCCCACACATTACTCATGCAGATCTCCCACTCACCACCGGGCAGACCCATCCAGACTTCCTGGAGCCTGGCATGCCAGCCAGCTCCAGCCAATCACACGCCAGCACCCTCACAGCACACGTACAGCCATGTCTAGAAATGGCGCTTCTCTACTAGACACATACATGCTGCATACACCATCTCGCAGCATTCACTCTCACGAGTTCACACATACCAGACTCAAGCCTGTACACCCCACGCATCAGGAACTACCAGGGACACATACATTCCCCATGCATTCCTATGGGCGGGCAGGCCTAGCTCAGCACATGCACTCAGAGTGCGCACGCACTTTCCACTGGGACACAGTGAAAGTGCGCAGAATCCCTAAAATCACCATTGCCAGGTCACCATTCCACGCAAAAAGTCTAGGGGTGAACCTGCCCTGAGGGCCAAAGTCCAACACCTAGTATATGGTACTAATGTACCCGGGGCATAGCTACCTCAGAGGCCTCCCATGGCTGAAGCATGTATTGTGCCAACCATGAGAGGCCATCTAAAATAGGACTACAGGTCTGCTACTGCAACCTGTGTAAACTATATCTATTGGTCACTACGCTTAAAACGTATAAGCCACCCCTATAGCAGCCCTTATCAATCCTGAGGGCAGGCTCCTGATTTTTATGTGAGAGGGTGCCCCTGCATGAGCTGAGCCTTTCTGCAGCCTTCGGAAACCATTCTGCCGGGTTGTCTGTGACTCAGCCAGACATATAGGTAGAGGTGAATTATAACCTCACAGTAAATGCTAACTCGAAAACGGCTGCATAGAAACATATCATGTTTAGTATCACCTTGAAATCATAAGATTCCACCCTTCTGAAGGAGCGTCATGGGGGCCACTGGTCTATCCGGTGCCAGCCTTCTCAATCCGAACAGCACAAAATGTATGCTGCCAACCAAAAAGACATTTCTGCCCTCCTTCTGCTGAGCCAAGCTCAAGCAGAGGAAGGCAGCACAATAGGCATCCTGTCACAGGGAGGAGGGACCACCTCCCAGACAGGATTTGTGTATTGGGGCTGGGTGGGTGCACTCTGAGAGAGCTGAAAGTCTGCACCTGTCACACATTTGGTGTCCCTGTGCATTCTCCAGCTCAAACCAGTTCTAGGAGCCATTGGCTCCTGCTCCGGCACGAAACTGGACAAAGGAGTAATCTCCCCTCTGTCCTGCCCCTCCCCTAGGAGGGTCCCCTGAATCTCTCCAACCCTCTCCCGTGGGTACAAAAAGGGCTTACCTTGCTGTAAGACTTTAGATTTTACGTGGACAAGATTCTACAAGAAGAAACCACTAACCTTCGACCATCTGGACACTCTGGACTTTGCTGGACCTCAACTTCATCCCACTTTCCTTCAGAAGCCTAGTCTGTGCCCTTGCTCAATCCAGGCTCCGTGCAGGACCTGTGGTGCACTAAGGACAACTGAAGAATCTCCATTGGAGTGAAGGAGTCACTCCCCTGCCCTATCAGGCACCTCAGTGCAACTGACCGGTCTGCTTCTCCTGAGCTCCTGCAGACTCTGAAGATTTTAGCAACACAGGAGTTGGGTTTCCGAAGGGCCCTGAGGTTGATCTGCTCTCTCAACAAGTTTGAGGCTAGTATCCCTCGTGGGGACCTCATAATCCAAGGCCCTGTGCAGAGCGTCCATTTACTGTTGCATATGATTGTTGGTGATTACCGAGCATGTAAATTGGACTCCGTGTAGTCCTGATACTGAGCAGTAATTGCACGAAAGAACTCTGGCCTCTTTACACCGAGTGCTCTGTGGGCTGGTACTTTGCAATCTTGCTCAAGGTCCCCTTGCGACTCCTGGTCATTCGGCCTGTGGATCACCCTGAGTGTCATCTTGATTTCTTTTGGGCTTTCCTGGTTGCTTTAGATGAGCCCTGACTCCCCATTGCTTGGTGAGTCCCCTAGACCTTTTTGGTCCACACCGTAACCTGCTTGACCTTCATGCGTGGGTTGCTTTTGAAACTTAAAACAAAATATCAGTATGAAATAAAAATGTTTTCTATATACAATTTTTTTTTGATTCTATATATGTAATTTATAGTCGCAATTTTGTTTTGTTTTACCTTCAGAGGAGAGAGTTGGCAGTTATTAATTGAGTGTTTGCTACAGTTCTTAACTTTTTCAAAGATATTATTTCCCTACGTATAGCAAACTGAGAATTTGTAGAGGTCCCCTGTTTTCCAAATAGTGAGAGCAGGGTATGCCCAGACGTGGGTCCCTTGCTCATTTTGCCATTGGATTCAAGCTAGGCTGGCTGATGAAGGGTGTTTCCCAGAAACAGGTCCTAAGATGCTTATTTCCAGTTCAGGGAAGACCTGGCTTGGCAGTTCGGGCTGGACTGTTCCCATGAGGCACAGGGTCAAGACTGATCTGTATATAGCTGGGTCTGAACTGAGGTGGCGAAGTGAGCTAACAAATGATTATGGGTTCAACCCACATCTGTGACTGGGGGTGAGTGTCTGAAAAGTTTCAGCGCTCCATCCATCATCTCCTTGTGTTTGCTTTGTTCGCCCTAAGTTGGCAGGGTATGCCCAGACGTGGGTCTCTGCTCACTTTGCCACTAGATTCAAGCTAGCCTGGCTGATGAAAGGTGTTACCCAGAAACCGGTCCCAGGATGCTTGTTTCCGGTTCTGGGAAGACCTGGCTTGGTAGTTCGGACTGGACTGTTCCCATGAGGCACAGGGTCGAGACTGATTTACATATAGCTGGGTCTGAACTGAGGTGGCGAAGTGAGCTAAAGAATGATGATGGATTCAACTGAGATCTGTGACTGAGGGTGAGTGTCTGAAAAGTTTCAGCGCTCTGTCCATCATCTCCTTGTGTTTACTTTGTTCACTATAATTAGTGGACATCATATACCAGGCCAACTTCTCACAGTAGTATCACTCAGTACTAATGTACCTGGTATACTAATATAACTTATGTAGTAGGTTAGTATATATGTTTAACACCCATAAACTCTTAAAAACACTAACACTCACTTGATGATGTCATCAGTGATGTCATTTGAGATGTCATCAGTGATGTCACTAATCAAGTCATGAATGAGGCAATATGTGAAGTCATAAGCAGTGCATTGCGGGGTGTAATAGTATAGTTAGCAAATATGGCGGCCTAGGAATAAAGAAATAATACTAACCACTCAACCTGTGGTCCGTGTCCGTATGTGTGGCAGGAATCCAGGAAAGACAAACGGAATTCAGGAGCGTGAGCAAGCCTTATCGGCGAAACGCGTCGCACTTTTTCACTCTGCTAATAAATTTTGCAAACGAAGTCCGTGTGTCCTGGTCTACTTCGGAACTAAGGAGGTAACTGGTGGTACATATTAGGTAGGTATAGTTAGGACCTAGTTTCCATAGGAAATCCGCAACATTCTATTGGGAATAACTTTGTCGTCGGTGGATGAATCTTTGTGAATTTCTCAAAGAAGATGGCCCGTTATGCTCCGCTCCTTCCCTGAAAGTGTCGGGGGGATTCGTGAAGCGGGGGCCAAGAAAAAAGGGGGTCCCAAAATGTGTTTTCCCTATGTTAATTTCCATAGGACGATTAGACACGGCTACAGCCCGAACCGCTGAACGGAATTACACCAAACTTGGCAAAATGGTAGGGACTGGTATGCAGTAGGGCCTTTTCCATATGTGGTTAAAATCGCTCCAGTGGTTTTTATGAAAATTAACTTAAAAAAAATGTATATATCTATATGCGCGCTTCGAGCACTTTGGGTACGCGTACCGGTAAGCGCACCCGGCGCGCCACGGAAGTGTGCGAGCGGAAAGCTGATTGGCTCTCGGGTGTTTGTAAATATTCCAAATGGTCCGGAGAGTCCGCCATCTTGTGACTCGGAAGAACCGAGACACAAGAGGTGAAAAACAAAAGGGGAAAACATTAAAAGGGGGCAGGGTAGGGACCCCCTGACCTCCTAGGTTTTCTAAGGGGGGCCTAGAAGGACCACGAAGAGCAAAAAACCTATTTTTTATTTTTTTATTTCGCGGAGTACGCTCAGGGCGCATTTACATGTACGCTTACTTGTACATTTACCTGTACGCGTACCCTGAGCGTACCACGGGGAAAAACAGTGAAAAACAATAGAGTAAAATAAGAATTTAGAGTGCTTAGAGGTGGGGTAGCTCTAAAAAGAGCTGTTGTGTTATGTGAGTGATTTAAGTACCTACAAGTAGGTACCGATGCAGAGTCTAAAATTCAAAAGAAAGACTCTATTCCCCTAATCTGTAAAATGTACACCATCTCTCCTATAGATGCCTTGCATGTTGTAACACAAGTTGTTGTGGTATATAGAACCCATGCCATAGTCTCTGAGGAAAGCAGAAACAGACTTATTCACATGTTTCCTTGCTTTCTCAATCTGTGGACAATATTGGTTGGACCAGTTCATTTTTGCCTTTGGCATATATTAGAATATACAAAGGCAGTTTGAGGAAAAAGTGACATCAATTTCACAAAGGTGTCCTTTAAAAGCATTTCCAGACCTACCCCAGTCAATGTGCCTAGGTCATTTCCACCACAGTGCACAATTATGAGGTCAGGGTGTGGAAGATGCAAAAAGGATTTTACCAATGGTATCAATTGGTGACATCTCAATCCTCTCTGGCCAATCCACATATTATCCACATTTGGAAAATCAAGGCTGGGAATACCTCTGTTTGCTGCATACCTTTCATTCCAGTAAACATAGCTGTGTCCCACAATCCACACTTTAGGCATCTTGAAGGGAGATTTTGTTGTACTCAGATGGGCTCTGGAAATGAAATGGCAGTTTGAAAAGTAGGAGTTTAAAAAAAAAGTAGATGAGATTCAGTGCAATTGAAGAATAAGAAATGATTGGTGGTTTCTGAAAATTCAACACTGAAAATTAGGGTGCATGCTTCTGTTTTTTGAAAGAAGTAATTCTAATGGTTGAGAAAAAGTCATTGAAAGAAACATTGCACAGGATAAGCTGGTATATTGAGAAGTCAAACACCCTTGCTGGGTTCATTTGCAACATAGTATGATGATCTTTTCACCTGTTTGCTCAGTTAGGTGATGTGTGGAGTGTTACCATGGTAACAGGCAGAAAGAGCAGTAGGGGGATGGGTGAATATTATGTGAGTTTCAAAGTGTTGAAATATAGAACCAATTAAAATGTTAGTTTGCTTTTGAATTTGTGTGGGAAGAAATTTGATTGGTTATGTACATGAAAATGGGTCTGAAATGAGAGGGAATCTGTGCCATTATTCTGAGGCTGCAGTGACAGAAGCATTATTCAGAGATTCTGCTTAAGAAAATCTGGTGTGTGTGACTGACACTGTTCTAAATCTTCAAAAGCATTTTTAAAGGTGAGTAATGATTCATTTAATATAGATAAAGTGCTGTATGCACTATGGGGAAGATTGACAAGCATATTGCGCTTCTTTATTCTTGCATTGTGTCATGTTTTTTTGTAAGGCTGGTAAAAAATTAATGGTGCATATTGGAAATGTATTTTGGAAATGAGTCAGGTTTCTGCACTGTAATGTTGTGCGTATTTATATGGGCTGTGCTCTGTCTTTTAAATCATTTATTGTGGTACATGTTTTTAGGTAAAATGAGTGTCTGTGTAAATTAAAGAATTATATTTGGACATTTTTTTATAATGTCTCCTCACAATTTGCATCTGTTTGCTTATAGGGTACTGTTTCTTTTTGCATTGTGTCTCATGTTTGTATGTAATGCTGGCAAAAAATGAATGGTGCATATTGGAAATGTATTTTGAAAATGAGTCAGGTTTCTGCATTGTAAAGTAGTGGTCATTTATATGGGCTGTGCTCTGTGTCTTAAATGATTTACTATGCTAAATGTTTTTTGGTAAATTGTATGGCTTTAACATTTTTGACTAGGATCACACTGAGTGTCTGTGTAAATTAAAGAATTATATTTGCACCTTTTTCTATAATGTCACCTGTATCTCCTCACAGTTTGCATCTCTTTGCTTATAGGGTACTCTTTTTTTTTAGATTGTTTCTCATGCTTTCATTCAATGCTGGTATAGAGATAGTGCTGTAAATCGGAAATGTATTTTCTGACTGCACAAGCCCTCTCCCTCTGCCTGTACCATTTCACCCTATGCTGTGTCACCCTCATCTTGCATCATTTCTCCTTCTGCCTGTGCCATCTCACTCTTTGTCTGTGCCATCTCTCTCTCTGTCTCCGCCATCTCTCCCACTGCCTGCGTCATGTTACCATGTGCTGGCGCCATCTCTCCCTCTGCCTGCGCTATCTGCCGTGTGCCTGCATTATTTATTCCCTCTGTCTGCACCATGTCTCTTTTGCCTGCACCATCTCTCTCTTTGCATGTGTCATCTCACTTTCTGCCTGCACCATCTCTCTCTTTGCGTGTGTCATCTCACTCTCTGCCTGCTGCACCATCTCCCCTCTGCCTGCATCATGTCTCCCTCCACCTGTGTCATCACTCTCTTTGCGTGTGTCATCTCACTCTCTGCCTGCACCATCTCTCTCTTTGCGTGTGTCATCTCACTCTCTGCCTGCGCCATCTCTCTCTTTGCGTGTGTCATCTTACTCTCTGCCTGCACCATCTCTCTCTTTGAGTGTGTCATCTTACTCTCTGCCTGCACCATCTCACCCTCTGACTGCATCATGTCTCTCTCCACCAGCGTCATCTCTCTCTTTGCGTGTGTCATCTCCCCTCTGGCTGCATCATGTCTCCCTCCACCTGCGCCATCTCTCTCTTTGCGTGTGTCATCTCACTCTCTTAAATACGCAAAAGAACTTGTGAGGTCTATCAGCCAAATATGTTGGCCCGACTGGCATATAGTACACTATGTCAGTAGGTGCTACAGTCACCTTAAGGAGAATTTCTAAAAAGAAGGAAGAGAGCATGAGTCACATGTGTAAGGAATGCACATTCAAATATCTATGACTTATTCAAAAACTGGTCAACAAAATCCAGAACAGCTTATTATGGATAACCATCAAACAAACTAAGTGATCAGTCATATCATTTGGCCGTCCATACTGTGACCAGGCCGGTCCTTAGATCATCAAGACCCAATGCCTTACAGTAAATTGTTAATACTGAATCAGGTCCACAGTACGCTATGAACCACCAATTGTTGGCCAGTTGATGATGGTTAGGAAGTGGTAAAAACACAGTGCAACGTAACAAAAAGTGGTGAGTATAAAATAGGGTGATATGCCTAAACAACTCTTTAATGAAAACAAGGCACATCCCGTAATTAAAAGTACGGGAACAGTGCAATCGACAGTATGGAAAAAATGACTGTCGCTAATAGGGTCTACATGTTTCTGCCTAGCGGGCAAAGCGTCCCTTGGCTTTCATCATGGCCACTGCTCTTAATTGTTGCTACTGTAACAAATCTGTGAGAACTAAATGTGTATATCATGTGTATATTACACCAACTTAATCAGTGAAAGAAAAAGAAAGAGAAAGTAGTAGGGGTAGGAACAATACAACCTGTGCCTACAGTTTTTTACTCATCCTCCTTGTCACTTGGATACTCAGCGTGATCTAAGGAAGATATACATCTGTTACTCATATTGGTACATTCACAGACACATGTGCTCACAATATCTCATACATAAATCTGGAAACACTTGAGATTTACTGCTCACCCAAAATGACAGGGGACTGGACCTCACCTGACCTGGACCGTGCTCAGGTATACACTGTGGGACAAAAAGGTGTGCAAACAGGGGACAGCATCAAAACTCCACTCTTACTGTAGAATCTAACGGTGCTTATCTTTATTCCCTGCTAAGTACATCCCATTAGTCCACAACTTTATTCAGTGTAGAAAGAGCGACCCAAACGACCTGGTCGCTACCCCTTAGACTGGCATTGCAAGAAAGCCTGCCTAATTGTTCAAAAGCACACACTATGTTCAAAGACAACCATGTTATATCACTAATAATTGGTGAAACAATGCTGGTAAATTAGTTCCCCCATTTAAGCCGGTTAAATCAAGCCTGATCTAATCTGACAGTAAGTAAACTCAGAAAACACCACACACATGGCTGTCAAACAAACGAATAGCCATGGTAGCATACTCTCTCACCTGTCCGTCGGTGCCACCAAACTTTCCTGAGGCTTGGGGGAGGCGTTGATGCGGCGGAAAGTAAGCGTATAAATCCACTGGTACAAGAGGGGACTACTTTTCTTTCGTCCTGCCCTCATCAGTCTTAGCTCATATAAGAACTGTTTATTACCTCAGTAGAGCCCCTCCTCGGTATTATAATGCCCTCAGTGCATACTCACTAAGATATTCGATCGCTAAACTGAATATTATGGCAGCGCCGTGGCATCTACAATGCTCGAGAAACGAGCGACCAGGTCCTTCCTCTGGAACTACAACATGACGTCATCACGGCCATGTTTGTAGTTCCGACGGCACTCGCATCACAAAGGACATCGATGTTGCTATGAAACGAACATTTTCTCATTTAATGTTTAAACTCAGGAATAATGAGTAGTTGAAAGCTATAAGCTTCAGTGTTAACAGATAATCCACATTCATGTAGACGATGTATCGCTAGAACTACAAAATGACCGAATAGCGGCCATCTTAGTAGTCTCAATCAGTGTAAACCTTGTAATACATGTATCATACAGTGTCACCCTGATACCCAATCGATGACACAGAAAGTATATAACCTACTTTTCAGAATTTATAAAAATTCTCTCATAATTGTGGGTGTTATTTGACGTGTAAGCAACTTGCTTGGTGAAATTTACAAGATTCTCTCTTAGTAGGGGGTAATATTCGAATATTTCTGTAGTGGTGTCTCATGCTCCAGATGACGGAACCGAAAAGGACAGAAAAAAACGAGTGATCGTAGATAAAATATTATGAATGAATATCTACTTCACTCGCAAGCCCCTTGAGGAATCCTATCAGGGTAAGATGTCAAACAGTGGTATTTACAGGTCTATCCAGAAAATAAGTTGGGTTAACTCAGAAGGTAACTAGAGAGCATTCCAAGGTATCTGGTCATTCAATCCAGCTATGTCAGAGGAAAGCTTAAAAATCCATTTTGCTCCCTCAAAAAAAGGAATCTGGAAACATTACTGGCATGGGACGGTTTAAAGGGTTTCTCAAGCACCGTCCATACAAAGTCTGATTCCCCATGGTGTTTCTCAAGGAAATGTCTGGTTAGGCGCGTCAAAGATTTTTTACAACGTATCGAGCTCTTATGTTCGAGCATACGTACTCGCACCTTACGGGTAGTCATTCCTACATATTGACAAGAGCATGGACAGGTCAACAGGTAGATGAGATTCTCACTGTTACAATTCGTAAAGTGAGTTTGTAGCCAAGGCCTGCTGTGCCTATGTTTATCTCAGTAGAATGTTTAGTTTGGGAGCAGACAGAGCAACTACCACATGGATGGTGCCCAACCACAGGTGGTAAATCCCACAGAGTACCCAGCAATCTTTTCGGTGTCTCCTTGGGGCGTGTATGTACTAAGTGGTCCCGAATGCTGTTTGATCTTTTAAAGGCAAAAAGAGGTAGTGCAATCTTTTCGTTACCATGATTAAGGATGCGCCAGTGTTTCCTAATGATTTTCTGCAGACTATTACTCCTTGTGTTAAAGGTACTCACAAAGGCTAGTCTGTCAGTGGGAGTTTTTGGAACAGGTAGTTCTAAGAGTGCCTCATGATTGTTATTATAGGCACGCTTGAGGGAACGCTTAATCAACGGTCGCGGATAGTGTCGCTCCATCAGTTGGGAAGACAAATTTTTAGCATGGATCTTAAAGTCTTCTACCCTGGAACAATTTCTCCGAACTCGGAGGAACTGGCCATAAGGTAAATTATCCCGTAGGCATTTAGGGTGATGACTCCCGTATAAAAGTAACGAGTTTCTCGCCATTGGCTTCCTGTACAGTTCACTGTGCAAGCCTGTAGATGTCACGAAAATCGAGAGAACTAAAAAGGACAACCTCTCCTTATGGGCCTCATATGTGAATTTCAAGAATGGATTGCGGCTATTCAGCCAGAGATGGAAATCACTCACCGATTCAGGGCTCCCTTGCCACACTACCAGCACGTCATCGATATAGCGTTTCCACCATTTAATCGATGATCGAAATGGGTTGGTAGGTGTAAGTATGTGCTGTTGCTCAAATTGGTGCACGTACAAATTCGCTAGGCTC
The DNA here is from genome assembly GCF_964261635.1 of Lissotriton helveticus. NCBI lineage: Eukaryota > Metazoa > Chordata > Amphibia > Caudata > Salamandridae > Lissotriton > Lissotriton helveticus. The sequence goes on from NC_136061.1 coordinate 1,291,974,366, forward strand.
GGCGCGAAAACACTGCCCATGCTCGTTCCAGAGGTCTGTAGATATATTTGGTCCTCGAAACGCTGACTGTACCATTTCACCCTCTGCTGTGTCACCCTCTTCTTGCATCATTTCTCCTTCTGCCTGTGGCATCTCACTCTTTGTCTGTGCCATCTCACTCTCTGTCTCCGCCATTTCTCCCACTGCCTGCATCATGTTACCCTGTGCTGGCGCCATCTCACCCTCTTCCTGTGCTATCTGCCGTGTGCCTGCATTATTTATTCCCTCTGTCTGCACCATGTCTCTTTTGCCTGCACCATCTCTCTCTTTGCATGTGTCATCTCACTTTCTGCCTGCACCATCTCTCTCTTTGCGTGTGTCATCTCACTCTCTGCCTGCTGCACCATCTCCCCTCTGCCTGCATCATGTCTCCCTCCACCTGCGTCAGCACTCTCTTTGCGTGTGTCATCTCACTCTCTGCCTGCACCATCTCTCTCTTTGCGTGTGTCATCTCACTCTCTGCCTGCGCCATCACTCTCTTTGCATGTGTCATCTTACTCTCTGCCTGCACCATCTCTCTCTTTGAGTGTGTTATCTCACTCTCTGCCTGCGCCATCTCACCCTCTGACTACATCATGTCTCTCTCCACCAGCGTCATCTCTCTCTTTGCGTGTGTCACCTCCCCTCTGCCTGCATCATGTCTCCCTCCACCTGCGTCATCACTCTCTTTGCGTGTGTCATCTCACTCTCTGCCTGCACCATCTCTCTCTTTGCGTGTGTCATCTCACTCTCTGCCTGCGCCATCATTCTCTTTGCATGTGTCATCTCACTCTCTGCCTGCACCATCTCTCTCTTTGCGTGTGTCATCTCACTCTCTGCCTGCGCCATCACTCTCTTTGCATGTGTCATCTCACTCTCTGCCTGCACCATCTCTCTCTTTGAGTGTGTCATCTTACTCTCTGCCTACGCCATCTCACCCTCTACCTGCATCATGTCTCCCTCCACCTGTGCCATCTCTCTCTTTGCATGTGTCATCTCGCTCTCTGCCTGCACCATCTCTCTCTTTGAGTGTGTCATCTCACTCTCAGCCTGCGCAATCTCTCTCTTTGCCTGCATCATGTCTCTCTCCACCAGCGTCATCTCTTTCTTTGCGTGTGTCATCTCCCCTCTGGCTGCATCATGTCTCCCTCCACCTACGCCATCTCTCTCTTTGCCTGCATCATGTTTCCCCTCTTCCTGCATCATGTCTCCCTCCACCTGCGCCATCTTTCTCTTTGAGTGTGTCATCTCCCCTCTGCCTGCATCATGTCTCCCTCTGCCTGCATCATGTCTCTCTCCACCAGCATCATCTCACTCTCTGCCTGCGCCATCTCTCTCTTTGTGTGTGTCATCTCTCTCTCTGCCTGCACCATCTCTCTCTTTGAGTGTGTCATCTCACTCTTTGCCTGCATCATGTCTCTCTCCACCAGCGTCATCTCTCTCTTTGCGTGTGTCATCTCTCTCTTTGCGTGTGTCATGTCTCGCTCCACCAGCGTCATCTCTCTCTTTGCGTGTGTCATCTCACTCTCTGCCTGCACCATCTCTCTCTTTGAGTGTGTCATCTCCCCTCTGCCTGCATCATGTCTCCCTCCACCTACGCCATATATCTCTTTGAGGGGAGATGACACACGCAAGGAGAGAGATGACTAACGCAAAGAGAGATATGACGCTAGTGGAGAGAGACATGATGCAGGCAAAGAGTGAGATGACACTCGCAAAGAGAGAGATGGCGCAGGTGGAGGGAGACATGATGCAGGCAGAGGGGAGATGACACACGCAAAGACAGAGATTACACATGCAAAGAGAGAGATGACGCTGGTGGAGGGAGACATGATGCAGGCAAAGAGTGAGATGACACACTGAAAGAGAGAGATGGCGCAGGTGGAGAGAGACATGATGCAGGCAGAGGGGAGATGACACATGCAAAGAGAGAGATGACACACGCAAAGAGAGAGATGACGCTGGTGGAGAGAGACATGATGCAGGCAAAGAGAGAGAGGGCGCAGGCAAAGAGAGAGATGACACTGGTGGAGAGAGACATGATGAAGGCAGAGGGTGAGATGGTGCAGGCAGAGAGTGAGATGACACACGCAAAGAGAGACATGGTGCAGGCAGAGAGAGAGATCTCACATGCAAAGAGAGAGATGGTGCAGGCAGAGAGTGAGATGACACACAAAGAGAGAGATGACACACGCAAAGAGAGAGATGGTGCAGGCAGACAGTGAGATGACACACGGAAAGAGAGAGATGATGCAGGTAGAGAGTGAGATGATATACGCAAAGAGAGAGATGGTGCAGGCAGAGAGTGAGATGACACACGCAAAGAGAGAGATGACGCTTGTGGAGAGAGACATGATGCAGGCAGAGGGTGAGAAGGCGCACACAGAGAGTGAGATGACACAAGCAAAGAGAGAGATGATGCAGGTGGAGAGTGAGATGATACACACAAAGAGAGAGATCGTACAGGCAGAGAGTGAGATGACACATGCAAGGAGAGAGATGACGCAGGTGGTGAGAGACATGATGCAGGCAGAGGGTGAGATGTCGCAGGCAGAGAGTGAGATGACACACGCAAAGAGAGAGATGACGCAGGTGGAGGGAGACATGATGCAGGCCGAGGGTGAGATGATGCAGGCAGAGTGAGATGACACATGCAAAGAGAGAGATGGTGCAGGCAGAAAGTGAGATGTCACACGCAAAGAAAGAGATGGCACACGCAAAGAGAGAGATGGTGCAGGCAGACAGTGAGATGACACACGGAAAGATGGAGATGACGCAGGTAGAGAGTGAGATGATATACGCAAAGAGAGAGATGGTGCAGGCAGAGAGTGAGATGACACACGCAAAGAGAGAGATGACGCTTGTGGAGAGAGACATGATGCAGGCAGAGGGTGAGATGGTGCACACAGACAGTGAGATGACACAAGCAAAGAGAGAGATGATGCAGGTGGAGAGTGAGATCATATACACAAAGAGAGAGATGGTACAGGCAGAGAGTGAGATGACACACTCAAGGAGAGAGATGGCGCAGGTGGAGGGAGACATGATGCAGGCAGAGGGGAGATGACACACGCAAAGACAGAGATTACACATGCAAAGAGAGAGATGACGCTGGTGGAGGGAGACATGATGCAGGCAAAGAGTGAGATGACACACTGAAAGAGAGAGATGGCGCAGGTGGAGAGAGACATGATGCAGGCAGAGGGGAGATGACACATGCAAAGAGAGAGATGACACACGCAAAGAGAGAGATGACGCTGGTGGAGAGAGACATGATGCAGGCAAAGAGAGAGAGGGCGCAGGCAAAGAGAGAGATGACACTGGTGGAGAGAGACATGATGAAGGCAGAGGGTGAGATGGTGCAGGCAGAGAGTGAGATGACACACGCAAAGAGAGACATGGTGCAGGCAGAGAGAGAGATCTCACATGCAAAGAGAGAGATGACACATGCAAAGAGAGAGATGGTGCAGGCAGAGAGTGAGATGACACACGCAAAGAGAGAGATGACGCTTGTGGAGAGAGACATGATGCAGGCAGAGGGTGAGATGGTGCACACAGACAGTTAGATGACACAAGCAAAGAGAGAGATGATGCAGGTGGAGAGTGAGATCATATACACAAAGAGAGAGATGGTACAGGCAGAGAGTGAGATGACACACTCAAGGAGAGAGATGACGCAGGTGGTTAAAGACATGATTTAGGCAGAGGGTGAGATGGCGCAGGCAGAGAGTGAGATGACACACGCAAAGAGAGAGATGACGCAGGTGGAGGGAGACATGATGCAGGCCGAGGGTGAGATGATGCAGGCAGAGTGAGATGACACATGCAAAGAAAGAGATGACACACGCAAAGAGAGAGATGGTGCAGGCAGAGAGTGAGATGACACACGCAAAGAGAGAGATGACACACGCAAAGAGAGAGATGGTGCAGGCAGAGGGTGAGATGACACACACAAAGAGAGACATGACGCTGGAAGAGAGTGAGATGATATACGCAAAGAGAGAGATGGTGCAGGCAGAGAGTGAGATGATACACGCAAAGAGAGAGATGACGCTGGTGGAGAGTGACATGATTTAGGCAGAGGGTGAGATGGCGCAGGCAGAGAGTGAGATGACACACGCAAAGAGAGAGATGACGCAGGTGGAGAGAGACATGATGCAGGCAGAGGGTGAGATGGCGCAGGCAAAGAGTGAGATGACACACGCAAAGAGAGACATGGTGCAGGCAGAGAGTGAGATGACACATGCAAAGAGAGAGATGACACATGCAAAGAGAGAGATGGTGCAGGCAGAGAGTGAGATGACACACGCAAAGAGAGAGATGACACACGCAAAGAGAGAGATGGCACAGGCAGAGAGTGAGATGACACACGCAAAGAGAGAGATGACGCTGGTGGAGAGTGAGATGATATACGCAAAGAGAGAGATGGCGCAGGCAGAGAGTGAGATGACACACGCAAAGAGAGAGATGGCGCAGGTGGAGGGAGACATGATGCAGGCAGAGGGTGAGATGGCACAGGCAGAGAGTGAGATGACACACGCAAAGAGAGAGATGACACAGGTGGAGGGAGACATGATTCAGGCAGAGGGTGAGATGATGCAGGCAGAGTGAGATGACACACGCAAAGAGAGAGATGGTGCAGGCCGAGAGTGAGATGTCACACGCAAAGAGAGAGATGACACACGCAAACAGAGAGATGGTGCAGGCAGAGAGTGAGATGACACATGCAAAGAGAGAGATGACACATGCAAAGAGAGAGATGGTGCAGGAAGAGAGTGAGATGACACACGCAAAGAGAGAAATGACGCAGGTAGAGAGTGAGATGACATACGCAAAGAGAGAGATGATGCTGGTGGAGAGAGACATGATGAAGGCAGAGGGTGAGATGGCGCAGGCAGAGAGTGAGATGACACACGCAAAGAGAGACATGGTGCAGGCAGAGAGTGAGATGTCACACGCAAAGAGAGAGATGATACATGCAAAGAGAGAGATGGTGCAGGCAGAGAGTGAGATGACACACGCAAAGAGAGAGATGGCGCTGGTGGAGAGACACGTGATACAGGCAAAGAGTGAGATGACACACGCAAAGAGAGAGATGACGCAGGTGGAGGGAGACATGATGCAGGCAGAGGGTGAGATGATTCAGGCAGAGTGAGATGACACACGCAAAGAGAGAGATGGTCTTGGCAGAGAGTGAGATGTCACACGCAAAGAGAGAGACGACACACGCAAAGAGAGAGATGGTGCAGGCAGAGTGTGAGATGACACACGCAAAGAGAGATGACACACGCAAATAGAGAGATGGTGCAGGCAGAGAGTGAGATGACACACGCAAAGAGAGAAATTACGGAGGTAGAGGGTGAGATGACACACGCAAAGTGAGAGATGATGTTGGTGGCGGGAGACATGATGCAGGCAGAGGGTGAGATGGCGCAGGCAGAGAGTGAGATGACACACGCAAAGAGAGACATGGTCCAGGCAGAGAGTGAGATGGTGCAGGCAGAGAGTGAGATGACACACGCAAAGAGAGAGATGACACACGCAAAGAGAGAGATGGTGCAGGCAGAGAGTGAGATGATACACGCAAAGAGAGAGATGACGCAGGTAGAGAGTGAGATGATATACGCAAAGAGAGAGATGATGCAGGCAGAGAGTGAGATGATACACGCAAAGAGAGAGATGACGCTGGTGGAGAGAGACATGATGCAGGCAGAGGGTGAGATGACACACGCAAAGAGAGAGATGACACATGCAAAGAGAGAGATGACACTGGTGGAGAGAGACATGATGCAGGCAAAGAGTGAGATGACACACACAAAGAGAAAGATGGTGCAGGCAAAGAGAGAGATGATGCTGGTGGAGAGAGACATGATGCAGGCAAAGGGTGAGATGGCGCAGGCAGAGGGTGAGATGACACACGCAAGGAGAGACATGGTGCAGGCAGAGAGTGAGATGTCACACGCAAAGAGAGAGATGACACATGCAAAGAGAGAGATGGTGCAGGCAGAGAGTGAGATGACACACCCAAAGAGGGAGATGACACACACAAAGAGAGAGATGGTGCAGGCAGACAGTGAGATGACACACGCAAAGAGAGAGATGACTCAGGTGGAGGGAGACATGATGCAAGCAGAGGGGAGATGACACACGCAAAGAGAGAGATGACGCTGGTGGAGAGACACATGATGCAGGCAAAGAGAGAGATGACACACTCAAAGAGAGAGATGGTGAAGGTGGAGGGAGACATGATGCAGGTAAAGGGGAGATGACACACACAAAGAGAGAGATGACGCTGGTGGAGAGTGACATGATGCAGGCAAAGAGTGAGATGACACACTCAAAGAGAGAGATGGCGCTGGTGGAGAGACACATGATGCAGGCAATGAGTGAGATGACACACGCAAAGAGAGAGATGGTCTAGGCAGAGAGTGAGATGTCACACGCAAAGAGAGAGACGACACACGCAAAGAGAGAGATGGTGCAGGCAGAGTGTGAGATGACACACGCAAAGAGAGAAATGACGGAGGTAGAGGGTGATCTGACACACGCAAAGAGAGAGATGATGTTGGTGGCGGGAGACATGATGCAGGCAGAGGGTGAGATGGCGCAGGCAGAGTGAGATGACACACGAAAAGAGAGAGATGGTCTAGGCAGAGAGTGAGATGTCACACGCAAAGAGAGAGACGACACACGCAAAGAGAGAGATGGTGCAGGCAGAGTGTGAGATGACACACGCAAAGAGAGATGACACACGCAAATAGAGAGATGGTCCAGGCAGAGAGTGAGATGTCACACGCAAAGAGAGAGATGACACATGCAAAGAGAGAGATGGTGCAGGCAGAGAGTGAGATGACACACGCAAAGAGAGAGATGACACACGCAAAGAGAGCGATGGTGCAGGCAGAGAGTGAGATGACACACGCAAAGAGAGAAATGACGGAGGTAGAGGGTGAGATGACACACGCAAATAGAGAGATGATGTTGGTGGCGGGAGACATGATGCAGGCAGAGGGTGAGATGGCGCAGGCAGAGTGAGATGACACACGCAAAGAGAGAGATGGTCTAGGCAGAGAGTGAGATGTCACACGCAAAGAGACAGATGACACACGCAAATAGAGAGATGGTCCAGGCAGAGAGTGAGATGTCACACGCAAAGAGAGAGATGACACATGCAAAGAGAGAGATGGTGCAGGCAGAGAGTGAGATGACACACGCAAAGAGAGAGATGACGCAGGTGGAGAGAGACATGATGCAGGCAGAGGTTGAGATGGCGCAGGCAGAGAGTGAGATGACACACGCAAAGAGAGAGATGACGCAGGTAGAGAGTGAGATGATATATGCAAAGAGAGAGATGGCGCAGGCAGAGAGTGAGATGACACACTCAAAGAGAGAGATGACGCTGGTGGAGAGTGAGATGATATACGCAAAGAGAGAGATGGCGCAGGCAGAGAGTGAGATGACACACGCAAAGAGAGAGATGGCGCTGCTGGAGGGAGACATGATGCAGGCAGAGGGTGAGATGGCACAGGCAGAGAGTGAGATGACACATGCAAAGAGAGAGATGAAGCAGTTAGAGAGAGACATGATGCAGGCAGAGTGAGATGACACACGCAAAGAGGGAGATAGTGCAGCCAAAAAGAGTGAGATGTCACACGCAAAGAGAGAGATGACACACTTAAAGAGAGAGATGGTGCAGGCAGAGAGTGAGATGACACACGCAAAGAGAGAGATGACACACGCAAAGAGAGAGATGGTGCAGGCAGAGAGTGAGATGGTGCAGGCAGAGAGTGAGATGGCATCCGCAAAGAGAGAGATGACACACGCAAAGAGAGAAATGGTGCAGGCAGAGAGAGAGATGACACATGCAAAGAGAGAGATGACACATGCAAAGAGAGAGATGGTGCAGGCAGAGAGTGAGATGACACACGCAAAGAGAGAAATGACGCAGGTAGAGAGTGAGATGACATACGCAAAGAGAGAGATGACGCTGGTGGAGAGAGACATGATGCAGGCAGAGGGTGAGATGGCGCAGGCAGAGAGTGAGATGACACACGCAAAGAGAGACATGGTGCAGGCAGAGAGTGAGATGTCACACGCAAAGAGAGAGATGACACACACAAAGAGAGAGATGGTGCAGGCAGAGAGTGAGATGACACACGCAAAGAGAGAGATGACACATGCAAAGAGAGAGATGGTGCAGGCAGAGAGTGAGATGACACACACAAAGAGAGAGATGACGCTGGTGGAGAGTCAGATGATATACGCAAAGAGAGAGATGGTGCAGGCAGAGAGTGAGTTGATACACGCAAAGAGAGAGATGACGCTGGTGGAGAGTGACATGATTTAGGCAGAGGGTGAGATGGCGCAGGCAGAGAGTGAGATGACACACGCAAAGAGAGAGATGACGCAGGTGGAGAGAGACATGATGCAGGCAGAGGGTGAGATGGCGCAGGCAGAGAGTGAGATGACACATGCAAAGAGACAGATGGTGCAGACAGAGAGTGAGATGACACACACAAAGAGAGAGATGAAACACGCAAAGAGAGAGATGGTGCAGGCAGAGAGTGAGATGACAAACGCAAAGAGAGAGATGACGCAGGTAGAGAGTGAGATGATATATGCAAAGAGAGAGATGGCGCAGGCAGAGAGTGAGATGACACACGCAAAGAGAGAGATGTGCAGGTGGAGGGAGACATGATGCAGGCAAAGGGTGAGATGGCGCAGGCAGAGAGTGAGATGACACACGCAAAGAGAGAGATGACGCAGGTGGAGGGAGACATGATGCAGGCAGAGGGTGAGATGATGCAGGCAGAGTGAGATGACACGTAAAGAGAGAGATGGTGCAGGCAGAGGATGAGATGTCACACGCAAAGAGAGAGATGACACACGCAAAGAGAGAGATGGTGCAGGCAGAGAGTGAGATGTCGCAGGCAGAGAGTGAGATGACACACACAAAGAGAGAGATGACGCAGGTGGAGAGAGACATGATGCAGGCAGAGGTTGAGATGGCGCAGGCAGAGAGTGAGATGACACACGCAAAGAGAGAGATGACGCAGGTAGAGAGTGAAATGATATATGCAAAGAGAGAGATGGCACAGGCAGAGAGTGAGATGACCCACTGAAAGAGAGAGATGACACTGGTAGAGAGTGAGATGGTATACGCAAAGAGAGAGATGGCGCAGGCAGAGAGTGAGCTGACATACGCAAAGAGAAAGATGGCGCAGGTGGAGGGAGACATGATGCAGGCAGATGGTGAGATGGCGCAGGCAGAGAGTGAGATGACACACGCAAAGAGAGAGATGACGCAGGTGGAGGAAGACATGATGCAGGCCGAGGGTGAGATGATGCAGGCAGAGTGAGATGACACACGCAAAGAGAGAGATGGTGCAGGCAGAGAGTGAGATGTCACACGCAAAGAGAGAGATGACACACGCAAAGAGAGAGATGGTGCAGGCAGAGAATGAGATGACACACGCAACGAGAGAGATGACAAACGCAAAGAGAGAGATGGTGCAGGCAGAGGGTGAGATGACACACACAAAGAGAGAAATGACGCTGGTGGAGAGTGAGATGATATACGCAAAGAGAGAGATGGTGCAGGCAGAGAGTGAGATGATACACGCAAAGAGAGAGATGACGCTGGTGGAGAGTGACATGATTTAGGCAGAGGGTGAGATGGCGCAGGCAGAGAGTGAGATGACACACGCAAAGAGAGAGATGACGCAGGTGGAGAGAGACATGATGCAGGCAGAGGGTGAGATGGCGCAGGCAAAGAGTGAGATAACACACGCAAAGAGAGAGATGGTGCAGGCAGAGAGTGAGATGACACACGCAAAGAGAGAGATGACACACGCAAAGAGTGAGATGGTGCAGGCAGAGAGTAAGATGACACACCAAAGAGAGAGATTACACATGCAAAGAGAGAGATGGTGCAGGCAGAGAGTGAGATGACACACGCAAAGAGAGAGATGACACACGCAAAGAGAGAGATGGCACAGGCAGAGAGTGAGATGATACACGCAAAGAGAGAGATGACGCTGGTGGAGAGTGAGATGATATACGCAAAGAGAGAGATGGCGCAGGTGGAGGGAGACATGATGCAGGCAGAGGGTGAGATGGCGCAGGCAGAGAGTGAGATGACACACGCAAAGAGAGAAATGACACAGGTGGAGGGAGACATGATGCAGGCAGAGGGTAAGATGAAGCAGTTAGAGAGAGACATGATGCAGGCAGAGTGAGATGACACACGCAAAGAGGGAGATAGTGCAGCCAAAAAGAGTGAGATGTCACACGCAAAGAGAGAGATGACACACGTAAAGAGAGAGATGGTGCAGGCAGAGAGTGAGATGACACACGCAAAGAGAGAGATGACACACGCAAAGAGAGAGATGGTGCAGGCAGAGAGTGAGATGATGCAGGCAGAGAGAGAGATGACACATGCAAAGAGAGAGATGACACATGCAAAGAGAGAGATGGTGCAGGCAGAGAGTGAGATGACACACACAAAGAGAGAAATGACGCAGGTAGAGAGTGAGATGACATACGCAAAGAGAGAGATGACGCTGGTGGAGAGAGACATGATGCAGGCAGAGGGTGAGATGGCGCAGGCAGAGAGTCAGATGATATACGCAAAGAGAGAGATGGTGCAGGCAGAGAGTGAGTTGATACACGCAAAGAGAGAGATGACGCTGGTGGAGAGTGACCTGATTTAGGCAGAGGGTGAGATGGCGCAGGCAGAGAGTGAGATGACACACGCAAAGAGAGAGATGACGCAGGTGGAGAGAGACATGATGCAGGCAGAGGGTGAGATGGCGCAGGCAGAGAGTCAGATGACACATGCAAAGAGACAGATGGTGCAGACAGAGAGTGAGATGACACACACAAAGAGAGAGTGAGATGACACACGCAAAGAGAGAGATGACACATGCAAAGAGAGAGATGGTGCAGGCAGAGAGTGAGATGACACACACAAAGAGAAAGATGACGCTGGTGGAGAGTCAGATGATATACGCAAAGAGAGAGATGGTGCAGGCAGAGAGTGAGTTGATACACGCAAAGAGAGAGATGACGCTGGTGGAGAGTGACATGATTTAGGCAGAGGGTGAGATGGCGCAGGCAGAGAGTGAGATGACACACGCAAAGAGAGAGATGACGCAGGTGGAGAGAGACATGATGCAGGCAGAGGGTGAGATGGCGCAGGCAGAGTGTCAGATGACACATGCAAAGAGACAGATGGTGCAGACAGAGAGTGAGATGACACACACAAAGAGAGAGATGACACACGCAAAGAGAGAGATGGTGCAGGCAGAGAGTGAGATGACACATGCAAAGAGAGAGATGGCGCAGGTAGAGAGTGAGATGATATATGCAAAGAGAGAGATGGCGCAGGCAGAGAGTGAGATGACACACGCAAAGAGAGAGATGTGCAGGTGGAGGGAGACATGATGCAGGCAAAGGGTGAGATGGCGCAGGCAGAGAGTGAGATGACACACGCAAAGAGAGAGATGACGCAGGTGGAGGGAGACATGATGCAGGCAGAGGGTGAGATGATGCAGGCAGAGTGAGATGACACGCAAAGAGAGAGATGGTGCAGGCAGAGGATGAGATGTCACACGCAAAGAGAGAGATGACACACGCAAAGAGAGAGATGGTGCAGGCAGAGAGTGAGATGTCACACGCAAAGAGAGAGATGATGCTGGTGGAGAGAGACATGATGCAGGCAGAGGGTGAGATGGCGCAGGCAGAGAGTGAGATGACACACGCAAAGAGAGAGATGACGCAGGTGGAGAGAGACATGATGCAGGCAGAGGTTGAGATGGCGCAGGCAGAGAATGAGATGACACACGCAAAGAGAGAGATGACGCAGGTAGAGAGTGAGATGATATATGCAAAGAGAGAGATGGCACAGGCAGAGAGTGAGATGACCCACTCAAAGAGAGAGATGACACTGGTGGAGAGTGAGATGATATACGCAAAGAGAGAGATGGCGCAGGCAGAGAGTGAGCTGACATACGCAAAGAGAGAGATGGCGCAGGTGGAGGGAGACATGATGCAGGCAGATGGTGAGATGGCGCAGGCAGAGAGTGAGATGACACACGCAAAGAGAGAGATGACGCAGGTGGAGGAAGACATGATGCAGGCCGAGGGTGAGATGATGCAGGCAGAGTGAGATGACACACGCAAAGAGAGAGATGGTGCAGGCAGAGAGTGAGATGTCACACGCAAAGAGAGAGATGACACACGCAAAGAGAGAGATGGTGCAGGCAGAGAATGAGATGACACACGCAACGAGAGAGATGACAAACGCAAAGAGAGAGATGGTGCGGGCAGAGGGTGAGATGACACACACAAAGAGAGAGATGACGCTGGTGGAGAGTGAGATGATATACGCAAAGAGAGAGATGGTGCAGGCAGAGAGTGAGATGATACACGCAAAGAGAGAGATGACGCTGGTGGAGAGTGACATGATTTAGGCAGAGGGTGAGATGGCGCAGGCAGAGAGTGAGATGACACACGCAAAGAGAGAGATGACGCAGGTGGAGAGAGACATGATGCAGGCAGAGGGTGAGATGGCACAGGCAAAGAGTGAGATGACACACGCAAAGAGAGAGATGGTGCAGGCAGAGAGTGAGATGACACACGCAAAGAGAGAGATGACACACGCAAAGAGTGAGATGGTGCAGGCAGAGAGTGAGATGACACACCAAAGAGAGAGATTACACATGCAAAGAGAGAGATGGTGCAGGCGGAGAGTGAGATGACACACGCAAAGAGAGAGATGACACACGCAAAGAGAGAGATGGCACAGGCAGAGAGTGAGATGATACACGCAAAGAGAGAGATGACGCTGGTGGAGAGTGAGATGATATACGCAAAGAGAGAGATGGCGCAGGCAGAGAGTGAGATGACACACGCAAAGAGAGAGATGGCGCAGGTGGAGTGAGACATGATGCAGGCAGAGGGTGAGATGGCGCAGGCAGAGAGTGAGATGACACACGCAAAGAGAGAGATGACACAGGTGGAGGGAGACATGATGCAGACAGAGGGTAAGATGATGCAGGCAGAGTGAGATGACACACGCAAAGAGAGAGATGGTCTAGGCAGAGTGTGAGATGTCACACGCAAAGAGAGAGACGACACACGCAAAGAGAGAGATGGTGCAGGCAGAGTGTGAGATGACACACGCAAAGAGAGAAATGACGGAGGTAGAGGGTGATCTGACACACGCAAAGAGAGAGATGATGTTGGTGGCGGGAGACATGATGTAGGCAGAGGGTGAGATGGCGCAGGCAGAGTGAGATGACACACGAAAAGAGAGAGATGGTCTAGGCAGAGATTGAGATGTCACACGCAAAGAGAGAGATGACACACGCAAAGAGAGAGATGGTGCAGGCAGAGTGTGAGATGACACATGCAAAGAGAGATGACACACGCAAATAGAGAGATGGTCCAGGCAGAGAGTGAGATGTCACACGCAAAGAGAGAGATGACACATGCAAAGAGAGAGATGGTGCAGGCAGAGAGTGAGATGACACACGCAAAGAGAGAGATGACACGTTCAAAGAGAGTGATGGTGCAGGCAGAGAGTGAGATGACACACGCAAAGAGAGAAATGACGTAGGTAGAGAGTGAGATGACACACGCAAAGAGAGAGATGACGCTGGTGGAGAGAGACATGATGCAGGCAGAGAGTGAGATGGCGCAGGCAGAGAGTGAGATGACACACGCAAAGAGAGACATGGTGCAGGCAGAGAGTGAGATGTCACACGCAAAGAGAGAGATGATACATGCAAAGAGAGAGATGGTGCAGGCAGAGAGTGAGATGACACACGCAAAGAGAGAGATGACGCTGGTGAAGAGTGAGATGATATACGCAAAGAGAGAGATGGCGCAGGCAGAGAGTGAGATGACACACGCAAAGAGAGAGATGTGCAGGCAGAGAAAGAGATGACACACGGAAAGAGAGAGATGACACAGGTAGAGAGTGAGATGATATATGCAAAGAGAGAGATGGCGCAGGCAGAGAGTGAGATGACACACTCAAAGAGAGAGATGACGCTGGTGGAGAGTGAGATGATATACGCAAAGAGAGAGATGGCGCAGGCAGAGAGTGAGATGACACACGCAAAGAGAGAGATGGCGCAGGTGCAGGGAGACATGATGCAGGCAGAGGGTGAGATGGCGCAGGCAGAGAGTGAGATGACACACGCAAAGAGAGAGATGACGCAGTTAGAGAGAGACATGATGCAGGCAGAGGGTGAGATGATGCAGGCAGAGTGAGATGACACACGCAAAGAGGGCGATAGTGCAGGCAGAGAGTGAGATGTCACACGCAAAGAGAGAGATGACACACGCAAAGAGAGAGATGGTGCAGGCAGAGAGTGAGATGACACACGCAAAGAGAGAGATGACACACGCAAAGAGAGAGATGGTGCAGGCAGAGAGTGAGATGGTGCAGGCAGAGAGTGAGATGTCACCCGCAAAGAGAGAGATGAAACACGCAAAGAGAGAGATGATGCAGGCAGAGAGAGAGATGACACACGCAAAGAGAGAGGTGACACATGCAAAGAGAGAGATGGTGCAGGCAGAGAGTGAGATGACACACGCAAAGAGAGAAATGATGCAGGTAGAGAGTGAGATGACATACGCAAAGAGAGAGATGATGCTGGTGGAGAGAGACATGATGCAGGCAGAGGGTGAGATGGTGCAGGCATAGAGTGAGATGACACACGCAAAGAGAGACATGGTGCAGGCAGAGAGTGAGATGTCACACGCAAAGAGAGAGATGACACACGCAAAGAGATAGATGGTGCAGGCAGAGAGTGAGATGACACACGCAAAGAGAGAGATGACACATGCAAAGAGAGAGATGGTGCAGGCAGAGAGTGAGATGACACACACAAAGAGAGAGATGACGCTGGTGGAGAGTGAGATGATATACGCAAAGAGAGAGATGGTGCAGGCAGAGAGTGAGATGATACACGCAAAGAGAGAGATGACGCTGGTGGAGAGTGACATGATTTAGGCAGAGGGTGAGATGGCGCAGGCAGAGAGTGAGATGACACACGCAAAGAGAGAGATGATGCAGGTGGAGGGAGACATGATGCAGGCAGAGGGTGAGATGATGCAGGCAGAGTGAGATGACAAGCAAAGAGAAAGATGGTGCAGGCAGAGATTGAGATGTCACACACAAAGAGAGAGATGACGCTGGTGGAGAGTGAGATGATATACGCAAAGAGAGAGATGGCGCAGGCAGAGAGTGAGATGACACACGCAAAGAGAGAGATGGCGCTGGTGGAGGGAGACATGATGCAGGCAGAGGGTGAGATGGCACAGGCAGAGAGTGAGATGACACACGCAAAGAGAGAGATGATGCAGGTGGAGGGAGACATGATGCAGGCAGAGGGTGAGATGATGCAGGCAGAGTAAGATGACAAGCAAAGAGAAAGATGGTGCAGGCAGAGAGTGAGATGTCACACACAAAGAGAGAGATGACGCTGGTGGAGAGTGAGATGATATACGCAAAGAGAGAGATGGTGCAGACAGAGAGTGAGATGATACACACAAAGAGAGAGATGACGCTGGTGGAGAGTGACATGATTTAGGCAGAGGGTGAGATGGCGCAGGCAGAGAGTGAGATGACACATGCAAAGAGAGAGATGACGCAGGTGGAGAGAGACATGATGCAGGCAGAGGGTGAGATGGCGCAGGCAGAGAGTAAGATGACACACGCAAAGAGAGAGATGGTGCAGGCAGAGAGTGAGATGACACACGCAAAGTGAGAGATGACACACGCAAAGAGAGAGATGGTGCAGGCAGATAGTGAGATGACACACGCAAACAGAGAGATGACGGAGGTACAGAGTGAGATGATATATGCAAAGAGAGAGATGGCGCAGGCAGAGAGTGAGATGACACACGCAAACAGAGAGATGGTGCAGGTGGAGGGAGAAATGATGCAGGCAGAGGGTGAGATGATGCAGGCAGAGTGAGATGACAAGCAAAGAGGGATGGTGCAGGCAGAGAGTGAGATGACACACGCAAAGAGAGAAATGACACACGCAAAGAGAGAGATGGTGCAGGTGGAGGGAGACATGATGCAGGAAGAGGGTGAGATGGCGAAGGCAGAGAGTGAGATGACACACGCAAAGAGAGAGATGACACAGGTGGAGGGAGACATGATTCAGGCAGAGGGTGAGATGATGCATGCAGAATGAGATGACACACGCAAAGAGAGAGATGGTGCAGGCAGAGAGTGAGATGTCACCCGCAAAGAGAGAGATGACACACGCAAAGAGAGAGATGGTGCAGGCAGAGAGAGAGAGATGACACACGCAAAGAGAGAGATGGTGCAGGCAGAGAGTGAGATGACACACGCAAAGAGAGAAATGACGCAGGTAGAGAGTGAGATGACATACGCAAAGAGAGAGATGACGCCGGTGGAGAGAGACATGATGCAGGCAGAGGGTGAGATGGCGCAGGCAGAGAGTGAGATGACACACGCAAAGAGAGAGATGTGCAGGCAGAGAATGAGATGACACAGGTAGAGAGTGAGATGATATATGCAAAGAGAGAGATGGCGCAGGCAGAGAGTGAGATGACACACTCAAAGAGAGAGATGACGCTGGTGGAGAGTGAGATGATATACGCAAAGAGAGAGATGGCGCAGGCAGAGAGTGAGATGACACACGCAAAGAGAGAGATGGCGCAGGTGGAGGGAGACATGATGCAGGCAGAGGGTGAGATGGCGCAGGCAGAGAGTAAGATGACACACGCAGAGAGAGACATGACGCAGTTAGAGAGAGACATGATGCAGGCAGAGGGTGAGATGATGCAGGCAGAGTGAGATGACAGACGCAAAGAGGGAGATAGTGCAGGCAGAGAGTGAGATGTCACACGCAAAGAGAGAGATGACACACGCAAAGAGAGAGATGGTGCAGGCAGAGAGTGAGATGACACACGCAAAGAGAGAGATGACAATCGCAAAGAGAGAGATGGTGCAGGCAGAGAGTGCGATGATACACGCGAAGAGAGAGATGACGCTGGTGGAGAGTGACATGATTTAGGCAGAGGGTGAGATGGCGCAGGCAGAGAGTGAGATGACACACGCAAAGAGAGAGATGATGCAGGTGGAGAGAGACATGATGCAGGCAGAGGGTGAGATGGCGCAGGCAGAGAGTGGGATGACACACGCAAAGAGAGAGATGGTGCAGGCAGAGAGTGAGATGACACACGCAAAGAGAGAGATGACACACGCAAAGAGAGAGATGGTGCAGGCAGAGAGTGAGATGACACGCAAAGAGAGAGATGACGCAGGTAGAGAGTGAGACGATATATGCAAAGAGAGAGATGGCGCAGGCAGAGAGTGAGATGACACATGCAAAGAGAGAGATGGTGCAGGTGGAGGGAGACATGATGCAGGCAGAGGGTGAGATGGTGCAGGCAGAGAGTGAGATGACACACGCAAAGTGAGAGATGACGCAGGTGGAGGAGACATGATGCAGGCAGAGGGTGAGATGATGCAGGCAGAGTGAGATGACACGCAGAGAGATAGTGCAGGCAGAGAGTGAGATGTCACATGCAAAGAGAGAGATGACACACGCAAAGAGAGAGATGGTGCAGGCAGAGAGTGAGATGTCACACGCAAAGAGAGAGATGATACATGCAAAGAGAGAGATGGTGCAGGCAGAGAGTGAGATGATACACGCAAAGAGAGAGATGACGCAGGTAGAGAGTGAGATAATATACGCAAAGAGAGAGATGATGCAGGCAGAGAGTGAGATGATACACGCAAAGAGAGAGATGACGCTGGTGGAGAGAGACATGATGCAGGCAGAGGGTGAGATGGCGCAGGCAGAGAGTGAGATGACACACACAAAGAGAGAGATGATGCAGGTGGAGAGAGACATGATGCAGGCAGAGGGTGAGACGGCGCAGGCAGAGAGTGAGATGACACATGCAAAGACAGACATGGTGCAGACAGAGAGTGAGTTGTCACACGCAAAGAGAGAGATGACACATGCAAAGAGAGAGATGGTGCAGGCAGAGAGTGAGATGACACATGCAAAGAGAGAGATGACACACACAAAGAGAGAGATGGTGCAGGCAGAGAGTGAGATGACATACGCAAAGAGAGAGATGACACATGCAAAGAGAGATGACTGTTGCATTCTGTAGTATTTTCTTTCTGCCTTGTTCTGTCCCATTGCCTTTCCCTGTCTGGATCTGCTGCCTGGAATGTATGATGCGTGCCTGCATCTTACATCCTGGGTTCCAGATTCCAGGCCAACTGATTTTATGATACCTGTACCTGAACCTGTTATGATGTGCTGTGCTTCAACTCTGATTCATGCATTAAACTCTTCATGAAAAGCTACTTTAAGTTTCCTTGGATCTTTTTACTGGCGACGAGGTAAACCCTACTATTTCTGCCACCATCCTTGGAGCACAGGAGCAGAATTATTCATTTTGAAACTACGTACTAAGGAAGAAACCTGTAATACATATTCATCAGCCTTTTCTTCTTGACAGCACTGGTTAATGCTTCTACATCGAAACTACGAAAATTTACGAGCTACCAGTGTTTTCCTACCTATTTTTAAAACTTTTCGTTTTACCAACTGAAAACAGAAAACTACAAAGATTCTTCAAAAAGCATCGCTTCTACCGTTTTATTCAGCGCTCCTCCGGATGTTTCCTGCGCTTCTGCTCCGGCGATCCGGTGAAGTATAAAACTGCCTTTATTCAATTTCAAGCCTTTTTCGACATTTCTCCATGCGCGAGGCTTTGCTTGCGCGAGACTTCCTCTGCAGACGCGCGCTGTGAGGCTTCTTCGTTACACGCGCTGCGTCATCATCACGCGCTGCGTGATCACGTGACGCGTTCTTCCTGCCTTCACGCTGCACGCCTCAGCGCCATCTTGGTTGCCATAACAACGGAATACACGGCAACGCACAAGAATCATTGTCGAGGCTTCCTAAACGTTTCTACTCGCCGGAAGGTAAAATAAAACTGTATATATACGCCGGATGGGAAAATAATAACAGATTTATCTTTATTATCGTTTTGATTTCAGTTTCAAGTACTTTTGCCGCATTTTCATTCAATTCAAAGGAAAGGATTTCTCTCTTCTCTTCGAACTGGTGACTGTACCACTTAAAGAACTATTGTTAAGCCCTATTTACGTTATTCGTTTTGTGTCTATTATTATTTGGTGATAATTTTTTTTCATTAGTTAAAGATTGGAGGAAGTACCCTTACTTTCTCTAGCCACTATGCAATTTGACCCACCTTCAAAGTTTTTGCAAACCAAAGGAGATCCACCCATCCCCTGGACTAGGTGGAAAGAGGAATTCTTTACTTACCTTAAAGCCATGGATGGCGAAAGGATGTCAGCGGAAAGGAAAAAGAACATTTTCTTACATTGTCTTGGCTCAGAAGGACAACTTGTCTTTAGAACTTTACCTCCTGTGAGATCTGGTGGGGATTCTAATGTTTATGATGAGGCTGTACACAGAATAGAGGGAAGGTTTAAACCAGTAACCAGTGTAGCCTTAAACAGGTTCAAGTTTTATACCAGAGTACAAGATGAGAATGAGTGCTTTGATGATTTCTTAACTGCTTTACGTGCACTTTCTCTCCATTGCAATTTTGGTCTTATAACCGACGAAATGATTAGAGACCAAATAGTGGTGCATGTGAAAAGCAAAAAAGTACAGGAGCAGTTATGGATTTTAGGGGATCCTAGTTTAGAAACTGCCATTAGTACAGCTAAAGCATTAGAACAGTCCGACAAATGGATCAAATCTTTAGACAAAGCCTCTGTTCAATCTGCCCCGTCCACATCCACTGGTGAGGTTAGCACTGTGAATGTTAAAACTCAAAGTTCTAACAAATACGAGGGCAAAGGTAAACAATTTTATTGTTTTAGGTGTGGAAGTCCGGATCACATAGCTTCTTTTCCACAGTGTCCTGCTCTGAATAGACAATGTAATAAGTGTAATCGCACTGGACATTTTTCTAAATATTGTAAGACTTCGATTAAGCCAGTTAATGATTACAAGAAACCTTCCTATGCCACTCCCAGACGTGCTAATAGTAATGTGTCTTATGTTGCGGAGAGAGAGAGTGACGATCTGCTAGTCAGAGAGTCTGGTATTGTAATTTCCATACAATCTTCGTTCGACGTGACACTTGCAGATACTTTGCCTCCTCCTAAGAGTTCAGTGAACATACTAGGTAAAACTCTTGAACTTATGGTAGACTCCTGTTCACCGTGGACCATAATCACTCATGATTACTGTGTGGAGTCATTTGGTAACTTAATTGATGTGAATTCTTTGTGTGAACCTGATATCGATGCCTACAATTTTGATACTTCCAAGATCAGTTTTATTGGTTTTAAAGAAGTCCCCATTATTGTTAAAAATAATTCAGCTATCATCAAGATGTATGTAGCGTCCAAAGGTGTGAATGTTCTAGGTTGGCGGGACCAAGCTAAGTTGGGGATCTCGTTAAATCCTAGGTTAAAGGATCCTGTATGTGTTCTTGCTATAACTGATGGGGACTATGATCTAGCATCCATGTCTAAAGAGATATCTATCGCCTTTCCCAATGTCTTTTCCGAGAAACTTGGGAAATTGACTGGTTTTATGCATAAAATCAAAGTCAAACCTAATACTGTGCCTCTGAAGCAGAAGTTGAGGGGCGTTCCCATCAGTGTCAGAGAGGAACTCAGAGTCATGCTTGACAACATGGTTAAAGATGGTGTTATTGAAGAGGTAGAATCCTCCGAATGGGTTTCGCCTATTGTTTTGGCGATTAAACCCGACAAAACTATTAGGTTGTGTGTAGACCTGAGAGCGTTAAATAAATGTTTGGTTACAGATTGTCACCCGTTACCTAACATAAATGAAATGTTATGTATGCTTGATGGTGCCTGTGTGTTCTCCACTTTAGACCTTAGGTCTGCATACCACCAGATAGAGCTCACGGAAGACTCAAAACATTTCACCGCCTTCATCACTCCCCATGGTGTGTTTCAGTTTAGAAGAATGCCTTTCGGCTTAGCGTCAGCCGCTTCTGTTTTCCAGAGGGCAATGTATCACATTTTCAGGGATCTGAATGTCTACGTCAAATGCTTTCAAGATGATATTCTTGTCTTTTCTAAAAATATCTCTGAGCATGATGGTCACCTTAGGGAGGTTTGTTCCAGGTTGGAGAAGTTTGGTTTGACCATCAAAGCTAGTAAGTGCAAGTTTTTTTGTAAGACAGTAGACTATTTGGGCCATTCGCTTTCAGGGGATGGAGTTGTACCAAAAAAAAACCTTGTGGATGCTATTGTTAAGGCTCCTTCCCCAGACAACAAGGAAAAGTTACTTTCTTTTGCAGGACTTTGCGAGTATTATAGCAAATTTATCAAAAATTTTGCGAACAAAATGGAACCTCTCAGAGAACTTACTAGGAGTTCAGCTAAATTCATTTGGTCAGAGAAACAGGAACAAGCTTTTAAACAAATCAAAGAGGAAATTGTTAATGCTCCTACTTTAAAGTCCTTTTGTGTCAATAAAAAGTGCATTATTACTGTTGACGCCAGCCTTTATGGCATTGGTAGTGTGTTAAGTCAGTCATCAGGTAAGGATGAGTGGTGTGTTGCCTTCTCCTCGAGGACTTTGTCTCCCACGGAGAGAAGGTACTCCGTAATTGAAAAGGAACTTCTGGCCTGCATTTGGGCTGTTGAGCACTTTAGGAATTATGTTTGGGGAAATCGTTTTGTACTACGTACCGACCATAAACCCTTAGTTGGGATTTTATCTCCTGGAGGTGGATGGAACTCCACTGCGCGTATAGCTCGTTTGTCCTCACGCCTTCAAGAGTATGATTTCGAAATTGTGTATGTTCCTGGTAAATGTAATGTGACTGCTGATTTTCTTTCAAGGTTTCCTTGTGAGGAGTCTCCAAAGATGGATATTGACCTCGATGTGGTTGCCTCTGTTGGAGATTGTGTTTCCAAGGAGTTTATTTCATTGTCGGAAGATGAATGGTTTCTTGAACTTGGCAAGGATGTGGTTTGCCAACATCTGTTTGATTTTGTCAGGAATGGTTGGCCACCCCATAAGGGTATTTCTCCAGATATAGCTCCTTTTTGCCAGGTTTCTTCGGAAATTGAAGTGTTTTCTGGTTTACTCTTCAAGTCTGGTAAATTAATTCCACCTCAATCCTTACAAGAGAAGATTCTTCTTCTCGCTCACCAGAGTCACATCGGCATGTCATCGATGAAACGTCTAATTAGGGAGAGCTTTTGGTGGCCGGGAGTGGACAAAATGGTGGATAGGCTGGTGAGAGACTGTTCGCATTGCGTTAACAGTGATAAGATGCTTCATGTGACCTCTGCTCCTCTCAAGCCTGTGTCTTGGCCCACCTTTCCCTGGCAGAAAGTGGGTTTTGATATATCTGGTCCATTTAAACAGTTGCCTTTTAATGCTCGGTATGCTTTAGTTCTGGTGGACTACCACTCCAAGTGGCCCGAAGTCAAGTTTGTCAGTTCTGTTTCTTCTCAATCGGTCATTCTTTTCCTTAAGGAAGTCTTTGCCAGGGAAGGATTTCCTGAAACCTGTGTCACCGATAATGGTGTTCAACTTGTGTCAGATGATTTTGAGAAATTCCTCAGTGCTTGTGGTATCAAACATTACACCACCTCTCTCTATGAGCCTAGGGAAAACGGCCAAGTTGAACGCTTTAACCGTGTTCTTAAGGATTGTTTGAATGTTGTGCAGTCTTCGGATGATAACTGGGTGGATGTTGTGAGGAAAAGATTGTGGACATATCGTATCACCCCCCACTCTGTTACCGGTGTTAGTCCCTTCAAGCTCCTTAAGGGTAGGGAGCCTCCTTCTGATATATGTCCCTGGTGGATTAAAAAACTTGATGTAAAACTTGATGTAAATAACTCTGTTTGTGACCTTGCTGCTGTGGCCAAACGGGTTGAAAACAAACAACTACAAATGAAAACCTTGTTTGATTCCAAAATGAAAGCTAAAGATAATGACTTTGTGGTGGGGGATTGGGTACGAATTAGAAAGCCTGGCTTTCTCGTCAAGGGTCTTTCTAAGTTTTACCCTCCTATCAAAATAGTTAAAGTCTTTAAAAATAGCGTTGCCACGCAAGACGGTAGGGTATGGAACGTCCGCAGAGTAGCTAAGTTTTGCAATCCTGAAAATGTACGTTTCTCTCCTTCCTCCACTCAGGGTATTTGCCTGAGGAGACCTGATGTTTTTCCTCTTTTACCCTCTCCCAGTTCTGTTCATCTAGATTCCTCAGTTGCCTCTAGAGTTAAAGTTTCCAATAGGCAAAAGTGTGTTCCCAGCAGATATCTGGATTAATGTTTTTTTTAGGGGTAAGATGTGTTGCATTCTGTAGTATTTTCTTTCTGCCTTGTTCTGTCCCATTGCCTTTCCCTGTCTGGATCTGCTGCCTGGAATGTATGATGCGTGCCTGCATCTTACATCCTGGGTTCCAGATTCCAGGCCAACTGATTTTATGATACCTGTACCTGAACCTGTTATGATGTGCTGTGCTTCAACTCTGATTCATGCATTAAACTCTTCATGAAAAGCTACTTTAAGTTTCCTTGGATCTTTTTAATGACACACGCAAAGAGAGAGATGACGCAGGTGGAGAGAGACATGACGCAGGCAGAGAGTGAGATGATATATGCAAAGAGAGAGATGGTGGAGGCAGAGAGTGAGATGACACACGCAAAGAGAGAGATGATGCTGGTGGAGAGAGACATGATTCAGGCAGAGGGTGAGATGGCACAGGCAGAGAGTGAGATGACACACGAAAAGAGAGAGATGGTGCAGGCAGAGAGTGAGTTGTCACACGCAAAGAGAGAGATGAAACATGCAAAGAGAGAGATGGTGCAGGCAGAGAGTGAGATGACACACGCAAAGAGAGAGATGACTCGTGCAAAGAGAGAGATTGTGCAGGCAGAGAGTGAGATGACATACGCAAAGAGAGAGATGACACATGCAAAGAGAGATGACACACGCAAAAAGAGAGATGGCGCAGGTTGAGAGAGACATGACGCAGGGAAAGAGAGAGATGACACACGCAAAGAGAGAGATGACGCAGGTGGAGAGAGACATGACGCAGGCAGAGAGTGAGATGATATATGCAAAGAGAGAGATGGTGGAGGCAGAGAGTGAGATGATACACGCAAAGAGAGAGATGATGCTGGTGGAGAGAGACATGATGCAGGCAGAGGGTGAGATGGCACAGGCAGAGAGTGAGATTACACATGAAAAGAGAGAGATGGTGCAGGCAGAGAGTGAGATGACACACGCAAAGAGAGATGGTGCAGGCAGAGAGTGAGATGACACACGCAAAGAGAGAGATGACGCAGGTAGAGAGTGAGATGATATATGCAAAGAGAGAGATTGCACAGGCAGAGAGTGAGATGACACACGCAAAGAGAGAGATGACGCTGGTGGAGAGTGAGATGATATACACAAAGAGAAAGATGGCGCAGGCAGAGAGTGAGATGACACACGCAAAGAGAGAGATGGCGCAGTTGGAGGAAGACATGATGCAGGCAGAGGGTGAGATGGCGCAGGCAGAGAGTGAGATGACACACGCAAAGAAAGAGATGACACAGGTGGAGGGAGACATGATGCAGGCAGAGGGTGAGATGATGCAGGCAGAGTGAGATGACACACGCAAAGAGAGAGATGGTGCAGGCCGAGAGTGAGATGTCACACGCAAAGAGAGAGATGACACACGCAAACAGAGAGATGGTGCAGGCAGAGAGTGAGATGACACACGCAAAGAGAGAGATGATGCAGGTAGAGAGTGAGATGATATGCGCAAAGAGAGAGATGGTGGAGGCAGAGAGTGAGATGACATACGCAAAGAGAGAGATAATGCTGGTGGAGAGAGACATGATGCAGGCTGAGGGTGAGATGGCACAGGTAGAGAGTGAGATGACACACGCAAAGAGAGAGATGATGCAGGTTGAGAGAGACATGATGCAGGCAGAAGGTGAGAGGGTGCAGGCAGAGAGTGAGATGACACACGCAAAGACAGAGATGATGCAGGCTGAGAGTGAGATGATACACTTAAAGAGAGAGATGGCGCAGGCAGAGGGTGAGATGACACACACAAAGAGAGAGATGACATACGCAAAGAGAGAGATGACACACACAAAGAGAAAGATGATGCAGGTGGAGAGAGACATGACGCAGGGAAAGAGAGAGATGACACACGCAAAGAGAAAGATGACGCAGGTGGAGAGAGACATGACGCAGGGAGAGAGTGAGAAGACATACGCAAAGAGAGAGATGACGCAGGTGGAGAGAGACATGATGCAGGCAGAGGGTGAGATGACAAATGCAAAGAGAGAGATGACGCAGGCAGAGAGTTAGATGATGCAAGTGGAGGGAGACATGATGCAGGTAGAGGGTGAGATGTGCAGGCAGAGAGTGAGATGACACACGCAAAGAGAGAGATGGTGCAGGCAGAGAGTGACATTAATGTGGAAGCTGTTCTGCACTGCCATAAAGTGAGAAACAGCACTCACTGCATCATTTCCTACTCTGGTGATACACAGTTGCTGTGCTATAAACTTACTTATGTTGTAAACTTGTAATTATCTACAAAAAGAAGAAGCGATATGCCTACTAAATCTGTTCGAAGAAGAAAATATAAAAAAACCTACTTTTCGAAGAAAACGCAATTACAAGATGTATGTAAAAAACAAAATACGGAGAAAAAGAAGAATGCTCCTGGTAAGGCAACAAAGCATTTTATACGGAAGTTAACTCAATGTAAAAAAAGTCAAGATAATGCACAAAAGAAAAGAAAAATCTGCAACTACAAAGAAAAAGCAAAATCCCAGCAAAAATGTAGAAAAAGTTTATGGAGATGATATTGTCTATATTAATAGACGTAAAAATCAGTTCACTGACATTCGTAGGCGAATGTTTTATAACAGAATTGTTTTACATTTATTAAAAAATGTTTAGAATTGTAAAAGGAGAACAGATTTTTACAAGAAAAAGAAAAGTATAGAGAGGATAGTTGATCAGGCTTTTGAAATGGAAAATAAATTATATATTTTAGTAATCAATAGAATTCGTACACTAGACAAGGTAATCAATGTTTTGAAATCAAAAAGTAAGTGGAAAAGAGTAATTAATCGGACAAATTTTTGTGATGTTTTTTATGGAGAATGGAAGAATAGTTCAAGTTGTGAGCCATTTTTTAATGAAGAGAGTTATTTTCAGGATAATGATTTGGTGCATGCAGTTGACACCAGTGGTCGAGGATATGAGGTGAAGGACGGTTGTCCGATTGAAAAAGAAAAAATTGTGCCTAGAAATGCAGAAGAGGTGTTAGCTAATGAAGTTTTAGGGAGACATCCTAAGGCTCCAGTGTACACTTGGAATTGTAGTAGTATTTGTAGTATGCGACAGGATTCAATTGATTTGTTTCGCAATTTCTTACGTACATATACTAAGAAAAGTCTAAAACAAAAAATTAAAATGTTGCAAGAGTTAGATCCTTGCAGAGTGAGAGAAAAAACAGGTTTGCATGGGCATTCACTGGCTTGTCTTTCTAGAAAAGTATGTCAGAGTGTTTTTCATCATTTTAGGATGTTAGCAGTACATCATACTAAAGTGAGGAAATTAGTGAGAAGGTTGTATTATCCAAAAAGTCCAGCACTTAAGCTAAAACAGTTAAACAGTGCTCTTTTGCATGGATCTGTATTAGATGTGAACAACATTTGTGAAGAAATTGAATTTAGTTACTTTGGTGAAAAAGAGGGCAGTGCAGAAACTGATACAGTAATAGAAGGTAATGTGGAAGAGAATGTACAGAATTTAAGTACAGAAAATTTTGACCATGAAATTACAAAGTTTAAGGTAATTTCAAGTGAAAGGCCAAATTTTTCTTGTGTGTGTTGTCGACGAATTCATTATAAGAATCAGACTAGGTTAGTTGATTTATATGTAAAAACTGAAAAGGAAAATAATAATGAGTGGAAGGATTTTGCAACGTATTTGTTGGTAGAGAATTGTTTTGATTTGGGTTCTGATCTGCGTATTTGTAAATAATGTTATAATAAATTAAATGAAAACAAAATGCCTGCTAGAGCTGTACATAATAATCTTGAGTTGGTAAACATTCCTTCTGAATTGATGGATTTAAATACTTATGAGTCTATTCTGATTCAATGTGTGCATCCATTTTAGGCTATTGTTCGCATGGAGCCTAAGACAGGGATATTTGCCTACTTCAGATTTACAGAGAGGATTAAAGGGAAGAGTTGTTTATTTGCCTCTAGATTTAAAGAAAAATATTGATACAATTGGTGTTGAAAAAGTGAAAGAGGAACCTCTGGTTATTCTAGTTAATGGCGTTCCTACAAAGAGTAAGAAAATCTGGCAAGAATTAGTGGATGTTAGGAAAGTCAAAAAGGCAACGTTGTATTTGGTAAAAAACAATCAGTACTACAAAAATGAATATGTAGGGGAAGAGGAAACAACTGTAGAAGAGGACAGTGCTTTCTCAGCTGGGCAAATTGAAAAAGTCTAGAAGTGAAGAAATTTATGAACATTATAGTGTTCATCCTCTGCATTCCAAAGAAGTAATGGGGAATGCTATTGAGTTGTTCCAAATGAAAGAAGCAAAAGGAAATGCCATTAGTGTAAGGGAAGAAAGCTTGGAAGCTCGTTGTTTTCCTCAGTTATTTCCAACAGGTCAAGGTGGTCAATATGATGACCGATCTGTTCAAATTCCTGCATCTGAATACCGGACTTTAAGATTATATGCAGAAGATCCAAGGTTTCGCCAATGTATTCCATATTTTTTTTATCTTCTGTTTGAGAGTGACTTGTCTGGACTTTCTTATGCAGTGAACCATATACTGAAAAGTGGAGTACATCTGCAAAATGTTTCGGCAAGGGACTTTATGGATAAAGTCCAACAGCAAAACACTATTTTGGAGTCTCAGCTAATTAATCTCATGGCATGTCAGCGTGGTACCAACGAGTATTGGTACCGTCGTCATGGGGAACTGAAATGTATGCTAAGAAACTTAGGAACTCCTACATGGTTCCTTACTCTTAGCTTTGCTGAGCATGTTTGGGAAGATTAACTTCAATTTCTTCGAGAGGCAAATGCAAACATAGAAAATATAGAATACAAGACACCTGGAGAACTGTGCTCTTTGGATCCAGTTAATGTATGCAGGTATTTCAATCATAGATTTGAAGCTATGATGTCTTTTATCACAAACAAAAAAAATCCTCCTCTTGGAGAGGTTTTGGATTTCTTTTGGAGAAAGGAGTATCAAGCAAGAGGTGCTCCTCACATACATATGCTGCTATGGATCAAAGATGCTCCCAAATTTGGAACAGATTCGGATGACACAGTGATGAGTTTTATTAAACAGTATTCTACATGTGTTGTTCCGAAAAGTGCAGAAGAAAACAATTTAAGACATCAAGTCTTACGGTTTCAAACCCATCGTTGTGGACAATACTGTCGTCGAAAGTTCAAATCCAAGGACAAGTTCGACACAAAATGTCGTTTTGGATTTCCACGACCAGTAATATCTAAAGGAAGAGTAAACAATTTTATGTCTTCTTTGCGACATACTGTGACAAGAAAATCACCCAAAAATACATACAACTTAAAAAGAGATGAAGAGTCAAAATACATAAATGACTATAACCCAGTCGTTTTGTCCATGTGGAATGCTAACATGGATATTCAATATGTTGCTGACAACTCTATTGCTGTGGCTCGATATGTAACGTCTTACATAACATAATCAGAAAAGACAGAACTAAAGGAAATGTGGGAAGAAATTTCTCATGAAAAGAGCCTAAGTAAGAAATTGTACAGTTACAGTCTGAAGATGTTGTCGCATCGAGAAATTGGAGCATACGAATGTTCAGATCGGTTATCATCAGCAAGTCTATATGCCAAATCTAGAACAATCATTTGGGTGAGCCTAGGTCTTGCTGCAACACGAAACCGAGTTTTGAAATCTGTACAAGAAATAGAGTATTTAGCAGAGAAAGAACCAAACAGTACAGATATTTTGAAGACAAACATGTTGGTTACATACTATCCAAATAGAAGTAATCATCTGGAGAACATTTGTCTCTATGAAGTACTGCAAAGCTATACTTTTAAGAGGAATATTACAGAAGATATCAATAAAGGAGTATATGCTGTAATTGGATGTGAAGGATGTCTGGTGAAACAAAGAAAAGGACATTTGATTAATCATCGAAAATTGAGTTGCGAATCTCCTGACAAAAGGGAATTTTACTATTTAGCTCTTTTGCAACTCTTTAAGCCATGGCGTACAGAAGAGGAACTACTTGGAGATTTTCTCAGTTATGAAGATTCTTTCAATGCAAGCAAAAATACTATAGAATGTCCTGCTTTTACTAATTATCTGCAAATGTTGAACAATGAAATACAGCAAGAAGCTACAATTGCAGCAGAGATGGCTAGAGACAGTTCTCAAGACAGTCAGAGTTCTGCTTTGTTGAGTCAGGAGGACCAATTATCCAAAATGAAGCTGCCACTGCCATGGATGAGGTGGAAAGAACAATGGAACAAGCTCAGGTGCATGTAGTAAACTTAGAATAATTGGAAAAACAACTAAACGTTAAGCAGAAACAAATATATGATGAAGTCATAGAACAGATTGAGCATGGTTTATGTCATGAGAAAAAAGAGTGCTCATGTACGTCATTTAAACCTGTCCAACTGTACGTGAGTGGAGAAGTAGGAACTGGAAAAAGTTTTCTAATTAAAGGAATTGCAACTTATCTACAGAAAAGAACTGAGTCATCGCTCTCTTGTGTTGTTACCGCTCCAACTGGGTTGGCAGCACATAACTTTAAAGGGATTACTTTACATCGTTTATTGATGCTGCCAGTCGAGCATGATAAAAAATTACAATACCACAAGCTATCTGGAGAAGCTTGTTGTGAAGTTTCCAGAGACCTGAAGAAAATGAAACTTCTTATCATTGATGAGGTAAGCATGGTATCAAATGTAATGCTTGCTTTTGTGCATTTAAGAATGCAACAAGTTCTTAAAACAGAGTATGATGTGTTATTTGGAGGCAAACACATTATTGTTTTTGGAGATCTACTGCAGCTAACTCCTGTGAAAAGACAACCAGTGTTTAAAATGCTTACGCATGAAGATACCAGAAAGTGCCTAGGAAGCATTGGAAATTTTAATATATGGTTATATTTTAAATATGCAGAACTGCTTCAAAATATGCGACAGGCAAAGGATGAAGATTATAAAAATATTCTTCAAGATATAAGAATTGGAAAAGTAAGTGAACATGGCAAAGAAGCTTTACAGGCACGATTACTTTCAAATTTGTTTCCAAACTAAAATATTCTCCCAGAGAATATTTATAAGAAAATTGCTGAAAACAAATCTGTGATATGCTTGATGCCAACTCTGCAAGAATGTTCAATCTTCAACAACAAAATGTTAAAGTTAGAAAATCAAGAGATTGTAAAACTGGAAGCTATTGATAAAATAGAGCAAGAAGGAGCTACTATTATTTTGTCAGAAAAGTTGAAATCAAAATTTGATTCTTTACAGAAGGCAATATCTAAAACTGCTGGTTTTGAAAAGAGTCTATATGCATGTTTAAATTGTCGTGTAATTTTACGACGGAATTTACATGTGGAAAGAGGTTTAGTAAATGGAGCAATGGGTCATGTTGTTGATTTTGTGAATTACCAAAATAGAGATGAAATAGAATTTTTGAAAATTAAATTTGATGGAATTGAAGAAGTACAACAATTGAGTCATTGTTCTGCTCGATTTTTGCTTGTGAAAGATTTATATGTCCGCCGAAAACAGTTTCTTGTTTGTATGGCATATGCGGTGACTATTCATAAATCTCATGGTTTAAGTGTAGATAGTGCTTTGGTGAATATTGGAAGTTCTGTGTTCAAGGAGGGTATGGCATATGTTGCTTTATCTCGAGTCAGAACTTTATCTGGATTATACTTGATTGATTTTGATGAGACAAAGATTAGTGCAGATCTAAATGGTGTAAAAGAATATATAGTAGGTTAAGAAGAGAATATGCTCCAAATTTACCACACTATCCTTTATTTTAAAAGCGTGTGGTAGGCCGAAAAAGATGAAATGAGAAAAATTGTAGCGAGGTTGTAGCAAAAAGAAACAAGCATTTACAATGCAACGGTTTCGCCTTTGGAGAAGTTTACATTGCCAATAGTTTAACCTCTCGCAAATGAGAACTATTGTACCCTACGGACGACCTCAGCAGACAGCAATTGCTACCACACACACACACACACACACACACAGACCCAGCCCTACACACCCAGAGCCACACCCAAAGCCCCCCCCCCACACACACACACACACTGGAGCAGTCACACACACACTGGAGCAGTCACACACACACACACACACACACTGGAGCAGTCATACACACTGGAGCAGTCACACACACACACTGGAGCAGTCACACACACACTGGAGCAGTCACACACACACACACACTCTGGAGCAGTCACATACACACGCACATACTCTGGAGCAGTCACATACACACACACCCAGGAGCAGTCTCACACACACACCCCCAGGAGCAGTCACACACACACACACACACACCCAGGAGCAGTCACACACACACACCCACCCAGGAGCAGTCACACACACACACACCCAGGAGCAGTCACACACACACACACACCCAGGAGCAGTCACACACACACACACACCCAGGAGCAGTCACACACACACACACACCCAGGAGCAGTCACAAACACACACAGGCGAAACCTAAAAACCTCCCGCCCATGCTCATTACTTGATAAACAGTACCACCTCCGCCCTCCTACTTGCATTGACAGAATATCACGATACATTTTTTCATACCATGTTACATGTATCCCCAAGTTTTGGTTCATCCACATGAATCTCGTGAACCTACCAGGCACTTTAAGAGAACGTATTTACACCGGACACCAGGGTTGGGGGGAGATTCATTTCTATTTAAAGGAGTCCGGAGCACCTACCCAGCAGTATTTCTTCCTCCTGTGACCGCCTGTTTACACCCCGAGGCTCGTGCTACGGTGAGAACAAAGGGCAGCACATAGTATTAAACCTAGGCAGTGCACACTTCAAAAATGCCAGAATAAGGGACACCGGGCCTTTAAATTCATACCAGTTTCTTGCACGTTTCTGTATACAATTCCATACAAGTAAGGCAAGAAAATGCCCACGCATGGGAATTTTGAAACTCTGGTTTGATTACAAACGCATCTAAGTGCTGCACATAAAAATAACGTTTCAGTAAGACTCGGAAAACAACGAGGGGACCAGGAAATCTGAAAAACAGGCATGTTAAACGTGAATAAAAACAGAAGGGGCGGGAAATTATACAAATGCCTTTCGAACTAAAATGTCCAGGCTACTTGTGAAGTATCTGGGAAGGCCCATGCAAGGGTCGCGGCTCTTAGACCTATGCCACCCAGTACTGGAGAGGCAGGGGAGGACCAACTCTTAACTCAGACATCCACATATAAGTGTGGGTGCAGTGAGCAAGGAGAGAAGGCGCTTAGGCAGGCACAAAGAGAGCCCTCTTCCCTTCATTTCCTGTCCAGGCTGATGGCACATTGTGTCCGTGCAGCTGTGAGATTGCAGCCGCCTCCACTCCCCCAGCTGTCAGGGCAGCCTGGCTTCGCTGGATGCGGACGGGTCAGCCGGGGCCTGGGATTCACGCTGCGATTACCGAGGAATGCGCAGCAGAAACATCCAAACATGGAGCGAGGCGTGCACTCCAACAAGATAAGAGCTGGATTGGGGAGTGCACTTTCTGCATTCTATAGGCACTTCATTAACTTCTTCATCACAAGCCTTAAATCACCATCACTTTCACGTGCACTATTTCACACTACTTCTGCACTCTAGACAAAGGCCCAGCCACACGCGCTTTTAATTCTAAGCAGCACAAAGTTACTTCTCACCAACCGTTAACTTCTGCCGGGTTTAACCATAAAAAAAACCTTCGCACAGCATTTAATGTTTAAAACGGGCTTTGCTAGAATCTCTCTACTTCAGACGGGCTACCATTGTGTGAACTGCCAACCAACCCAACAAAGAGGAAGTGACCTCATGGGAGAGCAGGATGTGACCTTCACCATACCTTCACAGAAGCAACATTAAAGAAAACACTTTTAGGCGCTAGAGGCCTGCCCTACAAGGCGCGGAGTCGTGGATGGTGAGGCAAACAGAGCAAAGGCGCTCAATGACAAACGTGCAGCTGTTCAACCCCTGGCATGGGTGAGGGGGGGGGGATTGCAATTTGTCGGTTGGGCAACACGGAGTCACAAGCAGCATACATGTTTTTGTTGTTGCAGTTTTATATAGCGTGAACTCGACCTGAAGGTATTGGAGCGCTTTACAAGAGCACCAGTTATATTACACAAGAACATATTCATTTTTGGTGGGCACGGGGAGATTAAGAGCCTAATGGCGACTGTGGAGATGTGGAAGCAGGCAGCTACACTGCCAAAGTCGCAATGCTACCTCTGGTGGGCGGTGGGGGTTGCCCATTAAAAAGGCACTGCAATAGGAGCACCAAAGGCCGTTCTCCTACTCACGCCATGGACTCTGCAGTCAATACTGTGCAGGATAGGGGGTGAATGCACACAGGGGCACATGTTGCAGGTACCCCATGGCCCTGAGGAAACAGGGGGCCCTGGAGGGCCCCCCTTGTTTCCTCAGAGCCATGAAAGCTGTGATAGTGAGAATAAATCTAATATGCTCAGGCGGTGCTTCAGTGGCAGAGTCAGCTTAATAGGGTCTCCGGGAGGTCCATGATCTCTGGCGGGCCTGTGGCGGTTCCACCAGCGTAATTGTAATACAACTGGTGGATCGCGAATCTGGCGGTCCAGGGACTGACATCATGGGTTCAGCGATTACGAACGCGTAATCACCCCCAAAGTGATTTGCCCTGAATCACAGGATGTTGAACTGGCGCTGAGATTCGAAACTGGTCCCCCAGCTCCACAGTCAGCAGCTCTACCTGTTATGCCACATGCATGGGTGGGAGAGCCATATTTCAAGGGGAAAGAAGCACAAAAAGGAGAGGGCAAGAAATTACATGCACTCTCATTGAGTGCTCAAAGAAAAAGAAACGTTTGTCCCTGATTGGGAGCAGTGGAAGGCTGCAAGTCTTCCAGTCCTAAGGATTGGAAAGAAGATATGTTCACGGGTGGGCCAAATACAAGGAGGAAAGCATTCAAATAAGACGCAAACAAATGAGTGACAAGAAAGTCTATTTATCGTAAGCAATGGGCTTGCCCCAAGGCAACTGAAATATTTTGTGTATGGTCCACAAGAGGTATTTCGACATCTTAGGTGGGACCTTTACAGCGCAGGACGTATGCGTGGGCATACTTAATTACAAAAATATAGGAATTAAATTGTCCCTCATCCTTGAAGACAGAATTCGGTCAAGGCCCTTCTGGAGTTTCTTGCTTTCCATTGTAGAGGGAATTTAGCCAGTGCATTTGGACTGAACTGTTGCTAATGGAGCAGAAGCAAGGCTAATCTGCATAAGGCTGGGCTCTGCATAGAGTGGGATACAGCCCCAAGTAATTTTCAGTGCCGAGTTTAATTCAAGTATTCTACCCACCGCCTTTTCTGTTTTCCTCAGCGGGCCGTGTATACCAGTAAAGATATCCAGCTGCTTTTCGCTGATGAAGCCCCTGATAAGCCAAAACCGGTCTAGAATTAGTAATACTTAGCTAAATACTTCTAACACATATTTTATATTTAGAAAACAAAACAGAATATGAACTTTTTTTAAAGTATTCCCACATCTGTCCATATTCCATGTGGCATCCTGTAGTCCGCTTTTAATGTTGTTTTAAGTACTACGTTCAATCTGTGCAACAAAAAAAAAGGGAGACTTTTGCTGTCCGCTCCAGTTCTACACTGACCAGATCCCAAATCCAAATTTTCAGCTCTCCCCTTCACCCCGAACCTGTCCCACCCACCTCAGCTCTCCATTTTCAACACTAGTGTCACCCCAACTGATGCATCACCCACGTAAGCTCCCTGATCCTCATTTCACCTTCCTCACACTTCAAATTTCTCAATTATCTTCCCCATTTTCAATTATACACCATCAGCTTCTCACACCATAGCTCTCAATCCCCCATCTTTTGCCCTGTTCTCGGCTCACCCAGACCAGTTTCCTTCTCCAGATCTACTCCCACCCAAGCTATTGTACCAATTCCAAATTCCAACTTTCCATCTTCAGTTCTTCTCTCCACCCAAGTTTCTGTCCCAACTTCCACCTTCAGTTGTGCACCATTCCTCCTGCCCGCACGCCCAAATCACCATCTTCATCCCTACTCACACCCAAAGTTTCTCTGTCACGCGCTCCTCGGCCTCCATCCTTAGTGCTACACCCTAAGCTCCTAACCTACATCCACAGAGGTAGTTACACACTTCCATGCTCTGGCCCCAGAGCCAGAGTTCCATCTCTGCTTAGATAAAGGTTTGTGTCGCACACTCGCCACCTTCATTTCTGCTCCTACAGGTCCCTACATTCAGCACTACTTTCTCACTCTTGCCAGGACCACCCAGCTCCAAGCACCTGGCTCTGCTCACCTCCCAGAATTATGTCCCACCCTTCTCAGACCCCCCCTTGAGTGCTACCCCCACCCGAGCCTCCTCCCTCACTTCTACCCCTACCTGAGTCCCCACCTTCAGTTCTACAAGAACCACAGCGCCCACCTTCAGTTATGCATGCACCACAGCCCCCACCTTCAGTTATGCATGCACCACAGCCCCCACCTTCAGTTATGCATGCACCACAGCCCCCACCTTCAGTTATGCATGCACCACAGCCCCCACCTTCAGTTATGCATGCACCACAGCCCCCGCCTTCAGTTATGCATGCACCACAGCCCCCACCTTCAATAATGCATGCACCATAGCCCCCACCTTGTTCTACATGCGCCACAGCCCCCACCTTCAGTTCTACATGCACCAAAGCCCCCACCTTCAGTTCTACATGCACCAAAGCCCCTACCTTCAGTTCTACGTGCACAAAACACAGCCCCCACCTTCAGTTCTACGTGCACCAAACACAGCCCGCACCTTCAGTTCTACGTGCACCAAACACAGCCCGCACCTTCAGTTCTACGTGCACCAAGCACAGCCCGCACCTTCAGTTCTACATGCACCAAACACAGCCCGCACCTTCAGTTCTACATGCACCAAAGCCCCCACCTTCAGTTCTACATGCACCACAGCCGCCACCTTCAGCTATACATGCACCACAGCCCCCACCTTCAGTTCCACATGCACCACAGCCCCCACCTTCAGTTCTACATGCACCACAGCCCCCACTTTTAGTTCTACGTGC
This sequence comes from Lissotriton helveticus, assembly GCF_964261635.1. NCBI lineage: Eukaryota > Metazoa > Chordata > Amphibia > Caudata > Salamandridae > Lissotriton > Lissotriton helveticus. The sequence goes on from NC_136061.1 coordinate 1,292,010,856, forward strand.
ACCACAGCCTTCTGCCACACCCACCCAGACGCAGTTATACATCCAAGCTCTTGTCCCAACCAAGCTTCTGGTCTCTAGATCTGCTCACCCCCAGGCTTCTGCCCCCCCCTCCTTCCCTCCCTAGCCTCCACCTCCAGTTCCACGCCCACCTCAACCTTCATTCAATTCCACACTAAGTTCATACCCCACCCACCCACCAACCCAGACTTAGTTATACACTCCAAGCTCCTGCCCCACCCCAGTTTCTCTAGATCTGCTCACCCCCAGGTTTCTGTCACCCCCTTCCCAGCACCCCCTCAGTTCCACGCCCTTCCCCCACTCCGCCCTCTCTTCCTCATCTTGAAGGATGCTGCCACAGCCATGAGACTAAGGGGTCCCGGGGGTGACAGGGGCTCGGTTCCCTCTGTGGGACGGGGTGACGGGGGTCTGGAGGGTCCCATGCCCACCCAGCGCCAGTGGGCCCCCCGGCGGTGGGCCACACCCGCCCCAGAGTGTGAGACGTGGCCGTGGGAGCCGCAGGGCTCGGTATGCACGGAATGCGCTCATAAACCGCTGTCCACGCGGCAGGACCCACGGACCCTCCAAGGCCTCCCCCCCCGCTGTGCGCCCCTACTCTGCCAGCCCCATGCCCCCCTCACCTCTCGGGACCAACGCTCGGGCCGCAGAGGGGAATCCGGAACTGCCCCAGACAGACACCCCGTATCCCAGAGAGCACTGCGCGCCGGGGCCGCTCTGCCCGCGGTGGGCGCAAACTCTATGGCGCCAGCGCGAGGGGGGCCGTACTGCGCATGCGCAACGAGTGGCCGCGCGAGTCGGGACTCCCAGACCCCAGGGCCCATGGAATGCGGCCGGGATGTGTGGGGCGTGAGGGGCAAGAGGAGGGGGAATAAGGAGGGTAAATGCAACCCCCAGCCCCGCTGAACTGTCACCCCTTCACCCTTACCACTGCATGAGCAACCGCACGCGCCGACGTCTAACATCAAATACAGTAAACCTGCAAAACACAATTAAATAAATATATGATATACTGCATTAAACCCGCAAACCACAAATCCATTAGAGACCCACAGTAGCACCCCAAAAGTACGGGATTATGCATGCTTGCATATAAAGAAGGGAGGGTGGCAAACACACGGACAGCGGGCGGGAGGGGGGTGAAAAAGACACGGACGGCGGGAGGGGGGTGAAAAAGACACGGACAGCGGGCGGGAGGGGGGTGAAAAAGACACGGACAGCAGGCAGGAGGGGGCACAACTTACCTCATAAAGGAGAGAACAAACAAACAAGTCAGGTCCCGGGCCGGCAGCCAATCACAGCGCGGCCCGGGAATGACGTCACGGGGGTGTCCCGGGCCGGCAGCCAATCGCAGCGCGGCCCAGGACAAAGGGGCGGGGCTTAAAAAAACACAGCGAAACGCCCCCGAATCTCGTTTTCAAGAGAAAGCGCGATTGACAGCCTCTGTCTCCCAATGGCTAGCCTCCATTTATGGAGCTAGCCAATGAGAGACAGAGGCGGGTCATCATCCGACATAGAACTCAAGAGGTTTTTTAGCGCATGCGCACTACGTGCGCACTTGCAGGCAAAACCTAAAAAACTAGATGAACTAGTAATTTTAAGCAGAAAGGAAAAGGCTTCTGTTGAAGAAGTTGTTGGATTTCAGTTTGAAAACAGTTCTGTTGTCAACTGCTATGCTAATGTAGTGGTTAATGTGTTTTTTTCTCTCCAAACTTTACAAGAGCAGATTGTTGAAAATCGGGCTCAAAGATTTTGTTGTTTGTTGAATACTGTGATTGAGAAATGTAGCAGTGATAAAACTAAAATAGAAAGTGTTTCTGATTTTCGAAATGTTTTAGACATATGTTCTTGTCTAAATAAATTTTCACAGAATATTCAGCAAGATTGTCAGGAATTTCTAATGTATATGCTTGTTGTATTGCAATATGAAGGTATAGATGTTGAACATCTTTTTGGCCTTTCTTATAAATGGCAGCATGACTGCGACAAGTGTTCCTTTTCAAGTAGTACTACAATAGACACTGAAAGATTTATATATTTGACTTTACCAGACTGCAAATCAGTGTCTTTTAATAATCTCGTTAGAGAAGCAAATCAAAACATGGTCTGTACCGAATGTAACTCTGCAATGCTATCAACATTATTTATTCAAAGATATGGACAGTATGTAATTTTAATGTTCCAACGATGTAGACCTGATGGAACTAAATTGACAACTTTAATTAAAAATGTTGTGGCTTCTCAATTATAAATTTCAGGAAGAACCTTTGTAACTGTAGCAATTATTTTCCATGATGGTCCTTCTACAACATCAGGACATTACACCGCTTATTTAAAACGTCAAAAAGGCTGGACTTATTGTAACGATACTCAATTGACTTTCAAACAATGTTTGCCTTTTGACTTACAAAATTCTTACCTAGTTTTCTTACAACCCAAATTTTAGGAAAAGTAATTGGCCTAGGAAGATTAGAGCAGTTAATAAAAGTTAGTCTGCTGTTCAAAATTACTTTGTGAGTGAGAGTGATCAAGATAATCAAAAACTTGTAGTTCTCATAGAGGTAGTGTAAGTGTATCACATAGTGAGTGATATCAGTATTATAGGAAATGTGGATCATGAGTGAGCCAGAGGTGGAAATATAACTATTGTTAGATGATCGAATAGATGTTGGAGCTTTTCATTCAGAAAGTCGGGTAAATGGAAGTTTAAAAGTACTATTAAGTAATTTAAAAAAAAAGGACTTTTGATATACTATTTGGCCTCGTGGAAAAGTAAGTGAATCAAAAATTAGTATTTTGGGTGAATGTTGTTAATATATGTTTTTATATTACTTTACTTTGAGAGTATAATAATGACATATTAATTTTTTATTAGTTTGTGATTGTTGAAATGTACGTAACTAATTGTTGTTTGGAAAAAAACATTTAAGATATATGTTTTTCTAAGTTTTACATTATTTATTGAAACGTTGTATGGGTTTTTTAAACACAATCGTTTTGATTGTGGTTTTTTTTGCCCGCTGTCATGTGATGAGTAGTATTGAACTCACTATTTTTAGTGAAATTCAATATATTCTGAGAACAGCAAAATAAATCATATAACATATTGTACAAGTTATTTTGTATTTTGCATTGTGAAATATATAGTATACTCCCCTTGTCTCATGCTCACTCGCCTATATCCACCTTCTATCACCCCTTTACTCACCCTCACCGCCCTTCTCTCACCCTCCTTCACCCCTGTTCCCTTACTCCGCTTCCCTCACTACCCCTCATTCCTCATTCCTTCACTCCCCTTCCCCTCTCTCCCCTCCCCCACTTTCCTGTTCTCAGTCCCTCTCCTTCACTCCCCTTCCCCTCTCTTTCCTTCCTTTGCTCCCTCACTCATTCCTCGTCTCTCACTCACCTTACTCCACTTCACTTACTCCTTCTCTCACTCCCTCTGTCTTCTCACATCTTCACTCCCCTTCCCTCACTCCCTCTCTCTTACCCTCACTCCCTCTATCTACTCACTTTGTCACTCCCCCTTCCCTCACGCTCACTCCTTTTAACTCACCATCACTCCCTCACTTACCTTTCTTTGCTCCCTCTCTCAGTCCCCTTCTCTCACTCCTTCCTTTACTCCCTCTATCTCCTCACTCCCTCACTCCCCTTGTCCTACACTCACTCGCCTTTATCCACCCTATATCACCCCTCTTTCCTCAACCTCACTGCCCTTCTCTCACACTCCCTCACCCCGTTCCCTTACTCCACTTCCCTCACTTATCCTCATTCCCCATCCTTAACTCCCCTTCCCCTCACTCTCCTCCCCCACTCACCTTTTCCCAGTCCCTCTGCTTCACTCCCCTTCCCCTTCTTTCCTTCCTTTGCTCCCTCAGTAATTCTCCTTCCCTCACTCACCTTACTCCACTTCACTCACTCCTTCTCTCACTCACTCTGTCTTCTCACTTCCTCACTCCTCTTCCCTCACTCCCTCTCTGTTACCCTCACTCCCTCTCTCCCCTCACTCTCTCACTCCCCTTCACTCACCCTCACTCACCTTCCATCCCTCACTGTCGTGAATGCACCCTCACTCACTCCACCTTCCCTCTCCCTCACTCCCCTTCCCTTACTCCCCTTTCCTCATTTAGTTTTGCTAACTCACATTCCTTTAGTCCCTTACTCACCTTCAGTTCATTTATCTCTCCCTCTCTTCCTCCCTGTCACTGAATCTAACCGCCTCATTATCCTCTTAGTAATTTGCTCTCCCTCTATTTCTCTTTCCCTCTCTCTGTCCCTCACCATTCCTTTGTTTCCCTTTCTGTTTCCTTCACTCCTACTTTATCTCTTAGTACCCTTTTGTGACTTTTAATCTCCTGCCTTGTCTCTTGTATTTTGAAATATATATTATAAATATTATAACTTATTTTTTTTCTTCTTCCACAGATATTATATTTAGTAAAAATATGTAATGAAGTTTACATTACTTATAAGGTAAGTTTCACCATCAAAATATAGTTTCTCATCACCCTTTTCCTCAACCTCACTGCTCTTCTCTCACCCTCCCTCACCCCGTTCCTTTACTCCGCTTCCCTCACTTATTCTCATTCCCCATGTTCACTCCCCTTCCCCTCACTCCCCTCCCACACTCAGCTTCTTTGAGTCCTCATTCTTCACTTCACTTCCCTTCCCCTCTCTTCCCTTCCTTCACTCCCTCACTCATTATCCTTTCCTCACTCACCGTACTCCACTTCACTCACTCCTTCTCACACTCCCTCTGTCCTCTCACTTCCTCACTCCTCTTCGCTCACTCCCTCTGTCTTACCCTCACTCCCTCCGTCCCCTCACTCTCTCACTTCCCTTCACTCACCCTCACTCATCCTCCATCCCTCACTGTCATCAACTCACCCTCACTCACTCCCCTTTCCTTCTCCCTCACTCCCCTTGCCTTACTCTCACTCCCATTACTTTATCCTCCCTCACCCTCTTTCCCTCAATATCAATCCCCTTTTTTCACCTTTACTCATTCCCTTCCCTCACTCCCTGTCACTCTCCTTTGTTCACTCCACTTCGACTCACTCCCGTTCACAACTCACCTTCCCTCACTCCCCTTCTGTCACTTGTTCCCTCCGTCACTTTCTCCCCTTCATTCACTCATTTGATTCATTCATTTATTCAGTACACATTCTTTGAAAAAAAGAATGACAAAATATATAAGGAATAGAGCTCTTTTTGGAGAATTGGAGGTAGTTCTGAAAACTTTTTTTTTCTTCTTTTTAAATTTTTTTTCTACTTTTTAAGAACGATTTTATATATATATATTTTTTTTTTTCAGGAGAAAAACAAAACCAGGGAATCCAAAACTGCTCAACAGGAGCAAAAAAAAAGGGGAAAATTAGGGCTGGGAAGAGCAGTAGTGGTCCTCCTTCTTACGGACAATTAGTTCAATGCTCTGCTCCCCGTAGCAGAGCAATTGATCACACTGTTTGCAGACGATTTTCAAATCTGCAAACACCGGCTGGATGTTGGGGATTAAAGTTGTTGTTCCTCTCCCAGATGATGTAGATGCTCCGGTAGAGGTGGTGGCGCCATCTCTAGGGGGATTGCGTGCCAGGTCCCTGGTGCTCTCCCTGGCAAAGTTGTTAGGTTGCCTCCTCTCCACATGCCGGATCAAGGTGGCATTCCCAAAGCTGTATTTTCGTGTGGGATCCCCACGTGACAGAGTTGTGTCACATATCCGGCACGTTACCTTTGCAGCATTACATTTCTTTTCCCCCTCTGGGAAAGTAAAGAACTTCCAAATGAAATGCTCTTTAATTTTTTTTGGGGGGGCTCCTCAGGCAGGAATTCCACCTCAGAATCTGAGGAGGGGTCCTGGGAAGCAGACATCCTTCAAAAATGATTTTGTAAAACAGGCAAGAGGTGTTCTCTCAGCAATTGCAAAGAGGTAGTGAGGAAAATGGATGGGGACTTTCCATAGTTGTGAAAAAAACTGTTATGAACCAATCAAAAGTGTTGTTATAAGGTCACATGGCTTGACGCGCGCTTACGCTGCGCGCTCCCGGGTGCTTACGGGGGCATTTACGCGGCACGTACGTAGGCACTTACGGAGGCGCATACGGGGGCGCTTACGCGGCGCGTATGAATGACGTTTTGCTCAATTTTCAGAAATGCGTTTAAGGTTAAAATACGGTTCTTAAAAATCAAAAATACTAGTTTTATGAGTATGCCACTAAATGTCTTGCATTATTATTTACTTTAAATAAGGAAATACATTTTTTTCCGTTTGCGGGAATTGCGCTCTCGCTACGTGTACGGGTGCGTGTACGGGTGCGCGCTCCCTGAGCGCACCGGGGTTTGAATATTTAAAAAAAATATACAGGAAAAAACGTCCAAAAAATAATTCTATAAAAATATAGAATATCGGAATAATTAGAAAAAATTAGAAAAATTAATAGATATCAAAATTAGCTATTAAAAAAACGTAATAATTCACTTAAAAAAAACGTCGTTTTCAAACTCGTTATAGTTAGGAATTAGCTTTTAAAAAACCTTCGAAATTCACTGAAAAAACCATAGGTTTAACACTTGTTATAGTTAGGAATTAGCATTTGAAAAAACTTAGATATTCACTGAAAAAACCATAGGTTTTACACCAGTTATAGTTAGCTGGACATTTTACTCATACAAAACCATTGAAATTCCCACGTTATAGTTAGTTGGACTCACTATAACTGGCGCGCCCGCAATGCACTGCTAATGACGTCACATATTACATCACTCATGAAATAGTCAGTGACATCACTCATGACATCACTGATGACACCTCAAATGACATCACTGATGACATCACTGATGACATAATCCTTGTGAAAGAGTGGCAGACCCTCTCTCAGTGTAATATAAGTTTTGATACACACATTGAAAAATAGAAACAAAATATTTCAAAACAATGGAGAAACTAATTCCAGTTACAACAACCTATTCAGAAATTGCAAAATCTACATACACATTCACTCATTCACCAACATTTCTATATAGTTACTCATACACATAATTCACCTATACATTTTGTTACACACCGACACTCATCATTAGAGTTACTCACACACATACTCACACATGCAAATAAATTATAAAACAACCATTCACTTGCTTATACAGCTATACATACACCACTACTCTTACTTCTACAGAAACGTACACATACTTTTTTTCTAAAACAATCACTTATAGGAACAAAAACGTATTTATTCAGGAACTCTTACAATCTCTCACTCTCACACATACTTACCTATATGCATCAATTCTCACATATTCTAATTTAAAACATATGTAGTTACTCATAAATATATGATTGAGACAGTCATTCAATCACTAACACACCCATACACACACTCATCCACCCATACAGTCCTACACACATGCTGTCTTCAAAACATATACAAAGAGTAAGCCACTCATGCATTCATCTATGCACAAAGTAACACCCCCCACCAAACCATACAGACACTCATACTAATACTCAAAAAACTAACTAATAACCCACATAGACACTCATGTAGCTACTCACCAACCCAAGCAGCGGTCTATAGATAAAGGGAGACAGTGATACAGATATTTACAAATTTAAACAATAATTGCTAATACATGTATTTAGTAAGATACACTTAATAAGTCAGTTATACAATCAATAAAAAAAAAACATTCATTTAGACACTTATTTAACCGTTTGTTCTTCCATCGACGTTTAGGTACGCATATATAAAACATATTTTTTTTCCAGAAAGACACACATTCACTGGATGATGTCATCAGTGATGTCATCAGTGATGTCATTTGAGATGTCATCAGTGATGTCATGAGTGATGTCACTGACTGTCATGAGTGATGTAATATGTGACGTCACTAGCAGTGCATTGCAGGCGCGGCAGTTATAGTGAGTCCAACTAACTATAATGTGGGAATTTCAAAGGTTTTGTATGAGTAAAATGTCCAGCTAACTATAACTGGTGTAAAACCTATGGTTTTTTCAGTGAATTTCCAAGGTTTTTTTAAATGCTAATTCCTATATATATATATATATATATGTATATATATATATTACCTACTGGCAGTCGCCAGTAGGTAGTTATAGTTAGGATTGTTTTCCATAGGAAATCCGCAACATTCTATTGGGAATAACTTTGGCGCAGATTGAGGGATCTGCCTGTAATTTTCCTCAAATTTGCCTCGCTGCGCTTCGCTCCTTTTCTGAAAGTTTGGGAGGGATTCGTCAAGCGGGGGCCGAGATAAAAGGGGGGTCCCAAAACGTGTTTTCCCCATGTTAATTTCCATAAGGCGGTTGGTCTCACTTTTAGCTCGAACGGCTGAATGGATTTTCACCAAACTTGGCAAAATTGTAGGGACTGGTAGCCCGATGTGCCTTTGCTATGTGTCAAGATATGTGCTCCAAAGGATTTTGAGTAATTTAGGTTAAAAAAAATATATATATCTGTAAGCGCGCCCCGGTACGCGGACCGGGGAGCGTACCAGCGCGCAACGCGAGTACGTGCGCGGAAAGCTGATTGGCTCTCCGGTGTCTGTAAACATTCCAAACAATCCGGAGCGGCCGCCATCTTGTGTCTCGGTAGGATCGAGACACAAGAGGTGGCAAAAACAAAGGGGGAAATGACCAAAAGGGGGCAGGGTAGGCCCCCCCTGATCCACTAGGTTTGATGTGGGGGCCATAAAGGGTCCCGCAGGACAAAAAAAAAATTACTTTTTTTTCGATTTTCGCGGGGGAGCGTCTGGTACGCGCACCGGGGAGCGTACCAAGAGGCAAACCCAGTGAAACAGTAAAATAATAATTTAAAGTGCTTAGAGGTAGGGTAGCTCTGCATAGATTTGTTGTGTTGTGTGGGTGATATACGTACCAGCATGTAGGTACAATGCAGAATTTTAAATTCAATGTAGATTGTCTCCTCTGTAGATAATTTGCATGTTGTTACAGAAGTTATTGTGGTATATGGAATCCATACCATAGTTTGTCAGGAAAGTAGAAACAACATGGAGGCAGGAGATGAAAAAGAGATGTCAAATACACATTGCAGATAATATAGTGGGAGAAAGGAAGTAACTATGAGCAAAATTACTATGTAACATAAAAAAGTTGCACAGTATACTATAAGTCTCACATTATATTATATTCATTTTGGCACTATTTCATGAATTACATATAAAAAAGAATAATGTCTGGAACAATTTTTAATTATTAAATAATAATTTATTGCTGTTATTTTTTCAAAATTTAATAGCACTTCCAACATTATATCGTCAGGAATGTCCTCATTTTCAGTCCATGATTCAATTTCTTCCACACAATTAACTAACTCTTCGTCTAGAGACTGATCCATAAAGTCAAAGTCTTCCTCAGGATTGTTTTGATGAACTATTTCAAAAGAAATATTTGCTTCTCCTTCCATTTTCTTGCTGTAAATTGCATTAAAAATAAATATATCAGTAGAGTTAGGGCAGTGTTGGGTTTAAGTTTAGACAGGTACTTCTGAGTTTTTAACAGTGAATTTATCTTTGGGCAGTGTATGGTATCAGGCAGGAAGTAGAAACATCAAAAAAGTGTATGTGAAGAAGCCTAAGTAATTTCATATTTATACCAGAGAAGCCTAACTCAATCCATAACTATAACAGAGAAGCCTATCTCAATCTATAACTATAACAGAGGGACAGTAAATAACTATCAGAAAACGTTTTTACAAATTAACTTAAAGTGCCCCTTACAAATTAACAACTTACCTTATTAAAAGGTGATGAAGATAAATGGAGAAAATTTTTTCAAGATGTACCTCAGGTAGGTGTAGTCAAAATGCCCGTGTTTCCCTCTCATTTTTCATTTATATTCATGTACATAACCAATCAAATGTCAGGAAAAAAAAGTAGAAAATGAAAGTAACATTTTAATTGGTTGTAAATCCTAACACTTCATATGTGTTTTTGTCATGTAATTTACCTCAGGATATTTAGACAGGGCTACAGCTCAAATGGCTCAATTGAATTCCACCAAATTTGGGAAAATGGTAGGGACTGGTATGTAGTAGGGCCTATTCTATATTTGGTGAAAGTCTCTCCAGTGGTTTTTATGTAAATGAACTTTAAAAAAATGTTGGGAGCGCTTACCGGTGAGCGCCCTGGTACGCGTACCGGAAGCGCAACGGGAGTCCTCCATCTTGTGTTTCGGTAGATTTGAGACACAAGATGGAGGACAAACAACGTTGGGAATGGGTAAAAGGGGGTACGGTAGACACCCCCTGACCCCCTAATTATAACTTATTTTTTTTCTCTCTTTCACAGATACAAAATGTAGTAAAAAAATGTAATTAAAGGTACATTTATTATATGGTAAGTGTGACTAAAAAAATGTAGGTTGTCATCACCCTTTGCTTTAACCTCACTACTATTTTCTCAACCTACCTCACTCCTGTTTCTTTACTCTGCTTCCCTCACTTATTCATATTCTCCATGTTTACTCCCCTTTCCCTATTTCCCCATCTACATTCAACTTCTTTCAGTCTTCATTCTTTACTTCCCTTACCCTCTGTTCCCTTCCTTTGCTCCCTCACTCATTCTCTTTCCCTTAATCATTTACTTCACTCCTACACACACACCTCCCCCAACACACACACACACCTCTGACATACACCCCACACACACACCACACACACACCTTACATACACACACACACACAGCCACACACACACACACACACACACACACACACACACACACACACACACACACACTCCTCACACACACACACCCACACATCCCACACACACACACACACTCCACACACATACCCCCCACACCCACACACCCCCCACACATATCTCACACACCCACACCTCCACCCACACCCAAACACCCCACACACCCACACCTACACACACACCTTACACACCCACACCCCCACCTACTCCCACTGACTCCCTATAAGTCACCCACACTGCCTTACTTACCTTTCTTTCCTGTTTCACTCAGACTCTTTCAGTCACTCCTTCCTTTACTCTCTCTCTCTTTACTCTCTGTCACTCCCCATGTCTTACCCTTATTCACTTTTATCCACCCTCTTTCACCCCTCTTTACTTACACTCACTGCTCTTTTCTCACCCTCCCTCACCGTTGTTCATTTATTCCAGTTCCGTCACTACCCCTCATTCCCCATTCTTTACTGTCCTTCCTTTTACTTTCAACACCCAATCACATTCTACCAGTACCTCTACTTTAGTCTTCTTTTTCTCTCTTCCCTTCTTTCGCTCCCTTATTCATTTTCCTTTTCTCACTTACACCCTAATACACCTTCTCTGTTTTTTACTATGTAATAAACAATCCCTCTGTGTTGCTCCCTCTAGCTCTTTTTCTATTAACATTACTCTCTCTGTGTTCTTCCCTCATGCTCACTCTTTCTTTCTTTTTTTTTTGGGTGCGCGCCCCGGTGCGCGCCCCGGTGCACGTACCGGTACGCGTACCCTGCAGAAAAAAGATTGACAGAGATTCTGTAAAAATATAGGTTTATTTTTATAAATTAAAGGTAGTTCTAAAAAGAACTGTTTTTTTATTCTTTTTGTTGTTTTATATTTTTTTATTGTTTTTTTGAACTTTTTTTGGCTTTTCTGAACAGTTTTATATTTTTTTGTATTTTTTATGGGGAGAAACAAAAAACAGGGAATTGTAAATGGCTCAACTGGAGCAAAAAAAAACAGGAAAACTTAGGGTTTTTCGGGCACTTATGGTTATCCCCAGCGCAGATGATACGTTTTATACTTTGCTCACCATAGCAAAGTGTCTTTCCACAATATTTGCACACGATTTTAAAATCGTTAAATTGTGGTTGTATGATAGGCATCGTCTCTATTGCCTCTGAACCCGATGGAGTTGGTTCTTTGGATGTTGAGGGTCTGGATGTTGATGGGGGTAGCTTACTGCAGAGGTCCCTTACCTCTGCAGCAGAATAGTTGATTGGGTGCCAACGCATCATGTGCCGAATCATGGTATGATTCCCGAAGGAATATTTTTTGTTAGGGTTCCCCCTGGACAGCTCAGCACCACAAATCAAACAAGTCACCTTCGCAGCGTTGACTTTTTTTAAACCCCTTGGGATTTTGTAGAACTCCCATACGAAGTGCTCTTTTGGTTTGTAGGGCTGATTATCTTCAGGCAGGAAAAGCCTTGTCTGTTCCTCCTCTTCATCATCCTCCTCCTCTTCTTCTTGACCACCAATGTATTCTTCTGGTGGTCTTTTTGATGGTGGTGGTGGAGGTGGTGGGGCAGATGCTCCAGCTGCTGATATGACTGTAGCCATCTCTGTAAGGAAAAAGCAGGTCTTCCTCACTCAAATAACAAAGTGAAAATGAGAAAAAAAGGTGGGGGCTTTCATCATTTGGAAAACAAAAGTGTTCTTAACCAATGAAAAGTGTTATTTTCAAGTCACATGACCAGGGCTTTCATCATTTGGAAACCAAAAGTGTTGTGAACCAATGAAAAGTGTTATTTTCAAGTCACATGACCAGGGCTTTCATCATTTGGAAACCAAAAGTGTTGTGAACCAATGAAAAGTGTTATTTTCAGGTCACATGACCCGACGCGTTTACGCTATGCGCCCCGGGGTGTTCCCTAATCGTGCCCCGGGTCGCGCCCCGAGGCACGTTGCGTAAGCGCGTCAGGACGTTTCGCGATCGTATGCGCTCGCGTGCTTCCGGGTGCGCATACGCTATGCGTCACATGACGTATCACGCTGTTACGCCATACGTCTCGATGTTGTTTTCATTCGCGGGAATAGCGCTAATGGGACGCTCACCGGTACGTGCCCCGTGGCGCGCAGTAGCACTACGCTTACCGGTGAGTGCATCGGTACGCGCCCCGGGAGCGCTCCGGGGCAAAAAATTAAAATAAATAAATAAAAAAATATTACATAATTATACAATATAAAATTCGTTATAAAAAATATTACATTTAATACCTGTAGAGATTTGCTATTAAAAAACCTATGAAATTCACTGAAAAAAACATAGGTTTCACACCAGTTATAGTTAGGAATTAGCATTTAAAAAACCTATTAAATTCACTGAAAAAACCATAGGTTTCACACCAGTTATAGTTAGCTGGAAATTTTACTCGCATAAAACCATTGAAATTCCCGTGTTATAGTTAGTTGGACTCACTATAACTTGCGCGTGCAATGCACTGCTGATGACGTCACATATTACATCACTCATGACATGGTCAGTGACATCACTCATGACATCACTGATGACACCATCCTTGTGATACAGTAACAGACCTCCTTTCACTGTAATGTAATCCTTAAAACACATATTCTAAAATAGAAACAAAAATTTTCAAAAAAATGGAGATACCCATACCAGTTACAACAACCAATTCAATAATTCCACCATCTATATACACATCCACTCATTCACCAACAGTTCTATATAATCACTCATACGTATACTCACTCATCATATGTAGTGATACACCTATACATCCTGTTACACACCGACAGTCATTCAAAAGATACTCTCACACATACTCACACATGCAAATAAACTATTGAACATCCATTTATTTGCATATACAGCTATACACACACTACCACCTTACTTCTAAGGAACCTTACACATACTTACTCTCTTAAACAATCACTTATAGAAACACACACTTATTTAAACAGGAACTCCTACAATCCCTTACTCTCACATATACTCACTTATATACATCAATATTCACATATACTACATTAAAACATATGTAGTTACTGATAAAGACACTAGTGAGACAGTCATTCAGTCAGTAACACACACATATACACAGTCATCCACCCATACAGTCCTGCACATATGCTGTCTTCAAAACACATACAAACAGAGAGTCAGTCACTCATGCATCTATGTTCTAAGTAATACCCCCACCAAACATATAGACACTCATATTGATATTAAAAAAAAAATCATATACATAATAACCCATATACATACACATGTAGCTACTCACCAACCCATGCAGCCACTTATACACAAAGTGAAACACTAATCCTTATATTTAAATATTTAAACATTACTCACTAATATATGTATACACTAAGATACACTTATAAGCCAGTGAACCAATCAATTTTTTTTAAAAAATCATCCATGTAAACCCTATATATATATTCAAATCCAAGTTTGCCTGCTGTAGAGTAAGCCACATCACAGGTAGGTAATTTTGCCACGAATCTTTATTGGAGGCTGCTGTGAGGAGAAAGAACAAACTTCACTGCAATAACATCAGCCTCAGCCTGACGCGTTTCATGGGAGACCACTTCTTCAGAGGCACAGTGTGGTATCCTTTACCTCCCTTACATGTCCTGCTCCCTGTCATCTGCATGTACCTATCGTTCTAATATGGAATGTGCTCTATCTAGAATGTTCAACCTTGTCAGAGTCAGTTACCTGCTGAACTCTGGAGGATGAGGTCTCAAGTTTATGCTTTACAATAAACCTTCATCTATGTTATCTCTGCCTGCCTGAACTTCATTCCTTGGCCTACACTACATTTTGGCGACGATTGGACTACACCTACGCTCAGAGACCTCAACTCAACTACACCTCGAATCCTTATAGCTGGGAACATCAACTCAACTGTCAGACGTAAGACTGCAATGGATGTCTCAAGAATTTTTCTTGGAAATTGATATACTTCACCAACATAGAAGTGACCATTTGCTAACAAAGGTAGTGTTTCTATTTGTCCATTTGGAAAATGTATCTGCCTAGCATTTATCCTTTGAACCGTTTTGGATGCTGGAGTCATTTTGATGTCGGAGAATTGTGGTTATTACTCATGATCTTGTGTGCGAGTCAATAACACCAGCCTAACTTTTATACTACAAACGAAATACGTCAAATTAATCCTTAAATCAAAGCGAGCTGCTCTCACCAGTTGTGTTGCCGTTCAAATCGCAACCTAGCAACGCGCGAGCTCTGCCTGGCTTCTTCAACGTCATCTTCGTGTTCCTGTGAGGCTGAAGGAAAACTTCTTGAACGCTCGTCACGCAAGCACGCCACGCGTCGACGTCAACACGTCCTCCGCCATCTTTGCCTTTCTTGCATCCCGGTATAAGGTGAAAACTGTTCTTTACCGCTTGGCACACCCACAACTCTGTCTTTCCGGTCCAGTCCTCGCTGATCGGCACAGCCTTCATCTGCAAGATTTCTGCGAGACTCTCTCTTCTTTCACGAGCGGTAAGCTGCCCTACTTGCCGGTCCGGTTCTCGCTGATCGGCACAACCTTTTGTTTTTACGAGACTGTTGCGAGACTGTCCTCTTTCACTAGCGGTAAGCTTTGAAACTGTCATCTGGTCAATTGGAAACCTTACTTGCCAGTTCCACCGTCGCTGACCGGCACAGCCTTCTGTGGTAATCTGACCATATTTACAAGCTGCAACATACCATTATGTGTTAATCTGACTACACTTATGTTTGGTTTAGTCTGACCATATTCAATCAAAGCGAGCAGCTTATTTCCAGACCACAAGTTTTCACTACTAGTATTTTTATTGTTTTCCTTTTTCAAAATGCAAAATGTCACGGCTCCTCCTTTCTTCCTTTCTGAACCAGGCGATCCTCCCATTCCTTGGCTCAAATGGAAGAAAGTCTTTGCTCACTACGCCAGAGTGTGTGGTACTTCTCTCAGTGCTGAGAGGAAGTCTTCTTTATTTATGCATTGTCTGGGCTCGGAAGGGCAGGATGTGTTTGAAAATTTACCTGATTTACCTGATGCTGAAGCTAATGCACTTAATGAATATGAAATTTCCATAAGAAAGATGGATCTACATTATCTGCCAAAATTGAGTATGGTTTTAGAGCGTTTTCACTTTGGTAAAAGAATGCAAAAACAAAATGAAACTATAGAACAATATGTTACTTCTCTTTGTAAACTTGCTTCTACGTGTTCCTTTGCTGGTACTTTGGATGAGAGACTTAGAGACCCGCTTATTTCTTGATTCTTCTCTCGAGAAAGCTAAGGACAACCTTTGGCAGAAAGACAATCCAAGTTTACAAGAAGTAATCACTGCTCTTAAGTTACATGAGCACTCTAATACTTGTTCTGAAGTAATTCGTAAAAATACCTCAGAAGAAAAAAAAGGATCTACTGAGGTAAAAGAAATAAAGACCTCCTCAGTTGCTACAGCCCAAAAGTCAAATGTCCCTGAAGCAGGGGACTCCAATAATAACAGAAATCCAAATTCAGATGTTAAGTTAACCAATTTCAAATGTTATCGTTGTGGGAATGTAGGCAATCTAGCCAATGCCAAAGATTGTCCTGAAAGGAAAACAACGTGTTCTATATGTAAGAGGAGAAGGCATTTCACAAAATATTGTAGGTCTAATAAGGCTCAAAAGAAGGTGCGAGTGGTAGATATTTATGAACCAGAACAAACAGAGTCAGTTGTGTGTCAAATAAATGCGGTTGGGATTGATGGTCCCATGGAAGATGTTTCTATAGAGGGATGTTCTGTTAACATATTGTTTGATTCAGGTGCCAGTATTATGTTAATTCCTAGGTTGTTCTTCGAAAAAATACTTACTTAACAAAGTAAAATTACTCAAACCAGATATAATTCCTAGATGGTATGGTGGCAAAATAATAAACCTGTTAGGATACTTTCTTGGTTCCATCGACTTCAAAGGCAGAGTCACAGCTGGTAAAATTTATGTTTCCATGAAAGGAGATTCTCTTATTAGTTGGGAACATCAAAGAGATCTTGGTGTCTATCTTGATCCCAATCAGTCTCCCTCTGTGTGTTTGAGGGAAATTCCTGTTAATGTAGCAGTTGTCTCAGATCACAGTGGTTGGGCCAAAAAATATCCAGGTGTCTTTTCTAAAGAACTAGGGTGTCTTAAAAAGTATCTACATTTAATAAAATTAAAAGAGAACTCTATCCCTAAAGTGGCTAAGGTGAGGAATGTCCCGCTTTTGGTTCGTGACAAAATGAAAGCTGAGCTGGATAAACTGAAGAACAATGGTGTGATAGAAGAGGTTGAAGGCACGGAATGGGTTTCTCCTGTCGTGATGGTCCGTAAGGCCAATGGCGAGGCAAGATTATGCATTGATATGAGAGAGTTAAACAAAGCTGTGATTGTCGATCATTATCCCCTCCCAAATATAACTGAAATGTTGTCTTCTTTAGGTGGTGCCACACATTTTTCTACATTAGATCTTTCCTCTGCTTACCACCAGGTAAAACTACACCCATCTTGCCAGGATTTCACAACTTTCATCACCCCCTTTGAGACTTTTAAATTTCTTAGAATGCCTTTTGGTCTTATATCTGCGGCCTCGGTATTTCAAAGAGTGATGGAGGGTATCTTAGATGGTTTACATGGGGTTAAGGTCTATGAAGATGACATTTTGGTTCATGGCGTTGGTTGTAAAGAACACGATGACAGGGTGTGTGCAGTGTTGGATAGATTGCAAGACGCAGGACTCACCCTCAGATTAGACAAGTGTAAACTGGGGGTGGAGACAATTGAATATCTTGGGCATCTTGTTTCGGGCTCAGGTATCAAACCTAAACCTTCGTTGGTGGAAGCCATATCCAATCTTAAGTATCCCAGTAATAAAGATAAGTTAGTTAAGTTTCTTGGGATGTCTGAGTTTTATAATAAGTTTGTTTCAGGATTTGCCCAGAAAACTGAAAAGTTGAGAGGTTTACTAAAAAAAGGACAAGAATTTATTTGGGACAAGGGTTGTTGTGAAGAGTACGATCATATCAAGAGTTGTCTCAATCATGCACAGGATCTTGCCAGCTTTGACCCCACCAAGGACTCTTATATCATGACAGATGCCAGTTGCAAAGGTATTGGAGCTGTTCTTTTGCAAAAAGGTGAGAAAGTTGACAACACCATACTCTTCATTTCAAGACCACTAAGAGGTGCTGAAAACAATTATTCGGTGGTGTAAAAGGAAGCTCTTGCAGTCTATTGGGCAGTCCATAAGTTAAAGAAATCTGTGTGGGGCAAAAGATTTTCCGTTATCTCTGATCACAAACCCCTTAAGGAAGTATTTGAGAAAAAGGGTATTGATTGTATCTCACACAGGATAGGGAAATGGGTTGTCGCGTTGCAAGATTTTGAATTTGGTGTGACTTATCTACCTGGATCAAACAACATTTTAGCCGACTGTTTGTCTAGGCTTACGGGCGAGGCCATATCTGAGCAACATGATGATTTTTACTTCTGTAATGAAGACTTGTCAGAAAATTTAAGAGTATGTGTGGTCACGGAGGGTGTCATCACAGAGGATGAATGGATCAGTGAACTAAGGTCTGATTCTGATCTTCAGCAAGTCATTGGATATGTTCGTGATGGTTGGTGTCAGAAGAAAGACTGCAATGATTATGTCAAGAGTTTTTGGACTGTAAAAGATCAATTGTCCTTGCTAGATGGTATCTTAATGAGATGTAGTAGACTTGTTCCTCCAATTAAATTAAGACATAAAATTGTGGAGTATGCTCACTCTAGTCATATGGGTATTGCCAAAACCAAAACAAGAGTCAGGGAAGTCTATTGGTGGCCTGCCATGGACACTGAGATTGAAAGGGCTGTGAGAGATTGTCCACAGTGCTCTATGAGTGATAAAATACTGAAGTGTAGAACACAACCTATGATAATCAGAAAACAGTCTACTGGTTCTTGGGTTGATGTCTCTTTGGATATTTTGGACCCTGTCAAAGTAAGCAGTCAAGACAAGTATGTGATTGTATGTATGGACATGTTTTCCAGGTGGCCGTTTATTAAAATTGTGAATAAGGTGGATTCCTCTTCTGTTGTAACCTTTTTGGATGAATTGTTAGCAAGTGAGGGTTTACCTAACTCAGTACTCACTGATAATGGCGTACAGTTCACCTCTGGTCTGTTTGAGAGTTTTCTTAATGAGAGATGCCAGGTCAAGTAAGCTTTATTTCGACAATCGTCATAAAAGCATGTTCCACATAGAACAGTACATGTATAAACTTCTAATAGTAAAACCATATTAAGAACAAAGTATCAATTTCATGAATAAATAGTTAAAAAGAGATCATTTAAAAAACTGTACAGATGAGCAAAATATTGTTCTTACAAGAGGTATCCGGCCAACAGCGTTAAGTACTGTATTATTCCTTCAGGAGTCAGGCTCTAATCGTCCATGCCCAACCTAGCTATTTTGCCACCGCAATATACACAGACATATTAGGACTGGTACGGATAAGTCTAACTGCAGTCATTCCTTCCCTTGTTCCCAATAACCTACACATCGGCTTTAGCCACTTCCGCCTTGGTGCTACATACTTTGGGCACTCAAAGAGAAAATGGCCTATGGTTTCAGGAACACTTGGGCAAGTTGGACAATCCACCATGCCTCCACTAGATCATCTATTTGAGAACGACCTTACAGGTAGGCTTCCCACTCTTAACTGAAAATAGAGCTTGCGGTCAAGGGGCTTTGTAATGATATCCCAGAATTCCTCAAGTTTGGGACAATCTTTGATTTCCAAAAATGAACCAGCAAGGGATTGTGAGGGTGTGGTACTAAAAATCTTTGTAGCCACCATGT
The DNA here is from genome assembly GCF_964261635.1 of Lissotriton helveticus. Lineage (NCBI taxonomy): Eukaryota > Metazoa > Chordata > Amphibia > Caudata > Salamandridae > Lissotriton > Lissotriton helveticus. Next base: position 1,292,030,480 of record NC_136061.1, read on the forward strand.
TCCAATACAATGCCTTAAGTGTCTTCTTCGGTGGGAACCTGGCATGCAATGGATCCTTCCACAATTCTCCTAATCCTAATTCCTTCAGAAGATTTTGAATATGACCCAACCATTTGACTTTCCGGGAGCCATCACTTTTAATCACATCCATCAGCCCTCTATTGTATGTTTCCAGTTCCGGTGTGGTCCAAATTCGCCGCCAGTATAGTATTGGGCGCAAAGATGCAATTAGGGCTATAGGTGTTATACCTAAATCATAGAACAGAGGATACAATGGAGTGCTTTGAGGTAGCCTTATAAGTTTTCTAAGAAATGTGTTTTCAGAGACAGTCATCCCCCTTAGCTTTTCACTTCCCCACATTTCCACACCATACATAGTAGAGCTAACTACCTTGCCATTGTAAACCTCTAACACCGGACTTACTGGTCTAGTCAGAGACCTAGAATGCTCTGCTGTCAAAGCCCCTGATAGTTGTCGATGCTTCAGGGTGGCCAAATCAATCTGTTGTCTCCAAGAGAGATCCTGTTGAATACAGATACCCAGGTAGCTGAATGCCTCAACCTTCTCAAGAGGGCCGGAACTCATATGTACAGTACCCCTACTTACTTTGGGTGCATTGAAGACATGCACTTAGATTTAAGAACATTAACTTCCAGGCCACGGGCGGCACAGAAGTCCTCGAAAATTAACAGAGCCTTCTGTAACCCGCTCGGGGTCTTCAAAACTACAAGACAATCGTCCGCAAACATTAATATGGGTATTTTACCTCCAGCAAGAATAGGAGCGTCAACATTAGAATCAATTAAAATTTTTGCAACGTCGTTTATATATAAAGAAAATAATGTTGGCACCAGGACACATCCCTGACGGACTCCTGTTTCTACAGGGAACTGTGGTGTAACATTGCCAGGACTACCCCACCTAATCTGGGCAAAGTTCTCCTGGTGGAGCCTAACTATCAAAGACAAAAGATCCCCTGGCATTCCCATCTCAGTGAGTACTTTCCATAGTGTGTGGCGAGGGACCAGATCAAATGCCGCCCTTAAATCTATAAAGGCGGCATAAAGGCTGCCTTTGCCAATTAGAACGGTCTTCCAATATAGCATAGTGAAATGCATAATTTGGTCGACCGTGCTAACGCAACTTCTGAAGCCAGCCTGCAAGTGGGACAAAATGCTGTACTCCCTTTCCCAAACCTGGACCTTATTTAAAATAAGCCTACCTATGATCTTCTGCGTAGTGTCGATCAAACTAATTGGTCGATAGTTTCCAGGCAGGGATCTGTCCCCCTTCTTGTAAACAGGGATTATTTCAGCCCCTTTCCATGATTTAGGGACTGGTAGTCCCCTTGCCAATGCATTTGCCAATAATAATATATATGCCCCCCACGAATCTCTATCTTGTAGGAATAGATCAGCAGGGATACCGTCAATTCCTGGCGCTCTACCAGGAACAACGTTATCCAATGCCAGCTGAACGTCCCCCAAGGTAAAGGGGTCTTCCAAAAAAGGCATACAGGACACCTCAACAGGAGAGTCTTGCCCTGTTGCCTTCGCAAACTGCGGTTTGAAGTGGGGTACCCATTTATCCTGTGGGACCCAATTCAGAGGTTTATCAGAGTTGCTATCCACACCTCTCCTGTAGGTGTTCCAGAACTTTCGAGGATCTTTGTGAAGTCCTGCTTCCAGCAAGTCTGCCCACCTCTGCTCATCCCACAGGCGCTTGGATTTAGAAATGGCTGATTTATACGCTGCCCTAGCTACACAAACATCTAAACTCGAACCATCTTTAAGGGCTCTGCCTAGCTCCAAGCGAGCCTGCCTGCAGTCTGCTGAATACCAGCGTGGAGAAACTTGTATACAAGGACCACTTTTTTGGGAGGGCTTAATAAAGACTGTTCGTAGATCCTTAAAGAAAGCCTCGTGAATCCTGGTTGCATATTCATTATTAGCGGTTGGGCACTCCTCTACCAGTGCTTCCTTCATATCATTTATTGCCTGCGTGAGCTTACCAGCTATAAAATCAATGTTCTCCTGGTCGACCGCAACCTTAGCCCAGCGGACGTGACGCTCATCATGAGTGATAACGACGTCCACTGGAATAACAGCATCAGTCGCCCTAATTAATGCTACTGGTGAATCCCAATAGGATATTTTGGCCGATAGAGGATTGTGATCACTCTCTAGTCTATCCATAACTTGCATATCCTGCAGATAGCTCCACAGGCTCAAGCTAACAAGAATGTAATCTATTCTGCTCTGCCGGGGGCCGTTCTTATAGGTACTTGCCCCACTTTTGTCACCCACTGTTCTACCATTGGCAGATCTAACTCCTTTGTTTAGACAAAAAGAGTTCAATTGGATAGCAGTTTGCGTCCATCTTTTAATGGGAGTTAAGTCCATTTTAGGGACCCCCCATATCCTGTCTTCTTCATCTGAGAGGTCCCAGTTATCATTCAGGAGAGGTTCAAAGTTTACATTAAAATCTCCTCCTATAATAATATTATTGGTATGGAGAGAATTGCTTTCTAGGAGATCCTCCAAGCATGTTAAAATTTCCGAGTTTTTGCCCCCGGTACTTCTAACATATACATTGTATAGATGAATAGGGTCTCGCTTTGGGAACTCAAGCAGGAGTGCCTGTAAATCCCTGTGCCTGGTGGGAATTACCTTAACTGTTACATCGAGATCTTGCCTAATCCAAACCGCCAGGCCGCCTGACGGTCGGCCTTTCCCTTTCTTTTCCGCCAGGATTCCATAGTTCAGGTACCCTGGGAAATGTAACTGATCTAGAGCCCAGGTTTCCTGGAATAGACATATATCATGTCTATTGATAAAGGAGGCCCACTCAGGGGAGTCCATTTTCGCTCCAAGTCCTGCAATGTTCCAGGAAAGAAGAGCCCCTATAGTAGCAGGGAAATTTGCAGAATTGTTAATATCCTGGATGGTACCTACTACTCTATTCTGTTCACTTATTATCCCTAAGGGCGGTGATTCTGAGATAAAGAAAGTGGGGTCCATTACAACAAGTGCAAGATTTGGAGCCTCATTGCTACTTATCTCCCTGGGTAATGCTTCTTCAATCCGCAGTCAATCGTTAGAATTCAAACCTGAAGAAGCATCCCCTAAAATCCTCTCTGACATTACACTAGTTTGAGTCATTCTTTGGTAGGGTTGAGATCTCAATTGGATCCGGGAATTATCTGGGGAGCAGGTCCTGTATTCCAGGGTTATCAAGCCCTCAGCTATCTTTGGTTTTTTTAAGACTACCTCAATACAGTCATAGGTGTCACCAGGAGTTGTAAATCTTGTGGTTTTTAAAATATCCTCCCTGATAACAGAAGGTGTCGGTGGAATAGTAGTTGGCGGGGCAGGTGGAACACAGCTCTTCCCTCTAGTCGTGATGTTATTCGTAGGGTCTATCAATCTCGCATTTATTGGGTTAAGGGTGTTAAGTCCAGGTGTAATATTTTTGGAATTGGCTAGGGCCGTCAAGTGATCCACTTTTACTTGTAATGCCTCCACCAGCCCACATAAATGTTTGATAATTACCCACAAGGGATCAGTTGAATGATCGGGGGACATCGGTGCGTTAATAGGACCAGGCACAGATATACGTTTTTCACTAGCTGTGGGCATCATCAAGTCCCCCCCTGAATCCTCACATCCTATCTGGGCCAAAACGGAGAACCTGTTACTACTAAATAACGGTTCTAGGTCCACCACGCTACCCTCTCGATCCATGGGTGGGGTCAATTGATCTACACGTGATTCTTTCTCAACGTTTGGTACAGTGTTAACCTCTGACCCCAACACAGATTTACACAAAAACATGTCAGGAATTTTCACCATCACATTGTCTAGCCTTTTGTGCAAACCTGACCCTGTTTGCATAGACCCCTCGTCTGGTATCTCAACAATTTTGGGTGCTTGGGACAGAATGTCTCCACAGTCTTGTATCAAATCGTCTATTCGGTCCATGACACAGTTTGCTCCAGCGTTAGGCATCCGTTTAGCCAATTGTTTGGTTTTGGATTTTTTGGCTTTTTTCCCACCCTTAGATACACCCCCTACTATGTCGCCTGAATCTTCAACCAGCTTCCGTTTTCCCATGGCTCCGGAACAATTACCAAAACTGGAAAGATAAACGACTCACAAAGTACCTTAATTGAAGATTCAAGGGGGTTAGCCCAGCCCAGTCTCTACCTGTCCCGGACTGTCACTGACTGTCCGCCGTTTGTCCGGGCTTCGTCCGGCGTTCGTCCTGCGCTGTGTGCCGCGCTGCGTCAGCCTGATGTTGTTTTGATCATCGGAGGGTGGGTGGGCGTGGCTCCGCTCCGAGCTGGACACGCACGGGCTCCTGGGCTATGAAGTCCCCGTTCGGTGCTCTGGCGGGTGGTGCGGGTGGTACGGTGCTCCTCCGGGAGCGGAACTGCCTCCTGGCGAGGTTCTCTGCTGGCGCTGCGGGACCCGAGAGAGAGGCATTCTTCACAAGCGTGCTTCTGTTTATCATCCAGAAAGTAACGGTGTTGTAGCAAGATTTATCAAGGTTCCTAAGGAAACCATGCAGTTAGCTTTGGTTTCCAGTTACAATTGGGAGGAAGCCATTAAAAAAAGTGTGTGAATATAGATTTACCACACATTCCTCTACAGGTGTGTCACCTTTCGTGTTGTTCAAGGGAAGGTCTGCTTACACTCCTCTCAAACCCTCTTGGGTTGCCATGAAGCTTGGTGTTAATGAAAATCATAACAGTGATTGGAAAGAGAAAGAGTTGGAAAAAGTGGTTAAGAGGAAGAATGAGTATGACATGAGGAAAGCTGTTTAAAAAACCATAGTGCGTGTGGGAGATGTTGTGAGGATTAAATTGCCAGAAAGAAAGTTTGGAATTTCGAAATTCAGTCAACCAATAAAGGTTATAAAACTTCTAGGTAATGCTGTTAGGACACAAGATCATAAAGTGTGGAATCTCAGCAGAGTAGCTGTGTGTCGCACCAACAATGTTGAAGAAAATGTTTCTTGTGCTTCTCCCATGCCTTCAACTTCTGGTCCTGTAAGAAGATCTACAAGGGAAAGATTTGTTCCTTCTCGCTTTATAGATTATATTTCTTCTTATTGATAGTTTTTCTTGTGATTCATTGCATCTTTTACATTGCATCTTTTACTTATCTGTTGTATATTATTGATAAGAGGGAGATCTTGTGGTATCCTTTACCTCCCTTACATGTCCTGCTCCCTGTCATCTGCATGTACCTATCGTTCTAATATGGAATGTGCTCTATCTAGAATGTTCAACCTTGTCAGAGTCAGTTACCTGCTGAACTCTGGAGGATGAGGTCTCAAGTTTATGCTTTACAATAAACCTTCATCTATTTTATCTCTGCCTGCCTGAACTTCATTCCTTGGCCTACACTACACACAGGCTGTAAAAGTCCTAGCACACTCAATTTCGGCACTTTTAAACTATTGTTCACACTGCCCATGTGGGCGCGGCCACGCCCGTGGCCCGCTGGTAGTTAAAGTGCACTGTCTTGCTACAGTGAGCTGGCGTACCCAGGACTTCTTATTAATTGTACTTAAAACCCCAGTGGGTTGTGTTGTCAGTCTTTAACCCTCACAGCACACTTATTCCTCCAATAACGGCTCCTGTTATCTAGATACCGGCGTTGTTAGGCGACGATGTAGAAATGCTCAGAAGCATCCGGGCTCACTCCGCGGCTCAGGCGGGGCCGCAAAACATTCAAATCCAAGTTTGCCTGCTGTAGAGTAAGCCACATCACAGGTAGGTAATTTTGCCACAAATCTTTATTGGAGGCTGCTGCGAGGAGAAAGAACAAACTTCACTGCAATAACATCAGCCTCAGCCTGACGCGTTTCATGGGAGACCACTTCTTCAGAGGCACAGGCTGCAAAAGTCCTAGCACACTCAATTTCGGCACTTTTAAACTATTGTTCACACCGCCCATGTGGGCGCGGCCACGCCCGTGGCCCGCTGGTAGTTGAAGTGCACTGTCTTGCTACAGTGAGCTGGCGTACCCAGGACTTCTTATTAAATGTACTTAAAACCCCAGTGGATTGTGTTGTCAGTCTTTAACCCTCACAGCACACTTATTCCCCCAATAACGGCTCCTGTTATCTAGATACCGGCGTTGTTAGGCGTCAATGTAGAAATGCTCAGAACCATCCGGGCTCACTCCGCGGCTCAGGCGGGGCCGCAAAACATTCAAATCCAAGTTTGCCTGCTGTAGAGTAAGCCACATCACAGGTAGGTAATTTTGCCACGAATCTTTATTGGAGGCTGCTGCGAGGAGAAAGAACAAACTTCACTGCAATAACATCAGCCTCAACCTGACGCGTTTCATGGGAGACCACTTCTTCAGAGGCACAGGCTGCAAAAGTCCTAGCACACTCAATTTCAGCACTTTTAAACTATTGTTCACACAGCCCATGGCCTCTTTAATTCTATACACGGGGTCCATGATGTTAACACCCCTCATTGGTTCTCCACCATGTGTTGGTCCATCTTCAATACATAACATTTCTCCTTTACCCAGAAAACAAAAATACCATGTATAAACCAATGCAGTAATGTTAGAACAGTGCACAGTGAGAATTGCACAAGGCATGTCACCATCAAGCAACTTGGATTGATGAAGGAACAATGAGAGAGAGAAAAAAGAGAGAGAGAAAGAGATATTATGACAAATCACAACATTTGCTAGAACAAAGTATTTGCATATTAAATCAGTTTACTACAAAGTCTTTCAAATGCGAAGACTTTAATTGACGCGGCTGGTGGTGGTATCTCATGTCTCCTTGCGACCTTGGAGTTTCAACTCCACTTCCAGGACTTTCTTGTGGCTGACAGGCCTCAGGACTGTCATGTTCTACCTTCTAAGGATGCACAGGAGTCAAGTAGGCATGTGTATACTTCTTTTATTGTTTCACTTGTTGTTCTTGCTTCACGTCCCACATCTGATCTCATCCCCTGTCCTCGTGGTAAAGCCCTCCTCCTCACTCCCTTGGCCAGAAGTGGTGTCCGGTTCTGATCCCCTCCCCAGCAGTTGGGTACAGGGTCCTAGTGCCCTTGTGCCCAGGTCATGACATCTCCCCCTTTCTTGCAGGAAAATGATGGGAGAAAGTGGTGAGAGATATACAAGTATAGAGGGAGAGATAGAGAGAGAGAAAGAGAGAGAGAAAGAGAGAAAAAGAGAGAGAGAGATACAGAAGAGACGTTTCAATGTTCCCATCATCACATTTCTTCGATCAGTCTTTTTGGTCGTTTGCATTCTCTTCTTGGATATTGCTCTCCCTTGTCCTTCTGCCATTCCTCATCCTGTCTCTCGTCTGTGCCGGTGGCTCCAGCGGCTATGTCTCCTCCTTCTTCCTCCATGCTCTTTGCTCCCTTAAAGTGAGAGCTGTTCCTTGTTATTCGATAAGGGCCTGCTGTAGCTGTTATCATGGGCCCTTTCACACGTGTCGCCATTAATGGTTCCTTTGAGAATGGACTGTCCGATTTTCTCAGCTACCGCTGTCACACCACCACCGCGTCCCCTTGCTTGAGGTGCGATAGTGTGGCATGTCTCCTGCCGTCAGCATACGCCTTCATTTTTTCCTTGGCCTCATGGTCTCTGACAGCAATGCTGCTATGCTCTGGTGGCATTGTTGCTTCTAGCTGTGGTAGCCTTGTCCTGCTTGTTCTGCCCAGCACCAGCTCAGCGGGGCATCATCCTGTGGAACTGTGAGGGGTGTTTCAATAATCTCTTAGTACTTGACAAACGGCCTGTCCTATTGATATCTGCACCAGCTTTGCTCTTTGGACAGCCTTTTTTATGTTCCCCATGTATCTTTCCACCATGCCATTTGCTGTGGCCACAGAGGAGTTATCTTCCTGTGACGAATGCCTAGGTAGTCCATAAACTTTTGAAACTCCTCCCCTGAGAATGGCGGACCATTATCCGTTTTTAGTGTTTGTGGGGAGCCCCAGGCTGCGAATATGTCATTCAGTATTGGCAGTGTTGCACTTGCTGATGTCGAAGAGACTTGGCGCATGATGGGAAATCTTGAGTATTCGTCAATATTCACGAGCAAATAGTTGCCCATGTCTAAAGGTCCATAGAAATCTGCTGCCAGTTCTGTCCACACTGCCCGTGGGAATTCTGACATTTGTCGTGGTTCAGGCTTTGCTGGCTGCCCTGACGTTTGACAGATGTGGCAAATTATGATAGTGTCCTCCACCATCTTGTCCAAACTAGGGAGCCACACTTTCTCCCGTAACAGCTTCTTTGTCGCACTCTGTGTGATCCGTGTGCTAAGTTTACAGTTTGTCTGCGTAAGGCCCTTGGCATAATTGTTCTTGTTCCTCTCATTAGTATTCCATTCACAGTCTCTGAGAATTCTTTGTGAATCTTTTTGAACGCCAGCATCTCCTCCTTGCTGACTCCTTCTTCCATGATGCTGTTGTTGTTGATATGTCTCCATCTTTGCTGTCTCGTCACCATTTTAACTGCTTGCATCGTGGCATCCCTCCCTGTTTCTTGCTCAAGTTCTGCTATCGTTATTGATGCCGGAGTGTTTTGTTTTGGCTCAAAGTTTAGATATTCCTCTGCTATTGATGTGCCCTGAGATGTCTGTGGTAAGGGATGCCGTGACATGTAGTCTGCCGGGTTATGTTCTTTTCCCTTTTTGTGCACGATCTTGAAATCATAGTCCATCAGTCTTATGCCCAATCGCTCGATGCGAGGCGGTATTTTTTCATTTGGTTTTCCATAGATTGTCACTAGGGCCTGATGGTCTGTGATGATGGTGAATGTTTTTCCGTAGATGAACATGTGATAGTGTTCACACGCCCATACTACTGCGAGGCTTTCATTTTCCGGCTGCGCATATGCCCTCTCAATGTCGGACAAGCTTTTGTTTGCATATGCCACGATCTTCCTTGGCAAATCTTTGCCTGGCATGTGTTGTGCTAAAATCGCTCCTAGTCCTACCGGGCTGGCGACCACCGTCAGTTCCGTACACAGCAGTGGATTGAAATAGGCAAGATGGTCCACTGCTATCATAGCATGTCTGATGGCCTCAAATGCCTTGTTACATTCTTGTCCAATTACATTTTTGACCCTGTTTCGTTAGTTCCCGGAGTGGTGTGCTCACTGTGGCAAAGTCTTTTATGTATCGAGCATAGTAGCTGGCCAGCCCAAGAAATGACCTCACTTCTGCAACATCTGCCGGAGGACTCGCTTTTTCCAGTGTCTCCACTTTGCTGTGGTCCAGTCTCATTCCTTTTCTGGAGAAGATGTGTCCGAAAAATACCAGTTAATTTCTCCCTATTTCGCACTTGTCTTCATATAGCGTTAGGCCTGCTTGTTCCAGATGCAAACATATTTCCCGCAGAGCCCTGTCATGCTCCTCATCCGATCGACCGAACACCAGAATGTTATCACAGTAATTTAGGCTGTTCTTTACTGGCCTTATGACCTGCTATATCATTTCCTGAAATATCTTGGCTGCCGATGAAATGTCAAAACTCAGTCATTTGTAGTGAAACAGACCCATGTGTGTGGAGAATGTGGCAATATACCTTGATTGTAGGTCAAGCTCCAGCTGATGGTATCCTTTACACAGGTCCAGCTTTGAAAACCGGGAGGCGCCAGTGAGGCAGCTGATCATATCATTTAGGTGCGGTCCTGGGTGTCTTTCTCTTTCAATTGCTGTGTTTGGTATCCTCATGTCTATACATATGCGAATCTTGGATGTGTTCTTTTTTGGACCTGCCACTATTGGTGACACCCATGGGGTCGGTCCATCTGCAGGCTTTATAATGTCTTGATTTAACAGGCTTTGTATTTCCTCCTCCACCTGTGGCTGCAGGTGGATTGGCACTCGTCGGTGATGCTGAGCCACAGGTTTTACTGCTTCATTGATGTGCAGTGTTATTTGCCGTCCTTTTAGTTTTCCTAGTCCTTCTAGTATTGCTGGATATTCTCGCAAGATGTTCTGTTTTTATGTTACGTGGTATGTCATTACGAGGAGACCCATCACCTGTGCCGTGATGTTGCTCAGCAGACATGGTGCTGGAATGTCGCCCCGTAGTACATGTATTTCTTCCTTGCTTGATCGATCTTTGTACATCAGTGTCTCTGTGAACTTCCCCATGTTGATCACTGGTTTCTTCGAGCCCCAGGTAAATACATCAACGGTTGATGGTGATAGCGTTGGTTTTATTTTCATCTTCTTGTATTCTGACATGCACATTATGTTGGATGTGGTACCGCTGTCCAGCACGAATCGTGCGCTGTGTCTTCCCTCATCTATGTGTACGTTTCTTTACTTGATGTTTCTCCATTAGATGGATGCGCTCACGCTCTCTGTCTTCCGCAGGGGCATCGGACATTAAGGTATAGTCAATCCACGTCCTCCTGCACTGCCTCCCCATCGACTCAGCTGACGAGCTGCCATTTGCCGTCTCCATGTGTCTATTTATAACAAGGGGTGGTGAGGGACAGAGTCTCTGAATTAAGCAGAATACTCTCACCCTGTCAAGAGATCAGGGCTAGATCCAACACCGTTTTTTAGCTCACTGCACCATCCCAGTTTCAGAACCTGGCTGTATGCAAATTAGTCTGTTCCTGTCCCAGTGCATGATGGGAACAGGGCAAACCAAACTACAAAAGCCAATTCCTACACTGGGAAGGAAACAAGCTTCCGGGGACCGGTTTCTGGCATTACAGCCGTCTTCGGCCCGGCTTGCTTGAATCCTGATGGTGCAATGAGCAAGGGACTCATGTCTGAGTATACCCTTCCACGCTTAGGGTGGACAAAAATATTTATAACAAGGGGTGGTGAGGGACAGAGTCTCTGAATTAAGCAGAATACTCTCACCCTGTCAAGAGATCAGGGCTAGATCCAACACCGTTTTTTAGCTCACTGCACCATCCCAGTTTCAGAACCTGGCTGTATGCAAATTAGTCTGTTCCTGTCCCAGTGCATGATGGGAACAGGGCAAACCAAACTACAAAAGCCAATTCCTACACTGGGAAGGAAACAAGCTTCCGGGGACCGGTTTCTGGCATTACAGCCGTCTTCGGCCCGGCTTGCTTGAATCCTGATGGTGCAATGAGCAAGGGACTCATGTCTGAGTATACCCTTCCACGCTTAGGGTGGACAAAAATATTTATAACAAGGGGTGGTGAGGGACAGAGTCTCTGAATTAAGCAGAATACTCTCACCCTGTCAAGAGATCAGGGCTAGATCCAACACCGTTTTTTAGCTCACTGCACCATCCCAGTTTCAGAACCTGGCTGTATGCAAATTAGTCTGTTCCTGTCCCAGTGCATGATGGGAACAGGGCAAACCAAACTACAAAAGCCAATTCCTACACTGGGAAGGAAACAAGCTTCCGGGGACCGGTTTCTGGCATTACAGCCGTCTTCGGCCCGGCTTGCTTGAATCCTGATGGTGCAATGAGCAAGGGACTCATGTCTGAGTATACCCTTCCACGCTTAGGGTGGACAAAAATATTTATAACAAGGGGTGGTGAGGGACAGAGTCTCTGAATTAAGCAGAATACTCTCACCCTGTCAAGAGATCAGGGCTAGATCCAACACCGTTTTTTAGCTCACTGCACCATCCCAGTTTCAGAACCTGGCTGTATGCAAATTAGTCTGTTCCTGTCCCAGTGCATGATGGGAACAGGGCAAACCAAACTACAAAAGCCAATTCCTACACTGGGAAGGAAACAAGCTTCCGGGGACCGGTTTCTGGCATTACAGCCGTCTTCGGCCCGGCTTGCTTGAATCCTGATGGTGCAATGAGCAAGGGACTCATGTCTGAGTATACCCTTCCACGCTTAGGGTGGACAAAAATATTTATAACAAGGGGTGGTGAGGGACAGAGTCTCTGAATTAAGCAGAATACTCTCACCCTGTCAAGAGATCAGGGCTAGATCCAACACCGTTTTTTAGCTCACTGCACCATCCCAGTTTCAGAACCTGGCTGTATGCAAATTAGTCTGTTCCTGTCCCAGTGCATGATGGGAACAGGGCAAACCAAACTACAAAAGCCAATTCCTACACTGGGAAGGAAACAAGCTTCCGGGGACCGGTTTCTGGCATTACAGCCGTCTTCGGCCCGGCTTGCTTGAATCCTGATGGTGCAATGAGCAAGGGACTCATGTCTGAGTATACCCTTCCACGCTTAGGGTGGACAAAAATATTTATAACAAGGGGTGGTGAGGGACAGAGTCTCTGAATTAAGCAGAATACTCTCACCCTGTCAAGAGATCAGGGCTAGATCCAACACCGTTTTTTAGCTCACTGCACCATCCCAGTTTCAGAACCTGGCTGTATGCAAATTAGTCTGTTCCTGTCCCAGTGCATGATGGGAACAGGGCAAACCAAACTACAAAAGCCAATTCCTACACTGGGAAGGAAACAAGCTTCCGGGGACCGGTTTCTGGCATTACAGCCGTCTTCGGCCCGGCTTGCTTGAATCCTGATGGTGCAATGAGCAAGGGACTCATGTCTGAGTATACCCTTCCACGCTTAGGGTGGACAAAAATATTTATAACAAGGGGTGGTGAGGGACAGAGTCTCTGAATTAAGCAGAATACTCTCACCCTGTCAAGAGATCAGGGCTAGATCCAACACCGTTTTTTAGCTCACTGCACCATCCCAGTTTCAGAACCTGGCTGTATGCAAATTAGTCTGTTCCTGTCCCAGTGCATGATGGGAACAGGGCAAACCAAACTACAAAAGCCAATTCCTACACTGGGAAGGAAACAAGCTTCCGGGGACCGGTTTCTGGCATTACAGCCGTCTTCGGCCCGGCTTGCTTGAATCCTGATGGTGCAATGAGCAAGGGACTCATGTCTGAGTATACCCTTCCACGCTTAGGGTGGACAAAAATATTTATAACAAGGGGTGGTGAGGGACAGAGTCTCTGAATTAAGCAGAATACTCTCACCCTGTCAAGAGATCAGGGCTAGATCCAACACCGTTTTTTAGCTCACTGCACCATCCCAGTTTCAGAACCTGGCTGTATGCAAATTAGTCTGTTCCTGTCCCAGTGCATGATGGGAACAGGGCAAACCAAACTACAAAAGCCAATTCCTACACTGGGAAGGAAACAAGCTTCCGGGGACCGGTTTCTGGCATTACAGCCGTCTTCGGCCCGGCTTGCTTGAATCCTGATGGTGCAATGAGCAAGGGACTCATGTCTGAGTATACCCTTCCACGCTTAGGGTGGACAAAAATATTTATAACAAGGGGTGGTGAGGGACAGAGTCTCTGAATTAAGCAGAATACTCTCACCCTGTCAAGAGATCAGGGCTAGATCCAACACCGTTTTTTAGCTCACTGCACCATCCCAGTTTCAGAACCTGGCTGTATGCAAATTAGTCTGTTCCTGTCCCAGTGCATGATGGGAACAGGGCAAACCAAACTACAAAAGCCAATTCCTACACTGGGAAGGAAACAAGCTTCCGGGGACCGGTTTCTGGCATTACAGCCGTCTTCGGCCCGGCTTGCTTGAATCCTGATGGTGCAATGAGCAAGGGACTCATGTCTGAGTATACCCTTCCACGCTTAGGGTGGACAAAAATATTTATAACAAGGGGTGGTGAGGGACAGAGTCTCTGAATTAAGCAGAATACTCTCACCCTGTCAAGAGATCAGGGCTAGATCCAACACCGTTTTTTAGCTCACTGCACCATCCCAGTTTCAGAACCTGGCTGTATGCAAATTAGTCTGTTCCTGTCCCAGTGCATGATGGGAACAGGGCAAACCAAACTACAAAAGCCAATTCCTACACTGGGAAGGAAACAAGCTTCCGGGGACCGGTTTCTGGCATTACAGCCGTCTTCGGCCCGGCTTGCTTGAATCCTGATGGTGCAATGAGCAAGGGACTCATGTCTGAGTATACCCTTCCACGCTTAGGGTGGACAAAAATATTTATAACAAGGGGTGGTGAGGGACAGAGTCTCTGAATTAAGCAGAATACTCTCACCCTGTCAAGAGATCAGGGCTAGATCCAACACCGTTTTTTAGCTCACTGCACCATCCCAGTTTCAGAACCTGGCTGTATGCAAATTAGTCTGTTCCTGTCCCAGTGCATGATGGGAACAGGGCAAACCAAACTACAAAAGCCAATTCCTACACTGGGAAGGAAACAAGCTTCCGGGGACCGGTTTCTGGCATTACAGCCGTCTTCGGCCCGGCTTGCTTGAATCCTGATGGTGCAATGAGCAAGGGACTCATGTCTGAGTATACCCTTCCACGCTTAGGGTGGACAAAAATATTTATAACAAGGGGTGGTGAGGGACAGAGTCTCTGAATTAAGCAGAATACTCTCACCCTGTCAAGAGATCAGGGCTAGATCCAACACCGTTTTTTAGCTCACTGCACCATCCCAGTTTCAGAACCTGGCTGTATGCAAATTAGTCTGTTCCTGTCCCAGTGCATGATGGGAACAGGGCAAACCAAACTACAAAAGCCAATTCCTACACTGGGAAGGAAACAAGCTTCCGGGGACCGGTTTCTGGCATTACAGCCGTCTTCGGCCCGGCTTGCTTGAATCCTGATGGTGCAATGAGCAAGGGACTCATGTCTGAGTATACCCTTCCACGCTTAGGGTGGACAAAAATATTTATAACAAGGGGTGGTGAGGGACAGAGTCTCTGAATTAAGCAGAATACTCTCACCCTGTCAAGAGATCAGGGCTAGATCCAACACCGTTTTTTAGCTCACTGCACCATCCCAGTTTCAGAACCTGGCTGTATGCAAATTAGTCTGTTCCTGTCCCAGTGCATGATGGGAACAGGGCAAACCAAACTACAAAAGCCAATTCCTACACTGGGAAGGAAACAAGCTTCCGGGGACCGGTTTCTGGCATTACAGCCGTCTTCGGCCCGGCTTGCTTGAATCCTGATGGTGCAATGAGCAAGGGACTCATGTCTGAGTATACCCTTCCACGCTTAGGGTGGACAAAAATATTTATAACAAGGGGTGGTGAGGGACAGAGTCTCTGAATTAAGCAGAATACTCTCACCCTGTCAAGAGATCAGGGCTAGATCCAACACCGTTTTTTAGCTCACTGCACCATCCCAGTTTCAGAACCTGGCTGTATGCAAATTAGTCTGTTCCTGTCCCAGTGCATGATGGGAACAGGGCAAACCAAACTACAAAAGCCAATTCCTACACTGGGAAGGAAACAAGCTTCCGGGGACCGGTTTCTGGCATTACAGCCGTCTTCGGCCCGGCTTGCTTGAATCCTGATGGTGCAATGAGCAAGGGACTCATGTCTGAGTATACCCTTCCACGCTTAGGGTGGACAAAAATATTTATAACAAGGGGTGGTGAGGGACAGAGTCTCTGAATTAAGCAGAATACTCTCACCCTGTCAAGAGATCAGGGCTAGATCCAACACCGTTTTTTAGCTCACTGCACCATCCCAGTTTCAGAACCTGGCTGTATGCAAATTAGTCTGTTCCTGTCCCAGTGCATGATGGGAACAGGGCAAACCAAACTACAAAAGCCAATTCCTACACTGGGAAGGAAACAAGCTTCCGGGGACCGGTTTCTGGCATTACAGCCGTCTTCGGCCCGGCTTGCTTGAATCCTGATGGTGCAATGAGCAAGGGACTCATGTCTGAGTATACCCTTCCACGCTTAGGGTGGACAAAAATATTTATAACAAGGGGTGGTGAGGGACAGAGTCTCTGAATTAAGCAGAATACTCTCACCCTGTCAAGAGATCAGGGCTAGATCCAACACCGTTTTTTAGCTCACTGCACCATCCCAGTTTCAGAACCTGGCTGTATGCAAATTAGTCTGTTCCTGTCCCAGTGCATGATGGGAACAGGGCAAACCAAACTACAAAAGCCAATTCCTACACTGGGAAGGAAACAAGCTTCCGGGGACCGGTTTCTGGCATTACAGCCGTCTTCGGCCCGGCTTGCTTGAATCCTGATGGTGCAATGAGCAAGGGACTCATGTCTGAGTATACCCTTCCACGCTTAGGGTGGACAAAAATATTTATAACAAGGGGTGGTGAGGGACAGAGTCTCTGAATTAAGCAGAATACTCTCACCCTGTCAAGAGATCAGGGCTAGATCCAACACCGTTTTTTAGCTCACTGCACCATCCCAGTTTCAGAACCTGGCTGTATGCAAATTAGTCTGTTCCTGTCCCAGTGCATGATGGGAACAGGGCAAACCAAACTACAAAAGCCAAGCTTCCGAGGACCGGTTTCTGGCAATACAGCCGTCTTCAGCCCGGCTTGCTTGAATCCAGTGGCAAAGTGAGCAAGGGACTCACGTCTGAGCATACCCTGCCACACTTATGGCGGCCAAAAGCGGTACAAAAGGGGGTGGTAATGGACGGAGCATCTGAACCAATCAAACACTCACACCCAGTCAAAAGATCTGGGTTTAATCCATCACCGTTCTTTAGCCCACTCTGCCACCCCAGTTCAGACATGGCTATATGCAAATCAGTCTGACCCTGTGCCTCATGGGAACAGTCCAGCCCGAACTGCCAAGCCATGCCTTCCCTGGACCGGAAACAAGCTTCCGAGGACCGTTTTCTGGCATTACAGCTGTCTTCAGCCCGGCTTGCTTGAATCCAGTGGCAAAGTGAGCAAGGGACTCACGTCTGAGCATACCCTGCCACACTTATGGCGGCCAAAAGCGGTACAAAAGGGGGTGGTAATGGACGGAGTATGTGAACCAATCAAACACTCACACCCAGTCAAAAGATCTGGGTTTAATCCATCACTGTTCTTTAGCCCACTCTGCCACCTCAGTTCAGACATGGCTATATGCAAATCAGTCTGACCCTGTGCCTCATGGGAACAGTCCAGCCCGAACTGCCAAGCCATGCCTTCCCTGGGCCGGAAACAAGCTTCCGAGGACCGGTTTCTGTGACAGAGTGGGCTAAAGAACGGTGATGGATCAAACCCAGATCTTTTGACTGGGTGTGAGTGTTTGATTGGTTCAGATGCTCCGTCCATCACCACACCCTTTTGTGACGTTAACACAGCAGGCATTTTTAATCAGATGCAGCGCTGTCTTTCATGCTGCGGGCGGCTTTAATGTTATGCCGGGTGCACCTCTTTGGCCTTTCTTGCGTGCACCACCTTTGCGCTCAGATGGGTGCACCTCTCAGATGTCAGGGCCTCTTATCGCTTGTCTGCTGCGGCCGGGGTGGGTTCCTGCATTGTTTTCTTGTCTCCGCACTCGGACCAGGGTGGACTCCTGGCTCCGTTTCTTCTTCTTTCCAGCGGATGGCGGCGATTATCCTTCACGTTGTCGCCGGCGGCCCAGGGTGGGCTCCTGGCTCCGTTTCTTGAACACGAGGTACCCGGGGCACACGTGTTGTCCTCTTGATCCCGCACTTCATCGCCAGTTGTCATGTCTACCTTCTAAGGATGCACAGGAATCTGGTAGGCATGTGTATACTTCTTTTATTGTTTCATTCTTGCTTCACGTCCCACATCTGGTCTCATCCCCTGTCCTCGTGGTAATCTCCGCCTCCCCACTCCCTTGATCGGAAGTGGTGTCTGGTTCTGATCCCCTCCCCACCAGTCGGGTACAGGGTGCTAGTGCCCTTGTGCCCATGTTGTGACAAGGAACAAGGTGCATACTCGAGCTGTCCTTACTTGCCCTATCACAGGATCCATAATAGATCACCGGCATTGGGTGTTCATCATCCTCTTGAGAGGATGTCTGCATGGGAGATGAGACTGGGTTCCTTGGACATTCAGCCAATAAGTTGTCCTTTTCTAACACACCCTAATTTATGGTGCACGATTGATTAGCCAAAACATCAGCTGGTTGAAACTAGAGCTTGAAAAAAAGACACATTTCTCGTGAGAGACTTGTCTTGCCTCTGGGCAGTTATCATGGTTCCATTTACTGAGGTTACTCTCCTGGCGTTGACCTCAAAAAGCAGCAAGAATTTGCTCCGGGGATGTCAATTCTTGACAAGCAGGGTCCTAGCTTCAGGGGGGAGGGTATTTGGGGTATTACACCCCCCTAATAAATGTATTTTCAGATGAATAGTTGGATACAGATGCTTTCAGTTGGGTATGCTGAGGTGTCTGTCTGATTTCACCTGGTACTTTTACATGTATACACTGGCAAAACCACACATTCTCAATCTCTCATCTCTGTTATGAAAGCCCTAACAAAATATTGTATTTATCTCACTTAATATTCCTGCCAATTTGCGTTCCTCCCTCTTTTGAGATGGGCTCTTAAGCCGCTCTCATGTGCCCTGCTTGTCGTATAATGTGTTTTAAAATTATATGAAAGCGTGATTGTTTGGAAATCTGAAGCTCACACACACCCAATCTTACTGACCAAGCTACGCCCCTGTTGAATAGCGCCATGTCAGCAACACAAATGGCTTGCCTCCTGGAACATCTTGATCGGGAAATGTGGTTGTTCTGGGACTGGCACTGATGCAGTGCTCCATCCACTTGTTTTTTTAAGGCCGAAGGTTCATGCACATGTGTTAGTGTAAAATTCATGGCTCGATTCATGAAGAGAGCACTAGGGCTCACCTTGGTTGTGGCATGTGGCGGGAACCAATATTCACTCAGAAAAGCATTAAGAGTCCATTCTATGTTCTGTCCATTTGCCAGAACAATTCTGAGGATTTTTTCATAGGCTGCATACATCTTTAGGCCTTTCCATTGGCTTGAGGTCAGCGTGGCATGATTCACCTATAACAGGTTCCAAAGGATTGTGAATACTCAGCAATTTCCTGACTAGAGAATGGGGGACCTATGTCTGTCCAAAGCTCACGCAAAAATCCATGCGTGGCATTTGATGGCTGTCATTGACTAGATGATCTCAACTTTAGGATATTTAAAAAATCATCTATTACTTCTAGCATATGTCTGGCATCAGGTAGGCTTCCGGAATCATCACTGGCTTTAATCACAGGATGGGTGGTATGGGTGGTATGGTCTCAGTGACGATGGGCGCTGATGACTCCGCCAGCCCAGCAGCTTGGCACAGCGGGCACTGCCAAACAGTACTCTCCACTAGATCATCTAGATCTGTGAACCTTACTTTGCATCACAGTCTAACCTTTGTCCTGACGATCCCCTGGTGAGCTGTATGAGCGAGATCAACCACCTGTTGTTGCATGGTTCTTGGGATTACCAATCTGGAAACTCTCATTGAGCAACCTTCCGAAGAGAAGGCTAGCTCCAGACGAACATTGTGAAGAGATGTCCAGGTCAGTCTCGCTTTCTCAGTACAGTGAAAAGCCTTTTAAATGAGAGTATGCCATTGCCCAGAACTTACTGTGGAGACGGCCATTTGAATGAATTCATCAGCGGTAGGGGTTTTAACAATGTCCATGAGGGAGATAGGGAGCGGCCTGGATTGCTCCCCCACCAGTCGAACATATTCCTTCACCTCTTCAGCGTATGACTCTTCTACCACAGTGGTGGGTCGAGCATTCCTGGATAAGTAATTGGTAGAATGTTTTGATCCAGGGCAATATACCACAGAGAAACTATATGCCTGAAGCTGAAAAATCCATTTCTAGATTCTTGGGGCAGATTAAATGACAATCCAATGAAGAGAGGGACAAGTGGCTTGTGGTCCATATGAACTATGAAAGGCTGTCATATAAATAAATATGAAAATAGCGGCAGCCCCAGTGCACCGCAATTGCCTGCTTTTCATTATGGGAATAGCGCTCCTCGGTTTCAGTCAGGGCACGACTGGCATACACCACAGGGGCCCATTCATCATTGGACAGTCCTTGTGGCACTACATCTCCCAATACAATGGGGCTAGAATCAACTGACAGTTCTGATTTCTGGCTCAGGTCAAAATAAACTAGTGTGGTGTCTGCAGACAGGGCTCCTTTGGTGGCCTGGAAAGCCTCTTCTTGGGGAGGACCCAAATTCCACGGAGCATTGAGTTTGGTTAATTCTCAAAGCAGGGCATTGAGGGCGGTCAGGTGCTGGATGAACTGCATACAGTACATATCCATCCCTAAAAAACTGTGCACTCTGGTTACAGCAGTTAGCACTGGTGCAGATTGGATATCGTTGACTTTTGAGGGATCTGGCATGACCTCTGCCTCTGAGAAATGGTATCTGTGGAGAAGCGTGGCTCAATGGTTAGAGCGGCAGACCCTGATGCAGAGGTCTGGCCTGGGACCAGGGTTCAATTCCCGCCTCGGCGGCTCTTGGACTCAATTTCCCCGGACCTGATAATTCTCGCCTCAGTGCCTAGTCTAATCATGGGTCCCACTCTGTGACTCTGGGCAATAGCTTGCTTAATCTCCACAACGGCCCCAGCAGCGCTTGGATGCCTGGCTTCACCTTGGGGGTGCCCAGGAGTGGACATGTCACAGGAAAGCCAGGATGGGTTCCACAGCGGTATGAATACAGCGCTACGAGGCCTCCGGGTAGAAGTGCGCTATATAAAATACAATACATGATGAATGCTATCTTATTTTGAAGAAACGCACATTCGTCTTGGTGAAGCTTAAGACAATTGTACCTTAGCCTTTGAAACATGGCTCGTAGACAGTCGAGATGTTCATCCAGTCTCGGGCATGGACCAGGATGTGATTGCTGACATTTATGAAACGTAGGAGACCAGCCTGAATTCCCCTGATCTTGTCTTGGAAAAATGCCCAGTCGCACTCGACAGGCAAAAGCTGCGGCACTTGTACCTCTGTAAACTGACATGGGTGAAAAATGTGGTGATCGCTCTAGATTTCGAGGCAACCATGAGCAAGTGGTATCTGGCATGTAGATCCATTTTTTATAAAAAACCACCTTGAGCCGCTAACTACAGCCAGGATGTCAACAGTGGGAGTGAGATGTTCTTCCCTTTGGACGGCCAGATTAGGCAGGCACATATCAACACAAATTCTGACTTCCCTCAGCTTTTTGGGCTTTCGTGTCACAACAATTGGGGACACCCAGTGTGTTGGGCCATCACCCGTCTTAATGTCTGCATGTTCCAGACTCCACAGCTCAGCTTCGACCTTAGGGCGAAGGTGGAATGCCACCCAGTGATGCTTTAGTGTGACAGGTTAGATAGATTTGTTGATATGTAGATTTATTAGATGGTCCTTGAGACGTCCTATAACTTTGAAAAGAGATGCAAATACACCCACTAGGTTGTTGACACTTCCTAAGTAGATTCTGAAGGCAAACGTAACAGGTGGAAGACACTCTGCCGTCCGGCAGCTCACCAGCACTGCTGAATCCCCTTTTGTCAGTACACCTTGGCACTAGTTGAGTGAGATGAGTGTTCAATTTCAGATGTGAAAACGCCGGCCAGTGGGAGTGCTGTAGACGATCCATATGGGAATATTTGGGTGGAGGTGGATCGCAAGACCGGTTGAAAAGGGAGTGTCTTCAAGACATCCTGTACCAAAATATAAATTGATACTCCTGTGTCAATTAACCCCAGTAACTGATGGCTTGCCAGGTGAATGTTTCATTTAGGAATGTGCCTCCATGGGTATCCACTAGGTTGAAGTGCATGGATGACATGCACAGCTCCTTCTGGGTCATCATCGTTATCCATGTCCTCTTGTCATCCTTGCCCTCTGGCATACAGTGGACTACATTGCAAGTGTTGCTTTGGGCTTCTGCCCTTTCTTTGGTGTGGATGAATATCATACCTTGGCAAAATGGTTAGGTTTGTTGCATGCCGAACACCGCTTTCCATGAGCAGGGCAGGGCATGGTCCCATGTATGGATATGACCCTCCACATCCCTAGCACATCTTTGGAGTGAAGTTGGACCTAGACCGGGGCTTCCTCTTCTCTTTATTGACCACATCAACCTGTTCAGTGTTCACCTAACGTGGCAGAGCCGCTTTCATGTGTGTGGCGCGCACTTTGGAGATTTCTTTGGAGCGACCCATTATAAGCATGCCGGCCACAGGCATTCTTGGAACTTGGAGGATATTAATAGAGGGGCAGCCCTGCATTAATTGAGTACGAATTTCCTCATTGGCATCAGGCAGAGTGCAAGTGCTGGCCAAGTACTTTAGGCGAGCTTTGAAAGTATCCACAGATTGCTTGGGTAGCTGATGGGCCTGGCACAACAGAAATCCCTCATAGTCAGGATTAGCAAAGGGCCAAAGTGAGCACTCAAAGCTTGTTTTAGCGTAGCGTAGGTGGATGGAGGGCCAGTCTTGACAACAGGCTTCCCCAGTTTGTGGATTGCTGCCCCTCCCAAATGTAAGAGCATAAGACTCTGTCTGACATTTTCCAGGTCCACTGCTGTGAAATAGGTCTCTAGCCTTTAGATCCAGTCCTTGCTTCTTGCTGCTTGAACGGGCTGGGGCCTATTCACCACACATGGTTCCAAGGCAGGTACAGATGCCATGATTATGGCAACAGCAGGTTGGTGTAGACACTGCTGGGGCTAGACCACTGATGTTTGGTGAAGACCAACCTGGATCTTGGATGGAGAAGTGGGGAGGAATCAGTTGCTGGAAGGCGAGAGCCGGTGCCAGGCACCCTGTAGTACAGTTCTATAGCAGAAGGCAAATATCCCAGGAGCGCTGGAGCCTCAACAGCCACCGACTTGTGTAAAGACAGCTGCAGCCGATGCAGGTATGGGTGGTGGTGCTGTGTGGGGGGGGATTTTGACAGACGATGACAAGGGAAAGTTAATTATACACTTGATGGCATTTTTACGAATGATGACAGGCTGATCCCAATGCCTCCTATTCCTCTCACGTGGTCTGACCACTTCGCCGTCCCTTTCATTCTGAATGGGCCTGTGGTTCCCGACCTGGTAAAAAACAAAAAAATTCCATGGGAGGTTACGAGAAATTTTCGAAATGTCAATAATGATACGTTGACACTGCTTTTTCCTACAAGCGATCCCTGTCTAATTTCTGGCCCGGATCTTGCTGCGCAATGCTGGTCTAATGGACTGGAGAGCGCTATAGATATCTTGGCACCGTCTAAAAAGCGCTACATGGCTAGAAAAACTCCTTCGGCCCCCTGGTATTCTGAATGACTTAGAGGGCTTCGACAGATATGCAGACAAAAGGAGAGGGCATGGCTTGCCAGATCAAATGAGCTCAAGAAGCTACAGCACAAATTAGCGTTAAAGGAGTATAAAAAAGCAATAATTGATGAAAAAAGGAATCATTTCATTAAAATCACAACTGGATCGAAATCAGCCAGGGAACTTTTCCAAATCATAAATTCCCTATCGGTCCCGAAGTCAGCTTCTTCGGTGATTGAATCACAAATGCTGTGTAATAACATTGCAGAGTTTTTCTCGAACAAAATAGCTGATATTTATTCCTCATTGGACATACACAACCAGAGGCTGAATAACGAGGTGAACTGGGATACATCGCTTCCGCACCTCGATGGTATAGATACAACTGAGGTCTTCAGCCCCATTCCCCTCTTTGTGAAATTTCCTGTGTTATCCTTAGAGGAAGTAAATTCCATCCTTGATTCTGTCAAATCCTGTTCCCCCCTAGACCCCTGTCCATTGAGAATCTTAAAGACCTGTAGAGCTACCTTATTACCATCACTTCTTAACATCTTGAATAGTGCCATCACGGAGGGGATTTTCCCCCAGGTGTGGAAACTTGCCGTGGTTAAACCATTACTTAAGAAGCCTTCTTTGAACCCTGAGGTGTTAAAATTTTTTAGACCGATCTCGCTACTGCCAGCTCCAGCAAAAATGCTGGAAGTTCATCTAAATCGGCATTTGACAGCGTTCCTGGAAAAGGAGAATTGCCTGGATCCATCTCAGCATGGATTCCGTGCATCTCTCAGTACGGAAACTGCCCTTACGGTAGTAGTAAACAACATCAGATCTGAGGTGGACAAGGGCCAAACCACTTTGTTGGTTATGCTGGATTTAACAGCAGCTTTTGATACCCTGTCCCCCTCTATCCTGGTGAATAGGTTGAGGGGGATAGGGGTAGGAGGTAGTGCTCTGAAAATCCTCTCCTCCTTCTTGCACTCGAGAAAACAAAAAGTGAAGCTGGGTGAGTTTATGTCTCCTACTATGGCGGTGCAATGTGGAGTTCAACAGGGCTCAGCGCTTAGCCCAGTTTTGTTTAATGTTTATGTGACCCCCCTAGCCAAAATAATAAGGGATTTTGGTTATCAGGTGTTGTCATACGCTGATGACACGCAGATCATTGTCTCGGCAAACCAGTCAGGGAAAGACTGTGCTGCAAAATTTAAGACCTGTATGGAGAGGGTTGTATCCTGGATGGTAAGAAACTATCTTAAGCTCAATGGCGAGAAAACACAGGTGCTTGTAATTGGCAGGAACCAAGACCTGTGGAACGAAGAATGGTGGCCCACCGCCCTGGGTGAATGTCCTCGTCCGGCAAAATTCTTAAAGAATTTGGGCGTCATTATTGATCCTACCTTATCGTTTGACCGACAGGTAAATAGAACGGTCGGCACCTGCCGTTCTATCATCCGTACTCTGAAGAAGATAGCCCCGTTTTTATCCGCTGAGGCACGTAAACAATCGATGGTCGCCCTGGTGTTATCCAGGATTGACTACTGCAACGCCCTCTACTGTGGGATTAATCAGAAGGAGATCTACAAACTCCAGGTTATCCAAAACGCTGCCGCGCGACTGAACTTGTATCTTTCGAGACGATCATCAGCGACGGCAGCAGGAAAAGAACTTCACTGGCTGCCCGTTCAGGCAAGAATCTCATTTAAGATTCTTTGCCTCGCTCACGGTGTTTTCTTTGGATCGGGCCCAGAAGGGGTCAAAGGCCTGTTGAAGACCTATACCCCCAGCAGATCTCTTCGATCTGCTTCAAAAAATATGCTGCTGGTTCCGAGAATTAACAAGGCGAGATGGGGCGGTAGAGCCTTTTCCTGGCTTGTTCCCAAACTTTGGAACTCGCTCCCGCTCGAAATGGCCAGACAATCGTCTCTGCCAATTTTTCGCAAAATGTTTAAAACGTGGCTGTTTTCCTCGTCATATTAGCTCCTACGGAATTTAGTTCTGCCACTCTCTTCTGACTCTACAATCTGGTCTTTTCTATATGCTCCTTCCATCTTTTAGCGCCTTGATGCCCTGTTAGGGTTTAAGTGTCCTCTTTTCATCCTCTACTCCAGCGCTATATAAATTAACTATTAATATTATTATTATTATTTACTTAATTTTAACTCATGGTAGCCCAAAGATGAAGACAGACCAAAGAAGTGTTTAAAGTGCAGGCACTCTTTACAGGCAGCTTCCCAGTGTACAGCAAAACTGCAACACTAGCAGGGCCTTGTGAAGGCAGCCTGGCCCCTTAATAGGCAGCTTGGCACATGAACAGCAAGATTGAGACATCAGCAGGGCCTATGGACTGCAGCCTGGGCTCTTGAGCGTGTAAGAAGTTGGTGAGGGGCACGGTCTCAAAGGCACTGCTGCTGGTAGGAGCCCAGGGAAGCAAAACGGAGGCACATTGCTCCAACCAGCACGTAAACAGCGGTGCATGCGTAGACAATGCGGTGCAGCACGCGCTGGTGGCACACTCTTGCCAGGACAGGTTGCACCCCTCAGGCCCAGGCCCCAGCACGGGCAGCGGAGCAGCAGGAAACGCTCTGCGGCTCGAATGGGCCATTACAACATCGGCCGGAGCAACAGGGAAAAATTCTGCAGCCACAATGGGTTGTATCGATGCTGTCGGAGCAGCAGTAAAACGCTCTATCAGCCACCAGCGGGAGAGCTGCAGGAAAGGCCATGAAGAGCAGGAGCACGAAAATGGGCAGGGAGGTACCCATTCGTCACCAGTGTATTGTGTGCACAGCCTTTATTAACTTGAGTAATGGTCATGCATAAATAATATACAATACAATCACTCCTTCTGGTTGTGCACTGGCCAGAAGACCACAAGGTCCGGTCTCGGCCCCCCGTTGTTATCTTTGGTCGCTATGTCACGGCAGTAACTACTTTAATTCTATACACGGTGTCCATGTTGTAAACACACCTAATTGTTTCTCCACAGAGTGAATTTGAGCAGGAATCCACTGGTGTAGTGTTACTGCTAGAATAAGTAACACAGACACTGTGGGCAGGGCTTTAATTGGGGGGTCTGTGGGGGTCTGAGCCCCCCCAGTTTTTTTGGGGGGTGCCTCGGAAGGGGGCTCTAGGGGGCTCTATTTTCAGACCTCAAAGGTCAAAGGTCAAAGGTAGGGTGACCAGACGTCCCGGTTTTTGTTTGGTGTTACTAGTGTGGGTAACATGTCTTGATAGTGAAATACTGCCAATTTAGTTTTTCACTATTGAAAGGCTATCTTGCCCATAGAATAACATGGTGTTAGACCTGTCTGGTTTTTTTTCGTAGTCCCTCCAAATTATTATTTATTTTGTCCCCTTTTTGCCCCTCTTACCCTTAATAATTTTTGTGTCTACTAGTTTTTATAGGTGTTGGCCAAGGGGATAGGTGTTCTTTTTCCTCTCATAGTCTTTCACCTCAGGCCCAGAGGCCTATTCTGTCAGGGAAAGTTGGAACCACACAAAATGGTGGATACCAACTGCCTTAACTGCCAAACTCAGAACTTGCCCATAGCCTAGCATAGGGCGTTCCAGAACCTTCTGGTCCATTCTGGACCACTGAGGGGCAGCCTATATAAGGCGGAATGCGGGGCAGCCATTTTGTCTACCTGTGAGAGTCAGCTGGAGGACAGGCTATCTTGGAAGGTGGGGAGAGACTAGTGCGAGGGTTGATCTCCTGATCTGGGAAGCAGCCTAATTAATCCACTCCTCTACTCCTCCTTTAGGATCCTTGTCTTGTCCCCGCTGTGGATGTTTAAGGGAGACCCTGGGCGCCTGACTAACCCCTAGCTTGGAAATAGTGGGGTGGGAACAGGAGAAGGAGACTGTGGCGCTGCGAAGCGCAGTCCTCTGCCCAGTGAAAGAGACTCATGAAGAATAACCCTCATCCCTAGACACCAGCCTCCATCCAGACTTGAATAGTAAAAGGACTTTGAGAAGTGGGGAAGAGGGAGCTGAGGTACAAAATCAAACCAGCGCTGTTCCTACCTTCCTGGGTGCTGGGGAAGGCTTGTGCCCTTGTGTCCTGAGAGGCCCTGGCCGGACATGCAGTCGGCCGATCCATGGATTTCCTGGTGAAGGGTGCCGGGTTCTCTGAGGTAGCGCCGCCTCAACTGTGAGCGGGACCCCTGTGGTACTGATCGCGCACTGAGATAGCGCCCCCCCCCCCCCGGGATCCACTGAGCCTGAGAAGCCTTGCGAGGCTTCCCTTTGTGAGCGGGACCCCGGGGGCGCCTTCCGCGCTTCTGTCGCGTTGCTGAGTAACATCCCGGTTATCAGGGGAAAGCCAGGGCGAGACGCTACCGAAAGGCGCCTTCGCGCATGCCCAAACCGCTTCTGTCATTCCCTCAGGAGGGGCCTAGGACCGAGCAGGCCCGTGGGTAGTGTGTCCTTCCTAAGAGCGGGCGCAGTGAAAGGAGGCACCGGAGCGAGCGCTTCTGCGCATGTCTGAGGGATTAGCGGCCCTGCCGATCCACACGGAGGAAGAGCACCGGCTGCCGCCAGAGTGAGTGTCCTGCCCTTTTCCCTCTTCTCTCGCGCCACGCAAAGGAGCTGGCAGGGAGAGGGAGCGTAGGGACTCGGTGGCTCTCTGGGGGGGTATTGTGTCATCGGCCCTGCCCTCCGCTCGAGCGCCAAAGCAGAGGAGCTGGCCCGAGTAAGGAGAGAGAGCAGGGGAGCTTCAAAAGAGCCTTTTGCCACATTCGATTGCTTGGCCACCTCGGTGGTGAATTTCCCCCCTGCTTCTGACACAGAAAAGGACCCAGCAACGTTGTGGATACAAGTAAGGTGGTGGATTGAAGGGGGAAGTGGCGCTAGTGCCTACAGTGGAGCAAAGTAGACACTGGTCGTTCTCATCCCTTTTTAATACAGGTTGGGGAGTAGCACGAAGGAACCTGCTGGTAAAGTGAAGGAATTAATTCCTCATGGAGATTGCTGGTTTATAACTGAACTTCTGGTTAAACTGGAATCCCTCATTGAAGTCAAATCTGGTTAATGCTGGGATCTGATTAAATGTATTGTTAATGATAAATACTGAGAATAAGTTAACATCCCTGAAAGTAGAGCTACTGTTGACATGACATCTAAATGTAATGAAAGATACTATTGATGTGGATTTTTAATGCCAGTTAACCCTGCTAAAAAGATTGCTATTAATCCCATGACATCTGCTTTTGCTTATACTGAGTGGTAATTTTCTCTCCCAAAACTTTAGCGGATTGTTATTTCACTGGATCGATTGTAAGGTACTGAACTGTGAATCCTAAAGTATAAGAGAACAGAATATATATTATTTTTATAAAGCAGTACTTATTTTCCTATACTTTGGTGTAGTGTTGTTTTTGTGTGCTATTGCGTGGATTTACTATTGGGCGGTTTGCAACCTCACACTGTGCCTCTAGAATTGTATGTCTTACCCCTAGGCCAGGCTACCCTAGGTGACCTGACATCCCAGGTTCCAACATTTGGTGCCTAGCGGTGGGATTCTGACTTGGTTGCAGCTACTCATTAGTAATTCAACGCAATACACTGACCTACACCAGGAGTTTTCTCCTTGCGGCCCTCCTAATTTGAATTTTGTTTTTTCTAAATTTATTTCTGGTGGTGGGTGGAGGTTAACCTCAGGTCACTTCTTGGTTTTCTCCTGTGTGTTAATTTTATTCCATAGTGAAAGATGGAATTGAATTTTAAAGAGCTAGAATCCAATACTGTGGCCCAACTCAGAGAATGGTGTCAGCAACAAGGGGTATTCTTTAACAAAGGTGCCAAGAAAGGCGAGTTGCTGACAAGCATAAGGGCATGGGTGGAAGCTCATTTAAGGGAAGAACCGGATACCGAAGAGAGTGACGGGGACACTGTCCTTGAGACTGCAATGTTGAACCAAGCTGGAAGGGGGAATCTGCTGACAGGTCCCAGGACACCTTCGAGGGCGAGCAGCAGCGTCTCAGACAGGGGTTTAACTGACGCCGAGCTAGAAGATAGGAGGGAGGAGAGGAGAATGAAGTTGGAATTAGCTAGGATGGAGATGGAAAGGGATGACAGGAGGTTAGCCCATGAGCGAACCATCAAAGAGATGGACCTACAAGCCTTAATACAAAGGCCTCCCAATCCAGATAATGGTGGCAGCGAAAATAAAGTGAACACCAGGGAACCCAGACCCTATTTACCCAAAGATGTCATCGCTAGTTACACCCCAGGCGATGACATTGCCAAATGGCTGGCCGCCTACGAAGTTTCTCTAAGGGCTCACGGGATCTTAGAAACTCACTGGGGAGGTGGGCTGTATAAATACATGCCACCTGCTGGCAGAGACACCTTGTTGGCTCTGGAGCAGGATGAGCAAACCCACTACCCTGCAATGAAGGTGGCACTGGTGAAGAAGTTTGGACTTACCCCTGAAAGATATAGACAGAAATTCAGGGGAAGTCACAAACTGAGTACCCAGAATTGGGTAGGCTTTTTAGACTACGCCAAGAAAGCTTTGGAGGGTTGGGTCAAGGGCAGCGAGGTGAAAGATTATGAGGGGCTGTACAATCTATTTTTGAAAGAACACCTCCTCGAGAAATGTTTTCCCGAGTTGCGCCAACACCTGGTGGACAGCAAGCTGACCGATCCCCGGAAGCTTGCAGAGGAGGCGGACACTTGGGCGAGTACCCGGGTGTCCTCAAAGGGGACGGGAGGGGATTCTCAAAAAGCCGGACAGGGCACCCCCCAGAAGAAGGAGGGGGGAGATAAAAAGAAGGAGTTCTCCAAAGGTCCCCAAAATAATTTCCAAGGTAAGGGAGCAGGTTTCACCCCTAGGGCAAACCCGCCCAGAAACCCTAATCCTGGCCAAAGCCAGCAGCCAAGGGTTCTCCACTGTTTTGAATGTGGTGGTGTTGGACATTATAAGGGAGATGTCAGATGCCCATAGAGACCACCCCCTCCCACCGGAGGAAAGTCACCGGGAGTAGCTAGTGTAGCGCTCGGGGAGGAGTTGCCCTTAGATAAGGGGGGTGAGTGGGCGGGTGTCACCTTAGTGTCCCTGGGAGAGCGGGAGATGGTTCCAAAGATCCAGGTGCCCCCAAATACTACAAAGTATGGGCAATGGGTTACCATCAATGGCCAAAGAGGGGAGGCTCTGAGAGATACAGGAGCCAGTATGACTATGGTGAGAAGTCAACTGGTGTCTCCAGAGCAGGTTGTTCCTAATGTACTCCACCCCGCCGCGATGGCTGACGGCAGAATGGGCCACTATCCAGTGGCTGAGGTTCCCTTTGAGTGGGAGGGGGTTGCAGGTTCACTTCGAGTTGCCGTAAGCCCTGCCGTGCCAGTTGATTGTCTGTTGGGGAATGACATGGAGCACAACACTTGGAGAGAGGTGGAATACCGGACGCATTCTGCGATGCTGGGTACACCTGACTGGGCCTGTGTAAGCACACGGTCTGCGACTGCCCGGAGAGGGAGTTCGCCTGGGTTGGAGCCTGGAACAATGGCCCAACCCGCTGCCAAAAAGGGACAGACCCGGAGACAGGAAGAGCCTGCTTCGGCTTCCACGCCCCATGTGACAGATCGGCCACCTGCGGTGGTAGGCCAGGAGTCCATGGAGGGGGAAGTAGACTCTCTGGAGGATTTACCCATCCCTGCTGAGTGGCATGTGGAGGGAGGACCTACCAGAGAGGAATTCTGTAAGGGGCAGAGGGAGTGCCCTACCCTTGAGGGACTGAGGCGACAGGCTGAAGCCCAGGCAGCAGGTGATGCTACGGGACACCACCATATTTACTGGGAGGATGGACTCCTCTACAGTGAACCCAAGGTACCCCTACCTGGCTCATCAAGGGCCTTGGTGGTCCCGCAGCAATACCGAGCCTTTCTGCTGGAATTGGCTCATGCAATACCACTGGCAGGACACTTAGGCCAGGACAAGACCTTTGCACGGCTTGTCCTCCACTTTTACTGGCCTCAGATGAAAGTGGCGTCCAACACATACTGTCGGACATGTGTATCCTGCCAGGCCAGTGGGAAAACAGGGGTGAAGCTAAAGGCTCCCCTGGAACCACTTCCAGTCGTTAGCACCCCCTTTGAAAGGGTGGGCATCGACATTGTAGGGCCATTGGATCCACCAACAACAGCTGGTCACAGGTTTATCCTGGTTCTGGTGGATCATGCCACACGGTACCCAGAGGCCATCCCTCTGAGGACTTTTACTGCACCTGTGGTGGCTAGGGCCCTGATGGGAATCTTTACCCGTGTAGGATTCCCCAAGGAAGTTGTGTCCGACAGGGGGACCAACTTCCTGTCAGCTTACATGCGGACAATGTGGAAGGAGTGTGGAGTGACCTACCGGTTCACCACTCCTTATCACCCCCAGTGAAATGGACTGGTTGAGAGGTTTAATAAGACCCTGAAGGGCATGATAAGAAGTCTGCCGGAGAGCTTACGGAGGAAATGGGACGTCCTCCTGCCTTGCTTGCTGTTCTCTTACAGAGAGGTGCCACAGAAGGGAGTGGGCTTCAGCCCTTTTGAATTGTTGTATGGGCACCCTGTGCGTGGGCCTCTCAGCCTGGTGAAGGATGGATGGGAAAAGTCTCCCAGGAAACCTCCTCAGGATGTGGTGAGCTACATGCTGGCCTTCAGGAGCCAGATGGCCAAGTTGTGGAAGCAGGCTTCTGACAACTTGGAGGCCAGCCAGGCGGTAATGAAGGAATGGTACGACCAAAATGCTCACCCGGTGGAGTTGGAGCCTGGCCAAAAAGTATGGGTGATGGAACCTGGAGAGCTAAGTGCCCTTCAAGATCGTTGGACAGGCCCATTTGAGGTGTTGGAAAAGAAGGGTAAGGCCACTTACTTGGTGGATCTTAAGACCCCGCGACAGCCCCTACGGGTGCTGCATGCCAATCACCTCAAACCCCACCATGAGAGGCCAGAGGTCATCCTGATGTTGGTGACTGATGGTGCCGAGGAAGCAGAAAGCGAGCCTCTCCCGGATCTCTTTTCATCCCAAGAGAAGGATGGGTCGGTGGAGGGAGTGATTCTCTCCCCATCCCTAACTCCTGAGCAACGAGAGGATTGCCGCCAGGTATTGGAGCAGTACTCTTCGCTGTTCTCCCTTGTCCCAGGAAGAACCCACCTGTGTACCCATGATGTGGACACAGGAGACAGCCCCCCAGTGAAGTCAAAGACCTACAGGCTGTCGGACAAGGTGAAGGCTAGCATCCATGGCGAGGTTGCCAAGATGCTGGAGCTAGGAGTGATAGAACCTTCCAACAGCCCTTGGTCCAGTCCGGTGGTGCTAGTGCCAAAAGCCGCCCCACCAGGCACCACACCAGAACTGAGGTTCTGTGTGGATTACCGAGGACTGAACTCAGTTACAAAGACTGATGCTCATCCGATCCCTAGGGCGGATGAGTTAATCGACCGGCTAGGAGCTGCCCAATACCTAAGTACCTTTGACCTCACTTCAGGGTACTGGCAGATCTCCTTGACAGATGGAGCAAAGGAAAGGTCAGCCTTCTCCACCCCTGAGGGACACTTCCAGTTTTGTGTGATGCCCTTTGGGCTCAAGAACGCCCCTGCCACATTTCAGCGGCTGGTGAACCAGGTCCTCTCTGGAATGGAGAGTTTCTCTGCTGCCTACCTGGATGACATTGCTGTCTTCAGTAGCAGTTGGGAGGACCATTTGCAACATTTGCAAGCAGTTCTCCAGGCCCTGAAAAAGGCTGGATTGACAATCAAGGCCAGCAAATGCCAGATTGGGCAGGGGTCGGTTGTGTACCTTGGACACTTGGTGGGTAGGGGGTCAGTGCAGCCCCTGCAGGCGAAAATTGAGGCAATCATGGCCTGGGAACCCCCCAAGACACAGACTGAGGTCCGAGCTTTCCTGGGCCTCACAGGTTACTACCGTCGCTTTGTGAAGGGGTATGGCACTATTGTAGCGCCCCTCACAGAGCTCACCTCCAAGAAACAACCTCGACGGGTAGTTTGGACGAAGGCTTGTCAGCAAGCCTTTGAAAAGTTGAAGCAGGCAATGTGTGTAGCACCGGTCCTGAGGGCCCCAGACTTCTCCAAGGAGTTTATTGTCCAAACAGATGCATCAGAACATGGCATTGGGGCAGTGTTATCGCAACTAAATGAAGAGGGCCTGGATCAGCCTGTAGTCTTCTTATCCAGGAGACTGCTTCCCCGGGAACAGAAGTGGAGTGCAATTGAGAGGGAAGCTTTTGCGGTGGTGTGGGCTCTGAAGAAGCTGCGGCCATACCTCTTTGGCTCGCACTTCCTGGTTCAGACTGACCACCGACCCCTTCGTTGGCTGATGCAAATGAAGGGGGAAAATCCCAAGCTGTTGAGGTGGTCTATCTCCCTACAGGGAATGGACTTCCGGGTGGAACATCGGCCTGGAGTGGACCACGCCAATGCAGACGGTCTCTCCAGGTATTTCCGCCTTAGTGATGAGGACTCCCAAGGGGTTGGGTAGTTCTCCCCACTTTCAGCTGGGGGGGACGCGTGTTAGACCTGTCTGGTTTTTTTTCGTAGTCCCTCCAAATTATTATTTATTTTGTCCCCTTTTTGCCCCTCTTACCCTTAATAATTTTTGTGTCTACTAGTTTGTATAGGTGTTGGCCAAGGGGATAGGTGTTCTTTTTCCTCTCATAGTCTTTCACCTCATGCCCAGAGGCCTATTCTGTCAGGGAAAGTTGGAACCACACAAAATGGTGGATACCAACTGCCTTAACTGCCAAACTCAGAACTTGCCCATAGCCTAGCATAGGGCGTTCCAGAACCTTCTGGTCCATTCTGGACCACTGAGGGGCAGCCTATATAAGGCGGAATGCGGGGCAGCCATTTTGTCTACCTGTGAGAGTCAGCTGGAGGACAGGCTATCTTGGAAGGTGGGGAGAGACTAGTGCGAGGGTTGATCTCCTGATCTGGGAAGCAGCCTAATTACGCCACTCCTCTACTCCTCCTTTAGGATCCTTGTCTTGTCCCCGCTGTGGATGTTTAAGGGAGACCCTGGGCGCCTGACTAACCCCTAGCTTGGAAATAGTGGGGTGGGAACAGGAGAAGGAGACTGTGGCGCTGCGAAGCGCAGTCCTCTGCCCAGTGAAAGAGACTCATGAAGAATAACCCTCATCCCTAGACACCAGCCTCCATCCAGACTTGAATAGTAAAAGGACTTTGAGAAGTGGGGAAGAGGGAGCTGAGGTACAAAATCAAACCAGCGCTGTTCCTACCTTCCTGGGTGCTGGGGAAGGCTTGTGCCCTTGTGTCCTGAGAGGCCCTGGCCGGACATGCAGTCGGCCGATCCCTGGATTTCCTGGTGAAGGGTGCCGGGTTCTCTGAGGTAGCGCCGCCTCAACTGTAAGCGGGACCCCTGTGGTACTGATCGCGCACTGAGATAGCGCCCCCCCCCCCCGGGATCCACTGAGCCTGAGAAGCCTTGCGAGGCTTCCCTTTGTGAGCGGGACCCCGGGGGCGCCTTCCGCGCTTCTGTCGCGTTGCTGAGTAACATCCCGGTTATCAGGGGAAAGCCAGGGCGAGACGCTACCGAAAGGCGCCTTCGCGCATGCCCAAACCGCTTCTGTCATTCCCTCAGGAGGGGCCTAGGACCGAGCAGGCCCGTGGGTAGTGTGTCCTTCCTAGGAGCGGGCGCAGTGAAAGGAGGCACCGGAGCGAGCGCTTCTGCGCATGTCTGAGGGATTAGCGGCCCTGCCGATCCACACGGAGGAAGAGCACCGGCTGCCGCCAGAGTGAGTGTCCCACCCTTTTCCCTCTTCTCTCGCGCCACGCAAAGGAGCTGGCAGGGAGAGGGAGCGTAGGGACTCGGTGGCTCTCTGGGGGGGTATTGTGTCATCGGCCCTGCCCTCCGCTCGAGCGCCAAAGCAGAGGAGCTGGCCCGAGTAAGGAGAGAGAGCAGGGGAGCTTCAAAAGAGCCTTTTGCCACATTCGATTGCTTGGCCACCTCGGTGGTGAATTTCCCCCCTGCTTCTGACACAGAAAAGGACCCAGCAACGTTGTGGATACAAGTAAGCATGGGCGTAAAATCCGCTCCGCTCGCGGATTTTTCGGATTTTCGGCAAATCCGCAATCCGCGAACGCTCGCGAATTTGTCGAAAATCCGTGAATCCGCTCGCGGCGGATTTTTTGCTTGGTTGCGGCGCGCGGCGTGGTGCACGGCGTTCACTTTCCGTCATTTTAGCGTTTGCCGAGTTGTTTTTCTTTGCGAGTGACGCGCCATTTTAGATCTTGCTGCGTGTTCCCGCGGGAGTTTGTCGCCCGCGAATACGTACTCGCGGCTTGCCACCTTGCACAGCACACCTCGCGAGAGTTCGCAATTGCGAACATGTAGTTGCGGCGGAAAGGAACAATCTCGCACTTGCGAAATAGAGATTTTGCAATTTCGCACAAGAAAATCACCAGCAAACAGGATAAACCTTCAGAAAATTATGATTTTTATCAGAATCACTCCTCAGGTTGACATTTGCATGGCCTTTTTTTTTGCAAGGAGTCCATTTTGGGGGGGGGGGGAGGAAGGAAGTGCCCCACAGTCTCCAACTTCCTGTTCCTGTCCAGCAGGCTCCTCCCAGTGCTTTGTCCATCTCCTGGTCACTTTCATTTGGATCTGGAGCTGGAAGGATTACTTTTTGTGGGTGCTGCTGGATATTTGGATTTGAGGCCTTTTTGACTGTCTTTGGATCACTTTTGGATTAGAAATCAACTTTCACAAGTAAGTTTGTTTGGGGCATTACAGTTGCTGCAAGTACAATTTTGGAACTTTTTCAGAAAATTAAATAAATTATATTGTGGGTAGCCACAGTATCCAGTAGGACCAGGGTTGGTTATGGGTGCATGATACAACTGTTTTGTTGAATTTAAACACCATTGAGGCCATGGATGGGCTGGGATTGTGCAGATTTTATTGTTTTTTGTCGTTTTTTTGGGCCTGCTGGTGTGGCCCTTTGCCCAGGGGTGGTGAGTGTTGCATGGGCCTAGTCTTTCTGTGGGGTGTCTTCTTGAATTTAAACATAATTGAGGCCATGGATGGGCTGGGATTGTGCTTATTTTATTGTTTTTTGTCGTTTTTGGGGGGCTGCTGGTGTGGCCTTTTGCTTGCCCAGGGGTGGTGGTGGTGCATGGACTGAGTGTGCCTGTGGTGTTGTCTCACTCTCTTTGATGTAAACATCATGGATGGCATTGGATTGTGGTGATTTCTGGCTGTTTTTCTGTTTTTTGGGGGTGTACTGTTGATGTGGTCTGGCCATGTGGGTGGTGGTGGTGGCCATCTTGAGTGCTGGCTGGTACAGGCAACATGTGCTTGGGGTGTAAGGGGGCCATTTTGAGGAGAGGCAGTGTCTGAGGCCTGCACTTATTTTGCCTACTTTTCATCCCTTATGCCCAGGGGTAGTGAGTGTTGCATGGGCCTAGTGTTTCTGTGGGGTGTCTTCTTGAATTTAAACATAATTGAGGCCATGGATGGGCTGGGATTGTGCTTATTTTATTGTTTTTTGTCGTTTTTGGGGGGCTGCTGGTGTGGCCTTTTGCTTGCCCAGGGGTGGTGGTGGTGCATGGACTGAGTGTGCCTGTGGTGTTGTCTCACTCTCTTTGATGTAAACATCATGGATGGCATTGGATTGTGGTGATTTCTGGCTGTTTTTCTGTTTTTTGGGGGTGTACTGTTGATGTGGACTGGCCATGTGGGTGGTGGTGGTGGCCATCTTGAGTGCTGGCTGGTACAGGCAGCAACATGTGCTTGGGGTGTAAGGGGGCCATTTTGAGGAGAGGCAGTGTCTGAGGCCTGCACTTATTTTGCCTACTTTTCATCCCTTATGCCCAGGGGTAGTGAGTGTTGCATGTGCCTAGTGTTTCTGAGGGGTGTCTTCTTGAATTTAAACACCATTGAGGCCATGGATGGGCTGGGATTGTGCAGATTTTATTGTTTTTTGTCGTTGTTGGGGGGCTGCTGGTGTGGCCTTTTGCTTGCCCAGGGGTGGTGGTGGTGCATGGACTGAGTGTGCCTGTGGTGTTGTCTCACTCTCTTTGATGTAAACATCATGGATGGCATTGGATTTTGGTGATTTCTGGCTGTTTTTCTGTTTTTTGGGGGTGTACTGTTGATGTGGACTGGCCATGTGGGTGGTGGTGGTGGCCATCTTGAGTGCTGGCTGGTACAGGCAGCAACATGTGCTTGGGGTGTAAGGGGGCCATTTTGAGGAGAGGCAGTGTCTGAGGCCTGCACTTATTTTGCCTACTTTTCATCCCTTATGCCCAGGGGTAGTGAGTGTTGCATGTGCCTAGTGTTTCTGAGGGGTGTCTTCTTGAATTTAAACACCATTGAGGCCATGGATGGGCTGGGATTGTGCAGATTTTATTGTTTTTTGTCGTTTTTTTGGGCCTGCTGGTGTGGCCCTTTGCCCAGGGGTGGTGAGTGTTGCATGGGCCTAGTCTTTCTGTGGGGTGTCTTCTTGAATTTAAACACCATTGAGGCCATGGATGGGCTGGGATTGTGCAGATTTTATTGTTTTTTGTCGTTTTTTTGGGCCTGCTGGTGTGGCCCTTTGCCCAGGGGTGGTGAGTGTTGCATGGGCCTAGTCTTTCTGTGGGGTGTCTTCTTGAATTTAAACATAATTGAGGCCATGGATGGGCTGGGATTGTGCTTATTTTATTGTTTTTTGTCGTTTTTGGGGGGCTGCTGGTGTGGCCTTTTGCTTGCCCAGGGGTGGTGGTGGTGCATGGACTGAGTGTGCCTGTGGTGTTGTCTCACTCTTTTTGATGTAAACATCATGGATGGCATTGGATTGTGGTGATTTCTGGCTGTTTTTCTGTTTTTTGGGGGTGTACTGTTGATGTGGACTGGCCATGTGGGTGGTGGTGGTGGCCATCTTGAGTGCTGGCTGGTACAGGCAGCAACATGTGCTTGGGGTGTAAGGGGGCCATTTTGAGGAGAGGCAGTGTCTGAGGCCTGCACTTATTTTGCCTACTTTTCATCCCTTATGCCCAGGGGTAGTGAGTGTTGCATGGGCCTAGTGTTTCTGAGGGGTGTCTTCTTGAATTTAAACACCATTGAGGCCATGGATGGGCTGGGATTGTGCAGATTTTATTGTTTTTTGTCGTTTTTTTGGGCCTGCTGGTGTGGCCCTTTGCCCAGGGGTGGTGAGTGTTGCATGGGCCTAGTCTTTCTGTGGGGTGTCTTCTTGAATTTAAACATAATTGAGGCCATGGATGGGCTGGGATTGTGCTTATTTTATTGTTTTTTGTCGTTTTTGGGGGGCTGCTGGTGTGGCCTTTTGCTTGCCCAGGGGTGGTGGTGGTGCATGGACTGAGTGTGCCTGTGGTGTTGTCTCACTCTTTTTGATGTAAACATCATGGATGGCATTGGATTGTGGTGATTTCTGGCTGTTTTTCTGTTTTTTGGGGGTGTACTGTTGATGTGGACTGGCCATGTGGGTGGTGGTGGTGGCCATCTTGAGTGCTGGCTGGTACAGGCAGCAACATGTGCTTGGGGTGTAAGGGGGCCATTTTGAGGAGAGGCAGTGTCTGAGGCCTGCACTTATTTTGCCTACTTTTCATCCCTTATGCCCAGGGGTAGTGAGTGTTGCATACTTGCATGTCCCTAGTCTTTCTGTGGGGTGTCTTCAATGTAAACATCATGGATGGCATGGGATTGTGCTCATTTTTCTGTGTTTTGTCGATTTTTTGGGGTGTATAACTGAACTGATGTTCCTCTGTCTTCCATTGCTTTTAGGTGCACAAGAAGACTCAATAGAACCACCAGTGCCAGGAAGAAGTCCTGCAGCGGTGTGTGCAGCATAACGTCACGCGACGTCACGTCTGGACACAGAACCCTCTGCAACTCGTGCAACTGCTGCCTGCTGACCTGCTCTGAAGAAGATGGCCCCAAAAAAAGTAACCCGTAGCTCCTCTAGCAAGAAAGGTGCCAGTAAGGAGCAGAAGAAGCAAGTTACCAAGGACACTGGTGTGCCGCCCGCCCCTTTTTTTGTGAGTAAAAAAAAAAGTATGCCTGCAGCAGCTGCAGCGGGATCTGCTGGGGACCAAGCTGGCAGCAGCACCCCCGCTCCATTGGGCTCAGTGCCACCACCACCACCACGCCAACTTAAGTCCAAGCCCTTGAGTGCTGCAGAGGCAGCCAGTATACTTCTTCAATCACCATCGACCAGTGATGTTGGCTCATCGCAAGAAAGCAGCAGCAATGTCCCTCAATCAACACAGGTTGTTGTAGCTCATCTGACGAGTGTTGAACAACCACAGCGGCAACAACAATCACATGTGCAAGTACAAGCCCAAGTACATGTGGAAGGAGAGGCAGCGCAAGGAGATGCGCATGCAGAGGTGCATGGAGGGTCACAACAAGTGCCCACAATAGTTGTTCCTCCCGAAGTAGGGGCACATCAGGAAATCGACAATCAAGGCGAGGTATCATTTGAGGAAGCCACTCCTCCTGATGATCCTTCATTGTCTTCCACAACCCTAGCAAGGAAGAGATCAAGGGTGGTGTCTACATCCTCTTCAAGCACACCTCCTTCTGATGATACGGATCAAACTTGGGAACCAGCACCACAGCCGTCTGAGAGTGAGGCACACCATGATCCAACAAAGGTACTTAAGCGTAAAAGGAAGCTCGTCCAAAGTCTCAGACTTATGGAGTGTGATGAGGCTCAACAAGAAGTGGCGGATACTGCTGCTGATGAAGACTCTGCCAACGACGACCCAGTCATCATAAAGGTCACTGCAGCCCCAGCGGGCATGCAGCAAACAGACATTTTGACCCTAGCCCGAAGAGCTGCTGAGCGTGATGATGATGATGATGTTGTCGATGAGGAGGCAGTGGAAACACCACAATCATTGGAGTTAAGTAGTACACCAACTCGTCCCGCTTCCATATTTCTTTCTGGCAAGAAGAGACCTCCGTCAACCTCGACCTTAATTAGTGGCGGTGAAAGTGCAAAACGTACAAAAGTTGGGCAATCCAGATCCTCCACTTCATCTGGCATTAGCTTCATGACCACCACCACCAGTATCGCCGCCTCCTCCATGTCCCACAGACACTTCAAGTCCCCCGTTTGGGACTTCTTTACTGTTTGTCCAAAAAATCCAAAGTTTGCCATTTGTACCATTTGTAAGCAAGCAGTTAGTCGTGGTAAGCCAGGTACCAACTATGGTACCGGAGGCCAGAGAGGTCATCTTAGGAGACAGCACACTGTCAAATGGTTTGCGCACCTAGATGCGATCAAGAAAGGCCAAATTCAAGGAAACGTTGATGTTTCATCTGATGATGACGAGCAGGAAGAAGACGTGTCAAACACTTCCCTTACACCCAGTACCCCTGTCAGCAGCACACCCAATGTGAGGCACACTAAGAGTGTTGGAGCGAGTGAGACACCAACGCACAAAAGTTCACCAGCGAGCAAAATTGGGTCAACGAAGTCATTATCAGCCCGTAAATGCTTGGTCCAGGGCAACATTAGAACAATGCTTACTTCAGACGTGCCATATGAACGCAACCACCCACTGACGCGTCTGTATAACACTAAGCTGGCTAAAATGCTAGCTGTGGACCTTCTACCTTTTTCTTTTGTAGAAGCGGTAGGTTTTCTTGAATTAGTTGCAACGCTCTGCCCTAAATGGAAGGTTCCGAGCCGGTTCTATTTTGCCAGAGTTGCGGTTCCAGCACTACATGAAGATGTGCTGCAGGCGATTGGGGCAGCTTTGCAGAAGAGTGCTGTTCACACAATACATCTGACAACAGACATGTGGACCAGTGGGCCAGGCGATGATTACATGTGCATCACTGCACACTGGGTCTCTTTTTCAGGTGTTATAGCAAAGCTAAACGCAGGTGTTGACCCGGACCAAGTTTTCAAAGCTGCTCGGAAACATGCAACACTAGCCATGTTTGCCTTGGAGAAAAGTCACACAGCAGAAAACCTTTTGGAAGAGTTTGACAAAAAGGTGTTGTCAATGCTATCCCCCCTAAAACGCAAGATTGGTTATGTTTCCACGGATAATGGCGCCAATGTAGTTAAGGCCATGTCACAGGGTCACCATGTTAGAGTGCCGTGTTTGGCGCACTGTATCAACCTGGTAGTTCAAAAATTCTTGAGTGATAAAGAGAGTCCAGCGTTCGAGGTAATGGCCACCTGCCGCAAAATGTGCAACCATTTCAGCCATTCTTTTAAGGCCCGGAAGCATCTGCGGAGACTGCTACTTCAACGTGGAATGCCAGTGAAAGCACTCATCCAGGAGGTGGCAACACGTTGGAACTCAACCTTCTACATGCTTGAGCGTCTGCATGAGCAGTATACGGTACTCGATCACTATTTCTTGACAGAGGCTACATCTCAGAAGGAGGACCTGCGGATGAGTAAGGCGCAATGGGCCATAGTTAAAAGCCTGACAGACATGCTTCGTCCTTTTGAGTTCTTCACGCGTGCAGTCAGCCAGGAGGACTGTAATTTGGGAAAAGCTATCCCATTGTTGTGCATACTGGAGCACCAACTGATGGCGGTTTCTTCTGAGTTTGAAAAAGATGAAAAAAAAAAAAACCATTTCATTTTGTCTGAGAAATTATTACATCGCCTACGTGGTGATGAACGTCTTAAAAACATCAACTCAGATCAGCATTACATTTGTGCTACTATTCTGGATCCACGCTACAAAAAGGCGCTGGCAGACAACGCATTCTTTCCTTTCGCTGATGCAGATGTTCAAAAGTACAAACATTGGTTAGCCTGGTCAGCCAAGAGGTTTGAAAAAGAACGGCAGGTTATTGAAGGAGAAGCCAGTACATC
This sequence comes from Lissotriton helveticus, assembly GCF_964261635.1. NCBI lineage: Eukaryota > Metazoa > Chordata > Amphibia > Caudata > Salamandridae > Lissotriton > Lissotriton helveticus. The sequence goes on from NC_136061.1 coordinate 1,292,072,300, forward strand.
AGCATCAGCATCAGCAGGCCATCCGCAGTCACAAGAATCCACTTCTGCACCTGTGGCTGGGGCACAAGTGACCTCTCAGCCGTTAAAGACACCGGCAACTGGATCATCTGCACCACACACAATGACAACACTAACAGTGGCTGGGGAGGAGGATTGGCTAAGTTTGATGGGGTATGGTTCTCTAAAAAATGTCACAGGCACAGCAAAAAGTAAGCAAAGTGGAGGAACAGTTGATGACCTTGAGTCGATGGTGCAGGACTATCTGAATGACTCAACAGTGGTCTTTCTTAATGAGGAGCCATTGCAGTATTGGCATGGCAAAAAACAATTGTGGCCACAGCTCTACAACCTGGCTATAAACTATTTGTCTTGCCCACTCGCAAGTGTGTCTTCTGAACGTGTTTTCAGTGCTGCTGGTGGCATTGTAACTGCCAAACGGAGCCGCCTATCGCCCAAAAATGTGGAGCGGCTGACAATGATCAAGATGAATCAGCACCTCATACCACCAGATTACAAAGTGCGAGAAAGCACGCCACATGAAGACGATGAGGACAGCAACGTAGATGAGGGGATTTTTTCTCTGTTCGGTGCCACTGACCTCATCCAGCCTGAATTCGCAGAGTATGATGACGAAATCTTGTTCTTATTCCCTGACACCGAGCCCTGAAAATGAGACAATCAATCAAGAACTTTCTTTTTCGTCCTTATTCACTTTTATTCCTGTGTGCTTTGTGTCTCTCTTTCTTTGTTTTGCACAGTTAATTTAATTCAAACTTTAATCACCTAATCCCAAAAAGAAGACCATCATCAGTACTGTCTTCACTTGTTTGCTTATTGATTTGAAGGTGCCGCAGTCTACATTCCTCAGGTTCACAAGTTCTGAAGAACATGCTCCTCTATCCTCCTCCTCCAGACTGCGATTTCCCTCCAAGCAGAGTGCTGGATTACGCACAATGAAGAAAGACTCAGCACTTGTGGGGGTGTTGTACTTCTTTGCGGGTGAGTTGACGGTTTTGGGCCCATTGCTGTGAAGCTCTAATAATGGACAAAAGTGTTTTGGACCAAATATGAGGTGAAAATTTCTTGCCGTTTTTGCTGACTTGCTTGCCTTTGAGGTGCTCTTTGGCGGGGTTCCGGGGGTTTGTGTGTAATTTTTGGTGTCTGTCGAAGCACTGCTGCGACAGTCTAATCTTGATTGCATTTGCTTTTCAGGAAATCCGTGGTGGAAAACAGGAGTTATGATGATTGATGATGACCTAGCTGCACAGCGCGTTACTTTGGACCGAAGGCCGAGAGATATTGTAAGTATGAGATTTAGCTTTTTCGCTGTTTGGGGGTGTTGTCGGGTGTTTTTTTGCGGGTGGGTTGGCGCCGGCGGGTCTTGCCTGGGGCATTCCTGGGAAGGTCTAATACCGGATACAAGTGTTTTGGACAAAATCCATAAGGAACAGCCTTTTTTTTGCCATTTCTTCAGACATCTTGCTCAATGTAGCATTTTGGGGGGCTTCCTGCTGTTCGTGGGTGGGTTGCGGCCGGGGTCTCTGTCGAAGCACTGCTGCGACAGTCTAATCTTGATTGCATTTGCTTTTCAGGAAATCCGTGGTGGAAAACAGGAGTTATGATGATTGATGATGATGACGACCTAGCTGCACAGCGCCGCGTTTGGACCGAAGGCCGAGAGACATTGTAAGTATGAGATTTAGCTTTTTCGCTGTTTGGTGGTGTTGTGTCGCGTGTTTGTTTGCGGGTGGGTTGGCGCCGGCGGGTCTTGCCTGGGGCTTTCCTGGGAAGGTCTAATACCGGATACAAGTGTTTTGGACAAAATCCATAAGGAACAGCCTTTTTTTTGCCATTTCTTCAGACATCTTGCTCAATGTAGCATTTTGGGGGGCTTCCTGCTGTTCGTGGGTGGGTTGCGGCCGGGGTCTCTGTCGAAGCACTGCTGCGACAGTCTAATCTTGATTGCATTTCCTTTTCAGGAAATCCGTGGTGGAAAACAGGAGTTATGATGATTGATGATGATGACGACCTAGCTGCACAGCGCCGCGTTTGGACCGAAGGCCGAGAGACATTGTAAGTATGAGATTTAGCTTTTTCGCTGTTTGGTGGTGTTGTGTCGGGTGTTTTTTTGCGGGTGGGTTGGCGGGTCTTGCCTGGGGCATTCCTGGGAAGGTCTAATACCGGCTAGAAGTTAGTTGGACAAAATCCATAAGGAAACACCAGTTTTGGCACTTTGTAAGTTAGGGTTCGTTAGGGTTAGCCCTAGCAGCAGGATTGCATGTGTTTAGGGGGGTTCTATTGCAACGCGGTTCTGTTGTTGTAGAGCACTGTTGGAGCGATGCTGGCTATGGATACTTTTGCTTGCAGGCAAGTGGTTTGAATACAATCCACGGTCTGTATTTGGGTCTACTGTTACTTTCAAAGTACGTTTTGTAACCATTTTTCTGCTAGGCATCATCAAAGTGTGACTTTTTGAACCACACAGCGTACATACCTTTTATTTATTTATCAGTGGTATTGTAATAGCACTTCCTGTTTTCCGTTCAATAATTACAGGCCGGGTTTCAGTCAACATCCGCCAGGCAGGCAGTGGACAGGGTGTCTCTTCTGTCAGTGGTCACCACCACATTGATGGACGAAGCGTCAGCTGGAATGGAGGAGTGCCGCCAATAAGAGGAATTGTTTGCTGCATGCAACTTACTTACCAATTTCAACAGGACAACTCCAACAACATACGCAATACAGATACAGTATCCATTGTTGTCTTTTATTCTATGAGTGTGACTGCATGTGCTTACCTTTACTTTGTAACCAAAGATTGTCTGTAAACTCTGTATCTTCAATTATTGTTTGTCCATGCTCTGCTTTTTTTTTCTTCTCTCAACAAAACCTACCCAAAAAGAAACCCCCATTCCCATCCATTTTACAAACCCTAACCCTCTTCCCCCGGGCTGTGTTGTTTTGCTTGATGTCTGACTAAAATGACATCAATAATTCCACACACTTGCTGGGGAGGATAAGGTGATAGCAGCAACAGGCTGGTGAAGGAATACGAGGATATCTTCTAGACTTACTCAGCTTCAGTACTATATCTTCTAGTAGTAGTAGCCAATGTCAAATAAATTCAACGCAAGTACTAGTTATACTTGCAATACTTTACCATTTGTTAGGCTACATTATGGCACTGTTCTAGTGTACTGTCACCTGCTATTTTCTCGATCGTACCGTAACCGTTGTAATGCTACAGTAAGGAGTACAAACAAGGTTTCGTTTTCTTTTTTTCCATAGGCATGCAACTGCCACTGTGTCACACCACTAGTAACACCGCAATGAGGAAATGTCACCCGCCCAGGAATGACAACGTTAATCCCCATTTCACCTGGAGCCAGCCCTGGGCCTAGCCCTAATTTCTAACACAAATTACAGGTAAGATAAGCGTTTGGTGGGAGGTAGTATAATGGAGTATTATTTCGGAGTAGACAAGAGTTTGACGGTTGTACTACTAAAGTCCTACGACTGTTCAGGAAAACAAAGTTACTGTTACACCCCCGCCCCCCACCCACCAGACTGAAAAGCAGTAAAAAACAGGTATGGTCAGATAAAGTAGTTGAAAAATATATTTATTTATCCCTAACAAAATAATCTCCCTCACCCACCCTAACCCCAACGATTGTCTCTGAAACGTCCCAAAACGATCCCAACTCCCAAATCCCACCCCCCAAAAGTCTATAAAAAAAGGGCAAGGGACACTCCACTACTGGAGGGTGCTGGTGCTGGTGCATGATGCGGCATGGGCATCATACTCCTTGCGGAGGGTGGCAAGCTCGGAGCGGAGGCCCTTAACCAAGGTCTTATACCTCAGGACCTCCTGCTCCAGGTTGGACATGCGGACTCGGAGGCGGTGTTGGCGTTCCTTGCAGCTCCTGTGGGGGGCAGCTGGTGTTTCCGGTGCTTGGCGGTGGCGGTCGGCTTTCTTAGCCCGGCTCGGTCCCGCTGGTTTAGTCACGGAGGAGGATGCAGTCGAAGATGTTGCCCCGCTCGACTGCGTGTCCTCCTCCTCCTCCAGGGCCACCAGCCGCCGATACTCGGCGACTGTGGCCTCCAGCCTCCGTTGCCGGGCCAATCTAGCCTGCTCCCTCCTTGTTGTTGATTTGGAAGAAGGAGCAACTATATGAAGAAAGAAAGACATAGTCTGTAACCAATGCTCCTTATTAATAACACAAAGTGATTGAGCCGAAAGTTGGGTCACAGAGTACAAGTAGCAAATTGAAAGCACAGTACATAACTATTGAGGACAGTATCTATGTAACCCTCCCACTTCTGCATCCTTGCTCTAACAGTAGTGGTAGTTTAATGAACTAATTCTACGACCACTATGGACTTCCATTACAGTCGACTATGACAGTACACCAGTCTTATTCTTCTTCTTCTCTCTTGTTTAGGGAAATGGGTACGTTATCTTATGCAAGCCGGCAGAATGACATGGACACAGCACAGTGAAGTTGCACCCGAGAAAAAAAGTTGCACACCATGATGATGGAGACAGACTTGCGTTACTGTACCGGTCCAGTACATGCAGGTGGTGAAGCTATTACTTTTCTATTACGGGTGGCACTGAGAATACTCTGTTACAAGGGCTACTGCTTAATTAATTTACCTTTCACCCTACAGTGCAAATGAGTACTAGAAAAGGAAACTGAAGAAGCTAACTAATTTGATTATCTATCACTTCACATGGGACGTATTTAATGACAGATGAGATGACTTTAGGTGCTTTGCTTAATATTGAGTGAACACAGTGATACACCCACACATGAATGACGTACTACAAGTAAACTAAAGTTATTAAGAGAGGTACGGAGTGTCCACCGTAATAACCAGATATATGCTGTGAATGCAAACGCAATACAAAGTACTGCTACTATTCATGGAAGTATTGGACACATTTACAATTTCTTTTCCTTGCCTTCCCTGCACTGGGACGGACGTGCGGGTGCGGTGGTACATGCTCTTCAAGGTAACACTTACTTCACCTGGCGACCATCTACTCTCTCTAGATACACATTTGCTATGTAAGAGTCAGAGAATACCATGCTCCAGGCATCCATTCATTCAAAGTATACGCACACATACAGTTTCTGTTTCACCCACCCAGGCTGCTGTCCTTCCACCCATCCTTGCTTCATCATTGACCCAGCCATGCACCATACCATATTCTTTCCTTCCCAGCCACCTCTGGGTCCAAGCAAACACATATCGTTCTTCTTTGCCAGCCATCATACAAGTTCGCGTCCCACTTACTTACACCCTTCTTTCGCTTTTCGTTCATCCCATCCATCACGTTCGTCTAAGAACTTATTGGGATTCTTCTCACCAAAAACTTCACAGCTAAGTCGAAGTACATTTCGAGGAGGCTACTACCTGGTTGATTTGTAATTGTAATACACCCGTGCAGAAAGCACACTATGCAGTCTTCAATCTCAATAAGTAAGGAATATATAGCTTACCTGTTTCCGCCACCACCGTTTGATCCCCCACAGGAACGGCCACCAGCTCTTCTACCGCCGCATCCTCCCCAGAGGCCTCCGAGTCCAAGTCCAACACATCAGCCACCTCCGCGCTGGCCCCGTCACCAGATGTTACACCTACAAAGTACATTTAAGAAAGTTAGAATACACCACTCACTACTATATAATATTTGGTCTAGGAGAAATGTTAAAAAAACAGAATACAATGTAATAATTTGTGACTGTCTACTCCATAGTAAAAATGTCCCATTTTCCAGGGAAGGCTGTTGTCTTGCTGCACTTTTATGCACAACTGATGAATGCTTGCTTTTGATTTTTAACACGCACCACTTTTTCTCCTAACAGACAGAAGCTTGACTCCTGAGTCCTAAGAACACGACCAGGATCAAGTTCAAAGTAGGTGAGAGTTCGGCTCGACCACAAGAAATGTGTCCAATTAATCGTCAGCACTAACCACTTTTCCGTTTACAGTTAAATAGTTTTATGACAAAGTAGATTTCAATAAATGTGTTTACTTTTAATAAAGCTTTTACACTTAAATAGACTCTGTGGTTTTTGTTCCTCTAGACTAGAGTGGATGAGCTAAAGGTTTTGGAATTTTTGCAAGCATGAGTGCCTCTGACACTTCTTGACTGTGCTGTGACTCCGTACTACTCTCTTGTCCTGCGTACGATAATCTAGAGATCATTGGGGATCTATAATCGGTGACTTCGGGAGCTGAATGACTCTGCCACACTATCTAGTCAGTAAGGAGACAGTGCATAGAGGTATTGCTGAATATAATGGGAGTCCAATGGAATTGCCAAATGTCCAATCTTAGTTAGCTACACAGACAGACTAATAAAAATAGTCTAGTAATACCACAGGGAGTCATCATATTCGAGGCAGGATAAGAATTTATATTCAGTCTACAAGAAGATCAAAGACGATTTAGAAAAAATCGAATGAGGAACGCTAGGAAAAAATAGGTACTGTTTAGTAAAATGTAAACTTACTGGGGCCAGCAAAGGAGCCCTCGCCTGCCCGATCCTGGCCTGCATCCTCAGCACCCTCCTCCTGTGTCCTCTTGCCCTTGGGGGGAGCTGATGTACAACATGAAAGAAAGAAAAACCATAAAACATGGATGAGATTTTTCAACCAAATCAAACATTTCAAAAGAACAATAACAACATATTTTGGAAAAATAGCAAATAGATAGACAACTATTCCACGGGATCTATCTCATGTGGTATACTACGTTATTCGTATTGCCTGATTTGCGGAACGTTGACTTAGAAAGTTCCTATGTAACTCAATAAACAGACTACTAAAGAGGTTTGCCTAGGCCTGGCACTGCAGGCAGTAGTGCACAACACGTGACAGACAAAGTCCATCCTGCTTGCAGATCAGTGAATACTCAAACTATCAATCCACCCGCCACCACCGCCACTATTTCTTCTGATAGCCATGTGACTGTCTAAAGGAAGGACACTGGACTTCAGTCTGTTGGGGCTGATTTAGAAGTCCCTTGCGGCTCATTTTCCTCCATTGTTGCGTGCCTTTTGTGACGCAGCGGCAGAACAAAAGACTCGCCATGGTGTTGGTGCGGCGTATATATTAAAAAAAAACACATATGGGCATATGGGCGATGCATCACGTTGTAAAGCCCTGCGCCATCAGGGGGCGTTCCAGCGCAAGGGAGGGCGTACCTGCGCAGGAACGAATCCTAAAAGTGGCTGAGGGAAATCTACAAGATGTCAATCAGTCACTTTTAGGACAATGATGCATGACTCAAACCCTGCGCGCTTGAAGCCGACGTACGGCTTGATGCAGCATTGGGGAGATAGGGTACCCCAGAGCATTGCTGGAGCTGCGCCATCGTTGGCACGCAACTCCAGCAATGCGCTGCCTTTACGGCACAGATGCGTAAGGCTTCTGTGACGTTTTGGGCCAATGGGTGGTGGTGGCATGGCACACAATTACTGCCGCATCCCTGCTACTTTGCAGGGATGCGCCGGTAATTGAAAATATGACCCTTACTGTCTAGCATTACGCAGTTCTTTTCTTTACAGTACACTGATACATAATTTCTCAGGCCAATGAAATGCTTCTGAACACAACATACAAAACAAAGAAGCATAGTAGCAAGCAAGGCTACTGAGAAGGAGAGCAGTGCACCTGAAAATGAAATGCATAGAAGATTTTGAAATATAATTTACCTCAATGTAATCGGCAGCATTATTGCTCTTGGTAAAGAACAAAGATTTGCAAATAACAGAGCCGGATAAAACAGAGTAGTAAATGTACTACTACTACTACTCACCAAGCCCGGGGACCTCTACGCCGAGCGCGTCCAGCAAGTCCCGCTCCCGGTCCATGACATCGGTCCAGCGGTGGGTGGCCTGGTTATACGTGCGCCGGACCCCAGAGATCTTGTACATGGCCCGGCACACCTTCTCCCACCGCTGGCGGCGCTCCCGGATGCCATAGCCGGTCGCGATCTTGCCGCCTCCCAGGATCGTCTTGGGGAGGCGGCGCTGGACATGGAAGATCAGTGCCGCCACTTCCTCCGCGCTAAAGATCTCCCTCGGGACCACTTGCTCCCCCCTTAAACGCCCGCACGGGAGCCGGGCACGGGGTGCGGGACCCTTCCCCTTCTCAGGGTGCTTCCCGGCTCCCTTTACCATGGTCTGGGCAGAAATAAACTTAAATGATAAAGAAGAAATAGAATAGTGAAGAAGAAAATAAAAGAGTTTAAAAAAGTAGTTTAAAAGTAACTAAAAGCTGCAGAAAACACAAAAATATAGAGCTAGAAAAATAGAGGGTTAGATAATAAGTAAAATTAGATCAAAAAAACTTCAAACAAGCAAAGGATGGCAGAGATTGAGAGAGGATAGAGAAAGCATGCCCAGAACCATAGCAATGAATGAGAAACAAGATGGCCGCGCCCGTTCACGACCGCGTGGGTAAGTTCGCGCGAGATTTTCCTTGCGAGTACGCGCGAACTTGTACTCGCGAGCAGCACACTTTGCGAGATTACACATAGCGGGCGGAAACGGAATTACGTCACGCCAACAAGATGGCCGCGCCCGTGTACGACCGATAGGGTAACTTGGCAAACGAATAGCTAGAAGCGCCTCGCGAACACGCGCAGGATCACGCGAACATACACGTCGCAACAAAAACAATTTTGTATTCGCACGTATTCGCGGCTTCCGAAATCGATCTCGCACGGATTCGCGCCCCAAATAACGCGCGAAATTGCAAAAAAAACGATTTTAGCTAAAATGAAAGCAATGAGCAGGTGCAAAAGTTCAAACTTAACATTAGTAACATTCAAGGTAGTGCTTCCTGATGGGCCCCTCCAGAGTTTGCAACAATTCTATGACCCTGCTATGACCCAAACAGCAGGCTCATAGAATAGCACCATAAAGGTCCTGTAAAAAAAAAAAATCACTGCAACAAATAGCAAATTACAGATAAGGAAGGAAGCAGGTGCCAGCCAGACTGGAACTTTCAAAATTACTGACACATTAATGAAACACAAATTAATTGATGGCAGTTGAAGAAGGGCAGGTGTGCTAGCTTTTTTCAACCACCATAATCTACAGTAATAAATAAACCTAATAGGTGCCTGTGAGGATGTACTAGAGGGTGGCATGGGTGTCCCAGAGGGTGGCAGTGGTGAAACAGAGGGTGCTGTGAACCTGTGATGATAAACCAGACGTAGAAACAACATAGTCGCGGCCGTTGCAAGCCGAAAAGTAAGTTCGCAATTGCGAACTTGTCCCAAAATCGGCGCGAACACGCGCCAACACAAAAAACGGAAAAATCCGCAAGTCCGCTAGAGTTCGCGGATCTTCGCGGATTGCGAATCCGTAAATACGCAAGTTCGCGGATTGCCAATCCGCAAAATCCGCCCATGCTTAGATACAAGTAAGGAGGTGGATTGAAGGGGGAAGTGGCGCTAGTGTCTACAGTGGAGCAAAGTAGACACTGGTCGTTCTCATCCCTTTTTTAATACAGGTTGGGGAGTAGCACGAAGGAACCTGCTGGTAAAGTGAAGGAATTAATTCCTCATGGAGATTGCTGGTTTATAACTGAACTTCTGGTTAAACTGGAATCCCTCATTGAAGTCAAATCTGGTTAATGCTGGGATCTGATTAAATGTATTGTTAATGATAAATACTGAGAATAAGTTAACATCCCTGAAAGTAGAGCTACTGTTGACATGACATCTAAATGTAATGAAAGATACTATTGATGTGGATTTTTAATGCCAGTTAACCCTGCTAAAAAGATTGCTATTAATCCCATGACATCTGCTTTTGCTTATACTGAGTGGTAATTTTCTCTCCCAAAACTTTAGCGGATTGTTATTTCACTGGATCGATTGTAAGGTACTGAACTGTGAATCCTAAAGTATAAGAGAACAGAATATATATTATTTTTATAAAGCAGTACTTATTTTTAAGCATGGGCGTAAAATCCGCTCCGCTCGCGGATTTTTCGGATTTTCGGCAAATCCGCAATCCGCGAACGCTCGCGAATTTGTCGAAAATCCGTGAATCCGCTCGCGGCGGATTTTTTGCTTGGTTGCGGCGCGCGGCGTGGTGCACGGCGTTCACTTTCCGTCATTTTAGCGTTTGCCGAGTTGTTTTTCTTTGCGAGTGACGCGCCATTTTAGATCTTGCTGCGTGTTCCCGCGGGAGTTTGTCGCCCGCGAATACGTACTCGCGGCTTGCCACCTTGCACAGCACACCTCGCGAGAGTTCGCAATTGCGAACATGTAGTTGCGGCGGAAAGGAACAATCTCGCACTTGCGAAATAGAGATTTTGCAATTTCGCACAAGAAAATCACCAGCAAACAGGATAAACCTTCAGAAAATTATGATTTTTATCAGAATCACTCCTCAGGTTGACATTTGCATGGCCTTTTTTTTTGCAAGGAGTCCATTTTGGGGGGGGGGGGAGGAAGGAAGTGCCCCACAGTCTCCAACTTCCTGTTCCTGTCCAGCAGGCTCCTCCCAGTGCTTTGTCCATCTCCTGGTCACTTTCATTTGGATCTGGAGCTGGAAGGATTACTTTTTGTGGGTGCTGCTGGATATTTGGATTTGAGGCCTTTTTGACTGTCTTTGGATCACTTTTGGATTAGAAATCAACTTTCACAAGTAAGTTTGTTTGGGGCATTACAGTTGCTGCAAGTACAATTTTGGAACTTTTTCAGAAAATTAAATAAATTATATTGTGGGTAGCCACAGTATCCAGTAGGACCAGGGTTGGTTATGGGTGCATGATACAACTGTTTTGTTGAATTTAAACACCATTGAGGCCATGGATGGGCTGGGATTGTGCAGATTTTATTGTTTTTTGTCGTTTTTTTGGGCCTGCTGGTGTGGCCCTTTGCCCAGGGGTGGTGAGTGTTGCATGGGCCTAGTCTTTCTGTGGGGTGTCTTCTTGAATTTAAACATAATTGAGGCCATGGATGGGCTGGGATTGTGCTTATTTTATTGTTTTTTGTCGTTTTTGGGGGGCTGCTGGTGTGGCCTTTTGCTTGCCCAGGGGTGGTGGTGGTGCATGGACTGAGTGTGCCTGTGGTGTTGTCTCACTCTCTTTGATGTAAACATCATGGATGGCATTGGATTGTGGTGATTTCTGGCTGTTTTTCTGTTTTTTGGGGGTGTACTGTTGATGTGGTCTGGCCATGTGGGTGGTGGTGGTGGCCATCTTGAGTGCTGGCTGGTACAGGCAACATGTGCTTGGGGTGTAAGGGGGCCATTTTGAGGAGAGGCAGTGTCTGAGGCCTGCACTTATTTTGCCTACTTTTCATCCCTTATGCCCAGGGGTGGTGAGTGTTGCATGGGCCTAGTCTTTCTGTGGGGTGTCTTCTTGAATTTAAACATAATTGAGGCCATGGATGGGCTGGGATTGTGCTTATTTTATTGTTTTTTGTCGTTTTTGGGGGGCTGCTGGTGTGGCCTTTTGCTTGCCCAGGGGTGGTGGTGGTGCATGGACTGAGTGTGCCTGTGGTGTTGTCTCACTCTCTTTGATGTAAACATCATGGATGGCATTGGATTGTGGTGATTTCTGGCTGTTTTTCTGTTTTTTGGGGGTGTACTGTTGATGTGGACTGGCCATGTGGGTGGTGGTGGTGGCCATCTTGAGTGCTGGCTGGTACAGGCAGCAACATGTGCTTGGGGTGTAAGGGGGCCATTTTGAGGAGAGGCAGTGTCTGAGGCCTGCACTTATTTTGCCTACTTTTCATCCCTTATGCCCAGGGGTAGTGAGTGTTGCATGTGCCTAGTGTTTCTGAGGGGTGTCTTCTTGAATTTAAACACCATTGAGGCCATGGATGGGCTGGGATTGTGCAGATTTTATTGTTTTTTGTCGTTTTTTTGGGCCTGCTGGTGTGGCCCTTTGCCCAGGGGTGGTGAGTGTTGCATGGGCCTAGTCTTTCTGTGGGGTGTCTTCTTGAATTTAAACACCATTGAGGCCATGGATGGGCTGGGATTGTGCAGATTTTATTGTTTTTTGTCGTTTTTTTGGGCCTGCTGGTGTGGCCCTTTGCCCAGGGGTGGTGAGTGTTGCATGGGCCTAGTCTTTCTGTGGGGTGTCTTCTTGAATTTAAACATAATTGAGGCCATGGATGGGCTGGGATTGTGCTTATTTTATTGTTTTTTGTCGTTTTTGGGGGGCTGCTGGTGTGGCCTTTTGCTTGCCCAGGGGTGGTGGTGGTGCATGGACTGAGTGTGCCTGTGGTGTTGTCTCACTCTTTTTGATGTAAACATCATGGATGGCATTGGATTGTGGTGATTTCTGGCTGTTTTTCTGTTTTTTGGGGGTGTACTGTTGATGTGGACTGGCCATGTGGGTGGTGGTGGTGGCCATCTTGAGTGCTGGCTGGTACAGGCAGCAACATGTGCTTGGGGTGTAAGGGGGCCATTTTGAGGAGAGGCAGTGTCTGAGGCCTGCACTTATTTTGCCTACTTTTCATCCCTTATGCCCAGGGGTAGTGAGTGTTGCATGGGCCTAGTGTTTCTGAGGGGTGTCTTCTTGAATTTAAACACCATTGAGGCCATGGATGGGCTGGGATTGTGCAGATTTTATTGTTTTTTGTCGTTTTTTTGGGCCTGCTGGTGTGGCCCTTTGCCCAGGGGTGGTGAGTGTTGCATGGGCCTAGTCTTTCTGTGGGGTGTCTTCTTGAATTTAAACATAATTGAGGCCATGGATGGGCTGGGATTGTGCTTATTTTATTGTTTTTTGTCGTTTTTGGGGGGCTGCTGGTGTGGCCTTTTGCTTGCCCAGGGGTGGTGGTGGTGCATGGACTGAGTGTGCCTGTGGTGTTGTCTCACTCTTTTTGATGTAAACATCATGGATGGCATTGGATTGTGGTGATTTCTGGCTGTTTTTCTGTTTTTTGGGGGTGTACTGTTGATGTGGACTGGCCATGTGGGTGGTGGTGGTGGCCATCTTGAGTGCTGGCTGGTACAGGCAGCAACATGTGCTTGGGGTGTAAGGGGGCCATTTTGAGGAGAGGCAGTGTCTGAGGCCTGCACTTATTTTGCCTACTTTTCATCCCTTATGCCCAGGGGTAGTGAGTGTTGCATACTTGCATGTCCCTAGTCTTTCTGTGGGGTGTCTTCAATGTAAACATCATGGATGGCATGGGATTGTGCTCATTTTTCTGTGTTTTGTCGATTTTTTGGGGTGTATAACTGAACTGATGTTCCTCTGTCTTCCATTGCTTTTAGGTGCACAAGAAGACTCAATAGAACCACCAGTGCCAGGAAGAAGTCCTGCAGCGGTGTGTGCAGCATAACGTCACGCGACGTCACGTCTGGACACAGAACCCTCTGCAACTCGTGCAACTGCTGCCTGCTGACCTGCTCTGAAGAAGATGGCCCCAAAAAAAGTAACCCGTAGCTCCTCTAGCAAGAAAGGTGCCAGTAAGGAGCAGAAGAAGCAAGTTACCAAGGACACTGGTGTGCCGCCCGCCCCTTTTTTTGTGAGTAAAAAAAAAAGTATGCCTGCAGCAGCTGCAGCGGGATCTGCTGGGGACCAAGCTGGCAGCAGCACCCCCGCTCCATTGGGCTCAGTGCCACCACCACCACCACGCCAACTTAAGTCCAAGCCCTTGAGTGCTGCAGAGGCAGCCAGTATACTTCTTCAATCACCATCGACCAGTGATGTTGGCTCATCGCAAGAAAGCAGCAGCAATGTCCCTCAATCAACACAGGTTGTTGTAGCTCATCTGACGAGTGTTGAACAACCACAGCGGCAACAACAATCACATGTGCAAGTACAAGCCCAAGTACATGTGGAAGGAGAGGCAGCGCAAGGAGATGCGCATGCAGAGGTGCATGGAGGGTCACAACAAGTGCCCACAATAGTTGTTCCTCCCGAAGTAGGGGCACATCAGGAAATCGACAATCAAGGCGAGGTATCATTTGAGGAAGCCACTCCTCCTGATGATCCTTCATTGTCTTCCACAACCCTAGCAAGGAAGAGATCAAGGGTGGTGTCTACATCCTCTTCAAGCACACCTCCTTCTGATGATACGGATCAAACTTGGGAACCAGCACCACAGCCGTCTGAGAGTGAGGCACACCATGATCCAACAAAGGTACTTAAGCGTAAAAGGAAGCTCGTCCAAAGTCTCAGACTTATGGAGTGTGATGAGGCTCAACAAGAAGTGGCGGATACTGCTGCTGATGAAGACTCTGCCAACGACGACCCAGTCATCATAAAGGTCACTGCAGCCCCAGCGGGCATGCAGCAAACAGACATTTTGACCCTAGCCCGAAGAGCTGCTGAGCGTGATGATGATGATGATGTTGTCGATGAGGAGGCAGTGGAAACACCACAATCATTGGAGTTAAGTAGTACACCAACTCGTCCCGCTTCCATATTTCTTTCTGGCAAGAAGAGACCTCCGTCAACCTCGACCTTAATTAGTGGCGGTGAAAGTGCAAAACGTACAAAAGTTGGGCAATCCAGATCCTCCACTTCATCTGGCATTAGCTTCATGACCACCACCACCAGTATCGCCGCCTCCTCCATGTCCCACAGACACTTCAAGTCCCCCGTTTGGGACTTCTTTACTGTTTGTCCAAAAAATCCAAAGTTTGCCATTTGTACCATTTGTAAGCAAGCAGTTAGTCGTGGTAAGCCAGGTACCAACTATGGTACCGGAGGCCAGAGAGGTCATCTTAGGAGACAGCACACTGTCAAATGGTTTGCGCACCTAGATGCGATCAAGAAAGGCCAAATTCAAGGAAACGTTGATGTTTCATCTGATGATGACGAGCAGGAAGAAGACGTGTCAAACACTTCCCTTACACCCAGTACCCCTGTCAGCAGCACACCCAATGTGAGGCACACTAAGAGTGTTGGAGCGAGTGAGACACCAACGCACAAAAGTTCACCAGCGAGCAAAATTGGGTCAACGAAGTCATTATCAGCCCGTAAATGCTTGGTCCAGGGCAACATTAGAACAATGCTTACTTCAGACGTGCCATATGAACGCAACCACCCACTGACGCGTCTGTATAACACTAAGCTGGCTAAAATGCTAGCTGTGGACCTTCTACCTTTTTCTTTTGTAGAAGCGGTAGGTTTTCTTGAATTAGTTGCAACGCTCTGCCCTAAATGGAAGGTTCCGAGCCGGTTCTATTTTGCCAGAGTTGCGGTTCCAGCACTACATGAAGATGTGCTGCAGGCGATTGGGGCAGCTTTGCAGAAGAGTGCTGTTCACACAATACATCTGACAACAGACATGTGGACCAGTGGCCCAGGCGATGATTACATGTGCATCACTGCACACTGGGTCTCTTTTTCAGGTGTTATAGCAAAGCTAAACGCTGGTGTTGACCCGGACCAAGTTTTCAAAGCTGCTCGGAAACATGCAACACTAGCCATGTTTGCCTTGGAGAAAAGTCACACAGCAGAAAACCTTTTGGAAGAGTTTGACAAAAAGGTGTTGTCAATGCTATCCCCCCTAAAACGCAAGATTGGTTATGTTTCCACGGATAATGGCGCCAATGTAGTTAAGGCCATGTCACAGGGTCACCATGTTAGAGTGCCGTGTTTGGCGCACTGTATCAACCTGGTAGTTCAAAAATTCTTGAGTGATAAAGAGAGTCCAGCGTTCGAGGTAATGGCCACCTGCCGCAAAATGTGCAACCATTTCAGCCATTCTTTTAAGGCCCGGAAGCATCTGCGGAGACTGCTACTTCAACGTGGAATGCCAGTGAAAGCACTCATCCAGGAGGTGGCAACACGTTGGAACTCAACCTTCTACATGCTTGAGCGTCTGCATGAGCAGTATACGGTACTCGATCACTATTTCTTGACAGAGGCTACATCTCAGAAGGAGGACCTGCGGATGAGTAAGGCGCAATGGGCCATAGTTAAAAGCCTGACAGACATGCTTCGTCCTTTTGAGTTCTTCACGCGTGCAGTCAGCCAGGAGGACTGTAATTTGGGAAAAGCTATCCCATTGTTGTGCATACTGGAGCACCAACTGATGGCGGTTTCTTCTGAGTTTGAAAAAGATGAAAAAAAAAAAAACCATTTCATTTTGTCTGAGAAATTATTACATCGCCTACGTGGTGATGAACGTCTTAAAAACATCAACTCAGATCAGCATTACATTTGTGCTACTATTCTGGATCCACGCTACAAAAAGGCGCTGGCAGACAACGCATTCTTTCCTTTCGCTGATGCAGATGTTCAAAAGTACAAACATTGGTTAGCCTGGTCAGCCAAGAGGTTTGAAAAAGAACGGCAGGTTATTGAAGGAGAAGCCAGTACATCAGCATCAGCATCAGCAGGCCATCCGCAGTCACAAGAATCCACTTCTGCACCTGTGGCTGGGGCACAAGTGACCTCTCAGCCGTTAAAGACACCGGCAACTGGATCATCTGCACCACACACAATGACAACACTAACAGTGGCTGGGGAGGAGGATTGGCTAAGTTTGATGGGGTATGGTTCTCTAAAAAATGTCACAGGCACAGCAAAAAGTAAGCAAAGTGGAGGAACAGTTGATGACCTTGAGTCGATGGTGCAGGACTATCTGAATGACTCAACAGTGGTCTTTCTTAATGAGGAGCCATTGCAGTATTGGCATGGCAAAAAACAATTGTGGCCACAGCTCTACAACCTGGCTATAAACTATTTGTCTTGCCCACTCGCAAGTGTGTCTTCTGAACGTGTTTTCAGTGCTGCTGGTGGCATTGTAACTGCCAAACGGAGCCGCCTATCGCCCAAAAATGTGGAGCGGCTGACAATGATCAAGATGAATCAGCACCTCATACCACCAGATTACAAAGTGCGAGAAAGCACGCCACATGAAGACGATGAGGACAGCAACGTAGATGAGGGGATTTTTTCTCTGTTCGGTGCCACTGACCTCATCCAGCCTGAATTCGCAGAGTATGATGACGAAATCTTGTTCTTATTCCCTGACACCGAGCCCTGAAAATGAGACAATCAATCAAGAACTTTCTTTTTCGTCCTTATTCACTTTTATTCCTGTGTGCTTTGTGTCTCTCTTTCTTTGTTTTGCACAGTTAATTTAATTCAAACTTTAATCACCTAATCCCAAAAAGAAGACCATCATCAGTACTGTCTTCACTTGTTTGCTTATTGATTTGAAGGTGCCGCAGTCTACATTCCTCAGGTTCACAAGTTCTGAAGAACATGCTCCTCTATCCTCCTCCTCCAGACTGCGATTTCCCTCCAAGCAGAGTGCTGGATTACGCACAATGAAGAAAGACTCAGCACTTGTGGGGGTGTTGTACTTCTTTGCGGGTGAGTTGACGGTTTTGGGCCCATTGCTGTGAAGCTCTAATAATGGACAAAAGTGTTTTGGACCAAATATGAGGTGAAAATTTCTTGCCGTTTTTGCTGACTTGCTTGCCTTTGAGGTGCTCTTTGGCGGGGTTCCGGGGGTTTGTGTGTAATTTTTGGTGTCTGTCGAAGCACTGCTGCGACAGTCTAATCTTGATTGCATTTGCTTTTCAGGAAATCCGTGGTGGAAAACAGGAGTTATGATGATTGATGATGACCTAGCTGCACAGCGCGTTACTTTGGACCGAAGGCCGAGAGATATTGTAAGTATGAGATTTAGCTTTTTCGCTGTTTGGGGGTGTTGTCGGGTGTTTTTTTGCGGGTGGGTTGGCGCCGGCGGGTCTTGCCTGGGGCATTCCTGGGAAGGTCTAATACCGGATACAAGTGTTTTGGACAAAATCCATAAGGAACAGCCTTTTTTTTGCCATTTCTTCAGACATCTTGCTCAATGTAGCATTTTGGGGGGCTTCCTGCTGTTCGTGGGTGGGTTGCGGCCGGGGTCTCTGTCGAAGCACTGCTGCGACAGTCTAATCTTGATTGCATTTGCTTTTCAGGAAATCCGTGGTGGAAAACAGGAGTTATGATGATTGATGATGATGACGACCTAGCTGCACAGCGCCGCGTTTGGACCGAAGGCCGAGAGACATTGTAAGTATGAGATTTAGCTTTTTCGCTGTTTGGTGGTGTTGTGTCGCGTGTTTTTTTGCGGGTGGGTTGGCGCCGGCGGGTCTTGCCTGGGGCTTTCCTGGGAAGGTCTAATACCGGATACAAGTGTTTTGGACAAAATCCATAAGGAACAGCCTTTTTTTTGCCATTTCTTCAGACATCTTGCTCAATGTAGCATTTTGGGGGGCTTCCTGCTGTTCGTGGGTGGGTTGCGGCCGGGGTCTCTGTCGAAGCACTGCTGCGACAGTCTAATCTTGATTGCATTTGCTTTTCAGGAAATCCGTGGTGGAAAACAGGAGTTATGATGATTGATGATGATGACGACCTAGCTGCACAGCGCCGCGTTTGGACCGAAGGCCGAGAGACATTGTAAGTATGAGATTTAGCTTTTTCGCTGTTTGGTGGTGTTGTGTCGCGTGTTTTTTTGCGGGTGGGTTGGCGCCGGCGGGTCTTGCCTGGGGCTTTCCTGGGAAGGTCTAATACCGGATACAAGTGTTTTGGACAAAATCCATAAGGAACAGCCTTTTTTTTGCCATTTCTTCAGACATCTTGCTCAATGTAGCATTTTGGGGGGCTTCCTGCTGTTCGTGGGTGGGTTGCGGCCGGGGTCTCTGTCGAAGCACTGCTGCGACAGTCTAATCTTGATTGCATTTGCTTTTCAGGAAATCCGTGGTGGAAAACAGGAGTTATGATGATTGATGATGATGACGACCTAGCTGCACAGCGCCGCGTTTGGACCGAAGGCCGAGAGACATTGTAAGTATGAGATTTAGCTTTTTCGCTGTTTGGTGGTGTTGTGTCGGGTGTTTTTTTGCGGGTGGGTTGGCGGGTCTTGCCTGGGGCATTCCTGGGAAGGTCTAATACCGGCTAGAAGTTAGTTGGACAAAATCCATAAGGAAACACCAGTTTTGGCACTTTGTAAGTTAGGGTTCGTTAGGGTTAGCCCTAGCAGCAGGATTGCATGTGTTTAGGGGGGTTCTATTGCAACGCGGTTCTGTTGTTGTAGAGCACTGTTGGAGCGATGCTGGCTATGGATACTTTTGCTTGCAGGCAAGTGGTTTGAATACAATCCACGGTCTGTATTTGGGTCTACTGTTACTTTCAAAGTACGTTTTGTAACCATTTTTCTGCTAGGCATCATCAAAGTGTGACTTTTTGAACCACACAGCGTACATACCTTTTATTTATTTATCAGTGGTATTGTAATAGCACTTCCTGTTTTCCGTTCAATAATTACAGGCCGGGTTTCAGTCAACATCCGCCAGGCAGGCAGTGGACAGGGTGTCTCTTCTGTCAGTGGTCACCACCACATTGATGGACGAAGCGTCAGCTGGAATGGAGGAGTGCCGCCAATAAGAGGAATTGTTTGCTGCATGCAACTTACTTACCAATTTCAACAGGACAACTCCAACAACATACGCAATACAGATACAGTATCCATTGTTGTCTTTTATTCTATGAGTGTGACTGCATGTGCTTACCTTTACTTTGTAACCAAAGATTGTCTGTAAACTCTGTATCTTCAATTATTGTTTGTCCATGCTCTGCTTTTTTTTTCTTCTCTCAACAAAACCTACCCAAAAAGAAACCCCCATTCCCATCCATTTTACAAACCCTAACCCTCTTCCCCCGGGCTGTGTTGTTTTGCTTGATGTCTGACTAAAATGACATCAATAATTCCACACACTTGCTGGGGAGGATAAGGTGATAGCAGCAACAGGCTGGTGAAGGAATACGAGGATATCTTCTAGACTTACTCAGCTTCAGTACTATATCTTCTAGTAGTAGTAGCCAATGTCAAATAAATTCAACGCAAGTACTAGTTATACTTGCAATACTTTACCATTTGTTAGGCTACATTATGGCACTGTTCTAGTGTACTGTCACCTGCTATTTTCTCGATCGTACCGTAACCGTTGTAATGCTACAGTAAGGAGTACAAACAAGGTTTCGTTTTCTTTTTTTCCATAGGCATGCAACTGCCACTGTGTCACACCACTAGTAACACCGCAATGAGGAAATGTCACCCGCCCAGGAATGACAACGTTAATCCCCATTTCACCTGGAGCCAGCCCTGGGCCTAGCCCTAATTTGTAACACAAATTACAGGTAAGATAAGCGTTTGGTGGGAGGTAGTATAATGGAGTATTATTTCGGAGTAGACAAGAGTTTGACGGTTGTACTACTAAAGTCCTACGACTGTTCAGGAAAACAAAGTTACTGTTACACCCCCGCCCCCCACCCACCAGACTGAAAAGCAGTAAAAAACAGGTATGGTCAGATAAAGTAGTTGAAAAATATATTTATTTATCCCTAACAAAATAATCTCCCTCACCCACCCTAACCCCAACGATTGTCTCTGAAACGTCCCAAAACGATCCCAACTCCCAAATCCCACCCCCCAAAAGTCTATAAAAAAAGGGCAAGGGACACTCCACTACTGGAGGGTGCTGGTGCTGGTGCATGATGCGGCATGGGCATCATACTCCTTGCGGAGGGTGGCAAGCTCGGAGCGGAGGCCCTTAACCAAGGTCTTATACCTCAGGACCTCCTGCTCCAGGTTGGACATGCGGACTCGGAGGCGGTGTTGGCGTTCCTTGCAGCTCCTGTGGGGGGCAGCTGGTGTTTCCGGTGCTTGGCGGTGGCGGTCGGCTTTCTTAGCCCGGCTCGGTCCCGCTGGTTTAGTCACGGAGGAGGATGCAGTCGAAGATGTTGCCCCGCTCGACTGCGTGTCCTCCTCCTCCTCCAGGGCCACCAGCCGCCGATACTCGGCGACTGTGGCCTCCAGCCTCCGTTGCCGGGCCAATCTAGCCTGCTCCCTCCTTGTTGTTGATTTGGAAGAAGGAGCAACTATATGAAGAAAGAAAGACATAGTCTGTAACCAATGCTCCTTATTAATAACACAAAGTGATTGAGCCGAAAGTTGGGTCACAGAGTACAAGTAGCAAATTGAAAGCACAGTACATAACTATTGAGGACAGTATCTATGTAACCCTCCCACTTCTGCATCCTTGCTCTAACAGTAGTGGTAGTTTAATGAACTAATTCTACGACCACTATGGACTTCCATTACAGTCGACTATGACAGTACACCAGTCTTATTCTTCTTCTTCTCTCTTGTTTAGGGAAATGGGTACGTTATCTTATGCAAGCCGGCAGAATGACATGGACACAGCACAGTGAAGTTGCACCCGAGAAAAAAAGTTGCACACCATGATGATGGAGACAGACTTGCGTTACTGTACCGGTCCAGTACATGCAGGTGGTGAAGCTATTACTTTTCTATTACGGGTGGCACTGAGAATACTCTGTTACAAGGGCTACTGCTTAATTAATTTACCTTTCACCCTACAGTGCAAATGAGTACTAGAAAAGGAAACTGAAGAAGCTAACTAATTTGATTATCTATCACTTCACATGGGACGTATTTAATGACAGATGAGATGACTTTAGGTGCTTTGCTTAATATTGAGTGAACACAGTGATACACCCACACATGAATGACGTACTACAAGTAAACTAAAGTTATTAAGAGAGGTACGGAGTGTCCACCGTAATAACCAGATATATGCTGTGAATGCAAACGCAATACAAAGTACTGCTACTATTCATGGAAGTATTGGACACATTTACAATTTCTTTTCCTTGCCTTCCCTGCACTGGGACGGACGTGCGGGTGCGGTGGTACATGCTCTTCAAGGTAACACTTACTTCACCTGGCGACCATCTACTCTCTCTAGATACACATTTGCTATGTAAGAGTCAGAGAATACCATGCTCCAGGCATCCATTCATTCAAAGTATACGCACACATACAGTTTCTGTTTCACCCACCCAGGCTGCTGTCCTTCCACCCATCCTTGCTTCATCATTGACCCAGCCATGCACCATACCATATTCTTTCCTTCCCAGCCACCTCTGGGTCCAAGCAAACACATATCGTTCTTCTTTGCCAGCCATCATACAAGTTCGCGTCCCACTTACTTACACCCTTCTTTCGCTTTTCGTTCATCCCATCCATCACGTTCGTCTAAGAACTTATTGGGATTCTTCTCACCAAAAACTTCACAGCTAAGTCGAAGTACATTTCGAGGAGGCTACTACCTGGTTGATTTGTAATTGTAATACACCCGTGCAGAAAGCACACTATGCAGTCTTCAATCTCAATAAGTAAGGAATATATAGCTTACCTGTTTCCGCCACCACCGTTTGATCCCCCACAGGAACGGCCACCAGCTCTTCTACCGCCGCATCCTCCCCAGAGGCCTCCGAGTCCAAGTCCAACACATCAGCCACCTCCGCGCTGGCCCCGTCACCAGATGTTACACCTACAAAGTACATTTAAGAAAGTTAGAATACACCACTCACTACTATATAATATTTGGTCTAGGAGAAATGTTAAAAAAACAGAATACAATGTAATAATTTGTGACTGTCTACTCCATAGTAAAAATGTCCCATTTTCCAGGGAAGGCTGTTGTCTTGCTGCACTTTTATGCACAACTGATGAATGCTTGCTTTTGATTTTTAACACGCACCACTTTTTCTCCTAACAGACAGAAGCTTGACTCCTGAGTCCTAAGAACACGACCAGGATCAAGTTCAAAGTAGGTGAGAGTTCGGCTCGACCACAAGAAATGTGTCCAATTAATCGTCAGCACTAACCACTTTTCCGTTTACAGTTAAATAGTTTTATGACAAAGTAGATTTCAATAAATGTGTTTACTTTTAATAAAGCTTTTACACTTAAATAGACTCTGTGGTTTTTGTTCCTCTAGACTAGAGTGGATGAGCTAAAGGTTTTGGAATTTTTGCAAGCATGAGTGCCTCTGACACTTCTTGACTGTGCTGTGACTCCGTACTACTCTCTTGTCCTGCGTACGATAATCTAGAGATCATTGGGGATCTATAATCGGTGACTTCGGGAGCTGAATGACTCTGCCACACTATCTAGTCAGTAAGGAGACAGTGCATAGAGGTATTGCTGAATATAATGGGAGTCCAATGGAATTGCCAAATGTCCAATCTTAGTTAGCTACACAGACAGACTAATAAAAATAGTCTAGTAATACCACAGGGAGTCATCATATTCGAGGCAGGATAAGAATTTATATTCAGTCTACAAGAAGATCAAAGACGATTTAGAAAAAATCGAATGAGGAACGCTAGGAAAAAATAGGTACTGTTTAGTAAAATGTAAACTTACTGGGGCCAGCAAAGGAGCCCTCGCCTGCCCGATCCTGGCCTGCATCCTCAGCACCCTCCTCCTGTGTCCTCTTGCCCTTGGGGGGAGCTGATGTACAACATGAAAGAAAGAAAAACCATAAAACATGGATGAGATTTTTCAACCAAATCAAACATTTCAAAAGAACAATAACAACATATTTTGGAAAAATAGCAAATAGATAGACAACTATTCCACGGGATCTATCTCATGTGGTATACTACGTTATTCGTATTGCCTGATTTGCGGAACGTTGACTTAGAAAGTTCCTATGTAACTCAATAAACAGACTACTAAAGAGGTTTGCCTAGGCCTGGCACTGCAGGCAGTAGTGCACAACACGTGACAGACAAAGTCCATCCTGCTTGCAGATCAGTGAATACTCAAACTATCAATCCACCCGCCACCACCGCCACTATTTCTTCTGATAGCCATGTGACTGTCTAAAGGAAGGACACTGGACTTCAGTCTGTTGGGGCTGATTTATAAGTCCCTTGCGGAAGTTGCGGCTGATTTTCCTCCATTGTTGCGTGCCTTTTCTGACGCAGCGGCAGAACAAAAGACTCGCCATGGTGTTGGTGCGGCGTATATATTAAAAAAAAAACACATATGGGCATATGGGCGATGCATCACGTTGTAAAGCCCTGCGCCATCAGGGGGCGTTCCGGCGCAAGGGAGGGCGTACCTGCGCAGGAACGAATCCTAAAAGTGGCTGAGGGAAATCTACAAGATGTCAATCAGTCATTTTTATGACAATGATGCATGACTCAAACCCTGCGCGCTTGAAGCCGACGTACGGCTTGATGCAGCATTGGGGAGATAGGGTACCCCAGAGCATTGCTGGAGCTGCGCCATCGTTGGCACGCAACTCCAGCAATGCGCTGCCTTTACGGCACAGATGCGTAAGGCTTCTGTGACGTTTTGGGCCAATGGGTGGTGGTGGCATGGCACACAATTACTGCCGCATCCCTGCTACTTTGCAGGGATGCGCCGGTAATTGAAAATATGACCCTTACTGTCTAGCATTACGCAGTTCTTTTCTTTACAGTACACTGATACATAATTTCTCAGGCCAATGAAATGCTTCTGAACACAACATACAAAACAAAGAAGCATAGTAGCAAGCAAGGCTACTGAGAAGGAGAGCAGTGCACCTGAAAATGAAATGCATAGAAGATTTTGAAATATAATTTACCTCAATGTAATCGGCAGCATTATTGCTCTTGGTAAAGAACAAAGATTTGCAAATAACAGAGCCGGATAAAACAGAGTAGTAAATGTACTACTACTACTACTCACCAAGCCCGGGGACCTCTACGCCGAGCGCGTCCAGCAAGTCCCGCTCCCGGTCCATGACATCGGTCCAGCGGTGGGTGGCCTGGTTATACGTGCGCCGGACCCCAGAGATCTTGTACATGGCCCGGCACACCTTCTCCCACCGCTGGCGGCGCTCCCGGATGCCATAGCCGGTCGCGATCTTGCCGCCTCCCAGGATCGTCTTGGGGAGGCGGCGCTGGACATGGAAGATCAGTGCCGCCACTTCCTCCGCGCTAAAGATCTCCCTCGGGACCACTTGCTCCCCCCTTAAACGCCCGCACGGGAGCCGGGCACGGGGTGCGGGACCCTTCCCCTTCTCAGGGTGCTTCCCGGCTCCCTTTACCATGGTCTGGACAGAAATAAACTTAAATGATAAAGAAGAAATAGAATAGTGAAGAAGAAAATAAAAGAGTTTAAAAAAGTAGTTTAAAAGTAACTAAAAGCTGCAGAAAACACAAAAATATAGAGCTAGAAAAATAGAGGGTTATATAATAAGTAAAATTAGATCAAAAAAACTTCAAACAAGCAAAGGATGGCAGAGATTGAGAGAGGATAGAGAAAGCATGCCCAGAACCATAGCAATGAATGAGAAACAAGATGGCCGCGCCAGTTCACGACCGCGTGGGTAAGTTCGCGCGAGATTTTCCTTGCGAGTACGCGCGAACTTGTACTCGCGAGCAGCACACTTTGCGAGATTACACATAGCGGGCGGAAACGGAATTACGTCACGCCAACAAGATGGCCGCGCCCGTGTACGACCGATAGGGTAACTTGGCAAACGAATAGCTAGAAGCGCCTCGCGAACACGCGCAAGATCACGCGAACATACACGTCGCAACAAAAACAATTTTGTATTCGCACGTATTCGCGGCTTCCGAAATCGATCTCGCACGGATTCGCGCCCCAAATAACGCGCGAAATTGCAAAAAAAACGATTTTAGCTAAAATGAAAGCAATGAGCAGGTGCAAAAGTTCAAACTTAACATTAGTAACATTCAAGGTAGTGCTTCCTGATGGGCCCCTCCAGAGTTTGCAACAATTCTATGACCCTGCTATGACCCAAACAGCAGGCTCATAGAATAGCACCATAAAGGTCCTGTAAAAAAAAAAAATCACTGCAACAAATAGCAAATTACAGATAAGGAAGGAAGCAGGTGCCAGCCAGACTGGAACTTTCAAAATTACTGACACATTAATGAAACACAAATTAATTGATGGCAGTTGAAGAAGGGCAGGTGTGCTAGCTTTTTTCAACCACCATAATCTACAGTAATAAATAAACCTAATAGGTGCCTGTGAGGATGTACTAGAGGGTGGCATGGGTGTCCCAGAGGGTGGCAGTGGTGAAACAGAGGGTGCTGTGAACCTGTGATGATAAACCAGACGTAGAAACAACATAGTCGCGGCCGTTGCAAGCCGAAAAGTAAGTTCGCAATTGCGAACTTGTCCCAAAATCGGCGCGAACACGCGCCAACACAAAAAACGGAAAAATCCGCAAGTCCGCTAGAGTTCGCGGATCTTCGCGGATTGCGAATCCGTAAATACGCAAGTTCGCGGATTGCCAATCCGCAAAATCCGCCCATGCTTACTTATTTTCCTATACTTTGGTGTAGTGTTGTTTTTGTGTGCTATTGCGTGGATTTACTATCGGGCGGTTTGCAACCTCACACTGTGCCTCTAGAATTGTATGTCTTACCCCTAGGCCAGGCTACCCTAGGTGACCTGACATCCCAGGTTCCAACACATGGGGAATGCTGTGTAACTTGTTTACCTGCATATTGTCCCTTAACTACAAGATAGACATATGGAATCCGGTATCCCTGAACTCAGAATTTAATAACACATCCTTTAGTGAAGATGGTTTTTAAATTCTAAGTTTGGAAATAGCACTTTTAGAGAGTGGCTATTTTCCTGTTCAACCTTTCTGTGTGCCTCTGCCTGGTTGTGTATTGACTGTCCGGTTTGTGAGTGGCATGGGCTGGGGGCGGCTACAGGAGGCTGGCTGAGTCAGCACAAGGCTGAATAGACCCATCTGCATGTAGAATGGTGGGAGGAGTAGCACCTGGGTGTCAATAGGGCTGTGCCTGCCTGCCACAAGGCTGGCTCCACCGGCTGAGGTGTGTCTGATGGTCCTGGCCCACACTCACAAACGAAGAAGAGGTGCACTGGCAGAGTGCACCCAGAATTGGTTTAGATTGGGTCCAGGACCCCTCACACAAGAAGAACAAATACTTTTGGGGTAGAAAAGAAGGACTGGAGCCCCAGTAAAAATAAATTAGGAAACTTTGTGATCAAGAAGGAATCCCTGCTGAGTGTCTGGGAGCTGACCTACAGTTGCTGTGATTGCTGAGGAAGAGGACCAAGGGACTGTCTGCCGTGTGCTGTGTCCCCCTAACTTGAAGAGGAGCTGTGCTGTGTGCTTTCCCTTCTGATTTATACATGTTTTTTTAAAGTGTTTTAGAGCACTACCATTTTTTCCCACTTAAAGCCCTGACTGTAGGTATGCTGGTTAACTAACTGGCCCTGGGTGTTAGAAAGGCGACCCTGGGGGGCAGAAGAGGTCTGACTGACCACCCCTAGGTCCACTTCTCCTTCGAGAAGTAGCCGAGCGTTACGGAGGGGCCTCCTGAATGAGGGCCCTCTCCGAGGATCGTACAGCCGAGTAATCACAACACTACAAACGGACACCACGCAAGAGATCAAGTTCTTAAGCTTTTATAAGTAATGAAGGTTGCTGGTTCTTGGCAGTATATACAGATGGATCGAAGGATCCGTAAAGTCTCGGAAAGGGGGGATAGGTAGCGGGACAGTCTAGTTCTGGGCGGAGGAAGGGATACCCTACGCACAGCTCTCAATCCTCAAGCTGGGGGGTTCCGGGAGGTTCGAGCCGCAGCAGTGCCAGCAGGCTTTCAGATGGTTCGGCAAGGTAGGCCGCGGCAGCGCCAGCAGGCTCTCAGATGGTTCAGCAAGGTAGGCCGCGGCAGCGCCAGCAGGCTCTCGGATGGTTCAGCAAGGTAGGCCGCGGCAGCGCCAGCAGGCTCTCGGATGGTTCGGCAAGGTAGGCCGCGGCAGCGCCAGCAGGCTCTCAGATGGTTCAGGTTACTGGAGATGAGTTTGTCTGGTGTCGGCCGTGACAGCGTCAGCAGGGCTTCCAGTCCAGGATACAACTCCCGTCCTAATCCAGGGCTGGCCCAGATATAGGACTGGAGTCCTTGATGTCCGGACCCTCGCGCCTGGGGGTCAGAAGGGCCGGGATGATGGTGTCCAGACACCCGGCAGGGGGGTGGAGCCAGCGCCCAGGGAGGCTGGAGGGCGATCGAAACCAGGCGTCCGGGGACGGCTGGAGGGCCATCGAAACACCCCTTTCTCCGGGATCTGTCGAGTGGCCACTCGACCACCTGGGTGGATCTTGGTGCCTCGATGTCTGGGCTTCGCTGGGGCCTGGGCCGGAGCAGAGGCCACGTGGTCGTGACGTGGTGGGCCCAAGATGGAGTCGGGCGCGGCCTCATGCTTATGTCGTGAGGGGCCCACGATGGAGCCAGGTCGGTAGTGGGGGTCCGGGATGGTGGCCGGACCAGCAATGTTGGGGCGTGCAGTGTCGGGCAAAAGGGCTGCCCGATGCTGGGTGGAGGGCCGATGTCGTCCTGGGCTCGCCATGCGGGAGCGATAGGACCACGCCATGAGGCCGGGTCCAACACGCGTCCCCCCCAGCTGAAGGCAGGGGAGAGTCACCCATCTTCTTGGGTATTCTCCTCGCTGAGGCGGAAGAATCGGGACAGGCCGTCAGCATTGGCGTGGTCGTTGCCGGGGCGATGCTCCACAGTAAAATCCATCCCCTGCAGCGAAATGGACCAGCGCAGCAGTTTCGGGTTTTCTCCCCGCATCTGCATCAACCACCGCAGGGGCCGGTGGTCGGTCTGCACTCGGAAGTGAGTGCCGAAGAGGTAAGGCCGGAGCTTCTTGAGGGCCCACACCACGGCGAAGGCTTCCCTCTCGATGGTGCTCCATCGCTGCTCTCTTGCCAGTAGGCGTCGGCTGATGAAGGCCACGGGCTGGTCGATGCCTTCGGAGTTAACTTGGGACAGGACCGCCCCGATGCCGTGCTCTGAGGCGTCGGTTTGGACCACAAACTCTCTGTTGTAGTCGGGGGCCTGGAGCACAGGGGCGGTGCACATGGCAGTCTTCAGAGTTTCGAAGGCTGCCTGGCACTCGGGGGTCCAGTGCACCTTCTGTGGTAGTTTCTTTGAGGTCAGTTCTGTGAGGGGCCCCACAATGCTCCCGTAGTTCTTTATGAATCGCCGGTAATATCCGGTGAGCCCCAGGAAGGCGCGGACGGCGGTTTGGGTGACCGGGGGCTCCCAGGCCCGGATGGTGTCTATCTTTGGTTGGAGGGGAGCCACTTGGCCGCTCCCCACTTGGTGTCCCAGATAGGTCACGGACCCTTGGCCTATCTGGCACTTACTGGCTTTGATGGTGAGTCCGGCCCGCCGAAGGGCCGTCAGGACTGTCCAGAGGTGGGTCAGGTGCTCATCCCAGTGGCGGCTGTACACCGCAATGTCATCGAGATAGGCGGCACTGTACTCCTCCAGACCGGCCAGCACTTGGTTCACTAGTCTCTGGAAGGTTGCGGGTGCGTTTTTCATGCCGAAGGGCATCACTTTGAAGTGATAGTGGCCATCTGGTGTCGAGAAGGCCGATCGCTCCTGTGCACCAGGGGTAAGGCCAATCTGCCAATACCCCGCCGTGAGATCGAAGGTGCTGAGATATTTGGCGGCCCCTAGGCGATCGATCAATTCATCCGCCCTGGGGATGGGATGGGCGTCGGTCCTGGTGATGGCATTCAGTCCCCTGTAGTCAACACAGAACCGGAGCTCCGGAGCGGCTCCGGGGGGGGGGGGGCGGCTTTAGGGACCAGGACAACGGGACTGGCCCAGGGACTGTTGGAGGGTTCGACTACCCCCAGAGCTAACATCTTGGCCACTTCGGATTGGATGCAGGCCCGAACCCGGTCGGGCACTCGAAAAGCTCGGTGTTTTACAGGTGGGCTGTCTCCTGTGTCTACATCGTGGACACACCATCGGGTGACCCCCGGAGTGAGGGAAAACAGATCCGCAAACTGCCCCAGCAGCTTCCGGCAGTCCTGTTGCTGCTCTGGGGTCAGGGAAGAGGAGAGCGTGACCCCTTCGACGGAGCCGTCCTTCTCGGTGGTGCTGAGGAGATCTGGTAGTGGTTCGGAGTCGTCTTCAGCTCCGTCATCGGTCGCTAGCAGCAGGCTCAGTTCAGTGCGTGCAAAGTGTGGCTTGAGCCGGTTAGCGTGCAGAACCCGGACTCCATGTCCACCAGATAGGTGACTGGGCTCTTGCGCTCCACCACTTTGAAGGGCCCCGTCCATTTGTCCTGGAGGGCACAAGGTTCGACCGGGGACATGACCCAGACCTGCTGGCCCGGCTCGAATTCGATGGACGAGGCGTTCTGGTCATACCAGCATTTCATCTCCTCCTGACTAGCCTCCAGGTTGGCCTCGGCAAGTTCCCGGAACTTCCGAGTCTGATTGCGGAGGGTCAGGAGGTACCGGTAGACATCAGGTGGGGCCTCTCGAACTGCTGTCTCCCAGCCTTCCTTGACCAGGCTGAGGGGGCCTCTGACCGGGTGTCCGTACAAGAGTTCAAAGGGGCTGAACCCCAGGGACTTCTGGGGTACCTCTCGGTAGGCGAACAGAAGACAAGGTAGCAGGACATCCCATTTGCGCCGGAGTGGTTCTTCTAAGCCCTTGATCATGCCCTTCAATGTTCTGTTAAATCGTTCCACTAGTCCATTTCCTTGGGGATGGTACGGGGTGGTGAATTTATAGGCGACCCCGCACTGTTGCCATAGGGACCGCATATGCTTCGAGATAAAGTTGGAGCCTCGATCACTCACGACTTCTCGGGGGAAGCCGACTCGGGAGAAGATGCTCATGAGGGCTCGGCCCACCACGGGGGCGGTGATGGTTCGGAGGGGAATGGCTTCGGGATAGCGGGTAGCATGGTCAACCAGGACGAGGATGAAGCGGTGCCCCTGCGAGGTTCGAGGGTCCAGGGGCCCTACGATGTCTATCCCCACTCGCTCAAAGGGGGTAGTTACCACGGGGAATGGCTGGAGCGGGGCTTTGACTTTCCCCCCGCTCTTCCCGCTGGCTTGACAGATCGGGCAGGTCCTGCAGTGGTTAAGCACATCGGTGCGCATTTTTGGCCAGAAGAAATGGGTCACCAGGCGGCTGTAAGTTTTGTCCTGCCCCAGGTGCCCGGCGAGGGGCACATCATGTGCTAAGTTCAGGAGGAAGTCTCTGAATCGGAGGGGAACGACCAGCACCCGGCCGGCCCCTAGTTCAGCAATCTTTTGCTCACTGTAGAGAAGGTTGTTGTCCCAATAGATCCAGTGGGACCCCGCGGGGTCTCCAGCTGCTTGGGTAGCAGCTTGCTGTCGAATCCCCTCGAGGGAGGGGCAGGTTTTCTGTTCCTGCCAGAACTGTTCGCGGGTGGGGCCACCTTCTTGGCGCCATTGGGCGAGTTCTGGGAGGTGGTCGAGCTCGGTGAGATCTTCTTGGTCGGGCCCTTGGGGGCCGTGTTCGGGGTCGGCGTCCTCGGGGATGACGGGCGGCGGAGGGGCAGGCCTCTCCGGCTCCTCGGTGGGAGCTTCCCCCGCTGGGGGGGAGGCTCGGGCGGTCATGGAGCGGGTGGTCGCACAGACCCACTCGGGAAGGCCTAGCATCCCCAGGTGCTCTCTCCGTTCTACGTTAGCCCAGGGGGAACTTTCTAGGTCGTTCCCAAGGAGGCAGTCCACGGGGGCATCGTCGCGGACAGTCACTTTCAGCACGCCCGACACTCCCCCCCACTCGAAGGGGATGCGGGCCATCTGGCACAAAGTTTCTGAGTTATCTGCGGACCGGACTGGGCACAGGACATTAGGCAGGATCTGTTCCGGGGTCACCAGATGGCAGTGGACCGCTGTCACGCTGGCCCCAGTGTCACGGAGGGCTTCGGTCCTGCGTCCATTGATGGTGACCCACTGGCGGTATTTCTGGGTGTTGCCGGGGATTGGGCCTCAGGGGATCAGGTCGTGAGTACCCAGGCATGCTAAGGTCATGGCGGCGGGCTCCCACTCGGCTTGCTCGGGGTTGTCGTCCTCCTCTTCACTCCTTTCTTCCCCCAGGGCAGCGGCTGCGATCTGGCGGGTTGGGGGACCGGTGGTGCCGGGTCGCTGATTCATTGGGCAGAGGGGGTCATTCGCATAATGACCCAGTCGCTGACACCTGTGGCACGTAACGTTCGGGCGGGGCCCCGGTCTGGCTGGGGGGCCCCCTCTCTGGCCCAGGGATGGCGACGTGGAGGTGGGGGAGGACCCCTGGGGGACGTCTCGACCCCGGCTCTGGCCTACTCCGCCGCCTCGTGGTCGGTGGTTCCCCGGGGATCCCCGGCCGTAGTCTCCCAGTGGACTCCGGGGAACTCGGGTGCTCACCCACCTATCCGCCTCGACAGCGAGTTTTCGTGGCTCAGTCAATTTGCTGTCGAGGAGGTGTTGCCGGAGTTCGATGAAGCAGTTATTGGACAGATGCTCCCATAGAATGAGGTCGATCAACTGCTGGAAGGTGGTGACCTGGCAGCCTCTGACCCACCCCTCGAAGGCTCTGCTGTAAAAGTTCACGTACTCCACCCACGTGGTACCGGGGATTTTCTTGCAGTCTCGAAATCGCTGCCGGTACATCTCGGGGGTGAGTCCGTAGCGAGTGAGGAGGGCGGTCTTCATGTGCTCGTACGAGGTCATCTCGGTATCAGGGAGCTCCAGCAGAGCGTCCCTCCCTTCGTTGATAAACTTCCCCCACAGGCCGGCGCCCCAGTCCTTGAGGGGTACTCCATGGGCGGTCATGGCGACCTCGTAGGCTTTGAACCACTGTTGGATGTCGTCGTTCTTATAGTACTCTTTGACGACATCCTTAGGTATGTGCACCTTCGTGTCCACCGGCGGGGGTGAGGTCTTACCCCCGGTGATGGCCGTCTCGTTTGCCTTGGCTTTAAGTTCCATTTCTTTGAGGACGCGCTCGTGC
The DNA here is from genome assembly GCF_964261635.1 of Lissotriton helveticus. Lineage (NCBI taxonomy): Eukaryota > Metazoa > Chordata > Amphibia > Caudata > Salamandridae > Lissotriton > Lissotriton helveticus. The sequence goes on from NC_136061.1 coordinate 1,292,104,950, forward strand.
TCGAGCATGAGTTTTTTCTCCTCGAGAGCTAACTTCCTTTCTGCCAGTTGGATTTCCCCTTCTTGTCTGAGTCGAGCAAGATCCAGCTCGTGGAGCCGGTTCCTCTCTCTTTCTCGGGCGTCTTCGTGGGAGAGGGCCGTGTCTGGGGTTGCGGGTCTCCCTCCCGCTGGATTCGTCTCGGCCTCCGGGCCTCCGTTCGGGCCCGGGTTATCTTCACTCGGGGGTGGCGCCTCGCCGGCGTCCACCCAGGCCTGCAGGGCCGATTTAAAGTCTTCCTTGGTGCTTAAGCCAGTGGTAGCGATGCCTAGCTCTTTGCAGAATTGCTTTAGCTCCTTGTGACTGTAGTCTTCCATTTTCTCTTTCTGGAATTCTGTGCTCATGGTCGTAGTGGGGTTTTCTTGGTAGTGAGTGAATTACTCTGTACGATCTGCATGGGCTCGGATCCCACCGCTGCCACCAATGTTAGAAAGGCGACCCTGGGGGGCAGAAGAGGTCTGACTGACCACCCCTAGGTCCACTTCTCCTTCGAGAAGTAGCCGAGCGTTACGGAGGGGCCTCCTGAATGAGGGCCCTCTCCGAGGATCGTACAGCCGAGTAATCACAACACTACAAACGGACACCACGCAAGAGATCAAGTTCTTAAGCTTTTATAAGTAATGAAGGTTGCTTGTTCTTGGCAGTATATACAGATGGATCGAAGGATCCGTAAAGTCTCGGAAAGGGGGGATAGGTAGCGGGACAGTCTAGTTCTGGGCGGAGGAAGGGATACCCTACGCACAGCTCTCAATCCTCGAGCTGGGGGGTTCCGGGAGGTTCGAGCCGCGGCAGCGCCAGCAGGCTTTCAGATGGTTCGGCAAGGTAGGCCGCGGCAGCGCCAGCAGGCTCTCAGATGGTTCAGCAAGGTAGGCCGCGGCAGCGCCAGCAGGCTCTCGGATGGTTCAGCAAGGTAGGCCGCGGCAGCGCCAGCAGGCTCTCGGATGGTTCAGCAAGGTAGGCCGCGGCAGCGCCAGCAGGCTCTCGGATGGTTCGGCAAGGTAGGCCGCGGCAGCGCCAGCAGGCTCTCAGATGGTTCAGGTTACTGGAGATGAGTTCGTCTGGTGTCGGCCGTGATAGCGTCAGCAGGGCTTCCAGTCCAGGATACAACTCCCGTCCTAATCCAGGGCTGGCCCAGATATAGGACTGGAGTCCTTTGATGTCCGGACCCTCGCGCCTGGGGGTCAGAAGGGCCGGGATGATGGTGTCCAGACACCCGACAGGGGGGTGGAGCCAGCGCCCAGGGAGGCCGGAGGGCGATCGAAACCAGGCGTCCGGGGACGGCTGGAGGGCCATCGAAACACCCCTTTCTCCAGGATCTGTCGAGTGGCCACTCGACCACCTGGGTGGATCTTGGTGCCTCGATGTCTGGGCTTCGCTGGGGCCTGGGCCGGAGCAGAGGCCACGTGGTCGTGACGTGGTGGGCCCAAAATGGAGTCGGGCGCGGCCTCATGCTTATGTCGTGAGGGGCCCACGATGGAGCCAGGTCGGTAGTGGGGGTCCGGGATGGTGGCCGGACCAGCAATGTTGGAGCGTGCAGTGTCGGGCAAAAGGGCTGCCCGATGCTGGGTGGAGGGCCGATGTCGTCCTGGGCTCGCCATGCGGGAGCGGTAGGACCACGCCATGAGGCCGGGTCCAACACGGGGCACTTGCGCCCGGCTGCTTTTATTTGCAGGGTCATCTGACTGGTGACACCTGTGATGGGTGGGTGTTCAGAGTGAGTACAACAAAGAAGCTGAACACTAGAACGTGTCCAGCAGGACACTACAGCAGGGTCCAGAGACTCAGTGAATTGTCCAGCGAAATCAACACCCTCCGTCGCCACTCAGCCTTAGAGTCAAAAGTTGCTGTCTGTTGCTGTGCTCAAAATGGAATTTTATTAGTCTGCCACTGGACCGTTGGCCGTTAAGAGAGCTGAATAGCTAACCTAAGTCATCACCTGTGAGTAATGAGCAGGATGAAACCACCTTGTGATTAGCGCCGCAAATAAGCTTGTGCCGAGATCCCTGCGCACAATAAATACATTAATTCACCCATCACAGAGTTCTTTAAGCTGAGTTATAAAGCGCCTTTGTGGAGTGATAAATGTAAACAGTTAAGGAAAGTGCTAATGTATTCCCCTCACTCTGAATTAATTTGAAGCAGTTAAACAAATAATTGGCAACCTCTCGCCAGCCAAAATGTGTCCCTGTCGACCCTGGTGACAGAACCGAGATCGTTCCATCATGGCTGCTGGCGTCGGCGAGCGTGGAGGAACACTCCTACATGAAGCAAAAGGTATTTCATATATTTTCAGCGTAGTCTGTAGCCTGCAGCCTGCAACAGTTCACTACGTTCCAGGGAAGAATGCAAAGGCTTTGAACTTTTCAGGATTATAAGGTGATCCCAACATGCAAACGTAATTTTAGTGCAAAAAACCTGATCGAGAGAACTGGAAGTTATAATACGCCATTTTCCAATTACCAAGGCACATCCACCAATGCCAGATTCCTAAAAGTAAACAAGTGAAACCTGTCTGCCTTTTAGTGAAGCGTGGAAGTAAGGAGAGAAAAGTCTTCGATGGCATTCTGTCATTCACCTTTGCTGAGGCTCAAAGAAGAACATTGAGTGGCGATGGATTTTAGAGATGACCACGCCTCATATTTTTGAGAAGTCGATTAGGACTGGCAGCAAAGTTTTCTGTTACTGCATCTCTGACTGGAAATGCATGTTTAAGTTTAAGGTGGCCAATCACCTGCTGATAGCATTTTAACTATTATTCGCCAGAGAATCGAAGTTGGCCCATGGCCTAGAGGACTAAGGGCCATATGTATCATCATACCGTTTAGCGATTCCTAAATAGCGATTTTTAAGGAATCGCTATTTAGGATTCGCAAAACGGTATGTATGTACAAAATCACTTTTTTATAGCGATTCCTTACCATTCCTAATTTGCGATTAGCAAATTGCTAATCGCAAATTACCCATTCATTTCTATGGGCCAGGAGGCCCATAGGAATGAAGGGGCAATTTGCGATTAGCAATATGCTAATCGCAAATTAGGAATTTTTTCAAGGGTGCAGGGGTGTCTCAAGAACACCCTGCTGCACCCCTGAAAATGACATTTGGGGGCATATGGCGCACATGTATGAGCGTCATATGGCACCTTTGGAATTTAAATAAATTGCATTTTTAAAAGAATTCGCAATTTACCACCAACTAGAAGTTGGTGGTAATCTGCGAATCCTTATTGGTATTTTTGCATTAATATTTGTTTGATACATTGCATTTAAGGAATCGCAAATTTTGTGATTCCTTAAGTGCAATCGCAAAATAAGGAATAGCAAAATGTGCGATTCCTTATTTTGCATCAAACATGTTACATACATACCATTTTGCTAATTAGCATTCGCAAAGGACGAAATTCGCCGAATTTCGGCCTTTGCGAATGCTAATTAGCTTGATACATATGGCCCTAATTCCCCACATCCATCCCACTGGTTTAGAAAAAGCCTACAGCCACCAAATAATATAAAAAAAAGTGGAAAAAAAACAACTCCCGCGCGTGCAGCCTTACCTGGCGCTGACCTTGGGGGTGGCGCTGTGTTTGGAAAAAACTTCTGGGTTTAAAAACATGTGCTGCAGAGTTCCTTGTGTGTCCAGCAGATTTCTGGCAACATTAAACATGTTAAGATAACTTTGGAGATTAACGTTCCTGCTGGAGAAAGAGCGGAGGTGTGTCTAGTGGGAGTTTTGACTCATCATAAAGTAGCACAGAGGGTTATTGTGCCGGCTGCAAAGAATGTTTACCTTCCTGATCACAGAACTGAGAGTGAGTGACTCTTATCAGCGCTACAAACATTAATGAAATGCATATCAGAAAGGGGCTGTGGAGAGATGAGGGCCACGGTTGGAGGCTGGCAGTGAGGGAATTAGTGGAGAAGGAGGTCATGGGGGCAGGGTTGGATTAGGATCAAAAATAGGCCCAAGCACGCTAACAAAAAGTGCCCCACATTTGCAAATTGCGCATTTCCAAGAAACACTGCTTCAAAGTTTTAAATTTTATGAAAAGGTTGGGGGGGGGAGATTCTCTACAATAGGCATGTTTTCTTAACTGCACTTAAATAAAAAAAATGCAAATGTTGCCTGCACTCTTTGTGCACGGATTAGTTCACTTTAGTGAACCACACCTGAATATAAGTGAAGCCACTTCTGCTCAGCCTCCCTGCCCCTGCTCAATCACATATATTAATGGGCCGGCCCTGCGAGACTGGGAACGTTGGGAAAAGGGAAGTAACAGAGGCGCATTTTCCTCCAGAAAGGCTGCTCAGGACCCCACTGGGCCACTGGCAGCATCTGAACAGCACAGACAAGTTCAAATCGGCTTCCATGTTGCCCTTAAAAGCGGTTCACACCTGGAACTCAGATACCAGCCCATCGCCCATTGCCCAGGTGCCGGCGTTACCAATCTGTCCCTGCACGGGAGAACACCAAAAATAGACTGTTGCACCGGGTGCCGCCAGCGCTAAAGCCGGCCCTACTATGATCACACACAGTTCTTTAGCGTAGGTATAAACCAGCGTGAACATGAAACATCCGATTATGACAGCTCCTTAACCGCATGTGCGCTAAGCGTTTTCCCGCTGTGCGCTGCACTTTTAAAAAACCCGCGGTTCATGACGAGCTGAGCTCGTCATGAGCGTACGAGAGGCGTAACTCATGATGAGCTGAGCTCGTCATGAGCGTCAAAGGGGTTAATGAGACACCTTTCTCTGCTTGTTCCCAAACTGAAAATCCTTAATGGAGGATATGTGTAACATATACAAGGGCACCTAACGTGCACACTATGGAGTATAAGTTAACAATACCAATATCCCCAAGTACCCACAGATGGCCCCAGCATCTTATGGCAAGTCACTTATTATCTGACCCTGTTCTAGATACGTATTATTGTCCCACCCATAAATGCGCTGGTATGTCCCACAAACATACTAATGACTGCTCTTTACCCTCCCTATACTAATGTGCTGGCTTAGATCAGTGAATTTAATAAGCAGAACAAAAAAAATGAATTATAGTATGATTGACACACTATAGTATGGACATCTTTTTTCTTTAAAGGAGTATTTCTCTCACAAAATCAAACAAAGACTATTTTCAGCCATAATTACAAATGGTCAACAAGTTTCAGCACCTTTCACACTCATTCATTGATTTCTTCAGGATCGAACAAAAAGCCACTCACCCCACCAACCGATATCCCATATGTAAACAACAGGGGCACAGACGACTGAATTGAAATAACGTTTCCCTGTAGTTGCCACAGGTTCATTTTCCACTGACACGCTTTAGTCAATCACAAATACATCCTACAGCTTTACTTTCCTAATGTTTAAAGAGCAATCGTTTCACCATCTATTCTGACCAAGCAGATTCCTGGAGTGCAGCATCCTGTTCCATCAATGCATGTATCCTGCACCCATGCTTTGATGGATCATGATGATTATATGGATTCTTGTTTTCAGTGCACCAGCCCTAAGGACCAGCTCCCTCTGTTCATCTAAAGGGCTTCCCGAACAGCTACCAGCCTCATTCGACTTTTGCTTCTTTGGCCTTTCTCCACAATTTTTTCTCCTTCTTGGCCTCCCCTATCCCCTATCCTCTCTTTGACCTCTTACCCCATTTTCTTTCTCATTCATCACCTTTTCTAGCCTGTCTCTTGCCTTATTTCCTCTGTTTTCACTCTCATTCGTTGCCTCTTCCAATCACCTTATCTCTCTGCCTCCTTTTTGTCTTTTTCCTCTGCCTCTGTAGTTGCCATGCAGTTCACCTGCTTCTGCTGCCTTTTTCCTCACGCTTTCCCTCCCCTGCTCGCGCTCCCACCTCCTGCTAGCCCCGCCCTTCGCCACCTATTACCAACCACTTTTCCCTGAGACTGGAAACACATCGAAGTAAAACTTCTACTTAAGAAGCCATCAGCCCACCCCCGCAAACTCAAAAACTACTGCCCCATCTCCCTGCTCCTCTTTCCGGCCAAGACACTGGATAAATAATGGCTTTTCTCATGAGACACAGCTCACGAGACACCTGGAACAGAATCACATCCTCAACACTATTGTCTGTATTCCGTAACAACCACAGCACTGTAACGATTCTGATACCCACAACCGTTGGCATCTGAACCTTCCTCGACCAAGGAGAGATGGCCACAATCATTCCCCTCGATCTCTCGGCAGCCTTTAACACTGTATCGCACCACATACTGATCATTAGACTACACCACATCGAATACACGGAGATGCACTCAAATGGATCGCCTCCTTTCTCACCGTAAGAACTCAAAAGGTCCACCTGCATCCGTTCAGCTCCAAACCCAAAGGCATCAACAGTTGTGTCTCCTAAAGATCATCAAGCTAAAAACTTCCCCTTAAGAAAGTGTTGGCATCCGTGGGATACTTTGCTCAGAAGGTGTAAGGGACCTGCAATCCTGTCAATTAAAAAGGCTGTTTTTATTATATGCCTGCCAACCCTCGGATAAGAGGGAGTCAATCCACCCATGGGTAAGTTTAAACATATTAAAGGGCCAAGGCCTATTGAATCAAGATGATGCTTTGGATGGTCTTAACTCAAGATAGAGCATATAGATGAGTAATTACCTTTGTTATACCCTCAACATTTTAAACTCTAATGATTGGGACATATCTAGTTGTGAGAAAGTGCCCTCTTTCTTGCATGGTATACCCTCACTTTTTGCTGAATTGCTGATGTTCTTTGAGTGAGTGTGCCCTGGGCTCCTGCCAATCGGGTACCCAGGGCCTGTGTTCCTTCTCTAAAACTGCATTGAAGCCTAAACCCAATTGGCATCTCTGGCCACATGTCAGCCCCATGTAAATGGTACCCTAGGTACCCAGGGCACTGTGACCAGAGAAGGCCCTTAAGGGCTGCAGCACTTATTGTGCCACCCTTAGAGGCCCTGTGCCCTGACACACACACACACTGCCTTGGCAGGCTGCGTGTCTTGGTGCAGAACAAAACCGAAAGTCGACATGGCACACATCCCTGTGTGGGTGATGGACGTTTTCAACAAAACTTTATCTCCGCGGGGAATCACAACGCGGTCGTGATAACCGCATACCATTATACGCAAGTCGTAACAACGACTTGGGGAGGGGGGGAGGTGTTGGATTTAAAATCCAACACCTTCCTAAGTGTCCGCACAGACTGGAGTTGGAATAGTAAATTATACTATTCCAACTTCCAGCGTCCCCACTCCGCAAGTCGTTGTTACCATGCCATGCCCACAAAACACTGCCCTGGCATACATCAGCCTCCCCTCTAGCTAGGTGCCCTATGCCAGTGGCGAGGGTACAGGTGCATGCACCCTGTACCCCTACCGTACCCAGGTCCATTCCTGGGCACTGTAAGTGTAGTGCTGCCATTAAGAGTATATGGTGCTGGGAGGTTGTCATTACGAACTCTATAACACCATAATGGCTACACTGAAGACTGAGAAGTTTAGTATCAAACTTCTCATTACATTAAACCCACACTGATGCCAGTGTGGGATTTAACCCCTTCGAGGCTGATGACGAGCTGGGCTCGTCATGGAGCACACTGGTTGTGCGCTGATGACGAGCCCAGCTCGTCATGAGCCCCACCCCTGGGGGAAGTGCTGGCGCTCCCCCCGAGGGTGTCCGATCTTGCAGGCAAGTATGGGGATGGCAGCGGAAGAGTTTCCGCTGCCCCCCCGCCCCTCCCCATGGGAATCCCTGATGACGTCAGTGCGCACAGCGCGCGCTGACATCATCAGGAATTCCCAGGCGCTCGGGAAGCCATTTGCTTCCTGTGCGCCGAGGAGGAAGGTAGGTTTTTAGTGTCTGGGGGGTTTTGGGGCCGCAAAGAGGCATCAGGGGAGAGGAAAGAGATTTTCCTCTCCCCTGATGTCTCTTTGCAGGGCATTTCTGCCTCACGATCGCGCACAGCGTCGCGATCGTGCAGCGGAAATGCCCCCACTAGCACCAGGGATTTTAAATTTAGGTTATAGGAAGTGACCCCTTGGGCAAGGGTCGCTTCCAGGTGGGTACAATTAACTTTTGGATTTTCTGCCCCCCGTTTTTTTGGCCGTTTTGCCCCCAGGGGGGGGCAGAAATTCCCCACTAGCACCAGGGATTTTTGTTGGGGCCATGTTTATGTTTTGGAAGCAACCACTTGGGCAAGGGTCGCTTCCAGGTGGCCAATAATTTAGGTTTATGATGTTCTGCCCCCCCCCCCGTGGGCAAATCGGCCCGTTTTTTTGGCGTTTTGCTCCCAAGGGGGGCAGAAAATCCCCACTAGCACCAAGGAATTTAAATTTAGTTTATAGGAAGCGACCCCTTGGGCAAGGGTCGCTTCCAGGTGGGCTGTGATTATCTTTTTAATTTTCTGCCCCCCCTGGGGGCAAATCAGCCCATTTTTTCGGCCGTTTTGCCCCCATGGGGGGCAGAAATTCAACTAGAGCCAGGGATATGTGTTGGGGCTAATATTTTTGTATTTGGAAGCGACCCCTTGGGCAAGGGTCGCTTCCTGGTGGCAAATAATTATGGTTTAGATTTTCTGTCCCCCCTTGGGGCAAATCGGCCCGTTTTTTTGGCCGTTTTGCCTCCAGGGGTGGCAGAAAATTGCCACTAGCACCTGGGTTATTTTTTTTTCAAGGTTAGTATTGACCCCTTGTGCAATGGTCACTTCCTGGAGGGGGCTTAATTTATTATGTACATTTTCAAATATAGGCCTTTTTTTTGCCCGTTTTGCCCCCGGGGGGGGGGGGGGGGCAGAAAATGCCACTAGGCACCGGGGATTGTTTTTTTTGCAATGGAAGTGACCCCTTGGGCAAGGGTCACTTCCAGGTGGGGGTGAAATGTAGATTTACATTTTCTGTCCCCCCCAGTGCATTTAGGACTGTTTTTTTCAGCCTTTGTGCCCCCTCGGCGGGGGCAGAAATACGCCACTAGACACTAGGGATATTTTTTGTTTGTAATGGCGGCTACCCCTTGGGAAAGGTTTGCTTCTTAGAGGGAACTTGTTTTAGGATTGTTTTTCGGATTCACCCCCACCCCCCTGGGGGCGAATTGGCCCTTTTCTTTTCTGTTTTTTGGCCCGCTAGGCCCTAGGAATTGAGTTTTGTAGTGTGTGGAAGTGAGCCCTTGGGCAAGGATTGCTTCCAAAGGTGGTTATAATTTTGGTTGTTTTTTACTGGCCACCTCCCTTGGTGCCAGTTGGTCTTTTGTTGTCCTTACTGCCCCCGTGTGAGGGGGATACTGTTAGGACCAAAAGACCGACTGGCACCAAAGGGGTCAGGCAGTAAAAAACTTTCAAAAAATTAACCAGTGTCTTGATGGAAAACCTCACCTAATCCCCATTGGTCTAAGCCCTATTTGATGGCCCATCTGGACGAATGTAAATTTGGGGGGCAAATTTGTGTGTTGTTTTTTTAATTGTTATATTGTTTGTGAAATGTGGTAGTAATTTTTTTTTCTTCTCTATTTTTGTCTTGTTCCAGGCTTTTGCTGTTTGGAGTGTTGTAGGTTGCGGTTCTGTTACTGCTGGTTTTGCAGCTTGTGTAGTTGCATGAGCTTGATAAGTGAATGTATTTTGTACTACTTGTCCTAGATGATTGTGTTTTTGAAAAAGGTGTACTTATAGCAGTTTGTGTGGCTCTGTGTTTTTTGTTCGTTTAATTTTTTTCAGCATTAGTGCTTGATGTGCACTTTGTTTTCTAATCTGTAATTTTTTTTCCTTTCTAGTGGGATATCATTTCTTTTTGCTGTGTCTCAGCAGAGTAGGTGCTGGTGAGTGTAGCTATATTTGGTAAGAGTGAAATTGTTTTGGATTGTATAGATCTTTGTGTGAAAGCCTTACCTTGTTTACTTCTAACTTTGCACAGTGTAGGTTGTTGTTCACTTGTGTGTGCAGTCTTCTTGCTTTGTAAGGATAATGGCTAGTCGCAGGATTACTGCTCAGCAGGTTCTTGGTTTGCTTTTTGAGTCTTCCTCTGACCATGGTCCAGAGACTGACTCCGATTCGGACCTAGAGGTAGGGGCAGAAGATTCAGGCAGTGAGTTTTCTCTTCGCATGGAATCATCGGATGATGAATCTTCTTCTAGTGCTGATGAAGTGCCTATGATAGAGGAGGACATTGATGTGCCTGTAGTGGGCCAAGAGGCATCTGGGCTGCTGCCTAGGGCCGCAAGGTTTCCCTTTTTTTTACGTTGGCAAGAGGCATGTGGGCTTCAGCCTGCGCCCAAAAGGCTTCACATTGCTGTGGTGCGCCAAGAGGCATCTGGTGCTGTTCGTCTTCCTGTTGGTGTAGTGCAGCAAGAGGCATCTGTGGCTGTTAGGCTTCCCATTGGTGTGGAGCGGCAAGAGGCATCTGGGGCTGCTTGGTTTCCCGGTGCTGTAGTGCAGCAAGAGCCCTCTGGGGATGCTATGTTTTCTGTTGGTGTTGTACAGCCAGAAGTATCTGTGGCTGTTAGGCTTCCCGTTGCTGTACAGCAGCAAGAGGATTCTGGGCTGCAGGCTGGGGTGGCTGCTTCTCCCGTTGATAGGGATGGCCCCTGGGTTCCCCCTGGCATGGTGCAGCCGGCATTGCCAGATTTCACTGGTGTTCCTGGGTGTAGAGTGAATACTGAGAATTTTCTGCCAATACATTTTTTCAGTTGTTTTTTGACAATGTGTTTTTGCAAGGGATTGTTGAGCAAACTAATGTGTATGCAGAACAGTATTTGAGGGACAACAGTGCCAGCCTTAAGCCCCATTCTAGAGCTACCCGGTGGACTCCCACAAATGTTGAAGAGATGAAGAAGTTTTTGGGATTAACTTTTTTGATGGGCTTGCTAAGGAAGCCATCAATGTCTTCATATTGGTCCACTAGTCCCTTGATGGCAACAGCTATATTTCCAGCAGTCATGAGTCGTGATCGGTATATGCTTCTTCTTCGGATGATGCATTTCGTTGATAATGGTTTAGCGTTGCCACACGATCACCCTGATTGTGACCGTCTGTTTAAGATTCGGCCTGTCCTTGATCACTTTGTTGATCGTTCTTCTGAGATCTTTGCTCCTGGTAAAGAAATTGCAGTGGATGAGTCTTTGCTATTGTTCAAGGGCCGCTTGGTTTTTAGGCAATACATTCCTAGTAAGAGGGCACGCTATGGAATCAAACTGTATATGCTGTGTGACAGTGGGACTGGATATGTCTACAATTTCAGGGTGTACACTGGTAAGGAGTCCAGCATTAACCCTCCTGGTTGTCCTTCCACTTTTGGAGTGACTGAGAAAATTGTGTGGGAACTAGGTAGAGGATTATTTAACAAAGGCCACCATTTACATGTAGATAACTTCTACACTGGTGTGCGGTTGTTCAAGGAATTGGCCAAAGTGGGCACTGTTGCTTGTGGCACAATGCGCTGTAACCGTAAAGGTTTCCCAAAGGAACTTGTTTGCAAAAGGCTTGTGCGGGGACAGTCTAGTGCATTGCGATGTGGGGAGCTTCTAGCTGTGAAGTTTTCAGACAGGAGAGATGTGTACATGCTGACTACTATCCATGATGAAAGCACTGTACCTGTGCCTGTTTGGGGTCAGGGTGCTGAAGTGCGCAAACCTGTGTGCATTTTAGATTACAATAAGTACATGGGTGGTGTTGACAGAGTAGATCAGAGGTTGGAACCTTATGCTGCTCTTCGAAAGGCTTACATTTTGTACAAGAAGTTGGCTATCCATCTTTTCCACTTGGCATCCTTTAATGCTTTTGTTGTGTTCCAGAAGTCTTGTCCTGAGTCGAAGATGCCTTTTGTTAAGTTTCAGGAGTCTATAATAGGCAGCCTTGTACTAGTGGAACAGGCAAGTGTTCCTAGATTTGGAGTGGTGGAGGATGTGGCTAGATTGAAAGATCGCCACTTTCCTGAATACATTCCTCCCACATCTGCAAGAGACTTTCCGACTAGAAGATGCAGAGTCTGTTGGTGAAGAGGCGTGCGGAAGGAGTCTCATATGTACTGCCCTGACTGTCCTTCTAAGCCTGGATTGTGTGTGTCAGCTTGTTTTTAATCGTACCACACGCAAAAGAAGTTTTGGGAGTTTTAATGAGCTGTAAAGTGAATTGCCTGGTCTGTATTCTGTAAAAATGTTTAGTTTGTTTCAAGGATTGGCATTAGTGCAATGTGTTTAGTTTTAGAATTTGTGTTAGCTGATTTGTAGGTATTTCCATTTGTTTAGTGTTATTTTGAAAAAAGAATTCTAAATGTGATTGTGGTGTGTGCAGGCTGGTGCTTGGATGGTGGTGTGCGTGGACTGGCGCTTGGCTGGTGGTGTGCGTGGACTGGTGCCTGGCTGGCAGAGTGCATGGATTGGTGTTTTGCGGGTGGTGTGTGTGGATTTTTGTTTGGCTGGCGGAGTGCATGGTTAGGTGCTTGGCTGGCGGTGTGAGTGGATGGTGCTTGGCTGGTGGAGTGCAAGGATTGGTGCTTGGCTGGTGGTGTGCGTGCACTGGTGGTTGGCTGGCGGGCTGCGTGGACTGGCGCTTGGCTGGTTGTGTGCGTGGACTGGTGCTTGGCTGGTGGTGTGCGTGGACTGACACTTGACTGGTGGTGTGTAGACTGGTGCTTGGCTGGCAGAGTGCAAGGATTGGTGTGTGGTTGGCGGTGTGTGTGGATTGGTGCTTGCCTTGCAGTGTGTGTGGACTGGTGCTTGGCTGGTGATGTGCGTGGACTGGCACTTGACTGGTGGTGTGTGTAGACTGGTGCTTGGCTGGCACAGTGCAAGGATTGGTGTGTGGTTGGCGGTGTGTGTGGATTGGTGCTTGGCTGGCGGTGTGCATGGACTGGCACTTGACTGGTGGTGTGTGTAGACTGGTGCTTGGCTGGCAGAGTGCAAGGATTGGTGTGTGGTTGGTGGTGTGTGTGGATTGATGCTTGGCTGGCGGTGTGTGTGAACTGGTGCTTGGATGGTGGTGTGCGTGGACTGGCATTTGACTGGTGGTGTGTGTAGGCTGGTGCTTGGCTGGCAGAGTGCAAGGATTGGTGTGTGGTTGGCGGTGTAAGTGGATTGGTGCTTGGCTGGCGGTGTGTGTGGACTGGTGCTTGTATGGTGGTGTGGGTGGACTGGCGCTCGGCTGGCGGTGTGTGAGTATTTGCTTTCTGTTGGTCACTACACACAGTGCTAGCTGAGTGCCACTCCACGCAGTCCATCATTTTGTGTAGTTGCTGTGTCAGGAATGTGGGTGTGTGAAAGTGATGGGCCCTTGAATGACACTGTCTGCTGGTGTGAGTGTTTTAATGTGATGGGCCTGCGGCTGGCTGTGTGAATGTTTTGTAAGTGTCACATGTATGAAAGGTGTATGAATGGCCTGTAAAGCGGTTGGTGCCTTGCCTTGGCTTTACAGCTCACGAGCTGTGAGTCAATGGTTCAGTTTCTTGTCCTTTCCATTATTAACAGTGTATTTAATTTCTTGTGAAATCACTTGCTAATACAATGGTATATACTGAACCATCACTCACCCTCGAGCCAAATCCAACCAGTATGTGTGTGTGTTTAAAAACTTGTTTTCTGTGTTTTTTTGGTTTTTTTGAAGCAGGACGCACCTTCTCACTTTTTTTGTAAATGTTGTGATGTCTTGCTTTCGTGCCTGGTGGTGTGAATGGTCTTCTGTGTGTCAGGTATGAAAGGTGTGTGAATGGCCTGTAAAGCGGTTGGTGCCTTGAAGTGGCTTTACAGTTCACGAACTGCGAGTCATTGGTTCAGTTTTTTGGGCCATGTAATTGACAGTGCATTTCATTTTTGTGAAATCTCTTGTTAATAAAATTATATATACTGCACCATCACTCGCCCTCATGCCAAATCCAACCAGTATGTGTGTGTGTTTGAGGAATAGATGGCTGTGTAGGGATTTTTTATTTTTTTTAGTCTCTGTGCCAAGGTGTACATTTCGCCTATGAATAACTTGCCAATTGTAGATATTGTTGAAAACCCATGGGACTACATGGTGATGTCTCTCTGGTGAAATCTAACAATGAAATTTATCCTCAATATCCTGCAAAACTCACAATGTTCGTCATATTGTTCTTGCAATATTGTGCCCAAATTGTCACGCTTCACAAGTAATCAACTAAATTTGTCAAAACTAATAGGTTTACCTAGGGAGGTCACATGGGTTTTTCACTCCTTTTTTGGTTGCCATCTAGGGAATCTTAGCAAACTCACACATTTTTGGAAAGTAGACACCCGGGGGCTTTCAAGGGGGTATGGCTTGCATGGATCCTCCAACGTTCCTTTTATCAGAATCCCTAGCAAACTTTAAATGTTTTTGAAAAAAATTGTTTTTTCAAACTTTTTTGTGTGTAAAAGTGTGGCATCACTGGGCTCACACAAATTTCCACCCACCCAGCGTTCCCCCAGGTCTTTTGAAAAAAATGATACCTCACTTTCGTGGGTAGGCATAGTGGCTGCAACAAGCAAAGGCCCAAATCGTACGGTGGTGACTTAAATATTACCTTTAGCAAAACTACCTCGTTTTTGGGGGGGGGCACCTGAGTTTTTGGCCCGGGGCTCGGCGGCAATATTTGGAAACTACGAAACACAAACAGTTTTGAAAACTAGACACCTGTCGGAGTCCAGGGAGGTATGGCTTGCGTGGGTTCCCCAACGTTTTCCTACCCAGAATTCCCTGCAAACCTTAAAATTAGGTAAAAAAAACCACTTTTCCATACTTTTTTTCGTGGGATCTCCATGCCGGCACAAATGTCCTACCGCCCAGCGTTCCCCTTGTTCCCCCGAGTAAAATGATACCTCACTGGACTCCCCCGGGTGTCTAGTTTCCAGAAAAGTGTGGGTTAAGTAGGTTTCCCTAGATGGCCGCCGAGCCCTGGGCCAAAAACTCATGGGAACCCCCTTGCAAAACCTGGTTGTTTAGTGATAGGTTATTTTGATGTTGCCTCATTAGGTTTGGGGCCCTTGCCTGTTGCGGGTCCTTGACCCACCCAGGCAAGTGAGGTACCATTGTTTTTGGGAGACCTGGGGGAACGCTGGGTGGGTGGAAATTTGTTGATCCACGCAGATTCCAGAACTTTCCACCACAGAAATGTGAGGAAAATGCATTTTTGTGTCAATTTCTTAGCTTTGCAAGGGATTCTGGGTAACAGAACCTGGTGGTAGGCAGTCGAGTCACCCCATCCTGAATTTCCCTGGGTGTCTAGTTTTCAAAAATGTATAGGTTTGCTAGGTTTCCCTAGGTACCGGCAGAGCTAGGGTTCAAAAACAAAAGGTAGGCTCTTTGCCAAAAAAGGGCACAATTTCACTGCGAAATTGAGGTGCGACCACGTTGCGTTTTGCACAGTTTCCTGTCGCAGGCACTAGGCAGACCCAGGCAAGTGAGGTACCATTTTTTTGGGGAGACCCGGGGTAACGCTGGGTGGGTGGAAATTTGTTGATCCACGCAGATTCCATTACTTTCCACCACAGAAATGTGAGTTAAATGCATTTTATTTGTCAATTTCTTAGCTTTGCAAGGGATTCTGGGTAACAGAACCTGGAGGTAGGCAGTCGAGTCACCCCATCCTCAATTCCCCTGGGTGTCTAGTTTTCAAAAATGTATAGGTTTGCTAGGTTTCCCTAGGTGCCGGCAGAGCTAGGGTTCAAAAACGAAAGGTAGGCTCTTTGCCATAAAAAGGGCACATTTTCACTGCGAAATTGCGGTGCGACCATTTTGCGTTTTGCGCTGTTTCCTGTCGCAGGCACTAGGCAGACCCAGGCAAGTGAGGTACCATTTTTTTTGGGAGACCTGGGGGAACGCTGGGTGGGTGGATATTTGTTGATCCACGCAGATTCCAGAACTTTCCACCACAGAAATGTGAGGAAAATGCGTTTTTTTGTCAATTTTTTAGCTTTGCAAGGGATTCTGGGTAACAGAACCTGGTGGTAGGCAATCGAGTCACCCCATCCTGAATTCCCCAGGGTGTCTAATTTTTAAAAATGTATAGGTTTGCTAGGTTTCCCTAGGTGCCGGCAGAGCTAGGGTTAAAAAACGAAAGGTAGGCTCTTTGCCAAAAAAGGGCAAATTTTCACTGCGAAATTGCGGTGCAACCACGTTGCGTTTTGCGCTGTTTCCTGTCGCAGGCACTAGGCAGACCCAGGCAAGTGAGGTACCATTTTTTTCGGGAGACCTGGGGGAACGCTGGGTGGGTGGAAATTTGTTGATCCACGCAGATTCCAGAACTTTCCACCACAGAAATGTGAGGAAAATGTGTTTTTTTGTCTATTTTTTAACTTTGCAAGGGATTCTGGGTAACAGAACCTGGTGGAAGGCAGTCGAGTCACCCCATCCTGAATTCCCCTGGATGTGTAGTTTTTAAAATGTATAGGTTTGATAGGTTTCCTTAGGTGCCCGCAGAGCTAGGGTGCAAAAACTACAGCTAGGCTAGGGTCAATTTTAAACTGCAAAATTGAGGAGTGACCACGTTGCATTTTGCGCCGTTTCCTGTCGCAGGCACAAGGCCGACCCACACATATGAGGTACCGTTTTTATCGGGAGACTATCAGCCAGAATCATCAATGTCAAATTCTGCGATTCCTAAATTGCGAGAAAAAGCGAATCGCAATTAAGAAATCGCAGAATGGCATTCATGAATATTTGCGAGGAAAAAAAAGCGATTCGCAATCGGCCGCAATCGCCGATTGCGAGTCCCCGAAAATCGGTAAATATTCGCATAATCGGCCGATACCCGTGTTGAAATTGCGATCTCGCAACTACCGAAATCGCAAATTGCGATCTCGCTAACTGCGAGATCGCAAAAACGGGAAGTCGCATCCTGAGCAGAATGATGACATCACAACCAGGAAGTAGGCAGGTTCCACCCTAATTAAGCCGTGAGAGCCTGAACTGGAAGCAGCATTATCAGAGCTCCCCTCCAGTGTGCCTACAGGACTAAACCAGGAGACACCCCAGTGGTAAGCATGTCACAGGAAGCTGCAGGTGGATCTTCCAGTGGGGGAAAGAGGAAAATACAATTTTCAGAGCAAGAGCTCGAATTTTTGATTGAAGGAGTCTGCAAGGACTACAATTGGCTCTTCAGTAAAGACTCCAGAAGGGTGCCCAAGGCCGATAAAAGGCGGTTATGGTTGCACATCCGCGCTAAAGTAAACTCTGTGGGGGTGACCCAGCGCTCCGTGGACGAGCTAAAAAAACACTGGTATGACCTCAGAGGGCGGTCAAAGGAGAAGATTGCGGAGAGGCTGGGGGAGCATGTGGCGACAGGTGGAGGAGAGCCCACTGTCCCACCGAACACACCACTGGAGGACCGAGTGGAGGACACCATAAATCCGCAGGCATGCGTGGGTGTGACCCAGCTGGACTCCTCCTGACCCACCCAAGACACACCAGGTAAGTGCCATGCGACTGCAACCCCCTGTCCCCTAACAATGTCCATGACTCCTGAGCATCCCATATCAAACCCCAGTCATGCAGCCAAAGCACACCACTAAAGCGCTATTGCATTGTGGAACATGTAGTCTGGCCACAATTACCATCTTGCCCCATTAAGCCAGACATGTTTAGTGAGAGTCAATCCTGCTGCGAGTCAGGGAATGGTAGTCTGCATGCATGTAGGAAGCCTAAATGTGTAAGAAACATGTCACTAATCAACCTCCACTTTACATCACAGGTGGCGCAGAAGTCTCCAGCTCAGACAGCGATGCCCTGATAATTGAGGACATCACAGAAGACACAGAGGGAGACACACATCTATCCCCACAGCCCGGACCATCAGGGCAAGCTGCCGCACCAGCGGTCATTACACCACCTGCCCCTGTGCCTCCCCTGTGCAACCAGGCGCTGCAGTACCACTGCGCGTCACACAACCACCAGTGGGGCTTGGAACACCAGCAGCAGT
The DNA here is from genome assembly GCF_964261635.1 of Lissotriton helveticus. Lineage (NCBI taxonomy): Eukaryota > Metazoa > Chordata > Amphibia > Caudata > Salamandridae > Lissotriton > Lissotriton helveticus. The sequence goes on from NC_136061.1 coordinate 1,292,122,876, forward strand.
TTGCCAACCGACCCACTGCCCTGCGGCTGTGAGGAGCCAGTCAAGCAGACTGGTGAGGGAGCAGCGCACTAACAATTCCCACGCTGGCAGGGGACAAAACGTGCGACCAGATGGGCTCTCCATTGAGCGCCGTATGCTCAATGTGCATCAGACCCAGGCCCGTCATCTTGCGGCTATCCACCTCCAACTGAACAAGACCGCCCGAAATGTAGCACAAATGTCAGACCGCATGGAGAGGATGACAGCTGCTATGGAGGCCAACACACAGGCCATGTACAGCCAGCGGGATCTCAACTGCCGCAGACACCGCCAGCTGCTGACCCGCCTGTCAGCATACACGCGGTCCAACTATATAATTGGGAACGCGACCTCCCAGCTCTCGCGACGCTTCTTGGCCATGCAGGTCCAAATGGTCCAGTGCTGCCAGGTCGTCGCAAGAGCTCTGGAGCATGTGTCAACAGCAGTACAGGGCATGCAGGCTACCGACCATGGCCAGGCAGGGGGGGGCTGACGACACTAGTGAGGCTACATCCAGCCATAGCAGCCAGTCCATTCCACCGGTGATAGCACCCCGCCGCAGCAGCAGGCCCTCTGCTGACTCACGGACTAATCAGGAGGAGGATGGAGAAAGGAGGTTGGGAGCATCTGCCCGGAGGCGGCATTGAACAATAGAACATTTACATGAGGGGCCATGCTGCTGCTACAAGCATGCAGGGCCGGCGCTAGGCATGGGCAGCATGGGCGGCTGCCCAGGGCCCCGAGCTCAGCCCATCAACAGGGGGCCTCACAAAAGTGTTAACTCACCACATCTTAGGCTTCGCGCCTGTGGTGAGCACTGCGTGTCCCAGGGAAGGGCTGCCTCTCCTCTGGGCTTCACAGGCTTGTGTAGGAATAGCGGAAGAGGCCCCCCTCCCCTGTGCCTTGCAGCCTTTGGCAATGGCTGTTAACCCCCAGGGAGGGGGCGCCTTTCCCCCTGGGCCTTGCAGCCCCACGTGTCGCGCGAGGCCCTTCTGAATTTTGGTTTGACCTGTGATTAAGGATGCTGTCCACTTCCCACGCCAGTGACAATTAGCACGCATTTTTGGGGCCTGACGGTTTTAGCATTTATAAAGACAAGCAACTCTCACTCTTTCAGATGCTGATGAGCTGCGAAAGAGATGCTTGTCAGTGGCTTAAAAGAAGGCGTTGTAGCACACGAGGGGGGCATGCACCATTATGGATCAGGAGCACCTTCTGTAATTTAAATGCAAATAGCTTCCAATGTGTAAATGAAACCCGTTTTCTTCTGCTCTTTTTATATAGCGCAAACTTGACCCAAAGGTATTGGAGTGCTTTACGTGAGCACCAGTTACAAAACATGGACATATTCCTTTTTTTAGGCACAGTGTGATTAAGTGACTTGCGAGAATCACAGGATGAGACACCGTCAAAAATCAGCAGCCCTGACGTAACACATCTTCTCCCACCTCTACCTCTCCGGGGAGTCATCTTTTAATGTCTATTTCTCACATGAAAGCTGTTTCAAAGTGCTGCCCTGCTGTCAAATCAGTGGACGGGGCACAGTGCCAAAATTATTTGCCCAGAATCAAACAGTTGGTTAAATCAGTAGAGCCAGGACTGCAGTGCACTCCTACTTGGAGCAAACCCTATATATTTTCCACTGTACTGCATTTAGGTGACATACCCCCAGATGCATCAAGAACCCATTTTGCTATTCCTTAATAGCGAAAAATAACGATTCGCTATTAAGGAATAGCAAAATGCAATGCATGAAGATATCACTAAAAAAATAGCGATTTCTTAAAATTCCTTAATTGCAACTCGCAAATTGCGAATCGCAATTAAGGAATACCTCCCCATTCATTCCTATGGGCCTAAAGGCCCATAGGAATGAATGAGAAGACATTCTCAATTTGTGAATCGCAACTTGCGAATCGCAAAATGAGAATCCGATTTCAAGGGTACAGGGGTGTCCAAAGGACACCCTGTTGCACCCCTGAAATTAATCTGTGCACATATGTTGCGCACACGCATGCCCCAACATGAAACTTTGAAAAATGCACTTTAGTGCATTTTTCAAAGTTTTTGCAAATTACCATGAAGTTGTACTTCATCGTAATTTGCGTGCCCTATTAGCGAAATCGCTATTTTTTAAAATTTAATGCATTGCATTTAAGGAATCTCAATTTGAGATTCCTTAAATGCAAGTAATCGCAATTTAGCGAATTCTCAATTTGCGATTTTTGCATTTGGGATGATGCATCCCAAATGCAAACATACCGGTCGCAAGGGGGCAGATTCTGGGAATCTGCCCCTTTGCGACCAGATTTTCCTTTGATGAATCTGGGCCTATACCATGGGTTGTATGAAGTTACAAAGCATACTTTTACAACGCATGCCTTTACAACACATTTTTCACATCACAACATCCTTTACAACTCATTCCATTACATCGCATGACACGACATCGCATTTTAAGAAACTACATTTACAATGCATTCCATTACATCGCATACTACCTTTACAACGCATACCATTACAACACATACCACTACATTACATTTATGGTAAGTATTGGATAGTATAGGGGTAAAAATTACTATTCTAACTCCAGGTAGTGCAACAGTAGAGTAAGTGTTGGGTAGTGTAGGGGTAAAAATTACTATTCTAACTCCAGGGGCTGAAACAGTAGGGGAAGTGTTGGATAGTGTAAGGGTACTATGCGTTGTAATGGTATGCGTTGTAATGGTATGCATTGTAATGACATGCGTTGTAATGACATGCGTTGTAGTGTCATGCATTGTAGTGTCATGCAATGTAATGGTTACTATATGTGTTGTGTTTTAAACTTAACATAATTCTGGTGAGTAAAGAGCCTACACACAAAAAAGATTGTCCTATGTCTCTTAGCATGTGCGTGTGGGATACTGATGAGAGGGTTTATGTTAAAACAAATTACGAAGTATTAATGTCATCCTAAGGTAGCACAATAATGGCACGGAAAGATAAGGGGGCCTTTTGAAATTTGCAATTATATCCATGGTGCGAGAGGTTTTCTCTTGTGTCATTTTATTTTTTGAATGATCCCGCCCCTCATTACCTCACAGTATCTCCCCCCTTTATGAGGCAGAACTGGAAATTGTATCATGGAGTTATCTCGAAACAATAGGCTAACGAGGAGTAAATAATATACATCTTTGTGAGACCTGCACCTAGCTTTTCCATCCAATGTGACAAATTTAATCCATTTAATACAGATTTAAAATATATGGACTTATTTAATTTGTATATTTATCTTTTTGCCCATGTTGTTACTGATATCGACGTGAGGTCTCTTCAGGGATGCCAAATAAGATCAATAGTCCCGCGATGTAACTTTCAAAGCCCCTCCACTAGGGCGGAGGAGTGTTGCCCCACTGCTTTCTCGCAGTGCGAAAAGCAGAAACACAAAATGCAAAAACTACCATTTTATGTTTCTGCTACGCGCACTGCGAGAAAGCAGAAGTGTTTGGTTGGGGGCGGGCGGGTCTGCTTTAGGACAGGGGAGGAGTGCCTTGCCCACTGCTAAGGGCCCTGACTGTTTGGTCTGCCCTCCAGTCATGCACACGCTGGCCTTTCTCCATGTAGGCACCAGTGCACCCTACATGGAGAAAATGGCCTCCCCATAGGCGCCAGGCTGGTCGGCTGACATTGCAGCATTGTGATTGGCTTAGGGAAGGGAGGCTGCCTGCTTCCTGTTCCTGCTAGAGGCAGGAAAGAAGGAAAGCAGGTCAGGAGCAGAGATGACGCAAGACCTGGGAAGGTAAGTTTATTTTATTTTTAAACTACTCCCCCCCCCCCCGCGCGCGCGAACCCCCGCGAGACCTTGGCCGCAACTGGATTTTACATGCAAATTAGAGGGGCCTCACAACTTTCCTTTCGCCCAGGGCCCCAGAAGTTCTAGGACCGGCCCTGCAAGCATGCCCTCCTGAAGAACAGACATATGACGCAATATGTCATTCATGTACCAGTTTGCAGAATGCCCAGTTTATTGTGCTGTAACAATTACAAAAATTCTGACTAACTTAATCTGACTCCTGTCATTATTAATGTTGTCATGCATGAGTTAAGTAATGGGTGTGGGGAGTGGGTGCACTAGAAATAGTTCATGCAGATTTGGTTGCGGCGCCTGTATCCTTCTGCAGGATTCTCACCGCGTGCGTGACGCACATGTGCAGGTGGTCGGTTGTCCCCTTCGGTATAAAGCAGGAATATCGACCGGATAATATCGACTAGCATAAATATCGAGGTAAGAATATCGAATTTAAAAAATATCGTTGAAGTAAATATCGTTGTTGTAAATATCGATTTTGTATAATGACAAAAATATCATCAAAATAAAATATCGTTGTATAGAATATCGTTTAGAGAAATATCGTTGAATATAATATCGACAAAATAATTGAATGTGTTATATAAATGTAGAAAAATGTGTTTTATGTTTAAATATTATTAATTAAATGTCTATTTTTATTATTATAGGGATCAAAATGTAAAAAAAAATTAAATGTTTGTAAATATTTTAGGAGCGGGTTATTGGTATTATAGGGGATAAGGGTGGGTAGTAATTTACAAAAGTAGTGTAAATAATATGTATAGAATGGCAAAAAATTAGAAAATTTTGTTTTTTTTGCTTTTTTTTTTGAATGGCGAAATTTGAAATTTAATTTAAATAACAGAATTATTTATTTAATGGGTTTTTAAAAAGATTTAGTAGCGGGTTGTTGGTGATATAGGGGATAAGGGTGGGTAGTATATTAAAATATGTTTCATAAAATTTAAATTTAATTAAAACAAATTATAAATTGAAATACGAAAATATATTATATTTAATTGAAATTGAATGTATTATATAATAATTTTGTAATTAAGTGTGAGTTTTATTTATATAGTGTTTAATAAAAAATTCAATTGCTATAAAAAATACTAAATTTGAAATTTCAATATTAAAATTTGAAATTTGAAATTTGAATTTAGAAAATTGATTTTTAAATTATATTAAAATAAGTCAAGTGTGTAATATTTTATGTTTGTGTATTTGGTATAATATATGCTAAGAATGATTCGAAAAACACAAAAACAACGTTTGGGTTAAAAATTATAAAATTGTGAAAATTATGTAAAATTTTTTCAAAAATTCGAAATTTGAAATTTCTATATTTAATTTTGAAATTTGAAATTAGAAATTTAATTTTTAAATTATATTAAATTAAGTGAAGTGTGTAATATTTTATGTTTGTGTATTTCTTATAATATATGCTAAGAATGATTCGAAAAAATAAATAACAACGTTTGGGTTAAAAATTATAAAATTGTGAAAATTATGTAAAAATTTATAAAAAATGCGAAATTTGAAATTTAAATTTTAGTTAAAAAAATTGTCACAAATATTATGGTTTACTGTCCAGCAGTTTCCCTGACTTATGTAGGATTGGAGTTAGAATAGTTATTTATTATGGTTTCCTGTCCAGCACTTTATCTGACTTATGTATGATTGGAGTTAAAATAGTTATTTATTGTTGCTTACTGTTAAGTATTTTCTATGAGTTATGTTTTATATTTTTTTATGTATAGAAAAAAAAATTAAATATTTTTTTTAATTTGTATAATTATTATTATATATAATGTTGTAATATTATTTGTATAAATAAACAAAATATGAATATTTTCTACATTTTTACATACATATCACAAGTGTCAACATTTATTAAGTACAATAGTAATATAGTTTTGTACACATTTTTTTATTCATACTTTCATTTGTTGATGCAAACATTTACATAATTTTAATACACCTTTTTCAATTATTTGTTTACATTTTACATTGCAATTTTAGTCATATATACATTGTTATATTACATTAATTAGTATATTAAATTTTAAATTTTCTTTTTTAAAATTTAATATGTTAATTAATTGACATGTAATTGTATTTTTCTAAAGTATGTACATAAAATAGTGCTCAGTTTTATACATATAAAAAATATTTGTTAACAATCAAAAACATATTTTTAATATACAATAATTAATTAATATATAAATATAATATATTTATTATTGTATATTTTACATTTTTCATATGTTTATTTACAAACAATAAGTAAATTATTACAAAACATGGAAAATAAATTGCTATTCATCTCTATTGTTTATTTTTAATAATGGGGATTTAGTCCTATTTTTATTTTTATTGTGCTGCCATTTTGATTTTTGAACTTCACTTTGTAGTCTTTCTACATCGTTGTTTGGGTCATTTCAGAAAACGGAACCTCGCGGTTGGGATCTGCTTCGTGTTGGTGAATGTAAGTTTATTTTACATTAATTTTAACTACATTTTAATACATTATAGAGCTAGTTGTAGTGTGTACGTGTTGCTATGTGTTGTACTTTACAGTTTATGTGAAAAATACGTGTTATTTAAGGTCGTTATTGATAACGTACTTTCTTAGATATTTCTTATGAAATTAAGGTTTATGTATTGTGTAAATGAATTAGTTCAGGTGTTTTCCTATGTTTTATATGTTATGTTTAGGCTTTCTGGCTTTCATATTTATTGTGGGTGGGTTTTGTTTGTATTATTTATTTACAGGTGTTCGTTTTGGTGAGCAGATGGATTTTATCTCGTATTTTTTGTAAAATACAGGTTAATGTTTCACTACATTTCTTGATTTTTCGGGATTTTGGAGCGTTTTTATCGTGATTATTTTTCGGGTTTTTGATGGTTCCGTTCTCCAGAGTATTGCTACGTGGGACCCTTATAAAACAGTTGTATATTTGGCATTTTGTGGGGATTTTTTTAAAACATGTGGATTGATTTTGGTTCTAATCGTCTTGAAACCATGTTCTTGGAACACATTCTACAGCTGCAGAACAGTTAAGTTATTATTATATTTTTGTTTGGGGTGGACTGTGCTATATTGTGCAATTTTTTTAAATGTCGTTTTATTATGTCTTGTAATAATAGATTACATTTATTTTTACATGACATAATTTAACTACATTAAAAAAAAAATTGTTTTATTTATTGTTTGAAATGTTTTTATGTGTTGCTTGTTAAAGGATAGATTTGGCTATTAGTTCTAAGTATTCAAGACCTTCGATACTTGGGTACATTCTTATTTTTTGCTGTAGGTATTCGTACATATTTAATGTTTGTTTACTTAGTTTAGGGCCGATTTTAGATAGAGATTGCTCTATTCTTAGTTCTTGGTAGCTTTGCTCTTTTTTGATGCTTTGGATTAGTTTATGAAGTGTGGGTTGTGTTCTTCCTATTGTGGCTTGGAAGGCATTATGCCATCCTTCGACCGCGTTGTTAGTTTTGACTTTCTGTGCCATAGTACTAGCATACACATTCCACCATGGAATTTGGAATTTAGGTTGTCTGCGGTTGCCAGAACGATGTAATCTTCCCACCCAGGTATCTTTAAAATAGTCTAAGAAGGGAGTTAATTTTTTCTCATTGGTGCGGTAGAAAGGGCTGTCAAGTAGTAAATTGTAATAGTTAGCAACTTCGGTTGTTGGTACAAATGCCAATGCAATTAACTTTTTTATCTGATAAGCAAAGTTACTGTTTGTTGAATATTCAATGCTTAAAGTAGATTTTTGTAAGTGCCTCCATATACTTTGGTTGTAGTGATAATAACACCCTTGTATAGATGTGTGAGGATATATTTTAAGTATAGCTTGAATCATGGCTATTTCAAAGTCTATTATTATTCTTTGTGGATAGTAATTATCAGTAAAATCTTTGATAGTTGTTAAAATTTCTACGTAGGTTGCATTTGTTTTATTTGGCAGCAGTGTATAAATTAAAGGGATATGTGTTTCTTGGTATTCACCATGGATGGTGTAAAGTTGATAGAAAGGTTTGGGACATACTTTAAAAGTTCCGTCCATCATCCAGGTTTCACACGATTTTAGTTTTTGCAAATTGCTATTTGTTGCAAAAAGTAAAATTCTTTTATCATGACTGTGGTTATCATACATTAAGAATTTATCTTCATTGTGTGTAATAGTATATTCAGGATATATTTTAATGTCTTGAAAAGTTTCAGGTGCTGGTGGAGTTGGATCAGAATCTCGTTTTGTTTTAGCAATTAATCTTTTCAAGTTGGGTATTGAAGGTAACTGTCCTGTGACATGTTCTGGCACCTTGCTTAAAACATTTTTCAAAATAGTGGTGCTTGTTTCTTGTGAGCCTGTACTAGCTTCTCTCAATGTCTCTAGTGCTTCTCTTACTTCGACTTCTGTTACATTGGGTGGGTGGTTATGCTCATGTACATTTACAACATTGTTATCAACAGTCTTTGCTCTACCATAGCATGCAGTTGAGTAATATTTACTACATTTCCAGTAAGTTTTATTCCCTTTTATTCTTTCTTGGGTGTAGGTGTAACCCATGTAGCTCAGCATTATTTTCCCTTTTTGAGAAGTAATAAAAGTAGCTCCTGTTGCCATGTCTAAGGTAGATCTGTGAAGACATATATTTTTTTTTTTAGTAAAAATGAAAAACATTTCTTGAGATGTGTACGTTAAAAGGAAAAAGTGCAAAAACATACTTACAATGTTGTTTTCCTGCTAATTTTATGTTTTCTGTTCTTATATGTAGATTTTCACTCTTTAATGTTCTGTAGTTGTGGTAAAGAATAGTACAAAAAATGATTTAGTTTTATAGTTGTTTATTTTGTCTTTCTGATTCTTAATAGACACAGTGGGTATACTTACTTAATGTAGTAGAAGATGTTGTTAGTTTAGTTGTAGATTGGTAGATGAAGTTTGTATATTCTGTAAAAGAAAGTTAATTTGTGTTATTTATTGTATTAGGATATATTAGTAGGTAATAACATATCAAGTCTTTTGCAACTTTACTTTGCAACTTTTTAAAATTATTTAAAAGCTTTCTAAGTAGACATGGATAAGGCAGTTCATAATTTCATTTAATTATTATCTTGTGGTGGTTGTTGATAGGATGTTGTAGTTATATTTAAACAAATATAAAAACCATGGGGCATATTACCAACCAATAGAGATAATTTTTGTCTCTAACTTATTTCGAGACAAAAATTATCGCCGCACATCGGCGATTTTTATCGCAGATAAACCTTGCTATTAGCAAGGTTTATCGTAAATGCGATAAAAAACGGCCGCAATGCATGAATATCGCTGAAAAGTCAGCGATATTCATGCATTATCGAGCAAATGCTCTTAGCCATGTTATCCACCTCCCATTGGATAACATGGCTAAGAACTGCTCAGGGCAGGTGTTAGCTTTTGGAGGTATTCGCGCTTAGCACGAATATCTCCAAAAGTTGGTAATAGGAGATAGCGATGTTAGTGACTGTTTTCAGTCGCTAACATCTTGGCACGCCCACTTTGCATGTCATTAGTGATAAATATCACTGACATGCAAAGCGGGGCCCAAGATGGTCACTATCTCCTATTAGCTGTCGCTAACTGGTGTTAGCGACAGCTTGGTAATAGGGAGATAATTTTATCTCCGCTTTCTTGGCTTTTAAAGCCAAAAAAGCGGAGATAAAGCCCCTTGATAATATGCCCCCATGTTTTTAGTTTAGGGAGTTTAGCTACTTTTCGACGGGTTTGTATGATAAATGAAATGGGACTTGACTTACTTGAGTTGTAGTATGCTGTGTTGTAGTCGTTGTAGTAGGTGTGTATTCTCTTCTTTTCAGCAAGGTAACCGTTTCCCTCCAAGTTTGGCCAAAAAAAGGTAATTTAAGTTAAGTTTGTAATTGTATTTATAGTAGTGAGTTAATTAATGGTTATATTTCATTGGTTCAATTAAATATAATTTAAATTCATTGGCTGACAACATTAGTTTGAATTTGAAAGCCGTTATTTTGTAAAGAGTTAGTAGCATCAATAATTGTTTTCGATTTTTATTACCAAATGTATTATATGTGTTTTATTTTAATGGTAAATATTTATTCCAATGTTAAAATTAGTGAAATGTGATTTAAAGTAATCCGATAAGAGTGTATGATAGTGTTTGGTAATGTTTATATTGGTATACAACCTTTACAACGCAACTTTTACAACTTACTACCATTACAACCAAACTTTTACAATGCAAAAACCATTACAATGCATGTATTTACAAGGCATGTTTTTACAACGTAGGTACCTTTACAACGCATATCATTACAAGGTAAGTATTGGTAAGTATATAATTATATTTAAAATGTAATATGTTTGGGGTTTTTTAAGGGATATTTTTAGGGTTCAGTGTCAGTTTGTGTTTTTGGGAAAAGGGGTATTTTTAGGGTTCAGGGTCCGTTTTCAGTTTTTGGGTAAAGGGGTATTTTTAGGGTTCAGGGTCAGTTTTCAGTTTTTGGGTAAAGGGGTATTTTTAGGGTTCAGGGTGAGTTTTACGTTTTTGGGTAAAGGGGTATTTTTAGGGTTCAGGGTCAGTTTTCAGTTTTTGGGTAAAGGGGAATTTTTAGAGTTCAGGGTCAGTTTTCAGTTTTTGGGTAAAGGGGTATTTTTAGGGTTCAGGGTCAGTTTTCAGTTTTTGGGTAAAGGGGTATTTTTAGGGTTCAGGGTCAGTTTTCAGTTTTTGGGTAAAGGGGTATTTTTAGGGTTCAGGGTGAGTTTTACGTTTTTGGGTAAAGGGGTATTTTTAGGGTTCAGGCTCAGTTTTCAGTTTTTGGGTAAAGGGGTATTTTTAGGGTTCAGGGTCAGTTTTCAGTTTTTAGGTAAAGGGGTATTTTTAGGGTTCAGGGTCAGTTTTCAGTTTTTGGGTAAAGGGGTATTTTTAGGGTTCAGGGTCAGTTTTCAGTTTTTGGGTAGAGGGGTATTTTTAGGTTTCAGGGTCAGTTTTTGGGTAAAGGGGTATTTTTAGGGTTCAGGGTCAGTTTTCAGTTTTTGGGTAAAGGGGTATTTTAAGGGTTCAGGGTCAGTTTTCAGTTTTTAGGTAAAGGGGTATTTTTAGGGTTCAGGGTCAGTTTTCAGTTTTTGGGTAAAGGGGTATTTTTAGGGTTCAGGGTCAGTTTTCAGTTTTTGGGTAGAGGGGTATTTTTAGGGTTCAGGGTCAGTTTTGTGTTTTTGGGAAAAGGGGCATTGTTAGGGTTCAGGGTCCGTTTTCAGTTTTTGGGTAAAGGGGAATTTATAGGGTTCAGGGTCAGTTTTTGGGTAAAGGGGTATTTTTAGGTTCAGGGTCAGTTTTAATTTTTGGGTAAAGGGGTATTTTAAGGGGTCAGGGTCAGTTTTTAGTTTTTGGGTAAAGGGGTATTTTTATTGTTCAGGCTCAGTTTTGTGTTTTTGGGGTACAGGGGTACAGGGTAAAAAAAATAATTATATATTAATTAAATAAATTAAATTAAATGAAATTAAATGAAATTAAATTAAATTAAAATCTATTCATTTTAATTAATGTATATTGAAAAAATTATTATATATTTATTAATACTTACGTTGTAATGGTATGCGTTTTAAAGGTACCTGTGTTGTAAAAATATGTGTTGTAAATACATGCGTTGTAATGGTTTTTGCGTTGTAAAAATTTCGTTGTAAAGGTATGCGTTGTAAAAGTATGTGTTGTAACGTCATACATACTTTATATTACTAATGTATTTTTTCTTATTATATATAAATAAATAATACATATTGTATATACATATATGTTAGAAAAGTTTTTTTTTAATTTAAATAACTATGAAAAAGTGAATAACAGAAAGGTAATGTGTATATAAGGTTATAAAGAAAATGACGATATTTTATTTATATTAATATAAGTAGAAAGGTAGTCGATATTAGTGTTGTCGATATTAGTGTAGAAGGTAATGTTATTTTAAATATTGTCGATAATGTAGTAGTCGATATTTATGTAGTCGATATAATTGTTAACGATATTAGAGTAGTCAATAAAAAAATATCGATATTTGTGTAAATCCTTGTTTAAGTATATGGTTACGATATTTTTGTAGACGATGTATTTGTGGCGATATTTTTGTAGGTCGATGTTTTAGTAATCGATATTTCATCATGGAACCGTCCCCTTCCGACTCACTGCCAGAGATGTCTACAGGTATCCTGCGCTTGGTAGCAATGTTGTGGAGGATTGCACACACGGCCACGATGCGGCAGCAGACCTCTGGCTCGTATTTGATGGCCCCACCAGTCTTGTGCAGTATGCGGAATCTGCTGTTCAAAAGGCCAAATGTCCTCTCAATGCAATTTCTTGTGCGTATGTGTGCTGCATTGTAACACCGTTGCTGTGGTGTTGCAGGGTTGAGGTATGGTGTGAGGAGGTACTCGCGGAGAGCATAGCCGCTGTCACCTGAATGATAGGAGCAGAGGGTGAGTGCCTGTGCTGCGCAGCTACATTATCACAGTGTAATATTGTGGGGCATGTGTACTTACCCAGTAGGTGTCCTTCACCAAAGACTCCCCTGGCCAGTCGTGTGTGAATGCCACTGTGCCGGAATATGAAGGAGTCATGTGTGCTCCCCGGGTACTGTGCCACTATGTCCGTGATGATTGTCTTTGCATTGCACACCATCTGGATATTGAGGGAGTGGTAGGACTTGCGGTTGCGATACATGTATTCAGTTTGTGCTGGTGGGCAGATGTGGATGTGAGTACAGTCAATGCATCCTATTATATATGGAAATTGTGCTGCATTGTAAATTTGCAGCTTGGTGTCATTCAAGTCCTGTTGGCTGGTGGGGAATGAGATGTAGTGGTGTAGCCGGGTCAGCATGGCCTCCAGGAAACTCCTTAGGCAGTGGGACATGGTGGGCTGGGAAATCCCCCCTGCGACAGCGACTATCCCCTGGAAGCTTCCGGAGGCCAGTAGGTGCAGGCTGCACAATACCTGCACATGGGTGGGAACGGCATTGGTCCTCCTTGTTGGGTGCTGCATCAGGGGGTCTAGGTCTCAGATCAGCTTGATGATCATTGCCCCATTTAGGCAGTACTTCGCGTAAATTTGCTCCCTGGTTTGGCCCAGAAGGGTGACCCGCACACGGAATATCCGCTCCTGGATCCTACGTCTGTTCCGTGCTGCTCGCTGTAGCCTTCGCCGCCTGACCACCATGTAGAGTCCTGGCATTGTGAGAGTCCTCAGGCTCCAGCTGCATGTCCTTAAGTGTGTTTGGTCAGGCCTGCACCTGTTGGTAGTTTGCTAAGGTTTTTTTTTTTTTTTTTTTCCTTACTGGTTACCACCTGGTTTGGGTTCTCCTTAAATTGCACGTCGCAAATAGCGATTTTTGGGTTTTTCGCAGTAAGCGATTTTTCATGAATGGCGTTTGCGAATATTTTGCGAGTTTGCAAATGATTTCGCAGAATCCATGGTTTCTCGCTATTTCAGATTCGCAAATGGGCTTGTTCCAGGATTCTGCGATTTTATTTGCGGAATCGCAAATTTTATTTTGTGAATTCGCTATTTTGGTTTTTCACTATCATGAATCCCTTTCTTTGAAATTGCGATCGCAATTGCTAATTCGCAGTTATTGCGATTGCAATTTGGCTTCACGAATCTAGCTGTTAGGGTAATTAAGATTTGTAAATCAACTGTTATTACCTATTGAGTTTTCATGCATTTCTCCCTTCCCAATGAAAGACATTGTGTAAAAAAAAACCTTTTTGAAAAATGACCAATAATTCTCATGCTAGTATGAGTATTCCCAATTTTGAAAATGTGCAAATATATACTGTTTCTAAACTCTATAATTTGTACCCAATTCAGAAATACATAGGTGTCTTTCATACCGATCTTTCCATGTATACATTTTCCAAGAATAAGTGCTCTATACCCAGTAAATAATAAAATACCATTGCAAGTTGCTGCTCAGTTTTTGGCTCTGGGTTCGTCAGGTTCTTGGTGAAACTACAAGTCCTATATATCCCCACAACCAGGAAGGTCAAACAGATGTAACGGTATATTGCTTTCCAAGAGCTGTCAAAATCACAAGAAGTTATAGGTGAAAACGTTGAGACAAAAGGCTGTTTTTTTCAACAAATTTTCAAATATTCCAATATTTAACTGTTAGTTTCTATAAAGAAACCTTCATGGATTTAGACAAATGACCCCTTTCTGAATTCAAAATGCTGTCTCCTTTTTGAAAATGTATAGCTTTAAAGGATCCATTATTGCTTTCAAACTCATTTCTACCATTAACTGGAAGGAGGTTGAAAGCTTTAAAAATAGGCTATGTCCCAGAAAAATGCCAAAACTGTGTGAAAAATGTTGATTCTCTGACAAAAGACTGTCATTCCCTAAAAGCTGAGAAAATGGAGATTTCAGCCCCACAAACCCTTTTTTGATAACATTTGCAGGGAAAAACCCAGAGGCTTTCATTTCCAGCCCGTTTTTCCCATTTTTCTGAAAAAAACAAAAATTTCACAGTATTTTGCTTAATTTCTGGGACCCCTCCAAGGGAATCCACAAACCCTGGGCACCTTTAGAATCCACATGATGTTGGAAGAAAAGGACGCAAATTTGGAGTGGATACCTTATGTGGTCAAAATGTTACAGGGGCCTAAGCGCGCACTACCCCAAATCTCCAAAAAAGGCTTAGCACAGGAGGGGAAAAGGCCTAGCAGCGAAGGGGTTAATGTAAAATGCATGACAGAGGGCATCTTAGAGATGCCCCCTGAAAACTCCACCAACTCCCAGTGACCTGACTGAGTGGCTGCCGAGGCCGCCACCACCAGACATGTTTCTGGACCCCTGGGTCGAGAGCTTGCCGCTCTTGGGTGCCTGAAACAATGCACATCCTGGGACGAGGTGCCAAGCCTCCTCCCCCAGGATGGGCAGCGTACACGAAGGAGAAGCTTCAAAGGCATACCGCCTTTGTGAGCTTCTCCAGGCCACTTGCTGTACTCAGCAACTGGTCCCCATTAGTTCTACCCCCCCACTTTGGGCGGGAGACCCGGCTGTAGAAACAAAGTGAGGAAGAGAGGTGTGCCCACCTCTGTCAACTCCACCCCTAGGGTGGGAGAGGCGAGGTGAAGCACAACCTCGAGTCCCCGCCATCTGGAGGATAGGGGGACCCAGCCAACCAGGGACAGGCTCCTGCCCCCCTCCCACTGGAGAGTGGCAGAATAGGGGGTGTACCCACCCCAGGGAAAGGACACATTGGTCCATGCCCTTGAGGTAATTCAGGTTCGACTCCATTTTGTATTCCGTCGCCATTTTGTGTTGCCCTCACTCAGGCAGCTTTGCAAACCAAGTGTTTTGCCCTTTGTAATGCTACGTGTCAAATAACCCCCTTCCTTGTTGTGAAGCCAATTCCAGGAATTAGCCAAACTAACTAATCCTTGTCTAGACTGACTAATCCTTGTCCCAACTATCTGTTGGCTTTCAGTATTCTTTCCCTGCCCTATCCTATCTGTTGGCCTTCGGTATTCTTTCCCTGCATTATCCTATTTCTCAAGTTGTCCTTTGAAGCACACAAAAACATCCTGCCATTACTGATTGACCTATAGGTGCTGTCATTGATTGACTTATGGGGTTGGGCAAGAACACGACTCAAGGGGGACGTTCTGGTCACATGGTGTCTTGTTTTGAATGTTTTCCTATTGGCTAATATTTGGTGCATGGGGAGTATTTTTCTGTGGGTGTATATGGTTATAAAAGACTGTGAGCCACGGAGTGAAGGGGCAGTCTCCTGAGAAACTACTATTGGTGTACTTCTGGGACAACTGTGCATAGCTGCAGCTAATACATTTGTTTTTCCACGCTAACAGAGTATTCCGTGTCTCTGTACAACAAGGCAGGTGAACTCGGAGATTTCAGGCGTGCCCTGCGCCGCCAGGCCCTTCTAGGCCCGGTTCTTCAACTGGCAGCCCAACGTGGGGCGGCTTCAGAGGTAGCGGTCGAGCCCGAGGGTCGTGAGGAGCCCCGCAAGGAAATTCTGGAGGAAGCTCACCACATGATTGACCCCTGCATGTCGAAAGTGGACTGAAGGTCTTTGCAGCGTGGCTTCTCCTTTCTAACGGCTGCTGGTGACTGCTGCCCTGACTGCCGCCCTGCCTTGGTCCCTTTGGTGATGACCGGTATTGCGAGACGTTAGACGGACCTCTCTTGGCGTAAGAGAACATTTGGTTAAGTAATAGTGGGTAGCTCCCACTTCTTTGTTTTTTGATTTTTGATTCGGCTCTTGCAAAAGCCGAAGCCGAGGGGTGAGTACATTTGTGCTGTGTTGATTGATTAACCCCTTGATGTTTGTAAAGGAGCCAGTGAAATAACGATGCCTGGTTTCAGTAGGTTTAGAAGATGGTGTTGTTGTTGTTGTGATAGGGATTCCCGACTGGAGGACTCTTGTCCAATTCCTCCGGCTGGAACTCCCACCTATGAGCTTTATTCTAAACATGGTGTAGGCCCCATCACCTTTAATGAAGTGTGGGTCCGTTATACGAGAAAAGATGGTGTTTTGCAGTGGCCACAGAATGGTAGTTTTGAGCCTGATATATTAGATAATTTGGAAGCTACATTGTTTAAGAGAAAAGCCCGGCCGGCTATGTTTGACTACTTTCGCCTTTGGCGCAAGGAAGCCAAACAGAAAGAATTTAAACAAATGAAAAGAGATAGGAAGGAAAAGGGCATGACTGTTATTCAAGCAGCCCAGCAGTTCAAAGACAATGAGACTGATAATGCGATTGAGGTCTCAGATAGACAACATCATATGGCAATAGATAAGTGTTATCCGGTGTTGCCAACTTCCCCTGCAGGCAAAGATGTTGACCCCAAAAAGGATCATTTAATGTCCCACTTGTTGAGATTACCCCCGCCCTATGCACAGGGTGCTAATGCACCCCTACTAGTGCCACCCGCTCAGCCACTTATTGTTCCACAGACGGTGAAAAGGGTAGGGGTTACGCACTCCGCTTTTGTAGGTAGTGAGTCGGTTTGTGGTGTGCACCAGAGATATCACTCCCCGACAGAAGTGTGGTAATCACAAACAGTTTGCAACACTTGTGGTAAGTGCCGACTCTCTGAGCACAACCAATGAGAACAAAAGATGTTCTTAAGGAATTGTAGTTAAACTTCAACATTCTTTGAAGTTTAACTACAATTCCTTAAGAACATCTTTTGTTCTCATTGGTTGTGCTCAGAGAGTCGGCACTTACCACAAGTGTCAGGAACCTACAGGTCGCGCCTGCAATACAGAGCTCTCGTGGCGCGAGCGAGAGAATAGAGAATTCTGTAGTCAAGAAAAGAGTCCTGAACTACATTACCCAGAACTCCTGGCATTGTAGGGAGTATTTTTTTGCCACACGCACGTTTCCTGTTGCGTGTAATTCTAGGCGTTTCCGCTTCCAGGAGACGCCGGCCAGAGACGCCGTTCCACGGACGCTGCACTGAGACGTTTCCTGCAGGTTGCGGGTTGGCGTTTGACAGCAGCATCGGACTTTGCCCAAAGACCTTCAATCGAGGTAGGAGTGAGACTAGCTGCCGTTCGAGGGGGTCCAGACCTTGCGAGCGACCCTTGCCGCATTTTGCTTGCCTCACTTCAGAGAAAGCGGAGCGCGGTGGTAGGTTGCCACGCGTTGCCGTTTGTCTCCAACACGTAGTGCTGTAAACTACGGGGAGTTATTTCTTGTTTTCCTTGGGTGCTGGGTTCGCGGAGCGCAGTGGTGAAGGACAACCACACACTTCCGTGCACCCGTCTTAAGAAGCCTGAATAATGTTTTGTCTACGGATCGTTTTCTTTAATCATTGACTTGCTCCTGGTACTGCATTTCAAGTAACTCCAGGATTGTTTCAATACAAACTTTCTTTGTGTTCAAGCCGACCTTATGCACAGTAGAGGGGAGTGCTGTGGTTCTTGCTTCCCACGCACTGCCGATTCTACAAATAAGGAGGAGAGGATTTCCTGTTTTAGCTACGGATCGTTGTATACATTCTTTTCTGAATTACCTTGCCTAACAGATTCCAAGTTACCACTCTCTGGCATTCGTTTTATGGTATGTTAGATGTAAGGGGTTTGAGTCATACTGGAATGGAGTCTCATGGGTGTAACTGCTCTTTGACCTACGTTTGTGTGTCCCTGTAGGTACATAGGGTGCCAAGAGAGGTTGCGGTGTTGTACCACGGCTGGTTTCTTCTGTTTTATAAGGTACCTATGGCTCATATTAGCGAGACTTAATGAGAGTAGACTGTGATTGATGAAGTATTAATAGCAGTGTATATGTTCTTGTCGTTACAGGTATATCCCTTTCCCAGCTGTCCCCTCCCTTTCCCTTCCTGTTTCTTTTATCCCTCGCCTAATGGCTCAAGGCCTCTGTGTGATTAAACTAGAGGTCTTGTGACGTTTGGAGGTGGACCCTTGTGAGCTACAATCGAGTTCCGTGGAGCAGATCCGCACAGAATTACACGCCCACGAAATAGGCTCCACCCGACTCGATTGTGGTTACAATGGCTACATTAGAGGATGTACTGCAAGCCTTGGTGCTGGTGCAGCAAGAGCTAGCAGCCTCTAAGACAGAGGCGGCCTCCCTGAGAGACAAGGTGGACAGACTGAGTAGAAACCCTTTTGATGCGTCCACTGCACAAGTGCAGGTTACTGTTCCCCCTCCCATACCGTTGGCTAGCCCGGAACGGTATTCGGGCGACCCAACGAAAACGCAGGTGTTTCTCACGCAAATAATGCTTCATTTCTCCTGCAAACCGGCCTCTTTTCCAAACCATCACTCAAGGGTTGCTTTCGCCATTTCCTATCTGATTGGAGATGCGGCCAATTGGGCGGTGCCTTTGGTGAGAAAGAATGACGCCATCCTCTCGGATTGGGCTGCTTTTCGTGCCGAATTCGAGAGGGTATTTGATAGGCGTGCCACGACCTTTAGTGCAGACCGAGAGTTGCTCACCCTCCGACAGGGTAGGAGGGATTTGATATCCTATTTGACTGACTTCAATAGATTGGTGGCTGAGACGTCCTGGCCAGAGGAAAAAAGGATGTCGCTTTTTTACCAAGGGTTAAGAGACGGATTAAAGGACATCATAGCCCAGATAGATCCTCAGCCGGTTACCTGCTCAGACATGATAAATCTAACCTTAAGACTAGATGGTAGACAAAGTGAAAGAGGGGGCGAGCGAAGACGGTGGGACCGTGTCCCTGGGGGGTCTGCGTATGTTCCCAAAAGGTCATTGCCGTCTTCTGACCCAGGCTCGGAACCCATGGAGGTTGGGGCCGTAAGAGCACCATTGTCCAGAGCAGAAAAAGAAAGTCGTAGAGCCCTGGGGTTATGCCTGTATTGCGGGAAAAAAGGACATTTTGTCAAAGAGTGCCCCAATAAGCCCAAGTCTTCTGGGGTATGGAACAAGAGTAAGAGTATAGCGGTCTCTTTGGTTGGTGAGGCAGAAGCAGTACCAGGGGATAGACACAAAGACCTTAGGGACTCCCAACCTTTGAAAATCCCTTCCTTAACGGTTCTGACTTTAAAAGAAACTGAGACTCATATCGTTCTTCCCATGAGCTTGGAGAGCCAGAAGACGGTACATCAGGTCAAAGTCATGATTGACTCCGGGGCCACCGGGAACTTTATAGACAGTAGCCTAGTGGCTTTGTTGTCACTAGTCCGAGTCACCAGAGCGATCCCTGAGGAGGTGTTAGCCGTGGACGGGAAGCCTTTAATCTCTGGTCTCATAACAGAACAAACAGATGTGCTTGAATTGTCTTTCAGAGGGCCAGAGGGATGGCACAGAGAGAAACTGTCTCTAAACATAATAGTAGCCCCTCAGTACGAGGTCATTCTGGGTATGCCCTGGCTAAGCTACCACAACCCTTTGATTGATTGGAATACAAAGGAGGTTCGGTTTTTGTCGGAGATATGTAAGGAACACCTGGACCTTTCCCAGACACAGCCTACTGCAGCTTTTTTTCTTCCAGTAGTAGTGGCTACTGCTGCGGAGAAAGAGGTCATCTTACCCTCAGAGTATCGGTGTTTCGAGGACGTGTTTAGTGAGAGTCAGGCAGAACAATTACCCCCACACCGGTTGTATGATTGCCGGATAGATTTGGTGGAGGGAGCCACGTTGCCCTCATGTCGTGTTTACGCCCTGTCAGTTCCAGAAACAGCACATTTAAAAGAATACCTCAATCACTATGTCAAGATAGGGTTCATCAGACCCTCCAGATCCCCTGCAGCCTCTCCTTTGTTTTTTATTAAAAAGGCAAACGGAGAATTGAGAGCCTGTGTGGACTACAGGGTGTTAAACAAAAACACCGTACGAAACCGATACCCCTTGCCACTTATAACGGTGTTGTTAGACCAAGTGAGGGATGCCCAGATATACACCCACTTGGATTTGCGAGGGGCGTATCATCTGGTGCGTGTAAGGGAGGGTGACGAATGGAAAACTGCCTTCAAGACTCGTTATGGGTTATATGAGTATACTGTTATGCCGTTCGGGTTGTGTAACGCCCCAGCGGCATTTCAGTATTTCCTTAACGATGTCCTGAAGGAGTTTGTGGATGTATGTGTGGTCGTTTACATCGACGATATTCTCATCTACTCGGAGAGGATAGAAAACCACCAAAGCCATGTTTCTCAAATTCTACAGAGACTGGGGGAAAACAATCTATTTTGTAAACTCAGTAAGTGTGAGTTTGGGGTGTCAGAAGTGGAATTTCTGGGGGTGATCCTAAGTCCTACGGGGTTACAAATGTCAGACAGTAAAGTGAAGGCTGTCCAGGAGTGGCCAGTACCGTGCAACGTGAAAGAAGTGCAGAGTTTCTTGGGCTTTGCGAACTATTATCGCAGGTTCATAGCACAGTTTTCCTTGGTGGCATCTCCTCTGTCAAAGTTGCTCAGAAAAGGGGTCTCGCTTTATTGGTCCATAGAAGCAGACAAAGCTTTCACAACCTTGAAGAATGCCTTCACCTCCGCCCCCATTTTGGCTCATCCCAAACCTGAATATCCATTTGTCGTGGAAGCGGATGCTTCTGACACAGCAATAGGGGCCATATTGTCACAGCGGAATCAGACCACGGGACAACTGCATCCCGTAGCATACCTGTCCAAAAAACTGGGTCCAGCAGAGACAAACTATACTATAGCGGAAAAAGAACTGTTGGCAATAAAGAAAGCTTTCCAGGAGTGGCGTCAGCACCTGTGGGGTGCAGCTTTCCCGGTCACTGTGTTCTCGGATCACAGAAACCTTCAGTACATGAAGACCGCAAGGAACCTAACACAAAGACAGATGAGGTGAATGTTGTTTTTTTCCGAATTCGACTTCATCATCACTTACAGGCCTGGGGCAGACAATAAGAAGGCTGATACCTTGTCCCGACAGTCACGTCCTGGTGAAGTTGCAGGTACCAAGCCCTTAGAGGCGATAGCGGATCCTGGGAAGGTGGTTTGTGTAGTACAGGCGAACACCTTTTTGGATTTGATATGTAGCTCCAGATCTCGGGATGCATGGGTATCTTGGGCTGCATTGGGGAAGGATCGCACTTTACAACAGGGACTGCCTTTTCAGGAAGCCAAACTATACATCCCTAGTGTAGCTTTAAGGAAAAAGGCCTTTTCATGGTGTCACGATTCTGTACTGGCAGGTCACTCTGGAGTGACCAAAACAGTGCAGTTATTGCAACGACATTTTTGGTGGGACACCCTCAAAGGAGATGTAATCGAGTGGGTAGGAAGATGTGAGGAGTGTACTCGAGGTAAGAACGAGACTGGAAAAAAGAAAGGGCTACTGATGCCACTACCGACACCAAACAGACCCTGGCAAACCATCAGTGTTGACTTTGTTACGGGTTTACCCCCTGATCAAGGCAAAACGGCAATCCTGGTGACAGTTGACAGTCTCACCAAAATGGGTCATTTCATTCCTTGCGTAAACCTCCCCGCAGCCAGTCAAACCGCGCAGTTATTGTTAAGCAATGTGGTCCGTTTGCACGGTGTACGGGAGGTGATCATCTCGGATAGAGGCCCACAATTCATTTCTGGAAGGCTTGGTGCAAGGCAATGCAGATACAGTCCTCCCTCTCCACTAGCTTCCATCCACAGACGGATGGCCAGACGGAGAGATTGAACCAAACGCTGAAGAAATATCTCAGATGTTATGCCGCGGAAGCACAAGAGTCATGGGTCTCCCTGTTGTGGATGGCAGAAGTGGCATACAACAACGCCTGGCATAGTTCGCTGGGGGTTTCACCTTTCTGCGCCACGTATGGGTTTGACGCACGTATACTCCCCATTAGCATCCCTGCTGGTGTGGCTGATCAACCTACGGTAATGGAGCAGATGCGCAAAGTACATGCGGTACAGAGTATGATCAAAGCACATCTGTTGAAAGCAAAAGCTGAGTACAAAAGAGGAGAGGACAGACATCGGAGGGCAGGCCCAACTTACGCGGTAGGGGATAAGGTCTGGCTTTCCACCAAAAACATCCGTTTCAAATTGCGCAGCATTTTTCACCCTAGATACATTGGTCCTTACGTTGTCACGAAACAAGTGAACCCGGTGGCCTACAAGTTAAAACTTCCGGGGACTTTAAGGATTCATCCGGTGTTCCACTGTAACTTGCTGAAACCTGCTTACAGTGCTAGGAGGCGTGCGCCTCCTCCTGTGTTGTGCGATGATGGGTTTGAGTATGTGGTGAGGAGCATTAAAAACTCGAAGTATCGGAGGGGTGTGTTGTGGTATCTGGTTTCCTGGAAAGGATACTCGGCTGAGGATGATTCCTGGGAGCCTGTGCAGAACATCCATGCTCCTGTGGCGGTACGTGCTTATCACCATCGATACGCTCGACGGCCTGGCCCTAATAGGCGCTAGGAGGGAGGACATACTGTCAGGAACCTACAGGTCGCGCCTGCAATACAGAGCTCTCGTGGCGCGAGCGAGAGAATAGAGAACTCTGTAGTCAAGAAAAGAGTCCTGAACTACATTACCCAGAACTCCTGGCATTGTAGGGAGTATTTGTTTGCCACACGCACACTTCCTGTTGCGTGTAATTCTAGGCGTTTCCGCTTCCAGGAGACGCCGGCCAGAGAGACGCCGTTCCACGGACGCTGCACTGAGACGTTTCCTGCAGGTTGCGGGTTGGCGTTTGACAGCAGCATCGGACTTTGCCCAAAGACCTTCAATCGAAGTAGGAGTGAGACTAGCTGCCATTCGAGGGGGTCCAGACCTTGCGAGCGACCCTTGCCGCATTTTGCTCGCCTCACTTCAGAGAAAGCGGAGCGCGGTGGTAGGTTGCCACGCGTTGCCGTTTGTCTCCAACACGTAGTGCTGTAAACTACAGGGAGTTATTTCTTGTTTTCCTTGGGTGCTGGGTTCGCGGAGCGCAGTGGTGAAGGACAACCACACACTTCCGTGCACCCGTCTTAAGAAGCCTGATTAATGTTTTGTCTACGGATCGTTTTCTTTAATCATTGACTTGCTCCTGGTACTGCATTTCAAGTAACTCCAGGATTGTTTCAATACAAACTTTCTTTGTGTTCAAGCCGACCTTATGCACAGTAGAGCGGAGTGCTGTGGTTCTTGCTTCCCACGCACTGCCGATTCTACAAATAAGGAGGAGAGGATTTCCTGTTTTAGCTACGGATCGTTGTATACATTCTTTTCTGAATTACCTTGCCTAACAGATTCCAAGTTACCACTCTCTGGCATTCGTTTTATGGTATGTTAGATGTAAGGGGTTTGAGTCATACTGGAATGGAGTCTCATGGGTGTAACTGCTCTTTGACCTACGTTTGTGTGTCCCTGTAGGTACATAGGGTGCCAAGAGAGGTTGCGGTGTTGTACCACGGCTGGTTTCTTCTGTTTTATAAGGTACCTATGGCTCATATTAGCGAGACTTAATGAGAGTAGACTGTGATTGATGAAGTATTAATAGCAGTGTATATGTTCTTGTCGTTACAGGTATATCCCTTTCCCAGCTGTCCCCTCCCTTTCCCTTCCTGTTTCTTTTATCCCTCGCCTAATGGCTCAAGGCCTCTGTGTGATTAAACTAGAGGTCTTGTGACGTTTGGAGGTGGACCCTTGTGAGCTACAATCGAGTTCCGTGGAGCAGATCCGGACAACAAGTGTCGCAAACTGTTTGTGTTCCCCATACGGTCCCACCACCTCCTTTGCCTCAGACTCCTTTGCCTCGGGCTCCCTTTATTCCTGTCACCCCCTCTTCTACAGCCTCTTCTGCCCTGCCTAATACCTTGTCCCCTGTCCTGATGTGGAATTCCCCCTCAGTTCGTAAGCGGATGGTTGACACTGTTTCTGCCTTTTTGTCCCCTTTCTTTGGGTCGTTCAACATGACTCTTGTTCTTCCTCGTAGGAAGACCCGTAGTCAGCTTCCAGATCCCGAAGAGCGAGATGCGTTAGATCTCCTTGCCCGCAAGTGGATCATGAATGGTCCCCAGTATGGTATACAAGATATCATGGACACTTTCCAGCAGTGGGATGCGCCAACGCAAAGACATGTTTTTGATATTATGTGTGTCATTCTTGGACAAGAGTGGGAGGACATGGGATTAGGATTAGCTCCCCAGGGTCTGCTAGATGTTCAGGCTGACTTTAACAAAGGGATTCTTGTGGGTGCTGAGGTTGAGGATGCTGTAAGGACACTTGCCACCTTTAGAACAATGTTTACCTACCGGTCTCTGTCTGAACCTGATCTTTCTTTTAAAAGGAAATTGAAACACTATCCTATGAGAGAGGTTCCCCCGGTGTGGAGAGAAGCGGTTGCACCCCAGGGCAATAATCCTGGTATACCCGCTCACTTTCAACGTGTATGGGTACATGTTCCTTGGAAAAGATCGGAGGTTCTGGACCTCAAACAATCCTTACCAGACCCCCGTAAAAATCCTGCTGGTTATTACAAAGAGCTGTCCCAGACTGTTGATGCATGCATTATGAATTTAGCCGATATAGACATGTTAATGGGAAATGTGGTCCCAAAACTATTATGGGCTAGGATTTGGAAAGAAGACCATGCTCAAGAATTGGTGGGTGATTGGGCTGCTATCCTTGCCGCAGATGGACTCCAAGTGGGTGGTGCTAAACCTGATGCTTTAATTGCAGACCTTCCCGCTAGGATCATTGCCTTGATGAAAACTATGATGCCCCCTCTGCGAGTTAATTGGGATAAGTTAGCTGCCTGTAAGCAAAAGAAAAATGAAAGCGTTTCCGACTTCTTTACTCGATTTGAGGAGACGTTTCTTGATCACAGTGGTCAGGATATGAGCACGGAAGGTGGCCAACGATTGTTTGTAGATAAATTTGTGTTTAATTTGCTCCACAAACTTTCTAATAAACTGAAGGATTCCGAAAGTTCATGGGCCGTTTCTTCTTCTGCTCAGATATTGGCTAGTGCTCAGTATTATGAAAATAGGGATAAAGAGGAAAAGGACAAACTTGATAAAAAAACTAAGGAATTAAAAACGAATGCTCTTTTGCAACAGGCTTATCCCCCTCGTCCTGCTCAGTGCCAGTTCCAGCCGCTTCCCCAATTCCAGAACCTGTTACAAAAACCTGAGCCCTTTGTTCCCCGGTCCCCACTGGGTCCAAATAAATGCGCTTATTGTAAGGAGGAAGGTCACTTCAAGAATAGTTGCCCGCTTTTGTTGCAGAGTGCTGGTGGTATGCCTGGGCCGCGAGGCCGAGGTGGCTACCAGTCAACACCCAGGGGTAGGGGGCGAGGTACATCATCTCAAGACCAGCGTTCCTTTCCCCCTCAAAACTCCATGAATTATTTTGATCAGCAGAATGCTCAGTCTGCCCATTATTACAATGATTATTATTATACCGAGGATGAGAGTCAAGGTTTTCATACTAGCTAGGACAGCCATAGACAAAGTGAGGGAGTCATATCAGTTCCAGTGGACCAAAATGGGCCTTATATTGAAGTCATTGCACTAGGTGTTTCAGAGCCGCTTCTATTGGACACTGGTGCAACGAAGAGTTCTATCATCCACTCTAAACTCCCTGGGGCACCTTTGTCTGGCTTAACAAATGTTTCTGTAGGATTTTTTGGCGCCCAGGTTCATAACCCAGTTTCTTGTCCTCTACCCATCTCGAAAGGTCCTTATGATTTGAAGGCTCCGCTTATTTTAACAACTGGTTGTGGTGAAAATTTGTTAGGTTTGGACTTATTAAAAAGACTGTACGCAACATTGCATTGTTCCCCTTCTGGTGTACACCTCACTTTAGGTAAGAAATTGATTTCCCCGGCGTATTTGTCTAAAGAACAACTCCCCCCTGAATTGTGCTCTCTTCCTGCCACCCTCTGGGCTACAGGCCCCAATGATGTAGGTCTCCTGCAGATTCCGCCCTACATCGTCAGTCACTCTCAAATCCAATGTTAAGTTACCTCGCATTCCCCAGTATAAGATTTCCAGTGATGGTGAAAGAGCTCTCTTGGCTATTATTCATGATTTGGTTCAGAAAGACGTGGTTGAGGAGACAAGGGGAAATGTATGCAATAGTCCTGTTTTACCTGTTCTTAAACATACTGACTCTTCTCAGCCACCCGTTTATCGTTTTGTGATTGACATCCGGGAGGTCAACAAGATTGTTGTACCCCAATTCCCTGTCGTCCCAGATATCACTGCCCTATTGACAATGATACCTGCTTCGGCTGCTTGGTTTTCTGTTATTGACCTCAAGAATGCTTTCTTCAGCATTCCAATTGCTGAGGAAAGTAGGGATATTTTCGGCTTCTCTTTAGGAGGCCGAAGCTTCCGGTTCAAGCATGCTCCTCAAGGCTATTGTGAGAGTCCCTCCATTTATAGTCAAGCTTTGAAAACTCAGCTCGATGCTTTCACTTTGCCCCCAGGTGCCACCCTTATTCAATACGTAGATGATCTGTTGGTTGCTGCTGATTCTGAGGACATTTGTAAACAGGTTACTATTTCACTGTTACGTCACTTGTCTGACCTTCATCACAAGGTTTCACCCTCTAAATTGCAATATTGTCGCCAAGAGGTTACCTACTTAGGTCATCTCTTGTCGAAGGAGGGACGGCGATTGACCCCAGAACGTATCCAAGCAATTGCTCAAATGTCTGTACCATGTACACTAACAGCCTGATTCATGTACGGGCCGTTTTGCGTGTCCCTAATAGCGATCAATAGCGACTCGCTATTGAGGAAACGCAAAACGGCATTCATGTACTTTTCGGAGAAAAAATAGCGACTCGCATGCGGGCGCTAAAGCCGTTAGCGACCCACAAAAAACGCAGAATATTCGCTATTTCCGGCTACCTGCGATCGGGATTGCGACTCGCAATCTCGATCGCACGAGATTGCGCTCGCAATCCCGATTGCACGGGATTGCGAGTCGCATTCTCGCGGGATCTGGAAAACGGGAAGACGCATTCCGAGCACCGTGATGACATCACAACCAGGAAGCAGCCAAATCCCACCCCCAAACACCACAGTGACGCTATCAGTCGACTGTCCACGACGGAAAGCTGCCACCAACCCGCCGTTTGCGCATCCCGACCCCGCCGAAATAGCGACCGCTATGTCAGACGACCCGCAGCCCGGACCCAGCAACAGCGCTGGCCGAAAGCGCAAATTGAAATTTTCAGAACAGGAGCTGGAGAACCTCATAGAGGGTGTGGTGGCCAACCACGACCAGCTGTTTGGTGCAAACTCCCGGAGGGTCCCAGAGCAGGAGAAGAGGAGGATCTGGGTGGGGATTGCCGCAAGCGTGAACTCTGTGGGAGTTGCGGACAGGTCCCTGGAGGAATTAAAAAAGCGGTGGTACGACCTCCGAGGGCGTGCCAAGGAGAGGGTTGCGGAGCGCCTTGGTGAGGCATCAGGCACCGGAGGTGGTGGCCCGACTGTCCCACCCAACACCCCCCTGGAGGACCGGGTAGAGGACACGTTGGAGAGGGAGGCGTGTGTTGGCGTCACCCCTCTGGACTCCTCCCGCCCCACCCAAGACACCCAAGGTAAGTGGCATGCGACTGCGACCCTGTCCCTTATGACCGCCCATGACCAAATAGGCTCACTCATTGGCCCTTAGTCATGCCGTGCATCAGGAAATGCCCTGAAGCATTGTGGGAGACGTAGTATGTCCACAATGTAGTACTACCACAATGCGGCCCGAAAGGTTCCAAAGTGCGCAAATACACAGCCACCCAGGGAATGACACCCAGCATGCATGTAACATCTGCACGTCTGACAGTCACATGCACCTAATGAGTATCCACTTACCCTCACAGGTGCAGGAGATAGCAGCGACAGTGAGAGGCTGCTGATCGACGAGGAGGCCCAGGAGGAGGAATCCCTACCTGCTACCCAGCCACCAGCCCCTGCGCCAGCGCCAACACCAGCAGCCAGGCCACCCACCTTGCCTGCTGCATCCGCCTCAGGCCCACCGGCTGCCAAGGCCAGGCCACCCACCTTGCCTGCTGCATCCGCCTCAGGCCCACCGGCTGCCAAGGCCAGGCCACCCACCTTGCCTGCTGCATCCGCCTCAGGCCCACCGGCTGCCAAGGCCAGGCCACCCACCACACCTGCCGCACCTGCAACACCAGCTGCTGCAAGACCTGCAGCTCGTCCACCACCATCTGGGCCAGCCACATCCGCTACACAGCGGCCGACCACCAGGAGGGGCAATGGCCACTTCCACGCATGCATGAGTGTGGAGCGGCGCATGCTGCGTTTACACCAGCGCCAGTCGCAGCAGCAAGGAGCAATCCAGCTCCAGCTGCAGAAGATCAGCCGCAATGTGGCGGGAGTGGGCGAGAGGGTGGACCGCATGACGGCGGCCATTGACCGCATGACGACGGCTATGGAACACAACACTGCAGCGCTGGTGAAGCACCGAAGTGTTGCTAGCAGGCGCCACCACCAGTTGCTGAGCCGGCTGTCCACCTACAGCCGCTCCAATTATGCCTCGGCAAATGCCACCACCCTGCTTGCGCGCCGCTCCTTAACCCAGCAGCACCAACTCGTCCAGTGCTGCGAGGATATTACCCGCGTGCTGGAGCATTTGACAACCGCGGTCACCGCACTGCACGCACCTGTGATTCCGGCAATTGTGGGGGGTGATGATGCTAGTGAGGGTGCCTCTAGTGTCAGCAGCCACTCTGCCACGCAGGCCCCCCCACCTAGGCGCAGCGCAAGGGCTGCCCCACCTCCAGCTGCCCAGGAAGAGGAAGAGGCTCCCAGGCGCCTGGGAATTGTGCGCCGGAGGCGCCAATGACATTGTGTCAGGGACACAGGCGCAGGCTGAACTTAAGCCTGCCATGGAGCGTCTCATGCAGTATGCATGAATACTGCTTTTTGTATATAGTTGTTACGAAGACCCATTTATTTTTTTGTGATTCAAACAAATACATTTATTTTGGTGCACACATACGCCTTGTGTAATCATTACAGTTTGCATGCAATTGTGATATGTGGGGTGGGGGAAGGGGGTGGGCTAGAAATTGTTAGCTGTGATGTGGTTGCGACGTCTGTGGCCTTCAGCTGGGTTCTCCCCGCGTGCATGGTGCGCATGTGCTGGTGGCCGGTCGTCCCCCTCAGATTCACTGCCTGAGATGTCAACTGGTATCCGGCGGTTGGTTGCAATGTTATGAAGCATTGCACAGACAGCCACAATGCGGCAGCACGCTGCAGGACTGTAATACATGGCCCCACCTGTCTTGTGCAGTATACGGAACCTGCTCTTGAGCAGGCCAAATGTCCTTTCAATACAGTTCCTTGTCCGGATGTGCGCAACATTGTAGCGGCGTTGCTGAGGTGTGGCAGGGTTGAGGTAAGGGGTCAGGAGGTATTCCCGTAGGGCGTAGCCACTGTCACCTGAATGAGAGGAGCAGATGTTGATTGCCTGTGCAGCGCAGTTACTTCATAGCAATGTGACATTGTCGACAAAGTGTACTTACCAAGTAGGTGTCCTTCCCCAAACTCTCCCCTGATCAGTCGTGTGTGGAGTCCGCTGTGCCTGAAGATAAAGGAGTCATGGGTACTCCCTGGGTACTGGGCCACAATGTCAGTGATGATGGTCTTGGCATTGCAGACCATCTGTATGTTGAGGGAGTGGTACGACTTCCTGTTGCGGTACATATACTCCGTGGCAGCTGGTGGGCAGATGGCGACGTGGGTACAGTCTATGCAGCCAAGGACATGGGGAAAATGGGCAACATTAGAAAATTGTAGTTTTGTGAGGTCCAAATCCTGTTGGCTCGTGGGAAATGTGATGTGCCGGTGGAGCTGGGTGAGCATGGCGTCAACAAAAGTGTGGAGGCAGCGTGACATGGTGGGCTGGGAAATCCCCCCAGCAGCGGCTACTATGCCCTGGAAACTGCTGGATGCCAGGAGGTGCAGGCTGCACAATACCTGCACATGTGTGGGCACAGAATTGTTTCGCCTTGTTGGGTGCTGCATGATGGGGTCGAGTTCTTGTATCAGCCAGGTGATCATTTCCCCATTCAGCCTGTATTTAGCATAAATCTGTTCTCTGGTTTGCCCCAGCAAGGTGACCCGCTGCCGGTAAATCCGTGCCTGCCTCATGCGTCTCCTCCGTGCTGCTCGCTGTAGCCTTCGCCGCCTCACCACCATGTACATCCCAGGCATTGTGGAACGCCTATTGCTGCTGCTGAATGTCCTTATGTGTGATTGGTCAGGCCTGGACCTGTTGGTGATTGGCTAACAGTTTTTCAAATTTTGGTTAATCATGGCTTTTATGGTTACCACCTGCTTTGAGTTGTCCTTAAATTGCGCCGCGCTAATGTGCGATTTAGCGATTTTTCGCTAATGTATTTCTTTCATGAATGCCGATTGAGACAATATTGCGTTTCGCTATTCAATTCGCAGATTCCGTGGTTGGTCGCTATTTCATTATCGCTAATGCTCGACTTCCCGGAGTCTGCGACTTTTACAGCGTAATCGCTATTCCGGTCGCTATTATTTTTTAGCGATTTCGCTATTTCGTATTTGAATGCCGATTCCGTGTTTTGCACCCGCAATTGCGTTTTCGCAGCCATTGCGGGCGCTATTTCGCTTCATGAATCAGGCTGAAAGGGAGGTGCATGCCTTTTTGGGCATTACCTCTTATTGTAGACAGTGGATTCGAATTTTTTCTTTGCTAGCGAAACCTCTGTTGGCACTCACTCTCAAAGATACACCCCAACCTCTCCCTTGGACTGCGGAATGTCAGAAAAGTTTCACTGACTTACGTACTTCTTTATGCTCTGCTCCTGTGTTAGGTACTCCTGATTACAGTAAGCCTTTCACACTCTACGTTCACGAGAGAGAAGGTTGCGCATTGTCAGTTTTAACGCAACAATTTGGAGACAAGCAGCGCCCATGTGCCTATTTTTCGGCCACATTAGACCCAGTGGCCAAGGCGTTACCTAGTTGTCTGAAAGCCACAGCAGCAGCAGCAGTTTCCATTCACCAGTCTGCTGGATTGGTATTGGATAATACTCCTATTGTCATGGTACCACATGCAGTAGATACCCTCCTAAATAGAACAAAGTCTCAGCACCTTACGAGTGCCCGCTTGTCAGGGTACGAGCTGACGCTCTTGGCCAGCCACGTACATATCAAACAATGCAATACCCTAAACCCAGCCACACTGTTACCGATCCCAGTAGAAACAGGTACTCAGGAACAGCATGATTGTTTCCTCCATACAGAGGAGGAGACAAAAGGTAGAGTCGATCTAAACGACACTCCACTCCTGGACCCGGATGGGATCCTATGGGTGGATGGTTCCTGTTTCAAGCTCCCAAATGGTGAGACGACTTCGGCCTATGCAGTCACTACCTTGTACACAATTGTGGAAACAGCACGCATTAGGCACAATTCAGCCCAGGCAGCGGAATTGATAGCTCTGACTAGAGCTTGTGTATTGGCTGAAGGAAAAAGAGTGAATGTGTACACTGATAGCCAGTATGCATTTGGAGTGGCACACAGTTTTGGCCGTCTGTGGAAGGAAAGAGGGGTTTTCACCTCCCATGGCACTAAGATACAGCACGGCCAGTTGGTAAATGACCTTCTTGAATCACTTACCTTGCCCACTCAGATAGCAATTGTTAAATGTAGTGCGCATAAGAGGATTACTGATGATGTGGGTCGAGGAAATGCTTTTGCAGATCAGATAGCGAAAGAGACAGCCAGAGACGTTACAAGCCGCATGTATGTTGCGGGCCCTGCTAGATGGGTCAGAAAAGGAGGGATGTGTGAGGACACAATAGAAAGTGTAAACATGATCCAGGGAGAGGCTACAGAGAAAGAACTGAGTAAGTGGAGAGAGGGTACAGGAATGTTGGACGCGACAGGGTGTTGGACAGAATTGTCAGAACAACAGCGCTGGCTGTTACCAGAGGCCTATGTGCTTCCAGTAGTTACCAAGGCACATGGTCCAGCCCACATTAGTGCTAAAGGGATATGCAAACTTCTGGCCCCTGTATGGCAGAATGTGGGGATCCCTAAATGCGCAGATAATTTGGTTAATCACTGTATTGGCTAAGATTTCCCAATGCCTAAAGACACCCCTGCACCCGGCGCTCCACGCCCCTCTGTGCCCAACTCTTGGGTGTCTACCTAACCTACAGCTTCCCAACTTACCTCTCGAAGTGGTGGTCGCACCTGAAGAATCTCTGCCCCCGAACTTGCAGCCTTTCTTCGTCACGCGGCTTTACCATTGAAATCCATTGGGCGCCCGACGGTCCAAAAGCACCCTGCACCCAGCCGCCCCAGTGTCGCTGGGAGTGCGACTACTACTCTGTTTGACTTCCCCACTTGCCTTGAGCAAGTGACCAGCAGCTCTGCTCCCACAGCTGTGTGGCCTGTCTGCTAGCAGCCACCAACCAAAGGCCCCCTACACACCATAGGCTAACATTGGGCCTACTCTCTGCACCCGGCTGCCCCTGTGCCGCAGAGGGTGTAAATACAGTACCTACCTAAACCTGGGAGACCCCTGACTCTTACCCCAGAACCTTAACTCTGCCAGTCGAGTACTTACCTGAAAGTCGAGAACTTGCATTTTCTCCATAAGGTAACATTGACTGGTTTTCACTTGGAAATTCTTTTAAGTGTCGAGTTTTGAAACTTTGAAATATTTACAAAAAATCGTCCGATCAACAAAAACAAAATTACTCACTTGTTACCAGGAGAGATCCCAGTGCTGGATCTTAGCACCCAGCACTGACCAGAAAAAGTGATAATAATTGTGATTTTCCGATAATCTGATTTTCCTCCATACGATAACATTGGCTGTTTTTTTGCCAGAAATTCTTTTGTGTCGATTTTTGAAACATACAAATATTCCTTAAAAATTGCCTGTTTAACAAAAACGATTTCCTTCAACTGTTTTGAGGAGATGCACCAGGGCTGAATCCAGGATCCAGTCCTGAGTAAGAAAAACGTACGTAAAGTAAATGATATTGCACAATTTGCTTAAAATTCCCATTGAGTTCAATGTTATTTTTGTGTTATGTTTGTGTTCCATATTGCAACAACTGTATCTATTGCATCTAAAAGTCTATTGCTCATTGAAAGTATTCAACTGTAGCATCTCAGTCTGAGAAAACATTTTTGTACCAATCTGTGGTTCTAAAATAAAATAACAAGTATATTTTTTATACAGAACAATTGGCCTAGAGTTCAGTTCTTTTTTTTTTTTTTTTTTTTTTTTTAAAAACCTTTATTTAACAAAGTATGGAAATACAGATTCTCGCCTACAACCCCTCGGGCCGGCCAAGAAAACAGCACAAGGTATAGCATAATACACAGCTCATCAGCCGACAACCAGGGGTCCGGCAGCCAAGGTAAGAAATTCGTTAAGTTCCAAACGACAGGATACGAGCGGTTTCATTTTATAACATTCAAACAACAAAAGAAACAAGGCTGCACTCCGATCAGTATGGTCATTACATATGTGGCAGGAAGAAGCGGTCAGGAAACAATACGGTAGACAGGAGAAGAGCCAGGGAGGGAGGGACAGAACGGGAGCCCAGAGCAAATGGAAATATCGATATGTCTGTACATGTGAGAGCCGAAGTGTACAGTCAAGGGGAACAAGGAGTATCAGGGGGATCCACGAGGGGGGGTTCACAAATGTCCCCACGGAATGCATTCCACTGGTTCCATATCCTACCCCACTTTCGGGGCCTGCCACGGGAAATGTAGACAATTTTCTCTCTGAACATACACCAGTCCATGTTATCTTCCCACCCGGAAACCAAGGGTGCCCTCTGAGACCTCCATAACTGCGCAATGTCCCTCTTCGCGATCATGTTGCCCAGAGTCACCCATTGAGTCTGAGCAACATTACAGTCGGTCGGTTCCCACACATTCAATAGACAGCGCTTAGGTTCAGGTAGCAGCCAAACATTCGTGACTTCATTCATCACTTCATGCACTCCCCTCCAGAAGGACTCAACCACCGGGCACTCCCATACAATATGGAGGAAAGTAGCAAGCATACCACAACCCCGCCGACACAGTCCACCCTCAGAAAAACCCATACGCATCAGTCGGGGACCAGTGACATAGACTCGGTGCAGGACTTTCAGCTGAACAAGTCGCAGGCGCGCCGGAATCGCGACCTCTTTAGGAGAGGACACCGCAGCCTGCCAATCCTCATCGTCTAGCTCCAGCCCATCGGCAGTCCAGGCGCCACGCAAATGGACAAGCAAGTCCGACCGAACATTAATACGTTTTTTGTAAATAAGAGAAATAGTGCTGTCTGGAACATGACCGTCCAGCATCCTATCCTCCAGAGGGGAACTCTCCGGAACATCAGAACCGGTCGGAAAAACCGACCCAACGGCATGGCAAACCTGAAGATATCGAAAAAATTCCGAGTCATGCAGACCATACTCTTGCTGTAGTTCCGCAAAGGTCTTCACTCTATCCTTAACCCAAAGATCGCTCAATTTACTAATCCCGATGAGGTCCCATCTATCGAACCCCTTCGACGTCCATAGTTCACCCAGTCTCTCCGCAGCAAATAAAGGGGTCGCCCTGGTAAGCCTATCCGACCACCCAGTAGCCGCGGTCGCGCTGCTACAAACCCGCACCGCCACTGCCGTGGGACCCGTCAAGTTCCTCCTAGCACTCCTAGAATAAAATGCCCTTTAGTAATCCCCCCCAGGTAAGAGCCATCGGTCCATTTCAAAAGCCGGGTTCGGGACAGGACCATACATAGCATGATTCACAGCACTCAACTGGGATGCCCAATAATATCGTCGTATGTCGGGTAAGGCTATGCCCCCGTCATACCAGGGTAGCGTGAGTTTAGCCAGTGCTATACGGGGCCGACCAGCCCACACCAGCTTCCTCTGGAGGCACTCTATTTCACGAAAATAGTGAGCCGGCACCAAATCTAGCGTGTTTTGTACGGCATACAGGAACCGGGGGAGGGACATCATTTTAAACAGCGCCGCACGTCCCAAGGGGGAGAGAGGCAGATTGCACCACGCCGCAACGTCCGACCGGAGCCGAGCGAGCGGAGGCAGCAAATTCCGATCATAACGCAGCACAGGGTCAAGTGAAATATAAATCCCCAAATATTTAAAGCCATCAATGCAGACCGGGATCGGACATATTCGGGGCAGAGAAAGTGGGTCGCTAGTGAGCGGGAAGATACAGGATTTAGACCAATTGATAACCAACCCGGAGTTGCGGCCAAAAGAGCGCAATACGTCAATAAGAACTCCCAGCGATTTGCGGGGGGACGTCAAATATAACAGGATGTCATCAGCATAGAGAGAGACTCGGTCTTCGAAATCCGGGGACCAGCGTATACCTTTCAGAGAGGGTTCCCACCGAAGCCAGGCGGCCAGCGGTTCAAGCGCAAGCGCAAACAACAACGGCGACAAAGGACAACCCTGCCTCGTGCCACGCCCGAGAGCGAAGGGCGCCGATGCTCTGTCATTAACCACCACCTGCGCGAGTGGCTGTTCATACAGGAGTTTAACCCAAGTGATGAATTTAGGGCCAAAACCGAACTTGGCGAGGGCGGCCCACAGATACGGCCACTCAACCGTGTCAAAGGCCATCGAAGCATCGAGAGAAACCAAGATGGCCGGCTCACGAAGAGATCCCGCCCTCGCAACGACGCCATGTAAACGGCAAAGATTGAGAGCAGTATTGCGCTGAGGGATAAAACCGGACTGATCCGGGTGAACCAGTCCGCTGATCACCGTGACCAGTCGATTTGCCAGTATTTTTGCCAATATCAGGAGGGAGATCGGACGATACGATGAGCAACGCTCGCGGGGCTTACCATCTTTATGAATGACCACAATGGAAGCCAACCTCTGGTCCCTGGGAAGAGAACCAAGATCTCGCGAGGCCGCAAACATACGCAGCAAATACGGCGCCATTTTGTCCGGACACAATTTATACAACTCAACCGGAATACCATTAGGGCCCGAAGCCTTCCCCGAGCGAAGGGAGCGAATGGCAAGCGCAACCTCATCGGCGGAAAAATCAGCCTCCATTAACACCTCGTCCGACTCCGAGAGTCTGGGCAACACAAGGTCACGAAGTAACAAGCACGAGTCCTCCTCCGGGAGGCCGGAAACCGGGGCATATACGACCCGAAAATGCTGAGCAAACACCTCAACTATCTCCACCGGGTCCACGACTCGCACTCCATCATCTCTCACAATCACTGGCACCACACGATTCAATCTGTCTCTCCTGTCCAGCCACGCAAGCAATTTCCCGGCCTTATCACCCACATCATAAAGTCGCCCCTTGCTGCATGCGATGCATCGCCTCAGCAGCGGCAGTCACAAGTGCCCTGTATTCAGTTTGCTTAAGAGCCAAAACATGCAGAATCTCAGGCGTCACTCCAGCCTCCAACCGCCCCTCAAGCACTGCAATCTCAGATTCCAAACGCACCACCTCCTCTTGGTTACGCCGCTTCTCATCGGCCACAAGGGACAAGGTCTGACCTCGGATCACCGTCTTGTAGGCCTCCCACAATGAAACCGGGGAGGAGACAGAACCCTCATTTTCTGCGAAGTAATAGTCCACACATTTGACCACCTCGGATCTGAGTCTAGGGTTCTGGAAGTGCCACGGATTGATGGGGGCGATACGGCCCCCCGTCCCCAAACAAATGTCTAAGTGAAACCATATCGGGGAGTGGTCCGAGATCCCCCTAGCCAAGTGTCTGATTTCACGCGCCGAGGCCAACTGCACCATAGGCACGACAATATAATCAAGTCTCGAGAGACTTCCGTGAGCCCCCGAATGAAAGGTATACTGAAGTTGGCCAGGGTGCAGCTGCCTCCAACAATCAGCCAACCCAAAGGCATCAAGGAATTTCCCCAACCACAACTGCGATGCAGGGAGGAGCCGGGGGGGGCTACGATCACTCTCACCATTCGCCACTGAATTGAAATCACCACCCAGCACAAGCAGGCCCTCGGGCAGGCCCAGAATGACCTTGCCCAAGTCAGCGAACGTGGTAGACTGCAGCCCAGGCGGAACATAAATAGACAGTATGGAGATCAATTTCCCCTCCCATCTCCCGGTAACGCCAGCATAGCGGCCCCTATCATCTAACAGTGTGGTATCCACCTCCAAGGGAAGGGAATTCCTGACCAGGATACCAGCCCCCCTCGATCCCGAGGTGAAGCCGGAGTGCGCCACCAGACGATAGCCTCTCCTGTTCAAAGCGTGGCACGTGTTGCCCACCAAATGGGTCTCCTGAAGCAGGACCACATCCGGGGAGCACCTCTTCAAGTATTGCAGCACAATCCCACGTTTTATCCTGTCCCCAAGACCATTAACATTCCAGCTCAAAACCCTAAGCCCCCTACACCCCATCCCTGAAGCAAACCGACCGCACTCCCCACCTCGAAACAGTCATGTAAAAGCAAGTGATAAACAGAGCACAGCCTCGAACCAAACAAGAAGAAAAAAGCCCCCCCCCACCCCCAAGGAACCCAACAGTGTTGAACCCCCCACCCTGCACCCCTGCGGTAGACCCAAAAGCCACCCCAACTTGCAGTGTGCCTGTCGCCCCATTAAACTAACCTACAGAAAGAGAGAAAGAAATCCCCAGAGGAGGAAGACCCCTCAGACCCCCTCACACCCCCGGGCAGTCACATAATACTCAAAACACAGTCCGGCACCCCATGCGATGTAATCCGGCTCGCCAACGTAGACTCACTGCTCCTGGTCCTCCACTGCTCCCTCGGCCCCTCCCGAGTCTTCCGGGCCATCGGTACGCTTCGGTAAAGTGTCCAACCAGTCACTCACCACCTCAGGGCGGTCGAAGAAAAAGGCACGCTCAGCATGTTCGATCCTCAGGCGGGCCGGGAAAAGCATGGCATACTTCAGTCCCAGATCCCTGAGGCGCCTCTTCACGCCCGTAAAGCCCATCCTCTGTTTCTGGACGGCTTGCGTGAAATCTGGATAGAAACTTATGGAGGCGTTCTCAAAGTTAATGGGCCCAGTGGTTCGCGATGCCTGCAGGATAGCGTCCCTATCGCGAAAGTTAAATAGTCTAGCTATAATAGGCCGTGGAGCGGCACCCAGCTTCGGCTTGCCTCCCGGAACACGATGGGCCCTTTCGACCGCAAAAAATTTACTTAGGCCCTGCGCCGCCAGATGTTTCAACACAAGGTCCTCCACCAGGATATCAACAGGCATATCGGCAGAAGTCTCCGGGACACCAACGATGCGGACGTTGTTGCGCCTGGCCCGGCCCTCAAAATCCTCCAACCGGTTGGCAAATAGGTCACAAGTGGTCCGTAGATTACGGACCATGGTCTGGAGGTCCGAGACATCCGTGGTCAGACTAGCGGTCTTAAGATCAAGAGATTTGACACGCTCGTTAGTTTTCCCAAGGTCCGCTCTGATAAGGGAAACATCAACCGCCACTGTGTCTATTTTAGCAGCCAGGGTTTCATACTGCTGGCCCATGCTGGATTGAATACTCGCAATGGCGCCCATCACGTCTTTCAGGGTAGGCTCCTCGCCATCAGGAGCACCGTCCCCAGCTTCCTCCAGGGCACCACTCGATCCGCCCGGGGAGCCCTTGGGTCGAGTAAAGCGATCAATGGTCTGAGATTGGGTGGCCCCCCCTCGGGACGAGCCTCTTGCGCCGCGTCTCTCGACCACTGTCCTGCCCGTCATGACCGGGGAGAAACTTCAACTGGAATTGCGAAACTCGGACAAAACAGCCTCCGTCGTGGCAGGCGCCGAATTGCGAGGAAAGAAGGGCACAGCACAAGACCAGGCCAGCAGTCGCAGAGTAAGAACTCCAATCGGGAAGTGGGCTAGCACTAGAAGCAGAAACGAAACCGAAAGCACACCAAGGGAAGAGGGCGTGGCCCACCAGCCGCTGTTGTTCAATTGCCACCCGGGTACCTCGGGGACTCGAGCCCCCGGTTGGCATACGTGGTAGGCCTCAAAGTTCAGGTCGCAGTAAGTCCAGCGTGCGACGGCCAAAACAAGTCACGAAAAGAGCGCTGGCATCAGCAGGGCGTCAATGAAAAATATCCGTCGTCAGAATCAGGATAGATGACAGGATAGTCGCCGGAGGTGGAAGGGGTCCCGGGAGCTCTTAGCTCACGCGTCCATCTTGGAATCGCGCGAAGCCCCTCCTCCTAGAGTTCAGTTCTTGAGTGTGTGAGACCATTTGCTGACTGAGTGTGTACATCAAATGCTTTACACTGTCCTCTGATACTGCTTTACTGCTCGACCAAACTACCACTTTAGAGAGTAAAGTTATATCTAACTTTAATCTCTGCCAAACCTCTGGAGACTGCTGGACTCTGTACACACTGTACCTTACTTTGGTGAAGTATATACAGAGCCACTTTCTAGTCAAGTCAAGTCAAGTAATTTATATAGCCCGCTACTTACCCAGAGGGTCTCAAGGCGCTTGAGGAAGGGTGGGGAATTTCTTGTCGAATATCCAAGTTTTAAGTTGCTTTCTGAATGCTAGGTGGTTCTGAGTGAGGCGAAGGTGAATGGGGAGTGAGTTCCAGGTTTTAGCTGCCAGGTAGGAGAAGGATCTTCCTCCCATGGTGATTTTGTTGATGCGGGGTACGGCAGCAAGGGCTTGGTTGGAGGAGCGTAGCTGGCGGGAGGGGGTGTAGAAGGAAAGTCTTGTGTTGAGGCATTCGGGTCCGAGTTCGTAAAGTGCTTTGTGTGCGTGGGTTAAGAGGCGAAATGTTATTCTCTTATTGACGGGGAGCCAGTGGAGGTTTTTCAGGTGACTAGAAATGTGGTCTTTACGCGGGATGTCTAGTATGAGTCTGGCTGAAGCGTTCTGGATGCGTTGGAGTTTTTTCTGAAGTTTTGCGGTGGTACCGGCGTATAGGGTGTTACCGTAGTCCAGTCGACTTTCTTACACCAGTCATGTCCGGATTCTAACAATACGAGATGAATGCTAAGTAAGAATGTTAAAGAAGATAAGGTTTTAATTGTTTTTATGTATATATGTGTGGGAGATATCATTTTGTCCTGAAGAAGGTGGTCAAATTTTCCTTTACCCACTAAAATACGTCAACGTACAGTTTGGACTAAATATGATGTACTTTGGGATGCAATAGATGACGATTATCTGTGAACATCATGTATCTCAAATTATTATTCAAACAGATTAGTAGTAGATAAAGACATATGTTGGTACTCTTATATATCTCTAGCTTTGCATGTTTTTAACTACTTGCTCGTTTTTAAAATAATTGTCATTGTTTTGTTCATATTTTTTAAGTAATACCAGAAGAAGCTGTAAGATTCATCGATTGACAGCTAGATGATCCATGCTGTGTTACCTTTCATCCATGAAAAAACTGCATGTGTTTTGCCATATGTGGTTTTAAAGCTCTTCACAATCTGATACTTCTGTGGTACAAAATTGTATCTACATGGGGGGCAAAACAGGGTGTTGAATAATTGTGAAGGGGTGATTGAGTGATCCCAGGTGTTTATGAGTGCTAGAAATTGAGTTACCAACTGGAAGTTTATGACTGATGATCTTTGGAGGATGCCGCAGATGATGTCTTTGGGTTTGGAGATAAACGGATGCAGGCGGACCTTTTGAGTTCTTCCCTTCTGTCCTATGCCGACCACACCCTATTCATCCTTTCCCTCTCCGAGACCCCCCCAGAACCAGCTTCCTCGGGTGCATGACAAGCATTGTGACATGGATAAAAGGCAACTGCTGAAGTTGCACTCTGGCAAACCAGAATTACTCATCTTCGGCAAAAAGACCACAGCCTAGAACGACTACTGGTGGCCCACGGATATAGGACCTCTTGTGGAACAAACAAGAATCCTTGGCATCATCCTAGACTGTAAACTGACCATGAGATCACAGAACAACGCAGACTCCTCTGCCTGCCTATTTACCATACGCATGTTTTGAAGAATATTCTAATGGCTTCCCCAGAACACAAGATATAGCATCACTTGGGCCCTCATCACCAGCCGACTTGACTATAGCAACGCTATCTACTCAGGGATCTCCACCAACCACCTAAACAGACTTCAGACCATATAGAACGCTGCTGCCAAACTCATCCTTGACCTCCCCGGTCTCTCACCAATCTCTCCCCACCTAAGAAGACTCCATTGGCTCCTCATACAGAAAAGATGCTAATTCAAGTTACTGATCAATGCATACAAGGCACTACCGGGGACCCGTCTATATCAACCAACACCTCACCTTTCACCACCCTTTTGTGCACAGGTCATTCACTCTAGATACATCACTACTGGGCACAAGGGACAGCTAATATGCTGGCAGTTAAGTTCATCACGACACTTCTCTCACACCAAAGTATGGGCTCCATTAGGATATCGGGCGGATTGCCTCCGCCAGGGTGGCGGTGGCCACCGCCACCCAGGCGGAGGCAATCCGCCCGGCAACCACTCTCGTTTTCCCCTCCGCCTGATTAGGATGGCGGAGGGGACAATGGCGGACGGAAATACCGTCCGCCGCTTTACCGCCGCGGTCGCCTTGCGACCGCGGCGGTAATAGATTAATATGGTGGCGGAGTCCAATGGACACCGCCAGCCATATTATGATGGCGAAATGTGTGGGCCTTTCCGCGGCGGCAATGCCGCCACGGAAAGGCATGCGGACATTGCTGCGGGGGCCCCCTGCAGGGCCCCCAGGTTGGCGCCACTGTCGGAGGGCACATGGGGGGTACCTAAGGTACCCCCCCACATTTGCATATGCAAAGCGGCAGGCACAGCGCGGTGCCTGCCACTTTGCATATGCAAATGCGTAAAAGCATTTTTTGCATTGTGGCGGGCGGTGCAGAGTGCACCGCCCGTCACAATGGTAAAACTACAGGATGTGCCCGCCACTGTGGCGGGCACATCCTAATTCCCCCCACGGGACCCCCGCCCTTATGGCGGGCGGTCCCGTTCTCCGATAGGGTGGCGGGCGGACAATGTCCGCCCGTCATCCTAATGGGGCCCAATGTGTGTGCAAATGCAGACATCTGTCACTGATAGATTGATCTGCCTCTGCATCTACCCACTGAATTCGACTTTTAGAGTTAGCTCGGGAGAGAAAATTTGAAGAGCTTTTGCCAAAGAGAATGGATGGCGAATGTATGGCGTAATTTACAGCTCGGTTTCATGTCAAAATTAAGGGTAAAAGGTATGTCACTTTTCGGTTTCTTTTATTAAATCCCACCACATTTTTGATCATGTAATTAGAAAACACCTAAAACAGCAGGCCATAGATTTACGTAGATGTTTCTGGTCATTGCTATTTTTCCATAACACAGGCAGTACACTGAGAGGCGCAGCAGTTTGTCTAAGAATGTTGAGAGTCTGGAAATGTTATTGCATGAATATGCTTGAAATTGTTAAGTATGTGCAGGCTGGGAATTTATGGTTATTGTGTGCATCCATACGTTTATGAAAGGATAGGTCACCACAAAGAACTTATAATCACTACAATGAAAATACTAGATTTTGAGATTTCAATGTTTTCCCAAGTTTAGAAAGACCTTAAACATTTAAAGCAAATTCATGGAATAGATCTGAATGCAATTCATATACTAGTCTTATGATTTAAATTCAATATTCGTGTGGATGGCATTTGGTGTGGTTTAAATGTTATTACATGCCATAGCATGTAAGCACATTCACTACTGCCCTACGTTTTGGTGTTTAATCCCCAAATGCATTATTCGTACAGATTGTAATTTTATCAGTGATTTTGCTGTGCTACCTGTTTAATACTAGGTGATGTAGAAAATAGATTTCATGTGTGTAGATAATTTTTCAAAATAAAAATGTCTAATGGCACATGAAACTAGGATGGTAAAGTAACAGGTGTGTTAATGACAGTCATAAGTAAGATTTC
This sequence comes from Lissotriton helveticus, assembly GCF_964261635.1. Lineage (NCBI taxonomy): Eukaryota > Metazoa > Chordata > Amphibia > Caudata > Salamandridae > Lissotriton > Lissotriton helveticus. Next base: position 1,292,166,142 of record NC_136061.1, read on the forward strand.
TGCTTCCGGGTAAGAAAGCAAGGATACACACCAAGCCAGTGAAGGGTATTTAAACAAAGTAGCGGCTGATAATTAAATGCTGGTTGAAACTGAAGACCTGTACTGTAAGCTAAGATTATGGTAGTTGTCTCATGATACCCAAGTCATTTGGGTTAACTCGATCTTTTGCTTTTTACAAATCTGTTTTTTATGTTTAAGACGCTGTAACATATATTAATCATCCTTTGTAGCAATTGGCTCTGTTTTGCTGGTATCATATTCTTTTCAACTGAATTGTCACAACAGGACAACACATTTTTTCTATCTAATATGTTCATGTAAGGCAGATAATGTCAATAAAAAAGAAGGCTTCCTCGGGTAGTCTTAAGAATATATTAAAAAGTGATGCCTAAAGTTAACCATTATTTTACTAGTACACTACCTGTGAAATGTTTTGTAGCAGGCTCTACTAAATATCCCTTTAGGCCCTGTGCCGGTGTATGAAATTCTACCAAATATTGCAGTTCATGACTTACAAAGATTTTTCTGAGACTTACAGCTGTAGGCATTCTGAATTCTAGAGTAAGGAAGACGTATGCCGCTACTCCTAAAATTGAAGAGAAAGAAAGGCCTACAACAAAAATAAGTCGCATCTATTCACACACCAATTTTTTTAATGTGTTCCAATGTGTATAAAGACACCCACCTAACCTAACAATATGGCTGTTTTCAATAAGATAGGTCTGAATGCATAGGCTGAATATTATTTTCTACCTGCATTAAATCTGAAACATGGAGAAGTGAGACAATAAATAACTCTTTTTAATAATCCTAAATATTGGAGATTGTTCGAATTCATTTTTCTTAACTTAATTTTTACGCTGTAAAATAGCAACGGATGATTCTTATAAGCTATGAGTGCATCCGTTTTTAGGTCTCGCCTGTCGATGCGCATGCGCATCGAGCAAGCGAGAGTATTGGGACTTATCCACTCTTTATCCACACTGCAAGGAATCGTGGCGATTCCTTGCAGTGCCCGTGACTTTTAAGCTCAATGCGCATGCGCATTGAGCTTAAAAGCGCGTGCACGTCCGTCTTTGTTTACCCGCTCCGCCCCCTCCCCGCCGTCTCGCATTTCCCCTGCCGCATCAAAGGCTTTCACGGCCGGCCGGCCATGCTTTCAGTTTCACGACCGGCCGGCCGTGTCAATTACATTCCAAAGCCCGCTCTCCCTGCTCCGCCCCCTGCTCCGGCCGAGACGCATTTCTCCTCCCCCCTCCCCTCTCTTCCCTCCGTCTTGTTTGATTGGAGACTGTGAAGCCTGTTTCCATGCAAAGCACCTTGAGGATTTCTCGCTTACACACTTATGTTTATTACTTGTTTTGCCCCATTACGGTAGTACCCTAAACAGCATGCTTGGTGGGCCGAGGGCGGCATTTGCTTATCTGCGCCAGACACTAGTAGCCGTCTTTGCCCCCACAATCCTTGTCTGCGGGGCGAATGCATGGGGGTTATTTCTTGTGTTCTTTTAGAGGGTGTGCACCTTGAAGCCAAGGGCTTAGTGACCGTACCTCTGCCGTTTCCGGCCTATGGCGCTCCTTACCGTAAATGGTGGCGGTTACATTCATCCTGCGGTGTGCCAGACTATGTGATAAAACTGCAACACACACCTCAGGCACAAGGCGCGCCGAGAGATTGCTGTGAATCACAAGCGGCCAGTGTGTTTCGTAAGGGGAAGAAGGGGTCAATTCTAAGATGATGTGTCTTATGCCAACACAATGCACAGTTAATTATATGTTAGTTTAGATCACGTCTTTGTCCCGTGTAACCTGAACTCTAATTGCATTAATCTAACTCAAAATGCGTCTTTATTTGCGACATGATACACAACAGATAACATTCCTGTTGGAGTAAATGCTCTTAAATAAAGTAACACGTGCAACAGACGTGTGGTAAATTAAGTTGTTAAATGTGTTAGTCGTCGGTGTGGAGGTTGTAAACAATACGTACACGTAATGCATGCCCTTTAATACTGCGTTTAAAGTAACTGTTACTTGAGTCTGTAACTGCACAGGGTGCTGATTTTTATTTTATTTTTTTTACGTTTAACAATGCCTTGTGACAATCACATTCAGTGTTAAAATGCATGTTATGCCTGGAATGTTTGGTACAGTTAGCGCCGTGCACCATCCAAGACGATGCTACGCAAACAAAGACGATGGCTGAAAATAAAAGTTGCTATCGTGGGACATACCCAGAGAACCAGCGAAGATGCATTGGTTTCTGAAAAGGGACCCTCTGGGAACTTGTCCACCGCTCCCTACCACCCTGGAGGGGGGCGGGGGGGGGGGGGGGTGAGGTTCTCAACGGCGCCTTCCGTAAACACACATCAGCACAGTCGGCACCCTGCAGGTGGAAAGACACAAGGGTCGATGACTTCCGACTGCTGAGCGAACACCGCAAGGAGCCCTCGTCATGCAAATAACCGGCCTTGGGAGAATGCTTGGATTGTAAATCAGACTGTATTTTAGCTTGGATGTACTCACTTCTACCGTCTCTTTTAGTTTTTTGGAGGCGGACTTTATGCTGTGGATCAGTGTACTCGGCATATTTACGCGTGCCATCCTTCTGTGATCGTGGCTGCTGTTTCTTGCTCCCAGTGGCGGATTGATTGCGGGGTATCATGGGCCCCTGAGCTTCACCATCTCCCGAGGGGAGCTCCGCAGCAAGGGCTTTCGGTATTCTCGGCTACACTTGTCCCTCCCTCTCCAGAGCGGCAGTGTACGGCACCGGTTTCTTGTAACTCTACTTTGTAGGCACAGGGGCCAAATAATACTTCAACTTACCCTGGATACAGGAGGGATCGGTTCTAAAGAAAGACATACACTGTGGTACCAGAACCTTACAGTTTTGTGTTAAATATCACCGATCATTGAACAACATACCTAGATAATACTGTATGTCATTTTGGTGACGTTTACCTCTGGGAACCTTTTGTAAATGAGGATACTATCTTGCTAACACTCTTACTCTGGACTATCTATACTCACAGGGCATCTGAGTTTCCCCAATTAGCCACGGTGTAGTATGATCCATTCTCTTACAAATATCCCTCTGTACCCTCAACCCCTCACCCTAACTCACCCTCAACCCCTCACCCTAACTCACCCTCACCCTCACTCACCCTCAACCCCTCACTCACCCTCAACCCCTCACCCTCAACATCAACCCCTCACTCACCCTCACCCACCCTCACTCACCCTCACTCTCACTCACCCTCAACCCCTCACCCTCACTCACCCTCAACCACTCACTCACCCTCACTCACCCTCACCCACCCTCACCCTCACTCACCCTCAACCCCTCACCCTCACACAGTGCAATAGGTCTGGGAGCATTTGAGTTAGAGCTTTTAGAAATGTTTATGGCTTTTTTTTTTTTGTAATTCTTTAGCATTGGCTACAGGAAACAAAAATGCTAAAGATTTACAAAAAAAAACCATAAACAATTCTAAAAGCACTAACTCTAATGCTGCGAGACCTATTGCATTTCCAATGCTTGTTTGCATTTGGACAGTGTGGAAACTATTCCGGAGTCAGTTGATAATGAAATGTTCATCCAGGGCATAGTCCTGTAAAAACAAAAAGTACTTTACTTAAAACACACAATGTAATATTGTACATACCTTGTTCAAAAGAAATAAAGCAAATGGTCAACCATAATATTACTCTAAGGCGATTACTACTTGAGGTAGTCAAGGCTACTCCTTTGAGTAACCTCGTATGGCACTTTCGTGCCACAATCTCCCCTGGCCTCTGGGCTCCCTGCAGTAGTTCGTTTGGGGCTTAAAAAGAGCCTAAAAGTACTCGGAGGTCGAGGGTCCATTTCGGATACTACCCCCCTCTATGGCGGAGAGGCCTCACACTGCCGTGTTTGGGCTCCCTTGTGATGCGCAGTACCATTCCGTTATTGTGCTATTCATAATAATGCAGTCTGCACCAGTGTAAGTGAGTGCCTCTGAATGTTAGCACTCCTCAAAAGCAAAGCATACGTCACCCAGGATTCGATTAATAGGGTCATCACCAATTCTGACTAGTGGATGTGCAGTCAGAAATGGAGAGTATTTGCTCTGGGTGTTTGCCACTCAGCTAAGGTGGTTCTCTTCTGGCACATTAGATTGCTCTTCCTTGGACCATCGACTGCTGTCTGATTCCTTCCACTGCCTTGCAGCTTCATGATGCTCAGATGTCACAGGGGAAGTCAGGCAGGCTGAAGATCTTTAAATAACTTCAGTCCAGAAAGCTACACGATCTGGTCACACTGTGCAAGCACCTCAGAGACCCCCTGCCCTCATCAGCGGGGAGCACTGCACTTCTTTCACCAGTGCACAGTAGACATATTTGCCTCGTCTCCCACCTTGGTTCAGACACAGTCTCACTTTTCTGAGCAGCATCTCCCTTGTGTAAGGATACCTCCAGAGTTCCTTCTAAGCAGTTGGTCAGCTCTCTCCCTTGAATCAAAATCCAGAGAACCTTTCTTGTCAATGAATAGTCAAGTTCTCAGGTTTCTGGTGCTGAGCATGTCAAGGGTGTTAGAGGGATATACAACCCTGGCGCACAGAGAGTTTCTAATTGCCACTGGCACGGAGACCCGGGAAACAGGTAAAGAAATTTTGGCAGACTGTCTGGAAGTTTTTGCCACATTTTTCTAATAAAGTTTCAGTCAGGAGGGGGCATGGCCAGGCTGCTGACCAAGATGGCTGCGCAGTGCTGAAGCTCCAGCTTCTAATCCCAACAACTGCGTCCTATCCTGTCCTAAGCCACCACATGCCCTCCGCAGGACAGGTGCCCATGTAGAAGAAGTTGCACAAGTGCTGCGGTGCCGTATACAGTGACTAAAACCAACAAAATCAACCCGAAACTGAGACCGGTGAACGTGTGTGGGCGGCGCCAGTCCCTGCAGCGTGGAAAGGCCTGGAAGGAGGCCGCGCTGATCGCTGACCCCAGCTTTGAGACTCCGGCTGAGCAGACCATGGAGGAGTGGTGCGGTCCTGCTCCCGCTGTGGGCGAGATGAGCGCGCCTGATGTTCGGCCCCTCCTCCTCCCGCTGAGATCGGCGTTCAGTGCTTAGTGTGAGCGCGACCAGCCCATTTTGCTCCCGGAGGCCCTGCGGCGAGTGGGGCAGCGGGTGAGCCTGGGAGACAGCCATCCAGTTGATTGGCCCGGCAGGGGCAGGGGGACACCTGTGCTTTGGGCCCCGCCTGTGGAGAGTGGGAAATCATCCGTCCTACCGGGCGCCATGGCCTAAGAGGGGATACATTTGAATGGAGCAGCACCGATGCAGCAGCGGCACTAGGCCTAGTGGACTAGTGGAGGAGTGTGGCTCACTGATTAGAGCGGCAGACCCTGATGCAGAGGTCTGGCCCGGGACCAGGGTTCAATTCCTGACGCGGCAGGGTCCTGAGCCCAAAAATGTCCACGGACTCGATAATTCTCGCCTCGGTGCCTATTCTAATCATGGGGTCCCACGCTGCAACTCTGGGCAATAGTTGCTTAATCTCCACTACGGCGGCCCACCCGCTGCGGGATGCCTGGCTTTCACCCTGGGGATACCCAGTAGGGGTTATCTCACAGGGAAAAACCAGGACGGGTTCCCAAGGCAAGCGCCTTGATGCCTTCGGGTGATACGTGCGCTATATAAGTCGCAATACATAGGCCAATACTCCTTGACACTATACAACATTGGGCATCTGAATAAACTGTGGAAATGTTCGCTTGGGATGCAGAAATGCTTTACTGTAGCCCATGCAGCGTGGTCCCGTTGGCAGTTATATGCAACACATTATATATTCCTGTGAGCTTTGTTGACTCTGCTTGCCTGATGTTGCCTAATACCTGGCGCATGAGGCCCCTTGCTTTTCTCTGATCAGGCCTGCACGCTGCATAGAGGCCCTCTGGCCCCTGCATCAGATACTTGGCTGGGATAGATACTGCCATCAAGTGGGTTTGTGAAGGAAGATATGTGTCGTAAAGACCCCAAACAACGGCTACTGCAGTTTGGCAAAACCACAGAGAAAACACCAGAGGCGGGCAACAACATGGTTGAGGGTGGCTCAGATGTGGCTACTACAGGTGACCCTCCCACAGGCTCGGTCTCACTGCTGCAGCAATTGAGGGCTGGCTTCAGAGCCCTGTATGGTCGGTTTGATGCCCTGAAAAAACGCCTAGAAAATCTGGGCACCAAGTTAGAGGTACATTGGCTGCCAGTGGCACAGAGATGTAGATTTAAGGCATGCTGCACAGCATTCAAGGCACTGCATATGAGAGGCCCGGTCTTTGTGAAAGCTCGCATTGTAAAATATTGTCCAACGAGAGAACTGCGATCAAGTCATCTTCACTACTTGGTCACCCCCACCTACAAGAAACTCAGGTTTGGAGGTCATAGGTTCTCTATTGCAGCCTCTCGCCTCTGCAACACACTTCCATTGTAAATGAGGCAGTAATCTGTCTACACCAAATTTAAGAAACTACTAAAGACGTGATTGTTTACACAAGCTTATAAGTAGTAGGGACCCATCACTTTTCATTACATAGCACCAAGAGACCTACCCGGTGACCGTGCGCTCTATAAATAAACAATAACATAACATAACATGACAAACGCCTCGACACAGTTGAGGGTAGGGTGTCCGATTTAGAAGACGGGGCGGCCCAGTCCATTAAGCACCTGGGCTGTATGGAAAAGATCCTTAAGGATGTTGCTATGAAAAAAGAAGATTTAGAAGCGTGCAGCAGGTGCAACAATGTTCACTTCCTGGGAGTCACTGAATCGGCCAATACTGGCCGCATGAATCTTTTTGTAGATACCCTTTTGACCGACATCTTTGGCAGAGAAGCCTTCACCCCTGGTTTTCTTGTTGAACGCGCACATCATTCTCTGGGACCCTGCCCCAACCCTAGCTGTCCGCCAGACCATTATTCCACGCCTCCTAAATTTCCAAGACAGAGACACTGCGCTGCACCTTGAGAACAAGAGAACTGAGGAAAGAGGTTTTAAGCGAAATTTCACCTATCCTATATATTGCCTCATTTATTCTGTTTTTATGGTGCTCCGGAACGGAGATTCTATTCCCCTAAATCTCCCGGAACAGAAAATTGTTCCGACATACAATTTTTAGCAAAGCTGATCCAGCACACAAACTGTTATTTTATAAACATGTACAGTAATAATCAAAGTTAATGAGTCGCAATGAAAAAACATTCGGTAGCAGAATCTTGGATATTTTTGGAAGTTCAATCTTTATTTGGTTCTTCACAATTGTAGCCAATTGTGAAGAACCAAATAAAGATTGAACTTCCAAAAATATCCAAGATTCTGCTACCGAATGTTTTTTCATTGTGACTCATTAACTTTGCTTATTACTGTACATGTTTATAAAATAACAGTTTGTGTGCTGGATCAGCTTTGCTAAAAACTGCGCTGCACCTGGCGAGAAAGGGACGGTATATCATGGCAGAGCTCAGTATTGCCCCTGTTCCCTGATTTCACAGCGATGGTACAGGAGGCGAGGCGCAAATACAATGGAGTCAAAGCGACTCTACGGAATCGGGGAGTCAGATACTGTATGTTATACCCAGCTCACCTTCGGGTGGAAGTCGAGGACAGATCCTGTGTCTTTAACTCTATGACAGCAGTTCAGAAGTTCTGCAGAGACTATAAAGGGAGCGGCAGCCAAAAGAGTAAAGACAAATCAAGAGCTACTCCCCCTCACAGTGGCTCGGTGGCCAGCGTGGAACATTTCACCTTCGAATAACCCAGGTAATCTGCCGCGGATCAATATGGCTCAGTTCAGTATGTTTTCTTTTTGTACTGAAATAGGATGCTTTTAACGCCAATATAGCTAACTGCAAAGTTGGGTTTCTGGCGTGGCGTTGCCACACCCTGTGTGTTTAGCATCATAAATGCGTCACACAATCATAATGTATCTTGCTTATCTTTTTCTTAATTATCTAGGATGTTTACATGATGCATATGACTGTCTGTTCTACAGGTTTTTCCCTAGGAAGGGTCGCGCAGGGATGGATGGGGGGTGGTGGGTGGGTCATGTCCGTAATCACTGGTTACTATTGTTTACATTTCAGTTTACTCATTGTACAGAGCTTAGTTCTAGCTATGACGCACAACAGCAATCACTATCTCTAAGTTTAAATATCAGCATTGGATAGCCTGTCCACTTTCTCCGATTTGTCACTCATCACCTGGAACGTCAGGGGCCTCAATAATGTTAGAAAAGGGAAGCAGATATTGCATTACTTACAACGACATGGGGCCGACATTGCATTTCTACAAGCAACCCACCTGCCCAGGCAGACTCCACCAGCTTTGCTGCGAGTTGGGGCCCGCATCGCTATTTTGCAAATTACAACACTTACGCGAGGGACACTGCAATACTGATACACAAACATCTCCCTTTTCAGCTCCACAAAATACACAATGATAGGGAGGAGCTCTATACCATGGTAGTAGGTCAGCTAATGGTCACTGCATGGCACTAGTTAGTATATACGCCCTTAATATAGTTAGCCCTGTGTACTTCCACAACCTGCATGCACAGATCTTACAACTTGATGCCGAGTACGTATGCATGGGGGGTGACTTTAACCTTCTACTAAATCCAGCCTACGATAGTTCCTCCACCTCCCCTGACACTAAACCGCGTGTGCGCCGAGCATTGCTAGACCTGTGTGACTCAGTTGGCCTGGTAGATATTTGGTTGCAGCGCAACCCGGCAACCATCACATACTCTCATTTTTTGCCCTAGTACGATACATGGACCAGGCTAGATTATTGGCTTATCTCCCCCAATTTATCTAATTGGTATAAATCTTCCCAGCTTCTCCCAGCATGTACTCAGATCCCTCCCCCATGGTGTGGCAGGTTGGTGTTTCTAGGCCGGAGCGCAGTGAGAGGCAGTGGAGATTTCCTTGGCAAGCTTTGATGGATGAACTATTTAAATCGGAACTTCGTGGGGCCATAGAGGACTATTTTGAGTTTAATACTGGATCAGTTAACTCCTGGTCCACACTGTGGGAGGCCTTTAAGGCCTACATGTGAGTTGTTTGCATCTCTGAACACGCGGGGTGCTGAAGGACCTTAGAGCCAAGATAGCTCGTATTGAGCAGCAACTGGAGAAGTTAGATAGAGAGCTTATCGAGCAATCTGACCTGACCCGGCTTGGTCACCGCCTGACACTTTTGGCGGAATTCTGGTGGGCCGCTGAATGGGAAACTCATTTTTTAAATAAATATGCCATCGCCCGCCATTATGGAGAAGGCGACAGACCGGGTCGTACACTGGCACAACTCCTAATACCCTCGCCTGGGCGATCATGCATCACCGGAATTTGATCCTCTACAGGCCAGATCCTCACAGGCACCCCAGAAATACGGGACACATTTTTGTCATATTATACTACATTATGCAGGTCTCGGGTGTCTCACAGAGAGGCAGACCAGGAGGAGTATTTGGCAGACATTGTCATGGTCTGGCTTGAGAAATTCATGCAAGAGTTCCTGGCGGAGCAATTTCCAGCAAGGAAATCGTTAGTCCATTGATGCTATAAATAGCTCTATCGCCCCTGGCCTGGATGGCTTTACGGGTGACTATTATAAGACCTATAAGGACTTACTGACACCGTGCCAACTCAAGGTTTTATAACAAGGCCCTCGATCACAAGAAGTTACCCCCAACCCCCACACTCTGCAAGAAACAGCAATAATACTGCTTCCTAAACCTGGGTTGTACAGGCCACTTCCCCTCTTAAATCTTGACTATAAAATCTTGGCTAAAATGATCGCTTTAAGGTTGGCCTTGTTGCTGGACCGGATAATCTCCTTGGCCCAATCAGGAATTGTCCCCCACAGGTCGACTGCCCTCAACTTGAGGACATTGTTCACTGTGATACATAGAATCTCGCCGGCGGTTTCGGCGGCTGCAATCCTTCTTGACACTGAAAGAGCCCTGACTCCCTGGAGTGGCCTTTCTTCTCAGCAGTGATGAGAAAGTTGGGCATGCCAAGAGGTTTTATGGACCTTACAGCGCTGCTCTATACCGCCCCTGCTGCTCGGCTTTGCCTAAACGGCACACTATTGTGTTAATTTAATCTCACCCATGGCACCAGGCAGGGGTGCCCATCCTCCCCATTGCTCTTTATTATAGCTATGGACACTCTGGTTCGACCTTTCAAGAACGTCTTCTGCATAGAGGTCTCCAGTTTAAAACGGGCCCTCTCCTTATTTCCGTCTATGCGGATGATATCGTTCTTTACATCCATACCCGCTAGGAGAATCTAGAGCCTCTCATCAGAGAGATTATATGATTTGGTGGTTATTCTGGCCTTGGCATAAATTGGGGTAAATCAGAGATATGACCTCTTACACCGTGTTCCACAAGATGGAATTGTGAATTCCCTCTTGAGTGGTGTGAGGACTCTGCTAAATATCTGGGAGTCCATATCCACAAAGAAACAGAACAGATTATCTGATTAAACTATGGATCCACCATGCATAAATTAGAGCTACAAGTGGATTGATGGTTGAGGCTCCCCCTCTCGTTCGCGGAACACGTGGCGCTGATAAAAATTATTGTTCTCCCGAAGATTTTATACCTATTCAATAACATCCCCTTCCCGCATCCCAATAGATTTTTTCTCACACTCCATTCTCACCTTATTAGGTTGGTTTGGGGTGGACGGAGATCCAGTTTGTTGGAATGCTATGACCCTACTTTACGACAGAGGGGGATTTAGTGTCCCTAATTATCAATTATATTACTTGGTAGTGCAGTGCAGCTTCGCACATTACTGGTACCATCCTGATATGCGGGTTCCCTACACCAGACCCAAAGCTGACTTGGTCCTTCCCGCCTCCTTGAACATGGTGCTGCCAGGGGGAATCATAAAAGACCCCCGGGATATTCAAACTGTGTGTATTACCAGTTGTGCCTGGCAGAAGTTAGCATGAGCCACTGGAGCCCACACTTTATATTCTCCCGACATTCCGATTTCAAACAATCCATGGATCCCCATTATGGAAGAGAAACATGTGCAGCGCACACTCACCAAACATTCAATAAGTAAAATTGGGGACTTGTTTACATGGGGACACGTTTTTTCTAGCACAGAAGAGGGGAGATTTAGTGAGGCAACATTTATGGACCATTTTATCCTGAACCGGGTCCGCTGTGCACTAAGAGCTGTGATTTTTGAGTTCCCTTTGGAGCCCAAGTCTTTCACCCCGTTGACCACAGTGATCGTGAGTCCCGAAAGAGAGCATCTTATTTCTAGGATATATAGTGCTTGTATGTCAATAGTTCCCACTAGAGATTCTAAGGTCTAGGTGGCGTGGGAGCGAGATCTTGGGCACCCGATTCAGGACTCGCACTATGATTTCTGCTGCACGCAAATTCAAGAAGTCTCCCTAATCAGTCCACACAAATTAATAAATTTCAAATTTTTGTGGAGGATCTCTATGTCCCCGGAGAAAATGCACACTGTCGATTCCAGCAGATCACATACCTGCATTAAGTGCGGTGCACCACATGCTGATTTCGTTAATCTAGTCTGGAACTGCATTAAAATTGGGAACTACTGAAGAAAAGTGTACAGTGCAATAGCAAAACTGATAAACTTGGAGGTGGAGCTTACACCTGAGACAGTACTTTTGACCTATGTGTTTGGTTTCCCAAAGAGGGTACATAAATTCACAGCCATTGTTCTGCAGCTCACGAAGAAGGAGTAAGCTCTTAAATGGGGCTGCAGAGCTTCCACTGCAGTAAAAGCCTGGCTTAACTGCCTAACATATTGCAACATGAACAGTGAACTCTACGCTGTCACCCAGCCCCTGGCATCCCGGCCAAAAGATATTTGGGGGCCCCTAAAGAGGTACTTGCTCAAAGTTAGTGCTGCCCCCTCTTCACAACTACTGGCTGGGATTGTCCCCACCGGAGAGGGGTAAAAAAACCCTTGTCATACACTTCAAAATTATGTTAGGTGCTTTGGAGCGGGAAGATTGTGATCCACTGGGGGAAGGGTTTAACCCGAGCGGGGGTTGATGATTGCAATTATAAAATATAAGATGTATATACTGTCCTGAGATTTAACTGTGTTAGATGGGGAACAGGGATTGCTATGCAAGTCATTGTCTTTCTTTTCTACTTTGTGCCTTGTCAAATTGCAAATTAACTGTGAGTAACCATGTACTGAATGTAATTATCATAAAAATGATAACGTTTTTTTTTTAAGTTCCAGTTAGTAGTTGCTTATTCCACTCAGATTGGTTCAGCCAAAGTCGTTCTTGCAACGTGTGTGAAGGATTATGGGGTGGAAATCTGAGCCTCCTTTAAAAAAAAAAGTGCACAAAGGCAAGGGAGGTTGTTTTTTTTTATTTTTTTTTTATACTCATTCGCGTGCATGGCTCCAATCTATCAAAACAAAACTGCCACAGAGCAGAAAAGCAGGCAGTGCCACTGTACTACCTCAGCGTCGGCTGGAAGGGATAACATAGGGAGGATGGCGACCAAATCCCAACAGTAACTGCTGGCAAGCCAGAAATCTCTGACATGTGGGCTATTTTGTTGATCGATAGCGCCCGGCCCACCGGGGCCCCATAAGCACCGCTGCATGCTGCAGCAGAACCAGAAGGTGAACCATGTCTGCGTAATCATTGGACCTGGGAAAAAAAAAACCAGGTTCAACGTGACCAATCCAGCTGATACCAAAAAGCTCTCTTTTCCTGATTCCCTCCCCTTGCCAAATCAAGTTTCGAGATATGGAGGATAGAGGAACGCCATTCATAGAAAGAGGGAGGCAAGGCATCCTTCCAGTGCCTGCAAATTTCCCTGCGAGCCGCCAGAATGGAATAAAACACCAGGTTCGAGGCTGCGCTACGGGATTTCCCGCTCAGGCCAAAAATGACAAGACCCAGATCTATGGAGATAGGAAAATCCAACATCAAGGACAGTTTGTTGCTTATGGAGTCCCAGAAGGAGGTAATTTGCGGGCATTCGAAAAACATATGTATATCGGACGCCGCCTCCAAGCCACATCTTGCACAAGAGACCGGACCTGTCAGGGAGAATTTTGACAGCCTCTGCGGGGAATAGTAGGCCCTATGCATTGTGAATAAATGGTTCCTTCGGAGCCAGGCGGGTTTGACCAAGTCCCACAACACCCTACATGAAGTTGCCCAGAGTTCTTCCACGTCTTTTCCTGGCATCAACTCACCCCACAACATCGTTGGAAGACAAAATTTGCCGTCTACTTCCTCTAAGATCATATTATACCAGAGCAAGATCTCCTTCTTTACAGGGGGTTTATTAACCTGACATGCCTCAAATTCACTTTCTCCCCCTATAGGCAAACTGCTGTTCCGTGTAAACTGTATATGAAGTGACTGAGCCCAACTTGAGATTTGTAAATATTTAAATCTTGAAAGTCTTGGCCCAACTTTGTTGACCAAATAGTTCCATGGAAGCAAAGATCCATCGATAAACAAGTCGCCCCTAGATGCAATTCCAGCCTATTTAAGTGGTAATGCTAATGCATCTCCCGACCAGGCTGGGGGCGCAGGTAAATCCCATATTGGAGCTCTACTAGAATGATAACCTAGTTTAATCGAGAACCTCACTCTGTACCAGGTATTAGCCACCCCCTGTAGTACCTTCAGCTTTATTTATTTTTTTAATTTAGGGTCACCGAATTTAAACAAAAAACTACCCTGCCCAACTCCCTCACAGCTCAGCAAGGTGGAAAACATAAGGCCCACGCCTGTCTCCGTAGGTGTTTTTAATAGCATTCGTGCGTGTGATAACTGAAAGGCCCACGCATAAGCCTGGAGATCAGGGCCCGCCAACCCGCCCTTCTCCCTTCGACGCCTTATCTTTTTCCAAGCAATTCTTGGATTCTTGTTATTCCAAATAAATGAGGAAATCTCGCTCTGCAGCTTTGAAATTATATTAGGGTAAAAAAACAACAGAATTGAATTAAATAAAAAAGAAACCTTCTGCAATATAGACATTTTAACAAGGTTTACCTTCCCCAAGATGGTAAGCGAGAGATGCGCCCAAGCTCTCATCTGTTTTCGGCACTGCGCTGCTACTATAGCAAAGTTTAAAGGGGCGATCAATTTTATATCTTTATCTATATTTATCCCCAGGTACCGCAGGTTGACACTTGATATATCTCTGTGCATATTTAAGTCAACATTCCATGACATCGACTCGGTTTTGGAGGCATTCACCTCATATCCTGAAACACTTCCAAATTCCAGGGCTAAGTCTATAGCCGCTTGGAATGCTGTATTAATGTCTGATGAAAAGATCATAATATCATCGGCATAAAGGGCCACTTTTTTAACCCATTCGCAATAAATAAAAGGTTTAATTAAAGTGTCTTCTCTTAATTTCTGCGCAAATGGCTCGATTTATAAATCAAATAACAGGGGAGACAAGGGGAAACCCTGTCTCGTACCCCTCGTTACCTGAAATGGCTCGGATAGGCCCCCGTTAACCAGTATTGAGGCAGACGGACTCCTATATAGCAAATGTATTGCTCTGCGGAACTTATCCCCCACGTTGAATTTTTGGCAAGGGAGGTTGTTGTGCTTAAGCTCAGGATGATCTGTGGGGGTAGCCCTTCCAGCGCACAATGGACCAGGAAAAGGCTGGGGAAAAGTCCCTTGCTTCAAAGTGGCCTGTTGTCTCTTTTTTTCTTAATTCTCCTCAGTCTTACCCACTACCAAGTTACCTTAGAATGTTCTGGGTAGAACCCTGAAATTCATATCTTCTATGGGCTCTTCATTCAGCCCTCCAGCTTGAGTCCCGCTAGCATGTAGTACAAACAAAATGGATCCCAATGTGACTATGACCACCTGTGTCATTTGTGGTCCATATACAAATCCTGTACACACACTAAATGTACAACCATGCAACATCCATGTCCCACATAAATAGTCAATGGGCCTGATTGCAGGGAGCTTGCAACCACTTTCAAAAATAAGAAGAGGATGGTGTGACACGTTCCCTAGCAACCGACAATGGAAAGGCCTGGTCTGCTGCTAGAATCACATCACTACCACCACTGTCAGTCCTCTACATCCTGGTGAACTGAGAGTACTCACGGTTTTACAAAGGAGAGAGCACATTGTCTGCCCCTCTGAACTTAGAGCCTGACTCTGGGTCTCAATCATTGTTACACATTACAAACAGTACTTCAAGTGCACACACATGATCGTCGACTGTGCTCATATAGGGGCCAAAAAGCTACAGTGTGTTACAGAGAATTCGAGACAGGGGGGTTCACTCTCCAGAGTCATGCAGGGGATCTCTCCCAAAATACAGTGATTACGTATGATTAGATGTACTTTTATTCTGTGCAACCTTGAGAACGCGACAGTGTAGCACAAATCAATAAAATTATGGGTAATATCTGTTTTGAGGAAGAAATTGATTTTTCCAACACTGAATGAATTTGAGGCATAAAGCACCACCATTACAGGATTACAGACATTTTCTGGGTTTAAAATAAATCAACACTAAATGCCCGTCCTAAGGTGCCTTCTTCTCTTCAACTATAGATAAATTGAGTGTACACTGTTAGACAAACGGTGCATACAAGGGGCAGCACTAGAAGCACTGCACCCTGCCCAGTTCACCGACTCGTTGTTTACAAGGTAATCAAAATAAAAAAGAGCATTGAAAATTGAAAATGTTTCGGGAATGAGAAAAGAATAGGAGGGAACAGTTAGTAAGCTGGTAGGGG
Source organism: Lissotriton helveticus (assembly GCF_964261635.1). Lineage (NCBI taxonomy): Eukaryota > Metazoa > Chordata > Amphibia > Caudata > Salamandridae > Lissotriton > Lissotriton helveticus. The sequence goes on from NC_136061.1 coordinate 1,292,181,938, forward strand.
CAGTGGTCGTGGGTAAAGTTATAAATTAGATTCTGGGTAATAACTCCAATTAATATTATGGTAATACTTGGAGTAAGAGTAAATATACAAATTAGGTTTATGATTCAGGGTAGGTTTACATTTACAATTATAGGGCTGAGGGTAATCGAAGTACTTTTAAACATTACAAATGTGTTATATAATGCGTGCTATTGTATTACTCGTATATGTTAATTACACTTTTTCTTATTTAAGAATTCTTCATAATGGGTGCCTCAAAGCAGTATTTCTTCATAAAGGTGTTCTTCATTTCAACATAAAACCTTCCATAAAGTCGGAACCTAACTAGTGAGAATGGGCAGCTCACTTGCTACGTTCTAGCTCATGTAAGGGTTCGGGGTAGAGTTTTCTCAATCTCAAGGTGTTTCACTGGGAATATTTCTGTTCCTCACTCATATTCACAAGAAAAAAGCAATTTGACGATTAAGTTCATCTTTTCTGAAACAGCTATCACGGATTTGCCGGACTTTCCACATGCAAACATTGAAAACCTTACTGCCGTGGCACTTAGATACTGTAAATTTGATAACAAATGGGAAAACAATTACAAATTTCATGAAATATACAAAGCCCTTTTTGAACAAAAATTGCAGGAGCAATATGATGCAAATTATGTTGTGTGCGAAATAGTGTAGGGTTTCCCCAAATTTCACAAATTGTGTGAAATACACTTTAGCATATCTCGATTGAAAAATTGTACGTGACGGCAGAGACAAGTTAAACGCGATTGTACTAAGATTAATCCAAGTATTCTGTCCATCACTCCATGCTCTGTCTCAGTCACATACTCAACTATTTGCAGTTAGGCGGGTTTACATTTTGTTTTTTGTATGGATTTAAAACAAAATTGAGCTTAGTGTAACTGCAAGAAAGTAAAATTGGAGACTGCGGTAGTCCACAACAATTGATTTTGAAGTGAAAGTTTGGAATCTATAGACCACCTTTGTCCAGAAGTTCAGTTTTATGTAAAATAATTCAGATCTGCTCTAATGCACTAAATGCACCTTCTCCTGTTGCTTTAAAGCGGTTGACATCCTCCTTTTCCTCCCTAGGGGTAAAAATTACTTGAAGAATTACGGAAGCTCTGTGTCTGGAGGCGTGTTTCAGGAAATCAGCCAGTGATTGAGTGTTCTCCGTTCATCCCGCCCCTCACGAACACCCACGCAGAGACGCTGATGCCGCAAAGTTGAGAAGTTATGAGTTGTGTAGAGCTGAAAGGAGGAAGCCATGCGGCCAGCAGTTACAGGGGCCAGCTCGGCAAGGTTGGACAGTTTTGGCAGGGTGGAGCGGGGGCTGAATGGCTTGTGGCTGCGTTTTTAGTCGCGCTAAGGCCTTAAGAAGAGCCGAAGCCAGTAGAGCCAGCGGAAGCCATCCCGCCCAACCTCACCAAACAAAACAAGCATTTGTAATGCAACAGGTCTCGCATTACTGAAAGTTTAAGCTATTGGTGTTGCAGACAATAATGCTTGTTAGATTTATTTTTTGTTAAAAAATATCCCAGCAGCAGCACAAGTAAGGATGCAGTATCTTATGTGGCTAATAAAGGTCCCTCAACAACTCCCCAGGGACACCTAGTACCAGCCTGGGACACCTGGGTCTGGTGGTTCAGTGGACTAATGTATCCACTGCAGGGGCCTGTGTTCGACCTCATGGTCACAGGATCAAATCCCCGCGGCTTCACTCACCCTTTCATCCATCTGAGGTCGATAAAATGAGTACCATTGAGTTGAGTAACAATATACATCTGTTATTTTCAGCGCCAAGATACCCGTAGTGGTGAACGTGCGCTTTACAAATACACCTGTTATGTGTTGTTGTGGTGTTAGTAACAACCTGGGGCATTGCACCCTTTCTTGCTTCATGGATTTTATTTTATTACTTATGCACTGCTGGGATATTTTTTAACAAAAAAAAAAAAACCATTATCATTTGCAACGCCAATACCTCAAACTTTCAGTAATGCAAGATCTATTGCATTGCAAATGCTTATCTCACAGTTTTGGCATTTTTGCCACTAATATTTCTTATATGTGACTTGTGTTGTCAGTCACTCTTACTGTTTATTATCGATTTAGCCTTTTAAGCTCAGTGTTCTTTGTTGAAAACCTGAACTAGCTGTAGGCGTCGTAAATTATGTGGTGTAATTTGGTAGCTGTTCTTATGTTATAAGTCTTGCTGGTAAAAGCTTCATGTGGTAAAGAAGTGCTTTGCAGTAAATGTTCAATGAGATGTAGATCTGTGTGGTAAAAGTTCACGGTTAATGAGTAATTTAAGAACCATGTAGGGAAAAAGCTTGTGTGGCAAAATGAACCGCATTGTAACCCTCATTGTGATAAAACTCTGGGAAAGATCTGTGTAGACTGCATTGGAGACGTCTTTGTATAAAGATGTGCATGGTGCAATTCACGTGCGAGGACTCCCTATTGTAAAATAGTTTCCTGATGAGTAATTGGATCTTTGGTAACAGTGCTATTCGGTTGTCACTTGTGCTCCTTGTCTCAGTGCAGGCCTCTGGACAGCCTCGTGTCTCAAGCAGTAACAGTCCACTGTGTCGGTGCAGAGGGTTTGTTTGCATTACTACTGTACTATATTGAAAATCTACGAAAATAAAAAAAACATTTTGAAATAAAAAAAAAAAAAGAGTCCTAACAAAAACCGGCAAGTGGAAAACAAAAATACACGGTGATGAAAACAGACTGAATATATATACCAAACACCCAGTTAGTAGGCTTTACAAGATGTGAATAAAACAAATAAATTAAAAGTCGGACAATAAATTGACCCCAAGACGTCATGTGCTCAAGCCAAGATGTGAGAAGGATAGAGTTTAAAAACTGGTCCTCATGCAAAAATGCAGGCAAGTCATACTTACTATTGTGAAGGGCAACAACACCCTTTAAAGACAGAATATGCGACCAGAAGAAACCAGTGCAAACAAGGTTCCTAAAGCAATACAAGAGTACAAAGTAAAGAGACTAAAGATTGCAGAGAGAAAGTATCTATCAGATGGATGTCCACAATGGAGACTGATAGTTGAGCTGTACAATGGGAGAAACTGTTCCGAATGGCTGTGATGTCATGTGCAGCCATATGTCATGGCCATGAGGCGATAACGTGTAAGCATGCATCCCAACAATCTAAGGAACTTTAAGACAAGTTATATTAGGGTACACTGTCAATACTTCGAACTACATCTGTTCTCTTTATTGAGAAGCCTATACCTTACTTATTGCAACCACATGACGTGCATCAACAGCCTCAAGCAGTGTGCGATGCGGTGATGAACAAAAGAACTCGCTGGCAAGAGATTAAACCTTGAGGAACCCGTTAAAGAAAAATTATTGGAGTGCCAGACACAAATTCAACAAGACGTACAGCCAATCATGGAATTCTCACATTACTTGTGAAAGACAAATTACTGGTCAAGGAAATAGTAGTCGTTCACCATAGGTCAACCAACGCGTCCAAATAGTATCTGAAACCACGCGTACTGTTAAAATAAAGTATGCAGTGCTTCAGTGAATCTGAACATGATAGAGCATCCTGGGATGTGTCCGGTCTCAAAAAGAAAAAGTGTATATCTGCGATCTTTGAAAAGAGGCCCCTGGAGCGGCACACAACAACAGTAAAAGGTTTTTAAAAAATCGAAAGATTGAAAATATCAATCAAAAAGAACCAACCTCCCTAAAAAGCAGGAAGGCCAAACCTAATTAGCATACCATCTGTCACTTGCGTTTTAAAGCAATTTAGTGCAGTTTCTACAAGCAGCGTAAAAACCGGTCTCGCCCCCTGTCCAGCACAAAATGCATGTGCGTCTAGACAACTTCAAGCTGAGAGCCGGTGGTCAGACTGAAAGAAGCATGTAGGAAAAAAATACGCAGAGATCATATTTTATTCTGAAAATGTGAAAAACAGTTTGGAGAGACTCTGTTCCCGCCCCATCAGACTATAAAAGAGGGGTTGACTTTATAACCACTTGAAGTAAGGTTGTGAAGCTCTGAATGAGATAAAAAAAATATATATATACTGTCGGGTCAAAGCGTACGTTCTGCCTCACAGCAGCCACTGTGCGTGCTGTTGCTCGCTCCCGAGGCAATACTCCATGGAAGTAAACCTCTGAAAAAAGGTGGGACATATACCCACCATTAGCCATCTGCAGGCTTACATTTTTACAGGACACTCACAAAAGCCAAGCCAAAAGCATGGGAGGAGTCGGACCACACAAGTACATAAAAAATATCACCACAGCCAGGGCCGGTCCTAGGATTTGTGGGGCCCCGGACAGGATAAAAACATGCGAAGCCCCTCTAATTTGCATAAAATGTAATAAAGTGACATCATAGAAAGTGCCAACTGACCAATCATTTTCTCTCACTGATGAAGTAGCTTTGCAAGAAGCTACTTCTCCAATATCGATAACACTGAGATGGCTACAAATACAAATAATAGCCCTATTAAAATATATTTTATAATTTTAAAGCTCTATTATGTGGAAATGCAACACATCAAACTTTGTTGAAAAGCTACGCCTATATCTCTCCAAAACCGATATTTTCAGAATAGTGCGTGATTAAATCCTAAAACAGATTGTCCCATAGCTATACAGTGGATCTTCAGGTGACTCCCTGATACTCCTGTTGCATCAGTGAAGTTCAACGTTAATGCATTTGGTTTTAGCAGGCATGGGTATCAACACTCAGGGATCCATGCTGGTTCGACTGAGTGGCCTGCAAATGCTCCAGTAAACAACAGAAAGCACTGATTAAAGAAAATAAGAGGATACGATGGCACAGATGACATACACAGGTGTTGTGGCTAATATATCGTCAGGCAGGATCACCAAAAACTAGACCATTCCCACAAACTGAATGCCTAAACCCACTAACTACTCTCAAACTTCATTTTTAAGAGATGAAAAGAGCTGAAATAACTAAAAGATATAAAGATGAGATGGCTAAAAAGAGACAAGAATGTGTATCCAGGGCAAAAACTGGCAAAAGCTACAATGGGAGCCACACACTGAACAGACAAGTAGTTAATTAAAGCAACAAAACAAAAGGGATTTAATAAAGCAGACCTGGTGCAGTTTTCCCTTACAAGGAAATTAAATCTAGCAATGTTGAATAGGTTGGGGGAGGTGGTGTTTGACTTTCAAAATAAATCTCCCATAATCCCTGAGATTTGCAATTTTAAAGATTTTAAGTCATATTTTAAGTCACATGTCCTTAATATCTGAGAAGACAATTGCCACATTGCAAAGGGTCCAGACACATGTCACTTGACTCAAATTTAGCCTAAGAAGTAACAAACAAATTCCACCTACCCTCAGGTAAATCCCCTTGATCATATTTAAAGAGATAATTGAATGCAAGACCCTTGAACGATCATGTCCATCATCCATACATTTCTCCAGTCATGGCCCAGGCTACCTAATCATACTCTATCGGTCCTTCCAATCACCAATAAAAGATATACCTTCCTAAAACTACTGGCCACCTACTTACTTAAGTTCAGTGACTGGCTAACCACTTCTTGTGTGATGATGTGCTCTATGGAATGAGGCACTCACTCCTCAGAAAAACCAAAGGTGATGATGGACGGAGCGTTGACAATACAAACACTCACCCCCAGTCAACTGATCTGGGTTTAATCCATCACCGTTCTTTAGCTCACTCCGCCACCCCAGTTCAGACATGGCCATATGCAAATCAGTCTGACCTTGTGCCTCATGGGAACAGTCCAGCCCGAACTGCCAAGCCATGTCTTCCCTGGACCGGAATCAAGCTTCCCAGGACCGGTTTCTGGCATTGCAGCCATCTTCAGCCGGGCTTGCTTGACTCCAGTGGCAAAGTGAGCAAGGGACTCACATCTGAGCATACCCTGCCAACTTAGGGCGAACAAAGAAAAACCAAAGGTGATGATGGACGGAGCGTTGACAATACAAACACTCACCCCCAGTCAACTGATCTGGGTTTAATCCATCACCGTGCTTTAGCTCACTCCGCCACCCCAGTTCAGACATGGCCATAAGCAAATCAGTCTGACCCTGTGCCTCATGGGAACAGTCCAGCCTGAACTGCCAAGCAATGTCTTCCCTGGACCGGAATCAAGCTTCCCAGGACCGGTTTCTGGCATTGCAGCCGTCTTCAGCCGGGCTTGCTTGACTCCAGTGGCAAAGTGAGCAAGGGACTCACATCTGAGCATACCCTGCCAACTTAGGGCGAATAAAGAAAAACCAAAGGTGATGATGGACGGAGCGTTGACAATACAAACACTCACCCCCAGTCAACTGATCTGGGTTTAATCCATCACCGTTCTTTAGCTCACTCCGCCACCCCGGTTCAGATATGGCCATATGCAAATCAATCTGACCCTGTGCCTCATGGGAACAGTCCAGCCTGAACTGCCAAGCAATGTCTTCCCTGGACCGGAATCAAGCTTCCCAGGACCGGTTTCTGGCATTGCAGCCGTCTTCAGCCGGGCTTGCTTGACTCCAGTGGCAAAGTGAGCAAGGGACTCACGTCTGAGCATACCCTGCCAACTTAGGGCGAACAAAGAAAAACCAAAGGTGATGATGGACGGAGTGTTGACAAAACAAACACTCACCCCTCAGTCAGATCCACTCTGCAGCCCCCTTTTACTGTATGCTGCCCCTTCTTCTCATCTCTAAAGCAAGGCTAATTCAAACTGTACTGCTGAAAAGCAGCAATTTCCTCAGGCCTCACTGTCGCTATTTGAGTTTTGGGATAATATAAAGTGGGAAGAGGCGCACATCATCTTGTGCTTGCCCAGGCCTTCCTATTGTCATTCTGCACTTAACAGTGATCAGGCTATCTTTGGGAGCATGACCAGACAGACCCTGTGCAGCAGCCTGCTACATATATTTTAATACTCTTTTGGACAGGATAACTAGTGTTTAACATGTATGGCTCTAGTTTATTGGACAGTTAGTGACAAATGATGAACTTTAAAACATGCTGGAGCAGATACCTAATAGGCCTTCAAACTACTTTTACAAGTTATTTGGGCTTCTTCACCTTCTCCTTTCTTCAGGGTGTTATGTTAAAATACACCAAATTGTGCAGCAAATGTCTTTAGTTATTGTTCCATTGAAAGAGATGAATGAAAATACCTCTCCCAGAGGGAATCCTGGTGCTAAGGGATTCCGAAGGAAAGGGTACAGGCTATACTAATGTATGGAAAGGCCAGTTTTAAGATTTCCCCCAGAAAATTTAAGATGCACCATAGCTCAAGACTGAGACATTCCCAGTCCTGTGCAGCTAGAAAGAAGGATCTACCGCTACTATGTTCTCTCTTAATTTTAGGATGAGACAGGAGCATGGCTGTTACTGAGTGTAGGATTCTGGAATACATGGAAGGAATAATACAGTGCTGAAGAATGAGGGGGCCCTTTTATGCACTGCACAATGGCAAATGGATAGATCGTTTGTTAGCGGGAATCAACAGAAAGCAGAAAGAGCATCTAGGGCAGCCTCAGAAGAGAATCCAATCACTGTTCTTAATGATCTGAACGGTACTAAATGCAAAAGGTGGGAAGACAGAGTAAACTTGCGTAATCCGGTTGTAAGAAGATAATTGACTGTACAACTGTCTTGCGGCAGTGACAGGGGTGAAAATGCAGGATTTTGTGTTGCATATGGATGTAGTAGAAGTAGATAACACACTGTTTGTTCAGACAAGGAGAGAAGAAGTTGGAAAATAAATCCAAGATTTTGTTGTTAACGCAACCATTGTGGTTGATTGGCCAAGCTCCATAGGCCACCAAAGAGCAGTGTATATGGTACCAGCCCCCTTAAAGATGCAGATGTCTGATGTTTCGCTATATTTTTTTCCTTCAAAAACTTTATTGCGCCTAGATATAGCCATAAAAGCACAATCACTTAAAAGCAAATATTGTTACAGATCCAAGGTCAAAATAAACAATTCATAATGTACATAGGCGTTTGGGCGGAATAGAAAAATACCATTGAATACAATCGTCATTATGGGATTTCATAGTTATAAAAATAATTATAAAAATATAATTTACAATACAAATTTCATAAAAATCTAAAAGCTCTAAAAACTCTAGCACTCTATAAGGAGCCGTCCGTATCACTCGAATCCCTAGATACTTCCCACCAAGTCTCCCTTCTCAGCCGCCCCATATATGGGCTTCGACATAACAAAGATCAAAACTAAATGCAATATAAATTCTGTTCAGAATTTGATTACCCTTTGTAATGCTCCACCTAATGAATTTGTGTGTATTAATGTGTATAACTTTTTTAAATCATTTTTAAAATTATATTAGAAAGATAATTTTAATAGCAAAACTGTAATTTTTATTGTTAAAAATCTTGTTGTTCTTGTAAGAGAACTAAATCAAATAAACTTGAACTTGGGCTTCGACTATGCATCCAAATGCTCAATTTGTAGAAACTTGGGACACTAATCATTGGCTTTGAGCTGTTCCCGTTTTAGCAAATTTCTGCGAGTTAGCCACATAGAGAACAAAAACTTCGATACTGCGACCACATACACCGGGTCGGTATCTGTCTTTAGAATCCTAAAGAAGTCTAGGTAGTTCCTGACACCCAGGTTCCTACAGACTTGAATAATCCATTTGCGCCTTGGATGTTTATATGCTCCACAAAAGAGCGTAACATGGATGAAAGATTCTTCCTCTGTCTGGCACCCGGGGCAAAGGTTGGAGGAATCTCCCACCCACTTATTGGTAATCGCAAATAGCGGCAGGGTTCCAAATCTAAACTGCAGGAACAACTTCTTTGCTAAGGTGGGATGGATTGTGTCCAAAGCCCTCTCAAATCATAATGGCTCTTAAAATCGAGGAATCTATACGTTAGGCTCGAAGGGTTGACTGACTGGAATATTTGTGTTAATTTGTGCTCTTTCAATACATTTAACAAGGATTTCTTGGAAATGGCTGGGCAGAATACTTCGAGATCTCTCCATAAATTTTCCATGCCAATTGTCCTAAAGGAGTGCTTTACATAAGAAAGCCAGGGTATACTACCCATCCCAAGTGTGGACAACACCACTTTTAGCTCTTCCTTGTAGCTGGCCAGCTCGGGGGTGCTCCACAACCGCCACCAATATAGCAATGGTCGGGTGGAGATAATGTCCGCAACTGGAACAATATTTAAATTCATCCTTAGTGGAACAAGCGGGGTGTTTTTTGGCAGGGTCAAGATTTGTCTAAGGAAGTTGTTTTCAGTAACTGTGAGGGCGTTATGAGGCTTATGCCCCCACAGTTCAGCCCCGTAAAGAGAGGCTGACCTAGCTTGGACTCTGTATATTTCCAATGGCAGACTTATGTTTTTTAAAACGCAACTCTTTTGGACTTTTAAAATTCCCCCAACTGCCTGGGTAAGTTTTAAGTTAGCCTTAACCAACTGGAGCCCCCACCCCATTTTTTCGGTCAATGTGAGACCAAGGTAGTCAAAAGTGGGGACCCTTTCAAGTGCTCCTGCCCCCAACAGCGGTTGCGGACAATTAGTGGATCTAGCATTAAAAACCATATATTTCGTTTTTTCAATGTTGATCACAAGAGTCCTTTTTTGGCAGAACCGTGCAAATTGGTTTAAAACACGCTGCATACCCTGAGTTGACTTAGACAGCAGCAAGGTATCATCCTCAAACTTCAGAGTGGGAAACCTAGTGTGGGCCAATTTAGGAGAGTCTATGTCCTTAATAGCGAGTAGGTCATATATCAGTCCGTTTAAGAAGAAGGAGAAGAGGGTCGGCGCCAGCACGCAGCCCTGCCTCACCCCCTTCTTGACAGGGAACGGAGCTGTAAATTGTCCGTTCCTGCCATTCCTAACTCTAGCAAAGGTACCTTCGTGAAGTTGTTTAAGCTGGTAGCATAGGTATGGTGGAACCCCCATAGCCAGCAAGATGGTCCACAGCTGGCTATGGTCCACTGTGTCAAATGCTGATTTTAAGTCAACGAAGGTTAGGTATAGGCTCCCACCTTCCAACACAACATGCTTCCAGTAAATTAACTGGAGCCTGAATAGTTGGTCAAAAGTGGAGGCTTTGGCCCTAAACCCTTCTTGTAGTGGGGTAAGGATATCGTGGTCGCTAATCCAAATACTGCAATCGCTGTAAGAGTACCCTAGCATAGACTTTTTGAGATACATCAATAAGGCTGATTGGCCTATAGTTAGCCGGATCCATGGGAGAGCATTTTTTAAAGATGGGGATGATCTCGGCCCCGGACCACGTACTGGGTATTTGGAGACCCTGGAGAATTGCATTGAATAGTAAGTGTAGGTAAGGGACCCACACTACCTGCTCACTTCTATGCAGATCTCCTGGGATCCTGTTTAGTCCTGGGGCTTTATTCATTTGAAGCTTACTTAAAGCTGACCTTACCTCTTCCACCGTACAGTGTTGAATACACCAAGTAGGGTCGCCTGTCAGGAGGGATGCTAGCGGCTCATATTGTTCGTTTTACAATGTAGTATAGAGGTCTTTAAAATATAGACACCATGCTTCCTCTGAAATATTTGGTTCTACACGGGTCTTGCCCTCTATATTCCCCGTGTGAACCAAATTCCAGAAAGCCCTTGCATTTTTTTCAACAAGGGCGTACATAATGTATAGCCATCTATTTACTTCCCATTCGATTTTGCAATGGTAATAATTTTTTTTAAATCAGCCCTTGCTGCCTTGATAGATAAAGAATCCCTACCCTTGAGGGATGATAAAAGAGGTCGCTTAGCAGCCCTACAGCCTTTGCTAAACCACGGGTTTTTATCACCACGGGGTTTGCATTTAGTTGGCTGAGCACAATAGAAGAAATCCACCAGGGTTACCACCATCTCGTAATGTATTCTTCCCAGATCGTTCCCGATATTACTAAAGGAGATATTCTCTTGGATACTAGCTGCCTTTTCAATGAGGGGGATGATAACATTGTACAATCTTGCCACTGTGTCTGTGGATTGAATAAATGTTGCCCAGCGAATACGCCTCCCTCCATTTACTATTCTAAGATCTCTTAAGGGCAGGATAAAAGGACCTTGGTCTGTTTTGCTTGCTTGGAAATCTAGCTTAATGGTCAGTGGGTTGTGGTCACTTTCCGGGCGCTCCACGACCTTAAAAGCAACCACTTATGCCAAATGTTCATACTAATTAAATATATAGTTTTAATGAATTTGTCTTTATCTAAAAAGCTACTGATTGCACGCAAGTCCAAAACATTTTCTTGGTTAGAGACCAGGCCTCTCCGAAAGGATAGAGATAAGCCATGCCAGCGGAATACCTTGAAATTCAGGTTGTTCCAGTTCATTCCATAGAACTGGATGGGAAACTGACAAATGTGACACTATAATTTAGTAATATCAAGGCTGCTCTGCCTTCCTCATCAGGATTGAGGCTCTAATTGTCCGACACAGCGAGAAATGCTACTTTCAACACATGGAGAGATCAGAATCCAAATGGCAAGTGATCAATAAGTGAATTAGTTCCTATGAAAGAGATTCATCAGTTGACTTCTTTTTCAAGGATTTTTCAGAAAAAGGCACCAAAGTGTTGTTAGAAGATGCTGAGAAGCTTCGTATCTGCTGAAGGATTTTTGAGCAGAGGAACAAACGCAGCTTTTTAGTTTTTTTTCCTACATGGTAGGGACAGATGACGAGGCAAGGGCAATATTGCAAATGGAGATCAGAGCAGGGGCTGTTTTCTTTAGTTATCCATTCATGAAATGGGCAGGAAAGCGTCCCAACTGGGAACTAGATTTAATAAAAAAGCCAAATTTGAATAAGGGTGCACAGAGAGCAGGCTGTAATTCCACAGACATGTTGAGGATAGTTCCATATCACAAACCTTTGTGGAGGATGACACACATCGCAAATCTAAGCCAAATTTTCTACTTGGAAAATAAAGAGACAGGTAATAGCAAACTTTGGCAGGAGTCTCAATGTACTTAAAAGCACATGCTAGTTCAAAGACGCTTTTACCTCTCCTGAAACTGCTAATGTTTTTTTGTTGATTCTGCCCACTTACATCTGCCTCTCTCCTCTGTGCTTTACTTTTTACCTCCCCTCTTGCTCAGCCTATTATCTTCTCTTGCTGGTCAGCCCCTCTTACATCCACCTTGCTGTGCATGCTCTTCTCTTAACGTCTCTTCTTTTCCCAATCCCCAATCCCCAAGCCTCTTACCTTTTCTCTCTGGTTCTGCCACTCTTACATTGATCTTGGCCCTCATACCTCCATGCTCTACTCTTTACCTCTCATATTTCCACCTTTCCTCTCATATTCACTTGCTGATTCTGCCCCTCTTACATTCCCATCTCTCTTCCCTGCCCTACTCTTCACAACTCAACTCTCCACCCAATCTTTCTCTTCTGTGCTTGTTATGCCATCCTAAAAACAGCTATGCCTTTTCCTTCTCCCCTTTCCTTTTATCTTCTCTTGCTGCCCACACCCCGTTACATACACCTCTCCCCTTCCTCCTTTCCTCTATCCTCTTGCTGATTCTACCTTTTTTACATCAAACTCCAACATCCTGGTCTAATCTTCCTCCCTAATCTCTCACAAATGCCTTTAACTTTCTCTTGCTGGTTCTGCACATCTAAAATCTACCTTCCCCTCCTCTCTGACTCTTCATCTCACCTATATGTCTTGGTGGTTTTTCTCTCTTCCATCCACTTCTCACTCTTGCCACTCTGCCTATGTACTCTTGCTGGTTCTGTCTCTTGTACACCTATGACTTTTATCCATACAGGACCTTCACTGCTCATCTCTTCTCCAGCCTTATAACCCTTTTCACTGGCTTCTTACCAACAGGCTTATTATGTTACTATTAGGCATTTAAGCTGAAAAGTTTTATGTCACTACACCCATATGGTACCAACAGTGGGTGACCAATTAATCGCAAGTTATTTTGGCCTACCAAAAGAATATTCTGATAAACCGTTTAATTGGCGTGTTGGTTCGTCTTATTTATCAGTCGCCTCCCGTGATTTAAGTCTCCTCAAAATGTTGCTACCTTTGGATGGCTGCCGGTATTGAACTTCTCCCACATGAGCACTGCTGCTCAGCCAGCTTAGTTCTTTCTCTGGGCTGCAGGCACCCTCTTGGCTTTGGGAGAATTGTAGGTGGAACCTTTGGCATGCTTGTGCCCCTCCCTGGTCGTATGTGGCTTTCTATCTGACTTAGGGGATGTGTGACGGTACCCATAAGCGAAAAAGGTTACGCAGTGACAAGGAGGTGTTGTTGCATTCGTAGCAAACAACGGTAGGAAGCCCTCTGTACCCTTGTAGAAGCGGCCTGACCAATTTTGGGCTCAACTTGCGGTGTACTCTCCCCTGGCATCTCCTACATCTGATGTCATCTGCTTTAGAGTGCTTCTGCGGAAATCATGACGGCGAAGAAACTTCGATCCGGGAGAATTCTCTCATCTAGATTTTGTCATAAAACAAAATCTAATCCGTTAAGAAATAGAGCACCTCAGCTCAGAACCATCAAAGGGAGTGGGATCATCCCTGCATACTTCCAAAAAGCTTTGGAAGAAATTTCCATTACAAGTTCCGGGATGCAGCCAGATTGATTGTGAGTCCGATGATGAAGGGTGCACCCCAGTCTGTGTCTTCAGAAGGACTTGGTGGATAAAATATTACTAATCAACATCAAAATCTAGCGACCCATCTTAATAAAGGAGAAATAGGCACCTGGATCAGTAATGATAAGGAAATGCAGCAAGGTATGCAAGGTCCTCAACAGCCTATTATGTTGGATATGCTTCCCGATATATCACCTTTGAAATACAGTCCCAGAGCAGTGAATACAAACATGGATTTGCCATTGTCAGTAAAGCCTGTGAGAAGTTGGCCTGGTATATACTGTCCACTAATTAAAGTGGGCACCTTGCACCAGTCCAAACGACCCTTCTGATGTATGAGGTCAAAGATAAACCTTTAGAAAACTATCCTACTGGTAGCTGTGGAGAGCAAATATATTACCAGGTAAACAGGAGGGTCCAAGGGACATTTAAAGACCAGCACGGATGAATCCCCTGTCAATACATAACAACAACAAAAAATCCGTGGGTCTGAAAAACTCAAAATATGTGTTTTGCAGGGTTGAGAACAGAAACAGTGAAAAATGCACCAGTGCAGGAGTTAACAAACAGAGAAAACCCATAGAAGTGTCTTTAAGAGAAGTAGATTCCCATCAGTCACCGAAGTGATATGTTGTCATCATATGGGAAACTCCTCTGTACCTCCTAGTTGTAAAATGGAGGTACTCACAGATCTATAAATGTAGTCTGTGAATGAAGCAAGAAATAGTGCTAGTAATAGTGCAGTGTAGTGAAATAGGTTAAAATTTGATAACCAATAAGAAAAATTGTATTTATTAAGTATCCTTTGGTATCAAATGATAAAACATAACAATGTGCAAGAACACCCTTAATAGATGTGAGGGTGTGCTGTTATTTTGGTCGACATGTTTCAACCAATGTACTCTGGCTTTCTTCAGGACCAGTTGATTATAAACTACTGCACAAGTAAAAAATAGTGAGCGAATAAATAGTTTGAAACAACCTTATACCTGAGCACAATTATTATTTGATGGCTTAGGCATAGGCGCGAACTCCCATTATAAATCGGGAGAGTACTCACCGCTCCTGGCAACTGCTCAGGGCGTGAGGCAACACTCTACTCCGTCGCTACCCCGGACCGGAACCTGAGAGTCACCGGCGGTCAATTGTGGAGAGCAGCCTTCAGGCTTAATCTTGAAGGAATGTAAAGCAGCTTGTTTTACCAGAATTTCGCCTCCTGAATGACGAAATGAATGAGGAATCACACAGTAGTTATATAAAAATATGTATTTATTAATATAACACTCTCTACTATCCTCTACACGAAGATAGAACACAAAGCACATAATACGAGATCAATAGAACAGTTGTAAGTAGCACAATAAACAGTGGGCTCCAGGGGGAGACCAATCCATATACTAAAATAGTGGTATAATAATCATGA
This sequence comes from Lissotriton helveticus, assembly GCF_964261635.1. Lineage (NCBI taxonomy): Eukaryota > Metazoa > Chordata > Amphibia > Caudata > Salamandridae > Lissotriton > Lissotriton helveticus. The sequence continues at coordinate 1,292,196,991 of NC_136061.1, forward strand.
CTGGGATCTAGTTAAGGTGTAGAGCATGTAGAATCGCTAGTACCCCAAGGAACCACCCCAGTAGCTGGGGACCAAACGGAGGATGGGTGTAGTGTGCTAACACAACCGCGGGCTCGTACAATTCTATGGGGAAGTTGCGGTTTTAATTTAATGTTTAAGGACCCTTCTAGGAGGATTTTGAGCAAACCATATGGAACTTAAGAGATTCGAGAGCCACTCCACCCATGGATACCGTAGTACAAGAGTTACCCATCCCAGAGGAGCAGGGTGCATAGGTCTGAAGCGGTTTTGGAAATCGCCGTTGTTCTCAATGGTGTGTGAAGAAGACTGTGAAGAAGTACTGCTTCCATGAAGATGAAAAGGGTCCGGTGGAATCCAAGCCTGGATTCTGGAAGGAAGGAATCTGAAAGCAGAGGGGACAGAGTCTGGGTCACTTCAGAGAGACCAGGGGCTTGGTAGACGAATGCCCACCGATGTTGGGTGCTTCAGGTGCGAAGAAGGGATGCTTGACTCTGCAGCCACGAGGACAAGGAGATGTCCAGGATGACCAGGAGCTAGATACAAGCTGTCCCATGAAGATGTCGAGTGCTGAAGGGTCGGTGTCCGGCTGGAGCACCAACTAGCCTTGGAAAAAGCAACCCAAGTAGGAAGGTCAAGCAGGTTACGGTGTGGACCAGCAAGGTCTAGGGGACTCTCCAAGCAATGGGGAGTCAGGGCATGTCTGGAGCAACCAGGAAAGCTCAAGAGAAATCAAGATGACCCTCAGGAGGACCCAGAGGCCAAAGGACCAGGAGTCGAGAGGGGACCTTGAGCAAAATTGCAAAGCACCAGCCCACGGAGCACTCGGTGTGAGGAGGCCAATGATCCTTGGTGCAAACACTGCTCAGGGTCAGGACTACACAGAGTCCAATGCACAAGCTCGGGAATTGCCAAAAAACCTTTGCAACTGCAAATGGACATGGTGCACAGGGGTTCGGGTTAAGCCGTCTCCAAGAGGGATACTGGCCTCAAACTTGCTGAAAGGGCAGTTCGACCTCTAGAGGAAGACCTGAAATCTTAGTCCGCAGGAGCTGAGGAGCAGCAGACCAGTCAGTTGTGGTTAGGTGCCTGCTAGGGCTGGGGAGTGACTCCTTCACTCCAAGGGAGATGCTTCAGTTGTATTTAGTGCACCAGAGGTCCTGCACAGAGCCTGTAAGGAGCAACGGCACACATTAAGCTGCAGAAGGAAAGGGGGATCAAGTCGAGCCCAGTGGAGGTCCAGTCAAGTCCAGATTGTCCAGACGGTCGAAGGTCAGTGGGTTCTTCTGGTAGAATCTTGTCCACGTAAAATCTAAAGTCTTACAGCTAGGTAAGCCCTTTTGTCCCTACGGCAGAAGGTTGGAAAGATTGAGGGCACCCTCCGAGGGGAGGGGCAGGACAGATGGGCGGTTACTCCCTGGTCCTTTGTCGAGTTTTGCGCCAGAGCAGGAGCCAATGGCTCCCAGAACAGGTTTGAACTGGACTATGCACAGGGACACCAAGTGTGCCCCAGGTGCAGACTTTCAGGCACTCTCAGAGTGCAGCCACCCAGCCCCAATACACTAAATCCTGCCAGGGAGGTGGTCACACCTTCCTGTGACAGGATGCCTATTGTGCTGCCTTCCTCTGCTCAAGCTTGGCTCTGCAGAAAGTGGGCAGAAATGTGTCTCTGGTTGTCAGCATCCATTTTGTGCTGACCGGGGTCAAGAACGTTGGCACTGGATAGACCAGTGATCGCACTAAGCTCGCTTCTGAAGGGTGGAATCATACCTCCCACATCGGTTACCGGTGTGGAGGTATGATTCCAAGGTGTTTAATACCAAACACGATATATTTCTATGCAGCTGTTTTCGAGATAGCATTTACAGCGAGGTTATAATGCACCTCTACCCATATGTCCGGCTGAGTCACAGACAACCCAGGAAGATGGTCTCAGAAGGCTGCAGAGAGGCTCTGCTCATGCAGGGGCACCCGCTCACATAAAACCCAGCACCCTGCCTTCAGGATTGATAAGGCCTGCTATAGGGGTGACTTATATGTTTTAAGTGTAGTGACCACTAGATATAGTGAACCTATATCTAAGTAAGTGGTGCAAGCACCGACATACACAGATTGCAGTAGCAGACCTGTAGTTCCATTTTGTATGGCCTCTCATGGGTGGCATAATACATGCTTTAGCCCATGGGAGGCCTCTGGTACATGAGTACATATACTAGGGAATGATAAGGGTACCCCAGTTTCCAATCTCGAGTGTACCAAAGTACATGTATGTCAATTTAAAGGAGAAAGCAGATAGACTGGGTTCTGATTAGCAGGATCTAAAAAGTAGTGAAACATCAAGCAAAAAGTAGGGGTAACCATAAGAAGCAGATTCTACTTTCCTACAAAGCCTATGACACTGAAAACATCAATAGACTGATAATCTAGCATCTCGAGTCAAACAGGTACTGTGATGTTGAACATCTCGATGACTCCTGACCAGTCTTTAAATCCACCAATTACTTCAAGAATTTTTTTTAAATCACTGCAAAGCTTGGAGCACATTCTGTTGTCTATCATTGCTTTACTGGGAAAACATACAGATAGTTCTGACCATACTCTAGATATCTTGATGGTGATACTCAAAGAGCTACTGATTAGATCTGCTAGGGTACCAAACTTGAATAGCTTGAAACTTCCTACACCTAGTATGGTAGATATTGGTAAGCAAGCAGGTCGCTCTTGGTTCAAGTTTCGGGGTGATGGGAAAAAGATGTGCTTTGTCGATCAATTTAATTAAAAGAAAAAAACTCTTCAAAGAAGGAGATCAATCCAACCTCATAGCATGCTGATGAGAAGAAGGGGTACTTATGCTCCTGATTGGAGGAAAAGCCTGAAAGTTTATCCAATCTTCACATAACAGGATAAAGAGAAAAATATGGTCCTATTGCACAGGAAGATGCTCAGGGAGATGTCCAGAAGCCTGGTAGAAAAAAAGATGAGAAAGAAAAGAAGAAAGGCAAAAAGGAAGTTGAGAAGGTAAAATAAAAAGGGTAAAGAAGAGTCAAATTCCCCGAGACTGAAGAACAATTTGAAATTCAAATAGAAGGGTCCGCTATACAACCAACTGGCTCTAATAATAATAATTCCTATTTGTAAAGCGCAAACATATCACCCTCCAGGGTCTCAAGTCCGTCAGGGAGATTAAGTGAGCTATTGCCCAGAGTCACATGTTGCTGAGCTGCTGCTGGGGATCGAACCGTGAGCCTCCATTAATGGTAAACCTGATGTTATTCCTCATTGGCAGATTGGAGAGGAGGAGCAAGTACAGTGAAAGACTGCTAATCGCAGGGCATCTTGGAATTCAGTAAACAAACTATCCTTAACAATCAGTGGAGGCAATTCCTGTACATAGTTGAATTTCAGCAGATTCTTTTACAAAAGATATGCAAACATGCGTAACTCCTTGAGGAAAGGCCTGCAATAAACCCAGGATACAGGGGAAGAGTTTAAATAAAGGTTTTACTCTCAATTGGTTGATAAACTATGAAAACGTCAATTTATCTTTTACTCAGAAGAACATAATAAAGGCATAAAATAATGACATAGCTATTGACACAAAAAAAGGAAGATGCTGATAGGAGATGGGTAGAAATCACAGAAGCTGTCAAGCATAAAAGTTGTAGATATTTCTGGAATATCCTTGAGAAATGGAGTGGTAGCACATTAAAGCCCAAAATTATTAACATCTTTAGTGATGATTAAAGCACGCATATGTCCTCACTGTACGCTTTGAATTCCTTCAGGGGACCGTTCAACGGATCATAGCTTGTCAAACTCCAGACTTAGACATAGGGATGAAGTGATCCTTCCTTATTCATCTAAGTTACAAATTAAGAAAATCATTTTAGGGTTACGGTGTACAGGGGCAAAAGGGCCTGAGCATTTGCCTATCAATGTTATTAAGTTAGATGTTCACTTACGGGTGACCTATTTGGCTGCTTTGTTTAAATGTGGCTATATATATGGAGAGATACCTAATTCCTGGAGGGGCAGTATTATACTCCGATTGCATAAACAAGTCCTCAATATCCCCAGTAATTAGCGACAAATCACTCTCTTAGATGCAACTGGGAAATTCTGTGTGGAGTCCATATTAATTCATCTACAGGACGGAGTAAAGGAAATATAGATTTTGCCCTTGGATTGGCTGGCTTTCGACCAAACTGTTGCACCCTAGATAATATAGCCATGCTCCACCTTATTGTTGAAAAGTATGCCCAGAATGAGGTATGCCAAAATGCACAGCATTTAATGATTTCTTTACCACCTTTGACCTCATGGACAGCCATACCTCTAGGAGGAAACTCATGGATCTGGGTATCCCAGAAGGTCTATTAATACTGATAATAGCCCTGCATATTGCCACATAGTGTCAAGCAATGTTGGGGGTGTCTCCTTTACATATCCCAATAACCCTAGCAGGGGTCTGGGTCGCAGGCTGTGCCCAAAATGTCCAAACTGTCATGTAAAGTATTAAAAACTGTAGCCCAAAAATCAGCTAGTTTGGGACAGAACCATGCCATGTAATTATTGCTTTGCTGATAATGTGGCTGACAGTTTGTTGAGCACACTGCTTACCTGAATTTAGTGCCTCTCGCCTGCCGCGCACCCCGTTCCACCGCAGTCTATACCGTTTGAGTGGAGGGTGAAAGCGGCCCCATTGCTCCTTCGGTCGGCTAGTGAAGGGGTGGAGACAGGGGGGTTGGCGCTCTAGTGCGCTAAACTAATCTCCCTCTATTTTCAGTATGCCCTGTCCCCCGCCATTCGGACGCGTGCAGCGGGCGTGCCAAAGGCAAGCCCGCCTGCGCCGGTCCGTGCCAAGAATGCGCCAGGGGTCAGGGATGCTGCCTCTATGCCATCAGTCTCCTGCCCTAGGTAAAGGTATTCGAGAGGGGTACTTTTGGAGCTGGGGAGGAGGAACCTTCTGTGCAGTGATAGGATTTTTAACACTGATAGGCTGAACAGAAAGGGGCCCTCTGCCTGTAGGAGTTGTGGCCTATGCTGCATAGGAGGAGAAGTGAGCATTCATTTGGTCAGAGCAACTAGAGAAAACCCTTTTAGAAGTAGTAATCCACTACAGGGTTTTCTCATTAACACCAGGTCTCTGATTAAAAATAATGTGGCGTTTAAAGACTTTGTTCTCCAACATTCCTCTTACTGGGTATTCTTAACTGAGACCTGGGCTAATCATTCCTCCGGTCCGGAGCTTGTAGAAGCTATTCCAGCCGGCTTCCGATTTTTTAGACTGGATAGGGAGGGTCACCGGGGGGGGGGGGGGCCTTAGGGATCCTGCTTAGGGACACCTTTACTTTTAGATCAGAATCTCTCACCTCGACACTTGATCCTTACCAGGCCATATATTTTTCAATAAACTTTACCCCTACGGAGAGCTTCTCAGGGGTCCTGTGTTATAGGCCCCCGGGCTCTAGGGTCCTGTTTAGCCAAGACCTATGCAATAAGCTAGAACCCTATTTGGAGAGACCTAATTTTACTCTTCTTGGATTTTAACTTTCAATTAGAAAATAAAGCGAACCCAGAGACGCAAACGTTCACAGAATGTATGAATCTTTGCGGTTTTACACAATTGGTTGAATTTCCTACCCACTTGGCGGGCCACACCCTGGATGGAATCTTCTCCAATGATCATCGGTTAGTGGTGGGTGTTCCCCTCCCGTTAGCATGGTCTGATCATTATGCTATCCCATTTCAACTAAGGGGTGCTAGATCAGGATCCTCCAGCCTTGCTAATAGGGAGGTGGGCGATAGGGGAAGGTGTAATTTGGTTACTAATGGAGAGGTTGCCACTGCTTTTGCTGATTTTCAGCTTTTGGAACATTTAAGTGCTAATGTGGCGGCTGATATCTTCTCTAAGAAGATCTCAGCTGTGATGGACACCCTGGCCCCTTTAAAATCGTATTACTCTACACCTTGGTTCTCTGACCGCTTACGTAGGATGAGACAAGAGTGCAGAAGAAAGGAAAGGCTTTGGCGAAGGGATTTGACACCCCGGGGTAGAGATTTGCATTAGCATTCTTTGAAAGCTTATAGGGCAGCCATCATTGAAGAAAAGGGAAGCTATTATTCTAAGTTATCAGAGAGCCTGTCATCTCCTAAGGAGCTCTTTAACTTCTTTAACTCCCTTGTTGCACCTACGGTCTCCGAGGCGGTGGAGCCATCCCAGGTGCTTTGTGACAGGTAAGCCTCCTTCTTCTGCTCCAAGATATCGTACATTTATGTTCAGTTGGAGACTCTAAACGCGAACAAGATACCCGGTGGTTTTTCAGAAACCTTTGCTGTGACAGCCCAAGAAAGGTGATTTCAGCAAATCTCTCGGCCTTTCCAACTCTCACTCCAGAATTAGTTGAGAATTTACTTGAGGGAGTGAAGTCAGGGTCGCCCCTGGACCCCTACCCTCTTAACGTCCTGAAAGCAGCTAAGGTGGCACTTATTCCCCACCTTACTGTGGTCCTGAACTTACCCATCTCACAGGGCCAGTACCCCTTGAGTTGGAAGGCGGCAGTGGTTAGGCCTCTTTTGAAAAAGCCTTCGCTAGACCCCTCGAACATGAGAAATTTCCGCCCCATCTCCATTTTGCCGGTCCCAGCAAAAATCCTCAAAGTTCATCTGAACTCCTGTTTGAGTGCCTATCTGAGGGAACACCAGATTTTAAATAGCTCACAACATGGCTTTTGGAGGTTCCATAGCATGGAGACGGCCCTCACTGCTGTGTTGGATAAGATTCGAGTGCAGGTGGATGCAGGTTATACCACCCTCCTGATCCTACTTGACCTCACTGCAGCATTCAACACCCTGTCTCCCCAAAGACTGGTGGAGCGTCTTAGGGAGAAAGGGGTCGGGGGCTTGGCTTTGGATCTCCATACCTCTTTTCTGGAGGAGCGGTCCCAAACAGTCAAATTGGGAAGCTTCCAATCGGAGTCCTCCCCCTTAGTCTGTGGGGTTCCTCAGGGCTCCTCCCTGAGTGCCACCTTCTTTAATATCTACGTGGCCCCACTGGCAGGGGTGTTGAGGTCCTTTGGGTTGGAAGTTCTGTCCTATGCGGATGACACCCAAATTATGGTGTCTATTACGCATAATGTCAGGGATTCCGTGCAGAACTTTAAGAACTGCATGTTAGCTGTCTCGTCCTGGATGGTGCAAAACCATCTTAAATTGAATGGTGAGAAGACAGAAGTCTTTGGAGACAGCCCTAACATCTGGTCCCGGGAGTGGTGGCCGGATGTTCTGGGCCCCTGTCCTATCCCGGTATCCCATGGGAAGAATCTGGGAGTTGTGGTGGAGGTCTCCCTTTCCATGAATTTGCTGGTCTCCAGGACAGTTGTCACCTGTTTCGGGCTTATTCGGATCATAAGAAAAATCTCTCAGTTGCTTTCACTGGAAGCTCGTAAAAAAGTGGTGGTTGCTTTAATACTGTCTAGCCTGGATTATTGCAACGCCCTTTATTTAGGCATCAACAAAGGCCAGCTGTGACGTCTACAACTGGTGCAAAATGCCGCTTCCAGGTTGGTGATGGACATTCCTAAACATAATTCGGTCTTGTCCTCCCTTAGGTTGCTGCACTGGCTCCCGGTGGACCGCAGAATTATGTTTAAAACTCTCTGCCTCACACACAACGCATACTATGGCCGGGTCCCTTTGGGCTTAAAGACCATTTTTCAACAGTATGCGCCTTCTAGAAACCTGAGATCTGCAACAAAGAATCTTCTTGTTGTTTCTAGGGTTAAAAAGATGAGATGGGGAACTCTCTCCCGGATTCTCTCTCGGGGCAACAGGAACACTCACTTTTCCGTAAAGCCCTTAAGACGTGGTTGTTCCCCTGAGGGTCGGTTTGATTGGGAATTGGTTTTGCCTGCATGATGTCTGTTTTTAGCGCCTTGATGCCCTTGGGCTAAGTTTGCGCTTTAAAAGTTGCATATTCATTCATTCATTCATTCATTCATGTGTGAGAACGTTGCTGGATTGAATCCACGTCTCCAGCAGCCCGCATCGTCCCTAAATCCCATGCGGTGCAGCCGAGATGGAGTTTTATAAAATCTATGTATAAATTTGAAATGAATAAGCGTAATTTATAGTTTGGGGATAGTGCCGTGAGCTGGTTGCAACAAAATGACCGCTGTTCCTCGGAGAGCTCCGTGGGTAGGTCTGCATTCCAAGCTTGAAAGGCCTTGTGCATCAACAAAGGGGCCGTATTTTGCATGTTATTGTAGAGTCTGGTGATGCGTCTGTGAGGTGAGGCAGCTTTAAGGACATTTTCAAGCGCTAGCAGTGTGGGGGGTGGACTCGGGAATGTGTTGTGTAATGTTCTGCACGTGGCCTTGACTTGATGATAAATATTTTTTTCCAAAAATGGACTGGACGGCCCTCTTCTGGCTCAGGGGAGCTCTAAAAGTCTCCCCCAGGTATAGGTTAGCGAATGTGTGCAGTCCCATTCAAAGAGCTAGTGCCCTACTTATTCCCTCACCCATGGTTGGTAACATCAGTTTGTGTGCTAAGGGGACTGGAGGGGCATACAGGAGTTTGATGCGCTCTTTCCTGTAGTTTGTCCCATGCCCACCTCAGTGTCTCCACAGTGTCGATTTCCCCACGAGGGCGCCTATGCACCTGGTACAATGTCACCTGAAGTGGGACCGGCGCCGCCACATCCAGCTCCACAGCAATGTGCGGCTAAAAGGGGGTCAAGTGTACCCAGAAGTGCAAAAATTGCCCCTGAGCACAAGGGCATATAATTAGACCTCTGGGGCGCCCATTCCTCTCTGAGATAGGTGCAGAGTCAACAGTTCCCATGAAATCCGCACTTGTCTGCCCGCCCATATCATGGAAATCTATAAGGAGCGAACTGAGTTAAAGAAGTTTTGCGTGAGCTGGATTGGGATATTAACAAACAAGAACAACAGTTTAGGTAGGATCAATCGCTATTCTCCCTGCTAGGCAGAGCGGTAGATTAGCCCATGCAGTCAAATTCACTTCTAGCCATGCAATAGTTCACCCGAACTTCATGTCCCAAATTTCCTGTGTGTTTCTACTTAGCCAGATTCCTAAAAATTTACCTGGCTCGTCTGCCCATTTCAATAGAGATTAAAGAGGAAAAGGCACTGTGGCGTCGGTCAGGGGGAACAATGTGGACTTAGACCAGTTAATCATAACTCCTGAAAGGCCTCCAAATTTGATCAGCTCTCGGACAAGGGGAGCTGTATTTGTCTCTGGGTTGCTAATGTATAAAGTGATGTCATCTGCATACATTGAAATCACGAGGCTCCTAGTGCTGAAGCCCAGGCCGCGAGCAGTGTGGTGCTGTCTGATACGAGCCGCCAGAGGCTCCAACACAATTGCAAAGAGCAGAGGAGACAGCGGGCATCCCTGCCTCATGCCCCACGATATGTTGAACGGTTCAGATATCAGACCATTCACTCTGACCCTGGCAGAGGGTCTGGTATAGAGTAAGCGTACCAAACTAAGAAAAAGGGGACTGAAGCCCATTCTCTCAAGGATAGCGAAAAGATACGGCCACTCCAGTGAATCAAACGCTTTCTTAGCGCCGAGGAACACAGCAACTGCCCTTGAATGCCAATGTAGATAATGCACCACTGAAAAAAGAGGTTAGAAGCTTATGTGAAGTTGATCTCCCGGGGATAAAACCAGATTGGTCAGGGCGAGCTATTAGTGGGAGGAGAGGCTGTAGTCTATTAACCACCAGTTTAGCCAGGATTTTGACGTCGACGTTGATTAGCGATAGAGGCGATAGGAATTGAGCTCATCTTCGGGTTTCCCGGGCTTAAGCAAAGTAATTATGATCGCTTCAGGCATGGAAGGAGGTAGGATCCCCATGGTTTGAGCTTCCTCCTACAGCGTTGTGAGTAGTGTGGCTAGTTCTTCTGCATAAGCTTTGTAAAAGGCCGTAGTTAAGCCATCTGACCCTGGTGCTTTGTCAGCTGGAAGATTGCTAATCACCTGTTAGACATCCTCCACTGTAAAGGGATGGTCCAGGTAGTCCTCATGGCCCTTTTCCAGCCACAGCAGTTCGAGCAAGTCTAAGAATGGCATGAGTGTGTCCTGCATAGGGCTCTGGGTCGATGTGTATAAGGAAGTGTAGAACGGTATGAATCTAGTGAGTATGTCCTGGGAACTATGTGCCTTCTGTAAAGGATCATCCCCTATCTCAGTAATGTATGCCGCCGTTCGTGGGGCTCGGAGGTATCGAGGCTAGTGTTCTCTCGGGTCTGTCCCCGTCTCTGTATCTCCTAGCCTGAGTATATGTGCTTAGGAATTTAACTTCACGTTAGGCCTCTTCTTCAAATCCTAGCAGTGCCTCTTTCAGTTTTGCTAACAAAGTAGGATCTCTGGTTTTGTAGAACCTAGTTGCAAGTTCCCTGATCTGCCTCTCCTGGGATGACCGACCACAGCACATACTAAGCCGCGACTCGTAAAACAGGAAGCATAATATTCCAACGAGTACCGGATAGTTTTCGTTTTAATTAGAGCAGGGGACCGCCAGAATAAAGTCTTTCTTGGTACTCCAAGCTTTATTTTAACTCACACCACCATGTCTATGCACCTCTGGCCCCAACACCCGCACTTCATCTAAACGGCAGTTGGATAGAAGATCTACGCCAAAGAGCCCCTCTTTGAGGTGTTGCCCATTGGGTATTGCACCGCCGACCCAAGGAGGAGTGTTAACGCGGGGTTTCTAGAACACAGTTATTGATCTAGACCCCCATTTCCGGTCGACTGGAACGTTGGTACCTGTCATTGAGTAAAAGGAAATCCACTACTAGGTCAATCAATTAAGAACTTAAACCACTCTAAAAGACCACTTACTAGGAAAAGTTTTAAAAGTTTATTGTAAAGCCAAAAATAACTGGAGATACAAACATCTCAGAATAAGGTTCAAAAGGTATACAGGTATCACTATAAACAGGAATTCTCTAAATGCTCTTAGTCTACAAAAGAAAATTATTAGGAGCAATTCAAATGTCATGAGAGTTGCAAGAATAGCTACAAGTTGCAATCTGAGAGTCATTTACAAAAAGGAAAATAATACAGGTTAGACTATCCCTACACTAGACTAAGTGACATCCCTACTTAACAAGATCTTAACCAAAAAGAAAAAGGTGTCAGCAGTGGTGACTTCCAAAGAAGATCACACACTTCTCTTAGTCTTCTTTGTGAATCGATCTCTTGCAGTCCACCTATCTGCCTACCCATCCGCTCTCTTAGGCTCCTCAGACCCTCTGCTCTAACTCCACCCAGGGGTGCTGTCCCTAATACAAAATCACATTTCCAATAGGAACGCCCCTCACGTGGTATCGGTTCTGGCGGCAAATTCCATGCTGGTACTCCTCAGGACCCTTCGTTAACGTTGACCTTGCTTCCCAGGCTTCTCTCCGGCAGGACGGTACCCCCAGGAAATTCCTGAAGACTCCTACAGGCCTGTGCCAGGCTCTCTTGAACAAAAGTCTATTCATCACTTTCCTGATTAGGCCCTCTGCTCGCACCTGCAACAGACACTCGTACTGTGGGCCTCAGAGTCCGACCTCCACTGTATCTTCTAGGTCGTAAAACATCCAACAGGCTTCACAGTTTGTGCCTAGCATGACATTTCTCTAACGAACACATGCAGATCAAAGGAGATGACTTTGTCTTTTCAGGCCTATTAGGGTTACATGAAACGGGCCTATGCATCCTGCAAACAATTAATTTCTTAGCTTAAACAGTATTCTAACTTAGCATACTAAAGTTATATAAAGCGTCTAAACATTTTTCAGTTCTATTAGTCAGTAATTCTTTGCATGATTAACCCATATCAGGAAAATGTATTAGCTTCTTGTACTCTTTGTGAACTGCCATATGGCCTACACATTTCTACGTTTAGCAGAATTACAATTTCCCTTACGGTCACATAACACAGGATTTCAACATCATTCTAACAGCACTACATATTCCATATTAATTTCTCATCCTGATATATGTATTATCATTCTAATTAAACTCATATATATATATATATATGTATTGTCACTCTATAAGTCAACACTCTTATGTGATGTAAACTAGACTAACACAACGTGCTTATAAATATGATGCACTTCTACAATTTCTTAAATTACGCTCTCTCAGTCCCCCCTTTGATGACTTTTAGTAGTCATCACCATCACAACACCATCCCTAAGGTATAGATTGAATCAAACTGAAGTCGTTGCAATACCCCCTCGCTTCATCGTCTCTAGAGCCTTCAAACTCCTTTATTGAGTATCCTGCATCGCAGTTAATCTCCTCTCCTGCTCTCTCATGGACCTCTGCAACCTGTTTGATCTATGCCATTGGTACAGCCGCACCAATCCCCACAAAGCGATTATACAAATCACTATTATGATGATAGGTTTCAGTATATACCAAATGAAACTCTTTCCTAGATTGGCAAACCAAGCTCCAACCTTACCCATTCCTTGACCTACTTTCTCCCACACATTTATCTTTGTTAAATCCTCTATCTCATGGTGAATTTCAGTAATGTTCCGTATGTATTTTTCCAGAGGTTTTGAATTGTCTGGAATGTAAGTGCAACATTCCTGGACCTTCAAAGCCTTACAGACTCCTCCCTCTTTGGCTAACAGGACATCTAGAGCAAGTCGGTTCTGAAGAACCATTGCCCTTATCGATTGCATTTCACCCTCCACCAGCATTAAGGATCTAGCAGTGCTGGCGGACAGCCTATCTACAACTGTTGCCAATCTTCTGATTTTGATGTCATTGAGTATTATCCCCAAAAGAGGCATGGTAGCGCCAAATATGTCTCCAACTACCTCCTCACTGCCCAAATCTCTTCTTCCCCTAGCTCTGTTTCCTCCCTCTATGATTTCTATTTCTTCTGCATGGTATATTTTGGGGAAGACAACTGCCAAGTAACACGATCCATACCAATTATCTGGTAGTTTTACATATGCGTTTCTTCCACATACAAAATATACATTTGGGATCACCTGCCTTTCCTTCGAAAAATCCTTAGAGTAGTACTCTAATTGGAAGGCATGTTCACAACTTACTTCTCCCACAAACACATTCTCATAATAGGTCTTACCCCTATGTATACACAGTTTCCCCCTTTTCTCTCGATCTAAAGCTATTGGACCACTGCTACCTTTTCTTTGGTGTGACTTTTCTTCCTCGGTCCAATCTGTTTTCCATTGGCCTGAAGCCTTTAAAATTTTCTGTCTCCTGTATCGATCATCCACCTGTCCTACAAACTTTTTCTCAATTTCTGACACTTTACAAGTCAAATTATTTCTCCTGGCATGTGAAGTATCTAAAGTTCTCCATGGAAGAAAAAATTTCTGTAACCTGTCTTCACTCTTGTAATAATCCCATTTGTTCAGATGTTTGTAGTTTGGAACTTCTGGTAACACGGAATCGAAGTTCGAGTAATAGTACTCGAACCCGTCTCGTTCATAAAATATGCTCAACAACAAACTGCATGTGATTCCATATGTCAATGGAAGATGATGGTACCTAATGCCTTCGTCTACAGATGCTGGCAGCTTCATGCAGACGTAGCAATTTTTAGCCTCCATGGCATCTATATACTCATAAAGCAGTTTAGCATATGCATTCGATTTAAAGTTCCCTTTTGATGCATCTATGTGTAACCTACGAGTCTCAGCTGTTAGTAAAACTCTTTCTTTCTCTGTCTTGTCCCCTTGTTGCCCAGCGGTAGTAGGTCTCAGTGTTGACACAATTTTTGTTTCTTTCTTTGCTTTCGCTTCATTTTCATGTCTCACTACATATGATATAGTAACCACTAAAACTATAAGGGAAATCACTCCCACTAAAAGTGTGCCTACTATGCATTTTGCCCTGCGGTTCGGGTTGCCAGCCTCCATGATTTCAAACAGTGTAGTTCCAGTCTTCCTCCACAGCACAATTTCTCTTTCCTCTGCACAAAGTCTCTTTAGGGAGCACACCTGGAAGCTGATAATTCCCTCCGCAAGATCAGTCTTTAAATTCCATAGCAACAGACAGCCCTAGCTCTTCTCCATGTACAAATGAAAGTCCCAGATTTTCTTTCACCTTGACGCTAGGTTGTCTCTCAATCCAGTTATTCGCAAAGTCTTTACAAAGTCTCTAGCAATCCGAAACTATACGGTTACCAAGAATTCTCATCACGCCTTCTAATATTTCCAAACAAAGAAGGAGCTCCTCGAGCATTGGAGTCCTTGAACAGCAAACTGGAAATTCTACTTTGTTTAGAACCAATTCTCTTATTCCACTCAGGAGGGGAGGGTAGACGATATTGAGTATCAGCAACCCCTCGGCCTCTATTCCTGGTATCAGCAACTCTATTTCCACTGTTATGATTGGGTCAATTCTGGTCAGGGTCACTTGCCTCACCCTCCCAGTTCTGTGTGCTTCTGACATCTGCAGCGAGGTAGGTCCACTCAGGAGTAGAGTATCTTCTGCAAGGCACTCGCACCCTCCTAGATCTCCTTAGACCTTCCTGTTCCTGCTCTTGTGCACCTTCGTCCAGATCTGAGTCTTCGGATACAGGAGCAAGGATTTCCTCTCGAGCTGGCTTCAAGCTGGACCTTCTTCTTCTTTCAGGCCAAGTAGCTGCTCCACACCTTGTCCTCCTATTTCTTGTCCTCTCACTCGGTTCTTGCTCAACCTGGACTTGATCAGTGTCTGAGTCGTATTCACAGCAACTTTCTCCTTCAGTGGCAGCTTCAGTCTCACTGCCGTCCTGTCTTTCTTCTTCTGGATCTGTAACGCTCCCAACTTCTTCAGACACCCCCACAGCTTGACTGATCCCCTCTAGTGGTTCTCTGTCCACTGCGGAATTTTCATCTTCCAGAGGAGCTGTTTCTTCTAGAGGCGCTGAAACTCTTCGAGTATGGGAGGCATGGACCCAATTCGGCAGTCCTCCGCACTTCACAGCAGTATTCGTGGTGAGGATGACCTGATATGGCCCCTTCCAGCGCACGTCCAAGCAATTCTTCCGGACGTGCTTCTTCACCACCACCCAATCTCCTGGGCACAAGTCGTGGCACAGATCTCTGGATGATGGAACCTCAGCAGCCTGCACCTGAAGGGACACAGAATGAATGGCGTCAGACAGTCCCTGGCAGTAATCCAGGATCAGGTCATCTGTAATGTTCAATAAAGCAGATGTTGGAACAGTTGGAAGCCTCATTGCCCTCCCCATCAACACCTCGTGCGGAGAGAGTCCTGTCCTCCTGTCGGGTGTGCTACGCATACTCATGAGCACCAAGGGCAAAGCATCAGGCCAACTTAAAGAAGTCGATGAACACACTTTGGCTATACGGGATTTCAAGGTACAGTTGATCTGTTCCACGATACCTGAAGCCTCTGGTCGATAGCTACAGTGCAATTTCTGATCAATGTTCAATGCAGAGCAAAGCATCTTCACAACTTCGCTGTTAAAATGAGTTCCTCGATCAGATTCCAGAGAGGCCGGCACCCCGAAGCGCGGGATCAATTCTCTAAGCAACAGCTTTGCTACTGTGAGTGTATCACACCTACGTGTAGGGTAAGCTTCAACCCATCTGGAAAATATGCATACAACCACCAGAACATACCTAAGGTGGTTACTCTTTGGCATCTCAATGAAATTCAACTGCATTCTGTTGAAAGGCCCCCCAGACCTCCCAATGTGACTCATTGTAACTGGTGTTCTTTTCCCTATGTTCAATTGTTGACAAGTAACACATCTCTTACAGACTGATTCTGCTGCAATCCTAAACTTAGGGCAATACCAAGTCTGCCTAAACACTCTCAGCATGGCATCCCTTCCTAGGTGTGTTGGACCATGTATTTGTTGTGCCATTGGACTCACTAATTCCTCAGGTAACACTGCCCTTCCATCTGCTGAAACCCAAAAGTCCATTTCACTTCTCACGCAACCTGCTGTTTCCCACGCCTTTTTCTCAGAATCCGGTGCATTCTCTTGCATGTTTCTCAAGTCTTCCCAAGTATCAACAGTCTCTAACATCATGTTTAATTCTGTCTTTTCCTTAACTCCCCCTACTTCCACCTCCGTGAAAGAATACCCTTGTTCCGCACAATAGCGGGTGACTTCATCTGCATACCTATTACCTTGTGACACAAAATCTGTATTTTTGGTGTGGGCTATGCACTTGACAATTGCGATTTCAGCTGGACCTTGTAATGCTTCTAACAGTAATCGCACAAATTCCCCATTTCGAATTGGCGAACCAGAGGAGGTCATGTAACCTCTCTGAGACCACAATTGCCCAAAATCATGAACTACACCGAAACCATATTGACTGTCGGTATAAATAGTGACTCTGATTTTGCTATCTGCTATACAGGCACGGGTCAATGCAATGATCTCTGCCACCTGAGCGGAGTGTACTCCTTCCAGGCAAGCGGCTTCCACAACTCCTGTAATGGTGCAAACAGCATAAGCTGCTCTCAACCGACCAGTATCATCTCTTAAACATGAACCATCGACAAAGTAAATTTCATCGGGGTCGATCAATGGTTCATCCACAATATCTGGTCTTGGCTTCGTGCATAGTTCAGTCACATCAAGGCAATCGTGATCTTCACATTCTTCGCCTTCTATATCATTAGGAAGTGGCATCAATGTTGCAGGATTCAAAACAGAGCACCTCTTAAGGGTCACGTTCTCTGCAGCAAGAATAACTTGCTCATAGCGCGTGAGCCTACTATTGGTCAAGTGCTGTGTCTTGGTCCTGGTCATTAACAATTCTACAGAATGCGGGACATACACCACTAATTGATGTCCCATCACAATGTTCTCACACCTCTCAATGCTGACACCTGTTGCAGCAACGGATTTGAGACATCCGGGCAACGCTGCGGCTACCGGATCTAATGTAGCCGAAAAGTATGCAACTGGTCTACGGGCATTACCATGAATCTGTACCAATACTGACAAAGCACAACCTTCTCTCTCGCAGCAGTACAGTGAGAATGGTTTCTCGTAATCTGGCGTTCCCAAAGCCGGAGCACGGCACAGATCCTCTCTCAGCTGCAGGAATGCCATCAAACAATCGTTGTCCCATGGTACCGGATCACTCACCTCCTTGTGCGTCAGTTTTTGTAAAGGTTTTGCTTTCAGTGAAAAATTAGCTATCCACTGTCGGCAATAACCAACCATTCCTAGGAACATCCTAACTTCTCTCTGTGTCGTAGGCGCGTTCATCTTCATGATTGCCTCTATCCTGTCTGGCGACACCTTGCGCTTTCCCTTCTCTATCCGGTGACCCAAGTACTGTACTTCTGTCAGACAGTACTGCAATTTACTCGGGGATACCTTGTGTCCATTTTCAGCTAGATGGTTCAGCAAGGCAATAGTGTCTTCCCTGCAAGCCTCCTCTGTTCCTGACGCAACAAGTAGGTCGTCTATGTACTGGACCAGAACCGAGTTCTGTGGCAGTACCAGACTTTCAAGGTTTTTCTTCAGCAACTGATTAAAGATTGAAGGGCTATCTGTGAACCCTTGTGGGATTCGACACTATGTTAAGACGCGACTCTCCATTTTGAATGCAAAAAGGTACTGGCTTTCTTCATCTAATGGAATTGAAAAGAAGGCCTGACAAAGGTCTATCACTGTGAACCACTCAGCTTGGAATGGTATCTGAAACAATATCACTGATGGATTCGGTACCACTGGACAACATGAGACAACTATGTTGTTAATGTTTCGAAGATCCTGTACTATTCTGAACTTCCCACTAGGTTTCTGCAAACCCATAATCGGGGAGTTGCATGGACTTCCCACGATCTCTTTCAGTATTCCCTGTTGGATCATAGAGTCAATTACGGGTTTTATTCCTGCAATCGTCTCTTGGGACAATTTATACTGAGGCGTTCTTGGATATTCAACATTTGGTTTTACCATGATTGTCACTGGTTCCACCCCTTTAATCAGTCCTATCTCTTCTCCAGTAAAATCCCACACCTCCGATGACACTGCTTCTCGTAAATCTCGTGGAAGGTCCTCCACAGTCAGGGTGGGGTATAGTTCTATGCATGTCTTCGAATTTGTAATTTTAAAGGTAGCATCATCGTCTATAGTCTGTACCTCTACTCCCTGAGGTGTGCAGTATATGGTGCAGTTCAGCTTGCACAATAAAGCCCTTCCTAACAGACACACAGGACTTGAATCACATACCACAAACTGATGCTCATTGGTGTAATTTCCTATTTTCACTGACACTGGTTCTGTCAAAGGGCTAGTAATTCTCTTATTTGCAACTCCTACCACCTGAATTGTTTCCCCTGACATTGGTAGATCTGGAACCACTGCCGATCTCAAGGTTGATTGAGTAGCTCCCGTATCCACCAAAAATGTCGTAGGACACCCTGCCACTTCAGCCTCAACAAACGGTCCTCTTTGATCCACCTCTAGAACTGCCCCGAGGGTACAGTCCTTTTCTTTGCTCACACGTTGTCCTGTCAATGGGTCGATGTAGTAACTCTTTTCTTCATCTAGGAAAAAAGGCATTTGTCTATAAACTTTTCCCCCAGTCGCAATCTTTGGTGGCTGCGGGAACTGAGCTCGTGGAGCCGAAGTCCCCCCTTTGGCCACCTTGCTCTTTGAAACTGTCGCCCCTTGAACTGGGACCTCTTGAACTTCCTCCTCTGTTTCTAGTTCTCCTGTTTCAGGGTTATAGGGACACTCGCGTCTCCAATGCCCCACCTGGTGACACTGGTGGCACTTTGTCGTTTTCTTCAATGTGGCAAAGTCTATTCTAGGTCTCGGGCTTTCCTCATTGTCCTTATTCTGTCCATTCGATTTCCGTACTATTGTCCCCATGCCCTGTTTCTGCTGTCCGCCTTTCCCCGCCGACTGCATCTGCACCACCATAAGCTTCTCCTTCAATTTCTTTGTCTTAGAATCTATCTCATCGCTACAGTATCTTGCATACCTCAAAATTTCATCCAACGGTTTGTTCTGCCAACAAATTAAATGTTGCTGAATTATTAGACAAATATCAGGTCTCAGCCCCAAAATGAACTTCGACACAAACTGTCCTATATCCTTGGGATCCATTACATCTAGACCACTATATTGTCTGAACGTTTTCGGCAATCTCTCATAATATTCATGAACTGTCTCCTTGGGTTCTTGTCTTGTTCTGTCTATCTTTACCCAGTCTATGTCCTGTGGTGGCACCTTATCCTTCAACCATGTAATCACCCTTTCGTATTTTAACATCACACTTTCTGACGGTCCATTAGTAAGAGCATCCCTTGCTGGTTCAGCAGTTGGCCATTCGACACTAGTCTTGCATGCCGTCCACAAATCAGATGGGACCACAATGTCAAACAAGGTGTTCAAATCAATCCACAATACTTTTGAGATTTTAACGAACCTCTCTACCTGCTTATACCACTCAACAGGATTATCCCTTAATTTTGGAAATGAGTTTGTAAATGCGGCCAAATCTCCCCTACTCCAGGGTACATGTACATAATTCCCATTTGATACTTCTCGCAACGGAAATGCCTCCATCTGCATTAGCCTTCCCTCCGGAGTCAGCACACTCGTGCTCCGTCTAACAGTACCCCTTTTGGACCACCTCTCCTCCCATTTGTCCAGATCTCTCCACGTTCTTATTCCTGCTATCAGTTCCCTTATGTGGGTTTTCAATCCAGTTGTCCTCTTTTCGTCTAAGTCCTGATCTGTATATTGTAACCTATGGTTACTCTGTAGTGTCTTTGTTCTGGACAAATCTACCATATACTTGTCTGCCAGTTCAGACAGTTTCTCATGAGTCGCTCTTGCTTTTCGGGTAACATCTTTTGCTATAAACAACAATTCACCTTGTTCGTATGAGTCAATCCTTTCTAAGGGTAGGGTACCATCTATGATCTCATCCAAATCAGATTTTAAGCTAGTGACGTCGAGTCTTTTGGTCTTCACTACAGCTTTCAGTACACTAGCTCTAGGAGGTCCATTCATCTCTCTCCCATCCCAGCTCCTAGTCCTACGTCTAGGTTCAGGCGAGTTAAGGGGAGTCCTCCCATGCTCCCACCTCTCTAGGTCCCATGCCATTCCGTCCCCTCTGGGTGGATGATGAAACACTCCATTGCCTCTCGTAGTCCCACATCCCCCATCCTGCCTGGTTTCTCTAGGTGGTTGGCAAGACATCCCATTTTTCCCCATTTCATCCCCATTTGTCTGAGGTCTCTGAGCACTGGTCGTATTGCAAGACCCTTCACTGTTCCCACGACTCCAGTGCTGTATATTCTCATTGGGCGCGTGGTGAGTGCACCTAAACCTTTCCCTATACTCCAGTACCATTTGGTCTCCACCCTTTTCAAAGAGACGAGACATCTCTCCACACTCCGCACTTCTTCCATTTCGCTCCCTCCCATCTCTACCGTCCATATGACGCATAATTCCTCTATTCTCCTGACTTTGACCCTCACGTTCTTGACTGCTTTCGCTTGCCCCACAGTGAGATACTGTCCCGTTGCCTCGACTTCCCCATTCAGCTTCTGCTCTTGATTTGTTGCTTGGTGTTTCTGTAGACCCATCCCATTCTCTCAAGTCTGCTCTTAGCTCTGTGTAGGTTTTCGGCCGGGGTCCCCTCAGGTCCATCGGTCGTCTTTGACCCCCCTGTTCCATTTCGGGACCCACTGCTGAATCTAATGGGGTGTTCCACGTTACTGGTCCTGGCAATTGCCTCCAGGCATTTGCTATGTTATTCCTCCTTTCCATTTCAACCCTTTCTCTGTCTAGCCGTACCTGCTCTTCCTCTCTCCCATTCTCTGGGTTGTAAATCGACACTATAGGACCTATTGTAACAGGTACTTGGAGAGCATCTGGCAATCCATAAGATTCAACCTTCTCTATGGTTGGTGTTTTCTGTACCACAAACCTTCCGACTACACTCTGCACAGCACCATGTTGGGGCGACCCTTCATCCTTGGTAGGCACCCAATCCGCTATAGGGAGTGGCCTATACCCTTCTATGCAACCCTATCTTCCTTTGGGAGCCCCGCACCTTCTGTCTCCCTATTGTCTGGAGGCGGTCTGTCCATCAACAACCTATTTATTAAGCCGTCCTCCGACTCACTCTCATCATCCTCTTCCATGGGTTTCTTACCTCCTGTAACCTCTCTCATGGGGTACAACTTCTCTACCTTATTCACCTGTACCCTCCACTTCTTGGCTTCCTCATCCCATTTAGCATCTTGCACTGCTTTTACTGATCGCCGTACCCTTTCTTGGCGTCTGTTCTGGTTCCTGTCGTGCGCCGCCCTGATCCACGCATTAAGAGCCTCAAACTGTGTTGGTCTAGGCAAAGGTCTCAATGAGGACATGACTGCTTTCAGCTGATGCAACACTTCTAGCCTAAACGTTCCGTATTTCGGGAAAGTCAGCTCCTTGTTCCCTTCTGTAATCTTACTCCAAGCATCAAGCCACAATATAGTATGCAACCCAACATTCGTTGCCATATAATAAGCTGGCGTACCCTCCGGCGGGGCCTCTTCCCCATAATATGACTCCCTTCTCTTTCTCTTAAAAATCTCTCTCAAACATTTAAAACACTTCATGTTTAAATCTACAAAATTCCTATTTTCTCCGCGTTTGTTTATTTCCTGATGACAATTCACCAATCACAGCGCTGTTTTCGCTAACTGGCCTATCCCTAAGCGGCTCCTGCCGACGTCACACCAACCGCCCTATCTCAGCGCTGCTCCTGCCGACGTCACTCTCCCCCTTTCGCAGCAGTTCCCCTCCTTTCTCCGCTCGTCTCCCGATCATGCACGCGTCCCATTCATACTTTGAAAAATGATTACTTCCGACCAAGCGATCACTTTCCTCGACTGTACGTCCACAGTCTAACTGTAGTTGTCACCTTAACCGACGAAATGTCTTTCCGTGTACGTCCAGACAATCGCCTTCTCTGATAGGTTACTTGCACACAACAACTTTCGACCTGCGTCCGTTGCCCACACACACACTCATACGTTCCCCCTATCTCGGTTCCGCGGGCGATCAATGGTACCTCATGACCCCCGTACTATGGTCGACAACTACTCTGGGTGTTCGATACACCCGGACCACTTCAGCTCTTTCCCGTACTTAAGATTTTTACCAGGTTGCGCGCGCTCACAACCCTCTCTCATTCACACTACAGGCATTCAACTCCGCATGACATTTACAATACAATTACAACACAAAACACCGCAATCTGTCCACGCATGACCCTTGTTATACTCACTATCGTCCGATACTGCTGCTTTTCTTCTCGGGCCGTCAGCACCTTCTTCGG
This sequence comes from Lissotriton helveticus, assembly GCF_964261635.1. NCBI lineage: Eukaryota > Metazoa > Chordata > Amphibia > Caudata > Salamandridae > Lissotriton > Lissotriton helveticus. The sequence continues at coordinate 1,292,219,358 of NC_136061.1, forward strand.
CAGGCCACCTCTCGAGCTCTAGGGACCTTGGGGTAAACTAACCTAGTCTAGATTACCTTCCTCAAGAAGATAACCATCCTCTGCTACCATCTGTTAATGCAGGGTTTCTAGAACACAGTTATTGATCTAGACCCCCATTTCCGGTCGACTGGAACGTTGGTACCTGTCATTCAGTAAAAGGAAATCCACTACTAGGTCAATCAATTAAGAACTTAAACCACTCTAAAAGACCACTTACTAGGAAAGGTTTTAAAAGTTTATTGTAAAGCCAAAAATAACTGGAGATACAAACATCTCAGAATAAGGTTCAAAAGGTATACAGGTATCACTATAAACAGGAATTCTCTAAATGCTCTTAGTCTACAAAAGAAAATTATTAGGAGCAATTCAAATGTCATGAGAGTTGCAAGAATAGCTACAAGTTGCAATCTGAGAGTCATTTACAAAAAGGAAAATAATACAGGTTAGACTATCCCTACACTAGACTAAGTGACATCCCTACTTAACAAGATCTTAACCAAAAAGAAAAAGGTGTCAGCAGTGGTGACTTCCAAAGAAGATCACACACTTCTCTTAGTCTTCTTTGTGAATCGATCTCTTGCAGTCCACCTATCTGCCTACCCATCCGCTCTCTTAGGCTCCTCAGACCCTCTGCTCTAACTCCACCCAGGGGTGCTGTCCCTAATACAAAATCACATTTCCAATAGGAACGCCCCTCACGTGGTATCGGTTCTGGCGGCAAATTCCATGCTGGTACTCCTCAGGACCCTTCGTTAACGTTGACCTTGCTTCCCAGGCTTCTCTCCGGCAGGACGGTACCCCCAGGAAATTCCTGAAGACTCCTACAGGCCTGTGCCAGGCTCTCTTGAACAAAAGTCTATTCATCACTTTCCTGATTAGGCCCTCTGCTCGCACCTGCAACAGACACTCGTACTGTGGGCCTCAGAGTCCGACCTCCACTGTATCTTCTAGGTCGTAAAACATCCAACAGGCTTCACAGTTTGTGCCTAGCATGACATTTCTCTAACGAACACATGCAGATCAAAGGAGATGACTTTGTCTTTTCAGGCCTATTAGGGTTACATGAAACGGGCCTATGCATCCTGCAAACAATTAATTTCTTAGCTTAAACAGTATTCTAACTTAGCATACTAAAGTTATATAAAGCGTCTAAACATTTTTCAGTTCTATTAGTCAGTAATTCTTTGCATGATTAACCCATATCAGGAAAATGTATTAGCTTCTTGTACTCTTTGTGAACTGCCATATGGCCTACACATTTCTACGTTTAGCAGAATTACAATTTCCCTTACGGTCACATAACACAGGATTTCAACATCATTCTAACAGCACTACATATTCCGTATTAATTTCTCATCCTGATATATGTATTATCATTCTAATTAAACTCATATATATATATGTATTGTCACTCTATAAGTCAACACTCTTATGTGATGTATACTAGACTAACACAACGTGCTTATAAATATGATGCACTTCTACAATTTCTTAAATTACGCTCTCTCAGGAGCAAGCCCAGATGATGAAGCATGACACCTGAAAGGGTGTGTGAGGGCATTACATCCAACTTAATGGATGCCCAACTGTAGGATCCCCTGGAACCCTACAACATCCTTCACTCCACAGGGACACATACATTCCGCTAGCGTAAGGAACAGCCCAGCCAATTTTTAGTAATTTCTCCTGGGATGCCAACATGCCCCTCAATGCCTTCAGCACCCCCGCCTGACACACCATGCACTGCCCTCTGATAACTAATTTAAACGCCTCCCAGAGGGAGACCTGGGTGTAGACTGAACCGTTATTATTATGAAAGTAGTCTGTTATGTCTCTCCTGATCTCGTCCAATGAAGCATTTGGTGAAAGCCACCAGCTGAACATTCTGGCTGGAGAGTTGGGCAACAAACATGAGGCATGGTCCGAAAGGGATCTAGGGAGGTGTGATACTTCACAATTCTACGTTTCCACATCTCTAGACAACAACCAAAAGTCCAAACGGGACCAGGCCTTATGGAATTCTGAAATACATGTGCATCTCGCACATTCCGGTGTCTGTGATGCCAAATGTCTATTAAGTTGCCATCAGATAGTATGGCATTGAGGGCCACCGTTGCGTTAGGATGTATGGAACCAGACTGTCCCTTTCTGTCCAATGTGTCGTCAAGAATTGAGTTGAAGTCCCCTCCCAGATAATGGAGTCACATTCAGTCGCCCTATCCTTGGCCCATATATCCTGGAATAATTCAGGGGAGTCTACATTAGGTCCGTAGACTGCCACCAGAACAACGCCAGCTCCTCCCTGGGCACCCTGTATTATAATGAACCTGCCCTCCATGTATAAGTGCGTTGACCTCTCCTTCCAATCCAATCCCCGCCTCAACAGCACCACCACCCCATGTGAGTAGGTAGAGTATATCGAAGAGTATACATGTCCCCAGTGTTTGTGTTGTAATCTGCTAGACGTGGAAGTGTTCAGATGGGTCTCCTGTAACATACAAATATCAATGTGGTGTCTTACTAAATAGGCTTGCACCAACCACACCTTCCTGTAATCGTTTAAACTATGAATGTTCCAGGTCATGAAATTGAAATGTCATCTTTCACAGTCTAAAAGCCAGCACATATCCAAAATGCACTTCCTGTACCCATTTCTCTATCCAATAACTGTTCAGAATAAAATTACAGTGCCTAGATAAGACCGCCAACAAGAAAATCATGTGAGGCATATATCCAATACATTCCACAATTTCCAAGACTGGGCTTGCAGACTTTGAAGCTTTAGACTGACCAACAAAAAGAAAAACATTATCCGATCCTCCTCCCACCGCCCACTCCAACCCCCAATCAGATTGTGAAATACCCCCCAACATAAGTTTTATAACAAAAGCAAAAGCCCTTAGTAGGGCAGAGTAACAAGCAGGACATCTCCCTGGGGTGCAATGTCACCGGCATACACCCCCGCTGTAAACAAAGTGGCCGGAGTAAGGTGGAGAGGCAATTCCGTTGAATATTAAAATTGTGCGCAAACCCCTCTGAAAGCTCGCCCCCAACAAAATAGAACTAGGAAGTGGCAATAAGGCTTGTTTTGTGTACATATGATAATGGGCACACAGAATATGAAAAAACAATCTCCACATAAACTACACGTTAGTTCGGTGAATTTTAGTCATTGTCACTTAGCCTGTCTCCGCGGGCCCCCTCTGAGCTCACACTCTGCACCGCCTTCTTCTTTCCTCCTACATGTTTGGCAAGTTTCAGTGCTGATTTTGCGTCTGTGATGAAATCAGCCGTTCCGCCATATGATACATTGAGTTTAGCGGTTGGACTCTTAGCCTGCAGAAGGATTCTTTTGGTCGGCGAGAATTCACGGCGCGCATCCTGCAGCGCTGGCGTTAAGTTTGGGTAGAATGCAACAGTGTTCCCCTTATGAACAATGGTTCCATGTTCTCTTGCAAGTTGGAGGATGAGGTTGCGGTCCTGATAGTTCAGAATGCGGTTAGTATAGGCCGAGATGTGGCTCCCACAGGTGGCTTAGGGCCCAAAGCGAACGCTCTATTGGAAACATCGCTGAAGGGTTCGGGTCGAACAGTTCATGGAGTAAATCAGCAATGAAGATCTCCATTTTTTAAATAGGGGTCGTCTCCGGTATTCCTGTAATTCGCAAGTTGTTCCGGCGGGAGCGAGCTTCTAAATCTTTGATCTGATCAGGCCTAGAACTTTATCCATGTGCAGGAGCTGTTCTTTTGTCTCGACCTGGAATTCATTGAAGTCAGTAGTTCGGTTCTCCAACACGTCTAGCCGCGTTTCGTGTGCCCCAACCTATTGTTTAACGGCATCTAGTTGTGATGTAAATGCGCCCATTTTCGTATTGATTTTACGGAGGCTAGAGTGCATCTCCAGCATCAATGTATGGAGGTCCTTGCCGTGGTCTTTAACTTGGGACTCAGCCGGGCGCTCCAAGCTACCCTCAAGATCATGTTCAGTTGTTCTGGTGGCTTGCCTGTTTTCGAACGTGAGCTTGGGCTGTTTCGCATCCTGCTTCCCCATTGTGGCAAGGTGCCGCAGCATTGCCTCACGCGCCTCTGCACCACTGGGCACACCGCTCCCAATCCTCTGGCTGGCTCTGCTGGCATCTGGAACGGTGCCCCGTGGGCTTTTGCTAGAAATCTTCACAGCAAAGTGATTAGAGCAATAGGTTGGAGCTGGCCTTCCCGGCCCGGTGAATACCAGGTAAGTACCCTGTGCAGTGCAGCCTGTCCCAACTGGATCACAATTTGCAAGCTTCCATTGTTCTCAGGCCGCTGGCTTCACCACTCAGGTTACCTTTTAACCAGTGGAGGACACCTGCAGCCAACCGGGGACAACCTCCGGCTTCTTCTGGGGCCCCTGTCATGTGGGTAACCCTTTCTGACTCGTGGGGGAGGCCTATTGCAGCCTCGAGTTAGCCTGCCCCCTCGCCTCAATTAATATAGCCAATGCAGCCCCGTCTGCTGAGGAGCCTGGTTCGCCCAGATTCAAAATGGTGGCCTCCCGATTATCGGCATTTCTGCAACACTTGTAGCGGTCGGGTCCAGCGCCACACGTTGGCTCAGCTACTTGTGCAATGCAGTGAGTTTAAAAAATGGGGGAAACACTGAGCCTCATGGGCTTGGGCTGCACTCACGGTTCAACTGAGGTTCGCCATTGTTGCAGTAAAGGAGCATGTTGGGACCCCGCAGTCTGGGTCCCAGCTTTAGGAATGCTCCGGCGGGGTCCCGCACAGGGCCAGCCGCTCTCCTTGCCACTCAATGGCGGTTGTGCAGCTCTCCCCCCTCCGGAGCAGTAGTGGTGTGTTCCCGGGGCTCCGTTAGCACTGCACGGCACTCACCCCCCGCTGCACAGCCGATGTTGCCATACAGGCACAGGATCAATAACTCTTTGCCCATGGCACCATCCGACGACCACCCGACAGCAGTCCTCCCCGCCGGCAGCCGGCTGCTCTGCACCTATGGATTGAGGCGGGCGCCCGTGCCCCAGCGTGATGTTTCCTTCCCAGGCCGAGGACTCCGTACTTCGCACAAAGGCTGCACTGAGCTCGAATATCGGCAGCAGAGCTGCCTCCTTCTGCGCTTGTCTCAGCGCGTACACCTAGCACTGGTGAGTCTAGGGGGTATTCTTGAGCACCGATGCCCCTCCATGTCGCAGATAGGATAAAGGATTAATATCCCGGCCGGTGGAGCTCGCTCTTCAAGCGGCCATCTCGCTGCGCAGCCAGACCACGCCCCGCAGCACATTATAGTTGATCATGAACTATTTGTTTGCCCTGTTTTAAAGCCTGCTAGATGTAGTTTTTTCAAACCTCTGCTTTTGATACATGGCATTAAATCAGCCAGAGCAGCCGCTCAGTTCATATATGATCCAGTCAATAAAATGATGTGTGTTGGACCTGGCCCTTTTTGCAGGGTTGTCCCCAAACATTTTACCTTTTTCCTCCTATTTTTTTTGGCTTGTTTATGTTGGCTTTAGGACTCTGGGCACTTTACCACTGCTAACCAGTGCTAAGGTGCATATGCTCTCTGTCTAAATTATACTGGTGATTGGTTTATCCATGATTGGCATATTTGAGTTACTAATAGGTCCCTAGTAAAGTGCACCAAGTGTGCCCGGAGCCTGTTAATCAAATGCTTCTAGTGGGCCTGCAGAATTGATTGTGCCACCTACATGAGTAGCCCTGCAAACATGTCTCAGACCTGCCCCTGCGGGGTCTGTGAGTGCAGTTTTTAGCTCCCATTTTGAAGTCCCTTTTAATACATGTAAGTCACCCATAAGGTAGGCCCAAGGCAACCCCATGGACAGGGTGCAGTGTATTTAGGACATATATTTAGGACATGTACTGGTGTGTTTTACATGTCCTAATAGTGAAATACACCGAATTTTGTTTTTTTCTATTGCAAGGCCTATTTCTCCCATAGGATATCATGGAGATTGCGTGTTTGAAAATTATTTATGAAAGTGGGCATTTTCTTGCTTAACCACTCTGTGCCTCTGCCTGTCTGTAGAATACATGTCTGGGTTGGCTGACAGTTGGGCTCTTGTGCATTCACTCTAGACAGTCACACAAAGGGAGCTGAGGTGTGCCTTGTACATCCTGATGGGCCATCATCCGGATGATGGGCCTTCATGATTTAGAGCTGGGGGAGGAGTTGCCATTGACACTTTAATAGGCATGTGCCTGCCATCACACAAAGCTGTCTCCACCCCTGTAGTGTGTCTGGAGCCAGGTCAGGGATAGGCAGGGCCTTGTGCACTACAAAGACTTTCCTTTGAAGTTTGCCTATTTCAAAGGCTGAAAGGGGTATAAGTATTGGACCTCTGACACCTCAAAATCAGAACACATCTGGACTGGGGACATTTTGCCAGTAAGAACAGCTTGAAGCTCTAGGGGGGACAGCCACTCTGCTTGTTGCTTTGTTGTGCTGACCTGCTACTTGCTGCTTCTGTCCTGGGAGTGAAAGGACTAGACTTTGCTTTCTGTAACCGGCTTACAAGGTTCTCCAAGGGCTTATACATGCTTGAATCCTGCAAAAAAGACTCAAGGCCATCAAGGACTTCACCCGCCAGTTCCGGGTTCTTCTGCTGGGAAGCCTGACTTGCCAAGTGGTGCCAAATCCAGTTCCTGGGCCCTTGGAAGTGTAACCTGCTGATCTTAGGGAGAAATTTCAAGCATCTGTTTTATTGTCTCATCGCTGCAAAAGATTGACACATCAACGCTGCCTGCTCCGAAGCACTGTTTCCGCTAAAAGAGTCCTGAGCACCATGTCACTGAAGTCCATGGCACACAGCACCTGTTTCGAGGCTGTGGAATTGATGCAGCGAGGATGGATTTTTGACACATCATTCCTGGGCGCCGATTCTTCATCGACCCCTATGCATTACCTCCCCTGCCAGTAAGGAACTGAGGCATCCCCTCCCCTGTGGCGTAAGGAACTGTCACATCGCTTTGCTTTTCCTGCGCCTCAACTGCACTGCACCTTGCACCGTCTTTGACTTTAAGTTTTTTGACACATCTAAGGTGCGTTGTGCTAAAATGAACGCATTCATTGATTTCTATGGACTAAACTTGCTTAATCTTTTGAAAGTGATATTTTGAATTGTGTATGTTAGATGTTTGTTGTTTTGGTCTTGTTTTATTCAGATAAATATGGTCTATTTTTCTAAACTGCTGTGGAGTCCTTTTGTATTGTTTTCACTGTGTTACTGTGTGTGTCCAAATACTTTACACAGTGCTTCTGAGATAAGCCTGACAGCTCTTCTCAAGCTACCATGGGGTTGAGTAGGGGTTATCTTAGCTGTGTAACTTCCTTAACCTGATTAGAATTCGGGTCCCCACTTGGACAGGGTGCAAACTACTGCCAACTAGAGACCCCCATTTCTTACAATGTGTTATAGACTTTTTAACATTTTTAAGAGTTTCTTAAGCATCTATAAATGTTTGTCTTAGGTGGTCCAATGTGTAAACCTTGATTATGTGTGAATGCAATTTTATTGTATAGTTTTATTTTGTTGGTGTTTTACTGTTGCTCTCTTTGTAGATCTAAATCTTGAAATCTAGTAAAGAATTACTCGTTACTTATACTCAGAATTGCTACATCCTGGAAAAGGCATGTACAACCTGTTACATTTCGATATGCCAGGGTGTGTCTAGTAGCATGCGTGTGCTACTCATTGTGCTAGAATGCTGCAGAGACAGCAGTATATTGCTGAGAAATGTAAAGGTGCTACTTAAATATGAACAAAACATGTGAATTTTGTAAAGTGCACGTATGACCCAAAGCACTGAATAACAGTTGTTTAATATTACCCAACTCAATGGTGCTCATTTTATCGACCTCAGAATGATGAATTGCTGAGTAGACCTGCCGGGATTTGAACCTATGACCAGGAGGTCAAACACAGGCCCCCTACAGTGGACACATTAGTTCACTAAGCCACCAGACCTGGCTGAGCCACCAGACCCGGCTGATGTGCCTTTGAGCTGCTCCGGTATTCCAGGGTGGTGCTCAGCAATGCTAGAGTTACTCTTTAGTTGAAGTTACAAATCAAAATGCTAGGTGTGCTTCACTCAATTATTATAGGTGCAGTTCAAGAAGACATGGTGTCTGGTTAAATGTGCCATGGTGCTTCTCAAAAATATCATTATATATTTAAAAAAATAACAGGGCATTGATGAAATATGCGATAATACCATACATATGATAGGGTGCTGTTTTGATATGTAAGGGTGCTGATCACTGTGGCAGACATGCCAAATCCCCAAAGCCCTTCTCATTCCATGAGCACCTGCCTCCATTGGGTCAATCCTACGAGGACAGAAGACCCTCGGATGCTGTATGGCATGCATCGAGTACCTTTAGTGATCTACATTTGAACGCATAATTCCTGTCTTGTATGTGCTGCACTGTCTGCCTGTGGAACTGTGAGTCAATAGCAACAAACCTTCGGGAAACTGGCTCCACCCTCCTTGAAAACCATACTACAGGTACGCCTTAGACATACAACTCAGATCTGCAAAGGTTGTACTGCTCCCTGCTCCATGAAATAGCACAATTTCTTCTTGTGCACTCATGCCCACCACCAAGCGAATTACCTATGGGACGATCTAGTGGTCACATAAGCTTCCAGTCCTCCTTCTGTACACATATATTAACTTTCAGTCTCTTGGAATCTATTCTGAAATTCTATTTATTTATGATCCATGCTGGCCTTTGTGCATGTCAGTCAGCTTTTCTTGGTTAAAAACTCCAATACTTGGAATTCAAGGTTCACTACTTGACCTCCACCCCTGCAGGCGAAGACTGGGTAAAGAAATCCAGCATGCCTGTGGCTGGTAGCCTGCTTGCAACTGAGGGATGTGATCACAGTGAGCCCTTTAAAGCCTCAGTTTCTTTTATACGAGCTTTGGTTATTGTATACGTTTTGCTGTTTGCCTGACCCACTAATTCTTCTCTTTCCAAGTGTTTTTTAACCTTTGCTTCCGGAGGATTACTGAGCCTTAGTACATTCTTGTTCCTTGAACTTACTTGTTCCTTGAACTAGCACTTCATGCTGTGCTTCTTTCATTTGGGATTCCTGAGCTAACACTCTTTTAGTGAATCCTTATTACTTCAGCATTTACTCTTTCCAAAATTACCTTTTTCCCGGCCCCTGCCATTATTTCCTTTTTTAGGTCCAGCCTGGGCAGCACGCATGCGCTGCTCTGTGAGGCATGTGGTATTGAGTTAGGGATTTGAAGCTCCGCCCACTCTCCGCCCATATTTTTTTATTGGCTTGCGTCATACTTCTTAAATGCTGGCTTCTGATTCCTTCATCACCTTTTTAGTTCCACCTTAGTACCGCCTTGTCTTCATTTGAAACCTCCCATGGCGACTGGCCCTTCTGATGTTACACAGTACCTCTTACTAAGTCCTGATGCACTATTTACTTTAATGGGGTTTTCCCTACTGCAGGCAGGACGTGCCTTCCTTACATTCAGTGTGCCGTGTGCACTTTCACTTTCCTGAATTTGCATAGTTTCTACACCCCATCCTGCGCTTGTATTTAGATACTTGCTTTTCCATCTCAGTGCGGTGCTTTCAGAGCAACCGAAGCAGAAACCAAGCTGGAAGAAGGCTCAGCCCCGCCCCTCTTCCTCACACTATCTACTGAAACCTGAGGAGCAGCAGAGGAGAGAGACCGGCAGCAGCGGAAGCACAGGAAGCATTTGTAATGCAATAGGTTTCGCATTTGCGACTTTGAGATTTGAGACTTTGAGCTATTGGCATTGTTAAATGGCAATGCCTTTTATTTATGTGTTGGTTTTTAAAACCTAAATAAAAGGCATTGTCATTTACAATGCAAATAGCTTAAACTCTCGCAAATGCGAGACCTATTGCATTGGAAATACTTGTGTTATCAAACTCTGAAAAACGTAATGTACACTCTTTTTCTTGTAGATGATCGCCTCCCGGAGCTGTGAGTCTGAGCTTCCTCAAGAGCGGTACAGCTGCAGCAGGAGGATGGACAGTTCCTTCTCAATAAACCAGGAATGCGGGGAGTCTGATTCAAAAAAGAGCCATTATTATGGACTGCTGTCTGTGCTGGGCTCCTAGTGCCTCTTTCGCCTCAGAATGGCTGCGTGAGGGAAGACAAGGTCGATTGACAAAGACGTGAATGAATGAATGAATGAATGAATGAAAAAGCTTTATTCGACTTTAAGATACATAAAATCATAAAAGCAACAAGTACATTACATGATTAAAAAATAATTTAAAAATTCATATATTTTGGGAAATAGTTAAGCTTTTCCTTTTCTTTAAGATACTTTTTAAAAAGCCCAGCATAACAGCCACAGAGGTTACATCATTTAAGGATACTAGAAACAGTAAAGCTGGGCGACATTGCCTCCAAGTACCATATTTTTTTTAAAGTGGTTTGATCCATCTAGACCTTTCCACCATATAAAATTTACAAAAACAAATTACATGCAGCGTAGATTGGGTGGACAAATTGTCACATGGACATTTACATAGATTTCTTCCCCAATCATTTACTTTAGGGAATGAAATTAAACGAAAAAAGACATCAAACCTGAATCTAGTTAAAAAATAACGGTCAAAGCCCTCCAGACACCAAATCAAATACGGCTGAATAGTATGACTGACTAGGGTGAGTTGATGTTGTATGACAAGTTTTTTGTTCAATTCCACACCTAGTCTCAGGGATTCAACATGATACCAGCACATCTGCTTCAAGTCCTTTCTTGAAATCTTATTCAGTGAATCTGGTTAATGGTAGTACTCTGGTCTTCCTAGATCCCTAGTGAATTTGAGGATATACATCAGCCAAGGTATCTTACTGGCCCTGTCCAGCCCCATGCAGTCCTTAATGATTCTTCTGTTTAACAAAAGGTCAGGGGTAGTCCAGATTCGATGCCAAAGCAGGAGTGGTTGCATACTGATCAAATCAATCACATATCGAATGCCAAGCTCTGCATGACAATTGAATACAGGGGAGCTCACAGGGATTGCCAGGATAAATCTTAAAAACGCATTCTCAACCTTTTGTATTTTAATGCAATTGTCAATTCCCCAAATACCGGCTTCATAGGTAGCTGTGCTGATGCACTTGGCCTGGTAAATTTTTAACAAGATTTCTGGAGGTCTCTTCCCCATCTTTTTAGAGAACGACATAAGTGCAGCAGTAGCTCTCTTGAACATCATGGTCCTGTTTCTGATAGCTGACCCCCAGGACCCAGTTTCTTCAAGCACTATACCCAGATAAGAGAAAGATTTGGTAGGGGCAATTTTTTCCTTCCCAGCAAATAGACGCCACTCTTTATTCCTTGGTCTTCCGCACGTCATTACAAAGGTTTAGATACATTAAGTTTAAGGCCCCTGCTATCCATAAACTTTAAATATGTATTCAGGGTCACTTGTAATCCTTTTTGGGTCCGTGACATAATCACGGCATCATCCACATATAAGAGGGACACAATTTGTTGGTGGTTAACCTGCGGAGAGTCACGTACTTCAGCCACTAGTTCCTTTTCTAAATCGTTGGTATACAGATTAAAAAGAAATGGGGCGAGTACGCACCCTTGCCTCACTCCCCGTTTTACATGCAAAGGCTTGGTGCATTCTCCTTTTGTGCCAAACCTCACTTTAGCCCTGGCCCCAGCATAGAGTTGTCTTAAAAAGGAGATCACCACTTCTTCCACCTTCATGTCCCTCAGAATCTGCCATAAGCGTTCATGGATAACACAATCAAATGCAGCGCTTAGATCAAAAAACCCTGCGTAAAGTTTGCCAACCTTAGCCTGGGTGTATTTTCCCAAGAGCATAGAGAAATTTAGTACCTGTTCTAGAGTACCCCGTCCCTCCCTGAACCCATATTGTACAGGGGATAAGATGTTGGTTTCTTCAGCCCATTGTTGTAAACGATTTAAAACTACCCTCCCTGTAACTTTCATGAAAGAATCCAGGAGAGATATAGGGCGAAAGCAGGAGGGATTTTCCCGGTCCCCTTTTTTAAATATGGGAATAATTATTGATTCCGCCCAAGTGTCTATAAAGCCCAACTCACAGGTAGCATCTAGAACACGCTTAAGTAGCGGAGACCATAGCTCAATCTGATGTTTAAAAAGATCTATAGGGATACCATCTGCACCCGGGGCTTTATTACCCTTGCTTTGAGCAATGGCATTTCGAATTTCAGTTACTGAAACCTGTAGGTCAATTGTCGTAAAGCCAACCTTCCCATGCCCCAGAGTTTTACTCCCCGTTTCTGCCAATTTGTGTTCACCACCCGGGTTATAGACCTCTGCAAAGAAGTCTATCCATAAATCTTCTGATATTGCCACTTCCAATCTGGCCTTATCTCCCGAATTAAAGAACGGGGCCTTGAAAGCTGCCCAAAAGGCAGAACCGTACCTTTTTAAAGAGGCCTCATATAGATTTACCCAGGTTTCGTTCTTTATATTGCGTTTCCGAGATTTTCTTGCCAGATTATATTCACGCCTACACGGAATAATTTCTACCTGATTTCTTGGAATTTTACTCAACACCCTCTTAAGTTGAACGTGAGTTTTTGTGCATGTTGAATCAAACCACCCATTTCTGGACGGTTTCCTGGCTCTAGCTGGACGATGAAGATTCATTTTAATAATCCTTGTGATATCAGAGAAGGAATCCAAAACCTCCGAATGTAAGACCTCCTTCTGAAGACATCTTTTAATAGGCGTAAGTGCTTGTTTAATTATGTTACTATTTGTAACCTCTGGATTACTCAAGGACCACCTAAGAGCATACCCGTTCTGTCGGTTTAAAGTACAATTACTTGACCATTCAATCTTTCTATCAAGGTACAATCTTTATTTACGGGGAGCTGGATACCAAAGCCGAGTGGGAGATGGTCACTCACCCCTATTGTATATGTTGAGAAATTAGTTAACCAGTTTGAGTGGGAGTTAGTGATGGTGATGAAATCTATCAGTGTACTATGTCCTCTCCCCACATATGTGGGGCTAAACTCCACCGGAGTCCTACATTGCAAGTTAACAAAACCCATATCGAATGAGGCCATCAAATCATTAAATGAGTCGCCCCGTTATTGTGATCAAAGTGGGGTTGATTCACCGATCTATACATTTCATGATCACCACAGCCACTCTGATACTGCTTGCAAAGATGATGGTTAAAGTCACCTCCCCATATCAGAATGGAATCCCTCATTGTTTTATCTACCAACGTTCGTACTTCCTTGTTAAGGGTATTTATCATATCATTTAACATCCCCTTTTCAGTGTTATTATACATGTTGACGATTATTACCTCAACCTTGGGAGTCACCTGAAATACAATAATTTGGTAGTTACTGGACGAACCTTCCGATTTCAATGATAATACCTCCATCAGGTTTGATACATAAACAGTCAGCCCGCCCTTGCACCTCCCGTGTCTAGAAGAGCTTGCTGGTACATGAAATGTTTTAAAACCGTTGATGTGAATGGCTTCAAGGGACCAGGTCTCCTGGAGGGAAAGTATATCTATGTCCTTGATGAAATCGGACCAAATTGGGTTATTTATCTTCGAGCGGAGACCCACGATATTCCAGAAGGTAACCCTCGTCCCTTTCTGTGAAAGTACCCCTGATGGATCTTTGGTGAGATTTCCTGCTATGCGGACACCCTCTCTATCTACCGCTAGATGTTCTAACCCATTCTGTAGAGGTACCTCTGATGTTTCCAACATGGACTTTTCCTCATGGGGGTCGCTCTCACTCGGCACCTCAATTCGTTCTGCCGTAGTATCTAAACCCAGTCTGAGAACCTCCCTATCTACATTGGTTCGTCGTCAGTCTACTCCATCTAGCCCGCTCAAAACTGAGCAGCGATTAATCCCTTCAAATCTAGGGTGATGCCCATCTATTCCTCTACGTGGCTGATTTGGATAGAATTTGGTGGGATATTCCCAGCCCTGTCTAGTTGATTTATAGACGTTCCTGTTATAACCCTGGTTATTTTCTCTGATTGAGTTAGATCTGTTTAGCTCCCTGTTGAAATACTCAAGTGGGAGAATCTCGATACCCCTCCTGTGTGACTTGACATTAAACATGGTCTCACTAAAGATACGTCTAACTGGGTCAGATCTTTTAAAGTTCAGAACAATACAATCCCCTGCTTTGTTCTTTTTACTTCTCCCTATCCATGACACTCTAGGGCCATAATGATATCTTGCCAAACATTATTGCCTTCTGAGGTGTTATTTATGATCCAATGAACCGCCTTGTTTTTGAGCTGGCCAAAATTCTCCATCGTGCCTTCGTTCAGAGCAGGGACGTTCACAAGTACTAAAACCAGGGGAGCCGATTCTGGCGGGAGATTAATTACTGGCAAGGAAACCTGTTCTATTTTTTTCGCTTCTACTATTTTCCCACCTTAATCTTATCTATATCAGATGATTGTGTGGTAGGTGTGATAGGATCTGGGGATTTACTTACTAATGGTAGCAGTGTTTGGGCAGTATTGCTTTTACAGCCTATAGGGTCCTTGTTTGTAGTGCTTAGTGCTGGAATTTTAGGATCTATATTATTGCTAGACATATTCCCCCTATCAGTTGTAGGCTTTAGTAGTACTAAAGTATCAAGCCTACGTGTGTTGTCATTGGCATGTTCACTCAGGGCATCAATCTTCCCATTTATAATTTTCAACCTTTCAATCAGAGGAAGAGTAAAAGAACGCAACAAGTGCATCATGTTTGAAAAGGATATCACTGGTTCAACCTCATTTCCGGTATTTATCGCTTTTATTCCCATCTGTTGGATTTGGGCACTAGAAACTAGCGGGGCTTTAATAGGCTTTTTAAGCTTTTTAGATGTAATAGTAGGTTTCTTTGATAGCAATGCACTTGAGAGACCTGAGATACTAGAAACCTTGGGTTTTCTGCCCACATGACGCCCCCCCCTCTTCCTTTTATCATTTAACATTGGGCAGGGTGACACTTTTTCTGGGGCAGTTTGAGACTCTATTGGCTGTAGGCTTTTCCTAGGTTCTATCGGATAAAAGCCCTCGGAGGAAGCACTACTACAGGAAGAAACATTCAAGGGCAGATCAACTTCGTCCCTTGTCAAATAGTCAAATTGTAAGTCAAGTTTTTCCAAGTCAATCGGGCTACAGGTAAGTAGAGTAGTAGGCGCAATGTTGGCCGGCGAGGCAGCATTTATCAAGTCCCCTAGAGAAGAGCGCTTGGCACTCAGGAGCTCCAGTGACAAACGCTCTTCCGTCATAGCGATTTCTCTACCCACAACTCCAGCTGCTCTTGTAAAAAAGTCATCAAGGGTCCCGGTAGGTCTTACCCCTGCAGGAGCTGGGGTGAGGCAGCGTTTCCCTTTCATAACTGGGGTATCAGTCATGAACTAACAGACACAAAATAGATAGATGGTAAATGGGCTTATCCAGGATTGGTGACTTTAGAGGGCTGGCCCAGCCCAGCCTAGTCCAGCCCCGGACGGCCACAGACGGCCCGCCCTCTGCCCGGGCTCAGCCCAGCGACCAACCGCGCGCGTCCCGCATCGCGGGAAGAGGGCGCTGTTTTTATGTGCCTCCGGGTGCCGACTGCAGGCGTGCGGCGTCGACCGCAAAGCCTCTTGGGGATTGTAGTCCCCCCCTCTCGGCGGCCGTGACGCTGATGTGATGGCATCACTGGCGGCAGAGGGGGACCCTGGGCCGATGTCAGGAGCCCGCAAAGGAAAGCCAAAAGGAACCGGCGGTATCAGGAGCCAGAGGGTAGCCTGCCGCTGCAAGTAAATCCTGCCAAGTTTTTAAATTGTTTCCCGCTATGCCGGGAAGAGGGCGCTGTTTTTATGCGCCTCCAGGCGCCGACTGCAGGTGTGCGGCGTCGGCCGCAGAGCCTCTTGGGGATTGTAGTCCCCCCCTCTCGGCGGCCGTGACGCTGATGTGATGCCGTCACTGGCGGCAGAGGGGGACCCTGGGCCGATGTCAAGAGCCCACAAAGGAAAGCCAAAAGGAACCGCCGGTATCAGGAGCCAGAGGGTAGCCTGCCGCTGCAAGTAAATCCTGCCAAGTTTTTAAATTGTTCGTACACGAACCGTACCCCTACGATCATGGGGTGTACGAACCATACCCCTATGTTCATGGGGTGTATGAACCATACCCCTACGATCATGGGGTGTACGAACCGTACCCCTACGATCATGGGGTGTACGCACCGTACCTGGGGTCCGTTTCGCATGCATTTCAAGTCGAATTCTGCTTTTCCAGGCGTTTTGAGCTCTCGCAAAAAAAGAGTCGTACGGAGTGTTGACTGGACGAATCATACTTGCTGGGTCGGAAAATGATGCTTCAATCCGTACGGACATTGCGTACTGCGTGTTCCGAATGCAATTCGTATGGATTATTGAGTCGTACGGGCTTTGGTACGAGTCGGACGGAGAACTGCTTTGGGTACGCATCATACTACATCGTACGTACGGGGATGTTCGAGGATACGATTCGTACGGGAAAAATGCTTCGTACGGCTATTCGTACGGGATTTTACCGAATCGGAATTGGCCCCTCAGTGTCTGATGATGCTACAAGTACCACTTGCCTCTAAATTGATTGGTAAATCAGACCATTTGCAGATGGCTACAGTGTATAAAGAGTACACAATGTGCAGCAATTGTATATCTCTTCAATTCCTGGTGGCAGAGCACCCAGGAACATTTGCTGCATTGCTAAACACTTACTTATATGTCCCAAAGGCGAGACCTATTGGCTATGCCAATGCTTGTCTATTTTGCTACCTTCTTTTTTCTACTGCCTTACTGCCTTAGCGTCCGGTTTCCTAGTGTGGTTGTTTCCTTGCTTTTTCCCTGCTGTTTCCTTTGTGCTATCACCTTTCCTGCTGAGCTACTTTTCTTACATGGCTCAGTATTTGAGTTCTCCACCTTTAACTATTACTGTGTTGCCTATTCCTGCGTGTTCCCGGCACAGCTGACAACCCAGGAGGGGCTCATCGTACAGAGTGAGTATAGTCTTTATGTTATTGTTATAATATCACCATAGACATTGACATCAGGAAAACTGACCTGCCTTTGTATGCACTCCTATGTGCAGTTATTTGCAGTCAGTATTTTTAAAAGCAATTATGGGTGAGGTTTAGTCTTACCTTGTAAAGCTCGTTAGTGCTTTATCCTATATCCCTTCTATTATTAATGTAGTTAAATGTATGTCTTGCACACCCAGGATGTTAGTTAATTTTGGATGCTAAATTCCCTCTTGAGTTCCTGTTCTTTCTGAGCTTTGACTTTCTATTTACTTGTGCAGAGCTTCCCCCATTAGACCGCTTTTCTCCCCTGACTCCCTTTGTAATCTTAGGCAGTTCTGTTTCCAATACTTTCCTTCCTATGTCACCGTTGCCACCAGTTCTTGCCAAAGCGCAGGATACAAATGGTCTCAGAGGTCGAAGCCCCTAGCTCCCTAAATCTCTCTCCACCTCCATTCAGAGAAGATCAAGGCTATGTTGCTAGGCCAATAGAGAACCGAAAGCCCGTTTGGTCAACCAACCTTCAGAAAAAAAACATTGTAGGACAAGATGAAATGAGCAAGTTGAACAAAGGAGACACATCAATGAGAGGTGAAGGGCATGTATGTAGCACAGGACGTTGATCTGCATATCACATGAGTTGATTAATTAAAAGATGAGGCATAAGAAAATTCTTCTGCAAATCACAAATTCTTGACCTGGAATAGTCTAACGAATGTTACATTATTTAATTCTTTTTAGTGCTATCGGAAATATTAATATCATTTTATTAATATTGCCATTTTTACATGTTTTTTCTACTCTACTTCGTGGAGAAAAGGGGGTATAACATATGTCTGACTGGCTACAGTGACTTGCGAGTGCTCTTGTGTACCACTTCTGCCTTTGTCTACACGAGGTGATAGAATCTCTGGTTAGCCCATCATATTTATTGGTGTTATTTAGCTTGCACTAAAATTTCAAAATTATGTTTTTATTACCCCTCCATATAATTGTTTATAGCCAGCTCCTTCATTTGTAAAGATATCAATGCAGCTAGCTGTTCTTGGTCTCCATTTCGCCAATCAATGTCTGTTTTTAAAACTCTAAGGTTTAAACAAAAAATCCACAGAAGGAATGTATATAACATCATAACTATTTGACTAAAGTGTTTTAAATCCTTTTGAGTCACATAATGGTTTAATCAGCTGGTGAGTCTCGCCATGCACCTCCTGGGGCTGTGAATCACAGATTACTAGGGTGATTGTGAAGATTACTACCTAGATGACCAGCAGAACTGTCTTCACCTCTGGACTACAAATAGCAAACTATGGGCCAGATGTAGGTAATTCATATTTACCGACTCTTAAATACCGAATTTTACCGATTCGGTATTTAAGAGTCGGTAAATATGAAGGGGGGAGATGTAGGTATTACAGAATCTGTAAATACCGAATCTTTAAGATTCGGTATTTACCGATTCTGTAAAAACCGAATCGGTATTGCCCATTGATTCCTATGGGCCTTGAAGCCCATAGGAATCAATGGGCAATACTGATTCTGTAATTACAGAATCGGTAAATACCGATTTTAGCAAGGGTGCAGGGGGTGTCACTTTGACACCCTCTAGCACCCCAAAGACGGGCATGTGAGCCATGTGGCACACAGACATGCCCTAAGGGCATGTCTGTCTGTCACATGGCTAGGGTGTGCATGCACACATGTGCATGCACACCGGGATTCGGTATTTTACCACACAATTGGATTGTGTGGTAAAATACTGAATCTGTAAGGCCTGTGGCACTCTCAGGAGTGCCACCTACATTTGGATATACCGAATCGGTAAAAAATACCGATTCGGTATTTTACAGAATCAGTAAATTTACCGATTCGGTAAATTTACCGATTCTGTAAAAATATGCCCCTACATACCAATTCTTACATACCGGTCGGTAACGGCCAAAAATACCGATTTTCGTCCGTTACCGACCGACCTACATCTGGCCCTATATGAATCTCTACACATAGTTTTGGACTGGGTGGCTCTGAGCCCTTAGCCTTGATTTGGTATACACGATTGACAATCTGAACCCTTAGTAATGCCCTCCTCCCTGATATGTGTGTTATCTTTCTCCGATTCTTTAGTCCTGTTTGGACCAGGAATTATTCCAAAAATATGTGTAAAGGGACGCTTTACTATTTACTAGCCTATAGAGAGACAGGTACAAGCATGATAGGTGATCTCCAAAGGTAGGTTTTTATAATAACCGCCTTCTCTCTATGAAAGACATCCGAAACACGCAGGGGCATATTCTCAAGAACGTGTGATAACCATCGCTAAAGTAACTTAACGCAACTTCCAACATCGCAGTCTATCACGGGAAAATAACGCAGTGTTAAATAAGTATTCATAATACGGCGGTACCATGCAAAAGTCTCCAGATAACACGTCAACTGACCGCTTAAAATCAATGCCATGCCGCAAAAATGCAAAATGCAAGCGCAAAAAAACTGCGATGAGGCCAATCGCGATACTAAAATCAGCGAAAACCAGCTACAGGCCTGCAATTCATATGCATCAGGTGGGAAAAATCGCCATAAAAGTAGAATAATACCTGACAAACAAACGCCAAACAACAACGAAGCACAATGGATGTTGCCGGAGCAAGTACGGAGGAGAACCAGAACCCCACAAGCCCCCTGGAGGACCTGCCTGGGACCTCGGGATCAGGGAAGGCCAAGGAGAAGAAAAGTAGGAAGAAGCGCTTCAGTCTGCAGGAAAACAGGATACTGATAACGGAGGTGGTCGAACACCATCAACTTCTCTCCATCACCTCCACTGTGTCATTGGCAACAAAAAATGGACTATGGCAGTCCTTCGTGGACAAGGTGAATGCAGTCAGAGTGCTGAAGAGGATAATGGAAGAGGTCAAGAGGCGCTGGAATGATGTCAAGGGCAAAACCAAGCTGAAGCTCGGCAACAAACGGAAAGGCAGCAATGCACACTGAAGGTGGGAATCCTGCACCACAGGAGGAGCTGGGCGATATGGAGGAAAATGTGTCCGCAGTCTTCAGTGGGGAGCCAGTGACTGGAGTCGGGGGACCGGACACTGTTCAACATGACCGGACACAACAGCAACAGGGTGAGTAACGATTAGGGACTGGGGGGACGGGGGAAGATGGCCACATTGGTACACATGCACAATTGAGCTGAGCACATCTGCGGCCAAACCATACCCCAGACCCCAACTCCCACCAAGAGACCAATGTACCCAAGTATGCAACATCTCAGCACTATATAAGCATGGAAGGCAAAGGCACATCGCAGAAAAGAGACAAGGGGCAGCAAAACAGAGCAGCAGGGGCCACACACCCAAAATGCAGCACACACACATAACATGTAGAACACATCAACACTGACTACAATGTGGCACAAACGGCAACACGTCCACAACAGAACACAGGACACAACTGGTGCCGACTGGGAGTAAATACTGGCCAATCACAAGTGGCATTGTAGGGAAATGAGAGATGACAATGTACAAGTACAAACACACACACGTCTGTTGTCGAAATGTCCACTGTCCCCATCAAATAGGCAGCTCCTCCCGCACAGCCACGATGCACACACTGATGCAGTCTATATGTAAATATGTAAAATGCGACACCACACATGTGAACACATTGTTAAACTGCATCTCCCCTTCACATTGCAGAGGGACAATCAACACCTCCTGCAGAGTAGCCAGAATCTCGCTTCTCTGATGAGGAAGAGGACCACCACAGCTTCGACTCTGACACCCTGCAAGAGTTCATTGACAGCCTCCGCAACCCACTTCCAGGAGCCGGGCAACCCAGCTGCAACGAGGAGACCCCACCCCCTGCTCAGACCACACAGCAGGCAGCACCCACCACCACAGCTGCCTCCCAGGCCCCCCACGAAGAACACATGGCCTTCCAATGCCATGTGTTGGGATGCCAGGAGCAGCTGGCTGAACAGGTGCGGGTGGGCTTCGACCGCATGGCAGACAAACTAGATGCCATTAGTAGGTGTCAAAGTCCCATCAGGGACCACTCACAGTCCCTAATGGACACCCACCGTCCTCTGTATGCTCTTCAACGAATCATTGCTTGGCTGACATCCCCAGAGTCCTGTCTCAGAGACAAGAACGACTGACTAGTCAGAGTAGCTCCAGCGAGCTCGCCTGGGAGGTGGGAAACATGTTGAAGCTCATGTAGACCATGGAACGGGCCAATGCTGAAAGAGCAGCTGCCACGGCTGCACACCAGCGAGTGGTAGCTGGGTTCCTCAATGACCTCAAAACCATCCTCATGGCATTGCTGCCAAAGGCCTGGCGCTGATGCATGCTGCTGTTACCACTACATCCACATCTCAGTCCCCTGAAGTGTCAGTGCCACACAGTACGGCAGACATTCCACCTCCTGCCCCTGAGGTGTCACTGCCACACAGTGCTGGAGAAAGGCCAGCACCACCCACACGTGAGGCACATGGAACAGCAGAGGATGAAGAGGCAGATGAAAGCGACATTGTGGTAAGAAGGACGCAGTAGCATTCATCTCCCCCACCTGGACGGTTTCAGCTTGGTTCTGTCCTCTGCATTATCACCTTCCACTGTCCCCCAATACACTCTGCGACACTCACCGTGTACCTTGCAATGGACTGCCATATTCTGTTTGATCGCCAATGACACAGCAAACAGACTGCAGACTGAACTCTTCCTCTTCCTTTGGACTTGTCATTCCCTGAAGGACTCTGGCTGGCCCTCCATGGGCCAACATTGTAAAGTGGGGTTTCCATGGCCCTATACTGCTCCAGATGCAACACTCCACTGAATGTGCATTAAACATTCTGAATCACACAGGTGTGTTGTGTCTATGGTCTTTCAAGTGTGGTAGTATTGATGAATGTAGGGTCAGTGAATTCCTTCTACGTCCATGTGGCTCATGTAGTTGGACTTGGGTCACAAGGTGACACATTGCCAAATGTTGTCCGGGTGGCGCAGACCAACAACAGCGACACACCCATTTGTTACTTCCTTGTCCAGCCCCGTACGGAACAACGCCTAGAGCCCCGGGGTCATTGTTCAAATCCTTATGCTGCACTGCCGTACGCCAGGCCAACACTACGCGTACGCTCCAGAGGGAGGACAACAATGCTATATGTGCCAGGATTTCCCTGTAGTGATCTGCTGCTCACAGGTCAAGTTGTCAGCATGCCACAGCCACTCCCTCATGGCTGGTTTACACCCAAATCACAACCATTCAGTACCGCGTCACAGCACAAGTGACCATGTCAATAAAAAGAACCGGGCGCACGTGCCCGATGCCATTTCCAACCTCTCTTGGGGTGTATCTGTGCGGTGTGCATGTAAGCATGGGGGCCCAGGGGCCTGCAACATCACATTCCACAGGCCC
Source organism: Lissotriton helveticus (assembly GCF_964261635.1). NCBI lineage: Eukaryota > Metazoa > Chordata > Amphibia > Caudata > Salamandridae > Lissotriton > Lissotriton helveticus. The sequence continues at coordinate 1,292,241,857 of NC_136061.1, forward strand.
GGAGGTGACATGATGGCGTGCGTACCACAATAACTAATCATAGAGTGTCCATGACTAGCGGGCACAGACTTGGTGGAACCGGATACACTGCGGCCAGCACAGGCACACCACCATGGGACTGGGTGGGAGAGGTGTGGCGCCGCGGCCAGGGCGACTGACGCTGGAATCTGGGGACCACGGTTCGATCCCCGGCTCCGGCGGCAGGTTAGCCCAGCACCATGTGACTCTGGGCAATAGCTCGCTTAATCTTCCCGACGGCCCCCCAGCGCCTAGAGACCCTTACGGGTGATTGTGCGCTTTACAAATGTGGACTTTACTTTACTTTACTGTGACTTTCGGTGCTCTGTGGTAGGGGAACCCACTCTGCCACCCCAGTTCACACATGGCCATATGCATATCAGTCTGACCCTGTGCCTCATGGGAACAGTCCAGTCTGAACTGGGGTGGCAGAGTGGGCTAAAGAACGGTGATGGATTAAACCCAGATCTGTTGACTGGGTGAGTGTTTGATTGGTTCAGATGCTCCGTCCATCACCACCCCCTTTTGTACCACTTTGTTCGCCATATGTTGGCAGGGTATGCTCAGACGTGAGTCCCTTGCTCACTTTGCCACTGGATTCAAGCAAGCCGCGCTGAAGAAGGCTGAAATGCCAGAAACCGGTCCTCGGAAGCTTGTTTTCGGTCCAGGGAAGGCATGGCTTGGCAGTACGGGCTGGACTGTTCCTATGAGGCACAGGGTTAGACTGATTTGCATATGGCCATGTCTGAACTGGGGTGGCAGAGTGGGCTAAAGAACGGTGATGGATTAAACCCAGACCTGTTGACTGGGTGTGAGTGTTTGATTGGTTCAGATGCTCCGTCCATCACCACCCCCTTTTGTACCACTTTGTTCGCCATAAGTTGGCAGGGTATGGTCAGACGTGAGTCCCTTGCTCACTTTGCCACGGGATTCAAGCAAGCCGGGCTGAAGACGGCTGAAATGCCAGAAACCGGTACTCGGAAGCTTGTTTCCGGTCCAGGGAAGGCATGGCTTGGCAGATCGGGCTGGACTGTTCCCATGAGGCACAAGGTCAGACTGATTTGCATATGGCCATGTCTGAATTGGGGTGGCAGAGTGGGCTAAAGAACGGTTATGGATTAAACCCAGATCTGTTGACTGGGTGCGAGTGTTTGATTGGTTCAGATGATCCGTCCATCACCACCCCCTTTTGTACCACTTTGTTCGCCATTAGTTGGCAGGGTATGCTCAGACGTGAGTCCCTTGCTCACTTTGCCACTGGATTCAAGCAAGCCGGGCTGAAGACAGCTGAAAGGCCAGAAACCGGTCCTCGGAAGCTTGTTTCCGGTCCAGGGAAGGCATGGCTTGGCAGTTCGGGCTGGACTGTTCCCATGAGCACAGGGTCAGACTGATTTGCATATGGCCATGTCTGAACTGAGGTGGCAGAGTGGGCTAAAGAACGGTGATGGATTAAACCCAGATCTGTTGACTGGGTGTGAGTGTGTGATTGGTTTAGATGCTCCGTCCATCACCACCCCTTTTTGTACCACTTTGTTTGCCATAAGTTGGCAGGGTATGCTCGGACGTGAGTCCCTTGCTCACTTTGCCACTGGATTCAAGCAAGCCGGGCTGAAGACGGCTGAAATACCCAAAAACGGTCCTCGAAGCTTGTTTCCGGTCCAGGGAAGGCATGGCTTGGCAGTTCGGGCTGGACTGTTCCCATGAGCACAGGGTCAGACTGATTTGCATATGGCCATGTCTGAACTAAGGTGGCAGAGTGGGCTAAAGAACGGTGATGGATTAAACCCAGATCTGTTGACTGGGTGTGAGTGTTTGATTGGTTCAGATGCTCCGTCCATCACCACCCCCTTTTGTACCACTTTGTTTGCCATAAGTTGGCAGGGTATGCTCAGACGTGAGTCCCTTGCTCACTTTGCCACTGGATTCAAGCAAGCCGGGCTGAAGACAGCTGAAATGCCAGAAACCGGTCCTCGGAAGCTTGTTTCCGGTCCAGGGAAGGCATGGCTTGGCAGTTCGGGCTGGACTGTTCCCATGAGCACAGGGTCAGACTGATTTGCATACGGCCATGTCTGAACTGGGGTGGCAGAGTGGGCTAAAGAACAGTGATGGACTAAACCCAGATCTGTTGACTGGGTGTGAGTGTTTGATTGGTTCAGATGCTCCGTCCATCACCACCCCCTTTTGTACCACTTTGTTCGCCATAAGTTGGCAGGGTATGCTCAGATGTGAGTCCCTTGCTCACTTTTCCACTGGATTCAAGCAAGCCGGGCTGAAGACGGCTGAAATGCCAGAAACTGTTCCTCGGAAGCTTGTTTCCGGTCCGGGGAAGGCATGACTTGGCAGTTCGGGCTGGACTGTTCCCATGAGGCACAGGGTCAGACTGATTTGCATATGGCCATGTCTGAACTGGGGTGGCAGAGCGGGCTAAAGAACGGTGATGGATTAAACCCAGATCTGTTGACTGGGTGTGAGTGTTTGATTGGTTCAGATGCTCCGTCTAACACCACCCCCTTTTGTTCCACTCTGCCATGGCGAAATCAAGATCCAGCATCAAAAGTGAGACCTGGTGGCCTGCGGAATGGAGATGCATGATGTGGAGGGGGCCATGTCCGTGGGCCTGGGGCTTGTGGCTTGAGCGGCACGTGGTGGGCTCTCTTTTCTACACGCCGGTGGTGGAAGGTGAGCAGTGAGGCTTGGGTGCGCAGGGGTGGGCATGCACCGCTGGGCAGGGGAGGGGCTGGGCTGCAGCTGCCAGGGTGCGCAGGGGCAGCCATGCACCGCTGGGCAGCGGGAAGGGCTGGGGAACAGAAGCCTGGGTGCACAGGGGCGGTCAGGTGATGATGTCTTGTGCAATTGTATGTACTTTGCCATTCATGTATCTGGACTCTGTTTCAGATGACGGGTCTGTCACAGATGTGGGACCTGGTGAACTGCACTACATACCGGTACGTGGTTGGAGACACACTGGTGGAAGCAGGTGAGCAGTGTGGCTTGGGTGCGCAGTGTCGGCACTCTCTCTCCCTGTCCCTCTCTTCTTCTCTCTATCTCTCTCTCCGCAACTTTGTCCGTCTATCTCTCTTCCCCCTCTCTGTCCGTCTATCTCTCCTGCTCCCCCACTCTGCCCGTCTATCTCTCTCTCCCCCTCTTTGTCCGTCTATCTCTCGCTCCGCCTCTCTGTCCGTCTATCACTCTCTCCCTCTCTGTCCGTCTATCTCTCTCTCCCCCTCTCTGTCCATCTATCTGTCTCTCCCCCTCTCTGTCCATCTATCTTTCTCTTCCCCTCTCTGTCCATCAATCTCTCTCTCTCTCCCTCTCTTTCTCTCTCTATCTTTCCTTCGCTCTCTCTCTCTGTCCCTTGATGTGTGCAGGACACACCTTCTCATCATGATTTTTGTCTTGCAGGCTGTGGCCTACGGATTGTCCCAAGAGGTGCCGCCATGTGTCTTCCTTTCTGTTCTATGTTTGTTTTAATCCATTTTCTTTTGTTGCTTCGAAGGTGAATGTGTGATGCTCATTTTTGTGTTGACACATGCATGTAACCAGATGTGATTGTGCGACATCAGGTGGATTATTTGGTATATAATTCTATGTAGTTGATGTGGCATATCTTTGTTCGGGGGCAGCCTGGTGTGGGGGGATCCTGGGGGTGGTGGCAGTGGTTGTTGTGGCCCTCTTGGGTGTCTGGACTGCATGATCAGTGGCCCCATGGCATTTGTGGCTCTTCAGGTGTGGCTCTGGGATGGGCTCCCGTTGTGTTGCAGGCTGTGGTCCTACTTTACACCAGGTCAGAGCAGGTGTTAGTTTCCTGCTGCTAATGTGCCTTATCGCATGTTTTGTGCTCTTATCGCCGATCTGGCTGGTCATTGAGAATTTTGCGGAGTGGTGTTGTTGCGACTTTTTGCACGGGAACGCCTACTCTGCATCCCATTAGCGATGGTAGCGGAGTCATCTGTGGCGATGTTTTTTGCGGCTGCTATCGCAGGTAAACTGCTGCTATGGGCTGTTAGCACCAGCTTGTGAATGGGGCTATAAATGTATTGTGACTTTGGCTGCGATAAAGTGCCGTTAACTCGGCGATAGCTCCTTGAGAATATACCCCTCATTGCAAAATCCCTCTACTGTGTCCGGCATGTGATAAAAGGACTATGTAGCCATGCACAGTTTATTGTAAAAAAGCCATAAGTAAAATAATAATAAAATCATCATTAAAATTAATTGGAAATCTAAAATAATTATGTCCTTTTTCCCAAAATTTCAAAAATGCTTGGAATGCCATGCAGGGTTGTTCCAACAATTCAAACTATATGGTGTAGAGTCTGCGTGTAACCGTAATCTCAATATTCCAAACCTGCATTCAACACCTATATCACAATTCTACAGAGTCCATCAGAGGCTAAAAGGGTTCCGCCACTGCTAAGTTACACAACACCACATCTCCCCTTCTGTTAAATAAAACAATATTTTTGTACAACTATATATACCAAACATAGCTCTTTGATGAGTCTTAATGGCACTCTGAATAGACATCCCAATTGTGTCTTCAGAAACTGAGGACTGGCAGTAGAAATGTCCTTGATCTGCGTTGATGATGTTGGTACAACAGCAGTAAGTGGGTTTTCAATTGTTCTGTCAAACACAGTCTCTACATTAACATCAGTGCCTGATGTGCGATGAGCCACATGTCAGAAATGCGAGGAGTCCTGCATAGTGGACTTCCCAGGATGTTGGGCAGTCACCATGTGTCCTTTGCTGGTCGCAACATAAAACTGCTCTGCATCAAAGGGAGCATCAGATTTTCATTTTCAAGACTGACATACAAGCACTGGATCTACTCTAGAGAAAGTAACACATTTTGCATGTGGACACTTGTCTGCACAGGCCTTGATTTTCTTTTTCCTTTCCAAGCCTTTTATGCAGGTGTCTTCCTCTGTACTTGATCTTCTGTTGTCCATTGAGGTAAGTTGGTCATCATGGCTGTCCCGAACATCAAAGTTGCGGGGCTTACACCTGTGTTTTTGAGTGAGGGCTCGAACAGTAAGCTCAAAGAATAACATTTAAGACAGTTTTAAGGTTGAGCTCTTCCAATACAGCATGCTGAACAGCTTTCTTTAGAGTAGTCAAGAAATGTTCGACAAGGCCATTGGCCTGTGGCCAAAGAGGTATGCTCTTCTGATGCCTCACATTAGGATGACTGAGAAAGTCTCTAAAGTCTCGACTATTTAAAGGTGAGCCTTTGTCAGATTTTAGGATAAACAGAAACATCGCATGTTGTGAATATGCAGTCTAATCTCTTGATGACTATTTCTGGAGTGATAAATGAGAGATCTTCTGTCAATGGGAAACAGGAGTATTCATCAGCAATTACCATCAGGTGATATCTACTGTCAAAATGACCGAAGAAGTCAACGACAATTATTTCCCATACATGTTTTGGCAACTCAGACATGTTTAAGGTGTGGTGAGTGGTTTTCGATAAACAACAGTTTCTTAAATAACAGACCTTTTAACTCTCTCATCAAGATGAGGAAACCAGACTCAATCTCAGAGAGCTCACTTTGTGGCAGCGATTCCACGATGTCCTTCATGGGCCAATTAAATTATCTATTGTCTCAGACTCTCCAGTATACCAATCATTGAACCTCTCAGGATAATGGCTCCTTGAGTAATGGACAGTTCATCTTTGACAGTTTTAAATTTCTGGTATTCACTGTCACTGGTAAGAAGTTGAGGGTGCTCGTTCCAAGACTGATGTGTACTAATGTCTTTACATTTTAACATGTCACTATCTTGACTAATCGCAGTGACAGTTTGCTCCAACGAAATGGCAGCTAGGGTGCTTGATTTCAAAATGAAATATATGTGGACTTCAGCTGTCTTAGAAGGGGTACCAACGCACTGCAGAGGCACTTCTGAGAAGTATTCAGCAGGGTTTTATCTTTCCCTGGATGGTGCGCAATCGTGTTGTTGTACTCTTGTAACCGTAGACCCCGCGTTCAATGCAAGGAGGCATCTTGGCCTTTGGATTGCCAAAGATGGTCAGTAATGCTTGATGATCCGTCAAAAGAGTAAAAGGCTTTCCATATAAAAATATGTGGAAATGTTCACAAGCCCACACCTCTGCTAAACTTTTTCGTGTTGTGAATAAGTACGTTCAGTTTGGGATTATCTTCCACTTGCATATGTCACAATATGTTGTCATTTTATGAAAAACAGAGGAACCCACACTCAAAATCTTTCACACCATTCTAATTCAGGATGAAAAAAGATAAAGAAAACTTAATATGCTTATCTCGGCAATTAGTTATGCCGTTTTATTCGATAATTATATCAAAAATGGAAAGCAATTTATATCAAGAGAAGTATCAATGTCTTGAACTTACTGACCAAACACGTACAATTGAACAAAATCAAAAAATTACGTGAATGTGCAAACATGTGAAGAAACATACATATGAATTAAAGACTCAAATAAAAAAAAACTGCATAATTGCGCAAAAATTTGACAAAAACAAGCATTTAAATTGTGCAGAACATATGACTAATATATATTACAAACATAAGTGCAAAGGGAAATTTTCATATGGTTTTCGAAATTATTTGACCAAAATGAAGCCTTTTGGTGTGCTTCCATATAACAAAACAACCTCTCGGTAGAGATGTTACAAAGCGTAATATTCCTAACAGTCTTAGCTATTTCTAAACTAGCCAGGATTTAATCCTGCACGCCGTCTTAGCTATTTCTAAACTAGCCAGGATTTAATCCTGCACGCCTACGCGTTTCGAGTTTGGGAGGGTTCTTCTCAAACTCTCTTCAGGGCCAAATGTATTCCTTTCCCCATATGTAGACCTATTGATAAAAACACAAAACAGGAGGTACTTGTTACTGAAAGCTCCCCTCAACCTGCTCAGCCTTTCTCCTATGTACAACAGTAAAAAAGATGTACCTCTGGGGATTTGAGGTAATTCAATTCGTCCAGAAAAATCTTGTGAATCAGTACGGTCTGTGCGGTAATCTACAAGGATTAGCACAAAATTTTATGAAGCTTGTAAACTTTTATATACAATTTTTGTATTCAATTTGATGTGAAACCGGCGTGTAATTCATACCTGGTTAACAGGTACGAGAGCAAACAAGTTCGGCTGTGATTCTCATTATTGAAGATGTCCGTTTAAAGCTTGGTGCGCTGTAAGTAAAACGGGCGCATTACTTATACTTTCCATGACATTCAAAATTGAGCTATCATGTGCAGTTATGCGTGATAGGATCATGACTTACTGGAAACGCTCCCGCCTTTCAAGGTTCAGGGGTGTCTTGATCCACAGTGGAATCTGTTATTTGTATCGGTCCCTTCTGGGTTGTTTCTCAACATCCGCGGTTCTGTTTAAACAAACGCGGGTATTTGTTAAAGAACACATTACGTGTAGCAGAAGGTTGAACGCGCGCGCTGACTGTTTGTTGGAAAGCAGCGGCGGTGTGGCTTAAGGTGAATAAAATCGGCTCACATTTCCGAGGGTATAATGTGGCCTGGTCTAATAAGCAAAAAGGCAAGCGTTGCGCGGAACAGCGTGGCTGCTGGCCCTGCTGTTGGCGGTTTATCGTACCTGTCAATTCTGCAACCAGCGCCACTTCCTCATTCCATCACACAGTGGATGGACGTCGATTCTCTCAAGCGCATAAAGGGACCCACCTCTTGTGACTGAACCAATCAGGGATGAATTGGTTTTGCAGTGCCTTGGAGGTGCATTGTGGGACATGTAGTGAACCAAGCTGGATGATCAATTCGTGTCACTTCAAACTATCATGGCATATTCAGCCTTGGAGTCAAATCAACTGTGGTACTGGGTTTAAAGTCTTGATAGCTCACTCATTGAGTTGAGGCCGGTGTTGATAGTATCAAACCGCATTATTAAATATGCCTCTTTGCGCAACAAAGCCTGCTCGACGTTAGGCGATTTGTGCTGTGGATCCATTCCAGCCAGAACGGTCCATTTAAAATCAGTTTCTTTGTGATTTGCGTGAGCAAAATGCTCAACCATTGGTGCATTTTGAACTTTTTTCTTGAGCCGTGAGCGATGTTGGGTTATCCGGACATTCACCTGTTGGCATGTTTTGCCTATACCATTAAATCAATGGGGTAACACCCACAAAATCAAAGGACCTGGGTATCAATGCTATACAAAAACAGTGGCCCTAGACTATTAATTAAATTGGCTTAGTCCATGGATTGATTTATAGCTTAGGAATGCGATTCAATCTGCATTTGAAAAAATCAAGCTGCATAGGAGACAAAGGTAAATGGAAGAGCAATGTACACCAAACCCACAAGTTCAAAATTTGTATTTATCAAAAAAAGCACAGGATGACACAATTATTTACATTATCATCAACATTTTCAAATAAACGGCGCAAGAGCTGAAAGAGTTAAAGTCAAGGTGAGAAAAGGGTGCTCTGGTGGAGAAGAGAGGAGAGAAATGTAGGGCATAGATTCAATTATTTACAATAAACAAAAAAGCGGTATTGTTGCCGCTTGTTAAATAGTCCTGTCCAAAATAGTTTACGAAGGGGGAGAAGGGGACTATGAAGGGTACAGGCACAGAAACTAAAAAATTGTCGACGTTTCGACCCTCGTGCTCTCGGGAATTTTGCTTCCTCGGCTGCGGGTCTTCCTCAGGACTGGGGGGGGAGGGGCTGGCCGTGATCGCACTCGTTGTCTGGATCAGCCACCAACACAGCTGGATAGGTGCGACTCCCTTCTCGCTGGTTAGGATTCACCTGGTACAAATTCAGATGGTCTTGTGTTGTAATTAAATTGTGGTAAGAAGATTATGACCGGTATTTTATGTGGCAGAAAATTCCTACCGGCGCCTCCAGGGCAGTCCGGTAACCCAGGGAATTAATTAGATACAGTGAGTATCTGTATGTCCAACCATATGGCATCTAAATTGAATATGCCACTAAATTGTGCCAGCCGGAGTACAGGTATCGTAGTTGCCTGTGAGGCTGATCCCTGCGTATGGAAATGGATTTCAGGGGTTTCGGGCACCAGTCGCCGTCTCTAGTACCAAAAAAGTAGTAGTAAAAAAACTTTTGAAACACTCTAAAAAACGAGCACGCTTCACCCCGAGAGAAGAACTCCTCAAAATAAAAACCAAGAAAGAATTGGACAAACTCGTATGTGTCACCACATATGGAACACACACGAATAAGTTTCGCCAGATTATTCTGCGCAATTGGCATTTGTTGGAGGGATTATGTTTCCCTCTTCAAAAGCCGTTTTTTGCCATGAAGAAAAATTTGAGCGTTGGCCAACAACTCATAAGAGCAGACAGTTTCATACAGAAACCCAAAAGTGATCTAATTTCCAAATGGAACCTCAAACCCATCACAGGCCACCATAAATGTGGTACTTGTGTCGCCTGTACTAGTGTTGTAGAAGGAGATGAATTTTGCCACAATGGCATAAAATGGAGACACAGTTTACATACAAACTGCAAGAGTAAAAATGTTATCTACGGTATCTTGTGCACTTGCAATAAACTGTATATAGGCAAAACATGCCAACAGGTGAATGTCCGGATAACCCAACATCGCTCACGGCTCAAGAAAAAAGTTCAAAATGCACCAATGGTTGAGCATTTTGCTCACGCAAATCACAAAGAAACTGATTTTAAATGGACCGTTCTGGCTGGAATGGATCCACAGCACAAATCGCCTAACGTCGAGCAGGCTTTGTTGCGCAAAGAGGCATATTTAATAATGCGGTTTGATACTATCAACACCGGCCTCAACTCAATGAGTGAGCTATCAAGACTTTAAACCCAGTACCACAGTTGATTTGACTCCAAGGCTGAATATGCCATGATAGTTTGAAGTGACACGAATTGATCATCCAGCTTGGTTCACTACATGTCCCACAATGCACCTCCAAGGCACTGCAAAACCAATTCATCCCTGATTGGTTCAGTCACAAGAGGTGGGTCCCTTTATGCGCTTGAGAGAATCGACGTCCATCCACTGTGTGATGGAATGAGGAAGTGGCGCTGGTTGCAGAATTGACAGGTACGATAAACCGCCAACAGCAGGGCCAGCAGCCACGCTGTTCCGCGCAACGCTTGCCTTTTTGCTTATTAGACCAGGCCACATTATACCCTCGGAAATGTGAGCCGATTTTATTCACCTTAAGCCACACCGCCGCTGCTTTCCAACAAACAGTCAGCGCGCGCGTTCAACCTTCTGCTACACGTAATGTGTTCTTTAACAAATACCCGCGTTTGTTTAAACAGAACCGCGGATGTTGAGAAACAACCCAGAAGGGACCGATACAAATAACAGATTCCACTGTGGATCAAGACACCCCTGAACCTTGAAAGGCGGGAGCGTTTCCAGTAAGTCATGATCCTATCACGCATAACTGCACATGATAGCTCAATTTTGAATGTCATGGAAAGTATAAGTAATGCGCCCGTTTTACTTACAGCGCACCAAGCTTTAAACGGACATCTTCAATAATGAGAATCACAGCCGAACTTGTTTGCTCTCGTACCTGTTAACCAGGTATGAATTACACGCCGGTTTCACATCAAATTGAATACAAAAATTGTATATAAAAGTTTACAAGCTTCATAAAATTTTGTGCTAATCCTTGTAGATTACCGCACAGACCGTACTGATTCACAAGATTTTTCTGGACGAATTGAATTACCTCAAATCCCCAGAGGTACGTCTTTTTTACTGTTGTACATAGGAGAAAGGCTGAGCAGGTTGAGGGGAGCTTTCAGTAACAAGTACCTCCTGTTTTGTGTTTTTATCAATAGGTCTACATATGGGGAAAGGAATACATTTGGCCCTGAAGAGAGTTTGAGAAGAACCCTCCCAAACTCGAAACGCGTAGGCGTGCAGGATTAAATCCTGGCTAGTTTAGAAATAGCTAAGACGGCGTGCAGGATTAAATCCTGGCTAGTTTAGAAATAGCTAAGACTGTTAGGAATATTACGCTTTGTAACATCTCTACCGAGAGGTTGTTTTGTTATATGGAAGCACACCAAAAGGCTTCATTTTGGTCAAATAATTTCGAAAACCATATGAAAATTTCCCTTTGCACTTATGTTTGTAATATATATTAGTCATATGTTCTGCACAATTTAAATGCTTGTTTTTGTCAAATTTTTGCGCAATTATGCAGTTTTTTTTTATTTGAGTCTTTAATTCATATGTATGTTTCTTCACATGTTTGCACATTCACGTAATTTTTTGATTTTGTTCAATTGTACGTGTTTGGTCAGTAAGTTCAAGACATTGATACTTCTCTTGATATAAATTGCTTTCCATTTTTGATATAATTATCGAATAAAACGGCATAACTAATTGCCGAGATAAGCATATTAAGTTTTGTTTATCTTTTTTCATCCTGAATTAGAATGGTGTGAAAGATTTTGAGTGTGGGTTCCTCTGTTTTTCATAAAGTATATGGGCCCGTACCCCACTCATGTCCGAATGGGCCACACTCCCCCTTTTTTGTAACAATATGTTGTCAAGCATTTAGTTGTCTGTTGTGTAAGGTTTTTGTCTAACTTGACTGGGCTAGCATTGACAGCAACCTCAGTATGAAGTTTTGGATCAAAGTTTGCCATTTCAGTAGCGTTTCATTGGCTTGTTTGATTTTCTTGACGCTGTGCTCACATTCATGTGACCAATAAAATGAAACATACTTTTTTATCTAGTCTCTCCATGGAGCACTTATGGTGGCAAAATATTCAATGTATCTAGAACAGTATCTGGCTATTGCAAGGAATTAACATAACGTGGAAACATCTGGTGGGGGACTGGTAGTTGACAATGCTTGCGTGGATTGGGTGGCATACCTCCATCAGTAAAAGGTATGGCCAACGAATTTTAGCTTTGTTCTGCAGAGCTCTTATTTTCATCATTCAAAGTTAAACCTGCATCAACAAGTAATGACACACTTACAAGAGAGATTTATTGTGCTCTTTCTGTGTAGCTCCAAAAACCGATATGTGATCACTATAATTAAAAGGATTTATGACAGGCTGTATGATACATCGAATTACATCTTGAAAAAGATCTGCAGCTGATGGCACATCAAAACTCAGTCTTTTATATCGGAACAGATCAATATGTGTAGAAAAGGATGTAATGTACCTGCAATTCTGCTTGAGTTCCAACTGATGATATCCTTTATTCAAATCAAGGTAAGAGAAGTCCATTGCACCATTCAATTATGTTATCATGACTGCAATGTACAATCCTGGATATCATTCTCTTTCAATTGCCTTGTTCGCTTGATGCATGTCAATGCACACACGTACAACTCCTTCAATGTCAGTTTTAGATACTACCACTATGGGAGAAATCCATGGCGTTGGACCAGTGGAAAGCTCAATGATATCATATTTGAGGAATGATTCAAGTTCTTTTTTAACAGCTATGTAAATGAAATGCAATTCATCTGTATCATTGAGCAACAGGATGGATGTCTTCATGTATGTGTAACTGTACTTTCATTGTCTTGGGTTTTCCTAAGTCATGAAACAATGAAGGGAGCTGAGTTACTATTTCATGATAAACATTCATGTTATGGTTCGCTGATATCAGTCCCATATCAGCAGCCATGCTAAAGCTGAGTAAGCAGGCACTTGATGCCGTACCTTGAAGTACATAAATGGGTGCTTGAACTTTTGGTTTCCTGTGTTTCATTGTTGCTACAAAGGAACCTTGATTTTTTGATGCTGTTGATGCAGCCCATGTATACACTTTAGTTTTTGATTGCGTAAGTCAGGGTAATGGAGGAAGTTCATTGTATTTCTCCTCAGGTATAATGTTTATCAATGCACCACTGTAGATAATAAAAGGTAATGAGCAATCGTATACTTTTAGTGTAATCTTCGGACAATGTTTGAATAACTTTGGTGTTTTTTTGGATCAACTTGTCTTTGACCTGTATTTTTCTTCCCATGTCCAGCATCCACACATTTTTCTGAGGTAAACATTGACATTGGGCCAGGATATTCTTCACTTTCACTTGACAGTGATACTGCAGAACGTTTTGACGATTATATAGATGATGGACTTTGTTTGGTGTCGATTTGCCTCAGCTAGTGTTGGCTCTTGGCCTCGTGGGTGTGCATTAAACATTGCTTCTGGAATGTTCGGACGGCCATTATGTTTTCGCTCCGTAGCACACTGACTCTTTCCTTCACCAGGCAAACCATTACAAAATGCTTCTCCTTCCCAGATTCTTTGCAAATTAGTCCAATGGCAGGACATTTACCTTTGTGTGGAAACAAAAATCCACGCCTGAAGCACAACTTCTTTTTCTGTTTAGACATCACTCTGTGTCCTTCTGCCTTGCGCTTTTGCTTACTCTTCATGTTCATGACTGACTTACTCTGAGCACCTCCAGCCTTCACATCTGCAGCTTGTCGATCAGCATGCCCTATAGCTCTGGCACCCATTTGAATTCCCTTCAGACTAAGAGTTTCTCTCAGTATTCGTAGTCTGAATGAAGTTGGCAATTTCTAAAGGCTATAAGGGGAGACTACCTACTCATCTAGGCTGGTGATTATAATAGCAAGAAATGCAGAATTTTGGAAGGGGAACATTGTGGCTATGGAGATGAATATGGAGATTCTTATTCCCATTTTTCTCACAATGTATATGGTGACACAATTAATGGTGTAATATATAAACACAATCTCGAACATATAGAGCACACAGGAAAAGGAGGACTGATGATATCCTTTATTCAGATCAAGGTATGAGGAGGTTAGATACTCCTCGACCATTGATCATGTTCTAATATCAGGAAATGGCAGAGGATTCGTTGAAAAATTTGAAGTGAAAGTAAGCCATTTTAGTGACCATCATCCACTATTTATGGCGCTCAGAGTAAGTATGACACACCAGGAGAAGGTGTGCCTAGCTGCTGACATAGAAACACAAGGAGAAAATGTCATCTCCATTAAATGGTCAGGTGTTACTCCCTCTTTATTCATAGATAAAATAGTACATGATAGACAAGAAGATATTGATACTTGTATGGAGGGATCTTCTACAAATTGACATATTATTATGGTATTTGGTAATATTGCGTCTACAATCTCAGGAGATTTAAAAATAAAAAATTAAGAAGATTGCACACCAAAAACCCAGATGGTTTGATCAACAATGTTCTAAACTAAACCAGGCCCTGATAAAGTTTTAAAAGCTAAGCATAGAGATAGGTAAAGGGTTGGAATCCTAAGGAAATATTATAAGCAGATTTTAAATAAAAGGAAGGCAAATATACGGGAACTAGCCTGGGGAAAACTAGTACAAGCAGCAGATACATGGGATGCAATATTATTCTGGAAGACAGTAAATCATTCCTTTTTAAAGAACAGTCCGCTGCTTAGATTGATATTTTAGTACAGCCCTCAGAATAGCTAACGTATTTTGGACAACATTTTACTCCTAATAATGGGAACCTTTCTCTTCTGATAATAGGAAATTGTTAGAAGCGGCTGTCTCTAGTTGGCAGAGGTATACACTTCTGACAAATAGGGACACACCTGTTCTAGTCAGGGCAAGGGGATCACACACTTAGATAACCCCTGCTCACCCCCTTGGTAGGTTGGCAAAGCAGACAGGCTTATCTCAGAGGTAGTGCGTTAAGCATTTATGACCACACACAGTAATAAAGTGAATACACTACAAATGGACACGACACAGTAGTATTATAAAAATAAGGATGTTTATATAAGGCTTAGCACAAGACCAAATAACGACAAAAATATACCACAATCTTAATAAATACTCTTGGAAGGAAAAATAATAGTTCAAGCGTAGTTTCTTCTTAGCACAAAGTCTTTAGTAACAAAAGCAACTCTTCTTCTTTAAAACACAGTTCTTGGCAACAATAGAACCCACACGGGAGTCACACGACGCAAAGTTAATCCAAAGGTTCGGCGTCGACCGCGAGGAGCGCTACGTCGAGCCCGGAGTCGTACAGACCCCCACAACACAGTACCTTGGAAAAGTGAAGCACACGATGATCAGCGGCGTCGAGATGTCCGGCGTCGCGTCTTTGGCGTCGATCGGGCCTCGGAGTCGGGGCGATCTGCAGCGGCGTCGACAGATGTCAGGCAGGAGCAGCGCTCACGAGGTGAAGCAGGATACGGCGTCGTCGTCGATGTCGATGATGATGTTGCAAGAGTGAGCAGCGCTCACTGCGTCGAGAGGGCTCGGTGTCGAGGCGTCAGCAGCGGCTTCGCTACTAGCGTCGATCGGGCCCGGCGGCCGGCGGCGAAGGTGCGGTACACGGGAGCTGCACTCACGATGTCGAGCTGGATTCGGCGGCGTCCGTCGGCGTCGGGATTGATGGATTCTTCAGAGGTGCTGGATTTTCAGGTTCCAGCAACAAGCACTTTCAGCAAATAAATGAAGTCCTTTGACCCTGTGACTTCAACAGGAGGCTGGCACTCTTCCAACCCTTGGAGATTTTCTTGGCAAAGCTTGAGAGTACACACTCAGTTCCTGTCTCCTGGTTCTTTGGCAAAAATAAAGAAGCAACTGCAGGATTCCCCCAACAAACAGCACACTGGCAGAAGGGGTAGGCAAGTCCTTGGATCAGCAGGCTTCTTGTCCTTGGTTCCGGTTTCCTTGTCTGAAGTGATCTAAATTCTTGGTTCAGGGGTCCCTCTCTTATACCCCTTTTTGGCTTTGATCCCTTTGTCCATGCAGGGGAATTTCCCCCCATCCTGGGTTTGTTGTGGGTGTTGCCAGGCCGAGGCACCTGGCCTATTCACTGTGCAGGGCAGAGTCTTCAGCCGCCCAGCAGGAAGTGGAGTCAGCATTGTCACTGGCAGGGGCAGGGCCATCAGTCGCCCGGTAGGAGGTGGGGCCAGGATCGTCCCTGGCAGGCACAGAGTCATCAGTCGCCTGGCAGGAGGTGGAGCCAGCATTGTGTCAGGCAGGGCAGGCTATCAGGAGCTACTCTTCCCCTACTCTCAATGCAAATGCCCCACTCACCCCACACTGACTCATTCAGACCTCTGGAGCCACCCAGCTCCTGTCACACGCACATCAAACCAGCAGAGACCAGTAGATAGTCAGACAAGAAAATAGCCACTTTCTAAAAGTGCTATTTTCAAACACAGAGTCTAAAAACCATCCACCCAAACGGATGAGTTATTAAACCCTGAGTTCAGGGATACCAAACTCGACATTGCACCATGCTCCCCGAGCCTGCTAGGATTATAGCATTAATAATCCTGGCAGACCATTCTAACTGATGGAGAGCAGGTAACCTTACAATAGTGAAAAACGGATATGGCTGTAATTCACTATTAGGACATGCCAACCTTGTCAGGCTTGTCCTACCTTATGCTTACAATGCACCCTGACCTTGGGCCTACCATAGGGGTGACAAACATGAAGTTAAGGGAAGGTTTAGGGACTGGCAAGTAGGTGTACTTGCACAGCCCGCGTGGCAGTACCAGACTACACGTAGGTCTAGCAATGGCAGACCTTTAGGCATACTTTTACTAGGCCGCTCTTGTGGGTGGCACAACACGTGCTGCAAGCCCACTAGCAGCATTTGTATTTACAAGCCCTGGCACTCCTGGTGCTCTCTACTAGGGACTGACAGTAAACCAAATTAGCCAAACATGGAATTCAATCAATACAGCAATTTCACATTGGGAGCACTTGCACTATGGCACTGATCAGCAGTGGCACAGTGCCCAAAACAATATTCCAGCAAAAACATCGTAAACAGAGGAGGCAAACAGAAAAAATGGAGGAGAGACTCATGCCAATGATGCCAGGTCTAACACGTGTCCCCTCCAGCTGAAATGTGGGGAGAACTACCCTTACCCTAGGGAGTCCTCATCACTAAGGCGGAAAAATCTGGACAGACCATCAGCATTGGCGTGATCTGTACCAGGGCGGTGTTCCACCGTGAAGTCTATCCCCTGTAGGGAAATGGACCACCTCAACAGCTTTGGATTCTCACCCCTCATCTGCATCAACCATCTGAGGGGCCTGTGGTCTGTCTGAACCCGGAAGTGAGTCCCAAACAGGTAGGGTCTTAGCTTCTTTGGCGCCCAGACCACAGCAAATGCTTCTCTCTCTATCGCACTCCACCTCTGTTCCCTGGGAAGTAACCTCCTACTGATGAAGGCTACAGGTAAGTCTCTGCCCTCTTCATTCACCTGAGCTAGAACAGCCCCCACGCCATGCTCTGAAGCGTCCGTCTGGACAACAAATTATTTAGAAAAGTCGGGTGCCTGGAGTATGGGTGCTGTGCACATTGCAGTTTTCAGGATGTCAAAGGCCGTCTGACAGGCGTCAGTCCATATCACAAGTCGTGGCTGCTTCCTGGAAGTCAGCGAAGTCAAGGGGTGCACAATGTTACCATAATCCTTGATGTACCTCCTGTAGTAACCCGTGAGACCCAAGAAGGCTCTCACCTGAGTCTGGGCTTTGGGCAGTGCCCACGCCAGGATGGTATCAATCTTGGGTTGCAGGGGGCCACCTTGCCGCTCCCTACTTGGTGCCCCAAGTACAACACTGAACGCTGCCCAATCTGGCACTTACTGGCTTTGATTGTGAGGCCTGCTCTGCGCAGGGCCAACAACACTTCCTTGGAGGTGACGCAAGTGTTCCTCCCAGCTGGCGCTGAACACTGCGATGTCGTCCAGGTAGGCGGCACTGAAATCCTCCAGTTCAGCCAATACCTGGTTGACCAACCTCTGGAAGGTGGCAGGGGCATTCTTCATCCCAAAGGGCATAACCCGGAACTGGTAGTGCCCATCTGGTGTGGAGAATGCTGACCTCTCTTTTGCCCCATCAGTCAAGGCGATCTGCCAGTACCCAGACGTTAGATCAAACGTACTAAGGTACCGGGCAGCCCCCAACCGATCGATGAGCTCATCAGCTCTGGGGATGGGGTGCGCATCAGTCTTGGTGACTGAATTGAGTCCTCGGTAATCCACACAGAACCGAAGTTCTGGTGAAGCACCAGGTGCGGCAGCCTTCGGGACCAAGACCACTGGGCTGGCCCAAGGACTGCTAGAGGACTCAACCACCCCTAAGGTAAACATTTTGGAGACCTCCTCCTTGATGTATGTTCTGACCTTGTCAGTCACTCTGTAAGCCTTGTGCTTCACAGGAGTGCTGTCCCCGGTGTCCACATCATGGACACACCACTGAGTGACACCAGGAATCAAGGAGAACAGATCAGGGAATTGTCCCAACAGTTGGCGACAATCTTGCTGCTGTTCAAGGGTCAGTGGTTCAGAGAGGACAACACCATCCACTGACCCATCTTGCTCTTTTGCATACAGGAGGTCAGGAAGAGGCTCACTCTCCTCCTCCATTCCAGCATCTGTAGCTAGGAGCATGCCCACTTCGGACCTTTCTAAGTGGGGCTTTAAACGTTTGACATGCAGGACCCGCAAGGGGTTCCTGGGAGACTTCAAGTCCACCATGTAGGTGACATCGCTCTTTTTCTCCACAACCTCAAATGGTCCAGTCCACCAGTCCGTGAGCGCACAAGGTTCCACAGGGGACATGCCCCAAACTTTCTGACCAGGCTGAAGCTCCACCAGAGTGGCCTTCTGGTCGTACCACCGCTTCATCTCTTCCTGGCTGGCCTCCAGATTTGCCTGAGCAAGATCTCTGAAGCGCCGAGTCTGGTTCCTAAAGGCCAGCATGTAACTGTATACATCCTGGGGAGGTTTCCTGGGAGATTGCTCCCAGCCTTCTTTGACCAGACTCAAAGGTCCTCTTACCGGGTGTCCATACAAAAGCTCAAAGGGGCTGAACCCTAGAGACTTCTGTGGCACCTCACGGTAAGCAGGCATGGCAAGAGGACGTCCCATTTACGCCTCATTGGTTCTTCAAGACCCATAATCATGCCTTTAAGGGTACGGTTGAATCTCTCAACCAACCCATTACCTTGAGGGTGGTAAGGAGTGGTGAACTTGTAGGTTACCCCACACTCCTTCCACAGAGACTTCATATAATTGGAAATGAAGTTGGTGCCCCGGTCTGACACCACCTCTCTGGGGAACCCCATCCGGGAGGAAACACCCATCAGTGCCCGTCCCACCACGGGGGCCGTCACTGTTCTGAGAGGGATGGCTTCCGGGTACCGTGTGGCATGATCCACCAAGACCAGGATGAACCTGTTGCCCATGGCTGTCTTGGGGTTCAGGGGCCCAACAATGTCAATCCCCACCCGGTCAAAGGGGGTACTGACCACGGGAAAAGGTTGGAGGGGAGCCTTCTGCTTCCGCCCGCTTTTCCCACTTGCCTGGCAAGTTTGACAGGTTTTGCAATGGATATCTGTATCCTTTCTCATCTGAGGCCAATAAAAATGGGTGACAAGCCTGTTATATGTCTTGTCCTGCCCCAGATGTCCAGCTAACGGAACGTCATGAGCCAAACCCAGTAGGAAGGCTCTAAAGCGCTGGGGTACCACCAGCACACGGGCTGACCCAGGCTCAGCAGCCTTAGGCTCACTATACAGGAGATCGTTCTCCCAGTAGACCAAATGTGACCCTGACTGATCACCTGTTGTCTGGGCTGAGGCCTGCTGCCTCATACCCACAAGAGAAGGGCACACTTTCTGTTCTGCACAAAATTCTTCCCTGGAGGGACCACCATCCTGCTGCCAGTGGGTTAGCTCGGGCAGGTCTCCCAGTTCAGCCACTTGTTCCCCTGTGGGTTCCAGGGCATCCCCCTCAAGGTCTGCCTCCTCCTGGACCACGGGAACTACGGGGGACGGTTTCCCGCGCCCCGGCCTCTTCTCTTCACAGCTGGGTCCTGGGCCATACTTTCAGGCTCCGGGACCCCATCAACACCCTTACTTGCTGTCATCGATCGAGTGGTTGCACACACCCACTCTGGCACACCCAACATTTTCAAATGTGTCTCTCGCTCCACCTTAGCCCAAGGGGAGTCTTCCAAATCATTGCCCAGGAGACAATGAACATGCATGGCAGGCCTTACAGCAACTTGAAGAGTACCTGAAACTCCCCCCCATTCAAAGGGAACCTGAGCTACCTCACACTCTCTCTGGGAGTTGTCAGCAGCTATCACAGGGTAGAATGTGTGGGGGACCACCTGCTCTCTGGACACCAAGTGACACTTGACAGCTGTCACACTCGCTCCGGTGTCTCTTGAGAGCTTCCACTCTATGGCCATTAATGGTCACCCACTGCCTATATTTCTTAGTGTTACTAGGCAGAGGGGCGGAGGGACCATTTCCATGTCTCCTAAGGAGACCAGGGACATCTCTGCGGGACCCTCCCCACCAGGGGCAACCATCTCCTCCCCTCCCAGGGCTACACTCGCCAACTGACGGGGGGTGCACGGGATGGTGCATTAGAGTTCTTCAAGGGACACTGAGGATCATAAAAACGGTGTCCCACCTGCTTACAAGCGTAGCAGGTCATTGGGCCCCTATGAACAGGTTTACCTGTCGGGGCCTCTGACTTCTTCACTGGGGGAGGCTGGGAACCCTTCCCTTGGTTCCCTTGGGGATTACTTTGGGGCCCTTTTTGGAACTCCCTCTGTTTACCCTTGTCCCCCCCACTCTTCTGCTGGGGACACTGCCCACCTTTGGCTGAGTCTCCCACTGGACCCTTGTGGACCCTGGTACTGACCCAGCGGTCTGCCTCCTCAGCAAGTGTTCTAGGGCTAGATACCTTGCTATCAATAAGGTGCTTCCGCAGCTCTGGAAAACAGTTATTAGACAAGTGCTCCCAAGCAAACAAATCATAAAGAGCATCATAACTTTCCACTTTGCTGCCCTTTACCCAACCATCCATGGCTCTGCAAAAAAATGACACATATTCAACCCACGTAGTACCAGGCAATTTCTTACATTCTCTAAAGGTTTGTCTGTACTTTTCTGGGGTTAGGCCATACCTCAACATTAAAGCATCTTTCATATGAGTATAAGACATCCTATCCTCCACAGGAATGTCCAACAGGGTATCTCTTCCCTCATTCACAAAGCGACCCCACAACCCCGCTCCCCAATCCTTCTCAGGGACCCGGTGGGCCAACAATGCTAACTCATATGCTTTAAACCATTGGCCAATATCTTCATTCTTATGAAAATCTTTGATAACATCTTTGGGAAAATAAAACCTACTTTCTGCAGGCACAGATGGGATGCTGCCACCAGAGGTATTCAATTCTAAATTCTTAGCTTTGAGCTCCATTTCCCTCACCATTTTCTCACGCTCAAAAGCTAACTTTTCTCTTTCAAACTCCAATCTTTTGATCTCCATATCAGCTTCTCTCCTGCTTCTTGCATTCTCTAACTCCAACTGCCCATCTATCTTAAGTTTTGCCATTTCTAACTGGTATACTCGCTCCTTCGCCCTGTCTTCCAATTCTTCAGGAGAAAGACCTTTAGAGAAAACACTGCTGCCGGGAGGGGATCCAGGCCCATTCACGGGCACTTCCTCTTCCACTTCCCCTGTCGGTACCGCCACCAGATCAGAGGGATCTCTGGCCTCTAACCAGGCCTCCAATGCTTTGAGATATTTTGGCTTATTTTTGAGGCTTTTGGTAGGGACTTTGAACTGCTTGCAAAAGTGTTTCAGCATCTTTAACGGGTAGTCGTTGATCTTTTCCCTATCAAATTCCTCCACAACAACAGGGGTAGTGTCTCCGGCATCACTCATGGTCAAAACTGGCAGTGTTAAAAAAAACAAGCTTCAGGAAAGCGGAGAACAAAAATAGACTATCCAACCAAGTAGATTGTGGCTGCGCTATGGTCTGCTTTCACTATGTAGCGCACACTAATCACTGCACTTGGGTCATAAATGCAAAGTTCAAATCCCACCGCTGACCCTCCAATATTAGAAGCGGCTGTCTCTAGTTGGCAGAGGTATACACTTCTGACAAATAGGGACACAACTTTTCTAGTCAGGGAAAGGGGATCACACACTTAGATAACCCCTGCTCACCCCCTTGGTAGCTTGGCAAAGCAGACAGGCTTATCTCAGAGGCAGTGCGTTAAGCATTTATGACCACACACAGTAATAAAGTGAATACACTACAAATGGACACAACACAGTAGTATTATAAAAATAAGCATGTTTATATAAGGCTTAGCACAAGACCAAATAACGACAAAAATATACCACAATCTTAATAAATACTCTTGGAAGGAAAAATAATAGTTCAAGCGTAGCTTCTTCTTAGCAGAAAGTCTTTAGTAACAAAAGCAACTCTTCTTCTTTAAAACACAGTTCTTGGCAACAATGTAACCCACACGGGAGTCACACGACGTCGAGGCAAAGTTAATCCAAAGGTTCGGCGTCCACCGCGAGGAGCGCTACGTCGAGCCCGGAGTCGCACAGACCCCCACAACACAGTACCTTGGAAAAGTGAAGCACACGATGATCAGCGGCGTCGAGATGTCCGGCGTCGCGTCTTCGGCGTTGATCGGGCCTCAAAGTCGGGGCGATCTGCAGCAGCGTCGACAGATATCAGGCAGGAGCAGCACTCACGAGGTGAAGCAGGATACGGCGTTGTTGTCGATGTCGATGATGATGTTGCAAGAGTGAGCAGCGCTCACGGCGTCGAGAGGGCTCGGTGTCGAGGCGTCGGCAGCGGCTTCGCTACTAGCGTCGATTGGGCCCGGCGGCCGGCGTCGAAGGTGCGGAACACGGGATCTGCACTCACGATGTCGAGCTGGATTCGGCGGCGTCCGTCGGCGTCGAGATTGATGGATTCTTCAGAGGTGCTGGATTTTCAGGTTCCAGCAACAAGCACTTTCAGCAAATAAATGAAGTCCTTTGACCCTGTGACTTCAACAGGAGGCTGGCACTCTTCCAACCCTTGGAGATTTTCTTGGCAAAGCTTGAGAGTACACACTCAGTTCCTGTCTCCTGGTTCTTTGGCAAAAATAAAGAAGCAACTGCAGGATTCCCCCAACAAACAGCACCCTGGCAGAAGGGGTAGGCAAGTCCTTGGATCAGCAGGCTTCTTGTCCTTGGTTCCGGTTTCCTTGTCTGAAGTGATCTAAATTCTTGGTTAAGGGGTCCCTCTCTTATACCCCTTTTTGGCTTTGATCCCTTTGTCCATGCAGGGGAATTTCCCCCCATCCTGGGTTTGTTGTGGGTGTTGCCAGGCCGAGGCACCTGGCCTATTCACTGTGCAGGGCAGAGTCTTCAGCCGCCCAGCAGGAAGTGGAGTCAGCATTGTCACTGGCAGGGGCAGGGCCATCAGTCGCCCGGTAGGAGGTGGGGCCAGGATCGTCCCTGGCAGGCACAGAGTCATCAGTCGCCTGGCAGGAGGTGGAGCCAGCATTGTGTCAGGCAGGGCAGGCTATCAAGAGCTACTCTTCCCCTACTCTCAATGCAAATGCCCCACTCACCCCACACTGACTCATTCAGACCTCTGGAGCCACCCAGCTCCTGTCACACGCACACCAAACCAGCAGAGACCAGTAGACAGTCAGACAAGAAAATAGCCACTTTCTAAAAGTGCTATTTTCAAACACAGAGTCTAAAAACCATCCACCCAAACGGATGCGTTATTAAACCCTGAGTTCAGGGATACCAAACTCGACATTGCACCATGCTCCCCAAACCCGCTAGGATTATAGCATTAATAATCCTGGCAGCCCATTCTAACTGATGGAGAGCAGGTAACCTTACAATAGTGAAAAACGAATATGGCTGTAATTCACTATTAGGACATGCCAACCTTGTCAGGCTTGTCCTACGTTATGCTTACAATGCACCCTGCCCTTGGGCCTATCATAGGTGTGACTAACATGAAGTTAAGGGAAGGTTTAGGGACTGGCAAGTAGGTGTACTTGCACAGCCCGCGTGGCAGTACCAGACTGCACCTAGGTCTAGCAATGGCAGACCTTAAGGCATACTTTTACTAGGCCTCTCTTGTGGGTGGCACAACACGTGCTGCAAGTCCACTAGCAGCATTTGTATTTACAAGCCCTGGCACTCCTGGTGCACTCTACTAGGGACTGACAGTAAACCAAATAAGCCAAACATGGAATTCAATCAATACAGAAATTTCACATAGGGAGCACTTGCACTATGACACTGATCAGTAGTGGCACAGTGCCCAAAGCAATATTCCAGCAAAAACATCGTAAACAGAGGAGGCAAACAGAAAAAATGGAGGAGAGACTCATGCCAATGATGCCAGGTCTAACAGAAATGTATAGCCGTTGGTCCCCCCAATTGGGCCCCATTTACTCTGGAGAAAATTGAAGTTGCCCTAGATAGATGTGCAAATGGAAAGGTGCCCGGTCCTGACGGGGTACCTATTGACATCTTTAAGGCTGATATAGATTTTTGGTCCCCAATTTTATTAAGAGTTTGCAATGCGGCGGCGGGAGGCTTACTGCATGAAACTTGGGTGGAGAGTGTTATTGTTCCAATTTTAAAGAAGGGTTATAGAGGCAATGCAAAATGGCATTGCCCTTTATCCCTACTTGATTCAACATCAAAACTGATGGGAAGAATTCTCCCAGAGAGATTAGAAATCTGGGTAAGTGACAACCCAGTACGGATTCAGAAGGGATATAGGGACAATCGAGCAGTGTGTCAGCCTCAAATTGCTGATCGGAAAATGTACATTCTCTAAAAAGGGCCACTTACATCTATGCTTTGCAGATTTAACAAGCACTTTTGATCTAGTCAATCATGCAATATTATGGCAGACCCTGATGGGGGTGGGCGATCCTATTGATATTATTATTTATCTATTACAAATATAAGAATATTAACTACAAGAGTCTGTTATGGACCCAAAGGCGAATATACCCCCTGTTTTAGAGTTATGTGCGGCATAAGGCAAAGCTGCTTCCTTGCGCCACTTTTATTTTCCCTTGACATCAATGAAGTTGATAAATGTTTGCAAAAACTGAACGCTGATGCCCCTAAAGTTGTTATCGTGTTGCCCCGGTCCTCTTGTATGTGGATGACGCAGTTCTGCTATTTAGAATGGCAAATGGGCTTCTGTGTTTAATTGAAAATGTTGCTAACTTTATGAATGAAAAGGATTTAAAACATAACCTTAAAAAACTGTTATGATGACATGTGCAAAAGGGAAATCAAAAAGCTGGAGTCATCATGTTGGGGGTGTGCCAATTGCAAAAAAACACTCTTTTTCATACTTGGGTCTACTGTTTACATCTGAGGGGCATAGGGGAGCACACATTGAATTATATAAATTAAAATTCCTATGGTCAAGCGTAGCTCTCTTCAGATATGCCCAAAAAACGTTTAAATGAATGTGCTGTGAACGTTGATTTTAAAGACTCTATGAATATCCAATATCATAGTAAAAGGGATTTAAAAACAGGGCTTGTAGGAGCAGTAGAAACACTAAGAGACATAGAAGCAATCTCAAAACTTTTTGTGATAGTTAAGCAACAATACTTACTAACATATTTACAACACAGGATTTATCTTACAAGGCTGAAATGGGTACTCTTCATTACCTAATTGCATTCCCTATTATGGGCAAATGACACCGAAATTTCCCAAATTCTCCAAATTTCCCCTGTGACTGAAAAGCGCCTCAGTCCACATTGCATTTTATTCTCTTTTGTAATTTTTATAGAGATATTAGGAAGGGTGTTTTACGACCTCTATTTATTGACAGTAAACTGTATTTTTTTCAAAAACTGCTTTTAATTTTATCCGCAGTTTAGAAAATGAAAAAGTATGTAATGTAGTAGTAATTTTATATCAATGACGATTAAAAGAAGAATAGATCATTTACATCTTGAGGCCCTAATGTATGAAAAAATATAGGACCTGGTATAGTACTTTATAATAAATACCAAATAACCAAAACCTACTTTGATATTAATATGTGCACATTCACTTAGTAATCCTTATAGAGCTCCATCAAAATTTCCATGAGATATTAGATTGTAACATATCCTATTTACTGTATAATTGATGTATTATGTTAATGGATTTATAGAATTGTTTTTGAAATAATCTCTTTTATGTACATGTGTTATTTATTGGTATTGGCTGTTTGATTTCTTGTGAGACAACTATTTTTAGAATGCTTTTATGGTTGTATTTATTTTAACTGAAAAAAGCTGAATTGCATTTGGCAGATATCCGTCAATAAATCTGAGAGGTATAGCTTCCTAATTATTTCACTCATTGAAATTACTGTGTTTGATGAGCATATTCAGCCTCTCAACAAATTTATCAATAGTTTCACCAACGGTTTTTATCATTATTGACCGAAAATGTATCTCTCATAATCTACATTTCGCATTGGATCGAACTTGAGATTCAAGGCTGCTTTGATTTGACGGTATATAATTTCGCCAGCTCACAACATTTTCTTTGATTTTTTTTTTCAACCTTTTCCAGCAAGATTCTTAAGGTATTTGATAATCTTATCTTTTCCTTCAAGCACATCAATGAAATCATCAAATGTCTCTTTCTAAGCAGTTATTCTGTTGTAAATATTTTGCTTTTTGGCAGTATTGAATGGTGGTGGTGATTTCAGGAAATAGTGTTCTTTTTGACACTGCTTGGTGTTCTTATTCTTATTTATGCAAGCCATCTCTAAGGTACTTCAATGTGCTGGCCTCTGGGTCATCTTTGATGAATGCTGGAAGCATGGCCTCTTTCTTGATCTCTATTGGAAAACAACTCTTCACTATTCTGAAAGCCTCTTTCAGCATTCAATCTTCGGACACTTAGGAAGTTGTTCTGAGCCCCCACTCTGCAGCTTTGATGGTGTGCTGCTTTGTGTATAGACAGCTCCACAAACACTACCTGGGGCACTATATCCTGGACCACCTCACCCAATACTGTGGAATGATGACCCTCTTTAATTGTGCTGGTAAAGCAGATGATCATTTCTTGTATCTGAATCGCTTTGCTTTTAGGAGTCTCTTTGTACAGTCTGACACCTGGTTGATCTCTGCCTTGCAACACTTCTGATCGCAGCATTATCCTGCAATTTGTTGTCGCTATTTGCTTCTTTTTCAAAACCTGGTTATATCTGCCTTAAATGCTATCACTCCATATGATGTATAGCTTTAGGTTGCGTTGTAGCACAGTACCTATTTTTATGGCCTTACCAGCAGGTTCTTGGTCAACGATGTGTAGACTTCTCATTGAAGCTTTTGTTATCTTCAAATGCTTCACACTTCTTGGAATTGTGCTTTGACTCTACATAAGTCAAACATCGATTCTGCAGTTTGACTGTGGTACATATGGCATGCACGAGCACTTTCCTGACCACGGCAAACTCACTGGTAGAGCACTAGTGATCTTTGAGTTACTTATGCCCTATCTCGCCGCTAGTTGCAGCATCCTTCCCAGCCTGAGCAGCCACCAATGACAACGCAACACACGGAGTTTGGTATTACAAATCTTTATTCATCTGCGTGTAACTGCGAACTCAACATTCTAAACCTGCATTCACTTCACTACGCTTAAAATTTATGTCACAGTTCTACAGAGTCCATCAGGAGCCAAAAGGGATCTGTCATTGCTAACTCAGACGACACTACCTGTGGTGTCCACCAGGTTTTCAAGATAAACATTGACTCTGAAAAGTATTGCTACCTAATATTATTGTACGTGAATGTATCTCATTTGAATATCATGCATTCCTGGCATAGCTACTACCTGCAGTTTAACTCTTGAGTCATTTATTTAAGTTCTATCTTTTTCGTCCTGCCTGTGCCTTCGCTCTTGTCCTTCTCTTTCCCGGCTTTCTCCTTCCTTAATTTGTCTTCCCTATTGATGTATTTATTTTTTCTTCTGAAATTGTGATCTCTGCATGAAAAAGGCATCATTTCCAATATTGCTTTCTTACATACTTATGCACTGTCTATTTTGCTTGCACACCATTCGTGAGCCCTTGAGCTCCACTTTAATCAACACAACACTAGGAGGTGTATGCATTGCTCCTTCTGAGAAAGGCCCTCTCGAGCCAAGTGTTGAGACCCCCATATTCCCTTGCGGCAGCTGCCCACCATGCCTTTTGATGGTTCAAAGCTAAGCTTGCCTGCAGCCGGATTGCGGTGCTGATGTATCCTGGACACCTGGGATACTTCAAAGGCCACACCGATTCATTCTTGCTCAAAGACCGCCTGCAGATGATCGCTTCATGTCCTGCTAATAAGGTTGTGAGCTAGTTCCAAATATCGGGCTTTCTTTTACAGATCACTGTTCATGTATGTTATCTGAAATCATTCACAATAGACAATAGCTCACAGAATGCATCAATTTTGCGAAGTCAATGCCCAGACCTGGAATAATGGTGTTTAGTGCAGTTGGATTGAGTTAGCAATCCTTACTTTTAACAATATGGCATGCAGCACTAAGACTGTGCTAGTCTCTGCAGCCAATGACATTCATATGCTGTTGTCCCAATGCAGTGAGGCCACCCAGATATTACTACACCCGTTGGCAGCTTTAGATAGCCCAAGACATCCTACCCGGCAGCCTGCCCATATTGACTTGAAAGATCCAGCATTATGATGTCTCTCAACATTTCTTAGAAATCGCTCTCAGGTGGCTTCACTGCCCCCATTCTGCTCAGGGACGGATCTATCAGGCCTGATTAACATATATGGTGTCCATTTAGCTGCCCTAATCCACTCCCTCAGTCTGTGGTTTTATGTTTACGCAGATGACACTCATCCTCCGTCATTAGCCATTCTTCTCTCAAAGCCTAGTTCAAAGACAGCCTGTACAGCCTTGCTAAGTGGATGAATCGGAACTCTCTGGGACTCGTTATTGTGAAATGCATGTTGTTATCTTTAACAAATCTGGCCCACCAGCTGGTGACCAAAGGATCCTGGTACTTCTACACCTGTTGCATCAGTCTGAACCTGGGTATCATTTAGGAGGCTCAATTATGATTCTACTCTCATATAAACAAAATTACCCCGCTCGATTTTCTACTACATTTGTTCTGACACACGTTCTCTCCCAGCGTAATTGCTGTAATTCTCTCTTTGCCAGTCTCCCCTGCAGTCCTTTTAATTCTTGGCTTGAATAGACGCACCTGCATTTCTTCCCACGTGTAGTCCCTACACTCACTGGCTTTCTATTCAGAAACACTGTCTATTCAGAGTCCTTTGCTTTTGTCACAAGTCGCTGCATCCATTCTTCATCTGCCTCTTACAAGAATTCACACTTCAAAAGATACGTGCCTTACAGAACACTTCACTGTAGCTGTTCCGAGGTTTTACATTCTTGCGTGGGTGCTCGTGCGTTTTTTGTGGTCCACACCAATGCCTTGAACTCCTGACCTTCTAATCTTCGAGGCTACGATTGCCTTTCTTGAACTATATTTCAGTAATTAACTTAGCTGCCACTTCCTTCCAAGTGCTAGGACAACTTCTGCTTGGGTAATTGTGGGTTTTGCAGAACTCTTTTATTGTCAAATGTGCATGCAGTGAATCTAAGAGGAGCTCATTTACATGCAGTCCTCCTCCTTCAAGCCCTTCCTCCTTTAGCTCTTAGTTGTATATAAAAAAAAATGTTTTTGTGCTCATAATCTTTGACGAGTGGCTTGCTCACAACCTGCAGTTTCCTGGGCTGTGCTTCTGATGATCGGAGAGTGACTGGAGGAGCCCGGGGTGCAGGGTCTGGGGGAGCCAACTGGGACAGGCGAACGTGTCACCACTAAACGCAGGTATTGGAGCACTTTTACAGAAAGCAGCAGTTAACATTAAACAAGGTCACTATATTTTTTTATGCACGGGAAGATTACGCGATTTTGCCTAGAATCAGAGGATGTTAAGCTGGTGCTGAGACACGAACCTGGGGGCATATTACCAAGGGCCATTATCGCCGATTTAGCGGGACTTTTTCCAGCTGAAGCGGCGATCATTTTATCGCCCTATTACCAAGCTGTCGCTAACACCAGTTAGCGACAGCTTGTAGGCGATAGCGGGCATTTTGGGGCCCACTTTGCATGTCAGCGATAATTATCGCTAATGACATGTAAAGTAGGCGTGCCAAAATGTCAGCGACTGAAAACAGTCGCTGCAATCACTATCACCTATGATCAACACAGGCGTAGTTTTGGAAATATTCGTGCTAAGCGCGAATATCTCCAAAAGCTAACGCCTGCCCTGACCAGTTCTTAGCCATGTTATCCAATGAGAGGTGGATAACATGGCTAAGAGCATTGTCACGGTAATGCCTGAATATCGCTGTATTGACAGCGATATTCACGCATTTCGCCTGTTTTTTATCACTCCTGAGATAAACCTTGCTAATAGCAAGGTATCTCAGCGATAAAAACAGGTGAAGGGTGGCGATAGTAATATTCCCGCTAAGCCAACACAGCGATAATTAGCTCTAGTTGTTGGTAATATGCCCCCTGGTTCCCCAATCCGAGCGCCATACCCTCTCCTGTGTCTTATGTTTAATTCTCTTTTTTTCACTTACTTCCCTGTCTGTTGTTGCTAGCTGTGAAACATGGAAGTATATGGCAAGTTTCGGCTCATTTAGGCAGTTGAAGATGAGGGACAGAGAAACAAGAGTGATCTGTATTCAATGCAGTCAGTAGCACTATTTGGGAAGCAACAGACTTGTGTATGTGTGTATGCTATCGGAGCCAATGAGAGCCTTGTTGCCCCCAGGGCACCACTGAGATTTAAAAAAAAGTTACTTGGATTAAGAGGAGAGTGTGGTCAACGGTTGCCTTGGCTACGAAGATGTTTGAATGAGTCGTGATTGAGCCCCATATCTGCTCTGTATTGGTAAACATCAAAGCTATGGAATAGGTGGTGGCAGACATTGTTAGATGTTTACGGACCACTGCATATATCTCATCATCTCCCTAAAGGTAAGTGGCGCTTAGAAGTGATCCAGCGGAAGTGGTGTAATTTTATAACCATATTACAGTATTCTCATTATGCCATAACCAAATTTAGATAATTTACTATACCAAAGAGTTTGGGTCCATAGAAACTCTATAACCACTTACAAATTATGAGGCTCTCTGATAGATCTTCGAAAGAGATACTTTGGACTCAGATAATTAGAGACGGATGCTATTTTCTTCAAAAGGACCTGTGATGAAGAGAATGCCTAACCAACAACAATAGTCAAAATATGTATCATGTCAAATGATATATTAATAAAGACAAACTCTGTTTACTTTTATCTATATCCTCAAATATGAATGGTCAATACACAAACACATTAGAACGTCAGTAGTTTTGTTATTTCAAAATTACAGGTAAAATCACTACAGCAAAATACCGATCATGGTAAATGGTCTTTTCTGTATACAGCATGGTCTAGAGATCAATACAGAGAAGACTAAGTTTATGATTTTCAACCCATCCCCAAAGAATAGACCAAATCCCACCCTGGGCGAAGCCAGTCTGGAAAGGGTTACAACTTTTCAATACCTGGGGGTCACATTGCAAGAGAATCTCTCTTGGGACCCCCAAATATTAAAATCCCGGTTGAAGTTGTCCCAACTCTCAGGTGCCATTTTAAAGGTTGTGAACACCTCCACCTTTAAACCCATAAGCCCGGCATTAGAACTCTATAAAACTCAAGCCAAAGCAGCTGCATCTTATGGCAGCGAACTTTGGGGGTACAAAGCGGGGCGTGAACTGGCTAAGGTGGAAAATAATTTTCTAAGACGCCTTTTGGCACTTCCTCGTAGTACACCTTCAGTCCCCCTAAGATTAGATGTGGGATTACCTTCCATTGCCATAGAACTGGAGTCAAAGCCACTAAGATTCTGGCATAGGCTTTGGACCACTAGCGAGCTCGTTCACTACAGGCGTGATCTCACCCATGTAATGTGCTTGAACAAGCGCGATAGAATACCATGGCTGGGCTTTGTCAAAAAGGAATTATATCGGTTGAAACTCAAGGAATTATGGGAGGACCCAGAGCAGGGGTGTCGATCCATTTCTCGCAAAAACCTGGTGCAAGTCCATAAGGAATCTAGTATGGCTCTCCTTCTGTCGGCCACCACCAACGGCACCCTGACCGACCGATTTTTGGAATTCAAGAATTCCTATGATTTTGAAGACTTTATGGACATAATATCCCCCACCCTGGCGAGGAAATTGTTTATACAGTGGAGGTTAGGCACTCTGCCCTAAAAAACCTTCACCTGTAACTGGCTTAAGGGGGGGATAAATGTTGTCCTGGATGTCAAATGTACGATGAGGAGGAAATTCATCTCTTTTTCTTTTGCCCTACCTACAGCAGACCCAGAAAATACTGTCTGGTGCCTTTATGCAGGAATTTGGGATCTAGGTCTTACCTGTCTGTATATAGAATCCTAAAAACAAGCACCTTGCCCCATATTGTATTCGCTGTGGCTAAGTTTATTATGGCTTTGTGGCTGACAAGGAAAAAATTGCTACCCACCTAAATGTATAAAGGCTGATGTTTCTCCCACTCATTCATTACCAACCATTTTAATACTGAATTATTATTATTTTTTTTTTTAAATGTTATGCAACTGAGTTTCCAATGCCCTTTTTATCTTTGGTATACTTTTAAAGTTCATATATCATTGCATCTTAAATTGGAAAGTACCTTTTAAACGTGGTTGTATGAATGTATTTTGTGTGAATCTTTTATGGTCTTAACGACCGAAATAAAGAAATTTTGGATTGGATTGGTAAATACACCAAATCAATAACTAGCGTGAGAGGAGAGAGAGGAAGAGACAAAGATACACATTGCCATTTTCAATATGCAATTTGAAATTTATACAAACCTAATGTCAAGGGACTATTCCACAGCATGCAAAAGTCTGACACAGTTAACCCTTCTGCTGAAAAGGAACAGCTATTACAACTTCACCAGCCAAAGAAGTGAAAAGGGAAAGCAGGATAATTCAGTTCGAGGGAGAATCAGAATTTGGACCAACAGCCTGTCACGCCAAATATTGCAAGGATAATAGCCAGCCAGAGTAGCATTGAGGGTGCAGCAGCAAAAAGGCTCTCTCTTAGCGGCTTATTACAATGGCGGGCAGACCTGAGTCCGCCCGCCATCGTTGCGATGTTTGTGACCACCCGCTTGACATGCGGAGGTCCCGCTGCTGCAATTAGAATGCGGTGGGCACATCCAGGGCATTTATCATTGCAGATGGTGCTGCTGGCTGCAGCACCGTACGCAATGTTAAAATGTGATGCTGCGCTTTTCCCTGCACTACGTGGCAGGCACCATACGTTGTCTGCCACACAGTGCAGATAAAGGTAGGAGGGGTACCATGGGTACCCCCCCCAGTGCCGCAATACTCCCCCAAAACAAGGGAGGCCCACAACAGGCCCCCAAACCCAATCCCCATCAGCCTTTCTATGGCAGCATTGCCGCCATGGAAAGGCCATTTCTTGACAACATCCTAATTTGGTGGATGGTGTCTGCTAGGCAGCGCCACCATTTTAGGCACCTTGCTCCGTCCGCCAGGCAATCGGTACAATTGCTTTTGGTGGTGAAGAGGCGGACGGATTTTGCGTCCGCCGCAGTACCTACCGCCATCCTAATTGGGTGGTGAGTAATTCGTGGTGCTATAGCAGAAGGACTGCCTGGCTGGCGGTAGCGGACCTTCCGCCATCCTAATCGGCCCCTTAGTTCTTCTTTCACTGAAACAATTATACCCCCGAATGTTCACAATACCAACCCCCAAATGTTTCTTTTTCACAGTTTTGCACCATTCTATTGGTTAGGCTTCATGAGGTGATCATTCTCCAGTCAAGTCCATCTGGAACTTCAATAAGATAGTCCTTTGTTCTTTCGGAAAGATATCATGTCACCTCGGAAGTAGGAAACACATCGATATTTCTTCATATACACGCTATCTCTTCTACATCTGCTTGCAACATAGAAAGAAATACTCCAACTGTAGAAAGGAAACTCTAATGATATGATATATTCGGCCAAGGATAATAAATCAGCACTTTTTGAAATAATGAATAGCAAAATAAATTCTTCTGAGACCTACATTAGGAAAGGAAATAACAGGTTTTGAGACCTTCACAAAAATACCATAAATGATCATTTTCTGAGAATAAAACACACTTTTGTTAATCATAAATAAATAAATGTAATAGAAAGCAATATGCAGAAATAAAATATCATTTCAATTAAATTCATAAGCATCGTCTGATTTTGAATATTCAAAGAAGAAAACATAAGCAATAATTTTTCTATTATTACTCTTCATGATTAGAGAAAACATAAGCAAGAAACATCTATCTTACTTAAAGCATTTTCATTATCATATTTTCTAAACACTGATTGCAAATTACTTAGTACAGTATTATGTTTCTCTATAGTGTCATAGGGTTTTCTTGAAACACCAGTTTTCGACCTTTCTGCATGCTTTTATTTGAAGCTTTGATTTCTAAATTGGGTCTTTTCTCTCCTGTACACTTTTACATACATTTTTCCACACTGTTTGTTATGCTTATTAGAACACACTTAATGAGCAGACTTGATCAGGCAAAATTATTCTTAAATAATCAGCTCCATCAATCCCCCATCTGATGGCGAATCAAGCCATAGCACAATCTACATTAATCTGATTACGATCTGATTATCTCAGAATGTACTTGTTCTCCTTTGTTTTAGTCTAACACCCTCTAAATCTCTAAATACTTCGTAATAATCATCTTTTTGTCTTAAAACTCTATCTTGTCTATTTTCCTTTTTCTTCCTCTTCGTTTTGTCTCCTCTGCTTTGCACTTACAACATCCATATATCCGAAATAAAATTGATATGCCAGTAGCAATAGCAGTTATTGGGGTTAGTATTTGCCGTAACAAGCTGTTACTTAGTGCTGTAAACCAATTACCTATAGAGGAAAAACCCTTACCGAGTTTCTCCCATGCACTATCAATTTTAAGTTCTGTCAAATCATTATGCAAACTAGTAATGTTACGTATATATCCCTCCAAGTCTCTGCTTTTGTCACGGATATAAGTACAACATTGTTGAATTTTCAGCATACTACAGACTCCACCCTCTTTTGTCAATAATACACCAAGGGCAAGCCTATTTTGCAAAACCATTGATCTCATAGCAACTATTTTAGTATCAATCATTAAGAACCCACCAGCAGTTTCCTTTGATAAACAACCAACCTCTGTAGATCATTTTCTACTTTTATGTGAGTTCAAAAACACTTCTACGGAAGATATTAGTGCACCAAAAATATCACCCACAACTTCTGCAGCACTTATTCCTCTTTTGTTCTGTGTTAGTTTCTTTTCAATAGTTCCATGATTTTCATTCACATGATCGATTTTAGGAAAAACTTTACCAACATAACATCCATTCCAACATTATGGCAACCTATAATAAGCATTTTTACCACATATAAAATAAACTCCAGGATAAACTGGATCAGTACCCCCCTTAATCCCCAACCTCCTTTAATTAGGAAGGTATGTTCACATTCACTAGAACCATTGAAATCATTGTTAAACTGAGTCTTTTGTCTTAATAAGCACAGCTTCCCTTTGTGATGCCAATCCAGATTCAATGCAGCATATGCCTCTCCTTTCTCATAATCACCCTCCTTGCGAACCCATGGAGGTATATTTGTCTTGTGTTCCGCAGCTTTCCTCTTAAACTCTTGCCCCCTACACTGCGTAAACTACAAGTCTGGTTGTTTTGATGTGCATGTACAGTATCTATTGGCTTACATTAAATTCCATATGTTAAAGGTAGGTGGTCATAGGTCATCCCTTCTGACACAGATAATGGTAATTGCATACACACATAACAATCTCTTGCATCCATAGTATCAACATATTCATATAAGAGTTTAGTAAAAACATTCGATGAAAAGTCATTAATAGTATTATCTTGATGTAAGCCATTTCCTGTTAGTTTTTTAATATTAGTCTCTGGACCCTCTTTAAGGACTTTTGCTACATCTGTTATTGTATTAACATGTTCATTAGCAGTTTTGACATTGACAGGATACATATAATAAGTTTAATATTAGTACTAACAAGACAAATAGTATTATAAAAATGCATAAAAAGCAAACATTCAAACATATTCGCCTATTGAGGTTTTGATTTTGATTACCATTCTCAGTTCTATTTATTTTATAATAGAAAGGGAAAAAAATATTAGAGCTTTTTTTATTAGCTAGATTTGTGTGCCACACACTTTTCAAGCTTCAGGTCACGGCCTTATTTTCAAATCTCCTCTTTTCTCATTTATAGTATATTTCAACTGCTGTACTCCTCTAGCCCATTTATCACCTGTTCTTGTTTGTTTTCCAGAAACACTGTCTATTTCACTTCATTAAAAACTTCGCTTAGCTGATTCCCTTTTTGTTTTCTCTGTCTTTTTCAGGGACCACCTCTCTTTCAGGTCTGAGAATTGAAAATGTTGCGAGACCCAGTAGCTTGTGCACACTTTACTTGATTTTCAGTCCCTTCAGGCTCTGTTTGCTCACCTTGAACTGACCCTGTACTTTCAAGTGGACATGGGACTCGACGAGTGTGAGCAGCGTGAATCCAGTTAGGCAACCCACCACATTTAACTGCTGTTGTTGTCACAAGAACCACTTGATATGTCCCACACCAATGAGGTTCCGAACAAGACTTCCTTACATGTTTCTTGATGAGCACCCAGTCTCCAGGGCTCAAATCATGTGCTTGTTCTTGTTGGACACTAGTTGCAACTTCTCCAACCTGGTGAGACATACAGAGCGCATCACGTCAGCCAATCCTTTACAATAACCGAGCACTAAATCATCAGTTATGTTCACAAGTTAATTTGCTGGGACTGTTGGCTGGCTCATAGACTTTCCCATCGCAATTTCATGTAGGGACAGTCCATTTCTTCTGTCTGCAATACTTCTCAAACTCATCAACAACAATGGCAATGATTCAGGCCATTTTTGAGTCGTGGATGCACAAACCGTTGCTAATCGTCATTTTATTGTGCCGTTTATCTGCTCGACCATGCCAGATGACTCAGGTTGATGAGCACAATGCAACTTTTGTTTAATTTGTAAGGCAGCAAAAATCATTCGAATCACTTTGTTATTAAGGTGAGTTCCTCTATCAGGTTCTAATGAGACTGGAAATCCAAATCTTGGTATAATCACTCTAAGTAGCAGCTTAGCAACAGTTAGGCTTTCATTACGTCTTGTTGTGTATGCCTCAACCCACGGTGAACACAGAAACACAATCACCAAAATGTACTTTAATCCATGGCAAGGAGGTATCTCAATAAAGTTGAACTGCATACGAATAAATGGACCTGCTGCTTTTCCAATTCGACCCAAACTAACAACTGTCTTCCTCCCTGCATTTTGTTGCTGGCATGTGATGCATCTTTGGCATAAACATGTTGCCTGTTCTCATGTAACGTAACTGGTGCTATGTAAAGCGCTCTGATACCCGATTCAGTTCGGGTCTTGTTCAATGATTCTAAATTTCAGGTTAAACTATGTCTGTTTGAAAAGTCTAATCATAGCATCTCTGCCTACATGTGTTGGACCATGACAAACTATTGCCATTTGTGATAACAAACTGTCTGGCAATATTGGTCTTCCATCTGTGTAAACCCACACTTCATCATCTGCTCTGCGTATACATCCTGCTTTGATCCAGCCTTCTCTTCTGTTTCCCTAGCTGCATCTCGTAATTCTCTAATTTCTTCCCATGTTTTAACAGACTAGGGGCCAGATGTAGGTGAGGAAATACCGGTCGGTAACGGCCGAATTCGGCCGTTACCGACCGGTAATTGGAATTTGAGATGTAGGGGGCATATTTTACAGAATCTGTAAATTTACCGATCGGTAAATTTACCGATTCTGTAAAATACCGAATCGGTATTTTTACCGATTCGGTAAATTTGATATGTAGGTGGGACTCTTCTGAGTCCCACAAGCCTTACCAAATCAATTTGATGGTAAAATACCGATTCCGGTGTGCATGCACACCTGTGCGATATGACAGGCAGACCTGCCCTTAGGGCATGTATGCCTGCCACATGGCACCCGAACCTGTTTTGGGGGTGCTAGAGGGTGTCAAAGTGACACCCCCTGCACCCTTGTGAAATTCGGTATTTACCGAGTCGGTAAATACCGACCGGTAATGCCCATTCATTCCTATGGGCTTCAAAGCCAATAGGAATGAATGGGCATTACCGGTCGGTATTTACCGACTCGGTAAATACCGAATACCGAATATTACCGATTCGGTAAATCCACATCTGGGTTTACCTACATCTCCCTCCTTCTATTTTACTGATTCATAAATACCGAATCGGTAAAATTCGGTATTTATGAGTCGGCCCTAGAACATTAGTTTACATTCTGTTTGATTAGATCATTCTTTCAAATACTCCCCATTGATTGTATGTGAATTTTTAGCACAAAAGCGTGCAAGCATATCTGTTGCCAACGGTGACATAGTCACAATCAGATTTATGTGTGGGCAAGCAACTGTAGTGCCATCAATAGATCTTTTACACACACTCCGGTTCGTATGGGTGAACTCAATGAGGTCAAAAATCCACGTTGGGACCACAATTGCCAAAAATCATGTACCACCCCAAACCATATTGACTATCCGTAAATATGGTGACTCGCATTTGTTTTGCAAGACATTAGTTCAACACAGGATTACATGTGGGTGCAGACTACCAGTGATTATGATGCACCCCTATAAATTTCAGAATCATAACGCTCTATCAACAATATAAAGCATCCAGGAGTTGCCTTGAGAACGTATACATTGCACAATTTCTGTGAAGGAACAGCTGCTGTCAATCACAGATCTTTAGGCTGACGAAGACTCGTCCATGGTCCGTAGTGTAGTTCCCACCATGGCTGATGCAGACGCCACCTTCAGAGGATGTAGCTTTCAGCTCAGATGTCGCAAGCGCTTCTTCCAGCTGCAACTCCTTGTCTGTGGGCTGCTATAGTAGAATATAGTCAGCTGGCGCTTACTATCCCTTAAAATGTAAAAAACAAAAGCAAGAAGTCCCCAAGACATGGTAAAAATCACCTTTATTGGCAGCCGCTTCCACTGAAACCTTAGCAGTCCCTTTGGCGAGCCCCCCTTGAAGGCTCAGTTACAGCAGACACTGCAGTCGACGTGGATGCGGTACAATCTACCCGCTATCAGCTTCCTTGATGCCTTGCTCCTTGGCTAAAACTTGGTGCTGCAAAAAAAACCCCAAAAACATAGATTGTTTTCAACGCTATGTTTGATGAGCAGCGCATTGGGCGCCTGCCATTCTTTTTTTTTTTTTTTTTTTTTTTTTTTTTAAAACCTTTATTGAACAATGAAAGCTCACAAATACTGGCCTACAACCCCACGGGCTGGCCAGAACAGAATGGTCGAATAACCAGCATACAAAAAGAAGATCTGCACAGGATATAACATCAGGAGCACTGGTGAAGCAATAAAAACCATCGAGCGTTCAGCAAGAGCAGGATAATAAAGGTTAATTTTCTAGCACGGGGAGGGGACCAAAGGAATAACGGGCCGTCTATGAGAATACAAGGGAGGGACCGCGGCAAGCCGCCATTTTATAAACACAACGTAAGAAAGTGACTCCATATAATCAAATCTAGCAAAGGACAGAAACAGAATCAGACCATCAAATAGCGACAGTGGCAACAGTCAATCGCGCTCACTCACCTCCGCCCCTACCCGAACAAAGAAGACGTGATCAAAAAGCCCCATCACAAAGACTATGCAATACGCACCCCAACGGAAAAGGGGGACCTCCATAAAGGAGGAAGGGAAAGAGGGAGAAAATGACAACAAAAGGAACACCCGCCAGACCATGCACCCCCAGGGGGAAAAACAGGACAATAAAACCGGCATGCGATGTAACAGAAACACGATACCAGAATAGGCAGCGAACCACAATCAGCCACGCACCGGAAGAAGGACAGAAAACCCCCGGGGGAGACACGAGGTGACAGAGTCCCGAAAAAGTGAATACACAAGAGCCATAGAACAAAAAAAGGGGAAAATAAGGGGGGAAAAAGACCCCCCGACACAAACAGACCCCCCCCACCCACCCCTAATCCCACCCTGCACCCCTGCAGAAGGCTACGGCCTACCCCCCCGCAGCGTGCCTGTCGCCCTAAATAGAACCCGAAATATAGTGGAGCAAGAAAAGTTGGAATTAAAAGACAAAAAAAAAAAAAAAAAGGGGGGGGGGGAAGGAAGGGAAGGAAAGAAGGGAGTAAAGACATACAAACATACACACGGGGGAGGGCCAAAGACAGGAGTAAACGCACCCATCCACCCGCCCGGGTTAAAGGTCCAAGTCCTCGGGAAGCCAAAGAGTATCAGGCCAAAGTCCAGGAACACTAACCAATTACACAGAACCATATCAGGACACAGAGATCTTCCAAACCGTTCATGAGCTACCGCATATAAGAGTCAGTTTTCATCAGCCCTGACCCTTTTTATCCAAAGCAGTAAGGGTCCGATCCAACGAGGACCCTGCCAGAAAGAACAGAAGGCAGGCAGCAGGAGAGTCCAACGGGAGTCCAAAAAAGTCACAGGAAGAAAAGCACGGAAGATCCAGGAAAATCACAGAATGTAGCAAACGATGCAGGCACAGTTCCAAGGATATATCCATAAAAACCGACCCATCCGGGCCGGCACAGGAGACGTCATCAGGCAGTGGTGATTGAGAGGGACCAGGAGAATCATGAAAGTCCGGCAAAACCAAATCCAGCTCCCGGGCCAAGGGCAGAGGAGGCAGCACAGGAGGAGAAGGCGCCATCAGGTTGCGCACCTCCGGGGCGGCAGCCGGGGCCGAGTCCGCCAGGAGAGTACCAGCCACACCCCGCGATATCAATGCCTCATCCGGTCGTTGGGGCCCGGGAGGCCCGCAGCGAGGAACCGTCTCCAGAGCCAGGAGTGGCGCGGCCACCGAGAGCCGCCAGGATAGCAGGATGTTCAAGATCCCCTTAAGTGCAGGAAAACCTTCACAGTATCCGACACCCGGGCCTTGCGGCGGGCCCCCAGTGCTCGTCCGGGCCCGGCCCAAACAAATGGGGTTGGTCGCCATCTTGAGAGCCCGAACAGGCTGCGCGGCCAACAACCTCCGCCGGGGCGGCAGTCAAGCAGATGAAGTCCCGCCGACAGGCAGAAGAACACCCCGGACAGGAAGGGGGGCCACCAGAAGAAGGGGATTCACCGGCCCCCCAATGTCGTCAGTCCCGTTTTCCGAGTCCGGCGGCAAAGAACAAAATGGCCGGACCGGAGAACAAAGGGGGAGGAAGCTGAACACACGAGGAACCCCAATAAGGAAGGGCAGCGTCACCATCCAAGGCTGCCGCCACATAGGAGTCTCTCAGCCAGGAACCTCCGGCTCACACGAACAGCGGCCCTCCAATCACCTCCAGCGCGCCCCGAAGGGCAAGCCCGCAGGCTGCATCCGGCCCAGGAGCCGGGACGAAGAACCAGGCCAGTCCGCTCTCGAGTCCCGGGAATGGTCGGGGGCACTGCACCGGACCCACAGCAGCCAGGACAACCGGAACAAGTGGTAAGTGCCTGCAGTGCGTCGTAGTAGTACCACACAGCAAGGAGGGCTTCCCGGGGCAGGATAAATGCAGGATAAATGTGAAAAACACAGGCGGGCGAACGGAGCCGAGCTAAAGCGCGGCCATCTCGGTCGCGAGCTAGGCTCCTCCTTGCGCCTGCCATTCTTAAAGGTAAAGCTATTCCGAAAGAAAAACTAGTGGTCTAAAGTGTGTTTGTGATTCACTCACGTTCTAATTGCAACCTTTAACATGAACATGTTAGTTTTGTTGAAGTAGTCCCCAAATGAACAAATCAACATGTACAGAGTAAGGAAACTGTATTCTCCCAGTGCTCCTGATTGAAAAAGGAAGTTATGTATAGGGAGCACCAGCCAATGAGGAGCCACCAAAGAAGACGGACAGCAGGAGAGAACCAGTTATAAAGAGCAGGTGGGATTACACTCTCAACGCTGACTAAAGTTTGTCATGCAGACAGCTCATGCGTGCTGCGTAGGCTTGACCTAAAACTGAGTGAAATTTGTGTAAAAACACATGCTATGAAAGAGGTGGCCTGAGAGCAAATTAAAGCTGCCAAGCGATAAAAAAAAATAGCAAAAAGTAAAATATTTAAGAAAGAATAAAACAACAAGGGGCTGTGAGTAACAAGGAGCAAATTGAGCAGAGTGAGTCAACGCCACTGATCGACAGAAGGAGCTGGAGGACATGGAGGAGAAAAGGAAGGGAGTGAGATGTCATTATTTTTAAGTCAGCAGAGGAGCAATGGCATAGCTGTGGGTGGAGGGTGAGCGTACGGCATAAACCATGAGGATGGAATACAAGAAAGAAAACAGCATAAAAGGCACAGAGCATGAAAACACATGCACTACTATAGAGTGCTAGAAGAAAAAGAAATAACTTATTAGCTTTGTCAATGCTTTTTTGCAATGCTGTTCAGCATCAGCAAACAGAAGATAAATAAGAGAAAAAAGGAGTTTTATTGTGAATGCGTGCATATGCATCATTACCCTGCTGGCGGCTGTGTCATCTCATATGTGTGAACATGCGTGATGACTTATGCACATACATGCATCATCACAAATGTGCACCTTTGAAATGACATGGGTGCAATTTTATTTACTCTTTTAATTTTCCATTCAGAGATGGCAGATGCGGTGTGGGGGGGTTATAACCTCCTCTGATTCCAGTTCTTGGTCCCATCAGTTCCTGGGATAGCATGGCAGACTCCCAATCTAATCTCTGCTCTGCTCTCAAGCATGAGAGCAGTATGGAGATTGGCCTGAGCGGGCTGGACTATTGCTCACTCAAGCACAGGGTGTCTGCTTTTTCTCCAACCCCGTTGTGCAGTACAGCCGGGTTGGAGAAACCTAAGTGCGAATGTCGGGTTGGCCTGCCTAAAACGGCTGGCCAAACTGACATGCACACTGAAAAGTGTGTCTACCACTCCTCCCATGGCCCAGCCCCTCCCCTCCCTGCACATGCTGGCTCAGCAAGCATCTGAAAAGTCAAACATAAAAAAAAAATTGTTTCTTTTTCAGCTGCTGGATCTGAGCCAGTGGAGCGACGCTCCTCCTCCACTGTGTAGTAGCTGACGCTGAAAGGAGTTCCCTGAATGTGAGCAGTGGAAAGATACAATTTGTTCAATCAAAAGGATGCTAAAGAAGCTGAGGACCAGGGCAGACACAAACAGAATAAGGGAAAGGCAAACCACTGAATAAGAAGCAAGCAAATGAGAGTGACAACCAGTAGCGGCTCCTGGAGGGAGTGCTGCTGGGCGGTGATGCAGAGGAGGGGGGGCAGGGTGGGGGTAGTAAAGTCCGGATTATGGCCTATCGGAGGTAAGTATACAAATAAATAAATAAAACGAATTTCATAGAGCGCACAGCATCGCATTTGACGATGGCATATACCATGTACTATTTCCAATCCCGCAAAATATGAATATGGGGCTATACTAATGCCTTTTAGTACTGATGTCCGCATCGCTGCACTAAAATGTATTAGTCACACATTATAGCGCCCTGAACCAACCCACGAGGCACAGTCTTAGAGGAGCTGCATTTAAACAATGAGCACACTAGCAGTGAGTGTGCTTTACTGGCTGCACATATATTCTTTTTCTTTAATTTTCATTTTAAGTGCTCAAAGATCATAAACGAGCTCTGTAGGCACCGGCCAGGTGGGAAGTGATTATCACCAAAGCCTACCACGTGAGCTTCTAATAATTCCGGGCTGGCAGAACAGTGTGGC
The DNA here is from genome assembly GCF_964261635.1 of Lissotriton helveticus. Classification (NCBI taxonomy): domain Eukaryota; kingdom Metazoa; phylum Chordata; class Amphibia; order Caudata; family Salamandridae; genus Lissotriton; species Lissotriton helveticus. The sequence continues at coordinate 1,292,285,652 of NC_136061.1, forward strand.
TCGGGTGGTGGCTTTAGATGTGTGGCTTTGGGTTAAACATCGTACTGCACAATCAGCGTTGTGAATAGATATGCCTGTAAAGCGCATTCACTGAAGGTTGCATTGCGCCTCACATGAATGTTGAACTGCTTAGCTTGGCACCTGACTCATAAAAAAGATGCTGCTCCTCTTCCCCAGCTGTATATCGGTAGTAGGAGTATTTGAAGGTCTCAGAAAAGTTTTCTTCAAGATGGGGTTTGAGAGGTCAGAGTGCCGCTGTCCGAGGAAAGTGGGGTCATGAAGAATGAATGCTGCTTGGTCTCCGTGCACCCAGCTCTCAATTCCGTGCAAGTGGCATAACACAGGTCTCTGCAGCTTCGGCAGTGCGAGGGGTCCTAAGCTCCATGGCCCCCCTCAGCACAGTACCCTGGCCGGAGAGCCCCTGACTGAGTCCGGAGGGGGCCTCTCCACGTAGCTTGCAAGAGGGCTCCCTCAAGTTTTGTTACTCCACTGTTCCGTACCCTCAAAGCTTGCAAACAGTTAGGCTGATAATATGAACGGGACCGAGGGTGCATATTCTGCCTGCTAGTCCCGTACCTAACAAGCATTGGCATAGCCAATAGGTCTCGCCTTTGGGACCTTATAAGTGTTTAGCCATGCAACAGTTAATGTTGTTGCAGTAAGGATATTGTGCTTCATAACCAAATACTTATAAGGTCCCAAAGGTGAGACCTATTGGCTATGCCAATGCTTGGCATCGTCAAATGTGATGCAGTGTTACTCTTGGGAATCAGTTCAATTTTGGGATGGGGCAAAAAGGGGAGAGGGGGAGAGCTTGCGTTCCTTTAGAGGTCGATTTTGAGCCAGAGCTACATTTTGGCTTAGGCCTCCGTAGTCATTTTTTTTGTCGTCAAGAGGGTGCCCATCTCCAAATGCTCACTACAGATCGTATGATAGTCATAATGCACTGAAGAGTAAAATAACCATACACATCAATCTAAGGAGATGATAGTTCTGAGCTGGGAATACAAAATGTATGCAGATCTTAACTTGGGCCATCATTGATTTGGGTCATATGAGTAGCTTTTTGGTTTTTCCGTAACATCCGCGCCAACGTTCATATAAAACTTATGGGGCTAGTTGCCTGGAGAAGGAGGTATGGCGAGGAGGCTACAGCTGCAAACTTTGGAACTGGGAAACCAGCTTTGAGTCCGGCACCAGCTCAGCATCCTGTGATTCTGGGAAAATCATTTAATTTTCCTGTTTAATAAATAAAACATTTAAATAAGAAAAAAAACTAACTTTGTGTAATGTAGTCTGGTGCTCATGTAATGAGCTCTAGTGCTCTTGGGCGATGTTTGTGCTATATGAACGTGCAAAAACTAAATAAAGTGTGCATTCTGACAGTGCTGCCACTCCAAATAAATATCTTTGATACATTTGAACGGGTAGAGCCACACAGGATATGCTTTGGTATTCTTTGAACATGTTCAGAAGGATTCTCGTCCAGCTTTATGCATGTGCTCTTTTTTGCAATCGAGGCGTGCTTCTAGGTAGATACTTCTGGTGTGGATGGTAGCCCTTTACCTCCACACACTAGGATGACCACCTCACTCCAGTTCATTCCAGACACATAATCCAGTCCTGAACTTTTCACCTACAAATCATTAATTTCTAGTCTTAGTCTAATTAGTTCAGTGGAACCTATACAAGATAGCACCCAGGTTACATCAGGCTGCCACACAAGTCCAGAATTGCAAACTGTGTCCGAATGACCCGAAGGAAGGTGTGATCACCCTACTGCACACCTAGTCTTATTTCATTAACCAGCACCAGATACATTACACTGAAGCGAGAGAGGGTTTAGCAGATAGATACTGGTACGAATGTACGCAAATGCTTTCTCACTGATGCCAGCTGTGGTTTAACAAACACTTCATGCTTATCCATAGCATCCGTTGCATGACTCATTCATGCTAACCTGGGCAGGCCTATATGTAAATCAAGAACAAATTCCCTTTTAGAAAAAATAATTAATTAATTTAAAAAAAATATATAAATATACATATTAAAAAACACACAAAACACTGCCAATTTAGCTTGAGGCCAAAATACACCTGGCTTCATTGACTAGCATGCATAAGTTCATTTCAGATAGACCAATTTTAACCCAGGATTGTGCACTGTAATGCACTGTGAACCTCCCCTGCCGGTAAACATATCTTTCATTTGAGAATAAAAAAGTTTGTGATCGTGGAAAAAGTTTCAGCAAATTGACGGCAGAGCTTGTGAAATCTTGCCTCGTTGAAGTGCAATTTACAGGACGGTGTTTTGTTTGCCAGAAGCATAGCATAACCTACTTTTTCCGGCTCGGGAATTAAGGCCAGGAGCCTGCTAATTGGCTAGAATTCGGTACCAGCTTCCTCCACCTTACTCTGCTTGCGGAGTGATTCTTTTTAGGTCTGAACTATTCTACTCCGTTAGGGATTGAATAGGCGAGATTATAGTAAGCAGTACGAAAAGTCTACCTAGCCTGTGGATCGCGTACAGTTCATGTGAGGCAGGCATGTGAGGCAGGCACGTGCACATCAAACACCATCAGCCTCGGCATCAGACTTCAAAGGAATCCACTCCCAAGCCGCTCCCCCGCCCCCATCAGACTTCAAAGGAATGCGCTCCCACTCCCCCGCCCCCCCCCCCCACCACAGCAGTGCCGAGAGCTTGGTTTTTTTGCATCCATTTCGCGGGGAAGCCGTGTTTTGTTCGGCGTTCTCTGCACCTTTCTCATTTTTTTTTCTGGACGAAAGTGAAAGCCTACCGTCCTTGTTTACAGTAGCCTTGCTCCTCAAATGCTGTTGCTGTGTTGCTATCTCTCTAGGGATACTCAGCTTGAAAACACTCGACTTGCTAGCTGCAATGCTACATCCGCTATGCTTTGCCTCTAGACAAGTTGATCCCTCACAGACTCTGCTGACTCTGCCTCTCCTGATTTTGAAACTGACCAACGCAGTCACCACGCAGTCTCTTCTCTCTGTCTTATGATGTTTGCCCTGCCACCATTTACTTCAGACCCTCACCCCCACACCTCCTCACCCTCACACACCCTCACTCCCTCTCAATCTCTCACCCTCCCACACCCTCACACACCCTCACACCCTCACCCCCTCACACACCCTCACTCACTCTCACACCCTCACCCTCACCCCCCTCACTCTCACAACCCTCTCCCCCTCACTCCCCCTCACCCTCACTCACCCTCACCCCCTCACACCCCCACACACCCGCACCCTCACACCCCCTCAACCTCACACCCCCTCACCCTCACACCTCCTCACCCTCCCTCACTCTCACACCCCCTCACCCTCACACCCCCTCACCCTCACACACCCTCACACTCACACACTCTCACCCTCACTCACCCTCTCACCCTCACACACCCTATCACCCTCACACACCCTCTCACCCTCACACACCCTCTCACCCCCTCACCCTCACATCCCCTCAGCCTCACATCCCCTCACCCTCCCTCACACCCTCACCCTCACACCCCCTCACCCTCCCTCACCCTCACACCCCCTCACCCTCACACACCCCCTCACTCACCCTCTCACCCACCCTCACCCACCCTCTCACCCTCGCCCACCCTCACACCCCCTCACCCTCACACGCCCTCACCCTCACCCCCACACACCCTTACACCCTCAGCCTCACACACACCCTCACCCTCACACCCCCACACACCCTCACACCCCCACACCCAGTCCACCTCACACACCCCCTCACACACCCTCACTCTCACACACCCTCACCCTCACACCCCCTCACCCTTACCCTCACACCCCCTCACACATCCTCACCCTCACACACTTTCATCCTCACTCACTCTCTCACCCTCACACACCCTCTCACCCCCACACACCCTCTCACCCCCACACACCCTCTCACACTCACACACCATGTCACTCTCAAACCCCCTCACCCTCACAACCCCTCACCCTCACACCCCCACACCCTCACACACCATCACATACCCTCTCACCCCCTCACCCTCACAGCCCCTCACTCTCACACCCCCTCACCCTCACACCCTCACCCTCACACCCCCTCACCCTCACACCCTCATCCTCACACACACCCTTACACAACCTCTCACCCTCACACCACCTCACCCTCAAACCCCCTCACCCTCACACCCTCTCACCCTCACACCCCCTCACCCTTACCCTCCCTCACCCTCACACCCCCTCACCCTCACACCCTCACACCCCTCACCCTCACAACCCCACACCCTCACCCTCACAACCCCACACCCTCACACACCCCCACACCCCCTCACCCTCACCCCCCCTCACCCCCACACCCTTACACCACTCACCCTCAAACACCCCCTCACCCTCACACCCCCTCACACCCCCTCACCCTCACACACCCTCACCCTCACACATCCTCACACCCCCTAACCCTCACACTCTCACACACCCTCACACCCCCTCACCATCACACCCCCTCACCCTTACACCCCCTCACCCTCACACACCCTCACCCTCACACACCCTCACACACCCTCACATAGCATAGCATAACAAAACACAGCATAGCATAGCATAACAAAAAAAATCGTAGGATAGCAAAACATAGCATATCATAACAAAACAAAGCATAAGGATAGCAAAACAAAACATAGCATAACAAAACAAAACATAGCATAGCAAAACACAACAAAGCATAGCATAGCATAACAAAACACAACAAAACATAGCATCGCATAACAAAACCTAGCATAACAAAACAAAGCATATCATAACATAACAAAGCATAGCAAAACAAAACATAGCATAGTATAACAAAACATAGCATAGCATAACAAAACACAACAAAACATAGCAGAACAAAACATAGCATAACATAGCAAAACATAGCATAACATAACATAAAACAAAGCATAGCATAACAAAACATAGAAAAACACAACAAAACATAGCATAGCATAACAAAACACAACAAAACATATCATACATAACAAAACATAGCATTGCAAAGCATAGCATAGCATAGCATGACAAAACAACAAAACATAGCTTAGCATAACAAAACACAACATAGCATAGCATAACAAAACAAAGCTTAGCATAGCATAACAAAACATAGCATAACAAAACATAGCATAGCATAACAAAACACAACAAACATAGCATAGCATAACAAAACAAAGCATAGGATAGCAAAACTAAACGTAGCATAGCATAACAAAACAAAGCATAGGATAGCAAAACAAAGCATAGCATAACAAAACATAGCATAACATAACAAAACATAGCATAACAAAACATAGCAAAACACAACAAAACATAGCCTAGCTTATTAAAACACAACAAAACATAGCATAGCAAAACAAAACATATAATAGCATAGCAAAACATAGCATACCAAACACAACAAAACATAGCATAGCATGACAAAACATAGCATAGCAAAACAAAGCATAGCGTAATAAAACACAACAAAACATAGCATAGCATAACAAAACATAGCATAGCATAACAAAGTATAGCATAGCATAGCATAACAAAACATAGCATAGTATAACAAAACACCTCATAGCATAACAATTCAAAGCATAGGATAGCAAAACATAGCATAGCATAACAAAACAAAACATAGGATAGCAAAATAAACATAGCATAGCATACAGCATCACTCCGCACCACCACAGCATCACTCAGGGGCACCACATTATCACTATGCGCTACCACAGCATCACTGAACGCCACAGCATCACTCGTTCGCCATCACATCATCACTCAGCACCACCACAGCATCAAGCTGGGCAACCATTCAACAACACCTGGTTCAAATATGTTCTCTCAATGTTTCAAGCTTCATTACAAATGTATCAAAAAGATGTTAATATTTCACTTCTGTTCTTGGATTTTCGTCACAATAAAATACACTGAACATAATCTTCACAAAAGTTATTTACAAAACTTTAAGCTATTGCCATTATAAATTACAATAACTTTTATTTAAGTATTAATTATTGAAAAAAAATTAAAAGCCATTGTTATTTGTAATATCAATACATGTAAGTCACGTATATACAACACATATTGCATTACAAATGCTATAGGTGTCACATTTGCGAAAGTTGTAACTATTGGTATTGTAAATGACAAAGCTATTAATTTCGCTATTTTCAAAAACAAAACATTAATAAAAATGTGTCATTTACAATACCAATAGCTCAAACTTTCCTAATGCGAGACCTATTGCATTGCAAATGCTTGTTTTTTAATACAAACTCAGTATTCCCCTAACTTGAAGTGGGAGGAATTCTCTGCTGTTACCGTGAAGAAATGCCTTCCCAGTCATAGATCATGTAGCAAACAGAAGATGCTAGGCGTTTATTCCCGAGGATAAGAAACACGTTTTCTGCGTTATGGAATCTCAAAGCAGTTTCTCTTTTGTAGCTACTATATTTCAGAATTGAGTTCCCTACTCATAAACGTGCTTTATGGAGAGGAGTTTGAGTAGCTTGCAGAAGCTCAAGCAGTATGGTTACCTGAACAGGCCCACTCAACGTTCCTTTTATCTGTTACTTTTATGACACACGTTTATAGAATGCATGTATGTGTGTGAGTGTGTATATATAGTGCTTGCTGGGTCATTGTGTGATATGGTGCATAATTGCCATCAAGGGCATCTGGTGAAATACACCGATGACCCAGTAGTTTGTAAGTGTCAGCAGAAGCAATAAAACTATATTGCGTGTGACCCGATATCTACAGTTTATTTTACATGTTTAGAGTGGGGTACTTTGCTTGAAAGGGAATTTTTTTTGTTCAAACTGAAATATTGACTGTAAATAATAAGTGAAATACTTGGCTATGTTGTTTGGCTGTCTAATGTGTAAAAACAAAAGCATTTAATTATATAGTGAAGGACGTAGAATTTTTGAAAACACACCCACAGTGGTGTTAAAGAAAACAAAACATGCATTCTGTCTGTAGAAAGGGGACGTCGTTGAAGCAGTTTTCTTCAACTTGCAGCTAATAATGGGCTTCGATTGGAATTGGAAAGCTTAGGTTTTGCTTATCTTTCGTTAATATTTTGTAGATAATGCAATGGTTGGGGCAATTTAAATTATGATATTCTGTGGCTGCAGTATTTACCAATCCATTAAGGATTTGCCACATTATTTGAAGATTTCCCTGAAATATGTTTCTAGGTGGAATGGCTAAAATTTCATACTGCCAGTGAAAGTGTGGCTTAATTGACTTTTTCTTGTTACATAATTTAGATGACTGTCTTGCATATTTTAGTCCTCCATTGCTGCATTATGTTAATGGCCCTGGCAATGTTAAAGCTGGGATTACGCAAAGCTGGGACTAATTAAAGCGCGGGTGACGCGATTGCTGTAAAAGTAAAGAAATAGATGTTTTTTTCTATTTCTTTACTTTTGTAGCAATCGCGGCAACCCCGCTTTATCTTTAACATGGTTAAAGTTAAGCGCGGGTGCCACAGTCCACCCGTGATTGCTACAAAAGTAAAGAATTTGAAAAAAACATCTATTTCTTTACTTTTGCAGCAATCGCACACCCGCGCTTTACCAAAGTAAAGCGCAGGTGCCGCGATTGGCCTAGGCAAGACCTAACTGGCCCAGAGGTGGTGCGTGCACAGTCTGCCCTTTTTGGAAGCACTGCACTCGTGCTTGTGGCGTGCCACTGCTCGCTCCCGCAAGCTGGATGACGCCACAAGGATGAGTGTGTGCTTCCAAAAAGAACAGAGCAACTGCTAAAGGTCCTCCTTTGCAGCACATGCACGCTGCTTAGGCGAGACCGAAAAAGGATGTGCTACATGCAGCAACAGATACATTACTAAAGAACAAGCACTTCAAAATAAACCCAAAGAAGCGTGAACACGGTGATTTGCACAATAATGAACACATTAATAAAGGCCATAAGTCAGGCTTTTTAATGAAAGGAGTTTTTCAGTCTTTCCAAGTTTGTGCATGCGAGTGTCTTTGCAGGGCATGTGTGAATGGTTGTGAGAATGTATTAATCGGTGTGCATAGATGGGTATAGGAGCACATTCATGGATGGATGAATGGGCAGTTGACTGTTTGCAGGAGCAGATGAGGTAGGTGTGTCTACGAGTACATTGATGGATGAAAGGATGGCTGACTGCAAGAATGAGTGAATGAATATGAATGAATCCTACATAGATAGATTAGTGGATGAGTAGAAACATGTATGGACCAAGTAGCGGGTAAGTAAGTGTGTGCAGTGATTACTAAGCGCATGAACAGATCAATGGATGAATGGGATAAAAAGAGTGCATGAATGGACAAATAAGTGAGCGTATTGATGAGAAAATGTGTGCCTATATATGAGTTAATGAGTGCATGAAGAGATAAGTACATGGATGAATGAATGGGTGTGTGGGTGTATGAATGGATGGATGGCTGAGTGTATAATCTTGCCCTGAGTAGTTACAGGTTGTTGAAAAGGAAGCTGAAAGGTTGGTAGAACATGTAAGAGGAGGCACCCCAGGCCAAACAGACACATATGTAAAATAACAGTGCAGACTATTCAGAGGCAGTTCCCTTCGGGTAATTTTTGACCCACCTTCATCCCTCTGTCACTTGAACTATTGCCCACTCACCACTCATCAGGGGTTAGACTATGCATTTTAGTGCTGTTGCCTGGACAACGGCACAAAAATGCTAACGTCGCACATAGTTATCACCCTACTATTTTCAGAATGTTAATATTTTTAATTGTATTTATTCACAACGAAATCATTCTTTTTACTTATGGATTGGATACTACTTACAAGCATTCGCAATGCTAATAGGTCTGGCTTGCGTACATCGGATAATTGATCTTGCTTGACGCATTGATAAATAATTCACAGTGAGGTACTCAAATACTCATCATTGTTTTCATTTCTTCACAATAAAGTGCCATTTGAAGAGTCACATATTTGATATTAGAGTGCCATTCATACGCCAGCTGAAAATATAGAAATGTCACCCAGAAGCAGCCTGAAAACTTGGCATCCACGAGTTTTTTGATCTTCTTAGAGTTTCGTCTTACTCAATGGGTGTAATTTCTGATATTGGTATGTTTCCTCGTCTTCATTGCTTGATTTTGATCGCGGGAAAGCGTCACTCTCATAGTCGTTGAAAGGTCACTCGTAATTACACTGAAATTATGAAAATGTCACACATATGCAATCTGAAACCTTGGCAGCTATGGATTTTCCTATATATATTTCCATTTACCTCTCGCACACAATAGTTATTTGCAATTCTTTCATCTTCGACAATGCAGCTCTTCTCGCCAGTGCACATGCGGAAGAGAACTGGCTTATAAAACACAATTACATGCTTCCAGGTGCCCTCAGTTCTGGGAGAACCTGGATTTTGGCTATTGCGGAATAGAGAGATGTAGGACCACACAGTTAAATGGGGATGATGGGTTTGGAACAAAAGTGTCCAGGTTCTACCGTAGATTGGTATGTGCCTCATCTACTGATGTTTTAGCACGCACATAGCTTGTGAAACACAGCTTGTAAGGTTATTGCCAATGGTGCAGCAATCCACGTGCAACCTGAGTTCCACCAGTTTGAGAGCCAACATATTTACTCAATCTTTCGTCCTTCCTCTGAATGAAGTGCCAAGACTCTAGCATCTAGTAGTGCGCTCTGTATTAAATTTAGATATCTGAGCGCAGGGCCGTCTTAACAGCATTATAGCCCCCCCAGATAAAGCAGTAGTGCACTGGGCCCTGTCTACACAATCACTCATAAGAATACAACTGTTTAACAGAAAATAAGGGCCTTATCACGATGTCATGCTCACGATTTGGGCTACAATATATAATAACTTTTAACATTTAAATTTCACTTTCTCCCTGTTTAACTTATAGCATTTCTCTGTTGGTAAATGTTTTAATGGTATTATAGAAAGTCTTGCCTCATGGTTGTTAAATGCCCCAAGGCCCATTATGGACCCACACTTGTGGCTCAGGGCTTCAATTTGGGAAAAGGGCACCTGGCAACCTATATAGCCCACACCCTCATGCTATCATAATATATCAGAAATCTGGAAAGCTGGGAGCTCAGTTGGTGCCAATGAGTGTGAGAGATCCAATATTGACTGGTATAGGACTTCTGCTCCAAACATTCCAATGTTTGTATTTCTGTTTCCCTCTGCTTAACATCGAACATTCATCCTTCAGGGGATGGTATGTTCTAATAACTTTTAGCCAGTCATCAAACGTCCTCTCTCTTGTTTTATGCCCTCACTTGTGGCTCGAGCTTAAGACTCAGGGAGAAGGCCATTGACAATATAAATGGCCTGAGGCTTTGGGCCAAAATTATATATCATATATTTTTGGGAGAATTAATTGTAGTGCTAGTTATATTAGAACATATGCATGTAGAGTAAGTACCCGACGAGCATGTGCATGCACACATGAGCATGAACTACCATGCACACACATATACCAATAGAATGGATCAATATGGACTGAAAGCAGATACTTACCCTCTAAAAATAAGCGAGTGCAACCTCAGGACAGGATGAGCTTGGGGCACAAGGAGTTGGGAGGTGGGCCAGGGGAGGGGTGGAGCAGAAATGGGGAAAGTCTTTATTTTGTCCCTGCGCTGTGCACGTTTTATTTTAGTGTTCAAAGCAGTTTATCTAAAAGGTATAATTAGGTTTGGCTAATTACATTTCATTATTGTGTTCTTTGCCATCCTTTCAGAGTTAAACAATTATACAGTATCCTTGGATCTGTACTTGCTACATAACTTTATTTTTGTTATTAGTTGACTGTTTTGTTGATATTTTATGAGGCTGTTTAATTTGACTACTGCATGCCTAGTTTTATTATACTGTTTTTATGTAGTTAATAATATTTACTGAACACGAAAATATTGGTAAAAAATAGGGTCTCTGAAAACATTTCAAGCGCGATGACTACATGAGCTAGTAAAGAAGACATTTTGCCTGTTTTTATAGAAGTTGGGTGGATGGCAATATAAACAACCATTTGCAATGCAATAGGTCTCGCATTTACGCAAGCTTGAGCTCTTGGCATTGTAATTGTCATTGCCTTTTATTTACATAGATAAAAGGCATTGTCATTTACAATGCTAATAGCTTAAACTCTCGCAAATGCGAGACCTACTGTATTGCAAATGCTTGTTTCCAAAGCAACAGTGGGAAACTTTTATCACCCGTCATTGCTAAATCGTAGCAGTGTATAACCAGATTTCGAATTGTGGTCTCAGTAATACATACATAATACACCAATAATCAAAGGATTGTGGGTCTCTCCATACCCAGTTCAAGCTGTCATTATCTACCTGTTAATGTAGTGTGTTCTGAACATTCTCTTCTTCCAGGTGCATCCCCTTTAGGAGGACATGACCCTGAAGAGTGAAGAGGGACATGCGCAGTAATTTTGTTTATTGGTGAAGGAGCCATGAGCCATCTCCTATCTGCTTATAGGTGCAATACCAATAAGTTACAGTATCTAAAGATAGGGTCTTTAGAATCCTGCTACTATAGGGATGCTTTCTAGGGCTGCTTTCAGGTGCAAGAGTAGCTCCGACTGACACATCAACATGTTGATGCAGTGCTCGGGCATAGTGGGGTTAAGAAACGTTTAAGAAATAAGCATTTAGACCCAATCACACTGGCAGGGAATAAATTAGCGAGGTGGTGGTACGATTCTGTTTCACAGTGGTCAGATTAGTTGAACACCACCAGTGGAGGTGCAGAGATGTGGAGGATAATATCAAATGGGGTGGATGGTATTCCAACATAAAAAGCTTCTAAATAGTACATGGGTGGTAATGTTTGACAAAACAGGAGAACTCAATGATTAACTGCCAGATTTCTTGTGGTAAGTAAGGTGGAGCCTATGAAGCGATATATCTGACACTAGCCTTACCTCCTAGCAAATGATTCCTAGGTTCCACAGGTCAAATAGAAATGTGAGCTGAAATGGACAGGCCTAAAGTGGCTCTGGAAGTTTGTAAACATTCACGCTCTCCTAGTGTGGAGGGTGGGACAGGATCATTGTTCATGTTAATGATTCAAGAGTCCGACATCCATCTATGTTAAATTTAGTTTACCGGATTTGTATGTTCAAAATCGGGTACTTACTGGCAGGAGCCCAATATCACACAGGTAAGAGAGTTACCAACGAGCAGAGGCTTCAATTCTTTGTCAGTGTGATTTGCGGCCTTGGATCACAGAGACTAGATTAAATGCTGTTAAAGAGATGACCCGGCAGCCGGAGTCTACTTACACCGCACTTAGTCTTAAACTTGGAAAAAAAAATCAACAAAATACTAAGCGCGGTGCCCCAAAAGCAGGCACTGCGCTCAGTGTTACAGTTTATATAAATAAACCAAGCGCGGTGTCCCTGAAATGGGCGCCGCGCTCCGTTTTGTCCAGGCACGTGTGCTAGGAAATGAAAGCACGTCGGGAGCCGTACACGTGCACATCGCCTCTCCAGGCATGTGCACATTTGCTGTCCCCCTTCCACCGAAAAACCGACGACAGTAGTCTTGCCAAGGTGAGCAGCGAATGCGTTGCGTTGCTAGGCGAGACCTAAAAACAGTACCAGGAATTTGAAGGAAGCCTTCTGCTCCTGGGTGTAAAGGCACATGGAGGAATTCACAGCCTTTCGGGTACATCAATTATGTCACTATAAGCATCTTTATTCAGGGCCAGGTTGTTACTGCAATCTGCTTCTATTAGCTTTTAGCACATTCTGCTTAAGGTGTTAACAGCTGCTGATCTCCTGCCTCACAATTATGAGCCCGAATGAAAAGTGAGGGTGGATAGTGAGGAGGAAAGAAAACTAATAGCTAATAACGTCTGAGAGCATGGACAATAAAGCCATTAACACATCTAACTTACATTTCACCAAAGGCAGACACCGACCCTGTCTGCTTCATGTTGCTGCTTTAAACAATTAATTAATCTGGAATGCAGAAAATATAATCCATGTATTCTGACGGCCTGTGACAATTTCAATATACCATTTAGAATGCTAATATGTTGTTAATGACGCTTCCTATTTCCAAAACATCGCCCACACCCCGCTGCTCGTCCAGCCTCTCGGTGTCCTTCAGGGAGCGCCAAGGAGAAGTCCACAGGGAACTCAGCAGGCAGACGGATAAAAGGAGGAGTATTTGGCACTTACAAAGAGTGATTGGGACAGCAGAGCCCGACCCCTTACACCCGCCTACAAGCCGAGATAAGGGAGAAAAGGGCAGGATAACGAATGCAGCCACCATCAAACATCTCCCGGGGTAGAAGGGAGGATGGATTGGGAGCGGGGGAGTGCTTTTTCTTCTCACTCGGACCTGAGGACAGTGACAGAGGGCCCGTGGGATGCAGCAAGGTCCAATCGCAGGATTCTGATTGCACCCATACTGCGTTTAAAGAAATAGAGAGGAGTGTGATGAATGTGGTAATCCATCGGATTGGAATAAAAAGACAGGGTCTTGCCTCCAACAATGGCTGACCAAACTCCTAACAACAATTCTCAACCGGTACACAGCACAGCCTCCGGTTGATGTTAACTCATTCTAGACCGCAACAGTACAGAGTTTTTAACGCTGCGCAGAGACAATCTGAAGAAAGGGGGGCGGTGAGGGTGAGGGGAGAATAGAGTTTAACTGGGCCTGTGGTATTTAAGTCAGACACCCAAGTGTCAGACAGTTAATCACTGGAGAAGAAGCCTGCTTGCACCCTGGAACAGCGAGGCAGCAGCTGCAGGATTTATGGCTCCGTTATAAGAAGGGGTTTCTCGACAACGCTCTTTTTTTCCCTCACGTCTGCTTTTCTTCCGGTCTCTCTCTCCCACCTGTACTTTTCACCTTCCACTATGTGCACGTCATTGTCACGTTTCAACCTCCCACGACTCTCCGTATTTCTTTCTGTTTCTTCCACCCTTCACATTTAACTTCCCCATCCGTCTCAATTCCTCTCCTTCAACATTCTTTGAGTGGCCTTGTGTTTCCCTGCTGCGGAACTATTCCACGACCCCCCAAACGTAAGACCAGCCGCACGCTACTCCGTTTTGAAAAAATAGAATGTGCCCCTACATTTGCTTCCATTATCGCCTTTATTGACCTTTGTCATTACCGATGACATTGTGCACAGCAAGTCGAAATAACTAGAAGCAATGTAGGCAGAGTGTGCGAACTGTGAAACCGCAAAGGTTTCTCAGGGAAACAGTGAGTTTAGATTGAATTTCTAGGGACATATCTCATAAACTTTTTTGTGTAAGTGGTATCTGATTTTGATAGTATTTTCGGATGTGAATATATATGTATGCCCATCCATCAACTATCACAGCTTTCAAGCCTACAACTGCTACATAAAATATGGTTTTGGACCTTTCCATGGTAGGCCTACCACTACGATATCCTGTCATAATAATAGCACTATTGTAGGCAGCTACAAGAGGTTTTGACACACAGTTTACTGACAAATTAAAAGCCAAACATCAGAGGGTAATGGGATAGGGCAAGAGCAGGAGGAGACAACCTGTTTCCCAGGGCTTTAAGTGGGCCGGGTCTCACTGGTGCTGAGCATCAGCAGTTTTTAGGTCTCGGCCTAGCTATTGCTGTTAAGCAATCGCTATGGTGAGACATAAAGAGGTGCACCAGGAAAGTTTACCAAGAGGGCTTTGGCAGGCGGATTACGCTCAGTGCATGTGACCGTGCGCGCTCTTGACATTTGCTCCCCGAGCGAGCCTCGGCATAAGACTTCAAAAGAATGACTCCCACTCCCCTGCCGTCCCCCACCAGCCGCGTCACAAACCACCATTTGTCTCGCATCAGACTTCAAAGACTTGCCGCTCCCGCTTACACCCTTCTCTTTCCCCTCATTACCAGGCTTATCTCGCCTGCTTTCCTAGAGCGGTCATAAAAGTCATTTTACTTAAAAGCCGCAATGAACCGGTGTTCTCGCTCTAGGCATTCGCTTGTTTTCTATGTCTTATTCCTGCAGACATCGTTTGGTAACAGCAATGAGGAAATTAATGATCAGCTGAAAAGACTGTTGCAATTGACGGAGTTAACATTCTGCAAAGGCTCGTATTTGAGTGCATGAATCTTTAACCTAAAATTAGACGTGCAGTCTGCGTCCGTTTCTTAATTTCTATAAACCTGACATGCCATCTTCAAATTGGACGAGTGCAGAAAAGCATTCTCTCACGCATTCGATATGCATCCTGTGTAAACGTCACTTTATCAGTTATGGAGTTAACCTGGCAGGGTTTGGAAAGCCGTATTGTCAGATAAAAACTCAACTGCACGTGCTTTTCTATTAAGTTAACCACAGCAAAAGTCTCACATATTGCATGTTGAATGTTTGGGCACCATTTTAGTTCATGTTCTCAGGTGGTTTTATGTCATCAGGTGCTCTGGGTTACTGTCCTATAGCCACCTTTCACTATTCATTGCTTTCTGTAGGGTTAGTCCAATTGATTTAGCTGAAATGAATAAACACTACAAGTACCACAATGCATTGTGCTGGTAAATGAAAGCCCCAAAATGTAACATTGTGCCCCAGGCGACATGATGTAGTCTTAATTTTAGTGTATTTTAATCCATTTGGTACTACTGAAGACGTGAACAAATGAAGATATTGGGGAGCCTGGATTACTGTACTACATAAATCAAAGTATATTAGAAGATAACGTGAATTACTACTTTGATCATTGACATTTCTGTTCTAATGGCTTTGTCCTGCCGAGGCACCTTGTGTGTCCTATCTTTCTAGTTTCCATACTCTCCATACTGAGCCATGTATTCATGTATGGCCCTAATGTCTCTTTTGTGTTGCTTTGTGGCCCGGGGCACTGTGACTGTAGGGAGAGTTCACAACTATGATGTGCTTTACAGTGTCTGGTGCCGTCTCTTCTTACGAGCCCTGCTCCTGAGAGAGGCTTCGCGAAGCAGCTCTGTTGGCACGCTGCAGCACTGCCTCCCGGGCACCATTTTGTGTTTTCCAGCCTAGCCTGCTGACAAAACGAGTCTCTGTTGTGTTTACTAACAAAGGCAAGAGCAGGGCAGCCAGATGCACACAAGTGTCAGAGTCGTCCCATGTGGCCGGATCCCTCAGACTCGGGGGCTTAGCTCCCATTGGTCCAGCAGGCACAGTGGCACCGGGACACAGAGAGCTGAAGGGCTCATCGGATCCTAAAAATTGCCGTTTATTGCTACGCCAGCAACTGCCAAAGGGGGGCATTTTTTGTTACTTGTTTTATAATTGTATGTCTAGTGTTGACTAGACTTTGAAGCCCTAGAAGGCCTGCTTTGCACTACTTGGGAACCCAAGGCTAGGGTAACCAGACTTTAGTTGTTTTTCTCTTCTCGGGTATAAGGTTGCAGCGTGTGAGGTGAGACGCCAAAAAATGAGGAGCTTTCTCGTGTTCCACCACTCTGCTTTGCGAGTTTTAAGTGCATCAGTGACTGGAGAAGCCTCGCCCGCGGTCTGCGTCAAAATAAAGATCGCCCTTTCACTTTCATATATTATATTTTGTTAAAAAGCGTCCATACACGGTTTGCAAACTTCTCAAAATTTCCGGTCTCCTTTCCATGCCCCAAATAAAACACAGGGAAACTGTGCTGTTTATCATTGCAGAACGTTTTTATATGTATCCAACCAGAGACATTTTGGTATGTTGCATCTTTGACCAGGTCCATATGGAGCAATCGTCCTCGCAAGACTGACATCCCAGAGACCAGGGACCCAGGTCAGCTGTGAAACAGCATCCCCCACTCTGCCTCATTCCGCCTCACTCCACCTCACAGTTCCTTACGGTGCCTCATTCCACCTTATTTTACCCAAGGCTATGTACATGGGCTCAGTTGTGTAACAGCATTACCCACTCTGCCTCATTCTGCCGCAGTGCCACATCATTATTTGCAACATAATTACACTGCACTCAATGCAACATACACTCCAAATACCACTCAGTGCCACATACTTACACGCCACATAATTACACTGCACTCAATGCAACATACACTCCAAATACCACTCACTGCCACATAATTACACACCACATAATTACACTGCACTCAATGCAACATAAATACACTCCACATAATATCACTCAGTACCACATAATTACACGGCACATACTTACACTCTACTCAATGCAACATAAATACACTTCACATAATACCAGTCAGTGCCACATAACTACACCACAGAATTACACTCTACTCAATGGAACATACACTGCACACAATACCACTCAGTGCCACATACTTATATGCTACATAATTACACTCTATTCAATGCAACATAAATACAATCAACATAATATAACTCAGTGCCACATATTTACACACCGCGTAATTACACTCTACTCAATGACACATAAATACACTCCACATAACACTGTGCCACATAATTACATGCCACATAGCTACACTCTACTGAATGCAACATAAATGCACTCCAGATAATACCACTCAGTGTGACATAGTTACACACCGTATAATACCAGTACCACATAATTACACGTCACATATTTACACTGTATTCAATGCAAAATAAATACTCTCCACATACCACTCAGTACTACATAATTACACGCCACATAATTACTCTCTACTTAATGCAACATAAATACACTCCACATAATACCCTTCCGTGCCTCATAATAACATACCACATAATTGCACTGAGCTCAATGCAAAAATAAATGCACGCCTTTGGGTCAAGTTCGCACTATATAAAAAAACAAAAAAAAACATTTGCAATGCAATAGGTCTTGCATTACTGAATGTTTGAGCTACTGGAGTTGCATTATTATTAGCAATGCCAATAGCTCAAACTTTTATAATGCGAGACCTATTGCATTGCAAATGCTTGTTTAAAGGGGGCCTCTAAACAGGTCTCTATCAGGCTCTGCTTGGTGCCCTGGCACAGGAGGTCCGTATTTTTCCGGACTGCAGTGACAGCAGGCACATCGATGTGTGTGTGCTCACACTGCTCACTTCTCACTAGTGGAAGTTAGTTACGTCATGACATCATGCCAGGTGAGCCTTGAAGGAGAAGTGAAATCCTTCAGAGAGAGTCATTTTCTCTCTGGATTTCCTTTCTCTTTTTGAAACTCAGGAGCAGCAACATTGTCCTGGTGTTACCAGGGCTTTAAGTGGAAGCTTTGTCAATATTATATACAAGCCATAGTTGCTGCTAATTTATCTTATGCAACTAACAACCACTGACAAAAGCCAATAGTCCTGACTTTTTGTAGGTATGATGTTACTTGTTGTATGATATATCTGGATGCAATGACAGAAACAGCAAAATACAAGTCAGGCGGTACACTATAGTAAGCACAGATTTTTAGCTTACAGTGTTTTAAGACACACCCTTAATTACATTGGCCATGCCCCTTTGAGAGACCCTCCAGTTTTTACATCCCTCTTAAAGCCCTGCTGTTGCCATGTCACATTGCCTGGTCCAGTCGCCCCAAACACGATCTAGAAAACAAAACGAATGAAAGGTGTTAGAGAGGGAAGAAGGACTAATGAAGACACAGAGGGAAAGCAAGTAAACGGAAAAAAGACTTCAATTTCTTCTAAAGGAGGCAGTTCAGGAAAAGGCAAAGTAAGACATAAGTTAGAACACACTAGAGAAGATAGACTGGGATAGAGCTGAGACAACCCTCCCCTTGTGGCTGCAAGTCTAGGGCTAATTCTTAAAAAAAACCAAGAAGAGTAGGGCAGCGCATTAAACATGCGTAAAACTAGTGCCAAATAACTTGTCAGCTAGAACTAGAAAACATGGCAACACATTAAACGAAGTGGAAGACGGACTACTGAGAAGTCAGTTTACACTGAAATAACCCGCCATCGTTTCGTGATGTAACAAACACCCATTGGCAGGAAAACAGTAGAATAACAAGCACTTTTGGAGTTTTGGTAGGCGCTATAAAAGAAAGCCATTGGCAGGAAACCTCTGTGCATGGAGACCAGTGAAACTTGACATGGAGCACGAGGAGGGAAGAAATAGTACCTCAATTCACATGGGGAGAACGAGAAGGGTTATAATTCATGGTGCGTGAATTCACGTTTTGTGGCTGCTTTGCATAGCACATGCTCTTTATAAGGGTGACAAGGTTCAACTGGCATGCGCTGTTGAGACGCATGCTCGTGCTTTGGAGCAGCAGCGGTTGGGAAGAAATAAGGACAAGATTTACAGGGATGTTTAACCCCTTCGGTGCAGGGCTGTTTCCCCCCGCTGTGCTGGGGGGCGGAGGGGGGGGGCGTGCACAGCGCCCCGGTGCTCATGACGAGCTCAGCTCGTCATGAGCCACGGTGCTCCGGTGTTCGTGACAAGCTGAGCTTGTCATGACCACACCCGTTTCAATGGAACGCTCAGCACAGCAGGGGAATCAGCCTAGCATGCAAGCGTTCCATTTAACGGGCGCGGTCATGACGAGCTCAGCTCGTCATGAGCACCGGAGCGCCGTGGCTCATGACGAGCTGAGATCATCATGAACACTCAAGGTGTTAAAGAAACAGCACTAGGAACTCGGAGCGACTGAAACTTCGCTCCTGCGACTGAAACTCCGCTCCCTGAAAATTACTTCATAACAGAAGTCCATACTTTGGTCTGCTTGCAAGTGAATGGAGGCGACAGTATGTGGGAGCCAAACCCCAATAATCTCCTGCACCTCATCATAGAATGAACCCAATATTTTCAGCCCCTCAATTCTCCTCTTTGATCTGGCCGTAAGCAACTACACTCCCCATCAATATCCCAAATTTTGCAGAGTAAATTCATACTTAGAAACTGGAACCACTTAACAACCGAATCCAAGATTGAAATTAAGTTTGAGGAATTTAATACAGGGTTGTTTATAAAACATCACAGAAGAATGCATAATTTTGTCATAAAGACTCATAATACAGAAATGCAGAATCATAAATCACAACAGAACCCTAGTCAGTTAATAGAAATCCCTCTAAATTCAATGTGTGACACTCATGGAGAGCACCAACAACATCCTGATGAGGAAGGACATCTCAGAATAAGTGGACAGAATTTCAGAAGGAAAATGAAAAGTCGTCCCCTATCCCTCAAAACCCGGGTTTTTAGATACATTTTATGCATATAAATTAATAGAACTGAAAATTCAGCATGGCATGATCATGGTAAGACTGCATAGGCAAATCAAAAACAATTTTGATAGTTCTTCACATTAACCCATTTCTTAAGGTAAGAGAAATCTTCGCTTGCTTCCTTACCACCTGCATTCTACATAATTAAAACCCAATATATCAATTTTTTTTAACAATAGCCCATAGAATCATGTTGTTCTGTACACTTACATCAGATCTTCCAGCGGAAATCCTCTAAATTGATACGTCAAGTGCACAATGGAAACTTTCATTCACAATACATGCTTTCTATTACTACAATCTATTTACGTCATGGTGCTCCGTGTACCATGGAAACTGCAGGAAAAGATGCATTGCGGTAGATCGCTGATTGGGAGGGGGAATGAGCAAGAGAAAGATGAGCAGAACACCAGAACCTACATCCAATTTAATTAAATGGCGTCTCATAATAAAATGTAGCATAACTATATTACATTATTTATCCCACTTCTAAATGAGATAATCATATTGCTTCAAGTGCAAAATCATTAGTTCATCGGTTACCGTCATATGCATCATTAAAATTACTAATTTGCTCAAAGACCTTGTCACCCAAAATTGAACATCAGAAAAATCTTTAACAAGTAATGTGATTTCCCGATAAGGAGGTACGGCACTCCATATAAACAGGCCTCTCCAAGATCGTTAATTGTCCATAGAATGTTAACAGAAGCTCCCATCCAAGAATAACACATCGTTCTATCATGTGATGCCAGTATCTGTTATTACTATGTTAAAAAAAGGCATATTCCAGTGCTGAACATGTCACAGTATATGCATTCCATTATTTTTCATCATGTTAGTCGCCCCTTGCTGTTTTTTTGCACCTGATTTTTGCTTTGAGCTGTTTTGAACTTCTACTGGATTTCTATGACTGGTTTGTGTTTGGCCATTTGCTCCTGCCTGATGTTGGGAGGAGTTTGTATCCTGCTGATTTCTTCAATGCTAATCTTCAAGGATGTTAGTTTCCCTTTGTGAGTTTTTCCTCTTAACTGTGATCCTTTCAACTAGACACTTGCCACCTTTGACATATACTGTTCTATGCAGCGTGGCATTGTGGCTCTTGGAGAAGTTAAATTTTCTAGGACTATCAAGATGGTGACTCAACAGACTTTCTCAGTGTCTAGTCCTTAACACCTTCTCCATTTATGCACTCAGGATCTTGAACATCTTCCTCAATATAGAAACTGCTCCTATCCTGTAATTTAGAATAAAATGTAAGGTACATCTCTTCAAATAAAAATATCTCCCCATAGCACGGGAATGCCAGCAAACATTTGGTCATATTGCAAATCATAATTTTTGGCTCACTGGAGGGAATCGTGCAGTCGGATCGCAAGTGGGCCAAATAAATATTTTTCTTCTTAGGTCCTTTGATAGAGAAGAGGGCGTTCTTATGAAACCTCCTATATGCACCCATCTTCTCCTGAAGTCTACCCCTGTTATTGAGCTTTATCTTGTTATTAAAAGTACATATTAACAATTTTTGTCGACTGGATTTAGGGTTGGCCTCTTACATTTTAAGTTGGCATATCCCTGGGTGAGGAAATGGAGTTATCCTCTGGGTCCCTGCGGGTGTGAAGGACTGTCTCCGCAGGATACCCTGCATTTTCAAATATTGTGTAACTTTTATGAGGTTCCTAGGATGCTGTTTATCATACCATAGCTAAAAAAACTGAACTTCCCACAAGTGTGTCCCGCCCTCTTGTATTTGCAATTGCGACCCAAAGACGTAAATTTTAGTGGGGTGTGTTTTCTGAAAGCTGTCATGAGATTGAGAAGAACTTGCGGTTGATTTCCTCACTGATGGGTTTTATGGGTTTGGATATTTACTTGCTTTACTAGAATGCATTTAATGTCTATGGTTTAATGCCTATGTTTGTGCATGTTTATGGATTTGCTGTTATTTCGTTCTTTCATGATTTTTATGCAATGAACCAAATAAAGCATACTTTGATTTGATTTGAAATTTGATCATGATTCATATATCATGGTGTGTAGTACATGTTCAGATCTCACCTCGATGTCTCTTGATATGTTTGTACTTTACAAAGATGAATACATACATACATATGTTAGGTATGGTGGTTTTAAGGTGGAGTCATAACTACAGATATGTACGGTTTATAATACTCCTACCATAAGTATGTGCAAAATAAAAAATAATTGCAATCTGTGTAAAGAATGTAATGCATGGGACACAATACTAAGATATCTGTGCGTCCAAACTCAGTTAACTCTAATGTATGTTACACAATACAGTAATTCGGTTTGGTTTTCAAGAATTCACATTAGACAAAACACTGTAAATGTTTTTGTAAAAGACAAATGTGTTACTTGTTTAAAAAAAATGAAATATTTGGTCACTGTAAAAACAGCATTATCTCCCGAGATTTCTTTAATTTTTTTTAACCCAGTTTTGTTTCTATTTTTGACTTTCAGCATTAGGAGATTGATATTCTACCTACCAGCAAATATGCTGTGTCTCCCACCATTGTGTTAAAATGTTTAAACAAAATTTACTTATTCACGTTTAGTAACTTGTTGCAGGAAAAGTACTAGTGTCACAAAAGTTAAATGTTACATATGGGTTACTGTGTACTTTACATGACCCATATGTGTGACAATAAAAAGACTATTTCAGGCTTACAATTGTGGTCTGACTGGTTGCAGTCTAAAGCAATGTAGCAGAACATAAACAAATAACATTCTGCTATATAGAAAAAAACTATGTTTAAGCATTAGCATAATCACCCCATGTGTGCCTGTAACCCACAAGGCTGGATGCTTGATGTTTAAAAGTGGGGCATGCAAATTATTACAAATATTATGTTATGTTCCTGCAGCAACTAGCTGCAAGAGTGATTTTCATCATTTGGGCTGCTGTGGCTTTCCATTGAGAAAATCAATTTTACAATTGGCATTTTAGGAAAATCCTAAAAATTCATTAAAAATTTATTTTTTATATTTATCAAAATTCTAGTTGATTGATGAATATAGATTACTGCAAACTATGACTAAATATGACTAAATATGACTTTAGAAAAACCTACTTTGTGCCCCCTGGAAATATCAGCACTAATTACTCCAGTTCTACTTGACTTTTGTCCCTTAACAGTGATTTTCCCTTAGATAATGTCCAAAATACTTCTGCATCCAACATTCAATAGAGCCATGCTGGCAGGAAGAACAGATGGATTTATCATTGGCTACTTATTCAAGCCAATGAGAGAGAAAAAAATGAAAGGAACATAGGTGACAACTCAAAGGACCACACTGGATCCAACCTTTTCACGTGCTTACACTTAAAGGATGATTACAAGTTGCATGCTGCAATTACAAGGTAAACACCCTTGGAATGAGGATTTACCATGTGGGACTGATTCTTCCAATCATAAAACCATAATGAATTTCCTATGCAGTGGGCTTTAAAGCATACATTTTGTAACCTGCTCTGAGTATGTAATAAATGTAAGTGGGGAACTCTGAATGGGGCCTCCCACCACCACACACACTCAGGTCACAATTAAACGTGTAAGAGACTTGAAGAAGATGTAGAAGAGGAAATCTCTTATAGACTGCTTGAGTAAAGTACTAAAGTAAACCTATTCTCATTATATCTTTGCTTTGGGAGCGCTCTCAATGGTCAGTATTGCTGGCCTCATGAAGTCTAAGGGACAGAAAAGGCCTAAGAGAAGGGGTTTTGTGTTAGAACCAGAAGACCGGTTGGCTGGGAACAAGGGTGGACTTTGCAGGAGTTCTTTCCTTATAAGTGGGGTAAAGCCTGCCCCCACTCGTGATCTGATATCTGGATCCTAAAAATCTTATTGCTGTTTGACAGCCTTGCAAGAGACCAGGAAGAAATTACCCAGAGTCTCAAAGAAAATCGATCTTTTTACTTTCCCTAATGACTGAGGCTGGAGGACCCTAGAAGTGCACCTGAAAGTATTAGAGTATACCAGCCCGAATGATAACGGTCTCTTCCTTTGCCTTCCTAGCCTCTGTGAGACAAAACAGTCTCCTAGTATCTTTTTTTGGGGTTTGTTTTTCATTCGAGAGTGTCTTTCTTGGTTTTCGCGGCATGCTCTTTTTGACCTAGCTGCACTTTGTGATTATCAAAATAATCAATCAATAGCTCATAGACTCGAAATGAACAGGTCAAGTCAACTACTGGTTTCCATGTGTAATGTGCTGCAGGGTAACTTAAATTAGAATTATTGTTGATTAGGATTCTCCAATCATTTGCAATAAGAATGAGTTTAAAGTTAAAAAACTGCAAGTGTATAAATAATTGTTTATCTTGCAGACACATTCTATAGAAAATATGTACCATATGTAATATGAAAAACGATAATTCATCATTTGTATAGTACCAGACCGGTAGACAGTACTTGCACTAAGGTCTAATGACCAGAAGTACGGGCCAGCTAGAGGTGTACCGCAGCATGTCTCATATGGTCGACCTGCATCAAATCGACAAGCATTGTAGCAATAAAGTTTCAAATAACAAAACACATACATTGTCATTACCATTGAAACAGTCTGCTGTCTAATTACCATGACTCTAGGACTCAAACGGCTAAGACCGGAAATAAAATAGTTAAACGGTCCATTTCAAAATCTATTTGGCCTGATACCAACATAGCCAAAAGACACAGAATTTTCCTGTTTTGAATTCTTACACTACCAAACACTATTGATAGATTTGCACTCTTCCAGTTATCTAGTGGTGTGTGTCTAAGGAAGGCAGGTAGTTTGCTCCCCTTCTTTGAGGTCCTTCATTTTAATGAGCTGGCAGAAGGTCTTCGCCCAGGCACGACTGTGACCCACTTGGTTCCACAGTCCAAAGTGCACAACCTCTAAAAGAGGGCCCGCAGGCCATTGTGGTCCAAAATCCGATCCACGTCATCATATTCTTTTAAACATTCCTTTTACGGATTCATTAAACAATCCTGTCCCTTTGTTTTCATTTCAAACAAGCAGAGTTCGAAGACATTCACATTTCGGTGTGCAGATAGAATAACGAGTTGGAAATGTCAACCTACAGCAATATCGACTAAATATCGTGAGTCAGAAATATTGACAGCAAGAATATCTTGGTCAAGAATATCAATTTTAAGGTAAGAAATATCGTTTTTAAAAATACAGAAGTCATTCATATTGTTTGCAAAATATCGATTTTTTAATTAGGCTTATGTATTTTAGTATGTATTTTAATTCTATTTTGTAAAAGAATTGTTTATATTTTTTAATATGTGTCGCATTTCTAGTAGTTATCAATTTTGCGTTTTTTTGTTCTGTAGTGGGTTGTGGTTTTATAGGGGAATAGGGTGGGAAGTTATTTAATTATGATAAATTGATGATTGTTTTTTTTTATTAATATTTATTTAATTGAGATTTTATAGTGTTAATTATGGGAAGTAATTTATTACTAATTAATTATTAATTGGTAGTTATTCATATTCAATATTAATGAATTCATTGGTAAATAATTATAGTAATTGTGTAATTTTTTTTAGGTGCAGATTGTGAGTTTAATGGGGTAAAGGGTGGGAAGTAATTCATTTTTAATTAATTATTAATTTGTTATTAATTAATAATAATTGATTCATAGAAAATTAAATATGGAAATTGTGTAATTAATTTTAGGTGTGAGTTGTGGGGTTAATAGGGGCAATGGGTGGGAAGTAATGTATTGTTGATTAATTAATAATTAGTTGTTAATGATATTAATTAACTATGGAAATTGTGTAATTAATTTGAGGTGCGGGTTGTGGGGTGTATAGGGGTAAAGGGTGGTAAGTAATTTATGTTTGAATAATTAATAATTGGTTGTTAATACATATTAATTAATTAATTGTAAATTAATTATGGAAATTGTGCAATTAATTTTAGGTGAAGGTTGTGAGGTTTGGAAATGTAAAGAGTGGGAGGTAATTTACGTTTAATTAATTAATAATTAGTTCTTATTAATATTAATTTATTAATAAAAAATTAAATATGAAAATTGTGTAATTTATTTTAGGTGTGGGTTGGGAGTTTATAGGGTAAAGAGTGGGAAGTAATTTATGTTTTTCAATTAATAATTAGTTGATCATTAATATTAACTAATTAATTGATATTTAATTAGGGTAATTGTTTATATGTATTTGTGTGTGTGTTTTACGTTTATAGGGGTAAAGGGTGGCAAGTAAATTAATTTTACCTACTTTATAACAAGTTGTTAAATACTATTAGTATTTTAATTGAAAATAAGTTTTAATTGTGTAATCCATTTTTTTACAGTTTGATTTTAGCTGTGATTTGTGGGAGTTATAGGGGTAAAGTGTGGGATGTTTATTAATTTTTATGAGTTTTATTTTGTTTTTTAATTAATAATATTTCTTTATCTGGTAATTAATCATGTTAATTATGTAAGTACATTTTTTTCTTTAGATGTGGCTTGTGAATTGTGTGGTGTTATAGGATGGGAAATAAGAATACAACATTGTTGTAACAATTAATGTTTTGTTTCGAAATAATTTCTAATTAAAAATATTTCTTTGAAAAATATTTTCTATTTTATTTAATATAATATTTGTAGGTAGTTGTCATATGCATTTAACATTATAATGTGGGTTTTAAAATTTGTAATATTATATATATTTGTATTTTAATTTTTTACATATTTATATATTTTTTTATTTATTTTGTTTTTTAAATATTTGTGTTGTTGTTATTTTGTTTGTTTTTAATTTTGAACTGACTGGAGTGAGAATATTAATTGTAACCGCTCTGCCATCCAACACTTTCCCTACAGTTGCACTCACTGGAGTGGGAATAGTAATTTCTACCCCTCCACTATCCAACACTTTCCCTACTGTTGCATTGACTGGAGTGTGAATAGTAAATGTTATCCCTCCACTATCTTTCACTTTCCCTATTGTTGCACTGACTGGAATGGAAATAGTAAATTTTATTCCGCCGATATCCAACACTTACCTACTGTTGCACTCACTGGAGGTAGAATAGTAAGTTTTACCCCTCCGCTATTTGTAAATTATATAGGAATTAGCATTTAAAAAACCTTTGAAATTCACTGAAAAAACCATAGGTTTCAGGCGTTATATAGTTAGGAATTAGCTTTTAAAAAACCTTTGAAATTCACTCAAAAAACTATATGTTTTAGGGGTGTTATAGTTAGCTGGACATTTCACTCATACAAAACCATTGAAATTGCTCCTATATAGTTAGTTGTACTAACTATATTTCGTGCACCCGCAATCCACTGCTGATAATGTCACATATTAGATCATTCATGACATGGTCAGTGACATCACTGATGACATCTCAAATGACATCACTGAATTTTCAGTGAATTTGCAAGGTTTTTTAAATGCTAATGCCTAACTATATAAGGCCTGAAACCTATGGTTTTTTCAGTGAATTTGCAAGGTTTTTTAAATGCTAATTCCTAACTATATAAGGCCTGAAACCTATGTTTTTTTCATTGAATTTCGAAGGTTTTTTAAATAACAATTTTTAAATCTATTAATTGTTATTTTTTTATACTGATTTACTACATTTTTGCAGGCAGGTGTTTAGAGGGCACGCCCCCTTTTTACAACGTTCTGCAGCGCAACCCCTGGCGCGATTGCAGAGGAGGAACTAATTCCCCTTGCATACTGGGGGTCCCTGGGGGGCAACAAGCCCACCAGGAGCCTCCAGTATAAGCCAGGGAGCTGCATTACAGAGAGGTGTAATGAGGCCACACCCTTTTTTACACCTCTCTACAATGCAGCCCCCGGGCGTGTTTGCAGAGGGGGAACTAATTCCCCTTGCATACTGCGGGTCCCTGGGGGCCAACTAGCCCACCTGGAACCTGCAGTATGCACCAGGGGGCTGCATTGCAGAGAGGTGTAATGAGGCCACACCCTTTTTTACACCTCTCTGCAGCGCAACCCCTGGCGTGTTTGCAGAATAGGAACTAATTCCCCTTGCATACTGGGGGTCCCTGGGGGCCAAGTAGCCCACCAGGAGCCTCCAGTATGCGCCAAGGGGCTGTGTTGCTTTGCCCCGGGGCGGCGGTCCCCGGGGCAGTGTTGGGGGGATTGTGGACCCCCCCACACTTCTTTATCACTATGCCGACGCGATTTGGTCCCCCAGGGGGGTAATTTTTAAAAAAAACAGACCAGGTTTTAAAAAAAAAGAAATGTGGGCATTTTTGGTCCTTGTGGGACCACCTGGGCAGGCCTAGGGGGTCAGGGTGTATCTACCCTGCCCCCTTTTTGTGTTCTTCACGTTTGTTTTTCTGCTTTCTTGTACCTCGGTCTATCTACACGCATACATATACATATATATATATATATATATATATATATATATATATATATATATATATATATATATATATATATATATATATATATATATATATATATATATATATATATATATATATATATATATTACCTACTGGCGGTCGCCAGTAGGTATATATAGTTAGGATTTTTTCTCTATGGGATTTTTGAAAATTCTATGTCTAATAACTTTGGCGTTTGTGGACGGAATTGGCTGAAATTTTCAGGAAAATGGAACATTTTGTTTCTGAGCAGCCCCTGAAAATTTGGGGGGGGTTCGTCAAGGGGGGGCCGAGAAAAAAGGGGGGTCCCAAAAAACGTGTTTTTCCCATGTTAATTTCCATAGGGCGGTTGGCCTCACTTTTAGGCCGAACGGCTGAATGGATTTGCACGAAACTTGGCAAAATTGTAGGGACTGTTAGCCCGATGTGCCTTTGCTAGGTCTCAATATATGTGCTCCAGTGGATTTTGAGTAATTTAGGTTCAAAAAAAGATATATATCTGCAAGCGCGCTCCAGGCAGCGCTCCGGTTCGCGTACTTGACGTGTAACGGAACTTCGCGTAGCGAAGCTGATTGGCTCTCCGGTGTCTGTCAACATTCTAAACAGTCCGGAGCGGCCGCCATCTTGTCTCTCGGTAGGATCAAGAGACAAGAGGAGGCCAAAACAAAGGGGGAAATGACCATAAGGGGGCATAGTAGATCCTCCCTGACCCCCTAGGTTTGATGTGGAGGCTTTAAAAGGGCCCCGCAGGGCAAAAATAAATAATTTTTTTTTTTTTTTTGCGTGGGGAGCGCCCGGTCCGCGAACCGGGAAGCGTTCTGGGGAGCGTACTATAAGGAAAAAAGAATGATAGACTTTTCAAATACTGTATGTTAATTGATTGTTGGTTTTGTTGATTATTTTTTAATTTTTTAATTTTTTAAGCAATTATTTATTATTGTGATTGTGTTTCAAAATTTAATAACATTTCTAACATTTCACTGTCTGAAATTTCGTTATTTTCATTGAACATAGCTTGTAATCTCTGAGTGTGTAAAATGTCCTCATTTTGAAGGAGGTTATCTACTGCTTGCACACATTGCAGTAGTTCTTGGTCCCAAGTTTCATCCATAAATTCTATATAATTTGGATCAATTAATTCTTGGCTGCTCTCTTGCAGGACAATTTGAAATGAAACTTTCTGTTCGCCTTCCATGTTGCCTGAAATTTGGATAAAAAAAATATATATTAGTAGAGATAGGGCACTGTTGGGATTAATTTTAGATAGGCAGTTTTTATCAGTGAATTTATCTTTGGGCAGTGTATAGTATCAGAGTGGAAGTAGGAATATAAAAAAGTGTATGTGATTTAACGTAAGTAAATTCATAATTATACAAGAGAAACCTAACTCCATCCATAACTATAACAGAGAAGTCTATCTAAATCTATAACTACTACAGAGGGATAGTATATAACTATCAGAAAAAGTTTACCATATTAACTGATAGTGCACAATATACTTCAGTATTTAAAATAACAACTTACCTTTACAAAGAAGTTGAAGTGATTAGTGAAAATCCAATTGAAATGTACACCAGGAAGTAGTAGTCAAAATGGCTGTGTTCCCTTCTCTTCCTTTAAATATATTCAGGTATATAACGAATCAAATGTCAGGTAAAAAAAGTAGAAAATGAAAGTAACATTTTCATTGGTTGTCAATTCCAACACTTCAGATGTGTTATGTGAAGTAATTTACCTCACGGTATTTAGAAAGGTCTACAGGCTAAATGGCTAAATGGAATTTCAATCAAATTTGTGAAAATGGTAGGGATTGGTATGTAGTATGAGCTAATCTATATTTGGTGAAAGTGTCTCCAGTCGTTTTTATGTAAATTACTTTCCCACCTTTTTTTGATGGAGTGCTTCCCAGGGAACGCCCCAGTACGCGAACTGGTGAGCGCCCCGGTACGCGAACCTGAAGCGTTACGGGAGTCCACCATTTTGTGTTTCGGTCGAATTAAGATACAAGATGGAGGGCAAATAATGTTCAGAATGGGTAGAAGGGGACACGGTAGACGTATTTTGACCCCCTAGGTTTTCTGAGGATGGCTGAGGAGGCCCATATGTGCGAAAAAAAAACATTTTTTAAAAAAAAATTCGCGCGGTTAGCTTCCGGTTCGCGTACCGGGTAGCGCTCCGGGGAGCGTACTTTGTTGAAAATTAGTGAAAAAAGTTAGAGTAAAATAATAATTGTGAGTGATCAGATGTAGGGTAGCTCTGAGAAGAGTTTTTGGGTTTATGGTACATTTAGGTACTTATAAGTAGGTACCAATGCACAGTCTTAAATTCAGAATGAAAACTCTGTTCCCTTCATATGAGAAGTGAACTCCATCTCCTCTGTAGATATCTTGCATGTAGTAACGCAAGTTATTGTTGTACATGGAGCCCATTCCATGGTCTCTCATGTAAGCTGAAACAGATTTGTTTACATGCTTCCTCGACTTCTCAATTTGTGGACAAAATTGGTTTGACCACCTCCATTTCTGTCTTTGGCATATATTTGAATATACCAAGGCTGTTTGAGGAAAAAGTGCCATTAATTGCTCAAAGGTGTCCTTTAAAAGCATTTCCAGACCTACTCCAGTCAAAGTGCCCAAATCATTTCCTCCACAGTGCACAATTAACAGGTCAGGTTTTGGCAAATGCATAAAGGTTTTCACCAAAGGTATCAATTGGTGACATTTTAATCCTCTGTGGCCAAACCACTTAATTTCCACATCTTGTAAATTGAGGTTAGGTAAATTTCTGTTCTCAGCATACCTCTGAGCCCAATAGATATAACTATGTCCAACAATCCAGACATAAAACATGGTGAGAGAAGGTTCTGCTGCAGTCAGATGAAGTGTGGCAATGAAATGGCAGTTGAAAAAATAAGAGTTTAAAATGAAAAAAACTGTGGAGTTTCTGTGTTAATGAAGCAGTAACAGTGATTGGTGGATTTTGATTGCTGAAAACAGAAAGTTAGGGTGCATGGATGAGTTCTTTGAAAGATGTATTTTGAATGGTCAATAAAAAATCATTAAATGAAAGATTGCACATTGCACTGGATATGCAGGTGCACTGAGAGTTCAGAGTTCAATTGAAACATTGTTGTGTGAACTTGCAAACACCAGAGGTCTTCCAGGAGGTGGTTGCTATGCAAAAAAGGCAGAGAGGGCAGAGGGGGGAAGGGTTTTGATTTGAAAAAAGTGAGGGAAGAGTTTTGATTGGGTGACATGAGAGATATGTGTGAAGAATTACAGCATTTCTGTGCTTTCTATAGCTGCAGCCTCTGGAGTGCATACCCTTTGTTCTGCTGAAGACAAATTGGTGTATTTCTGAGACTGTTTTGAAACTCATAAAGTATTTGCTAAGGTGAGAAAAGATTTATTTAATTTAGATAGAGAATAGTGTGCTTTAAGGAGAAAATTATGAAGAAAGTTGTGTTTTTAAAATGTTGCTTTGTCTCAAGTGTTTTACAAATAGATTTTGTTTCTTTGAGAAATTGTAATTGGAGAAAATGTGAAGTATTAGTACTGACAGGGTGTTTTTGTGCATAGGAGCTGTGCAGTGTTTTCAAATTATGACTTGAAAATCGGTTTGAGGAAAAGGGATGCTTTTAAAATTTATGACAAGGACATAATGGTGTATGCATCTTTATAAGGCATTTGAGTGTCTCTGATGTTATTTTTCCCATTTTAATTTAAGACCTTTCCCCGTGGTGCAAATTCCTTGTAAATATGCTCCCACCTGTGCTTGGCAAATTTAGATTTTGATTGTTTGAGTTACATAGCCATGTTAAAAGTGACCCAAAAATGCTGCAAAGGCTTTAAAAAAACGCTTTCATGTGTCTTAAGGACATTTTAAGTCATTTCCCCATGTGCAGTGTTTTCAAATTAAGACTTGAAAATCGTTTTTGAGGAAAAGGGATGCTTTTAAAATTTATGACAAGGACATAATGGTGTATGCATCTTTATAAGGCATTTGAGTGTCTCTGATGTTATTTTTCCCATTTTAATTTAAGACCTTTCCCCGTGGTGCAAATTCCTTGTAAATATGCTCCCACCTGTGCTTGGCAAATTTAGATTTTGATTGTTTGAGTTACATAGCCATGTTAAAAGTGACCCAAAAATGCTGCAAAGGTTTTAAAAAAACGCTTTCATGTGTCTTAAGGACATTTTAAGTCATTTCCCCATGTGCAGTGTTTTCAAATTAAGACTTGAAAATCGTTTTTGAGGAAAAGGGATGCTTTTAAAATTTATGACAAGGACATAATGGTGTATGCATCTTTATAAGGCATTTGAGTGTCTCTGATGTTATTTTTCCCATTTTAATGTAAGACCTTTCCCCGTGGTGCAAATTCCTTGCAAATATGCTCGCACCTGTGCTTGGAAAATTTAGATTTTGATTGTTTGAGTTACATAGCCATGTTAAAAGTGACCCAAAAATGCTGCAAAGGCAATCAAAAAACGCTTTCATGTGTCTTAAGGACATTTTCAGTCATTTCCCCATGTGCAGTGTTTTCAAATTAAGACTTGAAAATCGTTTTTGAGGAAAAGGAATGCTTTTAAAATTTATGACAAGGACATTATGGTGTATGCTTCTTTATAAGGCATTTGAGTGTCTCTGGTGTTATTTTTCCCATTTTAATGTAAGACCTTTCCCCGTGGTGCAAATTCCTTGTAAATATGCTCGCACCTGTGCTTGGCAAATTTAGATTTTGATTGTTTGAGTTACATAGCCATGTTAAAAGTGACCCAAAAATGCTGCAAAGGCTTTAAAAAAACGCTTTCATGTGTCTTAAGGACATTTTAAGTCATTTCCCCATGAATGTAGGTAGGCCTCACCTTAAACCTCACCTTAAACAAACCTCTGGATAGGCCACACCTTATCGTCATCCTGAATTAATCATTTAAAATGCTAGGGACAGATTTATGATAGGTGTATGCCTCTTTTGCGCCACTGTGCGTCACTTTTGTGACGCAGTGGCGGTGCAAAAGATTTGCTATGTGGCGACAAAATTACAAATTGATGCATCTAGGAAGATGTGTCATGCTGTAAAAAAACCGTGCCACATGAAACCGATGCAGCAGTGATGCAAAAGATGCACCATGTTGCAAGACAGGCCTCACTTCATCTCCAACAAGATAAGAAGCTTAGGGATAGATTTATGATGACTGGTGCATCCCCAGGGATGTGCCAGTCATCCTGCGCCGCTGTTCCGCCACCCATGGTGCGCTGCATTTACAATGCGGCGCACCATGGGGCAAAAACGGCACAAATGCGTGACGCATCTGTGCCGTAAAGGTGGCGCATTGCTGGAGCTGCATCGCAAGTGCGATGCAGCTCCAGCAAGGCTCAGGGGTGCCCCATCTCCATTTAATCTGCAACCCTGAGTAGGCCTCACCTTAAACAAACCTCTGGATAGGCCACACCTTATCGTCATCCTGAATCAATCATTTAACATGTTAGGGACAGATTTATGATAGCCGTGTGCCTCTTTTGTGCCGCTGTGCGTCACTTTTGTGACGCAGCGGCGGTGCAAAAGATTGGCTATGTGGCGACATATTTAAAAATTGATGCATCTAGGCAGATGTGTCATGCTGTAAAGTCCTGTGCCACATGAAACCTGCGTCAGTTTTCATATAGGTGTTTTGTTGCAAGGTATGCATTAATTTGCAAGAAAGCCCTGTAAAACTGACACAGTGAAATTTAGAAGATTTCACTGACTCAGCTTTATAGCATTGCTGAATCAAATCATTACGCCTGTTTGAAACAGGCATAAGGAGTGATGCACGATGCAATGTGTGGCTTGCTCCTGTGCATTGCAGTAGACATGTTGCGCTTACGACGTGATTCCTGCAATGTGCTGCTTTTGCGGCACAGATGCGTGACGCATCTGTGCTGTTTTCACTCAATGGTGCTCCACATTGTAAATGCGGCACACCATGGGTGGCAGAGCAGCGGTGCACATTAACTGGTGCATCCCTGGGAATGCGTCAGTTAACATAAATCTGCCACTTTACATTTAAGTATGAGCAGGGGACACAGAGTTGGTGAGGCTTATCCAAGGTTAAGAAGAGATGAGTCCTGTTCACTGAAAACTTGGACATAGGCCTTACCTCCTCAGCATCGCTGGTCATGGCTAATTAAAAGCTGCAAAATGTTACTCTTGTTAAACAATTTTACTATTGTGTGTTAAGTTTTGATGACTGTTATTGATTTACTGTTTGGTAATAGTGGTTAATAACATTTTTTATTATATTTTACCACAGATTCAACTGCATATCATTTCAAGATTTCAGCATGCCAACCAAGGATAGACTTAAAAAGGCTGCAAAACGTCAAAGACAGCAGGTACATGAAATAATGCAGCAGTCCTCTACCAAAAAAACTTGTCAAGTCACCAAGAAAGCACCGGGTAAGAGCACAAAAACATTCATAAGAAATATTTGTAGTAAAAAAAATATTACTACAGAAAATGTTTCAGTCCAGAAAAAGAGAAGCATTTTAAACGGAAAGGAAAGGCCAATCAAAAATGTTACTGCTAGAGCAAGAGATAACTCTGTGCATGATAGTAGAAGGAAACAACAGTTTAGGGACATTCGTAAACGAATGTTCCGCAACAGGATAATTGGCAATTTGTTAAAAAATATTAAGAAAGGTCAACAGAAAGTGGTTTTTTATAAGAGAAAAAAAAAGTTGAGAAAGTTATTGATCAGGCATTTGAAATTAAACGTAAGTTATTTATTTTGATAATCAATAGAATTAGGAAGCTAAACAAGGCAATTTATGATTTCAAAAGAAATAGTAGATGGAAGAGAATAGTTAATCGTAGTAATTTTTGTGAAGTTTTTTCCGGAGAATGGATGCATAGTTCAAGTTGTGAGGCATTTTTCAATGAGGAGAGTTATTTCCAGGATAATGATTTGGTGCATGCAGTTGACACCAGCGGTCGAGCTTATGAGGTGAAAGATGGTTGTCCAGTTGAAAAAGAAAAACTTGTGACAACAGAGGCAGAAGAGATGTTAGGTAATGAGGTTTTAGGAAGACGTCCTAAGGGACCTGTGTACACCTGGAAGTGTAGTAGTATTTGCAGTGTGCGACAGGATTCCATCAATTTGCTTTGTGATTTTGTACGGACATTTAATAAGAAAAGTTTGAAGCAGAAAATGAAGTTGTTGCAAGAATTAGATCCTTGCAGAGTGAGAGAAGTGACAGGTTTGCATGGTCATTCACTGGCTTGTCTTTCCAGGAGAGTATGCCAGAGTGTTTTTCATCATTTCAGGATGCTAGCAGTGCATCATAATAAAGTGAGGAAATTAGTTAGAATGTTGTATTATGCTAAGAGTCCAGCAGTTATGCTTAAACAATTATGCGCTGCTCTTTTGCATGGTTCTGAAATAGATGTGAAGAATATGTGTGAAGAAATTGAGTTTTGTTACTTTGGAAGTAAAGAGGAGAATGTTGAAATTGACCCAGAAGAAGAAGGTAATGTGGAAGATAGTGTACAGGTTTCCAGTACAGATAATTTTCAGAAGGAAATTGCCACGTTTCAGGTGAAATCAAGTGAGAGGCCTAATTTCACTTGTGTGTGTTGTCGACGCACTTATTATAAGAATCAGACTAAGTTAGTGGATTTATATGCAAAAAGTGAAAGGGAAAATAATAGTGAATGGAAGGATTTCACAACATACTTGATGGTAGAAAATTGTTTTGATTTGGGATTGGATCAACGTGTGTGTACTTATTGTTATAACAAATTAAATCAAAACCAGATGCCTGCTAGAGCAGTTCATAATAATCTGGAATTGGTTGAGATTCCTTCTGAATTGAAGGATGTAAATACTTATGAATCTATTTTGATTCAAAGTATCCATCCCTTTCAGGCTATTGTAAGAATGGAGCCAAAGACAAGGAAATTGCCTCCATCAGATTTACAGAGAGGATTAAAGGGAAGAGTTGTTTATTTGCCTCTAGATTTGAAGAAAAACATTAACACAATTGGAGTAGAAAAAGTGGAAGAGGACCCTCTGGTTATCTTAGTTAATGGGGTTCCGACAAAGAATAAGAAAATATGGCAAGATTTAGTGGATGTTAGGAAAGTCAAAAAGGCAACATTGTATTTGAAAAAAAATAATAAGTACTATAAGAATATATATGTTGCAGAAGAGGAAGTAAGTGAGGAAGAGGATAGCGATTTGTGTGCTGGTCAAATTGAGAAATTAGAACCCTCTACTAGTGAAGAAATATATGAACATTATAGTGTTCATCCTTTGCATTCCAAGGAAGTCATGGGGAATGCTATTGAGTTGTTTCAAATGAAACAAGCCAAAGGGAGTCCCATTAGTGTTTGGGAGGAAAGTTTGGAAGCTCGGTGTTTCCCACAGCTTTTTCCAACAGGTCAGGGAGGAAGATATGATGAGCGACCTCATCAAATTCCTGCTTCTGAATACCGGACTTTGCGATTGTATGCAGGAGATGCTAGGTTTCGACAATGTATTCCCTATTTGTTTCATCTCCTGTTTGAAAGCGATCTGTCTGGACTGTCATATGCAGTGAACCACATCTTGAAAAGTGGTATACACATGCAAAACATCTCGGCAAGTGACTTTATGGATAAAGTCAATGTCCAAGACAGTATTTTGGATTCTCACCTGATTAATCTCATGGCGTGTCAGCGTGGTACTAATGAGTACTGTTACCGTCGTCATGGTGATTTAAAATGTATGCTGAGGAACTTAGGAAGTCCCACATGGTTCCTCACTCTGAGCTGTGCCGAGTATGGCTGGGAAGACTTACTTGAATTTCTACGAGAGGCAAATGAAAACATCGAAAACATCGAATTCAAGACACCCGGAGAACTGTGTTCTTTGGATCCAGTCAATGTATGCCGGTACTTCAATCATAGACTTGAAGCTATGATGTCTTTCATCATGAATAAGTAGAATCCACCTCTTGGAGAGGTGTTGGATTTCTTCTGGAGAAAGGAGTACCAAGCAAGAGGTGCTCCTCACATACATATGCTGTTGTGGATCAAGGATGCACCTACATTTGGAACGGATCCAGAAGACTCAGTGATGAGTTTCATACAACAGTATTCTACGTGTGCTGTTCCAAACGCAAAGGAGAAGAAAAGCCTAAGAGAAAAAGTTCTACGTTTCCAAAGCCATCGTTGTGGAAAGTACTGTCGTCGTAAATTCCGAAACAAGGACAAGTTCTACACCAAATGTCGTTTCGGGTTTCCACGACCGGTGATTTCTAAAGGAAGAGTAAACAGTTTGATGTCTTCGCTGCGACATAATGTGATGAAGAAATCACCGAAAAACACATACAATTTGAAGAGGAACGAAGAGTCCAAGTACATCAACGACTACAACCCAGTGATTTTGTCCATGTGGAATGCTAACATGGATATACAGTTTGTGGCTGATAACTGTATGGCTGTGGCTCGGTATGTGACATCTTACATCACCAAAAAAGAGAAGACAGAATTGAAGGATATGTGGGAGGACATTTCCCATGAAAAGTGCCTCAGTAAGAAGTTGTACAGTTTCAGTCTGAAGATGTTGTCGCATCGAGAAATCGGAGCTTACGAATGTTCTGACCGGTTGTCTTCAGCAAGTCTCTATGCCAAATCTAGGAGTATCGTTTGGGCGAGTCTTGGTCTTGCTGCAACGCGTAATCGAGTTCTGAAACCTGTGCGGGAAATTGAGTATTTGGCGGAAAAGGAGCCAAACAGTACCGACATTTTGAAGACCAACATGTTGGATACATATTATCCAAATCGAAGCAGTCACCTCGAGAATGTTTGTCTGTATGAGGTTCTTCAAAATTACATATTCAAGAGGAACATCAAAGAAGATACTGAGAAAGGAGTGTATGCTGTAATTGGAAGTGAGGGATGTCTGGTCAAGCAAAGAAAATGCCACTTGGTAAATCATCGAAAATTGAGTGGCGAATCTCCTGAAAAAAAGGAGTTTTCTATTTAGCACTTTTGCAACTTTTCAAGCCTTGGCGTGCAGAAGAGGAACTGCTTGGAGATTTCCTCTGTTACGAAGACTCTTTCACTGCCGCCAAGCAGACCATAGAATGTCCTGCTTTTCCCAAATATGTAGAAATGTTGAATGCGGAAATCGAGCAGGAAGCAACGATTGCAGCCGAGATTGCCAGAGACAGTTCTCAGGACAGTCAGAGTTCTGCTTCATTGAGTCAGGATCCACTAGGAGGACCTGTTATCAAAAATGAAGCTGCCACTGCCATGAATGAAGTCGAAAGAGCCATGGCACATGCTCAGGAGGATGCGGTTAACTTAGAAGACTTGGAAAGACAACTCAACGTTGAGCAGAGGAAAATATATGACGAAGTTACCATGCAAATTGATCATGGATTAAGTCATGAGAAGAAAGAGTGCTCATGTACGTCGTTGAAGCCTGTCCGACTGTACATGAGTGGAGAAGCGGGAACTGGAAAAAGTTTCCTCATTAAAGCAATTTCATGTTATTTGCAGGAAAAGGACTGAGTCATCGCTGTCTTGTGTTGTCACCGCTCCAACTGGACTGGCAGCACATAACATTAAAGGGATTACTTTACATCGTTTACTGATGCTGCCAGTGGAGCATGACAACAAATTACAATATCACAAGCTATCTGGAGATGCTTGTTGTGAAGTTTCAAGAATCTTGAGGAAAATGAAATTTCTTATCATTGACGAAGTAAGCATGGTTTCCAATGTCATGCTTGCCTTTGTACATTTGAGAATGCAAGAAGTTCTCAAAACAGAGTATGATGTGTTATTTGGTGGCAAACACATCATTGTTTTCGGAGATCTTCTGCAGCTGACACCAGTGAAAGGGCAACCTGTGTTCAAAATGCTCACGCATGAAGATACCAGGAAGTGCCTAGGGAGCATTGGCAACGTCAATATATGGTTAAACTTCAATTATGCTGAACTGCATGAAAATATGCGTCAGGCGAAGGAGAAGTTTACAAGAATATTCTACAAGATGTTAGAATTGGAAAAGTGACCGAGCATGGGAAAGAAGCTTTACATGCACGATTACTGTCAAATTTATATCCAGAACAAGATGTTGTGCCTGAGAATATTTTTCAGAAAATTATTGAGAAGAAATCTGGAATATGTTTGATGCCAACTCTTGCAGAATGCGCCATCTTCAACAACAAAATGTTGCATTTAGAAAAGCAAGAGATTGTGAAACTGGAAGCTATTGACAGAGTAGAGCATATGGGATCAACAATTATTTTGTCTGAGAATTTGAAATCCAAATTGGATTCATTAGAGAAGACTATATCTAAAACTGCAGGTTTTGAAAAGACTCTGAATGTGTGCTTAAACTGCCGTATTATTTTAAGAAGGAATTTACATGTTGAAAGAGGTCTGGTAAATGGATCAATGGGTAATGTTGTTGATTTTGTGAAAAACAGAAATAGAGATGGAATTGAATTTTTAAAAATTAAATTTGATGGCATTGAGGAAGTACAGCTAATTGGTCGTTGTTCTGCTAGATTTTTGCTTGTAAAAGACTTATATGTTCGCCGTAAGCAGTTTCCTGTTTGCTTGGCATATGCGGTGA
This sequence comes from Lissotriton helveticus, assembly GCF_964261635.1. Taxonomy (NCBI): domain Eukaryota; kingdom Metazoa; phylum Chordata; class Amphibia; order Caudata; family Salamandridae; genus Lissotriton; species Lissotriton helveticus. The sequence continues at coordinate 1,292,325,804 of NC_136061.1, forward strand.
CAATCCATAAATCGCAAGGTTTAAGTGTAGACAGTGCATTGGTGAATATTGGCAGTTCTGTGTTCAAGGAGGGTATGGCATATGTGGCATTGTCAAGAGTTAGAACTTTATCAGGATTGTACTTGATTGAGTGTGATGTCACAAACATTTGTGCGGATCTAGATTGTGTTAAGGAATACAATAGGTTGAGAAGAGAGTATGCGCCACATTTGCCTCAATATCCTTTGTTTGAGAAACGTGTGGTAGGCCGGAAACGAAGAAATGTTACCAATACTAGGGAGGTTGTAGCAAAAAGACGAAAAGTCGATGAACCTGAAATTATAAGCAGAAAGAAAAAGGATTCTGTTGAAGATGTTGTTGGTTTTCAATTTGAAAACAGTTCTGGTGTCAACTGCTATGCTAATGTAGTGGTTAATGTTTTGTTTTCTCTAGAAAATGTAAAAGAAGAGATTGTGGTCAATTCTGATCAAAGATTTTGCAGTTTGTTAAATACTGTGTTAGAGAAATGTAGCACTGATAGAACAAAAATAGAAAGTGTGTCTGAAATTCGAAATCTGTTAGACAGATGTTCAGGCCAAACACAATTCTCTCAAAATATTCAGCAAGATTGTCAGGAGTTTTTAATGTATATGCTTGATGTATTGCATGCTGAAGGTGTAGATGTAGATCACCTGTTTGGACTTTCTTATCAATGGCAGCATGACTGCGAGAACTGTAGGGTATCAAGTACTACTAGTGTAGACTCAGAACGATTTATATATTTAACTTTGCCAGACAGTAAATCAGTCTCCTTTAATAAGCTAGTAAAAGCAGCTGATCACAACATGGATTGTAGCCAATGTAAATCTGAATTGATGTCAACATTATTTATACGAATATATGGCCAGTATGTCATTTTAATGTTCCAACGATGTAGGCCTGATGGAACAAAATTGACAACTTTAATTAAAAATTTTGTGGCTTCACAGTTGTCAATATCAGGAAGGACTTTTGTAACTGTAGCAATTATATATCATGACGGTCCTTCAATAACATCAGGACATTACACAGCTTATTTAAAGTCTAGAAACGGCTGGTCATTCTGCAACGATTCTGTTTTAATTTTCAAAAAAAAATTGCCGTATGACCTTAAAAATTCTTAACTGGTGTTTTTAAAACCAAAATTTTAGGGAAAGAATCTCGGGATGTGCTCTGAGGAATTTCAAGAAGTTCTAATGGCTCCTACACGATTTGGCCTTGAGGATAAGTGTAGTACAGAGACATAACTTCTTACCATAACACTGGACGTCCTGGAAAAATAACTGCACTTTGAATGAGTTCAGAAAAACTATTTCTTTTTATAAGCTAATTCAAGCAGCCAATCAAAACATGGAGTAGAGGGAATGTAAGTCTGCAATGCTGTCTACTGTTTTATATTGCTTTGTGATTAAAAGTGATGTAGAGAATTAAATAATTGTAGTAGTCATAGAGGTAGTGTAAGTCTGCTTCATAGTAAGCAGTATCAGTGTCATAGGAAATGTAGAACATGAGTGAGCAAGAAGGGTAAGATATTAGTAGTCCAGGATTGTGAAAATGATCTTCAACATTTTAATTCTGAAAGTTGCGGAAATACAACATGACGGGATTGGCTTACAAGAATTCCAAGAGTTATAAATGGCTCTGACATGAGTTGGCCTTGTGGAAACGTGTGGTAGAGAGCGAGAAGTCATTTATTGTATGTAACATATTTTTCAAAACGATGGAGGTTTTCTTTCAGAAAGTGGCGGGCTGAAAGTAATAACAGCACAACAGAGTGTAAGCTGTTCATAGGACATCCTTCGACGTCATGGAAAGTAAGTTAACTTTAAGGAGTTCTGAATTCTGATTTGTTATGTTGTATGGGTTTTTTAAACACAATCATTTTGATGGTGTTTTTTTTTCCCCGCTGTTATATGATGAATACCTTCAAGTCACTGTTTTTAGTGAAATTTGATACATTCTGAGAACAGCAAAAATAAACCATTTAACATGTATAATTAATTCTGTACTGTTTGCATTTATGATGTACATGTAGAACTGTGTAGGAGGCATGGAGAAGGTGAGGCTTCTGTAAGTGTCAAAGTTGTTGCATACAATGCTCATATTCTACGTAGTCTTTCATAAGATAGACTACATTTCCACAATGAGATACCTAAGCAAAGGAAACACAGGTGATATGATTGTGGAATGAGCAAAAAAAATTGCACGTTTTTCAATTATATTACCTGTGTTTCCTAACATTACACATCACATTGTGTAGATGAGGTTTAGGCCTGTTCCTGGAGACAGAGGAGGTCTGACATTTGTTCAAGAGTGCAGTGGACATGACTCACTTCGTTGGTAGGCCTGCACATGTATTATCTCCTCTGTATTCTTCAACAAACCTAAATTTCATCTGCAACTCTGAGTAGGACTTACCTGAAACAAATCTGTGGATAGGTTACACCTTATCGACATCTTGAAACAATCATTTAAAATGTTAGGGTCAGATTTATGATGGCCGTGCGCCTCTTTTGCTCCGCTGTGGGTCACTTTTGTGTAAAAGATGCACCATGTTGCAAGATAGGTTTCAGTTCATCTCCAGCAAGATACCATCAGTTTAAAATGTATATAATTAGCACTGTGTAGGGGGCATGCAGAAGCTGAAGCTTTTGTAAGTGTCAAAGTTGTTGCATGCAGTGCTGCACTTCTGGGTACTGTTTCATATGCTGGACTACATCTGCACTATGAGATACCTAAGCAAAGGCAACACAGGTGATGTGATTGTGAAATGAGGAAAAGAAACTCCACATTTTTCAATTACATCACCTGTGTTTCCTAAGTTTACGAATGACATTGTGCAGATGAAGTTTAGGTCTGTCCACGGACATAGAAGAGGTCTGGCCTTTGTTCAAGAGTGAAGTGGACAGGACTTACTTCATTGGTAGGCCTTCACATGTATTATCTCCTCTGTATTCTTCTACAAGCATACAAAATTCACAACAATCAGTTTTCCAGTGGCAACCCCCCATCCAACTTCCTCAACCCATACACCTTGCTAATCATCCACCTGCGCATCCTCCTCAATACCCATATCATACCACCCAACAGTGGTGGCAACCCCAGCAATCCACGCAATACAATACTCACCCATGGCAGCAGCCGCGGCAAGGACGGTTTCCCCCGTTCAACCCACTAGGCCTTAACTATCAAGGCAGAGACAGGGACGAATGGAGTGGACAGGAACACTGGAGAAAGTACAGTGACCCCACACGCTGGGATAGCTGGAATGGCCTTCAATTAGCAAACAGGTATAGCGCTTTGGAGTGCGTCGATTGACTACCACAACCACAAGAACACTCCCAAGTCCACACAGACCTATTGGAACCCACGGTCTCCCTATCTGTCCCTCCAGACCTAGAGATTCCTCCAGTCCCAGAGATCCTTAATGAATCAAAAAGAGTAAAAAGCTCAAGGGACAGTCCAACAATCCTGAGTCTGATCTCGTGGAACATCGCCGGTTTAAGGACAAAAATAGAGGATGGGACAATTATGCACTACATGCATAATCACCAAGTAATATGCATACAGGAGACATGGTCATTACAAGAACATCACCTGCAGGGGTACAAAACGTACTCCTCTCTCGCGCAGTCGGGACACATAGGCAGACCAAAGGGAGGTCTGTGCATATACGTAGCCAACACTATCCAAAACGCTAAAATAAAGGTTATAGAACTGGCATCTAATTTGCAGATCCTTGGTCTTTTCCTTCAGAAAAAAGAGTCAATGGTTATCATTAATTTTTATAATAACCTGGATGAACTGGACTTTGAGGGAGTCCTGGCCCATCTTCACGAAAAATTAATTACTCTCAGAATGAAACAAGGAGAAAGAGGCCCGGCCGCAATAATATGGGCAGGCGACTTCAATCTTCACGCCTGTACCCAACCAAAAAGAAAATGTCCTGGCATGGTGACAGAAGATGGCCTCTCACTCACCCATTTCTTGCATAATAAAATGGGCAGACAAATGAATGATCTCCTATCCGACCTGGATCTCCAGATAGTAAACACCTGGGACTATGGGGATAATTCACTTGCACCCACTTATATAGGAAGAGGCTATAAAACCACGGTAGACTTCATAATTATATCAACATTCTTACAACTAAGAATAAAAAACTTTGAAGTCAAACCAAATCCTCAAAGTGACCATGCAATATTAACCTTGGAAGTCTCACTAAACTATCAACAATGTTCTCCAGTAACAATAGCCAATGCATTGACCCAGGAAAATATCAATATGGATAAAGTAAACGGGTACTCAATAAAATGGGGAGTGATAAACCCAGAGGAACTAACCAAAGAGTTAATAAGATCAGTCTATTCCCAAATTAAAATTTGTTTGGACATTGCAACTAATGACGCGGAGCTTCTAAATTACTTTGCCCAAATTATGGACAAATTAAAGGTTCTACTTACAAAAAAACAAAAACCTGGTCCATCTCGGGCCAAAGGCTGGTTTAACCAAGAGTGCACTAAGGCTCATACAAAATTGAAGCTAGCCTTAAACAAAAACGAAAGGGATTCCCGCACAATAGCCACCCTCAGAAGTGAATATCATAAAATAAGGAAAAAGAGGAAAGAGGAACTGAAGCAAGCGCTGTGGCATGAACTCCACACCAGTGCCCAAGAAAAAAACTCTCAAGCCTTCTGGAGAATTATAAGAACTCCTTTCTTGGCAGACGACATTTGCCCAAAAATCGAAGCTGCTATAGACGCTGCAACTTGGGTATCACACTTCACCAGCATCTTCCAAAAACCAACCTCTGACCAAGAGACGGAAGAAGAGGAAAAAATATTCCTACCATACCCTATAGATATAAATTTTGAAATTTCCGAGATTCTTGTGGCATTGAACTCAACCAAAAAAGGAAAAGCTCCAGGGCCGGACGGAGTCCCGGCAGACTTTTTTAAACATCAAACAGAACTTTGGGCACCGATTTTAACAAGGGTCTGCACTGCCACGGCAAAATTAGGAAGTCTGGAGTCATGGACAAGGTCCATTATGGTGCCGATATTTAAAAAAGGTAACCGTATGGACCCTGCCTGCTATCGCCCAATTTCTTTGCTGGACTCACTGGGAAAAATAGCAGGAAGAGTGATTTTAGAAAGACTTCAGGACTGGGCAGAAGAGAGAGGCATCCTATCCGATCTTCAATTTGGATTTAGAAAAGGACTAGGTACTGTGGAACAAGCCCTAAATTTATCGATAATCTTTGGAAAATATGTGCATGCAAAGAAAGCAAAACTTTATATGACCTATGTAGATTTGTCCGCGGCCTTCGACTGCGTCTCCCATACAAAATTGTGGTCCCTTTTAGCACAGATGGGGGTAGATCCATCACTCCTGAACTTTTTAAGGGAACTCTATTCCAACCCATCCGCAAGAGTCCGCTATGGGACAAAGGGGGAACTGACGGCGTCTTTTAGAGTGGAGCGTGGGGTCAGACAAGGATGTGTCCTGGCACCCTTCCTTTTCTCCCTCTACACTAACAACTTGGAGGTCGAGCTCCTGAAGGGTGCCCGTGACCTTCCACTGGCCAAACATCGCCCGATCCCCGCCCTACTCTACGCGGACGACGCCGTCCTCCTTGCACAAACCCCCCGTGAACTCCAAAGGTCCCTTAATAGATATTCGCAGTTTATGAGAACCCTTGACCTTCACATAAACGTAAAAAAGACTTTCGTAATGAAGGCCGGGGTTGGGAGGAAACAGCAAAACTCCATCTACCTTGACAGCCAAAGAATAGATTCTACAAACGAATACTGCTATCTGGGAGTCATGATAGATAATAAACTCTCCTGGAAACCAGCAGTAGAAGCCAGAAAACATTGTTTTAAAAGAGCATTAGCCGCATTGGTGTCGTTTACACAAAAACTAGGAAAACGTCCGCCCAGGGAATTGATAACCATATATAAAGCCAAGTGTCAATCTACAGCTTTATATGGAGCAGGACTATGGGGTCATACGGATGTCACCTCTCTGCAAATTGCAGAAAACAAGTTTTTCAGATTCCTCTTATCCGCCCCCAAAAGTTCCTCGACTTACGCCTGCCACTTAGAATTGGGGGCACCATACATCGAAGATCTTGCTAAAATTCAACCACTCCTCCTTTGGCGACGTATCTGGGCGTCAGATAAAAACGACATCACAAAAACAATACTGGCGGATGCAATGTCTCTGGACTACGTCTTAAAAATTAAATGGCTGGCCTATATCCGGACCTTTCTCTTTGATCTTGGAATAGAAAAATATTATTTAAACCCCGAAAAAATTGGAGAACTCTCAAAAAATAACTTAAAAAAACGAGCCTTGGACCATCTGGGCAATCTGAGACTACAAATAGAAGCTGGGAAACAGTCGGTGCAGCACGCAATAATGGTTCAATCTACCCTTTTAATGCAACCCTATTTAAACCTTGACATTGGTACCTTCGAATGATTTCTCCTGATAAGATTCAGACTGAACATATTTCACAAACTGGTAGCTTTCCCAACGCCAAACGTTTGGGACCCAAATCCACTTCCATGTCCATGCGATGGGATATCAGGTCAAACCACCCTTCATACTGTTCTGTTCTGCAAATTTTATCAGGAACATCGCAAACTCTGGTTACTAACTCTTTTAAAATCTTGGGGTCTTAGACAATGTCGAGTAGCCATGTTGAGCTTGCAGCTTTTGGATACCGAAGCCACATGTTACCATGTCCTTAACTTTCTGAAATGTATATACGGACACAGGAAAAACCTTTAATTATAATAGTACCGTATACATTTCCAAAACTTTTTTTCCCTGTTTTTAAGTAATCTGTAAATTTATATTTCATTGAAGATTTTTTACCTGTACTGCTTTTATGGATTTGTAAAATCCGAATAAAGTTTATTATTATTATACATTTGATATGCAATCCTGAGTAGGCCTCACCTTAAACAAACCTCTGGAGAGGCCACACCTTATCGCCATCCTGAATCAATCATTTCAAATGTTAGGGACAGATTTATGATAGGTGTATGCCTCTTTTGCGCCACTGTGCGTCACTTTTGTGATGCAGCGGCGGTGCAAAAGATTTGCTATGAGGCGACAAAATTACAAATTGATGCATCTAGGCAGATGTGTCATGCTGTAAAAAACCCGTGCCACATGAAACCGATGCAGCAGTGATGCAAAAGATGCACCATGTTGCAAGACAGGCCTGACTTCATCTCCAACAAGATAAGAAGCTAAGTCTTCTGTAAATGTCAAAATTGTTGTATATACTGCTCAACTTCTATGTACTCTTTGATATGCTAGACTCCATCTGCACTATGAGATACCTAACCAAAGGCAACACAGGTGATGTGATAGTGAAATGAGGAAAAGAAACTCCACATTTTTCAATTACATCACCTGTGTTTCCTAAGTTTATGAATGACATTGTGCAGATGAAGTTTAGGTCTGTCCACGGACACAGAAGAGGTCTGGCCTTTGTTCAAGAGTGAAGTGGACATGACTTACTTCATTGGTAGGCCTTCACATGTATTATGTCCTCTGTTCTCTTCAACAACTCGAAATTTCATTTGGAACCCTGAGTAGGCCTCACCTCAAACAAACCTCTGGATAGGACACATTTTATTGGCATCCTGAAACAATCATTTAAAATGTTAGTGTCTTGCGACACTTTTGTGAGACAACAGCAGTGCAAAAGATGCACCATGTTTTAAGATAGGCCTCACTTCATCTGCATCAAGATACTGTTAGTTTAAAATGTATATCTTTAGGACTGTGTAGGGGGCCTGGAGAAGCAGAAGCTTCTGTAAGTGTCAAAGTTGTTGAAAAACTGTTTGTCCTTCAATCTTTTCCCTTGTCTTTTCTAATTTTTAAATACATGTTTTAATATTTTTCAAATGTTTGTTCTCTCTTTCACAGATTGAAAGTATAAAAATAAAAAGTGAGTAAGTTAACGACAATTATAAGGTAAATGTTTTGTACTCTTTTCGTTACATTTCTATCACATTCACCTACTATTAGTTCCACAGCTTCATTTCTTTAACCCTCAGTTTCCTGCCTTTGCTACTTTCCTCATTCCTTTCTCTATTACCTACTTACTCAACTCCTTCCACTCTTTTTCTCAGTCCCTCTCTTCTCATAGTTCCTCACTCTTGTTCACTCACTCCGTCTCTATTACTCTTAGTGTCTTTGACTGATCACTCTTTCACTACTTGTTCATAATGCTTCCTCTGTGTAGTTGAAGCACACTAAGGGGCATATTATGAACACAGCCAATAAAATTATTGCTGTTTTTATTGGCAGAAAACTGCTGCAAAAGTGGTTTTAGCGGCAGTTTTCTGCTGCAAAAGCGGCTTTAGCGACACATTTCTACCGATAAAAGCTGCAAAACATTTATTGGCTATGTTGATGATATGGCTCTATGTTATTTACATTTCTTTGCTGTTTCAATTAATCTTTTTCTGTTATTTTTTCTTTTCTGTTTTCTGTTTTTTCTCTCTGTTCTTCCACATGTTTTAATCTTATTTTGAACATTCACTCACATTCTCCAAGAAACTCTTCTTTGTTATTGTTCTACTCTCTTTTTTTTCTTTCACTTCCTTATCTATTTTGTTTTTCACAATTATACCCTCTTCCATCTTTCCTTCGGTAAATAGATCTATTAAACAGTATCTCTGGTTTACTCCCTATAGCTGTCTTTCTTTTAACATTACTCTCTGTTTACTTCCCTTATACTTACTCTTCTTTTTTTTTTTTTTTTTTTTTTGGGTTCGCTCCCGGTTCGCGAACCGGGAAGCGAACGGGGAAGCGAACCAAAAGAAATAGAGCTTGCCAGAGTGCTAAACATTCTAGCAATTTTTTTGAAAGGGGAGGTAGTTCTGAAAAGAACTTTTTTTTTAATGTTTTTGTTGTTTTATATTTTTTTTGATTTTTCTGAACATTTTTTGTTTTTTTTGTATTTTTTGAACAGTTTTATGTTTTTTTTTTATTTTGATGGAGGGGAAACAACAAAAAACAGGCATTGGAAAGGGCTCAACAGGAGCAAAAAAAAAAAATTACTGTTTGTGGCGTTTAGGGCAATTGTGATTTTCATAAGCTAGGTTGATTAAGGTAATGCTCATATTGCCACATGACAGTAATGCACCGCAATACAAACAGGTAAACTTCATATGGACAAAGTTGTCCTGAATGTTTGGCACGGTTTCCCGTGCCTCTGCTCCTGTCAAAGATATCTGTGATGATGACCTGGCCACAGGAGTTGGTAGGTTGTCCTGCAGGTCACGCATCTCTGCCCGGCTGTAGTTTAATGGATGCCACCTGCTCATATGACGATGCATGGTGTAGTTACCGAAGCTATACTTTTTTAAGGTGCCTCTAGATAACTTCTCTTTACATATGAGGCAGGTGACATATATAGCATTAACTTTCTTTTGCCCTTCAGGGATTGAAAAAAACTGCCAAATAAAACTGGTTTTCCGATGAGAAACCCGGGGCTGCTCTTGTAAAAACTGTGGTCCTTCTGTCTCCTCTTCCTCTTGATGATCCTCTTCCTCCTCTGTGTTGCTGATGAACTGGGGAGGTGGTCCTCTCTTCCCATGAGGAGGTGGTGGTGGTGGTGGGGGTCCACCAGCTGAAGCTACCAATGAAGCCATTGCTCAAATATCAAAAAAGGTCTTCCTCTCACAAAGATGAAAGTCAGAGTGAGGAAAGAAGGAGGGGTTTTCATCATTTGGGAAAAACAATAGTTCTAAACCAATGAAAAGTGTTATTTTTAGGTCACCTGACCTAGCCTTACATCATTATGAAACCAAAAGTGAAATGAACCAATGAAAAGTTTTATTAACAAGTCACATGACCTGTTACGCTTATGTTACGCGCTGCGGAACGCGCCCCGGATCGCTTCCGGGTCGCTGCGCTTCGCGCCTCGGTTCGCGCTCCAGAGCACTTCCGGGTGCACTAACGCGGCGCGTCATAAGACGCATTACGCGGCAACGCGATACGTCGCGCTTTCGCGACGCGCCCCGGATCGCTTCCGGGGAGCTGCGCTTCGCGTCTCAGTTCGCGTACCGGAGCACTTCCGGGTGCGCTAACGCGGCGCGTCATAAGACGTATTACGCGACAACGTGATACGTCGCGCTTCCGCGATGCGTCACGATGTTGATTTCTAACGCGGCAGTTGCGCAAACGGAACGTTTACCGGTTCGCGGACCAGGTCGCGGCATCAAATTGAGCTAACGGGAAGCTTCCCGGTTCGCGAACCGGGAGCGTAGAAAAAAAATATTAAAAAAAAAAATTATTAATAAACATATAAAATATATTTTTGGATTTAAAGAAGAATACATTTTACAGCTACAGATATTAGCTTTTAAAAAACCAATGAAATTCACTGAAAAAACCATAGGTTATAGACCATATATAGTTAGGAATTAGCATTTACAAAACCTTGAAAATTCACTGAAAAAACCATAGGTTATAGACCATATATAGTTAGAAATTAGCATTTAAAAAACCTTATTTTACTCACACAAAACCATTGAAATTCCATATATAGTTAGTTGTACTAACTATATATCGCGCACCCGCAATCCACTGCTGATCATGTCACATATTACATCATTCATGACATGGTCAGTGACATCACTGATGACATCACTGATGACATCTCAAATGACATCACTGATGACATCACTGATGACATCACTGATGACATCTCAAATGACATCACTAATGACATCACTGATGACATCACTGATGACATCTCAAATGACATCTCAAATGACATCACTGATGACATCTCATTTGACATTACTGATCACATCACTGATGACATCATTCATGTGATATTATGATGAACCTCTTCAGACTCTTATATAACCTTAGATACACTCAGTATAAACATACACTCACAGACTGTCACTCATCCATGGAGTTACTCACACACCTAGTCAGTCATGCAAAGAATCAATCACACCTCCATTTCCTCAACTATACAGTTATACACACCTTACTTATTCAAACATATACTAAAACATATTTACTCACTTATACAATCCTGGATACAAGTTCACAATGATCCATACAGCCACTCACACATTCACTGGCTCTTATGCACAGTTATTTATATATGTCAACTCTCACATGTACTGTATTTTACATATGTACTTACTTTGACATGTAGCACTGAGATATCCATTCACTCACCAATACACTCATGCACACAGTCAACCGCCCATACAGCTGTTTCCACATGCACTTTTGAACCCATACATCTAGTGAATCAACTGCTCACACATCTATGCACAGAGTCATACACCTCCCAGCCACCCACACACACACTCAGTCTCCCATACAAATGCTTGGGCAACCAATCAATAACCCATATAGTTAATCATATAGCTACTGATCAACACATGCAGCAGTTTACAGAACAACAGACATAATGATGCACAAATTAAGACAGTTTAGTCACTAACCCATGCACTCAGTGAGACACATTTAATCAGTCACTCATACAGTCAGTCATGCCCCTACTAAATCCTTCATCCAGACACTTATACATCCACTCATTCTTCAATATGTAAGACATATTTTAACTTTACAGAAACATACAGTCACTGGATGTTGTCATCAGTGATGTCATCAGTGATGTCATTTGAGATGTCATCAGTGATGTCATCAGTGATGTCATTTGAGATGTCATCAGTGATGTCATCAGTGATGTCACTGACCATGTCATGAATGATGTAATATGTGACATGATCAGCAGTGGATTGCGGGTGCGCGATATATAGTTAGTACAACTGACTATATATGGAATTTCAATGGTTTTGTGTGAGTAAAATAAGGTTTTTTAAATGCTAATTCCTAACTATATATGGTCTATAACCTATGTTTTTTTCAGTGAATTTTCAAGGTTTTGTAAATGCTAATTCCTAACTATATATGGTCTATAACCTATGGTTTTTTCAGTGAATGTATATATATATATATATATATATATATATATATATATATATATATATATGCATATATATGCATTTACATATATGTATGTGTATATATATATATATACATACATATATAAACATAAATAATCTGCATATCTATATAAATACAAATATAAATGCATGCATACATATGCATGTTATTTACATGAAAGTTTGAAAAACACTATTAAAAGCAAAGCTAAAAAGCCACCTCATTACAAACAGAATGGCTTTAACTTAAACGAGGGCGAGATCTATTGCATTTTCAATGCTTGTTTACTTTGGTTCCATCAAGAAGGCATTCAGATGTGTCACACATTTGCCATAAATTCTGAATGTTAGCACTCTAGCTGCTCAATATATCACTGTAGTAAAGCTACTGCTCACCAGGGAAGTCTGCTGCTGGTATTCAAAGTGCATGTTTCAGTCTGCATGTCAGAATTCTTTTAATGAAATAGAAGAGGATTTGAGAAGTCACTCAAAATGTCCCCTAATTTTTCTTTCTGAAGCACTAATCATACTTTCTATGGCAAAATGAACCCCCTCATTTTGTTCCTTTTTAAATTAAATGTTTTCAGACTTACCACTTCATTCCAATCAAGATGGTTTCTGTTGTGCCATACTTTTGTCATAAGTAAGACTGTTAGCGCTCTAGTTGTTCTTTAGAACACTCTGGGACATTCTGTCATTGGGCTATACTTGGGCTACATCTGGGTGATATGTGGGCTACATTTGGGCTCTTTTGTCTCTGGTGGCCATCTTGGGAGACTGCATGTCAGAATTTTTTAATGAAATAGAATAGGATTTGAGAAGTCACTCAAAACGTGCCCTAATTTTTCTTTCTGCAGCACTAATCATACTTTCTATGGCAAAATATATCCTCATATTGTTCCTTTTTAAATTAAATGTTTTAAGAGTTACCACTTCATTCCAATCAAGATGGCTTCTGTTGTGCCATACTTTTGTCATAAGTAAGACTGTTAGCGCTCTAGTTGTTCTTTAGAACACTCTGGGACATTCTGTCATTGGGCTATACTTGGGCTACATCTGGGTGATATGTGGGCTACATTTGGGCTCTTTTGTCTCTGGTGGCCATCTTGGGAGACTGCATGTCAGAATTTTTTTATGAAATAGAATAGGATTTGAGAAGTCACTCAAAACGTGCCCTAATTTTTCTTTCTGCAGCACTAATCATACTTTCTATGGCAAAATATATCCTCATATTGTTCCTTTTTTAAATTAAATGTTTTAAGAGTTACCACTTCATTCCAATCAAGATGGCTTCTGTTGTGCCATACTTTTGTCATAAGTAAGACTGTTAGCGCTCTAGTTGTTCTTTAGAACACTCTGGGACATTCTGTCATTGGGCTATACTTGGGCTACATCTGGGTGATATTTGGGCTACATTTGGGCTCTTTTGTCTCTGGTGGCCATCTTGGGAGACTGCATGTCAGAATTTTTTAATGAAATAGAATAGGATTTGAGAAGTCACTCAAAACGTGCCCTAATTTTTCTTTCTGCAGCACTAATCATACTTTCTATGGCAAAATATATCCTCATATTGTTCCTTTTTAAATTAAATGTTTTAAGAGTTACCACTTCATTCCAATCAAGATGGCTTCTGTTGTGCCATACTTTTGTCATAAGTAAGACTGTTAGCGCTCTAGTTGTTCTTTAGAACACTCTGGGACATTCTGTCATTGGGCTATACTTGGGCTACATCTGGGTGATATGTGGGCTACATTTGGGCTCTTTTGTCTCTGGTGGCCATCTTGGGAGACTGCATGTCAGAATTTTTTAATGAAATAGAATAGGATTTGAGAAGTCACTCAAAACGTGCCCTAATTTTTCTTTCTGCAGCACTAATCATACTTTCTATGGCAAAATATATCCTCATATTGTTCCTTTTTAAATTAAATGTTTTAAGAGTTACCACTTAATTCCAATCAAGATGGCTTCTGTTGTGCCATACTTTTGTCATAAGTAAGACTGTTAGCACTCTAGTTGTTCTTTAGAACACTCTGGGACATTCTGTCATTGGGCTATACTTGGGCTACATCTGGGTGATATTTGGGCTACATTTGGGCTCTTTTGTCTCTGGTGGCCATCTTGGGAGACTGCATGTCAGAATTTTTTAATGAAATAGAATAGGATTTGAGAAGTCACTCAAAATGTGCCCTAATTTTTCTTTCTGCAGCACTAATCATACTTTCTATGGCAAAATATATCCTCATATTGTTCCTTTTTAAATTAAATGTTTTAAGACTTACCACTTCATTCCAATCAAGATGGCTTCTGGTGTGCCATACTTTTGTCATAAGTACGACTGTTAGCACTCTAGTTGTTCTTTAGAACACTATGGGACATTCTGTCATTGGGCTATACTTGGGCTACATCTGGGTGCTATTTGGGCTACATTTGGGCTCTTTTGTCTCTGGTGGCTATCTTGGGAGACTGCATGTCAGAATTGTTTAATGAAATAGAAGAGTATTTGAAAAGTCACTCAAAATATGCCCTAATTTTTCTTTCTGAAGCACTAATCATACCTTCTATGGCAACATGAACCCCCTCATTTTGTTCCTTTTTAAATTAAATGTTTTCAGACTTACCACTTCATTCCAATCAAGATGGCTTCTGGTGTGCCATACTTTTGTCATAAGTAAGACTGTTAGCGCTCTAGTTGTTCTTTAGAACACTCTGGGAAGCTGCAGTAGAACACAAAGGAATCAACTGACAGTCTCTGTCCTTGTTGGATGTGCATGTTTTACTGAGAATGTCAGACTTCATTCCCACATGACTGAGAAAGATAATGTGAATTTACAGAAAATATGCTTTCAGTTTAGATTATAGATCCCCTTCCAAACCACTGTGGGAAAAGCATGAGATAATAGTTCTCTTTCAAACATGATTCATGATATCCCAGCAGAAGGCTTTTTCACATGGTAAAATCACCTTAGAACACACCACAATTCCTAAAATGAGTATGGTACCATCAACAAATGATTTATAATTTAACTAAAGTCCTAAAACCTTTCATTAACTACAATGCTTTTTAATGAGGTGCTATCATGTATATTGGTCCCAAGATGGCTGCCAACACTTCTTGGATGAAGAATTTGAATTTTGAAAACAATTTTTTTTTTGCCTTGGGGGTCCTTGTGGGACCCCCTGAGCAGGTCTAGGGGGTCAGGTTGCTTCGACCCTGCCCCCTTTTTGAGTTCTACACGTTTGTTTTTCTGCTTTCCTGTGCCTCAGTCTACTGAGGCACAAGATGGCTGCCAACACTTTCTGGTTTGGAATGTTGACAGACATTGGCAGCCAATCAGAATGCAGCTCATGCTCGGAAAGGTAAGGTTACAGTAAGCTTACACGTAAGCTGCTATAGATATATATTTTTTTCTCTTTTGATTTTCTCAGGAACTACTGGAGGGATTTTCACCAAATAAAGCAAAGGCACATCTGCGTACCAGTCCCTACTGTTGGACCCGGCCTCATGGCGTGGTCCTACCCCTCCCGCATGGCGGGCCCAGGATGACATCAGCCCTCCTCCGGACCTCGGGCGGCCCCTTCGGCCCGACCCTGCACGCCCCAACACCACAGATCCGGCTACCATCCCGGATCCCCATCACCGGCCTGGCTCCAGCATAGGCCCATCACGACCTAAGCACGAGGCCGTGCCCGACTCCATCTTGGGTCCCCCACGTCACGGCCACGTGGCCTCAGCCCAGGCCCAGGCCCCAGCGAAGCCCCGACATCGAGGCACCAAGATCCACCCAGGTGGTCGAGTGGCCACTCGACAGATCCCGGAGGGAGAGGAGTTTCGATGGCCCTCCAGCCGTCCCCGGACGCCTGGTATCGATCGCCCTCCGGCCTCCCTGGGCGCTGGCTCCACCCCCCTGCTGGGTGTCTGGACACCATCTTCCCGGCCCCTCTGACCCCCAGGCGAGAGGGTCCGGACATCAAAGGACCTCCGTCCTATATCTGGGCCCTCACGGGAGTAGGACGCCAGTTGTATCCTGGACTGGAAGCCCTGCTGACGCTGTCACGGCCGACACCAGACGAACTCATCCTTCCTGTAACCCGACGTCCTTCTGAGAGCCTGCTGGCGCTGCCGCGGCCTACCTTGCTGAACCATCTGAGAGCCTGCTGGCGCTGCCGCCGCCTACCTTGCTGAAACCATCTGAGAGCCTGCTGGCGCTGCCGCGGCCTACCTTGCTGAAACCATCTGAGAGCCTGCTGGCGCTGCCGCGGCCTACCTTGCTGAAACCATCTGAGAGCCTGCTGGCGCTGCCGCGGCCTATCTTGCTGAACCATCTAAGAGCCTGCTGGCGCTGCCGCGGCCTACCTTGCGGAACCATCTGAGAGCCTGCTGGCCCTGCCGCGGCCTACCTCGCTGAACCACCTTGTAAGCCTGCTGGCGCTGCCGCGGCTCGAACCTCTCGGAACCCCCCAGCTCGAGGATTGAGAGCTGTGCGCAGGGTATCCCTTCCTCCGCCCGGAAGCTAGACTGTCCCGCTACCTTACCCCCCTTTTCGAGACTTTACGGATCCCTCGATCCGCCTGTATATACTGCCAAGAACCCGCAACCTTGATTACTTATAAAAGCTTGAGAACTTGACCTCCTGTGTGGTGTCCGTTTGTAGTGTTGTGATTACTCTGCTGTACGATCCTAGGAGAGGGCCCTCATTCAGGAGGCCTCTCGGTAACGCTCGGCTACTTCTCGACGAAGAGGTGGACCTCGGGGTGGTCAGTCAGACATCTTCTGCCTCCCCCGGGGTCGCCTTTCTAACATTGGTGGCAAGCGCCGGGATCCGAGCCCACGCAGATCGTACAGAGAGTGATTCACACGCTACCAAGAAAAACCCACTGCGACCATGAGCACAGAATTCCAGAAAGAGAAAATGGAAGACTACAGTCACAAGGAGCTAAAGCAATTCTGCAAAGAACTAGGCATCGCTACCACTGGCTTAAGCACCAAAGAAGACTTTAAATCGGCCCTACAGGCCTGGGTGGACGCCGGCGAGGCGCCACCTCCGAGGGAAGATAACCCGGGCCCGAACGGAGGCCCGGAGGCTGAGGTGAACCCAGCGGGAGGGAGACCCGCAACCCCAAACACGGGCCTCTCCCACGAAGACGCCCGAGAACGAGAGAGGACCCGGCTCCACGAGTTGGATCTGGCTCGACTCCGACAAGAAGGAGAAATCCAACTGGCAGAAAGGAAGCTAGCCCTCGAGGAGAAAAAACTCATGCTCGAGCACGAGCGCGTCCTCAAAGAAATGGAACTTAAAGCCAAGGCAAACGAGACCGGCACCGCCGGGGCCAAGACCTCACCCCCCCGGTGGACACGAAGGTGCACATACCCAAGGATGTCATCAAAGAGTACTATAAGAACGACGACATCCAACAGTGGTTCAAAGCCTATGAGGTCGCCATGACCGCTCATCGAGTACCCCTCAAGGACTGGGGCGCCGGCCTGTGGGGGAAGTTTATCAACGAAGGGAGAGACGCCCTGCTGGAGCTCCCTGATACCGAGATGACCTCGTACGAGCACATGAAGACCGCCCTCCTCACTCGCTACGGACTCACCCCCGAGATGTACCGGCAGCGATTCCGAGACTGCAAAAAAATCCCCGGTACCACGTGGGTGGAATACGTGAACTATTACAGTAGAGCCTTCGAGGGGTGGACTCGGGGCTGCCAGGTCACCACCTACCAGCAGTTGGTCGACCTCATTCTATGGGAACATCTGTCCAATAACTGTTTCATCGAACTCCGGCAGCACCTCCTCGACAGCAAATTGACGGAGCCACGAAAACTCGCTGTCGAGGCGGATCGATGGGCGAGCACCCGAGTTCCCCGGAGCACGATGGGAGACTACGGCCGGGGATCCCCGGGGACCCACCGACCACGAGGCGGCGGAGTAGGCCAGAGCCGGGGACGGGACGCCCCCCAGGGGTCCTCCCCTACTTCCACGTCGCCATCCCTGGGCCGGAGAGGGGGCCCCCCAGCCAGACCGGGGCCCCGCCCAAACGTTACGTGTCATAGGTGCCAGCGACAAGGTCATTATGCGAATGACCCCCTCTGCCCGATGAACCAGCGACCCGGCACCACCGGGCCCCCAGCCCACCAGATCGTGGCAGCTGCCCTGGGTGAAGAAAGAAGTGAGGAAGAGGACGACGACCACGAACAGGCCGAGTGGGAGCCCGCCGCCATGACCTTAGCATGCCTGGGTACCCACGACCTGATCCCTCGAGGTCCGATCCCCGGCAACACCCAGAAATACCGCCAGTGGGTCACCATCAAAGGTCGCCGGACCGAAGCCCTCCGTGACACCGGAGCCAGCGTGACAGCGGTCCGCTGCCATCTGGTGACCCCAGAACAGATCCTACCTAACGTCCTGTGCCCAGTCCGGTCCGCAGATAACTCAGAGACTTTGTGCCAGATGGCCCGCATCCCCTTCGAGTGGGGAGGAGTGTCGGGCATGCTGAAAGTGACTGTCCGCGACGATGCCCCCGTGGACTGCCTCCTTGGGAACGACCTGGAAAGTTCCCCATGGGCTGGCGTCGAACGAAGAGAGCACCTGGGGATGCTAGGCCTTCCCGAGTGGGTCTGTGCGACCACCCGCTCCATGTCCGCCCGAGCCTCCACCCCAGCGGGGGGAGCTCCGACCGAGGAACCAGAGTGGCCCGCACCTCCGCCACCCGTCGTCCCCGAGGACGCCGACCCCGAACACGGCCCCCAAGGGCCCGACCAAGAAGATCTCACCGAGCTCAACCACCTCCCAGAACTCACTCAATGGCGCCAAGAAGGTGGCCCCACCCGCGAACAGTTCCGGCAGGAACAGAAAACCTGCCCCTCCCTCGAGGGGATTCGACAGCAAGCCGCTACTCAGGCCGCTGGAGACCCCGCGGGGTCCCACTGGGTCTATTGGGACAACGACCTCCTCTACAGTGAGCAGAAGATTGCTGAGCTAGGGGCCGGCCAGGTACTGGTCGTACCCCTCCGATTCAGAGACTTCCTCCTGAACTTAGCACATGATGTGCCCCTCGCCGGGCACCTGGGGCAGGACAAAACTTACAGCCGCCTGGTGACCCATTTCTACTGGCCAAAAATGCGCACCGATGTGCATAACCACTGCCGAACCTGCCTGTTGTAACCACTGTTAACCCTTATCCACTCCCTGTTCTCCCTATCTCCCTCCCCCTCCTTCTGATCTCAAGTTGGTATATTCCCCTGGTCTGCCAGGCGCTCGCTCTGGAATGTTGACAGAGCGAGCCGGCGTCCAGGTTGACAAGCTGACGGCATTACGAGTGTTACCTAACCTAAATAAATACATATCTTGAACAAGACTCACGTCTCCTCTTCACTACATTTCTTGGCGACGAGGATGGGAAGACTGGGCCAGGGACAGTTTTTGCCGTTTCCCTGGAAATTAATTTATGCTTGTCGACGGTAGGAGAAATCACGGAGCCGGTTGAACGGAGAAAAGGAGCAGGCGTGTGACTGATGCTGGCTGTTACCAACTGCTGCCCGAGCTTTGCAAGTAAGGAGGAAAGGATAGACGAAGCAAGTCTACAGACTATTTAGTAAAGACTTAAATAACACTTGGAGAGGGCTGGTGGTTAATACGGTTGCCAGGTCGGGCATCGCTTTGCCTCCGTTTACGCTGAAGTTAAGGGAGAGTTGCAGCTGATTGAAGTGTGGTGCGGCCTGTCATCGCTCACACCGTGGTGCCGGGTCGGGCACGGGCCGCGAATGAAGGGGAAGAGTGCTCTGTGAGGGGCGGCTGGCAGTACTATTTACCCGGCTCTCCTGCGGCGAGCCGTCTTAAGGAAATCACCCTGCATTATGCCCTGGCGCGTGTAGGTTACATGCGAGCAAGATTAAAGAAAGTCTCATTGGCTTCACCTCAAGCTCCCTGCGCGCATTGGACTGACGGCGCTGATAAACACCGCGCTATGCAGAGCGCTCACCGGTGATCTCTCTCTGAGATAAGTGGTGGCGTGGAGGTTCATCCTCGTTTCCCGCTTCTGTTGAACTCGTGTGAGCAGCGTTGAAGGCTTCTGAGGCAGCTGTTTGGTGAAGCGCATGACCGGTTACCTCAGCTTCATTTCCAATCGTCTCCCTGACAGGATCTACTTTCTTTGAGGGGAAGTCTCTACACAGGAAGTCCCCGCCTGCTGGTGGGAAGCAGGCAGTTACATGGGACTAAATTTCTATATGTAGAAGCAGAAAGAGGACTTCATGAACCTCAGTGTTAATTTTTTTTTTCCCTCAAGTGTGCCAGTATTTCCTTACAAAATAGGAAAGTGTGGGTTTCTGTGATATATTTCGTTATTGAGGTGAATATATGTGTATTGCTCAGTGTGGAACCTCAGCAAATCCGTGGTAAAAGGGTCATTTTCAAGTCTTTAGAGCACTGTTGAGCAGTTTAGACAATCTTAGAAACAATAGGATTTCAGGAACTTTATGGCAATGGCTGGAGCAGGAATGAGCCAGCCCCCGCCTTTTCTTAATGAATTAGGAGAACCAGTTATCCCTTGGAGAAGGTGGGAAGGTATCTTCAAATCTTATTTAATAGCTATTGGGGGCAGCAACTACACCAATATACGCAAACAACATATATTGCTACATAACTTGGGCACACATGGGAGGAAAATATATGAAGACATAACAGGGAGATTGATTGAGGATGAGCAAGAGGAGGTAGAAGAAGGGGTCAATGTTTATGAAAGCACGCTGAGGGAATTAGCAGCTCATTTTAAGGAGAAAATAAATGTGGTGATGGAAAGACACAAGTTCTTTAAGAGAGTACAGAAGAGGGAGGAAAAAGTGAGCAATTATATAGCTGTGCTGAGAGGCTTGTCTGCCACATGTGAGTTTGGTCAACTCACGGACTCTTTAATAAGAGACCAGTTGGTGAGGTGCACCAATGAAACCAAGATACAAAAGGAGTTACTGACTAAGAACCCCAATCTTGAGGAGGCAATAAATATAGCGAAGGGTTTAGAGCACACAGCACGTTGCATGAAGGAAATGAAAGCCACTGAGGGCATATACAGAGAGAGATCTGAAAGCAAAGTTAGTTCTGAGAGTGAAACAGTTTGTAAAGTAGGGGACAAGAGTAAAGAGATTAATCGCAGCAAGCCCAGTTCCACAGTGTGTTACAAATGTGGTAGTCCCAATCATTTGGCAAATAACTGGAAGTGTCCTGCAAGGAATGTACAGTGCAGGAAATGCAACAGGTGGGGGCATTATTCCAAAGTATGTAAAGCCACTGGCAGGGCTGTGCATGTCATTGAGGAGTCATCCCAGGAAGAGGAAAGGGAAAAATCATACATTTTTCAAGTGGGGGATGAGGAGGACAACAGTGATGAGGTTTACCCTAAATGTGATGTTTTACTTGACGGAGTGATGTTTAGCATGTATGCTGACTCGTGTTCCCCTTATACCTTAGTAGATAAGAAAGTGTTTGAAGATAAGTTTGCCAACCATCCTGTGAAATTGTTACCACCAGACATTAGTCCCAAGGGTTACAACAAAGGGAAGATATCCCTTGAAGGAATGGTGACCATGAGAATCTCATTCAAGGATAGACACACTGTAGGGAAGGTGTATGTATCCACGAAAGGCTCAACCCTATTAAGCTGGAAACATCAGAAGCAGTTAGGAATCATACTTGATCCAAACAACAAAGAGCAGGTGTTGTTAATTGACCAGGAAGGCATATCAGAGAATCTCACCCATGAATTCAAGGAAGTGTTCAGTGATGGATTGGGGGTATTTAAGAACTACATGCACAAGATTGTGCTAAAGGAAGGGGCGGTGCCGGTGGTGCACAAGACCAGGTCTATACCTTTACGCATGAGAGAGCCCCTCCAGCAGGAACTTCAGAGGCTAGTCAAGGAGGGAGTCATCACAGAAATTGAGAGTTCAGCCTGGTTGGCCCCGATTGTCATCATGGCCAAAGATAAAGGGAACAGCATAAGACTTTGTGTGGACCTGAGGGACCTTAACGCGAGTATCCTTGTGGACAGGTTCCCTCTTCCTAGGATAGGGGAAATGCTAAGCACAATCAGGGGTGCCAAGTATTTTAGCGTGCTGGACCTATCCTCTGCCTATTACCAAATCAAACTTCACCCAGATTCCCAAATACTGACAGCGTTCACCACCCCATTTGGAAATTTTAAGTTCCTGAGAATGCCATTTGGATTGGCATCGGCGGCTGCTGCCTTTCAAAGAGTCATGCAACATGTGTTAAAAGACTGTAGGAACACTGTCTGCTTCCAAGATGACATCCTGATTTTTGGAAGTGGAGAAGAAGAACACAATGAAATGGCTAGAAGGGTGTTGGGAAAGTTGAAAGAAGTGGGCTTCACCACGAAGCCTTCAAAATGCAAACTAGGAGTTAGCTCAGTGGATTATCTGGGACATACCCTGTCTGAAGATGGCATCAAACCCAAACATGATTTAGTGAAGGCAGTGGAGGATGCTCCCATTCCCAAGAGTAAAGAGGACATTCTATCTTTCCTAGGTCTTGCGGAATACATGGCCAAATTCATAAGGAATTTTGCAATGGTGTCACAACCATTAAGAGACTTGATAAAGAAGGACAGTGTTTTTGAATGGGGAAAAGAACAGGATGCGTCGATGAAGTGCATAAAGAAGGCCATCATTGAAGCCCCGTATGTAGGGAAGTTTGATCCCAATGGTGAAACCATCATCTCTACGGATGCCAGCAACAGAGGCATAGGGGCAACACTGGCACAGAGAGAAGGCAACCAGACAAACGTGATAGCCTTTGCTTCAAGAACTCTCACAGCATCTGAGAAGAATTACTCCACCATAGAGAAGGAGGCTCTAGCTGTCTATTGGGCCATCTGTCACTACAAGTTTTTCATTTGGGGTATTTCTTTTGAAGTTCAGACCGACCATAAGCCCTTGGTCTCACTGTTCACCAAGAAGGACATGGAAAGCATGACGCCTAGGATAGCTAAATGGGCAGTGGGTCTACAAGCTTACAACTTCAGAGTATCCTATATACCTGGGCAACAAAATAGAGTTGCTGACTTCCTATCAAGAGCACCTGCAGACGGAGAAGAGGTGGAGGAAACGAAGAATGACTCAATCCTGGAAGTGCGTTTAGCGGCAGTGGAAAAGGCGTCATGGGAAACCCAGATGGAACAGGATGAAGTAATGAAAAAGGTTAAGAGTTATATACTATCTGGATGGCCCAAGAAGTGCAAAGACATGGAGACAGAGATCCAGCCATATTGGAACGTGAGGGAGGATCTTTCGGTGGAAGGGGACCTAATACTGAAATCAGGGAAAGTGGTCCCACCAGAAGCATTAAGAAGTAAAGTAGTGGAGTTGGCTCACGAGGGACATCTAGGCAGAAGTTTGTGCAAAGCCAGACTTCGTGCGGACTACTGGTTTCCTACCATGGACAGAGAAATGGAGGACAAGGTGCGTGACTGCTATGCATGCGCCCTGAGTGACAAATCCAAGATCATGAGGAGAGCACCGTTGTCACCAGTTGAAGTTCCGGAGGTGCCGTGGAGCAAGTTAGGCTTCGACATAGCGGGTCCAATCCATGGCAAAGGTTCCCAGGACAAGTACTTATTGGTCCTAGTAGACTACTTCTCAAGCTGGATAACCTGCAAGACAGTTCACAATGTGAGCACCAAAGCCATAGTTGATTTCTTGAAAGAGGTGTTCACCCAAGAAGGCATACCCTCAACATTGGTGACAGACAATGGCGTACAGCTAACCTCAGAAGAGATGAAGGGTTTCCTCAAAGACTGTTCGGTGACCCATGTTCGCACGCCGCTGTATTGCCCCAAAGCAAACGGAAAGGTGGAAAGAGTGAACCGTATGTTGAAGGAGTGCATACAATTGGCCAACCAAGTGGGGGAGAACATTGAGGAAGCTATAAGGGACATGTTGTGGGCATATCACACCACGCCGAAATCCACTACTGGATGCACACCCTTTGAGTTGCTGAGGGGAAGAAAAGCTGGCACAAAACTCACACCCAGTTGGATGGGGAGAAAACAAACCAAGGAGACCGATCACAAGGAGATCAAGAGGAGAATTGAAGACAATCAGCAGAAATACAAGGAGTGGTATGATAAGAAGTGGGGAGTGAAGGAGAGAAAAGTTCAGGAAGGACAAGGTGTTTATGTAAAGAAACCAGAGAGACTGTGGAATGGTGGCAGCAAGTTTTATGCACCCAAGACCATCCAGCAGCAAAACAGAAACTCTGTGGTAGTGGATGATGGTAGACTATGGAGTCATGATCGAGTGGTTCCAGCAGAGGTGGGAGAACCAAGGACAGTAATGAGAGGAGCAGGAGGTAAAGAAATCAGGGAAAACATCAGGCTAGACAGAAGGAGTGACAGGTGGAGGACCTCTCCTCAGTGGCACAAACAGTACATAATGAGATAGACACACACATTAAGTCATAGGATCACAGGAGTACCCATCTTTAGTTCTCCTGTTCCTAAATGTCAGTTCCCTTAAGGAGGATGATGTGTTGTAACCACTGTTAACCCTTATCCACTCCCTGTTCTCCCTATCTCCCTCCCCCTCCTTCTGATCTCAAGTTGGTATATTCCCCTGGTCTGCCAGGCGCTCGCTCTGGAATGTTGACAGAGCGAGCCGGCATCCAGGTTGACAAGCTGACGGCATTACGAGTGTTACCTAACCTAAATAAATACATATCTTGAACAAGACTCACGTCTCCTCTTCACTACACTGCCCGACCTGTCAAGCCAGCGAGAAGAGCGGGGGGAAAGTCAAAGCCCCGCTCCAGCCGTTCCCCGTGGTGACCACCCCCTTCGAGCGAGTAGGAATAGACATCGTAGGGCCCCTGGATCCTCGCACCTCGCAGGGACACCGCTTCATCCTAGTCCTGGTGGACCATGCTACCCGCTATCCTGAGGCCATCCCCCTCCGAACCATCACGGCCCCCGTGGTGGGCCGAGCCCTCATGAGCATCTTCTCCCGAGTCGGCTTCCCCTGAGAAGTCGTGAGTGATCGGGGCTCCAACTTTATCTCGAAGCATATGCGATCCCTATGGCAACAGTGCGGGGTCGCCTATAAGTTCACCACCCCGTATCATCCCCAAGGAAATGGACTAGTGGAACGATTTAACAGAACACTGAAGGGGATGATCAAGGGCCTAGAAGAGCCCCTCCGGCGCAAATGGGATGTCCTGCTGCCCTGCCTCCTGTTCGCCTACCGAGAGGTACCCCAGAAATCCCTGGGGTTCAGCCCTTTTGAACTCTTGTACGGACACCCGGTTCGAGGCCCCCTCAGCCTGGTCAAGGAAGGCTGGGAGACAGCAGTTCGAGATGCCCCACCGGATGTCTACCGGTACCTCCTGACACTCCGCAATCAGACTCAGAAGTTCCGGGAACTTGCCGAGGCCAACCTGGAGGCTAGTCAAGAGGAGATGAAACGCTGGTATGACCAGAACGCCTCGTCCATCGAGTTCGAGCCGGGCCAGCAAGTCTGGGTCATGTCCCCGGTTGAACCGTGTGCCCTCCAGGACAAATGGACGGGGCCCTTCAAAGTGGTGGAGCGCAAGAGCCCCGTCACCTACCTGGTAGACATGGAGTCCCCCAGGAACCCCCTCCGGGTTCTACACGCTAACCGGCTCAAGCCGCACTTTGCACGCACTGAACTGAGTCTGCTGCTGGCGACCGATGACGGAGCTGAAGACGACTCCGAGCCACTACCAGACCTCCTCAGCACCACTGAGAAAGACGGCTCATTCGAAGGGGTTCGGCTCTCCTCTACCCTGACCCCAGAGCAGCAACAAGACTGCCGGAAGCTGCTGGGGCAGTTTGCGGATCTGTTTTCCCTCACGCCGGGGTCACCCGGTGGTGTGTCCACGATGTGGACACCGGAGACAACCCACCTGTAAAACACTGAGCTTTTCGAGTGCCCGACCGGGTTCGGGCCTGCATCCAATCGGAAGTGGCCAAGATGTTGGCCCTAGGGGTAGTCGAACCCTCCAACAGTCCCTGGGCCAGTCCCGTTGTCCTGGTCCCTAAAGCCGCCTCCCCGGAACAGCTCCAGAGCTCCGGTTCTGTGTTGACTACAGGCGACTGAATGCAGTCACCAGGACCAACGCCCATCCCATCCCCAGGGCGGATGAACTGATCGATCGCCTAGGGGCCGCCAAATACCTCAGCACCTTTGATCTCACGGCGGGGTATTGGCAGATCGGCCTTACCCCTGGTGCACAAGAGCGATCGGCCTTCTCACCCCTGATGGCCACTATCACTTCAAAGTGATGCCCTTCGGCATGAAAAATGCACCGGCCACCTTCCAGAGACTAGTGAACCAGGTGCTGGCCAGACTAGAGGAATACAGCGCTGCCTATCTAGATGACATTGTGGTGTACAGCCTTCAGTGGGATGAGCACCTGACCCACCTCTGGAAGGTCCTGACGGCCCTCCGGCGGGCCGGACTAACCATCAAAGCCAGCAATGCCAGATAGGCCAAGGGTCAGTGACCTTTCTGGGACACCAAGTGGGGAGCGGCCAAGTAGCTCCCCTCCAACCAAAGATAGACGCCATCCGGGCCTGGGAGCCCCCGGTCACCCAGACCGCCGTCTGAGCCTTCCTGGGGCTCACCGGATACTATCGGCGATTTATAAAAGACTACGGGAGCATTGTGGGGCCCCTCACAGAACTGACCTCAAAGAAATTACCCCAGAAGGTGCACTGGACCCCTGCGTGCCAAACAGCCTTTGAGACTTTAAAGACTGCCATGTGCACCGCCCCTGTGCTCCAGGCCCCCGACTACAGCAGAGAGTTTGTAGTCCAAACCGACGCCTCGGAGCACGGCATCGGGGCGGACCTGTCCCAAGTTAACCCCGAAGGAATCGACCGGCCTGTGGCCTTCATCAGCCGACGCCTTCTGGCAAGAGAACAGCGGTGGAGCACCATCGAGAGGGAAGCCTTTGCCGTGGTGTGGGCACTCAAGAAGCTCCGGCCCTACCTCTTCGGCACTCACTTCCGAGTCCAGACCGACCACCAGCCCCTGCGTTGGTTGATGCAGATGCGGGGAGAAAACCCGAAACTGCTGCGCTGGTCCATTTCTCTGCAGGGGATGGACTTCACTGTGGAGCATCGCCCCGGCAACGACCACGCCAATGCTGACGGCCTGTCCAGATTCTTCCGCCTCGGCGAGGAGAACCCCCAAGAAGATGGGTGACTCTCCCCTGCCTTCAGCTGGGGGGGACGCGTGTTGGACCCGGCCTCATGGCGTGGTCCTACCCCTCCCGCATGGCGGGCCCAGGACGACATCAGCCCTTCTCCGGACCTCGGGCGGCCCCTTCGGCCCGACCCTGCACGCCCCAACACCACAGATCCGGCTACCATCCCGGATCCCCATCACCGGCCTGGCTGCAGCGTAGGCCCATCACGACCTAAGCACGAGGCCGTGCCCGACTCCATCTTGGGTCCCCCACTTCACGGCCACGTAGCCTCAGCCCAGGCCCAGGCCCCAGCGAAGCCCCGACATCGAGGCACCAAGATCCACCCAGGTGGTCGAGTGGCCACTCGACAGATCCCGGAGGGAGAGGAGTTTCGATGGCCCTCCAGCCGTCCCCGGACGCCTGGTATCGATCGCCCTCCGGCCTCCCTGGGCGCTGGCTCCACCCCCCTGCTGGGTGTCTGGACACCATCATCCCGGCCCCTCTGACCCCCAGGCGAGAGGATCCGGACATCAAAGGACCTCCTGTCACGGCCGACACCAGACGAACTCATCCTTCCTGTAACCCGACGTCCTTCTGAGAGCCTGCTGGCGCTGCCGCGGCCTACCTTGCTGAACCATCTGAGAGCCTGCTGGCGCTGCCGCGGCCTACCTTGCTGAAACCATCTGAGAGCCTGCTGGCGCTGCCGCGGCCTACCTTGCTGAAACCATCTGAGAGCCTGCTGGCGCTGCCGCGGCCTACCTTGCAGAAACCATCTGAGAGCCTGCTGGCGCTGCCGCGGCCTATCTTGCTGAACCATCTAAGAGCCTGCTGGCGCTGCCGCGGCCTACCTTGCGGAACCATCTGAGAGCCTGCTGGCGCTGCCGCGGCCTACCTCGCTGAACCACCTTGTAAGCCTGCTGGCGCTGCCGCGGCTCGAACCTCTCGGAACCCCCCAGCTCGAGGATTGAGAGCTGTGCGCAGGGTATCCCTTCCTCCGCCCAGAAGCTAGACTGTCCCGCTACCTTACCCCCCTTTTCGAGACTTTACAGATCCCTCGATCCGCCTGTATATACTGCCAAGAACCCGCAACCTTGATTACTTATAAAAGCTTGAGAACTTGACCTCCTGTGTGGTGTCCGTTTGTAGTGTTGTGATTACTCTGCTGTACGAACCTAGGAGAGGGCCCTCATTCAGGAGGCCTCTCGGTAACACTCGGCTACTTCTCGACGGAGAGGTGGACCTCGGGGTGGTCAGTCAGACATCTTCTGCCTCCCCCGGGGTCGCCTTCCTAACACCTACAATTTTGCAAAGTTTGGCGTAATTCCGTTCAGCGGTTCGGGCTGTAGACTTGTCAGACCGTCCTATGGAAATGAACATGGGGAAAACATGTTTTGGGACCCCCCTTTTTTCTCAGCCCCCACTTCACGAATCCCCCCGAAACTTTCAGTGAAGGAGCGCAGCAGAGCTGGCCAAAATTATGGAAAATTACACACAAATTCCTCAACTGGCGCCAGAGTTATTCCCAATAGAATGTTGCGGATTTCCTATGGCAGCCAATCCTAACTATATATACCTACTGGCGACCGGCAGTAGGTAATATATATATATATATATATATATATATATATATATATATATATATATATATATATATATATATATATATATACATATATATATATATATATATATATATATATATATATATATATATATATATTACCTACTGGCGGTCGCCAGTAGGTATATATAGTTAGGATTTTTTCTCTATGGGATTTTTGAAAATTCTATGTCTAATAACTTTGCCGTTTGTGGACGGAATTGGCTGAAATTTTCAGGAAAATGGCACATTTTGTTTCTGAGCAGCCTTTGAAAATTTGGGGGGGGTTCGTCAAGGGGGGGCCGAGAAAAAAGGGGGGTCCCAAAACGCGTTTTTCCCATGTTAATTTCCATAGGGCGGTTGGCCTCACTTTTAGACCGAACGGCTGAATGGATTTGCACGAAACTTGGCAAAATTGTAGGGACTGGTAGCCCGATGTGCCTTTTGTAGGTCTCAATATATGTGCTCCAGTGGATTTTGAGAAATTAACATTTAAAAAAAGATATATATCTGTAAGCGCGGACCGGGCAGCGGCCTAGGACGCGTACTTTTCGCGCAACGGAGCTTTGTGAAGCGAAGCTGATTGGTTCTCCGGCGTCTGTCAACATTCCAAACAGTCCGTAGTGGCCGCAAACAGTCCGTAGTGGCCGCCATCTTGTCTCTCGGTAGGATCGAGAGACAAGAGGAGGCCAAAGCGAAGGGGTAAATGACCATAAGGGGGAATAGTAGATCCTCGCTGACCCCCTAGGTTTGATGTGGAGGTTTTAAAAGGGCCCCGCGGGGCAAAAAAAAAAAATTATAATAATAATCTTACGGCTGAATGGATTTGCACGAAACTTGGCAAAATTGTAGGGACTGGTAGCCCGATGTGCCTTTGCTAGGTCTCAATATATGTGCTTCAGTGGATTTTGAGAAATTAACGTTCAAAAAAAGATATATATCTGTAACAGCGCACCGCTTCGCGTACTTTTCGCGTTACGGAGCTTTGCGAAGCGAAGCTGATTGGCTCTCCGGTGTCTGTAAACATTCCAAACAGTCCGTAGCGGCCGCCATCTTGTCTCTCGGTAGGATCGAGAGACAAGAGGAGGCCAAAGCGAAGGGGCAAATGACCATAAGGGGGCATAGTAGATCCTCGCTGATCCCCTAGGTTTGATGTGGAGGTTTTAAAAGGGCCCCGCGGGGCAAAAAAAATAAATAATAATAATAATCGAACGGCTGAATGGATTTGCACGAAACTTGGTAAAATATTAGGGACTGGTAGCCCGATGTGCCTTTGCTAGGTCTCAATATATGTGCTTCAGTGCATTTTGAGAAATTAACGTTCAAAAACAAGATATATATCTGTAACAGCGCTCCGCTTCGCGGAGATAAAATTATATCTGTATTACCTAGCTGTTGCTAACACCAGTTAGCGACGGCTAGTAGGAGATAGCGACCATCTTGGGCCCCACTTTGCATGTGAGTGATATTTATCACTAATGACATGCAAAGTGGGCATGCCAAGATGTTAGCGACTGGAAACAGTCGCTAACATCGCTATCTCCTATTATCAACTTTTGGAAATATTCGAGATAAGCGCGAATATCTCCAAAAAGTAACAGCTGCCCTGAGCAGTTCTTAGCCATGTTATCCTATGGGAGGTGGATAACATGGCTAAGAGGATTAGCTCGGTAATGCATGAATATCGCTGAGTTTTCAGCGATATTAATGCATTGCGGTCGGTTTTTATCGTATTTGCGATAAACTTTGATAATAGCAAGGTTTATCTGCGATAATTTCTGACGGTAAAAAAATCTTTGCAATGCATCGTTAGGGATAAATATCGCTTAACTTTGGTAATATGCCCCAACGTCTGTTAACGTTCGATTCGAAGGAAATCAGGAAGTGTTGAAAAACATTGTCTGCGCCATCTTGTCTTTTTTCAAATGCCACACTTTTGTCGTGCACGGCAGCCATTTTAGATGCCTTGACCAGACCCACTCTGTGCACGCTGTCGATCCTTAGCATGGCTCCCCACCCTCGCAAGCATCTCCCCCAGGCAGTGGTCACCCCCGCTCTCTGTCTTATGCATGGGTAATAAACCTCCCCCCATCTGCGCTGCTCTTTCCTGAGAATCACACCCTGTGCCCGCCCGACACCTCCCTTTCGCCCTATTCACTACTGCACCCTCTGACACTCCTTTTCCTCTGTGTCCGATTGTCCAGGCTGGTCCTAGGGTATCAGCTAGCCCTGCAGATGTAGTTTATGGCCACAGCTGTAAAGATTCACCCCTCTTCAAAGGAGTTATAGTAGATCAAGGCCCACACTCGATGAGATCCGTCACAGCAGAAGCGTTGCTATTATCTGAAAACCATCCTGTATTGTGATTGGGGAGGGGACCGAGCGTGAAGCGGAAGATTCCAGGGATGACTCTTTGTACATCAAAGTTTTTACAATTATGTGTCACATTAAAAATATATAGCACTCCGACAAAGTAGTAAGATTATAAAACTTTAATAATTTATAAATATATACAAGAAAACAAAAATAGTAATAACATATAAACATTTTTAGGGAAAAACAACGAAGTAGCGGTCGGCTGTGCGAATAGTCCCAACGCAGCACAACGTCCAGATTTCCGGCGTGGGGCGGGTCATCAGTAGCAAACTGTTGTGCGAATAGTTCCAAGGCAGCAGAACGCGCTGAAATCTAGATGACACGAAAGTGATGTCTAGTAAGTTGCCACCCAGCAAATAACGGCGTGGGGCGTCGCGGGGGGTGGGTCTTCAGTAGCAAACTGTTGTGCGAATAGTTCCAAGGCAGCAGAACGATGGCACCAAGGTGATGTCCAGTAAGTTGCCGCACTGGTTTTGGTATCCTACAATGCTGCTCCGAATAACGGCGTGGGGCGCCCCGGGGGAGGCGGCGTGAACGGGCCTCTCCAGGTGGAGTGTCATCTGTTGTAGTGGGGCGCCCCTTTACCGTTTCAGTTGCCATTCCGTCCGTTTTTGGTCCACTGTGTCAAAAGCCGCAATTCAGCTGAGTTGCGCCCACTCTTGCGGTGCAGCGATAGGCGGCTGTCACAGGACTCTCAAAATGGCGGCAGGCTCTTTCCTTTTTGGGCCTGGTCCACTGAAATGGCCCTGGGACACCTTGGAAATCGGACGCTTGTCTGCTAGGTCTTGGACCCCATTCTCGAAAGCGTCCCCTCCGCCTTGAGAATTCATCAAAAGTTTTGGGGGTCCCGACTCCTGCAGGCTTCTGGTGGGGAGCGGCTGCCATGATTGCTCGCGGAATGACTACGACGGAGCCACGAGATGGTGGTGCTCTCATGCTGACGCCAGCTTCAGTCTGAAACATCCAGAAACAAGGTGGGGCTTTCATCGTTTGGAAAAAAAAAAAGTTTTCATCCAATGAAAAGTGTTGTTTTTAGGTCATATGATCAAGCCTTCCATCATTAGGAAACCAAAAGTAAAATGAACCAATGAAAAGTTTTATAAACAAGTTACATGACCTGTTATGCGGCATAGGGTATAAAATGCGGAGAAAATACGTTGGCACGTGAGGCGGCGTCAGTAGCGGACCGATGTGCGAATAGGCCGAAGGCAGCACAACGCGCCAAGATCCGGATGGCACCGAGGTGGTGTCCAGCAAGTTGCAGCACTGGTGTGGCCATCCTACAATGTTGAAAGTCGGCGTGGGGCGCCCCGTTGGCCTGTGAGTTTGCGTCAGTAGCGGACCGATGTGCGAATAGGCCGAAGGCAGCACAACGCGCCAAGATCCGGATGGCACCGAGGTGGTGTCTAGTAAGTTGCCGCACTGGTGTGGCCATCCTACAATGCTGAAAGTCGGCGTGGGGTGCCCCGTTGGCCTGTGAGGTGGCGTCAGTAGCGGACCGATGTGTGAATAGGCCGGAACCAGCACAAGGCGCCAAGATCCGGATGGCACCGAGGTGGTGTCATAGTTGAGAGTTCTGAGCAGCGCTTGTAACACTGTCTGAAGCTTATTTGCACCTGCTGCAGCTTCACTATTGCCCTGGTGTGGCCTAAGATCGCCCATGACATAGGCGGCCACCTCCCGGGGTCCGGCGGAACTTTTTTCCTTTTCCTTTCTGCATCTTGTCCCAAATTCGTTTGACCTGAAGACACGACCAGGTCCCTGAATGTGTGCAGGGGGACGCTATTGATTGAATCAAAATGGCGGCTTCACACAAAGCTGACTCAAGCGTTTTCTGGTGGTTTCATAGTTGAGAGGCACTTCATCTGCAGTGGGGCGCCGAGATCCGGATGGCACCGAGGTGATGTCTAGCAAGTTGCTGTACTTGTGTGGTCATCCTACAATGCTGAAACTCGGCGTGGGTCGCCCCATTAGCCTGTGAGATAGCTGTTCTTTGGATTTGGGCCTGGTCCACTAAAATGGCCCTGGGACACCTAAGAACTCGAACGCTCGATTTTTTTTTCCTTTCCTGTACATGCAAAAAAAGGTAAATGCCCGGTATGTTACACGCTTCATCTGCCACGATGAACTCTCCAGAGGAAACGAAAAAATATATAGTTGTGGTAACTATACCATGCATCGTCATATGGAGAGGTGGCACCAATTAATTATAGTGCTGCATAAAAGAGAGATTTGGAGGAGAACCCCTGACCTGCTAGTACATTCATCAAAGAAGTGGCACTGAGAGCTTCAGAGGCAAGGGAAACGGTCCCAAATATTTAGAAGAACTTTGGAAAGATTAAAATGACATGTTTAGATTGTGGTAAATTAATTTCATGTGGGCAGATGAGTGTTACTCTAATAAATACAGCATATGAACATCATCATAGTCGATGGTTGGTAGAGACATTTTGACTATATCCTGGACCTGCCCGTCCTCGCCCAAAATGGCGCCGGAATAAATGGGACTCGTAACTCCTTGTTGTGTACTGGTTGCAGAACCTTGAAATCACGAGATACGTATGCAGTTTTGAAGCACATGGCGGGCGGGGACGAGAATTGATTGAATATTTCGACATCCCTATTGATATTAAGTTCTGATGTGTTATTGATTACTGTACTGTTGAAAGTTCGAATTAACGTCACCCATGGTACTTGCCCGCAAATGTATATCTAGATAATTTTATTGTAACTGGCCCTGTCGTATTTTAATTATAAAATGTACGTCCACCGATTCCATAACTGTTAGACACCTTAGTTCTTGCAACCTAATGGCCCGCCCGTTACGTTCCTCTACAGTGTAAATGTCTACTCATCACATACGATTACAGTTTGCTCCGTGGCCGGCCCACGTGGTTATAGGCTCGTATTTGTATAATGAAATTTTCACAATAAAGGTTTTTAAAAGAAAACATGGTAGTAGTATATACATTGGTAAAGTTTGTAATAATAGTCACTGTTTTAGAATCATTAAAAGGCAAGTGAAATAAAGCAGACCAATTACATGAAGGGTAAAAGGTATAATACGAAGGAACGCAGTAAAGATAAATGGTCAAGGGCTGTTGTGTTTTCTATTCCTGCAACATAAAGTGATCGATAAGAATCTCATATTCAGGCGTATCGGCGACTAAGACAGCAGGTCGACCCTCTTTTGCTCAACGGCTCCATCATGGGACGAAGAAACGCTCTTTTTCTCGAAAAAAGAATATATTTTACTTGCAGGACAGTTGTAAAATTTCCGGGAAAGTACATTAGCCTGGAACATTATAACATATATTTAAGAAAAAATAATGTTCGGAAGTAATGAAAAGCGTAATTTTTAGGTCATATGAGCAAGCCTTTCATCATTACAATAAGAAAAGTAAAATGAACCAATGAAAAGTTTTATTAACAAGTCACATGACTTGTTATGCTTACGTTACGCGCTGCGCGCCCCGGATGACTTCCGGATGCGCTAACGCGGCGCGTCATATGACGCATTACGCGACAACGCAGGTCCAGAATATAGTCAAAATGTCTCCACCAACCAGCGGTCGGAACACAACCCCTTTCAGCAGGCTAAATAGTTCTGTTAAATGAGAACAGAAGGGACAGGCAACAAGAACCATCAGTGAAAAAGGGGAGGGCTAGTTCTTCTCTACCGGGTTACATTGGGGCGCTACCGGAACTGATCGAATTGGTAGTCTACAGTGTTTCTGGATGTTTCAGACTGAAGCTGGGGTTAGCATGAGAGCAGCATCATTTCGTAGCTCCGTCGTGGCCATTCCGCAACCAATCATGGCAGCCGCTCTTTATCGTTATTTTGGGCGGGGTGGGTGGCGGAGCCGAGCTGTTTTGCAGCCATCATTGTGTGGAGTTCAGTTCATCTCACTAGTTTTGTATTTGTCATGAGGGGTTGTTCCTAATGTTTCTATTTTAGCGAGGTCAAAAAGAGATCCCATTAGTGGCCTACTGATTTTGCTCGAT
This sequence comes from Lissotriton helveticus, assembly GCF_964261635.1. Lineage (NCBI taxonomy): Eukaryota > Metazoa > Chordata > Amphibia > Caudata > Salamandridae > Lissotriton > Lissotriton helveticus. The sequence goes on from NC_136061.1 coordinate 1,292,361,031, forward strand.
TCCTTTTCTTTTTTTTTACACGATTTTTCGTTATCTGCAAAGACTAAACAGAGTATTGCGACTCTGTGTTTGTTTGTAAATAGAGAATGAACCAAAGAGAACTAATTCTAAAACAGTAAATACTTGGATAACAATCAATCAAATGGAGAGAGAAGCAGGCACGACGGATTACAACGGGGGCAAAGGCCTGCGTTAACTACCTTTCACTATCTGCAAAGAGAGAGTACTCCTAATAGAAATGAGGGGGGGGGGCACCATTCAAAGCAGATCAGTGTGCATAAACACGAAAATGTTTTCACTTACCACGTACTTGACATTCGACAGCTTATGATATTTGCTATTAAAAAACCATTGAAATTCACTGAAAAAACCATAGGTTATAGACCATATATAGTTAGGAATTAGCATTTACAAAACCTTGAAAATTCACTGAAAAAACCATAGGTTATAGACCATATATAGTTAGGAATTAGCATTTAAAAAACCTTATTTTACTCACACAAAACCATTGAAATTACATATATAGTTAGTTGCACTAACTATATATCGCGCACCTGCAATCCACTGCTGATGATGTCACATATTACATCATTCATGACATGGTCAGTGACATCACTGATGACATCACTGATGACATCTCAAATGACATCACTGATGACATCACTGATGACAACATCCAGTGACTGTATGTTTCTGTAAAGTTAAAATGTGTCTTACATATTGAAGAATGAGTGGAAGTATAAGTGTCTGGACAAAGGATTTAGTAGGTGCATGACTGAATGCATGAGTGAGTGATTAAATGTGTCTCACTGAGTGCATGGGTTAGTGACTAAAGTGTCTTAATTTGTGCATCATTATGTCTGTTGTTCTGTAAACTGCTGCATGTTTTGATCAGTAGCTATATAATTAACTATATGGGTTACTGATTGATTGTCCAAGTATTTGTATGGGAGACTGAGTGTGTGTGTGGCTGGCTGGGAGGTGTGTGACTCTGTGCAGATCAATGTGTACTTGTATCAATGATTGTATAACAAGGTAAGTATGTGTTAGTATATGTTTGAAAATGTAAGGTGCTCTATGTTTAACTGTATAGACAAGAAAATGGAAGTGTCATTGATTCTTTACAGGACTGACTAGGTGTGTGAGTAACTCCATGGATGAGTGGCAGACTGTGAGTGTCTGTATAGGTGTATGAGTGCATATGATAGTGTTGTAAAGATGAGTGATTGTATGTATGAATGATAGTATGGGTGAATGAGTGAAGGTGTGTGTAGACGTAGGAATCAGTGAGTGCGTATGTAGTAACTAGTATTGGTGTGTCAATGGTTTCAAAAATTATATTCTGTATTTAACACTGGGTGAAACAGAGGTTATATTAAAATGTGAGGAGATGCATTGTATTGTCATATGAATGATATCATCAGTGATGTGGTCATTGATGTCAAATGAGATGTCATCAGTGATGTCATCAGTGATGTCATTTGAGATGTCATCAGTGATGTCATCAGTGATGTCACTGACCATGTCATGAATGATGTAATATGTGACATCATCAGCAGTGGATTGCAGGTGCGCGATATATAGTTAGTGCAACTAACTATATATGTAATTTCAATGGTTTTGTGTGAGTAAAATAAGGTTTTTTAAATGCTAATTCCTAACTATATATGGTCTATAACCTATGGTTTTTTCAGTGAATTTTCAAGGTTTTGTAAATGCTAATTCCTAACTATATATGGTCTATAACCTATGGTTTTTTCAGTGAATATATATATATATATATATTTAATATGTATTATTGTATTTTATATATATATAGAAATCAATATTCTGCACAACTATGTTTTTAACATTGATATTTGTCCCCGATATTTTTGTACTTACCTGTTTAAGTATAGGCAGTGGATAATTTTGCATTCTATATTTTTTTCATCTATACTTTTGACATCTATATTTGTGACATCGATATTCTGTCAGTGAATCCACATTTCAAAGATTTTATTGGCAATATGCTGTTTCCACCAGGGATGATCCATAACATATAATTCCTTGACATTGCATATTGGTGACACAATTCTTCTTTCATCCTTATTTATATTAGACCCAAAGCATTTAGAGAATCACTCTCTTCAAGAGTCTCTGTAACATCAACATTTTTTAAAAACAAATTATATTAGTCACTCTAGAACATCATTTCTCACCTCTAATTACCAGCCCTCTATCAAAATTTAGTGCATCAAATATTACCACAACCAAACTCCCCTAAATAAGGAAAATAATAATCAATTTAATATGACACATACATTCAATAACCCCATCCGCTATTACCCAGAGAAAAATTTCAAATTGAATCTTTTAACGTTCCCTTCCTACACCGTATTTATAAAAACCATCTCTGCAAAACTAACTAAACCGTATGATATAGCATGCAGTCAGTTAACACATTGCTCAAACAGCGGCAAAACGTACACAGCAGCCACGGTCGGTAGTGGGAGTACCTGCCGGGCGGTGACGTGGGGAGGAGGAGGGGCAGGGTGGGAGTAGTAAACTATGGATTACGGAGGTTTACAGGTAAGTAAACATATAAATAAATAAAATGAATTTCGTTGTGCGCACTGCATCGCATTTGGGGATGCAGTGCATGCTACAAAATTTGTTTTATTTATTGATATGTTTACTTACCTGTAAATCTCCGTAATCCATAGTTTAGTAACCCCCACCCTGCCCAACCCCCTCCCCACGTCACCGCCCGGCAGGTACTTCCACTACCGACCGCGGCTGTTACACAGTTCTTGCAGACAATAACTGCCTCCTTGATAAACCATTGATATGTCCATTCCGCATCTAAGGGAAAACACTTTCCGCCTTTTCATTAGTACCGTCAGCAACCACGCTACTCAGAACACTCCACCATTCTGTGGCCGTACCCGCTTACCCGTTCACAAACGGATACTGCAGCACATTAGGGCCATCGTGGGAAAAGACCAAGCCTACCCGGTGGCCCACCATTTTGAGACTCGACACAACAGTGATCCCTCAGTCCTGCAGTACTATGTTATCGATTGCATCATGCCACTCAAAAGAGGAGGAGACAGAGATGCTAAGCTCCGTCTTTTAGAAACTATATATATCATTGAATTGGACTGTAGACCCCGCGAGGCCTTAACGCGAGTGAAGATTTATACACCTGTTTGTAATACCATCTTATCAAGGGTATCAATCTAGTATTCACATTCACTCACGTCTACAGTGTTTATATAGTCTCATGGTTGCACAATGCACTTTATTCTGATTGCACTAAGATTTGAACGAAATTGCCTATAAGAGGTTGGGCTAAGGGTGTAGATGAAATGATTAAAAACTCAAACACCTCCCTTTATATCCTTTCAAGAGCTATAAAAAAAGTTTTAAAATGTATATTACACATTTTTTGCACTATTTACACACTTTATTGGTAGGATTAAATATGAGGATTTGTACTTGATTAGAGCTTAGACCATTTTGACAAACATTTGGACTTTGATCATACCCTATTATGAGTTTGTGTTTTCTCATTGGTCTCCTTCTTTTGGTTAACAACAAGATGGTTTTAATGACAATGTTTATTGAGATTCTTTTTTAGAACTGTATTTTTATTATAAATTTGATGTACAGTATATGTGCTTAGATGAGTTAGTTTAAGAAATAATCTTCCTTGAAGAGCAAGTAATGTCATAACAAAAAAGACACCATGTCGTTTACTATTGTATTTTACGAAATTAGCAAATGTCTATACATTGCAGACTAGTACAAATACGTTGCTCTTCACAATTTTTATCTGGTTGAGATAGTAGCTAACCTCACTATAGTTTTTATACCATTGTTGCGTATTTTGCACTATATGTATTTTGCACTAATCAAATGACCAATTGACAACACGGGGCACCAAGCCATCAATGTTAAAATAAGTTGGCAAATAGACTGGCTATTACAGGGTTAACTGAGGGATGGCCAGAAACAATTAGCGCCACCCCTCGTTGTACAGGCTCAATAAGTACCCTCATCACTTTCAAGCAATGTATCATGTGATCAAGCCTCTGGCTAGAGGCGAAACGCGTCATGCGGGCTTGCTGGGTGTTATTCTGATTGATGGAATAAACCACTGAATTTGCACGAAATCTGGGTCTGTCTTATCCGTTTTTGCAGTACAAGAAGTATGACTGGGATGCGGCAGCGTCAAACGGAGTACAAGCATATATATATATATATATATATATATATATATATATATATATATATATATATATATTTAATATGTATTATTGTATTTTATATATATATAGAAATCAATATTCTGTACAACTATGTTTTTAACATTGATATTTGTCCCCGATATTTTTGTACTTACCTGTTTAAGTATAGGCAGTGGATAATTTTGCATTCTATATTTTTTCATCTATACTTTTGACATCTATATTTGTGACATCGATATTCTGTCAGTGAATCCACATTTCAAAGATTTTATTGGCAATATGCTGTTTCCACCAGGGATGATCCATAACAGATAATTCCTTGATATTGCATATTGGTGACACAATTCTTCTTTCATCCTTATTTATATTAGACCCAAAGCATTTAGAGAATCACTCTCTTCAAGAGTCTCTGTAACATAAACATTTTTTTAAAACAAATTATATTAGTCACTCTAGAACATCATTTCTCACCTCTAATTACCAGCCCTCTATTAAAATTTAGTGCATCAAATATTACCACAACCCAACTCCCCTAAATAAGGAAAATAATAATCATTTTAATATGACACACAAATTCAATAAACCCCATCCGCTATTAACCAGAGAAAAAATTCAAATTGAATCTTTTAACGTTCCCTTCCTACACCGTATTTATAAAAACCATCTCTGCAAAACTAACTAAACCGTATGATATAGCATGCAGTCAGTTAACACATTGCTCAAACAGCCGCAAAACTTACACAGCAGCCACGGTCGGTAGTGGGAGTACCTGCCGGGCGGTGACGTGGGGAGGAGGAGGGGCAGGGTGGGAGTAGTAAACTATGGATTACGGAGGTTTACAGGTAAGTAAACATATAAATTAATAAAATGAATTTCGTTGTGCGCACTGCATCGCATTTGGGGATGCAGTGCATGCTACAAAATTTGTTTTATTTATTGATATGTTTACTTACCTGTAAACCTCCGTAATCCATAGTTTACTAACCCCCACCCTGCCCAACCCCCTCCCCACGTCACCGCCCGGCAGGTACTTCCACTACCGACCGCGGCTGTTACACAGTTCTTGCAGACAATAACTGCCTCCTTGATAAACCATTGATATGTCCATTCCGCATCTAAGGGAAAACACTTTCCGCCTTTTCATTAGTACCGTCAGCAACCACGCTTCTCAGAACACTCCACCATTCTGTGGCCTTATTGTTAATCTCCCTGCTTATCACTTTGACTTTGCACACCTGGGATTAATTGCTGCCACGTAACATCGCACTCCACCCACCAAGTTGTGACCACCCACCCCAAAGTAAACTGCTCCCATATGCACTCATATGATCGAACAGGAAATTAGAAGTAATGAAAAAATGAAACCATAAAACAATAACTTTTTCCTCATACCAACAAATAAAGCAAAATAATCCATAATCGTTTTAAAACATAAGTCTCAATATTAAATAATAATCAATTAGTCCAAAGAATAAGATGAGGTGGATCGGATTTTGGATCACAATGGTCTTTCATAGGCTTTGCACCTCGGACTGTGAACCAAGCGGGTCACAGTTGTGCTTGAATGATTCTCACGTGCAGGGGCAGAGCAGGAACCAAGGTTTGCTCGCCAAAACCTTCATTCAGCCTTTGATCATTCGTGTAAAGGGTGATTAAATTGTGAAAAAAGGGTGTGTAAACTGTGCATTCTCCTCCTAGAATGTGTTTAAAAGGTGTGCGCCTTCCATGCCTCAATTGGAAACATTGGCGCTGACGTGCGTCCTGCAGAAGACACATCAACCCACTCCTCGCCTTCCTCCTTCTGAGTTGGCAAAGGTTGCCTGTTCCGTTGGCATAGCCAATAGGTCTCGCCTTTGGGACCTTATATGTGTTTAGCCATGCAAGAGTTGATGTTATTGCACCAAGGAGATTGTGCTGCATAACTAAATACTTAAAAGGTCCCAAAAGCGAGACCTATTGGCTATGCCAATGCTTGTTTCATGTTTCCATCTGCTTAAAAAGCATATTCCCTCATTTAATACTTTGCAATATAAAACCACTCTATAAGAGTCTGTTACTTTGATATTTTTTCTTACTACAGTGTTTGTTACCGTTCTTTTTTTGCTCTTTTTACTCGTCTTTTGCACATGCAATCAATATGTAACGTTTATTTAAATAAATATTTTACAAGTGGTTCATGGTTTGTGGTATGCAAAACTTTTAAAAAACGAAATATATGTGATGTCAATTGTTCACGGTGGTGTACCTTGTACAATAAAAGTAGGTCTGTGAGAACTTGAGGTTAGAGGTGAAATCTCGTACAATTTCTTCTGAGCCAGTCTTAAGTGGTTTATGACAGGGAGATGGGCACAATGTTCATGATTCTGTCTACACCAGCGGTAGAAGTGGGCGGGATCGGAAGGGCACGGCGTGCCCCTACTTAAAGAAAATATTTGAGTCTGTTCCCCTTCTTCTGTCTTTCAAAAAAGCATCCCAGGACGGCAAGAATAGTTCTACTTTAAAACAATAACTTTTTCATTCATCTTCTAGGGGCTGCGCGCACTTCTCTTGAACTCCAGAGGCTCCAGCAGCCCCTCCCTGACCTCTCACAGGCTGTGGGCTGGCCCATTGTCATTCCAATTAAGGCTGATTACCCCCTTTTGAATGACAATGCACCTGCCCTCTACCTTTAGCATGTCATGTGCCAGTGAGATCCAAGTTAGAGATTACAGAGGAGGTTTCCCCAAACAGAGGACTGTGGGGTACTTGCCCCCTTGTATACTAAGGCAGGAACATTGATGGGACAGAAGAGACGACAGGAAAGGAGAGGTGATGGGGCAGGAGAGGTGACAGGGCAGTAGAAGTAACGGGCAGGAGAAATGACGGGGCAGGGGAAGTGATGGAACCGGAGCAGTGACGGGACAGGAGCAGTGACGGGACAGGAGCAGTGACGGGACAGGAGCAGTGACGGGGCAGGAGCAGTGACGGGATAGGAGCAGTGACGGGGCAGGAGCAGTGACGGGGCAGAAGAGTCGAAAGGAAAGGAGAAGTGACGGGGCAGGAGAAGTGACGGGGCAGGAGAAGTGATGGGGCAGGAGCAGTGACGGGGCAGGAGTAGTGACGGGGCTGAAGAGGCGATAGGAAAGGAGAGGTGATGGGGCTGGAGAGGTGACAGGAAAGAAGAAGTGATGGGGCAGAAGAGGTGACCAGGCAGGAGAAGTAATGGGCAGAAGAAGTGATGGGGCAGGAGAAGTGACGGGGCAGGAGCAGTGACGGGACAGGAGAGGTGAGAGGAAAGGAGAGGTGACGGGCAGGAGAAGTGACGGGGCAGGAGCGGTGATTACGCATGAGCAGGAGCGGTAACTGGGCCGGTGCAGTGAACGGATAGGAGCAGTGAACGGATAGGAGCAGTGAACGGGGCAGGAGAACTGATGGGACAGGAGAAGTGATGGGGCAGGGGGGGTGATCGGGCAGGAGTGCTGACAAGACAGGAGCAGTGAATGAGCAGGAGCAGTGAATGGGCAGGAGCAGTGATGGGGCAGGAAAAGTGACAGGGCAGGAAAAGTGCAGGAGCAGTGATGGGGCAGGAGATGCAACAGGAAAGGAGAGGTGGCTGGGCAGGACAGGTCACTGGGCAGGAGTGGTGACCGGGCAGGAGTAGTGACCGGGCAGGAGAAATGACGGGCATGAGCAGGAGCAGTGACCGGACAGGAGCGGTGTACAAAAAAACTATGGATTTAGGGCCAGATCTCTGCACTGGGTGAATTTATGACATTGTTTTGCATTCTGTCCATCATTTGTTCTTTTTAGGTCAAGCCTGGCGTACGCAGCGCGAAGCGCTGTCGCCAGCGAAATTTATTGTTATCCACTTGCCTCGGAAGTGGGACAGGAGATGGGCACGCGCACAGCCTTTGGCGATTTGCGCAGGTGTACACGCACGTACAGCCACGCGTGTGCACATCTCCTGTCCCACTTCAGTCCTCGCAAGCAAGCATGCACTTTTAATAATAAACATGCACACTGTGCCTTCATTGGCACAACCAGTGGACAAATGGACAATCCCCCACTCACCCGGTCTGCGGGGGGATTCCTTCTGAATGGCGGTTGGCTGTGGTGCGCTTCCGGAGCACTCCTGCTCCTCTATGCTTCTGGCAGCACGACGCTCTTCACCCGGGCCCCCTTCCTGGGACCCGGGACTTCAGCTCTCACACTTCCTTTCTGGCGGCGGGGCTCCCTCTTCTCCCTGGAAGGGGACAGGCGCTGCCTGCACCGTCCACACGTGCCGCCACTGGGCACGAGCCGCAGAGCACGCAAAACTTGTACTGCGCATGCGTGGGCAGCTCTCATTTTTTTTGGGGGGGAAGAGTCAGCAATATTGTTTTTGTATACGAAACCCCGCTTTCCCTTCTTCCTTCCTGCATCAGTCAATGCTAGGTAACACGCTGCATTTCAAGAGGCCACAGCCCGCCCTCGAGAAGTTTGTTTGACCTCATGCTCCTCCTGTGGCGGTCCCCGCACTGCCTGTTGCTCCCTCGCACTCTGCTGAATGGGGATGTTGTGATACTGCGTGCCGGGTGCTTGGCTTGTTTTTCCTAGCCAATTGCAGGATTTGCTGGGAAACAGAGCCGCAGCGACCCTCCTGGTGCCACCCCTCACCCTGTCAATCACCATGAAACCAGCGTCCCCATTATCTCCCGTTGCCTCCACGCATTGAAGTTGGTGACAGTCGGGAGTGGAGCAGAGGCGGGTGGCTTTGGAAAATCTTCTGCCGGGAGGAGGGAGGTAAGGGTCGCGCTCGGGAGCCTCTTGCAAGCATTGGGATATGTCTATGCACCCCTCCGGTCTCTCCCGTCTTTCCACTCTCCTCCCGTGGGGTCCTGTCTCTCCTGCCCCAATCGTAGTTTGTGTCGGTCGCCTGTTATTCTGTCATGTTCTGCCTCCTTGGGATACCCGCCCCGTCTCTCTTCCTCCAGCTCCCTTTTACCTCTCGCCCCTCTGTCCTGCCCTTACATCAATGCCCCTTCTAACGTCATCAACCACTCGCCACCCCTGTATTTGCTCTTCGGGCCCGCTGTGATCAGTATTTATATTGCCTATTTCCGTGCACCCCATTTTGTGTGTGCATTTTTTTATGACAGAGCAGGCAATCTTCGGCACAGAAACATGGTCACATTTTATACATTCTAGGCACTGACGCAGGATTTTATGTCACTTACGAACCACAGGCGTGTCGGTGCGAAGCACTATAAATAGTCTGTATTGCTGCAGTACTGTCCTGCCCACAGCACATGTCTAGAATTTCTGACACAATTGCAAAATACTTTGTAAAGCGCTCTGCAGTTTCTAGGAGCAAAGTCTGTACTTCATTAAATGTCTACAATGCACGCATGAAATGCAGTTTATTTGATGACACTCGTACAGGACCAGCTGCTCGTCAGTTCCTACAGTCTTGATGGCAAGGTTGCTCAGTGGGTTTAGCTCACTCCTTACTTCTATTTTTTGGCTTGCAGGTCTCAAGTTACTATAATATTTGACTCATTTTCTGATGGAGCTCCAGACCGCTTTGTGTCTTTCTTAGGGAAGTTTCTACTCTTAGTAACTGAATCTGCAGGAGGTGGTTTGCCTCTCCTTATGCCTTCTGGATTAGGCATGAAGTATGAAAGGCAGTGATGTGTGAATACCCACACCCTGCTCAGCTAGACATCAATTTGCATTTTTTTTAATAATAATTGTTCTGACCCTCTATTTACCCAAAGGGAAATGTACATATTACCATAAGCGCCTGGACGCAGTTTACTCAACTGTTTGGCTCTATAAAAGAATATTCACATACTCTTGAAAACCTGGATATTCATGTGTAACATCCAGGACAGGAGTAAGACACAATTCCTCATCCGAAAATCTTTGTGAACCAGACCTTAAGTTCTCATGCAGAGGATATGTAGGGAGAGTTGTGGCGCAGCGGCTAGCGCTGGGAAAGGGGGTTCGTGGAGAGCACTCCGTTAGTTTAGCAGAATATATAATGGTCAATTGGTGCTGCGGTCGTAAAGGGTCGTCAGCCCTTAAGTCAATGGCTAGTTATGATGAGTGATAACACTCACCCGATCGCGCACTGTTCACCTGGTGCTCCGCACCTTGTTAATTTCAGTTAATTAATCAATCCTTTTCAAATAATGTTTACCTTTGTTAACACATATTTTTATTCATAGTGTATAACCATATTTTGTCTTTGTGTTATTCATGATTTGCATAACGACATTTCATTTATACATTTTGTGTTACAAATATTTTTAGAACATACGATACATTTTAACATTGTACATTTTATTCATTGCTCTTGCGGAGCCCAATGCATTTCGGCAAACGTGATTGCCTTCATCAGGGGCAATTCTGCAGAAAAATTTGAAATAAAACAAATTATTAGTGCTTATTATGTGGTGTGCATGGGGGTCTTTTCTGTTGCTAAATTGCATAAATGCCTACCTTTATGCATCAGCTTTATAGCGATATATTTTCAGATACCAAAGCGTCCACTGTGTGCTCTATATAAATGAAAAATGAAGAATACTCTGGAACTGCTTGTAAGTATTAAACTGTAAGGAATTGCTAAATTTCGGACGTATTACGTACCTCACTGTCTTGTGTGAGTATATTCTGCAACAACAAACGAACATGTATTTTAATGTTCACTGTCTAATGCTGTAAAAACTATTTACTGGGTCCAGCTTTAAGGTTGAAAAGTAATAACATACCTTAACTTGTTGTGTGTTCTTGCTCTACAAGAAAATCGTTTAGGTCACAGGGTTAATACCCAGTGTTTAAGCGTGGATAACGTTCAGTTAGACAATTAAATCTTATACCCACTCTATGTTATAATACATGGTTTGATGCCCCACCGGTATGCCAAGTCTCTGGGCCTCTTAATTATATCATTAACAACGAAGTGCTTCAAGAATATATTTAGCACTTCTGATACACTGTTATCGGTATGCGGCAAACGGTCTAAAAATGCTTCGATCTAAACAATGTTTACGTTCGTAACGTACCTTGACTTCTCTTGTGTTCGTATTCTACAAGAGAATGAATATCACTTGATTAGTGTCGACTATTAAAATATTTCCGTTGACCATTGGGGAATGGGGTCACTGACATACCTGAAAAATGATCGTCGGTCACCTTCGACCAAGCCACCCGCTGCCCTGTGTTAAATGCCATGTTGGACGTATCGCCTCCGCGAGTAGTACATGAAACTCCGTTTGCTCTTACTGATTGCGGAGTCGTAGAAATGAAAGACGGACTCGTTAGGAACGTAAGGCTTTCTAAATGCGGTTTAATGGGCGCCATGTTTGTATGGCAGAAAACAGTGTATTACCTGTGCTTCAGATCATAACGCCATATGTAAACACTTGTTTTGGCAAGAATATACCTCGCGTGACCTTAACAAAATTATGATGCTTGTTCTGCTGTGAGGTTCTCACGCTAATTCGGGGATAGATGCCCGGTGTCGGCCATAACTCTAATAACTGCACCTGAATAACACGTGGGTTTAAAGCTTAATTTTCTTTATGAAATTTATGTCTACTCTGCGTGATATGTGCACTTGTAGACATAAGGCTAATATCTTGTTGGTCTTCCGTGTGAACGCCCCATGCGCTACCCAAGGGTTGTTACTCGTTGTCCAGAGCTAGTGTATTGAATTAGCTTGCTGTGTGAAAACTCAATACATATATATGTATAATTATACTTATGCAATTATATAAGCCCAAAAATGTCTGTTTTCCACTATTTGTGGTGTTATGTTATGAATCACTTGCTTAGTTACTGCTCTATAATATCCTTAGTATTCACCAATAAGATACACAAGTGATGGTTGATTTTGATCTGGTATAGTTTCCTTACTGGATTCTCTGGTTTAACATTGACACTTATATATTCATAGCCCCAACCTTATAATACATTCAATCTTTGCTCAGAGTTTAACAATTGTTGGACAACTCAATTTCAAATCCATTTCAAAGCAGGTCAACAGTTAAACCCAATCCACAATATAATATTGTATTCACCCCTCAGAAAGTTAACAAGGTTGTCATAGGTTAGTCGTTTCAATGCTGTCACATTTTTGTGTTGTGCATTTTTACAAGTTATACATTACGTTGCCGTATACATTCCAGTGTCATGATCATGATCGCTGTCAATTTTACCCTCAGTATTATCCTTTCTACAGATAGCAAGCTAGGTCATATTTATCATTAAGCCCATTCGGAACCATGGTGTTTAAATATTTAATCCAAAAAAGTTCTCTTTGCAACAGTTTTTGACGATTGTCAATTCCTGATTTCATTGGGACTTGCTCAATCACTAAGAATCTGAGTTGGGATATGCTGTGCTTTTCAGCGCGGCTGTCTCTGGAGTACGAGCAGTGCTTAATTTGTGCAGGTGCTTTCAGGTGCTGAGCACCGGCACCTATTTCTCAGGGCCGGGCCTATTGAATTTTACTCCCATGCACAGCCAGCACTGTGCACAGGCCATTAAAAAGCCCCAGCCTCGAGCGAGGCTTGTGCAGCTGTACGTTCAGATTTGGTGCATGCTGCTAGGGTGCTTGCTTTGGCGCGCACCAGTTCCTGGTCCTCGGGTGGGGAAAGGGCAGGTGTGTTGTGTCATGCGCAGTATAAACTGCACGAATGATGAACTGGGAGCATCATTTCAGCTACACTACCCAGCAGTCTGCGCTTTCCAGTGTAGCCAAAGCTGCAAGGTTAGGTGAATTGTGTGTGCGTTATTTTACACACAACTGTTATCCTAAAGGTGACAGAATAGTGCTTTGCCATGGGACACCATTGATACATTCCTGCACAGTGGCACCCGCAGGAAACTGCCCAGTAGCTGCCTGCCTCAGGAGTCTAGACAAGGCCTTGAAGTGTAATAACAAAATGCGGGAAGCAGCTGTGAGTGGTCCGAAAGTGAAAACATTTCTTCCTGCCAGTCAGTGTATTAGTACCACGTTCCTACCTGTCCCAGTACCATCTTGTCTCTATCAGACCCATCCTCTCCCTTCTACAATTGGCACCGTTGCAGCACAAACACCTTGAAGAACACCTCCCATCCCTGCCACTGTGACTGTACCCCACCGCTACCTCCGACAGTGCCCCTCTCTCAACAGTGGCCTTCTCCCAATTTCCCAGTGCCCCTCTCTCCACAGTGCCTTTCTCACCTGTATCTCAGTGCCCCACTGCTTCCAGTCCCCTTCCTCTCTGTATCACAATGCCCCTCCTGCAACAACACTCGCTCACTCCTGTTGCAGTACCCCTTGGCTCCCTCCCTCACTCTCAGAGCACCCTCCCCACCATCGCTTTGTATTAAAGAATGCACTGGGCCCTGAGTATCCATACTTTGAGTTTGCACGTATGTCCGCAAAGCCCTTCTCAGTCTTGGCCACTTGAACCAGTAGGCTTTCCCAATTACCACTAACCAGAGAGAGGATACACAGGGAATTTCTCAGCTTTGACCTGGAGAAAAATAGCATTGATTCAAATTGTGCTATCAGAGGGGTTAGGCTGTGTTGGGCGCTCTGTACCTTCCCCCACCCCCACAAGCCTGCTGAGATCTATCGCCCCACACCTTCTCCTCACCTCCAAAGACCCATGTCCCATAACCCCCTGCTGCATACTTACAGCCTTATGTCCCTATTGGAGAGAGATCAGAGTTTTGTCTAGTTGAAGTTTTGACTGTAGCACAGAGGGGTAATGTACAACATGTACCATGCAGATGACAGAACTATATTATGTGGATAGCTCAGTGAGTTTCAGCTTTTTGTCACAGATTTCCTTTTGTTACTCGCTGATCATAAATTACAATCCAAACATAGCATAGGCGGCAGACTCAGTTGAATTTTGTGCTTTATTTGTTTAAAAGTATGTGTGGAAGCCTGTCTGAAAGAATTTGAATGTCTGACTTCATTTGAAAATAGGTGGCAGTGGGATTTTGCGACTTATAGCCTGATCATGTAATAAAACTATTTGTTTGAAGCATGAGAGCGTGGTTCTTCATCAAGGCATAATCCCAATGGTTTAACTGACACTCATTATGTTTTATCAGGAATACCTATTGTGACATAACAAAACATCTTTTTAAGGCATAAAACTTAACACAGTTAAAGAATCACTATTGTGTGTCTTGGACAACACTGCTGTGCATTGATGAGACAGGCCAAGAATGATACACTCCTGTCACCTCTCAACTTTACATAATTAATGACTGTATATTTATTAAAGCAGAGGTGTACTTTTTGCTTCCTCTATCTCAGTATCTGCTTTTATTCCTCCCCTTCACACCTCACTCCTTCACTTCTCTCCAATCTTACTTCACTTTCTGCCCTACATCTGAGTTTTCTCTTAATCGCCACCTCTCCTCATTAAATGCTTTTCATTGTTCACCTTTCAATCTCTAATCTACTCTCACACGCTCCCCACTGTTCACTTTTCTTCCCTTGCCTTACTCATCTTTTCACTTTTCCTTCTCATCATGTTTCACTCCAATCTTGCAATCCCAAACTCTGCTTTCCACATTTCTCTTCACAATGTCTACTGCATCTATCTTTGCCCTTAGACCTCTTCTCCTCCCTCACTCTCCCTTTTAAGTTTTTTCCTTCTGGCACATATGTTTATATCTACTCCAGGAATCTGTGTTCGATCTCAGGGTCATAAATTGAAATTTTGGTGCGGCCAATCAGTCTTTCATCTTTAGATAAAATTGGTGCAATTGAGCTGTATAACAACATTTTTAATTTGGTGTCAAGGCCCCCTCTAGTGAATATGTGCTTTACAAACATACATTCCTTCATTTCTTCCTTTAGCATTCTTTCCTTATTTCCTCCTTCTTTCATCCATTACTTATTTATTTCCTTACTCCAGTGCTCCTCTTTCTGCCTACATTTTTTACCGCCTTCTTTAATGTATTTCTTCCTTCATTCTTTTCTTTCTTTTAAACAGCTCTGTGCAAGCACATTTTCTTTTGTTTGCAAAGCTGCCTCAAGTCCTCAAATGACCTTTCTCTAATTTGAGTTCACTTTTAAGTTTTTGTCATAGGCTTCCAATATGGTATATTATGTTATATTGAGTTCTATAGCGCACTAATCACCCAGGAGTGTATTCAGGGATTTGGGAAGGTGTGTAGGTGTGAGGTGCCCGAGTTACTTTTGTGAAAAGCCAGCCCTTCATCCGATATGTTGAGGCTTGCGGATGTGGGTGGAACCAATAAAAGGAAGTGGGTGGGCCCACTGGAGGGAGTGGGCAGAGCTCAGGAAGTGGGTGTGGCCTCGTTAAAGACTGTGAGCACCTGCACTTCATCTTTTTACAAATTAAGCACTGAGCACAAGGCTCTCATGGTTCGATCCCCGGCACCAGCGGTCACCATGTGACCTGCGCTTAAACTCGCCGATGGCCACCAGCGCCTTGAGACCCTTAGGGGTGATTAGTTCACGCTTTACAAATAACTGTTTTTATAATATGGCTTTGTTTGACCTCTTAGAATGGAAAGCTGTCAGCTCTCCCCTACACACCTCTCCATCTATATGCCGCAACTGTTGTCTTACCCCAATCACCCTCCCTTTCTTCCTGTGTTTGAACATTTTGGGATTGAAGCACAAATGTTTCTAATTCTGAAACTGCATGCAAAACGGACAGGTGAATCACAACCACTGGAGTCACACGGGTAGGAGAAGCGCTTAGAAGACTTGTTGTAAGCATTCTAGTAAATGTCAACAGCTAACAGGGTGACACAAAACACCTACAGGATAGGGAACCGCCACGTGGCTTTATATTCATCGGATTCACTCACAAACAGTACAAATCCTTTCTCACACTGGTCTTTGGTTGTTACACCTCCATGGTACAGGCATTAGGGCTGCAGCATTTTTCTCTCTTTTTGCCAGCAGTGTGAGTAATGAAACGATGTTTCTTGGAAACACATTCTCGGTCCCTATGCATGCAGATACTCGGTATGTTGTCGATGCACTCATGTAAGGTTAGGAAATACGGGAATATGCTAGAAAAGTTGCCGAAAAGCATGCATTTCGATATGTAAGCTAAAAACCTGATTAAGGGGCAGACACATACGCCTAAGAGCTCTATTTCTCGGGGACGCAGTTGTAAGTATCGTCAATGAGGAGTCACACGCCCTCTCGAGATTTACAGCTTCTTTGAGAGTAGAGCCTATATGCCCTCCCTCACCACCTTAACACCATTTCCGGTATCAGGAGCAAAGTGTGTGATTTACTAGTATTCCAAAGTTTAAGATTATTTATTTAGTGTGCAGGTGCACTTATAGTCTGCCTTTCCTTGCCTGCTCTTTATAATACTCACAGGAGCTGCTGAGTCTCCAGCCTTCAAAACCTAATGATTCCTTTGGTCGCCCTGATCTAGTCATAACGTGTTTCTTATTTTTTCTCCACTAGCTTTGCTTCCATGGTGTGCCTTATTATATGCACACCTCTGTATCTGGACGTGTGCTGATTCTTCCTTTGTTAGGCATTACATGCTACCTTTCAGTCACTTCGGAACACTTGAGTTAAAAGATGTTATCCAATGTTTTCCCTGAGTCCGTTTTCTCTTTCAGTATCACCTGGCCCTGAGGGTGGTAACTGAGTAGTGTCCCAATTGAGGTGCATCTTGTACATGCGTGAGTTCTACGTTCACCGACGTATTTTGTGTAGCATAAAACACATGCAAAGAATTGGGTGTACCACACATGGACGTACTGTGGTATGGCTGCACCCTCCAATGCAACAAGGGCCAAGGCTTCAGCAGCAACTTTTTGTGGCCAGCTTGGCACACATAAGATCTCTGGGCAGGGTTATTACTTTTTAGCTCAATGCAGTGCAGCAAATAAACGTGTGCCGTGTTGCTCCAAGGGGAGACAGTATTGCAGAGACAAATCTCTTAAAATGTGGCACTGTTGACCTGTTCCCCGGTTCTGGCACACAAACAGGCTACCTGCCTAGGTACCATTACTTAGAATAACTTGAAATACTTTTCATGCATTAGATGTGTGCCATGCAGTGCAGCACAAAAGGTAGAAAAACAAAAGATGGTGAACGGAATGTTGCACATTGGCAAAACATTCACAACCACACACACACACAACCACACACACAACAACCACACAACTACCACACACACAACCACACACACAACCACATATACAACCACACACACACAACCACACACACAACCACCCCGTCAGTGCACACTTTCACAAGGCACAGACACCATCAGTCATCAGTGCACGCTTTCAATGGGCACAAACACCACCAGCTGTCAGTGCACGCTTTCACTGGGAACAAACACCACCAGCCGTCAGTGCACGCTTCCACCAGGCACACACCCCCAGACGTCAGTGCACGCTTTCACCAGGCACACACACACCACCAGACGTCCATGCCCGCTTTCACCAGGCACACACCCACCACCAGCCGTCAGTGCACGCTTTCACTAGGAAAATAGAAAGCAAGCAACACCCTGCCAGGGTTAATTCAATGGTCCCATCAAGGGGATCCAAGGGGTAAGGGGGGGGAAACACAATTTAAAGCTTCAGAGCCAACGACGCATCATGTAAGTTCAGACCATCTTATTGTGAAAATAGAAAAACTTATTGATTAAATAACATTTCATAAATATAATCCATAAAACACTTCAGAGCAAATGTACAATCACAGGCCAAATATAATGCATGATATGTGTCATAATTAAAGATTCATACTGGAAAAGGTATCTATTCACGTCCCACACACTCCCACAGTCATTCGCTAAACAAGCATACACTTCTCAGTCTCACAAACTATAGAGATAATACAATCATACACACAAAATCATAGGGAAACCAGGGGGCCTGCAAAATCATATTCCATAGTTGCTAGGACTAGAGAAAACCACAACATGGAGGCAGACAGGGTAGGGGTGCAGTAAATTGTTGTAATCTGCACTCAGGACCATCCATGCGGATCACGCCAACGCGCGTTTCAATGCAATGCCAGTTTGGGCTGCATCTTCATCAGGCAGGGACGACCGGGAAGGGGGGCATACACACTGTGGATAAAAAAGAGTGTCTGTTATGTGCGAATCACATGGTTGAATACATTTTCAATACATACGATACACATTAAATGGTGCATATTTTAACAAGCAAAATGTAATATCATGGTGTATATGTATCTTACAAAAAGGATAATACAATAAGGTAGTTTGAAGTGTGTCTCTTGGTTCTGACAGCATAGTCCCTCACAGCGTAAAATTCTTACTGTTTCTCCTCAATGGGAGGAACATTTAAGGCAACTGGAGATAGGCCCAGGGGAGGCAGTAACAAACCAGGCAGGCATTCAAGGGGAGACCAGAGCAAACATTTACTAGGGCATCGGGGTTTCAACTGTTAGGGGGTGGGAGCAATGTTTTGCAGACAGATTTCGCAGATGGGTCTGAGATTCTAAGAACGGGGATCTGGATGCCAATGAGGCGCCTCATGGTATTCATAATAAACAATACGGCCCAGGAGGGCACATGTCAGAGTAGAGAAACAAGGGAAGGATAAGAATAACTTCTCTTTCAGGATATCAGATTGTCGTAGGTAGTCATTGATGTCAGTGCAGTTCCTCCTGATACGTAGGAACTGACTGAAGAGAAAGCTTTCTTTTTCGGAAAGTGCTTAGATTTAAAACAGTTTGTACTGAACCTCTAGTCAGAACCCTTCTTAATTTCAATATAAAAAACATTTTTCCTCAACTCTCTTCACCCATAGGACCCTCGCAAATTTGAAGCGATAACAGCTCTTAACTATCTAGGTCTTTGAGATTTACATATCTGCAGGAAGCCTTCCTGAATCAAATGAAGTGAATAAGAAGTTAAGACCCCGCAGTGAGAAAAGTGGTAAGATTATCCTTCCCTTGTTTCCCACACACAACCCCCCACACACAACTTACCACATACACAACCCCCCACACACAACCCCCACACACACAACCCCCCACACACAACCCCCAACACGCACACAACCCCACACACACAACTCCACACACAAACACCCGCACACAACTGCACACAACCCCCTACACACACAACCTGCCCCCACATACACAACCCGCCCCCACACACACAACCCCACCCACAGACACAACCCCACACACACAACCCCCCACAAAACCCCATACACAACTCCCCACACACACAACCTCACACACACACACACACACATACACACACAACCCCCTCACACACAACCCCACACACACAACACCACACACACAACCCCCCACACACACACAACCAAACACACAACCCCACACAACCACACAACCCCCACCACACACACAGAACCCCCAAACACAACCCCCCCCCACACACAAACCCCCCACACACAACCCCCCACACAAAACCCCACACAGCCACCCACACAACCCCCTCACACACAACCCCACACACACAACCCCACGAACACACACCCGCACACAATCCCCCACACTCACAATCCCCCACATACACACCCACAAACAACCACACAAACACCAACGCCCCCCCCACACACAACCACACACACACAACCCCACACACAGAACCCCCCACACACAACTCCCCCCACACACAACCCCCCCACACACAACCACACACACAATTCCCCCCACACACAACCCCCCACACACAGCCACACACACAACCCAACACAACCACACAATCCCACACACACACAACCCCCCCACACACACAACCCCCCACACAAACAACCCCACACATACACAACCACAAACACACACACACACACAACCCCACACAACCACACACACAACCACACAACACCCCCCCACACACAACCCCCCACACACAACTACCCCCACACAAACCCACACACACAACCCCCCACACAACCACGCACACACAACCACACACAACCACACACACAACCCCCCACACACAGCCCCCCCACACACAACCCCACACACACACAACCCCACACACACAACCCCCCACATGCACACAACCCCCACACCCCCCACACACACACCCCCCCCACACAACACCACACACACATACAACCCCACAACCACACACAACCACACAACCACACACACAACCACACACACACAACCCCCTACACACACAACCCTACACACACAACCCCACACACACACAACCACACACACAACCCCACACACACAACCTCACAAACACACACAACCTAACAACCACACACACACCCACCACAACCACACACAACTGCCGCACACATAACCCCACATACACACAACCCCCCACACACACAACACAACGCACAACCACATAAACCCCCACCCACACACGACTCCCCCCACACACAGACACAACCCTCCACAAACACAACCCCCACACACAAAACCCCCCACACAAAACTCCCCACACACACAAACCCCCACACAACCACACACCACACAACCCCACACCACAACCCCACACACACAACTGCACACACACAACCCCACAAAGACACAACCCCCCACACACAACACCACACACAAACCCCCCACACACAACCCCAAACACCACACACACATAACCCCACTCACACACACAAACCCACTCATACACACAAACCCCCACACACAACCCCCCCACAGACATAACTCCCCCACACACAACCCCTCACACAAACCCTCACACACAACCCCACACACACAACCCCACACACAAACACCCCCCACACACAACCCCACACACACACACAACCCCACACACATGTACACAACCCCCCCACACATCCCACCCACACACACAACCCCCATATACACAACACCCCCACACACACAAACCCACAACCACATACAACCACACACACAACCCCACCCACAGACACAACCCCCCACACACACACAACCACACACACAACCCCACACGCACACAACTCCACACACAAACACAACCCCACACACACCCACACACAACCACACACAACCCCACATACAACTCCACACACACAACCCCACACACACATTACCTCCTCACACACACAACTCCACACACACAACCCCACACATAACCCCCCCCACACACACAACCCCACACACAGAACCCCACACACAGAACCCCACCCACACCCACCCACACAACCCCACACACCACACAATCCTACACACACTACCCCCCACACACAACACCACACACAACCCCCCACACACAACCCCCTCACACACACAACCCCACACACACAACTACACAAACCACCCACACACACAACTACACACAACCCCACACAACCACACACAACCACACACACACACACAACCACACACACACAACCCCACACACACAACCCCACACACACAACCACACACACAACCACACACAACCACAAACACACAACTCCACACAAGCCCACACACAACCCCCACACACACAACCACACACCAAACACACACAACCCCACACACACACACACACCCATACAACCATACACACACAACCCCCCACACACAACCCCAGGCACACACAACCCCACAAACACACATGACCCCACACACACCACCCCACACACACATCCCACACACTACCCCCACACACACAACCCCCCACACACACAACCCCACCCACCCACACACACAACCCCCCACACACACAACACCACACACCACACAACCCCACACACACAACCCCACACACACATCCCACACACTACCCCCACACACACAACCCCCCACACACACAACCCCACACACAACTCCACACACACAACCCCACGCACACACAACCCCCATACACCACACACAACCACACACTCAACCACACACAACCACACACACAGACACAAACACAACCACACACACACCACACACACACAACCCTGAACACACAACCCCACACACACAACCACACACATAAACCCCCTACACACACAACCCCCATACACATCATCCCACACACACACAACCTCACGCACCACGCACACCACACACAACCACACACACCACACACACCACCCCACACAACTCCCACACACACACAACCCCACACACACAACCCCACACACTCACAACCCCCAAACACACAACCCCACAAACACACAACCCCCCACACACAACCCCACACACACAACCCCACACACACAACCCCCCCACACACATCCCCCACACACAACCCCACACACACAGCCACACACACAACCCCACACAACCACAAACCCACAACTGCACACAACCACACACAACCACACACACACAACCACACACACAACCATACACACACACAACCCCCCACACACACAACCCCCCACACACAACCCCCAACATACAACTCCACACACACACACAACCCCACAAGCCCCCACAACCCCCCACACAGACAACCCCACAAGCACACATGACCCCCCCACACACCACCCCACATACACAACACCACACACACAACCCCACACACACAACCCCACACAACCCTACACACACACAACCCCCCACACACACTCAACCCCACACACACAACCCCCCGCACACACATCCCCCCACACACAACCCCCCCACACACAACCCCACATACAACTACACACACACAACCCCCCACACACACACACATCCCCACACACACACAACCACACACACAGACATAACCACACACACAACCACACACACACAACCACACACAACCCCACACACACAACCCCAAACACACACAACCACACACTGAAACCCCCACACACACACACAACCCCACACACACAACCCCACACACCACATACAGCCACACATACCACACACAACCACACACACCACACACACCACCCCACACAACTCCCACACACACAACTTCCAAACACACAACCCCCACACACACAACCCCCCACACACACACAACCCCACACACACAACCACACACGCAACCACACACACACACACACACACACATTCCCTAACACACACACAACCACACACACAGACACAACCACACACATAACCACACACACACAACCACACACAACCCCACACACACAACCCCAAACACACACAACCACACACTGAAACCCACACACACACAACCCCCCACACAACCACACACACACACACAACCCCACACACCACATACGGCCACACATACCACACACAACCACACACCACACACACCACCCCACACAACTCCCACACACACAACTTCCAAAACACACAACCCCCACACACACAACCCCCCCACACACACAACCCCACACACACAACCACACACGCAACCACACACAACCATACACAACCCCACACACTCACAACCGCCCCACACACAAACAAACCTACACACACACAACCCCCCACACACAACCCCCCACACACACAACCCGACCCACACACACAACCCAACCCACACACACAACCCACACACACACAACCCCCCCACACACACAATCACACATCACACACACCACACACACTACACACACACCACACACACCACACTCACAACCACACATACCACACACACACCCAACCACACACACAACCCCACAAACACACAACCTCACACAACCCCACACAACCACACACAACCCCACACAGCCACACACAACCCCACACAGCCACACACAACCCCACACAGCCACACACACAACCACACCAAGCATTGGCATAGCCAATAGGTCTTGCCTTTGGGACCTTATAAGTGTTTACCCACGCAACAGTTGATGTGGTTGCACCAAGGATCTTGTGCTGCATAAATAAATACTTACAAAGGTCCCAAAAGCGAGACCTATCGGCTATGCCAATTCTTGTTGCTTTTGTCACCCCGAGTGGAACGGATATGCCCAGACGTGGGTCCCTTGCTCTCCATGCCACTGGAATCTAGCTATCTTGGCTGATGAGGGCTGAAAGCCTGAAACCAGTCCTAGATGCTTGTTTAAAGTCCAGGGAGGAACTGGCCTGGCAGTTCGGGCTGGAATGTTCCCATTGTACACAGGATCAAGACTGATTTGCATATCGCTGCGTCCAAACTGGAATGACATGGTGAGCAAAAAAACAATGGATTTAGGCCCAGATCTCTCTTTACTGGGGTGAATGTATGACATTGTTCTGCATTCTGTCCACCAGTTATTCTTTTTGCTATATTATGATTGAGCAGCTAGTTGGCTGACATGAATATGAAGGAGCCTTTGTGAGTTACCCTGAGTCTAGATTCTACTGAAGTGTCCCTTTCTCTTTTGAGCCCTGCTTAACACATGTGTACAGGAGGAGCCCTGTGTCCTCAATGTTCGAGACAAAAAATACTCATGGATTTCTGAACAATGAGAGTTAAAGCATTAAGGTAACATGTTGTTCCTGCTTATATTTTGCATGCTTTACATAAACCTGTATTCCCTATGAGTGTCTGCTTTTTTCTGAATTAAACCTCAAATAAACATGTTTATCCATTTTTGCATTAAATTACTTTATAAGCTGTAACTGGTGGTCAGTGAAAATGCTAAACGTACTGAAAATTGGTATGTTTTGCTATTTCTAGCCACACCCCTGACTCCGCCCACGGATCCAATCTTCGGTTATTCCTGCCTTCTGGTTCTCCACCCACAGTTCCCTTACTTTTTTCCCCACTTTGACCACTGGTCTATACTGCCAACCTATAGGGCCTACAATTATGTTAATAGACACAACTGGAAGAATGTAGATGTGTTCAGTAATGACCAAAGGTTACTTGCAGGTTAAATCCGATTACTTCGATGCAATTTTCAAATTCCGAAGCTCCCAGGCAAATGTAGGAAATGGACATTTGAAGACATGGTTTGCATTTCAGTTTGTGAATGACATCAAGCCCAGATAATTTATGATTGTTCACAAATAGCTTTCAGAGCCTTTTTCATCCTGGAAATGTTTAAGGCTTTGCTCCTGCAACCGGCTGGTGTCAATGGTAGTAACGTAAACAGAGCACCCCGAAACATTATGGGGTGTTTGAAAAGGAGGTTATGAGATCCATTGTTTATTCCCGCAGTATGCATTTTGTTTCTGATTGGTGGCGAGACTACGTGTTTGGGTGCAATGGTCTTGTATAAGCAATAATATCAAGGACATCAAAATATTAACTCTAAAACACATTAAAAATGGGCACTGACTTGGTCAGGGAGGCAACAAAATCTTCCCATTTAAAAAATCAGTTCTTTCATCAGAGAACCTGATTGTACAAATTGTGTATCCAACATCGATTTATTAAACAAGAAATATTGGAAAAGATGTGGAGGGGAGGATTATGTTCTCTACCTCTATTTAGGACTGATCTACTAACTTACAGTCTATCAGTTATGTGTTGCATTTGGCCATGCATCACCCTTCGAAATATACACATAGGATGAATCAAAGGCAGGTACTCTGTCCTCTATTCGGAATGTAATTTTGGTTATACTTTACATTAAACGTGTTAATTAATTTCCTATGGAGACTGATTATATGCTAGTGGGATAGGTTATTGGTAGAGGTATGGGTTCGAGCAGCATGCAAGGGGTTTAATTTGCAAAAAAGCATACTTACTCCCACAGCTCTGCATCTATATTTGGAGTAAAGTTTGATGTTTTTGAATTCACAAATGTTGAAGAGTTCTCCTGAGAAACATTTTCACAGCAATTTTCATAGAATTCTGCAGTGAAACCCATTTTTCCATGAACGAAGACGGAGGCATACATTTTCTAATGCGAACAGGGGAAATATTTTTAGTGTACACAGCCGCCTTCTCCTTTTCCGCACCATCTAATTATGGCTATTTTGTGGGAGTTTCCTGCCCTCTCTTCCTCCAAAGGGGATGTAGAGAGGGTCATTTGAAGGTGGCCAGAAGCAGTAAATTAGTGGATGTTCTCAAGTCAAGTTTAAATACTTTATTCGACAACTTTGTCATAAAAGCATATATCCCTAGGCTAAACAGAATAAATACTACGCTAAATTTTTAAGAACAAATTAAAATACATATTAAATTTTGTATTTTGTTGACGAAAAACTCAGTAAAATTATACATTTATAAAATCAAGTCACAGCACAAGATCTTAGGGGAATACATTTTGTCATTGTAGATAATTAATTACAGTTTTAAAGTGCGCGTACGTATTATCCAAGCCCACCCCATATATTTTGCTACAGCGATTGCAAGATTGGGGGCACAATTTGATTTTAAAATCCTTAGCGCCTCTATATATTTCCTTGTCCCCAAATTCCTGCAAGCCGGCTTTAACCATCTACTTCTTGGGGCAGCATATAATGGGCAAACAGACAGAAAATGTGGGATGTCTTCTACATGTGTTTTACAATAAAAGCAAGTATTTACATTACCGGAAGACCATTTGACCGTGAAAGCATTAAGGGGTAAAGAGCCAATTCTAAGCTGAAAATACAATTTCCTGTCTAAAGGCTTAGCAATCAAATCCCAGTACTGTTCAAATTTTGGAGTAGTTTTAAATTCCAGAAACTGGGATGTCAACACAGATGGTTGATTGGAAATCAATACAGTATTATTTATCATGTCCCAATACATTTTTTTCAATAAAATCTTAGATGGAAAAACATGTGGGTCTACTGCAGTCCACAGATGCTCAAGGTGCAATTTTTGAAGTAATTTCCTTACTTCTTTGAGCCACGGTACTTTATGGAACCTGTCAGAATTAACAACATCCAAAAGGGCAGCTGCGTAGTGACTCAGTTCAGGAGTAGTTGTTACACGCCTCCAATAAAGGAGGGGACGCAGTCTGACCGTATCCTCGATCTTTTTCCTCCCGAGATCATATTGAAGCGGGGTCGAGGGGGTGCTCTGGGGGACACCAATTATTCGGCGAAGGAATTTATTTTCTGCAACTACTAATGAATTCAAGTTGGTGAAACCCCATAATTCTGATCCATAAAGACAGGCGCCCAACACTTTCATGCTGTAAATCTCCATTATTGGCTGGATAGGTCTTGTAAATGAAGATTTGTGTTTTTGGGCTATTGCCCCTGCCAGCTGATTAAATTTTAGCACCACAGAGTCCATGTGGGATTTCCAGTTCATGTTGGCATTTAAGGAGATGCCTAGGTAGGTAAAAGCATTCACTTCCTCCAGTGAGGACCCATTGTAGTTCATTTTCCCCTTGAATTTCTTTGCGGGATTCAAGTTCATAAATTTAGTCTTTGATGTGTTTATTTCCAAGCCCCGAATCCGACAGAAGTCACCAAAAGCGTTTATTGACTTTTGTAATCCGCTAGGGGTCCGCGAGACCATTAAGGTGTCATCTGCAAACATTAATACTGGAACTCGCTCCCCATCTAATAATGGGGCATC
The DNA here is from genome assembly GCF_964261635.1 of Lissotriton helveticus. Classification (NCBI taxonomy): domain Eukaryota; kingdom Metazoa; phylum Chordata; class Amphibia; order Caudata; family Salamandridae; genus Lissotriton; species Lissotriton helveticus. The sequence continues at coordinate 1,292,388,509 of NC_136061.1, forward strand.
TGTCGGAGATTGCTTCAAAAAATCAACTATGCCATTAATATAGAGGGAGAATAAAGTGGGGGCCAGGACACAACCCTGCCTCACACCTCTGTCCACAGGGAAGGGTTCCGTGACATCTCCCTGTGCACCCCATCTAATCCGGGCATAGTTGTTCTCGTGCATCCTTACAAGCAAAGTCAATAGTTCAGGGCTTATTCCGAGATCCCGCAAGACAACCCATAACTTTTGTCGGGGAACTAAATCAAACGCTGACTTCAAGTCAACGAAAACAGCAAATAGTGGACCATTTAGCAAGGTTACGTTTTTCCAGTACATAGTTAAAAAATGGAATACCTGGTCGACAGAGCTGGTTAAAGGGCGGAAACCAGCTTGATACGGGGAGAGGATATCCTTATCATCTATCCAGGCTTGTATTTTGTTTTGTACCATCCTGCCCATCAGTTTTTGTGCACAGTCGATAAGGCTAATGGGCCTATAGTTGTTTGGTAAAGCCGTGTCCCCTTTTTTGTAAACAGGTATTATTTCCGCTCCTTTCCATGTTGCTGGAATCTTTGCTCCTTGTGCGATGGCATTACCAAGCCATGCAAAGTATTTGCACCAATTAGCCCTGTCCGATAAAAACACATCCGCCGGTATTCCATCAATTCCTGGCGCCCTTCCTCTGGTTACTCCATCCATTGCCTCATTCACGTCTTTCAATGTAAATAGTTCATGGGTATAAAATACCCTTACTGGAAGGGGTTCAGTTTGTAGTACCAAATTGTCTGCATATTGCGGTTTAAAAAAGTCCACCCAAACCTCCTTGGCTACATGGTTTTTCGGGCAATCGGCTACTCCCCCAGAGCCCCACTTTAAAATGGCCCAAAACTCTTTCTGATATTTATCGGCACATGCTTTCTTCAGGTCTAACCATATATTCTCATCCCACAATTTTTTTGCCTTAATTTGTATTTTTCTGTATTCATCCCTGGCCTTTAAAACTCCTGTTTTAGATCTCAGCGCTACACTAAGATTTTGTCGCGCTAATCTACAGGAATGGTCATACCATCCTCTTTTTATTGGTAGTCTAGCTCCCTTCTTCTGCTTAGTTTTTTTAAAGAATAACTTCTGTATATTAGCAAAAAACTTTGGCTGTGACTCTTCAATCAATTGTTTAAAATGTATTTCATTGGTAAGGGTCTGTAGTCTAGTTACCTCTTCAGTAACTATCCCCTCTAGGGCCTGCATATCCCCGGGTTTGTCTACCAAAGTTGTCCATTTGATGTGTCGGAGATTGTTAGATGCAACAACGTCTAATGACGTAAGATCCCTAACCGGGTTTGTTGAGTTTACACCTTGTTCCAGGTTGAAGAGCAGGCACAAAGGATTGTGGTCGCTCTCCAATCTTGGAATCACCTGCATATCGACCACTTTATGCCAACCTCTGACATCTATGAGGATATAATCTATCCTACTACTTGATCTTAGATTGTCAAAGGTGTGCTTACCCTGTAAGTCAGAAGAGGTGCGGCCGTTTACTGCCCTCAGTCCTCTGGATAGGCATAAACTTTTAGCCTGTATTGCCACTTCTGTCCACTTTTTTACCAGCGGGAGGTCTATTTGGGGAATTCCCCATTTAGTGTCTTCCTCTTGTGCCAGGTCGTTATCCTCGCATCCAAGAGGTTCAAATGTTGTGTTCAGGTCTCCCCCCACCAGGATAGTATACTGCGTTGGTAGAATCTCTAGGTCATTATCTAATGCTCCTATCACATCAGAAACTGTGCCCCCTTGGGTTCCCCTGGCATAGATTTTATATATTGCCAGGTTATAACCATCAGCCCAGGTGAGCACTGTAGAGAGTAAGTCACTGTTAATAATATGACTCTGCTTGATGGAGCATTGCAGGGATTGCCGTATCCATATAATAAGACCCCCAGAAGGCCGCCCCTTAGTGTTCTTTTTCGCAGGTACATAAAAATTTAAGAAGCCCTGACGAAAAACTGGTGCCACTGACCATGTTTCCTGTAGCATGATAACATCATGATGGTCGATGAACTCGCACCATTCGGTAGTCTCTAATTTGTGGTGGATACCCGCTATGTTCCATGAAATGAACTTGATACTACCTTTCAATTCAATATTCCCCTCTTGTGAAAATATGCTCTGATTAAAGGGGAGCATGGGGGATAGAGGAATAATTTCCTCGTTATTGATAATGGTATGAATAGCCGGTGGTCTATACACTACCAAGCTAGGAGTATAATCTGTATGGTCGGGAATCTTACCCTCACAACAATCTGTTTCTGGCTTCATTAGAGTGTTATTGAATCTGTGGTTAACCTCTACAACCTTAAATTTTCCTATGCTCCACGATTCCTCCAGTCAATCACACTGGCTTAGACCCGAAAGGGCCGAGAACCTATTATCTGTCAAAATACCCCAATTATTTCTATTTTCTGGGATTTTGGCTTTTCTAAATACAGGGTTCCACTTTGTTTTCAGCATTGTTGGGTTTAAGATGTTACCTTTTTTTATATAAAAGAAATCCAACGTAAGTGGCACTATTTCTGTAGATCTACGCTGAGGGGGGTATATATTAGCTAGAATATTTGGCAAAACTTCTGGGTCTGAGAAGTGTAGCACCACACAATCCCCCTTAAATTTTTTACTGCCACCCCCAATCCATTCGACTCTTCTAGCTTTAACTACTTCCTGTGCCAGCTGGTCCCTGCCACCCGGTTTAAAAGCCATGTTCTTAGATAACCAATGAAGTGATTTGTTTATCAAAGAAGGAATGTTCTCTACTTGCCCTGGTTCCAGTTGAGGGACATTTGCTAGGACCAATATTAGTGGAGAGGCTTCCACGATTAATTCAACGGGCCCCTTCTCTGAGTTATCATCTTCTTTAGTACCTCAAAATATTTCTGGGAGTGTTTACAAGTAGGTCTGACCCAGGAACAAATTGGGTAATTTTTGGATCAACTCTAGGTGATTGTAACAGAGGGGTTTTCGATGTTTCCTCTAATGATTTTTGCAAAAGTACCCCCAGTCTGTTAACCTCTTCTGTGAGCTGGTCTATTTTGCTTAAAAGCGGTTTGGTTATAGATTTAATCTTGTTATCCACGGCATTCAGCAACTTCTTAAATTGATCTTCATCCAGGTGGATCTTTCCTCCTGCATTGCCCCTTATATCATCTCCACTATTTCCCTGAGGGGAAGCATCGGGGCGCTTTTTACTTGATCGAAGGCCACCCCGTTTAGGTATGTTCTTTTCCCCCCCCTTTGTTACTCTTGGGGCTGGGACCGGTATAGAGGGCTCCTCTTCTAGAGCAATAATATCAATATCTTGCACACTCTCGGGTGCTGGTTCAGAGATGGCTTCTAGAAGCTGGGTCAGTGGATTATTATCCGGGATCTGAAACACCTCATTACTGATATCAAGAGCAGGAGTAGATAAAGGCGTGTTATCGATAAGCAAGTCTGGCGAATAACTCAATCCCAGGGATGATCTCCTATCATAATTAATTTTGGCAACTTTCTGGACCATGTAATTGTCTATGGTGTTGATGGAAACAGTCGAAGATTTGGGTTTAGACATTTTCCTAGCAGCTTTACCAGGATACAACTATGCAGGTCCGTGGGGTGTTACGTCAATGTGGTATCACAAGCACATACAATAGGGTGTGGGAGGACTTACTTGGGTATTTTTGCACAGAGTCCTAAGCCCTGCCCCTGCCTCTTCATGCCGATGAGGGCCGTAGAGGGCCCGCCCTTTGCCCGGGCTTAGCCCCGGGCGTCCCGCGAGGCGGGTCGCTGTGCCACTTATGTGCGCCTCCTGGCGCTCTCGCGGTGTCAGAAAGCACGCCGCCGCGTAGGCTGCCGGGAGTTGTGGTCCCGGAGCGGCGGCGCGTGTAGTCAGCTGCGGTTTGACTCCTGGCGGTGGCGGCGTGCTTCCGGATGCCTGGTTGCCTCTAGTTGACTCTTGGCGGTGGCGGCGACTTGCAGGTAAGTGCTATTCCTTTTTTGTGATCTCCATCAACGACTACGGTTTCACAGCTTATTAAGAGTGACGGGGGAGGCAGTGTTTTTAACAGATCTAAAGAGTGTCACATGGTATAAACAAAGTTAAGTTTCAGATCTTCCAGTCTGCATAACACGATTGATGTGTTTCGAGATCCTCGTGAAACTAATAATCACTTTGTATTTAATAAATACATTCTTTTTCCTGAATATTTTTGTCAGGTCAAGGTAAACTGCGTTTCTTTATATGAGGATGAAAATGACTAAATAATATGAGTGACACAATCAGGAGCAGCCGCACGCAATCAGGAGGAGGAGGAGACACAAGGCAGGGAGGCAGCGATGAATCTAAGGGGTAGCCCTGCCCTGCTCAGGCCACCGCCACCAAGGTGCTGAGAGTGTGGAGCGTGAGCATTGAGTGCATGCTCAGGGGGCAACCGAGGTCTGGGGTTGCGGTTATAGAGCAGCAGAGAAACACAGCATATGAAGTAATCAAACGATTCCCAGGAGCAACTGATGAGTCCGGGATTAGCGCCGCAGCACGGGGTTGAAATCAGAGGTATGAGTTAGCGACTGGCCTAGGAACTGTTGCGGCTTGCGTCTGCAGAACTGCTGCTGCTTTCTTCCGCATTATTATCCATCTATAAGTGCTAATAAATGTTCCCCTGGGGTTAGGTCTAAGCCTTGAGGGGTCCGCTGAGCCAAGGATATCATAGGCCACCGCTATCAAAGCAATACAATGCGGGGGGCGGCAGTGAGTGAGTAGTCCTAAGCTCCCCAGGAACATGAGTATGCTTTGTATGAGGCGACGTTAACAGTACCGTAAAAAAAGAAATCAACCCGCACAAACTCAACAAGCATTGGCTGCGCGGCCAAGCAAAAGTGATGGCAGGGACGCACTCTGTGGTGGTGGAGGGGCAGAGCAAAGCGCTTGGGAGAGCAAGTCTTAATGAACCATAAAAGCCACATGGCGGCTGCACGTGTGCACGCATTCGTGAACGCAAACTTGAGGCCAGGAAGAGATTGTGATAGCACTTTGAAAAGCCACTAACTAAATGACTCGCCAGGACAGCGCATGCCGTGGCTCTAGCGAGACCTAAAAATGTAAATAATGCCTGGGCTGCCTGCAAGCTTTGGCGCTAAGCTGTCGGCCATCAGTCCAACGCAGGAGAGAGGCTAGAAGTGTTGCAACCAGGGCCAGCTCTAGGGCGGTGCGATCGGTGCGATCGCACCGGGTGCTGACTTGGGGTGGGGGCGCCATGTGTTTTAAAAGACCTGATGCCGTCTACATTGTCCCAGCAATTTTCAGCCATCAATAAAAATGACAACTCCAGTGAGTAATGTTCTTCCTGGCGAGAGACCGGAGCTTTGTCTAGTGAAAGTTTTGACTCATCATAGCGCAGAATTGTTAATACACCTGCTGCGCCTGCTGCAAAGAACGTGTACCATTCACATCACAAAGTGCATATAATATAAATATGTCAATGAGTTACTGCTTTCGTCAGAGATCCTTTTGTTACATGCAGTTTATAAAGTTAAAATCCTGATATAGAGCAGTTAGCTAAAAACTGCCATCATAGAGCTGCATGCAAACTGCAAGGAACATATAAGTGCTATATATTTTTTGCACAGTCTTTCGTTGTCCTAATATTGCAAAAGGTGTTCATTTGGGTAGAAATGAATTCTTATTATTAAACTCTCTAACAATGGTGCTACATTTTAAATTCAGAATTTATGTTTTTCCAGTCCAAGGACTCCTAAACTATACTGCTTACCAGAATGAATGAAACGTGACTTCTACTCCTTGTAGGCCTCTGACTTATGTAACATTTCCTATATACTTACTTACACATGTATGATTGTCTTTGTGCAATGTGTGTGTGTGATGTAAAGTGCTCTAACATCTTAAACTGGTATGAGTGGTGCTGTAAAACGATATTAATCTAAGAGACAGTCAGGTCTTTAAGTGGGATGAAAAAACTGGGGGGTCTCTCAAGGGGGCGTGGCCAATGTAATTAAGGGCATGGCTTAAAAACAGGTAAGCTAAAAATGTGCACTTAGCATAGTGTGCCACCCGACTGATATTGTGCTATTTCTGTCATTGCATCCAGATATATAATACAACAAGTAACATCATACCTACAAGAAGTCAGGACTATTGGCTTTGTCAATGGTTGTTAGTCGCATAAGATAAATGAGCAGCAACTATGGCTTGTATTAATATTGAAAAAACTTCCTCTACCCTCTTTAAAGGATTTTCCTTCCCCTATAACGCTTGAAAAAAACGGACCGCCTGTGTCAGAGCACAAAACAGAGCCAGAGAGAGACCCATTTAGAGGCTACATTAAAAAACACTCCGAGTGCTCAGACCCGGTGACACGCGGCCCACTTAAAGCCCTGGAGACAGTGGTTATGGAGACTTGAAAATACTGTCAAATGGTGGTAGTGAGGGAATCCGTGGTGGAGGTGGTCATTGGGGGGGCATCAACAAACATTGTCACACAGGGCGCCACCAGTGCTAAAGCCGGCCCTGGTTGCAACATTGAGGGGTTGGTATATTTAGGTAGTGAGCACATGCCAGCTATAGAGGAGCTCGACCCATGCGACATCATGCCTCCGGATCACAGGGGGGCTCGGAGGGAAAGCTATTCACATCACCCCTGGGCCAAACAGAAGGCTGGCTGATTCTTTCTCTTGGCTCCACTACACGGAGGGGGTGTCTATCTTTGAAATTTTCAGCTACACGAGCTCATATTAGTACTTTAGTTATTCATATTTTTTTATTTGTGGCGAATGGTAGAAAGGCGCCAGGGGTGTGCAAAGTTTTTCTCTTTGTTTTTTATGTTAGCAATGTTTTACGAAATTCTCCAGTATCGCCTTTACTACAGTTTGCCATTTTCCCATGTTTAATGTTCGCCTTTGCCCCTTAGTTTTTCATGCATTGTGAGATGATATTCTGTCCTTTGCAAAACAATTTTCACTGTAATTAAACCCAGCCAAGGCTTACTCTCTTCCAGTTTATGTTTTGCTGACTTATTCTATTGACAATGGGAAATTATGCTGACTTTTTCTGTGCAGGTTTACCTTTTGATACATAAGTTGTCACACACTGACAATTTCCATGCAAATATGATGAAACCTACAACTTCACAAAGCTGAAACGTTTGCCATGTAAGTTCTCAAAGGTTTCTAAACAAATCTTTGCAACTTTACACACGCCTATAAAGCACTGCAAGCATTTGCTCTTTGAAAGCAAATTCTTTCATTTATACGCAGACACTTCAGGCACGTGAAGGATCTTGGGTAGGGGAGCATCATCACCAAACCAATCTACTACTGATTTAAACCTGCAATCTCCACACTTCTGATTACCAGTGTCAAACCTAAGGGCCTGAAGGTAAGTCTTACAGGCTTGTAATTCCTGACCATCCATCCCTGGTCTCTCTTGGATTTGGTCACATATGGCTGACAGGGGTGTGCTGTTTGGACTGTGTCTGTAATGACCACCGCTTTTGTTATATTTATGGTATTACTGTATCTCCCGTGCTGCCTCGTGAGTTATCTGAGCTCGTGATGGCAGTCTTCTCGTGCCTCCGAGCCCAGAGTTCTAACACACGAACGTGAGTTGATGTTCCCTACTCGGCTCCGCTCGTTGGGTTTCTTGGTTGTTAACTTCATAATTAAAGAAGTCTCTATTTACCTACGAGTTTCCATCTGCCTTCTTACAACATTTTTGGCGACTTGTGACCCAAGTGTTACCAATCCGGATCACTGCCCAATCAAGCAATTCAAGTTACGAAGCAGTTTCAACTGATCAGACGGAAAAAACCCGACAGCATACTACAAGGAAGTACCTTTACAATACGTATTGGCGTGATCAAGGTACGTTGTTTTAATACTTTTTACGAAGCTCAGCGGTAGTGAATACCCCCGCTTACATGCGCAGCAGTTTTCGACACACCTCAGCGCATTAACGACTCCTTCACCCATCAGAGCGCAGCGCTTGAGATCGCAGTTTTATTTCCCTGTCTTTATGGCTTGCCTTGTTCACAGGTTAAGGAAAAACCAGTCTGCTCGGTAAGCCATACCAGTTAAAAAGGCAATACACGAACTGAACTGTTAAAAAGCTTAAAGCAGTTAAAATGGTGATACACGAACTGAACTGCTCAATAGCTTAAAGCAGCATTGCCAGTGGCCAGTGGGCCCCACCATAAGCTCCTGATAATTTTCTCTCGCTGCGCAAGAAGATATATCCAAGTACATGTTAATAAGCTGATTAACTTGACAAAGCTTAAAGCGGCACTGTCAGTGGGCCCCACCGTAAGCGGACGCTCAGCTGCTAATAACACGAACCAAAGTGTAATAAAGATATACAAGTGCATTTACAGAAATATTCTCTAGAAGGTTAGAGTCTCTCAACTGTGACACACACACATATCCATCCAGTGTGTCAAATTAAAGGATTTATATAGCACATTCTTGCAAATACTCTCAATTAACCACAAGGCTACATTTGTACAACTGTGACTCACACATACATTCAGTGTGTCAAGCGTGGACCCCTTTTACAAGTGTTTTATAATGACTGTGACACACACACAAGAGCAATATCTCTACAGCTGTGACACACACACATTACAGCGTATGTCACATTTTTCACTGCTATTCATAATGAATATTACCAATTCTATTCTTGCACCAACCCTGTTCTTAAATTCCCCAGGTGAGCCTTCCATGGACTGGAATGATTGGTGTGAGGCATTTGAGAACAATATTATAGCCTTAGATGGTACTAAGTTTTCTGCTGTTCGAAAGAAAGCTTTATTGTTAGGAGCCTTAGGAAAAGAGGGACCAAGAATTTTTAAATACCTTGCATTGACACCAATTGAAATAGATGATGTTTACAAAGATGCTTTATTTAGGTTGCGTACAAGATATGTGGAACAAGAGAATATTGTAATGCGAAGACATAAGTTTTATACACAGCCACAAAAAATCAAATGAGTCTATCGATGATTTTGTATCTAGGTTAAGAGAGTTATCCATGAAATGTCAATTTGGTAACATGCAAGATGATATGATCAGGGACAATTTATTGTCCAGTGTTACAGTAAGAAAACCCCCAAAAAACTATGGGCTGCTAGGAATCCTTCCCTTGCATAGGCTATTACTATTGGTAAAGTATCAGAAGAAAGTGATAAGTGAATAGTAATAATTCAGAAATTTCTACATTACAGGCCAGTTCTACCTCTAATGAATTAGTAAATCCTATACGTGCAAAACAAACCCAGAGCTTGACACCGCAGGGAGGCAAGAGTTATTTTCATTTTGTCAAGCCTTCGATGCCAACCAGCCATAAACAAAACACACGCTCATGCCATAGATGTGGTAGTCCTTTTCCTCTAGCAGATTCTAAAAACTTTCGCTTTGGGGAAAGAGTGTCTAAAATGTGGAAAAAAGGACACTTTGCACGTATGTGTAAAGCAACCCTCAGTAAGAGGATTGCCATGATAGACTCTGAGGAAGTAGATGATGAGGCAGAAATCATGATGATTACGTCTGACTACAACTCTAATAGCACTGATGATATTGTTTTGTCTCATCCAAAAGCGAATTTTTATATAAATGGACAAACACTATCACTTATGGTGGACACTGGTTCATTATATACCATAATCCCTAAGAAGTTGTATGATGATTCTTGTAGAACGGCCAAATTAATAGCCTCAGATGTTATATTGAAAGGTTACCAAGGAGCAAGTATTGGAGTTTTAGGATATTTTGAAGCTTGCATTACCTTCAAACATATAGTTACTAATGGCAAGCTTTATGTATCTCCTCATGGCCCTGCCATTTTAGGTTGGTTACATCAATATGACTTGAATATCGGGTGGATGCTAGGGCTGACCCACCAGTAATGTGCATTCACAGTGAAAATAGTGATTTACAAACTATTTTGTCTAAACGTGAAAAGGTATTTGATACTGTATTGGGAGAGGCTATTGGCTATCAACATGTTATAAAACAAAAAAAAAAATGCTGTACCAGTTAAACATGTTGCACGCAAAATACCACTGTCTGCTAGACTTGAAGTTAAAAAGATCATCAAGCAAATGCTTGATGATGATATCATTGAGAGTGTAGAAGCTACAAAATTGGTTATCTCCGGTCGTGATCACAAAAAAACAAGATGGCTCCTTGCGTTTCTGTGTGGATATGAGAAGCTTAAACAAGGCAGTTATAATGGACAATTTTCCCCTTCCCAACATCAATGAGATTGTCCTGGGCTTAGCTGGTGGTAAAGTGTTTTCAAAGTTGGACTTATGCAGCGCCTACCGTCAAATCAAACTTCATCCCAATTCAAAAGAATATACTTCTTTTATCACACCTGATGGCATATATCAGTTCAAGAGACTTCCCTTTGGGTTATGTTCTGCTGCCAGTGCTTTCCAGAGGATCATTACAGATATACTGAAGTATATTGAGCGAGTAGTTTTCTTCCAGGATGATATCCTAATCTATGGCCTAGATTCAACCAACCACAATTACATCTTGGATAAAGTTTTAACATGTCTAGTTAAGGCTGGTTTAACTCTATGCAAAGATAAATGTGTCTTCGCTGCCCAAGAAGTGGATTACCTAGGATATCATGTCAGTGGAAACAGGATCCAACCCAAACAGGACTTGGTCAGTGCCATATCAAATGTAGCAGAACCAAATGACAAGGCCAAATTAAGATCGTTCATGGGCATGGTGGAATACTATGCAAAATTTGTCAAAAAGTTTACAGAGAAAGCTGAACCGTTAAGAGAGATTTTGAGGAAGGGAAATACATTTTCTTGGGGAAGTGAACAAAGAAAAGCTTTTAACTTGATTAAGGAAAACATTGTAAATGCAAATATTCATTCTAGTTTTGTACCAGGTTCACCTACTGTTTTAACTGTAGACGCCAGTTCTGTAGGCATTGGAGCTGTCTTAACACAAAAACATGCTGGACAACAGAAGACAGTTGCCTTTGTGTCTCGCTCGTTAACTGAGACTAAGAGGAACTACTCAGTTATTGAGTGTGAAGCACTGGCGGCTGCATGGGCTACTAGATATTTTAGAGTTTTTCTGTGGGGCATCTCATTCACTCTCAGGACCGATCACGAGCCTTTATTAAAAGTGTTAGCTCCTGGGGGCATTAAACATTGTTCAGGGAGACTGGCCAGGTTAGCAGTTAGTGTCCAAGATTTCATGTGTAAAATTGAATATCTACCTGGGTGGTGTAACAGTGTTGCAGACTGTTTGCCAAGATTGCCAGACACTAAAGCTACCTCAAATAAACAGATAACCGAAAGTGTAGTTGCTTGTTTCGAAGATCTCACAGAAGATCTCTCCAGATCCATATCCAAAGGTGAATGGATGGAAGCCATGAGTATAGATCCTACCATGGAAAGGTTAGTTAGAATGTCCAAAGAAGGAGTATCTAGGCAGAGTACAGTGTCACCCACTCTCAGACCATATGTCCAATTACAACATGAGATTTCCACACAAGGTGATTTTATTTTGGTCAGAGGTGAGAAGTACATAGCACCAGAATCTCTTAGATCTTGCATTATTGCCTTGGCTCATGAGGGTCATTTAGGCCAAACCCTTGCTACCAGCCGCCTTAAAAAAAATCTTTGGTGGCCGGGCATGGATTGCCAAGTCAAATTATGGGTAGAAAAATTTGAGGTTTTCAAGGAATCTGAAAAAAGGCTTCTAGTTGGCGCAGGTAGAAATAATACTAATCCTCATGGGCAGATCGTATCTGAAGAAGGTGTCTGGCAAAAACTTTGCATTCATTTCATTGGTCCTTTCCATGAACTACAAGATCGTGAAAAGTTTGCTCTGGTGTTAGTTGACTCTACTTCAAGGTGGGTGGAAGTTGCTTTCATGAAGAATATCAATACACATTCTACTGTCAAGGTACTTAGTAAGAATTTCCGCAGGGAAGGTATTCCCGCTATGCTTTTATCAGACAATGGAACACAACTCACTTCTATGGAAATGCAGAATTACTTTAATCATGTAGATTTCGAAACATTTACGTGCTTCATTATATAACCCCCAAAGCAATGCTTTATGCGAGAGAGTGAATAGATTAGTTAAAGGTACTGTACAACTGGCTTTGGCATCTAATCGTTCAGTTCAGAAGGAGATCAAAGAAATGCTTTAGGCATATCGCACCACAATACACCAAAGTATGACAAAAGCACCTTTCAAGCTTATGAGGGGCAGGCAACCTGGAACGAAATTAGTTCCTACGTGGTTATCCAACCCAGAACTGGAGGTTACTCACCATTCATGTTCTAGCAGTAGGACAAAAAATTCAGAAGGTGATTTAGTTAAGGTCAAACCTGGTGGCACACATGGATATTTAACCAATTCAGAGGCCCTTTCAAAGTTAAGTCTGTATGTGGAAACTATGTAAAATTGAAGAATGGTCAGACATGGAATCTTCAAAGAGTGGCCTTATATCAGAAGGAAAATAGGCTATCCAATTCTCCTCCTTTGCAGCCACAGGATTTGTCACCTCAAGAAATTCACAATTATAAGAGTAAAAGACCAATCTGTGAACGAAAATCACCTATATATTTGAAAGATTTTATTTAGATGTTTAGGGAAGGAGTGGGTTGTGGTTGTTGGTACACCACATTCCACCATTTAATTAATTAAATGATCATTTGGTCAGAATGATCGTTCAAAGGTTTATAATTGACATAAGATGTTGATTTAAGGTTTTTATTCATTCACCATACTACATTTCATTATTCATTGAAGGAGAATTATTATAGGTATTATAAGATGTTCATTCATGTCCTTATTTTCATGCCAAAGGAAAGGAGATGTGTTATATTTATGGTATTACTGTACCTCCCCGCCCTGCCTCGTGAGTTATCTGATGGCAGTCTTCTTGTGCCTACGAGCCCAGAGTTCTATCACACGACCGTGAGTTGATGTTCCCAACGAGGCTCCGCTGGTCGGGTTTCTTCGTTGTTAACTTCATAATTAAAGAAGTCTCTTTTTACCTACGAGTTTCCGCCTGCCTTCTTACAACATTTTTGCTTTAACTGCCCATTCCTTCTCATGTAATTGTTACCTATCAAATCTTGAAATAACCAAACACTATCACAGGGCTAGAGGGATGTTTAAAGACCAAGCCTAAGTATTATCCCCCAAAGAACTAGATTAATGAACAACAAACTTAGGGGTCTAGTAAAGAAACCCAATAATGCTTCTATATTGTTGTACCCCAGTCAATTGTACATGAGGACAACCACATTGAATTACATTAACAGACCATATCACCAAAAAGTGAGGCACCGGTGAACGTAAGTCACCCCTGGTTGAGGATTCCCATCAAAAATCTTGTATGGATCAATATTCTCATTTGGTAATCCTTATCGGGTATTGTATCTCTTGATCATTGAGATCGGCATACCCTGATAGCCAGTCCGGGGTAGCGACCCACAATCACTCAGTACTACCACATGATGTTGATATGATGGGAAAGTGCAGTGCAAAGAAATATATAAGTGGTGATTAAAAAAGGATAGGAACTTAACAAAAAACAATTTTAATAGAGGTTAGCCCCTTCCTCATTAAAAACAAGAACAGCTGAAACATGTTGGTCTCCTCGCAGCTATTTGTGTGAACTGCGATTACGTTGCTATACTGTTCTTGTTTTTAATGAGGAAGGGGCTAACCTCTATTAAAATTGTTTTTTGTTAAGTTCCTATCCTTTTTTAATCACCACTTATATATTTCTTTGCACTGCACTTTCCCATCATATCAACATCATGTGGTAGTACTGAGTGATTGTGGGTCGCTACCCCGGACTGGCTATCAGGGTATGCCGATCTCAATGATCAAGAGATACAATACCCGATAAGGATTACCAAATGAGAATATTGATCCATACAAGATTTTTGATGGGAATCCTCAACCAGGGGTGACTTACGTTCACCGGTGCCTCACTTTTTGGTGATATGGTCTGTTAATGTAATTCAATGTGGTTGTCCTCATGTACAATTGACTGGGGTACAACAATATAGAAGCATTATTGGGTTTCTTTACTAGACCCCTAAGTTTGTTGTTCATTAACCTATCAAATCTTACCTTTCTTTCATAGGGATCATGACAGGGAGTGTGAGCGGAGATCAGTCTGTATCCCCATTATATCCTTGCCTTCCACTAGAGGGGGAATTTATAAAAGTGAGGCATGAGTTCTCTCTTGTTGTGAGGCACTCCACTAAGGTGCCCAGTAGTCCCCATTGCAAAAAATGTGTTGCTTCAGTGATATCACTTCTTGTCTTTCGGCAGTGCTTAATTTTGTAAAAGAAAATTAAAACAAATGCAAGTTTATGGGTCCTGAGCTTTTGTTAGTAGTCAGCAGACAGTGCTGACAAATCCGGGGTTGCAGGATACCATGGCTTCTTAGACTTGATCCCACATAATTTGTTTCTTCCACCACCCTACCCTTACTCTCTCTTTATTTCGCTCTTGCAGGTTATTTTTCATCCCTTCTTTCTCTCTTTGTCATTCTTTTACTATATTTCCCATCTTTCTTTCCCCATATCTTGCTTTTCTCTCTTACTTTGAGTCAGAGTCAGATTGTTAGACCTGTCCTTCTTAGGGTGGTCTCTCTGCAGACGTTTTGCCTTTTGCCTCCACATTTTGCTGATTCTTTTTGTTGGCCTTAGGACTCTTAGCTCTTTACCACTGCTAACCAGTGCTACAGTGCAGGTGCTTTTCCCCTGACATTGGTGTATACCTGATTGGCATATTTGATGTACTAGTAAGTCCCTTGTAAAGTGGTATATCATATACTCAGGGCCTGTAATTCAAATGCTACTTGTGGGCCTGCAGCACTAATTTTGCCACCTACATAAGTAGCCTTTCAAACCTGCCTCAGGCCTGCCACAACAGTGCCTGTGTGTGCAGTTTACTGGTACTTCGACCTGGCATTTAAAACTGCTTGCCAAGCCTCAAACTCCCCTTTTAGTATATATGAGTCACCCATAAGGTAGGACCTATGTAACTCTAAGGGGAAGGTGCTATGTCCCAGTAGTAACAAACATCCTATTTTGTTTTTCACTACTGTGATGCCTAATCCTCTCATAGCTTAGCACTGGGAATTCCTTAATACACAATTAATCTGTAACTCCTGATCACTGAGGGGTACCTTTTTCATGTTTCAAATGTTTGGAATGGTAATGATAAATCCTCCTTACTGGTGAAGTTGGATTTAACATTACGGTTTTAGAAATGCCCCTTTTAGAAAGTGGATATTTCTCTGCACGTAGCGCTCTTTCTGCCTGACAGCCTGTCTCCAATACACATCTGTTGTGGGTGAGAGATACACTTTGTGCATTCCCTCTAGACAGCCACAACACAGGAAGGAAAGGTGGGTCTGAGTTACCTCTCTACTTACATCTGCATTCTGAATGCCTTGCCTGGGCAGGATGGAAGGGAGGTGCTAACACTTAACATGAATAGGCCTTGTCCTGTCCCCACACAAAGGATTGATTTCCCCCCCCCCAGATAGCCTGGAAGACCGGTATGGGTTGAAAGGGATAATTGTGCACTTCAGGAAGCTGCTTTGGCGTCACCCCCCACATCAAAGGCACTTTTGGGTATAAGTACTTTGTCTCAGACGCCATAAAATCAGACACTTCTGGGTGTTGAACTAAATCTCTGTCAGAAGGACTGCTATGCTGCTAAAAATACTCAACTTGACTGCTGTTACGGAAGAATTGCTTTTATGCTTCTCCTTGACTCTTCTGAAGGAGAGCTGGACTCTGCCTTTCCACCAAGTGATCTCTAAGGGCTTGCTGGTTTTCATTCTGTTTTCTAAGGTCTCATGAGTGTAAAGACTTCCTGCTATTCTGCTGGACTCTGACTTCTGTGAGCCTACCTCAGCCAACCAGGTATCCCATTTCTAACACTGATGATGAAGGATAAATCCCGGCTAACAATACTGAGGGATGGTGCTCACCATTTGGAACAACAAAAGCAAACTAAGCACTGCCCCTGGACCTTACACTTTGATCTCGGCATCCTTTTACCTTAATAGCATCAGGAAAAAAAAGACGTTAATCGTCTTCGGTGAGTACCAAACTCTTATTGAGGTGAACAAGTAATTTGGGGTGGGATGATACTGTATATTGGATGGCAAAATATAACGTTCCTTTAATTAGCTATGGGAGGTTAACCCAAATGAAAAACCGGCAGTGCTTAATTTGTACAAGAATTCATGCTGGGGACTTAGAAGGTCAGGGTACTGAATACCAAGTCCGAATAGTGTTGATTCTACCTCTTACTTCTTTCATCAATCACCATACAATCTTTGCCTCTTTATCTCACTCTTGGGTGTTATTTTTCCATCTTTGTCACTGTTTTTCCATCGTTTTCTTCTTTCCTCTTTTTGTGTTTTTCTCTCTTGTGCTTTGGAACAAAGTCTGTTGAGGAAAACTAAGAGCCTGTCCCCAAAAATGAGTGCCTGTGGGTCCCATCTGCAACCATCAGCTCCAATTAAGCAAGGAAAAGAGGAACGTTCTTTCTTCTTTCTGGGAGACCCGATGAGCAGCATCAGCCTGCTGCAGGTGACATCCATGTCCCCAACCTCCAAACTTAAATTCATAATATTTTGTATTTTAAGTGGTTTTTGCTAAGCTATTTTTAGGAAGAAACACTGCTCTGATTAAAATATACACAATTCTTTAGGTCATAGGTAGGGGGAGAGGAAATGGAAAATTTACGCTGCCAAAGTTGGAAGCTCAATTAGTGAACTTTCTCAAAGTTTTTCAACTTTACATGGAGCGATGTAGTTTCGGATGGTAGGTTGGCTTTGAGGCAGGACTTTGTGTCACAGGATCTCTAGTGGAGACACACTTTGCAAAAAGAAATATGTGGCAGTCATGGACCAACCTCTACCAGTGTAGTGAAGAAAATGTATGGATAAGGGAGCAACAGAGTTTAGGCTAGAGAAAAACTGCTCAGGGGCCAAATGGCCACAAGTTACTACTCAGGTATGGGGGTGGGAAAAGGGCTAGTGTATGCTATGTTTGAACAGCTGTGCTATAGTGATAGAGCTAGGATGCCACATGTCAACTCAGGTGTAGGAGCAGCCTTGTTGGATGGAGAGAAATAGGGATCCACTCCAGACCAATTATTGGGCCCTTGCAAATCTGGGCAACAGTCCATTGGCAGACAGGTGTTTCAGAATTACCAATAACATATGTTGAATCTGGCTCTCTCTGGAGGGTCACCCCAAAGGTTTTTACCTTCACACCTCCTGTTTTCTGAACCTGTTTTTGTGGGTTCTTAGGACTCTGTTCACTTTACCAGTTCCAAAGTGTTGCACTCTCTCCTTTAAACATGGTAAAATTGGCTTACACCCAATTGGCACATTTAATTTACTTGTAGGTACCTAGTAAAGTGGTATTACATGTTCCCAGAGCTTGTAAATTAAATGTCACTAGTAAGTCTGAAATACTGATTTGGCACCCACTTAAGCAGCCCCTATTGTTTAAGTACTGCATAAATACTTTACACATTGTCTCTAAAGTAAACTTGACTGATTTTGTGCCAAGTTGCCAGAGAGTTAAGCACAGGATTATTTCGCTTTTTTGTGGTTCACCCTGACAAAGATTGTGGCTGTTTCTTGAGAAGGTTTAACACCCACTTTAACCAACAGCCGCATTTATCACATTCTTGCTCAGCAGTGGAACCCAGTACTTCAGTTTCTGCAGTTTTATACAGTGATTTTTGTAACAAACAAAAAAATCAATTATAAATAATGTGATACCAGATACAACCTCTTTTTAAATACTCCGTCTTTTCTCTCAATTGGTCATTTTCTAAATGTAATTCCTGCTTCACATTTCTTCACTTCAGACTTTTTGTTGATGTACCTGTGATCCCTTACTAGAATTAAAAAGGATCCCAACTTCTTATCATACTGCCCTGTGAGTGAGCTGAATGAGTTCTGCAAGGAGAGGGGGCTGACCGTGAAGAAAGGGTCCACTGTATGTTTGTGAGATAGCGTGCTGGTGAAAAGCTTCAACAAAGGACCAAGAGGGTGATGACCATGAGAATAATGTGGAGGAGAATGGAAATGACTCAGCATTGACTCCAGAAGAGAAAGCAGGGCCCACATAGATTAGGCCCCCTCCTGGAAGCAGTGTATCCTCTCACAACCTGTCTCATGAAGAGTCGAAGGTCAGGCAGGATGAGAGGGACTTGAAGCTGCAGCTAGCAATACTGGCTGCAGAAGAGAGAAAAGTTAAGGCAGAAAAAACCTTAGTGGCAGAGAGAAAGGCTGAGGCTGAAAGAGCCTTGGCAAAGGAGAAGGATGTGGCAGAGAGAGCATTGGAGGAGAGAAAAATGTAGTTGCTCATGAACTGAATCTAAAGGAGCTGGACCTAAAGCTCAAACAAGCCTCAGAGTCCAGCAGTAATGATGGCAGTGACTGCATAGTGTCCAATGGGGACAGGAGGCTCTACATATCCCAGGACTAGGTGCCTAACTTTGTTGAGGCAAATGATATAGATAAGTGGTTTGAGGCATATAAGGTTGCCCTTCAAGATACACCAGGTCCCTGAGGAGGACTGGGGAGCCAGTCTCTCACAGCACCTTCCCAGTGAAACGAGGGATGCATTGATAGACCTAGGGAAAGGGGACAACGTGAGATATCCACTCACAAGGGACAAATATAGTCTCACCCCTGAAAAGTAAAGGCAGAAGTTTATGGACAGCCTGAAGTTGTCCCAACTACCTTGGGTGGATTTCATGGACGTCTTTTGTAAGGCATTGGATGGTTGAGTAAAGGGTAGTGAGGTAAAGACATTTGAGGGGTTGTACAATTTGCTTGCAAGGGAGCACATTTTCAATAATTATTTGCAGAGCGACACCAACAAAATCACTGGCCCCAAGGAGCTTGAAATGGAGGCAGATCTCTCGACTAATAACAGAGAGTCTGAGAAGGGGCTTTGCGAAGACCTCCAGCAAGGTGGTTCAGGTCCACCTCTATAGTGTGAGGGGTAGGCCCATAGTGACCCAGATAGGTCCCAGAATAGTGTAGGTAGAAGGGGTTTTCATGCCCCTTCTAAAACTAGGAGGAGAGGGCCTGGTGGGCACTCGCCCTGGGTGCCACATTTGCAACCCTACTGCTTTGAGTGTTTTCAATTAGGACACAGGCAGAGGATGCTGTTGGTCCTAAGAAACCACCCACTGGTTGGAGCTCAACTCGGGCAGGTGGTCCCCAGATGCCCTTTAACTGCATTCTGTGTGAGGAATTACCACCAGCGTTACATGATCTGGGAGGGGTGCCCTCCCAGGGCCCCCCAAAGGCTCAGATTTCTGGGGATATTACTCACAATGTGAGAGTTCTGAGGCCCAGGGGGAAGGTAAGGGAGGACATGCTCACTTCTGACTCTTGGTCAGCCTCAGGGTACCGACCCTACCGATAATTGTCCTAGGATTGAGCACATTAGGCTTATCCAAGGCACGGAATGGGCCACAACACTTTGTTGGCCATGGGGGTACTGTCTGTCTACTGGAAAGCATTTATGAGCAAAATAAGGTTAGGGTCTTCACAGATGGGACCCACAGATGAGGAGAAGGGTTCTCCTTGGGTCAGGAAAGTGTAGACAGTGGGATCCAACTGAGTTCAGAGTGACATAAAACTGATAAGTGCCACTGCAGAAGAGGCCCATTGTCCACGTTCTATTGCTTGAGCAGGGAAACCAATCAAGGTATTCATTAGTCTACCCGCGCATTAGACTGGAGGGGAGTCATGTTGGACCTAGCCCTCTCTGCACGGTCACCCCCAAATGTTTTACCTTTACCCCTCCTGTTTTTTTAACCCGTTTTAGTTGACTTTTAGGATTCTTGCACTTTATCACTGCAAAGCAGTGCTAACGTGCTTGTGCTCTCTCCTTTAAACACGGTAAGAATGCCTTAGATCCAATTGCGCATTTAATTTACTTGTAAATCCCTAGTAAGATGGTACTACATGTACTCAGGGCCTGTAAAACAAAGGCTAATAGTGGGCCTGCATCATTTATTATACCACCCACTTAAGTAGCCCTTCTAAACATGTCTCAAGTCTTCTATTTCAGCCTGTGTGTTGCGTTTTAAACTGCCATTTCGACCTGGCAAAATAAACCTTTTTAAAAGCATAAACCTTCCTTTTTCATACTTATACGTAACCCCTGGAGTAGGCCCTAAAAAGTCCATAGAGCTGGGTGCAGTGTATTAAAGAGTTTGAACATGTATTGTTAAGTTTTACATGTCACAGCAGTGAAAAACTCACAAACTAGTTTTTCACTACTGCAAAGCCTACCTCTCCCATCGGATAAAATGGGTTACCTCATCAGTATTAATTAGCGATAACATTTGTTTTGGGAGCATGTGGGAATATTATGTTTGGCGTCTGTGGAATTGCCATTTAAACCCCTTTTAATGGTAACGTCGGATTTTAAGTCACAATTCTGAAAATGACACTTTTTAGAAAGCTGACATTTTCTAGCTCTAGCCATTTAGTGCCTGCAGCCTGTTTTCTGGGTCACATGATGAGGTGGCATTGGCAGTTGGCCTTTGTGTATTCCCCTAAGACAGCTGCACAACTGAGTGGGGTGTTGGCAAAATGGGCCTTCCTGACTTGATGAAGGAGCGGAGCTGTCAACTGTCACACTTGCACTTCAAAGACACTGCCTCAGTTCACACACAAAGGACTTTACACTAGCCTTTTGTGCCTGCAGACAGACTGGGACCAAGGTAATGGGCAGGACATTCCAGAAACTGAATTGGAAATTTTTAAATACTTTGAAAGCCTGATTAGGATATGGTAACAGATTTGGAGACGTTATTTTGACATGCACGCCGGGCATCCATGGAACTTTTCTGAATTTGCATGTTATTACTGAATACACTCGTAACTGAGTAGATATTCTTGGGGACATTGTGGATATAATGCTGACTTTAATGGGAGTATGCTGATGAATATTGTAACTCAAGTTTGGTATTTTTATATATATTTTTTATATATATTTTTAGTGTGGAGGATTGGCTATTTTGGGTGACTTTTTTTCTGGCCCTCCACGGTAGCAGTGATTTGACAGAGGGAGGGGCGTATTTCATATGATGTTGGCCCAATTGTGACTTTAACAACTATCTTCGCGACACAAGTCTTCTGTATGATTTGGTTAAAGGTGTCTCATTTACATAGATCTTGGGCCGGTGCACAGTCAAAATATCGATTTTTAAATACGACCTAGCTCAACATCGAGTTTTAAATATCGTAGGGACAGAATATTGAAGTCAAGAATATTGTTGACCAGAATATCGACCTTAAGGTAAGTAATATCGTTTTTTTTTAATATCAAAGTAAGTAATATTGTTAGCAAAAATATCATTATCAATAAGATCGACAAAAAAAATAGTGTTTTGTATTTTATATGTATGTTTAACATTTTTTAATGTATTTTCATAAATTTTTAAATAAATGTTTAGAAATTAGTAATTTTTTAAAGTAAATTTAGCATTTTAGTATCAGAGTGGGTTGTGGGTTTATAGGGGAACAGGGTTGGAATTAATTTAATTATAATTAATTAATTAATATGTTTTTATTTATTGTTATTGATTATTAATTGGTAATTCATTATTAATTGGTAATTCATTTGTATTAATTGGTTAATTTATAATTATGTTAATTATACTTAATTTACTATTAACTTTTATTTATTGTTATTGTTAATAAATTATTAATCCATTTTTATTAGGTAATTAATGTTCGTTAAGTGATTAATTGAATGTGTAGTGGGTTGTGGGTTTATAGGGGAATAGAGTGGGCAGTAATTGAAATATTTAATTAATTAATATGGTTTTTTATTGTTATTGATTATTAATGTATTGTTAATACATTATTAATTGGTAATTAATGTTGATTAATTGGTTAATTTATAATTATAATAATTATAATTAATGTAATAATAATTTGTATTAATTCATTAATTGATAATTAAATGAAGTGTGTTGTCTATGTGTAGTGTGTTGTGTGTTAAAGGGGGAATATTATGGGAAGTAATTTAATGTTATTTAACATTTAAGTATATATTAATTATATATTAATTTCATGTTATTGGTATTTATGAATACTTTTTTAAAAATTAATTATTAATATGTTTATTTTTCTTTTTTTTTTAAGAATTGATAAGTATGTTAATTTAACTCCTACGCTATCCTACATTTTCCACATTATTACACTCACTGGAGTTGGAATAGTAATTCTAACCCCTATGCTATCCAACACTTTCCCAACTGTTGCACTCACTGGAGTGGGAATAGTATTTTTTACCCCTACGCTATCCAACGCTTTCCCTACTGATGCACTCTCTGGAGTGGGAATAGTAATGTTTACCCCTACGCTATCCAGCGCTTTCCCTACTGTTGCACTCATTGGAGTGGGAATAGTAATTTTTACCCCTACGCTATCCTGCGCTTTCCTTAATGTTGCACTCTCTGGAGTGGAAATAGTAATTTTACCCTGACGCTATCCAACGCTTTACCTAATGTTGCAATATGTGGAGTAAGTATATATAATATAAATGTATATGTATATGTTTAATTAATTTTAACATTATGTGTCTTAGTTATTATTTTCAAATGTTTGAATATTTTTTTTTAATTTAAGATTTTATTGATATAAAAACAGAGTCAGAAAACAGTCACAGGCATAATAATACATGTGAAACCACATACTGATCAAGAAATTGAAGATTATAGTATATGTCAACCCATGGACCCCACCCGGGAAATAGCCAGTTTGACTGTAGGTGAGTCACACAATTCGCCTCGAAACGCATTCCAGTGCCCCCATTTCTTGTCCCACACTTCTGGGCAACCTCGTATCTCGTAGACAGTCTTCGTAGCAATCATGCAGCGATCCATTTCAGCCACCCAGCCCACCACCAACAGCTCGTCTGGGGATCCCCACTTCATTGCTATGGAGCGCTTAGCCAATAGGAAATCTAGTGCCGCCCTCTGTAGCTCCTGATCATTCAAATCATTGGCCCCCCAGATGTTGAGGACACATTCCCTGGGTGATGGTGTGGAAAAGTAAATTTTGCCATGTTCTGTGTCCCTACGTGTCCCCCATCTTATGTTATGTGTGCATGATTAATATGCATATGTATCCCCCATGTTTGATTAAAGACGCAATTACAGTTGTGTCCATCCCTAGTATGCCAGTTTCCAGTTCTCGTGAAAGCTACGAATATCAGGCCTATGTAAAGTTACGTTGCCATGTTTCTCAGTGTGCACGTTATTTCATTGAAAAGTCCCCGTTTCTAGGCCTCAAAAGGGCCCGGACACCAGATTCAGCTCCTGTCTCCTGAACCCTTGCTGAGGAGCGATACAGCCCCCACCTGTATCCTCGACCCTTCACTTACTTCCTGCCTCGCAGTGCCCGGCTCGGCCTGGCTCTGCCTACGAGTCTGCCAAGAGTATGTTATGATTCTAGTTATCAGTCCAGCCCTCCTTCTCTGCATTCCTAAGCTACTGAATCGCATCAATAGTTTCCGTCATTGTCTAGCCTTTACGTAAGAGAAATACTGTATTTAATGGTCATTTAATATTCCTCAACACGCACTACATGTAGAATAATGCATGCTCCAGTCTTAGAGTCTGTTAGCCTCTCCCCTCCTGACTCTTAGTTTATATCAACGTGTCCTCTAAACATTAGATACTAGGTAGGGTTTAGGTACATGTCGCCCTGACTCTCCAGACTTCAGTCTTTACTCCTAGCGCAGAGTTCATAGCCCCCAGCTTCTCCTAGTAACACGTCATTTTCAGTTTGCGCGCACCATTAGGTTAGAGGTCCCGGCTCCTTAGGTAGCCCCCTCCATGTTTCCGCCCCATTTATGACATATTCTGTTACGTTTACATCACATGTCTATGTATACGCCTCCTGTTACACCCACTTTCACCCTTATCTTTCGCGACTGTGATGGAGCGAGATAGAAAACAAAATTTTGTTTAAACTCGCAAAGTCACATTTCCATAACATGAATAAAATTATTAATGATTTGTGATATGTCATACTAAAATAACCTAGATTAAACTTTACACGTGGGGGGACTAACATGTGTGCTCATAAACGTGCATAAATGTTGCATCTTTTTGTTCGTGCAAAATAATAAAATAATTTATTGTTTTCGTTTTTTGTCATTACTAACTGCTGCAAACTTAAACGAAGCATGTGCTTGTTTTGCTTTTCCTTGTCTGTGTGATGTCATTTCTACTATTCTAGGTGCATATGGGTCTCATTGAAAAACGGAGACTGGTAAATATAAACGCTGCTTTATTTGTTTGCATTAGCTAGGTAACATTTTGATTAATCGGGTGGGTTAATTAATTAGTAAACCATGGGGTGGATACAGAATATACTTTATTTCTTACATTAATACTTTTCTTGTGTTTGTTTTATACTAGAAATCATAAGTTGCCTGCTTTTGAGGCCTAGTTATTTGAGCCGCAGAAAAAGAGCTGATCTATAATTCTGCAGAAAGTCACGAGACGCCCATTCTGAATTAAAACGTTTATTGAAGCTGCATTCACAAAGCAAAAACTGATGAGCTGACATCATTCTGTCGGACATGGCCAAGGTCGAAAGTGAACTTTTTGTCAGTCCTTAACTTGGCATCCGCGGAAGTTGCACTGAAAGACTATGGAAGCTGCGAGGATGACTTAATACAAAGTTGCAATCGCAGGAAGCTTTTGGCTTCACGTGGAAGAGACAATGGTCTTTGTAAGACATGATTTTGTGGAACTTTTTAAGAATCGGGTGACATGTCACTTGTCACTCTCAACCAATGGGACGTCGTAGATTTCTGAAAACTTTCCTTTGCTAGTTTAGTTAGCGTAGAAAGGTATAAAAAGTCATGCCCTTAGGGTTGGGCTGGCTGCTGCTTTCTGACTTTCCGATGAGGGTGATGTGCTGCTGGACTTTGCGTGGAGCACGTAAGAATCCTCAAAGATCTTTACTTTAATTTCTGTCTATTTAGCTCAGTTAGGGAAATAGGTTTTAGAAATGCTAAACTTTATATAAATTCTTTAAAATTGATTCAATTGCTTAAATTGTATTTTTCCATATTTCTTACCATCATGCTTGCTTTATTGCAAATAAATTTCATTTATAAAACTTACAACATATATATCATAATTTAGAAAATAAAATCTTACTTTTGACAAACAAGCTGGTCTTGATTATTTAGAAGTATAGGTTACCATTAGCTAGATCACGTCACCTATGGTGGTCGTTTAAATGGTTGGGTTTTATTCTAATGACTATATTCTTTCTGCAAATGTATAATATGTATATAGTGTGTAAATAATGTGTATATAGATTTATTCTGACCACCTGATTCAGTAGGCCCAAAATATATCAGGTTCATAAATGGGTCCATATTTAGTATAGAATTTTGTTTATAGGTTATGAAGTTGGGTAGCGTAGTTTATGATATATTTTCTATAGCCCGCTGGATCAATTCTCTGGTAGCAGAAATTGATGGTTGCTAAGAGGTAACCAAGGTAAAATGTTGGTTGCTAAGGGTTGCGTCATGGTATGGAAATAGGATCGATGTTTTAACACATGTTAAGTTCGTTTTTCGTGCCTATCTGTAAGCTATACCGGTATAGATTGTGTGGCGAGAAATTAGTCACGCAAGCCATCTGTTCAGTTTGTAGTGATATCGCCGAGTATCACAAGAGGTATCGCCGTGTACCATAGTGTTGTCGCCGAGCAGCACAGTTTTAGGGCTAGGTCTGAATCTTGTATAGTGAGGATTTTCTAAGAAATCAAAGCAGCATGAGAATAGGGACAAAGCGCCTTCCATAAAACTCACTGTGATGAGAATATTAGTTATACCCGAGCTTGAGTGAAGGGTAAAATTAACGTCGGTGCATGATTATCTATAAACAGGTTAGAGTCCTGTACGGGTACATGTTTCATATCTATAAACAGGTGAGAGCCCTGTACGGATAACGTCGTTATTTTGCTAACGGTGCATGATTTCTATAAACAGGTGAGAGTCCTGTACGGATTTCATGTGTGTTTGAATTTAGGGAATTTTCCGTGTAAAAGTGCGAGTTTGAATTGTATTTTATGTTCAAGTGGAACTCTTAGAACTTTCACTTCGCGGTGGGTTCAGAGCAAAGCGAGTTCATAATTATACGCGTTAGAAGGGTGGGGTAAGGTTACTCTACTGACAATTGAATATTATCCTTAGTGTGAATAGCGCCGTCTATTCCGAAGTGTGGATACTTGAATGTATGTAAACTATCCTAATTAGTGAAACGAACAGATGTTGTCTTTATAGTCATTGTTAAGAATTAATTTACACTGAAAAGTGTTCTTAAAATGGCGCTGTGAAAAGATTTTGTGAAGGAGGGGTAAGCGCCAGGAGTGAGAAGCGAGAAACCGCAGCTGCTGTGTACGTCACAGAGCCGCGCTGGGATTGGGTGACCTACGTCACAAGCTGTATTCTGATTGGCTCTTGAGTCTCTGACGGCCTGTGAGCTGATTGGTCGTTCGGAAAAACTCTAAATTTATTGGTTGAGCAGAAAAGTGACGTAGCTCAACTGCCATTGGCCTGTTGGTGTGTTTCGCGCACGGATTGGTTGTTTTGCGGAACATCCCGGAAATATTTTACGAACGATTTTGTGAATTAAATTTAACTTTTAAAAATGAGTTATCATTTTAAACATGTTGAGAAAAAGACAACATTATTTCAGAAATTTAAGAATTTATTTTCACCTGACAAGAAAATCGAAACGCGAGGTGGTAAACTACTTCATAAGTATAAAACACCTGCAGCATACATGGAAGGTGAATACGGATATCATACTGTCTTATGGTTCGACAGTTGGAAACGTTATACTAAAAACGACGGTGTTTTAGCTTGGCCTGATGATGGTTCATTTAATGTAAGAGTTTTAAGAAACTTACGAGAGAAAATGAATGCTCTTGTTCCAAAACCGAGACCAACTCAATTTGAAGCTTTAGTTGAGTGGGAAGACGAGATGTATCAGTTACAAAGAGAAGCTAGTGGAATTAAAAGACCTTCTAAAAATCCATCATGGAAAAGAGAAACTCATGAAGATAGATTGCGAATGTGGAGACAGGGAAACATGAGTGAAGGATTGTATTTAATTCATGAAATGGTAATGGGTTCTCCTACAGGGAAATCTATGGAAAGTGAATCTGAGGATGCAGTTATGGAAGAAATATATACAACTGCTAGAAAGAAACAGCCAAATCAGCCTTTGAGACCTCCTAGATCATGGTCTACTCCGGTGGTTTCTACTGAAACTTCACCGAGTGCACCTCCAATTAGTGAAGCTCCTAAACTTTATCCAAATAATAGTGAAATCACTGAAACTCCTAGAAGATCAGAATTTGAGAATGCTCGAAATGAAGGTAGACATTTTACAATGACTCCAAGAGCAAGGGAACCACCAAAAGATTATGCAAGAGAGACAAGAAATGTTGAGGATGTTGATTATAATGAATATTTAAAGTCTAAAGAAGAATTAATTAAAAGAATGACAAAAGGCATGGAAGCTGTCACAGTTCCAGTAACAATAGGTCCTGTTCAGCCTGTATTTGATCAAAGAGATACAAACAAAAACGGATTAACTATTCCTTTAAATACAGAAATTCAAAAGCCTGTTGAAAAATTTTATTCAGACTTGACTGAATTAAACACTTCTAGATCGAGAATGCCTGATTTAACCTTTAATGAGGATTTATCTCCAAAAACACCAATGGGTGCTATGTCAGATGTAGGAAGTCCTGAAGTTAGGGTAACCACACCAAAACTTGATGTGGCCAAATTAAAAGCTAATATTGAAGAATTAATAATTGGAACAATTGGCCCAGATAGTTTAAATTACTATCGGGATGATGAACTACTATTCATTTGCAAAAGTATTCAGTGGAAAACGAAAAATAAATATGATCAATTAGAGGATCTAGCTGCAGAACTTGAAATCGATGTAAGTAAACAAAAGAATTTTGCAAAGCATTACAGATTAGATTTTTCAGAAAGTGACATTGAGAGTTTGAACTCAATGGGAAGAATAGTTCACATTAAAGATTTGATTGTCTATATCAAAAAGCTAGGAGAACTGAACAAATGGAGAGTGAAATGGACCAAAAGGAAGGAAGATGAAAGATTGGAAAAATTGTCAAAACAATTTCCAATGAGGGAAGTTGCAGGTGGAGGATATGTTCATGTCCCATGGTCAAGACAGGACATTCTATTATTCACAAATGACTTTCCAAAATTGAGGGAGAAACCTGTTGAGTGGTACAGGCAAGTCGATAGATTTATCAAAGTGTCAAAAGTTCTGTGGATTGATTTAGATGGATTTTTTGACATTGTAGTCCCATCTGATCTTTGGACAGAATGTAAAATAACTATTAGTTGGCCAAAAGCAGAACCTGAACGAATCAAAGAAACAGGTGCCCCAAATCCACTTGTAATGGATTTTTACGAGAAAGTAATTGTTTGGATGAAAAACAAAATTCCACCCAAAGAAGTTGATTGGGTTAAAATAGAAAGAACAGAACAGGAAACAAAAGAATCAGTTCATTCTTTTTATGAAAGACTATTGTTAATCTTTAAACAATACAGTGGTTATGAAAAATTAGATGAAAAAGACATGAGTCATTTTATCTATAGATTTGTTTATGGACTAAAACCTGAAATTGGAGAAATGATCAGAACTAGTATTGTCGGATGGCAAGCACTATCTGTAGATGATATTCTAAGAAAAGCAAAATATTGTAGCGATGAATTAGAAGTAAAACAGAAGAAGCTGAAGGAGAAAGCCATGTGGGCTCAGGTAAAGGTGGCTGAGCAACAGATTGCCAGCATGGGAAACAAGAACACTAATTTTGTTCAAACTGGAAATACAAACCAGATACAAGGAAAGTTTAAAGGTAATAATAATTTCCAAAAGAAATTTAGCCCAAAGATAGAAGAGCTGAAACAAAGATTACCTTGTTTTAATTGTGGCGAAATTGGACATTGGAGGGACGAGTGTCCTCATCCTCCTAGAAACTCAAAGAATCCCTTATTGAATCCACAGATGCAGAATGGTGTTAACCTGCAGCAACAGCTACAGATGCAACAGGGGTTAAATGAATTTAATATTCAGCGACAGTTACAACAACAGCAACAACAACAGGTGAATAATCGTCAAGACCAATTGCCACAACCACCTTTTCCGAATTGTGGGGGAGTTCAAAAATATAATCCAAACGTGGGATTTCAGGGATGTGAACAGGTAATAAAACCACAAAAACAGCAAAAGCAGCAAAAGGTTCAAATGCAAAATGCTTCACAACAATTTTTATTAACAGAAAGTCAAGACAGTGATTCTGATGATTATTGCTGACGGTGCCCGAGAGAGGAGGAAGAGTGTGTTGTTGGAGCCACTCTTGAGGTTGACCAGTCTGGTCCTTATGTAAACGGGAAAGTTAATGATGTAGACATCACTTTTCTAGTGGACACTGGTGCTACCCGTTCTACTGTTAGATCAGTGGAAATTGAAAACCTACCTCTCTCTGGGGATACCATCCAAGTTGTGGGAGTAAGTAATCAGCAAATTAAAACAGACTTAACTGATCCAGTACCAGTCGAAATTGGAAATTACAGAGACAAACACAGATTTGTGGTTTGTAACAGTAGTCCAGTAAATCTATTAGGCAGAGACATCCTATGTAAAATGAATTGCAGAATATATTGTTCTCCTGAAGGAGTTGAATTACAAACAATGGAGGAAGATGGTTTGTACAGAATGACAATGATGATGATGGAAGCAGAAGAAACAAAATTGTTTCCTGCATTTGAAGAAAAGGATTTACCTGAAGAGCTAAAAGAAACAGTGAAATCTGAAATATGGGATTTTACTGGAAATGAGATGGGTCTGATGAAAAACGTAGATCCTGTAAAAATTGCATTGAAACAGGGAATAGAATTTCCAAATACTCCACAGTATAAAATGAAAACAGAAACAATTGAAGGTATTACACCTATAATTGAAAAGTTAATCAAACAAGGTGTATTAAAGGAAATGAAGAGTAGCTCTTGTAATTCACCAATTATGGGAGTTAAAAAGTCTAACGGAACATTTAGGATCGTACAAGATTTGAGAAAAGTTAATCAAATTGTCATTCCATGTTGTCCTGTGGTTCCAAATCCAGCAGTAATTCTATTTCAGATTCCACATGATGCTGAATGGTACTCAGTTATTGACCTTTGCAATGCATTCTTTACTGTTCCATTACACCCAGACAGTTATGAAATCTTTGCTTTCAGATTCCAAGGTAAAACCCTTGGATGGACAAGAATCCCTCAGGGCTATACAGAAAGTCCTTCAATCTTTAATGAATTGTTAAAAAGATCATTAGAAGATTTAGACTTACCAGGTAGGTCTACGATGGTGCAGTATATTGATGATTTGTTAATAGCTGCAAAGACAAGAGAAAATTGTGTAACAGACACAATAATTCTGTTAAATCGCCTTGCAGAAGAAGGACATAAAGTGTCCCCAGCAAAACTACAGTTTTGCAAACAAGAAGTAAAATATCTTGGTCATAGAATTGCAAAGGGAAAAAGACAAGTAACAATAGAGAGAATAAAAATGATTCAAGCAATGTTACCGCCTAAAACACAAAGACAGGTCAGAATGTTCCTAGGAATGGTAGGTTACTGTCGACAATGGATAAGTGGATTTTCAGTAATTGCAAAACCACTACAAAGACTGACCAAATCAGATGTAAAAGATCCAATTATTCTCAATGATGCTGAGATGGAATCTTTTGAGAACCTGAAAAAGAGCTTATGCCAAGCTCCTGCTTTGGGTATGCCAAATTATGAGAAAGATTTTGAACTGTATTGCAGTGAGAGAGAAGGATGTGCATTATCTGTGTTAATTCAGAGACATGGAAATTTAAAGAAACCTATTGCATACTTCTCTGCAGTTCTTGATCCAATTGCAAAAGCATTACCAGGATGTTTGAAAGCAGTTGCAGCTACAAGTATCAGCCTTGAACAAAGTGAAGGAATCATTATGGGATTTCCTGTGAAAGTTTTTGTGCCTCATTCAGTTGAAATATTACTGACAAGAGGTAAGACTCAACATTTAACAAGTAGCAGATTGACAAAGTATGAGAAAATCATACTGGGAGCAGATAATGTTTCGATTTCAAGATGTTTGAATCTGAATCCTTCTACATTACTGCCTGATTCTGAAATTGTTGATGACATTGAGACAGAACATGAATGTTTAGATGTCATGGAATTCTGCACAAAACCAAGAAAAGACATCAAAGACAGACCTTTGTCTGAATCGGATTTTGTCTACTTTGTAGATGGCTCATGCTTAAGATCCGAAGGAGGTGTGTTGAAAGCTTCATACTCAGTTTGTACAGTCGAAGATGTTGAAGAAGCATCATGTCTTGAAGGAGTTCGTTCAGCACAAGTGGCTGAATTGATTGCTTTAATTCGTGCATGTGAGATATCAAAAGATATAAGAGTTACCATCATTACTGATAGTCAGTATGGGTACGGAGTTGTGCATGATTATGGACAACTCTGGTCACAGAGAGGATACATGACATCAACAGGATCACCAATTAAAAATGCAGTTTTCATTAGAAGATTAATTGAAGCAATACAATTGCCAAAAGAAATTGCCATAGTCAAGTGTGCAGCACACACTAGAGGAACTGATTATATTTCCAAGGGAAATGCCTTCGCAGACGAAACAGCAAAGTACTGCGCAAGGAAAAATTATTCTTACAATCGGAATAGGAGTAAAGAAACTGATTCAAATTCATTAATGCTAACAACTGTTGTAGAAACATGGCATGAGATTAGAGATTTACAAAACGAAGCAGATGATGAAGAAAAAGACCTATGGTTAAGATCAGATTGTAGACCACGTGAAGAAGATGGAGTGTGGGTTTACAAAGATGGCAGAATAGTCTTACCAAATTGCTTGATTGCTGACATGGCCAGATTATATCATGGTCCTGCACATTTGGGAAGAGATTCTATGGTCAGACTTTTTAGAGAAACATGGTTCAATACCAAATTTAGAACCATTGCAGAATCTTTTTGTCAAAGGTGTTTATCATGCCAACAAATGAATCCAAACAGAAAATCAGTGGTGGGGACAGGAATAATTGGTCGAGAGGGTGGTCCCTTTACCAGGTTACAAATAGATTTCATTGAAATGCCCTTACACAACTGTTTGAAATATGTACTTGTAATTGTATGCTTATTCTCAAGATGGGTAGAGGCTTTCCCTACACGACATTGTGATTCAATTACAGTAGCAAAACTAATGCTTAGAGAAATCATCCCAAGGTACGGTTTTCCAGTCACTATTGAGAGTGATGGAGGAAGCCATTTTGATAACAAACTGTTGAAGTTAATTTGTGAAGCTTTGAGCATTGAGCAGAAAATACACTGTGCATACAGACCAGAGGCATCAGGTGTAGTTGAACAAATAAATGGAACTATCAAAAACAGAATTGGAAAAATGTGTCTAGAAACAGGAGTTAAGTGGACTGATGCTCTTCCACTTGTTTTGATGTCATTAAGAAGTACACCAGATAAAAAGACAGGTCTGAGTCCTCATGAAATTTTAATGGGAAGAGTTATGAGGCAAGCTTTTGTACCTGTAGGTAAACTGTTGAGCATAAATGACAGTGCAATTTTGGATTACTGTAAAAGGTTATCTGATATGGTAACTTCTGTGTCTAATCAGGTGGGAACTGAAGCTCAATCAAATGAAAAAGTTTTGACTCATGATCTGAGACCTGGAGACTGGGTCAGAACGAAAGTACATCGGAGGAGGAATTGTCTATCTCCTAGATGGCAGAAACCTAGGCAGGTAGTCTTGATCACTACTAATGCTGTAAAGTGCAGAGGATTGAAGCGCTGGATTCATCCAAGTCATACTATTCCAATACCAACTCCTGAGAATTCTGATGTTGAAAGTGATACTACAGATGATTCTGATTCTGAAGCAGAAGACAGAACAGAAGGTGAAGTAATTCCAGATTCTGAAGATCGACAAGAAAGTCGACATCTGGAAACTGTGCCAGTGAATGGAAATCTGACAAGAAAAGACTTAGAAATAATTGAAATAGATTCTGAAGGTGAAGAGAATCTGTTAAAAGGAAAGATAACTGAAGATTCAGTTGTCTATATTGAAGACAAAGAAGCTGAACCAAAAGAAGTTTCAGACCAGGAGAGTATCGAAAGGCAGAGAACAAGCTCTAAAGTAAGGAACAGAAATCCAAAATCTGGGAAGCTAGAGGTAATTGAAGAAGAAGAGGAGAACGAATTACCGAGTACCAGTGATGGAAGACAAAGTGAAGTTCCTGAAGGAGTGAAATTGCCGAATAGAGAAGTTCCTGAGTCAATTGAAATTTCAGACTACGAAACTGAAGAAAGTGACGTGGAAGGTGGAAGTGAAAACGGAAAGAAAAGGACTTGGAAGTCAGAATCAAATAATTCTGAACCAAAGAAGAAGTACGTGAGAAAAGCAGACTACTGGCCTGGTGGAAGATTGAGAGTCAGATTAATCAAAAAGCCAATAGAACAAGTTGAAGAAATAAGTAGTCAAAAGAGTCCAGGAAAAGAAATTGGAGTTGGAAGAAAAATTGAAGTGATATCGAGAAAAGGAAAGAGAATAATTAGACCAAACCAGAAATACAAGTCTCCTGAGTGGACTTACTTAGTAATTCCACCTGTTATTGACATATATGATAGTAGTGAAGATGAAAACGAAATCCAAGAAATTAGTGACAATGATTGAAGTACAAAATTATTAAATTGGCAAAAGGCTGAAGAAATCCTGTTAGTTGACACAAGGTCGAAGAAAAACTGTTTAATAGAAGAAAACTTATGTATGACATAAGGTCGAAGAAATCTTGTTTAGGATTATAAAAGAAAAATATATTTTAAAAGGGGGGTGTATATAAATTTTAAAATTTATTTTTATTTTTGAGGCTAAAACTAACCTAAAAATGCCTTACGTTAAGGAGAGCACTTCAAAATGTTCTGTTTTTAAAAGATGCTGTAAGATGACTCTGGTATGTCTGCTCATTTTAGTTCTGCTCTGGTTGGTACTAGCTGTGATTATACCTTTAGAAATGAATAGAGAATTACACAAAGTTAACATAACAAGCAAAGCTCTGGTTAGCCAAACTAAACATAGTACATCTGCAAAAGTAATTGATCATCAGCCTAACATCCATCAAGATAAATCAATAGGTGATTTTTCAAGCAATACATTCACAAAACTATTGAGTGAATATGTAAAGGTAATGGATGCAAAGGACTGTTATGTATGTGTTAAGTTACCCGCTTCTGTTTCTGAGGGAGTAACATATAATATGCTTCCTCTCACTTATGCTGTTACATGTAGTGTATTAACTAGTTTATTTTATCAAACTGGTCGTTTAGAATATTACTATTCAAATTATGATGAGATTTTTGCTAATGTTAAAATTGATAATGCTTTAAATAAGCATAAGAAAGCTAAGCAATTGAGAGAATATTTCCTTGTTACTAACGAACTCACTTATGAGTATGCTTATAAGAATAATCTAACATGTAAATTAAGTGCTGAAGGAAAGAAATTTTTGAATATGGTTGAGGAGAGAAGAGCAATTTATAAGAGAAATGAATTAGTCAAACAGACTAAGTCATCCTTCTGGCAAAAAGAGGATGAGAAATTAAATGGCAAAATGCTTGAAAATATTGCAATTCACATAGACAAACCTGTTAGTGGAAAGCTTTGCATTAGAAGAGATAATACACTTTTTGATAATTATTTTGTAGGTGCAAGTAACTGTGAAGATACTTATCAGATTATGGGAGGTTGGGGATTTAAAGGTGGAAAAGATCCTATCTTCCCTGGAATTTATTTTGTTTGTGGTGACAAAGCTTACTATAACCTTCCAGACCATTGGTATGGAACTTGTTATGTGGGAATTGTTTTTCCTAAAGTGTTTCATGTTGACAGAGATTCAGAAGGATTGTTTAAAATTCATAATTATGTAAATAGAGCTAAAAGAGAAACTTTTACCGAAGTTCTGGGAGATATTTTCCAAGCTGTAATACCTTTTGTTGGTATAACCCTAAATGCAGGGAGAATCAGAAAATTGTCCACTATAGTTGATAGATTATCAACTGACACTGCTGATGGGTTTCAATTAGTGAATGTTGAAGTTATTGCTATTAGATCCATGGTAATTCAAGATCGTCTTGCTTTAGACATTCTCCTAGCAAAAGAGGGAGGAGTCTGTGGCATTTTACATGTTCAACATTGCTGTACATATATTCCTGATGAAAGTAAGAATATTGAAATGTATATTAAGAATATTACACAAATGCATTCAGAAATAATTCCTTTAGAAGAAGAAGATTTTACAGGGAAACTTTCAAAAAGGTTTCAAGCAATTAAAAACTGGTTTCATAATATCGGAAGTTTAATTCTTGGCAAGATTCTGGCACCTTTGATTATAATAGTATTCATTTTTATTTTGACTAAAGTAGGTTGTTTGTTACATAAAAGAAAGAAACATTTGAAGGAAAAGAAGAGAATCTATAAACTCAGAAAAGAAGAGGAAAGGGAGATCGAGTTACAGGAGTTACATAGAGAGCGTCATGTTAATTGCAAAGATTATGCTGAAACAGACTTTTAGGTTTACTAATACAAATGAATTTGAATCGATTTCTTAAAAATTTAATTTACCAAAATTTTGAGTGCTGGTGTGGTGATTTGTTAATCACCAGATGAGGGAGTTGATGGAGCGAGATAGAAAACAAAATTTTGTTTAAACTCGCAAAGTCACATTTCCATAACATGAATAAAATTATTAATGATTTGTGATATGTCATACTAAAATAACCTAGATTAAACTTTACACGTGGGGGGACTAACATGTGTGCTCATAAACGTGCATAAATGTTGCATCTTTTTGTTCGTGCAAAATAATAAAATAATTTATTGTTTTCGTTTTTTGTCATTACTAACTGCTGCAAACTTAAACGAAGCATGTGCTTGTTTTGCTTTTCCTTGTCTGTGTGATGTCATTTCTACTATTCTAGGTGCATATGGGTCTCATTGAAAAACGGAGACTGGTAAATATAAACGCTGCTTTATTTGTTTGCATTAGCTAGGTAACATTTTGATTAATCGGGTGGGTTAATTAATTAGTAAACCATGGGGTGGATACAGAATATACTTTATTTCTTACATTAATACTTTTCTTGTGTTTGTTTTATACTAGAAATCATAAGTTGCCTGCTTTTGAGGCCTAGTTATTTGAGCCGCAGAAAAAGAGCTGATCTATAATTCTGCAGAAAGTCACGAGACGCCCATTCTGAATTAAAACGTTTATTGAAGCTGCATTCACAAAGCAAAAACTGATGAGCTGACATCATTCTGTCGGACATGGCCAAGGTCGAAAGTGAACTTTTTGTCAGTCCTTAACTTGGCATCCGCGGAAGTTGCACTGAAAGACTATGGAAGCTGCGAGGATGACTTAATACAAAGTTGCAATCGCAGGAAGCTTTTGGCTTCACGTGGAAGAGACAATGGTCTTTGTAAGACATGATTTTGTGGAACTTTTTAAGAATCGGGTGACATGTCACTTGTCACTCTCAACCAATGGGACGTCGTAGATTTCTGAAAACTTTCCTTTGCTAGTTTAGTTAGCGTAGAAAGGTATAAAAAGTCATGCCCTTAGGGTTGGGCTGGCTGCTGCTTTCTGACTTTCCGATGAGGGTGATGTGCTGCTGGACTTTGCGTGGAGCACGTAAGAATCCTCAAAGATCTTTACTTTAATTTCTGTCTATTTAGCTCAGTTAGGGAAATAGGTTTTAGAAATGCTAAACTTTATATAAATTCTTTAAAATTGATTCAATTGCTTAAATTGTATTTTTCCATATTTCTTACCATCATGCTTGCTTTATTGCAAATAAATTTCATTTATAAAACTTACAACATATATATCATAATTTAGAAAATAAAATCTTACTTTTGACAAACAAGCTGGTCTTGATTATTTAGAAGTATAGGTTACCATTAGCTAGATCACGTCACCTATGGTGGTCGTTTAAATGGTTGGGTTTTATTCTAATGACTATATTCTTTCTGCAAATGTATAATATGTATATAGTGTGTAAATAATGTGTATATAGATTTATTCTGACCACCTGATTCAGTAGGCCCAAAATATATCAGGTTCATAAATGGGTCCATATTTAGTATAGAATTTTGTTTATAGGTTATGAAGTTGGGTAGCGTAGTTTATGATATATTTTCTATAGCCCGCTGGATCAACTGCTATTGACCACACCCACTGCTCCGCCTACTGTATTCACTGTAATGCAATTGTTTTAGTATATATGCTTGTGTACTGTTATTAAATGTTACCCATTCCCTTACGCCAGTCCAATCCTGTCCCAGGCAGCGCTGCCATCCTGTTCCCGTGCAGGTTGTCCTGTTCCTGTCCTTTATGCTGTATTAAACCTGCAAACTCCTACTACCTCGAATCTTGACTCTTATTTATTGAGCTATCTGTTATTGCTATGTCCAGTCAAACCTAGATCCGGTATTATTTATTTATATACCACAATGGAGAGAGTGGCTTACCCAAGGAGCTGCTCATTTTACGAAGCGTTCCACTCCAGAACCTCTGCACCACCGGACAACCCCACAGGATGTGGTAGAAGGTGCCAGGGAGTCCGCAACCTCGCAAGCACAGTGTGTCGGGGCGTCGCCCAATTTTGGCCAGGGTGAGGGTAGACATATACGCCCGGTGTAATACCTTCAGTTGGATCAACCGAAACCTGTGGCAAATAGCTGATTCTCTCGGGGACATTAGTGCCGACCGCCAGTCTTCCTCGTCTAAGGGACCCAGGTCCGCCTCCCACTTGGCCCGCAGTGACTGGAAGGGATCAGGGAGATTATTACATAGCTTGCGGTAGGTGAGGGAGATGGCCTTCTCGGGAAGAGGTTGTTTTAATATTTTTAACTATATTTCTTTTAATTAGATGTATTATTGACTTACTTTTACATTATTATTAAAACATTTTAAAAAACGATATTTTTAACATCGATATTTTTCACAACGATATTTTTTCTCTCAATATTTTTGTACTTAACTTTATGTAGATTGGACTTCAATATTTTTTACTACGATATTTCTGTGTCGATATTTTTGTAGGTCTATTTTCTGTCCAACGACATTCCTCGAGCCGGGCATGATATGGTCCTTATGTACCTTCTATGGACGGGATGAATATAGCCCCATGATTTGAAAATTGCCTTATGATGGTATAGCGACTAATACTATAAAACACTGTGAATACAATACACTATACTTTAAGGAGAGATCCTTCAATTAATTACTACATATATAAGACATCGAGTGCCTGTTTTTGATACACTAGTGATCCATTTATCCTTTGAACATGTGCACTTAATTTAATCAGTTGACCTGTCTGTTCTGCCTTCTTTATGATTATGCTGCTGACTCATTTAA
Source organism: Lissotriton helveticus (assembly GCF_964261635.1). Classification (NCBI taxonomy): domain Eukaryota; kingdom Metazoa; phylum Chordata; class Amphibia; order Caudata; family Salamandridae; genus Lissotriton; species Lissotriton helveticus. Next base: position 1,292,427,177 of record NC_136061.1, read on the forward strand.
ATGTAGGTCTCCATTGCACAATCAAGTGAGGTGGAATAGGATGATGTACATATTTGTAGGTAATTCTCCCCTGTTTTATGATCAAGATACAGAAACAATTTGATCTAAGCTTTTAATGCACAGTCACGTGAGGTGGGATATGAAGATGTATATACTTGAAGGTAATTGATTTTTGTACATAGGTGGGTTTGTTAGGGATGAATTGTTATAAGTGTTGGGATCTGTGTGGGACTAGTGATGTTTTTTTAATACATATATATATATATTCACTGAAAAAACCATAGGTTATAGACCATATATAGTTAGGAATTAGCATTTACAAAACCTTGAAAATTCACTGAAAAAACCATAGGTTATAGACCATATATAGTTAGGAATTAGCATTTACTAAACCTTATTTTACTCACACAAAACCATTGAAATTCCATATATAGTTAGTTGCACTAACTATATATCGCGCACCCGCAATCCACTGCTGATGATGTCACATATTACATCATTCATGACATGGTCAGTGACATCACTGATGACATCACTGATGACATCTCAAATGACATCACTGATGACATCACTGATGACATCTCAAATGACATCACTGATGACATCATGACACACCAATACCAGTTACTACATACGCACTCACTGATTCCTACGTCTACACACACATTCACTCATTCACCCATACAATAACTCATACATACAGTCACTTATTATTACAACACTATCATATGCACTCATACACCTATGCAGACAGTCACACACTGCCACTCATCCATGGAGTTACTCACACACCAAGTCAGTCCTGTAAAGAATCAATCACACTTCCATTTCTTCATCTATACAGTTAAACACAGAACACCATACTTCAGTGACATCACTGATGACATCACTAATGACATCTGAAATGACATCACTGATGACATCTCAAATGACATCACTGATGACATCATGACACACCAATACCAGTTACTACATACGCACTCACTGATTCGTACGTCTACACACACATTCACTCATTCACCCATACAATTACTCATACATACAGTCAGTTATTATTAGAACACTATCATATGCACTCATACACCTAGTCAGTCCTGTGAAGAATCAATCACACTTCGATTTCCTCATCTATAGTTAAACACAGAACACCATACTTTTCACACATATACTAACACATACTTACTCTCTTATACAATCACTGATACAAGTACACATTGATATGCACAGAGTCACACACCTCCCAGCCAGCCACACACACACTCAGTCTTCCATACATCCAGTCATTCTTCAATATGTAAAACGTATTTAAACTTTACAAAAACACACAGACACTAGATGATGTCATCAGTGATGTCATTTGAGATGTCATCAGTGATGTCATCAGTGATGTCACTGACCATGTCATGAATGATGTAATATGTGACATCATCAGCAGTGGATTGCGGGTGCGCGATATATAGTTAGTGCAACTAACTATATATGGAATTTCAATGGTTTTGTGTGAGTAAAATAAGGTTTAGTAAATGCTAATTCCTAACTATATATGGTCTATAACCTATGGTTTTTTCAGTGAATTTTCAAGGTTTTGTAAATGCTAATTCCTAACTATATATGGTCTATAACCTATGGTTTTTTCAGTGAATTTCATTGGTTTTTTAACAGCTAATATCTGTAGCTGTAAAATTTATTCTTCTTTAAATCCAAAAATATATTTTATATGTTTATGAATAATTATTTTTTTAAATATTTTTTTTTCTTCGTTCCCGCTTCGCGAATCGGGAACCTTACAGTAAAAAAATGTTCAGAAAAATAAAAAAAAAAGTTCTTTTCAGAACTACCTCCCCGTTATTAAAAAATTGGTACAATATTTGGAACTGTGCCAACCTCTATTTCTCTTAGTTCGCTTCCTAGTTCGCTCGCTGGTACGCGAACTGGAAGCGAACCAAAAACAGTAAGTATAAGGGAAGGAAACACACACTTATGTTAAAAGAAAGACAGCTATAGGGGAGTAAACTAGAGATACTATTACCCATAATCCACTACTGATGATGTCACATATTACATCATTCATGACATGCTCAGTGACATCATCAGCAGAGGATTGCGGGTTTTTTGGCAACATGCCTTATCGACGGTTTAATAACGCTGCCTTTTGCTTTATATAAGTTTTCAAATTGTATGAAATATATACCAATAGGTCTTTATGAACCTTTAGGTAGTGCTTTTGTTCATGAGGTCTGGTCGCTTCCATACACATACAGATGTTTCAAAGATGATCAAGAAGTTTATCTGAATGGAGAGGAATGCACTGAGACGCCAGATCATTCACTAATGTGTAGGCACATACAGTTACACGATTCATGCAACAAACAGCGACCAAATATGGCTTGCGTGATGCAAGGCACGCCAGTTCCTGCTATCATCCCCACGTTCAAGTTGTTGGAAAATGGTAGTTATTTGATGCTCAATAATGAAGATTGTTCTGAGTTAATTAAAAGTATTCCTTTTATCGTAACAGTAAGTGAACGGGTTATTTGCTGCAGAAATGTTCTATTTCCTCCCACACATGAACATAGGGAGTTTTCAATCTGGCCACAAATACCAACCTTGGGACACGTTTCAACAGCATGACAAGAATAAGAGCTCTTTTGTCTCAGAGAGAGGTGGCCTTGAGTTCGGCCCGTGAAACTTTCGTACTTCACATAGCGAACACCCGTACACAGGTTTGCCTTTCAATTTCAGCAACATGTTTCCGACTATCTTTAACGCATCCTCCACAAAATCCCTGGCACACTTTTTTAAAGTTGTTACCAGTGGTCTCGTGACTTCATTTGAGAAAATCTTTGGAGTCATCCCTGCTCCCTTTCATTCCATTTTCTCCACTCTGGTTCGTGGATTGCATTTTTACTTGCATTACCAGCGGACGCTCTTGTACTTTTTTACATTTTTAAATATGGATGTCCCTCCTATGCAACCTCCGACCCTGCAGCTGCTGACACTGTTCCGCAATCGCATGCTAGAATATTATGGCACAATGCCGTTGGCGATATTAAGCACGGCATATGGATTATCTTTTCGGTTCTCCTACTTCACCTGTGTCCAGCCTGTATTTCACTGCCTGACCTGTGATTTCGATTGGGCCATTGATTTGTGTCTCTGCGGACCGGTTTCTCCTGACGTCGACTTTAATCAGCTGATGACTCCTATCATTACTCACGAGTTGATTTGTCCTGGCGAAAGGATTATGGCTGTGGCATTGATGCATGGACTACTTGGTCCCTGGAATTTACTGGCGGCAGCACAGTCTTTCTTGGAACACAGCTTTCTTGAAAACCCACCGAGCTGTCCTCTGATGGTGATAGAGGATCCGGTGCTGGGAGAGCACGTATGTTCTTTTCCGCTTTTAAATTGGATGGCTGAACTGTTTTCGGATGAAGACGGTGACTTCCTGTTGGAGGCTGTTGCAGCTTATTTTGCATACACAGTTATGTCATAGACCTTTTTCATGTTTCATATGCTGAGTACTAGCATTTCATTGACAATTCATTGACTTAATTGTCAAGTTTTTATTATTTACCTTGCCTATTGGCTTAAGACTCGATAAAGTACTTGGCTGTTTTATTTTTCTTTAGCATTGAATTTTCCTAGTTTTTAATGCTTTACCTTGCGGACCGTCCACATATAAACTTGCAATCTGCTCTCATGAGATGGCACTTCTATTATCTTATTCAGTTCGTTTCCGGATCATGAGGAGGTGTCATCTAGGTCCTGGATATCTTTACACCGTGTTAAGTTAGCATGGGCTCATTACCGGTTTAAACGCCATTTTTCCTTTTTTGCAACTTCTGCACACGACATTTAGTTGTTGCTTTAGCTTTCCACCTAGTAGTTCATCGTGGTTTACATGAGAATAATATGTTATTGGTCTACTATCTGCTTTACTTGTTAAACTATATCTGTACAGCGAGTGCTAAAGTTTCAAGAACAACACGGTACAGAATTGTTATGAGGTCTGATCTCCACGACTTCATACTCATAACATAAGTGCAACTTCTGCCAATTCTGGGCATGAGGCGGGTTTTATATTGCTTTGCCGAACACACATACACAACAGTTGATGCGGTTCACATGAAGAGAGAGCTGGTGTATGCTGATGTGATTCCTTCAAATCTAAGACACTAAAGTATGGGCACGCCCTAAACCAACACAAAGAGACCTTCTTGCAAATAATATAATATGTTTATTAGGGAGGGTGAGATATAAGCAGCCGCGGGCCGTGGAGGGAGTTACGGTGAGGCAGGGAGGCGGGGAGGGGGAGAAGCAGGGTGGAGCCCTCTCTACCTTGCCCCTCCCCCTCCCCGCCTCCCTGCCCCACCGTAACTCCCTCCACGGCCCGCGGCTGCTTATAAGTGTTGCTAACTCTTATTCATTTACAGCATGTTAACATACTGTCACCATTCGCTTTTTATGTACTAGTAACTATGCTGGTAATTTTGCTACTGATAATATGTGTACTTGTATTCTCCACCCTGCTTCTCCCCCTCCCCGCCTCCATGCCTCACCGTAACTCCCTCCACGGCCCGCGGCTGCTTATAAGTGTTGCTAACTCTTATTCATTTACAGCATGTTAACATACTATCACCATTCACTTTTTATGTACTAGTAACTATGCTGGTAATTTTGCTACTGATAATATGTGTACTTTTATTATCTAAGGTACTACGCCTGAGAAGACGGCATTAGTAAATAAACATTTCAAATACACATGTGTTCTTCTTAACTCCATGTTCTGGTTTCTAAGAAATATATAACGACCGACTGTTCATGAGTTCCACGTATCCTGAGGTACTATAAGTTCATATTCTGGATTGTCTAAACATTGAGAGTTTGTTATATCCAATGTGACACTGTACCTAGCTTGCTAAATAGTTTTTGATTACTAACGTGAGTTTTGGGACACCCTAATTCGCCGAGGTTCCAATCCTCTGTCCACAGTTCTGTGTGAGAACAGAAACCCTGCGACAGGGGCACCCCCGACCCTTGCTGGAGCTTCATCACACTTGCGATACAACTCCAGCAATGCGCCACCTTTACGGCACAGATACATCACGCATCTGTGCTGTTTTTGCCCCGTGATGCGCCGCATTGTAAATGCAGCACACCATAGGTGACGGAACAGCGGCACAGAATGACTAACACATCCCTGGTGATGCGCCAGTCATCATAAATCTATCCCTATGCTTCTTATCTTGTTAGAGATGAACCGCCATATGTATCATCAAAGTTATTTGCATTTCCTAAATAGCGAACTTTAAGGAATAAATAGCGATTCTTTACCATTCCTAGTTTGCGATGAGCTATTTGCTAATTAGCCGAATGTAGCCCAATGAAGCCCAATGTAGCCCAATGTAGCCCAAAGATGGCCGCCAGACACACAAAAAAACAAATGTAGCCCAAATATCAGCCAGATGTAGCCCAACTATAGCCCAGTGACAGAATGACCAATCAGCTTCGCAAACCTCCGTTACGCGAAGCGGAGCGCTGTTACAGATATATATCTTTTTTTGAACGTTAATTTCTCAAAATCCACTGGAGCACATATATTGAGACCTAGCAAAGGCACATCGGGCTACCAGTCCCTAATATTTTGCCAAGTTTCGTGCAAATCCATTCAGCCGTTCAATTATTATTTTTATTATTTTTTTTTGCCCCGCGGGGCCCTTTTAAAACCTCCACATCAAACCTAGGGGGTCAGCGAGGATCTACTATGCCCCCTTATAGTTATTTCCCCCTTTGTTTTGACCTCCTCTTGTCTCTCGATCCTACCGAGAGACAAGATGGCGGCCGCTACGGACTGTTTGGAATGTTGACAGACGCCGGAGAACCAATCAGCTTCGCTTCACAAAGCTCCGTTGCGCGAAAAGTCCGCGAACCAGAGCGCTAACCGGTCCGCTGTTACAGATATATATCTTTTTTTAAACGTTAATTTCTCAAAATCCACTGGAGCACATATATTGAGACCTACAAAAGGCACATCGGGCTACCAGTCCCTACAATTTTGCCAAGTTTCGTGCAAATCCATTCAGCCGTTCGGGCTAAAAGTGAGGCCAACCGCCCTATGGAAAACTCAATGTTAAAAACACGTTTTGGGACCCCCCTTTTTTCTCGGCCCCCCCTTGACGAACCCCCCCCAAATTTTCAAGGGCTGCTCAGAAACAAAATGTGCCATTTTCCTGAAAATTTCAGCCAATTCCGTCCACAAACGCCAAAGTTATTAGACATAGAATTTTCAAAAAACCCATAGAGAAAAAATCCTAACTATATATACCTACTGGCGACCGCCAGTAGGTAATATATATATATGGGCTGCCTAGTGGAAAATTACATCTAGTTTGACCTTTGTGTAGTGTGTCATGTGTCTTAAACCTGAATTTTTGGGTGTGATCTCTATGAGAGTCATAGAGATTGAAATGTGTTGTGTGTCTTTATATATGTAAGTATGTAATGTCATTTTACATGTTTTATATGGGGTGATTTATATTGTCTTTAAATGTGATTATTTCAGCCCTGATGAAGTTCCTAGTGTGACATGAACAGAACGTGTTGGCTGATTTTAGAATTTGTGCAATATTTTGGAATAATAAAAAGAGATGATGGACTTAAACTAGCTACACAGAATTGTTTTCCTGGTGCACCTTCCTTTTGCAGAATTTCCAGACACCCCTGTAGAGGGAATGCTCCAGGCTTTTTTCCCACTTCAAAATGGTCACCAGGTATAAAAAGGAAACCGCCAGACCTACTCTTCAGCCACTGCTGAACCTGTGGATTCTACATAAGAAGGACTGGACAGCAATCAGAGGACTACACTTGTAGTGTAGTTCCTATATTCCCAATAGGCTCTGCGCATTGGAATAATATAAACAGCAGTGTAGACGTAGGACTGAGGTCGACTAGGCTTTCTCGAATGTTCAGGAAAGAGTTAACTCTCCGGATTTAGACAAGAAGGGATTAGCCTCTGACAACCATATAACATGACAACTTTGCTCCCTCAGAATAAAGAGTGTATCTCTAGAGTCGTGTGAAAACAATAGACGGTTATTTCACTCAGTCAATTGTGCGTACTTAGTTTCACCAGAGTGCAGAGAAATAGAGAGATGGGCGTTTTCAATAAAAGGTGTTATTTATTGAGCAGTCTTCTTTCTCATGCAAGAGAAATGAATTGCCACAATTGCAATACTTATCATTAAGTAAAGTGCGTACAGTAAAAGGAGTATTATGAAATAATACTGTAAAAGTATTGATATGGTTTCTTAGCCATATGATACTTTAAAATGGATAAAATATATACATACATAAAAACATTGACTAACGTACTCAACTGGTGCTTCTAATCTACGCCTACCCCGGTGTACCTGACCTAAGCCTAATACGTGGGAAGGAGTAAATAATAATTATAATAAAGGGGTTTATAAAGCGCATGGTGACGCCATCTCGGCGTGTCCCCGCGCTGTGGAGAAAGAGACCATACCGTGACCGAAGACAGATTCTATAAAGTATAGAGGTGGGTCTTTAGAAGTTTTCTGAACTTAGTTTCAGTATCTGCCAACCTAATATTAACTGGGAGTAGGTTCCAATTGCTGGCCGCTAGCACTCTAAAAGAGCGGCCTCCCAGTCTGGCCTTTCGGACACGGGGGACTTTGAGTAAACCTGTACCTTTAGAGCGTAGTGCTCTACTTGGCTCATAGGTGGGGGCTAGGTCCGTAAGGTACTTTGGAGCTTTATGCCATACTATCCTATAGCACATTACGAGTGCTTTAAATATGATCCTTTTTTTTATGGGTAGCCAGTGTAGAGCAGCCAGAGATGGTTTGGAAGCTGCTCTTTTAGGTAGTCTCAGGACTAAGCGTGCTGCAGTATTTTGAAGTACCTGCAGGCGCCTAAGATCTTTTTCAGTGGTTCCCAAGAATAGCACATTGCCATAATCAATACGGGCGGTCACTAATGCTTGAGTCATGGTTCGTCTGGCCTCTAAGGGAAGTAGGTCCAGGGTACGATTTAGAGTTTTTAATACCCCGAAACATTTTCCCACTAGCCTATGAATGTGGCCATCATAAGAGAGTTTGGGATCCACCCAAATGCCCAAGTTCTTGGCTTCTTTACAGGGAGTGGGCAGTGGGCCGAGACAGGTAGGCCACCAGTCTCGTGTCCAGCTTGTATCGTTCCCTCCCATCACCAGGACCTCCGTTTTGGAGCCATTGAGCTTTAGGCAATGAAGATTCATCCAGTCAGCTAGGTCCTGCATGCAGGCCTTAAAGTTCGCAGCTGCTATAGTTGGAGCCTGTGATAGAGAGATCAGCAGTTGAGTATCGTCGGCATATGAAACTAGTTCCACACCGTACGATTGCACCACGTCTGCTAAAGGCGCCATGTATAGGTTGAACAAGGAGGGGCTCAGGGCAGAACCCTGAGGCACCCCTTGTTCTAAGGCTATGCTGTCTGAGCAGAAAGTTCCCCGCTGTACCTGAAAGCTACGGTCGATGAGGAATGCTTTCAGCCAGCCCAATGCCGACTCCGTGACCCCGGCTTTGTTTAGGCCCTGTAGCAAGATGGAATGTGCTACAGTGTCAAACGCGGCACTGAGGTCTAACATGATGAGTGCCATGGTATGTCCAGCGTCTGCTCCCAGCCGCAGGGTTTCGGTGGCTCTCAGGAGAGCAGTCTCCGTAGAGTAGCCCGACCGAAAACCCGACTGGGAGGCGTGCAGGAGATTGTTAGTTTCCAGATGGACCATTAACTGAGCATTAGCTACCTTTTCAGCCACCTTCGCTAAATAGGGTAATAGGGAAATAGGACGTAGATTTTCTAGGAGATCATGGCTCACATTGGGCTTCTTTTTTATCGGCAGAACAATTGCCTTTTTCCAGACTTCCGGGAGTCTGGCAGACGCAAAGGAGGTCTGTAGTACATGTCTGAAGAAAGGCTCTAGTACTATCAAGCTCTCTCCTAGTACCCTTGGAGGCGCAGGGTCACGAGGGGAGCCCGACTTGATACTTTTACAGATACTATGAAGGATTTCTGGGGGAGGTACTGTGGAAAAGTAAATTTTGCCATGTTATATGTGCCTACGTGTTCCCCATCCTATGTATTATGTGCATGATTAGATATGCATATATCCCCCTATGATCGATTAAAGACGCAATTATAGTTGTGTCCAACTCTAGTATGCCAGTTTCCAGTTCTCGTGAAAGCAACAAGTATTAGGCCCATGTTACCACGATTTACAGTGTACACGTTAATTCATTGAATTGTCCCCGTTTCTAGGCCTCAAAAGGGGCCCGGACGCCAGATTCAAGCTCCAGTCTTCTGAACCCGCTCCGAGGAGCGATGCAGCCCCCACCTGCATCCCCGACCCTTCACTTACTTCCTGCCGCACGGTGCCCGGCCCGGCCTGGCTCTGCCTGCCTGTCTGCCAAGAGTATGTTATGCTTCTAGTTATCAGTCCAGTTTTCCTCGTCTTTACATTCCTTAGCTACTGAACCGTATAAACAGTTTCAGCTATGGTCTAGTCTTTCTGTCTCCATGCAGGAGAAATACTGTATTAATATTTCTAGCTCACGCAATACATGTAGAATAGATGCATGCACCAGTCTTAGTGTCAAGTAGCCTCTGCCCTGATAACTTTTAGATTCTATCAACATGTACTTCAAACACAAGATACCAGATATGCCATAGGTACATGTCGTCCTGACACCGCAGACTTTAGTCTCCTCTTCTAGTGTAGAAGTCATAGCCCCCAGTTCTCCCTGGTAACACGTCATTGCCCGTTTGCGCGCACCACTAGGTTAAAGGTCCCAGCTGCTCAGGTAGCCCCCTCCATGTTTCCGCCCACTCATGACACTTCTGTGACGTTTCACATCACATGTCTATGTATACGCCCTGTACACGCCTTCTTGTTACACCCATTTTTTGTTCTTATCTTTCGCGACTGCTACGAGTTACGCCTACTGCTACGCCTATTGTATGCAATGTAATGTAATGTATTATACTATATATATGCTGCACTGTCGATGAGGCATTGCAGCTGCCATCCTTTCTATTTCCGTGCAGGCTTTTCGTTCCTGTCCCTTCCCTTATGCCTGATTAAAGCCTGTTAGACTCAGATACCTCGAATCCTGTCTCTTATTTATTGAGCTATCTGTTTTATTCAATGTATTCAAAAATAGTACCGGTAATTAATTATTTATTTACCACAGTACCGTAAATCTTTGTAAGCATACCTCCATAGAACTTACTCCTTCCTTTTCTGCAAAATCATGTCCAGAGGTCACATTTCCAGAGAAAGTGGCATAGATATCTTTAATCTTGCCAGAGAAGTAGTGAGCAATTCTATTGCATGTTTCCACTGAGTCATTTTGGGTAGTGTTATCATTGGTTAACACTGAAATCTCCTTAAAAATTTTAAAAAGCTCCTTAGAGGAGTTTTCTGCTTCCCCAATACGACATTTGTAGTGCATGGCTTTAGAGGTACGTATTTTACTGTAATACTCCTTTTGTGCTTTTTGTAGTGGTTTTTGATTGCAGGGCAGAAGTTTAAGCGCCATTGACGTTCTAATTTTTTACAGATGGATTTTGCCGCCTGTAGCTCAGGTGTGAACCATGGGGCGGTTTTCTTTCTGCCATTAGGTCTATAACTGGTACGTATGGGGGCAGTGCTATCTATAGCATATAAAATACGTTCTTCCAGCCTACTATTTGCGCTTTCGCAGTCCATGCCCCCTGGTGGCCCTCCTAATTCGATCAATTTGTTAAAAGCTTCTTGTGAAAATTTTTTCCATTTCCGAGCTTGGTAGCGGTTATTACTATTTGTCTTTATCTCCGAATCGGATATCCAGATGTGGAAAGGAATTAAAAAGTGGTCTGACCAGGGTACCGGTAGGGGTGATTGAACTTTCACTCCGTTCCAGTTCCCGAAAACAGGGTCCAATAGGTGACCATGTACATGAGTAGGGGAGCAGTTTTTTAGATCTAATTGCAGGGCCTGTAATTCTTGTCTTATGTCATTTGCCTCTTTATCGAGTAGGTTGTCAAAGTGGACATTCATGTCCCCTAGCACCATAATTCTACTCTTCCTTATGGCTAAGTGGGCAGCTGCGTCAGCCAGGCTAGAGGTGAAGTCATAGAGCCTTCCTGGGGGTCTATATAGAAGAATACCTGATATAGAGTGTTGAGTATCAAGCATAATTGTAAATAAACCAGCTTCACCATGGTCAATCTGCAGGGGTGAAAGAGAGCATTCCAATGGAGCTTTGATCGCTATTGCAATCCCTCCACCCCTCCCCTCCTTCCTGTCTACTCTAGAGAGAGAATAGCCAGGTGGCATGGCTTCTATGATTTCGGGTTCAAAGTGTTCTCCGAGCCAAGTTTCTGTTAAAAATAATATATCCATTGTTTCATCGACAAGTAGGTCATGAATCTGATTGCTGTGTTTGTTAAGTGATCTGCAATTTAATAGTCCTACTTGTACCCTTCCCTTGTCTAAGTCTTTAGTCAGTTTTTTTGAGATTTTAAAAGGACACATGGAGCAGCTACGAAGAGATGCTGCATCCATAGTGTGCCGGCAGGGTGCAGTAATAGATGGACATAGTTCTAACAGTACCTGTCTTCCATATTGTATGCGGGGGAGCCCGGGCCGACCAGGGGTCGTGGCCCCGCGCCCCGGTCGGCCGCGGACGGGCGCAGACGGGCTAGACTTTGGCTCGACTTCGGCGCGCTTCCGGCACGCCCGCTGCACGCGTCCGCTGCGCGGTCGCGGACCCACACACATTTATGGAAGGTAGTAGCTACTAGAGCGCTAACCTTGCAGCCCTGAACCCGGAAGTGCTGGGCTCCTCCTCACCCTCCGCATCAAACGCCCACAATGGACGCGGCGGACCGGGGCGGGAGTCTAACGTGCGTGCTCACAGAGCTTTTCAGTCAGCCCAGTCACAGGTGAGGCGTAATCAAATTAAAAGTATTCCACACAATATTACACAGTGAACATTAAGATTAGCATAAAATCGCTAAAGTTAAAAAACGCTCTCTTATTCAGCGCTCGCCGTGCAATACTTGTCTTGCAGTGCAAAAGCAGATATAGTCAGCCACTGCCACCGGCTGGACTCGTCTCCACCAAGTAAGTTGCAGTTTAAGTTAAGTTAGGTTTTTCCCAAGGGTCTGAATCAAGAATTCTCTTAAGGGTTTAGTCAGCTCCGTACCTTGGTTCTTAGAATGAAGGAGGTCTTGTATCTCTCTCTCAGGACTCGATATCCCAGAAACCCGCAAGGGCGGCTGGAAACACCAGAGCTGGATTTTCTCGGCTGGATAAAAAGACAGCGTCTCTCTCAGTGCGTCAAAAGGGAGGGGCGGCTTCCTTCGGCTCCTCGCATCAGCTGGGATTCCGGGCAAGTAGATAGCCGCTCTGCTCCAAGCCACCGTGTGTTTGCTTAAGGCAACGTTGGTATATTTATACCTGAAAGGTGCCGGGTTTGACATAAGGTTGGACATAGGACGTCACCAAGAACTAACAGTTCTTTCTTACTCTAGGAGTTCTTGTGCAAATCAAAAACAAAAGCAGGGGGATTTCCCGGGCTGCTGGAGGCTTGGTTTGTTTAAAGAACGCGTTGTACTTTCAAGGAGTCTAGGGGAGTAGCCTTGCCGTATTTGGACTGCATGGGCTATTACTAAATATGGATATGATTCTTATGCCTTTATAAGGATAATATTTATTATAGCCATATGAGGGCATAAATCAGGAATATCGAATTAGGGTCCTAGATAGAAACACAACACCCACTCAACGAATTAATGTCCATCATTACTAAAAACTAAGCAATATTACCATAATCGATGCATGTGTGTTTTCCAACCCACCCCAAAATACATAATTCACATTTGAAATGGTATATGTTAAATACACGAAAATGGGTATTGGTACTGTACGCTTTTCAAGCAGTGTTATCATTCAGTTAAATGCATATATATATCAGCTGAATGAATTGTGAAAATTACACATGAAATGGCTCTGAACACAGAAAAGAAGGTTGAGACCATTCCATCACATATTTATACAAATGCTGTACATGTGCTAGAGGCTGAGGTAAAATATTGTCTCTAGAGTTCCTAAATTAGAAGCTCTGTTCTCTAAGAATAGTTCTACTTTAAGCAGAGTACTTTGTGCCAGAAAAAGGGTAAATATTTTGGAAGTGAAAAAAAAATAATTTCGCTCTCAAGGGAAAAAATTGTTCCAATTGTTTTCAGTAGCTGTGTTTATCAAAACTGAAGGCCGAATTCAGAGTTCAGGGAACGCTGTGTGCTCGTTTGTTTAAAAAGTTATTCTTTTTGTTCAGGGGAGAACATCATTTCAGACAGACTTGCAAAAAATTGGTCTACAACATCAGGTGAAAGTTCGACCAAGTTTGAAAATGCTGAAATTGTGCATATGTGAGAATGATTGCTATCATCGATGTCAGGATCAGCAATGCTCACAGAAGGTTGTACCTGTTTGGTGCTGCTTTCCTCTCGTATTTCACCGCCACCTACTCGTAGTGGTGAAGTCTCAACGAATGCCGTCATCAGAATAGTTAGCCGCTGGGGACAACACGATGCATGAGTCGTTACCGGACCTAACAAGGTATCTGTATCCATTGGTACTGCTGATGGTAGTGTAAGACAAACGTCCAACACGCATTCTTCTCCACATAGCATACATCGTAGCACAGGTAAGATGCAATTTTGCCAGATTGGTCTGAATGAAAGAAACCAAGTTGTACTCAGATCTCTTAGCCGGGCAAATCAGAGGACTTTAGTGATGCGGTCTCGGTAGCGTATAGCTAGGATCGTTTCTCCCATCGTTGCTGGAGGGATCTATGATGTTACAACGCGTTATTTTACAACGCAGACCGTTACATCGCAATTTTTACAACGCAGGAACCATTACAATGCAAACCTTTACAACGCATGTCATTACATAGCAGATGCTATTACAACGCATGGCATTACATCGTAAGTATAGGTAAGTAAACCTTTTAAAAAAAATGTAATTAAGTTAATTTAATTAAATTAATTTAATTAAAATACATTTTAAAATAGTAATTATTTTTATTTAATAAATTTTAATTTATTTATTTAAATTAATTTTAATAAAAATTGTAATTAATTTTATTTAATTAATATAATTAAATTAATTTAATTTAAATATTTTTTGATTGTAATTAAATTAAATTATTTAAAATAATGTATTTAATTTAATTATTTTAATTAAGAAATGTAATTAATATAATATAATTAATTTAATTTAACCTAAAAACACCCCTGTACCCTAAAACCCAAACCCTGCCCTGAAACCTAAAAACACCCCTGTACCCCAAAACCCAAACCCTACCCTGAAACCTAAAAACACCCCTGTACCCCAAAACCCTACCCTGAAACCTAAAAACACCCCTGTACCCCAAAACCCAAACCCTGCCCTAAAACCTAAAAACACCCATGTACCCCAAAACCCAAACCCTGCCCTGAAACCTAAAAACACCCCTGTACCCCAAAACCCAAACCCTACCCTGAAACCTAAAAACACCCCTGTACCCCAAACCCCAAACCCTACCCTGAAACCTAAAAACACCCCTGTATCCCAAAACCCAAACCCTACCCTGAAACCTAAAAACACCCCTGTACCCCAAAACCCAAACCCTACCCTGAAACCTAAAAACACCCCTGTACCCCAAAACCCAAACCTTGCCCTAAAACCTAAAAACACCCCTGTACCCCAAAACCCAAACCCTGCCCTAAAACCTAAAAATACCCAAACACCCCAAAACATATACCTCAGTACCCCAAAACATATACTCCTATACTCATACTTATTTTAAAAATTACTTAAATTAATAAATTTAATTTATAATATTTAAATACATTAATAAATATTTTTATTTATTTTTATTTATAATTAATAATAATTAAATCAATTATATAATATTAAATAAAATAAAAAAAAATTATATACTTACCAATATTTACGATGTAATGGTATGCGTTGTAATACTATCTGCTATGTAATGCCATGCGTTGTAATGGCATCCGATGTAATGGATCCTGCGTTGTAATAGCTGCGTTGTAACAGCATTACGACGTAAAAGTTGCGTTGTAAGTGATACACACCTTGCTGGAGTCTTGTCTGTGGCTTGGCTTGCCATATCGGAGCAGAAGGATCAAAAATAAAATTCCTGCTACGAGTCCCAAAAGTAGAGGCAGACCGCCAAAGACAGAATGGACAAAATTCGGAACGATGCCCAGAACTGTTTCAAAGGGTGTTAACAGTCCCGAAAAAATTGTCTTAAATACATGTGCGATGCCACTGGTATCAGACATGTTTAAAATTTGGCTTAACATTTCTACGAAATGCATGGGGCAATTTGTTGATAATAGGGAATGTATCTCTGCCGTTGTCCTTGCAACTTGCAGTTCATACGTCTCCTTAGATGAGGTTAAAGGCACAGTTGTCTGTAAAAGAATGGATTTCATTCTGCTTAAAGTATCAATTCGTATAGAAGAGATATTCAAAGAAGGCCATATTGCCGCCTCCATTTCTGGATTGCTGTTTGGATACAATACTTGCATACAGCAAGTGACCATGGAACTAACGCTCACGAGATAGGCTTTTCCTGGCACCCTGCCACAACAGCTGTGGTCACTTATTAGAACGTAGCTGCCGTTGGAAAGCTGTCTAAAAAATGGCTCTATCTGTTTTGCAGGAGTGCCGTGCAGGTGACATGAAAGGTTATTAGAAGACCCTTTGCAGGCTCCATGCAGGTTAATACCTTGACACAGGAGTGTACCACTTAGTGATTTTTTACAATTGTTACCACTAAGGAATACCTCTTTTTTCCCTTCACTATAACATTTGTGTGTATAAGGTAATTTCCATGTTGACTTGATGTTCCCTTTACCCAACCTTTCATACAGGCCTGCTGGTATATATTTTTTGGCAATACTTAAACTGGAAAGTTGTTATTGGGATTGTAATCGTCCCATGTATTATCCATTCAATGACAGGTCTCTCTGACATTGTCAATGGTAATCTCTCAAGTTTTTCAATGCTCATAATCGTTTATTCTCCTTTTTGTGCCAAACTGATTTGTTTATCAGTAAGATTAAAGATAGAAAATAATGACGTTGTGTTGATTAAACGCCATGGCACGTAGCCTGAACGCAGAGTTTGCAACGTCCAGCCAAGCTGTACAATAGAACGTAATTGGGACTGACCATGTTGTAACATTAGCAAGTCCTGCTCTATTATATCAATAGCAGATGATACAATGCTGTCCAGTGAATATATTCTGGAGGACAGAGTCGTTAACCCATTGTCCACTACAGAAAGTGATTTTCCCAAATGAATACGATCAATTTCTCGTATTTTTTCAGCTGTTTCAATTTGTGTTACTTTCCAAGCCTCATTGTAAGCAGCGTATATTCCGGCGTATATGAAATGTTTTTGATGCTGTTTGCGTGGTCCCAGTATGAAATCACGCAAGTCAGCACCGTCTTTAAGTAAAGTCAAGTGTTGCTTAATTTCAGCCTGTGTGGATGTCTGTAGCCATTCAAGGCAGAGTTTTCCTACACTGTATGTTGTAACTATCCCTGGATGTTGTCTCTGGGAGTATCTAGGGTTTGGCCTGGTCTGTTTAAACCCCTGTATTTTGTTCAGGAATCTATCTTTACAGTTATTTGTGTCTGTGGGCCAGATCAACCATTTTTTCTAATCAGGATGTGTTCTGTTTTGGTGTAAAATATGGGACACGTCTTTCTTACCCCACCATCTTGTTGTTGTGCTTTTCCCCTGGCCCGCCTCCCCTGGCCCGCCTCCCAGCTGCCCCTCCCATGCTCCGCCCCCATCCATTATCCATTTCAGACAGATGTCCACACGTGCAGCGTCCACGCGCAGCGGTCGCGCCGAAGGTGCGCCAAAGGTAAGCCCGTCTACGCCCGTCCGCGCCTGGACCGCTCCCAGCGCCAGACCCCCTGGCCCCCGCAAGTCCCAGCCCACCCGCATTACATACGACGCCTCCACCCTCCTAACACTAAACCCCGGTCGACTCCCCAACTGCGCCCAAGCCGCACCTGGACACACCCACGGACCCTTCACATGCAACTCCTGCAAGTTTGACGGCACCAAGACCAACTCCACATCCACAAACACCAAACAGAGATCCGACACCAACCACCTAAAATGCATCCTGCTCAACACCCGCTCGGTCCACAGTCACGCCATCGACCTCTGGAATTTACTCGACACCATCTCTCCAGACGTCGCCTTCGTAACAGAAACCTGGATGAAGGCCTCATCAGCTCCAGACATCACCATAGCCATCCCGGAAGGCTACAAGATCATCCGGAAAGACCGCACCAACCAAACAGGAGGAGGAGTCGCCATCGTCCATAAGAACTCCATCCACATCTCAACCAGCTCAGACGTCAACCTCACTAACGCCGAACACCTTCACTTCCAGATCCACACCGACCCCAAGACCACACTCAGAGGCACCCTCCTCTACAGGCCACCAGGACCCCGAACACAATTCAGTGAAGACATCACTGACTTCATCACCCCTCACGCCCTCCCCTCCGAGGACTTCATCCTACTAGGAGACCTCAATTTCCACCTGGAAAAGAGCAACGACAGCAACACCACCACTCTTCTGGACAATCTCGCCAACCTCGGACTCAAACAACTAGTAAACACCCCCACCCACTATGCAAGACACACACTCGACCCCATCTTCACCTCCAGCAAACACATCTCCTTCAGTCACACCACAGCTCTTCACTGGACGGACCACAGCTGCGTTCACTTTGCCTACAAAAAGACCACAACCCACAACCACCCTCAACCTACTCTGCGAAGAAACTGGAACAAAATCACCATCGACCAAATCTCCACATCGCTTCTTCAAAACGCTCCTGCCTATTCGTCGAACCCCAACCAAGCAGCCACTAACCTCACCCAATGGCTAACCAACACCGCCGACAACCTAGCACCTTTGAAAAAACGCCATATCAAACTAGGCAGCAAAAACGCCCCCTGGTTCAACGATGATCTTAAGAATTCCAAGAAACTTTGTCGCTCCCTTGAGAAGGCCTGGAAAAAAGACCCAAACACTAGCACCAGGGACGCCTTCAAAAACACCACCCGTCTACATCACCAACTGATCCGGACAGCCAAGAAAGCCGCATTCAAAGACAGACTTGACAACAATGCCCACAACAGCAAGGAATTATTCAACATCGTCAAAGAGTTCACCAACCCCATTGCCAACTCCAACGACATCACTCCTTCTCAAACCCTTTGCGACTCCTTAGCCTCGTTCTTCCACGACAAAATCGCAGACATCCACAACAGCTTCGACAACCAACCCGGAGATCAACCCTCCCAACCGTCTGCCGAACCTTCATTCCCCTTGAACACCCTTAATGACTGGAACCCAATCTCCACTGAGGACACCATCCGCCTGATGAACTCCATCCACTCAGGTTCCCCCATTGACCCATGCCCCCACCACATCTTCAATAAAGCAGACTCCATCATAGCACCCCACCTCCGAGACGTCATCAACTGCTCCCTCAACTCCGCCATCTTCCCGGAAAGCTGGCCCCACCGAACTCAAAAACTACCGCCCCATCTCGCTCCTCCCATTCCCGGCCAAAGTCATCGAGAAAGCAGTCAACAACCAGCTCGCCGCCTTCCTTGAAACCAACAAATCCCTCGACTCCTCACAGTCCGGCTTCCGAGCCAAACACAGCACAGAGACCGCTCTCATCGCAGCGACGGACGACATTCGAACTCTACTGGACAATGGAGACACAGCCGCCCTCATCCTCCTCGACCTCTCCGCAGCCTTCGACACAGTCTGCCACAGCACCTTGTTACAACGCCTCAGAAACATCGGAATCCAAGGAAATGCACTTGAATGGATCACCTCGTTCCTTGCCGGAAGAACTCAGAGAGTCCGCCTCCCACCCTTCAAGTCAGAGGCCACTGAAGTCATCTGCGGCGTGCCACAAGGATCTTCACTCAGCCCCACCCTCTTCAATGTATACATGAGCCCCCTCGCGACCATCGCACGCCAACACAACCTCTACATCATCTCCTACGCTGATGACACTCAACTCATCCTCTCACTCACCAAAGACCCCAACACCGCCAAAACCAACCTACATGAAGGAATGAAAGAAGTGGCAGAGTGGATGAAGCACAGCTGTCTGAAACTGAACTCAGACAAAACAGAAGTCATTATCTTAGGTTCCTCCCCTTCCGCCTGGGAAGACTCTTGGTGGCCTACAGCCCTTGGAAAAGCACCCATCCCGACGGACCACGCACGGAATCTGGGCGTCATCCTGGACTCCTCACTCTTGATGACCAGACAAGTCAACGCCGTCTCATCATCTTGCTTCAACATTCTTCGCATGCTCAAAAAAACATTTTGCCTGATCCCCACCGAAACCAGAAAAACGGTCACCCATGCACTGGTTACAAGCCGCCTGGACTACGGAAACACCCTATACACCGGTACCACCGCAAAACTTAAAAAAAAACTCCAACGCATCCAGAACGCATCAGCCAGACTCATACTAGACATCCCGCGTAATGACCACATTTCTGGTCACCTGAAAAACCTCCACTGGCTCCCTGTCAATAAGAGGATAACATTCCGCCTCCTCACCCACGCACACAAAGCACTTTACGAACTTGGACCCGAATGCCTCAACACGCGACTTTCCTTCTACACCCCCTCCCGCCAGCTACGCTCTTCCAACCAAGCCCTTGCTGCTGTTCCTCGCATCAACAAAACCACCATGGGAGGTAGATCCTTCTCCTACCCGGCGGCTAAAACCTGGAACTCACTCCCCATTCACCTTCGCCTCACTCAAAACCACCTAGCATTCAGAAAGCAACTTAAAACCTGGATATTCGACAAATAATTCCCCACCCTCTTCCAAGCGCCTTGAGACCCTCTGGGTATTGCGCGCTATATAAATTACTTGACTTGACTTGACTTGACTTCTCCACATCTGTAGTGCTATTACTATCAGGCATGGGCTTCGGAATAGACGTTTGTTTAAGTCTTTTATCTTGGCTAAACCAAGACAGGTTGTTTGCTGAATGGTGTCATTCAGGAATATTAATTGTTCTGGGATCATGCAGGCTCTAAACAATGCTTCTAAACCTTGGACCTGCCAGTCTTTTGAACCCCAGATGGTTTTTGTTTCAATGTTGTTTTTCCAAAAATCAAAACCAAATGTAGTCATTTTTTCATAAAATGTTTCAGAATAAATGAATTTAGTATTTGTCAACATTGTTTTCATTCCTGTCTTATTTACCATTTTAAAATAAAATGTTTCTGCATCACTTGTGTTAAACCCTGAGAAGTATGGGAATTTCTCATAAAATGTTTTCGAGCTACCTTTAGGCGGTGTTGCACAATGTTCCCATTGATTATAATTTAAAACATTTCTAGGTTGAGCAGATTTATGCAAATAGTGAAGACCAAAATGATTATAACAATATAACTCTTCATAATTTGATGAACCCTGTAAATAATCATGTTCTGTAAATTTGGCTGGCGTTACTAATTCTGACATCATATTATTAATATTATCAAAGTCCCAATCATCAGAAAAAGTACTTGGTTTTACAAAGTCACTTAATGAAACCTTGAACTGGTGTGGATATTTCAAGAGCTCAATCGGGCCATAAATTTCATAATCAGTATTGTCCCAAGCTACCCCACCGGGTATTGGATTGGCTGTGATATTCACTGGTGACAGTTCTCTTTTTGTGATGTGAGAGGATGTGTGAGGCTTTAGGACCAAGTTGATGTTCTGACTTGCTGTGTCCATTGTACTATATGTTCCATCAATGAATTTTCCCAAACATAGAACCATGATGAGTCAAAGCAGGAGGAAAAATACACCTAACACAATCCAAAAATCAATCCATGGAGAAATCTGATAGGTTTCTTTGAGTTGATGAAAGAGTTCAGTTACTTTGTCTTTGAAAGTTTTTGTTGCTGGCGTTTCTTCATGTTCACTTGGATCATCAGAAAAGTCATTGAAATTGATGAAGTAGCCAGATGCAGTTCTGTCAATTGTTGGAAGTGCTTCCGAATTTTCATTTGCTTTTGGATTTTTCTTTGTTTAGCTAGCATAGTCTGATGCTATAGCATTGTAGACTGGTGTTTCTTGACGAACTGTTGTAATTTGGGTTTCAAGAGGCACAAGTTCCATGGCTTTGTTGCATAGTCCTTTTTTATTCACTTCAGGTTTATCAAAGGTGATTAGTCTTTCAGTTTGAACCTCTTGGATTGTAGCAAGATTTGGTCTTCTGCTATTTCTTGGGAGTCCACTGGGCCTACTACTTATTATTGGCCACATGATTGTGGTTTTACTAGGTCGATGGATACAACTCGGTTCTCCTTTTTACCAGCAAGGGGCGGTAGTACAACTGATCTTGTTCCGCTGACAGCTAAGACAGGTACTGCTTTTCTGTAAGCAGGCCCAAATTCCTTCTTCACCGCGATCTTTTCTCTGACCAGATCCCCAATCTTTGGAATTCAGACAGGTCTTGCTGGGACAGGTGTTTTTTCTTCAGTGGCTGTTGGCTTTAGCTTTATATTACTCAGACTTCTTCTTGTTTCATTTAAATCCTGTAAAACAGCCAAACGGTCTTTGATATCAAAGGCTTTTTCTTCTACCACTGAAGTGTTTAGTTTAAAAATATTTATAAAGCGCACGTACACCAGCGGTTTCATGGCGCTACAACTAACAACAAAAGGTCTGGACGAGGGGGCTGGAGCTGAATAAGAAAAAAAAAACAGACTGCTAATGCACTAATTGAAGGATTTAGTGAACAGGTGAGTTTTAAGCAGCTTCCGGAATTGCGGATACAGGGTGAAGGCTCTGAGCTCGAGAGGCAGGGAGTTCCATAGAAGTGGGGCAAGGGAGGCAAATTTCGAGCCTCCCCATTTCTTTCTCCGGAAGCGTGGGACTGTAAGGAGGAACTGAGTGGATGAACGCAGTTCCCTGGTGGGAACATAGGGGGTGATCTCGGAAGAGATGAAAGCCGGTGCCGTGCCCAGTCGTGCTTGAAAGATGATGGAAGCGAGCTTAAACTGGACACGGGCACGAACGGGGAGCCAATGTAGGGACTTTAGGAGGGGAGTGATGTGGTGAGACTTTGGGAGCTTGAACACCAGGCGCGCCGCCTGGTTTTGGATCTGCTGCAGACGCCGTAGACTATATGCAGGTATGCCTGCATATAGGGCGTTGCCATAATCCAGGCGGGAGACGACCATCGCCAGGGTGATCAGTTTAAGGGCATCAAAGGAAAAAAAACGGGACACCTTACGTATAGTGCGCAGTCAGAGGAAAGAAGAAGAAACCACAGAGCTAACCTGGGAGTGAAGGGTGAGTTGAGAATTGAGTTTGATGCCTAAAGTTTTGACTGAAGCAGAGGGAACAGGTGGGGAACCAAGGGAGGGGGGCCAAAAAGAAGAAGAAGACCAGGGGCTGGATGAACCACCCGTCAACACCAGCTCGGTCTTGTCTGGGTTGAGTTTCAGATGGTTGTGGTTCATCCAGTCCCGGATATGAATCATAATAGATTGGAAATTAAGAATAGAAGTGGGAGAAAAAGACAGATTGAAAACAAGCTGGAGGTCGTCCGCATAATTAAACACGGCGACCTCCATTTGCTGCAGTGAAAAGATAAGAGGGGCGATATAAAGATTAAACAAAAGAGGGGAAAGGGAAGAGCCCTGGGGAACCCCGCACTGAACTTTCCGAGAGTCCGCAGTAAAGTCACCCAGGCGAACTGCCTGAGTGCGGTCCCTCAGGAAGGAGGATAACCAAACCAGCGCGGTGCCCTCGATCCCCGCCACCTTGACACGGGAAAGCAAGATGGTATGATCCACCGTGTCAAAAGCGGCTGAGAGATCGAGAAGGACCAAGGCCTGGGGCTGGTTGGTGTCCATTCCCTCCCTGAGGTTGTCAAGGACCGAGAGAACTACGGACTCCGTAGAGTGTGCGGGGCGAAACCCAGCCTGGCGGGGGGCAAGAGCCCCGTACTTCTCCACAAAAGAGCTCAGAGCGCAGGTGACATGGCGCTCGAGCACCTTCGCCAGGAATGGCAGGAGGGAGATGGGACGAAAATTGGCAGGGATTGAGGGATCCGCGCCCGGCTTTTTCAAAATGGGTACAATGACCGCTGATTTGAGTGGGTTAGGTACCACGCCCTGGGAGAGGGAGCTGTTTAGGAGGTGAAGAGGAGGATCTGGACAAGTAGCAAAGATGTGATGTAGAATGTGAGCAGGGCAGGGATCTAGCGGAGAACCAGATTTGACACTGGGGATCCACAAAAGTGGGGGAGGGGGGAGGGATATTGGCTTTAATAGTGGCTATTTTTTGAATAAAATAGTTATTGAGGGAGTGACAGAGTTCCTGGGAAGGGGCGGGCTTTAGGGACGTTCTGTCCGAGAACGCCAGGTTATGCACAATCGAGAAAATTTCCTTCGATTGGTTCTCGGCTGCGAGGATTTTGGAGGAGAAATAGGTAGTTTTGGCCTCTAAGATGTCCTTTTTGTATTGAGTCAAGATGTTGATAAACTCGAATCGCAATGAGGGGCAATAGTTTCTCCTCCAGGCCCGCTCCGCACGACGTACCGCTAGTTTGGTGGCCTTGAGATCTTCGTTAAACCACTGATTGGCATCCTTCTCTCGCTTAGAGGTAACCCGTTTAAGAGGGGCAATCGAATCACAGCCTGAGGAGAGCCACTGTGCAATGGCCATGACCTGGGAAAGGGTGGATAGACCTTGTAAGGAGGGGGGGGAGGTAGTGAGTAGAGAGGATAGATTTTCCGGATCTACTCGTCCCCAAGCGCGAGCCCAGATGTTTTTGGGGAGTGGGGGCTTGACCGGAGGGTGTATGGGAAGGACAAATGAGATCAGGTGATGGTCAGACCATGTACAAGGTGAAATGGAGAGGGACTCTACGGGGCAGTTCAAAGACCAGATCTGGTCTAGGGTGTGACCTTTGATATGGGTGGGAGAATGAATATGAGATGTAAAGTTGAGGGATTGAAGGGTCTCTGAAAATTCTTTTGAGGATGTACATTCAGCTGGGTCGGAGGGCCAGAAATTAAAATCACCCAAGAGTAAAATAGAAGAGTTGTTAACTGTGATTGTGGCCAGAACTTCCAAAAAGTCAGGGAGAAACAATAAAGGGGATTGAGGTGGGCGATAGGTGAGTATGCAAGTAAGAGGGGGCGTAGTGGAAGTGGTGCGGATGGCCAGATACTCGGTGGTGGCGATGTCTGGCAGGGATAGAGTTTGAAAGGGGAGGTCGGTTCGGGCGATGACCGCCACGCCGCCCCCAGCTCTGCCATTAAGGCGATCTGCGCGAAGGGCATAATAAGGGGCTGGTAAAGTGGCCAGTAGAGCAGGGAGGGAGTCATCACAGAACCAAGTTTCCGTTAAAAAAAGAAGATCTGGGGCCTGGAGGTCTAGCAGTACCGAGAGTTCGTGCGCATGGGCTACTGCAGACCGGGTGTTTAGGTAGCATGCCGAGAGGATTTTTGCGGTAGCAGGAGGAACCTTGTCTCTAGAGGGATGGGAGGGGGTGTATTGGGAAGAAGGGATGGCAAGGGGAGCAGCCGGAGACAGGCCAAGAGATGAGATGCAAGAGCAGGTAGAGGCTGATAAGGGCCATGGGCCCCGAAGGCAGTATATTTGAGCGGGGGAGTAGGTGGTAAGTTGGGCAGAGTGACGCGCCCCTAGCCCCGGACAGGCGCGGACGGGCACAGACGGGCTTGCCTTAGGCGTGCCTTTGGCGCGCAATCGTCGTGCCCGCTGCGCCCGTCCACTGCGCCTCCGGCCCATGCACATGGTTTTATAGGGTCGTCAAGAGGAGGAGAAGAAAAAGGAAGGGGGCGTGGCCGGCAAAGTGGGCGGAGCTAACTCGCTCGCTGTTGGTGGCGGCAGCGAGGGAGGATTCCCCGAGACAGCGTCCAAATCGGCTGTCTGGGGGTCTTAAGTCAAGCAGGGATCCTAGCAAGATGCAGGCAAGTAAAATCACAATATTAAGACAGAAAAATGTTAAAATGTGCAAAATTAGCAGCGCTCCCGGCTTTCCGCCTCAGGAGATTGTTGTTAGTGGGACGCGCTGGTATTCAGCGCGCCCTTTTGACCAGATGGAAGGGGGCGTGGCCGGCAAGGTGGGCGGAGCTAACTCGCTCGCTGTTGGTGGCGGCAGCGAGGGAGGATTCCCCGAGACAGCGTCCAAATCGGCTGTCTGGGGGTCTTAAGTCAAGCAGGGATCCTAGCAAGATGCAGGCAAGTAAAATCACAATATTAAGACAGAAAATGTTTAAAATGTGCAAAATTAGCAGCGCTCCCGGCTTTCCGCCTCATGAGATTGTTGTTAGTGGGACGCGCTGGTATTCAGCGCGCCCTTTTGACCAGATGGAAGGGGGCGTGGCCGGAAAGGTGGGTGGAGCTAACTTGCTCGCTGTTGGTGGCGGCAGCGAGGGAGGATTCCCCGAGACAGCGTCCAAATCGGCTGTCTGGGGGTCTTAAGTCAAGCAGGGATCCTAGCAAGATGCAGGCAAGTAAAATCACAATATTAAGACAGAAAAATTTTAAAATGTGCAAAATTAGCAGCGCTCCCGGCTTTCCGCCTCAGGAGATTGTTGTTAGTGGGCCTATCTAAGTCCTGGATATGCATTCTAGTACTGAATAATAGTTCGTAGGGAGTGAGACCTTTTAGAGAATTTCTTGGCAGATTATTAAGACTACGTTGGACACATGTTAAATGTTTGACCCACCCATCCCCCGAACCTAATACCCTCGCCGTTATAGATTGCTTTATGTCACGGTTTTTTCTTTCCATTACCGCATTTCCCTCAGGATGGAAGGGAGAAGAGTACCGCAATGCAATGCCCATGCTGGCCATGGCCTCCTTGTAAGCCCTAGAGCTAAACGCAGGACCCTGGTCAGAATGTAGCATGCCAATTGCGTATATGCCGATAAAGACTCGCAAATCTTTTATAACAGTTCTGGCGTCAGCCGAGTGCTGGTGTCTGCATTTTAAGTGAATTCAGTCTTAATATTTATGGGATCACATTTCTCCTGCTGGTTTTTTGCGTATAGATAGCCTTATGCTTTCTAACAAAGGGGTCCCGGCAATACTCCGGTCGGTTCACGACTGCGATCTCGGTTGCAGTCTGGCCAATCCTTTGCAAGTTTGTAATGTTGCAAGTTCATCCCCGGCAACCAGTATTCTGATTGTAATTCTTTTAGAGATTTCACGATCTCTTGGTGCCTTAGATCCAATCCCATATGTGCGTCTGTTATTAAAAAGATTCTCCGGTTCGTGTTTGGAATTACTCTATCCCCCACTCCAGGGATTTGAGCAAAAGGAACGGAGTTTGCAATTAATTATGTATGTATAACTGAGTGGATAGTTCAGAGGTAATGCTGCATAGTCACCTTTTAATGAGGCTTTCACAGCTAGCATAGTTTCTCCGCCTATGTGTTTTTTAGAACGCTTTTTTGTGGCTACGGAAGCCGGTAGGACCGCTTCCGCTGTGGCTCTTGGAGCCAATGAATTCCCTGCAACGTGAACGCCATCACGTTGATGACTCAGTGTATGTATCACGTGAGTCTTTTGTAGTTCTTTCTGTAAAAGAACTACTTGTTCCCAGAGCTTTTTATGCTTTATTGTGGTACCTGTGTCATCTTTGTAACCATTTTTTGATCCATGTCTGCATGTCATTATTGTAAGACTTGACGCAGTAATGCAAATCGCACACTATTAGTGTGGGGAATTCGCGATCGGCATTTTCAAGCGCCATCTTTAAAGATCTTATTTCAGCTCGCTCAGCTGAACAGTTTCTGAGTGATTCAGTTTTCGTGACTATTGGTCTGAATTTACCAAAGCGCCAGCGACCTTTAACAATCGCGCACGCTGCGTTGTAGGATTTTTTCTCTACATCGCAGTGTTGTGCAAATCTGTCCATGTAGATTACACATGTGTACTGTTCGAGAGGCAGAATTTCGATTGGCAGAGGATATTCTTCTTCATATTCTAGATTTTCTAGTTTTTTCATTTTCGGGTCAAAATAGTATTTCAAGTCTTCTGCAGCAAGAGAATTTTCCCATTGTATCCATTTTGGATCTAATTGCGTGGGCTTGTTAATGCCTCAAGGGCTGATTCTGCTGTTAAAACAGTTATTCTTCTACCTTGGGCTTGGGCTCTTTCTTTTGCTACAGCCGTTTGAACTGCTATTAGAATCTTTTCAGTAGAACTGAATTTCATTTCAACTTGTGTGTACAAGTGTGATTTGTAAGCTATTGGTACCGTTTCTCCCTCATTAGAGGTTAGGTACGTGAATCCGCATCTTCCTGGGATGACTCGGATTACAAGGTTGCGTATGTTTTCGCGAGTTTGCAATTTAGTTTTAGCTAACTTGTCTGTTTGCAATGATTTTAAAATGTCTTTGTGTTTCTGAGTCCAATTTATTGGTTTGGAATCAGGTTTTATTAATTTATAGAGAGGTTTAACCCTCTCTGCATAATTTAGAATGTATGTTCTTCCGAAATTCAGGAAACCTAGTATTGATTGTAAGTTCTTCAGCGTTTTAGGTGCTTGGAGTACAGCACACTTCTCTAAGAAGTTGTCTGCTAGGCTTTTGCCTTCACTTGATAATTCATATCCTAAAAACATGACAGTTAGATGAGCAATTCGTGACTTTTTAAAGTTGAATTTGTACCCTTCAGCTGCGAACCCAAGTATTATGGTGTTCACTCTTTTCAAGTGTGTCTCCAGGTCATCATCTGTGAGATAGATGTCATCGACATAAGATAATGCCTCATCATCATATATTTGTAGTAACTCTGTTACTCTTGCTGAGAATAATCCTGGGCTATTCTTGAATCCCTGTGGGAGTCGACAGAAGTGTACTTTCGACCCCATTATTGAGAAAGCAGTCAAATACCTGCTTTCAGGTGCAATGTTTTTACAAAAGAATCCATCAGAGATGTCTAATGTCGTTTTATATTTTTTGCGCACGATGTTATTCATTAGTGCTGCACTGTGTGAGTTTTGTACTACAAACGTTTTGCAGCAGGAGTTTAGGTGTCTGTAGCCCAAAACTAGACGATATGAATCGTCTGGCTTGGAGACAGGAAACAAAGGATTGTTCATTTGTGAGGTGCATGTTTCAATCACCCCCTGGTATTCAAGTTGATCTAAGATCTCCCTGAATTGCTTTTTAGCTTCTTTTTTAACTGGGTACTGCCTTTGTGCAGTGGGTTGATTTTTTTAACTGGATTTTATGGTGAGGAGAATCCTCATCCCATCCTACATGATTTTTGTATAATGCAGGAGCTTGGGCCACTGCCCATTTTCTTGCTAATGTGTATTTTTTATGAATTGGAATATGATTTGAGAAGGCAGGCGTAATCATTTTTTCGCCATGAGGGCACTCCCTGACAAACTCTGGTGGCCAGTCTTTTTCAGCTAACAGGATGTCATAGCCTTTCGAAAGGTTATCCCAAAAGAGACCCCTTACTTTCCTAGTCTTGTCCCCCTCTATACGTAATGTTATTTCATATAATTTATAGGGTTTGCTAAGGATGTATGACATTACAACGCATGCTTTTACATCGCATGCTTTTACAACGCGGTTTTTACAACGCATACCATTATAACGCATAGTGCTTTTAGGCGCTGGATAGTGAATTGTTTAACTTACTATTCCAACTCCAGTCCCCGTGGATAGTAGGGAAGGTGTTGGATAGTACATTAAACCTATTCCCTATCCTAGAGCGCCCCCCAGCGCAATGCGTTGTAATGGTTTGCGTTGTAAAAGTTGCGTTGTAAAGGCACTGCGTGGTAAAAGTTGCGTTGTAAAGGTTGTTTACCGTTTGCTAACTCTGGTGTCTGCAGTTTCCACTTGAATGTATTCATTCGTGTCCACTGTCTCCAGAAAATTCATCAGGATCTTGCGAGCTATGGTTACTTCTGCTGCGCTGTCTAGCATTGTCTGGGCCCACTCTACGTTTTTCAGTTGTGTCCTCAGAATCCTCGGCATGTTTTATTATTTTAACACTGGCTACCTTCTTTCTTGGAAGTTGTAATTTTTTACTTTGATGAGCAGGTTCCTTGTCTTTGGACTTGACGTGCTCTTCCTTGTGTTCTGACCGTCCTCTTCTTTCCGATTTCTGTGAGGAAGTCTGAAAAGATCGAGAGGGACGTGTATCAATATCTTGATATCTATCAGGTTTTCTCAATTTATCCCTATCTCTAAGGTTGTATCTTTTCTCAGAGGGCTCCCTCTGGGGAGACTTGTGTCCTCGGTCTGGAGATCTTTCTCTCCTTTGAGGAGACCTTCCTCTGGACTGAAATCGTTTTTCTCTGGGAGTGGATTGTTTATTACCATCCCAACTCTTTTTTGGAGTGTTCAGATTATTTTTAATAAATGTTTTTTCAGGATTTTCAGTTAGTTGGGGTTTTACTGGTTTACCACCCAAACTATCTCCACCTAGTTCTTCATAGGATTTTTCTATGATTCTGGCAAGTTCAAAAGGTTGTTCTGCTATATCTGTTTCTTTCAATTTCCGGAGGTATGTTATATCATCCATAGCCAATTGAACTAATTCTCTATATGCCTTTGTTAATTCTTTTAGTTTAACTAAGAGTTCTTCACTTGACATTTCTTCAATGTCGGGATGTGGTGTGTAGCTGGCTAGAACCGGCCACGTTGCTCCTGGTCTACCTAGTGGACCGAGCCTGCTGATGTGATTTTGATGTTTTAGGGCGCCATTAAACCAGAGCAGGTGCTCTTGGTAAGTTAGTGGGATTTCAACGTCCTCGAAAGGCGATAATTCATCCGGAGGTTCCCCTATTTTGTAATAGTGGAATTCGTGTGTCACAGCGTGTGCTGCTGGAAAATGTATCCATGAATAGAACACCTCTGTCTGCCGATATTCATGGGCCTCTACCACGAATATGACTGTACCACCTCGTGGTGATACTCCATTTGCTATAAGTTTTTTAGTTATAGTTCTTCTTACATTTACCGGAATGATAATAGCATTCGGGTCTTCATTTTGGAGACTTTCGTCATCCGCTAGGAGTTGAGCTGCTAATCTAGCTCTCTCCGCTTCGTCTTCACTTTCCACCATTTTACTGAAAGAAAGTTTTGTTGCAGATCAAGTTTCAAGGAAACAAAGATTACGTGCACAATATTTTGGAACACTGTATCCTTCAACGTTGACTAAACCAAAAACTATACATAGGAATCTCTTCCTACTAAGTTCCGGCGCATTTTAACCTTTTACCCACTCCAGACGTCTTTTGGAGTTTTTACGGGAAAAAGGGTCTGTGTGAAAAAGCACGACTGAGTTACTCTAATGTCTTGCGTTAGATGCCTTACCAAATGTTGGGCGCCATGTAGTGTAGTTCCTATATTCCCAATAGGCTCTGCGCATTGGAATAATATAAACAGCAGTGTAGACGTAGGACTGAGGTCGACTAGGTCTCTACTGACTATATTAGACCTAATTAGTTTTGTCAGCTAGCTCAGAGGTCACTAGAAGCTTTCTCGAATGTTCAGGAAAGAGTTAACTCTCCGGATTTAGACAAGAAGGGATTAGCCTCTGACAACAATATAACATGACAACTTTGCTCCCTCAGAATAAAGAGTGTATCTCTAGAGTCGTGTGAAAACAATAGACGGTTATTTCACTCAGTCAATCGTGCGTACTTAGTTTCACCAGAGTGCAGAGAAATAGAGAGACGGGCGTTTTCAATAAAAGGTGTTATTTATTGAGCAGTCTTCTTTCTCATGCAAGAGAAATTAATTGCCACAATTGCAATACTTTTCATAAAGTAAAGTGCGTACAGTAAAAGGAGTATTATGAAATAATACTTTAAAAGCATTGATATGGTTTCTTAGCCATATGATACTTTAAAATGGATAAAATATAGACTAACGTACTCAACTGGTGCTTCTAATCTACGCCTACCCCGGTGTACCTGACCTAAGCCTAATACGTGGGAAGGAGTAAGTAAGTTGCAGTTTAAGTTAAGTTAGGTTTTTGCCAAGTATCTGAATCAAGAATTCTCTTAAGGGTTTAGTCAGCTCCGTACCTTGGTTCTTAGAATGAAGGAGGTATTGTATCTCTCTCTCAGGACTCGATATCCCAGCAACCCGCAAGGGCGGCTGGAAACACCGGAGCTGGATTTTCTCGGCTGGAGAAAAAGACAGCGTCTCTCTCAGTGCGTCAAAAGGGAGGGGCGGCTTCCTTCAGCTCCTCTCATCAGCTGGGCTTCCGGGCAAGTAGATAGTCGCTCTGCTCCAAACCACCGTGTGTTTGCTTAAGGCAACGTTGGTATATTTACACCTGAAAGGTGCCGGGTTTGACGTAAGGTTGGACATAGGACGTCACCAAGAACTAACAGTTCTTTCTGACTCTAGGAGTTCTTGTGCAAATCAAAAACAAAAGCAGGGAGATTTCCCGGGCTGCTGGAGGCTTGGTTTGTTTAAAGAACGCGTTGTACTTTCTAGGAGTCTAGGGTAGTAGCCTTGCCGTATTTGGACTGCATGGCCTATTACTAAATATGGATATGATTCTTATGCCTTTATAAGGATATTATTTTTTATAGCCATATAAGGGCATAAATCGGGAATATCGAAATAGGGTTCTAGATAGAAACACAACACACTACTGCTTGAGACCTGCACTACCGTCTGTGAAGAAGAGTGGGCCTGAACTCTTAATCTCAGGCGGAAGTGACACCAAGGGTCCGGTTACTGGCCTCCTGTTCTGAGCTACAGATACACAACAAGATCCAGAGGCCTCTCTGCAATTGCCCAGATGACCTTTTGTACTGGACATGTCTGGACCTGCAATTGGACCTGTCTGACCCTAATGGCCT
This sequence comes from Lissotriton helveticus, assembly GCF_964261635.1. Classification (NCBI taxonomy): domain Eukaryota; kingdom Metazoa; phylum Chordata; class Amphibia; order Caudata; family Salamandridae; genus Lissotriton; species Lissotriton helveticus. The sequence continues at coordinate 1,292,459,200 of NC_136061.1, forward strand.
CTTCTGGAGTGAGTTCCTGATCCCCAAGATGTGCCCCTCAGGTCCTCGACTCTTGGTGTGGCATCAGTGGAGCTCCTCCTTGAGGAAAAGGAACAAATCCTGAAATGTTGAGCTTTTTGTGACTGCAAACAGGACTTTCACACCTATATCTTGCCCCTTGCGCAAACCTCCAACGTGACACTCTGGTGAACCCACCTCTTCGGGCTACAGTGAACACCTCTACACCCAGTAGTGCAAAATCTGCATTTCTGGCTACAGCATCAACAGTCTGCAGTGACCCTCAATGGGAAGTTCCAGCAACAACCGCCTGAAACATCCTGCTTCCTCTTCACATTATAGCGATGCCCATCTGCAAAGCTCTCCCTGCTCCTCGCAGATTCCTCCACCACGAACAGTACACTTTGTGCTGGACTTTAGAAGGCTGCTTTTTCTGAGGGCTAACCTGGTCCCTGTATCTGGCCCATGCTTCATCATTGTCTGTCTGAACTTGTGACTTTAACCCGGTCTCTGACATCTAGACAACGATAAGTGGTGTTTAGTTCTTTTAAGTGCTATGCTTACCTTAAAATCTTTGAAATTGCATGTCTCCAGTTCTACTGATTGGATTGTTGTCATTCTAGTGTCAAATAATTTATTTCATTTATCAATTTTTTTCTTGTGCTGTGTTTTCACTGTATTATTGTTTAAGTACGGTTTAATAGTTTACACTCCCGGTTTTATGGTATTTATTTTTTTCACATTTCTGTCTATATTTATCCATATTTCTTTTTTGGTCATTTTATCTGTATTTATCCACATTTATTTTTGACGCAAGAAAAAAAATGCTAAAGCTAGTATTTTTCCACATTTATTTAAGTTGGCATGCACACTTGCACTAGGTTGTTATAGCTTGTTAAAGCATATCAACCTTGCAGAATTGTATCTCATGGACGCGTCCACATCCCTTCTGGGCCTCTTTCTGTCTCCATGGCACCGCACTTCCTCTGCAGCTGTTTCACTTTTGGAACAACACTCCCTGAAGCTTTCTCTCCCATTGCACTTCACCCACTGCACCTCTCTCTCCCAAAACACATAATTGCTTGCAAAAAACCCAGCCTCTGGGGACATTCTAGCCAGCAGATGTCTCTACCAAGTCACCTCATACTTGCAGTTCTCTATCTCTACCCACATACAAGCAAGCATTGCTCTCACTCCTCCATTGAGCCCAACACCGCCTGACGCTTTCTCCCATACCAGCCCCTCCGTCCTCCCTCAAGGAGCAAATTGCTGTCTCTGAACGACCCTCCCCCACTCCTATCACTGCTTTTAGCGCTCGCTCTTGTGTCATATTCACCTTGCACAACTCTCTCCAACTATTTGGCACAACAATGCATATTTCCCAAGACATATTTTGCAAATTGCTCCCAGTGCACATCGCAGTTCCCAAGAATCGCTTGCCTACTGTATATGTAAACTCCTGTGGAATTTTCTCCCTTGGCACATCCCCCCTTGCAGCTCTAGCTCCCAATCTCTGCATCAAACGGTGATGACCTAACTTTGCTCTTCCCTGCCTCTAGTTCCTATGTGCCACGACACTTCACTTATGTCCCCAGGCCTCCGTTTACATGTGATCCTCCTCTCTTATGTTTAAATGCAGTGCCCCTCCCTAGCTACAGTTTAGATCACATCGACTACACCCACGGCCACCTCTTTTAAAAAACGTCCTGCCGTTCATTTAGCAACCCACCCTTCTCACCGACCCACTCCGATTTGTGGCAAAATACTCCCAATACCAGTTGTGCCCTCAATCCCACACACGCAGTGGCGGCTGGTGACTTTTGAAAGTGGTGAGGTGAAAACTAAACTAAAAATCTGCGCTTAGCATAGTGTGCCCTCCGCCTGGTGTTTTACTACTGCTGTCATCGCATCCAGTTACATAATACAACAAGTAACAAGCCAAGACTATTGGCTTTGTCAATGGTAGTTAGTTGCATAAAATAAATAAGCAACAACTATGGCTTTGTTGCATATTTTGAAAATGCATCAGCTCTGAAATGATGAGAATGTGAAAGAAATATAACGAGCCTCTTCGAAGTGACATCAAAATTGTGTATTGTTTTATTATTATTGAGTATTTTATATGACGCGGTGGCCTCTTGCACAGTGGCACAAGAATCCTTTGTTGGTGCATTTTGAAAGCAGCTCGCCTTTCGCGTGGTACTGCTTACGTAGTCTGTGCCATAACATGTGCATATTTCTATGGTATCAGTCCACACTGAGCAGAATCAGCACAGTTTAAGGCCGGTGCGTCTGACAACTTCATTGCACCAGCTGAGCCGAAAGCGATGGTGGGTGGGCTTCGCAAAGACTGCCCCCCTTACCACCGAACCACTTGTCTCTGCGAGTATCTACCTTAATTCAAACCCCGCCCCCTCAGCCCACCCCAATTTAAACTAAGCCCAACCCCACAGCTACCCTGAAATCTCATAAAATAAAATTTCCGGCCACACATAAATGCTTGTCTGATACAATCAGCCGCATGACTGGGGGGGAGGGGGGGTGTTCACGCGGGGACGGGGGGAGGCGGTTATTTATTGTATTGTAAAGCTACGCAAATGAAAAAAAGATTCATATTTCCAATGGTTGTTTAAATGCTTGATGTGAATAAAAGTGACAGCAGCGTTTATTTTTTAATTTACGTGTGAAACAAGCATTTTTTATGGAGTATCTGACTTTGTAAAATTTTAAAACGTAGCAGAGAAGTGGGCAATTCTCGGATTTTAGTAAACAACAAGCACACTTTGTATGCTGGGGTTTGGAGCCTATTCTAATACTGTTAACAGCAAAACTACATGCCCCGCAATGCACCAAGCTGGTGTTTTGAACGGAAAAAAAAACGATGATGAATCCTCGGTCCTAAGAAAGAGGCGAGCTGGGAAATGCAAACTAAGCCCAGTAGGGGAGAGGGCAGACATCCTTTGCAGCCCAGATACATTTGAGGCTCTCACTGTTAATCGGCTCCTGTAACACTCTTCAGGAAGCCAGCAATGTGCGTCATTTACCAAAACAATGCCAGCAGCAACAGTTTGATGTGTCTAAAATCACTCAGACTGGAAATATGTCCTGTCAATATACCCGAAAATGTTCTCGGACTAGAACGTGGTGGAATTAAGGTGGCTTAGGATGTTTACAGCACAACAGTGAGGCCACTCGTGAGACCTAAAAAAACAAAAGGTTGCTGGAGCTGCAGCCAATGTCCTGTGGTGTTTTCACACCTCTTAATGGACATCGGCTGCTTGCACTGCTACAACAATTGGATTGTGTGAACTACCGCTGTGAGGGGTGCTGGAGTGTCTATGCAGACACAGCGCTGCCAGTTCCCCCGTCTCTGGAGCAGTTTCAGGGCAGCAGTTTCCCATTTCTTTTGGCTGCCCCTGTGCACCTCTGACTCAGATTTTACAGCGCACAGAGGCAGGAGGAGCATTGGTTGTGTTAGTATTTTCCCGTTTTTATATATAAATACAGACAAAAACCAAAAAGCTTTCTGTCTGTATTTATATGTAAAAATCTGTTTAAACGGAAAACCGTTGTTACATTGTTACATTATGTTACATAACATAACAATGTTTCTGCATTATATATGTATTTCTGATTTGCCAAGTGTTAAAAACTTATTGGAAGAAAGCTTCTGTTAACTGGGATTATAAAAACAACAAAACTAGAAATATTCAATTTTAGTGAGATAATTTCTTGAAAAACATTTTTGGGTTGGTTTTGTTGTCGAAAATATGATCAAAAGCCTGAGTCAAAATCCTAATGTTCTTATTATACAAACGTGGGTTATCCTGAGTAAACCACTTTATCTCTCTGGGGCTCCTTTAGAATGTCTGAATGTCATTTCAGTTCTTAAAGCACTGAAACATGTCAAGTTCAAGTTCAAGTTCAGAATTTGTATTCGCACTACTCACCCGGAGGGTCTCAAGGCGCTTGAGGGAAGAGGGGGGAGTACTTTACTTATCGAATATCCAAGTTTTAAGTTGCTTTCTGAAGGAGAGGTGGTTCTGTGTAAGGCGTAGGTGGGTGGGGAGAGAATTCCAGGTTTTGGCCGCTAAGTAGGAGAAGGATCTTCCCCCCATGGTGGATTTGTTGATGCGCGGGATAGCGGCTAGGGCCTGATTGGACGAACGGAGTTGGTGGGTGGGGGTGTAAAAGGACAGACGCGTGTTAAGGCATTCGGGTCCTAGGTCGTAAAGGGCTTTGTGTGCATGGGTGAGGAGTCGGAACATTATCCTCTTGTTGACGGGGAGCCTGTGGAGGTCTTTCAGGTTGAGGAAAATGATATTTTGCCTGACCAAAAATGTCCACTACATATACCCTATGTTACATGTCATGTGCATGTCACCCATGCATATTTCCCGTAGTGGCCTGAATCACTAGGCCTCTGCAATCATGTCCTGCATTAGAAATGCCAGTCATCAAGTCTCCCAAACATTAAGTTAGCATAAGGCCCATGTATTTGCATTGCATTGTGCACTTTTAAATAAATATTGTAATGAACCCATTTTGTGGCGCAGCCCGAGCCACTTTTCTGAAATAAGGGTGTTTCATGACTCCTGACACACTGAAGCTGCAGTTACGTCCCTCTGACCTCGCATACTTCTAGCTCAGCCGAGAGAAGCCCAGCAAGAGGCCTGCCAAGACTGTATTATGTATAACTGTTATCCGAGGGAGATAGGGCCTAGCCATTCTGACTCCATTTAAGTAAATCACGGTGCTTGCAACCATAGAAGAGCTCACAGCCCTCATGCAATGAACGAATAAATATGCCCTCTCTGTCTTTTAGTGACGAACAACCTTTTCTTCAGATAATACATCCCCTGACTCTAGATATCAGTTGTACTAGACGTGCTCAAGTCGCCTTGACATAAGAGATCTCTCTGCTAGGTTGAAAGTCAGCCTCCTCCCAGTTACACGTCAATTGCACGTCATGCTCAAATTGCACAATTAGGGCACAGTTCGAGCTGGTCATGCCAACTCCTCCTCTAAGTACCCACCCACCTATGACACCTACCTATCACACACCTATGACTCATCAAGTGTACACCCACATGTTCTTATCTCATTTTCTGTCTTGCTCTGCTTCCAGCTCCCTATGTACAAGGAGTAAAAAGTATATATATGATGTTTTGTTATTGAATGATTAGAAGACTCTTCCTGAACCTCAGAGGTGATGGAACATATTCTCCCTTTGACTCGAGTTATTGGAATAAAGCCCATTTTAACTCAGATACCACGGACTCTGCTTCTCACTTGATGCATGCTAATTGTTAATGCCTAGAAATTCAGCCAGGGTAATATTTTATTTACCACATAATTGGCGCCCGAACAGGTACATATCCCTTTCCCCACTCGCCGGAGTTGTCGGTCTAGTCTTTGCCCCCTTCTACAGCCGTGACGGACTTCAAAGCGCACCAGCAGGACTTCCTGCCACTCCCTCAGGCCCACGGAGGAGGACGGACTGCGACCAGGCATCCATGTGAGGCGGTGAGAATCGCGGATCGTCTCAACCAGAGGCCCAGCCCGTGAGAGAGCAAGGTCCGAGGTCTCCAGAGGTCCACCTGTTCCAAGGCGCAAGCGTAGTCAAGTCAAGTTTCCGAGGCCTTCAAGTTTCAAGTTCTGCTTTCCCGGTGAGTACCACTATGGGGAATGTATCTAGTTTCAAGACGGGCTCATTTTAGATGAGAACGGTCAAGACGTGTCCACAGTAAAACGTGGGCCCGGTAAAGACGTGTCTCAATTTTTGGGACCGGTATGGTTGTACTGTATTTTCAGTGCACAAAAATGTTTTTCAAGTACATGTTTAACTCTCTGTATCAGTTTAGGTTGTATCTGTTTTAGTGTTTCAATGTTATGTTGTTTTAGTGTGAATGATTGTTGATTGTTACAGTCTATTTTTGTGTATTGTGTTTCCATTGTATTGGTTTCTGTTTTCAAAATTACGTCAGATAGGGACCAGAAGAGGTTTACTAGAATAGACAGTTAATATCCGGCCTAGAGACACACCTGGTCATTTTATGTATAATAAGCATGGGCTAAACGCCATTTGGAGAAAGAAGTCAAGACCCTCTCAGAAAGATGCCATTGAGTTATGGCGCAAAGAGTGATATAGGAGATCAGAGAAAGAATTCAATAAAGCAGAGAGAACTAAAACAAGCAGAGAAAAAATAAAGCCAAAGAAAAAGATCTACGGGATAAGGGGGAACAGGTCAAGACAGAACAGACTGTTAGAGAAAGAAATTCCGTCATTACTGGTATTTATCCCACCCTGTCAGAAGAACTAGTTCAAGTGACCACCTCAGAAAGACCCAGTAGGTAGAGAACGCCACCACCTGTACCCTTTAGAGTATGTAGAATTAAAGCCGACAGCATCTGAAGCGTTCATTTCCTTGTATCTAGACAAGTCCCTTCTGGACTGCGCAAGTGCCTTGTGAGTAACTAGTTGGTTTATTTGTGAATTGCGCTTTGTGCTTAAGACTTGTGAATAGTTTGTTACATCCATGTGTGTAACGCCTTGTGAATGGCTTGTAGTTGCTTGTGAATAGCGACTTGAGATTAAGACTTGTGAGTAGTTTGTTGAATTTTCTTAAGTATAGCTCCTTGTAAATATGCCTTGTGAATAGCGTGTCATTTTTGTGACTTGTTGAGTTTCTTGTAAAAATGGCTTGTGAATTGCGCCATGTGGTTATGTTTTGTGCAGAGCATGTTATCATCAGGTCCCTAGCCATTACGTTAGGCAGGAGAGAGCTGGATCTCTTTCAAGTACTTGGAGAAAATGTTTTGAAGATGTGCGTATGTGTTATGTGATAACGTGGAGAAATGAGTTCATGACTTTCCCATGTACTGCAGTCATTGGGGAATGATTGTGCTTCAGCTGCCAAAGAGTTAATATCTTGTACTGAGTAGGCAGTATTTGTTTTAACATACTGATCAACAAGGTGTTAAGGGATTTTGGCGTTTTTGGTGTTTGCGGGGGGGGGGGGCCGGAAATTCGTACCCGTTCCAGTGGAGGGATTTGGTTGCTTTTTGGTGAGGATTTAGGGAATAGCTTGGACTACTGTGATGCAAAATTTGAAAAGGATCTGAGCTGTGGAAGTGGTGGAAAAAGCATGTTTTGTGTGGAGGTGCGATTTGCCATGTTATCTAATGGGCGTATTTCTGAAATGTGAGATAAGGGTTTGCACCACGAAGAGTGCTTCAATGTTTTCACGGTTGGAAAGAAAATATGAAACAGACCCATTAGAGAATGTGCTTTTAAATTAGTGTAATGCAACAGTGTTTTTTGTTTAAATAGGGATGTTTCTACAAAATATGAATTATTATTTTTCCCAATGCAAGCTGCCCTTTAGCGTGTGACAGTTATCCCACTCACTTAGGAAAGTGGCTATTTGTGAAATTAATGAACGTGGCCCTTTTTGATAGCTACAATACACTACCATGTTAGTGCATTGCTAAGAGTCCCCTACATTAATTTAGTTTGCATTCATTAAGTTTCAAGGCTCACCTATGTACTTTGACAGGCTGCTGATAGAATGGTGATATATTGCACGGTAAGAGCAGTGTTCATTAAACAAGACTTGGAAAATAGGATTTATTATGTCTGATTCAGGGCTACAATACTTACACAGATGGTTTCAGATCAACATTAAGTGGAGAAGGCTCCATTGATATATGCAGAGAACAGTCCCGACGCAACAGTCCATGATAATTCGTTTTTTTTTTCTCTCAACTGCAAAGTGCTTAGCGTTGTGTGCAGAAGCAAACTGTCCCTTTTATGTGTGCTAATTTGCATGCTAAACAAATGCCCATATTTAAAATGTCTTGCCTTCTAGCTGAATTAGTTAGACAAAAGTGTTTTTTAGAAAGTGGAGCTTTTAAGTAGCAGTACAGAATTATTTTAAAATGCTAGCATGTCACTCAGTTACAGAAAAATACATGTCTTTATTAATTTACTTTTTAACACGTTTTAAATTTTGCTTCAGTTAAAGTTAGAAAAGCTCTGGCCTGGGAACAGATATGTTTTGAAGTACAAGGAATGTGTTTTTTTGACCTTGAGACACAGTCCGTCCGAGATGGCCTGGTTCCCAGTAAATGATGTTTATGTAAAGGGGGGGCTTTTTCTCTCTTGGAGTGCCTGTCTTGTTGATATTGGCCATCCTCCAATTCCTTTCCACGGACGATTATTGGCTGTTCTCCAGCTAAGTCAGGCTTCCTTCGCGAACAGAATAAAAATACTTGACGAGCCACGGAGACAATGTTTATGTAAAGGGGGGCCAAGTTGCTCCTCTGAAACGGTCAACATTGAGAGCTTCATTGACTTCAGATAAGTCACGCTTGCAAATGTATAAGTTTGTCCCTCAGTAGTGTAAACAGAATAATTGGCAGGAGTCTTGCTCTTGCAATGAGTTCAGCATCTGGCAGTCATTCAATTGTAGATCTCAGTGTAGCCCGGCTTGGAGTTGATTCAAAACTCCGAGCGCGAACATAATTCTAGAGGGATGGGCTGTTTCTCACAGAGGCTCCAGCCTTCTGTCTATGACAAGAATACTTTGGTTTTATTCAAATACATTTAGAGAACATATTGTAGGTAGTATGGTCATACTGTTCCCAAGATCTAGAGTAGGATTTTTTTTTTTGTAAACTGCAGAGCTTTTGAATTGAAAATTCATTTTTCTTTATTTATTTCTATGTCATTTATTTTTGCTAGATTGGTGACAGTGAGCCTTAGCATTTACAGTCAGACACTAAAGAAACGGCTGGACAGTGTTTACATGCCTACCAACACAGCACTGATACAGTACATAAACGACATTCTAATTACAGCAAGATCAGAACCAGACTGTGACATTGCATCTCTGACAGTCTTGTACTTTCTGTGTAAAGCAAGTGGTGTACAACACTTGCTTTCCAAGGAGGGTACACCAGGTATACAGCTAACACGGTAGACAGCTAACACAAGAATCATACAGCTCATTACTAACCTTTCACAGCCCAGGACACAAAAGGAAGTACGTGCCTTTATTGGCCTCACTTCTTACTGTAGGCAATGGATTCCCCAGTATGCATATCTAGCAAACCGCTCATACAGTTAACTACACAGAAGGCAGCCATTTTGACTGTTCTCCCTAGGACACAAGAACACACCTTGGCATTTGAGGAATTAAAAAGAGCATTATGTCAAGCGCCAGTTTTAAGCGACTCCATGTTACAGTAAACATTTTATGCTTTTTTATTTTTATTTATTTTTACATTTGACTGTAGCGAGACTGACAGGATATGAACTGACATTATTTCAACCACACATAGAGATCAGACGTTGTAATATTCTGAATCCTGCAACGCTTTTGCCCTCAAGTACAGTAAATGCATCACCACATGACTGTGTGGAAGTAATGAATAAACCAAGACAAGACCTGACAGATATTGCACTTCTAGACCCAGACCTGACACTCTATGTAGATGGATCATGCATGAGAACAAGTACAGGAGACTTAGTAGCAGCGTATGCCGTGACCACAGAAGTCATAGAGACACAGAAAATAGACACACTGTCTGCTCAAGCAGCAGAGCTCATTGCTCTGACACAAGCCTGCATAAGAGCAAAGCACTTGAAAGTAAACATTTATACTGACTCACAATACGCTTTTGACGTTGTTCATGATTTCGGGGTTCTGAGGAGAAAGAGAGAGGTTTCTTGAGACCTCCCATGGGACCAAGATTCAGCACAGCCAGCTTATTCAGGCCCTGTTAGAGGCCATACATATACCTACAGCCATTTCTATCCTGAAATACAAAGCTCACACCAAAGTTACAGACACCATTTCCCAGGGTAATGACCTGGCAGACCGAACAGCTCAGACAGCCCAGACTCCCAACAGACACGACAAGGACAGAGGTACCATTACTGACAACATGTATGACAGTCAGGGATCCCACTCAAGATGTACTTGACATACAGACACATGCCACAACAGATGAGATAATGAATTGGACTGAACAAGGAGGGGTCCAGACTAACCAAGGTTGGATGACTAAGGGAAAAGCACATGGTTTCTTTCAGATTCTATGATACAAATATTCATAAACACAACACATAGTCCCGCACACTTAGGAGAGAAGGCAATGCTAGACAGCTTACAGAACATTTGGTTTAACAAGCAGCGAACATGTATGATCTATTACCAGTTCAATCCAGGTAAAGGCATTCCGGTGGAACAAGGCGGATTTCATCCTCCTGACCACCCTTTTGAAGTTCTCCAGATGGATTATATCCAAATGGACAGATGTAGAGGTTTAACAAGTATGTCCTAGTAGTTGTGTGTGCACTGTCTAGATGGACAGAAGCATATCCAGTTCCAGATTATACTGCTGTTACAACAGCCAGACAATTAGTGCGCGAGTTCTTCCCCAGATATTGCCCCGTGTCATCTATTCTGATAACAGTCAGCCATTTTCTTCTGAATTAATGAAATAAGTGTCCCTTCTGTTAGGTTATACATGGAAATTCCATTGTGTCAGACACCCAGAAGCCGCAGGCCTTGTAGAAAGACAAAATCAGACAATTAAGACAAAGTTGCTGAGATCTGTACAGAAAAAGGCGTGGATTGGATGGTGGCCTTGCCGGTTGCCCTCTTTTACATGCGTATGGTAGCTCATTCCAGAACAGGCCTATCTCCTTATGGAGTATATATGTGGGGTACGCCTATGCCAAAGAAAATAACTGATGTTGACAGTAACATGCTGACAGATTACCTGGCTTCCTTGATTTCTGCACTACTCTCTTTTCATTCACAGGTTGCTGCCGCCTTCCCTGACAACACCCAGGTCAAGGAACATGCCATAGCACCAGAGGATTCTATACTTGTGTCCGGATTTTTGATCGTTCAAGTCCCCTTAAGCCACGTTGGAAGACGCCGAAGTTGGTGGAAGGACGTAAAGGCCGAACTCACCTTCATCACTACAAAAGACACTTTGAAACTTTGGAACTTTGGAACTTTGGAACTTTGAAACTTTTAATAAAGAACACTGACCTTTGCTAGAAAATACCCCTCAGCAAGAGTATAGGTCTAGATTAAGAACTAGCAAGTCAGACGTAGTTTAATTGTTTAAGCCCACCCGGTGGTGAATCGGTTAGACTCGATTCTGACATGTATAAGATCACATATGAGAATAGCAAGAAGAGAGATAAGAAGGAAAAGTACTGCAAGGTATTACGCAGTAGATTTATAGTTACTTTGATCATCCTTTTTATTCTGTGCATTGTTATAATCGGTGTTAGTTTATTGCTACATGTTTTCTTTCCCATTTCCTCACATATACACTCTTCCAGTAACAGTACCATAGAGCATACATTTAGTGAACTGCCTCCCCATGAATTGTCATATCGACTTGCACTACGTAACAATACATTTATTTGAATGTTAAACCATTCTCATCAGACCAGCAATGCGACCGATTGCTGGGTATGTGGCCAAATGCCACCTTATCAAGAGACGAAGGGAGTCTTGCCCTTCTACCCTTTACCGTTCTCACACAATGGTTCATGTGGAGCATGGTTTGCTCTAATGACATCAATAGATAGAAGGTACATAGCTTATCCAGGTGGCTGGATATATGGAAACCTGAATAAAGTGATGAATGAAGCATGCTTTCCAGACAAAGACGGATTCCCCCAAAGAAAGGGAACCGATTTAGAGAATGAAGAGTACGAACAGGGAAATGCATCTGTTAATTTTATAATGTTAAACGTTCAGCCCAAGCAAAATACAGGTCCACCGTTTATATCAGTCCTCCCAGCAAAAGGTGATTTATGTGTTAGTAAGAAAGGCTCAGTACATATGGGACACAGCAAGTGTAACACTGTAGTAGAGTTTGATGATAACGGACTTTCTTCTTTCGAAACATCACGCCATACCTATTTCATTTGTGGTCAGACAGCCTATGTACATCTGCCCTTGGACTGGGGTGGGACTTGTTATATAGCATTCTTATTGCCACCCGTTTTTCTAGCCCCATCAAATTATCATAGAGATTCACGACTAGAACATGTTAGACAAAAGAGAGAGACAGATTCTGCAGGGATCGATCAGACTGAAACAGCTTGGAGCAATATACAGATTTCAACAGAGGATTCTTTTTCTTCATAGGTCCCGTCCAAAACAGTAAACTGATACGCAGGTTAACAAGGACTCTTGAAACAGTTGTAAATGTAACTGCATCTGCCCTGGCGAACTTGACCCAGGAACAGTCTGCTATTAGACTTGTCGTTCTTCAAAACCGCCTCGTTCTAGACGTCATCTTGGCGGATAGGGGCGGAGCCTGTAGAGTCATCCGATCTAGTTGTTGCATTTTCATCCCTGATAATGCACCATCTGTGTACGAAGCAATAACAAGGCTCCACAAAATTGCTAATGTCATACATCAAGACCCAGGCACATGGACTTGGTCCAGTTGGCTCTGGGGTGTAATATCTGCATGGGGATGGAAAGTTATGTCCTTCCTAGGAATAATTCTACTTATGATATTTGGTTGCTGTCTCTGTCTGCAGTGTGGTCCGGCGATTTGCGGCCTGTGTGCCACTGCCTGTATTCCCCATCCACGTAAACAAAGAGTTAAAGATGAACAAATGATTCTGTATGATGAACTATACGGTCTCATGAATATAGATGTATCCTAAAGGGTTATGTAGGGGACAAGGAGGGAATGAGGAAAATGATATTTTGCCTGACCAAAAATGTCCACTACATATACCCTATGTTACATGTCATGTGCATGTCACCCATGCATATTTCCCGTAGTGGCCTGAATCACTAGGCCTCTGCAATCATGTCCTGCATTAGAAATGCCAGTCATCAAGTCTCCCAAACATTAAGTTAGCATAAGGCCCATGTATTTGCATTGCATTGTGCACTTTTAAATAAATATTGTAATGAACCCATTTTGTGGCGCAGCCCGAGCCACTTTTCTGAAATAAGGGTGTTTCATGACTCCTGACACACTGAAGCTGCAGTTATGTCCCTCTGACCTCACATACTTCTAGCTCAGCCGAGAGAAGCCCAGCAAGAGGCCTGCCAAGACTGTATTATGTATAACTGTTTTCCGAGGGAGATAGGGCCTAGCCATTCTGACTCCATTTAAGTAAATCACGGTGCTTGCAACCATAGAAGAGCTCACAGCCCTCATGCAATGAACGAATAAATATGCCCTCTCTGTCTTTTAGTGACGAACAACCTTTTCTTCAGATAATACATCCCCTGACTCTAGATATCAGTTGTACTAGACGTGCTCAAGTCGCCTTGACATAAGAGATCTCTCTGCTAGGTTGAAAGTCAGCCTCCTCCCAGTTACACGTCAATTGCACGTCATGCTCAAATTGCACAATTAGGGCACAGTTCGAGCTGGTCATGCCAACTCCTCCTCTAAGTACCCACCCACCTATGACACCTACCTATCACACACCTATGACTCATCAAGTGTACACCCACATGTTCTTATCTCATTTTCTGTCTTGCTCTGCCTCGAGCTCCCTATGTACAAGGAGTAAAAAGTATATATATGATGTTTTGTTATTGAATGATTAGAAGACTCTTCCTGAACCTCATAGGTGATGGAACATATTCTCCCTTTGACTCGAGTTATTGGAATAAAGCCCATTTTAACTCAGATACCACGGACTCTGCTTCTCACTTGATGCATGCTAATTGTTAATGCCTAGAAATTCAGCCAGGGTAATATTTTATTTACCACAAGGTGACCGGAGATGTGAGCTTGGCGGGGGATGTCAAGTATGAGTCTGGCTGAGGCGTTTTGGATGCGTTGGAGTTTTTTCTGTAGTTTGGCTGTGGTTCCTGCGTAAAGGGTGTTTCCGTAATCCAGTCGGCTTGTGACCAGTGCGTGGGTGACCGTTTTTCTTGTTTCGGTGGGGTTCCAACGGAATATTTTTTTGAGCATGCGTAGGATGTTGAAGCATGATGAGGAAACGGCGTTGACTTGTCTGGTCATCGAGAGGGAGGAGTCCAGGATGAAGCCCAGGTTGCGGGCGTGGTCCGTTGGTTTGGGTGCATTTCCCTGGGCAGGTGGCCACCATGAGTCGTCCCATGCAGAGGGGGATGATCCTAAGATGAGGACTTCCGTTTTGTCCGAGTTCAGTTTTAAACGGCTGTTCTTCATCCACTCGGCCACTTCTTTCATCCCGTCATTTAGGTTGGTTTTGGCGGAGTTTGGGTCTTTGGTGAGGGAGAGGATCAGCTGGGTGTCGTCTGCGTAGGAGATGATGTTGAGGTTGTGTTGGCGCGCGATGGATGCGAGGGGACTCATGTATACGTTGAAGAGGGTGGGACTGAGTGATGATCCTTGTGGTACGCCGCAGATGACTTCGGTGGGCTCCGATCTGAAAGGGGGAAGGCGGACTCTCTGGGTTCTACCGGCGAGGAACGAGATGATCCAGTCCAATGCTTTTCCTTGTATTCCGACATTGTTGAGGCGTTGTATGAGGGTGCTGTGACAGACCGTGTCAAAGGCTGCGGAGAGGTCAAGTAGGATGAGGGCGACTGTTTCTCCGTTGTCCAGTAGTGTTCGAATGTCGTCAGTTGCTGTGATGAGGGCGGTCTCGGTGCTGTGTTTGGCTCGGAAGCCGGACTGTGAAGGGTCGAGGGATTTGTTGGATTCGAGGAAGGTGGCGAGCTGACTGTTGACGGCCTTCTCAATGACTTTGGCAGGGAATGGGAGGAGCGAGATGGGGCGGTAGTTCTTAAGTTCAGTGGGGTCTGCTGTGGGTTTCTTCAGAAGGGCGCTGAGTTCGGCATGTTTCCAGCTTTCTGGGAAGGTGGCGGAGTTGAGGGAGCAGTTGATGACGTCTCGGAGATGGTGTGCGATGATGGAGTCTGCTTTGTTGAAGATGTGGTGGGGACATGGGTCGGTTGGCGATCCTGAGTGGATGGAGTTCATCAGGCGGATGGTGTCTTCAGTGGTGATTGGGTTCCTGGCGTAAAGGTTGTTAGAGGGGGGATTTGGTTCGGGGGTGGGTGGGGTGGACTGGTCACTGGACTTGTTTTCAAAGCTGTTATGTATGTCGGCAATTTTGTTGTGGAAGAAAGAGGCTAGGGAGTCGCAGAGGTCTTGGGATGGGGTGATGTCGTTGGTGCCGGCGGTGGAGTGGGTAAATTCTTTGACGATGTTGAATAGTTCCTTGCTGTTGTGGGCGTTGTTGTCAAGTCGATCCTTGAATGCAGATTTCTTGGTGGATTGGATTAGTTGGTGGTGTTTGTGGGTGGCGTTCTTGAAGGTGGTTAGGTTGTCAGTGGTTGGGTTTTTTCTCCAGGCTTTCTCGAGGGTACGACAGAGCTTCTTGGATGTCTTAAGGTCATCGTTGAACCAGGGGGCTCTTTTGCTACTTTGCTTGTTTAGATGGTTTTTCAGGAGTGCTAGTTCGTCGGCGCTGTGGGTGATCCATTGTGTGAGGTTGGTGGCAGCTTGGTTTGGGTCCGATGTTTTGGCAGGAGGGTTATTGTGAAGCGAAGTAAAGAGCTGGTCGGTGGTAATTTTGTTCCAGTTTCTTCGAGGGATTGGTTGAGGGAGGTTGTGGGTCGTGGTCTTTTTGTAGTTGAAGTGGATGCAGCTGTGGTCCGTCCAGTGGAGAGCTGTGGTGTGGTTGAAGGAGATGTACTTGCTGGAGGTGAAGATTGGGTTGAGCGTGTGCCCGGCATAGTGGGTGGGGGTATCAACAAGTTGTTTTAGTCCGAGGTTGGCCAAGTTGTCCAGGAGGGTGGTGGTGTTGCTGTCGTTTTTCTTTTCCAGGTGGAAGTTGAGGTCTCCCAGTAGGATGTAGTCCTCAGAGGGGAGGGCGTGTGGGCTGATGAAGTCAGTGATGTCTACGTTGAATCGAGTGCGGGGTCCTGGTGGTCTGTAGATGAGGGTGCCTCTGAGTGTGGTTTTGGGGTCGGTGTGGATCTGGAAGTGAAGGTGTTCGGCGGCTGCGAGGTTATCGTCTGAGCTGGTCGTGATGCGGATGGAGTTCTTGTGTACGATGGCGATGCCTCCTCCTGTTTGGATGGTGCGGTCTTTTCGGATGATCTTGTAGCCGTCCGGTATGGCTATGGTGATGTCGGGAGCTGATGAGGCGTTCATCCAGGTTTCTGTAAGGAAGGCGACGTCCGGTGAAGTGGTGTCGAGTAGGTTGCAAAGTTCAATGGCGTGTCTGTGGACCGAGCGGGTGTTGAGTAGGATGCACTTCAGGTGGTTAGTGTCGGAGCTCTGTTTGGAGTTTGTAGATTTGGTGTGGGTCCTGATGCAGTCGAACTTGCAGCAGTGGCAGGTGAAGGGTCCATGGGTGTGTCCTGGTGCGGCTTGGTAGCAGTCTGGGAGACGGCCGGGGTTGAGTGCTGAGAGGGATGCGGCATCGTACGTTATGCGGGTGGAGTGGGATTTGCGAGGACCAGGGGGTCTGGTGCTGGGCGCGGTCCAGGCGCGGACGGGCGTAGACGGGCTTACCTTTGGCGCACCTTCGGCACGCATGGGGCGCGTCCGCTGCGTGTTAACGCTGCGCGCAAAAGCATCTGTCATATGTGGATGGTGGGGGGGGCGGGGGCGAGGGAGGAGCAGCTGGGAGGCGGGAGCGGGGTGGAGAGCCAGGCAGGGAGGCACAGCAACAACAACAAAATGGCTGTAAGCCAAAAGCGAAACAGGATTGGAGCACCAAGTAAATAAATGCGAAGAAAATGGCAGAGGCTCCAGCACAATCAGGTGCAAATGAGTCACACAGGCAGCACAGCACAACTGAAACGATCGCGAAAGCGCACCTTGGCAATACAGCACTACGATACAAACAGAGTGAGCAAACAGGCAACAGTAGATGAGAGAGTACAGTTGCAGTATAGCGCTACGATATAATTCAACAGAGCAATCAGGCAATAATGGTTCAGTGAGAACACTTGCAGTATAGCGCTACGATATCCAGCGGCAGGCAGAGCAGGGAGCAGCGTGGGGAGCGACCGCTTCTGATGAGATCAGGACGGTCACAGCGCTACAACGGGGAGAGCGGAGCCTAACTATCAGTGGGAGGGAGGAGCAGCTGGGAGGCGGGAGCGGGGTGGAGAGCCGGGCAGGGAGGCACAGCAACCACAACAAATGGCTGTAAGCCAAAAGCGAAACAGGATTGGGGCACCAAGTAAATAAATGCGAAGAAAATGGCAGAGGCTCCGGCACAATCAGGCGCAAATGAGTCACACAGGCAGCACAGCACAACTGAAACGATCGCGAAAGCGCACCTTGGCAATACAGCGCTACGATACAAACAGAGTGAGCAAACAGGCAACAGTAGATGAGAGAGTACACTTGCAGTATAGCGCTACAATATAATTCAACAGAGCAATCAGGCAATAATGGTTCAGAGAGCACACTTGCAGTATAGCGCTACGATATCCAGCGACAGGCAGAGCAGGGAGCAGCGTGGGGAGCGACCGCTTCTGATGAGATCAGGACGGTCACGAATGCTTCTAGAACATCTGCAAAAAGCAGGCTGTAATCAGTTTTTGAGTCTGATACTTCTGTCCCCATACCACATTCTAAGAAACAATATATGCCCAACTCACTTCTGTCCCTGTAGATGCAATGACAAATTGAACCTACAACACACTTCTCTCAATGCAAATGACTGGACATCAGGAAATGGGATCAAGTTGGTCCACAATGCTGTTCTGTACTCGTAGATGCTGGTAAACATAAGACCCAGAGAAGACCTCAATCCCGGCAGGTGCTGGGAAAGATTGGGTCTACAATGCACATCTGTCCCTGGAGAAGTGATGATAGGAAGCGCTGAGACAGATATGATCTTTGTGATAGATTGGGTTACTGATAGAGAAGGGTAAACCCCTACTCAAGCAGCAACCACAATCCTTGTCAGGGTGAAGCACAAGCAACCCCCAAATTAACCTGTGCTTAACCCTCTGGTAGTTTGGTACAAAAGCAGTAAGGCTTAACTCAGAGGCAATGTGTAAAGTATTTATGCAGCACACAAACAGTAAAGCAAAAGCACCACACGAAAAACACCACACCAATTTAGAAAAACAGAGTAAAATGTAATACATTATTTACCCCCAAAACATCAAAAATCCAAACAGGAGACCTGGAGATATGCAATTTTAAAGGTTTGCAGAAATCAAGTGCTAAGAAGCAAAAAGCACCAACTGCGATTATCTGGTTGGGGTAGACCGGGTGTAAGTCATAAGTTCAGGCTGATCACAATAGAGTGCGGGCTGTATACAGGACTGAGTTCAGTCCGCTGAAAGGCACCTTGTGGCCTGAGCATTAAGATGCGAAGTCCCTGCATCGAGTTACACAAGTCAGCGTCAAGGAACCAGTGACGAGAAGCTGCGATGCGAGGTCGAGATGTGTCATCCCTTGACTGAGATGATGACCATTGAGGAGGAGCTGTGAAGTGAGGGTGTACTTTGTTGTCGTAGAAGTCAATAGGGTTTGTGGAGACTTGATCTGTTGACGCAAGGGAATGAGATGTATCATGCTCGTCTGGTGTCGGCATCAGGCTGCATCAGCATTGAAGAAGCCACCGGTGTTTGCAAGGACTTGCGCTGAGATGCACTGCGTCGAGGACGAGCTTCGCCATGCTGGGCTGGAGTTGATGACGGCTGCTGTGCCCTGCATTGATATGCCTTCGCGTTGATGAAGCCTCTTATGTCTTTGTGGCTTGAACAGGAGGCCAACCGACTAACCTTCAGAGATTTCCTGGAGTTCTGGGTCCACACAGGCAGGCTGGGTTCAGCAGGGCGGGTCACAGCAGCAGAAGAGTCCTAGTGTAGCAACAGTAGGCCTTGGGCAGAAGCGCAGTCCTTGGTCAGTAAAGCAGGGCTTGGGCAGCAGGACAAACTTCACAGCTGTAGTTTTTGTCATGGCAGAGTTCCCAGGTCCAGTAGTGATCTGAAGAGTTTGGTCTGAGGATCCACTATTTGTACCTGGTGCCCACTTTGAAGTGGGAGAAGCTTCTAGAGTCCTCTTCCTATACAGGTGTCTGGAATCTCCTGCCTCCTTTCTCTGGCCCCAGCTTGTCTGGGGCACAAAAGACTAGTGTGAAATCCTTTGTGGGTGTGTTTATTTATTTATTTATTTATGTTCTTATATAGCGCCGGAATCGACCCTAAGAGGTATCTCCGCGCTTATAGGGTCGTCCAAGAAGCCAGATCCATATCATAGTCATAAAAAGCCCTAGATCTTACACAGCCGGAAACAAATAGGTCTTCAAAGATTTCTTAAAGGCATGTAGATTAGCAGTTTGTCTTAAAGTGAGTGTTCCAAAGAGTGGGGCCCTTATAAGACAATGCACAACCGCCTTGTTTTGCCTTCTTAATCCGCGGAATCTGCAGCAATAATAAGTTGCTAGATCGCAAAGAGCGGGTCGGGATATATGGCTGAAATAATTCAGCCAGATATTTAGGGCCAGATCCATAAAGGCATCTGTGAATTACACAACACACTTTAAACTCGATTCTCTGGCGGATAGGCAGCCAGTGGAGCTTATGCAGAAGAGGGCGTGACGGGGACCTAGGAGGGGCGTCAAGGACTAATCTGGCCGCAGTATTCTGGACCACCTGCAAACGGCTCAGTTGCTCCTCGTTGGCTGAAAGGAGCAGTCCATTACAATAGTCCAGCCTACTGACGACCAATGTCTGAACCAGTGTTTTCCTATGGCAATCATCCAGAAATGGAAACACACGCCTCAGGAGACCAATGGTCCTGAAACAGGTTCCCGCCACCAGACTCACATGTTCCTTCAGTAATAGCGCCTGGTCAAGCCGTACCCCCAGATTTTTCACTATCTGCTTAGGGCAGGGAGCAGCTCCTAAATCCGTGGGCCACCACTCAGGCGACCAAAGGAGGGGGGCTT
Organism: Lissotriton helveticus; assembly: GCF_964261635.1. Lineage (NCBI taxonomy): Eukaryota > Metazoa > Chordata > Amphibia > Caudata > Salamandridae > Lissotriton > Lissotriton helveticus. The sequence goes on from NC_136061.1 coordinate 1,292,479,130, forward strand.
CTCCAAAAAAGCACGACCTCCGTCTTGCTCACATTACATTGTGAGCAATTGGAGGTCATCCAGTCAGATACTGCTCTCATACCGGTGGCAAAAGCATGTTTAATTGCCGGTGTCATGGTATGGAAGGGGAACAGAAGCTGAGTATCGTCAGCATACGATACTGGGTTGAACCCATATTCTCTCACAATATCCGCCAAGGGGGCCACATACACATTAAAAAGTGTGGGGCTTAGACATGAGCCCTGAGGGACCCCCTTAGTGAGCTCCCTAAAGATCGAATAATGGGAGCCCAACTTGACGGTTAGTGATCGACCCGAGAGAAAACTTTTTAGCCAGGCCAGAGCCGAGCCGCCTATTCCCACCTTCTGAAGACGACCGAGAAGAATATCATGTGAAACCGTATCAAAGGCAGCGGATAGATCCAACAGCACCAAGATCTTCGAACCTCCTCTATCCTGTGTCATCCTGATGGTATTGGTCACGGAAAGGAAGGCCGACTGGGTGCTGTGGTTAGGTCTGAACCCAGATTGAGAATGGTCCAGACCGCCCGCTGCCTCGATAAACTTAGATAGATAGGTCTTCACATGTTTCTCGGTCATCTTACTGATATAAGGAAGTAGGGAAATAGGACGGAGGTTGGAAAGGTCTGACCATGGCAAGGCTGCATTCTTTTGAATAGGGTTCACCACTGCTCTCTTCCATTCACCTGGCACATGCCCGTCTCTAAGGGAGAGATTGATCACTGTTTGAATTCCAGGTAGGAGCAGGTTCCCTAAAGAGCCCACCATCTTTGCTGGCAAGGGATCTGAGGGGGACCCTGTTTTAATTAGACCAACCAGAGAAGTGACTTCAGAAAGACTAATCTCCGGAAATGTGATAAGTGAGATACGTGAGATATTGGCGCACACAGAAGACATAGGAGGAATAGATGATATCGAGGAGGAGTTGAAGATACTACTTCCAACAGTCTCTGTCTGCTTGATCTTCTCATATATAATCTCTATTTTATTCTCGAAGAATAATGATATTTCATCACACAGGGTTTGAGAGAACTCATCAGGACTCTCGCAGGCCACAGGTTTTTATAAGGGACTGTAGGATCTTATAGAGTTCTCTGGGAGTGTTGCCTGCTTCCTCCAACTGTGACGCAAGACAACTCCGTCTGGCCATCTTTAGGTTTTTATGATAGGAGGCCAGAGCATCAGTATACTCTTTCTTATTCGTATCCATGTGTGATTTCCTCCAAGCTTTTTCGAGCTTTCTGCACTTCTGCTTCTCCCCTCTAAGTTCTTCAGTGTACCATATCTCTTGTTTGGTTACTGAATGCTGTTTACAAAGCTTCAGTGGCGCCAGTAGGTCCACTGCTTCTAAAAGAGCTGCATTGTACTTGACTAAGCCAGACTCAACATCATCTATCTCTGTAAAGATGGGTTCCTTCCAGACCCTCTGAAGTTCATCCAGTGTTACCTTGCACCAGGATCTCAGCAAAGGAGCAGGGAAAGACTTCTGATGTAAAGGGGCAAAACCACAGAAGAAGAATTCCACCATATAGTGGTCGGACCAGCACACTTGAGATATTAACCAATATTTAATTTTCAAGCAGTTGGTAAAAATTGGGTCCAGAGTATGTCCACCAATGTGTGTGGGAACATTATTTTGGATCTCTAGCCCTAATATTGTAAGATCTGAAAGTAATAATGCAGTATCGGGATGACTAGGGAGGTCCACATGAATATTAAAATCTCCAAGGAGAATAAAATCTTCTTTGGCTTTTAGGTAAGGAGCCAGAAATTCCACAAGGGAAATAGAGAAGCCCCCGCTTGAGCCTGGGGGGCGGTACACTAGTGCCCCAGTCCAGTGAGTTTTGGGAGTGAAAGTAATCTTAAAAACCATAATTTCCATCATGGGACAATTCCTTTGTTCTAACAGGGAAATCTTCAGGCCCTCCTCTTTATACACAATAGCAATACCTCCCCCCGTTTTGACAGGACGATCGAGTTTAAGTACCTTATATCCCTTAGGAACCGCCAACGTGATGGCAGGAACTGTATGGGGCTTTAACCAAGTTTATGTGAGGAAACAAATGTCTGGATTTACAGTATTGACCAGATCCCAAAATTCAAGATGGTGCTTTGGTAGGGAGTGAATGTTTAAAAGAAAACTCTTTAAACTATTCGCAGGCACAGTATCCTCGGTATTGAAGTTAGAGGGAAGGTTATGGGGAGAGATAGGAGGGCAGGGCCTAGTAGGTGGCTTGCTTTCCTCAGTAATACCACCAATGTCTAAGGTAGCCTGGAAGCAACAATGTAAACATGAGAAAGGACCTTTAGGGCATAGGGAGGAGTTCACAACACAACCTATCAGAGGGTCTGGCTGTAGATTTCTAAGCGCCTGGGAGGAATATCTAAGGCAGTGACTCATAATAGCGTCTGTGCCCTATGAGACAGAGCCCATGGCTCCTGGTCCCGTCCAGTCACGGACGGGCACAGACGGGCTTCTCCCTGGCTTGTCTCAGGCGCGTCCTCTGGCGCTCCCAAGCGCGCGACCGCGGCGCACTCAGGGCGACGAGAGGGCTAAGTAGCCCCTCCTTGTGGGAGACTAGACCGCTACCCGATCGACCTAGCGGAAGTGTAGTGAATGTCAGGCTCTTACCTGTCCGCCCTCCGCTCTACGGCACTAATTGCCGAGTCGGAACGAGGCGGGCAAGCTATACCATCGAGCACGGACTTCCGCAAGTGCAAGTGAGTTTCAATCACCCCCAATACACCAAGCAGCGTGTGAAAGGATTATTAAAATGTATGGCAAAACGAATGCTTTTTTAAAATGATGCAAGTAGCGTGATTATTAAAACCTCAGATTCCAGAATTCAGAAACATTAAATGCTCATTCCGTTTTAGCTGACCTGGTGAAAGCTATCTGGCGTCAAGCGGATCGGGGAGACACTGCCACTGTCCTCCCTAGTTGAGGCAGAGTCTTTGTGATGTGCAAGTGTGGTAGGTGACAGATACATCTCTCTATTAAATCAGAGATGGCTCTTCCTGCCAAGACTATTTCTTCTTTGTCTCACTATATTGAAGTGATACTCAAAGGCTAACTGCCAGCAACTCTTAGTCCGGTATCCCAGGAGACAGACTGCAGGCACCAAATGGTTAGGGCAAGAAAATTATAACTTTCTAAAAGTGGCATTTTCAGGATTAAGATTTAAAATGTAACTTTACCATTAAACAGGGTTTTACATTCAAATTCTTAAGAGACCAAACTTGAATTTCTGACCTGCTCACAATTGAAAGTTTTCACTTACTAAATATAATAAGGTAACCCAATGTTATCCTATAGGAGAGGTAGGCCCTGCAGGAGTGAAATTTTAAATGCAATGCACCCTGCCTTATACGCTGTTTGGGGCCTACCCAAGGGGTGACTTATATGTATTAAACAGGAAGCTTTAGGCCTAACAAAAGGTTTATTTTGCCATGTTGAAATTGCAGTTTACAACTGCACACACAGGCTGTAATGGCAGACTTGAGATATGTTTAAAGAGCTTTACCAAGCAGGGGACTAGAACCTAAATGAGCATTGTGGGTAAAAAAGCTAACCTTTTAAACTCTTATTGCTTATGAGAAAGGACATAATATACAAAAAGCCTTGCCCAAGAAACCTGATTCTCACTCACTAGTATTCTTAGAGATTTTTTTTTCTCTTTTGAGAAACTTTAACTTTACTCCCTTCCTTTCTTTTATTTATCTATCCTGATATTACAGTAAGAAAAGCGAAGTTGGAAATAAACTAAGATAAGAAAATACACTGTATGAAGAGAAAGACAGGAAAGGAAATATGTAAAAGGAAGAAGGAGAATCTTTTATGATTATAGACCTGAAACATATTGATGTATTTTTAATTTCTCTTTATTGATTATATATTTTTTAATACTGTGGGGCACATTAGGATGGCAGGCAGACAAAGTCCGCCCGCCATCCCAACGCAAAAAGGAACCGCCTGCCATAAGGGCGAGGGTCCCGTGGGGGACATTAGAATGTGCCCGCCACAGTGGCGGGCGCATCCAGCATTCCTGTCATTGTGGCGGGCGGTGCAGTCAGCACCGCCCCTCACAATGCCAGGAAGGTATGCTGTGCACTTCAATGCACAACATGGCAGGCACCGCGCATTGCCTGCCATGTTGTGCATGCAACTGCTGGGGGGTACCATAGGTACCCCCCATGTGCACCCCCAACCCCCCAGAATCCCTGGGGGCCCGCCCGTTATCACAATGGGCCCCTATGTGAGGGGCTGCACTGTGAAAGGGGGCACTTACCTGGGAAGGGAATGCTGCTCTGCACTGGCTAAAAAGAAAGTCGATAGAAGCCCTATAAAGTGAAAAGGAACAGTCAAGAGAGAAGGGAAAAAGAAGAAAGACTAGAAAATACATGAAGGATATAGAAGGGGAAGAGACAGAGAGGAGAGTGGGTAGAGACAGTAAGGTATGACTAATAGAAAGATAGTAGGGAAAGAAAGTATCCCATTAAACTCATTTATAGGGGGCATAATTTGCTTGGAACTCGATTAAGTTAAGAAGAAATGGCAGAGACAAACCCTAAACACGGTCAACGAATGTAATCATAATCCTTTATAAGCAGGCAATTATTAACAAGAAATGAAGTGAATGTTCACTTACTTCTCATACTGAATAATAGATCATTCTTTCTCTAGTATTGTTTTCTTTGGAAGAAGAATACAAAAGAAGACGAGAGACCGGAAGCAGGACGGAAAGACTCCAGAAAAGAGAAAGTTACCTAGCCTTATGGATAGAAAGGGTGGGGGAGAAGATTTTAAAATGTTAATTTTCTTTTACATTTCACATACACTTACTTGCTTATTATTTGGTTTGGCATAGGCCTAGAGGAGTTATTAGGAAGAGCATCACCTACGTTGAAGGAAACCCTGGTGTTATTAGGATTTCTGTGTGCAGAATAGAATATGAAGCCAAAGAACAAACATCGTTAAGACAATGAGGATGCTACTTGCACCTCACATCTGTTATTGGCCTTTTTTTAGACCCAGTCCCACCTACTACATGCGTTATTTCAAATGACAATTTCCGGGTGGAGGGAGGAGCCTTGAAGCCTGACACAGAGATAGACCTTTAAAAACTAAGTACTGTGAGAGAACATTTATGTATATTATTAGTACTATATGCAAGGTGTTAGGAAAGGACACTCTTATTTCTCTAATTCTGAGACCTTACTCCAAAACCCAAACAACATGACAAGGACAGGGGGAAAAGGAGAGAGAGACAGTGAAAGATAGAGAATAAGAAATGGCAGTGAGGGATCAATACCGGGAGAGATAGGAAGTCAGAGAAAGATACATATGAACACTAAGATTCAGTGAGGGACCTAGAGAAACACACAGGAAGACATATATCAAAAGACCACAAGCCTGGGAGAAACAGAATAACACTGGGAGATAAAAAAAAGGGAAAGAAATACTTGGAGAGGGAGATAAAGAGCTGAGGAGAGACACAGAAAGACAGGTAGAGCAATAGGGACATAAAAAGGCATGAAGAGACTGAGTGTGAGTGGGATAGAGGAAGCCAAAGAAAGGAAGATACTGAAAGTCAAGGAGAGATGGAGAGAGAGGCAAGGAGACATAAAGAAAGGCAAGACAGAAAGACATGGGGCAGGGTCATGCAGAGATGGGGAGAAGCAGAGAAAGACAAAGAGAAAGGCAGAAAGAAACGACAAAAGAAAACGACCAAGACAGTGAGAGACGAAGACAGTGGGAGAAAGAAAAAGACAGGAAGAAAAATATCAAAGAAAGAAAGGACTAAGAGAGATTGGAGAGAAAAAGGCAGAGAAAGACATGGGGTGACAGAACCCGAGGAAGAGTAAAATAGACAAGGAAATAGAAAGTTAGTGAGAGATAGGAGAGAGAAGTAGGGCAAGAGAAAGGTAAAGAGATAGAAAAACATAGGGAAGAAGACAGAAAGAAAAAGACTGTGGGAGACCTATTCATTCTATTGTGGGGTATCCAGTTAAACACTTCTGCTTACATTTGTTCTTTGTGTAATCTGTGTGAGTCCTCTTGTGCCCTAAGATTGTCACATATGTCAGTTATGAAGGACAATCAGGGGCATATTAACAAGAACGGGCGTTACATTATCGCGCTTTTATCGGCAGAAAACTGCAGATAAAGCGGCGATAATGTGCTTGATAATATGCTCTATGAATTCCAATCGAAGCCCATGTTAGATGTCTTCACATCTAACATGGGCTTCGATTGGAATTCATAGAGCATATTATCAAGCACATTATCACCTCTTTATCGGCAGTTTCCTGCCAATAAAAGCGGCGATAATGTAACGCCCTTTCTTGATAATATGCCCCTCAGTTCCTTCACTGCCTTGGTCTTCTGCAATTCCTTGTGAGGACTTTTTCGTCTATGTGTAGATGTGACCTCTGCAATTTCAAAACTAGGTAAAGAGAAAGGCACGTCTACTCACAGAAACATATTTCAAAATCAAACCAACAATTAAGACCTTTCAGTCCATGGTATGACTGATTATCCATGACGTAACATATTACTTAAGTCAATGGAACACCTGTGGACTTTGGATTGGTGGGAGTTTGATGGGAGAAAAGCTCTTGTCATGGGATTGTCTTTGTGAGTTCTCATTGTTTTTTGTAGTTTGCAGACGGTACTGTGGCTTGGGAGTGGATGGAAAAATGCATACCAGTTTGTGATTGGCTCTGGTGTGCTGGAGACAGTATGCACCTGTATTCCCAGTCTCTTGGGTGGTAAGTCACCCTCAGTGAGCCGAGACAGAATCGTCCCGTCACGTAGCAGATTTGCTACAAGTGACACAAGCTTAGTGTGTCTCAGTGGTGGTCTGCAGATTTGCTAAGTGATGGGACGATTCCTCCCGCACGCTTGATGGAAGCATAGAGCAGAATGGTTCTCCGCTCGCAGCCGTTAGAGTGGGACAGAGACTCTGCTGATTAATTGTATTTGCCACGGAGCCAGCATTCAGAAGGAGAAACCCGAACTAGGGATCTACAACAGCACGCCTACAGGGGCCGGGACTGCGAGACCCAGGAACCAACGCACATTACCACTGCAGCGCACCTGGTGTCTCTTCCCGCCCATCTGCTCTCACCTATTCTCGGCTCACGGCCCCCGCTCCGCGGTAGCCGCTCGCAGCCGTTAGAGTGGGACAGAGACTCTGCTGATTAATTGTATTTGCCACGGAGCCAGCTTTCGGAAGGAGAAACCCGAACTAGGGATCTACAACAGCACGCCTACAGGGGCCGGGACTGCGAGACCCAGGAACCAACGCGCATTACCACCGCAGCGCACCTGGTGTCTCTTCCCGCCCCCTCCCGTCTCTACAACATCACGCTAGAGCACGCGCACGCGGAACGCGCGCGGGCGTGCGCCGGGCTAAGCTCGGGCAAAGGGCGGGCCGTTTGAGGCCGTTCGAGGACCGGAGAGACTGAGACTGGGCCACCTTCCCCTTAATCTGTCTTCCTGGATTTCACTGCTCCTTAGCGTGCCTAAGGATGTCCACGATGGAAACAAGGAGCAAAAGCACGCAGGCGGCAACTGGAGTAAACTGAGGTACATTGGACAATTATTTTGTTAAAGCAGGGTCACTATTGATTGACGAAATTACAATACTGGAAAGGCGCATCTCCCAAGAAATTGATTGGGTGAGAAGGTCTTCCATGGGCCCCCTTGCACAAGCCAAGACCCCAACTAATAGACCAAACTTTACTGACCCAACTGACACTATCAATGAGGGAATTAACATTGGCGAGCAAAACACGATTCTAGATCTGTCCACCTCTAGCTCCCATACTAGTTTAAGGGAAGCAAGTGATTTTGATGACCTGAGTCTGTTAAATATCCCACTGGTCCAACCCCAGTCAGCCCAAATTCACAACCCCGAACATGTCTCAGACTTATCGACAACAAGTACAAACGATAGAGTCACACAGCAGGGGCTAAGGGAAGGAGCAGTACCTAAGGTGAAAAATAGGGCACAAAAAACTAGCGGGAGGAAGACTAAAAAACCAAAGGGAAATCCCAACCCGAAGATAAATAGTCCTGGACCAAGAACAAGGGGGACTACGCACACTGAGGGAGCTGAGGCAATCCTATCAGAGACTCAGACCGTTGTGTCTTTAGATCATAACACTACCAATCCCCATGACATTTCGGGCGAAGATATTACTTTGGCCGACATAGGATCACTCCTGAGAACCCTACTGTGCCCTTTGGAATCACGGCTTATTAAAATGGAAGCAAGGCTAGTGAGCATTGAGAAATGCACGGCCATACTAGCCGATAACCCCAAAGTGCACAGTAAAGCAGAGGACAAGGGTGTTAGGTCAGGGACAGTGACTAAGACTAATACTAAGAATGATGTCCCAGCCAACAGCAAGACGGGGAAAAGGGCAGGTCCTTTAGTACACCAGGACAAACCAACTGCCCCCTCAAATAAGACCATGCATCCTAGTATTAACAAGGTAACTCCCACTCACCCACAGGTCCCTCTGCCTAAAACCACTTCTAACCAGCCTAAGGCTAATATTCCTGCCTCTAGCTTACCCCAAAAATTACCTACACCGTTAGATGAGGCTCCAGTGAACAAAAAAAAGCCAAGAGTAGTGCACCTGCCGCCAGAGGCCAGCCAGTACACAGTAATCTTAGCGGGGGTGCCAGAGCTAAAAACAACGCTGATAGAATCCACCGCCTCTCTTAAGAACAAGGCGCTGGACTGGCTATCCAAATATAGACCTTTACCACAGGGCATAATTAGTGATGCCCTCATGGCAAGAAGGGTCCCATGGGTGGGCACTACCAGAAAAACTATCAAGGGAGACTGCATCCTGGTTAGCTTCAGAGACCCCCTTGACTGTTTCCCATATCTGTGGCTGGCAATATGAGGATCAGGGAACCAACATTCAGTCCCTAACTCTATCCTTTTTCTACCCCAGACTGCCGCATATTGCTGAGGAAGAGGGATGGGGGAGTCCCCCTAAGGCAGTTGGAAGAGGAGACTTTTACTACCCAAGTCGCCACCCACAGGTGTATTATCCTCCAAATACTGAAGAAGAGGGATGGGAACTTTGCCAAAGAGGGGGAGGCGGCTGTAGGAAAAGAGAGAGAGTTGATTATTGCAACCCAAGAGCACAATTCCACACATATCCCCTCCTGTCCAACAGGTACAGCTACTTGGACATGATAGATTGACAGTCCAGGCAGAATGCCACCGGGGATAGCTTGTATCTCAGGGAGGGCGCGGAGGGAGATTTGTCTCTCACTAGTTACACATCCGCCCCAATGACAGGTATTCTGCTGAGAAAACTCGAACTAATGCAGACTCCCCTTCTATAAACCCGGGGACAAGGGTACCCAGGGATAGGCGGTCCCCTAGTGGTGATCGTACTCCCTTGGTTACATCTGTGGCCAATTCAAGTAATATCGCTACGTCCCCAATACTGGCTTTGACTTCAAAACCACCACTGTTGAAGTTAATTTCATGGAACGTAGCTGGCCTAGGCAACAAGCTAGACTCACAAGAATGGACCGCTTTTGTGGATACTGGGGATATATGTATGTTCCAGGAGACCTGGGCGCGGGAGGAACATTCCCTACGGGGTTACTTGTCATTTTCCATTCCCGCGAAGTGGGCGGGAAGGGGCCGTCCCTCTGGCGGACTTACAACGTGGGTGGGGGCCCACTTGGGCTGTCAGGCAGTACGCCTCCCATTGGCATCTGAGGACATACTAGTGGTTCTGTTGGTTTGGCCTAACTCAGCCAGACTTGCTGTGATAAATGTGTATTCGAGGCCAGTTAACATCACACGTGAATCACCTACCATTGAAGAATTATCGGCTAACCTCAGTGAAATTCCGAGGTGCACCCCATTTCTGGTTGGAGGGGACTTGAATTCACATTTTGAACCCCTACAGGGCCTCCTGGATGGCTTAGCCATGGAAGAGGATGGTAGGTGGGCGGTTCCACCTGTAGTGGCACCGCCTCCGAGAGCCTGATCACCTCTAGTCTTACAGATTACTGCCCTGACCCTTAACCATGGAGTTAGAGCTTGTAATGGGCGCATTAAATCTGACATACCGAGCAGACACACATACAACAGAGTGGGAAGGGAGTCCCGCTTGGATTATGTCCTTGTCCAACTTTCCGAATGGTCGCACATCATTGACTTTAGGGTGGTGGAAAGAGTGGACAGCGACCATAATGCTCTTGAACTAGATTTTGTCCATCCTGGCACTAGAGTCGGTGACCAAAGTATGGCGGCGACCAAACCAGAGCTTCTCCTTGAAAACAACAGAAGGAGAATTAGGTGGGAAAAACTTGTTGCCAGCCGAGAGAAGCTTCCAAAGCTCTATGATGGAATAATTCCAATTTTGGAAAAAGTGGGCGTTCTAACTGATGAAATCCGCAATGAGGACACCCGCAAATTAATATATCAGGCTCATGAGGATCTTACTAGGACTATGGCTGATAATCTCTTTTCCAAACCCCAACGTAAAAGGGGGGGACCATATTGTAAGTCCTCATGGTACAATGCTGCATGTCGTAAGGCAAAGGGGAACTCCTCTTATGCATCAAGGAGGGCAAAGGCAGAGGGGAGGTACAGGCTAGTAGACGGGCGCATAAGAAACTGGTTGCCCAGGCCAAGATCGAACGGGAGGAGGGCCAGTGGGAGGAACTCTCTAGTTCCCTAGCTACTAGGGACTATCGCAAGTTTTGGAGAATTGTAAATGGGGGTTCTGAGAACTTACCATCAGCAATCAAACCAAATATTGCAGCGGGGGTGTGGCAGGCGCACTTTCAGTCGCTCTACACTTCAGACACCGGGGATATTTGTAATCTATTCCCAAGCACGTCCATCCATTGCAGGGGCGACTTGTTTACACTAAAGGAGGTACGAGCAGCCATCAAAGGATTGGCATCTGGCAAGGCCCCCGGATTGGATGGCATTCCGGGTGACCTGTTTAAACAGGAGCCTGACGTTTGGGCTCCCTATCTGGTCACATTATTCAACGCTGTCCGGTTGGGCATGGAGATTCCCAGTACTTGGCTGGGGGCGGAGGTGGTTCCCATATTCAAGAAGGGCTCGCCTCTGCTCCCAGCCAACTACAGGCCAATTAGTTTAATAGACGTGTCCCAGAAGCTTTTTGGCAGGATTGTGCTGGATCGCCTTCAGGCCTGGCTGGTGGAGACTGACACTCTTAGTCCCTACCAGGCGGGATTCAGAAAGGGGGTGTCCACAGTGGATCAGATTTTCCGTTTAAGTCTCATCTACTGGAGGACGGCGTTACTCGAGGGGGGCAGCTTGTACACGGTTTTCGTGGACTTGTGCGCCGCCTTCGATTTGGTTCCCAGAATGAAACTGTGGAGTGTGCTAGCTGAGATGGGGGTTCCATCTGATATTCTTGAAATTCTGCAGAGACTCCACCAGAACAACTTTGCACGCGTCAGGTGTGGAAGAAATGGCGAACTGACAGACAGATTCCCCGTTGACAGAGGGGTGAGACAGGGCTGTGTGCTTGCACCAACCCTTTTTTGCCTTTTTGTCAACGGGGTAATCGCCCACCTGAATGGGATTGAACACACCGACGCCCCCAAATTGGATGGCAGCAGGGTGCCCGCAATTATGTTTGCGGATGACACCCTGCTGCTTTCCAAAACCCCAATGGGGATCCAGCGAATCCTTGACTCCTTCTTGGTATTCTGTACGGAGAGGGGCTTGGAGATCAACGCGTCAAAAACTAAATTTATGATCCTAAATCCCACTGCAAGGACTTGTCCAAATCCATTGCTTGGCACATCACGATTAGAGAGGGTTTCCACGTTTGAATACCTAGGTGTAACCTTAAATGAAAACTTGACATGGGGGGCACATCGGACTAGGGCCAACTTGAAATTGGCCCAAATTGCGGGAGGCATTTCAAGGATGATGACCAAATCAACACATCGCCCATTGGGCCCAGTCATCCAGATCTATAAAGCCCAGGCCCGGGGTGCTGTAACTTACGGGGCTGAACTCTGGGGACATACACCAGCCCCAAACATGATGACAACCGAAAACAAATTCATCAGACAATTGGTTGCACTTCCACCAAGCACGCCGCTGCTCCCCTTGAGGTTAGACCTAGGACTTAGACCAATCACAGAGGAATTGGGTCTGAAACCTTTAACATTCTGGAGAAAGATATGGAGTAGCGAGGAACTTATCCAGTACAGGTCGGAGCCTAAGGAGTTTTTAACCCAACCAAAAGCTATGCAGATTCCTTGGTGGCTGAAATACATAAAATCATCGTGTGAGAGTCTAGGGTTCTTAGAACTATGGACCGACCCAGCCAATGCGTCTGCCAGGGTATCGCGTAAAGTTCTGTCAAGGGCGTATTATGACCGAAAACTTGCTATTGCTTTAGATAGCAAGCGTGAGGGTTCCTTGACGTCTTTATTTACCCGAAGCAAAGACTCCTACTGCCTGGAGAAGGTTCTAGATGGGATGACCCCCGTATCGACCAGGAAGCTATTCCTCCAGTGAAGATATGGCACATTGCCCCTTAGGTCTTTCACCAGCTCTTGGACAACGCCACCAACTACAAACCTATGCCCGGCATGTGCACTTGCCGTGGAAAGTGACTTACATGTGGTTCTATTTTGCAAGGTTTACCAAGACATTAGAAAATACTGGCTTGTCCCCCTTATCAGAAACTTTGGTTGCAGACAGTTCTCTCCCATGTACAGAATTTTAAAAACCGATGTTTCACCCTTAACTGTCTTTGCACTGGCGAAATACCTCACAGCCATGTGGTTTATTCGTTCCCGCATTTTAAAAGCGGATTTGGGCCTATAATAATTTTATCACTTTTTTATCCTACTTTTTAAACCATGGCTGATGGACTACTCTTATATTGTCTGGCCTTATTCTTAATCAATGTTTTAAATGATTGTGTTTATTTGTATATCTTTGATGGTCTAATTGATCGAAATAAAGATTGAAACTTGAAGAATGGTTCTCCTATTCCATGGCTAATTTTGCTGGATTTATTTAAAGCAGCCACGGGTTCAATATAGTGATTGAAGTTGAATATGTTAATTTCAATGACCCATCATTTCATTAACATTTCCCCCCACTTATTGGCAATTTCCATACTTGTTGCATTTGGTGACTGGAAATTGTTTGTTTGGATGCTCAGCTAAATTGTATGTACTGATGATGACCGTGTATTTATAGCAAAGGTCGAAAAGCGTTGACGCAACTGTGGCCGCAATTAATGGAGCACGCAATGTCTTTGTTGTTGTAGTTTCAGTGTTGTTCGGAAACTTCCTTTTTATGTAACCCCTTCTGTCTGCCACCTGTCTGGTCTTTTATTGTATTTTATAATCAAATGTTAAATGTACCAGTCTATACTCCTGAGCTCTACAAAATAAATCTATTTTTATTGACTACATTTTGTATGTTTTTCCAGATATTTCCTACATGGGCCTTTTTTATAATTTTTCTATTTTTCACTTTTTCATGGTTGCACTGAGTTTTTTGTCTTAATAATTGTTTATTGCTAGTACCTGTTTGTGCCATTGTAATTCCTTAAATACTATTGAACCATTGTTTGGATTAAATATTGATTGCCCCTGGTTCATGTGTATAGGGGTGCCCCTGTCCCTGTGGTGGTTAATGATCATAGGGAGATTCAGTCCCTTCCTGATCCTTTGCACCACCCTGACCTCTACGAAATTGGCTTGAGTGATGCATAGGACTGTGCCTCCTGAACAGCAGGCATGGCACCTATTGCTTCTTGTCTATCTGGAAATAATGCCCAATCCACAGACAATGAACACTGGGGCAATGAATTAGATATAGTTTCTACATAGTACCTCTTGTAAGGCTTTGTTTTATGTTTCATAACTTGGATTTGAAAGAACCTCCTTGATGCAAGATTGTTCAACCATGTGGAACTTGTCAACAGCTTCTTTTACCTTCTCTCGGGATAATTAATTTTCACTTTTTGTGGGTTACCTGGTAAGAAAGGCTACAAACGTCAATCGCTATCCATTAGGAGGTGGATGCCCACGCTATGCAAGTACTGTGGCTAAAAAAACACTTGCACTGTTAGAGTTCTTCTGCTAGGGTTGTACTGCATCTGGGGCCAGTGTGGGTGTATGGGAAAATGTTCTACTGCTGCCCATGATTTACAGTTATACGTGTTAGGGCTCACAGCATCTGGTCTTTGAATGATACTTCAGCCCTCCATGTGCCACCGAGAGAACAGTGAATATAACAGGTCCCTTCCATCCCCTCTTCTACTCCTTGACTCATTCTTGCATTTCCTACCAGTAACACATCCAAACTAGAATGTACATGAACTCTCCAATCTATGAAGAAGCGCTCTTCAATCAACACGCATTACAATTGCAATAGGCTTCGCATTGCCCAGGGATGGGAGCAGGCACGAGAACACAGAGAGCAGGGAGTTCTGCGGACAAGCGAACACAGTGCATTAGAGGGCAGTGTCAGAAATCATGTCCAGTGAGGGGCTGTAGAGAGAGCACAATAATTGAGACAGGGAGAGCAATGAAAGAGGGAAGAACAGATATTACAACAAAATGGGCACAGAGGTGGGAAGAAAAAGTAGAGAAAGGTAGGAAGAGTAGAGAAGCAGGAAGGAAGACTAAAGAAGAGAGCATAGAGGTAGGAATCTAAGGTACAGAGGAAGGACGAGTAGAGGGAGAGGAAGGAAAAGTAGCAAGGGGAAGATAGAACTGGGTAGAAGCATTGATATTTAGGAAGGACGAGTAGCTAGGAAGAAGTACTAGCAAGATAGGAACACAGATTGCCGAATATGAATGCTGAGTTATGAGGAATGAACAAAGAGTCATTAGGCAAGAATAAGGGTAGACCTGAAGGAGGTAATGGTAGAGTTGTAGTAAGGAAGAGTAGATTGAAAGTAGAGAGGCAGAAAGGAAGAATGGAGGAGATATTATGTAGGTAGGAATCAAAAGTACAAAGGAAGGTCAAGAAGAAAGATGGAAAGAAAGAGTCATGAGGGGAACTGAGAGGTAAGAAGACATGTAGAGAGTCAAAAAAGAATATTAGAGATGTAGGAAGGAATAGTAGAAAGAAAAGATGAGAAAAGAGGTTAAGAGGTAGGAAGAAAAAAGAGGAGTGGTAGAAAGGAAAAGTACAGAACAAGGATGAATAGAGGAGATTAATGGTTGGAAGGAAGAGTAGCGAAGGAAGGGTGGAAAGGAAAGCAGGAGGTAACAGAGAAGAGGAAATATTAGAGGAAAGTAGAAAAGGGTAGAGAAGAAGGGAAGTGGAAAGAGTATAGAAAGAGGCAATAGTGCAGGAAAGAGGAGAGGAGAAGAGAGGAGAGGAGAGGAGAGGAGAGGAGAGGAGAGGAGAGGAGAGGAGAGGAGTATGGAAGTATGAACAGCATGAGGGAGGGAAACAAAGGAAGAAAAGTTAAAGAGAGGAGAGGTAAGAGAAGCACAAATGACAAAATGAATAGGAAGAAGAAATGTTAGGGCGAAGGACAAAAAAGATGAGAGAGATAATTGGAAAGTGGAAATAAAAAGGAGAAGAGTTGAGAGAAGTGGTGGTGGGGATTGAAGGATAAGCATAAAACGATGAATGGGAAATGGTTCCTGTTAAGCGCTTTAGCAGGGAGACAAAGTTTCAGACTGCAGGGCAAGGACTAATTCTGCAGATCTGAATGGTCTAAAGGTCAATCCCCTTGCCTTTGTTCAGAATAAGTAAATTCTTTGAAGGAAAGATTAGATGTAGTGATAAGTACTAGCCAGGGCTGATTTGCAAAGTGACCAGATCTTGGTTGGCGCCGAGTAAGTTCGGCATTAGATGGGTGAGCATTCTGTAGATGGTTGTTTCTTTATAAACCAAAGAGACTGGTAAGTGCCAGTTTGGTGAGTGGTACAAGGGGGATGTCTGACTTTTTATTTCTTATGTTCCCTAGAGAGTGGGTTGTCTTCCTGCCCAGAACAATTTTGGTGGATACACAATGCAGTCAGTATTGCTTACAGTTATGCCATGCGTGTCTGCCAACTGGGGGCAAGTATATTTGCTCAACAGATGCGGGTGCGCACACAAGGAATGTGACTAGAAATACGCGTAAGCACTGACTACATCTTTTTTAACTATTTTAAAGCAGATGGTGAGAGTTCAACTCCAAATCTACTGAAACGATCATCCTACAATGCAATAAACTCCAAATAGTGTTCTGGACAGGTCTAGTAATCAAAAGGAACACTACACACCAGAGCAGATGGGGGGTTAGTGGCACACCATCTCCCACTTAAAACTCACCTAACCAATAACTCTCACCGGTGTGCCAGCATGCAATGTGCAGAAATGTGTGGTAAGTAGTTCCATGTCCTCCCCTGTTTCAACAACTCTGAGTTGAAGAGGGAAAATTGCTAAACCAGGCATGTGGGTAAAAGGTGCATTCAGAATTTCAGATCCAGTATGAGTGGGACCAATAGGATTCCCAGAACTCGCTCAACCCACTGTCACCCTTTGGTTCCAATACATCTTGTGAGCCAGACAACAGACCTATCAAAGGGAATACAGAAGACAGCAGTGCAAGCCAAACTCTACCATCCAAATCAAGGAATAATGCGTTAAAGGGATCCGTAGAAGAGACAAAGAGATACTGGTTATCAGAGAACACCACGAGCAGGGGTCCAACTGCCACACAGTGGCCAGGGAGAAAAGGTGGTAGATAAAAATACTACTCTGTTTCCCTTCCCAAATCAAGTCTCCAGTTACTGTATTGAGAAAGCGTCACTAAAACCCAACTCGGTGCCCATAATTCACCATACCAACTATCAAGAATGGAAGGACACCCCACTGCATCTCTGACCGTTAAACTCATATGCCCACATGCATCAAAGTTAATTGCATTCGCAAAAGGTGTGAATCACATTTTTCGGCCGCTTGCGAATGCAATTGACTAATTTGGAATGCATCATGCATTTCGCTTTTTTATGAATCGCAACCATGTTGCGATTTCTAAATTGCGATTGCATTTAAGAAATCGCAATTTCAGATTTCTTAAATGCAATGCCTGATCATTTTTAATTTGCGAATTCGCAATTTGGAAGTGGTAAATTAGCATGAAGTTGAACTTCATGCTAATTTACCGAAAACTTTCAAATATGCACAAATTACATTTTTGAAAGTTTTAATTTACACACACACATGCCCTTAGGGCATGTGTGTGTGTAAATTGCATTTAAAGTTACATTTGAGGGGTGCAGGGAGGGGTTCTTTGGACCCCCCCTTCACCCTTGAAATTGCATTCACATTTTGCGAATTCGCAAAATGTGAATGCCTTCCCATTCATTCCTATGGGCCTTTTGGCCCATAGGAATCAATGGGAAGGGTTTTCCTTAATTGCGATTTGCAAATTGTGAATCGCAATTAAGGAAAAATACCGAATCGCTAAAATAAATGCGAATTGTTCATGCATTGCAGTTTGCGATTTCTAAATTGCGATTCCTTAATTTTCGCAATTTAGGAATCGCAAACGGGTGCGATGATGCATGTGGCCGTTTGTGCCATGCTGCCTCCTTGAGACCCTCTCCTCCAATTTCCATTTCTAAGGCAATTTAGCGCGCACCATCACTGACAAATTGACTGCGTCCTCCCACTTCCCTTCTTCGACACCAAAACTTTAGAACTGTCGAGATGTAATCACAATTAGGATAACCCCGTCCTTCCCCCAGCCCCGCTGAGCAGAGGCCAAAGCCACGGCCATGAATGTCCTGCTTGTGAACGCTGCTCACAGTAACAGCATGTAGCACGCGGGGGCCCAGGCTCACCCAAGTAGCCACAGTGTTCAGAGGTCATCAATATTTACCAGGTGGTTGAACCACCTGGTAAATATTGATGACTTCTGAACAATTTTTAGTGAATACGCAAAATGCGTGGTGTTGTTTTTACCATGGTGTGATGTCCTAACTCTGTGACATATGTTGTGTCTTTTATGTTTGTCTATCTCCCCAGGTTCAATAAAAGGAATACTAGTGTGGTGAAGACTGACCCCGAGCCCTGACGAAATTGCTGTAAGTTTTTCTTGGCAATGAAACATGTTGGCCTTCCTCAAATTGAAGTGGTTTCCAACATTGTGTGGTTTTTAATTAGAGTAGGTCCACGGCATTGATTAAAGTTGGCAGTATCACCAGTCCTATCTCATTTTTAGCTTGGAGAAGCGAAACATACATATATTTTTCTTTTCCTTTACACTGTGGGGTCACAGTAGGGCAGCGCATGTGCAGTCTATTTTTATTCACACACTATCAGAGTTACCTTGCTTCTCATTAATCTTCACACATTTCAAAAATTGATTTTGGTCTTGAAAGAAACCGATGATGAAGACGTGAGCATACTGGTGAGTACCTACCAGCAGCTCCATTGGTGGTAATTACGTGAGGTATTTTCAGACCTTCACACTTTTTTTTCTTTTTTTCATTTACATGTTTACATATAGACACTTGCAATGGGATACAGGGAGGGGAGATAGACACACAATTTCTTAAATATTTGTCAGCAAAAACCCTGATTGGAATAGCATTTTAGAAGCGATCCATTTAGTACAGTAGCCAAGTTTGGTTTGTCCATGGCTTTTTTGAAAGCAGTTGTCCAGCAGTAGATCATAGGAAATATTAGTGAGCAACCCAATAAACCTTTGGGGGCTTGGGTAAAATGTAATGAGAATGGGTAGTGTAGCCTCCAAAGGAGTTTGTTATAGAAGGTAAATTAATAATTTTTAGCTTAGTTACAGGTAACTTAGTCAGCCTGAATAAAGTTAATTCGTTGATAGTTATATGGACAAATAAAAGACTAACTAAACAAAACAAAATACAACAATGAAACAGTGCACTTTTGAACAAAAACTATTAAACATGTGTATAGGCAAAAAATAGATTTTATCAAATTCAGTCATCAAGGGAAAAATACAATACAGAAAAATATGTGCAGCAGGAATACAGGATGAAAGTCAGAAGTAAATCAAAATCACTGTAAAGCCTGTGGAACACCTATCCAAAAAGATGTAGACAATTTTCTTTGGATAAGGTTGGGAGTCGACGTTTCGGTCTTTATAGGTAACTCTCTAAGACCATCATCAGGACGAAGGTAAATTAATATTGTAACTCCCTTTCAACGAAAAAGGACTCTCTTCCTATGTTAGGAAGATATGGTGCATTTAGCCCAGAAGGGTGTTTTTCTCTATTGCTTCGAGAGTACACACAAATGAAGGGGTTGTGATAATTGTGGGCCGCCCCGCTTTTGAGAATATTTGAAAAGTTTCAAAGTCGTTACCAATCGACGATCTGTTCTTTTATCGAAGGGGGGAGAGCCTGCAACACGCTTGCCTCTTGGCTGAGTTCAAAGAGGTGCTCGGGAGGGAACAATCTGTCTGAATCTTGATCATTCACTGAACGCGAAAGGTATCAGCCGTCACTCTGCGCAGAGTGACGGCTGATACCTTTCGCGTTCAGTGAATGATCAAGATTCAGACAGATTGTTCCCTCCCGAGCACCTCTTTGAACTCAGCCAAGAGGCAAGCGTGTTGCAGGCTCTCCCCCCTTCGATAAAAGAACAGATCGTCGATTGGTAACGACTTTGAAACTTTTCAAATATTCTCAAAAGCGGGGCGGCCCACAATTATCACAACCCCTTCATTTGTGTGTACTCTCGAAGCAATAGAGAAAAACACCCTCTGGGCTAAATGCACCATATCTTCCTAACATAGGAAGAGAGTCCTTTTTCGTTGAAAGGGAGTTACAATATTAATTTACCTTCGTCCTGATGATGGTCTTAGAGAGTTACCTATAAAGACCGAAACGTCGACTCCCAACCTTATCCAAAGAAAATTGTCTACATCTTTTTGGATAGGTGTTCCACAGGCTTTACAGTGATTTTGATTTACTTCTGACTTTCATCCTGTATTCCTGCTGCACATATTTTTCTGTATTGTATTTTTCCCTTGATGACTGAATTTGATAAAATCTATTTTTTGCCTATACACATGTTTAATAGTTTTTGTTCAAAAGTGCACTGTTTCATTGTTGTATTTTGTTTTGTTTAGTTAGTCTTTTATTTGTCCATATAACTATCAACGAATTAACTTTATTCAGGCTGACTAAGTTACCTGTAACTAAGCTAAAAATTATTAATTTACCTTCTATAACAAACTCCTTTGGAGGCTACACTACCCACTCTCAGCAGTAGATCAGGCCTTTGTTAATATCATTAGGAAGGAGCAGGTCCCTACAAGAACCCAGCTGAGCATAAAGACCAGGTTCTAAGCACTAAAAAGTGACATACCCCAAAAGTAGGACAGAGAAACAGGAAACAGTGACAAATAAACTCTGAAAATCTCAGACACTGAGAGAAGAATGAAGGATCAGCCAAGGAAAGGAAAAGGGGTGCTACCTAACAGTGAGGTCGAATTGCCACCTACCATGGATAAATGAGCCAACCTATCTGAGAGAAAGGAGGCATAAGGAGGAGAGTAGGACCTGACACAAACCTCACACATGATTATGAAACCAAGCCGTAAAAAAAAAACCACTCTTCAAGCTGGAGCCGAGAGGCTAGCCTAGAATTCCAACTAGTTTTCCCAGGACCACAGAGAACACTCTGGGAGCCAGGTCATAAGAACAGCAATTGAAATGGGTGCTACTGAATAGACCTCAAAACAAAAACCGCTCGGGGAACTGTAAGTCTAGCAGGGCAACCAAACATCTCCGACACAGCCACTATAACAGAGCACAGATGCACACTAGATGCCAAGCTAGTACCACAGCAACAGCCAAGCCATAGCTGAAATATAGGTTGCACAGAATATGTAAGACTCAAGTATCCTTGTGATAATGCGGAAGAAAAAGTAAGCACAAAGACACCAAGGTCCGCAAGGAAAAGGGAAACAACATATTCTAGCAGATATGCCTAAAGGACAAAAAGCAATGCCTCGCATGTTGGACCAACCAGAAAATTACCGGGGGTGGCCAATAGGGAACAAGCCACCTAAGATGATCTTGTAACACGGGACAGTAAGACTGCAACAAGCATGAGACACAAAACTTGAGGATGACATGCATCGCCTAAACAAACATGAAGAGAAGCACCAGGAACCCACTAAAGGCGGCACAGCCATTGAACAAAGCAAAACGTGGCTGGACGGAGAGGGCCGGGACTAATGCAGAAGACAGAGAAGCAAGTAGTATTCCTCTAGAAGCAGCACTGGAAGATGCAGGATGGACAAAAATGCAATTTGCGAAGACATACAGCAGAGCATGATCCTTTATAAGAAGATTTAGTGGTGAGATCACAGCATCAGCAGAGATTTGACCAAAATGACCACAAGAAGCAACCAAGATCGAAGCCAGTGGACGACAAACTGCTCACAGGAACAAAATCACCATCGACCAGATCTCCTCATCGCTTATTCAAAACCCCCCTGCCCTCTCTTCGAACCCCAACCAAGCAGCCACTAACCTCACCCAATGGATAACCAACAGCGCCGACAACCTAGCACCTTTGAAAAAACGTCAAATTAAGAGAGACTACAAAAACGCTTCCTGGTTCAACGATGATCTTAAGAAATCCAAGAAACTCTGTCGCTCCCTCGAAAAGGCCTGGAAAAGAGACCCAAACACCAGCACCATGGACGCCTTCAAAAACGCCACCCGCACACACCACCAACTGATCCGGACTGCCAAGAAAGCAGCACTTAAAGAACGACTAGACAACAACGCCCACAACAGCAAGGAATTATTCAACATCGTCAAAGAGTTTACCAACCCCTCTGCCAACTCCAACGACATCACTCCCTCTCAAACCCTTTGTGACTCCCTAGCTTCGTTCTTCCACAACAAAATCGCAGACATCCACAACAGCTTCGACAACCAACCCGGAGACCAACCCCCCCAACCTTCTGCCATACCCTCACCCCCCTTGAACATCCTCAACGACTGGAACCCTATCTCCACTGAGGACACCATCCGCCTGATGAATTCCATTCACTCGGGATCCCCCACAGACCCATGCCCTCACCATATCTTCAACAAAGCAGACTCCATCATAGCACCACACCTCCGAGACGTCATCAACTGCTCCCTCAACTCCGCCACCTTCCCGGAAAGCTGGAAACACGCCGAACTCAGCGCCCTTCTGAAAAAACCCTCAGCTGACCCCACCGAACTCAAAAACTACCGCCCCATATCGCTCCTACCATTCCCGGCCAAAGTCATTGAGAAAGCTATCAACAACCAGCTCGCCGCCTTCCTCGAAACAAACAATTCCCTCGACTCCTCACAGTCCGGCTTCCGAGCCAAACACAGCACTGAAACCGCACTCATCGCAGCAACAGACGACATTCGAACTCTACTGGACAATGGAGACACAGTCGCCCTCATCCTCCTTGACCTCTCCGCAGCCTTCGACACAGTCTGTCATAACACCCTCCTACAACGCCTCAGAAACATAGGAATACAAGGTAAAGCACTGGAATGGATCACCTCGTTCCTTACCGGAAGAACTCAGAGAGTCCGCCTTCCACCATTTAAGTCAGAGGCCACTGAAGTCATCTGCGGCGTGCCACAAGGATCCTCACTCAGCCCCACCCTCTTCAACGTATACATGAGCCCCCTCGCAACCATCGCACGCCAACACAACCTCAACATCATCTCCTACGCTGATGACACTCAACTTATCCTCTCACTCACCAAAGACCCGAATACCGCCAAAACCAACCTACATGAAGGGATGAAAGAAGTAGCCGAATGGATGAAGCAAAGCCGTCTGAAGCTGAACTCTGACAAAACAGAAGTCCTTATCTTAGGTACCTCCCCCTCCACCTGGGACGACTCTTGGTGGCCAGAGGCCCTTGGAAAAGCACCCATCCCGACGAACCACGCACGGAACCTGGGCGTCATCCTGGACTCCACACTCTCGATGAACAGACAAGTCAACGCAGTCTCATCATCCTGCTTCAACATTCTTCGCATGCTCAAAAAAACATTTCGCTGGATCCCCACCGAAACTAGAAAAACGGTCACCCACGCGCTGGTCACAAGCCGCCTGGACTACGGCAACACCCTATACGCCGGTACCACCGCAAAACTTCAGAAAAAACTCCAACGCATCCAGAACGCATCAGCCAGACTCATACTAGACATCCCGCGTAAAGACCACATCTCTAGCCACCTGAAAAACCTCCACTGGCTCCCCGTCAATAAGAGAATAACATTCCGCCTCCTAACCCACGCACACAAAGCTCTCTACGAACTCGGACCCGAATGCCTCAACACACGACTTTCCTTCTACACCCCCTCCCGCCAGCTACGCTCCTCCGACCAAGCCCTTGCTACTGTACCTCGCATCAACAAAACCACCATGGGAGGAAGATCCTTCTCCTACCTGGCAGCTAAAACCTGGAACTCACTTCCCACTCACCTTCGCCTCACTCAAAACCACCTAGCATTCAGAAAGCAACTTAAAACTTGGATTTTCGACAAGTAATTCCCCACCCTTCCTCAAGCGCCTTGAGACCCTCTGGGTATGTAGCGCGCTATATAAATTATTTGACTTGACTTGACTTGACAGTCTTTCTCTTTCAATCAGTAACTGTCTTAGATTCATTCACTCCAATTTTCCGTCATTCTCAGACACACAAAGGAACAGACTTGAGATGGTTTGCTCCTTAACTCTGCCTCATGCTAATATACTCACTCAATTATTGGCTGATGTATGATGTCACAGTTGCACTGACAACCTCTCTCTCTGGTAAAAGAGCAGTTAGTCTTACCCTTAGTTACTTCCAATTTAAGTCTCCTAAAGTCCCAGTTACACCACAGTATTCCTGCTCTACTTAGAGTCAGGGAAACTACCGGGTTACCATCAGGGCATCCTCTGCTGGCTTTACCGGTGGGTGATTCCTGACTCTGTGATCCAACGACCACAGAACCGCTGTGTCAAAGTCACAGCAGTTCTACCTAATGGAAAACCGGACTGCTGTGACTCATTTCCTGCTTGTATCCGCCACCCCAAACGGATAGGGAAAAAAGTAAAGTTTCACACACGCAGAGAACAAGCATTTGCAATGCAATAGGTCTCGCATTATGAAAGTTTGAGCTATTGGTCTTGTAAATGACAATTTTTTTATTGATGTGTTGGTTTTGAAAATAGCTAAATTAATAGCTTTGTCATTTACAATGCCAATAGTTATAACTTACGCAAATGTGACACCTATAGCATTTGTAATGCAACAAGTTTTGTATTTACATGACTTAGATGTATTGATATTACAAATAACAACGGCTTTTACTATTTAAAAATAATTAATACTTTTAAAAAGTGATTGTAATTTATAATGGCAATAGCTTAAACTTTTGTAAATAACTTTTGTGAAGATTATGTTCAGTGTATTTTATTGTGATGAAAATCCAAGAACAGAAGTGAAATATTAACATCTTTTTGTGACATTTGTAATAAAGCTTGAACATTGAGAGAACATATTTGAACCAGTTGTTGTTGAATGGTTGCACAGATTGATGCTGTGATGCGCGGAGTGATGTGGTGGCGCTGAGTGATGCTGTGGTGGTGCTGAGTGATGCTGGGGTTGCGCTGAGTGATGCTGTGGTGGTGCTGAGTGATGTTGTGGTGGTGCTGAGTGGTGCTGTGGTGGTGCTGAGTGATGCTGTGGTGGTGCCGAGTGGTGCTGTGGTGGTGCTGAGTGATGCTGTGATGGTGCTGAGTGATGCTGTGGTGGTGCTGAGTGATGCTGTGGTGGTGCTGAGTGGTGCTGTGGTGGTGCTGAGTGATGCTGTGGTGGTGCCGAGTGGTGCTGTGGTGGTGCTGAGTGATGCTGTGATGGTGCTGAGTGATGCTGTGGTGGTGCTGAGTGATGCTGTGGTGGTGCTGAGTGATGCTTTGGTGGTGCTGAGTGGTGCTGTGGTGGTGCTGAGTGATAATGTGGTGGTGCTGAGTGATAATGTGGTGGTGCTGAGTGGTGCTGTGGTGGTGCTGTGTGATGCTGTGGTGGTGCGGAGGGATGCTGTGGTGGTGCTGAGTGGTGCTGTGGTGGTGCTGAGTGATAATGTGGTGGTGCTGAGTGAAAATGCGGTGGTGCTGAGTGGTGCTGTGGTGGTGGTGAGTGGTGCTGTGGTGGTGCTGAGTGATGCTGTGGTGGTGCTGAGTGATGCTGTGGTGGTGCTGAGTGGTGCTGTGGTGGTGCTGAGTGATAATGTGGTGATGCTGAGTGGTGCTGTGGTGTTGCTGAAAGATGCTGTGGTGATGCTGAGTGATACTGTGGTGGTGCTGAGTGATGCTGTGATGGTGCTGAGAGATGCTGTGGTGGTGCTGAGTGATGCTGTGGTGGTGCTGAGTGATGATGTGGTGGTGCTGAGTGATGCTGTGGTGGTGCTGAGTGATGCTTTGGTGGTGCTGAGTGGTGCTGTGGTGGTGCTGAGTGATAATGTGGTGGTGCTGAGTGATAATGTGGTGGTGCTGAGTGGTGCTGTGGTGGTGCTGTGTGATGCTGTGGTGGTGCGGAGTGATGCTGTTGTGGTGCTGAGTGGTGCTGTGGTGGTGCTGAGTGATAATGTGGTGGTGCTGAGTGATGCTTTGGTGGTGCTGAGTGGTGCTTTGGTGGTGCTGAGTGGTGCTGTGGTGGTGCTGAGTGATAATGTGGTGGTGCTGAGTGATAATGTGGTGGTGCTGAGTGATGCTGTGGTGGTGCCGAGTGGTGCTGTGGTGGTGCTGAGTGATGCTGTGATGGTGCTGAGTGATGCTGTGGTGGTGCTGAGTGATGCTGTGGTGGTGCTGAGTGATGCTTTGGTGGTGCTGAGTGGTGCTGTGGTGGTGCTGAGTGATAATGTGGTGGTGCTGAGTGATAATGTGGTGGTGCTGAGTGGTGCTGTGGTGGTGCTGTGTGATGCTGTGGTGGTGCGGAGTGATGCTGTGGTGGTGCTGAGTGGTGCTGTGGTGGTGCTGAGTGATAATGTGGTGGTGCTGAGTGAAAATGCGGTGGTGCTGAGTGGTGCTGTGGTGGTGGTGAGTGGTGCTGTGGTGGTGCTGAGTGATGCTGTGGTGGTGCTGAGTGATGCTGTGGTGGTGCTGAGTGGTGCTGTGGTGGTGCTGAGTGATAATGTGGTGATGCTGAGTGGTGCTGTGGTGTTGCTGAAAGATGCTGTGGTGATGCTGAGTGATACTGTGGTGGTGCTGAGTGATGCTGTGATGGTGCTGAGAGATGCTGTGGTGGTGCTGAGTGATGCTGTGGTGGTGCTGAGTGATGATGTGGTGGTGCTGAGTGATGCTGTGGTGGTGCTGAGTGATGCTTTGGTGGTGCTGAGTGGTGCTGTGGTGGTGCTGAGTGATAATGTGGTGGTGCTGAGTGATAATGTGGTGGTGCTGAGTGGTGCTGTGGTGGTGCTGTGTGATGCTGTGGTGGTGCGGAGTGATGCTGTTGTGGTGCTGAGTGGTGCTGTGGTGGTGCTGAGTGATAATGTGGTGGTGCTGAGTGAAAATGCGGTGGTGCTGAGTGGTGCTGTGGTGGTGGTGAGTGGTGCTGTGGTGGTGCTGAGTGATGCTGTGGTTGTGCTGAGTGATGCTGTGGTGGTGCTGAGTGGTGCTGTGGTGGTGCTGAGTGATAATGTGGTGATGCTGAGTGGTGCTGTGGTGTTGCTGAAAGATGCTGTGGTGATGCTGAGTGATACTGTGGTGGTGCTGAGTGATGCTGTGATGGTGCTGAGAGATGCTGTGGTGGTGCTGAGTGATGCTGTGGTGGTGCTGAGTGATGATGTGGTGGTGCTGAGTGGTGCTGTGGTGGTGCTGAGTGATGCTGTGGTGGTGCTGAGTGGTGCTCTGGTGGCGCTGAGTGATAATGTGGTGGTGCTGAGTGATGCTGTGGTGGTGTTGAGTGATGCTGGGGTGGTGCTAAGTGGTGCTGTGGTGGTGCTGAGTGGTGCTGTGGTGGTGCTGAGTGATGCTGTGCTGGTGCTGAGTGATGCTGTGGTGGTGCTGAGTGGTGCTGTGGTGGTGCTATGGTGGTGCTGAGTGGTGCTGTGGTGGTGCTGTGGTGGTGCTGATTGGGCTCTGGTGGTGCTGAGTGATGCTGTGGTGGTGCTGAGTGGTGCTGTGGTGGTGCTGAGTGATGCTGTGGTGATGCTGAATGGTGCTAAGTGTTGCTGTGGTGGTGCTGAGTGATAATGTGGTGTTGCTGAGTGATAATGTGGTGGTGCTGCGTGGTGCTGTGGTGGTGCTGAGTGATGCTGTGGTGGTGCTGAGTGATGCTGTGGTGGTGCTGAGTGATACCGTGGTGGTGCTGAGTGATGCTGGAGTGGTGCTGAGTGGTGCTGTGGTGGTGCTGAGTGATGCTGTGGTGGTGCTGAGTGATGCTGTGGTGGTGCTGAGTGGTGCTGTGGTGTTGCTGAAAGATGTTGTGGTGATGCTGAGTGATACTGCGGTGGTGCTGAGTGATGCTGTGATGGTGCTGAGTGATGCTGTGGTGGTGCTAAGTGATGCTGTGGTGGTGCTGAGTGATGCTGTGGTGATGCTGAGTGGTGCTGTGGTGATGCTGAGTGATGCTGTGGTGGTGCTGAGTGATGCTGTGGTGGCGCTGAGTGATGCTGTGGTGCTCCTGAGTGGTGCTGTGGTGGCGCTGAGTGATAATGTGGTGGTGCTGAGTGATGCTGTGGTGGTGCTGAGTGATGCTGGGGTGGTGCTGAGTGGTGCTGTGGTGGTGCGGAGTGATGCTGTGGTGGTGCTGAGTGGTGCTGTGGTGGTGCTGAGTGATAATGTGGTGGTGCTGAGTGAAAATGCGGTGGTGCTGAGTGGTGCTGTGGTGGTGGTGAGTGGTGCTGTGGTGGTGCTGAGTGATGCTGTGGTGGTGCTGAGTGATGCTGTGGTGGTGCTGAGTGGTGCTGTGGTGGTGCTGAGTGATAATGTGGTGATGCTGAGTGGTGCTGTGGTGTTGCTGAAAGATGCTGTGGTGATGCTGAGTGATACTGTGGTGGTGCTGAGTGATGCTGTGATGGTGCTGAGAGATGCTGTGGTGGTGCTGAGTGATGCTGTGGTGGTGCTGAGTGATGATGTGGTGGTGCTGAGTGATGCTGTGGTGGTGCTGAGTGATGCTTTGGTGGTGCTGAGTGGTGCTGTGGTGGTGCTGAGTGATAATGTGGTGGTGCTGAGTGATAATGTGGTGGTGCTGAGTGGTGCTGTGGTGGTGCTGTGTGATGCTGTGGTGGTGCGGAGTGATGCTGTTGTGGTGCTGAGTGGTGCTGTGGTGGTGCTGAGTGATAATGTGGTGGTGCTGAGTGAAAATGCGGTGGTGCTGAGTGGTGCTGTGGTGGTGGTGAGTGGTGCTGTGGTGGTGCTGAGTGATGCTGTGGTTGTGCTGAGTGATGCTGTGGTGGTGCTGAGTGGTGCTGTGGTGGTGCTGAGTGATAATGTGGTGATGCTGAGTGGTGCTGTGGTGTTGCTGAAAGATGCTGTGGTGATGCTGAGTGATACTGTGGTGGTGCTGAGTGATGCTGTGATGGTGCTGAGAGATGCTGTGGTGGTGCTGAGTGATGCTGTGGTGGTGCTGAGTGATGATGTGGTGGTGCTGAGTGGTGCTGTGGTGGTGCTGAGTGATGCTGTGGTGGTGCTGAGTGGTGCTCTGGTGGCGCTGAGTGATAATGTGGTGGTGCTGAGTGATGCTGTGGTGGTGTTGAGTGATGCTGGGGTGGTGCTAAGTGGTGCTGTGGTGGTGCTGAGTGGTGCTGTGGTGGTGCTGAGTGATGCTGTGCTGGTGCTGAGTGATGCTGTGGTGGTGCTGAGTGGTGCTGTGGTGGTGCTATGGTGGTGCTGAGTGGTGCTGTGGTGGTGCTGTGGTGGTGCTGATTGGGCTCTGGTGGTGCTGAGTGATGCTGTGGTGGTGCTGAGTGGTGCTGTGGTGGTGCTGAGTGATGCTGTGGTGATGCTGAATGGTGCTAAGTGTTGCTGTGGTGGTGCTGAGTGATAATGTGGTGTTGCTGAGTGATAATGTGGTGGTGCTGCGTGGTGCTGTGGTGGTGCTGAGTGATGCTGTGGTGGTGCTGAGTGATGCTGTGGTGGTGCTGAGTGATACCGTGGTGGTGCTGAGTGATGCTGGAGTGGTGCTGAGTGGTGCTGTGGTGGTGCTGAGTGATGCTGTGGTGGTGCTGAGTGATGCTGTGGTGGTGCTGAGTGGTGCTGTGGTGTTGCTGAAAGATGTTGTGGTGATGCTGAGTGATACTGCGGTGGTGCTGAGTGATGCTGTGATGGTGCTGAGTGATGCTGTGGTGGTGCTAAGTGATGCTGTGGTGGTGCTGAGTGATGCTGTGGTGATGCTGAGTGGTGCTGTGGTGATGCTGAGTGATGCTGTGGTGGTGCTGAGTGATGCTGTGGTGGCGCTGAGTGATGCTGTGGTGCTCCTGAGTGGTGCTGTGGTGGCGCTGAGTGATAATGTGGTGGTGCTGAGTGATGCTGTGGTGGTGCTGAGTGATGCTGGGGTGGTGCTGAGTGGTGCTGTGGTGGTGCTGAGTGGTGCTGTGGTGGTGCTGAGTGATGCTGTGCTGGTGCTGAGTGATGCTGTGGTGGTGCTGAGTGGTGCTGTGGTGGTGCTGTGGTGGTGCTGAGTGGTGCTGTGGTGGTGCTGAGTGATGCTGTGGTGGTGCTGAGTGGTGCTGTGGTGGTGCTGAGTGTTGCTGTGGTGATGCTGAGTGGTGCTGAGTGGTGCTGTGGTGGTGCTGAGTGATAATGTGGTGTTGCTGTGTGATAATGTGGTGGTGCTGAGCGGTGCTGTGGTGGTGCTGAGTGATGCTGTGGTGGTGCTGAGTGGTGCTGTGGTGGTACTGAGTGATGCAGTGGTGATGCTGAGTGGTGCTGTGGTGGTGCTGAGTGGTGCTGTGGTGGTGCTGAGTGATAATGTGGTGTTGCTGAGTGATAATGTGGCGGTACTGAGTGGTGCTGTGGTGGTGCTGAGTGATGCTGTGGTGGTGCTGAGTGATGTTGTGGTGGTGCTGAGTGGTGCTGTGGTAGTGCTGAGTGATACTGGGGTGGTGCTGAGTGATGATGGGGTGGTGCTGAGTGGTGGTGTGGTGGTGCTGAGTAATGCTGTGGTGGTGCTGAGTGATGCTGTGGTGGTGCTGAGTGGTGCTGTGGTGGTGCTGAGTGATGCTGTGGTGGTGCTGAGGGGTGGTGTGGTGGTGCTGAGTGATGCTGTGGTGGTGCTGAGTGGTGCTGTGGTGGTGCAGAGTGATTCTGTGGTGGTGCTGAGGGGTGGTGTGGTGGTGCTGAGTGATGCTGTGGTGGTGCTGAGTGGTGCTGTGGTGGTGCAGAGTGATTCTGTGGTGGTGCTGAGAGGTGTTGTGGTGGTGCTGAGTGGTGCTGTGGTGGTGCTGAGTGATAATTTGGTGGTGCTGAGTGGTAATGTGGTGTTGCTGAGTGATAATGTGGTGTTGCTGTGTGGTGCTGTGGTGGTGCTGAGTGATGCTGTGGTGGTGCTGAGTGATGTTGTGGTGGTGCTGAGTGGTGCTGTGGTGGTGGTGAGTGATAATGTGGTTGTTTTGAGTGATAATGTGGTAGTGCTGAGTGATAATGTGGTGGTGCTGAGTGGTGCTGTGGTGGTGTTGAGTGATACTGGGGTGGTGTTGAGTGATGCTGGGGTGGTGCTGAGTGATGCTGTGGTGGTGCTGAGTGATTCTGTGGTGGTGCCGAGTGGTGTTGTGGTGGTGCTGAGTGATAATGTGGTGGTGCTGAGTGATAATGTGGTGGTGCTGATTGATGCTGGGGTAGCGCTGAGTAATGCTGTGGTGGTGCTGAGTGATGCTGTGGTGGTGCTGAGTGGTGCTGTGGTGGTGCTGAGTGATGCTGTGGTGGTGCTGATGGGTGGTGTGGTGGTGCTGAGTGATGCTGTGGTGGTGCTGAGTGGTGCTGTGGTGGTGCTGAGTGATTCTGTGGTGGTGCTGAGTGGTGTTGTGGTGGTGCTGAGTGGTGCTGTGGTGGTGCTGAGTGGTGCTGTGGTGGTGCTGAGTGATACTGGGGTGGTGCTGAGTGATGCTGGGGTGGTGCTGAGTGGTGGTGTGGTGGTGCTGAGTAATGCTGTGGTGGTGCTGAGTGATGCTGCGGTGGTGCTGAGTTGTGCTGTGGTGGTGCTGAGTGATGCTGTGGTGGTGCTGAGGGGTGGTGTGGTGGTGCTGAGTGATGCTGTGGTGGTGCTGAGTGGTGCTGTTGTGGTGCTGAGTGATTCTGTGGTGGTACTGAGTGGTGTTGTGGTGGTGCTGAGTGGTGCTGTGGTGGTGCTGAGTGGTAATGTGGTGTTGCTGAGTGATAATGTGGTGTTGCTGAGTGGTGCTGTGGTGGTGCTGAGTGATGCTGTGGTGGTGCTGAGTGATGTGGTGGTGCTGAGTGGTGCTGTGGTGGTGCTGAGTGATAATGTGGTTGTTCTGAGTGATAATGTGGTAGTGCAGAGTGATAATGTGGTGGTGCTGAGTGGTGCTGTGGTGGTGCTGAGTGATACTGGGGTGGTGTTGAGTGATGCTGGGGTGGTGCTGAGTGATGCTGTGGTGGTGCTGAGTGATACTGTGGTGGTGCTGAGTGATAATGTGGTGGTGCTGATTGATGCTGGGGTAGCGCTGAGTGATGATGTGGTGATGCAGAAGGCAGAAGGGCACAAAAAACGAGTCTAACAGAGGACAAAAGGGCAGAAAAACAAGGGAAAAACGAGTCTAACAGAGGGCAGAAGGGCACAAAAAACGAGTATAACAGGGGGCAGAAAGGCACATAAAACGAGTCTAACAGAGGGCAGAAAGGCACAAAAACCGAGTCTAACAGAGGGCACAAAGGCACAAAAAACGAGTCTAACAGAGGGCATACGGGCAGAAAAACAAGGGAAAAACGAGTCTAACAGAGGGTAGAAAGGCACAAAAAACGAGTCTAACAGAGGGCAGAAAGGCACAAAAAACGAGTCGAACAGAGGGCATAAGGGCAGAAAAACAAGGGAAAAATGAGTCTAACAGAGGGCAGAAAGGCTCAAAAAACGAGTCTAACAGAGGGCAGAAGGGCAGAGTCTAACAGACTATATTAACCAGAGGAGCCCAGGTACAAAAAGCGGCCCTGAAATGAAATGAAAAGCGGCCGGGAAATGCATTCCTTTGAAGTGTGAAAGGCGGGAGCACATTGGCAGGGGAGCAGCAGCCTTTGATGTGCGAGCGAGTGGGAGGGAACACCATATGGGGTGTGATTAAGAAGTAACTCACATGCATTGGGGACAATCCTCGCTGGTTTCAAGAGCTGTTTTTCCTACTATACTCTCGCAGAACAACGCATGCGCGTTGGTTCAGCGAGACCTAAAAAGCTTCCTGCTTATTCTGACCATTTACTTTTTGTTCAAAGGAAACAAACTCCTACTTTAGGAGTTTGTACTCTCTGAAACTAAAGTTTGCGTAATGTGCACATTAAACTTGGAGACTTCTTGCAAATTTCACAGCTATGAAGGCAGGTGATAATCTCTAAATACGATGAACACTCCCCAAACATGTTGGTAGAAGTCATGTGCTCCACTTCGCTGGCAGGATGAAGTGATGCCCACCAAGGCCTAAATAAACCCCCAGTCTCAGTCAGTCTTAATGTCAGTCTCAGTTGCTCTTAGTCTTAGTCTCAGTTTCTGCCTCACCCTTATCTCTTCACTCCTTTTTACCCAACACCTCTTTAAGTCTTGCCCTCCTCTCAGTTACCCTGCCTTTCCTTCCCCTCTCCAGCTCTCCCTCTCCTTTCCCTCTCTAGCTCACCCTCCTCCTGACCACACTCTCTTCTCCCTCACTGCCTTGTCCTTCTTTATTGTCTCCTTGCCCTCACATCTGGAGTGATTCACTTTCCTCTCTTGCTCCTCTCTCTTCCATTTCTCTCTCTGCCTTAACCTCCTGTTCTCCCTCTCCCCATCTTACCCTCCTCTCCCTCTTCCTGTCTCACACTCCTCTGTCGGGACATCCCCTCCTCACCCTATCGTCTCTACCTTCTGTGAGAAATTGGATTACTGGTAGAGGGGGGTGAAACCCTACTCAAATATCAATCGCAATCTTTGTCAGGGTGAGACACAAGGAAACCCCAAATTAACTTGTGCTCAGCACTCTGGTAGCTTAGCACAGAGCAGTCAGATGCACCGTACAGGCAATTCGTAAAGTATTTATGCAGCACTTTAAACAGTATTAAAGTAAAAACACAGAACAAGAAAAATCCCACACCAATTTAGAAAACTAAAGCAAAAGTTAGGAAATAAAGCAAGAACAAGAGCACAAAAAATCAATTAGTAGAACCAGAGACATGCAATTTTAAAGAGTTACATGAAAATAGCTCCAAAAAGCCTAAAACGCCATTCTTGGCTATCTGGTCATGCAAGATTGGGAGAAAGCCACAAGTTAAGTCAGAACCCGATGGAGCAGGAGTCAGATACTAGGACCAGGTTAGTCCCCCAGAATGGTTATCTTCTCAATACAGCGCAAAGAGTCCCGTTCATGGTGGAGGGGGCAGGGAAGAGTAGGGAAGTTTTGCGGATGGTACCACAAAGAGCAGACCATGCACCGCAGACAGTCGTCACTGTAGAAGAAAGATGCTGTTGCTGTCGCGTACGGTGGTCTGGAGCTTCACAGTGGTACTGTTGTGAACCGTTGATGCTGTAGTGGTATGGTAAGCTTTAAGTTGATGGAATTTTGTGTTGTTGGGCAGTGTGAGCAAGATGGTTTTGGCACCAATGGGACAATTTGCGGTCACGAGGAGCCCAACAATTCAATTCTGTCCACTGAGGCCACACCAAAGGTCCAACACCAAAGGTGCACTACCCGAGCTTGATCTGGGTGCTCATTCAGGTGGTGGGAGCCTGTTATGTCCCTATGGCTCTAAACAGAAGACCTGCAGGATAGACCTTGAAGTCACTCTGGGATGCTGGGTTCAGGGTGCAGGTCCAGTACATCTGACTCAGGCAGGAGGGCAGCAATCCAGCAAGGCAGAAGTTTAGCAAGGCATTAGTCTAGAAGGGCAGCAGTCCAGCAGAGTGGAAGTCCTTTCAGAAACACAGATGTCCTTTAATTCCTCTTACTCAGGAGCCTCCACAGGTCCAGAATGTACTGAGAAGTTGGTGTCTGAGGTCCACTATTCATACTAGGCGCCTCCTTTGAAGTGGGAGAAGCTTCTTGAGGTTTCAGTTTGAAGTGCACAGGTATCCTGCCTCCATTTTCCCTGGCTTCAGACTAACTACAGAGGGCCTTTATGTGGAGGTAGGACATAGTCTATACAAGTGTAATTAGGGCTGTGCCCAGCTCTATTCTTTCACGCTGCCCATTCAGGCACACCTACGCACTCTATTGTGTGTAGCTGTCTAAGAGGAATACACAAAGCCCAGTTGTCAGCTGCACCCAATCGTACACAGGCTGCAGGCACTAAATTGCAAAGGCAGGAAAATGGCAACTTTCCAAAAGTGTAATTTATTAAATTGTAATAAAAACTTAACTTTATAATAAGTGAGTATTTTTCAGTACAATTCCAAAGATGACAAACATGAACTGGTTACCTGTTCCCAATTGGATGTTACAGTTTATTAAATGTAATGAGGTAACTCCACTGTTATCCTATGAAAGAGACAGGCCTTGCAGTAGTAAAAAACAAATGTAAATGTTTTTCACTACCAGGACAAGAGTAACTTAAAAGTACATGTCAAACTTTATAAATGCACTGTGCACTGCCCTTTGGACAGTTCAGGGCCAACCCTATGGGTGACTTATATGTCCTAAAAGAACGAGTGGGGCCTGGCAAGAGGTTTATCATTCCAGGTCGAAATGTCAGTTTTAAACTTCAGAAACAGGCTGCCGTGGCAGGCCTGAGACATGTTTAAAGGGCTACCTAAGTGGGAGGTACAACCAATGCTGCAGAACTACTATTCACTTTTAAATATGCAAATTGTGTATAAGCCAGTTCTATCAGGTTTGAAGAAGAGAGCACAAGCACCTTAGCACTGATTAGCATTGGTAACGTGTGCAGAGTCCTAAAGCCAGCCAAATCAAAGTCAGCAAAATAGAAGTGTTGAAGGCAGAAAATCAAATCTAGTATGCCAGGTGTAACACCTTGCTTTCTCCTATCCTCTTACAATCCCTCTTCACGCCATACTCCCTCTGTTACAATCTTCAGTCATTCTCCATATGCCATATTCACCTTGTTACACATCTCACTCACACTGCACCACTTTTGGGTAAGTGGTGTGAGCCTCACTACTTCCACATCCCAACATTGGTATTGTGGTGGCACCAAAAGAGGTGTCACTTCCTGGTAATGTGACCTGAAATTTTACAAGAGTTATTTCTGAAATGCTCTTTCTTGCCTTAGAGTGTGCTCTGTCATGGGATGTTTTTACACAGTGCCCTCAGTCTTCCCTGTCCTTGTTTGTGCTTTGTGTCTACATGTTTTCGACCTTTACTCAGCTGAGACTTGTTGGTAATAGGCAAGTGATGTTTACAAGCATACTTGTCCCATTCTTTAAATTACGTTCCTAGTTGCAGCAATTTCGATCTTCATAGGATTATGAAGAATGTGTGGCGTGTTGCAAATGGGAGGTGAAATTCACAAGTGCAATTTAAAATGAAAAGGCATACATTGGGGTCATGACTAAGTTTCAGCGCCCTTCAGCGCTACGTTTATGGAACATTGTAACTGACGCCATGGATTGGGCTCGCAGCGTTTTTGGGACATGTTTGTGTGCTGCCTGCATTGCATCTTTCTCAAGTGCTGGAGATTACAAGAGACACTTTGATTGTGTGGCATTGTCTATTTGAAATTTACAAGTTTTTTTGGTCACTGGCAGTTCTCTCCAGATATATGGCAGTTTAAACGCAGTGGTGCGGTTTGAAATGGAGGCGTGTGAGGCACCTAGCGCGCGCTCTTCATGTGGATTCTCTGCTTCTCTTCCATGCCTTCGTTGCTACGCAGCCCACAGAACTGCCACGGGACATTCGACAGCACGGACACAGCGTCAAATGCATGAAGCCATCTTGATAGTACTAGCATCTCGCAGGCATCGGAGTTACTCTGTTCTCCACGGCTTGCAATCTTCTTTGGAGCTCACTAACGGAGTGAGCATTCTTCATTTTGCTCTACATGTTCTGTCTCGAGACGGAGAAATTTCAAACAGGGACTTTCAAGTTTGTTGGTCTGCTTTTGGTTTGCAGTATTGTTTTGTTTTCCATATCTCGTACCTTATGCATGGTGTTTTACCACGGATATTAAGAGGAAATTAGCAGTCAAGCTTTGCCGGTCAGCGCTGTCATAGTTTGCATACAAAGTGCACACTCCCCCAGACCCCTTCAGGCCCCTTCTCAAATGAAACACCTGAGCCTTGTTTGATTTTCTGCGGTGTGCATATTTATTAAGACAAGTTAACAGGTCAATTACTTCATTGACCTCCATTTCTTTATTTCAACTTCAAATTTATTTTCACATCACAGTATTAAGATACTCATACTTATATACATATTTACTCTTTTACCGCCCGTTCTCCAATGGGCTTTTGGTTGACCCTCGTGTTGCGCCAGCAGGCCACAACCAAGTTAGCCTGCTCTCCTTAAGTTGACCCCCTTCTGGTCAACAGAGCCGCAGGTAAATAATCTGCCACCACTTTTGGCAACCAGCGGCTTCCAGGGTAGGGCTAGAGAAGCCAGGGCCACCAGCAGGTCAGCCCCAACTCTCCCGCCAGCCCGGAGCCCATGATGCTTTAAAAACCTGTTCTGAGGTAAAACGGGCACTGCCCAAAGAAGTTCCCGTGATATTCTTGTCCAGGACCCTGCCACAGGGCGAGGCGCTTACTGGCGGACTCGTCCTCCCCCCCTGTACTCCAGTGCTTCGGCAACGGCTCCTAGGACTGTTTGTATAAAAATTTCAGTGCCCGCCTCTGATAGGTGTACTCCGTCCGCCGCATATAGCTCAGGCCTGGACGTTTGTATCAGCTTGTGACGAATGGTCCGAATGCTAGACTTCTGAAGTATTTCGGACACTGACTGGTTCAACCTTTTGACTGATTTATTCACCGCCTTCGAGGGCGCGCCCCGCGGCCATGTCTGCCTCGGAATGACTTCAGACCATAATAAGATGGCCTTTGGCAAAATATTTCTGACTGCTGCTAGCGTAGTAAACAAAAACTCTTTCACCCCTCTCCTTCCAGCCGGGATCATGTCGTTGCCTCCACAGTGCAACACGAATACATCGGGATAGGGCATGCCTCTGCCCAAAGCCGCCCTCAAATCATTCGGGACGTCGGCTAAGTGTTGACCACCTATTCCAACCCAATGATGGTCCCATCCTTGCGCCCTGTGCGCCTTCCCTCCGAGAGTTTCCTGGAAGATCGACCCCGCCCTGCGAATAAAGGAGTGGCCGCACCAACATATTTGAGTTCTTTGGGAGGTAGTACCTAGGGTAAATATCGAAAGAAATGGTGAGAACAGCCTTTGACAGTAGGGAGGGGGAGGTTATGAGGGTGGCTTTCATACCAATTGCGGACGCACATAACGCACATAGCATGTAGACTTCCAACGTCCTAATCTCATGATAGTCTGTTCCGGTAACCCCAGGCCGGCGGCCGTGGTGGCTGCACCGATACGAAAGGAATGGGATGTGAAGTCGGCCGGGTCAACCCCCATCTTTGACAAGGTCATTTTTACAACCCTTGTGAACTGAAATCTGGTGAGGGGTAGGCCGTTCCTATGGAGCAACACTCTGTCATCGCCCCCTTGAGGCCTGGTTTGCATGAACTCCCTCATCAGCCTAACTGGGCAATAGGACTCCCCCGCCACTTTGCACAATTGTAGCCAAGTCCCCTTGCCTAAGGGATCTGTTTTAGACCTTCTAACCCTGACTCTCAGTACATCTTCTGACTCGATTATGTCCGTGCGTCTTATACCTCCATCCCTATTCGCCTTAGAGGCCGGTAGCAACTCTGAAATACGAAGAGCTCCACAAAAGGCTAGCACGTACGCTACCCTAAATAGCTGCGTTTCGTAAGGGGAAAAGCACACGAGCGGCAGGGTCTCTAAGATCTTCACCAACTTCCCCACATCTATAGGCCTCCTCGAGTCCTTCACACCTGGTATTAAGCGCTCCCATCCCTTCACGGCCCTCCTCACCCTCTGATCCTTTGTTGGATCTGCAACCCCTTTTAAGCCCGCATAGAATGCCAGTGCTGACAGCTGTCTCTTCATCAATGCAACTGATTTACCACTCCCCTTCTGATGTACTATAAAGCCTAATACACTCATGGGAATAAAAGCATCCACCAGGCCCGCCTCCCTTAAGTATAACTGATAACAATCCCACGACCTCTGATACATACTCTTCGTCTTGGGGGCCAAGGATGCAGTTATCAACTCGGAGGCTGTGGGGCACCAAGCTTCCATAGCTCCGCTGGGAATGTTGTCATTGTCTTCTCTGCTTGTGGCCAGAGTGCACGGAATTCTGTCAACTTAAAACGAGATAAAGCGTCAGCAGCTTGGTTCTCAACCCCCGGGACATGTCTTGCAGTGAAATGTACATTGTGACGCAGACATTGCAATACTAGTTCCTTTAGTAAACGCAGCACCCATGCGCAAGTCGCTCTCTGGTTATTGATCACCATTACTACCGACATGCTGTTTGACCAGAATACAATGTGTCTGCTTGCGAGCGTATCACCCCACAAATGTAAAGCCACCACTATGGGAAATAGTTCTAGGAAGGTGACGTTGCGTGTCAGACCCTGTTGTGCCCATTCCTCTGGCCAATGCCGCATGCACCACCTAGAACCCAAAATTGTTCCAAAACCAACACTCCCTGCTGCATCAGTGAACAATTCAAGGTCCGCATTTGCGGTGCTCGCTGCCCGCCATAGCACCGAGCCATTGAAATCCTGCAAGAAACACTTCCAGAACCTCAAGTCCTTCCTCACCTCAGCTGAGAGTCTAACCCTATGGTGTTTTGCACGAAGCCCGGACATTGCCCTTGCTATACTCCTGGAGAATGCCCTGCCCATTGGTATGACCCTCAAGGCGAAGTTCAGTTGCCCTACCAGCACTTGTAACTGGTGTAATGTAACTTTCTTTGCTTTTAAGCAGTCATCAATCGCAGCCTTGAAGGCAGCCACCTTTGACCTGGGCAACCTGCACACGCCTTCTCTGGTATCGATTTCAATACCCAGAAATGTCAAGCATGTAGTAGGGCCTTCTGTTTTTTCGGCTGCTAATGGTACCCTGAGGGCCTCAGCCAGGTGCTGGAAGCCCAGCAGGGCCTTCCTGCATGACTGTGAACCCTTAGGACCCAGAAATAAGTAATCGTCCAAATAGTGTACAACTGCATGGGATTTGTCTGAGGTCAGGAATTGTTCCACAGCCCATTCTAAGAACCTGGCGAAAGTCTCAAATACAGCGCAAGCAATAGAGCATCCCATGGGCATGCACAGATCTATGAAATAATTATCTTTGAAGGTGAAGCCCAAGAACTTGGTGTCATCCGGGTGAACCGGGAGTAGCCTAAACGCTGACTCGATATCGGACTTGGCCATTAATGCTCCTTCACCCAAAGCCTGCAGTTTTTCAATTGCTGTGTAGAACGTTGTATAGCGCACTGTGCAGAGATCTGGATCCAGTTTGTCATTGACAGACAACCCTGGGGGGCTTGATAGATTATGAATAAGGCGGAATTTACCCTCCTCTTTTTTAGGAACTAAACCCAGGGGTGAGCAGACCAAATCAGGGTTTGGGAGATTCTTGAATGGACCCGCGACCCGCCCCAAAGAAACTTCCTTCATGATCTTATTTTGTGCTGCTTCCATATTCTGGAGCACCGAACTCTGGTTGCGAGGCGGGACGCTGGAGGGGGTAGCTGAAGACGGGATGCGGAAACCTAACGTAAAGCCATTAAGCAGGAACTGAGCCTCCTCTAGTTTGCCATACTTGCTAAGGAGGTGTGTCAAAACATGTCTTTTAATGGGAGTTGGGAGGCCTGTCGGATGTTTTAGGTGGCTTCCCTTTTGGAGTGGTGTGGGGCAGCTGCTCTTTTGGGTTTCCTGATTTCTTAAAACATCTGATTTGTGGGTGGGATGGTCCCCCACAGTAGGAACAGCAATGTTTGAACCTACACGAGGTCCCCCTGGTGCACTCATTTTTGTTAAACAGCCAGCAGGCCTGTTTTTTATCTCCCGCCCCCTTGTCGCTCCGAAAGGACTGGCTCTGAGCAGGGGAACTGGTCTTGGACGTTGGGGTGGGGGAGGAATAAAAAACTGTGTGCCATAGATTGATCTCACGTTGATCCCATGCTATTCCTGGGTGCACTGCTTTCATTTGTCTGAACTGGTTATCATATTTTAACCATCCCCCACCTGGGAACTCAGCTGCCGCCCCATGTATCAAGGATATGTAACTCATCATTTGAGGGCCCAACCCGGGGTATTTTTCCAACATAATTGCGGCATAAATGGCAAATCCTGTGATCCAATTCTTCATGGACCATTCTACCCATACCTTTTTTTGGTTATATTCACCTTCCTTAACTCCTCTGGCTTTACCTGCGGCCACCCCTGCGTTAATAAGATCGAACACATCAACGTATTCGCCCCTGAGTACCTTTTCCTTAGTGTCTGCGGGTACGTGCCAAGTGATCCCCGTAGATGGCGATACGGTCATGGATGCGGAACCGTACATTAACGGGCTGTAAGCTAACATTGGATGACCTGCCGTCTGCACCCCAGCCCCCCCTTGCATCTGAGTACTAGCTGGCCCGGCCAAATTAACGGCGGTGTTGGCTGTTGGAGACTGTGGTAGCCAACCCACGTTCGGGTAAGCGCTCGTCATTATAGGCCCCCCACTTCCCGGGTATGTTGTGCTGGGTATCATCGTGTTTACTGGGCCATTGCTGATTGCCTGTCCGTGTGAATTGTATAACTGCATCCCCGGTAGTTGCGCTACTCCTCCAGATTGCACCCAAACTTGTGCCACTCCGCTACCCGGTTGCGCCACCACTGGCGGCAAATTAACCTGAGAGCAGGGCGCCTCCGCATTAGCGACGGGCGCCCCCCTATTTGCGCTGTATTAGAATTATCATTGTTTCCCTCGGGAACCTCATTGTCCTTATTCGAGTCTGGGCTCAAATCTATTGTCTCTGGCACCTCCTTCTCACCTGGTGATGCTTGTTGGGGCTCGGCTGCCCTGGGCCTCTTGTCTTTCAACGCCTCTTTAAACCTTTCCGGCATACGCCTCGTTCTCTTGCCTCTCCCTTTCTCCTCTTGTGCTTTCGCGTCAGCTCTTGCCCCTTCTCTCATAGCCTTTAGGGCCCAGTCCACGCCTTTCTCCTTCGTAAACTCCATGATCTCTGTAAGCGCAAGGTAGTCATCTCTTTTGGCTGGGGCCTCTTTCCCCCTCGCTGGCCGTTTTGGCGGCATTCTGCACTTAAAAGAAAATAGCATTAGTACCACATAATTGGCATACGTGCATCCGGACTAGCCAACAACTGAGCAAAACCCCATCCATATGTTATCCCCGGCAGTTTGCCCATGACCATCAATTATGTCCATAATTGCTTATGCATTTCTTATAATATGCCTGACGTAGTTAACCCATTGTCAGCCTGTAGGATTCACTATCGATCCATAATCACTAGTGTGCCATGTCAGCGGCCAGCCAAGGTATTCTCTGTGCTTCAAAATGCCATTCATAACCGAATTTGCAAAAAACGGCTTCTTGATTTTAAATTGAGCGCCCGATAACACACTCTAAACCTCAACGCTTACCCAGCCCTTATAATACCTGGGGCCCTACGTTATTTTTCCAAAATAAGGAAGGGGAAGGCGGGTTTGATGCTCGCCATTATCTAAGCGTCCCGCTCTGCCCCTTTTCGCCTACCGCGGTAATTCTCTGCCATCTAGCATGCTTGCCGTTAGCTAATTTCTTTAACGTGAATTGCGAGCTCGTCCGCCGGTATTTAAGCTGTTTACCGAGCCCAAGTTACATTAGGAGCCGACACCGAGGCTCGAACCCGGTTACCCCATACTAACGGCGGCAGCTCTCACATAAGCTATGCTTCCGCAAGTTACCGGGCTCGGAGGGGGAAAAGAACAAGTCTGCGCCGTAAGCTTTTAAATTAGAAGAAGGCAGTTACATTAGGCAATGCTTCAGAATGTTTCCGGGAGGTTACGAAGGAAGGGGGCTAGATCTATACATACTGCACCCGCTCCCTCTTTCGACCGGTCGGCTCTTCCGCCCCCGGGCTCTCCCCCGGCACTCGCACTCTCCAGCACTCTGGACTCACAACCCGGTTCGCACACAACGCGGTTCGCACACGCGGCAGGCATTCCCTGCCCCCCATGCTCTCATTCACGCTATCAATCACGCGCTGAGCGTTCATGCCACACACACACACCGCAAGGCCCACTCACCTGCACAACAGAGTCGGATTGACCCTCGCCGACCAGTTTTCGCGCGATGGTCCTTGACTTCCTTCTGCGACGTCCGACTCCTGGGCGGTCAGCAGACAAAGAGGGGGTCACTAAAATGGTCGCAGGCTTTTAAGCTTCGCGCCCTCCGACTCTATCCGGGTCACTGCGAGGCACTTCCGTCTGTCCCTTGATTGGCACTTCCGACCTGGAAGTGCCTCCCTAATTGGGCGGCCCTTTGGCTGCAACTAACGGCGCCACGCCCCTAGGGGGGGTGGCGCCCTGCAGGAAGCCGGCAGGTAACATTTGTTTTTCCACTGATCTTTGAAGTGTGTGTCTGTTTTTTTTTTTTAAATAGGCATCGGGCAGTTTAATTTGGCATTTTGTTTTTAATCGCATTTTACATGAAACTTTTCATGTCAGAGAGTCTCACAATAGTAAAAGGATACATCTGTGTTGTGAAGAATTCTTCACATGTGACCTTTGGAGATATGTTTATCACTGTGTTAGCATTCTTAGTCGCTTTTCCGATGCAATTATTTTCTTTCTTCTCTCAAGTGAGTGTGCCTAAGGTTGTAGTACTCGGGTGAGAGCGGTCACTCACTGGCGAGGGTTACATGTTTTAAAAAAACAAATTACGAGAGATATTCAAGAAGAGTTTGCATGACTTAAAGTTGAATTTCAAGTAAAGTTTTGTGATGCCACAGTTTATGCTACATTACACATGGGTGGCACTTGAATTAGAGTGGGTGGTAGTGTGGTATTTCGTTCTTCCTGACATGTCATTGTTATGATGCTTAGAATTTTATGTATGTCACTGGATGCTCTGTAAAAGAATGTGAAGGTGTCAGTTGATTCATTGCTGGCTTGTAGATGGATGGGATCTTTCTCTATGAATAAACTTCTGTGAACCAGCCTTCCTGTTTCATCAATTTATTCACCAGGGGCCTCATTTATGAGGCCTTGCGTCAGTTTTGCGCTTCCGATGCGTCACTTTTTGTGACGCATCAGCGGCGTAAAACATGCCTCCTGTTGCAAACTATTTACAAAGTGACGCATCTAAGCAGATGCGTCACTTTGTAAACCCCTGCGCTACATTATACCTGCGTCAGGTAAAATGTATGCAGAGGGGGCGTTCCCCCCGCAAAAAGCCTCGTAATAGTGACGCAGTGAAATCTATGAGATTTCACTGCGTCACTTTTAGGACGCTGTTGTGTCAAAATCTTGCGCCTGCCTCACAGCAGGCGTTCGACTGACGCAAGCCCTTTCACATGGGGCTTTCCCCATGTGAAAGGACGCATTGCTGGAGTTGCGTCACTTTTGTGACACACCCCAGCAATGCGTCACTTTTGCGCTTACAGATACGTCAGAAATACTGACGTATCTATAACTCCTTGCGACATGATGCGTCATACTGTAAATATGACACATCATTGGTGTCGCAAGGAGGACGCAGTGAAAAGTGACGCATCGCTGTGTTCACGCAGCGATGCGTCACTTTTCATAAATGAGGCCCCAGGAATGCTTCACTGTCGTAGTTATTTACAAAAAGTGGTGGTGAGGGACAGAGTCTCTGAATTAAGCAGAATACTCTCACCCAGTCAAGAGATCAGGGCTAGATCCAACACCGTTTTTTAGCTCATTGCACCATCCCAGTTTCAGAACCTGGCTGTATGCAAATTAGTCTGTCCCTGGCCCAGTGCATCATGGGAACAGGGCAGACGAGACTACAAAAGCCAATTCTTACACTGGGAAGGAAACAAGCTTCCGGGGACCGGTTTCTGGCATTACAGCCGTCTTCGGCCCGGCTTGCTTGAATCCTGATGGTGCAATGAGCAAGGGACTCATGTCTGAGTATGCCCTTCCACGCTTAGGGTGGACAAAAATATTTACAAA
Organism: Lissotriton helveticus; assembly: GCF_964261635.1. Taxonomy (NCBI): domain Eukaryota; kingdom Metazoa; phylum Chordata; class Amphibia; order Caudata; family Salamandridae; genus Lissotriton; species Lissotriton helveticus. Next base: position 1,292,523,523 of record NC_136061.1, read on the forward strand.
AAGGGGTGGTGAGAGACAGAGTCTCTGAATTAAGCAGAATACTCTCACCCAGTCAAGAGATCAGGGCTAGATCCAACACCGTTTTTTAGCTCATTGCACCATCCCAGTTTCAGAACCTGGCTGTATGCAAATTAGTCTGTCCCTGGCCCAGTGCATCATGGGAACAGGGCAGACCAGACTACAAAAGCCAATTCTTACACTGGGAAGGAAACAAGCTTCCGGGGACCGGTTTCTGGCATTACAGCCGTCTTCGGCCCGGCTTGCTTGAATCCTGATGGTGCAATGAGCAAGGGACTCATGTCTGAGTATGCCCTTCCACGCTTAGGGTGGACAAAAATATTTACAAAAAGGGGTGGTGAGGGACAGAGTCTCTGAATTAAGCAGAATACTCTCACCCAGTCAAGAGATCAGGGCTGGGCCGGTGTTGGATCTAGCCCTGATCTCTTGACTGGGTGAGAGTATTCTGCTTAATTCAGAGACTCTGTCCCTCACCACCCCTTTTTGTAAATATTTTTGTCCACCCTAAGCGTGGAAGGGTATACTCAGATGTGAGTCCCTTGCTCATTGCACCATCAGGATTCAAGCAAGCCGGGCCGAAGACGGCTGAAATGCCAGAAACCGGTCCCCGGAAGCTTGTTTCCTTCCCAGTGTAAGAATTGGCTTTTGTAGTCTGGTCTGCCCTGTTCCCATGATGCACTGGGCCAGGGACAGACTAATTTGCATACAGCCAGGTTCTGAAACTGGGATGGTGCAATGAGCTAAAAAACGGTGTTGGATCTAGCCCTGATCTCTTGACTGGGTGAGAGTATTCTGCTTAATTCAGAGACTCTGTCCATCACCACCCCTTGTTGTAAATATTTTTGTCCACCCTAAGCGTGGAAGGGTATACTCAGATGTGAGTCCCTTGCTCATTGCACCATCAGGATTCAAGCAAGCCGGGCCGAAGACGGCTGAAATGCCAGAAACCGGTCCCCGGAAGCTTGTTTCCTTCCCAGTGTAAGAATTGGCTTTTGTAGTCTGGTCTGCCCTGTTCCCATGATGCACTGGGCCAGGGACAGACTAATTTGCATACAGCCAGGTTCTGAAACTGGGATGGTGCAATGAGCTAAAAAACGGTGTTGGATCTAGCCCTGATCTCTTGACTGGGTGAGAGTATACTGCTTAATTCAGAGACTCTGTCCATCACCACCCCTTGTTGTAAATATTTTTGTCCACCCTAAGCGTGGAAGGGTATACTCAGATGTGAGTCCCTTGCTCATTGCACCATCAGGATTCAAGCAAGCCGGGCCGAAGACGGCTGAAATGCCAGAAACCGGTCCCCGGAAGCTTGTTGCCTTCCCAGTGTAAGAATTGGCTTTTGTAGTCTGGTCTGCCCTGTTCCCATGATGCACTGGGCCAGGGACAGACTATTTTGCATACAGCCAGGTTCTGAAACTGGGATGGTGCAAGGAGCTAAAAAACGGTGTTGGATCTAGCCCTGATCTCTTGACTGGGTGAGAGTATTCTGCTTAATTCAGAGACTCTGTCCATCACCACCCCTTGTTGTAAATATCACTGTCGTAGTTGGCAGGACAAGGAAGATCCCAACACAAAGGATTGGTGAGAGATTACCATTTTATTTTGAGATACTACTTGAGATACAACAAAACTAACTAAAGACTCTTCTCATCAACTGACAAGTCTCTATATATTTTTTCAATTAATTGAAACTGGGAACTTAATTCTTCATTTCGCTTTGCAATTTGATAAATAATTTTACTTTAACTTTAAGTATTTTTTAACGTTAACCTCGTTGGTGTTGTGGAAAACTCACCATTATCGACTGACTCTTAGGATTGACTTTTATCTTTAATGTGGCCTGACAAACTCAATGCATGATTTGTTGTTCATTGACTCTGCATTATCACAATTCGGTGGTTTGAGGGAAAAAAGCATGTTCCAGTGAGATAAATGAAAACATGTTAATTTCTTTCGCTTAAGATTGGCCACACCTATGTCTTATGACTGAAACTGCTTAGTCTCGCTATTTAAAACTTAAGTTATGGAGGTCTCGGGATTGCAGTGTGGAGTGATGTGGAAGTTGGTCGTTTCTTCGCTCTGCGCATTGTTTAAAATAAATGCGAGACTTGCTCCGTGTTGACATTATAAAAATAAGCTTCAACGCGTGCATTCTTTGAAGAAAGGCTTACCTCACTTCAAGCGCTGCTGCCATTCCATGTAGAAACTTCTTGGAAATCCCTCATTTGCATTGTGGAGTGTTACTGGCGTTCGTCTTCATGTCGTCTTTCAGAGCGTATTCTACGTCCTCTTTAAGCCGCTAGGAGCGTATTCTGACGTCACAAGCGTGGAGGTCATATTGCTGGTCGTCGCCTAGCAACTCTTTACTTCGATACTGTATCCCGGATTGTTAAGGTCTAAACTCTAACTTCCGCGAGGTAATTGCGAGCTCCCAGTACAACGGTGACTCGCACACCCTGATTTGAAATTTCACATCATAGAGAAATAGTGCATGTCCCTTGTACATCTGTGACATGCACACTAGCAGTTTTATTTTTTTTTGGTTTGTGAAAAGCATTGCGTGTTTTCTGGACAACAGTGACACGCACACTTTTAAAATATTTCTTACATTTCTGTGACATATTACTTGTGTGTTTATATACAACAGTGACACACACACTTAAGGTTGAAATTCATTTTGAGAAAAGCATTGTGTGTCTCTATAACAGTTATTCACACACTTGAACAGTGACGTACACTCTTTTCTTTGGTAAATCTGTGTGTCCATATTTTACACTTCAGCGGCACTTATGCTTGCATTGTGTGTCTCTTATTTACAACAGTGATGCACACATTTGAATAGCGACGTGCACATTTTTCTTTGTTAACCTGTGGGTGCACTACAGCGGCACGCACGCTTGCATTGTGCATCTTTTCTTTACAACAGTGATGTACACACTTGAACAAAGTTGTGCACATTTTTCTTTGTAAATCACAATTACAGCAATATTGATATACTATATTATTATGAGTTATAATTATTCCTGTGTAAAATAGCAGCAAAATGCAGAATATTACTGCAGCTCTATTGTTTTTGTCTAGTCCTGGTTTTCCTCCTATAAAGTGGAAGAAGTGGAACGTAGTCTTTGTAAGATATGCAAGAGTGTGTGGTTGCTCACTCAGTGCAGAAAGGAGAACGTCATTGTTTCTGCACTGCTTAAGGTCAGAGGGTCAAGACGTCTATGATCATCTACCCGATCTCTCTCCCACGGAGGCTAGAGATCTAAATGAATACGAAATTTGTATAAAAAAACTTGATAAACATTACCTTCCCAAGTTTTGTACTATTCTAGACAGGTATCAGTTTGCCAAATGTATGCAAGCGGAAGAAGAAACAATTGAAGCTTAAGTAACTCAATTAAGGAAACTTGATTCTTCATGCAGATTTGATCATTTAACTGATGAGAGAATTTGCGATCAATTTATTTTTGGATGCAATCTTTAGAAAGTTAGGGAAGAACTCTGGTTGCTTGATGATCCCACTTTAGATGAGGTTTTAACAGTAGCAAAAAGAATAGAACATTCATTAAAATGTGTAGCAGTCATAAAAAAAACATAATAAAGAGTCGAAGGTACAGGTTATTAAAACTACAACTGAGAAGTCCTTTCTAAAGATAAGAAGGAGATTATAAAATCGTGGCCTGAGAGAAAATGTTATAAATGTGGTAAATCTGATCATCTTGCAAATGATAAAAAAATGTCTGGCACTTAATCAAACATGTACTAAGTATAAAAAAATGGGGCATCTCACGTCTTTGTGCAAAAGAAACCTAAAACTAAACTTAAGAAGGTGGTGATTTATGAAGAAGATGAAAAAGTTGAATCCAGTTCAGAAGATTTTGAGCGTGGACAGATAGAAGTCCAAGTTGAAAGCAGACAAAAATGTAAAGCGAGTCCTTGTGATGAGATCTTGAATGAAGGTGAAACTACTAGAGTTCTTTTTGACTCTGACACAAAAATCTTAGTCTCAAATGAATTCTGTGTTAAAAAGTTAAAAGAAAAAAATGTATTCTTAAAGCCTGACATAATTCCCCTGGCATATGGTGGTGAGCCCATTAAATTACATAGTTATTTTGTAGGGCTCATAGAATTTAAAAATAGGCTAGTTTCTGGGAAGATCTATGTGTCTAAAAGTAAGATAGTATAAGTAGTTGGGTACATCAAGGTCATTTAGGAGTTTACCTTGACCCCAATGCTGATCCACCCATTCAACTTAGAGAAGACGTTTGTTCTGTGATAAAGAATAGTGATGATGATTGTGTGCATACATTAAAAACAGAATTTCCTAATGTTTTTAAAGAAGAATTGGGGTGCTTGAAAGGATACTGTCATAAAATCAAGTTAAAAAATATGTCATTCCTAAATGCTGCAAAGTAAGAAATGTACCCATTTCTGTCAGGGAAGACATGGAAAAGGAGATCTTAAAACTGAGAAAAGGAGGGATTATTGAGGAAGTTGAGGGAACAGGATGGTTGGCCCCGGTCATGGCAGCACGCAAATCCAATGGAGATCTTCATCTCTGTATTGATTTGAGACAACTTAACAAAAATGTGGTAGATGATAGGTATCCTTTACCTAACATTACAGAACTTTTGGGTCTTCTTGGTGGGGCAAAAGTCTTCAGCACAATCGATTTAACATCTGCCTATCACCAGATTGAGTTGGATGAGTCTTCCAGAGATTACACTTCTTTAATTACTCCCTTTGGGACATTTAGATTAATACACATGCCTTTTTGGCTGGTGTCTGCTTCTTCTGTGTGTCAGCAGGTTATAGAAGGTATCTTCAAAGGTCTTCCTGGTGTGTTTATATCAGGATGATATGCTAGTATTTGCAAAGGATGTTAGTGAGCATAATACTAGACTGGAATCAGTATTAAAGAACTTGAGTGAACATAATCTTACCATTAAAGCTGAGAAGTGTAGATTTAAAGCCAATTCCATCAATTATCTAGGACACAATATAACTGGTGATGGAATCAAACCTAAAGCTGATCTAATTAATACCATTATTAATTTGTGTCCTCCATCTAATAAGACTGAGTTAATGAAATTCTTGGGCATGATTGGATATTATGCAAAGTATGTGAAAGGTTTTGCTGCTTCTACTGTTAAATATGAGAAGTTTATTACACAAAGGTGTAGATTTTGTATGGTCTAGTCTGTGTGAAGAAGAATTTGTCAACATTAAAGGAAAACTCAATGAAGCACCATCTCTTGAATGAATGAATGAATTTTTATTAACTGTAAAATTAATTAAAATCTTTACAGTAAAAGGAAAGAGTACAGAAAACAGTCATTGTAAACTTCTTTGCTTGATAAAAGGTCTACTACTGTGCTATTTAAAAAGGTGAATTAAAAACAAAATAGAGTGAGGGGGTACGACGCCCCTGTCTAAGTCCCATATGAATGGCCTTTTTCCAACCTTGTGTACCTTGGAGTTAGTCTTAATGGCGGACGATTCATTCCTGGAGGGGCGTACGAGTTGGGCACTATCAATGCTACTACGTAGCGAAGTCACTTCAGCTATCGTCCGCTGCTTTTACCATGGGCTTCCCAAGTGTTAAAATGTTTTCGTTGCTGGCTTTTAGGGCTAGCCTAATTTGGTGAACGAATTTCGCCAATCTCGCTAGGGTCATTGTGTTGAGTGTTGAGAAACACAAAGCTGATGCTTCAGAGCATGATTTTGTGCTCTGACTGAGGCAGATCGGTCTCAGCAGTCGCCGGCGATCGATGTCGAAGAAAGGACAGCAGCAGAGAAGGTGCAACCAAGATTCCCTCTTGTAGGTGCATAGTCTACAAGATATGGATTCCCCTCTTTGTGCCCATACGGGGTTGAAGTCTGCTATCCCAAGCGTGGTCAGCCTCATGTATAGGATTTTGCTTCGGACATGTGTTGTTAGGGCCTCACTTAAATATAATTGTGCTTTTCCTACCATGTACGAGTTGCTTAATGGGTGCAAATGGGAGCTTCGACAGAGGGTTTTATGATCGAGGTCAAAGGAGATTTCATAAACTTGTTTGTTGACTGCTCTCTTCCAAACATTCAGTGGGATGTCCTGCCGCAGAATATTTTCTTCCTCAACCCTCAAAGTTTTGATTGCGTTTCCCAGCCTGGTATGCCATGTCGAGACTGGCCCTTCGAAGATGGATCTCAAGTGGTATTTAAGGGAGTTAGCCGGAGCCCTTAATATCCTTAGATACAACTTTATAAGCTCCCCCTGGCAGATCAAGTCTGGCCTTTCTAGGCCAAGCTCCAGTCTCAGCCTGGATCTTCTTGCTGTCCTTGGTATGTGTAACACCGACTTGTATGCCTTAACTTGGGCTGAGTTGAAAGAACGTCCAACTTTCCAGGAAAGTCAAGATGACCGTAAGAGATTGCAGGGAGAAGCTTTGCTCGTAGGGCTATCAGAATTGGACTGGCGGATGGGCTGATCAGGTTCTGACTTAGTTGTTTTAGCAGATATGTTACCCTGTTGGCTTTGGAGGCCTGATGGTTTAGATGTACATTGGCCTTTGCCCGTTCCGTGAAGTAGTTGTATGAGGCCACCAAGTTTATTTGAACGTTTTCCAGCTGCCACAGTGCATGCCTTTTCCGTTGATAGGACCCAAAGATAATAACCTTGGTTTTCCCTTGATTGACAGACAATCTGTTGGCAAAGTTGAATCTGGTTAAAGCTGTTAGTGTTCTTTGTAGGCAGATCTTCGTGTGATCCATTATAGCCGTGTCATCGGCATACTGTAAAACTGTTAGCCTCACACTTCCTAGTCTGGGGGTTACTAGGCTGGCTCCTTTTAGGGCTTCCCCCAAATCCGCTGTATATAAATTGAAAAGAGGGGGGGCCAGCACACACCCTTGCTTTAGCCCATTTTCTGTGGCTATTTTGGGAGAAACTGTCCGAGCGCTTGTTTTGACCCGCACTCAGGTGGCCTCATATAGTGACCTATTTGCCTTCAGAAGATTCGATGGTATCCCCTACTTATCCAATTTCCACCATAAGCGTTTTCTGTCCACTTTGTCGAAGGCTGTACTATAGTTGACAAAGCAGCAAAATAGTGGTGGGTGGTTCTTCGAGGTTGCCTGGGCTGAGAGATGTGCTAGCGCCAGGACATTGTCCATTGTAGATGCCTGGGACCTGAAACCAGTCTGGTACATAGGTATTATGTTTTCCTTTTCGGCCCATTTTTCTAGGTCATTGAGTACTAGGCGTGCATATGCCTTGGTCTCCAGGTCGAGCAGGGCTATGAGCCTATAGTTCGAAGGTTCTAGGCGGTCACCTTTTTTAAAGATTAGAACCAATATGGAACCCCTCCAGGAGTCGGGGGTTATGGCGGTCTTGTAGATGTAATTGAAGAGCGGAGTTAAAAGAGTCACCCAGAACTCTGGTGCCTGTTTGAAGACCGGTGCTGGAATACCGTTGGGCCCTGGGGCACCGTCGTTCCTCATGCGCTTGATGGTTTTAATAACCTGTTGGGGGTTTGTCCAGGTTAGTATGATGCCAACAGCGTCGGCCGTGGAGCTCTTTCCCCTCGTGTTCTTTCCTGGGCTCGAGAGTATGACTTCTGGATTTGTACTAATCTGTTGGACTTCCTCAGCTAACTCCGCTTTTTCTATTGATAGGTCTTCATTAGTGGGGACTATTACATATAGCTGTTTCACATATTAGATCCAATCGTTTTTGGGTACCCTGTTTTCTCTCGTTGGTCCTCGGTTGCTCAGCTGGTTGATAAATCTCCAGAGTCGTGCTGAGTTCTTTTGTTTGAGGAGGGAGAAAACTTTAAGCCATTTGCTTTCCATGGTGGCTTTTTTAAGTTCCCATAGCTTCTTCCTCAAGGAGGCCCTCAGTGCAGATATCAATGCCCCCTCTGTTTGACTGCCCCCTCTTTTCTTTGCTACGGGAGCCTTGCGTAGAAGTTTTTTATGGTCTCGTATATCCTGAGGGCAGGTGTTACCAGTGCTAAGTTGCGCTTTTGTCATTATATTTTGTGATTTGGGATTCCAGAGTTTGCTTTGTAGTTCCTCAATGATTTGCTCCCATCCTTTTATGAGTGGTTCCTCTATGTACAGACTCCCTTCCTGTGCCTCTCCCAGCCAAGTTTGAAGTTTCCCATCGGTCTTGTTTGTCCATTTAGTCCTCCGCATGACGCTGTATTTTTCCTCTCCACTTGTCTCCCCGATGGATTTGTAGAAGGCGGCAGTCGGTTTATCCAGCTGGAATGTTGGTCTTAGTGGCCTGTGATCACTTTCTTGCCGGTTTTTGATTTCAAAGTCAGTCATTCTGTCTGCCAACTCTCCAGTTATCATAATATAGACAATTCTTGACACATTCCAGAAAGTGGGCTGAGGCTGCCAGGCGGGCGAGCGAGCGCTTTTCAGTGCATGGGTTGATGTCAGTTTGAAACTGGAGAAAAGGTCTTGCAGGGGAGCCGCCCTTCCCGATCCCCTGGGGGGAGTTTCCAGTTTGTCAAGGTCTTTTAGATTGAAGTCCCCAGCTAGAATGGCCTGCTGTGTTTTAAAATTATTTAGCAGATCCTCTAGTTTTTGTGCCAGTGCCTCTAACTGGTCTTTCATTAAGGTCTGGGCGGGGTTAATGTAGCAATTTAATACCAGCAGGTTGATTGGATGTCTGGTATTGCTCAAACCTCTTATCTGTAGAGCTTGCAGACCAGGGGAGTTCACATTGATGGTCGTGACAGCGCAGCGACGGCACACTCATGTTTTATAAAGACTGATAGACCGCCTGCTGGGCGTCCGAAGATGTTCCTTTTTGTAGCTGGAACTTGAAGTTCGTAGTACCCGGCCAGAGGAGTGAAGATCAGGGCCCAAGTTTCTTGCAGACAGATTATGTCTCCACTTTCCAAAAACCGCTTCAGGTTTTCATTTTTACAGATTTTGCTAATCCCTGCTATGTTCCAGGAGATTACTGTTAGTAGTGACTTTGCAGTGGTTCCGGGCCTGGCTTCTCCTCTGGCGGGCTGTATTTTGTAGCGGTTAGGAATGATGTATCCTCCTGCCTGTGAGTCCCTTTTGCTCAGGGATAGGGGAAATGGTTCGTATAAATCTCTTAGAAGCTTTGATCCCAATATCAAACCCATTTTAATAACTGATGCGAGTGAAAAAGGTTTGGGTGCCATTTTATAACAACATGGTTCTTCAGGAATTCAAACTGTGATGGGATGTTTCTCTCAAGGAGTTTGAGGGATCCTGAAACTCGCTACTCTGTGGTAGAAAGGGAATCTATTGCTGTGAATTGGGCTATTAATATTTTTAAAAAATTCTTTGGGGAGTTGATTTTGAGTTGCATTCTGACCATAAGCCATTAGTGGAAATATTCAATAATAAATTATTAGACTCAATTTCTAGTAGGATTACTAAGTGGATAATAGGGTTGCAAGAGTATAGCTTTGTGCTCAAATATATACCAGGGATTGACAATGGTATTGCTGATGTCTTATCTCGCCTAGTTTCTTTTGATTCTTCACATGATGACAACTTGGATGATGATGAAGAATGGGTATGTGTGGTAGATCATGTTGTTATTTCTGAGGAAAGGTGGTTTGAGGAAATAGTTTGCGATCCAATTTTATGTGAAGTAGTATCTCTTGTTCAAAGGAGATGGAACAGTAGCAAAGATGGTTCTGATGGTACCGAACCATTTTGGTTAGTGCGTAATGAGTTGTCAGTGGATAAGGGTCTATTATTTCGTGGCACTAGGTTAATTCCACCCTGCAGTCTTAGGAAAGAACTCATTGACTTGGTTCATATATCTCATTCTGGGATTTCCAAGTGTAAAGAGCAACTACGTATGCAGTATTGGTGTCCCGGTATGGACAAAATGGTTGAACGTATCACAAGAGACTGAATGCCTTGCATGTTGAGTGACAAATCTAAAATTACACATGTGCAACCCATGATGTTAAGAAAGCGTCCTAATAAACCATGGCAGGACATTGCTTTGGACATTGTAGGACCTATTCATGGTAAGGGGTCACAATCGTATATATTGGGTATAATTGATATGTATTCTAGGTGGCCAATAATTTTCTTTTATCGACAGTTGACATAAATAATCTGATTCAGTGTTTGGAAAGTTTGTTTCCTGAAGAAGGTTTTCCAGAAACGTTATTGACTGACAATTGGATGCAACTCATATCCAAGGATATGGAAGATTTTCTTTTATCTAAGGGTATTCTACATAAGACCTGTTCTCCATATCATCCAGAGGCCAATGGAATGATTGAGAGGTTTAATAGAGTTCTTAAGGAAACTATTGTTTTGGCTAAATCTCAATCATTAGACTGGAAAAAAGAAATTGTGAAGAAGGTGGAGGAGTATAGATTCTCTCTGCATCTAATAACAGGTAAAACACCTTTTATATTATTCAGAGGAAGAGTGCCCAATACTATGGTGGAGCCTCCTTGGGACAACAAGTATGAATTGTCTAAAGGTAAAGAGAGTGAATGTGATGGTCTAATGATACAAAAGAAAGATGAAGATAAAGCCAGGTGTAGAAAGAAATATTTTGATTAAAAGAAAGCTGGTAAGAAAACAGTGGTAAACGTTGGTGATTGGGTAATGATAAAGCGTCCTGGTTTGTTAGGATGTTCTTCATCTAAGTTCATGAAACCTATAAAAGTAATTAAGGTATTTAACAATGCTGTACAGACTCAAGATCATCGTATTTGAAACTTAAACTGAGTGGTGACGGTCAAGGGTAATTTTGATGCTGAAATCCATGATAATCTTTCCAACAAAAATCTTGGAGTTGGTAGAGATAACGTCATTCAAGACGCTCGATGTTCATCTAGGGTAATTAGACGTCCTACTCGCCATGATGATTTTGTGTAATTTCTTTTTGGTTTTGAATGTATTATATTTTAGTGGTGTTGTGTTTTAATTGATAAGGAAGTGGGATGTGTGGTATTTCATCCTTCCTGACATGTCATTGTTATGATGCTTAGAATTTTATGTATGTCACTGGATGCTCTGTAAAAGAATGTGAAGGTGTCAGTTGATACCTTGCTGGCTTGTAGATGGATGAGGTCTTTCTCTATGAATAAACTTCTGTGAACCAGCCTTCCTGTTTCATCAATGTATTCACCAGGAATGCTTCAGGTAGTCACTTTTTACTCCTTTACATGAGGGATAATCTTGTAGTTTGGATCAATTTTTACTGCACTCCCTTACGCAAGGGTGATCCTAATCTTAGTGTGTGGTTTCCCATTTTATGCTGCACCTCTACGCATGGGTGGTTCCTGTCTTGGTGGGTGGTTACCCCATTTCTCTGTGTTGTTCTTACACTAAGTACATTTTGTGTTGTGTTTAATGTGTCTAAGTCATCATGTGCTGCACGTTTGGTCTGCACATTTGGTCTGTTTTGTTTGTAAGTCACTTTGCGCTGCACGTCTTGTTGGTTTGTGTGTAAGTCGGCCTGCGCCTCACATGTTGTAGTCTTGTGTGTAAGTCGCCCTGTGCTTCACGTGTTGTTGTCTTGTGCGTAAGTTACCCTGCTCCTCACATGTTGTAGTCTTGTGTATAAGTCGCCCTGCGCCTCACTTGTTGTTGTTGTGTGTGTAAGCCACCTCGCGCTTCACTTCTTGAACACTTTGTGTTTAAGTCACCTTGTGCAATACTTGTACATTAGTTTCACACCCTTACACAGGGTTGGTCTTTTGGGTATTGGCCCTTACGCATTTGGTTTCACCAGATAGTTTTGGTCTTGGGTGTTTGTCTAAGGGTGGGTTTACTCTTTCTACTTACGTTTCTTTGAAGTGTTTTGTTGGGGAGGATGGGTTCATTATTGCTTCTCAATATGTTTACCTTTCCTTTCTGATTCATTTGTGTTCAGAATCTTGAGAAGTTGTATTTTAGTTTTCTTCCCTGAGTGAACTTTTTCTCCGCTTATGTAAATGCTTGTTTATAGTTCCTACCATGTTTTATCACACTTTTATTTTGCATTTAAAAGGAGAGGGATAATGTTATACCCTGATTGTATTTATGTATAGTTCCCAGCCTAGCGGTCTACTTGCTGCTCAGCCAGAGTGAGAGTTGGTATTGGAATGTTAGTGTGACTTTGATGCATGGAATGCTTGGGTGCCTGTGTGGATGAGTGGTGACAGTTGGAGATGGGCTGAGCAGCAGACAGGCTGCTCCTGGTGGGGTTGGTGTATGACCAGAACAGGCTGGTGTAATAGGACTTTCTGACTTATGGACTGATGTGTATATTTACTTACCTGCAACTTGAAGTTAATAAAGAAATACTGAATAAATAACTCGGCCACGTCTGGTGAGGCACAACACAGACCTCACTCACTCGCTTCCTGTAATATTCACACAGGTTGCATGACCAACTCCCCCCCACTGTATCCTTTATTCACCCACTGCAAAGGCCACTAATGCCTCATTCAATTCTTTTACCTGTTACATGTCTCAGTCATTTCTTTCACTCACTATTCCTTCTGCTGCACACCTTACTCCATGTATGCCACATTCATCTCTGCTGCATGTCCTAATCACCCATGCAAATATATCTCATGTCTCACATTCTTTGTGCCACATTCAGCCTCACTCACCCTCTTTCTGCCATTCACCCTCCTGCCACCTCATTAACTCTTTTTATGTTTCACTCACTCCCTTTTTGCCACATTCACCACTTCTGGATGCCACACCCACTTCCTTCCCACCACGTTTACTCACTCTTTTACTCACTCTTTTTACACCACATTCACCCCTGCTGCACTCCACACTCATCGACTACAAACCCCACTCACACCTCACTCACTTCCTTTCTACCACTTTCATCCCTGCTTCTCACCTTATTCACTCCTTTTCTGGCACATTCACCTCTCATATTTTATGCACTGCCTTTGCATCTCACTCACTCGCTTTACATCACATTCATCCATGCGGCATTCTTCATTCACTTCCTTGCCATCTTACTCACTAATTGTAGCACAGGTTCACCCCTGCTGCACACCTTACTTGCTTTGTGCCTCACCCACCTTCTACCCACCACATATACCATTATTGTGTGCCTCACTCATTTCGCAACACAGCCACCCCTGTTGACTCCCTTTATGTCTAATTTACCCCTTATCCATGCATCACTATGTTTATGCCACATTCACCCTGGGACTTCCTTTTTAACGTTGAGTGTCTACCTTTGCCTGACATGCTGTCTGCCTGACGTACTCTCTACCTGATGTGCTGTATCTTGCTTCTACATTTAGCCCTGTAACTGTAGCTGATTGTGCACTTGCAGTGCCTCCTCTGTGTCTGGTGTGCTCCGTGTACCTGCAAAGTTCATCAGTTAGTTCTATGTCCAAGCCAACAGTACTTCCTCCTTTCGATGCATGGAGCCACTCTCTAAAGTATGCTCAGACCCTTGTAGTCTCCTCTCAGTTTATGTGCTGCAATCTTACTTTCCTTGTACCTAACACTAGAGTGCTCTCTCTACACGCAGGTCCACTCCAATTTCTTGCATGCAGTGTTTCTTTTTCTCCCTAGGACCTACTTTCCCTTCTATACCTGCAGTGCTACATGTACCCATCACACTCCTGTAATCATCTGCTTCATCTCTAGCAGCAGTGCTCCATGTACCCCTTGCCTCATACCTTCCTTAGTCCCCTGTACTCCCTCACCTCCTGTTCCTGTAGCCAGTGTCCTTCCCTCTACTTCCAAACCCTCCTCATGTACCTGTGTGGGATTAAAACCGTATCCCAAAATGTCAACACCCCTAAATTTAACTTATTGAGTTCTCCAATGGTTTACTGCAGAGGCACATTGCCTCATTAAACAGTATTTTCATAAGGCAATGCGCCCCATGTTAAAGTACCTCCTAGAACATCAAATCAGGAGAGTAAAAGCAGCTCATTAGGTAATGGGGGCCACTCAATAGCGGAGTTCTAGATCAATGAAAAGTTAAAGGGTTTAATTACAAAAACTCAAAATAAGTGGTACAGAGTAAATGCCACGAAGGCTAAAAATTAACAGTTACACAGTTTATGCAAATCAGAAAATATTCTATGCCTCAAATGAGCAGCAAAATGAAAAGCATTTGGGCACTGTCTGTAGTAGAATAGGTAAGTCTTCGGGCTCACGCCAAAAATCAAGGGGTTCTTCTACAAAATTCTTGCACAAGAAATGAGTAATTTTACAAATTCATCATGGTGTGAGAAAAAGTATAATTTCTGTAACAAATTGTACCGTAAACACATAAGCACCATACCAATTCTGTAAAAAAAGTATTCAACACACTCTAGGCTAATGTTAACCCGAGATGTTTGAGCAAAAATGAAACATTGAACAATAACACCAACTCCATGTGAATAAAACCACTGAGGAACCAAATGAGAAAGATACTCGCTGCAGTCTTGCTTCAGCACCATAGCAGCCGCGGCCCGTGGAGGGAGTTACGGTGGGGCAGGGAGGCGGGGAGGGGGAGGGATTAGGGTGGAGGGACCTAAAAACTGGCATATGGATAATTGCAGGTAAGTACACAATTTAATTAATAAAACGAAATTCGTAGCGCGCACAGCATCGCATTTTGCATGTAAGCGCCACGCGGCCCCCCTCCCCCCTAGCGCTGCAGCAGAATTGCCGCCGCAGCAAAGGGGTTAATGAAGCTCCATATTGTTTCTTATGTTAGCCGAATTTGTAGGCCTCATTTGTATTTCTCCTGGCTCTCTAGACCGCTTGCTAGTAAAATCCATATGTATGTAGAATCTGCTCTTTCTCACATTTCTGTTGCAGGTGGAGAAATTCATCTTTGTTAGTTAAAATAATGTATTTGTTTTAAGAGTTAGGCTTATGGAGGAGAGGATACATTTGAACAAGCTGTGCTGATAATGTGAGATGGTGTTCTTTCTCACTGGAGAAGGACTGGGAATCAAGGTCATCGAGCCAGCGCTGGGGAGCATTGTAACCGCCTGGAAAGTTACCTATGAGGATGGGATGATCTTGTGAAGTGATGATGGGTGTGTCCTACGATTTTGGTGTTAGGAACTTCTGGGGAGATCTGCAAGGATGAAGGAGCCTCTTAGAACGGGCTCCATTGATTTGTGCTACTGGACCCATTCAACGTGAGTATGCTTCTTAGGAATTCTTTACGCGCTGACACCTTCTATCCTGAACTTGCCTGGGGAAATGTTACATAGGGATGTCACATTAGTGGACGTTTAGGGACAGACTAATGATTTTTAATTATGAACCTCCAATGAAGAAGACTCTCAATGTAGGTATATTCTGCGTCCTGATTCTAGAATTGGTCATTCTTTGTATGCTTCACAGACTCAATTTCACCTGTAGGTTTGGCTTTGTATTAGTCCCACTGTATTTTTACACCCTCATCTTGAGGTGCTTGTATGTCCAATTGTTCATGGCCTTGTAATAAACTAACTAAATCTGAAAGAGGGATTCAGTGATTTTTCAGAGCCATGATGTATTGGAATTGGAATATATGACTGGCAATTGATTTTTCTTCCCTGTACACTTTTAAGCAGGAACCAACGAGCCATCGACCAGGAGATCCAGAGTAAGTCTAGAACGTGGAACCCAGCTCCATTAGCAGCATGCGGGGAGAGGATATACGCAGGGGGGAAACAGGAGTGAGAGACAGAGATGGCATCCATTTAGTCTAAAATGGCATTTTACAGGGAAATGTGGCATATCTACAATACATCAATATTCACATTTCTACACATTTTAGGATTTCTGTTACATTTGCAATTATGCTATTTCAGTCTGTACATGTAATATCAAATATGAAATGGCATATTAATACTGATTATTAATCCACAAAGTATAAACCCGAAAAAAAACGTCCACACTTGCAGTCTCCCTGCAGGCTCTTGAAGAGTGACTGCCTCTCTGTTTCCATGTACTTCTCTCCCCTCTGGTACATGCAAGCTCTTATCTTCAGTACCACCACAAGCTCCCCACTCTCCTACCCCGTTCCCTGTAGGGTTTAACGATGCTGAATTCTCCTTCAGTCCCCTATACTTTCCCATACAGTGAACCCTTACGTGTGCCAAGCAGCCTGCCTCTGGCCTCCTCCAGCAGTCAAAGCAGCAATAGGCAGCAAGGCAAATTCACATCAGGGAGAGAAACATGAACAGAGTTGTACAGCTGAGTGGTAAGAAGCCAGGGATGTTTTTCACAGGAATATGTTAAAGCGGTAAACCAGGGTGGTGTTCAGGATGGAGGTGTGAAGCAGAGACTTCCAACCAATGGCACTGTGTCCAGGGACAGGAGTATTTTTGGTCATCTCCTATCTCAGATCTACTTTGACACTACAAACTATGGGGCATATTATCAAGGGGGTTTATCTCCGCTTTTTTGGCTTTAAAAGCCAAGAAAGCGGAGATAACATTATCTCCCTATTACCTAGCTGTCGCTAACACCAGTTAGCGACAGCTAGTAGGAGATAGCGACCATCTTGGGCCCCACTTTGCATGTCAGTGATATTTATCACTAATGACATGCAAAGTGGGCGTGCCAAGATGTTAGCGACTGGAAACAGTCGCTAACATTGCTATCTCCTATTACCAACTTATGGAGACATTCGCGCTAAGCGCGAATATCTCCAAAAGCTAACACCTGCCCTGAGCAGTTCTTAGTCATGTTATCCAATGGGAGGTGGATAACATGGCTAAGAGCATTAGCTCGATAATGCATGAATATCGCTGACTTTTCAGCGATATTCATGCATTGCGGCCGATTTTTATCGCATTTGCGATAAACCTTGGTAATACCAAGGTTTATTTGCGATAAAAATCGCCGCAGCTCAGCGGTAATTTTTTGTCTCTAACCAAGCAATAGCCTATTGCTTGGTAATATGCCCCTATGTTTTCAAATACCTAATAAGCATGGTAAGAAGTCAGAAACATATATATGGTTTGGTGCTTCCCCCAGATCCGAGTTTTGTTCCCGATTTGTAAAAAACTGTTAATTGAGGAGCTGATAAGTATTTGTGTTGTGGTTTGGCACATTATTATTTCGAGATTTACATTATTTTTGCATGCTATAACAATGGTGACCTATGTGTTTACAGTACACTTTACACCACCAGAAATGCCACATATGTTGAGGGCCTGACCTTCGAGTAATAAAGTTTTGCCCATGTAAGAGCTGATTTTGATAAATGTGTGCTAAATATTATGAACATTTCTGCACTAAAATGAAAGCACTGCATTTGACAGAATTTTATTTTCCTATGCTTGGCTAAACATGGTCTGGATTTTGGCTTAAGTTCCATCTTGTAGTCGAACGCAGCTATGATGTGTGTTTTCATTTCTCATACTGACGCTGCGCATTGATGCACTGTATTGACATGCTGTTCTCGAAGAATCACGGAGTAAGTCTTTTACAACATTCAAGGCTCTTCCTTCATGTATTATTGTTTATGAGACTTTGATTGTTTGTGTAATTAGGTTTATACTGTCACAGCTGATGACTTTAGGTCAGAATAGAGAATATTAATATTTAGGTGATAATGCTAGGATAGTGGTAATAGGTGATGATGTATAATTTTGCATAATTATGAACTGTATTTTGTTTATCTTGGCTCACTTTATGCTGACTGTGCAATTTGTATTAACTTCTAATTTGAATGTATCTATAAATGTTAGTACAATTTGGAGGTGATCAGTCTCCTGACTACCTAACTTTGAAGACTGATCCATTATTGGTTTGTCTCATACTTTGGACTTTTTGCTCTCACTTCATGTAATTTACTTGCTACATTTGACTGAAGCTTAAGCTAATTCCGTATATTTATTTGTTATACATTGTGACTAACTATTATTTTTGCCTTCTGAATTGCACTTTGAATTATTTTAATAAACCTTTATCCTTTGTATTTTACTACTGACTCCAGAGGATGTATTTCCTTGCAGTGTCATTTATTTCACATGTGTGTTTGGGTGCAGTTTAGTAATATATTGGGAACATATTGCCTCATGCATGCTTGAGGTTTTACACCTTCCAAATCCTGCATTGGGTTTTATCTTGATAAGATGGAGTCATCACATGCTGTGTTTTGTTTTCTCTTCTCAGCCCCCGAGGTCTAACACTGGAACTGAATACTTGCTACCCTTTTGTAGGTTTTGATGGAAGGACAGGCTTTATATCTAGAAGTTTTGTCATTGGGCAGAGGAACCTAATTATCCAAATACCAAGCCCCCAATTTTAACTGAATTAATCTCGATATAAACCCACTGCATTCAAACGCGCAAGTCTATAAACAAATTCAAGAAGAAGAGGGCGCTGCCTACCACCATAGTGTGTTTCACTTTTCTCTTAGACCAGATTAATCCTATTCCTACGCGGGGTTAAGGGGCCAAAAGCAGCTCCCTTTCCTTTTACTCGTGGAGATGGTGGTTATTCCGTATACCAAACGTGTGAGGACATGAAAGCATCTTGGGAGATGTATTACGTGTAGGGAGTGGTTTGGTTCCTTATGAGCAGGCAGTCCCATCGGCATCACTTGAGATTATTTTTTGGTATGAAAAAATGGCATTACGTTTGGCCCTCAAACATTTTCAAACTGACGATGCAAACATATTCCTTTTATTATCATATCTCACAAAATGCCATGTTGTGGACTGCACTCCAGACTCTCAAAGTATTTATGATACTAATTTCACTACTCAATTTCAAACAATATTTAGAAAAAGATAAACCACGGAGGCAGTCCACACCAAGTTAATAACTATCGGGCACATGCATCAACGATAATTGCATACGCAAACGGTGCGAATCCCAATTTTCGGCCGTTTGCGAATGCAATTATCAAAATTGGAATGCATCATGTATTTCGCAATTTTAGGAATCGCAATCATGTTGCGATTTCTAAAATTGCGATTGCATTTAAGAAATCGCAATTTTAGATTTTTTAAATGCAATGCATGATCATTTTTAAATTGCCAATTAGCCATTTGGAAGCGGTAAATTAGCATGATGTTGAACCTCATGCTAATTTACTGAAAACCTTCAAACCTGCACAAAAATGCATTTTTGAAAGATGCATTTTACACACACACGTGTCCTTGGGACATGTGTGTGTTTAAATTGCACTTAAGTTTAATTTCAGGGGTGCAGGGAGGGGTTCTTTGGACCCCCCCCTGCACCCTTGAAATTGCATGTTCAATTTGCGATTTGCAAATTGAAAATCGCAAATTGTAAATGCCTTCCCATTGATTCCTATGGGCCTCTTGGCCCATAGGAATCAATGGGAAGGGTTTTCCTTAATTGCGATTCGCAAAATGTGAATCGCAATTAACGAAAAATACCAAATTGCAAAAAAATTGTGATTTTTTGATGCATTGCCGTTTGCGATTTCTAAATTGCGATTCCTTAATTTTCGCAATTTAGGAATCGCAAACGGAACCGTTGATGCATGTGGCCGTTAGAAGCAAGGGTTTTGCGAATTCAGATGATGCAACAGCAACTTTCAGCAACGAACTTCAAAAGCTGCATCAGCTAATTAAGCTGCTGCTGTGGCATTTTATCAGGGGTAGAGCGAAGAATGAAATGACTCACTATCCGTGATGGTGAGCTCTTAGACCTGGCTTCTATGGTGTGTTTTTAGTACTGTCTTTTTTGCTTCTGACCTCCTGATTTTGACTGTCCTGCATTTCGCTTTGCTGGTTTAAGAACTCTGGGCATTTTACCAATGCTGATCAGTGCTTAAGTGCAGGTGCTCCCTGTGTATATTGTGATTGTAATTGTTTATTCACGATTGGCATATTTGATTTACTGGTAAGGCACTAGTAGAGTGCACAGTGAGTGCCCAGGGCCTGTAATTCAAATGCTACTACTGGGCCTGTAGCACTAATTGTGCCACCCACACAAGTAGCCCTGCAAAACATGTCTCAGGCCTGCCAATACCATGTCTGTGAGTGCAGTTTTAAACTGCTATGTCGACCTAGCAAGTGCACCCACTTGCGAGACCCAAACCTTCCTTTTACTACATGTAAGGCACCCGTAAGGTAAGCCCAAAGTACCCCCATTGGCAGGGTGCAGTGTATTTAAAAGGTAGGACATGTGCTGGGGTTTTTTACATGTCCTGATAATGAAATACTACTCATATCGTTTTCCACTATTGCAAGGTCTATCTCTTACATAGGTTAGCATTGGTGATGCCTTGTAAACTCTTGCAAGCGTAACTTCCAATTTGGAAGAAATAGAGATTTGGAGCTTGTTGTCCCTGAGCTCACATTTTAAAATTAAATCTTTTAGTACAGATGGTTTTTAAATTGCATGTTTGAAAGTTCCACTTTTGGAAAGAGGGCATTAGCTTGCTTTACCATTTTGTGCCTCCGCCTGCCTGTGAAATCCACGTCTGAGGGAGGGTAACAGTTTGTGCATGCACTCTAGACTGTCTCACAAAGGAAGCTGAGGTGTGCCCTGCATATCCTGATGGCCCATAGCCAGGCTGATGGGTCTTCCTGAGGTAGAGTGGTGGGAAGAATTGTCACTGGCACCTGAATTGAGCTGTGCCTGACCTCATACAAAGCTGTCTGCACCCCTCTGTAGCGTGTCTGGAGCCAGGTCAGGGAAAGGCAGAGCCTTGTGCACTGCAAAGACTTTCTTTAGAAGTTTGGCTACTTCAAAGGCAAAACATTGGTATAATTATTGAAGATGTGGCACCATAAGTTCAGAACACTTCTGAACTAAGCGGATGGTCTGCCAAGAAGAAGAGCTGGAGAAGCTGTCAGGGGGACTACCAATTTGCTGTGTGCTTTGCCGTGTTGGTCTGCTGCTTGCTGCGTCTGTCTTGGGCAGCAAAAGGACTGGACTTTGCTTTCTACATCCTGTTTGCCAAGGTTTCCAAGGCTTTGTGTGTGCTTGGCTCCTGTTAAGAAGTCTCACTGCCATCAAGGATTTCATCTGCAGCCACTAAATTCCTCTGCCCATTCAAGTTCTGCGCTCTTAGAGGTGGCTTAGCTACAAAGAAACCAAGAAATATCAACTATCATCGCCTGTTTTTCCCGATGCAGCACCAGCGTGCAGCTGAAAAACTAACGAATAACCACAATGCAGCCAAATATTCAACACAGTGCCTGCCATACGGCTGAAAGATCACTGCAGCCCGAGTCCTGAGCACCACATCACCGATGTTCATGGTGCCACTCCGACTCCAACGCAGTCCCTGTTGTGCGGCTGAAGAAAATCAACCCATCACCTGCTTCGCAGCTGGGAAATCAACGCAGCGTGCCTGTTCTGCAGCCGCCGCATCGACCCAGCACATCATCCCTGTGTGCCACGTTCTTCATCAACGTTACCCAGCAGTAAGGAACCGAGGCCGCATGACCGAAGATTGATACATCACCTCCCCTCGCAGTAGTAAGTACTTGGCACATCACCTCCCCTGCGCTGCAGTAAGGAGTCAACACATCAACTTCCCTGCCTGTAAGGAATCAACGCATCAACTTCCAGAGAGTAAGGAATCAATCCATCTCTTTGCTTTTCCGGCACCACACCCCCCTGCACCCGTTTTCGTATTTGATTTTGACGCATCCCAAGTACTCTGTGATACAAGTGATGTAGTCATAGTTTCCTATGGACTAAACTGTTTTAAACTTTTTAAACATGATATCTTTACTTTTGTATGTTGGATTTTTGTCATTTTGGTCTTGTTTTAATCACAAAATTATTAGTTATATTACTAAACTGGTGCGTTGTGCACTTGTAGTGTTTTCACTGTGTTACTTTGTGTTTATGTACAAATGCTTTACAAATTGCCTCTGAAATAAGCCTGACTGCTCATGCTAAGCTACCGAGGGAGTAAGCAGTGGTTATCTTAACTGTGTATGACTCCCTTACCCTGACTAGAATAAGGGTTGCTACTAGGACAAGGGGCAAACGACTGCCAACTAGAGACCCCCATTTCTAACATGAAACAACCCACTTCTTATACTACCATAACAGAGTTGACTTTGCAGATAGATGTACAATCGTAATATCGGTGAATGGAGAGAAGGTAGTTTCAGAAATAAGAAAATAAGACAATCATGCTTTAGCTACAACCTTCCACACCACGGGCCAAGAAACGTAAACTGACTGGAAATGTCTATTCATACACGAAGTAAATGAATGATGGAGAAGGGCAGGGTTATGTATACAATGTCTCCTCTTTCCATTTAAAATTATTTTGCTTGGTCTGTAACTAAAGACCCAGACCTAACTGTGAGTGCCTGAAAGGTTGCACTTTATATCAAATCTGTTGAACTGAGACAAAATGCCAAGGCCGTTTCCTGAATCATAACGACTTGACTCTGAGGTAGGATGATCCCTTTCAGTAGCCACAATTTCTGGTGATGGTGTGTAATGCCACCTGAAATGTGTCCCCAAAAAGAAACCAGGTTTGGAAGACAATACTTAGGGCATAAAAAAAGCCCTGGCTGCTTGAAATTATGTCAGGACCAGGATGGCTGAAGATGAAAATACAAGCTCGCACTAACAGTGTGAACTGAAGGCCAACAGACATGAGCAGGCTTGAAGACCAACAGGAAAAGAAGATGGATAGGAAAAATGGATACCAAGGAACATGGGATAGAAGAACACTGGCAAAAAATACTGAGCGAAGAACCCACCAGAAAAAGCACAATTGGACACATTTGCTTTGTGTCTTCCCAAGTGACAACATAGCTTTATACAAAAGAGGAACAATGTGAGGTCATGAAATTGAACAGAATCTGCATGAAGGTAAGGGGTCAAATTCCCCATAAAAACTACGGACAAGACCCCCTTCTAAGATGTACACAAGGTAACTCTTCACCTAAGTCCCTGTGTGAGCTGAGAGGCATAACTTCCACGCTTCTGTATGTGTCACTCAGAGTGGCAGGCACGCAGGCTGAGCCGCTCAGCAGTGTCACCTCCTGGGGTAAGCCCCTGCATCAACCATACAAGCAGGGACAGCCTTAGGCATGTGCAAGCTGTGCACCTGCACAGGGCCGCCAAACCCCAGGGGCCGCCACGCCAATATATATCCTTAGTATAATAATCCTCTGAGGATGGATACATATTTGCGAGGCGGCCCCTGGCAGGGATTTGGCGGCCTCCGGCTCTGTTCCACTTCCAAACACCCTGACCCCCCCCTCCTCACTGGCATCCCCGCCTGCGTTCCTCCGGGGGCCCCTTACCTACACTCCCCGCCCAGGGGCCGCCATGAGCCTAGAGCCACCCTTGATACAAGTGAGTCTTGCACCCTGCAGGTCGGAACAGTGAAGCGCGTAACACCACACCAGTTACCAGTTATACTGTAGACATCCAAGTGACCCATGGCTTAATTTGCTATCCTTAATCCAGACTTTAGTCTGTTTTGCAGACCACACGATCCAGAAACAGAGTGAAATTATTACTTTGAAGAAAGATAAGAAGAAAGCTAATGAAGGAATTGATGGAGCGCTGCTAACAACAGGCAATACCTGCTGGGAGACAGTTCTCCTAGCTATGGTTACTAAGGAGCTTGTTTACAGCCTTACCGGTGGCCCAGTGGCCCACACTGTCAGTGAAGGCTATGGCCACTGCTCTCCTAGCGGGGGACTGGCCACCAAATTAGGGATCCCCACTGGAAGGCCGGGATCTAGGAGCCTTCAGTGGAGCTACTGACTCCCCTGAAGGGACTGAACCTTACCCTAGTAGGTGCCATTTGTGATGCATTGCTCTGCAACGTTTCTTGTTTTCTGAAAATAAATTCCCAAAGCCACATTAAATATGGGGTTTTCTCCATATTGCATGTGATTGACTACCTATTTCGCTAACCTTAGGCTGCCATGCATGACTTGTCAGTCCCGGTCAGGAAAAACAACTTACCATGGTACTCCCACTTCAAACTCTGCTTGACCCTCTAGGAGTGGCCAACAGTAGTCAGTTTGCATTATTGTTGAATAAATTATTTATTGCGCTACAGTGATCTTTTCAGCAAGGCATTGCTAACAGCATTGTTTTTGTCATGAAGATCTTTTACAAGCTTAAGTATTGGCATTTCTGACTGACTACTCCCATAGGGCCTTTGAAGATAGTCTAAGCCTATCAAGTGTTTCAGCATCTAGAGAGCAAACACCCTTTCCCCCCCACAGGCAATATAATTGGGTGATCGATTTCACAACCAATGCTAAGATACCTGATGGTCATGTATAACCATTTTATGTAAAGGTGGACGAGATCTTGAACTATGCTGAGGAGTTTATCCACCCATTCTTCTTCACTGATTGAAGGCCAGCATTTGTTGTCCCACAGCCTCTTTGGGAGCATAGTCCTCAAGAATATTGTAGTTAGCAATATCATAATACGAAACAAGTACCCCTAACTTCGCATATCAATTTATTTGACATGAATAAAACCACATGTCTTCTCATAACTAGACCACTGAGAAGCATACAATCTTGTCTACATTAGGCCAGACAACGAACGGAAAACAGTGGTCAACACACATTATTTATTGCAATTTTGAGTACTTCCTGGCGCCCTGTGAGCTTCGTAATTTCCCAGCAGCATTTCAGTATCTGGAAAACAACATCTTCAGAGATGTCCTGGATGTTTCCACTATTGTATCTATATATATAAAAACGAATGTCTGTCTGTCTGTCTGTCTGTCTGTCCTTTATGCAGTACTACACCATTCCTCCGATCGCCATGAAACTTTGGGAAGTTGTTGAGTACATTCCCACGAAGGTTTCTGGCATAATTGTTTTTAAATATCGGCCCCCCAGGGCCCTTATAATCTTTCGAATACTGATGTACGCACCAGACGGAAAAATAAAAAATGGTGTATCCACAAGCACTCGCATAAATAAATAGAATTAAAACGACACTTTGAAATGTTTTCCATATTAAAATGAATGTTTCAATAAAAATGACACAATGTAACTTCAATGTTATCATAACGAGTTTCCTTGAATTTCCTTTTTTCGGAGATCGCAGCAACGCACGAAGGGTAAGCTAGTATGTTATAAATAGAAGTCCTTGAGCCAGGTGTATAAACAGGATAGGTTTATTAAGTTAAGTTCCAGATTCGGTTCTTCAGGATAAGATAGATGGAAATGTAAAACCCCACCAGGAGTGACCTCCCTGTCGCTCAGCCTGCCTGCCATAAACTGCCACTCCACACACAGGCCAGGCACCCAACATTCCATGATGTCACCAAGCATTCCACCACTCACACTATCTGAGCAACAGGGAAATCCCAACCAGGGAAAAGAGACACAAGTCAATTATAACATATCCCCCTTCCTTAGGGAAATAACAAGACTGAAGAAAGGGGAAGCAACTTGAACATCAATGTACACAATGCATTCAGAAAATAAAACATTTACATTGTAAAATAAATTATTGACGTTACATTCTCAAATATAATACCTTTGAGATTAGCCCCATCCCCCTCCCTTGGGGAAAATCCACAACACAACCGCAAAAAACGGTGAAACAGAATGTCACACCCATAACCAACATACAACAAGGTATAACCAACATGTGGAGAAGCGTGGCTCAGTGGTTAGAGGCGGCAGACCCGGAAGCTGAGATCAGCCGTGGAACAGGGTTCGATTCCCTGCCTCGGCGGGTCTCGGGCACAAAAATTCCACGGACTCGACAATTCTCGCTCCGGTGCCTACTCGACTCACGGGGTCACACTCTGCGACTCTGGGCAATAGCTTGCTTAATCTCCACTACGGCCCCTCGCGGCGGGATGCCTGGCTTTCACCTTGTGAATACCCTGCCGGGGTATCTCACAGGGGAATACCAGGACGGGTTCCCTAAGCAAGCGCCTTGAGACCCCTGGGTGATTAGTGCGCTATATAAATCGAAACACATTTACATTTACATACATACACACCACCTTGTAGACCAGTATTGGGACAAAGACTGGCCCACAACCTATATGTAACAGAGTACCCACCACCCTGTGGAACGAAATTGGACCACTTATCACTCCATAACCAACATGCAACAGGGTAAGTACCACCCTGTGAACAAATACTGGGACACAAACTGCCCCACAACGTACATGTAACAGGGTACACACCACCCCGTGTAACAAAATTTGAGCACTTATCGCTCCATAACCAACATGTACTAGAGTACATAACGTCATGTAAAACATGACAGAGCCACACAACCATTTCGCAAAAGGGTAAACTCCATAGCAACAAATTAGCACTTAGCTCCTCACAATTCTACGCAACACTGGCACACCTCACAACCCTAAGAAACATAACTAGGGCAAAATCTCAACAAAATCTCAACAAGAAAAGTACACCCCTCCATAAAACAAATCTCAACCCCCACCCCCACAACCATCCTCACAAAACAATGTCATCGCAATTGTCAAAATGAGCAAATAACAAATATTTCACTCCGGTGAGCAATCTCTCACCCGAGTCCTTTTTTTTTATGAGTAGCAAGATTGTGCCACTCAAAGCGCCAGCAAAGCAAGATCTCTTCCAAAGACAGTTGCAAGATTATGTCACTCAAAGCACCGGGACAGCAAGTTCACTGCCAAAGACTTCATCACCTGGGGCACACAAGAAACGCACCATGGTTCCTCACCATTTTGCCACCGTCCGAAAGTATGCAAGGAAGGAAGGTAGACAGTAACATTGAGAGAAACTTCTGACCACTGGAGGACTTCAAAGCTCAGAAAATTTTACTGGCAAAAGTTGAACACACTACATTGACAATTGAAGAGTAGAAGTGCAGCAAAAATGGCGGCACGCTGCAGACGCTGTACCGGGTGGCTCTCCGCATGCTGTCGCTGGAAAACGTGTATCGGCAGCAATGAAAAACGTCACAGAAGACTGTCCGGCTAAAGCGCGTGAAACGGTGAGTAGGGGGTGTTCACTTTGAATTTTAAATGTCTGCGCAGCCGAGGCGGAGGTACGCGGGCACTGAAAATGCCCGCGTAGGCCAGTAGCTCTCGGTGCCCCGCGCCTCACCCTCTATTATCCTGGCACTATCCTGCAGCGCTTTTGGGGAGCTGTTTCGGCGGAGAGCAGGCAATGTGCAGTGGTGTTGTTCCGGGCCCACAGCGTGCCGGTACACAGGAGCGCCGTGCCCGTGGATCCTGGGCCTCCGCCGCCACAGACGCCGGTGACTTGAGTGGAGGGGCGGCCGGCGCCGGACACATCAACATCGGCGACGCGGACCGGAACTTCAATATTTGACCAGAGACCCCTGTGTGCATATGACGGGGCTCCGGTCGCTGTGAGGTGCCTGTCGGAGGCCGAGTGGTGGCCCGGAGGCATGTCTCCCTTCCCCCGGCTGGCCTGGCCGCAGTGGGGCGATCTGGGGACCCAGTGATCGCGGGTCTCCCCGGTCCTCTGTGTCGTTGAAGCTGCCGGCTGATTGGCGTGCCTTGATACCAGACTACGGGAGCCCCGCCTCGGTCTATGGGGAGTTCGGGGCTGAATTGTGCTGCGCGCGGGGGGCCCAGCTGTTGACCGGACCTGGTTGTGTGCAGCGGCAAGCTGGACGCCGAGTGATATTGGGGCCGGGGCGCTTTTGGACATAATCGCAGCCCTTATTTACGAATTGATGCACCTTGGCCGCTTTTACCGCCCGCCTGGCTGGACTTGAAGGTTCATATACTGCTGAGGGTGCAATGGATGGTCGGAGAGAGAGACCCGAGCTGCCATCTGATAGCGGAGATCTCCTCCAGGACCCGAGGTGTGAGCTGCTGGCGTCTTATGGCCTTCCGTGGATTGTGTTAAGGTTGGCTTGGTGTCCTTGGCGGCGCCCCGTTTGACCAGGTGAGACTGGAGATTGACAGTTAAGTTCTGGTGTTGGGAGCCCTTTGTTCTGCCGGACTGGTGGTGGACACCATCCCTCTGGTGGCGTATGTACTTGACTCACATCTACAACTTCTGTATTGCCACCTGAGGGTGGGTTGACCTTGTGGGCCGGCGTAGTGGCTGAAGAACCTGGGACACCTACCTGATCTGTCTGTGGGGTGCTTCTGGATCTATCCAGCGAAGGGCTGGAGTGGTGGCATCGGTGGGCACGGCGGTGGTGTTATGGAGCGGAATTTCCTCGTACTCCGTTGGCCAGGTGTCAGTGACCCTCTACGTACTGTTTTCAGATGGTGACCCGGTCGAAGGGCAAAAAGCCGCAGCCCAGGTCAACTAAGGGGTCCTGATCCATTCAATCTAACAAGTTGGATCGATATACGTTGCCCAGGGGCTCCCCCACTGGGTTGTGGCAGCAGCTGGGAGGAAATAGAGAATCTGCTGAATCGGCGTCGGAGCCCACGCTGCAGGATGTGATGGCCGCCATTGAGGGTGTTAAGACCTCCCTGGGGCAACAGATGGCGGCACTGGACCATAAGCTGGACACTGTATCCATTGAGGTCAATCTGATTCGTGCTGATCTCACCAAAACAAGTGAGAAGGTCAAGTCGCTCGATATTAAAACTGCGAGCTTGACTGATGATGTCTCTGAGCTGCAGAGGGAGGTTTGTGCACGCAAAGGGGCCAGTGACTCGGCGAGCCGCAAGCTGGACGATTACGAAGGGCGGGCTCGGAGGAACAATATACGCATAATTGGCATCCCAGATAAAGCGGAAGGTCTGGCCCCGGATCTCTTTGTCGAAGACGTTATCCTTAACCATCTGAAGCCGAAAGGGTTGAGTAACTTTTTCACTATAGAGCAAGCTCATAGAATTCCAGCAGGACGGCCCAAGCCTGGGGCACCGCCGCGTCCGATGATCGCGAGGGCGCTCAGCTTCAGAGATAGGGACGCTCTCCTGCAGGCCTCCCGAACCGGGGGCCCCCTGAGGTACGAGAATTCCACACTCACCTTCTTTCCAGACTTTACCCAGGTGGTCCAGAGACAGCGGCAGAGCTTCTTTGGAGTCAAGAAGCGCTCAGAGACAGGGGATTTAAGTATGCAATGTTGTACCCGGCCAAGCAGCGAGTTGAAGTTGCGGAGAAAGCTTGGTTCTTTGATAATCCAGAAGTTGCCTCGGATTGGCTGGAGAGTCTCTCCCACCAGGGGGATCCCCCGGGGAAGGGGGCGGAGATAGAAATGGTCCTCAGGAACAGGAATGATGATCGCCGCTGTGGTGATGACAGTATGGGCTGTTGAGGGGGAGTGCTGCTTGTTAATTACTCCTGCATAGTTAACTTCAGGCGCTTGATATGTCTCCTGTGGGCGGGTGCGGGGATGCGGGGCTCTGGCTTCCTCATCTGATCTATATTTAGATAGTTCTTAGTTAAGTATGGGACGACAGGCAAGCTGCGAGTTGGGGGTTGGCAAATGCCGTGAGCAGGGGTGCAGGGTGGGGGGGCGGGATGGGTGTGTTTTTAGGTCTCGACTATTATATCCCGCAAGGGATAAATAGACGAGAGTATAGTAGGCAAACCAAGGTCTTAAACCATTGCGGATTTCGGACAGTTCGTGTGGTGCACTCGCGCGGAAAGCGTGTCCACATCAAAGCCATCAGCCTCCCTCCCACAGGCATCTGAAGCTTCCCCAGCGTGCGCTCGGCCTCATGCATTCACCCCAGCGCGCGCTCGGCCTCACTTCTCCTCCCCCTAATTACATCCCTGCTGTTTCACTTTCACGGCCGTGAGGCTGTGCTCTGCCGAGAGCTTCACTTCAAAGGGATCTGCTCCCCCGCCCCCTGCTTCACAGTGCAAAGGAATGCGCACCCCGCCCCCGCAATGCCGAGAGCATTTCCCAGTCGCTTTTAATTACATTTTTTTTTCTTTCGGCAATGTTCTTGTTCTCCTTGCATCTGGATAAGCATGTATTTCGGGCCCTTTTACTATAACTAACGGTCACTGTAAACATTTGCATGGAGTTCAGAGCACTCAATCGTGGCCATCCACAACTTTTCGCACGACACACTGACACACTATACATTAGCAACGTGGCACTGCAGTGGATTCCAGCATCAAGCTTATAGATGTACCTCAGTAATGCTTTGTAACAAACTTTTTTTTGCATGGGATGGCATCAGTAAATGGAGCGTCTCTTTTCGGACCAGCTAGATTGTGCGGTTTTATGAATAATGCACCTCGGCACAAGTCATTTAATCTCACATGTAAGTAAGCAAGTCATGTATTTATAGAGCGCATGAATGCCGAGGCTTGTATGCGCTGAAAGTAACATGTCACGGGAACTGTTATTGAACGGGCTGACATGTGGCACCTGGATATACATGCAGCACTGACTGTGATATACATGTCATGAGTCTATGTTGTATGAGTTATAAGCACTTTCGGAGGCCTTTTCACTCTACACAGCACGTCAGTGTAGTATTGCTTTACATGCCAACATGCATTCTTAACCATGCACGATGAGATGAGGCTGGTCTGCGTGAAAAGCGTTATTTCCTGCCCATATTTCGACGTGGCAGTTTTTAATAACGGATGAGAGTAAGCAGTTACTGCACCTCTGTGAAATGTTTCTGGCAATAAGACACTACCACATTATCACTCAGCAACACCACAGCACCACTCAGCACCACCACAGCATCACTCAGCACCACCACAGCACCACTCAGCACCACCACAGTGCCACTCAGCACCACCACAGGACCACTCAGCATCACCACAGCACCACTCAGCACCACCACAGCACCACTCAGCACCACTCCAGCACCACTCAGAACCACCACAGCATCACTCAGCACCACCACAACACCACTCAGCACCACCACAGCCCTACTCAGCACCACCACATCTCCACTCAGCACCACCACAGCATCACTCAGCACCACCAGAGCACCACTCAGCACCACCACAGCATCACTCTGCACCACCACAGCATCACTCAGCACCACCGCAGCACCACTCAGCACCACCACAGCACCACTCAGCAGCACCACAGCACCACTCAGCACCAGCACAGCATCACTAAGCACCACCGCAGCACCACTCAGCACAACCACAGCACCACTCAGCACCACCACATTATCACTCAGCACCACCACAGCACCACTCAGCACCACCACAGCATCACTCAGCACCACCACAGCACCACTCAGCACCACCACGGCATCACTCAGCACCACCACAGCACCACTCACCACCACCACAGCACCACTCAGCACCACCACAGCATCACTCAGCACCACCACAGCACCACTCAGCACCACCACAGCATCACTCAGCACCACCACAGCACCACTCAGCACAACCATAGCACCACTCGCCACCACCACAGCACCACTCTGCACCACCACATTATCACTCATCAACACCACATTATCACTCAGCACCACCACAGCACCACTCAGCACCACCACATTATCACTCAGCACCACCACATTATCACTCAGCACCACCACAGCACCACTCAGCACCACCACAGCACCACTCAGCACCACCACAGCACCACTCAGCACCACCACATTATCACTCAGCACCTCCACATTATCACTCAGCACCACCACAGCACCACTCAGCACCACCACAGCATCACTCAGCACCACCACAGCACCACTCAGCACAACCACAGCACCACTCAGCACCACCACATTATCACTCAGCACCACCACATTATCACTCAACACCACCACAGCATCACTCAGCACCACCACAGCACCACTCCGCACCACCACAGCATCACTCAGCACCACCACAGCACCACTCAGCACCACCACAGCACCACTCAATGCCACCACAGCATCACTCAGCACTACCACAGCATCACTCAGCACCACCACATTATCACTCAGCACCACCAGAGCACCACTCAGCACCACCACAGCATCACTCAGCACCACCACAGCACCACTCAGCACCACCACAGCACCACCACAGCACCACCACAGCACCACTCCGCACAACCACGGCACCACTCAGCACCACTCAGCGCCACCACAGCAGCACTCCGCGCCACCCCAGATTGATCTGCGCAACCATTCAACAACAACTGGTTCAAATATGTTCTCTCAATGTTTCAAGCTTTATTACAAATGTCACAAAAAGTTGTTAATATTTCACTTCTGTTCTTGGATTTTCGTCACAATAAAATACACTGAACATAATCTTCACAAAAGTTATTTACAAAAGTTTAAGCTATTGCCATTATAAATTACAATCACTTTTATTTAAGTATTAATTATTTTAAAAAAATTAAAAGCCATTGTAATTTGTAATATCAATACATCTAAGTCATGTAAATACAATGTTGCATTATAAATGCTATAGGTGTCACATTTGCGAAAGTTATAACTATTGGCATTGTAAATGACAAAGCTAATAATTTAGCTATTTTCAAAACCAACACATACATAAAAAAAATTAATTTACAAGACCAATAGCTCAAACTTTCCTAATGCGAGACCTATTGCATTGCAAATGCGTGTTTTGTAATTGTAGTTCTTCTTTTGTTGTTCCTTTTTCTTATTTTTTTTGAGTCAGGTGATACCAATGTAGCCAGGCATTTTATGCATGGGTTGAATGGCGCAGAGTAGTCGAGGATCAGGGATAAGAGTGCTGAGTTGGAATGTGAACGGTTTGGGTAATAAGATTAAGAGAGGGATTGTCAGCCAGCTTATTAGACGGCACTCCCCGTATGTGGCTTTGTTGCAGGAGACGCACTTGGTTGGTAATAGATGCATGGCCCTCCATAAAGAGGGTATAAGTTGGTGGTACATGCTAGGTTTACCACTGGCTCTCGGGGAGTCGGTGTTCTGGTTAAGAACTCCTTTCCTCTGTCTGCGCAGGCTACTTGGATGGACTAAAGGGGCAGATATGCGGGAGTCTCGGGGCAGGTGGGGGGCAAGACTGTAACCTTTTTGTCTGTATATGTGCCACCAGGCCTCCAGGCTGAGACCTTTCATGATCTGAGTGTTGTCTTTCTCACGCTGCCCTTCGGTCTCCTAGTCTTAGGTGGCGACTTCAATGCTGTTTTGGATGGGGAGGTAGACCGCAGCCCACCGCGGCTGCTTAGACCAATGCAGAGATGGCTCTCAGAATTCCTAGACATGCTGGGGTTGGTTGATAGTTGGCGGGTATGCAACCCAACGCTGCCACACTACACCCATATTTCAGCAGCTCACGGTAGCTTATCTAGGATAGCCTACATTTTGTTACCTGCGGCAATGGCGACCATTATCCATGAGGTAAAGTCTCTTGGGAGGGGCATTTCTGACCATTCTCCACTATGGATCTGACTCACCCTTGATCAACTGGCAGTGGGGAGGGTCGCACCCATTAGTGCCTGGCAGTTAAAGTATCCAGCTATTAAAAAAGAGGTGCTCCGGAGGACAGACCATTATTTTCTGGAGAACGAGGGGTCGGTGGACTCTGCGCAGTCCCTCTGGAAAGCGTACAAAACTGTCGCGAGAGGTGAAGTATTATCCTTAGTGTCAGGCAAGAAGAAGAAACGACAAGCAGATGTAGCCCAGAAAGAGACTGAGGTTAGAGGGGAAGCTGGCTGCATCACATACTCCTGAGGAGCTTCACTTGCTGCGGCTCCGACAGGAGGAATATAGGGATCTCGTTAGAGATAGAGCAGTGGCCCATAATAACGCAGTCCTGGGGAGCACGGGGAACGAGCGTCTAGGCTGGTACCCGAATTGGAGGGGTTGGATTCACGTAGTATTATGGATCCCCAGGCGGTGGCAAACGAGTTTTCTGTGTATTACGAGAAGGTTTACTCGACCGGTAGTGAATTTACGGAAGCTGAGAACAGCGCAATAATCAGAGACATAGTAATGCCGACTTTATCTGAGGACGATAGGAGTTACCTTGACTCCGCGTTCTCAGATGATGAAGTAGCTCAAGCAATCAGGCAGATAAAATCCGGTAAGGCGACGGGCCCCAACGGGATACCAATTGAGTTGTATAAATTGAACTCGGGTAGGCTCGCCCCATACGTCCGAGCCATGTTCCTGGAAAGCAAGGAAAAAGGTGAACTTCCATACGACCAACGCGTGGCCAATATCGTGGTCATACATAAAGTTGGTAAGCCTAAGACACAATGCTCATCTTATAGGCCCATATCACTTCTCAACGCAGAGCCCAAAATTCTGGCGAAACTCCTGGCCACAAGGCTGGTCAAGGTAATTACAACCCTTATCCATCCGGATCAATCCGGTTTCATGCCTCGTCGTAACACGGCGCTGAATTTGCGTCTACTGCATGGCATCCTAGGTGGCTCCCCACAGATCCACGAGCCGACAGTGTTGGTATCTTTAGATGCCACAATGGCCTTTGATAGAGTGGAGTGGCAATATTTATTTGCGGAGTTGGCAAAGATGGGCTTTGGAAGTAATTTTGTTGGTTGGGTGCGCCTCCTGTACGCGAAACCACTGGCCAGAGTGGTTGTTAATAATTGTAAGTCTGGTGATTTTTCTTTGGGTAGAGGCACGAGACAGGTATGCCCGTATGCCCGTTGTCGCGGTTGCTCTTTGCAATTGCGATGGAGCCCTTGGCGGCCTGGGTCAGATGGGACAGGTCGATACGGGGCTTACGATGGTGGCCGGACTGGGAAGATAAGATATCGCTTTATGCTGATGACGTTTTGCTTTACTTCACCGACCCTGAGTGTTCCTTCTGCAACTTTCTAGATGTGCTTGCCATTTTTGGTAGATATTCTGGACTGGCTATAAACTGGGCTAAGTCGGTGCTTTTTGTTTTGATGGGCGACCCATCGGTGGTTCTGCAGTCCTGCCCTGTTCATATTGAGACTGTTGGATTCAGATACCTGGGTATATTTATCACGCTAAATTCACAGTTAAGATATGTCAATAAGTTAGCTACCCCATTGAACAGGTGCAGGATTGATGTGAAGCGCTGGAACACTCTTCCGCTCTCCTTGCTTGGGAGGGCGACGCTTTTCAAGATGATGGCTCTGCCTCGGTTTTTGTATGTTTTGCAGAACTCGATGGACCCAGTGCCGGCAGCATATTTTAGGGAGATAGAGACTCTTCAGAGGCAGCTCCTGTGGGACGGTAGGGCCCGTATAGCGTATAATAAACTGACTCTCCCGTGGTATGATGGCGGGATTGGACTTCCAGATTTACGGAAGTACTATTGGGCCTCACAACTGGCCGCAGTGAACCATGTTATCTGTGGACTTCCCGGGGACCAGGCTATGCAATGGATCGGGGGCAGGCCCCAGGTGGTATAATGGAGAGAGCTCTGTACTCCAGGCCTGGGAGGTTTCCGTTGTCTGGCCCAACCGCG
Source organism: Lissotriton helveticus (assembly GCF_964261635.1). Classification (NCBI taxonomy): domain Eukaryota; kingdom Metazoa; phylum Chordata; class Amphibia; order Caudata; family Salamandridae; genus Lissotriton; species Lissotriton helveticus. The sequence continues at coordinate 1,292,558,721 of NC_136061.1, forward strand.
CATGCAGTCCAGGTGTGGCATACGGCCAATAGATGTCTAGGGTGGGATGGCAAACTGACGCTAGCTACTCATCTGCTAAATTCTGAGAAGCTAGGTAGTTTGTGGAAATCTAAGGGGTTTGATTGGTGGGATTTAATCGGAATTACCCAGATAAAAGATGTGTGGGGAAAAGACACAGTGCATACCTTCGACTCCCTCCAAAAGCAGTATAGTTTACACGATAATGAATATTATCAATATCGGCAAGTGAGACATGCCCTCACCACTCACATCCCCAGGGGTACGGTTCTCCCGGAGGCCTCGCCTCTCAAGGACCGAGTGCTGGATGGACTTATTCCAGAGAAAGCCACCTCCTTGATGTACAGGAAATTGGTCAATAACATGGAGAACCCATTGGAGGACTGGACGGAGGCGTCTTCCTCTCCAAAGGTAGTCGCCATCCCAATGCGGCTCCGACTGGTGAAATTGAAGACATTGCATAGATCCTATATAACTGGACCTCGTTTGTTACGAATGGGTCAGGCTGAGAACGGAGAGTGTAGGAGAAAGTGTGGGGAAACTGTCACCTTAATGCATACTCTCTGGCATTGTGTTGAGATACAGTTGTAGTGGATGAAGATTCATGATGAGCTCGGGGAGGTTATGGGAGTGGAGATACGACCGGAAGCCTGGAGGTGTCTGTTGAACGTGTGGGAGCCTACTGATCTGAATGTGTATCAGAAACAGTGGGTGACGCTGGCATGTGTGGTAGCTAAGCGAAATAAAGTTCAGCTCTGGGGAGCCGCACAACCGCCCCGAGTCAATAAATTGGAGGAGGACCTAGACTGGTGCATGGTTAGGGAAAAAGCAGTATACGTGGTCAGGGGATGCCCAAAGAAATGGGGGAAGATATGGGGCGCATGGAATAGTTATCGAGGAGAGATTTGTGAACCACCTGCGCCAAGATCGATCCCAGAGGCACAGGACTCCTCATGATCCCTGTATTAAATGTTGTTGTTTTTTTTTGTCCTCATTTACTACCATGGTTTCGACTGCTGACAACAAGGGAGAAAGGTAGAAGGAATACAGTCATGCTGCCTCAGTCACAAGACTGGCAGGGATAGGAAATAGTGAGTGGAGACCAACTCCCAACAGCAATGACAGATTCTACGCCAAACAAGACAACTTGTAGCATAGTCGGCAGATAAAAAACCGCAGAGCCAGTTACCACCAATGTTTGCAAAAATGCCCGTTTAAGGAGGGGGAAGGGCATAGCAGGAAGATTGTACCATGGCTGCGTAATCATCGGACCAGGGGAAAAAAAAAAACCCCGGTTCAATCAGTGGGACCAGTTGAGTAAATGCCAAAAGGCTCTCTTATCTTGTTTTCCGGCCCTGGCTAGATCTAATTTCGAGATTTGGAAAATTGATGCACACCAGTCGAGAAGAGAAGGAGCGGTAGCGTCCTTCCTTCGCTTACAGATTTCTCTGCGAGCCACCAGGATGGAATAAAACAGAAGGTTCTTGGCTGGACTCCGGGTCTGGTCCAATACCCCAAAGATTACGAGGCGAAGGTCGATTGTTACTACATAGCCCAGTGATGACGTAAGCTTGTTACTTATTGAGTCCCAAAACAGAGCCAGATGAGGGCAATCAAAAAACATATGCGCATCAGAAGCCTCTTTTAAGCCACACCGCGCACAAGCCACCGGGGGAAATTTTGACAGTCTCTGTGGGGAATAATATGCCCTGTGCAGGGTAAAAAGATGATTCCTACGGAGCCAGGCCGGTTTAACTAGGTCCCACAAGACTTTGCAGGACATTAGCCACAGATCTTGCACATTCAGGCCAGGCATCAAAGAACGCCACAGTAACTCGGGAAGAGGGAATTCCCCATCTATTTCTTCCTGAATTAGATTGTACCATAGAGAAATCTCCTTCTTTGCCAGAGGTTTATCTAACAAAAGAGATTCAAGTTGACTACTTCCCCCTAATGGCAAGTTGTTCCGGCGTGTGGGTTGGGAGGTAGATGCTTGAGCCCAGCTAGATATTTGCAGATATTTGAATCTAGAAAAATTGGGCCCCACCTTATTTACTAGGTGTTCCCAAGGGAGCAAGCACCCTTCGACAAACAGATCTCCCCAAACTGCTATCCCTGCCTCTCTTAACGGGACTGCTAGTGTGTCGCCCACCCAACCTGGACCCACGGGAAGATCCTATATTGGAGACCTGCTAGAGAAATACTCCAACTTTATTGAAGACCTCAGCCTAGCCCAAGTTCTTGCCATACCCTGCAAAACCTTCAGTTTAACCTTGATCCCTGTATTAAATGTTGTTGTACTTGATTCTGTATTTTGCCTTACGGTCCCGTGTGTTGTAACTGGAGGTGTTCACCTGCAACTCGTTTTCTTTTTGTAATGTTTTCTTTGTTTTTCCATAAAAAGAGTTTAAAAAAAAAAAGTCTGCACAGCCGTTTAAATTTTGAAAGTCTGCGCTGCCGTTCACCATCAAAGTTTTTTTTTTAAATGCAAAGTAGACTCACCCCAAAAAAATTACCGCAACAGCACTCCTCCGATGTCACAGCAGAGCACCACGAACAGGGAGCAGTCCCACAAAACGTGACATGAGTTGTGCCCCTACGCTCACACGCCGAAGTTCACAACCACCAGCATCTCTGTTTCTCCCGCGTAGGCAATGTCAAAGATGTAGAAAGTAGCCAATATCCTCACTATCATGGAGTTCATCACGGAGCGCTTATATCTCTGGATTGCTCGAAGGCATGTGCACATGGGTGCCTTTATGCCTATGGGTTTGGTTCATGTGTGCCTGTATATCCGTCACTGGTGCCACTTCCAAAGCACCAGTTACTGCTGACAATTTTCAAAGTTAACTCGTCTAAAACATTAGGATGGGAGCAATGTAGTAAAACGCCAGTAATCCTCAACACACTTCGCTGGTGTCAATTCTCAATTACCAATTTACTACTGCCACAGCAAATTAACAGATTATCCCACAGTGGTAGAAACAACAGCTGGGCAATATCAAGTCCTACAAGGCGGTAGTCAGGAATCTCCATGGTACAGGAATGTCAGGATTGAAATGTCAAACGCCCTGGGCTGCAGGCTATCCAGATGACACCGGACACTGGTGGGGTTTGAGCAAGGTGTTTCCTTTTTAGTAAGATGCTTAGTTTCAGTAGGCTCCTTTAAACACGGTATCTCCTCAAATTTGTAAGATCTCTTCAGTAGTTCTAGTTTCTTTTCTCTTTGTAGGTTCCTTAGTTTTTTTTCTCTTTTCTGCACGCTGTAGGTTCTTTTGTATATAGGCTCGTTTCTGTAGGCTGTAGGTTCTCCAAACGTCGCCAAATTGTTAGAAATAGAAGTCCTTGAGCCAGGTGTATAAACAGGATAGGTTTATTAAGTTAAGTTCCAGATTCGGTTCTTCAGGATAAGATAGATGGAAATGTAAAACCCCACCAGGAGTGACCTCCCTGTCGCTCAGCCTGCCTGCCATAAACTGCCACTCCACACACAGGCCAGGCACCCATCATTCCATGATGTCACCAAGCATTCCACCACTCACCCTATCTGAGCAACAGGGAAATCCCAACCAGGGAAAAGAGACACAAATCAATTATAACAGTATATTTAAACAATATGTCATTGTTCTCTAACATAGAGCCAAAGCTTTGGCATAAACCGGAAGCAATTTGTTCACCAGTGTCCCAGAGAAAGCTTTATAAAATTCTTCGTGGAGGCCATCCTCTCCCGGTGCTTTTGTGTTCTTCAATAAGTCTATCACTCTAAGGAGTTCATGTGTGGTCAGTGTTCCCCCAAGTTTCTCTCGCCATATATATCGCCTGTTGAGTACAAACCTCAAACCCAGTCGGTCCCTCACAGTCAATATGGGCTGCGTGTAGATCTCAGATTTAATCAGCCTCCCTAGTAGGCATCCCGCCCTGTCTCCCTCCATGTGCAAATATCTCCAACAGGAGAACCTTACATGCTTCTCTAGTTGGTCCCATAGTGTGCATACCTGTTGTCTCGCTCTGTGCCAGTCTTGCAATACTTCATGGTTAGTGGGCATTGCTCTCTCCATGGCCACTTTTTCTGTTTCTTTTTGTAGCAGGCCTATATCCAACGTTTGCCTTATTCTACTAGATGGTGCCTTACTGACTCCTCTCATGACCACTTTCTGAGCATCCCATTCTACCACTCTGCTCCCTGCACTGTTACAATTTTCATCAAAATATGATGTATGCTAACGTCTCCAGAAAAAACTGATCCATCAGCGCCTCCATTCTGAGTCGCCACAGCGGGATCCTAGGTGGCAGCCTAAGCAGTGAGTAGGTGATCAGTAAGGGAAAGTGGTCCGATATGTATCGAGACAAAAAGGGTGAATCAATCACTCACTGTGTTGCGTCTGTCTGTGTGCAAATGTAGTCGTCTGCCAGACGTGCCAGGCACTGGGATATAACATGAGTATGTTAGAGTCTGCGGATGATGCACACGCCATATGTCCACGAAACCCATACTCACCTTTGCCTGTGCTAGCGCTGTTGTCATGTTGGGTTTAGTGAACCTGCCTAGGTTGGGACTGGTCTAGCACACCGTCCAGTATGGAGTTACAATTTCCCACCATTATGACCTCAGCTACTAAATAACTCTGTGCTGCCGCTAGTACTGTGCCAAAGTAAGCACCATCATCAACATTTGGGGCATCAAAATGAATAAAGCAGAGCTCATGCTCATCAAGTGAGCCTACTAGGATGACAAACCTCCCTTCGGGATCAACCTGGAAGTGGGTCATGTTGAAGGGGATCACTGGAGCAACCCATATCAAATCCCCCCAGGCGTACCTGGTTTAGGCTATGAGATATAACTGGCCCTTCCACGATTTCCTCAGGCATCTCATGCAGTCCCACTACAGATGAGTTTCGTGGAAGATGGTTATAGCGACACTTTATCTATTCAGGCCTGCATGTACCCTACCTTTTTTCTCAGGTCTGTTCAGTGTATGTACGTTCCAAGTTAGGATTTGTGTTTAGTACCTGTACTTGACATGGGGGTCTCGAGTTGATGTTAGGGTGAAGGAAGTGACCCACTTGGGGTCATCTGGGTCACTAGTAGACCATCTCTCAGCCTTCCATACCAAATAAAGAGTCAGAGGGACAGTGGAGAATATACACCAATAAATGTTTATTCGTATACACTCAGACCGGAGCCCCGTCTGCACAGTCTCTGGGAGTGGTACAGAGGGAACTAAAGATCTGCAAGTCTAGAGATACACTATGTATATGGGGGGCCTTGTTTCCACACTCTTTGGGGCAGCTAGAGTTGCGGTGTACCACCTACCTGTCCAGACGTTCTGCCGGAGCCGGGGGACCTTGATTCCACACTCTTTGGGGCAGCTAGAGTTGCGGTGTACCACCTACCTGTCCAGACGTTCTGCCGGAGCCTGGGGGTCACTTGCTGTCAGTCTCCCTCGCCGTCGCCGGAACCATCGTGCGGCCGCTGAGGGGGGAGACTACAGCTCCCAGCTTCCCCTGCAGGCATGCCCACTTCCGCCCACTTCCGCGCCCGGAGGCGCTTAAAAGAGAGACGCTCCTGCGGTGGAGCGTGGGCCTTGATTCCACACTCCTTGGGGCAGCTAGAGTTGCGGTGTACCATCTACCTGTCCAGATGTTCTGCCGGAGCCTGGGGGTCACTTGCTGTCGGCCTCCCTCGCCGCCGCTGGAACCATCGTGCGGCCGCTGAGGGGGGAGACTACAGCTCCCAGCTTCCCCTGCAGGCACGCCGACTTGCTCCCACTTCCGCGCCCGGAGGCGCTTAAAAGAGAGACGCTCCTCCCGTGTCACGGGACGCGCACAAGTGATGCCAGGAGAAGCCCAGGACAAGGGCGGGACAGTCTGTGGTCGTCAGGGGCCGGAGGAGGCCGGGCTGGGCCCCCCCTCTGACATTTGTTCTGAGGAAAGGTACTGTCTCATTTTATTTGCTAACCTACAATGGCAAAGAAGAGACCCGACGGTCTTAAACCTAATGGAGGGGGAGGGGCTACCCTGGACTCATATTTAGTGAAAATAACCAGCTTGCTAACCGAGGAGATTGAAAGAACTGTAAGGCGTCTCTCCATGGACCCAGGCCACACTATTACTGCTATTGTACATGATATCCCAGAGGTTGATGATTCCCAGCCACTAACTCTAACTCCAGGGCTACCACGGGATTTGTTAGATTTAGGACAGATGCCTTGCCCGTCTATTAGCTGTCATGATCAGTCCCAAAATGCATCCTCACTAGACCTTACTGAAGTTGCTCCATTTTGTAATTCTCCGCCGCCTGCTCCGATTACCAGGAGATGTACCAGAGCTGGTGGTCTGGCACCCCTATTAAAACTAAACAACAGAAGGCGGTAAGGCACCCAAAATCAAAGCCCAAATCGATTAAACAACCATTCCTCAATAACCAGTCATCTATGGAGGACATATCCAATTCGCTTTGGGTAACATTTAAAGTTAAACTAGAATCAACCTTGGCTCTCATTTTGAGCAGACTAAATTCTATTGAAGAAAGGGTTAAAGCTCTAGAGCAAAATAGTGGCTCAGTTCCCTCGAAAGATTATCCTACAATATTAGCCCCAGTACCCCAGGAGAATCCCGGGCAGCTAGTTATGCCGAAGGGGTAGGATCTGCAGGTGTCTTTACCTAAGGGTGTAGCTCAGCTTCCCTCTGTTTTGGATAGTTTACCCATCCAGGATATAGCTACATATAGCGTTACCCTAATCTCCAATAACATGCATGTTAACCTAGACAAAGGCGACCCTTCTTCCACCCGCCCAGTTCCCTCCCTAAACATACATAAACCCCACCAAAAGAAAGAGTCCTTTCAGTTCATACTAGAGGCTATACCATTAGTGCTTGTCCTGGCCAACGCTCCCCATCTGGGACCAGGTCAAGTGGAATCATCAGCCACTTTAATTGATAAAGCACTGCATTGGCTGATTAATAATATGAAGATATCCGAAAGGGGTGGCCAGCAACTAGCTAGGGAAATCATTATGGCCAGAAGGGTGCCATGGGTGGGATACCATAAGAAAAGATTTGGGGGAGATTGTATAGCCATGAGTTTTTCTAGTCCTGAAGTGTTATCTAATGTGTTGGCAAACTTACTCCCTCCTCAACAAAGGGGCTCTGTAATAATACCACTAACTTTAGAATTCTTCTATGATAGGACATGGTGTTCAAGGAGAACCACGAGCTATAGGCCAAATCGTTCGTCCGCATGCTTGCCATATGGGAGGGGGACTCCAACTCTGTTTGATGGCATTGGCCTGAGGAACCATTTTGGAGGCTTGACTGATATGGAGGAATGCGACTGACTACAGGCTGACACTAGTAACTCATTGGGAAACACCTCATCTAACACCCGAGTTTGTGAGCTCCAAGTGCAAGGTAATGTGGTTACCTACCTAGATAACATGTCGTCTGACCCCCCCTTTGACTAGCTTACTGATTAATGACAGGGATACCCAGGAATCTAACACTTCTTTATTAGCACACCCCAATCCCATTATAGATCAAGGAGTCCGTACTAAGAATTTATTTCCGGTTATTACTCCAACAACTAAACCTACCACTGCCCAGCCGATACTAGAGAGAGAGGCTGACATCTCAGTAAGTATAGAGAGGCCCTTAAATGTTAGGACAGCCCTTAAAATTACAGAAAACATGTCCCTGCTCTCATGGAACATTGCAGGCATTGGTAATAAACTATTGTCCCCGGATTGGTGCAGATTTAGAGACCAGTATGACATTTGCCTTTTCCAGGAGTCTTGGTCAGTGGCCCCTGTCTTTCGTGTGGGTTTCCTTAACTTTTATATCCCTGCATCAAAGGCCTAAAGGCCGTCCTGCAGGTGGCCTGGTGGTTTGGGTTTGCCAGACTTTACGATGCAAAGTCCAGCATATTTGGTCCCCAGTTAACGATATCTTGATAGTTGAGCTTGGATGGAGCCAAGATCGCTGGGTGGCCATTTTCAACATCTATCTAGGTTGCTAACTGGGGGGCATACGTCTGGGATAATATCCTCTCTTGACTCTCAGTTAGATGCTCTACCAGACCAAATTGTTCCTATTGTGGCTGGAGATTTTAACACCACTTTTGAACCACTTGGCCAAGAAGATCAGGAACTATCAGCAGATCAGGATTCCAGATGGGGTATCCCCAAACCCAATGTTCCAGCTGTAAAAAGATGGTCAGCAGCCGCAATTCAATTAAAAGCCATGTGTCTAGAAAGAGGCCTCAGAGCGGCAAATGGTCGAACCCCTTCTGACCAGCAGGGAGCAAACACATTTGATAATGGACGTAACAGTAGCCATATAGACTACTTGCTGGTTGATATAAGATTATGGTATAGTCTAGTGGATATGGTTATTAAACCCCGATTGGAAAGTGACCATAACCCCCTTTGTTCTACATTCCTAATTCAAAAGGGGGATAGAGAGGAGCCTCCGAGGGGAGGGGTATCAACACTTGACATCGTTGCCTCTAACAACATGCGCCATGTCAAATGGAATACATTTATTGAAAATCCAGTCAAATTGGTGGCACTTAAAGCAGAGGTCGTGAGCCAACTGACCAACTTAAATACTCAAACCAATGGCTTGGATTTTCCTCAAATTATGCTAGAGGCTCACACCCGACTCTTCTCTAGTTTAAAAACCTTCTTCTCAAAAGAGTTAAAAATGGGTAATCAGGGTACAACAACTAATGTGGCCAGGTGGTATAACGAGGCCTGTAGACTAGCCCACCATAAACTGAGTGTAGAACTAAGATCTAAAAACCCCGCTAGAGTAAGAGAGGCAAGGGATTCCTATAGGCACACTCAGAGGGTGGCAAAAAGGGAGTGGGACCAAGATAGGTGGTGGGACTTGAAGCATGCCTGCGAAGCCAAAGATTCCAAGCAATTCTGGAATATTGTTAAATGGGATGGGGGAGGATGTGCAGAGCCTCCTTAAAATAATGTTGCTCAGTCCCAGTGGCTAGAATGTTTTAAGTCCCAATATGCCTGCAGTCCAACAGAGGACGATTACCCTATTCCTCCCTTTATCTTTTATCAAAGCCAGGTGTTTTCCATCGAATATGTTAGTTTAGCACTAGACTGTGTGTCAAGTGGCAGAGTCCCAGGTATGGATGGTATCCCTGCAGATGTTTTCCTAAGCGATAGACCGACCTGGTGTCAGTATTTTGCACTGTTAGCTAATTCAGTGGTAAAGGGTGCTTCCATTCCACCCTCGTGGAAGGGAGCAGAAATAATCCCTGTTTTCAAAGAGGGTGATAAATCCCTCCCCAGTAACTATAGGCCTATTAGCCTAATAGATTCTGCACAAAAGGTAATGGGCCGACTAGTTCAAAATAAAGTCCAATCGTGGGTAGAGACATTTAATATTATTCCCCTTTCAAGCTGGCTTTCGCCCTTGCACCAGTTCTATAGATCAAGTCTTTCACTTTATCACAATCTATTGGAGGAACGTGGTCTTGACAAAAGAGACACTTTACGCGGTATTTGTTGACCTGAAATCGGCTTTCGATTTAGTCCCTCGTTGCAAACTCTGGAAAATCCTCAGTGAATTGGGGATCGCACCTGAATTATTGACACTTCTTGTCCGCTTACATGAGAGCAATTTTGCGAGGATCAGATGGGGGGGCACATGGTGAGGTTACCGATTCATTTCCTGTCGAACGCGGTGTTCGACAGGGATGTGTTCTGGCTCCCACCCTGTTTTCTTTATACATCAATGGAATAGTGGACTATCTTTCTAGATCCCCTACTGATGCCCCTGTCCTAGCTGGGGTTCGCGTTCCTGTCCTCATGTTTGCGGACGACACTCTGATCGTCTCCAGGACCCCGAGTGGCCTGCAGAAGGCTGTCAATGCATTTGGGGAATTTTGTTTTTCTCGCGGGCTTGAGGTCAACACCGCAAAAACAAAGATTATGTCCTTTAAGCAGCATAAACCCTTCAAAGGCAGAATCCACTTGAATAACACTCCCCTAGAGCAGGTGGATGCTTTCACCTACCTAGGTATTATGCTTCAGAACAACATGGGCTGGAAAAGCCACATAGATATGACTATCTTAAAATACCATCAGCTTGTAGGTGTACTAACCTCTAAACATAAATCCTCTTTCACTAAACCAATTACTCCAGCTTTGGAAATAAATAACATTAAAGTGATAAGCTCTGCCCTTTACGGAGCAGAGTTATGGGGATTTAATAACTTGAGCCACCTTTTAATAGCTGAAAATAAATTCCTATGTGGTTTAATTGGTGTCCCCCAAAGTACTCCCATGGCTCCTCTTTTACTAGACCTAGGTAGGAAAAATGTGGTGGATATGGTAAGGCTACGCCCACTTTTGTTTTGGAGGTGAATCTGGACCACCCCTGAACTTATACATTATGCCCAGGGTCTGAAGGATGTGATTCTTGTAGATCGCTTTCACAAAATTCAGTGGCTAAAAGACTTAAGGTCTCTCTTGGTAAAGCTGGATTTAAGATTATTATGGGATGAACCAGGTACTGCAATTTTCCCCTCAAAAAAACAGTTGAAAGAAAAATATTGGGAAATGGTCCTGATGTCTTCCTACCTATCCGGTATGAATACTAATGGGACTGGCCGTTTTTTAGACCACAAATCTTGGCCGTCCTGTGAAGCATACTGAGATATAATTGAGAGTCCCCTTGATCGAAAATTGTACTTTCAATTTAGGATAGGAACCTAACCAATAAAAGCTTTTACTCATAAATGGGCTTCCTTTTCAGATGAAAAATGTCATAACTGTCTAGACATGGAGGAGACTACAGCCCATTTATTTTTTGTATGTCCCCAATATGCAGCCCCACGACGTAAATGGTTGAGACCTATCTGTTCTTCCCTGGGCACTTTGAGGTGTACAGAAGCTTTAAGGATACTAGGATCTGACTGTTCTCCCCATATAGCTATTGCTTTAGCCACATTTTTAAGGTGGGCTTGGACCATCCGTGCACGTACTTTATTGCCAACTGCTGCTAGCTAGTTATAAGGTCTTATTCCTATTTTAGAGCCGTTTTCTTTTATGAAGTAATTTTAAATGTATTATATATTAATTTTAATAGTTTCTGCTATCCGACAGTAATTAATTGGAATGTAATACCTTTAAACCATGTGTATTGTATATGTACTATTTATTGTGCATTGTGATAGTTTTTGTGTATTGTATGTGCTTTTATGACTTACTGTCGAATAAAGCTTTTGAATTTGATTTGCACTATGTATATTTCATGATTGGTTAAGAAGATGCTCACAGTGGAATTAACCAGGCACATGCAGTGGGACAGTAAAATACAAAAAGTTCTCACAACTCAGCACAGTCCAAGGGCGTTGCACCTGGTACTGCGATAAGGCTACCAGACAAGTGGGAGAGGACCTCTATCTTGTGGGAAGGCTATGCACTGGCATTAACAGTTCTTCATTGCAGAAACGAAACTCAGCAAAGGGCATTTCTCAGAAATAGCAAAGATTTGTTTTGTTCATCTTTTAAAATGGTGTCTCAACAGAAAATGGTGCAGCGAATGCTAACTTATACAGGGCACTGCATAAGCATTAACGGGCCTAATCTAACAGACCCCTCTTTTTAGCATGAGCTAAAAACAGTTTCTAGTGTATAAAAAAATAGAACAGACAGCATTATCACAATAGGATCAATACATTAGCAATTAATAGAGCATCATAATTCAGAAACATAATTAGGATACAATTATGGCCACTCCTTACAATCAACATTAGAAAATGGTACATCAAGAAGGGAAGAATCCTCAAATATCCCCTCATCCATATTCATCAGATCATTAATATCAGCCTGCATCATCATTGTGGCATTTGTAACATGGGCTGATATCTTCTCTTTGGGCATGAAAACAGTAGCACAATAAGAACAACAAGATGGGATACATTGTATGATTACACATCAGAGTACTACTACTACAATAAGGTAAATCAGTTGTTGAAGTATCCAACCCCAACTGCCAAAAAGAGATCAATTCCATTTCCCACTTTTCATTCCCTGTACATTGTTGATAATATCTATAATACGCTGTGTTATATTTTTCTCCAAATTTTTTATATCGACTACGCACTGGTCGCTGACGACCACGCATACACCACCAATCTTTGCCAAGATAAAATCCACTGCATATCTAATTTGCTCTGAATACACCTGCATGCTTTCTAACTGGGTAGTGATATCGAGCAAAGCTGCTACTGTGGCATTGGAGAGAATTTGTAGCTTATATCCAAAGTATTCCCTAGCTTTCTCACCCCTGGCCATGGCAGTACCACACAATGGATTTTGGAAAAGGAGGGTGGTGATGGACAGAGTTTCTGAATGATGCAGAATACTCTTACCAAGTCAATAGATCATGGTTTTAATCCATCACCGTTTTTTAGCTCACTGCACCATCCCAGCTCCGAACCTGGCTATATGCAAATTAGTCTGTTCCTGTCCCAGTGCATGATGGGAACAGGGCAAACCAAACTACCAAGCCAATTCTTATACTGGGAAGGAAACAAGCTTCCGGGGACCGGTTTCTGGCATCACAGCCTTCTTCGGCCCGGCTTGCTTGAATCCTGATGGTGCAATGAGCAAGGGACTCACGTCTGAGTATACCCTCCCACACATAGTGTGGGTAAAACCGATTTTGGAAAAGGGGGGTGGTGATGGACAGAGTTTCTGAATGATGCAGAATACTCTTACCAAGTCAATAGATCATGGTTTTAATCCATCACCTTTTTTTAGCTCACTGCACCATCCCAGCTCAGAACCTGGCTATATGCAAATTAGTCTGTTCCTGTCCCAGTGCATGATGGGAACAGGGCAAACCAAACTACCAAGCCAATTCTTATACTGGGAAGGAAACAAGCTTCCGGGGACCGGTTTCTGGCATCACAGCCTTCTTCGGCCCGGCTTGCTTGAATCCTGATGGTGCAATGAGCAAGGGACTCACGTCTGAGTATACCCTCCCACACATAGTGTGGATAAAACCGATTTTGGAAAAGGGGGGTGGTGATGGACAGAGTTTCTGAATGATGCAGAATACTCCTACCAAGTCAATAGATCATGGTTTTAATCCATCACCGTTTTTTAGCTCACTGCACCATCCCAGCTCAGAACCTGGCTATATGCAAATTAGTCTGTTCCTGTCCCAGTGCATGATGGGAACAGGGCAAACCAAACTACCAAGCCAATTCTTATACTGGGAAGGAAACAAGCTTCCGGGGACCGGTTTCTGGCATCACAGCCTTCTTCGGCCCGGCTTGCTTGAATCCTGATGGTGCAATGAGCAAGGGACTCACGTCTGAGTATACCCTCCCACACATAGTGTGGATAAAACCGATTTTGGAAAAGGGGGGTGGTGATGGAAAAAGTTTCTGAATGATGCATGAATGATAAATAACATCTACGAAAAAATAGTGGCTGCCAATGATGCTATAAAAACCTCCAACACAGGCCATCCTTATCCTCATACATCGGTATCTGGTAACAAATCCACCCTTTCATCCTTTCCTCCGATCACCAACACAGAGCTCCTTTCACTCTGCAGCCACATCAAATCCGGGTCGCCTAATGACCTTATTCCAACCAAAATGGTCGGCCCCATGATCCCTATTTTGGGTCCGCACATGTTGGATGTGATTAACATCTCCCTAACTAAAGGCCAGGTCCCTGCAGATTGGAAAAGGGCAGTGGTGAACCCGATTAGGAAAAAGGCATCCTCTCCTTGGACTGACCTCTCCAGTTTACGACCGATCTCCCTCCTGCCTCACCTGGGTAAGGTTACAGAGAGACATGTGAACACCTTTCTTTCTCAACATCTGGAAGCGACGGAAGGCCTGGACCACTCACAATCTGGTTTCAGGCCTAACCACAGCACAGAATCAGCCCTTCAAACAGTGACCAACAACATCAGAATGGCACTGGATGAGGGCAGCTCTCTGATTCTGGTGCTGTTGGACCTTTCCGCCGCTTTCGATACGGTGTCTCACACGGTGCTCCTTGACCGCCTAGGTGAGGTGGGTGTGGAGGGAGAGGCTCTGACCTGGATGAAGAGCTTTCTGACTGGTCGTGTCCAAGAAGTTAGGCTGGGCTCCCACAAATCCACACTAAGGGAGCTCAATAAGGGAGTGCCACAAGGCTCATGCCTTAGTCCTACACTCTTCAATGTGTATGTGGCACCCCTAGCCAACCTGGCTAGATCTTTCGGGTTCACCCCGGTGTCGTATGCTGACGACACCCAACTCCTTTTCCCGTTTAAAACTCTCACATCTGCAATAAAAAGATCTTTTGCAGATGGTATGAGAGCCATTGCAGACTGGATGTCAACTAACTGTCTGCAGTGCAATGTGGGGAAAACGGAGGTAATGTGTTTCGGGCAAGCAGCAACATATTGGTCATCTGACTGGTGGCCCGCGGAGCTTGGCCCTGTCCCCACCCCCAAGAGTTCTGTTAGGAACCTGGGAGTGCTTTTTGACCAGCAACTTACCTTCAAGGGACATGTCAATCAGGTGGCTGGTACCTGCTTCCGGGCTATCGGGATGCTGAGACGAGTCTTCCCCTATATACCAGACCATCATAGAAAAACGCTCGTGCAGGCTCTGGTCATCAGCAGGGTGGATTACTGCAATGGGCTGCTCCTCGGAGCAAACGAGGAGCAGCTCAGTAAATTGCAAGTAATCCAAAACACAGCAGCAAGGATTGTCCTGAATGTTCCAGCTAGGACTCCTTCAAACCCCCTGCTGAAGAGACTCCACTGGCTTCCAGTGAGGAAGCGAGTCCAATTTAAGACTCTATGCACAATTCATAAGAGCAGGATAGGGGAGGGCCCGAAGTACATGACTAAGATCTTTCAGCCCTACATCCCGGGGCGTTCTCTGCGCTCTAGTCATCAGCAGCTCCTACAGACACCAAGAGTAAAAAAAACTAGACAAGGTGGCCGTGCATTAGCCTATGCCGGTCCAATACTCTGGAATTCCTTGCCCCCAGAACTCAGATCAATCTCCAGTCATCTGTGTTTCCGGAAGAATTTAAAGACTTACCTATATCCCGATAAATAAAATAAATTACCCTTCAGTTTCGGCACTCCCTAATAATCATGCTCTCCTAACTAGCACAATCTCGTGGTACAGCAATAGCGCAGAGATACCCCTTCGGGAGTCTAGTCTGGCGCTTTATAAGAATATAAAATAAATGCAGAATACTCTTACCACGTCAATAGATCATGGTTTTAATCCATCACCGTTTTTTAGCTCACTGCACCATCCCAGCTCAGAACCTGGCTATATGCAAATTAGTCTGTTCCTGTCCCAGTGCATGATGGGAACAGGGCAAACCAAACTACCAAGCCAATTCTTATACTGGGAAGGAAACAAGCTTCCGGGGACCGGTTTCTGGCATCACAGCCTTCTTCGGCCCGGCTTGCTTGAATCCTGATGGTGCAATGAGCAAGGGATTCACGTCTGAGTATACCCTCCCACACATAGTGTGGATAAAACCGATTTTGGAAAAGGGGGGTGGTGATGGACAGAGTTTCTGAATGATGCAGAATACTCTTACCAAGTCAATAGATCATGGTTTTAATCCATCACCGTTTTTTAGCTCACTGCACCATCCCAGCTCAGAACCTGGCTATATGCAAATTAGTCTGTTCCTGTCCCAGTGCATGATGGGAACAGGGCAAACCAAACTACCAAGCCAATTCTTATACTGGGAAGGAAACAAGCTTCCGGGGACCGGTTTCTGGCATCACAGCCTTCTTCGGCCCGGCTTGCTTGAATCCTGATGGTGCAATGAGCAAGGGACTCACGTCTGAGTATACCCTCCCACACATAGTGTGGATAAAACCGATTTTGGAAAAGGGGGGTGGTGATGGACAGAGTTTCTGAATGATGCAGAATACTCTTACCAAGTCAATAGATCATGGTTTTAATCCATCACCGTTTTTTAGCCCACTGCACCATCCCAGCTCAGAACCTGGCTATATGCAAATTAGTCTGTTCCTGTCCCAGTGCATGATGGGAACAGGGCAAACCAAACTACCAAGCCAATTCTTATACTGGGAAGGAAACAAGCTTCCGGGGACCGGTTTCTGGCATCACAGCCTTCTTCGGCCCGGCTTGCTTGAATCCTGATGGTGCAATGAGCAAGGGACTCACGTCTGAGTATACCCTCCCACACATAGTGTGGATAAAACCGATTTTGGAAAAGGGGGGTGGTGATGGACAGAGTTTCTGAATGATGCAGAATACTCTTACCAAGTCAATAGATCATGGTTTTAATCCATCACCGTTTTTTAGCTCACTGCACCATCCCAGCTCAGAAGCTGGCTATATGCAAATTAGTTTGTTCCTGTCCCAGTGCATGATGGGAACAGGGCAAACCAAACTACCAAGCCAATTCTTATACTGGGAAGGAAACAAGCTTCCGGGGACCGGTTTCTGGCATCACAGCCTTCTTCGGCCCGGCTTGCTTGAATCCTGATGGTGCAATGAGCAAGGGACTCACGTCTGAGTATACCCTCCCACACATAGTGTGGATAAAACCGATTTTGGAAAAGGGGGGTGGTGATGGACAGAGTTTCTGAATGATGCAGAATACTCTTACCAAGTCAATAGATCATGGTTTTAATCCATCACCGTTTTTTAGCTCACTGCACCATCCCAGCTCAGAACCTGGCTATATGCAAATTAGTCTGTTCCTGTCCGAGTGCATGATGGGAACAGGGCAAACCAAACTACCAAGCCAATTCTTATACTGGGAAAGGAACAAGCTTCCGGGGACCGGTTTCTGGCATCACAGCCTTCTTCGGCCCGGCTTGCTTGAATCCTGATGGTGCAATGAGCAAGGGACTCACGTCTGAGTATACCCTCCCACACATAGTGTGGATAAAACCGATTTTGGAAAAGGGGGGTGGTGATGGACAGAGTTTCTGAATGATGCAGAATACTCTTACCAAGTCAATAGATCATGGTTTTAATCCATCACCGTTTTTTAGCTCACTGCACCATCCCAGCTCAGAACCTGGCTATATGCAAATTAGTCTGTTCCTGTCCCAGTGCATGATGGGAACAGGGCAAACCAAACTACCAAGCCAAGTCTTATACTGGGAAGGAAACAAGCTTCCGGGGACCGGTTTCTGGCATCACAGCCTTCTTCGGCCCGGCTTGCTTGAATCCTGATGGTGCAATGAGCAAGGGACTCACGTCTGAGTATACCCTCCCACACATAGTGTGGATAAAACCGATTTTGGAAAAGGGGGGTGGTGATGGACAGAGTTTCTGAATGATGCAGAATACTCTTACCAAGTCAATAGATCATGGTTTTAATCCATCACCGTTTTTTAGCTCACTGCACCATCCCAGCTCAGAACCTGGCTATATGCAAATTAGTCTGTTCCTGTCCCAGTGCATGATGGGAACAGGGCAAACCAAACTACCAAGCCAATTCTTATACTTGGAAGGAAACAGGCTTCCGGGGACCGGTTTCTGGCATCACAGCCTTCTTCGGCCCGGCTTGCTTGAATCCTGATGGTGCAATGAGCAAGGGACTCACGTCTGAGTATACCCTCCCACACATAGTGTGGATAAAACCGATTTTGGAAAAGGGGGGTGGTGATGGACAGAGTTTCTGAATGATGCAGAATACTCTTACCAAGTCAATAGATCATGGTTTTAATCCATCACCGTTTTTTAGCTCACTGCACCATCCCAGCAAAGAACCTGGCTATATGCAAATTAGTCTGTTCCTGTCCCAGTGCATGATGGGAACAGGGCAAACCAAACTACCAAGCCAATTCTTATACTGGGAAGGAAACAAGCTTCCGGGGACCGGTTTCTGGCATCACAGCCTTCTTCGGCCCGGCTTGCTTGAATCCTGATGGTGCAATGAGCAAGGGACTCACGTCTGAGTATACCCTCCCACACATAGTGTGGATAAAAACGATTTTGGAAAAGGGGGGTGGTGATGGACAGAGTTTCTGAATGATGCAGAATACTCTTACCAAGTCAATAGATCATGGTTTTAATCCATCACCGTTTTTTAGCTCACTGCACCATCCCAGCTCAGAACCTGGCTATATGCAAATTAGTCTGTTCCTGTCCCAGTGCATGATGGGAACAGGGCAAACCAAACTACCAAGCCAATTCTTATACTGGGAAGGAAACAAGCTTCCGGGGACCGGTTTCTGGCATCACAGCCTTCTTCGGCCCGGCTTGCTTGAATCCTGATGGTGCAATGAGCAAGGGACTCACGTCTGAGTATACCCTCCCACACATAGTGTGGATAAAACCGATTTTGGAAAAGGGGGGTGGTGATGGACAGAGTTTCTGAATGATGCAGAATACTCTTACCAAGTCAATAGATCATGGTTTTAATCCATCACCGTTTTTTAGCTCACTGCACCATCCCAGCTCAGAACCTGGCTATATGCAAATTAGTCTGTTCCTGTCCCAGTGCATGATGGGAACAGGGCAAACCAAACTACCAAGCCAATTCTTATACTGGGAAGGAAACAAGCTTCCGGGGACCGGTTTCTGGCATCACAGCCTTCTTCGGCCCGGCTTGCTTGAATCCTGATGGTGCAATGAGCAAGGGACTCACGTCTGAGTATACCCTCCCACACATAGTGTGGATAAAACCGATTTTGGAAAAGGGGGGTGGTGATGGACAGAGTTTCTGAATGATGCAGAATACTCTTACCAAGTCAATAGATCATGGTTTTAATCCATCACCGTTTTTTAGCTCACTGCACCATCCCAGCTCAGAACCTGGCTATATGCACATTAGTCTGTTCCTGTCCCAGTGCATGATGGGAACAGGGCAAACCAAACTACCAAGCCAATTCTTATACTGGGAAGGAAACAAGCTTCCGGGGACCGGTTTCTGGCATCACAGCCTTCTTCGGCCCGGCTTGCTTGAATCCTGATGGTGCAATGAGCAAGGGACTCACGTCTGAGTATACCCTCCCACACATAGTGTGGATAAAACCGATTTTGGAAAAGGGGGGTGGTGATGGACAGAGTTTCTGAATGATGCAGAATACTCTTACCAAGTCAATAGATCATGGTTTTAATCCATCACCGTTTTTTAGCTCACTGCACCATCCCAGCTCAGAACCTGTCTATATACAAATTAGTCTGTTCCTGTCCCAGTGCATGATGGGAACAGGGCAAACCAAACTACCAAGCCAATTCTTATACTGGGAAGGAAACAAGCTTCCGGGGACCGGTTTCTGGCATCACAGCCTTCTTCGGCCCGGCTTGCTTGAATCCTGATGGTGCAATGAGCAAGGGACTCACGTCTGAGTATACCCTCCCACACATAGTGTGGATAAAACCGATTTTGGAAAAGGGGGGTGGTGATGGACAGAGTTTCTGAATGATGCAGAATACTCTTACCAAGTCAATAGATCATGGTTTTAATCCATCACCGTTTTTTAGCTCACTGCACCATCCCAGCTCAGAACCTGGCTATATGCAAATTAGTCTGTTCCTGTCCCAGTGCATGATGGGAACAGGGCAAACCAAACTACCAAGCCAATTCTTATACTGGGAAGGAAACAAGCTTCCGGGGACCGGTTTCTGGCATCACAGCCTTCTTCGGCCCGGCTTGCTTGAATCCTGATGGTGCAATGAGCAAGGGACTCACGTCTGAGTATACCCTCCCACACATAGTGTGGATAAAACCGATTTTGGAAAAGGGGGGTGGTGATGGACAGAGTTTCTGAATGATGCAGAATACTCTTACCAAGTCAATAGATCATGGTTTTAATCCATCACCGTTTTTTAGCTCACTGCACCATCCCAGCTCAGAACCTGGCTATATGCAAATTAGTCTGTTCCTGTCCCAGTGCATGATGGGAACAGGGCAAACCAAACTACCAAGCCAATTCTTATACTGGGAAGGAAACAAGCTTCCGGGGACCGGTTTCTGGCATCACAGCCTTCTTCGGCCCGGCTTGCTTGAATCCTGATGGTGCAATGAGCAAGGGACTCACGTCTGAGTATACCCTCCCACACATAGTGTGGATAAAAACGATTTTGGAAAAGGGGGGTTGTGATGGACAGAGTTTCTGAATGATGCAGAATACTCTTACCAAGTCAATAGATCATGGTTTTAATCCATCACCGTTTTTTAGCTCACTGCACCATCCCAGCTCAGAACCTGGCTATATGCAAATTAGTCTGTTCCTGTCCCAGTGCATGATGGGAACAGGGCAAACCAAACTACCAAGCCAA
Source organism: Lissotriton helveticus (assembly GCF_964261635.1). Lineage (NCBI taxonomy): Eukaryota > Metazoa > Chordata > Amphibia > Caudata > Salamandridae > Lissotriton > Lissotriton helveticus. The sequence continues at coordinate 1,292,579,020 of NC_136061.1, forward strand.
TTCTTATACTGGGAAGGAAACAAGCTTCCGGGGACCGGTTTCTGGCATCACAGCCTTCTTCGGCCCGGCTTGCTTGAATCCTGATGGTGCAATGAGCAAGGGACTCACGTCTGAGTATACCCTCCCACACATAGTGTGGATAAAACCGATTTTGGAAAAGGGGGGTGGTGATGGACAGAGTTTCTGAATGATGCAGAATACTCTTACCAAGTCAATAGATCATGGTTTTAATCCATCACCGTTTTTTAGCTCACTGCACCATCCCAGCTCAGAACCTGGCTATATGCAAATTAGTCTGTTCCTGTCCCAGTGCATGATGGGAACAGGGCAAACCAAACTACCAAGCCAATTCTTATACTGGGAAGGAAACAAGCTTCCGGGGACCGGTTTCTGGCATCACAGCCTTCTTCGGCCCGGCTTGCTTGAATCCTGATGGTGCAATGAGCAAGGGACTCACGTCTGAGTATACCCTCCCACACATAGTGTGGATAAAACCGATTTTGGAAAAGGGGGGTGGTGATGGACAGAGTTTCTGAATGATGCAGAATACTCTTACCAAGTCAATAGATCATGGTTTTAATCCATCACCGTTTTTTAGCTCACTGCACCATCCCAGCTCAGAACCTGGCTATATGCAAATTAGTTTGTTCCTGTCCCAGTGCATGATGGGAACAGGGCAAACCAAACTACCAAGCCAATTCTTATACTGGGAAGGAAACAAGCATTCGGGGACCGGTTTCTGGCATCACAGCCTTCTTCGGCCCGGCTTGCTTGAATCCTGATGGTGCAATGAGCAAGGGACTCACGTCTGAGTATACCCTCCCACACATAGTGTGGATAAAACCGATTTTGGAAAAGGGGGGTGGTGATGGACAGAGTTTCTGAATGATGCAGAATACTCTTACCAAGTCAATAGATCATGGTTTTAATCCATCCCCGTTTTTTAGCTCACTGCACCATCCCAGCTCAGAACCTGGCTATATGCAAATTAGTCTGTTCCTGTCCCAGTGCATGATGGGAACAGGGCAAACCAAACTACCAAGCCAATTCTTATACTGGGAAAGAAACAAGCTTCCGGGGACCGGTTTCTGGCATCACAGCCTTCTTCGGCCCGGCTTGCTTGAATCCTGATGGTGCAATGAGCAAGGGACTCACGTCTGAGTATACCCTCCCACACATAGTGTGGATAAAACCGATTTTGGAAAAGGGGGGTGGTGATGGACAGAGTTTCTGAATGATGCAGAATACTCTTACCAAGTCAATAGATCATGGTTTTAATCCATCACCGTTTTTTAGCTCACTGCACCATCCCAGCTCAGAACCTGGCTATATGCAAATTAGTCTGTTCCTGTCCCAGTGCATGATGGGAACAGGGCAAACCAAACTACCAAGCCAAGTCTTATACTGGGAAGGAAACAAGCTTCCGGGGACCGGTTTCTGGCATCACAGCCTTCTTCGGCCCGGCTTGCTTGAATCCTGATGGTGCAATGAGCAAGGGACTCACGTCTGAGTATACCCTCCCACACATAGTGTGGATAAAACCGATTTTGGAAAAGGGGGGTGGTGATGGACAGAGTTTCTGAATGATGCAGAATACTCTTACCAAGTCAATAGATCATGGTTTTAATCCATCACCGTTTTTTAGCTCACTGCACCATCCCAGCTCAGAACCTGGCTATATGCAAATTAGTCTGTTCCTGTCCCAGTGCATGATGGGAACAGGGCAAACCAAACTACCAAGCCAATTCTTATACTGGGAAGGAAACAAGCTTCCGGGGACCGGTTTCTGGCATCACAGCCTTCTTCGGCCCGGCTTGCTTGAATCCTGATGGTGCAATGAGCAAGGGACTCACGTCTGAGTATACCCTCCCACACATAGTGTGGATAAAACCGATTTTGGAAAAGGGGGGTGGTGATGGACAGAGTTTCTGAATGATGCAGAATACTCTTACCAAGTCAATAGATCATGGTTTTAATCCATCACCGTTTTTTAGCTCACTGCACCATCCCAGCTCAGAACCTGGCTATATGCAAATTAGTCTGTTCCTGTCCCAGTGCATGATGGGAACAGGGCAAACCAAACTACCAAGCCAATTCTTATACTGGGAAGGAAACAAGCTTCCGGGGACCGGTTTCTGGCATCACAGCCTTCTTCGGCCCGGCTTGCTTGAATCCTGATGGTGCAATGAGCAAGGGACTCACGTCTGAGTATACCCTCCCACACATAGTGTGGATAAAACCGATTTTGGAAAAGGGGGGTGGTGATGGACAGAGTTTCTGAATGATGCAGAATACTCTTACCAAGTCAATAGATCATGGTTTTAATCCATCACCGTTTTTTAGCTCACTGCACCATCCCAGCTCAGAACCTGGCTATATGCAAATTAGTCTGTTCCTGTCCCAGTGCATGATGGGAACAGGGCAAACCAAACTACCAAGCCAATTCTTATACTGGGAAGGAAACAAGCTTCCGGGGACCGGTTTCTGGCATCACAGCCTTCTTCGGCCCGGCTTGCTTGAATCCTGATGGTGCAATGAGCAAGGGACTCACGTCTGAGTATACCCTCCCACACATAGTGTGGATAAAACCGATTTTGGAAAAGGGGGGTGGTGATGGACAGAGTTTCTGAATGATGCAGAATACTCTTACCAAGTCAATAGATCATGGTTTTAATCCATCACCGTTTTTTAGCTCACTGCACCATCCCAGCTCAGAACCTGGCTATATGCAAATTAGTCTGTTCCTGTCCCAGTGCATGATGGGAACAGGGCAAACCAAACTACCAAGCCAATTCTTATACTGGGAAGGAAACAAGCTTCCGGGGACCGGTTTCTGGCATCACAGCCTTCTTCGGCCCGGCTTGCTTGAATCCTGATGGTGCAATGAGCAAGGGACTCACGTCTGAGTATACCCTCCCACACATAGTGTGGATAAAAACGATTTTGGAAAAGGGGGGTGGTGATGGACAGAGTTTCTGAATGATGCAGAATACTCTTACCAAGTCAATAGATCATGGTTTTAATCCATCACCGTTTTTTAGCTCACTGCACCATCCCAGCTCAGAACCTGGCTATATGCAAATTAGTCTGTTCCTGTCCCAGTGCATGATGGGAACAGGGCAAACCAAACTACCAAGCCAATTCTTATACTGGGAAGGAAACAAGCTTCCGGGGACCGGTTTCTGGCATCACAGCCTTCTTCGGCCCGGCTTGCTTGAATCCTGATGGTGCAATGAGCAAGGGACTCACGTCTGAGTATACCCTCCCACACATAGTGTGGATAAAACCGATTTTGGAAAAGGGGGGTGGTGATGGACAGAGTTTCTGAATGATGCAGAATACTCTTACCAAGTCAATAGATCATGGTTTTAATCCATCACCGTTTTTTAGCTCACTGCACCATCCCAGCTCAGAACCTGGCTATATGCAAATTAGTCTGTTCCTGTCCCAGTGCATGATGGGAACAGGGCAAACCAAACTACCAAGCCAATTCTTATACTGGGAAGGAAACAAGCTTCCGGGGACCGGTTTCTGGCATCACAGCCTTCTTCGGCCCGGCTTCCTTGAATCCTGATGGTGCAATGAGCAAGGGACTCACGTCTGAGTATACCCTCCCACACATAGTGTGGATAAAACCGATTTTGGAAAAGGGGGGTGGTGATGGACAGAGTTTCTGAATGATGCAGAATACTCTTACCAAGTCAATAGATCATGGTTTTAATCCATCACCGTTTTTTAGCTCACTGCACCATCCCAGCTCAGAACCTGGCTATATGCAAATTAGTCTGTTCCTGTCCCAGTGCATGATGGGAACAGGGCAAACCAAACTACCAAGCCAATTCTTATACTGGGAAGGAAACAAGCTTCCGGGGACCGGTTTCTGGCATCACAGCCTTCTTCGGCCCGGCTTGCTTGAATCCTGATGGTGCAATGAGCAAGGGACTCACGTCTGAGTATACCCTCCCACACATAGTGTGGATAAAACCGATTTTGGAAAAGGGGGGTGGTGATGGACAGAGTTTCTGAATGATGCAGAATACTCTTACCAAGTCAATAGATCATGGTTTTAATCCATCACCGTTTTTTAGCTCACTGCACCATCCCAGCTCAGAACCTGGCTATATGCAAATTAGTCTGTTCCTGTCCCAGTGCATGATGGGAACAGGGCAAACCAAACTAACAAGCCAATTCTTATACTGGGAAGGAAACAAGCTTCCGGGGACTGGTTTCTGGCATCACAGCCTTCTTCTGCCCGGCTTGCTTGAATCCTGATGGTGCAATGAGCAAGGGACTCACGTCTGAGTATACCCTCCCACACATAGTGTGGATAAAACCGATTTTGGAAAAGGGGGGTGGTGATGGACAGAGTTTCTGAATGATGCAGAATACTCTTACCAAGTCAATAGATCATGGTTTTAATCCATCACCGTTTTTTAGCTCACTGCACCATCCCAGCTCAGAACCTGGCTATATGCAAATTAGTCTGTTCCTGTCCCAGTGCATGATGGGAACAGGGCAAACCAAACTACCAAGCCAATTCTTATACTGGGAAGGAAACAAGCTTCCGGGGACCGGTTTCTGGCATCACAGCCTTCTTCGGCCCGGCTTGCTTGAATCCTGATGGTGCAATAAGCAAGGGACTCACGTCTGAGTATACCCTCCCACACATAGTGTGGATAAAACCGATTTTGGAAAAGGGGGGTGGTGATGGACAGAGTTTCTGAATGATGCAGAATACTCTTACCAAGTCAATAGATCATGGTTTTAATCCATCACCGTTTTTTAGCTCACTGACCCATCCCAGCTCAGAACCTGGCAATATGCAAATTAGTCTGTTTCTGTCCCAGTGCATGATGGGAACAGGGCAAACCAAACTACCAAGCCAATTCTTATACTGGGAAGGAAACAAGCTTCCGGGGACCGGTTTCTGGCATCACAGCCTTCTTCGGCCCGGCTTGCTTGAATCCTGATTGTGCAATGAGCAAGGGACTCACGTCTGAGTATACCCTCCCACACATGGTGTGGATAAAACCGATTTTGGAAAAGGGGGGTGGTGATGGACAGAGTTTCTGAATGATGCAGAATACTCTTACCAAGTCAATAGATCATGGTTTTAATCCATCACCGTTTTTTAGCTCACTGCACCATCCCAGCTCAAAACCTGGCTATATGCAAATTAGTCTGTTCCTGTCCCAGTGCATGATGGGAACAGGGCAAACCAAACTACCAAGCCAATTCTTATACTGGGAAGGAAACAAGCTTCCGGGGACCGGTTTCTGGCATCACAGCCTTCTTCGGCCCGGCTTGCTTGAATCCTGATGGTGCAATGAGCAAGGGACTCACGTCTGAGTATACCCTCCCACACATAGTGTGGATAAAACCGATTTTGGAAAAGGGGGGTGGTGATGGACAGAGTTTCTGAATGATGCAGAATACTCTTACCAAGTCAATAGATCATGGTTTTAATCCATCACCGTTTTTTAGCTCACTGCACCATCCCAGCTCAGAACCTGGCTATATGCAAATTAGTCTGTTCCTGTCCCAGTGCATGATGGGAACAGGGCAAACCAAACTACCAAGCCAATTCTTATACTGGGAAGGAAACAAGCTTCCGGGGACCGGTTTCTGGCATCACAGCCTTCTTCGGCCCGGCTTGCTTGAATCCTGATGGTGCAATGAGCAAGGGACATACGTCTGAGTATACCCTCCCACACATAGTGTGGATAAAACCGATTTTGGAAAAGGGGGGTGGTGATGGACAGAGTTTCTGAATGATGCAGAATACTCTTACCAAGTCAATAGATCATGGTTTTAATCCATCACCGTTTTTTAGCTCACTGCACCATCCCAGCTCAGAACCTGGCTATATGCAAATTAGTCTGTTCCTGTCCCAGTGCATGATGGGAACAGGGCAAACCAAACTACCAAGCCAATTCTTATACTGGGAAGGAAACAAGCTTCCGGGGACCGGTTTCTGGCATCACAGCCTTCTTTGGCCCGGCTTGCTTGAATCCTGATGGTGCAATGAGCAAGGGACTCACGTCTGAGTATACTCTCCCACACATAGTGTGGATAAAACCGATTTTGGAAAAGGGGGGTGGTGATGGACAGAGTTTCTGAATGATGCAGAATACTCTTACCAAGTCAATAGATCATGGTTTTAATCCATCACCGTTTTTTAGCTCACTGCACCATCCCAGCTCAGAACCTGGCTATATGCAAATTAGTCTGTTCCTGTCCCAGTGCATGATGGGAACAGGGCAAACCAAACTACCAAGCCAATTCTTATACTGGGAAGGAAACAAGCTTCCGGGGACCGGTTTCTGGCATCACAGCCTTCTTCGGCCCGGCTTGCTTGAATCCTGATGGTGCAATGAGCAAGGGACTCACGTCTGAGTATACCCTCCCACACATAGTGTGGATAAAACCGAGTTTGGAAAAGGGGGGTGGTGATGGACAGAGTTTCTGAATGATGCAGAATACTCTTACCAAGTCAATAGATCATGGTTTTAATCCATCACCGTTTTTTAGCTCACTGCACCATCCCAGCTAAGAACCTGGCTATATGCAAATTAGCCTGTTCCTGTCCCAGTGCATGATGGGAACAGGGCAAACCAAACTACCAAGCCAATTCTTATACTGGGAAGGAAACAAGCTTCCGGGGACCGGTTTCTGGCATCACAGCCTTCTTCGGCCCGACTTGCTTGAATCCTGATGGTGCAATGAGCAAGGGACTCACGTCTGAGTATACCCTCCCACACATAGTGTGGATAAAACCGATTTTGGAAAAGGGGGGTGGTGATGGACAGAGTTTCTGAATGATGCAGAATACTCTTACCAAGTCAATAGATCATGGTTTTAATCCATCACCGTTTTTTAGCTCACTGCACCATCCCAGCTCAGAACCTGGCTATATGCAAATTAGTCTGTTCCTGTCCCAGTGCATGATGGGAACAGGGCAAACCAAACTACCAAGCCAATTCTTATACTGGGAAGGAAACAAGCTTCCGGGGACCGGTTTCTGGCATCACAGCCTTCTTCGGCCCGGCTTGCTTGAATCCTGATGGTGCAATGAGCAAGGGACTCACGTCTGAGTATACCCTCCCACACATAGTGTGGATAAAACCGATTTTGGAAAAGGGGGGTGGTGATGGACAGAGTTTCTGAATGATGCAGAATACTCTTACCAAGTCAATAGATCATGGTTTTAATCCATCACCGTTTTTTAGCTCACTGCACCATCCCAGCTCAGAACCTGGCTATATGCAAATTAGTCTGTTCCTGTCCCAGTGCATGATGGGAACAGGGCAAACCAAACTACCAAGCCAATTCTTATACTGGGAAGGAAACAAGCTTCCGGGGACCGGTTTCTGGCATCACAGCCTTCTTCGGCCCGGCTTGCTTGAATCCTGATGGTGCAATGAGCAAGGGACTCACGTCTGAGTATACCCTCCCACACATAGTGTGGATAAAAACGATTTTGGAAAAGGGGGGTGGTGATGGACAGAGTTTCTGAATGATGCAGAATACTCTTACCAAGTCAATAGATCATGGTTTTAATCCATCACCGTTTTTTAGCTCACTGCACCATCCCAGCTCAGAACCTGGCTATATGCAAATTAGTCTGTTCCTGTCCCAGTGCATGATGGGAACAGGGCAAACCAAACTACCAAGCCAATTCTTATACTGGGAAGGAAACAAGCTTCCGGGGACCGGTTTCTGGCATCACAGCCTTCTTCGGCCCGGCTTGCTTGAATCCTGATGGTGCAATGAGCAAGGGACTCACGTCTGAGTATACCCTCCCACACATAGTGTGGATAAAACCGATTTTGGAAAAGGGGGGTGGTGATGGACAGAGTTTCTGAATGATGCAGAATACTCTTACCAAGTCAATAGATCATGGTTTTAATCCATCACCGTTTTTTAGCTCACTGCACCATCCCAGCTCAGAACCTGGCTATATGCAAATTAGTCTGTTCCTGTCCCAGTGCATGATGGGAACAGGGCAAACCAAACTACCAAGCCAATTCTTATACTGGGAAGGAAACAAGCTTCCGGGGACCGGTTTCTGGCATCACAGCCTTCTTCGGCCCGGCTTGCTTGAATCCTGATGGTGCAATGAGCAAGGGACTCACGTCTGAGTATACCCTCCCACACATAGTGTGGATAAAAACGATTTTGGAAAAGGGGGGTGGTGATGGACAGAGTTTCTGAATGATGCAGAATACTCTTACCAAGTCAATAGATCATGGTTTTAATCCATCACCGTTTTTTAGCTCACTGCACCATCCCAGCTCAGAACCTGGCTATATGCAAATTAGTCTGTTCCTGTCCCAGTGCATGATGGGAACAGGGCAAACCAAACTACCAAGCCAATTCTTATACTGGGAAGGAAACAAGCTTCCGGGGACCGGTTTCTGGCATCACAGCCTTCTTCGGCCCGGCTTGCTTGAATCCTGATGGTGCAATGAGCAAGGGACTCACGTCTGAGTATACCCTCCCACACATAGTGTGGATAAAACCGATTTTGGAAAAGGGGGGTGGTGATGGACAGAGTTTCTGAATGATGCAGAATACTCTTACCAAGTCAATAGATCATGGTTTTAATCCATCACCGTTTTTTAGCTCACTGCACCATCCCAGCTCAGAACCTGGCTATATGCAAATTAGTCTGTTCCTGTCCCAGTGCATGATGGGAACAGGGCAAACCAAACTACCAAGCCAATTCTTATACTGGGAAGGAAACAAGCTTCCGGGGACCGGTTTCTGGCATCACAGCCTTCTTCGGCCCGGCTTCCTTGAATCCTGATGGTGCAATGAGCAAGGGACTCACGTCTGAGTATACCCTCCCACACATAGTGTGGATAAAACCGATTTTGGAAAAGGGGGGTGGTGATGGACAGAGTTTCTGAATGATGCAGAATACTCTTACCAAGTCAATAGATCATGGTTTTAATCCATCACCGTTTTTTAGCTCACTGCACCATCCCAGCTCAGAACCTGGCTATATGCAAATTAGTCTGTTCCTGTCCCAGTGCATGATGGGAACAGGGCAAACCAAACTACCAAGCCAATTCTTATACTGGGAAGGAAACAAGCTTCCGGGGACCGGTTTCTGGCATCACAGCCTTCTTCGGCCCGGCTTGCTTGAATCCTGATGGTGCAATGAGCAAGGGACTCACGTCTGAGTATACCCTCCCACACATAGTGTGGATAAAACCGATTTTGGAAAAGGGGGGTGGTGATGGACAGAGTTTCTGAATGATGCAGAATACTCTTACCAAGTCAATAGATCATGGTTTTAATCCATCACCGTTTTTTAGCTCACTGCACCATCCCAGCTCAGAACCTGGCTATATGCAAATTAGTCTGTTCCTGTCCCAGTGCATGATGGGAACAGGGCAAACCAAACTAACAAGCCAATTCTTATACTGGGAAGGAAACAAGCTTCCGGGGACTGGTTTCTGGCATCACAGCCTTCTTCTGCCCGGCTTGCTTGAATCCTGATGGTGCAATGAGCAAGGGACTCACGTCTGAGTATACCCTCCCACACATAGTGTGGATAAAACCGATTTTGGAAAAGGGGGGTGGTGATGGACAGAGTTTCTGAATGATGCAGAATACTCTTACCAAGTCAATAGATCATGGTTTTAATCCATCACCGTTTTTTAGCTCACTGCACCATCCCAGCTCAGAACCTGGCTATATGCAAATTAGTCTGTTCCTGTCCCAGTGCATGATGGGAACAGGGCAAACCAAACTACCAAGCCAATTCTTATACTGGGAAGGAAACAAGCTTCCGGGGACCGGTTTCTGGCATCACAGCCTTCTTCGGCCCGGCTTGCTTGAATCCTGATGGTGCAATAAGCAAGGGACTCACGTCTGAGTATACCCTCCCACACATAGTGTGGATAAAACCGATTTTGGAAAAGGGGGGTGGTGATGGACAGAGTTTCTGAATGATGCAGAATACTCTTACCAAGTCAATAGATCATGGTTTTAATCCATCACCGTTTTTTAGCTCACTGACCCATCCCAGCTCAGAACCTGGCAATATGCAAATTAGTCTGTTTCTGTCCCAGTGCATGATGGGAACAGGGCAAACCAAACTACCAAGCCAATTCTTATACTGGGAAGGAAACAAGCTTCCGGGGACCGGTTTCTGGCATCACAGCCTTCTTCGGCCCGGCTTGCTTGAATCCTGATTGTGCAATGAGCAAGGGACTCACGTCTGAGTATACCCTCCCACACATAGTGTGGATAAAACCGATTTTGGAAAAGGGGGGTGGTGATGGACAGAGTTTCTGAATGATGCAGAATACTCTTACCAAGTCAATAGATCATGGTTTTAATCCATCACCGTTTTTTAGCTCACTGCACCATCCCAGCTCAAAACCTGGCTATATGCAAATTAGTCTGTTCCTGTCCCAGTGCATGATGGGAACAGGGCAAACCAAACTACCAAGCCAATTCTTATACTGGGAAGGAAACAAGCTTCCGGGGACCGGTTTCTGGCATCACAGCCTTCTTCGGCCCGGCTTGCTTGAATCCTGATGGTGCAATGAGCAAGGGACTCACGTCTGAGTATACCCTCCCACACATAGTGTGGATAAAACCGATTTTGGAAAAGGGGGGTGGTGATGGACAGAGTTTCTGAATGATGCAGAATACTCTTACCAAGTCAATAGATCATGGTTTTAATCCATCACCGTTTTTTAGCTCACTGCACCATCCCAGCTCAGAACCTGGCTATATGCAAATTAGTCTGTTCCTGTCCCAGTGCATGATGGGAACAGGGCAAACCAAACTACCAAGCCAATTCTTATACTGGGAAGGAAACAAGCTTCCGGGGACCGGTTTCTGGCATCACAGCCTTCTTCGGCCCGGCTTGCTTGAATCCTGATGGTGCAATGAGCAAGGGACATACGTCTGAGTATACCCTCCCACACATAGTGTGGATAAAACCGATTTTGGAAAAGGGGGGTGGTGATGGACAGAGTTTCTGAATGATGCAGAATACTCTTACCAAGTCAATAGATCATGGTTTTAATCCATCACCGTTTTTTAGCTCACTGCACCATCCCAGCTCAGAACCTGGCTATATGCAAATTAGTCTGTTCCTGTCCCAGTGCATGATGGGAACAGGGCAAACCAAACTACCAAGCCAATTCTTATACTGGGAAGGAAACAAGCTTCCGGGGACCGGTTTCTGGCATCACAGCCTTCTTTGGCCCGGCTTGCTTGAATCCTGATGGTGCAATGAGCAAGGGACTCACGTCTGAGTATACCCTCCCACACATAGTGTCGATAAAACCGATTTTGGAAAAGGGGGGTGGTGATGGACAGAGTTTCTGAATGATGCAGAATACTCTTACCAAGTCAATAGATCATGGTTTTAATCCATCACCGTTTTTTAGCTCACTGCACCATCCCAGCTCAGAACCTGGCTATATGCAAATTAGTCTGTTCCTGTCCCAGTGCATGATGGGAACAGGGCAAACCAAACTACCAAGCCAATTCTTATACTGGGAAGGAAACAAGCTTCCGGGGACCGGTTTCTGGCATCACAGCCTTCTTCGGCCCGGCTTGCTTGAATCCTGATGGTGCAATGAGCAAGGGACTCACGTCTGAGTATACCCTCCCACACATAGTGTGGATAAAACCGAGTTTGGAAAAGGGGGGTGGTGATGGACAGAGTTTCTGAATGATGCAGAATACTCTTACCAAGTCAATAGATCATGGTTTTAATCCATCACCGTTTTTTAGCTCACTGCACCATCCCAGCTAAGAACCTGGCTATATGCAAATTAGCCTGTTCCTGTCCCAGTGCATGATGGGAACAGGGCAAACCAAACTACCAAGCCAATTCTTATACTGGGAAGGAAACAAGCTTCCGGGGACCGGTTTCTGGCATCACAGCCTTCTTCGGCCCGACTTGCTTGAATCCTGATGGTGCAATGAGCAAGGGACTCACGTCTGAGTATACCCTCCCACACATAGTGTGGATAAAACCGATTTTGGAAAAGGGGGGTGGTGATGGACAGAGTTTCTGAATGATGCAGAATACTCTTACCAAGTCAATAGATCATGGTTTTAATCCATCACCGTTTTTTAGCTCACTGCACCATCCCAGCTCAGAACCTGGCTATATGCAAATTAGTCTGTTCCTGTCCCAGTGCATGATGGGAACAGGGCAAACCAAACTACCAAGCCAATTCTTATACTGGGAAGGAAACAAGCTTCCGGGGACCGGTTTCTGGCATCACAGCCTTCTTCGGCCCGGCTTGCTTGAATCCTGATGGTGCAATGAGCAAGGGACTCACGTCGGAGTATACCCTCCCACACATAGTGTGGATAAAACCGATTTTGGAAAAGGGGGGTGGTGATGGACAGAGTTTCTGAATGATGCAGAATACTCTTACCAAGTCAATAGATCATGGTTTTAATCCATCACCGTTTTTTAGCTCACTGCACCATCCCAGCTCAGAACCTGGCTATATGCAAATTAGTCTGTTCCTGTCCCAGTGCATGATGGGAACAGGGCAAACCAAACTACCAAGCCAATTCTTATACTGGGAAGGAAACAAGCTTCCGGGGACCGGTTTCTGGCATCACAGCCTTCTTCGGCCCGGCTTGCTTGAATCCTGATGGTGCAATGAGCAAGGGACTCACGTCTGAGTATACCCTCCCACACATAGTGTGGATAAAACCAATTTTGGAAAAGGGGGGTGGTGATGGACAGAGTTTCTGAATGATGCAGAATACTCTTACCAAGTCAATAGATCATGGTTTTAATCCATCACCGTTTTTTAGCTCACTGCACCATCCCAGCTCAGAACCTGGCTATATGCAAATTAGTCTGTTCCTGTCCCAGTGCATGATGGGAACAGGGCAAACCAAACTACCAAGCCAATTCTTATACTGGGAAGGAAACAAGCTTCCGGGGACTGGTTTCTGGCATCACAGCCTTCTTCGGCCCGGCTTGCTTGAATCCTGATGGTGCAATGAGCAAGGGACTCACGTCTGAGTATACCCTCCCACACATAGTGTGGATAAAACCGATTTTGGAAAATGGGGGTGGTGATGGACAGAGTTTCTGAATGATGCAGAATACTCTTACCAAGTCAATAGATCATGGTTTTAATCCATCACCGTTTTTTAGCTCACTGCACCATCCCAGCTCAGAACCTGGCTATATGCAAATTAGTCTGTTCCTGTCCCAGTGCATGATGGGAACAGGGCAAACCAAACTAACAAGCCAATTCTTATACTGGGAAGGAAACAAGCTTCCAGGGACCGGTTTCTGGCATCACAGCCTTCTTCGGCCCGGCTTGCTTGAATCCTGATGGTGCAATGAGCAAGGGACTCACGTCTGAGTATACCCTCCCACACATAGTGTGGATAAAACCGATTTTGGAAAAGGGGGGTGGTGATGGACAGAGTTTCTGAATGATGCAGAATACTCTTACCAAGTCAATAGATCATGGTTTTAATCCATCACCGTTTTTTAGCTCACTGCACCATCCCAGCTCAGAACCTGGCTATATGCAAATTAGTCTGTTCCTGTCCCAGTGCATGTTGGGAACAGGGCAAACCAAACTACCAAGCCAATTCTTATACTGGGAAGGAAACAAGCTTCCGGGGACCGGTTTCTGGCATCACAGCCTTCTTCGGCCCGGCTTGCTTGAATCCTGATGGTGCAATGAGCAAGGGACTCACGTCTGAGTATACCCTCCAACACATAGTGTGGATAAAACCGATTTTGGAAAAGGGGGGTGGTGATGGACAGAGTTTCTGAATGATGCAGAATACTCTTACCAAGTCAATAGATCATGGTTTTAATCCATCACCGTTTTTTAGCTCACTGCACCATCCCAGCTCAGAACCTGGCTATATGCAAATTAGTCTGTTCCTGTCCCAGTGCATGATGGGAACAGGGCAAACCAAACTAACAAGCCAATTCTTATACTGGGAAGGAAACAAGCTTCCAGGGACCGGTTTCTGGCATCACAGCCTTCTTCGGCCCGGCTTGCTTGAATCCTGATGGTGCAATGAGCAAGGGACTCACGTCTGAGTATACCCTCCCACACATAGTGTGGATAAAACCGATTTTGGAAAAGGGGGGTGGTGATGGACAGAGTTTCTGAATGATGCAGAATACTCTTACCAAGTCAATAGATCATGGTTTTAATCCATCACCGTTTTTTAGCTCACTGCACCATCCCAGCTCAGAATCTGGCTATATGCAAATTAGTCTGTTCCTGTCCCAGTGCATGATGGGAACAGGGCAAACCAAACTAACAAGCCAATTCTTATACTGGGAAGGAAACAAGCTTCCAGGGACCGGTTTCTGGCATCACAGCCTTCTTCGGCCCGGCTTGCTTGAATCCTGATGGTGCAATGAGCAAGGGACTCACGTCTGAGTATACCCTCCCACACATAGTGTGGATAAAACCGATTTTGGAAAAGGGGGGTGGTGATGGACAGAGTTTCTGAATGATGCAGAATACTCTTACCAAGTCAATAGATCATGGTTTTAATCCATCACCGTTTTTTAGCTCACTGCACCATCCCAGCTCAGAACCTGGCTATATGCAAATTAGTCTGTTCCTGTCCCAGTGCATGTTGGGAACAGGGCAAACCAAACTACCAAGCCAATTCTTATACTGGGAAGGAAACAAGCTTCCGGGGACCGGTTTCTGGCATCACAGCCTTCTTCGGCCCGGCTTGCTTGAATCCTGATGGTGCAATGAGCAAGGGACTCACGTCTGAGTATACCCTCCCACACATAGTGTGGATAAAACCGATTTTGGAAAAGGGGGGTGGTGATGGACAGAGTTTCTGAATGATGCAGAATACTCTTACCAAGTCAATAGATCATGGTTTTAATCCATCACCGTTTTTTAGCTCGCTGCACCATCCCAGCTCAGAACCTGGCTATATGCAAATTAGTCTGTTCCTGTCCCAGTGCATGATGGGAACAGGGCAAACCAAACTACCAAGCCAATTCTTATACTGGGAAGGAAACAAGCTTCCGGGGACCGGTTTCTGGCATCACAGCCTTCTTCGGCCCGGCTTGCTTGAATCCTGATGGTGCAATGAGCAAGGGACTCACGTCTGAGTATACCCTCCCACACATAGTGTGGATAAAACCGAGTTTGGAAAAGGGGGGTGGTGATGGACAGAGTTTCTGAATGATGCAGAATACTCTTACCAAGTCAATAGATCATGGTTTTAATCCATCACCGTTTTTTAGCTCACTGCACCATCCCAGCTAAGAACCTGGCTATATGCAAATTAGCCTGTTCCTGTCCCAGTGCATGATGGGAACAGGGCAAACCAAACTACCAAGCCAATTCTTATACTGGGAAGGAAACAAGCTTCCGGGGACCGGTTTCTGGCATCACAGCCTTCTTCGGCCCGACTTGCTTGAATCCTGATGGTGCAATGAGCAAGGGACTCACGTCTGAGTATACCCTCCCACACATAGTGTGGATAAAACCGATTTTGGAAAAGGGGGGTGGTGATGGACAGAGTTTCTGAATGATGCAGAATACTCTTACCAAGTCAATAGATCATGGTTTTAATCCATCACCGTTTTTTAGCTCACTGCACCATCCCAGCTCAGAACCTGGCTATATGCAAATTAGTCTGTTCCTGTCCCAGTGCATGATGGGAACAGGGCAAACCAAACTACCAAGCCAATTCTTATACTGGGAAGGAAACAAGCTTCCGGGGACCGGTTTCTGGCATCACAGCCTTCTTCGGCCCGGCTTGCTTGAATCCTGATGGTGCAATGAGCAAGGGACTCACGTCTGAGTATACCCTCCCACACATAGTGTGGATAAAACCGATTTTGGAAAAGGGGGGTGGTGATGGACAGAGTTTCTGAATGATGCAGAATACTCTTACCAAGTCAATAGATCATGGTTTTAATCCATCACCGTTTTTTAGCTCACTGCACCATCCCAGCTCAGAACCTGGCTATATGCAAATTAGTCTGTTCCTGTCCCAGTGCATGATGGGAACAGGGCAAACCAAACTACCAAGCCAATTCTTATACTGGGAAGGAAACAAGCTTCCGGGGACCGGTTTCTGGCATCACAGCCTTCTTCGGCCCGGCTTGCTTGAATCCTGATGGTGCAATGAGCAAGGGACTCACGTCTGAGTATACCCTCCCACACATAGTGTGGATAAAACCAATTTTGGAAAAGGGGGGTGGTGATGGACAGAGTTTCTGAATGATGCAGAATACTCTTACCAAGTCAATAGATCATGGTTTTAATCCATCACCGTTTTTTAGCTCACTGCACCATCCCAGCTCAGAACCTGGCTATATGCAAATTAGTCTGTTCCTGTCCCAGTGCATGATGGGAACAGGGCAAACCAAACTACCAAGCCAATTCTTATACTGGGAAGGAAACAAGCTTCCGGGGACCGGTTTCTGGCATCACAGCCTTCTTCGGCCCGGCTTGCTTGAATCCTGATGGTGCAATGAGCAAGGGACTCACGTCTGAGTATACCCTCCCACACATAGTGTGGATAAAACCGATTTTGGAAAATGGGGGTGGTGATGGACAGAGTTTCTGAATGATGCAGAATACTCTTACCAAGTCAATAGATCATGGTTTTAATCCATCACCGTTTTTTAGCTCACTGCACCATCCCAGCTCAGAACCTGGCTATATGCAAATTAGTCTGTTCCTGTCCCAGTGCATGATGGGAACAGGGCAAACCAAACTAACAAGCCAATTCTTATACTGGGAAGGAAACAAGCTTCCAGGGACCGGTTTCTGGCATCACAGCCTTCTTCGGCCCGGCTTGCTTGAATCCTGATGGTGCAATGAGCAAGGGACTCACGTCTGAGTATACCCTCCCACACATAGTGTGGATAAAACCGATTTTGGAAAAGGGGGGTGGTGATGGACAGAGTTTCTGAATGATGCAGAATACTCTTACCAAGTCAATAGATCATGGTTTTAATCCATCACCGTTTTTTAGCTCACTGCACCATCCCAGCTCAGAACCTGGCTATATGCAAATTAGTCTGTTCCTGTCCCAGTGCATGTTGGGAACAGGGCAAACCAAACTACCGAGCCAATTCTTATACTGGGAAGGAAACAAGCTTCCGGGGACCGGTTTCTGGCATCACAGCCTTCTTCGGCCCGGCTTGCTTGAATCCTGATGGTGCAATGAGCAAGGGACTCACGTCTGAGTATACCCTCCAACACATAGTGTGGATAAAACCGATTTTGGAAAAGGGGGGTGGTGATGGACAGAGTTTCTGAATGATGCAGAATACTCTTACCAAGTCAATAGATCATGGTTTTAATCCATCACCGTTTTTTAGCTCACTGCACCATCCCAGCTCAGAACCTGGCTATATGCAAATTAGTCTGTTCCTGTCCCAGTGCATGATGGGAACAGGGCAAACCAAACTAACAAGCCAATTCTTATACTGGGAAGGAAACAAGCTTCCAGGGACCGGTTTCTGGCATCACAGCCTTCTTCGGCCCGGCTTGCTTGAATCCTGATGGTGCAATGAGCAAGGGACTCACGTCTGAGTATACCCTCCCACACATAGTGTGGATAAAACCGATTTTGGAAAAGGGGGGTGGTGATGGACAGAGTTTCTGAATGATGCAGAATACTCTTACCAAGTCAATAGATCATGGTTTTAATCCATCACCGTTTTTTAGCTCACTGCACCATCCCAGCTCAGAATCTGGCTATATGCAAATTAGTCTGTTCCTGTCCCAGTGCATGATGGGAACAGGGCAAACCAAACTACCAAGCCAATTCTTATACTGGGAAGGAACAAGCTTCCGGGGACCGGTTTCTGGCATCACAGCCTTCTTCGGCCCGGCTTGCTTGAATCCTGATGGTGCAATGAGCAAGGGACTCACGTCTGAGTATACCCTCCAACACATAGTGTGGATAAAACCGATTTTGGAAAAGGGGGGTGGTGATGGACAGAGTTTCTGAATGATGCAGAATACTCTTACCAAGTCAATAGATCATGGTTTTAATCCATCACCGTTTTTTAGCTCACTGCACCATCCCAGCTCAGAACCTGGCTATATGCAAATTAGTCTGTTCCTGTCCCAGTGCATGATGGGAACAGGGCAAACCAAACTAACAAGCCAATTCTTATACTGGGAAGGAAACAAGCTTCCAGGGACCGGTTTCTGGCATCACAGCCTTCTTCAGCCCGGCTTGCTTGAATCCTGATGGTGCAATGAGCAAGGGACTCACGTCTGAGTATACCCTCCCACACATAGTGTGGATAAAACCGATTTTGGAAAAGGGGGGTGGTGATGGACAGAGTTTCTGAATGATGCAGAATACTCTTACCAAGTCAATAGATCATGGTTTTAATCCATCACCGTTTTTTAGCTCACTGCACCATCCCAGCTCAGAACCTGGCTATATGCAAATTAGTCTGTTCCTGTCCCAGTGCATGTTGGGAACAGGGCAAACCAAACTACCAAGCCAATTCTTATACTGGGAAGGAAACAAGCTTCCGGGGACCGGTTTCTGGCATCACAGCCTTCTTCGGCCCGGCTTGCTTGAATCCTGATGGTGCAATGAGCAAGGGACTCACGTCTGAGTATACCCTCCCACACATAGTGTGGATAAAACCGATTTTGGAAAAGGGGGGTGGTGATGGACAGAGTTTCTGAATGATGCAGAATACTCTTACCAAGTCAATAGATCATGGTTTTAATCCATCACCGTTTTTTAGCTCACTGCACCATCCCAGCTCAGAACCTGGCTATATGCAAATTAGTCTGTTCCTGTCCCAGTGCATGATGGGAACAGGGCAAACCAAACTACCAAGCCAATTCTTATACTGGGAAGGAAACAAGCTTCCGGGGACCGGTTTCTGGCATCACAGCCTTCTTCGGCCCGGCTTGCTTGAATCCTGATGGTGCAATGAGCAAGGGACTCACGTCTGAGTATACCCTCCCACACATAGTGTGGATAAAACCGATTTTGGAAAAGGGGGGTGGTGATGGACAGAGTTTCTGAATGATGCAGAATACTCTTACCAAGTCAATAGATCATGGTTTTAATCCATCACCGTTTTTTAGCTCACTGCACCATCCCAGCTCAGAACCTGGCTATATGCAAATTAGTCTGTTCCTGTCCCAGTGCATGATGGGAACAGGGCAAACCAAACTACCAAGCCAATTCTTATACTGGGAAGGAAACAAGCTTCCGGGGACCGGTTTCTGGCATCACAGCCTTCTTCGGCCCGGCTTGCTTGAATCCTGATGGTGCAATGAGCAAGGGACTCACGTCTGAGTATACCCTCCCACACATAGTGTGGATAAAACCGATTTTGGAAAAGGGGGGTGGTGATGGACAGAGTTTCTGAATGATGCAGAATACTCTTACCAAGTCAATAGATCATGGTTTTAATCCATCACCGTTTTTTAGCTCACTGCACCATCCCAGCTCAGAACCTGGCTATATGCAAATTAGTCTGTTCCTGTCCCAGTGCATGATTGGGAACAGGGCAAACCAAACTACCAAGCCAATTCTTATACTGGGAAGGAAACAAGCTTCCGGGGACCGGTTTCTGGCATCACAGCCTTCTTCGGCCCGGCTTGCTTGAATCCTGATGGTGCAATGAGCAAGGGACTCACGTCTGAGTATACCCTCCCACACATAGTGTGGATAAAACCGATTTTGGAAAAGGGGGGTGGTGATGGACAGAGTTTTTGAATGATGCAGAATACTCTTACCAAGTCAATAGATCATGGTTTTAATCCATCACCGTTTTTTAGCTCACTGCACCATCCCAGCTCAGAACCTGCCTATATGCAAATTAGTCTGTTCCTGTCCCAGTGCATGATGGGAACAGGGCAAACCAAACTACCAAGCCAATTCTTATACTGGGAAGGAAACAAGCTTCCGGGGACCGGTTTCTGGCATCACAGCCTTCTTCGGCCCGGCTTGCTTGAATCCTGATGGTGCAATGAGCAAGGGACTCACGTCTGAGTATACCCTCCCACACATAGTGTGGATAAAACCGATTTTGGAAAAGGGGGGTGGTGATGGACAGAGTTTCTGATGATGCAGAATACTCTTACCAAGTCAATAGATCATGGTTTTAATCCATCACCGTTTTTTAGCTCGCTGCACCATCCCAGCTCAGAACCTGGCTATATGCAAATTAGTCTGTTCCTGTCCCAGTGCATGATGGGAACAGGGCAAACCAAACTACCAAGCCAATTCTTATACTGGGAAGGAAACAAGCTTCCGGGGACCGGTTTCTGGCATCACAGCCTTCTTCGGCCCGGCTTGCTTGAATCCTGATGGTGCAATGAGCAAGGGACTCACGTCTGAGTATACCCTCCCACACATAGTGTGGATAAAACCGATTTTGGAAAAGGGGGGTGGTGATGGACAGAGTTTCTGAATGATGCAGAATACTCTTACCAAGTCAATAGATCATGGTTTTAATCCATCACCGTTTTTTATCTCACTGCACCATCCCAGCTCAGAACCTGGCTATATGCAAATTAGTCTGTTCCTGTCCCAGTGCATGATGGGAACAGGGCAAACCAAACTAACAAGCCAATTCTTATACTGGGAAGGAAACAAGCTTCCGGGGACCGGTTTCTGGCATCACAGCCTTCTTCGGCCCGGCTTGCTTGAATCCTGATGGTGCAATGAGCAAGGGACTCACGTCTGAGTATACCCTCCCACACATAGTGTGGATAAAACCGATTTTGGAAAAGGGGGGTGGTGATGGACAGAGTTTCTGAATGATGCAGAATACTCTTACCAAGTCAATAGATCATGGTTTTAATCCATCACCGTTTTTTAGCTCACCGCACCATCCCAGCTCAGAACCTGGCTATATGCAAATTAGTCTGTTCCTGTCCCAGTGCATGATGGGAACAGGGCAAACCAAACTACCAAGCCAATTCTTATACTGGGAAGGAAACAAGCTTCCGGGGACCGGTTTCTGGCATCACAGCCTTCTTCGGCCTGGCTTGCTTGAATCCTGATGGTGCAATGAGCAAGGGACTCACGTCTGAGTATACCCTCCAACACATAGTGTGGATAAAACCGATTTTGGAAAAGGGGGGTGGTGATGGACAGAGTTTCTGAATGATGCAGAATACTCTTACCAAGTCAATAGATCATGGTTTTAATCCATCACCGTTTTTTAGCTCACTGCACCATCCCAGCTCAGAACCTGGCTATATGCAAATTAGTCTGTTCCTGTCCCAGTGCATGTTGGGAACAGGGCAAACCAAACTACCAAGCCAATTCTTATACTGGGAAGGAAACAAGCTTCCGGGGACCGGTTTCTGGCATCACAGCCTTCTTCGGCCCGGCTTGCTTGAATCCTGATGGTGCAATGAGCAAGGGACTCACGTCTGAGTATACCCTCCCACACATAGTGTGGATAAAACCGATTTTGGAAAAGGGGGGTGGTGATGGACAGAGTTTCTGAATGATGCAGAATACTCTTACCAAGTCAATAGATCATGGTTTTAATCCATCACCGTTTTTTAGCTCACTGCACCATCCCAGCTCAGAACCTGGCTATATGCAAATTAGTCTGTTCCTGTCCCAGTGCATGATGGGAACAGGGCAAACCAAACTAACAAGCCAATTCTTATACTGGGAAGGAAACAAGCTTCCGGGGACCGGTTTCTGGCATCACAGCCTTCTTCGGCCCGGCTTGCTTGAATCCTGATGGTGCAATGAGCAAGGGACTCACGTCTGAGTATACCCTCCCACACATAGTGTGGATAAAACCGATTTTGGAAAAGGGGGGTGGTGATGGACAGAGTTTCTGAATGATGCAGAATACTCTTACCAAGTCAATAGATCATGGTTTTAATCCATCACCGTTTTTTAGCTCACCGCACCATCCCAGCTCAGAACCTGGCTATATGCAAATTAGTCTGTTCCTGTCCCAGTGCATGATGGGAACAGGGCAAACCAAACTACCAAGCCAATTCTTATACTGGGAAGGAAACAAGCTTCCGGGGACCGGTTTCTGGCATCACAGCTTCTTCGGCCCGGCTTGCTTGAATCCTGATGGTGCAATGAGCAAGGGACTCACGTCTGAGTATACCCTCCAACACATAGTGTGGATAAAACCGATTTTGGAAAAGGGGGGTGGTGATGGACAGAGTTTCTGAATGATGCAGAATACTCTTACCAAGTCAATAGATCATGGTTTTAATCCATCACCGTTTTTTAGCTCACTGCACCATCCCAGCTCAGAACCTGGCTATATGCAAATTAGTCTGTTGCTGTCCCAGTGCATGATGGGAACAGGGCAAACCAAACTACCAAGCCAATTCTTATACTGGGAAGGAAACAAGCTTCCGGGGACCGGTTTCTGGCATCACAGACTTCTTCGGCCCGGCTTGCTTGAATCCTGATGGTGCAATGAGCAAGGGACTCACGTCTGAGTATACCCTCCCACACATAGTGTGGATAAAACCGATTTTGGAAAAGGGGGGTGGTGATGGACAGAGTTTCTGAATGATGCAGAATACTCTTACCAAGTCAATAGATCATGGTTTTAATCCATCACCGTTTTTTAGCTCACTGCACCATCCCAGCTCAGAACCTGGCTATATGCAAATTAGTCTGTTCCTGTCCCAGTGCATGATGGGAACAGGGCAAACCAAACTACCAAGCCAATTCTTATACTTGGAAGGAAACAAGCTTCCGGGGACCGGTTTCTGGCATCACAGCCTTCTTCGGCCCGACTTGCTTGAATCCTGATGGTGCAATGAGCAAGGGACTCACGTCTGAGTATACCCTCCCACACATAGTGTGGATAAAACCGATTTTGGAAAAGGGGGGTGGTGATGGACAGAGTTTCTGAATGATGCAGAATACTCTTACCAAGTCAATAGATCATGGTTTTAATCCATCACCGTTTTTTAGCTCACTGCACCATCCCAGCTCAGAACCTGGCTATATGCAAATTAGTCTGTTCCTGTCCCAGTGCATGATGGGAACAGGGCAAACCAAACTACCAAGCCAATTCTTATACTGGGAAGGAAACAAGCTTCCGGGGACCGGTTTCTGGCATCACAGCCTTCTTCGGCCCGGCTTGCTTGAATCCTGATGGTGCAATGAGCAAGGGACTCACGTCTGAGTATACCCTCCCACACATAGTGTGGATAAAACCGATTTTGGAAAAGGGGGGTGGTGATGGACAGAGTTTCTGAATGATGCAGAATACTCTTACCAAGTCAATAGATCATGGTTTTAATCCATCACCGTTTTTTAGCTCACTGCACCATCCCAGCTCAGAACCTGGCTATATGCAAATTAGTCTGTTCCTGTCCCAGTGCATGATGGGAACAGGGCAAACCAAACTACCAAGCCAATTCTTATACTGGGAAGGAAACAAGCTTCCGGGGACCGGTTTCTGGCATCACAGCCTTCTTCGGCCCGGCTTGCTTGAATCCTGATGGTGCAATGAGCAAGGGACTCACGTCTGAGTATACCCTCCCACACATAGTGTGGATAAAACCAATTTTGGAAAAGGGGGGTGGTGATGGACAGAGTTTCTGAATGATGCAGAATACTCTTACCAAGTCAATAGATCATGGTTTTAATCCATCACCGTTTTTTAGCTCACTGCACCATCCCAGCTCAGAACCTGGCTATATGCAAATTAGTCTGTTCCTGTCCCAGTGCATGATGGGAACAGGGCAAACCAAACTACCAAGCCAATTCTTATACTGGGAAGGAAACAAGCTTCCGGGGACCGGTTTCTGGCATCACAGCCTTCTTCGGCCCGGCTTGCTTGAATCCTGATGGTGCAATGAGCAAGGGACTCACGTCTGAGTATACCCTCCCACACATAGTGTGGATAAAACCGATTTTGGAAAATGGGGGTGGTGATGGACAGAGTTTCTGAATGATGCAGAATACTCTTACCAAGTCAATAGATCATGGTTTTAATCCATCACCGTTTTTTAGCTCACTGCACCATCCCAGCTCAGAACCTGGCTATATGCAAATTAGTCTGTTCCTGTCCCAGTGCATGATGGGAACAGGGCAAACCAAACTAACAAGCCAATTCTTATACTGGGAAGGAAACAAGCTTCCAGGGACCGGTTTCTGGCATCACAGCCTTCTTCGGCCCGGCTTGCTTGAATCCTGATGGTGCAATGAGCAAGGGACTCACGTCTGAGTATACCCTCCCACACATAGTGTGGATAAAACCGATTTTGGAAAAGGGGGGTGGTGATGGACAGAGTTTCTGAATGATGCAGAATACTCTTACCAAGTCAATAGATCATGGTTTTAATCCATCACCGTTTTTTAGCTCACTGCACCATCCCAGCTCAGAACCTGGCTATATGCAAATTAGTCTGTTCCTGTCCCAGTGCATGTTGGGAACAGGGCAAACCAAACTACCGAGCCAATTCTTATACTGGGAAGGAAACAAGCTTCCGGGGACCGGTTTCTGGCATCACAGCCTTCTTCGGCCCGGCTTGCTTGAATCCTGATGGTGCAATGAGCAAGGGACTCACGTCTGAGTATACCCTCCAACACATAGTGTGGATAAAACCGATTTTGGAAAAGGGGGGTGGTGATGGACAGAGTTTCTGAATGATGCAGAATACTCTTACCAAGTCAATAGATCATGGTTTTAATCCATCACCGTTTTTTAGCTCACTGCACCATCCCAGCTCAGAACCTGGCTATATGCAAATTAGTCTGTTCCTGTCCCAGTGCATGATGGGAACAGGGCAAACCAAACTAACAAGCCAATTCTTATACTGGGAAGGAAACAAGCTTCCAGGGACCGGTTTCTGGCATCACAGCCTTCTTCGGCCCGGCTTGCTTGAATCCTGATGGTGCAATGAGCAAGGGACTCACGTCTGAGTATACCCTCCCACACATAGTGTGGATAAAACCGATTTTGGAAAAGGGGGGTGGTGATGGACAGAGTTTCTGAATGATGCAGAATACTCTTACCAAGTCAATAGATCATGGTTTTAATCCATCACCGTTTTTTAGCTCACTGCACCATCCCAGCTCAGAACCTGGCTATATGCAAATTAGTCTGTTCCTGTCCCAGTGCATGTTGGGAACAGGGCAAACCAAACTACCGAGCCAATTCTTATACTGGGAAGGAAACAAGCTTCCGGGGACCGGTTTCTGGCATCACAGCCTTCTTCGGCCCGGCTTGCTTGAATCCTGATGGTGCAATGAGCAAGGGACTCACGTCTGAGTATACCCTCCAACACATAGTGTGG
Organism: Lissotriton helveticus; assembly: GCF_964261635.1. NCBI lineage: Eukaryota > Metazoa > Chordata > Amphibia > Caudata > Salamandridae > Lissotriton > Lissotriton helveticus. Next base: position 1,292,604,285 of record NC_136061.1, read on the forward strand.
ATAAAACCGATTTTGGAAAAGGGGGGTGGTGATGGACAGAGTTTCTGAATGATGCAGAATACTCTTACCAAGTCAATAGATCATGGTTTTAATCCATCACCGTTTTTTAGCTCACTGCACCATCCCAGCTCAGAACCTGGCTATATGCAAATTAGTCTGTTCCTGTCCCAGTGCATGATGGGAACAGGGCAAACCAAACTAACAAGCCAATTCTTATACTGGGAAGGAAACAAGCTTCCAGGGACCGGTTTCTGGCATCACAGCCTTCTTCGGCCCGGCTTGCTTGAATCCTGATGGTGCAATGAGCAAGGGACTCACGTCTGAGTATACCCTCCCACACATAGTGTGGATAAAACCGATTTTGGAAAAGGGGGGTGGTGATGGACAGAGTTTCTGAATGATGCAGAATACTCTTACCAAGTCAATAGATCATGGTTTTAATCCATCACCGTTTTTTAGCTCACTGCACCATCCCAGCTCAGAATCTGGCTATATGCAAATTAGTCTGTTCCTGTCCCAGTGCATGATGGGAACAGGGCAAACCAAACTACCAAGCCAATTCTTATACTGGGAAGGAACAAGCTTCCGGGGACCGGTTTCTGGCATCACAGCCTTCTTCGGCCCGGCTTGCTTGAATCCTGATGGTGCAATGAGCAAGGGACTCACGTCTGAGTATACCCTCCAACACATAGTGTGGATAAAACCGATTTTGGAAAAGGGGGGTGGTGATGGACAGAGTTTCTGAATGATGCAGAATACTCTTACCAAGTCAATAGATCATGGTTTTAATCCATCACCGTTTTTTAGCTCACTGCACCATCCCAGCTCAGAACCTGGCTATATGCAAATTAGTCTGTTCCTGTCCCAGTGCATGATGGGAACAGGGCAAACCAAACTAACAAGCCAATTCTTATACTGGGAAGGAAACAAGCTTCCAGGGACCGGTTTCTGGCATCACAGCCTTCTTCAGCCCGGCTTGCTTGAATCCTGATGGTGCAATGAGCAAGGGACTCACGTCTGAGTATACCCTCCCACACATAGTGTGGATAAAACCGATTTTGGAAAAGGGGGGTGGTGATGGACAGAGTTTCTGAATGATGCAGAATACTCTTACCAAGTCAATAGATCATGGTTTTAATCCATCACCGTTTTTTAGCTCACTGCACCATCCCAGCTCAGAACCTGGCTATATGCAAATTAGTCTGTTCCTGTCCCAGTGCATGTTGGGAACAGGGCAAACCAAACTACCAAGCCAATTCTTATACTGGGAAGGAAACAAGCTTCCGGGGACCGGTTTCTGGCATCACAGCCTTCTTCGGCCCGGCTTGCTTGAATCCTGATGGTGCAATGAGCAAGGGACTCACGTCTGAGTATACCCTCCCACACATAGTGTGGATAAAACCGATTTTGGAAAAGGGGGGTGGTGATGGACAGAGTTTCTGAATGATGCAGAATACTCTTACCAAGTCAATAGATCATGGTTTTAATCCATCACCGTTTTTTAGCTCACTGCACCATCCCAGCTCAGAACCTGGCTATATGCAAATTAGTCTGTTCCTGTCCCAGTGCATGATGGGAACAGGGCAAACCAAACTACCAAGCCAATTCTTATACTGGGAAGGAAACAAGCTTCCGGGGACCGGTTTCTGGCATCACAGCCTTCTTCGGCCCGGCTTGCTTGAATCCTGATGGTGCAATGAGCAAGGGACTCACGTCTGAGTATACCCTCCCACACATAGTGTGGATAAAACCGATTTTGGAAAAGGGGGGTGGTGATGGACAGAGTTTCTGAATGATGCAGAATACTCTTACCAAGTCAATAGATCATGGTTTTAATCCATCACCGTTTTTTAGCTCACTGCACCATCCCAGCTCAGAACCTGGCTATATGCAAATTAGTCTGTTCCTGTCCCAGTGCATGATGGGAACAGGGCAAACCAAACTACCAAGCCAATTCTTATACTGGGAAGGAAACAAGCTTCCGGGGACCGGTTTCTGGCATCACAGCCTTCTTCGGCCCGGCTTGCTTGAATCCTGATGGTGCAATGAGCAAGGGACTCACGTCTGAGTATACCCTCCCACACATAGTGTGGATAAAACCGATTTTGGAAAAGGGGGGTGGTGATGGACAGAGTTTCTGAATGATGCAGAATACTCTTACCAAGTCAATAGATCATGGTTTTAATCCATCACCGTTTTTTAGCTCACTGCACCATCCCAGCTCAGAACCTGGCTATATGCAAATTAGTCTGTTCCTGTCCCAGTGCATGATGGGAACAGGGCAAACCAAACTACCAAGCCAATTCTTATACTGGGAAGGAAACAAGCTTCCGGGGACCGGTTTCTGGCATCACAGCCTTCTTCGGCCCGGCTTGCTTGAATCCTGATGGTGCAATGAGCAAGGGACTCACGTCTGAGTATACCCTCCCACACATAGTGTGGATAAAACCGATTTTGGAAAAGGGGGGTGGTGATGGACAGAGTTTTTGAATGATGCAGAATACTCTTACCAAGTCAATAGATCATGGTTTTAATCCATCATCGTTTTTTAGCTCACTGCACCATCCCAGCTCAGAACCTGCCTATATGCAAATTAGTCTGTTCCTGTCCCAGTGCATGATGGGAACAGGGCAAACCAAACTACCAAGCCAATTCTTATACTGGGAAGGAAACAAGCTTCCGGGGACCGGTTTCTGGCATCACAGCCTTCTTCGGCCCGGCTTGCTTGAATCCTGATGGTGCAATGAGCAAGGGACTCACGTCTGAGTATACCCTCCCACACATAGTGTGGATAAAACCGATTTTGGAAAAGGGGGGTGGTGATGGACAGAGTTTCTGAATGATGCAGAATACTCTTACCAAGTCAATAGATCATGGTTTTAATCCATCACCGTTTTTTAGCTCGCTGCACCATCCCAGCTCAGAACCTGGCTATATGCAAATTAGTCTGTTCCTGTCCCAGTGCATGATGGGAACAGGGCAAACCAAACTACCAAGCCAATTCTTATACTGGGAAGGAAACAAGCTTCCGGGGACCGGTTTCTGGCATCACAGCCTTCTTCGGCCCGGCTTGCTTGAATCCTGATGGTGCAATGAGCAAGGGACTCACGTCTGAGTATACCCTCCCACACATAGTGTGGATAAAACCGATTTTGGAAAAGGGGGGTGGTGATGGACAGAGTTTCTGAATGATGCAGAATACTCTTACCAAGTCAATAGATCATGGTTTTAATCCATCACCGTTTTTTATCTCACTGCACCATCCCAGCTCAGAACCTGGCTATATGCAAATTAGTCTGTTCCTGTCCCAGTGCATGATGGGAACAGGGCAAACCAAACTAACAAGCCAATTCTTATACTGGGAAGGAAACAAGCTTCCGGGGACCGGTTTCTGGCATCACAGCCTTCTTCGGCCCGGCTTGCTTGAATCCTGATGGTGCAATGAGCAAGGGACTCACGTCTGAGTATACCCTCCCACACATAGTGTGGATAAAACCGATTTTGGAAAAGGGGGGTGGTGATGGACAGAGTTTCTGAATGATGCAGAATACTCTTACCAAGTCAATAGATCATGGTTTTAATCCATCACCGTTTTTTAGCTCACCGCACCATCCCAGCTCAGAACCTGGCTATATGCAAATTAGTCTGTTCCTGTCCCAGTGCATGATGGGAACAGGGCAAACCAAACTACCAAGCCAATTCTTATACTGGGAAGGAAACAAGCTTCCGGGGACCGGTTTCTGGCATCACAGCCTTCTTCGGCCCGGCTTGCTTGAATCCTGATGGTGCAATGAGCAAGGGACTCACGTCTGAGTATACCCTCCAACACATAGTGTGGATAAAACCGATTTTGGAAAAGGGGGGTGGTGATGGACAGAGTTTCTGAATGATGCAGAATACTCTTACCAAGTCAATAGATCATGGTTTTAATCCATCACCGTTTTTTAGCTCACTGCACCATCCCAGCTCAGAACCTGGCTATATGCAAATTAGTCTGTTCCTGTCCCAGTGCATGTTGGGAACAGGGCAAACCAAACTACCAAGCCAATTCTTATACTGGGAAGGAAACAAGCTTCCGGGGACCGGTTTCTGGCATCACAGCCTTCTTCGGCCCGGCTTGCTTGAATCCTGATGGTGCAATGAGCAAGGGACTCACGTCTGAGTATACCCTCCCACACATAGTGTGGATAAAACCGATTTTGGAAAAGGGGGGTGGTGATGGACAGAGTTTCTGAATGATGCAGAATACTCTTACCAAGTCAATAGATCATGGTTTTAATCCATCACCGTTTTTTAGCTCACTGCACCATCCCAGCTCAGAACCTGGCTATATGCAAATTAGTCTGTTCCTGTCCCAGTGCATGATGGGAACAGGGCAAACCAAACTAACAAGCCAATTCTTATACTGGGAAGGAAACAAGCTTCCGGGGACCGGTTTCTGGCATCACAGCCTTCTTCGGCCCGGCTTGCTTGAATCCTGATGGTGCAATGAGCAAGGGACTCACGTCTGAGTATACCCTCCCACACATAGTGTGGATAAAACCGATTTTGGAAAAGGGGGGTGGTGATGGACAGAGTTTCTGAATGATGCAGAATACTCTTACCAAGTCAATAGATCATGGTTTTAATCCATCACCGTTTTTTAGCTCACCGCACCATCCCAGCTCAGAACCTGGCTATATGCAAATTAGTCTGTTCCTGTCCCAGTGCATGATGGGAACAGGGCAAACCAAACTACCAAGCCAATTCTTATACTGGGAAGGAAACAAGCTTCCGGGGACCGGTTTCTGGCATCACAGCCTTCTTCGGCCCGGCTTGCTTGAATCCTGATGGTGCAATGAGCAAGGGACTCACGTCTGAGTATACCCTCCAACACATAGTGTGGATAAAACCGATTTTGGAAAAGGGGGGTGGTGATGGACAGAGTTTCTGAATGATGCAGAATACTCTTACCAAGTCAATAGATCATGGTTTTAATCCATCACCGTTTTTTAGCTCACTGCACCATCCCAGCTCAGAACCTGGCTATATGCAAATTAGTCTGTTGCTGTCCCAGTGCATGATGGGAACAGGGCAAACCAAACTACCAAGCCAATTCTTATACTGGGAAGGAAACAAGCTTCCGGGGACCGGTTTCTGGCATCACAGACTTCTTCGGCCCGGCTTGCTTGAATCCTGATGGTGCAATGAGCAAGGGACTCACGTCTGAGTATACCCTCCCACACATAGTGTGGATAAAACCGATTTTGGAAAAGGGGGGTGGTGATGGACAGAGTTTCTGAATGATGCAGAATACTCTTACCAAGTCAATAGATCATGGTTTTAATCCATCACCGTTTTTTAGCTCACTGCACCATCCCAGCTCAGAACCTGGCTATATGCAAATTAGTCTGTTCCTGTCCCAGTGCATGATGGGAACAGGGCAAACCAAACTACCAAGCCAATTCTTATACTGGGAAGGAAACAAGCTTCCGGGGACCGGTTTCTGGCATCACAGCCTTCTTCGGCCCGGCTTGCTTGAATCCTGATGGTGCAATGAGCAAGGGACTCACGTCTGAGTATACCCTCCCACACATAGTGTGGATAAAACCGATTTTGGAAAAGGGGGGTGGTGATGGACAGAGTTTCTGAATGATGCAGAATACTCTTACCAAGTCAATAGATCATGGTTTTAATCCATCACCGTTTTTTTAGCTCACTGCACCATCCCAGCTCAGAACCTGGCTATATGCAAATTAGTCTGTTCCTGTCCCAGTGCATGATGGGAACAAGGCAAACCAAACTACCAAGCCAATTCTTATACTGGGAAGGAAACAAGCTTCCGGGGACCGGTTTCTGGCATCACAGCCTTCTTCGGCCCGGCTTGCTTGAATCCTGATGGTGCAATGAGCAAGGGTTTCACGTCTGAGTATACCCTCCCACACATAGTGTGGATAAAACTGATTTTGGAAAAGGGGGGTGGTGATGGACAGAGTTTCTGAATGATGCAGAATACTCTTACCAAGTCAATAGATCATGGTTTTAATCCATCACCGTTTTTTAGCTCACTGCACCATCCCAGCTCAGAACCTGGCTATATGCAAATTAGTCTGTTCCTGTCCCAGTGCATGATGGGAACAGGGCAAACCAAACTACCAAGCCAATTCTTATACTGGGAAGGAAACAAGCTTCCGGGGACCGGTTTCTGGCATCACAGCCTTCTTCGGCCCGGCTTGCTTGAATCCTAATGGTGCAATGAGCAAGGGACTCACGTCTGAGTATACCCTCCCACACATAGTGTGGATAAAACCGATTTTGGAAAAGGGGGGTGGTGATGGACAGAGTTTCTGAATGATGCAGAATACTCTTACCAAGTCAATAGATCATGGTTTTAATCCATCACCGTTTTTTAGCTCACTGACCCATCCCAGCTCAGAACCTGGCTATATGCAAATTAGTCTGTTTCTGTCCCAGTGCATGATGGGAACAGGGCAAACCAAACTACCAAGCCAATTCTTATACTGGGAAGGAAACAAGCTTCCGGGGACCGGTTTCTGGCATCACAGCCTTCTTCGGCCCGGCTTGCTTGAATCCTGATTGTGCAATGAGCAAGGGACTCACGTCTGAGTATACCCTCCCACACATAGTGTGGATAAAACCGATTTTGGAAAAGGGGGGTGGTGATGGACAGAGTTTCTGAATGATGCAGAATACTCTTACCAAGTCAATAGATCATGGTTTTAATCCATCACCGTTTTTTAGCTCACTGCACCATCCCAGCTCAGAACCTGGCTATATGCAAATTAGTCTGTTCCTGTCCCAGTGCATGATGGGAACAGGGCAAACCAAACTACCAAGCCAATTCTTATACTGGGAAGGAAACAAGCTTCCGGGGACCGGTTTCTGGCATCACAGCCTTCTTCGGCCCGGCTTGCTTGAATCCTGATGGTGCAATGAGCAAGGGACTCACGTCTGAGTATACCCTCCCACACATAGTGTGGATAAAACCGATTTTGGAAAAGGGGGGTGGTGATGGACAGAGTTTCTGAATGATGCAGAATACTCTTACCAAGTCAATAGATCATGGTTTTAATCCATCACCGTTTTTTAGCTCACTGCACCATCCCAGCTCAGAACCTGGCTATATGCAAATTAGTCTGTTCCTGTCCCAGTGCATGATGGGAACAGGGCAAACCAAACTACCAAGCCAATTCTTATACTGGGAAGGAAACAAGCTTCCGGGGACCGGTTTCTGGCATCACAGCCTTCTTCGGCCCGGCTTGCTTGAATCCTGATGGTGCAATGAGCAAGGGACTCACGTCTGAGTATACCCTCCGACACATAGTGTGGATAAAACCGAATTTGGAAAAGGGGGGTGGTGATGGACAGAGTTTCTGAATGATGCAGAATACTCTTACCAAGTCAATAGATCATGGTTTTAATCCATCACCGTTTTTTAGCTCACTGCACCATCCCAGCTCAGAACCTGGCTATATGCAAATTAGTCTGTTCCTGTCCCAGTGCATGATGGGAACAGGGCAAACCAAACTACCAAGCCAATTCTTATACTGGGAAGGAAACAAGCTTCCGGGGACCGGTTTCTGGCATCACAGCCTTCTTCGGCCCGGCTTGCTTGAATCCTGATGGTGCAATGAGCAAGGGACTCACGTCTGAGTATACCCTCCCACACATAGTGTGGATAAAACCGATTTTGGAAAAGGGGGGTGGTGATGGACAGAGTTTCTGAATGATGCAGAATACTCTTACCAAGTCAATAGATCATGGTTTTAATCCATCACCGTTTTTTAGCTCACTGCACCATCCCAGCTCAGAACCTGGCTATATGCAAATTAGTCTGTTCCTGTCCCAGTGCATGATGGGAACAGGGCAAACCAAACTACCAAGCCAATTCTTATACTGGGAAGGAAACAAGCTTCCGGGGACCGGTTTCTGGCATCACAGCCTTCTTCGGCCCGGCTTGCTTGAATCCTGATGGTGCAATGAGCCAGGGACTCACGTCTGAGTATACCCTCCCACACATAGTGTGGATAAAACCGATTTTGGAAAAGGGGGGTGGTGATGGACAGAGTTTCTGAATGATGCAGAATACTCTTACCAAGTCAATAGATCATGGTTTTAATCCATCACCGTTTTTTAGCTCACTGCACCATCCCAGCTCAGAACCTGGCTATATGCAAATTAGTCTGTTCCTGTCCCAGTGCATGATGGGAACAGGGCAAACCAAACTACCAAGCCAATTCTTATACTGGGAAGGAAACAAGCTTCCGGGGACCGGTTTCTGGCATCGCAGCCTTCTTCGGCCCGGCTTGCTTGAATCCTGATGGTGCAATGAGCAAGGGACTCACGTCTGAGTATACCCTCCCACACATAGTGTGGATAAAACCGATTTTGGAAAAGGGGGGTGGTGATGGACAGAGTTTCTGAATGATGCAGAATACTCTTACCAAGTCAATAGATCATGGTTTTAATCCATCACCGTTTTTTAGCTCACTGCACCATCCCAGCTCAGAACCTGGCTATATGCAAATTAGTCTGTTCCTGTCCCAGTGCATGATGGGAACAGGGCAAACCAAACTACCAAGCCAATTCTTATACTGGGAAGGAAACAAGCTTCCGGGGACCGGTTACTGGCATCACAGCCTTCTTCGGCCCGGCTTGCTTGAATCCTAATGGTGCAATGAGCAAGGGACTCACGTCTGAGTATACCCTCCCACACATAGTGTGGATAAAACCGATTTTGGAAAAGGGGGGTGGTGATGGACAGAGTTTCTGAATGATGCAGAATACTCTTACCAAGTCAATAGATCATGGTTTTAATCCATCACCGTTTTTTAGCTCACTGACCCATCCCAGCTCAGAACCTGGCTATATGCAAATTAGTCTGTTTCTGTCCCAGTGCATGATGGGAACAGGGCAAACCAAACTACCAAGCCAATTCTTATACTGGGAAGGAAACAAGCTTCCGGGGACCGGTTTCTGGCATCACAGCCTTCTTCGGCCCGGCTTGCTTGAATCCTGATTGTGCAATGAGCAAGGGACTCACGTCTGAGTATACCCTCCCACACATAGTGTGGATAAAACCGATTTTGGAAAAGGGGGGTGGTGATGGACAGAGTTTCTGAATGATGCAGAATACTCTTACCAAGTCAATAGATCATGGTTTTAATCCATCACCGTTTTTTAGCTCACTGCACCATCCCAGCTCAGAACCTGGCTATATGCAAATTAGTCTGTTCCTGTCCCAGTGCATGATGGGAACAGGGCAAACCAAACTACCAAGCCAATTCTTATACTGGGAAGGAAACAAGCTTCCGGGGACCGGTTTCTGGCATCACAGCCTTCTTCGGCCCGGCTTGCTTGAATCCTGATGGTGCAATGAGCAAGGGACTCACGTCTGAGTATACCCTCCCACACATAGTGTGGATAAAACCGATTTTGGAAAAGGGGGGTGGTGATGGACAGAGTTTCTGAATGATGCAGAATACTCTTACCAAGTCAATAGATCATGGTTTTAATCCATCACCGTTTTTTAGCTCACTGCACCATCCCAGCTCAGAACCTGGCTATATGCAAATTAGTCTGTTCCTGTCCCAGTGCATGATGGGAACAGGGCAAACCAAACTACCAAGCCAATTCTTATACTGGGAAGGAAACAAGCTTCCGGGGACCGGTTTCTGGCATCACAGCCTTCTTCGGCCCAGCTTGCTTGAATCCTGATGGTGCAATGAGCAAGGGACTCACGTCTAAGTATACCCTCCCACACATAGTGTGGATAAAACCGATTTTTGAAAAGGGGGGTGGTGATGGACAGAGTTTCTGAATGATGCAGAATACTCTTACCAAGTCAATAGATCATGGTTTTAATCCATCACCGTTTTTTAGCTCACTGCACCATCCCAGCTCAGAACCTGGCTATATGCAAATTAGTCTGTTCCTGTCCCAGTGCATGATGGGAACAGGGCAAACCAAACTACCAAGCCAATTCTTATACTGGGAAGGAAACAAGCTTCCGGGGACCGGTTTCTGGCATCACAGCCTTCTTCGGCCCGGCTTGCTTGAATCCTGATGGTGCAATGAGCAAGAGACTCACGTCTGAGTATACCCTCCCACACATAGTGTGGATAAAACCGATTTTGGAAAAGGGGGGTGGTGATGGACAGAGTTTCTGAATGATGCAGAATACTCTTACCAAGTCAATAGATCATGGTTTTAATCCATCACCGTTTTTTAGCTCACTGCACCATCCCAGCTCAGAACCTGGCTATATGCAAATTAGTCTGTTCCTGTCCCAGTGCATGATGGGAACAGGGCAAACCAAACTACCAAGCCAATTCTTATACTGGGAAGGAAACAAGCTTCCGGGGACCGGTTTCTGGCATCACAGCCTTCTTCGGCCCGGCTTGCTTGAATCCTGATGGTGCAATGAGCAAGGGACTCACGTCTGAGTATACCCTCCCACACATAGTGTGGATAAAACCGATTTTGGAAAAGGGGGGTGGTGATGGACAGAGTTTCTGAATGATGCAGAATACTCTTACCAAGTCAATAGATCATGGTTTTAATCCATCACCGTTTTTTAGCTCACTGCACCATCCCAGCTCAGAACCTGGCTATATGCAAATTAGTCTGTTCCTTTCCCAGTGCATGATGGGAACAGGGCAAACCAAACTACCAAGCCAATTCTTATACTGGGAAGGAAACAAGCTTCCGGGGACCGGTTTCTGGCATCACAGCCTTCTTCGCCCCGGCTTGCTTGAATCCTGATGGTGCAATGAGCAAGGGACTCACGTCTGAGTATACCCTCCCACACATAGAGTGGATAAAACCGATTTTGGAAAAGGGGGGTGGTGATGGATAGAGTTTCTGAATGATGCAGAATACTCTTACCAAGTCAATAGATCATGGTTTTAATCCATCACCGTTTTTTAGCTCACTGCACCATCCCAGCTCAGAACCTGGCTATATGCAAATTAGTCTGTTCCTGTCCCAGTGCATGATGGGAACAGGGCAAACCAAACTACCAAGCCAATTCTTATACTGGGAAGGAAACAAGCTTCCGGGGACCGGTTTCTGGCATCACAGCCTTCTTCGGCCCGGCTTGCTTGAATCCTGATGGTGCAATGAGCAAGGGAATCACGTCTGAGTATACCCTCCCACACATAGTGTGGATAAAACCGATTTTGGAAAAGGGGGGTGGTGATGGACAGAGTTTCTGAATGATGCAGAATACTCTTACCAAGTCAATAGATCATGGTTTTAATCCATCACCGTTTTTTAGCTCACTGCACCATCCCAGCTCAGAACCTGGCTATATGCAAATTAGTCTGTTCCTGTCCCAGTGCATGATGGGAACAGGGCAAACCAAACTACCAAGCCAATTCTTATACTGGGAAGGAAACAAGCTTCCGGGGACCGGTTTCTGGCATCACAGCCTTCTTCGGCCCGGCTTGCTTGAATCCTGATGGTGCAATGAGCAAGGGACTCACGTCTGAGTATACCCTCCCACACATAGTGTGGATAAAACCGATTTTGGAAAAGGGGGGTGGTGATGGACAGAGTTTCTGAATGATGCAGAATACTCTTACCAAGTCAATAGATCATGGTTTTAATCCATCACCGTTTTTTAGCTCACTGCACCATCCCAGCTCAGAACCTGGCTATATGCAAATTAGTCTGTTCCTGTCCCAGTGCATGATGGGAACAGGGCAAACCAAACTACCAAGCCAATTCTTATACTGGGAAGGAAACAAGCTTCCGGGGACCGGTTTCTGGCATCACAGCCTTCTTCGGCCCGGCTTGCTTGAATCCTGATGGTGCAATGAGCAAGGGACTCACGTCTGAGTATACCCTCCCACACGTAGTGTGGATAAAACCGATTTTGGAAAAGGGGGGTGGTGATGGACAGAGTTTCTGAATGATGCAGAATACTCTTACCAAGTCAATAGATCATGGTTTTAATCCATCACCGTTTTTTAGCTCACTGCACCATCCCAGCTCAGAACCTGGCTATATGCAAATCAGTCTGTTCCTGTCCCAGTGCATGATGGGAACAGGGCAAACCAAACTACCAAGCCAATTCTTATACTGGGAAGGAAACAAGCTTCCGGGGACCGGTTTCTGGCATCACAGCCTTCTTCGGCCCGGCTTGCTTGAATCCTGATGGTGCAATGAGCAAGGGACTCACGTCTGAGTATACCCTCCCACACATAGTGTGGATAAAACCGATTTTGGAAAAGGGGGGTGGTGATGGACAGAGTTTCTGAATGATGCAGAATACTCTTACCAAGTCAATAGATCATGGTTTTAATCCATCACCGTTTTTTAGCTCACTGCACCATCCCAGCTCAGAACCTGGCTATATGCAAATTAGTCTGTTCCTGTCCCAGTGCATGATGGGAACAGGGCAAACCAAACTACCAAGCCAATTCTTATACTGGGAAGGAAACAAGCTTCCGGGGACCGGTTTCTGGCATCACAGCCTTCTTCGGCCCGGCTTGCTTGAATCCTGATGGTGCAATGAGCAAGGGACTCATGTCTGAGTATACCCTCCCACACATAGTGTGGATAAAACCGATTTTGGAAAAGGGGGGTGGTGATGGACAGAGTTTCTGAATGATGCAGAATACTCTTACCAAGTCAATAGATCATGGTTTTAATCCATCACCGTTTTTTAGCTCACTGCACCATCCCAGCTCAGAACCTGGCTATATGCAAATTAGTCTGTTCCTGTCCCAGTGCATGATGGGAACAGGGCAAACCAAACTACCAAGCCAATTCTTATACTGGGAAGGAAACAAGCTTCCGGGGACCGGTTTATGGCATCACAGCCTTCTTCGGCCCGGCTTGCTTGAATCCTGATGGTGCAATGAGCAAGGGACTCACGTCTGAGTATACCCTCCCACACATAGTGTGGATAAAACCGATTTTGGAAAAGGGGGGTGGTGATGGACAGAGTTTCTGAATGATGCAGAATACTCTTACCAAGTCAATAGATCATGGTTTTAATCCATCACCGTTTTTTAGCTCACTGCACCATCCCAGCTCAGAACCTGGCTATATGCAAATTAGTCTGTTCCTGTCCCAGTGCATGATGGGAACAGGGCAAACCAAACTACCAAGCCAATTCTTATACTGGGAAGGAAACAAGCTTCCGGGGACCGGTTTCTGGCATCACAGCCTTCTTCGGCCCGGCTTGCTTGAATCCTGATGGTGCAATGAGCAAGGGACTCACGTCTGAGTATACCCTCCCACACATAGTGTGGATAAAACCGATTTTGGAAAAGGGGGGTGGCGATGGACAGAGTTTCTGAATGATGCAGATTACTCTTACCAAGTCAATAGATCATGGTTTTAATCCATCACCGTTTTTTAGCTCACTGCACCATCCCAGCTCAGAACCTGGCTATATGCAAATTAGTCTGTTCCTGTCCCAGTGCATAATGGGAACAGGGCAAACCAAACTACCAAGCCAATTCTTATACTGGGAAGGAAACAAGCTTCCGGGGACCGGTTTCTGGCATCACAGCCTTCTTCGGCCCGGCTTGCTTGAATCCTGATGGTGCAATGAGCAAGGGACTCACGTCTGAGTATACCCTCCCACACATAGTGTGGATAAAACCGATTTTGGAAAAGGGGGGTGGTGATGGACAGAGTTTCTGAATGATGCAGAATACTCTTACCAAGTCAATAGATCATGGTTTTAATCCATCACCGTTTTTTAGCTCACTGCACCATCCCAGCTCAGAACCTGGCTATATGCAAATTAGTCTGTTCCTGTCCCAGTGCATGATGGGAACAGGGCAAACCAAACTACCAAGCCAATTCTTATACTGGGAAGGAAACAAGCTTCCGGGGACCGGTTTCTGGCATCACAGCCTTCTTCGGCCCGGCTTGCTTGAATCCTGATGGTGCAATGAGCAAGGGACTCACGTCTGAGTATACCCTCCCACACATAGTGTGGATAAAACCGATTTTGGAAAAGGGGGGTGGTGATGGACAGAGTTTCTGAATGATGCAGAATACTCTTACCAAGTCAATAGATCATGGTTTTAATCCATCACCGTTTTTTAGCTCACTGCACCATCCCAGCTCAGAACCTGGCTATATGCAAATTAGTCTGTTCCTTTCCCAGTGCATGATGGGAACAGGGCAAACCAAACTACCAAGCCAATTCTTATACTGGGAAGGAAACAAGCTTCCGGGGACCGGTTTCTGGCATCACAGCCTTCTTCGGCCCGGCTTGCTTGAATCCTGATGGTGCAATGAGCAAGGGACTCACGTCTGAGTATACCCTCCCACACATAGAGTGGATAAAACCGATTTTGGAAAAGGGGGGTGGTGATGGATAGAGTTTCTGAATGATGCAGAATACTCTTACCAAGTCAATAGATCATGGTTTTAATCCATCACCGTTTTTTAGCTCACTGCACCATCCCAGCTCAGAACCTGGCTATATGCAAATTAGTCTGTTCCTGTCCCAGTGCATGATGGGAACAGGGCAAACCAAACTACCAAGCCAATTCTTATACTGGGAAGGAAACAAGCTTCCGGGGACCGGTTTCTGGCATCACAGCCTTCTTCGGCCCGGCTTGCTTGAATCCTGATGGTGCAATGAGCAAGGGAATCACGTCTGAGTATACCCTCCCACACATAGTGTGGATAAAACCGATTTTGGAAAAGGGGGGTGGTGATGGACAGAGTTTCTGAATGATGCAGAATACTCTTACCAAGTCAATAGATCATGGTTTTAATCCATCACCGTTTTTTAGCTCACTGCACCATCCCAGCTCAGAACCTGGCTATATGCAAATTAGTCTGTTCCTGTCCCAGTGCATGATGGGAACAGGGCAAACCAAACTACCAAGCCAATTCTTATACTGGGAAGGAAACAAGCTTCCGGGGACCGGTTTCTGGCATCACAGCCTTCTTCGGCCCGGCTTGCTTGAATCCTGATGGTGCAATGAGCAAGGGACTCACGTCTGAGTATACCCTCCCACACATAGTGTGGATAAAACCGATTTTGGAAAAGGGGGGTGGTGATGGACAGAGTTTCTGAATGATGCAGAATACTCTTACCAAGTCAATAGATCATGGTTTTAATCCATCACCGTTTTTTAGCTCACTGCACCATCCCAGCTCAGAACCTGGCTATATGCAAATTAGTCTGTTCCTGTCCCAGTGCATGATGGGAACAGGGCAAACCAAACTACCAAGCCAATTCTTATACTGGGAAGGAAACAAGCTTCCGGGGACCGGTTTCTGGCATCACAGCCTTCTTCGGCCCGGCTTGCTTGAATCCTGATGGTGCAATGAGCAAGGGACTCACGTCTGAGTATACCCTCCCACACGTAGTGTGGATAAAACCGATTTTGGAAAAGGGGGGTGGTGATGGACAGAGTTTCTGAATGATGCAGAATACTCTTACCAAGTCAATAGATCATGGTTTTAATCCATCACCGTTTTTTAGCTCACTGCACCATCCCAGCTCAGAACCTGGCTATATGCAAATCAGTCTGTTCCTGTCCCAGTGCATGATGGGAACAGGGCAAACCAAACTACCAAGCCAATTCTTATACTGGGAAGGAAACAAGCTTCCGGGGACCGGTTTCTGGCATCACAGCCTTCTTCGGCCCGGCTTGCTTGAATCCTGATGGTGCAATGAGCAAGGGACTCACGTCTGAGTATACCCTCCCACACATAGTGTGGATAAAACCGATTTTGGAAAAGGGGGGTGGTGATGGACAGAGTTTCTGAATGATGCAGAATACTCTTACCAAGTCAATAGATCATGGTTTTAATCCATCACCGTTTTTTAGCTCACTGCACCATCCCAGCTCAGAACCTGGCTATATGCAAATTAGTCTGTTCCTGTCCCAGTGCATGATGGGAACAGGGCAAACCAAACTACCAAGCCAATTCTTATACTGGGAAGGAAACAAGCTTCCGGGGACCGGTTTCTGGCATCACAGCCTTCTTCGGCCCGGCTTGCTTGAATCCTGATGGTGCAATGAGCAAGGGACTCATGTCTGAGTATACCCTCCCACACATAGTGTGGATAAAACCGATTTTGGAAAAGGGGGGTGGTGATGGACAGAGTTTCTGAATGATGCAGAATACTCTTACCAAGTCAATAGATCATGGTTTTAATCCATCACCGTTTTTTAGATCACTGCACCATCCCAGCTCAGAACCTGGCTATATGCAAATTAGTCTGTTCCTGTCCCAGTGCATGATGGGAACAGGGCAAACCAAACTACCAAGCCAATTCTTATACTGGGAAGGAAACAAGCTTCCGGGGACCGGTTTATGGCATCACAGCCTTCTTCGGCCCGGCTTGCTTGAATCCTGATGGTGCAATGAGCAAGGGACTCACGTCTGAGTATACCCTCCCACACATAGTGTGGATAAAACCGATTTTGGAAAAGGGGGGTGGTGATGGACAGAGTTTCTGAATGATGCAGAATACTCTTACCAAGTCAATAGATCATGGTTTTAATCCATCACCGTTTTTTAGCTCACTGCACCATCCCAGCTCAGAACCTGGCTATATGCAAATTAGTCTGTTCCTGTCCCAGTGCATGATGGGAACAGGGCAAACCAAACTACCAAGCCAGTTCTTATACTGGGAAGGAAACAAGCTTCCGGGGACCGGTTTCTGGCATCACAGCCTTCTTCGGCCCGGCTTGCTTGAATCCTGATGGTGCAATGAGCAAGGGACTCACGTCTGAGTATACCCTCCCACACATAGTGTGGATAAAACCGATTTTGGAAAAGGGGGGTGGTGATGGACAGAGTTTCTGAATGATGCAGATTACTCTTACCAAGTCAATAGATCATGGTTTTAATCCATCACCGTTTTTTAGCTCACTGCACCATCCCAGCTCAGAACCTGGCTATATGCAAATTAGTCTGTTCCTGTCCCAGTGCATAATGGGAACAGGGCAAACCAAACTACCAAGCCAATTCTTATACTGGGAAGGAAACAAGCTTCCGGGGACCGGTTTCTGGCATCACAGCCTTCTTCGGCCCGGCTTGCTTGAATCCTGATGGTGCAATGAGCAAGGGACTCACGTCTGAGTATACCCTCCCACACATAGTGTGGATAAAACCGATTTTGGAAAAGGGGGGTGGTGATGGACAGAGTTTCTGAATGATGCAGAATACTCTTACCAAGTCAATAGATCATGGTTTTAATCCATCACCGTTTTTTAGCTCACTGCACCATCCCAGCTCAGAACCTGGCTATATGCAAATTAGTCTGTTCCTGTCCCAGTGCATGATGGGAACAGGGCAAACCAAACTACCAAGCCAATTCTTATACTGGGAAGGAAACAAGCTTCCGGGGACCGGTTTCTGGCACACAATGTACATATGGAAGAAAGGATGTATCTAAATGTAATTCCATTACTATAGCTATAACTTCTAAATCTGTAACCCCTTCGCAGAATTCCTTCGTTAAAATTCTTTTTACCAACCTCGTTTTGGACCGAGCACATTTACATGGAACACACAATGGCAACACCATCCCAAGAGTTACATCATCAGTACCATTATGCACATTGGAATAAGACCCATTGGACAGAAAGAAGAACCCTGGGTGTGCATACATTGGTCCCTCATAATTCACTGCGGAGTATCCAGAGATCATTCCCAAAGTGCTCAAATCTTATTTATTCACCAAGGGAACTGTACTTCTGAACAATATTATCCTGAACAATTAATGTACAATTAAGTATTCATGCTATTTATTATGGAGCAACAAGCAGGATAATAACCAGCCTCCCGGGGTACTGTCAACTCCTTGTAATGCCAACCTACCAAAGTTATATTCCGTGCTTCTATATATAAATTATCACAATATGTATTATTATCACAACTTGGGTAACCCATTCCTGATGGCTTTTAATGGTACAGACATTTCCAGGAAAACCATATCCAAACACTCCCCTTACTTCTGCAAACTGGGATGGTTGTGTGTACGTATAATTCACAAGTGACAAAGGGTACACTGTCCAAATGCTAGTGACAGATCTTGTGAGCTAACAAGCGGTCCCTTTCCCAAAGACCCTCATATGTGTCTCCACAAACACATTACTTGGGACAACCCTTTTATTACATCTCAGGAAAATAGTTTTGCCTGTACTACATGTGGGTACACTGTATGCATGTTCCAAAAACCACAACTCCCCAAATGGTATTATTATCACCAGTATCAAGAAAGCAACACATGTTATTTTACTCCTTTTCATTCAAATCACATTATGTTGTAGCATGACAATTGGCTGTTACTCCTCAATAAGCTTCCTGCCAAAAGGATGCATACTGAATTTAAAAGAGGAAAATGCAAGAAAATATTAAAGATCCTAGTGTCCGTCAGAGCCTCACTGGCACAGGCTCCTATTGTTCACCAATCAGTTGTTGCTCTTGAGCACCGGCGGTGGAGCTTGCTCTGTCCTAAACTCTTATCCTAATCCATTCCACGTTGTTAAAGATGGTAAACTTTCAGAGTATACTTTTTCCCTACCTAATGTTCGAACAACAAAACAAAACAAATGCAGAATTTTCACTTGCTCCAATACCTCGTTGGTACTGCTACTCAGTACTACCTATCTTGTACAGTCCATCCCTAATCTTTCTTCTCCTTAGATTCAGCGGCTTTTAACAGAGGACGCAAATTGTACCTGGCAGCCCCAGGCACTGTGCGATCACCGAACAGAGGCTCCTGGATAGCTCGTATTTCTGGTGGACTAGCCTTGTTTAAAACGTTGTTGTTCCCCTTCTCTGTTTGTTTCCAGATTAGTTGTGCATCACTGAATGGGACAAATCTGGGCACTTGCTCACATTCAAAGTCTCAGATTTCCTCCTTGACCCATTGGTCGTATGGCAGTGGCAAAGGTACCCTCCAGCAATGGGTGGAGTGTACCCAGTTCTTTCGACCAGCAACCTTTACAGCCATCTGCATCACCAACAGAACTTTCTCAGGACCTTTCCATCGGAGCTCCAAACTTTTCTTCCTCTGAAAATTCTTTACCAGAACAAAGTCCCCAGGTTGGATGCTGTGGCCAAGCCCCTCTGGTGTAGAAGGTAGGAAGTCGCGTACCTGTTGTGACTAGAATACAAGCTTTCTGTCAATTGTCCAAGATCATCAAGCAATACAGGATATTCAATATTGGAGTATTTACGAGGATGTGGGATGCCCCAGACATTTGCCAGACTTCCAAACATGACCTCGTAAGGTCATTAACCAGTTCTAGAATGTGCTGTAGTTCTAGTTGGCAAAAGAGCTAACGGTAGAGCATCTGCCATTTCAACCCTGTCGTCTCTTGGATTTTTGCCAATTTCTGTTTGAGAGTACCATTGTACTTCTCAACCAAACTCGCCAACTGTGGATGATTGGCAGCATGAATTTTCTGTTTGATGCGCAAGCCACCCCACACTAATCTAATCACTTTCCCAATAAAATGAGATCCGTTATCACTCCAAATAATTCGGGGCATACCGAAACTAGGAAAATACTCTTTGAGGAATATGTTTGCCATTGTGGTGGCTGTATTGTCTTTAGTAGGGTACGCCTCAATCCATTTACTGAATATGCATATAACCACTAGGGCATACTTGAGATTATTGCAATGTTCCTACTCAATAAAGTCCATTTGGAGGACTTCAAAGGGGAATGTAGGTGGTGCAAAATTGCCAGATGGTGTAGGGGTACCCTTCCCTGGAATATGCATCATGCAAATCATACAATTTTTAACTAAATTGTAGCAGTTCTAGAAATATTATCATTGCACCAAACTTGGGCCAATAATTTACAAATGCCTTTTGCACTAATATGAGCTGGACAATGAGCCATAGTAACCACAGGGAGTACATATGCATCAGGTAACATCCATTTCTGATCTCCAGACTTGTCAATCCAAGACCCTTCGCCATTTAACTGTGCTTTAGTTTCCTGCCATATTGCTAGTTCTTCCACCATTGCCTCACTTTGTATCTCTATCACACTCTCAACAGTATTTTCAAACATAGTGTTCTCGGGAACCCATCTAACTGGACTTGCAACAAACACCCTCTTCATCTTGCTTCGAGCAGTTTCCTTTGCTGTCTGATCTGCAAACACATTCCCTCTACCTACATCATCTGTCACCTTTCTGTGGGCCTTGCACTTGATAATTGCAATCTTCTTGGGGAGTGCTTAAGCAGATAATAATCGTGGTATAAGGTGTCCATGTTGGATCTTGGTGCCATAAGAAGTAAGGAACCCTCTTTCTCCCCACAATCGTCTACAATTTTGTATGACCCCGAATGCCCCTGAATGCTGTCTGTGCAGATATTTGCATCCAAACCCTTTCTCAGTTCGCAAGCTTGTATAAGAGCCACGAGTTCTGCCACCTGAGTGGACTAATAAGGGTTTTGTGATTATTCCACCACTGTGCGCAAAGTAGTAATAGCATAAGCTGCAGTAGTTGTGCTATCTGGTAATTTAAAACAAGAGCCATCACCATATAGTTCTCTCTGGTGGTTAGATAAGGAAACATCAGTCAGGTCTACCCGTCATTTTGTCTCTTCCTCTGTTCGGAAAATAAAGTCATGCTTGTCAACTGCATTTCTTTCGGAAGGGAAGGGTAGTAACGTGGGTGGATTTAGAGTGGTACATCGTTTAATCATAATATGCTTAGCAAACAATGTAAATTCAGAACCAGTAAGACGTGCATTGGTGAGGTGCTGTGTCCTCATTTTGTTCAAAAGTGTATCTACAGCGTTGGGGTACGATTACTGTGAGGTCAGTATCACGTACAAGTCCAGCCGATTGTCTGATAGAACTAGCCACCGCCGCGACCGCTCACAGACAGCCTCGGGAGGGCTCTTGCGGCAGAGTCAAGCACAGAAGAAAAATAAGCGCAAGGTCTCTGTGAATCACCAAATCTTTGAGTCAATACAGATAGGGCACAACCAGCCTTCTAGTGGACATAAAGCACAAAAGGTTTCTTATAGTCAGGCACACCTAACACTGGAGCAGAACAAAGTGCAGTTTTTAGTTGTTCAAAAGAATGCTGATTATCAGTCATCCAGGGTAAAGGCTCATGCACTTCTTTCATTGTTAATGGAAGCAAAGGTTTGATTAATAAAGATTAGTTCAGAATCCACTGGCGACAGTAAGAAGTAATGCCTATGAAAGCACACACATCTTTTGGAGTTTTTGGAAGAGGCATTTTAACAATGGTACTAATGTGTTCTAGCGTTAACTTTCTACCCTCCTTCGACAGTAGGTGACCTAAACAGGGGACCTGTTGACAATACTGAAACTTCGAAAGGGATACCTCGTGTCCATGATGGGCCAAATATAAAAACAATTTCACCATACTATCCTTACAAACCTGTTCCGTGTCAGAAGCAATTACCAAATCATCAACATATTGAACCAATACATGACTGTAGAAAGTGATAGTGAATATAAATGACCTTTCAATGCTTGACTATAAATACTAGGGCTTTAAGTATAGCCTTGAGGAGCATGACAGAAGCAAAAGCTTTTGCCAGCTAGTGTAAACCCAAACAAATACCTGCTATCTGGGTGAATAGGAATGCTAAAAAATGCATTCTTCAAATCAAAAACAGAGAAAAACTTAGCTGTAGATTTAATTTAATTTAATTTAATTTTAATTTATTACAATTAAATTAAATTAGCTGTAGATGGAATCATTGTCAAAAGTGTAGTAATGTCAGGAACCACCGGGAATTACTGGACTACTATTTTATTAGCTTTTCACAAATCAATCACAAAATGATAGACCTTATCATCTTTATCAGAGGAATCTGAAAGTGTCCTTTTTAGGACAGGAAGAATATGACTATTACATACATTACCTGTGTTCTCCTCAACAACTTTCTTACATACTAAATCCTGAACTATTTGAGGAAGAGCTTGTTCTCCTATCTGTGATATTTTATATTGTGGAATTTGGGGTAACACGAAATTGTCCTTAACCTGTATAGAAACCGGAGAATATGCAATAGATCTACATTGGTGTCACCAGTGGCCCAAAATGTAGGGGGTATTTGAGAAAAATTCAGGTGGAAGGGGCGCATCTTTACATAGACACTGCCCATTGTAATATGAACTCCATCTGGGGAACAATAAATAGTAGCATGCAATCTCTTTAGCAAGTCCAAACCCTTCAAATTGTCACCACAGTTAGATGTTAAAAGAAATGAAGACTCCACAGTAAAAGGACCAATAGTAAGAGCAAGGGGGTGTGACATAGGGCTTACAACCGTAACTCCTGAAAAACCCACCGAAAAAATATTCTGGCCCGACAGGGGTGCTGCAGGGACCAGGTGTCGGGCAATAGAGCTCTTTGTGGCACCCGTTTCCCCCAGAAACTCCCCTTGCAGATGTACATTGACATACGGGCCATGTTGGTCTACAGGTGTCTTAACTGGTCCTGTACTCTGTCCCTGGCTGTCCTAACATCATGACATCATCAATATCATAATCATCATTGTAGTACTGCCTGTCTCTAGCATCATCAAAATAATTGTCAGAACGATCTACAGTGGCAGAAGTATGTTGCTTCCAATTGGTCCTGCAGTCCCTGTTTCCGGAACCTCATCCTCGAGTGGACAAAACTCATTGCAAAAGTACGAGGCACTGGCTATGCCAATGATTCTCCTCCTTACAGTGCGCATACTGATTCTACCCCAAAGGTGTAACTGGAGGTTGTCTAGTATGAGGAAGCTGTTGTTGGGGTCCCCGTCTTCTGGTGTTACCTCGATATGCTTGTTGCAATAAAACCTTGGTCTTCAAATCTTTATGATTTTTATCATGTATGTTTTTCTCTTTATTATCCCCATGCTAGTAATATTGGGCCATATTTAAGATCACAGAGTGAGAGGAGACATAGCCCATGTGCTCTCAGACGCCTAAAGTCTGGACATTATTTGAGGGAGGATATTAATGACAAACCTATCATTTAATCAATAAACTCCTCCTTCTGTACACATATCCTGCCCACTGTAATGTAAAAACGTTTCCTCAAATCTAGTGAAGAAATCAGACACACTCTCGTCTTTCTTCTGCCGACAGGCAGTCAGTCTATCACAACTAACCTTCTTATGCGGAATAGGAGTAGGCATGTATTGTATTATAGGGCAGGGCAACGCAAGTTACTCAGCACATGGTTTATCTCCAGGCTTTCTATCTCTTTCCCAACCTTTAATTGCGTCTCACATTCCACCTAACTCAACAACGTGAACTTGGGTATGTACTTGCAGCCAAATATCGACAGGAACTAGTAAATCAAAAAACATCTCAATGTCAGCAAGGGTCATTACAGTAGAGGAAGCAGCCTCCATCAATTCTTTATAGTAGGCACTAGGAATTTTCCTAGGGTCGGCAGGGTCGGTGCGTCCATTAGGGCGCTTGGGCATTGCCCCACCAATTAATTTGAGGCACTCGAGTTAAGTAACAATTAACAAGGGTTGCCGGTGCCGTCAGTCTTGCACTCACATTTATTTATATCCCAGCCGGCCGAAGGCAGTTAGATCAGGAGGGGGCGGGGCAGCAAGAGTTCAGTCCAAGTGTCTGTCATGAGTCATCATCATGACATCGATAATATGTATTAGGTGCCGGTCGGCGGAGAGCACAGCAAGAATGTGCATGTTCTGTTTAGGGCCTAAAGAATTTTGCACCAGCTAGAACATGTGCACTAGGCTGCTCATTAGAAGAGCAAGGGTTGTTCTATGCCGCTCTTCTAATGAGCAACCTAGTGCGCATGTTTGGGCTGGTCGTAAAATGTTTTAAGCCCTGAACAGAACAAGCGCACTACTGCTGCTCAAGCCAATCCTTGTGCGGCTGGAGCAGCGTCTGGATTGGCTGAGACCGAGACACAGGCGCCTGTCTGAAGAGAGCGTTGAGAGCTGTGGCAGCAGGAAAACGAAAACGCAGGACCTCGGGGAAGGTATGTTTTATTTTATTTTTTAAACCCCTACCGTCTCCCTCCCTACCCCATCACACGCAACCCCCCGCGCGACCCCCACCCATCTGTCATCCTACCCGCAACTGCACGGTCCGCCCTCCCCTGTGCAGCAAGATTCTCTTCTCTGTCCCTTGCAGGGGGTAAAGTGTAAGGCCCTCTTCCTGGTTCCCAAACCCCCTACAGTGGTGTCCTCGGCCCCACCGCACTTGCTACTCCACCAGCCAAACAGCTGGCGTCAGCTACCAAAACAGACTCCGCATCCACCCACTGAGCTACAAACATTTTGGGGTACAGTCTTACATTTAAGGCCCTTCACTCTCATACCCTAGCTAAATTTTGCCTATGTCGACAAGCTTTTAGACTACTCTGCAACCATCTGCTTCTGAAGCCTGCAACTCCCCAGCTTGGACACCCAGCCCTGCTGGCGATCATGATGACTACGCACCCATCCCTTGCTCCGCGCAGACTGCTGTAAAGCAATTTTTGTATAGGCGCTACACAAAAAGTAAATCTTATTGTTATGCATATTTGCACAAATTCTGGACGCTTTTATGCTCCATTCTGTTTTGGTAAAACATTTGACAGGGATTATCCAGGCCGCTGTTAACCAAGCGCTACATGATGCTTTCTCAAGGCGCACGCCATAGACCCCCATTGGACAGGTGTTCCTGTGGGTCAAGGACATTTCTCGGAATATATGCTCTCTCTGACCGGAACAGATCAATTCAAACTCAGCCTGCTCTGGTAGAAGCCAGGTATGTTGTTCCAAGTGTCCCCTGCCCATAACTAAGAAGGGGAAGGAGCCTCCGCTGACCCGGTCTCCTCCTCCTGCTCCTGTCTGCGCTGGATGAAAAATTCCGAATCAGTAATTTTACCGATTTGGTAATTCCACATGTAGGTGACACTCCTGAGAGTGCCACAGGCCCTTAAGAGTCCTATTGGGTGGTAAAATACCGAATTCAGGTGTTCATGCACATCTGGGCATGTATGTGTGCCACATGGCACACATGCCTGTATTTGGGGTGCTAGAGGGTGTCAAAGTGACACCCCCTGCACCCTTGCAGGATTTGGTATTTACCGATTCGGTAAATACCAAATCGGTATTGCCCATTGATTCCTATGGGCTTCAAGGCCCATAGGAATAAATGGGCAATACCGATTCGGTATTTACCGAATCGGTAAATACCGAATCTTACAGATTCGGTAATTCAATTTTAAGAATTACCTACATCTCCCACCTTCATATTTACCAATTCATAAATACCGAATCGGTATAATTCGGTATTTATGAATCGGTAAATAGGAATTACCTACATCTGGCCCATAGTTTTAATACTGATTATTGTTGGAATGTAGAGACATTCATTGCTTTTGTGATTGCAAAAAGAGAAGAAAATGGCACCAGGCAACGGTATGGGAAAAAGGATCAGTTGTGAGGTGTAGTTAGGCACAACGGTAATGGGATACAGGAGGGCGGTATGAATCAATAAATGTGTGTAAGTAGGGATACATGTAATAGCTGGAATGTGCCATAGACCCCTCTGAAAACCAAAATAATGAGTCTCTCTAGCAGTGATTCAGTATTGTGCTGCAGAGTGGGTGACATCATGTTTGAGCTGCCTGTTTAAGTTGGTTTGGTCAAGGACACATTCTGTTTGCAGTGCTTTGCCTGCTGTCTGCTCTGGTGCCTTGTCATCAGACCTCAGAGTGATTGACACCTTCCTGTGTTCTCAAATTTGCTTGAAAATGCACCATTTGCCCACTCTTTTTTCAAATTTTTCTCGAGAGAGAACTCCCACCAAACCCCCCGTAGGTGGTTCAGACTCACTCGCTACGCTCGCTCTCCGCAGGGAAGTACCACAATTGTTTTATGCCTCACCACTTTCAAATGTCACCAGCCACCACTGAGGGTCGGGTAACGTAAACTTAAGGGCCAAAACCTCACTTCTTTTCCAGGGACTATACACCCATTGTTCCTAAAAGGGAGCAGGGACAGCCTGCGTGGTAACCGTTCCATGCTGATCTGTTATTGCAGGAATTTCCAGGTGATAAATCGGGTCAACTTCTCGCATTGGGAATCGAGTTATTTTAGTGGGCTACTATCATGCAGTCTATCTCTTTAAGTCAACAGTGTGGAAATGTTTCTATACAAAGAAGTACATAAGCACCTTCATTAATATCAAATATTATTTGGGGTGCTTCCATTTCAATGTGTATGTGCCAAAGGTCAATCAAGGTGGAGGACAAATGTTTGAGGGCAAGTTGCTGCAAAAAATGGTCATAGTCCCGTATTACCTGCCAAATATCTGTAGGACTATAAATCATGATAATGCTTTCTGGCGTTAACCTTCTAGCCTCCTTCAACAGTAGGTGACCTAAATAGGTGACCTCCTGTCGATAATACTGAAACTTTGAAAGGGAAACCTTGTGTTCATGATGGGCCAAATGTAACCATAATTTCACCGTACTATCCTTACAACCCTGTTCCGTGTCAGAAGCAATTAACAAATCATCGACATATGGAACCAATACATTACCTGGAGAAAGTGATAGTGAAGCTAACTGACCTTTCAATGCTTGACTATAAATACTAGGGCTTTAAGTATAGCCTTGAGGAGCGCGATAGAAGCGAAAGCTCTTGCCAGCTAGTGTAAACCCAAACAAATACCTGCTATCTGGGTGAATAGGAATGCTAAAAAATACATACTTCAAATCAATAATAGAGAAAAACTTAGCTGTAGATGTAATCATTGTCAAAAGTGTAGTAATGTCAGGAACCACTGAGAATTACAGGACTACTATTTTATTAGCTTCTGTTAGGTTTGAGGTACCCCATTCTTATTATATCCATATTTTGTGCCATAGTAGGTTAGCAGTGTGCAGCTAAATGACATCTCATGTGTATTTACGTTATGCAACCCACTGAGTTATCCTTATAATGTGCAAGCCTTAGAGAGTATGACTCCATTTTATTTTGCAATCCCTATTAGGCTGTGTCCGAACTACGCCCTGTTATTCATTTTGTTTGTCTCAGCCGAAGACTGTATTTAGTTATTATTTTCTCTTCTGTTAAAGGTTACCTTCTGATTTACTAATGAATAGGCCATTTTGCCCCTGCATACCTATCCATGTGTGTTGCTCTGCCCTCACGTTAGGAGATGCTGAGACCCAGCACAGCAACTTTAAAACCATGATAGTGTGTACCCATCTAGCAGATGGTAGCTCATCCTTCTGTGCCTCCTTTGTTCACCTTCGGCCTAAGCCAGTAACTTTCCACTGTGGGCTTGGTTGGGGGTTCCTGGAGGAATTGTTATGTGTTGCAGGCTGTTGGGGGGCCAGTCCTTTCGCAGACATCTTAGGGTGCAGGTCAGATTGGACTCCTCTGCAGAGTATTGCTAATAAACGCCTGTTTGTATTCTCTATTGTCATACCGACTCTTCATTACTTGGGAATGCATATTAGGTGGGTCTCAGCAACCTGGGTGGCCTCTAAGGGCCACTTCCTTCAGTTGGTGCCCAAACAGGGACCCCACAAGGTATCCAACTCACCCGTAAATGGGTTGCAGGGTTGGGGTGGCGTCTGGTCAGTCGGTGGATCGGGGATTCCCACATGATAAGAGGCCTATTCTCTTGGCTCCCCAACCAATCTGATCGGGCGACTGCTCCTCTAGTGGTCACTGGCTGGGGTCCTGAGAAGGCAAACCCTTGGAGCTGACCGTTTGGTTCAAAGAGTCAGCAGTGGAGAATAATTTGATTTGACTGAGTACACCAGGTGAGTGATTTGATTCTTGGTAAAATATCACTATTCATGAACGGCACAAACCTACGGGTTGTGTCCTGGTATAGTCTCTGGACTGTCTTGGTACAGTTTTCAGACTGCCTTGCTTGAATGGCACTAGCTGATGGGCTGTATCTTGGTATGGTCTTTGGACTGTCTTGGTGGGTTTGCGGACCCTTAAAAGACACGTAGTGTTTGCGAACAATCTGTCAGGCCAACTGGAAATTCGGCTTACTCTTGAAAAGGTGTGGGGCTGAAGTCTGTCTTATTGAATGTGGTGCAGTCTCTGAACTGAAGAGTGTGGTCCTCGGACCGTTTTTATTTTCTTGGTCTGGTTCTCAAACTTTTTTGCTGGTTGGGGTTATATAAGTCAGTAGGGGACAGTGCATGTGTCTTAGGTTAAGATGCCTTGTCTAAGCAAATTAGGGTGTTTTGGATGTCAGTGTTGTTCTACTGAGGCTCGACTAGAAGAGAGCCAGCCTGCGCCTCCGGAGGGTACCCCAAATTTAATTTATACATCAAGCACACCATTTGCCCAATTATGTTTAGCATGTTGTGGAATAAATATATGAGGGAAAATGCTGAATTACAGTGGCCGCTTACTGGCTCGTTTGATGAAGAAAATTTGAATTTCTTGCAGGACAAATTGTTCCTCAAAAAGAGCAGGCAGTTGATGTTTGATTCTTTAAGAGTATGGCAGAAGGAAGCAAAGCAACACCATATGAGAGCAGAGAAGGAGGCACGGAAGAGACAGACGCAAACAATAACACAGAAAGCAGTGGCCTAGGTAGAGAAAAGATAGAGAAAGGCATAAATGTGCAGACAGGAAGTTTTGATTGCAGAATGATAAATGTTATGTCGCTAGAGAGGAGGAAGATGTTTTTGTTGAGGAGTTATTAGATTCTTGCCCTACACTTCCTTATGCCCTTAAATGGATATACCCAACAGTTTTGACGTCCCAGTCTTTGGCCCCTAGTGACGCCCTCTCTAGTGTAACTGTATCTAGTCCTACTGCCTGTGCTCCAGCCCCACTTGCTTCTCCTCTACTCACGCAAGTCACAGGGGTGGGAGCCGTTAGCTCGCCTGTCCTGTATACTGGTTTCATATTGACTGCTATGCCCCCTTTTACCCCTACAGCGCAGACTCCGTTCATGATGATACCTGTCTTTTCATCTGCTTTTTCCCCCTTGTGACACCTCAAACACTGCAAAATGACGAGACGCCTGTGGGTGGGATGCAAGAAGCGAATTGGCCAGCTGCGTGAGACTGCATGGAGAAAGTGTTGGTGCGTTCTGCTGTGGGTGAAGAGGAAAAGCAAATGGTGGTGATTCAAGTAGCTCAGTGGGCTCGGAACATGATCTATGGTGTGGAAGATGTGTGGAGTGTGATGAAAGATTATGAGCCCTTCATACAGCAGCAAGCCATTAAGCATATGTCGGCCACGCTGATAGGACTGTGGGAACAGTATTTTCAGGGTGTTGTAGCGCAGATCATCTATGACATACAGGACAGG
Source organism: Lissotriton helveticus (assembly GCF_964261635.1). Lineage (NCBI taxonomy): Eukaryota > Metazoa > Chordata > Amphibia > Caudata > Salamandridae > Lissotriton > Lissotriton helveticus. The sequence continues at coordinate 1,292,633,553 of NC_136061.1, forward strand.
GTATATGCTACGGGTATAGTGCCCAATGAGGATTTTAGTAATGTAACAACCTTAGTGTGTTATCAGGCAGATTGCGCCAAAAGGTCCCGATGATATTGATACAGTGTCCCATGAGGGAAATTCATCCCATTCATCATCCTGAAATACCAGAACTGCTTGACTCGACTGATACTGTGATTAGGCCACAAGTCGATGTTCGGTTTCAGGAACAGTGGCTCTATACTCTTTGGAAGAGGAGTGAGGTAATATCCCTTAAGGCTCAGTTGCCGGACCCTCCCAAACCTCAAAGAATTAACTGAAGCGGCTTTCTCCACGGTGGTGATGTTAGCTGATATTGAGTTGTTCTTTGGCCTGTTGGTACCGGTAGACATATGGAGGCAAGTGCATACACAGGATCATGTAGTGGAATTGGGTGGAACATGGGACCAGATTAGGACGTGGGACAAGGAACACAAGCCAAAGGCGGAGTTATTAGCCTTGCCGGGTCGCATTATCACTTATATGCATTCCCTTATCCTGCGGAGACGAGTGGATTGGGACAAGTTGACTGCATGCCGTCAGAAGAAGGACGCGAGTGTTTCTGATTTCTTTACTAGGATTGAAGGAGTGTTTCTCGACTTTAGTGGTCAGAATCTGTTGTTATAGGGAGGTGTCCGGTTGTTTGTCAGCAGGTTTGTTAATAACTTACTTCCAAGATTGCAACCAGGTTGCAGGACTCAGAAAGTACTTGGAGCACCTCCTCCCCATCAGTAATATTGAGTATGGCAGAGTATTATGAGCATAGGGAGAATGAGGAGAAAGAGAAAGTGGAGAAAAAGTCAAAGGAATTGAAGACGAGGGTGTTGATGCAGCAAATAGTAAGGGAAAATGGAAGAGGGAGAGGTTCGGGTTTTGGCCCAGCGGCCACCCCTGTCCAACAGGAGTGGTGCTTCGGGTGCGCCCATTGGGCTCAACCAATGTGCGTATTGTAAGCAGGCAGAACATTGGCAGAACGAGTGTCCAGAGTTATTGCAGAAAGGTGAGGCCCCGAGAGGTTGGGGCTTTAGAGGACGTGGAAGAGGCGGAAGAGGCCGAGGGGAGATTCAGCCAGAGAATACATTGTATACTCGACAGAGAGGGAACAATTATGACGACCCCCGAGGATGACAGTACCATCATGATGACTAAGACATGGGGTGAGAGGGATGTCCCACAGCTAGGACAGCCAGGGACAGGCGAGGGACCAGTTCCGGTACCTGTAGATCAATGCGGACCCTATGTCACTGTGGATCTGCAAGGCACGGCTATGACATTTTTGATTGACATAGGTTCTATGAATAGCTCTGTTTCTCGTTCACTTGTCCCAGGGGCAGCTCTGTCTGGCCAAAATAATATGTTGGTAGGTTTTTCTGGCATGCCGGTTGTTAGCCCCATTTCCAAACCTCTTGCTTTGACTATTGGCCCCTTTGCGGTTGATTCGCCATTTTTGTTAACGTCAAATTGTGGGGAGAATTTGATGGGATTGGATTTGTTAAAAAGATTACATGCAAAAATATTTTGTTCTCCAAAGGTGGCCCATGCAAAGCAATGCTTCGCAACAGATGCCCCCCTCCCCGCTGAGGTTAAGAATGTGCCACCACATTGTAGGCTGCAGGAGACACAATTAAAGGATGCGCTTTGCTCTGCTCCTGTGCTTTGTACTCCTGACTACCAGAAGCCTTTTGTGCTCTACGTACACGAGGCAGATGGTTGCGCGCTCTCTGTTCTAACACAGGGTTTCAGTGGTAAGCAGAGACCCTGCACTTACTTCTCTGCTATTCTTGACAATGTCGCCAGAGCTCTCCCAATCTGTCTAAGAGCTGCTGTGGTGGTGGCAGTCTCTATTAGACAATCGGCAGGGCTCCTCCTTGATGCTGACCTCACAGTAATGGTACCGCAGGCTGTGGGTACACTTTTGAATAAGACAAAGACACAGCACCTTACTAGTGCGCGACTGACTGGATATGAGTTGACCTTGTTTGCTCCGCACATTACCATCAAACGATGTGCTACTTTGAACCCAGCCACGTTACTACCCCTCCATTCAGAAGAATAAGACAATAATGTCCATGATTGTTTATTTCAGACTGATGAAGAAACAAAAGGACGGGTTGACCTAACTGGTGTTCCCTTACCTGAACCCAAGGGGAACTATATGTCGAAGGTAGTTGTTTGAAATTACCAGATGGCCCTACCACTGCCGCGTACGCAATCACAACCTTATACACCGTAGTTGAGATATCCTGCATCCCATATCAATCGGCCCAAGCCGCAGAGTTGGTTGCCCTTCTTCGGGCTTGTGAGTTGAGTGAGGGAATGACTGTCAATGTCTATACCGACAGCCAGTATGCCTTTGGGGTGGCCCATAATTTTGTGCGCCTCTGGGAGGAGAGAGCGTTCTTGAATACAGAACGGCCCATTGATATATAGATTGTTGTCTGCATTGACACTTACCCATGAGTTGGCAATAATAAAATGTAGCTCCCACAAAGCAATAACAGATGATGTTGGGAGGGGAAATGCGTTTGCAGACCAGACAGCTCAATCCCAGATGAAAAAGATGTTTGTGGCAGTTCTCGCTAGGTGGGTCGCAGACAATGGAATGTTTAAGGACACATTAGAAAATGTCAGGGAAATTCAGGGTGACCCGACCCTAGACGAATTGGCAATATGGGAGGAGAGTACTGGGCATTTGGATGAGGATGGGTGCTGCACTGACCTGTCTGGAAAACAGAGGTGGTTGTTGCCTAATTCGTATGTGCTCCCTGTTTTTACCATGGGACACGGCCCAGCACACATTAGTGCCAAAGCAATATGTAAGCTACTGGACCCAGTATGACAGAACGACAATATGTCCAAGGTAGCCACGCATCTAGTGAAACACTGCATTATTTGTATGAGACATAATCCTTGGAAAGGCACTCCTGCACCCTCAGGTAACTTTGCACTGCCTTCCTTCTCTTTCGAGGTCCTCCAGATGGATTTCATCGAAATGGAAGGGGTGAACAAGTTGAAGTTTGTGCTGGTTGTGATTTGTGCATTCAGTAAATGGCTTGAAGCTTACCCAACTAAAGAGAACACAGCTGTGGGGAGGGCGAAGACACTCCTAAAAGAGTTCTTCCCGCACTTCGCATTGCCACGTTTGGTTTGGAGTGACAACGGAAGTCACTTAAATTCAAAGGTTATTCAATTAGTATGTGAGGGTCTACACATTAAACAGAAGTTCCATGCAGCTAATCACCCCCAGTCAGTGGGTTTCGTGGAAAAGTGCAGCCCGGCAATTACGTCTTGGTGAAGAATTTTGAAAGGAATAACTGCCTGGAGCCTTGGTGGAAGGGACCACTGTTTGTACTCCTCGCCACCCACACTGTTGTCAAGCTCAAAGGCTGGAAGCATTGCGTCCATAGGACGCACGTCAAGAAGGTCCCTCTCCCACTTCCTTTTGATCAGTGGGTCATCGATGGCATTGCTGACATGGAAGGAGAGTGGTGCCCCGCTTCGTTCCTTTCTCTGACGTCCAATTGAGGTGGTCATAGACGGACGAAGAAAGTGACAAAGCCCTGTTTGAGGCGGTCCCACCAGATATAAGGGCCGCCCCGGATACCCCCCTATCCAATGCACCAGAATCTGAGTCTCAATGCCCACCTGACCCTGAATTTCTACCCCTTTTTGTCTATGAGACAGTGCTTTGAGTCATCAGATACCATCTACGCCCTTGATAAAAGGTCAGTGCATCAGAGGCACAGGCTAGGAGTTAGGGAAGGACTTGAGACCAGGTTGTAGGTACCCTGCCTAAGGTACCAGTGATAAGAATAGGGAACAGAGATTGGTGCAGTGACCTGGACACTGGACAGGATAAGCTGATGGTATCTTCCAAGGAGGGAGGGTGTCCTATCCTGAAAGAAGAGGATCTGTTTTCCAGCAAGGGCTGCAATTGCGCAGCTTCTTTGAGGGAGTGCTCCAAAGGACCGTCCTTGATGAACAATAGGAATCTACCAGTGAGGCTCTGAAGGACACTGGGTAGCTTGTTTCCCCTCTAGTACTGTTGTAGCACTAGAGGCTACAGTTCGTGAATTTTTCCCTCTGATACATATAAATTGCTTTTGAAGTTTTATAAATGTATCCTTTTGGTCGCCCTATCCATGATGAGGAGCAGCCCTTTGCGACTCCACATCCCACTTGAGAAGGGCCTATTTGGGCCTCTTTGTCTACTAAGAGTAAAATAATGTTTGTTGCAATAATTTTGCTTTCCCTGATATTGGTACTTGGGGTGATGTTTTTCCTTGAAGAGAAATACCCTGTGCACGCCTGGATGAGTCCTACGCCAGCCCCTCCTGAGCATATTTTTGGCACCGTAGCTCCCAAAGAGGAAGAGCACCGGAAGTCCCATAAGGACAATGTTTTTATCCAGACATTGCACCAAGCCCATGCTGCCTATAATACGACAAAATGTTGGGTGTGTGGTTTGCTACTTTCTGTAACACATCGCAGTGAGGACTTGTTGCCTATGCCCTTATCCTATGTTAATAGTTGTGAGGGGTGGTTTACCTTATTTAGTATGATCTGCTCATTCTCTCAAGCCGACTCCTTGGAACAAAGAGATACCGGTTCCCATTCCCTGACCATGAATGTGTATTCTCAACATAGGGTCCCACCTGGTGTTTTCCCTGGAAGTGAGCGGTTTGACCGGGTATTCTTGAGTTCCTGTCTCAGGGAAGCAGATCGAGGAAGGAAGACAAACAGAACAGAGATGGACAGAGACAGGTTCTCTCAGTTCAATGTATCAGAATATTACCAATCCTTCCAAGCCCACAATGTCACTGAAGATAAGTCCATACCCCTGGCGTTGGTAGATGTACTGGCTCCTTTTTGTGTTCAAGGGGCAGGAGACATTGAGGTGGGGGAGAGTAGATGCAACACCACTTCTATATTGAGGATACCCAAAAGTACACCTTTGATCCGGACGCCTAATGGTTATTTTGTTTGTGGTGCTCGTGGCTATGTGTGGCTCCCTGAAGGATGGTCCAGACTGTGCTACCTTTCCTACCTCCTTCCCCCAGTTTATATATCCCCTAACAATTACCAACAAACTCATCGCCTACAGCGTAGAGGTGTCCTAGCCAATAGCCTCAATATTAGATGACTCACCCGGGTGGTAGAGGGGTTATCAATATGACAACAGGAATATTGACCAATATTATGTAAGAGATTCAGGCCACAAGACTTGTTGCTCTTCAAAACCAGATGGTTTTAGACGTCATCCTCGCAGATAGGGGTGGAGCTTGTTGCTTCATCGGTAGCAGTAGCTGTGTTTACATCCTTGACCACGCCCCTAATGTATATTCTGCTATACAGAAACTCCACAAGCTTGCATCTGACATTCACCAAGATAATGGTTCATGGTCCTTTACAGGGTGGTTCTGGGGCCTGATATCATCCTGGGGTTGGAAGATACTTCTTTTCCTAGTAACTATAGCAGGGGTCATCTTTACTTGCTGTCTTTTTGTCAACTGCCTCACAGCATGCTGTATCTATTGTGCAGGTAAGCTCACCCCGACTCCTAAAGTCTCCACTATGATGATGCAAGACATACAGGATATAATGTTGATCGACAAGGGCATTTTTCAATATTAAAGATGTCTGACATGCAAGTGCTTCATTTCCTTCCCTGCTTAGAATTGTAAAGACCCTTCCAGATAGCGCCAATAAAGCATTTAGCCACCCATGCTAAAAGGAGGGTCTGTTAGGTTTATTATATACATATTTTGCGCCATAGTAGCTAGCAGTGTGCGGCTAAATGACATCTCATGTGTATTTACGTTATGCAACCCATTGAGTTATCCTTGTAATGTGCATACCTTAGTTAGCGAGTGTGACTCCATTTTGTATTTTGCAATCCCTATTAGGCTGTGTCCGAACTATGCCCTGTTATCCATTTTGCTTGCCTCAGCCGAATACTGTATTTAGTTATTATTTTCTCTTCTGTTCAAGTTTGCCTTCTGACTTACTATTGAATAGGCCATTCCGACCCTACATACCTATTCATGTGTGTAGCTCTGCTCCCACCTTAGGAGACGCTGAGACCTGGCACGGCAACCTTGAAACCATTATAGTGTGTACCCATCTAGCAGATGGTAGCTCATCCTTCTGTGCCTCCTTTGTTCAAGTTTGGCCTAAGCAGGTAACTTTCTACCTTGGTCCAAGACCGTTGCACCTGGTACTGCGATAAGGCTACCAGACAAGTGGAAGAGGGCTTCTATCTAGGGGAAAGCTATGCACTGGGATTAACAGTTCTTCATTGCAGAAATGAAACTCAGCCATGGCTATTTCTCAGAAATTGCAAAGATTAGTTTCGATCACCTTTTAAAATGGCGTCTCAACAGAAAATGGTGCTGCGAATACGTAAGCACTGCATAAGCATTAACAGTCCTGATCTAACACGGGCCCACCCTATGGATACTACTGGCCATCCCACTACACTACAACACCAGCAGATGGTGGAAACTCCCCAACAGAACATAACAACAAATTGTAACATTTCACTCAATGCATCCCCACAAAGCCCTCCCACAGGCAGAATATACCGGTCCTCTTCTGACACAATGGTTGGCCAAAGGGGCACTGAACCCCATCCCAGTCTCTTGCCCCTCATCCTCATAACCGCATAATGCTATAAAACTCTAGGTGTAAACACTGCCCGAATCACAGTGACCTCAATGAACCGAGATAACAGGAACAGTACTCAGCAGTCCAAGGGAGGTCAGACTCAAGGCCTCTCCCAGTCATAAAGTGGAAACAAATATATCATACACATTGATATCTGTGGGTTCCAACACAATGAAGTGGATTTACCATATCTCTACCCAAGCAGTCCCTGTCGTATGCTTTACCTGTTCCTCCATACAAACCTAACGTTTTCACCCGGTCCTTGGCTGCCTACCCTGTGTCTGTGCTTTCACTTAAGGTATCTGGGACCACACAGATCTGTGGAAAGGAGTTCTGGTCTGCTGAGTCCAGTGGTGCAGTTTGCAGAATTTTAGCATAGTAAACTTCTACCCCTATTCGCTGTGTCCGGAGTCGGAAGCATTGCTGCTGGCGTCACCTTGTTCCTGGTCGAGTGTCACACTGTGCGGGTCATACTGTGCACCTCCTAGCCTCCCTCCAGCCAGAGTATCTCTGCTCGTGGCTTAATCTGAGTGATTCCTGCCATTCCAAGGCCCTCTGCGGTGATTCATGAAGTGGACCCTGCCCTCATGTTGAATCCTGAGTTTAGTTTGAAACATAAAACTGTATTTGATATTATGTTATCTCAACAGTTTTTTAACTGGCTCAAGATGTTTCCAAAGGTCCATCACCCTCCCAGTATAATAAGGGAACATACATAATTGCTTGTTCTCATACCTTGGGGGGCTATGCATTAGTACTATGTTGGAGCATGGCATCACTATCCTTGTAATTAAACAGCCAGACTATTAACGCTCTGGGCGGTGCTTCAGGGTGCTGCATTGCTACCAATGCCCTATGGGCTTAATCGATGGAGAAGAACATAGAGAGCTTTTTGGGCCTGAGTGTGTTAACAATCTAATCCTCCAAAAAGAGTCAGGCAGAAGGCCTTCTGGCCATTCTGGAAAACCAATGAGGAATAAGTTATTCCTTCTTGAGCGTACCACTGGGTCTTCTAGCTGCTGTTCCGTGCGCATTGCCCTACATTTAAGGACCGCCACTGTCGTTTGAAGTGACCTGATATCTTTTTTGAGGGTTGCTACATCTTACTTAGTGCTTTGAACTCAGTCAGCCATCTATGCAAGTCCATGCTGAGATGGCTCACCTCTATGGCAATAATATCCATCTTGTTTTCCAGTGCAGCTCGAGTCCCTTGTATTGCAGTCAATTTTTCCACCGTGGCCTGTGCTTGTTCCCAATGTTCTGGGCTGTACCTCCTTTCAGAGTCAGTTGTCAGAGTTCCAGACCCATAAATGGTATACTGATCGATTTTATTGGTTTGTGTAGCTTTTTCCCCCCTTTCATTGCCCATCTTGTGGCAGCTCAGCAGGGTATCTTCTCCGGATTTCAGAATGCTTGAAACTGTCACGTCCCAGCAGTGTCCAAAGGTCTCTGTGGTTTCACAGTTAATCTCCCAGCGGTCGTAGGTCACTCAACATTCACCTGTACCATGTGCCTATCATCAGAGTCTTAGTCGGGGGCAGCTCCCTATGCATTGGTCCAGTATTATACCTATAAGATGACCTCAGGTTATGCAAAAAGCACCAGGCAAATCAGTCACCAGTCACTGTTTAGGCCCCCCAGTTACTGTCTTCCCCAGCACCCTCACAGGTGAATTGCAGCTCACCACAGGGCATGCAGGGCCTCCCAGCTAGTCCTAGACAATTAAGGGTGCCCAGTGGGGAGGGAGGGTTGGGGGTAATACACTCCTCTGCTGATGCTACGTCTCTCATGATGCCAGGTCTCCCCCTGCAGCATCCTCTGGGCTCCAATATTCATGCCAGGAAACTGCCGCCACCTGTATAGGCCTAAATCCTGTGCTGTTGTTTTGTCACAAAAGGTGGCCAAAGGGGTCATTTGTTTATTTCCCACTCACCTTTGGCACCAGCGCTGAGATAATCACAGGTGGGTGCCGCAGTATCTGTTTCGCCCGGGTCCTCACCGCCCTCTGGGACCGCACTGTTCAACAAGGCTGCCACAACACAGGCCTCTTTCTGAAAGTTTCCCCCACTAAATCGACATTGTAGGAGGTCACACTAGAACCCAGATGGCACAGTGGTGCGATTGCACTGTTTGTTGGGGCCCTTATGTAAACCAAATCACATGCTGCAGCAGGGTTCTGCTCTTCAGGACGCGTAAAAGCCCTTTGCAGAGATCTCAGCAAATCCCGGTGTCTATCTTGGGTGCTGTCTATTTAAACCACACCCAAGCACTAAATTACGCTTTGCCTTGAGCCAATCATCGAGGAAGGACCTCTACAAAGGAATCTGAAATTACCTGAATCCTGGTATTCTAAAGCTGGCTGCTGAGCCCATGGAATAGGAACCTGTAAAAAGACAAGACAAGTCAAGATTTCAACAGATCAAACTAAAAAACAGATAAGTGACTATGACTACTATGCATGCAGGTGAACATTGTATAAAGCACACACAATTACAGGTCAATGCTACACAAGGAATAGATGCAGGACAAGCCAACAGATGGACTCGGAAATGTTGAGAAACAACACTCAAGCATCATCAAAACTATATAACTGAAAGGGGGCTGTAACCCTAGAACCCATGGTTCTACCAATAAATCAAGGGTGCTGTAACCCTTGAACTCCTGGCCTGCCAAGGAATAAAGTTCCACATTACAGCCACAAAGTACTGAATGAGTACTTATAAATAGAGACAACAATAGTGATTTGCTGCTTTTGTAAGCACTGCTATTGGTGTGGTCACAATTACAAATCTGTGTTTTTCTATTAGCAAGTTACAGGAATAACCCAGTAAAACTCACAAGAGAACCTATTATCCCAACCTAAGCCCAGGAACCTCCAACAGAAAAAGGAGAAATCAAGGTGTGAACTCAGAGAGGCAGTCAGGCAGCTGATCGCAGGTAGATCAAGAGAGAATTATATTCAGAACATTCTAGGCAATAAGGGAGTCTGAGCAATCTTGGGCAGAAAGTTAATTTCTGTGTTTAAGATTTGACAGTAATGATCTCAGTGTGATGAAACCACGCTATGGAGAAACCTGAGCCATCTTCCCTAGCACCCATCTATCTACCTTGGTGTCATGGAATTTTCAGGTAAGGTCCAAGTTGATCGTCTTGACCAAGTGTCATCAATACATTTTCTATGGCTTTTAATCTCTGAAGATGGACTGCGTATGGATTCCAAAATGGTAACAGTTGTATTGGAATACATCAGACCCTCCACGGAGCAGGAAGTAAAATGATTTTTAGGTTTTTGCAAATTTTTATATGCAATAACTAAGATTTCTCCTCCATTTTGCCTGTCATGACTTTTTGCCTAAGATGGGGATGCCCTTCAGTTTAGTGTTCCAAGCAAGAATTGGCTTTTATGCAGTTAAAAGATTAATTTACTTTTGCTCTGGGCCTGTTAAATCTGGATGAGGTCTTTCCATGTTTTCTTAAAATGTAAGTACCAGTGTTCATCATAGGTGTGAACTTACCTCAGCTCCATCCTGCCACAAAACCTTTACTTCTGATGGTGTACTATTTCAAAACAATGACCATGCCAGAGAGAAATTACACAACCCACAGCAGGCCACTGCTACCCACCAAGGAAGCTGGTGGAAACCAGATGCCCTGTTTTAAGGAGTTCTTATCACAGACTCAATGGACTATGGAACTGATTACGATCTGGGTGGATGGAATACTTTATCACGAGCGTGACAGATATTCTGTCCACTGTATTACAAGTTCCATAGGATATAATAGAATGAAAATTTGGTGGACGGGATATCTGTCATGTTTGTGACAGAGTAACCCTGCTCACCAAGATTGTAATCAGACCCTATGAATTTGTTTTTTCGTTTTTACGGAGTTTTTTATAGCACAAATTTTACCTGAAGGTATCAGGTATCGGAGCACTTTACATAGCACCAGTTGCTTTACATGAGGACACATTCATCTTTGTTAGGACGAGGAGATTAAGTGATTTGCCAACAATCACAGGATGTTCAGCGTCCTTGCCGAGACTTGACTCGGTTCCCCAGATTCATGGTCGACCGCCCTATCCGTTAGGCCAACTCCTCTCCCCAATGGTTGGGTTCTTAAAAGTCTGTGAAATGTGCCTACCCAACACATGCCAGAGGGCTTTTTTTCACCAAAGGTGTACGGCATCATTGCAACTAGACCAGAAATAGCATCATGGGAGGTGCGTGCACGATGCGACCAAGATGCCACCTAAACACGGAGCTCCCTGACGACTGAAACAACCTGATGTAATTATGGCCTTTCCAGCACCGTTTTCTTACTGCAGTGGGTGTTTCCTAGGACATTAACACCTTCTCCATATGATGCTGCTGCAAAACATCAAAATGCTATTACCTGGAACCTAATTTCCTCAGATGACTACAGGCTCCCTGGCGGCCACCATTTTGTATTCCTAGTATCTGCGTCTTTCTCCTCAGAACTTTGTTTGCCTGCTGTAGAAATACTATTTTTATATATTTTTATGGGTCTCCTTCACACTTTTTAATTATAAGCTGTGCTTTTTATAGCAAGGAACATTCGTTTTGAGGGATTTTGCTGCCCATTGATCGCTTTACACTTTACTGCTTTTTGCCTCGCAGCTCATTCTTGGTTTTTTACTGTGGTGGTTCATGGGCAAGAGTAAGTAATTACTGCACTCTATTAAGAGACACTCCTTCAGTGAATCCCTCTCTAGTTCTAACCGTACTGTTTCCCCCATTAATTTGTCGCATCCTGCTGAGGAAATGGCTCAATCTGTGTCTTCTCGTCCTGCGGCATCTAAAGTATAGCTACCTTCTTCTACCAATAAAAGCATCAAACAGGGCCCCCCTCTCCACCCAAGCCTATGTCTCCTGTATCCTTGGATATTGTTTTAGAGGAGATACGAGCTCTAAGATCCTTAATTGAGTAAACAAACACTCGTCTACAGACTCTAGCCAATAAATGGTCATCCATGGACTTTCGCTTATCTTTGGTGGAACAAAGGATCAATGACGTACAGGATTCATCCACCAGAATTACACAACTGGAAAGGGAGGTTTTGCTACTCAAAAAGTCAACTCAGGACCTTGAAAATAGAAGTCACCGCAATAACCTCCTCTTACACGGCCTTCCTGAAGGCCTTGAAGTAGATGACTCTGCTTCTTACTTTACAACCTTCCTCCCACAGCTTCTGAACCTTCCTTCGATGACCAAATTAAACATTCAACTTGCGCACAGACTAGGTCCATGCCTATCTTCCTCATCTTCTCCCTCAAAAGCTTGCAGAGTAATCTTATTATTTTTTAAATTTACTGAACTTTTACTAATCCTACAGGCGGCTAAACTCAAGAAGCAACTAGTTAGGTCTGCTGCAAGATGAATAAACAACCATTACAACACAATCATTGCAACACACTACCTTTACAACGCAGCTGTTACAATGCAGCTGCCTTTACATTGTATCTAATTACAATACATGTCACTACAACACATGCCATTACAATGCATACCATTAAAATGCATGACATTACAACACATTATAAGGTAAGTAATGGAGATTTTTTAGTTTTAGGGTGGGTATGGGTTTCGGGGTACACAGGGATAACATTTTTACCCCTACACTATCCAATCCTTACCCTACTGTTGCACTCACTGGAGAGGGAATATTAATTTCTACCCCTACACTATCCAACACTTACCCTACTATTGCACTCACTGGAGTGGGAATAGTAATTTTTACCCCTACACTATCCAATACTTACCCTACTGTTGCACTCACTGCAGTTGGAATAGTAATTTTTACCCCTACACTATCCAACACTTACCCCACTCTTGCCCCAAAAGCATTATGCGTTGTAATGGTATGCGTTGTAATGGTATTTCCGAAAAATGTGTTGTAATGGCATGCATTGTACAATCATGCATTGTAATGGTAGTTGTGATGTAAAAACTGCTTTGTAAAGGCATGCGTTCTAATTGTTTGCATTTTAACGTCATATATTCGTGCAAGACTGTTTATTTCTCAAGATGTCTCTACATCCAATGTTAAACGAAGGAAGGAATTCCTGGACTTGCGCCCGGTTCTTCGTACTCTTGGTGATCGCTACAGCTTATTCCATCCTTGCCTGTTTAAGGTCACCTTTCCGAACAAGACCTTTGAGGATCCTGCAGATCTCAGGAAATTCATTCACTCTTATTCTACATCCTCGATGGAGTTTGCTGGCTCTTCTGCTAGCACCTGACCTTAATAGCTCTCTTATAATGATTGATCTCTTTTGCTAGGATTGAAGCTTATTGTTGCTATGGTTACCTGCTTGTTATCAATCGTATTGATTCTTTAATGCTATTACAGGTTCCTTGGAATTTTACTGTTCACCCGCCCTCTACTCCTGTTTCAATTTGTGTTCATCGGTGCCCGGTCTGGTGCTTTGCCGCTATGTTGGGTGTGCTGTCCTCGTTTGTCTGTCGCCCCCCCTTTTTTATCCTTCTGTTCCCTTGTGAAGGTAAGTATACAGTCATCAGGTTCTGACATGTGCTGTCTTTTCTCGTTGACTCTTTTCTTCCTTTTCTCCTTCTTCTCTACTAGAGTTTCTTTCCTTCTCCATTTGCTGTTACCACTGCAATACTTCCTTGCTCTACCTTTTTTCTCTCCTATGTATGTTTTTTATTACTGCACTGAGGGTCTTACTGTTCCATATGCATTCTTAGTATATTTCCTGTCTTTACTTCTTTCCCTTTTAATGAAATTGTTGCAGTCTTTCTTTTTTTCCTTCTTTTCTTTTCTTTTTTATTCTCTTGGCTACTTTGCTGTTGAACATGTTGCCCACTATATATTTTTGGAATTTTACATTCAGAGTTATTTATTGGAACGTGAAAGGTTTTTATTAATCCTATCAAAAGACAGAGAATTGTATCTCCACTTGCCTCCTATAACCCAGATTTGTGTTTCCTGCAAGAAACTCATCTCAAGGAGGCTGAAGCATCAAAATTGGAAAGAGTTTGGGTTGTTTCCGTTTTAGTGTCCCCCACTTCCACCAAGACAAATTGAGTCTTTATTTTATATCATAAAAAATTGAAATATAAAGTTTTATCCCAAGAAACTGACTTGGAGGGGAGATGGTTGTTAGCCAAATTACTTATTAATAACATTTCTTTGACTTTATTTATTGTTTATGGCCCACATCAACCGGACTCTTTATTTTGGCCTCCTGTTGCAAAAAAATGTACTTAATATAGAGATGATTTTTTTATTTTATTATTGCAATCAGATTGTTGACCCTTTCATTGACTGCAAATCACAGGTTCGCTTCATTCCACACAAATCCCATAAATAATTTCTTAATTCCATCTCTCAGTCACACCTTGTGGATGATTGGAGACTATGTCATCCTGATACTATTGACTTTTCTTTTTTCTCTTCACCTCATGGCTCCTTTTCTCGATTGGACTGTATCTTTCTCGCTCAACCTTTAATTCAAAATCTTATATCTGCCTCTATTGAACCTATGGTCATTTCTGATCATGCTCCTGTTGTTGTGGATTTTGACCTGCTCCGTCTGCAACCCAGGTCTTCTCGATGGCGCCTTAACAATTCTCTTTTACAGGACCCACTCTTCTTCTCATCTTTTATTTCTTTTGCTGAGGAACTGTTCGCATTAAACACTATTTCCCCCTATTTCCCCCATATATTGTGGGACTGGTTTAAAGCCACGGCGCGAGGTTTTATTATAGATTATGTCTCTAAAAAAAGAAACAACCTCTCCTTCTGCACAGATCTATATTAGCTCATATCAAGACCTTGGAACATAAACTTTACACTTCATTGTCGACTTGATTATGCAAGAACTTGTACGTGCAAAGCTGGATTTTAATGAAGTAACTACTGATAACACAGCATCCATTCCACTCCGTAGTAGCGCTCACTACTATGGTGGAAGCAACAAAGTTGGTAAACATCTGGCCAATTACCTGAAATCTCGGAAAGATCGAATTTTAATAGACTCTATACACTCTTCAGATAGGAAGCTTATATATAAGGATCAAGATATTCAAGATGAATTCATGAAATTCTACAAATACATTTATACTCCAGAATCTCCTCCTAATATTTCCCTTACTCAATCCTATCTTAATAACATTCCTTCCCTTCTAATGAACACCTCAATTTTTCTGCTCTTGAGACTGATTTATCACTTGAGGACATTTTCAGTGCCTTAAAAGTACTCAAAAAAGTTAAAACTATGGGCCTGTTGGTTTTACAGTTGCCTTTTATCAGCATTCTTCCAATCTATTACTCCCTAGACTTCTAAACCTTTTTCAATCCTTTTTTCTATCTGGTGAAACGGAAGGCACCTTTCAAGAAGCCACAATTTGTTTAATCCATAAAGAGACTGACTCCTTTATTTTGTAAGAGCAATCGTCTTATCTCCTTGGTCAATGTGGACTATACAGTGTTTGCTAAATTACTTGCTCTAAGGTTGGAACCCCTTATGCCACATTTGATTGGTAAAGAACAAAATGGCCTTGTTAAAGGTAGACTGACTTCGGATAACTCGCGATTATTCCTCAATGTTCTAAATAAGGAGCCTTCGCTCTCTTATTCCTTAGCGGTAATTTCCATTGATGCAGAAAAAGCTTTTGATAGGGTGGACTGGTGTTTTTTATTTAAAACCCTTACTTGGCATGGTTTGGTCCTGAAATAATCTCTCTTATTTCTTTGTTATATTCTGCCCTGGAGCATCGGTACTAGTTAATGGTCGCACGTCCAACTACTTTCCTCTTGAGCATGTGGTTCGTCAAGGACGTCCTCTCTTGCCTCTTCTCTTTTTTCTAGCTCTTTGACCTTTTTTGATTCTATTTCTGGCTTTTCCTATGGTGAACATCATTTGAAACTTTCTGCCTCTGCTGATGACATTTTATTCTTTATCTCCATTGCCAAATTATTCATCCCCCCTCATTACAAGAAATGTCTTCATTTTCTCTTGTTTCAGGCTATAAGATTAATTTGAATAAAACAGAAATTCTTCCTCTCACAAAATTTTGCACTCTTCATTCTTTTTATTCGACTGGATATTTTGTGGAGCAGATCTAAGATTAAATATTTAGGTATATGGTTCACTAAGCCCATTTCTGCTTCAGTTAAACTTAATTTCACAGAAGTATTGACAAACTCCTTTCTTTTTGGAATCCTCTACCTTTCTTGGTGAGGGCGTCTAGATTCCATTAAAATGATGATGACTCCTATTCTATTATATATTTTCTCTATGCTTCCCCTTCTTATTCCGCCTATTTATCCAAATTTCTTTGGAAAAGTAAAAAGTCTAGAATATCCTTATCACAACTCCAGAAGCCAAATTCTAATGGGGGTGTCAATTTTTCTGACTTTCGAATTCATCATGTCTTTCTGCCTTCGTCAAGCTTCTAAATAGCTTATTTCAGAATCCTCTCCTTTTACACCATTATGGCTTACTATTGAGCACTCCCTTCTTGAGCCTTTATCTACAACTGAGGTACTGGCCTTCTCAGCCAAGACTGTTCAAAACACTCTCCCCTTATTCAAGCATACTTGTTATCTGTTGAGACCGCTAATCCATCCAAAAATCACTTCACGAGAATCCTTTTTGCATTTGTCAATTTGTCAATATGGCATAATCGTTTTATTACCATTAATTATAGATCCATCTTTTGAAAATCCTGGAGATTGCAGGGGATAACATGAGTCCATGACCTATTTGATGGTACAACCCCTTGTTCATTTCCTCACTTTCAAATCACTTTTAAATGTCCTCGTTCCTTCTGGTGCAAATTTTCCAATAAAATTGCAGCCATTCTAGAAGCTTTTTATTCACTCCCTTTAGTTCCCTCTTCTTTTTCTGGAGAAACATCTCTCCTTAAAATACTTACCGTTCTTCCTAAGGCCTCTTTAATCTACAAACACGCTTAATCACCTGATTTGGCTTGTGTCAAGAGTAAGTTGGAACTTTCCTTCGGAGGTAGATTTGGGTTGCGTTTGGAGCGTTTTTTGAGACATGATTTAGAGTTGATCACTCAAAATCTCTAGATCTACATCTGTTACTCAAGCTATGGTCTTTCTATACCATAGATTTTACATCGCTCTATTTTCTATATCGACCTTCTCTCACACAACTGACATGAACTGTTGGAACTGAGACTCTCCTGCAGCAGACTTAATGCATCTTCTTTTTCTTTGATCTCATGTTGCCTCTTTTTAGGGAAAAGTTTGGTCCTACATTTCCCTTATGTTTAACATACACACTCCCCTTTCTAATGTTAACCTTTTCACAGGAATTGTATCAGACTCACCAGGCCTGTCTACAGATGATCATGGTTTAGTTGATCTTATGTTGGCTTTAGCCTTCCAAACAATTGCACTTAATTGGAAAAATTCAACTAACCTTTCCATTCAACATTGGTGGAATAATTTATGTAATTACCATTGATTGGATATTGCTTTTGTTTCCTCATGTAAACCATCTGTCAATAGGTTACCACTAACATTATATCTAGATAGGATTGCAAAAACAAATGTTGCTTGTATATGTTCTGAGAACTTTAAGCCTCCATGAATGTGTAAGTTTCTCTGTTCTTTTCTAACTTTTTATTAGTAAGTTGGTTTCTTGACTGGTTATGGTACTTTTTTCAAGGTTGTTCACTCTTATGCTATGTTTCGCATTCTTCAATTGTAAGAGTATTCCTCCCGCCCACTTTTTTCTTTTCCTCCCCCAGCTGTTCCTTAAAATGTAAATAGCTTTCTCTTGTGTATTTTATCACTGGCTTATGCTTGTATTTTTTGCTTGTCCTTATCGGCTCTGTTTATCGCTGGCTATTTGTGACATTTCCTATTACTAGTAAAGCTTATTAAACATTAAAAAAATAGCATCATGGTACAACAACAGCCTTTAATGAATAAGAATGAAGTTCCAGAATTTTCAGCTCAATTTATTCTTACTATTCTTCCCACCTAGACCTAGGATTGTAAATCAGTCAGATGAGCATGACCAAAATGTTAGATTTTTATTCGCTCTTGACAACTGAAAACCTACCCAGAAGATTCAAAGCTAATACCTGGGCAAGCCTCATTACAGTACAAACCCACTTACCTCTAAGCCTTCACTGGCTTTCGAGATGACATAGTTCTTATAAAGAAGTAGTGTGTTCACCTAGCTCAGAGAATAAACCTGTCTTGGAGACATACTGATGAAGAAAACATCTTAAGAAAAATTTAGTTTTGTGAGCATAAGGCTGTATATGTACGTGAAAATTATACTCATCTCTCCTGCTACAAGTTCCTGAAGTAAATGAGCCCCAGAAAATAATCTTTTTGTGTGTTTTGATTATATGTTTAAAGAGTTCCCAATCTGTAAAAATCGTGTAGTCCATGACAGTTTCCACTATGTTTTAAAATAGTTTCCCCATTACTTTGTCTGATATGCAATACTACTTTTATAAAGTGTATTAATTAACTTTTGAACATAGTTGTTTATTAGATATACCCAGAAACGTTGGTTATAAACAAATACCTATTTTTAATATGTTTTATTAGGTTCTTATATATAAATCACAATAGCATTATTTTGAAGCTAGTACACGCCCATAAAGGGAAATGCAACTACAAAGAAAGTGAAAGAAGTAAAAAGAAAAAAATGCATGTCCAAGCACCAACCTTAAAGGAAATTCTCAGTGCCCATCTTATATAGGAGGTCTATCTGAAATAGCTTCCAGCAACTCTAAGAATCTTCTCCCATGGATTTAAATGGAAGATTAAACACATATATGTTACTATTATAACATTAAGGAGGTATAAAGCAAAAAGAGATAATCTTAGGAAACAGGTGACTGATGTAGAACGGGGATGCTGGACAAAGATAGTGATCTCAAACATTAACTACTTTTTGCACATTAAAAATGTATTATGCCACAAACGACTACCCATACAATCCCCTCACTTTTTATATGAACAAGCAGGTATATCTACAGTAACCTCTAAGTGCTAATTTACTTCAACCTTCTACATACAAACAGCTTTAAATTCAACAGCACTTACTCCAGTCCAATGGCGGCCGGCATGGTACAGGGGTGGTGGGGAGGGACTCAGGAGAAAAAAAATCACGTACCTGATCGCCACGTCTCTCCTCCATCTCTCCCATGTTGTGTCTCCTCCGCACGTCTTCGAGGAAGCACCCAGGCTCCCCTGAGCCAATCACAATGCTGCAATGCAGCGTTGTGGTTGGTAAGCACCCAGGCTCCCCTCAGCCAATCTCAACGCTGCAGTGCAGCGTTGTGATTGGTTTGAGTGCCGGAGTCTGGTTATGTTTTCCACCCAGGCTGTATTGCAGACTTCGTGGAGAACATGTAAAGTGCGCATGACGGTTTGGCCCAGCCAAGACGGTTGGCTAAAGCGTCATGCACACTTTAGAGTGCAGCAACCACTCCTCCTACCTGACGTCAGGGGATCCAAGCCGGCCCGCCCTAGCCTATTAAAAATGATATTAACTTGAGTTCATATAGTTTTCTGTTTTCGTTTACACTGCTACATGACCAGTGAAGAGATGCTTCTCCACCTTAGCGGAGGAGCCACCACTGTGATGATCACCGGAGTATCAACCGGCCAACTATTGCTACTGTCGGGAGAACATGGTTTACTCAGCATGCTATCCTTTTTTCTCACATGGAGGAGAAAGAAATTTGAAGATTTATGAAAAAGGTTCCCACACTTTGGGTTTCTAGAGCACTAACCATACTTTTCATGACAGAATTAATTTGTTCTTTTACTAAGCTGTCTTCAACAGGAGGATCATTCAGTTCAACAGCTCCTATTCCAGTAGCATGGAATTCGGGTGAGTGTCATATTTGTCATGAAAACGGATTATTTGCATTCTTGTTGTTCAGTAGAACACTGTGGGGAAGCCGCAGTAGATCACAGGAAATCAAGTGACATGTTGCTTCTACTGTTGGAGATACCAGATTTATTCAGTATTCCAGAGCTTTTTCTCTCATGGATATTCGTGGATGTGCCTAATTTGTCTTCATTTTAGTTTCTGAAGCCATAGCCATAATTGCTTAATTAACAATAACCATGTTAGCATAGAGGGAGGGCACACCCAGATAGTTATTGACCGGGGATGAGTATGGCCATCAGATCTTCTGATTTCACTCTGATCAATAGCTACCTGGTACTGCCATCCCCCTAAAATAATATTGTTTATTATAAAACATTCCTAAATAGTGTCTGAAAATAACACAGATAGTTTGATTTCAGACACTGCTTAAGAGAACCCAAAAGTAAGAACAAAAGAAAAAGACTTTCTTCAGAACTTGAAGTTATGGAAACCAAAAGTAAAATTACAGAAGATATTGACACTGTTTCATGATTCACCCATCACCAGATATTCGAGTGAAAAGAACACACTAGAGTTATTTGCACACTATTACTGATACCTTAAAATTAAGTCCAGTCTCACAAAACAGCTGACGGCCTGCCGGCTTTTTTTCACCCTTTCCCTATTTTAAGAGGCAATGGGCGTCATTATATATGGATTTTATTATGCAGGTACTTCTCCTAGTAGATACGTCACTATGCTTCTGCTAATGAACTATTTCACTCAGATGGTATCCTTCATCCCTTTACCAAACCACCCGCTACTCCTGAAGGTGATTGTGAAGGATGTCATTAGATAATCTAGATTCCCAGAAACCATGATAACAGTTTCAACAGATGGAGGACCACAATGTATTGCTGAATTCTGCAAACTATAAATTCACAAGCCACGACTATCAGACACCTGACTTGACTAAACTGATTAACTGGGCAGTACAGTGTTACCTGCAACGTTTCCTCATGGGTCTCATCCCAAGTTCACCCCTTTCTGTGAGGGCCCATTTTAGGGTTTTGCTTCAGGTCCGGGTTTGGATCTCTTGCAATGTTGGAAGACCCACCCATTTGTGCGCGTGTCTAGAGTAAATCCAGCCATCCCCTGCTCCTCAACTCCATGACTCTCTGTTGTGGTTGGTGGCGCCCTGAGTTTGAGGGTTGTTGCTGTACATGTTTAATGGTTTTAGCACAGCTGATTGCAGTACCTCTCATTTCATAGAAGGGCAAGGGTGCATCAGAAAAGCCCTGGGAGCCTGCATCAGTTGTTCTTGCCCCTTAGATAGTGGTGCTCCAGCCTATGGTAGTCGTCAGCTTCTTCATAAATCTGCAGCATTTTTTCAGACAGAATGGGTAGGTTCTTTAGAGGGCGGTTCGAGAGGTGGGAGCACACCACATTGTTACCTGGCTGTTCGGCACAGACCCGCAGGACCAGACGGCATTTGTATTAGTGTCTATTACTGCCTACTGATGGGACTGGATTGCACCCATAGACAACCGGTGTCCGGAGCATGAGAAGCTTAGACCCAGACATCTGATCGGGGATCTGTATACTTTTGGCTTAAAGAAATGGGAGCGAGTACATGATAGTCCAAGTACAATTGTTTCGAACCTGGCCTACTTCACCTGTTTATTTGACTTCTTCGTTTTCTGCAAAGTTTGCACTTTACTCTTGTTATTGTTTTCTTTCTCTTACCAGACCAATTTAGCTGCGGCTTTTCGCTGTTGCTTTAATCTTTTTGTGTGGGATAAACCTTTTCCTCTTACTGTCTTGCCTCTACTAAGGTTGGTTTCAGCTACTCCTCTGATTCATCAGAATCTTGACATTGAAGAGGCTGGTATACACCTACATTATACATTGACACCTGTGTTATCTTGTTTGCTATTGGTGCTTACACTTCAATCCCATATCTATAGGTTGGTTCTCTTAATGGTCAAACTCTCCCTCAGCGTGTTTTTTTTCTCCACCCGGGCCGTTTCCTTTTTCCCCTGGAAGTTCAAGCTACTGAAATTGTGCCGCTGCTGTTCTAGTTTGAAGTCAGGGTTTGCATCCGGTAGTTCTGCCACTGCTCCCAGAAACGGACCCCACAGTGATCAATGTCAAATACGTTCCGAATTTATGTACAACCGCATGTGAGGCATTGAGGCACAGGTATCTCCTCATTTAGCTTTACTTGTCACTGGAGTAACTGTTCATACACGGGCAGCCTCACCGCTCGTGGATCCGGTGTTGGTATTACCGTAGGAGGTTTTTTTCTTACAAAAGCAAAAATCATAAATAAGATGTAGCATGTGTGATGAGATAGCTTTTAAGTTTTATTATTGAGTGCGTTGCATTTTCATGATTTTAGGTTTGGCTTGGCTTGGCTTGGCCTGGCATGGCCCATATCCTGGGTGTTAGCTCTTTTCAGATGAGCATCCTCTCTTACTTTATGATTTTGGCTGTATGTTCTTTCATTCTACCTTCCAGGAAGTGCTTCCATTAGAATGCACAAGGGACTATTTTACATCTGATTACTACACTCAGTTTGTCACATTCAGTACTACATCTCATGTATGCACTATATGGGGAAAACCAATCCGTTTTTGCTATTTTCCCCCCAGCATTAGCAAAGCCTAAAGGTCTTGTCTATTGTGCTAAGCAGTATTTTTGTTTGCAAGGAACGCAATATTGTATTGCGGCATTTATATAGAAACTAGTAACCCAACGTTCAGAAATGTAGCATGTGCTTACATGGCCAACAACCTACACTTCATAGAGTGCGTGGTTGAAGGTGGGTTGTCTTTAGTTTTTTTGTATTTATGTGGGAAGTGTTTCCATTGTTGTGCATGACTTCCACTGACGTGCGGTTATTGCATTATGTGATGCAGCACTTAGCAGTATGGTGGATGAAGAGGCGTGAGAGGTAGACACTCAGTTTATAGTCAGGGACTGCTCCACCACGTGGGCATCGGAGCGTCGCCCCACTGCTTTCTCGCACTGAGACAAGCTGAAACATTTTACGTTGTTGCTTCTTGCACTGCGAGAAAGCAGAAGAAGGATATGCCTGGTTGGGGGTGCACAGGTGGGTGGGTCAGGGAGGAGTGCCTAGCCCAATGTTATGGGCAAAACCAGTCATAGCACTCTCCATTTTATTCATGTAGGCTGCTGCACAGCCTGCATGAAGAAAACGGTCTCCCCACAGATGCCTGTAAGGACGGTGTTCGAGCCAACCACAATGCTGCCATTGCAGCGCTGTGATTTGCTTAAGGGAAGAGAGGGAGGCTGCCTGCTTCTGCTTCCTGTGAGCAGAGAGCAGGTGGCACATCGCAGGAGTCCGGCACCTGAGGCGAAGGTATGTTTAAAAAAAAACAAAAAAATATATATAACCCCCCCACCCTCTCCCCACGCAACCCCCTGCCCCCCCACCCACGATTCATGCGGGCAGCCACTGTTTATAGTTTTCATGAAGCTGGCAGCTTTGAACAGCTCTGCAGGACCCTTTATGGTTCTTTCATAAGATCACGTTCCACTTAGCTGTTTACTGCACTGGGTTGTCCAACCTGATATTTTGTTTAATCTTTTTGGTCATGAGTAAGCATGGATGAAGAGAAAAGTAGAGGGGAGATTTGCAGGGATGAGCTTTTTTTAACTATAATTCCATATATGAATATCATTGTGAGATGCATAGAAGTGGCCATAGTGTGTAGCTAGTTGGGACCTGCAGTGGTGTACTGGAAGTTGGTCTTCTGTAAGGCCGGCAGTATTTGTAAGGTCTCTTCAGATATTGCATCCCTATTTGTTTGGTGATGGCTAGAGTATGAACTTGTCAGTACTGGGTGATGGACAAGACACATAGCAGATACATCTTAGGCGAGTGAAAGAAAATGAGGCTACAGTTGGCTGCTAATTGCTGAGTTTTATGGTATTAATATTAGGGTGGGCCGGGGGGCTTATATATTATATCTGAAGTGACAGTACTATATAATGCTTAGGCTAGGGTTTATATATATATTGGCATTACTAAATTAAACTCAGGTTAAACATAGGTCATTCTTTATCGTACCCGGAAATCATCATCATCAAATAACTGTATTTTCTATACAAAGTGCATAGTGCAGCACAAATATAAAAATAGTACATGCAATAAAAATCATTTTACAAAGTGCAAAATGTAACAATAGTTGAAACAGAGCAGAATTAAAAGGTCAATGGTCAAGAAGTGAACCAGGATTTTATGTGTAAAGTTTGTAAGACTTAAAATAAAAAAATAAAAAACATATAATACATTTAAAGCGTTTGATCCATAATGCGTGCCAGAATCTGGCCAGACCAAAAACTACCACCCTGTGGGTGTCAGTGGTCTCAAAATCGTTAGGTAATGGCCTGGACAAATTAGTTTACACAATGGAACTATCACTTGCCCCTCAGGGTTCTGTAATGGGGGCAAAAAAATAACAAGTGGACTATTGATTCGGAGCTAGATTTGCACGCTGGACACTAATCGTCAGAGGGTGCCTTACTGTACAACTTTTTGCAGAACAGTTTAGTGGGTAGAGTTTTAAAACGGAATTATATAAATGGTATACGTGCCAGGGGTGGAACAATTTCATCGATAGTTTCCTCATAAAATCCTGGGTCAGTGTACACACTGGTTTAGCCATCTCCTTCACCATAATAGTATCTCAGTATATCTCCTTGACCCTGCATTTTGGAATGTGGGACTATATTTCCGGAGTAGACCAAAACTCCTCCATCCCAAGTCTCTTAAGTAGATTTTTCAAGGGGCTAAACCATGAAATAGAGTTTACCTGGGGTCACTTCAGGAGATAAATTGTCACTGCTCTGTATTGGGAGAGCTCATTAACTGAACACAGACGGTGCCAAAACATTAGCTTCTTATAGACCAACTTGTAAACTAGTAGCTTTTGGCCCAAATCCAAAAACATAAGAGCCAAGGGGGTACTACTGGGAAGGTTTAACAGTGATTGAAGAAAACGGTTTTCTACAGAAGTGAGTTTGTATTCCCAATGCCCCACAATTCAGCCCCATAAAGAGCCCTCCCCCCAATATTTTGGTGTTATAAATTTCCAATGCTAGGGCCCACTTTGATAGACACTGTCTTTTTATGAAATTTACTTAAATGAGCAGTTTGCTGGATTAGTGACAGTTGGGCTTTTTCAATGTGTGATGCCCAATTTAGCTTTGAGGTTAAATGGATACTCAGATAATCAAATGCAGAAACTTGCTCTAGGGGGCTATTTCCTACAAACATGGGTCTTTTAGATGGTTTGGTAGCCCCCTTAGAAAAGATCATATATTTCGTTTTAGCCTCATTTAGTACTAGGCCGTGCTCCTTACAGAACCCAGTAAAATCATACAACAATTGTTTCAATCCAAGGGGGGGGGGGGGATTTAGAGATTAATAGGGTATCGTCCGCAAAGAGTAGCGCTGGTACTCTTCTCTCCCCTACTTTCGGAACATCACATCCGTCCCTATCTAGATAATCTACCACCCCATTTATAAAGTGAGAGAATAACATGAGCGCTAAAGCGCACCCTTGTCTCACCCCACATTTAACAGGGAATTGCTCAATGAGTTGGTTATTTTCCCCCCACCTAACTTGGGTTGTTTTTTAAGAATGCAACCAAATTAAGATTTCTAGTAAATTATGAGGAGTCCCATCTCTGCCATCACTCTCCACAACTTAGCTCTTGGTACTAGATCAAATGTAGTGCGTAAATCCACAGAGGCAACACATAACGTGCCCCTTCTAATACTGACCTCCCTCCAGTAGATACACAAAAAACGGAAGACCTGGTCCAATCTGCTGATTTTAGCATGGAAGCCTGCTTGGAAATCACTCAGAATATGATGCTCTGAGATCCAATCCTGGACCCGTAGCAACTACTGCCTGCAAAAAAGTTCTGCAATGCATCAATTAGGCTTATAGGTCTATAGCTGGCTGGGTTGGCACTATGGTCCTTCTTGTAAATAGGTAATATTTCCGCTATGTTTCACGAGGGGGGAATATTCATGCCTGTTGTGATGGCATTTGTCATCAAGTTAATATAAGGGAGCCCAGACAGTTAAGTCCTCTTCGTACAAATCGCTTCGAATTCGGTCAGGGTCAGGCGCTCTAGCTGGAATGCTAGAACGAATTGCCACCTGGATTTCTTCCATGGAGAACACCAGGTCCTCCAGATCATCGTGCGAGTCCCCCCCCCCCACCCCTTGGGTGGAGCTTCAACCTCAGTACTACCTAGCGCATCACCCACTCCTCTGGCTGAACTGTAAACTCCAATTTTGGTTTCCTACCTTTTAGCCAATAAGCAGCTTGTTTCCAGAAGGTTTTACAATCTTTAGTTATTGACGCCTTCGATAGGGAGGGCCAAAGTGAACTTTCCCATTTCTTCTTTGCCAACTCTAGTACTTTCCTATAACTTTTTGTACAGCCACCACATCAGAGTGGTCGTTAGTTTTTGCTGCCCAAACAAGGTCGACCATGGCATTCCTGCAGTATTGATTGTACCAAACTGCATGGGGTTTTTGCTTTAGGCTGGATCCGACTATGCCTCGGTTTCTGGTCCCTACATGGTTTAGCCAACAGATCCCTAATCTCATTGAATAGAATTTCATGCTGGGTAGCCAGTTTCTTAACTTTTGTATCATTAGGGAGTTTTGACATCTCTTTCACATCTAGGTGTACTTTATCTTTAACTATTTTCAGGGCAGCTGGATGTTCCTCCACCCAATCCCATCGAATTGTTCTCAAATTGTTCGTAACGAACAGTTCTCTCAGATTCTTCTTTCCCCTGCTGCCCATTTTGGTTGCATTGTTACCCTGCTTTATTAAGGAAAGGATCAGGGTGGTATGGTTGCTATCTAGACGATTGGCTACTGCCGTATCATTAACCACTGGCCAAAGACTGAGAGAAACCAGGCAATAATTAATCTGGCTCTCATAGCCATGTCTAATAAAAGTTAGCTACCCTTTTTGATCTGATTCGGTTCTCCCATTAGTGGCTCCCAGGTCATGTTGCAATGTAAGCGCCAACACCTGGCTACCTCTCTTTGTCCACCTAACTGGTGGGAGATATAGCAGGTCTTGGGAGGGGGGGGGGTCAGGGCATAAGGTTCAAATGTGCAATTAAAATCCCCCTTACCAAAACTGGGGCACTATCAATGGATTTGGATAGTACATGATCTCTCCACTCCACCCACTTCCGATCCAACACCGCCCTCAAACATCCTTTGCGCCTGGAACCCAATCACCACCGAAGACACCATTCGCCTGATGAACTCCATCCACTCAGGATCACCAACCGACCCATGTCCCCACCACATTTTCAACAAAGCAGGCTCCATCATCGCATCCCATCTCCGCGATGTCATCAATTGTTCCTTCAACTCCGCTACCTTCCCGGAAATTTGGAAACATGCCGAACTCAGCGCCCTCCTGAAGAAACCCACAGCAGACCCCACCGAACTTAAGAACTACCGCCCCATCTCGCTCCTCCCATTCTCCGCCAAAGTCATTGAGAAAGCCGTCAATAGTCAGCTCGCCGCCTTCCTCGAATCCAATAAATCCCTCGACCCTTCACAATCCGGCTTCCGAGCCAAACACAGCACCGAAACCGCCCTAATCGCAGCAACAGACAACATCCGAACACTACTGGACAACGAAGAAACAGTTGCCCTCATCTTACTCGACCTCTCCGCAGCCTTCGACACAGTCTGCCATAGCACCCTCATACAACGACTCAGCAACGTCGGAATACAAGGAAGAGCATTGGAATGGATCATATTGTTCCTTGCCGGAAGAACCCAGAGAGTTCACCTCCCCACCCTTCAAATCAGAGGCCACCGAAGTGATCTGCGGCGTACCACAAGGATCATCACTCAGTCCCACCCTCTTCAACGTATACATGAGCCCCCTCGCATCCATCGCACGCCAACACAAACTCAACATCATCTCCTACGCAGACGACACCCAGCTGATCCTCTCCCTCACCAAAGACCCTAACACCGCCAAAACCAACCTACACAAAGGAATGAAAGAAGTAGCCGAGTGGATGAAGAACAGCCGTTTAAAACTGAACTCGGACAAAACGGAAGTCCTCTTCTTAGGCTCATCCCCCTCGGCCTGGGACGACTCTTGGTGGCCCCCAGCCCTAGGAACCGCACCCACACCAACGGATCACACACGCAACCTGGGCTTCATCCTGGACTCCTCCCTCTCGATGACCAGACAAGCCAATGCCGTCTCATCATCCTGCTTCAACATCCTACGCATGCTCAAAAAAGTTTTCCGCTGGATCCCCACTAAAACAAGAAAGACGGTCATCCACGCACTGGTCACCAGCCGACTGGATTACGGAAACACCCTCTACGCTGGAACCACAGCGAAAATACAGAAAAAACTTCAACGCATCCAAAACGCATCAGCCAGACTCATACTGGACATCCCTCGTTAAGCTCACATCTCCGGCCACCTGAAAGATCTCCACTGGCTCCCCGTCAACAAGAGAATAACGTTCCGTCTCCTCACCCACGCACACAAAGCCCTCTATAACCTAGGACCCGAATGCCTCAACACGAGACTGTCCTTCTACACCCCCACCCGCCAACTACGATCTTCCAATCAAGCTCTCGCCGCAATTCCGCGCATCCACAGATCCACCATGGGGGGAAGATCCTTCTCCTATTTAGCGGCCAAGACCTGGAACTCTCTCCCCACCCACCTCCGCCTTACTCAAAACCACCTCTCCTTCAGAAAGCAACTAAAACCTTGGATCTTCGATAAGTAAATGCACCCGCCTCCCCAAGCGCCTTGAGACCCTCTGGGTGAGTAGTGCGCTATATAAATTTCTGAACTTGAACTTGATCTAGAACTTAGATAGTGTTAGTATCTTTAAAGCCCTGAACCCCTCTGTTGTAAACATTATAGATCCTAATTTTCAGATCACTGCATGATTCCAGATCTATAGCTAACATATTGAGGGAATCTACATAGACTAGCATTTTTTACCCAAATCGCCAGGCCTCCTGAAGGCCTCCCTTTCTCTTTCCTTGTGGCATTTAGACAATAGGTGGAAACCCACTCCTATAGGGGATGTGAAGACTCCATGGTTCTTGGAAGAGTATCACATCATGTGAGTCCACAAAAGAGCCCCAATTAGGGTCTGCTAAAAGTTTGGTAATCCCAGCCACAGTCCAAACCAAAACTCTTAGGTGTCTACGATGAACATTGGTATGGATATGATTAATGCTGCTCTCAACAGATACTCCCCCTTGTTCAATATTGGGGAGACCGCTTGCTCTCTCTCCTTCTATGTATATCATCAGATGCTCACAATTTTCCTTAATATTTACAGACAGCCCCTGTCCTTCGGGTGCTTGTGCTGGATGTATGATGTTACAACGCAGGCTATTACAACGCCTGCCTTTACAACGCGGTTTTTACATCGCATACCATTACAACGCATAGCGCTTTTGGGTACTGGATAGTGAATAGTTTAATTTACTATTCCAACTCCAGTCCCCGTGGACACTAGGGAAGGTTATTGGATAGTAAATTAAGCTATTCCCTATCCTAGAGCGCCCCCCAGCGCAATGCGTTGTAATGGTTTGCGTTGTAATGACCGCATTGTAATGGTAGTGCGTTGTAAAAGTTTCGTTGTAAGTGATGTTTCCCGCTTGTGCTAGGAACCCAGTCAGATTTTGACCAGGGGGGTTGCATATTCATCTAGGGGTGGCAATCCTCCTCTCTGAAGTCATACCTGAGCTCCTGCACCACTCTTTTTAGTTGGGGGCACCCTTCTCATTGCAGACCTGGGTGGCCTTAATAGCTCTTTGTCTATTCCTGCCAGTGGTCTATATCTAATTGTAATAGAGGTATTACCAATATGGATAGTGCTAGAATCAATTGTCATTAAACCATCAACAGGGGCCATATAAAAGAACACGACTTTAACTACATCCTTTGGCGACCCCGGGACCGTTACTCGTTCAGCGTACTTAATATCGTCTCTTATGATTGAGTAACATTGTTGGGTGTTCCTGAACCAGTAGGTGACCTTATTTTTGAGTGAGTCACAGTTTGGGTACCTCTGTCAGATATACTACTAGGTTATTATCCTGGGGATGGGATCTAAAATATACTCCATCCATTGTTGTCCCCTTCCCTAGTGGTCCCCTAAACCCAAACATAGTAGGATGCCCTTCTACTGGAAAGGCTTTACCCCCAACTGTCACCCCTACCTGTGCCCTTCCATGGAATATGCACTGAGGGGCCATCTGCTTGTTTGAATATGCATTACTTTAATAGCTGTTTTTAGGGCAGATAGGGCGATTTGGAATAGTCCGGGGGAGGGGGGTGCAGTGGATCGTATTTGGGCTAGGATGAGCAAATCTGCCTCCCTCCACCCCTGAGGACCCAAGGCATATAGATGTTGGGCTCTTAGAGATGGTAGATGGGAGGATGAGGCCGGCCTCAAGGGCAGTGCACTTGTCGATCTTACCACTCCCTGATAGTTCTTTAACTTCCATCCTCAAGAGGACTACCTTGTCCCTCAGGGACTCAATAGTGGTTTTTAAAGCCTGCAGTAAACCAACCAGTGCATTTTTTACGTTACTTTGGCCAACCATACCACCCACCATTTCTCCATTAGCCCCGGCTGTAAAGCAACTCAAATCTGTTGTGGCACTCTATTTGGTAAGTATGGGCGAATTTTGCAAATCAGTGGTCCGCGAATTTGCGCGAAATCGCAAACAAATCTGCAAATTTTCACCAAACTTAACTGGAGTACTTTCTACTGGCTAATCAGTAAGTGCTACCTCGTTGGGTAAATGTACTGTGCTTTTCCTACAATACAGCTGCGTAAAGGCATAGAAGAGTTGACCCCGTGTGTCTGTAACTTTGCCACTGTGCCCATAGGCCCCGAGGCCCCTCGAGTGAGCTGTCCATCACAGTGGGGGAAAGGGTGGGAAGAGGTTGCATGGCCTAGTATATCTGGGGCCTGGCTTCTGTGCGAGTTCACATGCCTCTTGTTTATGAAGGGTCAGAGACCGATAAGAGCAGCAGATGAGGAGAAAGCAGTAAGTGCTACCTCGTTAGGTAAATGTATTGTGCTTTTCCTGCACTACAGCTGTGTAAATGCCCAGACGAGTTGTGTTCAGTGACCACATGTGTCTGTAACTTTGCCACCGCGCCCATAGGCGCCGAGGTCCCTCGAGTGAGCTGTCCATCACAGTGAGGGAAAGAGCGGGAAGAGGTTGCATAGTCTAGTATGTGTGGGGCCGGGCTTCTGTGCGAGTTCACATGCCTCTTGTTTATGAAGGGTCAGAGACCGATAAGAGCAGCAGATGAGGAGAAAGCAGTAAGTGCTACCTCGATGGGTAAATGTATCGTGCTTTTCCTGCACTGCAGCTGTGTAAATGCCCAGAAGAGTTGTGTTCAGTGACCACATGTGTCTGTAACTTTGCCACCGCGCCCATAGGCGCCGAGGTCCCTCGAGTGAGCTGTCCATCACAGTGGGGGAAAGGGCGGGAAGAGGTTGCATAGCCTAGTATGTGTGGGGCCGGGCTTCTGAGCGAGTTCACATGCCTCTTGTTTATGAAGGGTAAGAGACCGATAAGAGCAGAGATGAGGAGAAAGCAGTAACTGCTACCTCGTTGGATAAATGTATCGTGCTTTTCCTGCACTACAGCTGTGTAAATGCCCAAAAGAGTTGTGTTCAGTGACCAAATGTGTCTGTAACTTTGCCAACGCGCCCATAGGTGCCGAGGTCCCTCGAGTGAGCTGTCCATCACAGTGAGGGAAAGGGCGGGAAGAGGTTGCATAGCCTAGTGCGTGTGGGGCCGGGCTTCTGTGCGAGTTCACATGCCTCTTGTTTATGAAGGGTCAGAGACCGATAAGAGCAGCAGATGAGGAGAAAGCAGTAAGTGCTACCTCGTTGGGTAAATGTATCGTGCTTTTCCTGTACTACACGTGGGTAAATGCCCAGAAGAGTTGTGTTCACTGACCACGTGTGTCTGTAACTTTGCCACCACGCCCATAGGCGCCAAGGTCCCTCGAGTGAGCTGTCCATCACAGTGGGGGAAAGGGCGGGAAGAGGTTGCATAGCCTAGTATGTGTGGGGCCGGGCTTCTGTGCAAGTTCACATGCCTCTTGTTTATAAAGGGTCAGAGACCGATCAGCGCAGCAGATGAGGAGAAAGCAGCCTCTTGGTCACTGGAAGTACAGGGGGATTGCGCTTGAGAAACTCGTGGATGCCTAGACCCCCATCACGGATTACAGCTAATTGTAGACGGTACATCTGGGGAGAAAGCACACCTGCCTAGCATCGACTGTGCTCACTAGATTCTTGGGCTGATTATAATGCGTTAATGAATTTGAGCTTCAATTCGGAAACCTGCTTTTTTTATCTGTAAGTGCTTCCTGCTGAGGTTTAATTGTTGGCACAGGCGCCTCGTTGCCTAATTGTAGCTATTCTCTGACCCTGCTTCGAGGGTCAGAGCAGGGTCAGAGAATAGTTGCAAGTAGGCAAGGAGGCACCTCAGGAAGCACTTACAGGGTTACAGAAGGTACCCAAGTTGAAGTTAATTTCTTTGTAAATGGTTACAAAGAAATTAGCTTCAACTAGGGCACCTTCTGTAACCCTGTAAGTGCTTCCTGAGCAAAATTCGTCCCGCTCGCGGATTCGCGGATTTTGCCTCAATTTCGCGTGATTCGCGGATCGTGAAATCGTGGAAAATACGCAAATTCCGTGAGCGGAACAAATTTTCTGCCCATACTTACTATTTGGGGTACATCCACCTTCTCACTGGGGTCCTGCAAGTAACAAATGGGTGAGGCTGGATTTAATTGAGGCATAGGGCCTGGGGAACTGCTTCTAACCCTCTCCCCTTTCTGAGGATTCTTAAACATAAAAGAAACTTGTATGGCCAACTTTTTTTATGGGAGGAGACATGGAAGATGGTTCCTTCAGGGTTCCAGGGTTGGCGTCAAAACTAGTAGACTTTACTAGTTGGGAGGGGGACAAAAGAGTTTCTCAACTGGCTATCTCATTGCATTCAGTGAGAAGGGACTCAATCTTATCCATCGACTCATGGCAGACTGCACCAGTACCCCGCTCTTTAAAGTGGACGTGACTGCCGAAAGGCTAGCCTGGGGCTAGAGTCCTGCACTCCAGTGTGGCCATGTAGCGATGATGGGCTCCTGTACTCCGGGAGCCCTGAGCTGCTTAAGGCGCCTCCTGGCATGTGCTGACGTTGGCGGCGTGACTGCTGGAAGGCTAGCTGGGGACTAGAGTCCTGCATCCTGGTGCAGCGATGTGGCGATGACGGCTACTTAAGGCGCCTCCTGGCACGCAATGACATTGGCGGCACGAATGCCGCAATGCTGGGTGGGGGCTAGAGTCTTGCACCCTGGTGTGGCAATGACAGGCTCCCGTGATGCGGGAGCCCCGGGCAGCTTAAGGCGCCTCCTGGCCTGCGATGACGTTGGCGGCGTGACTGCTGCATGGCTTGCTGGGGCCTAGAGTCCTGCAACCCACATAGCGATGTAGCGATGACAGGCTCCTTTTCCTCAATGACTCAGTCCACTCGTCTTGATTCACACGCAACAGCAATGTTCTCCTAAATGGTATTCAGGATGAACAGGAATGTGTCAATTTTAGTCCCAGTTTCCTGGCTGAAAATCTAAGAGCTTCACATTAGTGCCTCCCGCCAGACTTAAACCCAGAGTTCCTCTGCTTTTACCCGTGACTTAACCGGTTTCAACAAGTGAAATAGAAAGTAGAGTGCTGGTGTGTTCCATATTTGTGGGCTATGAACTATAAATTGCATTTAAAGGTATGATTGTCTTTCCGGATTATATTCCAGGATTGTGGGATGATGTAGTTATCTTGGAAATAGGCATGTTTTTAACTGGCTTCTTAAGATTATCTGCTCCTGCATGCTTTGACTCTTAGTACTAGCAAGATCCGCAGTTTGGTGGCTAGTAGTGAGAAAATTTTACCCCCTATGGATTTCTTATACTAGTGATATGATGATCCATGGTGCAAGCCTGGAGTACAGTGACCTCTTATTTTTATTGCTTGAATTAAACTTGTAGTCATAGTTGTCCTTTGCTTTAGAGGCTCTGTGGACAATGCATAGTGCCTTGAACATTGCCCTTCTGGTTATAAGTAGCCAGTGGAGTGATTGTAGAACTGAAGTCATGCGTTCTCTTGGGTAACGGCAGAGGAGTTGTGCAGCAGAATTTTGGATTAGATGTATTTTGCATATGATGACTCTTGGTGGGCCAAGTTATAGGCTGTTTACATAGTCATGCTTAGAGATTAAGAGTATGAGGATAGCTTGTACTTGTTTTTGGTATCCAATGTATGGGAAGATGCAACACAGTGTTTTCATTGTGTAGAAAGCGTTCTTTTGCCAGACTAGCACAGGTAGTAGAAAAGAAAGAGGCAGGGGTCATTGGTTCTCCTGTCTGTTAAGTGAGAAGGGGGGAATTGGATGCCATCTGTGTTAAGTGACAAAGGCACCCAAGAGACACCTATTCAGAGATAGAAGGTGATGGTGAATGTGATTAGCATTTGTAAATACATCTGTTCTACACATATTAGCACATTAAATACAGACCGTTTGGCTTTACCATTGCTTGGTATTTATATGCCGTAGCGTTCGGTGGTGGGAGTGCTGGCATGCGGTGACGTGGGGTGGGGGAGGGTCAGGCTGGGGATAGTAAACTATGGAATACGTCCAAATGTAGGTAAGTAAACATATAAATAAATAAAACAAATTTCATTGCATGCACTGCATTGCCAAATTTGTTGCAGTGCGCGCAACTGTTTGTATGTCATCTACAGTGGTCAGGGAACGCTTCTCTGTTTAGAAATGTTGTTGATGTGAATATGTATTTTGTATGTGGAAAGTCGTGTCTATATTTTTTGTTTATGTGCCTTGATGATCCTTACCATTTGCATCGTGCTTTACAAATTATATCCTACATTTAGAAGTGAGCAAACAACAAATATTCAAAGCTATGTAGTCTGGTCAATGAGGTCTTAAATTGAAAAGCGAAACATAAATCGATGATCTTTTGAAACTATGTCTCAGATTAATACGCTGCTCAGTATAACCTAAATCATGAATGTGCATGGTTTTACAGATACCATGGTTTTAAAGTAGGTAGGGTTACCTAAAGAACACAAGGTTTTCCGTATTAGGGGGCCTATTATGAATGCGGAATTTCCGCATCCTCCGGGCCGGCGGAAGCCACCGCCGGCCCGGAGGATGCGGAAAAACCGCAGCGGACCCACCAAAAACCCACCTCCACATTAGGATGGCTGGTGGGTCCTGGTTTCCGTCCGCCGCTTTTCCGCCGCGGTTGGCTTACAACCCCGGCGGAAAAGCTCTAATATGGTGGCGGTGTCTCTCAGACACCGTCCGCCATATTAGGATTGCTGCCAAGATATGCTTTTCCGCGGCGGGTTTACCGCAGTTGAAAAGCATACGGATCTTCACTGCTGGGGCCCGTTGCGGGCCCCCTAGGTGAAGGGGGAGTGGGGGGTGCACATGGGGGGTACCTATGGTACCCCCCTGTATTTGTATGCAGAAAGCGGGTGGCACCGCGCGGTGCCTGCCACTTTCTACATACAAATGCAATGCGTGCATTTTTTACATTGCTGCGGGTGCAGCTTGAAGCTGCACCCGCCGCAATGTTAAAAATAGAGGATGTGACCGCCAGGGTGGCGGTCACATCCTAATAGCACAGGAGGGAACGCCGCAGCCCATGCGGACGTTCCCTCATCCTCGGTGATCGCGGACGGACTCAAGTCCGTCCGCGATCATAATCGGCCCCTTGTGGTTTGATAACCTCAAAGTGGTTTTTTCTTCACATTCTGTTGTTTTTTTGTAGCTTTCTTTTTATCCATATAAATGAAGGCTCATACACACTAAAGTATGAAGACATAACCAGAACTGTATAAAGTAGTCACATCAGACATAAGGATCTCCAGAAAACAATTCCATTTCTTAGAGGGAACGGATCTTGTGTGATAAAATAAATGGGGGTATCTTACAGTCTGAGGTCATCTAACTCAGCCAACCTGGAACAGCTAGATGTCCAAGCCGTGGATGCACTATCCATAGCAAGTCAGAAAATATGTTATCCATTTTAGAATGCATGCATATGGGTCTCTAGCTCCACAACCTGTAGAAGACCAATTCGCTATTCAACACTTTTGTGATGAGGAAACTGGAGTACAGCAAGAGCTTGTAAAATGAACTCCAACATTCATCCTTCTTTTACCTTTAGATAATCATGAACGTAACTACAAAAACTATTTAAGTGCCACCAGTCACAGACCCACTTCACTCTACAAACATTAACCAGGCTGGCTCAATGCCTAGATAAACTTTTCACCACTATGTTAAAGTGTACACATCACAGTCATCATGTCTCATGCAATGTCTAGGATGTGACATCTTATTCCTCTCACTGTCCTACAGACACACTGTGCATCTTCAAGGAAGGGACATCATTCCACTGGGTGGATCTAGAAGTACCAATGACTGCAAGATCATTGGTACTCCTAGACCTACCCAATGTAATACCATCTCTAGTCAGCTCTGAGCCACGTCCCATCATTCCCAGTTCAGTTCTTGGTTTAAAAGACCACCCTCTATGATTATAAAGTTACAGTAGATGACCACCAGTCTTCTCTGTTCCCTCTTGGACTTTTACACCTGTTCTTCAGTGTGCATTGGTTTACTGATGAATTTATCAATTTTGTAAAGCATTGCAATATTAAACAGCTTTAGATGTTCTGCATCTTCTTGTTGAATGTTGCATCCCTCATAATTCTCTTTCCTTTCTTTAATCCTGAATAATAGTACCTGTTCAGTAGGCTGAAGGGCAGGCAGGGACTACTCACCCATAAATGTTGGGGTAGGGCCTTTTCCCACCGTTGTCCCGGGGCCTACCATATTCTTGCTCTGCAACTGGGACAAATACAACCCTTTCCACATTTGAATCTCAGTGCTATCAAAGCGAGTCACATGCCTCTCAGGGACCTTAGTGTGGGGTTTACACAGAACTCCAATACACACTCAATAATGTACCAATAACCCAGTTCCTGGGTGTGAGCCTGTTTTCTCCAGTTGCCCCTCCCATCTAGGCCTTCCCCTGTCTCTAGTAGGTCCCTACCATTCACTGAGTTCCCCTTTATAGGTTCAGAATTTGAAGTAGGTCTGTGGGTGTAACTCTAGCTCCCCACCCTCCCCTGATTTATATAAGCACTCTGTTTCTTGGGGCGAGGCTTTTTCAGTCTCTTACCAAGTACAAAGCACATGATCAGCCATCATGTGGCAGAGGGATCTTGGTGGTAGAAGGAATCCTCGAAGTTGCACACATCAGTCTTCTCTGGGGCTTCACGGCAGTCGGCCATGCAAAACAGCTCCTAAAGGGTCTCTTCTGGAGTGGAAGCTTCTGCTATGGGTCGTCTTCCAGGTGGTGGGCTGCTGACAGCAGCTTACTCCGGTGGGTACTTGACACACAGCTTCCTCTTGCACATCGGTGGGTACTTGATTCACAGCACGGCTCACTCCAATACTGTGAACACTTGGTGTTTCTTTTTGAGTGCAACAGCCACATGCTCAAAGATGATGATTCTACAGCGCAGTGGAAGTCAGGCACTATCTTTGGTATGCGAGTGTCTCGAGGAGACAACCAAACATCATCAGGACTGGCTTTGACTCAACAACAAACGTGGCAGTGTAGTGGTCACACAGTCCAATTGTGGTGTACACGCACCACAATCTGGCACTTATCCCAGTTTCAGTCTGGCTTACCACACCAGCACACCGCTTTAGGTGCCTGGCAGCTCCGACTGGGATAACTGACAAAAGTCGCACTGCCTGATCCGGTATTACCACGAGTCCTTCGGTGGACTTACTTAGCGAGTCTCTCCATCTTGTGAATTGCAGCCTACCTGTGCCCCAGATTGCAGTGAGCAGAGTCCAGAAAGTGGTAAGGAGACAGACTAGTGCTGTCTCTTCCCAAAACAAAAGTTGTTTAAAAATACGATTTTCCCTTTCTGTGATTATTGTCTTTGCATGTGGTTGTTACAGTTTAAAATTGCAGTTTTGACCTGCCTGTGATTGCATATTTTATCACCTGTTTTGTTTTTTAAACTTGTGGTTTTCCCTGCCCATGATTGCTTGCATTTAACGTGTTGAATTGTGGGATTTGCAGTCAAACCTCTGTAGTTTGTCCCTCTCATTCCTTGGTGTTAAATCTGTTTTCCCTCCAAATTTCTCCTTTGCTCTGTGCTAAGACCTGTGTGTTAAAACAGTGCACCCCCAGCCACCATTTTGTGTTCACAAGCCAGTGAGGCCAGCCCCCTTACCTCCCCCTCCGCCCAGCAACAGGGATATCCTACATCAGAGGGTGCTTCTGTGAGCTGTTTAAACTGTTTTTACTGGGGCCTATGCACTTCCTTTTTTGGCCAGTAGGGGGAGTAAAGTTTCATTCAAACATTATTGTTAGATTTCGAGTTAGTGAAGCCTTTTCCTGCAGAAGTCCAAAGTGTGGATTGAGCCTGTCTGTCTCCTAGGAGATTCTGAACAGGAGAAGCAACTTCCAACTCCCTGGCCAGCAAACCTTGTCTGAGGTCGCTGGGACCTTATATGGTCTGCTAGTTGTTGGCACATGTGTACACTGATTGGTGGTTGTATCTGGTGTTTCTATTGGGTTAGGGTTAATGTCCTCATTGGTTGGGTATTTGAGGGTTCTGATTAGTTTCTGGGTCTGTGATTCAGTCATTGTAGGGTTGGGACTAGGGCTAGGGTTAGGATTTCTATTGGAAGTAGGGACTAGGGCTACCTGTACCATTGGCTGCTTGGACTTGGGTTGGGACTTCTGGTAGGGCTAAGGCCTTTATTGGACATAGAGATCAGGGTTTTTGAACTGATTGGGTGCTTGGACTAGGGCTAAGATTGGCAGTAAGGTCCTGGTCTCCTATTGGTTCTAGATTTTAGGGCTAATGTTGTGATTGGATAGTGTTAGGGCTAGGGTTCCCATTGGCTGAAGGGGTCACCTGATTACTAGGGCTACACAAGGCCAGGGTTAGTGCGTCTCAGCCCGGGCATCGAGGCTAAGGGCGGAGAGGACAAGGGTAGTTGCCTGATTGAGCCTGTTCGGGACTAGGGCCAGAAATTCTGCCCTTTTTCTCATTTCTCTTCCTACTGCTAAGACCTAAAAAAAGAAAAAAAAACTTTCCCTCTTTTATCCCTCCACTATCCTTTTCAATCAAAATTAACAGACTAACATGTTCACTTCTCAAATTCCATATTCAACTATACTAATATACTGCCCAAATAACTGAATAACATATCTACTACTCAAATGACTTCATATTTATACTATACTAATTTTAAACACAAATCCTTTATGGGTTCTGGAGTGGCGTGCTACTCGCCAGAAAAGCGCTTCCAACACCCATCAGGGGTAACAAGTGCTATATGAATGCTAATCTTTCTTCCCCTTTTATCCCTCCGCTATACTTCTCACTCCAAGTAACAGACTAATATCCACCACTGAAATTACCTCATATTTCACCATATTAATTCACCACTAATCCTTTATAGGCTTCCGGAATAGCGTGCGTCAACAAGCGATAAATAAATTCAAACCTTTGTCCTCCTCTATCCTTCTGCTATTATTTCATATCCAAATAACTGACTAACCTATCAACCACATAAAATGTACTTGCATGTTTCACTATACTAGTTCAACACTAATCCTCTATGGGTCCCGGAGTAGCGTGCTACCCGCCGAAAAAGCATTTCGACGCCTCGTCAGGGGTAGTAAGCGCTATATAAATGCAATTAAAATACAATACGCAGGGGACAATTACAGCAGTCCCTTCCACAATCTGCTCCTTCAGGGTTGGCACTTCCTTACCTCAGTCTTATAATTTCTCCTGCAGATCAGTCTACAAGCCTTGGTCCTTTGCCGATCGGGAGTTGAGTGTCTGTGCGACTCCAAACCATGACAGTGTAGTAGTGCCTGAGTACTCTGCAGAGTACCCCTTCCGCGGTATAAGGGACTACAACAACAAACAATAGGTATTTGCTCACATCTTTATATCCATTTAGCAGACGAAGGATGTATATTGCAAATATGCTTCCTTGGAACTGGTTTGGGTTGGTTCCCATTTCATGTGTCCTGGCCAAGCCACCTTCCAGGGCTGGCCTCTGTCTGCAAGGAAGCTCTTCCCAGCAGGACAGTCTCTGGGTAAAGTACCCACCACAGAAGTACACAGAGGTGACAGCAAGCTGCACCAAGCTATTCATTACACCTCCTCGCAGAGGTCAGAAAAAGGAACAGGAATCTGTGCCCATTCAAGGATCTCCTTTAACCACAACAGGTACTACTGGCCTCAACCTGCAATCCCTTCCATCTGTTTGATAGCAGCTTAAGTCAGAGTCCTTTATAGCCATATTTACCAAGAAGGGCCTTGACATTTCTAAAACATTTCTAAAGAAATTCTGTCTCTGCTTTACTTATCATAGCGTCTGGTGCTCGTCTCCAGTCTCGAAGATGCCAGTAATATACATAAGATGTATGAAGAAAGCACTTTCAACTCCACTTTGTATTCTGGACCAGGCTGGAGCTTCCAAAATGGCTGGTATCACTTGTGTATGGCACACTGTCACGCCTAACTGACACAAACTCCAACTGTTCACGGGATGTCGCATTCAGGGTTTTTACTAATCTTGAGCAGCGGATCTTTAACTAAATAGGTTTGTAAGAAGAAATTCATGTCTCACAGGTGGAAAGTCTAGCACTAGAATTCTCCAACACAGTATGCTATGACCACCGCACTCCACACAAGAATCCCATGCCAAGGACGGTAGACTCCTGCCAGAATGAGGGTGCACTTGCCACGCCCCTCTCTGTAAAAAACAGGTCCAGAACCTATCAATGTCAAAATATCGGGTCTAAGTCAATGCGTGTGCACAAGACTAGCCATGCTTAATTTGAAAATAATAGGTGTCAGGGCTCAAACCTTTGCTCAGAAGCTGTAGCGGGTGCTGCAGAGGGTTGTGGTGCCAATTTCCTAGGCTGCTAGTCTTGATTTCTTCTCATACATCTTTAATCCATAGCCAGACACTTCCTGACCCCCAAACACAATCAATCAATCAATCAGGGTTCTTATAGAATGCCGCTTATCACTATTAGGGTCTCGAGGTGCTGGTGTGGGGGTTTTGCAGTCCAGTTGAAGAGCCAGGTCTTGAGGTCCTTCCTGAATTGAGGCAGTGAAGGTGATTTCCTGAGATGTAGAGGTCGAGAGTTCCAGGTCTTTGCAGCGAGGTAGTGGAAGGATCTTCTTCCGGCCAAGGTCTTGCGGATCTGTGTGATAGTGGCCAGGGCCAGTTGGGAGGAGCGCAGATTTGTGGTGGGTGTGTAGAAGGAGAGGATGTGTTTGAGGTATGCAGGTCCTGCGTTGTGGAGGGCTTTGCATGTGTGCGTGAGGAGCTTGAAGGTGATTCTTTTGTTAATCGGGAGCCAGTGAATGTCTCTCGGGTGACCGGAGATGTGGCTGTGGTGGGGGATGCCCAGGATAAGTCTGGCGGAGGTTGAGATGGCATTGATTTGACAGCTCATTGAGAGCAAGGAGTCGAGGATTATGCAGAGGTTACGAGTGAGGTTGGTGGCTGTCGTGGGTGGGTTGCGAATGCTGCGGGTCACCAGGAGTTGCCCCAGTCAGAGGGAGTTGTGCCCAGGATGAGGATTTCAGTTATGTCGGAGTTGAGTTTAAGGCAGCTGTCCTTCATCCAGGTTGCCATTGCCTTCATCCCGGTATTAAAGTTGCTCTTAGTGGCTGTAGGCCATTTGTGAGAGAGAGAATCAGCTGGGTGTCAGCGGCATAGGAGATAATGTTGAGTCCGTGGTTTTTGTTGAAGTCTGCAAGCAGGGCCATGTAGACGTGTTTTTTGTCCATGCTTTTTCCCTTTGTCACTATTTTCCCATCTTTTTCTTCATCCTTTTTTAATCCTTTTGTTTTTATCTCCCTCGTTTTTTTGGGTCAAAGTCTGATAAAGAAAAATAAGTGGTGGTGCCCAAAAATAAAAGCTTATGGGTCTCAGCTGCAACCACCGCTTCAAATTAAGCATTAATTATTAGTGTATGGTATGGCACAAAAAAACAAAAAAAAGAATCAAATGTATACAATATTAATGTATGTAATGTGTGAGTAATGAAAACTGTTATAAAACAACAAATTTTTCATAAAATCTAAAAGCAATTTTAAAACCTTATAGGTTAAAATACTGAATGTGAATAAAGCACCATATAAGTCGAATTTAAGCGTACCACTAGTTCTATTTAAATTGAGTTAATGAAATCAGTACTAATAGTGTCACTCCTGATTTGTTCCCAGATTCTATTACTATACAGCCAAGTGGTACTGTTGCTGGAGTTGAAGATCTGAGTGTAAACGAGGTACTGGTTGACATTGCTATTAATCAGGATCAATCTATTTCTCCTCCAGCACCGGTTCTGGGTAAACGGGAATGCCTAAGGTCAGCAAAGAACAGAGTAGCAAACCCCCCGAGGAAACACTCTGAGGAAGAGGAGCATGATTTGACTAGTGAAGCGTATATTACACTTTCGAACGCCCAATTTAATAAATTGTTAACTTTAATGGACTCAAAAATCAAAGGTGCAATGAAGCCCTTGGTTAGCAAAATAGACAAGCTAACTTCTGAGGTCAACCGTTTGGAAGGTCTACTACAAAAATCAATAGACGAGACTGGGAAACTTCCGGAAAGTGTCTCTGCAAAGATAGAGGAATCTGTCAACAAATCAGTAATTGCAGCCGTAGGTGGTCTCATCCCAGTCACTGCCCCGGTATTGGATACCCTAACGGCAAGGAATAGCACTCTCCCAGGTGATTCTCATACTGCCTCGATCCCTGCTCCTGCTGTTGAAGACCCGTTTATTGAGAACGGGACTTTTGAACTTGTGGTTGAAGCTTCCCCATTGGTACTTGTCCTTGCCAATGTTCCAGCTCTGGCTCAAGGTGAGAGGGAAACAGCATCTTCTCTACGAAACAAATCTTTATCATGGTTAACCACTAACATGGTAATTACTCCTTGGGGAAAGCAGCAACTTTCTGAAGAGCTTGTTAAAGCACGAAGGGTTCAGTGGATCGGGGATAGGGTAAAAAAGTTTAAAGGGGAGTGTGTTGTTCTTCACTTCTCTGACCCTGGGGTCTTGCCCAACATCCTACCAAATATTTTACCACCTCAACGGAGAACGACTTCAATTGTTCCTTTGACTTTGGACTTCTTCTACCCAAGAAAGGGAAGCGGACCAAATTCAAGCATTTTAAGAACTAAATGGAACATTGTGACTAAGAGGGGGAGAAAGGATGTTGCCTCAGTTGACTGGGGTCTGGGGCTAGAAAATCGATTTTCTTCATTATCCAATTTAAGTGATTGTGATTGACAACCACCTATTTCTAATGCTGTGTCTGCACCTGCTTTTGCCATAAGTTTATCAGGTTTGGCTTGTTACCCCATGACAACTAGCCCGTCGGAGCTTTTGACTGCTGATTTACCCGGGGCACCGAATGTTACGTTTGTAGACCAGGGCATAGGGGGTAAGGTGTTAAACATGCATTCTACAACCAATGGTATTCCTACGACACCAATTTCAGGGAATATCCTATCATGGAATGTAGCTGGTATATCTTCTAAAATGGAAAGCGCAGACTGGTTAGAATTTATAAATAGGTATGACCTCTGTATTTTCCAAGAGACTTGGGCGTGTGAGCCTACCTTTGCTTTAGGGTATCTAAACTTTCATATTCCTGCCATTAAGGGTCCCAAAGGACGGCCTATGGGGGGCCTTACCATATGGATCAGGCAGTCTTTAAAGATTGCTGTACAAAGTGTGGAACTTGACCAAAAAGATATCCAGCTGATACGATTGACCAGTGATCTACCCCTCTCCATGGATGTATATAATATCTATGCCAGAGGTGGTAGTAAAGGTAGATCCGAGGTTCTTATGAGCCTTTCTACTATTCTTGAGACCGAATCTACAGGAAAAAACATCTTAATTGCAGGTGATCTGAATCGGACATTTGAACCTCTAATCACTGGTGATTCTCCTCTGGGATTAGAGGAAGACAAACTTTGGGACATTCCCACACTTGAGTCCCCCCCGATAACCAGATGGACAGCTGACATCTTAGGTCTAAATGCCATGTGCTTGGAGCATGGGTTACGCGCCCTGAATGGCCGAACCCAATCAGACCGTGTACCCGCCATGACATTTAATAATGGGCGAAGTAAAAGTCGTATTGACTACGTTATTTGTAGTACATCGCTATGGCCATCCCTTATTGACATGGTAGTTACTGCTAGAATAGAAAGTGACCATGACCCGCTATGTGTCTCGCATAATTGGTGGACATCTAATGTAAACCCCTCAACTAATTGTCATTCATTTGTGCCGCCAACGATTACGCAATCCAATAATATGCGTAGGCTAAGATGGTCTGGTGTTAAGACGGACCAGCAGGCCCTAGAAAAGATAGGTGCAGCTGCAGACAAGGCCATTCTGGCACTGGAAAATATCACTGATCTAGCAAATGGACAAGATGAGGTTAAAAATGTTCATACGTCTCTTTTTGACGAAGTTAAAAAAATCTTTTTAAAACCCGCACGAAACATCAAGGCTTGTCCATTTAAAACAGCCAAGTGGTATAACCAAGATTGCAGGAAAGCAAGATCGAAACTAGGAGCTGCAATTAAAAATAATAATCTGACTGAGACTCGGTCTGCTAGAAAGCACTATAAAAATTGTATCGCCAGGGC
Organism: Lissotriton helveticus; assembly: GCF_964261635.1. Classification (NCBI taxonomy): domain Eukaryota; kingdom Metazoa; phylum Chordata; class Amphibia; order Caudata; family Salamandridae; genus Lissotriton; species Lissotriton helveticus. Next base: position 1,292,678,028 of record NC_136061.1, read on the forward strand.
AAAAAAAGAATGGGACGAAGATCATTGGCAGAAATTGAGATGTGCTAGCGAAAGTAAAAATTCTAGACAATTCTGGCACATCGTCAAATGGGGTCACGATAGACCTCCAGAGCCTCCTAATAATAATGTCCCTCACGATGCCTGGGTTACGTTTTTTAAAGAGCAGTACTCCTCTAGGGGTCAGCCTGCGAGCAATATTAACCCTACTTATCTGTTCGCAGACGAAGATGTTTTTATGCTAGGCGAAATCCTGTCTGCTTTGAAATCCGTCCAAAGGGGCAGAGCCCCAGGTAATGATGGTGTTCCGGCGGATGTCTTCTTAGATGACACCGACAGGTGGAGTAAGTACATCTGCCTTTTATTAAACCATTTAGCCAGAGGTGCTGAAATTCCGGTTTCTTGGAGGGGTGCCGTCATTATACCTGTATATAAAAAGGGGGATCGTGCACAACCCTGTAACTATCGCCCAATCAGCCTAATAGACACGGTCCAAAAGGTGGTAGGACGTGTTATTATCAACAATTTGCTTGATTGGGCTGAGGAGCAGAACATTTTATCCCCTTTTCAGGCGGGCTTTCGCAAAGCAACAAGCACTGTAGACCAGGTTTTTCGTTTTCAACTTATACAATGGCGGACAGTGGTACTGGGTGGATGCAGCCTGTATGCAGCCTTTGTTGACTTGCGGGCTGCATTCGACCTGGTGCCGAGGGCAAAATTGTGGGAAGTTTTGGCTGCCCTAGGGGTCCCGATGATTACCCTAACTTTGATTATGAGACTCCATGAGGGCACCTATGCAAAGATTCAATGGGGTGGCTATGGCAACGACACTATTGACTTCCCTGTCGAGCGGGGGGTTCGGCAGGGCTGTTCAATGGCTCCAACACTGTTTACTCTTTTTATAAACGGAATTGTTCCCCTTATGCAAATTGAGCCTGTAGATGCTCCCTCTCTTGCTGGTGCAAAAGTTCCAATTTTAATGTTCGCAGACGACACCCTAATTTTATCAAAATCCCCGAGTGGTCTGCAAAAGGCATTGATAATCTTTGACAAATTTTGTTGTGATCATGGTCTGGAGGTAAATGCAGCGAAAACAAAACTCATGGTTTTCAATCCCAGTAGGAAATTCAAACCCAAAATTACCATGAGCGGGCGCTGCCTTGAAGTCGTGAACTCCTTTACTTATTTGGGGATACATATCTCAAATAATAACAGATGGAACCACCACCTAGATTTAGCTATATTAAGGCATAAACAGCTTGCTGGTACCATCATTAAGGAGCACGCGAAATCTTTAACCAAGCCAATTAATCCGCCATTGATCATATATGAGGCTAAAGCAATAGGGTCTGCACTATACGGGGCAGAACTGTGGGGGCAAGAGAACCTCCAGGAGTTACAGAGGTCAGAGAATAGTTTCCTCCGTAAACTAACTGGCACCCCACAGAGTACTCCCCTTTTGCCACTCAGATATGATCTCGGTAGAAAGGAAATTTCGGCAATGTGTAAACTTCGACCGATATTATATTGGCGCAGAATCTGGACCACCCCTGAGTTGTCACAATATGCAGAAGGATTTGCTGATGTAATCAAGGCAGATCGATTTCATGAAATTAAATGGTTTAGATCTCTGAGAACTGCATTAAGTGAACTAGGGTTGAGTGAATTGTGGTCGGATCCAACCGGGTCACTTTTTCCACCAAAGTTGTTTATAAAAAACCTTTACTGGGAACATGTTGCAAACAAGAGCCTTCTAAGTAATAGTAATGGGTCTATGACGACTGCCTTCCTCGAAGCTAAACTGTTTCCAATGTTTGAGATATACTGGGATATTATATCTAAATCCCTGGATAGGAAACTGTTTTTCCAATTGAGGGCTGGCTCTCTACCTCTTGGTAACTTAACATCTAAATGGAGAAACAGAGGTCCAGCAACTTGTTTAGCTTGTGGGGAAGGGAAAGAGACTCTGGGGCATTTTTTGTTTGTTTGTCAAGCATATTCTGTTCCGAGACGTGTCTGGTTGGCCCCCATGTGCAGAAATTTGGGTACTAAAAGCTCCATGGTAGCCTTACGCATTATTAAAACTACCCCCTTAAACTGGATTATCATAGCGACTGCAAAGTATTTGGGGTGGGCGTGGGTAATTAGGCAGAGATTGCTAGTAGGGTGACTACTCTCTGCCTAGTTGTTCAGAGACTGCTAGTTTATCTATTCTCTGTTCCCTTGCCTGGAGTCTATCTGACGAAAACTTATTTAAATTAATTTTTAATCATGTATGTTTTTATAATATGAACTTTGCACCTTGATGGTTAATACTTGATGAAATTTGTTTTAAAAATAAGGAAAAATCTCCTTTTTAACGTGTTTGTGCTTAAAGTCATGCTGACTTTGTAATTTAATTGTATTTTATTATGTGTTTGTTTGTCTGCTTTTATGAGTAATTACTCGAATAAAGCACTTTTGAATTGAATTGAAATCAACACATTTACTGATAAAATAAGCCTTCAGTAGCATTAAAACAGTGTCAACTGCCTCATTGCATGATTGTAATCCGAATTTCTTAAAGGCTGCAAAAAGTTGTCTGCTGCCAAGTGGATTTTTGACAGCAGCAAACTAAGCGCACTAGACTTTCTTTGTGATAACTATAAAAACTGCAGGCAAGAAAAAGTCTTGCGTATTTCTATTTCTGTTTATTTTCCCAGGCATCAAACAGATCAAAGCCTAATCATGCAATGTTTATTAATTTATAGGACGCAGGGAATAGAAACCGCACAATAAGATGAGAAATGTTTTTTTCAAAATTATCTTTGAGCAAAAAAGCATGATCACAGGGCTAACTTTCTCAAGATCTCTTGTATGAGAAAGAGCAAAAATATGTCTTTTTAAAAGGCTCTTAAAAGAGGATTTGGGAATGGCCGGATCCCATGGGCATTTCATTTTCAGTTCATTTAAAAGTTTGGCTATTGTTCGGTGCAGTGGTGTATTGGCTTGTAATGTTGGGCTATTGGGATAAAAATACCTCTAAGAGTATTTGGCCCTGCCCTTTTCATGTCAAACCAAATCTTTCCAGGGCACCATTGCTCCTAGATCTTGATCAACCAATCTGAATTCGTAACAGATTTGCACTGGGCTACACGCATGTGGGAGGCTGAATACAGTTGGAAAGGGTTTGCTCTACTTTGTGTCTGGTATTAAGTTTTCTGAAAAGGCTTCCACCCTGCTGACTAATGCTTGTATATATTTTTAGGTATAATGTTATTGTAGAGAGGCAGGATGGATGATACATCTACAGTTTTAGATAGTTTCAGCAGCACAGATCTCAATGATGTGGCCTTTCTTTTTAATTTTGCCAAGTGTGGTCTATTGCCGCCTTTTATATGCAGGAGTAAACCAGTTACAATGGTTGCCCTCTCACACACCAGTCAGCAGCTTTGCTGTTTAGTGGACTGAACAACATTATTTTAGTTTTTTTCATTGTTGATCTCCAGCTGGTTGTTCCCACAGTACACACATAGCTTCCTTAAAGTATATTGAAGATGGCTTCTGAAATAATCTAGAACTGTATTCTCTGCAATTTGATGGCGAATGTTCGTTGTTCGTTTAGTTTGGGTGGGCAGGTCCTCAGATTCAACAGGGTCTCCCCAATGTGATAAACTTCACTTTCATGATGCAATGTGTCCTAGAACAAAGTAAAAAAATCATATCATCAAAAATACAGTTGGTCAGAAAGGAATGAGTGAGTTCTAGGGTGGAATTAGAATGTACAAGGATTTATTAGAAAATTCAAAAGGTGCAATACAGAAATTGCAAAGTGAAGATGCATAAAGTCATTGTCACAAAGGATCTTAGTAATAGGACAACAAAAAATAAGCAAATTAAAAAATTATTCTAATACCCAAATGAGTAGCAAAATCAGAAAAACATCATACACCATCCCTAGCAGCATTTGAAAGTCTTCTGGCTCATCCCCAAATTCAAGGATTTATTTATTAAATCTTCTCATAGAATATAATGGGAACTGCTGGTTTGTTATGATGTGAGCAAATTATACATTTAGAGCAGCATTGAATTTAAGAGCGTCATGCAGCCTTGCATCCTATACACTATCCCACTACCCCTTCAACCCCCTCTATGCTAATGTCATTCGGAGATGTTAGAGCAAACTAGTTACAAAACAATAGTGATATAGTGAATGCAATACTGCGAGCAGGCAGAAGAAACCTTGAAGGAAAGTTACATGACTGAGCCCATCTAGAGAATTTTCTTCTAGAACAGTGTTAGTTTGAAGTAAGCAAAACATGACTTGCTTAGTGACGTGCTTCCAAAATAATAAACAGTGAATGAGCAGGATGAGACACCCGTTTTGAAAAAGATGTTGTTGAGGCCTAGATAGCATAAGACAAGAAAAAGGCACTTTAATAGGTCATATTAAACTAACACATGAAATTCAAATGAAGTTTCCTTGGATGCATTTCTAAACATAAGCAGGTACTCCAAAGCATTTGCTAAAATGGCACCACCCCACCTCCCTTGCCCCCAATGACACTAAAACTCACTATAAACAAATCTGGCAGAGGGCACTCCGTAGGATGCCCGAATGGCCATGCCACTGAATTCAAAATTATTTACTCTTTCTCACTTGCAAGCTGCCTAACACACCTGTGCACACAGACTTTTAGGCTCCCATTCCAGGTGTCCCCTCAGTTCAGTGACTATGTTTTATTACTATAAGGCTTGCTTCAGAGCCCCTGCCGGAGTGTCGGATACCAGGAAATGCGTAGGTGGTGTCTGGCAGAACAGAAAGCTTTATCCCTGCTGGAGCTGTCTCTGAGTGAATGTCCAAGATGTAATTGTGATTTATGAACCAGGACTGGCCACATACAGACAATATTTGTCTCTTTGCTATTTTTGCCCTGTAATGTGTCTGGTGGCTCAGTGTAGTAATGTGTCGACTGCAGAATCCTGTGTTCGACCTCGTGGTCACAGGTTCATATCCTGGCGGGTCCACTCAGCCTTTCATAAATCTGAGGTCAATAAAATGCGTACCATTGGTAACAATTAACATTTGTTATTCAGCTCCAAGATACCTCCTTTTGAACGTGCCCTTTAGAAATACACATGTAATGCCTATCCCTATTTTTCATTCCTCTTGCCCTCGGCTCATGTTTCACACATAAAGCCACCTTTTTCTCATTACCACAATAAAATTTACAAAGAATTTGTGTCAGAGTGACAAAACTTTTGAGGTGCAGTCCATGTGCCAAATCCATTTTGGCATTTACTAAGCCACCCAAAGTCGATTTACCTAGCTTTTTGTGGTTTAGTACATACAAAGTAATGCAAAGCAACACATGTCTCTGGCATACACCACTTTGCTTCTGGTAAGCACTATATGGGTGGAGCATGGATGTTCCCATTCATCCATCCATGTATTTTGAGGCAAACCCAGATTTACAAACATTTGTGATCCTGGGTTTGCACCAAAATGCAGTGGCGGGTGCTCCGCTAAGGGAGAGGAGCGTCGCCCCATTGTTCTCTGAGCAGTTCAAAAAGGAAAAATAAAACGATAATAACACAGCGTCATTATCATTTTATTTTTCCAACTGCAGTGGCTCAGCTCCTTATGTGCAGGCTGGGCTGGGCCCCGTGATGCCAGAGCACTGCAGGGGGAGTAGTGGTGGGCACTCTGTAAGTGCACATGACGGTCATGGTGGCGCGTCGGTGGTGGTCTTGCAACTGTATTACATTATAACCCTAGTGGTCGTACTGGTATGGGACCATTGACTCCACTAGGGAACCACCAAGCATATTACAACTTTCATCTCCGCCACTGATTTCATGGAGGTCTTTCCTCCATGACAACAGTGGTTGAGATGAGCATACAGGGCCCCCTTGGACCTCACGCCTTGTAGATATACACAGGGGGGCTCAACATGGGCCTCCGTGTGCCTGCATGGAAGTTCCAGACCGGCAGGGACTTTCGAGTCCATGCTGTGCTGGAACTTCCTTTGACATTCGCTGTGGGACCGGCAAAAGAATCACCTGTCAATGAGAAAAAAAGTAATTCTATGTCAGGGAGCGGAGGCGAGGATTTTGCTAGTCCTTTCTCCATTTTATTGGACAGCAAGTTAGTAGTAAAAGAAAAAACATCACATCCAGGACTACCCAAACCAACATGGCAGCGGTAGGCCTGGTAACGTAACAACCAATCAGAGTCCAACAGTTCGTATATATGGAGTCCCAGCTGTTAGTCCTTCCTCTTTCTCCATTGCTGCCTCGGCAAGATAAGTCACGCTCTTCATATCTTTGTCGTGGCAGATTTTTGTGTGATTGTTGACAGCTTTATTTGATAGCGATTATTTGTATTTGACTTTGCCTTATTGTAGGCTGTGTTTCCATAACGCGGTAGGCTTTCAGCCCGAGCGTTCATTCTTCGCGCGTGCGCGATCTTGGTGTCGGCTTCTGACGCCGATCAGCTGTTCTCCTCAGCGCTCTTCGCGCTTGAGTAGAAACGCGCTGAGGCACTGCGCTTCTGTCATTTTCAGGCCTCTTCCCTCACACGGACGCCGTTTTTGACGGCAAGAAGTATTTTTCTGACTGAAATTATTTAAATTAATTATTTTTTTCTGTCAGAATTTTGGTGTTTCAGGTTTTCTATTGTGTTAGCCTGCCTGGTACCTGTGTGAAGGGTTTTTTCCCCTTGTATTTAGTTGGGGTGTTCGTGTATGGGTACCAGTTTCTCTGCTAATATGCAGTCAAGTCCTTCAACTGTTGAGGTGGTGGCTCCTAATGTTCAGCCACAACTGACCCCTTTACACCCTCCTGCGGAGGTTGACAGGCTTCTCTCTTCGGCGATAGCCCAAGCTCTGGCTCCTCTGCAGGACAGTGTAAACAAACTGTCTGCCCATGTTTTTAAGAATGATACTGGTGTTTTTGGGGACAGTGGGGCAGGGTCCAGTGGTGTTCCGTGTGCTCTACCACGTACGGCCAGGAAGCGTGACGCGGGGCACCTGGAGGGCTTCAGTAAATTATCTGAAGTGTTCCGTAAGAGTGCGCGCACGCTTAGAAGCGCACCCTACCGGGGGGAAGAATCACCCGGAGAGACTGGTGGTTTTGCCACCCAGGACCTTGACCCGGAGGAAGGGTCCCCCTTTGAGGGATATGATGAGGAGGACGAATACGTAGATGAGGATGAGGATGCTTCCTCAGAGGATTTTTCTGATGTGAGCAGGTCTTGGCGCCCTAAGCCCAGTGCTCCTAGTCTTACGGAGGGTGATCTTGCGCCTCCTAATATGTTTGACCCATCTACGATTGTAAGACCTAGGTCATCGGAGTGGTTTCCTGAGCAGTCTACTGCTGATTATGTCGCAGCTAAGCTTCGACAGCCTTTACCTCAGGATGTCCGACTCCGTCTGCGCTCTGAGTGCCCTCGCCCTTCCCTTCCCTTTAGAGTGGCTTGCACCCCTGAGATAGATCCCAAGTTGTGTACCTTCTTCGCCAAATATATCAAAGACCCTAAAAAGGGTATTGATAGGTCATGGAAAGCCTGTCAGGATAAACTCCTAGATGTGGTGGGCCCTCTCACTAAAATTATTGAAACAGCCCAACGCTCTAAGGAGTCGGGCTTACCAATGTCTGTTGATGACGTTGCTGGTTGGTCGCAACGGGCAATGTGCCTTCTTGGCAATGCCAATTGCGCGCTCTCTGCAGAACGGCGACGTTCCTTACTGCTTAAGATTGACCCGAAATTAGGGGAGTTGTCGTCTTCGGAGGCAGGCCCTATTGCACAGGGTGCTTTGTTTGGGGACCCCTTTGTTAAGGAGTTGGGGAAGTTTGTGGCAACCTTTTCGGCTCTGGACAAGGCTCAGGCTTCGATGAAAAAATTCTTCCCCAGAAAGGTTTTTGGCGGGGCCGGCAGAGGCAGGGGTCGCTCTTCCGGCCGTCAGGTCCAGCAAGGCCCCAATAGAGGCCAGTACAAACGAAATAACGGCTGGAATGATGGACGACAGGGTACCTTTTACCCCTCCAGAGGTGGCAGAGGCCAAGGCAAAGGACGTGGTGGATTCCAGTCCAACTCCAGAGGATTTAATGGTAAGATTTCGAATCATCTCTCTGGTTCAAATGGGGGGAAGGTTAGCGTTGTTTCCCCAGGCCTGGGCGTCAATAACTTCAGATCCTTGGGTGCTGGAGACGGTTCAGGGGTTTCACATCGAATTCTACGGTTCCCCTGTTCAGCTTTCTCGTCCTCGTCCTCTAGTGTTTTCTGTTTCAGACCAAGAACTTGTCGATTTGGAGGTTCGGGCGATGTTACAAAAAGGCGCCATTATCCCCTCGGCGCTTCACCCAAACGGTTTCCTCAGCAACATCTTCCTGGTGGAAAAGAAAGGCAAAGGGTTCAGACCAGTAATCAACCTCCGCTCCTTCAACGAGTGGTTGGTTTACAGACACTTCAAGATGGAGGGCATCCATCTTCTGAGGGACCTTTTGTTACAGAACGATTGGCTGGTTCGCTTGGACCTGAAAGATGCTTATCTTTCGGTTCCAATCTTTCCTCCTCATCGTCGATTCCTCCAGTTTCTGTGGAAGAATCAGGTTTACGAATTTCTTACGCTTCCCTTTGGTCTTTCCTCAGCACCTTGGTGCTTTACCAAACTCCTGCGTCCGGTGGTAGAACATCTCCGGACCCTAGGGATTCGTATGATTGTTTACCTGGACGACATTCTTTTGATGTGTCAGTCCAAGGACCTCCTTCTTCACCATCTTCAGGTTACTATAACCCTCCTTCAGTCTCTGGGATTCATCATCAATGCCCAGAAGTCGGACCTCTTTCCCCGACAGGAAATGACTTTCCTTGGCTTTCTGATCATAACTACGGATGCGACTCTTCACCTCCCTTCCGAAAAGATCTCCAAGATCAAGAAGGAGATTCGCAAGGTTCTTCGGCGGGATCGAGTATCCCTCCGCCAACTGGCCAGGATTGTGGGCTTACTCTCTTCATCGATCCAGGCCATTTTTCCAGGCCCTCTTCATTACAGGGCTCTTCAGAGGCTGAAGGCATTTCACCTCCGCAAGGGTCTTACTTACTCGGAACTGATTTCCTTGAATCTGGAAGCCCGATCGGAACTCCTTTGGTGGTTGGATCACATGGATGCCTGGAACGGGAAGGCGATTTTTGGTTCCCGTCCGGATCTGGTGATCGAGTCAGACGCCAGTCGCCAGGGTTGGGGTGCCCGTTGCGGCTCCCTCTCGGTGGGCGGCAGATGGACAGAGGAGGAACTTCACCTCCATATCAACTGTCTGGAGCTCCTTGCGGGCTCGTTCGCCATCCGCTCCTTCACCTCGACCAAGGTTTCGTGCTGTGTGCTTCTTCGGATGGACAACACGACTGCGGTCAGGTACATCAATCGGTTGGGAGGCACGCACTCCAAGGTTCTAGCGGACCTTGCGAAGGACTTTTGGAACTATTGCCTTCTTCGCCAGATCTCTGTCACGGCGGCGTATCTCCCAGGCGATCTGAACACTGTTGCGGATTGGCAATCCAGGAATTTCCGGGATGCCAGCGACTGGAGACTGGATCCTTCAGTATTTCAGAGAATTTCGGACCTTTGGGGTCTTCCAGTAATGGACTTATTTGCGTCCAGATGGAACGCCCAGCTTCCCCGTTTCTACAGCTGGAAACCGGATCCGGGGGCGGAAGCAGTGGATGCCTTCCTACAGGACTGTTCCCTGTTTCCAGCTTACGCGTTTCCCCCCTTCCTTTTCATTCAAAGGGTGGCGGCTCAAGTCCGCAGGCAGAGAGCTTCTCTGATTCTGATCACGCCAATCTGGAAAGCTCAATGCTGGTTCCCTTCTCTTTTGGAACTATCCTGGGACAAGCCTCTTCGGCTTCCGTCGTTCGACCACATTCTGACGGATCCATTGGGTCACCCACATCCGCTGGTTCTCCAGGGCCATCTACGTCTCATGGCATGGAGGATTTCAGGGGACGTTGGTCTTGTGACTCGCTTTCGAGAGACGCTGAGCTCCTCATTCGAGGAGCCTGGGCTCCTAACACCACTAAGCGGTATAGATCGGCATGGAACAGATGGGTTCGTTGGTGTGTGGGAAAACACCTGGATCCCATGGGCTCCTCTGTCACAGATGTGATTAACTTCCTCGCTGATCTTTTCAAGCAGAAACTGGCGTATAGCACCATTAACTCTTTCAGGTCGGCAATTTCTGCTGGGCATGCCCTCGTTGATGGCTCTCCGGTTGGTGAGCACCCTTGGGTTTGTAAACTCCTTAAAGGTATTCGCCTTTCGCGTCCTCCAGAACCTCGTTATTCAGGTTTGTGGGATGTTAATGTGGTTTTGAATTTTCTAAAGTCCTGGCAGGATAATCAATACCTTTCCCGCAAGGAGCTTTCGGCCAAATTAGCGATTCTCCTCTGCTTGATATCATGTAAACGTGCTTCAGATGTTCGTGCTCTGGACGTGTCAGCCAGGGTTTTTACCCCAGAAGGGGTTACATTTACTGTTTCCAGAAGAACTAAATGTAATACCAGGTCAGTAACTTACCCGGCTTTCCCAGATTCGCCAAAACTCTGTGTTGTTCGTTGCCTTAAGACATATGAGGATGTTACTCTTGAGCTCCGCCCTCCGGGCGAAAGACAATTACTTATAGCGATTAAGAAGCCTTTCAAGGCAGTTTCCTCTCCCTCCATTGCCAGATGGGTCAGGTGGATAATGTCTGAAGCTGGGATTAGCATCACTGACTTTGGGGCTCATTCCACTAGAGGTGCAATGGCTTCCAAGGCTATTCAGGTAGGTGGACGTCTGGAAGATATCATGAATGCTGCGGATTGGTCCTCAGATTCGACTTTCAAAAAGTTCTACTTTAAACCAATCCATGAAGCTGCTTCGTTGGTGGTGAGTAGGCTTTGAACAAGCAAAATCCTCGCCTCCGCTCCCTGACATAGAATGAGAAATTTCCTAGTTACCACAAAGGAAAGTTTCAATTCTATTAAGGAGGCGGAGGCGAGGATTTTCCCACCCAGGCTTTATCGAGCCTGCCCTCCCGTAACTGGAATATGATTGTTACTTCGTCTAAGGGAGTATACCTTTTTTCTGAGCTTTAATGTTTTCATTGTTACGCTGTGCAATGTTGATTAAGTTATATCTGCATTTCGTTCTTCTACTCCATTGCAATGTTCTTGAATTCTTCGACATTGTTCTGGACGAGATATTATTATTTGGTTCTCTTCCCTAGGCTCCGATCAAAAAACGGACTAGTGGATGGATGACTTCTTCCCTGCGGCAGCTCCCACGAAAGAGGAAGGACTAACAGCTGGGACTCCATATATACGAACTGTTGGACTCTGATTGGTTGTTACGTTACCAGGCCTACCGCTGCCATGTTGGTTTGGGTAGTCCTGGATGTGATGTTTTTTCTTTTACTACTAACTTGCTGTCCAATAAAATGGAGAAAGGACTAGCAAAATCCTCGCCTCCGCCTCCTTAATAGAATTGAAACTTTCCTTTGTGGTAACTAGGAAATTTCTCATTATTTGGCAGGTGCTTCTCATACGGGTTTGGTGGTGCGGCAGCGGGCGGTCTCGCTGCCGCACCGTCAAACTCGTTATTGGGCCTAAACTAAACCTGGCTCCTTGGATTTAGGCAGGACTATAGTTTAGAGAACCACATGTTGGGGAGAGGAGTTGGCTTAAGGGCTAGGGCGGTCGACCTCGAATCTTGGGAACCGGGTTCGAGTCTCGGCAATGACATTCTGTGATTCTGGACAAGTCACTGAATCTTCCCGTGCATAATAAAAATGAATGTGCCTCATGTAACGCAACTGGTGCTATGTTAGGCGCTCTGATACCCGATACTTCGGGTCAAATTCGTGCCATATAAAACTCTAACAAAGAAATAAATCTTGGGGCCTAATGCACAAAGGTAAGCTTACATTTTTGTCTAAATTCATGATTTTTTGCTTTTGACAAAGGGATTTATGAGTAGTATCTTTATGTGTTCGATGAGTGCGAAGCATCCGCACATGAAAAAGCCTATGTCTTTATGTGCGGAGACTCTACACTTGTAAAAATACTACTCATTAACCTGAATATGCTAATACTTTGCGATCATAAACTTACCCAAAAATGTAGGTTAACCTTTGTGAATCAGGCCTTATATGTTTAATTTGAGGAAAGAGGTGGATTACATAAGCCTTTCATAAATTCGTTAAAAACCGAAGGCTAAGTCTCTATGTTTTGCTTTGATCTCTTTGGCAGAGATTAGCAATCCATTACTCATTCCGGTGCTGGGTGTAACTAATGCACGGTTAATGCAATCACAGAGGCTTTCCCTGAGTAATTTAAGTTGTTATCACTTACTCGGTGCAATGTGTATAGATCCTCATTCAAACTTTCTCAATCAACTTCACAGATCAGAATGGATTATGAATTGGTAAAACAACCCCACACGATGGATGCCTCATGTCAAAAGATATGTTACAAACCAAACAATACTCAAAGATGCGCCCCTTAAAAACTACAGGCCTCATTTATTAAAAGTGTTGCATTGTTGCGTGAAAACAGCGATGCAACACTTTTCAGATCGCCTTTCTCGCAACACCATGGATGCTCCATATTTACTGTACGGTGCTCCATGTTGCAAGGATTTACAGATACGTCAGTATTTCTGACATATCTGTAGGCTCAGTAATGGCGCATTGCTGGAGTGTGTAGCAAAAGTGACGCTACTTCAGCAATGGGTCATTACACATGGGCAAGCCACATGTAAAAGGTGCCTGCATCAGTCTTACGCCTGGTGTGAGGCAGGGAAAGATTCTGATGCAGTGGCATCCTAGAATTGGCGTAGTGAAATCTCATAGATTTCACTGCGTCACTTCTGTGACCCGTTTTTGCGGCGAATGCCCACCCTACATACATTATACCAGGTATAATGTAGCACAGGGCTCTACAAAGTGATGCTTAAATGCTTCACTTTGTAAATATGGTGCAACGTGGTGCCTTTTTCATGCCGCCAAAGCATCACAAAAAGTGACAAAAAGGTGATGCAAAGGGCTCATGAATAAGCCCCTACATGTGGGAAGAGATAGTGAAGGACACCAGCTGAATGAAATTCCTGAGTAGTTATTCAAAATCCACTTTATGCTTCTCGGGAATCCATGAGCTTTAGTCCTCACCCCTATTGTCTATCCTATTTAAATCTAGGGTAAACAAGTTACAAAACAAATCTACTTTAAAATAGAACTGCCTTTAGCAAAATAAGTCATGTTTGTACGGGGATTCATTCATATAAAGTGTGGGACACTCCTTAGCTAAACTTGGAACCGGCGTTGCTGCTATCTAAAGGCTCTTCTACCCACGCCTCGCGGTACCCGCTCCGCGGGTCCCGCTTCGTTTTACCACTTGCCTGACGTTCCTGTTTCCCCGGCTTCAGCTGTTCCTGTGGGGTTGTGTGAGGCTGCAGGGCTGCGAGCGCGACCCGGGACTCGCCTTCCCAGGAGTCCCGGTGTCAGTGGCCGAGTCACCTGGCCCCGCTCTCCCTGACCGCCCCGCCCCACCTCCAGCAATTGAAAAGGGGCAAGGACTCTTTCTACGTGGGACACTCCTTAGCTAAACTTGGAACCGGCGTTGCTGCTATCTAAAGGCTCTTCTTCCCACGCCTCGCGGTACCCGCTCCGCGGTCCCGCTTCGTTTTACCACTTGCCTGACGTTCCTGTTTCCCCGGCTTCAGCTGTTCCTGTGGGGTTGTGTGAGGCTGCAGGGCTGCGAGCGCGACCCGGGACTCGCCTTCCCAGGAGTCCCGGTGTCAGTGGCCGAGTCACCTGGCCCCGCTCTCCCTGACCGCCCCGCCCCACCTCCAGCAATTGAAAAGGGGCAAGGACTCTTTCTACGTGGGACACTCCTTAGCTAAACTTGGAACCGGCGTTGCTGCTATCTAAAGGCTCTTCTACCCACGCCTCGTGGTACCCGCTCCGCGGGTCCCGCTTCGTTTTACCACTTGCCTGACGTTCCTGTTTCCCCGGCTTCAGCTGTTCCTGTGGGGTTGTGTGAGGCTGCAGGGCTGCGAGCGCGACCCGGGACTCGCCTTCCCAGGAGTCCCGGTGTCAGTGGCCGAGTCCCTGGCCCCGCTCTCCATGACCGCCCCGCCCCACCTCTAACAACCCGGCCCATTGGCCTCTGGATTATAAATTTGGGAGTCCTACGCTGTGCGGGAGCGCCCGGGGCTAAGCCCGGGCAAAGGGCGGGCCCTCTGTGGCCCTCCGTGGCCTGCAGTGCCTGGCCTGGGCATATCCCTATTTTCCTTTTGTATCTTTGCTGCAATTTTTAATGACTATTGACTCTATGCTTGAAGCCAATCGGCCAATTACTTGTTTGGTTTTCCACTTTCTGTGTAGCTAGATTTATTTGTTTTTGTGCCAATTGGCAGTTGGGGGTCTTTTGCTAGCATTTTCTTATTATCCCTAGCCGGTTTTTGTCTTGCCAGAAATGTCTACCCGTAAAACCAGGAGCCAGAGAGCTGGTAATGATAAAACAAAAAAAGTTATTGGCACTTTAGATAATTTTATTTCTCGTACTAATTCTCTGATTGACCAGGGTATTTCTCTTATGGAAAGGAGGGTTTCGCTGGATCTTGCTCAAGCGAAAAGGTCATCACTCGGCAACATAGCATTGATACATTCCCCGCCCCAAGGCCGAAACAACTTTCCTCTTCCTGCTGGGAAGCCGGTCGATGACCCTACCCCTGTCATCTGCTCACCACCATTACCTACCAATGCCCCCGCTATGAGTATATTACCTTTCAACATCCCCCATCTATCTGTGACAGTAACTCACTGCGATATTGATTCTTCTCAGGCGGGTGGGTCTGACACTAACATGTCAGCTTTAAATGTTCCAAACATAACGAACCCTCCAACTGACAACCCTGTCATAATTCCACAAGGGGCTATGGGCTCTAACTCTGGGGGGGAAAATTTGGGTGTGGTGATGGTAGATGAAGGGACCTCCCAGGCCCCCATTGACCAACCTGAGTCTGACATGTTAAACTCTACTCCCCATTTATTATCTTTGGGGGTTCCGGGTGATATAACACATGATAGCAGCTTGGCCAGTATTTTGGATATTAGCGGAAGCAACGATTCATCAATTAATTCAGGGGAAGGGCTTGATTCCTTAATGAATTCCATGTCTACTTTGATTAAATCACTGCTCTTGCCTCTGGAGACTAGGCTTGCTAACATAGAACATCAACTTGATACCATCCTCGCGCTACAAGACCCCAAGTTGTCTATTCCTGGTCCTTGTACCTCGGTGGTCTTACCACCTGTCCCCAATAACGTGCCCGGCAATAAAAATCCATCTACGGGGAGTATTTTCGTACCCACAACCAGCTCGCTTAACACTCCACAGCTGGTGAACAACATACAGAGTACCAACAAACCCCCC
Source organism: Lissotriton helveticus (assembly GCF_964261635.1). Lineage (NCBI taxonomy): Eukaryota > Metazoa > Chordata > Amphibia > Caudata > Salamandridae > Lissotriton > Lissotriton helveticus. The sequence goes on from NC_136061.1 coordinate 1,292,693,479, forward strand.
ACTTCTACATGCCCAAGTGTTGCGAAGAGAAAGGTACCTAGTATTCCAGCTCCCATTATTCCCCAGACACAGCCCAGAAAAACCACCACACGACGAAACATCAATCTACCACCTGATGCATGTCCGTTTGTGGTCGTTTTGACGGGCATTCCTGAGCTGCCTACGTCCACTTCTGAGCCCTTCTGGGCGATTAAAAACAAAATATGCCACTGGCTAGACAAAAATTACCCTCCACCTCCTGGTCTAAATAAGAACATACTTATGGTAGAACGGGCCCCTTGGGTAGGTGGGAAGAAGAAAAGTATAAAGGGTGATTGTGTCGTTATCACGTTTGAGGACCCACGATTAGTAGAATTTATTTGTTCTTTTCCTCCATGTGATAACAAGTCGGTGGTATCAGCCAAACCCTTGTCCTTTTTTTATGCGCAAGAGGGTCACGAGGATGTTAGATGGAGTTGGTTGAGGCCGGCTAACAAAGGCCTGGGGAGAGGTAGTAATGGGAATGTTATATCCACCTATCAGAACCCCCAACAGTGGGGAATGGCTTCGGAGGAAGGATGGAATTTAGTCCATAGGAGGAAGGGGCACCAGTGGAAGGGTGATCCCCAGTTTAATGGAGAAGGGTGGGGCCCACAGCTCAACTATCCCTTATTCCCTTGTTACAATCGTTTTAGTGGGCTGGAAGAGGTGGACTGACCATCACCTCAGTCCCTTGAAGTTGTCAATGAAAGTGGGGTACTTCCTCCCCTAGATAGTGGTCCTATCTCTAATGCCAGGGAGGAATTATCCAACCAGGATAGTATCACTCTAGACCCACTGGCAGGGGATATTGATATTCTGGCACCCTAGGAAAAACCCCCATTGTCCCCTTCCCTTGTTAAAATCCTGTCTTGGAACATAGCGGGCTTAAAGAAAAATCTGTCTAATCCTGCATGGAATAATTTCTTAGAGGATTACCATATCTGTATGTTCCAGGAAACTTGGTGTGTTGAGCCAGAACACAAGCATGGTTACTCCACATTCTCTGTCCCAGCAACTCAACAAGGGAAGGGGCGCCCATCGGGAGGCCTACTTATTTGGATCAGGATAGATTTGAACTGTGAGGTTACTGTTAAACATATCCCCACCAATGACATACTTCATATAACTGTTAAAAGGCAGTCTGACAGAAACGTTTTGGAACTCTTCTGTGTTTATGCCAGGGGTCTACCAGGGGGCCAATCTTCACCCATATTAGAGCTGTTAGACAATAGGCTTTCAGCCCTCCCCTCTAAATCTTCAGTATTGGTGGGAGGTGATTTTAATTGCACATTTGAGCCCCTTGATGAGGAGGACTATCTGGGTTCTCATAATAAATTAGGGAACCAGTTCATTCCATCTTTATCACTGGCCCCAATCAAGAAGTGGTCTGCCAGAGCCATTCAGTTAAACGCCCTGGTGTCTGCCCATGACTTATGGGCCCTAAACGGCCGTACCACATCAGACCGTATGGGCGCTATGACTTTCAATCGAATAGGCTGCCCGTCACGGATTGATTACATCCTTTTAGATGTTTGGTCATGGGCTAACCTTGTTGATATGGAGGTCAGTCAGAGGATTGATAGTGACCACAATCCCCTTTGTATGGGTATGCTCTGGGGTGATAATATTGGTAAAGATGCCCCAAATGAGCTGATTACCAAAGAATTAGTTCCTTCTAACTGTAATCGCAGGATTAAATGGAATGTGGTCAGGTGTAATGAAGGGACACTTGAGAACATTAAAGTTCTAGTTTTGGCTGCTTCGAGTGCCCTGGCATCAGTTCACCAAACTCCCCCTCAGTCTCGGGGGGTCTACGCTAGCAGCTAAGTACAAAAACCTAATAGGGGAGATTAGTATGTTCTTTTCCAAAAAAAACAAGGGATGCCCATTGATTAAACACACCCAAAGGAAGGGGAACCCTTGGTATACTGTCTCCTGCAGGGAAAAAAGAAAAGCCATCTCCCTGGCCATAAAAAACAAGGATATACTGGCAGCCAGATCAGCAAGACAAGATTACCGCAATAGCATTGCGAAAGCCAAAAAAGATTGGGAAGAGGAACATTGGCAGGCATTAAAGGAAGCGGCCCATGGGAAAAACGCCATTGTATTCTGGAAATTGATAAATATTCTTGATAGACGTGGTGCTGAGCCCATTCCAAACCACATAACTGAGTGCCAATGGTATTCCCACTTTTCTAAATTATATGGCGTAGGCACTCCGGACGTTGCGCCAGCACTTCCAATAATAGATACTGGCTGTCTGGTTCAACTAAATGGTGGCTCTACAGATGTATTGTTCATGCCCCGTGAGGTCCAGGAAGCCATCCATAAAATAACACCGGGTAAGGCACCTGGCCCGGATGGAATACCGGGTGATCTACTGCTGCATAATCCTACGGTTTGGGCCGATTTTATTGTAAATATTATGAATCTTATTCAGTTGGGTCACCAAGTACCTGACTCATGGAAAGGTGCTGAAGTTGTCACCATTTTTAAAAAGGGTGAGAGAGAGGACCCTGCCAACTACAGACCAATTAGTTTAATTGATGTTATTCAAAAAGTAGTTGGCAGGGTCATTATAAACAGGATTGAGTGCTGGCTTATGGAAGAAAACATCCTGTCCCACTTCCAGGCAGGATTTAGAAGTAATGTAGGAGCAATCGACCAAGTTTTTAGATTCTGTGCAGTTTTTTGGAAAACAGTGTCAATAGCCAGAGGGAGCCTCTACCTGGCTTTTATAGACTTAAAAACTGCATTTGATGTAATACCCTGTGCTAAATTATGGAATGTCTTATTGGATATGGGCTTCCCATCCTATTTGTTAAATCTTATTATCAAACTCCATGAGGGCACCTATGCTAGGATACGTTGGGGGACGCAGGGGCAACTCACAAAGAGTATCCCTGTTAACAGAGGGGTGCGGCAAGGGTGCGTGATGGCCCCCACTTTGTTCTCCCTTTTTATAAACGGGGTGGTGAAACATCTGCAAGAGATACCGGCAGATGCCCCCATTATAGCTGGGGAGAAAACACCATCGCTCCTCTTTGCTGACGACACCCTTCTGTTATCAAAAACTCCCATAGGTCTCCAAACTCTTCTTGACCAGTTTAGTGTTTTCTGTCAGGAACGGGGACTCACAATAAACACTACAAAAACTAAATTAATGGTTATGACCGCCAAGAGGAAATACAGGAATATACACCTGACTTTGAATGGATCTCCCCTCGAGGTGGTCGAAGAGTTTGATTACCTCGGTGTTAGGATTAATAATAATATGAAGTGGGAACCCCATATAAGTAAAATGATTTTAAACCTTAAAAGAGTTTCCGGTACTATTTTAAAAAATCAGCGTCTCTCTGTGAGCAGGCCAGTTGCTCCTGCTTTGTCAGTTTATGAGGGAAAAGCAATAGCCTCAGCTGTTTATGGCTCAGAAATATGGGGCACTGAGAACACTAATGATCATGTCCTAACTGAGAATAAGTTTATGAGGGACTTGGTATCACTTCCAACTTCCACTCCACTTAAACCCTTATTTGCAGATCTGGGTAGGAGGTCCATTCGGGACATTCTCCAGCTTCGTCCCCTCTTATATTGGGTACGTTTGAGGAGGACCCCCGAATTAGCTAACTATGCTTTAGTGTTAGATGAAATGTTAAAACTAAACACCTCAGGTAAAATCAAGTGGCTAAATGTCTTAAAACAACTTGTAGCCAGTGTGGGTTTAAGTGACGCATGGGCCTCCCAATCTCCTCCACCAAAACAACTGGTGAAAAAATTATACTGGGACTGGATTGAGGCCAAGGCTTTACAGAATCCAAATTGGGGGCATTTAACTGAGAACTTTTTGACCCATAAGTGCAATACAAAGTTAGAATTGTTTTTGGATTTTATCCAGATTCCTCGGGACAGGACACTTTATCTGAAATTTAGATATGGAACATTGCCCCTTAGAATTTTTACATCTAGATGGAATAGTAGGAGGGAAGAGGATATAAAGTGTCCAGGCTGTACAAATCCTGAAGAATCATTGGGCCACTTCTTTTTTGCCTGTAAAGCATATACCCTACCTAGGAACAAATGGTTAAAACCTGTATTAAAGAACCTTGGAGTCAGGGACTACAAATCAGCATTACGTATCCTCGTCTCTAACACCTCCTCTATGGTTACTATTTGTGGGGTTGCAAAGTTTTTATCATGTGCCTGGATTATTAGGTTAAAGTTGTTGAAAAATGTCTCTTCAGTTAACATTCCCACATGATTTTTATGTGTATTCTTGTAAATGATGAATTGGTTTTATATTTATGTGTGTACTATATGTTTGTACTTTTTATGATACATGTGTCGAATAAAAGTATAATGACTGACTGACTGACTGGGTCCTGTGTTCTTTAAGCATGAGCAAATGGGTCTAAGGTTTGGGCTTCTCTTGTCTACAGACTTTCTAGCAAGTTGGGATCAATGTCCAGCTACAAGAAACTGCAGGCTCTACGGTAATAGATTGGAAACCCTCACACATACCTTATGTATATTATGTACCTGTCTTGCTCTTAGCAACGAATATAATAGGTGGTTACATTAATCTTTTAAACAATTAAACATAACCCTAGCTGCCATTAAGCTATTATATTTTTTGCAAAGGGTGGGATAGGCAAGTGACAACGCGATTTATCATGCTCATTGAGATTGCGTTTCTGCAATTAAAACACGAATGAAACATTTTTTTTTTAAAAATTGGAGCAGCATTTTTGGAGAAAGTATGTTTGCCCACGTGATTAACATTTTTTTCCTGTAAAGACAGGTTCAGGGCCGCAGTTTCCCTTTTCTCTCTGATCCATATTAATTGTCGTGTAATCCATTTTTGTTTTATTTATACACGGTGTCAATGCACTGCACACAGCCACTTTCAAAGAAACTTTTGTGAATGATGAGCAATTGTGCTGTCAAAATGTACAACATTTGTTGAGGCATGCAGCGTTTCATTATTTTTTGTTCGCCTGCATCACAAAGTTAAGTCGGCAATGCTGTTATGCAGTCAGTTATGAATGTGTTGTTTTTACTTTTCCTCTTGTTTTTTTCGATTTTATTGTCTTGATTTTGAAATTATTTTAATAAACTCTTGTATAATAACTTAGCGCTAAAGATGTTTTATTGCAAAAGTCAAGTGCAAACATGTACACATTCCTAACATGTCTTCAGGCCAAAGGATAGTTCCAACCTTTAAAATCCTACACCAAGGCAAGGATAGAAAATCCCTTCCCTGACCTAGGATAAATAACATTCACCCTAACGTGCCTATACTACCGTCCTACTAGGACCTTCTTACCATTACTATGTAAAAAGTGTGTATGGAGTATTCAGGTGGTATTGCTGGGGGGAAATCCTGTGGGTCTTAGTATGAGTTTCCCTTCTATCATCCTATTAAGCTCTTGAGTGTCTACCTGGTCACATCTGAACTTTGTAAAGGATCACATCTTCTGCTGTCTTAGCTGCTGATAGCATCACAGTGTGCTGTCACCAAGGAACTATAGACTAAAACTGTATGACAGAACGATATGGGTAGTTTGCCAGTTGGATTTCTCAGGATAGCAGGAAGAATTGGAACACCATGCATAAATGTGCCCTTTTGGATGTTTGTGATCACTTGAAAACTGAGGATGATGGCCAGAGCGCTGTTGCCCACCGACATGGCCGTCTTTCTTCTTGCTACCCGTCCTGTCCATTCACTTTCTCAATTTATCCCTTTCTCAACAATAACTTTGTTAACCTGCTTCTAGCAGTATGGCTATATTGCTTATTAAGCAGGACATTCATTTTATTTAACTTCGGTTTCTATGGATATTGACCTCTCAAGAACTGTCAAAATATTATCTTCCAAAGCTCATTCAGCCTCTGAGTAAAATACTCTGAACTCATGAGTGCTGCATTCATTCACTCTGCAGGAGGAAAGGGTGGCGATGTACTAGGAGTGCTGCGCTGCTTGCCAAATGGCTTAATGTCTCTGGAGGATGCACTGCGTATAGGCACCTGAACTCAGAATCAGAATCTACATTTCCGTTAAAGCCACAAAACTCTGACGTTGTTTGGAAATGTCAGTAGCCATCTTGAGGATCTCAAGTGTGAGTTTCCACATGCTCCAGGACATCCGTGCTAGACAACCAACTTACTTTGGGGAATATTCTCAAGAACGTGTGATAATTATCGCAAAATTAGCTTAACATAACTCTTCACATCGCAGTCTATCGCGGGAAAATAGCGCTGTGCTAACGTTTTATTCTCAACACAGCGGTACCATGCGATAGTCTCACGATAACGGGTCAAATGACCGCGTTAAAATTAACGCAACGCCTAAAAGATGCAAAACACGAACATGAAAAAAGCAGCGATGTCCCAAACCACAATACAAAAGTCAGCAATAACCTGCGACAAGCCTGGAATTTCCACACGTCATTCGGGAAAATGCACCATAAAAGCAGAGGCAAAAAACTGTGAGATGAATGTAAGAGTACAACCTTACATCCGTGATGTAGTACAAATGTCCACTGTCCGCATCAAAACGGCATCTCCTCACAAACAGCCACAATGTACATTGTCATGCAGTCCATCTGTAAACTTCGCCAATGTGTAAACATACATGGAACACAATGCGAAACTGGATCTCCCCTTTACATTGCATAGGGGCAACCCACACCTCCTGCAGAGCAGACCCTACATCACATCAGTGATGATGGAGACGATCTCCAGGACAATGACTATGATTCATGGACAACCTCCAAACCCCACCTCCAGTAGCAGGGCAGCCTAGCACTATCAAGGTGAGCCCACCCCCTGCACAAACCACACAGCAGGAAGCACCCACCACCAGGTCTTGCTCCTAGCACCACACCAAAGAACACATGGCGTTCCAAAGCCGTGTGTTAGACCGCCAGAAGGAGCTGGCTGAACAGGGGTGGGTGGGGTTCTAACTCATGGCAGCCAAACTAGATGTCATACGTGGGTGTCTAAGTCCCATCAGGGACCACTTACAATCCCTAGCAGACACCCACAGGCCGCCCCATGCCCACCAACAATCCATGGCTGGCGTCGAAGAAGTCATGATTCGGAGACAAGAACTACTGTCTAGTCAGAGTGGCTACAGTGATGTCATATGTGATTTGGGAAACATAAGGAGGGTCCTAGAGAACATGGAGCGGATGCAGGTGGAAAGAATGGCTACAACGGCTGCACATGAGAAAGCTGTAGATGGGATCTTCCATGCCCTGCAGATCCTCAACATGGAAGTGGTGCCACAAGACATTGCGCAGATGAATGTTGCTGCTACTTCTACATCCACATCTCCGGCCCCTGATGTGTCAGTGTCACATAGTGCTGCAGAGCAAACAGGTAATCTCCCATTTTCCTTAAACACCGAAAAAGGATAGGATATTTTTTTTAAGGCAACATAAAGGAAATGTTACAGTAAAAAAGCAGTTTACTTTACTATACTGCTGATTAAAATTAAAATTCCCAAGTAAGCCACAATAATTGGCCAACTCAAAGATGGCGGCGGAATCAGTTCTATCCATGTGAGTGACATATGCCTAAAATAATGTTAGTCCTGTTTCGATCTCCAAACAGCAATTTCCCATTTTTTTTTTTTTGTTACACTGAAAAACTATAGGATATTTTATTTAAGGTAACATAAAGGAAATGTTACAGTAAAAAAAGCAGTTCTCCTTGCTATACTGCTGATTAAAATTAAAATTCCCAAGTAAGCCACAATAATTTGCCAACTCAAAGATGGCGGTGGAATTTGTCCTATCTATGTGAGTGACATATGCCTAAAAAAAATGTCAGTCCTGTTTCGATCTCCAAACGACAGGCTTTATAAACACAGTACTTGGCTGCACTTAATCCTTGCTTCATTTTGGGTGCATGCGGCCACGCTGACGATTCATTGAGCTCTTCATGCAGGTGAGAACTTGAAATTAGCCCTGATTATACTAAGGAATAGGTATGCTGCAACAAAATATTTCATAGATTTTTGTTGCTTTTGATTTACAGATCTCTTGTCTTCCATAAAGAATTAAAGTAAAGGGGAAGACTCTGTGCGACATCAATTTGCGCAGTAGGTAATGACACATCAAGCATTTTTTTTTAAAACTGGCTGTCCATAGATTAAATGTAGCATTGATTTAAGCATTTTCTCAAACAGATCGACAATTCTTAACCGTCCGCATTAAACTGCGAGAGTAATTTTGAGCTGAAGCAACCGAAATACATCCAAGTGGAAGATTATATATGCCACTTACTATACAGGAGGTATGATCTCATTTAAGTTAACCTTTAACCCCAGCCCCATTGAAACTCTAACAGTGCTAATCGAGTTATTCTAATTTCTACACAGGGCATTATCGATCGCCTTTTTAATCATCAATAAAGTGTATTTGGAGGCTACAAGACCCCATTTTATCAGGTATATATAGATCCTAGGTAGATTTCGTGATTTGTAAACCTTTGCATTTAGTAACTGGATTATAAACTTTGTAGTAAATGGAGTGTAAGGACATGCAAATTCTCCCATTGCATAATACCAACTTTTTCTCCGCCTTTAGGGCTGTTAGAATGTTTTGCAAATAAATATTTCGAGTATGTGATCAAGACCATACCCTTACATGTTGTAGGAATTTCCATCTAAAAATCTGTGTGATTAAATCAAAAGTCTTTTCGATTAGGACTCCAAGTATGTGAGTGCTTCAGTAAGACAAATACATCCTGCAAACACAATGTTTATAAATATTTAAAAAGGGTTAACACAAACAGTAGTGTTATGATAAACACGCCCAGCTTGTGATGTAAAGTTGATACACATGTATAATTGTTTGAAATTTAGATGCATTGTTTAACAAAGTTCTGTAACAACGCTCAAATGGATGTACAAATTGCTGGCTCAATGTTTATTTGAATTCAGTTAGACGTTGAATCTTTAAACATAGAGAGGTATGGTGTGATATGTATAGAAGAGTAGTCAAAATTATTTTCATCCCAATATAGGCAATTGAGATTGTTTTTTAATTACAACTCTGTCTTTTTAAGGTTTTTCCAGATATGATTTATATGTCCTGAGGATGGTCTCTTCAACTCAAGACTAGAGACCGAAACGTCGACATATACGCTTTGTCTGTTTAATTAATTGTTCAACTGTTTAATTAATTGTTCAACTGTGAAGAAGCGGACAAGTGCTTACAATTGTTATAGAGAATTTTTGTTTGATTGTTATTCTTGAATCATTTTCTCCTATAACATTGTTATATTTCTGTACCCTTTTTAATTTATTTCTGGAGTATTAAATACGAACTTTTTTCATACACACCTTCTCCCTCTCTTCTATTTTGGATCACTTGCAGTGACCGATATAAATTGCATGAATATTTGAGATTGTTGCTTTGCACTATTGGTCTTATACATATAAGGACCTCAAACATTGTTGGAAAGTCTATGTGAATTGTACAATAACAAAACCCCTTGACGGTATTTTTACCCTACCGCAGAGCAAACACCAGCACCCTTATGTGAGGCACATGAAATGTCAGAGGACGAAGATGAGGATGAATCTGCCTTAATGGGAAGAAGGAAGCAGTAGCACTCATCTCCGTCATATGGCTTGTTTCTGCCCTCTGCATCATGCCCTGGAATAACACCTTCCACTGTCCCCCAATACACTCTGTGACACTAACCTTGGACCTCGACATGGAATCCCATATTTTGTTTGCTAAATAATTAAGCATAAATCAGCCTGCGGACTGGACTCTTCCCCTTCCGAGTAACTCGTCAATCCCTAAAGGACTCTGGCTAGCCCCCCACAGGGTAACATTGTAATGTGTTGTCTGCAAGGCCCAATACTGAGACAGCTTCAATCCTCCACTGAACGTGAAAAATACATACTAATACACACAGACGTGTCATGTCTGTGATTAATCAAGTATGAAAGCATGGACGAATGTAGGGGCAGTGATTCCCCCTTACATCCACGTTGCTCATGTTGTGGGACTTGAGTCACAGGGTGCATCCCTGCATCATGTAAATATTTGACCCAAAAAGAAGGCCTGTTGTCAATTGTAGGTCACAAATGACAGCCTATATGTAATGATTTGGCACACATGTGAAACGCTGATGAATGGGATTCTGTACTATCTTTGACACAGACATAGCATTTAGAATACGTGACCCCCTAAACAGCCTCTCTGTACACAGGTGACACACCCACCATCTATTTTCATATCATGAGATTGTTAGCACTACATGTTGCACTTACACTTGTCAGAGTGATCTGCTTGTACAGAGAAGTGACATGCACTCAGGGAATGTGTGTTGTAATTAATGTATTTGCACATGCTGTGCCTGTGGTCATTTTGTACTGTCCCATGGTTGCTTAGGACTGTCACAATGTGACATGCTCATGTGAAGAAATTGTCAATGATGGTGTTCCTATGGGCTATTCCTTCTGCAGCTGCAGTGGGGTGTGGTCCACCTGCCTCATCTTCCTCATCATTGTCCGGTGCACCAGGCACTTGTATCCATGGGGCATTGGTGCGTACACATATGTTGTGCAACACACAACATGCAACGATCATCTTGCACACAATGTCTGGGCTGTACAGGAGCCTTCCACCTGTGATGTCCAGGCACCTGAACCGTGACTTCAACATGCCAAATGTGCATTCCATGATGCCCCTGGTACGTTTGTGGACCGCATTGTACTGCCTCTGGGCCTGTGTGCTCAGGGCTCGAGGGATGTCATCATCCAAGGGCAGAGTGCATATCCTTGATCACCTGTGACAGTGTAGAGAGATGTGAGTCAATAGTTGGTTCTGTATGATGTGTTGGCAGGCTCACTGGTTCATTGGTGTGTGATATGTGTGACTTAGGGATTCCTGTTTGAAATGTACTGCTTGTAGCAAATGTGCGGCATCCATGTGTATTACGTACCCTCACTGCTGCTCCTGCCTCCCCCGAGCCAAATTACTAGTGTGCGCAGTGCGGTTGTATCACTTGCACTCCTACGGCCCACCATTGTCATGCCTGTCTGCGCATGTCCACAAGCCTGACAATGACACTGTGAAGTTGTGCGTTGCAGGTGGGTGGCCACGTGTGTGTAGGCCTATGGCAAGAAACGGGTGGACACAGATGTAGAGTTCATGGCTGGCTGAACTCGTGATGCGGTTGGGGGTAAACCTTTGGCTTATGCTGCGGGAATAGCGACACACACAACAGTTGGCATGTATGATCCTGGACCCCGAGCAGGCTTGCGCCCCCTCATTTTCCCGTTCCGCTGAGCCCACACTCCGGGGGAATGCTACATTGCAACATTGTCCATTGCGTGATGGGTGGTGCCGACACTACAAGAGACTTACTGACATTAGAAAAGTCTTACACAGGGTAAATTATACGACACAACACCACACAACTTTTTGCACATTTTATTTATTATTTACTTTGGACACTTAACGTTGCATCGGCATGAAGTTTAGTCATGGCAGGAATATTTTGCACTGTATCACTATCCCGGCCTGAAGGCATCTGCGTAAGGCACTTTTATAACGGACTGTCAGTCATCACACCACTTGTCATATTTAGGGACTATATCTGGTCTGTCTGTAGTACTTTTTATATTGGTAGAGTGTATATTTATACTCAGATAAACCATATGCACATTATGTGCAATTAGTAAGGATTAACTCTGTCTCAAGATGACCCCCACATAAGAACACTAATAAACTAGTGTTTTAAGTTCATCCTACATTTATATCTTGATTCATGCCACATGATTATATGGGAACGCGACGTACATAGCGTGCCATTTGCCATTAAAAAACAAGTGTTTTTAAGTTCGTTCTATAATTATTTCTTGATTCACGCCATAGGATTAAATGGAAACTTGGCGTACATTGCGCGTCATTTGCCAGTATTGACCCCATCTCAAGATGGCCCCCATAGGAGAACATCAAGCACTGAGTGTTCTAAGTCCATCTTTTATTTCTTAGTTTGTGTATTTGAAATACATGGAAACGTGGCATTTCAATGGCAGCAGACATTTTCTCGAGTTTGCTGTTTAGGTGGTTCTTCATACAGGAATGGGACACCGTAAATACTGGTGATCTGATGAACATTTCATCTCTTGTTTTTCGTGCAATTGTATGGATAAAGCGGACGTTTCAATTCTTTTGTTTTCAGATGATTGGCGTACATAGAACTATTGGGTAAGATGACCACAGCGTCATTTGGTTACTTCACCTATTTTGATTAACATGGAGCATTAACATTTGGATTGTTTCATTCATTCATCATAGAGCTACCACGCATTGACAAAGGATTTGAAGGTGTGATTGACATTATGTTGGAGTTAATGGTTCCAGTCTTTATTATAAGAAAAGTTACTTTATATTTCCTATTCTTATTTCTTGACTTCCAGTGTCTTCACATTTAGCGACTTGGCCTGTAATAGTAACCTATTATAAGTTACAGTACTTTGGACAACAAGTTGTTGTTATAGCATATATATATACACAAGCATATAGTTATTGTGCCTCTTTCGTTTTGTAGATAAGGTGCTTATGAGTTGTATGATCATCTAACTAGAGCCAGGTAGGTAGGCATCTATTAAGTTACATTGATTAACATTTGAATGGGATAAGGTTTCACCATGGACATTAACATCATATCACAACATATTTTATTCACAGATCAGCCCCTGAGGAAGGAACCATGAGGTTCCGAAATGCATTGGGCAACGCTAATGGAATTGTTGCAATGATTTTCATTTAATGCATTGTGTACATATGATCACAGTAAAAATTGTATAGAATATAGGTTAATTTATGTTACTGTCATGAATACTATGCAGTAAATTGTTTGAAATGTATGTTGACCTTTGAGAATAATATAACAGTGTGAAAATTCAACATTGTGATGACTATGATTACAGTGAATAGGTGTTAACACACCAAGTGAACAGTGCGCGACCTTCACAAGCTACACAGTTTGCGATTAGTTCATTATTTCTAAATACACAAGGGGTGACATCCCTTGCCAGTTGCAGCACCATAAAATAAGGACAGCTGAATATAAGGTTGAGTTTGAGATAACACAAGTTCTCCCCACATTTATTATAGTTTGTCATAGTATTACCGTCACAGCTGGGGTAGCACCAAATTATTTAAAAATGATGTTTGAAAATATAACGAGTATCACGGAAAACAGATCTAACACTTTGGCTTACACCTCAGATCAAGCTAATGAGATTTATGCACTCATCCAAGAAGTACGATCTGTGGATGCCCATGGAGGATCAATATCCCAACAACTCAAACAACTTGAATATCTCACAAGACGACAATTAAATCAAAAAATGCACGCGTCCACGTTTTGTCCACCATAAGCGTGGAAGGGTATACTCAGATGTGAGTCCCTTGCTCATTGCACCATCAGGATTCAAGCAAGCCGGGCCGATGACTCCTGAAATGGCAGAAACCGGTCCCCGGAAGCTTGTTTCCTTCCCAGTATAAGAATTGGCTTGGTAGTTTGGTTTGCCCTGTTCCCATCATGCACTGGGACAGGAACAGGCTAATTTGCATATAGCCAAGTTCTGAGCTGGGATGGTGCAGTGAGCTAAAAAACGGTGATGGATCAAGCCCTGATCTTTGGACTGGGTAAGAGTGGTCTGCTTAATTCAGGCACTCTGTTCATCACCACCCCCTTTTCTGAATCATTTTGTCCACCATAAGCGTGGAAGGGTATACTCAGATGTGAGTCCCTTGCTCATTGCACCATCAGGATTCAAGCAAGCCGGGCCGACGACGCCTGAAATGGCAGAAACCGGTCCCCGGAAGCTTGTTTCCTTCCCAGTATAAGAATTGGCTTGGTAGTTTGGTTTGCCCTGTTCCCATCATGCACTGGGACAGGAACAGACTAATTTGCATATAGCCAAGTTCTGAGCTGGGATGGTGCAGTGAGCTAAAAAACGGTGATGAATCAAGCCCTGATCTTTGGACTGGGTAAGAGTGGTCTGCTTAATTCAGGCACTCTGTTCACCACCACCCCCTTTTCTGAATCATTTTGTCCACCATAAGCGTGGAAGGGTATACTCAGATGTGAGTCCCTTGCTCATTGCACCATCAGGATTCAAGCAAGCCGGGCCGACGACGCCTGAAATGGCAGAAACCGGTCCCCGGAAGCTTGTTTCCTTCCCAGTATAAGAATTGGCTTGGTAGTTTGGTTTGCCCTGTTCCCATCATGCACTGGGACAGGAACAGACTAATTTGCATATAGCCAAGTTCTGAGCTGGGATGGTGCAGTGAGCTAAAAAACGGTGATGGATCAAGCCCTGATCTTTGGACTGGGTAAGAGTGGTCTGCTTAATTCAGGCAGTCTGTTCATCACCACCCCCTTTTCTGAATCATTTTGTCCACCATAAGCGTGGAAGGGTATACTCAGATGTGAGTCCCTTGCTCATTGCACCATCAGGATTCAAGCAAGCCGGGCCGACGACGCCTGAAATGGCAGAAACCGGTCCCCGGAAGCTTGTTTCCTTCCCAGTATAAGAATTGGCTTGGTAGTTTGTTTTGCCCTGTTCCCATCATGCACTGGGACAGGAACAGACTAATTTGCATATAGCCAAGTTCTGAGCTGGGATGGTGCAGTGAGCTAAAAAACGGTGATGGATCAAGCCCTGATCTTTGGACTGGGTAAGAGTGGTCTGCTTAATTCAGGCACTCTGTTCATCACCACCCCCTTTTCTGAATCATTTTGTCCACCATAAGCGTGGAAGGGTATACTCAGATGTGAGTCCCTTGCTCATTGCACCATCAGGATTCAAGCAAGCCGGGCCGACGACGCCTGAAATGGCAGAAACCGGTCCCCGGAAGCTTGTTTCCTTCCCAGTATAAGAATTGGCTTGGTAGTTTGGTTTGCCCTGTTTCCATCATGCACTGGGACAGGAACAGACTAATTTGCATATAGCCAGGTTCTGAGCTGGGATGGTGCAGTGAGCTAAAAAACGGTGATGGATCAAGCCCTGATCTTTGGACTGGGTAAGAGTGGTCTGCTTAATTCAGGCACTCTGTTCATCACCACCCCCTTTTCTAAATCATTTTGTCCACCATAAGCGTGGAAGGGTATACTCAGATGTGAGTCCCTTGCTCATTGCACCATCAGGATTCAAGCAAGCCGGGCCGACGACGCCTGAAATGGCAGAAACCGGTCCCCGGAAGCTTGTTTCCTTCCCAGTATAAGAATTGGCTCGGTAGTTTGGTTTGCCCTGTTCCCATCATGCACTGGGACAGGAACAGACTAATTTGCATATAGCCAAGTTCTGAGCTGGGATGGTGCAGTGAGCTAAAAAACGGTGATGGATCAAGCCCTGATCTTTGGACTGGGTAAGAGTGGTCTGCTTAATTCAGGCACTCTGTTCATCACCACCCCCTTTTCTGAATCATTTTGTCCACCATAAGCGTGGAAGGGTATACTCAGATGTGAGTCCCTTGCTCATTGCACCATCAGGATTCAAGCAAGCCGGGCCGACGACGCCTGAAATGGCAGAAAACGTTCCCCGGAAGCTTGTTTCCTTCCCAGTATAAGATTTGGTTTGGTAGTTTGGTTTGCCCTGTTCCCATCATGCACTGGGACAGGAACAGACTAATTTGCATATAGCCAAGTTCTGAGCTGGGATGGTGCAGTGAGCTAAAAAACGGTGATGGATCAAGCCCTGATCTTTGGACTGGGTAAGAGTGGTCTGCTTAATTCAGGCACTCTGTTCATCACCACCCCCTTTTCTGAATCATTTTGTCCACCATAAGCGTGGAAGGGTATACTCAGTTGTGAGTCCCTTTCTCATTGCACCATCAGGATTCAAGCAAGCCGGGCCGACGCCGCCTGAAATGGCAGAAACCGGTCCCCGGAAGCTTGTTTCCTTCCCAGTATAAGAATTGGCTTGGTAGTTTGGTTTGCCCTGTTCCCATCATGCACTGGGACAGGAACAGACTAATTTGCATATAGCCAAGTTCTGAGCTGGGATGGTGCAGTGAGCTAAAAAACGGTGATGGATCAAGCCCTGATCTTTGGACTGGGTAAGAGTGGTCTGCTTAATTCAGGCACTCTGTTCATCACCACCCCCTTTTCAGAATCATTTTGTCCACCATAAGTGTGGAAGGGTATACTCAGATGTGAGTCCCTTGCTCATTGCACCATCAGGATTCAAGCAAGCCGGGCCGACGATGCCTGAAATGGCAGAAACCGGTCCCCGGAAGCTTGTTTCCTTCCCAGTATAAGAATTGGCTTGGTAGTTTGGTTTGCCCTGTTCCCATCATGCACTGGGACAGGAACAGACTAATTTGCATATAGCCAAGTTCTGAGCTGGGATGGTGCAGTGAGCTAAAAAACGGTGATGGATCAAGCCCTGATCTTTGGACTGGGTAAGAGTGGTCTGCTTAATTCAGGCACTCTGTTCATCACCACCCCCTTTTCAGAATCATTTTGTCCACCATAAGCGTGGAAGGGTATACTCAGATGTGAGTCCCTTTCTCATTGCACCATCAGGATTCAAGCAAGCCGGGCCGACGACGCCTGAAATGGCAGAAACCGGTCCCCGGAAGCTTGTTTCCTTCCCAGTATAAGAATTGGCTTGGTAGTTTGGTTTGCCCTGTTCCCATCATGCACTGGGACAGGAACAGACTAATTTGCATGTAGCCAAGTTCTGAGCTGGGATGGTGCAGTGAGCTAAAAAACGGTGATGGATCAAGCCCTGATCTTTGGACTGGGTAAGAGTGGTCTGCTTAATTCAGGTACTCTGTTCATCACCACCCCCTTTTCTGAATCATTTTGTCCACCATAAGCGTGGAAGGGTATACTCAGATGTGAGTCCCTTGCTCATTGCACCATCAGGATTCAAGCAAGCCGGGCCGACGACACCTGAAATCGCAGAAACCGGTCCCCGGAAGCTTGTTTCCTTCCCAGTATAAGAATTGGCTTGGTAGTTTGGTTTGCCCTGTTCCCATCATGCACTGGGACAGGAACAGACTAATTTGCATATAGCCAAGTTCTGAGCTGGGATGGTGCAGTGAGCTAAAAAACGGTGATGGATCAAGCCCTGATCTTTGGACTGGGTAAGAGTGGTCTGCTTAATTCAGGCACTCTGTTCATCACCACCCCCTTTTCTGAATCATTTTGTCCACCATAAGCGTGGAAGGGTATACTCAGATGTGAGTCCCTTGCTCATTGCACCATCAGGATTCAAGCAAGCCGGGCCGACGACGCCTGAAATGGCAGAAACCGGTCCCCGGAAGCTTGTTTCCTTCCCAGTATAAGAATTGGCTTGGTAGTTTGGTTTGCCCTGTTCCCATCATGCACTGGGACAGGAACAGACTAATTTGCATATAGCCAAGTTCTGAGCTGGGATGGTGCAGTGAGCTAAAAAACGGTGATGGATCAAGCCCTGATCTTTGGACTGGGTAAGAGTGGTCTGCTTAATTCAGGCACTCTGTTCATCACCACCCCCTTTTCTGAATCACGTTGGTAAAGAAGCACAAGGCCAAAAGGATTCCAAGGGGACTAAGAATGTCAATAAAACCAATGTTCTTCCGTTTCCACCTCAACACTAAATTTATGGACAAGTGGTATAGTATACTAAACAAATGCCCTCAAGATCTTATTCTGCTCATAATAGAAGAACTTTCAAAAACCATTTGTGAATTAGAAGATGAAATACACGTATTAAAAGGAGAATTGGAAACTCCGATGGAGGACAACACCTGGCAAATAAACTTGGAAGGATTAAACCAGAGGTTAGATAAATACAGCAAGGAGCTACAGGAGGGCAAGTTAAGAAAGTATAAACGTGACACCATTGACTATAAATTAAATGAAGTGTATACATGGGCGGAGATATATGCTAGACGGAGATTTGACCACAGAAAGCCAGCAACACAATCTTCTGAGGAGAGTCTGGTTTCAGACAAGGATACTTCTGCATCAAGAGCACCAGTACAAATAATAACTACATCCAAAAGCAGCACTGCTGGTATACCCGCAGTTCCTGTTGAACATACATCAACACCAAGCACAGTAGCTTTTTTATCCCAGGTCCAGGATCAAGGATTTTCCCAACCTCAACAGAAAAGAACAACAGGAGGTCAGGTGCAACAAGACGGGGAAAAGGCGGGCAGAAGTCTAAGGAGCGGGAAAAATTTTGTTTGATTGTTAACATATCATCTAAACAACTCTCACCTCAAGAAACCAGAGTATTAAACAGAGGTCTTCCATTCAGACCTACCAACACGCCCAATGAATTACATTTAGAAGCCAGCATATATCGGTTCATGCGGACTCTACGCTTACGAAATTTTTTCACAAATGTGATTGACCATGTCCAAACTGAAGGCACAGACACGGATAGAAAGTTTAAACCGAAGAGCACATTTCAACCGCCAGTGTCACATAAAATGATTGATACGTTTGAGATCATGGTCAAGAAGGACATTAAAGCATTGGATCTGAAAAAGGTGAAAAAACACAATCTTACTAAATCAGATAAACACATTTTACAGGCTATTGCGAACAACAAAGAACCTAACGATACAACCTGCTGACAAAGGGGGCGCCATTGTTCTCATGGACACCACCTTCTACATGCATAATGTAGATTTACATGTCAAGGATGACAACACCTATTTACCATTGGAAGCTGATCCAACAGAAGAACTACAGAAACTGCTCACACAGATACTGAAGAATGCAGTGGATCTTGAATGGATAGACAAACCAACACAACAATATCTGAGCACACCATACCCACAAAGCCCGCTGCTATACATGATTCCTAAAATTCGTGAAAGCATTGTGAATCCACCATTCAGGCCAATTGTTTCAGGGTGTGGGTCAATCTTTGACCCCCTTGGACGGTATCTTGATCATTTTTTACAACTATTTGTCCAAAACTGGTGATCATACATAAGAGATACCACTGATTTCCTATCCAAAATTGAAGCACTTGCCCCAGACATGCAGGAATCCTGGTTACTATGCACAATAGACGTGGTGGCTTTGTACACCTCTAAACCACATCAAGATGGATTGGAAGCGGTAGAATGGGCGTTACTGCAACTTGAAGAACTACGGACCAATAAAGTTTTATTGATTCAACTTCTCAAATTCTGTATGCAAAACAGTTATTTTTTGTGGAACAACAGGTTTTCTGCCCAACTAACAGGAACATCTATGGGTTTTCCGGGGGCGCCCTCGTACGCCAATATGTTTATGGCACAATTTGAATTCGAACATCTAATGACACAAGCAGCATGGTGGACTAACATCAAATTATTTTGTTGGTTTATTGATGATATCTTTTTGATTTGGACAGATACAAGGGCAACATTGGAGGAAATGATACACCATTTGAATCAGATTAATCTTAGAATCAAATTCACATTTAATATCAACACCTGTAGTGTAGCTCCTATTTTCCCAATAGGCTCTGCGCATTGGAATAATACCTACAGCAGTAAAGGCCTAGACCAGACGTTAACTGGGTCTACTACTGTCGATACTAGACTTAATTTTTGGGTTTGCCAGCGTAGCTCAGAGTTCGCTAGAAACTTTCTCGAATGTTCAAGGAGGAATTAACTTCCCTGATTAGACAAGAAGGGATTTAGTTTCTGACAACCATAGAACATGACAACTTTGCTCTCCCCTAATCAAGAGTCAATCTCGAGAGTCGTGTGAGCACAAGGCAATTATTTTACTCAGTCAGTACGTGCATTCTTAGTCTCATCAGAATGTAGAGAAAAGGAAGAGACGGGCGTGTTCAATAAAAAGGTGTTATTTATTGATCAGTCTCTTTTCTCATACATGAGAAATGGATCGATATTATTGCAATACTTATAGTTAAGTAAAGTGCATACATTAAAAGCAATAGTATAAAATAATACTGTAAAAACATTGATATGGTTTCTGAGCCATATGATGTTTGAAATGATTAAAATATATTTACATACACATATACATTTGACTAAACGTACTCAACTGGTGTTTCTAAATACGCCTACCCCGTGTACCTGACCTAAGTCTAATGCGTGGGCGGGAATAGAAAGTTACAGTTTTAAGTTAAGTTTGTTTTTGCCAAGTGAATAACTAAAGAATTCTCTGTGAGGGGTTATTCAGTTCTGTACCTGGAATTTAGGATGAATGAGGAATGGTATCTCTTTCTCTGGTCTCGATATTCCAGGCTGCCTGCGAGGGCTACCCGGAAGCGCCGGTGCTGGGTCTCTCGGCTTGAGATAGCAGCGCGTCTCTCAGCGCGTCAGGAAGGCGGGGCTGCTGCCAGCGGGGTCTGCTTCTGCTCTCGGCTTCGGCAAGTGTGGCTGCTCCGTCTTGTCACCACGCGTGTGTTTGCATAGGGCAAGATCGGCAATATTTATACCTTAAAGGTGCCGAGATTGACGTAAGGATGGACATAGATACGTCAATAAAGATGTCATACGACTTGCTCGTTAGCACATTCTTTACTAAAGTTCTCTGTGAAATCAAAACAATGGCCGCACGGATTTTCCAGGTTGTCATAGGTTTGATTTGTTATGAGAACGTCGTATGCCTTATCAGGGGCTGGAGGAATGTCGCTTGTCTAATTAGATCTCAAGCGTTATGACCTAATCAGATAACACGTTCCTGTGCCGTAGTGTGACTGCGTCAGATAACGGTATCTGCATCATGGGGGCTTGTCTTGCCTCATGGGCTGACTGTTAGTTAACTTGATAGTTAGTTTAACCAGAATAGGGTCAGGAATAGGGGGATCGATTCAGAACCTATAGGAATACATGACACACCGAATCCATGGAATCCTTAGATGTGAGAGTGATAAAAACTTTTGATGGAAAGAATTTACAAACAGAACTTTACACCAAGCCAACTGATCGCAACAATGCATTACAATACACCAGCTTCCATCCCAGAAGTCTAATTAACAATTTCCCATACTCTCAAATGATTTGCATCAAACGAATTTGCTCAGATTCCAAAACATGTCAAGTCAAGATGCAAGAACAACTCCGAAAATTTGTGGTTAGAGGATATCCTGAGACCACATTACAAGTTTGTCAAACGAGAGTGGCCTCACTCACACGGAAGGATCTACTGACACCTGAACAACATAAAAAGGAAGATAAAATGGTTTTTGTGTCAAGATTCACTACACAGTCGGCGACAATAAAACAAATCATCAATACCCGCTGGGAACTTCTTTCCACTGAACCAGACTTTAACGATATATTCATGGAGTTACCTGTGCATGCGTATACAAGAGGACAAAATCTTCGACAATTACTATCAAGATCATCCACAAAACCCACTACACAACAATTTAAAGGGACTTTAAAATGTTACAACTGTACCCACTGCAATAACATCGCGTTGGGAAACACATTCACTCACCCTACCACAGGTGCACCGATAAGTGTTCGACACACTAGTGATTGCAATACACAAAATGTAATATATGGCATCAAATATCCGTGTGGAAAGATGTACGTCGGGAAGACAGAAAGAAAATTGAAAATCAGAATAACAGAGCACAAAAGCCGGATACAGACTTAAAACATGACTTCCCCTTTGGCAATCCACTGGCAGAAAAGCAAACATTCGATCTCTCAGTTACGCATTATGATTATTGAATATGTTCCTCTTAAAAATGGAGTGGACAATCACAAAAGACTGCTTCAGCGAGAGATTTTCTGGATCAAATTTCTCAATACCATGAGCCCGGTGGTATTAAATGATAGGTTAGATTACTCATGTTTCATTTAGATCAGGCTGTCAACAGTAAAATGTTCTAGGACACATTAAGCATACTATTCACATACTAACACAGGTACATTTCCATATGTTATCATTTAAGACATCTTGTATATGTTTGTTTATCATTATATGAAGATTGTTGTTATGTGACCAAAATTATCATTATAACTAACACTAACACAGGGGACAGTGAGCCCTGACTGACATTAGGCAAGTCTTACACCGGGTAAATTATACGACACAACACCACACAACTTTTTGCACATTTTATTTATTATTTACTTTGGGCACTTAACGTTGCATCGGCGTGAAGTTTAGTCATGGCAGGAATATTTTGCACTGTGTCATTATCCCAGCCTGAAGGCATCTGCGTAAGGTGCTTTTATAACGGACTGTCGGTCATCACACCACTTGTCATATTTAGGGACTATATCTGGTCTGTTTGTAGTACTTTTTATATTGGTAGAGTGTATATTTATAATCAGATAAACCATATGCACATTATGTGCAATTAGTAAGGATTAACTCTGTCTCGAGATGGCCCCCACATGAGAACACTAATAAACGAGTGTTTTAAGTTAGTCCTACATTTATCTCTTAATTCATGCCACATGATTATATGGGAACGCGACGTACATAGCGTGCCATTTGCCATTAAAAAACGAGTGTTTTCAAGTTCGTTCTTTAATTATTTCTTGATTCACGCCATAGAAATTAAATGGAAATGTGGCGTACATTGCGCATCATTTGCCAGTATTGACCCCATCTCAAGATGGCCCCCATAGGAGAACATCAAGCACTGAGTGTTCTAAGTCCATCTTTTATTTCTTAGTTTCAATGGCAGCAGACATTTTCTCGAGTTTGCGGTTTAGGCGGTTCTTCATACAGGTATGGGACACCATAAATACTGGTGATCTGACGAACATTTCATCTCTTGTTTTTCGTGCAAACGTATGGATAAAGCGGACGTTTCGTTTCTTTTGTTTTTAGATAATTGGCATACATAGAACTATTGGGTAAGATGACCACAGCGTCATTTGGTTACTTCACCTATTTTATTTAACATGGAGCATTAACATTTGTATTGTTTCATTCATTTATCATAGCGCTACCACGCATTGACAAAGGATTTGAAGGCACGATTTACATTATGTTGGAGTTAATGGTTCCAGTCTTTATTATGAGAAAAGTTACTTTATATTTCCTATTCTTATTTCTTGACTTCCAGTGTCTTCACATTTAGCGACTTGGCCTGTAATGGTAAGCTATTATAAGTTACAGTACTTTGGACAAAAAGTTGTTGTTATAGCATATATATACACAAGAATATAGTTATTGTGCTTCTTTGGTTTTGTAGATAAGGTGCTTATGAGTTGTATGGCCATCTAACTAGAGCCAGGGAGGTAGGCATCTATTAAGTTACATTGATTAACATTTGAATGGGACAAGATTTCACCATGGACATTACCATCATATCACAACATATTCTATTCACAGATCAGCCCCTGAGGAAGGAACCATGAGCTTCCGAAATGCATTGGGCAACACTAATGGAATTATTGCAATGATTTTCATGTAATGCGTTGTGTACACATGATCATAGTGAAAATTGTATAGAATATAAGTTAATTTATGTTACTGTCATGAATACTATGCAGTAAATTGTTTGAAATTTATGTTGACCTTTATGAATAATATAACAGTGTGAAAATTCAACATTGTGATGACTATGATTACAGTGAATAGGTGTTAACACACCATCAGGCACATGCATCAATATTGCATTTTGTGATTCCTTAATTGCGAAAAATAAGGAATCGCAATTAAGGAATTGCAAAATGCAATGCATCAAGAAATTGCAAAATAAATTGTGATTTCTTATTATTCCTTAATTGCGACTCGCAATTTGAGAGTCGTAATAAAGGAATACCTCCCCATTCATTCCTATGGGCCTAGAGGCCTATAGAAATGAATGGGAAGGCATTCTCAATTTGCGATTAGCAATTAGCGAATCGCAAATTGAAAATGTGATTTCAAGGGTGCAGGGGTGTCCAAAGGACACCCTGTTGCACCCCTGGAATCAATCTGTGCACATATGTTGTGCACACACTTGCCCTTAGGGCATGTGTGTGCACAACATGTCACTGTGAAATATGCACAAAAGTGCATTTTTCAAAGTTTTCGCAAATTACCATGAGGTTCAACCTCATGGTAATTTGCTCCCCTTAATTGCGAAATCGCAATTTTTTAATGTTTCATGCATTGCATTTAAGGACTCGCAAAATGCGATTCCTTAAATGCAATCGCAATTTGAGAATTTCTTGCGGTTGGTGGAGTCCAATCCACGTTTTGCGTCCAGCCAGAGCGGAGCAGAGCAGAGGAGGCTACGGGTGCAGTGCGGTCGGTGCGGTCGGTGCGGTCGGGCATGAGCGCTGATGAAAGCGCTGTGAGAACAATGCTGCCGTCCCCCCCACCCCGCCGCCGCCAGAGAAGCCGGAGTACAAGCGAACAGGGTCACGGCCCCGATTTCGTGGCCGGGCGAACCAGCGAACTGCGAGGCCGGAACTGAGAGGCATAATTGCGCCGGGATACAGGTGAGCCCCAGGCACGTCGAGGAACGGGAGGCGGGAGACCCCCCTGGTGCGGTGGGAGCTTTCTCAGCAGGAAAGTGCTTTCTTCCGTGAACAGCGGGTCCCCACAGAAGCCCCCTCTATTGTCATCACATTAGCCTCGGCAAAAGTCCCACCTCGTCGTGGCCCCATGGGGGGTTGATTATCCTCAAGGAGAGGAGCCACAAGTATCCTTTCAGCCCCTTGCCTTTCTCTCCTGTGCGGATGGGACTGTGAGCAGCTGCGAGTCGGCTCACCTGGGTTCCTGCACGGAGGGCGGAGTGGACCAAGTGGAGGTCTCGACCCCCCAAATGCAGTAGGGGGGCGCAAAGCTCTGAGTGCAGTAGGGCTGCAAAGCACCGAGTCTGTAGTGAAAAAGAAAAAAAAATAGTTAACAGCGAATAACAGTGAGTGCTCACAGGGCTGTTCGGTGCTCGTCCAGCGAGGAGTCAGTGAGCCCAGCCCGTGGTTTTATATCAATGGTACTGCTTGAGTGACTCGTGCTCCAGACATTTGAGCAGAGACAGGTGGAGAGGAGCGGAGGGAGAAGAAATTTGCTCCCGTGAACTGTATGAGACGGGGCAGCAATCGAGCAGCAAGTATCGCCAGACCAGCCAGGGGTCACAGGAACCCCCAGTACGGCAGGGAGTCACAACTTGCTTCCCTGAGCGGAGAGAGCTGGGAGCTGGGGGTGGGCAGTTAGAGACCTTCTTTTCACTCGGTCAACAGTTTGAGGAATTACTTGCAGCCTTACCGTTGCCTAATCGTTGCCCTACTATATCACCTTCGAGAGAGGGAGTCACAGGACAGGTTACAAGGAGGGGACAAGAGTAATTAAGGCTTTGGCAACAAGGAGTAGCGGCAGTAACAGGACCTTGGGGGTGACTACCAAATCACTGAAATGAGATCGGGAAGAGTTAGACAGACCCCTGCCCAGAAAACTAGGAGCGAAAAACAAATTAATAAGAAAAAACAAGGTTCAAAACCCAAAGGTTGTGACTCTAAGCAAAAAAGTCCACTCTTATCGCCTCTCTTAACAATGTTTAGAAGCATAGAGGAAGGCTCTAAAAGTAAGCCTGCTCCGAGTGACAGAATGCTACTACTCAAGGATCCTGGAGCTGCCATTTACTCCACATCAGCGGAGATCCCCGGCCTAATGACTCCTTTAGCACCTCAGATAGCCTTATCGGCCCAGCCTGAAAATAACAAGGAAAAAAATAAATCAGCGCCTAACCTAAACCTAAATAGTACAATTGTACAATGGCTGTGGCAAAAACCGAGCCAGAGTGTGGGAAAGCCTGGCACAAATCTGACAGACAAGACGGTGTCATGTAATGGCACTTGGTTTGGCATAACATGTAAAGAGGATACATGCCTGAGTATGGATCAGGTTCAAGCAGACAGAACAAAAAGTGATGACATTATACATAATACTAACGGAGATAGTTTTGATTGTTCAAACCAAATAGAAGGCCAGGTAAACTCTAGTCATAAGAACCCTAGCCACATGGAAAAATCTAATTCTCCAACAGCAATCTTTAAAACACCTCAAGGTGAGCACACATGCTCTACCCCCAAGCCAGCCACCAACATCGTAAGAACATCAAGGCTCCAGATAGCTGCTCAGGTGCACCAGGCGGATCAAGGCGACCAGGAATGTACAAAAAACGATGGGCAAAAAGAAACAACGTCGGCGTTAGCGAAGGATATCATGCAAACACCAATCTTGGAAACTATTTTCCAAGCGGGAAGTAAGCGCAACTTCAATGCTCAAAATAACATGGACTATCAAGGAGCAAAAAATACAAAAACAAGCAATAACAACAATCCCTCTAGGAAGGCTAACGACACCAGGCAACAAGTTAATCAAGACCAAAACCCCAACCAAGAATTTAAATCACAGGCTCAACAAGGAGAGATAGTCATCGATCAAAGTGTGCTCTTGGAGATCTCTAAATCTTTATTGAACACATTATAGACAACAATAACGGCATTTGACATGCAAAATGATAAAATGGACATACAAATTGAACTCATGAATATAATTGCATCACAAATAGCAGGGATTAACACCAAACTGGAAAACATGAACAACTTCATTTCAACAGTTCAGGCAAAGTACTCTGCTCAGTGCACTTGTAGCCCAATAATAGACAAATTAAGTCTTCTGCCTACACTTCTGGAACAGATAATATTAATAAATAAATGAAGCTTGGGAGATTATAAAAACAAGGAAGAACAATTAAACGATAAGGGAAAAAACATCAAAGTTCTCGTAAATTCGGAATCTAACAATACTAAAACTGTGAATCAGTCATCCAGAAATACTGACATTCCCAACAGGAGGAAATAAGTAATATAGGACTAAAGCTGTCAAGGAAACAAAAAAAACGTAATAGAAAAGCACGGAACAAACAGTCTCCAACTACAGAACAGCAAAAAACTAAGATCTATCCAATGTTCTTTAGTGCAAAAAAAAGTAATGCAACTACGGACTCGGACAGCTTTACAGATGAAGACTTGTTAGGCAACATGATCTCAGAAATAGTAGATAAGGGTAAACCTGTAGAAATTAACCAGACAAAAGATTGTGGTGGAGAGTCAACCCAGGAACCATGCAAAGACACCAAAGACACCGGGGACCAAAAGAACATCATGAAAAGAAAAGCATATAATAAACATGGGCTAAAGAAAAAACCGACTCAGGCAGGGAATACATCTGGAAATGCTCAAACAATGACGTTAAAGGAGACTAAAGATTCCGGGAGCAAAAGTGGTCAAAGTACTGACTCCATCAAAGATGATCAGATAAACCATGAACAACCCGGACTCACGGGGACCAGCATTCCACCTCATAACGCCCGGCTCGAAATAGAACTGGGAGATTAAGCAGCAAATACACGAGGTCAACAAAAAACCCACACAAAAAAACAGGGAACAAAACATCACAGGAACCTGTGAGGTTGAAAGGCGTGTGAATAAAAGTGTTGATAAACAGGAAAACCAGAACCTGGAGATCCAAAAGCGCGGAGAAAGCATGATTGAAGGTAAAAAAATAGACATCTTCAAAGTACCAGGTCATGCAGAAACACAGACATGGGTTGAAAATCAAACAATTCTTTTACCCAAAAAGAATGATGATAACACCCGAACAAATTTGCACCAGGAATCGGTAACTCCCGAACATTCCAGATGCGGCTTGATGACATTGATGCCTTGCATTCTGAGTTGGGATACAATAACCAACACGTAAATATAAAAGTAGAAATTAAAGACTATATAAAGCAAATTAAAATGGAAAAAAGAGTGAAGACGCAGTACATCAGGCTAATAACCGCAACATTTCATCAAAATGGCAATTATTGCTAACTCCAGAATATGAGTCAAAAGGTTTGCATGACATTCTGAATAGGAGGAATATTCTGAAATTAACAGCAAACATACCAGCCTTATACTATTTGACCACTGCAAATCTATTGGCAGTAGAATTCATTGCAATGCCAGACCAGAAAAATAAGGAACAAACTCTGACAACTTGGCAGACTGAAATGGACGTTCAGCACATCATGAACGCCAAGGCACAATTTGAAGCATGGGGAATTAAACTATCAAGACCAATAAAACCTCGCTACTCGGGACCTCTAAACAGCAATTTAAACATCCATTATATCGGTCAAAGGCAAAAAGGAACCTCGTCGAATAATCAAACACTACTCAGAGGAGCAATTGGCAGCAGCCTTCCTACAGCACTGAATAGAGCCCGACAGAATGACCTGGCACCTAGAACGGAGGGGTCTAAGGATAACTGAGGCTGGCTGCCAGGAGCCCTAAACACGAACACTTGCAAATGACCGATTGAAAATGATCTAGCCGTTCAAGACTCAAGAAACATCCAAATGCTCTCATGGAACATCGCGGGAGCCAAAAAATGGTTAGAAAGCGGGTCCCGACTAGACAATTGGGAAAAATACGATATAATCGCATTGCAAGAAACCTGGGCACTAGAAGACCTACCTCTAATAAATTACATACACTATACGGTACCAGCAACCAAAACTAAATCGTATGGTCGGCCGAAAGGGGGCCTGGCGGTCTACATATCCACAGAGCTACAAATTGATTCCGAACAGATGGACTCAGTAGGACCAAACATCCAATTGATCAAACTAACCTCAGGGTCTGTGCAGAGATTAAAAACTGTCCTGCTGATAAATACATATGCTCATCCGTCGACCAAGCAAAAAGCAGAGCACAATATGCAGCTAATTACGACCATTACAAACATCAGGAGCACTTTTCCCTCATGGGACCTGATACTTACAGGAGATTTTAACTCTAACTTAATTCATACCCCGGATGAGGATGACCTGTTAGCATCGGATAACATATGCTGGAATGTGCCACAACAATATCAGCCAGCAATGTTTAAAAAGGATCACGCAGGACAAGGCCTGGTAAATGCTCTTGAGTGTCTTGGATTAAGAGTAATAAATGGCAGAACTCCAGATGACTTCCCACCTAAACATACATTTCACGGGGGAAAGATAAGATCAAGACTAGACTACACAGTCATTTCAGTATCATTGATGCCATTCCTCTCCCACTTTTCTGTTGAGTACACAACCAAGAGTGATCACTCATTTCAACTCATACACTTCAGGCTAAAAATCACTAAACACCAGGCAAATACAATAGTTGAAGGAAACATACAAACGGTTGACCTAAAACGCCTCAAATGGTCAAATGAAACAATGGAAACACTTCAGCAACCACTAAAAAATAAGATAAGTGCCTGTAAAGTAGAAGCCCAGACCATCACCCAAGCCTGGGAAAAATTTACAGCAGACCTGTCTTCTCTAATGTCTACTGGACAAAGGCAGTCAAGATATCACGGCCAAAAAAAGCACCCCGTAAAAATAACAACTGCAGGTCTACGAGCCTTGAAACGCAACCTCAAAACAAATATAAGGAGGCTAAAAAGAACAGTACCTGACACCGCAGCCTGGGACAGCGTACGACAGCTAAGGAAACGATATAAAAAAGAACTCTGGGAAGAAAAAAGAAAAATGAATGACAAATTCTGGGCAGAACTGCTTTGTATCTCCAAGAAATCAAATTCAAAGCAGTTTTGGTTTACAATAAATAAACTGCAGAGGCCTGTGAACATATTATCGTCAAATATTCAAGAACGTGAGTGGGCGGAATTCCTGACCTCAAGGTTTTTCTAAATAAATACCCAAGATACAGCAGAAAGTAACTGCCATATTTTAGCCAAGGGAAATGACAAACCCATTGGGATCAAAGGAATCACAAGCTCAGAAGAAGATGATACCTCACATAAAGACAAGAAATTGATTGATGGGTTAAAGTGCACAGAGGATAATGGCCTATTACTAGCAACAACTCACCCGTTCCTTTCAAGCGAAGGAGTTAGATGTACAATCAAGAAAGCTCGAAACGAAGGCACTCCTGGCCCCAACGGAATTCCCCAAGCAATTTTTTAACATGATACCTTGTTTTGGAGTAACCATCTACTTGGTTTATACCAAGAGGTAGAGCTCTTAAACTATATACCGACAAATTGGCAAGGCTCGATACTGACTCCAATATTTAAAGGAGGAGACAGATCAAATCCAGCAAACTACAGGTTGATAGCCCTCCTGGATGTTGAAGCCAAATACTATGCTTCTCTGGTGTTAGAAGAGCTTAAGGTTTTGTCTGATAATCTCAATCTTATCCTGGCCAACCAGACAGGCTTCAGGCAAGGTATAGGGACGACAACAACCATTTTAGGTCTATCAATTATGGCAAACAAATGTAAGCAGAGGAGCCAACATCTCTACCTCTGCTTTATAGACCTAAAAGCTGCTTTTGATAGGGTTGATCGCCACCTCCTGTGGAAAAAGCTTCGAGCATGGGCCATTCCTGAAAGGCTATTAAAGGGGATATTGTTCTTCTATTCCAACACGTGGCTAAGAATCAAAATAGGTGATGGATCCAGGCTATCAAGGAAACTAACAACAACTAGAGGCCTTAAACAAGGGTGTGTTCTGGCCCTCTCACCTTTTTAATTTGTTTTTGTCGGATCTTTCACAAAGGCTGGACCGTATCAGCTCCCATCCACCAAAACTCGGAAAATTGAGACTTTCTCATCTCTCATATGCCGATGACGTCGTGCTAATGAGCAATACAAAAGTTGGTCTTCAAAGAAGTGTGTATGAAATGTCAGCTTACATTTCAGAGAATAAACTTGAAATAAACACATCGAAGACCAAAACAATGGTGATTGGGAGCCAACTGAGACGTAAACAGACAATCTGGCTTAACGGTAACCAACTAGAGGAGGTAAAAAAATACAAGTACCTGGGTTTTTACATCGATAACTCAAGAAATCACATAGAGCAAAAAGGGTATATGGCACCGAAAACAACCGCCCTTACATTTGCCTTCAGTCTATTGGCGAAGAAACTGAAGGGTCCTTCATATAAACCTCTGCTTGCCGTAATGAAGGCACAAATTCTACCAACAATAACGTATGCCAGCGTTGCCTTCCATGGAGAAGACAGAGAGGTTTTAAACCAACTGGTAGCTTCCATCTATAAAAAAACATTTCAGATTCAAAGGTCAGCCTCCCCAGCCCAGGTGCGCCTGGAATTCGGCATACTAAACGAAGATTTGGGCAGAATGTATGCGACAGTCAAAACTTGGTATCGTTTGAAACTAAACGTAGCTACTTCGCAAATTAATGAAGCACTTTGGGTGGAAGTAAATGAGGACAAAACTTCCCCTTTTCATCAATTTCTGTTCAAATCTCTCTCAATTACATGTACAACAGAATTATGGACTAAAAATCTGCCATACCAATCGTTTAAACAAGCAATAAATAAAGCTTCAAAAATTCATTCATCACTGCTGGACAAAAACATCTTCAGAACAAGGTTACACGCTAGGATGGTGATAAATAACTATAAGTCCCTTGTTCCGGCACCTTATTTGAGCATACCGTTCTCAATGTCTGTTAAAAAACAATTAATGACATTATGCTTTGGTAAATTACCATCTTTGGCAGACCAGCCAGCATGGGTGTATACAGGTTCTAAACTATGCCGGCTGTGTAACTGCCAGAAAGAAGATTTCATTCATATAATCTGTATATGTAACAAACTGTACAATGAACGAGTCATGCTCCTAAAATTAAGTTTTAATGTAAGAGGTATTAGGTCATGCAGGGCGGCAATAACAGCGTGCCTAAATCCGGAAGATCCCCCTCTGAATGGCAGACTGATTAAATTCCTTAATGCATTTACTAAGCTCTGTTAAAAAGACTGGAAACTCGGTTAAAGAGGAAGACGGTTGATCATACTGTACTGTATTTTTTATAATGAATATAAGAACAACCAGAAGAGATGAAATGAATGTATGTAAATCCGGAAGATCCCACCCTCTGAAGGGCAGATTGATTCAATTCCTTAGAGTATCAACTAAGCTCTGGAAAAAGACTGGAAACTTGGTTAAGGAGGAAAATGGCTGATATTACTGTACTGTATTTTTTTTTTTTATAATGAATTTTAGAACAACCAGAAGAGATGAAATGAACGTATGGTTATTTTTCTTGTACGACAATGATTTGTTTTTATTTTTTCTTTGTTTGAAATACTGGTTTTAAATTGTTATGGTTTTAACTAACTAAACAATAAACTTTGATTTGATTTGATTTGAATTTGAGAATTCGCAAATATTTGCGAATTCTTAAATTGTGAGGGCATTGACCCTTCATGCATTCCAAAAGATGATTTTGCGATCGCAAACGGCCGATTTTTGCGATTCGCACCGTTTGCGATTGCAAAATCCTTTGATGCATGTGCCTGCAAGTGAACAGTGCGCGACCTTCACAAGCTACACAGTTTGCGATTAGTTCATTATTTTTACACTACAACAGAGACACACTCATTAGTTAGGCACAGGGTCAGAGCTGATTTGCATATAGCCAGTGTCTAACCCAGGGTGGTGTGGAGTGAAAAAAACGATGGATTTAGGCCCAGATCCTTGTACTGGGGTGAATGTATGACATTGTTCTACATTCTGTCCATCAACTGTGTTTTTTGCAATTTTCACCCCGAGTGGGCTGGGTATGCTCAGACGTGAGTCCCAGGCTCTCCACACCACTGGAGTCAAGCTATCCAGGCTGAATGAAGGCTGATAGCCAGAAACCGGTCCTTGGATGCTTGATTCAGGTCTGGGAAAGACATGGCTTGGTAGTTCGGACTGGACTGTTCCCATGGGGCACAGGGTCAGAGCTGATTTGCATATAGCCAGTGTCTAACCCAGGGTGGTGTGGAGTGAAAAAAACGATGGATTTAGGCCCAGATCCTTGTACTGGGGTGAATGTATGACATTGTTCTACATTCTGTCCATCAACTGTGTTTTTTGCAATTTTCACCCCGAGTGGGCTGGGTATGCTCAGACGTGAGTCCCAGGCTCTCCACACCACTGGAGTCAAGCTATCCAGGCTGAATGAAGGCTGATAGCCAGAAACCGGTCCTTGGATGCTTGATTCCGGTCTGGGAAAGACATGGCTGTGTAGTTCGGACTGGACTGTTCCCATGTGGCACAGGGTCAGAGCTGATTTGCATATAGCCAGTGTCTAACCCAGGGTGGTGTGGAGTGAAAAAAACGATGGATTTTGGCCCAGATCCTTGTACTTGGGTGAATGGATGACATTGTTCTACATTCTGTCCATCAACTGTGTTTTTTGCAATTTTCACCCCGAGTGGGCTGGGTATGCTCAGACGTGAGTCCCAGGCTCTCCACACCACTGGAGTCAAGCTATCCAGGCTGAATGAAGGCTGATAGCCAGAAACCGGTCCTTGGATGCTTGATTCCGGTCTGGGAAAGACATGGCTTGGTAGTTCGGACTGGACTGTTCCCATGGGGCACAGGGTCAGAGCTGATTTGCATATAGCCAGTGTCTAACCCAGGGTGGTGTGGAGTGGAAAAAACGATGGATTTAGGCCCAGATCCTTGTACTGGGGTGAATGTATGACATTGTTCTACATTCTGTCCATCAACTGTGTTTTTTGCAACACTCATTAGTTACGTCTTTGGCAAAGCCAAAACGTAACCACGCCCAGAGTCCCGGGTTCATTAACCACACCCCTAAGCTGGACTGTCGAAAGCCAGTCGACTCCGCTTATGCTTACAAGGGGGTACGAAACAGCTACATGTTCCAGGTCTAGCCCACTGCCTGAGGTGACATGGTTGCATCCACTGTACACAGCACAATGTTATGTGGTAGGGCCCGGGGCCCTCCTTCATACATAATGACGACACAGACACACTTAGATAGTTTGTGGAACTGGCTACGGGCGCGTGCTACTAGCCCCTTTTATTGCCAGGTTCACATGACCAGTGACGCCTGTGCTGGATGGGTGTGGGGGGAGTGTAAGCCAGCCCTCGGGAGTGGTTGGTGCTGGCAACAACTACAACAGTGATCAGGCAATCAGAAGTTCAAACAGCAAGGGACCATGACTTGAGCTGCACAGAGCTAGTGGTCCCGGATGCACTGCGGCCAGCACAGTCACACCGCCACGGGACGGTGACTTGCGGTACACTGAGGTAGGGCCACAAGAGCTGAGCGGGTCCTCGTCGATGTCCAAGGTGAATGTCGCTGAGTGTTTCGGGGGTCAGTGGGAGGTGTTCTTCCAGAGCATGATGCAGAGGGCAGAACCAAGCAGAAACAGCAATATGGAGGAGATTAATGCTACAGGCTCATTCTTACCACCAAGTCAGTATCATCTACATGATGATGAAGACAACCCACAGGCATATACTCAGACTCCACCAAAGTACAACCAGAGAGTGTCCATGAATTTCGTAGCACAGAGTTAGTGGCAACAAAGCTGACCGGGGATGCAATTTGAAATGATGCCTGTACAATTATATAAACTCTGCCATAAATAACTCAAGGCTCAGTTCCAAATGTGTGACCTACTTGCCGCATTGTAGACTGGAGGCAGTGGTCAGCAGGGGCCCACAGCCATGTGCCGTTGGCTCACGATGCAAAGAGTTAGTGGCAACAGAGCTGAAAGGGGATGCAGTCTGCTATGAGGCCTGTACAGTGATATAAATTCTGCCATAAATAAAACAAGACTCAGTTTCAAATGTGTGACCTCCATGACCGCAGTGTAGGCCTAAGGCAATAGTCAGCAAGGGACCACAGACACGTGTTATTAGAATGCTATGCACAGAGTTGGTGGCACCACATCAAAGGGAGTACAGTGATATCAAACGTCCCATTAACATATGAACTCAGCCATCATGATATCAAGACTCAGTTCCAAAGGTGTGACCTGCTTGACCGCAGTGTAGGCCGGAGGCAGTGGTGAAGTACGTCAACGAGAAAGGAGTACTGGGGGCCTGTGTTGCAGAGGCCAGCGATGGTCTGAGGAGGCTGCCAAGGTCGGGGGCCTCGGGCTTGGAGCTTGCACCGGCACATGGTGGGCCCTCTTTGACATACACCAGTGTATCCAGCTGAGCAGTGAGGCCTGGGTGTGCAAGGGCGGGCAAGATGGGTCTGGGGACCAATGGCCTGGGGTGCAGCAGGTGGACAGGTGCGCAGGCAACACCACTCACGGCGTCAGCCTTGTGGTGGGGTGAGAGGCGCCGCCCTGGCAGACACGTTGGCCATTCCGGAAGATAACCACGCCCAGAGCTACGTGCCTTTTATTCACACCCCCAGGTTACATTTCCGTGATCTTCCCCATTGTCTGAGGTAACATGGTTGTGTCCACTGCCCACTACACTCCAAACACCCGCAGTGTATGTCAACATAGATATGTCTGTGGTCTGTATACTGCCGTCTGGCCAGCACATCCACGCCACACTTGGCATTGTGTACATTCTCATTCATGGGTCACTTGCCTCGTTAGCACATGCCTGGTTCCCACTTCTCGCCACAATCTGCTATTGTGTGGCTGAGGTGCCATGCCGTTGATGGCTTATGTACATGGCTAGCCCAGGTTACCACAGTAAGTTGTGCTGTCATGTCTGGTAGGTGGGCACATTGTTTGGCATGTTGTATGTGAGTCTGTGACGTGCGCATTCCCAGAGTTGTGAGTTGCATGATTGTGGAGTAGAGGTGTGTGGTGTGTTCATTTGGTACTTACCAACGAGCAGTGCATTTCCATAGGTGCCATCGCGGAAGCACTGGTTGATGATGGACTGTCGGAAGATGTAGGAATCATGCACAATGCCTGGGTAGTTTGCGATGACGTTGGTGAAGAGTCCCCAGTGGTACACTATTGCCTGCACATTGATGGAATGTGTGTCCTTTCTGTTGCGGTAATTTGTTTGCAGTGTCAGCAGGGGGCACAAGTAGAACATGTGTGCAGTCAATTGCCCCCAACACGTTCGGGAAGCCAGGTATGGCGTTGAAGCCTTGCTTGGTCTCCAGATGTTCCTGCACAATGTGGGGGAAGTGAAGGTGCTGGGGTACCAAGCTCATGATGGCATCCAAGACAGTTGTGATGAAACTTTGATAGGACTGGCTGTGAAACTCCTCCGACTCTGGCAGTTGTTGGTTGGAAGGTACCAGAGGCCAACAGATGCAGCACAACCAGCAGCTTTGTCTGCGGAGGGATGTTTGTTGTCTGCTGTGTTGGTACCATGAGCCTGTGGGCAATGATGGTCAGGATGTGGAGGATGGTTGTTCTTTTGAGCCTGTAGTAGGCAATGACATCCTCTGGTGTTAGGTCTGTGAGGCTGGTGTGTTTTCTGAAGGTATGCTGTCTTTGTCTGCGCTGCTTCTGTGGTAGTCTGGGGGGGCAGGGGGGATCCGGGGGGGTGGCGGGCCTTGGGGTGGTAGCGGTGGGTGTTGTGGCGCTCTTTGGGCTCCGAGCGGCATGATCAGTAGCTCCATGGCATCTGTTGTTCTTCAAGTGAGGCTCTGGGCTGGGCTCCCTTTTATGGTGCAGGTTGTCATCCGACTTTACACCACGTAAGAGCATGTGTTAAATCCCTGCTGCTAACGCGCCTTATCGCCCGTTTTGGGATCTTATCGCCGATCTGGCTGGTCATTGAGAAAGTTGCGGAGTGGTGTTGTCGCGGCTTTTTGCACGGGAACACCTACTCTGCATATCATTATCGTTGGTTGCCGTTGTCATCTGTGGCGATGTTTTTTGCGGCTGCTATCGCAGGAAAACTGGTGATATCCGCAGTTAGCACCAACTTGGGAAGAGGGCGATAACTTTATCGCCACTTTTGCTGCGATAAAGTGCCACTAAATCGGCGATAAGTCCTTGAGAATATGCCCCTTTGTTGCCACAGCCAGGACCTTTGTTACTAGATGTTTGCAAAAGTCTTGGACATTGTTTTTTCTTGGAAATATGGTTGGAATTTGAAACTGGAAACAGAGAAGAATTCCAACAAATGAAGTTATTTTTGTCAGTCCTGGCAAGTTGCAGGCTGTCCCGGGAAATTCACTATCCTGGGACACTCCCGGCAATTGCATTTCCAGCCCTGAAAGCACTGGGAAAAGCAGACGCTCATGCGAAAGGTGCCAATCTCAGGCAGCTGGACAGGTGGGAGGATGTGTTGAGTTTGTCTACTTTTAAAAGCTGTTGATGTCACACATCCTTAGAACTCAACGCATGCAGTCACTGTGATCAGGTGGTACAACCTGTGCTCTGTGAAGGCCATGAAGGTTCCACTGACCATATTACATTTTCCTGTAGTAATGCCCTATTCGTATTTGCTTTCCAGGCTGCGGAGTCAGTGACACAGGAGTCGTGAGACGTCAGACATAGATAGGGCAGGTGGTGCACATACGCACACAAACTACACACCCATGCTGCACGCACGCACAAACTCTGATGGGGGCTGTGTGTGGCATGGGTTCACGGAGGGCTGAAAGATCCAGGCCAGAGAACACCCGGAGCCTTTGATATGGAGGTATACTAATTGGTGGCATTCATTAAAGTCATATGGCATACACCATGCACCAAGTGACTAGTGACTCCTACACCTTCTGATCCTCATTGTTTAATTTAACATTTCCAGACTGATTTACACATGTATGAGTCATTGTCTCTGTGTAATGTGTATGTGATGTTAAGTGCTCTGAT
This sequence comes from Lissotriton helveticus, assembly GCF_964261635.1. NCBI lineage: Eukaryota > Metazoa > Chordata > Amphibia > Caudata > Salamandridae > Lissotriton > Lissotriton helveticus. The sequence continues at coordinate 1,292,731,046 of NC_136061.1, forward strand.
ACCCTGTACTGGTATTAGCAGCACTATAAAACAAATTAAATATTTGTGGCAGAGGGGCTATGGAGAGATGAGGGACACCGTTGGCCTGTGGTTGTGAGGGAAGCCGTGGAGAACGGGTTCATGGGGCACAAAAAAGATTATCACACTTTGCTCCACCTGCTGGTCCTGAGAGAGTGAGTAAGTAATATCTTTCACTGTACTATTTGATGTTGACAGTTTTGTCCAGTTGAGAAGGTGTTATTATCGCTCTTGACTGTATGTATGTATGAACTTTAATAGCACATTGCTTATTTTATAATGCAAGTGACAATCCGTGACAGTATTTTAGGTAGACAGAGTTAAATTATGCTAATTATGTTGTTTGGGTGGAGTGAGAGGAGCTTTGAGGCAGTGGGTGTGATACATTTTCAAGTAAGTAATTGATAGTTGTGCTTCAAAGTTTCCCTGCAATTGTTTTACAAATGTTATCAACTATGTGAAAATGAACTTGAGACTAACGTTTGCTACAGAAAATAATGTGATGGAGTATATTGGGATGGAAATGTCCTCTACATGGTAATGGATGGGCACTCCTGCCCTGAATTTACAATTATACTGATGTCTGGATCACTAATGCAGATTTTTGGTGTCACAGGCAAATATGGATCATGTGTGTGCACCATGACATAGGCCTGTCTCACAATTCTAGTTGTGGTGGACCAGGAGGGGTGTCCTAAGCGCTACCCTCATAGTGGTGGAAGGCTACTGCTTTCACCATGAATTAAACAGTCTGAGCAGTGGTGGCAGCATACCGTGTGGTGATCAGTAGGATTGTACCGGTCATTTTTAACTGGTGTCACTGGAGTGAGGCCTACAGGCTCACTCACTTTCTAAAGTTACACTGCGGTGTGTTTAACTCACCCTTGGCCTGAATCAGTATGGTGTGAAGTGCTGTGCAGCACAGAGGTGGTGTATCTGTGCTGGGTATATGTGTGCCTGGAATGGTGCAATACAGGGATAATGTAGTACTGAGCAGTGCAAGCAGAGAGAATGCATACACTAGGTGTATATGTGCCTATGTGTGGTGCAGTACCTGAAAGAGGCAGTGCTCTGCAGTGTGTGCAGGATAAATACATGTGCTGGATGTATGTGTACTGCGCCTGTGAGAGGTACAATACACGAAGGGTGCTGTGCGTGCATGCTAAATGTGTGTGTTGAATATATGCATGCTTGTGAGTGGTACAATACATGAAGGTTACAGTGTGGGCATGTTAAATCCATATGTTAGATGTATGTGTGCCTATGAGTGATACAATGTATCAAAGATGCAGTGCTGAGTAATGTGTGCATGTTAAATGCATATGCCTAATGTATGTGTGCCTATGAGTGTTACAGTACATGGAGGGTACACAACTGTGCAGTAAGTGTATGCTGTGTAGATGCAGTGGGTGCATGTGTGCCTGTGGATGGTACAAGACATGGAGGGCCCTGGGCTCCATTCTGGGAAACCCAGGCCTGGATGGAGAGGAGGTAGAGAGATCCCACCAGAAAGATTTGTGTAGTGCTGCAATACTGTAGGCTGGGTTAGACACACCCAGGGGAGGATCCGGCCTCTCTTGTACACCTCAAAGGGTGCTCTTTAATTCAGAGTGAGGTCACAAGGAAGGAGCCTGAGCACATCTCAGAAAGGAGATGGGGCTGATAAGAGAATCATAAAGAGTAGGTCTGGGAGCCCTGAGCTCACCTTTTGATGCACATATCACTGTGGTTGACATCCAGGTGTTAACTCAAGTCACTCCCGTGGACTGTGATGAGGGGCTATCAGTCTTGGAGACACTCCTGCTGTGACAGACAGCTTTTCAGCAGGAACAGGAAGCCAAGGAGAGGACACTGCAAAAGAAGCGTAATCCCAAAATAAAATGTCAAAGATTCGGACCCTAATTCACATTTGGTGTCTGGAAATGGACCATTAAAGGGGAAATTGAGACCCCTAAAATTGTCATCTACAGAGAAGCCAGATGATCTGTGAGAGTAGGATAAGAACAGAAAGACTTATGCTTTTGACCACAACTGGGGCCAAGGCCAGCTAGTCTCATTTCTGGGTAAGGGAACATCACCCAAGCAATCTCAGAGCACCAACCCTGGAGCCTGGAGCACCTGTGCCTGCCTGCTTGCCAAGACCAGTGTGCCCTGTGAGGAAGATGAGAAAGTTGGAGGTAGTAAGGTCCAGTGAGAACCATCAAGTGGACTCAAGGTGTGAGGAAACTGCTGTTGCACCGCTAGGTTTGCTGCCCATGTGCAGTAGAGGGTTGGCAAGCTCTGTATGCCAGTAGAGGGCCGCTTTGATTGAAGCTGTGTGTCGTGCTGTGCTAATTAGACTGGAGCCCGTATGCAGTAGCAAGGTCGGGACTCTGTATCCCAAGAGGGGCCACTGAGAAAAAAAATGCCATGAGGTAAAGACCGAAGAATTGTGCGATAATGAGGTAGTGACCCTGTATTCCAGAAGGGGCTGCAGTAAAGAAATTCAACGTGCTGATCTGCGCGGAGCCAGTTAACTGTCAGTTGCAGTGACCCCTATATATCAGTGGGCCACTGTGAGCACTAAGGAACTGCAATGTGTTCCTCCTCCTTTTTTGAAAGCGAGGACAATCGCACAATCACCTAGGTGAGAGACCCCAGCCAGGATCATTGTAGCCACCCCCCATGGGAGATGACCTGAACACTTACCCCACAGGAGGAGCTGCAGAGAGCCTCCAATCACTTCAGTAACATGACTGCGAGTGAGAGACTCTACATCCGCTGAGTAAGACGTCTGACCCTTGGTCCAAGACATACTCTTGCCCCACAGCTATACTCCTATTTCACTGCCTCGGAGCCTCCAATCCTCCTCCTGGGAGGTGTTCGATACCCCAGCCTGCCAGTTTCCTCCACGTGCCTCTGTCTGTTGCCTCTGCCTGACTCCGCCCCTTGGGGCTTGTAACTCCTGGTATTGTCATGTTTTTATTCCTGCTTTTGTCTTGTCTTTATATTTTCCATACACCTTTAGTGCCAGTTATCTGTCTGTTTTGCCAATTCTTTCCATTCTCCCCGCTTCCATTTCCCACCGCTGCTGCCCCTGTGCCCCTGCCCCCTGTCCACATCTGATCCCGCTTCCGGCCTCACAGCTGCTCATTCCTCCCCTACCTAATGGCCGCGGCTGCATGGGATCGCGAGTAAGACCTCTGACCCGTGGTCGAAGGCATACTTTCTCCCCAACAGCTCCCCTCCTATTTCACCGCTGTTGAGCCTTCAATCTTCCAATCCTCCTCCTTTGCGGTGTTCGAGCCTGTCAGTTTCCTCCGTGTGACTCTGCCTCTTGTCTCTGCCTGACTCCGCCCCTTGGGGCTTGTAACTCCTGGTATTGTCATGTTTTTATTCCTGCTTTTGTCCTGTGTTTATATTTTCCATAGACCACAGTGCCAGTTATCTGTCTGTTATGCCCATTCTCACCCTTCTCCCCGCATCCATTTCCCCGCTGTGGCTGCCCCTGTGGCCTGTCCCCCTGTCCACATACGATCCCGCCTCCCAGCAGCTCGTCCCTCCCCCTTCCCCTACTTAATGGCAGCTGCTGTGCAGTCACGCGCAGCGGGCGCGCCACTGACGCATCGAAGGTGCACTGAAGGCAAGGCTGTCTGTAACCGACCGCCACCAGTGCCAGGACCCCTGGATCTACCAACCCCACCGCTATGATTCCGCTACACTCCTCGCACTCAACCCCGGAATACACGGAGACTGCCAACAGGCCTCACCGAACACGACCCATGGCCAGGTCTCCTGCCTCCACTGCCACCAGACTTTCACCACTGCCCCGGACCCCAACGCCACCAGAACCAACAACACCCTCAGGTGCATCCTCCTTAACGTGCACTCCGTACAGAAATACTCCATGGAAATCTGGAACCTACTCGACTCTCTCTCGCCCGACATCACCTTCTTCACAGATACCTGGACCAAACCCACCTCCACCCCTGACATCAACACCGCTATCCAGGACGGATACAAGATCCAGAGGAAGGACCACCCCAACCACCCAGGAGGAGGCATCGCCCACAAAAGCACCCTCCGCCTTACCACGGCAGCGAAACCTTCTCCTCCGCAGAACACCTGCATTCCCAGATTCATACCAGCCTGAAGAGCACCCTCAGTGGAACACTCATCTACAGACCTCCCGGACTCCCTTCGCTACCACCATCACTGACTTCATCGCACCCCACGCCATTGCATCAATGAACTACATCTCATTGGAGACCTCAATTTCTACCTTGACTACCCCAGCAACCCTAACTCCACCACCCTACTTGACAACCTCGCCAGCATCGGACTCAACCAACTCGTCACCACACCGACACACAGAGCAGGGCACACCCAGGACACCATCTTCACTGCACGCAACAGCATTCACTTCAGCCACACAACGCAACCACTATGGACCGACCACCACTGTGTTCACTTCACCCTCGATACACCCAAGGCACCAAAACCAGCCCCCTGCCCACCACGAAGAAACTGGAGCAAGGTCACTGACGAGCAACTGAACACCCTCACCTGATGTTAGAAATGGGATCTCTGGTTGGCTAAGGCTTGTGCCAAAGCCAGGCAGAGACCACCACTCTAGTTAGGGCAAGAGAGTTACACTCCAAAGATAACCCCTGCTCACCCCCGTGGCAACGTGACATGAGCAGTAAGGCTGATCCCGGAGGCGTTGTAAGTTAAGCATTTGCGCCCGCACCCCCCAGCAACATCATACCGAGCCCCCCACAAAAGGAACTCCATACAAGGTTATATCTAAACTAGCCTTTATATTCTCAAACCACCTTATAATAGTAAGCGCATTATGTACACTGTGCCAAAGGGCACAGGGCAATATTTACAAGGGATATGTACACAGGACAGGGCCACATGGACCACTGTCATGAATAAGCACTTGGTAAAGAAATAGTACATTAGATACATTTGTAAAAGTAAGATAGGCCATAAACCGCACAACCAGTAAACGCTAGTAAATCACGGTACCTTGCAATAGCCTGCACCATCCAATCCGTCATACTCTGTATCACATCAGTCTAACTACATTAGACCCTTACTACCTAAGTAGAACCTTACACTAGGGGCGTACCTCGCACAGGGAAGTATAATATTCCTAACCCCAACCTAAACAGGTAAAACAACCTCCAATGCATAAACCATATCTAGAGGTATCAGAACAGGGTGTGCAACACATACGACACACAGTACATTTCCTAACACCCCCAAAGCATTAGCACATAAATCACATTTAGCACATAAATCACATCAGACACGTAAATCACGTTAGGGTCCATAAATCACATTAGGCACATAAATCACGTTAGGGTCCATAAATCACATTAGGCACATAAATCACGTTAGGGTCCATAAATCACATTAGGCACATAAATCACCTTAGGGTCCATGTTGTGCCACTGCGCCAGAACCTATACGTAGCAGCTGCCCTCTACTTGCTGGGCAGCTGAGGGTGACAGCAGGGCCTAAACGCTGCAGCTGGCACTGGGTGCTGCGCAGCTGTGGAAGGCCAAGGTAGGGATGAAGGAGTGCGTCTCGCTCCTAGATGCGAAGTAGATTTCCCTAGAAAGGAAAGAACCTAAACGGTGCAGCGGCCCACTACTTGCTGGGCAGCTGTGAAGTCCAAACAGAGACATGGGCTCTCACTAGCCCTCTGGAACAAAATGGCGCCAAATGCTGGAGCAACACGGGGCTCTGAAAGTAAATGAGGCACTCAATACACTGTGGAGCGTGCTGGTGCTGTACTTAGAGAGTAGGCTAGGGCTGGAGCCATCTAGGCTCTGAAAACAACTGTGCCCCCTAATAAAGCATGGGCTGCTCTGGGCCTGGGCAAGGACTGGTCGCCAAAGGATGGGAGCCATATGGCTCTTTAAATAAACATGCCATCACTGTTGCAGTGGCCCGCAACTGCGGCGCCGCTGTAGAGATCAGCCTCACTCTGGGAAGAACTAGTGGAATGCCCCTGGCCCTCTGACCCTTTAAACTCCTGTCCCCAATGTTGGAGCGACCCCCGGCAGGGACACGGGGATCAAGTCGGGCCCCTCTGGGCCCCTTCAGGGCACTGATCACCAATGTAGAAGCGGCCCCCGGAGGTCTGTAGGATTCTTTCTCCGGTACCTGGCTCTATGCATGGGAGAGCCCCTCTCCTCTGGGACTCTCCCTCTCTGGCGAGACTCAGGCCATCACTTCACCCGGGCCCCCTCCTGGGACCCGTGCATCCGAACTGCGACAGCCGGGGCTCTCTCTCTTCGTCGAGTGCGGTGGGGGCAGGCACCTGCAATGTGCCTCGCGCCCCCTCCGCTTCCATTCACCTGCAGCTGCCGGGCTCTCCCTCCACTAGGGGAGCCTCACCGATCGGCCGCACTTCCTCTTTTCCCGGGACTCCTCATGGCCACTTGGGGAGGCGGGGTAGGCTCCCGTCCTCCTCCCCGGAAACCGCACGGCTTCCTCGGGACTCGGCCGCACTTGCTTGCGCCGGCGGGGCTCTCCCTCAGCATGGGAGCCCCGCACAGGCAGGCGCCATTCCTCTCCACGCTGCTTCCCCTCTCTTCCCATCGAGAAGGCGGGGTAGGCTCCCGACCTCCTCTCTGGTCTTCCCACGTCCGCCCGCACTCGGGACTTCCGTCCTGCGGCCCCGCCCACAGTCAGGCTGGCCGCGGCAGCTATTTTTGGGGGCAGAATTTGAGGGGTAGGCTCCCTTCGCGATGACAAGTAAATAGCGGGGTGGCACTCGCGCTGCCATGATCATGGGGGGGGGGATCTGGCAGAAGGACCCAGCCCAACACCCAAGACAACCACACCTGGGCATCTGAAGCAAACACCGTAGCCAGAAGACTCCACATCTGGATCTCCAACTGCGCAGACAAGCTCACCCTTCTACACAACCCCACCTCACCACCGACCTCCAAGAAGCCAGGTGCACCTGCAGACGCCTGGAAAAGAACTGGAGGAACGCCAAGCCGACTGATAACTACTCCACCTACAAGGAAGCCATGACGGGCTACCATAACAAAATCAGAACAACCAAAAGGAACTTCATCCACAACAAAATCCTCACCAACTCCAAGGAACTCTACCGTGTTATTCAGGAATTCAACAACCCACGCAGCAAAGCCACAGACATCACCCCGTCCCGAGACCTCTGCGACAAACTTGAACATACTTCCACCTCAAGATCAGAATACTCTACGACAACTTAATCGACCTCCCACAGGATGCCACAGCCAGCCCTGCCTCCCCAAGACACCAGCAAGCCCACCATCTTCAACTGGACACCAATCACGACCGAGGACACCACCACTGCCATAAAAGGCATCCACTTAGGGGCCCCCATTAACCCCTACCCCCTACACATCTACCAAAGAGCCGCTCACACCATCACACCTGAACTGCAACACACCATCAACACCACCTTCAAAACAGGCACCTTCCCAGATGACTGGAAGTGCGCTGAAGTCAGGCCCCTGCTCAAATAGCCCATGGCCGACCCCACCATCCTCAAAAACTACCGGCCTATCTCGCTTCTCCCCTTCGCAGCCAAAGTGGCAGAGAAAACAGTCAACAAGGAACTGACATGATTCATCGAAGAGCACGCCATCCTTGACCCGTCCCAATCCGGATTCTGAAGCAACCACAGCACCTAGACCGCCCTACTCGGCACCACTGACAACGTCTGCACCCTCCTGGACCAAGGCACTCTGCAGCCCTCGTCCTCCTCGACCTGTCTGTGGCTTTCAACACTGTCTCTCACCGCACACTACTCGCCAGACTACACAGCTCCGGCATACAAGGAACGGCCCTGGACTGGATCTGCTCGTTCCTCACCGGTAGAAGCCAAAGGATCATACTACTGCCCTTCCTCTCCGCCACCACGGAAATCACCTGCGGAGGCTTTCATAGGTCATCTCTGAGCCCAATCCTCTTCAACATCTACATGGCCCCTCTCGCAACCATCATCTGACAACACTGCCTTTACATCGTGTCCTACGCTGACGACACCCAGCTCATCCTCTCCCTCATCAAAGACCCCACCACCGCTAAACTCAACTTCCAAAGGGGAATGCAAGAAGTCGCAGTCTGGATGACCAAGAGCTGCCTTAAACTCAACTGCACCATCAGGATTCAAGCAAGCCGGGCCGAAGACGGCTGTAATGCCAGAAACCGGTCCCCGGAAGCTTGTTTCCTTTCCAGTGAAGAATTGGCTTGGTAGTTTGGTCTGCCCTGTTCCCATGATGCACTGGGCCAGGGACAGACTAATTTGCATATAGCCAGGTTCTGAACTGGGATGGTGCAGTGAGCTAAAAAACGGTGATGGATCAAGCCCTGATCTGTTGACTGGGTAGGAGTGTTTTGATTAACTCAGATACTCTGTCCATCACCACCCCCTTTTTGAAATTATTTTGGCCACCATAAGTGTGGAAGGGTATGCTCAGACATGAGTCCCTTGCTCACTGCACCATCAGGATTCAAGCAAGCCGGGCCGAAGACGGCTGTAATGCCAGAAACCGGTCCCCGGAAGCTTGTTTCCTTTCCAGTGAAGAATTGGCTTGGTAGTTTGGTCTGCCCTGTTCCCATGATGCACTGGGCCAGGGACAGACTAATTTGCATATAGCCAGGTTCTGAACTGGGATGGTGCAGTGAGCTAAAAAACGGTGATGGATCAAGCCCTGATCTGTTGACTGGGTAGGAGTGTTTTGATTAACTCAGATACTCTGTCCATCACCACCCCCTTTTTGAAATTATTTTGGCCACCATAAGTGTGGAAGGGTATGCTCAGACATGAGTCCCTTGCTCACTGCACCATCAGGATTCAAGCAAGCCGGGCCGAAGACGGCTGTAATGCCAGAAACCGGTCCCCGGAAGCTTGTTTCCTTTCCAGTGAAGAATTGGCTTGGTAGTTTGGTCTGCCCTGTTCCCATGATGCACTGGGCCAGGGACAGACTAATTTGCATATAGCCAGGTTCTGAACTGGGATGGTGCAGTGAGCTAAAAAACGGTGATGGATCAAGCCCTGATCTGTTGACTGGGTAGGAGTGTTTTGATTAACTCAGATACTCTGTCCATCACCACCCCCTTTTTGAAATTATTTTGGCCACCATAAGTGTGGAAGGGTATGCTCAGACATGAGTCCCTTGCTCACTGCACCATCAGGATTCAAGCAAGCCGGGCCGAAGACGGCTGTAATGCCAGAAACCGGTCCCCGGAAGCTTGTTTCCTTTCCAGTGAAGAATTGGCTTGGTAGTTTGGTCTGCCCTGTTCCCATGATGCACTGGGCCAGGGACAGACTAATTTGCATATAGCCAGGTTCTGAACTGGGATGGTGCAGTGAGCTAAAAAACGGTGATGGATCAAGCCCTGATCTGTTGACTGGGTAGGAGTGTTTTGATTAACTCAGATACTCTGTCCATCACCACCCCCTTTTTGAAATTATTTTGGCCACCATAAGTGTGGAAGGGTATGCTCAGACATGAGTCCCTTGCTCACTGCACCATCAGGATTCAAGCAAGCCGGGCCGAAGACGGCTGTAATGCCAGAAACCGGTCCCCGGAAGCTTGTTTCCTTTCCAGTGAAGAATTGGCTTGGTAGTTTGGTCTGCCCTGTTCCCATGATGCACTGGGCCAGGGACAGACTAATTTGCATATAGCCAGGTTCTGAACTGGGATGGTGCAGTGAGCTAAAAAACGGTGATGGATCAAGCCCTGATCTGTTGACTGGGTAGGAGTGTTTTGATTAACTCAGATACTCTGTCCATCACCACCCCCTTTTTGAAATTATTTTGGCCACCATAAGTGTGGAAGGGTATGCTCAGACATGAGTCCCTTGCTCACTGCACCATCAGGATTCAAGCAAGCCGGGCCGAAGACGGCTGTAATGCCAGAAACCGGTCCCCGGAAGCTTGTTTCCTTTCCAGTGAAGAATTGGCTTGGTAGTTTGGTCTGCCCTGTTCCCATGATGCACTGGGCCAGGGACAGACTAATTTGCATATAGCCAGGTTCTGAACTGGGATGGTGCAGTGAGCTAAAAAACGGTGATGGATCAAGCCCTGATCTGTTGACTGGGTAGGAGTGTTTTGATTAACTCAGATACTCTGTCCATCACCACCCCCTTTTTGAAATTATTTTGGCCACCATAAGTGTGGAAGGGTATGCTCAGACATGAGTCCCTTGCTCACTGCACCATCAGGATTCAAGCAAGCCGGGCCCAAGACGGCTGTAATGCCAGAAACCGGTCCCCGGAAGCTTGTTTCCTTTCCAGTGAAGAATTGGCTTGGTAGTTTGGTCTGCCCTGTTCCCATGATGCACTGGGCCAGGGACAGACTAATTTGCATATAGCCAGGTTCTGAACTGGGATGGTGCAGTGAGCTAAAAAACGGTGATGGATCAAGCCCTGATCTGTTGACTGGGTAGGAGTGTTTTGATTAACTCAGATACTCTGTCCATCACCACCCCCTTTTTGAAATTATTTTGGCCACCATAAGTGTGGAAGGGTATGCTCAGACATGAGTCCCTTGCTCACTGCACCATCAGGATTCAAGCAAGCCGGGCCGAAGACGGCTGTAATGCCAGAAACCGGTCCCCGGAAGCTTGTTTCCTTTCCAGTGAAGAATTGGCTTGGTAGTTTGGTCTGCCCTGTTCCCATGATGCACTGGGCCAGGGACAGACTAATTTGCATATAGCCAGGTTCTGAACTGGGATGGTGCAGTGAGCTAAAAAACGGTGATGGATCAAGCCCTGATCTGTTGACTGGGTAGGAGTGTTTTGATTAACTCAGATACTCTGTCCATCACCACCCCCTTTTTGAAATTATTTTGGCCACCATAAGTGTGGAAGGGTATGCTCAGACATGAGTCCCTTGCTCACTGCACCATCAGGATTCAAGCAAGCCGGGCCGAAGACGGCTGTAATGCCAGAAACCGGTCCCCGGAAGCTTGTTTCCTTTCCAGTGAAGAATTGGCTTGGTAGTTTGGTCTGCCCTGTTCCCATGATGCACTGGGCCAGGGACAGACTAATTTGCATATAGCCAGGTTCTGAACTGGGATGGTGCAGTGAGCTAAAAAACGGTGATGGATCAAGCCCTGATCTGTTGACTGGGTAGGAGTGTTTTGATTAACTCAGATACTCTGTCCATCACCACCCCCTTTTTGAAATTATTTTGGCCACCATAAGTGTGGAAGGGTATGCTCAGACATGAGTCCCTTGCTCACTGCACCATCAGGATTCAAGCAAGCCGGGCCGAAGACGGCTGTAATGCCAGAAACCGGTCCCCGGAAGCTTGTTTCCTTTCCAGTGAAGAATTGGCTTGGTAGTTTGGTCTGCCCTGTTCCCATGATGCACTGGGCCAGGGACAGACTAATTTGCATATAGCCAGGTTCTGAACTGGGATGGTGCAGTGAGCTAAAAAACGGTGATGGATCAAGCCCTGATCTGTTGACTGGGTAGGAGTGTTTTGATTAACTCAGATACTCTGTCCATCACCACCCCCTTTTTGAAATTATTTTGGCCACCATAAGTGTGGAAGGGTATGCTCAGACATGAGTCCCTTGCTCACTGCACCATCAGGATTCAAGCAAGCCGGGCCGAAGACGGCTGTAATGCCAGAAACCGGTCCCCGGAAGCTTGTTTCCTTTCCAGTGAAGAATTGGCTTGGTAGTTTGGTCTGCCCTGTTCCCATGATGCACTGGGCCAGGGACAGACTAATTTGCATATAGCCAGGTTCTGAACTGGGATGGTGCAGTGAGCTAAAAAACGGTGATGGATCAAGCCCTGATCTGTTGACTGGGTAGGAGTGTTTTGATTAACTCAGATACTCTGTCCATCACCACCCCCTTTTTGAAATTATTTTGGCCACCATAAGTGTGGAAGGGTATGCTCAGACATGAGTCCCTTGCTCACTGCACCATCAGGATTCAAGCAAGCCGGGCCGAAGACGGCTGTAATGCCAGAAACCGGTCCCCGGAAGCTTGTTTCCTTTCCAGTGAAGAATTGGCTTGGTAGTTTGGTCTGCCCTGTTCCCATGATGCACTGGGCCAGGGACAGACTAATTTGCATATAGCCAGGTTCTGAACTGGGATGGTGCAGTGAGCTAAAAAACGGTGATGGATCAAGCCCTGATCTGTTGACTGGGTAGGAGTGTTTTGATTAACTCAGATACTCTGTCCATCACCACCCCCTTTTTGAAATTATTTTGGCCACCATAAGTGTGGAAGGGTATGCTCAGACATGAGTCCCTTGCTCACTGCACCATCAGGATTCAAGCAAGCCGGGCCGAAGACGGCTGTAATGCCAGAAACCGGTCCCCGGAAGCTTGTTTCCTTTCCAGTGAAGAATTGGCTTGGTAGTTTGGTCTGCCCTGTTCCCATGATGCACTGGGCCAGGGACAGACTAATTTGCATATAGCCAGGTTCTGAACTGGGATGGTGCAGTGAGCTAAAAAACGGTGATGGATCAAGCCCTGATCTGTTGACTGGGTAGGAGTGTTTTGATTAACTCAGATACTCTGTCCATCACCACCCCCTTTTTGAAATTATTTTGGCCACCATAAGTGTGGAAGGGTATGCTCAGACATGAGTCCCTTGCTCACTGCACCATCAGGATTCAAGCAAGCCGGGCCGAAGACGGCTGTAATGCCAGAAACCGGTCCCCGGAAGCTTGTTTCCTTTCCAGTGAAGAATTGGCTTGGTAGTTTGGTCTGCCCTGTTCCCATGATGCACTGGGCCAGGGACAGACTAATTTGCATATAGCCAGGTTCTGAACTGGGATGGTGCAGTGAGCTAAAAAACGGTGATGGATCAAGCCCTGATCTGTTGACTGGGTAGGAGTGTTTTGATTAACTCAGATACTCTGTCCATCACCACCCCCTTTTTGAAATTATTTTGGCCACCATAAGTGTGGAAGGGTATGCTCAGACATGAGTCCCTTGCTCACTGCACCATCAGGATTCAAGCAAGCCGGGCCGAAGACGGCTGTAATGCCAGAAACCGGTCCCCGGAAGCTTGTTTCCTTTCCAGTGAAGAATTGGCTTGGTAGTTTGGTCTGCCCTGTTCCCATGATGCACTGGGCCAGGGACAGACTAATTTGCATATAGCCAGGTTCTGAACTGGGATGGTGCAGTGAGCTAAAAAACGGTGATGGATCAAGCCCTGATCTGTTGACTGGGTAGGAGTGTTTTGATTAACTCAGATACTCTGTCCATCACCACCCCCTTTTTGAAATTATTTTGGCCACCATAAGTGTGGAAGGGTATGCTCAGACATGAGTCCCTTGCTCACTGCACCATCAGGATTCAAGCAAGCCGGGCCGAAGACGGCTGTAATGCCAGAAACCGGTCCCCGGAAGCTTGTTTCCTTTCCAGTGAAGAATTGGCTTGGTAGTTTGGTCTGCCCTGTTCCCATGATGCACTGGGCCAGGGACAGACTAATTTGCATATAGCCAGGTTCTGAACTGGGATGGTGCAGTGAGCTAAAAAACGGTGATGGATCAAGCCCTGATCTGTTGACTGGGTAGGAGTGTTTTGATTAACTCAGATACTCTGTCCATCACCACCCCCTTTTTGAAATTATTTTGGCCACCATAAGTGTGGAAGGGTATGCTCAGACATGAGTCCCTTGCTCACTGCACCATCAGGATTCAAGCAAGCCGGGCCGAAGACGGCTGTAATGCCAGAAACCGGTCCCCGGAAGCTTGTTTCCTTTCCAGTGAAGAATTGGCTTGGTAGTTTGGTCTGCCCTGTTCCCATGATGCACTGGGCCAGGGACAGACTAATTTGCATATAGCCAGGTTCTGAACTGGGATGGTGCAGTGAGCTAAAAAACGGTGATGGATCAAGCCCTGATCTGTTGACTGGGTAGGAGTGTTTTGATTAACTCAGATACTCTGTCCATCACCACCCCCTTTTTGAAATTATTTTGGCCACCATAAGTGTGGAAGGGTATGCTCAGACATGAGTCCCTTGCTCACTGCACCATCAGGATTCAAGCAAGCCGGGCCGAAGACGGCTGTAATGCCAGAAACCGGTCCCCGGAAGCTTGTTTCCTTTCCAGTGAAGAATTGGCTTGGTAGTTTGGTCTGCCCTGTTCCCATGATGCACTGGGCCAGGGACAGACTAATTTGCATATAGCCAGGTTCTGAACTGGGATGGTGCAGTGAGCTAAAAAACGGTGATGGATCAAGCCCTGATCTGTTGACTGGGTAGGAGTGTTTTGATTAACTCAGATACTCTGTCCATCACCACCCCCTTTTTGAAATTATTTTGGCCACCATAAGTGTGGAAGGGTATGCTCAGACATGAGTCCCTTGCTCACTGCACCATCAGGATTCAAGCAAGCCGGGCCGAAGACGGCTGTAATGCCAGAAACCGGTCCCCGGAAGCATGTTTCCTTTCCAGTAAAGAATTGGCTTGGTAGTTTGGTCTGCCCTGTTCCCATGATGCACTGGGCCAGGGACAGACTAATTTGCATATAGCCAGGTTCTGAACTGGGATGGTGCAGTGAGCTAAAAAACGGTGATGGATCAAGCCCTGATCTGTTGACTGGGTAGGAGTGTTTTGATTAACTCAGATACTCTGTCCATCACCACCCCCTTTTTGAAATTATTTTGGCCACCATAAGTGTGGAAGGGTATGCTCAGACATGAGTCCCTTGCTCACTGCACCATCAGGATTCAAGCAAGCCGGGCCGAAGACGGCTGTAATGCCAGAAACCGGTCCCCGGAAGCTTGTTTCCTTTCCAGTGAAGAATTGGCTTGGTAGTTTGGTCTGCCCTGTTCCCATGATGCACTGGGCCAGGGACAGACTAATTTGCATATAGCCAGGTTCTGAACTGGGATGGTGCAGTGAGCTAAAAAACGGTGATGGATCAAGCCCTGATCTGTTGACTGGGTAGGAGTGTTTTGATTAACTCAGATACTCTGTCCATCACCACCCCCTTTTTGAAATTAAACTCAACGGCAAGTAGACAGAAGTCCTTGTCCTTGGAACCACCCCTTCACCATGGAACAACACCTGGTGGCCCACAGCCTTCGGAAGTCCCCCTACACCCTCAGACCACGACAAAAACCTCAGCATCATACTCAACTCTTCGCTCGCCATGAACCGACAGATCAACGCCGTCACCTCCAGCTGCTTCAACACCCTCGGCATCTTCCACAAGACCTTCAAATGGTCCCCCCTGAAGTCAAGAAAGACAGCCACCCACACACCAACAGACTGGAATATGGCAATGTACTCTACCCCAGCATCAACAAATCCCTACTCCGCAAGCTCCAAACAACACAGAACACCGCAGCCAGACTCGTCCTCGGCATCCCCCCGGCACAAACACATCAGCTAACATCTGCAAACACTCCAATGGCTCCCCATGGAGAAGAGAGTCACCTACAAAATCCTCACACACGCCTACAAATGCCTACACAACAACGAACCCAAGTACCTCAATGACAGAATAAACTTACACGTACCCAAAACAAATCTGTGGTCATCCAACCTCGCACTGTCTAAAAGCCCGCACATCCAGAGAGCCAGAGCAGGTGGAAGATCTTTCACCCACATCGCAGCCAAGACCTGGAATGAGTTACCGGCAGACATCAGACGAGTCCCCTCCATGAACACCTTCAGGATGAATATCAAGACCTGGCCCTTCGGTTGAACTGAGCCGCGTACCCCTCCCTCCCCCACCCTCAGTGCCGTGAGACCCTCACGGGTGAGGAATGCGCTTATAATTCCCTGATTGATTGATTGATTGATTGGGCTGTGTGCAGCTGATTCACCTGAACTCAGTTGCAGCTGCCGCAAGTGCCCATGGAGCAGGTGCACTCAGAACCTCTGAACACTCAACACCTACTGATGTGGGTAAGATTGATGTTGTACCTCTCAGCCCCAGGGGAGATTGCTGCTGGTAGCTCTGTGACTTTGGAACACTGTTGACTGTAACTTAGAGTCAAAGTGCACTCTTGGGTCTCAGACTGCTAATGGGGTACTCCCTGGATGTTACCGATAGTGAATGTGGAATACCCACTAAAGCAAGGAGGGAGTGGAACAGGGAATCGCCAAAGAAACCATAGAGCCCTGACCTCAAGGGAAAATGTGTGATTGTTTGTGAATATCATATTTCTCCTTTGTGCTGGTAACAGTGAAAAAAAAAGACCTCCATTTTCATAAAAGTGAGTATTTGGCTGGACAAAGATGTATTGCTGCTGTATGAATTTTGAGTTGTGAGCTGGTGTTCACTATCCGTATCCAGACCTCCTCTCCACGGAGGGGGCCTTGGACTGCTCAAACACTTCAACTCTGAGAGTCAAGTGTAGAAAGGGTACTTAGCTTAATTAACTCAGATCCATAGTTAGTCAGCTCTCAGGACATCAGGAGTAAAAGGCCTCAACCCCCACAGTTGAGCCCAGAGGCCCTTTCATGCCATGTGGCCCTCTGAAAGGGGTTCTGACTGAGAATATATTCTAAATATCTGTTGTGTATTTTGATTGCAAAGCTACATGGCTAGAAGCCCGGAAGTCAAAAGTTTTTGAAAGTTTCAAAGTACCACTTCAGAAAAGAAGAACAGCATTGAAATTGTGGCTGCCACTGTGGAACAGAAGATAGGCTATAGGAAGCAAATTGGCCCAGCTGGAGCTCTGGAGCTTTAGAGATTTTCTGCTGGAAACGTTCTAATTCCGAATACAGAATGGGACTTAGTCTTTTTTTTGGAGGTGCTGAAATCTTTGAGTGGGACTAAGCTGAAATTTACTCCAATGTTGTGAGACTGCCAGTCAGATACACTTGCCCACGGATCTTGCAGGGTCTCTGGAGGGAGAATTTTCAAGAATGTCTAAACTTTCTTCTGGTGCCCAAACAACCACAGGAGTACACTTCTAAGGGCCAAGCACCACTGTGGAATGCAATTAGAGACTCTCAGGGAGTCAGGCAGAGACAACAGAAAAGTGCTGTTCAGGTCCTGTTTCCCCTGGTCAAATGGGCACTTCAGGGAAAAGCTCTCTCACAACTTGTTGTGCCCCTCTAGCCATACAGGAGGTCAGCTAACAGACCCTTGGAGTTCACGTCTGTGTCCTTGGTACATGAGGGAGTATGCCCAGTCCTTGTGGGCTCCTATCAGGCCACATACAACAGGCCCAGTCCTCTTCTGGTCTTCCACGAGTCCAGAGAGTGTTCTGGGATGGTTTCTTGGGGTGCCACCTTTATGCCTGATATTGACTAGTGGGTAGTTGTGACTCCTGGGCACTCCCTAACCAATGGGATATGGGTTTACAGGGGGAGCCCTTCCCACATCTTAAGCAGTTTTCCCTACTGCAACAAATTCCACAATGCCTCTCACTCTCAAAACCTAAGATGGGAAACCCTTCTCCCCTAGTGCAGAGCTGTCCAGACCCAAAGATCTGGGAATGGTAGTGTGCAGTCCCCTCCTGAGTGGTCACTCAAAACCAGTTCTGGGGTAGCTTTCTTCTCACAGGTTTGGTGCCAGACTGGCTATGGCCACAAGGGCTTGGGGTCATTCCAAGTGTCAGTGAACATTTACTTGTGACAGGGCAGGCATCTTTGAAGTTAGGTTTGAGGGACCACGACAACTGGTCTTCCTGCCAGGGAAAGAAAACACCTTCCCAGTATTAGGTGATAATCACTGCACTAAGAGAAGTTTTCACACCACTTCCGCACCCCAATCAGGCCAAATACAAACCGAACAGTGACTAGAAACCTAACGCAAATTAGCTTCCAGCAGCTTCAAGCAGGGTAAAGACAATTTACCAAAAGTTACATTTAACATTATTAATAAAAATGTCACTTTATCATAAGAATGGATATTTATTAAATATAAAAAGAAGTCTTTAAATGGAGTCTGTAGCCGGTACAGGTCAAAAGCTACAGATTAATGTGTATAATATATACTTTGACTATTCCATTGTGCCAGTTACAGCCATACCTGTGTCAGTGTCGGTTTGGGCGTAGTTTCTGTGGGAACATGTAATTTCCAATGTCACACATGTTCTACTCTGATATATTATAACCTTTGGTATGAAATAAGCTCCTTGATTCTCCTTCCTTGCTGCAGCAGAGCACTAAAGTCAGTGGAACATTATGAAAGAACAAGTTCTATTGTTTCAAATCTTCTTCTGCACAGTAGCCAACATATGTGTGAATGCACATCCAGTCCGTACTTTCAAAAGGCTGAGTCCTTCCATCTTACTGAGTATTTATGAAACCTGATCCCCAGTGAGCTTTTATGAGACGTATTAGTGCTTGAAGGTAGAAAAGGATTTTTGAATTTGCAAGTGCTTCCGTTAGTCCATGAACCTGCAAGTAGAATGGTACGAGTCAGCGTCCGTCTAGCACTTGGAAACTGTTCTATAATTCATCAGCCAAGAAACAACAGGACAACAGGAGGTACCTTTTTCAAAAAACACATAATCAGTTTCGAAACTAATACAGCTTCTGCTAGTTCTTGTGCATTCCTCTTTATTTCTCTATAATTGGTGTCCAACAACAGTTTGCACTTACACACTATCGTTCTACAGCTATTCTACTCACACAACACTTTCTTCACAATTTCAGAGTCTCAATTCATAACCAGCATTCTCTGGCCGATTTTACTATTCAGTGGTAGAAACATATACAATCATGTTCTTTATTGTAAATACACCTCGAACTTGCTCAGTCAGGTTCAGCACTGCATCCTCTGCACATACCAAAGGCAACACATTGGAGATGATTCTATCTCCAGGCTGGAGCCTGACCCCCCTCCCCTTCACCCCCCCCCCCCAACTATTGACGTGTTTTATTGCTAAGAGATGCCCTTCTTTTTTAGGCCATTTCTGCCCATTCTCCACTCTGTGCTTTGACCTAGATTCTTGGTACTCAAAGGGGGATATTCTCAAGAACGTGTGATAAACATCACAAAATTTGCATAACGCAACTTTGCACATCGCAGTCTATCGCGACAAAATAACACCGTTTTAACGTTCTATTCCATGCGATGGTAGCAGAATAACGTGCCAAATGACCACGTAAAAATCAACGCAACACCGAAAAAATGCGAAACACAAACGCCAAAACAGTTGTGATGCCCCAAATCGCGATACAAAAATCAGCATCAACCAGCGACAGGCCTGCAATTACCACACGTCATGCAGGAAAATGCACTATAAAAGCACAGAAAAATACACAGCAAAACCAAATCAAACTGCATAACACCATGGATGCACCCGGACCAAGTGCAGAGGACAACCCGAGCCCCACAGCCCCACGGAGCACCAGCCAGGAACCCAGTGTTCGGGGAAGGGCAAGGAGAAGAGGAAGATGGGGTTCAGTCCGCAGGAAGGCCGGATCATCGTCACGGAGGTGATAGAACACTACCAACAACTGTTCGTCACCTCCTCTGCAACATTGGCAACACAAACGGAAATATGGCAGTCCATCGTCAACAACATGAATCCAGTCGTAGTGTCGAGGAGGTCAATGGAGGAGGTTAAGGGGCGCTGGCATGTTGTGAAAAGCCAAACAAAACTGAAACTCACAGCAAACAGGAAGGCAGCAAAGGCGACAAGAGGTGAGAGTCCTGCGCCACAGGAGGAGCTGGATGAGCTGGAGGAAATGGTGGCCACAGTCATCAGTGTGGAGACGGTACTAGGAGTCGGTAGCCCAGATACAGCTCGACATGACCTGACCCAACAGCAACTGGGTGAGTAACGACAAGGGGCTGGGGGAACGGGGGGAGATGGGCACAATGGCACATATGCACAATCAAGTGTAGCTCACTGGTGTAGCACACTGCATACCCACGATGATTGTGGAACATGCCCCTGATACCCTTGGCACACTGCAGCACACAAAGAAACACCAACTAGGCCGCCGTCCACTATGTACACAAAGGGGTCTCTGTTCCTATTACCAATCACACAACCTACCGATGCAAATGTGCTGAATCCAGCAAAGCAAATACCGAGACTGGTTTTGGTCTCCTATCAGTAAGGCTGAGCCTCAATTGAACAAAGAACAGCAGAAATTCCAGTACTGATGCCTATTCACTCATACTTATTCACAAGAAACCACATTGAAATCAAACAGCATGTTCCACAGACCTCTTTTTCAATCTGAATTAATCCGACATTTCTTTATTTTTTAATTATCAAATCCCATTTTTTACATCAAATGACACAATTAATCAAAAGCTCTTAAAACATTTAACCACTTTCTTGCACATCATATCACTCCCATCATGCGCAGGTCGACCTGTTTTGGGCCATAAGGAATGTGAATCATTCAGTAGCAGGTCACGCTCTGACACATCCACGTGCACATACAACCCCTGAAGTCAACAAAACATCTTCAGACAAACAATGCACAAGAGTACAAAATCCGTCAAAGAGCAAAAATGTCCCAAGTCGTCCACACCTCACCCCTGAAAAGCACACAAGTCAATGGCACACTGCCTCAGAGGGATAAGGGGCCGCTAAATCAGAGCTGCAGGGGTGATTCTCACACACAGCAATCACAGCACATCAACATTGTCGACTATGTGGTAGAAAGAGCAACACTCACAACACAGGACAGAGGGCACAACTGGTACCTCTTGTGCGTGGTAACTGGTCAATCATAGCTGGCATTGCCTGAAACAGTGTGATGATGATGAACGAGTACCACTGCATATCCATCATGTTGTCAAAATGTCCACTGTCGCCCATCAAATAGCCAGCTGCTCCAAAACAGTCACAGAGTACATTGGCATGCTGTCTGTCTGGGAACATGTACAATGCATCAACACACACGAGACACACTGTTTACCTGCATCTCCCATTTACCTTGCAGAGGGACAATCAACACCACCTGCAGAGCAGACCAGACATATCTTCAGTGATGAGGAGGAGGACACCCTGGTCACCTGTACTGACACCCTCCAACATATTGTAGACAGCCTCCGCACCCCACCTTCAGGAGCAGGGCAGGCCAGCTGCATCGAGGTGACCCCACCCCTGCGCACACCACACAGCAGGAAGCACACACCACCTCAGCTAGCTCACAGGATCCCCGACCAACATATGGCATTCAAACGCCATGTGTTAGGGTGCCAGGAGAAGATGGCTGATCAGCTGTGTGTGGGGTTCGACATTATGGCAGCCAAACTCGATGCCATACATGGGTGGCTACGTTCCATCAGGGACCACTTACAGTCCATAACGGACACCCACTGTCTGCTCCATACTCTCCAACAGTCCTTGGCTTACCTCGCTGGAGCCATTACTCCGATACAAGTACTGTCCAGTCAGGCAGGCTCCAGCGATGACAGCACAGAGTTGGCACAGATGCGGAGGACAATGGAGACAATAGAGCCAATGCAGGTTGGAAGGATGGCTGCCATGGCTGAACACCAGGGAGATGTAGCTGGAATTTTCCATGCCCTGCAGATCCTCATCTTGCCATTGCTGCCACAGAGCCTGTCCCAGATAACTGCTGCGGGAACTTCGACACAGACATCTCAGCCCCCTGATGTGTCATTGGCACACAATGATACAGCCCTACCACCTTCGCCCCCTGATGAGTCCGTGGGACACAGCGATGCAGCAATAACACCACCACACACACCTGACACATTGGACAATGAAGATGTATTAGAGGAGTAAGATGAGGATGGTAATGACTGTGTGAGGAAGGAGGTAGAAGCAATAATCCCTTCCATATGGCCTGTTGCAGCCTGGTTCAGCCCTCTGTATCATGCCCTGGAAAAACACCTCCCACTATCCCCCGAACGACTCTGCGATATTCTCCTGGACCCCAACATGGACTGTCATTTCTGCTGTAGTTACCAATGACACAGCAATCTGGCTGTGGACTGTACACTTCCTCTTCCAATTAACTGTTCATTCCCCCATTGACTCTGGTTGGCCCACCACATGTAATGTGGGCCTGTCATGGCCACGTACTGCTCCTGCTCTGACCCCCACAGAATGTGAATTAAACATTTGACAGCACAAAGAAGAATTTCTCAAGTGGCTTAACGCTATTGATCTAAACCTAAAATTTACAGCCCAGATCAATGCGGAAAAAGTTGAGTTCCTGGACATTTACATCATACACAACGATGGAAAACTCAAAGTTGATCTTTACGTAAAACCCACTGCAAGGAACACTCTGTTACACTTTAATAGTTTCCACCCGAGAAATCAAAAGCAGAGTATCCCCTTCTCGCAATTCTTACGTGTGAGAAGAAACTGTTCAGACCTGATAGATTATGACAGACAGGCAGCCATTATGAGAAAGAAATTCCTCGATCGAGGGTATCCACATCGATTAATTATGGACTCTTACAGGCGAGCAAGATTCTTTGATAGAGACCACCTTTTAAGATCTAAAAACAATCCCCCGAATACCCAACTTGTATGCCTGACCAGACATTCCACCTTGGATGCCAAAATCAAACAAATTATTATTAGCAACTGGCACATTTTAAATAGCAACCCGACTAACAACCTCAAATTACTTAAACCCTTGTTCGCCCACCGACGTAACAAGAACATCAAAGACCTTGTTGTGCACTCCAGGTCTGAAGATAAAACCACAAACGGTAGCTTCATACAGAAATTCATAGATAGCACTACACCAGTAAGAGGTACCATAAGATGTTCATCGTGTAAATCATGTGACACCATTATAAAAGGTGAAACTTTTTCCCACAATGGTTATAAAAGTAAAGCCACAGGAATGTGGAATTGTAAAACGTCTAACATCATTTACTTTATCCTATGCCCATGTGCACGAGGATATGTGGGAGAGACATCTCGATCTATTCAGACTAGACTGACAGAACATCGTTCAGCAATTAGAAACAAAAAGATCCTAGCACCAATGGTGAAAAATTTTTTAGAAATGGAACACAAACCTGATGATTTCCAATGGAGAATATTAGAAAAAATCAGAATTCCAGACCACAAAGGAGGTCTCAAAATTCGAAAAAAACGAGAAGTATTCTGGAAATTCTCTTTAGACACCCACAAGAATGGTCTGAACAGTGACACTCCCTGGGAGAATGCCATTATTTGATTATGAGCTCCCTCTTTAGATCAGGATTATCATAGTATTTGTTTATTTTTTATGCATATCTTGAAATATAACAGGAGCAGCGCCCCTCTTTTTGAAGATTATTAGCTTGTATAAACTACCATATAGTTTTCAGCTAAGAATATAACTGGTAATGTGTAATTATGATTATTTTTGTCTACACAAACTTTATATAAATCGTAAAGACACTATAGTTTGTTTTGTTTTGGAGGTCTATAACCCTAGATCCGTTCTAATTTCATGTATGGTTAATTTTAGAGCCATCCGTTTTTCATAAATATAATTATGCCATCTGGCGATTAGGGACGACGATCAGTGAGCGTCTGGTTTATCTGCTCGGTATCTCCTTTTTTGACAATTTATTATATTTTTGACTAGACGACTAATATTTCATCTTTTCGTTCTAGTCTTTCCTATTTGTCCTCTTTCTATGTCTATTCACTATAGACACAGAAAAAACACGCTATAATACCCTGTATACATAATTTTGCTTTTGATCGTTAAGGTATACATGCTAATAATTTAGTCTTCGGTTATTGGTTCTATCTAGGTCGACTTTAATATATGCAATACGTTCTAATCGTCTTATAATATTACTATGTAAATTTGGGTGATTTAAGATCGTAGTTTATAACCATTTCCTCTTGTTATTTTCTAAAAATATATATTATTGAACGCTCTGCTTTGCCCTATATTCGAACTATTTGATAGTTTCATCTTTTTTGGTATACAATACATCAAGACAAGGCATCTATATCGCTTTATCACATAGTCGACCAATAGACATTAAAGCGGACTATATATAGCTAGAAACCACCCGGATTTGGGTTAATGGACCACTTCCATTCGTGACGTCAGACGCTGGAATTTCGCAGATCGGAGCTAAGTTGCAGTAAACATCAGAATAGAGGTATTTGAGCTGTGCGCTTCGTTTCTTATCGTCGCGCTGCACACACTGCTCTATATGAATTTGGACGTTCACTATTAGTGATTGTGGCGTGTCTTCTTTTTTCTTTATGTTGTCGTTATGCCAGCAACTTTCATTCCTATGCCGTGACTGATCCATCCATCCGTAACGGCCAAAATTATTAAGACCATCGACTACATGCCAGGTCCTATGGTGTTTACCCAGACTACTAAGATACCCATACTAGCTCCGTGACGTTCGACCATTTTTACTGTTAAAGGTAAATTGATATTATTTGTGGACAATTATTACTTGTTCATTTACCGTGTTCAAGTATCTTGTTCTGGTATTAGCTAAGGTTCATTAGAGAGGAGTAGCTAGGGGTATTATATTTTTTTTAAAACTCAACAGCCAACATCAGTTAGAACTTTTTTAGCCATTTGGCCGACTTTGGGCTTTTTGAATAAATGAAACCTCGGTTAGGGTCTAGATGTATTTATCAATCAATACAACGTATGCTCCAAATGGAGTTATCAATCAATACAATGTATGCTCTAGAAAACCTCTCCCAATCCTGTGTTTGGGTGGTCATATCATAAATATGCACAGCTCCTTACAAGTGTTCTGATGTAATATATCATTATAATCCTTCCTTTCTCTATGTCGGGTTTTTCTTGGTATAACTCCGCAAAGGCGGATTTATTACGAGTAATTGGGTAGTCATGAACAATTGTGGCCCCACAGCTGACACAGTAATCAAGTGCGTAAACCAAGAATCTTACATGTTATTTAGAGTCAATCAACCACTTGACAGTTAGGTAACAGCTTATTTCATTTCCCCCACAGAGATAAGGAGGTCTTTATTCACGACCATTTTAATTTATCATGTGTCCTTCATGACATCACTGAAAAAGGATTATCTTTAAAGAACAGCTTCCTAAGTAAGTTACATCATAGAACATGAGAGCTATAGTGGGCGCACCAATTTGTACATCCATTAAGCGCCTCCCTAAATAATGTGATTTTCTGCTTTTCAGAATCATATCTACCCAGATTTACATCACTTCAGACAATATAGCAAAGCCATCTATGTCTTGCTGTGTTTTCATGTTTTTAGTAAGTTGACCTTCACAATACTGTAAGAATAGCATTAGCACGTTTAATTTTTTACCATTAAGTATCTTACTTTTAAAATGTTCTTTGTACTTTATCATTTTTTCCAGAATTTATTCTCTTTAGAACTTTATCATGTCCAGCTAACACAGCAAGACCATCTAAGTTTTGCGTGTCCTCACATAATACAAGTAAATTTTAATGGAAAAGCATAATTTTTCCGCTGTCTTGCTTGTTTTCCTTTCCCTTTGGTGATGCAATTTTCTACTCAAAACAGACAGGCATGTGATACGCATTTGCGCGTTTTATATGTAAATACTTATGGAGGTGCTCTAGAAAACTGGATTATGTGTCTTCATTGTATTTATGAATCAGTTTATAGCCATGTGAAAATATTAAGTTCTATACAGAGAATATGTTTTATCTCTTAAGTTCGAATTTATTGCTCTATGTTAAATGATACTACGTTAGGAAATGTAATGTTCATATAAATGTTATTTGCTTGTTTTTCTCATAATATTTTATTCCATATAGGTGTGGTAATTTCCTGAAGAAGGCGTTTGGTACGCCGAAACGCGCGTCGATAATTACTACTGTACTTTGATTATTAAACAACGTTTTTTAACGAAGATTTTAATGTATTGTTTAAGATAAATGGATTTGATGCTATGTTTTGATTCATTTTTTATATCAATGTAGTAGTTCTATATTTTTTTATAATACAAAATAAAATATACTGCATTTTTAGACATAGCACTCTTTGTTTTTTGTTGAGTCCTCAATGTAGTACTGTTATTATTATCTAACAATGGCCTAGGAAGTATTTTTTCGCACTGTTGTTTTCCCTGTCCTAGGAATTGAATGACTTAGAATTCAGGGGGCCTTTGATATTCACTAGCATTTTACCCACAGCTTGTCTGTGTAGGGCTGATATTTTTCTTGCATCTCTTTTTCCGGTGCTTTCCCCTCAGTATGGCCCAACTTAAAACGTTTGGGTTCACAGACGATTAATTTGTCCTTCTTGTTGGTACCACTGATTCTTTTGGAACTAGCACTAATGGCAATGGTGAAAATCAGGATGATATAAAAAAAACGTATAGAACTTAAAAAGAAACTGAGACGCATGGAAGACACGGGGAATTCATGTTAGTTTATTTACGGGCAGGCATAATGCCAATGGGTCTTCGTGTGCGAAACATCCCTGGTCTATTTGTACAACATAGGGCATTTCTTGAGAAATGGAGCATGATTGCCAGTAGATGCTCCGGAGACCTCTTGATATTGATAGTTGAGATGGCCAAAGAGTTATAGTCAAACATTAAGACCGAAGTAGAAGAATTAGAGGTAAAAATCAGAAATGTGAATAGTGTAGATCAAGCTCTCAAAAAACTTGAGGAGTCGAATAAGGAGTTAGAATCTTTTCAAATTACTTAAATAAACGAACAAATTATAAATTAAATAAAGATAAAAGATTCTATAGTATAGAGAACACCTACCCATACCTCCGACAAGACTTTTACAAGCAAAACCACTATTCAGATCACACCAGATCTAACCAACAGAGAGTAAATACCTTCTCTGATACATCGGATTCAGATGGTGACAATAGTAACACATACTATGAACCTGAAAGCAACTTTAACTCATTTCAAGCTAAACAGAACCATCCTCAGTCTTTTTTAGCCAATCGAGGCACACACATGGGCCGACAAAGGGTAAGATTCCAGACCCAACCCAGAGGCAACTATCAGCCACAACATCATCACCAATTGCAGGACCCTCAACTTATATGAGAGACACGCAATCGGCAATACTGGAAACAGGGGATGTGATCCCTATCTTGAACTTGTCTAAAGTAGATCTTGATACACACAGTATTAGCCTCCTATCTAAGGGTTTATCTTATGTCCCCCATTCCAATGCAAATAGATTCGAAATACACCAGGACATAATTTCCTTCTTTCGTAGGATTAGGTTAAAAAAGTTTTTCAATCTAAATGAAGAAATAGAAACAGATTTAAATTCGATCACCTCATTAAGACTCCCATCCACCTTCAGCCCTACCCTAGATCAGTTAGGACCGGAAGTGACTGCTTTTGAACTAGTAGTGTTACAGAGATTGGAGCAAGCACTCTGTTTTATTCCAAAACCTCTATATAATCTAGATCCAGATGAACATAGAGCTTTAAAGTCTTTAGCTAGCAACAATGATCTAGTGATAAAAAGTTGTGATAAGGAAGGCGGCATTGTAGTTATTGATGTGAATAACTACGAAACCAAAATGAGAACAATGTTGAGTGACACTACTTTCTATCATCCCATAACAATGAACCCTATGGTAACAGTCTCAAAACAAATACAGGACTTAACACATAAGGCTCTTTTAGACGGTGAGATCACAATGAAGGAATTTGAATATCTGAATCATCACCAAGGCAAGACCGCATGCATTTACGGTATGCCTAAAGTGCACAAAAATAGTGTAGATCCCCCTTATAGGCCTATAGTATCTACTATTGGCACTAACACGGAGCCTTTATCCAAGTTTATAGATTACATCCTGTGCCCTCATATCCCAAAAATTAATTCATACATTAAAGACACAGGTGAAATTATAAATAAAGTTGAGAATATGGCTTTTAATATTGACAAAGACCTTTTAGTTACCTTAGATGTAGAATCCTTATATAATAATATCCCTCTCGAGGGAGCTATGGAAGCCACTAACTGGTTCATTGATGAGTACTGTATATCTTGCCCCAAATCCTTTATTCTGGATTGTCTGAATATCATGCTTACTGATAATATTTTTGAATTTGGACACTCTTTGTTTCGCCAAGTCAAAGGCGTAAGCATGGGCGCATCAGTTGCGCCATCTGTTGCCAATATCTATATGGCTGCCTTTGAAAACCGTTTTATCTATAACGAGATTGCTCCATTTTTTGAGTCAGTTTCCCACTGGTCCAGATATACTGATGATATCTTTTTTATCTGGACCAGTGGGAGGGACTCCTTAGAAGAATTTCTCAAGTGGCTTAACGCTATTGATCTCAACCTAAAATTTGCAGCCCAGATCAATGCGGAAACATTTGAGTTCCTGGACATTTACATCATACACAACGATGGAAAACTCAAAGTTGATCTTTACATAAAACCCACTGCAAGGAACACTCTGTTACACTTTAATAGTTTCCACCAGAGAAATCAAAAGCAGAGCATCCCCTTCTCGCAATTCTTACGTGTGAGAAGAAACTGTTCAGACCTGATAGATTATGACAGACCGGCAGCCATTATGAGAAAGAAATTCCTCGATCGAGGATATACACATCGATTATTTAGGGACTCTTACAAGTGAGCAAGATTCTTCGATAGAGATCACCTTTTAAGATCTAAACACAATCCCCCGAATACCCAACTTGTATGCCTGACCAGACATTCCACCTTGGATGCCAAAATCAAAAAAATTATTAATAGCAACTGGCACATTTTAAATAGAAACCCGACTAACAACCTCAAATTACTTAAACCCTTGTTCGCCCACCGGCGTAACAAGAACATGAAAGACCTTGTTGTGCACTCCAGGTTTGAAGATAAAACCACAAACGGTAGCTTCATACAGAAATCCATAGATAGCACTACACCAGTAAGAGGTACCATAAGATGTTCATCGTGTAAATCATGTGACACCATTATAAGAGGTGAAACTTTTTCCAACAATGGTTATAAAAGTAAAGCCACAGGAATGGGAAATTGTAAAACGTCTAACATCATTTACTTTATCCTATGCCCATGTGCACGAGGATATGTGGGAGAGACATCTCAATCTATTCAGACTAGACTGACAGAACATCGTTCAGCAATTAGAACCAAAAAGATCCTAGCACCAATGGTGAAACATTTTTTAGAAATGGAACACAAACCTGATGATTTCCAATGGAAAATATTAGAAAAAATCAGAATTCCAGACCACAAAGGAGGTCTCAAAATTTGAAAAAAACGAGAAGTTTTCTGGATATTCTCTTTAGACACCCACACGAATGGTCTGAACAGTGACACTCCCTGGGAGAATGCCATTATTTGATTATGAACTCCCTCTTTAGATCAGGATTATCATAGTATTTGTTTATTTTTTATGCATATCTTGAAATATAACAGGAACAGTGCCCCTCTTTTTGAAAATTATTAGCTTATATAAACTACCAGATAGTTTTCAGCTAAGAATATAGCTGGTAATGTGTAATTATGATTATTTTTGTCTACACAAACTTTATATAAATCCTTAAGACCCTATCGTTTGTTTTGTTTTGGAGGTCTATAACCCTAGTTCTGCTCAAATTTCATGTATGGTTAATTTTAGAGCCATCCGTTTTTCATAAATATAATTATGCCATCTGGCGATTAGGGACGACGATCAGTGAGCGTCTGGTTTATCTGCTCGGTATCTCCTTTTTTGACAATTTATTATATTTTTGACTAGACGACTAATATTTCATCTTTTCATTCTAGTCTTTCCTATTTGTCCTCTTTCTATGTCTATTCACTATAGACACAGAAAAAACACACTATAATACCCTGTATACATAATTTTGCATTGGATCGTTAATTTATACATTCTAATAATTTAGTCTTTGGTTATTAGTTCTATCTTGGTCGACTTTAATATATGCAATACGTTCTAATCGTCTTATAATATTACTATGTAAATTTGGGTGATTTAAGATCATAGTTTATAACCATTTTCTCTTGTTATTTAAAAAAAATATATATTATTGAACGCTCTGCTTTGCCCTATATTCGATCTATTTGATAGTTTCATCTTTTTTGGTATACAATACATCAAGACAAGGCATCTATATCGCTTTATCACATAGTCGACCAATAGACATTGAAAGCGGACTATATATAGCTAGAAACCATCCGGATTTGGGTTAATGGACCACTTCCGTTCGTGACGCCAGACGCTGGAATTTCGCAGATCGGAGCTATGTTGCAGTGAACATCAGAATGCAGGTATTTGACCTGTGGGCTTTGTTTCTTATCGTCGCGCTGCACACACTGCTCTATATGAATTTGGCCGATCACTATTAGTGATTGTGGTGTGTCTTCTTTTTTCTTTATGTTGTCGTTATGACAGCAACTTTCATACCTACGCCATGACTGATCCATCCATCCATAACGGCCAAAATTATTAAGACCATCGACTACATGCCAGGTGCTGTGGTGTTTACCCAGATTACTAAGATACCCGTACTAGCTCCGTGATGTTCGACCATTTTTACTGTTAAAGGTAAATTGATATTATTTGTGGACAATTATTAATTGTTCATTTACCGTGTTCAAGTATCTTGTTCTGGTATTAGCTAAGGTTCATTAGAGAGGACTAGCTAGTGGTGTTATATTTTAAAAAAAATCAACAGCCAACATCAGTTAGAACTTTTTTAGCCATTTGGCCGACTTTGGGCTTTTTGAATAAATGAAACCTCGGTTAGGGTCTAGATGTATTTATCAATCAATACAACGTATGCTCCAAATGGAGTTATCAATCAATACAATGTATGCTCTAGAAAACCTCTCCCAAAACTGTGTTTGGGTGGTCATATCATAAATATGCACAGCTCCTTACAAGTGTTCTGATGTAATATATCATTATAATCCTTCCTTTCTCTATGTCGGGTTTTTCTTGGTATAACCCCGCAAAGGCGGATTTAATCTGAGTAATGGGGTAGTCATGAAAAATTGTGGCCCCGTAGCTGACACAGTAATCAAGTGCGTAAATCAAGAATCTTACATGTTATTTAGAGTCAATCAACCACTTGGCAGTTACGTAACAGCTTATTTCATTTCCCCCACAGAGATAAGGAGGTCTTTATTCACGACCATTTTTAATTTATCGTGTGTCCTTCATGACATCACTGAAAAAGAATTATCTTTAAAGAACAGCTTCCTAAGTAAGTTACATCATAGAACATGAGAGCTATAGTGGGCGCACCAATTTGTACATCCATTAAACACCTTCCTAAATAATGTGATTTTCTGCTTTTCAGAATCATATCTACCCAGAATTCCATCACTTCAGACAATATAGCAAAGCCATCTATGTCTTGCACAATACTGTAAGAATAGCATTAGCACGTTACATTTTTTACCATTAAGTATCTTACTTTTAAGTTGTTCTTTGTACTTTATCATTTTTTCCAGAATTTATTCTTTTTAGAACTTTATCATGTCCAGCTAACACTGCAAGACCATCTAAGTTTTGCGTGTCCTCACATAAATCAAGTAAATTTTAATGGAAAAGCATCATTTTTCCGGTGTCTTGCTTGTTTTTCTTTCCCTTTGGTGATGCAATTTTCTACTCAAAACAGACAGGCATGTGATACGCATTTGCGCGTTTTATATGTAAATACTTATGGAGGTGCTCTAGAAAACTGGATTATGTGTCTTCATTGTATTTATGTATCAGTTTATAGCCATGTGAAAATATTAAGTTATATACAGAGAATATGTTTTATCTCTTAAGTTCGAATTTATTGCTCTATGTTAAATGATACTATGTTAGGAAATGTAATGTTCATATAAATGTTATTTGCTTGTTTTTCTCATAATATTTTTATTCCATTATAGGTGTGGTAATTTCCTGAAGAAAGCGTTTGTTACGCCGAAACGCGCGTCGATAATTACTACTGTACTTTGATTATTAAACAACGTTTTTTAACGAAGATTTTAATGTATTGTTTAAGATATGATGTATTGTTTAAGACTGCATTTTTAGACATAGAACTCTTTGTTTTTTGTTGAGTCCTCCATGTAGTACTGTTATTATTATCTAACAATTGCATAGGAAGTATTTTTTCGCACTGACATCACACAGATGTGTCATGTCTATGTTCACTCAAGTATGACAGTATGGATGTATGTAGGGTCATTGATTGCACCAAAAGGTACACCCTTAAAAAAGTACTTCAAGGCGCATGTTTGACCCTGACCCACATGGCCAATTAGATGACTGTGAAGGTGTAAACTAGCTGTGGCCTCATTGCACATGAACAACAATCTTGCAATCCCCCAACGTAGCCCCAAGTCCATGTATTATTTAGGGCTGTGTGTGGAAATGTCAAGTTCATTAGCAGACCTGAAGTAGTGTCCCCAATCACAAGTGGCAACAGAACATCTCTTTCCATGATCTACTCACACACATCTGTGTGGACACAGCCTGTTGTGATGGATCACATTGATCCACATGGCAAGAAGTTGGACACCGTACCCCAATTGCTGAAGACACATAAGAGCACAGGTCTACCAACAACTATCCCAACCACAATGTCTGTCTCACAGTGGTGGAGCTGCCAATAGGTAATCACCCCCAATGTACATGCAGCAGTATGTCTCTCCCTGTGTATGGACAATGCACATTGAGGCACACAATTTGTCATACTAATCGACACTCATCACAGTTGTACACTGGGGAAGTTGCATAGACTTCACCAGTGTACAACATGCAGACAAATGCTTAAGTCACACACAGGCAGCATGCGAACATGTCGAGGTACAAGAAATGGGGAGGCAAATCATTACAGATGGCAACGGACTCAGCCAACCGTGCCTTGCTGGACGAGTCATGTGATGTTTGGCATCTGCTCATTGCCCCATGTCAGGGCTCACAACTCACAGCCCATGGGATCTGCATAGTGCTGTACCACCGGACTGCGCTGACTGTGTGCTCAGCTGAGAGTGAGCAGGTGCAAGGGCCCGACAAGGTCACATGTCGTGCTACATTGCCATGTGTGTACTCTCCCTCCAGCAGTATGTCAGATTTTGGAACGTTGCTAAACGACGGTGTGCAACTCCGCCCATGGGACTGCATCCCCTTGCACAGGTGTGTCACAACACGCGTAGGTGCACGCACATGCTTTCTGAGTCCTTGTGAATACAGACATGTCCACTTTTATGGTGGGATATGTGACCATTCCTCCAAGATGCAGCAAGGTGTTGGGACCTGTGCTTGGGTGTCAATCAGTTGTGGCTGCAGGAACGTAGTTACTCATTCATGAATGTGAGAGCAGCATCATGGGCAATCAGTTCCAGTAGTCTGTTGTTCTTGAGTTCAACGAACACGAGGGAGAGCCAATCTATTAACTGGGCCGGACAAATGTGCTCCATCTACGCAGTTTTACCAATCAGCAACACAGCCCAATAGGGGAGTGCCTCGATGTGGTCACTGCACAAGATTACTTGTGCAATCTCCCATCAACTGCTGCTGGCACAGGCCCAACATATCAAGGCATCCCATGCCCAGGTATCAGGGTTGCACTCCTGTTCGTGTGCCAACAGGGAGTGCACAGACCAGTCATAATCCAGTTCAGCTACCGTTGCGTTGGATAGGCAGACCTCCATGGGTCTCTCGAATGTGCATGTTCGACAGTGGAACCAGGGCTGGACGCATGTGACGTACACAAGCTGAAAACTCAGACGGTAACTGATTTGCAACACTGCCAGTGGCACTGATCCCAACAGATGCAGCATTCGTGCACATTACAGTTCCACATGACAGGTGTTGTGCATGTGCCCAGTCTGGCCTGCCATTGTGTTTGTTGTTCTCGTGGCACCAGCACTACTCTGAACAGCGGCAGTTCTGAGGACGAAATGCCACAGCTCGAAGCAATGAGTCATATGTCTGGACGTATAGGTTTTTCTTTGCCAATGTGTCAGGGTCATCCAATGCAGGTGTACCTCGAGCAGGGACAGGTGTGTGTGGGGTTTAGACATGTTGGTCTTTCATTAGCGTAGCTCATGGTGTGGGAGTCGTCAGTGGCTGGCACGGTATCTCACTCAGGGGATGCCGGTCGCATTGAAGACCAAGGTCGGAGGTTCAGCTGTCCTTCTGCCTTGTGTATTGAGACATAGGAGCTTTCATACCTAATTTTAGTCGGACTACTGTTTGCATTTCTGAGATGTGATGTGGCCTTCACGCTGAACTTGATGCCAGGCCTTAGATTTGGGTGCACCAATTTCGTAACACACGCAACAGTTGGCATGTATGAGCCAGGGACCAGATTGGCCTTGCACTCCTTGTTGAGTCTCTCTCTCCCTCTCTCTTTCTCTCTTTCTCTCTCTCTCTCTCTTTTTCTCTCTCTCTCTGTCCTTTGAATATCACCTGACA
Organism: Lissotriton helveticus; assembly: GCF_964261635.1. NCBI lineage: Eukaryota > Metazoa > Chordata > Amphibia > Caudata > Salamandridae > Lissotriton > Lissotriton helveticus. Next base: position 1,292,765,335 of record NC_136061.1, read on the forward strand.
CACCTTCTTATCTTGGATATTGTCTTGCAGGCTGTCACTTCCAGGTTGTCCAGGGTTGACCCGCCATGACTCTTCCAAATAGTTGTTTTGAGGCAAATTTGATTGTGATATTTTGTTTGGACTTTCAATGGTGAATGGATGTTACTGCTTTTTTTGTACTCACATGTATGTCCAAGTTCAAGTTCCAAAAAATTTGTATAGCGCACTACTCACCCAGAGGGTCTCAAGGCGCTTGGGGAGGGGGGGTACTTTACTTATCGAATATCCAAGTTTTTAGTTGCTTTCTGAAGGAGAGGTGGTTCTGTGTAAGGCGGAGGTGGGTGGGGAGAGAATTCCAGGTTTTGGCCGCTAAGTAGGAGAAGGATCTTCCCCCCATGGTGGATCTATGGATGCGCGGAATTGCGGCGAGGGCTTGATTGGACGATCGTAGTTGGCGGGTGGGGGTGTAAAAGAACAGTCGCGTGCTGAGGCATTCGGGTCCTAGGTCATAGAGGGCTTTGTGTGCGTGGGTGAGGAGACGGAACGTTATTCTCTTGTTGACGGGGAGCCAGTGGAGGTCTTTCAGGTGACCGGAAATGTGAGCTTGACGGGGGATGTCAAGTATGAGTCTGGCTGGGGCGTTTTGGATGCGTTGGAGTTTTTTCTGTAGTTTGGCTGTGGTTCCGGCGTAAAGGGTGTTTCCGTAATCCAGTCGGTTTGTGACCAGTGCGTGGGTGACCGTCTTTCTTGTTTCGGTGGGGATCCAGCGGAAGATTTTTTTGAGCATGCGTAGGATGTTGAAGCATGATGATGAGACGGCGTTGACTTGTCTGGTCATCGAGAGGGAGGAGTCCAGGATGAAGCCCAGGTTACGTGCGTGGTCCGTAGGTATGGGTGCGGTTCCCAGGGCTGGTGGCCACCATGAGTCGTCCCAGGCAGCGGGGGATGGACCTAAGATGAGGACTTCCGTTTTGTCCGAGTTCAGTTTTAAACGGCTGTTCTTCATCCACTCGGCTACTTCTTTCATTCCTTCGTGTAAGTTGGTTTTGGCGGAGTTTGGGTTGGTGGTGAGGGAGAGGATCAGCTGGGTGTCGTCTGCGTAGGAGATGATGTTGAGGTTGTGTTGGCGTGTGATGGATGCGAGGGGGCTCATGCATACGTTGAAGAGGGTGGGACTGAGTGATGATCCTTGCGGGACGCCGCAGATGACTTCGGTGGCCTCTGATCTAAAAGGGGGAAGGCCGGGTTCTACCGGCGAGGAATGAGGTGATCCAGTCCAATGCTTTTCCTTGGATTCCGACATTGCTGAGGCGTTCTATGAGGGTGCTATGACAGACTGTGTTGAAGGCTGCAGAGAGGTCAAGTAGGATGAGGGCAGCTGTTTCTCCGTTGTCCAGTAGAGTTCGAATGTCGTCTGTTGCTGCGATGAGGGCGGTTTCGGTGCTGTGTTTGGCTCGGAAGCCGGATTGTGAGGGGTCGAGGGATTTGTTGGATTTGAGGAAGGCGGCGAGCTGACTGTTGATGGCTTTCTCAATGACTTTGACAGGGAATGGAAGGAGCGAGATGGGGCGGTAGTTCTTAAGTTCAGTGGGGTCTGCTGTGGGTTTCTTCAGAAGGGCGCTGAGTTCGGCATGTTTCCAGCTTTCCGGGAAGGTAGCGGAGTTGAGGGAGCAGTTGATGACGTCACGGAGATGCGGTGCGATAATGGAGTCTGCTTTGTTGAAAATGTGGTGGGGACATGGGTCGGTTGGTGATCCCGAGTGGATGGAGTTCATCAGTCGGATGGTGTCTTCAGTGGTGATTGGGTTCCAGGCGCAAAGGTTGTTAGAGGGTGGTTTTGGTTCGGAGGTGGGTGAAGAGGACTGGTCTTCGGACTGGATTCCAAAGCTGTTATGTATGTCGGCAATTTTGTTGTGGAAGAATGAGGCTAGGGATTCGCAGAGGTCTTGTGAGGGAGTGATGTCGTTGGTACCGGCGGTGGGGTTGGTAAATTCTTTGACGATGTTAAATAGTTCCTTGCTGTTTTGGGCGTTGTTGTCAAGGCGATCCTTGAATGCTGATTTTTTGGTGGATCGGATCAGTTGGTGGTGTTTGCGGGTGGCGTTCTTGAAGGTGGCCATGTTGTCGGTGTTTGGGTTTTTCTCCAGGCTTTCTCGAGGGTACGACAGAGCTTCTTGGATTTCTTAAGGTCATCGTTGAACCAGGGGGCTTTTTTGCTACCTTGCTTGATTTGATAGTTTTTCAAGGGTGCTAGTTCGTCAGCGCTGTGGGTGATCCATTGTGTGAGGTTGGTGGCTGCTTGGTTTGGGTCCGATGATTTGGCAGGAGGGTTTTGGTGAAGCGATGTGAAGAGCTGGTCGGTGGTAATTTTGTTCCAGTTTCTTCGGGGAATAGGTTGTGGGGGGTTGTGGGTCGTGGTCTTTTTGTAGTTGAAGTGAACGCAGCTGTGGTCCGTCCAGTGGAGAGCTGTGGTGTGATTGAAGGAAATGTGCTTGCTGGAGGTGAAGATTGGGTCGAGCGTGTGTCCGGCATAGTGGGTGGGGGTGTTGACAAGTTGTTCGAGTCCGAGGTTGGCCAGGTTGTCCAGAAGGGTGGTGGTGTTGCTGTCGTTTTTCTTTTCCAGATGGAAGTTGAGGTCTCCCAGTAGAATGTAGTCCTCGGAGGGGAGGGCGTGTGGGCTGATGAAGTCAGTGATGTCTTCGCTGAATTGTGTGCGGGGTCCTGGTGGTCTGTAGATGAGGGTGCCTCTGAGTGTGGTCTTGGGGTCGGTGTGTATCTGGAAGTGAAGGTGTTCGGCAGCAGCGAGGTTATCGTCGGAACTGGTCGTGATGCGGATGGTGTTCTTATGGACGATGGCGATGCCACCTCCTGTTTGGTTGATGCGGTCCTTTCGGATCATCTTCTAGCCGTCCGGGATGGCTATTACGATGTCGGGAGCTGATGAGGCATTCATCCAGGTTTCTGTAAGGAAGGCGACGTCCGGCGATGTAGTGTCGAGTAGGTTCCAGAGTTCAATGGCGTGTCTGTGGACCGAGCGGGTGTTGAGCAGGATGCATTTCAGGTGGTCGGTGTCGGAGCTCTGTTTGGAGTTTGTGGATTTGGTGCGGGTCCTGATGCAGACGAACTTGCAGGAGTGGCAGGTGAAGGGTCCATGGGTGTGACCTGGGGTGGCTTGGTAGCAGTTAGGAGGTATGTTATATGTTGTAAGTGTACGACATCAGGCGAATTATTTGATTCATGATTTTGTAACGTTGAGGTGCAATCTCTGGATCTGGGTGAGGTGGGGGATGCCCGGGGTAGGACCCCGGAGGGGAGGGTGTTCCTGGGTGTGGTGGCGACGGGTGTTGTGGCCCTCTTGGGTGTCCATGTCCAAGCTGCATGATGGTTGACTCCATGGCATCTGTTGTCCTTCAGGTGTGGCTCTGGGCTGGGCTACCTTTTCTGCTGCAGGTTGTAGTCCGACTTTACACCAGGTGAGAGCAGGTGTACAATACCTGCTGCTAATGCGCCTTATGGCATGTTTTGTGATCTTATCGCCGATCTGGCTGTTCGTTGAGAATGTTGCGGAGTGGTGTTGTCGGAGCTTTTTGCACGGGATCCCCTACTCTGCATCTCATTAGCGTTAGTTGCCGGGGTCATCTGTGGTGATGATTTTTGGGGCTGCTATCACAGGTAAACTGGTGTTATGGGCTGTTTGCACCAGCTTGTCAATGGGGCGATAAATTTATCGCCACTTTGGCTGCGATAAAGTGCCGATAACTCGGAGATAAATCCTTGAGAATATGTCCCAAAGTATGGCCCGGGGGCCGCATGTGGCCTCTTGCCCTTTGCATGCGGACCCCAGCTGAATGACTGCACTGGGACGCTGTTTACTTCAAAAAGCACTAGCATTCTAAAATATGTTAAATAAACGGGAAAACGTTTATTTGCAGGCTAACTGAAGTAAAAAAAAACGTAGTTAACTTTAGAAACTCATTCATTTTACAATAAAACTTGCAATAAATGTGTAAAAATAGGTTAAAGTCTCTTAAAAATTCAAAAAGTGTATTTCATTAACATGCAGAAGCATTACACATTAGTACATCAGACCAGATAAGTGCATACAGAACTGATAATTTTTAAAAATGAGTGTAGAAATACCCATGCCTCCTCACACCCTGACAACAATGCTAATAGTGAACTAAGAAGCAAGTCACTTGCCACGAGGAACCCTCTGGATGGTCAGGGTTGTTGCATTACATGGACAACGTTATAGTTTATTAAATCAAAAACAAGAGGTTTGTACAGCATATACCCTGAACTAATGTATATTGAGTTGCTCTTATATGTCCTAAAGAAGAAAAAGGAGGTAAAGTAAAACTAGGCAACTACCTAGGATCAAACAGTTAGGTCAAGTGGGGAAGCCGAGATTGAACCTAGATTTTCTGGTTTCATGTTGTGCAATTCTATTTAATTTCAATTCAGTAACCAAGTTACTTCTTTTTCCACTTGTATCCTCAAAAGTAGTGATAGCAAGCAAAAAGACTTACCCCAAGGTGTAGTAGGGAGTAGCAATTCAGATACAGAATAACACATTATTGTCAAAGCTATAACTCTTCTATAGACTAGGGACCTAATTTAGAGGGCAGTATAGAATGAAAGCCGGAAAATAACTACATGACTGACTGACCACACCATGTATGTGATTTGTTTCTCATGCGCCCACCTTAACCTACCACAAAAGCCCCATTCCTACCATGCTGCCATTAATGTGGCCCTCAAGCACACCAAAGACCAGAGTTTGTGGGCCCTGAAGAAATGTTTGCAAGTACCCATGACCTAGATGAAAAGAGGAAAAATGTGCAAATCAATGGAACATTTATCAAAGTGTATGCTCTGCCTCTAATGGTGAGACGTGGCACTACATCACCTTGACAGTCTCCAGTCAACGACACCTGAAGTCAGGATTTTTCTTCTTCCAACGAAATAACTACCGTTCTTGCTACATGTCACTAAGGGGAAAAACCCTGTTCGTTTAAAACTTTGATACTCTCACTCGCAAAACAGCAGTCCAGAGAAAATGTAGAGGAAAACTATAAGTTCGCTCAGTTTTAGTCAAACGAAAACCTCAAAGGCATGTTCAGAGAATGCTGATTCGGAACATAAAGAAAACCTATTTGATATTTACAGCAACTGATATGACAAATCACCAACTTCGGCTGTTTCTTATATTCAAACATTCAGTCAGCCAATTCCCATCTCCGTTTGCCCGACACTCCGAAATTATTACCAACAACAGTAGAATATGTCTCGGTAAAGAAAAACAACAAAAAAACTGTTATATCTTGAAGGCTACCAAGTATTGCATAACATCTATGGACCACAAATCCTTTGTGTGCTCTCTTTATATTAGTACTCCTTCAAGTAATCTGTATTATATTATATTACAATTCCTTTATATAGCACTTACTAGACCTGATGAGTTGTTAAAGCGTTTCATGGCAGGTAGTACGCTGCTCTGAAGCCCAAGATTTGTGGTTCATCCAGTGGGTATTGTTGATTTAGTTATTGGTTATTATTAGCTGTCTGAATTGATCTGGACTATGATGAAATCATTGCGTGCATTTTCTCCAGTTTAGTTGCGATAGATCTTGTGAAGCATCTTACCTGAGAGCAAGCCTTTTTGTTTGCAAGGAATACACCACAACCAAAGCACAAATTATTCCTTCTGATAAGGTGTATTTCATCCGGCTGGAACTAGAAGAAATGATCTATTACTAAAAAAAGCTAATACAAGAATACACTGATGACAGCACAGGTAAACCACCTTATTGGTTATTGCAATGCTTATAATTGCTCTTATTGTATAATGCGCAACACACTAATGAACATGGGAACATTTTTGGAAGGACTTTTAACATACATCAATCAAGAGTCATTCTGGCATATGCATCAAACTAGGATTTTGAGAGTCCTCAATTGCGAATATTAAGGATTCGCAATTAAGGACTCGTAAAATCCTATGCATGTATGAATCTCTATAATAATAGTGATTCGCAAACATTCCTTATTTGCAATTCGCAAATTACGAGTCGCAAATAAGGAATAGCTTCCCATTCATTCCTATGGGTCTACAGGCCCATAGGAATAAATGGGAAATTGCAAGCCAATAGGTACTCGCAAATTGCGCATGCAATTTCAGGGTGCAAGGGTGTCAAAAGGACACCCTGTTGCACCCCTGGAATTGGCCTGTGCACATATGTTGCGCACACACACATGACCTAAGGGCATGTGTGTGGGCAATATGAAACTTTGAAAAATGCACAAAAGTGCTTTTTTCAAAGGTTTTGCAAATTACCATGAAGTTCAACTTCATGGTAATTTGCACCCCCTGTTAACAAAATCACACTTTACCACTACAAACCAGTACTTAAGTGCTTGTGCTTTCTCCTTTAAACATGGTGAAATTGCTTTATACCTAAATGCTGCATTTAATTTACTTGCAAGTCCATAGTAAAGTGGTACTATGTGTACCTAGGGCTGTAAATTAAATGCTACTTGTATGCCTGCGGGTACTGATTGTACCACCCACCTAAGTAGCCATCGAAACATGTCTCAGGCCTGTCATTGAAGGCTGCACGTAGTTTTAAACTGCCAATTGTACATTTGCCAAACCCAATCGTTCCTTTTAATATCTCTAAGTCACTCCTAGAGTAAGCCCTAAATAGCTCAAAGGGCAGGGTGCAGTGTGTTTAAAAATGTGGGCATGCATGTCATGGAGAAGTGTTCCCGCAAAATAAAACCTGCTCGGATTGAACTCCTCATTGTTTGGATTATTAACAAAATGGTGTGAAAATTAACAGTGCAAAACTAACAAGCATTTGCAATGCAATAGGTCTTGCATTATTAATGTTTGAGCAATTGGCATTGCTAAATAATGCAACACTAATAGCTCAAACTTTAATAATGCAAGACCTATTGCATTGCATTGCAAATGCTTGTTTTACCTGGGCCTACTCATCAGAATTCCCCTTCGCTTCGGTTTTCAAGCATAATTTGGAGGAAAATTAGTAGCAACTTTTCATTACGAATTTGAAACTCTTGCAAACTTATAAATGTGTTACAACAATAAGATTAGTCACAGTGCTTTCTCATTTATCACTTTTTCAGCTCATAAGAGTTGTATTTTATTGTTTTTTTTTTACTTTAATTTTTTTATGTATGGCGTTTTTATCACTACTAGTAGCTACTGTGTATTACCTCAACTCTATTACTGATATTTTCAACTGCAGGTATGAGTGCAAATTATTTTGTGTTCTTATTTCATTAAAACAGGATGCTTTATTAAATTTGTTTACATCTTTATGATTAATTATGCATTGGCATAATTTGCATTAATATACTATAATATAATATAATTTAATATAATATCATATATGCTATGCTATGCTATGCTAGGCTGTGTTTATTTTGCACAGTGCAATGGTTTAAAAAGATAAAAATCTTGAGAGAAATGCAGCTCTACAGAGTTAGATACAGAAAGAGGCAGGGAAACAGAGATAGATAGATAGATAGATAGATAGATAGATAGATAGATAGATAGATAGATAGATAGATAGATAGATAGATAGATAGAGGCAGATAGATATTCAAAGGCATATGGATTCACATTTGAAACAGATAGTGATAGAATTATAGATCAACAGGTAAATCAACCAATCAATAGACAAACAAAGAGAGATCAGTCAATAAAGATGCAGCAGGTGGCGGTGGGAAATGGAGGTAAGAGTTAGTGCTTAATTTTACCCAATGGTTGCTGGTGAGGCTCACCGGTACTCATTTGTGGGGACTGGCACATATTTTTCCTTATCAGGTATTTATAGAGATCAAGAGGGATAAAAAACATACACAGGGCAAAGAAGGAAGAAGAGAATGTGACGAGTTGAACATTGATGAAAATAATGTCTGATGTTCAGAGTACTATGAATGACTCGGAGAGTAATTGACTGGAATTTTAAATTGTATTTTTTGAAGTTTTTTATGTCATTTTATATTTGAGAAATGGGAAATAATACTTTTGATTGATTGTTATGTATTGATTGTGTACTTTGATGGCTTGGATTAAACCAAATAAAGTTTCTGAAACGAGAATCGGGGAATATCTATCAGTTGCAGGGACTTTCTGCCCACCCTCTTCATTCATTTATATGTTGTTGGTCTTCCGCATTTTTGCCCACCCACTACAGCATGTAGTGGGATGCCTAGGGTCAGCCTACCCAAACCACTGGTTAACTTCACTGTGACTTTGACAAAGACATCAAGCTATCCCTCAACACCAGAACTATTGGCTTTACCAATGCTTGTTTAAGGTTCCTCTTTGAAGTACCTATAAGTACACCCTTGTGAACGGCAGCAGAAAAGAAAAGCAAAACCCTGGGCAGAAACTCTCTGGAAACATTGTGACCGTAATAAATTCCATTCTACGCAATTATGTCACTGTAGATATTTAAGGCAACTGATCACTACCCGGCCAGATCCTCGAAGCTGGTTTGAATAGTCCATCGACGAAAACATGCAGCGCGTGGGGCATCAAAGGAGGCTAGGCTGTTCGGGCTAGATGGGAGTCCCTGCCTCTGATCATTAGACTTGGCTCAGTAAACAAATGGGGCTCTCCATCTGGAGAAGTGTGGCTCAATGGTTAGAGCGGCAGACCCTGATGCAGAGGTCTAGCCCGGGACCAGGGTTCAATTCCTCGCCTCGGCGGGTCTTGGGCTCAAAATTCCACTGACCTGATAATTCTCGCCTCGGTGCCTATTCCAATCATGGAGTCCCACTCTGCAACTCTGGGCAATAGCTTGCTTAATCTCCACAACGGCCCCCACAGCGCCAAGGATGCCTGACCTCCACCTTCGGGGTGCCCAGGAGTGGACACCTCACAGGGAAAGCCAGGATGGGTTCCACATCGGTATTCGTACAAGCGCCTTGAGACCCTTGCGGGTGAGTAGTGCGCTATACAAGTATCAATTTACATTTACATCTGAGTTCAATTTACTGGAGAAACGCGATGCCATCCCTTGACCTTGGCAAATTAGTTTAGCAGGAAGGCATGCGCTGTTAAAGGTTCCTTGACCTCCCTGGTACAATGACTGTACAGAGATGCCCTCCTGGCAGCGTGTAGGCAGAGCACAGTTCCAGCTTCGAACTGGCACAATGGATGCCACAAGTCCGGATTCTGGTGCTTTCGGTTTCAATGTGATAGGAGAGCCACTGATATTATTACTAGTTACTTTCCAGAGCTGTAATTTGGGATAGCAAGAAATGAAGGCAAACAGCCTCATGTAAAAAAACAAGCAACAAGACTACAACTCCCAGCCACCCCTGTCCAGGAAGAGATTGCAAAATAAAGGCAGCCGGTGCTGGCAGGTGCTGTGAGGTCCAGGAAACCGTGGGAGAAAGTGCTGGCTCCGCTGAACCTGGGGTACAGATCTTTCCTGCCTGCCCGGCATCAGCCCGCACTCCACAAGCCCCACAGGGTGAAGAAGTACTGGTCCAGTCTGACCGGCTACCATTTTAGTTTCCATGGGCTTTTTCGTGCGACACGCTATCAGAAAGTTAGATGTTGCATCACTACTTTAATATTTGCCGGTTGAGCAAAAACAGACCAGAAAGACTTGAAGTCGTTTTTTTGAAATTATTATTTTTCTCCTCGTACTTTTTGAGTGTGAAGATATAGAAGCACTATATTTTTAAATAAATAATTGACAGTACTGCGATCTTGCTGAGGAGCACTCCCGGGGTTCGAGGTACGGTACTGCTTGGCTGAGTCGGTCCCGAGCCGCAATGGAGACCAAGCCGCAGCTCCCGCTGACTGTGGAGCAGAGCTGGTGCGCCAACCCGGACTTCGAAGTGCCTGAGCGGGACGCCAAAGCCAAGACTTGCTCCTACTCCTCGTCAGGCTGTTAGGTGACTTGCGTGCTGGAGCCAGGTAATGTTCTGTGCGGGTGAGGTGCACATGGGTAAGGAGTTGATAGCGCCTAGTTGTGCCCAGGGTTGTTTCATGGCGCTTAATGACAGCACTTGGGATCCCACACTTCTGAACTTGCTGTGGTGCCTTCCCCGGGTCGCATACTGTCTGCACCACGTGTGAGTAGTTTCTCCAGTACATATCTTTCTTTCAATCGTGCTTTCGCCATGAAATGGATTAAAAAAAAAAAAGCCAGTGATTGGTGCGCCCGCGCGCCACTGCGAGGCATATGTCTTCAATTATCGCGCCCGTGTCTGGCCACGATAATTGAAGACATATGGGCTTTGGTGCGCGTAACAGACACCAATAGGCCATAGGCGGAGCTACGCGACCGCCTGTTGCCTATTGCGTGTTCTGTTAAAAAACAGCACGCACGCAAAGCCCAATCAAAATGGACCTAGGAAATGCAAACGCATGATCTGTGCGGAATTTCAAGGTCCATTTTTAAACCCCTACAAAAGGGCTCTTCGCTTTGCGAGCCCTAAAAAGGGGAAGACTGAAACTGCGTGCTAGGAGAAATAAGTGTTGTCCAGTTCTTTTGTAACAGGCCCCAAATCCACATGATTACATGATTAGTGCAGAAATAACAGCCAAAAGCCACAGAATTTTAGAGACATATTTTTTCTTTTCACTAACTGTTTGAAAATAATGTACATAATGTAAAGAAAATGCAAGCAAAGCATTTATAAAGCATATTTATCCTAGAGCGCATTTTACTGTTCTGCAAAGGAGGCCTAAAGAGTCTTTTAAGTTTAATTTGCTTATTAAAACGTAGGCTGGAAAAATGTGTAATTTGTCCTTCATGATTTCCTGCTGATGGCCAAGGCTATGTTGAGGAAACAATGAACATTATGAATGGAATTTCCTTGCGGAGCGGAGTATGTGGACACTTGTACTACGAGTTTGATACATTAGCGAGATGGAGAAATGTGCAAGCCATGAAAGAGATTATCTGAGTTTCCTCTGCTGAATGTTGATGATGAAAGTTTTCTAAAGACAAAGAAACTGTTGAACTGTTGGGGTTTCGAAAGTGGAGTGACTAGACACCCCCTGGTCTAAACCAATGAGATTCAAGAGTTTTTCGTGTGAAGATACATGGGGGGTTTGATCTTTAGTGAATTAGGGTATAACTATTAGTACTGAAAAGGTTGGGTGTTCATTCGTACTTACTTGAATGCTTGCAAGAGGGTTTTTGAGATCTAAGTTGCGAGAGGAGAGAGCTGTGTTACTGTTTCCTAACTTAACTGGCTAGCTGTTGTTCTGCTGATCCTGACTCTTCGAATTTGCTCCTCATACCTTCTTGAGGGTGCCCCAGCTTACTCTCTCAGCCGCAGAGTAGCTTTTCAGACTACTAGCAATATGTGCAATAGGTTTGTCACTTGGTTATATTGAATGATTTCTTCTTTATTTATTTAGGCTCTTATTCTTAGAATTCTGTTGCTTCTTTGCCCATCTCTGACAACTATTAAAAGATTCATCGGAGAGAAGAGAGGTCCAAATAGATAATAGAAATTGGTAATATTCTTCAAACTTATGCAGTGTCAAGGGACTGCTAGATATTAAATTGGGTCTAGATGGTAGAAATTTAAGAAAAAAAAAAACTTCCGCTGCATCACGTTTAACCTTTCCATATCATGGTAGTAAAAAACACTTACATTTGTTTTTAAATACAGCAAGGCCAAGTCCTCCCATTGTTGCACCAGTGTCCCTCCCAACAGCAATCCCCCCTCTAATCCAGAGCAGATGGAATGCATGGCTTCTGGACAGCTGGGGAGAGGCCAGTGGGATACTGCATCTCCTTTCCTGTAAACTTACTTTGTGGCCGCGGGCTCCTTGGTACCATCTTCCATGAGTCCATTCCTTTTTTTGGGGGGCTGGTTTGGAGAAAGTGACCAGTGTCTTCATATTGCCTTCCATCCAGCTAATTTTTCACAAGTAAAGGCAAAAGTTGGGTACTTGATCAGTGCATTATCTGTCCCAGAGTTAGCATGGGCGACCCCATTAGGAGCCACCGAAGATCCATGCCCATGTGACAATTCAATATTCCTAACAACGTTCAAATGGGGTCAAATAAATGTTTGAAAGGCCCAATCTTGAGTTCTCTGCTGAGGAAACCCTTTGCGACATCCAGCAGGGAAATTGAGATGTTTTAACCTACATCACCAATTTTCATCAAGTGGCAGCAGAGACCACGTAGGTTGAGTGGAGGCTGGGCACCTGTTTTTTAGAGGTCTCAAAGAGGAAATCAAAGATAAACTAGTTCACTCAGCCTGAGACGAGACCATGTCTGCATTGATGTGCCAAGCATTAACTATCTGACATGGTTCCGTGAACGTCGATGCAAGAAACATAAGTCTGACTACCCTTTGGATCAGGGGGAGCCCGAAAACTTGTACATAAGTTGGAGGACATTCTATAATCATTATCTGCCTTTTCTAGTGAAGAACCCATACAAATAGGTCTAGCCCGAAGACCTCTCTCAAAGACAAAGAGAATCTCACTGTAGGCTTGGGCTGTGTCCATACTGTGGCTCACCTGAGCTAGTGAAAAGTATATGGTCTTTCACTGGGCCAAGGCAAGGAAGATCTTCTGTCACCAACAAGACTCTGGAACAGGTATGAACTGTGAATGGTACACCATTGGCTTCTGGTTCAGTTAAGTAGAAGACAACACCAATGAAACTGATCTTCGGAAAACATTGTGAGGTTGAGACATTTGACCTGTTCGCATCTCCTAACCATATATTGATACTAGTTCTGTTTTTCGACTGAAGACTATTCGACTCTCAACAAAGCTCCAAAGAATCTCGAAAACAACAGTAGTTCAATCCGTCTCCTCTAGTGGCTTCCTGCTCTTTATCAAGCATACACATCTCTTTTTCAAAACCTGAAGAGATTGTCTTACCACCACACCAGGAACTCTCTTGCACCATTTCCTGAGAACCAGGAGTTGTGTTGCCCTTTGGTTGAATTTATTTTCTTTCTGAATCAGAAAAGGAGGCCCTGAGAGAATAATTGGAGGAGAATTTAAAGAACGGGTGAATAACTCGATCTTCTTCATTTGCTAGGGACTCTATATGTTTTGTCCCTCAGAAGATCTGATACCATGTATTGATTTTAGGGATCTAAATAAGATTAGCATCAAAGATCGATATCCATTGCCCCTCATCAAGAACATACTAGAATCTGTTTGGGAGCCAGGATTTTCACCAAACTAGACCTTAGTGGAGCATATCATCTATGGTGGGGGACGAGTGGATGATAACATTTAGGTCCTCTTTTGGACACTTTGAATACCATGTTATGCCTTTCAGATTAGGTAAATCCCCAGCAATATTTCAAAGTTTCATGGATCATATCTTAACGGGTATAGTAAACCTCTTCATAGTTATCTACTTGGGTGATATCTTAATTTACTCAAACGATTCAATACATCACCATCATCATGTTTGTCGAGTGCTCAAGAGGCTCAGTTAAAATCAGTTGTGTTGTATAAGTGTGAATTTGAACAACCTGAAATAGAATATCTGGGCTTCTGAATAAATGGCACACATATATCCATAAATCATCAGAAAGTATCTGCCATACTACACTGGCTGACTCTCTTTAATGTCAAAGAGAAACAGTGTTTCCTTGCCTTTGGTAATTACTACCACCAATTTATTGGGAGGTTTGCCTTATTAACCAGCGACATCACTCAACACATTACGAAAGAGATGCTTCATCATGGTTTTCAGTGGGATGATCAAGCTGAAGCACTTCTATCAAGTTAAAGTTAGCTTTTACTCAAGCTCTAGTGCTTCTGCATCTGGACACTAAAGAAAAGTTCATTATAGAAACCAATGCCGCTGATCGTCCCATTCGGGTGGTCCTTCTTCAACAACAGGATGACGAAAGCCATGAACATCCCATTTTTTATCTATCACACATTCTAACAGAATCAGAAAATAAATATTCAGTTCTAGTATGAGAACCTTTCGCCATGAAGATGGCCTGAACAAAATAGAGACATTTTCTAATTCGGACCAGAGAACCTTTAAATCAGTACAACACTTCTATCACCTACATTCCTGGCACTAAGAACATTTTAGCAGACGCTCTCTCTCACATATATCCTGAGTCACCATTCTCCTTCAATCAGAATGTTCTTTCCCCACAATGAATTCCTGGTGGTGTTCAAACATTTCTGGGTAGAGTATAAGCTAATTATTCCAAGATTTCAAAGAAAGACAGGCATCTGTATTAGGACAACTTTGGGAAAGAGACAACTTCATGTTCAAGGTGAAAACTCTTTTCATGCCTACCAAGTTAGTCAGGGTGTTTAGACAGAATATCAGACCCAAATATATTGTGTCAAGAATATCGAGGACAAAAATATTGTGAAGATAAGTTTCTATAGGTAAGTAAAGTTTCACTGCATACAACTCCACATCTATGTACCTTGATGATGATATATATATATATATATATATATATATATATATATATATTCACTGAAAAAACCATAGGTTATAGACCATATATAGTTAGGAATTAGCATTTAAAAAACCTTATTTTACTCACACAAAACCATTGAAATTCCATATATAGTTAGTTGCACTAACTATATATCGCGCACCCGCAATCCACTGCTGATGATGTCACATATTACATCATTCATGACATGGTCAGTGACATCACTGATGACATCACTGATGACATCTCAAATGACATCAATCAATCAATGACATTTATATAGCGCGCTACATACCCGTAGGGTCTCAAGGCGATGGGGGAGGGGGGGTGCCGCTACTGCTCGAACAGCCAGGTCTTCAGCTTCTTCCTGAAGGAGAGGTGGTCTCGGGTCAGGCGCAGGTCGGTCGGGAGGGAGTTCCAGGTCTTGGCGGCCAGGTAGGAGAAGGACCTTCCTCCTGTAGTCGCTCTTCGGATGCGGGGGACGGCGGCGAGGGCGTGGTTGGCTGATCGGAGGTGGCGTTTGGGAGCGTAGAAGTTGATCCGGTTGTTGAGGTAGCTCGGGCCTTGGTCGTGTAGGGCTTTGTGTGCGTGGGTGAGGAGGCGGAAGGTGATTCTTTTGTTGACGGGGAGCCAGTGAAGGTCTCTCAGGTGTCCGGAGATGTGGCTGGTTCGTGGGATGTCGAGGATGAGTCTGGCTGAGGCGTTCTGGATCCGCTGGAGTCTCTTCTGGAGCTTGGCGGTGGTACCGGCGTAGAGGGCGTTGCCGTAGTCCAGTCGGCTGGTGACGAGGGCCTGGGTGACGGTCTTCCTGGTCTCGGTGGGGATCCACCAGAAGATCTTCCGTAGCATGCGTAGGATGTTGAAGCAAGCCGAGGAGACGTTGTTGACTTGTCTGGTCATGGAGAGGGAGGAGTCCAGGATGAAGCCCAGGTTGCGTGCATGGTCTGTCGGTTTGGGTGCGGTGCCCACATCACTGATGACATCACTGATAACAACATCCAGTGATTTTATGTTTCTGTAAAGTTTAAATATGTCTTACATATTGAAGAATGAGTGGATGTATAAGTGTCTGGACGAAGGATTTAGTAGGTGCATGACTGACTGTATGAGTGAGTGATTAAATGTGTCTCACTGAGTGCATGGGTTAGTGACTAAACTGTCTTAATTTGTGCATCATTATGTCTGTTGTTCTGTAAACTGCTGCATGTGTTGATCAGTAGCTATATGAATAACTATATGGGTTATTGATTGATTGTCCAAGTATTTGTATGGGAGACTGAGTGTGTGTGTGGCTGGCTGGGAGGTGTGTGACTCTGTGCAGATCAATGTGTACTTATATCAATGATTGTTTAACAAGGTAAGTATGTGTTAGTATATGTTTGAAAATGTAAGGTGCTCTATGTTTAACTGTATAGACAAGAACATGGAAGTGTGATTGATTCTTTACAGGACTGACTAGGTGTGTGAGTAACTCCATGGATGAGTGGCAGAGTGTGAGTGTCTGTATAGGTGTATGAGTGCATATGATAGTGTTGTAAAGATGAGTGATTGTATGTATGAATGATTGTATGGGTGAATGAGTGAATGTGTGTGTAGACATAGGAATCAGTGAGTACATATGTAGTAACTAGTATTGGTGTGTCAATGGTTTCAAAAATTATACTCTGTATTTAACACTGGGTGAAACAGAGGTTATATTAAAATGTGAGGAGATGCATTGTATTGTCACATGAATGATATCATCAGTGATGTGGTCATTGATGTCAAATGAGATGTCATCAGTGATGTCATCAGTGATGTCATTTGAGATGTCATCAGTGATGTCATCAGTGATGTCACTGACCATGTCATGAATGATGTAATATGTGACATCATCAGCAGTGGATTGCGGGTGCGCGATATATAGTTAGTGCAACTAACTATATATGGAATTTCAATGGTTTTGTGTGAGTAAAATAAGGTTTTTTAAATGCTAATTCCTAACTATATATGGTCTATAACCTATGGTTTTTTCAGTGAATTTTCAAGGTTTTGTAAATGCTAATTCCTAACTATATATGGTCTATAACCTATGGTTTTTTCAGTGAATTTCAATGGTTTTTTAATAGCAAATATCATAAGCTGTCGAATGTCAAGTACGTGGTAAGTGAAAACATTTTCGTGTTTATGCACACTGATCTGCTTTGAATGGTGCCCCCCCCCCTCATTTCTATTAGGAGTACTCTCTCTTTGCACATAGTGAAGGGTAGTTAACGCAGGCCTTTGCCCCCGTTGTAATACGTCGTGCCTGCTTCTCTCTCCATTTGATTGATTGTTATCCAAGTATTTACTGTTTTAGAATTGGTTCTCTTTGGTTCATTCTCTATTTACAAACAAACACAGAGTCGCAATACTCTGTTTAGTCTTTGCAGATAACGAAAAATTGTGTAAAAAAAAAAAGAAAAGGAATCGAGCAAAATCAGTAGGCCACTAATGGGATCTCTTTTTGACCTCGCTAAAATAGAAACATTAGGAACAACCCCTCATGACAAATACAAAACTAGTGAAATGAACTGAACTCCACACAATGATGGCTGCAAAACAGCTCGGCTCCGCCACCCACCCCGCCCAAAATAACGATAAAGAGCGGCTGCCATGATTGGTTGCGGAATGGCCACGACGGAGCTACGAAATGGTACTGCTCTCATGCTAACCCCAGCTTCAGTCTGAAACATCCAGAAACACTGTAGACTACCAATTCGATCAGTTCCGGTAGCGCCCCAATGTAACCCGGTAGAGAAGAACTAGCCCTCCCCTCTTTGACTGATGGTTCTTGTTGCCTGTCCCTTCTGTTGTCATTTAACAGAACTATTTAGCCTGCTGAAAGGGGTTGTGTTCCGACCGCTGGTTGGTGGAGACATTTTGACTATATTCTGGACCTGCGTTGTCGCGTAATGCGTCATATGACGCGCCGCGTTAGCGCATCCGGAAGTCATCCGGGGCGCGCAGCGCGTAACGTAAGCATAACAAGTCATGTGACTTGTTAATAAAACTTTTCATTGGTTAATTTTACTTTTCTTATTCTAATGATGAAAGGCTTGGTCATATGACCTAAAAATTACGCTTTTTATTACTTCCGAACATTATTTTTTCTTAAATATATGTTATAATGTTCCAGGCTAATGTACTTTCCCGGAAAATTTACAACTGTCCTGCAAGTAAAATATATTCTTTTTTCGAGAAAAAGAGCGTTTCTTCGTCCCATGACGGAGCCGTTGAGCAAAAGAGGGTCGACCTGCTGTCTTAGTCGCCGATACGCCTGAATATGAGATTCTTATCGATCACTTTATGTTGCAGGAATAGAAAACACAACAGCCCTTGACCATTTATCTTTACTGCGTTCCTTCGTATTATACCTTTTACCCTTCATGTAATTGGTCTGCTTTATTTCACTTGCCTTTTAATGATTCTAAAACAGTGACTATTATTAAAAACTTTACCAATGTATATACTACTACCATGTTTTCTTTTAAAAACCTTTATTGTGAAAATTTCATTATACAAATACGAGCCTATAACCACGTGGGCCGGCCACGGAGCAAACTGTAATCGTATATGATGAGTAGACATTTACACTGTAGAGGAACGTAACGGGCGGGCCATTAGGTTGCAAGAACTAAGGTGTCTAACAGTTACGGAATCGGTGGACGTACATTTTATAATTAAAATACGACAGGGCCAGTTACAATAAAATTATCTAGATATACATTTGCGGGCAAGTACCATGGGTGACGTTAATTCGAACTTTCAATAGTACAGTAATCAATAACACATCAGAACTTAATATCAATAGGGATGTCGAAATATTCAATCAATTCTCGTCCCCGCCCGCCATGTGCTTCAAAACTGCATACGTATCTCGTGATTTCAGGGTTCTGCAACCAGTACACAACAAGGAGTTACGAGTCCCATTTATTCCGGCGCCATTTTGGGCGAGGACGGGCAGGTCCAGGATATAGTCAAAATGTCTCTACCAACCATCGACTATGATGATGTTCATATGCTGTATTTATTAGAGTAACACT
Organism: Lissotriton helveticus; assembly: GCF_964261635.1. Lineage (NCBI taxonomy): Eukaryota > Metazoa > Chordata > Amphibia > Caudata > Salamandridae > Lissotriton > Lissotriton helveticus. The sequence continues at coordinate 1,292,783,835 of NC_136061.1, forward strand.
CATCTGTCCACATGAAATTAATTTGCCACAATCTAAACATGTCATTTTAATCTTTCCAAAGTTCTTCTAAATATTTGGGACCGTTTCCCTTGCCTCTGATGCTGTCAGTGCCACTTCTTTGATGAATGTGCTAGCAGGTCAGGGGTTCTCCTCCAAATCTCTCTTTTATGCAGCACTATAATTAATTGGTGCCACCTCTCCATATGACGATGCATGGTATAGTTACCATAACTATATTTTTTTTCGGTTCCTCTGGAGAGTTCATCGTGGCAGATGAAGCGTGTAACGTACCGGGCATTTACCTTTTTTTGCATGTACAGGAAAGGAAAAAAAAATCGAGCGTCAGAGTTCTAAGGTGTCCCAGGGCCATTTTAGTGGACCAGGCCCAAATCCAAAGAACAGGCCGCCATTTTGAGAGTCCTGTTGCAGCCGCCTGTCGCTGTAGCATCAAGAGCAGCCGAAACTCAGCTGAATGGCAACTGAAACGGTAAAGGGGCGCCCCACTACAGCAGACGAGCCTCCACCTAGGAAGGCCCGTTCACGCCGCCTCCCCCCCCCCTTCGGGCACCCCACGCCGTTATTCGGAGTAGTATTGTAGGATGGCCACACCAGTGCGGCAACTTGCTAGACATCACCTCGGTGGTAACCGAATCTCAACGCCTTGTGGTGTCTTCTATTCAGAAAACATTGTTATGCTGCCTTCGACCTATTCGCCGCAAGTGCGCACGCAACTCAGCTGCATAGCTTGCTAGACACCACCTCGGTGCTAACCGAATCTCAGCGCCTTGTGGTCTCTTCTATTCCCAAAAAATTGTTGCGCTGCCTTTGGCCCCATTCGCACATCGGTCCGCTACTGACGCCATCTCACAGGCTAATGGGGCGCCCCACGCCGAGTTTCAGCATTGTAGGATGACCACACCAGTACAGCAACTTGCTAGACATCACCTCGGTGCCATCCGGATCTCGGCGCCCCACTGCAGAGGAAGTGCCTCTCAACTATGAAACCACCACGGTGACATCCGGATCTTGGCGCGTTGTGCTGCCTTCGGCCTATTCGCACATCGGTCCGCTACTGACGCCATCTCACAGGCTAATGGGGCGCCCCACGCCGAGTTTCAGCATTGTAGGATGACCACACCAGTACAGCAACTTGCTGGACATCACCTCGGTGCCATCCGGATCTCGGCGCCCCACTGCAGATGAAGTGCCTCTCAACTATGAAACCACCACGGTGACATCCGGATCTTGGCGCCTTGTGCTGGTTCCGGCCTATTCACACATCGGTCCGCTACTGACGCCATCTCACAGGCTAATGGGGCGCCCCACGCCGAGTTTCAGCATTGTAGGATGACCACACCAGTACAGCAACTTGCTCGACATCACCTCGGTGCCATCCGGATCTTGGCATCTCAACGCCTAGTGGTATCTTCCATACAGAAAATATTGTTGCGCTGCCTTTGGCCCCATTCGCACATCGGTCCGCAACTGACACCATCTCACAGGCCAACAGGGCGTCCCACGCCGACTTTTACCATTGTAGGATGGCCACACCAGTTCAGCAACTTGCTAGACATCACCTCGGTGCCATCCGGATCTTGGCATCTCAGCGCCTTGTGGTGTCAGTCAGAAAATATTGTTGCGCTGCCTTTGGCCCCATTCGCACATCAGTCCGCTACTGACACCATCTCACAGGCCAACAGGGCACCCCACGCCGACTTTTACCATTGTAGGATGGCCACACCAGTGCCACAACTTGCTAGACACCACCTCGGTGCCATCCGGATCTTGGCATCTCAGCGCCTTGTGGTGTCTTCAAATCAGAAAATATTGTTGCGCTGCCTTTGGCCCCATTCGCACATCGGTCCGCTACTGCCGCAATCTCACAGGCCAACGGGGCGCCCCACGCCGACTTTCAACATTGTAGGATGGCCACACCAGTGCGGCAACTTACTAGACACCACCTCGGTGCCATCCGGATCTTGGCGCGTTGTGCTGCCTTCGGCCTATTCGCACATCGGTCGGCTACTGACGCAAACTCACAGGCCAACGGGGCGCCCCACGCCGACTTTCAGCATTGTAGGATGGCCACACCAGTGCTGCAACTTGCTGGACACCACCTCGGTGCCATCCGGATCTTGGCACGTTGTATTGCCTTCGGCCTATTCGCACATCGGTCCGCTACTGACGCCGCCTCACGTGCCAACGTATTTTCTCCGCATTTTATACCCTATGCCGCATAACAGGTCATGTGACTTGTTTATAAAACTTTTCATTGGTTCATTTTACTTTTGGTTTCCTAATGATGGAAGGCTTGATCATATGACCTAAAAACAACACTTTTCATTGGATGAAAACTTTTTTTTTTCCCAAACGATGAAAGCCCCACCTTGTTTCTGGATGTTTCAGACTGAAGCTGGCGTCAGCATGAGAGCACCACCATCTCGTAGCTCCGTCGTGGTCATTCCGCGAGCAATCATGGCAGCCGCTCCCCACCAGAAGCCTACAGGAGTCGGGGGCCCCCAAAACTTTTGATGAATCCTCAAGGCGGAGGGGACGCTTTCGAGAATGGGGTCCAAGACCTAGCAGACAAGCGTCCGATTTCCAAGGTGTCCCAGGGCCATTTCAGTGGACCAGGCCCAAAAAGGAAACAGCCTGCCGCCATTTTGAGAGTCCTGTGACAGCCGCCTATCGCTGCACCGCAAGAGTGGGCGCAACTCAGCTGAATTGCGGCTTTTGACACAGTGGACCAAAAACGGACGGAATGGCAAATGAAACGGTAAAGGGGCGCCCCACTACAACAGATGACACTCCACCTGGAGAGGCCCGTTCACGCCGCCTCCCCCGGGGCGCCCCACGCCGTTATTCGGAGCAGCATTGTAGGATACCAAAACCAGTGCGGCAACTTACTGGACATCACCTTGGTGCCATCGTTCTGCTGCCTTGGAACTATTCGCACAACAGTTTGCTACTGATGACCCACCCCCCGCGACGCCCCACGCCGGAAATCTGGACGTTGTGCTGCGTTGGGACTATTCGCACAGCCGACCGCTACTTCGTTGTTTTTCCCTAAAAATGTTTATATGTTATTACTGTTTTTGTTTTCTTGTATATATTTATAAGTTATTAAAGTTTTATAATCTTACTACTTTGTCGGAGTGCTATATATTTTTAATGTGACACATAATTGTAAAAACTTTGATGTACAAAGAGTCATCCCTGGAATCTTCCGCTTCAGGCTCGGTCCCCTCCCCAATCACAATACAGGATGGTTTTCAGATAATAGGAACGCGTCTGCTGTGACGGATCTCATCGAGTGTGGGCCTTGATCTACTATAACTCCTTTGAAGAGGGGTGATTCTTTACAGCTGGGGCCATAAACTACATCTGCAGGGCTAGCTGATACCCTAGGACCGGCCTGGACAATCGGACACAGAGGAAAAGAAGTGTCAGAGGGTGCGGTAGTGAATAGGGCGAAAGGGAGGTGTCGGGCGGGCACAGGGTGTGATTCTCAGGGAAGAGCAGCGCAGATGGGGGGAGGTTTATTACCCATGCATAAGACAGAGAGCGGGGGTGACCACTGCCTGGGGGAGATGCTTGCGAGGGTGGGGAGCCATGCTAAGGATCGACAGCGTGCACAGAGTGGGTCTGGTCAAGGCATCTAAAATGGCTGCCGTGCACGACAAAAGTGTGGCATTTGAAAAAAGACAAGATGGCGCAGACAATGTTTTTCAACACTTCCTGATTTCCTTCGAATCGAACGTTAACAGACGTTGGGGCATATTACCAAAGTTAAGCGATATTTATCCCTAACGATGCTTAGCAACGATTTTTTTACCGCTAAGCATCGTCAGAAATTATCGCAGATAAACCTTGCTATTATCAAGGTTTATCGCAAATACGATAAAAAACGACCGCAATGCATTAATATCGCTGAAAACTCAGCGATATTCATGCATTACCGAGCTAATGCTCTTAGCCATGTTATCCACCTCCCATTGGATAACATGGCTAAGAACTGCTCAGGGCAGGTGCTAGCTTTTGGAGATATTCGCGCTTATCGCGAATATTTCCAAAAGTTGATAATAGGAGATAGCGATGTTAGCGACTGTTTCCAGTCGCTAACATCTTGGCATGCCCACTTTGCATGTCATTAGTGATAAATATCACTCACATGCAAAGTGGGGCCCAAGATGGTCGCTATCTCCTACTAGCCGTCGCTAACTGGTGTTAGCAACAGCTAGGTAATACAGATATAATTTTATCTCCGCGAAGCGGAGCGCTGTTACAGATATATATCTTGTTTTTGAACGTTAATTTCTCAAAATCCACTGAAGCACATATATTGAGACCTAGCAAAGGCACATCGAGCTACCAGTCCCTACAATTTTGCCAAGTTTCGTGCAAATCCATTCAGCCGTTCGATTATTATTATTATTTTTTTTTTTGCCCCGCGGGGCCCTTTTAAAACCTCCACATCAAACCTAAGAGGTCAAGGAGGATCTACTATGCCCCCTTATGGTCATTTGCCCCTTCGCTTTGGCCTCCTCTTGTCTCTCGATCCTACCGAGAGACAAGATGGTGGCCGCTACGGACTGTTTGCAATGTTTACAGACGCCGGAGAACCAATCAGCTTCGCAAACCTCCGTTACGCGAAGCGGAGCGCTGTTACAGATATATATCTTTTTTTTAACGTTAATTTCTCAAAATCCACTGGAGCACATATATTGAGACCTAGCAAAGGCACATCGGGCTACCAGTCCCTAATATTTTACCAAGTTTCGTGCAAATCCATTCAGCCGTTCGATTATTATTATTATTTTTTTTTTTGCCCCGCGGGACCCTTTTAAAACCTCCACATCAAACCTAGGGGGTCAGCGAGGATCTACTATGCCCCCTTATGGTCATTTGCCCCTTCGCTTTGGCCTCCTCTTGTCTCTCGATCCTACCGAGAGACAAGATGGCGGCCGCTACGGACTGTTTGGAATGTTCACAGACGCCGGAGAACCAATCAGCTTCGCTTCACAAAGCTCCGTACCGCGGAAAGTCCGCGAACCGGAGCGCTGCCCGGTCCGCTGTTACAGATATATATCTTTTTTTGAACGTTAATTTCTCAAAATCCACTGGAGCACATATATTGAGACCCAGCAAAGGCACATCGGGCTACCAGTCCCTACAATTTTGCCAAGTTTCGTGCAAATCCATTCAGCCGTTCGGGCTAAAAGTGAGGCCAACCGCCCTATGGAAAACTCAATGTTAAAAACACGTTTTGGGACCCCCCTTTTTTCTCAGCCCCCCTTGACGAACCCCCCCCAAATTTTCAAGGGCTGCTCAGAAACAAAATGTGCCATTTTCCTGAAAATTTCAGCCAATTCCGTCCACAAACGCCAAAGTTATTAGACATAGGGGTTGCTGGAGCATCGATATTACACGGTGCGTCGACCGTGCAGCGGCACCCACCGCCTGAGCCCCGTTTTTCGGCGAAATCGGAGCATTCATATATATATATATATATATATATATATATATATATATATCGTCAAGGTTCATAGATGTGGAGTTTAGAATAGTAAATCTATACATTCCTAGCTGCATTTACCTTATCGATATTTTGGTCCTTGATGTTTTGACAGGATGTTTGTCCACAGAATATTTTTGGTTCTGATATTCTGTCAGTGATCCGCCACTCAGTCTTGAAGTACTAAAAATGTGTCATGATTCTCCTCTTGCTGGTCACAGAGGCATTACATTTATTATTGAACTGCTATCCCCCTTCTGTCAGTGAACACACTGAGCTCTATGTAAGCTCTTATCTAGCCTATGCTCAAAATAAGTCTTTTCACACTCAACATTCTGGGTTATTTCCCACCTTGCCAGTTCCTTCTGAACCGTGGCACACAGTATCTACAGATTTCATTTCTTCTGTACCTCCATCATGTGGAAACCCAGTCCTTATGGTGATAGTTAATTCCTTATTAACAACTACCTTCAGCCAAAACCCTGGGCCATATGTTTATAGAAGAGATTTTTTTACTTCATGGGTTGCCTCGTGCTATCATCTCAGACAGAGATCCTCAGTATGTTTCCGATTTCTGGAAATCCTTTTGCAAGTCTTTACCAATTGATGCAACTCTATCATATGGTTTTCATCCACAAACTAACTTAAAAAATAGAGTGGCAGAGCCAGGGACCTGAACGATATCTCTGTTGCTTGTTGAATTCAATTTAGAGTGACTGGCCCACATTTTTACCCTTAGCTGAGGTTTCCTAAAATAACTCTGTCCATAGTGCCATCAAGTCCACACCTTTTTTGTCTATATGGGCTTCATCCTAGATCCTTTCCCTTTGGTCTCTGTGCCTCTCTTTTTTTCCTGCAGCTGCTAGTTTCTATCACTGCCTTCAGATTGTTCATCGGCGGATTCTGGGTAATCTAGATCTATACAGAACATGAAGTCTTTTGCTGAAACTCATCAGCATCCTACTGATGATGGTGATGTATTAAATCATTTGAGTAAATCAAGATATCATCCAAGTTGATAACTACAAAGAAGTTTAATATGTTTACTAAGATATGATCCATGAAACATTGACATTTTTAATGGGGTCCTGGTAGTCTTGTCTGAGGGCCTGCTATTTATCCTGGGCTAGCTTTGAAGCAGCAGAAGTTTCTACGGGTTCCACCCCTAAGGGTGCTTAGAGTTTCTTGTTTCCCTGCCCTGGCCTCAGCTTGTCTGGGGACACAAAAGACTAGTGTCAAAATCCTTTGTGAGTGTGCTGAGGAAGAGGCTGTGGGACATGCAAGTGTGGTAGGAAATCACTCCTTCCTCCTATCCAGTCAGAGATGGCCCATCCTGCATACACCTAGCTCCCCTTTGTTTCACTGTCTGGGAGCAATGCACAACAACCACCTGCCAGCTACATCTAGTCATGTGACCCAGGACACAGGTGGCAGGCCCCAAATGGTTGGGACAAGAAGATGCCTACTTGCTAAAAGTGATTCAGAAAAGGGGGTGGGGATGAACAGAGTGTCTGAATTAAGCAGACCACTCTTACCCAGTCCAAAGATCAGGGCTTGATCCATCACCGTTATTTAGCTCACTGCCCCATCCCAGCTCAGAACCTGGCTATATGCAAATTAGTCTGTCCCTGGCCCAGTGCATCATGGGAACAGGGCAGACCAAACTACCAAGCCAATTCTTCACCAGAAAGGAGACAAGCTTCCGGGGACCGGTTTCTGGCATTTCAGCCGTCGTCGGCCCGGCTTACTTGAATCCTGATGGAGCAGTGAGCAAGGGACTCATGTCTGAGTATACCCTGCCACACCTATAGTGGCCAAAAACGATTCAGAAAAGGGGGTGGTGATGAACAGAGTGTCTGAATTAAGCAGACCACTCTTACCCAGTCCAAAGATCAGGGCTTGATCCATCACCATTATTTAGCTCACTGCCCCATCCCAGCTCAGAACCTGGCTATATGCAAATTAGTCTGTCCCTGGCCCAGTGCATCATGGGAACAGGGCAGACCAAACTACCAAGCCAATTCTTCACCAGAAAGGAGACAAGCTTCCGGGGACCGGTTTCTGGCATTTCAGCCGTCGTCGGCCCGGCTTACTTGAATCCTGATGGAGCAGTGAGCAAGGGACTCATGTCTGAGTATACCCTGCCACACCTATAGTGGCCAAAAACGATTCAGAAAAGGGGGTGGTGATGAACAGAGTGTCTGAATTAAGCAGACCACTCTTACCCAGTCCAAAGATCAGGGCTTGATCCATCACCATTATTTAGCTCACTGCCCCATCCCAGCTCAGAACCTGGCTATATGCAAATTAGTCTGTCCCTGGCCCAGTGCATCATGGGAACAGGGCAGACCAAACTACCAAGCCAATTCTTCACCAGAAAGGAGACAAGCTTCCGGGGACCGGTTTCTGGCATTTCAGCCGTCGTCGGCCCGGCTTGCTTGAATCCTGATGGAGCAGTGGGCAAGGGACTCATGTCTGAGTATACCCTGCCACACCTATAGTGGCCAAAAACGATTCAGAAAAGGGGGTGGTGATGAACAGAGTGTCTGAATTAAGCAGACCACTCTTACCCAGTCCAAAGATCAGGGCTTGATCCATCACCGTTATTTAGCTCACTGCCCCATCCCAGCTCAGAACCTGGCTATATGCAAATTAGTCTGTCCCTGGCCCAGTGCATCATGGGAACAGGGCAGACCAAACTACCAAGCCAATTCTTCACCAGAAAGGAGACAAGCTTCCGGGGACCAGTTTCTGGCATTTCAGCCGTCGTCGGCCCGGCTTGCTTGAATCCTGATGGAGCAGTGAGCAAGGGACTCATGTCTGAGTATACCCTGCCACACCTATAGTGGCCAAAAACGATTCAGAAAAGGGGGTGGTGATATACAGAGTGTCTGAATTAAGCAGACCGCTCTTACCCAGTCCAAAGATCAGGGCTTGATCCATCACCGTTATTTAGCTCACTGCCCCATCCCAGCTCAGAACCTGGCTATATGCAAATTAGTATGTCCCTGGCCCAGTGCATCATGGGTACAGGGCAGACCAAACTACCAAGCCAATTCTTCACCAGAAAGGAGACAAGCTTCCGGGGACCGGTTTCTGGCATTTCAGCCGTCGTCGGCCCGGCTTGCTTGAATCCTGATGGAGCAGTGAGCAAGGGACTCATGTCTGAGTATACCCTGCCACACCTATAGTGGCCAAAAATGATTCAGAAAAGGGGGTGGTGATGAACAGAGTGTCTGAATTAAGCAGACCACTCTTACCCAGTCCAAAGATCAGGGCTTGATCCATCACCATTATTTAGCTCACTGCCCCATCCCAGCTCAGAACCTGGCTATATGCAAATTAGTCTGTCCCTGGCCCAGTGCATCATGGGAACAGGGCAGACCAAACTACCAAGCCAATTCTTCACCAGAAAGGAGACAAGCTTCCGGGGACCGGTTTCTGGCATTTCAGCCGTCGTCCGCCCGGCTTGCTTGAATCCTGATGGAGCAGTGGGCAAGGGACTCATGTCTGAGTATACCCTGCCACACCTATAGTGGCCAAAAACGATTCAGAAAAGGGGGTGGTGATGAACAGAGTGTCTGAATTAAGCAGACCACTCTTACCCAGTCCAAAGATCAGGGCTTGATCCATCACCGTTATTTAGCTCACTGCCCCATCCCAGCTCAGAACCTGGCTATATGCAAATTAGTCTGTCCCTGGCCCAGTGCATCATGGGAACAGGGCAGACCAAACTACCAAGCCAATTCTTCACCAGAAAGGAGACAAGCTTCCGGGGACCAGTTTCTGGCATTTCAGCCGTCGTCGGCCCGGCTTGCTTGAATCCTGATGGAGCAGTGAGCAAGGGACTCATGTCTGAGTATACCCTGCCACACCTATAGTGGCCAAAAATGATTCAGAAAAGGGGGTGGTGATATACAGAGTGTCTGAATTAAGCAGACCGCTCTTACCCAGTCCAAAGATCAGGGCTTGATCCATCACCGTTATTTAGCTCACTGCCCCATCCCAGCTCAGAACCTGGCTATATGCAAATTAGTCTGTCCCTGGCCCAGTGCATCATGGGTACAGGGCAGACCAAACTACCAAGCCAATTCTTCACCAGAAAGGAGACAAGCTTCCGGGGACCGGTTTCTGGCATTCCAGCCGTCGTCGGCCCGGCTTGCTTGAATCCTGATGGAGCAGTGAGCAAGGGACTCATGTCTGAGTATACCCTGCCACACCTATAGTGGCCAAAAACGATTCAGGAAAGGGGGTGGTGATGGACAGAGTGTCTGAATTAAGCGGACCACTCTTATCCAGTCCAAAGATCAGGGCTTGATCCATCACCGTTATTTAGCTCACTGCCCCATCCCAGCTCAGAACCTGGCTTTATGCAAATTAGTCTGTCCCTGGCCCAGTGCATCATGGGAACAGGGCAGACCAAACTACCAAGCCAATTCTTCACCAGAAAGGAGACAAGCTTCCGGGGACCGGTTTCTGGCATTTCAGTCGTCGTCGGCCCGGCTTGCTTGAATCCTGATGGAGCAGTGAGCAAGGGACTCATGTCTGAGTATACCCTGCCACACCTATAGTGGCCAAAAACGATTCAGAAAAGGGGGTGGTGATGAACAGAGTGTCTGAATTAAGCAGACCACTCTTACCCAGTCCAAAGATCAGGGCTTGATCCATCACCGTTATTTAGCTCACTGCCCCATCCCAGCTCAGAACCTGGCTATATGCAAATTAGTCTGTCCCTGGCCCAGTGCATCATGGGAACAGGGCAGACCAAACTACCAAGCCAATTCTTCACCAGAAAGGAGACAAGCTTCCGGGGACCGGTTTCTGGCATTTCAGCCGTCGTCGGCCCGGCTTGCTTGAATCCTGATGGAGCAGTGAGCAAGGGACTCATGTCTGAGTATACCCTGCCACACCTATAATTGTCAAAAACGATTCAGAAAAGGGGGTGGTGATGAACAGAGTGTCTGAATAAAGCAGACCACTCTTACCCAGTCCAAAGATCAGGGCTTGATCCATCACCGTTATTTAGCTCACTGCCCCATCCCAGCTCAGAACCTGGCTATATGCAAATTAGTCTGCCCCTGGCCCAGTGCATCATGGGAACAGGGCAGACCAAACTACCAAGCCAATTCTTCACCAGAAAGGAGACAAGCTTCCGGGGACCGGTTTCTGGCATTTCAGCCGTCGTCGGCCCGGCTTGCTTGAATCCTGATGGAGCAGTGAGCAAGGGACTCATGCCTGAGTATACCCTGCCACACCTATAGTGGGCAAAAACGATTCAGAAAAGGGGGTGGTGATGAACAGAGTGTCTGAATTAAGCAGACCACTCTTACCCAGTCCAAAGATCAGGGCTTGATCCATCACCGGTATTTAGCTCACTGCCCCATCCCAGCTCAGAACCTGGCTATATGCAAATTAGTCTGTCCCTGGCCCAGTGCATCATGGGAACAGGGCAGACCAAACTACCAAGCCAATTCTTCACCAGAAAGGAGACAAGCTTCCGGGGACCGGTTTCTGGCATTTCAGCCGTCGTCGGCCCGGCTTGCTTGAATCCTGATGGAGCAGTGAGCAAGGGACTCATGTCTGAGTATACCCTGCCACACATATAGTGGTCAAAAACGATTCAGAAAAGGGGGTGGTGATGAACAGAGTGTCTGAATAAAGCAGACCACTATTACCCAGTCCAAAGATCAGGGCTTGATCCATCACCGTTATTTAGCTCACTGCCCCATCCCAGCTCAGAACCTGGCTATATGCAAATTAGTCTGTCCCTGGCCCAGTGCATCATGGGAACAGGGCAGACCAAACTACCAAGCCAATTCTTCACCAGAAAGGAGACAAGCTTCCGGGGACCGGTTTCTGGCATTTCAGCCGTCGTCGGCCCGGCTTGCTTGAATCCTGATGGAGCAGTGAGCAAGGGACTCATGTCTGAGTATACCCTGCAACACCTATAGTGGCCAAAAACGATTCAGAAAAAGGGGTGGTGATGAACAGAGTGTCTGAATTAAGCAGACCACTCTTACCCAGTACAAAGATCAGGGCTTGATCCATCACCGTTATTTAGCTCACTGCCCCATCCCAGCTCAGAACCTGGCTATATGCAAATTAGTCTGTCCCTGGCCCAGTGCATCATGGGAACAGGGCAGACCAAACTACCAAGCCAATTCTTCACCAGAAAGGAGACAAGCTTCCGGGGACCGGTTTCTGGCATTTCAGCCGTCGTCGGCCCGGCTTGCTTGAATCCTGATGGAGCAGTGAGCAAGGGACTCATGTCTGAGTATACCCTGCCACACCTATAGTGGCCAAAAACGATTCAGAAAAGGGGGTGGTGATGAACAGAGTGTCTGAATAAAGCAGACCACTCTTACCCAGTCCAAAGATCAGGGCTTGATCCATCACCGTTATTTAGCTCACTGCCCCATCCCAGCTCAGAACCTGGCTATATGCAAATTAGTCTGTCCCTGGCCCAGTGCATCATGGGAACAGGGCAGACCAAACTACCAAGCCAATTATTCACCAGAAAGGAGACAAGCTTCCGGGGACCGGTTTCTGGCATTTCAGCCGTCGTCGGCCCGGCTTGCTTGAATCCTGATGGAGCAGTGAGCAAGGGACTCATGTCTGAGTATACCCTGCCACACCTATAGTGGCCAAAAACGATTCAGAAAAGGGGGTGGTGATGAACAGAGTGTCTGAATAAAGCAGACCACTCTTACCCAGTCCAAAGATCAGGGCTTGATCCATCACCGTTATTTAGCTCACTGCCCCATCCCAGCTCAGAACCTGGCTATATGCAAATTAGTCTGTCCCTGGCCCAGTGCATCATGGGAATAGGGCAGACCAAACTACCAAGCCAATTCTTCACCAGAAAGGAGACAAGCTTCCGGGGAACGGTTTCTGGCATTTCAGCCGTCGGCGGCCCGGCTTGCTTGAATCCTGATGGAGCAGTGAGCAAGGGACTCATGTCTGAGTATACCCTGCCACCCCTATAGTGGCCAAAAACGATTCAGAAAAGGGGGTGGTGATGAACAGAGTGTCTGAATAAAGCAGACCACTCTTACCCAGTCCAAAGATCAGGGCTTGATCCATCACCGTTATTTAGCTCACTGCCCCATCCCAGCTCAGAACCTGGCTATATGCAAATTAGTCTGTCCCTGGCCCAGTGCATCATGGGAACAGGGCAGACCAAACTACCAAGCCAATTATTCACCAGAAAGGAGACAAGCTTCCGGGGACCGGTTTCTGGCATTTCAGCCGTCGTCGGCCCGGCTTGCTTGAATCCTGATGGAGCAGTGAGCAAGGGACTCATGTCTGAGTATACCCTGCCACACCTATAGTGGCCAAAAACGATTCAGAAAAGGGGGTGGTGATGAACAGAGTGTCTGAATTAAGCAGACCACTCTTACCCAGTCCAAAGATCAGGGCTTTATCCATCACCGTTATTTAGCTCACTGCCCCATCCCAGCTCAGAACCTGGCTATATGCAAATTAGTCTGTCCCTGGCCCAGTGCATCATGGGAACAGGGCAGACCAAACTACCAAGCCAATTCTTCACCAGAAAGGAGACAAGCTTCCGGGGACCGGTTTCTGGCATTTCAGCCGTCGTCGGCCCGGCTTGCTTGAATCCTGATGGAGCAGTGAGCAAGGGACTCATGTCTCAGTATACCCTGCCACACCTATAGTGGCCAAAAACGATTCAGAAAAGGGGGTGGTGATGAACAGAGTGTCTGAATTAAGCAGACCACTCTTACCCAGTCCAAATATCAGGGCTTGATCCATCACCGTTATTTAGCTCACTGCCCCATCCCAGCTCAGAATCTGGCTATAAGCAAATTAGTATGTCCCTGGCCCAGTGCATCATGGGAACAGGGCAGACCAAACTACCAAGCCAATTCTTCACCAGAAAGGAGACAAGCTTCCGGGGACCGGTTTCTGGCATTTCAGCCGTCGTCGGCCCGGCTTGCTTGAATCCTGATGGAGCAGTGAGCAAGGGACTCATGTCTGAGTATACCCTGCCACACCTATAGTGGCCAAAAACGATTCAGAAAAGGGGGTGGTGATCAACAGAGTGTCTGAATTAAGCAGACCACTCTTACCCAGTCCAAAGATCAGGGCTTGATCCATCACCGTTATTTAGCTCACTGCCCCATCCCAGCTCAGAACCTGGCTATATGCAAATTAGTCTGTCCCTGGCCCAGTGCATCATGGGAACAGGGCAGACCAAACTACCAAGCCAATTCTTCACCAGAAAGGAGACAAGCTTCCGGGGACCAGTTTCTGGCATTTCAGCCGTCGTCGGCCCGGCTTGCTTGAATCCGGATGGAGCAGTGAGCAAGGGACTCATGTCTGAGTATACCCTGCCACACCTATAGTGGCCAAAAATGATTCAGAAAAGGGGGTGGTGATATACAGAGTGTCTGAATTAAGCAGACCGCTCTTACCCAGTCCAAAGATCAGGGCTTGATCCATCACCGTTATTTAGCTCACTGCCCCATCCCAGCTCAGAACCTGGCTATATGCAAATTAGTCTGTCCCTGGCCCAGTGCATCATGGGTACAGGGCAGACCAAACTACCAAGCCAATTCTTCACCAGAAAGGAGACAAGCTTCCGGGGACCGGTTTCTGGCATTCCAGCCGTCGTCGGCCCGGCTTGCTTGAATCCTGATGGAGCAGTGAGCAAGGGACTCATGTCTGAGTATACCCTGCCACACCTATAGTGGCCAAAAACGATTCAGAAAAGGGGGTGGTGATGGACAGAGTGTCTGAATTAAGCGGACCACTCTTATCCAGTCCAAAGATCAGGGCTTGATCCATCACCGTTATTTAGCTCACTGCCCCATCCCAGCTCAGAACCTGGCTATATGCAAATTAGTCTGTCCCTGGCCCAGTGCATCATGGGAACAGGGCAGACCAAACTACCAAGCCAATTCTTCACCAGAAAGGAGACAAGCTTCCGGGGACCGGTTTCTGGCATTTCAGCCGTCGTCGGCCCGGCTTGCTTGAATCCTGATGGAGCAGTGAGCAAGGGACTCATGTCTGAGTATACCCTGCCACACCTATAGTGGCCAAAAACGATTCAGAAAAGGGGGTGGTGATGAACAGAGTGTCTGAATTAAGCAGACCACTCTTACCCAGTCCAAATATCAGGGCTTGATCCATCACCGTTATTTAGCTCACTGCCCCATCCCAGCTCAGAATCTGGCTATATGCAAATTAGTCTGTCCCTGGCCCAGTGCATCATGGGAACAGGGCAGACCAAACTACCAAGCCAATTCTTCACCAGAAAGGAGACAAGCTTCCGGGGACCGGTTTCTGGCATTTCAGCCGTCGTCGGCCCGGCTTGCTTGAATCCTGATGGAGCAGTGAGCAAGGGACTCATGTCTGAGTATACCCTGCCACACCTATAGTGGCCAAAAACGATTCAGAAAAGGGGGTGGTGATGAACAGAGTGTCTGAATTAAGCAGACCACTCTTACCCAGTCCAAAGATCAGGGCTTGATCCATCACCGTTATTTAGCTCACTGCCCCATCCCAGCTCAGAACCTGGATATATGCAAATTAGTCTGTCCCTGGCCCAGTGCATCATGGGAACAGGGCAGACCAAACTGCCAAGCCAATTCTTCACCAGAAAGGAGACAAGCTTCCGGGGACCGGTTTCTGGCATTTCAGCCGTCGTCGGCCCGGCTTGCTTGAATCCTGATGGAGCAGTGAGCAAGGGACTCATGTCTGAGTATACCCTGCCACACCTATAGTGGCCAAAAACGATTCAGAAAAGGGGGTGGTGATGAACAGAGTGTCTGAATTAAGCAGACCACTCTTACCCAGTCCAAAGATCAGGGCTTGATCCATCACCGTTATTTAGCTCACTGCCCCATCCCAGCTCAGAACCTGGCTATATGCAAATTAGTCTGTCCCTGGCCCAGTGCATCATGGGAACAGGGCAGACCAAACTACCAAGCCAATTCTTCACCAGAAAGGAGACAAGCTTCCGGGGACCGGTTTCTGGCATTTCAGCCGTCGTCGGCCCGGCTTGCTTGAATCCTGATGGAGCAGTGAGCAAGGGACTCATGTCTGAGTATACCCTGCCACACCTATAGTGGCCAAAAACGATTCAGAAAAGGGGGTGGTGATGAACAGAGTGTCTGAATTAAGCAGACCACTCTTACCCAGTCCAAATATCAGGGCTTGATCCATCACCGTTATTTTGCTCACTGCCCCATCCCAGCTCAGAACCTGGCTATATGCAAATTAGTCTGTCCCTGGCCCAGTGCATCATGGGAACAGGGCAGACCAAACTACCAAGCCAATTCTTCACCAGAAAGGAGACAAGCTTCCGGGGACCGGTTTCTGGCATTTCAGCCGTCGTCGGCCCGGCTTGCTTGAATCCTGATGGAGCAGTGAGCAAGGGACTCATGTCTGAGTATACCCTGCCAAACCTATAGTGGCCAAAAACGATTCAGAAAAGGGGGTGGTGATGAACAGAGTTTCTGAATAAAGCAGACCACTCTTACCCAGTCCAAAGATCAGGGCTTGATCCATCACCGTTATTTAGCTCACTGCCCCATCCCAGTTCAGAACCTGGCTATATGCAAATTAGTCTGTCCCTGGCCCAGTGCATCATGGGAACAGGGCAGACCAAACTACCAAGCCAATTCTTCACCAGAAAGGAGACAAGCTTCCGGGGACCGGTTTCTGGCATTTCAGCCGTTGTCGGCCCGGCTTGCTTGAATCCTGATGGAGCAGTGAGCAAGGGACTCATGTCTGAGTATACCCTGCCACACCTATAGTGGCCAAAAACGATTCAGAAAAGGGGGTGGTGATGAACAGAGTGTCTGAATAAAGCAGACCACTCTTACCCAGTCCAAATATCAGGGCTTGATCCATCACCGTTATTTAGCTCACTGCCCCATCCCAGCTCAGAATCTGGCTATATGCAAATTAGTCTGTCCCTGGCCCAGTGCATCATGGGAACAGGGCAGACCAAACTACCAAGCCAATTCTTCACCAGAAAGGAGACAAGCTTCCGGGGACCGGTTTCTGGCATTTCAGCCGTCGTCGGCCCGGCTTGCTTGAATCCTGATGGAGCAGTGAGCAAGGGACTCATGTCTGAGTATACCCTGCCACACCTATAGTGGCCAAAAACGATTCAGAAAAGGGGGTGGTGATGAACAGAGTGTCTGAATTAAGCAGACCACTCTTACCCAGTCCAAAGATCAGGGCTTTATCCATCACCGTTATTTAGCTCACTGCCCCATCCCAGCTCAGAACCTGGCTATATGCAAATTAGTCTGTCCCTGGCCCAGTGCATCATGGGACCAGGGCAGACCAAACTACCAAGCCAATTCTTCACCAGAAAGGAGACAAGCTTCCGGGGACCGGTTTCTGGCATTTCAGCCGTCGTCGGCCGGGCTTGCTTGAATCCTGATGGAGCAGTGAGCAAGGGACTCATGTCTGAGTATACCCTGCCACACCTATAGTGGCCAAAAACGATTCAGAAAAGGGGGTGGTGATGAACAGAGTGTCTGAATTAAGCAGACCACTCTTACCCAGTCCAAAGATCAGGGCTTGATCCATCACCGTTATTTAGCTCACTGCCCCATCCCAGCTCAGAACCTGGCTATATGCAAATTAGTCTGTCCCTGGCCCAGTGCATCATGGGAACAGGGCAGACCAAACTACCAAGCCAATTCTTCACCAGAAAGGAGACAAGCTTCCGGGGACCGGTTTCTGGCATTTCAGCCGTCGTCGGCCCGGCTTGCTTGAATCCTGATGGAGCAGTGAGCAAGGGACTCATGTCTGAGTATACCCTGCCACACCTATAGTGGCCAAAAACGATTCAGAAAAGGGGGTGGTGATGAACAGAGTGTCTGAATTAAGCAGACCACTCTTACCCAGTCCAAATATCAGGGCTTGATCCATCACCGTTATTTAGCTCACTGCCCCATCCCAGCTCAGAATCTGGCTATATGCAAATTAGTCTGTCCCTGGCCCAGTGCATCATGGGAACAGGGCAGACCAAACTACCAAGCCAATTCTTCACCAGAAAGGAGACAAGCTTCCGGGGACCGGTTTCTGGCATTTCAGCCGTCGTCGGCCCGGCTTGCTTGAATCCTGATGGAGCAGTGAGCAAGGGACTCATGTCTGAGTATACCCTGCCACACCTATAGTGGCCAAAAACGATTCAGAAAAGGGGGTGGTGATGAACAGAGTGTCTGAATTAAGCAGACCACTCTTACCCAGTCCAAAGATCAGGGCTTGATCCATCACCGTTATTTAGCTCACTGCCCCATCCCTGCTCAGAACCTGGCTATATGCAAATTAGTCTGTCCCTGGCTCAGTGCATCATGGGAACAGGGCAGACCAAACTACCAAGCCAATTCTTCACCAGAAAGGAGACAAGCTTCCGGGGACCGGTTTCTGGCATTTCAGCCATCGTCGGCCCGGCTTGCTTGAATCCTGATGGAGCAGTGAGCAAGGGACTCATGTCTGAGTATACCCTGCCACACCTATAGTGGCCAAAAACGATTCAGAAAAGGGGGTGGTGATGAACAGAGTGTCTGAATTAAGCAGACCACTCTTACCCAGTCCAAAGATCAGGGCTTGATCCATCACCGTTATTTAGCTCACTGCCCCATCCCAGCTCAGAACCTGGCTATATGCAAATTAGTCTGTCCCTGGCCCAGTGCATCATGGGAACAGGGCAGACCAAACTACCAAGCCAATTCTTCACCAGAAAGGAGACAAGCTTCCGGGGACCGGTTTCTGGCATTTCAGCCGTCGTCGGCCCGGCTTGCTTGAATCCTGATGGAGCAGTGAGCAAGGGACTCATGTCTGAGTATACCCTGCCACACCTATAGTGGCCAAAAACGATTCAGAAAAGGGGGTGGTGATGAACAGAGTGTCTGAATTAAGCAGACCACTCTTACCCAGTCCAAATATCAGGGCTTGATCCATCACCGTTATTTAGCTCACTGCCCCATCCCAGCTCAGAACCTGGCTATATGCAAATTAGTCTGTCCCTGGCCCAGTGCATCATGGGAACAGGGCAGACCAAACTACCAAGCCAATTCTTCACCAGAAAGGAGACAAGCTTCCGGGGACCGGTTTCTGGCATTTCAGCCGTCGTCGGCCCGGCTTGCTTGAATCCTGATGGAGCAGTGAGCAAGGGACTCATGTCTGAGTATACCCTGCCAAACCTATAGTGGCCAAAAACGATTCAGAAAAGGGGGTGGTGATGAACAGAGTTTCTGAATAAAGCAGACCACTCTTACCCAGTCCAAAGATCAGGGCTTGATCCATCACCGTTATTTAGCTCACTGCCCCATCCCAGCTCAGAACCTGGCTATATGCAAATTAGTCTGTCCCTGGCCCAGTGCATCATGGGAACAGGGCAGACCAAACTACCAAGCCAATTCTTCACCAGAAAGGAGACAAGCTTCCGGGGACCGGTTTCTGGCATTTCAGCCGTCGTCGGCCCGGCTTGCTTGAATCCTGATGGAGCAGTGAGCAAGGGACTCATGTCTGAGTATACCCTGCCACACCTATAGTGGCCAAAAACGATTCAGAAAAGGGGGTGGTGATGAACAGAGTGTCTGAATAAAGCAGACCACTCTTACCCAGTCCAAAGATCAGGGCTTGATCCATCACCGTTATTTAGCTCACTGCCCCATCCCAGCTCAGAACCTGGCTATATGCAAATTAGTCTGTCCCTGGCCCAGTGCATCATGGGAACAGGGCAGACCAAACTACCAAGCCAATTCTTCACCAGAAAGGAGACAAGCTTCCGGGGACCAGTTTCTGGCATTTCAGCCGTCGTCGGCCCGGCTTGCTTGAATCCTGATGGAGCAGTGAGCAAGGGACTCATGTCTGAGTATACCCTGCCACACCTAAAGTGGCCAAAAACGATTCAGAAAAGGGGGTGGTGATGAACAGAGTGTCTAAATTAAGCAGACCACTCTTACCCAGTCCAAAGATCAGGGCTTGATCCATCACCGTTATTTAGTTCACTGCCCCATCCC
Source organism: Lissotriton helveticus (assembly GCF_964261635.1). Lineage (NCBI taxonomy): Eukaryota > Metazoa > Chordata > Amphibia > Caudata > Salamandridae > Lissotriton > Lissotriton helveticus. The sequence continues at coordinate 1,292,803,362 of NC_136061.1, forward strand.
AGCTCAAAACCTGGCTATATGCAAATTAGTCTGTCCCTGGCCCAGTGCATCATGGGAACAGGGCAGACCAAACTACCAAGCCAATTCTTCACCAGAAAGGAGACAAGCTTCCGGGGACCGGTTTCTGGCATTTCAGCCGTCGTCGGCCCGGCTTGCTTGAATCCTGATGGAGCAGTGAGCAAGGGACTCATGTCTGAGTATACCCTGCCACACCTATAGTGGCCAAAAACGATTCAGAAAAGGGGGTGGTGATGAACAGAGTGTCTGAATTAAGCAGACCACTCTTACCCAGTCCAAATATCAGGGCTTGATCCATCACCGTTATTTAGCTCACTGCCCCATCCCAGCTCAGAATCTGGCTATATGCAAATTAGTCTGTCCCTGGCCCAGTGCATCATGGGAACAGGGCAGACCAAACTACCAAGCCAATTCTTCACCAGAAAGGAGACAAGCTTCCGGGGACCGGTTTCTGGCATTTCAGCCGTCGTCGGCCCGGCTTGCTTGAATCCTGATGGAGCAGTGAGCAAGGGACTCATGTCTGAGTATACCCTGCCACACCTATAGTGGCCAAAAACGATTCAGAAAAGGGGGTGGTGATGAACAGAGTGTCTGAATTAAGCAGACCACTCTTACCCAGTCCAAAGATCAGGGCTTGATCCATCACCGTTATTTAGCTCACTGCCCCATCCCAGCTCAGAACCTGGATATATGCAAATTAGTCTGTCCCTGGCCCAGTGCATCATGGGAACAGGGCAGACCAAACTGCCAAGCCAATTCTTCACCAGAAAGGAGACAAGCTTCCGGGGACCGGTTTCTGGCATTTCAGCCGTCGTCGGCCCGGCTTGCTTGAATCCTGATGGAGCAGTGAGCAAGGGACTCATGTCTGAGTATACCCTGCCACACCTATAGTGGCCAAAAACGATTCAGAAAAGGGGGTGGTGATGAACAGAGTGTCTGAATTAAGCAGACCACTCTTACCCAGTCCAAAGATCAGGGCTTGATCCATCACCGTTATTTAGCTCACTGCCCCATCCCAGCTCAGAACCTGGCTATATGCAAATTAGTCTGTCCCTGGCCCAGTGCATCATGGGAACAGGGCAGACCAAACTACCAAGCCAATTCTTCACCAGAAAGGAGACAAGCTTCCGGGGACCGGTTTCTGGCATTTCAGCCGTCGTCGGCCCGGCTTGCTTGAATCCTGATGGAGCAGTGAGCAAGGGACTCATGTCTGAGTATACCCTGCCACACCTATAGTGGCCAAAAACGATTCAGAAAAGGGGGTGGTGATGAACAGAGTGTCTGAATTAAGCAGACCACTCTTACCCAGTCCAAATATCAGGGCTTGATCCATCACCGTTATTTTGCTCACTGCCCCATCCCAGCTCAGAACCTGGCTATATGCAAATTAGTCTGTCCCTGGCCCAGTGCATCATGGGAACAGGGCAGACCAAACTACCAAGCCAATTCTTCACCAGAAAGGAGACAAGCTTCCGGGGACCGGTTTCTGGCATTTCAGCCGTCGTCGGCCCGGCTTGCTTGAATCCTGATGGAGCAGTGAGCAAGGGACTCATGTCTGAGTATACCCTGCCAAACCTATAGTGGCCAAAAACGATTCAGAAAAGGGGGTGGTGATGAACAGAGTTTCTGAATAAAGCAGACCACTCTTACCCAGTCCAAAGATCAGGGCTTGATCCATCACCGTTATTTAGCTCACTGCCCCATCCCAGTTCAGAACCTGGCTATATGCAAATTAGTCTGTCCCTGGCCCAGTGCATCATGGGAACAGGGCAGACCAAACTACCAAGCCAATTCTTCACCAGAAAGGAGACAAGCTTCCGGGGACCGGTTTCTGGCATTTCAGCCGTTGTCGGCCCGGCTTGCTTGAATCCTGATGGAGCAGTGAGCAAGGGACTCATGTCTGAGTATACCCTGCCACACCTATAGTGGCCAAAAACGATTCAGAAAAGGGGGTGGTGATGAACAGAGTGTCTGAATAAAGCAGACCACTCTTACCCAGTCCAAATATCAGGGCTTGATCCATCACCGTTATTTAGCTCACTGCCCCATCCCAGCTCAGAATCTGGCTATATGCAAATTAGTCTGTCCCTGGCCCAGTGCATCATGGGAACAGGGCAGACCAAACTACCAAGCCAATTCTTCACCAGAAAGGAGACAAGCTTCCGGGGACCGGTTTCTGGCATTTCAGCCGTCGTCGGCCCGGCTTGCTTGAATCCTGATGGAGCAGTGAGCAAGGGACTCATGTCTGAGTATACCCTGCCACACCTATAGTGGCCAAAAACGATTCAGAAAAGGGGGTGGTGATGAACAGAGTGTCTGAATTAAGCAGACCACTCTTACCCAGTCCAAAGATCAGGGCTTTATCCATCACCGTTATTTAGCTCACTGCCCCATCCCAGCTCAGAACCTGGCTATATGCAAATTAGTCTGTCCCTGGCCCAGTGCATCATGGGACCAGGGCAGACCAAACTACCAAGCCAATTCTTCACCAGAAAGGAGACAAGCTTCCGGGGACCGGTTTCTGGCATTTCAGCCGTCGTCGGCCGGGCTTGCTTGAATCCTGATGGAGCAGTGAGCAAGGGACTCATGTCTGAGTATACCCTGCCACACCTATAGTGGCCAAAAACGATTCAGAAAAGGGGGTGGTGATGAACAGAGTGTCTGAATTAAGCAGACCACTCTTACCCAGTCCAAAGATCAGGGCTTGATCCATCACCGTTATTTAGCTCACTGCCCCATCCCAGCTCAGAACCTGGCTATATGCAAATTAGTCTGTCCCTGGCCCAGTGCATCATGGGAACAGGGCAGACCAAACTACCAAGCCAATTCTTCACCAGAAAGGAGACAAGCTTCCGGGGACCGGTTTCTGGCATTTCAGCCGTCGTCGGCCCGGCTTGCTTGAATCCTGATGGAGCAGTGAGCAAGGGACTCATGTCTGAGTATACCCTGCCACACCTATAGTGGCCAAAAACGATTCAGAAAAGGGGGTGGTGATGAACAGAGTGTCTGAATTAAGCAGACCACTCTTACCCAGTCCAAATATCAGGGCTTGATCCATCACCGTTATTTAGCTCACTGCCCCATCCCAGCTCAGAATCTGGCTATATGCAAATTAGTCTGTCCCTGGCCCAGTGCATCATGGGAACAGGGCAGACCAAACTACCAAGCCAATTCTTCACCAGAAAGGAGACAAGCTTCCGGGGACCGGTTTCTGGCATTTCAGCCGTCGTCGGCCCGGCTTGCTTGAATCCTGATGGAGCAGTGAGCAAGGGACTCATGTCTGAGTATACCCTGCCACACCTATAGTGGCCAAAAACGATTCAGAAAAGGGGGTGGTGATGAACAGAGTGTCTGAATTAAGCAGACCACTCTTACCCAGTCCAAAGATCAGGGCTTGATCCATCACCGTTATTTAGCTCACTGCCCCATCCCTGCTCAGAACCTGGCTATATGCAAATTAGTCTGTCCCTGGCTCAGTGCATCATGGGAACAGGGCAGACCAAACTACCAAGCCAATTCTTCACCAGAAAGGAGACAAGCTTCCGGGGACCGGTTTCTGGCATTTCAGCCATCGTCGGCCCGGCTTGCTTGAATCCTGATGGAGCAGTGAGCAAGGGACTCATGTCTGAGTATACCCTGCCACACCTATAGTGGCCAAAAACGATTCAGAAAAGGGGGTGGTGATGAACAGAGTGTCTGAATTAAGCAGACCACTCTTACCCAGTCCAAAGATCAGGGCTTGATCCATCACCGTTATTTAGCTCACTGCCCCATCCCAGCTCAGAACCTGGCTATATGCAAATTAGTCTGTCCCTGGCCCAGTGCATCATGGGAACAGGGCAGACCAAACTACCAAGCCAATTCTTCACCAGAAAGGAGACAAGCTTCCGGGGACCGGTTTCTGGCATTTCAGCCGTCGTCGGCCCGGCTTGCTTGAATCCTGATGGAGCAGTGAGCAAGGGACTCATGTCTGAGTATACCCTGCCACACCTATAGTGGCCAAAAACGATTCAGAAAAGGGGGTGGTGATGAACAGAGTGTCTGAATTAAGCAGACCACTCTTACCCAGTCCAAATATCAGGGCTTGATCCATCACCGTTATTTAGCTCACTGCCCCATCCCAGCTCAGAACCTGGCTATATGCAAATTAGTCTGTCCCTGGCCCAGTGCATCATGGGAACAGGGCAGACCAAACTACCAAGCCAATTCTTCACCAGAAAGGAGACAAGCTTCCGGGGACCGGTTTCTGGCATTTCAGCCGTCGTCGGCCCGGCTTGCTTGAATCCTGATGGAGCAGTGAGCAAGGGACTCATGTCTGAGTATACCCTGCCAAACCTATAGTGGCCAAAAACGATTCAGAAAAGGGGGTGGTGATGAACAGAGTTTCTGAATAAAGCAGACCACTCTTACCCAGTCCAAAGATCAGGGCTTGATCCATCACCGTTATTTAGCTCACTGCCCCATCCCAGCTCAGAACCTGGCTATATGCAAATTAGTCTGTCCCTGGCCCAGTGCATCATGGGAACAGGGCAGACCAAACTACCAAGCCAATTCTTCACCAGAAAGGAGACAAGCTTCCGGGGACCGGTTTCTGGCATTTCAGCCGTCGTCGGCCCGGCTTGCTTGAATCCTGATGGAGCAGTGAGCAAGGGACTCATGTCTGAGTATACCCTGCCACACCTATAGTGGCCAAAAACGATTCAGAAAAGGGGGTGGTGATGAACAGAGTGTCTGAATAAAGCAGACCACTCTTACCCAGTCCAAAGATCAGGGCTTGATCCATCACCGTTATTTAGCTCACTGCCCCATCCCAGCTCAGAACCTGGCTATATGCAAATTAGTCTGTCCCTGGCCCAGTGCATCATGGGAACAGGGCAGACCAAACTACCAAGCCAATTCTTCACCAGAAAGGAGACAAGCTTCCGGGGACCAGTTTCTGGCATTTCAGCCGTCGTCGGCCCGGCTTGCTTGAATCCTGATGGAGCAGTGAGCAAGGGACTCATGTCTGAGTATACCCTGCCACACCTAAAGTGGCCAAAAACGATTCAGAAAAGGGGGTGGTGATGAACAGAGTGTCTAAATTAAGCAGACCACTCTTACCCAGTCCAAAGATCAGGGCTTGATCCATCACCGTTATTTAGTTCACTGCCCCATCCCAGCTCAAAACCTGGCTATATGCAAATTAGTCTGTCCCTGGCCCAGTGCATCATGGGAACAGGGCAGACCAAACTACCAAGCCAATTCTTCACAAGAAAGGAGACAAGCTTCCGGGGACCGGTTTCTGGTATTTCAGCCATCGTCGGCCCGGCTTGCTTGAATCCTGATGGAGCAGTGAGCAAGGGACTCATGTCTGAGTATACCCTGCCACACCTAAAGTGGCGAAAAACGATTCAGAAAAGGGGGTGGTGATGAACAGAGTGTCTGAATAAAGCAGACCACTCTTACCCAGTCCAAAGATCAGGGCTTGATCCATCACCGTTATTTAGCTCACTGCCCCATCCCAGCTCAGAACCTGGCTATATGCAAATTAGTCTGTCCCTGGCCCAGTGCATCATGGGAACAGGGCAGACCAAACTACCAAGCCAATTCTTCACCAGAAAGGAGACAAGCTTCCGGGGACCGGTTTCTGTCATTTCAGCCGTCGTCGGCCCGGCTTGCTTGAATCCTAATGGAGCAGTGAGCAAGGGACTCATGTCTGAGTATACCCTGCCACACCTATAGTGGCCAAAAACGATTCAGAAAAGGGGGTGGTGATGAACAGAGTGTCTGAATTAAGCAGACCACTCTTACCCAGTCCAAAGATCAGGGCTTGATCTATCACTGTTATTTAGCTCACTGCCCCATCCTAGCTCAGAACCTGACTATATGCAAATTAGTCTGTCCCTGGCCCAGTGCATCATGGGAACAGGGCAGACCAAACTACCAAGCCAATTCTTCACCAGAAAGGAGACAAGCTTCCGGGGACCGGTTTCTGGCATTTCAGCCGTCGTCGGCCCGGCTTGCTTGAATCCTGATGGAGCAGTGAGCAAGGGACTCATGTCTGAGTATACCCTGCCACACCTATAGTGGCCAAAAACGATTCAGAAAAGGGGGTGGTGATGAACAGAGTGCCTGAATTAAGCAGACCACTCTTACCCAGTCCAAAGATCAGGGCTTGATCCATCACCGTTATTTAGCTCACTGCCCCATCCCAGCTCAGAACCTGGCTATATGCAAATTAGTCTGTCCCTGGCCCAGTGCATCATGGGAGCAGGGCAGACCAAACTACCAAGCCAATTCTTCACCAGAAAGGAGACAAGCTTCCGGGGACCGGTTTCTGGCATTTCAGCCGTCGTCGGCCCGGCTTGCTTGAATCCTGATGGAGCAGTGAGCAAGGGACTCATGTCTGAGTATACCCTGCCACACCTATAGTGGCCAAAAACGATTCAGAAAAGGGGGTGGTGATGAACAGAGTGTCTGAATTAAGCAGACCACTCTTACCCAGTCCAAAGATCAGGGCTTGATCCATCACCGTTATTAAGCTCACTGCCCCATCCCAGCTCAGAACCTGGCTATATGCAAATTAGTCTGTCCCTGGCCCAGTGCATCATGGGAACAGGGCAGACCAAACTACCAAGCCAATTCTTCACCAGAAAGGAGACAAGCTTCCGGGGACCGGTTTCTGGCATTTCAGCCGTCGTCGGCCCGGCTTGCTTGAATCCTGATGGAGCAGTGAGCAAGGGACTCATGTCTGAGTATACCCTGTCACACCTATAGTGGCCAAAAATGATTAAAAAAAGGGGGTGGTGATGAACAGAGTGTCTGAATAAAGCAGACCACTCTTACCCAGTCCAAAGATCAGGGCTTGATCCATCACCGTTATTTAGCTCACTGCCCCCTCCCAGCTCAGAACCTGGCTATATGCAAATTAGTCTGTCCCTGGCCCAGTGCATCATGGGAACAGGGCAGACCAAACTACCAAGCCAATTCTTCACCAGAAAGGAGACAAGCTTCCGGGGACCGGTTTCTGGCATTTCAGCCGTCGTCGGCCCGGCTTGCTTGAATCCTGATGGAGCAGTGAGCAAGGGACTCATGTCTGAGTATACCCTGCCACACCTAAAGTGGCCAAAAACGATTCAGAAAAGGGGGTGGTGATGAACAGAGTGTCTGAATTAAGCAGACCACTCTTACCCAGTCCAAAGATCAGGGCTTGATCCATCACCGTTATTTAGCTCACTGCCCCATCCCAGCTCAGAACCTGGCTATATGCAAATGAGTCTGTCCCTGGCCCAGTGCATCATGGGAACAGGGTAGACCAAACTACCAAGCCAATTCTTCACCAGAAAGGAGACAAGCTTCCGGGGACCGGTTTCTGGCATTTCAGCCATCGTCGGCCCGGCTTGCTTGAATCCTGATGGAGCAGTGAGCAAGGGACTCATGTCTGAGTATACCCTGCCACACCTATAGTGGCCAAAAACGATTCAGAAAAGGGGGTGGTGATGAACAGAGTGTCTGAATAAAGCAGACCACTCTTACCCAGTCCAAAGATCAGGGCTTGATCCATCACCGTTATTTAGTTCACTGCCCCATCCCAGCTCAGAACCTGGCTATATGCAAATTAGTCTGTCCCTGGCCCAGTGCATCATGGGAACAGGGCAGACCAAACTACCAAGCCAATTCTTCACCAGAAAAGAGACAAGCTTCCGGGGACCGGTTTCTGGCATTTCAGCCGTCGTCGGCCCGGCTTGCTTGAATCCTGATGCAGCAGTGAGCAAGGGACTCATGTCTGAGTATACCCTGCCACACCTATAGTGGCCAAAAACGATTCAGAAAAGGGGGTGGTGATGAACAGAGTGTCTGAATTAAGCAGACCACTCTTACCCAGTCCAAAGATCAGGGCTTGATCCATCACTGTTATTTAGCTCACTGCCCCATCCCAGCTCAGAACCTGGCTATATGCAAATTAGTCTGTCCCTGGCCCAGTGCATCATGGGAACAGGGCAGACCAAACTACCAAGCCAATTCTTCACCAGAAAGGAGACAAGCTTCCGGGGACCGGTTTCTGGCATTTCAGCCGTCGTCGGCCCGGCTTGCTTGAATCCTGATGGAGCAGTGAGCAAGGGACTCATGTCTGAGTATACCCTGCCACACCTATAGTGGCCAAAAACGATTCAGAAAAGGGGGTGGTGATGAACAGAGTGTCTGAATTAAGCAGACCACTCTTACCTAGTCCAAAGATCAGGGCTTGATCCATCACCGTTATTTAGCTCACTGCCCCATCCCAGCTCAGAACCTGGCTATATGCAAATTAGTCTGTCCCTGGCCCAGTGCATCATGGGAACAGGGCAGACCAAACTACCAAGCCAATTCTTCACCAGAAAGGAGACAAGCTTCCGGGGACCGGTTTCTGGCATTTCAGCCGTCGTCGGCCCGGCTTGCTTGAATCCTGATGGAGCAGTGAGCAAGGGACTCATGTCTGAGTATACCCTGCCACACCTATAGTGGCCAAAAACGATTCAGAAAAGGGGGTGGTGATGAACAGAGTGTCTGAATTAAGCAGACCACTCTTACCCAGTCCAAAGATCAGGGCTTGATCCATCACCGTTATTTAGTTCACTGCCCCATCCCAGCTCAGAACCTGGCTATATGCAAATTAGTCTGTCCCTGGCCCAGTGCATCATGGGAACAGGGCAGACCAAACTACCAAGCCAATTCTTCACCAGAAAGGAGACAAGCTTCCGGGGACCGGTTTCTGGCATTTCAGCCGTCGTCGGCCCGGCTTGCTTGAATCCTGATGGAGCAGTGAGCAAGGGACTCATGTCTGAGTATACCCTGCCACACCTATAGTGGCCAAAAACGATTCAGAAAAGGGGGTGGTGATGAACAGAGTGTCTGAATTAAGCAGACCACTCTTACCCAGTCCAAAGATCAGGGCTTGATCCATCACCGTTATTTAGTTCACTGCCCCATCCCAGCTCAAAACCTGGCTATATGCAAATTAGTCTGTCCCTGGCCCAGTGCATCATGGGAACAGGGCAGACCAAACTACCAAGCCAATTCTTCACAAGAAAGGAGACAAGCTTCCGGGGACCGGTTTCTGGTATTTCAGCCATCGTCGGCCCGGCTTGCTTGAATCCTGATGGAGCAGTGAGCAAGGGACTCATGTCTGAGTATACCCTGCCACACCTAAAGTGGCGAAAAACGATTCAGAAAAGGGGGTGGTGATGAACAGAGTGTCTGAATAAAGCAGACCACTCTTACCCAGTCCAAAGATCAGGGCTTGATCCATCACCGTTATTTAGCTCACTGCCCCATCCCAGCTCAGAACCTGGCTATATGCAAATTAGTCTGTCCCTGGCCCAGTGCATCATGGGAACAGGGCAGACCAAACTACCAAGCCAATTCTTCACCAGAAAGGAGACAAGCTTCCGGGGACCGGTTTCTGTCATTTCAGCCGTCGTCGGCCCGGCTTGCTTGAATCCTAATGGAGCAGTGAGCAAGGGACTCATGTCTGAGTATACCCTGCCACACCTATAGTGGCCAAAAACGATTCAGAAAAGGGGGTGGTGATGAACAGAGTGTCTGAATTAAGCAGACCACTCTTACCCAGTCCAAAGATCAGGGCTTGATCTATCACTGTTATTTAGCTCACTGCCCCATCCTAGCTCAGAACCTGACTATATGCAAATTAGTCTGTCCCTGGCCCAGTGCATCATGGGAACAGGGCAGACCAAACTACCAAGCCAATTCTTCACCAGAAAGGAGACAAGCTTCCGGGGACCGGTTTCTGGCATTTCAGCCGTCGTCGGCCCGGCTTGCTTGAATCCTGATGGAGCAGTGAGCAAGGGACTCATGTCTGAGTATACCCTGCCACACCTATAGTGGCCAAAAACGATTCAGAAAAGGGGGTGGTGATGAACAGAGTGCCTGAATTAAGCAGACCACTCTTACCCAGTCCAAAGATCAGGGCTTGATCCATCACCGTTATTTAGCTCACTGCCCCATCCCAGCTCAGAACCTGGCTATATGCAAATTAGTCTGTCCCTGGCCCAGTGCATCATGGGAGCAGGGCAGACCAAACTACCAAGCCAATTCTTCACCAGAAAGGAGACAAGCTTCCGGGGACCGGTTTCTGGCATTTCAGCCGTCGTCGGCCCGGCTTGCTTGAATCCTGATGGAGCAGTGAGCAAGGGACTCATGTCTGAGTATACCCTGCCACACCTATAGTGGCCAAAAACGATTCAGAAAAGGGGGTGGTGATGAACAGAGTGTCTGAATTAAGCAGACCACTCTTACCCAGTCCAAAGATCAGGGCTTGATCCATCACCGTTATTAAGCTCACTGCCCCATCCCAGCTCAGAACCTGGCTATATGCAAATTAGTCTGTCCCTGGCCCAGTGCATCATGGGAACAGGGCAGACCAAACTACCAAGCCAATTCTTCACCAGAAAGGAGACAAGCTTCCGGGGACCGGTTTCTGGCATTTCAGCCGTCGTCGGCCCGGCTTGCTTGAATCCTGATGGAGCAGTGAGCAAGGGACTCATGTCTGAGTATACCCTGTCACACCTATAGTGGCCAAAAATGATTAAAAAAAGGGGGTGGTGATGAACAGAGTGTCTGAATAAAGCAGACCACTCTTACCCAGTCCAAAGATCAGGGCTTGATCCATCACCGTTATTTAGCTCACTGCCCCCTCCCAGCTCAGAACCTGGCTATATGCAAATTAGTCTGTCCCTGGCCCAGTGCATCATGGGAACAGGGCAGACCAAACTACCAAGCCAATTCTTCACCAGAAAGGAGACAAGCTTCCGGGGACCGGTTTCTGGCATTTCAGCCGTCGTCGGCCCGGCTTGCTTGAATCCTGATGGAGCAGTGAGCAAGGGACTCATGTCTGAGTATACCCTGCCACACCTAAAGTGGCCAAAAACGATTCAGAAAAGGGGGTGGTGATGAACAGAGTGTCTGAATTAAGCAGACCACTCTTACCCAGTCCAAAGATCAGGGCTTGATCCATCACCGTTATTTAGCTCACTGCCCCATCCCAGCTCAGAACCTGGCTATATGCAAATGAGTCTGTCCCTGGCCCAGTGCATCATGGGAACAGGGCAGACCAAACTACCAAGCCAATTCTTCACCAGAAAGGAGACAAGCTTCCGGGGACCGGTTTCTGGCATTTCAGCCATCGTCGGCCCGGCTTGCTTGAATCCTGATGGAGCAGTGAGCAAGGGACTCATGTCTGAGTATACCCTGCCACACCTATAGTGGCCAAAAACGATTCAGAAAAGGGGGTGGTGATGAACAGAGTGTCTGAATAAAGCAGACCACTCTTACCCAGTCCAAAGATCAGGGCTTGATCCATCACCGTTATTTAGTTCACTGCCCCATCCCAGCTCAGAACCTGGCTATATGCAAATTAGTCTGTCCCTGGCCCAGTGCATCATGGGAACAGGGCAGACCAAACTACCAAGCCAATTCTTCACCAGAAAAGAGACAAGCTTCCGGGGACCGGTTTCTGGCATTTCAGCCGTCGTCGGCCCGGCTTGCTTGAATCCTGATGCAGCAGTGAGCAAGGGACTCATGTCTGAGTATACCCTGCCACACCTATAGTGGCCAAAAACGATTCAGAAAAGGGGGTGGTGATGAACAGAGTGTCTGAATTAAGCAGACCACTCTTACCCAGTCCAAAGATCAGGGCTTGATCCATCACTGTTATTTAGCTCACTGCCCCATCCCAGCTCAGAACCTGGCTATATGCAAATTAGTCTGTCCCTGGCCCAGTGCATCATGGGAACAGGGCAGACCAAACTACCAAGCCAATTCTTCACCAGAAAGGAGACAAGCTTCCGGGGACCGGTTTCTGGCATTTCAGCCGTCGTCGGCCCGGCTTGCTTGAATCCTGATGGAGCAGTGAGCAAGGGACTCATGTCTGAGTATACCCTGCCACACCTATAGTGGCCAAAAACGATTCAGAAAAGGGGGTGGTGATGAACAGAGTGTCTGAATTAAGCAGACCACTCTTACCTAGTCCAAAGATCAGGGCTTGATCCATCACCGTTATTTAGCTCACTGCCCCATCCCAGCTCAGAACCTGGCTATATGCAAATTAGTCTGTCCCTGGCCCAGTGCATCATGGGAACAGGGCAGACCAAACTACCAAGCCAATTCTTCACCAGAAAGGAGACAAGCTTCCGGGGACCGGTTTCTGGCATTTCAGCCGTCGTCGGCCCGGCTTGCTTGAATCCTGATGGAGCAGTGAGCAAGGGACTCATGTCTGAGTATACCCTGCCACACCTATAGTGGCCAAAAACGATTCAGAAAAGGGGGTGGTGATGAACAGAGTGTCTGAATTAAGCAGACCACTCTTACCCAGTCCAAAGATCAGGGCTTGATCCATCACCGTTATTTAGTTCACTGCCCCATCCCAGCTCAGAACCTGGCTATATGCAAATTAGTCTGTCCCTGGCCCAGTGCATCATGGGAACAGGGCAGACCAAACTACCAAGCCAATTCTTCACCAGAAAGGAGACAAGCTTCCGGGGACCGGTTTCTGGCATTTCAGCCGTCGTCGGCCCGGCTTGCTTGAATCCTGATGGAGCAGTGAGCAAGGGACTCATGTCTGAGTATACCCTGCCACACCTATAGTGGCCAAAAACGATTCAGAAAAGGGGGTGGTGATGAACAGAGTGTCTGAATTAAGCAGACCACTCTTACCCAGTCCAAAGATCAGGGCTTGATCCATCACCGTTATTTAGCTCACTGCCCCATCCCAGCTCAGAACCTGGCTGTATGCAAATTAGTCTGTCCCTGGCCCAGTGCATCATGGGAACAGGGCAGACCAAACTACCAAGCCAATTCTTCACCAGAAAGGAGACAAGCTTCCGGGAACCGGTTTCTGGCATTTCAGCCGTCGTCGGCCCGGCTTGCTTGAATCCTGATGGAGCAGTGAGCAAGGGACTCATGTCTGACTATACCCTGCCACACCTATAGTGGCCAAAAACGATTCAGAAAAGGGGGCAGTGATGAACAGAGTGTCTGAATTAAGCAGACCACTCTTACCCAGTCCAAAGATCAGGGCTTGATCCATCACCGTTATTTAGCTCACTGCCCCATTCCAGCTCAGAACCTGGCTATATGCAAATTAGTCTGTCCCTGGCCCAGTGCATCATGGGAACAGGGCAGACCAAACTACCAAGCCAATTCTTCACCAGAAAGGAGACAAGCTTCCGGGGACTGGTTTCTGGCATTTCAGCCGTCGTCGGCCTGGCTTGCTTGAATCCTGATGGAGCAGTGAGCAAGGGACTCATGTCTGAGTATACCCTGCCACACCTATAGTGGCCAAAAACGATTCAGAAAAGGGGGTGGTGATGAACAGAGTGTCAGAATTAAGCAGACCACTCTTACCCAGTCCAAATATCAGGGCTTGATCCATCACCATTTTTTAGCTCACTGCCCCATCCCAGCTCAGAACCTGGCTATATGCAAATTAGTCTGTCCCTGGCCCAGTGCATCATGGGAACAGGGCAGACCAAACTACCAAGCCAATTCTTCACCAGAAAGGAGACAAGCTTCCGGGGACCGGTTTCTGGCATTTCAGCCGTCGTCGGCCCGGCTTGCTTGAATCCTGATGGAGCAGTGAGCAAGGGACTCATGTCTGAGTATACCCTGCCACACCTATAGTGGCCAAAAACGATTCAGAAAAGGGGGTGGTGATGAACAGAGTGTCTGAATTAAGCAGACCACTCTTCCCCAGTCCAAAGATCAGGGCTTGATCTATCACTGTTATTTAGCTCACTGCCCCATCCTAGCTCAGAACCTGACTATATGCAAATTAGTCTGTCCCTGGCCCAGTGCATCATGGGAACAGGGCAGACCAAACTACCAAGCCAATTCTTCACCAGAAAGGAGACAAGCTTCCGGGGACCGGTTTCTGGCATTTCAGCCGTCGTCGGCCCGGCTTGCTTGAATCCTGATGGAGCAGTGAGCAAGGGACTCATGTCTGAGTATACCCTGCCACACCTATAGTGGCCAAAAACGATTCAGAAAAGGGGGTGGTGATGAACAGAGTGCCTGAATTAAGCAGACCACTCTTACCCAGTCCAAAGATCAGGGCTTGATCCATCACCGTTATTTAGCTCACTGCCCCATCCCAGCTCAGAACCTGGCTATATGCAAATTAGTCTGTCCCTGGCCCAGTGCATCATGGGAGCAGGGCAGACCAAACTACCAAGCCAATTCTTCACCAGAAAGGAGACAAGCTTCCGGGGACCGGTTTCTGGCATTTCAGCCGTCGTCGGCCCGGCTTGCTTGAATCCTGATGGAGCAGTGAGCAAGGGACTCATGTCTGAGTATACCCTGCCACACCTATAGTGGCCAAAAACGATTCAGAAAAGGGGGTGGTGATGAACAGAGTGTCTGAATTAAGCAGACCACTCTTACCCAGTCCAAAGATCAGGGCTTGATCCATCACCGTTATTAAGCTCACTGCCCCATCCCAGCTCAGAACCTGGCTATATGCAAATTAGTCTGTCCCTGGCCCAGTGCATCATGGGAACAGGGCAGACCAAACTACCAAGCCAATTCTTCACCAGAAAGGAGACAAGCTTCCGGGGACCGGTTTCTGGCATTTCAGCCGTCGTCGGCCCGGCTTGCTTGAATCCTGATGGAGCAGTGAGCAAGGGACTCATGTCTGAGTATACCCTGTCACACCTATAGTGGCCAAAAATGATTAAAAAAAGGGGGTGGTGATGAACAGAGTGTCTGAATAAAGCAGACCACTCTTACCCAGTCCAAAGATCAGGGCTTGATCCATCACCGTTATTTAGCTCACTGCCCCCTCCCAGCTCAGAACCTGGCTATATGCAAATTAGTCTGTCCCTGGCCCAGTGCATCATGGGAACAGGGCAGACCAAACTACCAAGCCAATTCTTCACCAGAAAGGAGACAAGCTTCCGGGGACCGGTTTCTGGCATTTCAGCCGTCGTCGGCCCGGCTTGCTTGAATCCTGATGGAGCAGTGAGCAAGGGACTCATGTCTGAGTATACCCTGCCACACCTAAAGTGGCCAAAAACGATTCAGAAAAGGGGGTGGTGATGAACAGAGTGTCTGAATTAAGCAGACCACTCTTACCCAGTCCAAAGATCAGGGCTTGATCCATCACCGTTATTTAGCTCACTGCCCCATCCCAGCTCAGAACCTGGCTATATGCAAATGAGTCTGTCCCTGGCCCAGTGCATCATGGGAACAGGGCAGACCAAACTACCAAGCCAATTCTTCACCAGAAAGGAGACAAGCTTCCGGGGACCGGTTTCTGGCATTTCAGCCATCGTCGGCCCGGCTTGCTTGAATCCTGATGGAGCAGTGAGCAAGGGACTCATGTCTGAGTATACCCTGCCACACCTATAGTGGCCAAAAACGATTCAGAAAAGGGGGTGGTGATGAACAGAGTGTCTGAATAAAGCAGACCACTCTTACCCAGTCCAAAGATCAGGGCTTGATCCATCACCGTTATTTAGTTCACTGCCCCATCCCAGCTCAGAACCTGGCTATATGCAAATTAGTCTGTCCCTGGCCCAGTGCATCATGGGAACAGGGCAGACCAAACTACCAAGCCAATTCTTCACCAGAAAAGAGACAAGCTTCCGGGGACCGGTTTCTGGCATTTCAGCCGTCGTCGGCCCGGCTTGCTTGAATCCTGATGCAGCAGTGAGCAAGGGACTCATGTCTGAGTATACCCTGCCACACCTATAGTGGCCAAAAACGATTCAGAAAAGGGGGTGGTGATGAACAGAGTGTCTGAATTAAGCAGACCACTCTTACCCAGTCCAAAGATCAGGGCTTGATCCATCACTGTTATTTAGCTCACTGCCCCATCCCAGCTCAGAACCTGGCTATATGCAAATTAGTCTGTCCCTGGCCCAGTGCATCATGGGAACAGGGCAGACCAAACTACCAAGCCAATTCTTCACCAGAAAGGAGACAAGCTTCCGGGGACCGGTTTCTGGCATTTCAGCCGTCGTCGGCCCGGCTTGCTTGAATCCTGATGGAGCAGTGAGCAAGGGACTCATGTCTGAGTATACCCTGCCACACCTATAGTGGCCAAAAACGATTCAGAAAAGGGGGTGGTGATGAACAGAGTGTCTGAATTAAGCAGACCACTCTTACCTAGTCCAAAGATCAGGGCTTGATCCATCACCGTTATTTAGCTCACTGCCCCATCCCAGCTCAGAACCTGGCTATATGCAAATTAGTCTGTCCCTGGCCCAGTGCATCATGGGAACAGGGCAGACCAAACTACCAAGCCAATTCTTCACCAGAAAGGAGACAAGCTTCCGGGGACCGGTTTCTGGCATTTCAGCCGTCGTCGGCCCGGCTTGCTTGAATCCTGATGGAGCAGTGAGCAAGGGACTCATGTCTGAGTATACCCTGCCACACCTATAGTGGCCAAAAACGATTCAGAAAAGGGGGTGGTGATGAACAGAGTGTCTGAATTAAGCAGACCACTCTTACCCAGTCCAAAGATCAGGGCTTGATCCATCACCGTTATTTAGTTCACTGCCCCATCCCAGCTCAGAACCTGGCTATATGCAAATTAGTCTGTCCCTGGCCCAGTGCATCATGGGAACAGGGCAGACCAAACTACCAAGCCAATTCTTCACCAGAAAGGAGACAAGCTTCCGGGGACCGGTTTCTGGCATTTCAGCCGTCGTCGGCCCGGCTTGCTTGAATCCTGATGGAGCAGTGAGCAAGGGACTCATGTCTGAGTATACCCTGCCACACCTATAGTGGCCAAAAACGATTCAGAAAAGGGGGTGGTGATGAACAGAGTGTCTGAATTAAGCAGACCACTCTTACCCAGTCCAAAGATCAGGGCTTGATCCATCACCGTTATTTAGCTCACTGCCCCATCCCAGCTCAGAACCTGGCTGTATGCAAATTAGTCTGTCCCTGGCCCAGTGCATCATGGGAACAGGGCAGACCAAACTACCAAGCCAATTCTTCACCAGAAAGGAGACAAGCTTCCGGGAACCGGTTTCTGGCATTTCAGCCGTCGTCGGCCCGGCTTGCTTGAATCCTGATGGAGCAGTGAGCAAGGGACTCATGTCTGACTATACCCTGCCACACCTATAGTGGCCAAAAACGATTCAGAAAAGGGGGCAGTGATGAACAGAGTGTCTGAATTAAGCAGACCACTCTTACCCAGTCCAAAGATCAGGGCTTGATCCATCACCGTTATTTAGCTCACTGCCCCATTCCAGCTCAGAACCTGGCTATATGCAAATTAGTCTGTCCCTGGCCCAGTGCATCATGGGAACAGGGCAGACCAAACTACCAAGCCAATTCTTCACCAGAAAGGAGACAAGCTTCCGGGGACTGGTTTCTGGCATTTCAGCCGTCGTCGGCCTGGCTTGCTTGAATCCTGATGGAGCAGTGAGCAAGGGACTCATGTCTGAGTATACCCTGCCACACCTATAGTGGCCAAAAACGATTCAGAAAAGGGGTTGGTGATGAACAGAGTGTCTGAATAAAGCAGACCACTCTTACCCAATCCAAAGATCAGGGCTTGATCCATCACCGTTATTTAGCTCACTGCCCCATCCCAGCTCGGAACCTGGCTATATGCAAATTAGTCTGTCCCTGGCCCAGTGCATCATGGGAACAGGGCAGACCAAACTACCTAGCCAATTCTTCACCAGAAAGGAGACAAGCTTCCGGGGACCGGTTTCTGGCATTTCAGCCGTCGTCGGCCCGGCTTGCTTGAATCCTGATGGAGCAGTGAGCAAGGGACTCATGTCTGAGTATACCCTGCCACACCTATAGTGGCCAAAAACGATTCAGAAAAGGGGGTGGTGATGAACAGAGTGTCTGAATTAAGCAGACCACTCTTACCCAGTCCAAAGATCAGGGCTTGAAAAGTGGCAGTTTCAGAATTTTGACTTGAAATCCAAGTTTACCATTAAAGAGGAGTTTAACTTACAATTCTTTAGATACCAAACTCCAAATTCCTACTTGCTCCCAATTGAAATGTATCATGTATTAAATGTAATAAGGTTACCCAGTGTTATTTTATGGGAGAGGTATGCCTTGCAGTACTGAAAAACATATTCAAAGGTTTTTCACGTGTAAAATGTAAAAGCACGAGTCCAACATTTTAAATACTCTGCACCCTGCCCTGTGAGTGGTTTAGAGCCTACCCTAGGGTTGACTTATATGTATTAAATAGGAGGGCTTAGGCTTGGCAAAAGATTTATTTGGCCAGGTCGGAATAGCAGTTTTAAAACTGCCCTCACAGGCTGCAATGGCAGGCCTGGTTAAGGGGCTACTGAAGTAGGTGGCACAATAAGTGCTGCAGTCCCACTAGCAGCATTTGATTTATAAGCTCTAGGTACATGTAGTACCAGTTTACTACGAACTTACAAGTAAACTAAATATGATAATTGGGTGGAAATTATTGTTACCATGTTTTAGGGAACGAGTTCAAGCACTTTAGCACTGGTTAGCAGTGGTAAAGTGCGCAGAGTCCTATGGCCAGAAAAAACAATGTCAGCGAAAACAGGAGGATGGAAGGTAAAAAGTTGGTTGGACACCACAAGAAGGATGTCTGGTCCAACACTTCCTCATTGCTATTACAGTTTCTTTTTCTGGATAATACAGCTGCTACAAAATGAAGCACAGTATTTGCTGACTGAACAAAAACACACAATTCTGCACTCCAATTGCCTGAGTCCTGAGGTAACCAAACAACAGTACGTGCAAGCTCACAAGTCAACAACATGATGACTACCTATGAAACTTCTAGTATTTGAACTCTGATACTCTGTTGCTCTTTGGCCACCTCTATATCTTCCACAATGTCTTTGTTTCCATATTTCTGAATCTAGATTGTATTCTTCTTCTGGTTCACATATATCTCTTTCACTCGTTTACTCTCTCTTATGTGACCTTTCTTGTCTCTCCCTCTAATTTCTTTGTTTCTAATTCTGCCTTTTTTTGGCACCCCTCCTGTCTCTCCTTGACTGCCTAAATTTAGTAAATAAATTCTTCCCACAAAATAATGCCACATGATGTATCGATATTCTTGCTTGATGCTCAATAATCCGAAAAAGAGGTATCCAGAGTTAGCAGCTGCCTTCGCTACCCGTGGTCTTAATGGTCAGGTAAGCAGCAATATGAACACAAAGTAAATGGGCTGTTTACCCTTGGGAGTCAGTTTACCCTTGGAAGCCCGTTTACTTTCTATAATATGTTCCATTGCATCTCAGCAGCAAAAAGGTTGTGGTGGAACAATGGGCAAATCCTCTCATGTCGTCTTGGGTCGAACGAGTCAATGCCATTCTCGCTCCTACCGGCATTCCGGCCAATCTGCGCCCTTCTCTCTTTCCTCTCTTCCTCAGCTCCACGTCTCTCCTCTACAACTCGCGCCCATTTCCCACGCAGCATCTCGCGCTGCTGTCACACAAATAGCGCGTTTCCCGCATTTCTATTCTGGTGGGATGCGAGCTATAACTGGTGTAGGAAAGAAAGGATGTTGTGGTCTCATTTCAGAAGAGGCCGCGCTGTGATAAACGGCCGGGGCTGGGAGCTCTCTCACACACGAAAGCACCTCTCAGGCTCCGGCTGTAAATCTGTTTAACGGCGTCTTTCACGCCAGGCCGCTCCGTGTGCTAAATATCATTACTGCATGTTTGATTTTACTTCAGCGACTGGGAATCTATTGCAGTATTTGCTGGGTTTGGTAGGTAATGTGTTTCTTCTTTGAAGTAGCTTAGTTTATTCCCTTCTCGCTGGCAGGGAGGTAAAATGCTGTAAGTCAGCAGTCATGTCAATACTAGCTAGTTGCTACCTATCTCCGAGTGTCAGAGAGTGTCTTTTACCCCCGGCAAATGAGCACTGCAGCTTTGGATGGTGTGAACGAACACCAGTGACCTCTTTCTAAGGGGTGGATAAAGCCCAAATGGGCACCTACAGATTGGAAACAAATTATACACTTGTCGATAAACAACTGGATGCATCAGGGGCATAACACAGGACCCTACAGTGCAAGGTGGAGGGCACCTTTCAGAGGGGCCTCTTATAAATATCTGTGAGGTATGGAAGTCTCAAGGGCCTCTCACCACATTCTGCAGCATGGTTACATCATTTGCATTACGTCACTGAGATGGATGCACGAATGTGCCTTATATAACACAGACCTATCTACAAAGCAAGGGTGCAACTATACCCAAACTTCGGGGAGGGGGGGCTAGTACTAAACTGTGTTGGTGGGCTACGATTCCACCAACTGAGAGCTAAGAAAGCATTAGAATATACATTTGGCAAGCCAGTAGGTCCGGGTTTAAATTGGTAACGCATGGAAAAGTAATATATCAATGCAGCGGTGGAGAAGCGTCACCCCCCAAAAACATCAGGAAATGAAAAATAAAACGTAATTAAAAGCTTGTTTTATTTTTCCTTTTTCCTGCCGAATCTTGGGGGCTGGACCTGGGAGTGATAGGCACTGAGGTGACTGGTATGTGCACTGGCTTCACTGTTTGCATTACGGTTTGGCCGGCCCTCTTGTCAACATGGCTGGGTTGGAGAGAGCAGACACAGACTCACAGTCTATCCTGGAGCGCAAATAGAGGGCACTCAGGCCAATCCTGAAGTTTCTTTCTAGCGTGAGAGCAGCTTCAGGATTGGTCGCAGGGCATTCTGGGAGCTTGTGTCTTCCCTTCCTGCAGTGAAGGGGAGCAGAAGAGTGTGACAGGGATAGCTGCAGGTCCTTTTTGTTGTTGTTGGTATTTTACCCCCCTGCCAACTTTATGGCCCCTCCCTGCCCACCCTGCCACTCATCCCCAACACCAGCCGCTACTGTGTCCACGCCTCTTCTTTTCTGCAAGAGCACTGTTAGAAATGGGGGTCTCTAGTGGGCATAGGTAGGTACCTTTGTCCGAATAGGGACCCTTGCGTCTAGTCAGGGTAAGGGGGATACACATTTTAGATAACCCCTGCTCACCCCCTGGGTAGCTGGCATGAGCAGACAGACTTATTCCAAAGGCAATGTGTAAAGTATTTGTACTCAAAACACACAGTAAAACAGTGATAACACCTCAAATGGACACCACACCAGTTTAGGAAAAATAAAGTAACTTGTTCTAAACTCAACAAGATCAAAATAACAAAATTACAACATACATGTAATAAGGATATGACTGTAAAAAGGTTTCAAGCAACTGGGTCCATAGAAAACCATGGATGCGTGATTTCTCACAAAGTACCCGTAGATGTGTCAAAATTCACAAGGCCAAACAGCCGCAAAGATGGGAAGCATTGAGAAGCAAAGATATGCATCACTTCTGCTGCACGCAGGAGAAGTGATGCGTCAAATCCGTTCTGTAGGGGGAAGTGATGCATCAACTCCAAGACGGTTCTGGTCTGTGGGTGATGCTTCGGAAAAACTTGCCACACAGGTACAATGTGTGGAAATCAGGGATGCGTCAGCAATCGATGCGGTGGCGTTGAGCTGTGCTGCGTCGGTTTCTTCAGCCGCGATCCCTTGATGTGTCGATTCTTGCAGAGTCGACAGGCACTGCATCAGTTTTGGTAGCGGCACAGCGATGCATAGTGACTCTTCTTGCACAGCGGTGCTGCATCGGAAAAACGGCCACAAGAAGAGAAATGCATCAATTTCTTCTGTTCTTTGTGCTTCTTGCAGATCGCAACAGCAGAAGCAACCTACAGAGGCCCAGAACTGGAATAGGCACATCCTGGCAGGTCAGAACTCTCAGCAGCAGAGTTCAGGGGAGATGGGGTGAAGTCTTTGTGTACCTGAGGCTTCAGAAAAGGAGGCCAGCACACACAGGCCTTTGGAGATCTTCTTGAAACATATTCAAAGCAAAGTTTCAGTCTTTGTCCTCTTCTCGACAGAAACAGCAACTGCAGGCCAACCCCAAACAGCACACAGCAAAGGGGCAGTACTCCTCCTCACAGCTCCTCAGCTCTTCTCCTTGGCAGAGCGTCCTTTTTAAAACAATATATTTTATTTAGTTTACATGGCATATACCAGGCCATGGCCCCAAGGATACATTTTGAAGACAATGGGGTTAATTCCGATTCGGGAAAAACCACTCCGAATAGCCGTACGGAGCGTTTTTCCCATACGAATCATACCCTGCAACGTCCCCCGTACGTACAACGAACTACGATTCGTACCAGGAGCAGGACTCCGTACGAATTGTACAGAGTCCGTACGAATCAAATCCCCGTACGAATCTCCCTCGGAACCCGCTGTACGCCACATCCGTACGGTTCGCGGCTGGTTTTTCCGACCCAGCAAGTACGAATCGTGTCGGGTACGCACCGTACAACGCTTTTTTTACAGGAGTTGAAAACGTCCGGAGAAGCAGAGTTCACCTCGAAACAGGTACGGTGCGTACCCCTGCGATAATGGGGTGTACGCACCGTACCCCGCAATTGCAGGGTGTACGCACCGTACCCCATGTTCGCTGGGTGTACGGTTAGTACACCCTGCGATTGCGGGGTACAGTGCCTACACCCCATTATCGCAGGGGTACACACTTACCCCTGCGATCATGGGGTGTACGTACCATACGGTGTGTATGTGAATGTGTGCTTTTCGTACGAATCGCCCTTACCTGACGTAAACCGTACAAATCGCGTCCTCATCCCCCGGTCTCGATCGTACTCGACGGTTCGTAGGGCATGTTCACGATTCGTACGGAGAGGGCACCGGATACGGATCGTACGCACAACTTTTTTTTCCGAATCGGAATCGGCCCAAATATGTGTCAATGTATACATCCAATCGTAACTTCTGGAAAACTTGCATATACAACAACAAAAACATTGCACATTTCCTCTCAAATCCCACAGATCCATATTTGACCAATTGGATACAAAGTCCGGAGGTTGTAACTGGTAGTCCTGGTTGTGCAATGACCAATAGGGGAACACAGCCGATCATGGGTCTGGAGTGAGGAGGGGGGTAACTCTATGCCCCGGTAATCCGCTCAACGCAGCCATATTTTCCTATCTTTTTGGGGGCAACCACGAGCTAGAAACACATCGATCTTGGCATTCATACAATCATCAAAGGCCTTTTTCCCCCTACCGATCGTCGGAGGGCATACACTCTTCCATTGCTGGGCAATATCATGTTTCGCAATGGTGATGGCTAAAAATAACAGGTGTTGCTTGTACTGGTTTCTACCTATTCCATCAGTGCTATGTAATAACAGTAAGTTCGGCTCAAGTGGGAGATCCCATGACAGCACTTCGCTCAGGCATTGCACAGCCTTCTGCCAGAATGGCTGCAGTGCTGTACAGCCTCAAACAGTATGTATAGAGGTCCCGTCCTCCACCCCACCTCTCAATCATAAAGGGGACTGAATGGCGCCCATCTTTCAAAGTCGGAATCTGGTATAGTATATGTGTTGTATATATTTAAATTGTGTGAGACGGTAGCACGATCAGACCACCGCACCTCGAGGGCTAGCCAAGGCTTCAGTCCAATCATCATCTGTTATGTCTTGTATGTCCGATAGCCATGCCTTTCTGGTCTTATGGAGTGTGGTATGGTTGTGCATCATCAGTGTTTGATAAATCTGGCGGATCTTATAGGCACCCAAGTCTCCCATCAATAGGCGCCCTTCCAAAGGGTGAAATTCAGTCAAATTATCAATCGGTGGCTGTAGGGGAGTAAGAGAATGCCGGAGTTGGAGGCAGAGGTTCCTTTTGAGTCCAGAAGTAATCCAAAGTTCTGGGGTTTTAGGTTTAATAATTATACCCCAAAATGTCTTTGTTCTCTTTGTGCAAGGGTCTCTGATCCCAGTCCAAACCAATTCTGTCCTCACTGTTGCAGTATGACCACAGGGAGTGGAGACATAATTGTGCAAGGGAGACAGGCCTATTCAGGTGCAAGGAAATCTCCTCCCACTACTCTAAATGCAGCCAAGGTCCATTCAGCACAGCTCCGAGTCACCCAGGAAGGGCCAGGCACACCTCAACCTCCTCAGTGGCTGTCTGCATTGAATGCACATCTCCAGCCCCTGTCACTCCAAAACCAGACAGTCAACACACAACCCGGCAGAGGCACGCAGAATGGTTAAACAAGAAAGTGCCTTCTTTCGAAGAGTGACATTTTTAAATACACAATTAAAAACCTTTAAAAATACACAAGTACATGTCCTACCTTTCATATACACTGCACTCTGCCCATGGGGGCACCTTGGGCCTACCATAGGAGAGGGCCTTACATGTAAGAAAATGGAAGGTTAGGGCCTGGCAAGTAGGTGCACTTGCCAAGTCGACCTGGCAGTTAACAACTGCGCACAGACACTGCAGTGGCAGTTCTGGGATACTTTCTCAGGGCTACTCAAGTGGGTGGCACAATCAGTGCTGCAGGCCCACTAGTAGCATTTGATTTACAGGCCCTGGCACACCTCAGTGCACTTTACTAGGGACTTACCAGTAAATCAAATATGCCAATCAGGGAGAACCAATTGTATAAAAAATGTACACAGGGAGCACTTGCACTTTGACACTGATCAGCAGTGGCAAAGTGCCCAAATATCTGAGCCAGCAAAAAGGAAATCCAGCACAGCATCAAAAATACAGGAGGTAGAGGCAAATAATCAGGGGGAACCACACTAAAGATGCCAAGTCTAACAAGCACATTACAGGCAGATCTTTTGTATTTGTCACTACATTCCCCTGAGACACAGAGCTCTGCTGGAGTTCATAGAGGTTTCACCAGACCTGCGGGCATTGGATGTATTTAAGATGGTTGGTACCAAGCAAGTCCGGTGCATATCAGAAATAAAATTATTGAAGGCTTACTGGAATTTTTTATTATTATTAAAAATAGCATGAACTGCAAAATGATAACCTTCTTCGGGGGTGGGGGGGGTGGAGCTAGCCACGCCTGGAGATGGCCGATTTTTGAGTGAGCTCCTCCGGTCGCTACATTATCCTGTAATTGTTCTGCACCCAGGGGCCTGCAACAGATCTGAAACCCTGAGATAACTATATCGAAGATTTGTGGCTTTCCACAGACTCCTAGCTTGCTGCCTGCGATAGCCCAGAACTGTTTGTGACGCAGTGCGACTGATCTGCGTTGGTGAGGCCTACAGTGCATAAATGTAAACTGAAGCTGTGGGCTCGAGTGTTATCTGGCCATGACGCAGAGCAAGCACGACTGCGACGGCGGTTCCACTGTGCGGAGTGATGACTACACTGACTGGAGAGGAGAAGTGAAGTTGAGAGGGCTACCGCTCTCTACGAGAAGCGGACAACCAGAGGAAATACCCTTACTGCAGCCGGCATTTAACAACTGGACCCAGAGATCCTACTTTTGAGGTGGTGAGTGCGCTGCTGCGAGGAGGCCAAGACTGCGTGGCAGGCTTGTCGCCCGGAAAGCTACCCGAAAGCAGGCCAGCGCCTGCAGCAGCACAAGGCTCCAGGCAAAAGAAACCTGCTTAACTTAAACCCCGCCTGCAGTGGAGACGCCGCATTACTGCCCAGCAGTGAGCGCACACAGTGGTGGTGAGGCCGCGCCTAGTATTACTCACTCATGAGGAGAGTCGAAGCAGGCCGTAACCCCGGCCATTGCCGAGGTGGTGAATACCTGTGCATTGCCAGTTCAGATTTATAGTCAAGAATACCAAACCTCGAAATACGCTGTGCCTGTCTAGCGGAGGGCTGCGTCATGGCAGGAGCGTAGGTCTGGCACATATATTGAGGACAAAGAGCAAACGCAGAGACAGTCCTTGGACCACCAAAAAACGCTGCAAGATTTATTCATAGTGGTAAGAACTCGGTTGCTGGAACATAGTTGCATACCTCTGCAGGAATTCTGTAAGGCACTCCCATGAGCACCTAAGTGCCCCACAGTGTTGCCGCAGTGTGAGCGAGTGGCGTCTATGCGCTGAGAGCAGTGGGCACAACCTTCGAGCCAATGTGCGTCACTGGCATTCTCTAGATAAAAACACACACGTTAAGACCACTTCATTAAGGTGAGATCACGGCCCCCCGCTTTGCCAGTGACGCGCACCTAACTGAACGTGCAAGTTGCATAAACTTAGCTGACCTATAACGCCACGTGCTAAAAGACTGTTCATAACCACTTAAATTCCACCCAACATACACATCTTACGGTGCAGACCCAGAGAAAGGAACTGGTAGGCTCTCAAGGCAGTGACATGTGCAAACCAGACAGGAACCAACTAAAAATAAACTTTGAACAGTCAAAAAACTGACTGAGACTAGCTCGGATGAGCAACATACCACGCAGCAGGCCAAGGCAACTGCGAACGGAGTCACTAATGGCGACGTGCAGGCCATGTTCTCGTCGATACTAACTGCCCTCTCCAACATCGATGGCAAGATAGACTCTTTAACCTACAGAGTAGACCGCATGTCCAAACGCATGGACAGGCACACAGAACGCATTGACATGGCGGAAAGCCGCATCTCAGAAGCTGAAGATGCTCATCAGCAAATGGAAACCAAGCAAAAGAAAATGGAAAAGAACTTAACAGCATTAATGATGCAGGCTGATGATATTGATGCGTGATCCCGCCGCAACAATCTATGCCTTATGGGAATAACGGAGACAACAAACACTGAATCCATGGAACGCTATATTGAACAACTGCTCATAACTCTTCTGGGAAGGGACACTTTCTCCGAGGAGTTCATCTTTGAGAGAGCACACAGGTCCCTAGCCACTGTGTCCGATAATAGCAAAACTTTTAAATTACAGGGACCAGGATGAAGCACTTCAAAAGGCCAGGAAGCCTGAAACATGAAGGAATGGACATATCTATCTACCCCGACTTCACACCACTAGTCCAGGAGGCGCAAAAGAAATTTGTACCTGTAAAGAAGAAACTACGCGAACAAAAGATCCCATACGCGATGCTCTACTTGGCCAGACTACGTGTAACAGATGGTGGGAACATTACATTCTACAGCAAACCAAAGGATGTGCCCAAGTACCTGCAACAGAAAGGATCCAAGAGCACATGACCGGGAATCACCTAGGGGAGGACCAGAGGAGCAGACCAATACCTCGGACTTCGAATAACAAAACGGTAGTAGCAGAACAGTTCAAAGTGGTAGCAGCATAGATCAGTGGACACAGAGACTGAAACCACAAAAGGGATAATGGAAGGTGCAACATGGGACTATATGCTTACGGGGGTGCAATGAAACAGATGGTGCGCAGCCGAGGTTGTCACCTCGGATATCGCCAAGAATACACTCCCAGAACTGTGTGCCAGCGCCTGCGAGATCAAGAAAGACAATACATGAACATATAACCAAAGGACACAGATAAGTGCTAATCTGGGGTCTGGCTGATAGCTACTGTAGCATCGTTTGCAGGTTGTATACATGGGTTTGTAGAGTATGCCCAGGCTGCAACACGATCATTGCTTACGAAGGGTAATCCTGCTATTTGGCTGTTGGTTAGCAGGTAAATGGGTGCATTAGACTCTATGTTTAACACAGCGACCACCCGTGTGATGTATTCACAGGGTAACACAGCTGGCAGCTTCCGCCAACCTGCATATAGCACACTTGGGTAATTCTTTGTTTGGGGGTCGGGAGGGGGTACGTTGAGTAAGTTACAAGTCTAATGGGATTGTCTTCTCTAGAACCAGAATTGCGAAGTAGGAGGGGGAGGGCAGGGTGTTAATTTGAAAAACCTGGTCGGCATCAGAATGGTTGATACTATATCTCACAGCAGGACGAAACAGCGTCGAATCCATCCCAAATACGACTGTGAGTATGGATAATAGATCAAGACATACAAGACCATTGACATTCATGACGTGGAATGTACAAGGTCTCCACAACCCACAGAAAACCCATAAGGTCCTTGCATACCCAGACCGTCACAGGGTAGATGTTGCCTGTTTTCAGGAGACGCATCTTACTGACCTCACGGAAAGGAGACTAGGCATGAGGTGGGCATCTTACCGACTGGCATCCTCATACTCTGTCCTGCTCCTTATTAGACGAGGCACCCCGTCACACTAAACAGCTCCATTAAAGATGACCAGGGTAGGTATGTGATTGTTCAGGGCAACTCTGGGGGCACGGCTCTAACCATAGTCACAACATATGGCCAAAGAGTGACGACCCTTTATTGCACAAATATGGGCTAAATTGTGCACCCTAACGCCCACAGCTGTCGTCTGGGGCAGAGATTTCAATACATGCCTAGATCCAGCCATGGACAGGTCCACAGGTAACGGAAGGTATGGGAAGCAAGCAGCAAAGGTACTTAGAGACGGTATGGAGGAAAATGCAATGTTAGATATACGGCGTTTGAGGCATCCAGGTCACAAAGAGAGCACTTGTACATCTACAGTACATAATACATGGTCCAGAATTGACTACTGGATAGCCACACAGGTTATTTACACATGGTCAGCATCTGTAGAACACTTGCCTAAGACTTTGTCTGACCTTACACCTGTTCGACTTGAGCTCGCCATCCCTACACACACACTCCACGACAGTTCACATGACGTTTACAACAAGGGGCCCTTTTGGACCAAGTATTCCATTCAAAATTGCACCAGGCCGTAGTAGATTACTTCGACCACAATTCAGGATTAGTAAGTAGTGCTAAAACGCTATGGGAGGCCTTTAGAGTGACTATTAGGGGCTACTGTATTGGCAAACATGCTGGTATCTTAAAAGACATTCAACAGTAGTTGTCCATGGTGGAAAGGGATATTCAACAATTAGAAGCAGAGTACAGGACCACACAGGACCCCAAACTACTGGCAGAAATCAGGATGAAGGTAGACACCTACCATGAATTTGCAGGCAATGAGATAAAATACATATCGCATAGATATACAGAATGCAATTATGGAGAGGAGGAAGACCGGGACGAACGCTCTCAAACAGGATACGGCCTGCACATACTGCATCTTACATGACCCAGATCACAAACACGGAAGGCCAACTCACATATGGACACCCAGTCAATTCTGGACTGTTTCTCCGTGTATTATACCCACCTGTACTCAACACAGTCGACCACGTCCCCATTTGAAATATGCCAGTACTTAGATGATACCATCCTGGCATGGCTGTCAGATGAACATTGTGAATATTTCTGTCACCACATTACGAAGATGAGATAAAGGAGGCGATTAACTCCCTCCTGAATATTAAGGCTCCCGGTATGGATGGGGTCCCTGAAGAGTTCTCTAAAGAATTAGAGATTTACTAATCCCTCATCTGGCTGAGATGTATGAGAATGCCTACGAAGAGGGCAGGCTGCCGGCCTCCCTGAGAGAGGCACTACTGATTACTCTCCCCAAACCAGATAAAGACCCAGCAAAGTGCGAATCTTTCCACCCATTGTCCTTAATAAATATAGACGCTAAAATATTAGTTAAAATTATTGCAACACGGATACATCCTCTGCTACGAAATCTGATCTTGCCAGATCAAGCTGGCTTTATACCGACTCAGTCCACAACGCAAAATCTGAGGACCTTATTTGCAATGTTCAACCCTTTGAATCCCGATGTAGCAGCAGCTGTGACCCTACTGGACATGGCGAAGGGTTTTGGTTCAGGGGAGTGGTCATTTATATTTATTCATTTGTAGAGCGCTTGGTTACACCAACTGTGTTTCCCCGCGCTAGGCATGGACAGAGAAGAGGTTATATGAGGTGTGTACTGTTATATTTTATTCTCTGCGCTGGAGAATAGCCAGGTCTTTAGCTGTTTGCGGAACGCTTTCTCGCTAGGTTCCATCCTCAAAGTTCTTTGCAGGGAGTTCCAGGTTTTTGCTGCCAGGAACCTGAAGGAGCGTGCTCCGGTGCGGGCTTTGAAGATTCTGGGTATTTTTACCAGTGCCTGGTCAGTAGATCTAAGGGTACGTACAGGAGCGTATTTTGTCAGTAAAGGTTGCAGATATTTAGGGCCTCTTTGTGCCAATATGCGGTGGCAGTAGCACATTGCCTTGAATTTGGCTCTTTTTTCTACCAGAAGCCAATGGAGCATTTCCAGGGCCTTCCTAGTGTTTGTTCTCCTCTGGAGGCTGAGCACCAGACGTGCAGCAGCATTCTGAACGCGTTGTAGTTTGGCTAGGCCTGTTTTAGAGGCCCCAAGGTATAGGACATTTCCATAGTCCAGTTGTGAAGTAACAACTGCATGGACTATGGTTTTTCTTGTTTGAGCTGGAAGTAGGTCTATGACTTTCCTAAGGGTTTTTATAATGCCGTAGCATTTCCCGGTCACCTTCTGTATTTGGTTGTCGAAGGATAATTTATGGTCCAGCCATATGCCTAAGTTCTTTACCTCATGCTTGGGGCTGGGGACTTGTCCTAGTTCTTCCGGCCACCACGCCGAGGACCAGATGGTAGGTGTCTTTCCTACAACTAATACCTCCGTTTTATCCCCATTCAGTCGGAGGCAGTGGTTTGACATCCAGTCAGCTACTTCCTCAAGACAGTTACCAAAGCAGGCTGCTGCCTGACTTTTGGTTTGGGATAGCTTAACAATGAGTTGTGTGTCATCAGCATAGGATACTATCGCCACTTCATGCTTCTCAACACATTCCGCCAGTGGGCCCACATACAGGTTAAAAAGAGTGGGGCTCAGGACAGATCCCTGAGGGACTCCCTGGGGTAAGGGGTAGCTCTTGGACAGGTGTGTTTTTTGTGCCACTTGGAAGCTGCGTTCATCTAGAAATGAAGCCAGCCATTTAAGGGCTGTCTTTCTGATGCCGCAGGATTTTAATCTTTGAAGCAGCATAGGTAGTGAGACGGTGTCAAACGCCGCACTGAGATCCAGTAGGATCAGTGAGGCTGTTTGACCTTTGTCTACATGCTGCCTCAGAGCCTCCGTTGCCATAAGCAGTGCCGACTCAGTAGAGTGTGCCGTTCTGAATCCTGACTGTGAAGGATGTAGTAAATTATTGGTGTGTATGTGCTCCACTATTTGTTTATTGATAATTTTCTCTGCAATTTTTGCCACCAAAGGGATGTTCACAGTACTGCATAGGATGGGTTTTCCGGAACCGTTTCCGTGCTGGATCGTGCCGCTCTATACGGAGCCTAGCGCTCGTATTAGAGTGAATGGCACTACATCAGACCCGATCAGCATAAGTCGTGGAACCAGGCAGGGATGCCCACTCTTGCCGCTTCTATTTACACTAGCTCCAGAACGACTAGCGTGTAAAATAAGGCAAAAGCATGCAGCAACCGCACTACAATTTCAGCTTCGACCAGTCAGCATATCACTGTATGCTGACAATATGGTTCTATATACACGAAACCCTGATCTCAATTTAAACATACTCAGTAGAGAATACATTAGATTCAAACACTACTCAGGACTCAGCATAAACTGAGACAAGTCAGTAGTGATACCACTCACAACAGGCACACACAGCCAAATCTGGATTACCCCTTACTCTGGTAGACTGAACCAGTAAAATACCTCGGCATATGGATTCACCTGGATCCAGAGAGGTAGTGACTAGAGAAAACTATGGCAGGGCAATAACAAAACTAGAGGACCAGATAGATAGTGGATCAAGCTACCGCTTTCATTGGCTGACAGGATTGCTATACAAAAGATGGTCCTACTACCAACATTTCTACACTTATTTACGAATATACCGATCTGGCTCACACAATTACTGTTTACTAAATTGCGTACAGCCATGCTGAGAATAATGTGGGGGGGAAGCAGGCGAGAATGGGGTGGAAGGTCCTGACTGGACTATATCATCAAGGGGGCTTTGGAGCACCAGATCTCCAATTGTACTATTACTATGCGCAGGCACAACATCCCATTATTGGTTACATCCACACGGCCATATACCGCACATAGCAGTCGAACATGAGAGCGTGAAGCCAACCCCACTGATAACCTTCGTATCGGACCCGAGGAGGAACACCCCGAGAGGTGTCAGACATCCTGTCAATTGCACATCTAGGGCATGGTACATGCTTGTGAAACATGCTCCACCGCTGCCCATCTCCCACCACCCACAAATATCAGAAACACAACAAAAGCGTATGCTAACATTACTGGGGGAAATGGGTATAAGCACTAGGGGCAACGTATTTCCGCATAGCCAATTCATATCACAGGACGACCATTCCCTTAGTATACATTGCACACCTTTAAAGATATTCGCATACCTACGACTGCGTATGGCAGTTAGTGAATTATATCCATCATTCCCAGATGAACCAGCAACGCTTAACGCACTGCAACGATTAGTAACATGATTGTATAAAGCGGACCACGGCGCACAGCTCTAAATAAATTGCTTCATAGATGGGAGGAGGCAATTGGTGGCCCTATCACTAATGAGGATTTGGATTACAGTTGCGCACAGATGCAGTTGTTCACACCGAACTGCAATAGGCGCATATACACTTCAAATGTATACATCAAACGTACTACACACCGGCAAAATTGCATAAAAACAGGCTATGACAAGAAGACAACTGTCATAGATGTAGCGCAGCTGGTGCTTATTTTCTGCACATGGCATGGTCATGCCCCCCCGCTCCAACCCTACTGGCAAGAAGTATTTAACACTCTGGCACTCATGCTGGCAGAGCAGATACCCAACAGCCCGCTAGTATGCCTGCTAGGGGTACACACGATCCGGTTAGCCAGGAACGCAAGCTTCTGGCTGTGGCATTGTTGCTGGTCAAACGATGCATAGACTTACGCGGGGGGAGCAGGCGCCCGCTTTGATACAAGGACTAGGTCACAGACATGACATATTGTAAAGAGACACTGGAGACATATACTGAGGAGCTGCCACAGGCCTCTAGACCCAGGGATGTTTTGGGAACCATTTGTACAATATCTTAGATCCACACAAACCAATGACTGAATCTATAACATAACACATCAGTAGTGTGGGCTTCTCCAGAACAGCTGTGGTGATGTGAGACAAAGAGTGTCGGAAGTGAAGGGGAGATGTAGGAGTGGACTATAAGCAATAAGGACATAATGTAACACGCTATAAAGATGCTGCTGGGTAAATACTATAAAAATGATAAATTGCATCGGCTGAACATGTCAATAAGGAAAAAGCCTCTGTAATTTGTAGTTGTATGAAAAAGGATATCTATGCAGTGTACATCTGTATTTTTTTTTCTTTTTGCTGATCAGGAAAAAAAAAATAATAATAAATAAATAACTTCTTCCAGGAAACAAGAAGATGTGTGTGGGGGAATCTCCCAATGTGCCCAATATAGTGCTCCCAAAGACATTGAGAAGTAGACTTGAGGTGTGAAGAATAAACCGCGATAAAGAAAATTGTGGGAGCCTTCAGAAAATGTGAAGAGCTTCAGCACAGCTCAAAAGGAAGGGGTTTCCACAGGGAATACTAAACTGGGTATTAGTTCATAATGTAAAAGCATGCCTTTTTGGTATTTCTATAGCATGGACCTAACTGGAGAGCAGCAGAGCATTGCCCATTATGAAAAGTGATGGAAAATGTTGCAAGATTGTATTCATTAGGTCATATCTCACATCTTTTTGCTACACACCTCATTATTCTAGTATCTGATACATTTACATTTTATGCACATTGTGATTAAGTGATTTACCAGAGCTGGACAATTTTTAGGCAATGCCAAGCTGAATTCAAATCAAGGTCCTCAGATTGACAGCTTATACTGCAGACCACATCTCCTTCCTTTAGTGGCAGCTGTCTCGGAACAGGGGTGGTGGGGCAGGAGGGGGTGGTGGGATTACAAAGAAAATTATAATAAAAAAAAGAACTTACCCTTTTTTTATTCTTTATTCGTGATTGTAAATACGAATCATATCATTTATGGAACATCTCATACATTCAACAATCACGGCTTTCCTTTTTCACCCCAACAATTGACAGTGACAATGTATTTTCTAGTATCTCTGCAAGAGGTGCCTTTCTCAATATATAAGCAGTCCGTACACTCTGATGTACTAAGTGTCGTATCTCCACATGGGGAGTTTGCAATGATCATCCACTGTCTCCGTAACTAACTGCAAAAAGCAGTTCAACCCCCCACCCCAACGTTCCCCACCCTACACCCTCCCCTCTCCTGGTCGCTGTGGTCACTCATCAATGCATTTCTCCTGGTCCTCAGTACAGACTACAGTACTACGGGTTTGGGGGTTAATCCGGATACCAAATCTTATCCTAGTACCATCTACTTCTCAAGTTCTATACTCAGTGTGTTCCCTGCGGTCCATCGTCCTGGGCCGGCAACAGATCTAGCCCATCCAATTCCAAAAACAGAACCTCCCAATCCATTGCTATGGGATGTTTCCGTTGTCCCTTTTCTTCCTCTCTTCTAAGGGTGACTCCCTCCGCGCTGCCCCATTTCAGTACATCTCTCTGCCACATGGCTGTGCTAGGGGCCCTGGGGGATTTCCATCTCATTGTCAACACCCTGACTGCCAGGAGGAGAGCCAGGTCTATGAACCTCAGTTTAGCCTTCATTGTTTTAGATCGTTTGCGGACTCCCACTAAACAAAATAGGGCTTCTTCCTGTATCTGCATGTGTGTAATCTTATGTAGTGTCCTGCATATCTCTGCCCAATATCCCCGCAGCTGTGGGCAAGACCACAGCATGTGGATGAAGCCCGCCTTGTCTTCCTTACAACGCGGGCAACAGTGGGGTGAATTTGGGAACATTCGGTGGATTTTCTCTGGAGTCAAATATGCCCTATGGAGCACCATGGCCTGAATACATTTAAAAATGTTATGTTACATGAGACCCGTTTGGGGTGTTCCAGCATCATCTGCCAGGCCTTATCAGTCAGCTCTGTCTCCGTGTCCTGTGCCCAAATGTCCCTGAGTGTGGTAAGTGGAATCGATGCGTGTTCCCGAATCCCTATGTATAGCCAACGCACTAAGTGGCTTCCCATCCCCATGAGATACATCAGATGTACTAATTTGTGTTGTATAGGTGTGAGTCGTAGTGACGCCCAGATAGTCCGAATATAGTGGGTCACTGTGGCGTGTAATAAATACAGTCTGGGAGGGGCCCCGTGGTCTGTACAAAGGCATCGTGATCTAGTAGAACTTCATCCCCAAAGGACGCCCCTATCTCCTCTACTCCCGTCTCCGCCCAATGGCGCAGTGTGAGTCGTGTGAGCCTACCCGGTGGCGTCGGGATACCCAATAGGGGAATATTCCCTGCATATGGTGTCACTGATGCGGTATATGACAGGGCCTTTCTCCAGCAGATCAAGGGCGTGCGCAGAAGTGGGTGGCAGTTCCGAGGAAGCTGACTTCTTGGCAGCAGCAGGTTATGTAGGTCCCCCCGGTCCAACCGTTCTGTTGTGAGACCGATCTCGTGCAAATTTCTGCCTGCGACCCAGTAGGACAGCCACTGAAGCTGGCTGGCGTAATAGTATCCGCGAAAGTCCGGAACTCCCAGGCCTCCGGCTCTGGTTCCCAGCTGGAGTTTACAGAGACTAATGTGTCTCTGACCGGTCCCCCATATTAGGCTTATCAACATGGTGTTTAGTGTGTTAAAAATGTGTTGAGGGAGAAGCACAGGCAAGTTTACAAAATATTGCAATAGGCGAGGGAGCATGACCATCTTGGAGATCGCTATACGCCCCATGACAGACAGAGGTAATGAGGTCCCAAATCCAATACTACTGCGGAGACCAGTAATAGCTCTTTCTATATTACCATCTATTTGGTCCTCCGGCGTCCTATACACCTGGATCCCTAGATATTTAAAGGTGGTCTGCGCTACCGGGATCCGGTGTGTTCCAAAACGTATTGAAGGGGGGTGAGGTGCTTCCCAAAAATAAAAGCCAATCGATTTATCAGGGTTTATGGCTAGACCTGAAACTACCTCGAATCGGCAAAAAATGTCATAAAGCATCGTGTGATCCGCTTCCAGGTCATGGAGATACAACAGAATATCGTCCGCATAGTCGGATATCAGGTGGTGTGTCTCCTTTATTGGGATGCCCACCCTATCCATATGGGTACGGAGGGCAATAGCCAGGGGTTCCAGTGCCAGAACAAATAAGAGAGGGGACAGGGGGCAGTATTGTCATGTACCCCTATGCATGGGGTAACATGCTGAGACGTATCGTCCCATACGTGCTCGAGCTGTGGGGTCAGTGTATAGTAAACGGATCCACCTCAGCAAAAAAGTAACTTACCTTTTCCTTCACCACCACATGTCTCTCCTCTGACCTCTTCCTCACAATCTAACGAAAGCACCCAGGCTTCCGGGCTCTCCTAGCCAATCACAACGCTGCAGGAGCAGTGTCATGATTGGTCTGATCATACGGTTTGAACGCTCAGGCTGTGCCTGGGGAGGCTGAGCATGTTCTACACGGAGCTGTGCAACACAGCACAATGGAGAAAGTCAAGTGCCCATGACAATTTGGCCAACCCTAGACTGTCATGTGCACTCAGAGGAGTGCAAACCACTCTTCACTCTGGCGCCATGGAGAAAAGCCCCACCCCCACCTGGCACCGGGCTCTGCAAACAAAAATAAAATCATAATAAGGTTATGTTATTATCAAATTCTTTTTCTTTTGTCCACTGCTGAATTGGCAGTGGGGCAACGCACCACCGCCTTAGTGAAATAGCCACCACGCCCTACCTTAGTTGATGACTAGAACTTTAGAAAAAAAGCTTCAAACATTAATTTTCACCACTCCTTATGAACATTCATGTTCTGTTGATGTTTTGACATAGCCATTAGATCACATTCCTCATGCTGTCTAGTGAGTGGACCAAATTGTATAGATTTGTATGTTTCATACATGGGTAGCAACTAAATGATTTGTCTCTTGTTTAAGGTTGAGGTTTATCTATTATAGACAATGGTTTAAAGTTAAATACACATAGAGCATGCATAATCCGTTACAGTGTAATCTGGTCCAATTTTACCATTGAGGGATACTGAAGATATCTTTGGGCTTGTAGTTTGTAAATGTCACCAGAAGTCTGAGATGGCAATGACAAGGCATCTGTTATGTATTTCTTATATTACAAGACATTTTATTCAAACTGCAGCTAACAGTGGGCATTGATTGGAATTAAAAGTCTGAGGTTTTGTTTACCTGTCACAAATAAATTATTGATAAAAAATAATAGGCAATGGTGATGTGTATTTACAGCGTAATTATACATTTACTGAATTTGCCATATCATTTCCAAAAAATGCAGATTCCACCAAAATTGTTGGTTCAAGCTCAAACGGATTAAAATACCACCAAAGTGTCCCATAATTAGCAATTTTTGTCATATAATTTCTATAACCTCGGTCCTCCAAGCTGCATAATCCTAGTAACCTGAAAAATATAAGACCTTTGCACAGTGGCGACAAAATTTGTATCCGTGAACGATTTTTACTCAAAGGTAGTGTTCCAATGGTTGATAAATCTTTTTTTCAGTTTTGTGCCCTGCAATACTTCTTTAAAATGGCTAAACCGCTGTGGTAGAAATGAGGCTATATTGTAAATTACATCTCTACAGCCTGTTCCCAATTTGTAAGCTCTAAATTAATTAAATAAAATGTACACTTACAATTAATCCAAACTTGCACTTAGTCACTGTTTCTTTCTCTCCAAATGAAAGAATGCTAGACAAAGATGCACAGATTTAAATTTGTGCATACTGTAACAGTAATTAATCATGGGAAGTAGTGTTGGCAGCCATATTAGTGAAAGAGCTGAAGCCATGTAAAAATTACTTTTATTCTTGTTATGTAAGCATCGATAGCATAAGGCACTTCTGTAGGATTCGATTGATAAGACAGAAGGCAACATGTGAGTAGCCCAATGCGTGTGGGAATGTGGGTCCATGCCCATAACCCTGCTGCACCACTCTTAAAGGGTCCCTGCAGCTCCAGGCAGTGCACAGCGCCTGCACCCTCAGCCATGCTCCTTCACCTGAACAGATGCCCAGAGCTCTCTCGCAGGAAAATGGATGGTACATCTAGCAGTATATTGGAGTGCGCAGAGCTTCTGTCCACTGAGGGGACCGTGATTTGAAGGCACCATGATTGAAGTCTTTCCCTTTGTTTGTGGTGCCACTAATCAATACATTAATGGTTAGTGCACATGCAATAACCGAGCATCCTGCAGGAAATCCACCTATTGCACCCTTGAAGTTGAGCTGTCCACACACGCTTCATGATTTACTTCTCCACCCACTCACATTGGGGTTTGGCTGGTTCAAACATGCCAGGGAAGTGAATATATAAAACACCAAACTCCTTCAACTTGCAAACCCACTCAGACACTCTCACACCCACTCAAGGACCCACTCAGACACTCATGTACCCACTCACATAGCCAATGGGACACTCATGCACTCATTTACACACTCACTCTCAAAGGTTATAGTTAGGAAATAAAATGTTTAAAAACATAAGACATTCAGAAAACAAAAGGTTAAAGGGATGTTATAGGAAGAAAATAGACACCCTTTTGCTGGGGCAGCTGTTCGCGCTATATAAGGCACCTTAAGATAACATAACAAAACTCATGACATGGTCAGTAACATCACTGATGACATCATCTGCAGAACCACAGCCACTTACTTAGTTATATTGGCACTCACACACTCACACACCCACACAACCATTTTTATATCCTTTGCCACTGGATTCAAGCTAGCTTGGCTGTTGAGTTCTGTTACCCTAAAACCGGTCCCAGGATGCTTGTTTCTGGTTCAAAGAAGACCTGGCTTCGCAGTTCAGGCTGGACTGTTCCCTTGAGGCACTGAGTCAAGAGTGATTTGCATATAG
The DNA here is from genome assembly GCF_964261635.1 of Lissotriton helveticus. Lineage (NCBI taxonomy): Eukaryota > Metazoa > Chordata > Amphibia > Caudata > Salamandridae > Lissotriton > Lissotriton helveticus. Next base: position 1,292,842,142 of record NC_136061.1, read on the forward strand.
CTGGGTATCAACTGGGGTGGCGAAGTGAGCTAAAAAACGATTGAGAATTCAACTCAGATCTGTGACTGGGGGTGAGTGAAAAGTTTCAGCGATCTGTCCATCATCTCCGTGTGTTTGCTTTGTTTGTCCTAAGTTGGCAGGGCATGCCCAGATGTGGGTCCCTTGCTTACTTTGTCCCTGGATTCAAGCTGGCCTGGCTGATGAAAGGAGTTACCCCGAAACAAGTCCCAGGATGCTTGTTTCTGGTTTAGGGAAGATCTGGTTTGGCAGTTCGGGCTGGACTGTTCCCATGAAGCATAGGGTCAAGACTGATTTGCATGTAGCTGGGTCTGAAGCGTCACTGACAAAATATTGAAGTAAAAAATATAGAAGTAAAAAATATTGATTTGAAAATATCTAATGCAAAAATATCAACTCCCTATATTTAAACAGGTAAGTAGAAAAATATCGGAAACAAAATATCAATGTAAAAAATATAGTTGTACAAAATATAGAATTTTATATATGTATGACAAATAATAAATATTAATTATGGTAAATAATAAAATTAATGTAAAAATTTAGATTTAATATTCATAAAAATATAAGAAAAACACGTAATAAAAACAATTAAACACACATACATAATAATTCATCAATATTTCCTTTGAAACAATTAACAAACTATTAATTTTAATTTATTTTAGAATTGTTAAAATTATATATACATATATATATCCCTCTCAGTCTGGAGCAACGCGTCTTCCTGCAACATTTGGTATTGGCATAGAACTGCAACGCGTTGCCCCCCCAGTGCCCCACTTGGTGGGAATCATAACAATGGGGAGAGAGGAGGCAGAATTCATTCTGCCTGGAATAAGGGGGACAAAGGAAGGTCTTTACCTTCTGTGAAGCTGCCACGGCGGGAGAGCACCATCCAAACCTGTTTGGTGGCATCACATGATGTTGTGGAAGCCCGTCACTGCACATGGCTCCACCGGTGAACTCCAAAGCCCAGAATGCAGTGCAGCAGCAGGAGGAGCGTGAGGTGCCTTGCAGCTGTGAGGCATAGGAGGAGCCAGTGATCACGTGAGGTGATGTGATCACTTTTAAACAACCCCGTGAACTATCGAGGACACTGGAATGTGGCACTGATGAAAGCCAATTAAGGCTGAAACGCGTCTGCCTAGCATTTCAGGGACACATGGATTGCCAGCGCTTTTTAAAATCAATAAAGCCCTTCTTTGATCCCCCGAAGCTGTTGTCACACTCTTTTCGCCCTGGGGAGAGACTGGTAGCGATAGATACATATATATATATAAATATATATATATATATATATATATATATATATATATATATATATATATATATATAATATATATATATATATATATATATATATATATATATATATATATATATATATATATATATATATATATATATATATATAGTTAGGATTTTTTCTCTATGGGTTTTTTGAAAATTCTATGTCTAATAACTTTGCCGTTTGTGGACGGAATTGGCTGAAATTTTCAGGAAAATGGCACATTTTGTTTCTGAGCAGCCTTTGAAAATTTGGGGGGGGTTCGTCAAGGGGGGGCCGAGAAAAAAGGGGGGTCCCAAAACGTGTTTTTAACATTGAGTTTTCCATAGGGCGGTTGGCCTCACTTTTAGCCCGAACGGCTGAATGGATTTGCACGAAACTTGGCAAAATTGTAGGGACTGGTAGCCCGATGTGCCTTTTGTAGGTCTCAATATATGTGCTCCAGTGGATTTTGAGAAATTAACGTTTAAAAAAAGATATATATCTGTAACAGCGGACCGGTTAGCGCTCTGGTTCGCGGACTTTTCGCGCAACGGAGCTTTGTGAAGCGAAGCTGATTGGTTCTCCGGCGTCTGTCAACATTCCAAACAGTCCGTAGCGGCCGCCATCTTGTCTCTCGGTAGGATCGAGAGACAAGAGGAGGTCAAAACAAAGGGGGAAATAACTATAAGGGGGCATAGTAGATCCTCGCTGACCCCCTAGGTTTGATGTGGAGGTTTTAAAAGGGCCCCGCGGGGCAAAAAAAAAAAATAATAATAATAATCGAACGGCTGAATGGATTTGCACGAAACTTGGCAAAATTGTAGGGACTGGTAGCCCGATGTGCCTTTGCTAGGTCTCAATATATGTGCTTCAGTGGATTTTGAGAAATTAACGTTCAAAAAAAGATATATATCTGTAACAGCGCACCGCTTCGCGTACTTTTCGCGTTACGGAGCTTTGCGAAGCGAAGCTGATTGGCTCTCCGGTGTCTGTAAACATTCCAAACAGTACGTAGCGGCCGCCATCTTGTCTCTCGGTAGGATCGAGAGACAAGAGGAGGCCAAAGCGAAGGGGCAAATGACCATAAGGGGGCATAGTAGATCCTCGCTGACCCCCTAGGTTTGATGTGGAGGTTTTAAAAGGGCCCCGCGGGGCAAAAAAAAAAAATAATAATAATAATCGAACGGCTGATGACCATAAGGGGGCATAGTAGATCCTCGCTGACCCCCTAGGTTTGATGTGGAGGTTTTAAAAGGGCCCCGCGGGGCAAAAAAAAAAAATAATAATAATAATCGAACGGCTGAATGGATTTGCACGAAACTTGGTAAAATATTAGGGACTGGTAGCCCGATGTGCCTTTGCTATGTCTCAATATATGTGCTTCAGTGCATTTTGAGAAATTAACGTTCAAAAACAAGATATATATCTGTAACAGCGCTCCGCTTCGCGGAGATAAAATTATATCTGTATTACCTAGCTGTTGCTAACACCAGTTAGCGACGGCTAGTAGGAGATAGCGACCATCTTGGGTCCCACTTTGCATGTGAGTGATATTTATCACTAATGACATGCAAAGTGGGCATGCCAAGATGTTAGCGACTGGAAACAGTCGCTAACATCGCTATCTCCTATTATCAACTTTTGGAAATATTCGAGATAAGCGCGAATATCTCCAAAAAGTAACAGCTGCCCTGAGCAGTTCTTAGCCATGTTATCCAATGGGAGGTGGATAACATGGCTAAGAGCATTAGCTCGGTAATGCATGAATATCGCGGAGTTTTCAGCGATATTAATGCATTGCGCTCGTTTTTTATCGTATTTGCGATAAACCTTGATAATAGCAAGGTTTATCTGCGATAATTTCTGACGGTAAAAAAATCTTTGCAATGCATCGTTAGGGATAAATATCGCTTAACTTTGGTAATATGCCCCAACGTCTGTTAACGTTCGATTCGAAGGAAATCAGGAATTGTTGAAAAACATTGTGTGCGCCATCTTGTCTTTTTTCAAATGCCACACTTTTGTCGTGCACGGCAGCCATTTTAGATGCCTTGACCAGATCCACTCTGTGCACGCTGTCGATCCTTAGCATGGCTCCCCACCCTCGCAAGCATCTCCCCCAGGCAGTGGTCACCCCCGCTCTCTGTTTTATGCATGGGTAATAAACCTCCCCCCATCTGCGCTGTTCTTCCCTGAGAATCACACCCTGTGCCCGCCCGACACCTCCCTTTCGCCCTATTCACTACCGCACCCTCTGACACTCCTTTTCCTCTGTGTCCGATTGTCCAGGCCGGTCCTAGGCTATCAGCTAGCCCTGCAGATGTAGTTTATGGCCACAGCTGTAAAGAATCACCCGTCTTCAAAGGAGTTATAGTAGATCAAGGCCCACACTCGATGAGATCCGTCACAGCAGAAGCGTTGCTATTATCTGAAAACCATCCTGTATTGTGATTGGGGAGGGGACCGAGCGTGAAGCGGAAGATTCCAGGGATGACTCTTTGTACATCAAAGTTTTTACAATTATGTGTCACATTAAAAATATATAGCACTCCGACAAAGTAGTAAGATTATAAAACTTTAATAATTTATAAATATATACAAGAAAACAAAAATAGTAATAACATATAAACATTTTTAGAGAAAAACAACGAAGTAGCGGTCGGCTGTGCGAATAGTCCCAACGCAGCACAACGTCCAGATTTCCGGCGTGGGGCGTCGCGGGGGGTGGGTCATCAGTAGCAAACTGTTGTGCGAATAGTTCCAAGGCAGCAGAACGCGCCGAAATCTAGATGACACGAAAGTGATGTCTAGTAAGTTGCCACCCAGCAAATAACGGCGTGGGGCGTCGCGGGGGGTGGGTCATCAGTAGCAAACTGTTGTGCGAATAGTTCCAAGGCAGCAGAACGATGGCACCAAGGTGATGTCCAGTAAGTTGCCGCACTGGTTTTGGTATCCTACAATGCTGCTCCGAATAACGGCGTGGAGCGCCCCGGGGGAGGCGGCGTGAACGGGCCTCTCCAGGTGGAGTCTCATCTGTTTTAGTGGGGCGCCCCTTTACCGTTTCAGTTGCCATTCCGTCCGCTTTTGGTCCACTGTGTCAAAATCCGCCATTCAGCTGAGTTGCGCCCACTCTTGCGGTGCAGCGATAGGCGGCTGTCACAGGACTCTCAAAATGGCGGCAGGCTGTTTCCTTTTTGGGCCTGGTCCACTGAAATGGCCCTGGGACACCTTGGAAATCGGACGCTTGTCTGCTAGGTCTTGGACCCCATTCTCGAAAGCGTCCCCTCCGCCTTGAGAATTCATCAAAAGTTTTGGGGGCTCCGACTCCTGCAGGCTTCTGGTGGGGAGCGGCTGCCATGATTGCTCGCGGAATGACCACGACTGAGCTACGAGATGGTGGTGCTTTCATGCTGACGCCAGCTTCAGTCTGAAACATCCAGAAACAAGGTGGGGCTTTCATCGTTTGGGGGGAAAAAAAAGTTTTCATCCAATGAAAAGTGTTGTTTTTAGGTCATATGATCAAGCCTTCCATCATTAGGAAACCAAAAGTAAAATGAACCAATGAAAAGTTTTATAAACAAGTCACATGACCTGTTATGCGGCATAGGGTATAAAATGCGGAGAAAATACGTTGGCACGTGAGGCGGCGTCAGTAGCGGACCGATGTGCGAATAGGCCGAAGGCAATACAACGCGCCAAGATCCGGATGGCACCGAGGTGGTGTCATAGTTGAGAGTTCTGAGCAGCGGTTGTAACACTGTCTGAAGCTTATTTGCAGCTGCTGCAGCTTCACTACGCGCCAAGATCCGGATGGCACCGAGGTGGTGTGTAGGAAGTTGCCGCACTGGTGTGGCCATCCTACAATGCTGAAAGTCGGCGTGGGGCGCCCCGTTGGCCTGTGAGTTTGCGTCAGTAGCGGACCGATGTGCGAATAGGCCGAAGGCAGCACAACGCGCCAAGATCCGGATGGCACCGAGGTGGTGTCTAGTAAGTTGTCGCACTTCTGTGGCCATCCTACAATGTTGAAAGTCGGCGTGGGGCGCCCCGTTGGCCTGTGAGATGGTGTCAGTAGCGGACTGATGTGTGAATGGGGCCAAAGGCAGCGCAACAATATTTTCTACTATATTTCCGGTGTAGAAGACACCACAAGGCGCTGAGATGCCAAGATCCGGATGGCACCGAGGTGGTGTGTAGCAAGTTGCCGCACTGGTGTGGCCATCCTACAATGCTGAAAGTCGGCGTGGGGCGCCCCGTTGGCCTGTGAGATGGCGTCAGTAGCGGACCGATGTGCGAATAGGCCGAAGGCAGCACAACAATATTTTCTGACTGACACCACAAGGCGCTGAGATGCCAAGATCCGGATGGCACCGAGGTGATGTCTAAGTTGCGGACTGATGTGCGAATGGGGCCAAAGGCAGCGTAACAATATTTTTTGTATGGAAGATACCACTAGGCGTTGAGATGCCAAGATTCGGATGGCACTGAGGTGATGTCTAGCAAGTTGGTGTGGTCATCCTACAATGCTGAAACTCGGCGTGGGTCACCCCATTAGCCTGTGAGATGGCGTCAGTAGCGGACCGATGTGCGAATAGGCCGAAGGCAGCACAACGCGCCAAGATCCGGATGTCACCGTGGTGGTTTCATAGTTGAGAGGCACTTCATCTGCAGTGGGGCGCCGAGATCCGGATGGCACCGAGGTGATGTCTAGCAAGTTGCTGTACTGGTGTGGTCATCCTACAATGCTGAAACTCGGCGTGGGTCGCCCCATTAGCCTGTGAGATGGCGTCAGTAGCGGACCGATGTGCGAATAGGCCGAAGGCAGCACAACGCGCCAAGATCCGGATGTCACCGTGGTGGTTTCATAGTTGAGAGGCACTTCATCTGCAGTGGGGCGCCGAGATCCGGATGGCACCGAGGTGATGTCTAGCAAGTTGCTGTACTGGTGTGGTCATCCTACAATGCTGAAACTCGGCGTGGGTCGCCCCATTAGCCTGTGAGATGGCGTCAGTAGCGGACCGATGTGCGAATAGGCCGAAGGCAGCACAACGCGCCAAGATCCGGATGTCACCGTGGTGGTTTCATAGTTGAGAGGCACTTCATCTGCAGTGGGGCGCCGAGATCCGGATGGCACCGAGGTGATGTCTAGCAAGTTGCTGTACTTGTGTGGTCATCCTACAATGCTGAAACTCGGCGTGGGTCGCCCCATTAGCCTGTGAGATAGCTGTTCTTTGGATTTGGGCCTGGTCCACCAAAATGGCCCTGGGACACCTTAGAACTCGGACGCTCGATTTTTTTTTCCTTTCCTGTACATGCAAAAAAAGGTAAATGCCCGGTACGTTACACGCTTCATCTGCCACGATGAACTCTCCAGAGGAACCGAAAAAAAATATAGTTGTGGTAACTATACCATGCATCGTCATATGGAGAGGTGGCACCAATTAATTGTAGTGCTGCATAAAAGAGAGATTTGGAGGAGAACCCCTGACCTGCTAGTACATTCATCAAAGAAGTGGCACTGAGAGCTTCAGAGGCAAGGGAAACGGTCCCAAATATTTAGAAGAACTTTGGAAAGATTAAAATGACATGTTTAGATTGTGGCAAATTAATTTCATGTGGACAGATGAGTGTTACTCTAATAAATACAGCATATGAACATCATCATAGTCGATGGTTGGTAGAGACATTTTGACTATATCCTGGACCTGCCCGTCCTCGCCCAAAATGGCGCCAGAATAAATGGGACTCGTAACTCCTTGTTGTGTACTGGTTGCAGAACCTTGAAATCACGAGATACGTATGCAGTTTTGAAGCACATGGCGGGCGGGGACGAGAATTGATTGAATATTTCGACATCCCTATTGATATTAAGTTCTGATGTGTTATTGATTACTGTACTGTTGAAAGTTCGAATTAACGTCACCCATGGTACTTGCCCGCAAATGTATATCTAGATAATTTTATTGTAACTGGCCCTGTCGTATTTTAATTATAAAATGTACGTCCACCGATTCCGTAACTGTTAGACACCTTAGTTCTTGCAACCTAATGGCCCGCCCGTTACGTTCCTCTACAGTGTAAATGTCTATTCATCATATACGATTACAGTTTGCTCCGTGGCCGGCCCACGTGGTTATAGGCTCGTATTTGTATAATGACATTTTCACAATAAAGGTTTTTAAAAGAAAACATGGTAGTAGTATATACATTGGTAAAGTTTTTAATAATAGTCACTGTTTTAGAATCATTAAAAGGCAAGTGAAATAAAGCAGACCAATTACATGAAGGGTAAAAGGTATAATACGAAGGAACGCAGTAAAGATAAATGGTCAAGGGCTGTTGTGTTTTCTATTCCTGCAACATAAAGTGATCGATAAGAATCTCATATTCAGGCGTATCGGCGACTAAGACAGCAGGTCGACCCTCTTTTGCTCAACGGCTCCGTCATGGGACGAAGAAACGCTCTTTTTCTCGAAAAAAGAATATATTTTACTTGCAGGACAGTTGTAAAATTTCCGGGAAAGTACATTAGCCTGGAACATTATAACATATATTTAAGAAAAAATAATGTTCGGAAGTAATGAAAAGCGTAATTTTTAGGTCATATGACCAAGCCTTTCATCATTACAATAAGAAAAGTAAAATGAACCAATGAAAAGTTTTATTAACAAGTCACATGACTTGTTATGCTTACGTTACGCGCTGCGCGCCCCGGATGACTTCCGGATGCGCTAACGCGGCGCGTCATATGACGCATTACGCGACAACGCAGGTACAGAATATAGTCAAAATGTCTCCACCAACCAGCGGTCGGAACACAACCCCTTTCAGCAGGCTAAATAGTTCTGTTAAATGACAACAGAAGGGACAGGCAACAAGAACCATCAGTCAAAGAGGGGAGGGCTAGTTCTTCTCTACCGGGTTACATTGGGGCGCTACCGGAACTGATCGAATTGGTAGTCTACAGTGTTTCTGGATGTTTCAGACTGAAGCTGGGGTTAGCATGAGAGCAGCACCATTTCGTAGCTCCGTCGTGGTCATTCCGCAACCAATCATGGCAGCCGTTCTTTATCGTTATTTTGGGCGGGGTGGGTGGCGGAGCCGAGCTGTTTTGCAGCCATCATTGTGTGGAGTTCAGTTCATCTCACTAGTTTTGTATTTGTCATGAGGGGTTGTTCCTAATGTTTCTATTTTAGCGAGGTCAAAAAGAGATCCCATTAGTAGCCTACTGATTTTGCTCGATTCCTTTTCTTTTTTTTTACACGATTTTTCGTTATCTGCAAAGACTAAACAGAGTATTGCGACTCTGTGTTTGTTTGTAAATAGAGAATGAACCAAAGAGAACTAATTCTAAAACAGTAAATACTTGGATAACAATGAATCAAATGGAGAGAGAAGCAGGCACGACGGATTACAATGGGGGCAAAGACCTGCGTTAACTACCTTTCACTATCTGCAAAGAGAGAGTACTCCTAATAGAAATGAGGGGGGGGGGGGCACCATTCAAAGCAGATCAGTGTGCATAAACACGAAAATGTTTTCACTTACCACGTACTTGACATTCGACAGCTTATGATATTTGCTATTAAAAAACCATTGAAATTCACTGAAAAAACCATAGGTTATAGACCATATATAGTTAGGAATTAGCATTTACAAAACCTTGAAAATTCACTGAAAAAACCATAGGTTATAGACCATATATAGTTAGGAATTAGCATTTAAAAAACCTTATTTTACTCACACAAAACCATTGAAATTCCATATATAGTTAGTTGCACTAACTATATATCGCGCACCTGCAATCCACTGCTGATGATGTCACATATTACATCATTCATGACATGGTCAGTGACATCA